>NC_138033.1:12269947-17112155 GCF_964106645.2 Podarcis pityusensis
AGGTTAACAACTTTGGTTGGCCCTTTGGTCGGGCCCCACAGCTTTTCTCTTCATCAAATCTGGCCCTCTTTGAAAAAAGTTTGGACACCACTGCTTTAAATTTAAGCTACGATTCTGGTTTATTGAAGAGTGAACTACTGCCTCTTTTGCTCCCCCAATGTACTTGGAGATGCCATACCTCTGTATGCATTTGGTAAAATAAATATTATTGAGAACAAAGTTTCAGGAGGAAAGGCCAGAATTTGAGTGGACGATGAGGGAAGCAAACAGGAAAAAAGTTCAAGAAACATACTCTTTGTTGTAGATGAAACCTAGGATTCTGGTTTATCCAAGAGTGGGCAACTGCCCCCATTGCTCCCCCAATGAACTTGGGGATACTGCACCATAGCTGTCAAGTGTCCCTTATTTGAAGGGACAGTCCCTTATTCCAGTGCCATGTCCCGCTGCTGTCCCTTATTGATAGATGTCCCTTCAATGTCCCTTAAATGATGTCCCTTAAATTTCAGAGGAAGCAGCTCCTCTCCCTCCCTCCCTGCCAGCCAGGGAGGAGGGAGGTTCCAACTGTGTTGCTTGGCTGTGTTGCTCACCCAATAAGAAGTCTAAGAACGACTGGGGGGTGGAGCTTGCATGCCTTGTGTGTGGCTAGTTAATGCAAGCTGAGGGGTTTTTTTGAATGCTGGACGCCATTTTGTTGCACGTGGTGCTGCAAACTTTGCAGTGCAAAGCCAGGCTGGGGAGCCATCTTAAGTTGAGGCTGCATAGGCCTTGTGGTGCATGTGATTCAGATTCTATTCAGTTGAACCTCTGGTTACAAAGTTGGTTGGACAGTGTTCTCGAAGCTACCAGCATGAGTTTGACCAGACTGCAGGAGGACAGGAAGACTGGAGTGCCTGGAACAGGTGAGGCTGCAGGTCCCTTATTTTGGCTGCTGGTCCCTTATTTTCAAGGCTGCTGGTCCCTTATTTTCAAATCTGTAAGTTGACAGCTATGCTGCACCTCTCAGTATGTATTTGGTTAAATAAAAACAAATATTGGGAACAAACTATCCTGATTGAAGATCCCTTGTAGCTTGCCCATATGCTTTATTCCTCTCCCTTTCAAAGGAAGCACAAGTCCTTGTTCCTTTCTTCTCCTGCTTTAATGGCTGATGCCCCCCCCCCCTTAATTCCTTCCTGGAAACACGATGAACTGCCCAGCAGCTGTGGTTCTGCTCACCTGGATTCAGAAGGGTCAAGAGGAGGCAGGAGATCAGGAGTGTCTTCATCATTCTAGAGAGCTGAAGGGCCAAGAAGGAGTTCGAGAACAGCACTGGGCTGAGTAAGGAACTGAGGCTTAGTTGGAGGAATTTATAGAGGATTGCAAGGAACACTTTGCCAGCACCCAGGAACAATGGATTCAGGGCAGTGCAACAAATTGCCAGAATTCTAATTGTGCTATACCATAATATAAAGCACAGTGTTGAAAAGCAATTAAATCTCTTCCCCCTTCCAAGAACTCCAAGGACACGTCCCTCCTAATCTGTGCCAGCGTAAGTTTCACCATCCTGGATGTGGGGAAATGAGTCCCATCAGGTTACAGCACTGAAATTGGATTATGTTTCTGGAAGCCAAGGCGGTTTCCCTGACAGCATGAACTTTTTCGAAAGGGGGACAAATGTCTGTCAACAGTTTCCTTTTTGTTACAGTAATAAAATGCACAGTGACCCGGATCCCCTCACTCCCATTAAATGCAGTTGCATTTGGGGTAAATCAATCTCTTCCCCCTTCCCAGGGCTCCAAGGACATGTCCCCCCTTTAACCTGTGGCACCCTCAATTTCACCACCCAGGAAGTGAAGCCCCATCAGGTTACACCAGAATTCAAAGCTCAGCAGTGAAATTGGATTAGATTTCCAGAAGTCCAGGCAATTTTCCAGATTTCTCTGATAGTCAGAATCACGAATTTATTTATTTTTGGTAAGGGGAGACAAGTGTCTGTGTCTATCCAGTTTCCTTTGTTGTACAGTAATAAAATACACAGTGACTCACAATCTAGATTTCTTCTGTCCCATTAAATGCACTTATTTTGGGGCTAAAGAATTGGTCCACTTGCTCTTTAAAATAAGTTGGTTACATTTAAGAGCAGGGGGGGGGGGGATTGCAGGTCTGTGTCCAGAGGAGCTTGCGTATTTAAGGGACTGTCTTTTACTGGGGCTGGATATACACAAGCTCAGCTCCACGTCATTTGCTTTTGCTTAACTTGTGATGAAAGTCAAAGACAGTGTGAATGATGTGGACTTTGGCGTTTGGGGAATGCGGGGGGAGGGTGTGGCAGCATCACAGATATCTGTGGAGAGGTTTCTCGGTGCAATGTTAGTATTATGTATATATTTGTGTAATTTATAATGTTGCTATATAATCTACTGTAAGCTTAGGCTCTTCACATTGTTTCTTCTAAGAAGAATGGGACTCCCAGATGTTGGTAATCACAATGGAGAGGGTGGGGAGAGTGACTTTGGGCTCATGTCCTCTTCCTTCACCATCTTCTTCATATTATAAGAGGGAATTATTATAAGATGATGTACTGATGTTATTTAACTCTAAAGAACTTAGCTTGAATGTATAAGAATGTACCAAATAAATGTTGGAAATGTAAGAATTGCAAGGGGTCATTCTGTCACATGTGGTAGACCTGTAGGGAGGCCAAGGTCTTTTGGGGAATGACTTTTCCAAGAGTCCAAAATCTTTCTGGCCGGGGATATTGGTCAGCAAAATTACAAACTCTATGTATATATGCAGCTGTATTTAGATATGCAGCGACAGTGGCAAGGGGTCTTTATGCTAAGAAGTGAGAATACCTTGAAAGGAAGAATGGATGGTGAAAGCCTTAGAATTGTGTTTTAATATTCTGCTGGAAGCCGCCCAGAGTGGCTGGGGAAACCCAGCCAAATGGGTGGGGTATAAATAATAAATGATTATTAAATAATAATAATAATAATAATAATAATAATAATAATCAGAGATGGCAAAGGTAAAGGAGGAGAGGCTACTACAACTGAGGCCCTTCCCTACATAATCATTGGATCTGAGGGGCAAGCAGAGGGCAAGGCCTCCCTGGACGGCATGGGGGGGAGTGCAAGGAGTCTAGATTCCCCCCCCCCCATATATATATATATATACACACACACACACACACAAACACACATACACACACACACACACACACATATAGTGGTACCTCTGGTTACATACTTAATTAGTTCCGGAGGTCCGTTCTTAACCTGAAACTGTTCTTAACCTGAAGCATCACTTTATTTTTTTTTTTTTTATAAATTTTTTATTGCGTTTCTTTCCATAATTTTATAGATTCCACACAACACAGAAACAGTAAATACAAGAAACAATTTTTTTTTTTTTTAACAAAAAAGGAAAAAAAAAAAAAAAAAAAAAGAGAGGTTATAAATCCACTTTCAATAAATCCCTGTTTGGACTTCCCCACACCTTCTGGCTCTGCGTTCTTTAAATTAACAATGTCAGCAATTTGTTACCTTATTTCATACCTTATTGTAACTTTCAGTTGTTATGTATCTAAATTCAGTGTATTATGTCTCAATTTTAAAACCATTAAAATAAACATAACATGTTTGATTCAAATTGTCTCATTTTCTCTTTTATCACTTATTTTACCATTTACTTAACCATATTTGCTAAAGCATAGCATTTCCTAATCGTGCACTATCTTAAGATTCATACAGCTTATAATATTTTTGCAAATAGTCTTTAAATTTTTTCCAGTCCACCTGAATTGCTTCTTCGTCCAGATCTCGGATTCTGCCGGTCAATTCAGCTATTTCCATGTAATCCATCAACTGCGTCTGCCATTCCTCCAGCGTGGGCAAATCTTGTGTCTTCCAGCTCTTTGCAATGAGTATTCTTGCTGCTGTGCTAGCATACATAAACAAAGTTCTGTCCTTCCTTGACACTCTCTGGTCCACCATGCCCAGCAGGAAGGCCTCTGGTTTCTTGGGGAAGGTATACCTAAATACCTTTTTCAATTCGTTATAAATCATTTCCCAGAAGGCCTTCACTTCTGGGCAGGTCCACCAGAGATGAAAAAAGGTCCCCTCTGCCTCCTTACATTTCCAGCATTTGTTGTCAGACAGGTGATATATCTTGGCTAACTTGACTGGGGTCATGTACCACCGGTATATCATTTTCATAATGTTTTCCTTCAGGGCACTACATGCCGTGAATTTTATTCCGGTGTTCCATAACCTTTCCCAGTCTTCAAACATGATGTTGTGTCCAACATCCTGTGCCCATTTTATCATGGCAGATTTAACTATCTCATCCTGTGTGTTCCACATAAGCAGCAAGTTATACATTCTCGACAAAGTCTTGGTCTTTGGTTCTAACAATTCTGTCTCTAATTTCGATTTTTCCACCTGGAAACCAACTTTTTTATCCAATTTAAAAACCTCTTGAATTTGAGCATAATGTAACCAATCTCGCACCTTGTTTTTCAGTTTATCCTGGCTCTGCAGCTTCCAGTTGTCTCCAATTTTTTCAATTAATTCCCAATATTTCGGCCAATAGGCCTCCATATTGGGTCTTTTTCGAGCCTTAGCCTCCACCGGTGATAACCACCTCGGGGTTTTACTCTCTAATAAGTCTTTGTATTTCATCCAGACTGCAAAAATTGCTTTTCTGACAATGTGGTTTTTGAACAATTTATGAACTTTAACCTTGTCATACCATAGGTATGCATGCCAACCAAAGGTATTGTCAAAACCTTCCAGATCTAGGACATCGGTGTTTTCCAGCAAAAACCAATCTTTCAACCAGCAGAAGGCTGCCGCCTCATAGTACAACCTCAAGTCCGGCAGGGCAAACCCCCCTCTTTCTTTCGAATCAGTTAATATTTTAAACTTTATTCGGGGCTTTTTGCCCTGCCAAACAAACCTGGATATATCCCTCTGCCATTTTCCAAAACATTCCACTCTGTCCACGATCTGTAGGGTTTGAAACAAAAACAACATTTTCGGCAAAACATTCATTTTTATGGCTGCGATTCTTCCCAACAAGGAAAGTTTCAATCTTGACCAAATTTCTAAGTCCTTTTTGACTTCCAACCAACATTTCTCATAGTTATCTTTAAACAAATTCAAATTTCTGGAAGACAAATAGATCCCTAGGTATTTCACTTTTTTAACCACATTTAATTCTGTTTCCCTCTGAAACCCCTCTGCTTCAGTAGGTGTCAAGTTCTTGGTCAGAACCTTAGTTTTTTGTTTGTTCAACTTAAATCCCGCAACCCGACCAAACTCGGATATAAGTTCTAAAACCCTTTTAGTACTGGGTTCTGGCTCCTGTAATGTCAGAACTAAGTCATCTGCAAAAGCTTTCAGTTTATATTGTTTCACTCCGACCTCTATCCCTTGTACCAACCGGTCCTCCCTTATCATGTTCAGTAGCACCTCCAGGACCGAAATAAATAAAAGAGGGGATAGAGGGCACCCTTGTCGTGTCCCTTTTTCGATTTTAAATTCCTCCGTCACCACATTGTTCACTATTAATTTAGCTTTCTGCTCCGAATAAATTGCTTCTATTCCATTTTCAAACCCCCGTCCCACTCCCATCCCTTCCAAGTTTTTCTTCATAAACATCCAAGATATGTTGTCAAATGCTTTCTCCGCATCAATAAAAATTAACACCGCCCTTGTGTTCCTATTGGTTTGTAAAAGCTCCAAAATGTCAATGATGTTTCTGGTGTTTTCATATAAGTGTCTACCAGGGAGAAAGCCTGCTTGGTCTTTATGAATTACTTCGTTTAAAATCTTTTTAAGTCTATTTGCCAAAATGTCTGCAAATATTTTATAATCCACATTCAGGAGTGAGATGGGACGGTAGTTCTTAAGCTGAGTCTTTTCAGATTCTATCTTAGGTATCAATGTGATGAAAGCTTCTTTCCACGTTTCTGGTGCCCTCTTCCCATCCATAATCTGGTTACATACCTCTAACAAAGGTTGTGTCAAATAGTCCTTCAAAGTCTTATAATATTTGGAGGTAAGTCCATCCGGGCCTGGAGATTTGCCTAGTTGCATATTCTGGATGGCACCTTCAATTTCCTGTGAAGTTATTTTAGAATTCAAGATTGATCTTTTATCTTGAGTTATTTTTGATAGTCCATTTATCTTTAAAAATTGGTCTATCTCAAGTTCTTTCTGAGGCCCCTGTGCATAGAGTTCTTTAAAATATCTGTGGAAGCACTTCCTGATTTCTTCTGGTTTCTGCACCGTTCTTCCTTCAATCTCTAGATTTGTAACTGTATTTAGCTTTTGTCTTTTTTTCAGCTGCCAAGCTAGCAGCTTTCCACATTTATTTGCTGATTCAAACGATCTTTGCTTCATCTGTTTAATTTTCCATTCAATCTCTTGATTTATCAGTTTAGAATATTGTGCTTGATGGAATTTGATTTCTCTCAGCACCTCCTTTGACTTTGGTTTGGTTCTCAATTTTTTCTCTCCTTGATGTATTTTCTCCAATATTTTATCCTTTTTTCCATTCCAGAGCTTTTTCTTAATTGTATTCTGTTGTATCAGAAACCCTCTCATAACAGCTTTGCTTGCGTCCCAGATCATTCTTTTTTCTACTGTAGTATTCAGGTTTATCTCAAAATAGTCCTTTAGTGTTTTTTGGGCCTTTTTCACAATCTCTTGATCTCTTAGTAAGGTGTCATTCATTCTCCATCTGAAGGAGCCGGATTGAGTTAGTCTAAGTTCTAATTTCAGAGCATTGTGGTCGGAACATGTTTTTGGGCAGATTTCCACCTTTCTGGTCTTGGGTGCCAACCCTCTAGACATCCAGATTTGGTCGATCCTTGTCCAAGACAGGTGGGCCTCAGAGAAGAAAGTTCCTTCTTTACCTAGGGGGTTCTTTGTCCTCCATATGTCAATCAGATCCAAATTGTCAGTCAGTTCAAAAAAGGTTTTAGGCAGTCTGCCATCTGATGTTAAATTTTGGCTTTGAGACTTATCCATATATGTAGACACCACTCCATTCATGTCTCCCATCATTATGATGTTAGCATAGTCCATATAGTCCAGTAAAATCTCATGCAGCTTCTTGAAAAATTCTGATTTCCCGTCGTTTGGCGCGTATATTCCTAATATCAAAATTTTTTCTCCTTGCGTCTGAATTTCAATCGCCAAAATTCTTCCTTGTTCATCCTTAAATAAAAATTTTGGTGCCAGGCTCTCCTTAGCATATATCACCAAACCTCTTTTCTTAACCTTATCTGATGAAATAAATTCTTGGCCTAATCTTTTATTTACCAAAACTTTTCTGTGGAGTCTGGTTACATGAGTTTCTTGTAAACAAATAATGTCCAATTGTTCTTTCTTCAATATATGAAATATCTTCCTTCTTTTCTCCGGGGAATTTCCGCCATTTATATTCCAACTAAGTAGCTGCAAGGACATCCTGTACTATTTTGTTGCTCCTAGAGTGGTGTATCTTCTTTGTCCTCTGATCCCGAAGGTGTAGGCGTTGATCCGTTTCTGGGCGCTATAGGCCCAGATTGGGGTAGAGGCCAATGTACTGCTGCTTCTTTTTGGAGATCTTCTCCGTGGTCGTGCTGGAACTTTTGTAGATCCTCTGGTGTTCTTATTTTAACCTTCTTCTGTTTGTAGGTAAATGATAATCCTTGTGGAAACTCCCACCTATATGGAATTGCGTTAAGCCTCAGCAACTTTGCCAATTCTGAATAGGTGGCTCTCAAGTCCAATAACTGTTTAGGGATATCTCTGTAAATTTCCACCTTTTTGTCCTGAAACTCCAATGGTTTTTTAAAGTGTAGGCCTAATATCTTGTCTTTCTCCTCCCTTGATCTCAAAGTTATCAAGCAGTCTCTGGATCTGTCCTTTCTTACCAATCTTCCCAGTCGAAAAGCCGATACTATTTTAAAATCACTTTCTTCCTTTATACCCCAGAACTTTGAAAATTCTGTTGTCAAGAATCCAATCAAATCTTCTTGTTCAATTTCTGGAATTGCCCTCAATCTAAGATTTGTCTCGCGATTTTTCAATTCCACCAAAGAGAGATAGGTTTGTTGGTCCCCAATCTGTTTATGCAGAGGCTTGACTTCTGCTTTCACTTCCTCGACCTCTTTCTTGGCTGACGTTGCTATTTGGATGGCTTCCCCAGCTAATTTACGATTCTCTTCTGTTGCTCCTTGCAATTTTTCAATTGCTTGTGTATGCTGGGAAACCTGATCCGTCAATTTCTGGATCGAGGATGTAGCTTGGTCAATTTTTATTGATTGATTATCTACCTTTTGATTTAAGGTTGACAATTGTTCCAAGATTTGTTTCAGAACTGCCTCAGATCCTCCTGATGCCATATCTTCCTCTTCAGATTTTTTAGGCTTTTCAACTTCTACTTTTTGTGCCACCAACACAGCTGGAACCGATGATCTGCGTCCCTGAGTCAAAGTTGTTTGTACAAGCTGTGCCTGCTTTTTCTCTTTTTCCTTTTCCCTAGCTTCCTTAGCTTTGGCTGCTCTTGTCTTTCCCATGCCACTCATCAGTCAATGTTCAAGGTCAAATATTGTAGTCCCATGGGAGAGGCAAGTCCAATTTAAAAACAATCCAGTGAGAGAGGGTAAACATCTAAGACTGTTCCCAGGCCTTTGTATTCCCAATATCCTCTAGGGGGAGTGCCACTAAAGTTCAGTAAGAAGAAGACAACTTTTCCGCCATTTAAAATCCCTGTTGTTCCATTTTTAAAAACACCATAGTCCCAGAACACTAAATAAGAAAGTCCTGCAGAGCACTTTTAGACTTTAACAATGTTCCAACAAGGTGTCTGCAACAGTATCCAGTCCAGTTGTTCAAGCTCAAAAGTGTCACTTTAATATCCAAAAGTATCTGGAAGTTTGTAACAGTTCCGCAGTTAAACAGTTTCCCCCCCGGCAGTCCGACGATTTGGAATTATAATCTCAGTAACCCCTAAACAAGGGGGTCGCTCCAATTTATTTTTTTTTTTTAAAGAAATTACTTACTGATAGTTCTGTATTTCTTCTTTAAGAATAAATTCAAAAGTGCACGAAAGTCCCACTTTAACGCTTCCCTATTCAAAGCGCTTTCCGCTTCTCCAGTCCTTTGCTTTGATCTAGAAAGCAGTGCCGGAAGACGGACTTCCTTTTTCTCGTCTCCCGGTTTCAGCCAAATTTTTAGATTTATTCCTCCGAATTTCGAGTCCTTACTCACGGGTTTGTTGTTTCAGCCTGATGTTTCCAGGAAGAAAGGTCGGCGCTCATCCGTGACAGCCGCGCGGCTTCGCCTCCGCAGAAAGAGCGATGAACTCACAGCACCGCTCCCCCTCCTTCACTCCGGAGCCCCTTACGGGGTTCCTTCCGCGAATTCGGGGTCGCTCCAGGTGCCCGCCGAGTCCCACGGCCACGAGCTCACTCTGCCCGTGGTTTATCTTGATGGGTTGCCGCTGTGCCGTAGCGAAGCAACCCTTTTCTGCGGTGCCCCTCTTCACAGCTCGAAGAGGACCGCCATCACGGTTTCGCGCCGCCTCCGGAAGTCATTGTGGAGGTGCTGAAGCATCACTTTAGCTAATGGAGCATTCTGCTGCTGCGCCGCTGCTGCTGCGCGGTTTCTGTTCTCATCCTGAAGCAAAGTTCTTAAACCGAGGTAATATTTCTGGGTTAGCAGTGTCTGTAACCTGAAGCGTATGTAACCTGAAGCATATGTAACCCGAGGTACCACTGTGTGTGTGTGTGTGTGTGTGTGTGTGTGTGTATATACACACACAGTGGTGTCTCGCAAGACGAAATTAATCCGTTCCTCGAGTCTCTTCGTCTAGCGGTTTTTTCGTCTTGCGAAGCAACCCTATTAGCGGCTTAGCGGATTAGCGATATTAGCCGTTTAGCGGCTATTAAAGGCTTAGTGGCTATTAAAGGATTAGCGGATTAGCGGCTAAAAGGCTATTAGCGGCTTAGAAAAAGAGGGGGGGAAGCGGAAAAAAATCGGAACACTTGCAAGACGTTTTTGTCTTGCAAAGCAAGCCCATAGGAAAAATCGTCTTGCGAAGCAGCTCAAAAACGGAAAACCCTTTCGTCTAGCGGGTTTTCCGTCTTGCGAGGCATTCGTCTTGCGGGGCACCACTATATATATGTTTTTGTCTAATGTTGCCACCTTCTAAAATTTATTTATTGGTGCATGCTTTTCTTTTTGTAAATGTACCAAAGCATGAAATAAAATAAAATTGGGATTATGAGGTTTTCTCTGATCAGTGGAGGCTGTACGTGCTGTGTCCTGTGCGTGATGTGGTTGTGGAACTTGCCATTCTTCTGACAGAAGATGCTGTATGTGGGTATGGGGGGACAAAAATGGTGGGAGTGTCAGTTGTGGGGAGTGAGAAATGTCCCTATTTTCATCTGAGGAATGCTGGAGGGTATGCAGTGGGTATTGAACATCAATATGAAGGTGTTGGGAACAGTCATTTGGAGTTCTGGAGTGAAGTGTCTTCCATATGTTGAAGATACCTAACTCTAGAAACTCCATAACACAAACTCTGGATTGGTGCCTGGATGCCATGGTGCATAACAGCCTACAAACTGAGCTTGAACCATGAAAAAATGGAGGCTTATGACTAAGTGATTTCTGGGTCTTGGAGATAGGTCAATTGCTTGGCTGCCTGGACACGGTGGTTTATGCACTGGTAACCTAAAGACTTGATATTGGCAGTATGCAGTGGGGCTGTCTTTGTATCAGGTCCAGAAGCTGCAGCTATGCAGAATGCAACAGTCAGAGTTCTCATAGCAGCAGGCTACTGGCCACATGTCACTCTGTTGCTGAGACAGTGGCACTGGTTGCCAATTTGCTGCCAGGTCACATTCAAGGTGCCTATGTTTATTTCCACTGATTCCTGAGCAATGTGAGCCCAAAGTGCCTACACCGCTGAGGTTTAGTCAGCCTTCAATTCACAGGAAGCCATTAGTGCACCAGGACAGAGAAAAGCTTTTATTCCTTTCTCATAACACTAGAATTTGTGGGCAGCCAATGGCAGTGAATGCCGGAGGATTTGAGAAAGATGGAAGAACGTACAGTGGTTACGAATGGGATCTTTTGCGGAGGCCTGGCCATATCCCAAAATCTTCGTAACCTGAGGTGCCCTTTATGCAGATGTGTGCGGCACTGTGGAGCACTTCTGCTCAAGAAACATGGTTTCACAATTTCTTTCTAAAATCACCAAGCTGTTCATTTGGCTGAGTAAGGGAAGCCAAAGGAGAGAGAAAATTGGGAAACTCTGGAGGCCTTGAGTGATCTATACCAGGAGTGGGGAATCGCTGACCTGGGGGCCAAATGCAGCCACTGCGTGCACCTCCACAGGGCCTAGGAGATGGGGAGGGGGGGAAGGTAGTACTGTTAGGATATTTCCGTTCCACCTTAAAAAGGGAGCAGGTTGTTGTGTCTCAGCCTGCGCACTTCTGGCTCACAGGAAGTTTCTGTTTTTGTATATAGCTGTTGTTTTTCTCTCTGTGCCTGGACACGCAGGCAGGCAGTCATGTTTATCTTTGTTCTGACCAACACTGAATAAAGTTGTAAATATGCTCTCCTGAGTGCATCTTTCGTTGTGCGAACTCTGCAAAGGGCGTGCACCAGTCCTTGGAATGTGGACAGCTGTTTCTGAGGCTTGTGTCGCTAATTGACTGATACTGTTCTACGGGAGATTGATGGATCATCCAGAATCGACGTGGAGGCATGATGGCCTTTGTCTCCCTGGCAGTATCCCAACAACAGGTTATGGGCCCAGATTCACGGCACTTACAGGAGAGTAAGACCGCAAAGACTGTGAGGTATGTGGGGAAAAGCGAAAGCAAGGCTTTTCTGCTGCCGCGGCAGAGTCTTTGAAGTCCGGCAGGCTAATTAGCCTGGGAGACGAGCCAAGCAGGCCTCAAGATTTATGAGTTGCCGAGATAAGGAGGCATAAGACTCACGGCTCAAGTAAAGAGCCGTTCTTCTGTTTGGGATCACAAGGGGGACATCAGAAAATGTTTGCCTATATTGTGTGAAGACTAGCATTTATATTTTTGTAAGACTACATAGAATGCCACGAGGCCTCTTTCTCCCTCTGCTTCCTCTTCTGTCATCATGCCTCTGCTTACTTGTCCCCATGGAAACAGAGAGTTGGCGCTGAAGTCCTGGTGAAAGATAGCGTGATTGGGCATGGTGAGAGGTGAATGAGAAGGCGGACTCTCCTTGCCTCTCCTGTGGATGATGTGCTCTGCTCTGTGAGGGGACTGCCACCCGCCTGTGAAGTGTGGGATATTTACCATGCAGCGAAACCAACACTGCATGTTTGCTAGATAGGCAAATGACAGGAGCTGAAGCCCTCTGAGTATTTTCCTGTATGGTTCCTAGAAGGAAATCTGAAAGGCACTCCCACTGTGCCCCGTTTGTTGAGGGTGTGGGCACTTCCTCTTCCTTTTTGCTCTCTCATCATCATTCTTCCAGCAATGTAGAACCATGTGCTTGTATGAGCTCCAAAGCTCAGACTCCATCATAAGCTTGACCAAAGTATGTCTTTGTAACTGGATCACCCTTTTAAGCCCCTCTGGACAAAGCTGCTGTATCTGTTACTCTTCAACAAGTATTCTGAATGAGTATATGTTATCTTTACCTTTTTCAAGCAAGAATCTGTGTGATTATTGTTTTAAGGGGGAGAAAAAAGGAAAGACTTTTAAGCAGCAAGGGGATACACTCTGCTGAACTTACAAACATGAGGAAGGGAGGATAATATCTAATAAATACAACTTTTCCAAGCATCAATACGCTTCTCTACTTGAAGGGCAGCAGGTGATGGCATGACGTGATGTCATACCATCATGTTGTGCTTGTGTGTGGTGGGCACCCTCCTCCTCCTGCAACAGGCTACTCCCCTTCTCCCCCCTCCCCCCCAAAAAACAACAACCCAGGAGGGGCATGAAAAGGGCAGAGGAGAGATCTGCTGTACACAATCTTAGTGATGGAAAAAGCCCTGGAGAGGAGACTTAGGCAGATGCGAGGTTTTTGTTAATCTTTCGTCTTGGCAACTGATTTCATGGAGTAAAACCCACGGGAAATGAGCTGTTGTGCTCATGAGTCCTGACACTCTGTGAAAATTGTGTTTTTACTAAGAAAGAGTTAACTCAAACTTTCGCGGAACCAGAAGAAACCCCCGAGTCCCCCTAAAAAATGGAGGCAAAGCTTGCTGGCTCTCTTTAACAGTGAGACCAAATTGTCTGCCTCAACATTCAGTCTGAGCTGTTACATGACTGAAATGTGTCCCAGTATAGGACTGTGATTGATTAATCTCCCCCAGGAATTTCAAAACGACCCTTTAAGAAGTATCTGAATTTGTACAAGAGGGACAGGCCACAACAAACTTTAAATTAAATACCTTAGAATATTTACATGGTTTTGCAGAAGAAAATATGCTGTACTCATTGACTGTTTCCTGCTTGGCAGGGGGTTGGACTCGATGGCCCTTGTGGTCTCTTCCAACTCTATGATTCTATGATTCTATGATTCTATGATTCTATGATTCTATGATTCTATGACTGAGTCTTAAAGAATTCTTAAAGAACCTCTAGTGGCAAAATGGGATAGACCACTCTTGACAGTAAGGCAGCCCAAAGTCTGCCATTCTTCTCAGGTAGGGACTTTATCTTCCTTCCATTTCTTTTTTCTCCCCATGTTACCTTAAGTGGAGAAATTGGATGCACCACCCAAAGTCGACTAATTATTGATTCAAATTGGACCTGAAAGTCTGGCCAGGGATTTCAACCCTGCCCGCTGCCAAATCTATCTCACATCTCCAAGCACTATTATTTTCCCCAACAAATGTTCCTTTTGGTAAAATGATACAACACACATGATTTGCCATATATATTTATTTTGGGCATGATTCAATGACTTCATTTGTGCATGAAAGTCAAATACAGCCTGTCTTTGAGGAGGAGCTTCTAGACTTCTAGAAAGAAAGCCTTGGAGTGCTCAGGCTGACACCACCCCTTCAACCCCTAGGCGAAACGGTGGTGTCTTCTGTGGCATCCTCGTCCGTTGCTTCAGTGCACTCAAATTGAGTGATCTCAATTCCTAACGATTCTGCATCAGTCTCCATCAACCCCTGAGTGTAGTCACACGAACTAGCTGTTCCACAGCCTCGGATAGCGCCCGGGATCCTGCTTCCCCCTGTTGGGAAAAACACACACATATATTTTTGGAATCCAAAACCCACTCCCTCAAACAGAAGGGTGGGCAACTTTTCTCAGACTAAGAGCCTTTTCCCAGTCTGGGTGACCTTTTGGGAGGTCCACATGCCTATGGAAACATATGTAAAATTAACCTTTACATGGCAGGCTATTTTCTAGATACAGTCAAACTCCCCTTTGTGTACTCCCTCCAGGTAACCAAGATTCAGGGGCAACAATCCAGCCAGGCCAAAGCATACAGGTAGGCTATGAAGTGGGGCTTGTGAGGGGTGTGGCCTAGGGAGAGGAGGTGTGGCTAAGGTGGATCCCAAAGGCCAGAGAGAGAGAGTCCTAGAGGAATGCCTTTGGCCCCTGGGCCTGTGGGTCTCAATCCTACCCCCCCACCCCCCAATTTAAAGTGCAAATTTAAAGATGTATTTTTATTTAACAAAATCTATGCTTTAAATGTGTAGTATGGATGGGGCACTAGCTGCACTCCATCATGCAAGACTCACTGAAGTTCATGCGAGCCCCAATGTGGAAGCATTGGTCCTCCTCATTACTGCAGCTGATGTTCTTCGTGCCCTCACACTTGTCTGAAAAGATGGAGATGCAACTCGGGCACTGCAGCCCATTGGGCTCCCTTGTCTCAGTCTCAGGCACTGGAAAACAATCACCACACCACACCAACATTGCAATTAGTCAATGTATTTCTTTTGCAGATGCAAACCACAACTTGCTGTACGTGAGGGGTGGGAATTGTGCTTCCCCTTCCAAGATGGATGTGTACCACCTTCTAGCACCTTCAAGTGGAGTGCTTCAGCCATGCTCCATTCATCCAGGGCTACATTAATGCATGGTGCAAGAGATTTCTGACAGGGGCCACATTCACAGCATACATTTCAAGCACAGGGATACCACTTTAAGCAATTGGGCTTAGCACTGAGCACCACTCAGTGTGAAAGGCGGGATATCAAATCCAAACTCTTCTTCTTCTTCACTGGGGGGGGGGGGGCATTCTGAGAGACAAGATGGTAGCCAGAGATGCACACAAACGATGATAAAATTCTACGAAATGCCCCTCTTCCTTAGATCGGGAAAGAGAAAGAAAGCTCTTAGTAGTTTTATCCTTCAAAAACACTTCTGGGAAAACATGTGCTTAGTTTTGGTGAAATCATGCTTTCACCTAAGAAAAAATACCAGCTAATAAGAGCTATTGTGTGGGGTTTGTTTGCTAATCTATAGCTCTGTGAGGGAATAGGGGTTTTCCAATTAAGCCTCAGCACACTTAAGAAACTACCACTCCCAGAATTCTTTGTCCTAGTATTGTTATAGCGTTTACAAGAAAAGCTTACACTAGGGTGTTGGGAATGCTAAGGTGAACCACAAAATGGTGCCTCCTCCCACCAAGGAAGGAGGGGTGAGTGAAGATCTACATCAGAAACAAGGGAATGTGAACATCTAAATCAGGAACAAGGGTGGGAGGAGACCAGAGGTCAAATCTGTACTTGAGCCACAACACTTGCTGGGTGACCTGGGGCCAGATACTGCCCCTTAGCCTGACTTATTTCACATGGGTGTTTGAGGCTAAAATGGAGAGCATGAGGGCTCTTTGGAGGAAGGAATAGGGTTGTAAATATCAGAAGCTGCTGCAGGAGAGGGACTGTGAGTAACATCATGTGAGGAATGTTTCTAGGACTAAGGTAGAACTGTGAAGCTTCCTTGTAATATTTGCTCATGAATGCTGCATGCTGTTCTAGTAATCTTGTTATTGATACATTTTTGGTTTTTGGTTTTGTTCTATCTGCAGTTTGTCTTTTACTATTCTATGTTGGTAATAGTGCAGATATCCTCTTAGAAAGCACTGTTCTGTTGGCGAAGACAGGAGCCCATGTTGCGGATGTTTGTAGAAGGCCTGGCCAATCCAGAGGTATCTTACTGCCTTCTCACTCACTGGATCATCACCTTGTTGTGGTGAGTGGGTTTGCACGCTATCAAAAATGATCTTGTGAAGCTCCTGTCAGAAGTCTCTGATGATAATAATGAGTGACTCTCAACCCCCCAAATAAAGCTCACCAAAACCCAACAGTCTGCTATTATAAGTGCTTATGCACCAACACTGGATGCCAATGAAGGCATTAAAGAAAAATTTTACTCTCAGCTGGATACAGTCCTATCAGAAACGCCTAAGGAAAATAAACTCATCCACCTGGGTGATTTTAACTTTTGACAATATGTGCAGCGCACAACCTTGTTATTACCAACACACTCTTTTGACAGAAAAATTAATTTTAAACTTCATGGTGGCATCCTTGATCAAACCACTGGCACCTCTTAGACTACGTCATCGTCTGTGCTAAAGATCGCCATGATGTGCTCCTTACCGGAGCTATGACGAGTACCGACAACTGCTGGACAGATCACCGACTAATACACTCCACGATGGCTATCAAATTATACCTCAAAGCCGGCTTCAAGGAAGGAAACCAAGGCGCAAAATGAACACTCAAGCCCTTCAAGATCCCATTAAGTGGGATTGCTTCCAAACGACTCTTAAGGACCATCTGCTTTCAGAATTCCCTGATAAGATCGAGGTACACTGGATCAAGCTAAAAACATTCATTGTTGTAGCCTGTGAACAAACTATTGGATACCAAGCAAAGAGCAGGACTGGTGTGCTGTTACTCCTATCTTCCTCTGCACCTGAGGGTCTCAGTATGCAATTCATGGTAGCTCACTAAGCCAGGCTCCAGCTCAGCACAGCTTCCAGCTTTGGGGTTCTTGGTTCAAATCCCAACCCCAGCTTCTGTCTGTAGTCTGAAAAGGATGGCGATACAGGCCTGCGCCAGCAGCTTTTGTATGCCAGGTGCCTAGCCGGGGCTTACAGACTGAACCTTCATATTAACAGTTTTCATTGAGGGCCACATTTCCTTCTAGGCAAGCTTCTCAGGGCCACATGCCAGTGGCAGGGCCTGTTGTGAAAGTGAGTGGAGCAACAAATGTAATTTTTTAAACTTTTTATTCTTTGTACCACCTGGTTCTCCCCTTTGTGTAGATAGTGTTCCTCTATAGCTTAGAAATTAGGTGGCACTGGAGCCCATTGCATCGACTATATCTTTCCTAGCATTCCTAAAAGAAATCCGTTCCTTCCCATACAAGATGGACAGAGGCCTGTCCAACTAAAAAAATCTCTACAAATGCAAATGCATCAAAGAAAATGGGTCACTCTAGGTTTGGGGGCTAGAACTCCGGGAAACCAATGAACCAGTGAAGTGTAGTGGTTAGAGGGTTGGACTAGAATCTAGGAGACCAGGGTTCAAATTCCACTGTAGCCCTGACACTTGCTGAGTGGCCTGGGGCCAGGAACCATCTCTCAGCGTAACCTATTTCACTGGATATTTTGAGGCTAAAAAGGTGAGCAGGAGCTCAAGCGTTTTGGAGGAAAGCATAGGATGTAAATACCAGAAGCTGCTGCAGGAGAGGAACTGTGAGTAACATTATGGGAGGGGTGTTTCTAGCACTAAGGTAAAACTGTGATGCTCCCTTGTAATTTTTGCTAATAGATGCTGTATGTTGTTCAGGTAATCTTCTTATTGGGATTTTGGGTTTTGTTCTATTAGTTCCCACCACCCCCATACTATGGCTCCAATGCTTCCCTGCTTGTTCCCTCTGTCAGTGGCTCCTCCCTGTCTCACCAGTCTGAATCAGGTTTGAAATCTTCTTTCCTAGTGTCACCCTCAGGCACCTCCTGGAGCGACTGGCTGCCACCACTCCTCATTGTCTAGCCAGTCCCTGACATCAGGATACTGCCAAAAACTTGTTTGTCGTTCTTTGACCTCTCTCATTACTTGAGTTTTGTGAGACCAGCTTTCCTGATGATGATACTTACTTTCAGGAGGTCCGCTGTTGCACATATCTGTCTTGCAGCAGGAGACCTTGATCTGGGTGTACAGTGATGAGGTTATGGAGATACTGGCATAGTCTGCATCACACAACTCTGTATCGATGCAGGACTTGAGGACCACTCTTGACCCCAAAAGTGCTATAAAAGAAAGAATTGGAATAGGAAATTACTAGACCTGGAGATAGGGCTGGCCCACCCATGAGGCAAGAATTGATGGTCACCTTATGTGGCGGGATCCAGAGGGGCGGGGGATCTGACCACCAAGAAAAGCATTGCCTGATGCTGCTGCCTTTGAAGCTGTGGTGTGATCCTTGGAGGCAAGATCTGCCACCTCCTCGTCAGTTCCTCTCCCCCATTTGAGCCACCCCATGTCCCTGTTTTTCGTGGCAGGGACCTTGGAGCTCCTTCCTTTTTCTTTTTTAATATAATGTTTATTAAAATTTCTTTTTCCCTTTATAACAGCCAAATAAAATTTCTTCATCACATATATGTTTGCTCAAATTGAGCATTCACTTCCTCCCATCCCCCTCCCTGACTTCCATTTCGCATTTCTAAATCACCCTATTTACTTTATCTCCATACTTAAAAGACTTACTTCTAATATTTGTAAACAGGTATCAAATCATAACCAAACAAAATATTTTAAATCAATCCTGCAAATGTTTTAAAATGTTTGCAATATCTATTCATATATTGTACAAATCTACTCCAGTCCTTTTCAAACAATTCGTCTCGCTGGTTTCAGATTTCCCCCATCACAAGTTTATAAGGTAAAGGGAACCTGACCATTAGGTCCAGTTGTGACCGACTCTGGGGTTGCGACGCTCATCTCGCTTTATTGGCCGCGGGTGCCGGCGTACAGCTTCCGGGTCATGTGCCAGCATGACTAAGCCACTTCTGGCGAACTAGAGTAGCACACGGAAACGCCATTTACCTTAATGCCAGAGCGGTACCTATTTATCTACTTGCACTTTGACATGCTTTCGAACTGCCAGGTTGGCTGGAGAAGGGACCGAGCAACGGGAGCTCACCCCGTCGCGGGGATTCGAACCACTGACATTCTGATTGGCAAGTCCTAGGCTCTGTGGTTTAACCCACAGCGCCACCTGCATCAAATACCACCTCAGAGCTCCTTTCTGAGGCTCCCTCCGCCTCGCTGGTGCCCATGCAGGCACACTGCCTCTTTCCTTGTGGGGTGGTCATTCGCAAAGCGCAGGCTGCAAAGCCACCCTACCTGTGCCTTGCAGGGCTGCCTGCACTGCCTGGCTGCCTTCGACTGGCAGAGTGGCTTCCGTCTTTCCTCCTGTGCTGAAAAAGCAGGCAGGTGGCAGCCAAGGCTGTCTCTCGCCGGAGCCTGTACTCCACCCAGGCTCTTGTAGCTGGGGAGGAGGAGCACTTTAACTGAGCCCCTGCCCCACTACTGGCTCATTTGGGGTTTCTGCAAAATTGCTTGGCTGAGGCGAGGGCAGCGGTGTGCTCTTAACCCAAGCAGTTTAAGGAGGGAGGGAGGGAGGGAGGGAAGAATAACCTTTATAAGCCTCGTCATGCAGCTTCTTTCTCCCACTTCCGGTATGAGAGACAGACCATGATGGTGATTTCACTCAGCGATATATCTTTCATGAAACTGCCACCCCTCCTGAGTCCCTCTGCCTCCAGCTCCAGGCTGCAGCTTGTTTTCTTTTTCCTCAGTGTGCTGGGTGCTGGAGGCAGAGGGAATCAGGATCGGCATGGTTTCCCCCACCGATTTACTGCTGAGTGAAGCTGTCATCACGGTCTGCCCCTCATACCGGTCCTGGGGTGATATATCAATAAATTGCCCAGGCCGAATCTTCAGTCACCCTTTCTTCCATGTCTGCGGGGTGGGGAACATTTTATGGTTTGCCTCAGGTATCCAATTGTCTTGAGCAGGCCCTGCTTCGAGCAGAAAGAGATTTCTCCAGTTTTATCTATTTGTTGAATGTGAGTCAGGACTGGAGAACCTTTGGCTATTTGGAGAACCTATTTAAGTTACATTATAGTCCAAAGGCTATCCTCATCAGGAAATAAGGATTTGTTTTAAGTTTTTCTTGTGTGCTATAACTCCCTCCAGGGACGCGGGTGGCACTGTGGGTAAAACCTCAGTGCCTAGGTCTTGCTGATCGTATGGTTGGCGGTTCAAATCCCCGCGGCAGGGTGAGCTCCCGTCGTTCGGTCCTAGCTCCTGCCCACCTAGCAGTTTGAAAGCACTCTTAAGTGCAAGTAGATAAATAGGTACCGCTTTATAGCAGGAAGGTAAACGGCATTTCCATGTGCTGCGCTGGTGCTGGCTCGCCAGCTGCAACTTCGTCACACTGGCCAAGTGACCTGGAAGTGTCTGCAGACGGCGCTGGCTCACAGCCTCTAGAGCGAGATGAGCACGCAACCCTAGAGTCGGACACGACTGGCCCATACGGGCAGGGGTACCTTTACCTTTACCTTTATAACTCCCTGCAAGGTATTTTTTAAAAAATCATTTAACCACATCAGTTAAGAAACATGGATACATATGCTATAATGTTATTGTTTTAGTTAAATAAATTGTTTAAGTTGTTATTAATGAAATGATTATTTTTTCCTTCCAATAAAGTACTGTACAGCAGAAAAGTTGTCCAAATATAAAGTTAATTTATTAAACCTCACAAAAATTTCATAATTATCTGTCAATGTATTTCTAATAGTATAACCAAATCAGTAATTTTTGATATAACTGTAAAAACCACTCTGAAAATTTATTATTCCAAAAACAAAACCTTCATCTTATAAATATTAAGATTATACCAGCAAGAATGTGTCTTTCTGTAAAAAAATAAAAAATAAAATTAAATCAAGCTTACTGACTTGTGATTTAAATCGTGATTGAAACCAAATCCACCCTGTAACTGGAGCAATGAGAGTCGATGCTGGAGCTCATAAAGGGAGCATGTACCACAGGCAATTAGGAAGGGGCAATATGTCAGTGTCAGTTTCTCTTGGTTTCTTAATTTAAATTCATTTCTCCACATTTTCATATCAGTTTCCAACTCCTCATCCCCACCATCAACATTTAGTGTGAATGTAATTTTTACCCTTAGGCCCTATCTGCAGGGTCATACTGATTTAAGTAGTCATGGTTTCCCCCTTTGGGGGGGGGGCAGGATGTTTGTTGACTATATTGGCTGTGAATCCTGGCAGACTAGCTCTCTCCCTTGCAGGTCATTTTTCACTTGGCCTGGGAGATGGGAACCTGACAGACTCCAACTACAAAAGCTGTTGTAGGTTATTGTATGCACACTTTACCCTAGTATGTGCATTTGTCTATTGATTACATGGCTGGACAACTGAATTGCAAAAGTGGGAGAAGGGCAGATTCTGAAGGATGGCTTTGTTTTGCTCTGCCAATTGAGCAAACGCACCTTTAAATATGAACTGACTTTAATTTCTTCCCTGCTCCTACAGGAAATGCAGAACATTTAACACTTCTTTATGAAAAGTCATGTTTCGTGGCTTGTGGCTAAGATATGGCCTTAGAAAGTGAGTCAGGGGGTTTACGTTTTGGTAATCAAAGGGGTTGAAAGTTCTTCTCACTTACACAGTTTGCCTACTCCACTGGCAGACAAGCAGGACTGGTCACTGGAATCGTCACACTCCACAGTGGTGGCATTTCTGCAATCTTTTCCTTGACCGAAACAAGACTCACATATCAGAGATGCCACTGCAGACAGGGGGAAAAATGGGTTTAGAAAACATTAGTGACTGTGTAGGAGGAATAGGTCTGCGTCAAGGTACATGAACACAACACTTTTTGCTACAAACTTCATCTTACTAGAGGCAGCAAAGGTACTGACTTGGATAGCTTCAAAAGCAGACTAGATACATACATGGTTACCATCCTCAATTGATATTTCCCCCCCTGCAATATTGTAGGCACTATTTGTCTGAATACTAGTTACTGGAAACCACAGAAAGTGAGCTGTTGCACTCAGATCTTTCTTAGGGGCTTCCCATAGGACCCATGGCAAGAACAAAAGGCTAGACTAGATAGACCATTGTTCAGCTACATAATGCTTTCTATATATATTCCCTCTGTAGTTCTTAAACTCTGAATGGGGGTGGGCCTTGCACAGACCAGAGAATGATTGTCCAAGATGGCTCCTGCAGTCTGAGGGAGAGGACCAGTAGAGAAGGTGTGGGGAAACCTTTAACCCTCCTTAAGTTGTTGTACTACAACTCCCATCAGCACCAGCAAACATGACAGACTCTGGTAAGCACATCTGGTACCCCTGTGACCTGACTCCACTCAGAGATTGGGGTGGCATTTAACACCAGGAAACTTAAAGTTTGCATGGGGGGGGGGCAGGGTGATTCCGCTCCAAAATATGAGAAGAATAGTGCCTATACATTGTCTCCTCTCATAAATTTCTACAAATGCAAGAAACCTACTCTTTACTTTAAATATGAGCCAGTATTCTGGTTCATCGAAGAGTGAACTACTGCCTTTCTTGCTCCCCCAATGTACTTGGGAATACCACACCTCTGTACGCATTTGGTTCAATAAAAATTGAATATTGGGAACAAAACAATATAGCATTGAGGATCCTTTGTAATCTGGCCTTGTGCTTTATTCCTCTCCCTTTCAAAGGAACCACAAGTCCTGGTTCCTTCCTCATCCTGCTTTAATTGCTGCCCCCCCACCTCGTTCCTTCCCGGAAACATGATGAACAGCACAGCAGCTGTGGTTCTGCTCACCTGGATTCAGAAGGGTCAAGAGGAGGCAGGAGATCAGGAGTGTCTTCATCATTCTAGAGAGCTGAAAAGGCAGGAAGGAGTTCGAGAACAGCACTGGGCCAAGCAAGGAACTGATGCATGAAGAGGCTTAGTTGGAGGAATTTATAGAGGATTGCAAGGAGTACTTTGCCAGCACCCAGGAACAATGGATTCAGGACAGTGTCATAAATTGCTAGAATTCTAATTATGCTATACCATAATGTAAAGCACAGTGTTGAAAACCAATTAAAGCTCTTCCCCCTTCCAATAACTCCAAGGACACGTCCCTCCTAATCTGTGCCAGCCTCAATTTCTCAACCCTGGATGTGGGGAAATGGGTCCCATCAGGTTACAGCACTGAAATTGGATTAGGCTTCTGGAAGCCAAGGCAGTTTCCCTGACAGTATGAACTTTTTTGAAAGGGGGACAAATGTCTGTCCACAGTTTCCTTTGTGGTACAGTAATAAAATGCACAGTGACCCGGATCCCCTCCCTCCCATTAAATGCACTTGTTTGGGGTACAGAATTGGTCCACTTGCTCTTTAAAATAAGTTGATTAGAGTTAAGAGAGTCCCATGGACTGCAAAAAGATCAAACCTATCCATTCTGAAGAAATCAGCCCTGAGTGCTCACTGGAAGGACAGATCCTGAAGCTGAGGCTCCGATACTTTGGCCACCTCATGAGAAGAGAAGACTCCCTTGAATAGACCCTGATGCTGGGAAAGATTGAGGGCAGGAGAAGGGTACGACAGAAGACGAGATTGTTGGACAGTGTTCTCGAAGCTACCAGCATGAGTTTGACCAAACTACGGGAGGCAGTGGAAGACAGGAGTTCCTGGGGTGCTCTGGTCCAGGGGGTCATGAAGAGTCGGATATGATTAAAGAACAACAGAGTTAAGAGCAGGTGGGGGGGATTGTAGGTCTGTGTCCAGAGGAGATTGCAGATTTAAGGGACTATCTTTTACTGGGGTTGGATATACACAAGCACAGCTCCACGTCCTTTGCTTTGGTTTTTCTTGTGATGCTGATGAAACTCAAAGACATCGAGAATGATGTGGATTTGGCATTTGGACAATGAGAAATGGAGAGTGGCAGAACCACAGATGTCCTGGGAGAGTTTTCTTGGTGCAATGTTATTACAGTTCTCAGGTTACAGATGCTTCAGGTTACAGACTCTGCTAACACAGAAATAGTACCTCGGGTTAAGAACTTTGCTTCAGGATGAGAACAGAAATCAGGCAGCAGCAGCTCGGTGGCAGAGGGAGGTCCCATTAGCTAAAGTGGTACCTCAGGTTAAGAACAGTTTCTGGTTAAGAACGGACCTCCGGAATGAATTAAGTTCTTAACCAGAGGTACTACTGTATACTATATCCAATTGCTGACACAGCTTAATTAACACAACTTAACAGCATCTGCTATACTGTTTCACAGCTGTAAAACTAGGTCATGATATTTACTCTGGCCTTTAAAGAGATACACATAAGTTTTGGAAATGTAAATATTGCAAGGGGTCATTCTGTCACATGGGGTGGACCTGCAAGGAGGGTAAGGTCTTTTTGGACATGTTATATAATGATTTTTTAAAAAATCAAAAATCAGACTGACTTTTCCAAGCCAACCCCTTCTGGCTGGGGATATTGATCAGCAAAATTCCAAATCAAGGGATCTTTATGCTCACAGCTGGAAAGTTGTGAGAATGCCCTGAAGTAAGGTCTTAACCTGAGGTACCACTGTAATGTATATATTTGTGTAATATATAATGCTGCTATATAATTTACTGTAAGCTTAGATTATTCACATTGTTTCTTCTAAGAATGGGACTCCCAGATGCTGGTAATCTGGGGAATGCTGGGGGTGGGGAGAGTGACATTGGGCTCATGTCCTCTTCCTTCACCATCTTCTTCTTCATATTATAAGAGGAAATTATTATAAGATGATGGACCGATGTTATTTCACTCTGAAGAGCTTAGATCGAATATATAAGAATGTACCAAAAAAATGTTGGAAATGTAAGAATTGCATGGGGCCATTCTGTCACATGTGGTAGACCTGTAGGAAGACTAAGGTTTTTTGGGGGTATGATATATAATATGGGGAGGGGGGGAAATCAAACTGACTTTTCCAAGAGTCCAGAACCCTTCTGGCAGGTGATATTGGTCAGCAAAATTCCAAACTCTGTTTATGTATGCAGCGACAGTGGCAAGGGATCTTTATGCTCAGAGGTGTAAAGTTGTGAGAATATGCAGAGATGGCAAAGATAAAGCAGGAGAGGCTGCTAAAACTGAGGCTTTTCCCCACATAATGCATTGGATCTGAGGGGCAAGCAGAGGGCAAGGCCTCCCTGGGCGGCATGGAGGGGGGAGTGCAAAGAGCCTAGATTTCCCTTCTACCCCAAAAATCTTTTATGTTTGTGTCCAATGTTGCCACTTTCTAAAATTTATTTATTGGTGCATGCTTTTCTCTCGTAAATGTACCAAACATGAAATAAAATAAAACTGGGATAATGGGGTATTCTCAGGTCAGTGGAGGATGTACGTGCTGTGTCCTGTTCGTGATGTGGTTGTGGAACTTGCCATTCTTCTGATAGAAAATGCTGTGTGGGGGCATGGGGTGGGGGACAAAAATGGGGTGTGTGTCACTTGTGGGGAGTGAGAAATGTCCATGTTTTCATCTGAGGGATGTTGGAGGGTATGCAGTGGGTGTTGAACATCAATATGAAGCTGTTGGGAAGAGTCAACTGGAGTTTTGGCGTGAAACTCTGGATTGGTTCTTGGATGCCATGGTGCATGACAGCCAACAAACTGAGCTTGAACCATGACAAACTGGAGGCCTTATGAATGAGTGATTTCTGGGTCTTGGAGATAGGTCAATTGCTTGGGAGCCTGGACACAGTGGTTCATGCACTGGTAACTTCAAGACTTGATTGTGGCAGCATGCAGTCTTTGTATCAGGTCCAGAAGCTGCAGCTATTGCAGAACACAACAGCCAGAGTGCTCATACCAGCAGACTACTGCCTACGTGTCACTCTGTTGCTGAGACAGTGGCACTGGTTGCCAATTTGCTGCCACGTCACATTCAAGGTGCTTATGTTTATTTCCACTGATCCCTGAGCAATGTGAGCCCAAAGTGCCTTGAGGAATGCACAAACCCCTATGCTACACCTCAAGCACTGAGATCCTTTGGCTGGGGCAATTCTTGTAGCTCCCTACACACCTGAGGTTTAGTCAGCTTTCAATTCACAGGAAGCCCTTAGTGCAACAGGAGAGAGAAAAGCTTTTATTCCTTTCTCACAGTACTAGAATTTGTGGGCAGCCAAGGACAGTGAATGTTGGAAGCTTTGAGAAAGATGGAAGAAAGTACAGTGGTACCTCTGGTTATGAATGGGATCTGTTCCGGAGGCCTGGCCGTATCCCGAAATCTTCGTAACCTGAGGCGCCTGTTCTCCTTATGTGTGCAGCGCCGTGGAGCACTTCTGCGCATTCGTGAGGTGCGTAGAGCGCTTCTGCATGAGCTCGAGTGGCAAACCCACTTCCTGGTTTGCTACGTCCTCAACCCAAAAGTTATGTTACCCAAAGGTAACGTAACCTGAGGGTCCACTGTACTGTTTGAAATAGCATATGGTTAAACTCTGGAATTTGCTCTCAGGAAGTAAAGATGGGCAGCAACGTGTATGTGTTTGATTGAGGATTAGAAGAAACTGATGGAGGATAAGGCTATCAATGGCTACTAACCAATTTGGCCATGTTCTTCCTCAAGTGTTGGAGACAGTATTCCTGTGAATGTCAGTTGGTGGGAATCACAAGCGGGGGGACAGGATGGGACCAACTTTTGTGTTGCTGTCCAGTCCTGCTTTGAGGCTTTGCACAGGCATCTTGCTGGCCATTGGGACAACAGAGTTCTGGAACAGCTGGACTGGTTCAGCAGGCTGATGCAAGCTGTGCCAGTTGAAGCTTGTGAGAAATCTAACATTAGCCCAAATTTTGATTGCCTCAAAGTGGTGCTCACCCAGTGTACCTGCTGAAGACGAGGGGATTCACAATGTACCTGCTGAAGAAACATGGTTTCACAATTTCTTTCTAAAATCACCAAGCTGTTCATTTGACTGAGTAAGGGAAGCCAAAGGAGAATGAAAATCGGGAAACTCTGGAGGCCTTGAGTAATCTATACCAGGAGTGGGGAACCGCTGACCTGGGGGCCAAATGCAGCCACTGCGTGCCCCTCCACAGGGCCTATGAGGGGGGGGGGAGGTAGTACATCGTTCTTCTGTTTGGGATCACAAGGGGGACATCAGAAAATGTTTGCCTATATTGTGTGAAGACTAGCATTTATATTTTTGTAAGACTACATAGAATGCCATGAGGCCTCTTCCTCCGTCTGCTTCCTCATCTGCTAACATATCCCTGCCTACTTCTCCCCATGGATCTAGAGACGTGGCGCTGAAGTCCTGGTAAAAGATAGCGTGACTGCTCAGAGTGAGAGGTGAATGAGAAGGTGGACTTTCCTTGCCTCTCCTGCGGGTGATGTGCTCCGCCTTCTGAGAGGACTGCCACCCGCCTGTGAAGTGTGGGATATTTACCATGCAACCAAACCAACAATGCATGTTTGCTAGATAGGCAAATGACAGGAGCTGAAGCCCTCTGAGTTTCTTCCTGTAAGTTTCCAAGAATGAACTCTCACTGTTATGTACTGAGTTGAGTATGATCCAAAATAAAGTGATTGGTCCTAGAACAATAGGATTCAGAATGCAGCAGTCTGTTTGGTCTGCAGGAGCCACCCAATCCAGCTCCAGGTGGAAGTGAATCCGCAACCTGATTGGCCTACAGGAGAATCCCAGAATTAGCCAATCACGTGGGGCCCATTGTGTAAATAATGTATATAAAGCAGACAGTTGGGGGGAACTTCCAGTCCTCGCTACTATGAGCTCAGGATGAGGTAGTGGTGGGAGAAGGCAGGAACCCCCGGACCTTCGTGGCCCAGGACCCAGTGTATGCAAAGAATTTGCGGGGAGGCCCGGCATGGGTACCCGCCACAGTCACCAGGGTCTTTGGCCCCGTGTCGTACGAGGTGCTAACGGAGGGGGGGGGCAATGTTGGCACTGCCACTGCAACCAGCTACAGCGATGATTCCCAGGAGAAATGATTCCCAGGAAGAGGACAGGTCAGAGGGGTCCCAAGGGAACAGTGGGACAGTGAGGCGCGTAGAGCAGGAGGGGCTGCAGGGGAGGCAGAATACGTAAATACAGAGAGGACCCGCGAGGTCGAAAGGACACCGGAACCAGAGCCATGACTGAGCGAGCCGGTTGCGCCAGACCAAACGGCCCCATCACAGCCAGCATCCTCGGAACACAAGCCAGAACCCAAACCCCTGACCAGGGAACACGCTAGGCCACAACGCATACATAGGTGGCTAGCATATGTTGAGGACTATGAATGCAACCTCCCGGGCAGGACTGGAACTTAGAGGGGAGGGGTGTTATGTACTGAGTTGAATAGGATCCAAAATAAAGCAGTCTGATTCGTCCTAGAACAATAGGATTCAGAATGCAGCAGTCTGATTGGTCCACAGGAGCCACCCAATCCAGCTCCTCTGGACAAAGCTGCTGTATCTGTTACTCTTCAAGAAGTATTCTGAATGAGTATATGTTATCTTTACCTTTTGCAAGCAAGAATCTGTGTGATTATTGTTTTAAGGGGGGGGGGAGGAAAGACTTTTTAAGCAGCCAGGGGATACACTCTGCTGAACTTAAAACATGAGGAAGGGAGGATAATATCTAATAAATACAACTTTTCCGAGCATCAATACACATCTCTACTTGAAGGGCAGCAGGTGATGGCATGACGTGATGTCATACCATCATGTTGTGCTTGTGTGGGGGGGGGGGCACCCACATACTGGGGCTCAGGTTAGTGCCTCTGGTCACAGGTGTCTCCTCCTCCTCCTGCAACAGGCTACTCCCCTTCTCTCCCCCCCAAAAAAAAAATCCCAGGAGAGGCATGATAAGGGATAGAGTTGAGATCAGCTGCACACAGTCTCAGTCATGGGAAAAGCCCTGGAGAGGAGACTTAGACAGATGCGAGGTGTTTGGGGATCTTTTGTCTTGGTAACTGATTTCATATACAGCAGAGGTTTGAAATTAAACTGTGGGACTTCCGGGTCAGCGCCATCGTCACAGGGAAGCCTGTGAACGTGGGCACTCGGCGGTCACCATTTGCGCCCCCCCAAGTTGCGAAGGGACCCTTTTAAGTGCTCCGGAGCGGGATGGGGTGAGCGGTGCGGTGCTGAGAGTCGACTGCTTCTTCCACGGAGTGAAGCCGCACAGCCGTTATCGGAGAGCGCTGACTTTTTCCTGGGACAATTGGACTTTGAAAGCAACTACCCGTGAGTAGGATTAAATTGGATTTAAAAGGAGAAAAAACAAGTTAATTCGACACCGAAGCGGGAAGGTATAAACAGGAAGTCTGCCTTCCTTTCTTGTAAATAGATCAAAGCAAAGAGACTGTAAAGCGGAAACTTGGAAAGACGTTTGGAAAAAGACTTAAATCTTAACATCTGGAAAGTGGTCTCTCCTCCGGATTGCAGGAGAGGAGGGGGGAAGGTTTGAACTGTATTTATCTGCAAAAAAAGGGGGGAAAGGAAGCTAAAATCCACTGCCTAAAACCTGGGAAGGGACTGCCCCTAGATAAGGAATGTCGTTCAGTGGAAAGCCTATCGGTAAGCAGTAGACTTTTGACAGCTAACTCTGCAAAAGAGATACAGTGTTTCTGGACCTCTCCTGGTTCTAAAGTAACTGTTTAAGTGCAACTAAAACTGTTGTTTTTAGGTGAATTGGGGGACTTATAAGGACCATTTTCGTTTTTAAAAGTTGCAAGCTTTGGCTGTTACTGTGTCCCCCTAGAGGAGGTTTGACATTGCTACAATAACAACTGGGTTAGAGGAAAATTCCATTTCAAAACAAACTTTCTGTTAGGATATTTCCTTAAAAGGGAGCAGGCTTTGTGAGTCAGAGTCTGCGTATTTCCTGTTCACAGGATGTTTATGTTTTCTGTTGCTTTCGTTTTTCTCTCTGGTGTCGCAGACACTAAAGCAGTCAGTCAGTCATGTTTCTCTGTGTTCTGATCAACGCTGAATAAACGTGTAAATAATGCTCTCCTGAGTGCAACTTTTGGCTGTGCTAATTGCTGATAGAGCGTGCATGAGTCTGGAATGTGGCAAGATATTTTCTAGAAACTCATGTCGCTGCGTGCCTACGGGAGGTCGATGGATCGTCCGGCAGACGGCTTGGGGGCCTTGATGGACTTTATCTCCCTGGCAGTATCCCAACAACAGGTTTCGGGCCCAGATTCACAGCACTTACAGGAGAGTAAGACTGCGACAGACTGCTGAAAGGTATGTGGAGGAAAAGCGAAAGTGAGGCTTTTCGTTGCCGCGGCAAAGTCCCTTTGATGTCCGGCAGGCCTAATTGGATCTGGGAGCCGCGCCAAAAGCTTTGTGATTAATGGGAGCCAAGATAAGACGTCTCTGAAGTGAATAAGACTCAGGCTTAAATAAAAAGCTGGAATGGAGTTTTTCCAGGCTTCTGAGGCTGCTGAGTGCCCAAAGTTAAATCGGCACAACTATCAGACCTGGGCAAAATGGTGTGAGAGTTTGCTGCGTCAGTTTGGAGTGTGGCATACTGTGTCTGAAGCCCCTCCAGTTCCTCTGACAGATAGATGGAAGGCCGAGAATTTGAGGGCCATTGACTTAATCGTCTTGTCTGTCTCTCTGGAGGAAATAAAAACGCTTGCTGGCAATCTGACTGCACGAAAGATGTGGCATGCTTTGAAGATAGCCCATTTGCCAGTCATCCCAGCCCAGAGTTTGACTGCATCGGAGGTCCTGGCTGTTTCCCAGAATGCGAGTGAATGCAGGGATGCTGAGGGCACCGGTTGCAAGCTGCAGGGGGAGCTGACTGTCACGTCATCCCAGGCAGCATTCCAGCCTCCAGGGGGAGCCAAGGAGTCGGCAGCTGAGAGCTCTGTTTCTCATGGGAACCAAGGTCATCGCCTTTGCAGAGGCTGGAAGGGCAAAGGTAAACAGAGGCAGACGCCTGCAGATGGCCAGAAGCAGAGGGAGGGTGAAGAGCCCACGCCAGAGGAAAACAAAGTTTTGTTTGCTGGCACAGCTGCACCAAAGGCTAAAGGCAAGTCTGATGGCCAGGAGCAGGGGGGCAAGCTGCAAAAGCCCACGCCGGTGGAAAACAAGGTTTTGCTTGCCAGAAAAACTGCTCCAAAGGCCAAGGCCAGGTTTGTTGTTGATTCAGGCTGTACCCGCCATGTCTCAAAGGACCGCCACCTGTTTATCTCCTTCAAACCTCAAGAAGGTGAGATCCACCTGGCTGATGGAAAGACGTTGCGAATTGCGGGAGAAGGGACTGTGAAACTGGCAAGTCTGCACACGACCATCAAAGATGTCCTATATGTTCCAGGTGCTGCAGACAATTTGCTCAGTGTCCCACAGCTGACTGGGCGTGGTTTTGAGATTTCCTTCAAGAGGAGCGTTTGTGTCATCAGAAAAGGCAAAGAGGACATTTTGCATGCAAAGTTTATGGATGGCTTGTTCTGTATATCTTATGACGACAATGGTGCTGTTGTGTCTAATGTTGATTCTTGTTGTGTTGCACAAACTAACAAAGTTCTTCATGCAGGATGCATTCACGATGCACACAGAAGGTTTTGCCATCTCTCTTGGAAGGCACTGGCCAAGATGCCAGAGATGGTTGAGGGTTTGAACATCAAACCCTGTAAGTTTCACATGAAATGTGTATCTTGTGCAGAGAACAAGGTGAAGGTTGCTCCAAAAGGCAAGGAGTCTAGCAGGCAGGCTTCCAAACCCTACCAGCTAGTGCACGCAGACCTGGTTGGTCCACTTGCGCCCTCTTTGGGTGGAGCAACGTACTTCATGGTTCTAATTGATTCTTTTTCTAGGTACATTCATGTGTTTATGCTCGAGCAGAAATCACAAGCGTTTCCTAAGTTCAAGGCATTCTGTGCTTGGTTGGAGAATGTTCACGGTAAACGCATTGGTTGTCTGTTTACTGATCGAGGCGGGGAGTTCACTTCTCAGCAGTTTGAAGCTTTCCTGACTGAGAAGGGAATCCAGCATGACATGTCAACGCCCAGATCGCCATGGATGAATGGGCTTGCGGAGCGAGCAAATCAGACATTGCTGCAAGGAATGAAAACCTTGTTGCATGATGCCAATCTCCCTGATAAGTATTGGGGGGAGGCTCTGTCGAATTTTGCTTACACTTATAATCGCAGATTGTCATCACCTATTGGTTGTACCCCCTATGAGAAGATGTTTGGTAAGAAACCCAACATCAAGCACATGAGAATCTTTGGTTCTGACATGTGGGTACACACCCCACAGAGCAACAAGCTTGGGAAGCGTGGGGCACATGGTTTGTTCATGGGGTACGAAAAAGGAGCATACAGGGTGTGGATGACTGACTCTAAGTCCATTAAGTTCACAAAGAGTGTTGAGTACAATCCTAAGTGGGGGGAAAATGTGGGAATTTTCCAGAGTTACCCAGAGGAGGATGAAGGTGATGTCAAAGAAGCAGCTAAAGCTGAGGAAGCTGCTGAGGATGATGATGACGATGATGATCAGAGTTCGGATTCCAGTTCAGTGGGCGGCGCTGCTGCTGGTGTCAGTGACAGTGATGACACAGCAGACTACAAGAGCGCAAAGGCCTCAGTCAGACCATCTGATGCGTCTGACAATGAAATGAAAGAACCACTGTTCACCATTGGTCACTTTTCTCCTAAGAAGGAGGAGATGAGTCCAGAAGACTTGCGTCTAGTACGCAGATCTGAAAGAGCCACAAAGGGCAGACCTCCAAAGAGATTTGCTGATGAGTTTGCTAAGACAGCAACTGCTGTTCTTAGTAGCTCAGAGAAGGTATGGGAACCTTCAAGCTTCAAAGAGGTTCAGGAGTTAACCTCTAAAGATGCTGAGCCTTGGCTAAATGCCATGAAGGCTGAAGTTGATTCCTTGAACAGGAACCAAACTTGGGAGTTGGCACCAGTAGTCCCAGGAATGAGACTGGTTGGCAGCAAATGGGTCTTCAAGGCCAAGACAGACCAGAATGGCAAGGTAGTCAGACACAAAGCCAGATTGGTTGCCAGAGGTTTTTCACAGGTACCAGAACAGGATTACCACGAGACCTATTCACCCACAGTCAAATATGAGAGCATTCGGCTGATGCTCAAGATAGCTGCAGAGGAGAAACTGCATGTTTCCCATCATGATATTAATACAGCTTTTTTGTACGGGATTTTGGAGGAGGAGCTGTTTATGCTTCCACCTGACGGGATGCAGATACAGAAGGGAATGGTCTGTAAACTGCGGAAATCCTTGTATGGTCTCAAGCAGAGTGCCAGGTGTTGGAACACGAAACTCACTGAGACGTTGCTTTCTCTAGGTTTTCACCAGGGCAAAGCTGATCCATGTGTGTTTGTCAAGGAGGAGGGGCAAAACAAACTGTATTGTTTATGTTTTGTTGATGATCTTCTGATGTTTTGGAAGAATCAGGCTTTGTACCAAAGCACCCTAGCTCAGCTGAAGGAGCACTTTGACATGAAGGATCTTGGTGAGGTATCCAACTATCTTTCTCTGCAGGTGGAGAGGGACCAAGCAGGTAATTTTCTGGTACACCAAACACAGAAAATTACTGATGTATTAACCAGGCTGAATTTGGTTGATGCAAACCCAGCAGACACACCGATGGTGACAGGTTACCAGGTAGATAGTACTGCTGAAGCGTTTTCTGACACAACACTGTACAGATGCATTCTAGGCAAGCTGAATTTCATTGCTAGATGCTCAAGACCTGACATAGCTGTAAGCTGTAACCTGCTTAGCAGACATGCTAACAATCCTACTGTTCAGGATTGGAAAGCTCTGAAGCGCATAGCCCGCTATTTGAAAGGGACTATGCACTACAGGCTGAGGTTCACCAGTCAGAAGACTGGAGGTCTTGAAATCTTTGCAGATGCAAGTTTTGGAAGTGACACCACAGATGGTACAAGCACTTCTGGAGTATGCTACATGTACAACCACTGCCTGTTTGACTGGTTGTGCAAAAAGCAGACGACAGTGAGCCTAAGTTCCTGTGAAGCAGAACTCAATGCTCTGTCATTTTCACTCATGGATTGTGAATGGTTGATGCAACTGTTTAAGGACATCAGAGTTTCTGTGAAATGTCCTGTACAAGTGTATCAAGACAATAGATCGTGTTTGGCTTTGCTGAACTCGGAGAGTTGCAAGCAAAGGACCAAGTACTTGCAGATTAAGCTACATCATGCAAGGGAGTGTATTCAGAAAGGACTCATTCAGGTGTCCTACATGCCAGGAAATGAAATTCCTGCTGATCTGTTGTCTAAGGTTGTTAACAGAGAACAACTTAAGGTTTACGTACAAAGGTTGCAATTGGGTTGAACCACAGGTACTACAGGTTACACGGAAAGGGGGAGGATGTTAGGATATTTCCGTTCCACCTTAAAATGGAGCAGGCTTTGTGAGTCAGAGTCTGCGTATTTCCTGTTCACAGGATGTTTATGTTTTCTGTTGCTTTCGTTTTTCTCTCTGGTGTCGCAGACACTAAAGCAGTCAGTCAGTCATGTTTTTCTGTGTTCTGATCAACGCTGAATAAACGTGTAAATAATGCTCTCCTGAGTGCAACTTTTGGCTGTGCTAATTGCTGATAGAGCGTGCATGAGTCTGGAATGTGGCAAGATATTTTCTAGAAACTCATGTCGCTGCGTGCCTACGGGAGGTCGATGGATCGTCCGGCAGACGGCTTGGGGGCCTTGATGGACTTTATCTCCCTGGCAGTATCCCAACACTTTCAACTGTGGGATTGACCTTGAATTCTCATGAGAGTGTTATGGCAGATGGGAGAGGAAAGTTAGAGCTGGCGCAGGAAAAAACTACTAGGTCTGGCAGACCCTATCAGACAGATACTGCGCAGCAGCGAAGGGCTTCAACATCTGGAGCATCTGGAACATCAGGGGCTGCTCCTCCACAGGTCAAACCAAAAGTTATGTCGTCCAAAGACATTTTGGCACATGCACTTGGAAAAATTAATGAATCTTTGGAAAATTTAGCTAAGCAGGTAGCTGAGACAAATAAACAAGTAGCTGAAGCATCAGTTAAAATTGACCTGAATACTACAAACATTAATAATTTGGGACAGAACGTGAATACCAATACAGAGTCTATTGAAAAATTATTACAGGAATCTGCTTCGACCCGAAAGATAGCTGAAGAAGCAAAAGGTATAGCAACTGCTACTCAAGAGAAGATACCACCGGTATATAAGCAATTGGAGGACCACGGTTTGACATTGTCTATGATTGAATTGAAAGAGAAACAAAGAAATCTAAGAATCAGGGCTGTACCAGAACGTGAGAAAGACAATTTGGCTGAATTTCTTACACAGGAATTTACAGATTTTTGGCAACAGGACTTGGGGAAGGAAGAATTTAAGATAGTGAATGCATTTAGACTTCGAAGAGGACAAAGGAGGAACAAGGCGAGGGACTGCTTGATTACTCTTTGAACAAAAGAGGAGAGAGATAAAATTTTGAATCTGCACTATCAAAAGACTTTGGAAATTTACGACTCAAGTGTGGAGATATTTAAGGACATTCCAAAACATCTTTTGGACTTAAGGCTTAACTACGGAGACCTAGTTGCCCTGTTGAGAAGAAATAGAATTCTCTTTAGGTGGGAATTTCCTCAAAGCCTATCCTTTAAATACAAAGGAAGAAAGATAAAAATAAGATCAGTCAACGATAAAGATAGGTTTCTGAAAGATCATGAAGAAGATCTACAGAAAGAAGCGGAATCCGGAGAAGAGCCAAAAGCACTAGAAAAAGGAATACTAGACATAGCAAACTTATCTTTTGGATTGCACGGTCCAGAGAAAGAGACACAATCGACAGAACAAGAACAGACACTTGGCGCAGTTGGAGGCAAAGCGAAGTAACCCCATCATGGCCCTGCAACTGTTAAGTTGGAATTGTAATGGTTTGAACTCTCCTCGAAAGAGAAAAAGTCTTTTTCATCTACTAAAAAAGGAACAATTGGACTTGATTTGTTTACAAGAAACACATGTAACAAGGCTACACAGGAAACTACTGATTAATAAAAGATTGGGACAGGAGTTTATCTCATCTGACAAAGTTAAAAAAAGAGGAGTTGTGATATATGCAAAGGAGAGATTATTACCGAAATTAATTTTTAAAGATGAACAAAGCAGATTTTTGGCAATTGAAATTCAAATTCAAGGAGAGAAATTTTTGATCGTAGGAATTTATTCACCGAATGAGGGGAAATCTGAATTCTTTAAAAAGTTGCACGAGACTTTATTGGACTATTTGGATTACAATCTGATTCTGATGGGGGACATGAATGGAGTAGTATCTACAAACATGGACAAGGCACAAAGACAGGTAGTTACCAAGGATGGTAGACTACCGAAAACATTTTTTGAGATGACAGACAATATGGACTTAGTGGACATTTGGAGAGTAAAGAACCCCCTGGGAAGAGAGGGAACCTTCTTTTCTGAAGCCAAGATGACATGGACTAGAATTGATCAAATATGGGTAACTAGAGGAATGGCACCAAAGATAAGGAAAGTGGAAGTCTGCCCAAAAACCTGCTCCGACTATAACGCTGTAAGTATGGAGATGAAACAAATATCAACTGGCTCCTTCAGATGGAGGATGAATGACACCTTATTTAGAGATGAAGAAGTCGATAAAAAGGCCCAAAAAACTTTGTGAGATTATTTTGAAATAAATATGAACACCAATGTAGAAAAAAGAGTAATCTGGGACGCAAGCAAAGCTGTTTTGAGAGGGTTTCTGATACAACAGAATGCAACAAAGAAGAGAAGTCAAAATGAGAAGAAAGATAAAATTTTGGAGAAAATAAAAGAAAGTGAGAAGAAACTGAGAGCAAAACCAAAGTCACAGGAGATTTTGAGAGAAATAAAATTATATCAAGTACAATATATGGAAATGATGAATCAGGAAATAGAATGGAAAATTAAACAAATGAGACAAAAAACATTTGAATCAGCTAACAAATGTGGGAAATTGCTGGCCTGGCAAATGAAAAAAAGACAAAAATTAAATACTATCACAAACTTAGAAGTGGAAGGAAAGAATATACATAACCCAATTGAGATTAGAAACTGTTTCCAGAGGTATTTTAAACAATTATACACACAAGGGCCACAGAAAGAAATGGATATAGACTGATTTTTGAAGACAAATGGATTACAAAAAATCTCCCAAGAAAGCAAATTAATGCTGAACTATAAAATATCTGAACAGGAAGTAGAAGGTGCCATTCAAAACATGCAATTGGGCAAATCTCCAGGACCGGATGGGCTGACTTCTAGATATTATAGATCTTTGAATGAGTGGCTATTACAACCTTTGAAGGAAGTCTGTAATGAAATATTGGAAGGGAAAAGGGCATCAGAGTCGTGGAAAGAGGCGTACATTACACTTATACCGAAAACAGAGACTGAAAAGACTCAGCTTAAGAACTACCGCCCTATATCGTTACTTAATGTGGATTACAAAATTTTTGCAGACATTTTGGCCAAGAGATTGAAAAAAGTATTGATGGAAGAGATTCATAAAGACCAAGCGGGCTTTCTCCCAGGAAGACACTTGTCTGATAATTTGAGAAATATAATTGATATTTTGGAAAAACTAGAAGTGAATATAAACACTAAAGCAGTTCTGATATTTGTGGACGCGGAGAAAGCTTTTGACAACATCTCTTGGAGCTTTATGAAGAAGAACCTACAGAGGATGGGGGTAGGCCAAGGTTTTGAAAATGGTATAGGTGCAATATACTCTGAACAAAAGGCTAAATTAATTGTAAATAATGTGGTGACGGAAGAATTTAAGATAGAAAAGGGGACACGACAGGGGTGCCCAATCTCCCCACTGCTTTTTATATCGGTCCTGGAGGTTCTGCTGAATATGATTAGAAGGGACCGGTTGGTTAAAGGTATACAGGTTGGAGCCAAACAGTACAAACTGAGAGCATTTGCAGATGACTTAGTATTGACGTTACAGGAGCCAGAATCTAGTACTAAAAGGGTTTTAGAACTAATTCAAGAATTTGGTCAAGTGGCAGGAGTTAAACTGAACAAGTTAAAAACTAAGGTTTTAGAGAAAAATTTAACACCGATTGAAAGAGAGAGGTTTCAGAATGAGACAGGCCTGACTGTGGTTAAGAAAGTGAAATACCTGGGGATTAATATGACAGCCAAAAATGGGAACTTATTTAAAGATAATTATGAAAAATGTTGGACGGAAGTGAAAAAAGATTTAGAAATCTGGTCAAATTTGAAGCTTTCACTGCTGGGCCGTATTGCTGCGGTAAAAATGAATGTATTGCCTAGAATGCTGTTTTTGTTTCAAACATTGCAAATTGTGGACAAGATGGACTGTTTCAAGAAGTGGCAGGGACATATTTCTAGATTTGTCTGGCAGGGCAAGAAGCCCAGAATAAAATTTAAGATATTAACTGATGCAAAGGAAAGGGGTGGATTTGCCCTGCCAGACTTTAAACTTTATTATGAATCAGCAGCTTTTTGCTGGTTGAAAGAATGGCTACTTCTTGAAAATACAGACATTTTGGATTTAGAAGGTTTTAACAATGTATTTGGATGGCATGCATATTTATGGTATGATAAGGTCAAAGCACATAAAGCATTTAAAAATCATATTGTCAGGAAAGCACTGTTTAATGTTTGGATAAGATATAAGGATTTATTGGAAAACAAAACCCCAAGGTGGTTGTCACCGATGGAATCGAAAGCTCTGAAAAGGCTCAATATGGAGGCCAAATGGCCGAAATATTGGGAAATTTTGGAACAAGAAGGAGACAAATTGAAATTGCAGAGTTTCGAGAAATTTAAAAACAAAGTGAGAGATTGGCTTCATTATTATCAGATAATGGAGGCATATAATTTGGATAAGAAAATTGGCTTCCAGGTGGAAAAATCAAAACTAGAAACAGAACTGTTAGAACCCAAAACTAAGAATTTGTCAAGAATGTATAACTTGCTGTTGAAATGGAATACTCAGGATGAAACGGTGAAATCTGCTATGATTAAATGGGCACAAGATGTTGGACATAATGTTTGCTGACTGGGAACAGTTATGGACCACAGGTATGAAGTTTACGGCATGTAATGCTTTAAGAGAGAATATTATGAAAATGATATACAGGTGGTACATGACCCCAGTCAAGCTTGCAAAAATTAATCATTTGCCCGATAATAAATTCTGGAAATGTAAAGAAACTGAAGGTACATTCTTTCACCTTTGGTGGACGTGCCCAAGGATTAAGGCTTTCTGGGAAATGATATATAATGAACTGAAAAAGGTATTTAAATATACCTTCTTGAAGAAATCAGAGGCCTTTCTCCTGGGCATAGTCGGCCAATTGGTGCTAAAGAAGGACAGAACTTTTTTTATGTATGCCACAACGGCAGCAAGAATACTCATTGCAAAGTATTGGAAGACACAAGATTTACCCACTTTGGAAGAATGGCAGATGAAGCTGATGGACTATATGGAACTGGCGGAAATGACTGGCAGAATCCGAGACCAGGGAGAAGAGTCGGTGGAAGAAGATTGGAAGAAATTCAAAGATTACTTACAGAAATATTGTAAAATTAATGAATGTTAGAATGATGTTGGATAGTAATTAAGTGGTTTCCAGCTGTAATGCTTGAAGGGAATATGAAAAAAGGGTTATAAATAGGTAAAAATCTAATGATATTACTTTTAAGATCAAAGATTAGGAGAATTAAAGAGGGTAAGGATTTGCTGAACCAACAAATTGAAGTGGAATACAAAAAAGGGCGGTATGAGGAGGTCCGGGAAACAAGCTAAAGGAAAATAAGTAATGGAAAATCTGTGTGTTTTAAACTATTTTTATTTTGTATTTTTGTTATTTTTTTCATTTTTATTGTAATAGTCTAAAAAATCTTAATAAATATCTTATAAAAAAATATGAAATTAAACTGTGACTATTTCTATACTCCTTGGAGGATGATACCTTATAGCTCTATACCCCTTGAAGTACGATAAGAGGAAAGAAGATAAATTGGGGGAAACATCCTATACTGATACTTTGTGAGGATTAAGCCTCAGGTGGCTGGAAATTTACGTTCTGATCCCCTGAGTGGATTACAGTGGACCACAGTTATATTTGGAGTTGTAAGGACTTTTATGGACCTGTATGGTTTTTTATTTGAGCTTATATTGGAACCTATCTTTGAACTTATATGTGGGATTGAGTATATAAGAGATGGAATAAAAGAAGAGTACAGAAGAGGACCCCCAAACTGAATAGTATTTGATGGTCAATATATAAACTAAACATTTTGGTTTTTTTTAAAGTAATGTTTATTAGGAGTTTAAAAGTTACAGAAAGAAAAAAAAGAGTTAAACAAAGCAAAACAATACAATACAATACCTAAAAAACAAAAAACACTGCTTATCTTATCAAAACAAAAACAAGAACAAAAACAAAATCAATTAAAAACACATCCAATATTTCCATATCTTGTCTTTCATTTACTTGTTTCGATGACCTCCTCACACCTCCCTTTTTTGTATTCTGGTTCAGTTAACTAGTTCAGCAAATCCTTTCCATCTTTCTCAGTTTTTGTCCTATAATTTATCTTAACACAATCTAACCTTATTTTTTTCCCCTTTAGCCCATTAACAGTCTATTTTTACTTAATTCTTTATAACATTTCTGCTAAAGCCATATAACTTCATTCCAGCATCCTTCTAACATTCATTAATTTTACAGTGTTTCTGTAAATAGTCTTTAAATTTTTTCCAATCTTCTTCCACCCACTCTTCTCCCTGGTCTCGGATTCTGCCAGTCATTTCCGCCAGTTCCATGTAGTCCATCAGCTTCATCTGCCATTCTTCCCGGGTGGGTAAATCTTGTGTCTTCCATGAACTAAACATTTTGGACTGAGTTGTGAAGGTGACATCTAAATGGTAACACTACATGGGACAATGTTTATATATTTTTGATGTACATCACTCCCTGTTTCTCTCCCCTTTCCTTTCTTCAAAATAATATTTGAGTACAGTTGTCATATAGCTGATATATGTTTAAAGGGGTGAATTTTGGAGTGTTTGGTTAAGAAAAGAACTGAAAGTCACTGTGAGGAGAAGGGAAAGAAAGCCCCCTAGAGGCCATAGTTTAAATTTTAATCTCTGATAAATACGATCTCTAGCTCTCTGGTGTAATTACCCCCCCCCCCCCGGTGGTGAAAGTACTTAATATTGTTTTTCTTGTCTAAAAATGTCAGGGAAAAATGGGAAAATATTGGAGGAACTCCAGGTGATAGAAGACAGTCAAAACAGGAGGAAATTAAGGATTTAGACATTCTCTGGTTAAAAATAAAGGAAGAATTTAAACAAAATGAACAACATATGGAGAGAAAATTGGTGGAAGTGCAAAAAACTCTGGATAAGAAAATAGAAGGAGTGGTGTGGAACTTCCGGAGGTGGCGCCAACGGTACTGGCGGATTCCCTCTGATTCGGAGGGAACCCGCTCCACAGAAATAGGGTCGGATACCGCTTCGGCGCAGCGGGGACCCCTTAAATCACAGGCGGGTGAAGCCTGTGACCCTGGGACTCGGCGGGCACTGTCTGCGCCCCCCCAATCCGCGAAGGAACCCGGCAATGGGCTCCGGAACAGAACGGGGAAGTGGCGCTGTACTGTGAGTCGTCTGCTTCTTCTGTGGAGTGAAGCCACATAGCTGTTGCCGGAGAGCGCTGCCTTTCTTCCTTGACAATTTGGCTTCGAAAACAACGATCCGTGAGTAGGATTACTGCGTAATTAAAGGAACTGTACAAAAATTGGAAGTAATTGGCTGAAGTGGAGAGGCATAAAAAGGAAGTCTGCCTCCCACTCTTGTAGATAGAACAAAGCACTGAACTTGAAAGCGGAAGCTTTAAAAGACGCGCAAAAGGATTACAATCCGATCATCTAACCGGGATTCCCCCCCCCTCAATTTGGGGGAGGAGGGGGGGAAGCCTTGAACGTTATTTCCCTAAGAAGAAGTGAGGAAGAGGAGATAAAAACCACCGCTCAAAACCCCTGGAACGGGTTCCCAGTGTCAGTAAAAAGCCTAAGAGAATGTACTGTCTTTGAACGTATTTTGACAGTTAGCTCTGCATCTGAAATACAATTTGGATACAATATTGCTGATAGGTATCTTCTGGTCTTAAAGTAACAGCCTAAGATAGATTGTTATCTTTCTGGTGAATTGGGGGACTAAAGGGAGAAGTAAATTACTTTAAGAACTTTATGACTGTTACAGTGTCCCCCCTAGTGGAATTTGGAACTAGTTACAACTGCAGCTGGCCTGAGGAAATTTCTCACACTATTTTCCTGGAACTTTCCATTCCAAAACAACTTTGACTCTGACTGTGTGACTGACCTTGAGTTTTATCTAGAGGGGTATGGCAGATGGGAAAGAGAAGATAGATTTGTTACAATCAACAAGGTCTGGCAGAGTATATCGCACAGACGGTGGATTGCAAAGGAGGGCTTTGACATCTGGCCCCCCCGGAGTTCCAACAGCAACCTCATCGGCACAACCTAAAACTAAAGGTATGGCAAGTGACGATGCCCTGGCTCAGGCACTGGCTAAAATTAATGAATCTTTGGATAGAATAAGTAAACAAGTAGCCGAGGCATCGGATAAGATTGATCAAAATACGACAAGTATTAACCAAAATATGGCAAGTATCAATAATCTGGGACAGAAAGTAAATACTAACACAAAAACTATTCAGAAATTATTACAGGAATCTGCTTCGACACGTAAGATTGCCGAAGAGGCTAAAGAAATTGCTACAGCTACTGTTACAGTGGTTCAAGAGAAGATACCACCGCTACATAAACAACTTGAAGACCATAAGTCAATCCTGTCTATGATCGAGTTGAAGGAGAAACAAGTGAACTTAAGGGTCAGAGCTGTACCTGAAGTGGAGAAAGACAACTTAGTTGAATTTCTTATGCAGGAATTCCTAGATTTTTGGAATCCAGATTTGGGGAAAGACAGTTTTAAAATAGTGAGTGCTTTTAGACTTGGAAAAGGAGGGAGAAAGAACAGGGTGAGAGACTGTTTGATCACCCTCCGAACAAAAGAAGAGAGAGACAAGATTTTGAGTTTGCATTTCCAGAAGACTTTGGAAATACAACAGTCAAAAGTGGAGATATTCAAGGATATTCCGAAACATCTTCTGGACCTCAGGTTTAACTACAAAGACCTGGTTACCCTGTTGAAAAGTAATGGAATTATCTTTAGGTGGGAATTTCCTCAAGGCCTATCCTTTAGCTACAAAGGAAAGAAGATAAAAATAAGATCAGAAGACGATAACGACAAATTTTGGAGAGACCACGGAGAAGACCTACAGAAGAAAGTTACAGGAGAGTTAAGAGCAATTGTAAGAGAAACTTTAGATACACCAGGACTATCACTGGAACTAAAAGACCGCCTGAGAAACGTGATACCACCGACGGAACAGGAACAGGCACTGGGTGCCGTTGGAGGAGAACTAAAATAATTACATCATGGCCCTGCAACTATTAAGTTGGAATTGTAATGGTTTGAACTCTCCCCAGAGAAGGAAATCTGTGTTTCATTTATTAAAAAAGGAACAATTGGACTTGATTTGCTTACAAGAAACACATATAACAAGGTTACACAGGAAATTATTGATCAATAAAAGACTTGGTCAGGAGTTTATTTCATCGGATAAAGTAAAAAAAAGAGGAGTTGTGATTTATGCAAAGGACAGACTACTACCGAAATTTATTTTTAAAGATGACCAAGGAAGATTTGTGGCAACTGAAATTCAAACACAAGGAGAAAATTTTTTGATAGTAGGGATTTATGCACCAAATGAGGGGAAATCTGAATTTTTTAAGAAGTTGCATGAGACTCTGATGGACTATCTAGATTACAACATGATTTTGATGGGAGATATGAATGGAGTGGTATCTACACACATGGACAAGGCACAAAGACAGGTAGTCACCAAGGATGGTAGACTACCGAAAACCTTTTTTGAGATGACAGACAACTTGGACTTAGTCGATATTTGGAGAACAAGAAACCCCATGGCTAAAGAGCGAACCTTCTTTTCTGAAGCCAAAATGAAATGGACAAGAATTGACCAAATATGGGTAACTAGAGGAATGGCACCAAAGACAAGAAAGGTGGAAATCTGCCCGAAAACTAGCTCCGACCACAATGCTGTTAAGATGGAAATGAAACTAATACCAACTGGTTCCTTTAGATGGAGGCTGAATGACACCTTATTTAGAGATGAAGAAGTGTTAAAGAAGGCCCAAAAAACCTTGAGAGACTATTTTGAGATAAATATGAATACCAACGTGGAAAAAAGAGTAATCTGGGACGCAAGTAAAGCGGTTATGAGAGGGTTCCTGATACAACAGAATGCAGTAAAGAAGAGAATTCAAAATGAGAAGAAGGATAAAATATTGGAGAAAATAAAGGAAAGTGAAAAAAGATTGAGAACAAATCCAAAATCCCAAGAGATTCTGAGAGAATTAAAGCTACACCAAGTACAATACATGAAAATGATGAATCAGGAAATAGAATGGAAAATTAAAGAAATGAGACAAAAGACATTTGAGTCGGCTAACAAATGTGGGAAACTGTTGGCTTGGCAAATGAAAAAAAGACAAAGATTAAATACAGTTACGAATTTAGAAGTGGAAGGAAGGAATATACAGAACCCAGCTGAGATTAGAAATTGTTTCCAGAGGTACTTTAAACAGCTATATACACAAGGGCCACTGAAAGAAACTGATCTAGATCAATTTTTGAAAACAAATGGATTACAAAAAATCTCTCAAGAAAATAAATTAATGTTGAACTATAAAATAACTGAACAGGAGATAGAAGGTGCCATTCAAAACATGCAATTGGGTATGTCTCCAGGACCGGATGTAAAGGGAAGTTCTCTTTCTGCAGTTCTCTTTCTGCACATAACTGTGGCATTATGGGAAGTCTTGCTATGAGAACTATTGCTTCCTTTCTCTTGCATTATGGGAAGTCTTGCTATGAGAACTATTGCTTCCTTTCTCTTGCATTCTGGGAAGTCTCGCTCATAATCTTTTCTCTGCTTCTGCACACACTGTACAAACCTGTTCCAAATACCAAGACATTCCTTCATTCCTCAGTCCATCTTAAGTTCATGAACAAACAATATGACCTGTTCTTAATGCACAGCTGACCACATCTACGGAACTCGATTATTATATTCTTTCATGTTATGATCAATCATTAGTAATTGTTTTAGTCATGCTATATTAATCTTTAGTTATAATTTAATTAGGAGGTTTCATGCCTGTCTAGTTCCAGCTCCGTTTCCCAGCCTTTAATCTATCAGTGATAAATGGTTATATGTAATTCCCGCCTTGTACCTATGTTAACCAATCAGCAACAAGTTGCTTTGTGTTTGTATCAATCAATCAGCCACAAGCACACCTGTGGCAATGTTTGTAATATTCAATAAAACAGAGTTCCCGGGGTTCGCCCTGGCAGACGCCTCTCATATGACACCTGCCACTCGTCTGTCGTGGATTCATTCCAACAGGATGGACTGACTTCTAGATATTACAGATCCTTGAAAGAATGGTTGTACAACCTTTGAAAGAGGTCTGTAATGAAATAATGGAGGGGAAAAGGGCACCAGAGTCATGGAAAGAAGCTTATATTACACTTGTACCGAAAACAGAGACTGAAAAGACACAGCTTAAGAACTACTGCCCCATATCATTACTTAATGTGGATTACAAAATTTTTGCAGACATTTTGGCCAAGAGATTGAAAAAAGTGTTGATGGAAGAGATTCATAAAGACCAAGCGGGCTTTCTCCTGGGTAGACACTTGTCTGACAATTTGAGGAATATAATTGATATTTTGGAAAAACTAGAAGTGAACATAAATACTAAAGCAGTTTTGATATTTGTGGACGCGGAGAAAGCCTTTGACAACATTTCTTGGAGTTTTATGAAGAAGAACCTACAGGGAATGGGGGTAGGCCAAGGCTTTGAAAACGGTATAAGTGCAATTTACTCAGAACAAAAGGCTAAATTAATTGTAAATAATGTGGTGACGGAAGAATTTAAGATAGAAAAAGGAACACGACAAGGGTGCCCAATCTCCCCACTGCTTTTTATATCGGTCCTGGAGGTCTTGCTGAACATGATTAGAAGGGACCAGTTGGTTAAAGGTATACAGGTCGGAACTAAACAGTACAAATTGAGAGCATTTGCAGATGATTTAGTATTGACGTTACAGGAGCCAGAATCTAGTACTAAAAGGGTTTTAGAACTGATTCAAGAATTTGGTCAGGTTGCAGGATTTAAATTGAATAAGTTAAAAACTAAGGTTTTAGAGAAAAATTTAACACCAATGGAGAGAGAGAGGTTTCAGAATGTGACAGGTTTAACAGTGGTTAAGAAAGTTAAATACTTGGGGATTAACATGACAGCAAAAAATGGGAATTTATTTGAAGATAACTATGAAAAATGTTGGGCTGAAGTGAAAAAAGATTTAGAAATCTGGTCAAATTTGAAGCTTTCACTGCTGGGCCGTATTGCTGCGGTAAAAATGAATGTATTGCCTAGAATGTTGTTTTTGTTTCAAACATTGCAAATTGTGGACAAAATGGACTGTTTCAAGAGGTGGCAGAGAGATATTTCTAGATTTGTCTGGCAGGGCAAGAAGCCTAGAATAAAATTTAAAATACTAACAGATGTAAAGGAGAGAGCTGGATTTGCCCTGCCAGACCTTAAACTTTATTATGAATCAGCAGCTTTTTGCTGGTTGAAAGAATGGCTGCTTCTTGAAAACACTGACATTCTGGATTTAGAAGGTTTTAACAATGTATTTGGATGGCATGCATACTTGTGGTATGATAAGGTCAAAGCACATAAAGCATTTAAAAACCATATTGTCAGGAAAGCTTTATTTAATGTTTGGATAAGATATAAGGATTTATTGAAAAATAAAACCCCAAGGTGGCTGTCACCGATGGAAGCGAAAGCCTTGAAAAAGCTCAATATGGAGGTCAAATGGCCAAAATATTGGGAAATTTTGGAACAAGAAGGAGACAAATTGAAATTGCAGAGTTTCGAGAAACTAAAAAACAAAGTGAGAGATTGGCTTCATTATTATCAGATAATGGAGGCATATAAGTTGGATAAGAAAATTGGCTTCCAGGTGGAAAAATCAAAATTAGAAACAGAACTGTTAGAACCCAAAACTAAGAATTTGTCAAGAATGTATAACTTGCTGTTGAAATGGAATACTCAGGATGAAACGGTGAAATCTGCTATGATTAAATGGGCACAAGATGTTGGACATAATATTATGTTTGCTGACTGGGAACAGTTATGGACCACAGGTATGAAGTTTACGGCATGTAATGCCTTAAGAGAGAATATTATGAAAATGATATACAGGTGGTACATAACCCCAGTCAAGCTTGCAAAAATCTACCATTTGCCTGATAATAAATGTTGGAAATGTAAAGAAACTGAAGGTACTTTTTTTCACCTTTGGTGTACGTGCCCAAAGATTAAGGCTTTCTGGGAGATGATATATAATGAATTTAAAAAGGTATTTAAATATACCTTCTTGAAGAAACCAGAGGCCTTTCTCCTGGGCATAGTCGGCCAATTGGTGTTAAAAAAGGACAGAACTTTCTTTATGTATGCTACAACAGCAGCAAGAATACTCTTCACAAAGTATTGGAAGACACAAGAGCTACCCACACTGGAGGAATGGCAGATGAAAATGATGGACTACATGGAATTGGCGGAAATGACTGGCAGAATCCGTGACCAGGGAGAAGAGTTGGTGGAAGAAGATTGGAAGAAATTTAAAGATTATTTACAGAAATATTGCAAAATTAATGAATGTTAGAGTGATGTTGGATTGAAGTTAACTGGCTTCTAGCTGTACAGGCTTCAAAGTTATAAATATATCAAGATTAAGGATTAGGATTAAAAAGGTTAAAAGAATGGAAAAATTGGTTTTTAATAGGTAAAAACTTAATGTTACAATATATTAAGATTAAGGATTGGGATTAAAAAGGAGGGAAAGTAATTGCTGGACTAACAAACTGAATTGGAATACAAAAGAGGGAGGTATGAGGAAGTCTGGGAAACAAGTAAATCTAAAAAAAAAGTTATGAAAAGACGGAATTGTTTTTAACTGTTTTTCTTTTTTCTTTTATCTTTTTGTATTTTGTATTGTGTACTTTTCTTCTTTATTTTCAGATTTTTCTTTTTTATCAATGTGATTTTATTCTTTGTGAAACTTCAATAAATATAAATTTAAAAAAAATAGAAGGAGTGGTGGGGGAATTGTCAAGTAAAATTAAAGATTTGACGGTTAGATCTAAAACAACAGAAGAGCTAGCTAAACGAACTCAGAAAGAAGTTAAGGAAAATAGAAAAGAGACAGATAGAATAAAAGAGGACCTGGTTGAGGTCAGTAAAATGCAAGAACAGACCTGGGACAATATGGCTCTGATGGATATGAAGCAGAAACAAAAAAAATTAAAATTCAGAAGTGTTGTAGAAGAGCCAAATGAGGATATTAAAACAAAAATGATTAAGGAATTGGCAAGATGGATGGATTTGAAGGAAAAAGAAATTGAGTACACAATAGAGAATGTGTTTAGAATTAAGGCGAGTTCTGTAAAAGCCAAAACCAAAAAATTACCTGGAGACTGTTTGATAATTTTTAACTCATTAGAGATGCAGAATGCAATTTTGAAAATGAGTTATAATAACAGGTTATTAATTGATGGAAGACCAATTATCATATTTAAAGAGATCCCGATTAGATTCCTTCGAAAAAGAGATGGATACAAACAACTGGTGACTTCATTGAAGAAAAATGGAATCCAACATAGGTGGGAGTTCCCTGAAGGAATCTCTTTTTATTACAAGGATAAAAAATTCAGATTAACAGATCTACAAGAGGTGAAGAAATTCTCCAGAAGATATGAGAAGGAATTAGGCAAGATGGAAGGAAGCCTTGTTGAGCCCAGATTTACCAGAGCAGACCTCTATGGGGAAGCTGAAAACAAAAAGAAGAAAAAGAAAGCACGAAATAAAGAAGAAGAGGAAGAAGAAGGAGAGGGAGAGGAAGGAGAAGGAGAAGAAGAGGGAGAAGAGGAAGAGGACGAACAGGACATTAGCAAAACCACTAGAATTTAACTTTCTCTCTCTACAAATTAAAGAGAGAAATGACATTGAAACTGATTACTTGGAATATTCATGGGTTTAATGAAAAATCTAAATGAAATAAAGTCGAACACGTTTTGAAAACAAAGAATGTTGATGTAATCTGTTTACAGGAAACTCACATTGCTAAAAAACATAGACATGTCTTGATTAATAGAAGACTGGGAAAAGAGTTTGTAACCTCCGATGTTAATAAAAAAAGAGGGGTGGTGTTATATATAAAGGAGAGATTAGATACTAAATTGATTTCCAAAGATGATGAGGGGAGAGTGATTGTGGTGCAAATTTCATTACAGGGTGAGAAGATAATTCTTGTGGGAATATATGCCCCTAATGGAAATAAAGCTGAATTTTTTGGAAAATTAGAGGAAAGATTGATGGAGTTTATAGATCAGAAAATAATTCTGATGGGGGATTGTAATGGGATGGTTAGCCCAGAAATGGATAGAATGTCAAAGAGAAAAAATATAAATGAGGGTAAACTCCCCAAAAATTTCTTTGAATTGGTTGAAAACTTTGGTTTAATAGATACCTGGAGGTGGAAACACCCAATTACAAAACAGTTCACCTTTTTCTCGGAACCTCACCAAAGCTCGAGTCGAATAGACTATGTTTGGGTTTCTAAAGAACTGGTTTCCAGAGTAAATAAAATTGAGATCACTCCATGAACTCTATCAGACCACAATTCGATTTATCTGGAATTAAAAGGTAGAGAACAATCCTCATTTAGATGGAGGATGAATGACACTTTATTTGAGAACCCAAAAATAGTAGCGAAAGTGAAAGAGACAATTAAGGATTATTTCAAATGGAATTTACATAAAGAAACCAGTCTGGACACTGTATGGGACGCGAATAAAGCTGTCATGAGAGGTTTCCTAATCCAGCAAAATAGCCATAAAAAGAAAGAAAGAGAAAGAAAAAAAGAAGAAATTCTGGTTCAACTCATGGAAAATGAGAAAAAATTGATAATAAAACCAAAAGATGAACAAATTAAACAGACTATTAAAATGCTACAAACTCAGTATTCCATGTTGGTGAATAAAGAAGTGGAATGGAAAGTAAAATTAATGAGACAAAAAATTTTTGAATCAGCAAATAAAACTGGGAAGCTTCTGGCATGGCAGCTGAGAAAACGGCAAAGTCAAAATTTATTTTAAAAAATCAGGATAGGGGGAACAGCTGACGGAAGATCCAAAAGAAATAAGAAGAGCCTTTCAAGGATTCTATAAGGAACTTTACAGGAAAGAAAAAAAAGATATAAAAGAGATAGAAAGATATTTGGAAATTTATAAAGGAAAACAGATATCATTGGAGGAAAGAGAACAATTAAATGCCCCAATAACTAATCAAGAAATCCAAAAGTCAATAAAGAAGATGAAACAAGGCAAAGCCCCAGGACCGGATGGGTTAACCTCTAAGTATTATAAATCACTTGGTGAGCAGCTAGTACCAGTTCTAGGGGAAGTAATGAATGCTATTTTACAAGGAAAAGGGAAAATACCAAACTCCTGGAAGGAGGCTTATATAACGTTGATCCCCAAACAAGATACGGACCATCAGAGTGTTAAAAATTTCAGACCGATATCATTGTTAAACAATGACTATAAACTTTTTGCGGCTATCTTGGCCAACAGATTGAAGACAATATTAAATGATTTAATTCATAAAGACCAGGGAGGTTTCTTGCCAGGTAGGCAATTGAAGGATAATGTGAGACATATTATTAATATATTGGAATACCTGGAAGTAAGAAATGATAAGCCAGCCGTACTGATGTTCATTGATGCTGAAAAAGCACTTGATAATGTATCCTGGTCATTTATGAAGAAGAGTATAGAAAAGATGGGGATCTGTGGCACCTTTTTAAAAGGAATTGAGGAAATTTACTCAGAGCAGAAAGCAAAATCAATTGTGAACAACACCTTAACAGACTCATTTGACATTACAAAGGGCACCAGACAAGGGTGCCTACTATCTCCGCTGCTTTTTATCAGTGTATTAGAAGTACTAATAAATTGCCTGAGAGGAAGAACAGAGATAAAAGGGGTCAAAATAGGCACCAAAGAATTCAAACTTAAGGCCTACACGGATGACTTGGTATTAACCTTAGAAGAACCTCAAGAAAGTGTAAAAATAGCATTGGAAGAAATGGGAAAATTTGGGCAATTGGCAGGATTTAAATTGAATAAGACAAAGACGAAAATGTTAGGCAAAAATTTAGAAAAAAGTGAAGCAGAAAGGTTAGAACAAGAAACTGAAATCAAGGTGGTCAAAAAAGTTAAATATTTGGGAATTTGGATGACGGCGAAGAACATAAACTTATTCAGTGACAATTACCAACCAGTCTGGAAGGAGATTAAAAGAGATTTAGAAATATGGGACAGACTAGAGCTGTCAATGACTGGAAGAATGTCAGTGATCAAAATGAACTTATTACCGAAAATGGTATTTTTGTTCCAGACAATCCCGATAATAAGAGGTTTAAGACAATTTAAAGAGTGGCAAAAGATTCTCTTTCGCTTTATATGGCAAGGGAGAAGACCAAGGATCAAATTTAAAATATTGACAGATAAGAAAGAAAGGGGGGGGGGGTTCGCTGTACCTGATCTGAAACTCTATTATGAAGCGGCGTGTTTATGTTGGATAAAGGAGTGGATAACCCAGGAGAACCCAGATCTGTTAGATTTGGAGGGGCACAACAATAGATGGCACTCCTATCTTTGGTATGGTAAGGCAAAAGTGCATAAAGGTTTACAAATCATGTGATAAGGGGTGCTTTATTTGAAGTCTGGGACAGAAACAAGAATTTGTTGGAAAGGAAACACTGTGGTGGGTGTCACCAATTGATATGTTAACAGTTAAAAAATTGAACATAGAAGGGAGAGGGGCCACCTATGAGGAGATTCTGATGAAGGCCGAAAAAGGTTGGAAATTGAAGCCTTATGATTGTATTGCTGGAAAATTGACAGGATGGTTGCAATATCATCAAGTCAATGATGTTTTTAAAGATGACAAAAAATTAGGATTTGAAGACAAAAAAATCGAAATTTCAAATGGACATTATAGTAAGTAGGTCTAAGCTACTTTCAAAAATGTATAATCTCCTATTAGAATGGAATACAAAAGACGAACTTATAAAAGAAGCTATGATAAAATGAGCTATTGATCTAGGACACAACATAGACTACGATGTATGGGCCAAACTCTGGAATGAGAGTATAAAATTCACCGCTTCTTCTGCCTTAAAAGAGAATTTTATGAAGATGGTCTATCGTTGGTATCTTACTCCCACCAAATTGGCAAAAATGTACAGAACTAGTAGTAAAACTTGCTGGAAATGCAAGGAAAAGGATGGCGACTTCTATCATATGTGGTGGTCATGTAATAAATTAAAAGAGTTCTGGGAATCGATTTATAATGAGTTTAAAAAGATGTTTAAGTATTGTTGTTGTTGTTTAGTCGTTTAGCCGTGACCGACTCTTTGTGACCCCATGGACCAGAGCACATGTTTAAGTATAGCTTTCCCAAAAAGCCGGAAGAATTCTTGCTAGGTTTGGTGGGAGAAGATATTAAGAAGATTGATCAAAGATTATATCTGTATGCAACAACAGCAGCTAGAGTTCTGACAGCTCAAAAGTAGAAGCAACAGGAGATGCCGACAAGAGGAGAATGGCAGATAAAGCTGGTTGAATAGGCTGAGACGGCTAAATTGACACACAGAATTCGCAATCAGGAGGAGACAAAGTACCAAAAAGAATGGTGTACATTTTTGATTTATATAAGTGAGAACTGTACAAATTTGAAAACGTTGGCAGGATTGAAGTAAATCTTATGTCATGTTGTAATATGTAATCAAAGAAACTGTGAATTATAGAATAGAATAGGAAAAATGATGGAAGGGAAGGATGGAAGTCAACAGCTCTACGGAGCATAAAGTAGGATATATGTAATAAGATATGATGTTTTATTGGTGTTGGTGGGTGTTGGTGGGTGATCTTTAATCTCAATAAAAATTATTTTAAAAAGAAAATAAAATTGTGTTTTTACTAAGAAAGAGTTAACTCAAACTTTCGTGGAACCAGAAAAAACCTGAGTCCCCCTAAAAAAAGGAGGCAAAGCTTGCTGGCTCTCTTTAACAGTGAGATCGAATTGTCTGCCTCAACATTCAGTCTGACCTGTTACATGACTGAAATGTGTCCCAGTATATGACTGTCATTGATTAATCTCCCCCAGGAATTTCAAAACGACACTTTAAGAAGGATCTGAATTTGTAGAAGAGGGAGAGGCCACAACAAACTTTAAAGTAAATGCCTTAGAATATTTACATGGTTTTGCAGAAGAAAATATGCTGCACTCATTGACTGAGTCTTAAAGAATTCCTGAAGTATTAGCTTTGGTGGGGGTTGCGCAGCACATCTGCTCTGGCACTCCCCATTTTACCTCTAGTGGCGAAATGGGATAGACCACTCTTGACAGCAAGGCAGCCCAAAGTCTGCCATTCTTCTCTGGTAGGGACTTTATCTTCCTTCCATTTCTTTTTTCTCCCCATTTTACCTTAAGTGGAGAAATGGGATGCACCACCCAAAGTCGGCTAATATTAATTGATTAAAATTGGACCTGAAAGTCTGGCCAGGGATTTCACCCCTGCCCGCTGCCAAAGCTATCTCCCATCTCCAAGCACTATTATTTTGCCAAGAAATGTTGCTTTTGGTTAAATGATACAACACACATGATTAACCATATATATTTATTTTGGACATGATTCAATGACCTGTTCGACAGTGGAATTTGCTGCCAAGGAGTGTGGTGGAGTCTCCTTCTTTGGAGGTCTTTAAGCAGAGGCTTGACAACCATATGTCAGGAGTGCTCTGATGGTGTTTCCTGCTTGGCAGGGGGTTGGACTCGATGGCCCTTGTGGTCTCTTCCAACTCTATGATTCTATGACCTCATTTGCACCTGAAAGTCAACTACAGCCTGTCTTTAAGGAGGAGCTTCTAGACTTCTAGAAAGAAAGCCTGGGTGTCCTCAGGCTGAGACCTCCCCTGCTTCAACCACTAGGCCTCCAATTTCCATAAATGGTGGCTTCTTCTGGGCTACAGTTTCTCTCAGCTACAGCTCATTGGAATCCTCGTCCATTGCTTCAGTGCACTTAAATTGAGTGATCTCAATTCCTAATGATTCAAGACCAGTCTCCAGCAACCCCTCAGTGTAGTCACAGAAACCAGCTGTTCCACAGCCTCGGAGAGCGCCTAGGATGCTGCTTCCCCCTGTTGGGAAAAACACACACATATATTTTTGGAATCCAAAACCCACTCCCTCAAACAGAAGGGTGGGCAACCTTTCTCAGACCAAGAGCCTTTTTCCAGTCTGGGTGACCTTCTGGGAGGTCCACATGCCAATGGAAACATATGTAAAATTCACCTTTACACTGCAGGCTATTTTATACATACATTCAACCCCCCCTCTCTATACTCCCTCCAGGTAACCAAGATTCAGGGGCAACAATCCAGCCAGGCCAAAGCATACAGGTAGGGTATGAAGTGGGGCTTGTGAGGGGTGTGGCCTATGGAGAGGAGGTGTGTCTAAGGAGGATCCCAAAGCCCAGAGAGAGAGAGTCCTAGAGGAATGCCTTTGGCCCCTGGGCCTGTGGGTCTCCATCCTACCCCTCCCCCCCAATTTAAAGTGCAAATTTAAAGATGTATTTTTATTTAACAAAATCTATGCTTTAAATGTATAGTACAGATGGGGCACTAGCTGCACTCCATCATGCAAGACTCACCGAAGTTCAGGCGAGCCCCAATGTAGAAGCATTGATCCTCCTCATTTCTGCAGGTGACGGTCTCATTGCCCTCACACTCGTCTGAATAGATGGAGAAGCAACTCGAGCACTTCAGCCCATTGAGCTCCCTCGTCTCACTCTCAGGCACTGGAAAACAATCACCACACCACACCAACATTGCAATTAGTCAATGTATTTCTTTTGCAGATGCAAACCACAACTTGCTGTATGTGAGGGGTGGGAATTGTGCTTCCCCTTCCAAGATGGATGCGTACCACCTTCTAGCACTTCTGCAAGTGGAGTGCTTCAGCCATGCTCCATTCATCCAGGGCTACATTAAGGCATGATGCAAGAGATTTCTGACTGGGGCCACATTCACAGCAAACATTTCAAGCACAGGGATACCACTTAAAGCAATTGGGCTTAGCACTGAGCACCACTGGGGGGCATTCTGAGAGACAAAATGGTAGCCATGGATGCACACAAATGATGATAAAATTCTACAAAATGGCCCTCGTAGAGTGGTAAAGAGAAAGAAAGCTCTTAGTAGTTTTATCCTTAAAAAACACTTCTGGGACAACATGTGCTTAGTTTTGGTAAAATCATGATTTCACCTAAGAAAAAATGCCAGCTAATAAGAGCTATTGTGTGGGGTTTGTTTGCTAATCCATAGCTCTGTGAGGGGAATAGGGGTTTTCCAATTAACTCTCCTTACCAGAGCTATAACGAGTGCCAACAACTGCTGGACAAATCACCAACTAATACGCTCCACGATGGCTATCAAATTTTACCTCAACGCCGGCTTCAAGGAAGGAAACCAAGGCGCAAAATGAACACTCAAGCCCTTCAAGATCTCATTAAGTGGGATTGCTTCCAAAGGACTCTTAAGGACCATCTGCTTTCAGAATTCCCTGATAAGATCGAGGAACACTGGACCAAGCTAAAAACATCCATTATTGCAGCCTGTGAACAAACTATTGGATACCAAACCAAGGAACACCAGAACTGGTGTGCTGTTATTCCTATCTTCCTCTGCACCTGAGGGTCTCAGGATGCAATTCATGGTAGCTCACTAAGCCAGGCTCCAGCTCAGTGCAGCTTCCAGCTTTGGGTTTCTTCGTTCAAATCCCAACTCTAGCTTCTGTCTCTAGTTTGAAAAGGATGGTGATACAGGCCTGCGTCAGCAGCTGGTATATGCCAGGAGCCTAGCCGGGGCTTACAGATTGAACCTTCGTATTAACTGTTTCAGTGAGGGCCACATTTCCTTCTAGGCAAGCTTCTCAGGGCCACATGACAGTGACAGGGCCTGTTGTGAAAGTGAGTGGAGCAACAAATGTAATTTTTTAAACTTTTTATTCTTTGCACCACCTGGTTGTTCTCCCCTTTGTGTAGATAGTGTTCCTCTATAGCTTAGTAATTAGGTGGCACTGGAGCCCATTGCATCTAATACATCTTTCTTAGCATTTGCTTTAACCTGAAGATATTAATTCCCTGAATGCAAACCTAAAAGAAATCAGTTCCTTCCTCTACAAGAAGGACAGAGGACTGTCCCACAAATATATCTCTACAAATGCAAATGCATCAAAGAAAATGGGTCACTCTAGGTTTGGGGGCTAGAACTCTGGGCAACCAATGAACCAGTGAAGTGTAGTGGTTAGAGGGTTGGACTAGAATCTAGGAGACCAGGGTTCAAATTCCACTGTAGCCATGACACTTGCTGAGTGGCCTGGGGCCAGGAACCATCTCTCAGCTTAACCTATTTCACTGGATATTTTGAGGCTAAAATGGTGAGTGGGAGCTCAAGCTTTTTGGAGGAAAGCATAGGATGTAAATACCAGAAGCAGCTGTCAGAGAGGAACTGTAAAATTATGGGAGGGGTGTTTCTAGCACTAAGGTAAAACTGTGATGCTCCCTTGTAATTTTTGCTAATAGATGCTGTATGTTATTCAGGTAATCTTCTTACTGGGATTTTGGGTTTTGTTCTATTAGTTCCAGCCACCCCCATACTATGGCTCCAATGCTTCCCTTCTGGTTCCCTCTGTCAGTGGCTCCTCCCTGTCCCACCAGTCTGAATTAGGTTTGAAATCTTCTTTCCTAGTGTCACCCTCAGGCACCTCCTGGAGTGTCTGGCTGGCACCACTCCTCCTTGTCTAGCCAGTCCTTGACATCAGGATACTGCCAAAAACTTGTTTGTCTTTCTTTGACCTCTCTCATTGCTTGAGTTTTGTGAGACCAGCTTTCCTGATGATGATACTTACTTTCAGGAGGTCCGCTGTTGCACATATCTGTCTTGCAGCAGGAGAGCTTGCTCTGGGTGTACAGTGATGAGGTTATGGAGACACTGACATAGTCTGCATCGCACAACTCTGTATTGATGCAGGACTTGAAAACCACTCTTGACCCGAAAAGTGCTATAAAAGAAAGAATTGGAATAGGAAATAACTAGACCTGGGGTTAGGGCTGGTCCACCCATGAGGCAAGGGTTGATGGTCACCTTGTGGGCAGGATCCAGAGGGGCAGGGGATCTGACCACCAAGAAAAGCATCGCCTGATGCTGCTGCCTTTGAAGCTGTGGTGTGATCCTTGGAGGCAAGATCTGCCACCTCCTCGTCAGTTCCTCTCCCCCAGTTGAGCCACCCCATGTCTCTGTTGTTCATGACAGGGACCTTGGAGCTCCTTCCTTTTTCTTTTTTAATATAATGTTTATTAAAATTTCTTTTCCCCTTTATAACAGCCAAATAAAATTTCTTCATCACATATATGTTTGCTCAAATTGAGCATTGACTACCTCCCATCCCCCTCCCTGACTTCCATATGCAATCACTTTTATTTCACATTTCTAAATCACCCTATTTACTTTTCTCCATACTTAAAAGACTTACTTCTAATATTTATAAACAGGTATCAAATCATAACCAAACAAAATATTTTAAATCAATCCTGCAAATGTTTTAAAATGTTTGCAATGTCTATTCATATATTGTACAAATCTACTCCAGTCCTTTTCAAACAGTTCGTCTCGCTGGTTTCAGATTTCCCCCATCGCAAGTTTAAAAGGTAAAGGGACCCCTGACCATTAGGTCCAGTTGTGACCGACTCTGGGGTTGCGACGCTCATCTCGCTTTATTGGCCGCGGGTGCCGGCGTACAGCTTCCGGGTCATGTGCCAGCATGACTAAGCCACTTCTGGCGAACTAGAGTAGCGCACGGAAACGCAGTTTACCTTAACGCCAGAGCGGTACCTATTTATCTACTTGCACTTTGACTTGCTTTCGAACTGCCAGGTTGGCTGGAGAAGGGACTGAGCAACGGGAGCTCACCCTGTCGCGGGGATTCAAACCACTGACATTCTGATTGGCAAGTCCTAGGCTCTGTGGTTTAACCCACAGCGCCACCTGCATCAAATACCACCTCGGAGCTCCTTTCTGAGGCTCCCTCTGCCTCGCTGGTGCCCGTGCAGGCACACTGCCTCTTTCCTTGTGGGGTGGTCATTCACAAAGCGCAGGCTGCAAAGCCACCCTACCTGTGCCTTGCAGGGCTGCCTGCACTGCCTGGCTGCCTTCGACTGGCAGAGTGGCTTCCGTCTCTCCTTCTGTGCTGAAAAAGCAGGCAGGTGGCAGCCAAGGCTGTCTCTCGCCGGAGCCTGTACTCCACCCAGGCTCTTGTAGCTGGGGAGGAGGAGCACTTTAACTGAGCCCCTGCCCCACTACTGGCTCATTTGGGGTTTCTGCAAAATTGCTTGGCTGAGGCGAGGGCAGCGGTGTGCTCTTAACCCAAGCAGTTTAAGGAGGGAGGGGAGGAATTATCTTTATAAGCCTCGTCATGCAGCTTGTTTCTCCCACTGCTGGTAGGAAGGACAGAACACGATGGTGATTTCACTCAGCGATATATCTTTCATGAAACTGCCACCCCTCCTGAGTCCCTCTGCCTCCAGCTCCAGGCTGCAGCTTGTTTTCTTTTTCCTCAGTGTGCTGGGTGCTGGAGGCAGAGGGAATCAGGATCGGCATGGTTTCCCCCACCGATTTACTGCTGAGTGAAGCTGTCATCACGGTCTGCCCCTCATACCGGTCCTGGGGTGATATATCAATAAATTGCCCAGGCCGAATCTTCAGTCACCCTTTCTTCCATGTCTGCGGGGTGGGGAACATTTTATGGTTTGCCTCAGGTATCCAATTGTCTTGAGCAGGCCCTGCTTGGAGCAGAAAGAGATTTCTCCAGTTTTATCTATTTGTTGAATGTGAGTCAGGACTGGAGAACCTTTGGCTGTTTGGAGAACCTATTTAAGTTACATTATAGTCCAAAGGCTATCCTCATCAGGAAATAAGGATTTGTTTTAAGTTTTTCTTGTGTGCTATAACTCCCTCCAGGGACGTGGGTGGCACTGTGGGTAAAACCTCAGTGCCTAGGACTTGCTGATCGTATGGTTGGCGGTTCGAATCCCCGCGGCAGGGTGAGCTCCCGTCGTTCGGTCCTAGCTCCTGCCCACCTAGCAGTTCGAAAGCACTCTTAAGTGCAAGTAGATAAATAGGTACCGCTCTATATCGGGAAGGGAAATGGCGTTTCCATGTGCTGCGCTGGTGCTGGCTTGCCAGCCGCAGCTTCGTCACGCTGGCCACGTGACCCAGAAGTGTCTGCGGACGACGCCGGCTCACTGCCTCTAGAGCGAGATGAGCACACAACCCTAGAGTCGGACACGACTGGCCAGTACGGGCAGGGGTACCTTTACCTTTACCTTTATAACTCCCTCCAAGGTATTTCTTAAAAAATCATTTAACCACATCAGTTAAGAAACATGGATACATATGCTATAATGTTATTGTTTTAGTTAAATAAATTGTTTAAATTGTTATTAATGAAATGATTATTTTTTCCTTCCAATAAAGTACAGCAGAAAAGTTGTCCAAATATAAACAGTTAGTTTATTAAACCTCACAAAAATTTCATAATTATCTGTCAATGTATTTCTAATAGTATAACCAAATCAGTAATTTTTGATATAACTGTAAAAACCACTCTGAAAATTTATTATTCCAAAAACGAAACCTTCATCTCGTAAATATTAAGATTATACCAGCAAGAATGAGTCTTTCTGTAAAAAAAAATAAAATTAAATCAAGTCTTACTGACTTGTGATTTAAATCGTGATTGAAACCAAATCCACCCTATAACTGGAGCAATGAGTGTCGATGCTGGAGCTCATAAAGGGAGCATGTACCACAAGCAATTAGGAAGGGGCAATATGTCAGTGTCAGTTTCTCTTGGTTTCTTATTTTAAATTCATTTCTCCACATTTTCATATCAGTTTCCAACTCCTCATCCCCACCATCAACATTTAGTGTGAATGTAATTTTTACTCTTAGGCCCTATCTGCAGGGTCATACTGATTTAAGCAGTCATGGTTTCCCCCTGGGGGGGGGGGCAGGATGTTTGTTGACTATATTGGCTGTGAATCCTGGCAGACTAGCTCTCTCCCTTGCAGGTCATTTTTCACTTGGCCTGGGAGATGGGAACCTGACAGACTCCAACTACAAAAGCTTGTAGGTTATTGTATGCATACTTTACCTTAGTATGTGCATTTGTCTATAGATTACATGGCTGGACAACTGAATTGCAAAAATGGGAGAAGGATGGCTTTGTTTTGCTCTGCCAATTGAGTAAACACACCTTTAAATATGAACTGACTTGAATTTCTTCCCTGCTCCTACAGGAAATGCAGAACCTAGAACACTACTTTATGAAAAGTCATGTTCCGTGGCTTGTGGCTAAGATATGGCCTTAGAAAGTGAGTCAGGGGGTTTACGTTTTGGTAATCAAAGGGGTTGAAAGTTCTTCTCACTTACACAGTTTGCCTTCTCCACTAGCAGACAAGCAGGACTGGTCACTGGACTCGTCACACTCCTCAGTGGTGGCATTTCTGCAATCTTTTCCTTGACTGAAACAAGACTCACATATCAGAGATGCCACTGCAGACAGGGGAAAAATGGGTTTAGAAAACAAGAGGCTAGACTAGATGGACCATTGTTCAGCTACATAATGCTTTCTATATATATTCCCTCTCTAGTTCTTAAACTCTGAATGGGGGTGGGCCTTGCATAGACCAGAGAATGATTGTGGAAAAGGACTCCTGCAGTCTGAGGGAGAGGACCAGTAGAGAAGGTGTGGGGAAACCTTTAACCCTCCCGAAGTTGTTGTACTACAACTCCCATCAGCACCAGCAAACATGACAGACTCTGGTAAGCACATCTGGTACCCCTGTGACCTGACTCCACTCAGAGATTGGGGTGGCATTTAACACCAGGAAACTTAAAGTTTGCACGGGGGGGCAGGGTAATTCCGCTCCAAAATATGAGAAGAATAGTGCCTATACATTGCCTCCTATCATAAACTTCTACAAATGCAAGAAACTTACTCTTTGCTTTAAATATGAGCTAGGATTCTGGTTCATCGAAGAGTGAACTACTGCCTTTCTCGCTCCCCCAATGTACTTGGGGATGCCACAGCTCTCTGTACGCATTTGGTTAAATAAAAATTGAATATTGGTAACAAAACAATATAGCATTGAGGATCCTTTGTAATCCGGCCTTGTGCTTTATTCCTCTCCCTTTCAAAGGAACCACAAGTCCTGGTTCCTTCCTCATCGTGCTTTAATTGCTGACACCCCCCCACCTCGTTCCTTCCTGGAAACATGACGAACAGACCAGCGGCTGTGGTTCTGCTCACCTGGAGGAAGCAGGGCCAAGAGGAGGCAGGAGATCAGGAGTGTCTTAATCATTCTAGAGAGCTGAAAAGGCAGGAAGGAGTTCGAGAACAGCACTGGGCCAAGCAAGGAACTGATGCATGAAGAGGCTTAGTTGGAGGAATTTATAGAGGATTGCAAGGAGTACTTTGCCAGCACCCAGGAACAATGGATTCAGGACAGTGTCATAAATTGCTAGAATTCTAATTATGCTATACCATAATGTAAAGCACAGTGTTGAAAACCAATTAAATCTCTTCCCCCTTCCAATAACTCCAAGGACACGTCCCTCCTAATCTGTGCCAGCCTCAATTTCTCAAGCCTGGATGTGGGGAAACGGGTCCCATCAGGTTACAGCACTGAAATTGGATTAGGCTTCTGGAAGCCAAGGCAGTTTCCCTGACAATATGAACTTTTTTGAAAGGGGGACAAATGTCTGTCCACAGTTTCCTTTGTGGTACAGTAATAAAATGCACAGTGACCCGGATCCCCTCCCTCCCATTAAATGCACTTGTTTGGGGTAAAGAATTGGTCCACTTGCTCTTTAAAATAAGTTGATTAGAGTTAAGAGAGTCCCATGGACTGCAAAAAGATCAAACCTATGCATTCTGAAGAAATCAGCCCTGAGTGCTCACTGGAAGGACAGATCCTGAAGCTGAGGCTCCGATACTTTGGCCACCTCATGAGAAGAGAAGACTCCCTGGAAGAGACCCTGATGCTGGGAAAGATTGAGGGCAGAAGAAGGGTACGACAGAAGACGAGATTGTTGGACAGTGTTCTCGAAGCCATTAACATGAGTTTGACCAAACTGTGGGAGGCAGTGGGTGACAGGAGTGCCTGGGGTGCTCTGGTCCAGGGGGTCATGAAGAGTTGGATATGATTAAAGAACAACAGAGTTAAGAGCAGGTGGGGGGGATTGTAGGTCTGTGTCCAGAGGAGATTGCAGATTTAAGGGACTATCTTTTACTGGGGTTGGATATACACAAGCACAGCTCCACGTCCTTTGCTTTGGTTTCTCTTGTGATGCTGATGAAACTCAAAGACATCGTGAATGATGTGGATTTGGCATTTGGACAATGAGAGATGGAGAGTGGCAGCACCACAGATGTCCTGGGAGAGTTTTCTTGCTGCAAAGTTAGTACAGTGGTACCTCGGGTTACAGATGCTTCAGGTTACAGACTCTGCTAACACAGAAATAGTACATCGGGTTAAGAACTTTGCTTCAGGATGAGAACAAAAATCAGGCGGCAGCAGCTCGGTGGCAGAGGGAGGCCCCATTAGCTAAAGTGGTACCTCAGGTTAAGAACAGTTTCTGGTTAAGAACGGACCTCCGGAATGAATTAAGTTCTTAACCAGAGGTACTACTGTATACTATATCCAATTGCTGACACAGCTTAATTAACACAACTTAACAGCATCTGCTATACTGTTTCACAGCTGTAAAACTAGGTCATGATATTTACTCTGGCCTTTAAAGAGATACACATCTTGTAAAACAATAAGGAACCTTAACATTTAAATAAACCATTCAACACAAAGAGGTTAGCTCAAATGTATAAGAATGTACCTAATAAGTGTTGGAAATGTAAATATTGCAAGGGGTCATTCTGTCACATGGGGTGGACCTGCAAGGAGGGTAAGGTCTTTTTGGAAATGTTATATAATGATTTTTAAAAAATCAAAAATCAGACTGATTTTTCCAAGAGTCCAGAACCCTTCTGGCTGGGGATATTGATGAGCAAAATTCCAAATCAAGGTATCTTTATGCTCACAGCTGGAAAGTTGTGAGAATACCCTGAAGTAAGTTCTTAACCTGAGGTACCACTGTATTATGTATATATTTGTGTAATATATAATGCTGCTACATAATTTACTGTAAGCTTAGATTCTTCACATTGTTTCTTCTAAGAAGAATGGGACTCCCAGATGTTGGTAATCACAATGGAGGGGGTCGTGAGAGTGACATTGGGCTCATGTCCTCTTCCTTCACCATCTTCTTCTTCATATTATAAGAGGGAATTATTATAAGATGATGTACCGATGTTGTTTCACTCTGAAGAGCTTAGATCGAATATATAAGAATGTACCAAAAAATGTTGGAAATGTAAGAATTGCACGGGGCCATTCTGGCACATGTTGTAGACCTGTAGGAAGGCTAAGGTCTTTTGGGGCATGATATATAATGGGGGGTGGGATTCAAACTGACTTTTCCAAGAGTCCAGAACCCTTCTGGCTGGTGTTATTGGTCAGCAAAATTCCAAACTCTGTTTATGTATGCAGCTACAGTGGCAAGGGATCTTTATGCTCAGAGGTGTAAAGTTGTGAGAATACCCTGAAAGGAAGAATGGATGGTGAAAGCCTTAGAATATGCAGAGATGGCAAAGGTAAAGCAGGAGAGGCTGCTAAAACGTAGGCCCTTCCCCACATCATGCATTGCATCTGAGGGTCAAGCAGAGGGCAAGGCCTCCCTGGGCGGCATGGAGGGGGGAGTGCAAAGAGTCTAGATTTCGCTTCTACCCCAAAAATATTTTATGTTTGTGTCCAATGTTGCCACTTTCTAAAATTTATTTATTGGTGCATGCTTTTCTCTCGTAAATGTACCAAACCTGAAATAAAATAAAACTGGGATAATGGGGTATTCTCAGGTCAGTGGAGGATGTACGTGCTGTGTCCTGTTCGTGAAGTGGTTGTGGAACTTGCCATTCTTCTGATAGAAAATGCTGTGGGGGGGGGGGCATGGGGTGGGGGACAAAAATGGGGGGAGTGTCAGTTGTGGGGAGTGAGAAATGTCCATGTTTTCATCTGAGGAATGTTGGAGGGTATGCAGTGGCTCTTGAACATCAATATGAAGCTGTTGGGAAGAGTCAATTGGAGTTTTGGAGTGAAACTCTGGATTGGTTCTTGGATGCCATGGTGCATGACAGCCAACAAACTGAGCTTGAACCGTGAAAAACTGGAGGCCTTATGAATGACCGCTCCCCACTTAAAACGGGGGGCGCCTTTTGCATGGACGCGCGCAGCCCCTAGATCTGGAGCGGCTCCAACAGCATAGGCTTGGTTTGCCTTCCCTCAGGTGGGATACCTGGAGGTCTCCGTCTACCTCAGTCAGTTGTCCAATCCCACCTGGGGGAAGCGTTGCCAAGGAGACCAGGCCAGGTAGGGGAGGGATTACCTGCCCACACAATAGAGGGAGGATCTTACCTGGGAATCCTCACTTGGCTCCAGAGCTTCTCCCACCCTACCCACCCTCAGTTAATGTCTTATTTGCAGGTTAACTTTTCTTCACAGGTTTTGCAGGTTAACTTTTCTTCGCAGGTATGCGGGCGCTGCTACGTTAAGGTCGCTGTTAAAGGGCCGGAAAGGAATTTCCCTGCATTGGCAGGTTTCGCCTTTCCTGTAGCAAAACGTCACAACTTTGGCGGTATCAGGCCTTGGGCGAAATCCTTTAGTCCATCTTCCTCTTTGCTGCAGCGATACCAGGGTTCCCCGTTAAAGGGGTTTCTGAAGGGAGGCTTTGACCGTACGCCGAAAGGTCGTCATTGCTCTCCCCTGCGGCGGCGGCGTAACGGGGGCGGCTATCTCTGCTTGAACATATGTTCTCCAGAGCCGGCCCATCCCCCCCCCCCACACTGGATAACCCTGATGCTCCCTAGGTTCCCGGCTGGGGACTGGGGAGGGAGAACGCCCAGTGCCTGAGCCAAGGTCTACCCACATTTGAAATTTAATAAAGTTGTGGCCAATTTAATCCCATAGCACGTTGTCATAAGTCGTTATTCCACATGACGGGGGGACCGCGCGGGATCTGGGGACTCCGCCTGTCCACGCAATGAGTGATTTCTGGGTCAATTGCTTGGCAGCCTGGACACAGTGGTTCATGCACTGGTAACTTCAAGACTTGATTATGCCAGCATGCAGTGGGACAGTGGGACTGTCTTTGTATCAGGTCCAGAAGCTGCAGCTATTGCAGAACACAACAGCCAGAGTGCTCATAGCAGCAGACTACTGCCTACGTGTCACTCCGTTGCTGAGACAGTGGCACTGGTTGCCAGTTTGCTGCCACATCACATTCAAGGTGCTTATGTTTATTTCCACTGATCCCTGAGCAATGTGAGCCAAAAGTGCCTTGAGGAATGCACAAACCCTTATGCTACACCTCAAGTAGTGAGATCCTTTAACTGGGGCAATTCTTGTAGCTCCCTACACACCTGAGGTTTAGTCAGCTTTCCATTCACAGGAAGCCTTTAGTGCAACAGGAGAGAGAAAAGTTTTTATTCCTTTCTCACAGTACTAGAATTTGTGGGCAGCCAAGGACAGTGAATGTTGGAAGCTTTGAGAAAGATGGAAGAAAGTACAGTGGTACCTCTGGTTACGAATGGGATCTGTTCCGGAGGCCTGGCCGTATCCCGAAATCTTCGTAGCCTGAGGCACCTGTTCTCCTCATGTGTGCAGTGCCGTGGAGCACTTCTGTGCATTCGTGAGGTGCGTAGAGCGCTTCTGCGTGAGCTCGAGTGGCAAACCCACTTCCTGGTTTGCTACGTCCTCAACCCAAATGTTACGTTACCCAAAGGCCATGTAACCCGAGGGTCCACTGTACTGTTTGAAATAGCATATGGTTAAACTCTGGAATTAGCTCTCAGGAAGTAAAGATGGGCAGCAACGTGGATGTGTTTGATTGAGGATTAGAAGAAACTGATGGAGGATAAGGCTATCAATGGCTACTAATCAATTTGGTCATGTTCTTCCTCAAGCGTTGGAGACAGTATTCCTGTGAATGTCAGTTGGTGGGAATCACAAGCGGGGGGACAGGATGGGACCAACTTGTGTTGCTGTCCAGTCCTGCTTTGAGGCTTTGCACAGGCATCTTGCTGGCCATTGGGACAACAGAGTTCTGGAACAGCTGGACTGGTTCAGCAGGCTGATGCAAGCTGTGCCAGTTGAAGCTTGTGGGAAAGCTAACATTAGCCCAAATTTTGATTGCCTCAAAGTGGTGCTCACCCAGTGTACCTGCTGAAGACGAGGGGATTCACAATGTACCTGCTGAAGAAACATGGTTTCACAATTTCTTTCTAAAATCACCAAGCTGTTCATTTGGCTGAGTAAGGGAAGCCAAAGGAGAATGAAAATCGGGAAACTCTGGAGGCCTTGAGTAATCTATACCAGGAGTGGGGAACCGCTGACCTGGGGGCCAAATGCAGCCACTGCGTGCCCCTCCACAGGGCCTATGAGGGGGGGGGTAGTACATCGTTCTTCTGTTTGGGATCACAAGGGGGACATCAGAAAATGTTTGCCTATATTGTGTGAAGACTAGCATTTATATTTTTGTAAGACTACATAGAATGCCATGAGGCCTCTTCCTCCGTCTGCTTCCTCATCTGCTAACATACCCCTGCCTACTTCTCCCCATGGATCTAGAGACGTGGCGCTGAAGTCCTGGTAAAAGATAGCGTGAGTGCTCAGAGTGAGAGGTGAATGAGAAGGTGGACTTTCCTTGCCTCTCCTGCGGGTGATGTGCTCCGCCTTCTGAGAGGACTGCCACCCGCCTGTGAAGTGTGGGATATTTACCATGCAACCAAACCAACAATGCATGTTTGCTAGATAGGCAAATGACAGGAGCTGAAGCCCTCTGAGTTTCTTCCTGTAAGTTTCCAAGAATGAACTCTCACTGTTATGTACTGAGTTGAGTATGATCCAAAATAAAGCAGTGTGATTGGTCCTAGAACAAAAGGATCCAGAATGCAGCAGTCTGTTTGGTCCGCAGGAGCCACCCAATCCAGCTCCAGGTGGAAGTGAATCCGCAACCTGATTGGCCTACAGGAGAATCCCAGAATTAGCCAATCACGTGGGGCCCATTGTGTAAATAATGTATATAAAGCAGACAGTTGGGGGGAACTTCCAGTCCTCGCTACTATGAGCTCAGGATGAGGTAGTGGTGGGAGAAGGCAGGAACCCCTGGACCTTCGTGGCCCAGGACCCAGTGTATGCAAAGAATTTGCGGGCAGGCCCGGCATGGGTACCCGCCACAGTCACCAGGGTCATTGGCCCCGTGTCGTACGAGATGCTAACGGAGGGGGGGCAATGTTGGCACTGCCACTGCAACCAGCTACAACGATGATTCCCAGGAGAAACAATTCCCAGGAGGAGGACAGGTCAGAGGGGTCCCAAGGGAACAGTGGGACAGTGAGGCGCGTAGAGCAGGAGGGGCTGCAGGGGAGGCAGAATCAGTAAATACAGAGAGGACCCGCGAGGTCGAAAGGACACCGGAACCAGAGCCATGACTGAGCGAGCCGGTTGCGCCAGACCAAACGGCCCCATCACAGCCAGCATCCTCGGAACACGAGCCAGAACCCAAACCCCTGACCAGGGAACACCCTAGGCCACAACGCATACATAGGTGGCTAGCATACGTTGAGGACTATGAATGCAACCTCCCGGGCAGGACTGGAACTTAGAGGGGAGGGGTGTTATGTACTGAGTTGAATAGGATCCAAAATAAAGCAGTCTGATTGGTCCTAGAACAATAGGATTCAGAATGCAGCACTCTGATTGGTCCACAGGAGCCACCCAATCCAGCTCCTCTGGACAAAGCTGCTGTATCTGTTACTCTTCAAGAAGTATTCTGAATGAGTATATGTTATCTTTACCTTTTTCAAGCAAGAATCTGTGTGATTATTGTTTTAAGGGGGGGGGGGAGGAAAGACTTTTTAAGTAGCCAGGGGATACACTCTGCTGAACTTACAAACATGAGGAAGGGAGGATAATATCTAATAAATACAACTTTTCCGAGCATCAATACACATCTCTACTTGAAGGGCAGCAGGTGATGGCATGACGTGATGTCATACCATCATGTTGTGCTTGTGTGTGGGGGGCACCCACATACTGGGGCTCAGGTTAGTGCCTCTGGTCACAGGTGTCTCCTCCTCCTCCTGCAACAGGCCACTCCCCTTCTCCTCCCCCCCAAAAAAAACCCCAGGAGAGGCATGAAAAGGGTAGAGGTGAGTTCAGCTGCACACAGTCTCAGTCAAGGAAAAAGCCCTGGAGAGGAGACTTAGACAGATGCGAGGTGTTTGGGGATCTTTCGTCTTGGTAATTGATTTCATGGAGTCAGACCCACAGGAAATGATGTTGTGTTCATTAGGCCTGAAACTCTGTGAAAATTGTGTTTTTACTAAGAAAGAGTTAACTCAAACTTTCGTGGAACCAGAAGAAACCTGAGTCCCCTTAAAAAATGGAGGCAAAGCTTGCTGGCTCTCTTTAACAGTGAGACCGAATTGTCTGCCTCAATATTCAGTCTGAGCTGTTACATGACTGAAATGTGTCCCAGTATAGGACTGTCATTGATTAATCTCCCCCAGGAATTTCAAAACGACACTTTAAGAAGGATCTGAATTTGTAGAAGAGGGACAGGCCACAACAAACTTTAAAGTAAATACCTTAGAATATTTACATGGTTTTGCAGAAGAAAATATGCTGCACTCATAGACTGAGTCTTAAAGAATTCCTGAAGTATTAGCTTTGGTGGGGGTTGCGCAGCACATCTGCTCTGGCACTCCCCATTTTACCTCTAGTGGCGAAATGGGATAGACCACTCTTGACAGCAAGGCAGCCCAAAGTCTGCCATTCTTCTCTGGTAGGGACTTTATCTTCCTTCCATTTCTTTTTTCTCCCCATTTTACCTTAAGTGGAGAAATGGGATGTACCACCCAAAGTCGGCTAATATTAATTGATTAAAATTGGACCTGAAAGTCTGGTCAGGGATTTCACCCCTGCTCGCTGCCAAAGCTATCTCCCACCTCCAAGCACTATTATTTTGCCCAAGAAATGTTGCTTTTGGTAAAATGATACAACACACATGATTAACCATATATATTTATTTTGGACATGATTCAATGACCTCATTTGCACCTGAAAGTCAAGTACATTCTTTCTTTAAGGAGGAGCTTCTAGACTTCTGGAAAGAAAGCCTGGGTGTCCTCAGGCTGAGACTCCCCTGCTTCAACCACTAGGCCACCAATTTCCATAAATGGTGGGTTCTTCTGGGCGGTGGTGGTTTGCCTTCTCTCAGCTACAGCTCATTGGAATCCTCGTCCATTGCTTCAGTGCACTCAAATTGAGTGATCTCAGTTCCTAATGATTCAAGATCAGTCTCCAGCAACCCCTCATAGTAGTCACACAAACTAGCTGTTCCACAGCCTCGGATAGCGCCCCTCAGACTGCTTTTCCCTGTTGGGAAAAACACACACATATTTTTTGAATCCAAAACCCTCTCCCTCAAACAGAAGAGTGGGCAGCTTTTCTCAGACCAAGAGCCTTTTTCCAGTCTGGGTGACCTTCTGGGAGGTCCACATGCCAATGGAAACAGAAGTAAAATTCACCTTTACACGGCAGGCCATTTTATACATACATTCAAACCCCCCTCTCTGTCCTCCCTCCAGGTTAACAAGAGTTCAGGGGCAACAATCCAGCCAGTCCAAAGTATACAGGTAGGGTATGAAGTGGGGCTTGTGAGTGATGTGGCCTAGGGAAAGGAGGTGTGGCTAAGTAGGATCCGAAGGGCCAGAGAGAAAGAGTCCAAGAGCCTTTGGCCCCTGGGCCTGTGGGTTTCCATCCTGCCCCCCCTCCAATTTAAAGTGCAATTTTTAAGATGTATTTTTATTTAACAAAATCTGTATACCGCTTGTTTGCAGTAAAAACTGCTAGGGGTTTACAAGAAATATTTATATTAGCAGTTAAAACCATTAAAACATTTAAAACTCATTGGAATGAACAGCAAAAGGGAATAGAGAATGTGCCTATCTGAATGGGCTTTTAAGGTGTTGCTGGGGGGTGGAAATGGAATAAAGAGGCATAGGGTTCCAGAGAAGAACCGCAGAAATCACTAGCCCCTTCCCTGTATTCTCCTCCTCCTCCCACCTCCCTGCGCACACATCCCTCTTCCTTGGGCTCCTGCCCATCCTCTTACTCTGTGAGGGCAACGTAGGTCTCCTAATAACTTTCAGCACCCTTAATAAACAAAGTATCCTAGCATCTTTTAGAGGAAGCCATGACGGCTCAAAGTGGTGTGATACTGCTTTAACTGCATAGTACAGATGGGGCTCTAGCTGCACTCCATCATACAAGACTCACCAAACTTCATGCGACCCCCAACGTAGAAGCATTGATCCTCCTCATTTCTGCAGCTGACGGTCTTCAAGCCCTCGCACTCGTCTGACAAGATGTTGATGCAACTCGGGCACTTCAGCCCATTGGGCTCCCTCGTCTCACTCTCAGGCACTGGAAAACAATCACCACACCAACATTGCAGTTAGTCAATGTATTTCTTTTGCAGATGCAAACCACAACTTGTTGTATGTGAGGGGTAGGAATTTTACTCCTTCCAAGATGGATGCCTACTTCCTTCCAGCACTTCAGCCATGCTCCATTCATCCAGGGATACATTAAGGCATGGTGCAAGAGATTTCTGACTGGGGCCACATTCACAGCAAACATTTCAAGCACAGGGATACCACTTTATTTATTTATTTTTTAAAATAATATTTATTATTTTTCCAAAAACTTAGACACTAAAAAGACAATACAATACAACACATCAAATTGACAAGACAGAACAAAAACAATAAAATAAATCAAACAATTTCATTATCCCATCTTTTATTCACTTGTTTCCACGACCTCCTCACACCTCCCTTTTTTTATTCCACTTCTGTTAATTATTTCAGCAATTCCTTTCCATCTTCCTCTGTTTTCTATCCTATAATTATCTTAGTTCATTCTAACCTTATTTTTCCTTTAATGCTCTATTAACCTATCTGTACTTAATTCCTTATAACATTTCTACTAAAGCCATATAACTTCATTCCAACATTTTTCTAACATTCATTAATTTTACAGTATTTCTGTAAATAGTCTTTAATTTTTTCCCAATCTTCTTCCACCGACTCTTCTCCCCAGGGATACCACTTTAAGCAATTGGGCTTGGCACTGAGCAGCATTGGGTGACATTCTGAGAGACAAAATGGCAGCCACAGATGCACACAAACGATGATAAAATTCTACAAAATGGCCCTCTTCCTTAGAGTGGGAAGGAGAAAGAAAGCTCTTAGTAGTTTTATACTTTAAAAACACTTCTGGGAAAACATGTGCTTAGTTTTGGTAAAATCATGATTTCACCTAAGAAAAAATGCCAGCTAATAAGAGCTATTGTGTGGGGTTTGTTTGCTAATCCATAGCTCTGTGAGGGGAACAGGGGTTTTCCAATTAACTCTCAACACCCTTAAAAATCTAACACTCCCAGAATTCTTTGTCCTCGTGTTGTTATAGTTTTTACAATAAAAGCTTACACCAGGGTGTTGTGAATGCTAAGGCGAACCATAAAATGGTGCCTCCTCCCACCAAGGAAGGAGGGGTGAGTGAAGATCTACATCAGGAACAAGGGAATGTGAACATCTGGTGATATATGAACATCTGTGAACATCTGGTGATGGTGATACAGGCCTGTGTCAGCAGCTGGTGTATGCCAGGGGCCTAGCCGAGGCTTACAGTTTGAACCTTCGTATTAACTGTTTTCATTGAGGGCCACATTTCCTTCAGGGCAAGCTTCTCAAGTCCACATGCCAGTGGCAGGGCCTGTTGCGAAAGTGAGTGGAGCAACAAATGTATTTTTAAAAAAACCTTTTATTCTTTGCACCACCTGGTTCTCCCCTTTGTGTAGATATTATTCTATGCACCAAATGAAGGGAAATCGGAATTCTTCAAAAAGCTACATGAAATCTTGATGGACTATTTGGATTACAATATGATTTTGATGGGAGACATGAATGGTGTTGTATCTACGAATATGGATAAGGCGCAAAGACAAACAATCACCAAGGATGGAAGATTACCAAAAACATTTTTTGACATGACTGAAAATTTGGACTTAATTGACATTTGGAGAATGAAGAATCCTCTGGGAAGAGAGGGAACTTTCTTCTCGGAGGCAAAAATGACATGGACAAGAATCGACCAAATCTGGGTAACTAGAGGACTGGTTCCAAAGATCAGCAAGGTTGAAATTTGCCCAAAGACCAGCTCTGACCATAATGCTGTGAAGATGGAAATGAAATTAATGCCAACTGGTTCCTTCAGATGGAGGATGAATGACTCTCTGTTTAGGAATGATGAATTTATTAAAAAGGCCCAAAAAACTTTGAAAGATTATTTTGAGATAAATATGAACACTACAGTGGAAAAAAGAGTAATCTGGGACGCAAGTAAAGCCATAATGAGAGGTTTTTTGATACAACAGAATGCAATTAAGAAGAGAAGGCAAAATGAGAAAAAAGATAAAATTTTGGAAAAAATAAAGGAAGGAGAGAAGAAACAGAGGGTGAAACCAAAGTCCCAGGAGATTTTAAAAGAAATAAAGCTTCACCAAGTACAATATATGAAAATGATGAACCAGGAAATAGAATGGAAGATTAAACAGATGAGACAAAAGACATTTGAATCGGCAAATAAGTGTGGGAAACTGCTGGCTTGGCAATTGAAAAAAAGACAAAAATTAAATACTATTACTAATCTGGAAGTGGAAGGAAAGAATATACAGAATCCAGCTGAAATTAGAAGGTGCTTCCAGAGGTATTTCAAACAATTATACACACAAGAAAAGCAGAATGAAATGGACATCAATAAATTCCTGGAAATAAATGGACTACAAAAAAATTCTCAAGAAAATAAATTAATGCTTGATTATAAAATAACGGATCAGGAAGTAGAAGGGGCCATTCAGAATATGCAATTAGGTAAATCTCCAGGACCGGATGGACTGACTTCTAGATACTACAGAACCTTGAAAGAATGGTTAATACAACCATTAAAGGAAGTCTGTAATGAAATATTGGAAGGGAAAAGGGCACCTGAGTCGTGGAAAGAAGCATGTATTACACTTATACCAAAATCAGAGTCTGAAAAGACGCAACTTAAAAACTACCGTCCCATATCACTGCTTAATGTGGATTATAAAATTTTTGCAGATATTTTGGCTAAAAGATTTAAAAAGGTGTTAGCAGAAGAAATTCATAAAGACCAAGCGGGCTTTCTCCCGGGCAGGCATTTGTCTGATAATACGAGGAATATAATTAATATTCTAGAAAAGCTACAAGTGAAGATTAATACTAAAGCAGTTCTGATTTTTGTGGACGCGGAGAAAGCCTTTGACAATATTTATTGGAGATTTATGAAGAAGAATTTATCGGGGATGGGGGTTGGTAAAACTTTTGGAAATGGTATAGGTGCAATTTATTCAGAACAAAAGGCTAAATTAATTGTGAATAACGTAGTGACGGAAGAATTCAAGATTGAGAAAGGAACACGACAGGGCTGCCCAATCTCTCCATTGCTTTTTATTTCGGTCCTGGAGGTTCTGTTAAATATGATTAGAAGGGACCAATTGGTTAAAGGTATACAAGTGGGAGCTAAACAGTACAAACTGAGAGCATTTGCAGATGACTTAGTATTGACTTTACAGGAGCCAGAATCAAGTACAAAAAGAATATTAGAATTGATTCAAGAATTTGGCCAGGTAGCAGGTTTTAAGCTGAATAAGATGAAAACTAAAGTTCTGGAGAAAAATCTGAATGTGATTGAGAGAGAGAAGTTTCAGAGGGAGACAGGTCTGACACTGGTTAAGAAAGTGAAATATTTAGGGGTCAATATGTCTGCTAAGAATGTGAATTTATTTAAGGATAACTATGAAAAATGCTGGACTGAAGTGAAAAAAGACTTAGAAATATGGTCAAATTTGAAGCTATCGTTGCTAGGCCAAATTGCTGTGATAAAAATGAATGTATTGCCAAGAATGTTATTTCTGTTTCAATCACTGCAAATTTTGGACAAAATGGACTGTTTCAAGAAGTGGCAGAGAGATATTTCCAGATTTGTCTGGCAGGGCAAGAAGCCTCGTATAAAATTTAAGATTTTAACTGATGCTAAAGAAAGAGATGGATTTGCCCTGCCAGACTTAAAACTTTACTATGAATCAGCCGCTTTTTGCTGGCTGAGAGAATGGATGCTTCTTGAAAATACGGATGTTTTGGATTTGGAAGGTTTCAATAATGTATTTGGTTGGCATGCATATTTGTGGTATGATAAGGTCAAAGCACACAAAGCGTTTAAAAACCATATTGTAAGAAAAGCACTGTTTAATGTCTGGATAAGATACAAGGATTTGTTAGAAAATAAAACCCCAAGATGGCTGTCACCTATGGAGGCAAAGGCCCAGAAAAAAACTCAATATGGAGGCCAAATGGCCGAAGTATTGGGAAATTTTGGAACAAGAGGGTGACAGATTAAAATTACAGAGCTTTGAAAAATTAAAAAACAGAGTGCGAGATTGGCTCCATTATTATCAAATAATGGAGGCATACAATCAGGATAAAAAATTAGGTTTTCAAGTGGAAAAATCAAAGCTGGAAACAGAATTGTTAGATCCTAAAGTTAAGAATTTGTCAAGAATGTATAACTTGCTGTTGAAATGGAATACTCAGGATGAAATGGTGAAATCTGCTATGATTAAATGGGCACAGGATGTTGGACATAATATTATGATGGCTGACTGGGAACAGTTATGGACCACTGGCATGACGTTTATGGCATGCAATGCCTTAAAAGAGAATTTAATGAAAATTATTTACAGGTGGTACATGACACCAGTCAAGCTTGCAAAAATCTATCATTTGCCCGACAATAAATGCTGGAAATGTAAAGAAACTGAAGGTACATTCTTTCATCTTTGGTGGACATGCCCAAGGATTAAGGCCTTCTGGGAAATGATATATAATGAACTGAAAAAGGTATTTAAACATACCTTCTTGAAGAAACCAGAGGCCTTTCCCTTGGGCATGGTGGGCCAATTGGTGCCAAAGAAGGACAGAGTTTTTTTCATGTATGCCACAACAGCAGCAAGAATACTCATTGCTAAGCACTGGAAGACACAAGACCTACCTACCAGGGAAGAATGGCAGATGAAGCTGATGGACTACATGGAATTGGCGGAAATGACTGGCAGAATCCGAGACCAGGGAGAAGAGTCGGTGGAAGAAGATTGGAAAAAAATTAAAGTATATTTACAGAAATACTCTAAAATTAATGAATGTTAGAAGGATGCTGGAAAGAAGCTATATGACTTTAGTAGAAATACTATAAAGAATGAAGTATGAATAAATTGACATTGGGTAAAGATGTAAATTTAAGTCTAAATTGCGTTAAGATAAATTATGGAACTAAATTTGAGAAAGAGGGAAAGGACTTGCTGGAATAATTAATTGAACTAGAATACAAAAAAGGAGGTGTGAGGAAGTCGAGGAAATAAGCAAATGAAAGATAAGGATATGAAAATATGGGGTCCTTTTTATGTTTGTTTGTTCTCTTTTGGGTTTTTTAAATGCTTTTGTTTTTTCTTTTTTTTCTTTTTTGTATTGTTGATGTTTTGTATTACTGTATTCATTTTTGTTTTTGAGGCTTTGTAATTGTTTATTGCTTGTATTTTTCTTTTGTTTCTCTCTTCTCTTCTTTGTAATGTCTAAACTTTAATAAATATCTTATAAAAAAGAATAGATAGTGTTCCTCTATAGCTTAGTAATTAGGTGGTACTGGAGCCCATTGCATTGACTATATCTTCAGCTTTAACCTGAAGATATTAATTCCTTGAATGCAAACCTAAAAGAAATCAGTTCCCTCCCATACAAGAAGGACAGGGGCTTGTCCCACTCAAAATATCTCTACAAATGAAAATGCATCAAAGAAGATGGGTCACTCTAGGTTTGGGGGCTAGAACTCTGGGAAACCAATGAAGCAGTGAAGTGTAGTGGTTAGAGGGTTGGACCAGAATCTAGGAGACCAGGGTTCAAATTCCACTGTAGCCATGACACTTGCTTAGTGGCCTGGGGCCAGGAACCATTTCTCAGTTTAACCTATTTAACTGGATATTTTGAGGCTAAAATGGTGAGCGGGAGCTAAAGCGTTTTGGAGAAAAGCATAGGATGCAAATACCAGAAGCTGCTGTAGGAGAGGAACTGTGAGTAAAATTATGGGAGGGGTGTTTCTAGGACTAAGGTAAAACTGTGATGCTCCCTTGTAATTTTTGCTAATAGATGCTGTATGCTGTTCAAGTAATCTTCTTATTGGGATTTTGAGTTTTATTCTATTAGTTCCCGCCACCCCCATATTATGGCTCCAATGCTTCCCTTCTGGTTCCCTCTGTCAGTGGCTCCTCCCTGTCCCACCAATCTGAATCAGGTTTGAAATCTTCTTTCCTAGTGTCACCCTCAGGCACCTCCTGGAGTGACTGGCTGCCACCACTCCTCCTTGTCTAGCCAGTCCCTGACATCAGGATACTGCCAAAAACTTGTTTGTCTTTCTTTGACCTCTTTCATTGCTTGAGTTTTGTGAGATCATCTTTCCTGATGATGATACTTACTTTCAGGAGGTCCGCTGTTGCACATATCTGTCTTGCAGCAGGAGATCTTGCTCTGGATGTACATTGATGAGGTTATGGAGGAACTGGCATAGTCTGCATCGCACAACTCTGTATTGATGCAGGACTTGACAACCACTCTTGACCCCAAAAGTGCTATAAAAGAAAGAATTGGAATAGGAAATAACTAGACCTGGAGATAGGGCTGGTCCAGCCATGAGGCTCCTGCCCACCTAGCAGTTTGAAAGCACATCAAAGTACAATTATATAAATAGGTACCACTCCGGTGGGAAGGTGTTTCCGTGCGCTGCTCTGGTACGCCAGAAGCGGCTTAGTCATGCTGGCACATGACCCGGAAGCTGTACGCCGGGTCCCTCGGCCAATAAAGCGAGTTGAGCGCCGCAACCCCAGAGTCAGTCACGACTGGACCTAATGGTCAGGGGTCCCTTTACCTTTATGTGGCAGGATCCACAGGGGCATGCGATCTGACCACCAATAAAAGCATTGCCTGATGCTGCTGCCTTTGAAGCTGTGGTGTGATCCTTGAAGGCAAGATCTGCCACCTCCTCGTCAGTTCCTCTCCCCCATTTGAGCCACCCCATGTCCCTGTTGTTCATTGCAGGGACCTTGGAGCTTCTTCCTTTTTCTTTTTTAATATGTTTATTAAAATTTCTTTTTTCCTTTATAACAACCAAATAAAATTTCCTCATCACATATATCTATGCTCAAATTGAGCATTGACTTCCTCCCGTCCCCCTCCCTGACTTCCACATGCAATCACTTTTATCTTCTCATGTCTAAATCACCCTGTTTACTTTATCTCCATACTTAAAAGACTTACTTCTAATATTTATATCCAGGTATCAAATCATAACCTAACAAATAAATCAATCCTGCAAATGTTTTAAAAAGTTTGTAATGTTCATTCATATATTGTACAAATTTACTCCAGTCCTTTTCAAACACTTTGTTTCGCTCGTTTCGGATTTCTCCCGTCAGTTTCGCCAGCTCAGCGTATTCAATCATCTTTGTCTGTCATTCTTCCAACGTTGGAAGTTCCTGCTGCTTCCATTTCTGGGCTAAAAGTATCCTTTCTGCTGTGGTAGCATACATAAATATATTTATGTCTTTTGGGGAATTTTTTCACCTATTATCCCTAATAAAAAAGCCTCTAGTTTTTTTACTAAAGTTATTTTTAAAATCTTTTTCAGTTCATTATATATCACATCCCAGTAGGCTTTAATCTTAGGACGCATCCACCACATATGAAAGAAGTTCCCTTCCCTCTCCTTACATTTTCAACATACCTTATCTTGAATTCTATACATTTAAGTAAATACCACCTTGGAGCTCCTTTCTGAGGCTCCAACCGCCTCGCTGGTGCCCGTGCAGGCACACTGCCTCTTTCCTTGTGGGGTGGTCATTTGCAAAGCTCAGGCGGCAAAGCCAGCCTACCTATCCCTTGCAGGGCTGCCTGCACTGCTTGGCTGCCTTCGACTGGCAGAGTGGGCTCAGTCTTTCCTCCTGTGCTGAAAAAGGCAGCCAGGTGGCAGCCAAGGCTGTCTCTGCCTGGAGCCTGCACTCCACCCAGGCTCTTGCAGCTGGGGAAGGAGAGCACTATAACTGAGTCCCCGCCCCACTACTGACTCATGTGTGCCAGTGGTCATTTGTGGTTTTTGCAAAATTGCTTGGCTGTGGCGAGGGCAGCGGTGTGCTCTTAACCCAAGCAGTTTAAGGAGGGAGGGAGGAATAACCTTTATAAGCCTCGTCATGCAGCTTCTTTCTCCCACTTCCGATATGAGAGACAGACCATGATGGTGATTTCACTCAGCGATATATCTTTAATGAAACTGCCACCCCTCCTGAGTCCCTCTGCCTCCAGCTCCAGGCTGCAGCTTGTTTAGTTTTTCCTCAGTGTGCTGGGTGCTGGAGGCAGAGGGACTCAGGATAGGCAGGGTTTCCCCCACCGATTTACTGCTGAGTGAAGCTGTCATCACGGTCTGCCCCTCATACCGGTACTGGGGTGATATATCAATAAATCGCCCAGGCCTAATCTTCAGTCACCCTTTCTTCCAGGTCTGCGGGGTGGGGAGCATTTTATGGTTTGCCTCAGGTATCCAGTTGTGTTGAGCAGGCCCTGCTTGGAGCAGAAAGAGATTTCTCCAGTTTTATCTATTTGTTGAATGTGAGTCAGAAATGTAGAACCTTTGGCTGTCCAGAGGTTTCTACCACCCTTCTGCTTCTTGAATGGGATCAGTTCAGGAGGTTTCATGGGAAGTTTATTTCTCCACATTTTCATATCAGTTTCCAACTCCCCCCCCCCCCATCAACATTTCGTGTGAATGTTATTTTCACTCTTAGGCCCTATCTGCCGGGTCATACTGATTTAAGCAGTCATGGTTTCCCCCATGGGGGTGGGGGGATGTTTGTTGACCATATTGGCTGTGAATCCTGGCGGATTAGCTCTCTGCCTTGCAGGTCATTTTCCACTTGGCCTGGGAGATGGGAACCTGACAGACTGACTCCAACTACAAAAGCTGAGGCTGCTGAACGGAAACTTGGGTTGGGGTATTGTTTGGCTTGTTTTGTTGCTGTTACTGATATCCATCATTTCTATCTTTATTTTTAGCTCTTCTTATGAATTAGGTGACTGTTGCTTGATTTTGTTGTAGTTTCTTATATGCACACTTTACCCTAGTATGTGCATTTGTCTATTGGTTACATGGCTGGACAAGTGAATTGCAAAAATGGGAGAAGGGCAGATTCTGAAGGATGGCTTTGTTTTGTTCTGCCAATTGAGTAAACACACCTTTAAATATGAACTGACTTGAATTTCTTCCCTGCTCCTACAGGCAATGCAGAACCTAGAACACTACTTTATGAAAAGTCATGTTCCGTGGCTTGTGGCTAAGATATGCCCTTAGAAAGTGAGTTAGGGGGTTTACGTTTTGGTGCTCAAAGAGATTGAAAATTCTTCTCACTTACACAGTTTGCCTACTCCAAGTGCAGACATGCAGGATTGATCACTGGACTCGTCACACTCCTCAGTGGTGGCGTTTTTGCAATCTTTTCCTTCATTCCAACAAGACTCACATGTCAGAGATGCCACTGCAGACAGGGGGAAATGGGTTTAGAAAACTTTAGTAACTGTGTAGAGGGAATAGGTCTGAATCAGGGTACATGAACCCAACACTTTCTGCCACAAACGCCATCTTGCGAGAGGCAGCAAGGGCCACCGACTTGGATAGCTTCAAAAGCAGACTAGATAAATACATGGTTACCATCCTCAATTGATTTTTTTTTTTTTCTGGGACATTGGAGGCACTATTTGTCTGAATACTAGTTACTGGAAACCGCAGAAAGGGAGCTGTTGCACTCAGATAGATCCTGCTTTCGGGCTTCACCCATGGCACGAACAAGAGGCTAGACTAGATGGACCATTGTTCAGCTACATAATGCTTCCTATATATATTCCTTCTGTAGTTCTTAAACTCTGTGAATGGGGGTGGGCCTTGCATAGACCAGAGAATGATTGTAGAAAATGACTCCTGCAGTCTGAGGGAGAGGACCAGTAGAGAAGGTGTGGGGAAACCTTTAACCCTCCCAAAGTTGTTGCACTACAACTCCCATCAGTACCAGCAAACATGACAGACTCTGGTAAGCACACCTGGTACCCCTGGGACCTGACTCCACCCAGAGATTGGGGTGGTGTGTAACACCAGCAAACTAAAAGATTGCATGGGGTGGGGGCAGGGTAATTCCGCTCCGAAATAAAAGATTAACAACTTTGGTTGGCCCTTTGGTCAGCCCCCATGGTTTTTCTCTTCATCAAATCTGGCCCTCTTTGAAAAAATTTGGACACCACTTCTTTAAATTTAAGCTAGGATTCTGGTTTATTGAAGAGTGAACTACTGCCTCTTTTGCTCCCCCAGTGTACTTGGGGATGCCACACCTCTGTATGCATTTGGTAAAATTTAATATTGAGAACAAAGTTTCAGGAGGAAGGGGTAGAATTTGAGTGGACGATGAGGTAAGCAAACAGGAAAAAAGTTCAAGAAACATACTCTTTGTTGTAGATGAAACCTAGGATTCTGGTTTATCCAAGAGTGGGCAACTGCCCCCATTGCTCCCCCAATGGACTCCGGGATACTGCACCTCTCAGTATGCATTTGGTTAAATAAAAACAAATATTGGAAACAAACTATCCTGATTGAAGATCCCTTGTAGCTTGACCATATGCTTTATTCCTCTCCCTTTCAAAGGAAGCACAAGTCCTTGTTCCTTTCTTCTCCTGCTTTAATGGCTGACCCACCCCCCCTTACCGTAATTCCTTCCTGGAAACATGATGAACAGCCCAGCAGCTGTGGTTCTGCTCACCTGGATTCAGAAGGGTCAAGAGAAGGCAGGAGATCAGGAGTGTCTTCTTCATTCCTGAGAGCTGAAGAGCCAAGATGGAGTTCGAGAACAGCACGGAACTGAGTTTGAGAACAAGCAAGGAACTGAGGCTTAGTTGGAGGAATTTGTAGAGGATTGCAAGAAGCACTTTGCCAGCACCCAGGAACAATGGATTCAGGGCAGCGCAACAAATTGCTAGAATTCTAATTGTGCTATACCATAATATAAAGCACAGTGTTGAAAAGCAATTAAATCTCTTCCCCCTTCCAATAACTCCAAGGACACGTCCCTCCTAATCTGTGCCAGCCTCAATTTCTCAATCTTGCATGTGGGGAAATGAGTCCCATCAGGTTACAGCACTGAAATTGGATTAGGTTTCTGGAAGCCAAGGCAGTTTCACTGACAGCATGAACTTTTTTGAAAGGGGGACAAATGTCTGTCAACAGTTTCCTTTTTGGTACAGTAATAAAATGCACAGTGACTCAGATCCCCTCACTCCCATTAAATTCAGTTGCATTTGGGGTAAATCAATCTCTTCCCCCTTCCAAGAGCTCCAAGGACATGTCCCTCCTTTAACCTGTGGCACCCTCAATTTCACCACCCAGGAAGTGAAGTCCCATCATGTTACACCATAATCCATACCTAAGCAGTGAAATTGGATTAGATTTCCAGAAGTCCAGGCAATTTTGCCAGATTTCTCTGATAGTCAGAATCACGAGTTTATTTATTTTTGGTAAGTGTCTTTCCAGTTTCCTTTGTTGTACAGTAATAAAATGCACAGTGACTCACAATCTAGATTTCCTCTGTCCTATTAAATGCACTTGTTTTTGGGCTAAAGAATTGGTCCACTTGCTCTTTAAAATAAGTTGGTTACATTTAAGAGCAGGTGGGATGGGGGAATGCAGGTCTTTGTCCAGAGTAGCTTGCGTATTTAAGGGACTATCTTTTACTGGGGCTGGGTATACACAAGCTCAGCTCCACGTCATTTGCCTTATATATGCAGCTGTATTTAGATATGCAGCAACAGTGGCAAGCGGTCTTTATGCTAAGAAGTGGAAAGTTGTGAGAATACCCTGAAAGGAAGAATGGATGGTGAAAGCCTTAGAATTGTGTTTTAATATTCTGCTGGAAGCCACCCAGAGTGGCTGGGGAAACCCAGCCAAATGGGTGGGGTATAAATAATAAATGAATATTAAATTATTATTATTATTATTATTATTATTATTATTATTATTATATGCATAGATGGCAAAGGTAAAGGAGGAGAGGCTGGTACAACTGAGGCCCTTCCCCACGTAATGCATTGGATCTGAGGGGTAGGCAGAGGGCAAAGCCTCCTTGGATGGCATGGAGGGGGAAGTGAAAGGAGTCTAGATTCCCACCTCCCCATACACACACACACACACACACACACACACACAGAGTGGTACCTCTGGTTACGTACTTAATTCGTTCCGGAGGTCCGTTCTTAACTTGGAACTGTTCTTAACCTGAAGCATCACTTTAGCTAATGGAGCATTCTGCTGCTGCTGCTGTTCTCATCCTGAAGCAAAGTTGTTAAACCGAGGTAATATTTCTGGGTTAGCAGATTCTGTAACCTGAAGCGTATGTAACCTGAAGCATATGTAACCCGAGGTACCACTGTGTGTGTGTGTATATATATATATATACATATGTGTGTGTGTGTGTGTGTGTGTGTTTGTTTAATGTTGCCACCTTCTAAAATTTATTTATTAATGCATGCTTTTCTTTTTGTAAATGTACCAAAGCATGAAATAAAATAAAATTGGGATTATGAGGTTTTCTCTGGTCAGTGGAGGCTGTACGTGCTGTGTCCTGTTCGTGAAGTGGTTGTGGAACTTGCCATTCTTCTGACAGAAGATGCTGTATGTGGGCATGAGCGGACAAAAATGGTGGGAGTGTCAGTTGTGGGGAGTGAGAAATGTCCCTATTTTCATCTGAGGAATGCTGGAGGGTATGCAGTGGCTATTGAACATCAATATGAAGGTGTTGGGAACAGTCATTTGGAGTTCTGGAGTGAAGTGTCTTCCATATGTTGAAGACACCCAACTCTAGAAACTCCATAACACAAACTCTGGATTGGTGCCTGGATGTCATGGTGCATAACAGCCTATAAACTGAGCTTGACCCATGAAAAACTGGAGGCTTATGACTAAGTGATTTCTGGGTCTTGGAGATAGCTCAATTGCTTGGCAGCCTGGACACAGGGGTTTATGCACTGGTAACCTAAAGACTTGACATTGGCAGTATGCAGTGGGGCTGTCTTTGTATCAGGTCCAGAAGCTGCAGCTATTGCAGAACACAACAGCCAGAGTGCTCATAGCAGCAGGCTACTGGCCACATGTCACTCTGTTGCTGAGAAATTGGCACTGGTTGCCAATTTGCTGCCAGGTAACATTCAAGGTGCTTATGTCTATTTCCACAGATTCCTGAGCAATATGAGCCCAAAGGGCCTTGAGGAGTGTGCAATCCCTTATGCTACACCTCAAGCAGTGAGTTTCTTTGGTGGGGCAATTCTTGTAGCTCCCTACACATCTGAGGTTTAGTCAGCCTTCAATTCACAGGAAGCCATTAGTGCAACAGGACGGAGAAAAGCTGTTATTCCTTTCTTATAACACTAGAATTTGTGGGCAGCCAATGGCAGTGAATGCCAGAAGATTTGAGAAAGATGGAAGAAAGTACAGTGGTTACGAATGGGATCTTTTCCGGAGGCCTGGCCATACAGTGGTGCCTCGCAAGACGAAATTAATCCATTCCGCGAGTCTCTTCGTCTTGCGGTTTCTTCGTCTTGCGAAGCATGGCTATTCGTGGCTTAGCGGCTTAGCGGCTATTAGCGGCTTAGCGGCTATTAACGGCTTAGCGGCTTAGCGGCTATTAGCGGCTTAGCGGCTTTAAGAAAAAGGAAACAAACTCGCAAGAACTCGCAAGACGTTTCGTCTTGCGGAACGACTCAAAAAACGCAAAACCCTTTCGTCTTGCGAGGCATTCATCTTGCGGGGCACCACTGTATCCCAAAATCTTCATAACCTGAGGCCCCCTTTCTGCACATGCGTGCGGCGCTGTGGAGCACTTCTGCTGAAGAAACATGGTTTCACAATTTCTTTCTAAAATCACCAAGCTGTTCATTTGTCTGAGTAAGGGAAGCCAAAGGAGAGAGAAAAACGGGAAACTATGGAGGCCTTGAGTAATCTATACCAGGAGTGGGGAATCACTGACCTGGGGGCCGAATGCAGCCACTGCATGCCCCTCCACAGGGCCTAGGAGATGGGGGGCGGAGGTAGTACATCCCTGTTTGGGATCACAAGGGGGACATCAGAAAATGTTTGCATATATTGTGTGAAGACTAGCATTTATATTTTGACTACATAAAATGCCATGGGGCCTCTTCCTCCCTCTCCTTCCTCTTCTGTCAACATGCAGCTGCTTTCTTGACCCCATGGAAATAGAGAGTTGGCGCTGAAGTCCTGGTGAAAGGTAGTGTGACTAGGCATGGTGAGAGGTGAATGAGAAGGCGGACTTTCCTTGCCTCTCCTGTGGACTATGTGCTCTGCTCTGTGAGGGGACTGCCACCCGCCTATGAAGTGTGGGATATTTACCATGCAGCGAAATCAACACTGCATGCTTGCTAGATAGGCAAATGACAGGAGCTGAAGCCCTCTGAGTATTTTCCTGTATGGTTCCTAGAAGGAACTCTGAAAGACACTCCCACTGTGCCCCATTTGTTGAGGGTGTGGGCTTGCAGGGCAGCAGTTGAAGAAGGAGCAAAAAGGGTTTTCTTGTGTGTGTGTGTGTGTGTGTTTCTTTGCGGCTGATTAGCTGTTCTCCCTGTGCAAAGGTCAGAGGGGGCAGGGTTTCTGTTGAGGCAGGTGATTAGCTGTGGGAGGAGCTTATCAGAGCTTGCAGGGCAGCAGTTGAAGAAGGAGCAAAAAGGGTTTTCTTGTGTGTGTGTGTGTGTGTGTGTGTTTCTTTGTGGCTGATTAGCTGTTCTCCCTGTGCAAAGGTCAGAGGGGGCAGGGTTTCTGTTGAGGCAGGTGATTAGCTGTGGGAGGAGCTTATCAGAGCTTGCAGGGCAGCAGTTGAAGAAGGAGCAAAAAGGGTTTTCTTGTGTGTGTGTGTGTGTGTGTGTGTGTGTGTTTCTTTGTGGCTGATTAGCTGTTCTCCCTGTGCAAAGGTCAGAGGGGGCAGGGTTTCTGTTGAGGCAGGTGATTAGCTGTGGGAGGAGCTTATCAGAGCTTGCAGGGCAGCAGTTGAAGAAGGAGCAAAAAGGGTTTTCTTGTGTGTGTGTGTGTGTGTGTGTGTGTGTGTGTTTCTTTGTGGCTGATTAGCTGTTCTCCCTGTGCAAAGGTCAGAGGGGGCAGGGTTTCTGTTGAGGCAGGTGATTAGCTGTGGGAGGAGCTTATCAGAGCTTGCAGGGCAGCAGTTGAAGAAGGAGCAAAAAGGGTTTTCTTGTGTGTGTGTGTGTGTGTGTGTGTGTGTGTGTTTCTTTGTGGCTGATTAGCTGTTCTCCCTGTGCAAAGGTCAGAGGGGGCAGGGTTTCTGTTGAGGCAGGTGATTAGCTGTGGGAGGAGCTTATCAGAGCTTGCAGGGCAGCGGTGCGCGCCTAGCGGCGTGCGCAGTTTGATCCAACTTTTTTAGGGGAGCTAGTCTCAAACGTTTGTTGGGGGAGACCTAGGTTTTTTGTGGGGGGAGTTATTTTTCCTGTGTTCACGCTTTTTATGATGGAGGACCGCTGTAGCCACCCCCAACGACACGTTCTCAAGATGGAGGGGGAGGGAACAGCTGCAGTCGCCTGCGGTTCCTGCGCAATGTTTGCCATCTTGCCAAAGGTTGCAGGCAGCTTTACCTGCAGCAATTGCATGTTGATTGCCCTCTTAAAAGACAAAGTCCAGCAACTGGAGGAACGTGTAGCTACGCTCCAAAGAATTAGAGAGCTGGAGCTCTTCTTGGAAGCAACAGAGCACACCGTCTCCACCAAGGAGGAGACAGGGGACTCCCCTGAGAAGGAGGCTAGTTCACCAACACAGGAGCCATATATATGGAGAAACGTGACTCAAAGAAGTAGGAGGCCCAGGGTTCACTCTGATTGTTTAGAAATACACAATCGCTTTGAGGTCCTCTCCCCTAGCATGGAAGATGATGAGCAGACTCCATTTGAGGATCTCTCCCTCATTACAGTCGATCAGGTATATGAAGACGAGCAGCAAAGTCAGTCCTCAGGGAATGTGCAGGCGACCTTGGAACGGGCAGCTCACGGAAGAACCCCGACCAAACCTAAGAGGAGGCGTGTAGTGGTGATAGGGGATTCCCTACTGAGGGGAACAGAAGCAGTGATCTGTGGGCCTGACAAGATGTCTCGGGAAGTGTGCTGTCTCCCCGGGGCTAAGATCCAAGATGTAACTGAACGACTGCAAGGAATCATAAAACCCACTGACAAATACCCCCTCCTCTTGGTTCATGTGGGAACCAATGACACTGCAAGCAATAGCCTCCAGAAGATCAAAAGAGACTACGAGGCTCTGGGCAGGAAATTGAAGCAATTAAATGCACAAATTGTGATCTCATCTGTCCTCCCAGTTGAACGACGTGGCCCAGGGAGAGAGGGGAAAATAGTGGAAGTGAACAGCTGGCTTCGCAAATGGTGTAAACAGGAACGGTTTGGATTCTTAGATCACAGACTGCAGTTTCTTGAAGATGGACTTCTGGCAAGCGATGGGCTGCACCTCACAACGGTTGGGAGAAATGTTTTTGCTAAAAATCTCAGAAACCTCATCAAGAGGGCTTTAAACTGACTAATGTGGGGGAGGGAGACAGTGCTCCTGAAGGTAGGAGTCTATCAATTGATGAAGATGATCATCCAAATGTCATAGACCAAATGGAACAAACAGCACACAGACCTAGTGGTGGTAGGAAAACATCCTTAAATAAGAGACACGGAGGAATGATTAATGGACTTCAATGTCTGTACACTAATGCACAAAGCATGGGAAATAAACAAGATGAGCTTGAGCTCTTAGTACAGCAAACTAAATATGACATAATAGGCATCACTGAAACCTGGTGGGATAAGTCCCACGATTGGAATGTAATAATGGAGGGATACAATCTATTTCAGAGAAACAGACCAGACAAGAAAGGAGGAGGAGTGGCGTTATATGTCAGGGATGTGTATACCTGTGAAGAGATTCAAGATTTAGAACCTCAAAGCCAAAGTGAGAGCATTTGGGTCAAAATTAAGGGAGAGAAGAATAACAGTGACCTCATTGTGGGAGTTTACTATAGATCCCCAAGCCAAATGGAGGACATAGATGATGTCTTCCTGGAACAGATGGCCAAGCATGCAAAAGGAAGGAAGATAGTAGTAATGGGGGACTTCAATTACCCGGATATTTGTTGGATGTCAAACTCAGCCAAGAGCATAAGGTCAAACAGATTCCTCCCTGGCCTTGCAGACAACTTCATTGTCCAGAAAGTGGGAGAAGCAACAAGAGGAACAGCCATTTTAGATCTGGTCCTAACCAATGTTGATGACCTGGTTAGTGGGGTAGAAGTGGAAGGATCATTAGGCGCGAGTGATCATGCTCTTCTGAAGTTTACTATACAGCAGAAGGGAGCAGCCAAGCATACTAGGACTCAGTTTCTTGACTTTAAGAAAGCTGACTTCATAAAACTTAGGGAAGTGCTGGGTGAGATCCCATGGACAGTAATACTAAAAGGAAAGGGAGTTCATGATGGCTGGGAGTTTGTTAAGAGGGAGATAGTAAAAGCACAACGTCAGGCAATACCAATGAGATGGAAACATGGAAGGTGCCTAAAGAAGCCAGGGTGGCTATCTAAAGAACTTTTAACTGAGTTAAGATTAAAAAAGGATGTGTACAAAAAATGGAAAAGGGGGGAAACCACCAAAGAGGAATTCAAACAAATAGCCAGCTCGTGTAGACACAAAGTCAGAAAAGCTAAAGCACAGAATGAACTCAGGCTTGCTAGAGAGGTTAAAAGCAACAAAAAAGGCTTTTATGGGTATGTTCGTAGCAAAAGGAAGAACAAAGAAACAGTGGGGTCACTCAGAGGAGAAGATGGTGAAATGCAAACAGGGGACACAGAAAGGGCTGAACTCCTCAATGCCTTCTTTGCCTCAGTCTTCTCCGATAAAGAAAACAATGCCCGACCTGAAGAATTTGGAGCAAATGATTCAGCAGAGGAAACACAGCCCAGAATAACTAAGGAGATAGTACAAGAATACTTGGCTAGTTTAGATGTATTCAAGCCTCCAGGGCCAGATGAACTGCATCCAAGAGTATTAAAAGAACTGGAAGATGTGATCTCAGAACCACTGGCAGTCATCTTTGAGAATTCCTGGAGAACAGGTGAAGTCCCGGCAGACTGGAGGAGGGCAAATGTTGTCCCTATTTTCAAAAAGGGGAAAAGAGAGGACCCAAATAATTACTGCCTAGTCAGTCTGACATCAATACCACGGAAGATTCTGGAGCAGATCATTAAGCAAACAGTCTGTGAGCACCTAGAAAGGAATGCTGTGATCACCAATAGTCAGCATGGATTTCTGAAAAATAAGTCATGTCAGACTAACCTGATCTCGTTTTTTGACAGAATTACAAGCCTGGTAGATGAAGGGAACGCAGTGGATGTAGCCTACCTTGATTTCAGCAAGGCATTTGACAAGGTGCCTCACGATATCCTTGTAAAGAAGCTGGTAAAATGTGGTCTTGACTATGCTACCACTCAGTGGATTTGTAACTGGCTGACCGACCGAACCCAAAGGGTGCTCATCAATGGTTCCTCTTCATCCTGGAGAAGAGTGACTAGTGGGGTGCCACAGGGTTCTGTCTTGGGCCCAGTCTTATTCAACATCTTTATCAACGACTTGGATGATGGACTCAAGGGCATCCTGATCAAATTTGCAGATGACACCAAACTGGGAGGGGTGGCTAACACCCCAGAGGACAGGATCACACTTCAAAACGACCTTGACAGATTAGAGAACTGGGCCAAAACAAACAAGATGAACTTTAACAGGGAGAAATGTAAAGTATTGCACTTGGGCAAAAAAAATGAGAGGCACAAATACAAGATGGGTGACACCTGGCTTGAGAGCAGTACATGTGAAAAGGATCTAGGAGTCTTGGTTGACCACAAACTTGACATGAGCCAACAGTGTGACGCGGCAGCTAAAAAAGCCAATGCAATTCTGGGCCGCATCAATAGGAGTATAGCATCTAGATCAAGGGAAGTAATAGTGCCACTGTATTCTGCTCTGGTCAGACCTCACCTGGAGTACTGTGTCCAGTTCTGGGCACCACAGTTCAAGAAGGACACTGACAAACTGGAACGTGTCCAGAGGAGGGCAACCAAAATGGTCAAAGGCCTGGAAACGATGCCTTATGAGGAACGGCTAAGAGAGCTGGGCATGTTTAGCCTGGAGAAGAGGAGGTTAAGGGGTGATATGATAGCCATGTTCAAATATATAAAAGGATGTCACATAGAGGAGGGAGAAAGGTTGTTTTCTGCTGCTCCAGAGAAGCGGACACGGAGCAATGGATCCAAACTACAAGAAAGAAGATTCCACCTAAACATTAGGAAGAACTTCCTGACAGTAAGAGCTGTTCGACAGTGGAATTTGCTGCCAAGGAGTGTGGTGGAGTCTCCTTCTTTGGAGGTCTTTAAGCAGAGGCTTGACAACCATATGTCAGGAGTGCTCTGATGGTGTTTCCTGCTTGGCAGGGGGTTGGACTTGATGGCCCTGGTGGTCTCTTCCAACTCTATGATTCTATGATTCTATGATTCTACTTCCTCTTCCTTTTTGCTCTCTCATCATCATTCTTCCAGCAATGTAGAACCATCTGTTTGTCTGAGCTCCAAAGCTCAGACTCCACCATCAGCTTGACCAAAGTATGTCTTTGTAACTGGATCACCATTTTAAGCCCCTCTGGACAAAGCTGCTGTATCTGTTACTCTTCAAGAAGTATTCTGAATGAGGATATGTTATCTTTACCTTTTGCAAGCAAGAATCTGTGTGATTATTGTTTTAAGGGGGGGGGGGAGGAAAGACTTTTTAAGCAGCCAGGGGATACACTCTGCTGAACTTACAAACATGAGGAAGGGAGGATAATATCTAATAAATACAACTTTTTCGAGCATCAATACACATCTCTACTTGAAGGGCAGCAGGTGATGGCATGACGTGATGTCATACCATCATGTTGTGCTTGTGTGTGGTGGGCACCCACATTCTGGGGCCCAGGTTGGTGCCTCTGGTCACAGGTGTCTCCTCCTCCTCCTGCAACAGGCTACTTCCCCCCCCCCCAAAAAAAAAACCCCAGGAGGGGCATGAAAAGAGTAGAGGAGAGATCAGCTGCACACAGTCTCAGTCATGGAAAAAGCCCTGGAGAGGAGACTTAGGCAGATGTGAGGTGTTTGGGGATCTTTCATCTTGGTAACTGATTTCATGGAGTAAAACCCATGGGAAATGAGCTGTTGTATTCATTAGGCCTGACACTCTGTGAAAATTGTGTTTTTACTAAGAAAGAGTTAACTCAAACTTTTGTGGAACCAGGAGAAACCCGAGTCCCCTTAAAAAATGGAGGCAAAGCTTGCTGGCTCTCTTTAACTGTGAGGCCGAATTGTCTGCCTCAACATTCAGTCTGAGCTGTTACATGACTGAAATGTGTCCCAGTATAGGACTGTCATTGATTAATCTCCCCCAGGAATTTCAAAACGACACTTTAAAACGTATCTGAATTTGTACAAGAAGGACAGGCCACAACAAACTTCAAAGTAAATACCTTAGAATATTTACATGGTTTTGCAGAAGAAAATATGCTGTACTCATTGATTGATTGAGCTTTGGTGGGAGTTGCGCAGCACATCTGCTGTGGCACTCCCCATTTTACCTCTAGTGGCGAAATGGGATAGACCACACTTGACAGCAAGGCAGCCCAAAGTCTGCCATTCTTCTCTGGTAGGGACTTGATCTTCCTTCCATTTCTTTTTTTCTCCCCATTTTACCTTAAGTGGAGAAATGGGATGCACCACCCAAAGTCGGCTAATATTAATTGATTAAAATTGGACCTGAAAGTCTGGCCAGGGATTTCACCCCTGCCCGCTGCCAAAGCTATCTCCCACCTCCAAGCACTATTATTTCGCCCAAGAAATGTTGCTTTTGGTAAAATGATACAACATACATGATTTGCCATATATATTTATTTTGGGCATGATTCAATGACCTCATTTGTGCATGAAAGTCAAATACAGCCTGTCTTTGAGGAGGAGCTTCTAGACTTCTAGAAAGAAAGCCTGGGAGTCCTCAGGCTGAGACCTCCCCTTCTTCAACCACTAGGCCGTCATAAATGGTGGTGTCTTCTGTGGCATCCTCGCCCATTGCTCCAGTGCACTCTGCTTGAATGATGTCAAATCCCAGTGATCCAATATCAGTGTCTAGCAACCCATCAATATAGTCACACACACTAGCTGTTGCACAGCCTCGGACAGCGCCCAGGATGCTGCTTTCCCCTGTTGGGAAAAACACACACATATATTTTTGGAATCCAAAACCCACTTCCTGAAACAGAAGGGTAGGCAACCTTTCTCAGACCAAGAGCCTTTTTCCAGTCTGGGTGACCTTCTGGGAGGTCCACATGCCATTGGAAACATATGTAAAATTCACCTTTACACGGCAGGCTATTTTCTAGATATATTCAAACCCCCCTCTCTGTTCTCCCTCCAGGTAACCAAGATTCAAGGGCAACAATCCAGCCAGGCCAAAGCATACAGGTAGGGTATGAAGTGGGGCTTGTGAGGGGTGTGGCCTAGGGGGAGGAGGTGTGGCTAAGGTGGATCCAAAGGGCCAGAGAGAGAGAGTCCTAGAGGAATGCGTTTGGCCCCTGGGCCTGTGGGTCTCCATCCTACACCTCCCCCCAATTTAAAGTGCAAATTTTAAGATGTAGTTTTATTTAACAAAATCTATGCTTACAGATGGGGCCGTAGCTGCACTCCATCATACAAGACTCACCGAAATCCATGTTAGCCGCAAGGTAGAAGCATTGATCCTCATCATTTCTGCAGCTGACCGTCTTATTGCTCTCACACTCATCTGAAAAGATGTTGATGCAACTCGGGCACTTCAGCCCATTGGGCTCCCTTGTCTCGGTCTCAGGCACTGGAAAACAATCACCACACCAACATTGCAATTAGTCAATGTATTTCTTTTGCAGATGCAAACCACAACTTGCTGTATGTGAGGGGTGGGAATTGTACTCCTTCCAAGATGGATGCCTACTACCTTCCAGCACTTCTGCAAGTGGAGTGCTTCAGCCATGCTCCATTCATCCAGGGCTACATTAAGGCATGGTGCAAGAGATTTCTGACTGGGGCCACATTCACAGCAAACATTTCAAGTAAAGGGATACCACTTTAAGCAATTGGGCTTAGCACTGAGCACCACTGGGGGGCATTCTGAGAGATAAAATGGTAGCCACGAATGGACACAAATGATGATAAAATTCTACAAAATGGCCCTCTTCCTTAGAGTGGTAAAGAGAAAGAAAGCTCTTAGTAGTTTTATCCTTAAAAATCACTTTTGGGAAAACAGGTGCTTAGTTTGGGTAAAATCATGATATCACCTAAGAAAAAATGCCAGCTAATAAGAGCTATTGTGTGGGGTTTGTTTGCTAACCCATAGCTCTGTGAGGGGAATAGGGGTTTTCCAATTAACCCTCAGCACCCTTAAGAAACTACCACTCCCAGAATTCTTTGTCCTAGTGTTGTTATAGTGTTTACAATAAAAGCTTACATTAGAGTATTGGGAATGCTAAGGTGAACCACAAAATGGTGCCTCCTCCCACCAAGGAAGGAGGGGTGAGTGAAGATCTACATCAGGAACAAGGGGATGTGAACATCTACATCAGGAACAAGGGTGGGAGGAGACCAGAGTTCAAATCTGTACTTGAGCCACGATACTTGCTGTGTGACCTGGGGCCAGACACTGCCCCCGAGCCTGACTTATTTTCCACGGGTGTTTGAGGCTAAAATGGAGAGCATGAGGGCTCTTTGGAGGAAGGAATAGGGTTGTAAATATCAGAAGCTGCTGCAGGAGAGGGACTGTGAGTAACATCATGTGAGGAATGTTTCTAGGACTAAGGTAGAACTGTGAAGCTTCCTTGTAATATTTGCTCATGAATGCTGCATGCTGTTCAAGTAATCTTGTTATTGATACATGGTTTTTGGTTTTGTTCTATCTGCAGTCTTTCTTTTACAATGCTATGTTGTTTAATAATACAAATATCCTCTTAGAAAGCACTGTTCTGTTGGCGAAGACAGGAGCCCATGTTGCAGATGTTTGTAGAAGGCCTGGCCAATCCAGAGGTATCATACTGCCTTCTCACTCGCTGGATCATCACCTTGTTGTGATGAGTGGGTTTGCACGCTATCAAAAATGATCTTGTGAAGCTCCTGTCAGAAGTCTCTAACGGTAATAATGAATGACTTTCAACCCCCCAAATAAAGCTCAAATAAATCATCTTTCCTAGTGTCACCCTCAGGCACCTCCTGGAGTGACTGGCTGCCACCATTCCTCCTTGTCTAGCCAGTCCCTGACATCAGGACACTGCCAAAAACTTGTTTGTCTTTCTTTGACATCTCTCATTAATTGAGTTTTACGGGACCTGATGATGATACTTACTTTCAGGAAGTCCGCTGTTGCACATATCTGTATTGCAGCAGGTTGACTTGCTCTGGAGGTACAGTGCTGAGCTTATGGAGACACTGGCAAAGATTTCCTCACACAACTCTCTATCGATGCAGGACTTGAGAACCACTCTTGGCCCCAAAAGTGCTATAAAAGAAAGAATTGGAATAGGAAACAACTAGACCTAGAGATAGGGCTGGTTCATCCATGAGGCAAGGATTGATGATCACCTTATGTGGCAGGATCCAGAGGGGCAGGGGATCTGACCACCAAGAAAAGCATCGCCTGCTGCTGCTGCCTTTGAAGCTGTGGTGTGATCCTTGGAGGCAAGATCTGCCACCTCCTCGTCAGTTCCTCTCCCCCATTTGAGCCACCCCATGTCCCTGTTGTTCGTGGCAGGGACCTTGGAGCTCCTTCCTTTTTCTTTTTTAATATAATGTTTATTAAGATTTCTTTTATCCTTTATAACAACCAAATAAAATTTCTACATCACATATATGTTTGCTCAAGTTGAGCATTCACTTCCTCCCATCCCCCTCCCTGACTTCCATATGCAATCACTTTTATTTCGCATTTCTAAATCACCCTATTTACTTTATCTCCATACTTAAAAGACTTACTTCTAATATTTATAAACAGGTATCAAATCATAACCTAACAAAATATTTTAAATCAATCCTGCAAATGTTTTAAAATGTTTGCAATGTCTATTCATATATGGTACAAATTTACTCCAGTCCTTTTCAAACAGTTCATCTCGCTGGTTTCAGATTTCCCCCATCGCAAGTTTAAAAGGTAAAGGGACCCCTGACCATTAGGTCCAGTTGTGACCAACTCTGGGATTGAAACGCTCATCTCGCTTTATTGGCCAAGGGAGGCGGCGTACAGCTTCCGGGTCATGTGCCAGCCAGACTAAGCCACTTCTGGCGAACTAGAGTAGCGCACGGAAACGCAGTTTACCTTAATGCCAGAGCGGTACCTATTTATCTACTTGCACTTTGACGTGCTTTCGAACTGCCAGGTTGGCAGGAGAAGGGACCGAGCAACGGGAGCTCACCCTGTCGCGGGGATTCGAACCACTGACATTCTGATTGGTAAGTCCTAGGCTCTGTGGTTTAACCCACAGCGCCATCTGCATCAAATACCACCTCAGAGCTCCTTTCTGAGGCTCCCTCCACCTCGCTGGTGCCCATGCAGGCACACTGCCTCTTTCCTTGTGGGGTGGTCATTCGTAAAGCGCAGGCTGCAAAGCCACCCTACCTATCCCTTGCCGGGCTGCCTGCACTGCCTGGCTGCCTTTGACTGTCAGAGTGGCTTCCGTCTTTCCTCCTGTGCTAAAAAAGCAGGCAGGTGGCAGCCAAGGCTATCTCTGGCCGGAGGTTGCACTCCACCCAGGCTCTTGCAGCTGGGGAGGAGGAGCACTTTAACTGAGCCCCTGCCCCACTACTGACTCATTTGTGGTTCCACAAAATTGCTGGGCTGAGGTGAGGGCAGCGGTGTGCTCTTAACTCAAGCAGTTTAAGGAGGGAGGGAGGAATAACCTTTATAAGCCTCATCATGCAGCTTGTTTCTCCCACTGCCGGTGTGAAGGACAGACCATGATGGTGATTTCACTCAGCGATATATCTTTCATGAAACTGCCACCCCTCCTGAGTCCCTCTGCCTCCAGCTCCAGGCTGCTGCTTCTTTTGTTTTTCCTCAGTGTGCTGGGTGCTGGAGGCAGAGGGACTCAGGATAGGTGGGGTTTCCCCCACCTTTTTACTGCTGAGTGAAGCTGCCATCACGGTCTGCCCCTCATACCGGTCCTGGGGCGATATATCAATAAATCGCCCAGGCCTAATCTTCAATTCACCCTTTCTTCCGGGTCTGCAGGGTGGGGAACATTTTATGGTTTGCCTCAGGTATCCAGTTGTGTTGAGCAGGGCCTGCTTGGAGCAGAAAGAGATTTCTCCAGTTTTATTTATTTATTTGTTGAGTGTGAGTCAGGAATGGAGAACCTTTGGCTGTCCAGAGGTTTCTACCACCCTTCTCCTTATCGAATGGGACCAGTTCAGGAGGTTTCATGGGAAGGAATTCATCAATGAAATAAGTTTTGTGGCCGCCAAGGTGGATGACAGAGTGGATTAAAACCAATTATTATTTTTTAAAAAATCAAAATAATCAGATTTTAAAATTTAAATCAGAATTTTTAAAATTTAAATTGGACTTTTAAAATTTAAATTGTATTTTTTTTAAAAAAATGCTTTTGGTGGAAAAATCTTTCTAAAGATAGTTTTCTATTTAAGTTGCATTATAGTCCGAAGGCTATCCTCATCAGGAAATAAGCATTTGTTTTAAGTTTTTCATGTGTGCTATAACTCCCTCCAATGTATTTCTTAAAAAAACATTTAACCACATCAGTTAACAAACATGGATACATATGCTATAATGTTATTGTTTTAGTTAAATAAATTGTTTAAATTGTTATTAATTAAATGATTACCTTTTCCTTCCAATAAAGTACAGCAGAAAAATTGTCCAAATATAAACAGTTAATTTATTAAACCTCACAAAAATTTCATAATTATCTGTCAATGTATTTCTAATAGTATAACCAAATCAGTAATTTTTGATATAACTGTAAAAACTACTCTGAAAATTTATTATTCGAAAAAGGAAACCTTCATCTCGTTGTAAATATTAAGATTATACCAGCAAGAATGAGTCTTTCTGTAAAAATAAATAAATTAAATCAAGTCTTACTGACTTGTAATTTAAATCGTGATTGAAATCAAATCCACCCTGTAACTGGAGTAATGAGAGTCGATGCTGGAGCTCATAAAGGGAGCATGTACCACAGGCAATTAGGAAGGGTCAATATGTCAGCCATGTTCAGGGAAGTTTTTAACGTGTGATATTTTAGTGTATTTTTGGTTTCTATGGAAGCCGCCCAGAATGGCTGGGGAAACCCAGCCAGATGGGCGGTGTACAAATAATAAATTATTATTATTATTATTATTATTATTATTATTATTATTATGATGATGTCAGTGTCAGTTTCTCTTGGTTTCTTATTTTAAGTTCATTTCTCCACATTTTCATATCAGTTGCCAACTCCCCCCACCCCCCATCAACATTTAGTGTGAATGTAATTTTTACTCTTAGGCCCTATCTGCAGGGTCATACTGATTTAAGTAGTCATGATTTCCCCCTTGGGGGGGGGGGCAGGATGTTTGTTGACTATAATGGCTGTGAATCCTGGCAAACTAGCTCTCTCCCTTGCAGGTCATTTTTCACTTGGCCTGGGAGATGGGAACCTGACAGACTGACTCCAACTACAAAAGCTGTTGTACGTTATTGTATGCACACTTTACCCTAGTGTGTGCATTTGTCTATTGATTACATGGCTGGACAACTGAATTGCAAAAATGGGAGAAGGGCAGATTCTGAAGGATGGCTTTGTTTTGCTCTGCCAATTGAGTAAATGCACCTTTAAATATGAAGTGACTTGAATTTCTTCCCTGCTCCTACAGGCAATGCAGAACCTAGAACACTACTTTATCAAAAGTCATGTTCCGTGGCTTGTGGCTAAGATATGGCCTTAGAAAGTGAGTCAGGGGGTTTACGTTTTGGTGATCAAAGAGGATGAAAGTTCTTCTCACTTACACAGTTTGCCTACTCCACTGGCAGACAAGCAGGACTGGTCACTGGAATCGTCACACTCCTCAGTGGTGACATTTCTGCAATCTTTTCCTTGATCGAAACAAGACTCACATGTCAGAGATGCCACTGCAGACAGGGGGAAAATGGGTTTGGAAAACTTTAGTAACTGTGTAGGAGGAATAGGTCTGTGTCAAGGTACATGAACAGAACACTTTCTGCTCCAAACGTCATCTTACTAGAGGCAGCAAAGGTCACTGACTTGGATAGCTTCAAAAGCGGACTAGATACATACATGGTTACCATCCTCAATTGATATATTTTTTCTGCAATATTGTAGGCACTATTTGTCTGAATACTAGTTACTTGAATATACATAAAGTGAGCTGTTGCACTCAGATCTTTCTTAGGGGCTTCCCATAGGACCCATGGCAAGAACAAGAGGCTAGACTAGATGGACCATTGTTCAGCTACATAATGCTTTCTATATATATTCCTTCTGTAGTTCTTAAACTCTGTGAATAGGGGTGGGCCTTGCATAGACCAGAGAATGATTGTAGAAAAGGACTCCTGCAGTCTGAGGGAGAGGACCAGTAGAGAAGGTGTGGGGAAACCTTTAACCCTCCTTAAGTTGTTGTACTACAACTCCCATCAGCACCAGCAAACATGACAGACTCTGGTAAGCACATCTGGTACCCCTGTGACCTGACTCCACTCAGAGATTGGGGTGGCATTTAACACCAGGAAACTTAAAGTTTGCATGGGGGGGCAGGGTAATTTCGCTCCAAAATATGAGAAGAATAGTGCCTATACATTGTCTCCTATCATAAATTTCTACAAATGCAAGAAACTTACTCTTTGCTTTAAATATGAGCTAGGATTCTGGTTCATCGAAGAGTGAACTACTGCCTTTCTCGCTCCCCCAATGTACTTGGGGATGCCACAGCTCTCTGTACGCGTTTGGTTAAATAAAAATTGAATATTGGTAACAAAACAATATAGCATTGAGGATCCTTTGTAATCCGGCCTTGTGCTTTATTCCTCTTCCTTCCAAAGGAACCACAAGTCCTGGTTCCTTCCTCATCCTGCTTTAATTGCTGACGCCCCCCCACCTCGTTCCTTCCTGGAAACATGACGAACAGCCCAGCGGCTGTGGTTCTGCTCACCTGGAGGAAGCAGGGCCAAGAGGAGGCAGGAGATCAGGAGTGTCTTCATCATTCTAGAGAGCTGAAAAGGCAGGAAGGAGTTCGAGAACAGCACGGGGCCAAGCAAGGAACTGATGCATGAAGAGGCTTAGTTGGAGGAATTTATAGAGGATTGCAAGGAGTACTTTGCCAGCACCCAGGAACAATGGATTCAGGACAGTGTCATAAATTGCTAGAATTCTAATTATGCTATACCATAATGTAAAGCACAGTGTTGAAAACCAATTAAATCTCTTCCCCCTTCCAAGAACTCCAAGGACACGTCCCTCCTAATCTGTGCCAGCCTCAATTTCTCAAGCCTGGATGTGGGGAAACGGGTCCCATCAGGTTACAGCACTGAAATTGGATTAGGCTTCTGGAAGCCAAGGCAGTTTCCCTGACAGTATGAACTTTTTTGAAAGGGGGACAAATGTCTGTCCACAGTTTCCTTTGTGGTACAGTAATAAAATGCACAGTGACCCGGATCCCCTCACTCCCATTAAATGCACTTGTTTGGGGTAAAGAATTGGTCCACTTGCTCTTTAAAATAAGTTGATTAGAGTTAAGAGAGTCCCATGGACTGCAAAAAGATCAAACCTATCCATTCTGACGAAATCAGCCCTGAGTGCTCACTGGAAGGACAGATCCTGAACCTGAGGCTCCGATACTTTGGCCACCTCATGAGAAGAGAAGACTTCCTGGAATAGACCCTGATGCTGGGAAAGATTGAGGGCAGGAGAAGGGTACGACAGAAGACGAGATTGTTGGACAGTGTTCTCGAAGCCATTAACATGAATTTGACCAAACTGTGGGAGGCAGTGGGTGACAGGAGTGCCTGGGGTGCTCTGGTCCAGGGAGTCACGAAGAGTCAGACAGGACTAAACGACTAAACAACAACAGAGTTAAGAGCAGGTGGGGGGATTGCAGGTCTGTGTCCAGAGGAGATTGCAGATTTAAGGGACTATCTTTTACTGGGGTTGGATATAAAACAAGCACAGCTCCACGTCCTTTGCTTTGGTTTCTCTTGTGATGCTGATGAAACTCAAAGACATCGTGAATGATGTGGATTTGGGATTTGGACAATGAGAGATGGAGAGTGGCAGCACCACAGATGTCCTGGGAGAGTTTTCTTGCTGCAAAGTTAGTACAGTGGTACCTCGGGTTACAGATGCTTCAGGTTACAGACTCTGCTAACACAGAAATAGTACCTCGGGTTAAGAACTTTGCTTCAGGATGAGAATAAAAATCAGGCGGCAGCAGCTCGGTGGCAGAGGGAGGCCCCATTAGCTAAAGTGGTACCTCAGGTTAAGAACAGTTTCTGGTTAAGAACGGACCTCCGGAATGAATTAAGTTCTTAACCAGAGGTACTACTGTATACTATATCCAATTGCTGACACAGCTTAATTAACACAACTTAACAGCATCTGCTATACTGTTTCACAGCTGTAAAACTAGGTCATGATATTTACTCTGGCCTTTAAAGAGATACACATCTTGTAAAACAATAAGGAACCTTAATATTTAAATAAACCATTCAACACAAAGAGGTTAGCTCAAATGTATAAGAATGTACCTAATAAGTGTTGGAAATGTAAATATTGCAAGGGGTCATTCTGTCACATGGGGTGGACCTGCAAGGAGGGTAAGGTCTTTTTGGACATGTTATATAATGATTTTTTAAAAATCAAAAATCAGACTGATTTTTCCAAGAGTCCAGAACCCTTCTGGCTGGGGATATTGATGAGCAAAATTCCAAATCAAGGGAGCTTTATGCTCACAGCTGGAAAGTTGTGAGACTACCCTGAAGTAAGTTCTTAACCTGAGGTACCACTGTATTATGTATATATTTGTGTAATATATAATGCTGCTACATAATTTACTGTAAGCTTAGATTCTTCACATTGTTTCTTCTAAGAAGAATGGGACTCCCAGATGTTGGTAATCACAATGGAGGGGGTGGGGAGAGTGACATTGGGCTCATGTCCTCTTCCTTCACCATCTTCTTCTTCATATTATAAGAGGGAATTATTATAAGATGATGTACCGATGTTATTTCACTCTGAAGAGCTTAGATCGAATATATAAGAATGTACCAAAAAAATGTTGGAAATGTAAGAATTGCACGGGGCCATTCTGGCACATGTTGTAGACCTGTAGGAAGGCTAAGGTCTTTTGGGGCATGATATATAATGGGGGGGGGGATTCAAACTGACTTTTCCACGAGTCCAGAACCCTTCTGGCTGGTGTTATTGGTCAGCAAAATTCCAAACTCTGTTTATGTATGCAGCTACAGTGGCAAGGGATCTTTATGCTCAGAGGTGGAAAGTTGTGAGAATACCCTGAAAGGAAGAATGGATGGTGAAAGCCTTAGAATATGCAGAGATGGCAAAGGTTACAGCAGGAGAGGCTGATAAAACTGAGGCCCTTCCCCACATCATGCATTGCATCTGAGGGTCAAGCAGAGGGCAAGGCCTCCCTGGGCGGCATGGAGGGGGGAGTGCAAAGAGTCTAGATTTCCCTTCTACCCCAAAAATCTTTTATGTTTGTGTCTAAAGTTGCCACTTTCTAAAATTTATTTATTGGTGCATGCTGTTCTTTCGTAAATGTACCAAACATGAAATAAAATAAAACTGGGATTATGGGGTATTCTCAGGTCAGTGGAGGATGTACGTGCTGTGTCCTGTTCGTGATGTGGTTGTGGAACTTGCCATTCTTCTGATAGAAAATGCTTTGTGGGGGCATGGGGTGGGGGACAAAAATGGGGGGAGTATCAGTTGTGGGCAGTGAGAAATGTCCATGTTTTCATCTGAGGAATGTTGGAGGGTATGCAGTGGCTCTTGAACATCAATATGAAGCTGTTGGGAAGAGTCAACTGGAGTTTTAGAGTGAAACTCTGGATTGGTGCTTGGATGCCATGGTGCATGACAGCCAACAAACTGAGCTTGAACCATGAAAAACTGGAGGCCTTGGGTCTTGGAGATAGGTCAATTGCTTGGCAGCCTGGACACAGTGGTTCATGCACTGGTAACTTCAAGACTTGATTATGGCAGCATGCAGTCTTTGTATCAGGTCCAGAAGCTGCAGCTATTGCGGAACACAACAGCCAGTGTGCTCATGGCAGCAGGCTACTGGCTGCGTGTCACTCTATTGCTGAGACAGTGGCACTGGTAGCCAATTTGCTGCCAGGTCACATTCAAGGTGCTTATGTTTATTTCCACTGATTCCTGAGCAAAGTGAGCCAAAAGTGCCTTGAGGAGTGCACAAACCCTTATGCTACACCTCAAGCAGTGAGATCCTTTGACTGGGGCAGTTCTTGTAGCTCCCTACACACCTGAGGTTTAGTCAGCCTTCAATTCACGGAAGCCTTTAGTGCAACAGGAGAGAGAAAAGCTTTTATTCCTTTCTCACAGTACTAGAATTTGTGGGCAGCCAATAACAGTGAATGTTGGAAGCTTTGAGAAAGATGGAAGAAAGTACAATGGTACCTCTGGTTATGAATGGGATCTGTTCTGGAGTTTTGGCCGTATCCCGAAATCTTCGTAACCTGAGGCACCTGTTCTCCGCATGTGTGCAGCGCCATGGAGCAGTTCTGTGCATGCGTGAGGTGCGCAGAGCGCTTCTGCGTGTGCTCGAGTGGCAAACCCACTTCCTGGTTTGCTACGTCTTCAACCCAAAAAATACGTTACCCAAAGGTAACGTAACCCGAGGGTCCACTGTACTGTTTGAAATAGCATATGGTTAAACTCTGGAATTTGCTCTGAGGAAGTAAAGTTGGGCAGCAACGTGGATATGTTTGATTGAGGATTAGAAGAAAATAATGGAGGATAAGGCTAACAATGCCTACTAACCAATTTGGCCATGTTCTTCCTCAAGTGTTGGAGACAGTATTCCTGTGGATGTCAGTTGGTGGGAATCACAAGTGGGGGACGGGATGGGGACAACTGGTGTTGCTGTCCAGTCCTGCTTTGAGGCTTTGCACAGGCATCTTGCTGGCCATTGCGACAACAGGGTTCTGGAACAGCTGGACTGGTTCAGCAGGCTGATGGAAGCTGTGCCAGTTGAAGCTTGTGGGAAAGCTAACATTAGCCCAAATTTTGATTGCCTCAAAGTGGTGCTCACCCAATGTACCTGCTGAAGACGAGGGGATTCACAATGTACCTGCTGAAGAAACATGGTTTCACAATTTCTTTCTAAAATCACCAAGCTGTTCATTTGGCTGAGTAAGGGAAGCCAAAGAAGAATGAAAATTGGGAAACTATGGAGGCCTTGAGTAATCTATACCAGGTGGGGAACCGCTGACCTGGGGGCCAAATGCAGCCATTGTGTGCCCCTCCACAGGGCCTATGTGGGGGGGAAGGTAGTACATAGTTCTTCTGTTTGGGATCACAAGGGGGACATCATGAAATGTTTGGCTATATTGTGTGAAGACTAGCATTTATATTTTTGTAAGACTACATAAAATGCTATGAGGCCTCTTCCTCCGTCTGCTTCCTCTTCTGCCAACATGCCCCTGTCTACCTCTCCCCATGAATCCAGAGAGGTGGTGCTGAAGTCCTGTTGAAAGGTAGCATGAATGGGCAAGGCAAGAGGTGAATGAGAAGGTGGACTTTTCTTGCCTCTCTTGTGGGCAGTGTGCTCCACCTACTTAGAGGACTGCCATATGCCTGTGAAGTGTGAGATATTTACCATGCAGCCAAACGAACAATGCATGTTTGTAGAGAGGCACATGACAGGAGCTGAAGCCCTCTGAGTTTTCCCCTGTAAGTTTCCAAGAAAGAACTCTGAGAGACACTCCCACTGTGTCCTGTCAGGGGGAGGACATAGGCACTTCCTCTCCATCTTTGCTCTCTCATCATCATCCTTCCAGCAATGTAGAACCATCTGTTTGTCTGAGCTCCAAAGCTCAGACTCCATCATCATCTTGACCAAAGTATATCTTTGTAACTGGATCACCATTTTAAGCCCCGCCCCCCCGGACAAAGCTGCTATATCTGTTACTCTTCAACAAGTATTCCGAGTTAGTAAATGTTACTTTTCCCTTTTACAAGCAATTATCTGTGTGATTTTTTTTTTAAAGGGGTAGAAAAAGGGGAAATACCAGGAGAATCCATTCTTTCTCCAAGAATCCTGGATTATTTAACTAAAAGATGCTTCTAGAAAACCTAAGTTTGAAATTGTCCCACAGCAAATTACAGTTTCACTTCAGTAGGAGGTTTATACTTCCAGCATATGACTTCTGCAATGAGGAATAATATGATTCTATGTACCTGTGTACTTTTAGAATTATAGAATCATATATCGCTATATATCCCTGAGCATAAATAGCATTGAGGTTTCAGATCTCCTCCTTGGTTGCCCATACACAAACATTGTAGTTCCAGTGCAATATTCATTTTCCTAATGTACATTGTAGATGGTTACAATCAGGATCACCAACCGTGTTTGAAAGAGAAAGCAAGGAGAATGCAGGTGTCCTGCCTGAAGCACTTATTGACTCCGACATTCAGATTATGCGTCAGGGTATACAGGGTATACAGGGCGGCACTTCCTGTTTTGTCTCAAGCAGCGAAACGGAAGGTGCTATCCCTGCCATTATATGGACCTTATGTTTCACATTGTTTAGTTGGAGAACTGCACCACAAAACTTGAGGAAGTATGAATTTAAAATGCAAATGGAATGGAATTTCTCCAGCATTCTTACATCTGGAAGGCCACAGGTTCTGCACCTGTTCTAAATGTTCCTTCTCTTTAATTGTTGAAGGTTGTGCAGCCCCCTTTACTGCACACAATCCAGTTTATAGATGTCTTTCTCACAATGAGTTAGTATCCCATGGGTGGCAGAGAAATGGTGCTCTCGCCATCTTCCAGTGAGCTCTCGCTAAAATCTCATGAGATTTAGCCAGAACCTGCTGCCGCCATGCCACTTTGTGCTGTTGCCACGCAACCTAGGGAAGGGATGCTTTGGTGGGGGTTACACAGCACAGCACAGCAGCTGTAGCACTCCCCATTTCACCTCAATGTAATGGTGACAGAAGAGAGACAACAATTAACTCAGGTTTATTGCTCAAAACACACAAATCACTCTGGAGCTCAGTCACTCAGCATCTGCTTCCAAATTAGCTGTTGCCAAGTCTGAGTTCCACCCCTTCCTCTTCCTCTTCCTGTTCCTTGGAAAAAATGGAATAAATAGGCACAGGGTTCCAGACTAGAACCCCATAAATCACTAGCCCCTTTCCCTTATATCATCCTCCTCTGCCCACCTCCCCACCAATACACCCGTCCTCCTTGGTCTCCTTCCCATCCCTGACACTCTGTGAGGGCAACATGGGTCTCCTAATAACTTTCAGCACCCTTAATAAACTAAGTATCCTAGCGTCTTTTGTGGGAAGCCATGACTCTTCAAAGTGGCGTGATACTGCTTTAAATGCATAATGCAAATGGGGCCCTAGCTGCACTCCATTATCCAAGACTCACTGAAATTCATGTGACCCTAAAGAGGTCTTACAGGTTATGTGTCCATGTTTAATGTTGCTGCTTAAAAAAAATTCTTTATTGGGGCATGCTTTTCTTTTTGTAAATCTACAAAAGAATAAATCAAATGAAATCGGGATTAAGGGCTTTCTCAGTACAGTGGAGGATGTATATGTGTATCCTGTTGGTGAATTGGTGGTTCTATCTTCTGATAGAAACTGCTATGGGTTGGGTTGGGGGGGACAAAAATGGGGGGGGGTGTTGAGTGTCAGTGGGGAGTGAGAAATGTCCCTATTTTCTTCTGAGGAATGCTGGAGGGTTTGCAGTGGATATTCAACATCAAGCTGTTGGGAACAGTCTTTTGGAGTTTTCGAGTGGTCTCATCCATATGTTGAAGATACCCAACCCTAGAATCTCCATTCTGCAAACTCTGGATTGCTGCTTGGATGCCCTGGTGCATGAATCATGAATCATGAAAAACTGGAGGCCTTGTGAATGAGTGATTTCTGGGGCTTGGAGATAGGTTAGTTGGTTGGCAGCCTGGACACAGTGGTTCATGTAGTGGTAACTTCAAGACTTGATTATGGCAACATGCAGTGGGGCTGCTCTTGTATCAGGTATGGTGGCTGCAGCTAATGCAGAACACAAGAGCTACACTCCTCAAGGCAGCAGGCTACTGGGAAAATGTCACTACGCTGCTGAGACAGTTTGTTGCCAGGCCACATTCAAAGTACAGTCAAACCTTGGTTCTTGACCTGCTCCACTGCTGAACGTTTTGGCTCCCAAATGTTGAAAACCCGGAAGTAAGTGTTCCGGTTTTTGAACGTTCCTCAGCTTGTAAGAGGCAATTGGAAGCCCCACCTCAGAAATCAAACGTTCCGGAAGTCGAACAACTTTCCGGAACCGATTACATTTGACTTCTGAGGTTTGACTGTACTTCCTTGTATTTCCAAAAATTCCTGAACCATGTGAGCCCAAAATACCTTAAGGAGTGTGCAGTCCTTTAAGTTCCACCTCAAGCACTGAGATCCTTTGATGGAACAATTCTTGTAGCTCCCTACACCCCTGATGCAGCCATCAATTCAGACCAAGCCTAATATTAGGACCTGAGTGCAAAAGCAGGCTTTCCACACCTGTGATTCCCAGCAGTTGATAGAAGCATACTGCCTCCAACAATGTGAGAAAAACTTAGCTTTTCTGACTAGCACCCCTGTTTTTAGGCTTTTCACAGGCACCTGTTTGGCCATTGTGAGAACAGGGCCTGGTTCAGCAGGCTGATGTAAGCTCTGGCCAGTTGAAGCTCATGGGAAATCTAACATTAGCCAAAATCTTGATTGCTTCGAAATGGTGCTCACCCAGTGTACCTGCTGAAGACGACTGGATTCATAATGTACTTGCTAAAGAAGCAATTCCACCCCCCCAAAAAAAAATCACCAAGCTGTTCATTTGGCTGAGTAAGGAAAGGCAAAAGAGAGAGAAAATTGGAAGACTATGGAGCCCTTTAGTGAAACCTCTGGCCTGGGGTCCAAATGCAGCCACTGCATGCCTCTCCACAGGGCCCAGGAGAGGGGGGGGTCAGATGGTACATCATACCTCTGCTTGGGGTCAATAATACAATAATTTATATATACCCCACCCATCTGGCTGGGTTTCCCCAACCACTCTGGGTGGCTTCCATCAGAATATTAAAAACAGAATAAAATCTTCAAACATTAAAAACTTCCCTAAACAGGGCTGCCTTCAGATACAGTGGTACCTCGGGTTACAGACACTTCAGGTTACAGATGCTTCAGGTTACAGACCCCGCTAACCCAGAAATAGTACCTCGGGTTAAGAACTTTGCTTCAGGATGAGAAAAGAAATCGTGTGGTGGCAGTGCGGCAGCAGTGGGAGGCCCCATTAGCTAACGTGGTATCTCAGGTTAAGAACAGTTTCAGGTTAAGAACAGACCTCCAGAACGAATTAAGTTCATAACTAGAGGTACCACGGTAGTTGTTTATTTCCTTGACATCTGATGGGAGGGTGTTCCACAGGGCGGGCGCCACTAATGTAAGACTATATAAGACTATATATTCCTTTGCCCACTTTCTCTTCTGTCAACATGCACCCACTTACTTCTTCCAGGCAACCCAGAGAGCCTGCCTTCAGTCACAGAAGGGTGATCCAAAGAGGTGGTGCTGGAGTCCCAGTGAAAGAGTTGAAAAGGAGGGCTCGTCTTGGCTCTCCTGCAGGTGACATGCGCCACCGACTGAGGGGGTTGCCATTGGTATGTGAAGGGCAGCAGGTGCTGGCACTGACAGTGATCTGTCTTCAAGCAGAGGAGGACGAAGCAGCTCATTGCTGCCATTATCATCATGAACAGACAAAGAACTGACTACATCTGGTAAACTTAGGAGAGTTGTTGTTTGCGTGGATTCAAATTATATTGGTAAAAGTATAATAAAAGTAAAACACAAAAAGAACCACTCAACCAAAAATCTTCTGACAGAAGATATTTCCCAGTGCTCTGTTTTATTGATACTGTCAATAGAAAATAGCATAATTATTCAATGCCGTGTTTTTTAATTTGGGCCTTTTCTGACCCCTGAGCACAACTCAAATTATTTTGGGAGCTCTTGTTGCATTGAAAATCGTGTTTCAAGACACATCTGCATTAATTAGACTAAGTGGGTTAATCAGATAGAAGGAGTACTAAACTGTATTAATTGGACTGAGTTTACTAATTTGGACTGAACTCTTTTAAATTAAGGCACTGGTCCCTTCGGAATAACTGTTTATATGGTTTTTGGAAACATGTTAACAAAAGTGGGCTATTGGTTATATTAGATTTAAAAACAAGACTTAGTCAATAAGAGAATATAACATAGATAAGGAGTCCAAGGAAGAAGGGGTTCAAATTAAAATATAGAGAATTGGGGATAGCGGTTGAAAAGGGACACCTAGTGGTATATTTGCAATAGACAGCTTGTTGGTTGGATATTAGAGGAAACAGCGTTGAAGCTCCCTATATTTAGGAATTATCAGAGGTGGACTGTAGGCCCCCTAGGGGTAAAACTATATACTGCACCAGGAATTTTGGTTACAGCTTGAAAAATATTTTAATAATTTAAGGAAGTGGGTTCAAAATGTCAGGGAAAAACAGTAAGAAAGCAGGTGGAATGCCGGCAGAAAGGAGAGCATCATGACAAGAAGAAATCAAAGATCTGGATGCTCTGTGGTGGAAGATAAAAGAAGAATTCAAGCAAAGTGATCAGCTCCTAGAAAAGAAGTTAGGGGAGGTGCAGGAAAGGTTAGACAAGAAAATAGAGGGGGCAGTCAGTGAACTCTCAACTAAAATAAAAGACCTGACAACTAGATCAAAAACAATAGAGGAATCAACTAAGAGAATCCAAAAGGAAGTGAAAGAGAATAAAAGAGAGACAGATAAAATCAAAGAGGATTTAGGAGATTTGAGTAAAAGTCAAGACCAAGTTTGGGACAGCCTAGCCATGCTCGAAATGAGAGGCAATTAAACCTAAAATTCAGAGGTGTAGGTGAAGAGACAAACGAAAATATCAAGGTCAAAATGATTAAAGAGTTAGCTAAGTGGCTGGGTATGAAAGAAGAAGAGGTTGAATTCACTGTGGAAAATGCGTTCAGAATAAAAGTTAAATCCCTACAAGCCAAAACAAAGAGGTTACTGGGAGACTGCTTATTGATATTTAACTCTTTAGAAATGAGGAATGTGATATTGAAGACAAGCTACCAAAAAAAGTTGACAATTGACGGCAGACCGATAATCATATTCAAAGAAATACCGACTAGGTTCTTACGAAAAAGAGAGGGATATAAACAGCTGGTGAGGGTCCTGAAAAGAAATGGTATACAGCAGCATTTCCCAACCTTGGGCCTCCAGCTGTTTTTGGACTACAACTCCCATAATCCTCAGCTAGCAAGACCAGTGGTCAGGGATGATGGGAATTGTAGTTCGAAAACAGCTGGAGGCCCAAGGTTGGGAAACACTGGTATACAGTACAGGTGGGAGTTCCCGGAAGGGATCTCCTTCTATTATAAAAACAAAAGATTTAGGCTGACAGATATACAAGAAGTGAGGAAATTCTCAAGGAGATATGAGAAGGACCTTGGAAGGATGGAGGATAAAATCGGGGAAAGGGAGTCAGAAATGGAGGAGAGAAAGAGGAGGAGGGACAGAGAGGAGGAGATAGAAGGAAGAGGAAAAGAAGAGGACGAGGACGAAATAGAAGAAGAAGTAGAGGGAGAAGAAGAGGAGGAGGAGGACTTAGAAGACAAGACCACTCGATTTTTTTTTTTTTTAATTTCAACTGTAACTTCTTTTGATAGTTAACTCTAATTAGATAATAATGACATTAAAATTAATATCATGGAATGTGAATGGTTTGAATGAAAAATCTAAGAGGAATAAAATTGAAAATGTATTGAAGAAAAAAAATCTGGACGTAATCTGTTTACAAGAGACCCACATTGCTAAAAAACATAAGCATATTCTGAAAAACAAAAGACTAGGGGAGGAGTTTATTAGTTCTGATGAGTGCAAAAAAAGAGGGGTTGTCCTTTATGTGAAAGAAAAATGGGAACCCAAATTAATCTGTAAAGACGAGGAGGGGAGGATACTGGGAGTACAAATTAATGTTCAAGGGGGAAAATTGAATGTGATTTCTATCTATGCTCCTAATACTAATAAGGCAGAATTCTATAGAAAACTGGAAGAGAGACTGATCGAATTAGATGGTCAAAAAACAATTGTACTAGGTGATTTTAATGGAGTGGTTAAAACGGAACTGGATAGGTCATCAAAGAAAAAGAAAGGTAACCAAGGGAAATTGCCAAAAACTTGGTTTAATTTGGTGGAAAACATGGATTTAATAGATGTTTGGAGGGGAAAAAATCCAAGTACAAAACAATTCTCCTTTTTTTCGGAACCCCATCAGAGTTGGGCAAGGATAGATCAGATCTGGGTCTCAAGATGTATAATACCAAGAATCGTAAAATGTGATATGCAGCCAAGAACTCTGTTGGACCATAACTCCATTAGTTTAGAAATAAAGGGCAAAACACAGAGCGTTTACAGATGGAGGATGAATGACTATCTCTTTGAGCTCCCTGAGGTAATTGAAAAAGCAAAGGCCACTTTGGAAGATTACCTTAAATGGAATTTAAATAAAGATACCAACATTGATATAGTTTGGGACGCAAGCAAAGCTGTCATGCGGGGTCATTTAATACAGCAAAGCAGCCTTAGAAGAAAGTTAAGAGAGAAAAAGAAAGAAGACATCTTAAACCATATAAGAATATGTAAGGAAAATCTAATGAAAAAACCTAAAGATGAACAAAACAAACAAGCCATTAAGATGCTACAAACCCAATATTCAATATTGGTTAACCAAGAGGTAGAATGGAGAATAAAATCTATGAAGCAGAGATATTTCGAATCAGTGAACAAAACAGGGAAACTCCTGGCATGGCAGTTGTGGAAAAGACAAAAACAAAGTGTAATAAATAAGATCAAAGTTGAAGGACGGCAAATAGAAAATCTGGAGGAAATTATGAGAACATTTCTTAAATACTATGAAAACCTATATAAAAGAAAAAATGAAGATCCAGACAAAATAAGAAAGTATTTTGAAGATTATAAAGGGAAACGCATAGGTGAAGATGAAAAAATACAGCTGAACAAACCAATTACGAAAGAAGAAGTAAAAGAGGCGATAAATAAGATGGAGCTGGGCAAAGCCCCAGGCCCAGATGGGTTATCAGCCAAATATTACAAAACACTGGGGGATAAACTAATCCCGGTGCTATGTGATGTGATAAATAGAATTTTGCAAGGAGGGAACTTACCAGACACGTGGAAAGATGCACATATAACCTTGATTCCCAAGCCTGATACAGACAGCTTAAATATAAAAAATTACAGACCTATCTCATTGCTGAACAATGATTATAATTTTTTTGCGGGAATAATGGCAGACAGACTCAAAAATTGCTTAAAAGATGTCATACATAAAGACCAAGCCGGATTCCTCCCAAATAGACAGTTAAAGGACAATGTCAGACATATTATAAATATCATAGAATACCTAGAAGTTAAAAATGAAGTACCAGTGGCCTTACTGTTTATAGACACTGAAAAAGCGTTCGATAACGTTTCATGGCAGTTTTTGTTAAAGTCTATGGAGGAAATGGGGATAGAGGGCAACTTCATAGAAGGTATAAAGGCGATCTACTCTAACCAAACAGCTAAATTAATTGTTACCAACAATCTGACAGACACATTTAGCATTATGAAAGGAACAAGACAAGGTTGCCCTCTCTCCCCTTTACTATTCATAATGGTTCTAGAGGTCATAGCGAATAAGGTGAGATACACGCCAGAGATACGGGGCATTAGAGTCGGAACAAAGGAATATAAGTTGAAAGCTTATGCAGATGACCTAGTGTTATCATTAGAAGAACCACAAATAAGCGTCGGTAAAGTGTTGGAACAGTTAGATGAATTTGGTAAGGTATCAGGTTTCAAACTAAATAAAACAAAGACTAAAATGTTGGTGAAAAATATAGATAGGAATACAAAAGAGAACATAGAACAGGAATGTGGAATTAAGCTCTCAAAAAAAGTCAAATACTTAGGTATATGGTTAACTTCAAAAAATATCAATCTAATTAGTGATAATTATACACCTATGTGGAAAGAGATTAAAAAAGATCTGGAAATATGGAATAGATTAAAACTTTCATGGTCTGGAAGGATGGCGGCAATCAAAATGAATATCCTCCCAAAAATGCTGTTCTTATTTCAAACCATTCCGGTGATTAGGGGATCTGTGATTTTTAAGGAATGGCAAAAAAGTCTTTCAAAATTTATATGGCAAGCAAAAAGGCCAAGAATTAAATTTCAAATATTAACAGACAGGAGGGAAAGAGGGGGCTTTGCTGTGCCAAACCTAAGATTATACTATGAGGCCTCCAGCCTATGTTGGCTTAAAGAATGGATTACCCTAGAGAATTTAGATCTGTTATAAGGCTTTAACAATAGATATGGTTGGCATGCTTACTTGTGGCTCAATAAAGGAAAGGTCCATAAAGGATTCTCCAATCATATTTTCAGAGGAGCATTGCTTGAAATTTGGGAAAAAAATAAGAAACTTTTAGAAAAGAACACTCCTTGGTGGCTATCCCCGACAGACATTCTAACAATAAAAAAGGTAAATATGGAAGCGAAAAGGCTAACGGAAAAAGGTTGGAAGATTAAACCATATGATGAACTGAAAGACAGACTAACAGGCTGGTTGCAATACCATCAGATAAATGCACTTTGGAATGAGGATAAAAAATCGAGGATGAACGAGAAAAAATCAAGATACCAGACAGAGGTACTAGAAGAGAAAACCAAACTGTTAGCTAAGATGTATAATTTGTTGTTAGAATGGGACACAAAAGACGAAGAAGTAAAGGAGGTACTGACAAAATGGGCCATGGACTTAGGACATAATATAGAGTACGAAAAATGGGAGAGGTTATGGAACAGAGGAATGAAATTCACAGGGTGTGTCACATTAAGGGAAAACCTAGAGAAAATGATGTATCGTTGGTATATCACACCGGTAAAATTGGATAAAATGTATAAAAGCGGAAACAAAATGTGTTGGAGATGTAAGCAGAAGGAGGGGGATTTTTACCACATGTGGTGGGCGTGTGACAAAATCAAAAAAAAATGGGAGCTCATTTACAGTGGTGCCTCGCAAGACGAAATTAATCCGTTCCGCGAGTCTCTTCGTCTTGCGGTTTTTTCGTCTTGCGAAGCACGGCTATTAGCGGCTTAGCGGCTATTAGCGGCTTAGCGGCTTAGCGGCTATTAATGGCTTAGCGGCTTAGTGGCTTTAAGAAAAAGGAAACAAACTCGCAAGAACTCGCAAGATGTTTCGTCTTGCGAAGCAAGCCCATAGGGAAATTCGTCTTGCGGAATGACTCAAAAAACACAAAACCCTTTCGTCTAGCGAGTTTTTCATCTTGCGAGGCATTCGTCTTGCGGGGCACCACTGTATAATGAATTAAAAAAAAAATTAGGTACACCTTTTCAAAAAAAACCAGAGGCACTCCTCTTAGGAATAATTGGGGATGAAATCAAAAGAAAAGACCAAAACTTATTTCAGTATGCGACAACGGCAGCTAGGATATTAATAGCTCAAAAATGGAAATCAGTGGAAATTCCCATGATTACGGATTGGCAAACAAATTATTCAAATACGCAGAATTGGCAAGAATGACAAACAAAATCAGACACCAAAAAGAAACAAAGTTTAATGAAGAGTGGAGTAAATTTTTGACCTATATTGAGAGTAATTGTGGTAAATTAAAAACTACAGCAGGCTTGTTATGTGTAAATTTTTGACATAGAAACTGCAGGAGAAGAAAAAATGTAAGAAAACCGCAGCAGGAGGGGAGGGCGGTCACGATGCGTGTTAACGCAGTGTAAATAAGTGAATGACACTAAACACTGATAGATAAGAGTGTTCATTGTCTATTCTTATATGCCTTTCCCCCCCTTCTGTTATATGTTTTCTGTTTTTTTGTGAAAATCTCAATAAAAAAGTAGAAAAGAAAAGAAAAGAAAAGAAAATCATGTTTTTGCCAAGAAAGAGTTAACTTCAACTTTGAACTATTTAATTAAGTGACCGGCAGGCTCTATGACACAGACATATGTGGAAGTGAATATGGAAGGTGAGAAGAGTAGACTTTGCCATGGGAAGTATCACAGGCAAGTTTCCATCTCGAAAGGAAATAGAAACATATATTATGAATGGTCACTTCTTTCTGCCTCAAACATTCCCCAAAGATACCTGCATTCTGAAATTTCAAAGCAATAATAGAGAATTACAGGCAAGAGACTGGTTTGTGTGGTTGATCATATCGAATTGATGATTCAAACAATGGAAACTTTTAAGGACTCAGTGAACTGCTCTCCAGGCAGGACCCCATCCTTTAGGGACATGTGCCAAGTGTAGAGGAGTCACAGAAAAGGCGTGAGTGGCTTCAAGTTCATTATCTGTCCCCTGACTCACAAAATGATTTATTACAGAATGCTTGAATTTTGTGAAACAGCACATTTTGCTTGAAAGGCAATCTGCAAAGTACTTTGCATTAATATTATTCCACAACAGATTCTTCCCATATTGAACAAACAACAATTCTTTTGAGATATGTACTTTTGAAAGAAACACAGTATGCAATTCAAGAGAAATTTCTCAAGTTTGCAGACAGTAGCAAGAAAAGGGGGGGGGGGATAAATTGCTAGTTGATAACAAGGAATGGAACACTGAAAGAACATGCTATTACTCGCCCTGATTGTAGAGCTCAGTCATATTTGACAATGGGGTCAAATATGACTGAAAAAGACAATGGTGCACAAGCAAAGCTACAAGAACAATGATCAACAGCATTTTTTCCACCATGCGGTTGACACACACTCAACAAATGTGGAAATGATGCTGTTGAATGCATACCTGAAACAATTACCTTTTTTTGGGAACAATTCAAACACTGTGTCACCTGTTCAATTCCAGTCCTAAGTGGAGGGAATTTCAGGAACAGTAGCTTCTTCAGAGAGGTCATTTAGCAAATCTAAGTTAACTAAGATAACTAAGTTAATTAAGAATTATTAAAAGTCTACAATGTCTCAGGAACATCTTGTGGATTTGGCAAGGCTAAGTATTCATTGAAACATTGCCAGAACAATTAGCTTCCATGCTGTGATTCAAAAGTTTTTACAAAAAAGGCTCAACAAATTATTTTTCTAAAGTAATTCCCCCCATAAGTCTATGTGTCTGCCTATCTATCTATCTATCTATCTAGCATCTATCTATCTATTTATCATCTTTCTGTGGCTCCTATATGCCTCTGTATCTGGAGTTTCATGAAATCAAAAGTGGGGAAACTTTGACAAACTATGCAGCCCCTTTATTATCTTCATGGACTATATATATTTCATTTTTAAAATTTATATCCCACCATTCCTAGCAAAGGAGTGCAGGCTGAATGCTTAAATGCTTTTTCACGGTGTTCCTCATGGAAGATTCCTATGTAAGCTTAGGTGTTACTGGATAAAGAAGTCGGATCTGGAACTCAGCTAGACTGATAAAGAAAAAGTGATTTATATGCGTTGTATGTGCAATATAACACTGTGCCACCAAACGGCAACGTGGGGTCCCATTTTTTTCTGACCTGTTTTCCTTGTTTAAATTTACAATGCTTTAAAGTGAAACACTTCTTTGTTGTATCTAGATCCAGCCCTGGTTATAGATCAGCAACTTGTTAAAGAGCAGGAAGCAGGATAAATAGATGGTATTCATAGGGAAGAGGTATTAGAAGTTGGATACTGAAAACAGTAGCAAACCAACCCAGCTAATAAGTTCAAGCCTCCAAGGAGCAGTGATTCAGCCTTCAAATGCCTGGGTGAATAGGGATTTTAAAGATTCCTCCTGAAAATCAATAATGAGAGAGGAAGATGCACTTCACCGGAGAGGGCATTTCTCATCATGGGTTTAGCCCTCATTTAGCCCTTCAGAAAACAGCCCACTTTGGTTTGAAACAGTATGGTGTCTGTTTGGGCTGCAAAGTCAAACCTGATTTGGAAAAACAAGGCATTCTCCATTCACTCTTTTGTACAAATAAAACCTTTCTGTAACTAATCTTTTGGCAGCTCTGTCCTCAAATAATGTTATATGTTTTGGTGAAAGACTCTCCTAACGCATCTAGATCCAGTAAAGGGTTGGAATTTAGGCAAACCCCTAAATTCCTGGGTCTAGTGGTGGCTGGAAGTTTAAACTATTTTTTCCTGTGTGTAGGAAACCAACTGACAGAAAAACCATAGAGGAGTAAACACTGGAATGGCTGAGCCATTAACCCATTAAGAAGGCCATGAATTCACTAGACCACAGAAAAGCCCTCCCAGAGGTGAGAGACAGCAGAGACAAAAGGCCCGTGTTTCAGGAGGGAGAGACAAAATTCCAGTGGGAGTTGAGGTAAGTGAACAGGAAAAAAGTGCCCCTTTTGCAAGCTGGAGTGGCAGGGGTGGGGGGTAGAGCAAAAGGCAGGCAATCTGTTTCATGCTACAGAGAGGGTCAGATGTGATGTTTTCTGGGGTCTCTTGGGATCTGAGGCTGCATCAATGAGAGGAACAGGACCCACGTGGGATGTGAATGCTCTGCACTCGCTCCATCTAGGCTCAGGTTTTATACTGTAATTTCCTTGTATAAGATGCCCCCGTGTATAAAATGACCCCTATTTTTTTGAACCCAAATTAAAAATCAGGGCAAAGGCCAGACCCAAGCCCGGGCTGCTTGCATCAGAGCCCACACCAAACCCGAGTCCAGGCTGCCCACAACAAATCCAGAACCCAAACCCCAGTGCATTCATCATCTGTGTATAAAACAGCCATCATGGAGAGTTTGCTGGTTGTGATGGAACCTAGGTAGGAAAAAACCACCCATCTGGACGCGGAGAAAGCTTTTGACAACATTTCTTGGAGTTTTATGAAGAAGAACCTACAGGGGATGGGGGTAGGCCAAGGCTTTGAAAACGGTATAAGTGCAATTTATTCACAACAAAAGGCTAAATTAATTGTAAATAACGTGGTGGCGGAAGAATTTAAGATAGAAAAAGGGACACGACAAGGTTGCCCAATCTCCCCATTGCTTTTTATATTGGTCCTGGAGGTCCTGTTGAATATGATTAGAAGGGACCAGTTGGTTAAAGGTATACAAGTCGGAGCTAAACAGTACAAGTTGAGAGCATTTGCAGATGACTTAGTACTGACGTTACAGGAGCCAGAATCTAGCACTAAAAGGGTTTTGGAACTGATTCAAGAATTTGGTCAGGTTGCAGGATTTAAACTGAATAAGTTAAAAACTAAGGTCTTAGAGAAAAATTTAACACCGATTGAGAGAGAGAGGTTTCAGAATGAGACAGGTTTAACAGTGATTAAGAAAGTGAAATACCTGGGGATTAACATGACAGCAAAAAATGGGAATTTATTTAAAGACAATTACGAAAAATGCTGGGCTGAAGTGAAAAAAGATTTAGAAATTTGGAGAAGAGTCGGTGGAAGAAGATTGGAAGAAATTTAAAGACTATTTACAGAAATATTGCAAAATTAATGAATGTTAGAATGATGTCAGAATGAAGTTAAGTGGTTTAAGCAGCAATGTTATAAAGGTGTATGTAAAAATGGATTGTTAACAGGTGAGAATCCAAAGTTATAATATATTATGTTAAAGGACTAAGATAAAAACAAAGAGGGAAAGAAATTGCTGAATTAACTAACTGAATTGGAATACAAAAAAGGGAGGCGTGAGGAGGTCAGGGAAACAAGGAAATGAATGTAAGGTATGGAAAGACTGATGTATTTTTTAAAGTGTTTTTTATCTTTTTTTGTATTTTGTATTTTTTCTTTTATTTTTACTTTTGTCTTTCTTTTTCTTCTTTTTTTAATTCATGTAATTCTTTTCTTTGAAACCTTAATAAATATCATTAATAAAAAAAAAAAAGAGGAAAGAACCACCCATCACATCAAGCGTGTGTGAGCCAGTGAGGACCACAAAACAAACAGGCAAAAATATTCAGCTTCATTGAACACTCCAACTTGACTTACTTTAGGGATACAAGATTTGTGTATATAAAATAAAATAAAATAAAATAAAGGGGAGGGGGTGGGAAGGGGGGGAAAGGGGGGAAGAAGGAGAGGGTAGGACAGGGGAAAGGGAGCAAATAAGGCTGAGATCAAAGGAATCAGCACAGTGAGCACTAACTCCGAGGGAAGGAAATGAAGGTAAATAACTAAGAACTAAAATTAGTAATTTAAACAAGCAAAGAGCAATACAACCAGTTTAAAGCGATTCTCTCCACTGTGCTCAATCCAATCTGCACAGCAAAAAGAGGAAGCTCAATGCTGTGCACAGGGACCTATATAGCACCCCCATCAATCAAATAAAATTGCAACAGTCAATTTTCCCCAGCAACAATGGTGGTGCCCAATCAAATCCGCGGCCGTCCAAACTAACCCACCCAGCAACAGGGGATGTCATGGTTGCTCCCACCGCAACACATGCTCTCCATGAAGGAGAACCCACTTTAAAATGCTCCTATTCTGTATCTTCTGCACACACAAACACATCCCTTACTACCCAGGCACTCATTTGACCATGCCTCTTTCTCTTTACCAGGTGACAGTTCAGTTCCTGATGACATTTATAAAGGCTGTGCCAGCCCATCTTTTTGTGACTTGGCCAGGAAATTCTGGTATGATAAATACTTTTCGAGCAGAATAACTGAAGCACGATGCTGTGATACGCTGCCTTCCTAGAACAGCTCAACTTTGAAGAATAGTTAGGAGAGTAAAATGTCTTCTTCTGGTCCATGGGGTCACCATTTGCTGCAACAGTTGAGGTGGAGGTTGCTTGCCTGGTGGTGGGAGTGCAGAGCGACTGGGATTCACAGGACTCCTCTCTTTGACATATTGTGAATGGGATGCAAAGGCTAGAAAAGCTAAAGTGGGAACGTGGGGCTTGGTGGCTCCGGCTCACAATAATATGGTACAGTATATGGGTTGAAATTTCCTTTGTTCATAATCAAAATAAATTGGTGTGGCAAATGAAAACTGGTGTATGTCAGCATTTATCAAATGAAGGATATTTTTCAGTGGCAGCAGCAAGAAATAGTGTCTTTAAAAGATACTAATGGGTAATTTATAAATTATTTTATTGATTTAGCAAATGCTTGTACCACCACGTATTTCAACGAAATCTCCAAAGATTCAAACAAATACAATAAAAATTTTCCCACCAACTTATACAGAGGAGAACATTGATGTCCAACATCATTGGATTAGTTCTTCCCACCTCCACCCCCAGGCTCTGCTCTTTGGCCTATAAATACCCCAAAAGTCAGCCTCTTCCTCCACAGGTCACCTGCTGCTTTGCTCTGAGTCTTCTTCAGCTTTTGATCCCTCCATTGCTATGAAGGCTTTCCTCTTGGTGCTGCTTTTTCCGGGTGAGTAGGACGCTGAGATGATGCATCGTGGGGGTTCCTACTAAACCTCTGTTTGAAGTTGCCCAGTCAGGTGAGGCCTCAGGGATGGGGCTTGGGAGTGGGCCAGACTACCTGCAGCCTTCACTCCAGTCAGCTTCCACTGCTTAAAAGGCAGCTAGCCCTCTCCCAGGCACCACATTTGGATAGAAATGGATGTTTTGCCTCCCCCATAGCAATAGTGTATGCTTTGGCAGATGAATGGCTGGGTGAAATGGTGTCTCACCCCCATCTTGGAGCAGTGTGTCTGCAGGGTATCCTGTTAAAGGGGTCTAGACTCTAGAGGAAGGTTTCTGTCCATGAGCCAGTCATCTGGCAAATGGGCCATAGTGCTTCCTTCAGCGGCGTAGGAAGGCCATTCGTGTAGACCTGTGTCTTGCAATGCACCCATATATCCTAGGATTGACCCTGTAATGCCCCAGTCCTCAACATGTAAGGGATACATGACCAAAGCCTATGTCAAAGCCTATCTACATTTGTGATCAATAAAGTTGTAGCCAATTTTAAATCCTGTCCTATTCTGTATACTGTTTACTTGGGGTCTTGCTCACTGAGGTGGAAGGTACTGGGAGTGGGACAGCAATGAGCAACCAAGTAGGGTAGCACTGAGTGTTTCCTCCTCTCTCCTCACAGCAGTGGCAGCTCTCCTCTGTTTTGACAATTCTTTGAATCAAACAGAAGTAATCCGTGATTGCAAAACTGATGACGTTTGCTTTTTGCGTACAACTGAAAAGATTTCAGGTAAGTATTAAAATTTTCTGTCTAATTCAAATAGTGTGTTGCCCCTCCATTTGCTCCCTGGAGTATCTTGGACTCACTTGCATATGTTCATGTGAAATGGCCACAGTGTCCTGATCTCACCTTATGTTTAGAAACACAACCCTTTTTTTCATGCATTCATTTGAGTCACTAAGTGCTGAAAAATCAAAGAACTGGAGATGATTGATTGATTTAAATCCTTTATTAGGCATAGCACACCACACACTATCAAACAAACATCAAATACAGACTGTATAAAATACGGGCTCAGCGAACACAATTTATCCCAGTCCTATTCTTAACTCCAAGAAATAAATCGATGTACATAGATAATATAATACAACAACACAGCAACATCACCTACCATTAAAAACCACAAGTCTCTTTATCATGGCCCATTCTTTCTTCATGGACAGCACTTAAAAATTCAGCCGCTATTAAAGTAATTTGATCATCGCTGTCCGCCAGCAGGTCCTGAACAGTTGGTTGTGTAAAAATCTGTCTATTAACTTTTAGGGCCTCAAATAATTGTTTTCTGGCATAACTACCAAAATCACAGGAAAAGAATATATGCTCTAGAGTATCGGGTTCCTGTTTTCTGCATTTGCAGAGACGCTCTGATTCTGGGATAGCTAAGTATCTTCCTCTCACTACCACCGAGGGAAACATGTTGAATCTGGCCAACATAAACAGCCTACACGATTCATGTTTCTTCAGATTTGTCATGTATCCCTTTTGGAAATCTCTACACAAAGGGAGATTTAAGTGGATAGGAGAGCAAGTGCTGTGCTTTGCAGCCTCAAGCATGGCGAGAACACTTTTTCCGGTAAGAGTCTTCCTGATAATTTCCCATATGTCTTTGGGATCAGAGATTACAAAATCAATTAGAGTGAGCCCTATCGAATCCAGTTTTCTCCTACAAATCAATGATAGATTGTAGATTGCACTATCACTTAAAAGATCGTAAAGTAGAGAATTAGGGGATAGGGCTCTATAATGGAGGAAGATCCAATATTTCAAGGTCCTCAACCATGCTCTTACTGATAAAGGCAATATTCCCAGCTCACAACATATTGTTTCATATTTTACAGAGTTTGCAAGTCCTAATAATGACCTCAGAAGGGATGCGTGGAATTTATCCAACCTCTTGAGGTCACCTGAAATCCACACTGGTGTGCCGTGTAGAAGTTGGGCACAAAGTTTCATGTCAATCACTTGCAATACGGCTGGAATAAATCTGTTTCCTACTGAAGAAAAAAAGTAGGATTTAATATGGTGGGCTGTCACTTTGGCCTTAACTATTGCAGCACATATATGTGTATTCCAATTCATCTTATTTTTAAATGTGATTCCCAGGTAATTGAAGTGCTTAACTTCCTGTATTAAATGTCCATTAATTATACAGCCTTTTGGGTTCCCTCTCTTTCCAAATTGCATAATCTTTGTCTTATCATAATTAATTTTGAGGTTATTGAGAGAGCAGTAGTTTGAGAAACTCTTAAATAATTTTTTTAAACCCAAAACAGAGAGTGAAATAATTACAGCATCATCTGCATAAAGTAATAAGAAAAGTGGGCTGTTGTTTAAATAAGGAGTATGAGTGGTTGCGTTTTGAAGAAATAATGGTAGGTCAGATAAAAATAAATTAAATAAGGTAGGGGCCAAGATACAGCCTTGCCTAACTCCACGATTATTCAGAATAGGACCTGCAAGTCTAGCATCTTTTGATACTTTAACATATATTTGGTTATTAGAATGTAAACTTTGAATCAGTGTAAGTAGATATGGGTCGATACCAAGATGTTCTAGTTTAGTCCATAGTTTGTTACGGTCGACCGACTCAAAGGCACTTTTTAAATCCACAAATGCCACAAAGAGTTTTCGTTTATTTCTCATGACATATTTATCCACAAGATGACTTAACACTAGACACTGGTCAAGAGTTGACGTGCCTGCCTTAAAACCAGCCTGCTCTTTACCAGGTAGACCTTTTGTCAGCATCCATTCTTCCAATTTAATAAGCAGAGATTTGGCATAGATTTTACTTATGCATGGTAACAGACTTATAGGCCTGTAATTCTCTTGACAATTCCTATCACCTTTTTTAAAGATCGGTACCACTACTGAGTTGTTCCACGACTTAGGTACAAGGGCTGAGTGATAGATAGAATTAAAAAGCGGCACAAGTTTAATGGCCCACCATTCTACATCTAATCTCAACAGGTCAATTGGAATGCCATCCATACCAGGTGATTTCCCTTGCTTAAACGAAAAAATTATCCTTTTCATCTCCTCAACAGTAATTTGAAATTGTGTGGTTTTTGCCAAAGAAAATTTAACATTTTCCTTTTTACAAACTTGGTGATCATAAAAAACATCAGTAAAATGTGAAATCCAAGCCTCATCGCTTATATTAGGAAAATCAGTGATATCTTTTATTGAGAGAAGTGACCAAAAGGTTTTGGTATCTTTGATTTCTAATGCAGTAACAATTTTAGACCATTTGGCTAGTGCAAACTCAGATTTTTTTTCCAGGAGCATGTTCTTAAAAGCATTTTTCATTTCAAAATAAGTCTTCCAGAGACCTTGAGAGTTGGTAGTATAGGCTTCTTTTAGACAAATTCTCAGTTCTTTCTTATAGTTAATACAGTCTTTATCAAACCAGTTATACTTATTTAAAGGTTTGTTGCTGAACTGAAGGTCTAAAAAAGAAGAAAATAATTCCTGGATAGTCTTATAATAACAATCATTGTCCTCCAAGGGCAACAAATTTTGGTTAGCCACAGGTTCGAGAATAACTGGGTTATTTTCAAATACAGCCAATAAATCCTCCCTATTTTTATCACTTATATAAATTCTTTTGGCATAAATAGTCTTATCAATACTAATAGGAGGACTAATATCATTATTTCTAGAATTCCTGCACATCTCTAAAACTATTGGAAAATGGTCACTCTCTGAGCGAGGTACAACTGTAAAAGAGGCAACTTCATTTAACATTTCAACGGAAACTAGAGAATAGTCAATTACGCTCCTACCCCTTTTGGAGCTGAAGGTAAAATTTCCTGGAATATCCGGCCGCATTGAGCCATTCAAAAATGAGAGGTTAAATTCTAAAACCAATTGTAAAAGTTTTCCTCCCGCTTTATTAATAATGATGTCCTTTGAATTCCTCCCTATTCTCAATGGAAGTGGGGCATCTTCAGCTAGATTTGAGACATAGCGTTTATAGAGAGCTATATTATCTGATCCAATTTGAGCATTGGTGTCTCCCATTACAATCAAGGGAATATTTGGAGATTTACTACGTATTAAATACAGCTCTTCAGAGACTATATTCCAACCATAATCTGGTCTAATTTCCAACTCTATGGGAGGAAAATATATATTTAAAAGAAGAATTTCCCTGTAAACAATGGTAAATGATAACAATTGTGCATACTGTCCAATATTTCTGATATAATTAATTTTAAGGTTAGAAGACTGTTTAATACCACAGATCAAACTGGCTTTAGGGCGACCTTTTGTTGACATTTTAGTAGCGGGTAGATTGTAAGTAATAAAATTAGGGATATTTAAAGGTTTAAGAGACCAGGTTTCCTGCAAAAGTATTATATCATAAGACTCAAGAAAATTTATAAAATCAGAATCAGCTAATTTACATTAGTCCAGCTACATTCCAGGACATAATAGAAAGAGTTTGGAGAGATCTTTGATTTAAGGGTGCTAGTGAGGTATGCGTGGTGCATTCCATATGTCACACCAAGATTCTCTGGTTCTTACTATTAGCCCTTTCAGCGGGTTCAGATAGTTCAGATGCTAATTCAATGATGTTTAAAGATGTATTCAGTATGCTCACATTTGAGGAGGGTGGAATGCTAGGGTTGCAACCTGGCGCACCCATGCTGGGCACTTTATTTGGGGAGCCCAATTCAGTCTCATCTAATTCTCTCATTTTATCCCATGCTAATGTAGTGACCAGGTTTGCCTCTGGGATGGATTGCATGCGAGCTGGATTATAGGAGGGGCGTTTCAGCTCCAAGATCTGAGAGGATGGATTCATCTCCGCAGTAACCAATTGGCCTGGGGTAACGGAGGGTTTCCCGACCCATAAATCCAGCTCGTGACGATAGAAGCATGAAGCCTGATCTGGGACATAATCAGATATATTTTGGTTGTGTGGTCCCAGTTGGTCCTTCGTCAGATTTGTCAGACAAGAGCGAAGGTTATTCAGTCTATAAAGTATTTTGTTCTGAGTTTCTTGAGGGAGAGCGCAATAGGAGTAAATTAAGTTATTTTCAAAACTTTCGAACCCGTTACCTTGGCTCGCCTCATATAAAGTCCCGGGAGAGTCTGGTCTTTGAGGATCATTAGTAAGTAACTCTGGGTGGTGATTAGGTGAGTCCTCAGTGGCTTTTATATCAATTAAAGTGTGGTATTCAGCCTTTTGATGAGGTGCTGCAGTCGAAGTTGCAGAACTGGGGACTAGTGGGATAGGAGAGGCCTCATTTTTAAAGAACCTTGATATTTTTACACCACTTGTCTTTAGGTGTTCTCTGTGTTTATATATCAGTTTTGCCAATCTCCGATCATGGAATGTAGCCACCGCCCTGGCACTCAAGCCATCAAAATATAGATATTCCACTTGGTCCAACTCCGAGGGATTACTCAAAGTACCTGGCATGTATGCCTTAAGGAAATTCAGTAGATGTACTTTGCGATCCTCTTGAGATAAAAATCCTGGAGGCTTAGGATAGCTTGAAAAAACAAGTTTGTTTTGAAGCAACACCAGCTTCCAGTTCTTATTTGTTGGAATGCTCTCCTTATTGGATTTGGAGTTATCTATGGTTAAAACGTAGGACCATGGATCTTGGGGCAATAAATCTTGCTTAGAGCTTGGTGGTGGAGCAAGTGCTGAAGGTTTTAGACAATCCGGAGCTTTATCAGCACAGACGTTTGGAGGCAAATCCTGTTCAACTGACTTCTTGGCTAAAGACTTCACCGGGTTCCCTCTAGTGCCAGAGGCTGTTGTGCTCTCGAGTAAGTTAATAAGCTTTTTAAAAACCATTTTTTTATAATACACTGTCTTAAGATTTTTTATGTTTTTACTTTTTTTAACATTTTTTACAACTGTGAATCTCCTTTTACAAGCATTAGCTCTGCAGGCTTTCTTACCCTTCCTTGATGAGCCACTCCTACAAAGGGTGGAGGCGAGGCCATGATTACTTTCCAATTCTGCAGGCATTCCAGGTTTTCTCCAGAGAGTTTTACAGGAGTCAGCCATGATGGTAAGAGTTTTTGTGCAAATGTCCAAGTAGGACTTTATGGATTCAATGTCCTCAGTAAGGAGCACTAGCCATTTGATGATTGAGAGACCCTCTTCATTTGTCTCATGGGAATGAGAATAAGAGTCTTTCGAAGGTTTGATATTTCCCGAGGCTAATTCCGAAATTTGTTTTAACATTAGTTCCTCCATTTTTTGATCTAACGATGGTTCGAGAAGAACTTGGGATTTGGCTTTCAGTTTCGGGGATGCTTCATTGGCTGTATCGAGGATATTTTGTGTTGCTTCCAATATATTCAGGCTTTTATCACTGCTTTTAGTACACTCCTTTCTTTGCATAACCGGTCCTTCACTATAGCTGTAAGAGGGATTGGTAGGAGAGAGTAGAATTTCCCTTCCCTTCTTGTTCTTGTTCTCATTCATTTCAGTCGTTTCCTCATTTGTTCCACATTTTGCTCTGTTCATGTAGAAGCGAGTGATTTTTGTTTGTGCTTTCTTTAGAGTGGCTCTTTTAAAGGTGGGTCTTACAGCTTTCAGAGAAAAGCCTGAGGTTTTGCAGCCACTCCTGGTCGTCACCATTGTTTCTTTAAAGTTGTAAATTATTTCTTTATTGTTGTAATAAACACGCTACAATGCGTTGACTGAGATAAATAGATAAGAGGTAATTGTAAAAGAGAAGAAAGACAACGTGGTGGAGAAGCAGGGGTGAGTTTACTTCTTCAATTGCTGCAAAGTGATTACCTCAGAGGCTCTGGTGCTCCCCTGGTAATAATCAAAATGCTTAAAAAGGATATATATATATATATATATATATATATATATATGTCTTCTTTCAGGGTCTCAGTACCTTAAAACTTTGAGTTAAAAACTTAATTAAACTAAACTAGAATCATTAGCTCCGTCGCAGGGCTCTCCGGAAGTCAGTTTTCAACTGGAGATGATATGAGGTGAGTGTGTATCTGACACAGGCCTGTGATTCTGCCCAAAAGACCCTGTTGAATCTGTTGACATATAAGGGACTTGCTTTCTTCAAGGGATCTAGGGTGCATCTGGATGATTTCTCCTGCTGGAGCTCCAGAAATGCTGCTAGGACACATGCTGTGAAGAAAGGGCCTGAGCTGCCTAGCATTTCTTTTAGTCAAGTTGTCACGTCTCTCCTGCCAAGCCTCTTCTTTGCAAAAAGGAGATTTAAAAGGCCTGTTTAAGGGACCTGAGAAACTTGACCAGAAAGAGCCAAGTGGGGTGAGCCTTTTAAAAAACTGTGCAGCTTCTTGCACCTTGTTCCCCTCCCAACATTAGGGAATCCAGTTTCCTATCCAGCACTGGGGTTCTAAGATGGGATCTTCAAAGAATCAGCCTTGATGATTCTTTGTGAGTAAACTTGACCAATGGGTGTTGTGTTTTTGCTAGGATTAGTTCAGTTTAGAGTCACAGTGCTTGGGTTTATTTTTATTCTGCTTTGACTTTCTGCCTGTTTCCTTGCTATCTTTACTCCCAATAGCATTTCTTAATCTGATTTCTGAAGTGTGTATGTCTGCCTTTCATGTTTATTCTTTTCACTGATATACATTCAACAGGGGAGAGCCACCATGGTGTTTTACTTTCTAACAATTCCTTGTATCTGGACCAGACTTCATAAAGTGGCTTCCTTATTACAAGACTCTCTCAGTGAGGTGGGGGGTAGAATGTAACAGCAGGAACAGTGTCCAGTCGTATTCAGCCCCTTGCACAACCTAATCCGAATTTTATAAATATTCTTTTGTGAAGAGGAAAGAGGCATGCAAAGCGTGATTTACTGCCTTTTCCCAGATTTCTAATTATTTCTAATTATTATTATTTTTTCTGCCGTAGTTACTGAAAATCACCAGCAGATGGCATTTATATGTTAAGTCACTGGAAGTACCTTCTCTGCTGCTTCTAAATTTCCTGGAATCACACTTAAATTGAGTAGAATGTAAGCAGACAAGCAGATAATTCAAACAGTCTTTCACCATGCATAGTTCAATCCAGTCCCCCACATTCATTTAGCTCTCTCTTGCACAGCCTAATCCAAATATGGTAAATCTTCTTTTAATGGGAGCATTAAACCCAAAACCATTCTTTTTTAAAAAAATCAATTTTATTGATTTTCCAATAAAAACAGCCAATCAACATGTCCACATCATAATCCAATTAAAAACTAAAAACTAAAAAAAGAGAGACCAAATTGTATTCCAAATTGTAATTAATTTTTTCCGGGCTCCCCATAGTCTGGACCTCTGAAGCATATCTCCAAATCTTCAGTCCTTCCTCCTCTCATTGTTTTCATATTTTCCACATTCCGATCTTAACGCTTTAAAGTTATCCGTCCCTGGCTCTGCGATTCTCAGTCATGTCAAAAATCATATATCCTTTTGTCTGTCAAATACCGGTTTAATTTTGTATATATATATATATTCAACTGTCTATTTACCAGCGCAGCTTTCTCTGTCTCCATTCCAATCTTCCAATCCAGGCTCTTGTCCAAGTCTATCATCTGAAGTTTAATGACGCAGCAACTCCCAAGTTGTTAAATCATTCCAATCTGGGCTGTTGTCAAAGCTTTTCGTTTGAGATTTAAGACATACCAAACACCTCTGTAATCCACACGCCATGATGAGAATCTCTTTGAAGTCCGAGCTTAAACACCAGGGACTGTACAGTTCTGCAGGTTTTTCCTTAGTCTTCTTTGGTCCAGACTATGTCTATTTATTGTCCAAATCCAATCATTTCATCAAACAGATATTTCTGGCTATGAGAATGACATCAGAGAGTGCCAGCTGGCTCGTGTTCTGGGTCATAGTGTCCTGCCGCTTGCACCTCGATGCAAGCTGACAATCTCGGACAATCTGCGGATCTGCGAGATAGTCCTTCCCCATCCTGGGGAGTCTGCCAGGGCTAATTACCTCCACATCAGCCCTGAATTACTGGCACGGCTGGGATCCGATCGTATGGGAGTCAGCCATTCCCACCACCGGAAACAGGAAGCTGAACCTGAAACAGTTCTAAAACTGAGGCGCGCTTTCGCTAATGGGGCCTCCTGCTTCCACGCCACCGGCGTGCAATTTCCGTTCTCATCCTGGGGCAAAGTTCGTAACCCAAGGTGCTGTAGTTTGAGGCAGCTTCTTGACTTTGGCTCTCAATCAACTAACTGATTATCAGGTAGAGATGGCTGGTAGCTCAACCTGTTTTGGGCCCTTACTGTTTTGTTTGTGTAGAGATAAAGTCTGCCTTCTCCCATTTATGTGCAAATTTTAACAGAAATGACCTAGAATAAGTTTTTGTTGATTCTTACAGAAAGTACTTGAAGGGATATCCTGCTAAATTCAGTTGTTGCAATATTTGTTTTTCTTATACCACCCATTTGACCACCCCAAAATTAGAAAGCAGCATACATATTTCAATAAGAAGAATCTTGATTTGATTTTTTGCAGATGTAGTTATTCCTTTCCAATTTTATCTCACAGATCTTGCTTTGGCAATCCAGTTTGAAAATGGATGTGCTACAAATTGTCCCTCAACAGATTACAGTTTCTCTACAATCGGTTATGCCTTAATTAGTACGACCAACTACTGTGAAGATGACTTATGCAATTACTTTGACTGTAAGTAGCTGTATGCTTTTAGAATTATATATCTGTATATTTTCCAGAGCATTAATAGCAAATCTCTTTCTCAATTGCTTTTCTACAAATGACACTGCGCTAGTCAAAGATTCATTTCCCTAGTTTATCAGGGACATAGGTAGTGCTGTGGTGTAAATCACCGAGCCTCTTGGGCTTGCTGATCAGAAGGTCAGCAGTTTGAATCCCCACAACAGAGTGAGCTCCCGTTGCTCTGTCCCAGCTCTTGCCAACCTACCAGTTCAAAAGCATGCCAGTGCAAGTAGATAAATAGGTACCACTGTGACAGGAAGGTAAATGGCATTTCTGTGTGCTCTGGTTTCCATCACAGTGTCCTGTTGTGCCAGAAGCAGTTTAGTCATGCTGGCCACATGATCCGGAAACCTGTTTGTGGAGAAACGCCAGCTCCCTCGGCCTGAAAGCGAGATGAGCGCCATGACCCCATAGTCTCCTTTGACTGGACTTAACCATCCAGGGGTCATTTACCTTTCAATCTTTCCTAGTTTACATAGGAGATGGTTAGAAACAGCATCACCACTTGTGTTTGAAAGAGAAAGGAGGTGTCCTGCCTGAAATACTTATTGACCACAACTTTTAGGAGCCACCTGGGTGTGTGGAAAACACTCTGCATATACTGGGAGATTGGCAAGAGAGAGGAAGAGAGAGAAGAATACATTTTCTCCTTGCTCCTTGCTATCCCACATAGCCCTGGGAGTTGTCCTGCTGGGAAGAACTGGGGAGGAAGTAAGTGGAGCCCTCAGTTGCTGCTGATGGCCCCCAGCCAGAGAACTACAAAAGCAGCACTGCTGAGGCAAAGGGTGTTGGGATTGTGATGAGGGTACCCACAGTGAGGGTTTTAAAATGGCCCCTTGCATGAGTTGGATTGTCTGAGCACACTCCTTGGTAGAAGGAAGGAGTATCAGGGAATCAGGGTGGGCACTTCTGCCTATCCTCAGGTGAGAGTCTGGAGTGGGAGACAGCAACCTAGGAAGGAGCAAAATTGTTGTCAGGAATACCTGTGTGACTAATGGGTTGTAATTTGTACTATTATTTTATATGGTTCAACCAGTGAACAGTTCATTTCTTTCCTTAGTTTTTGTATAACATTTTGTGTGTGAGGAAGGGGTGACTGGTGTGAGTGGTTGGTGGCTGAGTAAGAGATTCTTAAATGACTGGATGGAAGATATATATGCATGCATTTGTGGAGCAGAAGGATGTGTTGCACTGATACCTTGGTTTTAAATAGATTTTATTGTTTTATTGCATTGCATTGTAATTATTTTTAAAATAGCTTTTTATTTTATTGTAGTTTCTCAGTTTCATGTGTGTTTGCGTATGCGCAGGGGACCAACTTGAATAAAATATTGGGGAGGCCCAGGTAAGCCCTCCCCCACATAATAAGAAGTACATACACAATTTGAAAGGCAATGGCCATCAACTGGGGGGGGGGGGCAGCCACCTCCAACATTTTATTTGGGAGCAATGGGACCTCAACCCCTAGGAGTTGGCTCCTTGATTACCTCCTTGATTAATTCCAGAAGCATGGGACAGTGGAGAATATGAAACCCACCCCTGAGGATTATAGAATTGAGGCCTAGGGTTTTATGGAGAAATATGTGTTGGATCAATGAATTAACTGTAGTCATTGCTTTGGGCAGACCCATTTGGTGCTGACTTCAATGAGCAGAAGTGTGAGGCCTGTCATGTTTCTGGCTCACAAGCTTGTCCACACCTGGAAACTGTTCCTTGTTATGGTGCTGAGACTCAATGCATTTCGTTTGTTATTGTTCACAGTAAGTAAGCACTGCCAGCCAATGAATGGGAGAGGAGAAACACAGCCTGCTAGCGGTGGGTGGGTTGCTTTCCTGTTTTATTTGCGTGTTCATGCCAGACAATAGATTGCATGTGTGTTGGGGGGAAGGTTTTATTTTTCTTGAAAATATCATTGTTAAAGTCACTTTTGCTTTTTATTTATTTAGATTAGCCTGTATCTTCCAGGGGTGAGGGGGTGGGGGTGAGAAAGGGATAGAAATAATGGGTTTGTTAAATTACGTGCAAAACTGTTTTTTAAACTAGCCTTTTTAAAAAAAAGTAAAAGCAGACATTCAACTCTGATCTAGAATGCAGTTTCCCCTAACAGTCTCTTCCCTGTAAGAGACTTTTATTATATCTAAATGTTAAACATGTGTATGATATTAAACCATATGATTTTTAGAAGACATCTGATGGCAGCTCTGTATAGAGAATTTTTTAATATTTGATGTTACTGTCTTTTATATTTTGTTGGAAACTGCTCAGAGTGACTGGCGCTATCCTGGCAGATGGGCAGGGTACAAATAATAAAAATATTACTACTACTACTACTACTACTACTAACAGCAGCAGCAGTTACTAAAACCATCTCATGATGTGATTCTGGCATGATTTCTATACTTGCACAATTCCCTTAATAACAATGAAAATGCTCCTATTCTGTATCTTCTGCACACACAAACACATCCCTTACTACCCAGGCACTCATGTGACCATGCCTCTTTCTCTTTACCAGATGACAGTTCCGTTCCTGATGAGATTTATAAAGGCTGTGCCACCCCATCTTTTTGTGACATGGCCAGGAATTCCCCGTATAATGAATACTTTTCGGGCACTATAACTGAATCACGATGCTGTGAAGCTCTGCGTTCATCAGAACAGCTCAACTTTGAAGGGTAGTTAGGAGATGTCTTCTTCCTTTTGGATTCCACCATTTGCTGCAGTAGTGGAGGTGGAGGTCGCTTGCCTGGTGGTGGGAGTGCAGAGCAAATGGGATTCAGAGGACTCCTGAGTCCACTCTTTGGCATTTTGTGGAGGGTGAATGGAATGCACAGAATAGAAAAGCTAAAGTAGGAAAGGGGGCCTTGGGGGCTCTGACTCATGGTTATATGGGTTAAAATTTCCTTTGTTCATAATCAAAATAAATTGGTGTGGCAAATAAAAACTGTTGTGTGTCAGTATTTATCAAATTAAGAATATTTAGCAGTGGCAGCAGCAAAGAACAGTGTCTTTAGAAGAAACAAATGGGTAATTTGTAAGTTATTTTGTTGATTTAGCAAATGCATATGCCACTCCATATTTCAACAAAATCTCCAAGTGGCTAACAATATCAAAAAATTCAGACAAATACAATAAAAAAATTCCCACCAACTTATCCAGAGGAGAATATTGAAGAAAGGTTTAAAATGCAGCTGACTCTGGGCTATTGTAGCTGCTTTTCTGGCAATTTGCCATGCAGCACTAGGCAGCCAGGGGAGATTACTGCTGTCTGGCGAAACTCTGGAGAGCCATTGAGGGACTCAGGAGAGAGGTACATAAGAGGATCCCTGCTGGATCACACCAAAGACCCCTCCTTGCTGCTATCACATTCCTATATAACCCCATGCCTATGAGGAGCCCAGAAAACAAGGCATGTACACAATACCTGGGGTCTCCAGTATTGAGTAGAAAGAGCATTGGAGTCCAGTCCACTAATGGGGCAATGCCCTCCCACTGAAAACATCAAGCGAAAAGTGCCCCCCCCAATCTTAAAGCAACAACACTTTCCTGTCTCATACACATTTTATGTTTCCATTTCTGTTAGTCTCAGATCAACCTGCTCTTTGCACCACTAACCCAATCCTCGTCCCAAATATAGCTATGGCAAATGAGTACTTCCGGTCCTGCATACCTGAAGGTGCATCTTCAGTTCCATTGTTCAGGATACTAAGGTCCAGCTCTGAGGCCCTGCTGGTAGTTTCCTCACTGTGAGAAGTAAAGTTACAAGGTACCAGACAGAGGGCCTTTACGGCCCTGGTGCCCTCATTGTGGAACACCCTCCCATCAGATGTCAAGGCGATAAATAAGTACATAACTTTTAGAGAGAAATCTTTGCTCTGCACTCCTCTCAGCTCTCATTCCTCCCCCTTTGACTGCTATGGATGCATGACCTGCCTGCCTGCCTCTAGGCACTGTGGTGGTCTGCAATGGACTCCCAAATAGATGGGTGGATATTGCCAGTCATCATGTCATGTTTGCAGACATTCTGTGGAAAGGCGATCCAATAAAACTTTGTACGCAGTCTCTATTTTCACCATTTCCCTCCCTCACTGGATAAGTTCTTTCCAACTCTAGCCCTTTTCTTCCAGGCCAGTGTCTTCCTCCACAGGTCCCCTGCTGCTTTGTTCTGAGTGTTTCTTGGCACTATGATGGCTTTCCGCAGTGCCTGCCTTCTCTTGGTCCTGCTTTCTCCAAGTGCATAGGAGTGAGTAGGAGCCTGAAATTCTGGATTATTTTTCCCCTCTACCTGGGAGGAGAAATGCAGAGGACAAAGCTCGTGAGAAAGAGATAGGTTAATTGGAGACAAATGAAGCTGAAGAAGGTGGATTAGACCAGGCACAGGCAAACTCAGCCCTCCAGATGTTTCCGGACTAAAAGTCCCATCATCCCTGACCACTAGTCCTGTTAGCTTTCTTTCTATACTTGAGCAATACAGTTAATAACATTTGAAATGCTCCTATTCTGTATCTTCTGCACACACAAAGTCATCCCTTACTACCCAGGCACTCATTTGACCATGGCTCTTTCTCTTTACCAGTTCAGTTCCTGATGAGATTTATAAAGGCTGTGCCAGCCCATCTTTTTGTGACATGGCCAAGAAATCTCCGTATAATAAATACTTTTTGGGCAGAATAACTGAAGCACGATGCTATGATACACTGCCTTCCTCAGAACAGCTCAACTTTGAAGGGTAGTTAGGAGATGTCTTCCTCCTTTTGGATTCCACCATTTGCTGCAGTAGTGGAGGTGGAGGTTGCTTGCCTGGTGGTAGGAGTGAAGAGTGACTGGGATCCACAGGACTCCTAAGTCCTCTCTTTGGCATTTTGTGGAGGATGAATGGGGTGCAGAGGATAGAAATTCTAAAGTAGGAAAGGGGGGTTTGGGGGCTCTGACTCGTGGTTATATGGTATATGGGTTAAAATTGCCTATGTTTATAATCAAAATATAGCACTCCATATTTCAATGAAATCTCTAAGTGGCTAACAATATCAAAAGCACATCATCAAAAATTCAAACAAATACAATAAAAAATTTCCCACCAACTTATCCAGAGGAGAACATTGAAGAACGGTTTAAAATGCAGCTGACTCTGGGCTATTGTAGCTGCTTTTCTGGCAAGTTGCCATGCAGCACTAGGCAGCCAGGGGAGATTACTGCTGTCTGGTAAAACTCTGGAGAGCCATTGAGGAACTCAGGAGAGAGGAACATAAGAGGATCCCTGCTGGATCACACCAAAGACCCCTCTATGCTGTTCCCATATTCCCATAAAATCATATGCCTACAAGGAACCCAGAAAACAAGACATGTACACAATAGCCTTCTTCCCTCTGGGATCTCCAGTAACAAGTATAAAGAGCAGTAGAGTCCTGCCCACGAATGGGGCACAGTCCTTCCACTGAAAATGTCAAGGGATTAAAAAAGAAAAGTGCCCCCCCTCAAAAAATCTCAAAGCTATAACACTTTCCTGTCTCATGCATGTGTTATATTTCCATTTCTGTTAGTCTCTTATTCTCAGATCAATCTGTTCTTTGCACCACTAACCCAATCCTTGTCCAAAATGTAGCTTTGGCAAATGAGTCCCTATACCTCTGTGCCAAAAGGGAGATGGATTGATTGAAATGAGTCCCTTCGGTGTGACTGCTTGGGCTGCACAATGTTCAGCCCTACTAGGAAGGCCCTGATTCCATTTGTTTTTATGAGGCCTATCCTGTTATAACAGGTAAGGGATGATCAATGATCTCTGGCTGGGTAGGCACAGAGGTGAAAGCTGTTTCCTGGTTCTGCTGGATTTCTCAGTGGCTTTTGATACCATTCACCATGGTAACCGTCTGGATTGTCTGGAGGAGTTGGTAGTACTGCTATACAGTGGTTCTGCTCCTTCCTCCTGGGCGTTGCCAAGAAAAAGGTGTTGGGGGATGAGCGTTCAGATGCCTTGCTGCTCATGGCACCCTCTGAGTTGGCAAGGCTCAACTGTTAAATGACTGAAATGTGTCCCAATATAGGACTGTGATTCATTAATCTTTCCCCAGAATGTCAAAGTGAGTGAATGCAATGAACATCCTGCGTGAGTGCCTGGAGGTGGATGGAGGATGGATGGTGGTTAACGGGTTGAGGTTGAATGATAACAAGACAGAAATACTGTTTCAGGGGCCAAGAGGTAGGTGTGGGTGTGGGTGTGTGTGAGAGAGAGGGGGGGGGGGACTCCTTGGTCCTGAAGGACCAGGTGTGCAGCCCGGGAGTCATTTTGGATGCACAGCTGTCCATGGAGGCACAGGTCAATTCTGTTTCCAGGAAAGTTGTCTACCAGCTCCATCTGGTGTGCCGGCTGAGACATTACTGCCCAAATGCTGTCTTGCCAGAGTGGTACATGCTTTGGCTATCTCCTGCTTGGATTATTGCAATGTGCTTTACTTGAAACTACCCTTGAAGGTGACTTTGAAACCATAACTAATCCAGAATGTGGTTGCCATACTGGTGACTGGGACTGGCCACTAGGACCATATGACACCTAAAGGATCATGAAGGATCTAAAATGGCTCCCAGTGTATTTCTGAACACAATTCAAAATGTTGGTGCTGACTTTTAAAGCCCTATGCAGCATTGGCCCTGCATACCTGAAGGAGCGTCTTCACCCCCATTGTTCATGATGCTAAGGTCCAGCTCTGAGGGCATTCTGGTGGTTCCCTCACTGTGAGAAGTAAAGTTACAGGGTACCAGGCAGGCTGCCTTCTTGGCAGTGGTGCCCTCCCTGTGGAAAACCCTCCCACCAGATGTCATGGAAATAAATAAATACCGGTACATAACTTTTAGAGAGAAATCTTTGCTCTGCGCTCCTCCCAGCTCTCATTCCTCCTCTGGTGACTGCTATGAATGCATGACCTAACTGCCTGCCTCCAGGCACTGTGGTGGTCTGCAATGGACTCCCAAATAGCTGGGTGGATGTTGCCAATCATCATGTCATGTTTGCAGACATATTTGTAACCCAGAGTTGGTCTGCCAATGGGTCTGGTGCCCGAAGCCAGCTCCCTGTAGAGCATATCCTTGGGGCCATCCTACCATCTTCCATTCTCTGGGAATGACCAAGCCAGTGCAGAATCTTTGAATGAATTAATCTTTATTTGTGTTAGCCATTGGCCATAGCAACAAAACAACAATGTGATATACAAGGAACAGAAATAAAAAGTCGATTATATAAAACACACCTTAGGGTCCTGTCAGGGAACTGACATCAGAGCGGGAGGCGAAGGGAAGGCTCCTGGATGATGCTGGAGAAGGACCCAGCAGCAGGGGGAGAGGCAACTCAGTGGAGGGGGAAGCATTTAAGCGCAACACCAGGAACAAAAGTGAGCAGATGGGGAAATCGGAGAGAGGGCTCACGGACTCTTCACTGGAACTCAGTGAGGAGGGGACAGGTCCCCCGCTACCCACGCCCACCCTGCGCAGAAGGCTCCCGCGCAGTGAGAGGCGGAGGAGATTGGGTGTCAAACAACTCTTATGTTGGAAGAGATTCAAGAAACGCCCACTGACGGATTCTGCTAGTGACTGAGACAGTCATGATGAGAAAGGGCTGTGCAGTCAGAAAGGTTTAACAAGGCAAATTAGCCTAGAGAGGCACCCGTTTACGCACGAGTAACTCATACTCATTACAGGTCCTGAATCAGCAGTCAAATAGTGAACCTTATTCTGATTGCCCCAGCTAAAAACCTAGCAACCTTTGCTGTCATCTGCTCATCTTGATCTACCAAGAGAAAGGACACTGTGGCAGTGGTTGGGCGACCCAGAATGGACAATAAAAGAGAATCTTTGTGATTCTGTCCTGTCATGTAATGCCCAAAAATCTCCCTGATACAGCACATGTGGAAGGCATTAAGGTGTGGCCTATAGTGGTTGTAAATTGCCCACAACATACATTAATAAAGCAGCATGCTCAACGTGCAAGGCTAGTAGACCTTCAATTTGGTATTGGTCATAAGTATCACATTCTCCCACACCCTTTTGGAGAGTTGAGCCATTGCTGCAGCTGGCCTGCCAATACACTTGCCCATTAATGGAGAACTTGGTGGTTATGGTAAAACCCGGGTAGAAAAAAAACATCTGTCACCCCATGGATGTCTGAGTGCTGTGAAAACAATGAAACAAAAAAATAGATTCATCTTCACTTCTATTTATGTTTTGAAGGATACATTTTGTAAAATGATTGAACATTAAAGAATTGAACACGTTAACTTGGCTGACTCTAGTGATACAACACTGAACTTTGTGTTCTAATAAAACATTATACGCAATCTCTATTTTCATCATCTCCCTCCTCTCACTGGTGTAGTGGAGCCAGTGTGGTGTAGTGGTTAAGAGCGGTAGTCTCGTAATCTGGGGAACCGGGTTCATGTTTCCGCTCCTCCACATGCAGCTGCTGGGTGACCTTGGGCTAGTCACACTTCTCTGAAGTCTCTCAGCCCCACTCACCTCACAGAGTGTTTGTTGTCGGGGAGGAAGGGAAAGGAGAATGTTAGCCGCTTTGAGACTCCTTAAAGGGAGTGAAAGGCGGGATATCAAATCCAAACTCTTCTTCTTCTTCTTCTTTCCAACTCTAGCCGCATTGATCCAGGCCAGTGTCTTCCTCCACAGGTCCCCTGCTGCTTTGTCTGAGTCTTCCTCAGAGGTATGAAGTTGTTCCTCAGTATCTGCCTTCTCTTGGTGCTGCTTTCTGAAATCCTGGTTTATTCCCCCCCCCCCCATCTAGGAGGAGATATGTATGCAGTGGACTAAGCTAGGAAGACTGAGATAGGTTCATGGATGAGAAAGGAAGCTGAAAAAAGTGGATTAGACCAAGAGGATCTGGGGACACAGACTATAAATTTTGGAGGGTGGGAGAAGACCAACAAACCACATTTCCAGGACCTATAATAAATAATAACAACAATAATAATAAATTTTATTTATATCCCGCCCTCCCCAGCCGAAGCCGGGCTCAGGGCGGCTAACAACAATAAAACAGTACAAAAGTACAACACAAACAGCACTCTAAAATCATTCATTATAAAATTAATTCTATAGCCATTCAAAACAAAATCTATCCCCTAAACACCTCACTGTCAAATAGAATAGTAATTTTGTTATGGGACTCATTAGTTGAGGGTCTGGTAGAGATTACTTCTGTTTCATGAAATTGGCTTTATGTAAGTCTTCACTGGTAGTGCTTGATTTTAGGGTCAACACTCCCAGTGTTACCTGTGCTGATCTGGCTACTCTGCTTTGGCTTGATAAACTTCTCATGAGACTGGGGTACCAATGTGGCTTATAGGCAACCTTCCAGCTGCAACAGGTTGCTTATGACCCCTATCTGTGGATTCACCCTTTGCCTTGTGTTGGTAATTGTGGTTCCCTCAGCTGGCCAAGCAGCAGTTTGGCAGGGCTGATGAGCACAATTTCCATTGTGAGGAAGGTTGATGGGGAAGCCTCTCTTGGTGTGCCTTTCTCCCCATTACCCTCATGCACCCAACAGCTTTTTGTGAGCTGTGTGCAGAATGTGTGGTGGGATTTCTGAAATTGCACTGTGGCGCTCAGTGCCCATCTGACTGGTGCTGGGACAAAGTGAGATCGACACAGCCAGATATCTGGTCAATAGGAATGCAGAAGGTAGAATGGGGGTGGTTTACATTTTCCTATTACCATGTGTTATGGTGGGGAAAGGGGATGCCTTTGCTCTAGTGTGTGAATGCATAAATCAATATAAACTATTTGGCTGTCTGTCACTGTGTGCTTGTGTGTGAGAAAGGGGGGGGGGGGAGGTGTGTGTCTGTGAACATGCATCTTTCAATCCATTACTGCTTGTGAATCCTGAAAGCTAGTAAGATTGTTATATGACAAGACTTCCAAAATTCCATTCTGTACCTCAATTGATTGGTGGATAGGAGGAAAGTGTGATGGGGTGTCAGGGTGCTTCCCATCTCTGTGTTTTGAGAAGTGGAAACATGTGTATGCATATGTGGTTATGAATAGGAAGAAGACTATGCATCTGCCAGTTTCTCTGTATATTTGTGTGTTTGTGTGATGGAGGAAGTTGGTGTTTCTATGTATGTAGCCCTCGACCCACCATTGCAAGTGGATCCTAAGAAGATGAAAACTGCTCATGTCTGGCTGGGTGGATTGCATCCAACAAAGGGTGCGATCATGGCCATATTTCTAACCGTGAATGTAGATGTCATTTCTCAAAAAACGGGCAACTCAATGGGGTAGCACTGTCTCCTCCTCTTTCCCTGCAGCAATGGCATATGAGGAATGTTTTGACAATTCTTTGGGTGAAGATGCATGGGATCCATTTTGCGCTATTGAGGATGGCCTTTGTTTTGCCCATTTAACCAGAAACGGGTTACGTGAGTACAAAACTTTTCTGTCTTATTAAAACTGAGTCTGTGGGCCTACCATCCCTAGAGTATCTAGGGATGACTTGCATATGTACGTTCACGAGAAATGTACGTGTGAATCTTGATCTCATCCTATGTTGAGAGACAGAAACCATTTTTTTTAAAAAAGTGGAGAGATATTTCATGTATTCAGCTGAGTCATTAAGTGCTGAACCATTAAAGAACTAGAAAAGATACAAGGTGTATATGTGAGTTTATACGTGAACCAAGCCTGTGATTCTGCCTAAAACACTTTGTTTAGTCTGTTGACATATAATGGGCTTGCTGTCTAAGGTGCATCCAGAAGATTTCTCTTGCTGAGGTCCAAGAGATGCTGCCTGGGCACATTCATTGAAGAAAGGGCTCAAACTTCCCACCATTTCTCTTAGTCAAATGATCTCACCTCTCCTGTCAAGCCTCTTCTTTGCAAAGAGAATACTCAAAGGACCTATTAGAGGGACCAGAGAAACTTGACCAGAAGAAGCCAAGGCTTCTCCACTCCCATGAGAAGGGAATGAGCCTTCTAAAAACTGAGCTGCTTTTTGCAGTTTGTTCCCCTCCCAACGCCTTTCCATCACTGGGGCTGCAAGATGGGATCTTCTAAGAAAGAACCTTAGGCTGAACTGTTACATGACTGAAATGTGTCCCAATATAGGACTGTGATTGATTAATCTCTCTCCGCACTCCCCAAATGTCAAAGTGAGGCTTTAAAAAGTGCCTGGTCTTGTACCACACTGACAGGCCATAACAATAAACAAGAATGTAAAATTGCTGGGGCATCATCAGGTAAGTGAATTAACTGACCTGCCATAGTTTGGAAATTTGGGCAAAGAGGCAGTAGCCACAGGTTCTGTGCCAAAGGGATGCTGAGTTTGGGAGCTCTGTAGAAGTGTTCCCCAAAATGCCCCCCCTCAAAAAAAAAAAAGACCACTTGCCTGTTGTAGTAATTATAATGTGATGTGCTAAATGCTGTGTGGTTTTTAATTCTAACTTTTGTTATATTCTTTTATTTCTTCTTTTGTATTTTACTATTTCCTATGAACTTGACCTGTGAAGTCAACACTCACCACCGCCTTATTAGCCTTATCTTTTTCAGGTTTCCAGTTCTTCTTACTGTCGTATTCATTCATGTCAGAGCTGGCTCCAGGTCCCAGCTCACAGAGGACCAACGCTAGCCGGCAGTAATGTACAAAAGTCTTTATTGAAGTACAGTTTCCATTTTCAAGCCGCAGCGCCCCAGCTCTACGTCTAGGGGTTAGATCGGCGAAGCTCCATCTGAGTCTCCGCCCCCTGTACACCAGTTTAAGATTCTAGCCTTACTCCACCTCTTACGTCTCTCCTTTCTCCTCTGGGTCCTGCTACCCCCCGGGGTCCCTTCCTTCCTGGATTCTTCTGACACTGACGTTGACCCCCCTGACTCCTCCCCCTCTTTTCGGCGGGCTTTGGGACCTGGCTCCCTATCCGGGCTGCCAACTGCGCCGCCCTCCTGTACATTTGAACTTGGCGCGCGCGCCCAGCCTTCAACCTTCCTCTCGACCGTTTCCTCGCTCCCCGATGGAGGCGTGGCCAATCCTGACTCATGTCCTCCCACTGGCAGTGCGCCGCCTGATCCCGATGCCTGGGACTCCTCCCCCCTACTGCACTCTGGTGTGGACGCTGGTCCTGATTTCCAACTGCTGCTCTCTGAGTCCCCTCTGGCCCCTTCTTCCTGGGGTGTCCCCCTCGGCACCCCCCTTGCTCTGACCATGGGAGCCCCTTTCTGTGAATCTTCCGATTCGCTGGAAAGACTCAGAGACCTCGCTCTCTATTTCCTCCCTTTCCTGTGCCTCTGCTCCTGAACCCCTGACATCCATCCCCCCCTCGAAGCCCCCCCTTCCCCCCTCCCCTCCTTCAGGTGTGGGTACTGGGTGCTCCGTCGTTGTGGGGGTGAGTGCCGGATACAGTTCGTCCCCCGTGGCGTGCATCCAGCCGGATAAGTCCGGCTCGTCCTCCGTGCTCTCGCCGACCTCAATTTCCTCTGCTTCCATCTCTTTGCCGCCGTGCTCGAACCCAAGGTCCTCCCCCAACACGTCCATGTCCGTCTCTCCCCCGGTCTCCTCCGGGGACGTTGCCTGCCAAGGACCCCCCAGCCACTTCCTGCGCCACTGCTCCTCTGGTCGATTGTCCCACCAATAGGAACGGTCTGAGGCAGACCCCGAGGGTGATCCCTCCGGGGAACGTGTTTCTAGTGCCGGTTCCTCGTCCGAGGTGAACCCCTGGAATGTGCTAGCTGAAAATGTGGGTGTGAAAAGCCAGTCGTCGAAATACTCGGCTGGCATGGGCCTGTGTGGGAAAAGGGCATGAAACTCGTCCTTGAGAAGAGGTTCGTCCAAGGCATAGTCTGGCACCCAACTGTTGGCGCTGGCCGGGGTACCTTCTCTGGCGAGAAGATATTCTACTCCCTCTTCCCCCCATCTCGAGTCTAAAATCTCTGTGACTTCGTTGACGGGTTCCCGCCTTGGCGACCCCCCCCCTTGTGGGCGTTTCCCTGAACGGGTCTGGTGCCGTGCCTGGCTCCTGAAATCTATGAGGTGCTTTGTAGGGCGTGAGCACTGATCTATGGAAAACTGGGTGCATTCTGGATCCCTCCGGCAGTGTCAACCGGAAGGCCACTGGATTGACCTGTGCCTCGACTTGGTAGGGTCCTAGCTGCTTATGCCCTAGCTTCTTCTTCGCTAACGATCTGGCCGGCACTGCCTGGGCTGCTAACCAAACCCAGTCTCCCACCTGTATGTCTTCCCCAACCCTTCTGTGCTTGTCAGCCTGCAGTTTGTATGCGTGCTTTGCTAGTTCTAACTGCCTCCGAAGCTGTTCGTGAACCTCCTGCAACTCTGATGCTAAGGCTTCCGCTGCCTGTGGCTCCCCCTCCCCCGCTCTCGCTAATCCCGGGAAGGTTCTGGGATGCCTCCCGTTGTTGGCGAAGAACGGTGTCACCCCCGTGGACACGTGCTTCGTGTTGTTGTAGGCGAACTCAGCGAGCGGCAGGTAGTCCACCCATGTTGCCGGCTGCTGATTTGCGTAGCATCGCAGGTACTGCTGCATGATGGCGTTGACTCGCTCCGCTTGTCCGTTCGTCTGCGGGTGTCTCGCCGACGCTAGGTTGATCTTGACGTTCAGGAAACCCATCAGCTTCTGCCAGAAGTTCGAGATGAACTGTCGCCCCCGGTCGGACAGGATAGACCGTGGCAGACCGTGAACCCTGAACACGTGGTCTATGAACAGTTTGGCGGTCTGTTCCGCCGTGGCCACCTTCGCGCACGGAATGAAGTGGGCCATTTTGGTGAACATGTCCACCACCACTAGCACTGCCGTCTTGCCCCTCGAGCTGGGTAGGTCCGTGACAAAGTCCAGGGCCACCCTCTCCCACGGTTCGAGCGGTGTCTGCAGCGGTTCGAGCAGTCCCACCGGCGGTTTGTGCACTGACTTGGCCCTTTGGCAGGTGTCGCACCTCGAGACGTAATCCGCGACTTCCCCCCGCATCTTGGGCCACCAAAAATCTCTGGCTACTAATTCTACCGTCTTCTCTTTGCCAAAGTGCCCGGCGGTGGGTGCGTCGTGCAACTGCTGCAGTACTTTCGCGCGGAGGTCGTCTCCCGGTACGTAGAGGGCCCCTCTGCGGATGAGCAATCCGTCGCGTATCTGGAACTCGTCGTCCTCCGCCGTGCCCCTTTGCACCTCCTCCATCTTGGCTTGTGCGAAGGGGTCCTTCTGCAGTGCTCGACGTACAGCATCCAGGTCCACGGTTGCTGAAGCGCACGCCCACGCTTTCGGTGCGAAAATGTGCTTGGCCGCTGCTGGTGCCGCCTCCTCGAGGTATTGCGGCTTTCTGGACAGTGCATCCGCCATGATGTTGTTGTCGCCTGGGATGTACTCTATCCTGAAGTCGAAATCCGCAAAGAACTCCGCCCATCGTATGTGCCTCTGGTTCAGGAACCTTGCCGTGTGCCAGTACTCCAGGTTTTTATGGTCCGTGCGGACCTGCACTGTGTGTTTGGCTCCAATGATGAAGTGCCGCCACGCCTTGAATGCTGCATGAATGGCCAGCAACTCCCTGTCCCAGATGGCGTAGTTCTGCTCTGACTTGCTGAGCTTCCTGGAGTAGAAGGCACACGGTCTCCAGTCCCCATGCGGGTCTTGCTGCAACAGTACTGCCCCCACGGCTCTGTCTGAGGCGTCCGTTTCAACCCTCATCGGTCTGCTGGGATTCACATGCAGTAGCTGCTCTTCGGACGAGAAGAGACGCTTGAGTTTCTGAAAGGACTGCTCCGCTTGCTCCGTCCAGATGAACTTCTTCTTCTTGGAGCTGAGCGTGTCGGTAATGGCCGCCGTCTGCATCGCGAACCCCTTGATGAACTTGCGGTAAAAGTTGGCGAAACCGACAAACCGCTGGACCTCCTTCCGATTGCGCGGGCTCTTCCAGTCCAACACTGAGCGAACCTTGGCGCTGTCCATGGCGAGCCCCTTGTCCGACAACTTGTAGCCCAGGAAATCTACCTCCTTCATGTCGAACTGGCACTTCTCCAGCTTGGCGTACAGCCTGTGCTCCTGCAGTCTCTGCAGAACTTCCTTGACGTCTCCCTCGTGGGTCTCCTCTGATTCTGAAAATATCAGGATGTCGTCCAGGAAGCAGACGCATTTCTTGTAGAGGAGACCCGCCAATACGTGATGCATGAAGGCTTGAAAACAGTGGGAGCCATTTTGTAATCCAAAGGGCATAACTCTGTATTCATAGGTGCCCAGGGGCGTGAACATGGCAGTCTTCCATTCGTCGCCCTCCCGTATGCGAATCAGGTTGTACGCCCCTCGCAGATCCAACTTTGTGAAAACGCGTCCTTTCCTCACCGTTGCGAGCAGGTCATCTATCTTGGGCATGGGAAAGGCTGTGGGCTTGGTTTTCGAGTTCAAAATTCTATAGTCCACCACAAGCCTTTTTTGGGGCGTGTCCTTCTTCTTCACAAAGAATACAGGACTGCCCCCCACTGCCTTCGACTCCTGGATGAAACCGCGCTTCAAGTTGAGGTCTATGAACTCCCTGAGTTCCTGCAGCTCGTCTTCAGACATGGAATACAGTTTCCCGGTTGGCAGCGTCGCCCCTGGCAGGAGGTCAATCTTGCAGTCATAGGACCTGTGGGGAGGCAGCTTGTCCGCTTCCTTCTCGCAGAAAACCTCCAAAAACGCTGCGTACTTGAGTGGCACTGCTTGCAGCGTGCCTAATTGTAGCTGCGGGTCATCCTCTTCCCCTTCCGGGCTAGGCAGAATGCAATGTTCCGCACAGTATGAGGAGCCGAAGGTCAGTTGTCGCTGGTACCACGCCAATGCTGGGCTGTGCCTGTGCAGCCAACTCATGCCTAATACTATAGGCGTGTCCGACAGTTGGGTGACATTGAAGCTGATGACTTCTCGGTGATTCCCAATTTGCATCACCATCGGAGGCGTTTGCTGCACCACCTGCCCCCCCAGCAATTCCCTGCCATCCACCGTGACAACCTTCAGAGGCAGCGTGGCTGGCAGGAGTGCTATGTTGTGCTCTTGAATGAAATCCAGTCCTATGAAGTCTGCGTTACTACCAGAGTCAATGGTAATCGGCACTTCCATAGTGAGTCCATTGGGTAGTTGGAGCGATGCTGTGAGCTGCACCACTGGTTTGGGCGGGAGGGGGTCTGTGGGCTGCAAAATCTCTGGGGACGGCTTCATTGACTTGTCTGGCTGGGCCCCAGTGCCTCTTCCTCCAACCAGACTCTGTCGTTTCCCTGCTGTGGTTCTCTCTGCTGAGTTGCGTCTGTTACTGTTGCTGAGGCTGCAGTGTGCTTGTGGAGCCTCTGGGGACACTCTTTCGCCATGTGCTGAGCACTGTCGCAGATGTAGCACTTCCTGTTCCCTCTAGGAGGCTTCGCTTTGACTGCTCCCGGTGTTAGGGCTCTGGTTGCTGACTGAGCCCTGGCGCTTCCAATCTCCATCGGTTCCTCTCCCCCTCCCTGCGGAGGTGTGGATTGCGCACGCGCTGCATCCTTGGGAAAGAGGGGAGGTGCTCTCACTGGCGTACGTCCCCAACGTCCTTCTTCTCTGTTCCATGGACGTTCTTCCAGACGCACCCCAATTTGCAGCGCCCGCCGGACAACCTCCTGAGTGCTCTTTGGTCTCTCCCCCCTTGCAATCTCATCTTTCACATTTGCATTCAAGCCTTCCCAAAAAAGGTCTCTGGCTGGGGCAGAATCCTTCTCCCATCCCAGCGCATGGACTAACGCAAAAAAGCGGGAATGGTACTGCCTTACACTGGCTCTGCCTTGTTTGAGCCCATGTATGTCTTTTCTGGCGATATCAATGTCTATATTTGATAAAAAACACGAATCCATCGCTTTAATGAATGCATCCGCATTCTGGAGCGCCGGATCCTTATCTCTCCACAGATTGCACAGCCACGCTTTAGCTTCCCCATGCAAATGGGACAAGATAAACCCCACCTTCTCTTGCTCATCTCTAAAGTCTTTATCCAGCAGTTCCAGCGCAAACAGCACGTCTGCTCGGAAGTTAGGGTACTGCTGCAAATTCCCATCGAAATGAGATACCAGGCTGCCTCCTCTTTTCGCCAGCCCAATCCCCTCTGATTTGGGTCCCGGTTGCCCCTGCTTAGCAAGCACTTCCAACCTGGTTGCCCCTGCTTAGCAAGCACTTCCAACCTGGCTTGGAGATCCCTGCAGGCGGCAGCCGCTTCCTCTTCCCTTTTCCTGGATGCGAGTACCTCCGCGTTGAGTTGTGTCACTGCATCTTGCAGGGCTGCTAGTTGCTGTTCTGTAGTCATCTTGCCTGACTTTTGTGAGCTCGCGAAGCACCAATCTTCTTCCCTCGCTGCGTCCACTCACGTTACGAGGTTTTTGGTGCAAAACTTTTAGAGATGGAGCTCGGACCGCTGTCATCGCTAACATTTCCTTCGGACTCCTCCCCCTCGCTCTCTATTTCCTCCCTTTCCTGTGCCTCTGCTCCTGAACCCCTGACAATTCATTTCTTAGATTTCTATAACACCCTTCATCCGAGGATCACAGGGTGCTTTACAATATAAAAACACAAAAATGTAAAACATAGTAACATCTTCTGTCTCTCAAAAATATAGTTTGAGGCAGCTTCTTGAATTTGGCCTCTCAAACAACTCCACCTTCTCCCATTTATGTGCAAATTTTACTGGAAATATCCTAGAATATTTACATGGTTTTGTTGATTCTTAAAGAAACAACTTGAAGAAATAGCCTGCTAAATTCAGTTGTTGAAATCCCCCCCTTATATCACCCATTTAGCCCCCCAAAATCAGTAAGCAGCATACTGTCCCCAAACTTTGCCCCCAAAGACCACCTGCCTGTTGTAGTAATTATAATGTGAGGTGCAAAATGCTCTTGGGTTTTTAATTCTTCCTTTATTACTTCCTTTATTTATTTTACTGTATTTTATTACTTCATATGAACTTGCTCTGTGAAGTGAACATTCATAACCCCCATACTAGCCTTATCTTTTTCCAGGGTTGCCAGTTCTTCTTACCATCTCCTTCATTCATTTCTGTAATTTCTACACCACCCTTGCCTCTTAAAAATATAGTACAAGGCAGTTTCTTGAGTTGGGCCACTGAATCAACTCAGTGAATATCAGGTATAGATGGATGAACTCACTTTGAGTGCTTACCAGTTTTTGTGTGTAGAAAAACAAGTCTGTCTTCTCCCATTTATATCCAAATTTCAACAGAAACATCCTCAACTATTTACATGGTTTTGTTAATTCTTAAAGAAACTAAATTCAGTGCTTCCATTCTTTTTCTTAAATCACCCATTAAGCCCCAAAATATGTTAGAAAGCATTATATAGATCTCAATAAGAATCATCTTGATTTTTGTGTGTGGAGATGTAGTTATTTCTTTCCAATTCTCTCTCACAGGTGGCTCTAAAAAAGACAAATTTGTAGTGGGGTGTACTCCAAATTGTACCGAAGAGAATTACAGTTTCACTACAGTAGACGGTTACTTACAGACTATCCGTGAGTGCTGTGCCGATTTTCTCTGCAATGATGAAATACATGATACTGGTAAGTAGCTGCATGCTTTTAGAATTATATATCTGTATATATTCCTAAACATGAATAGCATTGAGGTTTCAAATTTCTTCCTTGGTTGGTTATATAGAAATGGCACTGTTCTAGTCCTTGATTCATTTCCCTAGTTTACATGGGAGAGTGTTAGAATCAGCATCACAACCTGTGTTTCAAAGAGAAAGCATGTGTACTGCCCAAAAGCATTTATTGGCATCATTTACTGACGATACTTGGGTGTGTGGATCCCTCCGGATGCATTTTGGGTACTAGAGAGGGGGAAGGAGAGAATAATACATTTCCTCCATGCTCCTTGCTATTCCACTTAGCTCTGGGAGTTGTCCTGCTGGGAAGAACTGGGGAGGAAGTGAGTGGAGCCCTCAGTTGCTGCTGATGGCCCCCCAGCCAGAGAACTACAAAAGCAGCACTGTTGAGAAAAAGGGTGTTGGGATTGTGATGATGGTTTCCTCAGTCAAGGTTTTAAAATGGCCTCCTGCATGGGTTGGATTGTCTGAGTGTACTGCTTGGTGAAAGGAAGGAGTATTAGGGAAGTGGAGTGTACACTTGTTTGTACACAAACAAAAGAAAATATGATTATGAAAACCTTTGGTCCATGCATACATCCATCTTCTCCAGTTTCTGTTTAACAATGTCTTTTCAGTCTGGGTGTATCAGAATCATTCATTTCTTTTTCTTACAAAAAGTCCAAGAAAGTTTCCCTAATTGTTCATATTATTAATAAACGTTAACCTTTTTCTTTTCTTTTTCTTTTACCTGTATTAATTACCACTACCATTACTCTGTCTTGAATAATACTAAATTCCATAAAATGTCCAAATAAAGTCTCTCAGTTGTGATCACACATTGGGTCAGTATTCAATTTTTGTTTCTCATTATAATTTGTTGGTTCATTTTCCAGTTCTGTATATTGTGTTCCATTTCTTTTTGTGTTTATGATAGCATCCCAAACTTTTCTTCTTGGACCTTCCAGTTTCATTTTTTTTCTTCAGCCTTTCCCCATAAAAAGTACCATAACTTTATTGGCTCCGGATTGTATGCAGAATACTTTTTCTCTACTAGAACTAAAGAAAGGCCAGGACTGAAGTCCCAAAGCTTTGTCCCTTCTTGACTCCATCAGTGTCAAAAGCAGATTATTATCACAATCATTATTTGTGATTTTATCTTCTACTTCTCCAAATTCTTGTATGGAAGTCATTTCGATTTCCGCATGACAATCTGCTTCCTTCAATTGAATTATTTCCTGATGCAGTCCTGCCAACTTTTCATCAATTTGGTCTGAAGCCTCTGCACATTCCCCATTTCCATTTCCCACATTAGAGTCCTCTGGCTCATTCTTTTCATCATCCTCTGACTCATTTTCTTCCTCATCAAATATTGTTCTGATCATTTTTAATTGTTCAGCCATCAACGGTTGAATACTACCAACAGTTAGTGGATGATCCAAATGTGCCTTTGGCATAAGAGATACTTTTAATGTTCTGAAACGTATTAGCCACTTAATCCATTTTAATGTTTCCTCACAGAATTGGACTTCCATAAGTGTGACTGTGTTATCTTAAAGCAGATTCCTTTCTGCAGATTCCTTTCGCATAGCTAATTATGGCTGTGTCACTTTCATTTTCTCCAGTACTTTAGTGGCAGGGAACAAACAAAGACACAAACAAAAAGTATTATGGATTTTTTTACATACCGGATTTTTTACGTTCCTATCATATGTTTTAATCTTTCTTGTCCACCATAAATCAAGCTTTCTGCTCTACTTTAGACACTTTAAGAATTAGTTTCCTTTCTGTTTTCTCAACAACAGAAAATGGTACCCACAGATTTTCAATTGTAGATTCACCCCAACAAATGGAGGGGTGTCTCTCATTACAATGTCATTGTCCAAGAGATGCTTTTAAAAGAGAGGGTGTGATTCTTATAAGGCAATTTTGTGGCATTTGGGCATGATGGCCAGCTCATTCTAAACCCTGTCCAAATTGCAAGGCCTAGGCTGTAGAAAAATGACCTTGATCCCAACATCTTGGAGCTAACTCCCAGATCATCCTTATGTCCAGAGTGATTTAATAGCCATTCTATTTGTTTGACTATTATCAATCACCATGTAATTATCTTCTGTCAGGCAGAGCTAGCAGAGAAATAATCGCCATGCCTCTCTCCGGGAAGTCCTACACTGTTACCTGGTGTTTATGTGTTTGTGTGTGTGTGTGTGTGTGTGTGTGTACACATGCAGAGACCTGGGGCCTCTTTTAAGTATTAAGTGTATATAAATGTATTACATACAAAATAATAATAGTAATAAATAAAATGCACAAAAACACAGTTACACACAAACATACACATATATATTCTTCTATAGGTGACAGTACAGTTTGGAACATCGTAACAAAGAAACAACATAATATACATACATAACATTATATACATAAATATATTTAATAGTAATAAGAAATACATGCCACAATGCATAATGGAAGATAAGCAATGCAGAAAAAGCAGCAGTGGCAAATTAGCTACATTGGCAACCCAGCACTGTACTTTACAAGTCATCCACTACAATGTACAACTCTTTTTTGCCCATTTCAGTTGTGACTTTAAAATATAACACATATTTTAAAACAGTACCAGTATGAATATTAAGAGAAGAAATGAGAGAAAAACTATCAGCAGCATATTTCTCTCTCTTGAAAGCTAGCTCTTAATCCCTTCTCCTGCCAAGGACAGATAGCACCCAAAGCAGAAAACACCAAGCAGAAAGAAACTGCTGTTAAAGTTGCCCCTTCAGGGTCAACCTACCAGGGCTGGCTAATCACAGGACGGTCTTGCACCCGAAACCTATCTGTTCTCTCTCTTCCCATCCCAAAGCACACCATAAGACAGGCGAAGTCCAGCACCCCAGTTGCTGGCACCTCTGTCTAGTTTTTCAAGGTAGTAACCAAATCTGCTTGTTTAATGCCAGAAGCAGAGTGCAGTGGAGAATACTGCAACCACCTCTGAGAATTATAGAACTGTAATGTAGGAATTTTTATGGAGATATATGGGTTGGATCTAGGTGTTAACTGTAGTCATTGCTTTTGATAGACATAGAACGTGTTCGCAATCGGCGAAAGTGTGAGGCCTGTCATGCATCTGGTTCAGAAGGTTGTCCGGACTTGGAAACTATCAGTTGTTATGGGAATGAGACTCAATGCATTTCATTCGTCCTTGTTCATAGTAAGTAGCATTGCCAGCCAAGGAGTGGGAGAGGAGACACACAGCCTGCCAGGGTGCATGGGTTGCTGTCATTCTGTTTGAGGCTTCATGCCAGAAAATAGTTTGCATGTGTGTTGCAGGGGCAGGTTTTATTTTTCTTGAAAATATTACAGTGTTAAACTCACTTTTGCTTCATATTTATATAGATGAGCCTGTATATTTCGGTGTGGGGGGGTGAGAAATAGAGAAATAATCTGTTTGTTAATTTACATGCGAGACTGTTTTTTAAAAGAGGGTTTTCGTTAGCCTTTTTTGAAAAGTAAAAGCAGCCATGGAGCTCTGATATGGAATGCAATTTCAGTGTGGATTGGGCCCCTCTCCCATAATAACTAAAAGAGAATTTAGTTAATTTTTTTCTACATTTTAAACATATGTGTGATATTCAGCTATACAACGTTTAGAAGACATCTGACAGCAGCTGGGGCAACCCATTCAGGTGGGCAGGGTAATAAGAATAAGAATAAGAATAAGAATTCATCTCATGATGTGATTCTGACATGCTTTATATACTTGTGCAATACATTTAACAATAACAACAAAGTTCCTATTCTGTCTCTTCTGCACAAACCCACATCCATTACTACCTGTGATGGGACGATGAGCTGCTTGTGTGTAAAATCCTAGTCCCTCAGAGTTTGGTCAAGTTTGCAAACCTCTGTCTGTAACGGAGCCCCTTAAACATGGCTCCGTCAGTCGCTGGCAGATTCCGACAGTGGTTGCTTTCGGAATCGCTTCCAACATAAAAGCTCCTTAACGGAAACACGTCTTCTGGACTCTCTGCGTGACAGTTTCCGGCGAGGAGTGGGTGTCCCTACAGGAGGTCCTGAAACCTCCCCACTGTTTTCGCTGGAAGTGTCTCTGAGCCATCCCTCCAGCTCCCTTTCCCTCAGCTCAGCTCCTCTCCCCCTACTGGTTCCCTCTTCAGCTGCTGAGTCTCTCCCAACCTGTGTGAGCCCTTTCACTTCCCTTCCTTCCGATGGCAGTTCCCTGACATCCACCTCCCCTCCAGGGCCCCCTTCATCCCCTCTCGCCCCCTCCTCTACGGGCGGTGAGGAGGCAAAACCCCGGAATGAACTTCCTTCATCTTCCGATGTCCCGAACACTTCTCTCCACCTGTTGCGGTTCCTGGTCTCGAAGTACTCCTCCTCCTCAGAGTCCATCTCCCCTTCCCCTTCCGATTCCGAGAATCCTTCCAACTCCTCCTCCTCATCGGTGGTCCCAAAGTATTCCCTCCGGAACCTCTCCACAGGCTGAGGTTTCCTTGGGAACCTTTGATGGAACGTTTCTATCAATACCTCGTCATTGATATCTTCTGCCATTACCCAAGTGTTTTCTGACTCCGGTTCTCCTTCCCACGCTACCAAATACTCCACCTGATCCCCCTTCCACCTGGCGTCGAGGATTTCTGCCACATGGCTGCTGCATTCCCTTTCTTCTATGACCGGTCCCCGAGTGGCCATCCCTTCTCGTCCCCCCTCATACGGTGACAGTAACGACCTGTGAAATACTGGGTGCAGTTTCATGTGGTTGGGTAACCGGAGCCTGAAAGCCACTGGGTTGACCTGTTGAATGACCTCAAAGGGACCCAATCTCCTGGGTCTTAATTTCTTACAACCTCCTTTGAACGGCAACCCTTGGGTTGACAGCCACACCCTATCTCCCACCCTTATGGTTTCACCTTCCCTTCGGTTCTTGTCTGCCTGCCTCTTGTATTCTTCCTTCGCCCTTTCTAAGTTGAGTTGGAGCTGACGATGGATTGCTTCCATTTCTTCTACAAAATGCTCGGCTGCCGGGACACCCCATCTCTCCCCTTCTCCCCCTGGGAAAGCCCTGGGATGACACCCATAATTAGCCAAGAAGGGGCTCATCCCTGTGGACACATTCTCGGCATTGTTGTAGGCAAATTCCGCCAGCGCCAACTTTTCTACCCAGTCATTCTCTCTGTCATTGACATAACACCTCAGGTATTGCTGGAGGACCCCGTTTGCTCTTTCCGCCTGCCCGTTGGTTTCAGGGTGCCGGGCAGTCGAAAAGTTGACCTCCACCTGCAGTAAGCTCATGAGCTTCCTCCAGAACCTGGAAGTAAATTGTTTTCCTCGGTCTGAGACCACCCTCAATGGCACTCCGTGCAACCTAAAAATGTGTTCTACAAATAACTTCGCTGTCTCTTCCGCCGTGACTGCATGCGAGCAGGCTACAAAGTGGCACATCTTTGTTAGTAGGTCTACCACCACCATGATGGCTGTTTTCCCCTTGGACTTCGGCAGATCAGTCATAAAATCTATCGACACTGCCTCCCAAGGTCGTTCTGGGGTTGGTAAGGGTTCTAATAGCCCCGCCGGTGCCCGCCTCTCCCCTTTGGCTCGCTGGCATTGCTCACACCCTCTTACATACTCCCGTACATCTTCCCTCACCTTAGGCCACCAAAATTCCCTGGTGACCAACCACATGGTTTTGTGTTGTCCAAAATGCCCCGCCGTGGGGCTGTCGTGCAACTGCTTGAGTACCCTCCCCCTTAAGTCTCCTTCAGGGATATACAGTGCCCCTTTGTAATACAAAGCTCCATTTCTTTCCTCGAAACCCCCTGGTTCCTCTCCCTCACCCCTAAGACCTCTGAGCTTATTCTGGGCGTATTCATCATTCTCTGTTTCCTCTACCAGTTCTCTTTGTCCCACCAATGCCGCCCCACACACCCAGCGGTCCTCTGGAATGACATGTCTCTCTTCGGGTGCTCCCTCCCCCTCCAAATATTCAGGTTTGCGTGAGAGAGCGTCCGCCCTAATGTTCTCTGGGCCTGGCACGTAACAAATCTCAAAGTTAAATTTGGAGAACTCCTGGGCCCATCTCACTTGCCGTTGGTTGAGCACTCGTGCCGTCCTCCAATACTCTAGGTTCTTGTGGTCAGTGCACACTTGCACCTTATGTTGTGCGCCAATTAGCAGGTGCCTCCATCTCCGGAACGCCTCATGAATGGCTAGTAGTTCTCGGTCATACACCGTGTAGTTCCTCTCGGATTTGTTCAGCTTTCGCGAAAAAAAGGCACACGGTCTCCACTCTGACTCCTCCTTCCCTGGCTGCAGAAGCACCGCCCCAATAGCTCTGTCTGATGCGTCAGTTTCCACTCTCATCGTTTTTTGTAAATCCACATGCAGGAGTTGTTGTTCCGAGGCGAAGGCCCTTTTTAGTTCCTCAAATGCTCGCTCCGCCTCCTCAGTCCAAACGAACTTCTTCTTACTGCTGAGACAGTCCGTAATGGGCGCCGTCAGGTGGGCAAAGTTTCGGATGAACTTACGATAGAAGTTCCCAAATCCTAGGAACCTCTGCACATCCTTCCTTGTTTTGGGTGTTTTCCATTCCAGCACCGCCTGGACCTTGCCGGGATCCATGGCCAATCCCTTGTCTGACAGGCGATACCCCAGGAATTCCACCTCCTTGGTATGAAACTGACACTTCTCCAGTTTCACCCACAGCTGGTTGGCTTGCAGCCTGCTCAACACTTCTCTGACGTCTCTCACATGCTGCTCCTCATTCTCAGAATACACCAACACGTCGTCTAAGAAGGCCACACAATTCTTGTAAAGCAAAGGCCCCAGGACGTGGTTCATAAACGATTGAAAGCACGCGGAGCCTCCTTGTAGGCCGAAGGGCATAACTAAATATTCAAATGCCCCCAAAGGGGTGAACATGGTGGTTTTCCATTCATCCCCCTTCCTTATTCGTATCAGGTTGTACGCCCCCCTTAGGTCCAGTTTAGTAAAAATCTTTCCCTTCCTGACCCTTGTCAAAATGTCGTCAATCCTGGGCATAGGGAAAGCCACTGGTTCTGACACTGCATTTAAGGCCCTGAAGTCACACACAAGCCTCGGCTTGTTCGTGTTTTTTTTATCCACAAAAAACACTGGGCTGCCCCCCACCGCCCTGGACTCTCTGATGAACCCTCTCTTCAGGTTCTTGTCAATGAACTCTCTTAGCTCCTGCATCTCTCTGTCTGACATGGCGTACAGCTTGCCTACAGGGAGCTGTGCCCCAGGGAGTAAATTGATTTGACAGTCAAAGGGTCTATGCGGGGGTAGTTGGTCAGCTTCCCTTTCGCTGAAGACGTCGCGGAGATCTGCGTATTGTCGTGGTACCTTCACGTTCTCCGTTACTTCAGTCCCTGCTAGGGTGGCTTGGGCCCCTGCCAAACCCTTTCCCTCTTTGCAGTGTTCTAAGCAATGTGCTGAACCAAAAGAAACCACTCTCTGATGCCAGCCCACCAGCGGATCATGTAACGCTAGCCAGCTCATCCCCAATATAATGGGAGCTCCTCCCAAGGTGGCCACATTAAACGCTATCAGTTCGGTGTGCCTTGCCACCTTCATTATCATTGGGACGGTCTGCAAGCTGACTTCTCCTCCCAACAGCTCCCTGCCATCGATCGTGGTCACCTGCAGGGGGTTGCTTAAAGGGATCGTCTGTATCTGGTGTTCAGCTGCAAACTCTTTGCTCATGAAATTGCAGGAGCTGCCTGAGTCCAACAGCGCCTTTATCTTTAGAGGGTGTCCGTTTGGCAGCTCTAGCGCCACTTCTATCACTAGGGCGGGTTTAGGAGGTTCTGGCGTGGGCACTTTCACTGCTCTTTGGCCTGGCTGCTGTGCCCCGACGGTGGCAGCCAGGCGTTGGCTTTTACTTGCTTCGGTATTTCTTCCTCTCTTCCCTCCACAGCTCCTACCATCCCTTGCCATTCCTTCCTCTGGGGGCAGACTCTGGCAAAGTGACCTGGCTGTTGGCAGAGATAGCATTTCCGGGCGCCTTTTCCCTCCTTCTTTCCCCCCTCACTGGGCTTTGAAACTGCACGCGCGCGCGCTGTTCCGATTTCCATCGGCTCTGCCGGCGGGAAAGTTGGCTCTGGAATGTCTGGAATGCGGAACTCCTTCCAACGTTCCCCCTTCCCTTCCCGCCTCTCCAATGCTCTCGCCTCCTGGCGCGCTCCTATGGTCAGCGCTGATTTGGTCAGCTGGTCCATAGACTCCGCCCTGGGCGCCCGGGAAAGTTCGTCTTTCACAGCCGAAGAAAGCCCTTCTTCAAAGAGCATTTGAATGGGTTCCGCCGATAGATCCCACCCCAATTTATGGATCAACATGGTGAACTCAGTCCAGTACTCACGGACAGATCGGCTCCCCTGTTTGCAAGCCATTAACTGTCTGCGGACCACTCCCTGTTCAATATCGCTGGAAAACATCAGATCCATGGCGCGAAAGAACTTCATCGTGTCCTTTAGGACGTCACTATTCGCTGCCATCAGGGGTCTAACCCAGTCTCTCGCCCCCTTTTCAAGATGCCCAATCACGAAAGCCACTCGTGATTCCTCGTCAGGGAATTCATCAAACTGCAGATTGAGGGCATATTGCATCTCTGTCCGAAAGCCATGATAGTCTTTGGGCTCCCCCCCAAACTTCTGCACCAATCCTGGTACCTTTCTGACGAGCTGGGTGTCTTTCCCCTTTTTGTCTGCATCCTGAGCCCTCCTCTCCTCAAGCCTCGCCGTCTGCAGCGCTAGCTGGACCTCCAACACCCGGTACCTTTCTTCCAGGCTTGGACCCGCTCCAGCTCCTGCTTCTCCGGTTCCGGCTGGGTTGCTCATGATGCCTTCTCCTGCACAAGCTGCTCACGGAGACTGTCGGAATGCTGTGATGGGACGATGAGCTGCTTGTGTGTAAAATCCTAGTCCCTCAGAGTTTGGTCAAGTTTGCAAACCTCTGTCTGTAACGGAGCCCCTTAAACATGGCTCCGTCAGTCGCTGGCAGATTCCGACAGTGGTTGCTTTCGGAATCGCTTCCAACATAAAAGCTCCTTAACGGAAACACGTCTTCTGGACTCTCTGCGTGACAGTTTCCGGCGAGGAGTGGGTGTCCCTACAGGAGGTCCTGAAACCTCCCCACTGTTTTCGCTGGAAGTGTCTCTGAGCCATCCCTCCAGCTCCCTTTCCCTCAGCTCAGCTCCTCTCCCCCTACTGGTTCCCTCTTCAGCTGCTGAGTCTCTCCCAACCTGTGTGAGCCCTTTCACTTCCCTTCCTTCCGATGGCAGTTCCCTGACACTACCCATTACTCCTGTGACCATGCCCCTTTCTCTTTACCAGATAACAGTTTGGTTCCTGATGTATCTTATAAAGGCTGTGCGACCCCGTCTTTTTGTGAGTTGGCGAGGACATCACCGTATAATGGATACTTTTTGGGCACTATAACCCAGGCAAGATGCTGTGACACTCTGCCTTCCCCACAGCCGCTTAACTTTGAAGGGTAATGTAGTGGGTATGAGTTACTCGTGCGTAAACTGGTGCCTCTCTAGGCTAATTTGCCTTGTTAAACCTTTCTGACTGCACAGCCCTTTCTCATCGTGGCTGCCTCAGTCGCTGGCAGAATCCGTCAGTGGGCGTTTCTTGAACCTCTTCCAACATAAAAGTTGTTTGACACCCAGTCTCCTCCTCCTCTCACTGCGCGGGAGTCTTCTGCGCAGGGAGGGCGTGGGTAGCGGAGGACCTGTGCCCTCCTCACTGAGGTCCAGTGAAGAGTCCTGGAGCCCTCTCTCCGATTCCCCCATCTGCCCCCCTTTATCCCTGGTGTTGCGCTGATTTGCTTCCCCCTCTACTGAGCTGTTTCTCCCCCTGCTGCTGGGTCCTTCGCCAGCATCATCTAGGAGCCTCCCCTTCGCTTCTCGCTCCGATGTCAGTTCCCTGACAGGTAATTAGGAGAGGAGAATACCTTCTTCCTTTTGGAGTCCACCACTCAATGGAGGTGAAGGTTGCTTGTCCATGGTGGGATTGCAGAGCGACTGGGATTCACAGGACCCTTGATTTTGAGTCCTCTATTTTGGAAATGTGGTGCAGGGGTTAGAGAAGCTAAAGTAGAAATATGGGTCTTGGGGGCTTTGCCTCATGATATACGGGTTAAATTTTCCTTTGTTCACAATCAAAATAAATTGTTGTTGCTGTAACATCTGTGTTGTGTTTCAGTATTTATCTAATTAAGGATATTTGGTCATGGTGTTGGGGAAGGGCAATGTTCTTAGAAGGATCAAATTGGTAATTGCTAGTTTATAGATTGAACAGTATATGTAAGAATAGAAACATATAACAGAGACACTGTATCAGTTATTGCTTTTGTAACTTTTAAAACCAGTTTCTGCAAGTAAAGCTTTAAAACTTACTTTTGTGTGATGTGAATTTATTTCTACACAACGGTCAGATCAGAAAGAAAATTTCCACTAGCTCCTCATTTCTTCAGCTGACACTCCTCTGGCCCAGGGGATCGTTTGATGAGAGGGAGAAGCAACTTGGTCACTTTAGCCCGTTGGGTACCCTCTTCTCACACTCAAGCACTGTAAAGCAATCACTACCCCACCCCATCTGTTGTAGCTAATCAAGGTACACTCAATGTACTTCTTTTGTAGCTGACAACCACATCTCTCTGTTATGTGAGGGGTGGAAACTGTGCACCCCCTTCAAAAATCTCCCAGTTGGGAAATTGGATCTAGCCCTCTAGTTTTCAGCACCCTCATAGCAATTTTTACAACTTGGGCATTTGATAGGTTTAGTCTTAATCTGAGCACTGATTGCAGTCTCTGCCTGCCCCCTCCCCCAAATGGGGTATCCAGAGGAGAAGCTTCTGTTTGTATGCCCATGTGGGGGCAACGGGCCACAATACTCCCCACGTGCAATCCAGTGGGGGTATTACCCCATTATGTATGTCAGGACCTCCTCAGCCCAGACACTGAGATCCAGCACCAAGGTCCTTCTGGCATTTCCCACACTGCGAGAATTAAAGTGCAGGGAACCAGGCAAGGGGTCTTCTCAGTAGTGGCGCCCACCCTGTGGAAAGCCCTCCTATCAGATGTAAAGGAGATGAGTAATTCTATATATTTTAGGAGACATCTGAAGGCAGCCCTGATTAGAGAAGCTTTTTAAAGTTTAAGGTTTACTTTGTTTTTATATATGCTGGAAGCTGCTCATAGTGGCGGGGCAACCCAGGCAGATGGACAGGGTACAAAGAATAAGAATAAGAATAATTCCTCATTTCCAGTTTACCTCAAACTGTGAGTTCTTCTGGCAGGAGGGTTGGAAGGGGTGGGGTCTACCCAATGCCTATGTCAAACCACTTACATCTGTAATCAATAATGTTGTGTTCTGATTTCACCCAAATATCTGTTGTCGTGCCTCCTCTTCTTGGTATTGGTGATGCCTGAAAGGAAAGTGGGGATGCATTGCCACCCAAGTAAATACTGATAGGGTTGCATGGCTGGCATGTTTTCCCCACTTACTTTGGATTTAATTCTCCCCAAAAGCCAAGAGAGATAGAACCCATAGACTGTCTCAGATAAGCAGAGTGGAGGATGAGGCTCATTCTGAAGGATGATGCTGGGTGATGAGGCCCAGGTTGATGTGGCCTCAGGTAACCACTGACAAAAATAGATCAGATGACACAGTTAAGGTACAACCCATTCTACTCTTGCTGGTAATGTGATGCAATATGGGAACATCTGAACAAAGTTCCTGCAAGGGATTTCAACATAGGTATATAAAACTTTCTTAAACCATACCAATGATTACAATATAAACAGCACAGCTGCAGCTCTTCATTAAAACCAGAAAGTTACCAAAAACCTGTTGGGACAAGAAAGTATCCACCTGCTATGAAACAGGCTGTGCACTGTCATGGTGCCTTCTGACCCAGGTACACACTGCTGGGGTCATGCCAGGTTTTGTCACCTGAGCGGTATCTCCTGAGTTCTGCAATTCAGGATCCAGCTCAAGTCCCCATCACAGCAATGGATAGCACCAAACCTGGTGGTTGAACCCAACCTCACACCCCATCCCAGGTCTGGATTAGTGATTGCAGATTCCTGATGAGTGCACTAGAAATAAGATGGGTGCTAAAAATATACTCCTCACATGTCAAAAGGCAGCGTAAAGAGGTGCCAGATGCACTTCCATGGGGAAGGAATCCCCGAATTTAGGGCCCTCTAAAGTCCTGATACCGTCACAACAACTGATGACAATCCCAGGTACGTCTTCCTTCCCCAGCAGAATATTTTTAAATAATACCAGGCCAGGGCAGATATTTAGAATCTCCGCGGAATGGTAGAAGCAGAATTGCCAATACAGTGGACGCTTGGGTTGTGAATGTGATCCATGCGGGAGGCACGTTCGCAGCGATTCGGTGCTTTTGCGCATGTGCAAAGCACAATTTAGTGGTTCTGCGCATGCGTGAGCACTGAAGCCCAAAAGTAACCCATTCTGGTACTTCCTGGTTTGGTGCGGTGCGCAACCCAAAAACACACAACCTGAAGTGTCTGTACAGCAAAGAAGAAGAAGAGATAACGGCTTTGCCAGTGTTTGATGCCTTCATCCTAGCCTGCAAACTTTTGCCATGTACAGATCCTCCTGGTAAGTATTGGGAAGGATTGCATTCACTCTGGATTTGGGGGCATACGTCTGATATGCCCTTCCTAGCCCAGTGTTTAGAAAGATCAGAGAACGGTAAGCTTGCCTAAAGCCAATATCATGTATAGTCAAAGCACATTGGGTGCAGTGGTGGGTAGGATAGCCAAAACTTTCCCCTCTGGATGCCCACTCCCTTGAAGTGGTAACTTCAAGACTTGGTTACTGCAACATGCAGTGGGGCTGCCCTTGCATCAGGCTTGGAAGCTGCAGCTAGTTAACTCTCAACACCCCCACCAAAGGGCTCTGACACAATCTCTGAGGACACGTCCAAGGCCTTGCAAGGCCCATCTGAGCCCCTGCGAAGCCTCGGAAGTGATGTTTGAGGCCCTAACAGGCCTCCAAATGAGGTTTCAGGTATAAACCTGAGGTTGCATCGGAGGTCTCGTGAGGCCCCAGAAGCAGCTCTGCGGTGGCACCAATGTCATGTGACATTATGATGTCACAATGTCATGACATCACGTTATGTTGCAGGTGCCATTGGACATCCATAATCTGGGGCCCATGTTGACACCCTGGGCCAGAGGGCTCATAAGCAGCAGGCTACTGGCATCATGTGGCTCTGTGGATGAGCCAGTTGCACTGGTTGCCAAGTTGCTGCCAGGCCACATTCAGGGTACTTGTGTTTATTTTTACAGATTCCTGAGCAATGTGAGCCCAAAGTACATTGAGGACAGCACAATCCCTTATGCTCCACCTTAAGCAGTGAGATCCTCTGGTGGAACAATTCTCCCTACACCCCTGAGGATTAGCCTCCAAGTCAGATCAAGCTTTTCGTGTGACAGGCCCTGCCAGGTGGAACGCCCTGCCAGTAGACTTTTGACAGGAATCTGTGGCAGTGAATGGCCTTGGTGGAGGCCTCGTGCCATCTCCATAGAGCCGTTGGAACCCACACTCCAATGCCTCAGCCCTGCCACTGTGGAAGTGGGTTCCAACAGAGGCCCATTTGATGCTGGGGCACCTGAGAGCAGTGGCAGCCGGCGGAGGCCTAGCAGCACGCACATGACGTGATGTGATGTCACAATGCACATGCATGCCACTGGGCACCCACAGTCTGGGAGTAAAACTTAGCCATTGTGACTAGTATGCCTAGACAAAGCCACATCACTTGGTAGCCATCACTACATCTTGCGGGGATGAAACTCATAGCTTAACTACACACTTTTTGAAAAAGAATCATAGAATCATAGAGTTGGAAGAGACCACAAGGGCCATCGAGTCCAACCCCCTGCCAAGCAGGAAACACCATCAGAGCACTCCTGACATATGGTTGTCAAGCCTCTGCTTAAAGACCTCCAAAGAAGGAGACTCCACCACACTCCTTGGCAGCAAATTCCACTGTCGAACAGCTCTTACTGTCAGGAAGTTCTTCCTAATGTTTAGGTGGAATCTTCTTTCTTGTAGTTTGGATCCATTGCTCCGTGTCTGCTTCCTTTGTCCTGAATTATTCTGTATTTAGCTTCATTGGGTGTCCCTGAGTTATTTATTATGAGAGAGGGAGAAAAACATCTATCACTGCAATAGTGTGAATTCTGATTCTTATTTGTAGATATATTTTCTACCTTCGAATAAAACTTCCAATATCATGATGCTACTATGCAAGTCTATGGTGTGACAATATCAGGAATATTGTGTACAGTTGTCTCACCTCATAGAAGATATTGTAGAGTTGTAAAAGCTTCAGAAAAGGAGTATCAAAAGGAGTTGAATAACTATACAACTTCTCTCTGCGCTCCTTCCAGCTGTTGTTCCTCCTTTGGTGACTGCTATGGATGCAGGCCCTTGGGAATACTGCCATCTTCCGTTCTTTGGACATGACAAAGGCAGTGTAGATGTTGTTGAAGCAGGAGTGTGAACATACTGGGAAGGTGGACTTTCATTTAGAGTTCATTCAGACTTTGGCTTCCTGAGATCAAGACTGGTGACACCAAATGGGATATGAGAAATGGGTCGATGAAAACAGAAATGGATCTCTTTCAGGGTCAACACTTCTAGTGATTCCTGTGCTGATCGGGCTACCCTGTTTGGGCTTGATATACTTCTCATGAGACTGGGCCACCTGCCTATTACTTTCATCACAGCTGAGCAACCTGTGGCCTATGGGCCTCATGCCAGCCACAACAGGTTGCTTATGTCCCGTACCTGTGGATTGACTTCTTGTCCTGTGTTGGTAATTGTGCTTCCCTCAGCTGGCCAAGGAGCTGTTTCCCAAGGCTGATGAGCACAATTTTCATTGTAAGCAAGGTGGAAGCCTTTCCTGGTCCACCTTTCTCCCCATAGCCCTCATGCTCTCCTGATCAACCCAACAGCTATTTGTAGGGCTGATGGGAGCACACTTACCATCACCAATAATGTGGGCTTTGTGTGGAAGTATGTGATGCACTTCTGAAATCGCACTGTGTAGTTCAATTCCCATCTGATTGGGAAGAATTAAGAACCACACAGCCAGATATCTGGGCAACAAGGATGGGGGAGATAGAAGAGGGAGGTGTGTATATTTACATGCATCTTTCAATCCATCAATGTTTGTGGATCTTGAAAACCAACAAGACTGCTATATGATGGGACTTCCAAAATCCCATTCTGTACCTCGCTGCCCAACTCATTTATGTGGAAGGGGGAAATATGATGGGATGTCAGGTTTCTTCCAATCTCAGTATGTTGAGGTGGGAGAAGTGTGTGTGTGTGAGTGCATATGTGATTGTGAATGGGAATAAGGCTGTGTATCTGTCAATTTCTGAGTTTATTTGTGTGAGAGAGATGGGAGAAGTGTGTGTGTGTGTGTGTGTGTGTGTGTGTATGCAGCCCCTGTCCTGCGGGAATTAGACCTTACAGAGTTATGCGGAAGTGAACCCAGGTGTTTGACCCTTTAATCAGATCCTCTTTCCCTTCTGTAAAAACTGTTCAAGGCACTCTCTTTTAAAGTTTAAATACATTTTGCATACATTTGTGTCTAAGATAAGTACTGTTACAGACTGACTATCTCTGAGCAAACAGTTCAGCTGCTCTCACACAAAAGACGATTAATAAGTGCCACTGCTGTACCACCTGACATAACTGCCTCACATGTATGACATGTCTGGTTTGGGGGACTGCATCCAACAAAGGCTGAGATCATGGCCTTATTTCTACTGTGAATGTTGATGCCATTTCTCAAAGAATGAGCTGCTCAATGGAGTGGCACTGTTTCCTCCTCTCCCCTCACAGGAGTGGCAACTCTCTTCTGTCACAGTGCTTTTGACCTTGGAAACCCTGTTGAGATGGGCTGCAGTATTGCCAAAGGCATTTGCTTTATTCGTTACACCAATGTCTTTTTAGGTGAGTATAAGGTTTTTCTGTCTAAGTAAAATTGGTCGTTTGGCATTTTATTGATTTATTGCAATGCATTGTACACATGTATAAAATTGTTTTTTAATTTATTGTAGTTTCTCAGTTTTGTATGTGTGTGTGTGTGTGTGTGTGTGTGTGTGTGTGATGCCCAAAAATCTCCCTGACACAGCACATGTGGAAGGCATTGAGGTGTGGCTCTTGGTGGGTGTCAATTGCCCACCACACATTAGTAAAGCAGCATGCACAATGTGCAAGGCTAGTAGACTTTCACCTTGGTATTGGATGTAAATATCACATTCTCCCACACCCTTCTAGAGAGGCAAGCCGTTGCTGTAGCTGGTTTGCCGATACACTTACCCATTGATGGAGAACTTAGTGGTTATGGTAAAACCCAGGAAGAAGAAAAAACTATCACCCCAAGAATTTTACTGATTTATTGCAATGCATTGTAGATATGTATAAAATTGCTTTTTAATTTATTGTAGTTTCTCAGTTGTGTGTGTGTGTGTGTGTGTGTGTGTGTACAAGCACAGGGGTGTCAACTTGAATAAAATGTTAAGTAGGCCCAGGTAAGCTCCACCCCACAAAATCAATCACAAGATGCGGTACACACAGGAGAAGCAGCAGTGACAAACATTGACATTGCAGTACTGCAACACAACTCACCCATTACTATGTACAACTCCTTGTCTATTCATTTCTGTTGTGACTATAACGTATAATACATATCTTACACACATACAATACACATTCATATAGTTTTAATTTGTAAACGACATGGAGACTGTGGATCCAGAGCAGATGCTTCTGTTCATACGCCCATGTGGGGGCAAGGGGCCACAGCATTCCCCAGGTGCAATCCAATGGGAGTATTACCCCATGATGTTGGTCAGGTACTCCCTCTTTCCATTTCTCTCAGAAATGTAAGTTATTCCAGCAGGGGCCAGTATACAATCTATACTGAGCCTACGACAGAGAGGTTCACAGCATTAGCACCCCAAAAGGGTCTTCTTTCTCCCTTAGTCACGGTATTGGATTCAAACACACATCCTCTGTACATCAAGCAAATTTTGTAAACGCTCAGCTAAAGCCATTAGAATTGTTAAACTTGGCAACAGTGTGCAGACTTTGTGACCTGTTTCCAAACATTTGTGTTAGATTAAGACTACTAATAACCATTGAAGGAACATTAGCTTCTGTAGACAGGTCATTTCGCAAACTTCAGCTAATTAAGAATTATTTATGGTCTTAATGTCTCAGAAACATCTTGTGGATTTGGCCAGGCTAGGTATTGCACCCACCATTGCCAGAACAATTAGTTTTCATGCTATGATTTAAAAGATTTCACAAAAAAGGCCAGAAAAGTTGTTTTTCTAAAGTAAATTGGATGTCTGCAGTATATCTGTCTATCTATCTATCTATCTATCTATCTATCTATCTATCTATCTATCATCTATCTATCTATATCTATCATCTTACTAATACTACTGTTGTATGATTATGTAGTGGTTAAGAGCGATAGCCCCCTAATCTGGGGAACCGGCTTCGTGTCTCCGCTCCTCCACCTGCAGCTGCTGGGTGACCTTGGGCTAGTCACACTTCTTTGAAGTCTCTCAGCCCCACTCACCTCACAGAGTGCTTGTTGTGGGGGAGGAAGGGAAAGGAGAATGTTAGCCGCTTTGAGAGTGATAAAGCGGGATATCAAATCCAAACTCTGCAATATAAAAAGAGGTTTCAGCGTGAATTCTTTCTCCTTATCTGTATTGTAGATGTTCAAATCAAATGGGCTTTCTTATCTCTGATCTCTGGGCCTGGAGACGATCAGTCAGGACATGTATCCACAGCAGTGACCAGAGGAGGAATGACCACTGGGATGACCACAGAAAGAAGGAACACCATGGTATACCTGCATCACCACAACCAGACACCTTGAACTGACCCAGCAGCAACAAAACATTTCTCTCCCTTATCGGTCTCTACATCCACAGCAAGCGTTGTAACTCTCCAGTGGCTTGACTTCACCCCTGAAGGCACACTCTTTCATTGTCTTCTGAGACAGACAGTTGCCAATTTATTTAAATTTATTTATCTTTATTAGGGTATATATATTATAGTATGAGCAGAAATCCATAAATGCAGAAGATTAGCAGAGCCTTCCACGCTATCCCTCTCCCATCTTTCACAACCTTTCTACCTTAAAGCCGACAGCTCGTGGCATAGAACCATAGTGCATAAAAACATAACGACTACTGGAGAAGGGAGACAGCCCAAAATAAATTGTATACCCCTGAAAATAATAATCTCAGATGCCCTGCCTCTCCACCTGGAGATGCACAAGGCCAAAAAATTGAGGTGTGTCTCCTGGTAGCTGTAAGTTGCTTGTAACTTACTTTCATATAGCAACGGGCTCAACATGTGAGCATAGCAGACCTTCAACTTGATATTGGTCATAAGTATCATATTTTCCCACATCCTGTTGGAGAGGTGAGCAATTGTTGTAGCTGCCTTGCCAACATGCTTGTCCAGTTCAGCGCTGATGGAGAGCTTGCTGGTTATAGTGAAACCCAGGTAGAAAAAATCTTTTATCATGGCAAGCATATGTGAGTGCCATGAAGATAACAAAACAAAAATATGATTCATCCTCACTGAATTAGCCTCCCAAATATGTTTTGCAGGATACATTCTTCGAATGATTGAATATTACAAAAATGAATGTGGAAGGTCACTTGGTGAAATTATATCAAAAGGAGAACAATACCAGTTGTTTCTTAGCCCTGCTTATGACATGGAATGGAAGATGCAGTTGGTAGAAGATCATGTCAATCCAAAAACACATTTCATTAATTTCAATACTGAACTTTGTGTTCCAATAAAATATTCTATACAATTTCTAATTTCATCATTGCCCACCCCTCACTGGACCAGTTCTCCCCAACTCTACTCCCAGGCCTCTCCGCTTTGGCCTATAAGTTCCCCCACATCAGCCTTATCTTCCACAAGTCACCTGCTGGCTTGTTCTGAATCTTCCTAAGTTTTTGATCTCTTCAGTGCTATGAAGGCTTTCCTCAGTACCTGCCTTCTCCTGGCCCTGTTTCTCCCAGGTGAATAGGAATCTGAAATCCTGGATAGCTTTTTCCCCCCTATCTGGGAGGGGATGTGGAGTGGACTAAGCTAGGAAGACTGAGATAGGTTCATTGAAGAGAAAAGAAGCTGAAAAGATTGGATGAGACCAAAAGGATTTGACACACACAAACCACATTCATTTGCACGTGCACACACACACACACAGAGAGAGAGAGAGAGAGAGAGAGAGAGAGAGAGAGAGAGAGAGAGGCTGAGAGCCACATGGTGCCCCCTTGGAGGCTTCACAAAGGGCAAAGAACCTGGCTAGTCCCACCCCCTCAAGCAACGACACTGCCTGGTAAGTGCTTGATTTTATAGTGCTTCTTCTCCTGCTGTGGTTACCCTGTCTGGGCTTGATACACTGCTCATGAGACTGGGGCACCTGCCCATTACTTCCTGCACAAGTGAGCAATCTGTAGCCCATGGCAGTTGCTACAGGTTGCCTATGTCTCATACCTGCATATTCACACCATGTCCTGTGTCGGTAACTGTTCTTCCTTCAGAGGGCAAGCAGGTGTTTGGTCATGCTCTAGGCTGGTGGTAGTGCACTTACCAGGACTGATAATGTGGGCTGTGTGCAGAAGTGTGTGGTGGGATTTCTGAAATCGCACTGTGCACCTTAATGCTCATCTGATTGGTGCAGGGAAGATCCACTGATGTGGATCCTGAAAACCAATAAGATTGCTATATGACAGGACTTCCAAAGTTCCATTCTGCACCTCGCTGTCTATCCGATTGGTGGGAAGGAGGAAGTTATGATGGGATCTCGGGGTGCTTCCCATCTTGGTGTGTCCAAGAGGGTAGGAGTGTGTGCATATGTGATCGTGAATGGGAAGAAGGCTGTGCATCTGTCAGTTTCTGAGTATATTTGTTTATGTGAGATGCAGAAGTTTGTGTGCTTGTGTGTGTGCATGCAGCCCCTGTCCTGTGGGAATTAGACCTTACATAATTATGCGGAAGGGAGCCCAGGTCATTTGACCCTTTAATTACCGTAGTTCCCCTTTCCCTCCTATAAAAATGGCACCAAATGCTTTAAATAAGAAATAACTTTTACTTAGTGTGCTTGCACTTGCAGATTAAAAAATACAATGCAGGTATAGGTAAAGGTAAAGGTAAAGGGGCCCTGACCATTAGGTCCAGTCGTGACTGACTCCGGGGTTGCAGCGATCATCTTGCTTTATTGGCCAAGGGAGCCGGGGTACAGCTTCTGGGTCATGTGGCCAGCATGACTAAGCCGCTTCTGGCGAACCAGAGCAGCACACGGCAATGTCGTTTACCTTCCCATTGGTACCTATTTATCTACTTGCTTTTGAACTGCTAGGTTGGCAGGAGCAGGGACCAAGCAACGGGAGCTCACCCCGTTGTGGGGATTCAAACCGCCGACCTTCTGATAGGCAAGTCCTAAGCTCTGTGGTTTAACCCACATCGCCATCCGTGTCCCACAATGCAGGTACATGTTACTTTTGTCAAATACATAATAAATTTATTTTTTGTAACATAAATACTCTTACAGACAGACTAACTGAGGCAGATAGCAGCACACCACTTCTGCTGCTCTCACACAGAAGACAGTTCATAAGGGCCACTGCTATATCACCTGACTTAACTGTTACAAATGTATGACATCACAGAGTTCTACAGACTTTGTGAGCATTATTGAGAGTTTTGGATGCTTTCATCTCACGTGGCCCACTATTGCAAGTAGATCCTGAGAAGATGAAAGCTGCTCATATTTAGTTTGCTGGATTACATCCAACAAAGGTTGAGATTATGGTCATATTTCTAACAGTGAATGTAGATGCTATTTCTCATGGAATGAGCAACTTTGCAGTGCCACTGAATGTTTCTTCATCTCTCCTCACAGAAGTGACAAATCTATTTTGTGGCTATTATGACTCTTACATGTTGCAATGCAAGATTAACAATGGCTTTTGCTTTGAGCATTATGTGCTCTATTTAAGTGAGTATAAGTCTTTTCTGTCTAATTAAAATTGGGTGTTTGGGTCCACCATTTGGTCCTTGGTGTATCTACGGATGCATGTATCATGCATTCAGCTGAGTCACTGAGTGCTGGACAACCAAAGAACTAGAGATGATAAAAGGTGAGTGTATATGTGGACTAGGCCTGTGATTTCCCCCCAAAGACACTGTTCAGTCTGTTGACATATAATGGGCTTGCCCCTGCATGCCTTTCCACAGAGCTCAGGAGAGGGGGTTGCAGGTGGTACATCATACGCCTGTGGTCAAAAAAGGACCATAGAGCCAAAGGGGAGGAGTCAGATATTTATTATCATATATTGTGTGAAGACTAGCATTTCCATTTTGTGTAAGCTTACACAGGAATTCCCCGCACTCACGCTCTCTCTTCAGATCAGACCAAAATATCTGGAGCTGAAGCTCTGGGGTGCCTGGAGATAGGAGGATGTGCGGGAAAGCAGCAGGAACTTCTGCAATACCATGTGCATCACCTGCTAGGAAGGGAGGCTGAGCAGCCTAAACAAAGCCCCACTGCACCTCCACTGTCTTTGGGGCTTCATCCACCCTCATTGAAATCTACTTCGGGTTCCTGGGAGGGTCTCTTCCCAAGCCACGAGGACTCTCCTGCTTTCTCCCATCATTTCCTGGTATTCTATTTGTTCATGTACTTATTTTCTGGCACTGTGAGCATATGCAGTCGTGCTTGTCGATCGTGCATAAGGGGGAATGCTTGTATAAAATGCCACAACAATTCTTCCCCTGCCCCCTTCTCACTTGGCCAACGTGCCCCCGCCTACCACCAGCCTACTACCACTGCTGCTGCAACTTCTATTAGTATATAATATTTTTTGTCTTGTTTTCCTCTCTCCCTTTCTGAAGATATATAAAAAATCCATTAATTTATAAATCAAGCTTCCAAATTGTATCACAGATCAGGAACAAGAAAAGACAAGAAGGGGAAAATGAAAAAAAAGGGGTCAACAAACTCTCTTTCAATTTGGATTAAGTGAAGCTTCATTTTGTTTTATTTTTTACTTACCTGTAGGATTGCAGCAAGATAATCCTGTGGAAAACCTCATCTCCAAACAAGGAGCTGTTGATCTGGATAATCATGTACAGTATTTGGATGAAGGGGCACATGCAGAACATGAGAATGGAAAACAGAAAGAAACAGACATATGGGGAAGCGAATTTGGAAGGAGAGAGGAGTAATCATGATCAAACTTGACAGTGGTTAACTTTGGCACCTCAAATTTCAGTGGCACCCTGTGCACCAAAATCTACCCCCCACCCATCTCTCACCTTTCGTTGCATGTCATAGTTGCAGCATCTGCTGCAGCGACTCCAGAATCTCCACACCTGATGCAACCGCACCAGTCGTGCTCCCCTAGATCCATCTTTGCACTGAATGTAGGAAAAGCAAGTATCCATTTCAAAAGCAAATAGAAAAGTATATTATGAACAGTCTCATCTCTCTGCCTAAAACATTCCCAGAACTAGAAAGATGCCTGCTGTCTTGGACAGGAGTTGACATCATTATAGAAGTGTCAAATTTCAAGTGCTTCTGCTTCAAACATTTTAACTTTTTTCCAACTCTTTGTTTAATCATGGCTATCAAATTTTCCCTTTTTAAAAGGGAGATTCCCTTATTCCGAATAGGATTCCTCGCAAGAAAAGGGAAAAGTTGACAGCTATGGGTTTAATAACAATGACAGTCTAATAGTTTGTAACATTTTATTATCACCAGGCTTGTCAATTAAAGAGTTTTCACAGTTTGCTATTTCTTTTAATTGTCGGAGCCAGCCGTTACAAATGGCGAAGTTTAGCATAAAATCAAGACACAGAGAGCCAGCCATATTTTCATGATGGTATGAGCAGCTCCTTTCGAACTTCCCTCTCCTCCTGCAGCTTCTTTTATTATCCTTTGTCTCTCTCCAGCCGCATGGCCGTTTGCCAATGTCTCACGTTACCTCATCCGGTCAAGGCTTTTGTTGCCCCCAACACCATATAGGGTCATCACTGCCCAGAGGAAACACAACTGCATTTAAGGTTAATACATTCCAATACATTGTAAAGCTCAGAGTGCTGGTCAGCCGAGGTCAGGGGGCACCCTGCAATATTACAAGCCTTTGCCGTGGCTTTATGACTCCCACATTTAATATGTCTTTTGATCTTTCACCTTTTTTGATAAGCATTTTGCTGTTTGAAGGAGCCTTTAATAATCACCTTCCCAGTATGCCATACTGTATTTAAATCTGTACATTTCCCTATATTTAACTCAAAGAAGTCAGTCAAACATTAAATCTCTTTTGCATTATTCCAGACTTTCTAACAAGCTGTCATTCAGCTTCCATCTCAAAGTGGTATTTGGTTGGCCTTTGGTAATAGTAAATATCAGATTATGATCTGATAAAGTTCTCAGTTGTATTTCAGTGTTCTTAAAACCAGATACTATGGACTTTGATACCCATAACATGTCTATTCTTCTAAGGTTGTTTCCTGGAGGAAGCTGGACCAAGAGGAGGCAGGTGATCAGGAGTGTATTAATCATTCTAGAAAGCTGAAGAGTCGGGAAGAGCAGTGGGCCATACAGGGAAGCATGAAGAGGCTTAGTTGGAGGAAAGTATAGGCCACGACAAGGAGCACTTTGCCAGCACCCAGGAACAACAGGTTCAGAACAGTGTCACAAATTGCTAGAATTCTAATAGCACCATACCAGAATTTGAAGCAGTGTTGAAAGCAAATTAAATCTCTTTCCCCTCCCAAGAACTCCAAGGACACGTCCCTCCTAATTGTGCCAGCCTCAGTTTCACCACCCTGTGGAAATGAGGCCTCACAGGTTACGCTAGATTTCATAGCTCAGCAGCAAAATTGGATTAGGTTTCTGGAACCTCAAGCATTTTGCCAGATTTCACTGTCAGTGGTATGAAACTGATTGTGAGGGGGAGACAAGTGTTCCAACAAGGGATTTCAACCTCATGCCTTAAAGTCCTAGGAATCCTAGGAAAACATGTGGTCCATAGTCATCATGCCTTTGTCTCTGACACAGGTAAAAGGTAAAAGTGAAAGGACCCCTGGATAGTTAAGGCCAGTCAACAGTGACTGTGGGGTGCAGCGCTCATCTTGCTTCAGGCCGCAGGAGCCAGCATTTGTCTTCAGACAGCTTTCTGGGTCATGTGGCCAGCATGACTAAATGCTGCTGGCACAATGGGACACCGTGACAGACACCAAAGTTGCTTTATCTCTCTGTCTTCTTCCAGCTTGCTGCCTTAACATCTGTCTCACGTCACTGCAAAACTCTGCTCTCACCTCTGGCTTTGTTTCTTGAAGGAGGGCCCCCCACCCATTTTCTGTTTTGCACAAAGCCCCTTAATACCCCATCAGCTCACCAGGAACATGGTTTGACTATTCTGCCAATGGACTAACTTTTAACACTTACTGGATCCAGGGAATAGATGGGTCTGGCATACATCTTAGGACCCCTTTTGTCCGCCCCCCTCCAACCCCCCCCAAAAAAAACCCCACCTCGTAACAATTTATTTATTTTATTCTGTCTTTTCCCTGATGGGCCTCAAGATGGTTTACAGGTAAGAATAATAACCATTTTTAAAAAAGGAAAAGAAGGAGAAGTATGAACAACAATTAAATATCAATAGAATTAAACAATATACAAAACAATCGCAAGTGGGGAGAATGGTTTGCTGTCAATTCCTGCTTTGAAACTTTGCACAGGCATCTGGTTGGCCATTGTGAGAACAGGGCCGGGTTCAGCCGGTTCATTTCAACTCTGCCAGTTGAGGTTCATGGGAAATCTAACATCAGCCAATATTTCCTCAAAATGCTGCTCAGCCAATTTACCTTCTGAATAAGAGTGGAATCATAGTGCACTTATTGAAGAAATGTGGTTTCATAGTTTGGTCTAAAATTACCAAACTGCTCTTTTGGCTGAAAAAGGGAAGCCACAAGCCAGAGAAGATTGGAGGACTATGACCACCAAGGGTGGAGGACATTTGGCTTGGGGGCCAAAAGCAACCCCTGCAAGCCTCTCCAAAGGCTCTCCTCAGGGGAAGGGATAGCAGGTGGTATATTATAGCTGTGCTTGGGGTCAAACAGGAAACAGGGAGCCAAAGGAGTGGAGCCAGAAATTTACATGGACATCGGAAAATGTTTGCATATATTGTGTGAAGATTAGATTTTACATTTTTGTGTAATACTACATAAAATACCATGGCACTTCTTCTTCCGTCTGCTTCCTCTTCTGCCAATATGCTCCTGCCTACTTCTCCCAGCCAATCCAGAGAGGCAGCAATGAAGTCCCGCTGAAAGATACTATTCCTTTCTGTGAGGAACTCAAGCCTATGATAATGGGCAAATATGGCTGGAAAATACAGCAGCGCACAAGCAAAAATACAGAAACAGTGCTTCAGCTTGCGGTTGTCAAACACTCAACTGATGTGCAAATGATGCCACTGAATGCATGCCTGAAGCACTAGCCTTTCTTGGAACAATTCAAGCTGTGTACCACCGGTTCAGTTCCAGACCTAAGTGGAGGGAATTTACTACAAAACCATATTGGTTGTTCTCTTCATGTTATGTCTGGAACAAAATGGTTGACTGTGTAAAGCCTTCTGCATCTCACTTGATTGTCACTTGACTGGTCACTTACCATCAGCTGTGGTGAGGACTGAAGGGCCTGCCCCTTGCAAGGCCTTCACCATCTGGCCTACAGGGCAGGGCCCAGGCCCTTGCACTCCAGCTATAAAGACTCCTGCTCCAGTGAGGACTGGACCTTTGACTGTGGTGAGGAATGCAGGGTCTGTTCCCTTTGTAAGGCCATTACCAGCTGACCTATGAGGTGGAACCAGACTCATGTGAATGAACTCCTTGGGCAGGGCTTGGCGGCGGCCGGGGGGGGGGGGCGGTTCTGCTATTGTTTCCCTGCTCCAAGTTTCTAATTTGTTTAAAACATTCTCAAGCAGCTTTTAATTTGTGGGGTTTTAAAAAATGCAGCTGTTTTGTTTTGCAGGATACATTCTGTAAAATGATTGTATATTACAAAACTGAACGTGCCAAGTTGGCTGACTCTAGAGACTTTCCTCAGACATTGTGGGGAAATTGGGGTGGAGAAGGACTGGAAGGTCATTTGGTGAAATTACATCCAAAGGAGAACGATCGTTTCTTAATTGAAGAGTTGTTAATTAATTGAAAAGGCAGTTGGCAGAAGATCATGCCATTCTAAAAAAAACACATTTTATTAATTTCAGCACTGAAATTTGTGTTCCAAGAAAACATTCTATGCAATTTCTAATTTCATCATTTCCCGCCCCTCACTGGACCAGTTCTTCCCACCTCTACTCCCAGACCTCTCCGCTTTGGCCTATAAGTTTCCCCACATCAGCCTCTTCCTCCACAAGTCACCTGCTGGCTTGTTCTGAGTCTTCCTAAGCTTTTGATCTCTTCAGCGCTATGAAGGCTTTCCTCAGTATCTGCCTTCTCCTGGCCCTGTTTCTCCCAGGTGAGTAGGAAGCTGAAATCCTGGATTCTTCTTTTCACTACCTGGGAGGGGATGTGGAGTGGACTAAGCTAGAGAGACTGAGATAGGATCATTGAAGGAAAAAAAATATGCTGAAAAGATTGGATAAGACCAAGAGCATCTGGGAATCAAAATAGAAAGTAATCTCTGGTAGCAGGGGCGAAACTAGGCTTTATTTCACCCAGGTCAAACACCCAGTTTTGCACACACACCGCACATGCATTTGCACACACATACACACCGAGGCTGAGAGCCGCAATGCAGCCTCTGGAGGCTTCACCAAGGGCAAAGAACTTGGCTAGTCTTCCCTCCCAGCAACGGCACTGCCTGTTAGTGCTTGATTTTATAGTGCTTCCTGTGCTGATGTGGTTGCTCTTTTTGGGCTTGTTACACTTCTCATGAGACTGGGCCACCTGCCCATTACTTCCAGCACAAGTGAGCAATTCATGGCTTATGGACCTCATGTCAGCTGCAATCGGTTGTCTGTGTCACATACCTGCGGATTGACCCTTTGTCCTGTTTCGGTAACTGTGCTTCCCTCAGTTGGCCAAGCAGGTGTTTGGCGGGGCAGATGAGCACACATTCGATTGTGATGAAGGTGGATGGGGAAGGCTTTCCTGGTGTACCTTTCTCCCCATTGCCCTCATACTCTGACTTCTGAAATTGCACTGTACAACTTAATGCCCATCTGACTAGTGCAGCAAAGAAGGGGGAATCACACAGTCAATTATCTGGTCAACAGGGAAGGGTAAGGTAGATTGTGTTGCAATGGGGGAAGGAGATGCCATTGCTTTGGTGTGGGGATGCATGAATCACCATAAAGCTATTTCTCTGTCTATCACTGTGAGTGGGTATGTTTGGGTGTGAGAAATGGGGGGAAGGTGTGTATATGTGTACATGCATTTTCCAACCCACCACTGCTTGTGGATCCTGAAAACCAATAAGATTGCTGTATGATAAAGGGCCATTTGACCCTTTAAGGAGTTCCCTTTTCCCTCTTCTAAAAGCCGAACAAGACACTTTAAAGAAGAAATAACTTTTACTTTGTGTGCTTGCACTTTCAGATTAATATGTACAATGCAGGAAAATGTTGATAATACATTTTATATAGATTTTTTTTTTTAATGATATTTATTGAGAATTTTAAAGTTACAAAGAAAAAATAAAGAAAAAACAAGAAAAAGAGAAAAAGAAAGAAATAAGTAGATAGAAGTAGATAAAAATAACAATTCAATAAAAACCAAAGTCAAAAAAATAACAAAACACACAATACATGAAAATCAAAAAGCAAAAATAAACAAAAAAATTTAAAAACAAGTCCAATATTCCCTAATCCTTAACTTTCATTAACTTATTTCATCGACCTCCTCACACCTCCCTTTTTTGTATTCTAGTTGTTAATTATCTCAGCAAATCCTTTCCATCTTTCACAATATTCTGTCATTAAATTACCTTAATCTATTTTAACCTTATCTTACCCTAAAAAAACCCTAAAACTTAAATCTTATATATACCAAATTCTTTTAACCATAACATATTCTTACATAATTCTTTTTGACATTTCTGCTAAAGCCAAATAATTTCATTCCAACATTTTTCTAATACTCATTAATTTTACGATACTTTTCTAAAAGAATTTTTAAAACTTTCTTCCAATCTTCATCCATTGTCTCTTCTTCCTGGTCTCGGGTTTTGTCAGTCCTTTCTATCCCATCCATCTAGTCCATCAACCTGGTGACCTTATGTCCGAGGCTCTTAAGTCTCTTCCATGTCCCTTCCGCAGATCTTCTTCTTGTTTAAACCTGCCCTTTACTTTGTCTTTTGTTGATCTTTTTCTTATTTTCTTTCCCTTCTCATTGGGGGGTAGGTCTTGGGAGGACTCCAATCCAAAAATATCTCCATCTCTCCTCAGCAGATCAGCCCATTCCCCACAGTCCCATTCCCCACAATCAACACTGTAATCCAGAAAGTATTTAAAAGCATATTTCAAAGTCCTTCCAAAATTAAGAGCCCTCACAACTCCAGACCCCCCCTGGTCCACTCCAGATTCAAACTTCAAAAACAGTGGCTTATACTCCTGCAATGCCTCGGAGCTCTCCATTTGTGATATTTGAGGTTCAACAGCAACCTCCTCCATTTTCTTCTGCACTTGCGCTTGCCCTGTCAAAACAGGTTCCTGGGCTGGTTCCTGAATGGTTTCTATATGAGTATTCGCCGTTTGTCCAAAGTTTTTAACTGCAACAGTCATCAAATCCATCTTCTCATGCATCTGCTCCAGCAAAGCACTTGTCTTGCAAAAAGCAAGCACCAAGACTTCTTGTAAACACATTTTTATTCAAGGTTAGAGTCTGGTCTCACAATCCTAATCTTACATCTGTGAGGTCCCCAGATCGTCTCCGGCAACAAATTAACAAGCTCCCTCTAGAGGAGACAATTTCTATTTGTGTCCATCTTTTGAAAGCAGGACCAACAAAGGAAAATTACTTTCACTTTTCAAATACTTTCTTTCTTTTGATTGCAAGAAGCAACATTGGAGTCAATTTGTTTCTCTCTTTTTTTTTTACTATCTGTCAAAAGACGTTCCATTCACAGTCAATGAACTTCCCCATAAATTTCTGTCTCTGACACCCCGTTCCCAGGTTTGAGACGGTGGAAATTTATCTTTCTTTACTCTCTCTCCTGCAGGCTTAAACAATCAAAAATACCCCTCTTTTCTCCTGCTCCCAAGAGGGGTTTTGGTGGTAATAAATGAAGGAAATTTAGAACTTTATATACGACTTTCCAGACTTTAGCTTACAAAGTTTTTGCTTCAATCTATTTACAAAAAACGGGAGGCGGACTTCCTGTTTAGAGCCTTCCCGTCAGTACCAAATTAAAATGTTTCTTAATCCAATTTTCCGTTCTACTCATGGGTACTTGTTTAGAGTCCAATTGTCCACAGGAAAAAGTCAGCGCTCTCCGGCAACGGCTGTGCGGCTTCACTCCGTAAAAGTAATGGTTGATTCAAAACACCGCGCCACTCACCCCACGTCGCTTCGGATCCCCGAAAAAGGGTTTCCCTGCGAGTAGGGGAGGCGCTCCTGGTGTCAGCCGAATCCCACGTTCCCAGGCTTCCTCTGCCTGGGATTTTTAAAGGGTCTCCGCCTTCGCCGCGGCAGCAAGACCCGATTTTCACGGAGCGGGTTCCTCTCGGTCAGAGGAACTCCGCCATTGCCGATGGCGCTGACCCGGAAGTCCCATTTTATATAGATTTGTTTCTAACATAAATACTGTTAGAGACAAACTGAGACTGATAGCAGTACCTCACTTCTGCTGCTCTCATACAGAAGATGGTTAATAAGGGCCACTGCTGTACCACCTGACATAACTGTCTCAAACATATGACATTACAGAGTTGCACAGACCTTGTGAGCATTATTTAGCGTTTTGGATGCTTTCATCCCACATGACCCACTATTGCAAGTGGATCCTGAGTTGATGAAAGCTGCTTCTATTTCGTTTGTTGGATTATATCCAACAAAGGTTGAGCAACTTTGTGGTGCCACTGAATGTTTCTTCATCTCTCCTCACAGAAGTGGCAAATCTAATATGTTCTGACGGTTACTTGAGTTTTTGCGATATTGACGACGGCTTTTGCCTTCAACATTACGTCGTGGGCTCTTTAAGTGAGTATGTCTTTTCTGTTTAATTAAAATTGGGTGTGTAGGTCCACCATTTGGTCCCTGGAGTATCTAGGGATAACCTTTCATGCATTCAGGTGAGTAATTAAGTGCTGGACAACCAAAGAACTGGAGATGAATTGAGGTGAGTGTACACATGAACCAGGCCTGTGATTCTCCCCAGAAGACCCTGTAGAGTGTGTTGACATATAATGGGCTTGCTTTCTTCAAGGGGTTTGGGTACATGTGGAAGATTTCTCTTTCTGGGGCCCAAGAAATTCAGCCAGGAAACATGCTGTGAAGAAAGAGCCTGAGCTGCACATCAATTCTGAGTCAAGCCTCTTAGCAAAGAGGATTGTTAAAGGACCTATTTGAGGGACCAAAGAAACTTGATCAGAAATAGCCAAGGCTTCTCCATTCCCATAAGAGAGGAGTGGGCCTTTAAAAAACTGAGCTGCTTCTTGCAGTTTGTTCCCCTTCCAACAGGAGGGGATCCAGCTGCCTTTCCAGCACTGTGGTTCCAAGATGGAATCTTCTAAAAATTGATGATTTTTTGTGAGTAAACCTGAACAACAAGTGATGTGCTTTGGTTAAGATTGGTTTAGTTTAGAGCCACAGTGCTTGGGTTTATTTTGTATTCTGCTTTGACTTTTTGCATGTTTCCCTGTTACCTTAATTCCTGGTAGGTTTCTTAACTTGACTGCTTAAGTGTACATGTCTTCCAATGTCGGGGTTTTAGAATCCACACATGCGTAGAACCTACTGTGAGTTTAGGATAAGAGATGTAGGTGACCAGCACACTCTTCTGAGTCCTGGGAGACTCAGAAAGAGTATGGGGTGCCACTATACTTTGAGACAAACCACAAAGATGCACGGCAGTCAGAGGAGTGTTGTGGTACTGGCTCCAAACCTTTGAAAAAGTGATTGCTTTAGTGTACTCCAAGTTTTCTCCCAACTGGGACTGCAGGAGTAAGTGAGAGCATGGTGACACCTTGTTATTTGCTTGCATACAACATAGTGCTGTAACACACCTCTGTATTTTCTTTGTGCATGTGTGCAGTTTTGTTGTTTTGCGTCACATTCCATAACATTTAGAGAGTGCCAAGAAAGTGACATAACTGGGAGTGCGATAGCACTAATCTATGCAAATAGTAATGCATTTAATTCAAGCCTCACATATGTTCTTCACTGAAATGAAAGAAGGTTTATACATTACATTGTTTCAGTGATATAATACCTGCTCACATGAAGACAGGAAGCGGAAGCTACCTCCTGCAGACTCAAACCCTTGGTCCATCTTTATATTGTCTAAACCAATTGGCATGAGGTGTCTACTGTCTATTGGTAATTTTCCCCATCCATACCTGGAGATGTTAGTCATTGAATCTTGGACCTTATGCATCCAATGCAAATGATCTACTAGTGAGTTAGGGCCCTTCCTCTGTAATTTGATAGAGTGTGTAATTTGTCAGCTATGGACTTTAGACAGGGCAGCCAATTACTGTTAACATGCTTTCTGTGAATATTCTCTGGCCTTTGCCTCACACCTCCCTCAACTGATTTTCCCAACTGCCATGTATGATAATTCCTCACTGACAGTTAACTACCAACTGATAAGAAACATGAGCCAATTGGGGTCTGCTGTTTCCTTGACCAACCAGAATTAAATGACCTGAACCCAGCCCTTTGAAGCAAGATTCAAAGTCATCTTCTCACTATCTGCAAAGCAGCTGCTGCCAAGTAGGCAGTGATGTAGCATGGGAGGGGCATTGCCCTGGGCACATTTTTTTCAAGTGGGTGCCACCATGTACTGCCACTATAGCTCCCTCATTGAGGGAACCCACAACTGGGCTGGCCTTTGGGGCTGGAGTGTGGGTGGCAGCAGCAACCGGTCCATTCCTGGATCAGGCGTGACTTGGAAGCAGAAGCGTTGGAGAGGTGGTGATACTGCAGCCGAGGGAGTAACGAAGTCCATCTGCCACTATGCCTTGCATGGCTGTTGGAGCTCATTTCTCCCTCAGTACATGGGGCTACTGGGGTGCTGTGTTGGGCTCCTTCATCTTCTGCGTCCCTCTCCCAGTCTGCCCTGCCCTCCGGTGCTCACAGATACACACGCTGGGCACCATGGGCTCATGCAATGCCGCGGCAAGTAGGTCTGCAATATTATAATATCATACTTCCTCAAACCCTGACAGGCACACTCTGACATTTCACACAAATCTCTCTCTTTAAAAAAAAGCCAACATGAACAGACATATATACATTTCCTCTTAGAAGGTTACATGCATCAACCACTGGATCCTCCTGGAAAAGCTATCTGAGCTGTGGGTGGGTGGTAGTGCTTTGTAATCATTCTGGTTGTCTTCAGTGGGTGATTTTCAACTCTATAGAGACTTGTACCTGAGTGAGAGGCCACAATGATAAACAGGAATGTAAAGTTGCTGGAGCATCATGAGTTAAGTGAATTAACCAACCTGATATAGTTTGCAAATTGAGGCAAAGAGGCAGTAGGGATGTTGAGTTTGGGAGCTCTGCTATCCCCAATTCCCACCCCCAATACATTTGCTTGTTGCTGCAGTTCTCAACTGATGTGCTAAATGCTGTGTGATTTTTAATTGTACTTTTCTTATTGCCTTTAATTCTTTCATTGTATTTTATTTTCTCCTACAAACTTGGACTGTGAAGTGAACATTCACCACCTCAATACTAGCCTTCTCTTTTTCCAGGGTTGCCAGTTTCTCTTACCATCTTATTTATTTATTAAATTTCTATACCACCTTCATCCGAGGATCACAGGGTGGTTTACAGTATAAAAACACAAAAATGCATAGCATAGTAATATATTCTTCTTCTGCCTCTTAAAAATATAGTATATGGCATGTTCTTGAGTGGGCCTCTGAAACAACTAACTGATTATTAGGTAGGGATGAATGGTAGATTAGCCTGTTTCAAGCCCTTAGCAAAAACAAGTCTGCCTTGACCCATTGATGTGCAATTTTTTAAGGAAATATCCTAGAATATTTACATGCTTTTGGAGACGAAAATATGTTGTACTCATTGGTTGATTACTAATGAAATGACTTGAATCACTAGCTTGCAGATCCAGTGCTTGACATATTTTATTTTCTTCAGTCACCCATTTGACAATTTTTTTTAAAAAAAACATCATCCAGATTTCAGTAAGGAGAGATGTGGTTTGAATTTTTGCAGATTTAGTCTTTCCAATTCTTGCTCACAGATGGGTCTTCAGTAACATCCAATATTACATTGGAATGTGCTACAAATTGTCCCTCAACAAATTACAGCTTCTCTACATTAGAAGATTACTTCACGAATACGATCTACTGCTGCCAAACTCACTTCTGCAACGAAAGACTGATTGACTGTAAGTAGCTGCATTCTTTTAGATTTATATATCTCTATGTATCCCTGAGCATGAATAGCATTGAGGTTTCCCATTTCCCCATTGGTTGCTGATAGACAAATGATACTGTTCCAGTGCAATAGCCATCTTCCTAGTTTACATGGGAGATGATTAGAATCAGCATCACCATCTGTGTCTCAAAGGGGAAGCAAGTGTCCTGTCTGAAGCACTTATTGACAAAGAGCTTCAAATGACCCCTGGGTGATTCTTCATTTATTGGGCGATTGGGGAGCGATAGAGAGATGAATAACCACTAAAACATCTGACAGTGGGTGCCATTTGCAGACCAGCGCGCAGCACTCCCGATCTCCCTAGAGACAAGCCGGTTGGCCTGAGCTGGCCTGCCTTCCAAGATTCGCGGACCATTGGGGTTCCTGCCAAACCCCTATTTAAACCAGTCAGTCTGTGGTGTCACTAAGCGCCAGGCCAAGTGAGCGGACCGCGAGTGAGAAAATTTCATTCCGGTCTGCTCTGGGGTTTTATAAGTGGGGCGGAGCCAGCGTGGGACACACAGTTGGTTCTGGAGCTTCACCCACCCAATCCTCTCTTAGATCTCTTCCTTTTGTGGCAGTTTAACCATTTTCCTTCCATGTTTGTGGGTGTTGCTACCGTCTTATGATGGTTGCTGTTGAAGAGCCAGGAAGGAATTGTCCCTGCTCCGCAGGTTTCACCTTCCCCGTAGGAATTATCACAACACTGGCAGTTTTAGGCCTTGGACAGAAACCTTTAGTCATCATTCTAGGGGTGGGGGGTGGTGACTCACCCCTCCTTGCGATGGCGTTTTCAGGGTTCAGGACTTGTGTGAAGGGGATCACTGGCCATACACTGGTAGGTTGTTGGTGAACTTCCCAAAATTGTGTGGAGAAGTGGGGGCTGGCTATGTAAAGATGCATTTTACAATGCCCCCTCTGATCCAATTAACTCTGCTGTGCCTCAGTTCCCTGGCTGGGGGGCTGAGAGGGATACATGCCCAATGCCTAAGCCAAAGTTTCCTACATGTGAAACTGTGGATAAAGTTGTGGCCATTTTGATCATAATAAATGTTGACGTGTATGATTCATTGCTCTGGGCCTGTCTCCTAGGGGAGAGGGGGGGTCTCCGCCTGGACACACAATACATTTCTTCCTTGCTCCCTACTAGCCCAACTAGAGTCTGGAAAGGGAGACTGTGACCTGGGAAGTAGCGAAATTGTTGTCAAGAATATATGTGTGACTAATGGGTGGCAATTTGTATTATTGTTTTATACGGTTCAGTAAGTGAACCATTTCTTTCTTTCTTCGGTTTTTGGAGTACATTTTTGTTGTGTGGAAGGAGTGACAGGCGATAGGGGATGGTGACTTGAGTAAGAGATGCTGGAGTGACTGGGCAGATTGTGTGCATTTGTGAAACAGAATGGGATCAGTGATAGTGACTGAGTAGCAGGTATTTTATTATTTGTGTGAATGTAGGGCCATAATTTCAGTGTAATGTGTAGTGAGTTGGGAGATGTCTTGGCAAAAGGGTCTCTGAAGAGAGGGAAAGGATCCCTGAATCTAAATATATCTTATTTTTATTTCTTTTGAGATTTGATTGCTTTATTGCATTGCATTGTAGTTATGTGTAAAATTGCTTTTTATTTTATTGTAGTTTCACAGTTTCATACACACACACACACACACACACACACACACACATTTTTAATTGGCAAACCACTTTGAGACTGTATTGTGGTATATAAAACATATATAAATGTATTGAATACAAATAATAATAATAATAATAATAATAATAATAATAACAAGCTGTATTTACTATTTTAAAAATGTATATATCTATATGTAGATATTTATGTGTATACCCTTCAGCAATAGGTGACAGCATAGTTTACAACATAGTAACAAAGTAACAAACAACATAATGTAGGGCTGCCAAACGTCTGGGTTTTCCCGGCCATATCCATGTGTTTGTGAGAGGGTGGGGGCAGGAGATGTCCCAATATCCTCTCAATAAATGTTGGAACATATGCCTACCAGGGCTGAGCCTGGCTCACAAGTGGGTGGCCTACCACCTGAAGCCTGTCTGGCTTCTCTCTCCCCAACCCAAGGTAATAACCAGATCTGCATTGTCTGCTTGATTAATGCAACCCTCTGGCAGCATTGTAGAACCAAGGCCTTGGAATTTTTTATGGAGATATATGGGCTGAATCCATGTATTTATTGTATGGATTGCTTTTGGCAGGGACAGGATATCTTCTCAATGGGCTAAGGTGTCCGTTCTATGATGCTTCTGGCCCAGAAGATTGTCTAAAGTTGAGAAATCTTAGATGTCGTGGTGATGAGACTCGATGCTTTGAGTTTGTCCTTGTTCACAGTAAGTATCACTGCCAACAAATGTGAGGGAGATTAGAAACACAGCTTGCCAGGGTGGGTTGGTGGCTCTCTTATTCTGTTTGCAACTTCCTGCCAGAAAAAAAATTTCATGTTTTGTGGGGAAAGGCAGGGTTTTTCCCCCTGAACATATTACAGTATTATGCAGTATATAGTTGAGCCTATGGAGCGGTGATCCAGCATGCAATATTGAGCCTTTCTCTCTCTCTGTCTCCCCATCCCAGAATGTGGATTAAGCCTCTCTTGCATAATAACAAAAAAATACACATGTGACCATGCCTCTTTCTCTTTACCAAATGACAGTTCAGTTCCTGATAAGGTTTATAGCGGCTGTGCCACCCCAACTTTTTGTGAGTTGGCTAGGACATCACCGTACAATGACTACCTTTCAGGTACTATAACCAAAGCACGATGCGGTGATACTCTGCCTTCTGGAAAGAAGCTGAACAATGAAGGATAGTTAGGAGAGAAGAATGTCTCCATCATTTTGGATCCCACCACTTGCAGCATCGGTAGAGGTGGAGATTGCCTCTCTGATGGTGGCTTTGCAGAGTTTCTGGAATTCAGAGGACTCCTGTGTCTTTTATCTGGCATTTGGTGGAGGCTGAATGGGATGCAGGGCATAGAGAAATGTGGGGCTTGGGAGCTATGTCTCATGATATGGTTTATGGGTTAATTTTTCCTTCCTTCATCATCAAAATAAACTGGTGTGGCAAATAAAATTATGTTGTGTTTCTGAATTTATCAAATTTACAATATTTGGCAGTGGTGGCAGTGAAGGACAGAGTCTTTAGAAGGAACCAATGGATAATTATTAGTTAATAAAATTACTAATAACTAATTGCATTATGTTTCTGGAAGCCCAGGCCAATTTTCCAGATTTTCCTGAGAATCAGCAGCATAAAATTCAATGAAAGGGGATAGAGGTATCTGTCCACAATTTCCTTTGCGAAACAGTAATAAAATGAACAATGACTCATTTTGTAGATTTCCTCACTTCATCATCATGAGGAGGATAATGGTATAATGTTGTTATCTAATTGACTCTTGAAGCTTAGATAATTCTCTTTGTTTCTTTTAAAAATGAGACTCTAACATTGGGACTCCCAGATGCTGGGAATCATGATGGAGGGGGCAGGGAGAGTGCCATTGTGACAGTGTCCCTCCTCCATCACCCATTTGGCCAAAAAATAAGTTAGTAAACATCATCTAGATTTCAGAAAGGAGAGAACTGATGAGAATTTTTGCAGATGTAGTTATTTATTTCCTCTCTATCACAGATGGGTCTAAAATACATGGCAAGGATGACATGGGATGTGCTACAAATTGTCCCTCAACGAATTACAGTTTCACTACATCACAAGATTTCTTGTGATAGTGATTGTGATAGTGTCCCTCCTCCATCACAATCATCATCTTCTTCATCACCATCATCTTCTTATTTAAACATGTTAGTTGCTTGGTACCTGAAGGTCTCTAAGTAATTGTTGTTAAAATTTATATACCACCCTATATCCAGAGGTCTCAGGGCGGTTCACAGAATATAAAACCACAAAATACACAAACAAAGCAAAAACAAGCCAATAACTCCCCCAACACATTTTAAAACGGCATAGGATGCCAATCAAACAAAGGCTTGGTTAAAGAGGAACGTTTTTACCTGGTGCATAAAGGTGTATAATGAAGACCGCAGGAAAGCATTCTACAAATAATAATAATAATAATAATTAATAATAAAATTTATTTATATCCCGCACTCCCCAGCCGAAGCCAGGCTCAGGGCGGCTAACAACAATAAAATAGTACAACATTCTAAAATGATTCTAAAATCATTTCCTTATAAAATGGAGAACTACTACAGAAAAGGCCCGTTTCTGTGTTTCCAGCCTCTGGACCTCTTGAGGATGAGACACGTGAAGAAGGGCCTCAGAAGATGATCTCAGGATCTGGGTGGGTTCATATGGAAAGAGGCAGTCCTTGAGATATTGCGGTCCTTAGCTGTTTAAGGCTTTATAGGTCAAAACCACCACTTTGAATTGGGCCTGGAAACTAATTGGTAGCCATTGCATTCGGACTAGGATTTGTGTTGTGGTAAGAATTCACCTCTACACCACCTTGTTCGTTACCCAAGTGAGGAACAACCAACTTTTGAATAGACCACAGAACCAAGGTAACAATTTTCAAGTCTAGCATCCAGATTTAAGGTCCCAGCGTTTATTATAGCTATTGCAACAGGACAGAGCTCACTCAACTCAACGTGCCAGTTGAGAAGGTCTGCCCCGAGGCACCTCAGACAAAAGCTTAGATAGTAGTTCTCAAACAGCCAACAAAGAGTCATAAAACATCTTCGCATACATCAGGAAAGGTTAGATGTCTGGAGAAATAACACATTTATGGCTCCATACTGATATCTTCACCCCTCCAATGACCTTAGAGTGGCCCCGATGTGCCCAGACCATTTGATCATTTTAGGTTTTGGATGTCCAGCATTACCCTGGCAACCTAGCATTCAGTGAGGGAAGAGCATCATAAAATCCTCTTCCTGGGTCTCAGAAAACTTCTAAGATAGCTGATATATACCCTGGTGCTAAAACTCTTGTGCTAAAATATCCTGCCATTAGTACCACTTTCAGCGTTAGATAAGGAGACATGGAATGCAGTGTAGGAGGGAGAGACTTACAAATGCAGAACACATGAAAATCAAGCCTGATACATTTTTAATGTATTTTTTATTAAAGATTTCTTGCTTTACAAAAGTATGTACAATGTCTCTTTTTTCAAGTTACATTTTTTACAGATCAGTTTCATTTGTTGAGACATTAGTGTTACATTAGGAAGAAAAGGGGGGTAGAGGTAGAGGGGGCCATGGGGTGTGTGTGCGGGGTCGGGTGGCAATGTTTCTATTTTACTCAATGTATGTGTGGAGTTTTGTGTCAGCGTTGCTTGTGCAGATTCTCTTTGCTATTTGCTTGTGTTCCTTTGGTAGTGAGAGAGATTGGGGTGTCCAAGGGTATGGTTGTGGATATGGCCGGGAAAACCCAGATGTTTGGCAACCCTACATTATGCTGTTTACTTTGTTACTATGTTGTAAACTATGCTGTCACCTATTGCTGAAGGGTATACACATATATATCTAGATATAGATATATGCATTTTTAAAATAGTAAATACAGCTTGTTATTAATTATTATTATTATTATTATTATTATTATTATTATTATTATTTGTATTCAATACATTTATAGAATCATAGAATCATAGAGTTGGAAGAGACCACAAGGGCCATCGAGTCCAACCCCTGCCAAGCAGGAAACACCATCAGAGCACTCCTGACATATGGTTGTCAAGCCTCTGCTTAAAGACCTCCAAAGAAGGAGACTCCACCACACTCCTTGGCAGCAAATTCCACTGTCGAACAGCTCTTACTGTCAGGAAGTTCTTCCTAATGTTTAGGTGGAATCTTCTTTCTTGTAGTTTGGATCCATTGCTCCGTGTCCGCTTCTCTGGAGCAGCAGAAAACAACCTTTCTCCCTCCTCTATGTGACATCCTTTTATATATTTGAACATGGCTATCATATCACCCCTTAACCTCCTCTTCTCCAGGCTAAACATGCCCAGCTCCCTTAGCCGTTCCTCATAAGGCATCGTTTCCAGGCCTTTGACCATTTTGGTTGCCCTCCTCTGGACACGTTCCAGTTTGTCAGTGTCCTTCTTGAATTGTGGTGCCCAGAACTGGACACAGTACTCCAGGTGAGGTCTGACCAGAGCAGAATACAGTGGCACTATTACTTCCCTTGATCTAGATGCTATACTCCTATTGATGCAGCCCAGAATTGCATTGGCTTTTTTAGCTGCCGCGTCACACTGTTGGCTCATGTCAAGTTTGTGGTCAACCAAGACTCCTAGATCCTTTTCACATGTACTGCTCTCAAGCCAGGTGTCCCCCATCTTCTATTTGTGCCTCTCATTTTTTTTGCCCAAGTGCAATACTTTACATTTCTCCCTGTTAAAATTCATCTTGTTTGTTTTTGCCCAGTTCTCTAATCTGTCAAGGTCGTTTTGAAGCGTGATCCTGTCCTCTGGCGTGTTAGCCACCCCTCCCAGTTTGGTGTCATCTGCAAATTTTTTCAGGATGCCCTTGAGTCCATCATCCAAGTCGTTGATAAAGATGTTGAATAAGACCGGGCCTGTGGTAAAGCTTTGCCCCCAGGTGCCCCTCCCTCACCTGTCTTTGCTCTCCGGCCAGAACAGTTTTCTTGAGCAGGCTGGCAGGCGAAGGCTTTATTTTTTCAGAAACACAGAAACACAGGCCGAAATAACACCGGTAGGGCTGCCACCACTCCCTTTGTTCCGGGGAACCCAGAGCCACAACCCAGGGAGAAGGGTGTGTCCCTTTAGACTGGCAATTCCCCCCTCTACAAGCTGAATCCACAGACTTGCAGACAGAAATTCTTACGGTAGAGCGTAACCAAGCGTAAGGCTAGGATTTAGCTATTCCCCCGGAAAAGGCACAAATACCAAACAGGTTCTTCTTTAAAAAGTTATTTTAAAAGAATAACAGAAAACATGTTGAAACAACAGGCACCTCTTATGGAACTTACAGATAAGGAAAATAAAAATATTGCATAGTCTAACTAACTTACATACTCACAAAGACAAACACAGCTAGGATAGTCAAAGTCCTTTCAGGCATCCGCGTATTGATGGTGTTTGAAGATTTCCATTTCAAAAGGCGAAACGACGGCTATTAGGTGGACATCACAGCCAGGCATCTTTGCGGATTGCAATGAGCGATGGCAAAGAGCAACTTCTCTAACAATTCCTTGATCTTTTATTTACAATTCTTACTTGGCGTCGTAACTCTCAAGCCAACCATAAGTTCTAATTATTTTTTAAACTCACCAATGACCGGCTTGCTAGTCAATCAATCTACCCCTGTTGCAGCTGGGTCAATTTAGTATTCAAACCCAAATCAAGGAATTTCCTCCCTTACGTGGAAATTAACCAGATCTCCGTTCCCAAGCACTTCAAGGACAGATAACATCATTGGAGGGGATGTTCACACCCTAAGACACAGGTGTCGAGGCTTTCATTAAATCAAGGCTTCCTTTACTCCAATAAACCTTTCACGCCAAGGAGCCAGCTAGTCTAGGTTTTAAAGATACACAACTTCTTTCCCAGGGTCCTTGTGGCTGATGAAGTTCCCACAAGGCTTTGCTCTTTTTACTTGACCAAGGAATGATTTCTAAGCAGTATCAACTTTACTACACCCTCCCCCCTAAGATGAAATTACAGGGTCAAGTCCCGTAATTACATCCAACAAAAGTATATACACTGAGGTAGATTTCCCGGTCCAGGGGGTTCTAGCGGCTTTAAAACATACATAACGAGCAGCACCCCCCTAATCCGATATTTTCACAGTTTCAAGACAATAATTTCTCAGCAGAGGATGCAGACAGAATACATATCCATACTTCATTTAACAGATTGGTACATCCTAGATAAAGTGTCAGCAACCACATTGTCCCTTCCAGCGATATGGGTGACTTTAAACTGGAAATCCTGTAGGGCCATGCTCCATCTAAGCAATTTCTGGTTGGAGTTTTTCACTCTTTCCAACCAACAAAGTGGAGAGTGATCAGTTTGGACTTCAAAGATGGCACCCCACAGATAAGGACGCAATTTGGTCAGAGACCAGACCAAAGCAAAGCACTCTTTCTCTATGGTTGAATAATTTTGCTCCCGGGTTATCAACTTTTTACTCAGATAAACCACGGGACGCCAATTTCCCTCCTGATCTTTTTTGGAGTAGAACTGCTCCCAGCCCAGTCTGACTGGCATCAGTTTGCACTACAAACGGCCGTCTCTGATCTGGGGCCAACATAACTTGAGAGCTCACCAGGGCATGTTTTAACAAATCAAAAGCCCTTTGACACTCCTCCGTCCATTCCACCTTGACCGGCAAAGATTTCTTGCAAAGGTTAGTGAGAGGAGTTGCTAAAGTTGCAAAGTGATTGATGAACCTCCTGTAATAATTTACCAGCCCTATGAAAGACTACACATCTTTTTTCACCACGGGACGGGGCCACTCTTGGACGCATTGCACCTTGGCCTCCAAAGTTTTGATGTTCCCGGACTTCCGGGGGCGGCGCGAACGGCAATGGCGGTCCTCTTCTGAACGGGAGAGGAGGCTCCGCAGGCAACGGGTCGTCCGCTACGGCGAAGCGGAGACCCACTCTGGAAAACCCCAGGCGGCAAGAGCCTGGGGTCTTGAGGCTCGGTGGGCGCCTTGAGCGACCCTCCAAGTGCAGAAGGAACCCCGTAAGGGGCTCCGGAGCGCGGAGGGGGGTTGCGGCGCTGAGAGCTGTTTCACAGCCTGAGGAGCGAAGCCGCGCTGCTACTGTCGGTGAGCGCTGATCCCTTTTCCTGCTAAATTACGGATTCGGACGAAAAAGCAACTAACTTGTGAGTAAAAGACTGAGTCACTTGAATTTGAGACTTTAAAGGGAAAATTTAAATTGGCTTGAACTTGGCTGAAAGCGGAGAGACGTGGAAGCAGGAAGTCCGTCTTCCGCAGCCATTGAACTTGAAAAAAGCAATTAGCTGGAGGAGTGGAGGCTGAAAGAAAGAGATTCTAAGTTTTACAGATCTAAGCATCTATTGAACTTGCATCTTAAAGTAAAGACTTTAAGCTAAAGATTTGGGATTTTTACTTGCACTTGACTTTCCTCCTTTTATTGGATTACAAATTAGAAGGTGAAACCCAGAGTCAGGAGCTGCCTGAGCACTAAGGGAGCTGTCAGCACTGCAGATTTGGATACTGTATATTGGAACTTGAAACAATCTGAGGGTATTGAGACCTTTTAAATTTGAAACATTCTTTTTGGGGATAAATAAGCACTGTCTGCAACAAAGTGACTATTTACAAACTCTGCTAAATATTTGTACTTGAAGGTTCTTGGACATTAAATTAGACTCTGAAAGACAGATTAAGCTCCCTCTAGAGGATTGGACTAAAACAGTGACTTTACATGCACTTTTTACTTTCGATTCCCTTGCTGTTTGCTTGCTCTGGACCTTTCCATTCCCATGGGAATAACTCAGTGTGACCTTGACTGACAGATAACGTTGGAATGAGTGGCACAAGAAAAAGAGGGAGAGCTAAACAAACAACTTTAACAACTCTAACCTCAGCCTCACAGACACGTAGATCATCTGTGCCTACTTTGCCCTCAGAAGTGGAGGGAGAGGGCGAAGCAGAGCAGTTACAATTGGAAGATATGGCCTCAGGAGCATCTGTTTCTGTTCTAGACAAAATTTTTGAAAAATTGGAAGCTTTGGACAAGAAAGTAGATGCGCAATCAGCAAAGATTGACAAAAACACAGAATGTCTAAATAAATTAACCACACAAGTGGCACAGAATGCACAAGCAATTGGACAGTTAACGGAGGCCTCAGCAGAAAATCGGAAATTGACTGAGGACACTAGACAAAAATTAGAAAATTTAGAGCAAGAGGTAAGACCACTCACTAAACAAGTTGGGGAACATCAGATTTATCTCTCTATGATAGAACTGCGAAACCGTGAGAGCAACTTAAGGATTAGATCACTACAAGAGGCAGAAGAAGGACATCTAACTGAGTTTTTGACCAAAGAATTCTCCAAGTTCTGGAACTTGGAAGAAAAGGACTTTAAAATCGTGTCAGCTTTCAGACTTGGAAGATTCATAAAGAAGGAGAGGCCCAGAGACTGTTTGATAACATTGAGATCAAAGGAGGAAAGGGATAAGATTTTGGGACTACATTTTGTAAAATCACTGGAGGTCTTGGATAGAAGAATTGAAATTTATAAAGATATCCCAAGACTACTGCTTGATCTTAGAGCCGCCTATTCTGAACTTGTTAAACTACTAAGGAGCAACGCAATTCCATTCAGGTGGGAATTTCCCCAAGGAATATCTTTTACCTTTAGAGGGAGAAAGGTCAAAGTAAGAACACTGGAAGAGAGAGACAAATTCCTGTCTACATACGGAGAGGACCTTCAAAAAGGAATTGAACTACCTTCTGGGCCTGAAGCAACGCCAGTACCAACATCAGCATCTGTGGAACCTGAAGATCCTGAGAAGATACCACCCCTTGAAAAATAACCAGATAGTTCAGGATGTCTCTGCAACTGTTGAGCTGGAATATTAATGGTTGTAACATTCCGGAAAAAAGGAAGAAAATATTTCATATATTAAAAAAAGAACAATTGGACATTATTTGTTTACAAGAAACACATGTGACGAGGCTCCACAGAAAAGTGTTAATAAACAAAAGATTGGGCCAGGAATTTGTATCGTCCGACAAAGTTAAGAAGAGAGGTGTGGTGATATACGCAAAAGAGAGCCTGTCACCTAAATTCCTATTTAAAGATGAACATGGAAGAATTTTGGCTATTGAGATACAATATCAAGGAGAGAAACTGCTGATATTAGGAATTTATGCACCTAATGAAGGGAAATCGGAATTTTACAAGAAGTTGCAGGAGACAATGCTGGACTATCTAGACTATAACAACATCATAATGATGGGAGATATGAATGGGGTCGTATCAGCTAACATGGACAAGTCACAAAGTCAAAATGTTACAAAAGACGGCAGACTACCTAAAACCTTTTTTGAAATGACTGACAATATGGATTTGATTGACATTTGGAGGACAAAGAACCCACTAGGAAGAGAGGGAACATTCTTTTCTGAAGCCCAACTGACCTGGACAAGAATCGACCAAATATGGATTTCTAGAGGCCTGGCACCTAAGGTCAGAAAAGTGGAAATCTGCCCAAAGACCTGCTCCGACCATAATGCAGTAAAGATGGATATGACACTATTACCAACTGGATCCTTTAGATGGAAGATGAATGACAATTTGTTTAGAGATCAGGAAATTACCAAGAAGGCCCAAAAAGTCTTGAAGGACTATTTTGAGATAAATATGAATAATATGGTGGAAAAAAGAATAATCTGGGACGCAAGCAAAGCTGTAATGAGGGGATTCTTGATACAACAGAATGCAGTAAAGAAAAGAACACAAAATGAGAAAAAAGATAAGATTCTGGATAAAATAAAAGAATTAGAGAAAAAATTAAGAGTGAATCCGAAGTCACAGCCAACTCTGAGAGAAATTAAACTTTATCAAACACAATATTCTAAATTGATAAATCAGGAAATTGAATGGAAGGTTAAATTAATGAAACAAAAAACGTTTGAGTCGGCGAATAAATGTGGAAAACTGCTAGCTTGGCAGCTGAAGAGAAGACAAAGATTAAATACTGTTACAAACTTAGAGGTTGATGGAAAAAACATTCAGAATCCAGTGGACATCAGAAAGTGTTTCCAGAGATATTTCAAAAAATTATATACCCAAGGGCCGCAAGATGATGCTGAGATTAAACAATTTTTGGTAAAAAACGGACTATCTAAATTGTCACAAGAAAATAGGACAATCCTGAATTCTAAAATAACACGACAGGAGATCGAACAAGCCATCCAGAACATGCAACTTGGCAAATCTCCAGGACCAGATGGGCTGACCTCCAAGTACTATAAGACATTAAAAGACTATTTGATACAACCTTTGATGGAGGTCAGCAATGAAATTATGGAGGGGAGGAGGGCACCGGAGTCGTGGAAGGAAGCGTTTATCACATTAATACCAAAGTCGGAAGCTGAAAAGACACAACTTAAGAACTACCGTCCCATCTCTCTTTTAAATGTGGATTACAAAATATTTGCAGACATTTTGGCAAATAGATTTAAAAAAGTTTTAAATGAAGTAATTCATAAGGACCAGGCCGGCTTTCTCCCAGGAAGACATCTGTTTGCTAATACAAGGAACATTATTGACATTTTGGAACTTTTGCAAACAGACATAAATACAAAAGCAGTTTTAATCTTTATAGACGCGGAGAAGGCCTTTGACAATATCTCCTGGAAATTTATGATGGGAAATTTAAAAGAGATGGGAGTGGGACGGGGTTTTGAGAATGGGATCGGGGCGATATACTCAGAACAGAAAGCTAAACTGATAGTTAATAATGTGGTTACAGAAGAGTTTAAAATTGAAAAAGGGACACGACAAGGTTGCCCTATTTCCCCTTTGTTATTTATTTCGGTTCTGGAAGTGCTATTGAACATGATTAGAGAGGATCGGTTGGTGGAAGGAATTCAGGTCGGTCAGAAACAATATAAATTAAAAGCTTTTGCAGATGACCTGGTTTTGACCTTGCAGAAGCCAGAGCCCAGTACGAAAAGAGTATTACAACTGATTAATGACTTTGGTCGGGTGGCTGGATTTAAACTAAATAAACAGAAAACTAAGGTTTTGGGGAAAAACTTGACTGATACAGAGTCAGAACGGTTTCAGAATGAGACGGAACTTAATGTGGTTAAAAAAGTAAAATACCTAGGGGTAAACATAACAGCAAAAAATCTAAGTCTATTTAAGGACAATTATGAAAAATGCTGGACAGAAATTAAGAGAGACTTAGATAGTTGGTCAAAATTGAAACTTTCTTTGTTAGGCCGAATTGCTGCTATCAAGATGAATGTATTGCCAAGGATGTTGTTTTTATTTCAAACACTTCAGGTCTTGGACAAAACGGGGTGCTTTCAGAAGTGGCAGAGAGACATTTCTAAGTTTGTCTGGCAGGGCAAAAAGCCCAGAATTAAGTTTAAGATATTAACTGTTGCAAAACAAAGAGGGGGCTTTGCCCTGCCAGACTTAAAGTTGTATTATGAAGCCGCAGCGTTCTGCTGGCTAAAAGACTGGCTACTTCTTGAGGACACTGATGTGCTAGATCTGGAAGGGTTTAACAATGCTTTTGGATGGCATGCATATTTATGGTATGACAAGGTTAAAGCAAATAAGGCCTTTAAGAACCATATTGTCAGAAAATCATTGTTTAATGTCTGGATAAAATATAAAGACTTGCTGGAAAATAAGACACCAAGGTGGCTTTCACCTTTGGAAGCCAAGGCCCGAAAAAGACCCAATATGGAGGCTAAATGGCCAAAATATTGGGAAATACTAGAAAAGGATGGAGACAATTGGAAATTGCAGAGTTTGGAGAAAATGAAAGACAAAGTGCGAGATTGGTTACATTACGCTCAGATTAAAGAAGTTTTTAAAAATGATAAAAAACTAGGGTTCCAGGTGGAGAAATCGAAATTAGAAACAGAATTGTTAGAACCAAAGATTAAGGTACTTTCAAGGATGTATAACTTGCTGTTGAAATGGAATACACAAGATGAAACGGTTAAATCGGCTATGATAAGGTGGGCACAGGACATTGGGCATAATATCATGTTTGAGGACTGGGAGAGGTTGTGGAACAATGGATTGAAATTTACTGCATGTAACGCTCTGAAAGAAAATGTAATGAAAATGATTTATAGATGGTATATGACCCCAGTCAAACTTGCCAAAATTTACCACCTGTCTGATAATAAGTGTTGGAAATGCAAAGAGTGTGAGGGAACGTTCTTCCACCTCTGGTGGACTTGCCCTAAAGTGAAGGCGTTCTGGGAAATGATTTATAATGAACTGAAAAAGGTATTTAAATATACCTTCACTAAGAAACCAGAGGCCTTCCTTTTGGGTATTGTCGGCCAAGGGGTGGCAAAGAAGGACCAGACATTTTTTATGTATGCAACAACAGCAGCAAGGATACTTCTCGCAAAACATTGGAAAACTCAAGATCTACCCACACTGGAAGAATGGCAGATACAACTGATAGACTACATGGAACTGGCTGAAATGACCGGCAGAATCCGTGACCTGGGAGAAGAGAGGATTGAGGAGGACTGGAAGAAATTTAAGAACTATTTACAAAAGTATTGTAATTTGAGTGAATGCTAAACAAGACGCTAGATCAAAATAACTGAGCACCACTAAATTTAGAAGTTTTTAAGAAAATAAGTAAGATTGTGAAACTTAGCTCCTTTTGAGAACTATAAGATTATGAAATATAAGGGATATAAGAATTTTAAATAAGATGATAAATTGCTGACAAAACGTTATAACGATGAAAATGGGAGCGGGAGATGTGAGGAAGTCTAAAGAAAATGTGAAAATATGTTAAGATCAATGTTACATTGTTTATTATGTTTATTTTTATTGTAAAACTTAATAAATTGCTTTAAAAAAAAACAAACAAAGTTTTGATGTTCCCCGACCCCACTCTGAATCCCAAATACACCACTTCTCCTTGAGCAAACTGACACTTTGATATTTTAACAGTCAAATTTGCTTCTTGTAACCGGGCCAAAACTCACTGCACATGTTTAAGGTGTTCTGGCCATGATTCAGAAAAGATCGCTAAATCATCCAAATAAGCACAACAGAATTCACTCATGTCATGAATCAAGGAATTGATCAACCTTTGGAAAGCTGCAGGAGCATTTCGCAATCCAAACGGTAACACTTTAAACTGGTACAAGCCTACATGAGTAATGAAGGCAGATTTTTCAGAAGCTTCTGGGGCAAGGGGATTTGCCAATACCCTTTTGTCAAATCCATGACTGTGATGAATTTCGCACGTCCCAGCTTTTCAATCAACGTGTCAATCCTAGGTAGGGGAAACACATCAGGAACAGTGACAGTATTAATTTTCCTATAGTCCACACAAAAACGAATGGAACCGTCAGGTTTCGGAACCAGTACTATGGGAGAAGCCCAAGCACTTTTACTAGGTTCTATGACCCCCAACTCCAGCATTTCTTTCAATTCGGACTCAATGTTTTGCGCATGGGCCTCACTAGCTCGATAAGGACGTGAGGAAATAGGAGGGGTTTCCCCCGTAACAAAATGATGTTGCGCCAAGTGAGTCCTACCCGGCTTGGGGCTGAAAGTGTTGCTATAGGGTTGCAGTGCCTCATAAAGCTCTTTAGCCTGAGTCTCACTTAAAGTAGGCAACTATAACACATCCGAAATCTCTCCAGCCTGTTTGTATTCAGTTAAAAGATCAACAGGCGAAGAAGGTACCTCTTCTTGACTCTGCGTAATGGCCAGCACAGAGATCTTTTGTTCCACATACTCTTTCAAAGAATTTGCATGATACTCGCGAGCTGTGGGGTGCAATTCCTTGCAGCTTACCAGATAACGCACAGAGCTCAGTCTTGCCTCTACAACACCCGGACCTTGCCATTTCACGTCCAACTTGTGAGGGCGAGATGGTCGCAAAATCCATACCTGGTCTCCCACCTCAAACTGTTTGCACACAGCTCTAGCGTTATGTACCCTTTTTTGATCTAATCGGGCACTCTCTAAATTCTCTTTGGCCAATTGCCAAACATCTGCCAGGGTTCCTTTCAATTGAGCAAAGTACTCACTGACAGAAGGCAGTTTTATCTCTTCCTCAGAACCTTCCCACTCTTTACGAAGCATTGAGAGAGGGGTATTCAGAAGCCTTCCAAAAATTAACTGATTGGGTGCAAAGCCCAAGCTCCTTTGATGGGCATCGTTATAAGCAGCCACCACCAAAGGTAAATCTTGGTCCCAACTGGAACCATGGGCCAAGGCATACTTCGTAACATCTGGACTAAAGTCTTTTGTACTCTTTCCACCAACCCATTTCCCTGATGCTGATAAGCAATGGAGGTATGGTGGCGCACCTCAGACATCCGCAAAACCTCTTGGGTCAACTTAGCCATAAAATTAGTTCCCAAGTCGCTCACCAAAACTTTAGGAATCCCCAAAGAACAGAAGGCAGAAATCTTTCACCAGGTTATTAGCAGAAGTGTTAGCCAAACCTGTTGCCCAGACATAACGAGACGCATAGTCTATTATTACACACAGGTATTGCTTTCCTGAGCGAGTTTTTGGTAAGGGACCCACTAAATCAATTCCCCATTTTTCCAAAACATTTGCTTCTAAGGGGACACTTTGTAACTCATTGGGCAAATTATCACGGTCATTTCCCACCCTCTGACATATCACACAAGAGCGCACATATGCTTTAGTTGTTTGGTATACATCAGGCCAGTAAAAGTAACGACTCAGTCTCTCTAAGGTCTTTTGTCGTCCCATATGGCCTGCTAAGCCGTCTTCATGCGCTAGACTGAGGACAGTCGACCGCTTCTTTTCTGGAACCACTAGTTGTAAAACAAAGTCTTTGTCCTTCACCTTTTTTGGTACAAATTTCCGATACAAAAGTCCCTTTTTATACACAAATTGGGCCCTCTTCGCCCCCCCGGAGGGGAGCCCCAACCGCCTCCCGGCACTCCTGCAAGGAGGGGTCTGCTCTTTGCTCAGCAGCAAACTCTCCGAAATCTCCCAGTTCAACAGAGGCATCAAAGTCCTTCGTGGGCTCCATATCCAAAATAGGTAACTCTCCCTCCCCTCCGGGTCTTCCATCCAACCCTGTCTCAGGCTCAACAGAATCTGTCCCTGCCTGGAATGAGGTGGGGGGAGTTGCTACAGTTACCGGATTCACCTTGAGTTGTTGTTGCAGATAAACTTGGAACCCAAGATCATTCCCGACCAGAACTGGACTTTTGCAGACTTCTGGATCATGAACAATCACCAAATGGTCCCTGCTATAGCCTTTGTATTTAAGGGGGACTATTGCTGTTGGCTGAAAAATCTCTTCCACCCCATAAGGGCTAATCTTTAGGGGTTTAGCCTGCATCTGGCTGGGTAAAACCAGATCCTTAGATACGCTGGTAATATCAGACCCAGTGTCCCGGTAAGAGTTCACAACAGTTTTATTGACTTCGATAGGGGCGGAAAACTCAAAATTCGCCCAATTCACATGGGGGGTTTTCAGATTACTCCCTGCACTCACCGGCCCCACATTAACAGCGGTTACTGGGACTGCAGGTGTTTCAGATTTATTAACATCAGGTGTCACCCCACCCTTCTCCTCCAGAGCCAAACTCTGCTCCACTCCAGATTTTAACTGTTCCTCCTCCCAATCTTCCTCCGGCCTGGACGTGAGGACAGGAGGCTTTTTGTTACCCAGCTGGGGACAAGCTGCTTTCACGTGCCCCGGTTTTTTGCAAAAGAAACACAGTCCAGAAGTTGGGGGCACTTTAGGACGCTCTCCCCCTGCTGCAACAGAGTCTTTGACAGGTGTAGAAAAACTTTTGCCAGGTTCCTTGATGGGGGGGGGGTGGATCTTCCCGACCCAGTTGTAGGTTTGTTCACATTGCTCACCCCCTTATTGGCCCAATGGGCGCGGTTAACCCTAAAAGACTCGGCAAGGGCAGTGGCTTCCGCCAAAGTTCGTGGCTTTTGGTCTGCAACCAAGCTAGCAATTTCTGGGGACAGGGAGCGCATCAGTTGTTCGATTAACAGGAGCTGCTTGATCCCTTTCAAATCCTGAACCCCCTCGGCTGCAAGCCACAGTTCAAAATTCTGAGCCATTTTTGCTGAGAAAACCGCAATGTTGTCATTGAGCCCCGCTTTCTCGACTTTCTGAAAAGCTTTTCGATAATGCTCGGGGTGTAGTCCATGTCGCTGCATGACTAACCTTTTAAAGCTTTCATAGTTATTAAGTTGATCTGGGGGGAGGTTTCCCATAAGCTCCGACCAAGTCACCACAAACTAGGGGACGTAAAACCGCCATGTACAATTCTGGAGCAACCCCCATGTCCTTGCAAGTTACCTCAAAAAGGTTTAGGTAACTCAGTACATCAGTAGGAGGCTGATATTTCTGGAACACCCTCCAATTAAGATTACTTAAAGTCAGTCCTGGAGGGGACTGCTGTCGTTGGTCCCCCCCCCCCGTACAGGGACAAGTTCATACCTCGGTGCTAAATTGGGAGGCATCTGCCCATCCGGGTGTAGCTGTTCCGCTGCCGTCGCGTATCCACGCTTGGGTCTCCGCAGGAACTCCTCCTCCTCCTCTGCCACGTACCGTTGCACTGGCACTCGTACTTCTTGAGCTCTGATGGGCGAGTAGACCTTCCCCGGACTGAATGAATGCTGTCTCACCATCCGGCGGACGTCCGGCGCACACGCCTCTCGGCTGTAGTCTCCCACCATCACCTCTTGTCGCTGCTGCGGCAGATCTTGGTAGTCATACGCCATCCGGCTGACTCTCGGCCCCATCAGGATAGACTGGCCCATTTTTGGACACTTCTCTCGGCAACGGAATCCACCATCCACCGGATCTCGTATCCACTCCACATCAAGACCTTCTGAGAAATCCATCTCTTTATACTCTGTGTAAACAGGAAAATTCCCCCCAGGACGTGTGGAGGCCACCCCGACTTCCACCTCCTCACGAGGAGTTAGGGTTTGGTACTCTGGCACACCCTTCCCTCCTTCCACAAGGCAGGGTTCTTGCTGACCCCTCCGGACCGTGCCTGGATTACTGGCATCCACCAGTTCTCCCTCTGAGTCCGAGCCATCCGAAAACCAGGAAGCGGATTTCACTCCAGGGCTTAAAGTTCTAGTGGGGTTGGTTTCCACCGGCAGGGAGCTAGCTTCTCCCACTACTCCCCATTGATCTAAAGTTCTTAATGATTGCTGCGAAGTTGCTAAACTTTCCTCCATCCTAACTATCTCTATCCAAAAAAAATAAACCACCTGTAAGCCACAGAAGATGCCAATTTTTTTTTTTAATATTTCAGTGCCTTTCCGCAGGGAAGCCCGATCCCACCGCTGCCACCATGTGGTAAAGCTTCGCCCCCAACTGCCCTGCCCCTCCCTCACCTGTCTTTGCTCTCCGGCCAGAACAGTTTCTTGAGTAGGCTGGCAGGCGAAGGCTTTATTTTTTCAGAAACACAGAAACACAGGCCGAAATAACACCGGTAGGGCTGCCACCACTCCCTTTGTTCCGCGGAACCCAGAGCCACAACCCAGGGAGAAGGGTGTGTCCCTTTAGACCGGCAATTCCCCCCTCTACAAGCTGAATCCACAGACTTGCAGACAGAAATTCTTACGGTAGAGCGTAACCAAGCGTAAGGCTAGGATTTAGCTATTCCCCCAGAAAAGGCACAAATACCAAACAGGTTCTTCTTTAAAAAATTATTTTAAAAGAATAACAGAAAACATGTTGAAACAACAGGCACTTCTTATGGAACTTACAGATAAGGAAAATAAAAATATTGCATAGTCTAACTAACTTACATACTCACAAAGACAAACACAGCTAGGATAGTCAAAGTCCTTTCAGGCATCCGCGTATTGATGGTGTTTGAAGATTTCCATTTCAAAAGGCGAAACGACGGCTATTAGGTGGACATCACAGCCGGGCATCTTTGCGGATTGCAATGAGCGATGGCAAAGAGCAACTTCTCTAACAATTCCTTGATCTTTTATTTACAATTCTTACTTGGCGTCGTAACTCTCAAGCCAACCATAAGTTCTAATTATTTTTTAAACTCACCAATGACCGGCTTGCTAGTCAATCAATCTACCCCTGTTGCAGCTGGGTCAATTTAGTATTCAAACCCAAATCAAGGAATTTCCTCCCTTACGTGGAAATTAACCAGATCTCCGTTCCCAAGCACTTCAAGGACAGATAACATCATTGGAGGGGGATGTTCACACCCTAAGACCCAGGTGTCGAGGCTTTCATTAAATCAAGGCTTCCTTTACTCCAATAAACCTTTCACGCCAAGGAGCCAGCTAGTCTAGGTTTTAAAGATACACAACTTCTTTCCCAGGGTCCATGTGGCTGATGAAGTTCCCACAAGGCTTTGCTCTTTTTACTTGACCAAGGAATGATTTCTAAGCAGTATCAACTTTACTACAGGGCCCAAGACAGAACCCTGTGGCACCCCACTAGTCACTCTTCTCCAGGATAAAGAGGAACCATTGATGAGCACCTTTTGGGTTCGGTCAGTCAGCCAGTTACAAATCCACTGAGTGGTAGCATAGTCAAGACCGCATTTTACCAGCTTCTTTACAAGAATATCATGGGGCACCTTGTCAAATGCCTTGCTGAAATCAAGGTAGGCTATATCCACTGCGTTCCCTTCATCTACCAGGCTTGTAATTCTGTCAAAAAACGAGATCAGGTTAGTCTGACATGACTTATTTTTCAGAAATCCATGCTGACTATTGGTGATCACAGCATTCCTTTCTAGGTGCTCACAGACTGTTTGCTTAATGATCTGCTCCAGAATCTTCCCTGGTATTGATGTCAGACTGACTGGGCGGTAATTATTTGGGTCCTCTCTTTTCCCCTTTTTGAAAATAGGGACAACATTTGCCCTCCTCCAGTCTGAGGAGGGGACAGTGCCGGCTCCCTGCCTCTTGAGCGAGATGAGCGCGCAACCCTAGAGTCAGTCACGACTGGCCTTCGGGCAGGGGTACCTTAAGGGGCATGAAGAGGTATACAAATTTATTGATAGTGTGGAAAAATGGATAAAGAAAACTTTTTATTCCTCTCTCATTGTTAGGATTCTTTTCCCATGCTTGCCGTCATGGGATTGTTTTTTTATCACATGACGGTGTATGTTTTCATTCCACAGTTTGGGAAGTGACGGAGACAGCATGTTTGTATTACTGTGTTCCGTGATGTAGGATTATTGTTTTTTTGTTCTTTCTCTTTGCTGTTTGATGATGAGGAAGGAGCTGAGTTAGAATGCTCCAAGTGTATTATATGTAAATAAAGTAGTTTAGCCAAAATGCTGCGCTACTGAGTCTGTCACGCGAACTGCACACACTCTGCTGATCCTAAAGTGTGCTGGTGACTCTGGTTATCAGTCACTGTGATGTTCGGGCTGGAGAAAGCTTTTGAAGCTCCGGAACAACTGACCAGGAGAGAGAGAAAATGCCAGTCGGGAATGTGTCTCTGCCAGATGCCTACTCGTGTGTAGGATGCTCCTGACACTCATAACACTAGAACTTATGGCCAATGCACCCCTGCTACTACTAGCCTACTACCACTGCTGCCGCAACTACTTCTACTACTGAATTATTAGTATATAATTTTTTTCATCCTGTTTTCCTCTCTCCCTTTCTGCAGATATAAAAAACCCCAAATAATTTATAAATCACCCATCCAAATTGTATCACAGATCAGGAGACTAGAAAAGAGAAGAAATGTGAATAAAGTACAAATGCAAAAAGGGGGTCAACAAACGCTCTTTCAATTTGAAATAAGTGAAGTTTCATTTCATTTCTTACTTACCTGTAGGATTGCAGCAAGATAACACTGTGGAAAACCTCATCCCCCAACAAGGAGCTGTTGATTTTGGTAATCATGCACTGTATTTTGATGAAGGGGTACATGCAGAAAATGAGATTGGAAACAGAAACAGACAAATGGGAAATCAAATTTTGAAGGAGAAAGGAGTTATCATTATGTAGGCCTTGAAACTTGACAGTGGTTAACCCTGGGACCTCAAATTTCAGTGGCACCTTGTGCTGCAAAATCTGCCCCCCCAATCTCTCACCTTTTGTTGCATGTCATAGTTGCAGCATCTGCTGCAGCACCCCAGAAGCTCCGCACCTGATGGAACTGCACTGGTCGCGCTCTCCTAGATCCATCTTTTGCACTGAATGTATCACAACCAAGTTTCCATCTCAAAAGCAAATAGAAAAGTTTATTATGAACAGTCTCATCTCTCTGCCTAAAACATTACCAGAAAGCAACTTCCGAGATAAGGAGGAGGTGGGGTTGCGGGCTTCACGCCCCTTCCCCACACTCGCGGGGGCTGGCCCCAGCCCACGTGATAGCAGGGAATCCTCGGCCGCATCATACCCCGTGCCAGCCAATCGGCTGGCTCCGGGGGTGTGGCCTTGCCTACTTAGGTCTGGCGCGGCCGAGGCTCCCCCTCTTTTCCTCGCCGCAGCTGACCTGGTTTTCCCTCCCTGCCCACCCTTTAGGCTAGGTTCTTTGACGTTGCTATGAACTTCGGTCGGTCGCCGTCAAGGGGCCTGGTAGGAATTTTTCCAAATGGCAGATTGGCACCAGCCATTTGGTTTTCACCTACCTCGTAGCAAACCGTCACAACTCCTTGATATTGGCGGTTAGGCATTGGTGGGGGTACTGTTTATTGTTATGCAGATGAAGGGGGGGGAAGGATCGCCATCACCTTTCCCCAAACAAAGTGTAGTCCGGTAAAGGATTCTGTGGGGTGTGGCCTTGTCCTAAGCCTATGGAGGTGTGGGCCCACGGCACGCCCCCGCGTGGTGACTCCGGGGGAGGTCCTAGTTGACGTGCCTCAGCAGGACTCCTCCCACTGGTGGTTAACCCTTACTGGCCTACAAGCCGGTTAGTTGTTAGGACCAATGCCTAAGCCAATACTGCTCAATTCCTGTAATCAATAAAGTTGTAGCCTAATATGACCCATTAACTCAAATTCTTGTGTCCTGTGTCTTTATTTCCATGGGGGGAGGCGGGAACTCGCCACGCAACCAAGTTTTCCCAGAAAGCATACTAGAAATTTCAAAGCACTAATGAGAAGTAGATGTACAACTGGGCTTTCTCTGCAGTCAACAGAAAGAAGCTTAATATTACTTTCCATGTTTAATATTTTGGCACAAGGCATTCAAAATAGAAAAGTATATTATGAACAGTCTCATCTCTCTGCCTAAAACATTACCAAAACCAGTTTTCTCAGATAGCATACTAGAAATTTCAAAGCACCAATGAAGCAGTAAATGTACGACTGGGCTTTCTCTGCAGTCAACAGAAAGAAGCTTAATATTACTTTGCATGTTTATTATTTTGGCACAAGGCATTCAAAATTAGCACTTCTGTTTTTTAGTCTGCACTGGTATCTGCTGAAAGCTGGGATTTTAATGGGAAGTGGTGGAAACTTTCCTACAAAAAAACAACAACAGCAACAATAAAGCAGAACAACCCTCATTAAAAGCAATAGTCACAGGGACACCATGACCGACATCAAAATTGCTTTATCTCTCTGTATTCTCCCACCTTGCTGCCTCAACTCTGCTCTCAGCTCTGGCTTTGTTTCTTGAGGGAGGGGGCCCCACGCATTTGCTGTCTTGCACAGAGCCCCTTAATACCCCATCAGCTCACCAGGAACATGGTTTGACTATTCTGCCAATTGACTAACTTTTAACACTTACTGGATCCAGGGAATATATGGGTCTGGCATACATCTTAGAACCCTCTTGTTCCATCTCTTGGTTTAATAACAATGATAGTTTAATAGTTTGTAACATTTTATTACCATCATGCTTGTCAATTAAAGACTTTTCACAGTTTGCTATTTCTTTTAATATGTCTTTTGATCTTTCACCTTTTTTGACACGCACTTTGCTGCATGAAGGAGCCTCTAATAATCACCTTTCCAGCATCCCATACTGTATTTAAATCTGTACGTTTCTCTATATTTAACTCAAAGAAGTCAGTCAAACATTAAAATCCCCTTTGCATTATCCCAGTCTTTCTAACAAGCTGTCATTCAGCTTCCATCTAAAAGTGGTATTTTGTTGGCCTTTAATAATACTAAATATCAAATTTTGATCTGATAAAGTTCTCAGTTGTATTTCAGTGTTCTTAAAACCAGATACTGTGGACTTTGATACCCATAACATGTCTATTCTTCCAAGGTTGTTTCCTGGAGGAAGCTGGACCAAGAGGAGGCAGGTGATCAGGAGTGCCTTAAACATTCTAGAAAGCTGACGAGTCAGGAAGAGCAGTGGGCCAAACAGGGAAGCACGAAAAGGCTTAGTTGGAGGAAAGTATAGGCCACGACAAGGAGCACTTTGCCAGCACCCAGGGACAACAGGTTCAGCACAGTGAACTGCTAGAATTCTAATTGCACTATACCAGAATTTAAAGCACAGTGCTGAAAGCAAATTAAATCTCTTTCCCCTCCCAAGAACTCCAAGGACACGTCCCTCCTAATCTGTGCCAGCCTCAGTTTCACCACCCTGGGGAAATGAGTCCCCACAGGTTACGCAAGAATTCAAAGCTGAGCACAAAAATTGGATTAGGTTTCTGGAACCTCAAGCAATTTTGCCAGATTTCACTAAGAGTTAGTGGTATGAAACTTATTGTGAGGGGGAGACAGGTGTTCCAGCAATGGATTTCAACTACAGCGGTGCCTCGCAAGACAAAAAGAATCTGTTCTGTGATTCTCTTCGGTTAGCGGTTTTTTCGTCTTGCGAAGCAAGCCTATTGACGGATTAGCGGATTAGCACTATTAGCGGCTTTTAGCGGCTTATCTGCTGATCGGATCAGCTGATAAGCGGCTTAGCGGCTTAAAAAAGGGGGGGGGAGGAAAAAAACCCGCAGGAACTCGCAAGGCATTGTCGTCTTGAGAAGCAAGCCCATAGGAAATTCGTTTTGCGAAGCACCTCCAAAACGGAAAACTCTTTCGTCTAGCGAGTTTTCCGTCTTGCGAGGCATTCGTCTTGCGGGGCACCACTGTATGTGCCTTAAAGTCCTAGGAGTCCTAGGAAAACATGCAGTCCATAATCATCATGCCTTTGTCTCTGACACAGGTAAAAGGTAAGAGGGAAAGGACCCCTGGATGGTTAAGTTTAGTCAAAGGTGACTATGGGATGCAGCACTCATTTCGCTTCAGGACAAGGAAGCTGGCATTTGTCTGCAGACAGCTTTCCCCTTCTGGCACAATGGGACACCGTGACAGACATCAAAATTGCTTTATCTCTCTGTCTTCTCTCACCTTGCTGCTTTAGCATCTTGCTCGCATCGCCACAAAACTCTGCTCTCACCTCTGGCTTTGTTTCTTGAGGGAGGGAGCCTCACCCATTTTCTGTCTTGCACAGAGCCCCTTAATACCCCATCAGCTCACCAGGAACATTGTTTGAATATTCCACGAATTAGAAGAGCTAATTAACCTTTAACACTTACTGGATCCAGGGAATAGATGGCTCTGGCATACATCTTAGAACCCCCTTCCTCCCACCCCCCCAAAAAATCTCATAACAATATATTTATTTATTGTCTTGTCCCCTGTTGGGTCTCAAGATGGTTTACAGACAAAAATATTAACCATAAAAAACAAAGAAGAAAAGCATGGACAACAATTAAATATTGATAAAATTAAACATTGATAGAATAAACAATATACAAAACAATCAGAAGTTGGGAAAGTAGTGTTGCTGTCAAGTCCTGCTTTTAGGCTTTGCATAGGAATCTGTTTGGCCATTGTGAGAGCAGGGCCTCGTTCAGCAGGTTCATTTAAGCTCTGTCAGTTGAAGTTCATGGGAAATCTAACATCAGCCAAAATCTTAATTGCTTCAAAATGCTGCTCACCCGGTGTACCTTCTGAAGAGGAGTGGATTTATAATGTACTTCTTGAAGAAATGTGGTTTGACAATTTGGTCTAAAATCACAAGTCTGATCTTTTGGCTGAAAAGGGGAAGCCAAAAGACAGAGAAGATATGGAGCCCTTTTGTAATCTATTTCAGGGTTGAAGAACATCTGGCATGGGGGCCAAATCAGCCCCTGCAAGCCTCTCCAAAGGGCCCAGGGGATGGGATTGCAGGTGGTACATCATATCTGTGCTTGGGATCAAACAAGAACCTGGGAGCCAACGGAGTGGAGCCAGAAATTTACCTGGACATCGGAAAATGTTTGCATATATTGTGTGAAGATTAGAATTTACAGTTTTGTGTAATACTACATAAAATACCATGGCACTTCTTCCTCCGTCTGCTTCCTCATCTGCCAATATGCTCCTGCCTACTTCTCCCAGCCAATGCAGAGAGGTAGAAATGAAGTCCCAATGAAAGATACTATTCCTTTCTGTGAGGAATAGAACTCAAGCCTATGATAATGGGCAAATATGGCTGGAAAATACAGCAGCGCACAAGCAAAAATACAGAAACAGTGCTTCAGCTTGCGGTTGTCAAACATCAACTGATGTGCAAATGATGCCGCTGAATGCATGCCTGAAGCACTAGCCTTTCTTGGAACAATTCAAGCTGTGTACCACCGGTTCAGTTCCAGACCTAAGTGGAGGGAATTTACTACAAAACCATATTGGTTGTTCTCTTCATGTTATGTCTGGAACAAAATGGTTGACTGTGTAAAGCCTAATGCATCTCACTTGATTGTCACTTGACTGGTCACTTACCATCGGCTGTGGTGAGGACTGAAGGGCCTGACCCTTGCAAGGCCTTCACCATCTTGCCTACAGGGCAGGGCCCAGGCCCTTGCACTCCAGCTATAAAGACTCCTGTTTCAGTGAGGCCTGGACCTTTGACTGTGGTGAGGACTGCAGGGTCTGTTCCCTTTGTAAGGCCATTACCAGCTGCCCTATGAGGTGGAACCAGACTCATGTGAATGAACTCTTTGGGCAGGGCTTGGCGGCGGCGGCCGGGGGAGGGGGCGGTTCTGCTATTGTTTCCCTGCTCCAAGTTTCTAATTTGTTTAAAACATTCTCAAGCAGCTTTTAATTTGTGGGGTTTAAAAACGCAGCTGTTTTGTTTTGCAGGATACATTCTGTAAAATGATTGTATATTACAAAATTGAACGTGCCAAGTTGGCTGACTCTAGAGACTTTCCTTATACATTGTGGGGAAATTGGGGTGGAGAAGGACTGGAAGGTCATTTGGTAAAATTACATCCAAAGGAGATCAATCGTTGTTTCTTAACCCTGCTAATGACATGGAATTGAAGAGGCAGTTGGCAGAAGATCATGCCATTCTAAAAAAAACACATTTTATTAATTTCAGCACTGAAATTTGTGTTCCAAGAAAACATTCCATGCAATTTCTAATTTCATCATTTCCCGCCCCTCACTGGACCAGTTCTTCCCACCTCTACTCCCAGGCCTCCCCGCTTTGGCCTATAAATTCCCCCACATCAACCTCTTCCTCCACAAGTCACCTGCTGGCTTATTCTGAGTCTTTCTAAGCTTTTGATCTCTTCAGCGCTATGAAGGCTTTCCTCAGTATCTGCCTTCTCCTGGCCCTGTTTCTCCCAGGTGAGTCAGAAGCTGAAATCCTGGATTCTTCTTTTCACTACCTGGGAGGGGATGTGGGGTGGACTAAGCTAGGGAGACTGAGATAGGTTCATTGAAGGGGGAAAAATATGCTGAAAAGATTGGATAAGACCAAGAGCATCTGGGAATCAAAATAGAAAGGAATCTGGTAGCAGGGGCAAAACTAGGCTTTATTTCACCCAGGTCAAACCCCCAGTTTTGCACACACACCCCACATGCATTTGCACACACATACACACCGAGGCTGAGAGCCGCAATGCAGCCTCTGGAGGCTTCACCAAGGGCAAAGAACTTGGCTAGTCTTCCCTCCCAGCAACGGCACTGCCTGTTAGTGCTTGATTTTATAGTGCTTCCTGTGCTGATGTGGTTGCTCTTTTTGGGCTTGTTACACTTCTCATGAGACTGGGCCACCTCCCCATTACTTCCAGCACAAGTGAGCAATTCATGGCTTATGGACCTCATGTCAGCTGCAGTGGGTTGTCTATGTCACATACCTGCGGATTGACCCCTTGTCCTGTTTCGGTAACTGTGCTGCGCTCAGTTGGCCAAGCAGGTCAGATGAGCACACATTCGATTGTGATGAAGGTGGATGGGGAAGCCTTTCCTGGTGCATCTTTCTCCCCATTGCCCTCATACTCTTACTTCTGAAACAGCACTGTACAACTTAATGCCCATCTGACTGGTGCAGGGAAGAAGGGGGAACCACACAGTCAATTCTCTGGGCAACAGGGAAGGGTAAGGTAGAATGTGTTGCAATGGGAGAAGGAGATGCCATTGCTTTGGTGTGGGGATGCATGAATCACCATAAAGCTATTTCTCTGTCTGTCACAGTGAGTGGGTATGTTTGGATGTGAGAAAAGGGGGGGGGGAGGTGTGTATATGTGTACATGCATTTTCCAACCCACCGCTGCTTGTGGATCCTGAAAACCAATAAGATTGCTGTATGATAAAGGGTCATTTGACCCTTTAATGAGTTCCTTTCCCCCCCTCTAAAAGCTGAACAAGACACTTTAAATAAGAAATAACTTTTACTTTGTGTGCTTGCATGTTCAGATTAATATACACAATGTAGGAAAATGTTGTTAATATGTCTTATATAGATGATTTGTTTCTAACATAAATACTGTTAGAGACAAACTGAGGCTGATAGCAGTACACCACTTCTGCTGCTCTCATACAGAAGATGTTTAATAAGGGCCACTGCTGTACCACCTGACATAACTGTCTCAAACATATGACATTACAGAGTTCTACAGACCTTGTGAGTATTATTTAGCATTTTGGATGCTTTCATCCCACATGACCCACTATTACAATTGGATCCTGAGTTGATGAAAGCTGCTCCTATTTCGTTTGTTGGAAAGGTTGAGCTCATGGTCATATTTCTAACCGTGAATGTAGGATGCTGTTTATCATGGAATGAGCAACTTTGTGGTGCCACTGAATGTTTCCTCATTTCTCCTCACAGAAGTGGCAAATCTATTCTGTGGCAAACATTTCAAGCTTTTTTGCGAAATTGACAACGGCTTTTGCTTTAAACATTATTTCGAGGGCTTTTTATGTGAGTATGTCTTTTCTGTTTAATTAAAATTGGGTGTGTGGGTCCACCATTTGGTCCCTGGAGTATCTAAGGATGACCTTTCATGCATTCAGGTGAGTCATTAAATGCTGGTCAACCAAAGAACTGGAGATGAATTGAGGTGAGTGAATCAGGCCTGTGATTCTCCCCAGAAGACCCTGTAGAGTCTGTTGACATATAATGGCTTGCTTTCTTCAAGTTATTTGGGTACATCTGGAAGATTTCTCTTTCTGGGGCCCAAGAAATTCTGCCAGGAAACATGCTGTGAAGAAAGAGCCTGAGCTGCACATCAATTCTGAGTCAAGCCTCTTCTTAGCAAAGAGGATACTTAAAGGGCCTATTTGAGGGACCAGAGAAACTTGATCAGAAATAGCTATTTTTTGATATTACCAGCTGACATATTTTTTGATATTACCAGCTGAAGAAGGCGTGTACTCCGAAACAGGGCCCTGTCCTGGTCACCACTACTGAGTCATACATCTGATTCACACTCCGGACACTCCTTTTTGGCCCCATTTGATCCTTTATTCTTTATTCTTTATTCTGATTTTATACAATATGGACTCTTTTTGACTGCTATTGAGACTTGTATAAAACAATTGTTGTGCACTGGTATTTCATGTACCTTTGTACTATATCACTGTGTATTTGAAACTCATTATTTCTGTACTTAAACGTTGTATCCAAACTTACCATTACTTTAAAACTATCGTACTCACATGGTGTGTTTAATTTACTACTAGCTTCAAACTGTTATTCTTAGCAGAATATACACGTTTTTCTTTTCAACTCTTGAGTAGGAATTATTCCTTATATTGAAACTTTTGGCCAGAGTTCTTGATATATCCTTTTCAGTGCAGCAAGTAGGTCTGCAATATTATAATACCATACTTCCTCATAGAATCATAGAATCATAGAGTTGGAAGAGACCACAAGGGCCATCGAGTCCAACCCCCTGCCAAGCAGGAAACACCATCAGAGCACTCCTGACATATGGTTGTCAAGCCTCTGCTTAAAGACCTCCAAAGAAGGAGACTCCACCACACTCCTTGGCAGCAAATTCCACTGTCGAACAGCTCTTACTGTCAGGAAGTTCTTCCTAATGTTTAGGTGGAATCTTCTTTCTTGTAGTTTGGATCCATTGCTCCATGTCCGCTTCTCTGGAGCAGCAGAAAACAACCTTTCTCCCTCCTCTATGTGACATCCTTTTATATATTTGAACATGGCTATCATATCACCCCTTAACCTCCTCTTCTCCAGGCTAAACATGCCCAGCTCCCTTAGCCGTTCCTCATAAGGCATCGTTTCCAGGCCTTTGACCATTTTGGTTGCCCTCCTCTGGACACGTTCCAGTTTGTCAGTGTCCTTCTTGAACTGTGGTGCCCAGAACTGGACACAGTACTCCAGGTGAGGTCTGACCAGAGCAGAATACAGTGGTGCGTCTCAAGACGAAAAGAATCCGTTCTGTGATTCTCTTCGTCTAGCAGTTTTTTCGTCTTGCGAAGCAAGCCCATTGACGGATTAGCGGATTAGCGCTATTAGCGCTATTAGCGGCTTTTAGCGGCTTTTAGCGGCTTTTAGCGGCTTATCTGCTGATCGGATCAGCTGATAAGCGGCTTAGCGGCTTACAAAAAGGGGGGGGGGAGGGAAAAAAACCAGCAGGAACTCGCAAGACATTGTCGTCTTGCTAAGCAAGCCGATAGGAAATTCATTTTGCGAAGCACCTCCAAAACGGAAAACTCTTTCGTCTAGCGAGTTTTCCGTCTTGCGGGGCACCACTGTACAGTGGCACTATTACTTCCCTTGATCTAGATGCTATACTCCTATTGATGCAGCCCAGAATTGCATTGGCTTTTTTAGCTGCCGCGTCACACTGTTGGCTCATGTCAAGTTTGTGGTCAACCAAGACTCCTATATCCTTTTCACATGTACTGCTCTCAAGCCAGGTGTCACCCATCTTGTATTTGTGCCTCTCATTTTTTTTGCCCAAGTGCAATACTTTACATTTCTCCCTGTTAAAATTCATCTTGTTTGTTTTTGCCCAGTTCTCTAATATGTCAAGGTCGTTTTGAAGTGTGATCCTGTCCTCTGGGGTGTTAGCCACCCCTCCCAGTTTGGTGTCATCTGCAAATTTGATCAGGATGCCCTTGAGTCCATCATCCAAGTCGTTGATAAAGATGTTGAATAAGACCGGGCCCAAGACAGAATCCTGTGGCACCCCACTAGTCAATCTTCTCCAGGATGAAGAGGAACCATTGATGAGCACCCTTTGGGTTCGGTCAGTCAGCCAGTTACAAATCCACTGAGTGGTAGCATAGTCAAGACCGCATCTTACCAGCTTCTTTACAAGAATATCATGGGGCACCTTGTCAAATGCCTTGCTGAAATCAAGGTAGGCTACATCCACTGCGTTCCCTTCATCTACCAGGCTTGTAATTCTGTCAAAAAACGAGATCAGGTTAGTCTGACATGACTTATTTTTCAGAAATCCATGCTGACTATTGGTGATCACAGCATTCCTTTCTAGGTGCGCACAGACTGTTTGCTTAATGATCTGCTCCAGAATCTTCCCTGGTATTGACGTCAGACTGACTGGGCGGTAATTATTTGGGTCCTCTCTTTCCCCCTTTTTGAAAATAGGGACAACATTTGCCCCCCTCCAGTCTGCCGGGACTTCGCCTGTTCTCCAGGAATTCTCAAAGATGACTGCCAGTGGTTCTGAGATCACATCTGCCAGTTCTTTTAATACTCTTGGATGCAGTTCATCTGGCCCTGGAGACTTGAATACATCTGGACTAGCCAAGTATTCTTGTACTATCTCCTTAGTTATTCTGGGCTGTGTTTCCTTTGCTGAATCATTTGCTTCAAATTCTTCAGGTCGGGCATTGTTTTCTTTATCGGAGAAGACTGAGGCAAAGAAGGCATTGAGGAGTTCAGCCCTTTCTGTGTCTGTGGGGATGCAATAAAAAAATAGCACCCTTGTGCAAGATTGTGCAAGAGGAAGCATCTGCTGACTTGTTCCCCCACATGCCTGGGTCAGTGTCGCGCTGCCTAAACAGCAAAGCTTACGCGGCTGTCATGCTGTCTGGTAGAGAAGTTATTCTAAGAAATGCAAACCCTAGCTTTTTTCCACCCGAGTGCTACACGTGTATATGCAACATGATGTAATGTGCGCAAGGCTAATAAACATGCAAGGCTGCTGGGGGAGAGAGCTCACTCCTTGCTTAAACCTTCACCCATGACTCTTCGTCATTTTTCCTCCGCACCTGGTGGGCTGGTTTCCCGACAAATGGTGCCTCGTGTGATTGCCTGAACGGCTTCCAGGACGCGTGGTGTCAAAGACGGTCCTTCCTGCTACTCACCCGCCCGGCTGTGGCTCAAGGCGCCTTCTCATCTTCGGATCCCCGGTGAGTAGCTATTTTTCTATTTTTATCATGGGTTCTGCGCTCTCCAACCCTCAGAAACAATTTTTAAAAGACATGCAGCACCTCCTTCGGGAAAATAAACAGCAAGTTCCTGAAGGTGATCTAATTGCATTGATTCTGGCCATAGATGAACACTGTCCGTGGTTCCCTGACGAGGGGACGTGGGAAATTCCAGACTGGGATAGGATTGGCAACCACTTTCATGGCCATGGCCGCATAAATGTTCACGTCCTCAGTGCCTGGGCTAAAGTCCGTGGCTGCATGGCAACTCTTACGCCCAAAAACATTCTCTTGGCTTCATCGCAACCAAAACAAAAAACAGCATCTGCGTTAGACGCACCGCCTCTACCACCACCTTTTACACCTCCTCCACGACCGCCAGATTCTCAGCCTTCACCGGCACCATCTGCTCCACCCATTAATCCTCAATTGCACCCACCGACGCCACTGGGGACTGCAATTAAACAAGCAGCCCCCCTCTTAGGTTTTTCATCTGGCACAGAACTTTTTCCTGTCTTGGTACCTGCTGGACCAGGGGGAGGGCCACCTCGTCATGAACAATTTGACTATAGACTAATTAAAGAGGTGCATGACTCCGTCCAGAAAAACGGCATCCAGGCTCCATATACATTGGGTCTGTTGAACACTATTTTTCAGCAGCCCTGTCTTCCGGAGGACATAAAATTGTTGGCTAGGACCATACTGCCACCGTCTGGAGTCATTGTATTTATGCAGGAATGGCAATTTCTGTGCCAACAAGAAGCCCCAAATGTTGCCATGGCTTTAAACAATGCAGCAGCAGCAGCAGCGGCCGCAGCTCCAGCACCTGCCGCAGGAGGAGCACCTCCCCCCCCTCCTCCAGTCCTTACTCCTCAGGACGTTATGCATGGTCTTATTGGAACTGGCAATTTTTTTACCATCGCCCAACAGATTGCTGCAGGCGCTGCATATTGGGAAGTTGCTACCCGCTGCGCCCAGACAGCGTTTCAAAAGGTGCCTGACACGAAGGGTGACAGTACGTCCCGTTGGGGTACTGTTCGCCAAGGTCCAAATGAGCCATATGCTGCCTTTATCGATCGCCTATATGACTCTTTGAAGCGCCAAATAGCAGACACTCAAGTTCAGGAGGTGATCTTGAAACAACTTGCCTTTGATAATGCGAGTGAGGATTGTAGAGTGGCACTTCGCCCTCTGATCAGCCAGCAAGGGATAAATATAGCCGACATGCTAAAGGCTTGTCAGTCCATCGGCTCAGAAAGCCACAAGGCACGGCTACTTGCCGCAGCTTTATCCCAGGCTGCCAACCCTATGAAAGACAAACTTTGTTTTGGATGCAATAAGCCTGGCCATTTCCGCGCACAATGCCGCTCCACTGGCAGTCAGTCTGGAAAGCGCCCCCCCTCTAAGTGTCCTATCTGCAAGAAAGGCTTTCATTGGGCAAATCAATGCCACTCAAACCCTGCTAATCAGAATCAAACCTCTAGCCAAGGACAATCATCCCAGAACCAGGGAAACCGGCAAACGGGCCCTCCCCGGGCCCCAGTAAATCAATAGGGGGACAATGTCTGATGCCACAACTTATTCTCACTCAGGATGTACGATTCCCGGTTCCATTTTGTCCTCACAAAGCCTTGGTTATAGCCTGTGGATTTGCTATAGACAATTCTCAACGTTGTCTTGTCTTGCCACTTGCCTCTGCACAAACTGTTGGGGTATATGCTGTGCCTGGAACCATTCAAGGACCCTATGATTCAATCACCATTACGCTATATGCTGATCGCCCCTGCCATCTCCCATCTGGCACGCCAGTGGCTAAAGTCATACTGCTCCCTGCGGATGCCACAACTCCTACAGATACCCCCTTAATTGCTGCAGCAATGCCTCTCACAGCTCAGCGCCCTACCTTAAAAATGACACTGGGTGGACGTGAGGTAGAGGGGGTTCTAGATACAGGGGCAGACGTTACTGTGATTGCTAAACAAGCCTGGCCTCCCGAATGGCCTACAAAGGCAGCTGCCCAAGTTTTGGGTGTCGGGGGAGAAACCCCAGCTTGTCAAAGCCTTCACCCAATTATGATTCAAGGCCCTTCGGGTCTTTCTGTCACCATTTATCCTCTCATTTTGGACATTCCTGTTTGTCTTTGGGGACGGGATGTTCTTGAAGCCTCAGGCTCTTCCATTCAGACAAATTTATTCTAAGGGCCGCCCCTGCACACCCGAGGACCACACTAGCCCTCACCTGGACATCAAACACGCCTGTTTGGGTTGAGCAATGGCCTCTGACTAAAGACAAACTTGCAGCGGCGGCCCAGCTTGTCTCGGAACAACTTCGCCTCGGACACATAGAGCCTTCTTCCTCCCCATGGAATACACCAATTTTTGTCATCAAAAAGAAAACCTCTGGCCATTGGAGGCTCATTCAGGATTTAAGGATGGTAAACAACCAGATGCAACCTATGGGCGCATTACAGCCTGGTTTTCCTAATCTTAATATGATACCAAAAGACCACAAACTTCTGGTGGTAGATATAAAAGACTGCTTCTTTTCCATACCACTAGCCCCGGCAGATCGTCAGCGTTTTGCCTTTACATTGCCTGTTCTCAACAATGCTCAACCAACGGAACGCTACCAATGGGTTGTTCTGCCACAAGGTATGAGAAATTCTCCAACTTTATGCCAGCACTTTGTCAATTTAGCCCTAAAACCTTTCCGCCAGCGCCACCTAGAGGTTATTTGTTGTCATTACATGGATGATATCCTTGTGGCTGCACAGGACATATCAATGGAATTATTAAAAGACCTTACGTCTGCCCTGACAGATTTTGGACTGTGTATTGCCCCAGATAAGGTTCAGCAAACTTTGCCTATGTTATATCTTGGACATAAATTGACACAACAAGCAGCCATTCCGGTTGTTCCCCAATTGTCTTTTCCTGCCCGCCTAAGGCTGGTTGACCTTCAACAACTTTTGGGACACCTGAATTGGATAAAGAATTACCTTAATCTGCCTACTAGCACCTTGTCACCAATGTTTTCTGCCTTACAAGGACACAAACTACCTGGAGAAGTCATCCCAGTTACAGAAGAAATGCTACAAGCCTTACAACAGGTTAATGCTTTATTAAGAGACCGAATGGTGGATCGCATAGACACTCTGCACAATGTGCAGTTATCCTTGGCAATTTTTTCCACACCCTTGCTGCCTACAGCCATTCTCTACTCACAGAAATCGGCTGCCCCCTCGGGTGTCAACATTGTGGAATGGATCCACCTTCCGCATACTCCACCGCGCAACATTTATTCCTCTCCAGCGGCTGTAATGGATTTGGTAATTAAAGGGCGCGCTCGAGCAAAAGCCCTCTCTGGACTGGACGTTGAAAAAATTTACTTGCCTTTTTCACTCACAGAAACACAACACCTGATTTCCACCTCCGTGGCTACTCAAGTAGCACTTGTGGATTTTTTGGGAACCATCACGCATAATCCCCCCTCTGATCCACGCCTGTCTTTTCTTTCTCAAACTGTCTATACTTTAAAAACTGCTCTCTCTCCGACCCCCATCCCCTCTGCCCTTACCCTTTTCACTGATGGGTCAAAAACGCGGGGGGTGGTGGCATGGGAGGAGGGTGGAAAATGGAAAACTGAATTTACTGAGCAACAGAGGTCCGCCCAGCGGGCTGAACTTGCTGCTGTAATCCTTGCCTTTCAACTCTTTCCTGATAAACCTTTTAATTTGCTTGTTGATACACAAAATGTGTATCGCCTTCTGTCTTCCCTGCCTGTTTCTTATATCACGCCTGCGTTAGATGCTGATTTGTTTGTTCTTTTTTCTACCTTGCAGTATCTTATTCAAGAACGCCGTCATCCTTTTTATGTTGCACACCTTCGTTCCCACACCAATCACCCAGGGTTTTTGGCTCAGGGAAATGCCGTGGCAGACGCTGCACTGCGATCTGAAGTGTTTTCCTTGTTTTCTGACCCTATTCTCTCTCATTCTACCTTTCACCAGCCTGCTAAAGTTTTGGCAAAAATGTTTAAAATCCCTATTGCACAGGCACGAGACATTGTCTCTCAATGTTCTATCTGTTCTAAGGCTCCAACCATGATTCCCTTTGATGCGGTGAACCCTAGGGGTACGTCCCCTCTTGCGGTTTGGCAGATGGATGTTACTCACACCCCTCTGCTCGCACCATTTTCAAAAGTTCACCTGACAGTGGACACCTCATCTGGATTTATCTGGGCCATCCCATTGAAGGGTGAGACCGCTTGTCACGTCATTCAGCACACCCTGCGCTGTTTTGCTGTGATGGGTAAGCCACAAAGCATTAAAACGGATAATGGCCCAGCCTATATTTCCTCTCAGTTTTCATCCTTTTGTGATTTATGGAATGTGAAATTAATCCATGGTTTGCCTTTCAATTCAACAGGACAGGCGATTGTGGAGAGGGCGCACCTGACCTTCAAGACTCTGCTGTCCAAACAACTTGGAGGTCGAAGTGCCCCCTCCGCCGAGATTCCTTCAATTGTGCATACTGTTTTATTCACTCTTAACCATATTTTGTGTCCCCATAATAAGGAATATACACCGGCTGAGATTCATTTTCGAAAAGCAGAGCCTTTGGCTCGACCTCTTGTATCTTACAGACAGCTACCTGATCCAACATGGCATGGTCCTGTGTCACTCATCTCCTGGGGACGCGGCTACGCGGCAGTGGACCTGGATGGACGGCCTACCTGGTTACCAGCGCGCTGTGTGCGACCCTGGCGAGCTTCTGCCTCGGAAGTGAAAGCAGCAACGAGCCATACTTCACCCTCTCTGGCGGACGTCGCCTTCCTGCAGCCCTGAGTCCCTACTGCACTTGGAGACATCGCCATCTGACCCTGAACGTGCCGTGGTTGGAATCACCTGTAACAGCGATACCAGTCTTTCCTGCAAAACTACCAAACCATCTTGTACCTTATTCTTTGCAAGCTCCACGACGCTCCTGGAACCACACAAAAAGGTTCCATTATGGTTTTGCCGCTGCCTGCTTAGGAAACTCTCCTGGCTATGAAGGATGCCCGCGATATACAGGTTTGGCATGGGTTTTGCCGCCCCGTGATAGTACCCCTACTTGTGTTCCCACCACAAATTGGGAATGGTCTTTCCAACATTCCCTGTCACCAATTAACAAAGCCTATATTGGTCAATTGGGATCATGTGTCTGTCGCACTGGTTGTTGGACTAAACCAGGTTTTTGGTTTCTGAAAAAAGGAAATGTTGCCACCCTCTTTCACAGAGGCTGTGAAGAGGTGGCAGTTGCTGTCCTTTTCCCTTATAACCCATATTGCCCACCTGCACAGCTCATCTGGTTCCTGCAACATTGGCCGAAACAAAAAAATTCTACTGGCTGGCTGCATCCACAGCACTTTCGAAGACATCGACGCTCAGCTAGCCATGATCCCAGTATTTTGTCTAAAACTAATCGTTCAGAGGACTATCATGCTCTCTGGACTGATAATACCTTTGTAAAAGACATGGCTCAATTGTCAAAGATTTTGAATTATACTAATTGTTGGATTTGTATGCATATTCCTCCACAGGCTCGACGCTCTGGCATATTGTTGCATGGCATCCCCATTAATGATTCTTTTAAGATAAGTAATAATCTCAAGATTAACCGCACACGTTTTCCACCAGTGGCATTGACCTTGTTAGAACCAGCAGATAGGTGTTTTAAGTTTAAACATAACACATCTGTATTTCTAGGGAACTACCCTAATTGTGCTTGGACTTATGAATATGTCAATACCTCCTCTTGTTTCTTGAACACAACCACACGCAGTGGAAGACCACCAGTAGTTATAGGGAATGTTACCCACCGTATGACATGGGGCCAGCATGCAATGTGCAATGATTTTGATGGATGGATATGGTGGATGAAAAAGAGTAGTAGGACATCCATGGTTTTACAGAATGATCTTTGGCTTTTCTGCGGACATAGAGCCTATAAGGAAATTCCTAAAAGTTTTTCAGGGATTTGCACCCTTGGTATTGTAGTTCCATTGATTTATAAGTTAGACAATATTTCTTCGCTTCGGCTTCGCAATAAGAGAGATGCTAACGCTCCTATAGTTCATTATGCTGAAACTGCAATTGCTAGGGCTGCCCTGCCCCCTCTTGGTGTTGCCATGAATTACAGGGACCTCCATAGACTCTCCAACTGGACAGAAGGGCTATTCAATGCAACTATAAAAGCCTTGAAAGTAATTAACCAAGAAATGTCCAATATTCGTGAGGTTTCCCTGCAGAACCGCTATGCTTTGGACACCATTTTGGCCTCCAAGGGAGGGGTGTGTGGGTTAGTGTTATCACACTGCTGTATGTATATAAAAGATTATAATCTTAGTATTTCCACAACTATTAATGAAATGGAAGCCATGGTTAAACAAAATCCGATCTCACATCCTCCCATTCCTGACCCTTGGGAATGGCTTTTTTCCTGGCTTCCCGATGGATTTTGGTTTCGTCATTTATTGCTAATAGGCTTAGGATTGGTTATAGGATTTGTGTGTATTTGTTGTTGCATACAATGTGTTCCCTCGTTGATCACCCACTGTATGGGGTGGTGGTCTTCGCGACGCACTTCCTTAGGTGTCCCCCGCCGAGAATATGTTGCCAGATACACGCGCTTTCGCAATGAAATTTATGACTCTGATTAAATAAAATAAAAAAGGAGGGCATGTGGGGATGCAATAAAAAAATAGCACCCTTGTGCAAGATTGTGCAAGAGGAAGCATCTGCTGACTTGTTCCCCCACATGCCTGGGTCAGTGTCGCGCTGCCTAAACCGCAAAGCTTACGCGGCTGTCATGCTGTCCGGTAGAGAAGTTATTCTAAGAAATGCAAACCCTAGCTTTTTTCCACCCGAGTGCTACACGTGTATATGCAACATGATGTAATGTGCGCAAGGCTAATAAACATGCAAGGCTGCTGGGGGAGAGAGCTCACTCCTTGCTTAAACCTTCACCCATGACTCTTCGTCATTTTTCCTCCGCACCTGGTGGGCTGTTTTCCCGACATGTGTCCCCTGTTTGCATTTCACCATCTTCTCCTCTGAGTGACCCCACTGTTTCTTTGTTCCTCCTTTTGCTACGAACATACCAATAAAAACCTTTTTTTGTTGCTTTTAACCTCTCTAGCAAGCCTGAGTTCATTCTGTGCTTTAGCTTTTCTGACTTTGTGTCTACACGTGCTGGCTATTTGTTTGAATTCCTCTTTGGTGGTTTCCCCCTTTTTCCATTTTTTGTACACATCCTTTTTTAATCTTAACTCAGTTAAAAGTTCTTTAGATAGCCACCCTGGCTTCTTTAAGCATCTTCCATGTTTCCGTTTCATTGGTATTGCCTGACGTTGTGCTTTTACTATCTCCCTCTTAACAAACTCCCAGCCATCATGAACTCCCTTTCCTTTTAGTATTACTGTCCATGGGATCTCACCCAGCACTTCCCTAAGTTTTATGAAGTCGGCTTTCTTAAAGTCAAGAAATTGAGTCCTAGTATGCTTGGCTGCTCCTTTCCGCTGTATAGTAAACTTCAGAAGAGCATGATCACTCACGCCTAATGATCCTTCCACTTCTACCCCACTAACCAGGTCATCAACATTGGTTAGGACCAGATCTAAAATGGCTGTTCCTCTTGTTGCTTCTCCCACTTTCTGGACAATGAAGTTGTCTGCAAGGCCAGTGAGGAATCTGTTTGACCTTATGCTCTTGGCTGAGTTTGACATCCAACAAATATCCGGGTAATTGAAGTCCCCCATTACTACTATCTCCCTTCCTTTTGCATGCTTGGCCATCTGTTCCAGGAAGGCATCATCTATGTCCTCCGTTTGGCTTGGGGATCTATAGTAAACTCCCACAATGAGGTCACTGTTATTCTTCTCTCCCTTAATTTTGACCCAAATGCTCTCACTTTGGCTTTGAGGTTCTAAATCTTGGATCTCTTCACAGGTATACACATCCCTGACATATAACGCCACTCCTCCTCCTTTCTTGTCTGGTCTGTTTCTCTGAAATAGATTGCATCCCCCCATTATTACATTCCAATCGTGGGACTTATCCCACCAGGTTTCAGTGATGCCTATTATGTCATATTTAGTTTGCTGTACCAAGAGCTCAAGCTCATCTTGTTTATTTCCCATGCTTTGCGCATTAGTGTACAGACATTGAAGTCCATTAATCATTCCCCCGTGTCTCTTATTTAAGGATTTTTTCCTCCCACCACTAGGTCTGCGTGCTGTTTGCTCCATTTGGTCTCTGACATTTGGATGATCATCTTCATCAATTGATAGACTCCTACCTTCAGTAGCACTGTCTCCCTTCCCCACATTAGTCAGTTTAAAGCCCTCCTGATGAGGTTTCTGAGATTTTTGGTAAAAACATTCCTCCCAACCATTGTGAGGTACAGCCCATCGCTTGCCAGAAGTCCATCTTCAAGAAACTGCAGTCCGTGATCTAAGAATCCAAACCGTTCCTGTTTACACCATTTGCGAAGCCAGCTGTTCACTTCCACTATTTTTCCCTCTCTCCCTGGGCCACGTTGTTCAACTGGGAGGACAGATGAGATGACAATTTGTGCATTTAATTGCTTCAATTTCCTGCCCAGAGCCTCGTAGTCTCTTTTGATCTTCTGCTTGCAGTGTCATTGGTTCCCACATGAACCAAGAGGAAGGGGTGTTTGTCAGTGGGTTTTATGATTCCTTGCAGTCGTTCAGTTACATCTTGGATCTTAGCCCCGGGGAGACAGCACACTTCCCGAGACATCTTGTCAGACCCACAGATCACTGCTTCTGTTCCCCTCAGTAGGGAATCCCCTATCACCACTACACGCCTCCTCTTAGGTTTGGTTGGGGTTCTTCCGTGAGCTGTCCGTTCCAAGATCGCCTGCACATTCCCTGAGGACTGACTTTGCTGCTCGTCTTCATATACCTGATCGACTGTAATGAGGGAGAGATCCTCAAATGGAGTCTGCTCTTCGTCTTCCATGTTAGGGGAGAGGACCTCAAAGCGATTGTGTATTTCTAAACAATCAGACCGAACCCTGGGCCTCCTACTTCTTTGAGTCACGTTTCTCCATATATCTGGCTCCTGTGTTGGTGAACTAGCCTCCTTCTCAGGGGAGTCCCCTGTCTCCTCCTTGGTGGAGACGGTGTGCTCTGTTGCTTCCAAGAAGACCTCCAGCTCTCTAATTCTTTGGAGCGTAGCTACACATTCCTCCAGTTGCTGGACTTTGTCTTTTAAGAGGGCAATCAACATGCAATTGCTGCAGGTAAAGCTGCCTGCAACCTTTGGCAAGATGGCAAACATTGTGCAGGAACTGCAGGCGACTGCAGCTGTTCCCTCCCCCTCCATCTTGAGAACGTGTCGTTGGGGTGGCTACAGCGATCCTCCATCATAAAAAGCGTGAAGACAGGACAAATAACTCCCCCCACAAAAAACCTAGGTCTCCCCCAACAAACGTTTGAGACTAGGTCCCCTAAATCTAAAAGATGGATCAAACTGAGCGCGCCGCTGCCCTGCAAGCTCTGATAAGCTCCTCCCACAGCTAATCACCTGCCTCAACAGAAACCCTGCCCCCTCTGACCTTTGCACAGGGAGAGCAGCTAATCAGCCACAAAGAAAAGCCTGACAGGCAAACCCTGACAGGCACACTCTGACATTTCACACAAATATCTCTCTTAAAAAACAAAGCCAACATGAACAGACATATATACATTTCCTCTTAGAAGGTTACATGCACCAACCAGTGGATCCTCCTGGAAAAGCTATCTGAGCTGTGGGTGGGTGGTAGTGCTTTGTAATCATTCTGGTTGTCTTCAGTGGGTGATTTTCAACTCTATAGAGACTTGTACCTGAGTGAGAGGCCACAATGATAAACAGGAATGTAAAGTTGCTGGAGCATCATGAGTTAAGTGAATTAACCAACCTGATATAGTTTGCAAATTGAGGCAAAGAGGCAGTAGGGATGTTGAGTTTGGGAGCTCTGCAGACGCAGTCCCCAATTCCCACCCCCCCAATACATTTGTTTGTTGCAGCAGTTATCAACTGATGTGCTAAAAGCTGTGTGATTTTTAATTGTACTTTTCTTATTGCCTTTAATTCTTTCATTGTATTTTATTTTCTCCTACAAACTTGGCCTGTGAAGTGAACATTCACCACCTCCATACTAGCCTTCTCTTTTTCCAGGGTTGCCAGTTTTTCTTACCATCTTATTTATTTATTAAATTTCTATACCACCCTTCATCCAAGGACCACAGGGCGGTTTACAGTATAAAAACACAAAAATGCATAGCATAGTAATATATTCTTCTTCTGCCTCTTAAAAATATAGTATATGGCATATTCTTGAGTGGGCCTCTGAAACAACTAACTGATTATTAGGTAGAGATGGATTGTAGATTAGCCTGTTTCGAGCCCTTAGCAAAAATAAGTCTGCCTAGACCCATTTATGTGCAATCTTTTAAGGAAATAACACAGTTTTGGAGAAGAAAATATGTTGTACTCATTGGTTGATTACTAATGAAATGACTTGAATTACTAGCTTGCAAATTCAGTGCTTGACATATTTTATTTTCTTCAGTCACCCATTTGACAAAAAAAATGTTTAAAAACATCATCTAGATTTCAGTAAGGAGATGAAAATGATTTATAGGTGGTACATGACACCAGTTAAGCTTGAAAAAAATTACCATTTGCCCAATAATAAATGTTGGAAATGTAATGAGACTGAAGGTACATTCTTTCACCTTTGAAAGAAGGTGCCCAAGGATTAAGACGTGCCCAAGGATTAAGACATTCTGGGAGATGATTTATAATGAAATGAAAAAGGTATTTAAATATACCTTCCTTAAGAAACCAGAGGCCTTTCTCCTGGGCATGGTCGGCCAATTGGTGCTAAAGAAGGATAGAACTTTTTTTATGTATGCAACAACAGCAGCAAGAATACTCATCACGAAGTATTGGAAGACACAAGATTTACCCACCAGGGAAGAATGGCAGATGAAGCTGATGGACTACATGGAATTGGCGGAAATGACTGGCAGAATCCGAGACCAGGGAGAAGAGTCAGTGGAAGAAGACTGGAAAAAGTTTAAAGACTATTTACAGAAATATTGTAAAATTAAGGAATGCTAGAAGAATGTTGGAATGAAGTGATATGGCTTTAGTAGAAAGGTTATAAGGAATTAAGTACAAATAGATTAATAGAGTATTAAAAGAAAAATAAGGTTGAAATGTGTTAAGATAATTATAGGATAGGAAACAGGGGAAGATGGAAAGGAATTGCTGAAATAATTAATAGAAGTGGAATACAAAAAGGGAGGTGTGAGGAGGTCGTGGAAATATGTGAAAGAAAGATAAGACATTGAATTTTTTTCCCTCTTTTCTTTTCTTTGTTGATGTGTTTTTAAATTGTTTTTGTTTTGTCTTGTTAGTTTAATGTTTTAGTGTAAGGCAGTGTCTTTGTATTGTAATGTATTGTTTTTTCTTTGTTTGTTTTTCTGTAGTGTTTAAATTGTTGTAAAAGCAATAAATATTATTTAAAAAAATAGATTTCAGTAAGGAGAGATGTGATTTGAATTTTTGCACATTTAGTCTTTTCAATTCTCTCTCACAGATGGGTCTCCAATACCCACCATGTTAAAAAAGGGGTGTGCTACAAATTGTCCCTCAACGAATTACACCTTCTCTACATTTGAAGGTTACTTAAGGAGTGTTATCGTTTGCTGCCAATATGACTTTTGCAACGAAAGATATATTCATGGTAAGTAGCTGCATTCTTGTAGAATTATATATCTCAATGTATCCCTGAGCATGAATATCATTGAGATTTCCCATTTCCCCATTGGTTGCCCATAGACAAATGATACTGTTCCAGTGCAATAACCATCTTCCTAGTTTACATGGGAGATGATTAGAATCAACATCACCATCTGTGTCTCAAGGGGGAAGCAAGTGTCCTGTCTGAAGCATTTATTGACAAAGAGCTTCAAATGACCCCTGGGTGATTCTTCATTTATTGGGGGATTGGGGAGCGATAGAGAGATGAATAACCACTAAAACATCTGACAGTGGGTGCCATTTGCGGACCAGCACGCAGTACTCCCGATCTCCCTAGAGAGAAGCCAGTCGGCCTGAGCTGGCCTGCCTTCCAATAGTCACAGACCGTTGTGGTTCCTGCCAAACCCCTATTTAAACCAGCCAGTCTGTGGTGTCACTAAGCGCCAGGCCAAGTGAGCGGACCGCGAGTGAGAAAATTTCATTTTGGTCCACTCTGGGCTTTTATAAGTGGGGCAGAGCCAGCGTGGGACGCACAGTCGTTTCCTGAGCTTCACCCACCCAACCCTCTCTTTAATCTTTTCCTTTTATTTTAGTTTAACCATTTTCCTTTCAGGTTTGTCTTATGATGGTTGCTGTTGAAGAGCCAGGAAGGAATTGTCCCTGCTCCGCAGGTTTCACCTTCCCCATAGGAATTGTCACAACTTTAGTCGTCATTCTAAAGGGGGGGGGGGGACTGCAGTGGTGACTCACCCCTCCTTGCAATGGCGTTTTCAGGGTTCAGGACTTGTGTGAAGGGGGTCACTGGCCATACACTGGTAGGTTGTTGGTGAACTTCCCAAAATTGTTTGGAGAAGTGGGGGCTGGCTATGTAAAGATGCATTTTACAATGCCCCCTCTGATCCGAGTAACTCTGCTGTGCCTCAGTTTCCTGGCCGGGGGGCTGAGAGGGATACATGCCCAATGCCTAATCCAAAGTTTCCTACATGTGAAACTGTGAATAATGTTGTGGCCATTTTAATCATAATAAATGTTGACATGTATGATTCATTGCTCTGGGCCTGTCTCCCAGGGGAGAGGGGGTTCTCTGCCTGGACACACAATACATTTCTTCCTTGCTCCCTACTAGCCCAACTACATCCTAGGAGTTCTCCTGCACGGGAGAACTGTGGAGGAAGTCAATTGACCTGTAGTTGCTGCTGATGGCTCTCCAGCCAGAGAACGACAAAAGCAGCACTGCTGCGCCAAAGGGCATTGGGACTGTGAGGAGGGTGCCCTCAGCCAAGGTTTAAAAATGGCCTCTTGTGCAGGTTGAATTTTCTCAGGACCCTCCTTGGTGGAAGGAAGGGGTATCAGGAGGGTTGTGTGCACTTCCACCCCTCCTCAGGTGAGAGTCTGGAAAGGGAAACTGTGACCTGGGAAGTAGCGAAATTGTTGTCAGGAATATATGTGTGACTAATGGGTGGCAATTTGTATTATTATTTTATATGGTTCAGTAAGTGAACCATTTCTTTCTTTCTTCGGTGTTTGAAGTACATTTTTGTTGTGTGGAAGGAGTGACTAGTGATAGGGGATGGTGACTTGAGTAAGAAATGCTGGAGTGACTGGGCAGATGATGTGCTTGTGTGCATTTGTAAAACAGAATATGATCAGTGATACTGACTGAGTAGCAGGTATTTTATTATTTGTGTAAATGTAGGGCATAAATTCAGTGTAATGTGTAGTGAGTTGGGAGATGTCTTGGCAAAAGGGTCTCTGAAGAGAGGGAAAGGATCCCTGAATCTAAATATAACTTAGTTTTATTTCTTTTGAGATTTGATTGCTTTATTGCATTGCATTGTAGCTATGTGTAATTTTTTTTTTTTTTGTAGTTTCACAGTTTCATACACACACACGCACACGCACACACACATTTTTAATTGGCAAACCACTTAGAGACTGTATTGTGGTACATAAAAGTTTAAAACATATATAAGTGTATTGAATACAAAGAAGAAGAAGAAGAAGAAGAAGAAGAAGAAGAAGAAGAAGAAGAAGAAGAAGAAGCTGTATTTACTATTTTCAAAATGTATATATCTATATCTAGATATATATGTGTATACCCTTCAGCAATAGGTGACAGCATAGTTTACAACATAGTAACAAAGTAAACAGCATAATGTAGGGCTGCCAAACATCTGGGTTTTCCCGGCCATATCCATGTGTTTGTGGGGGGGCGGGGGCGGGGGCGGGAGATGTCCCAATGTCCTCTCAGGAAATGTTGGAACATATGCCTACCAGGGCTGGGCCTGGCTCACAAATGGGTGGCCTACCACTTGAAGCCTGTCTGGCTTCTCTCTCCCCATTCCAAAACACACCATCCAGAGCAGGTGAAGTCCTGCAATCCGACTGCTGGCATCTCAGTCTAGGTATTCAAGGTAATAACCAGATCTGCATTATCTGCTTGATTAATGCAATCCTCTTGTAGGATTATAGAACTGAGGCCTAGGATTTTTTATGGAAATATATGGGCTGGATCCATGTTTTTACTGTACGGATTGCTTTTGGCAGATCCATCATATGAAAACAATGGGCTAATGTGTCATGCTTCTGGCCCAGAAGATTATCCGAAGTGGGAAAATCTCAGCTGTAATGGTGATGAGACTCGATGCTTTGAGTTTGTCCTTGTTCACGGTAAGTATCACTGACAACAAATGTGAGGGAGATTAGAAACACAGCTTGCCAGGGTGGGTTGGTGGCTCTCTTATTCTGTTTGCAACTTCCTGCCAGAAAAAAGATTTCAAGTTTTGTGGGGAAGGACAGGGGTTTTCCCCCTGAACATATTACAGTATTATGCAGTATATAGTTGAGCCTATGGAGCGGTGATCCAAAATGCAATATTGAGCCTCTGCCTCTCTCTCTCTCTCTCTCTCTCTCTCTCTCTCTCTCTCTCTCTCTCTCTCCATCCCAGAATGTGGATTAAGCCTCTCTTGCATAATAACAATAAAAATACACATGTGACCATGCCTCTTTCTCTTTACCAGATGACAGTTCGGTTCCTGATAAGGTTTATAACGGCTGTGCCACTCCAACGTTTTGTGAGTTGGCTAGGACATCACCGTATTATGACTACCTTTCAGGCACTATAACAGAAGCACGATGCGGTGATACTCTGCCTTCTGGAAAGAAGCTCAACAATGAAGGGTAGTTAGGAGAGAAGAATGTCTCCATCATTTTGGATCCCACCACTTGCAGCCTCGGTAGAGGTGGAGATTGTCTCTTTGATGGTGGCTTTGCAGAGTTTCTGGAATTCACAGGACTCCTGTGTCTTTTATCTGGCATTTGGTGGAGGCTGAATGGGATGCAGGGCATAGAGAAATGTGGGGCTTGGGAGCTATGTCTCATGATATGGTTTATGGGGTAATTTTTCCTTCCTTCATAATAAACATAATAAACTAGTGTGGCAAATAAAATTTTGTTGTGTTTCTGCATTTATCAAATTAACAATATTTAGCAGTGGTGGTGGTGAAGGACAGAGTCTTTAGAAGGAACAAATGGATAATTATTAATTAATAAACTAAGTTTTATTTTGACTATTAGTTAATAAAGTTACTAATAACTAATCACATTATGTTTCTGGAAGCCCAGGCCAATTTTCCAGATTTCCCTGAGAATCAGCAGCATAAAATTCAATGAGAGGGGATAGAGGTATCTGTCCTTTACTAGTTTCCTTTGCGAAACAGTAATAAAATGAACAATGTAGATTTCCTCACTTCCACCTCATGAGGAGGATAATGGTATAATGTTGTTATCTAATTGACTCTTGAAGCTTAGATACTTTCTTTTAAAAATGAGAAACATTGGGACTCCCAGATGCTGGGAATCATGATGGAGGGGGCAGGGAGAGTGCCATTCTGATAGTGTCCCTCCTCCATCACCCAATTGGCCAAAAACTAAATTAGTAAACATCATCTAGATTTCAGAAAGGAGGGAACTGATGAGAAGTTTTGCAGATGTAGTTATTTAATTCTTCTCCATCACAGGTGGGTCTAAAATACATGGCAAGGATGACATGGGATGTGCTACAAATTGTCCCTCAACGAATTACAGTTTCACTGTATCACAAGATTTCTTGTGATAGTGATTGTGATAGTGATAGTGTCCCTCCTCCATCACCATCATCTTCTTCTTCATCACCATCATCTTCTTATTTACACATGTTAGTTGCTTGGTACCTGAAGTCTCTAAATAATTGTTGGTGTCAAAATTTATATACCACCCTATATCCAGAGGTCTCAGAGCGGTTCACAGAATATAAAACCACAAAATACACAAACAAAGTAAAAAAAACCCAATAACTCCCCCAACACATTTTAAAAGGGCATAGGATGCCAATCAAACAAAGGCTTGGTTAAAGAGGAATGTTTTTACCTGGTGCATAAAGGTGTATAATGAAGCATTCTACTACTACTACTACTACTACCACTAATAATAATAATAATAATAATAATAATAATAAAATTTATTTATATCCCGCCCTCCACAGCTGAAGCCGGGCTCAGGGCGGCTAACAACAATAAAATAGTACAATATTCTAAAATGATTCTAAAATCATTTCATTATAAAATGGAGAACTACTACAGAAAAGGCCCGTTTCTGTGTTTCCAGCCTCTGGACCTCTTGAGGATGAGACACGTGAAGAAGGGCCTCTGAAGATGATCTCAGGATCTGGGTGGGTTCATATGGAAAGTTGCAGTCCTTGAGATATTACGACCCTGAGCCGTTTATTTATTTATTTTTAAATGATATTTATTAAGCATTTTAAAATTACAGAAAAAACAAAAAGACAAAGAAGAAAAAAAACAAGAGAAAAACAAACAGCAATTAAACAATACAAATCGATAAAAATCAAAAGCAAAAAGCAAAACCAAAACACATAACACATCAAAATCAAAAAACAAAAGTAAACCACAAAAATTTAAAAACAGATCCAATATTCTCAAATCCTTAACTGTCATTACCTTATTTCATCGACCTTCTCACACCTACCTTTTTTGTATTCTAGTTATTAATTATCACAGCAAATCCTTCCCATTTTTCATAATATTCTGTCATTAAATTACCTTAATCTATTTTAACCTTATTTTACTATAAAAAACCGATTTCTCATAATCATAACATATTCTTGCATAGTTCTTTTTAACATTTCTGCTAAAGACAAATCCATGTGTCGTTCCAACATTTTTCTAATACTCATTAATTTTACAAAACAATCCTAAATAATAAATTTTCTTTCTTCCAATCTTCATCCAACGTCTCTTCCTCCTGGTCCCGGGTTTTGTCAGTCCTTTCTATCCCATCCATCTAGTTCATTAACCTGGTAATCTTATGTCCAAGGCCCTTAAGTCTCTTCCATGTCCCTTCTGCAGATCTTCTTCATATTTATACCTGTACTTTACTTTGTCTCCTGTTCCTTTCACTCGTGGAAACTCCAACTTGACAGTATTTTTGTCCCTTCTCGACAGATCAGCCCCTTTTCCATAGTCCACACTGAACTCCATGTGGTATTTAAAAGCATGTTTCAAGGTCCCTCCAGAGTTGAGGACCCCCACAACCCCAAACTCCCCACGGCCCATTGCCAGACTTGAAAAGTCAAGACATCTCTGCATAGGGGGTCTATCCAGCCCCCCATCTCCAAGCCAAACAAAACTCTATCTCTCCAAATCTGGCTTTTTCCAAGTTGATTTGTCAGATCCAACAACTCATGTTCCTGCTGGGCCACAGCTTCCTCCATCTCTGCCACCCGAGGTCCAGCAACAACCTCCTCCCTCATCTGATCTGTCAGAGCACACTCCTGAGTTGATTCCTGGGTGGGCTCTATATAGATACCCACTACCTGTCCAAAATTTCTAATCGCAACAGTCATCAAATCCGTCTTCTCATGTAACTGTTCCAATAAAGAACTTGTCTTGCAGAAAGCACGCACCAGAGCCTCTGAATACATTGTTATGCAAGGTCAGAAGTCTGTTCCCACGATCTTAATCTGTTTGCAGCTGCGAAGCTCCCCAGTTCAAATTTAATAACAGTTTCACAAGCTCCCTCTAGGGGAAGAACTTCTATTTGTATCAATCTCTTTTCTTTTTCTTTTTTTTTAACAGCAGATCTAACAACAAAGTTTCCTTTTCCAGATATTTTGTCAATATTTGTTCCTTTAAAATGCGAAAGAGAACAATGGAATCACTATGTTTCTCTTCTTTTAACTGTCTGTCAAAAACATTTGTCTATAGTCAATGAACTTCCCAAAAACATCTGTCCTGACACCCCACTCCCAGGTTCAAGATGGTGGAAAATTACTTTTCTTTACACTTTCTTCTACAGGTTTAAACAGTCCGGAAAAAATCCCCCCTCTTCTCCTGCTTCCGAAGGGGGTTCAGTAGTTTTAGATGATGAAAGTTGATCCTTTAGAAACGATTTTCTAAACTCTAGTTTGCCATGTCTTTGCTTTAATCTATCTACAAGAAACGGAAGGCTGACTTCGTGTTTAGACCTTCCCACTTCAGTGCCAAATTAAGAGGAATTTCTTAATCCAATTTTCCGTTCTACTCACAGATCGTTGTTTAAAGTCCAATTGTCCAAATTTGATCTGCTCACGGGTAGTTGTTTTTGTAGCCAAATTGTCCCAGGAAAAAGGTAGCGCTCTCCGGCAACGGCTGTGCGGCTTCGCTCCACGGAAGAAGCAGTTGACTCTCAGCACCGCGCCACTAGCCCCTCTTCGCTCCGGAGCCCGTAATTGGGTTCCTTTACGAATTGGGGGGGCGCAAAAGGTGCCTGCCAAGTCCCATGGTCACAGGCTTCATCCACCTGTGATTTTTTAAAGGGTTCCTGCTTCGCCGTAGCGGAACAGACCCGTTTTCCGTGGAGCCAGTCCCTCCGGATCAGAGGGAATCCGCCATTACCGATGGCGCCACCCCGGAAGTCCGGATCCTGAGCTGTTTAAGGCTTTATAGGTCAAAACCACCACTTTGAATTGGGCCTGGAAACTAATTGGTAGCCATTGCATTCAGCCTAGGATTGGTGTTGTAGTAAGAATTCACCTCTACACCACCTTGTTCATTACCCAGGTGAGGAACAACCAACTTTTGAATAGACCACAGAACCAAGGTAACAATTTTCAAGTCTAGCATCCAGATTTAAGGACCCAGCATTTATTATAGCTATAGCAAAAAGACAGAGCTCACTCAACTCAACGTGCCAGTTGAGAAGGTCTGCCCCGAGGCACCTCAGAACAAAAGCTTAGATAGTAGTTCTCAAACAGCCAACAAAGGGTCATAAAACATACATCAGGAAAGGTTAGATGTCTGGAGAAATAACACATTTATGGCTCCATACTGATATCTTCACCCCTCCAATGACCTTAGAGTGGCCCCGATGTGCCCAGACCATTTGACCATTTTAGGTTTCGGATGTCCAGCATTACCTTGGCAAACTAGCATTAAGTGAGGGAAGAGCATCATAAAATCCTCTTCCTGGGTCTCAGAAAACTTCTAAGATAGCTGATATATACTCATGTGCTAAAACTCTTGTGCTAAAACATCCTGCCATTAGTACCACTTTCAGGGTTAGATAAGGAGACATGGAATGCAGTGTAGGAGGGAGAGACTTACAAATGCAGAACACATGAAAATCAAGCCTAATGGATTCTTTTTTTCCATGTATTTTCCATGTATTTTTTATTAAAGATTTCTTGCTTTACAAAAGTATGTACAATGTCTCTTTTTTCAAGTTACATTTTCTACAGATCAGTTTCATTTGTTGAGACATTAGTGTTACATTAGGAAGAAAAGGGGGGTAGAGGTGGAGGGGGCCATGGGGTGTGTGTGCGGGGTCGGGTGGCAATGTTTCTATTTTACTTAATGAATGTGTGGAGTTTTGTGTCAGCGTCGCTTGTGCAGATTCTCTTTGCTATTTGCTTCTGTCCTTTGGTAGTGAGAGAGATTGGGGTGGCCTAGGGTATGGTTGTTGGTTTGTGATTGGCCGTGGTGAACTTTCTTTTCATGTGTGGGTGGGGTAGGTGGGTTTTTTTAGGATCAGGTTAGCCATATTGATTCGTATGCTGTTGGTGAATTCTTGTCGTTTTCTTGTTGGGCTGTGTATTATATATAATGATTTATAATGAAATGAAAAGAATGTTTAAGATAACCTTTGTGAAAAGACCAGAAGCCTTTTTATTAGGCATTTCAGGTCAAGATATGCCAAAAGAGAAGAAAAAACTTTTTATGTGTACTACAACTAGCCCAAAGATGGAAAAGTAACGAAATACCTACTAAAGAACAATGGCAAGAAAAACTGGTGGAACATGCTGAAATGGCGAAGCTGACTGAAAGATTTGAAGACAAGGGCAATAGAGGTTTTTAAAAAGACTGGGAACCCTTTATGTTGTATTTACAGAATCAGTGTAAAGAAATGGACTCACTAGTAGGTTTTGAGTAAACACTTACAATTAACAAAATTAATATAGAAGTTATAAAGATGATTTTTTTAAAATATCTTTTTATTAAGTTCTTTTTTTTTGTAACCAAAACATACAACATAAGTGATGAAAAACATACAAATAAGTCACCAAGTAAAAAATAAAATAAAAGACAAAACAACACATACAAAAAAAGAAAACCAACGAAAAACAGACCAACATCCATTCGTAACATGACTTCCCTCCATCTCGGCTTTGGGCTATATAATCACCATATCTTCCTGCGGTGTCATTTTACAACCTTTGTCTATACATCGCAGGTTTTATATTACACGTACTGTGATTTTGAAATTTCCTAAATGTGTTTCTATGTATGTCATATATTTATTCCAATCATTAATAAATTTTACACTTTTTTGATGCCTGATTTTTCGTGTCATCTTTGCTAATTCTATATACTCGAATAATTTAATTTGCCATTCTCTTACAGTTGGGATATTAGGGGTTTTCCAGTTTTGCGCTAACAATATCCTGGCGGCTACTGTTGAGTATTGGAACATTGTTTGGTCTTCTTTCTTAATCTCCTCTCCAACCATTCCCAGGAGAAAGGCTTCGGGTTTTTTGGGAAAGGTGTATTTCAAAAAAATTTTTAATTCATCATAAATGTTTCCCCAAAACCTTTTAACTTCTTCACAAGTCCACCACATGTGGTGGAAGTTGCCCTCTCTTGTTTTGCATTTCCAGCATGTTTTGTCTCCGGTCTTATACATGTTTTCCAATTTCACGGGGGTGATGTACCATCGGTACATCATCTTTCCCATGTTTTCTCAGAGTCCAACACATGCTGTGAACTTCATATCCTTGTTCCAAAGTTTCACCCACCTATCGTAATCTAGATTATATCCAAGGTCTATGGCCCATTTGACCATAACTTCCTTTATTTCTTCATCCTTAGTATCCCAGTCCAGTAATTGATTATACATTTTGGATAGGAGTTTAGAATTACCTTCCAATATTTCCACCTGATAGCTGGACTTTTTCTCATTCATCCCTATTTTTTTATGTTCGCTCCATAAGGCGTTAATTTGATGAAATTGTAGCCATCCCGTTAATTTATCCTTTAAATCTTCATATGTTTTGAGTTTCCATCCTTTATCTGATGTTACCAGGAGGTCTTCATAAGTCCATCTTTCATTTTCCATATTTAATTTTCTAATTGTTAGGATATCAGTTGGTGATAACCACCAGGGGGTGTCTTTTTCTATAAGTCTTTTATTTCTATCCCATACCTCAAGCAACGCTCCTCTGATAATATGGTTAGAGAAACCTTTATGTACCCTCTCTTTGTTGTGCCACAGATATGCGTGCCAGCCAAATCTAGCATCGAATCCCTCTAAATCTAACAAATCTGTATTTTTCAAGACGATCCATTCTTTAATCCAGCACAAGCACGAGGCCTCATAGTATAGTTTCAAGTTCGGTACAGCAAACCCTCCTCTATCTCTTCGATCTGTAAGTAACTTAAATTTGATTCTTGCTCTTTTGCCCTGCCAAATAAATCTGGAAAGGGTTCTCTGCCAATCTTTAAACATTGTCGTACCTCTGATCACCGGGATATTCTGAAATAGAAACAGCAATTTTGGAAGAATACTCATCTTAATTGCGGTCATTCTTCCTGACCAGGAAAGTTTTATTCTGCTCCAGGTATCTAAATCTTTTTTTATCTCTCTCCAGGTCCTAATATAGTTATCTTCTACCAAATTTATATTTTTCGTGGAGACCCAAATGCCCAGATATTTCACCTTTTTCACTACTTTATTCCTGTTTGCAGTTCTAACTGACTTCTTAAGTCTTCAGCCACATTTTTTGTCAACATCTTGGTTTTAACTTTATTTAACTTAAAACCGGACAGTTTTCCAAATTCTTCTAATAGTTCTAAAATTTTACCGATACCTTTTATTGGATCTTCTAACGATATTACCAAATCATCGGCGTAGGCCTTTAATTTATACTCTTTTGTTCCAATTCTGATTCCTCTTATTTCTGATGTTTTCCTTATTTTATTTGTAAGTATTTCCAGTGCCGTAATAAATAGGAGAGGGGATAGGGGGCACCCCTGTCTTGTACCCTTTGAGATCTCAAACGAGTTAGTTAAATTATTATTAATAATTAGTTTAGCCCTTTGTCTTGAATAGATCCCTTTTATTCCTTCCATGAAAGGGCCTTCTATCCCTGCTCTCTCCATACATCTTATTAAAAACCGCCACGATACATTGTCAAACGCCTTTTCGGCATCGATGAAGATTAGTGCCGCAGGGATATCGTTCCTGAGCTCCAAATATTCAATAATATTTATTATGTGTCTTACATTGTCTTTTAATTGCCTGTTAGGGAGGAACCCGGCTTGATCTTTATGAATGGATTTTATTAAGTATTTCTTGAGTCTGTTCGCCATTATTTCTGCGAAGATTTTGTAGTCATTATTAAGTAATGATATCGGTCTATAATTTCTTATGTTCAATTTATCAGAATCTGGTTTAGGAATTAACGTGATGTGTGCCTCTTTCCAAGAGTCAGGTATCCTCCCTCCTTTAAGAATATTATTCATTACGTCACATAGTACCGGGACCAGATACTCCTCTAGGACTTTGTAATACTTTGATGACAAACCATCTGGACCTGGTGCTTTCCCTGATTTCATCTTCTTAATTGCCTCCCTAATCTCATCTGCTGTTATTAATTTGTTTAATTGTATTTTTTCTTCATCCGTCAAGTGTTCTCCTCCGTTTCTTTCCAAATATTTTTCTATTTCTACTATGTCCTACTAGTTCCTTCAATTCTATGAAAAACTGTATAAAAAGGAAGATGAGGACATAGTTATAAAGATGATGTTAAAATGATAAGAATATAACAACATTTAATGTAAAGAATATAATATCGAAGCATAGTATAGCAAGCAGGACAAGTTCATTTGTAAAAAAACCCAGAAGGGGAAGTTGAGGGAAGTCATGGATGGGGAGAGAGCAGGGAATGTAATTTGTTATTACCAGTTATGATGTGATTGTGATAAAAATGTAAAACCCAATAAAAATTACTTTTTAAAATAAATAAATAAATGCAATTGAAGTGAAACATTGAAACATTATTAGAATAATAAGATAAAGACCTGGGGTTTCTAATTCTTATATCGGTGTAATATCCTCAAACCATCTTGCTCCGTTGAGCAACCTGGCTAGTGAATTCTGCACTAGCTGAAGCTTCCAAACTGTCTTCAGAGGCAGGCCTACATATAACACATTTCAGTAATCTAACCTTGAGGTTAACAGAGCATACACAACAGTAGTAAGGCTATCCCTCTCCAGATAGGGGTGTAGCTGGGCCACCAGCCAAAGCTGATAGAAAGCACTCCATGCCACTGAGGCCAGCTGAGGCTCAAGTGACAGCAAAGGATCCAGGAATACCCCCAAGCTATGAAGCTGCTCCTTCAAAGGAAGTGTAACCCCATCAAGAGGCAATCTTCCACCCATCTGGTCTAGGCCACAGTGCCTCAGTCTTATCTGGATTAAGTTTCAGTTTGTTGGCTCTGATTCAGTCCATTATTGAGGCAATGCACCAGAATAGCACTTCCACCGCCTCACCAGCAGATATAAAGGAGAAATAGAGATGAGTGTCCCCATCTGTCACAATCTAGTTGCCTCCTTGGCTTAATCAGGCAGCAAGCAGACTTCGTCAGTTTTCAAGCAGATTTACTATACACAGTAATTACACCCACGGCTACCACCTCCTTACAAGACATTGAGGCATCTGGACTCCGATTCCAGTGCCAACAGGATGTCTTCCAGAAACCCCCCTTTTGTTTCTTTGACGTCTTTCCTTGACCCTCGTTAACCTACGAGCACGGGGGGATTCTGGCTGGTGAACTACCTCTTCCTCTGATGATTCACCCCTCCTCTGTGTTGTTACTAGAGATCACTTATCAGTGCCTTGGCCTCCCTCCAGCCCTCTCTTGCTTCCATGAGAATTTATCTCCTCCGGCTGAGGTTTCTGTTTCCTTTGGGAATGAGGCACAGTAGACATTGTAGTGTCTTAATGAAAGATGGTCTATTTTCACATCTATTCAACCTGAGCCTATGACAGAGGGGTTCCCAGCATTAAAACATCTATCCCTGCATTGATGTGAATTTTTATTCTTATTTGTAGATATCTTGGCTACCTTTGAACGAATCTTCCAATATCATGATGCCATTATGCAAATATTAGGAATATGATGTACCATCTTCCCACCTCAAAGGCTATTGTAGAGTTGAAAAGTTTCAGAAAAGGAGGAGTAATCGATCAAGAGCAAGTCGCTAATGAGGTTGCAAAATTGGGGGCTTTTCAGTTTAAAAAGAAGGCAAGTAAGGGGCATGAAGAAGTATACAAATTTATTGATAGTGTGGAAAAATGGATAAAGAAAACTTTTTATTCCTCTCTCATTGTTAGGATTCTTTTCCCATGTTTGCAGTCATGGGATTGTTTTTTATCACATGACAGTGTATGTTTTCATTCCACATAGTGGGAAGTGACGGAGACAGCATGTTTGTATTACTGTGTTCCGTGATGTAGGATTATTGTTTTTTGTTCTTTCTCTTTGCTGTTTGATGCTGATGAGTAAGGAGCTGCGTTAGAATGTTCTGAGTGTATTATATGTAAATAAAGTAGTTTAGCCAAAATGCTGCGCTACTGAGTCCGTCACACGAACTGCACACACTCTGCTGATCCTAAAGTGTGCTGGTGCCTCTTGGTATCAGTCACTGTGATGTTCGGGCTGGAGAAAGCTTTTGAAGTTCCCGAACGACTGACCAGGAGGGAGAGAACATGCCAGTTGGGCATGTGTGTGCTGAGGAAAGTGCCAGAAGGCCCTCAGAGCTGGACCTCAGTGTCCAGTCTGAATGATAGGGGTGGAGACACTCCTTCAGGTATACAGGGCTGAGGCTGTTTAGGGCAGCACCAACACTCTGAACTATGCCCAGAAGCATACTGGGAGTATGTACATCCATTAGGACTGGTGTTATATGCTGCTGGCGGCCGCTCCCAGTCATAAGTCTAGCAGCTGCATTCTGAATTAGTTGTAGTTTCCAAGTCACCTTCAAAGGTAGTCCCTATTGTGCATTGCAGTAATCCAAGTGGGAGATAACCAAGCTGACAAGACAGTGTGCATGGGGGTAGGGTCTCAGCTGGCCTACCAGAAAGAGATGGTAGACAGCTGCCCTGGACACAGACTTGACCTGTGCCTCCGTGGACAGCAAGCAGTGAGTCCAAAATGACACACAGACTGTGCACTTGGTCCTTCAAGACTACAGAGTCCCCGACACCCGCCAGCTCCTGTCCCTCAGAAACAGTACCTCTGTCTTGTTGGGATTCAGCCTCAATCTGTCAACTGCCATCCATCCTCCAACCACCTCCAGATACTCACACAGGACATTCAGTGCCTTCACTGATTCCAATTTAAAGGAGAGGTAGAGCTGGATATCACTCACAAAAAAACCCTGTTGATCTCTCACAGTGGTTTCATATAGATCAACCCTGTTGATCTCTCACAGTGGTTTCATATAGATGTTAAAAAGCATGAGGGAGAGGATGGAGTACTGAGATATCCCACAAGTGAGCACTCAGCGATCCGAACACTTATTCCCCAGCTACACATTCAGGACACTGCCCATGAGGAATGAGTGGAACCACTGCATAACACTGCCCCCACCTCCCAACTCCTCCACAGTCACAGTCAATGGTATCAAAAGCCTCTAAGAGATCTAGCAGAACCAGGAAACAACTTTTACCTCTGTACCTAGCCTGTTGGAGATCATCACCCAGCACGACCAAAGTGGTTTCAGTCCCATGATGGAATGAAAGCACATTTGATTTGAACACCTTTCTTTGTGCTACAATACAAATAAGGAGAATGAATTCACATCAAAACATCCTTTTATATTGAAATGCAGATCAAATAATCACAAAACATTAGCATTAGTAAAGACAGATAGAAAGATGATAGATGGATAAACATACTATTTACAGTTACAGATGGGTAGCCGTGTTGGTCTGCCATAGTCGAAGTAAAAAATTCTTTCCTGTAGCACCTTAAAGACCAACTAAGTTAGTTCTTGGTATAAGCTTTCGTGTGCATGCACACTTCTTCAGATACACACTGTATCTGAAGAAGTGTGCATGCACACGAAAGCTTATACCAAGAACTAACTTAGTTGGTCTTTAAGGTGCTACAGGAAAGAATACTATTTACAGAATACTTTAGAAAAGGATTGTTTCTGGCCGTTTTTGTGGAAACTTTAGAATCACAGCATGAAAACTAATTGTTCTGGCAATGCTTGATTATTTAATTTACTTAGGCTTTCCAAATCCACAAGATGTTCCTGAGACATTGTAGTCCTTAAATAATTATTAATTAACTTAAGTTTGCTAAATGACCTCTCTGCAGAAGCTACTGTTCCTGGAATTCCTTTCAATCAGGACTGGAATTGAAAGGTAGGAAACAGGTTGAATTACTCCCCCCCCAAAAAAGGTAATTGCTTCAGGTAGGCATTCAACAGCAAAATTTCCACATCAGTTGATTGTGTGACAACCACAAGGGGGGGGGGGGACGGACGTTGAGTATTCTTCTTGAATGTTTGCTTGTGCACCATTGTATTTTGCAGTCATATTTGCCCCATTATTGTAGGCTTGAGCTTGACAAACACTGACCATGCTTCATTTAATGTTATGAAATGAGCAATTTATTCAACTTTTGTTGCTACAACTTGCCAACTTGAGAAATCTTTCTTGAATCTCATACTGTATTTCTTTAAAAAGTATATATTTCAAAAGAAATGTTGCTTGTTCAATATGGGAACAATATGGCTTAGAATATACTCATATTGCAAAGTACTTTGCAGATGGCCTCTCAAGCAAAACACGTTGTTTCAAAAGATTCAGTCCTTCCGTTCTGTTCTGTTGCTTTTCTTGTGTTGTTGTATATTATGTTGGAATCCACCCACAGTGGCTGGGGCAACCCAGTTAGATGGGTCAGGTATAAATTGTTGTTGTTGCCTTTTTAAGGTTTGAGGATCCTATGGGAAAGTTTCCACCACTTCCCATTAAAATCCCAGCCTTCAGCAGATACCAGTGCAGGCTTAGACACAGAAGTGCTAATTTTGACTGCCTAGTTCCAAAATAATCAACATGGAAAGCAATATAAAGCTTATTTCTGTTGACTCCAGACAAAACACTCTTGTACATGTGCGTCTCCATTAGTGCCCTGAAATTTTCAGGATGCTTTCTGGGAAAATTTGATTGCAGGTATCTTTTAGGAATGTTTTAGGCTCAGGGATGAGACTCTTTGTGATATACTTTTCTATTTGCTTTTGAGTTGGAAACTCAATTGTGATACATCCTGTGCAAAGGTGGATCTAGGGGAGCATGTCTGGTACAGTTACATCAGATGCAGAGCTTCTGGGGTGCTGCAGCAGGTGCCCCAACAGAAGGGAAGAGACAGGGGGTGCTGAGGTTTGGCACTGCCACTGAAATTTGAGGTGCCAAGGCCTTCATCGCGATTACTCCTCTCACCTTCTAAGATCACTTCCCCATTTGTTTGTATGTCTTTTTCTTTGTCAGTCTCATTTTCTGAATCTACCCCACTATCAAAATACTGTGCAAGGTTATCCAGATCAGCAGCTCCTTGTTTGGAAATAAGGTTGCCATCAGTTTCTTGCTCCAATTCCATATTTGAGTATACTGATGAATTTTTTTTAATTGCAGTTAATGCAACTTGAAAGAGCATTTTTTGACCCCCTTTTTCACTTTCTGCAATATATTTTTCTATTTCCTTTGGAGATGGAAACTCACTTGTGATACAGCCATGGCAAGGCTTATTTTATGATTCCTCTACTCACCTTCCAAATTCAGTTCCATATGTCAGGCATGCCCAACTTCAAGTATCCAGTATCAAAAACTGGCAGTGATTGACCCCACTCTCCCATGGTCATCCTTCATATCTTCACTTTAGGGGCAAGTGATAAGGCATTGTTGGTGGCCAGGAAAAAACCCTTTCTTAGCACAGATTCGTGGTGGATTCCATCATCTTCTTGCATGTATTGCCCAAATGGAGATGACAGCTGATTAAGCCACAGGCCACTCTGCATGGAGGAGGAAGGAAAGGCACTCTCCTTTTATCAGCCTCGTCCCAAATGCAGAACATCGGCACCCTCACACCCCACTTTCCTTCGCTCCTGAGGGGGACCACTGCACGCTCTTCCCACCGCACGAGTGAGGCCATGCAGCACCCAGCGAGGACCACCCAGCCAAGGGCGGCTTCCTTAGCAGAGCAAAGCGAGAGAGGTGCAAGCTCTGGAGCTCACAGGACAGCAAAAATGGAGGCACAGCTCTCTCCCTCCTGCAGCCGAGCCCCTCACAAGTCCCATTTAACCCACTGGTGCACACTCTGGAGCTCATGGGAGGTGAAAGTGGAGGTGCAACTCTATCCCTTTTGCAGCTGCCTTGCAAGCCCATGGGATGGCAAGAGCCCCAGCTGTGAGGGAGGAGCAAAGGCTGCTTGGCCATAGTTCAACTGACCAAAATCCATCCAGCGATCGACCGTTAGATCGTGATTGATGTGTTGGACATGTCTGCCATATGTCATATGTCTGTATGTCTCACATACTCAGTAAATCATGCAGTTCAAGTTGGAATTAACTCTTTATTAGCAAAAACATGATCTTCACAGACGGCTGTGTGTCAGACCAATGAGCACAGCAACTCATCCCCTGTGGGTCATACTCCATGAAATCAGTTGCTGAGACTAAAGATCTCTGACTGCCCACACCTGTCTATGTCTCCTGCTCTCCAGGGTTTTTTTTGCAAGCAATCAGATACTTTCGTCCTTTTCATCCCTCTCCTGGTTCTTGTGGGGAGGTTGAAGGGGAACTTGTCACAGCAGGAGGGGGAGACACGCATGACTCTTCAACTGTCGGGCTCATCTTTGCCTTTTGACCTCCCTCCTGCCATTTGCCAGCTTCAGCTTTCTTTCTGCCATAGACTGTCCCAGCTCACTAAGAAGCTGTGGTATCCCTTAAGCTTCTGACACCTCCTCTTCCCAGTCTTTCCCCTGTGACATGTAGGAATGCAGGGGCCACATTTCACCCCCACAACACAGGTTATCCACCCCTGGTACATATTACAAAAGGGCTCTATATTCTCTCAATTATTTCTCTCTGTTGGCCTCCCTTACTCAGCCAAGTGAGCAGGCTGGTGATCTTAGACAAAATTGTGAAACCACATTTCTTCAGCAAGTTCATTATGAGTCTCCTCTTCTTCAGCAGGTACACTGGGTGAGTACCACTTTGAGGCAATTAATATTTTGGCTGAAGTTAGATTCCCCACCAGCTTCAGTTGGCCAGGGCTTTCTGTTGCAAAACCCTGTTGTTGCAATGGCTAACCAGATGCCTGTGCAAAGCCTAAAAGCAACACCACTCTGCCCACTTGTGAATCCCAGCAACAGACCTTCAGACAGCAGCATAGCATGGGGAATCAGGGGACTGTGGCCCTGGGTGCAAATTTCTGAGGGAGTGCAACAAAGGTACCCTCATGACAGGTTCCCTTATCGAGGTCACAGGCACAGGGAGGCAAGCCATGCCTGGGTTGGGCCTTCAGGGCCAGTGAAGGGATACCTGCACATGACCCCACCCCCTCTGGTCCATGGGGTCACGAAGAGTTGGACATGACTAAACGACTAAACAACTAAACAACAACATAACCACACTCTGGAACCTTTTAGAGCCATTAAGTGGCATAGGCGGGCCATCCGAATCGGTCCCACCTCCCTGCAGAGGGGAAGGGTCATAGAGAAGTCCAGTTGCACCAGGAAGTGATCCAACCATGGTATTTCTTTTGTTTTGCTTTTTCTTAGATCATCCACATCCATAGAGGTGAACACTAGGTTTAAGGCATCATGATCTTATACACCTCTATCATCTTGTAATTTGCCTTCCTTCTAAACTAAAATGCCCCAAATCTTGTAATCTTTCCTCACAGGGAGTTAGTCCTTCCCCTTCAGCATCATGACTCCCCATTTCTGAACCCTTTCCAACTCTACAATATCCTTTTTGGGTGGAGGCAACTGTACACAATATTGCAAGTACACTAATTGCAAATAATCCAATCCAAACTCCTTTACTGGCATTAAACAACAAATATTTGTATACTGGTATTGTGATATCTTTCGTTTTATATTCAGTTCCTCTCACAGTGAGCCTAGGTAAGGAATTTGCCTTTTTCACAACTGCTGTATACAGAGCTGGTCTTTATTAACCTCTATCCAATACGACTTCAAGATCTTGTTCCCGGTCAGACACTGCCAGTTCAGACTCCATGAGGGGATATGTGAAATTAAGTATTTTTGTCGCACATCAAAATTCAAAGGTAAGAGAGGGATTTACAAATAGGAATTAATAACACCAGTTCAGTGAAAGGAGAGGTGCATGGAGGAAGAGCTTCAAGCAGAACTGAATTTAATCAGCATACTGATGGCACATTACTCTAAATACCTGACAGTCGTTATCACATAGTTTCAAATAAATGGTGAAAACAAGGAGGATACAATGGAAGCCTGAAGGACTCCAGAGCACAAGTTCTAAGGGGTCAAACAGAAATATATTATTACTCCTATCAGAAATCAGCTGTGGAAATGGGATCTGAATCACTTTATCACTATACCTTCCACTCCTGACTCACAGAACGGGTTCCTTAGCGTTGTTAATCCAGGAGGATTGTTCTTTCAGGGCTCTGCCAGCACCATCAATCCCTGTCACTGAATGTGTCAGTCTCGTGTGGGGTACCAAGGAGAGCTTGGCTGTCTGGCTGGTGTACCGACCACCCAGCACACCAGCAGCCACCCTGTCAGACCTGCTGGAGGTGGCGGCAGGCTGGGCCTTGGAGTTCCCAAACTTATTGGTTTTGGAGGACTTCAACATACATGCCGATGCTGTCCCCCCCGGGCTCTGGACTTAGTGCCTTCCATGGCTACACTAGGGCTCTCCCAGTTTGTTTTGGGCCCCGCTCATCAAGCAGACCACACACTGGATTTGATATTTGGTGCCGGCATGTGATCATGTCCCCCCCGTGGAAGTGCCATGGAAGTGCCGTGGAAGTGCCATGATATGATCATTATGCTCTGAAAGCCAAGATTGACTTCCCGCTCCTCCCCTGCTTTGGGCTTGCCCACAGAGGCTGATGGATCCTGATAGATTCCATCATGTGGGACCCTGCTCCCCCTGGCGACTCATTAGATGACCTTGTCAAGGACTGGAACAACCAGCTCTTGGCAGCCATAGATGAGATCGCACCTAAGCACCCTCTGCGACCCCGCTGAAACCAGGCACCTTGGTTCACTGAAGGGCTCCTGAAAATGAAGCGGACCTCAGACGGCTAGAGCGGGTATGGCGACAGACTCGCGACGGAGCTTCAGGAACTTCTTATAGGACGCTTATGAAAGCCTATGAGATTGCAATGAAAGCTGCTAAGAAATCTTACTTCACAGCTTCCATTGCATCTGCTAGCTCTCGCCTGGCACAACTTTTTACAATAATCAGGTTGATAACGTCCTTAGGGGGACAACCAAATTTAAACACAAATTCGACTCATAGCTGTGAGGCATTTGCGAGATTTTTTGCAGAGAAAGTCCTGCTGCTCCACTGTGACCTCCCTGCCAATTTGGATACAGTAACGGAACTGGAGGCCCCTTGACTGTCTTCAGGTCCATTGTTGGACCATTTCGATCGGATACTCCCCACTGATGTGGACAGATTCCTCCAAGCTGGTAGGCCCACCACTTTTCTGTTGACCCGTGCCCGTCTCGGCTGATTAGAGCATGTCCAGACATCGTGCGGGGCCCCCCTGGTTTAAATCATCAATTTGTCCCTTGGCACGGGGATGTTCCCAGGGGAGTTGAAGGAAGCAGTGGTGTGTCTGCTCTTAAAGAAAACTTCATTAGATCCTTTAGATCTATCCAATTACTGCCCAGTTTCGAATCTTTAATATCTGGGTAAGGTAATTGAGAGAGCAGTTGCTGAACAGCTTGGTAGGTTTCTGGAGGAAACATCAGCTTTAGATCCATTTCAGTCCGGTTTGCGTCCTGGTTTCGGGACCAAGACGGCTCTGGTCGCCCTAACAGATGACCTCCGTAGACAACTGGATCGAGGCGGGTCGGGACTGCTGATTCTTTTAGATTTGTCAACAGCCTTTGACATGGTCAATCATGATCTTCTGAATGTGGGGATTCAGGGCACAGCCTGACAATGGCTGCACTCCTTCATCTCTGTCGGAGACAGAGGGTGGCGCTAGGGAGGGAGATGTCATCACGCCACTCCTTGGTGTGTGGAGTGCCGCAGGGCACAATCCTTTCCCCAATGCTTTTCAACATCTTTATGCACCCCCTCACCCAGATTGTCCAGAGCTTTGTTTTTGTTTTTTTATAATAATTTTATAATAATTTTTATTAACAGGCATTTTTATTAACAGACATTTTTAAATTTTGTTGGGGGTACCCATACTTCAAGCTCCAAATGGGGGTCCAAGCATCACTTATGTTGCTGCTTTAATTAAACAGTTCTATCCAGTTCTGTCCAGATAGTCTCTATTACTTTCTTCATCTTCTTGTTGTTATCATATAATCCTTTCTTTGCGATCTCTGATAATCTTCACAAGCGGGTTGGAAACAAACATCCTCTGTGTGGGTTTTACACTCTCCATAAATCATATCACTTAGGGACAGACACCATTCCACACTTCCGTAAAAAAAATTATCCTCGGTCTGTCCTTTAATTTTCCAGGCTTGCCAAGTATATCAGGAGGGCTCTGCCAGGTTTAGATCACATTCCAGTCATGATTCACATTCCGATGATCCTGGTCCTCTTCCCCCCGTCTTTCTTAGACAAGCCTGTCTTAGCGAGACACCATTTAAAACTGTGTCATAAAACTTTCCTCCGTTCTCCATTGTTTACCCATTATCTCTTTGATCTATAATTCACTCCACAGAGTTCTTGAATTCCTGCTTGTGATTAATAAAATGCAACGAACTTCTTTCTGGGGTGGAGGGTTATTAATACTCACATAAGGCAAAGAAAAGAAAAGTTTTTTCCTCCACCCCCCTTCCGTTTCACTCCAAACATACCAGTCTCTTAATGGTGGTTCATCACTTCATTTATTTGTCCCATCCGTCGCTCCGGTCACAGAGATCCATTAATCAGCAGTCTTATCTCCCGAATTTCGCTTGATGTATGTGCTTTAGCTTCTTTCCATTTATATGTTTCCAATTATATTTTCGAGCTAAAGCGAACCCGGGCGCTGATTGGAGATGGCGTCAGGAAGAGCTGACTTCACCGAGGGCTTGTGCCAAGTGACCAGCACCCCCTTCTTTCGAATCCGGGGGTGCATTATGGACACCGCTGGCAAGGCAGTCCCCCCCATCTCCTTGGGGGGGGCGGGAAGGCTGCATACTTCCCATAGCAGCCTCTTAATTACCTCGTGTGGGTCAGAGAGATGTTATTGTTGGCCATCTTCCAATGCGCCACCTGGTGGCCCCCCGATTGTCCGGAGCTTTGGGCTGGGTTGTCACCAATACACTGATGACACTCAGCTCTACCTGCTGATGGACGGCCACCCCGACTCAGCCCTGGACACACTGACCAGGCTTACCGCAGGCCTGCGTTCTGCTCATCATCGGGTGCGATTGCATAGGGAGGTCAAGATAGACCTCCAGATGTGGCTGGAATTCCTGAGGGAGTTCAATGGTGTATCCTTGTGGCAGGATACCTTGAATCTGCAATTTGATTTTCAGGACCATTCGGATACTGCTGGCTCATTGGGTTTGGGGCTCTATTTCCGCGGATGCTGGTGCACTCAGAGCATTGGCAAGACATTGCTGTTACCCACGATTTAACCTTTCTTGAGTTTTTCCCCATTGTAGTAGCAGTGCACATCTGGACCAAGGAGTTCAAGTACCGGTGGGTCTGTTTTTCGTCAGATAAGCAGGCCGTGGTGGGCAAGGCAGTCATCCCGCTCCGGCAGAGTCTCTGCCCTCTTGCGCACGTTTCTGCTGCGATGCCTCGGGTTTAATATTGTGTTTTCCACACGTTTTATTCCTGGTGCTAATAATGATATTGCTGATGCCCTATCCTGCTTTCAGATGGAGCGCTTCAGATCCCTGGCTCCAGGTGCCCAGAAGCTTCTGGAATATTTCCTAGTCCAACTTTGGAACCTTGGCAGCAGCTAGTTTTCCAGGGAGTGGTGGCATCTATTCCTCCTTCTACTTTGAGGTCTTATAAGAAGGCCTGGATGGACTTTTTAGCTTTCAGAGCGCAGCTCACAACTAGTCCTAGCACAGAGTCATCTTCTACACAGCAGGTGTTGCAGTATTTGGCTCACCTGCGTTTTATGGGTCGTGCTGTGAAGTCCATCCGAATTCAGTCGCCTGCCATTTTATTTTTCTGTAAGTCCCTTTACTCCTGAGACCCTTGTGCAAAGTTTGTGGTGCACAAGGCTCTGGAGGGCTGGGCCAAATTGCGGCCACCTAGGGCACCAGGAAGACGGCCGGTCGCATTGGACATTATTTGTGCTATGCGCAACATGCTGAGGGTAATTTGCTGGTCTACTTATGAAGTGAGACTCTTTTTGGCAGCATTTTCAATTGCATTTTTTGGTGCACTGCGTGTGTGTGAAGTGGTGCTGGAGTCAGCAGGTGGAGGGGCTCCTATGGGCTTGTTTTTGCAGAACATTCAGCTGTCTGGTGCTGATCTGGTGCTCACTATTCACAATTCAAAAACTGATCAGTTGGGCAAAGGCGCCTTGATGAGGCTGCCTGCCACTGGTAAGCCCGGCCCTTGTCCAGTTAAGGATGCCAAGAAATATTGTCACTTTGCCCACCTGGGGATGGTCCCTTCCTGGTTCACGAGGATGGATCCTTGTTAAGGAGGCATCAATTTGCTGCTCTAATTGAGAGCCAGTGTGGTGTAGTGGTTAAGAGCGATAGACTCGTAATCTGGGGAACCGGGTTTGTGTCTCCGCTCCTCCACATGCAGCTGTGGGTGACCTTGGGCCAGTCACACTTCTTTGAAGTCTCTCAGCCCCACTCACCTCACAGAGTGTTTGTTGTGGGGGAGGAAGGGAAAGGAGAATGTTAGCCATTTTGAGACTCCTTCGGGTAGTGATAAAGCGGGATATCAAATCCAAACTCTTCTTCTTCTTTTAATGTGTGAGGCTATCGCAGCATGCCGCCTGTCGGCCAGCGAGTTCACACCTCATTCCTTTCATATTCGGGCAGCTACCACTGCTGCACATTGGGGCCTGTCCGTCGACAGGATTAAGGACCTAGGCCGCTGGAAATCTGAAGAATACAAGGCTTATGTTCAGATGTGGCATTGAGGTGCAGTTGCTAATGTTATTTTGTTCATTCCTAGGTCTGGCTATCCTGCACGTCTGGATAGTTGGGCACAGCATTGTCCACTGGGTCAGCAAGAGGGCGGCGGAGTCTGAATTCGGATGCAGGTTCGGGCTCCCTGACCACGTGAGCGTCTCCTGGGTGTCCAGACGAGGAATGCCTTGGGAGGGGCTTCTCCCAATGGTGCAGACGAAGGTGTCTGTGGAGGCACGCCTGCGGTGGTGGTGGTGCAGCTGGGCGCAATTGGCGGAAGCCCCTGTCTGAGCTTGCGGTCCCGCTTGCAGGAAGACTTTGAAGAGTTGAAGGAGGCTCTTCCTGGACTCAAAATTTGGTCACTGATGGCAGTGACATGTGGCAAGGCAGCCAATACCCAGCTGCCACCGGGAGAGCCAAGATGAGCACCCAGAGCACAGTGGCAAAAAACGTTCTGGCCTTGGGCAGGGATGGTGAGCTATCACCCAGGCATTACCTTCCGTGATGCGTCCCTTTACAAGCTTGATGGGGTTCATCTGTCTGTGACTGGGAATGATTTTTTTTGGCTGACCTCCGTGTCAGCAGGGTTAAGGGATTGGTTACAGGTGTGAGTGGTTGTTGGCGAGCACGGGGCTCGTGTGGAGGATAGGCTCTGGTTCAGGTGATAGGGATACACTCTCGCCACCCCTATGTGAAGGGTATTCCATTAAAGGAATCCAGGGACTCAATGGTTTGGTCAACCCTGTGAAGGGGCTGTGCCCATGCCAGAGTCCAGGGGGACATCTGGCTGGTGGACATAACCTGTTCCCAGCTTTCCGCCTATGTGGATGTTCACCCTAGGCTGACCTATGCTGGTGCTCTGGGTCAGCGCTACCTGCAACGGTGCAGGCAGCTAGTCGAATCAGGGCCTATGCAACCACTCACATGCTGTAATAAATAAAGTTGTGGCCTAAATTCTGCCAAAAACCAAACCAAAATTTGAGTCTTGTCAGAATTTGTTTAAAGGGAAGGTTTAAAGGTCTGAACATACAATTACTATTTATTGAATTTATATCCCACCCTTCCTCCTCAAGGGGCCTAGGTCAGCAAAGAGGCATAAGATTGAAAAACAAAAATGAAGTAGAAACAGAATAATACATCCTAAAAACAATTACAATTCAAAACATACTTCCATCTAACAATATTAAGTGATGGCCAGGAACAGTATTAAGTGATGGCCCCACTTAGGACTGAACTTAAGCATTTCCTGCTTAAACATTGTGTCAGTCAAATCAGAAAACTGATTCATTCCTATCATGTAGGCGTGTTTCTCTTGTGCAGCTTCGGGTTGTGTTGTCCAACCTGTTTTCAGTTGCTCTTCCACGTGGTTCTCTGGCGTTTGTCTTCCTCTGGGGGCTATTCTTTAGAATGTGTGATTGTCCATGGACCCCCCCCCCAAAAAAAAACTTCATCCGAGGCTGGAGCCATTGTTGTAGAGCAAGCCCTGAGTAAGATCGGCCCAATCAGCCCTACCACAGAGATCTGAAACTTTTATTTTCTCTCTCTTCTGAGCCTCAGGCAGCCACCCCTGTTAGGAGAGGAAGTGTCTGACACACACAAATCTCTGGGTCTCCTCACTTTCAAATTGATCCATAGGCCCAGAAAGCAGTGGTGCTGTGTTTGCATCCCTTTGGGCATCACATTCTCAACATGTGATCTGCAGCAACTGGTAGTAAGAGGCTTACTGCCTCTCATACTGGAGGGAAGGTAGCCATCATGACTACGTTTAAAAAGATACTGAGAAGCTACGAAACTGACAATGCAAAGGAGTGGTTCCATGGATACAAGCAGGTTCCAGGTTCACCTGATTGCTGGGAAGATAAAGAGATGTGTGTGTGATTGTTGATTACTTTGTGCCTTGTTGGGAATATGTTACCTCCACAGGCCTTGTGATAAAACAGAGCTGGAGAAAAGACTGGAAAGAATTCACTTCTTTAAAGTTCCAGTTGACTAACAATGAGGGTGCGGTTGGACTGGAAGAGGCATCTGGCTGGCTGCCACAGAAGTCCTAAAAATGATTGCATCCACAATCAAAAAGGAGCTTTGTGTTCCAATTTTAAAAAACAGGATTTTGGGGACAGCATGCACTCTCTGTTTCCATAATATCCCACCACTCCTTCCCAGCTAGAATTCTCAGGCACCTTTCCTTCTCCTATAAATTTTCCCAAGCCAGCTTCTTCTTCCACAGCTCACCTGGTGGTTTGTTTCAAGTGCTCCTTGGCTTTTGATCGCTCTGGCATTATGAAGGCTTTCCTGAGTATGTGCTTTCTCTTTGTCCTAGTTTCTTCTGGTGAGTAGGAATGTTTCTCTTAATCATATCTGGATGGGTGTTAGCAGGGGTCAGAATGGAAAGACTGAAATAGGTTTTTGGAAGAGAAAAGGAGCTGAAAATATGGATAAGAATAGGAGGATCTGAGAATCTGGACTCTAAATTTTGGAGAGGGGAGAAGACCAGCAAACTTCAGTTACATGTTCTAAGTTACAGACCTCATTTTGAAGTCTGGAAAGGAGCACTGCTTTTATGTTTATTTTCTTTTGACTGGGAGCTTGGTTGAGTTGAATGGGTTAGAGGTGGATTAAAGGAGCCAAGCGAACATGGTTCTGAGTGTTAAAAAGAGTGAAGACTGTGGGAGCCAGGAAGTCATGGTAAAGGCTTGTAGTGCCACCTGGTGCCTTGCTGACCTCGGCTGACCAGCACTCTGAGCTTTACAATGTATTGGAATGCATGACCTCATATGGAGTTATGTCCCCCCCCCCTCTGGGCAGTGTAACCCTATATGGTTTGTGGGTGGGTTAAAGCTTGACCGGATGAGGTAACGTGAGACATTGGAATGCAGCCATGCGGCTGGAGAGAACAAAGGATAATAAAATCGGAGGAGAGAGAGGAAGGAGCTTTTTACCCTCCGTCCATGGAAATATTGCCTTTGTGTGTGTTTTTCTTTGCCTTGCACCCCAAAATGACGGCTGGTTTCCGTCAATTGGTTACCACAAGTGGTGCCCTCTCTGAGGAAGAATAAAAGGATACGGCTGAGGTTTTTAAAAGAGAAAAAAGAAGCAACTTGAAGCAAACAGTCTGAGGCAGACTAAGAGGATTTTAAAAGAAACTGTGAGAGGATTTTCGATCCAAGCAGTGCATATCATCGGCTCACTACGTCCGGCAAGGATTGCAAGCGCTAATCATCTTAAAAAGATCCCGGTGAGTTCGATCCCTTCTATTATATTGATTTTTGAAAAATGGGCAGCTCTTTGACTACTCCCCAACAGAAATTTTTAAAAGACTTAAAATTTCTCCTCTCCTCCAACAAATTGGAAGTTCCTGAGGGTGATTTGATACAGCTCATTCTGTGCATTGATGAACATTATCCCTGGTTCCCTTTGAATGGAACATGCGAATTAAAACATTGGGACAAGATTGGTGAACATTTTCATGAGCTCCCCAACATAAGTGTTCGGATTTTAAATGCATGGTGCAAGGTTCATTACGCCATGGGTTCTTTATCACCAAAAAATATCTCCCTGGCTGCATTGCCAGCACAACCTCCAGCTTCTTTAATTCAGTCTGCTGTTCTGCCATCTGTCCCAATCCTTGCCCTGCCAGCAGCTCCAGAACCCAAGCCTCCGGACTGCAGTTCCTCACCAGAGGACCCAATCCTGCAAAAATACCGTGGTCTGGCTGGAAATGACCCTGCTCTTTCAGCAGCAGAACCAGCTACCCCCTTTCAACGTGCAGCCCTTGCCTGTTCCTTATCTCAGGATACCCTGGCATTCCCTGTTATTGTGCCCCCTGCTGGTGCTCCAGCAGGAACTCAAGCCCAGCACCAACCTTTTGACTTTAAAATCTTGAAAGAGCTCCAATTGTCAGTCAGGACAAATGGACTTCAAGCACCATTCACACAGGCGCTTTTGGAAGCCACATTAGCCCAGCTGTTGGTGCCAGATGACATCAAGCTTTTGGCACGTACAGTTTTACCCCCATCAGCTGGTGTATTATTTGCTCATGAATGGGAAATCGCCTGTCGTGGTTATGCTCCTGCCTTACTGCAACAAGCAAGAGGGAATAATCCTAATCTTACCCTCGCAGATGTGATGGATGCTATGATGGGGCGTGGGGCCTTTGCTCAGGCTTCAGTACAAGCCACACTGCTGCAGATTTTATTGAGGGATACTGCTCTTGCTGCTAAACAAGCAATGAGAAAAATCCCAGAACCCACCAGTATTCAGTCAAGGTGGAGTTCAATCAGGCAAGAGGCAAGAGAATCATATTCTTCCTTTATGGACAGGCTGATTACAGCAGTGAGTAGCCAAATTGAAAATCCTGAAGCCAAACAAATAATTATCAAACAATTGGCCTTTGGAAATGCCAATGAGGATTGTAAGGTTGCGTTACAACCGATAATACACAATCCTGCCACAGACACAGCAGCCATGCTTCGCATTTGTCAGTCTGTAGGTACAGCAGCTCATCTGCTGGTGGCAGCGCAAAATAAAAACCAGCCTGTAGCCACCGATACAACGTTTCCAGCGTGGCAAACCAGGATCACCGATACCTCAGTGTGGGTAGAACGGTGGCCTCCACCAAAAGGGAAATCCACAGCAATGACACCATCTTGTTTCTGAACAGCTTATTTCTGAACAATTGACTTTCGGCCACATTGAACCATCTTCATCCCACTGGCTCCAGCAGACAAGGAACAGTTTGCTTTTACATTGCCAGTATATCACAATTCGCAGCCCAACCAGCGATATCAGTGGATTGTCCTGCCTCAAGGCATGCGGAACTCCCCTACACTTTGTCAACATTTTGTGAGTGAAGCATTGAAACCTTTCCGCATGCGCCACCTAGAGGTGCTGCACACAAGCTGCATCTGGCAGTATTTGCTACACCATTGTGCCAACAGGAATTTTATATGCTCAGGCAGAACAAGAAGAAGACTATCTGCATTATAGAATGGTTACATTTACCGCACATCCCATCGAAGAACATTTATTCAGTAACTGAATCCACATCAGACACTGTTATCAAAGGACATTCACAAGCGATAACTTTAAGCGGTTATGATGTTACCTCAATTTATTTACTTTTCTCACAGACTGAACAGCAGCATTTATTGATAACAAATGCTGCCATGCAAATTGCTTTAGATGATTTTATAGGTGTCATCATTTTTAACCCTCTTCACGGATGGAACGAAAAGTAGGGGGGGGGGTGACATGGGAGGAAAATGGAAATGCTTATTTACCCCTCCACAGTCTTCCGCTCAGCGAGCTGAGCTAGCAGCTGTGATTCTTGCCTTTCAATCCTTTCCTACTCAACCTTTCAATCTTATTGTGGATACTCAGTATGTATATCGCCTTTTTGCTATTTTACCAATATCTTATATAACTCCTTCCTTGGATTCTGACTTGTTTTCCTTGTTTCTTGCCCTGCAGGCCTTACTTCAGCACAGAGAGTTCCCTTATTATGTTGCACATCTTCGCTCCCACACATCGCACCCAGGGTATTTAGCAGAGGGCAATGCAAGAGCAGATGCAGCACTGAAGAACATTTCTGCCTTTTCTCTCTTTTCTGATCCTATACTATAGCATGTCATTCAGCACACTATCCGCTGTTTCTCAGTCATGGGTAAACCTGCGCGTATCAAAACTGATAATGGTCCAGCATATATCTCTAAAACATTTTCAGAATTTTGTATGTTGTGGAATGTGAAATTAACTCATGGCATACCCTTTAACTCCACAGGTGGAAAGAGCACACCTGACGTTCAAAACACTATTGCTTAAACAGCTTGGCGGCCGAAGCATACCAACAGCGGATATCCCTTCGGCTGTTCACCAAGTTCTTTTTGTACTTAACCATATTTTTATGTCCACATCTTAGGACCCATACCCCCGCTTAATTGCATTTTAGGAAGGAGGAGGCACTCCCCTGCCCCTTGGTGGTGTACCGACGCTTGCCCGATCCCACATGGCATGGACCTGTCCCGCTGATCACGTGGGGACGAGGGTAAGCGGCAGTGGACGTCGAGGACAAGCCTTTGTGGGTTCCAGCTCGATGCGTGCGGCCATGGCGAGTCTTTAACCGCGGATGCGCCTTCCTAACCATTTGCCTTGCCATCTTTTGCTGCTCCATTATACAAGGAAGAGAAGCAGACGACCCAGTCCAGTTGAAACCACCATATTTCACCTTATCGGCTGGCAAGCAGCTGTCGCCTGAACCCTACTCTGGCTGGCAGCATCTACGGCTCAGCCACTTTCGAACTATAAGGACAGCGTTGTTGAATAAGACTTTTAGGGTAGAAAATTATCCTAAGATATGGAGGAATAATATTTTTGTACAAGATATGATTAAGTTTACCAGTTTATTGCATGCTTCTAAATGTTGGTTATGTATGCACATGCCGCCCTTTGCCAGTCATTCAGGCATAATGCTTCATGATGTGCCTGTCAATGGATCTTTTCAATTTACTAATATTATATCCCCTAAGCAAACTTTTTGGCCTCCAGTACAATTGACCCTCCATGAGCCTGCCCCCATTTGTTTTCAAATTAAAGAGGGGAAAGAATCATGGGGCATATATCCAAACTGTCAATATACATTGAATTTCACTTTTAATAGCTCTTGTTCTCTTACAGGAACATACAATGACCAATTTCAGTGCTATAGAAGTGACACCAGTGCATGGCTAATAAACTAGAAAGGAAGCTACCATGCAGCTTGGAATCAGAATTCTTATATTCTTGGCTTCCAGATGGAAGTTGGCTTCGACATTTATTGATTTTAGTGATCATTATAGTAGTTATTTGCATTATTTTGTGTTGCTGTATACAATGTATTCCTTCTTTAATTTCTGTATGTACTGCATGGTTCTCCAGTCCGCGGCCCGCTTCCGGTCTCACAAGAGTCGCCTATCGCGCTCGATATAACCGTATTGGTACTGACATATATGACTCTGATTAAATAAATAAAGAAAGAGGGCATGTGGGAGCCAGGAAGTCATGGTAAAGGCTTGTAGTGCCACCTGGTGCCTTGCTGACCTCGGCTGACCAGCACTCTGAGCTTTACAATGTATTGGAATGCATGACCTCATATGGAGTTATGTCCCCCCCCCTCTGGGCAGTGTAACCCTATATGGTTTGTGGGTGGGTTAAAGCTTGACCGGATGAGGTAACGTGAGACATTGGAATGCAGCCATGCGGCTGGAGAGAACAAAGGATAATAAAATCGGAGGAGAGAGAGGAAGGAGCTTTTTACCCTCCGTCCATGGAAATATTGCCTTTGTGTGTGTTTTTCTTTGCCTTGCACCCCAAAATGACGGCTGGTTTCCATCAATTGGTTACCACAGAAGACTATGGTTCATTCACAAGGATTTGTGAATGACCCATAGAATCTCAACTCAGTTTCAGCCATAAGGAATCAGTGGCCCAGCAGAATAAAGGGACTGCTCCAAATTGCAAACAACTGAACTCAACCACAAGGCAGTGAGTCATTATTTCTTGTCATTCAGAGTAAACCAAGTGTAAATAGAAGAGTGGAGTATTAGGAGTTTAGAATGGGGCACAAATGTGTCCAACATGCATCATGGACATGCACCTCATACATACCTCACATTCAGATGGTGTAGCAAATTTTGTAAAGGTGACTATTACACTAGTAGAGGGTATTTCTGTTACTTGAGGTCAGCTCAACAATGGGACTCCCAGATTCTTTCATATTTTTTCTTCCTGAAGCAGTGATTGGTGACACCAAATGGAGAAATGGGGAGTGGGTGGAATAAAACACAGGGATCTCAGGTGCTGCTTGACTTCAAGGTAAACAGTTGCGCTTCCTGTGCTGTTCTGGCTACCCTGTTTGGGATTGATACACTGTTCATGAAGACCTCATGCAGCCTGTAACAGGTTGCCTACCTGCCATCCCTGTGTTGGCAACTAGCAGTGTTTGGGAAGGAAGGTAGATGGGGAAGCATCTCCTGCTGCACCTTTCTTCCCATAACCTCCAGGCCCTCCCCATCTAGCCAACAGCTATTTTTTGGGCTGTTGGCACACTTACCAGCACCAATAATGTGGCTGTGTATGGAAGTGTGTGATAGTACTTATGAAATCCTATCTAAAATGTCGCTGCTCAAATGGTTGGTGATGGCAAGAACTGAGAACAACACTGGGACTATGAGAGGGAGGTTTGAATCTTCCTATCGCCATGTGTTGAGGTGCAGGGAAATGTGTGTGCATGGGAATAAGGCTGTGCATCTGTCTGTGTCTGTGTATATTTGTGTGTGAGAGAGATAGACGAGATGGTGTGTGTGTGTGTGTGTGTGTGTGTGTGTGTGTACACATGTGGAATCTTGAGATATGTAAGATTCCTCGTGTCTGTTAATAGTGGTTTGCATCCAAGAGCTGAGATCAAGGTCAGATTTCTCTCTGTGAATGTATGTAGATGTCATTTCTCAAGGAATGAGAAACCCATGGCACTGATTGTTTCCTACTCTTTCCTCCTAGATGTATGGCATCAATGTTACCGGCATATTTACCGTGGAAGGGGAGTGTCAGAGTTCTGTAGTATTGGAGAGGATAGCTGCATTTCAAATTTTACTCGATTTAATTTAGGTGAGTGTAAAGCCTCTTAGTCCAATAAAGCTGAGTGTGTGGGTCCTGTATTATCAGGGGATTATAATAATAATAATAATAGATGATGTGCATGTATGAATGCAAAATGACCACAGACTGTGCTCTTGTCAAAATGTCAAAAAGTGCAACAATCTGGTGACAGCTCACATCTTCAAACTCTGACAGATACATTCTAAAATCAAATGAAGCCATAAGAGATCTATTTTTAAAAGAACAAACATTTATCTATCATCCATCCCCACAAAGGCTTACTTGCAAAACATTTTTCATTTTGTGAGAGCCAGATTGAGGCGAGATCAATGGAATGAAAAGAGTAGAGGGAAAAGGAAAGAACAGGAAATAATACAACCTGCCGGGGCTCTTCAGGAAGTAGGAACAATATTGTATATAGAGAGGACAAACCAACTCTATTTTCTGTATTTTAGCAATAAATATTGTAACAATGTTGTAACAACAAACAATATTGTAGTGTAACCATAAAACAGGAATTTAATGTTTCTGGGGCATCTTGATTTGAATGAATTAACTCTGTCATGCCATAGTTTGAAAATTGGACTAGAGAGTCCATAGCCACAGGGCCCCATCCTTTCCCCCCATGAATCACTTGCCTGTTTTAAGCAAAGAGTGTAATGTGCTAGGTGATTCTAAATTGTATTTCTATTACATCCACAAACTCCTTTAGTATCATTGGGTGCAGCTCATCGGGCGCTGGAGATTGGAATTGACTTAAAATAGCTAGTTGTTCCCTTACCACCTCTTTTCCTTTCTTGGGCTCCAGCTCCCTCCTTACATTCTTTATTATGTTATCAGCAGGTTAGGCACTTTTCTTTTGGGTAAAGATGTTGTCACTCAGCAGCATTTATCTGACTTCTCTGTTGCATCAATATGTATACAGTGGTACCTCGGGTTACATACTCTTCAGGTTACATACGCTTCAGGTTACAGACTCTGCTAACAAATAAATAGTACCTTGGGTTAAGAACTTTGCTTCAGGATGAGAACAGAAATTGTGCTCCAGTGGCATGGCAGCAGCAGGAGGCCCCATTAGCTAAAGTGGTGCTTCAGGTTAAGAACAGTTTCAGGTTAAGAACGGACCTCCGGAATGAATTAAGTACTTAACCCGAGGTAACACTGTATTAGGAAGCATCATATAAATTTCAATCATTAGGGGGCTGATTTGAAAAATTTTGGTTTTGAATTGTACCTATATCTTTCTTTGTCCTTCTCACAGATGATATGATAATAAAAACAGAAAGGTGGGGATGCACTTCAGATTGTACCCCAGGGGATTACAGCTTTACTACACTAGAAGATATATATTTCCGACGTAGAATACACTGCTGCCAGGGTAATAAATGCAATAACCAATCCGCACCTGGTAAATATCTGCATGCTTTTGAATCTACATACCCTGAGAATGAAGGTCATTTTGGTTTCAGGTTTCATCCTTGGGTACCCATAGAATAGACTAATGCTACTGTTCTAGACCAAGATTCTTCTCCTAGTTTGCATGGAAGATGGTTAGAATCACCCTCACCACCTGTTTCTCAAAGAGAAAACAGGTAGCCTATGTTAACTGTTGATTGATCAACAGCTTCAGATGACCCCTGAGAATGTGGAGAAAACACCCTGGATAAATTGGGGGATTTGAGAGAGAGAGAGAGAGAGAGAGAGAGAGAGAGAGAGAGAGAGAGAGAGAAGAACACATGTCCTCCTTGTTCCCTGATAGCCGTGCTGACCCTGGGTGTTATCCTGTTGTGCAGATCCGAGGAGGTAGTGAGGGGAACCATCTGTTGGTACTAATGGCCATCCAGAAAACTACAAAGCAGCACTGCTGAGGGATTGGGTTGAGGGTGCCCTCTACCAAGGGTTTTTGCGGGGGGGGGGGTTCATCTTGTGTGGGTTGAATTGTTTGAGTGCACTCCTTGGTGGAAAGGATGAGAACCAGGTAGCAGATGTGTGCAGCTCCACCTATCCTTTGGTGGGAGATGGCAATTTATGAGAGCGCCTGTTTGCTGTTGGGAACAGTAGATCTCTGTGAGTCTTGGGTGGTAATTAGAATGGCTATTTCAATAAATGATGAGTTTCAATGTCTCCTTGGGTTTGTAATACTAATAATATTTGTACCCCACCCATCTGTCCCAGCCAAACTTAGTGGCTTCCAGCTTAAACAAAAACATAATAAAACATAAAATGTTAAAAGCTTTCCAATACAGAATGTCCAGGCTGAATGATGGGGGTAGAGATGCTTCTTCAGGTATACTGGTTTGTGGCTGTTTATAGCTTTAAAGGCCAGCACCAAGACTTTGAATTATGCCCAGAAACATACTGGGAGCCGGTGTTTGTGTTAATTTTTTTATTCATTTTCAATAACAATCTTCCAATTAATGACAAATCAAATCAAATCAAATCAATGCATATTACAATAATAACAATACCACCAATTATATATTCCAATAATAAATAATTTTGGGGAATTCCCATGTTCTAGTTGTCTAGAGATATTCATCCTCATTCATGTCTCTCATGTTTCGGCTATTTTTCCAAATTCAAAACTAATATTATTCATCCTGATTCTCAGTCTAATCAGTCACTTCTGTGGCTCACACCTTCTGTAGTAAAGTTTTTGTATTGTTAACACACAGCAGGCATTTTTTAATTCATCTCCTTCTCTGTCCAATTATTTTGGTATTCAGTCCTCTTATCTCTCCTTTGACTGCCAAGTTCTCATTAATGGCAACAGGCTTTGTTCCAAAAATAGAGTTTATAAATGGCAAGTCAACAAATTCTCTCTGATGCCTCTTAATGACCTGATATCTGCATATGTCTGTATAAAATGCTGTATTGTGGGACATGCTTCCCGACTCTATGTTATGTGAGAATTATTTGAATTCCTCCAAGATCAAAAGGACCCCCTCCAGCTCCTCCGGGCCCTAGAAGAGCTGGCAGGGATCCAGTGCTCTCCGTCCTACTGTCCACAATTTCTGTCCACTGGCGCCGGGATCCAGTGTTATATGGTTCCGGCGGCTGCTCCCACTCACCAATCTGGCAGCCCCACATAGTGTGCTGCAGTAGTCCAAGTGGGAGATAACCAGAGCATGCACCCCTCTGGCAGGACAGTGTACAGGCAGACAGGGTCTCAGCCTGCCTAACAAATGGATCTGGTAAACAGCTGCCCTGGACACAGAATTAACTTGTTCCTCCATGGACAGCTGTGAGTCCAGAATGAGGCCCAGGCTGTGCACCTGGTCCTTCAGGGGCATAGTTACTCCATTTAGAACCATTCAACTCAGATGCAACTATTAAACATAACACTTATTTATCAACAGCATGAAAGAGAAGAGAGAAAGAGAGTGATAGAAAATAAGTGCAAAAGTAGTTCCTAATCTCTCTCCCCAAATGACAGACCATCTTCAGTTATCTTCTGGGAGCGTTCATTTGCTCACCTAGCCTTACAACCTGGTAAATCTCAACTTCCCACAAGAATCTTTCCAAGATATTGATGCCAAGAGGTTTCTTTGTCACCTCCTGCAGTAAGTCCTCCCCTCAAGAGTGAAATTCACCCATAGTGTGGGTAGAGTCTCTCCAGTCTATCTCAGGACAGCAGCAACTAAAATTGCTCCCTTTTCTTCATAAGCTGGTTGTCAGACTCTTCAACTGCATTGAATGCACGCTTGATTCTAGAAGCAGAATGTGATGGAAACACTGCCAACTTCTCATAGGATTAGATAACTGAAGCCTAGGAATTAAAATAGAGACATCTGGTCTGGATTCAGGTGTTGATTCTAATGGTTGCTTTTGGCAGAGTCGGATCCGCCCTACAATGGTTTGGTGTGCCCAGGCTGTATTTCTTCCAGCTTTGAAGATTGTCAGGACTCAGAGACTGTCAGGTGTAGAGGAGAAGAGAATCTGTGCATAGAGTTTGTGATGGCTTATTGTAAGTACTCTGGTTAACCATTGAGTCAGAGGTGGGAGGGGGACGCAGTTTGCTAGGGTGTGTGTGGGGATGCTCTCTCATTCAGTCTGTGGCTTCCTGCCAGAAAATACATAGTATGTGTACGGGAAGGGGAGTTTTCTTTCCCCAAATAATATTAGCGTTCCAATAGGCTTTGCTTTGTATATAATGTGAGTGGGTGGCGCTGTGGTCTAAACCACTGAGCCTCTTGGGCTTGCCGATCGGTAGGTCAGTGCTTGGAATCCGCGTGATGGGGTGAACTCCCGTTGCTCGGTCAAAGCTCCTGCCAACCTAGCAGTTCAAAAGCACTCCGGTGCGAGTAGGTAAATACTGCTGCAGTGGGAAGGTAAATGGTGTTGCTGTGTGCTCTGGCTTCCATCATGGTGTCCTGTTGCACCAGAAGCAGTTTAGTCATGCTGGCCTCATGACCCAGAAAGCTGTCTGTGGACAAATGCCAGCTCCCTCAGCCTGAAAGCGAGATGAGCGCCACAACCCCACAGTTGCCTTTTACTGGACTGAACCGTCCAGGGGTCCTTGACCATCTTTACTTATATGGATGAGACCAGGTGTTGGCAAGATTTACCTTGCCTGGGCTGGATCTGTCCCACGGAGCCCCTCCGTGGGTTGGATAGCGAGTGCGCGTGAGGGTGCCCGCCTGCGATCTCTGGCATTTGCCTGAGTCTGCACATGCACAGACGCGATTTCCAGCATCCTCGCAAGTCTGCGCATGTGAAGACACAATTCTGGCATCTGTGTGCGTGATTTCCAACGCCACAGAAGTGAGTCCCTATGCTGTTACGTGACGCACCACAGTGAGGCGCAGGAACTCACCAAGCGGGTTGTTCAGTTCTGGGGCGGCTCATGGCCGGTTAAACGGCTTCTGTGTCCCATGGGGCGCCTGGATGAGACTATGTGCTTCTGCCTCTGGTGTGTACATGTATATGAGAAAGAGACAAATAATCTGTTTGTTAAATTACAAACACCCACCCACATATATATATATATATATATATATATATATATATATACACACACACACACACACACAGAGAGAGAGAGAGAGAGAGAGAGAGAGAGATAAATTTAAAGATCCAAAGATCCTTAAAAAAAAACAAAAAACTTAAAGCAGCCATGGATTTTGAATTCCATATCCATGTGGGTTGGGCCCCTGCTACATAAGAACAAAGTTGACTTTTATTTATTTATTTAAACATCAGTATGATATTAGGATGTGATTTTAACATGTTTCTATATGCACAATACAGTTTATAATGATTAAAATGTTCCCATTCTCTGTCTCCTGCACCCTGTGACCTTGGTATTACCCAAGGATTTGTATGACTATGCTTTTTTCTCTTTATTAGATGGCTTTAATCGTTCTGATATGGCTTTCAAAGGCTGTGCAACACGGGATTTTTGCACGCTGGCAAGGGCATCAGTGGCTTATGATTACATTTTTGACAAAATCAAACAAGCACAATGCTGTCATACTGCAGAACCACCAACCTTGAAGAGTAAAGAAGTCCAACCTTGATGAGTAATTAGAAGATAGCAAAGTCTTCCCCTTTGACATTTATGATATGCAGCCACAGTGAAGGAGGAAGTTGCTTACCTGATATTGGGAGTGCAGAGAAAGTGGGGTTCACAGGACTGCAGAGTCCCCTATTTGGCATTTAGTGTAGGATGAATGGGATGCAGGGATGGATAAGCTAAAGTAGAAAAGTGGGGCTTGGGGACTTTTCCTCATGATATTATAATGTATGGTTAAACTTCTCTTGATCTTGATCACAATAAAATGGTATGGCAAATAAAACTGTGTTCTGTGTCTGTATTTGTCAAATAAAGAATAAGTTCCTTTTCTCATGTTGAAGCCCTCTGGACCTCTCATGGAGGGGGCACATGAAGAATTCACCAAATAAAGGGTCTTTGGTGGTGTTGGGGATGGTGGTGAAGGGCAGTCTTTGCAGAGGGAAGAAATGGGTATTGTTACAAAAGTCGGGTGGCAAGAGCCCAGGGCGTTCCAGGCACTCACACAAGGTTTGTGCTCCTTTGGATAACTGAGACATATCAGAGAATGTTGTGGCTTTAAGAAATATGGTTTATTCGCCTATTTAGACCTTCAGGTGAAGCATGGGCCTTTTAAGAGGGGATTGTACCCCACAGCAGTGTGGGCGGCCTTCTAGCAGCCTGCCCATGGAGGTGTGAGATTTTGACCAGCTTCAGCCCATCTGAAGCTGATACAGGCTCGTCTTATCTTGAGCCCAAGCAGAGCATCGTCACACAGCAGCAGGATCAGCAGGTAATGTGCCACATGCTGACTTTATTTACAAGCTATGCTGAGAGCATACAAGCATGTATCCTGCCTCTGTAAGAGCAGAGAAGCAACTACCCCTCCCGACACAAAGAAAGCCAAGAGAACACTGAAAAACAGGAAACCAGTGTACGTCACATCCAGTCTCCCATTCCCGTGGGAACCCAACAGTAACTTTGACTGTGGAATGTAAAAAATTGTCTTGTGACAAGCATTTTGCTGCTCAGTGAGGGAAACAGAAACCAACATCCTCCCCCTTTCTGTGAACATCACTGGGCAGCATGTTCGTACAGTATCAGTACAAACCCAACTTCTGCACATAGGTACAGTGTTGATCCCTTGATACAACCTTGGACAATACATCAGCAGGAATTTCATTACCTGGCATATAGGACACCGTTACGAGTCCCACCGATGTTGCAGTTTCAACTGCAAGTGCTTCGTGCTTTGCTTACAACCTTCAGAATTCAGCAAAGCCAAACATGCTTTGTTGTCCTGATAAACCTGGATTGGACATTTGACAGGAATTTTCATGTCTTTGCACAATTGTAGCAACCATTCACAATCCTTCAGTGAATAAGACAGTGCATTCAATTCAGCTTCACAAGTACTTAAGCTAACTGTTGTTTGCTTCTTGCATGACCAATCAAATAGACCCTGATTGTACATGTAGCAAACTCCAGACAGGCTTTTCCTGTCTGTAGTGTCACTTCCAAAACTTTCATCTGCAAATATCTCAAGACCACCAGACTTCTGATTGCTATATCTCAGTCTGAAATGCATAGTGCCTTTCAAATAGTGTGCTATGCGTTTCAGAGCTTTCCAATCCTTAACAGTAGGAATGTTGACTTGTTTGCTTAGCAAATTACAGCTAACAGCAATGTCAGGTCTTGAACATCTGGCAATGAAGTTTAGTTTGCCTAGCACACTTCTGTACAGTGTAGTGTCAGAAAATGCTTCTTCAGTGTCATCTACCTGATAACCTGTTGTCATCGGTGTGTCTACAAGGTTAGCATCCATCAGGTTTAGTTTGCTTAACACATCAGCAATTTTCTGTGACTGGTGTACTAGAATGTTACCATCTTGATCTCTCTCTATTTCCAGAAATAGGTAGTTGGTTACCTCACCAAGATCTTTCATGTCAAAGTGCTCTTTCAGTTGACCTAGGGCGTTATTGTACATTGTGACATCCTTCCAAAAGAACAGGATATCATCAACATAAAACAAGCAATACAGCTTCCTTTGCCCTTCCTCTTTGACAAATACACATGGATCAGCTTTCCCTTGCTGAAAACCTAGATAAAACAATACTTCAGTGAGTTTAGTGTGCCAGCACCATGCACTTTGTTTGAGACCATAAATGGACTTCTTCAGAGCACAAACAAATCCCTGTTTTACCTGTACGCCATCAGGTGGAAGCATATAAAGAGATTCACCTAGAGATCCGTACAAAAACGCTGTATTCACGTCATGGTGAGAAATGTGTAGATTCTCTTCTGCAGCAAGCTTGAACATAAGCCTGATGCTCTCATACCTCACAGTGGGTGAGTAGGTGATAGTCTTCTCCTGATACCTGTGAAAAACCTCTGGCTACCAATCTGGCTTTGTGTCTGACTATCTTGCCATTTTGATCTGTCTTCGCTTTGAAGACCCACTTGCTTCCAAGCAGTTTCATTCCTGGAACTACTGGAACTAGCTCCCATGTTTTGTTCCTCTCTAAGGAATCAAGCTCAGCCTTCATGGCATTTAACCATGGCTCAGCATCCTTTGAATCCAAATCCTGGATTTCTTGGAAACTTGAAGGTTCAAATACCTTCTTGGAGCTTTTAACAGCTGCCACTGCTATTTTGGCAAACTCATCAGCAAATCTCTATGAAGGTCTACCTTTTATGGCTCTCTGAGACCTGCGAATCAGCCGTAGGTCTTCAACACTCTCCTCTTCCTTCTTAGGAGAAAAGTGGCCTATTGTGAACAATGGTTCCTCCAATTCTTGATCAGAGCATTCAGAGGGTCGCATAGAGGCTTTCGCACTCTTGAAATCCTCTGAATCATCTGATTCAGTCTCAGACTCAGAATCAGGACCTTCATCAGTGGGTGTGGGTTGTTGCGGCAGCTGTGGCTGTTGCTGCTGCTGTTGCTTATCCTCAGTCTCATCACTGTCATCAGGATAACATTGGAAAATTCCCACATTCTCCCCCCACTTGGCATTGTACTCAACACTTCTGGTGAGCCTAATTGTCTTAGAGTCAGTCATCATTATTCTGTAAGAACCTTTCTGATACCCAAGAAAGATACCATGCAATCCACGCTTGCCTAACTTGGAGCTTTGTGGTGTGTGAACCCATATGTCAGAACCAAATATTCTCATGTGTTTGATGTAAGACTTCTTGCCAAACATCTTCTCATAGGTGGTACAACCAATCGATGATGATAACCTGCGATTGTAACTGTAAACAAACAGGCCAAAGATTCCGCCCAATAACTCTCTGGAAGATTGGCATCATGCAGCAAGGTTTTTAACCCTTGAAGCAATATTTGATTTGCTCTCTCACAAAGTCCATTCTGCCATGAAGAACGAGGACTAGACAAATCGTGCTGAATTCCTTTCTCAGTCAGAAAAGCTTCAAACTGCTGAGAAGTGAATTCCCCCCCCCCGCGATCACTGAAAAGAGTTTTTATCCTCTTACCATGCACATTTTCCAACCAAGCACAAAATTCCTTGAACCTAGGATATGCCTCTGATTTCTGCTTGAGATTGTACACATAAATATACCTGGAAAATGCATCAATGAGAACCATGAAGTACCTGTTTCCACCCAAAGAGGGCGATAGTGGACCAACCAAATCAGCATGCACTACCTGGTATGGTTCTGTAGCTTGTCTACTAGACACCTTACCTTTCACAGCCATTTTCACCTTGTTTGCTGCGCATGCCTTACATTTCATGTGGTACCTGCAGGGTTTAATAGTCATACCTTCAACCAAGGCAGGCATTTTAGAAACTGCCTCAAAATGCAAATAACCAAATTTCCTGTGAAAATCATGAATACATCCTGCATGCAAAACCTTGTTAGAACCTGCAATGCAGCAAGTTTCATCCTGCACAACATCATCAAAATACAAAACAAACAAACGATCAATGTATTCAGCATGCAATACATAATCGTTTTTCTTTGTGATGGTGCACTTCTTGTTTTTGAAGGAAACGTCAATGTTCCATTCATTTAGCTGCGCAACACGGAGTAGATTGTGTGCAGCATCTGGAACGTAGAGAAGATTGTGTATCGACAAGTCCAAACTGTGAAGTACAACAGTTCCATAGCCTTGACTGGAGATCGTGTGGTCATCCGCCTGGTGAAATGCACCTTCCTGCGGAGTAAAAGACACGAACAGCCCCTTGTCATTGCATATGTGTCTGGTGGCTCAAATCAATTACGAAGAATGATCTAGACGTCTTCTGGACCTTTGCAACCTTTGGAGTGAAGCGTGAGACCATCGCCTTGTGCTGCGTTGTCCTGGACACTGGACCTTTGCCTTTCCCTTTTCCACGCGTTGAGCTTTCGCTGTGATGCTCTGTCTTGGCCCTGGGATATCTGCATTCCCTCTTCATATGGCCTAGACCTCCACACGAGTAGCATTTCACTGCCTTCAAAGCTTTGGTGCCATCTGGTGGTTCCACTGCATTCTGGGATGACGTCTGTGAAGACTCCCCCTTACCCATGCAGCTAGCACCTCGCCTGTCTGCTTCATTCAGAACAACGGCAGTAACATGGGCTACCGTGAGCTGAGCAGTTGGCTGAACAGCAATCTGAGTGGCAACGGACTCCCAACTTGAACCCAAAGAATGTAGTATCATGAAGGAATACACAGCCTCTGGAAAGGTGAGTCCTCTCTACTGCAGCTCATGTCTCAGATTCTGCATCTCCATCAGATGCGTACGCACATCTGCACCTTCAGCAAGTGCCATATCATGCAGCTTGGCATAGTAGAACAATGAAGCGCCAGCCTCTGTTCTTAAATGAGTATCTCTCAAAGTGTCCCAAATCTCTCTGGCTGAGGTCTTATCACGCAACAGACAGAGCTCTTCTGGGGATACTATCAATGTAAGAGTTCCCCTTGCTTTGGAATCCTTAGCTGCCCATTCATCCGTCATTGGAGCTGGGGGGGGGGTACCTGTTATGACTTTAAACAGACCCTCTTTTCGCAGAAGAGCCTCTGCGTACAATACCCATTGCACGTAATTCTTCTTATCGAGCTTTGGAATCCCGAAAGCATCCCGAAGGGCCGCCATGACTCTGGCATTAGCCTTCTGCGTCATTAATCAAGCTGTGTCTGTGTTTACTGCAGCCTCCAATAGCCCTTCCAAAAGCACTTTCGCTTTTCAAGCCTCTCAAGCCTTTGAGCCTCTGCCGCTGCAAACGGCTTTAAAAGTTCAAAGTCCAGCCATAAAGCCATTAATTAGGAGCTGGCAGGCTTCCCGGGGCAATGAGCACATACCTCTCATCAATCTTCTTGACACGCAGAGCAGATAACGTCCGATCCATTCCTCTATTCCTCTGCCAGCAGCCATTCTTCAGTCCGATTCCATTTTTCTGGGCCCGGAACCAAAAATGTGAGATTTTGACCAGCTTCGGCCCATCTGAAGCTGATACAGGCTCGTCTTATCTTGAGCCCAAGCAGAGCGTCGTCACACAGCAGAAGGATAAGCAGGTAATGTGCCACATGCTGACTTTATTTACAAGCTATGCTGAGAGCATACAAGCATGCATCCTGCCTCTGTAAGAGCAGAGAAGCAACTACCCCTCCCGACACAAAGAAAGCCAAGAGAACACTGAAAAACAGGAAACCAGTGTACGTCACATCCAGTCTCCCATTCCCGTGGGAACCCAACAGTAACAATTGTCTTGTGACAAGCATTTTGCTGCTCAGTGAGGGAAACAGAAACCAACAGGAGGATCTCAACTCTTCTTCCTCCTTCTTCCTCCAGTCACCCTTGTTCCCAGTACACTTACCCTGGCAACCTTCCAAATCCCTAGTTTCAGGGCATAGGGAAGGAGTTGCAATGTTCATGTCCCTCAATTGCCATCTATTGTTCTTTGATGGCCATAGCTCAGCCACAGGAATTCTTCTGCAGCTTGCATTCTCCCTTTATATCCCAAATAAGCAAAATCTGGAGGTTTTAGATTAAGGATTGTTTTTTATTTCCTTTGTTCTTTTTTATGACCTAAAAGAGACAAATACTGTGGGCTTGGATTTAATTTGTTTTTAACAGTTAAAATAAGAACTGGAAAAGCATGTCAAACGGCTGGCTATTTATTTATGTATTTATTGATTGATTTATTTGGATCTGACAGAGACTAGATCTAGACTGCAGGCGATGTAATTTTCTATTCTTTATATACGGATTAATGAGTGAGCTTTTGGAAGAAGATGAAGGAAGGGGGAAAGGAGACTTGGTTTGAAAGACCCTAAACGTTTATTTTGTTTTTTATATTTTTATTTTTATGAACATATATAAGTGGATAATACAAGGGCCTTTTGAAGAGGCTGAAGAAGGAGACACACTGTTGAGAGATATGGTTTTTGGGAATGAAAAATGAGTCTTTAAAAACTTTTGTTTGAGTTAAAAAAAGAAAAAAATGGAAAAGTTGGGATTAAAGGCTTTCTTATTTCATTTTTTCTTTTCCTATAGCCTGGGAAACTTTGTAAATAAGATTCAGTCAATGGGAGAAAACAGAAGATAAGAAATCAAAACAACAGATAAGGAGAAAGCACAGTGTGAGAAAGCAGAGCAAGAGAATACGGATGAAATATAGTGATACAGTGTGGTTGGAAAAAGAATTGCAGGGGATTTTCCTATTTTGTGCTATTAAGGTAAAGCGGGGAATATGCAGGAGAAATAATTTTGAGGAGATATGGAAGGTTTTTGTAGAATTTGTACTGTTGAAATGGAAAGGGTTCAAACCATTGCAAGAGGTGTTGAAATTTTGGGAGGTCAGAAAGTCACAATGAAATGGTCCCAGGGGTTGGGTGCACGTTTCTCCCCTTATTTATTTGTTTATTTATTATTCAGCTGATCAGGAGTTTTCTTCATCAGGCATAGGCAAACTCGGCCCTCCAGAAGTTTTGGGACCACAACTCCCATCACCCCTAGCTAACAGGACCAGTGGTCAGGGATTATGGGAATTGTAGTCCCAAAACTTCTGGAGGGCCGTATTTGCCTACGCCTAGTCTTCATCATTCTAGAAAGCTGAAGGGCCAGGAAGGAGTTTGAGAGGGAATTGATGCATGAACAGCCTTAATTGGAGGAAAGTATAGGAGCACTTTGCCAACACCCAGGAACAACAAATTCAGCACAGTGTCACAAATTGCTAGAATTCTAATAGCACTATACCATAATTTAAAGCACAGTGTGGAAAACAAATTAAATCTCTTCCCCCTCCCAAGAACTCCAAAGACACGTCTCTCCTAAGCTGTGCCAACCTCAATTTCACCACCCTGGATGTGGGAAAACGAGTGCCATCAGGTCACACTAGAATTCAAAGCTTAGCTCTGCAATGGGATTAGATTTCCAGAAGCCCAGGCAATTTTGCCAGATTTCCCTGAGAGTCAGCCGCATGAAATTTTGTGAAAGGGGATAGGGGTGTCTTTCCACAGTTTCCTTTGTGGTACATTAATAAAATGCACAGTGACTTGATCTCTAGGTGTCCCCGGCCCTATTAAATCCACTTGGGTTTGCCATAAATAACATGGTCACTTGCTCTTTAAAATAAGTTGGTAACAGTTAAGGGCAGGGGTAGGGTGTTAGGATATTTCCGTTCCACCTTAAAAGGGGGCAGGCTTTGTGAGTCACAGAGTCTGCGTATTTCCTGTTCCACAGGATGTTTCTGTTGTGTCTTTGTTTTTCGCTCTCTCTGTGTCACAGACACTGAAGCAGGCAGTCATGTTTTTCTTTGTTCTGATCAACGCTGAATGAAACTTGTAAATAATACTCTCCTGAGTGTGACTTTTGCTGTGCATTATCTGCTGATAGAGCGTGCATGAGTTCTCGAATGTGGCAGGCTATTTCTGAAGCTCATGTCGCTAATTGCTGATACTGCGTGTCTACGGGAGATCAATGGATCGTCCGGCAGCTGGCTTGGGGGCCATGATGGACTTTGTCTCCCTGGCAGTATCCCAACAACAGGTTTCGGGCCCAGATTCACAGCACTTACAGGAGAGTAAGACTGCGACGGACTGCTGAGAGGTATGTGGAGGAAAAGCGAAAGTGAGGCTTTTCGTTGCCACGGCAAAATCTCTTTTATGTCCGGCTGGCCTAATTGGTCTGGAAGCTGCGCCAGAGGCTTCGTGATTTATGGGTGCCAGGATAAGGAGTCGCTGAAGTGAATAGGGCTCACGGCTCAAGTGAAGAGCTTGAATGGAGTTTTTCCACACTTCTAAAGCTGCTGAGTGCCCAAAGTTAAATCGGCACAATTATGAGACCTGGGAAAAATGGTGTGAAAGTTTGCTGTGTCAGTTTGGAGTGTGGCATACTGTGTCTGAAGCCCCTCCAGTTCCTCTGACAGATAGATGGAGGGCCGAAAATTCGAAGGCCATAGACGCAATAGTCTTGTCTGTCTCTCTGGAGGAGATTAAAACGCTTGCTGGCAACACGACTGCACGTAAGATGTGGAATGCTTTGAAGATAGCCCATCTGCCAGTCATCCCAGCCCAGAGTTTGACTGCATCGGAGGTCCTGGCTGTTTCCCAGAATGCGAGTGAATGCAGGGATGCTGAGGGCACAAGTTGCAAGCTGCAGGGGGAGCTGACTGTGATGTCATCCCAAGCAGCATTCCAGCCTCAAGGGGGAGCCAAGGAGTCGGCAGCTGAGAGCTGTTTCTCGTGAGAACCAAGGTCATCGCCTTTGCAGAGGCCAGAAAGCCAGAAGTAAACAGAGACAAATGCCTGCAGATGGCCCAAAGCAGAAGGGGGGTGAAGAGCCCACGCCAGTGGAAAACAAGGCTTTGTTTGCTGGCACAGCTTCACCAAAGGCTAAAGGCAAGTTTGTTGGCCAGGAGCAGGGGGGGGCAAGCAGCAAAAGCCCACGCCGGTGGAAAACAAGGTTTTGCTTGCTGCAAAAGCTGCTCCAAGGGCCAAGGCCAGATTTATTATAGATTCTGGATGCACCCGCCATGTGACAAAAGACCGACATCTCTTTATCTCCTTCAAACCTCAAGAAAGTGAGATCCACCTGGCTGACGGAAAGACGTTGCGAATCGCAGGAGAAGGGACTGTGAGACTGGCAAGTCTGCACACAACCATCAAAGATGTACTTTGTGTTCCAGGTGCTGCAGACAATTTGCTCAGTGTCCCACAGGTGACTGGGTGTGGTTTTGAGATTTCCTTCAAGAGGAGCGTCTGTGTCATCAGGAAATGCAAAGAGGACATTTTGCATGCAAAGTTTATAGATGGATTGTTCTGTATAACTTATGACAATGGTGCTGTTGTGTCTAATGTTGATTCTTGTTGTGTTGCACAAACTAACAAAGTTCTTCATGCAGGATGCATTCATGATGCACACAGAAGATTTTGTCACCTGTCTTGGCAGGCGCTGGCCAAGATGCCAGGATTGGTTCAGGGTTTGAACATCAAACCTTGTAAGTTTCACATGAAATGTGTATCTTGTGCAGAGAACAAGGTGAAGGTTGCTCCAAAAGGCAAGGAGTCTAGCAGGCAGGCTTCCAAACCCTACCAGCTAGTCCACGCAGACCTGGTAGGTCCACTTGCGCCCTCTTTGGGTGGAGCAAGGTACTTCATGGTTCTAATTGATTATTTTTCCAGGTACATTCATGTGTTTATGCTCGAGCAGAAATCGCAAGCGTTTCCTAAGTTCAAGGCATTCTGTGCGTGGTTGGAGAATGTTCACGGTAAACGTATCGGCTGTCTCTTTACTGATCGGGGCGGGGAATTCACTTCTCAGCAGTTTGAAGCTTTCCTGACTGAGAAGGGAATCCAGCATGACTTGTCAACGCCTAGATCACCATGGATGAATGGACTTGCGGAGCGAGCAAATCAAACGTTGCTTCAAGGCCTAAAAACCTTGTTGCATGATGCCAATCTCCCTGATAAGTTTTGGGGGGAGGCTTTGTCGACTTTTGTTTACACTTTTAACAGGAGACTGTCATCACCTATTGGTTGTACCCCCTATGAGAAGATGTTTGGTAAGAAACCCAACATCAAGCACATGAGAATCTTTGGTTCTGACATGTGGGTACACACCCCACAGAGCAACAAGCTTGGGAAGCGTGGGGCACATGGTTTGTTCAAAGGGAGAGGGAGAGTGGCAGCATCACAGATGTCCAGGAGGAGTTTTCTTTGTGTAATTTTAGTATTATATATTTTTACTAATTTTGAGGTACTGAACAAAAAAACAACAATAAATTTGCCAATTGGCTCCTGTTTCAGAGATACAAAGATGGTCACGTATAAATGACCCAGTACGCATTGTGTACATAATTTCATTGCCAACAGTGTACCTCACTGTATTTCAATCTCCAGATTGCCACATATGGCATCATATTGCATCAGCTGAATTGCAAGTGCAAAATGGCTGCTGTGCTGGAAGAGAAGATGCAGCAACTTCAGGGCTGCCTAGCCACACTTGGAGCAACATTTCATTTCATTTATTCTATTTCTATGCTGCTTTTCACTCACGTGAGTCACAATGCAGCTTACAAACAAACAATAAATAACAGCAGCCTAACAGAACCTCACAATTAGAGCATTAATCAGTTGGTATAATTGACAATGATCAGTAAAACGACTACAAAACATAACAAAAGTAACGACCTTCTCTAAAACATTGTTAACAAAATAACTAAAAAAATGAAGCAGCACAACCAGAACAAAGGTCATTTTATAAGATTCACAAAGCACTACAGCACTCACAATCCACAAAACAATATTAAAAACATCAGCAAACTAAACCCTGCTGAATTCAAATAAACAAACACACACGCCCCACCTTCATGACCCACAGTCTTCCAATAAGTTCATCGAAAGATGCAACCATTTTGGGCCAGTGGAGCTAGGTCAGCAGTTGCCAACCTCATGATACACTGAGGTGGCTGCAGAAGATACACAGCACAGAATGATTCATCTAACCATCAGTGGATGAAGAGAAAGGAGGATATGGATTTGGAAGATTTGTTTTCCATTCTTGATGATCCAAGACAATTGATAGTGGAGACGTGTGCTGATAACCCACTTGCTACCTTCCAAGGAAATGATTTCAGGGAAAGGGAATTGCAGTGTGGAAAAGGCAATTTGAGAGTAGGAAGGAGTAGGAAGTACTTAAGGCATAAGGTTCCTGCCTTCCAGAGGCAGTGGTGTTGATCCATTGGTTCAGTTCCTACCCTTTGGAGAAAACAAGCTTGCTCCATCTTCCACATGACAGCCATTTAGATATTTGAAAATGGCTATCATGTCTGCTCTCAGTCACCTCTTTTCCAGGCTAAACATACCAAACTCCCTCAAGGGTTTCCAGACCCTTGATCATCTTGGTCAGGTTAACAGTAGGACTGTATGAAATCCAAGTCATGAGATGAGTCATGCATTTTGCAGTAGACTGACTTCTCATCATGACATTTTAAAGGCATTGAAACATAACATTTTATGTACATTACATTTAAAACTTTAGAACCAATGTCCCCACTCAGAGGTTTACGTATATGTCAAGGAGCATAGGGGATAAAATTGAATCCTGAGGATATCCTGAGTTTGGCATAGGCCTGGTACAGTACATCTTAAAATCTGGACATCTGATTTATATTATTATTTACTGAATTTTAAAACAAAGTGGAAATAGATCAAAACATTTTAAAAACAATCACAATTCCATCCCATGGTTTTGAGTTTGCCAGGAACTATTTTCCTGATAAATTTTTATTGGTATTATACATATATACATATAAACTTATACAAAGTCCAATACTTAAATTACACATAATATATTCATTCCATAAATCATAAATACATTTATTTTAGGCTCTGCCAAGCCTTGAACTTCCTTCCACTCCTTTGGTAAGTATCAAATAGACTTTATATTCATGTATTTTATCTCTTTTACATAATAACCTTTTACTGTTAGAGTTATTCCAATCCCGCCAGTGTCGTTTAAAGTTTGGTCCCAATATATGTCCAATATTTAATCCAATTGTCATGAAATTTCTGTTCATCTTGATCTCTTATTCTTTCTGTTATTCTAGCGAGCTCGGCATAATTTGTTAATTTAATATGCCAATCACTTATATTAGGTATGGCGTCCGTTTTCCAATTTTGTGCTAACGTGATTCTTGCGGCTGTTGTGGCATATAAAAATAGTACCTTATCTTCTTTTTTAATTTCTTTACCTGTCATTCCTAGCAGAAAGGCTTCGGGTTTTTTGGGAAACGTGTATTTAAAAATTTTTTTAAGCTCGTTATAAATCGCTTCCCAAAAGCCTTTCACTTTGCTGCATAACCACCACATATGGTAGAAGTCACCATCTACTTCTCCACATTTCCAACATCTTTTGTTCTTTAGCCTATAGATCTTAGCCAGTTTCACTGGTGTGAGGTACCACCTAAATATCATTTTCCACATATTTTCCCTTAATGCCATACATGCCGTGAACTTCATATTAATATTCCATAATTCTAGCCATCTCTCAAAATCGATGTTATAGCCGATGTCTATTGCCCACTTAGTCATAGCCTCCTTGTAGTAAAGCCGCTCGCCCCCAACTGCCCCTCCATCACCTGTCTTTGCTCTCCGGCCAGACCAGGTTTCTTGCGCAGGTTGGCGAGGGTTTACTTTTCACAAACACAGGCCGAAATAACACCGGTAGGGCTGCCACCACTCCCTTTGTTCCAGGGGAACCCAGAGTCACAACCCAGGGAGAAGGGTGTGTCTCATTTACCTGGCAATTCCCCCCCTCTACAAGCTGAATCCACAGGCTTGCAGACAGAAATTCTCCCGGTAGAGCGTAACTAAGCGGAAGGCTAGGATTTAGCTATTCCCTCGGAAAAGGCACAAATACCAACAGGTTCTTCTTTAAAAGTTTATTTTAAAAGAATAACACAAAACATGTTGAAAATCAACAGGCACTTCTTTTGAATCTTACAAACAAGAAAATAAAAACGCTGTAGAATCTAACTAGCTTTACATACTCACAACAATACTCAGTTAGGGTAGTCAAAGTCTTTTCAAGCATCTGCGTACTGAAGATGTATGAAGATTTCCATCTCAAAAGACGAAACGACGGCTATAGATGGATGTTACAGCCGGGCATCTTTGCAAGTTGCAGAGCAATGGCAGAGAGCAATTCACAAACAATTCCTTGATCCTTTTATCTACAATTCTTACTTTGCGTCGTAACTTGTTAGCCAATCAGAAAGTCCTAATTGATCAATTTACCCTTTTGCAGCTGGGTCAGTTTTTAGGTTCGAGCCCTAATCAGAGAATCTTCCTCCCATCTGTGGAAATTAACCAGATCCCCAATTCTCAGCAGTTGGAAAACAAATAACCTCCGGGAGGGGGAAGGAGATTCACACTCCCAAACCCAGGTGTCAAGCCTTTCATTAAATCAAGGATTCCTTTCCTCCCATAAACCTCTCACACCAAAGAGACGGAAAGTCTGGAGTTTAAAGATACACAGCTCCCTTTCCCAGGGTCCTTACGGCTGATAAAATACCTACAAGGCCACATTCTTTCACTTGACCAAGGAATGATTTTCTAACAGTTATAACTTCACTACACTCCTTCACCTCCTCGTCTTTTGTATACCACTCCAATAAAATATCGTATATTCTAGACAATATTTTGTTCTTTCCTTCAACAACTTCCACATTGAATTTGGATTTTTTATCTTCGAATCCTATTTTCTTTTTATCTTCTTTTAACAGGTCATTTACCTGGTGGTATTGCAGCCACCCAGTAAATGAGTTTTTAATCTCTTCATAGGGTCTAAGTTTTATACCTTGATCCGTTTTCCTAGTCAGTTCTTCATAGGTAGGATTCTTCCCTTCCATATTAACTTTTTTGACCGTTAACACCTCTGTTGGTGAGATCCACCAGGGTGTCTTCCTTTCCAATAGGTTTTTATTTCTTTCCCATACTTGGAATATTGGCCCTCTAAAAATATGGTTTAAAAAGCCTCTATGTGCTTTCACCTTTTCATACCACAGGTACGAGTGCCACCCGTACCTGTTATCGAAGCCTTCAAGATCCAAGATGTCTCTGTTTTCTAGCGTTATCCAGTCTTTCAACCATGATAAACACGCCGCCTCATAGTATAAACATAAGTCCGGAAGGGAGAAGCCCCCTCTTTCTTTTTTATCTACCAGTATTTTCATTTTTATTCGCGGTCTTTTTCCCTGCCAGATGTATCTCGCCAAGGCTCTTTGCCATTCTTTACATTGCTTTAAACCTTTAAGTACCAGGATGGTTTGAAATAAAAATAACATTCTAGGCAAAACGTTCATTTTAATAACCGCTATCCTCCCCAAAAAAGATAGCCTCATTCTCTCCCAGATTTCTAAGTCTTTCTTAATGTTCTTCCAGGTGACCTCATAGTTATCCTTATATAGATTGATGTTCTTAGCCGTAATCCAGACTCCAAGGTACTTCACCTTCTTTGCCGTCATAATTCCGGTTTTTTGTTCTAGATCTACTATATCTTCTTTAGATACATTTTTAGTCAGTATTTTAGTCTTATTCTTATTGACCTTAAAGCCTGCCACAGCACCAAACTCTTCAATTTTTTGTAGGGCTTCTTTTACACTATGCTTTGGATCTTCTAATGTTAGAGCAATGTCATCTGCAAAAGCTTTAATTTTGTGTTCCTTAGTTCCTACCCTGACTCCTTTAACCTCTGCTGTATCCCTCAGCCTCTTAGTAAGTACTTCCAATACTAAGATAAATAATAGGGGGGACAGAGGGCAGCCTTGCCTCGTCCCTTTGGAAATATCAAAAAATTCTGATGTAGTATTATTTATTATAAGTTTTGCCTTTTGCTCATGATAGATAGCCTCTATACCTTTTCTGAATCTTTCTCCCATCCCCATCCTTTTCAAATTTTCCATCAGAAAGCGCCAAGAGACATTATCGAATGCCTTCTCCACATCGATAAATATCAAGGCCGCCTGTTTATCTATTCTAGTTTCCAGGTATTCAATAATATCTATCACATTTCTTACGTTATCCTTTAGTTGTCTTCCTGGTAGGAAGCCCGTTTGATCTTTATGAATTCTATTTTTTAATACCCTTTTTAGTCTTTCTGCCATTATATCCGCAAACAGTTTATAGTCGTTATTTAATAACGAAATCGGCCTATAGTTCTTCACCTCTAAGGCATCCACATCTTTTTTAGGTATTAAAGTAATATATGCTTCCTTCCAGGTATTCGGAATCCTTCCCTCTTTTAAAATATTATTCATCACTTCACATAGAATTGGGCATAATTGCTCACTTAATGTTTTATAGTACTTGGCTGGTAGGCCATCCGGCCCCGGCGCTTTCCCAATTTTCATCTTTTTTATTGCCTTCCTTATCTCATCTTCTGTAATCCTCTGGTCTAATAACTCTTTCTCTTCTATGGCAATCTGTTGTAAATGGTGATCTTCCAGGTATCGGTCTATTTCATAATCTATTTCCTTTCCTCTTTTATACAATTCCTTATAATACGTCTGAAATATCCTTTTTATTTCTTTTGGCTCTTCCACTATCCTTTCTCCATCCCTTATCTTGCAGATCATATTTTGTTTTTTCCTTTCTCTTATTTGCCACGCCAAGAATTTTCCTATTTTATTAGCTGATTCAAAGTTCTTTTGTTTCATCATTTTAATTTTCCACTCAATTTCCTGATTAACTATCATAGAAAATTGGGCTTGTAATATTTTTAAATTTTGCTTTATTGTCTCGTCACCTGGTTTAATAGCTAGTTGTCTTTCATTCTCCATAAGCTGTGTTAGAATCTCTTCTCCCCCCCCCTTTTTCTTTTCTTAAATGGCTGTTTTTCTGAATTAAGAAGCCCCTCATAACGGCTTTTCCTGCATCCCAGACCGTTTCTGTAGCTGTTTCTTTGTGTAAATTCCACTTGAAGTATTCTTCGATTGTTTCTTTCGCCTCACTTACTATCTTTTGATTATTAAATATACCTTCATTCATTCTCCATCTAAATACTCTAATATCTTTACCCTTTATCCCCATAAATACCGGATTATGGTCAGATATAGTTTGTGGGAGTATTTCAGATTTAGCTAAGTTCTGTGTCAACTCCTTCGAGATCCAAATATTATCTATTCTCCCCCAACTCTGATTTGGGTTTGAGAAAAAGGTATATTGTTTTATAGTGGGGTTTTTAAATCTCCAGGCGTCAATTAGCCCCATATTATCAACCAAATCAAAAAACGTTCGAGGTAGCTTACCTTCCTTTGTCTCTTGCTTTTTTGTTGACCTATCCAAATTTGGTGACACCACTCCGTTAAAATCGCCCATCAATATCATTTTTTGATCGATCCATTCTAATAACTTATTACCTAATTCTGAGAAGAAAGCCGATTTTTTATCGTTAGGTGTGTATATTCCAGCGACAATTATTTTTATTCCTTGGAATACAATCTGTACTACTATCATTCTCCCTTGCTCGTCTTTATACAGTATTTTTGGGTCGAATTTTTCCTTTATATATAGTACCACACCTCTTTTCTTAACCTTATCCGATGCCACAAAATCCAACCCTAGTTTCTTATTATTCAGAATTCTCTTATGTTTTCTTATTACATGAGTCTCTTGTAGACAGATTATGTCAAGGTTCTTTTTTAATAAAATATGTGTAATCTGGTTCCTTTTATTTTTATTGTTAAGTCCGTTCACGTTCCAAGACAGTATTTTTAAAGCCATCTATTATGTACAATTAGTAAATTATCAAATCTGGCTTAAAGCTGCTGTTCTTTGTCTTCTTTCTCTTCCTCTTCCCTTGCTTCTGTTAAGTTTATCTCTCTCTCTTCCTCTTCACTCCCCCCGCCCCCGCCCCCCTCCCCCAGCCGCTCCCCTACCTCCCCCCACCCCGCAACCCTTCCAAGTTCCTTCTCGTATCTTCTTGCAAATTTTTCAAGTTCTGAAGGGCTGGACAGTTTGAATCTTTTATCCTTAAAGTAGAATGAAATTCCTTCCGGAAACTCCCATCTATATAGGATCCCATTTTTCTTCAGTTGGTTAGTTAATTTTTTATACACATCCTTCCTTCGAAGAAATCTCGAAGGGATCTCTTTAAATACAATAATTGGGTTTCCTTCAATATATAACCTTTTACTATAATTCTGTTTCAGTACTTCGTTCCTCATATCCAACGAGTTAAACATGGCTATTACATCTCCTGGCAATTCCCCCCCCCCAGCTTTAGCCGATTTTGTTTTTATCCGAAATATATTTGCTAGGGAGAAGCTTATCTCTTCCTCCTTCCTATCTAACCAAATTGCCAACTCTTTCACCATTTTAGATCTTATATTCTCGTTTGGGTCCTCTGGGATCCCTCTAAATTTTAAATTTAGTTGGTTCTGTCTCATCTGAGTCATAGCCATACTGTCCAGCAATTCTTCCTGTGCCTTACCTATCTCCTTAACTTCTATTTTAATTCTGTCCAAATCCTTCTTACTGTCTTTTGTATCCTTTTGCACCCTTTTCATAGAATCCTCAAGTACTTTGGCTCTTACCGATAGGTCTTTGACTTTTCCTGTCAGTTCTCCCACCACCCCCTCTAATCTCTTATCTAATGTATCCTGCACTTCCAACAGCTTTTTCTCTATATATTGCTCATTATGTTTAAATTCTTTCCTTATTTCCGCCATCAAACTATCGTAGTCCTTGTTCTCTTTTCCCTCCTTCCCATCTTCTTGTCTAGATGGCCTCCTTTCTGCTGGCGTTCCCACCACCTTTTTCATTTTGTATGTCAACTTAAATTAACTAATTATTAAAGACTTCCCCCCCGTAAGTCACTGAAGAGAGCTGCTGGCCTGTTCCTCTCATTAATTTCTTCCAATGCAGTTTCCTTTGATCCCACACGATGGCGCCTTGTTGACCTTCCAAGTCTTAGTTCTCTTCTCTTCAGTAGAGTTCATCAACCGAATGTCTCCTTCTGCATAAAGCCAAGCAGCTAATCTCGTGCAGTATTAGCAATCACACAATTAGGGGGAACCAAATATACAAAGATACGCTAAATGCCAACCAAAGCAAAAACAACAAAAAGGAATAAAAAGAAAGCAGCTAAAAAAGCCGAAGAAGGAAAACCAATAAAAAGGAGAACCAAAGAGAAAAGAACAAAAGAGAAAAACAAAAAAAGAAAACAAAGCAGTTACAAATAGGGAAAGCCAGCGTCTCAAAAGATACCCTAGGGACATACAATAGAGAGGGTTAAAGGGAAATAGAGGGTGGGTGGGGAGGTGAGGAAAAAGTAACCGCCAAAGTAACCGCCAAAGATACACGGGCGGGTAGGTGAAGTCACGTAATCACGTAGTGGCTCTCTGGAACTCTGGAAGAATTGTGAGGTGAGTCTCGATCCGGGAGCGGACCCAGGAGAGCAAGGCGGGGCCGAATGGAGAGACACTCCGCGATGAAAAGGATTCCGTAAATGGCAGAGGGTCCTGGCAAATTGTCTTATTGAATTTCTTTTCTTGCCAAAGAGTTCTCGATCTTTTTCCGCTGCGTTAATAGTCCAGCCTTCTCCTACATAAATATTGGAGTATGTCTCTTTAAAACGGGTGGAGACTGGGAGGAAAATGGCGGTGCGAAAACCCAGTAAGTTTTTACTTTACTTTAGTTTACTTTCTCCAAGCCATTCACTTTTTCTCCCAAACCTCGCCGGAAGAACACTGCCTTTCCGTGTCTCCCCTCCTCCTATTATCAGTCTGATTTTCAATCGTTTAACTGGGCTAAATATGTACCAGACTCTCCCCTTTGTTCAAATGTGGGGGATGAGAGGAGTAGAAATCGTTGTTTAAGTAATACTTAAATCAGTCTCCGCTCAAATACACCAGGCATAGACTTGGGTGTAAAAAACCCACTGATATATCTCAAGCCGGTCGCTGGCACAACACTCTCCGACCAGATAAAACAGACAAATTCCTTTCACTTCTCTCTAATCTCTAGTCCATTAAAATATTTTCAATGTTACTTTGCCTCAGATTCCTTGTATTTTATACTTTGTATCTGAGGTCTCTCCTCTATGCCCACTTAGCAGCAGCTTTTCATGCTTTCTCTCTCTCGCAGTCTTCCGCCATACTCCCTTTTACTCTTACCGCCAGTAGTGGATTCCTTCTCCTTCACCCCACACAATTCTTTTTCCGCTGGGTTCTTTAGTTAAGCTTTCTGTCTGTTAGCAGCTTATTTACTTTAGCTATTTCCCAGCTTTTTGGCTGTTGTCGGAGGTTCACCGCTTTTCAAGCGGAGCCTGAGGCTTCACAACAAGGAGTCTGTTGCTTCCCCTTAATGCTGCAGCTCCAGCCCTGTAAAACGCCAACAACACAGGCGAGCACAAGCAGCGTCGCAGGGTACTCTGTCCCCCAGAATAATCCTCCTGAGGTTTTGGGGTTCACGGAGCCTTCGTGACCCCTCTAGAACACCGTGTTGTTCGAGACCCCCCCGGAGGGCAGCCTCGTGCTCCTTCCCGTGGCCGCGGCGTCCCGGAAGCTCTGCCAGGAACTATTTTCAGCTCAGGACTGAAGAGAGAAAGAAAGAATGGAGAGGCTAGGGGTGGATAACCTGTGTCCTGGGGGCCAAATGCAGCCCCTGGATGCCTCTCCACAGCACTCAGGAGAGGGGGTTGCAGGTGGTACATCACACCCCTGCCTAAGGCCAGAAAGGGGACCTTGGAGCCAAACAAGAGGAGTCAGAATATTGGGATATCAGAAAAAGTTATCCTCTATTGTGTGAAGAGTAGCATTTACATTTTGTGTAAGCCTATACAGGCCCTCCCCCCACTCAAACTCTCTCCCCAGTTCAAACCAAAATATCTAGAGCTGAAGCTCTGGGATGCCTGGAGGTTGGAGGACGTGTGCAAAAGCAGCAGCAGCAGCAGCAGCAGCAGCAGCTGCAATACCATGTGTGTCACCTGCTAGGAAGGGAGGTGGAGCAGCCTAAATAAAGCCCCATTGCACCTCCGCTCTCCTTGGGGCTTCATCCACCCTCATTGAAGTCCACTTCCGGTTCTGGGGAGGGTCTCCTCCCAAGCAACGGGGACTCTCCTGCTTGTCAATCATGCAAAAGTGGGGGAACGCTTGTATAAAATGCCACAACAATTCTTCCCCTACCCCCTTCTCCTTTTGCCAACGTGCGTCTGCCTACTACTAGCCTACCACTGCTGCCACAACTTCATCTTCTACACAATTATTAGTATATAATATTTTTTGTCTTGTTTTCCTCTCTCCCTTTCTGCAGATATAAAAAACCCCATTAATTTATAAATCTCCCCTCCAAATTCTATCACAGATCAGGAGACAAGAAAAGACAAGAAAGGGAAAATGAAAAAGGGGTCAACAAAGGCTCTTTCAATTTGGATTTTGTTTTATTTTTCACTTACCTGTAGGACTGCAGCAAGATAATCCTGTGGAAAACCTCATTCCCAAACAAGGAGCTGTTGATTTGGGTAATCATACACAGTATTTTGATGAAGGGGCAGATGCAGAACATGAGAATGGAAAACAGAAAGAAACAGACTGATGGGGAAGCAAATTTGGAAGGAGAGAGGAGTAATCATAATGTAGGCCTTGAAACTTGACAGTGGTTAACCTTGGCACCTCAAATTTCAGTGGCACCCTGTGCACCAAAATCTGCCCTCCCATCTCTCACCTTTTGTTGCATGTCATAGTTGCAGCATCTGCTGCAGCCACCCCAGAATCTCCACACCTGATGCAACCGCACCAGTTGTGCTCCCCTAGATCCATCTTTGCACTGAATGTATCACAACCAAGTATCCATCTCAAAAGCAAATAGAAAAGTATATTATGAACAGTCTCATCTCTCTGCCTAAAACATTCCCAGAACTAGAATGATGCCTGCTGTCTTGGACAGGAGTTGACATCATTATAGAAGTGTCAATTTTGAAGTGCTTCTGCTTAAAACATTTTAACGTTTGTTCCATCTCCTGGTTTAATAACAATGATAGTCTAATAGTTTGTAACATTTTATTATCATCGGGCTTGTCAATCAAAGACTTTTTACAGTTTCTATTTCTTTTAATATGTCTTTTGATCTTTCACCTTTTTTGGTAAGCAGTTTGCTATATGAATGAGCCTCTAATAATCATATTCCTAGCATCCCATACTGTATTTAAATCTGTACAATTCTCTATACAGTGGTACCTCTAGTTACAGACTCAATCCGTTCTGGGGTGCCGTTCACACCCCAAAAAGTCCGTAACTAGAGTGCCGCTTCTGTGCGCACGCACGGTGCGATAGAGGGTTATGCGCATGTGCAAAGCGCGCAGAACGTTTCTACGCATGGACGCGCGGTGAAACCTGGAATCATACACTTCCGGGTTTGCCACGTTCGCAACCTGAAAAGACACAACATGAACCTAACACAACACAAGATATGACTGTATTTAACTCAAAGAAGTCAGTTAAACATTAAAATTCCTTTTGCATTATCCCAGTCTTTCTAACAAGCTGTCATTCAGCTTCCATCTAAAAGTGGTATTTTGCTGGCCTTTAATAATACTAAATATCAAATTTTGATCTGATAAAGTTCTCAGTTGTATTTCAGTGTTCTTAAAACCAAATACTATGGACTTTGATACCCATAACATGTCTAGTCTTCCAAGGCTCTTTCCTGGAGGAAGCTGGACCAAGAGGAGTCAGGTGGTCAGGAGTGTCTTAATCATTCTAGAAAGCTGAAGAGTCAGGAAGAGCAGTGGGCCAAACAGGGAAGCATGAAGAGGCTTAGTTGGAGGAAAGTATAGGCCACGACAAGGAGCACTTTGCCAGCACCCAGGAACAAGAGGTTCAGCACAGTCTCACAAATTGCTAGAATTCTAATAGCACCATAGCAGAATTTAAAGCAAAGCACTGAAAACAAATTAAATCTCTTCCCCCTCCCAAGAACTCCAAGGACACGTCCCCCCTAATGTGTGCCAGCCTAATAAATAAATAAATAATAATAATAATAATAATAATAATAATAATAATAATAGCTTATCACTCGAGTGATGAGGTTGCATGGCTGTCAAGTTATGCCCACTTACTATGAATTTAATTCTCCCCAGAAGCCAAGAGAGAGAGCAAGAACCCAGAGAATGTCTCAGATAAATAGAGTGGGGGATGAGGCTCATTCTGAAGGATGAGGTTGGTGTGGGTGTGGGTGTTGAGGCCCAAGTTGACATGGCCTTAGGTAAGTGTTGTCAAAATAGATCAGATGACAGAGCAAAGGTACAATCCATTCTACTCTTGCTAGTACTGTGATGCAACAGGGGGACATGTGAATAAAGTTCCAGCAAGGGATTTCAACTGCGTGCTTTAAAGGCCTTAGAATCCTAGGAAAACAGGCAGTCCATACTCATTGTGACATTGTCTCTGGCACCGGTGCCCACTGCTGTCATGATATTATTATATTGTTGAACACCACCCCAATCTCTGAGCAGTGTGAGAGTTTAGGGGTTCCAGGTGTTTAAGCAGGGTGTGTGTTACCTTTGGGAATGAGGAAAAGCAGACAAACCACTTTATGATGGATGGTTTATCATTACAACCTGAGCCTAACCACAGCATTAATTCTTTGAAAGGGTCTTGTTTTGCCTGTATCAACAGCCTTGGATTAAAACAGCCCCCCCTGTGGGCACCCCCAATATTTTTTTCAAGCTCATATCCCTGTTCTATAGCAGCTTCATTAGATGTCATTGAGTTCTAGTCAGAGGCTTAGGAAGGTTAGGTGGTACCCAGTGGTACGGAAAATTTCTTGTCACACACCCCACACACCCACATTTATTTATTTATTTTGCTTATTTCATATTTTCTTACAGATGTGGATTCTGGGCCTCTGATAACAAGTAGGCGACTGTGGACAGATACTTAAATCTACAGGATGGATTGTGTTTTGGCTTGTGTTATTTTATTTATATTTATTGTTTATTTATTTAATAAACTTTTTTTTTTTTTTAAAACTGCAAAGTGGTTTACCAAAACAAAAAACAAAAAACACCACAGCAGTAAAATCACGTGCAGGCATCCCTTCACTGGTCACAAGGAGGAGGTGACACCACTGCCCCAGCCCTGAAGGTCCAGCCCAGATGTGGCTTGCCTCCCTGCACCTGTGACCTCAATAGCCTGCTGTGGGGATGCCTTTGTTGCACTCCCTCAGAAATTTGCACTCCGGGCCACAGCTGCCTGGTCCCCAATGCTATGCTACTGTCTAAATGTCTGTTGCTGGGAATCACAGGTGGGGAGAGTGGTGTTGCTGTCCAGTCCTGCTTTCAGGCTTTGCACAGGCCTCTGGTTGGCCATTGCGACAACGGGGTTCTGGAACAGCTGACCTGGTTCAGCAGGTTGATGTAAGCTCTGGCCAACTGAAGCTCGTGGGGAATCTAACATCAGCCAAATTTTAATTGCCTCAGAGTCATCCAGTGTACCTGCTGAAGAAATAATGTACTTGCTGAAAAAATGTGGTTTCATAATTTTTTCTAAAATAAACAAGCTGCTCATTAGGCTGAGTAAGCGAAGCTAAAAGAGATACAAAAAATTGAGATACTATGGTGCCCTTTTGTAATCTGTACCAGGGGTGAACAACCTGTGTCCTTGGGGTCAAATGCAGCCCCTGCATTCCCACATAAGTCAGAGGGAGAAGACTGGGAAGAGGAGGTAGCTTCATAGTCAGCTGGGAGATTCTATGGCAGAAAGAAGTCTAGAATCAGAAGCTGAAGCTGACAAGTGGGAGGAGGGAGGTCAAAGGGCAAGATGAACCTGGCTGTTGGAGAGTCATGGGTGTCTCCCCCTCCTGTTGTGACAAGTTCCTCTTCCTCCTCCCCACAAGAACCAGAAGAGGGATGAAAAGGATGGAAGTCTCTGATTGCTTGGAAAAAACCCTGGAAAGTAGGAGACAAAGACAGGTGTGGGGAGTCAGGGATCTTTACTCTCAGCAACTGATTTCATGGAGTATGACCCAAAGGGAATGAGTTGCTGTGCTCACTGGTCTGACACACAGTGAAGTCTGTGAAGATCATGTTTTTGCTAATAAAGAGTTAATTCCAACTTGAACTGTGTGGTTTACTGAGTATGTGAGACATACAGACAAATGACATATCCAACACATCGATCACGGTCGACCGGTCGATTGCTGGATGGATTTTGGTCTATTGCACTATGGCTAGGCAGACTTTGCTCCTCTCTCACAGCTGGGGCTCTCGCCGTCCCATGGGCTTACGAGGCAGCTGCAGGAGGAATAGAGTTTGATCTCTGCTTTCGCCTCCCATTAGCTGCAGAGCGTGCGCCAGCAGGCTGGATGGGGCTTACGAGGGGAGGGAGAGAGCTGCGCCTCTGCTTTTCCTGTCCTGTGAGCACCAGAGCTTTGCTTAGCTATGGAAGCCTCTCTTGGCTGGGAAGCCCTTACTGGGTGCTTCAGGGCCTCGCTCGTATGGGGAGAGCATGCAGCAGTCCGCCTCAGGAGCAAACTAAAGTGGGGTGCGAGGGTGCTGATGTTCTGCATTTGGGACAAGGTTGGCTAAAAGGAGAGCGCCTTTCCTTCCTTCTCCATGCAGAGCATCCTGTGGCTTAATCAGCAGTCATCTTCATTTTAGGCAATGCATGGAAGAAGGCGATGAAATAAATCCGCGCTAAGGAAAGAAAGGGGTTTTTCCTTGCCACCAACAATGCCTTATAAATTGCCTCTAAAGCAAAGAAACTGAAGTATGACAATGTGAAAGTGTGGTAGATCACTGCCAGTTTTTGATACTGGATAGTAGATCACAGCCTACGTGAAGTTGGACATGCCTGACATATGGAACTGAATTTGGAAGGTAAGGAGAGGAATCATAAAGTAGACCTTGCCACTGGCTGTATCACAACCAAGTGTCTATCTCCAAAGGAAATAGAAATTTATATTGCAAAAAGTGAAAAAAATGGGCCAACAAATGCTCTTTCTGGTTGTATTAACTGCAGCTTTAAAAAAAATCATCAGTATACTCAAATATGGAATTGGAGCAAGAAGAAACTGTTGGAAACCTTATCACCAAACAAGGAGCTGCTGATCTGGGTAACCTTGCACAGTATTTTGATAGAGGGGCATATGCAGAAAATAAGAATTACAAACAAAGAAACAGACATACAGACACATGTGGAAGTGAATTAAAAAGGTGAGAGGAGTAATCACAATGAAGGCCTTGGCACCTCAAATTTCAGTGGCAGTGCCAAAACACAGCACCCCCTGTCTCTTGCCTTCCATTGGGGCACCTGTTGCAGCACCCCAGAAGCTCTGCATCTGATGTAACTGTACCAGACATGCTCCCCTAGATCCACCTTTGCACAGGATGTATCACAACTGAGTTTCCATCTCAAAAGCAAATAGAAAAGTATATCACAAAGAGTCTCATCCCTCAGCCTAAAACATTCCCAAAAGATACCTGCAATCAAATTTTCCCAGAAAGCATTCTGAAAATTTCAGGGCACTAATGGAGAAGCACATGTACAAGATTGTCTTGTCTGGAGTCAACAGAAAGACGCTTTATATTGCTTTCCATGACAATTATTTTGGCGCAAAGCAGTCAACATTAGCACTTCTGTGTCTAACTCTGCACTGGTATCTGCAGATATATATATATCTCAGATAAAAGGAGTGAGCGACCTCAAGTTCATTATCTGTGCCCTGATTCCCAAAATGAATTTATTGCTGAATGCTTGAATCTTTTGAAACAACACATTTTGCTCAAGAGGCATCTACAAAGTACTTTGCAATAAGAGTAGATTCCACAGCAGATTGTTCCCATATTGAACAAGCAACATTTCTTTTTAGATACATACTTTTTAAAGAAATACAGTATGAGATTCAAGAAAGATTTCTCAAGTTGGCAGGTTGTAGCAACAAAAGGGGAATAAATTGCTCATTTCATAACATTAAATGAAACATTAAATGAAACATGCTCAGTGTTTGTCAAGCTCAAGCCTACAATAATGGGGCAAAAATGACTGCAAAATACAATGGTGCACAAGGAAACATTCAAGAAGAATGCTCAACATCTTTTTCTTCACCTTGCTGTTGTCACACATTCAACTGATGTGGAAAAGATGTTGTTGAATGCCTACCTGAAGCAACTACCTTTTTTTATTTTTTTGAACAATTCAACCTGTGTACCACTTTTCAGTTCCAGCCCTAATTGAAAGGATTTCCAGGAACAGTAGCTTCTGCAGAGAGGTCATTTAGCAAACCTAAGTCAATTAAGAATTATTTAAGGCTTACAATGTCTCAGGAATATCTTGTGGATTTGGAAAGGTAAAGTATTGAATCTAACATTGCCAGAACAATTAGTTTTCATGCTGTGATTCCAAAGGTTTCACAAAACAGCCAGAAAGGTTCTTTTTCTAAAGTACATAGTAAGTTTATCAATCTCTCTATCATCTATATCTATCTATATCTATATCATCTATATCTATATCTATATCTATATCTATATCTATATCTATATCTATATCTATATCTATATCTATATCTATATCATCTATATCTATATCTATATCTATATCTATCTATATCTATATCTATATCTATATCTATCTTTACTAATGCAAATGTTTCGTGATGATCTGATCTGCATTTAAATATAAAAGGATGTTTTGATGTGAATTCATTCTCCTTATCAGTATTGTAGAACAAAGATGTTCAAATCAAATGTGCTTTCATTCAATCATGGGACTAAAACCACCTTGGTTGTGCTAGTTAATGCTCTCAGACTTCTAACCCCAATGACTTCTATCCCCAATGGCAGGGTTCCACCTCCATCTTTGAAGTCAGTATTGCTATGAATGTCTGTTGCTGGGAAAACGCTAGGTGACAAGTGCAGATTATTATTGTTTGACAGAACTCTGGGGACCTACTGTGGGAGTCAGGATTCAGGGACATAAGATGATCCTTTTGGATCTGACGAAAAGCCCATTTAGTCCAGCATTGTGTTGTCAGAGCTCCTAACCAAATGTCTGTTGGAAAGTACAGAAAATAAGGCATGAGCAGAGTAGTCGTAATGTAGGGAATGAAGCCATCATGACCAGAAGTCGTTGACAGTAGGGATGTCCACAGACCATGCTGTAGTCATGCACTTGGTAGGGACCCGACGGCCATCTAATTCAACCCCTCTGCAATTCAGGAATCTCTGCTAAGTCACCTGTGAAAGGTGGCTGTCCAAACTCTGCTTAATAACCGCCAAGGAAGGAGAGTCCACAACCTCCCGAGTGACTCCTGACAGCTCTGTAAAAAAGTTATTCCTGTTGTTATATTGCACAACACACAAAATGCCTCTGAAATGAAAAGAGCAATTTTTTTTACCAATTTTGAGGTACTGAACACAAAAGCAACAACAAATTTGCCAATTGGCTCATGTTTCAGAGATACAAAGATGCTCATATATAAATGAACCAGTAGGCAGTGAGTACATAATTTCATTTGACAACAGTGTACCTCACTGTATTTCAAACTCCTGATTGTGAGATATGGCATCCTATTGCATCAGCCAAAGTGCAATTGCAAAATGGTTGCTGTGCTGGAAGAGAAGATGCAGGTACTTGAGGGCTGCCTAGCCACGCTTTGAACTACATTTCATTTTGTTTCATTTATTATATTTCTATGCTGCTTTTCACTCACATGAGTCACAAAGCGGCTTACAAACAAACAATAAAGAACAGTAATCTAAAAGAACATCACAATTAGACCATTAATCAGAATAATTGACAATTATCAGTAAAACAACTACAAAACATAACAAAAGCAATAATCTTCTCTAAAACACTATTAACAAAACAACTAAAAAACCCCACGAAACAGCACAACCAGAACAAAAGTCAGAAGATTCACAAAACACAACAGAACTCATAATCTGCAAAACAATACAGTGGTTCCTCAGGTTAAGTACTCAATTCATTCCGGAACTCCGTTCTTAACCTGAAACTGTTAAAATCTTGACATCTGATTTATTATTACTGTTTATTGAATTGATATCCCACCCTTCCTCCTAAAGAGGCCGAGGTCAACAAAGAGGCATCAAAAAAGAAGAAGAAAAAAGTAGAAACAGATTAATACAATACATCTGACTGGCTGCCACAGAGGTCCTAAAACAGATCGCATCCAAAGGAAGCTTTGTCTTCCAATTTTGAAAAACATAATTTCTGGAACAGTATGTACTCTGTATTTCCAAAATACCCCACCACTCCTTCTTTGCTGGAACTCCCAGGCACCTTTCCTTCGCCTATAAATTTTCCCAAGCCAGCTTCTTCTTCCACAGGTCGCCTGGTGGTTCGTTTCAAGTGCTCCTTGGCTTTTGAAAGCTCTGGCATTATGAAGGCCTTCCTGAGTATGTGCTTTCTCTTCATCCTAGTTTCTTCTGGTGAGTAGGAAGGTTTCTCTTAATCAGTGCTTTTTTTTCTAAAAAGATTTTTTAGGGGTACTCACATTTTCCTACTCATACAGTGGACCCTTGGATTACGTTACCTTCAGGTAACGTAATCCCTGGGTTGGGAACGCAGCAACCTGGAAGTGTATACTTCAAGATTTTGCCCAGCGCACATGCGCAGAAGCGCTCTGCACACCGCACGCATGCACAGAAGGGCACCTCCAGTTATGAAATTTTCGGGATACGGCCGGGCCTCCGGAACAGATCCCATTCGTAACCGGAGGTACCACTGTTTTGAAATACTGCCCTTCAATGAGGACAAACTAAGATTCACAAAATGTTTAGGGGTATGCATCCCCCTGCATCCCCACCCCACTCTCAGCTGACTGCTCTCAATCATATCGGGATGGTTGTTAGCGGCGGTCAGATTGGGAAAACTGAAATAGGTTTTTGGAAGAGAAAAGGAGCTGAGAATATGGATAAGAATGGGAGGATCTGAGAATCTGGACTCTAAATTTTGGAGAGGGGAGAAGACCAGTAAACTTCAGATACATGTTGTAAGTTACAGGTCTCATTTTGAAGTCTGGAAAGGAGGTCTGCTTTTATGTTTATTTTCTTTCAATTGGGAGATGAGTTGAGTTGAGTATAATGGGTTAGAAGTGCATTAAAGGAGCCAAGAGAACATAGTTCTGAGGGTTAGAAAAGAGTGAAGACTATGAGTCATTCACAAGGATTTGTGAATGACCCATAGGATCTCAACTCAGTTTCAGCCGTAAGGAATCAGTGGCCCAACGGAATAAAGGGACTGCTCCAAACTGCATACAACTGAACTCAACCACAAGGCAGTAAGTCATTATTTCTTGTCATTGAGAGTAAAACAAGTGTAAATAGAAGAGTGGAGTATTAGGAGTTTAGAATGGGGCACAAATGTGTCCAACATGCATTATGGACATGCACCTCATACAAACCTCACATTCAGATGGTGTAGCAAATTTTGTAAAGGTGGCTGTTACACTAGTAGAGAGTATGTCTGTTTCTTGAGGTTAGCTCAACAATGGGACTCTTAGTTTCTTTCAGATTTTTTCTTCCTGAAGCAGTGATTGGTGACACCAAATGGAGAAATGGGGAGTGGGTGGAATAAAACACAGGGATCCCAGGTGCAGCATGACTTCAAGGTAAACAGTTGTGCTTCCTGTGCTGTTCTGGCTACCCTGTTTGGGATTGATACACTTTTCATGAAGACCTCATGCAGCCTGTAATAGGTTGCCTACCTGCCATCCCTGTGTTGGTAATTGACAGTGTTTGGGAAGGAAGGTGGATGGGGAAGCCTCTCCTGCTGCACCTTTCTTCCCATAACCTTCAGGCCCTCCCCATCTAGCCAACAGCTATTTGTTGGGCTGTTGGTAGCACACTTACCAGCACCAATAATGTGGCTGTGTATGGAAGTGTGTGATAGGACTTATGAAATCCTATCTTAAAAGTCACTACTCAAATGATTGCTGATGGCAAGAACTGAGAACAACATTGGGACTGTGAGAGGGAGGTTTGAATCTTCTCATCACCATGTGTTGAGGTGCAGGGAAATGTTTGTAAATAGGAATAAGGCTGTGCATCTGTCTGTGTCTGTGTATATTTGTGTGTGAGAGAGATAGACACATGCAGCCTCTGCCCCACCATTGGAAGTGGATCTTGAGATAAGTAAGATTCCTCATGTCTGGTAATAGTGGTTTAAATCCAAGAGCTGAGATCAAGGAAAGATTTCTCTCTGTGAACGTACGTAGATGTCATTTCTCAAGGAATGAGAAACTCATGGCAATGAGTGTTTCCTACGCTTTCCTTCCAGATGTGCCGCATCTATGTTACAATTTTTTTTACTTTCAAATGGGAGTTTCAGAGGTCTGTCCTAATGGAGAGAACAGCTGCTTTTCTGATTTTACTGAAAATGAATTAGGTGAGTGTAAAACCTTTTAGCCCAATCATAGCTGAGTGTGTGGACCCTGGATTATTTGGGGATGATGTGCATGTATGAATGCAAAATGACCACAGAGTGTGCTCTCTTTTTTTCAGTGTAGAGCTTTCATGCATAGTGTGTGCTGCCGCAACTCACCTGTATTTCCTTGTTCATGCTTTCTTCTTTAAATTCACATTCCACAACATTTAGAAGTCTACATGGAGAGGCTGAAAATTATTATTATTATTATATATTTATTTACACTCTACCTTTCCCCCTGACGAGACTCATGGCGGCTTACAGACAAAAACAAGAACCTCTAAAAACATAGACAAATCAACCATATTGCCAAGCAGGCCTGCAATATGGTGACAGCTCACATCCTCAACCTCTGACAGGTACACTCTAACATCAACTGAAGGCACAAGGGATCTATATTTAAAATAACAAACATCTATCATCTATCTGTCTATTTCCCCACAAAAGCTTACTTGCAAAACATTTTTAATTTTTGAGAGCCAGATTGAGGCGAGATCAAGGGAATGAAAAGAGTAGAGGGAAAAGGAAAGAACAGGAAATAATACAACCTGCTGGGGCTCTTCAGGAAGTAAGAACATTATAGAGAAAGGACAAACCAACTTTCTTTTCTGTATCTCAGCAATAAATATTGTAACAATGCTGTAACAACAAATAATATTGTAGTGTAACCATAAAACAGGAATGTAAAGTTTCTGGGGCATCATTATTTGAATGAATTAACTCTGTCATGCCATAGTTTGAAATTTGGGCTAGTGAGTCTGTAGCCACAGGGTCCCCAAACCTTTCCCCCTATGACTGTTGTTGTTGTTTAGTCGTTTAGTCGTGTCCGACTCTTCGTGACCCCATGGACCAGAGCACGGCAGGCACTCCTGTCTTTCACTGCCTCCCGCAGTTTGGTCAAACTCATGTTGGTAGCTTCGAGAACACTATCCAACCATCTCGTCCTCTGTCGTCCCCTTCTCCTTGTGCCCTCCATCTTTCCCAACATCAGGGTCTTTTCCAGGGAGTCTTCTCTTCTCATGAGGTGGCCAAAGTATTGGAGCCTCAGCTTCACGATCTGTCCTTCAAGTGAGCACTCAGGGCTAATTTCCTTAAGAATGGATGTGTTTGATCTTTTTGCACTCCATGGGACTCTCAAGAGTCTCCTCCAGCACCATAATTCAAAAGCATCAATTCTTCGGCGATCAGCCTTCTTTATGGTCCAGCTCTCACTTCCATACATCACTACTGGGAAAACCATAGCTTTAACTATACGGACCTTTGTTGGCAAGGTGATGTCTCTGCTTTTTAAGATGCTGTCTAGGTTTGCCATCGCCTTTCTCCCAAGGAGCAGGCGTCTTTTAATTTCGTGACTGCTGTCACCATCTGCAGTAATCAGGGAGCCCAAGAAAGTAAAATCTCTCACTGCCTCCATTTCTTCCCCTTCTATTTGCCAGGAGGTGATGGACCAGTGGCCATGATCTTCGTTTTTTTGATGTTGAGCTTCAGAACATATTTTGCGCTCTCCTCTTTCACCCTCAATAAAAGGTTCTTTAATTCTTCCTCACTTTCTGCCATCAAAGTTGTGTCATCTGCATATCTGAGGTTGTTGATATTTCTTCCGGCGATCTTAATTCCGGCTTGGGATTCATCCAGCCCAGCCTTTCGCATGATGAATTCTGCATATAAGTTGAATAGGCAGGGAGACAATATACAGCCTTGCCGTACTCCTTTCCCACTTTCCCAATTTTGAACCAATCAGTTGTTCCATATCCAGTTCTAACTGTAGCTTCTTGTCCCACATAGAGATTTCTCAGGAGACAGATGAGGTGACCAGGCACTCCCATTTCTTTAAGAACTTGCCATAGTTTGCTGTGGTCAACACAGTCAAAGGCTTTTGTATAGTCAATGAAGCAGAAGTAGATGTCTTTCTGGAACTCTCTAGCTTTCTCCATAATCCAGCGCATGTTCACAATTTGGTCTCTGGTTCCTCTGCCCCTTCGAAATCCAGCTTGCACTTCTGGGAGTTCTCGGTCCATGACTAACCCGCCTGTTTTAAGCAAAGAGTGTAATATACTAGGTGATTCTTAATTGTAATTTTATTACGTCCACAAACTCCTTTAGTATCATTGGGTGCAGCTCATTGGACACTGGAGATTGGAATTGCTTTAAAACAGCTAGGTGTTCTCTTACCATGTCTTTTTGGGCTACAGCTCCCTCCTGACATCCTTTATTATGTTATCAGCAGGTTGGGCATCGTTTTTCTTTTGGGTAAAGATGTTGTCACTCAGCAACATTTATCTGACCTCTCCAAGCAGAGGTCCTACTACTGGCTTGTTCATCCTCTTGTTTCGAACATAACCAGAGAAACTACACACACACACTTTGCATTGTTGCATCAATATGTATATTAGGAAGCATCATATAAATTTCAATTATTAGGGGGTTGATTTGAAAAATTTTGGTTTTGAATTGTACCTATTTCTTTCTTTGTCTCTCACACAGGTGACTATACAGAAGACAGATTTCTATGGGGATGCACTACAAATTGCACCTCAGGGAATTACAGCTTTACTACACTAAATGATGCTTCTTTCTACCGTACAACCCACTGCTGTCAGGATAGTTACTGCAATAACCAAAGCATGCCAGGTAAATATCTGCAGGCTTTTGAATCTTCCCCAGAAGCGGCTTAGTCATGCTGGCCACATGACCCAGAAAAACTGTCTGTGGAAGCGGACAAATGCCGGTTCCCTCGGCCTGTAAAGCGAGATGAGCGCCACAACCCCAAAGTTGTTCGCGACTGGACCTAATGGTCAAGGGTCCCTTTACCTTTACCCCTGAGAAAGAACATCATTCTGGTTTCAGGTTTCATCCTTGGGTACCCATAGAATAAACTAAAGATACTGATCTAGGCCAAGATTATTTTTCCTAGTTTGCATGGGAGGTGGTTAGAATCAGCCTCACCACATGTTTCTTGAAAACAGGCAGCCTGTGTCAACAACTGATTAGCCCAGAGCTTCAGATGGCCCCTAAGGATGTGAATAGAAAAACCTGGATAAATTGGGGGATTAGAGAGAGAGATAAGAACACATGTCCTTCTTGTTCCCTGATAGCCGTGCTGACCCTGAGCGTTACCCTGTTGGGCCAATCTAAAGAGGAAGTGAGGGGAAGCATCTGTTGGTACTAATGGCCCAGGCATGGCCAAACTTGGCCTTCCAGCTATTTTGTGACTACAACTCCCATCATCCCTGACCACTGGTCCTGTTAGCTAGGGATGATGGGAGTTGTAGTCCCAAAACAGCTGGAGGGCCACTACCAAGAAGGCCCCTCTGCCTACTACCCCGCAACCTCACTTATTGCAGTGAAGGAGCCACCAGAAAGCCCTTGGAACTGAACCTCAGTGTCCAGGCTGAATGATGGAGGTAGAGATGCTTCTTCAGGTATACTGGATTGTGGCTGTTTATAGCTTTAAAGGCCAGCACCAACACTTTGAATTATGCCCAGAAAGGTACTGGGAGCCAGTGTTATGTGGTTCCGGCGGCTGCTCCCAGTCACCAATCTGGCAGCCTCACATAGAGTGTGCTGCCATAGTCCAAGTGGGAGATAACCAGAACATGCACCCCGCTGGCAGGACAGTGCACAGGCAAGTAGGGTCTCAGCTTGTGTACCAGAAGGAACTGGTAAATAGCTGCCCTGAACACAGAATTAACTTGTTCCTCCATGGACAGCTATAAGTCCAGAATAACTCCCAGGCTGTGCACCTGGTCCTTCAGGGGCATAGTTACTCCATTTAGGACCAGGAAGCCCCCCCCCCCCACATGCCCACCCTCTGTCCCCCAGAAACAGCACTTCTATCTTGTTGACATTCAGCCTCAATCCATTAGCTGTCATCCATACTTTTTTTTCCTGAGGGGAAGGAGTGAGTGGGGTTAGTGGTTGGTGACTGATTGAGACAGAGATACTGGAGTGACTGGGTGCATGATGTGTTTTGTATGTATTAGCTGAACAGACTGGGATGAGTCATATTAAATATTATCATTTGTGCAGATGTAAGGCAGGATTTGACTGTGGTGTGTAGTGTTTAGTCCATGAAAGAAGGGATCCCTGACTCTAAAGATATTTCAAAATGTGTTGCTCTTTTTTTAAAAAAAATGATATTATTGCAATGTATTGTAGTTATATTGAAAACTGCATTTTATTTTATTGTGGTTACTCAGTTTCATTCATATATATATATATATATATATATATATATATATATATATGGAGTGATACAGATGGTGCTGTGGTCTAAACCACTGAGCCTCTTGGGCTTGCCAATTGTAAGGTCAACAGTTCAAATCCCTGTGATGGGATCAGCTCCCGTTGCTTTATCCCAGCTCTTGCTAACCTAGCAGTTAGAAAGCACACCAGTGAAAGTAGATAAATAGGTACCGCTGGGATGGAAAAGTAAACAGTGTTTTTGTGCAAATTCGGCTGGACTTAGCTTCCCAGGGTTCACTTAAAAACAGACACATACACACACACACACACACAGAGAGAGAGAGGGGGGGAGAGAGAGAGAGAGAGAGAGAGAGAGAGAGAGAGAGAGAGATTTTGTAAACCACTTAGGGACTGTTTTATGTATTGAGTGGTATATAAATATAATAAATACAACATGAAAACAAAATTTATTTATTTGAGAAATTTATATACAGCCCCTCATCAATAGGTCACAGGTCAGTTTACAACACAGTAACAAAGTAAACAACATACTACAGTGGTACCTCTGGTTACGAACTTAATTCTTTCTGGAGGTCCATTCTTAACCTGAAACTGTTCTTAACCTGAGGTACCACTTTAGCTAATGGGGCCTCTCTCCGCCAATGCACGATTTCTGTTCTCATCCTCAGGCAAAGTTCTTAAACCGAGGTACTACTTCTGGGTTAGCAGAGTCTGTAACATGAAGTGTTTTAAACCCGAGGCGTTTGTAACCCGAGGTACCACTGTATACCTACATAACATTATATTCATAATATAATGAATATAATCATAGTATTAAGTCATGTGTAACAATACATCATGAAATATAGTACATAATATATAGCACATAAAGAGCATCCATTTCAGCTTATTCAATTTGACAGTCCAGTAATAATCTCCACAACTCATCCCAATCAAAAAAAGAAAAAATATTATCTATTCATCTCAGATGCAACTATTAATAATAACACTTGTTTATCAACAATATGAAAGAGGGGGGAGAGAGGGGAAAAATATTCATACTTGAAGTCCCAAAACAGTAAACAAAGAGCATATTATTTGTTCCTTGTTTATTTAATCTGTATATTGCCCTCCATCCCAGGAAGGTTCAAAATAGAAAAATATAAAATGAGAAAACAATATATTTCTCTCTGTACAAAAGTAGCTCTTAAGCTGTCTCCCCAAATGACAGACCATCCCCAGTTCTCTTCTGGGAGCTTTCCTTTTCTCACCTAGCCTTGCAACCTGGGAAATCTCAACTTCCCACTCCTTTGACCACTTATTGAACACTTTCAGGGGATGCTGCCCCTAACAGTGCCCAAAAGAGAAAATGCCAAAGTGTGTTTGTGTGTGGTGGTGTTTGTGATCAAAGTCGTGTAACCCCTTCAGGGTCATCCTTTAAGGGCTGCCTGGACAGTCTGCCACCTGCTCAACTTATCTCTCCCCTTCCTCAAACACACCATCAAGGCAGGTGAGGTCCAGCAATCTGGCTGCTGGCAAGAATCTTGCCAAGATGTTGATGCCAAGATGTTTCTTTGTCACCTCCTGCAGTAAGTCCACCTCTCCCCTCAAGAGTGAAATTCACCCATAGTGTGGATAAAGTCTCTCCAGTCTATCTCAGGACAGCAGCAACTAAAATTGCTCCCTTTTCTTCATAAGCTGGTTGCCAGACACTTCAACTGCATTGTATGGACGACTGATTCCAGAAGCAGAATGTGTTGGAAACAGTGCACGTGTCTCATAGGATTAGACAACTGAAGCCTAGGAATTAAAATAAAGACATCTGGTCTGGATTCATGTGTTGACTCTAACGCTTGCTTTTGGCAGTGCTGGGTATATTCTACAATGGTCTGGAGTGCCCAGGCTGCTCTGCTTCCAGCTTTGAAGATTGTCAGGACTCAGAGACCGTCAGGTGTAGAGGTGAAGAGAATCTGTGCATAGAGTTTGTGATGGCTAACTGTAAGTACTGTGGTTAACCACTGAGTCAGAGGTGGGAGGTGGACACAGTTTACTAGAGTGTGTGGGTGGGTTGCTCTCTCATTCAGTCTGTGGCTTCCTGCCAGAAAATACATAGGATGTGTATGGGGAGGTGAGTTTTCTTTCCCCCCAAAATATTAGCATTCCAGTAGCCTTTGCGTTGCATATAATGTGAGTGGCTGACGCTGTGGTCTAAACCACTGAGCCTCTTGGGCTTGCTGATTGGAAGGTCGGTAGTTTGAATCTCTGTGACGGGGTGAGCTCCCTTTGTTCTGTCCCCGCTTCTGCCAACCTAGCAGTTTGAAAGCACGTCAGTGCAAGTAGATAAATAGGTACCACTGTGACAGAAAGGTAAATGGTGTTTCCATGTGCTCTGGCTTCCGTCATAGTGTCTTGTTTTGAAAGAAGCAGCTTAGTCATGCTGGCCACGTGACCCAGAAAACTGTGGACAAATGCCGGCTCCCTCAGCCTGACAGTGAGGTTAGCGCCGCAACCCCATAGTCGTCTTTGAGTGGACTTTGCCATCCAGGGGTCCTCTACCTTCTTTACCTATATGGATGAGACTGTGTGCTTCTGTCTCTGGTGTGTATGTGTGTATGAGAAAGAAACAAATAATCTGTTTGTTGAATTACATATATATAAATATATATAGAGAGAGCACATTTTAATGAACCTTAAAAAAACAGACAACCTTAAAGCAGCCATGGATTTTGAATTCCATATCCATATGGGTTGGGGCCCTGCTACATAAGAACAAAGTTCTTTTTCTGGATTTAAACATCAGTGTGATATTAGGATGCATATTGTTCTATATGTACAATACAGTTTATAATGATTAAAATGTTCACATTCTCTGTCTTCTGCACCCTGTGACTCTGGTACTACCCAATGATTTCTATGACTATGCTTTTTTCTCTTTACTAGATGGCAGTAATCATTCTGATAAGGTGTTCAAAGGCTGTGCAACACGGGATTTTTGCAATCTGGCAAGGACATCAACGGATGATGACTTTTTTCGCAATATCAACCAATCACAATGCTGTGATCCTAAAGCACCACCAAAACACCACCAAATAAATCCAACCTTGCTGAGTAATTAGAAGATGGCAAAGTCTTCCCCTTTGACATCCATGATTTGCAGCTGCATTGGGGGAGGAAGTTGCTTGCCTGATATTGGGAGTGCAGAGAAAGTGGGGTTCACAGGACCGAGAGTCCCCTATTTGGCATTTAGTGTAGGGTGAATGGGATGCAGGGATAGATAAGCTAAAGTAGAAAAGTGGGGCTTGGGGACTCATCCTCATGATATCATAGCGTATGGTTAAAACTTCTCTTGATCATGATCACAATAAATTGGTGTCGCAAATAAAACTGTGTTCTGTGTCTGTATTTGTCAAATAAAGAATAAGCTCCTTTTCTCATGTTGAAGCCCTCTGGACCTCTCATGGAGGGGGCACGTGAAGAATTTGCCAAATAAAGAGTCTTTGATGGTGTTGGGGATGGTGGTGAAGGGCAGTCTTTGCAGAGGGAAGAAATGGGTATTGTTACAAAAGTTGGGTGGCAAGAGCCCAGGGCATTCCAGACACTCACACAAGGTTTGTGCTCCTTTGGAGAACTGAGACATATCAGAGAATGTTGTGGCTTTAAGAAATATGGTTTATTCGCCTATTTAGACCTTCAGGTGAAGCATGGGCCTTTTAAGAGGGGATTGTACCCCACAGCAGTGTGGGCGGCCTTCTAGCAGCCTGCCCATGGAGGATCTCAATTCTTCTTCCTCCTTCTTCCTCCAGTCACCCTTGTTCCATGGATAGTTACCCTGGCAACCTTCCAAATCCCTAGTCTCAGGGCAGAGGGAAGGAGTTGCATTGTTCATGTCCCTCAATTGCCATCTATTGTTCTTTGATGGCCATAGCTCAGCCACAGGAATTTCTCTGCAGCTTGTATTCTCCCTTCATATCTCAAATAAGCAAAATCTGCTGGTTTTTAAATTAAGGATTGTTTTTTATTTCCTTTGTTTCTTTTTATGACCTAAAAGAGACACACACTGTGGGCTTGGATTTAATTTGTTTTTAAACAGTTAAAATAAGATTGGGAAAAGCTAGGGAAAAACACATCAAAAGCACATGGTTTTTGGGAATGGAAAAGGAGACATATAAAACATTTGTTTGCGTTGCCATACAAGAAATATGTAAAATAACTAAGCAAGTAATAGACATCACCCCAGAATTGGCCCTACTAAACATCTTCCAAGACAACAATGCCCATTTACACCACAAAGAACTCATAACCCACCTGCTCTCAGCAGCCAGAAACACCATAACCAGACACTGGAGAGACCTGTCAGGAGTAAGCATGGACCAATGGTACCAAATAGTATGGGAAACAGCCCTACTAGAAAAATTAACTAATAAACTGAAACTGACACGGGGACAAACAGAAGAAGACGCCTTCACCCCGGTATGGCTCCCCTTTATCACATACACAGCCCAACAGGACAATGACAATAATCCACCAACAGCATACAAATCAATATGGCTAACCTGATCCAAAACACCCACCCACCTCACTCACACACGAAAACAAAGATCACCACAGCCAATCACAAGCAAACAATCACACCCTAGGCCAACCCCAACCTCTCTCACCACCAAAGGAACACAAGTGAACAACACAAGCAACGCTGACACCAAACTCTACATACATTAAACATAATAGAAACACCGCCACCCGACCCCACCCCTATCCATCTTCCCTCTCTCCACCCCCCCTTTCTTTTTTCTTTTTCTTTTTTTCTTCTCCCCTAATGCCTCAACAAATGAAACGGATTTGTAAAAATGTTACATGAAAAAAAAATACGAGGCACTACACTTCTGTAAAACAAGAAAATCCTTAATAAAATATATTTTTAAAAAAAGAAGAAGAAGAAAGGGAAAAGTTGGGATGAAAGGCTTTCTTATTTTATTTTCTCTTTTCTTATAGCCTGAGAAATTTTGTGAATAAGCTGCAGTCAATGGGATGCAACAGGAAATAAATGATCAAAACAACAAATAAGTGGGGAAGCACAATGTGAGAAAGGAGAGCAAGAAAATAAGGAGGAAATATAGTGATACAGTGTGGCTTGAAGAATAATTGGAGGGGTGTTTCTATTTTGTGCTATTATGGTAAGGTAAGGTAAGGTAAGGTAAGGTAAGGTAAGGTAAGGTAAGGGGAATATGCAGGAGAAATGATTTTGAGGAGATATGGAAAGTTTTGGTAGAATTCATACTGTTGAAACGGAAAGAGGTCAGAGCATCACAAGAGGTATTTAAATTTTGGGTTGGTTGGATACTTACAGTGGAATGGCCTCAGGGGTTGGGTGCATGTTTTTCCCCTTATTTATTTATTTATTAGTCAGGTGATCAGTTTTCTTCATCAGGCATAGGCAAACTTGGCCCTCCAGATGTTTTGGGACCACAAATCACACCATCCATAGCTAACAGGACCAGTGGTCAGGGATAATGGGAATTGTAGTCCCAAAACCTCTGGAGAGTCGAGTTTGCCTGTGCCTGGTTTTCATCATTCTAGAAAGCTGAAGTGCCAGGAAGGAGTAAGAGAGGGAACTGATGCATGAACAGCCTTAATTGGAGGAAAGTATAGGAGCACTTTGCCAACACCCAGGAACAACAGGTTCAGCACAGTGTCACAAATTGCTAGAATTCTAATAGCACTATACCATAATTTAAAGCACAGTGTGGAAAACAAATTAAATCTCTTCCCCCTCCCAAGAACTCCAAAGACACGTCTCTTCTAAGCTGTGCCAACCTCAATTTCACCACCCTGGATGTGGGAAAATGAGTGCCATCAGGTTACAGTAGAATTCAAAGCTCAGCGCTGAAATAGGATTAAATTTCCAGAAGCCCAGGCAATTTTGCCAGATTTTCCTGAGAGTCAGCTGCATGAAATTTTGTGAAAGGGTAAAGGGTTTATTTATGGCACATTAATAAAATGCACAGTGACTCGATTTCTAGGTGTCCTCGGCCCCATTAAATCCAATTGGGTTTGGCATAAAGAACATGGTCACTTACTCTTTAAAATAAATTGGTAACAGTTAAGGGCAGGGGTAGGGGAGGTCACTAATCAGAAAAGCTTGTGAACTTAAGGGGCTGGAATATATCCTTTGCTTTTGTTTCACTAGTGATGGTTCTGAAAGCCAAAGGCAGTGTGAAAGAAGTGGACTTTGGTGTTTGGACAATGAGAGAGAGGGAGAGTGGCAGCATCACAGATGTCCAGGAGGAGTTTTCTTTGTGTAATTTTAGTATTATATATTTTTACTAATTTTGAGGTACTGAACAAAAAAACAACAATAAATTTGCCAATTGGCTCCTGTTTCAGAGATACAAAGATGGTCACGTATAAATGACCCAGTACGCATTGTGTACATAATTTCATTGCCAACAGTGTACCTCACTGTATTTCAATCTCCAGATTGCCACATATGGTATCATATTGCATCAGCTGACGTGCAAGTGAAAATGGCTGCTGTGCTGGAAGAGAAGATGCAGCAACTTCAGGGCTGCCTTGCCACACTTTCAGCAACATTTCATTTCATTTATTCTATTTCTATGCTGCTTTTCACTCACGTGAGTCACAATGCAGCTTACAAACAAACAATAAATAACAGCAACCTAACAGAACCTCACAATTAGAGCATTAATCAGTTGGTATAATTGACAATGATCAGTAAAACGACTACAAAACATAACAAAAGTAACGACCTTCTCTAAAACATTGTTAACAAAATAACTAAAAAAATGAAGCAGCACAACCAGAACAAAGGTCATTTTATAAGATTCACAAAGCACTACAGCACTCACAATCCACAAAACAATATTAAAAACATCAGCAAACTAAACCCTGCTGAATTCAAATAAACAAACACACACGCCCCACCTTCATGACCCACAGTCTTCCAATAAGTTCATCGAAAGATGCAACCATTTTGGGCCAGTGGAGCTAGGTCAGCAGTTGCCAACCTCATGATACACTGAGGTGGCTGCAGAAGATACACAGCACAGAATGATTCCTCTAACCATCAGTGGATGAAGAGAAAGGAGGATATGGATTTGGAAGATTTGTTTTCCATTCTTGATGATCCAAGACAATTGATAGTGGAGACGTGTGCTGATAACCCACTTGCTACCTTCCAAGGAAATGATTTCAGGGAAAGGGAATTGCAGTGTGGAAAAGGCAATTTGAGAGTAGGAAGGAGTAGGAAGTACTTAAGGCATAAGGTTCCTGCCTTCCAGAGGCAGTGGTGTTGATCCATTGGTTCAGTTCCTACCCTTTGGAGAAAACAAGCTTGCTCCATCTTCCACGTGACAGCCATTTAGATATTTGAAAATGGCTATCATGTCTGCTCTCAGTCACCTCTTTTCCAGGCTAAACATACCAAACTCCCTCAAGGGTTTCCAGACCCTTGATCATCTTGGTCAGGTTAACAGTAGGACTGTATGAAATCCAAGTCATGAGATGAGTCATGCATTTTGCAGTAGACTGACTTCTCATCATGACATTTTAAAGGCATTGAAACATAACATTTTATGTACATTACATTTAAAACTTTAGAACCAATGTCCCCACTCAGAGGTTTACGTATATGTTAAGGAGCATAGGGGATAAAATTGAATCCTGAGGATATCCTGAGTTTGGCATAGGCCTGGTACAGTACATCTTAAAATCTGGACATCTGATTTATATTATTATTTACTGAATTTTAAAACAAAGTGGAAATAGATCAAAACATTTTAAAAACAATCATGATTCCATCCCATGGTTTTGAGTTTGCCAGGAACGATTTTCAGCTCAGGACTGAAGAGAGAAAGAGAGAAAGAATGGAGAGGCTAGGGGTGGATAACCTGTGTCCTGGGGGCCAAATGCAGCCCCTGGATGCCTCTCCACAGCACTCAGGAGAGGGGGTTGCAGGTGGTACATCACACCCCTGCCTAAGGCCAAAAAGGGGACCTTGGAGCCAAACGAGAGGAGTCAGAATATTGGGATATCAGAAAAAGTTATCCTCTATTGTGTGAAGAGTAGCATTTACATTTTGTGTAAGCCTATACAGGCCCTCCCCCCACTCAAACTCTCTCCCCAGTTCAGACCAAAATATCTAGAGCTGAAGCTCTGGGATGCCTGGAGGTTGGAGGACGTGTGCAAAAGCCGCAGCAGCAGCAGCAGCTGCAATACCATGTGTGTCACCTGCTAGGAAGGGAGGTGGAGCAGCCTAATTAAAGCCCCATTGCACCTCTGCTCTCCTTGGGGCTTCATCCACCCTCATTGAAGTCCACTTCAGGTTCTGGGGAGGGTCTCCTCCCAAGCAACGGGGACTCTCCTGCTTTCTCCCATCATTTCCTGGTATTCTGTTTTTTTATTTACTTATTTTCCAGTGCTGCAAGCATACACAGTCACACTTGTCAATCATGCAAAAGTGGGGGAACGCTTGTATAAAGTGCCACAACAATTCTTCCCCTACCCCCTTCTCCTTTTGCCAACGTGCGTCCGCCTACTACTAGCCTACCACTGCCGCCACAACTTCATCTTCTACACAATTACTAGTATATAATATTTTTTGTCTTGTTTTCCTCTCTCCCTTTCTGCAGATATAAAAAACCCCACTAATTTATAAATCACCCCTCCAAATTCTATCACAGATCAGGAGACAAGAAAAGACAAGAAAGGGAAAATGAAAAAGGGGTCAACAAAGGCTCTTTCAGTTTGGATTTTGTTTTATTTTTTACTTACCTGTAGGACTGCAGCAAGATAATCCTGTGGAAAACCTCATTCCCAAACAAGGAGCTGTTGATTTGGGTAATCATACACAGTATTTTGATGAAGGGGCAGATGCAGAACATGAGAATGGAAAACAGAAAGAAACAGACTGATGGGGAAGCAAATTTGGAAGGAGAGAGGAGTAATCATAATGTAGGCCTTGAAACTTGACAGTGGTTAACCTTGGCACCTCAAATTTCAGTGGCACCCTGTGCACCAAAATCTGCCCTCCCATCTCTCACCTTTTGTTGCGTGTCATAGTTGCAGCATCTGCTGCAGCCACCCCAGAATCTCCACACCTGATGCAACCGCACCAGTCGTGCTCTTTGCACTGAATGTATCACAACCAAGTATCCATCTCAAAAGCAAATAGAAAAGTATATTATGAACAGTCTCATCTCTCTGCCTAAAACATTCCCAGAACTAGAATGATGCCTGCTGTCTTGGACAGGAGTTGACATCATTATAGAAGTGTCAATTTTGAAGTGCTTCTGCTTAAAACATTTTAACGTTTGTTCCATCTCCTGGTTTAATAACAATGATAGTCTAATAGTTTGTAACATTTTATTATCATCGGGCTTGTCAATCAAAGACTTTTTACAGTTTCTATTTCTTTTAATATGTCTTTTGATCTTTCACCTTTTTTGGTAAGCACTTTGCTATATGAAGGAGCCTCTAATAATCATATTCCTAGCATCCCATACTGTATTTAAATCTGTACAATTCTCTATACAGTGGTACCTCTAGTTACAGACTCAATCCGTTCTGGGGTGCCGTTCACACCCCAAAAAGTCCGTAACTAGAGTGCCGCTTCTGTGCGCACGCACGGTGCGATAGAGGGTTATGTGCATGTGCAAAGCGCGCAGAACGCTTCTACGCATGCACGCGCGGTGAAACCTGGAATCATACACTTCTGGGTTTGCCACTTTCGCAACCTGAAAAGACACAACATGAACCTAACACAACACAAGATATGACTGTATTTAACTCAAAGAAGTCAGTTAAACATTAAAATCCCTTTTGCATTATCCCAGTCTTTCTAACAAGCTGTCATTCAGCTTCCATCTAAAAGTGGTATTTTGCTGGCCTTTAATAATACTAAATATCAAATTTTGATCTGATAAAGTTCTCAGTTGTATTTCAGTGTTCTTAAAACCAAATACTATGGACTTTGATACCCATAACATGTCTAGTCTTCCAAGGCTCTTTCCTGGAGGAAGCTGGACCAAGAGGAGTCAGGTGGTCAGGAGTGTCTTAATCATTCTAGAAAGCTGAAGAGTCAGGAAGAGCAGTGGGCCAAACAGGGAAGCATGAAGAGGCTTAGTTGGAGGAAAGTATAGGCCACGACAAGGAGCACTTTGCCAGCACCCAGGAACGACAGGTTCAGCACAGTGTCACAAATTGCTAGAATTCTAATTGCACTATATCATAATTTAAAGCACAGCGTTGAAAACAAATTAAATCTCTTCCCCCTCCCAAGAACTCCAAGGACACGTCCCCCCTAATTGTGCCAGCCTCAATTTCACCACCCTGGGGAAATGAGTCCCAACAGACTATGCTAGATTTCAAAGCTCAGCACTGAAATTGGATTAGATTTCTGGAACCTCATGCTTTTTTGCCAAATTTCCTTGAGGGTCAGTGGCATGGAATTTATTGTGAGGGGGAGATAGGTGTCTTTCCACAGTGGAGGTGTAGAGAATTAGAGGGCACAATGTACCACATGTGGTGGGGTTGCAAAGAAATAAAGAACTTTTGGGAACTTATATACAATGAATTTTTTAAAAAAACTGTTCAAAATAACATTTAATAAAAAAACCTGAATCCTTCCTCTTAGGCATAATGGCATCAGACATCCCAAGGAAGAAAAGAAGGATCTTTTTCTATGCAATAATGGCAGCGAGGACGCTGATTGCCAAGGGATGGAAAGGAGTGGCAAGTAAAAATGCTTGAATACATGGAACTAGCATATATGACAGAAAATCGGTCAACCCCAAAGTTCAAAACAGAATGGGAGATCTATAGACAATATTTTAAAGAACTTTAGAATGCTTCGAATAACTCTCAGAATTGAATAAGGTATAAAGAAGTCGCACAAGATTTAATAAAGACAAGGTTCATTGAAAAATAAAGGCAAGTAATTAAGAAAACAAAGAACCCATATCAAGGAAGTTGGAAGTTGATGGTCAAAACATTTTTGTGAATTTGTGATGTCTTGTTCTACTGCTTTTTGTTCTAGTTACAGGTAGGTAGCCGTGTTGGTCTGCTGTAGTCGAAACAAAATAAAAAATTCCTTCCATTAGCACCTTACAGACCAGTTAAGTTTGTTACTGGTATGAGCTTCTGTGTGCATGGTATCTGAAGAAGTGTGCCTGCACACGAAAGTTCATACCAATAACAACTTAGCATCGTGCTTCTTTTGTTTCGTCTTTTCTTTTTCTATTTTTCTCTTCAAGCTTTCATTGTGTGTGAATGTTTTGATTTTAAACCAATAAAGATTAGTAGAAAGAAAGAAAGAAAGAAAGAAAGAAAGAAAGAAAGAAAGAAAGAAACTTATTGCTAGGGGAGACAGGTGTCTGTCCACAGTTTCTTTTGTGGAATGCAGTGACTCAAGTTCTAGATTTCCTCACTTCCATTAAATGCACTTGTGTTTGGGTTAGAAAACTTGTCTACTTCCTCTTTAAAATAACTTGGTAACTGTTAAGTGCAGGGGTGGGGGAGGTTCTGTTCAAAGAAACTTGAGGATTTAAGGGACTAGCTTATTAAGGGGCTGGATATACATAAGCACAGCTCCACGTCCTTTGCTTTTGTTTCACTTGTGATGATGATGAAAGCCAAAGACAGTCTGAAAGAAGTGCACTTTGGCATTTGAGCAATGAGAGAGGGAGAGTGGCAGCATCACAGATGTCCAGGGAGTTTTCTTGCTGTAATGTTGCTCTGGCTTCCATCACGGTCTTTGGACAAATGCTGGATCCCTCAGCCTGAAGCGAGATGAGTGTCACAACCTCATGGTCACCTTTGACTGGACTTAACCATCCAGGGGTCCTTTACCTTTACCTAGAATTATATATTTCTGTAATATGTAATGTGGATGTATAATTTTCTCTTTAAGCTTAGATAATTCCTTTATTTCTTCTAAAAATGAGAATCTAACAATGGGACACCCAGATGCTGGGAATCACAATGGAGGGGGTGGGGAAAGTGACAATGTGCTCATGTCCTCCTCCTCCTCCATTATCACCATATTATTCAATATCTTCTTCTTCCCTGGCTCCCTCGGCCTGAAGCGAGATGAGCACCGCAACATAATAGTCATCTTTGACTGGACTTAACCGTCCAGGGGTCCTTTACCTTTACCTTTTTATTTAGACATGTTAGTTGCTTGTTACCTGAATGTCTCCAAGTGACTTGCATTTTAAAAACATTAATATAAAAACATTACCCCATGGAAAACAAAACAACTCCCATAACAGCACTAGAAGCAAACATATAATCTCTCACAAAAGGCCTGGGCAAAAGGTATGTCTTTCCTTGTGCAGAAAATATATATATATATATATATGTGAAGACCCCAGGCAGCCGTCGCTGGGGACAGCCTTTCACAAGCAGGGCACCACAGTTGTCCTTGCCATAGACATCTGTTTTGCCATTGTGAAAACAGGATTTAGGACTAGATAAACCTTTTGCCTGGTCTAACAGGGCTCTTCATATTATTTTATGATCCAAAAAAACCCCAGTGGATCACACCAAAGTCCTATTTAGTCCCACATCCTGTTTCCTACAATGGAAAAGCAGATGCCCCTGGAAAGTTCACAGGTAGTACAATAGCCGTCTCTGGCTGCTGAGGCACTGGCTTGCCCCTGCTATTGAGGGGGCTGACAAAGTGGGACGTGTTAACCTTATACATGATTTTCTGCTCAATATTAATGGGGCCCACCCCCCTCTTTAAGAATATTTTTTTGGGGGGGGGAGTACCTCACCCTCCCCAGTTGGCGCACCTGTCTAGCTTCTTCTTCTTAGAAACTAGTACCCAGAGTCAGAGGCATGCTGTCCTTGTAGTCATTGTGAAGAGTTATTGTCTATGGAACTAATAAATAATAATAATAATAATAATAATAATAATAATAATAATAATAATAGCTTATCACTCGAGTGATGAGGTTGCATGGCTGTCAAGTTATGCCCACTTACTATGAATTTAATTCTCCCCAGAAGCCAAGAGAGAGAGCAAGAACCCAGAGAATGTCTCAGATAAATAGAGTGGGGGATGAGGCTCATTCTGAAGGATGAGGTTGGTGTGGGTGTGGGTGTTGAGGCCCAAGTTGACATGGCCTTAGGTAAGTGTTGTCAAAATAGATCAGATGACAGAGCAAAGGTACAATCCATTCTACTCTTGCTAGTACTGTGATGCAACAGGGGGACATGTGAATAAAGTTCCAGCAAGGGATTTCAACTGCGTGCTTTAAAGGCCTTAGAATCCTAGGAAAACAGGCAGTCCATACTCATTGTGACATTGTCTCTGGCACCGGTGCCCACTGCTGTAATAATATTATTATATTGTTGAACACCACCCCAATCTCTGAGCAGTGTGAGAGTTTAGGGGTTCCAGGTGTTTAAGCAGGGTGTGTGTTACCTTTGGGAATGAGGAAAAGCAGACAAACCACTTTATGATGGATGGTTTATCATTACAACCTGAGCCTAACCACAGCATTAATTCTTTGAAAGGGTCTTGTTTTGCCTGTATCAACAGCCTTGGATTAAAACAGCCCCCCCTGTGGGCACCCCCAATATTTTTTTCAAGCTCATATCCCTGTTCTATAGCAGCTTCATTAGATGTCATTGAGTTCTAGTCAGAGGCTTAGGAAGGTTAGGTGGTACCCAGTGGTACGGAAAATTTCTTGTCACACACCCCACACACCCACATTTATTTATTTATTTTGCTTATTTCATATTTTCTTACAGATGTGGATTCTGGGCCTCTGATAACAAGTAGGCGACTGTGGACAGATACTTAAATCTACAGGATGGATTGTGTTTTGGCTTGTGTTATTTTATTTATATTTATTGTTTATTTATTTAATAAACTTTTTTTTTAAAAAAACTGCAAAGTGGTTTACCAAAACAAAAAACAAAAAACACCACAGCAGTAAAATCACGTGCAGGCATCCCTTCACTGGTCACAAGGAGGAGGTGACACCACTGCCCCAGCCCTGAAGGTCCAGCCCAGATGTGGCTTGCCTCCCTGCACCTGTGACCTCAATAGCCTGCTGTGGGGATGCCTTTGTTGCACTCCCTCAGAAATTTGCACTCCGGGCCACAGCTGCCTGGTCCCCAATGCTATGCTACTGTCTAAATGTCTGTTGCTGGGAATCACAGGTGGGGAGAGTGGTGTTGCTGTCCAGTCCTGCTTTCAGGCTTTGCACAGGCCTCTGGTTGGCCATTGCGACAACGGGGTTCTGGAACAGCTGACCTGGTTCAGCAGGTTGATGTAAGCTCTGGCCAACTGAAGCTCGTGGGGAATCTAACATCAGCCAAATTTTAATTGCCTCAGAGTCATCCAGTGTACCTGCTGAAGAAATAATGTACTTGCTGAAAAAATGTGGTTTCATAATTTTTTCTAAAATAAACAAGCTGCTCATTAGGCTGAGTAAGCGAAGCTAAAAGAGATACAAAAAATTGAGATACTATGGTGCCCTTTTGTAATCTGTACCAGGGGTGAACAACCTGTGTCCTTGGGGTCAAATGCAGCCCCTGCATTCCCACATAAGTCAGAGGGAGAAGACTGGGAAGAGGAGGTAGCTTCATAGTCAGCTGGGAGATTCTATGGCAGAAAGAAGTCTAGAATCAGAAGCTGAAGCTGACAAGTGGGAGGAGGGAGGTCAAAGGGCAAGATGAACCTGGCTGTTGGAGAGTCATGGGTGTCTCCCCCTCCTGTTGTGACAAGTTCCTCTTCCTCCTCCCCACAAGAACCAGAAGAGGGATGAAAAGGATGGAAGTCTCTGATTGCTTGGAAAAAACCCTGGAAAGTAGGAGACAAAGACAGGTGTGGGGAGTCAGGGATCTTTACTCTCAGCAACTGATTTCATGGAGTATGACCCAAAGGGAATGAGTTGCTGTGCTCACTGGTCTGACACACAGTGAAGTCTGTGAAGATCATGTTTTTGCTAATAAAGAGTTAATTCCAACTTGAACTGTGTGGTTTACTGAGTATGTGAGACATACAGACAAATGACATATCCAACACATCGATCACGGTCGACCGGTCGATTGCTGGATGGATTTTGGTCTATTGCACTATGGCTAGGCAGACTTTGCTCCTCTCTCACAGCTGGGGCTCTCGCCGTCCCATGGGCTTACGAGGCAGCTGCAGGAGGAATAGAGTTTGATCTCTGCTTTCGCCTCCCATTAGCTGCAGAGCGTGCGCCAGCAGGCTGGATGGGGCTTACGAGGGGAGGGAGAGAGCTGCGCCTCTGCTTTTCCTGTCCTGTGAGCACCAGAGCTTTGCTTAGCTATGGAAGCCTCTCTTGGCTGGGAAGCCCTTACTGGGTGCTTCAGGGCCTCGCTCGTATGGGGAGAGCATGCAGCAGTCCGCCTCAGGAGCAAACTAAAGTGGGGTGCGAGGGTGCTGATGTTCTGCATTTGGGACAAGGTTGGCTAAAAGGAGAGCGCCTTTCCTTCCTTCTCCATGCAGAGCATCCTGTGGCTTAATCAGCAGTCATCTTCATTTTAGGCAATGCATGGAAGAAGGCGATGAAATAAATCCGCGCTAAGGAAAGAAAGGGGTTTTTCCTTGCCACCAACAATGCCTTATAAATTGCCTCTAAAGCAAAGAAACTGAAGTATGACAATGTGAAAGTGTGGTAGATCACTGCCAGTTTTTGATACTGGATAGTAGATCACAGCCTACGTGAAGTTGGACATGCCTGACATATGGAACTGAATTTGGAAGGTAAGGAGAGGAATCATAAAGTAGACCTTGCCACTGGCTGTATCACAACCAAGTGTCTATCTCCAAAGGAAATAGAAATTTATATTGCAAAAAGTGAAAAAAATGGGCCAACAAATGCTCTTTCTGGTTGTATTAACTGCAGCTTTAAAAAAAATCATCAGTATACTCAAATATGGAATTGGAGCAAGAAGAAACTGTTGGAAACCTTATCACCAAACAAGGAGCTGCTGATCTGGGTAACCTTGCACAGTATTTTGATAGAGGGGCATATGCAGAAAATAAGAATTACAAACAAAGAAACAGACATACAGACACATGTGGAAGTGAATTAAAAAGGTGAGAGGAGTAATCACAATGAAGGCCTTGGCACCTCAAATTTCAGTGGCAGTGCCAAAACACAGCACCCCCTGTCTCTTGCCTTCCATTGGGGCACCTGTTGCAGCACCCCAGAAGCTCTGCGTCTGATGTAACTGTACCAGACATGCTCCCCTAGATCCACCTTTGCACAGGATGTATCACAACTGAGTTTCCATCTCAAAAGCAAATAGAAAAGTATATCACAAAGAGTCTCATCCCTCAGCCTAAAACATTCCCAAAAGATACCTGCAATCAAATTTTCCCAGAAAGCATTCTGAAAATTTCAGGGCACTAATGGAGAAGCACATGTACAAGATTGTCTTGTCTGGAGTCAACAGAAAGACGCTTTATATTGCTTTCCATGACAATTATTTTGGCGCAAAGCAGTCAACATTAGCACTTCTGTGTCTAACTCTGCACTGGTATCTGCAGATATATATATATCTCAGATAAAAGGAGTGAGCGACCTCAAGTTCATTATCTGTGCCCTGATTCCCAAAATGAATTTATTGCTGAATGCTTGAATCTTTTGAAACAACACATTTTGCTCAAGAGGCATCTACAAAGTACTTTGCAATAAGAGTAGATTCCACAGCAGATTGTTCCCATATTGAACAAGCAACATTTCTTTTTAGATACATACTTTTTAAAGAAATACAGTATGAGATTCAAGAAAGATTTCTCAAGTTGGCAGGTTGTAGCAACAAAAGGGGAATAAATTGCTCATTTCATAACATTAAATGAAACATTAAATGAAACATGCTCAGTGTTTGTCAAGCTCAAGCCTACAATAATGGGGCAAAAATGACTGCAAAATACAATGGTGCACAAGGAAACATTCAAGAAGAATGCTCAACATCTTTTTCTTCACCTTGCTGTTGTCACACATTCAACTGATGTGGAAAAGATGTTGTTGAATGCCTACCTGAAGCAACTACCTTTTTTTATTTTTTTGAACAATTCAACCTGTGTACCACTTTTCAGTTCCAGCCCTAATTGAAAGGATTTCCAGGAACAGTAGCTTCTGCAGAGAGGTCATTTAGCAAACCTAAGTCAATTAAGAATTATTTAAGGCTTACAATGTCTCAGGAATATCTTGTGGATTTGGAAAGGTAAAGTATTGAATCTAACATTGCCAGAACAATTAGTTTTCATGCTGTGATTCCAAAGGTTTCACAAAACAGCCAGAAAGGTTCTTTTTCTAAAGTACATAGTAAGTTTATCAATCTCTCTATCATCTATATCTATCTATATCTATATCTATATCTATATCTATATCTATATCTATATCTATATCTATATCTATATCTATATCTATATCTATCTATATCTATATCTATATCTATATCTATATCTATATCTATATCTATATCTATATCTATATCTATATCTATATCTATCTTTACTAATGCAAATGTTTCGTGATGATCTGATCTGCATTTAAATATAAAAGGATGTTTTGATGTGAATTCATTCTCCTTATCAGTATTGTAGAACAAAGATGTTCAAATCAAATGTGCTTTCATTCAATCATGGGACTAAAACCACCTTGGTTGTGCTAGTCAATGCTCTCAGACTTCTAACCCCAATGACTTCTATCCCCAATGGCAGGGTTCCACCTCCATCTTTGAAGTCAGTATTGCTATGAATGTCTGTTGCTGGGAAAACGCTAGGCGACAAGTGCAGATTATTATTGTTTGACAGAACTCTGGGGACCTACTGTGGGAGTCAGGATTCAGGGACATAAGATGATCCTTTTGGATCTGACGAAAAGCCCATTTAGTCCAGCATTGTGTTGTCAGAGCTCCTAACCAAATGTCTGTTGGAAAGTACAGAAAATAAGGCATGAGCAGAGTAGTCGTAATGTAGGGAATGAAGCCATCATGACCAGAAGTCGTTGACAGTAGGGATGTCCACAGACCATGCTGTAGTCATGCACTTGGTAGGGACCCGACGGCCATCTAATTCAACCCCTCTGCAATTCAGGAATCTCTGCTAAGTCACCTGTGAAAGGTGGCTGTCCAAACTCTGCTTAATAACCGCCAAGGAAGGAGAGTCCACAACCTCCCGAGTGACTCCTGACAGCTCTGTAAAAAAGTTATTCCTGTTGTTATATTGCACAACACACAAAATGCCTCTGAAATGAAAAGAGCAATTTTTTTTACCAATTTTGAGGTACTGAACACAAAAGCAACAACAAATTTGCCAATTGGCTCATGTTTCAGAGATACAAAGATGCTCATATATAAATGAACCAGTAGGCAGTGAGTACATAATTTCATTTGACAACAGTGTACCTCACTGTATTTCAAACTCCTGATTGTGAGATATGGCATCCTATTGCATCAGCCAAAGTGCAATTGCAAAATGGTTGCTGTGCTGGAAGAGAAGATGCAGGTACTTGAGGGCTGCCTAGCCACGCTTTGAACTACATTTCATTTTGTTTCATTTATTATATTTCTATGCTGCTTTTCACTCACATGAGTCACAAAGCGGCTTACAAACAAACAATAAAGAACAGTAATCTAAAAGAACATCACAATTAGACCATTAATCAGAATAATTGACAATTATCAGTAAAACAACTACAAAACATAACAAAAGCAATAATCTTCTCTAAAACACTATTAACAAAACAACTAAAAAACCCCACGAAACAGCACAACCAGAACAAAAGTCAGAAGATTCACAAAACACAACAGAACTCATAATCTGCAAAACAATACAGTGGTTCCTCAGGTTAAGTACTCAATTCATTCCGGAACTCCGTTCTTAACCTGAAACTGTTAAAATCTTGACATCTGATTTATTATTACTGTTTATTGAATTGATATCCCACCCTTCCTCCTAAAGAGGCCGAGGTCAACAAAGAGGCATCAAAAAAGAAGAAGAAAAAAGTAGAAACAGATTAATACAATACATCTGACTGGCTGCCACAGAGGTCCTAAAACAGATCGCATCCAAAGGAAGCTTTGTCTTCCAATTTTGAAAAACATAATTTCTGGAACAGTATGTACTCTGTATTTCCAAAATACCCCACCACTCCTTCTTTGCTGGAACTCCCAGGCACCTTTCCTTCGCCTATAAATTTTCCCAAGCCAGCTTCTTCTTCCACAGGTCGCCTGGTGGTTCGTTTCAAGTGCTCCTTGGCTTTTGAAAGCTCTGGCATTATGAAGGCCTTCCTGAGTATGTGCTTTCTCTTCATCCTAGTTTCTTCTGGTGAGTAGGAAGGTTTCTCTTAATCAGTGCTTTTTTTTCTAAAAAGATTTTTTTAGGGGTACTCACATTTTCCTACTCATACAGTGGACCCTTGGATTACGTTACCTTCAGGTAACGTAATCCCTGGGTTGGGAACGCAGCAACCTGGAAGTGTATACTTCAAGATTTTGCCCAGCGCACATGCGCAGAAGCGCTCTGCACACCGCACGCATGCACAGAAGGGCACCTCCAGTTATGAAATTTTCGGGATACGGCCGGGCCTCCGGAACAGATCCCATTCGTAACCGGAGGTACCACTGTTTTGAAATACTGCCCTTCAATGAGGACAAACTAAGATTCACAAAATGTTTAGGGGTATGCATCCCCCTGCATCCCCACCCCACTCTCAGCTGACTGCTCTCAATCATATCGGGATGGTTGTTAGCGGCGGTCAGATTGGGAAAACTGAAATAGGTTTTTGGAAGAGAAAAGGAGCTGAGAATATGGATAAGAATGGGAGGATCTGAGAATCTGGACTCTAAATTTTGGAGAGGGGAGAAGGCCAGTAAACTTCAGATACATGTTGTAAGTTACAGGTCTCATTTTGAAGTCTGGAAAGGAGGTCTGCTTTTATGTTTATTTTCTTTCAATTGGGAGATGAGTTGAGTTGAGTATAATGGGTTAGAAGTGCATTAAAGGAGCCAAGAGAACATAGTTCTGAGGGTTAGAAAAGAGTGAAGACTATGAGTCATTCACAAGGATTTGTGAATGACCCATAGGATCTCAACTCAGTTTCAGCCGTAAGGAATCAGTGGCCCAACGGAATAAAGGGACTGCTCCAAACTGCATACAACTGAACTCAACCACAAGGCAGTAAGTCATTATTTCTTGTCATTGAGAGTAAAACAAGTGTAAATAGAAGAGTGGAGTATTAGGAGTTTAGAATGGGGCACAAATGTGTCCAACATGCATTATGGACATGCACCTCATACAAACCTCACATTCAGATGGTGTAGCAAATTTTGTAAAGGTGGCTGTTACACTAGTAGAGAGTATGTCTGTTTCTTGAGGTTAGCTCAACAATGGGACTCTTAGTTTCTTTCAGATTTTTTCTTCCTGAAGCAGTGATTGGTGACACCAAATGGAGAAATGGGGAGTGGGTGGAATAAAACACAGGGATCCCAGGTGCAGCATGACTTCAAGGTAAACAGTTGTGCTTCCTGTGCTGTTCTGGCTACCCTGTTTGGGACTGATACACTTTTCATGAAGACCTCATGCAGCCTGTAATAGGTTGCCTACCTGCCATCCCTGTGTTGGTAATTGACAGTGTTTGGGAAGGAAGGTGGATGGGGAAGCCTCTCCTGCTGCACCTTTCTTCCCATAACCTTCAGGCCCTCCCCATCTAGCCAACAGCTATTTGTTGGGCTGTTGGTAGCACACTTACCAGCACCAATAATGTGGCTGTGTATGGAAGTGTGTGATAGGACTTATGAAATCCTATCTTAAAAGTCACTACTCAAATGATTGCTGATGGCAAGAACTGAGAACAACATTGGGACTGTGAGAGGGAGGTTTGAATCTTCTCATCACCATGTGTTGAGGTGCAGGGAAATGTTTGTAAATAGGAATAAGGCTGTGCATCTGTCTGTGTCTGTGTATATTTGTGTGTGAGAGAGATAGACACATGCAGCCTCTGCCCCACCATTGGAAGTGGATCTTGAGATAAGTAAGATTCCTCATGTCTGGTAATAGTGGTTTAAATCCAAGAGCTGAGATCAAGGAAAGATTTCTCTCTGTGAACGTACGTAGATGTCATTTCTCAAGGAATGAGAAACTCATGGCAATGAGTGTTTCCTACGCTTTCCTTCCAGATGTGCCGCATCTATGTTACAATTTTTTTTACTTTCAAATGGGAGTTTCAGAGGTCTGTCCTAATGGAGAGAACAGCTGCTTTTCTGATTTTACTGAAAATGATTTAGGTGAGTGTAAAACCTTTTAGCCCAATCATAGCTGAGTGTGTGGACCCTGGATTATTTGGGGATGATGTGCATGTATGAATGCAAAATGACCACAGAGTGTGCTCTCTTTTTTTCAGTGTAGAGCTTTCATGCATAGTGTGTGCTGCCGCAACTCACCTGTATTTCCTTGTTCATGCTTTCTTCTTTAAATTCACATTCCACAACATTTAGAAGTCTACATGGAGAGGCTGAAAATTATTATTATTATTATATATTTATTTACACTCTACCTTTCCCCCTGACGAGACTCATGGCGGCTTACAGACAAAAACAAGAACCTCTAAAAACATAGACAAATCAACCATATTGCCAAGCAGGCCTGCAATATGGTGACAGCTCACATCCTCAACCTCTGACAGGTACACTCTAACATCAACTGAAGGCACAAGGGATCTATATTTAAAATAACAAACATCTATCATCTATCTGTCTATTTCCCCACAAAAGCTTACTTGCAAAACATTTTTAATTTTTGAGAGCCAGATTGAGGCGAGATCAAGGGAATGAAAAGAGTAGAGGGAAAAGGAAAGAACAGGAAATAATACAACCTGCTGGGGCTCTTCAGGAAGTAAGAACATTATAGAGAAAGGACAAACCAACTTTCTTTTCTGTATCTCAGCAATAAATATTGTAACAATGCTGTAACAACAAATAATATTGTAGTGTAACCATAAAACAGGAATGTAAAGTTTCTGGGGCATCATTATTTGAATGAATTAACTCTGTCATGCCATAGTTTGAAATTTGGGCTAGTGAGTCTGTAGCCACAGGGTCCCCAAACCTTTCCCCCTATGACTGTTGTTGTTGTTTAGTCGTTTAGTCGTGTCCGACTCTTCGTGACCCCATGGACCAGAGCACGGCAGGCACTCCTGTCTTTCACTGCCTCCCGCAGTTTGGTCAAACTCATGTTGGTAGCTTCGAGAACACTATCCAACCATCTCGTCCTCTGTCGTCCCCTTCTCCTTGTGCCCTCCATCTTTCCCAACATCAGGGTCTTTTCCAGGGAGTCTTCTCTTCTCATGAGGTGGCCAAAGTATTGGAGCCTCAGCTTCACGATCTGTCCTTCAAGTGAGCACCCAGGGCTAATTTGCTTAAGAATGGATGTGTTTGATCTTCTTGCACTCCATGGGACTCTCAAGAGTCTCCTCCAGCACCATAATTCAAAAGCATCAATTCTTCGGCGATCAGCCTTCTTTATGGTCCAGCTCTCACTTCCATACATCACTACTGGGAAAACCATAGCTTTAACTATACGGACCTTTGTTGGCAAGGTGATGTCTCTGCTTTTTAAGATGCTGTCTAGGTTTGCTATCGCCTTTCTCCCAAGGAGCAGGCGTCTTTTAATTTCGTGACTGCTGTCACCATCTGCAGTAATCAGGGAGCCCAAGAAAGTAAAATCTCTCACTGCCTCCATTTCTTCCCCTTCTATTTGCCAGGAGGTGATGGACCAGTGGCCATGATCTTCGTTTTTTTGATGTTGAGCTTCAGAACATATTTTGCGCTCTCCTCTTTCACCCTCAATAAAAGGTTCTTTAATTCTTCCTCACTTTCTGCCATCAAAGTTGTGTCATCTGCATATCTGAGGTTGTTGATATTTCTTCCGGCGATCTTAATTCCGGCTTGGGATTCATCCAGCCCAGCCTTTCGCATGATGAATTCTGCATATAAGTTGAATAGGCAGGGAGACAATATACAGCCTTGCCGTACTCCTTTCCCACTTTCCCAATTTTGAACCAATCAGTTGTTCCATATCCAGTTCTAACTGTAGCTTCTTGTCCCACATAGAGATTTCTCAGGAGACAGATGAGGTGACCAGGCACTCCCATTTCTTTAAGAACTTGCCATAGTTTGCTGTGGTCAACACAGTCAAAGGCTTTTGTATAGTCAATGAAGCAGAAGTAGATGTCTTTCTGGAACTCTCTAGCTTTCTCCATAATCCAGCGCATGTTCGCAATTTGGTCTCTGGTTCCTCTGCCCCTTCGAAATCCAGCTTGCACTTCTGGGAGTTCTCGGTCCATGACTAACCCGCCTGTTTTAAGCAAAGAGTGTAATATACTAGGTGATTCTTAATTGTAATTTTATTACGTCCACAAACTCCTTTAGTATCATTGGGTGCAGCTCATTGGACACTGGAGATTGGAATTGCTTTAAAACAGCTAGGTGTTCTCTTACCATGTCTTTTTGGGCTACAGCTCCCTCCTGACATCCTTTATTATGTTATCAGCAGGTTGGGCATCGTTTTTCTTTTGGGTAAAGATGTTGTCACTCAGCAACATTTATCTGACCTCTCCAAGCAGAGGTCCTACTACTGGCTTGTTCATCCTCTTGTTTCGAACATAACCAGAGAAACTACACACACACACTTTGCATTGTTGCATCAATATGTATATTAGGAAGCATCATATAAATTTCAATTATTAGGGGGTTGATTTGAAAAATTTTGGTTTTGAATTGTACCTATTTCTTTCTTTGTCTCTCACACAGGTGACTATACAGAAGACAGATTTCTATGGGGATGCACTACAAATTGCACCTCAGGGAATTACAGCTTTACTACACTAAATGATGCTTCTTTCTACCGTACAACCCACTGCTGTCAGGATAGTTACTGCAATAACCAAAGCATGCCAGGTAAATATCTGCAGGCTTTTGAATCTTCCCCAGAAGCGGCTTAGTCATGCTGGCCACATGACCCAGAAAAACTGTCTGTGGAAGCGGACAAATGCCGGTTCCCTCGGCCTGTAAAGCGAGATGAGCGCCACAACCCCAAAGTTGTTCGCGACTGGACCTAATGGTCAAGGGTCCCTTTACCTTTACCCCTGAGAAAGAACATCATTCTGGTTTCAGGTTTCATCCTTGGGTACCCATAGAATAAACTAAAGATACTGATCTAGGCCAAGATTATTTTTCCTAGTTTGCATGGGAGGTGGTTAGAATCAGCCTCACCACATGTTTCTTGAAAACAGGCAGCCTGTGTCAACAACTGATTAGCCCAGAGCTTCAGATGGCCCCTAAGGATATGAATAGAAAAACCTGGATAAATTGGGGGATTAGAGAGAGAGATAAGAACACATGTCCTTCTTGTTCCCTGATAGCCGTGCTGACCCTGAGCGTTACCCTGTTGGGCCAATCTAAAGAGGAAGTGAGGGGAAGCATCTGTTGGTACTAATGGCCCAGGCATGGCCAAACTTGGCCTTCCAGCTATTTTGTGACTACAACTCCCATCATCCCTGACCACTGGTCCTGTTAGCTAGGGATGATGGGAGTTGTAGTCCCAAAACAGCTGGAGGGCCACTACCAAGAAGGCCCCTCTGCCTACTACCCCGCAACCTCACTTATTGCAGTGAAGGAGCCACCAGAAAGCCCTTGGAACTGAACCTCAGTGTCCAGGCTGAATGATGGAGGTAGAGATGCTTCTTCAGGTATACTGGATTGTGGCTGTTTATAGCTTTAAAGGCCAGCACCAACACTTTGAATTATGCCCAGAAAGGTACTGGGAGCCAGTGTTATGTGGTTCCGGCGGCTGCTCCCAGTCACCAATCTGGCAGCCTCACATAGAGTGTGCTGCCATAGTCCAAGTGGGAGATAACCAGAACATGTACCCCGCTGGCAGGACAGTGCACAGGCAAGTAGGGTCTCAGCTTGTGTACCAGAAGGAACTGGTAAATAGCTGCCCTGAACACAGAATTAACTTGTTCCTCCATGGACAGCTATAAGTCCAGAATAACTCCCAGGCTGTGCACCTGGTCCTTCAGGGGCATAGTTACTCCATTTAGGACCAGGAAGCCCCCCCCCCCACATGCCCACCCTCTGTCCCCCAGAAACAGCACTTCTATCTTGTTGACATTCAGCCTCAATCCATTAGCTGTCATCCATACTTTTTTTTCCTGAGGGGAAGGAGTGAGTGGGGTTAGTGGTTGGTGACTGATTGAGATAGAGATACTGGAGTGACTGGGTGCATGATGTGTTTTGTATGTATTAGCTGAACAGACTGGGATGAGTCATATTAAATATTATCATTTGTGCAGATGTAAGGCAGGATTTGACTGTGGTGTGTAGTGTTTAGTCCATGAAAGAAGGGATCCCTTACTCTAAAGATATTTCAAAATGTGTTGCTCTTTTTTTTTAAAAAAAAGATATTATTGCAATGTATTGTAGTTATATTGAAAACTGCATTTTATTTTATTGTGGTTACTCAGTTTCATTCATATATATATATATATATATATATATATATATATATATATATATGGAGTGATACAGATGGTGCTGTGGTCTAAACCACTGAGCCTCTTGGGCTTGCCAATTGTAAGGTCAACAGTTCAAATCCCTGTGATGGGATCAGCTCCCGTTGCTTTATCCCAGCTCTTGCTAACCTAGCAGTTAGAAAGCACACCAGTGAAAGTAGATAAATAGGTACCGCTGGGATGGAAAAGTAAACAGTGTTTTTGTGCAAATTCGGCTGGACTTAGCTTCCCAGGGTTCTCTTAAAAACAGACACATACACACATACACACACACACACACAGAGAGAGAGAGAGAGAGGGAGAGAGAGAGAGAGAGAGAGAGAGAGAGAGAGAGAGAGAGATTTTGTAAACCACTTAGGGACTGTTTTATGTATTGAGTGGTATATAAATATAATAAATACAACATGAAAACAAAATTTATTTATTTGAGAAATTTATATACAGCCCCTCATCAATAGGTCACAGGTCAGTTTACAACACAGTAACAAAGTAAACAACATACTACAGTGGTACCTCTGGTTACGAACTTAATTCTTTCTGGAGGTCCATTCTTAACCTGAAACTGTTCTTAACCTGAGGTACCACTTTAGCTAATGGGGCCTCTCTCCACCAATGCACGATTTCTGTTCTCATCCTCAGGCAAAGTTCTTAAACCGAGGTACTACTTCTGGGTTAGCAGAGTCTGTAACCTGAAGTGTTTTAAACCCGAGGTGTTTGTAACCCGAGGTACCACTGTATACCTACATAACATTATATTCATAATATAATGAATATAATCATAGTATTAAGTCATGTGTAACAATACATCATGAAATATAGTACATAATATATAGCACATAAAGAGCATCCATTTCAGCTTATTCAATTTGACAGTCCAGTAATAATCTCCACAACTCATCCCAATCAAAAAAAGAAAAAATATTATCTATTCATCTCAGATGCAACTATTAATAATAACACTTGTTTATCAACAATATGAAAGAGGGGGGAGAGAGGGGAAAAATATTCATACTTGAAGTCCCAAAACAGTAAACAAAGAGCATATTATTTGTTCCTTGTTTATTTAATCTGTATATTGCCCTCCATCCCAGGAAGGTTCAAAATAGAAAAATATAAAATGAGAAAACAATATATTTCTCTCTGTACAAAAGTAGCTCTTAAGCTGTCTCCCCAAATGACAGACCATCCTCAGTTCTCTTCTGGGAGCTTTCCTTTTCTCACCTAGCCTTGCAACCTGGGAAATCTCAACTTCCCACTCCTTTGACCACTTATTGAACACTTTCAGGGGATGCTGCCCCTAACAGTGCCCAAAAGAGAAAATGCCAAAGTGTGTTTGTGTGTGGTGGTGTTTGTGATCAAAGTCGTGTCACCCCTTCAGGGTCATCCTTTAAGGGCTGGCTGGACAGTCTGCCACCTGCTCAACTTATCTCTCCCCTTCCTCAAACACACCATCAAGGCAGGTGAGGTCCAGCAATCTGGCTGCTGGCAAGAATCTTGCCAAGATGTTGATGCCAAGATGTTTCTTTGTCACCTCCTGCAGTAAGTCCACCTCTCCCCTCAAGAGTGAAATTCACCCATAGTGTGGATAAAGTCTCTCCAGTCTATCTCAGGACAGCAGCAACTAAAATTGCTCCCTTTTCTTCATAAGCTGGTTGCCAGACACTTCAACTGCATTGTATGGACGACTGATTCCAGAAGCAGAATGTGTTGGAAACAGTGCACGTGTCTCATAGGATTAGACAACTGAAGCCTAGGAATTAAAATAAAGACATCTGGTCTGGATTCATGTGTTGACTCTAACGCTTGCTTTTGGCAGTGCTGGGTATATTCTACAATGGTCTGGAGTGCCCAGGCTGCTCTGCTTCCAGCTTTGAAGATTGTCAGGACTCAGAGACCGTCAGGTGTAGAGGTGAAGAGAATCTGTGCATAGAGTTTGTGATGGCTAACTGTAAGTACTGTGGTTAACCACTGAGTCAGAGGTGGGAGGTGGACACAGTTTACTAGAGTGTGTGGGTGGGTTGCTCTCTCATTCAGTCTGTGGCTTCCTGCCAGAAAATACATAGGATGTGTATGGGGAGGCGAGTTTTCTTTCCCCCCAAAATATTAGCATTCCAGTAGCCTTTGCTTTGCATATAATGTGAGTGGCTGACGCTGTGGTCTAAACCACTGAGCCTCTTGGGCTTGCTGATTGGAAGGTCGGTAGTTTGAATCTCTGTGACGGGGTGAGCTCCCTTTGTTCTGTCCCCGCTTCTGCCAACCTAGCAGTTTGAAAGCACGTCAGTGCAAGTAGATAAATAGGTACCACTGTGACAGAAAGGTAAATGGTGTTTCCATGTGCTCTGGCTTCCGTCATAGTGTCTTGTTTTGAAAGAAGCAGCTTAGTCATGCTGGCCACGTGACCCAGAAAAGTGTGGACAAATGCCGGCTCCCTCAGCCTGACAGTGAGGTTAGCGCCGCAACCCCATAGTCGTCTTTGAGTGGACTTTGCCATCCAGGGGTCCTCTACCTTCTTTACCTATATGGATGAGACTGTGTGCTTCTGTCTCTGGTGTGTATGTGTGTATGAGAAAGAAACAAATAATCTGTTTGTTGAATTACATATATATAAATATATATAGAGAGAGCACATTTTAATGAACTTTAAAAAAACAGACAACCTTAAAGCAGCCATGGATTTTGAATTCCATATCCATATGGCCCTGCTACATAAGAACAAAGTTCTTTTTCTGGATTTAAACATCAGTGTGATATTAGGATGCATATTGTTCTATATGTACAATACAGTTTATAATGATTAAAATGTTCACATTCTCTGTCTTCTGCACCCTGTGACTCTGGTACTACCCAATGATTTCTATGACTATGCTTTTTTCTCTTTACTAGATGGCAGTAATCATTCTGATAAGGTGTTCAAAGGCTGTGCAACACGGGATTTTTGCAATCTGGCAAGGACATCAACGGATGATGACTTTTTTCGCAATATCAACCAATCACAATGCTGTGATCCTAAAGCACCACCAAAACACCACCAAATAAATCCAACCTTGATGAGTAATTAGAAGATAGCAAAGTCTTCCCCTTTGACATCCATGATTTGCAGCTGCATTGGGGGAGGAAGTTGCTTGCCTGATATTGGGAGTGCAGAGAAAGTGGGGTTCACAGGACCGAGAGTCCCCTATTTGGCATTTAGTGTAGGGTGAATGGGATGCAGGGATAGATAAGCTAAAGTAGAAAAGTGGGGCTTGGGGACTCATCCTCATGATATCATAGCGTATGGTTAAAACTTCTCTTGATCATGATCACAATAAATTGGTGTCGCAAATAAAACTGTGTTCTGTGTCTGTATTTGTCAAATAAAGAATAAGCTCCTTTTCTCATGTTGAAGCCCTCTGGACCTCTCATGGAGGGGGCACGTGAAGAATTTGCCAAATAAAGAGTCTTTGATGGTGTTGGGGATGGTGGGGAAGGGCAGTCTTTGCAGAGGGAAGAAATGGGTATTGTTACAAAAGTTGGGTGGCAAGAGCCCAGGGCATTCCAGACACTCACACAAGGTTTGTGCTCCTTTGGAGAACTGAGACATATCAGAGAATGTTGTGGCTTTAAGAAATATGGTTTATTCGCCTATTTAGACCTTCAGGTGAAGCATGGGCCTTTTAAGAGGGGATTGTACCCCACAGCAGTGTGGGCGGCCTTCTAGCAGCCTGCCCATGGAGGATCTCAATTCTTCTTCCTCCTTCTTCCTCCAGTCACCCTTGTTCCATGGATAGTTACCCTGGCAACCTTCCAAATCCGTAGTCTCAGGGCAGAGGGAAGGAGATGCATTGTTCATGTCCCTCAATTGCCATCTATTGTTCTTTGATGGCCATAGCTCAGCCACAGGAATTTCTCTGCAGCTTGTATTCTCCCTTCATATCTCAAATAAGCAAAATCTGCTGGTTTTTAAATTAAGGATTGTTTTTTATTTCCTTTGTTTCTTTTTATGACCTAAAAGAGACACACACTGTGGGCTTGGATTTAATTTGTTTTTAAACAGTTAAAATAAGATTGGGAAAAGCTAGGGAAAAACACATCAAAAGCACATGGTTTTTGGGAATGGAAAAGGAGACATATAAAACATTTGTTTGCGTTGCCATACAAGAAATATGTAAAATAACTAAGCAAGTAATAGACATCACCCCAGAATTGGCCCTACTAAACATCTTCCAAGACAACAATGCCCATTTACACCACAAAGAACTCATAACCCACCTGCTCTCAGCAGCCAGAAACACCATAACCAGACACTGGAGAGACCTGTCAGGAGTAAGCATGGACCAATGGTACCAAATAGTATGGGAAACAGCCCTACTAGAAAAATTAACTAATAAACTGAAACTGACACGGGGACAAACAGAAGAAGACGCCTTCACCCCGGTATGGCTCCCCTTTATCACATACACAGCCCAACAGGACAATGACAATAATCCACCAACAGCATACAAATCAATATGGCTAACCTGATCCAAAACACCCACCCACCTCACTCACACACGAAAACAAAGATCACCACAGCCAGTCACAAGCAAACAATCACACCCTAGGCCAACCCCAACCTCTCTCACCACCAAAGGAACACAAGTGAACAACACAAGCAACGCTGACACCAAACTCTACATACATTAAACATAATAGAAACACCGCCACCCGACCCCACCCCTATCCATCTTCCCTCTCTCCACCCCCCCTTTCTTTTTTCTTTTTCTTTTTTTCTTCTCCCCTAATGCCTCAACAAATGAAACGGATTTGTAAAAATGTTACATGAAAAAAAAATACGAGGCACTACACTTCTGTAAAACAAGAAAATCCTTAATAAAATATATTTTAAAAAAAAGAAGAAGAAGAAAGGGAAAAGTTGGGATGAAAGGCTTTCTTATTTTATTTTCTCTTTTCTTATAGCCTGAGAAATTTTGTGAATAAGCTGCAGTCAATGGGAGGCAACAGGAAATAAATGATCAAAACAACAAATAAGTGGGGAAGCACAATGTGAGAAAGGAGAGCAAGAAAATAAGGAGGAAATATAGTGATACAGTGTGGCTTGAAGAATAATTGGAGGGGTGTTTCTATTTTGTGCTATTATGGTAAGGTAAGGTAAGGTAAGGTAAGGTAAGGTAAGGTAAGGTAAGGGGAATATGCAGGAGAAATGATTTTGAGGAGATATGGAAAGTTTTGGTAGAATTCATACTGTTGAAACGGAAAGAGGTCAAAGCATCACAAGAGGTATTTAAATTTTGGGTTGGTTGGATACTTACAGTGGAATGGCCTCAGGGGTTGGGTGCATGTTTTTCCCCTTATTTATTTATTTATTAGTCAGGTGATCAGTTTTCTTCATCAGGCATAGGCAAACTTGGCCCTCCAGATGTTTTGGGACCACAAATCACACCATCCATAGCTAACAGGACCAGTGGTCAGGGATAATGGGAATTGTAGTCCCAAAACCTCTGGAGAGTCGAGTTTGCCTGTGCCTGGTTTTCATCATTCTAGAAAGCTGAAGTGCCAGGAAGGAGTAAGAGAGGGAACTGATGCATGAACAGCCTTAATTGGAGGAAAGTATAGGAGCACTTTGCCAACACCCAGGAACAACAGGTTCAGCACAGTGTCACAAATTGCTAGAATTCTAATAGCACTATACCATAATTTAAAGCACAGTGTGGAAAACAAATTAAATCTCTTCCCCCTCCCAAGAACTCCAAAGACACGTCTCTTCTAAGCTGTGCCAACCTCAATTTCACCACCCTGGATGTGGGAAAATGAGTGCCATCAGGTTACAGTAGAATTCAAAGCTCAGCGCTGAAATAGGATTAAATTTCCAGAAGCCCAGGCAATTTTGCCAGATTTTCCTGAGAGTCAGCTGCATGAAATTTTGTGAAAGGGTAAAGGGTTTATTTATGGCACATTAATAAAATGCACAGTGACTCGATTTCTAGGTGTCCTCGGCCCCATTAAATCCAATTGGGTTTGGCATAAAGAACATGGTCACTTACTCTTTAAAATAAATTGGTAACAGTTAAGGGCAGGGGTAGGGGAGGTCACTAATCAGAAAAGCTTGTGAACTTAAGGGGCTGGAATATATCCTTTGCTTTTGTTTCACTAGTGATGGTTCTGAAAGCCAAAGGCAGTGTGAAAGAAGTGGACTTTGGTGTTTGGACAATGAGAGAGAGGGAGAGTGGCAGCATCACAGATGTCCAGGAGGAGTTTTCTTTGTGTAATTTTAGTATTATATATTTTTACTAATTTTGAGGTACTGAACAAAAAAACAACAATAAATTTGCCAATTGGCTCCTGTTTCAGAGATACAAAGATGGTCACGTATAAATGACCCAGTACGCATTGTGTACATAATTTCATTGCCAACAGTGTACCTCACTGTATTTCAATCTCCAGATTGCCACATATGGTATCATATTGCATCAGCTGACGTGCAAGTGAAAATGGCTGCTGTGCTGGAAGAGAAGATGCAGCAACTTCAGGGCTGCCTTGCCACACTTTCAGCAACATTTCACTTCATTTATTCTATTTCTATGCTGCTTTTCACTCACGTGAGTCACAATGCAGCTTACAAACAAACAATAAATAACAGCAACCTAACAGAACCTCACAATTAGAGCATTAATCAGTTGGTATAATTGACAATGATCAGTAAAACGACTACAAAACATAACAAAAGTAACGACCTTCTCTAAAACATTGTTAACAAAATAACTAAAAAAATGAAGCAGCACAACCAGAACAAAGCTCATTTTATAAGATTCACAAAGCACTACAGCACTCACAATCCACAAAACAATATTAAAAACATCAGCAAACTAAACCCTGCTGAATTCAAATAAACAAACACACACGCCCCACCTTCATGACCCACAGTCTTCCAATAAGTTCATCGAAAGATGCAACCATTTTGGGCCAGTGGAGCTAGGTCAGCAGTTGCCAACCTCATGATACACTGAGGTGGCTGCAGAAGATACACAGCACAGAATGATTCCTCTAACCATCAGTGGATGAAGAGAAAGGAGGATATGGATTTGGAAGATTTGTTTTCCATTCTTGATGATCCAAGACAATTGATAGTGGAGACGTGTGCTGATAACCCACTTGCTACCTTCCAAGGAAATGATTTCAGGGAAAGGGAATTGCAGTGTGGAAAAGGCAATTTGAGAGTAGGAAGGAGTAGGAAGTACTTAAGGCATAAGGTTCCTGCCTTCCAGAGGCAGTGGTGTTGATCCATTGGTTCAGTTCCTACCCTTTGGAGAAAACAAGCTTGCTCCATCTTCCACGTGACAGCCATTTAGATATTTGAAAATGGCTATCATGTCTGCTCTCAGTCACCTCTTTTCCAGGCTAAACATACCAAACTCCCTCAAGGGTTTCCAGACCCTTGATCATCTTGGTCAGGTTAACAGTAGGACTGTATGAAATCCAAGTCATGAGATGAGTCATGCATTTTGCAGTAGACTGACTTCTCATCATGACATTTTAAAGGCATTGAAACATAACATTTTATGTACATTACATTTAAAACTTTAGAACCAATGTCCCCACTCAGAGGTTTACGTATATGTTAAGGAGCATAGGGGATAAAATTGAATCCTGAGGATATCCTGAGTTTGGCATAGGCCTGGTACAGTACATCTTAAAATCTGGACATCTGATTTATATTATTATTTACTGAATTTTAAAACAAAGTGGAAATAGATCAAAACATTTTAAAAACAATCATGATTCCATCCCATGGTTTTGAGTTTGCCAGGAACGATTTTCAGCTCAGGACTGAAGAGAGAAAGAGAGAAAGAATGGAGAGGCTAGGGGTGGATAGCCTGTGTCCTGGGGGCCAAATGCAGCCCCTGGATGCCTCTCCACAGCACTCAGGAGAGGGGGTTGCAGGTGGTACATCACACCCCTGCCTAAGGCCAAAAAGGGGACCTTGGAGCCAAACGAGAGGAGTCAGAATATTGGGATATCAGAAAAAGTTATCCTCTATTGTGTGAAGAGTAGCATTTACATTTTGTGTAAGCCTATACAGGCCCTCCCCCCACTCAAACTCTCTCCCCAGTTCAGACCAAAATATCTAGAGCTGAAGCTCTGGGATGCCTGGAGGTTGGAGGACGTGTGCAAAAGCCGCAGCAGCAGCAGCAGCTGCAATACCATGTGTGTCACCTGCTAGGAAGGGAGGTGGAGCAGCCTAATTAAAGCCCCATTGCACCTCTGCTCTCCTTGGGGCTTCATCCACCCTCATTGAAGTCCACTTCAGGTTCTGGGGAGGGTCTCCTCCCAAGCAACGGGGACTCTCCTGCTTTCTCCCATCATTTCCTGGTATTCTGTTTTTTTATTTACTTATTTTCCAGTGCTGCAAGCATACACAGTCACACTTGTCAATCATGCAAAAGTGGGGGAACGCTTGTATAAAATGCCACAACAATTCTTCCCCTACCCCCTTCTCCTTTTGCCAACGTGCGTCCGCCTACTACTAGCCTACCACTGCCGCCACAACTTCATCTTCTACACAATTACTAGTATATAATATTTTTTGTCTTGTTTTCCTCTCTCCCTTTCTGCAGATATAAAAAACCCCACTAATTTATAAATCACCCCTCCAAATTCTATCACAGATCAGGAGACAAGAAAAGACAAGAAAGGGAAAATGAAAAAGGGGTCAACAAAGGCTCTTTCAGTTTGGATTTTGTTTTATTTTTTACTTACCTGTAGGACTGCAGCAAGATAATCCTGTGGAAAACCTCATTCCCAAACAAGGAGCTGTTGATTTGGGTAATCATACACAGTATTTTGATGAAGGGGCAGATGCAGAACATGAGAATGGAAAACAGAAAGAAACAGACTGATGGGGAAGCAAATTTGGAAGGAGAGAGGAGTAATCATAATGTAGGCCTTGAAACTTGACAGTGGTTAACCTTGGCACCTCAAATTTCAGTGGCACCCTGTGCACCAAAATCTGCCCTCCCATCTCTCACCTTTTGTTGCGTGTCATAGTTGCAGCATCTGCTGCAGCCACCCCAGAATCTCCACACCTGATGCAACCGCACCAGTCGTGCTCTTTGCACTGAATGTATCACAACCAAGTATCCATCTCAAAAGCAAATAGAAAAGTATATTATGAACAGTCTCATCTCTCTGCCTAAAACATTCCCAGAACTAGAATGATGCCTGCTGTCTTGGACAGGAGTTGACATCATTATAGAAGTGTCAATTTTGAAGTGCTTCTGCTTAAAACATTTTAACGTTTGTTCCATCTCCTGGTTTAATAACAATGATAGTCTAATAGTTTGTAACATTTTATTATCATCGGGCTTGTCAATCAAAGACTTTTTACAGTTTCTATTTCTTTTAATATGTCTTTTGATCTTTCACCTTTTTTGGTAAGCACTTTGCTATATGAAGGAGCCTCTAATAATCATATTCCTAGCATCCCATACTGTATTTAAATCTGTACAATTCTCTATACAGTGGTACCTCTAGTTACAGACTCAATCCGTTCTGGGGTGCCGTTCACACCCCAAAAAGTCCGTAACTAGAGTGCCGCTTCTGTGCGCACGCACGGTGCGATAGAGGGTTATGTGCATGTGCAAAGCGCGCAGAACGCTTCTACGCATGCACGCGCGGTGAAACCTGGAATCATACACTTCTGGGTTTGCCACTTTCGCAACCTGAAAAGACACAACATGAACCTAACACAACACAAGATATGACTGTATTTAACTCAAAGAAGTCAGTTAAACATTAAAATCCCTTTTGCATTATCCCAGTCTTTCTAACAAGCTGTCATTCAGCTTCCATCTAAAAGTGGTATTTTGCTGGCCTTTAATAATACTAAATATCAAATTTTGATCTGATAAAGTTCTCAGTTGTATTTCAGTGTTCTTAAAACCAAATACTATGGACTTTGATACCCATAACATGTCTAGTCTTCTAAGGCTCTTTCCTGGAGGAAGCTGGACCAAGAGGAGTCAGGTGGTCAGGAGTGTCTTAATCATTCTAGAAAGCTGAAGAGTCAGGAAGAGCAGTGGGCCAAACAGGGAAGCATGAAGAGGCTTAGTTGGAGGAAAGTATAGGCCACGACAAGGAGCACTTTGCCAGCACCCAGGAACGACAGGTTCAGCACAGTGTCACAAATTGCTAGAATTCTAATTGCACTATATCATAATTTAAAGCACAGCGTTGAAAACAAATTAAATCTCTTCCCCCTCCCAAGAACTCCAAGGACACGTCCCCCCTAATTGTGCCAGCCTCAATTTCACCACCCTGGGGAAATGAGTCCCAACAGACTATGCTAGATTTCAAAGCTCAGCACTGAAATTGGATTAGATTTCTGGAACCTCATGCTTTTTTGCCAAATTTCCTTGAGGGTCAGTGGCATGGAATTTATTGTGAGGGGGAGATAGGTGTCTTTCCACAGTGGAGGTGTAGAGAATTAGAGGGCACAATGTACCACATGTGGTGGGGTTGCAAAGAAATAAAGAACTTTTGGGAACTTATATACAATGAATTTTTTAAAAAAACTGTTCAAAATAACATTTAATAAAAAAACCTGAATCCTTCCTCTTAGGCATAATGGCATCAGACATCCCAAGGAAGAAAAGAAGGATCTTTTTCTATGCAATAATGGCAGCGAGGATGCTGATTGCCAAGGGATGGAAAGGAGTGGCAAGTAAAAATGCTTGAATACATGGAACTAGCATATATGACAGAAAATCGGTCAACCCCAAAGTTCAAAACAGAATGGGAGATCTATAGACAATATTTTAAAGAACTTTAGAATGCTTCGAATAACTCTCAGAATTGAATAAGGTATAAAGAAGTCGCACAAGATTTAATAAAGACAAGGTTCATTGAAAAATAAAGGCAAGTAATTAAGAAAACAAAGAACCCATATCAAGGAAGTTGGAAGTTGATGGTCAAAACATTTTTGTGAATTTGTGATGTCTTGTTCTACTGCTTTTTGTTCTAGTTACAGGTAGGTAGCCGTGTTGGTCTGCTGTAGTCGAAACAAAATAAAAAATTCCTTCCATTAGCACCTTACAGACCAGTTAAGTTTGTTACTGGTATGAGCTTCTGTGTGCATGGTATCTGAAGAAGTGTGCCTGCACACGAAAGTTCATACCAATAACAACTTAGCATCGTGCTTCTTTTGTTTCGTCTTTTCTTTTTCTATTTTTCTCTTCAAGCTTTCATTGTGTGTGAATGTTTTGATTTTAAACCAATAAAGATTAGTAGAAAGAAAGAAAGAAAGAAAGAAAGAAAGAAAGAAAGAAAGAAAGAAACTTATTGCTAGGGGAGACAGGTGTCTGTCCACAGTTTCTTTTGTGGAATGCAGTGACTCAAGTTCTAGATTTCCTCACTTCCATTAAATGCACTTGTGTTTGGGTTAGAAAACTTGTCTACTTCCTCTTTAAAATAACTTGGTAACTGTTAAGTGCAGGGGTGGGGGAGGTTCTGTTCAAAGAAACTTGAGGATTTAAGGGACTAGCTTATTAAGGGGCTGGATATACATAAGCACAGCTCCACGTCCTTTGCTTTTGTTTCACTTGTGATGATGATGAAAGCCAAAGACAGTCTGAAAGAAGTGCACTTTGGCATTTGAGCAATGAGAGAGGGAGAGTGGCAGCATCACAGATGTCCAGGGAGTTTTCTTGCTGTAATGTTGCTCTGGCTTCCATCACGGTCTTTGGACAAATGCTGGATCCCTCAGCCTGAAGCGAGATGAGTGTCACAACCTCATGGTCACCTTTGACTGGACTTAACCATCCAGGGGTCCTTTACCTTTACCTAGAATTATATATTTCTGTAATATGTAATGTGGATGTATAATTTTCTCTTTAAGCTTAGATAATTCCTTTATTTCTTCTAAAAATGAGAATCTAACAATGGGACACCCAGATGCTGGGAATCACAATGGAGGGGGTGGGGAAAGTGACAATGTGCTCATGTCCTCCTCCTCCTCCATTATCACCATATTATTCAATATCTTCTTCTTCCCTGGCTCCCTCGGCCTGAAGCGAGATGAGCACCGCAACATAATAGTCATCTTTGACTGGACTTAACCGTCCAGGGGTCCTTTACCTTTACCTTTTTATTTAGACATGTTAGTTGCTTGTTACCTGAATGTCTCCAAGTGACTTGCATTTTAAAAACATTAATATAAAAACATTACCCCATGGAAAACAAAACAACTCCCATAACAGCACTAGAAGCAAACATATAATCTCTCACAAAAGGCCTGGGCAAAAGGTATGTCTTTCCTTGTGCAGAAAATATATATATATATATATATGTGAAGACCCCAGGCAGCCGTCGCTGGGGACAGCCTTTCACAAGCAGGGCACCACAGTTGTCCTTGCCATAGACATCTGTTTTGCCATTGTGAAAACAGGATTTAGGACTAGATAAACCTTTTGCCTGGTCTAACAGGGCTCTTCATATTATTTTATGATCCAAAAAAACCCCAGTGGATCACACCAAAGTCCTATTTAGTCCCACATCCTGTTTCCTACAATGGAAAAGCAGATGCCCCTGGAAAGTTCACAGGTAGTACAATAGCCGTCTCTGGCTGCTGAGGCACTGGCTTGCCCCTGCTATTGAGGGGGCTGACAAAGTGGGACGTGTTAACCTTATACATGATTTTCTGCTCAATATTAATGGGGCCCACCCCCCTCTTTAAGAATATTTTTTTTGGGGGGGAGTACCTCACCCTCCCCAGTTGGCGCACCTGTCTAGCTTCTTCTTCTTAGAAACTAGTACCCAGAGTCAGAGGCATGCTGTCCTTGTAGTCATTGTGAAGAGTTATTGTCTATGGAACTAATAAATAATAATAATAATAATAATAATAATAATAATAATAATAATAATAGCTTATCACTCGAGTGATGAGGTTGCATGGCTGTCAAGTTATGCCCACTTACTATGAATTTAATTCTCCCCAGAAGCCAAGAGAGAGAGCAAGAACCCAGAGAATGTCTCAGATAAATAGAGTGGGGGATGAGGCTCATTCTGAAGGATGAGGTTGGTGTGGGTGTGGGTGTTGAGGCCCAAGTTGACATGGCCTTAGGTAAGTGTTGTCAAAATAGATCAGATGACAGAGCAAAGGTACAATCCATTCTACTCTTGCTAGTACTGTGATGCAACAGGGGGACATCTGAATAAAGTTCCAGCAAGGGATTTCAACTGCGTGCTTTAAAGGCCTTAGAATCCTAGGAAAACAGGCAGTCCATACTCATTGTGACATTGTCTCTGGCACCGGTGCCCACTGCTGTCATGATATTATTATATTGTTGAACACCACCCCAATCTCTGAGCAGTGTGAGAGTTTAGGGGTTCCAGGTGTTTAAGCAGGGTGTGTGTTACCTTTGGGAATGAGGAAAAGCAGACAAACCACTTTATGATGGATGGTTTATCATTACAACCTGAGCCTAACCACAGCATTAATTCTTTGAAAGGGTCTTGTTTTGCCTGTATCAACAGCCTTGGATTAAAACAGCCCCCCCCCTCCCATATCACAGATCTTTGTGGGCACTCCCAATATTTTTTTCAAGCTCACGTCCCTGTTCTATAGTCAGCTTCATTAGATGTCATTGAGTTCTAGTCAGAGGCTTAGGAAGGTTAGGTGGTACCCGGTGGTACAGATTTTTTTGTGTGTGTCACACACCCACATTTATTTATTTATTTATTTTGCCTATTTCATATTTTCTTACAAATGTGGATTCTGGGCCTCTGATAACAAGTAGGCGACTGTGGACAGATACTTAAATCTATAGGATGGATTGTGTTTTGGCTTGTGTTATTTTATTTATATTTATTGCGTATTTATTTAATAAAATTTATTTTAAAAAACCTGCAAAGTGGTTTACCAAAACAAAAAACAAAAAAACACCACAGCAGTAAAATCAAGAAAAATTAACAATCCTACTTTAAAACATATAAAAGCTAAAATGTTAAAATTAAAATTACTTCAACTTCCTAAGCATCTAGGTATGCTTGCCTAAAGAAGAATAGGTGGGGAGTTCCAAAGGGCAGGTGCTGTCACAGTAAACAATGCAGCACACATATTATGTAGAACCTGTACTAGCGCTTGAAACTCCTGAAGGGGAGGTTCTACTCATTGTGATTTCACCATGCTCTGTGTTATCTGAAAAGGAAAACATTTATTTAAAAGCAGGACTGCACAGCAGCAATCTAGTCTCATCATGATCAGTGGGACTTTTCCTGAGCCGACGGTGCATAAGATGGGCTGCAATCCTATGCAGCCCTTGCATCCAACTTGTACCTAAAAGTCTGCACAAGCCTGCAGAATTGTAGAGTTGGAAGGGACTCCTGAGGGTCATCTGGCCCAACCCCTGGGGCAATGCAGGAATCTCAACTAGACCATCCCTGACCGATGGCCATCCGTCTTCTGTTTTCCCCCTCAGCCAGGACTCACAACAACGGAGACTGGAGGTGGAGGAAAAGATAAATTTTGACAATGGAGCAGATTTCTCAGGCGTGCACAGGAACAGCTTGAAGACTTTACATAGAGAGGAACCCCACACGGGTTTCCCCGCATCTAACGTAACAGGCAGGGAGCCAGCTCAGATAGAGAGAATGACATTGGGGGAGGGGAGGAGAAAAGAGTAACAAAGTCAGCCCATTTTATCCTCTTTGGGATGGTGGCGCTAGGGCTCTGGGATAGCCTCTGCTGCCCCAAAATATTTACTTGTCTTCAATGTATTGTTACCACTGTTATTCTATAGTACAGATCCTTTTTAAATTAAACACTTTCTCTAAAATTAAAATGGCAGAAGTAATCAGTAACATAGATATCAATGGAAAGGCAAGAAATTAGTCCCTAATAGATACAAAGGAGGCACAGATACACAAGCACACAGAAGTAAATAATCCAGTCTTGGGGAGAGGGGTGGGAATGTACAGCTTGCTGAACTTAGCCTCGAGATGGGAGACTGAAACGGCTTAAAAAATAAAAAATAAAAGTCTTGTGTCTAGGAATATTTGTCTGCAAAAGAATCAGACTGGTTGTCAAAAGTGTGAACTTCATTAATAGACCCTATTTAAAGGAATTGGTCTGTTAGCCACAGAATTGCTTTGCTGATTTTTCTCATCTTCTTTTAATTACACAACTGCTTTTGGGGGGTCCTAGCTTCGTGCAGGGGAGACTGGGGTGTGCGAGTGAGGGGGTTCCTACCTTCATGCAGGAGAGGCTGGGGGCAAAGGGGAGGCCGGCCTGCCAAGCGCCTAGGGCAGTGCTGAGCTGCTTCTCCCAGCGCCACATGTGGGGAAAACGGGGTGGCAGCGCTGCCATTGTCTCACACGCTCCACTTTTGGAGGCAGCAGAGGCTTTTCGAAGGGGGATTGGGGCCTGAAGGGGGTGCGCAGGACAGGCAGCGGCCTTGGCAAGCTTCCCCAGCAGCCTGGAAAGTCAGGCTATGTGAAGAAAATGAGAGTAGGCCGAATACAGTGGTGCCCCGCAAGACGAATGCCTCGCAAGACGAAAGGGTTTTGCGTTTTTTGAGCTGCTTCGCAAGATGAATTTCCCTATGGGCTTGCTTCGCAAGACGAAAACGTCTTGCAAGTTTGTTTCCTTTTTCTTAAAACCGTTAATACCCAGGGTGCATTGCTTGAAGAGGTGCAGTTGCGACTTGACTTCGAGGAGCAACTCATAGCACGCGGTGTGGTAGCCTTTTTTGAGGTTTTTGAAGACTTTGGTGATTTTTGAAGCTTTTCCAAAACTTCTTTTGCAGCCATTTGGTAAGTTAAACTTTTAAAACTTTTTTGGGGGTTTTTTGATTTTGGGTTGGGGTGTTTGGAATTCAAGGACTTGGTTCTGGGTTTGAATTTCTGTGTGGTGGGTGGCTGGGTGCTTTTGAATTTTTTGGATGTGAAGCACTGGTTTTTTTGGGGGGGGTGCGAAGGTAGGAGCTGTGCTGCCATGGGACCCAAGAAGACAGCTGCTGCAGAGGCCGGCGAGGGAAAGGAGGCGAAGATTACACTGGAAATGAAGAAGGAGATCATCCGGAAGCACGACGGTGGAATGCGTGTGACAGACCTCGCCAGGGAGTACGGGAAGAATCCATCGACCATCGGGACCATCCTGAAGATGAGGGAGAAGATCCTTGCGACTGATGCAGCCAAGGGAGTCACCAGGATCGTGAAGAACAGCCAGCTGTTCTGGAGGAGGTGGAGAAGTTGCTGCTCATCTGGTTAGAAGAGAAGCAGCGTGCAGGGGACACAGTGACTGAGGCCGTTATTTGTGAAAAGGCCAAGGCCTTGCACGCAGACCTCGTCCGGGAACAGCCAGGAACCTCAGGCGAGCCAGAAGTCTTCAAGGCAAGCAGAGGCTGGTTTGACCGGTTCAAAACAAGATCTGGAATCCACAGCGTGGTCAGGCATGGAGAGGCTGCGAGTTCTGATGTTTCTGCGGCTGAAGACTTTGCAGCGGAGTTCCTGGAGGTTGTGAAGACGGAGGGCTACGTTCCACAGCAGGTCTTCAACTGCGACGAGACCGGGCTGTTTTGGAAGAGGATGCCCAAAAGGACTTTCATCACACAGGAGGAGGCCAAGTTGCCTGGCCACAAGCCCATGAAGGACCGTCTGACCCTGCTCTTCTGTGCCAACGCAAGCGGCGACCTGAAGATCAAGCCCCTGCTGGTGTACCACTTGGAGAACCCACGGGCCTTCAAGAAACACAAGGTCGACAAGGAGCAGCTGAGTGTCATGTGGCGATCCAACAGTAAGGCTTGGGTCACATGTGTGCTGTTTATGGACTGGGTCAATCTTGCTTTTGGCCCTGCTGTCAAACAGTACCTGCTGGACAAGGACCTGCCGCTGAAGGCTTTGCTTCTGATGGACAATGCTCCTGCTCATCCTAAAGGCCTTGAGGAGGACTTGTTGGAGGAGTTCAGCTTCACCAGCGTCATGTTCCTGCCGCCTAACACCACGCCACTGCTCCAGCCGATGGATCAGCAGGTCATCGCCAATTTAAAAAAACTCTACACCAAGGAGCTTTTCAGGCGATGCTTCGAGGTGACTGATTGCACCACCATCACCCTGTGGGAATTCTGGAAGGACCACTTCGACATCGTCACCTGCTTGAAGATGATCACCACGGCCTGGAACGGGATCAGCCAGAGAAATTTGAATTGCGCTTGGCGCAGCCTGTGGCCGGACTGTGTGGCACCAAGTGACTCTGATGCACCAGAGTCAACAGTGGTGCAGGACATTGTTGCCTTGGGGAGGACCATGGGCCTGGAGGTCACAGAGGAAGACATCAGCGAGCTGGTGGAGGAGCACGACCACGAGCTGACCACCCAGGAGCTGGTCGAACTGCAGGCAGAGGCTGCGCAGGAGCAGGCCTCGCTGGAAGAGGAGGAAGCAACTGAGGAACGGCTGTCCTCCAAAGAACTGAGGGACATTTGCCTGAAGTGGAAGGATGTGCAGGCTTTTGCACAGCGGCACCACCCTGACAAGCACGTGGCACATGACCTTGTGGACACTTTTGATACGAGGGTCATGTTGCCTTTCAGGGAGGTGCTGAAAAGGCAGATGAAGCAGCAGACCATGGACAGGTTCTTCAGCAAGAAGCAAAGAGTGGAAGAGGAACCTTCTTCGAGTTGTCCCCCAGAGTCTTAGAAAATGTACTGTACACTTTGTTGATTTTTAAATGTTTTTCTGTCATGTTTAGAAACTTAATTTATTGTTTCTTCAATTTTTGAAATGCTCTTTACAGTATGTGTGATTTTAAAGAGCACTTAATAAACTCTTGTTGTACCAAATTTGGCTTTGTTTGGACTTTTTTTGACCATAGGAACGCATTAATTGAATTTCAATGCATTCCTATGGGATTTCGTGCTTCGCAAGACGAAAAATTCGCTAGACGAAAAAACTCGCGGAACGAATTAATTTCGTCTTGCGAGGCACCACTGTAGATTTGGCCTTGCCTTGCCTTCGCCGTGCCCCCAACCCAGCTGGCCAATCGGCTACAGGCAGGGGGCGGGACAAAGGCAAGACAAGGCCTAATCTACTCAGCCTAGTCCTATTTTCTTCACATAGGCTGACTTTCCAGGAGCTGGGAAGCCCAGTGGAGGGTAGGGCAGTAGGGAGGTTCATAAAAAACTTTTTTAAAAAATAAAATGCCTGCCCCAAAGGTCTTATCTTACTACAGTAGGGATTATATAGCTATATCTGAAATTTCATGCATCTCAGTTAATATCTTGACCCTGCTCCAATGAATTGAAATTTCAGCCTTCACAATATAGGAAAATGGCCAAGTAAAGAGCTATTTTCGTGGATGAGGGTCAAGATATTAACTGATATGCATGAAGTTTCAGAAATAGCTATATAATCCCTAGTGTAGTAAGGTAAGACCTTTGGAGCAGGCATTTACAACAACAACAAAAAAAAGTTTTTAATGAACCGCCCTAGTAGGGCAGTAATTGTTCCTTGATAATTTGTCACCCCTCTCCTTGATAGAGCATGGGGTGACATGCCACCCCACCCCCGCTCCTACGCCCCTGGTTCTAGTATTATGAGAAAGGGAAAGAAACTTTCATGACTGCATTGGTGTGAATCCTTATTCTTATTTGTCGATATCTCAGCTACCTTTGAATAAATCTTCCAATATCATGATGCCATTATAGAAATATTAGGAATATTGTGTACAGTCTTCTCACTTTAAAGGATATTGCGTAGTTGTAAAAGCTTTAAAAAAGGAGAAGCCAAAGATCAAGAGCAAGTCCCTAATGAGGAAAGGTTACAAAATTTGGGACTTTTCACTTCAAAAAAAAGCAAGTAAGAAGCATGAAGAGGTGTACAAAATTATGGATGGTGTGGAATAAATGGATGGAGAAAAGTTATTCTTCCTCTCTCATAACACTAGAATTTTCAGGGCGTCAATGAAACTGTATATTGGAAGATTCTGGACAGATGGAAGAAAGCACTGATTCAAATAACATGTAGTTAAACTCTGGAATTTGCTCTTATGGGAAGTAAAGATCACCACCAACTTGGATTTGTTTGCTTGAGGATTATCGAAAAAATCATGGAGGATAAGGTTATTAGTTGCTACTGACCCAGATGGTCATGCTGTATCACAACTGTTGGAGGCAGTAGTCCTCTGAATGCAGGGGTGTAGCATGGGTTACTGGTGCCCAGAACATGACAGTTGTTGCACCCCCCCCGGTGGACTGGGCAGGAGTCAGTCACTTTGCTGGTCTGCATCTAATCAAGGGAGTCACCAGGGAGCAGAGATAAGGCAGAGAAACGTGAAGCCCTGAGTGCCGCTGTGCTCCCTTGCCCTCCTGTCCTTGCAGTTAGGCACTCTGGGCAATGCACGTGGTTCTAGCAGTGCTGTCCAATCTTCCTCTTCCTCCCACTCCCTCTGTCTCAAGCCCAGAGGTGGGGCAGGTGCAGGCATCCCTTCACTGGTCACAAGGAGAAGGAGGTGACACCACTGCCCCAGCCCTGAAGGTCCAGCCCAGATGTGGCTTGCCTCCCTGCACCTGTGACCTCAATAGCCTGCTGTGGGGATGCCTTTGTTGCACTCCCTCAGAAATTTGCACTCCGGGCCACAGCTGCCTGGTCCCCAATGCTATGCTACTGTCTAAATGTCTGTTGCTGGGAATCACAGGTGGGGAGAGTGGTGTTGCTGTCAAGTCCTGCTTTCAGGCTTTGCACAGGCCTCTGGTTGGCCATTGCGACAACGGGGTTCTGGAACAGCTGACCTGGTTCAGCAGGTTGATGTAAGCTCTGGCCAACTGAAGCTCGTGGGGAATCTAACACCAGCCAAATTTTAATTGCCTCAGAGTCTTACTCATCCAGTGTACCTGCTGAAGAAGAGTGGATTCATAATGTACTTGCTGAAAAAATGTGGTTTCATAATTTTGTCTAAAATAACCAACTGCTCATTAGGCTGAGTAAGCGAAGCTAAAAGAGATACAAAAAATTTGAGATACTATGGTGCCCTTTTGTAATCTGTACCAGGGGTGAACAACCTGTGTCCTTGGGGTCAAATGCAGCCCCTGCATTCCCACATAAGTCAGAGGGAGAAGACTGGGAAGAGGAGGTAGCTTCTTAGTCAGCTGGGAGATTCTATGGCAGAAAGAAGCCTAGAATCAGAAGCTGAAGCTGACAAGTGGGAGGAGGGAGGTCAAAGGGCAAGATGAGCCTGGCTGTTGAAAGTCATGGATGTCTCCCCCTCCTGTTGTGACAAGTTCCTCTTCCCCCTCCCCACAAGAACCAGAAGAGGGATCAAAAGGATGGAAGTCTCTGATTGCTTGGGGAAAAAACCCCTGGAAAGTAGGAGACATAGACAGGTGTGGGGAGTCAGGGATCTTCACTCCCAGCAACTGATTTCATGGAGTATGACCCAAAGGGAATGAGTTGCTGTGCTCACTGGTCTGACACACAGTGAAGTCTGTGAAGATCATGTTTTTGCTAATAAAAAGTTAGTTCCAATTTGAACTGTGTGGTTTTCTGAGTATGTGAGAAATACAGACAAATGACATATTGCAGACATGTCCAACACATCGATCGCGATAATAACTTATTATTGTTTGACAGAACTCTGGGGACCCACTGTGGGAGTCAGGAATCAGGAATTCGATCTGACCAAAAGCCCATTTAGTCCAGCATTGTGTTGTCAGAGCTCCTAATCAAATGTCTGTTGGAAAGTACAGAAAACAAGGCATGAGCAGAGTAGTCATAATGTAGGAAATGAAGCCATCATGACCAGAAGTCATTGACAGTAGGGATGTCCACAGACCATGCTGTAGTCATGCACTTTGCACACTACACTACACTACACTACACTACACTACACTTATTTATTTATTTTGCACATCCTTATTTGATTAAAATCAATGCAGTTTTGAAAGGTTCACTCCACCATCTTGATTCATAGAATCATAGAGTTGGTAGGGACCCGACGTCCATCTAATTCAACCCCTCTGCAATTCAGGAATCTCTGCTAAGTCACCTGTGAAAGGTGGCTGTCCAAACTCTGCTTAATAACCACCAAGGAAGGAGAGTCCACAACTTCCTGAGTGACTCCTGACAGCTCTGTTAAAAAGTTATTCCTGATGTTATATTGCACAACACACAAAATGCCTCTGAAATGAAAAGAGCAATTTTTTTACCAATTTTGAGGTACTGAACACAAAAACAACAATAAATTTGCCAATTGGCTCATGTTTCAGAGATACAAAGATGCTCATATATAAATGACCCAGTAGGCACTGAGTACATAATTTCATTTCACAACAGTGTACCTCACTGTATTTCAAACTCCTGATTGTGACATATCGGGTCCTCCTTTACTATATTTCAAACCTCACTGTATTTCAAACTCCTGATTGTGACATATTGGGTCCTCCCTTAAAGAGGGCACGTACTGAGGTGAGACCTGGACAACCGTCACCCTGTGTTGTGGGTGGGTACTATTGGTCAGCCACAACACCCGATTGGTAGGTCCCTCAAAGCTGGGTGCAATCTGGCCAATGGGACGCAGTCCAAACGGTTTGAGGGACCTATTTATGCCCATGCACGTGACCCAGAGCTTCCTCTTTCGGCGCGTGCTTTCAGAACACGAACAGCGTGTCCTCTGCGAGCCGAGAGAGAGATTTATCATCTTCCACTCTACCTGAAGTAAAGTTGATGGCTTTGCGTGATGTCATTATGGACTTTTTGCCATGGGAAAAAGTTACCTTGAGGCAGATTCAGTCCCTTTTGGGCCATTTGAATTTTGCGTGCAGGGTGGTAGCGCCTGGTCGCCCCTTTTGTGCACGCTTAGCCAGACTTTCAGCTGGCCTGCGCTTACCCCATCACTGTGACTGGTTGCCCAGCAAGATCAGGGCAGACCTAGGGATGTGGCTTGAATTCCTTAAGGAGTTCAATGGCATACCCATGTGGCAGGATACCTTGAATCTGCAATTCAATTTCCAGGTCCATTCGGATGCTGCTGGTTCCTTGGGCTTTGGGCTCTATTTCCAAGGCCATTGGTGCACTCAGAGGTGGCCTGAGCACTGGCAGGGTACAGCCATTACCCGTGATTTAAACTTTCTTGAGTTTCCCCCCATCGTAGTGGCAGTACACATCTGGACCACAGAGTTCAAGGACCGGTGGGTCTGTTTCTGGTCCGATAACAAAGCCGTGGTGAGCGTTTTGGCAAAGCAGTCATCCTGCTCCAGCATAGTCTCTGTCCTCTTATGCACGTTTGTGTTGTGGTGCCTCAGGTTTAATATTGCATGTTCTGCCCATTTTATTCCTGCAGCTAATAATGACATTGCGGATGCCTTATCCCATTTTCAGATGGAGCTCTTCAGATCCCTGGCTCCAGAGGGCCAGCAGCTTCTGGAATATTTCCTGGAGCAGTTTGGAACCTTGGCAACAGATAGTCCCGCAAGGAGTAATAGCACCTGTTTCTCCTTCCACTTTGAGGTCTTATAAGAAGGCCTGGATGCACTTTTTAGCTTTTAGAGTGCAGCTCATGACCAGCCTCAGCACAGAGTCACCACCCACACATCAGGTGTTGCAGTATTTGGCTCACCTGCATTTTATGGGTTGCACAGTAAAGTCCATCTGAATTCAGTCTTCTGCCATTTCCTTTTTCTGTAAGTCCCCTTATTCTAGAGACCCTTGTGCAAAATTTGTGGTGTGCAAGGCTCTTGAAGGCTGGGCCAGATTACAGCCACCTAACTCGCCAGGTCACATTTGACATTCTGTGCACTATGCGCAGCACCCTGAGATCAATCTGTTGGTCTAATTTTGAGGCGAGACTCTTTACGGCAGCATTTTCAATTGACTATTTCAGTGCACTGCGGGTGGGCAAAGTGGTGGTGCAGGGAAGGACTCACAGGGGATTGCTTTTGCAGGGTGTTCAGCTGTCCGATGCTGAGTTGGTCCTTACCATTCGCAATTCCAAAATGGACTAGTAGGGCAGAGGTGCCTTGATGAGGCTGCCTGCCACCGGTGAGCCTGGACCTTGTCCAGTTAAGGATGCCAATAAATGTTTGTCCCTTCGCCCGCCTGGGGATGGTCCCTTCCTGGTTCTGGAGGGTGGGTCCCGGTTAAGGAGGCATCAATTTGCTGCAGTAATGTGCAAGGCGCTGGCAGCATGCAGCCTGTCGGCCAGTGAGTTTGCACCTCTTTCCTTCCGTATTGGGGCAGCCACCACCGCTGCGCATTGGGGCATGTCAGTTGACAGGATTAAGGATCTGGGCCACTGGAGATCTGGAGCATACCGAGGTTATGTTCGGAAGAGGCGTTGAGGTGCAGTTGCTAATGTTGTTTTGTTCATTCTTAGGTCCACCTACCCTGCATGTCAGGATAGTCAGGCACAGCATTGTCCACTGGGCCAGCAAGAGGGTTGCGGAGTCTGGATTTGGACACAGGCTCAGGATTCCCAACCATGTGTACGTTTCCTGAATATTCAGATGAGGAATGCATTGGGAGGAGCTTCTCCCAACGGTGTGGGTGAAGGTGTCTGGGGAAGGCACGCCTGTGGCGATGGTGGTGCAGCTGGGCGAGAATGATTTGCAGGAAGCTCCCATCTTGAGCCTGCGGACCCATATGCAGGAGGACTTGGAAGAGTTGAAGGCAGCTCTTCCTGGACTCAATATTTTTTGGTCGCAGCTGTTGCAGCAACATGCGTGGCAAGGAAGCCCATGCCCAGCTGCAACAAGAGGGCCCAGAGACATGTGCAGAGCACAGTGGCCAAGAAGGTTCTGGCCTTGGGAGGGATGGTGATCCATCACCTGGGCATTACCTCTTGTGATGCGTCCATTTGCAGGCTTGATGGGGTTCATCTGTCTGTGATTGGGAATGATTTGTGGCTGACCGCCATGGCCTAAATTCTGCCAAAAACCAAAACCAAAATTTGAGTCAAGTGTGGATTCATTTAGGGGGGAGGTTTCTGGGTCTGAACACGCAAATAGCATCCTATTGCATCAGCTAAAGTGTAAGTGCAAAATGGTTGCTGTGCTGGAAGAGAAGATGCAGCAACTTGAGGGCTGCCTAGCCACGCTTTGAACTACATTTCATTTCATTTCATTTCATTTATTCTATTTCTATGCTGCTTTTCACTCACATGAGTCACACAGAGGCTTACAAACAAACAATAAAGAACATTAACCTATCAGAACATCACAATTAGAGCATTAATCAGTTAAAATAATTGACAACGATCAGTAAAACAATTAGAAAACATAACAAAAGCAATAATCTTCTCTAAAACACTATTAACAAAACAACTAAAAAAAACCATGAAACAGCACAACCAGAACAAAGGTCATATTATAAGATTCACAAAACACTACAGCACTCATAATCCACAAAACAATATTAACAAACATTAACAAACTAAACACTGTTCAATTCAAACAAACACACGAACGTACACTCCCCAGCTGCATGACTCACAATTGTCCAATCAGTTCATCAAAAGATGCAACCACATAAAGCCCATTGCAGCACCTCCATTTTGAAGGTCCCTACAGGGCTAGATGTGGAATTTGGGTGCCCCTACAGAGGTGGAATATTGCCCATTGCAGGAGAAAACCCCCTGGAGGAACAATATTAAGTGATGGCCAGGAACAGTATTAAGTGATGGCCCCACTTAGGGCTGAACTTAAGCATTTCCCACTTAAACACTTTGTCAGTCAAATCAGAAAACTGGCTCATTCCTATTGTGTAGGGTGTTTCTCTTGTGCAGCTTCGGGTTGTGTTGTTCAACCTCTTTTCAGTTGCTCTTCCACATGGTTCTCTGGCGTTTGTCTTCCTCTGGGGGCTATTCTTTAGAGTGTATGATTATACCTGGACACCCCCCCCCCAAAAAAAAAACTTCATCTGAGGCTGGAGCCATTGTTGTAGAGCAAGCCCTGAGTAAGATCGGCCCTATCAGTCCTGCCACAGAGATCTGAAACTTTTATTTTCTCTCTCTTCTGAGCCTCAGACAGCCACCCCTGTTAGGAGAGGAAGTGTCTGACACACACAAATCTCTGGGTCTCCTCACTTTCAAATTGATCCATAGGCCCAGAAAGCAGTGGTGCTGTGTTTGCATCCCTTTGGGCATCACATTCTCAACATGTGATCTGCAGCAACTGGTACTAAGAGGCTTACTGCCTCTCATACTGGAGTGAAGGTAGCCATCATGACTACGTTTAAAAAGATACTGAGAAGCTACAAAACTGACAATGCAAAGGAGTGGTTCCATGGATACAAGCAGGTTCCAGGTTCACCTGATTGCTGGGAAGATAAAGAGATGTGTGTGTGATTGTTGATTACTTTGTGCCTTGTTGGGAATATGTTTCCTCCACAGGCCTTGTGATAAAACAGAGCTGGAGAAAGACTGGAAAGAATTCGCTTCTTTAAAGTTCCAGTTGACTAACAATGAAGGTGCGGTTGGACTGGAAGGGGCATCTGGCTGTCTGCCACAGAAGTCCTAAAAATGACTGCATCCACAATCAAAAAGGAGCTTTGTGTTCCAATTTTAAAAAACAGGATTTCTGGGACAGCATGCACTCTGTATTTCCATAATATCTCACCACTCCTTCCCAGCTGGAACTCTCAGGCCCCTTTCCTTCACCTATAAATTCCCCCAAGCCAGCTTCTTCTTCCACAGCTCACCTGGTGGTTCGTTCTGAGTGCTCCTTGGCTTCTGATTGTGCTGGCATTATGAAGGCTTTCCTGAGTATGTGCTTTCTCTTCGTTCTAGTTTCTTCTGGTGAGTAGGAATGTTTCCCTTAATCATATCTGGGTGGGTTTTAGCAGGGGTCAGAATGGGAAGACTGAAACAGGTTTTTGGAAGAGAAAAGAGATGGATGGGTGCACCTTTCTTCTCCTGGCGCACCTTTCTTCCCATAACCTCCAGGCCCTCCCCGTCCAGCCAACAGCTATTTGTTGGGCTGTTGGTAGAGATGGTGAGTGTGTGTGTGTGTACACATGCAGCCTCCGACCCACCATTGGAAGTGGATCTTGAGATAAGTAAAATTCCTCATGTCTGGTAATAGTGGTTTGAATCCAAGAGCTGAGATCAAGGTCAGATTTCTCTCTATGAATGTACGTAGATGTCATTTCTCAAGGAATGAGAAACTCATGGCACTGAGTGATTCCTACTCTTTCCTCCCAGATGTATCAGATGAATGTATCGTTTACATTGCCGGTGGAATGGAACTGACAGAGTTCTGTCATAATGGACAGGATAGCTGCTTTTCAAATTTTACTCGATATAATTTAGGTGAGTGTAAAGCCTTTTAGTCCAATCAAAGCTGAATGTGTGGGCCCTGGATTATCAGGGGATGATGTGCATGTATGAATGCAAAATGACCATAGAGTGTGCTCTCGTCAAGAAGTCCAGCAATATGGTGACAGCTCACATCCTCAAACTCTGACAGATACACTCTAACATCAAATGAAGCCACAAGAGATCTATTTTTAAAATAACAAACATTTATCTATCATTTATCTGTCTGTCTATCTCCCCACAAAGGCTTACTTGCAAAACATTTTTCATTTTATGAGAGCCAAATTGAGGTGAGATCAAGGGAATGAAAAGAGTAGAGGGAAAAGGAAAGAGCAGGAAATAATACAATCTGCTGGGGCTCTTCAGGAAGTAGGAACAATATTGAGAAAGGATAAACCAACTCTCTTTTCTGTATCTCAGCAATAAATATTGTAACAATGCTGTAACAACAAATAATATTGTAGTGTTACCATAAAACAGGAATGTAAAGTTTCTGGGGCATCTTGATTTGAATGAATTAACTCTGTCATGCCATAGTTTGAAAATTGTACTAGAGAGTCCATAGCCACAGGGCCCCATCCTTTCCCTCCATGAATCACTTGCCTGTTTTAAGCAAAGAGTGTAATATGCTAGGTGATTCTTCATTGTATTTTTATTACATCCACAAACTCCTTTAGTATCATTGGGTGCAGCTCATCAGGCGCTGGAGATTGGAATTGACTTAAAATAGCTAGGTGTTCCCTTACCACCTCTTTTCCTTTCTTGGGCTACAGCTCCCTCCTGACATCATTTATTATGTTATCAGCAAGCTAGGGACTTTTCTTTTGGGTAAATATGTTGTCACTCAGCAGCATTTCTCTGACTTCTCTGTTGCATCAATATGTATATTAGGAAGCATCATATAAATTTCAACTATTAGGGGGCTGGTTTGTAAAATGTTGGTTTTGAATTGTACCCTTTTCTTTCTTTGTCTCTCTCACAGGTGATATGATATTTGAAAGAGAAAGGTGGGGATGCACTTCAGATTGTACCCCAGGGGATTACAGCTTTACTACACTAAAAGATAGATATTTCCGCCGTAGAATCCACTGCTGTCAGGGTGATTACTGCAATAACCAAACCATACCGGGTAAATATCTGCATGCTTTTGAATCTACATACCCCTGAGAATGAACGTCATTTCGGTTTCAGGTTTCATCCTTGGGTACCCATAGAATAGACTAATGCTACTGTTCTAGACCAAGATTCTTCTCCTAGTTTGCATGGAAGATGGTTAGAATCACCCTCACCACCTGTTTCTCAAAGAGAAAGCAGATAGCCTATGTTAACCGCTGATTGATCAAGAGCTTCAGATGACCCCTGAGAATGTGGAGAAAACACCCTGGATAAATTGGAGGATTTGAGAGAGAGATAAGAACACATGTCCTCCTTGTTCCCTGATAGCCGTGCTTAACCTGAGTGTTATCCAGTTGGGCAGATCTGAGGAGGAAGTGAGGGGAACCATCTGTTGGTACTAATGGCCATCCAGAAAACTACAAAGCAGCACTGCTGAGGGGTTGGGTTGAGGGTGCCCTCTGCAAAGGGTTTTTGTGGAGGGTTCATCTTGTGTGGGTTGAATTGTCTTAGTGCACTCCTTGGTGGAAAGGTTGAGAACCAGGTAGCAGATGTGTGCAGCTCCACCCTATCCTTGGGTGGAAGATGGCAACTTATGAGAGCGCCTGTTTGCTGTTGGGAACAGTAGATCTCTGTGAGTTTTGGGTGGTAATTGGAATGGCTATTTCAATAAATGATGAGTTTCAATGTCTCCTTGGGTTTGTACTACTACTACTACTACTACTACTACTAATAATAATATAATTGTACCCCACCCATCTGACTGGCTTGTCCCAGCCAAACTTAGTGGCTTCCAGCTTATACAAAAACATAATAAAGCATAAAATGATAAAAGCCTTCCAATACAGAGCTGTCTTCGGATGTCTTCTAAAGGTTGTATAGTTACTTATCTCCTTGATGTCTGATAGGAGAGCATTCCACAGGGTGGGCACCACTACCAAGAAGGCCCCTCTGCCTGCTTCCCCACAACCTCATTTATTGCAGTGAAGGAGCCTTGAGAAAGCCCTTGGAACTGAACCTCAGTGTCCAGGCTGAATGATTGGGGTAGAAATGCTTCTTCAGGTATACTGGTCTGTGGCTGTTTATAGCTTTAAAGGCCAGCACCAACACTTTGAATTATGCCCAGAAACATACTAGGAGCCAGTGTTGGTGTTAAATTTTTTAATTCATTTTCAATAACATTCTTCCAATTAATGAAAAATCAAATCAAATCAAATCAAATCAAATCAAATCAAATCAAATCAAATCAATGCATATTCCAATAATAACAATACCACCAATTATATATTCCAATAATAAATAATTTTGGGGAATTCCCATGTTCTAGTTGTCTAGAGATATTCATCCTCATTCATGTCTCTCATGTTTCGGCTATTTTTCCAAATTCAAAACTAATATTATTCATCCTGATTCTCAGTCTAATCAGTCGTTTCTGTGGCTCACATCTTCTGTAGCAAAGTTTTTGTATTGTTAACACACAGCAGGCATTTTTTAATTCATCTCCTTCTCTGTCCAATTATTTTGGTATTCAGTCCTCTTATCTCTCCTTTGACTGTCAAGTTCTCATTAATGGCAACAGGCTTTGTTCCAAAAATAGAGTTTATAAATGGCAAGTCAACAAATTCTCTCTGATGCCTCTTAATGAGCTGATATCTGCATATGTCTGTATAAAATGCTGTATTATGGGGCATGCTTCCCAGCTCTATATTATGTGAGAATTATTTGAATTCCTCCAAGATCAAAAGAACCCCCTCCAGCTCCTCCAGGCCCTAGAAGAGCTGGCAGGGATCCAGTGCTCTCCGTCCTTCTGTCCACAATTTCTGTCCACATTCATGTATAAAAAGAATCCATACAAGCAGATGTATTTTTAAATGAAGTACACCCCAAGTCCAAAGGAGTTCTTTTCCATGAGAATTCCTTTTTTTTTTTTTTTTGGTAACTGCGCAATAATCATCACCATTTTGTTTCCGTCTGGAGAGTGCCAGCCATACCGTGCTCTTAGACCCAGCATTTGTGTTGCCCACACCTTCATGCAAGCTGACAGATCACGGACTATCTGCGGGTCTGTGAGACAGACCTCCACCACCTTGGGGAGTCTGCCATGGCTAATTACTCCCATATCACCCCTGAATTACTGGCATGGCTAGGGTCCATTGGTGTGGGAGGCAGCCATTTCCCATAGCAGGAAACCGGAAGCGCCGGGAGCCAGTGTTATATGGTTCTGGCGGCTGCTCCTACTCACCAATCTGGCAGCCCCACATAGTGTGCTGCAGTAGTCCAAGTGGGAGATAACCAGAGCATGCACCCCCTGGCAGGACAGTGCACAGGCAGGCAGGGTCTCAGCCTGCCTAACAAATGGATCTGGTAAACAGCTGCCCTGGACACAGAATTAACTTGTGCCTCCATGGACAGCTGTGAGTCCAAAATGACTCCCAGGCCATGCACCTGGTCCTTCAGGGGCATAGTTACTCCATTTAGGACCAGGGAGCCCCCATACATGCCCACCCTCTGTCCCCCAGAAACAGTACTTCTATCTTGTTGACATTCAACCTCAATCCATTAGCTGCCATCCATACTTTTTTTTCCTGAGAGGAAGGAGTGAGTGGCGTTAGTGGTTGGTGACTTACTGAGATAGATATACTGGAATGAATGGGTGGATGATGTGTTTTGTATGTATTAGCTGAACAGACTAGGAGGAGTCATATTAAATTTTTGTGCATATGTAAATCAGGATTTGGCTGTGGTGTGTAGTGTTTAGTGCATGAAGGAAGGGGTCCCTGACTCCAAAGATATTTCAAAATGTGTTGCTGTGTTTTTTAAAAAATATATTATTGCAATGTATTGTAGTTATATTGAAAACTGCATTTTATTTTATTGTGGTTACTCAGTTTCACACACACACACACACACAGAGAGAGAGAGAGAGAGAGAGAGAGAGAGAGAGAGAGAGAGACGTGGGTGGCACTGTGGTCTAATCCACTGAGCCTCTTGGACTTGCCGATCGTAGAGTCAGCAGCTCAAATCCATGCGATGGAATGAGCTCCCATTGCTTTATCACAGCTCTTGCTAACCTAGCAGTTAGAAAGCATTCCAGCAAAAGTAGATAAATAGGCACCACTGGGATGGAAAGGTAAACAGTGTTTTTGTGCAAATTCAACTGGACTTAACTTAACACACAAACAAACAAACACACACACACACAGAGAGAGAGAGAGAGAGAGAGAGAGAGAGAGAGAGAGAGATTTTGTAAACTACTTAGGGACTTTTTTATGTACAGTTGTACCTCAGGTTAAATACTTAATTCATTCCGGAGGTTTGTTCTTAACCTGAAACTGTTCTTAACCTGAAACTGTTCTTAACCTGAAGCACCACTTTAGCTAATGGGGCCTCCTGCTGCCGCCACGCCACCGGAGCCTGATTTCTGTTCTCATCCTGAAGCAAAGTTCTTAACCTGAAGCACTATTTCTGGGTTAGCGGAGTTTGTAACCTGAAGCGTATGTAACCTGAAGCGTATGTAACCTGAGGTACCACTGTATTGAGTGGTATATAAAAATAATAAATACAACATGAAAACAAAATTTATTTATTTGAGAAATTTATATACTGCCCTTCATCAATAGGTCACAGGACAGTTTACAACACAGCACCAAATAAACAACATAATATACCTTGTTGTTGTTGTTGTTTAGTCGTGTCCGACTCTTCGTGACCCCATGGACCAGAGCACGCCAGGCACTTAGGTCATCCATTGCCTCCCGCAGTTTGGTCAAACTCCTGCTGGTAGCTTCAAGAACACTATCCAACCATCTCGTCCTCTGTCGCCCCCTTTTCCTTGTGCCCTCCATCTTTCCCAACATCAGGGTCTTTTCCAGGGAGTCTTCTCTTCTCATGAGGTGGCCAAAATATTGGAGTCTCCGCTTCATGATCTGTCCTTCCAGTGAGCACTCAGGGCTGATTTCCTTAAGAATGGATAGGTTTGATCTTCTTGCAGTCCATGGGACTCTCAAGAGTCTCCTCCAGCACCATAATTCAAAAGCATCAATTCATCAGTGATCAGCCTTCTTTATGGTCCAGCTCTCACTTCCATTCATCACTACTGGGAAAACCATAGCTTTAACTATACGGACATTTGTTGGCAAGGTGATGTTCTGCTTTTTAAGATGCTGTCTAGGTTTGTCGTTACTTTTCTCCCAGGAAGCAGGCGTCTTTTAATTTCATGGCTGCTGTCACTATCTGCAGTGATCATGGAGCCCAAGAAAGTAAAATCTCTCACTGCCTCCATTTCTTCCCCTTCTATTTGCCAGGAAGTGATGGGACCAGTGGCCATGATCTTCATTTTTTTGATGTTGAGCTTCAAACCATATTTTGTGCTCTCCTCTTTCACCCTCATTAAAAACTTCTTTAATTCCTCCTCACTTTCTGCCATCAATGTTGTGTCATCTGCATATCTGAGGTTGTTGATATTTCTTCCAGCAATCTTAATTCCAGCTAGGGATTCATCCAGCCCTGCCTTTCGCATGATGAATTCTGCATATAAGTTAAATAAGCAGGGAGACAATATACAGCCTTGTCGTACTCCTTCCCCAATTTTGAACCAATCAGTTGTTCCATATCCAGTTCTAACTGTAGCTTCTTGTCCCACATAGAGATTTCTTAGGAAACAGAGGAGGTGATCAGGCACTCCCATTTCTTTAAGAACTTGCCATAGTTTGCTGTGGTCAACACAGTCAAAGGCTTTTGCATAGTCAATGAAGCAGAAGTAGATGTCTTTCTGGAACTCTCTAGATTTCTCCATAATCCAGCACATGTTTGCAATTTGGTCTCTGGTTCCTCTGCCTGTTCTAAATCCAGCTTGTACTTCTGGGAGTTCTAGGTCCACATACTGCTTGAGCCTTCCTTGTAGAATTTTAAGCATAACCTTGCTAGCGTGTGAAATGAGTGCAATTGTGCGGTAGTTGGAGCATTCTTTGGCACTGCCTTTCTTTGGGATTGGGATGTAGACTGATCTTCTCCAATCCTCTGGCCACTGCTGAGTTTTCCAAACTTGCTGGCATATTGAGTGTAGCACCTTAACAGCATCATCTCTTAAATTTTTAAATAGTTCAGCTGGAATATCATCACTTCCACTGGCCTTGTTATTTGCAGTGCTTTCTAAGGCCCATTTGACTTCATTCTCCAGGATGTCTGGCTCAAGCTCAGCAACCACACTACCTGGGGTGTACGAGCCATCCATATCTTTTTGGTATAATTCCTCTGTGTATTCTTGTCACCTCTTCTTGATGCCTTCTGCTTCTGTTAGGTCCTTACCACGTTTGTCCTTTATTATGGTAATCTTTGTACGAAATGTTCCTTTCATATCTCCAATATTCTTGAACAGATTCTGGTTCTTCCCTACATAACATTATGTTCATATATATAACTCGAAGTATTAAGGTAAAGGTAAAGGGACCCCTGACCATTAGGTCCAGTCGTGGCCGACTCTGGGGTTGCGGCGCTCATCTCGCTTTACTGGCCGAGGGAGCCGGCGTACAGCTTCCAGGTCATGTGGCCAGCATGACTAAGCTGCTTCTGGCGAACTAGAGCAGCGCACGAAAACGCCGTTTACCTTCCCGCTGGAGTGGTACCTATTTATCTACTTGCACTTTGATGTGCTTTCGAACTGCTAGGTTGGCAGGAGCAGGGACCAACGGGAGCTCACCCCATCGTGGGGATTTGAACCGCCGACCTTCGGATCGGCAAGTCCTAGGCTCTGTGGTTTAACCCACAGCACCACCCGCGTCCCCTACTCGAAGTATTAAGTCATGTGTAATAATACATCCTGGAATATAGTACATCATAAATAACACAGGAGTGCCTGGCGTGCTCTGGTCCATGGGGTCGCGAAGAGTCGGACATGACTAAACGACTAAACAACAACAATAACGAATAATGCATAAAGAAAAGCCTTTCAACTTATTCACTTTGGCATCCCAGTAATAATCTCCACATCTCATCCCAATCAAAAAAGAAAAATTATTATCCATTCAGCTCAGATGCAACTATTAAACATAACACTTATTTATCAACAGCATGAAAGAGAAGAGAGAAAGAGAGTGAGAGAAAATAAGTGCAAAAGTAGCTCCTAATCTCTCTCCTCATATGACAGACTATCTTCAGTTATCTTCTGGGAGCGTTCATTTTCTCACCTAGCCTTAAAACCTGGTAAATCTCAGCTTCCCACAAGAATCTTGCCAAGATGTTGATGCCAAGATGTTTCTTTGTCACCTCCTGCAGTAAGTCCACCTCTCCCCTCAAGAGTGAAATTCACACATAGTGTGGGTAGAGTCTCTCCAGTGTATCTCAGGACAGCAGCAACTAAAATTGCTCCCTTTTCTTCATAAACTGGTTGCCAGACTCTTCAACTGCATTGCATCAGTGAATGGTTCTAGAAGCAGAATGCAGTGGAAACACTGCACATATCTCATAGGATTAGACAACTGGAGCCTAGGAATTAAAATAGAGACATCTGGTCTGGATTCATGTATTGATTCTAACGCTTGCTTTTGGCAGCACGGTATCCACCCTACAATGGTCTGAAGTGCCCAGGCTGCTCTGCTTCCAGCTTTGAAGATTGTCAGGACTCAGAGACTGTCAGGTGTAGAGGTGAAGAGAATCTGTGCATAGAATTTGTGATGGCTAACTGTAAGTACTGCGGTTAACCATTGAATCAGAGGTGGGAGGTGGACACAGTTTGCTAAGGTGTGTGGGTGGGTTGCTGTCTCATTCAGTCTGTGGCTTCCTGCCAGAAAATATATAGTATGTGTATGGGAAGGGGAGTTCCCCCCCCAAAAATATTAGCGTTCCAATAGCCTTTGCTTTGCATATAATGTGAGTGGGTGGCGCTGTGGTCTAAACCACTGAGCCTCTTGGGCTTGCCAATTGGCAGGTCAGTGGTTGGAATCTGCGTGATGGGGTGAGCTCCCGTTGCTCTGTCCCAGCTCCTCCCATCATGGCAGTTCAAAAGCACTCCGGTGCGAGTAGATAAATAAGTACTGCTGCAGTGGGAAGGTAAATGGCATTTCTGTGTGCACTGGCTTCCGTCATGGTGTCCTGTTGCGCCAGAAGTGGTTTAGTCATGCTGGCCACATGACCCAGAAAGCTGTCTGTGGACAAATGCCATCTCCCTCAGCCTGAAAGCGAGATGAGCGCCACAACCCCATAGTCACCTTTGACTGGACTGAACTGTTTGGGGGTCCTTGACCATCTTTACTTATATGGATGAGAGCAGGTGTTGGCAAGGTTTACGCTACCTGGGCCAGATCAATTCCACGGAGCCGCCTCTGTGGGTTGGATAGCGGGTGCACATGAGCGTGCCCACCTGTGATCTCGGGCATCTGCGTGAGTCTGCACATGCACAGATGCAATTTCTGGTGTCTGTGTGTGTCATTTCCAACGCCGCGGAAGCGAGTCCCCGTGTTGTGCCATGCTGTGCCACAGTGCGGCGCAGGAACTCACCAAGCGGGCAGCTCAGTTCTGGGGTGCCTCATGGGCCAGTTATACGGCCACCTCTGTGGGCCACTTCCGGCCCATGGGCTACAGGTTGCTGGTGCCTGGATGAGACTATGTCTCTCTCTCTCTCTCTCTCTCTCTCTCTCTCTCTCTCTCTCTCTGTGTGTGTGTGTACATACATATACATACACACACACACACACACACACACAGAGAGAGAGAGAGAGAGAGAGAGAGCATTTCAATGAGCCTTAAAAAAACCCCAAAAACTTAAAGCAGCCATGGATTTTGAATTCCATAACCATGTTGGTTGGGTTTTAAGCATCAGTATGATATTAGGATGCGATTTTAACATGTTTCTATATGCACAATACAGTTTATAATGATTAAAATGTTCCCATTCTCTGTCTCCTGCACCCTGTGACCCTGGTACTACTCAATGAATTGTATGACTATGCTTTTTTCTCTTTATTAGATGGCCTTAATCGTTCTGATAAGGTTTTCAAAGGCTGTGCCACATGGGATTTTTGCACGCTGGCAAGGACATCAACGGATGATGACTTTTTTCGTAATATCAACCAATCACAATGCTGTCATACTGCAATACTACCAAAGAAGTCCAACCTTGATGAGTAATTAGAAGATAGCAAAGTCTTCCCCTTTGACATCCATGATATGCAGCCACAGTGAAGGAGGAAGTTGCTTACCTGATATTGGGAGTGCAGAGAAAGTGGGGTTCACAGGACTGCAGAGTCCCCTATTTGGCATTTAGTGTAGGATGAATGGGATGCAGGGATGGATAAGCTAAAGTAGAAAAGTGGGGCTTGGGGACTTTTCCTCATGATATTATAATGTATGGTTAAACTTCTCTTGATCATGACCACAATAAATTGGTGTCGCAAATAAAACTGTGTTCTGTGTCTGTATTTGTCAAATAAAGAATAAGTTCCTTTTCTCATGTTGAAGCCCTCTGGACCTCTCATGGAGGGGGCACATGAAGAATTCACCAAATAAAGGGTCTTTGGTGGTGTTGGGGATGGTGGTGAAGGGTAGTCTTTGCAGAGGGAAGAAATGGGTATTGTTACTGTTCAGTAGATTTATTGCTTTATTGTTCGGCGCCCAGCCACGCTTCCCCTGCGAGCCTCTGTAGCTTCTGTTTACGCAGTGTGGCTTTCGGGCGGTCGTAAAGCAATTAGCAGAATTACACAGCACCAGTGTGTCGAAAAAGGGCAGTAAACAAGTCCCACACGTTTCTTCTGTCCTAATATCCCTTTATTTGCACGAAAGTAGTGTATTTACAATCCATAACAGCCATCAGATTCAAGCTGCATTTTCTCTGCGTCCTGCTCTCAGTGCAGCGACGCAACAAACTGCTTTCGCTTTTCACTCAGCTCACAGCATTCCAAGCTGCTTTCGTCACGTCCTGGCGTACTTCCCTTGTACGCGCCTCCTCTCAGGCTTGAGGCACAGAAGGTTAACCCTTCACTACACCCAACAGTTACAAAAGTTGGGTGGCAAGAGCCCAGGGCGTTCCAGGCACTCTCACAAGGTTTGTGCTCCTTTGGATAACTGAGACATATCAGCAAATGTTGTGGCTTTAAGAAATATGGTATATTCGCCTATTTAGACCTTCAAGTGAAGCATGGGCTTTTTAAGAGGGGATTGTACCCCACAGCAGTGTGGGCGGCCTTCTAGCAGCTGCTCATGGAGGATCTCAACTCTTCTTCCTCCTTCTTCCTCCAGTCACCCTTGTTCCAGGGGTAGTTACCCTGGCAACCTTCCAAATCCCTAGTCTCAGGGCAGAGGGAAGGAGTTGCATTGTTCATGTCCCTCAATTGCCATCTATTGTTCTTTGATGGCCATAGCTCAGCCACAGGAATTTTTCTGCAGTTTGCATTCTCCCTTTATATCCCAAATAAGCAAAATCTGCTGGTTTTTAAATTAAGGATTGTTTTTTATTTCCTTTGTTCCTTTAATTTCCTTTGTTCTTATTTATTTATTTATTTGGATCTGACAGAGACTAGATATAGACTGCAGGCGATATAATTTTCTATTCTTTATATACCAGTTAATGGGTGAGCTTTTGGAAGAAGATGAAGGAAGGGGGAAAGGAGACTTGGTTTGAAAGACCCTAAACCTTTATTTTGTTTTTTTATATTTGCTTTTTTTAATGAACATATATAAGTGGATAATAGAAGGGCCTTTTGAAGAGGCTGAAGAAAGAGACACACTGTTGAGAGAGATGGTTTTGGGGAATGGAAAAGGAGACATTGAAAACCTTTGTTTGAGTTAAAAAAAGAAAAAATGGAAAAGTTGGGATTAAAAGCTTTCTTATTTCATTTTCTCTTTTCCCATAGCCTGGGAATCTTTGTGAATACACTACAGTCAATGGGAGAAAACAGGAAATAAGAAATCAAAACAACAGATAAGGGGGGAAGCACAGTGTGAGAAAGAAGAGCAAGAGAGTAAGGACGAAATATAGTGATACAGTGTGACAGGAAAAATAATTGCAGGGGTTTTTCTATTTTGTAAAGGTAAGGTAAGGGGAATATGCAGAAGAAATAATTTTGAGGAGATATGGAAGGTGTTTGTAGAATTTGTACTGTTGAAATGGAAAGGGGTAAACCATCGCAAGAGGTGTTGAAATTTTGGGAGGTCGGATAGTTACAATGGAATGGTCTCAGGGGTTGGATGCATGTTTTTTCCCTTATTTATTTATTTATTATTCAGGTGATCAGGAGTTTTCTTCATCAGGCATAGGCAAACTCGGCCCTCCACATGTTTTGGGACCACAACTCACACCATCCATAGCTAACAGGACCAGTGGTCAGGGATAATGGGAATTGTAGTCCCAAAACCTCTGGAGAGCCGAGTTTGCCTGTGCCTGGTTTTCATCATTCTAGAAAGCTGAAGTGCCAGGAAGGAGTAAGAGAGGGAACTGATGCATGAACAGCCTTAATTGGAGGAAAGTATAGGAGCACTTTGCCAACACCCAGGAACAACAGGTTCAGCACAGTGTCACAAATTGCTAGAATTCTAATAGCACTATACCATAATTTAAAGCACAGTGTGGAAAACAAATTAAATCTCTTCCCCCTCCCAAGAACTCCAAAGACACGTCTCTCCTAAGCTGTGCCAACCTCAATTTCACCACCCTGGATGTGGGAAAACGAGTGCCATCAGGTCACACTAGAATTCAAAGCTCAGCACTGCAATGGGATTAGATTTCCAGAAGCCCAGGCAAGTTTGCCAGATTTCCTTGAGAGTCAGCCGCATGAAATGTTGTGATAGGGGAGAGGGGTATCTTTCCACAGTTTCCTTTGTGGTACAGTAATAAAATGCACAGTGACTCGAGTGCTAGATGTCCTCGGCCCCATTAAATCCACTTGGCATAAAGAATATGGTCACTTGCTCTTTAAAATAAGTTGGTAATAGTTAAGTGCAGGGGTAGGGGAGATCATTAACCAGAAAAGCTTGTGGAGTTTAGGGGCTGGAATATACCCTAACACAGCTATATGTCCTTTGCTTTTTTTTCCACTAGTGATGGTTCTGAAAGCCAAAGGCAGTGTGAAAGAAGTGAACTTTGGTGTTTGGACAATGAGAGAGAGGGAGAGTGGCAGCATCACAGATGTCCAGGAGGAGTTTTCTTTGTGTAATGTTAGTATTATATATTTAAACAATATATAATTTTGATATAGAACTGACTTTTTAAGCTTAGGCCCTTCAATGTGTGTCTTCTAAAAATGAGAATATAACCTTAGGACTCCCATATCCTGGGAATCACATAGAGAAGGGGGAGAGTGCTTTTTTCCACCTTTCATGCATTCAGTTGAGTCATTAAATGTTGAACAATCAAATAACTAGAGATGATACAAGATGTTTTTGTGAGTGAGTGAGTGAGTGAGTGAGTGTATATGTGAACCAGGCCTGCGATTCTGCCTAAAAGACCCTGTTGAGTCTGCTAACATATAATGGGCTTGCTATCTTCAAGGTATCTATTGTGGGGGCCCAGATAATCCCTGCTCCACATAATCTCACATGACTCAATGCCCATCAACTTTATTGGGTGGGGTGATGCCCCCTCGGGCCCTAGGAATTGGCTCCTATGAACATGGTGCTGTAACACACCCCTGCATTTTCTTTATCCAGGTGTGAAGATGTTTTGCTGTTTAGACTCACTTTACATAGCATTTAGAAGTTGTCACAGTGTAGCAAAGAACCCCCGTAACTGTCAGTTGTTTTTATTATTATTATTATTATTATTATTATTATTATTATTATTCCAATTTGTATACCACCCTTTATCAAAAGATCCCAGGGCCATGTACAAGATTAGAAATAAATTACAAAACATCAGTGATAAAAAAAATAGTAAAAAGCATACTGACAGACAACCCAATAGCAAAATAATCATAATAATGACATATGAGTGAGTGCAGACCACAGCATAGTTTTTTCGGTATGAACTTTTCTCCCATTTGGTATTTTCAGAAAACTTCAGGGATAATAAGCAAAGGCCTTGTCAGAACCCAAGGACAGGAGGGCCGATGCTTTTGGTGTATGTGAGCAATTACAAATAACATCAGATCTTCAGGGAGCCGTGATTTGGACTGCTACAATGTCTGACTGGTCAGAAGCACAGGAGGTAGATGGTGCTTCACTTTCAGGCCTTTTAGCACACTCTAGGCTGCCATTTTGGAAAAAATACAGACTGCACTGTCCTCCATTTGCAGGCCAGTGAAGTTGTGGCCTAAATTCTGCCAAAAACCAAAACCAAAATTTGAGTCAAGTGTGAATTTATTTAGGGGGGATGTCTCTGGGTCTGAACACGCAAATGGTAATTTATGGACCTAATAGGTATCTAAAGCCATTTGCACATAACAAATAGGAGCCTATGCAACACAAAACACTGTTGCTATGTGTAGGTTTTATTTTATTTGTTTTTTATCTTATATTTTGGAAATGTAAATCCAGGTTTTTTTCCTTTAATTTTTTTTTTGGGCCCCCAAGAAGTGTAATTTGTTTAGCTTCTACGTAAATCTGGCACTGTATATGGGTTGAATCCATGTGTTAACTGTAGTCATTGCTTTTGGCAGTGTATCATCTTAATGAAGAGAATGGGTGAAAGTGTGAGGCCTGTCATTATTCTGGCTCAAAAGCTTGTCCAAACCCAAAAACTGTCAATTGTCATGGTGATGAGACTCAAAACATTTCGTTTGCCATTGTTCACAGTAAGTAGCACTGCCAGCCAAGGAGTGGGAGAGGAGAAACCCAGCCTGCCAAGTTAGGTGGGTTGCTTTCTAGTTCTGTTTGCAGCTTCATGCCAGAAAAGAGATTGCATGTGTGATAGGGGCAGCTCCCCACCCCCAAAATATAATACAGAGTTCAAGTCACCTTTGCTTTGTACGTAAATAGACGAGCCTTTATCTTTCAGAGGTGGGGTGGGGGAGAATGAGAAGGATAAAGAAATAATCTGTTAAATTATATGCAAATCTGTTTTTTTAAAAAAAATAAAAATAAAATAGTGTTTTGTTTTGTTTTTAAAAAGTAAAAGCAGCCATGGAACCCCAATTCAGAATGCAATATCAGTGCAGAGTGGGGGCCCTCTCCCTTAATTACAAAAAGAGACATTTATTTTTTCTTAATTTTAAAGAATTTTGTGATTCTGGTATGCTTTCCATACTTGCGTAATAGAGTTAATAAAAACTATTATTCCTCTTCTGCACACAACCAAACCTCTGTTACTACCCAGCATGCAAGTGACTATAACTCTTTCTCTTATAAAACTGATGTGTTTTATAAATGCTGTGGCACCCCATCTTTTTGTGAGTTGGCCAAGAAATCACAGTATAATGAGTAGTTTTCAGGTGCTATAACTAATGCCCTATGCTGTGATGTTGCACCTTCGTCACAGCAGCTCAACTTTGAAGGGTAGTTTGGAGAGAACAACATCTTCTTCCTTCAGGATCCCACAATTTGCAGCTTCAGTTGAGCTGTAAGTTACCCACCTGATAACCCAAAAATAATTCAACGATGCTGGTCAAAGCACAGAGGAATAGAGAAGCTAAAGTAGAAAGGTGGTGCTTGGGGACTCTTCCTCATGATGATATGGTGTATGGTTAATAATAAATTGCTGTGGCAAATAAAATGTGCTCTGTGTTTATATGTGTCAAATTAAGAATATTAGGTGGAGGTGGCAATTAAGGGCAATGGTTGTAGCTGGGTGTTATTATTTTATACAGATGGTTATTCTATACAGCACTCTGTATTTCAAATAAATATCATAAAAAAATCTTCCCACCGTATTTTTCCAGAGGCGGGGCTGAAATGCAGCCCAATTTAGGTTTGTGACTGTTTGTCTGGAAACTTTGCATAAAACGATAGGCAACCAGTGCAGATGATTACTGTTTGACAGAACTCTGGGACCCACTACAGGAGTCAGGAATCAGGGACATAATAGGATTCCTACTGATTTTGACCAAAAGCCCATTTAGTCCAGCATAGTGTTATCACAGTGCTTAACCAGATATCTGTCAGAAGCACATAAAACAAACAGAGAAAATCTGGACAGAGAAGTTGGCAAAGTTGTTGAGGTTTTTTATAGTTTTGTTAATTTTTGAGCTATTTTTCTGCAATATGTCAGGGAAATCACAGACATACGGCAACCCTAGAACATATAGGCATCGTGACCAGTAGATATTTGTAGTAGGGATGTCCACAGACCACATGACTCAGTTTGGAACCAGGTTTCACAATGAAGAACTTTGAAGTCTGTCCAACTCAGTTTCAGATCAAAAGCCAAATCTTCTTAGAAAAAACAACACTTTGTTCTCCCCGCTTTCACTATTTGGGGGGAATAAAATGTGGCCATAACTAATCATTTGGCCATTCTGTCCTGCAACAACTCCTCATCACCTGCTGTCTGTTCATTCTTATGTCTGCTTGCTGGCCCTCTCGTCCAGCTGTATCCGTAGGGATGTTCAAGGATTTTGCTTGTTCTGCATTTTAGGTGCACCATGAATCACACTTCCTGACCTAATACATGCATCAAACTAGGTATCTCTTATATTTTCCAGTTCTCTAGTTTTTGTGCTCAAAGAAAGTGAAGACTTCAAAATGCATTTTCTGGGGGTGTCAGATTGGGTGCCTCCACTTCCCCTCCCTACAGCACCAAATCATGCGATCACCTTCCACCTCCCATTCTCACTAACAGAAGAGATTCACAACCTCTGAAGCGACTCTGAACAGCTTTGACAGAAAGGTCTTCCTGGTGTCACTGTATAACACACATAATGCTTCTGAAATGAAAATAACCAATCTTTACTAATTTTGAACACGAAAATGACAATATTATCTGTCAGTTGGCTCCTGTTTTGGAGATACAAAGATGGTCATTTATAGATAACCCAGTACCCATTGAGTACATCATTTCATTGGCAACAGTGTACTTCACTGTATGTCGAACTCCTGATTGCAACATATGGCATCATATTGCATCAGCCCAAGTGCAATTGCAAAATGGTTGCCATGCTGGAAGAGAAGATACAGAAACTTGAGGCCTGCCTAGCCACACTTTGAGCTACATTTCATTTCATTTATTTTATTTCTATGCTGCTTTTCACTCCCACGAGTCACAAAGTGGCTTACAAGCAATTAATAATAGTAACATAATTGAATATAACAATTACAACATAAATCAGTTAGAAGAATTAATAGAGAAAATTGGAAATTAAAATTATATTTAAAAAACAACCCAGCATTTTCTATCTGGGTATTCACTTCCCCACCTTTTTCAATATAGGTCCAGGAAGGGTGTCTCTGTCCAGAAGTCCACACGGGGAACATTGGGCTTTAGCAGCTTTCCCATCGGCAGCCCAAGTGGGGTCAGTGCACTTGGTCCATGTTAGGGGTGACTCCCTATTTATCAACCAACAGATGGGCTGCTTGATACCACATTGATACCCAATGCCTTGGCGAAATCCTACTTACTTCTGTATTCAATAAAGTTGTGGACTATTTCAAATTATTACCTAACTCTTGTGGGGTTTTTTGAGGAAAATTTTTTTGGCCTTTACTGCGGCAGCATGTGCTCATGACAGCAAATTAGAGTAGATTTTGGGATGACGTGTCCTCAGAGGAGATTGAGAGATGACCTGATCCTGCAGGCTAAGTTCTTGCCACTTGAAGTTGTTATGAAATCTGAGGGCAGCCATAATCTTAATTGTGTTGAAGTGGTGATCACCCAGTATACCTTGGAAGAAGAGTGGGTCCATTATGTACCTGCTGAAGAAGCATGGTTTCATCATATTATCTAATATGACAAATTGCTTATATCCCTTGCTTGCTTAGAAGGAAGTGTTTGTGTGAGTGTCTCTCTCTCTGTGTAAAGACACTTTTGATTGTTGTGTCATGGGGGCACCTGGTCATGCCCCCTCACAAACATGTGCCCAGGGGCATGCCCCCCATGCTCCCACACTATGAAACTGCTAAAATGGGAACACTCAGAAACACACAACTGCAATAAGCTGAAGTTAATTGTCTCTAACTGAACAACCAGCCAACAGGATTCCTTATAAGAGTCAAATAAGCATATCAACCTTATGTGTGTGGCTAAAACAGGCTGCAGAAAAGCAGAGAAGAGGAAAGGGAGAAGGCTTGTGTGCCAGGGAGCATAATAAAATGAGGAAGGGGGAAGTTAGGAGTGAAGGTGATAATAGTGCGTGTGCATGTTCATTTCCTCAAAGGAGACTGTAGAGTGGGAGACCTGTGTGCAAGGGAAAGCTGAGATGAGCAAAGAGAAGGTGTGGGGAAAGAGGTAAAGTATAAGAAGACTGTGCCAGGAGGGTTGCAAAACAAACAAACAAACAAACAAACAAACAAACAAACAAACAAACAAGAAGGGAGCAGCTGGCATGGGGACATAGTGAAGACTAAAGCAGGGGCATGAAAGAGTCTGCAGAATAGGAGGGGGTGGCTTCCAAATTGGGTGGAAGGTGAGAAGGGGCATATTAGTTGTAATCTGTGGCAGGAGGAAGATACAGGAGGCAACCACATGCTGGCTTCCCTTCCAAGTGGGTTGCACAAAAAGAAGGGGAGGGGGCATGGGGTGCGAAAGGGAAATTGGGTGCAAAGCAGGCCTGCAGAATAGAAGAGAGAAGTGGTCTCAAACATGGGTCCTTGACAGGTTAAACTCATGGCTAGTAGTAGCTGCATGGGGTGGGACTGGGGAGGTCTACGAATCTGATGTGCAGAGGGAGCAGATAATAATAATAATCTTTATTGTGGTGCAACGACCCATAACATGAATTCAGAATAAAATACAGATTCATACAGACAACCCCCAGGGAAGGAAGACCAAAGTGTTCTTTGTTTAGTCATGGGTATGTTGACTAAACAAATAACGCTTTGGTCTTCTTTCCCTGGGGGGTTGTCTGTATGTATCTGTATTTTATTCTGAATCCATGTTATGGTCGATGGACCACAATAAAGATACTGAATAAAGTATTTAACTGCAGCTGACTTTGGGCTATAGTGCACAATTCTTCTGGAAATTTGCTACACAGTTCATGGCAACCAGGGCAGATTAGTATTATTTGATAGGCCACTGGAGATGCACTGAGGAGTCAGGGACATAAGAGGATCCCTTCTGGACTACACCAAAAGCTCATTTAGTTCAGCATCCTGTTCTCAGAGAGTTGAAGCAGATGCCCTTGGGATTATTTCAAAACAAGGCATGAGCAGAGCAGACTCCCAGAGGCTTCTTGGCTTTCATACCAGAGGAAATGTAGCCACTCTGTCTAGTAACCTTCTCTCATAACAATAGAACCGGTGGACAAGCAATGAAACGGAAGGAGGGAAAATTCAGGACAGATGGAAGCAATAACTACATCACACAGCAAGTATTTAATCTTTGGAATCTGGTATCAGAAGAAGTAATGGTGTCCAACAACTTGGATGTGTTAAATTGCAGATTACCCTCATCCTCCATGAATTTGTCTATTGATGGCTACTAAACTTGATGGTTATGTTCTATGTCTGACATCTGGGGCAGTTTGGCTCTTAATGTCTACTTCTGGGAACCAGCTGTGGAGTTGTTCTCAGGTCCTGCTTGCTGGCTATGCCAGGCATCTGGTTGGCCACTGTGAAAATGGTTTTCTTGAACAGATGGCCTGATTTAGCAGGCTGATGCAAGTTCTGGCCAGCTGAAATTTCCTGCATATCTTCTTACAGCAGCCAAACTCCTAATTGGCTTCAAGTGGGGCTCACCCAGTGTACCTGCTGAAGAAGAGTCTTTCCATAATGTACCTGCCAAAAAACTGTGCTTTCATAATTTTCTCTAATTGAATACAATTGCTCATGTGCCTGAGTGAGGGAAGCCAAAAGAGACAACAGTTTGAGAAACTATGGGGCCCTTTTATAATATGTACCTAGGGTTGGGATCCCCTGTCCTGGGAACCAAAAGCAGCTCCATATCTCTCTGTCTGGGGTCTCAATAAACCATAAGAGACGAGACTTTGACAGACTATGCACCCCCTTTATAATCGACATGGAGCAGGACTGTTGATACTTCATTTTTTATTTGATTTTATTTATTAAAGTTCCATCCCATCATTCCTCCCAAAGGAACTCAGCCTGAATATTCAACTGGTTTTTTATAGTGCAAGACTCCGGAGGGTGCCTAGCTGTCATTGGATAAGAAGCCAGATCTGTTAAAAATCTGCAGGAAGCAGAATTAGGTGTTAGACGTACAATCCTTAAAGGATCAGTATTTTGTTTTCAGCCATATTCATTTATTAACATGCATTGCAACCCCACCATTCCTCCGAAGGAACCAGGACAGGTGACAACAGAAAGAAGACACTAGTAAATATAAAAGAAAAATGTATATTAAGAAACTGTTTTTTAAAAAAAAATCTTAAAAGGTTGAGAAACCTTAAGAACATTGAAAATTAGCAATAACTGTTTCCAGATAATACAGTAAATTCAAGGCTGCTAGGAGCAGTGCCTTTCAGCTTTTAAATGCCTGGGAGAATAGAAATTTTCAAAATCCTCCAGAAAATGAAGAATGAAGGAGATGGATTTACTTCAGCAGAAAGGCACTCCCTGTCAAGGGTTTAGTGCTCATTTACGTTCAAGAAAACAGGCCTCTTTGTTGTGAAACAATTCTTCTTGGGGGGTCTAAAGTTAAATCTGCTTCAGAAAAATAAGGCATCATTCCTCTCCCCCCCCCCTTTCATTATTTTGGAGGAATAGAAACATGGCTATATATAACTAATGCTTTGGCAGTTCTGACCTCAGATATCTCCCCATCACTTTCTCTCTGTATAATCTGGTGGCCACTGGCAGACTTTGGGGTCAAATTTCAGTGGCACCCTGTGAGACACCAAAATTTGTCGCCTCCCCCCATCTCTCACCTTGCATTCTATGTTGTTTAGTCATTTAGTCGTGTCCGACTCTTCATGACCCCATGGACCAGAGCATGCCAGGCACTCCTGTCTTCCACCGCTTCCCACAGTTTGGTCAAACTCATGCTGGTAGCTTCGAGAACACTGTCAAACCATCTCATCCTCTGTCATCCCCTTCTCCATGTGCCCTCAATCTTTCCCAACATCGGAGTCTTTTCCAGGGAGTCTTCTCTTCTTGTGAGGTGGCCAAAGTATTGGCGCCTCAGCTTCAGGACCTGTCCTTCCAGTGAGCACCCAGGGCTGATTTCCTTTAGAATGGATAGGTTTGATTTTCTTGCAGTCCATGATCCTCTAAATCTGCCTCTGTGGTGCTTCATCACTGGCTAAATACCCAAATGCTATACAGCATACAAGGATGCGCAGCGATTCTGCTATTTCTGCTTTTTATAAGCCTTGAATCACACGAGGATCAGAATAGGTATCCTTTAGCTTTTGTTCTACAATTTTGTGAAAGAACTCAGCAAAATTGGATCCATTTGCTCATAATTTGAGAGGGGGACAAAAATACAAAATCTCCCCTTCTTCCTGGTCAAATATATATAATTAGGATATTCTGGGATCAAATCAGAAACTTCTGAAAATCTGGGACAGTCCCTGGAAAATAGGGACACTTGGAGGGTCTGAAATATTAGTCATGCCTCTGAACTAATTTTGGAAAGGATCCAGGATAGATGGGCCCTGAGTTTGTGGGGCTGGACTGTGGCCCAAGTTCAGTTCAGTTGTGTACATAGATGCATTTTCTGGTGTGTATGTATTAAATCATCCAGGGTGAGTGTCTGGAGGTGGTTGGTGGATGGATGGCAGCTGACAGATTGAGGTTGAATCCTGACAAAACAGAAGGACTGTTCTTGGGGGATGGGGTGGGGGGGGACTCCCTAGACTTGAATGGGGTACCTGTGCACGCCTGGAAGAAGCGGACTGTTTGGATCCCTTCCAGTCGGGATTCAGGCCTCATCATGGGACTGAAACTGCCTTGGTTGCACTGGTCGATGATCTCCGGAGGGCTAGGGACAAAGGTGAGAGCTGTTTCCTAGTTCTGCTGGATCTCTCAGTGGCTTTTGACACCATTGACCATAACATCCTTCTGGACCATCTAGAGGGGCTGGGAGCTGGGGGCACTGTTATACAGTGATTCCGCTCCTTCCTCCTGGGCCATGTTCAGAAAGTGGTGGTGGGGGTGAATGTTCATACCCCTGGGCTTTCACTTCTGGGGTGCCTCAGGGTTCTGTCCTCTCCGCCATGCTTTTCAACATCTACATGCAACCGCTGGGAGAGATCATCAGGGGGTTTGGGCTAGGTGTTCAACAGTATGCGAATGATACCCATTTCTACGTCTCTTTCAAATCAGAACGGTGAAGGCGGTGAAGGTCCTGTGTGAGTATCTGGAGGTGGTTTGAGGATGGATGACAGCTAACAGATTGAGGTTGAATCCTTACAAGACAGAAATACTGTTTTGGGGGGACAGGAGGCAGGCTGGTATGGAGGACTCCCTGGTCCTGAATGGGGTTACTGTGCCCCTGAAGGACCAGGTGCGCAGCCTGGGAGTCATTTTGGACTCACAGCTGTCCATGGAGGTGCAGGTTAACTCTGTGTCCAGGGCAGCTATCTATCAGCTCTACCTGGTACGCAGGCTAAGACGCTACCTGCCCGCGGACTGTCTCGCCAGAGTGGTGCATCTCCCGCTTGGACTACCGCAACGCGCTCTACGTGGGGCTACCTTTGAAGGTGACCGAGAAACTACAACTAATGCAGAATGCGACAGCTAGACTGGTGACTGAGAGCGGCCTCCGAGACCCCAAAACACTGGTCTTGAAAGACCTACACTGGCTCCCATTACATTTCCAAGCACAATTCAAAGTGTTGGTTCTGACCTTTAAAGCCCTAAACGGCCTCGGTCCAGTATACCTGAAGGAGCGTCTCGACCCATATCGTTCTGCCCGGACACTGAGGTACAGTGCCGAGGGCCTTCTGGCAGTTCCCTCACTGCGAGAAGCCAAGCTACAGGGAACCAGACAGAGGGCCTTATCGGTAGTGGCACCTGCACTGCGGAATGCCCTCCCACCGGATGTCAAAGAGAAAAACAACTACCGTGGTACCTCGGGTTAAGTACTTAATTCATTCCGGAGGCTCATACTTAACCTGAAACTGTTCTTAACATGAAGCACCACTTTAGCTAATGGGGCCTGCTGCCACTGCCGCGCCGCCGGAGCACGATTTCTGTTTTCATCCTGAAGCAACGTTCTTAACCCGAAGTACTATTTCTGGGTTAGCGGAGTGTGTAACCTGAAGCGTATGTAACCTGAAGCATATGTAACCAGAGGTACCACTGTACCAGACTTTTAGAAGACATCTGAAGGCAGCCCTGTTTAGGGAAGCTTTTAAAGTTTAATAGACAATTGTATGTTAATATTTTGTTGGAAGCTGCCCAGAGTGGCTGGGGAAACCCAGCCAGATGGACAGGGTATAAATAAATTATTAATAATAATACTACTACTAATAATAATAGTATGTTTAAGATAACTAAATTCCTGGTGTGACTCAGCATTCTTCATTAAAAATATAGCCTTGTATTAGTAGAGTCATGATGCGAGTAATGAAGGTAGGGAAATTATTTTGCTGTGCATAAACAACATAAGTGGCTATACTATGTAACGGAGATCTTTGAATTCTTTGCTCGGTATCTTCAAGGTGTTGTGTGTTCTAGCCACTTGAACCTAGAAGGAAATAGTCTAATAGCAGTCAAACTCCAATCGTCTCAAAGTGGTATTCATTCAGTGTACTTTCTGAAGAAGAGTGGTTCCGTAAGAGTGGCTTCCATTGTGGTGAAATTGGGGTGGGATAGACTGGAAAGTTATTTGGTGAATTTTCATGGGCTTTCCAAAGGTGATTTAAGGATTTAAAATATATGTTTCTTATCCCTGAGAATGCAAAAGAAGAGGCAGCTGTCAGAATTTCATACAGTTCCCAAAAATGACTTAATGCAATTTCTACTCCATGCTTTGTGTTCCAATATAAAATTACAAGATGTTTGGGAAAGCATGCAATCTCTACTGTCATCATTTCCCACCCCCTCACTGGACCAGTTCTGCCTAGGGCTTCTCTTCTTAGCCTATAAATCCTCCAAGGCAGCCTCTTCCTCCATCAGTTGCCTGCTTCTTTGAACTGAGTTCTCCTCAGCTTTTGATCTCTCCAGCACTATGAAGATCTTCCTGAGTACTTGTCTCTTCTTGGCCATCGTTTCTGAAGGTGAGTAGGAAGCTGCAATCTTGAACTGCTTTTTCAAATGGAGGAGGGGATATGCAGTGGGCTAGAGAAGGCAAACTGATATTGGCTCTAGGAAGGATAAATGAAGCTAAAACTATTGGAATAGTGGGAAGCTGGACTCCAAATTTTGGAAGACAGCCTTGTGGAGTGTACTTCTTTTTCATGAGGTTGGCTTTCTTCACATACAACATGAGTGCTGCTAAAATCCCATTGTGCACCTCACTGTGTGTTGTGGGGGAGGACGTCCCTGTCAGTGTTTGTAAAAAGCAAAAAAAAGAAGGAAAGGGTTCTGACCTCCCTTTGTCTCTTCAGCCTGGTCCTCGGACCCTTGTCTGCATAAAAGAGTTCACGAGAATATCCTTGCAGAGTTTTATTCTTAAAAGTCTTTGTGCAAAACACGACTGAATAACTATACACACCAGCACTAACCAACCAACCAACCCAAACACCAGCCTCAGCCTCAGCCTAACATTTCTCACTCTATATATACAACTTGGTGCAGGCCGCTGAGTCATGCTGACCCAGCTTTATTCACATTAAAGAAACAGCGGCCATTTTAGCCGTGACAGTCCCTGCTTTAGTGTATGCATTCATAATAGTAAAATGGATGAAGACTGTGTGTCTCTCCATCTTTGTGTCTGGAGATGTTCCTGTGTGTGAGATAGGGGAAAGATGTGTGTCACTGTGCATGCAGCCCGCAACCCGCTCATGTGGCTCTTGAGACCAATAAGATTATGCATGTCTGGCTTGGGAGATTGTATCCAGGTGGGAATGTAGACTTCATTTTTCCACAACTGAGGAACTGATGTATTTGGCACTGAATATTTCTTCTTCTCTTCTCTTTGCAGTGATAGCTATGAAATGTACAGTAAAGAAAACAAATCAAAAAAAATCAGGAACTTGTGAAACTACCGAAGGTGGCAGTTGCTTTGTTCGTGTTACTTCCAGTAATATGAGTGAGTATAAAGCCTTTGTGTAAGATTATACCTAAGTGTGCGGGTCCAACATTTAGACCCTGGGATATCTGGGGGGAAGCCGCAGAATGCTGATCTCACCCAGTGTTGTAGAATTCATTCTTTTCAACAATTAATTAAATATTAGTAGAATTGTGTGTGTGTGTGTGTGTGTGTGTAAAATGTACCAATGATTACAATAAAAAGTGGTAGCATCCTTTTCAATAAAAACAGTAATTCCCCAAAAGCCTGTTGGGACAAGGAGGTCTTCACCTGCCAGGAGAAGGACAAGACGGGAGGCAATCTAGCTTCTCCTGGGAGGGAGTTCCAGTGTTGGGAAGCAGGCAGTGAGATGGCTCTTTTCCATGTCAATAACTAATAAAGTGTGCAGCCTCCCCCACACCATTCCATAGGGCAGCCTCTTAGCCTTGGAGAACCACTGGCAACCTTCTTCTGAGCTTTGCCACCTGATTAAAGTTAATACATTCTGAATGAATATTTAGGCCTTATCTTTCTCTGGCTTTTGCCTTACAGCTCCATCACCAACTGGTTTTCCCAATGGCCAAATCCTAAGTAACAATACCTCACTGGCAGGTCACTCGCCACTCATTAGCACCCAACATAATCAGAGTCTACTCTTTGTGGGTTCAGACACAAGTGATACAGTGGTCAGGTGTGCAGCCAATGATGAATACAAGGAGACATGTGTTGGTTTCAGATTAGTCCACAACTTTATAGATTATAGTTGAAAACAGGTTTGGTGCAGGCATTGAGTATGTAACCAATGATCAATCAGTCCACCTGCTGGTTGAAAGACAGTTGGGGTTTACCAATGTTAGGGTTCACCTATGGCAACATCTAGCAAACCCCAGAACCATATTGTCAGAAAATCACTGTTTAATGTCTGGACAAAATATAAAGACTTGTTGGAAAATAAAACTCCAAGGTGGCTTTCACCTTTGGAAGCTAAGGCCCGAAAAAGACCCAATATGGAGGCCAAATGGCCTAAATATTGGGAAATATTAGAAAAAGATGGAGACAATTGGAAATTGCAGAGTTTGGAGAAAATGAAGGATAAAGTGCGAGACTGGTTACACTACGCTCAGATTAAAGAAGTTTTTAAAAATGACAAGAAACTAGGGTTCCAGGTGGAGAAATCGAAACTAGAAACAGAATTGTTAGAACCAAAGACTAAGGTACTTTCAAGGATGTATAACTTGCTGTTAAAATGGAATACACAAGATGAAATGGTCAAATCGGCTATGATAAGGTGGGCACAGGACATTGGGTATAATATCATGTTTGAGGACTGGGAAAGGCTGTGGAGTACTGGATTGAAATTCACTGCATGTAATGCTTTGAAAGAAAATGTAATGAAAATGATATATAGATGGTACATGACCCCAGTCAAACTTGCAAAAATTTACCACCTGTCTGATAATAAGTGTTGGAAATGTAAAGAGACCGAAGGAACATTCTTCCATCTCTGGTGGACTTCCCCTAAAGTGAAGGCGTTCTGGGAAATGATTTATAATGAACTGAAAAAGGTATTTAAGTATACCTTCACTAAGAAACCAGAGGCCTTTCTTTTGGGTATTGTCGGCCAAGGGGTGGTAAAGAAGGATTGGACATTTTTCAGGTATGCAACAACAGCGGCAAGGATACTTCTTGCAAAGTACTGGAAAACTCAAGATCTACCCACACTGGAAGAATGGCAGATGCAACTGATAGACTATATGGAACTAGCTGAGATGACTGGCAGAATCCGTGACCTGGGAGAAGAGAGGATGGAGGAGGATTGGAAGAAATTTAAGAACTATTTACAAAAACATTGCAATTTGAGTGAATGCTAATCAGGATGCTAGATCATAAATAAATTGAGCACCACTAACTTAGATGTCTTAAGAAAATAAGTGAGATTTGAGAAAATATAACTCTTTTTGAGAATTATAAGATTATGAATATATAGAAGGGATATAAGAAAGTAAATAAGTTAACAAATTGCTGGTAAAAAGTTATAACGCTGAAAGTGGGAGCGGGAGATGTGAGGAAGTCAAAAAAAAATAAATGTGAAAGTTTGTTAAGATATTTGTTACAATCTCTGTTACATTTATTTTTATTGTAAACTCCAATAAATATTATATATATATAAAAAAAAACATCTAGCAAACCCCAAGAATTTACTGGTAAGGGTTGCCCCTGAGCTGGGTGTAGGGACAAAGATTGCAGTCTTCCCAGATGGCATGAGGTTTTGGGGGACAGGGGCTTGCCATCCCATTGCTGGGTAAATTCAAATGGTTCAGAGACTGGAGGTATAATCCAAATGATACAATTCTATGGAATTATTATTTTCTCTATCATTCTCCCGTTTTTTAAAAAGGAAAATGGTTCCATATTCATTTCAACATGGAACCTTCTTAGGTAGAATATTTTATACTTTAAAAAAAAAATTAATGCTTTATTAATTTTAGAAACATAACAAAACAAATAGAAAACAAAACAATATGCTTCAATCATCAAAAGGCAATTGAGTAATTAACACTCTACACACCGTACATACATACTGAAAAAGAAAAGTTTAAGTTCATCCATCGCTATTTCTGACATGACTTCCAATCCCCCCACTGTGGTTCCTAAGTTTCATTACTCTGTGCACTTAACTCTCTCCTAAATTCCTCTGTTATTTTAATTATGTAACGATTTCTTAATTCATGCACAAATTATTCCAGGCCTGCCAAAGAATTTATATCATTACAATGTTCTTTTAAATATTCTCTGTAGATATTCCACTCTCTATTGAATCTTTGATTTGTAGGTTCTTGGAATCTCACTGTTAATCTTGCTAGTTCTGTATATTCTAGCTTTTTATTTTGCCAATCTAATTTTGAGGGGATAGAATCCCCTTTCCATACCTTAGCAATTAGAATCCTAGCTGCTGCTACCGCATACATAAAGATTTTCCTTACCCTTTTTGGAATTTCATTGCTCATTATACCTAGCAGAAAGGCTTTGGGCTTCTTTGGGAAGGAATATTTAAACATAAGTTCATTGTAAATCGTTTCCCAAAATTCCCTGATTTTTTTTGCCGTGCTACCACATGTGGATCATGGTGCCGTCCATCTCCCTGCATCTCCAACAGATGTTTGATCTAGATTTATACATTCTGGCCAGTTTTACAGATGTTAAGTACCATCTGTAGAGCATCTTTATGAAATTCTCTTTCAAATTGTAGCACGCTGTGAATTTTAGGTCCTCCCTCCACAACCTCTCCCATGATTCCATCTTGATGTTGTACCCAAAATCTCTGGCCCATTGTACCATGACAGATGTTACTCCTTCCTCCTTCACCTCCCAGTCTGTACAAGTAAGAGTGTTTTTTTTTTTGTGTGTGTCTTTCTCAAGTCTTTCTCAAGTCTTGAAATTTCTGTGGAAAAGCCTTTCTGTTTGTCCTTTTGGAATGTTTCATTTAGCTAAAAATACTGCAACCAATCAGTCAAATGTGTCCAAATTTCTTCAAATTTCTTTAATCTCTCAGGTAGAATATTTTATACTCACACAGGAGGAATTACCTACTTTCAATAACAAGTGCTATACCAGTATGGGGGAAAAACTCAGACTCACTCCCCACATATCCAGTAGTGACATCTCAATACTTTCCAGCTTGCAGCAACCATATGAGGGCTGGACAACATGGAATTACTATGCTGAAAAATACTATGCCTGAAAAATATTTAATGCACCCTATGTTTGATTTATGGGTAGTGTTTGCAGTGATTTTATTAAACTCACAATTTAAGATTTATTTTTTTTTAACCTAGGGACATAACTTGAACATTGCTCACAACTTACCCTTCCTTGACTAGTGTAATTAGCAAAATGAAGCAATTACTTTGTGTTAGGTGGTTTCTATTGCTTTTCTTTCTTGCTTCAACGGCAAAGTGTATCATCATTTTTAAATTTTATTTAATCTATTGGCATTCTCATGTTTGTAGGGAAAACATTTAAACCCACAACTCAAGAAAATTAAGCTGCAAATACTATTATCTAACTGAAGCATAATGCATAACAATATTCAATATTTAACATTTTCTTCCTTTTCATGTTCTTTTCATGTTCTTCATTCCCCCCCCCCCCATATTTTGGCACACAGAATGGTACAATATCACAGGAGTTAAACAATTCTGCACTCCTGGAAAGGAGGGATGGAATGGAGATTCTCAGATCAATCAGAAAGAATTTACCTGATCCTAGCCCCATCAAATGAACATTGTACAATGCTCCACCACTCGTTCTGAAAGCAAGCAGCTGCTGCCAAATAGGCCTGCAGTATATAGAAACAACCTAAGCCTCAAACCCTTTTGGTTACACCCTGGCAGCAGCTGAAGCCACACACACACACACACACACACACACACACACACACATATATGAAAAAGGAAAACCTTTGCAGACATTTCCCCGTAGCAAAATGCATGGAAAAAGATTTATTCCCTTAAGATAGCCGGTCAGAAGTGAGATCAAAAGAAGGAGAAAAATAGAGGAAAGAGAAGTCTGTATTCTCCACTCTCTGAGATATATGTTACATAGTATAAGACAGCTTCTTGAGTCAGCCAATGGATCAACTAGCTGTATATCCATTGGGTGGCACATCAGCCTATTCCAGGCCCTTGCCATTTTGTTTGTGCAGAAAATACAGTCAATCATGTCTCATTTAAGTGCAACTTTTAAAGGAACGATCCTGGAATATTCACATGGTTGGCAGAAGAAATTATACTGTAATTATGAGGTGATTCTGGAAGAAACTACTTTCAGGATTAGCTTGCTAAATTCAGTGCTTGTGAGATACTTTTTTTCTGTATTCACCCATTTGCTCAATGTATGTATATAAGGGAGCATCACAAACATTTCGTTCAGGAGAGTAATGATTTGAATTTTTGCTGATCTAGGTATTCCTTCTAATGTTCTCTCACAGATGGCTCTCTTAATTTCAACTTTGAAGAGGGATGTACTACAGATTGCAGCACGCAGAACTATAGTTTCACCAGAGAAGATGGTCGTTTCATGCTTAATTTCAGGGAGTGTTGTTATGGTAGAGAGTGCCTCAAGAAATTTCTAAAACGTAAGTATATGCATATTTGTATATACCGTTGGGCATAAATAGCATTGAGGCTTTAGGGATTTTGCATGATTGCCCTTAGACAAATGATATCATATAGCTGACACTGGAAATCTTAGATGAAGCCCAAGATGAAGCTTCCCTGCAGCTGGTTAGAGGACACTAAAGGTGGTCCCCATGCTGTCTCTTAGTAAGATAAAAGGTAAAGGTAAAGGACCCCTGGATGGTTGAGTCCAGTCGAAATCAACTATGGAGTGCAGCACTCATCTCGCTTTTCAGGCAGAGGGAGCTGACGTTTCTCTGCAGACGGCTTTCCAGATCATGTGGCCAGCATGACTAAACTACTTCTGGTGCAACGGGACACTGTGATGGAAGCTAGGGCTCATGGAAACAGTGTTCCCCTAATAGAAACAAAATAAAAAAAATTCCTTCCAGTAGCGCCTTATTGTTAGGAGCTTTTGTGTGCATACACACTTCTTCAGATAGTTTCCCTAGTAGTAACTCCACCTCTGGAACACCAGCTACAGGGTGACATCCTGGCTCTTCTAATATGGTGTGGCAGGACCCCCCAACCATGACCTTGGGGAACAGGAAGCTGAAAACTTTCAGTAATGCTCCACAGATTGAAGGAAATAACGTGAAAAGGACAAAAGATAAACAACTACCTGACATTTAGAAGACATCTGAAGGCAGCACCATTTAGGGAAGTTCTTAATGTGTAACATTTTAATGTATTTTTAATCTTTGTTGGAAGCTGCCCAGAGTGGCTGGGGAAACCCAGCCGGATAGGCGGAGTACAAATAATTAATTAATAATTAATTCATAACAAGAAAGCAAAAGCCAATTAAAAATGCAAAGGCCTCAAATAACAGGTTTAACTTCTATTGACAGTTTGCATTGCTAGGGAAGGAAGGGAAGTCTCCCAAACTAACCCAAGCAAATAAAAGGGAGTAAAAGACAAAGAATAGCTTGAAGTCCAAGCCTAAACCAGCAACTAATGCAGGCTGAGAAAAGAGGATGGGTCACTTTCCTATTCTCCCTCCCCTGCCTGAAGATGCAGGATAGTTGCACAGGAAGCCATGCAGGGTCTTTGGTTATTTAAGTGTTCCTTAAGTGTTATGTCTCATCTTTAGAGATAATAGCTAGATCTACATCATCAGCATAATGAATTCCTGAAACAGAATGAAGTGGAAATGTCACAACCATCTCACAGGACTGCGAACTGAGGCCTAGGAATCATAGAAATATAAATTTTTGAAAATTCATCCAGCAGGGGGAAAGACCAAGGATCAAATTTAAAATACTAATGGATGTTAAGGAAAGTGATGGATTCTCATTGCCAGATTTAAAATTATATTATGAAGCACCTGGCTGATTTGGTTAAAGAAATGGATATCTTTACAGAATACAAATTTGTTAAATTTGGAAGGACATGGGAATCGGTATGGGTGGTACGCTTACCTGTGATATGGGAAGGTAAAGGCACATTGAGAATTTTTAAATAATTGTATAAGGAGAAGTTTGTATAGTGTGTGGACCTGATATCAAGTCTTGCATGAATGAAAAATCGGGGTTTTTTAGGAAATGCAAGTTTAATTGAAAAAGTTAGAAGAAATACAAGATGGGTGATACCCAAGCTCATAATCCTTCTGACTTTTCCAATATTTTCAAATTAATGTGTATTTTTGAAAACATGTATTAAAAGGTTTTATGGATCAAAGTTTTGACTTTGTAAAGGTTCTGCTTGAAGGAAGAGAAAAATTGATTAAAAATGTATAAAATGTTATTAGAATGGGAAACAAAAGATGAGCTGGTTAAACCTGCAGTGATAAAATGAGCTAAAGAACTAGGACATAATATAGAAATGGATGCATGGGAAAGATTGTGGAAAATTGATATGAAATATACTTCCTGTTATACTCCCAAAGGAAATAGTATGAAAATAATGTATAGATGGTATTTATCACCTAACAAATTGGCTAAAGGTTGTAAATAATTGTGGAAGTATAAATGGTACATGGAACTTTCTTTTATATGTGGTGGACTTTTAAGAAGGTGAAGGTTTTTTGGCAAATGTTATATGATGAGATATAAAAGATGTCTAAAGTGATTATATACAAAAAACAAAAACAAAAAAAGCAGAAAATTTTCTCTTAGAGATTATAGGGGAAGAAGTTCCAAAAAAAAATGTATTTTAAGTTGTTTATGTATGTAACAACAGTGGCTAGGATCCTCTAAGAACAAAAATGGAAGGAAGTAGAAGTTACCACCAAAGAATGGATAAGTAAGGTGATGGATTATGCAGAATTGGCAAATTAACAGGCAAAATAAGAGAATCTAAGAATGATTGCTTTGTGGAAAAATGGAAGCCCATTTCAGACTATTTAAGGAAATTATTGTATGATGAAGTCACAAGCAGGATTTGAAATATGAGCAGCATAAGAAATTAAAGAATAAAGTATTGATGCGTTGGTATAAGAAATAGAAGGTATTGTGCAGCAGAGGGAAAGAAGTAAAAAGACCGTGGAAAATGGGGTGGGGAGTCTGAAAAATTGATTATGCATTGATTATATCAATTTTTTGAAAATTTAATAAGAAATTATTACACTGTAACAAAAGGAAGAGAGGGAGGGAGGGAGGAGAAATGGGCTGAAACCATGTGTTGATTTTGGGGTTGTTTTCCACAGAGCCAAAAAGTCAGTTAAATGGGAAGGTGTGTCCGACCTGTTTTCCTTCTCTCTCAAAAGCCTGTGAGGGCTCAAAGACCATCAAGTGTCATAATGCTGAGACCCAGTGCATTGAGTTTGTTGTTGCTCATGGTAAGTAGCACTGCCAACCAATGAGGTGGAGACAGGGTGGTGGACTGCTCTCTTGCTCTGTTTGTGGCTTTCTGCCAGAAAATGCTCTATGTGTATTGGTAGGGGAAAGTTCTATTTTTCTGAAACCCTAACTGTGGTAATGATCTTTGCTTTGCATGTATATAGATGAGACTCTATATTCCTGGGGTGGGAATATCTAAATTTTAAACATCCATGTCAAATTGATCACATGTATAGTTCTGAGATGCTTTCTATACTTGTTCAATACACTTAATAAACAATAAAATGCTCCGATTCTCTCTTCTGCACACAAACTCACCTGTTACTGCCCAGGCACTCATGTGAAAATGTCTCTTTTTCTTTACTAGATGACAGTGCAATTCCTGACAAGCATTTCTACGGCTGTGCATCACCAACGTTTTGTAAATGGGCCAAGAATTCAATGCATAGTGATGTCCTTTCAGGCACTATAACCAGAGCACGATGCAGTGATACTCTGCCTCCCCTAGAGCAGCTCAACTTTGAAGAGTAGTTAGGAGAGAGCAATGTCTTCTTCCTTTTGGATCACACTGTTTCTCGCAGCAGCTGAGGTGGAGGGTGCTTGCCTGGTGGTGGGAGAGGAAGAGCGACTGCCATTCACAGGACTCCTGAGTCTTTTATTTGGCTTGTAGTGCAGGGTGAATGGGATGCAGGGAATAGAGAAGCTAAAGTAGGAAAGGGGGGCTTGCAGGCTCATGAAAATATGGTATAGGGATTAAATTTATCTTTGTTCATAATCAAAATAAATTGGTGTGGCAAATAAAAACCATGTTCTGTCTCTGTATTCATCAAATTAAGAATATTTGTTATCTGCGGTGGCAAAGAGGAGTGTTTATAAAAAGAACAAATGGGTAATGATTAGTTATTTTATTGATTTATGATATATTTATACCACTCTATATTTCAAAGAAATCTGAGTTGCTTACAATATCATAAGGGCGTCACAAAAGTTCAAACAAATACAGTGAAAAGCTCCCCACCCAACTTATCATGAGGAAACATTGAAGAAAGCTCTAAAATGCAGTCCATTGTTTGCATTTGCAGCTGCTTTTTTGAGATTTGCCACGCTGCACTAGGCACCCAGTGCAGCCTACTACTGTTTGGCAGAATTTTGGAGAGCCAGTGAGAGATTCAGGAGTCAGGAACATAAGAGGATTTTTGCTGGATTGCATCAAAGGCCCCTCTAGTTCAGCATTCTGCTCCCAGAGTGCCTAACCCCAGAAAACAAGGCATGAGCCCAATAGCCAATACAGGAAACTGCAGTATTATTATTTTTTTTCAAAGAAGTTGCCACAGTGATTTTTTTTTATAAGATATTTATTAAGATTTTTTAAAATATTACAATAAAAATGAAAAAAAAATGACAAAAATACAAAATAAAAATAGTTAAAAACACACAGATTTTCCATTACTTATTTTCCTTTGACTTATTTCCCGGACCTCCTCATACCTCCCTTTTTTGTATTCCACTTCAATCTGTTGGTTCAGCAAATCCTTTAAAAGTAATAATATTAAATTTTTACCTATTTATAACCCTTTTTTCATATTTCCTTAAAGCATTACAGCTGGAAACCACTTAATTACTATCCAACATCATTCTAACATTCATTAATTCATTAATTTTACAATATTTCTGTAGATAGTCTTTGAATTTCTTCCAATCTTCTTCCACCGACTCTTCTCCCTGGTCTCGGATTCTGCCAGTCATTTCTGCCAGTTCCATATAGTCCATATAGTCCATCACCTTCATCTGCCATTCTTCCAGAGTGGGTAGATCTTGTGTCTTCCAATACTTTGCAATGAGTACCAATTGGCCGACTATGCCTAGGAGAAAGGCCTCTGGTTTCTTCAAGAAGGTATATTTAAATACCTTTTTCAGTTCATTATATATCATTTCCCAGAAGGCCTTAATCCTTGGGCACGTCCACCAAAGGTGAAAGAATGTACCTTCAGTTTCTTTACATTTCCAGCATTTATTGTCGGGCAAATGATAGATTTTTGCAAGCTTGACTGGGGTCATGTACCACCTGTATATCATTTTCATAATATTCTCTCTTAGGACATTACATGCCGTAAACTTCATACCTGTGGTCCATAACTGTTCCCAGTCAGCAAACATAATATTATGTCCAACATCTTGTGCCCATTTAATCATAGCAGATTTCACCGTTTTATCCTGAGTATTCCATTTCAACAGCAAGTTATACATTCTTGACAAATTCTTAGTTTTGGGTTCTAACAGTTCTGTTTCTAATTTTGATTTTTCCACCTGGAAACCAATTTTCTTGTCCAAATTATATGCCTCCATTATCTGATAATAATGAAGCCAGTCTCGCACTTTATTTTTTAGTTTCTCAAAACTCTGCAGTTTCAGTCTATCTCCATCTTGTTCCAAAATTTCCCAATATTTCGGCCAATTAGCCTCCATATTGAGCCTTTTCAGAGCTTTCGCTTCCATCGGTGACAGCCACCTTGGGGTTTTATTTTCCAACAAATCCTTGTATCTTATCCAAACATTAAACAGTGCTTTCCTGACAATATGGTTTTTAAATGCTTTATGCGCTTTGACCTTGTCATACCACAGATATGCATGCCATCCAAATACATTGTTAAAACCTTCTAAGTCCAAAATGTCTGTGTTTCCAAGAAGTAGCCATTCTTTCAACCAGCAAAAAGCTGCTGATTCATAGTAAAGTTTAAAGTCTGGCAGGGCAAATCCACCCCTTTCCTTTGCATCAGTTAATATCTTAACTTTTATTCTGGGCTTCTTGCCCTGCCAGACAAATCTAGAAATATCTCTCTGCCACTTCTTGAAACAGTCCATCTTGTCCACAATTTGCAATGTTTGAAACAAAAACAGCATTCTAGGCAATACATTCATTTTTATCACAGCAATACGACCCAACAGTGAAAGCTTCAAATTTGACCAGATTTCTAAATCTTTTTTCACTTCCGTCCAACATTTTTCATAATTATCTTTAAATAAGTTCCCATTTTTGGCTGTCATGTTAATCCCCAGGTATTTCACTTTCTTAACCACTGTTAAACCTGTCTCATTCTGAAACCTCTCTCTTTCAATCAGTGTTAAATTTTTCTCTAAAACCTTAGTTTTTAACTTGTTCAGTTTAAATCCTGCCAGTTGACCAAATTCTTGAATTAGTTCTAAAACCCTTTTAGTACTAGATTCTGGCTCCTGTAACGTCAATACTAAGTCATCTGCAAATGCTCTCAGTTTGTACTGTTTGGCTCCGACCTGTATACCTTTAACCAACCGGTCCCTTCTAATCATATTCAGCAGAACCTCCAGGACCGATATAAAAAGCAGTGGGGAGATTGGGCACCCCTGTCGTGTCCCTTTTTCTATCTTAAATTCTTCCATCACCACATTATTTACAATTAATTTAGCCTTTTGTTCAGAGTATATTGCACCTATACCATTTTCAAAACCTTGGCCTACCCCCATCCCCTGTAGGTTCTTCTTCATGAAGCTCCAAGAGATGTTGTCAAAGGCTTTCTCCGCATCCACAAATATCAGAAGTGCTTTAGTGTTTATATTCACTTCTAGTTTTTCCAAAATATCAATTATATTTCTCAAATTATCAGACAAGTGTCTTCCTGGGAGAAAGCCCGCTTGGTCTTTATGGATCTCTTCCAACAATACTTTTTTCAATCTCTTGGCCAAAATGTCTGCAAAAATTTTGTAATCCACATTAAGTAACGATATAGGGCAGTAGTTCTTAAGCTGAGTCTTTTCAGTCTCTGTTTTCGGTATAAGTGTAATGTACGCCTCTTTCCATGACTCTGGTGCCCTTTTCCCTTCCAATATTTCATTACAGACTTCCTTCAAAGGTTGTAATAGCCACTCTTTCAAAGATCTATAATATCTAGAAGTCAGCCCATCCGGTCCTGGAGATTTACCCAATTGCATATTTTGAATGGCACCTTCTACTTCCTGTTCGGATATTTTATAGTTCAACATTAATTTGCTTTCTTGGGAGATTTTTTGTAGTCCATTTGTCTTCAAAAATTTGTCTATGTCCATTTCTTTCTGTGGCCCTTGTGTGTATAATTGTTTAAAATACCTCTGGAAACAGTCTCTAATCTCAATTGGGTTATGTATATTCTTTCCTTCCACTTCTAAATTTGTGATAGTATTTAATTTTTGTCTTTTTTTCATTTGCCAGGGCAGCAATTTCCCACATTTATTAGCTGATTCAAATGTTTCTTGTCTCATTTGTTTAATTTTCCATTCTATTTCCTTATTCATCATTTCCATATATTGTACTTGATATAATTTTATTTCTCTCAAAATCTCCTGCGACTTTGGTTTTGCTCTCAGTTTCTTCTCACTTTCTTTTATTTTCTCCAAAATTTTATCTTTCTTCTCATTTTGACTTCTCTTCTTTATTGCATTCTGTTGTATCAGAAACCCTCTCATAACAGCTTTACTTGCGTCCCAGATTACTCTTTTTTCTACATTGGTGTTCATATTTATTTCAAAATAATCTCTCAAGGTTTTTTGGGCCTTCTTAAACACTTCTTCATCTCTAAATAAGGTGTCATTCATCCTCCATCTGAAGGAGCCAGTTGATATTTGTTTCATCTCCATCCTTACAGCATTATGGTCGGAGCAGGTTTTTGGGCAGATTGCCACTTTCTTTATCTTTGGTGCCATTCCTCTAGTTACCCATATTTGATCAATTCTAGTCCATGTTATCTTGGCTTCAGAAAAGAAAGTTCCCTCTCTTCCCAGGGGGTTCTTTACTCTCCAAATGTCCACTAAGTCCATATTGTCTGTCATCTCAAAAAATGTTTTCGGTAGTCTACCATCCTTGGTAACTACCTGTCTTTGTGCCTTGTCCATGTTTGTAGATACTACTCCATTCATATCCCCCATCAGAATCAGATTGTAATCCAGATAGTCCAATAAAGTCTCATGCAACTTTTTAAAGAATTCAGATTTCCCCTCATTCGGTGCATAAATTCCTACGATCAAAAATTTCTCTCCTTGAACTTGAATTTCACTTGCCAAAAATCTGCCTTGTTCATCTTTAAAAATTAATTTCGGTAATAGTCTCTCCTTTGCATATATCACAACTCCTCTTTTTTTAACTTTGTCAGATGAGATAAACTCCTGTCCCAATCTTTTATTAATCAGTAGTTTCCTGTGTAACCTTGTTACATGTGTTTCTTGTAAGCAAATCAAGTCCAATTGTTCCTTTTTTAGTAAATGAAAAACACCTTTTCTCTTTCGAGGAGAGTTCAAACCATTACAATTCCAACTTAACAGTTGCAGAGCCATGATGGGGTTACTTCGCTTTACCTCCAACTGCGCCAAGTGTCTGTTCTTGTTCTGTCGATGGTGTATCTTTTTCTGGGCCGTGCAATCCAAAAGATAAGTTTGCTATGTCCAGTATTCCTTTTTCCAGTGTTTTCGGCTCTTCTCCCGATTCCGCTTCTTTCTGTAGGTCTTCTTCGTGATCTTTCAGAAACCTATCTTTATCGTTAACTGATCTTATTTTTATCTTTCTTCCTTTGTATTTAAAGGATAGGCCTTGAGGAAATTCCCACCTAAAGAGAATTCTATTTCTTCTCAACAGGGCTACTAGGTCTCCGTAGTTTAACCTTAAGTCCAAAAGATGTTTTGGAATGTCCTTAAATATCTCCACACCTGAGTCGTAAATTTCCAAAGTCTTTTGATAGTGCAGATTCAAAATTGTGTCTCTCTCCTCTTTTGTTCGAAGAGTAATCAAGCAGTCCCTAGCCTTGTTCCTCCTTTGTCCTCTTCCAAGTCTAAATGCATTCACTATCTTAAATTCTTCCTTCCCCAAGTCCTGTTGCCAAAAATCTATAAATTCCTGTGTAAGGAATTCAGCCAAATTGTCTTTCTCACGTTCTGGTACAGCCCTGATTCTTAGATTTCTTTGTTTCTCTTTCAATTCAATCATAGACAATGTCAAACCGTGGTCCTCCAGTTGCTTATATACCGGTGGTATCTTCTCTTGAGTAGCAGTTGCTATATCTTTTGCTTCTTCGGCTATCTTTCAGGTTGAAGCAGATTCCTGTAATAATTTTTCAATAGACTCTGTATTGGTTTTCACCTTCTGTCCCAAATTATTAATGCTTGTAGTATTCAGGTCAATTTTAACTGATGCTTCAGCTACTTTTTTATTTGTCTCGGCTACCTGCTTAGCTAAATTTTCCAAAGATTCATTAATTTTTCCAAGTGCATGTGCCAAAACATCTTTGGACGACATAACTTTTGGTTTGACCTGTGGAGGAGCAGCCCCTGATGTTCCAGATGCTCCAGATGTTGAAGCCCTTCGCTGCTGCGCAGTATCTGTCCGATAGGGTCTGCCAGACCTGGTTGTTTTTTCCTGCGCCAGCTCTAACTTTCCTCTCCCATCTGCCATAACACTCTCATGAGAATTCAAGGTCGATCCCACAGTTGAAAGGTTGTTTTGGAATGGAATTTTCCTCTGACCCAGTTGTTATTGTAGCAATGTCAAACCTCCTCTAGGGGGACACAGTAACCACCAAAGCTTGCAACTTTTAAAAATGAAAATAGTCCTTATAAGTCCCCCAATTCATCTAAAAACAACAGTTTCAGTTGCACTTAAACAGTTACTTTAGAACCAGGAGAGGTCCAGAAACACTGTATCTTTTTTGCAGAGTTAGCTGTCAAAAGTCTACTGCTTACCGATAGGCTTTCCACTGAACTACGTTCTTTATCTAGGGGCAGCCCGTTCCCAGGTTTTAGGCAGCGGATTTTAGCTGCAGTATTTTAAGTGCAGAAATGTTTTAATTTATGTATTGCAATTAGGGAAGCATGAGGGGGAAAGAAAGCCCTAGATTAATAAATGCAACTGTGTGTGTGTACACAAACACATTTAAAAATACAACTTTAAAAAAACAAACATTACAAAAACAAACTTTAAAATACATACATACATGCATGCATACCCTTCGACATTTCTCCATACAGCAGTTCTGAGAATGGCAAATTCCACATCTAGGCTCATCAGGAAATGAATTGAATATAAAAATGTCAATATCATTGACACCGGTTTAGAAATATATGCTGTGACCATATTTGCATTATTGTGTACATTGACCTCAACTCACAAAGGGTATTTTAGATTTAGAAAAGTTGCAGAAAAGGGGAATCATGATGCTGAAGGGGATGGAATAACGCCCACACAAGAAAAGATTACAAAATTTGAGACATTTTAGCTTAGAGGAAAGACAAAAAAGAGAAGTGAGAAACCTATTTAAGCTTATGCATGCCACAGAAAAAATGGATATAGAAGACTTCTTCAGCTTCTCTGATAATGCTAGACACAGAAGGAAATGGAATGCTGGAATATTCAGGACAGATCAAGGAAGGTGCTTTTTCAAAGTGTGCATAGTTAAACTATGGAGATCATAAAATGAAAAACGTAAACTTCACTGGATCCAGCAATGTAAACAGGTTCCAGCATCACAAGATCACTGGGAAGATAAATATACATTCATGTGATGTACCAATTGTTCATGACTTTGTACCTAACAGTGAACCTCTTGGCCTCATGGCCATTGTGGTGAAACTGAGGTGGTTGTAGACTGGAAGGGCATTTGGTGAAATTTCATGGAGTTACAGAAAGGGACTCATTGACTTACAATTCCTGTGTTATTACAGTGAGAGCAGGATGGCATGGAAGGGGCTTCTGGAAGACTGCCACAGATTTCCATAAAGAGATGTGGCAACTGAACAGAATACAGTGGTACCTCGGGTTACATACGCTTCAGGTTACAGACTCCGCTAACCTAGAAATAGTACCTCCGGTTAAGAAATTTGCTTCAGGATGAGAACAGAAATCGTGCTCCGGTGGCACGGCCGCAGCAGGAGGCCCCATTAGCTAAAGTGGTGCTTCAGGTTAAGGACAGTTTCAGGTTAAGAATGGACCTCTGGAAAGAATTAAAATTAAGTAAAGAATTAAGTACAGGTACCACTGTATTCAAATGCAGCAAGAAGGGAGTTTGGAAAGGCTGTCTTGTGTTACTTTGTTCATGTTATCTTTTGTGTGTTACCCATCTCTGGTATTCATCCTCCTCCCCCTCCCCTCCCCTTCCCCTCCTTATCATCATTATTAAAATCCTCAGTGTCTCTCCATCACTCTTTTACCCCCATTTTCTTTTAAGTGTCCTCCATCTCCGCTTTACTCAAATCTCTGCTGTTGTTTAAAACAAACACTTCCATCCCAGTCTTCCTACTGTACCCAAAGATTATCTAGAAACCTTTTCTTGCATTGTAGCAAGCCTCATCATGGAGCATCACATGCTTTCAGAAATAGCCATTTTACCCTGCTTTTATGAATGAACCAATGGTTTCTCAATGGGAATATATTCTAAATGTTTTGTTTTTTAAAGGGTTTTCCTATATAATAAGGTTCCAAAAATATAGTACACTTCTGTATAGTACACCAGTGACATTATCACTAAGGCGTGAAGTCACATATGCTGTGATCTGTCAGGGAAGGTTGCTAAGGCAATGGAGTCAATGAGGACAATTGATAAGCATTCTTGTGATATTTTTTCTATTCTGTTGAGTGAATGAAACTTGTCAAGATCCCTCAGATTATTAGTGCCCAGTGTAAATCTTGTTTAATTGACACTGAGGTGGAGAATGGATGTATATTACCAACAGTTTAACATGGACAATTCCATAGAAGCTAAAGAAGAGCAAGGAAAGCTCTCTAGCTGTTTAGCAGGTTGAAGGTTAGCTGTTGATGTTCTCAGTTCTGTCAGATGCCTGACTTCAATCACAGAAAGAATCACCTTCTATGCCCTTGTTAATCTACGGGTCTCCATTTTGTGTGAGGTTTTTGTTCTCAAGCAGCCAAAGACAAAGGAGCAAAGCGCTCCTGGAGCAAACAGCTTTGGGCTGGAATGAAGGCCAATGGTGTCCATGTTCAGAGAGACAGATCTCTAATTTTTGGTCTGCTATAATTTTTTAAATATTTTGTAAGAAGCTTAGCCTGTGCTAAGGGGGTTTATTCACCAGAAGGTGGAGCCTGTTGATGCTAATACAACTATAGGCTCTCTCCTAATGTCACCGAGGGTCGTGCCACTGCCCCCTGCCACACAGGCATCGGACAGGATCCACGACCGCCAGATTCCTTTAGCGGAATACCCAAAATTGTCGGGGAAGGTGATGGCCACACCTTGCCCCCCGAAACACCAACAACACATTCCAATGCCTAACCGCCACCCAAGCCCAAAGGCTCGCCACCAATACCCTCACAGCTGCAACCAATCCCTAAGACTATTGGATACGTTAGCCAGCCATATGTCGTTTCCCCGATCTGAAAGATGAACGCCGTCATCCCGGAATAGGGTCTGGTCGCCAATCCGGATATCACCATGAGATATAACTAGGCCATTCATAAAACGCACTTTGCGTGCTACTGCATGATTCCAGAGTTTCCTGGATTTCTCGATGGCCATAATGTTATGCGCACCGCGCCAAACCTTTCTCTTCAAGAGAGAGGACCAGAACAGGGTTGTTCTGGGAAATAAGGCAGCCAACTCGCCCAAGTCCTTTCTCATGTTCCACAACAAGTCAACACTCTTCCTGCTAGCCCCCAGCTGAATGATTAGAATGTTAGGGGGGCCCAACAGTGCAGCTTTTGCCTTCAGCAGTGGCATGAGTTCTTGCCAGTGCATGCCCCTTCTTGAAAACCAGGAAACTCGCACCCACGATGGTAGCCCAGGTTAGGCATGAAGCCAGAACTTGCTGACCGGAGGCAGGCCCAATGCACGATACTGTGGCCGCAAATCCACACTTGACTACCGAAGACAGCTAAGAATAAAGAAATAAAAGAAAAGACGGGTAAGCGGAGCATTCTCAGAATACTATCGGATGCAAATTTTGTAGGCATTAGATTTCCAGCGGCCCATCTCCTTGATCCTGTCTGCTGGGAGGCCCATGTGTGCAGCCGTTGTGGCCACACCAATCCTAAATGAATGTGCTGCGTAGTCTTTGGAAGGGAAACCGCAGGCATCTATAGCTTTGCGAAGTACCCTGGTGAACTGGTGCCTCATCAATCGGGATCCATCCTCGTGAATAAAGAGCGGGCCAGGGCCGGGAGGTCTGAGGTAAAGGTATCGCCTGGTGTCCTTTACTGGGCATGGGCCCTTCTGGCTGGAGGCGGTGAGTTGGACTATGGTGCCCTTACCACCCTGGTCCGTCTTAGACTGATGCACCCGCACCATCCCGCCTGAACTGGACACCTGCACGTCCTCCAGGAGGAGGCTGCGCGTTGTTCCACTTGAGGTAGCTTCTGCTACCACCTCGCCAACCCTAAAGGCACCAAAGAAGGCTATAGCGTATGCCGCAGAGAACAGCCGGACCTCAAACACCAAAGAAGGCTATAGTGTACGCTGCAGAGAACAGCTGGGCCTCAAACTTCGACCAGCAAATTGACCTAAGTTTCATACGTTAGGGGAAAGGGACGATACTTTGGACCTGAAACCCGTGAAGTCGCACCATACTTTCTTATAAGACCTGAGGGTAGAGGATGCAACAAACGCTAATACTCCCTTGATCACTTCACGTCTCCAAGGTTCTGTAGGTGATCTGGAAAGGGTTCTGGCAGCAGCTGAGCCCAAGGTGTTAACAACCGGAAGCAAGGCATCGGAGCACAAATGATCAAAGTAGGCGAGACCCCTCTCGGAACACAATGACTGCTAGCCAGTATGTTAACCACCGCCTGGTTATCAGTTCTGAAGCACACCCGGCGATTCCGGAACTCCTCGGTCCATATGTGAACAGCCACAACTATGAGAAAAAACTCCAGAAAAGTGAGATCCTGCATGATGGCCTTCCCTTGCCACTCTGCTGCCCATTGTTGTGCACACCAACATCCCTTAAAGAACAGACCAAAGCCCAGGGACCCTGCCGCATTGGAGTGGACCTGGAAATCAGAGGCCAAATTAAGGATTTCCTGCCATAGGGAGACTCTGTTGTAGTGTTCCAGAAATCTGATCCACATCTCAAGGTCTGCCTTGACCGACTTGGGGAGTCTTACTCTATGGTGTGGATGCTTGAGGCCCGCTGACAGCCTGGCTAAGCGGGAGCAAAATGGGCGGCCTGGTGAAACTACTCTACATGCGAAGTTGAAATGATCTAGCAAGGACTGGACCTGTCTAAGAGTGACTTTTTATTTTTATATTATTATTATTATTATTTGGGAAGGGTTTGACGAATTGTTTCCTTAAGGGCAATTATTTTCTCCTCTGACAGGCGGGCGGATTGAGCTGCTGTGTCAAGTTCTATACCCAGGTAAGTAAGATGCGTTGAGGGTCCGTCTTATCTGCCGCGAGGGGAACTCCCAGCTCCTGGGCCAAAGCTGAAAAGTGCTCCAGAAGGGAGGCACATTTGCCAGTATTGGGCTTCCCAACGAGTAGAAAGTCACCGAGGTAACGTGTCACCCCAGGTGAGTTGGTTCTGTAGCGCAAGGCCCAGTCCCAAAAGGTGCTAAATGTCTCAAAGGCTGAGCAGGCTACAGAATAACCCACTGGCATAGCCTTGACAATGTAATATTTCCCTTGAAATTTGAATCCCAGCAAATGGAAGTCATTGGGATGAACCAGCAATAGACAGAAGGCTGACTCTATGTCACATTTTGCCAAGAGTGCCCCGTGACCAAAATTCCGGATAAGTCTTACTGCCTGATCGAAAGTGGCATATTTTACTGAGCACAATTCCGGTGGAATGGCATCGTATACTGAGCCACCCTTAGGGTAAGAAAGGTTGTGAATTAATCTGAACTCACCAGGGGTCTTTTTGCGTACAATACCAAGGGGCGAGATGTGCAGGTTTGGGATAGGGGGGTGTACGAATGGACCAGCCACCCTCCCTGTGGCCACTTCCTTAGCTATTTTCTTTTCTGCTACCTCTAGCCTTTCCCTTACTGACATCTGGTTAGGGGAAATCCTTTGCAATTAAAGAGTCGGTTACTGATATTCTGAAACCCTCTGGAAAAAACCCTTCCAAAGAAAGGATGCTGCGCTTTCGTCCGGATAGCTAGACAAGAGGTTGTGGAGAGGAGGGAGCTGGATCAGGAAAATGACTCAAAGAAAATGTGTGTGCAATGGCGGGGATGGCTGGCGCGGCCGCATTTAAACGGCAAACCACGCCCCCGCCGAGCTTCCCTATTGGGTGCCCAACCAGGGAAGGGCATGGCGCGCCAGCCCCTGGAGTTGAAGCAGGGGGCGGAGCGCCCCCTGCATGACGCGGGAATCATTCCCCACTCACAACCCCTCCCCTCCGGGAGGAGGAGAGGCTCTTCAATAAATTTTGGCCAGAATGTGTGAGGCCTGCAACTGACAAACTATAATTCTGTTTTGTCACTCCTCCTGTTTTTTTGTGGAGTTTAACTGACGTATGTCTATGTTCTGCTGCTGTTGGTGGGGAGGGATTTCTTATCTGTGGGCTGGAAATGTCAAAACATTTTTTTAAAAAACCTCATTGTTCAGGGTCTTCCGTTCTTTGTCCTTAGAGAGGTTGAATCTTTGTTGCAACAAATAAATGACCAAATGCTTACTTAGCCTGCTTTGCTTTTTATATACCACTTTATTTCCCTGCTCAGACCGAGGGAACCTAGCAGAATGTAGTGAGATTGTGTGTCTCTTAGTAAGGTGGTGGGGGATTAGCTGTAGCAGCAATCTCGCTTTTTGTGTAACAAAAGGAGAGTAAAAAAGCCAGGGAGGAAGAAAAAAGTGAGTGATAATGATGCATGTGCAAAGGAGACTGCAGAATAGGAGAGAGGAGAAGGGGTGGAAATGGGAGATCTGTCTGCAATGAAGAGTTGAGGTAAGTAAAGAGCAATAGAGGAAAAGGAAGAGCAGCTGAAAACAGGTGTGTAAGGGGGGTTGTGAAAATGGAAGGCGTAGCAGGCCTGGGGACATAGTGAATCAAAAGCAGGAGCGTGAAAGAGGCTGCAGTATAGGAGGGGTTGGTGGCTTCATATGTTGGAGAAAGGTGGGAAGAAGCCTTTGTAGTTGCAGTGTTAGGCAGGAAGTTACCACAGGCTGGTTTATCTCTGGGGGGCAGGCGGGTATATACAAAAGGAGGGAGTGGTAGGACATGGACATGAAAAAGGATTACCCTTACCTCCCATGAATTTGCCCATGGATGGCTAGTAAACCTGATGGATATGTTCTACATCTGTTGTTGGGGCAATATGGCTCTGAATGTCTGCTGCTGGGAACCAGTAGTGGAGAGTGTGGTGTGGCCCTTAGCTCCTGCTTTCAGGCTATGCACAGGCATCTGGTTGGCCACTGTGAAAATAGTTTAGTTGAACAGATGGCCTGATTCAGGAGACTGATGTAAGTTCTGGCCAGGTGAAGATTCTGGGAAATCTGCTTACAACAGCCAAACTCTTAACTGCCTCCAAGTGCTGCCCACTCAGTGCACCTGCTGAAGAAGAGTGTTTCCATAATGTACCTGCTGAAGAAGTTAGTTTCATAATTTCATCTCATTTGCGCCAACTGCTCATGTGGCTGAGTGCAGGAAGCCAAAAGAGAAAACAGGTTGAGACACCATGGAGCCCTTTTATAATCTATACCTGGGGTTGAGAACCCCTGGCCTGGGAGTCAAGTGCAGCCCCTATATACCTATATACTACTTCATGTTTCATATTTCAAAGCAATCTCCAGGTGGCTTACAATATCAGAAGGACATCACAAAATGTTAAAACAATACTGTACACCATGAAAGCTTCCCACCCTATTTATTAAGAGGGGGAAATTGAATAAAATTCTAAAAAACAGTCCACTGGGGGCCTTTCTGGAGATTTGCTACTCAGCACTAGGCAGCCAGGGCACATTACTACTGTTATACAGAACTCTGGACAGCCACTGAGGGATTCAGGAGTCAGGAACATAGGCAGATCCCTGCTGGATCACCCCAAAGGCCCATCTAATTCAACATTCTGGTTCCACAGCTTTGGTGCACAGTTATTTTGGAAATTTGTTACACAGCATTAGACAACCTGGGCAAATTACAATTATTTGATAAGCCTCTGGAAATGCACAGAAGGATTCAGGAGTCAGAGACATAAGAGGACCCCTGCTGGGCTTCCTGTTTCTGGTGGTGGGAAATGGCTGACTCCTATACGACCAGACCCCAGCCGTGCTGGTAATTCAGGGCTGATATGGGGGTAATTAGCCCTGGCAGACTCCCCATGTTGGGGGAGTACTGTCTCGTAGACCCACAGATTGTCCGAGAATGCTGACTTGCATCAAGGTGCAAGCGGCAGGACACTGGGTTGCAGAGCACAGTACGGCCAGCACTCTCTGATGCCATTCTCATAGCCGGGAACATCTGTTTGAAAAAAAATAATAGATTTGGACAATAAACAGACATGGACTGGATTGAAGAAGCTTAAGAAAAAACCTGCAGAAGTGTACAGTCCTTGGGGGTTTAAGCTCGGACTTCAAAAAGATTCTCATGATGATGTTTGGATAACAGAGGTGTTTGGTATGGTTTGTTTCCTCTAAATAACATCTACAATTGGTTTTCAATGCCAAGCCTCATTAAGAACTTTTTTTTAAAAAAAAAAAAGAGTACAGATGGACTTCTATTTATAATTAGGCATTTAATTGCGGAGCATTATTTAAGACTTGAAAGACTTGATAAAGATGGAAGAGGAGGCAAGATGGCGCTAATATGACGCAGCATGGAAAAATATATTCCTCCCTTTCTCCAAGGAAAGCAGGAGTTATGTGCTGGCTGATTTTGCAATTATTTAAGATAACAACTTGGAACAATATACAGTGCAGATCAATAAAATGATTAAAAGAAAAAAGAAAAGAGGATCCCTGCTGGATCACGTCAAACGCTCATTTAGTACAGATTTTTGTTCTCAGGGAGCGGAAGCAGATACTTGAGGGAAACCCAGAAAACAAGGTACGAGCCGAGTAGCCTCTCCCACCTTCAGCATCTGTTACTAAGAGGATTAATGGCTGCTATTCAGGGGGAAATATAGCCATCATGACTAGTTGTCTTCATTCGCTTATAACACTAGAATTGGTGGGCATGCAATGAAATGGAACAATAGAAAATTCAGGATAGATTTTTTTTTTTTAATGATATTTATTGAAGGATTTTTTTTTTTTAAGTTACAAAAGAAAACAAAGTAGAAAAAGAGAAAAACAAGCCACTTCCAGCCATACAAATACACAAAATAAGAGAGAGAGAAAACAAAAATACACCACAAAAATTTAAAAACAATTAAAAACAAATCCATTATTTTCAACTCCTCAACTGTCATTACCCTCTTTCCTTGACCTCCTCCTCCTCCCCTTCCTTGTGTCCTGGTTGTTAATTGTCACAGCACATCCTTTCCATATTTCATAATATTCTGTCATTACATTACCTTAAACTATTTTAATCTTATCTTACTATAAAAAACCTTGGAACTTAAAACTTAAATCTTATTTTCACCAACTTTTCATAACCATAATATTCTTACATAATTCTTTAAACATTTTTACTAAAGCCAAATAATTTCATTCCAACATTTTTCTAACATTCATCAATTTTATAAAACAGTCCTAGTGATGAAAAAAAGAAATAAAAAACAAATCCAATCTTCATCCAGCGTCCCTTCCTCTTGGTCCCGGGTTTGTCAGTCCTTATTATCCCATCGATCTGGCGCATTAACCTGGTGACCTTATATCCGAGGCCCTTAAGTCTCTTCCATGTCCCTTCCGTAGCTCTTTTTCATATTTGTAACTGTATTTTCCCTTGTCTCCTGCTCGTTTCACTCGTGGGAACTCCAGCTTAGCAATATTTTTGACCCTTCTCGACAGATCAGCCCCTTTTCCATAATCGACACTAAATTCCATGTGGTATTTAAAAACATGTTTCAAAAACCCTCCAAAATTGAGAGCCCCCACAATCCCAAACATCTCACGGCCCATTGCCAGACTTGAAAAGTCCAAAAATCCCTGCATAGGAGGGTCTATCCAACCCCCCATTTCCAAACCAAACCAAACTTTTTCTTTCCAAATCTGGCTTTTTCCAAGTTCATTTGTCAAATCCGAAAGCTCATATTCCTGTTGGGCCTGTTCTGTCAGGGCACACTCCTGATTTAATTCCTGGGTGGGCTCCACATATTTTCCCACTGCCTATTCAAAATTTCCCACTGCCTGTTCAAAATTTCTAATCGAATCAGCCGTCAAATTCGTCTTCTCATGTAGCTGTTCCAGTAGGGCATTTGTTTTATAGAAAGCACAGAACAGAGCTTCTGAATACATTGTCCTGCAAGGTCAGATGTCTATTCCCACGATTGTAATCTGTAACAGCTGCCAGCTCCCAGGAGTTGGTTGTGGAATTGATTTATTGGTTTGGCGTGACCCCCGCTAATTGATTTACGGTCCACAATTAGCTCTTTATGCCCGGCGCGCTTCCTCCGAGCTGCGCCACTCAGCTCCGTCTCCAGTAGCTCTCCAGTCACGCCTCAGCAGAGTTGAACACAGCGGTGAAAACTGTCACGTAGCTTCACTTAGCTTCCGACAAACACACAGAGCCCGGTTTGTCTATTTACAGTTCTTTATTCCGACATTCCCCAGGAATCTCCTGGGCTCACCGCAGCCATGACAGAACTGCGACCTCTTCCCTCAGAGAACCAGAGAGGAACAGAACGTAACTCCTCCCATCTCCTCCCAGCTTCGAAAGCTGACGTCAGAATGTTGAGGCATCATGGGAACAACTTAACCTGTTAAGTTCCAAACCCAACACCCCCTCTTGCCGAACCATTCTGACAAGACCTTTTTGAGTTCAACACCTTCCCCTTTGCCTTATGCCACTTCCCGGCATCTTTCCCAGGCACCTGTTGAACCCCTTCAACACTCCCAGAATCACACTGTGCGACACTTTTCCACGCACTTGTGACCTGATACCCTACTGACCCATTTGGGCCAGCAGTTGTGTCTTTTCCGTCAGATTCTTCCCCCTCTGACTTGACACCCTGTTTGTGAGCTTTCTCCATTACGCTAACCGGAGATGAAGCCTCACACCTGGACACTCCTTTCACAACCTTTGGAGATGCCCAGACCTGCCCTGAACCCTGATCTTGGACCTGGTCCCCATCACCGGGTTCTGAACCCTGATCCTGGACCTGGTCCCCATCACCGGGATCAGCCTCTGGCTCCCTTTCCTCCTCAGAATCAGACAGACATTCTGAGAGAAAATCAGGACCATCCCTGAGTCTTGAACACCCATCCTGTTCACAGAACTCAGCCTGCTTACTGACCAGCAGCTTGGTTTGATCACCCTCTGGGTATGCAAACTTCCACCCATTGGTTGCAGGATCATACCCACAGAAGATCATTTCCTGAACCTTTGGACCACCTGCCTCAAAGAGCTCAAAGGGCTCTTTGGCTACCCTCCCAAACCCGGGAAAACCATGTACCTGTGCACCCTTGCATGCCCTGCACCCTAGGGACCTCCCACATTTCCGGAGTTTGTACCCTTTTGTGCACCTGTGCAGCTTTTGCACATGACTGGGAACCTTAGCACACTGCGCCTGTGCTTTTCCAGCATTCCCACCACCCTCCAGAGGTGACTCCAGAACAAAGTGATTGTTCTGCCCCCTTTTCACGTTGGCCACTTGTTTCCCCCCTCTGAAAATGGAACAGGTGTCATTTTCAAAGCAAATTTTGTATCCCTGCTTCATTAGAGCTGATACAGATAACAAACAACAATTCAGACCCGGCACAACGTAGACCTCTAGCTCCTCCTGTAAAGGAGAAAAAAACATGTTAGCCACAGCAGAAACCGACTTTCTCATTCCGTCTGCTAACATCACAGTTGTTCCTGTTGAAACAGCTCTGCAGTTCCGCATTTCGCCAGCAGGCTCGCTTAGCAGGTGCTGACCAACAGCAGTATTCAAAACCCAGCGCGTCACCGTGTCCTGGCTGGAGTTGTTCTTCACAGTTGCCATAGAAGCAGTGATAAGAAAACAACCCTCCCCAGCGTCTGAACCACGTCTTTCCCTTGCGTTCCCACGCTGGCCTCCTCTCCGAGACTGATTCCCATGAGAACTCAGCTGGTTGACCTTGGGACCTTCCTGCCCAGCTGTCTCCGCTCTCCATGGGCAGCAGCGATGCAAGTGTCCCGTTGCATTACACACGTAGCAACCACGAACTCCAGTGGAAAAACACTGCCCGGGGCTCCTCCCAGCTGGCCTCCTTCTCCTTCTTCTGGAAAAGCACTCCTTGCCAGCTCCGCCCCCTCTGGCCTGGCTCCCACTGCGGCTTTCTGGGAACCTGCTTTGTTGACATTCCACTCCAGCACGCACAGTGGACAAGCCTTTACACTTGCCTTTGGAATCCTTCGCCCCCCCGATCTGCTCACTAGCACTCCTTGAGGCTAAAACATCAGGAACAGGGGCACCAGCCATCTTTAGGCTTTTCTCAATACTTTCTCCAGGGCTCTGGCCTCCTGCTGAAGCTTCACAGCACATCCCAGGCAGCCCTTGCTGACTTTACGCCCTTGCCCAACTTCTTAGAGTGAGCTGTTCAATCGGAACGTCCTCCAAGACCTGGCTGTCTGCCATCGTCTTCCCGGGGCCCCAAGCTTACTCACCAGCTTATCCGGCACCCGTTTCCAGCTGCTCCCAGCTCTCAGCTCTGCAGCAACACAGGCAAACACTTTGCGTCTTTCAGCCAGCTGCTCTCAGCTCCGCAGCTACTCCTTGCCTCTTAACAGCAGGCAAAAATCTCACCGCCTCCTGCCACAACTCCAAACGCATTCCGGCACTTCAAAGCGTTCCTGTGACAGTTTTTACGATCGGTGATTAAGGGTCCATAACCTGGGGAATTGATTTATTGGTTTGGCGTGACCCCCGCTAATTGATTTACGGTCCACAATTAGCTCTTTATGCCCGGCGCGCTTCCTCCGAGCTGCGCCACTCAGCTCCGTCTCCAGTAGCTCTCCAGTCACGCCTCAGCAGAGTTGAACACAGCGGTGAAAACTGTCACGTAGCTTCACTTAGCTTCCGACAAACACACAGAGCCCGGTTTGTCTATTTACAGTTCTTTATTCCGACATTCCCCAGGAATCTCCTGGGCTCACCGCAGCCATGACAGAACTGCGACCTCTTCCCTCAGAGAACCAGAGAGGAACAGAACGTAACTCCTCCCATCTCCTCCCAGCTTTGAAAGCTGACGTCAGAATGTTGAGGCATCATGGGAACAACTTAACCTGTTAAGTTCCAAACCCAACATTGGTTACAGTTTCACAGTCTCCCTCTAGGGGGAAAACTTCTATTTGATCTTTCTTTTAAAGACAAGTCTAGCAACAGAGTTTCCTTTTTTCAGATATTTTGTCAATATTTGTTCCTTTAAGGTGCGAAAGGAAACAATGGAATCACTATGTTCCTCTTCTTTTAGCTATCTGTCAAAAGCGTTTGTCTCTGGTCAATGAGCTTCAAACGTCAGTCCTGACACCCCGCTCCAGGATCAGGACGGTGGAAAGTTACTTTACTTTAAACTCACTTCTGCAGGTTTAAACAGTCCAAAAAAGATCCCCCTTCTTCTAAAAAGATCCCCCTTCTTCTGAAAATTCAGGATAGATTAAAGCAAAAATAGCCTCACACATTTAATTAATCTTGTGAATTTGGTAGCAAAAGAAGTAATGGTGGCCAACAACTAGGGTATGTTAAATTTTGGATTACCCGTTTCCTCCATGAATATGTCTATAGGTGGCTACTAAACCTGATGGTTATGTTCTACCTTTGCTGTTGGGGCAGTATGGCTCAGAAAGTCTCTTACTGTAAACCAGCAGTGGGGAGAGTGGTGTCGCTCTCAGGTCCTGCTTGCTGGCTATGCACAGGCATCATGTTGGGCACGGTGGAAATAGTTTTCTGGAGTAGATGGTCTAATGCAAGTTCTGTCCAGGGTGATGCAAGTTCTCTCCAGCTGAAATTTACAGGAAATCTGCTAACAACAGCCAAACTCTTAATTACCTTGAAGTGGTCCCATGCAGTGCACCTGCTGAAAAAGTGTGGTTTCATAATTTTATCTCATTCGAGCCAACTGCTCATGTGGCTGAGTGAAGGAAGCCAAAAGCAAGAACAGGTTGAGACACTATGGAGACCTTTTCTTATCTGCTCCTGGGGTTGAGAACCCCTGGCCTGGGAGGCAAGGGCAGCCCCTACCTACCTCTCTATCTTGAGTTTCACTAAACAAAACGAGAGGAAACTTTTATAGACAACACAGCCCCTTTATCATTTATATGAACCTGGACTGTTGATACTCCTTTTCTTATCTGGTTTACTTATTCCATTCTACCTCCCAGTGGAACACAGGCTGGTTATTCAAATGGTTTGTCATAGTGTTTATCATGAAAGATTGCAGAGGAAGCTTCTATGTCATTGGATAAGAAGGCATTTTTAAAAACAGAAAAAGGATATTTACAACTTCGTACCAAATATAGCATGTATACGTATATCATACGACTTCCCTTCCACGCTTTTCCTGGTTCCTTTGCTTTTCTACTACTCTGTGTAATCCACATCTTTTTAATCATCCAATTTATTATATATTAGTTACTCAATCTAAATCAACTGTGCTGGATTTACTCAAGACCTGCTAAGCTATGTATTTGTCAGAACAGCCAGTTCAGCATATTCGAACATTATACACTGCCATTCTTCCTTAGAGGGTTCTAGCTGTGGCAGTGGCGTATAGTAATAAACACTTTCGTATACTGGGAACAACAACAACAGAGTTGTGGAGTCTAGCCCACGAGTGGGGCACTGCCTTCCCACTGAAAATGTCAAGCAATTTAAGGAAAAAAATGTGCTCTCAAATGTTAGAGGGAGTCCTTGAAGCACCCCACTATTGCCTAACCTTGTCTCCCACAAGTTCAGGTAGGAGGTCACTAGTAGGAGACTTCAGCCAGGAGATAGAAGCAAAACAGTGGCCTGTAGGTCCGATCTTCATGGTTGCAACAAGACTTCCAGCTACCACAAAGATGAAGCAACAAGAAGACCAGAACAATAGTTGCATCAGTTTATAAAAGTTTCTCAAAGTTTCCCATATTACATTTCCAGAAGAATCATCAAACATTGTATGTCACAGAGAAGGTGAGGTGTCAGGCAGAAACCTGAGATCCAGACATGCCCCATCATTCATGTTCAAGTACCCACTTCTCACAAGTTAATGAAAACATCTACATATCCTTTTGTCAGGAAGGCTTCCCTTGGTATGATTTTGGTTCTTCCTGAGTCTCATTTCCTTCTCATAGCACCTAGTCTGGTCCCTTTGTCAGGGCTGTTAACACCTGGTTTGGCAAATGAGCGGGGTATCCTCAGTATGTGATGGTACATCTTGAGGATTATGGCGTCCCTGCTCTATTCCTGCCACGAGTCAGGTCCTCTCCCCTTCATCATTGGATCACAATTTTATCACCTTTTGGAACCAAATAAAATCCTTCATTTGACGAATTTGGGTGAATTTCTGTGTTTCAGAAAGTGGGGTTTCCTTCCTTATTATGTCTAATCTATTCCTTATTATTATGTCTGAGGAACGGCTAAGGGAGCTGAGCATGTTTAGCCTGGAGAAGAGGAGGTTAAGGGGTGATATGATAGCCATGTTCAAATATATAAAAGGATGTCACATAGAGGAGGGAGAAAGGTTGTTCTCTGCTGCTCCAGAGAAGCGGACACGGAGCAATGGATCCAAACTACAAGAAAGAAGATTCCACCTAAACATTAGGAAGAACTTCCTGACAGTAAGAGCTGTTCGACAGTGGAATTTGCTGCCAAGGAGTGTGGCGGAGTCTCCTTCTTTGGAGGTCTTTAAGCAGAGGCTTGACAACCATATGTCAGGAGTGCTCTGATGGTGTTTCCTGCTTGGCAGGGGGTTGGACTCGATGGCCCTTGTGGTCTCTTCCAACTCTATGATTCTATGATTCTATGATTCCAATGGAGGGAAATGTGTAGAGATCAGTGGTATATGTAATATTACGTAGCATAACCTTGCTTTGTTGTCATCAAAAGTTATGGTAGTGGGGTATGTGGCAACATGGGATGGGGAGCTCTCCAAATGGGTGACTGCATGGACCGCCTGATATTCAGCCCAGCTAGGAAGCCCAGACTCTATCTGTTAGTATGAAGCCTATCCAAAACAGGTATGAGAGGAGTCATGGCATACCCTCCAACATTCCTCAGATGAGAAGAGGAACATTCTCTTTTATATCAGTATCATGAAATCATAAAATTGTAGCCCTGGAAGGAAACCTGATGATCATTTAGTCCAGCCCCCTGTAATGCTGGAATATTTTGCCCAATGTAAGGTTTGAACCCACAAACCTGAGATTAAGAGTCTCATGCTCTACTGACTGAACTATCCTACTGCCGGAGCATTTCCTGCTGGTTACAGAAACTTTTCAAGGAAACACAAAAAACCACAGTATTTTAAGTACAGAAATCTTAAATAAAAAATAGAGGAACCACTGAAAACTGTAGTTTTTTGTTTTTGTTTTTTTGCTATTAGGGAAGCATGAGGGAAAAATAAAACTGCAAATTAACAAAAGTTCCTAACAATGGGATGAACTACATGATAAACAACTTTGACAAGGATCAGTTGGCAGTGAGTATGCTTGAGAATACGTGCATGTATGTGTTAGGGACTGCAATTTTGATGTGTACAATAAAAGTGTTTTAGTGAGTTGCAAAAAGAAAAGAAAAGAAAGAAAGAAAAGAAAGAAAGAAAAAGCTTTGCCATCCAACTGTCTCCTCCAACTGCCTACAAGGAATTATTTCTAAAAGGAAGTGCTTTGCCTCTTTAAAATCACATGGTGAGTGGTAGTCAAAGAGGCTCTTTACATGTGCTCAGATGCACCTTTCTTACACAAAAGCATGACATAAGGCTTTGTTGCAGCAGTAAATGAAACCCCCATGAACCAAATGTGTTGTTTCCTCATTTAGAGGTTTTGCTATTGCCTCCAGGCCCTGCTTCCCATAGGCATCCAATTTAACAACACAATATCAGTATGGATGGCCTGAACCTGCAGGCTCCTCTTATAATCTTATGTTCTTCATAAATATATATGCATAAAGAAACACACACACTGTCATTTGCTGTCAGAACCTTATGCAAATTTTCTTCTTGGGGGGCTCTGGGAGCTGTAATGCTATCTTCTAACAGGAAATCTGATTGGGTTTCACTGAAAATCTTCAAATGATTTTTTGAAGAATGCTTAAAAAGGCCAAACCCTGCTTAAAAACTAAACTGAACACATAATCTGGGCTATAGTTTAAGAACCTGGAGTTGATTTTGGGATGACACGTGTTAGGAGCAGATTTTGAGATGGCCTGATCCTGCAGGCTGGTATAAGTTCTGGTCCCTAGAAGCTGAAATGGAATCTGAGAGCAGCCCAAATCGTAATTGCAGCAAAGTGGTGATCACACCGTGTACCTGTTGAAAAAAAAGTGGTTTCATAATTTTGTCTAAAATGACCAAGCTCTTCATTGGGCTAGGTGAGGAAAACCAAAAGAAAGAAAACTTTTGAATACAATGGAGCCTATTTATAATCTGAACCAGGATGCAGCGGCCTCTGTCCTATGTGCCTCTTTATCTTGTGACCCACTAAGCAAAAACCTCTACCTAGACTAAAACCTTCATTGTTCTAAAGTTGCCATATATCCAGGAAAAACCAGGCTTATCCTGGGTAGCATAGTTACCAGCATTCCTCAGATCAAAATAGGGACATTCTATTCTACATTAGTATCACTGCTGTGACAAAGCTCCTCCCCCCTCATTAAGAATATTAAAGCTTTTCATGGTCTCACGTTTTTCCCCAGTCCAACACACAGAAGGATTTGTTGTTGTTGTTTAGTTGTGTCCGACTCTTCATGACCCCATGGACCAGAACAAGCCAGGCACTCCTGTCTTCCACTGCCTCCCGCAGTTTGGTCATACTGGTAGCTTCGAGAACACTGTCCAACCATCTCGTCCTCTGACGTCCCCTTCTCCTTGTGCCCTCAATCTTTCCCAACACCAGGGTCTTTTCCAGGGAGTCTTCTCTTCTCATGAGGTGGCCAAAGTATTGAAGTCTCAGCTTCAGGATCTGTCCTTCCTCACAACAACCCTGCACTACAGCACTTAGGGATGATGAATGGGCATGTGGCTAGTCAGGTGGGATGTTGACTGGGACCTCTCTGCCCAGCAACTTTACCGCCAGCGCCACCTTTGATGTCTTTGGAATCATCTACCGTGCATCCTCCTCCATGAGATTGACCACACGCAGGTGGGGAAATTGGGACATTCCAGGATCCAATCAGAAGTTGGGATGGGATTTCTTTCAAATCAGAACTAGTGAAGGCGGTGAAGGTCCTGTGTGAGTGTCTGGAGGTGGTTGGAGGATGGATGGCGGCTAACAGATTGAGGTTGAATCCTGACAAGACAGAAATACTGTTTTGGGGAGACAGGAGGTGGGCAGGTGTGGAGGACTCCCTGGTCCTGAATGGTTTCACTGTGCCCCTGAAGGACCAGGTGCACAGCCTGGGAGTCATTCTGGGCTCATGGCTGTCCATGGAGGCACAGGTCAACTCTGTGTCCAGGGCAACAGTTTATCAGCTCCATCTGGTACGCAGGCTGAGACCCTACCTGCCTGCGGACTGTCTCGCCAGAGTGGTGCATGCTCTAGTTATCTCTCGCTTGGACTACAGTGGTGCCTCGCAAGACGAAATTAATCCGTTCCGCGAGTCTCTTCGTCTTGCGGTTTTTTCGTCTTGCGAAGCACGGCTATTAGCGGCTTAGCGGCTTAGTGGCTATTAACGGCTTAGCGGCTTAGCGGCTTTAAGAAAAAGGAAACAAACTCGCAAGAACTCGCAAGACATTTCGTCTTGCGAAGCAAGCCCATAGGGAAATTCGTCTTGCGGAACGACTAAAAAAACGGAAAACTCTTTCGTCTTGCGCGTTTTTCGTCTTGCGAGGCATTTGTCTTGCGAGGTACCACTGTACTGCAATGTGCTCTGTGTGGGGCTACATTTCAAGGTGACCCATAAACTACAACTAATCCAGAATGTGGCAGCTAGACAGGTGACTGGGAGAGCCCACAGAGACCACATAACACTGGTCTTGAAAGACCTACACTGGCTCCCAGTACGTTTCCGAGCACAGTTCAAAGTAATCCAGAATGTGGCAGCTAGACAGGTGACTGGGAGAGCCCACAGAGACCACATAACACTGGTCTTGAAAGACCTACACTGGCTCCCAATACGTTTCCGAGCACAGTTCAAAGTGTTGGTGCTGACCTTTAAAGCCCTAAATGGCCCCGGTCCTGTATACCTGAAGGAGCATCTCCACCACCATCGTTCTGCCCAGACATTGAGGTCCAGTGCTGAGGGACCTCTGGCCGTTCCCTTGCTGTGAGAAGCCAAGTTACAGGGAACCAGGCAGAGGGCCTTCTTGGTAGTGGAACCCGCCCTGTGGAATGCCTTCCCACCAAATGTCAAAGAGAAAAACAACTACCAGACTTTTAGAAGACATCTGAAGGAAGCCCTGTTTAGGGAAGCTTTTAATGTTTAATAGACTATTGTATTTTAATATTCTGTTGGAAGCTGCCCAGAGTGGCTGAGGAAACCCAGCCAGATGTGCGGGGTATAAATAAATTATTATTATTATTATTATTACTACTACTACTACTATACTATTTCTGAGACATTCATGGAAATTGGGACACTTGGAGGGTATGGGATGGAAGAGTATCCATATCTACTGACACCTCCAACTTTTGTGTTGATAGAATGCAGTCTCCTGTCACATCCATTACAATGGCCACATTTCCATTTTCACAGAATAGAATCATAGAATCATAGAGTTGGAAGAGACCACAAGGGCCATCGAGTCCAACCCCCTGCCAAGCAGGAAACACCATCAGAGCATTCCTGACATATGGTTGTCAAGCCTCTGCTTAAAGACCTCCAAAGAAGGAGACTCCACCACACTCCTTGGCAGCAAATTCCACTGTCGAACAGCTCTTACTGTCAGGAAGTTCTTCCTAATGTTTAGGTGGAATCTTCTTTCTTGTAGTTAGGATCCATTGCTCCGTGTCCGCTTCTCTGGAGCAGCAGAAAACAACCTTTCTCCCTCCTCTGTGTGACATCCTTTTATATATTTGAACATGGCTATCATATCACCTCTTAACCCCCTCTTCTCCAGGCTAAACATGCCCAGCTCCCTTAGCCGTTCCTCATAAGGCATCGTTCCCAGGCCTTTGACCATTTTGGTTGCCCTCCTCTGGACACGTTCCAGTTTGTCAGTGTCCTTCTTGAATTGTGGTGCCCAGAACTGGACACAGTACTCCAGGTGAGGTCTGACCAGAGCAGAATACAGTGGCACTATTACTTCCCTTGATCTAGATGCTATACTCCTATTGATGCAGCCCAGAATTGCATTGGCTTTTTTAGCTGCCGCGTCACATTGTTGGCTCATGTCAAGTTTGTGGTCAACCAAGACTCCTAGATCCTTTTCACATGTACTGCTCTCAAGCCAGGTGTCCCCCATCTTGTATTTGTGCCTCTCATTTTTTTTGCCCAAGTGCAATACTTTACATTTCTCCCTGTTAAAATTCATCTTGTTTGTTTTTGCCCAGTTCTCTAATCTGTCAAGGTCGTTTTGAAGTGTGATCCTGTCCTCTGGGGTGTTAGCCACCCCTCCCAGTTTGGTGTCATCTGCAAATTTGATCAGGATGCCCTTGAGTCCATCATCCAAGTCGTTGATAAAGATGTTGAATAAGACCGGGCCCAAGACAGAACCCTTTGGCACCCCACTAGTCACTCTTCTCCATTTTGCTCTGCCCAGCCTGAACATGTGGACCAAGAAGATTGTTAAAAACTCCTAGCCAGTCCCAGGTGATGCCATCTTAAAGGTAAAGGGACCCCTGACCATTACGTCCAGTCGTGACAGACTCTGGGATTGCGGCGCTCATCTCGCTTTATTGGCCGAGGGAGTCGGCGTACAGCTTCCGGGTCATGTGGCCAGCATGACTAAGCCACTTCTGGCGAACCAGAGCAGCACATAGAAATGCAGTTTACCTTCCCCCTGGAGCGGTACCTATTTATCTACTTGCACTTTGGCATGCTTTCGAACTGCTAGGTTGGCAGGTGCAGGGCCCGAGCACTGGGAGCTCACCCCATCATGGGGATTCGAACTACAGACCTTCTGATCGGCAAGTCCTAGGCTCTGTGGTTTAACCCACAGCGCCACCCGCATCCCTAATGATGCCATCTTAGGCAATGTTATTGACCAGTTGGTGGCCTGCCAGTGATTTGGACTAATAATAATAATAATAATAATAATAATAATTTGTACCCCACCCACCTGACTTGGTTTCTCCAGCGACTCTGGGTGGCTACCAACATATATAAAAACATAAGCAAATATTAAACATTAAAATGCTTCTCTATACAGGGCTGTCTTCAGATGTATTCTAAAGGTGACATAGTTACTCATCTCCTTGACACCTGATAGGAGGGTGTTACACAGGGTGGGCACCAACATCGAGAAGGCCCTCTGCCTGGTTCCCTGAAGCTTCACTTCTCTGAGTGAGGGAACCACCAGAAGGCCCTCAGTGCTGGCTTTAAAGGTCAGCACCAACACTTTGAATTGTACTCAGAAACATACTGGGAGCCAATGTAGGTCCTTGGGGACCATTGTTATATGGTTCTTGTTACAACCACATCATTATCATCATCATCATCATCATCATCATCTCATCATCATCATTTCATCATCAACCTTATGTTTATTATCAAAATCCTTAGTGTCTCTCCACCACTGTTTTACCTTCATTTTCTTTTAAGTGTCCTCCATCCTTGTTTTACTCAAATCTCTGCCATTGTTAAAAACAAACACTTCCATTACTTTCAATGTCCCAATCTTCCTACTGTACCAATATGTTTCACTTCCATTCCTCAGCTGCCTCATGTGTGTGAAAGACAAATGCTGTGGAGCCCCCAAACATTTTATAGGACCAAATGCTTACTTAGCCTGCTTTGCTTTTTATATACCACTTTATTTCCCTGCTCTGACTGATGGAACATAGCAGAACTTAGTGAAATTCTATGTCTCTTAGTAAGGGGGACTAGCTGCAGCAGCAGTCCCCCTTTTTGTGTAACAAAAGGGAGAATTTTCAAAGCCAGGCAGGAAGAAAAAAAGAGAGTGAAATGGATAATGATGTGTGTTCAAAGGAGGCTGCAGAATAAGACAGAGGAGAAGGGGTGGAAATGGGAGATCTGTGTGCAAGGGAGAGTCGAGGAGCAAGAGGAGGAGAGGAAAAGGAAGTGCAGCTGAAAACAGGTGTGTAAGGGGGGTTGTGAAAATGGGAGGCATAGCAGGCCTGGGGACATAGTGAATCAAAAGAAGGAGCGTGAAAGAGGCTGCAGTATAGGAGGGGTTGGTGGCTTCATATATTGGAGAAAGGTGGGAAGAAGCCTTTGTAGTCACGGTGTTAGGCAGGAAGTTACCACAGGCTGGTTTATCTCTGGGGGGTGGGTGGGTTTGTACAAAAGGAGGGAGTGATAGGACTTGGACATGGGTGTGAACATGAAAAAGGATTACCCTTATCTTCCATGAATTTGCCCATGGATGGCTAGTAAACCTGATGGATATGTTCTACATCTGTTGTTGGGGCAATATGGCTCTGAATGTCTGCTGCTGGGAACCAGTAGTGGAGAGTGTGGTGTGGCCCTTAGCTCCTGCTTTCAGGCTATGCACAGGCATCTGGTTGGCCACTGTGAAAATAGTTTAGCTGAGCAGATGGCCTGATTCAAGAGACTGATGTAAGTTCTGGCCAGCTGAAGATTCTGGAAAATCTGCTTACAACAGCCAAACTCTTAATTAGCTCTAAGTGCTGCCCACGCAGTGCACCTGCTGAAGAAGATTCTTTCCATAATGTACCTGCTAAAGAAGCGTGGTTTCATAATTTCATCTCATTCGAGCCAACTGCTCATGTGGCTGAGTGAAGGAAGCCAAAAGCGAAAACAGGTTGAGACACCATGGAGCCCTTTGATAAGCTGCTCCTGGGGTTGAGAACCCCTGGCCTGGGAGTCAAGTGCAGCCCCTACATACCTATATACTACTTCATGTTTCATATTTCAAAGAAATCTCCAAGTGGCTTACAATATCAGAAGGACATCACAAAAAGTTAAAACAAATACTGTGCACCATGAAAGCTTACCACCCTAATTATTAAGAGGGGGATATTGAGTAAAATTCTAAAACACAGTCCACTGGGGGCATTTGTAGCTGCCTACCAACCTTACAGTATGCTTGTGAAACAGGCGAACTAATGCCACTGTACTGGAAGAAGCAAAGATCATCAGTGTCGAAACGATGATTCTTCTACACCAACTTTGTTGGACTGGTCATGTTGTGAGGATGACTGATTGTCATCTTCCAAAGCAACTCTATTCCAAACTTAAAAATAGAAAGCGTGATGCCAGTCATCAACAAAATAGGTTTAAAGACTCTCTCAAGGCAAATCTTTCAAAAAAAAAGGTAGTATAAACACCAACAATTGAGAAACACAGGCCTGCGAGCTCTCAAGTTGCAGAACAGCCTTTACCAAAGGTGTCATGGACTTTGAAGACGCTCGAACTAAGGACAAAAGGGAGAAATGTGCTAAGAGGAAGCCACGCTTGGCAAACCTTCAACATGATCAACTCCTCCCTGGAAACCTATGTCCTCACTTTAGAAGGGCATGTGGATCCAGAATTGGCCTCCATAGTCACTTATGGACCCGCTGTTAAAACCGTGTTTATGTAAAACAACCTTACTCGGCTACAAGGGGTCGCCAAAGAAGAAAACATGATGTAAGGGACAGCATGAAGGCTTTGCCCTTGTTTGGTCCTCCTTGGGGCTGGAATGCGGAGAGGGAGCAGAAACGAAAGGAAAGGGAAAGAAAGGAAAGGAAGATAAGTTTCTCTGGCCAAGCTGGCAAAACCTTCACTGCATGAGCAGAGGCAGGCAATTGAACAGGATCCTTAAGTTGGCACACAAGAGAAACAGAGAAGCAGAAATAGGAGAAATAAAGGCCAAACTGTTCTGTATTGAATCAATATAGGACACAACATTTTACTTTGAAATGCGGGACAACCCTGTATTAAACAGGATAGGTGGCAACCCTATATCCCACCCCAAAAATTGCACCAACATTTTCTCTCCCCTTTGATAATTCTCTAAGGAAACTTCAGTTCTAACTAATTGTTGGAGAACACTTTTTTTAAAAAACCAGAAAACCAGAAAGGGAATTTTGTTATTTGTAAAATTGATACATTTAAGCAACTCTCTAAGATACCATATTTTTCACTCTATAGGACGCACTTTTCCCCCTCTAAATATTAAGGGGAAATGTGTGTGCATCCTATGGAGCGAATGCAGGCTCCTTGGCTTCAGCGATAGCAACGCGAAGCCTCCGGAGCGCAGAGGGAGCGCTCCCTCCGCACCCCTTGGCTTCACATTGCCTGTGCTTCGGGCTGCAGGCAGCTGCCCCAAGCATCGCGCACCCGGCAGGACCTCCCACCGGGCGCGCAAGGCTTGCAGACACCTGCCCAAAACCCTTGTGAGCCCACGGGAACTCCCACCGGGCTCGCAAGGCTTGCGGATAGCTTCCTGAAGCCTGGAGAGCGAGAGGGGTCGGTGCGCACCGATGCCTCTCGCTCTCCAGGCTTCAGTGAAAGCCTGCATTCGCCCCATAGGACGCACACACATTCCCCCTTCATTTTTGGAGGGGAAAAAGTGCGTCCTATGGGCCGAAAAATACGGTATATATATTTGACCAGGATGGAGGGGAGATTTTGTGTTTTTGTCCCCCTCTCAAATTATGAGCAAATGGATCCAATTTTGCTGAGTTCTTTCACAAAATTGTAGAACAAAAGCTAAAGGATACCTATTCAGATCCTCATGTGATTCAAGGCTTATAAAATAGCAGAATCACCGAGCATCCTTGTATGCTGTATAGCATTTGGGTATTTAGCCAATGATGAAGCACCACAGAGGCAGATTTAGAGGATCATGGACTGCAAGAAGATGAAACCTATCCATTCTAAAGGAAATCAGCCCTGAGTGCTCACTGGAAGGACAGGTCCTGAAGCTGATGCTCCAATACTTTGGCCACCTCATGAGAAGACTCCCTGGAAAAGACTCTGATGTTGGGAAAGATTGAGGGCACATGGAGAAGGGGACGACAGTGGATGAGATGGTTTGACAGTGTTCTCGAAGCTACTAACATGAGTTTGACCAAACTGCGGGAGGCAGTGGAAGACAGGAGTGCCTGGCATGCTATGGTCCATGGGGTCATGAAGAGTCAGACACGACTAAATAAGTAAACAACATAGAATGCAAGGTGAGAGATGGGGGGAGGCGACAAATTTTGGTCTCACAGGGTGCCACTGAAATTTGACCCCAAAGTCTGCCAGTGGCCACCAGAATATACAGAGAGCAAGTGAAGGGGGGATATCTGAGGTCAGGACTTCCAAAGCATTAGTTATATATAGCCACGTTTCTATTCCTCCAAAATAATGAAAGGGGGGGGGAGGAATGATGCCTTCTTTTTCTGAAGCAGATTTAACTTTAGACCCCCCCCCCAAGAAGAACTGTTTCACAACAAAGAACGTAAATGAGTACTAAACCCTTGACAGGGAGTGCCTTTCTGCTGAAGTATAACCATCTCCTTCATTCTTCATTTTCTGGAGGATTTTGAAAATTCCTATTCTCCCAGGCATTTAAAGGCTGAAAGGCGCTGCTCCTAGCAGCCTTGAATTTACTGTATTATCTGGAACCAGTTATTGCTAATTTTCAATGTTCTTAATGTTTCTCAACCTTTTCAGATTTTTTATAAAAAACAGTTTCTTAATATACATTTTACTTTTCTATTTACTAGTGTCTTTTTCTGTTGTCACCTGTCCTGGTTCCTTTGGAGGAATGGTGGGGTTGCAATACATGTTAATAAATGAATATGGCTGAAAACAAAATACTGATCCTTTAAGGATTGTACGTCTAACACCTAATTCTGCTTCCTGCAGATTTTTAACAGATCTGGCTTCTTATCCAATGACAGCTAGGCACCCTCAGGAGTCTTGCACTATGAAAAACCAGTTGAATATTCAGCCTGAGTTCCTTTGGGAGGAATGATGGGATGGAACTTTAATAAATAAAATCAAATAAAAAATGAAGTGTCAACAGCCCTGCTCCATGTCGATTATAAAGGGGGTGCATAGTCTGTCAAAGTCTCGTCTCTTATGGTTTATTGAGACCCCAGATAGAGAGATATGGAGCTGCATTTGGTTCCCAGGACAGGGGATCCCAACCCTAGGTACATATTATAAAAGGGCCCCATAGATTCTCAAACTGTTGTCTCTTTTGGCTTCCCTCAGTCAGGCACATGAGCAATTGTATTCAATTAGAGAAAATTATGAAAGCACAGTTTTTTGGCAGGTACATTATGGAAAGACTCTTCTTCAGCAGGTACACTGGGTGAGCCCCACTTGAAGCCAATTAGGAGTTTGGCTGCTGTAAGAAGATATGCAGGAAATTTCAGCTGGCCAGAACTTACATCAGCCTGCTAAATCAGGCCATCTGTTCAAGAAAACCATTTTCACAGTGGCCAACCAGATGCCTGTCATAGCCAGCAAGCAGGACCTGAGAACAACACCACTATCCCCACAGCTGGTTCCCAGAAGCAGACATTAAGAGCCAAACTGCCACTGTATGACAGTGTATAAGAGTGTATAACCACTGTATAACAATGTCCCCAGCTCCCAGTCCCTCCAGACAGTCTAGAAGGACGTTATGGTCGATGGTGTCAAAGGCTGCTGAGAGATCCAGCAGAACTAGGAAACAGCTCTCACCTTTGTGCCTAGCCCACCGGAGATCATCAACCAATGCAACCAAGGCAGTTTCAGTCCCATGGTGGAGGTAACAGATTGGAATTGATCCCATGTAACATGACTAGACAGGACTCTAGCACTCTCCCGGCCCTGCTCCCACAGTTTCCGAATTTGAGTGACTTTATCACCGGGGGGTGCAGCGGGGAGGTCAGTACACCAAAAGGAATCCTGTACTACTCCTATTGCCCTATTGCTCAACTTCCAGAACATGCACTCAGAAAACTGGGTCTTCCCAATAGGACTCCTGGTGTAAACTAATGTCTTCCTAAAAATCACTGCAACCCCTCCTCCCCACCCACATGACCAGGGTTGTTGTGCATAAGAGAAACCTGGTGGACAAGCAGCAGCAAGGACAAGCCCATCTGCTTCATCCAACCAAGTCTCTGTCACACATGCCAGGTCAAATCCTCCCTCCACAATCAGGTTGTGGATGGCAGTGATTTTATTCATAATTGACCTGGCATTGCACAGCAACACTTTCAGGTCATGTGGGTTTCTCTTGCTGATTCCAGTATCCTTCTGGTCAGGACCAGACCTGGAGGCAGGGATAGTCCTCAAACAACGGCTAAGCCTGCCTCCTTGGTAATGACATGGTCTGGTCTTAGGTTAACTCCTTCTCCTGCCCGTGATCACAGATCGGTTGTCCCAATACATACCTCCTGTGGAACCTGCTCCAGCCATTCTGTTAGCTGAGGCCCACTTCCAGGCAGCCCTGACCCTTTCTTTTTAAAAAGCAATATACAAACTATACAACTATACAAACATTAACTTAACAAAATAATGAAAATAAAAACAAAGCAAGAAACAATTAAGCTAAAATTAAACTAAGCCCCAACTAAACATTTGTCCCACCCCAAACAGAAAGAAAATAATAAAATTATATATACCACCATTCGAGGTGCAGTGGATTAAGAACACTTAAAAAACATTTAAACCCATTTTTGCCACTTGCTGCAGAGAGCTGTTCAGAGTATGTGTGAGTGTAGACCCTGCCCCTTGGGTCCAAGGGAATTGGCTGAAAGAGGGAGTGGTCATCCCAAACACTCACAGGAGCACCAACAGCAGCATATACAATGCTTCTGTATATATGCAATAAACATTTTCCATTCTTCCTTAAATTTCTTGTCATCTCTTCCTCTTAATTTCATTGTCAGTTTTGCCATTTCAGCATATTCCATTAATTTAACTTGCCAATCTTCTTTAACTAGGACATGTAGTTGCATACATAAACAAATTCTTTTGTGATTTTGGTAGGTCCGCTCCTATAATACCTAATAGGAAGGTTTCTGGGCTTTTCTTAAACAAAGGTTATTTTAAACATCTTCTTTATTTCATTATAAAGCATTTCCCAATATTTCTTTATGATTTTACAATCCCACCACATATGGAAAAATCTCCCTTCTGTAATTTTACATTTCCAACACTTGCTTTCCTTAGACTTATACATTTTTGCTAATTTAACAGGAGTTAGATATCATCTATACATCATTTTTATATAATTTTCTTTGATCGTAAACTTTATGTCATTCTTCCATAGTTTTTCCCATTCCACCATATGGATATTATGACCCACATCTTGTGCCCATTTAATCATAACAGACTGAACCTATTCATCTTTCGTTTCCCATTCTAGCAGCAGATTGTACAATTTCAAGATCAATTTTGTGTCATTTTCTATTATTTCTCTCTGAAAAGGTGAAATTTCATACGAAAATCTTAACTTTTTATCATTTTTAAATATTTCATTTAGCTGAAAGTATTGTAACCAGTCTGTAATGTTCTTTCTAATTTCATTAAATTCTTTCAATTTTAATTGGTTTTGATTCAAGTAACAATTCTCTATACGTAACCCATTTAGTGTCCATATTTAATTTGGCGGGGGCCTTCCACACCACCCCCAAGCTACAGCCCTGCTCCCGAGTAGGAACAACAAACTGGCAGGAGGCCCAGGCACATCAAAACCCAACACTCGCCCAGCCTTGCGCTCGCTTGCCAGTGTCACCGTGGCTCTAATTGCACCCATGAGCAGAGCAGGAAGGCGGGTTGGGCACAACCAAGCATGATGGTGGGGAGGCAGAGCTGGTGCAGAGGTGGCCTGGGGACATAGTGAAGACAAAAGCAGGGGCATGAAAGAGTCTGCAGAATAGGAGGGGGTGGCTTCCAAATTGTGTGGAAGGTGAGAAGGGGCAGATTAGTTGTAATCTGTGCCAGGAGGAAGATACAGGAGGCAACCACACGCTGGCTTCCCTTCCAAGTGGGTTGCACAAAAAGAAGGGGAGGATGCATAGGGTGTAAAAGGGAAAATGGGTGCAAAGCAGGCCTGCAGAATAGAAGAGAGAAGTGGTTTCAGACATGGGTCCTTGACAGGTTAAACTCATGGCTAGTAGTAGCTGCATGGGGTGGGAATAGGGAGGTCTAGCATATCTGATGAGCAGAGGGAGCTACGGAAAGCCTGAATAACATCATGGAAATGTCACAAAGAAGTCCAAAAATCTACCCACCCTATCTACATATCAAGAGGTTGATACTGAATAATCATCATCATCATCATCATAATCTTTAGTGGTCCAATGACCCATAACAATTATTGGCAACCAGGGCAGATTAGTACTCTTTGATAGGCATTGAGGAGTCAGGGACATAAGAGGATCCCTTCTGGACCACCCAAAAAACTCATCTAGTTCAGCATCCTGTTCTCAGAGAATTGAAGCAGATTGCGTTGGGACAACCTGAAAAAAAAGCAGGAGTAATCAAATCAAATCAAATCAAATCAGGAGTAGAGCAAACTCCCAGAGGCTTCTTGGCTTTCATATCAGAGGAAATGCAGCCATTGTGTCTACAAGCCTTCTCTCATAACAATAGAACCTGTGGACAAGCAATGAAATGGAAGGAGAGTAAATTCAGGACAAATAGAGGCAATAACTGCCTCACACAGCAAGCAATTAATCTTTGGAATTGGGTATCAGAAGAAGTAATGGTGGCCATGAAGAAACCAGAGGCCTTTCTCCTGGGCATGGTCGGCCAAATGGTGCCAAAGAAGGACAGAACTTTCTTTATGTATGCCACAACAGCAGCAAGAATACTTATTGCAAAGTATTGGAAGACGCAAGATCTACCCACCCTGGAAGAATGGCAGATGAAGGTGATGGACTACATGGAACTGGCGGAAATGACTGGCAGAATCCGAGACCAGGGAGAAGAGTCGGTGGAAGAAGATTGGAAGAAATTTAAAGACTATTTACAGAAATATTGCAAAATTAATGAATGTTAGAATGATGTCAGAATGAAGTGGTTTAAGCAGCAATGTTTTAAAGGTGTATGAAAAATGGATTATTAATAGGTGAGAACTCAAAGTTATATTATATTAAGTTAAAGGATTAAGATAAAAACAAAGAGGGAAAGAAATTGCTGAATTAACTAACTGAACTGGAATACAAAAAAGGGAGGTGTGAGGAGGTCAGGGAAGCAAGGATATGAATATATGACATGGAAAGATTGATGTGTTTTCTTTTTAAATGTTTTTTATCTTTTTTCTGTATTTTGTATTTCTTTTTATTTTATTTTATTTTATTTTTGTCTTTTCTTCTAATCTTTTTATTTATGTAATTTTTTTCCTTTGAAAACTTAATAAATATCATTTTTTTTAAAAAAAAAAGAAGAAGAAGTAATGGTGGCCAACAACTTGAATGTGCTAAATTGCGGATTACCCTCATCCTCCATGAATTTGTGGATTGATGGCTACTAAACTTGATGGTTAAGTTCTATGTCTGCCATTTGGGGCAATTTGGCACTTAATGTCTGCTTCTGGAAACCAGTTGTGGGGAGATTTAGCAGGCTGATGCAAGTTCTGGTCAGCTGAAATTTACAGCAAATCTTCTTACAGCAGCCAAACTCCTTATTGGCTTCAGGTGTGCCATAATGTACCTGCCAAAAAACTGTGCTTTCATATTTTCTCTAATTGGATACAATTGCCCATGTGCCTGAGTGAGGGAAGCCAAAAGAGACAGCAGTTTGAGAATCTATGGGGCCCTTTTATAATATGTACCCAGGGTTGGGATCCCCTGTCCTGGGAACCAAATGCAGCTCCATATCTCTCTATCTGGGGTCTCAATAAACCATAAGAGAGAAGACTTTGACAGACTATGCACCCCCTTTATAATCGACATGGAGCAGGACTGTTGACACTTCATTTTTTATTTGATTTTATTTATTAAAGTTCCATCCCATCATTCCTTGCAAAGGAACTCAGGCTGAATATTCAACTGGTTTTTCAAAGTGCAAGACTCCTGAGGGTGCCTAGCTGTCATTGGATAAGAAGCCAGATCTGTTAAAAATCTGCAGGAAGCAGAATTAGGTGTTAGACGTACAATCCTTAAAGGATCAGTATTTTGTTTTCAGCCATATTCATTTATTAAAATGTATTGCAACCCCACCATTCCTCTGAAGGAACCAGGACAGGTGACAACAGAAAAAAGACACTAGTAAATATAAAAGTAAAATGTATATTAAGAAACTGTTTTTTTAAAAAAATCTGGAAAGGTTGAGAAACATTAAGAACATTGAAAATTAGCAATAACTGGTTCCGGATAATACAGTAAATTCAAGGCTGCTAGGAGCAGCGCCTTTCAGCTTTTAAATGCCTGGGAGAATAGGAATTTTCAAAATCCTCCAGGAAATGAAGAATGAAGGAGATGGATTTACTTCAGCAGAAAGGCACTCCCTGTCAAGGGTTTATTGCTCATTTACGTTCAAGAAAACAGGCCTCTTTGTTGTGAAACAATTCTTCTTGGGGGGTCTAAAGTTAAATCTGCTTCAGAAAAATAAGGCATCATTCCTCTCCCCCCCCCCCTTTCATTATTTTGGAGGAATAGAAACATGGCTATATATAACTAATGCTTTGGCAGTTCTGACCTCAGATATCTCCCCATCACTTGCTCTCTGTATAATCTGGTGGCCACTGGCAGACTTTGGGGTCAAATTTCAGTGGCACCCTGTGAGACACCAAAATTTGTTGCCTCCCCCCATCTCTCACCTTGCATTCTATGTTGTTTACTCATTTAGTCGTGTCTGACTCTTCATGACCCCATGGACCAGAGCATGCCAGGCACTCCTGTCTTCCACTGCCTCCCGCAGTTTGGTCAAACTCATGTTAGTAGCTTCGAGAACACTGTCAAACCATCTCATCCTCTGTCGTCCCCTTCTCCATGTGCCGTCCATCTTTCCCAACATCAGAGTCTTTTCCAGGGAGTCTTCTCTTCTCATGAGGTGGCCAAAGTATTGGAGCCTCAGCTTCAGGACCTGTCCTTCCAGTGAGCACTCAGGGCTGATTTCCTTTAGAATGGATAGGTTTCATCTTCTCGCAGTCCATGATCCTCTAAATCTGCCTCTGTGGTGCTTCATCACTGGCTAAATACCCACATTCTATACAGCATACAAGGATGCGCAGCGATTCTGCTATTTCTGCTTTTTATAAGCCTTGAGTCACACGAGGATCTGAATAGGTATCCTTTAGCTTTTGTTCTACAATTTTGTGAAAGAACTCATCAAAATTGGATCCATTTGCTCATAATTTGACAGGGGGACAAAAACACAAAATCTCCCCTCCTTCCTGGTCAAATATATATAATTAGGATATTCTGGGATCAAATCAGAAACTTCTGAAAATCTGGGACAGCCCCTGGAAAATAGGGACACTTGGAGGGTCTGAAACATTAGTCATGCCTCTGAACTAATTTTGGAAAGGATCCAGGATAGATGGGCCCTGAGTTTGTGGGGCTGGACTGTGGCCCAAGTTCAGTTCAGTTGTGTACATAGATGCATTTTCTGGTGTGTATGTATTAAATCATCCAGGGTGAGTGTCTGGAGGCGGTTGCTGGATGGATGGCAGCTGACAGATTGAGGTTGAGTCCTGACAAGACAGAAGTACTGTTCTTGGGGGATGAGGTGTGGGGGGGTGACTCCCTAGACCAGAATGGGGTAACTGTGCACGCCTGGAAGAAGCGGACTGTTTGGATCCCTTCCAGTCGGGATTCAGGCCTCATCATGGGACTGAAGCTGCCTTGGTTGCACTGGTCGATGATCTCCAGTGGGCTAGGGACAAAGGTGAGAGCTGTTTCCTAGTTCTGCTGGATCTCTCAGTGGCTTTTGACACCACTGACCGTAATATCCTTCTGGACCATCTAGAGGGGCTGGGAGCTGGGGGCACTGTTATACAATGGTTCCGCTCCTTCCTCCTGGGCCATGTTCAGAAAGTGGTGGTGGGGCTGAATGTTCTGACCCCTGGGCTCTCACTTCTGGGGTGCCTCAGGGTTCTGTCCTCTCTGCCATGCTTTTCAACATCTACATGCAACCGCTGGGAGAGATCATCAGGGGGTTTGGGCTGGGTGTTCAACAGTATGCGAATGATACCCATTTCTACGTCTCTTTCAAATCAGAACCAGTGAAGGCAATGAAGGTCCTGTGTGAGTATCTGGAGGTGGTTGGAGGATGGATGGCAGCTAACAGATTGAGGTTGAATCCTTACAAGACAGAAATACTGTTTTGGGGGGACAGGAGGCAGGCTGGTATGGAGGACTCCCTGGTCCTGAATGGGGTTACTGTGCCCCTGAAGGACCAGGTGCGCAGCCTGGGAGTCATTTTGGACTCACAGCTGTCCATGGAGGTGCAGGTTAACTCTGTGTCCAGGGCAGCTGTCTATCAGCTCTACCTGGTACGCAGGCTAAGACGCTACCTGCCCGCGGACTGTCTCGCCAGAGTGGTGCATCTCCCGCTTGGACTACCGCAACGCGCTCTACGTGGGGCTACCTTTGAAGGTGACCGAGAAACTACAACTAATGCAGAATGCGACAGCTAGACTGGTGACTGAGAGCGGCCTCCGAGACCCCAAAACACTGGTCTTGAAAGACCTACACTGGCTCCCATTACATTTCCAAGCACAATTCAAAGTGTTGGTTCTGACCTTTAAAGCCCTAAACGGCCTCGGTCCAGTATACCTGAAGGAGCGTCTCGACCCATATTTTTCTGCCCGGACACTGAGGTACAGTGCTGAGGGCCTTCTGGCGGTTTCCTCACTGCGAGAAGCCAAGCTACAGGGAACCAGACAGAGAGCCTTCTCGGTAGTGGCACCTGCACTGCGGAATGCCCTCCCACCGGATGTCAAAGAGAAAAACAACTACAGTGGTACCTCGGGTTAAGTACTTAATTCATTCCGGAGGTTCATACTTAACCTGAAACTGTTTTTAACCTCAAGCACCACTTTAGCTAATGGGGCCTGCTGTCACTGCTGTGCCGCCGGAGCACGATTTCTGTTCTCATCCTGAAGTAATGTTCTTAACCCAAGGTACTATTTCTGGGTTAGTGGAGGCTGTAACCTGAAGTGTATGTAACCTGAAGCATATGTAACCTGAGGTACCACTGTACCAGACTTTTAGAAGACATCTGAAGGCAGCCCTGTTTAGGGAAGCTTTTAAAGTTTAATAGACAATTGTATTTTAATATTTTGTTGGAAGCCGCCCAGAGTGGCTGGGGAAACCCAGCCAGATGGGCAGGGTATAAATAAATAAATTATGATGATGATGATGATGATGATAATAATAATAATAATAATAATAATAATATGTTTGAGATAACTAAATTCCTGGTATGACTCAGCATTCCTCATTAAAAATATAGCCTTGTATTAGTGGAGTCATGATGCGATTAATGAAGATAGGGAAATTATTTTGCTGTGCATAAACAACATGAGTGGCTATACTATGTAACTAACACCTTTGAAATCTTTGCTCAGTATTTCCAAGATGATGTGTGTTCTAGCCACTTGAACGTAGAAGGAAATATTCTAATAGCAGTCAAACTCCAATTGTCTCAAAGTGGTGTTCATTCAGTGTACTTTCTGAAGAAGAGTGGTTCCGTAAGAGTGGCTCCCATTGTGGTGAAATTGGGGTGGGATAGACTGGAAAGTTATTTGGTGAATTTTCATGGGCTTTCCAAAGGTGATTTAAGGATTTAAAATATATGTTTCTTATCCCTGAGAATGCAAAAGAAGAGGCAGCTGTCAGAATTTCATACAGTTCCCAAAAATGACTTAATGCAATTTCTACTCCATGCTTTGTGTTCCAATATAAAATTACAAGATGTTTGGGAAAGCATGCAATCTCTACTGTCATCATTTCCCACCCCCTCACTGGATCAGTTCTGCCTAGGGCTCCTCTTCTTAGCCTATAAATCCTCCAAGGCAGCCTCTTCCTCCACCAGTTGCCTGCTTCTTTGAACTGAGTTCTCCTCAGCTTTTGATCTCTCCAGCACTATGAAGATCTTCCTGAGTACTTGTCTCTTCTTGGCCATCGTTTCTGAAGGTGAGTAGGAAGCTGCAATCTTGAATTGCTTTTTCAAATGGAGGGGGGGGATATGCAGTGGGCTAGAGAAGGCAAACTGATATTGGCTCTAGGAAGGATAAATGAAGCTAAAACTATTAGAATAGTGGGAATCTGGACTCCAAATTTTGAAAGACAGCTTTGTGGAGTGTAATTCTGTTTCATGAGGTTGGCTTTCTTCACATACAACATGTGTGCTGCCTGTGAAAGTATGCAATGAGACTGCTAAAATCCCATTGTGCACCTCATTGTGTGTTGTGGGGGAGGACATCCCTGCTTTAATGTATGCATTCATAATAGTAAAATGGATGAAGACTGTGTGTCTACATCTTTGTGTCTGGAGATGTTCCTGTGTGTGAGATATGTGTCAGTGTGCATACCTACATCAACCCACCACTACATGTGGATCCTGAGACCAATAAGGTTGCTCATGTCCGGCTTGGAAGATTGTATCCAGGTGGGAATGTAGATTCCATTTCTCAATGCCTGAGGAACTGATGTATTTGGTGCTGAATATTTCTTTTGTCTCTGCAGTGACAGCTGAGACATGTAAAGTAAAGAAACTAAATGACAGTGATTCAAAAGGCACCTGTGAAACTTCCGAAGGTGGCAGTTGCTTTTTTCGTGTTATTGGCAGAAGATTTAGTGAGTATAAATCCTTTCTGTCAGATTAAACCTGAGTGTGTGGGTCCATCATTTGGACCCTGGCATATCCGGGGGGGGGGGGGGACAGAATGCGGATCTCACCCAGTGTTGAGAAATTCCCCCCCCAACAATTAATTAAATATTAGTAATATTAGTAGAATTAAAACTATATAAAATATGTGTAAAATGTATCAATGATTGAAATAAAAGTGGTATCAACCTTTTCAATAAAAACAGTAATTCCTCAAAAGCCTGTTGGGACTAGGTCTTCACCTGCCAGGAGTAGGACAAGAAAGGAGGCTATCTAGCTTCTCCTGGGAGGGATTTCCAGTGTTGGGAAGCAGGCAGTGAGATGGCTCTTTTCCATGTCAATAACTAATAAAGTGTGCAGCCTCCTCCACACCTTTCCATAGGGCAGTCTCTTAGCCTTGGAGAACCACTGGCAACCTTCTTCTGAGCTTTGCCACCTGATTACTGTTAAGACATTATGCATGAATATTTAGGCCTCATCTTTCTCTGGCTTTTGCCTTACAGCTCCATCACCAACTGGTTTTCCCAATGGCCAAATCCTAAGTAACAATACCTCACTGGCAGGTCACTCTCCACTCATTAGTACCCAACATAATCAGAGTCTACTCTTTGTGGGTTCAAACACAAGTGATGCAGTGGTCAAGTGTGTAGCCAGTGATGAATACAAGAAGACATGTGTTCAACCAATGATCAACCAGTCCTCCTGTTGGTTGAAAGACAGTTGGGAATGACCAACATTAGAGTTCACCTATGGCAACATCTAGCAAACCCCAAGAAGCTACTGGTAAGGGTTGCTCTTTTCCCTGATCCCCTGAGCTGGGTGTAGGGACAAAGATTGCAGTCTTTCCAGATGGCATGATGTTTTGGGGGAAAGGGGCTTCCAATCCCATTGTTGGGAAAATTGAAAGGGTTCATAGACTGGAGGTATGTCTCCCAGAAAACCATAGGTCCTAGGCTCAAAAGAATATGGAATAATCCAAATGATACAGTTCCATGAAATTAATATTTTCCCAATCATTCCCCCATTTTTTATTATTATTTTTTTGGAAAGGAATGATTCCATATTCATTTTAAGGCAGAATATTTTATACTCACACAGGTGGAAGTACATACACTACATAACAAATGCCAATCAATATGGGGGAAATACTCAGACTCACTCCCCACATATCCAGTAGTGACATCTCAATATTTTCCAGCTTGCAGCAACCATATGATGGTTGGACAACATGGAATGACTGTGCTACTTATGCCACCCTGAAAAGTATTTTATGGGACCTATGTTTGATTTATGGGTGGTGTTTGCAGTGATTTTATTAAACTCACAATTTAAGATTTTATTTGGGATGAACCCAGGGGCATAACTTGCACACTGTACACAATTTACCCTTCCTTGACTAATGTAATTAGCAAAACCAAGAAATTACCTTGTGTTATGTGGCATCTATTGACAAACCTAGCATAACGCACAACAATATTCAATATTTAACATTTTCTCCCTTTTCACACTCTTGTGGCCTATGAGACACCTGAGCATGCTTATGAACCAAGAGCAGGAATAACATTTAGGTTGACATAAACATCACTAGGACTAAATTAACAACAGCATTTTCTTTATTTTTTCCCTTTGGGGGAGAAAACTGCAATCACTAAGGAATAGAAATCTTTTTAGTTATAAAGTATAAAAAAAATCATGAAACAGCCAGGAACAGAGCCAAGAGGAGCTGAATGTTTGGCTCTCCTATTTCCTAAAAGCAAAATATTTTCATTTTAAGATATAGAAAAAGGGAATAAATGAGGAACCAAAGTATGTATAGAAAAATCCACAGAAATAAGAAAATTAATCTCCCCCCACATTTTGGCACACAGAATGGTACAGTATCATAAACAATTCTCCAGGCTTGGTGTAGGCATGAATAGAAGTGATGACCTCAGGAATTTGGGCACCTTGAAGAGTCAGATACCACAACATAACCAGACATGAATTTATCATGGTCATTTCTTTTACAAAAGTCATCAATATACAGAATCGAGTTGAAGAAAGGAACATCATTAAGATATGGATGAGGTGTGACACTGAATCGGAACCTTGTTTGCTACTTTTACAGGAGCTATTAATCTATAAATCAAATCAGGTTCAGGGTAAAAACAAGAAAAGGAAAATGAACTAAATTTTGTGGGGGGGGGGGAGTTGCAAGAATAGGCTGATCCAGCAAACAGTGGTTACAGTAGTAAAAGCTAACAAAAAATTAAATTAATTTTTATTAGTTTTCAGAATTTTAACAAATCAATCCAGATCATTTAAATTTAATACATTTTTTTTTTTTTACAAAAAAGGTTTCCTGCTCCTTTCACAAACATATGTCCATTGCTTCCTGATATTGCCACATTCATTCTTCTCTTTTAATCACCTCCTTCTATTAGTCGTAATCCATTTCCCTAGCTAACATTCTTGGTTTTTTTTACACACAGCACCATTGATATTTCCCAAACATATAAAATAACCATCTCACATGTGCAGCCTTTTCAGAAGTCTGTTCACAGACTTAGAGTGGAGAGAGATTAATTGCCAACTTTCTCAGTCCATTCCATTCCTTTGAAAACATCCCTTCCGTTTTTCAAGGACGTTCCGAGTTATAAATAACTCCCGAAAAGATGCCTTCTCTGCCATTAAAATCCTGGGGATTGTTTTCCACAGCTCGCAGTTAAAAATCAAAATCATATTTATAAACTCCTGGGAAGTCTAATTACCGTACTTTTCTCTCTATAACACGCAGATTTTTTCTCTTAAAAAGTAAGGGGAAATGTCTGTGCGTGTTATTGAGCGAATGTGTGTTCCCTTGAGCCAACTGGCCTGAGTGCAGGGGCAAAAATCAGACAAAAATCTGATCACGCGTGCGTCAGGGAGGAGGGACGCCTGAAGAGAGGAAGCTGTTGCTTTCCTGCATTCTGCCTCAGTGTCTTAATGCCCACCCCCTTCTGTTTTGGTTGCTGTTTGCTCAAATGGAACAAAGAGCAGGGAAATCCCCTCCCCTCCAGGCAAGCAGAGGGGAACAGAAAGGATCGCGTCCTTCCTTCTAATTCCTCTCTGTGCTCCGGTGCTGCTGTGTCCAGGGAAGCATTTTAGGGACTCGCAAGCAGCTGGAAAACATGCAGGTGGGAGAGAGAGAGAGAGAGAGGGATGGCTTGGGTGGTTGGGTGGGGGAAAATGTTTGCCTTCCTTTCCTCCCTCCTGTTAAATCCCTCTCCTGCATTCTTAGCCAGCTGCTTCTCTGCACACCCCTCTCGTGCTCCTTGTCCCTTCTGTGTTTTTCCTTCCCTCCCCACTTAAAACGTGGTTACAAAGCATGGATCCACATGGATCCTCAGGATCTTTGCATTGGGTCACCCCAAATTCACCATCAGATCACATTACATGTCCATGGCTACAGCCTGCACCAAAAAAATCACCCACCCACTGTTACCTGGGGCTGCAATGGTGCAAAAACGTGGTTACAAAGCATGGATCCACATGGATCCTCAGGATCTTTGCATTGGGTCACCCCAAATTCACCATCAGATCACATGTCTGTGGCCACAGCATGAGGCACAAAAATGATACACCCACTGTTTCATTCAGAATCCCCCCCCCTTGTTTTCCTCCTCTAAAAACGATGTGTGTGTTATGGTCAGGTGCGTGTTATAGAGCGAAAAATACAGTAGCAGTCCTTAGGAAACCACTCTCTCATCCACTCTTTCTTCATCCAGTTCAAAGAAACTGTATATAAAATCCATTCCTCTTCAGTCGAGAGGGGAAGATATATATATCATAGAATCATAGAATCATAGAATCATAGAGTTGGAAGAGACCACAAGGGCCATCGAGTCCAACCCCCTGCCAAGCAGGAAACACCATCAGAGCACTCCTGACATATGGTTGTCAAGCCTCTGCTTAAAGACCTCCAAAGAAGGAGACTCCACCACACTCCTTGGCAGCAAATTCCACTGTCGAACAGCTCTTACTGTCAGGAAGTTCTTCCTAATGTTTAGGTGGAATCTTCTTTCTTGTAGTTTGGATCCATTGCTCCGTGTCCGCTTCTCTGGAGCAGCAGAAAACAACCTTTCTCCCTCCTCTATGTGACATCCTTTTATATATTTGAACATGGCTATCATATCACCCCTTAACCTCCTCTTCTCCAGGCTAAACATGCCCAGCTCCCTTAGCCGTTCCTCATAAGGCATCGTTTCCAGGCCTTTGACCATTTTGGTTGCCCTCCTCTGGACACGTTCCAGTTTGTCAATGTCCTTCTTGAACTGTGGTGCCCAGAACTGGACACAGTACTCCAGGTGAGGTCTGACCAGAGCAGAATACAGTGGCACTATTACTTCCCTTGATCTAGATGCTATACTCCTATTGATGCAGCCCAGAATTGCATTGGCTTTTTTAGCTGCCGCGTCACACTGTTGGCTCATGTCAAGTTTGTGGTCAACCAAGACTCCTAGATCCTTTTCACATGTACTGCTCTCAAGCCAGGTGTCCCCCATCTTGTATTTGTATATATTGTAAAACTCTTAATTGGGCATAAATCATTGGTCCTCTCTGTTCCTCCAGATAACAGATAACCTCTAAATGTCTGCACATTATTCTTTCGTGTTGCAGGAAAGGTCAACGGGGGGGGGGGGGAGCCATTTAGAAACCTTCAGAGTAAACATTGCTTTGCCTCCCCTCCCATTCTGGCTATTGTAAGTCTTTTTGCGCTTGTTGAAAATCTTTACGATAACTTCAGGGCTCAAGTCCAGTCCTTTTGGCAGCTGATTAGTTGCAGCCCTTTACCATATGCCATTACAGGAGTGCCCCATAATTAATGCAATATTCCAAATTCTTGAGGAACTGATCACAGATCATGCCAGAAATGGAGGTTTGTCCATGGCAGGGACACATTTCCCAGGCTGCACCCGCACTGCCTTTCAAGCTGGGAGATATGAGTTTAAGTGACACCGTGGGATACCGTGCACTCCCCAGACCCCTGGGAAGCATTGCCAGGAATTTTACCTCATAAATCCTGGCTTTCCCCTGTCCAGGCAGCTACCCTGCCCTGGAGGGCAGAAGAGCTCAACCACCATGACCATGATGTCAGGCCGGAAACCAAAACCTAATTAGTTTTAATTAGTTTTGCCTTTTGTAATTTTTAAATCATTTTTATTGAAAGTTTTCAGCATAAAATACAATAAAAGCCAAGCTAATCTAAAGAAAAAGGAAGCATAAAAGCAAGAATAAGAAAGGGATAAAATAAAGAGGTGAAGGAACAAGAAATGAAGAAGAAATACAAAGCTCTCTATCACAGTTATCAGATGCCTGACATTTCAAACGAGTTTCTTAGAATGGAGGCTTTCCTCCCAGAAACCTAAAAGGAAAGGATGTAGGCGCCAAGTGAAAAGATAGGCCTGTAATGAAATGCAAATCTGCATAGGCACAGCCTCAAAAATAAGGAGGAGACTGTAAAGAACCACATCCAAATCAATGTTGGGTTTTTTTATACACTTCTAGATTACACGTGATTTCATTTCACCAATCAAAGGATCAAAGGAATCTTAATAGTTGAAACCAGTTCTCTTTCTGTGCATACAATGGCCACAATAGATTCTAACAAGTTGTCCTTTTCACTGTTATGGAAAGCACATCTGCTACATACCATACCCCAAAGTAGCTAGTTCTGTACTCTAAAAGGCAGGCTGATTGGCTCCCTTGTTCTTTTGAGTTTCTCCTTGCACAGGAATGTCTGCAAGAAACCCATCAGACAACCAAACCAAACCCATCCACAGTCATGCTGGGCTGCAAACTGCACTCCTGGAAAGGAGGGATGGAATGGAGATTCTCAAACCAATCAGGAAGAATCTACCCGATCCAGGCCAGCCCACCTCTTGTCAAATAGGCCTGTAATATATAGAAGCAGCACAAAACTCCAGACCCTTTTGGTTACAATCTGACAGCAGCTGAATCTACAAAAATATTTTTCATGAAAAAGGAAAACTTATTCAGACATTTCCCCATAGAAAGATGCATGGAAAAAGATTTATTCCCTTGAGATATGCAGTCAGAAGTTAGATTAAGAGAAGGAGAAAATTAGAGGAAAGAGAAAACTGTATTCTCCACTCTCTAAGAACTATCCTGGAATATTCACATGGTTTGGCAGAGTAATTTATACTGATTCAGGAAGAAACTACTTTAACGATTAGCTTGCTTAATTCAGTACTTGCCAGATTCTTTTTCTTTATTCACCCATTTGCACAACGTATGTTTATAAGGGAGCATCGAAAAAAAATCATTCAGGAGAGTAATGATTTGAATTTTAGCTGATCTAGGTATTCCAATTATCTCTCACAGATGGCTCTGCAAAGCTTGAAACTGAAATGGGATGTACTACAGATTGCACCTCAGGGAACTACATTTTCACTTCAGGAAAAGATCATTTCTTGCGGGATATCAGGTTCTGCTGTCATGCTAAAGCCTGCTACAAGAAATTTTTTCAATGTAAGTATATGCGTGTTTGTCTATATCCTCAAGCATAAATAGTATTGAGGCTTTAAGGGTTTTCCTTGGTTGCCGTTGGAGATCTTTGATGAAGCCCAAGATAGATCACAGCTTCCCTGTAGCTGGTTAGAGGACACCAAAGGTGGTCCCCATGATACCTCATAGTAAGGAAAAATGTAAAGGTAAAGTACCCCTAGACAGTTAAGTCCAGTTGAAATTAACTATGTAGTGCAGCACTCACCTCACTTTTTTAGGCCGAGGGAGCTGACATTTGTCTGCAACAGCTTTCCAGATCATGTGGCCAGCATGACTAAACTGCTTCTGGTGCAATGAGACACTTTGATGGAAGCCTGTAAAGGTGGTGTTTCCCCTTCGCAGTAACACTCCAGCACAGTCAGCTTCGTATTTACAGTCTTTATTACATATATACAAGAAATAGCTACAGTTCAGAATAACACTTCCAAACCCGTTGAGTCAGATTTGGGGAGTGGCTTCCTATGATTCCCATGCCAACAAAGTAGGTGTGGGAATTGCGTGAGACATCTTTGATCCTTGTTTCATTTCCCTCCTTGTCTGTGCTGATTTGAAAGCCCCCTCCCTTCCTGAGTCTGAGCTTCCTTCCGAAGCCTCTGGGTGCTTGCAGGGCGCTTCAGCATCCCTGAGCCCCTGCTCTCCCTGGCGACTCTCCACCCCCTCTTCTGCTACCTCTGTCTCTGGGTGGTTGCAGGGCTCTTCAGCATCCCCGAGCCCCTGTTCTGCCTCTTCTGTCCTTTGCTCCTCCAAATCCTTCTTGACATAATCCTCCATCTCTAAGCCCTCCCCAATCCCCTTCCTCCTCTCTGTCTGCAGGGGGGAGGTCCAAATCTTCCGGTAGCTCTATCTCTTTGTCACTGTCCAAACTACTCTCTGGCTCTGCCCAATTCCTAGGTTTGGGCTTGTGGGGGTGTCTCCTATGAAACTCCCTCTGCAATCGTGGCACATGGACATGCTCCAACAGTTCCCAGGAGTTCTCGGCTGATGAAAAGCCTTTCCAAGCTACAAGGTATTGTAGTTTCCTCCTGTGCCATCTGGAATCTAAGATTTCCTGAACTTCGTACTCCTCTCCTTCTACCAGTGTAGGAGGGGGAGGATGTTCTGTCCTCTCCCCCTGGTACCAGAGTGCTGGAATAAATGGAGACAGCAAAGCCCTGTGGAATACTGGGTGTATCCTCATTGTCTCTGGCAACCAGAGCCTAAAGGACACCTGCACCACCTCAAATGGCCCCAGCCTTCTTGGCTCTAGCTTCTTGCACCTCCCTTTGAATGGCAACCCCTTTGAGGACAACCACACCTTGTCTCCTACCTGGATTTTCTCTCCCTCCTGCCTATGTGCGTCTGAGGTCCTTTTGTAAGCTGCCTTCGATGTTTCCAGGTTTTCTTTCATTATCTTATGCAAGTACTCCATTTCCTCCACAAACTCCTCAGCTGCTGGTACTGACAGCACCTCTTCCCTACCCAGAAAGGCCCTGGGATGCACATCCTAGTTCGCCACAAAAGGTGCCATGTCCATGGATGTGTGCACTGCGTTGTTGTCCGCAAACTCGGCCAGGTTCAACTTCTCTACCCAATCGTCTTGCTGGTAGCATGTATAGCACCTCAAGTATTGTTGCAAGGTGGCATTGGTCCTCTCTGACCTCCACCCCTAACAACTGCATTAACTTCCTCCAGAAATGCAAAGAAAACTGACTTCCGCGATCCGTGATTAGCCTTAATGGCATACAGTGCAACTTAAACACATGATCCACGAACGACCCTGCTGTCTCCTGTGCGGAAGGTATCTTAGAGCAAGGTACAAAATGTGCCATCTTTTTCAGCACATCTACCACCACCCAAATAACTATTTTTTTCTGTGACACTGGCAGGTCGGTAATAAAATCCATGGACACCACTTCCCACAGTTTACTTGGGGTGGGTAACAGTTGTAACAGCCCAGCTGGGGCTGTCCTTTGCCCTTTGGCTCTCTGACGGACTTTGCACCCCCTCATGTATTCTGCGGTATCCTCCTTAATCTTGGGCCACCAGAATTCCCTAGTGACTAGGTATATGGTCTTGCTGTGACCAAAATGCCCTGCAGTGGGGCTATCATGATGCTGCCTGAGAACTTTGGCTCGTAGCTCATCTCCTGGTATATACTGCGCCCCCTTGTAATAGAGAAAGCCTCCTCTCTCTTCGAAACCACCTTCTCTACTTCTCCATTGGCTCAGTTCAGCTAACTTCTTCCTTGCATACCCATCATCAGCAGTTAACGTCTGTAGCTCCCTATCATTTACTACCGTTGCTGCACACTGCCACTGCTCTGATTCAAACGTGTGCTTTACTGTTGGAGGCGACTGCTCCTCCAAATACTCCGGCTTTCTCAACAGCACATGTGCCCGAGCATTTTGCTCTTCTGGCACATACTCTAGCTTAAAATTGAACCCAGCAAAGAATTCTGCCCACCTGATTTGCCTTTGGTTTAACTGCCGAGCTGTTTTCCAGTATTCCAGATTCTTATGGTCTGTGTGAACCTTTAACTGCCATTGCACACCTGCCAAAAATGCTTCCAATTTTTGAGCGCTTCAACTATCGCTAACAGTTTGCGGTCCCAAATCATGCAATTCTGTTCAAAGCGGTTTAACTTCCTAGAGTGAAAGGTGCATGGTCTCCAGTTTCCTTCCCTATCCTGCTGCAGTAACAGCGCCCCTATGGCCTGATTTGATGCATCTGTTTCTATTCTCCCTGACAAAGCCAGAAGGCATGGAAAAACTGTTTACCTAGAAATAACTCCACTTCTGGAACACCAGCTACATTGTGGCATCCTGGCCCTTCTAATATGGTGTTGGTACAGTTTTTTCTGAGGGGATGCAGGGGTACACATACTTAAGCAAGTGTTAAGAAACTTAATACATGAAGATCAGACAGGAGTTCTTCCAACAAGAGAATTAAAAGATAAAGGTAGAATTGTATGGAATGCTATTTGAAAAAGAAAAAGTGATTAGCAATTAGCTATGGTTTTAGATGCAGAGAAAGGATTTGATAATATTTCTTAATATTTCTCCAGCACAGTCAGCTTCGTATTTACAGTCTTTATTACATATATACAAGAAATAGCTACAGTTCAGAATAACACTTCCAAACCCGTTGAGTCAGATTTGGGGAGTGGCTTCCTATGATTCCCATGCCAACAAAGTAGGTGTGGGAATTGCGTGAGACATCTTTGATCCTTGTTTCATTTCCCTCCTTGTCTGTGCTGATTTGAAAGCCCCCTCCCTTCCTGAGTCTGAGCTTCCTTCCGAAGCCTCTGGGTGCTTGCAGGGCGCTTCAGCATCCCTGAGCCCCTGCTCTCCCTGGCGACTCTCCACCCCCTCTTCTGCTACCTCTGTCTCTGGGTGGTTGCAGGGCTCTTCAGCATCCCCGAGCCCCTGTTCTGCCTCTTCTGTCCTTTGCTCCTCCAAATCCTTCTTGACATAATCCTCCATCTCTAAGCCCTCCCCAATCCCCTTCCTCCTCTCTGTCTGCAGGGGGGAGGTCCAAATCTTCCGGTAGCTCTATCTCTTTGTCACTGTCCAAACTACTCTCTGGCTCTGCCCAATTCCTAGGTTTGGGCTTGTGGGGGTGTCTCCTATGAAACTCCCTCTGCAATCGTGGCACATGGACATGCTCCAACAGTTCCCAGGAGTTCTCGGCTGATGAAAAGCCTTTCCAAGCTACAAGGTATTGTAGTTTCCTCCTGTGCCATCTGGAATCTAAGATTTCCTGAACTTCGTACTCCTCTCCTTCTACCAGTGTAGGAGGGGGAGGATGTTCTGTCCTCTCCCCCTGGTACCAGAGTGCTGGAATAAATGGAGACAGCAAAGCCCTGTGGAATACTGGGTGTATCCTCATTGTCTCTGGCAACCAGAGCCTAAAGGACACCTGCACCACCTCAAATGGCCCCAGCCTTCTTGGCTCTAGCTTCTTGCACCTCCCTTTGAATGGCAACCCCTTTGAGGACAACCACACCTTGTCTCCTACCTGGATTTTCTCTCCCTCCTGCCTATGTGCGTCTGAGGTCCTTTTGTAAGCTGCCTTCGATGTTTCCAGGTTTTCTTTCATTATCTTATGCAAGTACTCCATTTCCTCCACAAACTCCTCAGCTGCTGGTACTGACAGCACCTCTTCCCTACCCAGAAAGGCCCTGGGATGCACATCCTAGTTCGCCACAAAAGGTGCCATGTCCATGGATGTGTGCACTGCGTTGTTGTCCGCAAACTCGGCCAGGTTCAACTTCTCTACCCAATCGTCTTGCTGGTAGCATGTATAGCACCTCAAGTATTGTTGCAAGGTGGCATTGGTCCTCTCTGACCTCCACCCCTAACAACTGCATTAACTTCCTCCAGAAATGCAAAGAAAACTGACTTCCGCGATCCGTGATTAGCCTTAATGGCATACAGTGCAACTTAAACACATGATCCACGAACGACCCTGCTGTCTCCTGTGCGGAAGGTATCTTAGAGCAAGGTACAAAATGTGCCATCTTTTTCAGCACATCTACCACCACCCAAATAACTATTTTTTTCTGTGACACTGGCAGGTCGGTAATAAAATCCATGGACACCACTTCCCACAGTTTACTTGGGGTGGGTAACAGTTGTAACAGCCCAGCTGGGGCTGTCCTTTGCCCTTTGGCTCTCTGACGGACTTTGCACCCCCTCATGTATTCTGCGGTATCCTCCTTAATCTTGGGCCACCAGAATTCCCTAGTGACTAGGTATATGGTCTTGCTGTGACCAAAATGCCCTGCAGTGGGGCTATCATGATGCTGCCTGAGAACTTTGGCTCGTAGCTCATCTCCTGGTATATACTGCGCCCCCTTGTAATAGAGAAAGCCTCCTCTCTCTTCGAAACCACCTTCTCTACTTCTCCATTGGCTCAGTTCAGCTAACTTCTTCCTTGCATACCCATCATCAGCAGTTAACGTCTGTAGCTCCCTATCATTTACTACCGTTGCTGCACACTGCCACTGCTCTGATTCAAACGTGTGCTTTACTGTTGGAGGCGACTGCTCCTCCAAATACTCCGGCTTTCTCAACAGCACATGTGCCCGAGCATTTTGCTCTTCTGGCACATACTCTAGCTTAAAATTGAACCCAGCAAAGAATTCTGCCCACCTGATTTGCCTTTGGTTTAACTGCCGAGCTGTTTTCCAGTATTCCAGATTCTTATGGTCTGTGTGAACCTTTAACTGCCATTGCACACCTGCCAAAAATGCTTCCAATTTTTGAGCGCTTCAACTATCGCTAACAGTTTGCGGTCCCAAATCATGCAATTCTGTTCAAAGCGGTTTAACTTCCTAGAGTGAAAGGTGCATGGTCTCCAGTTTCCTTCCCTATCCTGCTGCAGTAACAGCGCCCCTATGGCCTGATTTGATGCATCTGTTTCTATTCTCCCTGACAAAGCCAGAAGGCATGGAAAAACTGTTTACCTAGAAATAACTCCACTTCTGGAACACCAGCTACATTGTGGCATCCTGGCCCTTCTAATATGGTGTTGGTACAGTTTTTTCTGAGGGGATGCAGGGGTACACATACTTAAGCAAGTGTTAAGAAACTTAATACATGAAGATCAGACAGGAGTTCTTCCAACAAGAGAATTAAAAGATAAAGGTAGAATTGTATGGAATGCTATTTGAAAAAGAAAAAGTGATTAGCAATTAGCTATGGTTTTAGATGCAGAGAAAGGATTTGATAATATTTCTTGATGTTTTAGGGGGAAATTACTGGTTATAATGTGGTTTGGGGATAGATTTGTGAGAGGAATAAAGGCATTATATATAAGGAGCAATTTGCAAACATAATAGTATCTATCAGAAAAATGCATTATTGTTAAGGGAACAAAACAAGGCTGCTTTCAATGTTAATGCTTATTATAGGGTAAGAAGTGGTGTGTAGGGATATTAGAGAAAATAATGATATATGAAGCCTCCAAGTGGGCCTTCAAACTTACAAACTGAGGGCATTTGCAGTTGTGGTATTGTTCCTGGAAAACCTGATGGAAAGTGTGGTTAAGGTATTGGATGTAATAAAGCAGTTTGGTAATTTAGCAGGAATTTTATATAACTAAGAATAAGACTAAAATGTTAACAAAAAATATAAACCGGCAAGGTAAAGAGAAGCTGTAAGAAATAACTATATTAAGATAGAAAAGAAGGTGATATATTTGGATATCTGGATAACAAATATGAATGCAAATCTGTTTCAAAATTATTCCCTGAATGTGTGGAGTAAGATTAAACAAGAAATAGGAAGATGGAGTAGAATGAAACTTTCTCTTTTGGGAAGAATCTGTTGGGATACTGCCAGGGAGACAAAGTCCATCATGGCCCCCAAGCCGTGACAAACACACACGGATCAGCTTTGCCCTGGTGAAAACCTAGAGAAAGCAATGTCTCAGTGAGTTTTGTGTTCCAACACCTGGCACTCTGCTTGAGACCATATAAGGATTTCTGCAGTTTACAGACCATTCCCTTCTGTATCTGCATTCCATCAGGTGGAAGCATAAACAGCTCCTCCCCCAAAATTCCGTACAAAAAAAGCTGTATTAATGTCATGATGGGAAACATGCAGTTTCTCCTCCGCAGCGATCTTGAGCATCAGCCGAATGCTCTCATATTTGACTGTGGGAGAGTAGGTCTCGTGGTAATCCTGTCCTGGTACCTCTGGCAACCAATCTGGTACACCAAACATCTGGCAACCAATCTGGCTTTGTGTCTAACTACCTTGCCATTCTGGTCTGTCTTGGCCTTGAAGACCCATTTGCTGCCAACCAGTCTCATTCCTGGGACTACCGGTACCAACTCCCAAGTTTGGTTCCTATTCAAGGAATCAACTTCAGCCTTCATGGCATTTAGCCAAGGCTCAGCATCTTTAGAGGTTAACTCCTGAACCTCTTTGAAGCTTGAAGGTTCCCACACCTTCTCTGAGCTACTAAGAACAGCAGTTGCTGTCTTAGCAAACTCATCAGCAAATCTCTTTGGAGGTCTGCCTTTGGTCGCCCTTTCAGATCTGCGTACTAGACGCAAGTCTCCTGGACTCATCTCCTCCTTCTTAGGAGAAAAGTGACCAATGGTGAACAGTGGTTCTTCCAGTTCATTGTCAAACATATCAGATGGTCTGACTGAGGCCTTTGCGCTCTTGTAGTCTGCTGTGTCATCACTGTCGCTGACACCAGCAGCAGCGCCGCCCACTGAACTGGAATCCGAACTCTGATCATCATCATCATCCTCAGCTTCCTCAGCTTCCTCAACATTATCTGCTTTCTTCACATCACCTTCATCCTCCTCTGGGTAACTCTGGAAAATTCCCACATTTCCCCCCCACTTAGGATTGTACTCAACACTCTTTGTGAACTTAATGGACTTAGAGTCAGTCATCCATACCCTGTATGCACCTTTTTCGTACCCCATGAACAAACCATGTGCTTCCCAAGCTTGTTGCTCTGTGGGGTGTGTACCCACATGTCAGAACCAAAGATTCTCATGTGCTTGATGTTGGGTTTCTTACCAAACATCTTCTCATAGGGGGTACAACCAATAGGTGATGACAATCTGCGATTAAAAGTGTAAACAAAAGTCAACAGAGCCTCCCCCCAATACTTATCAGGGAAATTGGCATCATGAAACAATGTTTTCATTCCTTGCAGCAACGTTTGATTTGCTTGCTCCGCAAGTCCATTCATCCATGGCGATCTGGTCTTTGACAAATCATGCTGGATTCCCTTCTCAGTCAGTAAAGCTTCAAACTGCTGAGAAGTGAATTCCCCACCCTGATCAGTAAAGAGACAGCTGATACGTTTACTGTGAACATTCTCCAACCAAACACAGAATGCCTTGAACCTAGGAAACGCTTGCAATTTCTGCTCGAGCATAAACACATGAATGTACCTGGAAAAAGAATCAATTAGAACCATGAAGTACCTTGCTCCTCCCACAGAGGGCGCAAGCGGACCAACCAGGTCTGCGTGGACTAGCTGGTAGGGTTTGGAAGCCTGCCTGCTAGACTCCTTGCCTTTTGGAGCAACCTTCACCTTGTTCTCTGCACAAGATACACATTTCATGTGAAACTTACAGGGTTTGATGTTCAAACCCTCAACCAACTTAGGCATCTTGGCCAGCGCCTGCCAAGACATGTGACAAAATCTTCTGTGTGCATCATGAATGCATCCTGCATGAAGAACTTTGTTAGTTTGTGCAACACACCAAGAATCAACATTAGACACAACAGCACCATCGTCATCATAAGTTATACAGAACAATCCATCTATAAACTTTGCATGCAAAATGTCCTCTTTGCCTTTCCTGATGACACAGACGCTCCTCTTGAAGGAAATCTCAAAGCCATGCCCAGTCAACTGTGAGACACTGAGCAAAACGTCTGCAGCGCCTGGAACATATAGTACTTCTTTGATGGTAGTGTGCAGACTTGCCAGTTTCACAGTCCCTTCTCCTGCAATTTGTAACGTCTTTCCGTCAGCCAGGTGGATCACACCTTCTTGAGGTTTGAAGGAGATAAAGAGATGCCAGTCTTTTGTTACATGGCGGGTGCATCCAGAATCAATAATAAATCGGGCCTTGGCTTTTGGAGCAGCTTTTCCAGCAAGCAAAACCTTGTTTTCCACCAGCGTGGGCTTTTGCTGCTTGCCCCCCTGCTCCTGGCCATCAAACTTGCCTTTAGCCTTTGGTGAAGCTGTGCCAGAAAACAAAGCCTTTTTTTCCACTGGCGTGGGCTCTTCACCCCCCTTCTGCTTCAGGCCATCTGCAGGCATCTGCCTCTGTTTACCTCTGGCCTTCCGGCCTCTGCAAAGGCGATGACCTTGGTTCTCACGAGAAACAGAGTTCTCAGCTGCCGACTCCTTGGCTCCCCCTGGAGGCTGGAATGCTGCCTGGGATGACATCACAGTCAGCTCCCCCTGCAGCTTGCAACTGGTGCCCTCAGCATCCCTGCATTCACTCGCATTCTGGGAAACAGCCAGGACCTCCGATGCAGTCAAACTCTGGGCTGGGATGATTGGCAGATGGGCTACTTTCAAAGCATTCCACATCTTACGTGCAGTTGCGTTGCCAGCTAACGTTTCTCTCCTCCAGAGAGACGGACAAGACTATTACGACCATGGCCTTCGAATTTTCGGCCCTCCATCTATCTGTCAGAGGAACTGGGGGGGCTTCAGACACAGTATGCCACACTCCAAACTGACGCAGCAAACTCTCACACCACACAGCCCAGCTCTCATAATTGTGCCCATTTAACTTTGGGCACTCAGCAGCTTCTGAGGAGTGTAAAAGATCCATCTCAGCTATTCACTTGAGCCAGGAGCCCTATTCACTTCAGAGACTCCTTATCTTGGCACCCATAAATCACGAATCCTCTGGCGCAGCTTCCAGACCAATTAGGCCAGCCGGACATAAAAGAGACTTTGCCGCGGCAACGAAAAGCCTCACTTTTGCTTTTCCTCCACATACCTCTCAGCAGTCTGTCGCAGTCTTACTCTCCTGTAAGTGCCGTGAATCTGGGCCCAAAACCTGTTGTTGGGATACTGCCAGGGAGACAAAGTCCATCATGGCCCCCAAGCTGTGTCCGGTCCATCGATCTCCCGTAGACACGCAGTATCAGCAATTAGCAACATGAGCTCCAGAAATAGCCTGCCACATTCTAGAGCCGATGCACGCTCTCTATCAGCAGATAATGCACAGCAGAAGTTGCACGCAGGAGAGCATTATTTACAAGTTTTATTCAGCGTTGATCAGAGCAAAGAAAAACATGACTGCCTGCTTCAGTGTCTCCAGACACACAGAGAGAAAACGAAAGACACAACAGAAACATCCTGTGAAACAGGAAATACGCAGACTCTGACTCACAAAGCCTGCTCCCTTTTAAGGTGGAACGGAAATATCCTAACAGAATCTTGGTGATAAAAATGAATATTTTGCCTAAGATGTCATTTCTACTTCACACAATTCTGGTAATAAGTAACATGGACTTCTTCAAGCAATGGAAAAAAGAATTATCGAAATTCATCTGGCAGGGGGAAAGACCAAGGATCAAATTTAAAATACTAACAGATGTTAAGGAAAGAGATAGATTCTCATTGCCAGATTTAAAATTATATTATGAAGCAGCCTGTCTGATTTGGTTAAAGGAATGGATATCTTTACAGAATACAAATTTGTTAGATTTGGAAGGATATGGAAATCGGTATGGGTGGTATGTTCACCTGTGGTATGATAAGATAAAGGCACATTGAGAATTTTTAAATAATTGTATAAGGAGAAGTTTGTATAATGTGTGGACCTGATATCAAGACTTACATGAAAGGAAAACATATTGTGTTTTTTAGGAAATGCAGGTTTGGAAAAGTTAGAAGAAAATGGAGATGGGTGATACCCAAGCTCACATTTCTTCTGACTTTTCCAATATTTTCAAATTAATGCGTATTTTTGAAAACATGTATTAAAAGGTCTTATGGATCGAATTTCTGATGTTGAAAAAGTTCTGCTTTAAGGAAAAGAAAAAATGATTTAAAATGTATGAAATGTTACTAGAATGGACAACAAAAGATGAGCTGGTTAAATCTGCAATCATGCAATGGGCTAAAGATCTAGCACATAATATAGAAATGGATGCATGGGAAAGGTTGGAAAAAATTGATATGAAATGTACTGCCTATTATACTCTCAAAGGAAATTACATGGAAATAATGTATAAATGGTATTTATCAAATTGGCTAATAGTTGTAAATAATTGTTGGAAGTATAAATGGGTACATGGAACTTTCGTTTATAAGTGGTTTATAAGACAGTGAAGTTTTTTTTGGAAAATGACATATGATGAGATAAAAAAGATGTCTGAAGTGATTATATACAAAAACAAAATCTCCTGGAGATTATGGGGAAAGAAGTTCAAAAAAATAAGATTAATTTGTTTCTGTATGTAACACCAGGGGTTAGGATTCTCTATGCACAAAAATGGAAGGAAGTAGAAGTTACCACCAAAGAAGAATGGATAAGTAAGGTGATGGATTATGCAGAATTGGCAAATTAACAGGCAAAATAAGAGAATCTAAGAATGATTGCTTTGTGGAAGAATGGAACCCCGTTTAAGACTATTTAAGGAATTATTGTAGGATGAACTCACGAGCAGGATTTGAAACATGAGCAGCATAAGAAATTAAAGAATAAAGTATTGATGTGTTCGTATATACGATAGAAGGTATTGTGCAGCAGAGGGAAAGAAGTAAAAACACCATGGAAAATGGGGTGGGGAGTCTGAAAAATTGATTATGCATTGATGCATAGATATCAATTTTTTGAAAAGGTAATAAGAAATTATTACACTGCAACAAAAGGAAGGTAGGGAGGGTGGAGAAATGGACCGAAACTGTGTGTTGATTTTAGTGGTTGTTTTCCACAGTGCAACAACCTAAGTTAAATGGGCAGGAGTGTCCGACCTGTTTTCCTTCTTTCTCAAAAGCCTGTAAGGGCTCAGAGACCATCAAGTGTTATGATGATCAGACCCAGTGCATAGAGTTTGTTCTTGATCATGGTAAGTAGCACAGCCAGCCAATGAGGTGGAGACAGGGTGGTGGGCTGCTCTCTTCCTCTGTTGGTGGCTTTCTGCCAGAAAATACACTATGTGTTGGTAGGGTGAAATTATCTTTTTCTGAAAATATAACTGCGTTAAATTATCTTTGTTCTGCATATATATAGATGAGACACCATATTTTTGGGGTAGGGGTAAGAGAAAGGAAGCAAAATAATCTGTTTGTTTAATCATGTGTAAAACTGCCTTTCCACCAATCTGGAAAGCAATATTGATAAAGATGGGTCCCTGTAACATAATAAAAAATGGATATTTCTTTTTCTAAATTTTAAACATTGTGTCAAATTGATCTCATGTATGATTCTGAGATGCCTTCTATACTTGCTCAATACACTTCACAAAAATTAAAATGCTCCTATTCTCTCTTCTGCACACAAACTCACCTGTTACTACCCAGGAACTCATGTGAAAATGTCTCTTTTTCTTTACTAGATAACAGTACAATTCCTGAAAAGGATTTCCACGGCTGTGCATCACCAACCTTTTGTGCAATGGCCAAGAATTCAATGCATATTTATGCCTTTTCAGGCACTATAACCAAAGCACGATGCAGTGATACTCTGCCTCTCCTAGAGCAGCTGAACTTTGAAGGGTAGTTAGGAGAGAACAATGTCTTCTTCCTTTTGGTTCCCACTGTTTTTTGCAGCAGTGGAGGTAGAGGTTGCTTGCCTGGTGGTGGGAGAGGAAGAGCTACTGCATAGGACTCCTGAATCCTCTATTTGGCTTTTAATGGAGGGTGAAAGGGATTCAGGGATGCAGGGAATAGATAAGTAGGAATGTGGGGCTTGAGGGCTCTATCTCATGATAATATGGTATAGGGTTAAATTTATCTTTGTTCATAATCAAAATAAATTGGTGTGGCAAATAAAAACTGTGTTTTGTGTCTGTATTCATCAAATTAAGAATATTTGTTAGCTGCAGTGGCAAAGAGGAGTGTTTTTAAAAGGAACAAATGGGTAATGATTAGTTATTTTATTGATTTATGAAATGTTTATACCACTCTATATTTCAAAGAAATATTTGAGTGGTTTACAATATCATAAGGGCATCACAAAAGATCAAACAAATACAGTAAAAAGGTTCCCACCCAACTTATCAAGAGGAAAGATTGTTGAAAGCTCTAAAATGCAGTCCACTGAGGGTATTTGTAGCTGCTTTTTTTGGAGATTTGCACCCAGTGCAGCCTACTACTGTTTAGCAGAGTTCTGGAGAGCCAGCGAGAGATTCAGGAGTTAGGAACATAAGAGGATTTTTGCTGGATTGCATCAAAGGCTCCTCTAGTTCAGCATTCTGCTCCCAGAGCGCCTAACAACAGAAAAGAAGACATGAGCCCAATAGTCCTCTTTCACCTGGGATCGCCACTAACTAGTTTAAAGAGTGGTGGAAGCTGGTCACCATGTGTGGCATAACCCTCCCACTGAAAATGTCAAGCAATTAACAAGAGGCACTCCCAGAAATCCCAAATCTACACACTATGTTTCCATTTCTGGCAATCCCTTATTTTCTGGCCGACCAACTTTTTGCAATGCAGGAATCTTTAGCCCAACATGGGGTTCGTACCCACAAACCAGTCTCATGCTCTGCCAAGTGAGCTATCCCACTGCTTGAGCATTTCCTCCTGGTCTAGTGCAAAACGGCAGTATTTCAAGTGCAGAAATCTTTTAATAAATGTATTGCAATTAGGGAAGCATGGGGGGGGGGGGGAGAAAGCCCCAGATTAATAAATGCAACTAAGTGTTAGTTTCTGATTGCCACTGAGCAGTGCTTTAGAGTCACAAGGCTCTGTTTCGATTCCACACATTCCATACTGTTGGAAGTCACACGGGAGACAGGAGATGGATGTGACGTTAGTGGTTTCCTGTTCCTTTGTTCGTTTCAGTTGCTCTCTGCTTTCATTGAGAGAGGATGTATTTTTCTTTGCTGTCTGCGTAGAAGATAATAAAACTCTTTAGCCATGTGGCTCATACTATCTCATCCTTCCGCATGCTGCTGGAAACTCTGCTGAATGGGGGAACATGCCTTGGAGCCTTATCAGAGGCTCAGGTTGTTAATTATAGTCGGCAGGGTGATTCCAGAGGCTCGGCCGGAGGAAATGAGCTTTATCAGCTCGGTCGTAGCGGAGATCCCGACACTAAGTGTGTGTATGAGTGTGTGTGTGTTTGTACACAAACACATTAAACAATAAATACAACTTTATAAAAACAAACATTAAAATACAACATACATACATACATACCCTCCAACATTTCTCCATACAGCAGTCTTGAAAAAGGCAAATTCCACACCTAGGCTCATCAGGAAAGGAATTGAATATAAAAATGTCAATATCATTGAGACCAGTGTAGAAATATATGCTGTGACCATACTTGCATTATTGTGTACATTCACCTCAACTCAAAAAGGGTATTGTAGGTATGGGTGCTATATACTCTGAACAAAAAGCTAAGCTGATTGTAAATAATGTGATAACTGAAGAATTTAAAATAGAAAAAGGGACACGACAGGGGTGCCCAATTTCCCCATTACTTTTTATTTCTGTTCTGGAGGTGTTGCTAAATATGATTAGAGATGACCAGCAGGTTAAAGGTGTACAGGTCGGAGCTAAACATTATAAGTTAAGGGCCTTTGCAGATGATTTAGTACTTACTTTACAAGAGCCAGATACTAGTACAAAAAGGGTGTTGGAGTTAATTCAAGAATTTGGTCAAGTAGCCGGATTTAAACTGAACAAACAAAAGACTAAAGTTTTGGGAAAAAAATTAACAGTCATGGAGAGGGAGAAGTTCCAGAATGAAACAGGTTTGACAGTGGTTAAGAAGGTGAAATACCTAGGGGTTCATTTGACATCTAAGAATTTGAACTTGTATAAAGACAACTATGAAAAATGTTGGTCAGAAATTTAAAAAGATCTAGAAATATGGTCAAATCTGAAATTGTCAATGTTAGGCCGAATTGCAGTTATTAAGATGAATGTATTGCCCAGAATGTTATTTTTGTTTCAAACATTGCAAATTCTTGACAAGATGGATTGTTTCAAGAGGTGGCAGAAGGACATTTCGAAATTTGTCTGGCAGGGCAAAAAGCCCAGAATAAAATTTAAAATACTGACGGATGCAAAAGAAAGAGGGGGATTTGCCCTGCCGGATTTAAAATTGTACTATGAAGCAGCAGCGTTTTGCTGAAAGAGTGGATGCTCCTCGAGAATACAGATATCTTGGATTTAGAAGGTTTCAATAATACATTTGGTTGGCATGCATATCTATGGTATGATAAAATTAAGGTGCATAGGGCCTTTAAAAATCATATTGTCAGAAAAGCTTTATACAATGTTTGGATAAGATATAAAGATCTGTTGGAAAACAAAACCCCTAGATGGTTGTCACCCTTGGAGGCTAAGGCGTTGAAAAAGCTTAATATGGAAGCCGAATGGCCAAAGTATTGGGAAATTCTGGAACAAGATGGAGATAAGTTGAAGTTACAGAGTCATGAGAAATTGAAACCCAAAGTACGAGACTGGCTCCATTATTATCAAATAATGGAGGTGTATAAACAAGATAGGAAAATTGGCTTCCAGGTGGAGAAATCAAAATTAGAAACTGAACTGTTAGAACCCAATACTAAGAATTTGTCAAGAATGTATAATTTGCTGCTGAAATGGAATACACAAGATGAAACAGTTAAATCAGCTATGATTAAGTGGGCACAGGACATTGGTCATAACATTATGTTTGCTGACTGGGAATGGTTGTGGAACACCGGGATAAAATTTACGGCATGTAATGCCTTAAAGGAAAATATTATGAAAATGATTTATAGGTGGTACACGACCCCAGTCAAGCTAGCAAAAATTTATCATTTGCCTGACAATAAATGTTGGAAATGTAAAGAAACTGAAGGTACTTTCTATCACCTTTGGTGGACGTGCCCAAAGATTAAGGCTTTTTGGGAGATGATATATAATGAAATGAAAAAGGTACTTAAATGTACCTTCCCTAAGAAACCAGAGGCCTTTCTCTTGGGCATTGTCGGCCAATTGGTGTTAAAGAAAGATAGAACTTTCTTTATGTATGCTACGACAGCAGCAAGGATACTCATCGCAAAGTATTGGAAGACACAAGATCTACCCACCCTGGAAGAATGGCAGATGAAAGTGATGGACTATATGACACTGGCTGAGATGACTGGCAGAATCCGTGATCAGGGGAAAGTGACGGCGGAAGAAGATTGGAAGAAATTTAAAATCTATCTTAAGAACTATTATAAAATGGATGAATGTTAAAATGTCGAGGTTTTGAGAAAGAAAAGGGGATTACAGCGATATAAGATTAAGTGGAAGAAAAGATTAAGAAGACATATATTTGATAAAAATATTTAGAAGTTGCTGAAACAACTTTGGAAATTGGGATGCAGGAAGGGGAGGTATGGGGGAGTCCGAGAAGTGAGGGATATGAAAAAAAGGTTATGAAATTATACATGTTTGTATGTCTTTTTATTTGTTTGTATTGTTTAAAAAATTTTGTAAAACCAATAAAAAATTTATAAAAAAACAAACAAACAAAAAGGGTATTGTAAATTTAGAAAAGTTGCAGAAAAGGGGAATCATGATGCTGAAGGGGATGGAATAACGCCCACACAAAGAAAGGTTACAAGATGTGAGACATTTTTTTACAGGAAAGACAAAAGAGAGAGATGGGAAACGTATTTAAGATTATGCATGCAGAGTTTGGGTGTAATCTTCGACACCTCCCTTTCCATGGAGGTGCAGATTGCAGCTATAACAAAGGCGGCATTTTTTCATCTCCGCCAAGCTAAGCAGTTGGCTCCTTACCTCTCTCGCCCTGACCTAGCCACTGTGATCCACGCGACGGTCACCTCCAGACTGGATTATTGTAACGTGCTCTATGTGGGGCCCTTGAGACTGACTCAGAAACTCCAGTGGGTGCAGAATGCCGCAGCGAGACTCCTTACAGGGTCCTCACTGCGAGATCACATTCACCCGGTGCTATACCAGCTGCACTGACTCCCGGTGGAGTACAGGATCAGGTTTAAAGTGCTGGTTTTAACCTTTAAAGCCCTGCATGCCCTAGGACCCTCGTACCTACGGGACCGCCTCTCCTGGAATGTCCCACAGAGGAACTTATGGTCTTCAAACAAAAACCTCTTGGAGGTCCCAGGCCACAGAGAGGTTAGGCTAGCCTCAACCAGAGCCAGGGCTTTTTCGGCTCTGGCTCCGATCTGGTGGAACACTCTGCCACAAGAGATTAGGGTCCTGCGGAACTTGACATCTTTCCGCAGGGCCTGCAAGACAGAGCTGTTCCACCAAGCCTTTGGCCAGGGCACAGCCTGACTCCCTCCTTTGGCAATCTTCACAGAACTCTAGCCCGATGGTTGCCATCAATTTGATTTGAAGTAATTTTTTAATGAAATGATTTTAGAATGTTGTATTATTTTATTGTTGTTAGCCGCCCTGAGCCCAGCTTCAGCTGGTGAGGGCGGGATATAAATAAAAAAATATTATTATTATTATTACATAGGCAATATCAGTGAAAAAAATAAATATGGCTACGTATAGAAAGTTGTTAACAGAAATAGGAAACAAATTAAAATTGAAATAATTTAATGAAATTAGGGAGAAAGTAACAAAGTGGCAGCAATATTTTCAGTTAAATGAAACATTTAAGAATGATAAAAAGAAAGGATTTCAGTATGAAATTTCAACTTTTCAGAGAGAAATAATAGAAAATGATAGGAAATTAATATTGAAAATGTACAATCTGTTGCTAGAATGGGAAACAAAAGATGAAGAGGTTAAATCAATCATGATTAAATGGGCACAAGATGTGGGACACAATATACAGATGGAGGAATGGGGGAAAACTGGGGAAGAATGAGATAAAATTTACGGCATGTCTAGTGATGAAAGAAAATTATATGAAAATTATAGATAGATGGTATCTAACTCCAGTAAAATTAGCAAAAATGTACAAAAATAAAGAAAGTAAATGTTGGAAATGTGAATTAGCAGAAGGGACATTTTCCTATATGTGATGGGATTACAAAATTGTAAAGAAATATTGTTGTTGTTGTTTAGTCATTTAGTTGTGTCCGACTCTTCGTGACCCCATGGACCAGAGCATGCCAGACACTCCTGTCTTCCACTGCCTCCCGCACTTTGGTCAGACTCATGTTTGTAGCTTCAAGAACACTGTCCAACCATCTCGTCCTCTGTCGTCTCCTTCTCCTTGTTCCCTCCATCTTTCCCAACATCAGGGTCTTTTCCAGGGAGTCTTCTCTTCTCATGAGGTGGCCAAAGTATTGGAGCCTCAGCTTCAGGATCTGTCCTTCCAGTGAGCACTCAGGGCTGATTTCCTTAAGAATGGATACGTTTGATCTTCTTGCAGTCCATGGGACTCTCAAGAGTCTCCTCCAGCACCATAATTCAAAACATCAATTCTTCTGCGATCAGCCTTCTTTATGGTCCAGCTCTCACTTCCATACATCACTACTGGGAAAACCATGGCTTTAACTATACGGACCTTTGTTGGCAAGGTGATGTCTCTGCTTTTTAAGATGCTGTCTAGGTTTGCCATCACCTTTCTCCCAAGGAGCAGGCGTCTTTTAATTTCGTGACTGCTGTCACCATCTGCAGTGATCATGGAGCCCAAATCAAAGAAATATTAGGAAATTATTTACAATGAAATGAAGAAGATGTTTAAAATAACTTTTGTTAAAAAACCCATCCAACTAGGAGCCTACTGAGCAGCCTACTTCCCCAAGGCATTTGGCATTTAGGGTAACCAGTCTCCTATAATTCTGCTCACCTTATATAGTGGACAGTGCTTTGGTTGGACTACGGGCCCAGTAATTCTTCTGGTACATCCCAATGATGTCCATTTGTTGGGCTTCAATTTTGAGGGCAACGGGTACATGGATAAGGGTATGCTTACGGGTTGTTCAATTGCATTCATGGCCTTCAAGGCTTTTGGAACATTCATTGACTGGGATCGTTTCCATATAGGCTTATCGGGGATCATCCATTATCAAAATGATTTTCTACTGCTTGGGACGGCAAACTACCCAGCTTGTAGTAATGTCTTGAGGGGCTTGGCTTCTCTGGCAGAAGAACTATGAGTTCGCCTGGGCACAGAAAAAATGGGGAGGGGTGAGATAAAATTATGGAATGATTCTTCAGCAGGTGCAGCAGGTGAGCATCACTTGGAGGCAATTAGGAGTTTGGCTGCTGTAAGAAGAGTTTCCAAAAACTGCAACTGGCCAGAACTTGCATCAGCCTGTTAAACCAGGCCATCTGCTCAAGAAAACTAGGCCAGGTAAACTTCTTGCTTGGCAGATAAAGAAAAAAACAGAAAGAGAGACAAATAAACAAAGTAACTCATGAAGGGAAGACACTTGATACGGAAGAAAAAGTAAATACCATAAATGTTTTGTAAATTACTTTGCTAATCTATACAGTAGAGGATCAGAAACAGAACAAAAAATAATAAAAATATACAGGGCAAACAAATTCCCAAAACAAGTGAAAATAAAATGGAAAAATTACATGCACCAATCACGATAATGAAAATACATCAAGCAATTATTAATCTGAAATTAGAGAAAGCACCAGGCCCAGATGGGCTTCCTGCAATACATTTTAAAAAGTTAGAAGATTCTATTATGTTAACTTTAAAAACATTAATGAATGCTATAATGAGGGAAGGAAGAACTCCAAATTCTTGGCAAGAAGCAAATATTACTTTAATTCATAAACAAGGAACAGACAGAGAATCAATTAATAATTACAGACCCATATCATTGCTTAAGGCATTTCCGTGCGCTGCTCTGGTTCGCCAGAAGTGGCTTAGTCATTCTGGCCACATGACCTGGAAGCTGTACGCCGGCTCTGTCAGCCAATAAAGTGAGATGAGTGCAGCAACCCCAGAGTCGGCCATGACTGGACCTAATGGTCAGGGGTCCCTTTACCCTTTATCATTGCTTAAGAATGATTATAAGCAGGGGGGCCGCTAGGGGTACCTTGGAAGATGGCCGACAATACCATCTTTCTGGCTCACATGAGGTAATTTAGAGGCTGATTATGGGGAGTATATCAGCCTCCCTTCTTCTTCCCAGGGAGTGGGAAGATGCTGCCTCGCCCATGGTTGCCCATAAATCACCCCTGAGTTCAAAAGAAGGAGGGGGTGGGGGCACTGGGCGGAATGCCCTCGCGCGAGCTCCGGAGCTCCCGGACGTAGCTTTCAAGAGCGAAACTAGTTGCTTAATATTAAAAAATTGGAGAAAGTAAATGCACATGTTTCGAGTGAAGTCAGGGGTGTATTATCTGCTAAATAAATCTACCACTGAGAAGAGAAGAGAAGAGTGATGGGACGGAATGAACAAAAGATTACATCAAAGAATCACAGCCATGTCGGTATGTTGAACGGAATGGAAAGGGGGGGACTTTCTTTTTCATTATGATTTACCTAACAACCCCCCCCCCCTTAGAAGAACCGTCGCAATGACTGATAGCAAGTGAGACTGAAAAATAAACTGTGTGGAAACAAAAAATACTAGCAAAAGGTTTTACTTTGTGAAAGATCTGGAAAGAAGAAAGGCTTTCTTGTGGCTTAGTTATTAATGCGATCCGCCATTAAGAGACAGACCTTGTTGCAAGATTTACAGTCATGGGGGGGGGGGTGAGCCACGGCTCTGGTATTAGGTTTGGATTGTAAATTTGAAAGGGAAATAACCCTCCTGGAAAGACTGATTTATGGTGCAACTGGTCTGGGAAAATTAGGGAGCGGACACCTAGACTGTATTTCACCGGAACTGACTAAAATGGCGATGGTCGCTTGAACAGGATTTTTGGACTTTTGGATCTACTTGAGATAAATTACGGGAGAGCATTACAAAGTTCACACAGAAATATAAACAACGTTCCTTTTAACTCGCTTGTGGAAACAACTCGGAGGTTATTAAGAAGAAAAAGGATAACAACAAGGAGATGGGAAGATGGGACTGTGAATACCAAAGCAGCAGAAATATAAGATGATTGGACCCCTACCGAACTCGAAGCATGGGTACCCCCCACAAAAAAATTAAAATTCGGTTGAATATTTGGACTCTGTGATATGTATTGGTATAATTTGGAATAATTAATATGATATGATTGGTTTGGTAAATGGAAATTTAACAAAAATTATTTTTTAAAAAAATGATTATAAGCTGTTTGTGAGTATTCTAGCAAACAGACTGAAATTTTTAAAGGACAATATAAACCAAGATCAAGCAGGATTCCTTCCAAACAGGCATATAAAGTCAAATATGAGAATAGTGATTGATTTATTGGAATATTTAGAATTAAGAACAAATAAAAGAACGGTGTTTATGCTAATAGATGCCAAGAAGGCTTTTGAAAATTTATCAAGGGTATTCCTAAAGAAAGTATTGGAACTAGCATCATTGGGTGAAAATTATTGCAGAGGTATAAATGTGATTTACGAGAAGCAGCAGGCTAGTCTAATAATTAATAGTGTCAAGACAGAATGCTTTCCAGTAGAGAAGGGCACCAGACAAGGATGTCCTCTCTCACCTTTACTTTTTATATTGACATTAGAAATATTGTTGTCGGAAATAATGAAAGACAAAGAGATCATAGGAATAACATTGGGGAAAGAGGTTTATAAGATCAGGGCCTTTGTGGATGATATTTTGTTAACAACAGAAGAACCAGAAGCAAGTATCGCTAAAACAATAAAAATAATATATGATTTTGGCAAGGTGTCTGGCTTTAAAATGAATATGGAAAAGATAAAACTTATGGTAAAAAATATGCAAGAACTAGCAAAAAGAACTTCAGGAAAAGGTTGGCTTACAGATTGTTAAGAAAGCAAAACATTTGGGTAAAGATCTAACTATGAAGAATATCAATCTGTACAAAAATAAGTATGAGAAAGTTTGGAAAGGAATAATGAAAGATTTTGAAACCTGGAGTAGATTAAAGTTATCATTATGGGGAAGAGTCTCCGTAATTAAAATGAATGTCCTGCCAAAAATGCTATATTTGTTCCAAATGATACCAATTATAAATAAAGAGAATTACTTTGAAGAATGGAGGAAAGATATAATGGGATTTGTATGGCAAGGAAAAAAACTGCAGATAAAATTATAAATTATTGCCAGACAGAAAGAAAGGAAAGGGGAGGATTAGCATTTCCAAATTTAAAATTATATTATGAAACGGAATGTTTAATTTGGGTAAGAGATTGGATTAGATTGGAAAAAACTAATATACTGGATCTTGAAAGTTTTAATAATAGAGCAATGGGAGAAACTCTGCTGAGAGGATATATGATTTACTGCCTCATACACAATTAAATAAAATTTTGTAAAGGTGTTCTATAGGTGGTACTTAATGCCAGTTAAGTTGGCAAAGATATACAAATTGAAATCCAACCTCTGTTGGAGATGTGGTGGAGAAATAGGAACAACAATACATATGTGGTTGAGGTGTGAGGAAATTAAGAAATTTTGGATAGTAGTACACGAAGAAGTAAAGAAGATGTTGAAAAATTGTGCTTTAATGGGACAAGATTCCCATTCTCATGGATTTGTTCTTCTTTAAGCACAAAATGGCAAGGGAGTGGCATAAGGTGATCTATCACCCATATCCAGGTAGCTGACCAGTGGCCTGACTAAAGAAGATCCTTTTTACTATGTACTACATTTCTGAGAGACATGAGAATAAGACAGTTTGTACTCTGTTCTCTTTTCCTCTAATTTTCCCATTCTCTTGATCTCACGTCTTTCTGGCTATCTCACCATAAGAACTATTTTTGTTGGCAGCAGCTCATTGGAAACAGATTCTGAAATGAGAGAGTGGGGGGATGGTTTTGAGTTTGGTAGTCCTGGGTGATTTTAACATCCATGCTGCCACAGCCATACAAGGGACCACTTTGGACTTCATGGAAACCATGGCCTCCATGGGCTGTCCCTGAATAAATCTGGACCTACTCATTGCCATGGACATGCTTTAGATCTGGTGTTTACCTCTGTGGTCATGGGTGATCTGACACTAAGTTTCAGTGGAACAAAAGAAGTACCATGGTCAGATCACTTCCTGGGGTAACTGGACTTCACCGCAACCCTTCCTCTCAGCAGGCAGGTAGGACCAACTTGAATGGTTTGCCCCCGCCATTTAATGTAGGTTTCTTTGCAGATAAAGTCACAATATATGTAGGAATATTTATGTGTAAATGAATGACGGAAGTAACACACTCTATTAGTTACTGACAAGGAAATGACCCATCTCAGTGACTGCTCCTGGACTCCTGAGTGTTTTAATGAAAGACCATGCATGAGACATAAAATGGAGCCATCAGTCAGAAACCCTATTCCTCATTGCAATGTAGGCTCAATAGCCACTCACTTATGAAAAGCCTCATCATAGGCTTGCCACGTTTCCACCCCTGGTGAACCCTATAAATCAAAACTAAATATCTGCAAAGAGTAGGAGCCAAACTCCAACCCTGACAACCCCATTGGCAATTGGCGGTGCCACCCTGCACAATCCCTTAGCAGGGAAGAAAATGCCTCACCTGTAGCAGTATCAGCAGCCATGACTGACTCCTGTGTGACTTCCACAGCTGGCCCTTCCTCAGAAGCAAAACCGGTACCTGCCTCCAAGGCATCCAGACATGCTAATATTAAATCAACAACACCCTGGTTAGGCTTTTCTATTCCTGTTGCTGAAAGCTGCGGGGCACTTCCCACAGCTGTTGCCAATGTGGAAGCTGCAGCTGTGACAGATGTTGATTTCTGCCTTTCCAAGGCCTCAAGGCACATCAATATAGCCCTCCAGTCTGGCTCTTCCTCCTCCTCAGAGGGGGTTGTCAGGGTTGGCTGTGCCTGCATCTTCTGGGGTGCAGGAGCTTTTGGTTGGCCTTATGGACTCCTCTACCCCTGCTTTTACCTGGAGCCATGCTCAGAAACTGCACCCTTCTCCTAACAAGAATCCTCAAGTTGGAGAAGAATTCACAAATATAAAAGATTCCCCTCTGCCTCAGTCACTATGAGACAGAAGCACACTTGCAAAATGAACCCTCAAGAGCCAACCACTAAACAATACTTAACATGAGCTTTGTGGTTGCGTGGGGAGTTTTGAGTCTGATCTCTCTCTACTCCTGGGCTTAGGACACAAACCATTATACAACACTACTTACCAATAAATATCAAAACTGTTGTCTAGCCACAGCAAAAATGGGTGAGGAGGACCTGAAGAAACCCCTTTCAACCATCCCTGTACCACTCCTCAAGCCCAGGCTTCAGGGATGATATTCCAACCGCCAGCCCCTGCTAACTGCCTAAATCCCCAGTCTGTACTAAAATGATTTTTTGCCAGTATTTAAAAGTCCTGACCCAGCCGCTAGAATCTAAGAGTTGCTGACTTAGCTCGTTACATATTGCCAGAAACTTTAGAACTCCTAAGATCTATCACAAAAGGATGCCTGGATGTGAAACTATTTTCTCACTATAGGCCCTAACTACTGCAGGCACATTCTGATCACCCTCAAAAAAAGAAAAATAATTTAATTTGTGCTTATGACAATTTGAGCTTAGCTAATTTAGCTAAGTTTGTTATAATGTTATGATGGACCACTCATCTTAGAATGCAATGGAAGGTGATTCCTAAGTACTTGAAACTTTTTACTTCTTTGATTTCTCAATCACCAATGCACCATTTAAAGGAATGAACCAGAGGCAGGGGGTGGTGTCTATATGTGAAAACATACCCAATGCCAACCTCATGAAACAAAAGAACATTCTGTCAGACCTTCTCCCATGCGTTTCTGGTCTCCTCCCACCCTCCAAAATTTAGAGTCCATTTCCCCAGTGTTCCAATATTTTGAGCTTCCTTTATCCTTCATAGAGCCAATATCAGTTTGCATTGCCTATCCTACTGCACATCCCCTCCCAGAGTTGAAAAAAATAATAAAGTCAAGATTTCAACTTTCTATTCACCTGGAGAAAGGATGGCCAAGAGGAGACAAGTACTCAGGAAAATTTTCATAGTGCTGGAGAGATCAAAAGCTGAGAAGCACTCAGAAGAAACAAGCAGGTAACACTGGGCAACAATTTTTTACTTTTTGAATGTTGTTTAGATTTCTACAACTGATTTAGGGTATTTTTGCACTGCTGAATCAGGAAATGGCATCCGTTTCTCTCCATCAGGTCAGGTTTTCTGTAAACTGAATGGTGGGCATTGATAAAGGTAAGTACACGTAAATTGCATGTTGCTTCACCATTTTTCAAACTTCAGGGCTTGAACTTCTGTTTCTTGGAACTCCTGGAATGCTCAGCGGCACGGAGGTCTCTCTTCAGAGTCCAACAGTAGTCAGCCATTATGACTGCGTCCCAGCGACCCTGATACCTGGTCTCCATCTCTTTCATGTCCTGATGGAATCTCTCCCCCTGCTCGTCACTCATTGAACCCAGGTTCTCAGGAAACCGGTCCATATGTGAAAATAGGTAGTGCATCTTGATGCTCATGTTGCAGCCCAGGTTTCTGAAAGCAGTCAGCATGTTGTTGACAAGTTCTGCGTAGCTTCTGGCCTTATTGTTGCCAAGAAAGTTCTTCACTACCAGAACAAATGCCTTCCACACTTCCAGTTCCACTTCGTTCATTGAGTTTCCGAACTCTGGATCTCTGATGAGCTGACGGATCTGAGGACCATCAAAGATTCCAGCTTTCAACTTCTCCATGGTCAATCCTGGAAAAGCCTGGCACAAGTAAATGAAGCAGTCACCATCCTTGTCCAGAGCCTTGGTGAACTGCTTGATTAAGGCGAGCTTGATGTGCAGCGGTGGGAAGAGTATTCTGTCTATGTCCACCAGAGGGTCGTTGGTGATGTTCCTTTCTTTGCAAGGCACCAATTCCTCCCGCACAGGCCAGTCCTTCTTCATGTAATGCTGAGCACAGTCCCTACTATCCCACATGCACAGAAAACATGGGTACTTGGTGAAGCCAGACTGTTGTCCCAACAAAAAGTTCACCATCTTCAGGTCAACACAAATAAACCACTTATGCTGATCATAACCAATTTTCTCCAGCACATACTTCACCGCTTCATAGTTCTCCTTCAGTGTACTTGAGCGAGCCAGGGGTATAGAGGCAAACTGGTTGCCGTTGTGTAGCAGAACACATTTCAGTGATCGCTTGCTGCTGTCAATGAACAGTCTCCAATCTTTGGGTTCGTACTGTGGCACTCCAAGCTTGAGCAGAAGCTGCGCAATATCTGCACAGTACACCAAGTCCTTCTCTTCAAGAAAAAACGGAGATACTCTTGATGCCTGTTGCGGAAGAAGCTGATGCGAGCACTGTCAGAGAGGTTTTTTTCCTTCAATCTGGATGCCAACAGTTCGGCAGAGTCCTTTGACAAGCTGAGGTCACGAACTAGATCATTCAACTCCTTTTGGGAAAATGGATGTGGAGCATCATCTTCAAGAACCACTTCTTCTTCATGTCCTTCAACATGGAGGCATCTTCGTCACTAATGTCAGGAAGTTCTCTGAAGATAGGCACTGGAATTTCATCACAATGAGCTACAGGACGACGTGCTGATTGAAGATCAGGATACTTCGTGGGGTGGCTGCCCCATTAACTTAGTTTTGATCCCCCAACTTTATGCTTTGCTGCACCAATTTATGGAAGATTTCGAGGTTTTATGACTTCAAATTGATCCCTTTTCGACATAATCACCCAGAACTATCGGACCTGAATACTTCTTGTCATTAAAATAATCATTTCCAATCAAAACAATTATTTGACAAGGCATTTTACCCCCACCAACTTCTTCTAAAATGCTCCACACAAGCGTACATGTGAACAAAAATGTAAAAAAGACATGTGGCCATAGCTCAAAAACTTGACCTGATTGAGCAAAACCAATGTGATTTTTTGATTCAGCGCATCAGATTCGTCCTAAATCAGCTGAAAAAACGCAGACAACAAATTTGTTGTTGACCAGTGTAATCAATGGAGGAAGAGGCTGACTTGGAGGGATTTATAGGCCAAGAAGAAGGTTGACATGGAAAGAAATGGTACAGTGAGGGGGTGGGAAATGATGAAAGCAATGATTGCATGCCTTCCCAGACAGCCTGTAATTTTATCATGGAACAAAATGCATAGTGTGAAAATTGAATTAAATATTTCTGGGAACCGCATGAATTTTGCCAGCTACCTTTTCTATTCCACCCCATTCTTGGTACTAAGAAACATATATTTAAAGTTATTGAATCCCTTTTGGGAACCCCATGAAATTTAACCAAAGAACTTTCTGCAATTTTACGTATTTGAGTCGTTTGCCACCATTACTTCTCATTTGCGCGCACGCACACACACACACAAACCATTGTCACCTTCACCTGGTCCTTTTTTTTTCTTAAGAAAAAGTGCACTCACCACCTCTGTCACCAACCCAGATGCCGTCACTGCCCACTGGTGGAAGAAGGGGGTGTGGTGGGTGCGGCACACCCCAGTTGTCATCCTTGGGGGTGACATTGTTGCACTGGGATGTTCACTGTGGGCAGCGCCCCCCTGGGATACTCGCCCCACCCCCACAGGCAGCTAGCCCCAACCCCAGGTGCACAGCCAGAGCAGGGTGCCGGAGCAGCTAGCTCCACCTCTGTCACCACCATCTTGAAACCAAAATCACGTGAGAAGCCTGGCTTCACCATCTTCTAGGGAGATCTTGATTGTCTCCCAACCCCAAGTATTTTTGTTCATTAACAGGCAGAAGGTCAACATGTACTCCCCTGGGCTGCTGTTTAAAATCCTGCTATTTTCTACCCTTGTTTCTTTGTGGACGAATCACTGTGTGAAGCTTACCCAGCAGTGCTACTTGGCGGGCAACATCATATTGCACTCTACCATTACAGCTGCTGGACACTGCAACCTTCATCTTCCGCCTCCTTCATCTTCTGCCTCCATGCATGCACCCTGGCTTCTGCATGGCTTGCGCTGCTGAAGCACCCTTAGTGGGGTGAGCCTCAACCACTGGTTCTTTGCATCATGAGGCAACTGTAGTGGCCCCTTTGCCTCACTGCTGCTGCTGCTGTATCTCTCCATTGTTCTCACCAACCGCTCAGAGGCAGAATGTTCCACAGAATAATATTGTAACCAAGAAGCACTATCATCGTCAGGAAGCCAGACTGCAATGGTGTCAACCCTCAAGATGCCAGAAGTGCATTCTGGCGTTCCGACAGGGAAAACATCCACCCTGCCTTCACCTGTTTTTCCTCCTTTCCCCACTTTAATGCTCTCTTGCACACAGACAACTCCCCTTTCCAGGTTTCCTTCTCTCTGCTATACTGCAGTCTGCTTTGTGCGCATACCTTACATTGATATGTTATTCCACTTATTTCAAATCCTAAGAGGAATCCTGTCAGTTAGTTCTTCAGTTAAAGGTAAAGGTAAAGGTACCCCTGCCCGTACAGGCCAGTCGTGTCCGACTCTGGGGTTGCGTGCCCATCTCGCTTAAGAGGCCGGGGGCCAGCGCTGTCCAGAGACACTTTTGGGTCACGTGGCCAGCGTGACGAAGCTGCTCTGGTGAGCCTGCACCAGCGCAACACACGGAAACGCCGTTTACCTTCCCACTATAAAGCGGTACCTATTTATCTACTTGCACTTAAGTGTGCTTTCGAACTGCTAGGTGGGCAGGAGCTGGGACCGAACAACGGGAGCTCACCCCGCCGTGGGATTCGAACCGCTGACCATGCGATCGGCAAGTCCTAGGCACTGAGGTTTTACCCACAGCGCCACCCGCGTCCCTAGTTCTTCAGTTAGAGAAGGCTAAGTCCAGTTTATTGAAATTCTTTGCCTCCGTTTAATTAAATATTTCTTATAAATTACTACATTGAAGCTGGAATTTCATGTTGAAGACAACACATTGTTCCACGAGGCAAATTCAGTGCACAAATGTCCTATAGAATATTTGAGGGCTCAATGTCATTTGTCTCTTTCACATGAGGCAGCACAGGAATGGAAGAAAGACATTTGGGTACAGCAGAAAAAGTCGGACAAATAAGGTGAAAGAAGGGCTTGTTTGAAACAACAGCAATACTCCATGAAATATCACGAATTGCCCTGCCAGTCTATCCCCACCTCAGTTTCACCACAATGCCCATGGGCATTGCAGATGCTGTCAATCAGGTACAAAGTTGGAACATCACATTCACATATATTTATCTTTCCAGTGATCTTGTGATGCTGGAACCTGTTTACATTCTGGTATCCCACCAATTCTACGTTTAGTTTCCAGAGCTTAACTATGAAAAAGCACCTTGCTCCATCTGTCCTGAATCTTCCAACATTCAATTAAGTTCTATTGTTATCAGAGAGGGAACAAAAACTTTTCTCTGTCCATTTTGTCCAGCCATGCATAATCTTATACACCTCTCACATCTGTTTTTTGCTTCTCCTCTAAACTAAAATGCCCCAAATTTCATAAATTTCCGGGGGGGGGGGGGTAATTCCATTCCCTTCAGCATCTTGATTCCTCTTTTCTGAAAATTTTCTGAATATATAATGCCCTTTTAGTGGTGAGGTGACCATACTCATTATTGCAAGTATGGTGTCATAATATATTTCTAGGAAATATTGGGGAAATTGGGGTGGACCTTGGGGGAAAAATTTTCTTTTAATGATGAGGGATGGTGGAATGTAAAGGGAAAGTGGTTATATAACTAAATTGAATAGTGGGTTAAACAAAATAAGTTTTAAATTGGGAGTAAGAACTTGTGGAACCAAATTAATGAAAGGGGAATACAATAGGGAGGGGGATGGGGGAGTCCTGGAAAGATGTTAATGAAAGTAAGGCTTTAATTGTAAAGGTTTATTTTTTCTTTTTCTTTTGTTTTTTCTTTTTTGAGTTTTGGAAACTTCAATAAATATGATTTTTAAAAAAACAACATAATATATTAATATATTTCTATAGAGGTGTCATAGATATGGGCAGTTTTATATTGTATTACTTTCCTAGTGAGCTTAGGTATGGAATTTGCCTTTTTCACAACTGCTGCACACTTAGGTATGGAATTTGCCTTTTTCACAACTGCTGCACACTAAGCTGGCATCTTTATTGATTTCTATCTGCTATGACCTCAAGACCCTGTTCCTGGTCAAAAACTGCCAATTCAGATTCCATGAATATCTGAAGCTTTAAAATTAAAATTAAAAATTAAAATTAAAAAAGCTTTAAAAATTACACTATTCAAAGGTAAGAGAGAGAGATTTTTTTTTAAAAAAATGAGTGACTAAACAACTGCCTTCTTTGAAACTGCTGGAACCACTTCTTCATTTTCTGAAACATCACATTCCTTCTGGGGGGCCACAGCATTCTTTTTAATCCTCATTTTTCAATTATCTTTTTTAAAAAAGCCAACAATCATTAAATATCATTTATGATTAAAATACAGCAAATTAATATTCATTTCTTGTAGAAAGGGGCCCCCAAAGCTCCAGTGGTCGACATTTGGATTTTAAAAAGCAACTGAGAGGTGATTGGGGTGACTTGATCCTCTTCTTATTTTTAATTATATTTTATTAGTTTTCCAAAAATAACAAAGACTAAACAACAACAATACATGTTCATAATTAAACAAAGCAAGAAAAGAATTGACTTCCCCCTGGTCCCTTTCCTGGTTCCATTGTTTATCATCATACCGCATGTCCATTTTAAATTGAAAAATCATTGAAAATTACTCATTCTCCCTTCATAGTATCATTACAAGTAGTTCTAGAAGCCGGCTAATGTACTAACCTGTGTACATTGCTTCTGTATATATGCAATAAAGTCCTTCCAATCTTCCTTAAATTTGTTATTGTCTCTTCCTCTTAGTTTCAATGTCAATTTTGCCATCTCAGCATATTCCATTAGTTTAACTTGCCAATCTTTTTCAGCTGGGACCCTTCTTCTTTCCAATGTTGTGCTAGTAGTATTCATGTGGCTGTAGTTGCAGACTTAAATATGTGCTGGTATAACTGCTCCTGTAATACCTATTTGGAAGGTTTTTTAACAAAAGTTATTTTGAACATCGTCATTTCATTGTAAATCATTTCCTAATATTTCTTTACAATTTTGTAATCCCACCACATATGGGAAAATGTCCCTTCTGCTAATTCACATTTCCAACATTTACTTTCTTTATTTTTGTACATTTTTGCTAATTTTACTGGAGTTAGATACCATCTATCTATAATTTTCATATAATTTTCTTTCATCACTACACATGCCGTAAATTTTATCTCATTCTTCCCTAGTTTTTCCCCATTCCTCCATCTGTATATTGTGTCCCACATCTTGTGCCCATTTAAACATGATTGATTTAACCTCTTCATCTTTTGTTTCCCATTCTAGCAACAGATTGTACATTTTCGATATTAATTTCCTATCATTTCTTTCTGAAAAGTTGAAATTTCATACTGAAATCCTTTCTTTTTATCATTCTTAAATGTTTCATTTAACTGAAAATATTGCAGCCATTTTGTTATTTTCTCCCCAATTTCATTAAATTCTTTCAATTTTAATTGGTTTCCTATTTCTGTTAACAACCTTCTATACGTAGCCATATTTATTTTTTTCACTGATATTGCCTATGTACGATAGTCACCATGGTGTTTTTTGTTCCAGTAATCCTTTATACTTTCTCCAAACTTTAAATATCACTTTCCTTATTATATTATTTCAGAAGCCTTGATGAATTCTTTGTCAGGAAAAAGCAGCAACGCAAGAGCGAGCTGCAGGTGTCTGCAAAGCAAAACAGGATGTTGATGTTTGGGACTGTACCATGGGAACAAAGGGGCAGTCTATTCACTGTACTGAGCACCGGATGTTAGCTCAGAGTGTCATCTGACCTGTACTGGAAGTACAGGGGTGGAGTTTTATCTCTCTACTGTTGGAGACTGGAGAGTGCAGACGTGTTTCTCTGTACTGCTGCAATGACAGAAATAAAGACATGTAAATAGATTTCTGTCTGTCTCTTTCCCCTCCCTGAGGGAAGCAGGGAGGAGGGAGGAATGGTGTGTCCCTCTCACGCTGAGTGGGATTGCCGAATGTGACCTTGCCTGTATCCTGCCGGGAGACGCAGACAGGGAGGTCAACAAGGATCTCAAGCCGAGTGCCTGGAGAGTGGCCAGCTACCTCTGACTAAGGCCTGAGAATCCGACATCTGGTAGCATTGCCAGTGGTTTTGATCCATCGAAATCTGCATGAGAGGTTGATGGATCGTTCTTCATCCTCTGCACCACGGGAGGAAGATAAGTCTGTGTGCAGCTAGAAGCTAAACAGACGGCTGGGCATCGAGACGGAGTGAAAGCCAAGCAACGGAGCCCCAAGGTATGGAGAATTTATGGCTGTGTGAAGTGAACGCGTAAAGAAAAATATCTTCGGTTCGCTGTGTGTCTGCGTTAGGCTGAAAGCCAGCACAGGAAAACAGCCGAATACCTTGCATTCCTAGATAACGCTGGAATGTGCTGTTGCTAAGCAACGGGAAGTCAGTAGAGTGGAAACTTACTGGCTAAAGGGGCTGGAACACGGAGAGTAGAATCATAGAATCATAGAGTTGGAAGAGACCACAAGGGCCATCGAGTCCAACCCCCTGCCAAGCAGGAAACTATTTTATTTTGACTATCTCCCTGTTCTGTGCAAGGACATTTTATGCAGCTTGCGGTTTATCTGCCAAGTGAGAAAAAGGCAGTAAACAACCAAGAGTGACTGTTGGATTTTACAGGCTCGAGAGTGAAAGCTGCGGCTTGGAGTCAAAATGGATGCCAAGAAGGGGGCAGGCTTACCTTACCCACCTCCCCTGACTAATGACAATTACTCATCTTGGTCTATAAAGATGAAAGCTCTGCTACAGAATCAGAGGATTTTTGGGGTGATTGAGAACCCCATTCCTGCAGCACCAACGCCAGGTTGGAATTCACAGAATCTGAAAGCCAGGACGGCTATAATTCTCTGTGTCTCAGATCAGCAACTCGTGCATATCCGGGATTTAGTGAACGCACGAGAGATTTGGGAGACGCTGCGTAGAACACATCAGAGAGATGCTGGTTCTTCAGTGTTGCTGCATTTTGAAAAGCTGACCAATCTGAGGCTTGCGCCTGATGGAGATGTACAAGCGCATTTGACTGAGATGAAGTTCCTGCGTCAGCAGATGGCGGAGCGCAATTTCCGTCTACAAGAAGAGGTCTTTTGCTTCATGATTATCAACAGCCTTAATCGGACTTACAAAACAGTTGCCAGTCAGCTTGGTTCCCTACCGGCCCAGGATCTCACTTCGGAGAGGGTGTGTGCCGTTGTTCCGAATGAACACGATCGCCTTGCTGCACTGGATGTGAAGGACAGGGGGAGAGAGGCACGGAGTTCTGACTCCCCCACTGATGTTGCTACTGAGGAGCATGCTGTAGCCTTGAGCGCTGTCTGATGTTACAATTGTGGACAGACTGGGCATCTTCAGCGGAACTGTAAGAAGCCACGTCAACAGAAAGGAGCCAAGGGGAGCTCTGCGAAGCCTGAGGCGTCAGGCAAAAGTCGCACCAAGTCCCAGGTGAAACCTGCAAAGGCTTTGATGTCGAAAGGAACCACGCCAGAGGTGGAGAACACATTCATCATTGACACGGGTTGTTCGAATCACATGACGTCACACAGAGGTCTGTTTTCGACATTTAAGAAGCAAAGCTTCACTGTGAAGCAGGCCAACGGTCAGGAGCTGGAAGCGACCGGGATTGGAACTGTGTATCTTGAGAGTCTGAACTTGACTATACACAATGTGTACTTGGTTCCTGAGTTGAAGTTCAATCTGCTGAGTGTTTCGCAGATTGCAAAGAAAGGACTGAAACTGTCCTATGATGATAAGAGCTGCAAGATCTTCAAAGATGGAGAGCTGTATCTTTCTGCCAGAGAGAAAGATGGACTGTATTTGTTGACTTTTGATCAAAGTGATTACATGAAATGTAATGCATTTGATTCTAATGAAATTTCTCTCGCAGGTATGACCAAGGACGCCCGGAAGGTGACCGGGGTCGACAGAGCATTTCAGCAGGTGTATGCTGATGTGATTGGTCCTCTAGCACCATCTAGAGGCAATGCAAGATATTATCTTGTGTGTGTGGATTGTTTCTCTCATTATGTGTGGGTATATACATTTGAGAAACCAAAAGAAGCCTTAGAAAGGTTTAAGGAGTTTTGTGACAAGGTTAAAAATGTGCCTGATGCTAACATAGATTGTCTTTTCACAGATGAGAAGCCAATTTTTCTTTTACAAGATTTTCAGGAGTTCCTGCAGAAGAAAGGGATTAACCACAAGGTTGCTGTTTCAGCGGAAGCGTGGAACAGGGGTGTCTGTGTACGGGTGAACAAAGAATTGCGGAGTCGTTAATGTCTTATGTTCACACGTGGTTGAGAAAGGTCTCAAAAGAGTTGGGAAGTTCTCCTTTTGAGAAGCTGTTCCATAGAAAACCTTCTGTTGCCTATTTTAAGGTTTTTGGGTCTCATGTGAGAACAGAAGCTCCAGGTGGAGTAAAGAATGCCAGAGGCATTTTTGTGGGATATGAAAAGGGTCTCTACAGAGTAATTTTGTCTGAATCTGGTCAGGTGATTCTCACAAAATTTCTAGAGAGTGCTCCTGAACAGGAGAGAGTAATTGTTCACACATTTCCCACTGAGGGCAATTCAGATGATGATGATAATGATTTTACTGATTACAGTGGTGATGATGACAGTGATAGCTCACAGAGCTCAGTTGACACAGTCATTGAGAGGAAGTCTTACACAATGGATAGGCCTTCACAGATGAAGGAAGAACCACTGTTTACTATTGGATCTGGTTCTCCTAAGAGTCCAGAAGCTGAACCAGTGAGCAGAGAGGATCAGCACCTCATACGCAGGTCTGAGAGAATTACAAAGGGTGTACCACCCAAGAGGTATTCAAAAGAGTTTGCTAACTTAGCTGTTGCATGTGTTGCTATTGTTAACAACTCAAGACAGGTTGAAGCTGTGTCTAAGTCAGAGACAAAGACACAACAGAGAGTTACAAGCCAAGGTAATGCAGATGCCACTCATTCCTTGGAAGCCAGACAACCAGAGAGGTACACTGGGGAAACCAGTGGCGGGGAGTTCCAAGGGTGGAACTGAAACAACAGGGGATTGTTATATGTATAACAACTGTTTGTATTCTTCTCTGGATCACACTTTGCTCGCAACGCACATTGATACTTTTGGGGCAGGATGTCAGGAAAAAACAGCAATGCAAGAGCGAGCTGCAGGTGTCTGCAAAGCAAAACAGGATGTTGATGTTTGGGACTGTACCATGGGAACAAAGGGGCAATCTATTCACTGTACTGAGCACCGGATGTTAGCTCAGAGTGTCATCTGACCTGTACTGGAAGTACAGGGGTGGAGTTTTATCTCTCTACTGTTGGAGACTGGAGAGTGCAGACGTGTTTCTCTGTACTGCTGCAATGACAGAAATAAAGACATGTAAATAGATTTCTGTCTGTCTCTTTCCCCTCCCTGAGGGAAGCAGGGAGGAGGGAGGAATGGTGTGTCCCTCTCACGCTGAGTGGGATCGCCGAATGTGACCTTGCCTGTATCCTGCCGGGAGACGCAGACAGGGAGGTCAACAAGGATCTCAAGCCGAGTGCCTGGAGAGTGGCCAGTTACCTCTGACTGAGGCCTGAGAATCCGACATTCTTGCCTTTTCATACCATAAGTAACTATGCCAACTCAATCTATTATCATACCCATCCAGATTTAATAAATCTGTATTTTTAAAAAATTTGATTCATTCTCGAATTCAACAAATACATAAGGCTTCATAATAGCGTTTCAGATCTGGCAGTGAAAAGCCTCCTCTTTCTTTAATAGCTGTTAATAATTTGTATTTTATTCTTGGCTTCTTCCCCTGCCAAATAAATTTTGTAACATCTTTTCGCCAGTCTTCAAAGCAAGGGTCAGCAAACCTGTTCAGCAGGGGGCCATTTGTCAACCTGGGAGGAATCCTGCTTGATCTTGGTGGATTATTTCCAACAATAGACCTTTCATTCTCTTTGCTAAAATTTTAGCAAATATTTTACAATCACAGTTTAGTAATAAAATTGGTCTATAATTTTCAACTTCTAATCTATCTGCCTCTTGCTTTGGGATTAAAGTAATGTATGCCTCTTCCCATGTCTATGGTGTCTTTCCTGTTGCTAATATTCCACTCAGTACATTTTGTAATGGTTGCACTAGCCAGTTTTGTAATTTTTTAAATAATATTTTGCTGTTAGACCATCCGGGCCTTGGGCTTTACTTGTTTAATAGCTTCTAGAATTTCCGGATTACTAATTAGAGTGTTTAATACGTTTAATTTTTCATTTAGAATTTTTGGCAGCTTATTTTGTTGTAAATATATTTCAATATCTATTTTATTTTCTGGGCCTTTGGGGTATAAATCTGTAAAATATTTAACAAATGGATTCCTGAACTCTTTCAGATTATCTTTTATCATTTGCTTTTATCTCATGAATCAAATTATTTCCTTTTATTTAATTGCCATGCTAAAAGTTTCCATGGCTTATTTCCATACTCAAAATTCTTTCGCTTTAATATTTTAATTTTCCACATTACTTCTTGATTATCATTGAGTATTCTGATTGCAATATTTTAATTGTCTGTTTAATAGTCTCCTTTTGTGATTTTTTACTCTTTTTCTTGTTTAATTATTTCGTCCAGAATTGCTTTTTTCTTCTGATCTCTAAGTTTCTTTTGATATGCATTTTGGCTAATAAAGAAGCTTCTAATTACTGCTTTACTGGCATACCATATTATATTGCCTTCTGTCCCTTTATGGCTATTTAATTCAAAATAGTCTTTTAAGATTTTTTCTGCCATCTTAGTTATTTCCTGATTGTTTAATAAGTCTTTGTTTAACCTCCAGCTTCTCAAGGTATTACCTTCTCCTTTTATCTGTATAAGAACTGGGTTGTGGTCAGAAAGGCTCCTTGGTAGTATATCTGCTGACTTTACCATTAAGGTAATTTCCTTAGATATCCACACAGCACCGATCAGGTTGCTTGATTGGTGTACTTCTGATAGGAAAGTGAATTCCCTAATGAGTGCTTAAATCTCCAAGCATCAATTAAATTCATATTTTCATTCATTGCAAAGAAGGTTAGTGGTAATTTCCCTTCTTTTGATTCTGAGTTCCTTATTGTTCTATCCATTTCCAGTGAGAATACGCCATTCATGTCTCCTAGCATAATAATCTTTTGATCCATATATTCCATTAATTTATTTTCCAGGTCTTTAAAGAATTCAACCTTCTTTTCATTAGGAGCGTGAATTCCTATAATGATAGCTTCTTGCCCCTGTATTGTAATTTGTGTCACTATTACTCTTCCCAATTCATCTTTAAATAGCAATTGTGGTTGAAATTTGGACCTAATATACAAAACTACTCCTTGTTTCTTAGTGCTATCTGAAGACACAAATTCCAAACTCATTCTTTTATTTATCAATAATCTTCTATGTCTGGGTCATAGACATAGAAGATTATTGAATTAAACAATCTAATTCTAATTGATGTAAAAGATTGAGGAGGCTTTCCCCTACCTGATCTGAAATTATACTACAAGGCAGTCTGCTTCACCTGGCTAAAGGAGTGGTGTACACTGTAAGACCTGGATCTTTTAGAGTTGGGTGGCATTGACAGTCAATGAGGATGGCATGCATACTTGGCTTTTGGGAAAATTAAAGTCCATAGAAACCTTTAGAACCATATTATTAGGAAATCATTAATTATGGTTTGGGAGAAATATAAAAATTTGCTTGAACCCAAAGTACCCTGGTGGATCTCCCCAATAGAGGCTTGTGCGGTTAAGAGGGGAAAAACTCAGGGAACCAGGCCAATATATAAAGCACTCCTAAAGGAAGAAAATAACCAACTGAAATGAAAAAGTTTCAAGGAAATAAGAGAGTGCGTATCTGACTGGCTTCAATGCCGCCAAATATTTGAGACATTTAAAGCTGAGAAACAGAAGGCTTTCTCCACTGAGACCTCCAGATTTGAATCTGATGTGGTGAACTCAAAGATTAAAACACTTTCTAAAATGTACCGACTCATCCTTGACTGGGAAGTCAAGGAGGAGGAGGTCACAGTGGCTATGGTTAAGTGGTCACAAGGTTTTGGGAACACAATAACTATGTAGCCGTGAGAAAACCTGTGGAAAACAAACTGGAAATTCACAGCTTGTTACTCTCTGAGAGAGAACTGTCTTAAAATGCAAATTCGGTGGTATCTAAATCCATGTAAACTGTCTAAGATGTATAAAAGTGTCCCAAGTAATTGTTGGAGGTGCAAAGAAAACCAGCTACTCTATTCCACATGTGGTGGCAGTGTAAAGAAATTAAGGTGTTCTGGGAGGATACCCACATAGAATTGGAAAAAAAAATGTTTAAAATATCCTTTAATTAAAAAACCAGAAGCTTACCGTTTGGAAATCATAGATTTGGATATTCCCAAGAAGGTAAGAGAGATCTTTTTATACACCATGGTTGCAGCAAGAGTTTTCATTGTGGTACATTGGAAGAATGACAAAGTTCCGTCGAGATTAGAATGGATTCAAAAAATGGCTGAATATGCGGAACTAGATAGCTTGTCAGAAAAAACAAAAAACAAACCAAAACAGGTATTTGTTTCAAAATGGGAAGTGTTTAAAAACTATTTGAAAAATAACCATTGTAGTTTAAGGTCAGTTGCAGCGTTCGAATAATTCCAGCAGTAGTTTCCAGTATAATGTAAAAGAAAATATAGATTAAAGGCTATTAAACTTTAATAAAACTTGATATGCTATGGCAGTGAACAAATAGATTAATGAGAAATTGATGTAAAGAGTAGACGGGAAGTCTGGTTGATAGAAAAAGACCATTATTATTTCAAGATTTTGAGACTACTAGTTGATGTATCGAGTCTTTTCTTTTCTTTTGTGGTGATGGATATTTCTTTTCTTTTTCTGTTTGATGGGTAAAAATGAATAAAAACAATAATAATGTAATAATAATCCTCTATGTCTTTTAGCAATATGTGTTTCTTGTAAACAAATTAAATCTAAATATGTGCAATTTTATTCTTTTAACTTTACTATTCAATCGATTTACATTCCAACTTAATATTATCATACTGAGAGCTGGACCATAAAGAAGGCTGATCGCTGAAGAATTGATGCTTTTGAATTATGGTGCTGGAGAATACTCTTGAGAGTCCCATGGACTGCAAGAAGATCAAACCTATCCATTCTTAAGGAAATCAGCCCTGAGTGCTCACTGGAAGGACAGATCGTAAAGCAGAGACTCCAATACTTTGGCCACCTCATGAGAAGAAAAGACTCCCTGGAAAAGACCCTGATGTTGGGAAAGATGGAGGGCACAAGGAGAAGGGGACGACAAAGGACAAGATGGTTGGACAGTGTTCTCGAAGCTACCAGCATGAGTTTGACCAAACTGCGGGAGGCAGTGGAAGACAGGAGTGCCTGGCGTGCTCTGGTCCATGGGGTCACGAAGAGTCGGACATGACTAAACGACTAAACAACAACACCAGGCATATTGATTGTGTTTTGAAGTCTTGCCTTGTCTTTTTTACCTTTCTTTTTCTTCCTATTTTTATCTTCCTCCTCCTCCTGTCTACACTGCCATCAGATTGCTCTGGGTCCTGTCCTCCTACTGCACCCTCCAAAGTGGGGTCTGTTCCTCCCAAGTCTTTATAATATTTCCTCCAAAAAATTTCAGCCTCCTTTGCATCCCTGATTCTATGTTTTTTTCTCTTTTTAAGTAAAAGAGATACCTTCTTGGTACTCCCAGCGGTACCTACTGTCAATTCTTCTGAGAGTATCTGCAAGATCCTAGTTTTCTGGGCTTCTTGTAAAATTCAGGGATTTCTGCACTTAAAATACAGCAGTTTTGTGTGTTTCCTATAATGACTTTTGTACTTGAGCAGGAGAAAATGCTCAAGCAGTGGATAGCTATTGTAGGAGAGCACTGTTGTGCTCATGCCTTGTTTTCTCAGCTTCTCATGAGTAAATTGTTAGGCACTCTGACACCAGAATGCTGAACTAGAGGGGTCTTGGGTGTGATCCAGCAGGGATCCTCTTATGCTCCCGACTCCCTCTCTCTCTCCTGAGTTCTGCCAAACACTAGTAATCTGCCCTAGTTGCCTAGTGCTGTGTGACAAATCTCCCAAAAAGCATCTACAAATGCCTACTGTTGGCTGCATTTTAGAGCTTTCATTAATGTTTCCCTCTTGATAAATTGGAAGGGAAGTTGTTGTGTGTGTGGTGTGTTTGTGTGTGTGTGTGTGTGTGTGTGTGTGTGTGTGTGTGTGTGTGTGTTTGAACTTCTTGTGGTATCTTTAAAATATTGTAAGCCACTCAGAAATTTCTATGAATATGGATTGGTATTTACCAGTACCTTTCTTACCTATTTGCTCCTTCTAAAAGCAATTCCCTTTGCCACCAATTTTGCCAAATACTCTTAATTTGATGAATAAAGGCACAGCACACAGTTTTCATTTGCAACACCAATTTATTTTAAGGGGAATATAATACCTATAACATATTATCATGAAAAAGAGTCCCAAAGCTAGACATTACTACTTCAGATTCTCTATCGCCTAAACCCATTTACCCACCACTATAAGCCAAATAGAGGACTCAGGAGTCCTTTGAATGGCAGTCGCTCAATATTCCCACCACCAGGAAAGCAACCTCCACTTCCACAGCTGCAAGAAACAGTGGGATCGAAAAGAAAGAAGATGTAGTTCCCCTCTAACTACCCCTCAATGCTGAGCTGCTCTTCGGAACGCACACTTTCACAGCATCTTGCTTCAGTTATAGTGCCTGAAATGGCATCAATATGCATTGACATTTTGGCCATTTCACAAAAAGATGGAGTTGCACAGGCTCTGACAACCTCATTGGGAACTTCACTGTCATCTAGTAAAGAAAAAGAGAAACAGTCACATGAGTGTCTGGATAATAAAGGATGTGTGTGTAGAAGAGAGAGAACAGAAGCATTTTAATTTTTCTGAACTGCATTGCATAGGTATAGAAAGCATCACAGAATTACATCATGAGGTGAATATGAAACAGATGATGATTTTTTTCTTATGCAACAGGGGCCCAATCTGTATCAATATTGTTTTGCAGATCAGGATTCCATGGCTGCTTCTTTTAAAAGGTTAGTAAAAACACTCCTTTAAAAGATCGTTTTACATGCAATTTTAGCTCCGTTATGTTTACAGGAAGAAGAAAACTTGTCTCCACCAATACAAACATAGTCCATTTTTTTGTCAGGAGGTCAAAAACAGAGAGAAACAGCTAGCCCCCCACCCTGTCTCTTCTCTCCCACTCATTGGATGGCAATGCTACTTACCACGAACAAGAACAAACTCAAGGCACCGAGTCTCATCTCCATAACACCTGATGGGCTTTGGACGTTCAGAAACTACTGGGCCAGAAGGACCAAGGATTGGACATGTCAGACCATTTAACTGACGATGTAGATCTGCAAAAAGCACCACTAAAGTCAACATATGGTTCCAGCTGAGAATGATTTCTAAGCCTCAGTGCTCTAGTCCTGTAAAAGTGTTGCAGCATCTTTACTGCATTCTGTTTCCAGAATTAGTGATGTGATGATGTAGATCTAGCCATCATCCCTAATAAGAGAGAGAGGTGCTGGCAGGTGGGTTATCAAAAGGGAGCACTTTTAGTTGCTGTTATGCAAAGAAATGCCAGAGAGACTCCACCCACTCTGTTACTAAATTTTTATTGTGTTTCATAGATGGACCTGAGATGAATAGGCAAGTAGGAATATTTTTAAGGGGGCCAGCTATGGACTTCATTCTTGGCTTGTCACTTAGACTAATTTGCAACTGCTATTTTTGTGTGTGCATTGCTTATTATGTACCATGTTCCATCATGGATTATGTATTCTTACTGTGAAAGAATAATTTATGCATATAATATTGTTAACATATGTTATTTACTTCGTTGCTAGGTTGCATACTGTTTGTGATTAAGGCTAATATAAAGTTCTGAATCAATAAATGACAGACTGAAGCAAGCCTAGGTGTTTCTTTCTATATGAAATAATATCTTAATACTAAAACAGAGGTGGGTGGGTGGGTGTATACTGTATATATGAGAAAATGAGAAACTAAACTTAACTAAAATTCACCTTTGAACAAAACAACACTATAGTGTAATAAAGCAATAAAATGTCAAAAAACAAAAACATATCAGCACATCTTGAAGTATATTTCATTTCAAGGACCCCTCCCGTTTTCAGTGATCCTCTTGCCAAGGCATCTCCCAACTCACAAAATAATATGCACCACATTCAAATTCTGCTGCTCATCTTCACAAATATTAAGTATCTGCTTCCCATTCCATATTACTCATCCCATTCTACTCCACAATTGCAAACAACACATCATCCACCCACTCACTCCACAATCTCTCACTCAATCACCAAACAATGATTGCCAGTCACTCCTTCCACTCAACAGAATGTACTGCAGAAACCAAGGAGATACAGTGGTGCCCCGCAAGACGAATGCCTCACAAGACGAAAAACTCGCTAGACGAAAGGGTTTTTTTGTTTTTTGAGCTGCTTCGCAAGACAATTTTCCCCATGGGCTTGCTTCGCAAGACGAAACGTCTTGCGAGTTCTTGCGAGTTTTTTCCCTTTTTCTTAAAGCCGCTAAGCCGTTAATAGCCGCTAAGCCGCTAAGCCGCTAATAGCTGTGCTTCGCAAGACGAAAAAACCGCAAGACGAAGAGACTCGCGGAACGGATTAATTTCGTCTTGCGAGGCACCACTGTAAAGAAACAGTTCACTCACTGAGGCATCTAAAATAACAATACAAATAGCCACAGATGTTCCTGGCAGCAATCTGGCTCCCTCCCATGTTGCTGTTTCCCACTCCAGACTCTCACCTGAGGATAGGTGGAGCTATGCAGATCTGGTCCCTGGTACTTCTTCCTCCCACCAAGGAATACCTTCAAACAATTCAACCCGTGTAAGATGCAAATAAAGAGAGGGCACTCTCTTCAAAGTCCCAACTCTCATTCACTCTGCAGTGTGCCTTTTGTAGTTCTCTAGCTGGAAGGCCTCCAGCAGCAACAGCTGCTTTTACTCACTACTTCTGCAGTTCTGCTCAAGCAAGATGACTTCTAAGTCCCACAAGGCTTTCCGGGAGCAAAGACATGCGGTCTCATATCTCTCCCCCCATCCCTCTATTTACGTATTTGAGACACAGATGATGATGCTGATTCTAAGCACTTCCCATAAAAACTAGGGAAACGAATCTTGGACTGGAACAGTATTGTTTGTCTAAGGGCAACAAGGAAGAAAACGGAAACCTCCATGCTATTTATGCTCTGAGATATATGCAGATATATGCACTTACGTGTAATGCTTTTCTTGTTGCAAAAAAGCGTTTGACAGCACTTTGTGAAACTCCTCATGTATTGACCTTGTTCTGTAGTGAAGCTGTAATTTGAGGGGCATTTTTTCACACATCCCATTACTCTTGTGGTGTTTTCAGAGCCATCTGTGAGAGAATATAGGAAGCAAAGGCTAGATCAGCAATAAATCCGTTCCTCTGTGTACTCAAATTTATATAATGCTTCTAGGTGATTTAAGAGAAGAGCCTGGCAAGCACTAAATTTAGCAAGCTTATCTTTAAAGTAGTTTCTTCAAGAATCACTTTATAAATATGGCATAAATTCTTCTGCAAAACCATGTGACTATACCAGAATAGTTACTTTTTAAAAAATGTGCTTTGATGGGACAAGATTCCAATGTCCATGGACTTGTTCTTCTGCATACACAAAATGGAACCCATATCCAGCTAGCCTATCCAGTGGCCTAACTCAAGAAGCTGCTTTTTACTATGTACTACATTTCTGAGAGACAGGAGAATAAGACTGTTTTCCCACTCTCTTGATCTCACTTCTTTCTGGCTATGTCACAATAAGAACCATTTTTGTATGCAGCCTTCTATGGGGAAATGGAGTTATGATTCTGTTTATTTTTCCAATAGGAAAAAGATTTCTGTGGCTTCAGTTGCTGTTGGCAGCAGCTCCTTGGAGACAGGTTCTGAAAGGAGAGAGTTGGGAGATGGTTTTGAGTTTGGTAGTCCTGCGTGATTTTAATATGCATGCTGTGCCATCTCAGTGGCTGCTCCTGGACTCCTGAAGTCCCTCCCTAGAGAAGAGAGATTTAGCCCATCCTTGCTGTGCTTTTGCCAGCAGCTGAAGACATTCTTGTCTGGATTTGGGGGAATGACTGTTTTAATGAAAGGGCTGAGACCATGCTGTTTTTACTGTAATTATTGGTACATTTCAAACAGTTTTTTATACAGTTTTTATTCTACTATTTTATTCTGGGAAAAAGTTGAGTTCCTTGACATTGTGTGAGATCATATTCTGTGGTCACCCCTAAATACCCCAGAGATCAAATGAAAACCCACACACTCAGGTTTAATCAGACAGAAAGGCTTCATACTCACTGAAATAGGTTGCATTCACCTGTTCAAAGCAACTGCCTCCTGTGATATTACATCCTTGAAGTGCACCACCCATTTTTTTCACTCTAGCACAAAGTAATATTCCCACTTCTGAGAGTAAAGAAAAAGAAATGTTCAATGCCACATACATGAGTTCTTCCACCTTGGAGAAATGGAATCTTTATTTTCAGTTGGATAAAATCTTATTGGTCTCAGGATCTATGTATAGTGGTGCATTGGAAGCTTTATGCACACCGACACACAGCTTCCCTCTATCTCTGCAAAATGTGCCTGTTGTCAGTTCTATCTATATGGTAAGTGCATGACACATAAAATGGAGCCATCGGTCAGACAACTTTTTCTCCCATTGCAATGTAGGCTCAATAGCCGCACCCTTACGAAAAGTTTCATCATAGGCTTGCCACGTCCCCGCGCCTGGTCAACTCTATAAATCAAAACTAATATTTCCAAAGAACAGGGCTGACTGGCTACTGGTGGATGCTAATGGATGAAGGGAGGACATCTCAGTCATCTCTGCAGACCACGTGATAGGTCACATTCACCCCCCAACCTCCATACCTGATTAAAGTCTGCCCACCAAGGCAGCCAACAAGATTCCAGATCGCCCTATATAAGAGGGGATCCTGAGGAAGCCTCAGCCACCACTGGAGGGGACAAAGGCAATTGGGCCAAACTCCAACCCTGACAACCCCATTGGCAATTGGCGGTGCCCCCCTGCCCAATCGCTTAGCAGGGAAGAAAATGCCTCACCTGTAGCAGTATCAGCAGCCATGACCGACTCCTGTGTGACTTCCACAGCTGGCCCTTCCTCAGAAGCAAAACCGGTACCTGCCTCCAAGGCATCCAGGCATGCTAAAATTAAATCAACAACACCCTGGTTAGGCTTTTCTATTCCTGCTGCTGAAAGCTGTGGGGCACTTCCCACTGCTGTTGCCAATGTGGAAGCTGCAGCTGTGACAGATGTTGATTTCTGCCTTTCCAAGGCCTCAAGGCACATCAATATAGCCCTCCAGTCTGGCTCTTCCTCCTCCTCAGAGGGGGTTGTCAGGGTTGGCTGTGCCTGCATCTTCTGGGGTGCAGGAGCTTTTGGTTGGCCTTATGGACTCCTCTACCCCTGCTTTTACCTGGAGCCATGCTCAGAAACTGCACCCTTCTCCTAACAAGAATCCTCAAGTTGGAGAAGAATTCACAAATATAAAAGATTCCCCTCTGCCTCAGTCACTATGAGACAGAAGCACACTTGCAAAATGAACCCTCAAGAGCCAACCACTAAACAATACTTAACATGAGCTTTGTGGTTGCGTGGGGAGTTTTGAGTCTGATCTCTCTCTACTCCTGGGCTTAGGACACAAACCATTATACAACACTACTTACCAATAAATATCAAAACTGTTCTCTAGCCGCAGCAAAAATGGGTGAGGAGGACCTGAAGAAACCCCTTTCAACCATCCCTGTACCACTCCTCAAGCCCAGGCTTCAGGGATGATATTCCAACCGCCAGCCCCTGCTAACTGCCTAAATCCCCCAGTCTGTACTAAAATGATTTTTTGCCAATCTTTAAAAGTCCTGACCCAGCCGCTAGAATCTAAGAGTTGCTGACTTAGCTCATCACATATTGCCAGAAACTTAGAACTCCTAAGATCTATCACAAAAGGATGCCTGTATGTGAAACTATTTTCTCACTATAGGCCCTAACTACTGCAGGCACATTCTGATCACCCTCAAAAAAAGAAAAATAATTTAATTTGTGCTTATGACAATTTGAGCTTAGCTAATTTAGCTAAGTTTGTTATAATGTTATGATGGACCACTCATCTTAGAATGCAATGGAAGGTGATTCCTAAGTACTTGAAACTTTTTACTTCTTTGATTTCTCAATCACCAATGCACCATTTAAAGGAATGAACCAGAGGCAGGGGGTGGTGTCTATATGTGAAAATACACCCAAAGCCAACCTCATGAAACAAAAGAACATTCTGTCAGACCCTCTTCCATGCGTTTCTGGTCTCCTCCTACCCTCCAAAATTTAGAGTCCATTTTCCCATGGTGCCAATATTTTGAGCTTTCTTTATCCCTCATAGAGCTAATATCAGTTTGCATTGCCTATCCTACTGCACTTACCCTCCCAGATTTGAAAATAATAATAAAAAAATCAATATTTCAGCTTCCAACTCACCTAAAGAAAGGATGGCCAAGAGGAGACAAGTACTCAGGAAAATTTTCATAGTGCTGGAGAGATCAAAAGCTGAGAAGCACTCAGAAGAAACAGGTAATCAATGGAGGAAGAAGCTGACTTGGAGGGATTTATAGGCCAAGAAGAAGGTTGACGTGGAAAGAACTGATCCAGTGAGGGGGTGGGAAATGATGAAGGCAAAGATTGCATGCCTTCCCAGACAGCCTGTAATTTTATCATGGTTGTTTGAAACAACAGATGAGCTCCATGAACGTTCACAAATTGCCCTTCCAGTCTATCCCCACCTCAGTTGCACCACAATGCCCATGGGGCCAAGATGCTGTTGATCAGGTACAAAGCTGGTACATCACATTCACATATATTTATCTTTCCAGTGATCTTCTAATGCTGGAACCTGTTTACACTCTGATATGTAGCCAATTCTACATTTAGTTTCCAGAACTTAATTATGAAAGAGCATTCTGTCCTGAATCTTCCAACATTCAATTAAGTTCCATTGTGATCAGAGAGGGAACAAAAACTTTTCTTTATCCATTTTGTCCAGCCATGAAGAATCTTATACACCTCTCGCATCTCTCTTTCTTGTCTCTCCTCTAGACTAAAATGCCCCAAATTTCATAACATTTCCCGGGGGGAAGGGGAAGTTATTCCATTCCCTTCAGCATCTTGATTCCCCTTTTCTGAAACTTTTCCAAATCCACAATACCCTTTGTCAGGTGAGGTGACTGCACACATTAATGCAAGTGTGGTCACAGAATATATTTCTATTCAGGTGTCATGATATTGGCAATTTTAATTTCAATTCCTTTCCTAGTGAGCTCAGGTATCGAATTTGCCTTTTTCACACCTGCTGTATGGAGATGTGAAACTGTGTTCTCACTATAGGCTGCAGGCACATTCTGATCACCCTCAAAAATATAAAACTGTTTAATTTGTGCTAATGATAATTTCTACTTTTATTTAGCTAAGTTTTTTATAATGTTATGATGGACCACACATCTTAGATTCCAATGGAATTTGCCTTTTTCACAACTGCTGTATGCTGAGCAGGCATCTTTATGTATTTCTATCCACTATGACCTCAAGACCTTGTTCCTGGTCAAAGATTGACAATTCAGATTCCATGAGCATATATATGAACAGTTTAACATAACACAATTAAAATTTAAGAGAGAAAGAGGTTTTTTAAATAAATAAATAAATGGGTGACTAACCAACTTTCTTCTTCAAAGCAGCTGGAACCACTTCTTCCTTTTCCTCAAACATCACATTCCTTCTGGGGGTTCCAACATTTTTTTAATCCTCATTTTCAATTATAATCTTTTTTAAAAACCCAGCAATCCTTAAATAGCCCTTATGATTAAAATACAGCAAATTAATATTCATTTCCTGTAGAAAGGGGCCCCAAAAGCACCACTGGTCAACATTTTGATTTCAAAAAGCAACAGAGAGGTGATTAGTGGTGAGTTTGACCCTTTCTCTGCCTTTCGAAGTGAAGAAATAATTAATAATATTAATAATAATAATGAAAACACAGAGAAGTTTCACCTGTTCTTACTTCTGGCTTCCCTCACTCAGCCACATGAGCAGTTGGCTCAAATGAGATAAAATTATGAAAGCACACTTCTTCAGCAGATACATTATGAAACTAATCTTCAGCACATACACTGGGTGATCACCACTTTGAGGCAAGAAAACGGTTTCCACAGTGGCCAACCAGATACCTGTACTTAGCCTGAAAGCAGGACCTGAGAGCAAGACCACTCTCCCCACTCTACTAGCTCCCACAACAGACATTCAGACCCATACTGCCCCCAACAGCATAGGTAGGAGGGAATTGCCAGAAGTTATTCTTAGGGTGCTTTGTTGATTTTGTTGAAATATGTTTTTTATAGTTGGCGGTTACAGGTATTTATCTTCCAAGTCATCTTGTGGTGCTGGAAATTGTTTACAATCCTGGATCCAGCCAAGTTTACATGTTTAATTATGTGGTCTCCATAGTTTAACATCCCATGCTTTGAAAATCACCTTCCTGTATTTGTCCTGAATTTTCCAACATTTTCTTGGGTGGCCACAAGTTTTAGACTTCTCAGAGAGGGAGAAAACGTTTTTTCTATCCATTTCACCCACAACATGAATAATCTTACACACTTTCTAAACTCTGTTTTGAATTCCTCTATGCAAAAATGCCCAAGATTTGATAACCTTTCTTCAAAGAGTAATTATTCCGTTGCCTTCAACATCATGATTTAGTGTCTGAGCAGAATGTTCAGAAATTGTCAAAATGTCTGGATTTTTTTTTTAAAAAAATGGCAGCCCTTATGGTCACAGAATATATTTCTATACTGGTGTGGTGACATCATCAGTTTTATATATAAATCCTTTCCTTATGAGCCTTGCGCCACATCACACATGAAGTTTTACCTCCCCACAAACTTCCAGCTTTCCTCTAATAGACCTCACTTATAATCCTTTTATTTCTTTAATCCAGAGGGGTCAGGTATTAAGTCACTGAAGGCTTTAAATAAGAATAATAACATTAATAATAAAATAAAGATCTACCCCTCTCTTCTCTCCATTTTCACCTATGACCTGATACTTCATCTTTGATTGTCTGATAAAGTTTGCAGTTTGGGGAAGTTTTTTTTTTAATGTTTAATGTTTTAATGTTTTTTTTTAATGTATTATGTTTTTACATATGTTGGAAGCTGCCCAGAGAGGGTGGGGTATAAATAATGGGTGGGGTATTATTATTATTATTATTATTATTATTATTATTATTATTATTAATATTAATATTAATATTATTATTACTAACAACAACAACAGAATAGGATGTTTCTGCTTACACTGGAGAAATGTTGGAGGGTATGTCTGTATGTATGTATGTATGTATTTTAACCTTTGTTTTTATAATGTTTGTTATTATAAAGTTGCATTTATTGTTTTAGGTGTTTGTGTACACACACACACACAAGTTAGTTGCATTTAATAATCTGGGGCTTTCTTTCTCCCCTCATGCTTCCCTAATTGCAATACAGAAATTATAATATTCTGCAATTAAAATACCACAGTTTTGTGTGTTTCCTCTAATAACATATGATCATGAGACAGAGCTGCCAAGACCCTCATTCCTGCTTTAGCTTCTCTATCCCGTGCATCCCATTAAACCTCCACTAAAAGCCAAATAGGAGTCCTGTGAATTGTAGTCACTCTTCCTCTCCCACCACCAGGCAAGCAACCTCTACCTCCACTGCTGCAAGAAACAGTGGGATTCAAACGGAAGAAGACATTGTTCTCTCCTAACTACTCTTCAAAGTTGAGCTGCTCTAGGGGAGTCAGAGTATCACTGCATCGTGCTCTGGTTATAGTGCCTGAAAGGGCATCAAAATGCATTGAATTCTTGGCCATTGCACAAAATTTTGGTGATGCACAGCCGTGGAAATGCTTGTCAGGAATTGAACTGTTATCTAGTAAAGAAAAAGAGACATTTTCACATGAGTGCCTGGGTAGTAATAAGTGAGTTTGTGTGCAGAACAGAGAAAGCAGGATCATTTTATTAAGTGTATTGAGCAAGTATAGAAAGCATGTCAGAATCGTTCATGAGAAAAATTTGACACAGATGTTTAAAATTTGGAAAACGAAATATCCATTTTTTGTTATGGGACAGGGGCCCATCTTCATCAATATTGCTTTACATATCAGGGCTCCATGGCTGATTTTACTTTTAAAAGGTTAATGAAAATAGTGCATTTTCTGGCAGAAAGCCACAAACAGAGCAAGAGAGCAGCCCACCACCCTGTCTCCACCTCATTGGCTGGCAGTGCTACTTACCGTAAGCAACAACAAATTCTATGCACGAAGTCTCATTATCATAATACTTGGTGGTCTCTGAGCCCTTACAGGCTTCTGAGAGAGAAGGAATACAGGGTGGACACTCTTGCCCATTTAACCTACGTCCATGCCCTGTGAAAAGCAATAACTAAAATCAGCACACGGTTTCAGCACTTTTCTTTCTTTCTTTCTTTCTTTCTTTCTTTCTTTCTTTCTTTCTTTCTTTCTCTACAGTTCCATGTACCTGTTTACACTTCCAAAAATATTTTGCAACATTTAGCCAATTTTTAGGTGATAAAAACCATCCATACAATTTTTTATTTTTTATTGTAATTTCCTTTTAGAGTAAAACAGGGAGGACATTTCATATCATTTCCCCATAAACTTTCCCATGCATTCATTTCTATATTATGTCCTAGATCTTTAGCCCCTTGTGTCATTGCAGATTTAACCAGCTCATCTTTCGTTTCCCATTATAGTAACATTTTATGCATTTTTAAATCAATTTCTCTCGTTCTTCAAGCAGAACCTTTTCAAAGTCAGAACTTTGATCCATAAAACCTTTTAATACATGTTTTCAAAAATACACATTAATTTGAAAATACAGTGGTACCTCAGTCTGCAAACAGTCAAGTTAACGGACACTTTGGGGAACGGCCTCTGCAAAACGGGATGTGGTTGTTCTGTCTGGTGAACTTTGCCCCGGAAAGTGAATCGAATCCGAATGGGGGATTCCGCATTAGTAAAAGTGAGCCTCAGTTTAAGAATTAAGTTCACAAATGAAGGTACCACTGTATTGGAAAAGTCCTTTTCACTTTACTTCATTTGATCTGGGGAGCATTACTGAAGGTTTTCAGCTTTCTTTTCCCCAAGGTCATGGTTGAGGGATCTTGCAACGCCATATTAGAAGAGCCAGGATGTCACCCTGTAGCTGGTGTTCCAGAGGTGGAGTTACTACTAGGGAAACAATGTGTCCATGTGCTCTAGCTTCCATTACAGTGTCCCATTGCACCAGAAGTAATTTAGTCATGCTGGCCACATGATCTGGAAAGCTGTCTGCAGACAAATGCCAACTCCCTCACTCTGAAAAGCGAGATGAGTGCTGCATCCCATAGTCTATTTTGACTGGACTTAACCATCCAGGGGTCCTTTACCATACGTTGTGTCGGAAATCAAGCCTTTATCAGGAGAAGCTGGCAACTCTGCCAGGCACCCGGCTTGGTCTCCTGTTGACCTCCCTGTCTGCTTTCCCGGCAGGATCCAGGCAGAGGTCACGATAGGCGATCCTTCTCAGCTTGAGAAGAACACACCCCTCTTTCCTGCCCCCCCCAGGCAGGGGAAAGAGATAGACAGAAATGTATTTACATGCCTTTATTTCTGTCTTTGCAGCATTACAGAAAACATGACTGCTCTCTTCAAACTCCAACAGTCGAGAGAGAAATTCCTCCTGTACTTCCTGTACAGCTCATATTACACTCTGGGCTAATGCCGGTGCCCTCTGCACTGTGAATTGACTGTCCCTCTGTTTCCCACGGAACAGTCCCAACATTCCCATTATGTTTTGCTTTCAAGCTACCAGCAGCTCGCGGCTGCATTGCTTCAATATCGTAACATACTCCCCCATATGAATCAATGTGCGTTGCGAGCAAAGCGTGATCCAGAGAAGAAAACAAACAGTTGTTATACATATAACACTCCCCTGTTGTTTCAGTTCCACCCTTGGAACTACCCGCCACTGGTTTCCCCAGTGTACCTCTCTGGTTGTCTGACTTCCAAGGAATGAGTGCATCTGCATTACCTTGGCTAGGGAATGTAGTGTTACGCTTAGCAACTCCCTGTTGTGTCTTTGTCTCTGACTTAGACACAGCTTCAACCTGTCTTGAGTTGTCAACAATAGTAACACATGCAACAGCTGAGTTAGCAAACTCTTTTGAATACCTCTTGGGTGGTACACCCTTTGTAACTCTCTCGGACCTGCGTATGAGGTGCTGATCCTCTCTGCTCACTGGTTCAGTCTCAGGACTCTTTGGAGAACCAGTTCCAATAGTAAACAGTGGTTCATCCTTCACCTGTGAAGGTCTATCCATTGTATGAGATTTCCTCTCAATGACTGTGTCAACTGAGCTCTTTGAGCTATTACTGTCATTCTCAGTACCACTGTAATCAGTGAAATCATCATCATCATCTGAATTGTCCTCAGTGGGAAATGTTTGAACAATTACTCTCTCCTGTTCAGGAGCACTCTCTAGAAATTTCGTGAGAATCACCTGACCAGATTCAGACAAAATTACTCTGTAGAGACCCTTTTCATATCCCACAAAAATGCCTCTTGCATTCTTTACTCCACCTGGAGCTTCAGTCTTCACATGAGACCCAAAAACCTTAAAATGGGCAACAGAAGGTTTTCTATGGAATAGCTTTTCAAAAGGAGAACTTCCCAAATCTTTTGAAACCTTTCTCATCCAAGAGTAACAATAACACAATATCAACTCCGCCCAATACTCATGTGGCAAATGTGAACTCAGCAATTGCGCCTTCATCCCATTTTGCAATTCTTTGGTCACTTGCACACAGACACCTTTGTTCCATGCTTCTGCAGAAACAGCAGTCTTGTGCCTTATCCCTTTCTTATCCAGGAAATCCTGAAAATCCTGTAAAAGAAAAACTGGCTTTTCATCTGTGAAAAGACAATCAATGTTAGCATCATGAACATTTTTAACCTTGTCACAAAACTCTTTAAACCTTTCTAAGGCTTCTTGTGGTTTCTGCAATATATATACCCACACATAATGAGAGAAATAATCCACACACACAAGATACTATCTTGCATTGCCTCTAGATGGTGCTAGAGGACCAATCACATCAGCATACACTCGCTGAAAAGCTTTGGTTACTTTCGTCGTCTTCTGGACATTTTTCGACACACCTGCGAGAGAAATCATGTTAGAATCAGATGCATTACAATTCATGCAATCACTTTGATCAAAAGTCAACAAATACAGTCCATCTTTCTCTCTGGCAGAAAGATACAGCTCTCCATCTTTGAAGATTTTGCAGCTTTCTCTATCATAGGACAAAGTCAGTCCTTTCTTTGTGATCTGCGAAACACTCAGCAGATTGAACTTTAAATCAGGAACCAAATACACATTGTTAATAGTCAAGTTCAGACTCTCAAGATACACAGTTCCAAACCCGGTCGCTTTCAGCTCCTGGCCATTGGCCTGTTTCACAGTGAAGCTTTGCTTCTTAAACATTGAAAACAGATCTCTGCGCGACGTCATGTGTTGCATTGCTCCAGTGTCCAAAATAAAAGTGTTCTCCGTTGAAAATGCGGCTTTTGTTGACAGCAATGCTTTTGCAGGTTTCACCTGGGACTTGGTACGAGTTTTGCCTGACGCCTCAGGCTTTGCAGAGCTCCCCTTAGCTCCTTTCTGTTGACGTGGCTTCTTACAATTCCACTGAAGATGCCCAGTCTGTCCACAATTGTAACAATGGATAACGTTCAAAACAACAGCCTGTTCTTCACTAGCAATAGCAGTGGGGGTGTCAGAACTCCGAGCTTCTCTCCCCCTGTCTTTGACATCTATTGCAGCAAGGCGATCTTTCTCATTGAGAATCACAGCACAAATTCTCTCCGTCGAAAGATCTCGAGCAGGTAGAGAACCCAGCTGACTTGCAACTGTTTTGTAAGTCTGATTAAGGCTGTTAATAATCATGAAGCAGAATATCTCTTCCTGAAGAGTGAAATTGTGTTGCGCCATCTGCTGGTGTAAGAATTTCATTTCTGTCACATGCGCCTGTACATCTCCATCAGGCGCGAGCCTTAGATTGGTCAGCTTTTCAAAATGCAGCAACGCTGAAGAACCAGCATCTCTTTGCCAACCAGCAACGTTTGCCAAATCTCACGCGCGTATTCCAAATCCTGAATATGCACGAGTCGATCATCTGAGATACACAGAATTATGGCCGTCCTGGCTCTCACATTCTGTGAATTCCAACCTGGCGTTGGTGCAGCAGGGATGGGGTTTTCAATCACCCCAAAAATCCTCTGATTCTGAAGCAGGGCTTTCATCTTTACAGACCATGAGGAATAATTGTCATTAGTCAGTGGAGATGGGTAAGGTAAGCCTCCCCCCTTCTTGGCATCCATTTTGAATCCAAGCCTCAGCTCTCACTCTCGAGCCTGTAAAATTCCAACAGTCACTTGGCAGCTAAACGCAGGCTGTTTTGAAAGTCCCTCCAAGAGCAGTGAGATAATAGACAAAAGCTGTTTTCTCAGTGTTTTTCCAGCCTCTCACTGTTGGCTAGTAAATTTCCACTTTACTGACGTTTCGTTGCTTAGCAACTGGACTAGCCTTATCAAGACTCAGGAATGCGAGCATTGTGGTTCTCTTTGAGTGCTGGTTTCATCCAAAAGCAGACACTCAGTGAACTGAAGAATGCTTCAATTCGCGTTCACTCTCACAGCCATAAAATCACCATACCTTGTGGGTTCCGTTGCTCAGCAAAAACACCTCCTCCGGTGCTCAGCCATCCTTGTAGCTTTCATCCGCCCGCTACCACATTCTTGCTTTATCTTCTTGCAGAGGATGAAGTACGATCCATCAACCTCTCTTGCTGCTTTCATGGATCAAAACCATCGGCTACGTGCTACCAGATGTCGGAAATCAAGCCTTTATCAGGAGAAACTGGCAACTCTCCCAGGCACCCGGCTTGGTCTCCTGTTGACCTCCCTGTCTGCTTTCCCGGCAGGATCCAGGTAGAGGTCGCGATAGGCGATCCTTCTCAGCGTGAGAAGAACACCCCCCTCTTTCCTGCCCCCCCCAGGCAGGGGAAAGAGATAGACAGAAACGTATTTACATGCCTTTATTTCTGTCTTTGCAGCGTTACAGAAAACATGACTGCTCTCTTCAAACTCCAACAGTCGAGAGAGAAACTCCTCCTGTACTTCCTGTACAGCTCATATTACACTCTCAGCTAATTCTGGTGCCCTCTGCACTGTGAATTGACTCTCCCTCTGTTTCCCACGGAACAGTCCCAACATTCCCATTATGTTTTGCTTTCAAGCTACCAGCAGCTCGCGGCTGCATTGCTTCAATATCGTAACACGTTGTTCCTTACTAAATGGTATCATGGGTACCACCTTTTGTGTCCTCTAACCAGCTACATGGAAGCTGTAATCTAACTTGTGCTTCATCTAAGATCTCCAGTGCAATCTGTTTGATATCATTTGTCTAAGGGCAACCAAGGAAAACCCCTAAAGCCTGAATACTATTTATTCTCAAGGATATATACAAATACACACATACTTACGAAAACCGAACTGTTGTAAGCAATGTATAGGATCTCAGCACTCCCTGAAATTCAGTACAGTGGTGCCTCGCAAGACGAAATTAATTCGTTCCGCAAGTCTCCTCGTCTTGCGAGTTTTTCGTCTTGCGATGCACGGTTTCCCATAGGAATGCATTGAAAATCAATTAATGCGTTCCTAGGGAAACCGCCTTCAGACCAGGTCCGGGGACAGTCTGTCCCCGGACCTCTTCTGAAGGCTGGGGGGGGGGGGGGACAAGGGCTTTTCTTCCCACCCCCAGCATTTTAAAAAACCCAGGGACAGCGGAGGACTTCTCCGCTGTCCGGGCGATCTTAAAATGCTGGCGGGCGGCATTTTAAAATCGCCCTGGGACAGCGGAGGACTTCTCCGCTGTCCGGGGCGATTTAAAAGCCCCTGGGAAGGCAGGCAGGGGGGACAAAGACTTTCGCCCCCCGCCCGCCTTCAGAAGGTGTTCCCGCCCCCCGCCCCGCTTCGGAGCAGCGTTCCGAAGCGGGGCGGCTGGGGCAGGTGTTCCCGCCCCCCCGCCCCGCTTCGGAGCAGCGTTCCGAAGCGGGGCGGCTGGGGCAGGTGTTCCCGGCCCCCCCGCCCCGCTTCGGAGCAGCGTTCCGAAGCGGGGCGGCTGGGGCAGGTGTTCCCGCCCCCCCGCCCCGCTTCGGAGCAGCGTTCCGAAGCGGGGCGGCTGGGGCAGGTGTTCCCGCCCCCCCCGCCCCGCTTTGGAGCAGCGTTCCGAAGCCGGGCGGTGGGGGCAGGTGTTCCCTCCCCCCCGCCCGGCTTCGGAGCACCGGGAGAAGCGATCTCCCCGCAGCCCCTTGCTTCAAAAGAGGTCCGGGGGCTGCGGGAAGCGCTTCCCGCTGTCCCCGGACCTGGGGCTGCGGGGAGAAGATCGCTTCTCCCCGCCGCCCCTTGCTTCAAAAGAGAAGACCCACTGTCCCCGGGGCAAGCTTCGTTTTGCGAAGCAAGCCCATAGGGATATTCGTCTTGCGAGGCAACTCGAAAACGAAAAAACCTTTCGTTTTGCGAGTTTTTCGTCTCGCGAGGCGTTCGTCTTGCGGGGTACCAATGTATAAAATCACCTTCACTTGTGGTGAAACTGTAGTTCTCTAAGGTGCAATCTGTAGTACATCCTGTTTCAGTTTTGAATTCTAGAGAATCATCTGTGAGAGAGCAAAGAATGCCTACATCAGCAAAAATTCAAATCATTATTCTCCTGAATGAATTTTTTTGTGATGCTCCCTTATATACATACATTGAGCAAATGGGTGAACAAAGGGGGGGGGGAATCTGGCAAGTATTGAATTTACGAAGCTAATCCTTAAAGTAGTTTATTCCTGAATCAGTATAAATTCTTCTGCCAAACCATGTGAATATTCCAGGTTAGTTCCTTAAATGAGACATTGTTGACTTGTTTTTCCTGCACACACAAAATGGCAAGCGCCTGGAATAGGTTGATCTGCCACTCATCTGATCTCCAGCTAGCTGATCCACTGGCTAACACAAGAAGCTGTCTTATACTATGTAATATATTTCTCAGAGAGTGGAGAACATAGTTTTCTCTTTCCTCTAATTTTCTGATTCTCTTGATCTTACTTCTGACTGGCTATCTCAAGGTAATAAATCTTTTCCCATGCATCTTTCTGTGGGGAAATGTCTGAATAAGTTTTCCTTTTTCATAAAAAAAGATTTCTGTGCCTTCAGCTGCTGTCACAGTGTAACCAAAAGGGTTTGAGGCTTTGTGTTGTTACTATATATTGCAGGCCTATTTAGCAGCAGCTGCTGCTTGCTCTCGGAACCTGCTTACTCTGAGAATGACTGGTGGGGTGGCTTTGAGAACAGTATTCATTTGATGGGGCCAGGATCAGGTAAATTCTTTCCGATTGATCTGAGAAACTTCATTCCATCCCTCCTTTCAAGGAGTGCAGTTTGCAGCCCAGCATGACAGCGGACGGGTTTGGTGTCTGATGGTTTTAAGCATCAGTTTGCTGTGTCAGGCAGTTCCAAGATGATGGGACGACAGGGAAGTGGCCTTGTAGACTTGCTCAGTGTTTGGATAAGACTGCAAATGAAAGAGATGTGTAGAGGGGAGCTGTTGATCCCGTCTGAGTTAACAGGAACTAGAGGAAGATGAACCATGTGATACACCAAGATTTGCAATCCCAAGGCAGTTGTGACATTCAATGCCCTGAGACCATGCACAAAGAGGGGCTTTTTGCTGGCCAGATGAAGTTCACTTCTTAGCTGCTGGCTGCAACATGTGAGTAATAGACATCCATAATAGCATGCCAGACAAGTTCCAGGTTTTTGTAGGTTTGGCAGTGATTTGGCGGTCACCACTTTGTGTGGAAAGGACCTAACAGAAGCAGAAGACATCAAGAAGAGGTGGCAAGAATACACAGAGGAATTATACCAGAAAGATATGGATGTCTCGTACACCCCAGATAGTATGGTTGCTGACCTTGAGCCAGACATCCTGGAGAGTGAAGTCAAATGGGCCTTAGAAAGCACTGCTAATAACAAGGCCAGTGGAAGTGATGATATCCCAGCTGAGCTATTTAAAATTTTAAACGATGATGCTGTTAAGGTGCTACACTCAATATGCCAGCAAATTTGGAAAACTCAGCAGTGGCCAGAGGATTGGAGAAGATCAGTCTACATTCCAATCCCAAAGAAGGGCAGTGCCAAAGAATGCTCCAACTACCACACAATTGCACTCATTTCACACACTAGCAAGGTTACGCTTAAAATTCTACAAGGCAGGCTTAAGCAGTATGTGGACCGAGAACTCCCAGAAGTGCAAGCTGGATTTCGAAGGGGCAGAGGAACCAGAGACCAAATTGCAAACATGCGCTGGATTATGGAGAAAGCTAGAGAGTTCCAGAAAGACATCTACTTCTGCTTCATTGACTATGCAAAAGCCTTTGACTGTGTCGACCACAGCAAACTATGGCAAGTTCTTAAAGAAATGGGAGTGCCTGATCACCTCATCTGTCTCCTGAGAAATCTCTATGTGGGACAAGAAGCTACAGTTAGAACTGGATATGGAACAACTGATTGGTTCAAAATTGGGAAAGGAGTACGGCAAGGCTGTACATTGTCTCCCAGCTTATTTAACTTATATGCAGAATTCATCATGCGAAAGGCTGGGCTGGATGAATCCCAAGCTGGAATTAAGATCGCTGGAAGAAATATCAACAACCTCAGATATGCAGATGACACAACCTTGATGGCAGAAAGTGAGGAGGAATTACCTTTTAATGAGGGTGAAAGAGGAGAGCGCAAAATATGGTCTAAAGCTCAACATCAAAAAAACGAAGATCATGGCCACTGATCCCATCACCTCCTGGCAAATAGAAGGGGAAGAGTTGGAGGCAGTGAGAGATTTTACTTTCTTGGGCTCCAAGATCACTGCAGATGGTGACAGCAGTCACAAAATTAAATGACGCCTGCTCCTTGGGAGAAAGGCGATGGCAAACCTAGACAGCATCTTAAAAAGCAGAGACGTCACCTTGCCAACAAAGGTCCGTATAGTTAAAGCCATGGTTTTCCCAGTAGTGATGTATGGAAGGGAGAGCTGGACCATAAAGAAGGCTGATCGCTGAAGAATTGATGCTTTTGAATTATGGTGCTGGAGGAGACTCTTGAGAGTCCCATGGACTGCAAGAAGATCAAACGCATCCATTCTTAAGCAAATTAGCCCTGGGTGCTCACTGGAAGGACAGATCGTGAAGCTGAGGCTCCAATACTTTGGCCACCTCATGAGAAGAGAAGACTCCTTGGAAAACACCCTGATGTTGGGAAAGATTGAGGGCACAAGGAGAAGGGGACGACAGAGGATGAGATGGTTGGACAGTGTTCTTGAAGCGACAAACATGAGTCTGACCAAGCTGCGGGAGGCAGTGGAAGACAGGGGTGCCTGGCGTGCTCTGGTCCATGGGGTCAGGAAGAGTCGGACACGACTAAACAACAACAACAACAACTTTGTGTTGCAAAAGTTCCCTTGGACTGGATCCTTAGTGGAAATGATGATGGAGAAAATAATAATTTCAGAAAACGGCATCATTCAAATGATTTCGTTTTCTTTTGAGACTATGGCCTAGCTAAACCAACAAGGTCTGTGCCTCCCCACATTTGACAGTACAGAACTAGCTGCTTTTAGGTATTGTATGTAGCAAATGTCCCTTCAATAACACTGAAAAGGATAAACTGTTAGAGTCTATTGTGGCCATCTATTGTTAGAGATGGAGGGGGTGGGGTTTCACTCAGAGCAACACCATTACTCCAACAGGCTGCATTTCTAAGCTTCTCTCTAAGCTTTTTAAAGTAACTATTCTGCTACCAAGGGGGGGGGGCAGAGTGAATTTTTCTATATGCAAGTACAGCTGCTAGAATAGTTATTGCTGCTAGGTGGAAGTCACAAACTATACCACAAAGGAGGAATGGATTTGTAAACTAAATGAATATTTAATTTTGGCAAAATTAACTGTAATAATAAGAAATCAGTCGAATCAAAAATTAAAAAAGGAGTGGAAATGTTTTGATGAATATATGGCAAAATATTGCTCAAAAAAAGATACGCTAATATGCCTAGATTAAAATGTGAAGTACTGGAAGGAAGAAAAATTAGTAAAGAAAGATAATCAGAAAATATAGATGATTTGAGAAGATTGTAGAATGCAAAGATTATTGTAAATTGTATACAGTGGTACCTCAGGTTAAGTACTTAATTTTAAAAATTCCTATTCACCCAGGTCTTTAAAGGCTGAAAAATACTGCTCCTATCAGCTTTGAGATTCTTTACTGGGAGGGTATGTTTTGGTTTTTTTAATGTTCTGAATGTATTTTAATATTTTAAATATGTGTTTATTTTATTTTAATTCTATAATTTTTTGTTGTTGTTCGCTGCCATATGTTCATTTGGAAGGGAATGTGGGACAGAAATAAATGTAAGTAAATCTGCTTAAAATATCCAAACCCAATATTGATCCTTCAGAGACTCCACTTCCGACCCCTCTCCACTGAGGGTACTGTCCTCTTATCTAGCTTCCTGCTCTCCAACCAATCACAGGTTTTTATATGAACTGGCTTCTTATCCAGTAACTGCTAAGCTTCCTCATGAGTGTTTCATAATGAACACAATGGAAAACTATTTGAATATTCAGCCATGCTTCCTTTTGCAGGAATGATGGGAAATAACATTAATAAACAAAACAGATGATGAATAAAATATTGACAGTCTGGGCCCATTTAGATGACAAAGGGACTGCAAAATCTTCTAAAGTTCCCAGTCTTTCGGTATAGTGAGACTCCAGAAACAGAGTTATATAGGGGCCACATTTAGCTTCCAGGCCAGTGGTTCCTCACCCCACGTATAGATTACAAAAAGTTTCTATAGTCTCTCAACCTGTTCACTCTTTGGCTTCCCTCATGCAGCCACATGAGCAGTTGGCTCAAATGAGATAAAGTTATGAAACCACACTTATTCAGCAGGTACATTAGGGAATGACTCTACTTCAGCAGGTACATTAGATGAGCACCACGTGGGGGCAATTAGGAGTTTGGCTACTGTAAGGAGATTTCCTTAAATTTCAGCTGGCCAGAACTTGCATAAGCCTTCTAAATCAGGCCATCTGCTCAAGAAAACCATTTTCACAGTGGACAAACAGATGCCTATGCAGAGCCAGCAAGCAAGACCACTCTCCCCACTGTTGCTTCCCAGCAAAAGACATTCAGAACTATACTGCCCCAACAGCAGAGGTAGAACATAACCTTCTGGTGGTTCCCTCATTGTGAGGTTACAGGGAACCAGACAGAGGGCCTTCTCGGTAGTGGTGCCCACCCTGTGGAACGCCCTCCCTTCAGATGTGAAGGAAATAAGCAGCTATCTGCTCTTTAAAAGACATCTGAAGGCAGCCCTGTTTAGGGAAGTTTTTAATATTTAATGCTGTATTGTTTTTAACACTTGATTGGAAGCTGCCCAGAGTGGGGTATAAATAATAAATTATTATTATTATTATTATTATTATTATTATTATTATTATTATCACCATAATCATCATCATCATCATTATTATTATGTTACCTTTTGTGTTGTACCTATCTCTGCTATTTGCCTTGATACAACTTATTATTACTAAACCTGCATCTCACCTTTACTTCTGTTGTTTAAAACCTCCATTTTCTTTTAGTGTCCTTCGTCCTTGCTTTACAAAAATCTCTGCTGCTATTTAAAACAAGCCCTTCTTCACTTTAATTGTCTCACTCTTCCTGCTGTACTCACATGCATCTCTTCCATTCTCCTACTGCTTCATATGAGAAAGAGACAAAGGATGTGGAGCCCTCATAATTTTATGCCTGGTTCCGTGCCCAATAAGCATATGACACCTTTGCCCAGGTTTTGCCCAGCGTTATCTCTGTGTAATGGGCTCATGGGAAAAAGCTGTTCCATGTGCCCTTGCAAGGGGGAGGGAAAAGCCTATATAAGGCTGCTTCCCCTGGAGCTCAGGGCCATTTTGTCTTGAGAGCTTCCCACCCAGCAGCCCTCAGGTTAGAAGTTTCACTGAGTGATTCTGGGCCATTGCTTGAAATTTCTTTTTCTCTGAACCTAATTGTCACTTGGTTGGACCCCCCCCCCCCTTTTCCCTCTGTGAAATTATGACCTTCCTTAGTTACTTGAGGAATATTGTTTGTATGAGGGTGGAAATGGCATTCTGCAGGATCAACATAGTATAAGGGCACCCCATAAGGGGCCTGAGGGGAGGATTGACCACAACACCCTCAAGCTTGGGGTATTTGATGCCTGGTAGGAATATGCACCCTGGTTGCCCAGTGAGACCTTGCTTGCTTGGCTTGCATCACAGGAAGGTTCAACACTGGTTGACTTCTGCAAATCAGGTTTGGGGCTATCCAAGCCCAGCACTTCCATTCTACCAACATGGGGCTTGTGGAATGCTGAACTGATCCCAGGACACAATGCCATGCCAACCCTTACCCTGCCTGCTGCTGCCAATAAAGATTTTGCCTGATTTCATCCCATTGTCATTGTACAATCTTGTTATTTTGCTGCTCACATGGGTCACACAATGTGCTTGCGTAGGCAAACGACCTTTGCACAATGTATTTGCCTTCTGAAACCATGTGTTGTCTTCAACAACATAAAACTCCAGTTTTGGTATTCGTCAGCAGACAAGCAGAGACCAAGTAACACCGTGGAAATGTCAAAAAGAAATCCAAAAATTGACCTACCCTATGTATTTATCAAGAGGTCAATACTGAATAAGGTATTTAAATGCAGATGTCTTGGGGCTCTTGTGCCCCCTTTCCCGGAAATATGCCACACAGCATTAGGCAACCAGGGCAAATTACAATTATTTGATAAGCCTCTGGAGAAGCACAGAGGGAATCAGGAGCCATAGGAGGATCCCTGCTGGACCACACAAAAAGCTCATATAGTCTGAGGTTATCAAGAAGCTGCAAACGAGCTTGCCGAGCATCTGCGGCCTTGAAGCTTAGGTGAAGAGAGCAAGATTATATCTGAGATTGTTTTGTGTGAAGAAACCAACATTATGTCTTAGATTGGCTTGTGTCAAAAAAGCAATAATATGACTGAGACTGTCTAGCACTTATGGCATTGTAGCTTTCTGTGAAAAAGCAACATTTTCATTCCTTACAGTGGACATGCAATGAAATGGAACAATAGAAAATTCAGGACAGGTTAAAGCAAAAACAACCTTAGACATTTAATTAATCTTGTGAATTTGGTATCACAAGAAGTAATGGTGGCCATCAACTAGGATATGTTAAATAGTGGTTTACCCTTTTCTTCCATGAATATGTCTGTAGGCGGCTACTAAACCTGATGGTTATGAAATTAACCGAGCCTCCCCCCCCCACAAACACTCAATCTCATTGCACTCTGTGTGCTTGTTGCACAACACACCAACCCTGAAAGTCAGTTGCACTATATTATTTTCCGTTCAGCAGCCTAACAGCCCATGGATAGAAATTATTTTTTAGCCTGTTGGTACAACTGATTATACTTCTATATCTCCTGCCCAAGGGTAGAAGATGAAAGAGGTGCTGGCTGGGGTGCGAATCATCCCTGAGAATTTTTCTTGCTCTCCTAAGGCAACGATCCCTTGCGATGTCATTTAGTGGGCTCAGGGGACAGCCCATGATATCATGTGCTCTGTTCACCACCCTCTGTAAAGATTTTCTGTCTGTGGTTGTCAAGTCAACGTACCACACTGTGATACAATATGAGAGGACACTTTCTATTGTGGACCAGTAGAAGGAGGTCATCAATTGTTTTTAACATTGTTCTTTTGCAAGACCCTGAGAAAATGGAGTCTCTGTTGGGCCTTCCACCTGAGTTATATTGTTTTTCCAAGTGAGGTCTTCACTAAGGTAAACTCCCAGGAATTTAAAGGAAGAGACTCTCTCCACACAATGCCCCCTGATATCCTCCGAGAGTCCAACACCATCTCCTTTGTCTTGCTTATATTTAGGTGCAAGTTATTCTCTAAGCACCATGTAGATACTTTTTGAACCTTCCCCTGTAAACTGATTCATCTCCACCTCCATTATGGCAGTATCATCTGCAAACTTAATAATTACAGTGGATGGATCAGATGAAATACAGTCATATGTATACGAGTACAGGTAGGGACTCAACACACATCCCTGTGGGGTGACAGTGCTGAGCTTCAGGGAGGTAGATGTAACAGGCCCAATCCTCACTGTTTGTTTCCGATCCCTCAGAAAGTCTTTAATCCAGTCACAGATGGTAGAAGAAAGGTCTAGTTCCATCAGCTTTTTCATAAGAATGTCCAGAAGGAAGGTATTAAAAGCCAAGCTATAATCAATAAACAACATTCTAACATAATTCCCCGGTCTCTCCAGATGACTCGCTGCAAGGTGAAAGGCTGTAGCTATGGCATCATCTGTTGACCTATTCCTCCTATAGGTGAACTGTTGTTTATCAAAAATCCAGTGAAAAACATGTCCTAAGGTGCTGAAGGACCAATCTCAAAGCATTTCATCACTACAGATGTTAATGCAATAGGTCTGTAGTCATTTGGCAGTTAATTGCTGTTTTCTTTGGGACTAGGACAATGGTGGCTGCCTTCAAGCATAATGGAGCACATGCCGTTTGCAGAGAGATGTTAAAAATCTTTCTGCAAAAATTTTGCTACTCACATGGGTCACACAATGTGCCAGCCTGGGCAAACGACCTTTGCACAATGTATTTGCCTCCTGAAACCAAGTGTTGTCATCAACAACATAAAAGTCCGGTTTTGGTTTTGGTGAGCAGATGGAGCAGAGGGGAGACAGGTAACACAATTAAAATGTTACAGAGAAGTCCAAAAATTGACCCATCCTATCTACTTATCAAGAGATCAATACTGAATCACGGATTTAAATGCAGATGTCTTGGGGCTATTCAGCACCCTTTCCTGGAAATATGCCACACAACATTAGGCAACCTGGGCAAATTACAATTATTTGATAAGCCTCTGGAAATTAATGTAGGGATTCATTTTTCAGGAACATAAAAGGATCCCTGCAGCATCACACAAAAGCCTCATTTAGTCCAGCTTCATGTTCTCAGAGAAAGGAAACAGATGCCTGAGGGAAACACAGAAAACTAGGCATGAACAGAGTAGCCTCTCCCACCTGTGATCTGCGAAACCTGTTACTACGAGGCTTAATGGCTGTTATTCAGGGTGAAATAGAGCCATCGTGACTAGTAGCCTTCATTCTCCAGCTTGTCAACATCCAACTTAAATTGTGGTGCCCAGAATTGGACACAGTATTACAGGTGTGGTCTGGCTAAGGCAGAATAGAGTGGTACTATTACTTCCCTTGATCTGGACCCTATATTTCTGTTGATGCATCCTAGAATAGCATTAGCATTTTTTGCTGCTGCATCACACTGTTGACTCATGTTAAGCTTGTGGTCCACCAAGACCCCGAGATCCTTTTCACATGTACTGCTAGTAAGCCAGGTGTCCCCCATCCTATATTTGTGCATCTGATTCTTCCTGACTAAATGCAGAACCTTACATTTGTCCTCATGAAACTCATTTGGTTTGCTTGTATCCAGTTCTCTAATCTGTTAAGGTAATTTTGAATTCTGATTCTGTCTTCTGCGGCATTAGCTACCCTTCTCAGTTTGGTGTCATCTGCAAGTTTGATGAGCATTCCCTCAATTCCTTCATCAATGGGCCCAGGACAGAACCCTGCAGCACCCCACTTGTCACCTTTTCCCAGGATGATGAGGAACCATTAATGAATACTCTTTGGGTTCGGTCAGACAGCAAGCTACAAATCCACCTAACCTTGCTTAAGCCACATTTTACCAGCCTCCTCGCGAGAATATCAAGGGGGACTTTGTAAAAGCCTTGCTGAAATCAAGATACACTATGTCCACAGCATTTCCCTGATCCACCAAGATTGTAATTCCATCATAAAAGAAAAGGAAAAAAGAAATCAGATTGGTCTGGCATGACTTATTTTTGAAAAACCCATGCTAGGCCTTAGGAATCACAGCATCCCTTTCTAAATGCTCACAGTCCAACTGTTGAATTATCTGTTCTAGGACCTTCCCTGGTATCGATGTCAAGTTCACCAGTCAGTAGTTACCTGGGTCTTCCTTTCCCCCCTTTTTGAAGATGGGGACAACATTTGCCCACCTCCAGTTCTCCAATAATTTTCAAAGATAATAGACAAAGGCTCTGAAATTACATCTTCAATCTCCTTTAGTACCCTTGGTTGAAGTTTGTCAGGTCCTGGACAATTGAATTCATTTACGGTAGCTAGGTATTCCCTTACTACCTCTTTTCCTATCTTGGTCGGCAGCTCCCTCCTTACATCATTTATTCTGTTATCACCAGGTTGGGCATCACTTTCCTTTTGGGTGAAGACTTTCCTCTGTCACCCAAGAGCATTTCTCCATGTTCCATGCAGAGGACCTGCAACTTGATTCTCCTTACTCCTATGTTAAACATAGCAGAAGAAACCTTTATTATTATTTTTAACCTCTCTTGCAATCCTGAGCTTATTCTGAGCTTTAGCCAGCCTGACTTTCCCCCTGCAACTGTTGGCTACTCATGTATATTCCTCCTTTGTGATTTCCCCTTTCTTCCATTTCTTATATATACCTTCTTAACTCTCAGGTTTGGAGAGTGGCAACAGAAAAATGGGCCTTTTCTGCAGTGGCTCCCCGTTTGTAGAACATACACCTTTAGGCACCAGGTGAAATCTTGTCTCTTCAACCAGGTCTTTGACTGGTTAATTTGCGTGTTCAGACCCAGAAACCCCCCTCCCCCACTAAATAAGCTGCTGCTTGACCAGCCAATGCAAAAGCCTTACGCACCAACGATTGCTAAATCCACAGATGCTGACTTCTTTTGGGATACACTGCAGAAATGACTCCCGCAAATACCTGAAAGGCATCGACTGAGACGGGCCTCTAATTACCCTTTTTGAAGGGAGAGCAGGACTAGGGTTCCTTTTAACAGGCATCTCAATAAACTCTCCCACAATACAAAATAAATAAATAACTCTTAACCCATTAAAATGGTGCTCCCACCAAAACAAGATGGCGCTGCCACCAGAAATGGCACTATCACCAGTGCAAAATGGCACTTCTGCCAAAACAAGCTGGGGAAATCGGCTCCTGGCCCCAGGAGTTTCCCAAACCAGCCTTAAACCAATGGGCGGGTTTAGAATTCACCAAGCTTACAGAGAGGGAACTCTCAAAAAGCCGAAATAGCAAACAAAAATATCACTATAACTCAAAGTCCTGTTGGCAAAATCTCTTCCAAAAATAATAAGATGGGCCGCTAAGCAGAGGTTTTTTTCGGGCCACAGCAACACCGCACACCGGGAGCCCCCAGATCAACTGGCTCGTGAGCTAAGGCCCTTTAAGGGAATAGCAAATGCTACACAAAGTCACCAATATCGAATTGGAATCCGTGGCAAGCCCCACAAAAGGGAGCACTCGGGGGAACCCCAAGGACAAACGCCCTATAGCAGAAATATAAAAAGAGCGAAAAGCTCTGAAACGGAGCTCTAAGGGGCTGCAAACCCCGTGGGGCGAAAGCCCCTCTTACTAAGGGAAGGGCAAGGATGAGAAGGATTAACTCAAAATTAAAATGAGGGAAGAGGGTGAAAGGAATTAAAAGAAGGGATAATGGAAAGATATCACCAGGATGATCTGGGTCATGTGCATGGGCATAAATAGGTCCCTTGAACGACTTGGACTGTGTCCCATTGGCCAGATTGCACCCAGCTTCAAGGGACCTACCAATCGGGTGTTGTGGCTGACCTATCGTACGTACCCACAACACAGGTTGTCGGTTTTCCAGGTCTCACCGCAATACGTGCCCTCTTTAAGGGAGGACCCGATATCCGGTAGACATGAGTGGTATTCTGGGTTCTTGCCATTTTGTATGTGCAGAAAAAAAAAGTGCTTCAAATCCCATTTATGTGCAAGTTTTTGAGGAACTATATGCATATGGTTTTGCAGAAAAGGTATGCTGTACTTCTGAGGCGATTCTTGAAGAAGCAACTTGAAGGATTGTTGAATTCAGTGTTTGCCATGTCTTTTCTCTCTCACAGATGGCACTTTAAAGGACCAATCTGAGTTCGGAGGTACTAAAAATTGTACCTCTAGGATTTACAGCTTTACTTCAGTAGCAGATGTATACTTGCGGAGTTACAGGGACCGCTGTTTCGATAATCTTTGCAACATGGAAAGGCCAAAACGTAAGTGTATATATCTGTATATAATCCCAAGGATAAATAGCACTGAGGTTTCAGATAACTTCCTTGGTAGCTCTTAGACAAGCTTTAGGGTTCCTGGTCATGATTAATGCCCCTAGTTTGTATGTCAGATGCTCAGAATCAATATCAACAGCTGTGTCTCAGGGATAAAGCAGGTTCCCTTATTACCCAAGAGAGTCAGATGACCCCAGGGAATGTGGAAGAGACCACACTAGATAAAATTGGGGGGGGGGTGGCAGAGAGAGATCAGAACACATGTCCTTGTACCCTGACAGCCTTGCCGACCCTGGGAGTCATCCTGCTGGGACAGAACTGCAGAGGTAGTAAGTGAAACCAGTTGTTGCTGCTGGATGCCCTGTACCTAGAGAGCAACAAAAGCAGCACCACAGAAGAAAAGCTTGTTGGGATTGTGATCAGGGTGCCCTCAACCAAGTTTTTTGTTTGTTTAACTGCTCCTTCTTGTGTGGGTTGAATTGTCTAAAGACACTGCTTGGTGGGATGAAGGAGTACCAAGGAATGTTTGTATGCAGTTCCTCCCATCCTCAGATGAGAGTCTGGAGTAGGAAACAGCACTGTGGGATGGAGTCAGATTTATGTGAGGAACATTTGTGTGACTGATGGGTAACATTTTCTGTTGTTATTTTGTGTAGTTCAGTCAATGAAAAGTTTCTTTGTGTCCTTGGGTTTGCTGCACATTTTTGTTGAATGGAAGGAGTGACTCGTGATATTGGTGGTGATGGAAACAAAAAAATTCCTTCCAGTAGTACCTTAGAGACCAACTAAGTTTGTTATTAGTGATTGAGTGAGAGATACTGGAGTGACTGGATGGATTATGTGTATTTGTGGAGTAGAATTGGATGTGTGATAGTGAATGAGAAGTTGATACTTTAAGGTTTGTGGATATGAGAGGCAAGATTTGTGAGTGGTGTGAAGTATTTTGAGAATATTGTTTAAGTATATTATGTTGTTTACTTTGTTACTACTTTGTAAACTGTCCTGTGATTAAGGGCAATATGTAAAGTTCCTTATATGAATAAATAAAACCTTGGTGGGTTTTGGTTTATTTATTATTACTATTTTATATCATTTAACACTAAAAAGAATATCCAAGTGGTTTACAAAACTCATAAACTACAGTAAAATAAAGTGTCATTTTATACGGAACAACATTGCAATGCAATAAAACATAAAATTTCAAAACATACATACACACACACACAAATATCAGCATATCTTGAAATATTGTTCGAGTTAGGAGGTCCTTCTGTCTTCAGTGCTCCTATCACCCAATTATATACATACATCTAATTCATAAAGCAATGCAAAAGAATACATAATCAGTGATGGAACATCGTGCATAATAAATAATGCACAAAAAATAGCAGAGGCAAATTAGTCACATTGCCAACCCATCAAAAAACTCTTTAAAAATACTACTGTTGGTCTGCCCATATCAGGTCCAACTTTGTGCATCATCATAAACTTTAATTGTGGAGAAGCTGCAACCCTCTGAAAGGGAAGAGAACTGAGGCCCAGGAATGATTATAGAGATATATGGGCTGGAACCATGAGTTGACATTAGTTGTTGCATTTGTCTTTTTTTTAAAAAAATGATATTTATTAAAAGTTTGAAAATTACAGAAAAAGAGAAAAAAACCAATAAAAAGGAGAGAAAAAAACAAAAAACATATAAAAGCGATACAACAATACAGCAAAACAAAACAAAACAAAAACTAAAACAGAGATCCAATATTCCATATCTTTACCTTTCCTTTACTTGTTTCATCGACCTCCTCGCACCTCCCTTTTTTTGTATTCTAGTTCAATTCACTATTTCAGCAAGTTCTTCCCATCTTTCTCAATTTTTATTCTATAATTTATCTTAACGATCTAACCTTGAGTTTTTTTATTTTAACCCGTTATCAGTCAACTTTTACTTAATTCTTTGTTGCATTTCTACTAAAACCATATAACTTCATTCCAGCATCTTTCTAACATTCATTAATTTTACAATATTTCTGTAAGTATACTTTAAATTTTTTCCAATCTTCTTCCACCGACTCTTCTCCCTGGTCTCGGATTCTGCCAGTCATTTCCGCCAGTTCCATGTAGTCCATCAGCTTCATCTGCCATTCTTCCCTGGTGGGTAAGTTGTTGCATTTGTCAGGGCCGGATCGGCAATTAAATGGGTTGGAGTATCCAATCTATTGTGATTGTGGCTCAGAAGGTGGTGAGGGCCCAAAGACCGTCAAGTGTTCTGATGATGAGACTCGATGCATGGACTTTGTTCATGTTCATGGTAAGTAGAACTGCTAGCCAAAGAGTGGAAGAGGGGAAATTGGGTGGGTAGCTGGGTTGCTCTCCCGTTCTGTTTAGGGCTTCTTGCCAAAAATAAACTGTGTCTGTACTGGGGGCGGGGGGGGGGGGAGTTCTTTTTCCTGAAAATATAACTGAGTTGAAATCAGCTTTCCTTTTTATGTATAAAGATGAGACACAATATTTCTGGAGTGCAAGTAAGAGAAAGAGAGAAAAATAATGTGTTACCAGTAGTTAAATTGCATGTAGAAGTGTCTTTTAAGAGAGGCCTGACCTGAAAAGCAATATGGATGTGGGTTGGGCTGCTGTCCCATAATTTATAAATTGGACTTTTCCCTTAATATTAAACATCTCATGATGTGATTCTCAGATGTGATTTATACTTGCAAAATACAGTTAATAAAAATTAAAATGCACCTATTCTCTCTTCGGCACATGCACAGACACACATCCCTTACTACCCAGAGGCTCCTATGACCTTGTCTCTTTTTCTTTCCTAGATGATGCTGCAGTTCCTGATAAAGCTTACAAAGGCTGTGCATCACAATCTTTTTGTGATTTAGCTATGAAATCAAAGCTTAACAAGTACATCTCAGGCAAAATAACCTGAGTACGGTGCTATGAATCTCTGTCTTCCTCAGAATAGCCCAGCTTTGAAGGGTAGTTAGGAGAGAACAATGTCTTCTTCCTTTTGGATTCCACCATTTGCTGAAGTAGTGGCGGTGGAGGTTGCTTGCCTGGTGGTGGGAGTGCAGAGAGACTTGGATTCACAGGACTCCTGAGTCCTCTCTTTGGCATTTTGTGGAGGATTAATGGGATGCAGGGGATAGAGAAGCTAAAGTAGAAATGTGGGGCTTGGGGGCTCTCGCTCATGATAATACGGTATATGGGTTAACATTTCCTTTGTTCATAATCAAAATAAATTGGTGTGGCAAATAAAAACTGTGTTCTGTGTCTCTATTTAACAAATTAAGAATACCATATTCAAGAATACCTACAAGTTGGCCAGATTGCTTGCAGGAGAAAATTCCTCTCTCCCTGAAATACGGAGACCAAATTAACCAGAGCAAGGTCCATAAGCAACGTGCCCACTTCCTCCCTCTGGGTGGGGCCCTAAAGACTGGGTGAGTGGGTGGAAAATCCTGTGACAATCAGCCAAGAGGGCAGCTGACACCTGGCTGCCCCCTTAAAAAGGCTGGGGGTGGGCTACTCCCAGCCCAAAACCCCAGACTCTGATTGGCTGAGCAGACACTAACTTGCCTTGCCTGAGGGTCCAATGCAGCTGGAGGTGGGCAGTGCCAGCCATGCCCTCTCTCGGATGTTGGCTGCCTCCCTGAACCCACCCCAGCCACTCCATAAGGCAATGGCTGCCCACCCAGGGCCCCAGGTGAGGGGATATTGTCCTTGCTACCACCCATTATTACAGTGGTACCTCGGGTTAAGAATTTAATTCGTTCTGGAGGTCTGTTCTTAACCTGAAACTGTTCTTAACCTGAAGCACCACTTTAGCTAATGGGGCGTCCTGCTGCTGCTGCACCACCACTGCATGATTTCTGTTCTCATCCTGAAACAAAGTTCTTAACCCGAGGTAATATTTCTGGGTTAGTGGAGTCTGTAACCTGAAGCATATGTAACCTGAAGTGTATGTAACCCGAGGTACCACTGTATTATTAAACCCCTCAGTGTCTCCCCATCTCTCGTTTACCTTTGCTGTTGTTTAAAAAAGGCCTTTCTTTCACATTATTTGTCCCACTCTTCTTGCTGCACCCAAATGTCTCTCTTCCATTCCTTGGCTGCTTCACAGGCGAGAGAAAGGATGTGGAGCCCTCAAATAAATGACATTTGGGTCCCTTCCAACTGAAAGTCTCTATGATTCTTGTTCAACTGGCTCACGTTGGTTGTTGTGGGGGTTGTACAGAGGGCAGTGACCTGGAGCGCCTTACTTTGGGCACGTAATTGATTTAGTTCAGTGTCATGTGATGGACCCTTGGCAGTCTTGCAGCCTGCAGTTGCTTGTAGGTGGTTTAGGCTTTGGGCTTATAAATACATTACTATTGCTATTTAAAATAATATGATCTGTTAATAGAATTGCATTTTTAAATACATTCACATATCATCATTTGCTATCAGAACCTTAGTGCAAACTTTCTTCCTGGCAGACTCTTGGAACTGCAGTGCTGTGATGCCTTCTAACAGCAAATTTGATTTGGTTTCACTGGACTACAATTCAAAGGATCTTTTGGAGCATGATTCTATGTCTTTTGAACATGGATACCTCCTAAATGGAATGCATAATCTGGAGTAGATATTAGGATGACATATGTTCAGAGCACATTTTGAGATGGCCTGATCCTGCAGGCCATGCCCTGTAACATTTCTCCTATGAAAAGAAGGATATTTTTTCAGGAAGCTTTTGCGAACCCACGCACTAAACCCTGTCCCTGGAGCTTACCCCCCAGGAAGGAAACATGACAACAGTGGATGGGTTTAAGATTAGGCCACAACTTTATTGAATTTCAGGTATAGGGACCTTGGCTTAGGCCTTGGAAGATATCCCTCTCATAATTGACAGGGGCTGAGGATGCGCAGGGCAGTCAGGCATTGTGGGAGGGGACTATAAATGTGAACATACACAGCATGCCCTCCCATTTCACCAAAGCTGTGAGTTTGACCTTATGACACCACTCCAGGGCCAGTGACTCCCACAATCCACCCTTTAATTGACCCTGCTAACGCTGCCATGTGGGGGTGCATGAAGATGCTACCCCCAATCACAAAGATAGACTTTAGAATACCGACTTAGGCCTAAAACTGCCACCCAAGATCCCAAACTGCGGACTTGCCACCAAGATACCTACAGCTGAAGCCCCCCTCCTAAACAGAAGGGTTGTGCCCTGCCAGTCACCAGTCCTTGAGGCCCCGATGCACATCGCGCAACCAAAGGGGGGGGTCAAATGTATTCCATCCACACGTAACAGTTCGGAATTGTCCATTGTAAATTTGGGGTGGCGAATGAAGACACCGCTGATTTGGTGCATCGTGTTACGCATGGCCCTATTAATTTTTTGCACTTTATAATTGATGCGAGAAGGTTTATTGGCCCCTCTCCAGCACTGACGGGGAAGGAAATTGGACCAGAGGATGGTCGTTGCTGAGCATAGGGCATGCACATTTTCGTGGTCCGCCTTCTCAGATAGAACCAGGCTGATGCCTTTTTGCGCTACCAGGTCATTTCCTCCCAGGTGCAGTATCAATGTCTCTGGCGGGTTGTGGACAGTGACGGCTCTGTGTAGCATGGGCATCAGTGCACCCCAATGCATGCCTCATTGTCCTATCCAATGTATGCGGGCATTAGGGTGGATGTCAAGGTTAGGTCCCCAAATGTGCGAGGCGACATGGATCATGGCCCAGGGTACAATGCTATGCCCCACAACCCAGATGTTTGTGCCGGGCACACCTGCAATAAAAGTCAAAGGGAAACAGTAAAGGATGAATGTAGCCCTTGTAGGCCACAGAACACCATCAGCCCAGAGCCTTGATACTAGCAGAGTCCCAACCCTGGGCTGCTGCTGTTGTGGCTGCACCAATGTGGAAGGAATGACCTGAGAATTCCCCTGGGTTGCTGCCTCAATGGCCATAGGTAAGATTGCCGAGAACTGGCAGCACATCCAAGGTCTTTTGTCTGCATGGATGAGGCAGGCACCCCAGTGGTTAGGACACACTCAGAGCAACCTGCGCGTTTCTTGCCACAGGCAGGGGCCATCCTGCTCAGAGGGGGCCAGTGTTGTGGTGTTACCCCTCCACAACTGCTCGGTTTGGATGAACAAATCTTAATTTTTAGGTGGAGCCCTAAGAAACATACATCAGTGTCTGTTAAACCTGAGTGTGGTGAGGAGGGGCTACTGACAATACATTCACCAATGCGTAGAGCCCCAAAGAAGACCAGGGAGAATGCTGCATGGAAGAGGTGTGTTTTGAAGTTCGACCAGCCCAGCTCTGGCAACTTGTCCCAAATTAACCTCAGGGTATCTGGTGTTATAGGCTTCCTGCCATCTTGGTGGGGAGGGATGATACAATGCCACCACGTGAGAAGCTTCTTGACATGGAAGCTTGCACAAGGGTCAGGCCACCGGAAACATTTACGGAAGAATGAAATAGCTGCCTTGTAGAGCAGTAATGTTTTGATGGCCAAGCCTCTACATTTTAGGTGGAACCAGAATTTTAGCATGTCAGAGTCAGAGGCACGTCTGGAGGCCGAGCCATAGCGGCCGCAGAAACACTCCAAGGATGATCAAGCTCTGGCATATGAGCGCCTAGTGGAGGGTGCTAATGCCAAAAATATTCCTTGCATTACTTCTCACATCCAATCCGCCACAGGTCATCTGGGAAGGGGTCAGGTATCTGTGCTGCCTCGGGTGCCAGTTTGTGGAAATGCTCCATCTGGAAATGAGATAAAACATCCGCAATGTCGTTGTTAAGACCTGGTATGAAACGTGTCATGAAGGAAAAGTTGTGCTGAAGGCATTCACGAACAGGTGGAACTCCCTGATGGCCTGGTCAGACTTTGCTGACTGCCTGGCTACAATCCTTACCACTGCTTCATTGTCTGACCAGAAGCAAACCCTGGAATTCCTGAAATGGTTTCCCCAGATGCGAAGGGCAACTAGAATAGGAAAGAACTGGGGAAAGGTTAAGTCCCATGTGATGCCTGCTGCATGCCTGAGTAAACAGTGTAGGGCTCCATTACCAATAAAGGTATCAACGCTGCATTTTCTGAGAAGTGGTTGGCGACTAAAGTATTGCAATGAAAGAATTTAAAGTGGACTGGTGACCTTTTCCTTCAAAATTGTAAGGGCTTTATATGTCAGTGTCACCATTTCCTTCCTTTGGTACAATTATTTGTACTTTTATTTATTAAATTTATACACCACCCTTCATCATATGATTGCAGGGTGGTTCACAGAACAAAATATAGGATAAAAACAAGGAAGAAATAGAACAAAACTTCAGAACAACACCTCCCCTTCCCACAGACGCATTTAAAAGAAGGTGGATTCTCAAACTATGCACAGTTCAATCAGGGAAACTACAAAATTGAACACGTAAACTTGGCTGGATCCAGGAATGTCATTAGGTTCCAGTATCACCAGATGACTGGGAAGAATGAGCATGTGATGCATTAATTGTTGGTTACTTTGTGCCTGACTGAGAACATGTTGGTCCCAACGACATTGTGATGAAACTGAGGTGGGGATAAAGTAGGAGGGCATGTGGTGAAATTTCATGGAACTCCAGAAAAGAACTCATCTACTCACAATTCCTGTTTTACCAGAGTAAGGGTGAGATGGACTGGAAGGGGCATTTATCTTGTATTCATCTCTGGAATTTGCTGGCACAGGCATATCATGGACATGGCAGGTGACAGGAGGGCCACAAGAATGACATAGGAGACTGGTATTGGGTTGAATTAGGCCACAACTTTATTGATTACAGGAAAGAGTAGGTTTGACTAAGGCATTGGGCATGTATCCTGCAACAGGCAGACGGCTTCCTACCTGAGAGGATTAAACTACCTGGTGGTGTCAACCCCCTAGTGCGGAGTCAACTGCAAAATGGATTGGATGCCCCAACCCTACACAAGCTGCCAGTGTCACTCTTCCTGGACCCCTCTAATGGGGTACCCTTGTGATTAAGGATGAAGTCCAATGCCTAATCCACCAAAATTATGACAGTTGCTACAAGGTGGGGGAAAACATGCAAACCAGCTAATTTGTTTGCAGGAGAAAATTGCTCCCTGGCCCTGAAATAGGTAAAGGTAAAGGGACCCCTGACTGTTAGGTCCAGTCGCAGACGAGTCTGGGGTTGCTGTGCTCATCTTGCTTTAGTGGCCAAGGGAGCCGGCATACAGCTTCCGGGTCATGTGGCCAGCATGACTAAGCTGCTTCTGGCAAACCAGAGCAGAGCGGAAACACCATTTACCTTCCTGCTGGAGCAGTACCTATTTATCTACTTGCACTTTGACATGCTTTTGAACTGCTAGGTTGGCAGGAGCAGGGACCGAGCAATGGGAGCTCACTCCGTTGTGGGGATTTGAACTGTGAACTTTCTGAGCATCAAGCCCTAGGCTCAGTGGTTTAGGCCACAGCGCCACCCATGTCCCCGGCCCTGAAATACAGAGACCTAACTATCCAGAGCAAGGTCCATAGACAACATGCCCACTTCTCTCCTCTGGGCAGGCCACTAAAGACTGGGTGAGGGGATGGATAATCCCATGATGATCAGCCAGGTTCCCAGGTGAGGGGATATTGTCCTTGCTATAACTTAGCATTATTATTAAAACCATCAGTGTCTCCCCATCTCTTCTATACCTCTGCTGTTGTTTAAAACAAGCCTTTCTTTCTCTTTAATTGTCTCACTCTTCTTGCTGTACCCAAAGGTCTTTCTTCCATTCCTCGGCTGCTTCATAGGAGAGAGAGAAAGGATATGGAGCCCTCAAAACCTCTATAGGACCTTTGCACAATGTATTTACTTCCTGGAACAATGTGTTGTCTTCAACATGAAATTCCAAATTCAGTGTAGTAATTTATAATCAATATTTCAATAACAAGGGAGCACACTCACTCTCTTTCATACCGACAACTTCAGTAAACTGGTTAACTTTCTCTAACTGAGCAACCAACATGCAGGCTTCCTCTTAAGATCCAAATAAATTTAAATATACATTAAAGATCATCATGAGATGGGTGCAGAGGAAGACTGCAAAATAGCAGAAAGCAGGAAACCAGGAAAAGGGAGTGGTTTATGTGCAAGGGAGTAAGAAAAAAGAGGAAAGGTGAAAAGGGGGGTGAAGGGGGTGATTCTGAATGTTGGTGTGTCTGTGAAAAGGAGACTGCAGAAAAAGAGAGAGGAGAAACAATGGAAATAGGGGAATATGTGTGCAAGGGAGCGGTGAGATAAGTAAAGAGGAAGGGAGGAAGAGGAGGTGAAGCTGAAAATAAGTGAGCCAAGTGGTTTGCAAAAAGGGAGTATCAGGCATAGGGACATGGTAATTTGGAAAGGAGGGTATGAAAATGTCTGCAGAATAGGAAGGGGTGGTGTCACCATAATTGGGTGGAAAGTGAGAAGGGGCTTTAATAGCTGCAATGTGTGGCAGGAGGAAGATACAGGAGGTGATCACAGGCTGGTTTGTTTTCCATGTGGGGTTGCAGAAAAGGAGGGGGACGTTTCATGTGGACACGGATGTGGGTTTTAAAGTGAAAATGGGTGGAGAGCAGGATTGTAGGATTGAAGAGAAAAGTGTCTTGAGATATGAAGTTTGGAAGGTTAAATTCATGACTAATGGTTGCATTGGATGGGAAGGGAGAGGTTTAGGGGGTTGGTGAACAGAGGGAGATGAGGGAGATGAGGAAAGCCCAACTAAAATTTGATAGACCACTGAAGATGCACTGAGGGATTCAGGAGTCAGAGATATAAGAAGATCCTTGGTGGATCACACAAAAAACTCATATAGTCCAGCATAGTATTCTAAGGAAACAGATGCTTGTGAGAAGCCTCTCCCACCTGTGATCTCCAGAACCTTAACGGAGAGTCTCATTGGCTATTATATGGGAGGAAATGTAGCTATTGTGACTAGTACTCATCTGTCTCTCATAATATGAGAACCTGTGGACATGCAATGAAATCGAGAAACTTGATGGTTATGTTCTAGCTCTGCTGTTGGGGGAAATGTGGATCTGAATGTCTGTTGCTGGGAAACAGTAGTGGGAGAGTGGTGTTGCTCTCATGTCCTATTTTCAGGCTATGCACAGTCAAGTGGTTGGCCACTGTAAAAATACTTTTCTTGGGCAGATGGCCTGATTCAACAGGCTGATGTAAGTTCTATCCTGTTGCAGTTTATAGGAAATCTTCTTACAGCAGCCAAACTCCTCATTGCTTCCAAGTGGTGTTCACCCAGTGTACCTGCTGCAGAGTTCAGTGTTCCATAATTTACCTGCTGAAGACGTCTGGCTTCATAATTTTATCTAATTTGACTGTTCATGTGGCTGAGTGAGGGTAGCCAAAAGGGCAAACAGGTTGAGACACTATCAAGTCCTTTTTTAATATGCTCCTGGGGTTGAGAACTCCTGGCCTGGGAGCCAAATGCAGCACCCACATAACTCTTTACCTGAAGTTTCACTAAAGGAAAAAAGGTGAAACTTTGAGAGCTGCACAGCCCCTTTATCATCTATATGGGCCACCACAATGAATATCTTATTCATCATCAATTTTATTTATGAAAATTCTATCTCGTCATTCTTGCCAAAGGAGCCCTGGCTGGATATTCAAATGGTTTTTCTTTTGAATATCCCAATTTATCCTGTCTCTTCTCTTCTCTTCTCTTCTCCAATTACTATACCGCTATTCCTCCCACACAAGTTGAAATTGGACGATAAAAAACATTATAATGTAGGGCCGGCAAACATTAGAGATTACAGGGAACTGAGCTCTGAAAAAAGCTCAACAACTTTTGGGTTCTCCTTTCAAAAAGCTCAATATTTTTGGTGGTTTCCTTAAAAAAACAAGTTTTGAGTGTACTGGTTTTTACTTTTTGAGGTGTAGGAACCCTAAGTTCAACAGGAAAGATTTCTGAGTAAGCTTGGTTGTCCTGGAAGACAAGGAAAGGTCAGTAAAGAATAGGAAGCAGTATAAACCTGCAGTATCCTCAATGAAGACAGGTCAGAAGTGGGGTCTCTCAAGGATCAATACAGTGGTACCTCGGGTTACATACGCTTCAGGTTACAGACTCCGCTAACCCAGAAATAGTACCTTGGGTTAAGAACTTTGCTTCACGATGAGAACAGAAATCGTGCTCCATCGGCCCCATTAGCTAAAGTGGTGCTTCAGGTTAAGAACAGTTTCAGGTTAAGAACGGACCTCCGGAACGAATTAAGTACGTAACCAGAGGTACCACTGTATTGGGTTTGGGAGCTTTTCAACATTTTTTATTTGGTCCCACACATCCTGTCAAAGAAACGTAAGGAAGCAAACAACAGAAAAGAATAGAGTTTCAAATATAATGAAATCTATTTAAAACTTTTGAAAACATCAATAACTTTAAAAAGCTGAAACACACCCTCCCAGTCAATAATTTGAAGGCTAATAGCCTTCAAATTATTGCAACCTTAACTCCCTGGATCAATAGTAATTTTAAAAAACTCGTGAAACATCATAATGGGAGAGATGAATGCAGTGCACCAGAGTGGACATTCCCTGTCATGGGTCAGCAACAAATGGGAGTTACATCATGGGGACTTTCCCTGTTAATCATATGGGTCCATATTTTATGAGCAAATTTTTTTTTAATTGCTATGTATATGATTTATTTTTCAGAAGTTAAAGTTGTATGAGTTTTAGTTGTAGCCGGAGCTTATAAACATTGCTTTATCAGATGACCTTTGTGCATCTTGGTTAACTGTATCTCTCCCTAGGTAGAGAGTGGCCAGGATGTTTTTGATGTTTTTGAAGAAGGGAAGGTGTGGTTCTATAATAAAAACAATTTTATTATTTGTACCCATCTCGTCATTCTGGGTTGCCCCAGCAACTCTTTGAAAGCCGCTTTGAAAGATATGGCTGTGCGGCCCTTCATCCTTCATGGATTTGGTTAATTTCAAGCTTTCTTGAATGAGATGGATTATGGAGACAGGGGTAGCCAACATAGTGTGCTCCAGACAATTCCCATCAACCCTAGTTGGAATGTCTGGCTTTTGAGGTGATGAGCATCGTAGTCCAGCCACCTCTGGAAGTCAGCATACTACCTCTCCCTGATCAATATCCATTTCTAGCTCAGCAGGCTCAGCTTTAGCTAAAACAACCTGTGTTATAGTATTTGTAAATCACTGTTTGATATGACAATGTTGGTGCAGACAACTATATACAGTCATACCTCGGGTTACAGACACTTTGTGTTGCACGATTTCGGGTTGCGCACCATGCCGAACCCGGAAGTACCGGAACAGGTTACTTCTGGGTTTTGGTGCTCACGCATGCACAGAAACACTAAATCACTCTTTGCGCATGCTCAGAAAAGCCGAATCCCGATGCTGCAGGTTGCGAATGCTGTGGATTGGGAACGGGCCTCCCGCATGGATCACGTTCGCGATCCGAGCATCCACTGTAATGGAATTCATTCTCGTATAGTACCTGTCAGGGAACTGCCATCGGAAGGAAGGGAGGTGAAGGGGCTCACACAGGTTGGGAGAGACTCAGCAGCTGAAGAGGGGGAGAGGAGGTGAGCTGAGGGAAAGTGAGCTGGAGGGATGGCTCAGAGACACTTCCAGCGAAAACAGTGGGGAGGTTTCAGGACCTCCTGTAGGGACACCCACTCCTCGCCGGAAACTGTCACGCAGAGAGTCCAGAAGACGTGTTTCCGTTAAGGAGCTTTTATGTTGGAAGCGATTCCGAAAGCAACCACTGTCGGAATCTGCTAGTGACTAGAGGAGCCATGTCTGAGGGGCTCCGTCACAGACAGAGGTTTGTGGACTTGAACAAACTCTGAGGGGATACGATTTTACGCACAAGCAGCTCATCATCCCATCACAGCATTCCGACAGTCTTTGAAAGCAGCTTGTGCAGGAGAAGGCATCATGAGCAACCCAGCCGGAACCGGAGAAGCAGGAGCTGGAGCGGGTCCAAGCCTGGAAGAAAGGTACCGGGTGTTGGAGGTCCAGCTAGCGCTGCAGACGGCGAGGCTTGAGGAGAGGAGGGCTCAGGATGCAGACAAAAAGGGGAAAGCCACCCAGCTCGCCAGAAAGGTACCAGGATTGGTGCAGAAGTTTGGGGGGGAGCCCAAAGACTATCATGGCTTTCGGACAGAGATGCAATATGCCCTCAATCTGCAGTTTGATGAATTCCCTGACGAGGAATCACGAGTGGCTTTCGTGATTGGGCATCTTGAAAAGGGGGCGAGAGACTGGGTTAGACCACTGATGGCAGAGAATAGTGACGTCCTAAAGGACACGATGAAGTTCTTTCGCGCCATGGATCTGATGTTTTCCAGCGATATTGAACAGGGAGTGGTGCGCAGACAGTTAATGGCTTGCAAACAGGGGAGCCGATCTGTCCGTGAGTACTGGACTGAGTTCACCATGCTGGTTCACAGATTGGGGTGGGACTTATCGGCGGAACCCATTCAAATGCTATTTGAAGAAGGGCTTTCTTCGGCTGTGAAAGACGAACTTACCGGGGCCCCAGGGCGGACTCTATGGACCAGCTGACCAAATCTGCGCTGACCATAGGAGCGCGCCAGGAGGCGAGAGCATTGGAGAGGCGGGAAGGGAAGGGGGAACGTTGGAAGGAGTTCCGCATTCCAGACATTCCAGAGCCAACTTTCCCGCCGGCAGAGCCGATGGAAATCGGAACAGCGCGCGCGCGCGCAGTTTCAAAGCCCAGTGAGGGGGGAAAGAAGGAGGGAAAAGGCGCCCGGAAATGCATCTCTGCCAACAGCCAGGTCACTTTGCCAGAGTCTGCCCCCAGAGGAAGGAATGGCAAGGGATGGTGGGAGCTGTGGAGGGAAGGGAGGAAGAAATACCGGAGCAAGTAAAAGCCAACGCCTGGCTGCCACCGTCGGGGCACAGCAGCCAGGCCAAAGAGCAGTGAAAGTGCCCACTCCAGAACCTCCTAAACCCGCCCTAGTGATAGAAGTGGCGCTAGAGCTGCCAAACGGACACCCTCTAAAGATAAAGGCGCTGTTGGACTCAGGCAGCTCCTGCAATTTCATGAGCAAAGAGTTTGCAGCTGAACACCAGATACAGACGATCCCTTTAAGCAACCCCCTGCAGGTGACCACGATCGATGGCAGGGAGCTGTTGGGAGGAGAAGTCAGCTTGCAGACCGTCCCAGTGATAATGAAGGTGGCAAGGCACACCGAACTGATAGCGTTTAATGTGGCCACCTTGGGAGGAGCTCCCATTATATTGGGGATGAGCTGGCTAGCGTTACATGATCCGCTGGTGGGCTGGCATCAGAGAGTGGTTTCTTTTGGTTCAGCACATTGCTTAGAACACTGCAAAGAGGGAAAGGGTTTGGCAGGGGCCCAAGCCACCCTAGCAGGGACTGAAGTAACGGAGAACGTGAAGGTACCACGACAATACGCAGATCTCCGCGACGTCTTCAGCGAAAGGGAAGCTGACCAACTACCCCCGCATAGACCCTTTGACTGTCAAATCAATTTACTCCCTGGGGCACAGCTCCCTGTAGGCAAGCTGTACGCCATGTCAGACAGAGAGATGCAGGAGCTAAGAGAGTTCATTGACAAGAACCTGAAGAGAGGGTTCATCAGAGAGTCCAGGGCGGTGGGGGGCAGCCCAGTGTTTTTTGTGGATAAAAAAAACACGAACAAGCCGAGGCTGGTGTGTGACTTCAGGGCCTTAAATGCAGTGTCAGAACCAGTGGCCTTCCCTATGCCCAGGATTGACGACATTTTGACAAGGGTGCGGAAGGGAAAGATTTTCACAAAGCTGGACCTAAGGGGGGCGTACAACCTGATACGAATAAGGAAGGGGGATGAATGGAAAACCACCATGTTCACCCCTTTAGGGGCATTTGAATATCTCGTTATGCCCTTCGGCCTACAAGCAGGCTCCGCGTGCTTTCAATCGTTTATGAACCACGTCCTGGGGCCTTTGCTTTACAAGAATTGTGTGGCCTTCTTAGACGACGTGTTGGTGTATTCTGAGAATGAGGAGCAGCATGTGAGAGACGTCAGAGAAGTGTTGAGCAGGCTGCAAGCCAACCAGCTGTGGGTGAAACTGGAGAAGTGTCAGTTTCATACCAAGGAGGTGGAATTCCTGGGGTATCGCCTGTCAGACAAGGGATTGGCCATGGATCCCGGAAAGGTCCAGGCGGTGCTGGAATGGAAAACACCCAAAACAAGGAAGGATGTGCAGAGGTTCCTAGGATTTGGGAACTTCTATCGTAAGTTCATCCGAAACTTTGCCCACCTGACGGCGCCCATTACGGACTGTCTCAGCAGTAAGAAGAAGTTCGTTTGGACTGAGGAGGCGGAGCGAGCATTTGAGGAACTAAAAAGGGCCTTCGCCTCGGAACAACAACTCCTGCATGTGGATTTACAAAAACCGATGAGAGTGGAAACTGACGCATCAGACAGAGCTATTGGGGCGGTGCTTCTGCAGCCAGGGAAGGAGGAGTCAGAGTGGAGACCGTGTGCCTTTTTTTCGCGAAAGCTGAACAAATCCGAGAGGAACTACACGGTGTATGACCGAGAACTACTAGCCATTCATGAGGCGTTCCGGAGATGGAGGCACCTGCTAATTGGCGCACAACATAAGGTGCAAGTGTGCACTGACCACAAGAACCTAGAGTATTGGAGGACGGCACGAGTGCTCAACCAACGGCAAGTGAGATGGGCCCAGGAGTTCTCCAAATTTAACTTTGAGATTTGTTACGTGCCAGGCTCAGAGAACATTAGGGCGGACGCTCTCTCACGCAAACCTGAATATTTGGAGGGGGAGGGAGCACCCGAAGAGAGACATGTCATTCCAGAGGACCGCTGGGTGTGTGGGGCGGCATTGGTGGGACAAAGAGAACTGGTAGAGGAAACAGAGAATGATGAATACGCCCAGAATAAGCTCAGAGGTCTTAGGGGTGAGGGAGAGGAACCAGGGGGTTTCGAGGAAAGAAATGGAGCTTTGTATTACAAAGGGGCACTGTATATCCCTGAAGGAGACTTAAGGGGGCGGGTACTCAAGCAGTTGCACGACAGCCCCACGGCGGGGCATTTTGGACAACACAAAACCATGTGGTTGGTCACCAGGGAATTTTGGTGGCCTAAGGTGAGGGAAGATGTACGGGAGTATGTAAGAGGGTGCGAGCAATGCCAGCGAGCCAAAGGGGAGTGGCGGGCGCCGGCGGGGCTATTAGAACCCTTACCAACCCCAGAACGACCTTGGGAGGCAGTGTCGATAGATTTTATGACTGATCTGCCGAAGTCCAAGGGGAAAACAGCCATCATGGTGGTGGTAGACCTACTAACAAAGATGTGCCACTTTGTAGCCTGCTCGCATGCAGTCACGGCGGAAGAGACAGCGAAGTTATTTGTAGAACACATTTTTAGGTTGCACGGAGTGCCATTGAGGGTGGTCTCAGACCGAGGAAAACAATTTACTTCCAGGTTCTGGAGGAAGCTCATGAGCTTACTGCAGGTGGAGGTCAACTTTTCGACTGCCCGGCACCCTGAAACCAACGGGCAGGCGGAAAGAGCAAACGGTGTCCTCCAGCAATACCTGAGGTGTTATGTCAATGACAGAGAGAATGACTGGGTAGAAAAGTTGGCGCTGGCAGAATCTGCCTACAACAATGCCGAGAATGTGTCCACAGGGATGAGCCCCTTCTTGGCTAATTATGGGTGTCATCCCAGGGCTTTCCCAGGGGGAGAAGGGGAGAGATGGAGCGTCCCGGCAGCCGAGCATTTTGTAGAAGAAATGGAAGCAATCCATCGTCAGCTCCAACTCAACTTAGAAAGGGCGAAGGAAGAATACAAGAGGCAGGCAGACAAGAACCGAAGGGAAGGTGAAACCATAAGGGTGGGAGATAGGGTGTGGCTGTCAACCCAAGGGTTGCCGTTCAAAGGAGGTTGTAAGAAATTAAGACCCAGGAGATTGGGTCCCTTTGAGGTCATTCAACAGGTCAACCCAGTGGCTTTCAGGCTCCGGTTACCCAACCACATGAAACTGCACCCAGTATTTCACAGGTCGTTACTGTCACCGTATGAGGGGGGACGAGAAGGGATGGCCACTCGGGGACCGGTCATAGAAGAAAGAGAATGCAGCAGCCACGTGGCAGAAATCCTCGACGCCAGGTGGAAGGGGGATCAGGTGGAGTATTTGGTAGCGTGGGAAGGAGAACCGGAGTCAGAAAACACTTGGGTAATGGCAGAAGATATCAATGACGAGGTATTGATAGAAACGTTCCATCAAAGGTTCCCAAGGAAACCTCAGCCTGTGGAGAGGTTCCGGAGGGAATACTTTGGGACCACCGATGAGGAGGAGGAGTTGGAAGGATTCCCGGACTCGGAAGGGGAAGGGGAGATGGACTCTGAGGAGGAGGAGTACTTCGAGACCAGGAACCGCAACAGGTGGAGAGAAGTGTTCGAGACATCGGAAGATGAAGGAAGTTCATTCCGGGGTTTTGCCTCCTCACCGCCCGTAGAGGAGGGGGCGAGAGGAGGCGAAGGGGGCCCTGGAGGGGAGGTGGATGTCAGGGAACTGCCATCGGAAGGAAGGGAGGTGAAGGGGCTCACACAGGTTGGGAGAGACTCAGCAGCTGAAGAGGGAACCAGTAGGGGGAGAGGAGGTGAGCTGAGGGAAAGTGAGCTGGAGGGATGGCTCAGAGACACTTCCAGCGAAAACAGTGGGGAGGTTTCAGGACCTCCTGTAGGGACACCCACTCCTCGCCGGAAACTGTCACGCAGAGAGTCCAGAAGACGTGTTTCCGTTAAGGAGCTTTTATGTTGGAAGCGATTCCGAAAGCAACCACTGTCGGAATCTGCTAGTGACTAGAGGAGCCATGTCTGAGGGGCTCCGTCACAGACAGAGGTTTGTGGACTTGAACAAACTCTGAGGGGATACGATTTTACGCACAAGCAGCTCATCATCCCATCACAGTACCCATTATTCCTTCCTAGAGGATTCTGGGGGTGGCATTTTTGTGAGGACTATGGACAGAATATTTGATTCAGCTTCAAGGAACCACACTTCCAAATATTTCTAGAGGATATATTTTGAAAAATGGTGAAATACTACAAAACTGAACATACCCCGTTGGCTGGTTCTAGGAATACAGTCATGTTCCAGCATCACCAGATTCCTGTGAATAAAATATAGATGTGATTTACCAATTGCTGATCACTGTATCTGATCATGGACATCATTTCCCCAGAAGCATTGTGATGAAATTGAGGTAGGATATACTAGGGGGTTATTTGGTGAAATAAAATGGGGTTCTCAAAAAGGATTCAATTAAGGAAAATACCTGTTTCTTAACCCTGAGAATGGGATGGAGTGCAAACTGCAGGTGGCAGAATTTCATACCGTTTCCAAAAAAGAGTTAATCCATTTTCCACATTGTGCTTTGTGTTCCAGTATAAAATTGCACCATGTCTGGAAAAGCATGCAATCTCTAATTTCATCATTTCCCACCCCCTTACTGGACTAGTTCTTTCCACCTGGAACCCTCAGGCTCCCTTCTTGGCCTATAAAACCCTCCAAACTAGGCTCATCCTCCAGCCTTCACCGGCTTGTTTGTTCTGAGCACTTTGATCTCTTCAGCACTATGACGACTTTCCTGAGTACTTGTCTCCTCTTGGTCATCCTTTGCCCAGGTGAGTAGGAGCCTGAGATCTTGAATTCTTTCTCCAAGAACATTCAGTCAAGGGGCTAGTAGTGTCCATATGCCACCTTTTGAAGCAGGAGAGGCAAAGTAGTTGTTGTGGAAGATAATAATCAGGCATCCAAACAACATGACCAGTCCAACACAGTTGATGCTACCTACGCCCTTCCAGCCATACAGAGCTCTGAAGGAAGGAGAGGAGGTCTAGCTTATCAGAGGACTGGATGAGGGAGAGCAGAGCAGGGAGGCTGGCAGGAGAAGATAAAAGCAGCAGAGCCAACTGTCTAGAGAGGCAAGGGGATTGGTCCTCCTTACTGTTCCATTTACTCATGAGGAGGTCAGTGGAGAGGAGAGGAGTAACTTTAGCCCTGCACTAGGCTGCTTCCTGCAGATAACTATGGCTCTTGCTAGAGGGAACAGATCAATGGTTCTTTGAGGCACTGAGAGACCTCTAACCGTAGATGCCAACCCTATGGGGCTGGGAACACCTCTGCCTCCCCAAGTATGTGATGATAGGACTGAAAATTCCCCAAACTTGAGGTGCCCCGTTGTGCCTCCTTGCAACCTTCTTGAATATGTTGTACTTGTGGTCTCAAGTGCATACAATGAGCACCCCCAATGTCAGGCAGAACTTGGTGCCTCCTTTTAACCACAAGTTGAAAGCGCTGGTTGCAAGAGCGGGGAATCAGTGCAAGGGCCATCCCTGGTAGGGGTTTTGCTTTTTTGGGGAAATCTCCCTAGGTGGAAGTAGCCAGTTAGCAGTCACTGGGGATGGAATATGGCCCCTGCTGTTGTGGGCCCTGGGATGGAGGAGTGGTATAGAGAGGGGTGAAGGGGTTTTCATCATAACTCCCCAGCCATTTTTCTGTGGATAGGCAACAGTTTTGATATTTTCCTGGTACGTACTGTGGTGTAGTGGTTAGCGTACTGAACCCAGGAGCTGAGGGAGATCAGATTCAAAATTCCCCATTCAACCACAAAGCTGATATTGAGTCTTTTTTAGTGGTTGGGTCCTGAGGGTCCATTTAGAAAGTGTGCTTATATCTCCTTATGGAATGGGGCAAGGGGCAATTTTTACATTTGCAGAGCCTTTTTGAGCTTCAGGATTATTATGGGGAGTGGGGTGCATTTAGCATGGCTCCAGGTAAAGGCAAGGCTAAGGTGGGCCCTAAGGGCAAAGGAAAAGCATCTGCACCACAGAAGGAGCATGCATAGGCATCCCATTCCCCTCCTGTTCTGTGGAGGAAGAGTCAGACTAGGGGACTATATTGATGTTCCTTGAGGCCCTGAGAAGGCAGAAAGCAGCCCTACTGTAGCTGTAACTTCAAGTGCTTGTCAGCTGGCAGAAGCAAGAAACACAAAATCCTAAGCAAGGTGCTGTTAATTTAATTTCAACAGGTTTGGATGCCTTGGAAGTAAGTACCGGTTTTGCTTCGCAGGAAGTGCCAGAGGTGGAAGGCACTCAGGACGTGGTCATGGCAGCTGATACTGCAACAGGTGAGGCATTTTATTCTCAGCAGTGGAGTTGGCCAGGGTGGCATCCCCAATTGCCATGGATTTGTCAGGGTTGGAGTCCAGCTCAGTGGCCTTTCTCCCCTCCAGTGGTGGCTGTGGCTTCCACTGGTTTCCCCCTTTATACAGGGGGATCTGCCACTTTGTTGGATGCTTGTAATCAGGAAAGGGGCCCAGGATCTGTGGATGTGACCAATCACCCTGATCTGCATGGATAACTCTGATGCCCCCCCCCTTCATCCAGTAGCACCCACCAGCTCTGAGGGGAAATGAAGGGAGAAGGCGGGTCTATATCATCAGTGCTGCCCCACCCTGATCCCTTGGATGTGGTTAAGCGGACGCCATCCCATTTTCAGAGCCATCATCCCCCACTGGGTTTCCATCGTCTCCCAACTACCAAAGAAAGGATTTGGAAAGGGGAATATTGTGTTGTGTTCACTCACTTAAATAGGGAAATTCCCAAGAAAGGAAAGGACATTGTAGGTGAGATTGATGCAGGCAAACCAAAGCACAGGAAGGTGCCAATTGGTTACTGGGGTATTTAAATTTATGCCAGAATTAATATAGCAAATTATGGATTTATGGAGCATACTCAGAGTTCATGGGTGGATTGAAGACCTATGATGAAGCTTTATGCAGCTGGGCAGCTACTAATTAGGCCTGGAGTGAGGGGAAAGATACTAGCAAATGGGAAGAAAGCTTTGTGTCTTTCCATTTCTGTGTCTGGAGATGTTCCTGTATGAGGAATGGGGGGGGGGGGAGGGAGAGATGTGTATTGGTGTGCATGCAGCCTGTAACCCACCACTACATGCGGATCCTGAGACCATTGACATTGCTCGTGTTTGGCTTGGAATATTCTGTTTCTCAAAGACTGGACAACTTATGTTTCCTTTCCTCTCCTCTCTGCAGTGAAAACTGTGGAATGTTTTGCAAACAGGAAGAATACTTGTCGTATCAAAGGAGGAAGTTGCTTTTCTCAGCTTACTGAAACCTATTTAAGTGAGTATGAAGCCTTTCTGTCATATTAACTCTAAGCGTGTGTTTGCATCCTTTGGTCTCTGGGGTATCTAGTGTGACAACAGAATGCTGATCTCACCAACCTTGAGGAACTCAACTAACTTTTTCAACAATTAAATATTAGAATTAAAACTATATATAAAATCTGTTTAAAATGTAACAATAACTACAATAAAAACAACACAACCCCAACCCTTTCCGTAAAAGCAGTCATTCTCCAAAAACCTGTTGAGACCCACTTGTAAAATGACAACAAGGGGGGATTTAGCCTAGATTCTTGAGTGAGGTACAATAAAAACAAAAAATAAGATAAAGAAGAAATCCTTGTGTTGAAACCCATCCATCCATCTCTCTCTCTCTCTCTCTCTCTCTCTCTCTCTCTCTCTCTCTCTTTCTCAGCAAGGGAATTCCAGAGACTGCAAGGAGCCACTGAGATGGCCCATTTCCATATCATTAACTAATAGAGTGTGGAACCTCTCTCACTCTCTCATACTTTGACTCAGGGAAGCCTTATAGATCCACAGAGCCACTGGTAACCTTCTCCTGACTTTTACCAGCTGCTTACTGTGAACAAACTGTGCACAAATATTCAGGCCTCATCTTTCTCTGGCATTTGTCTCATAGCTCCCCCTTAACTCCTAAATGACAACCCCTCAGTGAATGATAATTCCCAACTGCTTAGAAAGCAACCAAGTCAGAGTCTACTCTTTGTTGGTGCAGGCACATTGATGTAGCAATGTGGTATGCAGCAAGTGAATGCACACAAGGAGACATGTGTTGGCTTCAGATTAGTCCACAACTATATTGATTACAGGGATAAACAGCTTTGACACAGACACTGGGCATGTAACCAGTCCGCCTACTGACTGATAGACTATTGGGGATGACCAATATTAGAATCCATCAACAGCATGAAGAGCATCCTGTGAACCTCAAGTAGACACTGGCAAGGGGTGCTCTGTGCCCTGAATCCCTGAGCTGGATGTATGGACAAGGAATGCATTCTTCCAAGATCCCTGAGAGGGATCCCATCTGACAGGTTGGGGCTTCACCTCCCATTCCCACTAAGAATCCAGCCCAATGATTCTTCTGCTGCACAAAGTGGTGAAATAGAAGGTTGCATAGAAGGTGACTGCCAAACCTACAACACCTGCAACAAGTCCAGCATGCCATTAAGGATATCCACTAGCCATGTCTTGCAGCCGGCTGCTTAGTAGTATATAACCTGTCCTGTAAAAAGTCCCCTTGGGCATGCACATTTTGCTTCATCACTTTGTTCATCTTACTTGTTGTTGTTGTTAACTCAGATGGGATGGACAGTTCCCCCATCTGTTAACTCAGATGGGATGGACAGTTCCCCTCCACACTTGCCTCTTTCATTCGCAGGGCTAACCAAGCAACAGGCAAGCATTTTCCTTGTCCAATCTCCTCCTCCTCCTTCATTTGTTGTTTTCTTCCCTTGAGTCCTGCAATGTTTTCCACTGAAAGCAAAGGAGACTGCTGTGACTTGGGTCCATTGGTCACTTCACTTTTTTTTCTCTCTCTCTTTTGTAATTCATTTTTATTGGTTGCTTTAGACATACATTCATCAAATCACATTGTAAAAACTTGATTTTCCTGTAATTAAACATATATTTTTAAAACATTATGAAAGAAAAAAAAGAACAAAAATACATATTGATTGATTTGATTCACTTGTAATCCATTTCTGTTTGACTTCCCTCCCCTTCTTACCTCAGTCCTCAGGGTTTTTTTTATAAGATTTTTATTAAGATTTTTACATTACATTACAAAAAAGGGATAAAACAAACAAAAAAAGAAAAAAGAAAAAATACAGCCATTATTTTTCGTTTACTTGTTTCTTGGACCCCCTCATACCTCTCTTTTTTGTATTCCAATTCAGTTTATTAGCTCAGCAATTTGTTTCCCTCTTTATCCTACCCAAATCTTTATTCTTAAATTTTTATGATCTTGAAATTTTACTTCTATAGACCCATTTTTTCATATTCTTTTAACCCATTACAGCTAGAAACCTCTTAATTTTAATCCAACATTATTCTAAAATTCGTTAATTTTACAATGTCTCTGTAAATAATCTTTAAATTTCTTCCAATCTTCTTCCACTGACTCTTCCCCCTGATCTCGGATCCTGCCGGTCATTTCTGCCAATTCCATATAGTCCATCACCTTCATCTGCCATTCTTCCAGAGTGGGTAGATCTTGTGTCTTCCAATATTTTGCGATAAGTATTCTTGCTGCTGTTGTGGCATACATAAAGAAAGTTCTGTCCTTCTTTAACACCGATTGGTCAACTATGCCCTGAAGAAAGGCCTCTGGTTTCTTCAAAAGGGTATATTTAAATACCTTTTTCAGTTCATTATATATCTTCTCCCAGAAAGCCTTAATCCTCGGGCACGTCCACCAAAGGTGAAAGAATGTGCCTTCATTTTCTTTACATTTCCAGCATTTATTATCGGGCAAATGATAAATTTTTGCAAGCTTGACCGGGGTCATGTACCACCTAAAAATCATTTTCATAATATTCTCTCTTAAGGCATTACATGCCGTGAATTTCATACCTGTGGTCCACAACTGTTCCCAGTCAGCAAACATTATGTCATGTCCAACATCTTGTGCCCATTTAATCATAGCAGATTTAACCGTTTCATCCTGAGTATTCCATTTCAACTTTAAATATTCCATTTCCATTACTTAGTTGACTGTCCCTCCTAACACAGCCATTTATTCAATAACCTAATTCCATTATGTTTTACTTTTTTCTTCTTCTTTTCTTACAGGAGTTACTCTAAACCGGTCAAAAAAAATTATTCCCCATAATGGTCTTTCAAATACTGTTTGAATATATTTCAATCATTTTTAATTTTTTGTATTGTTTGATTTTTTTATCTGACCTGTCCGCTTGTCCAGTTCTGTATACTCCATCAATTTGATCAACCAGTCACTCTTTGTTGATAAGGTCTCCATTTTGCAATTCTGGGCAATCAAGACTCTTGCTGCTGTGGTGGCATACATAAATACTTTCTTAAAGTTTCTTGGAATTTCATCCCCCATGATCCCTAAGAGGAATGCTTTGGGCTTTTTTCCTGGCGCATAAAAGTAATATTATTTAAATATTTATAGAAATCAGCTTTATTATCATTGGGTGCATATACTCCTATCATCACTAATTTTTCTCCTTGTACCGTTACTTGAATTATTACGATCCTTCCCTCCTCATCTTTGAAAAGCAGTCTGGGTTTCACATAGATGACCACGCCTCTCTTTTTACTCTTATCTGACAAGATAAATTCTGCTCCTAACTTTTTATTAATCAGCACCCTTCTGTGATTTCTGGATATATGTTTCTCCTGGAGGCATATTATGTCTAGTTAGTTTTCTGTTAAGATATGTTCCACTCTGTTCCTTTTAAATTTGCATTCTGGTGGGTGGATGAAAAATTCTCTCGTGGATGCTTTCCTTGTCTTCCAGACAGTCTTAATATTAGTTCCTTTGTTTATATTAAATTTGAAGAATTCTTATATTTTTAAAATATTTTTAATATAATTTTTATTATTATTATTTTCTTCTCCCCCTTTTATAACAACCAAATAAAATTTCTTCATCATATATATCTTTACTCTAACTGAGCTTTGACTTCCTCCTGTCCCCCTCTCTGACTTCCATATGTTATCACTTTTATCTTAGCATTTCTAAATCACCCTATTTATCTTAACTCCATACTTAAAAAACTTAATTTTTATAAACAGGTATCAAATCATAACCTAACAAAATATTTTAAATCAACCCTGCAAGTGTTTTCAAATGTTTACAATGTTCCTTCATATACCTTTTTACTAAAGGTATGTTTGAAAATCTTTTTCAGTTCATTATATATCATATCCCAGTACGCTTTAATCTTAGGACACTTCCACCACATATGAAAGAAATTCCCTTCCTTCTCCTTATATTTCCAACGTACCTTATCTTCTAAATTTTAGCAAGTTTAGTCAGCATCAAATACCACCAACACATCATCTTCATTAAATTTTCTTTTAATGCCATACAGTGGTGCCTCGCAAGACGAAATTAATTCGTTCCGCGAGTTTTGTCGTCTTGCGGTTTCTTTCGTCTTGCAAAGCACGGTGTCGGGAAAGTTTTGGAAAAGCTTCAAAAATCACCAAAGTCTTTAAAAACCTCAAAAAAGGCTACCACACCGTGTTCTATGAGTTGCTCCTCGAAGTCAAGTCGCAACTGTATTAACGGTGTTAAGAAAAAGGAAACAAACTTGCAAGATGTTTCCGTCTTGCGAAGCAAGCCCATAGGGAAAATCGTCTTGCGAAGCAGCTCAAAAAACAAAAAAACCCTTTCGTCTAGCGAGTTTTTTGTCTTGCGAGGCATTCGTCTTGCGAGGTACCACTGTACATGCAGTGAATTTAATTGTTTTTGTCCATGGTCTTTCCCACATCAAATTTGAAGAATTCTTCGAAAGCTTTCTTAGCTTTCTGAATTATTCCTTCATCATTAAGTAATGCTTCATTCATCCTCTATCCTTTCTGCCCTCTTTCTTTCCCCTTCAGGAATAGGGTAAAGGTAAAGGGACGCCTGACCATTAGGTCCAGTCATGGCCAATCTGGGGTTGCGGCACTCATCTCCCTTTATTGGCTGAGGGAGCTGGCGTACAGCTTCCTAGTCATGTGGCCAGCATGACTAAGCCGCTTCTGGCGAACCAGAGCAGTGCACAGAAACGCCGTTTACCTTCCTGCCAGAGTGGTACCTATTTATCTACTTGCACTTTGACGTGCTTTCAAACTGCTAGGTTGGCAGGAACAGGGACCGAACAATGGGAGCTCACCCCGTTCCGGGGATTCGAACCACGACCTTCTGATCAGCAAGGCCTAGGCTCTGTGGTTTAACCCACAGCGCCACCAGCATCCCCTTTAAAGATAAAGGGACCCCTGATCATTAGGTCCAGTCATGGCCGACTCTAGGGTTGCGGCGCTCATCTCGCTTTATTGGCCGAGGGAGCCGGCTTACAGCTTCCGGAATCCTTCAGGAAAAAGGACACTGAATTGTGATCTGATAGGGACTTTGGATCAGTTTCAAATTTTCTCACTCTTAATGTTAATTCTTTTGAGATCCAAATTCCATCTTGCCTGCTGGAAGACTGGTTGGGCTCAGAATAATATGAGAATTCCTTTGCCCTTGGATGTTTGAACATCCAAGCATCTACTAAATTTCTATTAACTGGAAAAAAGTTTGAGGTAATCATCCTGTTTTATTATCTACACTTCTCTGAGTTCTATCGTTTTTCGAAACTACTCCATTCAGATCTCCTAGGAGAATTATTTTCTCCTCCATATAGTCTAACACTGTTTCTTCCAGGTGTTTATAGAAATTAGCTTTATTATCATTGGGTGCATATACTACTCAAGGAAGAGTATGTTTTACCAAGTAAGAAGGGACTTTCTTTTTACCCCTTTCTTCATGCCAGATTTATTTGTTCAATTTTCAATTTCATTTGTAGGATTTCCCTTTTCTGCTCTGTTAAACTATGGGGATATGGAGATTTCCTGCTTCTTGGAACCGGCATCATGGGCTGCTACTCTCTTGCTTCAGAACCATCCCCCTTTCCCCTCCTTAACAAAGAGACGAAGAGACCAGGAAACTCCTCTTTGACAACAACACTTCTATGCTGACCCCAAGACTCCCTCTTTGGGGTTGGGGGGATGTGTAGACTTTGTGTCTTCCCCCTCAAAGCCCGTTAGCTATCGAGCCCTTCTGAGCTCATGCCATGTTCCATCCTGTGGGAAACCGGAAGTCACTTCACTTTACCCCAGGGTAGTCATAGCTACTGCCCACTACCGCCCATCTTTCTTGATGGTAAATTTTCCTTACCACCCACCAGTGCTCAATGGAAGGAGGATTCAGCTTGTGCTATAGAACCCCCTACTGCCCACCTAGAACCCTGAAATGGCCACTAGTGGGTAGTAGGGACCAGGTTGACAACCCCTGCTTTACACTCTCATGTACTTTTGAGTTTTTTCTTGTACAGGCATGTCTGTAAGATTTGGGATGCTGCCTGGGCCAGAGTAGGCAATGACCAGAGGCGCAGTCTATCCACTGTCACACTGGGATGAAAACAACACTCCTGAAAAGGAGGAAGGGGTGAATGGAGATTCTCAGACCAATCAGAATGAATTTACCTAAACCAGGCCACATCTTATAAATTTTGTCCCCAATGCCACCACCCCACTCTCTCCTTTTAGAACCAGTCTCCAATTAAGGTAAAGGAACCCCTGACCATTAGGTCCAGTCGTGGACGACTCTGGGGTTGCGGCGCTCATCTCACTTTTTTGGCCAAGGGAGCTGGCGTACAGTTTCTGGGTCATGTGGCCAGCATGACTAAGCCACTTCTGGCGAACCAGAGCACTGCATGGAAACGCCGTTTACCTTCCCGCCAGAGCAGAACCCATTTATCTAGTTGCACTATTAGCTGATGCCAAATAGGCCTGCAACATATAGTAACAGCACATAGCATCAAATGCTGGAATACTCTGATGACAAATGAAGCCACAGAAATTTTTTAAAAAGGAAAAAGGGAAAAACATACTCAGACAGATATAACTGCTTTTCCCCATAGAAGGTTGCATGCAAAAACATTTCTTGTATTGAGATAGCCAGAGAGAAGTGAGTTCAAGAGATTAGAAAATTAGAAGAAACAGATGAAAAACCATCTTCTCCTGTCTCTCAGAAATATAGTACATAATATAAGGAAGCTTCATGAGTCAGGCCCCTGGATCAGCTAGTTCCATATCAGGTAGAGATGGGTAGTGGATCAAACTATTCTAGACTCTTTTGTATGGGCAGAAAAGGAAGTCCATCTAGTCCAATTTATGTGCAAGTTGTTAAGGAACTATCCTAGAATATTCACATGGTATTGCAGAAGAAATTATACTTCAAAGAAACTACTTTATGGATTAGTTTGCTGAATTCAGTTGTTGCCAGGTATTTTCTCTTAAATCACCCATTTACCCAATGTATTTATATCTGTACGTTCATCAATTTGAATTTTTACATATCTTGCTATTCCTTCAATTCTTTCTAACAGATGGCTCTGTAAAGACCTACAAGAACAAGGGTTGTGCTGAAGATTGCATCTCAGGAAATGCCACCTTCTCTTCAGTAGAAAACAAATACTTCCATAATTTCTACTATTGCTGTGAAAAAATTTTCTGCAACAATAGATTTTCTGAAAGTAAGTATATCTATCTCTCTATCTATCTATCTATCTATCTATCAACTATCTATCTATCTACTGCCAAAGATAAATAACATTGAGCTTTCAAATTTCTTTCCTTTTTACTCTAAGACAAGCAATACTGTTCCAGTCCAAGATTCATTCCTGGGTCATTCAATATCAAGTAATCCAACTTTTTTACCTCAAGAAAAGCCTAAATAGCTTTTCAGACACCTTTTAATTGAATAACTTTCTAAAGAAATGCCTGAAGCAACTAATATTATAGTTGAGATCTTGTTTATTCTGTTATAGTTTACTCCAAGAAGACCCATTTATCCCAAATAAAATTTAATAAGGCAGACATTTATGTACAAACTATATTTTGAAAAATGTGAAATTTGCAGGTGGCTCTTTGAAATATTAAATAATCAGTATATTTTTTGAATTTTTAAATCATATTAATTTTTTTAATCCTTTATTAAAAATTGAAAATTTGGTAACTTAGATTTTTAGATTTAGAGTAAGTCCATTATGTGACATATCATGAAGCTCAGGTTCTGCAGGGATTTGTGTTTTTAGTTTTGACATATCTCAATGCTGGGCTGAGCTTTTAAGGCCTGTGTGTATTCTGGCAAGGTCAAATTTCTCTCTCTCTCTTTGAAATTTCAAACCCTCATAACTCAAAAACGGGATGAGATAAAAAATTAACATTCTAGATTTGAACTTAGTTTTGATCACTCAACAAGTGTACAAAAGATTAAGAAAATTAGATGACATGAGGTAAAAAAGTTGTATCACTTGATTGAGTGCCAGTGCAATGTTCCCTTGCCAGTAATTTGGGACAGAAATTTGATATACGGTTTGTCAAAAAAATATGTAGTGAACTGCCCTGTGATTTTTGGATGAAAGGCAGTATACAAATTTAATTCCTAATAAATAAATAAGTAAGTAAATATTGAGCTCCCAATGGGGCCTCAATAATTTCTTGGAGAAGAAGAAGAAGAAGAGTTTGGATTTGATATCCCGCCTTTCACTCCCTTTAAGGAGTCTCAAAGTGGCTAACATTCTCCTTTCCCTTCCTCCCCCACAACAAACACTCTGTGAGGTGAGTAGGGCTGAGAGACTTCAAAGAAGTGTGACTGGCCCAAGGTCACCCAGCAGCTGCATGTGGAGGAGCAGAGACGCGAACCCGGTTCCCCAGATTACGTGACTGTTCAGTAAATGCCCTAACCTAGTTTGTATGAAAAATTCTTGGAATCAGCATCACCATCTGTATGTCATGGAGAAGCACTTTCTCCCCAAAAGATTCAAATGACCACTGGGTGTGTGGAAGAGAATGCCCCAGATAAATTGGGGAAACAGAGAGAGAGATAAGAACACATGCCCCCTCTTGCTCACTCTGGGACTCATCTTGGAGGGGCAGAACTGCAGAGGTAGTTAGTGAAACTATCTATTGCTGCTGGATGCCATCTAACTGGAGAACAACAAAAGTTGCACTGCTTGGGCAAAGTTGGTGAGCTCTATTTGAGAACAAAATTATTTGGGAACAAAAATAAGTTATTGGGTTTTGGAGGGGATTTTAAAAGCATTTTTAAAAACAAAAATCACATTTTTCAGCCGTGGGCCAGTCTACCGTCCCTCAGATCATGTGCATATTAAATAAAACCACACATTCTACTCATGTAAAAACATGCTGATTCCCGGACCGTCTGCAGGCCGGATTGAGAAGGCGATTGGGCCGCATCCAGCCAGGGGATCCTAAGTTGCCTGCCCCTTTTCTGGACCGTCTAGAGGGGCTGGGAGCTGGGGCACGGTTATATAGTGATTCTGCTCCTTCCTCCTGGGCCATGTTCCGAAAGTGGTGGGGGGGGATGAGTGTTCAGACCGGACCCCTGGGCTCTCACTTGTGAGATGCCTCAGGGTTCCGTCGTCTCCCCCATGCTTTGCAACATCTACATGAAGCCACTGGGAGAGATCATCAAGGGGTTCGGGTTGGGTGTTCATCAATATGCGGATGATACCCAGCTATACCTCTCTTTTAAATCGGAACCAGTGAAGGTGGTGAAGGTCCTGTATGGGTGTCTGGAGGCAGTTGGAGGATGGATGGCGGCTAACAGATTGAGGATGAATCCTGACAAGACAGAAGTACTGTTCTTGGGGGACAGGGGGCGGGTGGGTGTGGAGATTTCCCTGGTCCTGAATGGGGTAACTGTGCCTCTGAAAGACCAGGAGGGCAGCCTGGGAGTCATTTTGGACTCACAGCTGTTCAAGGAGGTGCAGGTCAATTCTGTGTCCAGAGCAACTGCCTACCAGCTCCAACTGGTATGCAGGCTGAAACCCTACCTGCCCATGAGGAAAAAAAATAAAATTTTAGATTGAAACTTAGTTTTGATCACTCAACAAGTGTACAAAACATGCCACCTTGCTTTCTGAAAGCCCAGTTCACCATGGGACTTGCCTTGATGGGTTTGAACTGCAGATGTAATAACTTTATAGTTTGTGGATATTAGAGGCAGAATCTTAGTGTGATGTGTAGCATTTTGTAAGTTAGGAGATACTTTATGAATGCTGTAAACTGTCCAGAGTGGCTGGGGGAACTGAGCCAGATGGGCAGGGTATAGATAATGAAATAATAATAAAATGATGATGATGATGATGATGATGATGAATATTGGAGCACTGAAGACAGAAGGGTTCCTTCACTTTAAACACACTTCAATATATGCTGATGTTTTTGGTTTTTTTGAGATTTTATATTTTATTGCACTGTAATGCATTTAGGTATAAAATTAAATTTTATTGTAGTTTCTGAGTTTTTTATACTACTAGGAGACTCTTTTTAGTATTAAGCGATATATAATAATCATTAATAAATTAACAGATAAACACCAAGGCTTTATTTATTAATTTATTTATTTACTCATTCATTTGTTGTTTAAAAACTTTACATAGTAATTCAATACCACTGCTTGTCTGCTCATCTCAGGTATAAATATCTGCATCATCAACATCATTCATTGCAGAAACAGAATGAAGTAGAGATGTTGCAACCCTCTCACAAGATTAGAGAACTGAAGCCTAGGAATTAGAATAAAGATAAATGGGCTGGAATCATGTCTTGACTTTAGTATTTCCTTCTTGCAGAGCCACCGAGGCGCTTGAATGGACAGGAGTGCCCAAACCTTGGTGTAGCTGAATCAGAAGTTTCTAAGGGTTCAAATGCCATCAAGTGTTACAACGAGGAGACTCAGTGCATTGAATTTGTTCTTGTTCATGGTAAGTAGAGCCGCCTTGCAATGAAGATGAGCCCTTGCCCCAGAAGAAAAGAAAAAAATAGACTTTTTTCTTTCTAACTTTTAAACACCTCTCTCATATTCATTTCATGTGGTGATTTTCAGATGCTTTCTATACTTGCTCAACATAGTTATTAAAAATTAAGGTGCTCCTATTTTTTCTTTTGCACACACACACACACACACACACACACACACACACAAACACAGGTTGCTACCAAGATGCTCATCTGACCTTGTCTCTTTTTCTTTACTAGACAACAGTGAAGTTCCTGATAAGGTTGTCAAAGGCTGTGCATCACCAGCTTTTTGTGAATTGGCCAAGACATCAATGCTTAACAAGTACTTTTCAGGCATGATAACACAAACACGATGCTATGAAACTATAGTTTCACCAAAGCAAGTCAGCTTTTAAAGGGAGTTAGGAGAGAGCAATGTCTTCTTCCTTTTGGATTCCACTATTTTCTGCAACAGTGGAAGTGGTGGTTGCTTGTCTGAACATGGGAGTCCAGAGCAACTGGTATTCACAGGACTCCTTAGGCTTCTATTTGGTGAATGGGATGCAGGGAATAGAAAAATAAAGTAGAAATGTGGGGCTTTGGCTCATGAAAACACGGGATATGTGTAAAAAATTCCTTTGTTCATAATCAAAATAAATTGGTGAAGCAAATCAAAACTGTGTTGTGTGTCTTCATTTATCAAATTAAGAATATTTGGGGGCAGTGGTGATGAAGTAGAATGAAAGTAGAATGAAAAACAATGGGTAATTATGAGTTATCTTATTGATTTAGGAAATGTATATTCCAGTCCATATTTCAAAGAAATCTGAGTGGCTTTCAATAACGTAAATCTGGAATTCCAAGACTGGAATTATACATTCGTTCTTATTTATTGACAAGTTTCAAATATCGGAGACCTGCTGATGGTCATAATCTCCTCAGTTGGGCAACCTTAGAATACACACACAGTATATAACACTTTTATTTGGGTGGATAGTATTAGGATCAAAACATTTGAAGTCCCTACAACTCTTGAAACAAGCCAATTAGAAAGATATGGAATATATTAGCTAATAAAAATAAATTCATTTTCACATGCTAAATCCTACTCCAATAATGTGCAGAGAGGAATGGTAATATGGAAAAACTATGTGATAATGGGTGTGATGGTTGGGTCTCTCCCATAGAAGCGAGACAACTCTGGCAGTAATTAACTCAGGTTTATTGCTCAAAACTCACAAATCACTCTGGAGCTCAGTCACTCAGTGTCTGCTTCCAAATTAGCTGTTGCTGAGTCTGAGTTCCGCCCCTTCCTATTCCCACATTTAAAACCCCACTTTTGCTTCCTTTTCTGTTCACGCCTCTCATTAATTCTTGTGCACCTATGCATCATGGGATGGGCTATTTCCGGTGGCCCTCCCTCTGAGTCCGAGCTTAAACTGTCTTCCCCCTTGAACTCCCCCCTTCTCCTTGTTCTCCATCTCCTTGCTTTCCATCCATCCAATATACAATTTCTACTCTTGAGGGGAGTTTCCCTTCATATGAGGACATTGACAATGGGTGTTAATGTGAAAAGGGATGCAAAGCAGGACTATAGCTGAGAGAAGTGGCTTCAGATACTTATTAAGAGGGTGGTGCTGGACAAAGTAGTCAAGTGCAGCTGATGTCGGGCTATTGTGCTCCCTTTCCAGGAAATATGCCATACAACAGTAGGCTACCAGGGTAAATTTCTCTTTGACAGACCTCTGGAGATGCACTGAGGGATTCAAAAGTCAGGGACAAAAGAGGATCTCTGCTGGATCACATAAAAGGCTCATTTAGTCCTGCATAGTGTTCTCAGGAAGCAGATGCCTGTGAGAAGCCCAGAAAATAATGAATGAGCAGAGTAGCTCTCCCACCTGTGAACCCCAGAAACTGTTCCTAAGAGGCTTATTGTCTCTTATACAGGACTAGGGACTAGTACCTGTCTTCCATAATACTAGAACCTGTGGAATGGAATGGTGGAAAATTAAGGACAGAAGAAAGCAAGAACTACTCCAAACAGCATGTGTTTAATCTTTGGAATTTGGTCTTACAAGAAGTAATGATGGTCCACAACTTGGATGTGTTTAATGGCGGATTAGCCTTCTCCTTCATGAATTTGTCCAATGTTCCCCCCCAGGCACGGGGCTGGCGCAGGGGAAGCCCGAGCTTCCCCCAACCCCAGCCCCGAGAACAGCCTGCTATCCGCAAGCCTAGGGAGGCCAGCGGTAAGTCGCACTGGTCTCCCCAGGCTTCGGAATGCAGGCAGCTCTGCACAGCCATCGGGAGCCAGGCGCGACTTCGCGCTCGGCTCCGGATGGCTGCACAGAGCTGCGCTGATCCCGGGACTGCAGGCAGCTCTGCGCAGCCATCGGGAGGTGGGCGCGACTTCGCCCGGTCTCCCGAGGGTTGCGCAGAGCTTCCTGAAGCCTGGAGAGCACTGACCCCTCTCGCTCTCCAGGCTTCAGCGAAAACTTGCATTCACCCCATAGGATGCACACACATTTCCCCTTCATTTTTGGAGGGGAAAAAGTGTGTCCTATAGGGCGAAAAATATATGCCAAGACATATTTTGAAGTAATCTTTGAGTGGCTTACAATATCATAAGGACATCACAAAAATCAAAACAAATAAAAGAGCAATCATCCTACCCATAGTATCAAGAGGAAAACATTGAAAAAGCTCTAAAATGCAGCCCACTGTGGGTTTCTGTAGCTGCTTTTACTGGAGATTTGCCACACGGCGCTAGGCAGCCAGAACAGATTATTACTGTTTGACCACGTTCTGGAGAGCCACTACGGGATTCAGGAGTCAGGAACATAAGGGGACCCCTGCTGGATGACACCAAAGGTCTATCTAGTTCAGCATTCTGCTCCCAGATTGTCTAATCATATGCCTACGTGGAGCCCAAAAAACAAGGCATGTACACAGTAGCCCTCTCCCACCTGGGATCTCCAGTAACTAGTATAAAGAACAATGCAGTCCGGCACACGATTGGGGCACTGCCCTCCCACTGAAAATGTCAAGCAATGAAAAACAATACTGCTCCTCAAAATCTCAAAGCAGCACACTCTTTCTTGTCTCATACACATTTTATATATCCATTTCAGTCAGTCTGCTATACTCTGGCCAATCCACTTTTTGCACCGCTAACGCAGTCCTCGTCCAAAATATAACTATGGCAAATAGGTTTCCTCATTGTGTTTATAAGGAAAAGCAACACGATGTGACTGCCTGTAGTGAACCCCCTCCAAAATTTCTCTGATAAAAATAGGGATGTCATTTTCTTCCTCCTCCTCCTCCATTATATTATTGATACCCTGTCCATCTGAGCGGATACTCATTGAATTTGCTGATGACACCAAACAGAGAGTGATAGCTAATGCCACAGAAGTCAAAATCAGAATTCAAAATGACCTTAACAGATTGGAGAAGTGGGCTCAAGCTAACAAAATGAATTCCAATAGGAACAAATGTGAGGTTCTCCACTTAGGCAGAAAGAACCAGATGCACAAATACAGGATGAGGGACATCTGGTTTACTAACAGTACAGGTGAAAAGGATCTGGGGGTCTTGGTTGGCCACAATCTTAAATGTGTCAACATTGTGTGCAGTAGGGAAAAAAGCTAACACTATTCCAGGCTGCATCAACAGACGCATAGTGTCCAGATCATGGGAAGTAATAGTGCCTTGGTCAGACCATACCTGGAATACTGTGTCCAATTCTGGGTGCCACAATTTAAGAAGGATGTTGACAGGCTGGAACGTGGTTTTTCTTGTTTTTCTTTTTGTTCTCCTTCTAAATGATAGCTAGTGCAATAAAAAGTTTAATTGGAATTTCACTATTTAAAATAATATAATCTGTTAATAGAATTACATATTTAGACTATGGATCAAATAATATGGCAAAATTATATAGAGTCTTTGGGCTCTATATACCTGAATGCATTTATATTTCAGTTAATTTTGACCTGTGCTTTGGAAATAAAAATGAATTTCTATTGATTTAATAGCTGATTCCTTCATTTGGAATGATTTTTATTATTATTTTTTAGATTTCTAAGCCACCCTTCATCATACGATGACAGGGTGGTTCACATAATAAAATACAGGATAAAAATAAGTAAAAAAGTAAAACAAAACAACACAACACAACACAACACAACACAACACAACACAACACACAAACAACTTTTCCACAGATACAATTAAAAGAAGGTGGTATCTCAAACCATACATAGTTAAACCAGGAAAACTACAAAACTGAACACGTAAACTTGGCTGGATCCAGGAATGTCATTAGGTTCCAGGATCACAAGATTCCTGGGAAGACAAATATATGTGCATGTGATGTACTACAGGTAATTGTTAATGGCTTTGTGCCTGATTGAGAACATCTTGGGTCCACGGACATTGTGGTAAAACTGAGGTGGGGATAAAGTAAAAGGACGTGTGAAATTTCATGGAATTCCAGAAAGGGACTGATTTACTCATGATTCCTGTTTTCTGACAGTGAGGGTGAGATGAACAGGAAGGGGCATTTGTGTTGTACCCATCTCTGGTATTTGCCAGAACAGGCATATAATGGACATGGCAGGTGCCCCCAGGTTTCTCCGTCCTCCACCAGTCGCGGACTGTGGGCCGGGAGGGAGGGGTGGCATTACTAATCCGAGAAGACTGTTCTTTCAGGGCTCTACCATTGCCATCGATCCCCGGCATTGAATGTGTTGGCCTAGTGTGGGGCTCCGAGGTGAGCTTGGCTGTCTGGCTGGTGTACCGGCCACCTAGCGCACCAGCAGCCACCCTGTCAGGCCTGCTGGAGGCGGTGGCCGGCTGGGCCTTGGAGTTCCCCAACCTATTGGTACTGGGGGACTTCAACATCCATGCTGATGCCATTCCCTCCTCACAGGCTCTGGACCTGGTGTCTTCCATGGCGACACTAGGGCTCTCCCAGTTTGTTTCGGGCCCCACACATCAAGCAGGCCACACGCTGGATTTGATCTTTGGCGCCGGTACAGATGTGATCATGTCTCCCTCGATGAAGGTGCCATGGTCTGATCACTACGCACTGAAAGCCAGGATTGATTTTCCACCCCCACCCTGCTTAGGTGGCGAGCCAATTTGGGCTCGCCCACAGAGGCTGATGGACCCTGATAGATTCCGTCAGGCCTTGCGGGACCTTGCTCCCCCTGGAGACTCATTGACTGAGCTTGTTGAGGGCTGGAATATCCAGCTCCTAGCAGCCATCGATGAGATCGCACCTAGGCGCCCTCTGCGACCCCGCAGAAACCGGGCTCCCTGGTTTACCGAGGAGCTTCGGAAAATGAAGCGGGACCTCAGACGGCTAGAGCGAGTATGGCGGGGTGCCCGTGATGGAGCTTCAAGAACATCTTATAGGGTTTTTATGAAAACCTATGAGATGGCAGTGAAGGCCGCTAAGAGGTCCTACTTCTCGGCCTCCATTGCCTCCGCCAGCTCTCGCCCGGCGCAATTGTTTAGTATAATTAGGTCTTTAACGTCCCTTGAAGGACAGCCAAATTTAAATAACAATTCGACACACAGCTGCGAGGCATTTGCGAGCTTTTTTGCGGAGAAGGTCCTGTTGCTCCGCCATGACCTCCCTGCCAATTTGGATACAATAAAGGAACTGGAGGCCCCTCGACTGTCCTCGGGTCCAGTATTGGACCACTTTGACCGGATATCCCCAGCCGATGTGGACAGACTCCTCCAAGCTGGAAAGCCCACCACTTGTCCTCTTGACACGTGCCCGTCCTGGCTGATTAGAGCGTGTCCAGACGAGGTGCGGGCCCCCCTGGGTGATATCATCAATTTGTCCCTTGGCACTGGGATATTCCCAGGGGAACTGAAGGAGGCAGTGGTGCGTCCACTCTTAAAGAAAACATCATTAGATCCTTTAGAGCTATCCAATTACCGCCCGGTTTCGAATCTTCCATTCCTGGGTAAGGTGATTGAGAGAGCGGTTGCTGAACAGCTTGGTAGGTTTCTGGATGAAACATCTGCTCTCGATCCATTCCAGTCCGGCTTCCGCGCTGGTCATGGGACCGAGACGGCTCTGGTCGCCCTAACAGATGATCTCCGCAGGCAGCTGGATCGAGGCGGGTCGGGGCTGCTGATTCTTCTAGACCTGTCAGCAGCCTTCGACATGGTCGATCACGAACTTCTGGACCACCGCCTTGCCGACGTGGGGATCCAGGGCACAGTCCTTCAATGGCTGCGCTCGTTTCTCTCCGGTCGGGGACAGAGGGTGGCGCTTGGGGGGGAATTGTCATTGCGCCACTCCTTGGTGTGTGGAGTGCCTCAGGGTGCGATTCTCTCCCCGATGCTTTTTAACATCTTTATGCGCCCCCTCGCCCAGCTTGTCCGGAGTTTTGGGCTGGGTTGCCATCAGTATGCCGATGACACCCAACTCTATCTGTTGATGGGTGGCCATCCTGACTCGGCCCCAGATACACTGACCAGATGTCTGGAAGCTGTGGCTGGATGGTTACGTGGGAGCCGGTTGAAGTTAAATCCTTTGAAGACAGAGGTCCTCTGGCTGGGACGGAGCGATATGGGATTGAGGGGGCAACTCCCATCTCTTGCGGGGGTGCAATTAGTGCCAGCATTGTCCGTTAAGAGTTTGGGTGTAATCTTCGATACCTCCCTCTCTATGGAGGCGCAGATTACAGCTATAACAAAGGCGGCATCTTTTCATCTCCGCCAAGCTAAGCAGTTGGCTCCTTATCTCTCTCGCCCTGACCTAGCCACTGTGATCCACGCGACGGTCACCTCCAGACTGGATTATTGTAACTCGCTCTACGTGGGGCTGCCCTTGAGACTGACCCAGAAACTCCAGCGGGTGCAGAATGCCGCGGCGAGACTCCTTATGGGGTCTTCGCTGCGAGATCATATCCATCCGGTACTATACCAGCTGCACTGGCTCCCGGTGGAGTACAGGATCAGGTTTAAGGTGCTGGTTTTAACCTTTAAAGCCCTATACGGCCTAGGACCCTCGTACCTACGGGACCGCCTCTCCTGGTATGTCCCACAGAGAAATTTACGGTCTGCAAATAAAAACACCCTAAAGATCCCAGGCCACAGAGAGGTTAGGTTGGCCTCAACTAGAGCCAGGGCTTTCTCGGCCGCGGCTCCAATCTGGTGGAACGCTTTGTCACAAGAGACTAGGGCCCTGCAGGACCTGACATCCTTCTGCAGGGCCTGCAAGACAGAGCTGTTCCACCAGGCCTTTGGTCAGGGCGCAGCCTGACCCCCCTCCTCTGGCAATCTGCACAGAATTTTGCTTGATGGTTGCCATTAATTTGATTTTAATTTGATTTAATTAATTTTATAATGAATGTTTTAGAATGTTGGACTATGTTGATTGTTGTTAGCCGCCCTGAGCCCGGCTTCGGCTGCGGAGGGCGGGATATAAATAAAATTTATTATTATTATTATTATTGTAGTGAACCCCCTCCAACATTTCTCTGATAAAAATAGGGATGTCATTCTCTTCCTCCTCCTCCTCCATTATATTATTGATACCCTGTCCATCTGAGCGGATACTTATTGAATTTGCTGATGACACCAAGCAGAGAGGGGTAGCTAATGCCACAGAAGTCAAAATCAGAATTCAAAATGACTTTAACAGATTGGAGAAGTGGGCTCAAGCTAACAAAATGAATTCCAATAGGGACAAATGTGAGGTTCTCCACTTAGGCAGAAAGAACCAGATGCACAAATACAGGATGAGGGACATCTGGTTTACTAACAGTACAGGTGAAAAGGATCTGGTGGTCTTGGTTGGCCACAATCTTAAATGTGTCAACGTTATGTGCAGTAGGGAAAAAAGCTAACACTATTCCAGGCTGCATCAACAGAAGTATTGTGTCCAGATCAAGGGAAGTAATAGTACCACTCTATACTGCCTTGGTCAGACCATACCTGGAATACTGTGTCCAATTCTGGGTGCCACAATTTAAAAAGGATGCTGACAAGCTGGAACGTGGTTTTTGTTGTTTTTCTTTTTGTTTTCCTTCTGAATGATGACATGGCCTATGGCTAGTGCAATCAAAAGTTTAACTGGAATTTCTCTATTTAAAATAATATAATCTGTTAATAGAATTACATATTTAGACTATGGTTCAAATAATATGGCAAAATTATATAGAGTCTTTGGGCTCTATATACCTGAATGCATTTATATTTCAGTTAATTTTGACCTGTGCTTTGGAAATAAAAATGAATTTCTATTGATTTAATAGCTGGTTCTTTCATTTGGAATGATTTTATTATTATTTTTTAGATTTCTAAGCCACCCTTCATCATACGATGACAGGGTGGTTCACATAATAAAATACAGGATAAAAATAAGTAAAAAAGTAAAACAAAACAAAAAAAACACAACACAGCACAACACACAAACAACTTTTCCACAGATACAATTAAAAGAAGGTGGTATCTCAAACCATACATAGTTAAACCAGGAAAACTACAAAACTGAACACGTAAACTTGGCTGGATCCAGGAATGTCATTAGGTTCCAGGATCACAAGATTCCTGGGAAGACAAATATATGTGCATGTGATGTACTACAGGTAATTGTTAATGGCTTTGTGCCTGATTGAGAACATCTTGGGTCCACGGACATTGTGGTAAAACTGAGGTGGGGATAAAGTAAAAGGACGTGTGAAATTTCATGGAATTCCAGAAAGGGACTGATTTACTCATGATTCCTGTTTTCTGACAGTGAGGGTGAGATGAACAGGAAGGGGCATTTGTGTTGTACCCATCTCTGGTATTTGCCAGAACAGGCATATAATGGACATGGCAGGTGACGGAAGGGTCATAAGAATGACATTGGAGACAGGCACTGGGTTTAACTAGGTCACAACTTTATTGATTACAGGAAAGAGTAGGTTTGAATATGGCATTGGGCATGTATCCTGTCTAAGGCAGCCTGCCTGCTACCTGAGAGGATCAAACTACCTAGCTGGGTCAAACCCGTGCTGCAGTGTCAACTTCAAAATGGATTGGATGCCACGACCCCACACTGGCTGCCAGTGGGAGAAATTTATTGGTCCATTGGTGGACTTCTGGGCAGAGTCAACCCTCCTGGACCCCTTTAATGGGGTGCCCTTGTGACTAAGGATGCAGTCCAATGCTTAATCCACCAAAGTAATGATAGTTGCTACAAGGTTGGCAAAAACCTACAAGTTGGCCAGATTGCTTGCAGGAGAAAATTCCCCCCTCTCCCTGAAATACGGAGACCAAATTAACCAGAGCAAGGTCCATAAGCAACGTGCCCACTTCCTTCCTCTGGGTGGGGCTCTAACGACTGGGTGAGTGGGTGGAAAATCCTGTGACAATCAGCCAAGAGGGCAGCTGACACCTGGCTGCCCCCTTAAAAAGGCTGTGGGTGGGCTACTCCCAGCCCCAAACCCCAGACTTTGATTGGCTGAGCAGGCACTAACTTCCCTTACCTGAGGGTCCAATGCAGCTGGAGGTGGGCAGTGCCAGCCATGCCCTCTCCTGGATGCACCTGGAAGTTGGCAGGCTCCCTGAGCCCATCCCAGCCACTCCATAAGGCAATGGCTGTCCACCCAGGGCCCCAGGTGAGGGGATATTGTCCTTGCTACCACCCAGTATTACAGTGGTACCTCGGGTTAAGAACTTAATTTGTTCTGGAGGTCTGTTCTTAACCTGAAACTGTTCTTAACCTGAAGCACCACTTTAGCTAATGGGGCCTCCTGCTGCCGCTGTGCCACCACTGCACGATTTCTGTTCTCATCCTGAATCAAAGTTCTTAACCCGAGGTAATATTTCTGGGTTAGTGGAGTCTGTAATCTGAAGCATATGTAACCTGAAGCATACGTAACCCGAGGTACCACTGTATTATTAAAACCCTCAGTGTCTCCTCATCTCTCCTTTACCTTTGCTGCTGTTTAAAACAAGCCTTTCTTTCACAATAATTGTCCCACTCTTCTTGCTGCACCCAAATGTTTCTCTTCCATTCCTCGGCTGCTTTACAGGAGAGAGAAAGAATGTGGAGCCCTCAAATAAATGACATTTGGGTCCCTTCCAACTGAAAGTCTCTATGATTCTTGTTCAACTGGCTCACGTAGGTTGGTGTGGGGGTTGTACAGAGGGCAGTGACCTGGAGCGCCTTACTTTGGGCATGTATTTGATTTAGTTCAGTGTCATGTGATGGACCCTTGGCAGTCCATTTAATAGCAATACCCTATTACTATTTAAAATAATATGATCTGTTAATTGAATAACATGTTTAAACACATTCACATATCATCATTTGCTATCAGAACCTTAGTGCAAACTTTCTTCCTGGCAGACTCTAGGAACTGCAGTGCTGTGATGCCTTCTAACAGAAAATTTGATTTGGTTTCACTGGACTACAATTCAAAGGATCTTTTGGAGCATGATTCTATGTCTTTTGAACATGGATACCTCCTAAATGGAATGCATAATCTGGAGTAGATATTAGGATGACATATGTTCAGAGCACATTTTGAGATGGCCTGATCCTGCAGGCCATGCCCTGTAACATTTCTCCTATGAAAAGAAGGATATTTTTTCAGGAAGCTTTTGCGAACCCACGCACTAAACCCTGTCCCTGGAGCTTACCCCCCAGGAAGGAAACATGACAACAGTGGATGGGTTTAAGATTAGGCCACAACTTTATTGAATTTCAGGTATAGGGACCTTGGCTTAGGCCTTGGAAGATATCCCTCTCATAATTGACAGGGGCTGAGGATGCGCAGGGCAGTCAGGCATTGTGGGAGGGGACTATAAATGTGAACATACACAGCATGCCCTCCCATTTCACCAAAGCTGTGAGTTTGACCTTATGACACCACTCCAGGGCCAGTGACTCCCACAATCCACCCTTTAATTGACCCTGCTAACGCTGCCATGTGGGGGTGCATGAAGATGCTACCCCCAATCACAAAGATAGACTTTAGAATACCGACTTAGGCCTAAAACTGCCACCCAAGATCCCAAACTGCGGACTTGCCACCAAGATACCTACAGCTGAAGCCCCCCTCCTAAACAGAAGGGTTGTGCCCTGCCAGTCACCAGTCCTTGAGGCCCCGATGCACATCGCGCAACCAAAGGGGGGGGTCAAATGTATTCCATCCACACGTAACAGTTCGGAATTGTCCATTGTAAATTTGGGGTGGCGAATGAAGACACCGCTGATTTGGTGCATTGTGTTACGCATGGCCCTATGAATTTTTTGCACTGTATAATTGATGCGAGAAGGTTTATTGGCCCCTCTCCAGCACTGACGGGGAAGGAGATTGGACCAGAGGATGGTCGTTGCTGAGCATAGGGCATGCACATTTTCGTGGTCCGCCTTCTCAGATAGAACCAGGCTGATGCCTTTTTGCGCTACCAGGTCATTTCCTCCCAGGTGCAGTATCAATGCCTCTGGCAGGTTGTGGGCAGTGACGGCTCTGTGTAGCATGGGCATCAGTGCACCCCAATGCATGCCTCATTGTCCTATCCAATGTATGCGGGCATTAGGGTGGATGTCAAGGTTAGGTCCCCAAATGTGCGAGGCGACATGGATCATGGCCCAGGGTACAATGCCCCACAACCCAGATTTTTGTGCTGGGCACACCTGCAATAAAAGTCAAAGGGAAACAATAAATGAAAATGTGTGGGGATGAAAGTAGCCCTTGTAGGGCGCAGAATACCATTAGCCCAGGGCCTTGATACTGGCAGAGTCCCAACCCTGGGCTGCTGCTGTTGTGGCTGCACCAAGGGTCAGGCCACTGGAAATATTTACGGAAAAATGAAATAGCTGCCTTGTAGAGCAGTAACGTTTTGATGGCCAAGCGTCTACATTTTAGGTGGAACCAGAATTTTTGCATGTCAGAGTCAGAGACATGTCTGGAGACCGGTTCCATAGCAGCCGCAGTAACACTCCAAGGATGACCAAGCTCTGGCATATGAGCGCCTAGTGGAGGGTGCTAATGCCAAAAATATCCCCTGCATTACTTCTCGCATCCAATCTGCCACAGGTCGTCTGGGAAGGGGTCAGGTTTCTGTGCTGCCTTGGGTGCCAGTTCGCGGAAATGCTCCATCTGGAAATGAGATAAAGCATCCGCAATGTCGTTGTTATGACCTGGTATGAAACGTGTCATGAAGGAAAAGTTGTGCGGAAGGCATTCTAGCTCGAACAGGTGCAACTCCCTGATGGCCTGGTCACTTTGCTGACTGCCCGGCTATAATCCTTACCACTGCTTCATTTTCCGACCAGAAGCAAACCCTGGAATTCCTGAAATGGTTTCCCCATATGCAAAGGTCAACTAGAATAGGAAAGAACTGGGGGAAAGTTAAATCCCATGTGATGCCTGCTGCATGCCTGAGTAAACAGTGTAGGGCTCCATTACCAATAAAGGAATCAACGCTGCATTTTCTGAGAAGTGATTGGCGACTAAAGTATTGCAATGAAAGAATTTAAAGTGGATTGGTGACCTTTTCCTTCAAAATTGTAAGAAGGGCTTCATATGTCAGTGTCACCATTTCCTTCCTTTGGTACAATTATTTGTACTTTTATTTATTAGATTTATACACCACCCTTCATCATCCGATCGCAGGGTGGTTCACAGAATAAAATATAGGATAAAAACAAGGAAGAAATAGAACAAAACTTCAGAACAACACCCCCCCTTCCCACAGACACATTTAAAATAAGGTGGATTCTCAAACTATGCACAGTTAAATCAGGGAAACTACAAAATTGAACACGTAAACTTGGCTGGATCCAGGAATGTCATTAGGCCCCAGTATGACCAGATGGCTGGGAAGAATGAGCATGTGATGCATTAATTGTTGATTACTTTGTGCCTGACTGAGAACATCTTGGTCCCAAGGACATTGTGATGAAACTGAGGTGGGGATAAAGTAGGAGGGCATGTGGTGAAATTTCATGGAACTCCAGAAAAGAACTCATCTACTCACAATTCCTGTTTTACGAGAGTAAGGGTGAGATGGACTGGAAGGGGCATTTATCTTGTATTCATCTCTGGAATTTGCTGGCACAGGCATATCATGGACATGGCAGGTGACAGGAGGGCCACAAGAATGACATAGGAGACTGGTATTGGGTTGAATTAGGCCACAACTTTATTGATTACAGGAAAGAGTAGGTTTGACTAACGCATTGGTCATGTATCCTGCAACAGGCAGCCTGCTTGCTACCTGAGAGGATTAAAGTACCTGGTGGGGTCAAACCCCTGCTCGGGAGTCATCTGCAAAATGGATTGGATGCCCCAACCCTAAAAAAGCTGCCAGTGTCACCCTTCCTGGACCCCTCTAATGGGGGTACCCTTGTGACTAAGGATGCAGTGCAATGCCTAATCCACCAAAATTGTGACAGTTGCTACAAGGTGGCCAAAAACATACAAACCAGCTAATTTGCTTGCAGGAGAAAATTCCTCCCTTGCCCTGAAATAGGTAAAGGTAAAGGGACCCCTGACTGTTAGGTCCAGTCGCGGACGAGTCTGGGGTTGCTGCGCTCATCTTGCTTTAGTGGCCGAGGGAGCCGGCATGCAGCTTCCAGGTCATGTGGCCAGCATGACTAAGCCGCTTCTGGCAAACCAGAGCAGCGCGGAAACGCCATTTACCTTCCTGCTGGAGCAGTACCTACTGTATTTTTTACTCTATAAGACACACTTTTTCCCTCCTAAAAAGTAAGGGGAAATGTGTGTGCGCCTTATGGAGCGAATGCATGCTGTGCAGCTATCCCAGAAGCCAGAAAAGCAAGGGGGATTGCTGCTTTCACTGCGCAGTAATCCCTCTTGGTGTTCTGCCTTCTGAGATTCAGAATATTTTTTTTCTTGTTTTCCTCTTCCAAAAACTATGTGCGTCTTGTGGTCTGGTGCGTTTTATAGGGCAAAAAAATTGCATTTTGACATGCTTTTGAACTGCTAGGTTGGCAGGAGCAGGGACCGAGCAATGGGAGTTCACCCCGTTGTGGGGATTCGAACTGCTGACCTTCTGATCAGCAAGCCCTAGGCTCAGTGGTTTAGGCCACAGCACCACCCGCATCCCTGGCCCTGAAATACAGAGACTTAATTAACCAGAGCAAGGTCCATAGGCAACGTGCCCACTTCTCCCCTCTGGTCAGGCCACTAAAGACTTGGTGATGGGATAGATAATCCCATGTTGATCAGCCAGGGTCCCAGGTGAGGGAATATTGTCCTTGCTATAACTTAGTATTATGATTAAAACTATCAGTGTCTCCCCATCTCTACTATACCTCTGCTGTTGTTTAAAACAAGCCTTTCTTTCTCTTTAATTGTCTCACTCTTCTTGCTGTACCCAAATGTCTTTCTTCCATTCCTCGGCTGCTTCATAGGAGAAAGGATGTGGAGCCCTCAAAACCTCTATAGGACCTTTGCACAATGTATTTACTTCCTTGAACAATGTGTTGTCTTCTGCATGAAATTCCAAATTCAGTGTAGTAATTTATAATCAATATTTCAATAACCAGGGAGCACACTCACTCTCTTTCATACACACAACTTCAGTAAACTGGTTAACTTTCTCTAACTGAGCAACCAACATGCAGGCTTCCTCTTGAGATCCAAATAAATTTAAATATATATTAAATATCATCATGAGATGTGCGCTGAAAGAAGACTGCAAAATAGCAGAAAGCAGGAAACCAGGAAAAGGGAGTGGTTTATGTGCAAGGGAGTAAGAAAAAAGAGGAAAGGTGAAAAGTGGGGTGAAGGGGGTGAATGTTGGTGTGTCTGTGAAAAGGAGACTGCAGAAAAAGAGAGAGGAGAAAGAATGGAAATAGGGGAATATGTGTGCAAGGGAGCAGTGAGATAAGTAAAGAGGAAGGGAGGAAGAGGAGGTGAAGCTGAAGATAAGTGAGCCAAGTGGTTTGCAAAAAGGGAGTATCAGGCATAGGGACATGGTAATTTGGAAAGGAGGGTATGAAAATGTCTGCAGAATAGGAAGGGGTGGTGTCACCATAATTGGGTGGAAAATGAGAAGGGGCTGCAATGTGTGGCAGGAGGAAGATACAGGAGGTTATCACAGGCTGGTTTGTTTTCAATGTGGGGTTGCAGAAAAGGAGGGGGACGTTTCATGTGGACACGGACGTGGGTTTTAAAGTGAAAATGGATGGAGAGCAGGATTGCAGGATTGAAGAGAAAAGTGGCTTGAGATATGGAGTTTGGAAGGTTAAATTCATGACTAATGGTTGCACTGGAAGGGAAGGGAGAGGTTTAGGGGGTTGGGGAACAGAGGGAGCTGAGGAAAGCCCTACTAAAATTGTTAAAAGTTCAGAAGTGTAACAATTTATCCACCCTATCTGCTTATCAATGTCGTCAGGGCTGAATAAAATAATCAACTTTGAATGACTTTAGGCTATTATGCCCCCTTTTCTGGAAATCTGATAAAAAAGACTAGGAACTAGGGCAAATTACTACTCTTTGATAGACCACTGAAGATGCACTGAGGGATTCAGGAGTCAGAGATATAAGAAGGTCCTTGGTGGATCACACAAAAAACTCATATAGTCCAGCATAGTATTCTTAGGAAACAGATGCTTGTGAGAAGCCTCTCCCACATGTGATCTCCAGAACTTTAACGGAGAGTCTCATTGGCTATTATACGGGAGGAAATGTAGCTATTGTGACTAGTACTCATCTGTCTCTCATAATATGAGAACCTGTGGACATGCAATGAAATTGAGTAACTTGATGGTTATGTTCTACCTCTGCTGTTGGGGGAAATGTGGATCTGAATGTCTGTTGCTGGGAAACAGTAGTGGGAGAGTGGCGTTGCTCTCATGTCCTATTTTCAGGCTATGCACAGTCAAGTGGTTGGCCACTGTAAAAATACTTTTCTTGGGCAGATGGCCTGATTCAATAGGCTGATGTAAGTTCTATCCTGTTGCAGTTTATAGGAAATCTTCTTACAGCAGCCAAACTCCTCATTGCTTCCAAGTGGTGTTCACCCAGTGTACCTGCTGCAGAGTTCAATGTTCCATAATGTACCTGCTGAATATGTCTGGCTTCATAATTTTATCTAATTTAACTGCTCATGTGGCTGAGTGAGGGTAGCCAAAAGGGCAAACAGGTTGAGACACCCAAAGGGTGCTCATCAATGGTTCCTCTTCATCCTGGAGAAGAGTGACTAGTGGGGTGCCACAGGGTTCTGTCTTGGGCCCGGTCTTATTCAACATCTTTATCAACGACTTGGATGATGGACTCAAGGGCATCCTGATCAAATTTGCAGATGACACCAAACTGGGAGGGGTGGCTAACACCCCAGAGGACAGGATCACACTTCAAAACGACCTTGACAGATTAGAGAACTGGGTCAAAACAAACAAGATGAATTTTAACAGGGAGAAATGTAAAGTATTGCACTTGGGCAAAAAAAATGAGAGGCACAAATACAAGATGGGTGACACCTGGCTTGAGAGCAGTACATGTGAAAAGGATCTAGGAGTCTTGGTTGACCACAAACTTGACATGAGCCAACAGTGTGACGCGGCAGCTAAAAAAGCCAATGCAATTCTGGGCTGCATCAATAGGAGTATAGCATCTAGATCAAGGGAAGTAATAGTGCCACTGTATTCTGCTCTGGTCAGACCTCACCTGGAGTACTGTGTCCAGTTCTGGGCACCACAGTTCAAGAGGGACACTGACAAACTGGAACGTGTCCAGAGGAGGGCAACCAAAATGGTCAAAGGTCTGGAAACGATGCCTTATGAGGAACGGCTAAGGGAGCTGGGCATGTTTAGCCTGGAGAAGAGCAGGTTAAGGGGTGATATGATAGCCATGTTCAAATATATAAAAGGATGTCATATAGAGGAGGGAGAAAGGTTGTTTTCTGCTGCTCCAGAGAAGTGGACACGGAGCAATGGATCCAAACTACAAGAAAGAAGATTCCACCTAAACATTAGGAAGAACTTCCTGACAGTAAGAGCTGTTCAGCAGTGGAATTTGCTGCCAAGGAGTGTGGTGGAGTCTCCTTCTTTGGAGGTCTTTAAGCAGAGGCTTGACAACCATATGTCAGGAGTGCTCTTATGGTGTTTCCTGCTTGGCAGGGGGTTGGACTCGATGGCCCTTGTGGTCTATTCCAACTCTATGAGTCTATGATTTTAAGTCCTTTTTTAATATGCTCCTGGGGTTGAGAACTCCTGGCCTGGGAGCCAAATGCAGCAACCACATAACTCTTTACCTGAAGTTTCACTAAACCAAAAAAGGTGAAACTTTGAGAGCTGCACAGCCCCTTTATTATCTATATGGGCCACCACAATGAATATACTATTCATCATCAATTTTATTTATGAAATTTTTATCTCATCATTCTTGCCAAAGGAGCCCTGGCTGGATATTCAAATTATTTTTCTTTTAAATATCCCAATTTATCCTGTCTCTTCTCTTCTCTTCTCTTCTCTTCTCTTCTCTTCTCTTCTCTTCTCTTCTCTTCTCTTCTCTTCTCTTCTCTTCTCTTCTCCAATTACTATACCACCATTCCTCCCACATAAGTCAAAATTGGACGATAAAAAACATTATAATGTAGGGCCGGCAAACATATAGATTTTCCCAGAGATTACAGGGAATTGAGCTCTGAAAAAAGCTCAACAACTTTTGGGTTCTCCTTTCAAAAAGCTCAATATTTTTGGTGGTTTCCTTAAAAAAACAAGCTTTGTGTGTACTGGCTTTTACTTTTTGAGATGTGGGAACCCTAAGTTCAACATGAAAGATTTCTGAGTAAGCTTGGCTGTCCTGGAAGACAAGGAAAGGTCAGTAAAGAATAGGAAGCAGTATAAACCTGCAGTATCCTCAATGAAGATGGGTCAGAAGTGGGGTCTCTCAAGGATCAAAACAGTGGTACCTCGGGTTACATACGCTTCAGGTTACATACGCTTCAGGTTACAGACTCCGCTAACCCAGAAATAGTACCTTGGGTTAAGAACTTTGCTTCAGGATGAGAACAGAAATCATGCTCCATCAGCCCCATTAGCTAAAGTGGTGCTTCAGGTTAAGAACAGTTTCAGGTTAAGAACGGACCTCCGGAATGAATTAAGTACGTAACCAGAGGTACCACTGTATTGGGTTTGGGGCTTTTCAACATTTTTTATTTGGTCCCACACATCCTGTCAAAGAAACGTAAGGAAGCAAACAACAGAAAAGAATAGAGTTTCAAATATAATGAAATGTATTTAAAACTTTTGAAAACATCAATAACTTTAAAAAGCCGAAACACACCCTCCCAGTCAATAATTTGAAGGCTAATAGTTTCAAATTATTGCAACCTTAACTCCCTGGATCAATAGGAATTTTAAAAACTCGTGAAACATCATAATGGGAGAGATGAATGCAGTGCACCAGAGTGGACATTCCCTGTCATGGGCCAGCAACCAATGGGAGTTACATCATGGGGACTTTCTCTGTTAATCATATGGGTCCATATTTTATGAGCAAAATATTTTTTTAATTGCTATGTATATGATTTATTTTTCAGAAGTTAAAGTTGTATGAGTGGGAAGGTGTGGTTCTATAATAAGAACAATTTTATTATTATTACCCCACTCATCAGACTGTCTTGCCCTAGGAACTCTTTGAAAGCTGCTTTGAAAGATATGGCTGTGCGGCCCTTCATCCTTCATGGATTTGGATAATTTCAAGGGACGCGGGTGGCGCTGTGGGTAAAACCTCAGCACCTAGGACTTGCCGATCGCATGGTCGGCGGTTCGAATCCCCGCGGCGGTGTGACCTCCCGTCTTTCGGTCCCAGCTCCTGCCCACCTAGCAGTTCGAAAGCACCCCTAAAGTGCAAGTAGATAAATAGGTACCGCTTTATAGTGGGAAGGTAAACGGTGTTTCCGTGTGCTGCTCTGGTGCCGGTTCGCCAGAGCAGCTTCGTCACGCTGGCCACGTGACCCAGAAGTGTCAGCGGACAGCGCTGGCTCCCGGCCTATAGAGTGAGATGAGCGCACAACCCTAGAGTCTGTCAAGACTGGCCCATACGGGCAGGGGTACCTATACCTTTACCTTAAGCTTTCTTGAATGAGATAGATTATGGACACAGGGGTAGCCAACATAGTCTTCTTCAGACAATTTCCAACAACCCTAGTTGGAATGTTTGGCTTTTGAGGCGATGAGAGTTGTAGTCTAGCCACCTCTGGAAGTCAGCATACTACCTCTCCCTGATCAATATCCATTTCTAGCTCAGCAGGCTCAGCTTTAGCTAAAACAACCTGTGTTATATTATTTGTAAATCACAGTTTGATATGACAATGTTGGTGCAGACAACTATATACAGTCATACCTCGGGTTACAGATGCTTTGTGTTGCATGTTTTCGGGTTGTGCACCACACCGAACCCGGAAGTACCCGAACAGGTTACTTCCGGGTTTTGGTTCTCTCGCATGCACAGAAGCACGAAATCACATTTTGCGCATGCGCAGAAAAGCCAAATCGCGACGTTGCAGGTTGCGAACGCTGCGGATTGGGAACGTGCCTCCTGCACAGATCACGTTCGCAACCTGAGCACCCAGTGTAATGGAATTCAATCTCGTATAGTACCCATTATTCCTTCCTAGAGGATTCTGGGGGTTGCATTTTCGTGAGGACTATGGACAGAATATTTGATTCAGCTTCAAGGAACCACACTTCCAAATATTTCTACAGGATATATTTTGAAAAATTGTGAAATAGTACAAAACTGAACATGCCCCGTTGGCTGGTCTAGGAATACAATCATGTTCCAGCCTCACCAGATACCTGTGAATAAAATATAGATGTGATTTACCAGTTGCTGATCACTTTGTATCTGATCATGGGCATCATTTCCCCAGAAGCATTGTGATGAAATTAGGTGGGATATACTGGGGCTTTGTTTGGTGAAATTACATGGGCTTCCCAAAAAGGATTCAATTAATTAAAATACCTGTTTCTTAACCATGAGAATGGGATGGAGTGCAAACTGCAGGTGGCAGAATTTCACACCGTTTCCAAAAAAGAGTTAATCCAATTTCCACATTGTGCTTTGTGTTCCAGTATAAAATTGCACCATGTCTGGGAAAGCATGCAATCTCTAATTTCATCATTTCCCACCCCCTTACTGGACTAGTTCTTTCCACCTGGAACCCTCAGGCTCCCTTCTTGGCCTATAAAACCCTCCAAACTAGGCTCATCCTCCATTCTTCACCTGCTTGTTTGTTCTGAGTGCTCTCAGCATTTGATCTCTTCAGCACTATGAGGACTTTCCTGAGTACTTGTCTCCTCTTGGTCATTCTTTGTCCAGGTGAGTAGGAACCTGAGATCTTGAATTCTTTCTCCAAGAACATTCAGTCAAGGGGCTAGTAGTGTCTATATGCCACCTCTGAAGCAAGAGACGGAAAGTAGTTGTTGTGAAAGACGATAATCAGGCATCCGAACAACATGACCAGTCCAACACAGTTGATGCTACCTACGCCCTTGCAGCCATACAGAGCTCGGCAGGAAGGACTCTGCAGGAAGGAGAGGAGGTCTAGCTAATCAGAGGACTGGATGAGGGAGAGCAGAGCAGGGAAGCTGGCAGGAGAAGATAAAAGCAGCAGAGCCAACTGTCTAGAGAGGCAAGGGGATTGGTCCTCCTTACTGTTCCATTTACTCATGAGGAGGCCAGTGGAGAGGAAAGGAGCAACTTTAGCCTTGCAGTAGGCTGCTTGCTGCAGATAACTATGGCTCTTGCTGGAGGCAACAGATCAATGGTACTTTGAGGCACTGAGAGACCTCTAACCATAGATGCCAACCCTATGGGGCTGGGAACATCTCTGCCTCCCCAAGTATGTGATGATGGGGCCGAAAATTTCCCAACTTTGAGGGGCCCCACTGTGCCTCCTTGGAACCTCCTTGTACATGTTGTACTTGTGGTCTCAAGTGCATACAATGAGCACCCCCAATGTCAGGCAGAACTCGGCACCTACCTTTAACCACAAGTTGAAAGCACTGGTTGCAAGAATGGGGAACCAGTGCAAGGGGCATCCCTGGTAGGGGATTTGCTTTTGGGGGGAAATCTCCCTAGGTGTAAGTAGCCAGTTAGCAGTGACTGGGGATGGAATATGGCCCCTGCTGTTTTGGGCCCTGGGCTGGAGGAGTGGTATAGGGAGGGGTGAAGGGATTTTCTTCATGAACTCCCCAGCCATTTTTTTGGTGGATAGGCAATAGTATTCCTTGTAGGTAGTGTGGTGTAGTGGTTAGTGTACTGAGCCCAGGAGCTGAGAGAAATCAGATTCAAAATTCCCCATTCAACCACAAAGCTGATATTGAGTCTTGTTTAGTGGTCCTAAGGGTCCATTTAGAAAGTGTGCTTATATTTCCTTATGGAACGGGGCAAGGGGCAATTTTTACAATTGCAGAGCCTTTTTGAGCTTCAGGATTATTAGGGGGAGTGGGGTGCATTTAGCATGGCTCCAGGTAAAGGCAAGGCTAAGGGGGGGGGCGGCTAAGGGCAAAGGAAAAACATCTGCAAAACACAGAGGGAGCATGCATAGGCATCCCATTCCCCTCTTCTTCTGTGGAGGAAGAGCCAGACTAGGGGACTATATTAATGTTCCTTGAGGCCCTGAAAAGGCAGAAGGCAGTGGGTAGGGGGGAAGAGTATTTCCCTGATTTAGCATGCATAATAGCAAATGGGAAGAAGGCTTTGTGCCTTTCCATTTCTGTGCCTGGAGATGTTCCTGTGTGAGGAATGGGGGGGGGGGGGAGAGAGATGTGTGTTGGTGTGCATGCAGCCTCTAACCCACCACTACATGTGGATTCTGAGACCTTTAACATTGCTCATGTTTAGCTTGGAATATTCTGTTTCTCAAAGACTGAACAACTCATGTTCCCTCTCCTCTCTGCAGTGAAAGGTAATCAATGTAAATCAAGCACGATTCGTTATTGTACTCTGGGAGGAGGAAGTTGCTTTTCTCAGCTTACTGAAACCTATTTAAGTGAGTATGAAGCCCTTTTGTCATATTAAATCTAAGTGTGTGGGTGCATCCTTTGGTCTCTGGGGTATCTAGTGTGACAACAGAATGCTGATCTCACCAACCTTGAGGAACTCAACTTTTTCAACAATTAAATATTAGAATTAAAACTATATTAAAAATCTGTTTAAAATGTACCAATAATTACAATAAAAACAACACAACCCCAAGCCTTTCAGTAAAAGCAGTCATTCTCCAAAAACCTGTTGAGACCCACTTGTAAAATGACAAGGCGGGATTTAGTCTAGATTCTTGAGTGAGGTACAATAAAAGCAAAAAATAAAATAAAGAAGAAAACCTCGTGTTGAAACCCATCCATCCCTCTCTATGTTGAAAACTCTCTCTCTCTCTCTCTCTCTCTCTCTCTCTCTCTCTGAGCAAGGGAGTTCCAGAGTCAGCAAGGAGCCACTGAGATGGTCCATTTCCATATCATTAACTAATAGAGTGTGGAACCTCTGTCATACTTTGACTCAGGGAAGCCTCATAGATCCACAGAGCCACTAGTAACCTTCTCCTGACTTTTACCAGCTGCTTACTGTGAACAAACTGTGCACAAATATTCAGGCCTCATCTTTCTCTGGCATTTGTCTCATAGCTCCCCCTTAACTCCTAAATGACAACCCCTCAGTGAATGATAATTCCCAACTGCTTAGAAAGCAACCAAATCAGAGTCTACTCTTCGTTGGTGCAGGCACATTGATGGGGCAATGAGGTACGCAGCAAGTGAATGCACACAAGGAGACATGTTTTGGGTTCAGATTAGTCCACAACTTTATTGATTACGGGGATAAACAGCTTTGACACAGACACTGGGCATGTAACCAGTCCGCCTACTGACTGATAGACTCTTGGGGATGACCAATATTATCGTCCATCAACAGCATGAAGAGCAACCTGTGAACCTCAAGTAGACACTGGCAAGGGGTGCTCTGTCCCCTGAACCCCTGAGCTGGATGTATGGTCAAGGAATGCATTCTTCCAACATCCCTGAGAGGGATCCCATCTGACAGGATGGGGCTTCACCTCCCATTCCCACTAAGAATCCAGCCCAATGATTCTTCTGCTGCACAAAGTAGTGAAATAGAAGGTTGCATAGAAGATGACTGCCAAACTCCTGGAACAAAGCAAGCATGCCATTAAGGATATCCACTAGCCACGTCTTGCAGCCCTCTGCTTAGTAGTGTATAATATGTCATGTAAAAAGTCCCCTTGGGCTTGCACGTTTTGCTTCATCACTGTGTTCATCTTACTTGGTCCTTGTTAACTCAGATGGGATGGATAGTTCCCCTCCACACTTGCCTCTTTCATTCGCAGTGTTAACCAAGCAACAGACAAGCATTTTCCTTGTCCCCCTACTGTGTTCTGCCCACACAGACCACCCAATCTCCTCCTCCTCCTTCATTTGTTGTCTTCTTCCCTTGAGTCCTGCAGTGTTTTCCACTGAAAGCAAAGCAGACTGCTGTGACTTGGGTCCTTTGGTCACTTCACTTTACTCTGTCTCTCTCTTTTGTAATTCATTTTTATTGGTTGCTTTAGACATACATTCATCAAATCACATTGTAACAACTTGATTTTCCTGTAATTAAACATATATTTTTAAAACATTATGAAATAAAAAAAGAACAAAAAAATCATATTTATTGATTGATTTGATTCATTTGTAATCCATTTCTGTTTGACTTCCTTCCCCTTCTTACCTCAGTCCTCAGTTTTACTTAGTTGACTGTCCCTCCTAACACAGCCCTTTATTCAATAACCTAATTCCTTTATGTTTTACTTTTTTCTTCTTTTCTTACAGGAGTTACTGTAAACTGGTAAAAAAAAATATTCTCCATAATGGTCTTTCAAATACTGTTTGAATATATTTCAATCATTTTTAATGTTTTGTATTGTTTGATCTTTTTATCTGACCTGTCCACTTGTCCAGTTCTGTATACTCCATCAATTTGATCAGCCAGTAACTCTTTGTTGATAAGGTCTCCATTTTCCAATTCTGGGCATTCAAGACTCTTGCTGCTGTGGTGGCATACGTAAATACTTTCTTAACGTTTCTTGGAATTTCATCCCCCGTGATCCCTAAGAGGAATCTTCAGGCTTTTTAGGGAATGAGCTTTTAAACATCTTTTTAAATTATTTATAAATTCCCTCTGAAAATTCCCTCATCTTTTTTCAGGTCCAACAAACATATGTTGTTCCTGCCACTTCTTTACATTTCCAACACTAGTTTGTTTTTTTCTTTTAACATTTTTTATCTTCCATTCTGTTTCCTGATTCAAGATAACTGATAATTGAGTTTGAAGCATTTTAATAGTCTGACTTAACATCTTGTTCTTTGGGTTCTTAGCTATTTCTTTTTCATTATTATTTTTTATCTCCTCTAATATTTCCACTTTCTTTTTCTTTCAATTTCTTCTGAATTGCATTCTGGTGGATGAAATATCCTCTCATGGATGCTTTCCCTGTCTTCCAGACAGTCTTAATATCAGTTCCTTTGTTTATATTAAATTTGAAGTATTTCATTTGTTGAATTTATATACTGCCCTATACCCAGAGGTCTCAGGACAGTTCACAATAAAAATGACAATATATAACATCAAAAATAAAAATAATCCAATACCCCCCCCCCCAAAAAGAGCCCCTTCAAAAAGGTATAGGATGTTGATCGGTTAAGAAAAGGCCTGGTTAGAAAGGAACATTTTTTTGCCTGGCGCATAAAAGTAATATTATTTAATTATTTATAGAAATCAGCTTTATTATCATTGGGTGCATATACTCCTATCATCACTAATTTTTCTCCTTGTACCATTACTTGAATTATTACGATCCTTCCCTTCTCATCTTTGAAAAGCAGTCTGGGTTTCACATAGATGACCACACCTCTCTTTTTACTCTTATCTGACAAGATAAATTCTGCTCCTAACTTTTTATTAATCAGCACCCTTCTGTGTTTTCTAGATATATGTTTCTCCTGGAGACATATTATGTCTAAATAGTTTTCTGTTAAGATATGTTCCACTCTGTTCCTTTTAAACTTGTTATTTAGAGCATTTACATTCCATGTTGTGATTTTAAGAACCATCCTTTATTTTAATTTAATTTCTACAGTGAGAATTTAAGTTGTAAGAAAAATAAATAAAAGGTGTGAATGCATAAGTCTAAGATGTTTCTCTTCTTACTGTCCCTCTCTTCTTCTGCTACCTCCTCTTCCTCCTCCCCTGTCAGCTGTTCTCTTTTGATTCCAAAATGCTTCCTGTAACTTCTAGCAAATCTTTCTGCTCCTTCCACCATCTTAAGTTTCCATCTCTTTCCTTTGTAAGTGAAGGTTATTCCTTATGTTAGCTCCTACCTATATGGAATATTCTTCTTAAGTGGATCAGTCAGAAATTTATGATGCTTCTTTTTTTAAGCATCCTCCCTGGAACTTCTCTCAGAATAATTATATTTTTCTCTTCTATGCAGTCTTTTTTGTAGTTTGTTTGGAGGATCCTATCTCTTAGAGCTACAGAGTTTAGACATACGAAGCAATCACCTGGTCATTTGAGCTCATGCCGTGTTCCATCATGTGGCAAACCAGAACTCACTTCACTTTACACCAGGGTAGTCAATCTTTTTATACCTACCACCCACTAATGCATCTTTGTTGATGGTAAAATTTCCTTACCGCTCACCAGTGCTTGATGGAAGGAGGATTCAGCTTGTGCTGTAGAACCCCCTACCACCCACCTAGAATCCTGAAATGGCCACTAGTGGGTACTAGGAACCAGGTTGACAACCCCTGCTTTACACTCTCATGTACTTTTGAGTTTTTTCTTGCACAGGCATGTCTGCAAGATTTGGGACACTGCCTGGGCCAGAGTAGGCAATGACCAGATGAAAAACCATCTTCTTCCGTCTCTCAGAAATATAGTACATAATATAAGGAAGCTTCATGAGTCAGGCCCCTGGATCAGCTAGTTCCATATCAGGTAGAGATGGGTGGTGGATCAAACTATTCTAGGCTCTTTTGTATGGGCAGAAAAACAAGTCCATCTAATCCCATTTATGTGCAAGTTGTTAAGGAACTATCCTAGAATATTCACATGGTATTGCAGAAGAAATTATACTTCAAAGAAACTACTTTATGGATTAGTTTGCTGAATTCAGTTGTTGCCAGGTATTTTCTCTTAAATCACCCATTTGCCCAATGTATTTATATTTGTACATTCATCAATCTGAATTTTTGCATATCTTGCTATTCCTTCAATTCTCTCTAACAGATGGCTCTGTAGAGACCTACAAGAACAAGGGTTGTGCTAAAGATTGCATCTCAGTAAATGCCACCTTCTCTTCAGTAGAAAGAAAATACGTCCAGCATAGCCACTATTGCTGTCAAAAACTTATGTGCAACCTCTTATCGCCTAAATGTAAGTATATCTATCTATCTATCTATCTATTGCCAAAGATAAATAGCATTGAGCTTTCAAATTTCTTTCCTTGTCACTCTAAGACAAGCAATACCGTTCCAGTCCAAGATTCATTCCTGGTCATTCAATATCAAGTGATACAACTTTTCCCCTCATTTAACACATTTTTAAAAGAAAAGCCTAACTAGCTTTTCAGACACCTTTTAATTGAATAACTTCCTAAAGAAATGCCTGAAGCAACTAATATTATAGTTGAGATCTTGTTTATTCTGTTATATTTTACTCCAAGAAGACCCATTTATCCCAAATAGAATCCAATAAGGCAGACATTTATGTACAAAATATATTTTGAAAAATGTGAAAACTGCAGGTGGCTCTTTGAAATATTAAATAATCAATATATTTTTGGAATTTTTAAATCGTATTAATATTTTTAATCCTTTTTATAAAATGGAAAATTTGGAAACTTAGATTTTAGATTTAGAGTAAGTCCATCATGTGACATATCATGAAGATCAGGTTCTGAAGGGATTTGTGTTTTTAGTTTTGACGTATCTCTATCTAGGGACGCGGGTGGCGCTGTGGGTTAAAGCCTCAGCGCCTAGGACTTGCCGATCGAAATGTCGGCAGTTCGAATCCCCGCGGCGGGGTGCGCTCCCGTCGCTCGGTCCCAGCGCCTGCCAACCTAGCAGTTCGAAAGCACCCCTAAATTGCAAGTAGATAAATAGGGACCGCTTACTAGCGGGAAGGTAAACAGCGTTTCCGTGTGCTGCGCTGGCTTGCCAGAGCAGCTTCGTCACGCTGGCCACGTGACCCGGAAGTGTCTGTGGACAGCGCTGGCTCCCGGCCTCTAGAGTGAGATGAGCGCACAACCCTAGAGTCTGTCAAGACTGGCCCGTACGGGCAGGGGTACCTTTACCTTTACCTTATCTCAATGCTGGGCTGAGCTTTTAAGGGCTTTGTGTAGTCTGGCAAGGTCAAATTTCTCTCTCTCTCTTTGAAATTTCAAACCCTCATAACTCAAAAACGGGATGAGATAAAAAATTACAATTTTAGATTTAAACTTAGTTTTGATCACTCAACAAGTGTACAAAAGATTAAGAAAAATAGATGACATGAGGCAAAAAAGTTGTATCACTTGATTGGGTGCCAGTGCAATGTTTCCTTGCCAGTAATTAGGGAAAGAATTTTGATATACGGTATGTCAAAAAAAAATGTGTAGTGAACTGCCCTGTGATTTTTGGATGAAGGGCAGTATACAAATTTAATTCCTAATAAATAAATAAAAAGGTAAATACTGACCTCCCAATGGGGCCTCAATAATTCCTTGGAGGTGTTCAGTAAATGCCCTAACCTAGTTTGTATGAAAAATTCTTGGAATCAGCATCACCATCTGTATGTCATGGAGAAGCACTTTATCCCCAAGAGTTTCAAATGGCCACTGGGTGTGTGGAAGAAAACGCCCCAGATAAATTGGGGAAACAGAGAGATAAGAACACATGCCCCCCCCCCCTGCTCACTGATAGCCCTGCTCACTCTGGGACTCATCTTGGTGGGGCAGAACTGCAAAGGTAGTTAGTTAAACCATCTATTGCTGCTGGATGCCATCCAACTGGAGAACAACAAAAGTCGAACTGCTTGGGCAAAGTTGTTGAGCTCTATTTGGGAACAAAAATACTTGTGAACAAAAATAAGTTTTGGGGGGTTTTTTTTTGGGGGGGGGAGATTTTAAAAGCATTTTAAAAAACAAAAACCACCCTACTTGGCATACAGTCTGGGAAAACACGGACATATGGTAGCCTTAAGTTCCTCCCATTGCTATATTTCATGTCTCAGTTAGTGAACTGTTTCTTTCTCTCATTGGTTTCTACAGTAGGTCTGATAAACACTGACATTTTCCAGTGTCCAGGAATTATTATTATCAGAAATCAGCAAAATAGCCGGGGGGGGGGGGTGGTGCATAAAAGCTTCAAATTTAGTGTCCTGGTTTTCACTTGTTTAAACTGCAGTGACTGGCAATGGTTGCTGGTGATTGAGTGAGAGATGACTGGGGTGACTGGATGGATGATGTATCTGTGTGCATTTGTGGAGTAGAATGGGATGCGTGATACTGAATGAGAAGCTGGGACTGAAACTGCCTTGGTCATGCTGGCTGGTGATCTCTGTTGGGCTAGGGACAAAGGTGAAAGCTATTTCCTAGTTCTGCTGGATCTCTCAGCAGCTTTTGATACCATCGACCATAACATCCTTCTGGATGTTAAAAGCAACATTTTTCATCTGTGGGCTGGTCCACCGTCCCTCAGACCATGTGGTGGGCCAGACTATATTTTTGGGGGAAAGATGAACAAATTCCTATGCCCCACAAATAACCCAGAGATGCATTTTAAATAAAAGGACACATTCTACTCATGTAAAAACACGCTGATTCTCGGACCGTCTGCGGGCCGGTTTGAGAAGGCGATTGGGCTGCATCTGGCCTGAGGACCTTAGGTTGCCTGCCCTTCCGCTCCTTCCTCTTGGGCCATGTTCAGAAATGATGGTGGGGGGAATGAGTGTTCAGACCAGACCCCTGGGCTCTCACTTGTGAGGTGCCGAAGGGTTCCGTCCTCTACCCCATGCTTTGTAACATCTACATGAAGCCACTGGGAGAGATCATCAGGGGGTTTGGGCTGGGTGTTCATCAGTATGCAGATGATACCCAGCTCTACCTCTCTTTTAAATTGGAACCAGTGTAGCAGGGACCCTTCTGAAAATCACAGGCGGATGAAGCTTGTGACCGTGGGACTCGGCGGGCACCTTTAGCACCCCCCAACCCACTAAGGAACCCAGAAACAGGCTCCGAAGTGAAGAGGGGGAAGTGGTGCGGTGCTGTGAGTCAATTGCTTTTTCTGCGGAGCGAAGCCGCACAGCTGTTGCCAGAGAGCACTGCCTTTTTCCTGGGACAATTTGGCATTGAAAAGAACTAACCATGAGTACTGGAACGCTAAACACCTGGACTTTAAACAAGAATTGGCGAAATAAAAGGAACTTGGACTCTAAAATTTACTTTCATTTGGTACTGAAACGGAAAGGGCTAAACAGGAAGTCACCCTTCCGTTTTCTTGTAGTTATAACAAAGCAAAGACAACGTAAACTAGAGCCTTAAAAATTACTTTTAAAGGATCGTCTTTCATCATTCTAAATTGCGGAACCCCCTTCGGAAGCAGGAGAAGAAGGGGGACTTTTATTGAGTTGTTTAAACCTGCGGAAATAAAGTTAAAGTAAAGTAATTTTCCACTGTCCTGACCCTGGAACGGGGTGTCAGATTTGACGATTGAAGCTCATTGACCAGAAACAAATGCTTTGACAGATAGTTAAAAGGAGGGAAATATTGTGATTCCATTGTTTCCTTTCGTTTTTTAAAAGAACAAATATGGACAAAATATCTTAAAGAAGAAACTCTGTTGCTATTGTTTCCAAGGAAAAGAACAATCAGAAGTTTTCCCCCCTAGAGGGGAGCTATGAAATTGTAACTAAATCCTGGGAACTTGCAACTGTTGCTGATTACAACCGTGGGAAAGAGTTTTGTGACCTTGCAGGACAATGCCTTCAGAAGCACTGTTGGGTGCTTTCTGTAAAATTAATGCCCTATTGGATCAGTTAAGTCAGAAGATGGTTTTTATGACTAATGTTGCCAGAACCTTTGATCAGGTTGTGGAAAAGTATATGGAACCCACTCAGGAACTAAAACAGGAGCGAGCCATGACAGAACAACAGAAAGAAGAGGATCTTGCTGAATCTGGGACGCCAGAGATGGAGGGACTTTTGGCGCAGCAGGAAAATGAGCCTTTGGATCTGATAAATGAATTTGGAAAAAACCAGATTTGGAAAGATAAAGTTTGGATCGAACTGGAAATGGGGGGTTGTTTGGACTTTCCGAGTCTGGTAATGGGCCGTCAAAGGTTTGAAGCTGTTGGGACTTCCAATTTTGGAGGGAATTTGAAATATGTTTTTAAACATCACATGCAGTTTAGTCTGGACTATGAGAAAAGGGCTGATTTGCTGAAAAGGGTCAAAAACACTACTAAGCTGGAGTTCCCGCGAGTGAAAGGAAAATATGAAGAAGAGCTGCGAAAGGGACATGGAAGAGATTTGAAGGCCTCGGACATAAGGGCACCAGGTTAATGTGCTAGACTAATGGGGGGAAAAAAAAGACTGACAATCCCGGGACCGGGGGGGAGGGGACGCTGGAAGAAGATTGGATTGCTTTTATTTTATTGTATTTTTTATATATATTGTCAGGGCTGCCTCAAGTCTCAGCTCACAAAAGACCAACGCCTTTCTTTTCTTATATACAAAAGTGTTTATTGCAGTTCATTGTTTGCTTCAGATCCGAGGCGCGCAGCCCTACGTCTGTTAGGCTTAGACCGCTGAAGTCCCTTCTGAATCCGTCCCTCCCCTGCACCAGTTTAAGAGGCTTGCGCTGCTCCACCTCTTTCTCTCTTTCCTTTTCCGCAGGGTCTTTCTGCCCGCTGGGGTTTCGCCCCTCCTGGATTCCTCCGACGCGGAATCAGACTGCTCTTGCCCCCTCCTGCGGGCTTTGGGACCTGGCCCCTCCTCCGGGCTCCCTGTACTTCCGCGCGCCTCTACATTTGAACTTGGCGCGCGCGCCCATCCCCTAACTTTCCTTTTGACAGCTACGCTACTCCCTTCACTACTCCCCTCCCCTTCCGGGAGGGTGGCTTGCTCCGACCTCCCTCCTTTCTCTACTGCCGGAGCCGCCTCCCCTGATACACTGGAACCTCCACCCCCTTCGCTGCACTCTGGCGGGGAGGCTGGTCCTGACGCCCAGCTGCCACTTTGGGATCCCCCGCTGGCCCCCTGCTCCTGACACGTCCCCCCTGGGGCTCCCCTGGCCTTGACCACCGGCGCCCCCTTCTGGGAATCCTCTGATTCGCTGGAAAGACTCATGGAATCTCTAGAGTCATTGTCATCCTCTTCCTCGCTGTCCTGGGACTCATCCCCATCGCTCTCCATCTCCTGCCTACCCTGTGCCTCTGTCCCTGAACCCCTGACATATATTATTATTAATAGAAATGCTTTATGAATGTTGAGAAAATGTTGAAATGAAATTATTTGGCTCTTGTAAAAATGTTTAAAGAATTTGGCGAAAAGGTAATGGTTATGAGAAGTTTTAAGCTTTAAGGTCGTTTTTATAAGACAAAATGAGAACAGAGTAAGGCAACGTGATGATAAAATATTATGAATTACGGAAAGGATTTGCTGTGACAATTACTAATAAAGATACAAGAGATGGGAGGAGGAGGAGGTCATGAAAAGAAGGTAATGGAAATTGGAGAATTTGAAAGGGATGGTTTTATTTTTTATTTTTTCTCTTATGTTTTTGTTTTTTTTGTTTTTTGTAATTTTGTCTGTTTTTCTGTGTAATTTTTAAAAATTCCTTTGTTTCAATAAATATCATGTAACTAGAATCCCTCTAGAGGGGGTTCTGAGACATTACAATGGCTGCAGATGGAAAAATACAGGCTGAGCTGGATAGAATGTTCTTTCTCTTGGGAAAGTTACAAGATCAGAGTAAAGCTTTGGCTACAGATGTAACGACCCTGAATTCTAAAGCAAATAAACTTGTTGATTGTGCCAAGGACTTGACTCAAGAAAATTTTGCAGCTGAACAAGAAGAGATGTGATGATTCAGAGGAGTGGGAAGGAGGAGCTGAAATGCCGCTGGTGAAAAAGGACAACCAGAGGCCTATAAAAATGGATTACAAGGAAAACAAGACTTGGATGATGAGAATTTGGTTTGAATTTGAGAATGAAGATTGGAGAGATCTCCCCATGGGGAGATCGGAAGACCTATGGATTACAAATTTGATTAAGACGAAAGTTGGAGCTTTTGGGACCTTTGGGACACTTGGACTTAAAAGGAATAAGAAACATGATTTGGGCTCTGCTTTTGAATATGGAGGTCTGGTTGGAAGAAACATAGACCCTACTGGGACAGAGCTTCTCCGAGACTCGATGTCCAACATAAAGGACTACCAACAAAACCGGCAGAGAGGGACTGAGAAAGATTTGAGGGCCTCGGACGTGAGGGATCCAGGCTGAGAACTGATAGACTGATGGATATTCTTTGGGGATCGAAACCGGGAAAGGGGGGGGGGGCGAGAGTTTTGGAATCCAAAGGGTGTATAATTATATGTTGTTTTCTGTTATTATGTTTTGTAATTAATATAAAAATTGGGAAATTTGTGGAAGGGAATTTGGGTCGACCTTAGAAAAGCACGTAAATGATGAGTATTTGTGGTTTAATTGAGGTTTATAAGTTAAATTTGGTTAATTAAGAAGAATTAAGTAAAATATTAATAAGGTAAAAGTTGGAGATAAGAACTTGCTGAGTTAACTATTGGAATTAGGATGCAAGAAGGGGAGGTGTGGGGAAGTCAGGGAAAGTGGTTAAGAAATTAAGGATTTGAAATTATGTATGTTTGTCTTTGTGTTTGTGTGTCTGTGTTGTGTATTGTGTGTGTTTATATAAACTGTGAAAACCCAATAAAATTTTTATAAAATAAATAAATAAATATCATTTAAAAAAAAAATCGGAACCAGTGAAGGTGGTGAAGGTCCTGTATGGGTGTCAGGAGGCGGTTGGAGGATGGACTGCGGCTAACAGATTGAGGATGAATCCTGACAAGACAGAAGTACTGTTCTTGGGGGACAGGAGGCGGGTGGGTGTGGAGAACTCCCTGGTCCTGAATGGGGTAACTGTGCCTCTGAAGGACCAGGTGCGCAGCCTGAGAGTCATTTTGGACTCACAGCTGTCCATGGATGCGCAGGTCAATTCTGTGTCCAGAGCAACTGTCTACCAGCTCCAACTGGTATGCAGGCTGAAACCCTACCTGCCCTTGAGAAAAAAAATAAAATTTTAGATTGAAACTTAGTTTTCATCACTCAACAAGTGTACAAAACATGCCCCCCCCCTTTGCTTTCTGAAAGCCCAGCTTACCCTGGGACTCATCTTGATGGGGCAGAACTGCAGAGGTAATAACTTTATAGTTTGTGAATATTAGAGGCAGAATCTTAGTGTGATGTGTAGCATTTTGTAAGTTAGGAGATGCTTTATAAATGCTGTAAACTGCCCAGAGTGGCTGGGGGAACTGAGCCAGATGGGCAGGGTGTAGATAATGAAATAAGTTGTTATTATTATTATTATTATTATTATTATTTATTAAGAATATTATTGGAGCACTGGAGACAGAAGGGTTCCTTCACTTTAAACACACTTCAATATATGCTGATGTTTTTGTTTTTGAGATTTTATATTTTTTCGCATTGTAATGCATTTACGTATAAAATTAAATTTTATTTGTAGTTTCTGAGCCTGGTTTGCAATGGTCCATGGGGTCATGAAGAGTTGGACACGACTAAACAACAACAGGAGCCTCTTTTTAGTATTAAGTGATATATAATAATCATTAATAAATAAACAAATACACACCAAGGCTTTATTTATTTATTTATTTATTTATTGTTTAAAAACTTTACATAGTAACCTGAATCAGAGGAGTGTTTCCAACATAATAACAAAGTATACAACATATTATACTTAAACAAGATTATATACCTAAATCTATTTCATAGTAATAAGCACTACATAAGTATATGTAATTAGTGATTGAACACTATACATAATAAACCAAGCACCAAAAATAACAGTGGCCAATAAGTCACATTCACAACAATAAACAATGCATTTACTTCTGGCAGTGCCACCAAGGCGCTTGAATGGGCTGGAATGCCCAAACCGTGGTGTAGCTGAATCAGAAGTTCCTGAGGGTTCAAATGCCATCAAGTGTTACGACGACGAGACTCAGTGCATTGACTTTGTTCTTGTTCATGGTAAGTAGAACCGCCTTGCAATGAGTGGGGGGGGGGGGTGTTTGTGTGTGTGTTACTATTTCATTCTGTTTGTGGCTTCCTTCCAGAAAATAGATTATTTGTGCATTTGAGGGAAAGTTTCTTTTTTCCTGAAAACATAACTCACCTCAAATCCCATTTGCTTTGTATGCATATTTATGAGTATGTATATTTACGGGGTGGAGGTTTGGGAAGGTGAGAGAAATAGTCTGTTTGTTAACTTACGTGTAAAAGTATTAAAAGAGTGTTTTCACCAGTCTTTAAAAGAAGTATAATTAGCCATGGAGACCTGATCTGGAAAGCAATATCAATGAAGATGAGCCCCTGCCCCAGAAGAATAAAAAAATAGACATTTTTCATTCTAACTTTTAAACACCTCTCTCATATTCATTTCATGTGGTGATTTTCAGATGCTTTCTATACTTGCTCAACATAGTTATTAAAAATTAAGATGCTCCTATTTTTTCTTTTGCACACACACACACACAAACACAGGTTGCTACCAAGATGCTCATCTGACCTTGTCTCTTTTTCTTTACTAGATGACAGTGAAGTTCCTGATAAGGTTGTCAAAGGCTGTGCATCACCAGCTTTTTGTGAATTGGCCAAGACATCAATGCTTAACAAGTACTTTTCAGGCATGATAACTGGAGCACGATGTGGTGAAACTCTAGTTTCACCAAACCAACTCCGCTTTTAAGGGTAGTTAGGAGAGAGCAATGTCTTCTTCCTTTTGGACTCCACTATTTTCTGCAACAGTGGAAGTGGTGGTTGCTTGTCTGAACATGGGAGTCCAGAGCAAACTGGTATTCACAGTACTCCTGAGGCTTCTATTTGGTGAATGGGATGCAGGGAATAGAAAACTAAAGTAGAAATGTGGGTCTTTGGCTCATCAAAACATGGGATATGTGTAAAAAATTCCTTTGTTCATAATCAAAATAAATTGGTGAAGCAAATCAAAACTGTGTTGTGTGTCTGCATTTATCAAATTAAGAATATTTGGTGGCAGTGGTGATGAAGGGCACTGTTTTTAGATTGAAAAACAATGGGTAATTATGAGTTATCTTATTGATTTAGGAAATGTATATTCCAGTCCATATTTCAAAGAAATCTGAGTGGCTTTCAATAACGTAAATCTGGAATTCCAAGACTGGAATTATACATTCGTTCTTATTTATTGACAAGTATCAAATATCGGAGACCTGCCGATGGTCATAATCTCCTCAGTTGGGCAACCTTAGAACACACACACAGTATATAACAATTTTATTTGGGTGGATAGTATTAGGATCAAAACATTTGAAGTCCCTACAACTCTTGAAACAAGCCAATTAGAAAGATATGGAATATATTAGCTAATAAAAATAAATTCATTTTCACATGCTAAATCCTACTTCAATAATGTGCGGAGAGGAATGGTAATATGGAAAAACTATGTGATAATGGGTGTAATGGTTGGTCTCTCCCATAGAAGCGAGACAACTCTGGCAGTAATTAACTCAGGTTTATTGCTCAAAACACACAAATCACTCTGGAGCTCAGTCACTCAGTGTCTGCTTCCAAATCAGCTGTTGCTGAGTCTGAGTTCCGCCCCTTCCTATTCCCACATTTAAAGCCCCACTTTCGCTTCCTTTCCTGTTCACACCTCTCATTAATTCTTGTGCACCTACGCATCATGGGATGGGATATTTCCGGTGGCCCTCCCTCTGAGTCCGAGCTTAAACTGTCTTCCCCCTTGAACTCCCCTCTTCTTGTTCTCGGAGCTTAGGCTTCTACTGCAACTAGGCTGCTCCTCCCTCGTTCTGCATTCCTACATAATTACCTCCTACTGTCTCTCCACGCTCTCCCCCTCTGTCAGCAATGGGATGCAGCTGACAATGGGTGTCGTGACCTTGGACCAACTGAGGAAGACTTCTATACGTACAATACATACATCAAATACCATCTATCAGAGGTGGTCCAATGGCAATACTTGCAGCTACAACATATTTTAGTAACTTCGTTTGGTCTGACTACCTTCACAGCATCTGAGACACTTGAAATTTGGAGCAATTGGATAATTAATTTGAAACTCAGTTTGATATGAAGAGTTTAAGAAATGATTGGAATAAAGAATTGGAATGTTCACTATTACCTAGATAGTGGGAAAATTTCTTGGCTTCAGTATCATATCAATGGATCTTAATCTAAGAATTATACAACAGAAAATCCTTCTTAGAATCTATTGATCTCCCTTGCATTTGTATAAGAAAAGTCTATCTAATGTATCTCTTGGTTGGAGATGTATGATTGACAATGCTTCTTTGAAACACATGCTTTTACTCTGTCCTACACTTACTAAGTTTTGGGAGAAAGTGCTGGACACAAGCACTTTCTCCCAAAGACACTACTCAAAAAATTAAGATTTTCATGGAAATTGAAAACAAGAAAGCAAAAATGGATTGTATGGATGAAATTTATAACATACATAGAGAAGAACTGTACACAAATAAAGACACTCACAGGATTGAAACAGACCTCATAATGTTTATTCAAAACCATTTGGTCGGACTTTGAGAATTGAAACAATATAATACAACAATGAAGGTTGTACATTAATAAAACTTAGACAGTTTTATTCTATAGTATTAAGTTTACATAAAATGTAAATATAACAAATGCGTAAAGATAAAAGAGAAACCAGAAGAAGGAGGAAGGGAAGTACAAGCTTGATAGATAAAGGTTAAAAGAAATAAGATATGTATTATGATTGTGAAACTTGTAAAACTTGTAAAACCAATAAAGATCATTAAAAAAAAAGGATTCTATGTGCCCTAATGGTGGCCAAGAGACTGATACTCTGGAAGAGCAGAGATAGATTCCCCTCAATCAATGGCTGGACAACATGACAACATTGGTAACATATGAACGGACAGCTTATAGATTTTCTTTGGATAAATTCAATGATATTTGGATTGAGTTTACACAGAATATATTAGGCTACTGACAATTATATGTGCATTAGAATAATGAAAATATACACATTTGTATATTAACACATCGTAATGTTACAGTATTTTTTCTTTTTCTTTTTTTCCCTTCTCACTCACTTTTCCACTTCTTTTTCTATACCATCCAACGTTTCTTGGTGGGAAAGCGGGACAAATACACCTTGCACCCCATCACCTGATATCCTTGCTCTTTCTCCCAGCCCCCCGCTGCCCTAAATTGCCCTAAGTTGCACTTTCTCATCCCTGCCCCACCCTAATCCTTCGCAGCCACCACCACCACCCGCCACCTTACCTTCACCAGCTGTCTCTCCGCCATCACCTCCACCATGGCTAGGCCGTGGCCATAGGTCTTCTCGTGAGGAGGTCATGGCTGCAGCTGCCCCGCCCACCCATGAGAAGAAGGAGGAGGTGAGGTAGCAGAAGCGGGTCATTTAAACAGAAGCAGGGGGCATCTGTTCATCTGCGAAGTCCTGCTCAGTTTGGGACAGTTGAGTGGTATGCACTACTGTGAGATTATAAGAGTCTCATGTTCTACCAACTGAGCTATCCCATTGCTTGAGAATTTTCTCTTGGTCAAGTACAAATGTTATTACAGGAAACACAAAAGCACAGAAATCTTTGAATTTATGTATTACATTTAGGGAAGCCTGAGGGGAAAAGGAAACCCCAAATAAATAAATAAAGGAACTAACTATATATGTATAGGTAAAGGTAAAGGACCCCTGGACGGTTAGGTCCAGTCAAAGGCTCATCTCGCTTTCAGACTGAGGGACCCGGCATTTGGCCCCAGACAGTTTTCCGGATCATGTGGCCAGCATGACTAAACCATGACTATCCAGTATCAAAAACTGGCAGTGATCTACCACACTCTCCCATTGTCATTCTTCAACTTTAACCCTTAAACCCAGCCCTTTCTTTCTCTGAGGAGCCAGTGCACAGGGCTGTGTTCAATTGATTCAGGGTTTGGGACATGATTTCTGACAGATTTTTCTTCTTTAACCAACTTAGCATTTTTAGTCAGTGACGTGATTTCAATTTTCTCTACTTTGGGGCAATAAATCCTTTCAAACCAACAAAAAAAGTGTTCTATGTCTTTATCCCTCTGTTCCACTGAGGAAAATTCCTCACTTCTCTGTAGTGTGGGCAACTCTGCCCCAAGCTGCATCTTCCTCAGTTTGAGAAGTAACATTTCTTTTTCTTGTTTGCTTTCTTTCACCCTGATTCTACCTTCTTTTTCTCTTTCCATTTCTTTTGCCTGAATTCTAACTAACTGAATTTCCTTTTCTGTATCCACCTTTATTTTCACGAGTACATTTTTTAACTTCAGCATTTCTATCTCATGACTAAGAATCCCCATAGAAGTTTTTCTCTCAGTTTGCACTTCTGCCTGACTATCACCACTCACTTCAGGAGTTTTAGGGGGGAGGGAATCCCTCACAAAATATGAACATGTTGTGGTAAATGATTTTCCTTATGAGTTTTCATTTTGGATCACGGCACTGCCACCAATTAATATGTAGTGGATCCCACTGCTAGCCACCAATTAATAATGTGGTGGACTCACCCCACTAACTGCCCCCTTATTAAACATAGAGCCCACACTTCAATGTGTGCCAATTACACCAAGTTTTACAATTGACATGAGCTATCATGTGGGGGAGTTGTGTGAGGGAAAACTTAGTGATTAGAGTCTCAGGCAGGAGTTGATTAAACAAACAAGAAAACAATGAGAACTTTATGAAACAAAGTGGGTCGGGAAAGGTGTTCTTTCAGGTTGAAGTTAACTTATTTATTTTAACTAACTATAAGATGTCTTAGGCTTAAACACAGTGTTATGGTCACAGCTTCTTTTAACCTCTCTTTACTCAAAATCAATTGCCCACTCTCTCAGCAATCGCACACTCCAAATAGTATAACAGACCCAGGGGATCCCCTCACCCCTTGTTTACGGGGTTGGGAGTCTTCTGCACCTAACATAACTCTTCCCTCCTGGCTATACTGAGACCCAGGTAGCCTGCATTCCCACAGATTCTACCTCTCCTGGTTCAGTCACAACCCTCTCAGAACACTCCTGTCTATATACAGTATCTTTCCCAGACCCTCAACACGTTCTCCCTATCCAAGCAGCAAGGCTCTGTCCTCTTACTATGGATAGACTCCTCAGTGTGGCTATTTAACTTAACTCAGAACCAGTTTTCCCTCAGTCATATCCTATCCTACTCCCTATCTCTCCTCTTAAGTCAAGCCATATCTCTTCTCAAATCCAGCCCAATCTAACACTCTCCCTCAGAAACTGCCCCTTTTATTCTCTCTCCCAAAGTGCTGCTCCACTCTCCTCTGGCTAGCCGTCAAGGTAGCAGATCAGAGAGAGGCTCCAGCACTTTGGTGGAGTTTCTGAGGAACTACATCACCAAGACTCTGGTCTGGCTCTGCTGTCCATCATAGAGGGATAGGTGGGGAAATTAAAGGAACCAGGGAAGGCTAAGAAGGGAAGTCATAAATGATTGGCTTATTTAAAGAAATATATGTATGGGGAAATGTGAGTGTGGTTTTGAAAAATGTAACATTGAAAAATATAAGTAAAATTAAACAGGAGAGAGAGAGAGAGAGAGAGAGAGAGAGAGAGAGAGAGTTGAGAAGGAACTTCTGTAGACAGAGACAGAGAGTTGGTCCATAAGTGGAGTAAAGCGAGATCAAGACTCATCGTGGTATTTGAACAGAGGGTGGGTGGGTCCGGGAGGAGGAGTTTGACTCAAATATTGCCAAGAAAATTTGTTGTGGGAGAAAAGAACCAGAGAACTTAGCAAAAGGCTTTGAAGGATGTGGTGAAAATCTTGACATCTGAAAGACCTCCATTTTTTTCTATTCAGACTGAAGCCTCCAACAAGGGAAAGAGAAAAATATTTCCCCTTGCAGTGCAGTGCTTTACACCTGAAAGTGAAGTGATGAACAAAATGATTGCTTTGCTGGAACATCCCAATGAATCTGAAGAATGAATTGTGGATTGCATACTGCACTCTTTTGAAAGACCTGGAGTGTACTTGGATCAAGTTTGTAGTTACACAGATAGCTTCCAATATATTTTGGGGGCGGGGGAGGGGGCGGGGTGGTGGTTATGAATGTAATATATTCTATATTTGACAAAGATCAACCCAGAACACAGTTTTTATTTGCCACACCAATTTATTTTGATTATGAACAAAGGAAAACCCACATACCATATTATCATGAACCAGAGTCCCCAAGTCCCACATTTCTAGATTAGCTTCTCTATCCCCTGCATCCCATTCACCATCCACTAAATGTTAAATAGAGGATTCAAGAGTCCTGTGAATCCCATTCACTCTGCACTCCCACCATCAGGCAAGCAACCTCCACCTCCACTGATGCTGAAAATAGTGGGATCCAAAAGGAAGAACACATTGTTCTCTCCTAAATGCCCTTCAAAGTTGAGCTGCTCTGAGAAAGCAGATGATCATGGCATTTTGCTTGTGTTAAAGTGCCTGAAAATTTATCACTGTGGCCTGATTTCATGGCCAATGCACAAAAATCTGGTGTTGCACAGCCTTTGATGAGATCAGCAGGAATTGAACGGTCATCTAGAAAAGAGAAAGAGTCATGGTCATATGAGCACCTGGGTGGTAATGGGTGTGCATTTGTGTGTGAACTCTCAAGAGATATTTTAACTGTATCATGCAAGGATAGAAAGCATGTCAGAAACACATCATGAAATGAATATGACACAGAAGGTTAAATTTAGGGGAGAAATCCATTTTTTTTAATGGGAAGGGGCCCCAATGCTCACAAATTTTGCATTCAGTTCTGGGCTCCATGGCTGCTTAGATTTCTTCAGAAGGCTAGTTAAAATACTATTTTAAAAACAGTTTTCACGTAATTTAACCATTATATCATTCATCTCTGTCTTCTCATACACCACCTCCAGAAACCCATAGCTTCATCTATATACATTGATCACAAAGGGGATTTTGACATAGTAATATTTTCACAGGAGGGGAGAAGCTTCCCAACCTCCAGTATACACACAGGAGGTTGGCCCAGCACTCCTCTGTCTTTCATCATACACCCAACCTGCATAACCTTTGAGTGTCCCAATCTGCCACAGACAGCCCCAGAATTACAGAAGCTATCTCGCTTTCTGATTTGATCCCAGAATGCCCCAGTTTTCCTTTTTCCTCCACTCTGCATATCAGACAATAATTAAAAGAGCTCTCTCTATGTGGGTGGGTGGGTCTAAGTGCAGAAATGGAGTCCTGTTTATACTGAATATATAATACCTGCACCAAATGAAGAAAATGGTGAAGTTGGCATTCAAAGCCCTTCCTATCATTTTGAAGGAAAATGCCACCAATCTACTTTAGATTCTTCAACAGCCAGCCACTTTTTAGGAAAAGCATGGGTGTTTATTCCTTTATTTTAAATGGAGCCTTACATTGTCTATTAAGAAATAAGGCCCGCTGTATTCAATGGAGCTTACTCCCACGTAAATGGGTAAAGATTGGGCAGTCTTACACTGCAACCCTAAGAATTTTTACTCAAATGTAAGTCCCACTTGGTTCAATAGGATTTACTCTCTGGTATGTTTCTGATCATTCTCACAGTTTCTATTATTATTTATTATTATTACTATCATCATCATCATTATCATCCAACTTTTTCTCTGACAGGGGCTCAAGGCAGCTTACATTTAAAATCTCATTTGATTCCATTTATCTGTGGAAGGTGTACATTCTCCTTTTCCTTGCACATCTTTACAACATTACTGTGAGGTAGGTTAGACTGAGAGGTTCTAATCGGTTAAAGTCTTAAGGTGATAGACGTATATTTGTAATGACATATTTGTGTGCAGCGAGATCAAACATGGGAGAAGATTCCTGATGTAGAATAGAACATCCCTGTTTTCATCTGAGAAATGTGAGAGAGTATGAACCAGGCAAGCCATTCCATCCCTCCTACTCATTGACTGGCAGTGCTACATGAACAAAACAAGCTCTATACACTGAGTCTCATCATTATAACACTTGGTGGTGTTTGAGCCATTGCAAAGTCCTGAGTCAGAAGCACAAAAGGTTGGGCACTTCAGTTGACTCCAGGCACGACTCGGCCCTGCCAAAAGCAACCAATAAATTAACACATTTATTGGGTTTCACAGTTGCACCTGAGATGAGTAGACAAGCAGGAGTATTTTGCAGTGGGAAAGTTGTGGAGTTTATTGCTGGGTTGTCAATGTGCTATTGCTGCTTTTTGTGCATTGCTGTTTGTGCATTATTTTCCATTAAGCACCTTGTGTTATTATGCATTACTTATTACAGAGAGCTATATTTATGTGTATAATGTTATGTAAATATAATACGTTGTTTACTTTGTTACTGTGCTGTAAACTGTCCTGTGATTAAGGGTAATATAAAAATTTCTTAAACGATTGATAATTAAATAAAGCCTTGGCATTTATATTTATAATCTAATATATTTACATACCACTTAATACTTTTAAAAGTCTCTACGTGCTTTATTATTATTATTATTATTATCTATTATTTGTACCCCGCCCATCTGGCTGGGTTTCCCCAGCCACTCTGGGCAGCTTCCACAGAGACCAAAAATACACCAAAATATCACACATTAAAAACTTCCCTGAACAGGGCTGCCTTAAGATGTCTTCTGAATGTCAGGTAGTTGTTTATCGCTTTGACATCTGCTGGAAGGGCGTTCCACAGGGCGGGTGCCACTACAGAGAAGGCCCTCTGCCTGGTTCCCTGTAGCTTTGCTTCTCGCAATGAGGGAACTGCCAGAAGGCCCTCGGCGCTGGACCTCAGCGTCCGGGCAGAATGATGGGGGTGGAGACGCTTCTTTAGATATACTGGGCCGAGGCCGTTTAGGGCTTTAAAGGTCAACACCAACACTTTTAATTGTGCTCGGAAACATACTGGGAGCCAATGTAGGTCTTTCAAGACCGGTGTTATGTGGTCTCGGCGGCCGCCCCCAGTCACCAGTCTAGCTGCCACTTTAGAAGATAATGCTACATATATAAATGAAACTGGAAAACTACAATAAAACTGAACATAAATTTAAACATAGTATAATGATCCCTGTCAGGCAATCAAACCCTGATAAGGAGTAATGACTCTCTGGCAATTTTCTGTATGTTTATTTACAAAAAGACACATCCAGAGCACAGTTTCTCGCCTGCTCACATTTACGATAGTTGGTCAGTCTGAAATTTTGCCCCTCCCACAGGAGGAAGGATGCCAAACTCCAGCCTTTCCTCTGTTGCCATCTGATCCTGTCCAGATGCTTAGAATGGGGACTGAGAGGCTGGCCAGCCCCCTCCCCACTGCTACTTGACACAGACCTATGCTTATCTGCTGATTCCCAAACAATGCTCTGGCTGCCTCCCAACTCTTCTTCATCTTGAGAGCTAACAGAATCTTTCCCGGGAAGGGCGGGGGGTCAAAATGCCCTATTTAGACTGTCAGCCAGCTCTCATCTGCAGAGTCTACCTCTCGTCAGTGGCAGAGCTTCATGCTCTGGCACCGGCGGGGGGGGCAGAGAACAGGCAGTAGTGGGGCTGGCACATGTCCCAGGGGCAGGGGGTGCCACCCACAGAGGCATGGTGTGTGTCCTGTGAGCATAGCTCACTGCCTGTGGAGGTGTGGTGCCCAGCGCAGGCAGGGGGACAGAAGCCATGGCACCCACCGGGATCGCGCTGCCGGGGGCGATGCACTCCTCCCACACTCCTCTTCCTCTGCCAGTGCCCCTCGTTCATTTAGTTTGATTTCTGAGTCTAACTCTTCTCCTGCGTTCTGGGGGGCCATGGTCCTGACACATAGCAAAAATTTCTAAAACCATAGTACATTGCAATAAAACAGTGATATATATATTCAATACAGATTGAACTATCTGCAGAGTCATACAAAATTCTACACATTATGCTCTAAGTCTGCCTTGCATCTCGACTAATAATCAAATACCTGCTTCTCATCTAGTATCACTCATCCCATTCCACTCCACAAATGCACAGCATCCACCCAGTCACTTCACTATCTCTCACTCAATCACCAACCATCCAAAAGGCAATTTAATAACATTGACTGAGGGCACCCTCATCACACTCCCACCACCCTTTCACCTCTGCAATACTGATTTTGTAGTTTTCTATTTAGATGGCCTCCAGCAACAACAGTTGGTTTCTCTTACCACCTCTGCAGTTCTGCCCCAGAAGGATGACTCCCAGGGCTGGCAGGGTTATCAGGGAGCAAGGACATGTGTTCTTATCTCTCACTCCCATCCTCCAATTTATTTTGGATGTTCTCTTCCACAAACCCAGGGGTCATCTCATAATCTTGGTGAATAAGGAGGGACACCTGCTTTCACCTTGGGACACAATTGGTGGTGCTGATTCTAAGAATTTCCCACACAAACTAGTAGAATGAATTTTGATCAGGAACAGTATAATTTATCAAAGGGTAACTGTCAGGGAACTGACATCAGAGCTAGAGGTGGAGGGAAGGCTCTCTAATGATGCTGGAGAAGGGCCCAGCAGGGAGAGAGGCAGCTCAGCAGACGGGGAAGCAATTCAGTGCAACACCAGGAATAAGGAGGGGCAGATGGGGGAATCGGCGAGAGGGCTCCCAGACTCTTCACCGGACACCAGCGGGGAGAGCACTGGTCCTCCGCTACCCATGCCCTCCCTGCGCAGAAGACTTCCGCGCAGAGAAAGTAGGAGGAGACTGGGTGTCAAACAACTTTTATGTTGGAAAAGGTTTAAGAAACGCCCACTGACGGATTCTGCTAGCGACTGAGGCAGCCACGAATTGAAGGGCTGTCCAGACAGAAAGGTTTAACAAGGCAACATAGCCAGGAGAGGCGGCAACTTACGCACGAGCAACCCCATACCATTATAGCAATCCGTCAGTCCCTGACGTTGCTTGTGCACAGCGGCAGGCAGCATCATGAGCAAAACCGGAGAAGCTGGCGCCACGGAGGGAGCAGCAGGAGTGCAAAATCTTGTGGCGAGGAACCGAGATTTGGAGCAGCATGTGGCTCTTCTAACGGCGCGGCTGGACGAAAGGCGGGCTCAAGATGCACAGGTCAGACCCACCCCCGTAGCAAGGAAGGTACTGGGACTGGTACACAAATTTGGAGGGAAGCCTCAGGACTATAGTGCGTTCCGGACGAAAATAGAGTACACTTTGGAACTGCAGCAGAATGATTTTGCAGACGACGGGGAGCGGGTGGCTTATATTGTTGGGCATCTGCAGGATGGGGCCAGGGAATGGATCAGGCCCCTAATGGCAACGCAGAATGCCGCCTTGAAGGACCTGAGGAAATTTTTTCAGGCGATGGACGCAATGTACTCCAGTGATGTGCAGCAAAGTGTGACTCGGCGGGAACTGATGAACTGTAAACAGGGGCACCAGTCAGTTAGAGACTACTGGTCACGCTTTGCCATGTTAGTTTACCGGCTCGGGTGGGAACTGGACTCTGAACCCATTCAAATGTTGTTCGAGGAGGGGTTGTCCCCAACGGTGAAGGACGAGCTTTCCCGCGCACCCTGCCCGCAGTCGATGGATCAGCTGACCAAGGCTGTGCTTGCGATTGGTGTAAGGCAGGAAGTGCGGGCTCAGGAGAAGCGGGAAGGGAGAGAGCGACGTTACCATGACTACCGCATTCCTGAAATACCAAGGCAGCCTTCCCCGCCGGCGGAGCCAATGGAAATAGATGGGGCGCACGCGTGGGAGGTTTCAAATTCCAGCGACGGTCGCAAGAAGGAGGGAAAGGATTGGAAAACTAATAAGAAGTGTTTCCTCTGCCAGCGGCCAGGACATTTTGCCAGGGTCTGCCCTCAAAGAAAGGCCTGGCAAGGAATGGTGGGAGCTGCTGGAGGTGAGGAGGAGGTGGAAAAAGCAAAGGAGCCAGGAAATGACAACGCTTGGCTGCCACTCAGTGGGCACAGCAGCCAGGCCAGCAACCAATAGGAGTGCCCCAACCAGACCCCCCCAGGGTGGCTATAGCCATAGAAGTGGTTCTAGAACTCCCGAATGGGCACCCAGTCAAGGTGAAAGGGCTGTTGGATTCAGGCAGTTCCTGCAATTTCTTCAGCAAGGACTTTGCACTAGAGCACCAGCTCCACCTGCTGCCCTTAGATTTCCCCTTGCAAGTAACCACCATTGATGGCAGAGAGCTGCTGGGAGGGGAAGTGACACACCAGACCCCACCAATGAGAATGAGGGTTTCCAGGCATTCGGAGACCATCGCCTTTCACGTAGCCTCACTGGCAGGGCCCCCAATAATATTAGGGATGAGCTGGCTAGCACAACATGATCCAGTGGTGGCGTGGCATCAGAGGACGGTCACCTTTGGGTCCGCTTACTGTTTGGAACACTGTCTAGGGGGGGAAACCCCAAGAATGACCGTGGCCAGGGTGGCTGGGATAGCTGTGGAGTGGAAAGGGGAGGTGCCACCACAATATGCTGACCTGCAGGAGGTCGTCAGCGAGAAGGAGGCGGATAGACTACCACCCCATAGGCCCTTTGACTGCCAAATCAACTTGCTCCCGGGGGCGCAGCTGCCGGTGGGTAAACTGTATGCCATGTTGGACAGGGAGATGAAGGAGTTGCGGGAATTTATTGACAAGAACCTGAAGAGGGGCTTCATAAGAGAATCGAAAGGGGTGGGGGCAGTCCGGTGTTCTTTGTGGACAAAAAGGACACAAATAAACCCAGGCTCGTTGTGGACTATAGGGCTGTCAATTTGGTGTCGGAACCCGTGACCTTCCCGATGCCCAGGATTGACGACATTTTAACACGGGTGAGGCAAGGGAAATTTTTTACCAAGCTGGACCTCAGGGGAGCATACAATTTGATTAGGATGAGGGAAGGGGACGAATGGAAGACCACAATGTTCACACCCCTAGGGGCCTTTGAGTACCTAGTTATGCCTTTTGGATTACAGTCGGGCTCTGCCTGTTTTCAAGCATTCATGCACCACGTGCTGGGGTCCCTGCTGTACAAGAACTGCGTAGCCTTCTTGGACGACATCTTAATCTATTCGGACAATGAGGAGCAACATGTCAGGGACGTCAGGGAAGTGCTAAAACGACTGCAGAAGCACCAGTTGTGGGTCAAACTGGAAAAATGTCAGTTTCACGCCAGAGAAGTCGAGTTTCTGGGGTACAGGTTGTCAGACAAGGGCCTAGTGATGGACCCAAGCAAGGTGCAGGCAGTGCTGGAGTGGAAGGCTCCCAAAACCCGGAAGGATGTGCAGAGGTTCCTAGGGTTCAGCAACTTCTACAGGAAGTTCATCAAGAACTTCGCCCACTTGACAGCGCCCATCACAGATTGTCTCAGTAGCAAAAGGAAGTTCGTCTGGACAGAGGGAGCCCAGCAGTCCTTTGAAAGACTGAAGAAGGCATTCGCATCGGAAGAGCAGCTCCTGCACGTGGATCTGGAGAAACCCATGAGGCTAGAGACCGACGCGTCCGACAGAGCCATTGGGGCGGTTCTTTTGCAGCCAGGGAGGAGCAAGCAGGAATGGAAGCCGTGTGCCTTTTTCTCACGAAAGCTGAGCAAATCGGAGCAAAACTATACTGTGTATGACCGTGAACTGCTTGCGATCTATGCGGCATTTCGTCGATGGCGCCATCTACTAATAGGGGCGCAGCACAAGATCCAGGTTTGTACAGATCACAAGAACTTGGAATACTGGAGGACCGCACGAGTACTCAACCAGAGACAGATTCGATGGGCACAGGAGTTCTCCAAGTTTTCCTTCGAAATCCGATACGTACCTGGGGAGGAAAACGTGAGAGCAGATGCGCTCTTCAGGAAGCCAGAGTACTGGGAAGGAGAGGGGCCACCGGAGATACGACACGTGATCCCCGAGGACCGGTGGGTGTGTGGGGGAATCTTGGTAGGGAAACGAGAACTGGCCGGACTCACTAGAAACGACGTGTTCGCACAAACTAAAATCCAGGAAATCCGAGATGGAAGAGAAACCCAGGGAGGGTTTGAGGAGAAGGAAGGGGTGCTGTACTATAAGGGGGCACTGTATGTACCGGGGGAGACCCTACGGGGGAAGGTACTCAAACAACTCCACGACAATCCCACAGCTGGACACTTTGGACAGCACAAAACCATGATGCTTGTCACCAGGCAGTTCTGGTGGCCCAGGGTGAGGGAGGATGTACGGGAATATGTACGTGGTTGCAACCGCTGCCAAAGGGCAAAGGGGGAGTGGGCTGCCCCCGCAGGATTACTGGAACCCTTACCCACGCTGGAAAAACCCTGGGAGGTGGTGTCCATTGATTTTATGACCGATCTGCCCAAGTCCCGGGGAAAGACAGCAGTCATGGTAGTGGTCGATTTACTGACAAAAATGTGCCATTTTATAGCCTGCTCACATGCGGTTACGGCAGAGGAAACAGCCAGGTTGTTTGTAGATCACATCTTCAGGTTGCATGGGGCTCCTTCAAGGGTTATCTCCGACCGCGGGAAACAATTTACTTCCCGGTTCTGGAGGAAGCTCATGAGCTTGCTACAGGTCGAAGTGGGCTTCTCGACGGCGAGACACCCGGAAACCAACGGGCAAGCAGAAAGAGCGAACAGTATACTCCAGCAATACCTACGCTGTTACGTCAGCGAGAGGCAGAACGATTGGGTGGAGAAACTAGCTCTGGCTGAATTTGCGTACAATAACGCTGAACATGTGTCCACGGGAATGAGCCCGTTCATGGCCAATTATGGGTGTCACCCCAGGGCCTTCCCGGGGAGTGGGGAGGAAAGTTGGAGCGTGCCTGCGGCAGAGCAGTTTGTGGAAGAAGTGGAGGCCCTGCACCAGCAACTTAAGATGAACTTGGAGCGGTCCAAGGAAATTTACAAGAGGCAGGCAGACAAGCACCGTAGGGAAGGGGAAACCATACGGGTGGGGGACAGAGTGTGGTTGTCAGCCCAAGGGTTACCCTTTAAGGGGGGGGGTGCAAGAAGTTGCAGCCCAGGCGGCTGGGACCGTTTGAAGTAACACAGCAGGTGAACCCCGTGGCATTGAAGCTCAAGTTGCCTGACAGCATGAAAATACACCCGGTGTTCCATAGGTCCCTACTCTCACCGTACAGGGAGGGGCGGGAATTCCCGGGGCGAGAGGGAGAAGTCACCACACACCCGCAGGTAGAAGAGAGGGAACACCACCACTTGGCCACGGAAATACTTGATTCAAGGTGGCGAGGACGCCAGGTGGAGTACTTGGTAGCTTGGGAGGGAGAACCCGGGTCGGAAAACACGTGGGTTCCCGCGGAGGCAATTGATGACGGGTATCTGGTGGAGGAATTCCACCGCCTGTTCCCGGGCAAACCCAAACCACTGGCGAGATTCTGGGAGGAGCAATTTGGAACCACAGACTATGAAGATGATTTTGTGGGTTTTCTGGCCTCCGAGGAGGAGGGAGGAGAGGTTTCGGAGGAAGAAGAATCAGACTGGGAGGCCCACCCCGCGGGAAGGGGTCAGAACGGGTGGGAAGCGGGCTTCGAATCCTCTGAGGATGACGACAGTTCCTTCCGGGGGTTCCCCGCATCGTCGGCTGAAGAAAGGGACAAAGTTGGATCAACAGGTTGGGCCGGGGGTGGAGGGGGTCCTGGGGGGGAGGTGGATGTCAGGGAACTGACATCGGAGCTAGAGGTGGAGGGAAGGCTCTCTAATGATGCTGGAGAAGGGCGCAGCAGGGAGAAAGGCAGCTCAGCAGATGGGGAAGCAATTTGATGCAACACCAGGAATAAGGAGGGGCAGATGGGGGAATCGGCGAGAGGGCTCCCAGACTCTTCACCGGACACCAGCGGGGAGAGCACTGGTCCTCCGCTACCCACGCCCTCCCTGCGCAGAAGACTTCCACGCAGAGAAAGTAGGAGGAGACTGGGTGTCAAACAACTTTTATGTTGGAAAAGGTTTAAGAAACACCCACTGACGGATTCTGCTAGCGACTGAGGCAGCCACGAATTGAAGGGCTGTCCAGACAGAAAGGTTTAACAAGGCAACATAGCCAGGAGAGGCGGCAACTTACGCACGAGGAACCCCATACCATTATAGTAACCATGGAAGAAATCTGAAACGTCAATCCAATTATACTCAGGGATATATACAGATATATAATTACAAAGTCTGTAGCTACTTACATTCATAATTTTCTCTGTTGCATAAATCATCTTGACAGCACTTCATGAGACTCCGATGGAATACCCCTGTTACTTTAGTGTAGCTGTAATTCTCTGTGGTACAATTTATAGCACATCCTCGTTCTACTTTTATTTTTCTAGAGCCACCTGTGAGAGAGAATTGGAAGGAACAGTGAATCCTTAAAGCAGTATATTCAAGAATCACCTTGTAAGTACAGTATAATTTCTTCTGCAAAACCATGTGAATAATTTGTTCCACCATTCATCTCTACCTGATGTCCAGCTAACTGATCCAGAGGTTACCAGTTTATCACCAAAAATAATGGAATGTATACCCAGTCTGGTCCACTAAGATACCTAGATCACTTTCACATGTACTGCTAGCAAGCCAGGTGTCCCCATCATATATTTGTGCATCTGGTTCTTCCTGCATAAATGCAAAACCTTACATTTGTCCCTATTGAAATAGATGTAGTTAGTTTGGGCCCAGTTCTCCAACCTTTAAAGGTCATTTTGAATCCTGATTCTGTCTTCTGTGGCATTAGCTACCCCTCCTAGTTTGGTGTCACCTGCAAATTTGAAGAGAATCCCCTGAATTTCTTCATCCAAGTCATTCAGACTCCGCTAACCCAGAAATAGTACCTGAACTGTACTTCAGGATGAGAACAGAAATCACGTGGTGGCAGTACCTCAGGTTAAGAACAGTTTCAGGTTAAGAACGGACCTCCAGAATAAATTAAGTTCTTAACATGAGGTACCACTGTACTTGGGTCCTCTTTCCTCCCCTTTTTGAAGATGGGCAGAACATTTGCCCACCTTCACTTTGCAGGAATGTCTCCTGTTCTCCAACAATAGCCCCTAGATAACCCACAGACCAAATGATGGACCACAAACAGGTTTATTTTGACAGAAAGGCTTTATACTCACTTAAAGAGTTTTCCGAAAAATAAGAAAAGCAACTGCTTCCTTCAATATCACAATTCACAACTTCAATGGTTGCACCTTCCACCTCTTTGGTGCATATCAGAGTTGCAGCTGTAGAGAGGAAAGAGGAGGAGATGTTTAGTACATGAGTTGCTCAGTCCTTGACAAATAGCATCTACATTACTACTTAGTTTGACCTTGATCTCAGCAATTATTGGATACAATCTTCCAAGCCAGACATGAGCAGTCGTAATTGTCTCAGGATCCCCAGGTAGTTGTGGGTTGGAAGCTGCATATACACAGAAACACATCCTTCCCCTGTCTCACACAAAGCAACATCTCCAGACACAAAGATAGAAAGACACACAGTTTTCATCCCATTTACTATTACGCATGAAAACAATAAAACACAGGCCTCCCTTCTCCTGCAACACATTGTCGAGCTGTGAGGTGCACAATGCGATTTCAGAAGTGCCATTACATACTTTTACATGCAGCACATATTATTGGTGCAGGTAACGGTGCTCCCCTCAGCCAAATAAATAGCTTTTGGATGGATGTGGAAAGCATGGAGTTAATGGGGAGAAAGGTACATCAGGAGAGTCATCCTCATCCACCTTCAGCCCACAGAAATTATGCCCATCAAGCCCTGTCTAACACCTTGACCAGCTGAGGGAAGCATGATTGCCACAGCAGAGCAAGGGGTGAATCAACAGATATGGAAAGTAGGCAAACTGTTACAAGCTGCATGAGGCCCATAGACCACATGTTGCTCACCTGTGCTGGAAACAATGGCTGAGTCCTCATGAGAACTGCATCCATCCGAAACAGGAAGCACCACAGCTGTTGACTCTAATATCAGGCAGTATCTGGGATACTTTGTCTTTTATTCTACACATTTCCAATTTTCCATTTAGTGTCACAAATCTTGGTCTCATGAAACAAAAGTCTGAATGAACCTGGAGAGTCTCTTTTTGAAGACTTACCAAAAGCCAACCTCATGTAACAGAAGTGCATTCTGTCACTGTTTGCTGGTCTTCTTCCACCCTCCAAAATTTACAGTGCATCCCCAAATGAATCTGGCCTTATCCAGTATTTTTAGCTTCTTCTTCATAGAGCCTATTTCAGTCTGCCTTGTCAAGCCCATGGCATATCGGCTATCAGATTTGAAGAAAGAATTTATGATTTCAGCTTCCTACTCACCGGGGGAAAGGATGACCAAGAGGAGACAGGTAGTCAGGAATGTCTTCATAGTGCTGGAGATAAAATGCTAAGAAGCTCTTGAAAAGAAGAAGTGGGTGACTGATGGAGCAAGAGGCTAATTTGGAGGGATTTATAGGCCAAGAAGAGGAGTCTGAGGCTTCTGCATGGGAACAACTGGTCACATGAGGGGTGGGAAATGATTAAAATAGGGATCACATTCTGGGAGGAAGAGTTTGGAACCACAGACGACGAGGAGGAATTTGTGGGTTTTCCTGCCTCCAAAGAGGAAGGAGGGGAAATGTCAGAGGGAGAAGAATCAGACTGGGAGGCCCACCCCGCGGCAAGATATCGGAGAAGGTGGGAGGCGGGTTTTGAATCCTCAGAGGAGAGCGACAGCTCCTTCAGGGGCTTCCCCGCATCGTCGGCCGAGGAAAGGGACGAGGTTGGATCTGAAGGTCGGGCCGGGGGCGGAGGGGGTCCTGGGAGGGAGGTGGATGTCAGGGAACTGCCATCAGAGCTAGAGGCGGAGGGAAGGCTCCAAAGGGATGCAGGAGAGGGTCCCAGTAGGGAGAGAGGCAGCCCATCTGCTGGGGAAGGAAATCAGCGTAACACCAGTGGAGAAGGGGGGCAGGTGGGGGAATCGGGGAGTAGGCTCCAAGACTCTTCACTGGAGACCAGCGGTGAGGGTACGGGTACTCCGCTGCCCACACCCTACCTGCGCAGAAGACTTCCGCGCAGGGAGAGTAGGAGGAGACTTGGTGTCAAACAACTTTTATGCTGGAAAAGGTTTAAGAAACGCCCACTGACGGATTCTGCCAGTGACTGAGACAGTCACGATGCTGGAGGCTGCTCAGTCAGAAAGGGTTAACCAGGTAACCTAGCCAGGAGTGGCGGCAACTTACGCACGAGCAATCCCTAAAGCCATTACAGAAAGGTACCCCAAGGGTCATCCAGTCCAGCCCATCGAAATGTAGGAATCTCAACTAAAGCATTCATGACAGATGGCCATACAACCTCTGCTTAGAAACATTCAGTGAAGGAGAATCCACCATCTCTGAGGGAGTCCGTTCTACTGCCAAACAGCTCTTACTGTCAGAAAGTTCTTTGTCAGAATCTCCTTTCTTGTAAATTTAAGTCATTGGTTTGAGTCCTGCTCTCCAGAGCAGGAGAGAACAAGCTTGCTCTATCTTCCATGTACCAGCTCTTTAGTTATTTGCAGATGGCTATTGTATCTCAGTTTCCTGTTTTCATGTCTCTGCTTTTTAAGCAGAGACATCACCTTGCCAACAAAGGTCTGTATAGTTAAAGCCATTGTTTTCCCAGTAGTGATGCATGGAAGTGAGAGCTGGACCATAAAGAAGGCTCATTGCCGAAGAATTGATGCTTTTGAATTATGGTGCTGGAGGAGACTCTTGAGAGTCCCATGGACTGCAAGAAGATCAAACCTACCCATTCTTAAGGAAATCAGCCCTGAGTGCTCACTGAAAGGACAGATCGTGAAGCTGAGGCTCCAATACTTTGGCCACCTCATGAGAAGAGAAGACTCCCTGGAAAAGACCCTGATGTTGGGAAAGATGGAGGGCACAAGGAGAAGGGGACGACAGAGGACGAGATGGTTGGACAGTGTTCTCGAAGCTACGAACATGAGTTTGACCAATCTGCGGGAGGCAGTGGAAGACAGGAGTGCCTGGCATGCTCTGGTCCATGGGGTCACAAAGAGTCGGACACAATTAAACGACTAAACAACAACAACTCCTGTTTTCAAGGCTAAACACATCCATGCTTGGTTTCCAGATCCTTGAAAATCTTGGCCACCCTCCTCACACGTTCTAGTTTGTCAATATCCTTCTTAAATTTTGGCACCCAGAACTGGAACCATTGGGCTTGGTCAGTCAACCAGCTACAAATCCGCCTAACCATGAAGCTGGAGCTGGAGAACTGGAAGAAACCTCTCTTCATGAAGGAAAACCCATTTCACCGGAGCAGAGAGGGTGAAATGGCTGCTGAGCAGTGCCAATGACTTTGTAATTTATGAAAGTAGCTCTCTTTCCCTTGGGAGCAAGGAAGATTAGGTGACAGAACTAGATAAATTAGCAGTCAACGGCAAAGAGAACTTGGATATTTAATTTGTCCATTTTGTATGAGAACAGCATTTATTCCATGTATGAATTAATTTTAGTCAATTCAACAGTGATTTTACTGTATGCAAATGACTACTGATGTTTTTCGACTAGTCTTTGACTAGTGCAATATAAGTTTATCATGATGATTCAAAATAGCATCTGAAAGATGTTTTGGTGGCAGGATATCATTCCAGTGGGAACCCACTGACATACTAGTTGCTGCAAGAACCATTGCATGGCGATTCCCGTCCCCTCCCACAGATGGAATAAATAAAGACACCGGACACCAGAATTTAGGTTAATGGGCGAAAAATGGCCACAACTTTATTGATTACAGGTAAGAGCGGTATTGGCTTTAGGCATTGGCCCTATCAGACTAACCGGTATAAAACCGGGAAGGGTTAAGCACCAACAGGGGGAGCCCCCGAGATGCACATCCCTAGGCGCTCCCCGAGGGGTTACCGCTCAGGAGCGCGCTTTAGGCCCTACCCTCCATAGGTTTCGGACGAGGCAACGCCCCCCGGAGTCCTTTAACGAACTACCCTTCATCATTTGGGGGAGGTGATGGTGTTCCTCCTCCCCAACTCATTTGCATAATAATACCCCTGCCAATGCCTAACCGCCACACGAGCCAGGCTCGCCGCCAATACCCTCAGACCTGTAACCAATCCCTGATCCCCTGAAAAATGTCAGCAAGCCAAATATCATTACCAGCATCGGAGAGATGCACGCCATCCCCGCGGTAGAGGGCCTGCTTGCTAAACTGGATGTCTGGGTGCTCAATGACCCACCCACCCATCGCAGCCACTCTACACGCCACCGAGCGCTCCAGGATTCTCCTGGCTCTATTCACAGCCAGGTTTGTGGTGTCCCTCCACGAGCGCCTCTCAAGCAAAGATGACCAGATAACTGTTAGATTTGGATGTGCGGCCCGCAACTCCTCCAGGTCATTGAAAATATTCCACATTAAGTCCACCCCCTTTCTGTAAGCTAGGTCGTTTTCGCCCAGTTGGATGACGAGTGCCTCCGGTGAGCCTTCAACTGCAATTATTTTTGTTACTGCTGGGAAGAATTCCTCCCAACGCATTCCACGAAGTGCGATCCAGGAAACTTCAACATTGTTTGGGAGCTGCAGATTGCCGCACCAGCCCCTGGTCACCACCCGCAATCCTGCCCAGTGGACAATGCTGTGGCCAATGATCCACAGACACACCGCCCCGACACCTGAAAATAAAAGAGCAAGAGAGCCGGGTCAGGGGGGCTGAAGGGGAAAGGGGGGTTAGCATGGTTTCCGGATGTATCCCCTGCAAGCGTTCGACTTCCACCGTCCCATGTCCATTATCCTCTCCGCCGTTAAACCCATGTGCACGGCGGTGGTCGCAGCCCCAATGAGGAAAGAATGTGTGGCGTACTCCTCAGATGGGAGCCCAATGGCAGCTATTGCCTTGCGCATAACCCTCGTGAACTGCTGCTTTGACAGGCGAGAACCATCTGCGTGTATGAAGAAAGGGCCACTGGCTTTTGGTCTTAAACACAGAAACTTTGTTGCGTCCTTTACTGGGCAAGGGCCGGCTTTCTGGGTAGCCTGCAGGCGAATTAGGGCCCCTCTACCAAGCTGATCGGTCTTTGAGCTGCGAATTTTCAGGATTACCTCTGAGCTTGACAAGGTCACGTCCTCTAAGAGGAGCCCCCTGTTATTTCTATCCGGTTGGTCCTCACAGACCACCAAAGAAGGCGAATGAAAAGGCTGTGGAAAATAACCTGGCCTCATACCTAGACCAGCAGATGATCCTGAGCTTCTTACGTATTTGCATGAGTATGTCATAAGTTATGGGTCTTCTGCTATTGGAGCTAGGAGGTTGTGACCTACGCCCGCCCTCCAAAAGCTTCCGCACCACAAAGTGTGTGCAGGGGTCGACTGAGAACAAAGCTTTGCAGAAAAAGGATATTGCTGCGGAATGAATATTGAGGGTTTTGGGGGCCCGCCCCAAGTCTCAGAGGTACACAATAGAGTTATGCATGGTAGGTGAGTTGGTATGACACTCCAAGGACAGGAGTGCCAGGGCTCGGATTAGGGAAGGTACCTGAGATTTGATGGTGGAAATAGTGTAAAAAAAATGGGTTCAGAATCTCAGAACGATGCAGCAATCCCATCACATATGAAGCAATGTTCCAATGTGTCTACAGCCATAGACAGAGTGGACATAGACAGAGTGGAGTCCAATGCCATCTTAACAATGTTGTCAGTGTGACTTCCTGTATTCTTACAGAAGTTTTTCTAAGAGGAAGTTTAGACCACATTGCTTCGAACACTCATTCCTCTATCCAAAGACCCAGATCACTGTCCCATGCTGATTTTAGTCCCTGAGAAGACCCTAATTATGTGCCTAGTAGAATTCCATATATATTGTAATCCATGCCCTTAAACTGCTCATTTGGCTGAATGAGGGAATCCAAAAGAGGGAAACCTTTCAGGGACTATGGGACTTTTTTATAATCTGATCCACAGGTTGGGAAACTCTGGCTTGGGGCCAAATGACCCCTATGTGCCTCTCTATCTGGATTCCCACTAGGCCAGAACCTCTGCCTAGTCCACACCCCTGATCCTTCATTTTAGTTTGGAGGAAAGGCAAGTAAGAGAAATGGGAGCGGTGTATTAGATTATGAATGGCATTGACAAAAAGGCTAGAGAAAAGCTTTTCTCTCCGTCTGATAACGCTAGAACTTGAGGACACCCAGGAAAAGGGAATGTTGGGAAATTCAAGACAAATAAAGGAAGGTGCTTTTTTCAAACCATTCATAGTTAACCTAAGGAAACTACAAAACTGAACACGTAAACTTGGCTGCATCCAGTAACGTATACAGGTTCCAGCATCACCAGATTGCTGGGAAGAGAAATAAATGTCCACGTGATGTACCAGTTGTTGATGACTTTGTGCCTGGTTGAGAACAGCTTGGCTCCAAGGGCATGGTGGTGAAACTGAGGTGGGAATAGACTGGAAGGACATTTAGTGAAATTTCATAGAGTTCCAGAAAGGGAGTCCTCTACTTACAATTCCTGTTTTCTGACAGTGAGAGTGGCGTGGACTGGAAGGGACACCTAGAAAGTTTGAGTAGAGTAAGCAGAAGATGAAGTGGAGTGGAGGGAAAGTATATGGAAGTTGAATATAAGATATTAGTTCAGCAAGAATGGTGTTTGGAAAGGATTTGTTATGTTAGCTTGTTCATGTTAGCTTTTGTGTTGTACCCCTCTCTGGTATTTATCCTTTATATAGAAAAAAAGGATGCCAGTACTCACCATGAAATCATTATAGGAAGTGCCACACTTCTTTTATATATATATATATATATATATATATATATATATATATATATGGTGCCGGTACTGCATACCCTTGAGTACCCCCAGGTTGCTTGTTACACCTTATTATTGTTGTTATGAGGTTTTTTTGTGTGGGGGGGGGAGTAGACTGTATTCATAGACCCTTTTAACTGGAAGTGCCTTTGAAAGTACAAACTGGAGTGAGCCAGGTGGTCAGCTAGAATGATTTAAAACTGTGTTATGCCTGGGCCTACTGGCTCAGGCTTTCATTGGACTTTCACCCACCCCTGTGTCTGAATGGTCCAGCCTGAAGGTGCATGGGGGGCAATACAGTACTACAGCCATTGACCATAAAATCAGGCAGTACCTGAGATCCCTTTTTGTTATATTCTACACACTTCCATTTTTTCATTTGGACTTATTTTGACTCAGGAAGCAGAAGTTTGTGTGAACCCCCAAAGGAGGCAAGGGCAGGAGGCAACAGGAAAAGCATGTGTGTGTGTGTGTGTGTGTGTGTGTGTGTGTGAGAGAGAGAGAGAGAGAGAGAGAGAGAGCGCCAAACCCCAATTGTCTCAACGTGGTATTCACCCAGTGTACTTTCTGAAGAAGTGTGGTTCCGTAATATTTCATTTCATTTTTCATTTATTGAATTTATATACTGCCCTGTACCCAGAGGTCTCAGGACAGTTCACACTAAAAATGACAATATATAACATCAAAAATAGAAATAATCCAATAACCCCCCCCCCAAAAAAAGGAGCCACATTTTAAAAGGTATAGGATGTTGATTGGTTAAGAAAAGGCCTGGTTAAAATGGAACATTTCTTGCCTGGCACGTAAAGGTAATATTATTTAAAATAGTGAAACTGGTTTGGCTGAGGGAGGGATTCATTCAGTTTTGGGCTTTCTGGAATGAGTAGAGTAATATAGACCAGAGGTCGGCAACCTAAGGCCCAGGGGCCAGATATGGCCCGCAGGGGTTGTTTAACTGGCCCCCGAGCCGCCCCCGAACCCTGCTGCCCTCTGGGCAAGTCCCCATGTGCTGTGCTAAACCGGCACAGTGTGGCTCAGGGACTCACTTCTGCAGTGCTGCAGTGCTGCCAATAGGAAGTTGCAGATGCTTCCTCGGCTCCTCCTCAGTACCGGAAATAGTGTCTGCACATGCGCACACATGCAGACACCTTCTCCACGCCAGAACGTGCACACACGCACGGGCGATCTGGCCCGCGGAGAGATCTGTATGGGAGTGAAGCGGCCCAGGCTGCTTAAGCCTTGCCAGCCCCGATATAGACCAAGGTTAGCCAACGAAGTGTGCTCAAATCACAATTCCCATCAACCATAGATAGCATAACTAGTTGCCAAGGCAATGGGAGTTGTAGTTCAGGAACCTCTGGAGGACAGCACATTGGCTATTCTGATCAAGACCCATTTCAATCTCATCAGGCTCAGCTTTTGCTAGAACCACCTTTGTCATTTTCTTTGTAAATCACACTTTGCAGACAGTTTATAATGGAATTCAATGTTTCACACAGTTCCCCAGTAAGAGTTCATCCAATTTCAAAACTGAGCTTTGAATTCCAGTATGAAATTATAGGATGTCTAAGAAAGCATGTGTCAGGGGTTCAGGGACAGAGGCACAGGGTAGGCAGGAGATGGAGAGCGATGGGGATGAATCCCAGGACAGCGAGGAAGAGGATGACAATGACTCTAGAGATTCCATGAGTCTTTCCAGCGAATCAGAGGATTCCCAGAAGGGGGCGCCGGTGGTCAAGGCCAGGGGAGCCCCAGGGGGGACTTGTCAGGAGCAGGGGGCCAGCGGGGGATCCCAAAGTGGCAGCTGGGCGTCAGGACCAGCCTCCCCGCCAGAGTGCAGCGAAGGGGGTGGAGGTTCCAGTGTATCAGGGGAGGCGGCTCCGGCAGTAGAGAAAGGAGGGAGGTCAGAGCAAGCCACCCTCCCGGAAGGGGAGGGGAGTAGTGAAGGGAGTAGCGTAGCTGTCAAAAGGAAAGTTAGAGGTTGGGGGCGCGCGCCAAGTTCAAATGTAGAGGCGCGCGGAAGTACAGGGAGCCCGGAGGAGGGGCCAGGTCCCAAAGCCCGCAGGAGGGGGCAAGAGCAGTCTGATTCCGCGTCGGAGGAATCCAGGAGGGGCGAAACCCCAGCGGGCAGAAAGACCCTGCGGAAAAGGAAAGAGAGAAAGAGGTGGAGCAGCGCAAGCCTCTTAAACTGGTGCAGGGCAGGGACAGATTCAGAAGGGACTTCAGCGGTCTAAGCCTAGCAGACGTAGGGCTGCGCGCCTCGGATCTGAAGCAAACAATGAACTGCAATAAACACTTTTGTATATAAGAAAAGAAAGGCGTTGGTCTTTTGTGAGCTGAGACTTGAGGCAGCCCTGACAGCATGTAATCATTATTTTCATTGTTTCCCACCCCACACTGGACCAGATCCTCACCCCTGGAAGCCTAAAGCTTCTCTTCTTGCCCAATAAATCCTTCCACATCAGCCTCTTCCTCCATCAGTTGCCTGCTTTCTTGTTCTGACAGTTCCCTTGAATATTGTCTCCTGTTGGTTTTCCTTTCCCAGGTGAGTGGGAAGCTGAAATCTTGAATTCTGTATTCAAATCTGGGAGGGGATATGTTGTGGGCTAGGCAAGGGAGAATGATATAGGCTATATGAAGGGGGAAATAAGCTAAAAATACTGGGTAAGACCAGGAGCTTCTGGGCTGTAAATTTTGGAGGGTGGGAGAAGACCAGCAAACAATGATAGAGGGCCTGATAGAGTGCACTTTGGTTACATGAGGTTAGCTTTGGGTAAGTCTTCAAAAAGAGACCCCCCCAGGTTCATTCAGACTTTTGTTTCATGAAACCAAGATTTGTGACGCTAAATGTGCTGCTGTGCAATGCCAGGTCAATGATTCATAAGACCACTGCCATCCATGACTTGATCATGGATGGAGGACTTGACCTGGCATGTGTAACAGAGACTTGGTTGGATGAAGCAGATGGGCCTGTCCTTGCCGCTGCTTGTCCGACAGATTTCTCTAACGCACAGCAACCCAGGTCATGTGGGCGGGGGGGGGGGTTGCAGTGATTTTTAGGAAGTCATTAGTTTGCACCAGGCGTCCTATTGGGAAGACCCAGTTTTCCAAGTGCATGTTCTGGAAGTTGGGCAATAGGGGCAGTACAGGATTCCTTTTGGTGAACCGACCTCCCCGCTGCACCAAGGATTCCCTGCCCAAGCTGCTTCAGGTTGTGGCGGATGTTCTCCTGGAGACACCTAGCTTGGTCGTCCTAGGGGATTTTAACATCCATGCCGACACGACCTTACAAGGGGCCGCTCGGGACTTCGTGGAAAGCATGGCCTCCATGGGGCTGTCCCTGAATAGGTCTGGCCCAACCCATAGCCGCGGACATGCCTTGGACCTGGTGTTTACCTCTATGGATGTTGGTGATCTGACACTAAGTAAAAGCGAAACGAAAGAAGTGCCATGGTCAGATCACTTCCTGGTGCAACTGGACTTCTCTGAGACCCATCCCCTCTGCAGGGAGGTGGGACCAATTCGGATGGTCCGCCCCCGCCACTTAATGGATCCAAATGGTTTCCAGAGAGTGGTAGGGGATGCTTTATCCCATGTTGATGGCCTTTCAGCTGATTCCCTGGTGGCCCGCTGGAATGTGGAGTTAACCAGGGCTATTGACTGTTTGGCTCCGAAGCGCCCTCTCCGATTGCATGGAGCCCGGACAGCCCCGTGGTTTTCCACGGATCTGAGGGCAATGAAACAATCGTTGAGACGGCTAGAGCGCTGGTGGCGGATAACTCATTCCGAATCTGACCGGACATAGGTTAGAGCTCAACGACGAGCCTACCAAGTGGCGATAGCGACGGCGAAGAAGAATTTCTTCACCACCTCTATTGCATCTGCAGAAAACAGCAGCAGGAGACTTTTTCAGGTGGTTCACAATTTAGCGGAACCACCTGCAACATCGGGGCCCAGTACAGGCCACATGTTCTCCTGCAATGATTTTTTTTTTTATAAGATATTTATTAAGATTTTTTTAAATATTACAATAACAAATGAAAAAGAAAAAAAAATACAAAATAAAAGTGATTAAAAACCACTCAATTTTTCCATTGCTTATTTTTCCTTAGCTTGTTTCCCGGACCTCCTCATACCTCCCTTTTTTGTATTCCAGTTCAGTTTGTTAGTTCAGCAAATCCTTACCCTCTTTATTTGTCCTAATCTTTGGTCTTAAAATAGTAACATTAGATTTTTACCTCTTAACAGCCCATTTTTCATATTCCCTTAAAGCATTACAGCTGGAAACCACTTAATTTCTATCCAACATCGTTCTAACATTCATTAATTTTACAATATTTCTGTAGATAATCTTTGAACTTCTTCCAATCTTCTTCCACCGACTCTTCTCCCTGGTCTCGGATTCTGCCAGTCATTTCTGCCAGTTCCATATAGTCCATCAACTTCATCTGCCATTCTTCCAGAGTGGGTAGATCTTGTGTCTTCCAATACTTTGCAATGAGTATTCTTTCTGCTGTTGTGCAATACATGAAAAAAGTTCTATCCTTCTTTGGCACCAATTGACCGACTATGCCCAGGAGAAAGGCCTCTGGTTTTTTCAAGAAGGTATATTTAAATACTTTTTTCAGTTCATTGTATATCATGTCCCAGAAAGCCTTAATCCTTGGGCACGTCCACCAAAGGTGAAAAAATGTACCTTCAGTTTCTTTACATTTCCAACATTTGTTATCGGGCAAATGATAAATTTTTGCAAGCTTGACTGGTGTCATGTACCGCCTGTATATCATTTTCATAATATTCTCTCTTAAGGCATTACATGCCATAACTTCATACCTGTGGTCCATAACTGTTCCCAGTCAGCCATCATTATGTTATGTCCAACATCTTGTGCCTATTTAATCATAGTAGATTTCACCATTTCATCCTGAGTATTCCATTTCAACAGCAAGTTATACATCTTTGACAAAATCTTAGTTTTGGGTTCTAATAGTTCTGTTTCTAATTTTGATTTTTCCACCTGGAAACCAATTTTCTTATCCAAATTATATGCCTCCATTATCTGATAATAATGATGCCAATCTCGCACTTTGTTTTTTAATTTCTCAAAACTCTGCAATTTCAGTCTATCTCCGTCTTGTTCCAAAATTTCCCAATATTTCGGCCATTTGGCCTCCATATTGAGCTTTTTCAGAGCTTTTGCTTCCATCGGTGACAGCCACCTTGGAGTTTTATTTTCCAATAAGTCCTTGTATCTTATCCAGACATTAAACAATGCTTTCCTGACAATGTGATTTTTAAATGCTTTGTGTGCTTTGACCTTATCATACCACAGATATGCATGCCATCCAAATACATTGTTGAACCCTTCTAGATCCAAAATGTCAGTGTTTTCAAGAAGCAACCATTCTTTCAACCAGCAAAAAGCTGCTGATTCATAGTAAAGTTTAAAGTCTGGCAGGGCAAATCCACCTCGTTCCTTTGCATCTGTTAATATTTTAAATTTTATTCTAGGCTTCTTGCCCTGCCAGACAAATTTAGAAATATCTCTCTGCCACCTCTTGAAACAGTCCATTTTGTCCACAATTTGCAGTGTTTGAAACAAAAACAACATTCTAGGCAATACATTCATTTTTACCGAAGCAATACGGCCCAGCAGTGAAAGCTTCAAATTTGACCAAATTTCTATATCTTGTTTCACTTCAGCCCAGCATTTTTCATAGTTGTCTTTAAATAAATCCCCATTTTTTGCTGTCATGTTAATCCCCAAGTATTTAACTTTCTTAACCACTGTTAAACCTGTCTCATTCTGAAACCTCTCTCTGTCCATTGGTGTTAAATTTTTCTCTAAAACCTTGGTCTTTAACTTGTTCAACTTAAATCCTGCAACTTGACCAAATTCTTGAATCAGTTCTAAAACTCTTTTGGTACTAGATTCTGGCTCCTGTAATGTCAGTACTAAGACATCTGCAAATGCTCTCAATTTGTACTGTTTGGCTCCGACCTGTATACCTTTAACCAACCGGTCCCTTCTAATCATGTTCAGCAGAACCTCCAGGTTATATAAAAAGCAATGGGGAAATTGGGCAACCTTGTCTTGTCCCTTTTTCTATCCTAAATTCTTCCGTCACCACATTATTTACAATTAGTTTAGCCTTTTGTTCTGAATAAATTGCACTTATACCGTTTTCAAAACCTTGGCCTACCCCCATCCCCTATAGGTTCTTCTTCATAAAACTCCAAGAGATATTGTCAAAAGCTTTCTCCGCGTCCACAAATATCAAAACTGCTTTAGTATTTATGTTCACTTCTAGTTTTTCCAAAATATCAATTATATTCCTCAAATTATCGGACAAGTGTCTTCCCGGGAGAAAGCCCGCTTGGTCTTTATGAATCTCTTCCATCAATACTTTTTTCAATCTCTTGGCCAAAATGTCTGCAAAAATTTTGTAATCCACATTAAGTAACGATATCAGTTCTTAAGCTGAGTCTTTTCAGTCTCTGTCTTCGGTATAAGTGTAATGTACGCCTCTTTCCAAGACTCTGGTGCCCTTTTCCCTTCCAATATTTCATTGCAGACTTCCTTTAAAGGTTGTAATAACCACTCTTTCAAAGATCTATAATATCTAGAAGTCAGCCCATCCGGTCCTGGAGATTTGCCTAATTGCATGTTTTGAATGGCACCTTCTACTTCCTGTTCAGATATTTTATAGTTCAGCATTAACTTACTTTCTTGGGATATTTTTTTGTAATCCATTTGTCTTCAGAAATCAGTCTATATCCATTTCCTTCTGTGGCCCTTGTGTATATAGTTGTTTAAAATACCTCTGGAAACAATTTCTAATCTCAGTTGGGTTATGTATATTCTTTCCTTCCACTTCTAAATTTGTGATAGTATTTAATTTTTGTCTTTTTTTAATTTGCCATGCCAGCAATTTCCCACATTTGTTAGCTGTCTCAAATGTTTTTTGTCTCATTTGTTTAATTTTCCATTCTATTTCCTGATTCATCATTTCCATATATTGTACTTGATATAACTTTATTTCTCTCAAAATCTCCTGCGACTTTGGTTTTGCTCTCAATTTCTTTTCACTTTCTTTTATTTTCCCCAAAATTTTATCTTTCTTCTCATTTTGACTTCTCTTCTTTATTGCATTCTGTTGTATCAGAAACCCTCTCATGACAGCTTTACTTGCGTCCCAGATTACTCTTTTTTCTACATTAGTATTCATATTTATTTCAAAATAGTCTCTCAAGGTTTTTTGGGCCTTTTTATACACTTCTTCATCTCTAAATAGGGTGTCATTCATCCTCCATCTGAAGGAGCCAGTTGATGTTAGTTTCAACTCCATCCTTACTGCATTATGGTCGGAGCAGGTTTTTGGGCAGATTTCCACTTTCTTTATCTTTGGTGCCATTCCTCTAGTGACCCATATTTGGTCAATTCTAGTCCATGTCATCTTAGCTTCAGAAAAGAAGGTTCCCTCTCTTCCCAAGGGGTTCTTTGTTCTCCAAGTGTCCACTAAATCAAAATTGTCTATCATCTCAAAAAATGTTTTCGGTAGTCTACCATCCTTGGTAAGTACCTGTCTTTGTGCCTTATGCATGTTTGTAGATACTACTCCATTCATATCCCCCATCAAAATCAGATTGTAATCCAAATAATCCCATAAGGTCTCATGCAACTTTTTAAAGAATTCAGATTTCCCCTCATTCGGTGCATAAATTCCTACTATCAAAAATTTATCCTGCAATGATTTTGCAAAGTTTTTTGCAGATAAAATTGCTCAGATTCGGGAAGAAGTAGACTCCACCGTGGGAGCAGGGCCAGGGTAGGAGAGTGCTAGAGTTTTGTCTAGTCAAGTTGAGTGGGATCAATTCCAATCTGTTACCTCCGAGGATGTGGACAGGCTGCTTGGACAAGTGAAACCAACCACCTGTCTCCTGGATCCTTGCCCATCCTGGCTTATAAAAGCTAGCCGGGAAGGACTGGGCAATGGGCTTCGTGGGGTGGTGAATGCTTCCCTCCGTGAGGGAACCTTCCCAGACCCGCTGAAAGAGGCGGTTATTAAACCGCTTCTTAAAAAACCATCTTTAGATGCGGCCACGATGGCCAACTATCGCCCAGTCTCAAATCTTCCATTCTTGGGCAAGGTGTTTGAGCGAGCGGTTGCTGAACAACTTCAGGCACGCCTGGAAGAAGCGGACCATTTGGATCCCTTCCAGTCGGGATTCAGGCCTCATCATGGGACTGAAACTGCCTTGGTCACACTGGTTGATGATCTCCGGCGGGCTAGGGACAAAGGTGAGAGCTGTTTCCTAGTTCTACTGGATCTCTCAGCGGCGTTTGATACCATTGACCATAACATCCTTCTGGACTGTCTTGAGGGGCTGGGAGCTGGGGGCACTTTCATACAGTGGTTCCGCTCCTTCCTCCTGGGCCATGTTCAGAAAGTGGTGGGGGGGATGAGTGTTCAGACCCCTGGGCTCTCACTTGTGGGGTGCCTCAGGGTTCTGTCCTCTCCCCCATGCTTTTCAACATTTACATGCAGCAGCTGGGAGAGATCATCAGGAGGTTTGGGCTGGGTGTTCATCAGTATGCGGATGATACCCAGCTCTACCTCTCTTTTAAATCAGAACCAGTGAAGGCGGTGAAGGTCCTGTGTGAGTGTCTGGAGGTGGTTGGAGGATGGATGGCGGCTAACAGATTGAGGTTGAATCCTGACAAGACAGAAGTACTGTTTTGGGGGGACAGGAGGTGAGCAGGTGTGGAGGATTCCCTGGTCCTGAATGGGGTAACTGTGCCCCTGAAGGACCAGGTGCGCAGCCTGGGAGTCATTTTGGACTCACAGCTGTCCATGGAGGCACAGGTCAAATCTGTGTCCAGGGCAGCTGTTTACCAGCTCCATCTGGTACGTAGGCTGAGACCCTATCTGCCTGCGGACTGTCTCGCCAGAGTGGTGCATGCTCTGGTTATCTCCCGCTTGGACTACTGCAATGCACTCTATGTGGGGCTACCTTTGAAGGTGACTCGGAAACTAAAACTAATCCAGAATGCAGCAGCTAGACTGGTGACTGGGGGCGGCCGCCAAGACCATATAACACCAGTCTTGAAAGACCTACATTGGCTCCCAGTACGTTTCCGAGGACAATTCAAAGTGTTGGTGCTGACCTTTAAAGCCCTAAACGGCCTCGGTCCAGTATACCTGAAGGAGCGTCTCCACCCCCATCATTCAGCCCAGACACTGAGGTACAGCTCTGAGGGCCTTCTGGTGGTTCCCTCATTGCGAGAAGCAAAGCTACAGGGAACCAGGCAGAGGGCCTTCTCGGTAGTGGTGCCCACCCTGTGGAACGCCCTTCCAGCAGATGTCAAAGTGATAAACAACTACCTGACATTCAGAGGCAGCCCTGTTCAGGGAAGTTTTTAACGTGTGATATTTTACTGTATTTTTGGTTTCTATGGAAGCCGCCCAGTGTGGCTGGGGAGGCCCAGCCAGATGGGCGGGGTATAAATAATAAATTATTATTATTATTATTATTATTATTATTATTATTATTATTATTAATGGAAAATTGGAAATGTGTAGAATAAAAGACAAAGTATCCCAGATACTGCCTGATATTAGAGTCAACAGTTGTGGTGCTTCCTGCTTCGGATGGATACAGTTCTCATGAGGACATAGCCATTTACCAATTGTTTCCAGCACAGATGATCAACATTTGGTCTATGGGCCTCATGCAGTCTATAACAGTTTGCCTACCTCCCATATCTGTTGATTCACCCCTTGCTTTGTTGTGGCAATTATGCTTCCTTCAGCTCATCAAGGTGTTAGCCAGTGTGAAATGGGTATAATTTCCATGAGGATGAAGGTGGATGGGGAAGACTCACCTGATGTAACTTTTCCCGCATTGCCCTCATGCTCTCCTCATCCACACAAAAGGTATTTATTTGTTTTTATATGTTCCTATTATAAGTTATTCCATTTATATGCCACCCTTTATCCAAATTTCCCTGGGTGGTGCACATTAAGAACATAATTTATGCAGCATAAAATTAAAAACATACCCTACATAGCCTAATAATAAACAGCATAATTATAAGAAATCATAATAACCTCCCCCTCCCCCACATTTAACAGGTGATAGATTTTTTTAATGGCTGAGGGTGAACCTGTCCCTTAAAAATTGGGATCTTCATATTTTTGTAAGTAAATTGACACATCCCGTTTTGATTTTAAACAGGGCACATTTTGCCCCCTTTTTAACTTGGACCTCATCATCTTCAAAACTGTGCAGACAGAGTGTGGGTCAAGTCACCAGTGGGAGGAGAACAAGACAGGTTTAGTGGGAGCTTGCGCAGAGAGTTGGTCCATGGGTGGAGTAAAGTGAGATCGAGAGTTATTGTGGTATGTAAACAGAGGGTGGGTGGGTCCAGGAGGAGGAGTTTGACTCAAACATTGCCAAGAAAATTTGTTATGGGGGGGGGGGACCAGAGACCTTACCAAAACATGCAGTGTGTGCCAAAATCCCAAACCCCTTATGTTTCCCCTGTCTTGTGGCAAAATCCCAACCTCATTCCTCATTATACTTAAGGGAAGATCTCTGCTTAATACTTTTTGACTCTAAACAGAGGGACTAGCTGACTGGCCCTTTCCAAAGAAACAATGGTGTTAATTTTGCTGTTTTTCCTATCAGTAATGCTTGTAATTAAAGATAGCTTCCAAGTGATTGGGGGCGAGAAGGGGTTGTTGCTGTGAAGTTCCTTCCAGGTTTATGCAAGTCATATGAAATGTGTGCCAAAATCCCAACCCCTTTGTGTTTCCCCCCTCAGAAAGTAGCCCAAACCCCATTCCCTATTATAATTGAAGGCAAACCTTTGTTTCATGCTTATTGTTTCAGTGAAGAGGGACTACCTCGTTGGCCCTTTCTACAGAAATAAAGTTGGGCACCATCTACTATAAAATTGCATCCATGTTTGCCTCTAAGCAAACAGCTTTACAAAATAGTTTTCAGTGTTCCCCTCTTGATAGGTAGGGTGGGAAGTTTTTTTGATTATATTTGTTCTAATTATTTGTGATATCCTGATTTAGGACATAACATAGAATATGATGTATGCACCATACTCTGGAATGAGAGCATAAAATTCACTGCTTGTCCTGCCTTAAAAGAAAATGTTATGAAGATGGTTTATTGTTGGTATCTCACTCCCACCAAATTGGCAAAAATGTATAGAACAAGTAGTAAAACCTGCTGGAAGTGCAAGGAAAAAGACGGCGATTTCTATCATATGTGGTGGTCTTGCAATAAAATAAAAGAGTTTTGGGATGCGGTTTACAACGAGTTAAAAAAGATGTTTAAGTACAGTTCTCCCAAAAAGCCGGAAGAATTTTTGCTAGAAGGGATTAAAAAGATAGATCAAAGATTATATTTATATGCAACAACTGCAGCCAGAGTTCTGATAGCTCTAAAGTGCAAGCAACAGGAGATGCCGACGATAAGAGAATGGCAGATAAAGTTGGTTGAGTATGCTGAGATGGCTAAATTAACAGACAGAATTCGCAATCAGGAGGAGACAAAGTACCAAAAAGAATGGAGTAAATTTATGGTTTATATAAGTGAGAATTGTACAAATATGAAAACGTTGGCAGGATTGAAATAAATCTCATGTGATGGTATAATTTAAAATTAAAGGATCTGTAAACTATAGAATGGAATAGGAAAACTGGTGGAAGGGAAGGACGGAAGCTAATCCATCTATGAAACACAAAGTAGGATGCATGTAACAAGATGTGATGTTTTGGTGGTGGGTGGTGGGGGTTGGTTGGTGATTGTAAATTTCAATAAAATCATTTTTTTAAAAAAACCAAATTATTTGTGATATCCTTAAGATATTGGTCACAACTGAGAGATTTGTTTGAAATATAGACTGGCATATACATTTTCTAAAACAATGAAATAATTAATAATAATCTGTTTGTTGTTCTAAAAACACTGCCCTCCACCACCACTGCCAAATATTCTTAATTTGACAAAGACAGACACAGTTTTTATTCTTCACAACAATTTATTCTGATTATGAACAATGGGCAATTTAAGCCATATACCGTATTATCATGAGCCAGAGCCCCCAAGCCCCACATTTCTACTTTAGCTTCTCTATCCCCTGCATCCCATTCACCACAAAAAGCCAGATAGTGGACTCAGGAGTCCTGTGAATCCCAGTCGCTCTGCACTCCCACCATCAGGCAAGCAACCTCCACCTATACTGATGCTGAAAATGGGATTCAAAAGGAAGAAAACATTGTTCTCTCCTAACTACCCTTCAAAGTTGAGCTGCTCGGAGAAGCATCCTGACATCTTGCTTGGGTTATAGTGCCTGAAAAGTCATCAGTACGAACTGATTTGCTGGCCGTCGAGCACAAATCTGGTGTTGCACAGCCTTTAACGACCTCATAAGGAATTGCATGGTCATCTAGTAAAGAGAAAGATATATGGTCATATGAGTACCCAGGTGGTAATGGGTGTGCATTTGTGTGCGCGCACACACACTAAAGAGACATTTTAACTGTATCATGCAAAAAAATAGAAAGCATGTCAGCAGAGTCGCATCCTGATATGAATATGACACAGAAGGTTAAAATTTAGAGGGGGAATCCATTTTTTTAATGGGAAGGGGTACCAATCCTCACTGATTTTGCATTTCAAATCTCGGCTCTATGGCTGCTTCTATTTCTTCAGAAGGCTAGTTAAAATATTGTTTTAAAAGCAGTTTTCACATAATTTAACCACTTGATCATTCACCTCTCTCTTTCTCATGCCCCACTTTCAGAAATCCACAGTCTCATCTTTATACATAGAATGCGAAGGCAATTTTAACAAAGCAATGTTTTCAGGGAAGAGAAAGCTTGACCCCCCCCCCCCAAAAAAACCACACACAGTCTATTTTCTATAATAATAACAATAATTTATTATTTATACCCCACCCATCTGACACGAAGCCACAAAAAGAATGAGAGCGCAAGATCCTGAGACCAGCTGTGCAGGACCAGTTTTCCTTTTTCCTCTCCTCCATGTATCAGAGAACAATTAAAAGTGCTCTCTTCCTCTCTCTGTGTGTAGGGGCAAAAACAAGAGTCCTGTTTATGAAATACCTGCAAATGACGGAAATGTTGAAGCTGGCATATAAAGCCCTTCCTATCATTTTGAAGGAAAATGTAACCAATCCACTTTATTTTCTTTAATTGCAATGCTTCATCAACCAACCATTTCTTAGGAAAAGTGTGGGGTGTTTATTCCTTTATTGTAAATGGAGCCTTAGGCTGTCTACAGTTCAGAAGTAAGGCCCAATGCATTCAATTAAGCTTGCTCCCAAGTAACTGGGTAAAGATTGTGCAGCATGACACTGCAAGCGTTTTTACTCAAAAGTAAGTTCCACTGAGTTCAATAGGATTTACTCTCTGGTATGTTCTTGATCATTCTTGTTGTTGTAATAGTATCCCACCTTTGTCTCTGGCAGCAACTCAAGGCAGCTTACAGTTAAAATCTTATTTCATTCCATTTATCTGTGGAACATGTTGTACACGGTCATTTCCCTCTCACATTTTTCTCTTTACAACAATCCTGTGAGAGTAGGTTAGGTTGAGAGGTTGCAATCGGCTCGGCTCAAAGTGACAGACATATATGTGTGTGACAAGATCAAAAGCGAAAGAAGCTTGTCCCTATTTTCATCAGAGAAATTGTGGAGGGTATGAACCTGCCAAGCTGTTCCACCTCTCTTACTCATTGGCTTCCAATGCTACTTACCGTAAATAAGAACAAACTCTATGCACTGAGTCTCATCATTATAACACTCTGTGGTCTTTGAGTTCTTGCAACATTTTGAGCCACAAATGATTGGACACTTCAGCTGATTCAACTGACGACTTGGCCCTGCCAAAAGAAACAACATGTACAGTGGTACCTCAGGTTAAATACTTAATTCGTTCCAGAGGTCCGTACTTAACCTGAAACTGTTCTTAACCTGAAGCACTACTTTAGCTAATGGGGCCTCCTGCTGCTGCGGTGCCGCCGGAGCACAATTTCTGTTCTCATCCTGAAGCAAAGTTCTTAACCTGAAGCACTATTACTGGGTTAGCAGAGTCTGTAACTGAAGTGTATGTAACCTGAAGCGTATGTAACCCAAGGTACCACTATATTGGATTTCATAGTTGCACCTGAGATGAGTAGACAAGTAGGGGTATTTTGCAGCAGGTGAGTTGGAGTTTATTCCTGGGTTGTCAATGTTCCACTGCTGCATTTTGTGCATTGCTTATCATGTATTATCTTTTGTTATGTGTTATGACAATGAAATATACTTCTGTATTATAATGTTATGTAGGTATATAATGTTGTTTACTTTGTTATTGTGTTGTAAACTGTCCTATGATTAAGGGTATTATATAAAATTCTTAAACAATTGATAGCTAAATAAAGCCTTGTCATTTATATTTATAATTTATTTATTATATTTATATACCACTTAAGAATTACAATGGTCTCTAAGAGGTTTACAAATATATATATATATATATATATATATATATATATATATATAACTGAGAAACTACAATAAAATTAATGCAAATTTAACCATAAGCACAATTGCTAAAACTACAATACATTGCAGTAAAACAGTGCGATATCAAAAAACAGGAACATATCAGCACAGACTGAAATAACTTTAAAGACAGAGATCCCTCCCCTCTCTTCAGAGCCCCTCTTGCCAAACTCACAAAATACTGCACGTTACACTCAAAGTCTGCATCTCTACAAATAATAAAATACTTGCTTCTCATCTCGTATCACTCATCCCATTGTCTTCCACAAATACACGCAACACATCACCCACCAGTATCTCTCACTCAATAGCCAGCCACTGCTTCCACACAACAAAAGTATACTTCAGAAACCAAAGAGACCAAGAAACTGTTTGCTGACTGGACCGTACAAATAACAATGCAAATTGCCACTCACAGATATACCTGGCAGCAATGTGGCTCCCTCCCTGGTTGCTGTCTCCCGCTCCGGACTCTCACCTGAGGATGGAAGGAACTGCACACAAACATTCCCTGATACTCCTTCCTCCCACCAAGGAGTGTCCTCAGACAATTAAACCCATGAAAGAGGCAATTTTATAAACCTGGACTCATCAAAATCCCAACACCCTTTTGCCTCTGCAGTCCTGCTTTTGTAGTTGACTAGCTAGATGGCATGCAACAGCAACAGCCGGTTTCTATTACTATCTCTGCAGTTCTGCCCAAGAATGTTGATTCCCAGGGCCAGCAAAGTAATGCTGATTTTTAGGCATTTCCCATACAAACTAGGGGAATGAATCCTGCTCAGAGCAGCATCATTTGTCTACATGTAACCATGGAAGACACCTCAAACCCCAATCCTATTTATGCTCAGGGATATATGATTATAAAAGGTTGCAGCTACTTACATTCAAACTTTTCAGTGTTGCAAAAGTTATATTGGCAGCACTTCATGATACTCCGGTAGAATACATCATTCGCTTTAGTGTAGCTGTAATTTCCTGAAGTACAGTTTATAGCACATCCTCGTTCAGTTTTTACTTTTCTAGTGCCATCTGTGAGAGAGAATGGTAAATGATAGCTAATCCTTAAAGTAGTATATTCAAGAATCATCTTATAGGCAAAACATAATTTCTTCTGCAAAACTCTATGATTTTTTTTAGCATAGTTCCTTTAAAAATTTCACTTAAATGGGACATAATTGACTTGCTTTCCTGCACACAGAAATAGGCAAGGGCATGGAATAAGTTGTTCTACCATCCATCTCTACCTGATATCATCAAAATAATGGATTAATCAGCCTTCAGCTGATAAAGAGCTGCTGTGAGGCTTGAATAAAACATATTACTATTTTCATATATCAGCGCTGTAATGAATGTAGGGGTTGCTCGTGGGTAAGTTGCCGCCACTCCTGGCTATGTTGCCTTGTTAAACCTTTTCTGTCTGGACAGCCCTTCACTTCATGGCTGCCTCAGTCGCTAGCAGAATCCGTCAGTGGGCATTTCTTAAACCTTTTCCAGCATAAAAGCTGTATGACGCCAAGTCTCCTCCTACTCTCCCTGCGCGGAAGTCTTCTGCGCAAGGAGGGTGTGGGTAGCAGAGGACCCGTGCTCTCCCTGCTGGTGTCCAGCGAAGAGTCCTGGAGCCCTCTCGCCGATTCCCCCATCTGCCCGCCTTTATCCCTGGTGTTGTGCTGATTTCCTTCCCCCGCTGATGAGCTACCTCTCCCCCTGCTGGGTCCCTCTCCAGCATCACTTGAGAGCCTTCCCTCCGCCTCTGGCTCCGATGTCAGTTCCCTGACAAGCGCCATCAGATTCCCCGTTCTGAGGTATTTATCACTCTGTGGAGACTTCTAAATATTGTGGAATGTGACTTCAATGAAAAGAAGCTTGTGCACAAATAGAGGTGTGTTGAAGCAGCATGCAATATGCACACAAACAGAAACATGTGTTGCTATAGCATGTGCCTTAGAAGTGTTTTCCAAGCCCCAGTGGGAGAAATCTTCTGCATGGGACCCCTTGCAGAGATAAAGCCATATGGTTACTGTGTCCTTTTGGAAGAATTACATGGCTGGTTCATGTATACACTTACCTCATTTTATCTCTAGCTCTTTGATATTTCAGCACTTAATGAATCAGTTGAATGCATAAAACATCTCTTCCCTGAAAAAAGCGAGTTGATTTCCTCAACATTGGGTGAGATCAGCATTCTGTAGACACCCCTAGATACTCCACAGACAAAATGGTCCCACACACTCAGGTTTAATCTGGCAGAAAGGTTTTATACTCACTTAAAGAGTATTCAACAAAATTTGAAAAGCAACTGCTTCCTTCGATATCACAATTCTCAACTTCTATGGTTTCACCTTCCACTCTTTTGGTACATATCAATGTTGCAGCTGTAGAGAGCAGAGAGGAGGAGACATTCAGTACATGAGACACTCAGTCCTTGAGAAATGGCATTACATTACCACTTAGGAGATTGACTTTGATCTCAGCCTTTATTGGATGCAATCTTCCAAGACAGACATGATCTGTCATAATGGTTTCAGGATCCATATGTAGTGCAACCACACCGATACACATTTCCCCCTTTCTCACACACAGGAACATCTCAAGACACAAAGATGGATAGGCACATAGCCTTCTTCCCATTTACTATTATGCATGCATACATTAAGGCAGGGTCATCCTTTCCCCAATGGGATTTCCGAAATCCTACTGTATACTTTAACAGGTAGAACCTATTATTGGGGCTGTTAATGGTGCCCCCCTCAGCCAAACAAATAGCTTTCAGGTGGATGAGAAGAGCATGAAGTCAATGGGGAAGGTACACCCAGAGAGTCATCCACATCCACTTTCCACCCATGGAAATTATGCCCATCAAACCTTGCCAAACACTTTGGCCAGTGGGGGGAAACATGATCGCTATAACCGAGCAAGGTGTGAATCAACAGATATGGAAGGAAGGCAACCTGTTGCAGGCTGCATTAGGTCCATAAACCACAGGATGCTGATCTATGCTGGAAGCAATGGGGAGATGGCTGAGTCATCATAAGAGGGGTATCAATCCCAAACAGGTTAGCCAGATCAGCATAGGAAGCACTACAATAGTTGACTCTAATACCAGGCAGTCCCTGGGATACTTTCTTTTTTGTTCTAGCCAATTCCAATTTTCCATTCAGTGGCAACAATCTGAACAAACCTGGGGGGTCTCTTTGTGAGCAAAGCCAACCTCATGAAACAGAAGTACACTCTATCAGAACCTCTAACATGATTTGCTGGTCTTCTCCTTCCCCTCCAAAATTTAGATATTCCCCTCTAGATACTCCTGAGTTTGTTCAGTATTTTAAGCTTCCTTTTTCCTTCATAGAGCCTATATCAATCTGGATTGTCTAGCCTATGGCAGACCTGCTGCCAGATTTGAAGAAATTATTCAAGATTTTAAGCTTCCTACTCACCTGGGGAAAGGATGACCAAGAGGAGACAATTACTCAGGAAGGTCTTCATAGTGCTGGAGATCAAAAACTGAGAAGCATTCAGAACAAAAAAGCAGGTGACTGATGAAGCAGGAGGCTGATTTGAAGGGATTTATAGGCCAAGAAGAGGAGCCCGAGGGTTCCATGTGGGAAGAACTGGTCCAGTGAGGGGTGAGAAATGATGAAAATAGGGATTGCATACACTCCCAGACATCCTGTTCTTTTATATTGGAAAACAAAGCACAGTGTTGAAATTGGATTCTTAGGGAACTGTATGAAATTCTCCCAGCTGAATTTTGTATCCCATCCAATGCTGATCGTAGCCACTGAGAAAAGCCTGATTATGTATGAAGTGTGTGTGTGTGTGTGTGTGTGTGTGTGTGTGTGTTTTGTGTGTTGTAATCCATGCCCTTAAACTGCTCATTTGGCTGAATGGTGGAAGCCAAAAGAGGGGAAACTTTCAGTGATTATGGAACTATTTTATAATCTGCAATGGTGGTTGAGAAACTCTGGCTTGGGGGCAAATGACCCCTATGTGCCTCTCTATCTGGAGTCCCATTAGGCCAGAACCTCTGCCTAGGTCACACCCCTGATCCTTCCTACTCCACTCCTCCTCAAGTGGGTGTGTGAAAATATCCCATGTTGACCTGGATCAATGTATAAGTGTGTGTGTGTGTATAGACACCTCTGACTTCTGTGTTAACCATAGAATTCTGGGCATGGAAGGGACCACAAGGGTTATCTAGTTCAATTCCCCGCAAAGCAGGAACCTTTTGCCCAATATGAGGCTCAGATCCACAACCCTGAGATTGAGTCTCATGCTTTACTGACGGTACTATCCCTTCATTCTTGGCAGAAGTTTGTAGAATGGGTTTCTCACCAGGATCCTACAAAGGGCTATAGCACCCTTCCAGGTGGTAAACCTGAAAGGCATCCTAATTTGATGTACGTCATAGGGTGGCCCTCAATTGAGTGTTGACCCAGCCAATCATCAACCAGCACCAAAGCTGGCCTAATACCTTTGCAAAGCCTACTTACATCTGTAATCAACAAAAAGTTTTGGCTTATTTCAACCCAACAATGATGCTCTGTGTCTCTGTGTCTCTTTTCCTACCCTCCACTGACCCCACCAATGCCATGCATTTTCTGAGCCTGGGCCACAATGTTGTGAGCCCCTCCATTGTAGGCTCAGGTTATATATGTGTAAATAAACCATATATCATAAAGACACTACAGGGGTGGCATGCAATTTTATTATAAAACTCTCATTGTTTTCCTTCCTCTCCTTTACTAATAAATTCTGTCATTGCTTAAAACCACATGTCCTGCTGTCACCGATTGAAGCGAAAGCTCTGAAAAAGCTCAATATGGAGGTCAAATGGCCGAAATATTGGGAAATTTTGGAACAAGATGGAGATAGATTGAAATTGCAGAGTTTTGAAAAACTAAAAAACAAAGTGCATGATTGGCTTCATTATTATCAGATAATGGAGGCATACAATTTGGACAAAAAAATCAGCTTCCAGGTGGAAAAATCAAAATTGGAAGCAGAATTGTTAGAACCCAAAACTAAGACTTTGTCAAAGATGTATAACTTGCTGTTGAAATGGAATACTCAGGATGAAACGGTGAAATCTGCAATGATTAAATGGGCACAAGACATTGGACATAACATAATGATGGCTGACTGGGAACAGTTATGGACCACAGGTATGAAGTTTACGGCATGTAATGCCCTAAGAGAGAATATTAAGAAAATGATATACAGGTGGTACATAACCCCAGTCAAGCTTGCAAAAATCTATCATTTGCCCGATAATAAATGTTGGAAATGTAAAGAAACTGAAGGTACATTCTTTCACCTTTGGTGGACGTGCCCAAGGATTAAGGCTTTCTGGGAAATGATATATAATGAACTGAAAAAGGTATTTAAATATACCTTCTTTAAGAAACCAGAGGCCTTTCTCCTGGGCATAGTCGGCCAATTGGTGTTAAAGAAGGACAGAATTTTCTTTATGTATGCTACAACAGCAGCAAGAATACTCATCGCATAGTATTGGAAGACACAAGATTTACCCACTCTGGAAGAATGGCAGATGAAAGTGATGGACTACATGGAATTGGCGGAAATGACTGGTAGAATCCGAGACCAGGGAGAAGAGTCGGTGGAAGAAGATTGGAAGAAATTTAAAGACTATTTACAGAAGTATTGCAAAATTAATGAATGTTAGAATGATGTTTGATTGAAGTTAAGCGGTTTCTAGCTGTAATGATATAAAAGAATATGGAAAAATTGGATTTTTAAATAGGTAAAAATTTAATGTTATAATATATTAAGATCAAAGATCAGGATAATAAGGAAGGAAAGAAATTGCTGAATTAATTAATTGAATTGGAACACAAAAAAGGGAGGTATGAGGAGGTCAGGGAAACAAGGATATGAATCTAAGATATGGAAAGGTTGATTTTTTATTTTTTATTTTTTATTTTTTCTGTAAGTGTACTTATTTTTTTTATTCTGTATTTTTCTTGTATTTTTATTTTTGTCTTTTACTTTTGTATTTCTTGTTTTTATGTAATTCCTTTTTCTGAAACTTTAATAAATATTTTATAAAAAAATAAAAATAAAACCACATGTCCTCCATCCCTGCATTGCTCAAATCTCTGCTGTTGTTTAAAATAAAACCTCCTTTCACTTTATTTTTCCCACTCTTCTTGTAGTACTCAAATGCCTCTCTTCCATTCCTCAGCTGCTTCATTTGAGATAGACAAAGGATGTGGAGCCCTCAAATATTCTATAGGACCTTAGCACAATGTATTTACTGCCTGGAACCATGTGCATTCTAATAAGCTTAAACTTACAATAACATACATCATGAGGTGTGTGCACAAATCAGACTGCAGACTAGCAGGGAGGAGGAAACCTGGAAATGGGAGTGATCTGTGTGTAAGGGAGAATTTTTTAAAAAGGATACTGGTAAAAATTGGTCCTATACTTAGTAATCCCTGGAATGAATGACCATTCTAAAAAAGAAAAAAGAAAAAAAAGAAAGGATTTTAGATAATTGGTAAAATGTGTGGTATAGGCAGGTTTCATTTTCATTTATTATGCAAATATATGCTAGTCCTTTTCAGAGCAGACCCACAAAATGAAGTGGCATGGCTGACTTAGACTCATTAATTTCAATGAGGTTTCAGATTTCATCCTTGTTGCCCTTACACAAATGATGATGTTCCTCCCCAAGATTTATTCTCCTAGTTTGCATGGGAGAAACTTAGAATCAGTATGACCATATGTATCTCAAGGAGAAAGCGGGTGTTCTCCTGCCTGAGACACTTATTCACCAAGAGCATCAGATGACTCCTAGGGGTATGGAAGAGAGGACCCTGAATATATTAGAGATTGGGAGGAAGAGAGAATAACACGTAGAAAGGAAGGAGTAGGAAGTACTCAAGCCATAAGGTTCCTGCCTTCGTAACTTGACCCAATAATATTCAGATAACCTCCAATAGACAAGAAGGGAAGACTGAAGAACAGCAGTTGCAGATCTTAGAACCCTCTGAGGTGGATTTGGAAGGTACTGTATTCAAAAGGAATGGATCAAACAGGTATCTCTGCTCTCGACATTTCTCCTGCAGCTGACACAGTGAGAAAATCATGTTGACTATTTTCATTTGAGATCTAAAGCCATGCTGTGACTCGGGATAGACCCTGTTAGTGTGTGACTGTAATCTGTTAAGAACTACAAGGGCAAAGGCCTTCCACAAAGTACTGAGAATTACTAAGGTTCCATGGTAGTTGTTACAGTCATGGTGGTCACCTTTGTTGCTGGTGTCACAAATGTCTTGTGGCACAGATTCTTGTTCCCAAGAGGAGGTTGCGGAGATGCATCATGATGGAGGAATTCAAGGTGGCTTTCAGCACTTCTGTTGGGATTCCGTCCTGTCCTGGGGCTTTACCACATATCTGAGAGTTGATGGCAGTTGTCAGCAAATCAAGGGAGGGAGGTCATTCAGCTCTTCCAAGACAGGTAGGGTCTGGACACTGTCAACCGCTGTGTCAGATGTCGTGTTTCCCCACAAATACAGTTCTTGATAGTGCTCTGCCCATTGCTTTAGTTGCTTGCTGTGGTGTGTGATGCTCTTTCCCAACAGACTTTTCAGTGATGTAGTTTTCCTAACTGTTGGTCCAAAGGCTTTCTTCATGCCTTCATACATTTTGTGAAGCATTTTTGGTGTCAGTAGCGAGTTGAATGCTCTTACACAGCTTTAGCCAATTGTCACTAGGCAACCAGGGCAGATTCCTGCTGTTTGGAAGAACTATGGTGACCCACTGAGAAATTCAGGAGTCAGGAAATAAGAGGATTCTTGTCCCACCTTGGATCAAACCAAGGGCACGTTCAGAATTCAGCATTCTGGTCCCAGAGTGCCTAACCATATTCCTACAAGGCATGTGTGCAATAGCCTTGCTCACATAGGATCTCCAGTAACTAGTAGAAAAAGCTATGGAGTGTAACCCACTAGTGGAGCACAGCCAGGGGCACCAACTTGGGCCCCAGATTATGATGCAATTTGGGTATTATGTGGCTATTATGCCACATAATACCCTTTCTGCATTTAGAAGAACTCAGTTGTTTAGTGTGGCAGCGCCTATACTTTGGAACTCCCTGCCTATTGAGGTCAAGCAGGCTCCTTCACTGCACTCTTTTTGGCAGCTACTAAAAATATTCCTGTTTAGACAAGCCTACCCAGATGCCTAGAAAGTCGAGGTATTTTTAATCTGGCATGTGTGACAGAGACTTACTTGAATGAAGCAGATGGGCCTGTCCTTGCCACTGGTTGTCCACCAAGTTTCTCTTATGCACAGCAACCCAGGTCATGTGGCCGGGGGGGGGGGTATAGTGATTTTTAGGAAGTCATTAGTTTGCACCAGGCATCCTATTGGGAAAACCTAGTTTTCTGAGTGCATGTTCTAGAAACTGGGCAATAGGGGCAGTACAGGATTCCTTTTGTTGTACTGACCTCCCTGCTGCACCAAGGATTCCCTGCCTGAGCTGCTTCAGGTCATGGTGATGTTCTCCTGGAAACACCTAGTTTGGTTGGCCTGGGGGATTTTAACATCCATGCCAGAATGACCTTACAAGGGGCCGCTTGGGACTTCGTGGAAAGAATGGCCTCCATGGGGCTGTCCCTGAATAATTTTGGCCCAACTCAGAGTCGCAGACATGCATTAGACCTGGTGTTTACCTCTATGGATATGGGTGATCTGACACTAAGTAAAAGTGAAACAAAAGAAGTGCCATTGTTGAATCACTTCCTGGCGCAACTGGACTTCTCTGCGACTATTATCCTCTGCAGGGAGGTGAGACTGATTTGGATGGTTTGCCCCCACCACTTAATGGATCCAAATGGTTTCCAGAGAGTGGTAGGGGATGTTTTATTCCATGTTTGTGGCCTTTCAGCTGATTCCCTGGTGGCTCACTGGAATGTGGAGCTAACCAGGGCTATCAACTGTCTCCAGCAGGTTAGGGACAAAGATGAAAGCTGTTTCCTAGTTCTGCTGGATCTCTCAGCGGCCTTTGATACCATCGTCCACAATATCCTTTTGGATCATCACTGGTAAAAGAAGGTAGTATTCTATCCTGACTTCTGTTTAATATAGTTAGGAGCGTCAGTCTTTCTGCCAGTTCTTTCAGTCCTGTACCCTACCATCTCTCATACAAATACAGTCCATTGCTTAGAAAGAAATTTATTGATGAGGGCTGAGCATCCTCTGGGCCCTAAAAAATATGGAGGGTATCAGTTGGGTGAGAGATAAGAATGGGGTTGGCCTGTTTCCTTCAGATGTGTCTCCCATTCCCTGTAACACACATACACACAACCCACACAAAATAACCCCCTCTCCCCCCAACCCCCTGGGTAACAGGATTGCCAGTAGTAATGTGAAAAGGAACTAGTGGTCTTAGTAGACCAAAAACTTAACAACAGTGTGATGCCACAGTAAAAAAGAGCTTACGCTATTCTAGGCTGCATCAATAGAAGAATAGTGTCCTGATTGGGGAAGTAATAATTCCACTCTATTCTGTGTTGGTCAGACCACCTCTGGAGTTCTGTGTCCAGTTCTGGGCACAGCAATTTAAGAAGAGTATTAACAAGTTGGAATATGTGCAGAGGTGGGCGACCCAGATGATTAAGGGTCTGGAAACCAAGCTGTATGAGAAACGGATGAAGGAATTGGGTATGTTTAGCTAGGAAAAGAGGAGACTAATATCTTAAAGGCTGACATATGAAGATGGAGCAAGTTTGTTTCCTCCTGCTCTGGAGGGTAAGACCCAACTCTATGGCTTAAAGTAACAAGAAAGGAGATTCCTACTAGACATCAGGAATAACTTTCTTATGATAAGAGCTGTTTGACAAAACCAATCCTTTTTCCAAATCCTGCCTTTGCCCTACTGTTTTTGGGCATAGACTTGGGCTCTACTCTGCTCCACAGAGAACTAGTAGGCTTCTTTCAGTCTGCAGCATGATTAGCTATACAGTGGAATCTCGGCTCCCAAACTTAATCCGTTCTGGGATTCTGTTCGACTCCCGAAATTGTTCAGAAACCAAGGCACAGCTTCAGATTGGCTGTAGAAGCTTCCTGCAGCCAATCGGAAGCCACAGCAGATGTTTGGCTTCCAAAGAACATTTGAAAACTGGAACAATCACTTCCAGTTTTCAATTGTTGGGAAGCCGGAATGTTCAGCCCCCAAGGCATTCGGGGGATGAGGTTCCACAGTAATCTGGAAGAACCAGACTGAAATATGCCTGGACATGTGGGAAATAATATTACAGATACAGCAATGTCTGGGTGTCTCGCCAGACACAGGAAGGCAATTAGATGCATAATGAATAGAGAAATCTTCCATGAAACATGTTCCACTCTCTTTAACTATGTTAATGACCAAAATCAAAACCTTGTCACATCAACTGATCATTATTCTCAGTGGAGAGTTTATGTTAAGTGATATGTTTGAACACTGAATGTGTAAGTTGATATCTAAAGTCAACAGACAGAACAAACACCATTAGGTGTACTGCTGGATAAGTGTTTAATTGTTCTTATATTTGCATTTGCATGGTGTGTGTTTTTTTAAACCCAATAAAAACAGCTTTTTAAAAAAGAGTTGTTTGACTCCCATGAGAGGTATTGGACACTCCTTCCATGGAGGTTTGTAAGCAGAGGTAGGATAGCCATGGATATAATGGATGCTTTAGTTGAGATTCCTGCATTGCAGGTGGTTGGATTAGTGACGCTTGGGAACCCTTCCAACTCTAAGATTCTATGGGTCTATGATTCTACATATTTGAAAATGTGTTTGGTTTTGTTGTTGTTCTTCATCCTCAGCTCATCCTCAGCTCAGTCTTAATTTTTCACTTCATGGTAGTAATCCGTATCTGGTTAAGACAAGCCTTTTTAGTCATTTTCCCATAAAATATTTTCAGTGTTTCATGATAACCATTCGGATAATAATAATAATAATAATAATAATAATAATAATAATAATAATTTATTTATACCCCGCCACTCTGGGCAGCTTCCAACAAAACTCTAAAATGCAATAACCTATTAAACGTTAAAAGCTTCCCTAAACAGGGCTGCCTTCAGATGTCTTCTAAAAGTTTGGTAGTTATTTTTCTCTTTGACATCTGGTGGGAGGGCGTTCCATAGGATGGGTGCCACTACTGAGAAGGCTCTCTGCCTGGTTACCAGTAACTTGGCTTCTCATAGCGAGGGAACCACCAGAAGGCCCTCGGCATTGGACCTCAGTGTCCACACACTTACCATTTCTCCCTGGATTGCCATTTGCTCTGATTCAGCTTTAAAGAGCAGGTTTTCAGGGAGAAAGCTGTGGAGCAAGGAAAAATATGTTTGGGCATGGAGTTTTAATGCACGGATTGTTTCTGGATAGCAAACCAGCTCTTTATAGGTTCCATTTTCATTTCATCCATCCCAGATACCCACCAATAATGGAGAAAGCATTAGCAAGAGGTCCTGTCTAGTGTTTCCTGAAATACTTTTTCCCTAACTGCTGCCATTTAATGGAACTCCCATCAGAAGTGGTAATATGTCCCTTTAGTTTATTAAATTGTGAGCTTTATTAAGTTGCAGGCTTACTGTATTTATTTGAAAGTTATAGACTTGAGAACCAACATTTCATATGCCATAATCATTTATTTTCTTATCATAATGATCACATTGGAAATTTAACTGATTTAAATTTTACACCATAGCTTTTTGGAGCTAGAACCCAGAACCCCAACACCAAGAGGATAAAAGAAGCCCAGGGGTCCTGAGGCCTGGCTGTGACCACTAGGCTTCAAACTTATGAAGCATTAGAACAATTCTCTTTTCTGGCAGTGACAATACTGTTACCAATACGGACTATATTTCCGAAACCTTTCTTTTGCTTTTCCTTTATGGCACAAAAATCTTTGGTTGCACATCCATGGAAAAAGAATCTATCCCCCTTATTAAAACCTGAAGAAGAAGAAAGAAAGAAATGTTCACATTAGTGCTTTTCCAGGGCCTTTGAGATTGTGGTTGTGTTAGTGAATGTGAATTTTAATAATTCATTTTTATAAAATATACAGCTGAAAAATCTGCAGAAATCCCATAAACACATCTAAAATTTGGAATACAATGTTCATGCAGCCACTGATGAATGACATGATAACAATGAGGAGGCAGGGGAGGGGAAGGAAAATTGAGAAGCCGAGGAGGCTCAAGCATAGAAGGAAGGCCTGGCATCTGAAGAGGAGGAGGAGGAAGAAGAAGAGGAGGTTGAGGGGAGTAAGTAGGATCGTGATGTTGGATGCCTCAGGATTCCAACCAAATCACAGCTGACATTGTGCATTTGCTACCCGCCCCCCCTTGTTGTTGTTTTTTTTTGGGGGGGAGTAGAAATTATATAAGGGACACAGGTGGCGATATGGGTTAAACCACAGAGCCTAGGACTTGCCGATCAGAAGGTCGGCGGTTCGAATCCCTGTGACGGGGTGAGCTCCCGTTGCTTGGTCCCTGCTCCTGCCAACCTAGCAGTTCGAAAGCACCTCAAAGTGCAAGTAGATGAATAGGAACCGCTCCGGCGGGAAGGTAAACGGCGTTTCCGTGCGCTGCTCTGGTTCGCCAGAAGCGGCGTAGTCATGCTGGCCACATGACCCGGAAGCTGTCTGCGGACAAACGCCGGCTCCCTTGGCCCATAGAGCGATATGAGCGCCGCAACCCCAGAGTCGGTCACGACTGGACCTAATGGTCAGGGGTCCCTTTACCTTTACCTTAGAAATTATATGGACCACCCCATTTGCTTAGATGATTGCTGCCTGCCAGCTGCTGGTTTCATTCCAGGGATGAGCATCATTTGATTGTCAAAAAAGTAAGGATTTCCTAAGTATGGTGTGTTGGGATGGATAAGAAAGAGGAAGCAAGGTGTTTAGAGGTAGTCATTGTCTTTTGGTATCCAGGCGTTAAGGAAAGGAGGGGGATATATGTGTGTATGTGGACATATGTGGTCTGTGTGTTTTTGTGAAAAAGAGAAGCAAAAACAGTGTGGCTGTATGTATGCATGAGTGTCTTGGTGATAGGTGTCTCTACATCTTTGTAAAGGAGAGAGAGATAAACAGAGAGGTATGTATATATGCATGTATGCCTGTGAGGGAGAGACATCTTTTTAGAAAAGAAGGATAGAATATTAATGTGCATTTGGGAGGAAGAGGGAGAGGTGTTTGTGAAAGAGTGACAAAAAGCTAAGGGGGTGGAGTGTACCAATCATGGTTTCCTTGAGATGGGGGAGCAAAGTGAAGTGTACTAAGTAAGACCAGATCAATGAAGTGGGTGGGTTAATGATTGGGGTGTGTGAAAACAGAGGTCACCAGTAAGGGGGAGGAAATGAGGGAGGAATGGGAATGTGGGGTGTACAAAGGATAATAAATCATGGAGTAGGGTTAAGGAGCATGTAGGAAAGGGTGAAGTGGAGGGAGTAGCATCCCAAATAGCAGAGGAATCATAGAAAGGGGTCTACCCCTTCAGAAATCAGGGAAAGAGGGAGGGACAGGGAAAGAGAGAGAAGGAGGAGTCACGTGGGGTGGAAAAGCATAATGGAAGAGGGAAATGCACTCTTCAAATGTTTGTAAGAGGTGTGAGAGACTTTCAAAATGTTTTGGATGGGAGTGGGGTGGTGAGTGTAACAAACAGGGGGATATGCCACTTGTCCTGAATAAAAAAGTATGACTATAAAGAAACACTTTCAGATGACACCCAATGTCCGTAGAACTTGAAAGGCCACAGAGAGTACATTTGAGGGCTGAGGTGTTACCCCTAAGTAGATCCGACCTTCTCAGTTTCAGGATGTGGGTGGACCAGAAGGGGAACTTTCACAGGTGACCTCAACAGATGAGTAGGCTTATGTGGGAGAAGGCAGTCCTTGAGACGCCCAATTCCCAAGATATGTGGCACATTTAACTATGTGACACCAGTACTTTGAAGGGAACCTAGATAGTCCTGAGGGTTTCTCAGACTGTTTTGGAACTGGTTTCTGTTTTCAAGAAACTATCTGTATAAAACTTCAAATAGATTTGGAGCTAATTGCAAGCATTTTGCCCCAATCAGTTTCTGCCATTTTGCTTGCTGTTAACAGAGAGATGTGGTCTGGGGAGAGTTTCAAGGTAGAGTTAGAGAGGCCTGAATATTCCCTCTACTGGTGTAAGCAAGTGAGATAAGGTGTAAGCAAGTGACATAAGGTGATGGGCTCTTCCTCCATGTGACACTTTCCCCAGGCAGTATCTTTTTCTCCAACACATTCTCTCTTCCATCCTCCATCACATTAATTCTGAAATCTGGTTGTGGGCAAAGTCTGTGCCAAGGATAGCTAACCAGGAGCAGAGCCCACTGGTGCCTTCTGCCAAATGTACAAAAGCATGCATCCACAGGAGATATCAGAGGAAGTGGGGGAAGAGACAGAGGGGCTTCTTTCTCTCTCTCATTTATATTAGAGACTGATATACTAAGTGCATTGACATGTAAAAGAAACTTTGATTATTGTTTTTAAAAACAGATTCAAAAAAGAAGAAAAGCTTGCTTCTTACTTTTCTGGCAACATAAAATGTGGACAGGGGAAAATAAAGGGGTCAGCATGGTTTTCTAAGGTAATTTGCAGGCTTTGTTTCCTGGTTCAGTAGCAATCTTACCTTCCATAAGAGCTCCCTCAAAACGAACACACTGATTTTCATTCCCAAGACAGTTGACGGTCTTATCACTCGTACAATTCTGAAATTTGGCAGTGAAGCAGGCTGGGCACTGCATACCATTCGGTGTAAGAGCATTGTGATCTGGAACTGCCAAAATCAAATCTATAGTCAGTATGTGTAATGGTTTTATCTGTCTTTATATCTACAATCTCTGCCATCACATATACATTTATTATCTCATTTGCTTTTTATGTACTGCTAAAAGGTCTTTCCCTTTAAAGGTCTTTACAGGGCAATGCTCGTCTGGAAGATAACTCCAATAATATATGCTTGCAACTAATTTTGGGTGCATTCATTATTGTATTTTCAAACTTTTCATCTTGTGTTTTTAGGGATAAGCTCCAGAAGAAGGCTGCTGGTGGTGGAGGGATTGTGGTGTTGCTACAGCAGAGTGATGAGAGCTGGCTAAGCACACAAGAGGGCTGAATTAAGCCTCCATCTTCACACATGAAGATAATGATACTTTTTATCACCTTCCCCAAAAGATAGGTGTTAAGTATCTTCTATGGGTTAAAATTGAAGTTTGTCTATGGGAAGATGTTGAAAAACCTTAAACTGCTACATTAAATTCAAAAGAACACACACACATGGACAAACACACACTCCTATATACAGTTGTACCTCGTTTTGTGGCTAGGATCCGTTCTGGAGCCCCGGCTGCTAGCCAAAAAATACACAGGGCAAAGCGATGTGTCTGTGAACACATGAGGAGAAGTTTGCACTTCTGCGCATGCACGAAGCGCCATTTAGTGCTTCCGCGCATGCACGAGCTGCAAACATGGAAGTAACCCATTCCAGTACTTCTGGGTTTGCCGCGGACGTTCGCCGGAATGGGAGCTAGACAAGGCGGACATTCACGGAGGTATTAGTGTATACACAAAGAGAGTTGTGCATTGACCCTCTTTGGAGGGCAGGAAGGAGGAAAGGACCTTCTTCAAAAGGGATCCTCCCAGAATGGTCCTCCTTTTCAGTGTTTCTCCTTCTCACTCATGGCAGCCTCTGCTTCCTGTCTGCCTGACAACTCATCCCCAGAAAGCTCTGCACTGCTCAGCCCTAGATCTAGCCATCTGAGGCTGTCTCAACCCCAGTTGAATGAGACTAAGATCCCTCAAAAGATGCCCAGTTTGGGTTGCGCCTTGGCTGAATCTGGAGCACAACTATAATATGTAGGATATTTTTAAAAAGATGTAGACACTTACTTGTGAGAGTTTCATTGTTGCACAGGTCACTGCTGCAGCAGTGGATCGTCATGTCAAGGAATTTACCCCGAGTTGAAGTGAAGCTGTAATGGCCCGAATGGCACACTTCAGATGCGGCACATCCATAGAAAACTTCCTCTCTATTAGCAACTGTGAAAGAGAATTTTATAAGAAATGCCTAGAACTGGGGCAAAAAATGCTGGTCTATTAACTCCAAATGTAGTTTATTTGTAATGTTTCCCATATTCTTAACTGGCTGAATGGGGGAAATTTCAGACTAACCATATTGAGCCACTACTTTTTGGGGATTTGTTTATCTTGAAGCATTTTTAAAATGGAACTATTCCATTTAAACTTGTAAAAAACATTTCATTTGAAATAATGCAGAACTTCCTTTCAGAATTCTGCAGACTGCATTCTGATATAGCCTACAAACTTGAAAACAGTTTGCAGTGTTTTCTACTGCTTAAAAACAGTAACAGAGTGGTGGAATTGTAAATTAATTTAAAAGTATTGGGAAATGATTTATAATAAATTGGAAAAAAAATGTTTAAGATAACTTTTGTGAAAAATCCAGAAGCCTTTTTACTAGGCATTTCAGGTCAAGATTTGCCAAAAGAGAAGAAAAAGCTTTTCATGTATGCTACAACTGTGGCCACGATATTGCTAGCACAAAGATGGAAAAGTGTTGAAATACCAACCAAAGAAGAATGACAAAGAAAATGGACGGAATATGCTGGGATGGCAAATTAATGGAAAGACTTCGAGACAAGGACAATAGAGATTTTAAGAAAGACTGAGAACCATTCATGTCATATTTACAGAATCAATGCAAAGAAATGGACTTACTTGCAGGGTTTGATTAAACACTTGCAATTAACAAAATAAATGTAAGATGAGCATGTTTAAGTGATAAGAGAGTAATAATAATATTTTTTTTAAAAAATAGAGAATAGAAACAACCAATAAGCAGGGAGAGATAATATGCCAAAAAAAAAAAAAAAATATAGAGGAAGCTCAGGGAAGTTGTGGAGGGGAGGGGGAAATTGGGGAGTGGTATTTTTGTTATATGTGATGATATTTAATGCTAAAAATGTAAAATTTTAATAATATATTTTTTTTTAAAAAAAACAGTAATAGAGTGGTGCTCCGCTGAACTCATATTGCCCAGTTCAGCAATCTCAGCAGTGTGCTTGCATCACACTGACCTCTGTCTCGTTGCCCTTCCCCCTCTACCTCCAAGGATGCAGCAGTGATGTGGGCAATGGAAGGTCAGGTGAGCACCATTGACCCATCCAACCAAATGGTACGGTTTAGTAGCATATATCTGCATATCACAGGTCAGGGGTTCCTTGGGCTTCAGACTGTCTTCACAATGTCTTTCCAGAGATGTCATGAAAGAAGATGTATGGTGGTATTTCCTTGAAATCTGACTTACCCTGACCTCGGCAATTAGCTGATAATGACTTGTGAGTGAGTGGGGAATCTCTGAGCAGAATAAGATATGTGACAAATCTTCCAAAATATGTTAGTTAGAGGGTTGCAAGAAGCAGGCATGGGCTTGCTATGGTAGCCACCCTGGCACCAAATTCCATCCAGCTTGGATAGCAGGGAAAGCAGAAACAGCAGAACCTAAAAATGTTGCCTGCCTTGAGAGAGAGCATGCATCCATTAATTAAGTTAATACCTTGCTATATGCTTTAGAAAGCACTGCAAATAACAAGGCCAGTGGAAGTGATAGTATTCCAGCTGAACTATTTAAAATTTTAAAAGATGATGCTGTTAAGGTGCTACACTCACTATGCCAGCAAGTTTGGAAAACTCAGCAGTGGCCAGAGGATTGGAGAAGATCAGTCTACATCCCAATCCCAAAGAAGGGCAGTGCCAAAGAATGCTCCAACTACCACACAATTGCACTCATTTCACACACTAGCAAGGTTATGCTTAAAATTCTACAACGAAGGCTCAAGCAGTATGTGGACCGAGAACTGCCAGAAGTGCAAGCTGGATTTAGAAGAAGCAGAGGAACCAGAGACCAAATTGCAGACATGCACTGGATTATGGAGAAAGCTAGAGAGTTCCAGAAAGACATCTACTTCTGCTTCATTGACTATGCAAAAGCCTTTGACTGTGTCGACCACAGCAAACTATGGCAAGTTCTTAAAGAAATGGGAGTGCCTGATCACCTCATCAAGATAGGTTAGACTTACCTGAATTTGTGTTCAAAACACCGGCAACACAGAGATTCTGTCCAGGTTTACATTCCGAAACATTTTCGGCTGAGAGTTCAGTAGTGTTGACCGCAGAGATGCATTTCAGTGGTACAACTACAGGCAGGAGAGAAATATTAATGCAAAGCTGTTTCTTTCTTTCTTTTTCTTTCTTTCTTTCTTTCTTTCTTTCTTTCTTTCTTTCTTTTTGGTGTTTGTAGTTTTGTGAATAATTCACAGAGAAGAGGAGATTGCAGATCCAAACTTTTATGAAACATGAAAAATCATTATACAGTGGTACCTCGGGTTACATATGCTTCAGGTTACATACTGTCAGAGCTGCCCTAGGTCCCAGCTCACAAAGGACCAACGCCAGTCCGTGGTTATATACAAAAGTCTTTATTGAAGTTCAGTTTGTCTTTCACATCAGCAGCGTGCAGCTCTACGTCTGAGACTCTAGACCGCTGAAGCTCCGTCTGAGTCTCCTCCCCCCATACACCAGTTTAAGACCCTAGCCTTGCTCCACCTCTTCCTTTGCTCTTTCCTCCGCTGGGTCCGCCTGTCAGCTGGGGTTTCTCCCTTCCTAGACTCTTCTGACACTGAGTCCCCTGAGTCTTCCCCCTGCCTCCGGCGGGCTTTAGGACCTGGTTCCCCATCCGGGCTTTCTGCTGTCCCGCGCGCCTGTACATTTGAACTTGGCGCGCGCGCCCAGCCGGCAACCTTCCTCCTGACCGTTTCACTGCTCCTGTCACTGCTTCCCCCTTCGGGGGGGCTAGCTGGACCTGACACCTGGGACTCTTCCCCCCCACTCTGCTCTGGTGGGGAAGCTGGTCCTGATCTCCAGCTGCTGCTTTGGGAGTCCCCGCTGGCCCCCTGTTTCTGGTGTGTCCCCCCTGGGACCCCCCTCGCCCTGACCATCAGCGCCTCCTTCTGGGAATCTTCTGATTCGCTGGAGAAGCTCATGGAATCTCTCGGGTCACTGTCATACTCCCCTATGCTGCCCTCAGATCCTTCCCCTTCGCTCTCCATCTCCTCTCTCCCCTGTGCCTCTGTCCCTGAGCCCCTGACACATACGCTTCGAGTTACAGACTCCGCTAACCCAGAAATCGTACCTTGGGTTAAGAACTTTGCTTCAGGATGAGAACAGAAATCGTGCACTGGCGGTGCAGCGGCAGCAGGAGGCCCCATTAGCTAAAGTGGTGCTTCAGGTTAAGAACAGTTTCAGGTTAAGAACGGACCCCCGGAACGAATTAAGTACTTAACCCGAGGTACCACTGTACAAGTATGTTAAATATGTTTAATTAACAGGGATCCAATAAACCTTTTGAATAATGTTTCATTTTAGTAAAATAAAATAAGGTAAACACTCATTAATTAGTGCTGTTGAAGTCATTAGCTAGAAGTAATAAGTTTTACTAATTCCTAGGTGTGGTGGAGTGCTCAATCCTCTCCTGTCTACCACCAATTTTCCTCCCACTGGATCTCTCAAGTAAATACTCCACTTCTTTGAGTCTTACACAATTCTTACACAACCATTTATTATTCGGTGAAAGTTTAAAAAGATTCATTTTGGTCCTTTTCCATAACACTAAAATTCTTGAACATCCATTGAAACTATGCCCATGCTATGCATAATTTTATCAATGTTGTTGTTGTTGTTGTTGTTGTTGTTACTACTAATGCTATTATTATTATACCCCACTCATCAGCCACTCTGGGCAGCTCACAGCATATAAAAATACTAAAAAATCAAGCATTTAAAACTTCCCATTACAGGGCTGCCTTCAGAACGTTTAAAGGGACTCACTTTGGTCCTTCTTAATATAACACTAGAACTCTTGATCATCCAATGAACCTGAAAGATTGCAGACAGACAAAGAAAACTACTTAGCCCATGCTATTCTGAATTTATCAATGTCTTTTATAAACTCTACCCACCTCCAATCCAGGCTAACACACTTAAAGAAGAATAGGAAAAGGACCTGCCACAATTGCTATATATAGTGATGAATTGAGGGAATTGCATTATTCAAGAGCTGTGGATGCAGAGATTAGATATGAAAGGAAGGCTTCCCTTTCTAGTGAATACTTGCTGCAGTGAGACATCAAAAGAGAAAAAAACAATAAAAAAACACTCTAATGCAACAAAGGCAGCCTCTATAACACCCCATACTGGAAATCCTCAGGGATGATATACAGAAGTAACATCATCCCAAGGGCTTTAGAGGAGTTACTTAAAGGTTGTTGAGCACCAAATGGATGACAACGAAAGAAAACACACCAGAGTAAATTTAAGGAACTGCAGAAAGTGGGGGGAGGAAGTCAAGTTTTGAAATGTTAAAATGACTGTAAAATTATTGAAATGTATAAACCTGAAAATCATAATTTTTTTTAAAAAAAGAAAACACACCAGAGTGCCCAGTCTGCAGTGCTCACAAAACAGTGGGAAAGGGGAGGAAAGGGCCAAAGAAATGAAAGAAAATGGAAGATTTCCTTTGGAACAAAGTAAACACAATTCCACATGTTCTATATTAGAGATAGTATAGCCCTGGCTCTCCACTTTGAAACTGTACCTTACTAGGAGACTTTTCCACTCTGCTAAATGTATAATCAGTGGTCTCTGATCACTATTCTCTTTAGGTATGCTATACTCTGCTCCTTTTCCAGTGATGATCCTCCGAGGTTCTCTTCTTCACCCTTCACAGCACATTCTGAGATGATAAAAAGAATTCTGGTTATCTGCTTTCAACTCACCTGGAGAGAGCATTGCCCAGAAAAGGCATGTGCTCAGGACTGCCTTCATAGTGCTGGAATAAGCAAGAGTCCGGAACGACTTGGATAGGAGTTGGACCATCAAAGGCAACTGATGCAGAAAAGAGCCATTTCAGAGCAATTTAAATGAGAAGGAAAGGGGCCTGAGGGCAACACTTCGGGAAAATTTGTTTCTTGGGCAGTGAGATGTAGTGACTGAGTGTACCAGAATGGGTGATGCCAGATTACAAAGTTTGTTAATTAATTGAAAATAAATTACTTTGTATAAATGGATTAATTTTGCCAGACCCTTAGGGCAGCACCTGGGCAGAACTTGTTTGATGAGGCAGAAGAATGGATGCACATGGAGACTTTTCCCCTCATCATTCCCATAATACCATGCCTGATTTAAAAATTCAACATTGCAAAAGGTTATATCTCAAAGGGTCCAGCCAAATGTACAGCTATTTGAAGTACTTTTATTAGATTAAGGTCAAAGGGGGAAAGGACTGCTGTCTGCTGTGTATGCAAAATTAGGATTTCCGCCCCCCCCCCCACTGGTCCATTATTAAGCCTTAAACTTACATGGGAGAAAGACCTTCACATAGAAATAAAGGATTCTAAATGGTATGAGCTATGGTCATCTAAACCATGTAGAACAACCTCCTTTTATAGCAGAGAGCATTCTAAAAAAATCCTGCATAGATGGCATTGCACACCAATGCAAACTCCCCATATGAAGTCACAGAACTGCTGAAGGAGTATGGGAAAAGAGTAAACTTTTTCTGCCTATGGTGGGATGGCCCACATTTATTCAAATTCTGTAGAATGGTGGGGGGCGTTGTTTGTTTTTAAAAAGACCAAAATATCCACTGTCACCGCAACTTTTTATACTAAAATTATGAGGTGACCATTTGAAAGATTTCTACTCTCTGGAACTCTTGACATGGATGTTGGTGGCAGCCAGAACCTCAATTGCCCCAATATGGAAATTTTACATATTGGATTTATGGATGATGTGGAGTTCAGTATTGGCTGAAAACAATAAATGACCTGTTGCCAAAGGCTGGGAGGACCCTGAAAATTTCTGGACTGCTGGGTGGGTTGTTATCTTATATACAACAAATACAGGTGCCCATCCATGCCCATACATCGTGTCCATGGTAAAAAAAAAAGACACATGGCTTTTGTAATGTTCTTAAGTACTTTACCAACTAAATATTAAGTCTCTCCTAGATATACTGTGCTGCTTTTTTTGTACGTCTTTTACTTCAATAACATTAAAAAAATATTCATACAGGAAGAAGTGTGTTTGTCACCTTGAGCTCCTTGCATAAAAACTGGGTTATGGGGCATACAATGTGTGACTTAAATATTGTCTCATCTTCACAGTACAATGGGTGTAAGCGCAGTGGAAGAAACAGGCAGAACGTTCCAGAGAATGATTTCATCAACCCTCAGTAATGACCTTGGAGCCCTACTGAAATACCAAAACATATATAATGTATTTTTCAGAAACACACAGTGATTTTGACAGATAGTACACGTCTTCGATACCCAGCTTGGCATCAGGGCCAAATGAGCCTCAGGGCAATATCTAGGAACAACTGCTTCAGTATAGCATAGGAATGGATACAAACAGAGACTTGTGTTTACCAGCTCTCTGCTTCCCAGAGTCTTAACTTGTATCCCCATATTTGGGCTGCTCTGGATGCTCCCTGTTATCCTTACTGTCAGAACTGCCATTCAGTGTGTCAATTCATGTCTAAGTTGCAGGGAGTTGGGCTAGGTGATCCTCTGAGTCTCTTCCTACTCTACATTTCTATAATTCAGTCTTGGAGCAGTTTAAAAGCATCATGTGATATGCTAGGAAACATGCCAAAAATGAAATATAGGATATCAAAGAAAAGAATAAATGTTGAGCGAGAAAGCTTTCCCATGTGGTGATGCTGTAAATCAAAGGAAATCATAATCCCTGACCTTTCAGTCTTAGCTCCTGACAACTCTTCTTCTGAACCCTCACACTGGGCTAAATGATGCTTGCTTGTTGCTGGCCATTGTTGCTGGCCATTGTTTTCTGGATCATGGACAACTCCAAGAGAACAACTTGCACAGCTGAAGGTTGGTGCTAATCTGAGGCCTTCTGTTGTTGCATCTTTTTTTAACCCTCCTCAGTACCTCCCATCATGCCTAAAGGTGATGGCTCCCCATTTGTGGAGTCCTATCCCCACTGGGCCTTGGGATGCCACTGGTGTTCTGGGCCTTGCATTCTGACCCTTCTTCCCACATCCCTTCCTGTTGTACTAAGCCAGCAGCACCAGATTTTCCTACTTGTGGACATCCTTAGGCAGGCAGGGTGAAGGTTGTAGGGCCACTGGACAAGCATGGTGGGATGACATAGGTGAACTGAGCATGCAAAAGGCATCTCTGAGCTTCTTCAGTGTTTTTCTCGCCAGCTAACTCCCTTGCCCAGACTCGATGCAAGCCAGCTGCACCAATTCCTGCCCACTCCTTCTTCCTATTTCTCTCTGTCTCATCCCCATTATTCTTATCTATCTGTTCTGGAACAAGAACAACAAAGGCATACACAAATCCCCCTTTCCCAAATTTCTGCTTAGGCAGTAATAAATGGTATTATAACATAGTGGAGGCCTTTCCATATGGAATAGCTGTGTATTTTACTTCCACATAGGAAATTTAACTTTCTTCCTTAACCTTATTTCCCTATACCCTGGCTGTCCGCTTCACTGCCTTTGGCGCATCCCACCGCTGGGCTACACTAATGGCCTTTGGGATAATCTTCAGCTGAGCCAACAACGTCTTCCTCAACTGCTGTTTTGCACATTACCTGGTGTCTTCCACTTGACTGGAAGTGGAAGTGACTAAGAGTGGCTGAGAGTATGGCCTTGTTTGTGTAGTTTGTGGAGACAGCTGGCTCTATGCTGTGTGGGTGCTTTATTATCACCAGTTATTCTCTTAGACACTAGTGCTTCAGCTTTTAAGGTCTCTAGTCATCCCTTTCCCTCTCTGGGAAGGTGATCACCTCTATGACAGGAGAATCAGTTTTACTGGCTGAAGCTTCCTGTGCATCTATGCAATATCAAGCCAAAGTGGTTTAAGAGTTCTCTTAGATTTTGAAGTCATTTTACCTGCAGCTCACTCTATTGCTAAAGTCTTACCATAAAGAATCTCATATCCAAACTTTCCTCCTCAAAAAAGAAATCTTTTCATGAAGAATTTTATGGGTGATTTCCATGTAGGTGACATCCTGGTTTTGTCCTTGCCTTTTTGCCCGCAGATGCTTTCTTTGTTGTCTTTACCATTTGAATTGTAATAAATTACATAGAAAAATAATTTTGAGAAGTGTCTGGCAACAGTTAATGAAATCAGAGATGAATATTTCAGCCAATTTCAACACTATGCTTTGTATTTCACTTTGTTCCTTTGAGTCTTCTTGGCGAACACACAATGCCCATCCCAGAGCTCAATGATCCTTTTGTTCCCAAGTGTAGCATGTGGCAAGAATTCTTGGCCTATAAATCTATCCATGTAAGCCTCTACCTGCATCAGTTCTCTGGCCTATCTCTGAGTTTCATAATCTATAGAAAATGATGAAGGCACTTCTAAGCTCATGCCTTCTCTTAGTGCTGCTCTCTCCAAGTAAGTAGAAACCAGTAGAATTGGATTCTTTTTATCATCTTTAGAGGACACTGGAAATGCTTGCTCCTTGGATGGTAATGTGAGTGAGGACAGGAGATGAATGCAATAGAGAGCAAGGACTGCTGGGTTACAAGGGGATGTAGGGGAGAGTCAACTCAAGAGTTTAAGCACTTAAATCTTGGCAGCCATGTACAGTCTGTTATAAACATGCATTTATCTGATGAAGGAATCTGATTAACCATATTTAGGCCTAATAAGTGAAAGCTACAGTTTCTGGGATACTTGGGTATAGCCATCTAGATTATATTACTATTAATAAATTCAATCAATCAATCAATATAATTTTATGTTTTATACCCAATGGCCATCACAATACAATATAAGCACAAATTACAAAACTACAAAATGGAAGGCATAACATGAAAGACCAGACACTGTCCATATTTTTATTATTTTTATATTATTATTATTATTATTATTATTATTATTATTATTATTATTATTAAAATCCTTTTGGTCAGCATCCCTAGGGTTTGGCACTTGCACTATCCAAAAAGGTTGCCCTTATCTTTCTTGCTGTTACTGCAAATAGTGTCACCCTATAACCATTTATCAACATCTGCCAACAGCCATTTAATTTTTAAAACAGCTGGTTCACCTTCTAAGGTGGTAGGGAAGATAAATTTGGCTCTGAGTGAATCACACAATGAGCAATACAGAATATAATGTAAAATTTATTCATTTATTGAATAAATTGAATAAATATTCTTTATGAAAGAGAGGGATAGAATATTTATTTTGTGTGTGTATGTGTGCATGTGTGTGTGTGTTGGGGGGGAGGGAGAAGGAGGGGTTTGTTGTCTCTATGTGTTCATGAAAGAAAGACATACCCTTAACCTGGCTTGAGTTGTCAACAATAGTAATACATGCAACAGCTGAACTAGCAAACTCTTGAGAATACCTCTTGGGTGGTACGCCCTTTGTTATTCTCTCAGACCTGCGTATGACGTGCTGATCCTCCTTGCTAACTGGTTCAGTCTCTGGACTTTTTGAAGAACCAGTTCCAATAGTAAACAGTGGTTCATCCTTAACCTGTGAAGATCTAGCCATTGCGTGTGAACCTTTCTCAATAACTGTGTCAACAGAACTCTCTGAGCTTTCTGTGTCACTTTCAGTATCACTATAATCAGAATAATCAAATTCATCATCTGAATCATCAGCAGTGGGAAATGTGTGAAAAATTACTCTCTCCTGTCCAGGAGCACTTTCTAGAAAATTTGTGAGAATCACCTGACCAGATTCAGACAAAATTACTCTGTAGAGACCCTTTTCATAACCCACAAAAATGCCTCTGGCATTCTTCACCCCATCTGGAGTTTCCGTCCTGATTTGAGATCCAAAAACCTTAAAATGCGAGACAGAAGGTTTTCTGTGGAACAGCTTCTCAAAAGGAGAACATTCCATACCTTTTGAAACCTTTCTCACCCAAGTGTAACAAAAACATGATAAAGATTCAGCCCAAAACTCATGTGGCAAGTGTGAACTCAGCAATTGTGCCTTCATGCCATTTTGCAACTCTCTGTTCACTTTTACACAGACAGTTTTGTTCCATGCAGCCTCTGAAACAGCAACCTTGTGCTCTATCCCTTGCTTCTCCAGGAAATCCTGAAAATCCTGTGAAAGAAAAATTGGCTTCTCATCTGTGAAAAGAAAATCAATTTTAGCATCATGAACATTCTTAACCTTATCATAAAACTCCTTAAACCTTTCTAAGGTTTCTCTGGGCTTCTGCAACATGTAAATCCATACATATTGAGAAAAATGATCAACAAATACAAGATAGTATTTTGCATTGCCTCTAGATGGTGCTAAAGGACCAATTACATCAGCATACACTCGCTGAAAAACACTGTTAATTTTTGTTGCCTTTCCTCTTGTGTCTTCTTTCGAGATACCTGCAAGAGAAAGCATTTTAGATTCACATGCTGTGCACATTTTATAGTCTGATTCCTCAAATGTCAACAGATACAGTCCGTCTTTCTCTCTGGCAGAAAGATACAGCTCTCCATCTTTGTAGATTTTGCAGCTTTCCTCATCATAGGATAACACCAGTTTCTTCTTAGCGATTTGAGAAACACTCAGCAAATTGTACTTTAAATCAGGAACAAAATAAACATTGTTTATAGTCAAGTTCAGGCTTTCTAGATATACAGTTCCGATCCCGGTTGCTTCCATTTCCTGACCATTGGCCAGTTTCACAGTGAAGCGTTGCTTCTCAAACATAGAAAACAGTTCCCGGCGTGATGTCATGTGTTGCGTCGCTCCTGTGTCTACAATAAATGAGTTCTCCACAGATGATGTGGCTTTTAGTGACATCTAAGCCATATCTGGTTTTACCTGGGACTGGGTATGACCTTTGTTTGACGCCTCAGGCTTTGCAGAGCTCCCTCTACCTCCTTTCTCCTGATGTGGTGTCTCCTGACGAACAGCGTTCTGAGCTACAGCTTTCTCCTCTGTAGCAATTGTAGTGGGGGTGCTTGATTCCTGAGCTTCAGTCCCACCATCAGCAACAGCCATTGCAGCAATGCTAGGATCATCAACAGCAACAGCATCAGCAGCATCAGCAGCAACAGTCCCTTCACTTCCCTGTTGTGGCTCAAAGCTCCTCCCAGCTTTTGATGAGCTCTCAAGAATTTTGCTAGCTTCATCTTGGCTCTCCCCCTTTGGTGCAACCAATACTCGGTCCTTGCTGCCCACTCCAGCTTCACAAGCTTTGTGGAGTAATTCCCAAGCGACCCTTGGTTCTGCTGCACCCTTTAGGACTGGCGCAAGATGAGCGTCCACATTTTCCGCCAAAATTCTCAGGACACGCTGCTTCAATTCACTTTGAATTGCAGCCTTCTTCCCCTGTGCTTGTACAGCAACAGGCTGTGGGGTTTGTACTAAGTCCCATAATTGCTGTCCCACCAGCAAGAATTCCATTTCAAATGACCATTCTAGCCAGTTTTGGCTATTCAGTTTCTGAGAGAACAGAGCCATCTGTAATCCCAAGCTGCAGCTTCAGCTACAAACTGGAAAATCCAAAAGTCTATTGGGCTGTTTACAAGCTGCTTGCACTTGGCAGTCAGCCGAGCTGCCTGGAATTTTCCCTTCCACAGAGAATCTGTAAACAATAAGCCTTCGCTGCAATCCAACAGCAATCAGCAAGCTGCTTCGGAAAGTCCCTTTTCCAACAGTTTGTTTACAACAAGCGTCACTGAAAAACACCCAGCCTTGCTTCCGCTTTTGAAGCTTTCCCCCCCTCTCTATGCTCTTTAAGCTAACCAGCTCATAAATTTAGCTCAAAAAGTACTCACGACCTGTCGCTTAGCAACTGAACTTCTTATCTTTTTTAAAAAAATGATATTTATTAAAATTTCAGAAACAAAAAATTACGTAGTTAAAAATGAAAAAGACAAGGTAAAATACAAATAAAGAGAAAAAACATACAAAATACAAAGTATAGAATTTTTTTTAGAAAAAACACTTAAAAACAAATTAATCCTTCCATATCTTACATTTCATTTCCTTACTTCCCTGACCTCCTCTCACCTCCCTTTTTTGTATTCCAATTCCATTGGTTAATTCAGCAATTCCTTTCCCTCTTTGTTTTTATCTTAATCCTTTAACTTAATATATTATAGCTTTAGATTCTCACCTATTAACCATCCATTTTTGCATACACCTTTATGACATTGCTGCTAAAACCACTTAACTTCATTCTGACATCATTCTAACATTCATTAATTTTACAATATTTCTGTAAGTAGTCTTTAAATTTCTTCCAATCTTCTTCCACCGACTCTTCACCCTGGTCTCGGATTCTGCCAGTCATTTCCGCTAATTCCATGTAGTCCATCACCTTCATCTGCCATTCTTCCAGAGTGGGTAGATCTTGTGTCTTCCAATACTTTGCAATAAGTATTCTTGCTGCTGTTGTAGCATACATAAAGAAAGTTCTGTCCTTCTTTGGCACCATTTGGCCGACCATGCCCAGGAGAAAGGCCTCTGGTTTCTTCAGAAAGGTATATTTAAATACCCTTTTCATTTCATTATAAATCATCTCCCAGAAAGCCTTAATCCCTGGGCACGTCCACCAAAGGTGAAAGAATGTACCTTCACTTTCTTTACATTTCCAACATTTATTGTCAGGCAAATGATAGATTTTTGCGAGCTTGACTGGTGTCATGTACCACCTGTATATCATTTTCATAATATTCTCTCTTAAGGCATTGCATGCCGTGAACTTCATACCTGTGGTCCATAACTGTTCCCAGTCAGCCATCATTATGTTATGTCCAACGTCTTGTGCCCATTTAATCATAGCAAATTTCACCGTTTCATCCTGAGTATTCCATTTCAACAGCAAGTTATACATCTTTGATAAAGTCTTAGTTTTGGGTTCTAACAGTTCTGTTTCTAATTTTGATTTTTCCACCTGGAAGCCAATTTTCTTGTCTGAATTATATGCCTCCATTATCTGATAATAATGAAGCCAATCTCGCACTTTGTTTTTTAGTTTCTCAAAACTCTGCAATTTCAATCTGTCTCCCTCTTGTTCCAGAATTTCCCAATATTTCGGCCATTTGGCCTCCATATTGAGCTTTTTCAGTGCTTTTGCTTCCATCGGTGACAACCACCTTGGGGTTTTATTTTCCAATAAATCCTTATATCTTGCAAAATAAAGTTAAATATGTTTCCAAGGGTGGTGGAGTGCTGAACCTTCTCCAGCCCACCACCCATTTTCCCTCCCACAGGATCTCACAAATAAAATCTCTCCTTACACAACTATGAATTATATGGAGAAAGTTGAAAGAGATTCATTTTGGTCCTTCTTTCATAACAATAGAAATCCTGAACATCCAATGAAACTGAATATTGGAAGATTCAGGACAGACAAAGAAAGTTGCTTATTTACACAGAGTAGAGGTAAACTGTGGGATTTTCTCTGATAAGAAGTAGTGATGGCATTAAAAAAAAACAGAACTCAATTAAAAATAAAAGCAGAGAAAAAGGCAAGAAGGAAATCTTAAAACAAATAATGGACAATGAACAAAAATTAATCAAGAAACCAGATAATTTAAAAATAAAACAGACCATAAAAGCTCTGCAAACACAATTTGCAATGATAATAAACAAAGAGGTGGAATGGTATATAAAAAAGCTGCGACAAAGAAACTTCGAGTTTGCAAACAAATCAGGAAAATGGCTGGCGTGGCAAATTAAGAAAAGAAAGGAGCAGAATACAATAAATAAAATCATCATGGAAGGTGAAGAGATAGTCAATCCAAAGGGTATTAGGAAAGGATTCTTGGACTTTTACAGTCATTTATACAATAACAAAGAGAAAAATAATATGAGGAAAATAGAAAGATTCTTAAAAGAAAAAAAGGTGCAGAAGATCCCGACAGAAAAGAAAGAAAGGCTGAACGCCCCTATGGAAATGGAAGAGGCTAAACATGCCCAGCTCCCTTAGCCGTTCCTCATAAGGCATCGTTTCCAGGCCTTTGACCATTTTGGTTGCCCTCCTCTGGACACGTTCCAGTTTGTCAGTGTCCTTCTTGAACTGTGGTGCCCAGAACTGGACACAGTACTCCAGGTGAGGTCTGACCAGAGCAGAATACAGTGGCACTATTACTTCCCTTGATCTAGATGCTATACTCCTATTGATGATACACTGGGCCAGAGATTGGGGTTATAATATACAGATTAATGATTGGATAAAACTGTGGAATGAAAATATAAAATTTACGGCATGTACTGCGTTAAAGGAAAATGTAATGAAAATGATTTATAGATGGTACATCACACCTGTGAAACTGGCAAAAATGTGTAAAACATATAATAAGTGTTGGAAATGTAAAGAAAAAGAAGGAACATTTTATCATATGTGGTGGGATTGTAAGAAGGTGAAGGGCTTCTGGGAAATGATATATAATGAGATGAAAAAGATGTTGAAATATACGTTTGTTAAGAAACCAGAGGCTTTTCTTCTAGGAATAGTAGGAAATGAAATAAATAGAATGGACTGTAAACTTTTCCAATATGCAGTAACAGCAGCGAGAATATTATTGGCCCAAAAATGGAAACAGGAACAACTGCCGACGCTCGAAGAATGGAGAATGAAACTGATGGAGTATGCTGAACTGGACAAACTAACAGGAAAGATCAGATATATACGAGATCAAAAGTTCATTGAAGACTGAAAATTTTCAGACTATTTGAAATGTGTATGTGATGAGCAAATAACGCTAGTGGGATTTCAAGAAGTTCTGTAAATGATAGAGGACTATTGTATTGATGAAAACTAAGTGTATGGAGGTTTATAAAATGCAATATAAAATTAGGAAATGCGTATTTAAAAATTTGAATAATGGATGATTGTCAGAGAGGTTGAAGGAAGTCTAAAAAAGAAAATATGTGATAAATTTAGATTGGATACTATAAATGTATGTTGGAAAATTTAATAAAAAATTAATAAAAAAAAGTAGTGATGGCAACCAAGGTTATAGTTTTAAATGCCGATTAGACAAATTAAAGAGGAATGAGGATAGCAATTACTACTTTGATGACTATATTCTACGTTCATAATTGAAAGTAGTATGATTCCAAATGGCAGTTTCAGGATAACACAGGAGTGGAAAGTGCTGTTGTACTTAGGTCTTGCTAAGCTGCTTCCCATAGTGCCAGAGTGAAATACCTTTTGTTACCCACTCTGTATATGTTATGCATAATTTTATCAATGTCTTTTATAAATTCTACACCCTTCCAATTATTCCAGTCAAAAGTATGTATTGGTGAGCTATGGGGTGGAAACATGAGCAAAACCCTTGACTAGCTGATCCAGGAGAAGGAAAACTCTGATCCTGAACCTCCTCTGAGATGATAAAGAGTGCTAGTTGTCAGTTTTCCACTCACCTGGGGAAAGGATGACCAAGAGGAGGGATGTGCCCAGGAGTGCCTTCATAGCACTGGAATAAGCAAGAGCCAGGAAGAGCTGGGCCACCAAAGGCAACTGATACAGAAAAGAGTCCATTCAGAGGTATTTAAAGGAGAAGGAAATATTGGCCTCTTGGCAAATTGCCCTGCTGTCCAGCCAGCGCTTCCCCTGGGCAGCTCTGCTCGGAAGCCTGAAGCTGACCTAGGCAGGGGGGCAGAGTGCACGCAGCGAGAAACTGTTGCTGTGCGTGTGTGTAAACATAAATCAGGCAGCACGCACGGTGTCTTCCTTATCTTCTAAAAGTCTTTATTCATGTAGAAAAACAGCTCTTAAATCTCTCCGGGCGACAACTCACACATCTTGCGTCCTTTCTCCGCAAAAGCGAAACCAGAACTGAACTCAGGAAACACTCCCCTCAGTATACTCAACCACGCCTCAGAATGTAAGACGTCACACAGAACCTCTTAAGCCTGTAGGTTCTGATTCTCTCCACAGGAAAGGGCCCTGAGGGCAACACTTGGGAAACCTGGTTTCTTGGGATGTGGGAATTAGTGACTATTTGTCCTAGAACGTGTGATCCCAGATTACAAAGTTTGTTAATGAATTGCAATGAAATTACTTTCTGTAGATTTATTAGGTTTTCCAGACACAATTTCCAATTAAAAGGAGCCTCAGGGCAGCACCTGGGCAGAACTGGTTTGATAGACTGGAGGAAGGGATACACATGGAGACTTGCTCTCATCATTCTCATCATAGTATATCTAATTTTATGTTGATTTGATTGTTTTATTATTTATACCTTGCCTATGTGGCTGGGTTTCTAGTATTTTATTTTGGGGGGTAGAATTGCATATGTCTATTTGAAGCTTTTTATTAGAATGAGGTCAAATGAGAGAAGACCTACTGCAGAATTAGAGTTATTTCTGCTGGTCCTTGGTTAGATCTTAAATGTACATGGAAGAAAGACCTTCATATACAAATAAATGGTATGCACCAAGGTCATCTAAACCGTACAGAGCAATCTCGATTGATAGGAGTGAGCATTCTAAGAAAATCCTACCAAGATGGCATTGCACACCCATGCAGACTCCCCATATGAAATCACAATCTTCTCAGAACTGCTGGAGGGGCTGTGGAAAAAGAAAAACCTTTCCCCACCTATACTGGGACTGCCCAAACTTATTCAAATTCTGTAAAATGGTTTGTAAAAAAATGCAAAAAACACAAAAACAAAAAACTACCCCACACCAAAATTTTAAAAGATCCCATTCCACCTTCAACACAACTTTTAAAAACACAGTTATGGCATGACTGTTTGAAAGGTTTCCACTCTCTTGAATTCTTGGCATTGATTCTGTTGTCTGCTGGAACCCCAATCGCCTCATATAGAAAATTTGGCAGAATTTGAGAGTTTGGTTTTCTTCTAAAACTATGTGGAGGTCAACATTGCTTGAAAATCATGAATTACTTGACTTCTGGGGAGGCGCCTCCGGTAATGGCTGAATTCCTCTGACTGGGAGGAATTTGCTCCATGGGAACCTGGGTCTGGCCGCCACGGCGAAGGTGGAGACCCATTAAAATCACAGGCGGGAGAAGGCTGTGAGCGTGGGATTCGGCGGACACTTTTGCGCCTCCCCCACTTACGGGGAACCCCGGTTTTTGGGGCTCCGGAGCGACGTGGGGTGAGTGGTGCGGTGCATTGAATCATCTGCTTCTTCCACGGAGCGAAGCCGCATAGCCGTTGCCGGAGACCGCTGACCTTTTCCTGTGGACAATTGGATTTTAAAAGTGGTTACCCGTGAGTAGAGTTTAAGCGGAAGAATTGGATTTCTAAATGTTGAATTTGGCATCGTAACAGGGAGGTTCAAAACAGGAAGTCCGCCTTCCCCTTTTGTAAATAGTCTGAGGCAATGAGGCTGCAAGCTGGAGTCCTGGAAAGTCTTTTGTAAAAGATTAAATTTCCATCGGTAAAGAACAAAACCCCCCTTTGGAGGCAGGAGAAGGGGGGGGGAGTTGAGGACTGAGTATGCCTGCAGGAGAGAGCGAAGAGATCTAAAACACCGCCACTCTGACCCTGGAAACGGGCTGCTAGGAGGACTGACGTATTGTGGAATGTTCATTGACAGCATTTAGAACGTTCATTGACAGCTAGTTAAACAAGAGAAATACATTGTTTCTACTGTTTCTGGAGGTTTCAAAAAGGAGTAACTGAAAATTGAAATTAACTTGAAACTAATTTTGGATTGTTTAAAAGAGGATACTATTGACTATTACAAATAGAAACTGTTTCCCCCTAGTGGAAGCTTTTGAAACCGGTTGCTTTACAAGAGTTGGGTTAGGGAAATTTCCAGCTGCAAGTTAAAAACCGTGAGACTCTGGGACTGACCTTGAATCTTCTAAGTGTTATGGTTAATGGAAGAGGAAAAACAGACCAGTCAACTGCTGACAAAACATAAGGTCTGGGAGGACTTGGCAATAATCCAGGAGAGGTTCACCACCAGGCCCCCCTGCTCTTTTTATTGCAGCCTTTGTACCAGTATATGTAAAACCAAGAGAAATGTTGACAGAAGAGGCCCTAGTGGCTGCATTATTTAAGATAAATGATTCATTGGATCAGCTTCACAGGAAAATGGACACGATAAATGCGAAAGTGGATGTTCCAATCACTAAAATTAACTTAAATATAGAAAGTATAAATAATACCAATATAGAAATCACCCAGAAATTGACACAGGAAACGATTTCTGTTGGGTTGAAGTAAACGACAGACGAGTGGCAAGGTGTCATACGGGAGGCATCTACCGAGCATGTCTCGGCGAGTCTCTTTTATTGAATATTACAGCATTACCACATATGTGCTTGTTGCTGATTGGTTAACACAAATACAATGCAAGGGCATTAATCATAAAGGTTGGGAAAGGGAACACATGGTTACTAGTGATTGATATTGCATGACTTGAAAGAACATAACAATCGCGTTCTGTAGATGTGGTCAACAATGCGTTAAGAACAGGTCAGGGTACTGAACTCAATGTGAACTGATCAGAACATTCCCAGACCCATGCGCAGAGGCAGAAACTTCCCAGCAACTCCCCCTTCCTTTTTTTGTTTTTTGTGAAATGTTGCTGTGTGATTTCAGGCCTGATGGGACAAAAATACTTTGGGATACGTGGTATGCCAGCTCATGCCCGAAATAAGTTCGCCCACCGATGTTGCTATGTGATTTCAGGGTGAATAGGACAAAAATTCTTCGGGATACGTGGTGTGCCAACGCATGCCCGAAGTAAGTCTGCCCACATCTCCCCTATCATTTACAGTTGATGCTGCCAATTCGCACAGTAGGCGGCAATGATTTTATTAGGTGGCAAAGGAGGAGAAAGAAACTGAGACCAAAGTCACATGAGACCAGGAATGCATTGGATGAAGCCTTCCAGAACCTTGCCATTGATTCTATACTTACGAAGAAGTTTCTGTTGACCAATCCTCTGGATTACAGCTAAGAGCTGTGGAGAAAGGGGAGAGAGCTCGTGCAAATTACTATCCATAATAGAAGCAGAAGGATGAGAAGGGAGCACTACCAAATGCGCCCAAGAATCACCCTTTTTTAACTGCATGGGCATATGGCTCCAGAGTTGAAGCATGATCGTGCCCACATAGTCAGGATCTAGGACTCCCGGAATAACCAGGATTCCTTCTTTGGCCACAGAGAATTTGGGTAAAATTAAGCCTGCGACCTTAGGTGGTAGTGGGCCCGCCAACTGAGTGGGCATGAGCACAATTTCACCAGGTAAAACAGTGTCTTTGGTTTCCTGATTAATTAAATCAATGGTGAATCAGAGGGTGTATCATTAGAAAAGGTCTTAATAGTAGAGACTAACGGAGTTTCCCGAACTCCTGCACTGATTTGCCCAATGATAGCCTTTTCCGCATTTCGGGCATTTCTTGGAAGGCTTAGCCTTATTGGCTTCACCATTCCTGTTTGCTCCCCCGCCAGGGGCTCTGCATTGTTTAGCAAAAACAAAAAAAGGAAGGGGGAGATGCTGGGAAGTTTCTGCCTCTGCGCATGGGTCTGGGAATGTTCTGATCAGTTCACATTGAGTTCAGTACCCTGACCTGTTCTTAACGCATTGTTGACCACATCTACGGAACGCGATTGTTATGTTCTTTCAAGTCATGCAATATCAATCACTAGTAACCATGTGTTCCCTTTCCCAACCTTTATGATTAATGCCCTTGCATTGCATTTGTGTTAACCAATCAGCAACAAGCACATATGTGGTAATGCTGTAATATTCAATAAAAGAGACTCGCCGAGACATGCTCGGTAGATGCCTCCCGTATGACACCTTGCCATTCGTCTGTCACTTATTTCAACCCAACAGATTTCAGTACGGCAAACTGCGGAGGAGGCCAGGGAAAAAGCTGTTGTTGCTGAATGTAAAGAAACACAACTGGAGAGAAAGAGAAAGAGAGCCCCAGCTATACAGAAGCAACTTGATGAATATAAGTTGACGCTTGCAATGACTGAACTTAAAGAAAAACAGACGAATTTGAGGATTAGAGTTCACCTTTGGTGGACATGCCCAAGGATTAAGACACTTTGGGAGATGATTCATAATGAAATGAAAAAGGTATTTAAATATACCTTTTTGAAGAAACCAGAGGCCTTTCCCCTGGGCATGGCTGGCCAACTGGTGTTAAAGAAGGACAGAACTCTTTTCACGTATGCTACAATAGCAGCAAGAATACTCATTGTGAAGAACTGGAAGACACAAGATTTATCTATCCGGGAAGAATGGTAGATGAAGTTGATGGACTATATGGAATTGGTGGAAACAACTGGCAGAAATCCGAGACCAGGGAGAAGAGTCGGTGGAAGAAGACTGGAAAAAGTTTAAGACTATTTATAGAAATATTGTTAAAATAATGAATGTTAGAAAAAATGTTGGAATGAAGTTATACAGCTTCAGTAGAAATGCTATAAGGAATTAAGTATAAATAGATTAATAGAGTATTAAAGGGAAATATAAGGTTAGAATATGTTAAGATAATTATAGGATAGAAAACAGAGGAAGATGGAAAGGAATTGCTGAAACAATTAATAGAAGTGGAATACAAAAAGGGAGGTGTGAGGAGGTCGTGGAAATAAGGGAATGAAAGTGAAGATACCGAAATTGTTTTGTGTTTTAAATGGCTTGTGTCTTGTTTTGTTAATCTTATGTTCTTTCTTTTCTTTTTTTGCTTTTGCTTTTGCTTTTTTGTTTTTCTGTTTTATTGTGTTTAAATGGTTGGAAAATCAATAAATATTATTAAAAATAAAAAAATCATGAATTACTTGTTGCCGAAGACTTGGAAGACCCTGAATATTTATGTGCTATTGGGTGGGATTTTATCATATATACAGCAAATACAGGTATCCAAGACTCCCTCTAGATGAGAAATTTGGCTTTTGTATTGTTCTTAAGTACTTTTCCAAGTAAATATTACATCTCTCCTGGATATACTGCACTGCTGTTTTGTACATCTTTTGGGTTTTCATACTGATTTAAAATTGATCAATAAAATAAAAATAATATTGAGGAGATAAGTATGTGTGCCAGCTTGAGCTCCTTGGAGAAAAACGGGAATATGAGGTATTAGTGGAGGGGTAGGGCCTTGGGGGGTAGTTTTTCTTGGATAGTTTGTCCACCTTTGGTCCTCACCCAGCACTCAACTTTCCCCTGTGGGTCATAGAAGCTGTCAGCATTCAACAGCTGCCACATCCTGAGAACAGCTTCAACTGGCTGGCTGGCTAAGCCAAGTGAGGGTAGTTGATGGGTCCCAAACCTTCAGTGAGTTGGGACTTTCCTTACATACGGTAACAGGCTCCATCAGTTTGAGTGGACAAAACCCATCATGGGTCCAGCAGGCAAGAAAGTGATTCCTGAACATGTTTTAGAAGAAAGTGAGGAACTGATGGCTCTGGTTACAACCTGAGAAGGTAGCTGATCCAGGAGAAGGAATACTCTGATCCTAAACCTACTCTGTCTTCTGGGATATATTTATGGGGGGGGGGGGGCTAAGAAACAAATCCTACACAAATCCAGAGTGGAGTCCATAAGACAGTTGGATGGCATAAGGAAGTCCTTATGGCAACTCCTGCACCCAAGCTGGTGCCATTTTGCACCCATTTTGGTGTTGCTAATGCAGCAGTCCAGGTGCACTCAATTGACTCTCAAGACAGACAGATGCCAATAATAATAATAATAATAATAATAATAATAATAATAATTCGTGCTTTTTAAGAAAAATAGGTGCCAGTAGTCACCATGAAGTTGCTGCAGTAAGTGCCACACTTTAACCATTTGGAGGGAGGTGCTGGTACTGTGTCCCCTTGAGTAACCCCCAAAAAAACAGGAAGAAGAAGAAGAAGAAGAAGAAGAAGAAGAAGAAGAAGAAGAAATATTTTTTTGTCACTCTTAATCTACAGATCTCTGGGCACTTGGGAGTAAATACCATGCAAATATCTCACATAGTCTCCATATGCCCAATTGTTTCAGTTGTATATCAATATTAACTCAATTGTGGGTTCAAAATTACATAGAAGATTAAATTACTCAAAGTATCATTTCATCTTCACAGTATAAGGGAGGGTGAGGGCATTGGAAGAAACAGGGAGAGACTCAAAGTCGCATCCAACACTTTACAAAAACAAAAAGACACATATCAGTGTTTGGTACCATCGCATCAAATTGTGCGATGATAACTTTAGAAGTGTCTAAATCTGTGCAGTTTGGAAATATTCAGTCTGCCATATTGACTCATAATGGCATCCGATGGTTTCCAAATGTACACCACAACACACTCCTCACTCCAGAAACCATCATGCCAAATTTTACGATGAAGTAATCAGTGCAGTTTGGAAAAGCTTGGCATGACATTTTTATTCAAAATGGCATCTGATGGTAACCAAACATGAAGTAAATCTGGCTTCTTCACCTTGAAAACTGTCATGCCAAATTGACATCAATGTCTCAGGAAAAGTTTAAACGCATAGCGAACAGATGGATGGAGGTGTTAGTAAAATGATGGCAGAATTGGTTTGACAACAGTTAAGAATAGTTACTAGAATAGTAGTTGCAGTTTGACGCTGAAATAGTTCTCCTTGGGAGCTCTGGCCTTTTGCAAACATGTTGTGTGCTTCTATCTCTCTTTCCTATCAGGATAAGAAAACCTGTCTGGATGCTTTGTTTGGAGAGATTCCCAGTGAGTGCAGATGTCACCAAAGTTTAGTTAGAGAGACGTGGAACATATGAATGCTGTTGGCACTGATTACAGTGGTGCCCCGCAAGACGAATGCCTCGCAAGACGAAAAACTTGCTAGATGAAAGGGTTTTTCATTTTTTCAGCTGCTTCGCAAGACGGAAACGTCTTGCAAGTTTGTTTCCTTTTTCTTAACACTGTTAATACAGTTGCGACTTGACTTCGAGGAGCAACTCACAGAACGCGGTGTGGTAGCCTTTTTTGAGGTTTTTAAAGACTTTGGTGATTTTTGAAGCTTTTCCAAAACTTTCCCGACACCGTGCTTCGCAAGACGAAAAAAATCACAAGACGAAAAAACTCGCGGAACAAATTAATTTCGTCTTGCGAGGCACCACTCTATGGGATTTCAAGCATGTGCAAATAACAAGCTTGGTTCAACTGGAACAAGGAGAAATAATATTCCAGAAGGCAATTATAAAAGCTCACTCTAATGACTCTGGCTCCATTGCCCAATATTCAGTGCATACTGCTGTGTCCCTGGCACAGTTCAAGAACCCTGAGCTATGTCCAGCTTTGCTACCTAGGTAGTCACCTGTACCGGACCGTGGTTACTTTGATCTGGGGCCTGGAAGATCAGAAAAAAGTATATGCTTCTTTGAACCAAGTTAGACCCATACTGAGTTAGAGGAAACATAGGGGCACTGCGTCAGCATCAATATGTTGCTCTATCCATCAATGTCTTAGCAACTTCCCATAGTTCCTTGGACATCAAGTTAATACACAGGTGGTGTAGAATAGCACAGCAATTGTACAAATTACTTTTGAATAGTGCCAATGTTTAGAAAGGTTTTAGTTAGAGGCAGACATGCCATCAATTGTGGTGGGACTGTCCAAGAATAGAAGTTTATGGGTGGGTGGAAATACATTCAGAAATTTCTCATATTATGTGGGAAAAATTAATCCCTGTCAAGTTTTTAATTGCAGGAAGGTTATCAAGAGCTTGATGATGTTACATACTTGTTTGACAGTGTTTTGGTTTGGTGCACACATTTGGCACCACATCTGAAACGGGAAAGAGTGACATAAAATCTGTGTTGCACATATTCATAGTCCACCCAGATGATTTTGAATTACCAGGCTGAGCTCACGTTGCTCGGTCAACCTAGCTGTTCAAAAGCACATCAAAGTGCAAGTAGATAAATAGGTACCGCTCTGGCGGGAAGGTAAACTGCATTTCCGTGTGCTGCTCTGGTTCACCAGAAGCGGCTTAGTCATGCTGGCCACATGACCCGGAAACTGTACGCCAGCTCCCTCAGCCAATAAAGCGAGATGAGTGCTGCAACCCCTGAGTCAGTCACAACTGGACCTAATGGTCAGGGGTCCCTTTACCTTTCCTATTACAATGGCAATTTTTTTGTGGATGGAGCCCTGCCCATGGGCTGCTCTATCTCATGTGCAGCTTCTGAATGTGTCGTTTTGTTTTTTGACTGGACCGTAAGGAATAGAGCTTGGTGACATCAGATTTTCAACATCGTGATGTATCACCAGCCACACATTAGGATCTGGAGATACATCACAGTTTTAAACACCAAGCTGCATTTGACCCAGCCTCGCAAGGAGCCTGGCTGAAACTGCCCCCACTCTCACTGAGGAAGTGGAGGTGGCTTCACCCCAGCACCTCACTGAGTCAAGAATGACACAGCTTTTTTGAGCTGCTGAGCTGCAGGGTGCAAAGGCTCCCACCCCCAGCTGAGCAAGCCGCAATGTCCCTCTGGCTTGCAGGCCAGCTGGAAGGACAAAGGAGTTGTTGCATTGTAGGATCCTACTTGCCTGTTGTTCTAGGACCCAAGCTTAGTACATAAATCCCTCCTCTCTAAGTTCCCATTGCTCCCAGAAGGTTAGCATTCCTAGTCGTTGAAGTATGCTGGTCACCTACGTATGCGTTGTGGTCTTGGGTGCCTCTCGGTAGGGGTTTTCCTGGTTCTGGCTCTTCCTTTGGGGCTGCCAGCTGTGATGGAGCCGTTGGGTCCAGTGCTGCTGGTCCACTCAATTGTGGAACTAGTTCTTGTGGCTGCTCAGCCTCAGGGGTCACTTCTGGACTTCCTAGTTCTGCATCCCTTACCCGCTTCTCCTGCTCTATGGGCCTCACCCTTCTGCTATCCCCTTGGGATTCCTCTGTCCAGCCCTCCTCGCTGTTTCCCCCCCTGGGAATCACCATCGTAGTTGAGCACAGTGGCAGTCAAATGCAACGAGGCGGTACTCCCAGTCCCCTTGGTGGACCAGTGTATACTGGTATCTGGTGAGGAAAATCGACCACCTGAGGACGCGGGGTGACAATACCTGAGGGGTCTGCTTCTTGGGGGCAAATAGGCCAAGCAGTGGCTTGTGGTCTGTCACGACGGTAAAGGGGCGCCATATTGGTCTTTTGCAACTTTCTGACCTCTTGCAGGACCTTAGCCAGACCTTAGCAGAGTATATGCAGAGTTCACGAAAGCAATTGGTTGCAGCCAGGACGGACGAAACAGGAACCAGTAACCTCTTACTTATAGGTGTTTAATATATACATTGGACTTCAAGTTACTATTCACAGGAACAGAACAGAACATGGATCTTTAACTAACTCTCTCACCACATGACTCTTACATTAACACTCAACTCTCAACGCTCTACTAACACATTCCAGTCAGAAGGCCATAAATCATTATTCCCGTGAGAGAGCTTGACCAATCCTGGAGCTGTCTTCAGGCCTCTATATCTCCAGGCAGATTTTACTCCTTTACATTGCCTTGGCTGTCAGCCAACTCCTCACTGACTCTGTGTGAAGCTGCACGTATTCAAAATCCCAACATGCCCATACAAGAAATCGTGAAATTTCTTTACTTCCTTCACAATTGCCAGGCCCTCTTTATTTGCGAATAATTCCTCTGGAGTGGATAGGGTCTGGGAAAAGTAAGCTACTGGCACCTCTCTTTCATCCAGAAGTTGCAACCTCTTGTCAAAGTGCTCCAGGACTGAGTTTGAGACAAGCAGATCTTTGACAGCTTGAAAGACAGCCTCCTGGCACTGCCCCCACAAACAAGGGGCCTGCTTGTCAAGCAGTCTGTGTAGCAGCTCCACTACCACTGCCTTGTGGAGTAAGAAGGCATGGTCAAAGTTCAATAGTCCCAAGAAGGCCTGGAGTTCCACCTTACACTTAGTTGCTGGGGTGTCGCAAATAGCCTGCACCTTGTCCCCAGTTGGGTGGACTCTATCTGTAGGCAATGAAAGGTCTTCCTCCCAGAGGTCTTCCTTCCTCTCAAGCTCTGGGAGGAAGACCTTTCATTGCCTCTGGGAGGAAGACCTTTCATTGCCTACAGACAGCCACCCAATCTTAAACAACTCCTAACCCACAATAATACTACAACCAGACTTAACACGGACACTGGCACCAGAGCCTGCAATAAACCCAGATGCCAACTTTGCTGCCACATACACCCGGACAACACCATTACTGGCCCCAACAACATCACACATACCATCTCGGGACTATTCAATTGCTCATCATCTAACATTGTGTATGGCATCAAATGCCAACAGTGTCCTTCAGCTCTCTATATTGGACAAACAGGCCAAACCTTACGCCAAAGAATAAATGGACATAAATCTGACATCAAGAATCACAAAACAGAGAAACCAGTAGGAGAACACTTCAATCTCCCAGGACATTCTATACAAGATCTCAAAGTAGCTGTTTTACTACAAAGGAATTTCAGAAATAGACTGGAAAGAGAAGCTGCTGAATTGCAACTCATTACCAAACTTAAAACCATGGAGAGACCTGGTTTGAACAAAGACATTGGATTCTTATCCCATTATACATGACTAAGCCATTTCTCACCTTCTCACCCCTTGCCTTTTCCTGTAAGACCTATTACAGTCGTTAAGAGTCGTCAGCAGGCTCATCTCAGCTATCTGCCAATCTCCCATTCCCACCACCCTTCTGAGTAATACCCCTCCCCACCTTCTCACTATATAGAAGGATCTGGCAACTTCTGTTTCAGTGTATCTGAAGAAGTGTGCTTGCACACGAAAGCTCATACCAAGAACTAACTTAGTTGGTCTTAAAGGTGCTACTGGAAGGATTTTTTTTATTTTGACTATAGCAGACCAACACGGCTACCTATCTATGATCAGGAAAGACCAATTGGTTAAAGGTATACAACTCGGAGCTAAACAGTATAAATTGAAAGCTTTTGCTGATGATTTGGTTTTGACATTACAGGAGCCAGAATCCAGTACCAAAAGAGTATTGCAATTAATTCAAGAATTTGGTCAAGTAGCAGGATTTAAGTTGAATAAGGTGAAAACCAAGGTGTTAGAGAAAAGATTGAGAAAGAGAGGTTTCAGAAGCAGACAGGATTAATATTGGTTAAGAAAGTGAAATATCTAGGGGTTCATATGACTGCTAAAAATGTGAATTTATTCAAAGATAATTATGAAAAATGCTGGATGGAAGTGAAAAAGGATTTGGAAATATGGTCAAAATTGAAGTTATCATTGTTGGGCCGAATTGCTGTGATAAAGATGAATGTACTGCCTAGGATGTTGTTTTTGTTTCAAACATTGCAGATTTTGGACAAGATGGACTGTTTCAAGAAATGGCAGAGAGATATTTCGAGATTTGTCTGGCAGGGCAAGAAGCCCAGAATAAAATTTAAGATTTTAACTGATGCTAAAGAAAGAGGTGGATTTGCCCTGCCAGATCTTAAACTTTATTATGAATCAGCCGCATTTTGCTGGCTGAAAGATTGGCTACTTCTTGAAAACACGGACATTTTGGATCTAGAAGGTTTTAACAATGTCTTTGGATGGCATGCATACTTATGGTATGACAAGGTTAAAGCACATAAGGCCTTTAAGAACCATATTGTCAGGAAAGCATTGTTTAATGTCTGGGTAAGATATAAGGATTTGTTGGAAAGTAAAACACCAAGGTGGCTGTCACCAATGGAGGCTAAGGCTCTGAAAAAAATCAATATGGAGACAAATTGGCCAAAATACTGTGAAATTTTAGAACAAGATGGAGATAGATTAAAGCTGCAGAGCTTTGACAAATTAAAAACTAAAGTTCGAGACTGGCTTCATTATTATCAAATAAGGGAGGCTTATAATTTAGATAAGAAGATTGGTTTCCAGGAGGAAAAATCAAAATTGGAAACAGAATTGTTAGATCCTAAAACTAAAAATTTATCAAGAATGTATAACTTGCTGTTGAAATGGAATACACAGGATGAAACGGTTAAATCTGTTATGACTAAATGGGCACAAGACTTTGGACATAACATTATGTTTGCTGACTGGGAACAGTTATGGACCACAGGTATGAAATTTACGGCTTGTAATGCCTTAAGAGAAAATATAATGAAAATGATCTACAGGTGGTACTTAACCCCAGCCAAGCTAGCAAAAATCTATCATTTGTCAGATAGTAAATGTTGGAAATGTAAAGAGACTGAGGGCACATTTTTTCACCTTTGGTGGACATGCCCAAGGATTAAGGCTTTCTGGGAGATGATTTATAATGAATTGAAAAAAGGTATTTAAATATACCTTTCTGAAGAAACCAGAGGCCTTTCTTCTGGGCATGGTCGGCCAATTGGTGCGAAGGGAGGATAGAATTTTTTTTATGTATGCTACAACAGCAGCAAGAATACTCATCGGAAAGTACTGGAAGACACAAGAATTACCCACCCGAGAAGAATGGCAGATGAAAGTGATGGACTACATGGAACTGGCTGAGATGACTGGCAGAATTCGAGACCAGGGAGAAGGGTCGATGGAAGAAGATTGGAAAAAATTTAAAATATATCTTCAAAAATATTGTAATATAAAAGACTGTTAGAAAGATGTTGGGAAAGGAAAATTAGGTCGTTTTGGTAGATATGATATAAAGGATTAAGCAAAAATGAGTTGATGAAATTGATGAAACAGAGGATGTTTAATTACGTTATTTTAAATTAAAATACGTAAATGAAAATAAGGTTAGAAGGATTTGCTGGAAATACGATCTGAACTAGAATACAAAATTGGGAGGTGAGAGGAGGTCATGGAAATAAGTAAAGGGAAAAGGTTATGTAAAGGTTTAATCTGTTTTTGTTTTATTCTAACTCAATGCATTTTTATATTTTTTGTTTTGTTTTTGTTTTTTTATTCTATTTTATTGTTCACTTTTTTCTTGTTATTTCTCGCTTTGTTATGGTTAAATTTTTCTTTGTATTTTGTATTGTTTTTCTTTCTCTTTTTTGTAATTTTAAACTTGGAATAAATATCATTTAAAAAAAAACTATTCTAGTATCTGGGTAGCTGACACTGTTTTTTTCTTCTGTTTTCTTTTGGAACTCATACTTAATTTTTTCTACATCTGTGTAACACAGAGGAATAGTGGATTATCATTTGTTTTGGCATGATAGGATGTGCTATTCTCAAGACCTCTATGTGGTATTTTATTTAGGTTTGTATTTCTTTCTTGGGTAGTAGCAGTGTGTGCCTGTTGCCGTGAAAGCAACCAAGCACCTTGGGGCATCTTAAGCATGAGAAGTTGAAAAGAGAGACCCAATCTCAAAATGCTGAAAAATGTTGACCCAAGAAAGTTGGTTGGACAGTGTTATCGAAGCTACAAACATGAGTCTGACCAAACTGCGGGAGGCAGTGGACGACAGGAGTGCCTGGCGTGTTCTGGTCCATGGGGTCACGAAGAGTCGGACACGACTAAAGGACTAAACAACAACAACAACGACAGTTCGGCCTAAATTTCAGCCTAAAAACTTCTATATGCACAAATTAAGCTGTTATAAATGCATTTAGCCTCAGAGGTATGGGTACAATTAAGTTTCCGCAACGTGGACATTGTAGTTATTAAATACATATATTCAGTGTTGTAACCAGATCATTTGTCCTTCAGAAACACAAAGTAATTTTGACAGATAATACACGTTTTTCATATTCAACTTGGCATCAGGGCCACTTGAGCTTCGGGGCAATACGTAGGAACAATTGCATCAGTAAAGCATAGGAAGGTATCCAAATGAAGACTTGAATTTCTCAGAAACCTCACATATAACATGGGAATTCAAAGATCATTCATACAATTGGATGGACATTCCATGTAGATTATCTGGACCCCTCTTCCACTCACTCCCAGCATTCATTTCGCAGCAATGAATGTCACTAAACACATTCACAGCCCTCCTGAAGATCAGTGCATAACTCAAACCATCTTCTTGTACCAGCTCTTGACTTCTCTGGGACTTAACTTGTATCCCCACATTTCGGCTACTCTGCATGCACAATGTTTTCCTTACTATCAAAACGGCCATTCAGTGTGTCAATGCATGTCTAAGTTGTGCACAGTCATTTCCAGACTTGTGGTTGGCACTTCTGAATGATTTTCCCAGGGCCTCTTATTACTTGTGTATTTGCCATGGGTTGTTATATTTTAAGAAATATAACCTTACCACATAATTAATGGATACATCATATAAGAGGGTGGAAGACAAGTTTTTCAAATAATTAAAATGATAATCAGAGAAAAACCAGGTGTTATCATATTGTTGAGAGACTGTCATAGAGAAGTCTATTGACTCAACATGTTGGAGGAATATTTAAACTAAATTATCTATGAAGATGGCCTCAGTCCAAATTCAAGAATCTGCATTCAAAAGCATTTCTGAGAAAAAAGAATAACTTCTGCATGCTGCTTTGCATGCAGAAGACGCCAGATATGAATCCCCAAACCTCTGTACAGTATAGGGCTGGGAATGTCCCATTTCAGAAACATTCCAGTTCTATAATTATACTGCAGCCACTGAAGGTATCCAGCCCCTCACATCTAACCACCTAGCATAGTTAATGGAACAGAGAGACTGTAAGCCTACAAAAAAAGTTTAGTTGGCTAGCGAGATTCATATGGGGGTAAGCAGCCTCTGACATCACTGGACGTCATCCCCTCAATATTTTCACAGGCTGAAAAGCTTCTCTGCCACTGCAGTAGATCCGTTGTAGCACCCTGCTTGTGGTTAACGCTTAGCTGGAATGAAATATTCAACGCAGCAATAGAGAAATTAAAATAATAATTTATTTGTCAGACAAATAAATGAGAGACACAGTGGTATATGGATACCAAAGCTCTGCCCACTCCAGCCCTGATGGCCAGCACTTATATTCCCTCAGCCCAGCCCCCTTGCTCCTCCTTTGGCTGCCTCTGTCCAATCAGCCTGGTTGAAATTCCTATTGGCTGTTTGCTAGAACCAATCATAAAAGATACACCCATTTCCTATTACCTTTTATGGGAGACAAAGAGCTATATTTCCTTCTATCCATAAACGGCAGACAAGTAGCCATATATCTTACATTTGCCTTGACCAGGCACCTTAATTATCAGATCATCTTTGCCCTATTGCCCTATTACCCTATTCACTCCAAAACAGATGGCTAAAAAAGATGGCTCATTAAATTTTATCTTAAACAGAGATCTTGGGTTCACCTTCTCACACACCATAAATGAAATAAGAATCTAACATAAGAATCTAACATTTCTTACTTTCTAAATCCTTTGCATAATTACATTTAAGCCAATATATTTCATACATAACATAGATAGATTTTTAGAAGGAAAGGCCTTTTCAAAGTAAAAAAAGAATTTAATAAAAACAGTGCCCAGAAGCAACCCCTTAGATCTACACCCCCCCTTCAAGCCATCTGCTGTTTCTATTTAGCTTTTGCCCTTTAACCTTAGGAAGATGTGGCTCAAGTCTTCTGTTAAACAATAAATTTCACTATTTACCAACTCTTAATTGTGTCTTTGCAGCTTGATTGTATTCTGTAATTTGTATGGTCAGTGTGACCTTTTGCTCCCAGCCTGTAATTTCCTTTTACAACCCTAAAGTGCTCGTCTCCTGCTAATGCTACAAATCAGAGGGGCCCTGTTTAGGAAGATAAACATCTGCCAAAGCACCCAGGCAGCTGCTTTATGCCTGGCATAAAACATACAAACATTTGCAAATATATTTTTTAAGCTCATTTTAAAATGCAGGTCTTCATCAGATGCCTCATTCCCCCCTTTCAAGCTCAAGGACCTTCATCCCAAGTGTCCTTGATAGCTTGACCTTCATCATATTCCTGAGGTAAAGCTCTGTATAGGGCCATGATATGAGGTAAAGTTTCATTTGAAATCATTTTGCTAATTGTACTTCTAAAACATGAAATGATACATGGCACCATACATAAAACCATTACTACTACCGTCAAGAAAAATAAGCAAGACAATAGTATCCCTTTGAGTCCCGCAACATTAGGTAACCAATTGGTGAGCCATCCCATATCCCATCCTTCCCATTTTTGTACTGGGACATGTGCTATATTCTCCATCTTTGTGGCCAACACACGGATTGCCTCACCATTATCAGAAATGTTAAAGCAACAGGCATTCCCTGTCAAGTTCAAGACTCCACATAGGCCTCCCTGCCTGGCAAGTACATAATCCATTCCCATTTTCAGCTGCAAAATGGCGGCTCTACTTTCATCCAACTGTTGTGCAATAAGTCTCAAACTCTGGGCCGTTGCATTGGTTACAAGTTCTACTACTGCTTGCAATCGAATTATTCTGTTTAGATTATAAATAGGATCCCGTGCCCCTTGTATGAGCTCATCAGGATTCCAGGAGGCAGGATCATAATAGGCTATAATGTGCTCTGGTGGCCAATCATCAGTATCGCTCCAACTTTGGGTACTTCCTCCTGCTATATGAGAAATATCAGTGTTTCTTCGTGTACACTTGGCCGAACTATTGGGCATAATCCACATTGGTGGTAATACCCATCCCAGGAAACAAGTCCCACTCCATTTGGAAGGGAGCTGCTTGTATGCCCATTCTCCACATATCCACCACAACCATCGGGTCTGAGGTTTTTGGTACGTGGAGTGCATAAGGCGAAATATCAAAAGGGGTATAGAGTTCACAGTGCACTATGTTAGATTGCCTTTTGCTGTCACAGTTATGTTCCACACCATTTTCCATGCATGAATAAAAGGAGGTGCACAGGGCAAGGTATTCCAAGTTCGATAGGTAGTACCGTTTGCCCAGGTTTGACTATTCTTAATATAATCCCAAGTATAGTGGCAATGAGAAGAGCCTACCATGGTAGAATCAGCTGCATCTGATGATTTATGTACACAGAATTCCCCTTGCACAGATATAACTCATATTGGTTTAGTTGAGTTCCATCCAGGGAAATTCTGTACTTCTGTGTGGCATTTCGCTTACCATACCAATGGCATTTAATGGTATCGGTAATAAGGGCATACCTCCCTCTGAATCATCTGGCCCAAGAGAGCAAACAAGGCAACTGGTCCTATTTGTAACATTGGCTACCATCTCAGCTAAGCCTACCCACATATTGTGGTCATGGCGGAATCCATATTTAGCAAATTTGGTCAGATTCAAAGACCCTTCCCCTTCCCAAGGGATCAGGATTAATAATAAAATCATGTTGATGTCTAGTATATGCATTCCTTCCACAAAAGATTACCTTATTGTGATAGCAAAAAAATATTAGCCCCAATATAATTCCCCCAGTGACAGAAATGGGGAACCACCAAGACCAAAACATATATCCCGAGGATCCCCAATGAGTAATATCCCTGATAATTGTTCCACAAGGGGGGGGGGGCAGTCAATCAATTGTATAAGAGAATCTTCCCGTTCACAATCGCTGGTTCAGACGCTCCTCAAGCTTCAGGCGTGCGCAGGTCAGCCAGCTTCCAGGTTGTGGCTGCAGCAGGCCGGTCGTCTAATGTTGCCCGTGACTTAGCCCGTTCCCCGTAGGGCTAGATACAGGGGTTTTTGGAGAGAGTCAGTTTAAAAGGATTAGAGGGGTCACCTTTACACGTCCAACTGCCTTCGGACTTCTTCAAACGGGAGTGATGAATCCAGGGGGTCACCTCAGCTACCTTCACCACTGTTGGAGTAGAGAGCAAGACTGTGTAAGGCCCACGCCACTTAGGTGCAAGTGGATCACGTTTCCACTCTGTCACCCATACGCTATCGCCAGCCTGGAACTGATGAATCGGCTTGGCAATGCTGCACGTCGTGCGCTCGAGGGCCCACCTGTTAAGAGAAACAAAAACACGGGAGAGAGATTGCACTTGTCCCTGTGTCACATGGTCTCCTATTTGTTTGAGGTCAGCTGGAATATCCTGAACAAAGGAGGGCGGCCTCCCATACAGGAGCTCAAAAGGTGACAACTTAAGTCTTTTTGTGGGTGCACACCGAACACGAAACAGTGTTATGGGTAACACATCTACCCATCCCAATCCTGTTTCCTGGGTTAATTTTGCCAATTGGGTTTTCAGAGTCTGATTCATTCTTTCAGTTTTTCCGGAACTTTGAGGCCTATATGCTGCATGCAGTCTCCATTTCACTTGTAGGACTTGACATACTTCTTGTACTACTCGACATACTTCTTGTACTACTTGATCAATGAACGCTGGCCCATTATCACTTCCAATGCATCTAGGTAATCCAAACCTCGGGATCAATTCAGTGAGGAGTCTCTTAGTTACCTCTCGTGCCTTTTCAGTTCTGGTGGGAAAAGCTTCAACCCATCCGGTAAGAGTATCTACAAACACAAGGAGATACTTGAATCCCTTAGAAGGGACCAGCTCTGTGAAGTCCACAATTAGGCTTTCCATGGGGACGTATCCCACATGTTGGATTCCAGGAGGTTATACCGGTCCCTGCCTGGGATTGTTTTTAGCGCAAAGAACACATTTCTGTGAAATGCAAGTTGCTAATTGTGATAGGTTAATAATATACAACTTCCGACTGAGACTCTCTCTGGTTGCAGTACCGCCAAGGTGAGTAGATTCATGATAATTTCTTACAATTGTGCCTGCTAGGTGATGAGGTACATAAATCCTGTTGTCCGGCAGGATCATCCGACCATCCTTCACAACCGCTCCTTCCTGTTCAGCCCACTTCCTCTCTTCTGGGGTATAGTGAGGTTTAACTTCTTCTGGAACTACCTCTGGTATGAGGGCTGCTATAAATCCTCCCACAGGCTTTTGGGCTGCCTCTCGGGCTGCTTTGTCAAAATATATTGCAAATATATTTTTTAAGCTCATTTTAAAATGCAGGTCTTCATCAGATGCCTCACCGTAGAAAGATGTCCTGCAATTACAAAAGGGCTTCCAATCTTCAAGTAACACTGAACTCTCTGTATGCTCTCTTTCATGGACAAACATAATCTAGGCTAAAACTGAGCTCTTTAACCTTTAACGGTTGTGCAAAGCTGGGCATTTCCAGAGGTGTACCTTTCATGACAACCCACCCTATTCCCCTGGGACAGCCAGGAATCTGCATATGTTTGCAAGAAGCATGCTGTCATGTCTATATATACACCAATGAGACCAGCAACAAAACGTTGGCAGTGCTGCTCTTCCTCAGGAAGGCCATTCTCTCCCCCCGCCCCACTGCCCACTTTACATCTTTCTAGTTCAACTGACACACAACATTCTGGGCCTACTGACATGCTCAGTCCTCACTTGACTCTTTGGAGTTCGAGTGTTTGGATGTTATTGTTTTCTTTGCTCTTTCTTCTCCTTTGTTTTGTTTGCTTAAGATGTTTTGTACAGTGGTATCTCGGGTTACATACGCTTCAGGTTACAGACTCCGCTAACCCAGAAATAGTAAACTCGGGTTAAGAACTTTGCTTCAGGATGAAAACAGAAATCGTGCTCCGGAGGCGGGGCAGCAGCAGGAGGCCCCATTAGCTAAAGTGGTGCTTCAGGTTAAGAACAGTTTCAGCTTAAGAACGGACCTCCAGAATGAATTAAGTACTTAACCCGAGGTACCACTGTACTTCGGCACAGCTGCTAATGGGACATGGAACAGTGTGGTGCATATCATCTGCTTTTATGTCATCTGCAACTGCACCACAGCCCAGGACATTTGTTCAATCAGTTTTGAAATTGCAGCGTTCTCTTTAGGCAAGGGGACGTGACTGTTGCACATCTACAGCCATTTTAGAGTGGCAGCAAAGTGTTGCAATCACAACCCTTGTTATTTCATTTTCGTAATTTCATTTTAAGGCGTTTTTCTCACATGCTTGTGTTGTTGGTCTTTGCCTTCAAACATTTATCAATAACTCCACATTCCACCCCTGTAGAACCATGTATGTTTTGTGTGTGAGATGGGGTTCTGGGAGGTTGTCTAGTCTAACATCCTATCCAAGGCAGAAAGGCCAACATTAGAGGATCCCCAACAGATCACTGTGCAGCCTGTTCTTGAATAGCTCCAGATTTAGGGCATAGGGATAAGATTCATACTGAAGATGGGGTTCGAAGCAGCTGTAAGGCATTAGCTTGGTTCCATTCAAAACAGTCTGGCTAAGGGAAGCCACCACCAAATTATTATAATTATATAATCTCACCAAACAGATCAAGTGTCACAAATTATCCTCTCTCTTTCACAATGATCTGATGCAGTTAGAACAAGGAGGGTCAAAGTTCCAGAAAATGATTTCATCAGGTCTCAGTAATGACTTGGGAGTCATTGTCCAATATTCATGACACAACACTGTGTCCCTGGCATCCTCCAGTACCCCTGAACTATGTCTAGCTTTACCACATGAGCACGTAACCTGAGCTGTGCCTTTAGGCTTTAGCTACATTTTGATCTGGGCCCTTGAAGACCAGAACTTTGCCCTGGGAACTAACTTTGTACTTGCAAGTATGCTGGACCCCACACCAAGTGTGAGAAAAGATGGAGGCCCTGGTTCATAGTCAACATATCTCTTAATCCCTCAATAAACTACTTCCCATGGACCTTGGATATTCAGGTAATGCATAGGTGGCATAGCACACCGGTGAACCTCTCCCCCATTAATTTTGGAATAGTGTCAATGTGGTGGAGGTATTCCAGTTATAGAGAGACATACCACCATTTGACATGGGGATGCCACAGAATATATTTTTTGGTTTTGTGTGAAGAATATATTCAATAATTTTAATATTCTGTGGCAGTGTTTCTCAACCTGTGGGTCCCCAGATGTTGTTGGACTACAACTCCCATTATTCATAGCCAGCATGATCAGTGGTCAGGGATGATGGGAGTTGTAGTCCAATGACATCTGGGGACCCACAGGTTGAGAACCGCTGTTTTATACGAACAAATTGATTTTACCCCACAGTTGTGTTTCCTTTCATACTTTACATGGTTTAAGAAGTCTCTTAAGAGAACAGATCACTTTCTATACTTGCATGATGCATCAAGATTATTGGTTGTCCAAATGTTGAGTTAATTACATGTTTGGGGAAGAGAGCAAAGGTATGAAAATGTATGAATATTGAATATAACTGAGAAAATAAACCATAATGTAACAGTGCTGAAAAGAAAGAAACAACGGATGCATTTTATGCCATCCTGTGGCCATTTACTTCGTATCCTAGCTAAAAGCATCTAAGCAATGTGCTATCAGCAGAATCATCACAAATCTGGATGTCGTCACCTGTATGATGCTTTAGTTGAAGATGACCACACTCTGGATGGATGCTTCCATACAAGGCTGATGAAATAACACAGAAGAATTTTGTTGAAAATTTAAAAGAAGAACAAATGTTTGAAAAATATGGATACTTATGTGGTAGCTGGAGAGATTGCAGAAAGGGTGGTGTATTCTGCTTTTGTGTAGCTGCTTAGTGTTGTTGTTTCTTTGTTATACATTTATAAAAGCCAATAAAATATACATTGTTAAAAATGGTTCAGGTATCAGAAAATAAAGAAGGTTTCCAGTTAATAGAGAAATATAATGCATAAAGATGATGTTGTTACTGAAAATGGGTAGTGAAGCGGATGTAAACATCTAGCTTTATTCAGTTAAAGGCAACGTGGCTAAAGGCAAGCAGATCAGATGACTCAAAGTATCTTCACTCTTTGCCAGCAATGTGATGCAATTGGAACAAGGAGGAATGAAATGGCAGAACCCTGGTACCTGTCTATAACCCTGAGCAATGCCTAGTTTTACCACCTCAGCAGAGCTTTTTTCTGGGGCCTGGAAGGTGATAAAAAAAATATGCTCTTTCCAACCAAGTTAGAAACCACGTAAAACAAAAGCAAAGGCAAAGGCAATGGCTCATGGTAAATGCACCTAATTTCCAATAGAAACCCATCATCCTTTAAAAAAAAAGAATACCAATAAAATGAAAGACCTTTAGGAGTCCTGCTGCATGAAACAATAATGTCTGAAAGCAGTGGCGTAGCATGGGTTGTCAGCACCCGGGGCAAGGCATGTAATTTGCACCCCCTAACCCGTGGATTGCGCCCCCTAACCGCACTCCTGGCACCCCCCCTCCACAGTGGGCGGCGACCCGGCGGCTCGGATCGGATTCGCACAGCCAGCACTGCAGTGAGAGAGAGTGAGTGAGCCAGGTAGGGGCAGAGAGCTGTGAGTGCGAGCGCCCCCCCAGATGTTGCGCCCGGTACGGACGGCCCCCCCTGCACCCCCCACGCTATGCCACTGTATGAGAGGAGCAGATTGTATGTTTCTATACAAATTGCATTAGGAGAATAGAAATGGGGCAAGATAAAAAAAAAGGGGGGATTTCGGTAGGGCATCTTTTTAATTTATAATTTAGGAACCATGAATTTCATCAGAGGAAACAAATTGTATGTGGAAAATATAGTCTAAGGTTTCTAATTCTGATATTACTGGGGAAGCCTAACTTGCGAGGAGTAAAGCAGGCTTTAAGTTGGCCTTCTATCCACCTCCTGAAGGAACTGCACACCAAAATAAATTTAATTAAGAAACCACAGGAGCCCACTTATCTTCCCTTTTTCCCTATGGGAGGATTACCACTTCCCTGTCAGGAGAATCAGTCTTCCTTGTTGAAGCTGCCAGTACTTTCAGGCACTATGAAGCCATGATGGGTTAAGGGTTTTCTTAGATGCTGAAGGCTGAGGGCTACTCTTCTCATCTGAGGGCTACTCCCTTGCTTACAGTCTTACCAAGTCTTACCAAGAACTATCTGATATCCAGACCTATCTCTTTCTCAGAAGACGAATCCTTTGGAGGAGGATATTGGAGGGGGGGGGGGGGTTCTATGCAGGTTGCATCTTGGTTTTGCCCTTGCCTTTGTAATCCCTCGATTCTTTCTTTGGTGCCATTACAATTTAAATTGTACGTTAATAATAAAGAAAAAAAATGCTTAGAGGTTTCTGGCAAGAACTAATGAAATAAAAAATAAACAATTAAGCCAATTTCAACACCGAGCTTTGAATTTCGCTATGACCCTCTGCGTCTTCTTGGCAAACACACAGCCCCCACTCCCAGACCTCACAGAACCATTTGTTCCCAGGTGATGCCCAGAGCATGAATCCTTGGCCTATAAATATCTCCAAGTAAAAGCTCTCCCTGTATCAGTTCTCTTGCCTGGTCCATCTCTGAGTTTCCTGATCTTTCAAAAATGATGAAAATACTTCTGAGCCTCCTCTTGGCCCTGCCTTCTTCAGGTAAGTAGGAAACAATAGAATGGGATTCCTTTTGTCATCTTTTGATGACTCCAGAAATGTTTGTTGCTTGGGCGGGAATGTGAGAGAAGACAGGATATCAGCATAATAGAGAATAAGGACTGCTGGCTTACCGAGGAGAGTAAACTCAAGAGTTTAAGCACTTAAGCCTTGATGACCAAGTATAGTTAGTTGCAAACATGTATTTCTGTGACGGAGGAATCTGATTAACCATACTAATAAGTGAAGGCTACAGTTTCCAGGATACTTAGGAAAACCGTTCTATCTAGAATATATTATTATTTATTCATTAATATATGTATTGCTTCATTCCCAAATGGCTTCTGTCCTATTTAGAAAACAACAGCAACAAAAGAAATCTGCATCTTTTTTAAAATCCAGAATGATTAAAATATACATCATAGTTAAAATATCCATATATACCACCCAGATTAAAAGGTAATTCTCTCTCTCTCTCTCTCTCTCTCTCTCTCTCTCTCTGTGTGTGTGTGTGCGTGTCTGGGTGTGTATATATACATTCACACCAACCATTACCTGCTTCTCTAATATCGTTGCCCTTAGTGAGTGTTCTCTAAGCCAGGCTCCCATCGAAGACAAGAGTCAGGTAATGCGAAAATGGTGTGTGAGTGAGAAAAACTCAAGTACTGGAGCAGCAATGAGCATTTCACAAATAGTTCCTAACTTTATTGCTCTAGCCAAAGGCCATGACAAACTTGTAGGAATGGTATTAATAAAATAATACAGAGCAGACATCCATAATATAACCCAACATCCATAATGTATGGGAGAGAAGATACCAGAGAAACCAACAAGCTTAATTTTACCTTGATTTCATATTAAACCTTTATTGCCTTACAAAAGAAACCTAACTATTTCTTCTGGGGTGTTGCTTTTACAAACAAAGGTTTCAGAAAGTGATCTCTTGGGTTTCTATTTAAGGAGAATAATAATAATAATAATAATAATAATAATAATAATAATAATAATAATAATTTTATTTATACCCCACCCTTCCGGTTCAAACAACCAGGCTCAGGGAGGCTAACAACAAATTTAAAACACTTAATTGATGCAACAAAAACAGCATAAAATACAGTATAAAACGTGAATAACAATAAATTCAGAATTCAAAAATCAATTTAGGGAGGAAATCCATCCAATAAACATTAGATGATCACCAGGGCTAGCTGGCTAAATTAGTCCTATTCGGGCCAGCGAGGAGACAGGGGGGAATTAGCTGTGGGATCCCAGAGCGGGTAATCTTCATAAAAAAGGGAGGGGGAGGGAAGGAAGGGGAATAAAAGATCAGACTAAGTTCAAATTGAAAGCCAGGTGGAATCGCTCTGTCTTACAGGCCCCGCGGAAGGAAGTTAAATCCTGCAGGGCCCTGGTCTCATGGGACAGAGTATTTCGCCAGGTCAGAGCCATCACTGAGAAGGCCCTAGCCCTGGCCCTGGTGGAGGATAATCTGACGTCCTTAGGGCCCGGAGTTCTCAGGAGTGGTTACCAAGGGGGGAACTTGGCATTTCTAAGTAGTTGCAGGTCCCTTAGCTAACACTTATTTAAAGTCAAAGGCCATAACAAAAATGTAGCAATAGTATACAAAATTAACACAGAACAAACATCCCTAATCTATACCAACACCAATGATGTAAGAGAGAGAAGATACCAGAGACACCAACAAACTTAATTCTAGCTTGATTTCAGATTAAACCTAACAATCACCAAAACCAACTTGGCCCCCAATTCTATATAGTACAGCACAGGAAAATGTTGCATTGGCATAGAAGCTATTTAAAGCGCACGCGCGCGCGCGCGCACACACACACACACACACACACACACACACACTTTAACTGAGTACATTTCACTCTTGCCTTACTTGTTGTCCACCTAGATTCTGTAGGAATAAAAGCAGCTGATATTACTAGTAGTAGGGTGTATAGTTTCAAAATCATTTTTATTCTGCACAGTTTCAAAAACCTTAAGGGAGTTTGACTTAGACCCCCAGATTTCAGTGCCATAGAGCATTTCAGCAAGCACTTTGCTACAAAGTATCTTTAGGGCAGCTTCATTCAGCTGCCCTCCCTTATTGTAACATAATTTCATTAATGTGCCTTTGGTTTTTGGTGCTTTGACTTTCACTGCCTCAATATGACTCTTCCCAGAGAGGGTTTCACTAACAAATACACCTAGGTATATAAATGAGCAGGTTTATTCTGTAGTTTCTTGATTTAAACACCATTTTTTTTACTTTCGACTGTTTTCTGCTTTCACACCATGAAGCAGGGCTGTTCACAGTGTAAAATCATTGGCATGCATCAGGACTGAAATATTTCGGTTCCTTTTCCTATTTCTTTTTTCAACCGGTACATAGAGGGGTACTCTAAGAAGCCATTCTATGGAAGGGAAGGTTGCATATGGCACCCAATAATTAATATGAACATTACAGCTAACACACATCTACCCTTTTGCATGACACCTGCTTAAGAAGAAGGACACCTTCTCCCACATTATAGTTCTTTACCATCTCAAGAAATCTCTTCCACCAACCTCTGTCTCATTTCTACAGCAGCATATCTTACATGTGACTACTGTCATGAAAAGAGTACCTCATGCGAAAAGAGCAAGAGCGAAGACTGCATTAACGCTGACACCTGTTCCGCTGGTCTTCTGAGTAACAACATAGGTGAGCTGAATTTTCTCACTTACTCTTGGTCACCCCAAGGAATGACTTGTGTAAATTAGCATTATTAAGTATTTTTAATTGCCCTTATAGCCCACAATTTCTCCAAGGAAATGGTTCTTCTTTTATGCATTTAACCATGTCAGGTTTATTATGCTGAGAGGCAGGGACTCCCCAAGGTCACCCAGTGAGCTTCATGGCTGAGAGGGGATTTGAACCCTGGCACCTCAGATTCCAGTCCAACACTCAGCACCCATACTCAGCCACATAAGGCGGAAAGGCATTCCCTTTTCCTTTCCATCACATGCATCACATCAGAGAGATCCTGGCATGCATCAGCCTGGGGTTGACTAACCTTTGGCCTTTTAGACATTTCTGGACTACTACTCCCATCCACCTCAGCCAGCATGGTAAATGGCTAGAGATGATGCAAGCTGTCGTTCAGTAAATTCTTTAGGGCCACAAATTAGCCATCGCTTTCTTAACTCCAGAAGCAGTGAACTCTGGTTTGGTTTTGGTTTGCCTTCAAGCATAAGGCAAAGTATTCAGTTAAATATATTATTACAATTTCAATGCATGCATCATTTTGGGCACCTACAAGTTCTTTCTCTCTTTGCTGTTACACCAGCTGTTCCAGATGAGATATTATAATGGAAAAACGGTTTCTAGCAACCCTATCTCTCCTTCTTGCATTACTTGAATGAACATCCTGTGAAAGAAGAGGTGTGATATGATGTCATGCTCAGAGACCCTCTGTTGCCTTCAAATTCTTGAGGGTGGTGGGAAACTCAGAGTGCAATGACACTAAGGCTAAGTCACGCATCTAAACTGTCTGTGAATTTTGGAGAGATTCATGGGATTCTTGGCTCAAGAGCAGCCACATCATCTTTTTATCCTGAGCATCCTGTGATTTAATCACACAACGATGGGTTATATGGCGCCTTGGCCTCACAATGATTCCTGGAACATTGGTCATTCTAGGTTTCAGCTTCCAGATCTCTCTTCATCTGCATGCCCATAGCTGAGTGGCATTCAACTAAATCCTACTCAGAGTATACAATTGAAATACCACCCACTGTTTCTATGCTAGTTTTTTTCTTAATGTTTGCATATTTGTATGCACTGTTTGGTTGGGGAATTATGGATTTTGAAGGACAATTGTGTTTTGGTTCATTTCTTGGTTCAAGAACTCTGCATTATGTAGTTTCTCACCGAAAAAAAATGTAGTTAAAGAGAAGTATCATTAAAAATAAATATATTTGGAGGGGAGGGAATAAACCAATTTTTATTTTTATTTTGCGTATCTTGTGATTTATTTCCTTTTGTTCTTTTCAGTTCCAGAGTATGAAGTGGTAACTTACCGGGGATGTTCGTTTTCCCGTTATTGCCACTCAGGTGATTACAGCTTCAGTGCAGCTCAAGGTAAATTCCTTCAGCTGAAGAAGGTCTGCTGCCAAACAGAAGAGTGCAATAAGGAACCTGTCCACCGTGAGTATCTGCATCTCTGAAGGTCAAGGGCTTATAAAAACAGTGTGTTTTTCTGGCGGAACATGCTGGAACCTAGTTCTGCCACATTTTGGGGGGAAGGATGCAGGAGGCCCTGGGGAACCCAATCAGACCACCTCCTTTCTTGATCAAATTCTTCCCAAGCTTGGGAAAGCAGGTATGGGTCTGAGACAGGATCTTGGAACCCTGCTGCCTCCAACCCAAATACAGGTGGGCTTTGGGGAGGTGGTGGGAGCACTCTCAGACCCTGTCAGAGCATCATGCTTCCTGACCAAAGTTGAGCAAATGCTACCTGGGCTTGGGGAAGGAGGCACTAGGCTATGACAGGAGCCAGGAACCCTACTGCCTCCTACCCAAAGCCCCCCCGTCTCCAGCAGAGGGGGCTCAGTGTCAGAGCATTTGGGCCAGTAAGCCAATGACAGGGGTCTCCCCGCGGGGTTGATAATCAGTTTGCCACCCTTGAAGTGAGCAACGTAATTGTGCCATCTCAAGGCCGATTCACTTGGAATAAATTCTTAGTAGACATATGTAGAAGTGTTAGAAATCCTTTGGCATATCACTTTATTTTTTTAATTAAATTTATACAATCCTGGACTGTAAAAAAAATAAAAATAAAATTCCAAAAAGTTAAAATTACAATAGAATAAAAGCATATTAAAACTTGCATCTACTGCCTAAACATATGGATAGGCTAGTCTCAATGTTTATAGCAGGCGCCAAACACAATTCCAGCCCCCTTTTTTCTAGAAAAAAAAACCACTGTATGAACCAATTATATAAGTGCCACTGAGTTACAAGAAAAGTATAGAAATCTTTCTTTTGGTCCTTTCTAAGAAGCATTGGTGGTTCATCCTTGACTCTGTAATGGGTGGCGCAGATGATCACCTCCTTACATACATCTGTCACATTTCATATAAGCAGTTGGTGGGACTGAAGGAAGAGAAGTAGAAATCTGGAAAATCTGGGAATCACTCTCCCCCATGTGGATTCTGGACATGCCCACTCCTTGCTTACACACCAACACACACACACAAATACACACACACACACACAGAGAGAGAGAGAGAGAGAGAGAGAGAGAGAGAGAGAGATTACCTCCAAGAGAATGCAGCTGTCTGTACATTCAGATACAGAGAGTTAGAATCAGAAAGCAGAGAGCTTGCCTGATACACTGCTACCAAGTGAGAACTCCATGATAAAAGGTGTGCATGATAAAAGGTGAAACACAACAATATTTTTTATAAATATATATATTTATATATATATTATATAACAATATTTTTTATAAATTTTTTTTATAAACATATCAGCAGATATGTCTGTTCTTCAAAGTTGATGGCAAATGAGGGTTAGGGCTGCCTGGGAGTGGGCCCTAGCCAACCGAATGTCTGGGGCAGGTTTCACAGAGGAGGAATCTCTGGGATGCCCGATCTCTCTGATCACGGGTAGGAGGAGGAGTTACGCTAAGGACAGACCATGTCAATACCGAGGAGGCTTTGAAGACTACCTCTGCCTCCGGGTCTGGTCTTCACCGGAAGAATATTGGAATCAGCAAGGGAGACCCACATGACCTGAAGGTGCTGCTGTGCAATTCCCTGTCAAAGATTCATAACACCACTGCCATCCATGACTTGATCATGGATGAGGGATTTGACCTGGCATGTGTGACAGAGACTTGGTTGGATGAAGCAGATGGGCCTCTGCTTGCTGCTGCTTGTCCACCAGGTTTCCTTTAGGCACAGCAACCTAGGTCATGTGGGCGGGGAGAGGGGGTTGCAGTGATTTTTAGGAAGTCATTAGCTTGGACCAGGCATTCTATTGGGAAGACCCAGTTTTATGAGTGCATATTCTGAAAGCTGGGCAATAGGGGGAGATAAAGTTGCTCGGATTCAGAAAGAGGTAGACTCCAACCATGTGAGTAGGGCTGGGGTGGGAGAGTGCAGGAGTCCTGTCTAGTCTAGTTGTGTGGGATAAATTCCAATCCGTTACCTCCGAGGATGTAGACAGGATGCTTGGACGAGTGAAACCAACCACTTGTCTCGTTAAAATTCAGCCGGGAAGGGCTGGGCGATGGGCTCTGCAGGGTGGTGAATACTTCCCTCTGTAAGGGAGTCTTCCCAGCCCCACTGAAAGAGGTGGTCATTAGACCGCTTCTTAAAAACAAATCTCTGGACCCAGCTGATATGGCCAACTATTGCCCAGTCTCAAATCTTCTTGGGCAAGGTGATTGAGCGGATGATTGCTGAACAACTCCATGCATGTCCAAAGGATGTGGACCATTTGGATCCCTTCCAATTGGAATTCAGGCCTCATCATGGGATGGTAACCACCTTGGTCAAGCTGGTCGATGATCTCCAGCAGGTTAGGAACAAGGGTGAACGTTGTTGCCTAGTTCTGCTGGATCTCTTAGCGGCTTTTGACACCATTGACCATAACATCCTTCTGGACAATATAGAGGGGCTCTCACTTGTGGGGTGCCTCAGGGTTCTGTCCTCTCCCCCATGCCTATATTATCTATATGAAGCCGCTGGGATAGATCATCAGGGAGTTTGGGCTGAGTGTTCATCAGTATGCAGATGATACCCAGCTCTACCTCTCTCTTAAAATCTGACCAGGTGAAGGTCCTGTGTGAGTGCCTGGAAGTGGTTTGAGGATAGATGATGGCTAATAGATTGAGGCTGAATCCTGACAAGACAGAAGTACTGTTTTGGAGAAACAGGGGCAGGCGGGTGTGGAGTTCTGAATGCGGTAACTGTGCCCCTGAAGGACCAGGTGCGCATCCTGGGATTCATTTTGGACTCCCAGCTGTCCATGGAGGCACAGGTCGAATCTGGTATGCAGGCTGAGACCCTACCTGCCCGCAGACTGTCTCGCCAGAGTGGTGCATGCTCTAGTTATCTTCCGCTTAGATTACTGCAACACACTCTATGTGGTCCTACCCGGAAACTGCAACTAATCCAGAATGCGGCAGCTAGACTGGTGACTGGGAATGGCCACTGAGAACATATAACACTTGAAAGACCTACATTGGCTCCCACTACGTTTCCAAGCACAATTTAAAATTTTGGTGATGACCTTTAAAGTCCTATACGGCCTCAGCCCAGTATACCTGAAGTAGTGTCTCCACCTCCATCCTTCAGCCCGGACACTGAGGTCCAGCATCGATGGCCTTCTGATGGTTCCCTCACTGTGAGAAGTAAGGTTACAGGGAACCAGACAGAGGGCCTTCTCCGTAATGGCACCCTGTGGAATGCCCTCCCATAAGATGTGAAGTTTTATTCTGTTTTTAATGTTCTTTTGAAAGCCACCCAGAGTGGCTAGGGAAACCCAGCCAGATGAGCAGGATGGAAATAAATAATAATTATTATTGATATCATCTTCATCATTAATGCAGGACATAATGTGGAGGTAGCCTGTCCAGCTTGTGTCAGCAGCTACTAGAAGGCATGAAAGAAATCAAAATAAAAGTACAATAAAAAGAATGGGGAATGAGGTGTATCCATATGCTGACTGTAGCTTTTTATTATGGTAGTTCCTTCACATGAAGATCTTTCCCCCAATGGTCGACAGTGTCCAGCCTGCTTCAAGACCACCGATTTTATTAAACCAAAGGATAAAAGTTGCCCACGTGAGGGGTATGTCAGCTGCCTTGCCAATGAGACCAAGTGCATTCACTATTATAGTCTTATTGGAGGTAAGTAATATTGCCAGCTTCTGTCTCTTTCTCATTTCCAGAAAAGCAATGACTGAAATTTGTTTATAGCTTTGATTTCTTTCTCTGAGGGAAAGGGCAATGCTCTAGTCCTGTTTTGGATTCCAAACTATCCCCATATGAAGAGCATAACAACAAGAGGGGACAGGCTCATTCATGTGCAAGGTTTCACCTTGTGTAAGACTGGGGGGCCTACAAAGCACAGCAGATTCCTTACAGCACAACTTTGTCCTCTAATCCACAAGGAGGAGCAAATGAGAGGAATACAGGGGAAGGTGTAGGACTAGCCAGCACATCACAGCTTCTCCTGACAGCAGTATGCACCATTTGGTGCTGGTCCAGAAGGACAGAACCACACACTTTGCCCAAAAATTCAAAAGTAAAGAAGTATGGGAGAAAGAACGGTCCTACCATGTACACCTCTGTTCATATTTCCTAGGAAATAAGTTGAACTGTATTAATTGAATCTTACCACATCACAAGTGTGCAAAAGAACTGCTGCCTTAGTCTAGCAAAATACATGGGGTGGGAGACCAGGACTTTTTTTCAGCCAGAACTCAGTTCTAGCAACTCTCAGGGGGGCACCATTGCCATTCTAAGAGAACAAGGGGGGCACTCATGTTGAGTTCTGGCACCTCTTTTTCTAGAAAAATAGCACTGAGACATAGGATAACTTCCTGTTCACAATGCATCACCATGCTGTTAGCCAGGAAACCCAAATTCAAAGCTAGTGATACTTGGCTGTCAGATTGATTGGTTGGTGAGTGTGTATTGTCAGTGTGTTGGTTGAGCTTTAATAACCACAGTCATCCCTATCCCCAAAGTGCTAATAAAGAACTCATGCAAAGGTTATACTTTGTGTTACACAGATCCATATTCATTTCAAAGGCTGACATTTAAAGGCTGTGCAACTGAAGACTTGTGTGCCCTTAATGGAAAAAGCTTACTACACGGTAACTTTGGACTGACTCAAATTGAAGCAAAATGCTGGAACGCTAAGATTTCCTCAAAGAAAATCGACCTTGAGGGGTAGATACAAGACAGCAGAGCTCTCCTCGTTAATTCCACCATTCATGGTAGCTGCAGAAGAAACTGGGAGCCTAGGGGTGAGAAGAGGAGCTCAGGTCTCATGGGTTTTCTTTTTCACAATTGGTGAAATTCATTATAAAAAAATAAACTCATCTGGCACATTGAATCTGTATTCTATATCTCTATGTTTTATATATGCAGAATGTGTAGAATGCTGAGAAAGGCATTTGAAGTAAAATATGAGAATTTGCATGTTATTTTGTTCAGCCCCACTTGCATGCCAAGGCCCTGCGACCCTTACAGACAATAATTACACAGAAAGAATTATTTTCGTTTATGCGTTCTAATAGGCCACAGCTTTATTGTTTACAGATGCGGGTGGTTTGGCTTAGGCATTGGGTGAAGCCAGACTATATCTTGACTTGCGCCCATCTGCAGGGTAAACCACCAATAGGGGAAGCCCTATGACGTACATCAAATAGGGACCCTCTGAGGGCTCCCCATTGGGGCAGTGACATTCCAACAGCCCACGTCCAGGCATTGGAGAGAATCCACACCCCCAGATCCCTTTAATAGGATACCCTTAGCGGGTAGGGGCAGGCGAAGGCTACACCCTCCCATCCATCCAAACAAAGCCTTACCCAATGCATAACCTTACAAAGTTGTGTTGATTGCTTCCAGGTAGGCAAAAAACAAATGGCTGGTGCCACCCAGCTGGTCTACTTTCCATTGATCTTCTATCCTGAACCAAACAAATTGTTTCATTTTCCTTTTTACACGAAAATTATAAAAGAAGCCAACTAATTTTTATTAATAATAAATGGCAATGGCAATCCAGATATTATAGAAAATGCAGACAAGCATCTATTGAAAGTGATACTACATTTACAAGCTCACCACAAGCAAGAATACTAGGGTGGGGGTCATAGCACAAGGGAGAACAAACAAAAACAAACAACACATGGGGAGGTCCATTGTCAAGGATGTAATCAAAGAAATAACATTACCTACACCTTATCTCATAATAAAAGAAAAGGAATTAATTTAAATAAAAACAAAAACAAAGAAAGAGAAAAGAAAACATCAAGGAAAAAACAAAAGGAAAAAGAAAAGAAAAGGAAAAAGAGAAATCAGCAATATATTTTCTCTAATCAAACATAACAACTTTACCTCCAATAACTCTCACAGCCATTTCTACATATTCAACAATAATAAATCTTTTAATATTTGTCCACAGTTGTTTCTCCATTGTGATAAAATATAAAAATAATATCCCATAGTTCTTTACTTATTATGTATTCATTAATTCACACCCACTTTTGACCCTTCTATTCCCATTTCATTCTCCATCTCATCAATCAAACCTCTAATTGTTTTTATTTGCTCATAAAGCAATTGTGGAAGGATGCCAACAGTGAATGGAATGTCAAACAATGTATTTGGCATACAGAATATTCTTGATCTTAGTTACAATTTATTCTCCCTCTTAATATCTTCACAGTCTCCACCTTAGTAATTTCAATATCACATTTCTATCTTCATTACTTCTCAACTTTATCTCTTATCATACCACAGTCTTTTCTCACAGAGGTAATGTGTACTGTAGAATAAAAATTACTTTTATTTGAGAAGTGACACTTTGACCCTGCTGCCTGCACACTGCAAATGAGCCTCAGTTCTCCTTCCTTCCTGCCCACCCAAACCCCAACCCAGTAGATCGACTCCAGCTTCCCTGGCGAACGGGTCGCTCGCTTGCCAGCCGTGGCTTTCCTTGAGTCCCATGCTGAGTTTCCATAGGCACCCATACTGGAGAGAGGCTTGGAGTTCGGGGAGCAGTGTGTGTGTGTTGGGGGGGGAGCAAGAGGGAGAGAACAGCACACATGCAATAGCCAGCGGCACTTCTGAGCAAGGCCCAGCTAGCCTGATGGGTAAAAAGCTGCTGCTTGGTTGTGTTGTGGTTGCTGCAGATCTCCATTGCTTTAAAAGACAGGGAGTAGGGGCGCTGGTGGGTGACTTATGATTCTTTCCCACCCCTTGCCTTCCAAAGCTTGCAGCCTCTTTGCCTTATTTAAGCAACTTTTCCTGTGGTGTTGGGGAAGGAGAAGGAGGAGATGATAGTGGCCATTAAATACAGTATACTAGAGGTTTCTTTCCAGTACACCCATATCAAACTTCAAAGTACGAGGGTAACTCTAGAGATCAGATGAAAAACTTTGTGCCAAAAGGTGTGGCCCACAGTATACCCCACAACAAAGGTGAAAGTAGGAACCTCATTCTCCACAGTCTTTCCAACATAATAGTGAGCTTGATGAATTTATCTTTGCAAGACGTGTGGAGGTCCATGGCAGCAAAAGGTAATTTTAAGGGAAATTTCCTGGAAGTGAGAAGAAATTTGTTTTTAGAGATGGATTACACCATATAGATTTCCATGCTTTTTCACTTTTGAGGATCCTATGTCAGTCTCCCATCTCTTCCGTGTTGCCCACAAAGCTATCTAATATCATACCATATATCACTGAAACTGCCTCTTTCCTGTCATGGCTATATCTGTTACATAGCGATTCAAAAGCTGTCAAGAGTCTCAAGCCTTCACCATTGCATTCCAGAGACTTTGCAAAAGTGCATTGTTGATACAGTTGTAACCAGGACCATTTAATGGCTTTTGTCTTTCCCTCATGTCCTCTTTTGAGATTGCTTTACCATCTACAAACAAATCTCCAATCCTATAGAAACCATTTGTTTCAAGATCTCCAAATGGGTTATACTGTATTTGTTTGCATGTTTAAATAAGGGGTGATCTTGCAGGGGCATCAGTGATGAAGGCAATACTGAGTTCCATTTCCACCACACCATCAATGTTACTTTGAAAAATGGGTTATCCACCTTTTCGTGTTCCATCTGAGGCAGCTTCAGGAAGGGCAGAGCACGTACTGATGGTCTTGTGTGGGTACTTTCTCTCTGTACCCATACAATATCTACTTTGCCTTTAATGCGTGGCATCAATGATTTAATTTGGAAAGCTGCATAGTATAATGCAAGATTGGGTATTCCTAGCCCCTCTTTATTGCTATGTCTAAATAAGATGTTTTGACTGAGTCTGGATCTTTTTCCTAATGAAATAAAGAGATTAATTTGTTTTGCCATTTTTTAAGTATGTTGCTTAAACCTGAAACAGGAAAGAGAATTTTGGCAGAATTGACATTCTTATAGCTACAATACGACCTAGCAAGCTAAGGTTTTTGTGCTTCCATTAAGAGAGTTTTTTATTACCATTTTGAGCAAAGACTTATCATTTCTTCATTTTCATTGTTTAAGATCAGCTGTAAAGATTATCCTCAGGTATTTAAACCCCCCAAGGGCTATCTTTATCTTTGACATTTCTGTCAGCTGCTTTTGAACTGCTGCATATTTAATTTGTAGTTCTGAAATTCAGTGGAAACTTTCAAAATGTTCTTTCAAAGATTAAAGCACAACAACTGGATCTTGCCCAATTACCAATCTATCATCCGCAAACAAATCTACTTTTTATCCAACATTTCCTATTTTCACTCCCTTCACAGAGGCACATAGTTGGATAGCTAAGATCTTTATTGCCACTGCAAAAAGCAGTGGTGACAGAGGGAATCCTTGGCCGGTGCCCCTGTTGAGGTTTCTTGGCGCATCATCATATCCATTTACCATGATTTTAGCTGAAGATTTTGAGTAAATTTGTTGAATCGTGTGCAGAATTTTTTCTCCAAATTCTAATTTAGAAAGTAAGTGTTTCAAATAGGTCCACTCAACTCTGTCAAACACTTTAAAGGCATCGAGTGAAATTAATGCCCCTGGAGTGTTTCGTAGCTGCAGGTCATAGATTATATTAAGAATTCTCCTTATAGAGTCTGCTATATTTCTTGAGGGTATGAATCCTGTTTGATCTGTGGTGATGTATTGACCTATGGAGACAATTAATCTCTTAACCATCACAGCTGTGAATAGTTTTGCATCCACGTTTATTAAAGCAATTGTTCTAGATGGATCAGTTTGGTGGAGTCTTTCATTTATAACCATTTTTATTAATGTTTCAGTTTATACATCTCAAAATAAGCATGTTACATAATACCATGTAACATATGACTACCCCGCTTTCCCTTTCATGGTTCATTTTACTTATCTATTATAAAATTACTTTCCCCAAAAACCCAGAGTCCTTTTTGTTGGGGATGATCCAAATGTGCCCTGTGTTTTGTTAGCCCCAAAATGGAAAGTTAGTGAGGTCCCAACTAAAGAGGATTGGCAACTTAAGTTGACAGAATATGCACAACTTACAGATTTAACATATAGAACAAGAGAGCAAGAAGAACAGACATTTAAAGAAGATTGAATAAATGGAGAATAACTGTGTATAGCTGAAAACGCTGGCAGCGTTTATAAAAATTTAGGAGAGTAAATAATTGACGGTGGATGTAAAAGTGGAAAATTGATTTGAATGGTTATAGTAAGAGAAGTCATTGGATATTTTAAAGTTTTATAAAGTTTATTTGAAATTGTAAAACAGAAAATGTAATAAAAACTATTACAAAAAAATGTAGGTCTATTGACTCCGAATGTAATTTCATTGTAATGTTTCCAATATTCTTAACTGGCTGAATGAGGGACATTTCAAATTAACCATATAGAATTATTAAATTAGATAAACTAGGAGAAGAGCCACTACTCTTTGAAACAGCAGTGCTGGGGATTTGTTTTTCTTGAAGCATTTTTTTTAATGCAACTGCTGTATTTAAACTTGTAAAATACATTAATTTGAAATACTGCAGAACTTCCTTCAGGTCCAATCTGTAAATCGAAACTTTTCTGAAACATGAAAAACATGAAAAACCAATACATTGGTACCTCGGTTTACATACGCTTCAGGTTACAGACTCCGCTAACCCAGAAATAGTACCTCGGGTTAAGAACTTTGCTTCAGGATGAAGACAGAAATCACGCTCCGGCGGCACGCAAGCAGCAGGAGGCCCCATTAGCTAAAGTGGTGCTTCAGGTTAAATGCAGATTAGACAAATTAAAGGGGAATAAGGATAGAAATTACTACTTTGATGACTATATTCTACGTTCATAACTGAAAGTAGTATGATTCCAAATGGTAGTTTCAGGTTAACACAGGAGTGGCAAGTGCTGTTGTACTTAAGTGTTGTTTATGTGCTTCCCATAGTCAACTAGTTAGCCATTGTGAGAACAAGATCCTGGACTAATTATAGGTGAATCTGTACATATCAGTTTCATTTAGTTTCTCATTTTTCAAATCTTAAGTCCAACTCTCCTGATGCCTGTATCATTCAATATATATGTTTTAGTGCTAGAGAGAAATAACTTTTGCTACCCACTCTGCCTATGCCATGCATAATTTTATCAATGTCTATTATAAATTCTACACCCTTCCAATTCTTCCAGTCAAATGTATGTATTGGTGAGCTATGGGGTGGAACCATGAGCAAAATCTTTGACTAGCTGATCCAGGAGAAGGAAAACTCTGATCCTGAACCTCCTCTGAGATGATGAAAAGGCTACAGGAATGGAGAGGAAAATCATGAAAGCTTTAGAGAAGGGGCTGGATCCTTACAACATGCTACCACCCAAACGATATGCTGGAACAAAGGAAGACCTCAACATGGTCCCTTCAATTACAGACAAGAGGCTTGTGGGCTGCATCTGTGAAGATGACAACAGCACTGTGATCTGGTTCTGGCTGCACAAGGGAAATCCCCAGCGCTGCCCCTCCTGTGGAGCCCATTACAAGTTGGTTGGCTACCAATTGCCCTGATTTGGCTTCAAAGCTTTGCTGAGCTCTCCATTTATGATTTCTGGATACAGGGCTGAGCTACGTAGCTGTTTATGTCACGATGTATCACATTCTTTGAAACCTAATAAAATCTTTGACTCATAAAAAAAATAATAATAATGAGATGATGAAAAAAATACTAGTTAGGGGACGCGGGTGGCACTGTGGGTTAAACCACAGAGCCTAGTACTTGCTGATCAGAACGGTGGCAGTTTGAATCTCCGCAATGGGGTGAGCTCCCGTTGCTCGGTCCCTGCTCCTGTCAACCTAGCGGTTCGAAAGCACGTCAAAGTGCAAGTAGATAAATAGGTACAGCTCTGGCGGGAAGGTAAACGGCGTTACAGTGCGCTGCTCTGGTTCGCCAGAAGCGGCTTAGTCTAAAAAGAAAAAGAAAAGAAAAGAATCCTAGTTGTCTTATTTCCATTCACCTGGGGAAACGATGACAAAAAATTTCTCAAAAAAATAAATTAATGCTTGATTACAAAATAACAGATCAGGAAGTAGAAGGGGCCATTCAGAATATGCAATTAGGTAAATCTCCAGGACCAGATGGACTGACTTCTAGATACTACAGAACTTTGAAAGAATGGTTAATACAACCATTAAAGGAAGTCTGTAATGAAATATTGGAAGGGAAAAGGGCACCTGAGTCGTGGAAAGAAGCATATATTCCACTTATACCAAAATCAGAGTCCGAAAAGACGCAACTCAAAAACTACCGTCCCATATCACTGCTTAATGTGGATTACAAAATTTTTGCAGATATTTTGGCTAAAAGATTAAAAAAGGTGTTAGCAGAAGAAATCCATAAAGACCTTTCTCCCGGGCAGGCATTTGTCTGATAATACGAGGAATATAATTAACATTTTAGAAAAGCTACAAGTGAAGATTAATACCAAAGCAGTTCTGATTTTTGTGGACGCGGAGAAAGCCTTTGACAATATTTCTTGGAGTTTTATGAAGAAGAATTTATCGGGGATGGGGGTTGGTAAAAGTTTTGGAAATGGTATAGGTGCAATTTATTCAGAACAGAAGGCCAAATTAATTGTGAATAACGTAGTGACGGAAGAATTTAAGATTGAGAAAGGAACACGACAGGGTTGCCCAATCTCTCCATTGCTTTTTATTTCGGTCCTGGAGGTTCTGTTAAATATGATTAGAAGGGACCAATTGGTTAAAGGTATACAAGTGGGAGCTAAACAGTACAAACTGAAAGCATTTGCAGATGACTTAGTACTGACTTTACAGGAGCCAGAATCAAGCACGAAAAGAGTACTAGAATTGATTCAAGAATTTGGCCAGGTAGCAGGTTTTAAGTTGAATAAGATGAAAACTAAAGTCCTGGAGAAAATTCTGAACGTGATTGAGAGAGAGAAGTTTCAGAGGGAGACAGGTCTGACACTGGTTAAGAAAGTGAAATATTTAGGGGTCAATATGACTGCTAAGAATGTGAATTTATTTAAGGATAACTATGAAAAATGTTGGACTGAAGTGAAAAAAGATTTAGAAATATGGTCAAATTTGAAGTTATCGTTGCTAGGCCGAATTGCTGTGATAAAAATGAATGTATTGCCAAAAATGTTATTTCTGTTCCAATCACTGCAAATTTTGGACAAAATGGACTGTTTCAAGAAGTGGCAGAGAGATATTTCCAGATTTGTCTGGCAGGGCAAGAAGCCTCGTATAAAATTTAAGATTTTAACTGATGCTAAAGAAAGAGGTGGATTTGCCCTGCCAGACTTAAAACTTTACTATGAATCAGCTGCTTTTTGCTGGTTGAGAGAATGGATGCTTCTTGAAAATACGGATGTTTTGAATTTGGAAGGTTTCGATAATGTATTTGGTTGGCATGCATATTTGTGGTATGACAAGGTCAAAGCACACAAAGCGTTCAAAAACCATATTGTAAGAAAAGCACTGTTTAATGTCTGGATAAGATATAAGGATTTGTTAGAAAATAAAACCCCAAGATGGCTGTCACCTATGGAGGCAAAGGCCCAGAAAAAACTCAATATGGAGGCCAAATGGCCGAAGTATTGGGAAATTTTGGAACAAGAGGGTGACAGATTAAAATTACAGAGCTTTGAAAAATTAAAAAACAGAGTGCGAGATTGGCTCCATTATTATCAAATAATGGAGACATATAATCAGGATAAAAAAATACGTTTTCAAGTGGAAAAATCAAAGCTGGAAACAGAATTGTTAGACCCTAAAGTTAAGAATTTGTCAAGAATGTATAACTTGCTATTGAAATGGAATACTCAGGATGAAATGGTGAAATCTGCTATGATTAAATGGGCACAGGATGTTGGACATAATATTATGATGGCTGACTGGGAACAGTTATGGACCACTGGTATGAAGTTTACGGCATGCAATGCCTTAAAAGAGAATTTAATGAAAATGATTTACAGGTGGTACATAACACCAGTCAAGCTTGCAAAAAATTATCATTTGCCCGATAATAAATGTTGAGCAACGCAGCCATACGTCTGGAGTTAAGGATTGCATCATTGGAGACTGTCATCTGGAAGCGAGTCTTTGGTTATTGGCTGTCCAGCTGGCATAGGCTTCCCGACCATTACCTTTTTCAGTGCCTCTGGCGGGACGACTTTGTCAATCCGTGGGTAGGAAAAATCCATGCCAAACTTCTGAGCATCGGAATTTCCCCAGCGGACTCCTTAAAGATGAACTTACGCTCAGCCAAAAGACTTATTGAGCAAAGATTAGCAGACATTGAAAATCAACACAACCTCGCCGGGGGTGGGGGTGTCTGCTCCCCCAGGTATCATGGAATAACCCCACCACTTGGCCTTCCATCATACATGTCATCTCTTTCATCTGTACCACACCGACTTGCATTTATTCGTGCAAGGTTCAATGTCCTTCCATCGAACCTGCTGAGCCACAGATTTTCCAAGGGTTTGGTGTCTCCGCTATGCGTGTGTGACGGGAAAACTGTTGATTCTCTCCCACATATAATGTTCAACTGTCCCCTACATAGCATAGCCAGGACTAAATTCCTGGGTCCTGCTTTACTGCGCTTGGTTGGCAGGCCTGCTGAGTCACATGCCGCACTACTTTTGCAGGATACAGATCCTTCTGTAACTCTGCAGGTGGCGAGATTCCTGAATGCGGTTATCTCACACACAAAAACCACCAAAAACAACAACATCAAAAACTAATCGGCCAGTTTTGAAGAGAGTGCATGTCGGATCTCGTCTTCAGTTTTCCTTTTTCTGGGATCCGTCCCTTGGAGCTCTCCGGGCCCCAAGCTGTTATCTGGCTCTGCTCAATGACCCACCCCTGCATCATGGTGTTCACCTTCTGGTGCCAAATATATCGGTCTTTATGCCTCTGTGCTTTTATGTTTGTACATACTTTATGGGCTAATAGCCGTAAATAAATAAATAAATCATAAAATCAAATCAAATAAATGTTGGAAATGCAATGAAAGTCAAGGTACCTTTTTTCACCTCTGGTGGACATTCCCAAAGATTAAGGCATTCTGGGAGATGATCTATAATGAAATGAAAAAGGTATTTAAAGAATACCTTTTTTAAGAAACCAGGGCATGGTGGGCCAATTGGTGCCAAAGAAGGACAGAGTTTTTTTCATGTATGCTACAACAGCAGCAAGAATACTCATTGCAAAGCACTGGAAGACACAAGACCTACCTACCAGGGAAGAATGGCAGATGAAGCCGATGGACTACATGGAATTGGCGGAAATGACTGGCAGAATCCGAGACCAGGGAGAAGAGTCGGTGGAAGAAGATTGGAAAAAATTCAAAGCTTATTTACAGAAATATTCTAAAATTAATGAATGTTAGAAAGATGCTGGAAAGAAGTTATATGACTTTTGTAGAAATATTATAAAGAATTAAGTATGAATAGACTGACATTGGGTAAAGATGTCTAAAAAAGTCTAAAATTGTGTTAAGTTAAATTATGGAACTAAATTTGTGAAAGAGGGAAAGGACTTGCTGGAATATTTAATTGAACTAGAATACAAAAAAGGAGGTGTGAGGAAGTCGAGGAAATAAGCAAATGAAAGATAAGGATATGAAAATATGGGGGGGGGTTGCATGTTTGTTCTCTTTTGGGTTTTTTTTTAATGCTTTCATTTTATTTTCTTTTTCTTTTTGTATTGTTGACTGTATTTATTTCTGTTTCTGAGTCTTTGTAATTGTTTATTGCTTATATCTTTCTTTTGTTTTTCTTTTCTTTTTTTGTAATGTCTAAACTTGAATAAATATTTTATATATATATAAAAAAAGGATGACCAGGAGGAAGTATGTGCCCAGGAGTGCCTTCATAGCACTGTAATAAGCAAGAGCCAGGAAAAGCTGGACCAACACAGGCAACTGACACAGAAAATAGTCCATTCAGATGAATTTAAAGGAGAAGAAAAGGGCCCTGAGGGCAACCCTTGGGAAACCTGGTTTCTTGGGATGTGTAAAGTAGTGTTAGGATTTTTATCCACCCAAGCTGCTCAGTAGTAGTTCTCTGGTTGCTTATATCATGTCAGTGTCTGAGAGTGTGAGACAGGAAGTCTCAGTACTGTTGGAGTTTTGCTGGAGAGTTTAGTTTCACTTCTGTGTGTTATGCTGTTCTGTACTGCTGCTGAGAAAGCACAGACATGCTAATGGATTCTTTGTATATAGACTGTTAATAAAGTAGTTAAAATATGCTTGCTTCTTGGGAGAAAAGCAATGACAAACCTAGACAGCATCTTAAAAAGCAGAGGCATCACCTTGCCAACAAAGGTCCGCATGGTTAAAGCTATGGTTTTCCCAGTAGTGATGTATGGAAGTGAGAGCTGGACCATAAAGAAGGCTGATTGCCGAAGAATTCATGCTTTTGAATTATGGTGCTGGAGGAGACTCTTGAGAGTCCCATGGACTGCAAGTAGATCAAATCTATCAGTTCTTAAGGAAATCAGCCCTGAGTGCTCACTGGAAGGACAGATCCTGAAGCTGAGACTCCAATACTTTGGCAAACTCATGAGAAGAAAAGACTCCCTGGAAAAGACCGTGATACTGGGAAAGATGGAGCGCACAAGGAGAAGGGGAATGACAGAGGACAAGATGGTGTTCTTGAAGCTACCAGCATGAGTTTGACTGAACTGCAGGAGGCAGTGAAAGACAGGAGTGCCTGGCATGCGCTGGTCCATGGGGTCACGAAGAGTCGGACACGACTAAACGACTAAACAACAACAACAACAAGGTAGTTTTAGAGCTTCTGATTGACTCTTTCTTCTGCTATGAGATGCCAGAAGACGAGTGTACTCCTCTCAGGAGGGAGGGGTCACTTATCACCGGTCTCTCTGGACTGAGGAAGATTTATAGCCAGAGGATGACCACTGGAGAGGCACCCTTGGGAAGGTGGTGGCCTTCCCGGGCATTTTCCCAACAAGTAGTGACATGCGGTCCCAGATTACAGAGTTTGTTAATGAATTGCAATGAAATTACGTTCTGTAGATTTATTAGGTTTTGCAGAGACAATTTCCAAGTAAAAGGAGCCTCAGGGCAGCACCTGGGCAGAACTGGTTTGATAGGCTGGGATACACATGGAGACTTGCTCTCATCATTCCCATCATAATATATCTAATTTTATGTTGATTTGATTATATTATTATTTATACCTCGCCCATCTGGCTGGGTTTCCAGTATTTTATTCTGAGGGGTGGAATTGCATGTGTCTATTTGAAGTTTTTTATTAGAATGAGGTCAAATGAGAGAAGACCTACTGCAGAATTAGGAGGCTGCTGGTCCTTGATTAGGTCTGAAATGTACAAGGAAGAAAGTCCTTCATATACAAATAAAGGATTCTAAATGGTATGCACGAAGGTCATCTAAACCATACAGAGCAATCTTGATTTATAGGACTACATTTGTAGTCTGCACAGATGCGGCCTGAGCTGTTGAGCTGGATGGGTGTGACGATTGGGGTTTCCCAGGGGGTGTTAGGCACTGGCTCGAGCACTCCTTGCTCCACGAGCCAGTCTAATTCCTTGTCGATGCAGAGTTTAAGGGCGAACAGGACCCAGCAGGCCTTGAACCTTATGGGTCGTATGGTGGGGTCTAGTTGTAGGCCAACCGGTGGGGGCAGTATATCATCCCAATGCCCCATCAAAAACCTCTGGGAACTCTATGCAGATGGCGTCCATGTCCAGGTGGGAGCTTGTGTGATTCACCCCGGTGATGGCTAGCCCCAGTGTATGCACTAAGGTCTTCTAAACCATACAGAGCAATCTTGATATATAGGAGTGAGCATTCTAAGAAAATCCTACCAAAATGGCATTGCACACTGATGCGGACTCCCCATATGAAATCACAATCTTCACAGAACTGCTGGAGGGGCTATGGAGAAAGAGAAACATTTTCCCACCTATACTGGGACTGCCCACGCTTATTCAAATTCTGTACAATGGTTTGTAAAAAAAAATGCAAAAAAACCAACAAACCCCCACACCAAAATATTAAAAGATCCCATTCCACCTTCAACACAACTTTTAAGAACACAGTTATGGCGTGACTGTTTGAAAGGTTTCCAGTCTCTTGAATTCTTGGCATTGATTCTGTTGTCTGCTGGAACCCCAGTTGCCCCCATATAGAAGATTTCACAGAAGTTGAGAGTTTGGGTTTCTTCTAAAACTATGTGGAGGTCAACATTGGTTGAAAATCATGAATTACTTGTTGCCAAAGGCTTGGAAGACCCTGAAAATTTCTGTGCTGTTGGGTGGGATTTTATCATATATACAGCAAATACAGGTACCCAGGACTTCCTCTACAGCGGTACCTCGGGTTAAGTACTTAATTCGTTCCGGAGGTCCGTACTTAACCTGAAACTGTTCTTAACCTAAAGCACCACTTTAGCTAATGGGGCCTCCTGCTGCTGCCCCGCGGCCGGAAAACGATTTCTGTTGTCATCCTGAAGCAAAGTTCTTAACCTGAACCACTATTTATGGGTTAGCAGAGTGTAACCTGAAGCGCATGTAACCTGAAGCATATGTAACCCGAGGTACCACCGTATATGGCTTTTGTATTGTTCTTAAGTACTTTTCCAAGTAAATATTACATCTCCCCTGGATATACTGCAATGCTGTTTTGTATATCTTTTGGTTTTTCATATTAATTTGTTCAATTTTATTTTAGTTCAATAAAATAAAAATAAAATTGAGGAGATATGTATGTGTGCCAGCTTGAGCTCCTTGGAGAAAAATGCAAATATGAGTTGTTAGTGGAGGGGTAGGGCCTCGCGGGTAGTTTTTCTTGGGTAGTTTGTCGACCTTTGGTCCTCACCCAGCACTCAACTCTCCCCTGTGGGTCATAGAAGCTGTCAGCATTCGACAGCTGCCACATCCTGGGAACAGCTTGAACTGGCTGGCTAAGCCAAGTGAGGGTAGCTGATGGGTCCCAAACCTTCAGTGAGTTCGGTCTTTCCTTACATGTGATAACAGCCTCCATCAGTTTGAGTGGGCAAAACCCATCATGTGTCCAGCAGGCAAGAAATTGATTCCTGAACATGTTGTAGAAGAAAGTGAGGGACTGATGGCTCTGGTTAAAACCTGAGAAGGTAGCTGATCCAGGAGAAGGAATACTCTGATCCTAAACCTACTCTGTCTTGTGGAATATATTTATGGGGGGGGGAGGCTAAGAAATAAACCCTACACAAATCCAGAGTGGAGTCCATAAGACAGTTTGATGGCATAAGGAAGTCCTTATGGCAACTCCTGCAGCCAAGCTGATGCCAGATGTCTTGCTCTGCTTTCTTTTGGACCATTTCAGTGAGTCTAAGAGAGGAGTCTTGTCATTCAGGCAGCCCTGGACGTCCATACTCACTCCCATGTTTGCACCCTGGGGAAGTAATTTTGGTGCTGCAAATGCAGCAGTCCAGGCGCACTCAATTGTCTCTTGAGACAGACAGATGCGAATCATCATCATCATCATCATCATCAGTGCTCTCTCTTTTTAAGAAAAAGAGGTGCCAGTAGTCACCATGAAGTTGCTCAGTAAGTGCCACACTTTTAACATTTGGGGGGAGGTGCTGGTACTGTGTACCCTTGAGTATCCCTTCCCAAATCCGGAAGAAGAAGAAGAAGAAGGAGAAGGAGAAGGAGAAGGAGAAGGAGAAGGAGAAGGAGAAGGAGAAGCTGAAGAAGAAGAAGAAGAAGAAGAAGAAGAAGAAGAAGAAGAAGAAGAAGAAGAAGAAGAAGAAGAAGAAAAGATTTTTTTGTCACTCTTAATCTACAGATCATCTCTGGACACTTGGGAGTAAATACCATGCAAATATCTCACATAGGCGCCATATGCCCAATTGTTTCAGTTGTATATCAATATGAACTCAGTTGTGGGTTCAAAATTACATAGAAGCTTAAATTACTCAAAGTATCATTTCATCTTCACAGTATAAGGGAGGGTGAGGGCATTGGAAGAAACAGGGAGAGACTCAAAGTGGCATCCAACACTTTACAACAACAAAAACATACATATCGGTGTTTGGTACCATTACATCAAATTGTGTGATGATAACTTTAGAAGCGTCTAAATCTGTGAAGTTTGGAAATATTCAGTCTGCCATATTGACTCATAATGGCATCTGATGGTTTCCAAATGTAGACCACAACACACTCCTCACTCCAGAAACCATCATGCCAAATTTTACGATGAAGTAATCAGTGCAGTTTGGAAAAGCTTGGCATGACATTTTTATTCAAAATGGCATCTGATGGTAACCAAACATCAAGTAAATCTGGCTTCTTCACCCTGAAAACTGTCATGCCAAATTGACATCAATTTCTCTGGAAGAGTTTAAACGCATAGTGAACAGATGGATGGAGAGATGGGCAGTACTTTAATCAGTCCTGAACTGCTTTCCAAAGAAGCAGGTGTTAGTAAAATGATGGCAGAATTGGTTTGACAACATTTAAGAATAGTTACTAGAATAGTAGTTGCAGTTTGAAGCTGAAATAGTTCTCCTTGAGAGCTCTGGCCTTTTGCAAACATGTTGTGTGCTTCTACCTCTCTTTCCTATCAGGATAAGAAATCCTGCCTGGATGCTTTGTTTGGAGAGATTCCCAGTGAGCGCAGATGTCACCAAAGTTTAGTTAGAGAGACGTGGAACATATGAATGCTGTTGGCACTGAATATGGGATTTCAAGCACGTGCAAATAACAAGCTTGGTTCAATTGGAACAAGGAGAAATAATATTCCAGAAGGCAATTATAAAAGCTCACTCTAATGACTCTGGCTCCATTGCCCAATATTCAGTGCATACTGCAGTGTCCCTGGCACAGTTCACTATCCCTGCGCTATGTCCAGCTTTGCTACCCAGGTCGTCACCTGTACCGGACCTTGGTTACTTTGATCTGGGGCCTGGAAGATCAGAAAAAAGTATATGCATCTTTGAACCAAGTTAGACCCAAACCGAGTTAGAGGAAACATAGGGGCACTGCATCAGCATCAATATGTTGCTCTATCTATAAATGTCTTAGCAACTTCCCATAGTTCCTTGGACATCAAGTTAATACATAGGTGGTGTAGAATAGCAGAGCAATTGTACAAATTACTTTTGGATAGCGCCAATGTTTAGGAAAGGTTTTAGTTAGAGGCAGACATGCCATCACTTGTGGTGGGACTGTCCAAGAATAGAAGTTTATGGGTGGGTGGAAATACATTCAGAAATTTCTCTTATTATTGTCGGAAATCAAGCCTTTATCAGGAGAAACTGGCAACTCTCCCAAGCACCTGGCTTGGTCTCCTGTTGACCCCCCGGCTGCATTCCCGGCAAGATCCAGGCTAGGTCGTGATAGGCAATTCTTCTCAGTGTGAGAAGAACACACCCCTCCCTCCTGCTCTCCCGGCAGGGTAAAGGAGATAGACAGAAACGTTTTTACATGCTTTTATTTCTGTCTTTGAAGCATAACAGAAAACATGACTGCTCTCTTCAAGCTCCAGCAGTCGAGAGACAAACACTTCCTGTACTTCCTGTAGAGCTCATATTACACTCTGAGCTAATTCCGGTGCTTCGCACTGTGAACTGACTGTCCCTCTGTTTCCCACGGACAGTCCCAACATTCCCATCATGTTTTGTTTTCAAGCTAGCACTTTGTTATTAATTGCAGAAAAGTTATCAAGAGCTTGATGATGTTACATACTTGTTTGACAGTGTTTTGGTTTGGTGCACACATTTGTCACCACATCTGAAACAGGAAAGAGTGACCTAAAATCTATGTTGCACATATTCATAGTCCACCGAGGTTATTTTGAATAACCGGGGTGAGCTCCCATTGCTCGGTCCCTGCTCCTGCCAACCTAGCTGTTCAAAAGCACGTCAAAGTGCAAGTAGATAAATAGGTACCGCTCTGGCGGGAAGGTAAACGGCATTTCCGTGCGCTGCTCTGGTTCACCAGAAGCGGCTTAGTCATGCTGGCCACATGAACTGGAAACTGTACGCCAGCTCCCTCAGCCAATAAAGTGAGATGAGTGCCTCAACCCCTGAGTCAGTCACAACTGGACCTAATGGTCAGGGGTCCCTTTACCTTTACTATTACAATGGCAAATTTTATGTGGCTGGAGCCCTGCCCATTGGCTGCTCTATCTCATGTGTAGCTTCTGAATGTATCATTTTGTTTTTTGACTGGACCGTAAGGAATAGAGCTTGGTGACATCAGATTTTCAACATCGTGATGTATCACCAGCCACACATTAGGATCTGGAGATACATCACAGTTTTAAACACCAAGCTGCATTTGACCCAGCCTCGCAAGGAGCCTGGCTGAAACTGCCCCCACTCTCACTGAGGAAGAGGAGGTGGCTTCACCCCAGCAGCTCACTGAGTCAAGAATGACACAGCTTTTTTACGCTGCTGAGTGGCAGGGTGCAAAGGATTCCACCCCCAGCTGAGCAAGCCGCAATGTCCCTCTGGCTTACACACCAGCTGGAAGGACAAAGGAGCTCCTGCCCCCTAGCTGAGCTGAAATATACTTGGATATTTCATCTGATTGGCTGATTCTGCTTGCCTCCTGGAGCGCGGTTGATCTTTTCCTGCAAGCCAATCAGTTGTTGCATTCTAGGATCCTACTTGCCTATTGTTCTAGGATCCAAGCTTTGTACATAACATGAGCATTATACTGCTCCTGCCCCCAGGTAAGCAAGCCCTGACGCCTCTCTGCCTCACGAATGAGACACTGGGTTCTGCGTTGTTGGGAGGCAGGAACAGTTTAACAGAGCCCCCACCCTGCCTCAGGCTCACATGAGCCGAAGACAGGGTGGAGGCTTTTCAAAACTGTATGAAATTTATGAATTAAATAATAAATAAATAAAACCGCATTGATGGGTATCTGGGATGGACCAAGGGAAAGTGGAACAGATAAGGAGCTTCTTTGGTTTTTCATAACTGTGCTTCATAAAAATATAACTGCAAATTTTGTGGGAGTGATTAAATAGGTTTGGTTTAACTATTCTAGTATCTGGGTATCTGACACTGCTTTTTTCTTCTCTTTTCTTTCTAAACTCAGACTTAATATTTCTACATAAGTGTAACACAAAGGAATAGTGAATTATCATTTGTTATGGCATGATAGGATGTGCTATTCTCAAGACCTCTATGTGGTATTTTATTTAGGTTTGTATTTCTTACTTGGGTAGTAGCAGTGTGTGCCTGTTGCCGTGAAAGCAACCAAGCACCTTGGGGCATCTTAAGCACGAGAAGCTGAAAAGAGAGACTGAATCTCAAAATGCTGAAAAATGTTGACCCAAGACAGTTCAGCCTAAAGTTCAGCCTAAAAAAAAAACTTCTATATGCACAAATTAAGCTCTTATAAAGTGCATTTAGGGACGCGGGTGGCGCTGTGGGTAAAACCTCAGCGCCTAGAACTTGCCGATCGTCAGGTCGGCAGTTCGAATCCCCGCGGCGGGGTGCGCTCCCGTTGCTCAGTCCCAGCGCCTGCCAACCTAGCAGTTCGAAAGCACCCCCGGGTGCAAGTAGATAAATAGGGACCGCTTACTCGCGGGAAGATAAACGGCATTTCTGTGTGCTGCGCTGGCTCACCAGATGCAGCTTGTCACGCTGGCAACATGACCCAGAAGTGTCTTCGGACGGCGCTGGCCCCTGGCCTCTTAAGCGAGATGGGCGCGCAACCCCAGAGTCAGACACGACTGGCCCGTACGGGCAGGGGTACCTTTACCTTTACCTAAAGTGCATTTAGCCTCAGAGGTATGGGTACAATTAAGTTTCTGCACCATGCACATTGTAGTTATTAAATACATATATTCAGTGTTGTAACCAGATCATTTGTCTTTCAGAAACACAAAGTAATTTTGACAGATAGTACACGTCTTTCATATTCAACTTGGCATCAGGACCACTTGAGCTTCAGGGCAATATGTAGGAACAACTGCATCAGTAGTGCATAGGAAGGGATCCAAATGAAGGCTTAAATTTCTCAGAAACCTCACATATAACATGGGAATTCAAAGATCGTTCATACAATTGGATGGACATTCCATGTAGATTATCTGGACCCCTCTTCCACTCACTTCCAGCATTCATTTCGCAGCAATGCATGTCAGTAAACACATTCACAGCCCTCCAGAAGATCAGTGCATAACTCAAACCATCTTCTTGTACCAGCTCTTGACTTCTCTGGGACTTAACTTGTATCCCCACATTTGGGCTACTCTGCATGCACAATGTTTTCCTTACTATCAGAACGGCCATTCAGTGTGTCAATGCATGTCTAAGTTGTGCACAGTCATTTCCAGACTTGTGGTTGGCACTTCTGGTTGATTTCCCCAGGGCCTCTTATTACTTGTGTATTTGCCTTGGGTTGTTATATTTTAAGAAATATAACCTTACCACATAATTAATGGATACATCATATAAGACGGTGGAAGACAAGTTTTTCAAATAATTAAAATGATAATCAGAGAAAAACCAGGTGACATAACAGGGTTATCATATTGTTGAGAGACTGTCATAGACAAGTCTATTGACCCAACATTTTGGAGGAATATTTAAACTAAACTATCTATGAAGATGGTCTCAGTCCAAATTCAATAATCTGCATTCAAAAGCATTTCTGAGAAAAAATAATAGCTTCTGCATGCTGCTTTGCATGCAGAAGACGCCAGATAGGAATCCGCAAACCTCTGTACAGTATAGGGCTGGGAATGTCCCATTTCAGAAGCATTCCGGTTCCAAAATTATACTGCAACCACTGAAGGTATCTAGCTCCTCACATCTAACCACTTAGCATAGTTAATGGAACAGAGAGACAGTAAAACTACAAAAAAAGTTTAGTAGGTTAGGAAGATTCTAATGGGGGTAAGCAGCCTCTGACATCAACTGGTTGTCATCCCCTCAATGTTTTTGCAGGCTGAAAAGCTTCTCTGCCACTGCAGTAGATCCGTAGAAAGATGTCCTGCAACTACAAAAGGGCTTCCAATCTTCAAGTAACATTGAAATCTCTGTATGCTCTCTTTCATGAACAAACATAGTCTAGGCTAAAACTGAGCTCTTTAACCTTTAACAGTTGTGCAAAGCTGGGCATTTCCAGAGGTGTACCTTTCATGACAATCCACCCTATTCCCCTGGTACAGCCAGGAATCTGCATATGTTTGCAAGAAACATGCTGTCATGTCTATAAATACACCAATGAGACCAGCAAGAAAAAGTTGGCAGTGCTGCCCTTCCTCAGGAAGGCCATTCTCTCCCCCCCCCCCACTGCCCACTTTACATCTTTCTAGTTCAACTGACACACAACATTCTGGGGCTACTGACATGCTCAGTTCTCATTGGGCTCTTTGAAGTTTGAGTGTTATTCTTTTCTTTGCTCTTTCTTCTCCTTTGTTTTCTTTGCTTAAGGTGTTTTGTACAGTGGTACCTCGGGTTACATACGCTTGAGGCTGCATACGCTTCAGGTTACAGACTCCGCTAATCCAGAAATAGTACCTCGGGTTAAGAACTTTGCTTCAGGATGAGAACAGAAATCGTGCTCCGGTGGCGGGGCAGCAGCAGGAGGCCCCATTAGCTAAAGTGGTGCTTCAGGTTAAGAACAGTTTCAGCTTAAGAACGGACCTCCGGAACGAATTAAGTACTTAACCCGAGGTACCACTGTACTTCTGCACAGCTGCTAATGGGACATGGAACAGTGTGGTGCATATCATCTGCTTTTATGTCATCTGCAACTGCACCACAACCTAGGACATTTCTTCAATCAGTTTTGAAATTGCAGGGTTCTCTTTAGGCAAGGGGACGTGGTTGTTGCACATCTACAGCCATTTTAGAATTGCAGCAAGAGTGTTGCAATCACAAGCCTTGTTATTTCATTTTCGTAATTTCATTTTCAGGCGTTTTTCTCACATGCTTGTGTTGTTGGTCTTTGCCTTCAAACATTTATCAATAACTCCACATTCCCCCCCTGTAGAACCATGTATGTTTTGTGTGTGAGATGGGGTTCTGGGAGGTTGTCTAGTCTAACATCCTATCCAAGGCAGAAAAGCCAACATTAGAGGATCCCCAACAGATCACTGTGCAGCCTGTTCTTGAAAAGCTCCAGATTTAGGGCATAGGGATGAGATTCATAGTGAAGATGGGGTTCGAAGCAGCTGTAAGGCATTAGCTTGGTTCCATTCAAAACAGTCTGGCTAAGGGAAGCCACCACCAAATTAGTATAATTATATAATCTCACCAAACAGATTAAGTGTCACAAATTATCCTCTCTCTTTCACAACGATCGTATGCAATTAGAACAAGGAGGGTCAAAGTTCCAGAAAATGATTTCATCACGCCTCAGTAATGACTTTGGAGTCATTGTCCAATATTCATGACACAACACTGTGTCCCTGGCACCCTCCAGTACCCCTGAACTGTGTCCACATTTACCACATGAGCACTTACCTGAGCTGTGCCTTTAGGCTTTAGCTACATTTTGATCTGGGCCCTTGAAGACCAGAACTTTGCCCTGGGAACTAACTTTGTACTTGCAAGTATGCTGGACCCCACACCAAGTGAGAGCAGAGATGGAGTCCCTGGTTCATAGTCAACATATCTCTTAATCCCTCAATAAACTACTTCTCATGGACCTTGGATATTCAGGTAATGCATAGGTGGCATAGCAAACCGGTGAACTTCTCCCCCATTAATTTTGGAATAGTGTCAAGGTGGTGGAGGTATTCCAGTTATAGAGAGACATACCACCATTTGAGATGGGGATGCCACAGAATACATTTTTTGGTTTTGTGTGAAGAATATATTCAATAATTTTAATATTCTGTGGCAGTGTTTCTCAACCTGTGGGTCCCCAGATGTTGTTGGTCTACAACTCCCATCAGTCATAGCCAGCATGATCAGTGGTCAGGGATGATGGGAGTTGTAGTCCAATGACATCTGGGGACCCACAGGTTGAGAACCGCTGTTGTACAGGAACAAATTGATTTTACCCCACAGTTGTGTTTCCTTTCATACTTTACATGGTTTAAGAAGTCTCTTAAGAGAACAGATCACTTTCTATACTTGCATGATGCATCAAGATTATTGGTTGTCCAAATGTTGAGTTAATTACATGTTTAGGGAAGAGAGCAAAGGTATGAAAATGTATGAATATTGAATATAACTGAGAAAATAAACCATAATGTAACAGTGCTGAAAAGAAAGAAACAACAGGTGCATTTTATGCCATCCTATGGCCATTTACTTCGTAACCTAGCTAAAAGCATCTAAGCAATGTGCTATCAGCAGAATCCCCACAAATCTGAATGTTGTCACCTGCTTGATGCTTTAGTTGAAGATGACCACACTCTGGATGGATGCTTCCATACATAGCTGATGAAATAACGTAGAAGAATTTTGTTGAAAATCTGAAAGAAGAACAAATGTTTGAAAAATATGGATACTTATGTGGTAGCTGGAGAGATTGCAGAAAGGGTGTTGTATTCTGCTTTTGTGTAGCTGCTTAGTGTTGTTGTTCCTTTGTTGTACATTTATAAAAGCCAATAAAATATACATTGTTAAAAATGGTTCAGGTATCAGAAAATAAAGAAGGTTTCCAGTTAACAGAGAAATATAATGCATAAAGATGATGTTGTTACTGAAAATGGGTAGTGAAGCGGATGTAAACATCTAGCTTTATTCAGTTAAAGGCAACGTGGCTAAAGGCAAGCAGATCAGATGACTCCAAGTATCTTCACTCTTTGCCAGAAATGTGATGCAATTGGAACAAGGAGGAATGAAATGGCAGAACCCTGGTACCTGTCTATAACCCTGAGCAATGCCTAGTTTTACCACCTCAGCAGAGCTTTTTTCTGGGGCCTGGAAGATGATAAAAAAAAATATGCTCTTTCCAACCAAGTTAGAAACCACGTAAAACAAAAGCAAAGGCAAAGGCAATGGTTCATGGTAAATGCACCTAATTTCCAATAGAAACCCATCATCCTTTTTAAAAAAAGAATACCAATAAAATGAAAGACCTTTAGGAGTCCTGCTGCATGAAACAATAATGTCTGAAAGCAGCGGCGTAGCGTGGGTTGTCAGCACCCGGGGCAAGGCAAGTAATTTGCGCCTCCTAACCCGAGGATTTCACCCCCTAACCGCACGCCTGGCACCCCCCCTCCACAGTGGACGGCGACCCGGCGGCTCGAATCGGATTCGCACAGCCAGCACTGCAGTGAGAGAGAGTGAGTGAGATAGGTAGGGGCAGAGAGCTGCGAGTGCGAGCGCCCCCCCCCGATGTTGCGCCCGGTACGGCCGGGCCCCCCTGCACCCCCCACGCTACGCCACTGTCTGAAAGGAGCAGATTGTATGTTTCTATACCCATTGCATTAGGAGAATAGAAATGGGGTAAGATAAAAAAGGGGGGATTTCGGTAGGGCATCTTTTTAATTTATAATTTAGGAACCATGAATTTCATCAGAGGAAACAAATTGTATGTGGAAAATGTAGTCTAAGGTTTCTAATTCTGATATTACTGGGGATGCCTACCTTGCGAGGAGTAAAGTAGGCTTTAAGTTGGCCTTCTATCTACCTCCTGAAGGAACTACACACCAAAATAAATTTAATTAAGAAACCACAGGAGCCCACTTAACTTCCCTTTTTCCCTATGGGAGGATTACCACTTCCCTGACAGGAGAATCAGTCTTCCTTGCTGAAGCCGCCAGTACCTTCAGGCACTATGAAGCCATGATGGGTTAAGGGTTTTCTTAGATGCTGAAGGCTGAGGGCTACTCTTCTCAGCTGAGGGCTACTCCCTTGCTTACAGTCTTACCAAGTCTTGCCAAGAACTATCTGATATCCAGACCTATCTCTTTCTCAGAAGACGAATCCTTTGGAGGAGGATATTTGGGGGGTTTCTATGCAGATTGCATCTTGGTTTTGCCCTTGCCTTTGTAATCCCTCAATTCTTTCTTTGGTGCCATTACCATTTAAATTGTACGTTAATAATAGAGAAAAAAAATGCTTAGAGGTTTCTGGCAAGAACTAATGAAATAAAAAATAAACAATTAAGCCAATTTCAACACCGAGCTTTGAATTTTGCTATGTACCTCTGCGTCTTCTTGGCAAACACACAGCCCCCACTCCCAGACCTCACAGAACCATTTGTTCCCAGGTGTTGCCCACAGCATGAATCCTTGGCCTATAAATATCTCCAAGTAAAAGCTCTCCCTGTATCAGTTCTCTTGCCTGGTCCATCTCTGAGTTTCCTGATCTTTCAAAAATGATGAAAACACTTCTGAGCCTCCTCTTGGCCCTGCCTACTTCAGGTAAGTAGAAACGAATAGAATGGGATTCCTTTTGTCATCTTTTGATGACTCCAGAAATGTTTCCTGATTGGGCGGGAATGTGAGAGAAGACAGGATATCAGCATAATAGAGAATAAGGACTGCTGGCTTACCAAGGAGAGTAAACTCAAGAGTTTAAGCACTTAAGCCCTGATGACCAAGTATAGTTAGTTGGAAACATGTATTTCTGTGACGGAGGAATCTGATTAACCATACTAATAAGTGAAGGCTACAGTTTCCAGGAAACTCAGGAAAACTGTTCTATCTAGAATATATTATTATTTATTCATTAATATATGTATTGCTTCATTCCCAAATGGCTTCTGTCCTATTTAGAAAAAAACAGCAACAAAAGAAATCTGCATCTTTTTTAAAATCCAGAATGATTAAAATATACATCATAGTTAGAATATCCATATATACCACCCTGATTAAAAGGTAATTCTCTCTCTCTCTCTCTCTCTCTCTCTCTCTCTCTCTCTCTGTGTGTGTGTGTGTTTGGGTGTGTGTATATACATTCACACCAACCATTACCTGCTTCTGTAAGTGTTCTCTAAGCCAGGCTCCCTTCGGAGATAAGAGTCAGGTAATGGGGAAATGGTGTGTGAGTGAGAAAATCTCAAGTACTGAAGCAGCAGTGAGCATTTCATGTATAGTTCCTAACTTTATTGCACTAGCCAAAGGCCATGACAAAGTTGTAGGAATGGTATTAATAAAATAATACAGAGCAGACATCCATAATATAAGCCAATATCCATAATGTATGGGAGAGACGATACCAGTGAAACCAACAAGCTTAATTTACCTTGATTTCACATTAAACCTTACAATCACCAAAACAACTTATAGCAATCTTATCTTATTCCTTTTCCTATTAATTTTTTCAGTCGGTGCATAGAGGGGCATTCTAAAAAGCCATTATTGTCTTACAAAAGAAAACAAACTATTTCTTCTCGGTTGTTGCTTTTGCAAACAAAGGTTTCAGAAAGTGATCTCTTAGGTTTCTATTTAAGGAGCACATTAATAATAATAATAATAATAATAATAATAATAATAATAATAATTTTATTTATACCCCACCCTTCCCGGTTCAAACAACGAGACTCAGGGAGGCTAACAACAAATTTAAAACACTTAATTGATGCAACAAAAACAGCATAAAATACAGTATAAAACGTGAATAACAATAAATTCAGAATTCAAAAATCAATTTAGGGGGAAAATCCATCCAATAAACATTAGATGATCACCAGGGCCAGCTCGCTAAATTAGTCCTATTTGGGCCAGCGAGGAGACAGGGGGGAATTAGCTGTGGGATCCCAGAGCAGATAATCTTCATAAAAAGGGGAGGGGGGGAAGGAAGGGGAATAAAAGATCAGACTAAGTTCAAATTGAAAGCCAGGCGGAATAGCTCTGCCTTACAGGCCCTGCAGAAGGAAGTTAAATCCTGCAGGGCCCTGGTCTCATGGGACAGAGCATTCTACCAGGTAGGAGCCATCACTGAGAAGGCCCTGGTCCTGGTGGAGGATAATCTGACTTCCTTAGGGCCCGGGACCTCTAAACTATGATTATTCATGGACCTTAAGGTCCTCTGCAGGGCATACCAGGAGATGGTATGAGTCATCAATTCCACCTGAGGTGAATCAGAAATGGAAAGCCTCTGCACACAGCACCTTGTTATAGCAGACATCCAAGGCTGTCCTGGGTTTCACTTGGAAATGGAGCTTAACAAAGACATTTTTTAAGGAGATTGGCAAACCTTTGATGTGATAAATATCTCTAGAAAGCTTTGTTCTCAGGAGTGGATACCAAGGGGAAAACTTGGCATTTCTAAGTAGTTGCAGGTCCCTTAGCTAACAGAGGACAGGATCACACTTCAAAACGACCTTGACAGATTAGAGAACTGGGCCAAAACAAACAAGATGACTTTTAACAGAGAGAAATGTAAAGTATTGCACTTGGGCAAAAAAAAATGAGAGGCACAAATACAAGATGGGTGACACCTGGCTTGAGAGCAGTACATGTGAAAAGGATCTAGGAGTCTTGGTTGACCACAAACTTGACATGAGCCAACAGTGTGACGCGGCAGCTAAAAAAGCCAATGCAATTCTGGGCTGCATCAATAGGAGTATAGCATCTAGATCAAGGGAAGTAATAGTGCCACTGTATTCTGCTGTGGTCAGACCTCACCTGGAGTACTGTGTCCAGTTCTGGGCACCACAATTCAAGAAGGACACTGACAAACTGGAACGTGTCCAGAGGAGGGCAACCAAAATGGTCAAAGGCCTGGAAACGATGCCTTATGAGGAACGGTTAGGGACCTGGGCATGTTTAGCCTGGAGAAGAGGAGGTTAAGGGGTGATATGATAGCCATGTTCAAATATATAAAAGGATGTCACATAGAGGAGGGAGAAAGGTTGTTTTCTGCTGCTCCAGAGAAGCGGACACGGAGCAATGGATCCAAACTACAAGAAAGAAGATTCCACCTAAACATTAGGAAGAACTTCCTGACAGTAAGAGCTGTTCGACAGTGGAATTTGCTGCCAAGGAGTGTGGTGGAGTCTCCTACTTTGGAGGTCTTTAAGCAGAGGCTTGACAACCATATGTCAGGAGTGCTCTGATGGTGTTTCCTGCTTGGCAGGGGGTTGGACTCGATGGCCCTTGTGGTTTCTTCCAACTCTATGATTCTATGATTCTATTCAAAGTCAAAGGCCATAACAAACTTGTAGCAATAGTATACAAAAATAACACAGAACAAACAAATCTATACCAACACCCATAATGTAAGAGAGAGAAGATACCAGAGACACCAACAAACTTAATTCTAGCTTGATTTCAGATTAAACCTAACAATCACCAAAACCAACTTGGCCCCCAATTCCATATAGTACAGCACAGGAAAATGTTGCATTGGCAAAGAAGCAATTTAAAAGACACACACACACACACACACACACACTTTAACTGAGCACATTTCACTCTTGCCTTACTTGTGGGCCACCTAGATTCTGTAGGAATAAAAGCAGCTGATATTACTAGTTGTAGGGTGTATAGTTTCAAAATCATTTTTATTCTGCACAGTTTCAAAAACATTAAGGGAGTTTGACTCAGAGCCCCAGATTTCAGTGCCATAGAGCATTTCAGTAAGCACTTTGCTACAAAGTATCTTTAGGACAGCTTCATCCAGCTTCCCTCCCTTATTGTAACAGAATTTCATTAATGTGCCTTTGGTTTTTGGTGCTTTGACTTTCACTGCCTCAATATGAGTCTTCCCAGAGAGGGTTTCACTAACAAATACACCTAAGTATATAAATGAGCAGGTTTCTTCTGTAGTTTCTTGCTTTAAACACCTTTTTTTTTTTTTTTTTACTTTTGACTGTGTTCTCCTTTCACACCATGAAGCAGGGTAGTTCAGAGTATTAAATCATTGGCTTGCATCAAGATTGAGATATTTCTGTTCCTTTTCTTTTTTCCAACCGGTGCATAGAGAGATACTCTAAGAAGCCATTTTATGGAAGGGAAAGTTGCAGTGGCTAAATATGGCACCCAATAATTAATATGAACATTACAGCTAACAGACATCTACCTTTTTGCATGACACCTGCTTAAGAAGAAGGATTAAGGTTTTCTGGGAGATGAGATATAATGAAATGAAAAAGGTATTTAAATATACCTTCTTGAAGAAACCAGAGGCCTTTCTCCTGGGCATGGTCGGCCAATTGGTGCCAAAGAAGGATAGAACTTTCTTTATGTATGCCACAACAGCAGCAAGAATACTTATCGCAAAGTATTGGAAGACACAAGATCTACCCACCTTGGAAGAATGGCAGATGAAGGTGATGGACTATATGGAACTGGCAGAAATGACTGGCAGAATCTGAGACCAGGGAGAAGAGTCGATGGAAGAAGACTGGAAAAAGTTTAAAGTCTATCTACAGAAATATTGTAAAATTAATGAATGTTAGAATGATGTTGGATAGAAATTAAGTGGTTTATAGCTGTAATGTGATAAGGGAATATGAGAAAATGGACTATTAATGGGTAAAAACCCAATGTTGTAACATTTTAAGATTGAAGATTAGGATAAACAAAGAGGGGAGGGATTTGCTGAACTAACAAACTGAACTGGAATACAGAAAAGGGAGGCGTGAGGAGGTCCGGGAAATAAGCAAATGAAAGATAAGTTATTGAAAGATTGAATTGTTTTTAACTATTTTTATTTTGTATTTGTATTTTTTATTTTTTATCTTTTTGTAATACTCTGAAAACTTTAATAAATATATTTTTTAAAAAAATAAATAAGAAGAAGGACACCTTCTCCCACATTATAGTTCTTTACCATCTCAAGAAATCTCTTCCACCAACCTCTACCTTCTTTCTGCAGCGGCACATCTTACATGTGACTACTGTTATGAAAGGAGTACCTCATGTGAAAAGAGCAGCAGTGAACCCTGCAATAATACTCAAATCTGTTCCTCTAGCGCTGTGAGTAGCAACATAGGTGAGCTGAATCTTCTCACTTACTCTTGGTCACCCCAAGGAATTACTTTCTTGTGTAAACTTGCATTATTTAGTATTTATTTATTGCCTTTATAGCCCACAATTTCTCCAAGGAAATGGTTCTTCTTTTATGCATTTAACCATGTCAGATTTATTATGCTGAGAGGCAGGGACTCCCCAAGGTCTCCCAGTGAGCTTCATGGCTGAGAGGGGATTTGAACCCTGGCCTCTCAGATTCCAGTCCAACACTCAGCACCCATACTCAGCCACATAATCTTACTCTAGCATTTCATTTCTTTTTCCATCACATACAGGCTTCACCAGAGAGATCCTGGCATGCATCAGCCTGCGGTTGACTAACCTTTGGCCCTTTACAGATAGGTAGCCGTGTTGGTCTGCCATAGTCAAAATAAAAAAAATCCTTCCAGTAGCACCTTTAAGACCAACTAAGTTAGTTCTTGGTATGAGCTTTCGTGTGCAAGCACACTTCTTCAGATACACTGAAACAGAAGTTGCCAGATCCTTCTATATAGTGAGAAGGTGGGGAGGGGTATTACTCAGAAGGGTGGTGGGAATGGGAGATTGGCAGATAGCTGAGATGAGCCTGCTGACGACTCTTAACGACTGTAATAGGTCTTACAGGAAAAGGCAAGGGGTGAGAAGGTGAGAAATGGCTTAGTCATGTATAATGGGATAAGAATCCAATGTCTTTGTTCAAACCAGGTCTCTCCATGGTTTTAAGTTTGGTAATGAGTTGCAATTCAGCAGCTTCTCTTTCCAGTCTATTTCTGAAATTCCTTTGTAGTAAAACAGCTACTTTGAGATCTTGTATAGAATGTCCTGGGAGATTGAAGTGTTCTCCTACTGGAATCACAAAACAGAGAAACCAGTAGGAGAACACTTCAGTCTCCCAGGACATTCTATACAAGATCTCAAAGTAGCTGTTTTACTACAAAGGAATTTCAGAAATAGACTGGAAAGAGAAGCTGCTGAATTGCAACTCATTACCAAACTTAAAACCATGGAGAGACCTGGTTTGAACAAAGACATTGGATTCTTATCCCATTATACATGACTAAGCCAATTCTCACCTTCTCACCCCTTGCCTTTTCCTGTAAGACCTATTACAGTCGTTAAGAGTCGTCAGCAGGCTCATCTCAGCTATCTGCCAATCTCCCATTCCCACCAGCCTTCTGAGTAATACCCCTCCCCACCTTCTCACTATATAGAAGGATCTGGCAACTTCTGTTTCAGTGTATCTGAAGAAGTGTGCTTGCACACGAAAGCTCATACCAAGAACTAACTTAGTTGGTCTTAAAGGTGCTACTGGAAGGATTTTTTTTATTTTGACTTTGGCCCTTTAGACATTTCTGGACTACCGCTCCCATCCCCCTCAGCCAGCATGGTCAATGGCTAGAGATGATGCAAGCTGTAGTCCAGTAAATTCTGTAGGGCCACAATATTCAAAATAAAATAAAATACAAATTCATACAGTCAACCTCCCGGGGAAGGGAGAATGAAGCGTTATTTGTTCAGTAATGGGTATGTTGATCTTTGATTTATATGACTACTGAAAACAACTTTGCCACGGCCACTGTGATTTCATTGGACTTGTCATCCAGAAGCTATTTGATATAGTAGGCTTCAGGATGACCCAGCTGATTTACCAAAAGTGAAAATCAGTAGTTCCCTAGCTTGATCATATTGTCCACAATGCAATAAAATATGCCTCATACAGTCAACGTCCTGATAGCACACAGAGATCCTATTTTGGTAAGGGGTACCGCTCAGTCTGCCATTTAACACTTCTGATGGGAATACATTTAATCTGGCTTTGATGAAAAGACACCGATATGATGGTACAGACAAATTTCTGAGATATGCAGGTATCTGAAACTCGAACCCATAGTGAATTCCTACCGCTAATGGACCATAGATAACATGAGACTGAGATCGGAGATCACTATGTGAATGTCCCAGAGCCTTTGCCTCAGAGATTCAAGGGCGGTATCATAGCCCAGATGGAATAGGAGAGAAGGTGGCATACCAATCAAAGTAGCTTTTTGAACCATAATTTTCATCCATGAGCTGGTAAACTCCTTGTTGTTTACGTATGGAAGTAACCCCTGCCCTAGGCCAAAGACTGAGATCTTGAGCCAGTATCTCAGGGCAGCCCACCATACTTTAGTTGATAAAGGACATTCACCTGTTTCTGAACATAGTATTGCATTTGGAACCCAGATTGGAACTTGTAGGAGGGACCGGAGAAACTTTGCCTGGAAGCCATCGAACCTGGAAAATGAGCCATTGAACCAGACTTTTGAGGCGTAGAGGAGTTGAGAGACAGAATTTGCATTAAATACCTTAATGGCTGATGGAACATAATGACCTCCCCTTGTATAAAAGAATCGAAGTTTAGCCAGTTTGTTTAGCTCCGCCTTTTGATAGGCGGTCTGCCAATGATGTTTCCAGTACTTGGAATGATGGAATAGAAGCCCTAGGTACTGGAAGAATTTGGTCTGCTCTAGTTTGTGACCATCCAGAACCCATTTACTCGGGAAGAATCTCTTCTCAAACATCAGGACTTGATTTTTCATAATTGATGGATAACCCATTACCAGAGCAGTAGTCTGAGAATTTCCTTAGTTGGTAATTCAGGCCCGGTCTGGTTCGGGAGAGGATGGCTGCATCATCCGCATACAATAAGAGAGGGGTCTTTCTCGTCCCTGTTTTTGGAAGATGGCCATCAGGGTGCATCAAGCTTGCCTCTAAATCATTCAGGAACAAACTGAGCAAAGTAGGTGCCAAAATGCATCCCTGTCTCACTCCCCTGTCCATCACAATATAGTCTGAGAGCTGGCTCTGCAGCCCACACCTAACCTGCAAATTGCTTCCACAGTATAGGGCTTTAATAAGATATAGGAGACGTTTATCCTTCAGTACTGGATGTAATTTGGACCATAGTTGGAATCTGCGGATGGAATCAAAGGCAGATTTCAGGTCCATAAAGGCCACAAAGTGTTTTCCATGTAGGGGCCTGGTGTACTTCTCGGCTAGGAGGGACAGCATTAGACAGTAGTCTGATGTTGAGTGGTTCTTGCGGAAAGCTGCCTGAGCTTCAGATAGTATATTATAGTCATTTAGAAAAGTTGTCAGTTTGTTACAGAGAAAGCGGGCATACAGCTTTCCTATAATTGAAAGCAGACTGATTGGCCTATAATTAGAAGGCACATTTGACTGGCCTCTCTTAAAGATTGGGACTACTATTGCATGTTTCCAGCTAGATGGTACTTTGCCTGAGTTATTTACTATCGCAAAAAGTGCCACCAGAAGAATTAGCCACAAATTAGTCACCGCTGCATTAACTAGTAGTCCACACTACACCAGAAGCAGTGTACTCTGCTTTGGTTTTGGTTTGCCTTCCATCATAAGGCAAGGTATTTAGTTAAATATTATTACAAATTCAATGCAGGCATCATTTTGGGCACCTACAAGTTCTTTTTCTCTTTGCTGTCACGTCAGCTGTTCCAGATGAGATATTATAACGGGCAAATGGTTTTCTAGCAACCCTATCTCTCCTTCTTTCATTACTTGAACTAACATCCTGTGAAAGAAGAGGTGTGTTATAATGTCATGCTCAGAGACCCCCTGTCGCCTTCAAATTCTTGCAGGGTGGTGAGAACTCAGAGTGTAATGACACTAAGACTAAGTCATGAATCTTTACTGGCTCTGAATTTTGGAGCAATTCATGGGATTGCTGGCTCAAGAGCAGCCACATCATGCTTTTATCCTGAGCATCCTGTGATTTCAGCACACAATGATTCCTGGAACCTTGGTCATTCTAGGTTTCAGCTTCCAGTTTTCTCTTCGTCTGCATGCCCATCTGAGAAATCAAGTGATTTCCCCTAATACAAAGGAACTCTGTTGGTTGTTTGAACTCATATAGCTGAGTGGCATTCAACTAAATCCTACTCAGAGTAAACAATTGAAATACCGCCCACTGTTTCTATGCTTGTTTTTTCTTAATATTTGCATATTTGTATGCACTGTTTGGTTGGAGAATTATGGATTTTGAAGGATAATTGTGTTTTGGTTCATTTCTTGGTTCAAGAACTGTGCATTATATAGTTTCTCACAGAAGAAAAAAATGTAGTTAAAGGGATGTATCATTAAAAAATATACATATTTGGAGGGAATTAACCAGAATTTTTTGCAGATCTTGTGATTTATTTCCTTTTGTTCTTTTCAGTTCCAAATTATACAGTGTCAACTTTCCGGGGATGTGTGCCTCCCCAAGCTTGCGACTCAGGTGATTACAGCTTCAGTGCAGCTCAAGGTAAATTCCTCCAGCTGAAGCTCTCCTGCTGCCAAACAAGTCGGTGCAATACGGAACCTGTCCACCGTGAGTATCTGCATCTCTGAAGGTCAAGGGCTTATAAAACCAGTGTTTTTTTCTGGCAGAACATGCTGGGACATAGTTCTGCCACATTTTGGGGGGGGGGGGAGAATGCAGGAGGCCTTGGGGACCCCATCAGACCTCCTCCTTTCTTAAGCTGATCAAATTCTTCCCAAGCTTGGGAAAGCAGGAATAAACCTGAAACAGGATCTTGCAACCCTGCTGTCTCCAATCCAAATCCAGGTGAGCTTTGGGAAGGTGGTGGGAGCACTCTCAGACCCTGTCAGAGCATCATACCTCCTGACCAAAGTTGAGCAAATGCTTCCCAGGCTTGGGGAAGGAGGCACTAGGCTATGACAGGAGCCAGGAACCCTACTGCCTCCTACCCAAAGCCACCCATCTCCAGCAGAGGGGGCTCGGTGTCAAAGCACTTGGGCCAGTAAGCCAATGACAGGGGTTTCCCCGGCTGATAATCAGTTTGCCACCCTTGTAGTGGGCAGCGTAATTGTGCCAACTGCCTCTCGAGGCCAATTCACTTGGAATAAATTCTCAGTAGACATATGTAGAAGTGTTAGAAATCCTTTGGCATATCACTTTATTTTTTTAATTAAATTTATACAATCCTGGATTGTAAAATAAAAATTAGAATTCCAAAAAGTTAAAATTACAATAGAATAAAAGCATATTAAAACTATCACATTTCAAAGAAGCTGTTGGTGGGGCTGAAGGAAGAGAAGTAGAAATCCGGAAAATCTGGGAATCACTCTCCCCCATGTGGATTCTGGGCCTACACACTCCTTGCTTACACACAGAGACATACACACACATACACACACACACACGCGCGCACACACACACATACACACACATACACACACACACACACAGAGAGAGAGAGAGAGAGAGAGATTACCTCCAAGAGAATGCAGCTGCCTGTACATTCAGATACAGAGAGTTAGAATCAGAGAGCAGAGAGCTTGCCTGATACACTGCTACCAAGTGAGAACTCCAGAAAATCCACAAAACAATAGTGTTCATGACAAAAGGTGAAACACAACAATATTTTTTATAAATGCTCAGCAGATATGTCTGTTCTTCAAAGTTGATGGCAAATGAGGGTTAGGGCTGCCTGGGAGTGGGCCCTAGCCAACAGAATGTCTGGGGCAGGTTACACAGGGGAGGATTCTCTGGGATGCCCAATCTCTGTGATCACGGGTAGGAGGAGGAGTTACGCTAAAGGCCAGACCATGTCAATACCAAAAAGGCAGGTTTTGTCGTTGTTTGACGACTACCCCTGCCTCCGGGTCTGGTCTTGACCGGAAGGATATTGGAACCAGCAAGGGAGACCCACATGACCTGAAGGTGCTGCTGTGCAATGCCAGGTCAATAGTCCGTAACACCACTGCCATCTATGGGGGACTTGACCTGGCATGTGTGACATAGACAGAGAGCAACCCAGGTCATGTGGGCGGGGAGAGGGGGTTGCAGTGATTTTTAGGAAGTCATTAGCTTGGACCAGGCGTCCTATTGGGAAGACTCAGTTTTCCCAATGTTCTGGAAGTTGGGCAATAGGGGCAGGACAGGATTCCTTTTGGTGTACCAACCTCCCTGCTGCACGAAGGATTCCCTGGCCGAGCTACTTCAGGTCATGGTGGATGTGCTCCTGGAGACACCTAGTTTGGTTGTCCTAGGGGATTTTAACATCCATGCAGACACGACCTTATAAGGGTTTGCTTGGGACTTTGTGGAAAGCATGGCCTCCATGGGGATGTCCCTGAATAAGTCTGGCCCAACTCATAGTCATAGACACGCCTTAGACCTGGTGTTGACTTCTATGAATGTGGGTGATTTGACACTAAGTAAAAGTGAAACTAAAGAAGTGCCATGGTCAGATCACTTCCTGGTGCAGCTGGACTTCTCCGTGACCCTTCCACTCTGCAGGGAGATGGGACAGATTCGGATGGTCTGCCCTCACCACTTAATGGATCCTAATGGTTTCCAGGGAATGGTAGGGGATTTTTTTCTCTCAAGTTGATGGCTCTTCAGCTGATTCCGTGGTGTCCCACTGGAATGCAGAGTTAACAAGGGTGACAGCTCAACGGGTTAAAGCTCAACGTCGAGCCTATCAAGTGGTGATATCAACGGTGAAGAGGACCTTCTTCACCGCCTCTATTGCATCTGCAGAAAGCAGCAGCAGGAGACTCTTTCAGGTGGTTTGGAATCTTACAGAACCACCTGCGCCATCGGGGCCTGATAATAATAATAATAATAATAATAATAATAATAATAATAATATTTGTGGACAGGATGCTTGGACGAGTGAAACCAACCACCTGTCTCCTTGAACCTTGCCCATCCTGGCTGATCAAAGCGAGCCGGGAATGGCTGGGCGATGGGCTCTGCGGGGTGGTGTATGCTTCCCTCTGTGAGGGAGCCTTCCCAGCCCCGCTGAAAGAGGCGGTCATTAAACCACTTCTTAAAAAAACATCTCTGGACCCAGCTGATATGGCCAACTATTGCCCAGTCTCAAATCTTCCATTCTTGGGCAAGGTGATTGAGCGGGTGGTTGCTGAACAACTCCAAGCACACCTGGAGGATGTGGACTAGTTGGATCCCTTCCAATCAGGATTCAGGCCTCATCATGGGTTGGAAAACGCCTTGGGCGTGCTGGTTGATGATCTCCGGCGGGCTGGGGATAAAGATGAAAGCTGTTTCCTAGATCTGCTGGATCTTAGTGGCCTTTGACCATAACATTCTTCTGAACCATATAGAGGGGCTCTCATTTGTGCAGTGCTGTCCTCTCTCCCACGCTTATATTATCTATATGAAGCCACTATGAGAGATCATCAGGGGGGTTGGGCTGGGTGTTCATCAGTATGCAGATGATACCCAGCTCTACCTCTATTTTCAAATCTGACCAAGTGAAGATCCTGTGTGAGTGCCTGGAGGTGGTTGCAGGATAGATGATGGCTTATAGATTGAGGTTGAATCCTGACAAGACAGAAGTACTGTTTTGGGGGAACAGGGGGCAGGCAGGTGTGGGGGACTTCCTGGTCCTGAATGGGGTAACTGTTCCCCTGACAGACCAGGTGCGCAGCCTGGGAGTCATTTTGGACTCTCAGCTGTCCATGGAGGCACAGGTCAAATCTGGTATGCAGGCTGCCCGCAGACTGTCTTGCCAGAGTGGTGCATGCTCTAGTTATCTCCCGCTTAGATTACTGCAACATGCTGTATGTGGTCCTACCCAGAAACTGCAACTGATCCAGAATGCGGCAGCTAGACTGCTGACTGGGAGTGGCCACCGAGAACATATAACACCGGTATTGAAAGACCTACATTGGCTCCCAGTATGTTTCCAAAAACAATTCAAAGTGTTGGTGCTGACCTTTAAAGTCCTAAACGGCCTTGGCCCAGTATACCTTAAGTAGTGTCTCCACCTCCATCCTTCAGCCCAGCGTCGACGGCCTTCTGACGGTTCCCTCACTATGAGAAGTAAGGTCACAGGGAACCAGACAGAGGGCCTTCTTGGTAATGGCACCCTGCGGAATGCCCTCCCATCAGATGTCAAGGAAATAAACAACTATTCGACATTTAGAAGACATCTGATGGCAGCCCTATTTTTGGAAGTTTTTAATGTTTGAAGTTTTATTCTGTTTTTAATGTTCTGTTGAAAGCCACCCAGAGTGACTGGGGAAACTGAGCCAGATAGGCGGGATAGAAATAAAATATTATTATTAAAAATATCATCATTATCACCATCATCATTAATGCAGGAAACAATGTGGAAGTAGCATGTCAGGCTAGTGTCAGCAGCTACTAGAAGGCAAGAAAGAAATCAAAATAAAAGTACAATAAAGAGAATGGGGAGTGAGGTGTATCCATATGCTGACTGTAGGTTTTTATTTGGGTAGTTCCACCACGTGAAGATCTTTCCCCCAATGGTCTACAGTGCCCAGCCTGCTTCAGGATCACCGCTGATAAGAAAGAAATGAATAAAAATTGCCCACGTGAGGGGTATGTCAGCTGCCTTGCCAATGAGACCAAGTGCATTTCCTACAATAGTGGTAGTTCCATTATAACAGCTTTACCAAGTGAGTAATACCGCCTGCTTCTGTCTCTTTTGCATTTCCAGAAAAGCAATGACTGATATTTGTGCATAGCTTTGATTTCTTTCTTTGAGGGAAAGGGCAATGCTCTAGTCTTGTTTTGGATTCCAAACTATCCCCACATGAAGTGCATAATAACAAGAGGGGACATGCTCACTCATGTGCAAGGTTTTACCTTGTGTAAGACTGGGGGGCCTACAAAGCACAGCAGACTCCTTACAGCACACCTTTGTCCTCTAATCCACAAGGAGGAGCAGAGGAGAGGGATACAGGGGAGGGTGCAGGACCAGCCAGCACATCACAGCTTCTCCTCACAGCAGTATGCACCATTTGGTGCTGGTCCAGAAGGACAGAACCACACACTTTGGCCAAACATTCAAAAGTAAAGGAGGCTGGGGAAAAGAAGGGTATTAATAGTGCACCTCTGTTCATATTTCCTAAGAAATAAGTTGCACTGTGTTAATTGAATCTTACTGAATCACAAGTGTGCAAAAGAACTGCTGCCTTAGTCTAGCAAAATACATGGGGTGGGAGACCAGGACTTTTTTTCAGCCAGAATTCAGTTCTAGCAACTCTCAGGTGGGCGCCATCGCCATTCTAAGAGAACAAGAGAGGCACTCATGTTGAGTTCCAGCACCTCTTTTTCTAGAAAAATAGCACTGTGGCAGAGGGTAACTTCCTGTTCACAATGCATCACCATGATGTTAGCCAGGAAACCCAAATTCAAAGCTAGTGATACTTGGATGTCAGATTAATCACAGAGTGTGTTGGTTGAGCTTTAATAACCACAGTCATCCCTTTCCCCAAAGCCCCAATAAAGAACTCATGCAAAGGTTATTCTTTGTGTTACACAGAACGTCGTCATTTAATTCAAAGGCTCACATTCAAAGGTTGTGCAACTGAAGACTTGTGTGCCCTTCATGGAAAACACTTAGGACACCACAACTTTCAACTGTATAACATTGATGCAAAATGCTGGAATGCTGAGATATCCACAAAGAAAATCCACCTTGAAGGGTAGATACAAGACAGCAAAGCTCTCCTCCTTGTTAATTCCACCATTCAAGGTAGCTGCAGAAGAAATGGGGAGCCTAGTGGTGAGAGGAGGAGCTCAGGCCTCATGGGTTTTCTTTTTCATAATTGGTGAAATTCATCATAAAAAATAAACTCAACTGGCACATTGAATCTGTATTCTGTATCTCTATGTTTTATATATGCAGAATGTGTAGAATGATGAGAAAGCACATTTGAAGTAATATATGAGAATTTGTATGTTATTTTGTTCAGCCCCACTTGCATGCCAATGCCCTGTGACCCTTACGGACAATATTTACACAATATTTTGGTTTATGCGTTAAAATAGGCCACAGCTTTATTGTTTACAGATGCGGGTGGTTTGGCTTAGGCATTGTGTGAAGCTAGCATATCTTGACTCGCACCCATCTGCAGGGTAAATCACCAATAGGGGAGCCCTATGACTTACATCAATTAGGGAACCTCTGAGGGCTCCCCATTGGGGCAGTGACATTCCCACGTCCAGGCATTGGACAGAATCCACACCCCCAGATCCCTTTAATAGGATACCCTTAGTGAGGAGGGGCAGGCGAAGGCTACAACCTCCCATCCATCCAAACAAAGCCTTACCCAATGCATAACCTTACAAAGTTGTGTTGATTGCTTCCAGGTAGGCAAAAAACAAATGGATGGTGCCACCCCGCTGATCTTCTTTCCATTGATCTTCTTTCCTGACTCAAACAAATTATTTCATTTTCCTTTTTACACAAAAATTATAAAAGAAGCCAACTATTTTTTATTAATAATAAATGGCAAGGGCAATCCAGATATTAAAGAAAATGCAGACAAGCATCTATTGAAAGTGATACTACATTGGCAAGCTCACCACAAGCAAGAATACTAGGGTGGGGGTCATAGCACAAGGGAGAACAAAAAACAACAAACAACACAAGGGGAGGTCCATTGTCAAGGATGTAATCAAAGAAATAACATTACCTACACCATGTCTCATAATAAAAGAAAATGAATTAATTTAAATAAAAACAAAAATAAAGAAAGAGAAAAGAAAACATCAAGCGTAAAAGAAAAAGAAAAAGAAAAAGAAAAGAAGAGGGGGGAAAAGAGAAGAGAAAAGAGAGAAATTAAAGGAACTTCCGATTCTATGTCTGTCAGAAGAAATTATCCACTGTTCTACTTCCTATGAGGTAATATTTTCCCAGTCTCCTAACCCAAATAGATCAATTCATTTTCCTTTTTCCACAAAAGTCCGAAAATGGTTTCTTCATCATCATCATCATCATCATCATCATCATCATCATTATTATTATTATTAGTCAGCAATATATTTTCTCTAATCAAGCATAACAACTTTACATCCAGTAACTCTCACAACCATTTCTCTATATTCATTAATAATAAATCTTTTATCTTTATCCACAGTTGTTTCTCCACTATGATAATATATAAAAATAATATCCCATAGTTCTTTACTTATTATGTACTCATTAATTCACACCCACTTCTGTCCATTCCATTGCCATTTCCTGTTATATTTGCCATGGATTTCCAACTTGATTTGGATTCCCCCCCCCAAAAAAATATCTCATTTATGCTTTCATCTTTTTTCTAAGAAAAGTGTCACAGGTTTGATAGCTATTTCCACTAAAATCACTCCAAGTTGTATGCAGAGTCCTTTCTCCCTCTCCCTGCCAGCTCAGGATGTCTCTTCACCTCTCTATTCATGACTTCATTCCATTCCTCCAACATCAAAACTCCACCATATGACTGTTTCCACCCCCCACCCCCCTCTCCTGCTCTGGCAAGGCTTCATCCATTTTGTTCTCCAAAATCTCTGTGTGCTCTGTGTAATTCCACTTTCCATTTAATCTGTCTCTGGTCCCCTTTCATTCTCCCTCTCATCAATCAAACCTCTAATTATTTTTGTTTGCTCATAAAGCAATTGCGGAAGGATGCCAACAGTGAATGGAATGTCAAACAATGTATTTGGCATACTGAATATTCTTGATCTTAGTTACAATTCACTCTCCCTCTTAATATCTTCACAGTCTCCAACTTAAAGATTTCAATATCACATTTCTATCTTCATAACTTCTCAACTTTATCTCTTATCATACCACATTCTTTTCTCACAGAGGAAATGTGTACTGAAGAATAAAAATTATTTTCATTTGAGAAGCGGTGCTTTGACCCTGCTGCCTTCACACCACAAAGCCCAATGAGCCTCAGTTCTCCTTCCTGCCCACCCAAACTCCAACCCAGCAGAGCGACTCCAGCTTCCCTGGTGAACGGGTTGCTCGCTTGCCAGCCATGGGTTTCCTTGTGACCCACGCTGAGTCCCCTTTCCATACACACCATACACACCCATACTGGAGAGAAGCTTGGAGTTTGGGGAGCGGAGTGTGTGTGTTGGGGGGGGAGCAAGAGGGAGAGAGCAGCACACATGCAATGTCCATGCAATGTCCAGCGGCATTTCTGAGCAAGGCTCAGCCAGCCTGATGGGTAAAAAGCTGCTGCTTGGTTGTGTTGTGCTTGCTGGAGATTTCCATTTCTTTAAAAGGCCAGGAGTGGGGGCGCTGGTGGGTGACTCACAATTCTTTCCCACCCCTTGCCTTCCAAAGCTAGCAGCCTCTTTGCCTTATTTAAGCAACTTCTCCTGTGGTGTTGGGGAAGGAGAAGGAGGAGATGGTAGTAGCCATCAAATACAGTAAACTAGAGCTTTCTTTCCAGTACACCCATATCAAACTTCAAAGTAGGAACCTCATTCTCCACAGTCTCTCCAACATAATGGTGAGCTTGACGGATTTATCTTTGCAAGGCGTGTGGGGGTCCACACCACCAAAAGGTAATTTTAAGGGAAATTTCCTGGAGGTGAGAAGAAATTTGTTTTTAGAGATGGATTATGCCATATAGATTTCCATGCTTTTTCACTTTGATGTTCCTATGTCAGTCCCCCATCTCTTCCGTGTTGCCCACAAAGCTGTCTAATATCATACCATATATCACTGAAACTGCCTCTTTCCTGTCATGGCTGAGTCTGTTACATAGCGATTCAAAAGCTGTCAAGGGTCTCAAGCCTTCACCATTGCATTCCAGAGACTTTGCAAAAGTGCATTGTTGATACAGTTGTAACCAGGATCATTTAATGGCTTTTGTCTTTCCCTCATGTCCTCTTTTGAGATTGCTTTACCACCTACAAACAAATCTCTAATCCTATAGAAACCATTTGTTTCAAGATCTCCAAATGGGTTATACTGTACTTGTTTGCTTGTTTAAATAAGGGGTGATCTAGCAGGGGCATCAGTGATGAAGGCCTAGGAGCCAATACGGAGTTCCAATTCCACCACACCGTCAATGTTACTTTGAAAAATGGGTTGTCCACCTTTTCGTGTTCCATCTGAGGCAGCTTCAGGAAGTGCAGAGCACGTACTGATGGTCTTGTGTGGATACTTTCTCTCTGTGCCCATGCAATATCTACTTTGCCTTTCATGAGTGGCATCAATGATTTAATTTGGAAAGCTGCATAGTATAATGCAAGATCTTGTATGCCTAGCCCCTCTTTATTGCTATGTCTAAATAAGATTTTTTAACTGAGTCCGGGTCTTTTTCCTAATGAGATAAAGGAGATTAATTTGTTTTGCCATTTTTAAAAAAATGTTTATAAAACCTGAAACAGGAATGAGAATTTTGGCAGAACTGACATTTTTATAGCTGCAATGTGACCTAGCCAGCTAAGGTTTTTGAGCTTCCATCAAAACAGTTGTTTATTACCATTTTGAGCAAAGACTTATCATTTCTTCATTTTCATTGATTAAGATCAGCTGTAAAGATTATCCTCAGGTATTTAAACCCCCATGGGCTATCTTTATCCTTGACATTTCTGTCAGCTGCTTTTGAACTTCTGCATATTTAATTTGTAGTCCTGAAATTCAATGGAAACTTTCAAAATGTTCTTTCAAAGATTAAAGCACAACAAGTGGATCTTGCCCAATTACCAATGTATCATCCGCAAACAAATCTACTTTTTATTCAACATTTCCTATTTTCACTCCCTTCACAGAGGCACATAGTTGTATAGCTAAGATCTTTATTGCCACAGCAAAAAGCAGTGGTGACAGAGGGAATCCTTGGCAGGTGCCCCTGTTGAGGTTTCTTGGAGCATCATCATATCCATTTACCATGATTATAGCTGAGGATTTTGAGTAAATTTGTTGAATCGTGTGCAGAATTTTTTCTCCAAATTCTAATTTAGAAAGTAAGAGTTTCAAATAGGTCCATTCAACTCTGTCAAACACGTTAAAGGCATCGAGTGAAATTAATGCCCCTGGAGTGTTTCGTAGCTGCAGGTCATAGATTATATTAAGAACTCTCCTTATAGAGTCTGCTGTATTTCTTGAGGGTATGAATCCTGTTTGATCTGTGGTGATGTATTGACCTATGAAGACATTTAATCTCTTAACCATCACAGCTGTGAATAGTTTTTCATCCACGTTTATTAAAGCAATCGTTCTATATGAATCAGTTTGGTGGAGTCTTTCATTTATAACCATTTTTATTAATTTTCAGTTTATACATCTCAAAATAAACATGTTACATAATACGATGTAACATATGACTTCCCTGCTTTCCCTTTCATGGTTCATTTTACTTATCTATTGTAAAATTACTTTCCCCAAAAACCCAGAGTCCTTTTTGTTGGGGATAATCCAAACTGAAATACCCAGGTGCCAGAAAAGCTTATTTATGTATGCAAAAAAATGTGCCCTGTGTTTTGTTAGCCCCAAAATGTAAAGTTAGTGAGGTCCCAACTAAAGAGGATTGGCAACTTAAGTTGACAGAATATGCACAAATTGCAGATTTAACATATAGAACAAGAGAGCAAGAAGAACACACATTTAAAGAAGATTGGAAAACATTTATTGACTAAATGGAGAACAAATGTGTATAGCTGAAAACGCTGGCAGCATTTATAAAAATTTAACAGAGTAAATAATTGATGGTGGATGTAAAAGTGGAAAATTAATTTGAATGGTTATAGTAATAATAATAATAATAATAAATTTTATTTATATCCCGCTCTCCCCAGCCAAAGCTGGGCTTAGGGCGGCTAACAACAATCAAAATAATCCAACGTTCTAAAAACATTTCATTATAAAAATTAATTAAAATCAAATTGATGGCAACCATTAAGCAAAATTCTGTGCAGATTGCCAGAGGAGGGGGTCAGGCTGTGCCCTGACCAAAGGCCTGGTGGAACAGCTCTGTCTTGCAGGCCCTGCGGAAAGATGTCAGGTCCCGCAGGGCCCTAGTCTCTTGTGACAGAGCGTTCCACCAGATTAGAGCCGCGGCCGAGAAAGCCCTGGCTCTGGTTGAGGCCAGCCTAACCTCTCTGTGGCCTGGGATCTTCAGGATGTTTTTATTTGCAGACCGTAAGTTCCTCTGTGGGACATACCAGGTGAGGCGGTCCCGTAGGTACGAGGTTCCTAGGCTGTATAGGGCTTTAAGGGTTAAAACCAGCACCTTAAACCTGATCCTGTACTCCACCGGGAGCCAGTGCAGGTTGTATGGTACCGGATGAATGTGATCACGCAGCGAAGACCCCATAAGGAGTCTCACCGCGGCATTCTGCACCCGCTGGAGCTTCTGGGTCAGTCTCAAGGGCAGCCCCACGTAGAGTGAGTTACAATAATCCAGTCTGGAGGTGACCGTCGCGTGGATCACAGTGGCTAGGTCAGGGCGAGAGAGATAAGGAGCCAACTGCTTAGCTTGGCGGAGATGAAAAAATGCCGCCTTTGTTATAGCTGTAATCTGTGCCTCCATAGAGAGGGAGGTATCGAAGATTACACCCAAACTCTTAACGGACGATGCTGGCACTAATTGCACCCCTGCAAGAGATGGGAGTTGCCCCCTCAATCCCATATCGTCCCGTCCCAGCCAGAGGACCTCTGCCTTCGAAGGATTTAACTTCAACCGGCTCCCACGTAACCATCCAGCCACAGCTTCCAGATATCTGGTCAGTGTGTCTGGGGCCGAGTCAGGCTGGCCATCCATCAACAGATAGAGTTGGGTGTCATCGGCATACTGATGGCAACCCAGCCCAAAACTCCAGACAAGCTGGACGAGGGGGCACATAAAGATGTTAAAAAGCATTGGGGAGAGAATTGCACCCTGAGGCACTCCACACACCAAGGAGTGGCGCAATGACAATTCCCCCCCCAAGCGCCACCCTCTGTCCCCGACCAGAGAGAAACGAGCGCAGCCATTGAAGGACTGTGCCCTGGATCCCCACGTCGGCAAGGCGGTGGTCCAGGAGTTCGTGATCGACCATGTCAAAGGCTGCTGACAGGTCTAGAAGAATCAGCAGCCCCGACATGCCTCGATCCAGCTGCCTGCGGAGATCATCTGTTAGGGCGACCAGAGCCGTCTCGGTCCCATGACCAGCGCGGAAGCCGGACTGGAATGGATCCAGAGCCGATGTTTCATCCAGATACCTACCAAGCTGTTCAGCAACCGCTATCTCAATCACCTTACCCAGGAATGGAAGATTTGAAACTGGGCGGTAATTGGATAGATCTAAGGGATCTAATGATGTTTTCTTTAAGAGTGGGCGCACCACTGCCTCCTTCAGTTCCCCTGGGAATATCCCGGTGCCAAGGGACAAATTGATGATATCACCCAGGGGGGCCCGCACCTCGTCTGGACACGCTCTAATCAGCCAAGACGGGCACGGGTCAAGAGGACAGGTGGTGGGCTTTCCAGCTCGGAGGAGTCTGTCCACATCGGCTGGGGATATCCGGTCAAAGTGGTCCAATACTGGACCCGAGGACAGTCGAGGGGCCTCCAGTTCCTTTATTGTATCCAAATTGGCAGGGAGGTCATGGCGGAGCAACAGGACCTTCTCCGCAAAAAAGCTCGCAAATGCATCACAGCTGTGTCTCAAATTGTTATTTAAATCTGGCTGTCCTTCAAGGGATATTAAAGACCTAATTATACTAAATAATTGTGCCGGGCGAGAGCTAGCGGAGGCAATGGAGGCCGAGAAGTAGGACTTCTTAGCGGCCTTCACTGCCATCTCGTAGGTTTTCATAAAAACCCTATAAGATGTTCTTGAGGCTCCATCACGGGCACCCCGCCATACTCGCTCTAGCCGTCTGAGGTCCCGCTTCATTTTCCGAAGCTCCTCGGTAAACCAGGGAGCCCGGTTTCTGCGGGGTCGCAGAGGGCGCCTAGGTGCGATCTCATCGATGGCTGCTAGGAGCTGGATATTCCAGCCCTCAACAAGCTCAGTCAATGAGTCGCCAGGGGGAGCAAGGTCCCGCAAGGTCTGACGGAATCTATCAGGGTCCATCAGCCTCTGTGGGCGAGCCCAAATTGGCTCGCCACCTAAGCAGGGTGGGGGTGGAAAATCAATCCTGGCTTTCAGAGCGTAGTGATCAGACCATGGCACCTTCATCAAAGCAGACATGATCACATCTATACCGACGCCAAAGATCAGATCCAGCGTGTGGCCTGCTTGATGTGTGGGGCCCGAAACAAACTGGGAGAGCCCTAGTGTCGCCATGGAAGACACCAGGTCCAGAGCCTGTGAGGAGGGAGTGGCATCAGCATGGACGTTGAAGTCCCCCAATACCAATAGGTTAGGGAACTCCAAGGTCCAGCCGGCCACTGCCTCCAGCAGGCCTGACAGGGTGGCTGCTGGTGCACTAGGTGGCCGGTACACCAGCCAGACAGCCAAGCTCACCTCGGAGCCCCACACTAGGCCAACACATTCAATGCCAGGGATTGATGGTGATGGTAGAGCCCTGAAAGAACAATCTTCCTGGATTAATAATGCCACCCCTCCCCCCCCGGCCCACAGTCCGCGACTGGTGGAGGACGGAGAAACCCAGGGGCGCCATCTCTCGTAAGGTAACAGTTTCCCCTTCACGCACCCAGGTCTCCATCACACAAGCCAGGTCAACCCCCTGCGAGGTGAAGAAATCACGCAGGGTGGCGGTTTTGTTGCCTATAGACCTGGCATTGCACAACACCAGTGACGGAGGTGAGTAATACTTGCTCACCCTACCCTCGTCCCTCGGGATGGGGCACAGATTGGAAGGGGTATGAGCATATCCGTATCTCGATCCCCTTCGCCTATAACATCTGCCCCCACCGCCATAACTCCCTCGCCCCACCACAGTAGCAATCCCAAGCCTCATACAAACCTCCATTTACAAAATAGAAAACCAGACCAAACCAAAAACAATTATACCAAACAAAACCAATCCCCACCCCACTCAATATCCAACCCCAAACCAAAATAAAACAGAACCTCTTGGTTCCTCTTGGTTCATGTGGGAACCAATGACACTGCAAGCAATAGCCTCCAGAAGATCAAAAGAGACTAAGAGGCTCTGGGCAGGAAATTGAAGCAATTAAATGCACAAATTGTCATCTCATCTGTCCTCCCAGTTGAACGACGTGGCCCAGGGAGAGAGGGAAAAATAGTGTAAGTGAACAGCTGGCTTCGCAAATGGTGTAAACAGGAACGGTTTGGATTCTTAGATCACGGACTGCAATTTCTTGAAGATGGACTTCTGGCAAGCGATGGGCTGCACCTCACAATGGTTGGGAGGAATGTTTTTGCCAAAAATCTCAGAAACCTCATCAGGAGGGCTTTAAACTGACTAATGTGGGGGAGGGAGACAGTGCTCCTGAAGGTAGGAGTCTATCAATTGATGAAGATGATCATCCAAATGTCATAGACCAAATGGAGCAAACAGCACGCAGACCTAGTGGTGGGAGGAAAAAATCCTTAAATAAGAGACACGGGGGAATGATTAATGGACTTCAATGTCTGTACACTAATGCGCAAAGCATGGGAAATAAACAAGATGAGCTTGAGCTCTTGGTATAGCAAACTAAATATGACATAATAGGCATCACTGAAACCTGGTGGGATAAGTCCCATGATTGGAATGTAATAATGGAGGGATACAATCTATTTCAGAGAAACAAACAAGAAAGGAGGAGGAGTGGCGTTATATGTCAGGGATGTGTATACCTGTGAAGAGATCCATGATTTAGAACCTCAAAGCCAAAGTGAGAGCATTTGGGTCAAAATTAAGGGAGAGAAGAATAACAGAGACCTCATTGTGGGAGTTTACTATAGATCCCCAAGCCAAACAGAGGACATAGATGATGCCTTCCTGGAACAGATGGCCAAGCATGCAAAAGGAAGGGAGATAGTAGTAATGGGGGACTTCAATTACCCGGATATTTGTTGGATGTCAAACTCAGCCAAGAGCATAAGGTCAAACAGATTCCTCACTGGCCTTGCAGACAACTTCATTGTCCAGAAAGTGGGAGAAGCAACAAGAGGAACAGCTATTTTAGATCTGGTCCTAACCAATGTTGATGACCTGGTTAGTGGGGTAGAAGTGGAAGGATCATTAGGCGCAAGTGATCATGCTCTTCTGAAGTTTACTATACAGCGGAAAGGAGCAGCCAAGCATACTAGGACTCAATTTCTTGACTTTAAGAAAGCCGACTTCATAAAACTTAGGGAAGTGCTGGGTGAGATCCCATGGACAGTAATACTAAAAGGAAAGGGAGTTCATGATGGCTGGGAGTTTGTTAAGAGGGAGATAGTAAAAGCACAACGTCAGGCAATACCAATGAGACGGAAACATGGAAGGTGCCTAAAGAAGCTAGGGTGGCTATCTAAAGAACTTTTAACTGAGTTAAGATTAAAAAAGGATGTGTACAAAAAATGGAAAAGGGGGGAAACCACCAAAGAGGAAATCAAACAAATAGCCAGCACATGTAGACACAAAGTCAGAAAAGCTAAAGCATAGAATGAACTCCGGCTTGCTAGAGAGGTTAAAAGCAACAAAAAAGGCTTTTATGGGTATGTTCGTAGCAAAAGGAAGAACAAAGAAACAGTGGGGTCACTCAGAGGAGAAGATGGTGAAATGCAAACAGGGGACACAGAAAGGGCTGAACTCCTCAATGCCTTCTTTGCCTCAGTCTTCTCCGATAAAGAAAACAATGCCCGACCTGAAGAATTTGGAGCAAATGATTCAGCAGAGGAAACACAGCCCAGAATAACTAAGGAGATAGTACAAGAATACTTGACTAGTTTAGATGTATTCAAGTCTCCAGGGCCAGACGAACTGCATCCAAGAGTATCAAAAGAACTGGCAGATGTGATCTCAGAACCACTGGCAATCATCTTTGAGAATTCCTGGAGAACAGGCGAAGTCCCGGCAGACTGGAGGAGGGCAAATGTTGTCCCTATTTTCAAAAAGGGGAAAAGAGAGGACCCAAATAATTACCGCCCAGTCAGTCTGACATCAATACCAGGGAAGATTCTGGAGCAGATCATTAAGCAAACAGTCTGTGAGCACCTAGAAAGGAATGCTGTGATCACCAATAGTCAGCATGGATTTCTGAAAAAATAAGTCATGTCAGACTAACCTGATCTCATTTTTTGACAGAATTACAAGCCTGGTAGATGAAGGGAACGCAGTGGATGTAGCCTACCTTGATTTCAGCAAGGCATTCGACAAGGTGCCCCATGATATCCTTGTAAAGAAGCTGGTAAAATGTGGTCTTGACTATGCTACCACTCAGTGGATTTTTAACTGGCTGACTGAACGAACCCAAAGGGTACTCATCAATGGTTCCTCTTGGGCCCGGTCTAATTCAGCATCTTTATCAACGACTTGGATGATGGACTCAAGGGCCTCCTGATCAAATTTGTAGATGACACCAAACTGAGAGGGGTGGCTAACACCCCAGAGGACAGGATCACACTTCAAAACGACCTTGACAGTTTAGAGAACTGGGCCAAAACAAACAAGATGAACTTCAACAGGGAGAAATGTAAAGTGTTGCACTTGGGCAAAAAAAATGAGAGACACAAATACAAGATGGGTGACACCTGGCTTGAGAGCAGTACATGTGAAAAGGATCTAGGAGTCTTGGTTGACATGAGCCAACAGTGTGACGCGGCAGCTAAAAAAGCCAATGCAATTCTGGGCTGCATCAATAGGAGTAGAGCACCTAGATCAAGGGAAATAATAGTGCCACTGTATTCTGCTCTAGTCAGACCTCACCTGGAGTACTGTGTCCAGTTCTGGGCACCGCAGTTCAAGAAGGACACTGACAAACTGGAACGTGTCCAGAGGAGGGCAACCAAAATGGTCAAAGGCCTGGAAACGATGCCTTATGAGGAACGGCTAAGGGAGCTGGGCATGTTTAGCCTGGAGAAGAGGAGGTTAAGGGGTGATATGATGGCCATGTTCAAATATATAAAAGGATGTCATATAGAGGAGGAAGAAAGGTTGTTTTCTGCTGCTCCAGAGAAGCGGACACGGAGCAATGGATCCAAACTACAAGAAAGAAGATTCCACCTAAACATTAGGAAGAACTTCCTGACAGTAAGAGTTGTTTGACAGTGGAATTTGCTGCCAAGGAGTGTGGTGGAGTCTCCTTCTTTGGAGGTCTTTAAGCAGAGGCTTGACAACCATATGTCAGGAGTGCTCTGATGGTGTTTCCTGCTTGGCAGGGGGTTGGACTCGGTGGCCCTTGTGGTCTCTTCCAACTCTATGATTCTATGAGAACAAAATAAAAATACATCAATAAAAACCAACATTCACGGTGATACAACAAAGTAAAAAGTAAAAACCCCTTTAAAACACTTTAATATATTGTCAGGAAACTGACATCAGAGCAACAGGCGAAGGAGAGGCTCTCTGATTCTGCAGGGGAAGGAACAAGCACTAGGGGGAGATGCAGCTTGATGGAGGGGGAAGGAAATCAGCGTAACACCAAGGAGCCAGGAGAGCAAATGGGAGAAGAGGTGGAAGGGCTCCGGGATTCTTCCTTGGAAGTCAGTGAGGAGAGCCCTGTTCCTCCACTACCCACGCCCTCCTTGCGCAGGAGACTCCCACGCAATGAGAGGCGGAGACGATTGGGAGTCAAGCAACTCTTATGCTGGCAACGGTTTAAGAAATGCCCACAGACAGACTCTGCGAGCGACTGAGGCAGCCACGCTGAGATGGGCTGTGCAGTCAGGACGGTTTAACCCAGGCAGCCAAGCTCCCAAAGGGGACAGTTTACGCACGAGTAACTCCAAACCACTATAGCAGTCTGTCTGTCACCGAAAGTTGCTCGTGCGCAACAAGTAGGCGGCATCATGAGTAAGACTGGAGAAGTCAGAGCCACGGAGGGGGCTGCTGGAGGACAATCGCTGGAGGAGAGAAACCGCGACTTGGAACAGCACATAGCCCTCTTGACAGCGAGGCTGGACGAACAACGGTCTCAGGATGCCCAGGGGAGGCCCACCCCCATAGCAAGGAAGGTACCGGGACTGGTGCATAAGTTTGGGCGGAGACCTCTGGATTATGGGGTGTTTAGAACAGAAATAGAATACGCCTTGAAACTGCAACAGAGCGATTTTGAAGATGACGCAGCGCGGGTTGCTTATATTGTGGGGCACCTGCAGGATGGGGCTAGAGAGTGGACGAGGCCCCTTATGGCGACGCAAAATGCTGCCATGCAGGACCTGGGGAAATTTTTCCAGGCGATGGACGCAATGTTTTCCAGTGATGTGCAGCAAAGTGTGACAAAACGGGAACTGATGAACTGTAGGCAGGGAGACCAGTCAGTTAGAGACTACTGGTCACGTTTTGCAATGATAGTTCACCGTCTCGGGTGGCAGCTGGACTCTGAACCCATACAAATGTTGTTTGAGGAGGGGTTGTCACCAACGGTCAAGGATGAGCTTTCGCACGCACCCCGCCCACAGTCCATGGATCAGCTGACCAAAGCAGCACTTGCAATTGGTGTATGGCAGGAAGCGCGGGTGCAGGAGAGGCGGGAAAGGAGAGAGCAGCGTTGCCATGACTACCACATTCCTGACATACCAAGGCAGCTTTCCCCGCCGGAGCAGCCAATGGAAATAGGTGGTGCGCGCGCCCGGGAGGTTTCAAACTCCAGCGAAGGTTGCAAGAGGGAGGGAAAGGACGTTAAAACAACCAAGAAATGTTTCCTCTGCCAGCGGCCAGGACATTTTGCCAGAGTCTGCCCGCAGAGAAAGGCCTGGCAAGGAATGGTGGGGGCCGTGGGAGGTGAGGAGGAAGAGCAACAGACACAGGAACAGGGAAACGGGAACGCTTGGCTGCCAATCAGCGGGCACAGCAGCCAGGCCAGCAACCAGTAAAAGTGCCCAAACCAGATTCCCCAAGGGCAGCAATAGCCATTGAGGTGGTGCTAGAACTCCCGAATGGGCACCCAGTCAAGGTTCAGGGGATGCTGGACTCAGGGAGCTCCTGCAATTTCTTCAGCAGGGACTTTGCATTAGAGCACCAGCTTCACTTGCTACCTTTGGATTTTCCCTTGCAAGTAACCACCATTGATGGGAGGGAGCTTATTGGAGGGGAAGTGACCCACCAGACCCCACCAATGAGAATGAGGGTGTCTAGGCACTCAGAGACGATCGCCTTTCACGTTGCCTCACCAGCGGGGCCCCCAATAATATTAGGAATGAGCTGGCTAGCACAACATGATCCCGTGGTGGCGTGGTATCAGTGGACAGTCAGCTTTGGGTCAGCCTACTGCCTGGAGCACAGCCTAGGAGGGGAAACACCCAGGATGAGTGTTGTCCGAGTGGCAGGAATGGCAGTAGGACGGAAGGGGGAGGTGCCACCACAATATGCTGATCTGAAGGAGGTCTTCAGTGAGAAGGAGGCAGATAGGCTACCACCCCACAGGCCCTTTGACTGCCAAATCAATTTGCTCCCGGGTGCACAGCTGCCGGTGGGTAAACTGTATGCCATGTCGGACAGGGAGATGAAGGAGTTACGGGAGTTTATTGACAAGAACCTAAAGAGAGGATTCATAAGAGAGTCGAAAGCAGTGGGGGGCAGTCCGGTGTTTTTTTTTGAGGACAAAAAAGACACGGACAAACCCAGGCTTGTAGTGGACTTTAGGGCCGTAAATTCGGTGTCGGAACCAGTGACTTTCCCAATGCCCAGAATTGACAACATTTTGACGAGGGTGAGGAAGGGAAAGATTTTTACCAAACTAGACCTCAGGGGGGCTTACAACCTGATCAGGATGAGGGAGGGGGATGAATGGAAGACCACCATGTTCACCCCCTAGGGGCCTTTGAATATTTAGTTATGCCTTTTGGAATACAATCAGGCTCCGCCTGTTTTCAAGGTTTCATGCACCATGTGTTGGGGTCTCTGCTTTACAAGAACTGTGTGGCCTTCCTGGACGACGTCTTCATTTATTCGGAAAGCGAGGAGCAACATGTGAGAGATGTCAGGGAAGTGCTACAAAGATTGCAGAAACAACAGTTGTGGGTCAAGCTAGAGAAATGTCAGTTTCATGCCAGAGAAGTGGAGTTTCTGGGGTACAAGTTGTCTGACAAGGGCTTAGCGATGGACCCAAGCAAGGTGCAGGCAGTGTTGGAATGGAAGCCCCCAAGGATACGGAAGGACGTACAAAGGTTCCTAGGTTTCAGCAACTTCTATAGGAAGTTCATAAAGAACTTTGCTCACTTGACCGCACCCATCACGGACTGTCTCAGTAGCAAAAAGAAGTTTGTGTGGACGGAGGAAGCACAGCAGTCCTTTGAAAGATTGAAGAAGGCGTTCGTGTCGGAAGAGCAACTATTACACGTAGACTTGGAGAAACACCTGAGGCTAGAGACCGACGCGTCTGACAGAGCCATAGGAGCAGTCCTTTTGCAGCCCGGGCGGAGCAAACAGGAATGGAAACCGTGTGCCTTTTTCTCGAGGAAGCTGAGCAAGTCGGAGCAAAACTATACCATGTATGACCGAGAACTGCTCGCAATCTACGTTGCCTTTCGTCGTTGGCGTCATCTACTGATAGGGGCGCAGCACAAGATCCAGGTTTGTACAGATCACAAGAACTTGGAATACTGGAGGACTGCACGAGTGCTCAACCAGAGACAGATTCGCTGGGCGCAGGAATTCTCCAAGTTTTCTTTTGAAATCCAGTATGTGCCCGGAGAGGAAAACGTGAGAGCGGACACTCTCTCGCGGAAGCCAGAGTACTTCGAAGGAGAGGGGCCACCGGAGACACGACACATCACACCTGAGGACCGATGGGTGTGTGGGGGAACTCTAGTGGGCAAAAGAGAACTGGCAGGGCTTACTAGGAACGATGAATTCGCACGAACTAAAATCAGGGTGCTCTGAGATGGGAGAGAGGCACCAGAAGGGTTTGAGGAAAAGGAAGGGGTGTTGTACTATAGAGGGGCCATGTATGTACCGGGGGGAGCTCTAAGAGAATGGGTACTCAAACAACTCCACGACAACCCCACAGCAGGGCACTTTGGACAGCACAAAACGATGATGTTGGTCACCAGACAGTTCTGGTGGCCACGGGTGAGGGAGGATGTACGGGAACATGTACGAGGGTGCGACCGCTGCCAAAGGGCTAAAGGGGAGCGAACGGTACCAGCAGGTTTACTGGAACCCTTACCCACACCGAGCAAACCCTGGGAGGTGGTGTCCATTGATTTTATGACTGATTTGCCCAAATCACGGGGGGAAACCGCGGTCATGGTAGTAGTCGAATTACTGACCAAAATGTGCCATTTTATAGCCTGCTCACATGCGGTGACGGCCGAAGAGATGGCACGATTGTTCATAGAGCACATTTTCAGGTTGCATGGTGCCCCCTTGAGGGTTATCTCCGACCGCGGAAAACAATTTACCTCCCGGTTCTGGAGGAAGCTCATGAGCTTGCTGCAAGTAGAGGTGGGGTTCTCGACAGCAAGGCACCCAGAGACCAATGGGCAAGCGGAAAAGGCAAACAGTATACTTCAACAATACTTACGCTGCTACGTCAGCGAGAGGCAGAATGATTGGGTAGAGAAACTAGCGCTGGCGGAATTTGCGTACAATAACGCTGAACACGTGTCGACGGAAATGAGTCCGTTTATGGCCAATTATGGGTGCCATCCCAGAGCCTTCCTGGGGAGTGAGGAGCAAAGCTGGAGTGTACCCGCGGCAGAGCAGTTCGTGGAAGAAATGGAGGCCCTACACCAGCAACTTAAGATGAACTTAGAGAGGGCTAAGGCGATTTACAAGAAGCAAGCAGACAAGCACCGCAGGGAAGGGGAAACCATACGGGTGGGGGACCGGGTGTGGCTGTCCACTCAAGGGTTACCTTTTAAGGGAGGGTGTAAGAAGTTGCAGCCCAGACGGCTGGGGCCATTTGAGGTAACATAACAGGTAAACCCCGTAGCATTCAAGCTCAAGTTGCCCGAAAGTATGAAGATACACCCTGTGTTCCACAGGTCCTTGCTCTCACCACACAGGGAGGGGCGGGAATTCCCAGGGCGGGAGGTAGGAGTCATCCCACAACCGCAGGTAGAAGAAAGGGAACACCAGAGCTCGGCCACGGAAATAATTGATTCGAGGTGGCGAGGTCGTCAGGTGGAGTACTTGGTGGCTTGGGAAGGGGAGCCCAGGTCAGAAAACACGTGGGTTCCCGCGGAAGCCGTCGATGACAGGTATATGGTGGAAGTATTCCATCGCCGGTTCCCAGACAAGCCCAAACCCTTAGAGAGATTCTGGGAGGAACAATTTGGAACCACAGATGACGAAGAGAGTTTCGAGGGGTTTTCAGAATCCGAGGAAGAATCGGACTGGGAGGGTCACCCCGTGGGTGGGAACCAAAGCAGGTGGACAGAGGTTTTCGAGTCCACTGAGGAGGGTGACGGTTCCTTCAGGGGTTTCCCCGTCTCGTCGGCCGAGGAAGAGAGAGAAATCGATTCCACAGGTCGAGCGGGGGTTGGGGGGGTCCTGGAGGGGAGGTGGATGTCAGGAAACTGACATCAGAGCAACAGGCGAAGGAGAGGCTCTCTGATTCTGCAGGGGAAGGAACAAGCACTAGGGGGAGACGCAGCTTGATGGAGGGGAAGGAAATCAGCGTAACACCAAGGAGCCAGGAGAGCAAATGGGAGAAGAGGTGGAAGGGCTCCGGGATTCTTCCTTGGAAGTCAGTGAGGAGAGCCCTGTTCCTCCACTACCCACGCCCTCCTTGCGCAGGAGACTCCCGCGCAATGAGAGGCGGAGACGATTGGGAGTCAAACAACTCTTATGCTGGCAATGGTTTAAGAAACGCCCACAGACAGACTCTGCGAGCGACTGAGGCAGCCACGCTGAGATGGGCTGTGCAGTCAGGACGGTTTAACCCAGGCAGCCAAGCTCCCAAAGGGGACAGTTTGCGCACGAGTAACTCCAAACCACTACATATATATAAAAACATTTTTAACATTTGCTGCTGCAGCAGCAGTGTCCTTAAAGCTGCAGCAGTGGCGGGTGTTGGCCCCGCCCTCTAGGCCTGGTGGAGTGGGCCTACAGGTGGGAGCGGCCTTCCTCAACACCCATGGTGCAGCAGCAGCAGCGGTGTCCCAGTGCCTCAATGAGGCCTCTTAAGCTGTGGCGGTGGTGAGTCAGTCTGGGCCCTGCCCCCTGGGCCAGGTGGAAGCAGCCTGAGGAGGGAGCGGCCTTCCCCAACTCACAGTGCAGCAGCAGCAGTGGTGTCCCAGTGCCTCAGTGAGGCCTCTTAAGCTGTGGCGGTGGTGAGTCAGTCTGGGCCTCGCCCCCTGGGCCAGGTGGAATTAGCCTGAGGAGGGAGCGGCCTTCCCCAACTCACAGTGCAGCAGCAGCAGCAGTGTCCCAGTGCCGTAATTTGAATGGTTATAGTAAGGGAAGTCATTGGATATTTTAAAGTTTTATAAGGTTTATTTGAAATTGTAAAACAGAAAATGTAATAAAACTATTACAAAAATTGTAGGTCTATTGACTCCAAATGTAATTTCATTTTTATGTTTCCAATATTCTTAACTGGCTGAATGAGGGGCATTTCAAATTAACCATATAGAATTATTAAATTAGATAAACTAGGAGAAGAGCTGCTACTCTTTGAAACAACAGTGCTGGGGATTTTTCTTGAAACTTTTTTTAATGCAACTTCTGCATTTAAACTTGTAAAATGCAATAATTTCAGATACTGCTGAACTTCCTTCAGGTCCAATATGTAAATCGAAACTTTTCTGAAACAGAAAAACCAATACAGTGGCACCTCAGGTTACATTCGCTTCAGTTTACAGACTCCGCTAACCCAGAAATAGTACCTCGGGTTCAGAACTTTGCTTCAGGATGAAAACAGAAATTGTGCTCTGGCGGCGCGCAAGCAGCAGGAGGCCCCATTAGCTAAAGTGGTGCTTCAGGTTAAATGCAGATTAGACAAATTAAAGGGGGGAAAGGATAGCAATTACTAGATTGATGACTATATTCCACGTTCATAACTGAAAGTAGTATGATTCCAAATGGTAGTTTCAGGTTAACACAGGAGTGGAATGTGCTGTTGTACTTAAGTGTTGCTTATGTGCTTCCCATAGTCAACTAGTTGGCCATTGTGAGAACAAGATCCTGGACTAATTATAGGTGAATCTGTACATATCAGTTTCATTTAGTTTCTCATTTTTCAAATCTTAAGTTCAACTCTCCTGATGCCCGTTTCAATATATATACAAGTTTTAGTGCTAGAGAGAAATAACTTTTGCTACCCACTCTGCATATGCCATGTATAATTTTATCAATATCTATTATAAATTCTACACCCCCCCAATTATTCCAGTTAAATGTATGTATTGGTGAGCTCTGGGGTGGAAACATGAGCAAAATCTTTGACTTGCTGATCCAGGAGAAGGAAAACTGTGATCCTGAACCTCCTCTGAGATTATGAAAAGAATGCTAGTTAGGGGATGCAGGTGGCACTGTGGGTTAAACCACAGAGCCTAGGACTTGCTGATCAGAACAGTGGCGGTTCAAATCCCCGTGACGGGGTGAGCTCCCGTTGCTCGGCCCCTGCTCCTGTCAATCTAGCAGTTCAAAAGCACATCAAAGTGCAAGTAGATAAACAGGAAGGTAAATGGCGTTACCGTGCGCTGTTCTGGTTTGCCAGAAGCAGCTTAGTCTAAAAAGAAAAAGGAAAAAATGAATGCTAGTTGTCTGATTTCCACTCACCTGGGGAAAGGATGACCAGGAGGAGGGATGTGCCCAGGAGTGCCTTCATAGCACTCTAATAAGCAAGAGCCAGGAAGAGCTGGACCACCACAGGCAACTGACACAGAAAAGAGTTCATTCAGATGAATTTAAAGGATAAGGCAAGGGCCCTGAGGGCAACCCTTGGGAAACCTGATTTCTTGGAATGTGGTAAGTAGTGTTAGGATTTTTATCCACCCAAGCTGCTCAATAGTAGTTCTCTGGTTGTTTATATCATGTGAGTGTCTGAGAGTGTGAGACAGGAAGTCTCAGTACTGTTGGAGTTTTCCTGGAGAGTTTAGTTTCACTTCTGTGTGTTATGCTGTTCTGTACTACTGCCGAGAGAACACAGACATGCTGATGGATTCTTTGTATATAGACTGTTAATAAAGTAGTTAAAAGACACCTGCTTCTTGGGAGAAAAGCAATGACAAACCTAGACAGCATCTTAAAAAGCAGAGACATCACCTTGCCAACAAAGGTCTGCATAGTTAAACTTATGGTTTTCCCAGTATTGATGTATGGAAGTGAGAGATGGACCATAAAGAAGCCTGATCGCCGAAGAATTGATGCTTTTGAATTATGGGTGCTGGAGGAGACTCTTGAGAGTCCCATGGACTGCAAGAAGATCAAACCTATCCATTCTGAAGGAAATCAGCCCCGAGTGCTCACTGGAAGGGGAGATCCTGAAGCTGAGACTCCAATACTTTGGCTACCTCATGAGAAGAAAAGACTCCCTGAAAAAGACCCTGATGCTGGGAAAGATGGAGGGCACAAGGAGAAGGGGACGACAGTTGGATAGTGTTCTTGAAGCTACCAGCATGAGTTTTACTGAACTGCGGGAGGCAGTGAAAGACAGGAGTGCCTGTCATGCTCTGGTCCATGGGGTCACGAAGAGTTGGACATGACTAAACGACTAAACAACAACAACAAGGTAGTTTTAGAGCTACTGATTGACTCTTTCTTCTGCTATGAGATGCCAGAAGACGAGTGTGCTCCTCTCAGGAGGGAGGGGTCACTTATCACCGGTCTCTCTGGACTGGGGAAGATTTATAGCCAGAGGGTGACCACTGGAGAGGCACCCCGTTGTCTTGGGAAGGTGGTGCCTTCCTGGGCATTTTCCCAACAAGTAGTGACTATTTGTTCTAGAACATGTGATCCCAGATTACAAAGTTTGTTAATGAATTGCATTGAAATTATTTCTGTAGATTTATTAGGTTTTGCCAGACCCAATTTCCAATTAAAAGGAGCCACAGGGCATCACCTGGGCAGAACTGGTTTGCGAGGCTGAAGGAAGGGATACACATGGAGACTTGCTCTCATCATTCCCATCATAATATATCTGATATTACGTTGATTTGATTATATTATTATTTATACCTTGCCCATCTGGCTGGGTTTCCAGTATTTTATTTTGAGGGGTGGAATTGCATGTGTCTATTTGAAGTTTTTTATTAGAATGAGGTCCAATGAGAGAAGACCTGCTGCAGAATTAGGAGGCTGCTGGTCCTTGATTAGGTCTTAAATGTACATGAAAGGAAGTCCTTAATATACAAATAAAGGATTCTAAATGGTATGCACTAAGGTCATCTAAACCATACAGAGCAATCTTGATTTATAGGACTACATTTGCAGTCTGCACAGATGTGGACTGAGCCATTGAGCTGGTTGGGTGTGATGATTGGGGTTTCCCAGGGGGTGTTTGGCACTGGCTCAAGCACTCCTTGCTCCATGAGCCAGTCTAATTCCTTGTCGATGCAGAGTTTAAGGGCGAACGGGACCCAGCAGGCCTTGAACCTTATGGGTCGTATGGTGGGGTCTAGTTGCAGGCCAACTGGGGGGGGGGGGGCAATGTATCATTCCAATGCCCCATCAAAAACCTCCAGAAACTCTTTGCAGATGGCGTCCATGTCCAGGTGGGAGCTGGTGCAGTTCACCCCGGTGACGGCTAGCCCCAGTGTATGCACTAAGGTCATCTAAACCATACATAGCAATCTTGATATATAGGAGTGAGCATTCTAAGAAAATCCTACCAAGATGGCATTGCACACCCATGCAGACTTACCATATGAAATCACAATCTTCTCGGGACTGCTGGAGGGGCTATGGAAAAAGAGAAACCCTTTTCCACCTATACTGGGACTGCCCACGCTTATTCAAATTCTGTCCAATGGTTTGTAAAGAAATGAAAAAAATCCAACAACCCCCCACACCAAAATATTAAAAGATCCCATTCCACCTTCAACACAATTTTTAAAAACACAGTTATGGCGTGACTGTTTGAAAGGTTTCCACTCTCTTGAATTCTTGGCATTGATTCTGTTGTCTTCTGGAACCCCAGTTGCCCCCATATAGAAGATTTCACAGAATTTGAGAGTTTCGGTTTCTTCTAAAACTATGTGGAGGTCAACATTGGTTGAAAATCATGAATTACTTGTTGCCAAAGGCTTCCAAGACCCTGAAAATTTCTGTGCTGTTGGGTGGGATTTTATCATATATACAGCAAATACAGGGACCCAGGACTCCCTCTACAGCGGTACCTCGGGTTAAGTACTTAATTCGTTCCAGAGGTCCGTACTTAACCTGAAACTGTTCTTTCTTTTTTTAAAAAAATAAATATTTATTAAGAAATTTCCATTTTAAAAAACCAAAAAGAAAAAAGAAAAAGAAAAATTAAAAACATATACAGTTTGCAATCCTTATTTTCTATAACATATTTCCCTGACTTCCCCGCACCTCCCCTTCTTATATTCCAATTCAAATTGTAAATTCAACAAGTTCTTATCCCCAGTTTTTAACCTTTTTATACTTAATTCATTTAAAAAAAACAATTTTACCTTATAAACCTCAAAATTTATACCTCAGTACTCATTCTTAAATCCTTTTTTCTAAAGTCGACCCAAATTCCCTTCCACGAATTCCCCACTTTTCATACTGATAACAAAACAGATTAAAAAGAAAAAGACAAATTATAATTATACACCCTTTGGATCCCCAAACCCCACCCCATCCCCTTTCCCGGTTTCAATCCCCAACAAATGTCCATCAGTCTTAATCTGCTATCAGCCTGGAGATCTCACATCCGAGGCCCTTAATTGTCTCTCAGTTCCTCTTTGCCGGTTTTTTTTGATAGTCCTTAATATTAAACACCAGATCTTGGAGATGCTCTAATCCGATGGGGACAGTGCTTCCTCCAGCCAGACCACCATACTTAAAAGTGGAGCCCAAATCTTGTTTCTTGCTCCTTTCAAGTCCAAATGTCCCCAAAGCTCCAGCTTTCACCTTAATCAAATTTGTAATCCTTAGATCTTCAGATCTCCACATATAGAGATCTCTCCATTCTTCAGTCTCCAATTTGGACCAGATTTTCATCATCCAATTCTTGTTTTCCTTTGTAGCCATCATGTCAGGACTCTGGCTTTCCTTTGTCATCTGCAACACCACATCTCCTCCTTCCCTTTCCTCAAAAACAACATGTGTCTCTTTCTCCACACTCTCAAAGTTCTCAACTTTCTCCTCTTGTCCAGCTGCATGAACTTCCCGGATCAAATCCTTATAAAATTCAATGCACTTGTTTACTGTTAAGTCCAAGGTTGCAACGTTAGTAGCCAAAACATCAATTTGGCCTTGTAACTTTCCCAAGAGAAAGAAAATTCTGTCCAATTTAGCTTGAGTTTTCCCTCCTTCAGCCATTCTTGTAATGTCCCAAAACCAACTCTAGAGGAATTTTGGTTACTTAGTATTCCTTCCAGTTCAAATCCAAAAATCAAGTTAGTTTGTATCGGTTCTTCCTTATTTTCAACAAAGTATAACCAAGTTGTAACAAATATAACCAGCAGAGACAGAAAACAAAGTTCGCTTTTTCCGTCTTGACAGCTAGTTTGACAGCTGTCAAGCTCTTCAATATCTCTCCAACAGGCTTTCTCGCGGATCACTCCCGGGTCCGGGGGGGGGGTGACACTTCAGCTCCAAAAATTAACTCTTATCCTCCAGTAAAAATTACTTAAACTGCCAAATCGTGAAATTAATATCTTTTGCCCAATAAGAAGGAAAAAATCCTCTCGACCTTAGTTAGTTAGTCCTTGCTTTAGATTATTTATAGGACGGGGAGACGGACTTCCTGTTTACGCCTTCCCCGATCGTGCCTAATTCAAAACAAAATTTTTCCTTTAGAAATCCAATTTCCGTACTACTCACGGGTTGCTGCTTTAAAGTCCAATTGTTCACAAAAAGAAGTCAGCACTCTCCGACCATGGCATGTGGCTTCACTCCGTAGGAGAAGCAGTCGACTCACAGCACCGCACTGCTCACCCCGTCTCCCGTTCCGAAGCCTTTAAAAAGGCTCCTTCACGGGTCGGGGGCGCAAATGGTGCCCGCCGAGTCACCAGGTTCACAGGCTTCACCGCCTGTGATTTTTAAGGGTTCCCACGTCGCCGCAGCAGCAAGACCCGATCCTGCGGAGCCGATTCCCTCCAGAGCTCAGAGGGAATCCGCCATTAGTCGATCGCGCTAACCCGGAAGTCTTAAACTGTTCTTAACCTAAAGCACCACTTTAGCTAATGGACAATATGGAGTTAGTGGACATTTGGAGAGTAAAGAACCCCTTGGGAAGAGAGGGAACCTTCTTCTCTGAAGCCAAGATGACATGGACTAGAATTGACCAAATATGGATAACTAGAGGAATGGCACCAAAGATTAAGAAAGTAGAAATCTGCCCAAAAACCTGCTCCGACCATAATGCTGTAAGGATGGAGATGAAACAAATATCAACCGGATCCTTCAGATGGAGGATGAATGACACCTTATTCAGAGATGAAGAAGTGTTTAAATAGCCAAAAAAACTTTGAGAGACTATTTTGAAATAAATATGAATACCAATGTAGAAAAAAGAGTAATCTGGGACGCAAGCAAAGCTGTTATGAGAGGGTTCCTGATACAACAGAATGCAATAAAGAAGAGAAGTCAAAATGAGAAGAAAGATAAAATTTTGAGGAAAATAAAAGAAAGTGAGAAGAAATTGAGAGCAAAACCAAAGTCCCAGGAGATTTTGAGAGAAATAAAATTATATCAAGTACAATATATGGAAATGATGAATCAGGAAATAGAATGGAAAATTAAACAAATGAGACAAAAAACATTTGAATCAGTCAACAAATGTGGGAAACTGCTGGCCTGGCAAATGAAAAAAAGACAAAAATTAAACACTATTACAAACTTAGAAGTGGATGGAAAGAGTATACACAACCCATTTGAGATTAGAAACTGTTTCCAGAGGTACTTAAAAAAATATATATACACAAGGGCCACAGAAAGAAACGGACATAGACCAATTTTTAAAGACAAATGGATTACAAAAAATCTCCCAAGAAAGTAAATTAATGCTAAACCACAAAATATCGGAACAGGAAGTAGAAGGTGCCATTCAAAACATGCAATTGGGCAAATCTCCAGGACCGGATGGGCTGACTTCTAGATATTATAGATCTTTGAAAGAGTGGTTATTGCAACCTTTGAAGGAAGTCTGCAATGAAATATTGGAAGGGAAAAGGGCACCAGAGTCGTGGAAAGATGCGTATATTACACTTATACCGAAAACAGAGACTGAAAAGACTCAGCTGAAGAACTACCGCCCTATATCATTACTTAATGTGGATTATAAATTTTTTGCAGATATTTTGGCCAAGAGATTGAAAAAAGTATTGATGGAAGAGATTCATAAAGACCAAGCGGGCTTTCTCCCGGGAAGACACTTGTCTGATAATTTGAGGAATATAATTGATATTTTGGAAAAATTAGAAGTGAATATAAACACTAAAGCAGTTTTGATATTTGTGGACGCAGAGAAAGCTTTTGACAACATCTCTTGGAGTTTTATGAAGAAAAACCTACATGGGATGGGGGTAGGCCAAGGTTTTGAAAATGGTATAGGTGCAATATATTCTGAACAAAAAGCTAAATTAATTGTAAATAATGTGGTGACGGAAGAATTTAAGATAGAAAAAGGGACACGACAGGGGTGCCCAATCTCCCCACTGCTTTTTATATCGGTCCTGGAGGTTTTGCTAAACATGATTAGAAGGGACCGGTTGGTTAAAGGTATACAGGTTGGAGTTAAACAGTACAAACTGAGAGCATTTGCAGATGACTTAGTATTGATGTTACAGGAGGCAGAATCTAGTACTAAAAGAGTTTTAGAACTAATTCAAGAATTTGGTCAAGTGGCAGTGTCAGGGAACTGACATCAGAGGCATGGGAGAAGGAGAGGGTTTCTGATTCTGCAGGAGAAGGTCCCAGCGCTAGGGGGAGACTCAGCTGGGAAAGAGGGGAAGAGAATGAGTGTAACACCAGGGATCCAGGAGAGCAACGGGACAGGGAGGGGCAGGGGCTCCAGGACTCTTCGTTGGAAGTTAGTGAGGAGAGCCCAAGCACCCCACTGCCCACGCCCACCCTGCGCAGGAGACTCCCGCGCACTGAGAGGCGGAGACGCTTAGGCGTCAAACAACTCTTATGTTGGCAGCGCTTTAAGAAACGCCCACAGACAGATTCTACGAGTGACTAAGGGCAGCCACGCTGAGATGGGCTGTGCAGTCCGGAGGGTTTAACCAGGCAATCCGATGCTCAAACGGGGCAGGATTATGCACGAGTAACTCCCAACCACTACAGCAATCTGTCTGTCTCTGAAAGTTGCTCGTGCGCAACAAGCAGAAGGGGGCTTCATGAGTAAGACTGGAGAAGTCGGAGCCACGGGAGGGGCGGCTGGAGGCCAATCGCTGGAGGAGAGAAAGCGCGACTTGGAAGAGCACATAGCCATCCTGACGGCGAGGCTGGACGAACGACGGTCACTGGATGCTCAGGGGAAACCCACCCCCATAGTGAGGAAGGTACCGGGACTGGTGCACAAGTTTGGGGGAAAGCCTCAAGAGTATGGGGCGTTTAGAACAGAAATAGAATATGCCTTGAAGCTGCAGCAAAACGATTTTGAAAATGACGCAGCCAAAGTTGCTTATATTGTGGGGCACTTGCAGGACGGGGCGAGAGAGTGGATTCGACCGCTTATGGCGACGCATAATGACGCCATGGAGGATCTATCGAAATTCTTTCAGGCGATGGACGCTATGTTCAGTAGCGATGTGCAACAGAGTGTGACCAAACGGGAACTGCTGAGCTGTAAGCAGGGAGAAGGGTCAGTTAGAGACTATTGGTCACGTTTTGCCATGATCGTTCATCACCTGGGGTGGCAGCTGGACTCGGAACCCATACAAATGCTATTTGAGGAGGGGTTGTCACCAACGGTCAAAGATGAGCTTTCGCGCGCACCCCGCCCACAGTCTATGGATCAGCTGACCAAGGCAGCCCTTGCGATTGGCGTAAGACAGGAAGCGCGGGCTCAAGAGAGGCGGGAAGGGAGAGAACAGCATTGTCATGACTACCGCATTCCTAGAATACCTAGGCAGCCTTCCCCGCCGGCGGAGCCAATGGAAATAGGCGGTGCGCGTGCCCAGGAAGTTTCAAACCCCAGCGAGAGTCGCAAAAAGGAGGGAAAGGATGTAAAAACGACCAAGAAATGTTTCCTTTGCCAATGGCCAGGACATTTTGCCAGAGTCTGCCCACAAAGAAAGGCCTGGCAAGGAATGGAGGGGGCCGTGGGGGGCGAGGAGGAGGAACCCCAGACTCCGGAGCAGGGAAACGGAAACGCTTGGCTGCCAATTAGCGGGCACAGCAGCTTAGCCAACAACCAATGAATGTGCCCAAACCAGATTCTCCAAGAGCAGCAATTGCCATTGAGGTGGTGCTTGAACTCCCAAATGGGCACCCAGTGAAGGTTCAGGGTATGCTGGACTCAGGAAGCTCATGCAACTTTTTTAGCAGGGACTTTGCCTTAGAGCATCAGCTTCACCTGCTACCTTTGGATGCACCTCTGCAAGTCACCACCATTGATGGGAGGGAACTGATTGGGGGGGGGAGTTACCCACCAGACCCCACCGATGAGAATGAGAGTGTCTAGGCACTCAGAGACAATTGCCTTCCATGTTGCCTCATTAGCAGGTCCCCCAATAATATTAGGGATGAGCTGGCTAGCGCAACATGATCCGGTGGTGGCGTGGCATCAGAGGACCGTCAGCTTTGGGTCTGACTACTGCCTGCAGCACTGCCTAGGCGGGGAAACGCCAAGGATGAGCATTGCCAGAGTGGCAAGCACTGCAGTGGAGGGTAAAGGGAAGGTGCCACCACAATATGCTGATCTGAAGGAGGTTTTTAGTGAAAAGGAGGCAGATAGACTGCCACCCCACAGGCCGTTCGATTGCCAGATCAATTTGCTCCCTGGGGCGCAGCTGCCGGTGGGTAAGCTGTATGCCATGTCAGACAGGGAGATGAAGGAGTTACGGGACTTTATCGACAAGAACCTAAAGAGAGGGTTTATAAGAGAGTCAAAGGCAGTGGGGGGCAGTCCAGTATTTTTTGTGGACAAAAAGGACACTGATAAACCGAGGCTGGCCGTGGACTTCAGGGGGGTAAATTTGGTGTCAGAACCTGTGACTTTCCCTATGCCCAGAATTGACGACATTCTGACGAGAGTGAGGAAGGGAAAGCTTTTCACCAAGCTAGACCTTAGGGGGGCTTACAACTTAATCCGAATGAGAGAGGGAGATGAGTGGAAGACCACCATGTTCACACCCCTGGGGGCCTTTGAATATCTCGTTATGCCTTTCGGATTACAGTCAGGCTCCGCCTGTTTTCAAGCGTTCATGCACCACGTGTTGGGGTCTCTGCTTTACAAGAACTGTGTAGCATTCCTGGACGACGTCTTGATATATTCAGAAAATGAGGAGCAACATGTGAGAGATGTCAGGGAAGTGCTACAACGCTTGCAGAAACACCAGTTGTGGGTCAAGCTAGAGAAATGTCAGTTTCATGCCCGAGAGGTGGAGTTCCTGGGGTACAAGTTATCTGACAAAGGCTTAGCGATGGACCCAAGCAAGGTGCAAGCAGTATTGGAGTGGAAAACCCCAAAGACACGAAAGGATGTGCAGAGGTTCCTAGGTTTTGGCAATTTCTACAGGAAGTTCATCAAGAACTTTGCACACTTGACGGCGCCAATCACGGACTGTCTCAGTAGTAAAAGAAAGTTTGTGTGGACGGAGGAAGCCCAGCAATCCTTTGAAAGATTGAAGAAGGCGTTCACATCGGAAGAACAATTACTACATGTGGATTTGGAGAAACCACTGAGGTTGGAGACGGACGCGTCAGACAGAGCCATCGGGGCGGTTCTGTTGCAGCCAGGACTGAACAAGCAAGAATGGAAACCGTGCGCCTTTTTCTCGAGGAAGCTGAGCAAGTCGGAACAAAACTACACCGTGTACGACCGGGAACTGCTAGCAATTTACGCCGCCTTTCGTCGGTGGCGCCATTTGCTGATAGGGGCGCAGCACAAGATCCAGGTCTGCACGGATCACAAGAACTTGGAATATTGGCGGACAGCACGGGTGCTCAACCAGAGACAGATTCGCTGGGCGCAGGAGTTTTCCAAGTTTTCCTTCGAAATCCAGTATGTGCCAGGCGAGCAAAACGTGAGAGCAGACGCTCTCTCGCGGAAACCAGAGTACTTCGAAGGAGAGGGGCCTCTGGAGACCTGACACGTCATACCTGAGGACCGATGGGTGTGTGGGGGTACTCTAGTGGGCACGAGAGAACTGGCAGGACTCACTAGGGACGATGAATTCGCACGAACAAAAATCAGGGAACTCCAAGAGGGGAGGGGAGCACCAGAGGGGTTCGAAGAGAAGGAAGGGGTGTTGTACTACAGGGGGGCGATGTACGTACCGGGGGAGGCTCTAAGAAGAAGGGTACTCAAGCAACTACATGACACCCCCACAGCGGGGCACTTTGGGCAACACAAAACCATGATGCTGGTGACTCGACAATTTTGGTGGCCACGGGTGAGGGAAGATGTACGCGAATATGTAAGAGGGTGTGACCGCTGCCAGAGGGCCAAAGGGGAACGCACTGTACCAGTGGGTTTGCTGGAACCCTTACCCACACCCAACGAACCCTGGGAGGTGGTGTCAATTGATTTCATGACGGATTTGCCCAAATCAAGGGGGAAAACAGCAGTGATGGTAGTAGTCGACTTGCTAACCAAAATGTGCCATTTCATTGCCTGCTCACATGCGGTGACGGTGGAAGAAACGGCACGGTTGTTTGTAGAACACATTTTCAGGCTGCATGGCGCCCCCTTGAGGGTTCTCTCAGACCGCGGAAAACAATTTACTTCCAGGTTCTGGAGGAAGCTCATGAGCCTACTGCAAGTCGAGGTCAGCTTCTCGACCGCGAGACACCCAGAAACCAATGGGCAAGCGGAAAGGGCAAACAGCGTATTCCAGCAATACTTACGCTGATACGTGAGCGAGAGGCAGAATGATTGGGTAGAGAAACTAGCATTAGCAGAATTTGCGTACAATAACGCTGAACATGTATCCACAGGAATGAGTCCATTTTTGGCCAATTATGGGTGTCATCCCAGGGCATTCCCGGGTAATGAGGAACAGAGCTGGAGTGTGCCCGCAGCTGAGCAGTTTGTGGAAGAAATGGAAGCGTTACATCAAGAGCTCAAGATGAACCTAGAAAGGGCCAAAGCCAATTACAAGAAGCAAGCAGATAAACACCGAAGGGAAGGGGAAACCATAAGGGTGGGGGATCGCATGTGGCTGTCCACTCAAGGGTTACCCTTTAAGGGAGGGTGCAAGAAGTGGCAGCCCAGACGACTGGGGCCATTTGAAATCATACAACAGATAAACCCCGTGGCGTTCAAGCTCAGGTTGCCCGACAACATGAAAATACATCCCGTGTTCCACAGGTCCTTACTCTCACCACACAGAGAGGGGCGGGAATTCGAGGGGCGGGAGGTAGAAGTCACGCCACCACCACAGGTAGAAGTAAGGGAACACCAAAGTTCGGCCGCAGAGATAGTTGATTCAAGGTGGCGAGGTCGGCAAGTGGAGTACTTGGTGGCGAGGGAAGGAGAGCCCTGGTTGGAAAACACGTGGGTGCCCGCAGAGGCAGTTGGCGACGAGCATATGGTGGAAGTGTTCCACAGACGGTTCCCAGATAAGCCCCAGCCCTTAGAGCGATTCTGGGAGGAATGATTCGGTACCACAGAGGAGGAAGAGAGTTTCGAAGGGTTTTCAGAATCCGAAGAAGAATCGGATTGGGAGGGTCATTCCTTGGGTGGGAACCTTAGCAGGTGGGAAGAGGTTTTCGCACCCACAGATGAGGAGGACAGCTCATTCCGGGGTTTTCTTGGCTCACCGACCAGAGCAGAGGCTACAATAGAGCCCACAGGTAGGAGGGGGAGTGAAGGGGGCCCTGGGAGGGAGGTGGATGTCAGGGAACTGACATCAGAGGCACGGGAGAAGGAGAGGGTCTCTGATTCTGCAGGAGAAGGTCCCAGCGCTAGGGGGAGACTCAGCTGGGAAAGAGGGGAAGAGAATGAGTGTAACACCAGGGATCCAGGAGAGCAACGGGACAGGGAGGGGCAGGGGCTCCAGGACTCTTCGTTGAAAGTTAGTGAGGAGAGCCCAAGCACCCCGCTGCCCACGCCCACCCTGTGCAGGAGACTCCCGCGCAGTGAGAGGCGGAGACGCTTAGGCATCAAACAAGTCTTATGTTGGCAGCGCTTTAAGAAATGCCCACAGACAGATTCTACGAGTGACTAAGGGCAGCCACGCTGAGATGGGCTGTGCAGTCTGGAGGGTTTAACCAGGCAATCCGATGCTCAAACGGGGCAGGATTACGCACGAGTAACTCCCAACCACTACAGGCAGGTTTCAAATTGAACAAGTTAAAAACTAAGGTTTTAGAGAAAAAATTTAACACCGATTGAAAGAGATAGGTTTCAGAATGAGACAGGATTGACTGTGGTAAAGAAAGTGAAATATTTGGGGATTAATATGACAGCTAAAAATGGGAATTTATTTAAAGATAACTATGAAAAATGCTGGGTCGAAGTGAAAAAAGATTTAGAAATCTGGTCAAATTTGAAGCTTTCACTGCTGGGTCGTATTGCTGTGATAAAGATGAATGTATTGCCAAGAATGTTGTTTCTGTTTCAAACATTGCAAATTGTGGACAAGATGGATTGTTTCAAGAAGTGGCAGAGATATCTCTAGATTTGTCTGGCAGGGCAAGAAGCCCAGAATAAAATTTAAGATACTAACAGATGCAAAGGAAAGGGGTGGATTTGCCCTGCTAGACCTTAAACTTTACTATGAATCAGCAGCCTTTTGCTGGTTGAAAGAATGGCTACTTATTGAAAACACAGACATTTTGGATTTAGAAGGTTTTAACAATGTATTTGGATGGCATGCATATTTATGGTATGATAAGGTCAAAGCACACAAAGCATTCAAAAACCATATTGTCAGGAAAGCATTGTTTAATGTCTGGGTAAGATATAAAGACTTACTGGAAAATAAAACCCCAAGGTGGTTGTCACCAATGGAAGCAAAAGCTCAGAAAAGGCTCAATATGGAGGCGAAATGGCCGACATATTGGGAAATTTTGGAACAAGAAGGAGACAAATTGAAATTGCAGAGTTTCGAAAAATTAAAAAACAAAGTGAGAGATTGGCTTCATTATTATCAGATAATGGAGGCATATAATTTCGATAAGAAAATTGACTTCCAGGTGGAAAAGTCAAAATTAGAAACAGAACTGTTAGAACCCAAAACTAAGAATCTGTCAAGAATGTATAACTTGCTGTTGAAATGGAATACTCAGGATGAAAGAGTGAAATCTGCTATGATTAAATGGGCACAAAATGTTGGACATAATATCATGTTTGCTGACTGGGAACAGTTATGGACCACAGGTATGAAGTTTACGGCATGTAATGCCTTAAGAGAGAATATTATGAAAATGATATACAGGTGATACACGACCCCAGTCAAGCTTGCAAAAATCTATCATTTGCCCGATAACAAATTTTGGAAATGTAAAGAAACGGAAGGTACATTATTTCACCTTTGGTGGACGTGCCCAAAGATTAAGGCTTTCTGGGATATGATATATAATGAACTGAAAAAGGTATTTAAATATACCTTCCTGAAGAAACCAGAGGCCTTTCTCCTGGGCGTTGTCGGCCAATTGGTGCCAAAGAAGGACAGAACTTTTTTTATGTATGCTACAACAGCAGCAAGAATACTTATTGCAAAGCATTGGAAGACACAAGATTTACCCACTCTGGAAGAATGGCAGATGAAGGTGATCGACTACATGGTATTGGCAGAAATGACTGGCAGCATCCGAGACCAGGGAGAAGAGTTGGTGAAAGAAGACTGGAAGAAATTTAAAGACTATTTAAATAAATATTGTAAAATTAATGAATGTTAGAAGGATGTTGGATAGAAACTAAGTGGTTTCCAGCTGTAATGCTTTAGGAGACATGAAAAAAGTTTTACAAATGGGTAAAAGTTTAATGGTAAGGATTTGCTGAACTAACAAATTGAAGTGGAATACAAAGAAGGGAGGTATGAGGAGGTCCGGGGAAATAAGCGTAAGGAAGATATGTTATGGAAAATTATTTGTTTTTTAACTGTTTCTATGTTGTATTTTGTACTTTGTTTATTTTTATTTTTATTTTTTACTGTTATACTTTAAAAACTTTAATAAATATCTTTTTTTTTTTTAAAAAGAAATAAACCCTACACAAATCCAGAGTGGAGTCCATAAGACAGTTGGATGCCATAAGGAAGTCCTTATGGCAACTCCTGCAGCCAAGCTGGTGCCAGATGTCTTGCTCTGCTTTCTTTTGGACCATTTCAGTGAGTCTAAGAGAGGAGTCTTGTCATTCAGGCAGCCCAGGACGTCCATACTCACTCCCATGTTTGCACCCTGGGGAAGTAATTTTGGTGCTGCAAATGCAGCAGTACAGATGCACTCAATTGTCTCTTGAGACAGACATCATCATCATCATCAGTGCTCTCTCTTTTTAAGAAAAATAGGTGCCAGTAGTCACCATGAAGTTGCTCAGTAAGTGCCACATTTTTAACATTTGGGGGGAGGTGCTGGTACTGTGTACCCTTGAGTAACCCTCCCCAAATCCGGAAGAAGAAGAAGGAGGAGGAGGAGGAGGAGGAGGAGGAGGAGGAGGAGAAGAAGAAGAAGAAGAAGAAGAGATTTTTTTGTCACTCTTAATCTACAGATCATCTCTGGACACTTGGGAGTAAATACCTTGCAAATATCTCACATAGGCGCCAAATGCCCAATTGTTTCAGTTGTATATCAATATTAACTCAGTTGTGGATTCAAAATTACCTAAAAGATTAGATTACTCAAAGTATCGTTTCATCTTCACAGTATAAGGGAGGGTGGGGGCATTGGAAGAAACAGGGAGAGATTCAAAGCGGCATCCAACACTTTACAAAAACAAAAACACGCATATCAGTGGTTGGTACCATCACATCAAATTGTGTGATGATAACTTTAGAAGTGTCTAAATCTGTGCAGTTTGGAAATATTCAGTCTGCCATATTGACTCATAATGGCATCTGATGGTTTCCAAATGTATACTACAACAGACTCCTCTCTCCAGAAACCATCACGCCAAATTTTGCAATGAAATAATCAGTGCAGTTTGGAAAAGCTTGGCATGACATTTTTATTCAAAATGGCATCTGATGGTAACCAAACATGAAGTAAATCTGGCTTCTTCACCTTGAAAACTGTCATGCCAAATTGACATCAATGTCTCAAGAAGAGTTTAAACGCATAGGGAACAGATGGATGGAGAGATGGGCAGTACTTTAATCAGTCCTGAACTACTTTCCGAAGAAGCTTGTGTTAGTAAAATGATGGCAGAATTGGTTTGACAACATTTAAGAATAGTTACTAGAATAGTAGTTGTAGTTTGACGCTGAAATAATTCTCCTTGGGAGCTCTGGCCTTTTGCAAACATGTTGTGTGCTTCTACCTCTCTTTCCTATCAGGATAAGAAAACCTGCCTGGATGCTTTGTTTGGAGAGATTCCCAGTGAGAGCAGATGTCACCAAAGTTCAGTTAGAGACACGTGGAACATATGAATGCTGTTGGCACTGAATATGGGATTTCAAGCACGTGCAAATAACAAGCTTGGTTCAATTGGAACAAGGAGAAATAATATTCCAGAAGGCAATTATAAAAGCTCACTCTAATGACTCTGGCTCCATTGCCCAATATTCAGTGCATACTGCTGTGTCCCTGGCACAGTTCAAGATCACTTAGCTATGTCCAGCTTTGCTACCTAGGTAGTCACCTGTACTGGATCTTGGTTACTTTGATCTGGGGCCTGGAAGTTCAGAAAAAAAGTATATGCTTCTTTGAACCAAGTTGGACCCCCATACCGAGTTAGAGGAAACATAGGGGCACTGCGTCAGCATCAATATGTTGCTCTATCTATCAATGGAATACTCAGGATGAAACAGTGAAATCTGCTATGATTAAATGGGTACAAGATGTTGGACATAATATCATGTTTGCTGACTGGGAACAGTTATGGACCACAGGTATGAAGTTTACGGCATGTAATGCCTTAAGAGAGAATATTATGAAAATGATATACAGGTGGTACATGACCCTAGTCAAGCTTGCAAAAATCTATCATTTGCCCGATAACAAATGTTGGAAATGTAAAGAAACGGAAGGTACATTCTTTCACCTTTGGTGGACGTGCCCAAAGATTAAGGCTTTCTGGGATATGATATATAATGAACTGAAAAAGGTATTTAAATATACCTTCCTGAAGAAACCAGAGGCCTTTCTCCTGGGCATTGTCGGCCAATTGGTGCCAAAGAAGGACAGAACTTTTTTTATGTATGCTACAACAGCAGCAAGAATACTTATTGCAAAGCATTGGAAGACACAAGATTTACCCACTCTGGAAGAATGGCAGATGAAGGTGATCAACTACATGGAATTGGCAGAAATGACTGGCAGCATCCGAGACCAGGGAGAAGAGTTGGTGAAAGAAGACTGGAAGAAATTTAAAGACTATTTAAAGAAATATTGTAAAATTAATGAATGTTAGAAGGATGTTGGATAGAAACTAAGTGGTTTCCAGCTGTAATGCTTTAGGAGCAGTGGCATAGCGTGGGGGGTGCCAGGGGTGCCGGCCGCACCGGGCGCAACATCTGGGGGGGCGCGAGTCCAGAGGGAAGGGACAAGTTCCTTCCTCCGCCGGGTTCCCCGCCGCCACCGACAGCCTTGCGCCCTAGCGCGCGCGCGCGCCCCGCCGTCGCTGTGGCTGCGCTCCACTCACTGCTTGCAGGAGGAGCAGCCGCTGCAGCAGCGCCGACGCCGCCACCGACGCCTGGCCGGGCACGGGCAGCCTCCGCACCCCGCCGCCGCCGCCATCCCCTCGGCCCAGCCACAGGCGGCGGCTGCTTCTGCGGACTGGGAGGGAGGAGAGCTCCGAGGGGCCTCGCCGCGCCCTGCGCTCCCCAAAACCCTCCGAGAGGAAGCCGGCGGGCGGGCGAGGGTCTCCCGGCAGAAGGGGGCGCTGCTGGCTCCGGCTCTCAGCGCAAGTCTCAGCCGCGGGGGGGGGGGCGAGGACGGAGCACGGCTGGAAGCCCCTGGACCCGGCCGGGAGGAGGAGAGGCGCTCGCCAAGCCAGGATCTGGAGCTCCACCTACAGCCCAAGGAGAGGAGGGGGCGGGGAGGTGCCCGAGGGGAGGGGGCTTCGGCTGCCTCGGCCCGCGGGGGCTCTGCAAATAATATATTTAATAAATACCTGCTGAGCCTTTGGGGGGGTCCTTGGCTCCTTCGCTCGCCCCCAGCCCCAGTGGCGTAGCGTGGGGGGTGCAGGGGGCAGGGCGCAACATCTGGGGGGGCGCTCGCACTCGAGTGCTAAAATCCAGGGGTTAGGGGGTGCAAATTACTTGCCTTGCCCCGGGAGCTGACAACCCTCGCTACACCACTGTTTAGGAGACATGAAAAAGGGTTTACAAATGGGTAAAAGTTTAATGGTAAGGATTTGCTGAACTAACAAATTGAAGTGGAATACAAAGAAGGGAGGTATGAGGAGGTCCGGGGAAATAAGCGTAAGGAAGATATGTTATGGAAAATTATTTGTTTTTTAACTGTTTCTATGTTGTATTTTGTACTTTGTTTATTTTTATTTTTATTTTTTACTGTTATACTTTAAAAACTTTAATAAATATCTTTTTTTTAAAAAAAGAAATAAACCCTACACAAATCCAGAGTGGAGTCCATAAGACAGTTGGATGCCATAAGGAAGTCCTTATGGCAACTCCTGCAGCCAAGCTGGTGCCAGATGTCTTGCTCTGCTTTCTTTTGGACCATTTCAGTGAGTCTAAGAGAGGAGTCTTGTCATTCAGGCAGCCCAGGACGTCCATACTCACTCCCATGTTTGCACCCTGGGGAAGTAATTTTGGTGCTGCAAATGCAGCAATCCAGATGCACTCAATTGTCTCTTGAGACAGACATCATCATCTTCATCAGTGCTCTCTCTTTTTAAGAAAAATAGGTGCCAGTAGTCACCATGAAGTTGCTCAGTAAGTGCCACACTTTTAACATTTGGGGGGAGGTGCTGGTACTGTGTACCCTTGAGTAACCCTCCCCAAATCCGGAAGAAGAAGAAGGAGGAGGAGGAGGAGGAGGAGGAGGAGGAGGAGGAGGAGGAGGAGAAGAAGAAGAAGAAGAAGAAGAAGAAGAAGAAGAAGAAGAAGAAGAAGAAGAAGAGATTTTTTTGTCACTCTTAATCTACAGATCATCTCTGGACACTTGGGAGTAAATACCTTGCAAATATCTCACATAGGCGCCAAATGCCCAATTGTTTCAGTTGTATATCAATATGAACTCAGTTGTGGATTCAAAATTACCTAAAAGATTAGATTACTCAAAGTATCGTTTCATCTTCACAGTATAAGGGAGGGTGGGGGCATTGGAAGAAACAGGGAGAGATTCAAAGCGGCATCCAACACTTTACAAAAACAAAAACACGCATATCAGTGTTTGGTACCATCACATCAAATTGTGTGATGATAACTTTAGAAGTGTCTAAATCTGTGCAGTTTGGAAATATTCAGTCTGCCATATTGACTCATAATGGCATCTGATGGTTTCCAAATGTATACTACAACAGACTCCTCTCTCCAGAAACCATCACGCCAAATTTTGCAATGAAATAATCAGTGCAGTTTGGAAAAGCTTGGCATGACATTTTTATTCAAAATGGCATCTGATGGTAACCAAACATGAAATAAATCTGGCTTCTTCACCTTGAAAACTGTCATGCCAAATTGACATCAATGTCTCAGGAAGAGTTTAAACGCATAGGGAACAGATGGATGGAGAGATGGGCAGTACTTTAATCAGTCCTGAACTACTTTCCGAAGAAGCTTGTGTTAGTAAAATGATGGCAGAATTGGTTTGACAACATTTAAGAATAGTTACTAGAATAGTAGTTGTAGTTTGACGCTGAAATAATTCTCCTTGGGAGCTCTGGCCTTTTGCAAACATGTTGCGTGCTTCTACCTCTCTTTCCTATCAGGATAAGAAAACCTGCCTGGATGCTTTGTTTGGAGAGGTTCCCAGTGACCGCAGATGCCACCAACGTTTAGTTAGAGAGACATGGAACATATGAATGCTGTTGGCACTGAATATGGGACTTCAAGCACGTGCAAATAACAAGTTTGGTTCAATTGGAACAAGGAGAAATAATATTCCAGAAGGCAATTATAAAAGCTCACTCTAATGACTCTGGCTCCATTGCCCAATATTCAGTGCATACTGCTGTGTCCCTGGCACAGTTCAAGATCCCTTAGCTATGTCCAGCTTTGCTACCTAGGTAGTCACCTGTACTGGATCTTGGTTACTTTGATCTGGGGCCTGGAAGTTCAGAAAAAAAGTATATGCTTCTTTGAACCAAGTTGGACCCCCATACCGAGTTAGAGGAAACACAGGGGCACTGCGTCAGCATCAATATGTTGCTCTATCTATCAATGGAATACTCAGCATGAAACAGTGAAATCTGCTATGATTAAATGGGTACAAGATGTTGGACATAATATCATGTTTGCTGACTGGGAACAGTTATGGACCACAGGTATGAAGTTTATGGCATGTAATGCCTTAAGAGAGAATATTATGAAAATAATATACAGGTGGTACATGACCCTAGTCAAGCTTGCAAAAATCTATCATTTGCCCGATAACAAATGTTGGAAATGTAAAGAAATGGAAGGTACATTCTTTCACCTTTGGTGGACGTGCCCAAAGATTAAGGCTTTCTGGGAAATGATATATAATGAACTGAAAAAGGTATTTAATATACCTTCCTGAAGAAACCAGAGGCCTTTCTCCTGGGCATTGTCGGCCAATTGGTGCCAAAGAAGGACAGAACTTTTTTTATGTATGCTACAACAGCAGCAAGAATACTTATTGCAAAGCATTGGAAGACACAAGATTTACCCACTCTGGAAGAATGGCAGATGAAGGTGATCGACTACATGGAATTGGCAGAAATGACTGGCAGCATCCGAGAACAGGGAGAAGAGTTGGTGAAAGAAGACTGGAAGAAATTTAAAGACTATTTAAAGAAATATTGTAAAATTAATGAATGTTAGAAGGATGTTGGATAGAAACTAAGTGGTTTCCAGCTGTAATGCTTTAGGAGCAGTGGCGTAGCGTGGGGGGTGCCAGGGGTGCCGGCCGCACCGGGCGCAACATCTGGGGGGCGCGAGTCCAGAGGGAAGGGACAAGTTCCTTCCCCCGCCGGGCTCCCTGCCGCCACCGCCAGCCTTGCGCTCTAGCGCGCGCGCGCGCCCCGCCGCCGATGTGGCTGCGCTCCACTCACTGCTTGCAGGAGGAGCAGCCGCTGCAGCAGCGCCGACACCGCCACCGACGCCTGGCCTGGCACGCGCAGTCTCCGCACCCCGCCGCCACCGCCATCCCCTCGGCCCAGCCACAGGCGGCGGCTGCTTCTGCAGACTGGGAGGGAGGAGAGCTCCGAGGGGCCTCGCCGCGCCCTGCGCTCCCCAAAACCCTCCGAGAGGAAGCCGGCAGGCGGGCGAGGGTCTCCCGGCAGAAGGGGGCGCTGCTGGCTCCGGCTCTCAGCGCAAGTCTCAGCCGCGGGGGGGGGGGGGCAGGACGGAGCACGGCCCCCATGTTGTGTGCTTCTACCTCTCTTTCCTATCAGGATAAGAAATCCTGCCTGGATGCTTTGTTTGGAGAGATTCCCAGTGAGCGCAGATGTCACCAAACTTCAGTTAGAGACACGTGGAACAAGGAGAAATAATATTCCAGAAGGCAATTATAAAAGCTCACTCTAATGACTCTGGCTCCATTGCCCAATATTCAGTGCATACTGCTGTGTCCCTGGCACAGTTCAATATCCCTGTGCTATGTCCAGCTTTGCTACTCAGGTAGTCACCTGATTTGGGGCCTGGAAGATCAGAAAAAAGTATATGCTTCTTTGAATCAAGTTGGACCCCATACCGAGTTAGAGGAAACATAGGGGCACTGCGTCAGCATCAATATGTTGCTCTATCTATCAATGTATTAGCAACTTCTCATAGTTCCTTGGACATCAAGTTAATACATAGGTGGTGTAGAATAGCAGAGCAATTGTACAAATTACTTTTGGATAGCGCCAATGTTTAGAAAAGGTTTTAGTTAGAGGCAGACATGCCATCACTTGTGGTGGGACTGTCCAAGAATAGAAGTTTATGGTTGGGTGGAAATACATTCAGAAATTTCTCATATTATATGGGAAAAATTAAACCCTGTCAAGTTTTTAATTGCAGGAAGTTTATCAAGAGCTTGATGATGTTACATACTTGTTTGACAGTGTTTTGGTTTGGTGCACACATTTGGCACCACATCTGAAAAGGGAAAGAGTGACATAAAATCTATGTTGCACATACTCATAGTCCACCCAGATGATTTTGAATTACCGGGGTGAGCTCCCGTTGCTCGGTCCCTGCTCCTGCCAACCTAGCAGTTAAAATGCATGTCAAAGTGCAAGTAGATAAATAGGTACCGCTCTGGCGAGGTACCGCTTCTGGTAAACGGTTCACCAGAAGCGGCTTAGTCATGCTGGCCACATGACCCCAAACTGTATACCAGCTCCCTTGGCCAATAAAGTGAGATGAGTGCCGCAATCCCTGAGTTGGTCAAGACTGGACCTAGTGGTCAGGGGTTCCTTTAACTTTACTTTAACAATCCCTTTAACTTTATTATAACAATGGCAAATTTTATGTGGATGGAGCCCTGCCCATGGGCTGCTCTATCTCATGTGCAGCTTCTGAATGTATCATTTCATTTTTTGACTGGACCGTAAGGAATAGAGTTTGCTGACATCAGATTATCAAGATCGTGATGTATCACCAGCCACACATTAGGATCTGGAGATACATCACAGTTTTAAACACCAAGCTGCATTTGACCCAGCCTCGCAAGGAGCCTGGCTGAAACTGCCCCCACTCTCACTGAGGAAGTGGAGGTGGCTTCACCCCAGCACCTCACTGAGTCAAGAATGACACAGCTTTTTTTTTGCGCTGCTGAGCTGCAGGGTGCAAAGGCTCCCACCCCCAGCTGAGCAAGCCGCAATGTCCCTCTGGCTTGCACGCCAGCTGGAAGGACAAAGGAGCTCCTGCCCCCCAGCTGAGCTGAAATATACTCGGAGTCCTGTAGTGATTTTATGTTCTTTATTGCAGCTTGTAAAACAGTGACTGAATTGTCCCCCAAACCTCAGGCTATTATATACATTATTTACACAATGAGTCCTTTCTGATTGGCTGATTCTGCTTTCCCTCCTGGAGCCCGATTGATCTTTTCCTGCAAGCCAATCAGTTGTTGCATTGTAGGATCCTACTTGCCTGCTTTTCTAGGACCCAAGCTTAGTACATAAACCCCTCCTCTCTAAGTTCCCCTTGCTCCCAGAAGGTTAGCATTCCTAGTCGGTGAAGTATGCTGGTCACCTACGTATGCGTTGTGGTCTCGGGTGTCTCTCGGTAGGGGTTCCTGGTTCTGCCTCTTTCTTTGGGGCTCCCGGCTGTGATGGAGCCGTTGGGTCCGGTGCTGCTGGTCCACGCAGTCGTGGAACTGGTTCTTGTGGCTGCTCAGCCTCAGGGGTCACTTCTGGCCTTCCTAGTTCTGCATCCCTTACCCGCTTCTCCTGCTCTATGGTCCTCACCCTTCTGCTATCCCCTTGGGATACCTCTGTCCAGCCCTTTTTGCTGCCCCCCCGCCCCCCGGGAATCACCACCGTAGTTGATCACTGTGGCAGTCAAATGCAGCGAAGTGGTACTCCCAGTCCCCTTGGTGGACCAGTTTATACTGGTAGCTGGTGTGGAAAATTGACCACCTGAGGACGCGGGGTGACAGTACCTGAGTGGTCTGATTCTTGGGGGCAAATAGGCCAAGCAGTGGCTTGTGGTCTGTCACGACGGCAAAGGGGCGCCATATTGGTGTTTTGCAACTTTCTGACCTGTTGCAGGACCTTAGCCAGACCTTAGCAGAGTTCACGAAAGCAATCGGTTGCAGGCAGGATAGACGAAACAGGAACCAGTAACTTGTTACTTATAGGTGTTTAATATATACATTGGACTTCAAGTTACTCTTCACAGGAACAGAACAGAACATGGATCTTTAACTAACTCTCTCACCACATGACTCTTACATTAATACTCAACTCTCAACGCTCTACGCTCTACTAACACATTCCAGTCAGAAGACCATAAATCATTATTCACATGAGAGAGCTTGACCAATCCTGGAGCTGTCTCCAGGCCTCTATATCTCCAGGCAGATTTTACTCCTTTATATTGCCTTGGCTGTCAGTCAACTCCTAACTGACTCTGTGTGAGGCTGCACGTATTCAAAATCCCAACATGCCCATTCAAGAAATCATGAAATTTCTTTACTCCCTTCACAATTGCCAGGCCCTCTTTGTCTATCTGTGTCTATCTGTGCCCCCACAAACAAGGGGCCCGCTTGTCAAGCAGTCTGTGTAGCGGCTTCGCTACCGCTGCCTTGTGGGGTAAGAAGGCATGGTCAAAGTTCAATAGTCCCAAGAAGGCCTGGAGTTCCACCTTACACTTAGTTGCCGGGGTGCGGCAAATAGCCTGCACCTTGTCCCCAGTTGGGTGGACTATATCTGTGTCCACCGTAAATCCTAGATAATTCACCTGTTGCACTCCTAGCAGACACTTGCCCCGCTTCACTTTGAGGCCGGCAGTCTGGAAACGGTGCAGGACAGTGCAGAGTCAGTCCCAGAATTCCCCCAGCGTGGCCCCGGTGACCAACACATCATAGAAGAAGGGGGTGATGCCAGGAATTCCTTTGAGGAGAGAGTCCATTCAATTTTGGAATATGGCTGGCACCACGCTGACACAAAATTGCAGACCCTTGACACGGAACACGCCCCTGTGAATTATAATTGTCTGTACCTTGGTGGTGCCCTAGTCCACTGGCAACTGCTGATAGGCCTGGGCCAGGTCCAGCTTGCCAAAAATCTTAGACCCCGCCAGGGTGGCGAGGACATGGATGACCACTGGCACCGGGTATGTATGAGCCGTAAGGGTCTTGTTTATGGTACATTTGTAGTCTGCGCAGATGTGGACTGAGCCATTGAGCTTGACCCGGGTGATGTGTCCCACTTTTCTGCATTGTTGGCATTCTGCATAGTGGAAACGGCAAGTCCTCCGCTCGTGGCTCTCCCCGCAGCTTGCACAGTTCCCCTCTTCTGGACGAGGCTTTCTTGGTGGGCATGCAGCTTGTGAGTGCTGCTGCACTTGGTGCACATCCTCCTGGTTGGATCCTGAGTCGTCAGTGAGGTCCTCGTGGTGGACCCTCAGTTGGGATGACCTGTTTGGCTTGAATCCTTGCACTGACCTCTCAGCAGCTTCAGTTGCTAGAGCCTCCTCTAGGGTCACCTAGATCTTCAGGTCCTTCTTGGCGTAGAGGCGCCGATGCAACTTCTCGTCCATCAGGCTACCCACGAAGTGGTCTCAGATCAGGTGGAGGCCTGCCGCTTTGCATAGAAGGCGTTGTGACACACTACCACCAAGGGCTGTGGCGAGAAGTGCCCCTTCAGCCATTCCATTATCGTGTCGTCGGGAACGGTTGCTATATTTGTGGGAGTGAGGACGGCTCGGGCGATCTTGAATGTCTCTTCTCCACAGACGCTGAAGAAGGTCGCCCTCTTCTTGGTTGCATTGGTGACGTCCTTTGCCTCCAGGAGGAACTGGAAGCGTATTCTTCCCAGTCTCCTGAGGCTGGGCTGAACGGCATGAAGCTGTTGTCTGTCGCCATTCTGGGTCCTTGGGTCCTGGAGCTGTAGTCTGGATGTGTGGTGCGATGCTGTGCTGCCTGTGGCCGCTGTGTGCGGTGCGCGGCAGACTGCTCAGCAGGATCCCATCCTTGTCACCAGTGAAATATACTTGGAGTCTTGTAGTGATTTCATGCTCTTTATTGCAGCTTGTAAAACAGTGATTGAATTACCCCCCCCCCCAAAAAAAAAACCTCAGGCTTTTATATACTTTATTTACACAATGAGTCCCATCTGATTGGCTGATTCTGCTTCCCTCCTGGAGCCCGATTGATCTTTTCCTGCAAGCCAGTCAGTTGTTGCATTCTAGGATCCTACTTGCCTATTGTTCTAGGATCCAAGCTTAGTACATAACATGAGCATTATACTGCTCCTGCCCCCCAGGTAAGCAAGCCCTGATGCCTCTCTGGCTCACGAATGAGGCACTGGGTTCTGCATTGTTGGGAGGCAGGAACAGTTTAACAGACCCCCCACCCTGCCTCAGGCTCACATGAGTCGAAGACAGGGTGGAGGCTTTTCAAAACTGCATGAAATTTATGAATTAAATAGCAAATAAATAAAACCACATTGATGGGTATCTGGGATGGACCAAGGAAAAATGGAACAGATAAGGAGCTTCTTTGGTTTTTCATAACTGTGCTTCAGAAAAATATAACTGCAAATTTTGTGGGAGTGATTAAATAGGTTTTGTTTAACTATTCTAGTATCTGGGTAGCTGACACTGTTTTTTTCTTCTCTTTTCTTTTGGAACTCATACTTAATTTTTTCTACATATGTGTAACACAGAGGAATAGTGAATTATCATTTGTTATGGCATGATAGGATGTGCTATTCTCAAGACCTCTATGCGGTATTTTATTTAGGTTTGTATTTCTTACTTGGGTAGTAGCAATGTGTGCCTGTTGCTGTGAAAGCAACCAAGCACTTGGGGCATCTTAAGCACAAGAAGCTTAAAAGAAAGACCCAGTCTCAAAATGCTGAAAAATGTTGACCCAAGAAAGTTCAGCCTAAAGTTCAGCCTAAAAAACTTCTATATGCACAAATTAAGCTGTTATAAAGTGCAATTAGCCTCAGAGGTATGGGTACAATTAAGCTTCTGCACCATGCACATTGTAGTTATTAAATACATATATTCAGTGTTGTAAACAGATCATTTGTCTTTCAGAAACACAAAGTAATTTTGACAGATAGTACACGTCTTTCATATTCAACTTGGCATTAGGGCCACTTGAGCTTCGGGGCAATACGTAGGAACAACTGCATCAGCAGAGCATAGGAAGGGATCCAAATGGAGACTTGAATTTCTCAGAAACCTCACATATAACATGGGAATTCAAAGATCGTTCATACAATTCCATGAACAATGGACATTCCATGTTGATTATCTGGACCCCTCTTCCACTCACTCCCAGCATTCATTTCGCAGCAATGAATGTCAGTAAACACATTCACAGCCCTCCTGAATATCAGTGCATAACTCAAACCATCTTCTTGTACCAGCTCTTGACTTCTCTGGGATTTAACTTGTATCCCCACATTTGGGCTACTCTGCATGCACAATGTTTCCTTACTATCAGAACGGCCATTCAGTATGACAATGCATGTCTAAGTTGTGCACAGTCATTTCCAGACTTGTGGTTGTCACATCTGAATGATTTTCCCAAGGCCTCTTATTACTTGTGTATTTGCCTTGGGTTGTTATATTTTAAGAAATATAACCTTACCACATAATTAATGGATACATCATATAAGAGGGTGGAAGACACGTTTTTCAAATAATTAAAATGATAATCAGAGAAAAACCAGGTGACATAACAGGGTTATCATATTGTTGAGAGACTGTCATAGACAAGTCCATTGACCCAACATGTTGGAGGAATATTCAAGCTAAACTATCTAGCGAGATTCATATGGGGGTAAGCAGCCTCTGACATCAACTGGTCGTCATCCCCTCAATGTTTTCACAGGCTGAAAAGCTTGTCTGCCACTGCAGTAGATCGGTAGAAAGATGTCCTGCAACTACAAAAGGGCTTCCAATCTTCAAGTAACATTGAACTCTCTGTATGCTCTATTTCATGAACAAACATAATCTAGGCTAAAACTGAGCTATTTAACCTTTAACGGTTGTGCAAAGCTGGGCATTTCCAGAGGTGTACCTTTCATGACAACCCACCCTATTCCCCTGGGACAGCCAGGAATCTGCATATGTTTGCAAGAAGCATGCTGTCATGTCTATATATACACCAATGAGACCAGCAACAAAACATTGGCAGTGCTGCTCTTCCTCAGGAAGGCCATTCTCTCCCCCCCCCCCCTGCCCACTTTACATCTTTCTAGTTCAACTGAAGCACAACATTCTGGGCCTACTGACATGCTCAGTTCTCATTGGGCTCTTTGAAGTTTGGGTGTTATTCTTTTCTTTGCTCTTTCTTCTCCTTTGTTTTGTTTGCTTAAGATCTTTTGTACAGTGGTACCTCGGGTTACATACGCTTGAGGTTGCATACCCTTCAGGTTACAGACTCCGCTAATCCAGAAATAGTATCTCGGGTTAAGAACTTTGCTTCCGAATGAGAACAGAAATAGTGCTCCGGCGGCGGGGCAGCAGCAGGAGGCCCCATTAGCTAAAGTGGTGCTTCAGGTTAAGAACAGTTTCATGTTAAGAACGGACCTCCGGAACGAATTAAGTACTTAATCCGAGGTAGCACTGTACTTCTGCACAGCAGCTAATGGGACATGGAACAGTGTGGTGCATATCATCTGCTTTTATGGCATCTGCAACTGCACCACAGCCCAGGACATTTCTTCAATCAGTTTTGAAATTGCAGAGTTCTCTTTAGACAGGGGGATGTGGTAGTTGCTCGTCTACAGCCATTTTAGAGTGGCAGCAAAGTGTTGCAATCACAACCTTTGTTATTTCATTTTCATAATTTCATTTTAAGGCGTTTTTCTCACATGCTTGTGTTATTGGTCTTTGCCTTCAAACATTTATCAATAACTCCACATTCCACCCCTGTAGAACCATGTATGTTTTGTGTGTGAGATGGGGTTCTGGGAGGTTGTCTAGTCTAACATCCTATCCAAGGCAGAAAAGCCAACATTAGAGGATCCCCAACAGATCACTGTGCAGCCTGTTCTTGAATAGCTCCAGATTTGGGGCAAATGGATGAGATTCATACTGAAGATGGGGTTCGAAGCAGTTGTAAGGCATTAGCTAGGTTCCATTCAAAACAGTGTGGCTAAGGGCAGCCACCACCAAATTATTATAATACTGTGTCCTTGGCACCCATCAGTACCCCTGAACTATGTCCACCTTTACCACATGAGCACTTACCTGAGCTGTTCCTTTAGGCTTTAGCTACATTTTGATCTGGGCCCTTGAAGACCAGAACTTTGCCATGGGAACTAATTTTGTACTCCCAACAAAGTTGGACCCCATCTTTGAGAGCAAAGATGGAGGCACTGGTTCATAGTCAACATATCTCTTAATCCCTCAATCAACTACTTCCCATGGACCTTGGATATTCAGGTAATGCATAGGTGGCATAGCACACCGGTGAACCTCTCCCCCATTAATTTTGGAATAGTGTCAATGTGGTGGAGGTATTCCAGTTATAGAGAGACATACCACCACTGGAGATGGGGATGCCACAGAATACGTTTTTTGGTTTTGTGTGAAGAATATATTCAATAATTTTAATATTCTGTGGCAGTGTTTCTCAACCTGTGTGTCCCCAGATGTTGTTGGACTACAACTCCCATCATTCATAGCCAGCATGATCAGTGGTCAGGGATGAAGGGAGTTGTAGTCCAAAGATCTGGGGACCACAGGTTGAGAACCACCGTTGTATGGGAAAAAATTTATTTTATCCCACAGTTGTGTTTCCTTCTCTAACTGAGAAAATAAAGCATAATGTAACAGTGCTGAAAAGAAAGAAACAACGGATGCATTTTATACCATCTTGTGGCCGTTTACTTTGTATCTAGCTAAAAGCATCTAAGCAATGTGTTATCATTAGAATCACCACAAATCTGGATGTCGTCACCTGTTTGACGCTTTAGTTGGAGATGGGCACACTCTGGATGGATGCTTCTATACAAGGCTGATGTAATAACATAGAAGAATTTTGTTGAAAATTTAAAAAAAGAACAAATGTTTGAAAAATATGGATACTTATGTGGTAGCTGGAGAGATTGCAGAAGGGTGTTGTATTCTGCTTTTGTGTAGCTGCTTAGTGTTGTTGTTTCTTTGTTATACATTTATAAAGGCAATAAAATATACATTGTTAAAAATGGTTCAGGTATCAGAAAATAAAGAAGGTTTCCAGTTAATAGAGAAATATAATGCATAAAGATGACGTTGTTACTAAAGATGGGTAGTGAAGTGGGTGTAAACATCTAGCTTTATTCACTTAAAGGCAACGTGGCTAAAGGCAAGCAGATCAGATGACTCAAAGTATCTTCACTCTGCCAGCAATGTGATGCAATTGGAACAAGGAGGAATGAGATGACAGAACCCTGGTACCTGTCTATAACCCTGAGCAATGCCTAGTATTACCACCTCAGCAGTGCTCTTTTCTGGGGCCTGGAAGATGATTAAAAAAAATATGCTCTTTCCAATCAAGTTAGAAACCACGTAAAACAAAAGCAAAGGCAAAGGCTCATGGTAAATGCACCCTGATTTCCAATAGAAACCCATCATCCTTTTTAAAAAAAGAATACCAATAAAATGAAAGACCTTTAGGAGTCCTGCTGCATGAAACAATAACATCTGAAAGGAGGATATTGTATGTTTCTATACCCATTGCATTAGGAGAGGAGAAATGGGGCAAGATTAAAAAATAAATAAGGGGATTTCGGTAGGGCATCTTTTTCATTTATAATTTAGGACCCATGAATTTCATCAGAGGAAACAAATTGTATGTGGAAAATGTAGTTTAAGGTTTCTAATTCTGATGTTACTGGGGAAGCCTACCTTGCGAGGAGTAAAGTAGGTTTTAAGTTGGCCTTCTATCCACCTCCTGAAGGAACTGCACACCAAAATAAATGTAATTAAGAAACTACAGGTAGTTGAAGATTTTAAATAGCGCTTGTAGGGAAACATTTCCACAGACTCCCAGACTTGTAAGAAAGCCACAGACTGTCGCTCCCCAACAATGGAAGTAGAAGAACCAACTCCTGGGTGAGCTTTGGCTGTAAATAGGAGGGGTAGGTGATGGCCACTACCTCCTCTCACCTCCAACCAAATACGCCAATGCCTGATCCCCAAACTTTACAGAGTTGTGACAATTTGCTACAAGGCAGGCGAAAAAGCAAATACCTGGTGCCAATTTGCCGAGTGGAAAAAAATCCTACTAGGCCTCTTCAACAGGCGACCAACTGAGGTCCGAAGAAAGATCAAAGGATTAAGAGCTAATCTTGGGAGGGAGGGAGGGAGGGAGGGAAGGAGGGAGGGAGGAAGAACTGCATGAGCGGGAACCAGTAAAAAAGGAGGGTGTCTCCACCCAGGGGCTGCTTAAATAGAGCACGCAATTCCCCCTGGCCGGCCGGATTGGTTGGCCTGGGGCATGACCTGCTTGGCAGGGGGTTGGACTCGATGGCCCTTGTGGTCTCTTCCAACTCTATGATTCTATGATTCTATGACATGGAGGGGACTCCCTATGACATGAGGGCTAGCCACACCCCCGCCCATGGGGTGGACTCGTGTCCAGCCCGCATCTCCATTTCCCTGGGGTATGGTAGGCAAACTTTCCATGGGTAGACAAACAAAGGCCCGGGGGCCGGATCTGGAACAATCACATTCTAAAATGGGCCTGCGTACGTTCAGTAGGTGCTGGGAATCATCATGTTTTTACACGAGTAGAATGTGTCCTTTTATTTAAAATTCATCTCTGGGTTATTTGTGGGGCATAGGAATTTGTTCATTCTTTTCCCTCTCCAAAATATAGCCTGGCCCCCCACAAGGTCTGACCCCTGTCTTAGTCATTGATACCAGCTCTAGAGCCCACTTATCATCCCTTTTTCCCTATGGGAGGAGGATTACCACTTCCGTGACAGGAGAATCAGTCTTCCTTGTTGAAGCCGCCAGTACCTTCAGGCGCTATGAAGCCATGATGGGTTAAGGGTTTTCTTAGATGCTGAAGGCTGAGGGCTACGCTTCTCACCTGAGGGCTACTCCCTTGCTTACAGTCTTACCAAGTCTTACCAAGAACTATCTGATATCCAGACCTTCCTCCTTCTCAAAAGAGGAATCCTTTGGAGGAGGATATTTTGGGGGGTTTCTATGCAGGTTGCATCTTGGTTTTGCCCTTGCCTTTTTATTTTATTTTTTTTAAATGATATTTATTGAAAAAAGGATTTTTTAAAAAAAATTATACAAAATAAAAAATAAAAAATAAAACCATCATTCTCGAATTCTCCACTTTCAATACCTTCTTTCCTTGACCTCCTCCTCCTCCCTTTTCCTGTATCCTGTTTTATAACAATCACAGCAAATCCTTTCCATAATTCATAATATTCTGACATCACATTACCTTGATCTATTTTCATCTTATCTTATAGAAAACCTTAGAGTTTAAAACTTAAGTCTTAATTTTTTATCAGCTTCTCCTAAACCGTAACATTCTTACCTAATTCTTTTAACATTTTTATAAGAGCCAAATAATTTCATTTCAACATTTTGCTAACATTCATCAATTTTGTAAAACAGTCCTAATGATACAAATAAAAAAAAGAAACAATCCAGTCTTCATCCAACGTCCTTTTCTCCTGGTCCCGGGTTTGTCAGTCCTTTTTATCCTATTAATCTAGCACATTAATCTAGCACATTAACCTGGCAATCTTATAACTGAGGCCCTTAGGTCACTTCCATGTCCCTTCCATAGCTCTTCTTTATATTTCCCTTTTATTCATGGGAACTCCAGCTTGCCCTTGCCTTTTTAGCCCCTCGATTCTTTCTTTGGTGCCATTACAATTTAAATTGTACATTAATAATAAAGAAAAAAAATGCTTAGAGGTTTCTGGCAAGACCTAATGAAATGAAAAATAAACAATTAAGGCAATTTCAACACCGAGCTTTGAATTTCACTATGTCCCTCTGTGTCTTCTCGGCAAACACACAGCCCCCACTCCCAGACCTCACGGAACCATTTGTTCCCAGGTGTTGCCCACAGCATAAATCCTTGGCCTACAAATATCTCCAAGTAAAACCTTTCCCTGTATCAGTTCTCTTGCCTGGCCCATCTCTAGTTTCCTGATCTTTCAAAAATGATGAAAACACTTCTGAGCCTCCTCTTGGCCCTGCCTTCTTCAGGTAAGTAGGAACCAATAGAATGGGATTCCTTTTGTCATCTTTTGATGACTCCAGAAATGTTTGCTGCTTGGGCGGGAATGTGAGTGAAGACAGGATATCAGCATAATTGAGAGTAAGGACTGCTGGCTTACCAAGGAGAGTAAACTCAAGAGTTTAAGCACTTAAGCCTTGATGACCAAGTATGTGCTGTTGTTTAGTCGTTTAGTTGTGTCCGACTCTTCGTGACCCCCAGGGACCAGAGCACGCCAGGCACTCCTGCCTTCCACTGCCTCCCGCATTTTGGTTGAACTCATGCTGGTAGCTTCGAGAACACTATCCAACCATCTCGTCCTCTGTCATCCTCTTCTCCTTGTGCCCTCCATCTTTCCCAGCATCAGGGTCTTTTCCAGGGAGTCTTCTCTTCTCATGAGGTGGCCAAGGTTTTGGAGTCTCAGCTTCAGGATCTGTCCTTCCAGTGAGCACTCAGGGCTAATTTCCTTAAGAATGGATAGGTTTGATCTTCTTGCAGTCCATGGGACTCTCAAGAGTATTCTCCAGCACCATAATTCAAAAGCATCAATTCTTCGGCGATCAGCCTTCTTTATGGTTCTTTTATGACCTCATTTATGACCAAGTATAGTCAGTTGCAAACATGTATTTCTGTGACAGAGGAATCATACGAACAAGTGAAGGCTACAGTTTCCAGGATACTTAGGAAAACTGTTCTATCTAGAATATATTATTATTTATTCATTAATATATGTATTGCTTCATTCCCAAATGGCTTCTGTGCTATTTAGAAAACAATAGCAACCAAAGAAATCTGCATCTTTGTTATAATCCAGAATGATTAAAATATGCATCATAGTTACAATATCCAATACAAAACCCCTAACATATATACCACCCTGATTAAAAGGTAATTCTCTCTCTCTCTCTCTCTCTCTCTCTCTCTCTCTCTGTGTGTGTGTGTGTGTGTCTGGGTGTGTATATATAAATTCACACCAACCATTACCTGCTTCTCTAATATCGTTGCCCTTAGTAAATGTTCTCTAAGCCAGGTTCCCTTCGAAGACAAGAGTCAGGTAATGGGGAAATGGTGTGTGAGTGAGAAAATCTCAAGTACTGGAGCAGCAGTGAGCATTTCATGTATACTTCATAACTTTATTGCACTAGCCAAAGGCCATGACAAACTTGTAGGAATGGTATTAATAAAATAATATAGAGCAGACAACCATAATATAAGCCAACATCCATAATGTATGGGAGAGAAGATACCAGAGACACCAACAAACTTAATTCTAGCTTGATTTCAGATTGAACCTAACAATCACCTAAAAAAACTTGACCCCCAATTCCATATAGTACAGCACAGGAAAATGTTGCATTGGCATAGAAGCAATGTAAAACACACACACACACACACACACACACACACACACACACACACACTTTAATTGAGCACATTTCACTCTTGCCTGACTTGTTGGCCACCTAGATTCTGTAGAAATAAAAGCTGTTGGTATTAGTGGTGGTAGGGTGTATAGTTTCAAAATCATTTTTATTCTGCACAGTTTCAAAATCTTTAAGGAAGTTTGACTCAGACCCCCAGATTTCAGTGCCATAGAGCATTTCAGTAAGCACTTAGATAAGATAAGATAAGATAAATTTATTGTCATTGTCCGTATATACACAGTATACACAACAACGAAAATCAAACACCCACCCGAAGACCGGGTTCACATACACATTTGCACGTATCTCCAACACTCTCATCCTATTCAGACATAATCTATAAAAACATATCATACTCCAGAATGTAACATAACCTATTAAAGGCATAACATAACCTAAAAACCTGTCTCATTCCTTCCTACTCCCTGCTTGCTATTTCTTGCAACTGGCCCTGAGATCATTATTTAGTGCAATCAGAGCTCTTGGATAGAAACTATTCAGAAGGCGTGTGGTTCGTGTTTTCATTGTCCTATATCTTCTGCCCGAAGGCAACAGTTCAAAGAAGTTGTGAGCAGGATGGGTGGGATCTCTCAGGATATTGTGTGACTTCTTCAAAGTGCGAGACGTGAAGATCTCATCCAGGGTTGGTAGTTGGAGCCCAATAACATTCTGGGCAATTTTAATTATTCTCTGTAAAGCTTTTTTATCCGTTTCAGAGCTGCTCCCATACCACGATAATATACTATAGGTTAAGACACTCTCGATGGTACTGTGATAATAGGACAGAAGTAGGTGCTGAGATAGATTCAGTCCCCTGAGCATTCTCAGGAAATACAACCTCCCCTGCACCTTCCTCACAACCATATTAATATTTGCAGTCCATGAGAGGTCCTCAGAGATGTAAATGCCCAGATATTTAAAACTACCAACCCTCTCCACCTCCTCGCCATTTATGTGCAATGGTAAAAATACACTTTTCTTTCTCCTAAAGTCAATTATGAGTTCTTTGGTTTTTTTGGTGTTAAGCATAAGATTGTTTTCTTTACACCATTGAATTAACCCCTGTACTTCTTTCCTATAAGCAGTCTCATCGTTCTCACTAATGAGCCCCACCACTGTTGTATCATCCGCAAATTTGATGATTGTGTTGGACTTATACAGTGGGGTGCAATCAAATGTGTACAGGGAATAGAGAAAGGGACTTAGCACACATCCCTGAGGGGCTCCTGTGCTTAATACTAGAGTAGAAGAATAGTAAGGGCCCATTCTCACTGTCTGCGGCCTATCAGTCAGGAAATTCCTTACCCACAGACAGATCTTCTGATGTATACCCAAATTGGTCATTTTAAGAAATAACCTGTCTGGCAGAATTGTATTGAATTGTATTTACTACAAAGTATCTTTAGGACAGCTTCATTCAGCTGCCCTCCCTTATTGTAACAGATTTTCATTAATGTGCCTTTGGTTTTTGGTGCTGTGACTTTCACTGCCTCAATATGACTCTTCCCAGAGAGGGTTTCACTAACAAATACACCTAGGTAAATAAATGAGCAGGTTTCTACTGTATTTTCTTGATTTAAGCACCATTTTTTTACTTTTGACTGTGTTCTCCTTTCACACCATGAAGCAGGGCTGTTCACAGTGTAAAATCATTGGCATGCATCAGGATTGAGATATTTCTGTTCCTTTTCCTATTTCTTTTTTCAACCGGTGCATAGAGGGGTACTCTAAGAAGCCATTCTATGGAAGGGAAGGTTGCAGTGGCTAAATATGGCACACAGTAATTAATATGAACATTACAGCTAACACACATCTACCCTTTTGCCTGACACCTTTTGCAGGACACCTTCTCCCACATTATAGTTCTTTACCATCTCAAGAAATCTCTTCCACCAACCTCTTTCTCCTTTCTACAGCGGCATTTATTTCCTGTGTCCACTGTCGTGCACTGAATACCTCATGCAAAGAGAGCCCGACCAGAGTCTGCATTAACGCTGACACCTGTTTCTCTGGTGCTCTGAGTAACAACATAGGTGAGCTGAATCTTCTCACTTACTCTTGGTCACCCCAAGGAATGACTTTCTTGTGTAAATTAGCATAATTTATTGCCTTTATAGCACACAATTTCTCCAAGGAAATGGTTCTTCTTTTATGCATTTAACCATGTCAGGTTTATTATGCTGAGAGGCAGGGACTCCCCAAGGTCACCCAGTGAGCTTCATGGCTGAGAGGGGATTTGAACCCTGGCCTCTCAGATTCCAGTCCAACACTCAGCACCCATACTCAGTCACATAAGGCGGAAAGGCATTCCCTTTACCTTTCCATCACATGCATCACATCAGAGAGATCCTGGCATGCATCAATCTGGGGTTGACTAACCTTTGGCCCTTTAGACATTTCTGGACTACTGCTGCCATCCACCTGAGCATCCTGTGATTTAAGCACACAACAATGGGCTATATGGCCCCTTGGCCTCACAATGATTCCTGGAACATTGGTCATTCTAGGTTTCAGCTTCCAGATCTCTCTTCGTCTGCATGCCCATCTGAGAAATCAGGTCATTTCCATAATACAAAGTAACTCTGTTGGTTGTTTGAACTCATATAGCTGAGTGGCATTCAACTAAATCCTACTCAGAGTATACAATTGAAATACAACCCACTGTTTCTATGCTTGTTTTTTCTTAATATTTGCATATTTGTATGCACTGTTCGTTTGGAGAATTATGGATTTTGAAGGAGAATTGGGCTTTGGTTCATTTCTTGGTTCAAGAACTGTGCATTATGTAGTTTCTCACTAAAGAAAAAAAATGTAGTTAAAGAGAAGTATCATTAAAAATAAATATATTTGGAGGGAATTAACAAAACAAAACAAAAAAAAAAACCCTATCTTGTGATTTATTCCGTTTTCTTCTTTTCAGTTCCAAAGTTTGAAGTGGCAACTTACCGGGGATGTTCGTCTGCCCGTTATTGCCACTCAGGTGATTACAGCTTCAGTGCAGCTCAAGGTAAATTCCTCCAGCTGAAGATGGTCTGCTGTCAAACAAGTGGGTGCAATAAGGAACCTGTCCACCGTGAGTATCTGCATCTCTGAAGGTCAAGGGCTTATAAAAACAGTGTTTTTTTCTGGTGGAACATGCTGGGACATAGTTCTGCCACATTTTGGGGGGAAGGATACAGGAGGCCTTGGGGACCCCATCAGACCACTTCCTTCCTTAAGCTGATCAAATTCTTCCCAAGCTTGGGAAAGCAGGCATGAGTCTGAGACAGGATCTTGGAACCCTGCTGCCTCCAACCCAAATCCAGGTGGGCTTTGGGAAGGTGGTGGAAGCACTCTCAGACCCTGTCATAGCATCATGCCTCCTGACCAAAGTTGAGCAAATGCTTCCCAGGCTTGGGGAAGGAGGCACTAGGCTATGAAAGGAGCCAGGAACCCTACTGCCTCCTACCCAAAGCCACCCATCTCCAGCAGAAGGTGCTTGGTGTCAGAGCACTTGGGCCAGTAAGCAAATGTCAGGGGGTTCCCCAGGGGGTTGATAATCAGTATGCCACCCTTGAAGTGGGCAACGTAATTGTGCCAACTGCCTCTCTAGGCAAATTTACTTGGAATAAATTATCAGTAGACATATGTAGAAGTGTTAGAAATCCTTTGGCATATCCCTTTATTTTTGGCATGTGTGACAGAGACTTGGTTGTATGAAGCAGATGGACCTGTGCTTGCTGCTTGTCCACCAGGTTTCCTTTAGGCACAGCAACCTAGGTCATGTGGGTGGGGAGAGGGGGTTGCAGTGATTTTTAGGAAGTCATTAGCTTGGACCAGGCATCCTATTGGGAAGACCCAGTTTTATGCGTGCATATTCTGGAAGCTGGGCAAAAGGGGGAGATAAAGTTGCTCGGATTCAGAAAGAGGTAGACGCCAACCATATGAGTAGGGCTGGGGCGGGAGAGTGCAGGAGTCCTGTTTAGTCTAGTTGCATGGGATAAATTCCAATCTGTTACCTCCGAGGATGTGGACAGGATGCTTGGACGAGTGAAACCAACCACCTGTCTCCTTAAAAATGAGCTGGGAAGGTCTGGGCAATGGCCTCTGCAGGATGGTGAATGCTTCCCTCGGTGAAGGAGTCTTCCCAGCCCCACTGAAAGAGGCGGTCATTAGACCACTTCTTAAAAACAAATCTCTGGACCCAGCTGATATGGCCAACTATTGCCCAGTCTCAAATCTTCTTGGGCAAGGTGATTCAGCGGGTGATTGCTGAACAACACCATGCATGCCCGAAGGATGCACACCATTTGGATCCCTTCCAATCGGGATTCAGACCTCATCATGGGACAGTAACTGCCTTGGTCAAGCTGGTCTATGAACTCTGGCGGGCTAGGGACAAGGATGAAAGTTGTTTCCTAGTTCTGCTGGATCTCTTAGCGGCTTTTGACACCATTGACCATAGCATCCTTCTGGACCATAAAGAGGGGCTCTCACTTGTGGGGTTCCTCAGGGTTCTGTCCTATCCCCCATGCTTATATTATCTATATGAACCCGCTGGGAGAGATCATCAGGAGTTTTGGGCTGGGTGTTCATCAGTATGCAGATGATACCCAGCTCTACCTTTCTCTTAAAATCTGACCAGGTGAAGGTCCTGTGTGAGTGGTCGGAGGTTAGATGAAGCCGAATAGATTGAGGCTGAATCCTGACAAGACAGAAGTACTGTTTTGGGGAAATATTGGGCAGACGGGTGTGGGGTCCTGAATAGGGTAAGAGTGGCCCTGAAGGACCAGGTGCACAGCCTGGGAGTCATTTTGGACTCCCAGCTGTCTATGAAGGCACAGGTCAAATCTGGTGTGCAGGCTGAGAATCTACCTGCCCGCAGACTGTCTCGCCAGTGTGGTGCATGCTCTAGTTATCTCCCGCTTAGATTACTACAACACTATCTATGTGGTCCTACCCGGAAACTGCAACTAATCCAGAATGCAGCAGCTAGACTGGTGACTGGGAGTGGCCACTGAGAACATATAACACTTGAAAGACCTACATTGGCTCCCAGTACGTTTCCAAGCACAATTCAAAGTGTTGGTGCTGACCTTTAAAGTCCTAAATGGCCTCGGCCAAGTATACCTGAAGTCTCCACCTCCATCCTTCAGCCCGGACAGTGAGGTCCAGCGTCGATGGCCTTCTGATAGTTCCCTCACTGAAAGTAAGGTTACAGGGAACCAGACAGAGGGCCTTCTTGGTAATGGCGCCCTATGGAATGCTCTCCTATAAGATGGGAAGTTTTATTCTGTTTTTAATGTTCTTTTGAAAGCCACCCAGAGTGGCTGGGGAAACCCAGCCAGATGAGCAGGATAGAAATTAATAATAATAATTATTAGTATCATTGTCAACATCATCATCATCATCATCATTAATGCAGGACATAATTTGGAGGTAGCCTGTCCAGCTTGTGTCAGCAGCTACTAGAAGGCATGAAAGAAATCAAAATAAAAGTTCAATAAAGTGAATGGGGAATGAGGTGTATCCATACGCTGACTAGCTTTTTATTATGGTAGTTCCTCCACGTGAAGATCTTTCCCCCAATGGACGACAGTGCCCAGCCTGCTTCAAGACCACCAATATTTATAAACCAAAGGATAAAAGTTGCCCACATGAGGGATATGTCAGCTGCCTTGCCAATGAGACCAAGTGCATTCACTATTATAGTGCTATTGGATGTGAGTAATATTGCCTGCTTCTGTCTCTTTCTCATTTCCAGAAAAGCAATGACTGATATTTGTGTACAGCTTTGATTTCTTTCTCTGAGGGAAAGGGCAATACTCTAGTCCTGTTTTGGATTCCAAACTATCCCCACATGAAGAGCATAACAACAAGAGGGGACAGGCTCACTCATGTGCAAGTTTTTACCTTGTGTGAGACTGGGGGGCCTACAAAGCACAACAGACTGTGCTCTAATCCACAAGGAGGAGCAGAGGAGAGGGATACAGGGGAGGGTGCAGGACGAACCAGCACATCACAGCTTCTCCTCACAGCAGTATGCACCATTTGGTGCTGGTCCAGAAGGACAGAACCACACACTTTGGCCAAACATTCAAAAGTAAAGGAGTCTGGGAGAAAGAAGGGTCCTACCATGTTCATATTTCCTAAGAAATAAGTTGCACTGTATTAATTGAATCTTACCACATCACAAGTGTGCAAAAGAACTGCTGCCTTAATCTAGCAAAATGCATGGGGTGGGAGACCAGGACTTTTTTTCAGCCAGAACTCAGTTCTAGCAACTCTCAGGTGTGCGCCATTGCCATTGTAAGAGAACAAGGGAGGCACTCATGTTGAGTTCCGGCACCTCTTTTTCTAGCAAAATAGCACTGTGGCACAGGGTAACTTCCTGTTCACAATGCATCACCATGGTGTTAGCCAGGAAACCCAAATTCAAACTAGTGATACTTGGCTGTCAGATTGGTTGGTGAGTGTGTATTGTCAATGTGTTGGTTGAGCTTTAATAACCACAGTCATCCCTATCCCCAAAGCACTAAGAAAGAATTCATGCAAAGGTTATACTTTGTGTTACACAGATCATCATCTTAAAACATTGAAATGGCTCACATTCAAAGGCTGTGCAACTGAAGACTTGTGTGCCCTTGATGGAAAAAACTTATCGTATGGTGACTTTGGACTGCTTAAAATTGAAGCAAAATGCTGGAATGCTGAGATTTCCTCAGAGAAAATAGACCTTGAAGGGTAGATACAAGACAGCAAAGCTCTCCTCCTTGTTAATTCCACCATTCATGGTAGCTGCAGAAGAAACTGGGAGCCTAGGGGTGAGAAGAGGAGCTCAGGCCTCATGGGTTTTCTTTTTCACAATTGGTGAAATTCATCATAAAAAAATAAACTCATCTGGCACATTGAATCTTTATCTATATCTCAGTGTTTTATATATGCAGAATGTGTAGAATGCTGAGAAAGGCATTTGAAGTAAAATATGAGAATTTGCATGTTATTTTGTTCAGCCCCACTTGCACGCCAAGGCCCTGCGACCCTTACAGACAATAATTACACAGAAAGAATTATTTTTGTTTATGGGTTCTAATAGGCCACAGCTTTATTGTTTACAGATGTGGGTGGTTTGGCTTAGGCATTGGGTGAAGCCAGCATATCATGAGGAGGGGTAGGCGAAGGCTACAACCCCCCATCCATCCAAACAAAGCTTTTCCCAATGCATAACCTTACAGAGTTGTGTTGATTGCTTCCAGGTAGACAATAAACAAATGGCTGGTGCCACCCAGCTGATCTTCTTTCCGTCAATCTTTTTTCCTGACCCAAATAAATTATTTCATTTTCCTTTTTACACAAAAATTATAAAAGAAGCCAACTAATTTTTATTAATAATAAATGGCAATGGCAATCCAGATATTAAAGAAAATGCAGACAAGCATCTATTATTATTATTATAAAATGCAGACAAGCATCTATAATATAATATAATATAATATAATATAATATAATATAATATAATATAGTATAGTACAGTACAGTACAGTACAATACAATACAATACAATACAATACAATACAATACAATATAATATAATATATACTGTTCTGAGTTTCCTGCTTGGCAGGGGGTTGGACTCGATGGCCCTTGTGGTCTCTTCCAACTCTTTGATTCTATGATTCTATGATTCTAGGTACCGCTCTGGCAGGAGGGTAAACGGCATTTCCGTGCGCTGCTCTGGTTTACCTGAAGCGGCTTAGTCATGCTGGCCACATGACCCGGATACCGTACGCCAGCTCCCTCGGCCAATAAAGCGAGATGAGTGCCGCAACCCCTGAGTCAGTCATGACTGGACCTAATGGTCAGGGGTCCCTTTACCTTTACTATTACAATGGCAAATTTTATGTGGATGGAGCCCTGCCCATTGGCTGCTCTATCTCATGTGCAGCTTCTGAATGTATCATTTTGTTTTTTGACTGGACCGTAAGGAATAGAGCTTGGTGACATCAGATTTTCAACATCGTGATGTATCACCAGCCACACATTAGGATCTGGAGATACATCACAGTTTTAAACACCAAGCTGCATTTGACCCAGCCTCGCAAGGAGCCTGGCTGAAACTGCCCCCACTCTCACTGAGGAAGAGGAGGTGGCTTCACCCCAGCACCTCACTGAGTCAAGAATGACACAGCTTTTTTGCGCTATTGAGCTGCAAGGTGCAAAGGCTCCCATTCCCAGCTGAGCAAGCCACAATGTCCCTCTGGCTTGCACACCAGCTGGAAGGACAAAGGAGCTCCTGCCCACCAGCTGAGCTGAAATATACTTGGATATTTCATCTGATTGGCTGTTTCTGCTTCCCTCCTGGAGCCCAATTGATCTTTTCCTGCAAGCCAATCAGTTGTTGCGTTCTAGGATCCTATTTGCCTATTGCTCTAGGATACAAGCTTAGTACATAACATGAGCATTATACTGCTCCTGCCCCCCCAGGTAAGCAAACCCTGACGCCCCTCTGGCTCACGAATGAGGCACTGGGTTCTGCATAGCTGGGAGGCAGGAACAGTTTAACAGAGCCCCCACCCTGCCTCAGGCTCACATGAGCCGAAGACAGGGTGGAGGCTTTTCAAAACTGTATGAAATTTATGAATTAAATAACAAATAAATAAAAGCACATTGATGGGTATCTGGGATGGACCAAGAAAAAATGGAACAGATAAGGAGCTTCTTTGGTTTTTCATAACTGTGCTTCAGAAAAATATAACTGCAAATTTTGTGGGAGTGATTAAATAGGTTTGGTTTAACTATTCTAGTATCTGGGTAACTGACTCTGCTTTGCATGCAGAAGACGCCAGATAGGAATCCCCAAACGTCTGTACAGTATAGGGCTGGGAATGTCCCATTTCAGAAACATTCCAGTTCCAAAATTATACTTCAACCACTGAAGGTATCCAGCCCCTCACATCTAACCACCTAGCATAGTTAATGGACCAGAGTGACTGTAAGCCTACAAAAAAAGTATAGTTGGCTAGAGAGATTCATATGGGGGTAAGCAGCCTCTGACATCAACTGGTCGTAATCCCCTCAATATTTTCGCAGGCTTAAAAGCTTCTCTGCCACTGCAGTAGATCGGTAGAAAGATGTCCTGCAACTACAAAAGGGCTTCCAATCTTCAAGTAACATTGAACTCTCTGAATGCTCTCTTTCAGGAACAAATATAATCTGGGCTAAAACTGAGCTCTTTAACCTTTAACAGTTGTGCAAAGCTGGGCATTTCCAGAGGTGTACCTTTCATGACAACCCACCCTATTCCCCTGGGGCAGCCAGGAATCTGCATATGTTTGCAAGAAGCATGCTGTCATGTCTATAAATACACCAATGAGACCAGCAACAAAACATTGGCAGTGCTGCTCTTCCTCAGGAAGGCCATTCTCTCTCCCCCCCCCCCCCGCCCACTTTACATCTTTCTAGTTCAACTGAAGCACAACATTCTGGGGCTACTGACATGCTCAGTTCTCATTGGGCTCTTTGAAGTTTGGGTGTTATTCTTTTCTTTGCTCTTTCTTCTCCTTTGTTTTGTTTGCTTAAGATCTTTTGTACAGTGGTACCTCGGGTTACATACGCTTGAGGTTGCATACCCTTCAGGTTACAGACTCCGCTAATCCAGAAATAGTATCTCGGGTTAAGAACTTTGCTTCCGAATGAGAACAGAAATAGTGCTCCGGCGGCGGGGCAGCAGCAGGAGGCCCCATTAGCTAAAGTGGTGCTTCAGGTTAAGAACAGTTTCATGTTAAGAACGGACCTCCGGAACGAATTAAGTACTTAACCCGAGGTACCACTGTACTTCTGCACAGCAGCTAATGGGACATGGAACAGTGTGGTGCATATCATCTGCTTTTATGTCATGTGCAACTGCACCACAACCCAGGACATTTCTTCAATCAGTTTTGAAATTGCAGAGTTCTCTTTAGACAGGGGGATGTGGTAGTTGCACATCTACAGCCATTTTAGAGTGGCAGCAAAGTGTTGCAATCACAACCCTTGTTATTTCATTTTCATAATTTCATTTTAAGGCGTTTTTCTCACATGCTTGTGTTATTGGTCTTTGCCTTCAAACATTTATCAATAACTCCACATTCCATCCCTGTAGAACCATGTATGTTTTGTGTGTGAGATGGGGTTCTGGGAGATTGTCTAGTCTAACATCCTATCCAAGGCAGAAAAGCCAACATTAGAGGATCCCCAACAGATCACTGTGCAGCCTGTTCTTGAATAGCTCCAGATTTTGGGCAAATGGATGAGATTCATACTGAAGATGGGGTTCGAAGCAGCTGTAAGGCATTAGCTTGGTTCCATTCAAAACAGTCTGGCTAAGGGCAACCACTACCAAATTAGTATAATTATATAATCTCACCAAACAGATCAAGTGTCACAAATTATCCTCTCTCTTTCACAACGATCTGATGCAGTTAGAACAAGGAGGGTCAAAGTTCCAGAAAATGATTTCATCAGGTCTTAGTAATGACTTTGGAGTCATTGTCCAATATTCATGACACAACACTGTTTCCCTGGCATCCTTCAATGCCCCTGAACTACGTCCAGCTTTACCACATGAGCACTTAACCTGAGCTGTGCCTTTAGGCTTTAACTATATTTTGATCTGGGCTCTTGAAGACCAGAACTTTGCCCTGGGAACTAACTTTGTACTTGCAAGAACGTTGGACCCAACACCAAGTGTGAGAAAAGATGGAGGCCGTGGTTCATAGTCAACATATCTCTTAATCCCTCAATCAACTACTTCCCATGGACCTTGGATATTCAGGTAATGCATAGGTGGCATAGCACACCGGTGAACTTCTCCCCCATTAATTTTGGAATAGTGTCAGTGTGGTGGAGGTATTCCAGTTATAGAGAGACATACCACCATTTGAGATGGGGATGCCACAGAATACATTTTTTTGGTTTTGTGTGAAGAATATATTCAATAATTTTAATATTCTGTGAAGTGTTTCTCAACCTGTGGGTCCCCAGATGTTGTTGGACTACAACCCCCATCATTCATAGCCAGCATGATCTGTGGTCAGGGATGATGGGAATTGTAGTCCAATGACATCTGGGGACCCACAGGTTGAGAATCGCAGTCTATGGAACAAATTGATTTTACCCCACAGTTGTGTTTCCTTTCATATTTGACATGGTTTAACTTAGAAAATAAACCATAATGTAACAGTGTTGAAAAGAAAGAAACAACAGATGCATTTTATGCCATCCTGTGGCCATTGACTTCGTATCCTAGCTAAAAGCATCTAAGCAATGTGTTATCAGCAGAATCCCCACAAATCTGAATGTTGTCAGCTGCTTGATGCTTTAGTTGAAGATGACCACACTCTGGATGGATGCTTCCATACAAGGCTGATGAAATAATGTAGAAGAATTTTGTTGAAAATCTGAAAGAAGAATAAATGTTTGAAAACTATGGATACTTATGTGGTAGCTGGAGAGAATGCAGAAAGGGTGTCGTATTGTGATTTTGTGCAGCTCCTTGGTGTTTTGTTTTTTGTTTGTTATACTTTTAAGAAAACCAATAAAATATACATTGTTAAAAATGGTTCAGGTATCAGAAAATAAAGGTTTCCAGTTAATAGAGAAATATAATGCATATAGATGACGTTGTTACTGAAGATGGGTAGTGAAGTGGGTGTAAGCATCTAGCTTTATTCAGTTAAAGACAACGTGGCTAAAGGCAAGCAGATCAGATGACTTAAAGTATCTTCACTCTTTGCCAGCAATGTGATGCAATTGGAACAAGGGGGAATGAAAGTTCAGAACCCTGGTACCTGTCTATAACCCTGAGCAATGCCTAGTATTACCACCTCGGCAGTGCTTTTTTCTGGGGCCTGGAAGATGATAAAAAATATATGCTCTTTACAACCAAGTTAGACACCACATAAAACAAAAGCAAAGGCAAAGTCAATGGCTCATGGTAAATGCACCCTGTTTTCCAATAAAAACCCATCATCCTTTTTTTTTTAAAAAAATACCAATAAAATGAAAGACTTTTAGGAGTCCTGCTGCATGAAACAATAATATCTGAAAGATTGTATGTTTCTATACCCATTGCATTAGGAGAATAGAAATGGTGCAAGATAAAAAAGGTCAAAGGACTGAGAGCCTAAACTTAGGAAGGGCGGAAGGGAGGGAGTACTGCGTGAGCGGGAACCAGAAAAAAGGGGGGAGTTCCTGTCCGCTTAAATAGAGCACCCCACGCCCCTTGGCCGGCTGGATAGGTTGGCCTGGGGCGTGATATGGAGGGGACTCCCTATGACGTGAGGGCTAGTCACACCCCCACCCATGGGGTGGACTCGTGTCCAGCGCGCATCTCCATTTCCCCGGGGAAGGGAAATGGCTTTGTCCTTTACTTCCACATACATATTTTTACTTTCTACCTCAACCTTACATCCCTATACCCCATTTGATTGCTTCACTGCCATTGGCTCATCCCACTGCTGGGCTGCAATAATGGCCTTTGAGTTAATCTGAAGCTGAACCAACAATGTCTTCCTCCACTGCTGCTTTGCACATTGCCCAGTACCTTCCACTTGACTGGTTCAATGTGATGAAGTGATTGAGAGTATAGCCTTGTTTGTGTAGTTTGTTGAGACAGCTGTCTCCATGCTGTGTGAGTGTTTGATTCTAACCAGGTACACTTCTTAGTCCATGGGTAGGCAAAAAAAGGCCCAGGTGCCAGATCTGGAACAATCACCTTCTAAATCCAGCCCATGGAGGGTCTGGGAATCAGCATGTTTTTACATGAGTAGAATGTGTCCTTTTATTTAAAATGCATCTCTGGGTTATTTCTAGGGCATAGGAATTTGTTCATTTCCCCCCCTCTCCAAAATATAGTCTGGCCCCCCACAAGGTCTGACCCCTGTCTTAGTCATTGATACCAGCTCTAGAGCCCACTTATCATCCCTTTTTCCCTATGGGGGGAGGATGACCACTTCCGTGACAGGAGAATCAGGCTTCCTTGTTGAAGCCGCCAGTATCTTCAGGTGCTATGAAGCCATGATGGGTTAAGGGTTTTCTGAGATGCTGAAGGCTGAGGGCTACTCCTCTCAGCTGAGGGCTACTCCCTTGCTTACAGTCTTACCAAGTCTTACCAAGAACTATCTGATATCCAGACCTTCCTCCTTCTCAGAAGAGGAATCCTTTGGAGGAGGATATTTTGGGGTTTCTATGCAGGTTGCATCTTGGTTTTGCCCTTGCCTTTGTAGTCCCTTAATTCTTTCTTTGGTGCCATTACAATTTAAATTGTAGGTAATGATAAAGGGGAAAAAAATGCTTAGAGGTTTCTGGCAAGAACTAATGAAATAAAAAATAAACAATAAGCCAATTTCAACACCGAGCTTTGAATTTCGCTATGTCCCTCTGTGTCTTCTTGGCAAACACACAGCCCCCACTCACAGACCTCACAGAACCATTTGTTCCCAGGTGTTGCCCACAGCATGAATCCTTGGCCTATAAATATCTCCAAGTAAAAGCTCTCCCTGTATCAGTTCTTTTGCCTGGTCCATCTCTGAGTTTCCTGATCTTTCAAAAATGATGAAAACACTTCTGAGCACATGCTTCCTCTTGGGCCTGCTTTCTCCAGGTGAGTAGGAACCAGAGCAATGTGATTCTTTTTATCATCTTTAGATGACTGCAAAAATGTTTGCTCCTTGGGCGGGAATGTGAGTGAGGACAGGATAGCAGCATAATAGAGAGTCAGGACTGCTGGCTTACCAAGGAGAGTAAACTCAAGAGTTTAAGCACTTAAACCTTGGTGACCAAGTATAGTCAGTTGCAAACATGTATTTCTGTGATGGAGGAATCTGATTAACCATACGAAGAAGTGAAGGCTATAGTTTTCAGGATACTTAGGAAAGCCATTTTATCTAGAATATATTATTATTTATTCATTAATATATGTATTGCTTCATTCCTAAATGGCTTTTGTGCTATTTAGAAAACAACAGCAAAAAAAGAAATCTGCATTTTTGTTAAAATCCAGAATGATTAAAATGTAAATGTACATCATAGTTAAAATATCCAATAAAAACCCCCTAACATATATACCACCCTGATTAAAAGGTAATTCTCTGTGTGTGTGTGTGTGTGTGTGTGTGTGTGCGCGCGCGCACGCGTTTGGGTGTGTATATATACATTCACACCAACCATTACCTGCTTCTCTAATATCGTTGCCCTTAGTGAGTGTTCTCTAAGCCAGGCTCCCTTCGAAGACAAGAATGAAGTAATGGGGAAATGGTGTGTGAGTGAGAAAATCTCAAGTACTGGAGCAGCAATGAGCATTTCACATATAGTTCCTAACTTTATTGCACTAGCCAAAGGCCAAGACAAACTTGTAGGAATGGTATTAATAAAATAATACAGAGCAGACATCCATAATATAAGCCAACAACCATAATGTATGGGAGAGAAGATACCGGAGAAACCAAGAAGCTTAATTTTACCTTGATTTCACATTAAACCTTACAATCACCAAAACAACTTATAACAATCTTATCTAATTCCTTTTCCTATTAATTTTTTCAGTCAGTGCATAACATGAGATAACACCCCCAGGTTTCTCTGTCCTCCATCAATCACGGACTGTGGGTCGGGGGGGAGGAGTAGTGTTGTTAATCCGGGAGGATTGCTCTTTCAGTGGCAACACTAGGGCTCTCCCAGTTTGTTTTGGGCCCCCCTCATCAAGCAGGCCGCACGCTGGATCTGATCTTTGGGGCTGGCATAGATGTGATCATGCTCCCCCCTGTGGAAGTGCCATGGTCTGATCACTATGCTCTGAAAGCCAAGATTGACTTCCTGCTCCTATCCTGCTCGGGTGGTGAACCTATTTGGGCTCGTCTGCGAAAACTGATGGATGCTGATAGATTCCGACAAGCCTTGCGGGACCCTGCTCCTCCCGGCAACTCATTAGATGACCTTGTTGAGGACTGGAATAACCGGCTCTTGGCAGCCATTGATGAGATTGCGCCTAAGTGCCCTCTGTGACCCCGTCGAAACCAGGCCCCTTGGTTTACTGAGGAGCTCCGGAAAATGAAGTGGGATCTCAGACGGCTAGAGAGAGTATGGCGACGGACTCGTGACGGAGCCTCAAGAACATCTTATAGGACGCTTATGAAAGCCTATGAGATAGCTATAAAAGCTGCTAAGAAATCTTACTTTGCAGCTTCCATAGCTCTTGCCTGGCACAACTTTTTAGAATAATTAGGTCAATAACGTCCTTAGGAGGACAACCAAATTTAAGCACAAATTCGACCCACAGCTATGAGGCATTCGCGAGCTTTTTTGCGGAGAAAGTCCTGTTGCTCCACCGTGACCTCCCTGCCAATTTAGATACAGTGACTGAACGGGAGGCCCCTCGACTGACTTCAGGTCCAGTGTCGGACCATTTCAATCGGATACTCCCTGCTGATGTGGATAGATTCCTCCAAGTTGGCAGGCCCACCACCTGCCTCCTTGATCCGTGCCAGTCTTGGCTGATTAGGGAGTGTCCAGATGTTGCGCGGACCCCCCTGGTTGAAATTATCAATTTGTCCGTTGACACGGGGACATTCCCAGGTGAACTGAAGGAAGCAGTGGTGTGTCCACTCTTAAAGAAAACTTCATTAGATCCCTTAGACCTATCCAATTACCGCCCAGTTTCAAATCTTCCATATCTGGGTAAGGTAATTGAGAGAGCGGTTGCTGAACAGCTTGGTAGGTTTCTGGAGGAAACAACGGCTTTAGATCCATTTCAGTCTGGTTTCCGTCCTGGTTTGGGGACCGAGACAGCACTGGTTGCCCTAACAGATGATTTCTGTAAACAACTGGATCGAGGCGGGTCAGGACTGGTGATCCTTTTAGATTTGGCAGCAGCCTTTGACATGATCGATCATGATCTTCTGAACCACCGCCTTGCAGACTTGGGGATACAGGGCATAGCCCGTAACTGACTGTGCTCTTTTATCTCTGGTCGGGGACAGAGGGCGGCACTAGGGAGTGAAATGTTGTCGCGCCACTCCTTGGTTTGTGGAGTGCCGCAGGGCACAATTCTCTCCCCAATGCTTTTTAACATCTTTATGCGCCCCCTTGCCCAGATCTTCCTGAGCTTTGGGCTGGGCTGTCACCAATATGCTGATGACACTCAGCTCTGTCTGCTGATGGATGGCCACACCGACTCGGCCCCGAACACACTGACCAGATGCTTGGAAGCTGTGGCTGGATGGTTTTGTGGGAGCTGATTGAAACTAAATCCTTCGAAGGTCCTTTGGCTGGGTCGGGATAGCATGGGGATGAGGGACCAACTCCCTTCTCTTGTGGCGGCCCAATTAGTGTCATTGCCTTCCGTTAAGAGTTTGCATGTAATCCTTGACGCCTTCCTTTCCATGCATGTTGCAAGTTACAGCAACAGCCAAGGCGACATTTTTCCACCTTCGCCGCATCAAGCAGTTGGTCCCTTACCTTTCCTGCCCCGACCTGGCCACAGTGATCCATGCGCCGGTCATCTCCAGGCTTGACTACTGTAATTCGCTCTACGTGGGGCTGCCCTTGAAGCTGTCCCAGAAACTCCAGCGGGTGCAGAATGCTGCAGCGAGGCTCCTCACGGGCTCTCTGCCATGGGAGCATATTCACCCAGTGCTTTTCAAGCTGCACTGGCTCCCAGTGGAGTACAGGGTCAGATTTAAGGTGCTGCTTTTGACCTTTAAAGCCCTTCACGGCCTAGGACCCTCATACCTACGGGACCGCCTCTCCCGGTATGCCCCACGGAGAGCCTCAAGGTCCATAAATAGCAACACCCTAGTGGTCCCTGGCCCTAAGGAAGTAAGATTAGCTTCAACCAGAGCCAGGGCCTTTTCAACTCTGGAACGCTCTGCCTCATGAGACCAGGGCCCTGCAGGATCTGATTTCTTTCCGCAGGGCCTGTAAGACAGAGTTGTTCTGCCTGGCCTTTGGCTTGGAGCCAGTTTGATTCCCTCCCTCTCTTTCTTTTTTCTTTTCCTTCTCCTCCTGCGATGAGGCTACATTTTAATATTTTAGTGTTTCAATATTTTAATGTTGTATTTTAATTTTGTTTTTAACTTGTAATCATTCAACTTGTTTTTATTATTGCTTGTAATTCACTCTGAGCCCAGCCTTGGCTGGGGAGGGCGGGGTATAAATAAAAATTATCATTATTATTATTATTATTATTATTATTATATAGGGGCATTCTAAAAAGCCATTATTGTCTTACAAAAGAAACCTAACTATTTCTTCTGGGGTGTTGCTTTTGCAGAAAAGGGTTTCAGAAAGTGATCTCTTAGGTTTCTATTTAAGGAGCACATTAATAATAATAATAATAATAATAATAATAATAATAATAATTTTATTTATACCCCGCCCTTCCCGGTTCAAACAACCAGGCTCAGGGAGGCTAACAACAAATTTAAAACACTTAAGTGATGCAACAAAAACAGCAAAAAATACAATATAAAACATGAATAACAATAAATTCAGAATTCAAAAATCAATTTAGGGGGGAAATCCATCCAATGAACATTAGATGATCAACAGGACTAGCTGGCTAAATTTGTCCTATTTCGGCGAGCAGGGAGACTGGGGGGAATTTCTATCTCAAGAAATCTCTTCCACCAACCTCTATCTTCCTTCTGCAGCGGCATTTCTTACATGTGACTACTGTTATGAAAAGAGTACCTCATGTAAAAAGAGCAGCCGTCGATCCTGCAATAATACTCAAATCTGTTCCTCTGCTGTTCTGAGTAACAACATAGGTGAGCTGAATCTTCTCACTTACTCTTGGTCACCCCAAGGAATGACTTTCTTGTGTAAATTAGCATTATTTAGTATTTATTTATTGCCTTTATAGCCCACAATTTCTGCAAGGAAATGGTTCTTCTTTTATGCATTTAACCATGTCAGGTTTATTAAGCTGAGAGGCAGGGACTCCCCAAGGTCACCCAGTGAGCTTCATGGCTGAGTGGGGATTTGAACCCTGGCATCTCAGATTCCAGTCCAACACTCAGCACCCATACTCAGCCACATAAGGCGGAAAGGCATTCCCTTTTCCTTTCCATCACATGCATCACATCAGAGAGATCCTGGCATGCATCAGCCTGGGGTTGACTAACCTTTGGCCTTTTAGACATTTCTGGACTACTACTCCCATCCACCTCAGCCAGCATGGTAAATGGCTAGAGATGATGCAAGCTGTCGTTCAGTAAATTCTTTAGGGCCACAAATTAGCCATCGCTTTCTTAACTCCAGAAGCAGTGAACTCTGGTTTGGTTTTGGTTTGCCTTCCATCATAAGGCAAAGTATTCAGTTAAATATATTATTACAATTTCAATGCATGCATCATTTTGGGCACCTACAAGTTCTTTCTCTCTTTGCTGTTACACCAGCTGTTCCAGATGAGATATTATAATGGAAAAATGGTTTCTAGCAACCCTATCTCTCCTTCTTGCATTACTTGAACGAACATCCTGTGAAAGAAGAGGTGTGATATGATGTCATGCTCAGAGACCCCCCCTGTCGCCTTCAAATTCTTGAGGATGGTGGGAAACTCAGAGTGCAATGACACTAAGACTAAGTCATGCATCTAAACTGTCTGTGAATTTTGGTGCGATTCTTTGAATTGCTGGCTCAAGAGCAGCCGCATCATCTTTTTATCCTGAGCATCCTGTGATTTAAGCACACAACAATGGGCTATATGGCCCCTTGGCCTCACAATGATTCCTGGAACATTGGTCATTCTAGATTTCAGCTTTCAGATCTCTCTTCATCTGCATGCCCATCTGAGAAATCAGGTGATTTCCCCTAATACAAAGTAACTCTGTTTGTTGTTTGAACTGATATAGCTGAGTGGCATTCAACTAAATCCTACTCAGAATATACAACTGAAATACACCCACTATTTCTATGCTTGTTTTTTCTTAATATTTGCATATTTGTATGACTCTTTGGTGGGAGAATTATGGATTTTGAAAGATAATTGTGTTTTGGTTCATTTCTTGGTTCAAGAACTGTGGATTATGTAGTTTCAAACTGAAGAAAAAAAATGTAGTTAAAGAGAAGTATCATTAAAAATAAATATATTTGGAGGGGAGGGAATTAACAATTTATTATTTTTTTTGCTTATCTTGTGATTTACTTCCTTTTCTTCTTTTCAGTTCCAAAGTATGAATTTTTAACTTACCGGGCATGTGCGTTTCCCGATTTTTGCCACTCAGGTGATTACAGTTTCAGTGCAGCTCAAGGTAAATTCCTTCAGCTGAAGACGGTCTGCTGCCAAACAGAAGAGTGCAATAAGGAACCTGTCCACCGTGAGTATCTGTATCTCTGAAGGTCAAGGGCTTATAAAACCAGTGTTTTTTTCTGGCAGAACATGCTGGGACATAGTTCTGCCACTTTTTTGGGGGGGGGGAGGATGCAGGAGGCCTTGGGGACCCCATCAGACCGCCTCCTTTCTTAAGCTGATCAAATTCTTCCCAAGCTTGGGAAAGCAGGCATGAGTCTGAGACAGGATCTTGCAACCCTGCTGCCTCCAACCCAAATCCAGGTGGGCTTTGGGAAGGTGGTGGGAACACTCTCAGACCCTGTCAGAGCATCATGCCTCCTGACCAAAGTTGAGCAAATGCTTCCCGGGCTTGGGGAAGGAGGCACTAGACTATGACAGGAGCCAGGAACCCAACTGCCTTCTACCCAAAGCCACCCATCTCCAGCAGAGGGGGCTCGGTGTCAGAGCACTTGGGCCAGTAAGCCAATGACAGGGGTTTCCCTGTGGGGTTGATAATCAGTATGCCACCCTTGAAGTGGCAACGTAATTGTGTCAACTGCCTCTCTAGGCTGATTCACTTGGAATAAATTCTCAGTGGACATATGTAGAAGTGTTAGAAATCCTTTGGCATATCACTTTATTTTTTTAATTAGATTTATACAATCCTGGATTGTTAAAAAAAATTAAAATCCAAAAAGTTAAAATTACAATAGAATAAAAGCATATTAAAACTTGCATCTACTGCCTAAACATATGGATAGGCTAGTCTCAATGTTTATAGCAGGCGCCAAACACAATTCCAGCCCCCTTTTTCTGAAAAAACCCACTGTATGAACCAATTATATAAGTGCCTAATAGTTGCAAGAAAAGTACATTGGTACCTCGAGTTAAGTACTTAATTCATTCTGGAGGTCCATTCTTAAGCTGAAACTGTTCTTAACCTGAAGCACCACTTTAGCTAATGGGGCCTCTTGCTGCCGCCGCGCAGCTGGCGCACGATTTCTGTTCTCATCCTGAAGCAAAGTTCTTAACCCGAGGTACTATTTCTGGGTTAGTGGAGTCTGCAAACTGAAGCATATGTAACCTGAAGCGTATGTAACCCAAGGTACCACTGTATAGAAATCTGTCTTTTAGTCCATTCAGATGCAGGATGCAAGGGTCTAAGAAGTACTGGTGGTTCATCCTTGAATCTGTAATGGGTGGAGTAGATGATCACCTCCTTACATACATCTGTCACATTTCAATCAAGCAGTTGGTGGGGCTGAAGGAAGAGAAGTAGAAATCCGGAAAATCTGGGAATCACTCTCCCCCATGTGGATTCTGGGCCTGCCCACTCCTTGCTTACACATACACACACACACACACACAGAGAGAGAGAGAGAGAGAGAGAGAGAGAGATTACCTCCAAGAGAATGCAGCTGTCTGTACATTCAGATACAAAGAGTTAGAATCAGAAAGCAGAGAGCTTGCCTGATACACTGCTACCAAGTGAGAACTCCAGAAAATCCACAAAACAATAGTGTGCATGACAAAAGGTGAAACACAACAATATTTTTTATAAATGCTCAGCAGATATGTCTGTTCTTCAAAGTTGATGGCAAATGAGGGTCAGAGCTGCCTGGGAGTGGGCCCTAGCCAACAGAATATCTGGGACAGGTTACACAGGGGAGGATTCTCTGGGATGCCCGATCTCTGTGATCACGGGTAGGAGGAGGAGTTACTCTAAGGCCAGACCATGTCAATACTGAGGAGGCAGGTTAATCATTATTTGAAGACTACCTCTGCCTCCGGGTCTGGTCTTGACCGGAAGGATATTGGAATCAGCAAGAGAGACCCACATGACGTGAAGGTGCTGCCGTGCAATGCCATGTCAATGATTCATAACACCACTGCCATCCATAACTTGATCATGGATGGGGGACTTGACCTGACATGTGTGGCAGAGACTTGGTTGGGTGAAGCATATGGGCATGTGCTTGCTGCTGCTTGTCTATCAGGTTTCCCTTAGGCACAGCAACCCAGGTCATGTGGGCAGGGAGAGGGGGTTGCAGTGATTTTTAGGAAGTCATTAGCTTGCATCAGGCATCCTATTGGGAAGACCCAGTTTTATGAGTGCATGTTCTGGAAGCTGGGCAATAGGGGCAGTAAAGGATTCCCTGCTGCAGCTACTTCAGGTCATAGTGGACGTGCTCCTGGAGACACCTAGTTTGGTTGTCCTAGGGGATTTTAACATCCATGCTGACACGACCTTATAAGGGGCCACTCGGGACTTTGTGGAAAGCATGGCCTCCATGGGTAAGTCTGGATAAGTCTGGCCCAACTCATAGTTATAGATGTGCCTTAGACCTGGTGTTTACCTCTATGAATGTGGGTGATTTGACACTAAGTAAAAGTGAAACAAGATCTCCTGCAATGATTTTCCAAAGTTTTTTGCAGATAAATTTGCTCGGATTCAGAAAGAGGTAGACTCCAACCACGTGAGTAGGGCTGGGGCATGAGAGTGCAGGAGTCCTGTTTAGTCTAGTTGCATGGGATAAATGTGCTCTGCAGGGTGGTGAATGCTTCCCTCTGTGAGGGAGTCTTCCCAGCCCCACTCAAAGAGGCAGTCATTAGACCGCTTCTTAAAAACACATCTCTGGACCCAGCTGATATGGCCAACAATTGCCCAGTCTCAAATCTTCTTGGGCAAGGTGATTGAGTGGGTGATTGCTGAACAACTCCATGCATGCCCGAAGGATGCACACCATTTGGATCCATTCCAATCAGGATTCAGGCCTCATCATGGGACGGTAACTGCCTTGGTCAAGCTGGTCTATGATCTCCCGCGGGCTAGGGACAAGGGTGAATGTTGTTTCTTAGTTCTGCTAGTTCTTAGCGGCTTTTGACACCACTGACCATAATATCCTTCTGGATATTATGAGGGGCTCTCACTTGTGGGGTGCCTCAGGGTTCTGTCCTCTCCCCCATGCTTATATTATCTATATGAAGCCGCTGGGAGAGATCATCAGGGAGTTTGGGCTGGGTGTTCATCAGTATGCAGATGATACCTAGCTCTACCTCACTCTTAAAATCTGACCAGGTGAAGGTCCTGTCTGAGTGCCTGGAGGTGGTTGGAGGATAGATGATGGCTAATAGATTGAGGTTGAATCCTGACAAGACAAAACTACTGTTCTGGGAAAACAGGGGGCAGGCGAGTGTGGGGTCCAGAATGGGGTAACAGTGGCCCTGAAGGACCAAGTGCGCAGCCTGGGAGTCATTTTGGACTCCCAGCTGTCCGTGGAGGCACAGGTCAAATCTGGTGTGCAGGCTGAGACCCTACCTGCTCGCAGACTGTCTTGCCAGAGTGGTGCATGCTCTGGTTATCTCCCACTTAGATTACTGCAACACGATCTATGTGGTCCTTACCCGGAAACTGCAACTAATACAGAATGCGGCAGCTAGGCTGGTTACAGGGAGTGGCCACCGAGAACATATAACACTTGAAAGACCTACATTGGCTCCCAGTATGTTTCCAAAAACAATTCAAACTGTTGGTGCTGACCTTTAAAGTCCTAAACGGCCTCAGCCCAGTATACCTGAAGTAGTGTCTCCACCTCCATCCTTCAGCCCAGACACTGAGGTCCAGCGTTGATGGCCTTCTGACGGTTCCCTCACTGTGAGAAGAAAGGTTAAAGGAAACCAGACAGATGGCCTTCTTGGTAATGGCGCCCTGTGGAATGCCCTCCCATAAGATGTGAAGTTTTATTCTGTTTTTAATGTTCTTTTGAAGGCCACCCAGAGTGGCTGGGGAAACCCAGCCAGATGAGCGGGATCGAAATAAATAATAATAATTATTAATATCATCATCATCATTAATGCAGGACATAATGTGGAGGTAGCCTGTCCAGCTTGTGTCAGCAGCTACTAGAAGGCATGAAAGAAATCAAAATAAAAGTACAATAAAGAGAATGGGGAATGAGGTGTATCCATATGCTGACTGTAGCTTTTTATTATGGTAGTTCCTCCACGTGAAGATCTTTCCCCCAATGGTCGACAGTGCCCAGCCTGCTTCAAGATCACCGATATGAACAAACCAAAGAATAAAAGTTGCCCACGGGAGGGGTATGTCAGCTGCCTTGCCAATGAGACCAAGTGCATTTACTATTACAGCATTTTTGCATGTGAGTAATATTGCCTGCTTCTGTCTCTTTCTCATTTCCAGGAAAGCAATGACTGATATTTGTGTATAGCTTTGATTTCTTTCTCTGAAGGAAAGGGCAATGCTCTAGTCCTGTTTTGGATTCCAAACTATCCCCACATGAAGAGCATAACAACAAGAGGGGACAGGTTTTACCTTGTGTGAGACTGGGGGGCCTACATAGCACAGTGGACTCCTTACAGCACACCTTTGTCCTCTAATCCACAAGGAGGAGCAGAGGAGAGGGATACAGGGGAGGGTGCAGGACCAGCCGGCACATCACAGCTTTTCCTCAGACCAGTATGCACTATTTGGTGCTGGTCCAGGAGGACAGAACCACACACTTTGGACAAAAATTCAAAAGTGAAGGAATCTGGGAGAAAGAAGGGTCCTACCATGTACACCTCTGTTCATATTTCCTAGGAAATATGTTGCACTGTATTAATTGAATCTTACCGCATCACAAGTGTGCAAAAGAACGGCTGCCTTAGTCTAGCAAAATACATGGGGTGGGAGACAAGGACTTTTTTTCAGCCAGAACTCAGTTCTAGCAACTCTCAGTTGGGCGCCATTGCCGTTCTAAGAGAACACGGGAGGCACTCATGTTGAGTTCCGGCACCTTTTTTCTAGAAAAATAGCACTGAGGCATAGGATAACTTCCTGTTCACAATGCAGCACCATGGTGTTAGCCAGGAAACCCATATTCAAAGCTAGTGATATTTGGCTGGTGAGTGTGTATTGTCAGTGTGTTGGGTGAGCTTTAATAACTACAGTCATCCCTATCCCCAAAGCACTAATAAAGAACTCATACAAAGGTTATACTTTGTGTTTCACAGATCTTCCTAATCCATTTCAAAGGCTCACATTCAAAGGCTGTGCAACTGAAGACTTGTGTGCCCTTAGTGGAAAAACCTTACTACACGGTGACTTTGGATTCTCTCAAATTGAAGCAAAATGCTGGGACGCTGATAATTCCTCAAAGAAAATAGACCTTGAAGGGTAGATACAAGACAGCAAAGCTCTCCTCCTTGTTAATTCCACCATTCATGGTAGCTGCAGAAGAAACTGGGAGCCTAGTGGTGAGAAGAGGAGCTGAGGCCTCATGGGATTTCTTTTTCAAAATTGGTGAAATTCATCCTAAAAAAATAAACTCATCTGGCACATCTGAATCTGTATTCTATATCTCTATGTTTTATATATGCAGAATGTGTAGAATGCTGAGAAAGGCATTTGAAGAAAAATATGAGAATTTTCATGTTATTTTGTTCAGCCCCACTTGTGTGCCAAGGTCCTGTGACCCTTACAGACAATAATTACACAGAAAGAATTATTTTCATTTATGGGTTCTAATAGGCCACAGCTTCACACATGCGGGTGCCAGCATATCTTGACTCATACCCATCTGCAGGGTAAACCACCAATAGAGGGAGCCCTATGACGTACAACAAATAGGGACCCTCTGAGGGCTCCCCATTGGGGCAGTGACATTCCAACAGCCCACATCCAGGCATTGGACAGAATCCACACCCCCAGATCCCTTTAATAGGATACCCTTAGTGAGGAGGGGCAGGCGAAGGCTACACCCTCCCATCCATCCAAACAAAGCCTTACCCAATGGATAACCTTACAAAGTTGTGTTGATTGCTTCCAGGTAGGCAAAGAACAAATGGCTGGTGCCACCCAGCTGATCTTATTTCCATTGATCTTCTATCCTGACCGAAACAAATTATTTCATTTTCCTTTTTACACAAAAATTATAAAAGAACCCAACTATTTTTTATTATTAATAAATGGCAATCCAGATATTAAAGAAAATACAGACAAGCATCAATTGAAATTGATACTACATTTGCAAGCTCCCCACAAGCAAGAATACTAGGGTGGGGGGTCATAGCACAAGAGAGAACAAACAAAAACAAACAACACATGGGGAGGTCCATTGTCAAGGATGTAATCAAAGAAATAACTTTACCTACGCCATATCTCATAATAAAAGAAAAGGAATTAATTTAAATAAAAACAAAAACAAAGAAAGATAAAAGAAAACATCAAGGGAAAAACAAAAGGAAAAAGAAAAGGAAAGGAAAAAGAGAAATCAGCAATATATTTTCTCTAATCAAACCCAACAACTTTACCTCCAATAACTCTCACAACCATTTCTCCATATTCAACAATAATAAATCTTTTAATCTTTCTTCACAGTTTTTTCTCCTTTGTGATAAAATATAAAAATAATATCCCATAGTTCTTTACTTATTATGTACTCATTAATTCACACCCACTTTTGACCCTTCTATTCCCATTTCATTCTCCATCTCATCAATCAAACCTCTAATTATTTATATTTGCTCATAAAGCAATTGCGGAAGGATGCCAACAGTGAATGGAATGTCAAACAATGTATTTGGCTTACTGAATATTCTTGATCTTAGTTACAATTCATTCTCCCTCTTAATATCTTCACAGTCTCCACCTTATTAATTTCAATATCACATTTCTATCTTCATTACTTCTTAACTTTATGTCTTATCATACCACATTCTTTTCTCACAGAGGAAATGTGTACTGTAGAATAAAAATTACTTTCATTTGAGAAGTGACACTTTGACCCTGCTGCCTGCCTGCCGCGAAGCCTAATGAGCCTCAGTTCTCCTTCCTGCCCACCCAAACCCCAACCCAGTAGAGCGACTCCAGCTTCCCTGGCGAACTGGTCACTTGCTTGCCAGCCGTGGCTTTCCTTGAGTCCCATGCTGAGTTTCCATAGGCACCCATATGGGAGAGAGGCTTGGAGTTTGGGGAGCAGAGTGTGTGTTGGGGGCGGGGGGAGCAAGAGGAAGAGAGCAGCACACATGCATTAGCCAGCGGCACTTCTGAGCAAGGCCCAGTCAGCCTGATGGGTAAAAAGCTGCTGCTTGGTTGTGTTGTGGTTGCTGCAGATTTCAAATCCTTTAAAAGACCGGGAGCAGGGGCAATGGTGGGTGACTTATGATTCTTTCCCACCCCTTGCCTTCCAAAGCTAGCAGCCTCTTTGCTTTATTTAAGCAACTTCTCCTGTGGTGTTGGGGAAGGAGAAGGAGGCGGTAGTGCCCATCGAAAACGGTATACTAGAGGTTTCTTTCCAGTACACCCATATCAAACTTCAGTGTAGGAACCTCATTCTCTACAGCCTTTCCAACATAATGGTGAGCTTGAAGGATTTATCCTTGCAAGGCTTGTGGTGGTCCAATGCCACCGAAAAGTGACTTTAAGGGATGACACCCAGGGCGACCCACACCGACCTCACCCCCATCCTCAGCCAGTGGGAGGAGAGGGAGATGGTAGTGGCGGCCACAGGAATTTGAAGGAGGGATGGTCTTGCGCAGTTTAACTTTGAGATATACCGTATTTACTCAACTCTAATGTGTCATCAAATACGGTATACTAGAGGATTCTTTCCATTATTGGGCAATAATTAGTCCAGCTGCTGTGAACAGGAAGAAAATTTGTTCTTTAGATGTAAGGTTGGAATTTGGAGTCAAATCTCATGATAATAAAGCAAGTGCCAAATTAGGAAGGTAACTCTGGAGGTCAGATGAAAAACTTTGTGCCAAAAGGTGTGGCTCACAGTACACCCCAAAACAAAGGTGAAAGTAGGAACCTCATTCTCCACAGTCTTTCCAAAATAATGGTGAGCTTGATGGATTGTTTTTAGAGATGGATTACACCATATAGATTTCCATGCTTTTTCACTATTGAGGTTCCTATGTCTGTCTCCCATCTCTTCCGTTTTGGCCACAAAGCTGTCTAATATCATACCATATATCACTGAAACTGCCTCTTTCCTGTCATGGCTATGTCTGTTACATAGCGATTCAAAAGCTGTCAAGGGTCTCAAGCCTTCACCATTGCATTCCAGAGACTTTGCAAAAGTGCATTGTTGATACAGTTGCAACCAGGACCATTTAATGCCTTTTGTCTTTCCCTCATGTCCTCTTTTGAGATTGCTTTACCACCTACAAACAAATCTCTAATCCTATAGAAATCATTTGTTTCAAGATCTCCAAATGGGTTACACTGTATTTGTTTGCATGCTTAAATAAGGGGTGATCTAGCAGGGGCATCAGTGATGAAGGCCTAGGAGCCAATTCGGAGTTCCAATTCCACCACGTCATCAATGTTACTTTGAAAAATGGGTTGTCCACCTTTTCCTGTTCCATCTGAGGCAGCTTCAGGAAGGGCAGAGCACGTACTGATTGTCTTGTGTGGGTACTTTCTCTCTGTGCCCATACAATATCTACTTTGCCTTTAATGAGTGGCATGAATAATTCAATTTGGAAAGCTGCATAGTATAATGCAAGATTGTGTATTCCTAGCCCCTCTTTATTGCTATGTCTAAATAAGATTTTTTGACTGAGTCTGGGTCTTTTTCCTAATGAGATAAAGGAGATTAATTTGTTTTGCCATTTTTTAAGTATGTTGGTAAAACCTGAAACAGGAATGAGAATTTTGGCAGAATTGACATTTTTATAGCTGCAATATGACCTAGCCAGCTAAGGTTTTTGTGCTTCCATTAAGACAGTTGTTTATTACTATTTCGAGCAAATAGGATTCAATAATAAATCAAGAAGAAGTCTCATCAAAGGATCGGTATGTCGGAGCGAGACTGAAAAGGGGGGGGGACTTTTCTTTTTGTGTCTTATGTGAGTACCCAATAACACTCCCTCCTAAGAAAGAATCGTTGCAAATTACTGATTACAAGCAGGAGGATTAAGAACTGTGTGGAAATTAATTACTAATCAAAGATATGGCTTGTGGAACATCGAGAAAAGAAAGAAGGTTCTCTGTGACGCAGTTAGAAATAGAGGCTGTTATGGCAGATCTGTCCGCAGAAGGAGGGGGAGGAGGACTATGGCTCATAACTATATTGGAATGTGAGTTCAGCCTGGCAGGACCCCCTGAAAAAAATTTATATGAGCAGCGGGTCTGTGGAAAACAGAACAGACTGTGGGAATTGTTTTGTACGGAGTGTTGAAACGATGTCTGCTTATTTTGATATGGCTCTTGGACAAACGTAAAAGCCACACAGGATAACAACGTTTGTTTTCAACCCGCTTGTGGAAACTATCAGAGATCACAAAGAAAGGAATATATGATAACAACAAGAAGATGAGGAAAACAACAAAGAGAAGATTGAATAGAACTGTGACTATTATTTGGTCAGAACTATGTCATCAAAGCAGCAGCAAGAGAGATATTTGGATCCCGTTCGAAGCTTGAAATATGGGTACCCCCAACAAAAATTTAAAAATTTGGCTATGTAATTTGGAATTGATGTGATTTGGAATTAATGTGATTTGATTGGCCTGTTAATAAAAATTATTTTAAAAAAGACTTATCATTTCTTCATTTTCATTGTTTAAGATCAGCTGTGAAGATTATCCTGAGGTATTTTAACCCCCCAAGGGCTATCTTTATCTTTGACATTTCTGCCAGCTGATTTTGAACTGCTGCATATTTAATTTGTAGTCCTGAAATTCAATGGAAACTTTCAAAATGTTCTTTCAAAGATTAAAGCACAACAAGTGGATCTTGCCCAATTACCAATCTATCATCCGCAAACAAATCTACTTTTTATTCAACATTTCCTATTTTCACTCCCTTCACAGAGGCACATAGTTGTACAGCTAAGATCTTTATTGCCACTGCAAAAAGCAGTGGTGACAGAGGGAATCCTTGGCCGGTGCCCCTGTTGAGGTTTCTTGGGGCATCATCATATCCATTTACCATGATTATAGCTGAAAATTTTGAGTAAATTTGTTGAATTGTGTACAGAATTTTTTCTCCAAATTCTAATTTAGAAAGTAAGAGTTTCAAATAGGTCCACTCAACTCTGGCAAACACGTTAAAGGCATCGAGTGAAATTAATGCCCCTGGAGTGTTTCATAGCTGCAGGTCATAGATTATATTAAGAACTCTCCTTATAGAGTCTGCTGTATTTCTTGAAGGTATGAATCCTGTTTGATCTGTGGTGAAGTATTGATCTATGAAGACATTTAATTTCTTAACCATCACAGCTGTGAATAGTTTTGCATCCACGTTTATTAAAGCAATCGTTCTATATGAATCAGTTTGGTGGAGTCTTTCATTTATAACCATTTTTATTAATTTTTCAGTTTATACTTCTCAAAATAAACATTTTACATGTAACATACGACTTCCCTGCTTTCCCTTTCATGGTTCATTTTACTTATCTATCGTAAAATTACTTTCCCCAAAAACCCAGAGTCCTTTTTGTTGGGGATAATCCAAACTAAAAATTCCCAGGTGCCAGAAAAGCTTGTTTATGTATGCAAAAAATGTGCCCTGTGTTTCGTTAGCCCAAAAATGTAAAGTTAGTGAGGTCCCAACTAAAGAGGATTGGCAACTTAAGTTGAGAGAATATACACAACTTGCAGATTTAAATATAGAACAAGAGAGCAAGAAGAACACACATTTAAAGAAGATTGAATAAATGGAGAATAACTTCATAGCTGAAAATGCTGGCAGCATTTATAAAAAAATTAACAGAATAAATAATTGACATTGGATGTAAAAGTGGAAAATTGATTTGAATGGTTACAGTAAGAGAAGTCATTGGATATTTTAAAGTTTTATAAAGTTGATTTGAAATTGTAAAACAGAAAATGTAATAAAAACTATTACAAAAAAATGTAGGTCTATTGACTCCAAATGTAATTTCATCGTAATGTTTCCAATATTCTTAACTGGCTGAATGAAGGACATTTCAAATTAACCATATATAATTATTAAATTAGATAAACTAGGAGAAGAGCCGCTACTCTTTGAAATAATAGTGCTTGGGATTTATTTATTTTTTGAAGCATTTTTTTAATGCAACTGCTGCATTTAAACTTGTAAAATACATTAATTTGAAATACTGCAGAACTTCCTTCAGGTCCAATCTGTAAATCGAAACTTTTCTGAAACATGAAAAACCAATACAGTGATACCTCGGGTTACATGCACTTCAAGTTACAGACTCCGCTAACCCAGAAATAGTACCTTGGGTTAAGAACTTTGCTTCAGGGTGAAAACAGAAATCGTGCTCCAGCGGCGCGCAAGCAGCAGGACGCCCCGTTAGCTAAAGTGGTGCTTCAGGTTAAATTCAGATTAGACAAGTTAAAGGGGAATAAGGATAGCAATTACTACTTTGATGACAATATTCTACGTTCATAACTGAAAGTAGTATGATTCCAAATGGTAGTTTCAGGTTAACACAGGAATGGAAAGTGCTGTTGTACTTAAGTGTTGCTTATGTGCTTCCGATAGTCAACTAGTTGGCCATTGTGAGAACAAGATCCTGGACTAATTATAGGTGAATCTGTACATATCAGTTTCATTTAGTTTCTCATTTTTCAAATCTTAAGTCCAACTCTCCTGATGCCCGTATCATTCAATATATATGTTTTAGTGCTAGAGAGAAATAACTTTTGCTACCCACTCTGCATATGCCATGCATAATTTTATCAATGTCTATTACAAATTCTACACCCTTCCAATTCTTCCAGTCAAATGTATGTATTGGTGAGCTATGGGGTCAAAACATGAGCAAAATCTTTGACTACCTGATCCAGGAGAAGGAAAACTCTGATCCTGAACCTCCTCTGAGATGATGAAAAGAATGCTTGTTGCGTGGTGAGTTCCCGCCCCCCCAGGAGAAAATAAAGACACCAAGTATTAGGTTAATGGGCGAATTAGGCCACAACTTTATTGATTACAGGAATGAGAGGTATTGGCTTAGGCATTGGTCCTATCGACTAGCTGGCTCCAGCCCGATTGCGGGAAGACTGGCAAGGGTTAACACCATAAGGGGGAGTCCTGCTGAGGCACGTCAACTAGGAACTCCCCCGGGTCACCGTTCAGGGGCGTGCCTTAGGCCCACACCTCCATAGGCTTCGGACAGGGCCACGCCCCCCCGGAATCCTTTATCGGACTACCCTTATCATTTGGGGGAGGTGATGGCGTTTTCTCCCCCCAACACATTCTCTTAACCCCTCCTTACCAATGCCTAACCGCCACTCGAGCAACAGCTCGCCGCCAATACCCTCATGCCTGCAACCAATCCCTGATCCCCCCTGCTATATCAGTCAGCCAGATATCATTTCCAGCATCCGAAAGATGCACACCATCAAACCGGTAGAGGGCCTCATTGCTGAAACGTATGCCAGGGTGGTCAATGACCCGTCCACCCTGAGCTGCCACTCTATGTGCCAAAGCTTGCTCCAAGGCTTTCCTAGCTCTATATATGGCTATCGGGCACCGGCTATCTCTCCAAACCTGCCTCTCCAGCAATGAGGACCACAGAATGATGATGTCCGGGTAAAAGGCCTTCAACTGCTCAAAATCCCCCAAAATATGCCGCATCAAATCAACTGCCTTTCGGTATGCTAAATCGTTTTCGCCTAGCTGAATTACTAATGCATCTGGGAGGCCTTCCACTTCCGCTCTGGCCCTCACTGCAGGCCACATCTCATCCCAGCGCATTCCCCTCCGCGAAATCCAGGATACATTGATGTTTGAAGGTAAGTTGAGGTGCAGCCTGAGACCGGTATTGATGGCGTGAGCCCTGGCCCAATGCAGAATGCTGTGCCCAAGTATCCAAATGCACACCCTCAAATTTCCTGTAAGAGAGTTGAGACAACAGGCAAAGGTCAGATGGGGGGGCTGCACACGAGGTAAGCAGTCATAATTTTTTTCTAACATAACTCTTATAAGCATCTGATTTCCACCGGCCTAGGTCTTTTATCCTCTCGGCAGATAGGCCCAGGTGTACTGCCATAGTGGCCTCCCCTATACGAAATGAGTGCGCCTCGAAATCCATGGGGGGCAGGCCACATACTGCAATCACTAAATGCATGACGCGGGTAAACTGTTGACGCACCAGGAGGGAGCCATCAGCATGGATCAAGAGTGGCCCTGCAATATTAGATCTCATAAACAAGAAGTGTCTAGTGTCCTTAACGGGGCATAGGCCCGATTTTTTGGTCGCCAAGAGCCGAATTAGGGCCCCTCTTCCATACTGGTCTGTTTTGGAACTGCGAATCTGCAAGACCAAATCTTCCTGTGATAGCGTGACATCAATCAACAGTAAACCCCGGGAAGTAGCATCTGGGCCAACCTCGCATAGCACCTCCCCAATGTGAAGTGTGCCGGAAAAGGCGATGGAATATGCCGCTGAGAATAAGCGGGCCTTGTACTTTGACCAGCATATAGTTCTCAACTTTTTATGGATCTGGAAAAGGATGTCAAACGTTATGGGTTTCCTCTTGTCACCACTGGGAGGCTGAAGCCTATGACAGCCCTCCAAAGCCTTTTGCACTACAAAGTCCACACATGGGTCGGAAGAATGAGCTGCCTTGCAGAAGAATGATATTGCCCCCGCCTGCAAGTTAAGGGTTTTAGCTGCGCGGCCCAGGCGTCTCAGGTGCACTAAATAACAAAGAACCTTGGACTTGGTGAGGGGGGGAATTAATTCTGGTGGAGTTGGAGTTATTGCGGAATCTTAGGAAATCTGACCACGCTTTCTTGTAAGATCTTAATGTGGAAGGCGCCACTGAGGCTAATACTCCCTGCATCACTTCAAGTTCCCAAGGCTCCATGGGAATGGCTGCGGCAGTTGATGAGCATCCGGTGCTAACGAGCGGAAGTGTTCCATCTAAAAACGAGATAGGGCACCCGCGATGTCATTGTTAACATCAGGCACAAATTTGGCAGAACAGTGGATACTGAGCTCTAAGCACAAGAGGACAAAAGAAGGTAGTAGGACCCCCACCCTTGGTGAATGGGAGGCCTGCTTGGATAAAACCGATACTACTGCCTGGTTGTTGGTGTGGAAGCATACCCTATGCTTACTGAATTCTTTTGACCAGAAGTGCACTGCCACTACGATCGGGAAGAATTCCAAGAAGGTTAAGTCTCTGGTAATGGGACCTCCCTGCCAAGCAGTGGGCCAGCCCTGGGCACACCATTGCCCCCTGAAATAAACACTGAACCCTAAAGAACCTGATCCCTCTGAGTGCACCTGAAAGTCTACTTGCAGTGACATGCTATCCTGCCACAAGGAAATTCTGTTATATCTTTCCAAAAATTTCTGCCAGACTTCCAGATCGGATTTAAACTCTTTGGATAGGCGAACCCTGTGATGGGGTGACTGCAAGCCTGCTGACAACCTCGCGAGGCTGCCGCAAAATGGGCGGCCAGGGGAAACCACTTGGCAAGCAAAGTTCAAATGGCCTAACAGAGACTGAATCTGCCTGAGAGTAACTTTTCTTAGAGGGAGAAGTTGCCGAATAAGGTCCCTAAGCACAACCAATTTTTCTTTAGGTAGTTTAGAAGTTTGGGTGACTGTATCTAACTCAATGCCCAGGTAAACCATAGTTGTGGCTGGGCCCTCCGTTTTGTCCGCAGCCAAAGGTACTCCCAGCTCCCCCGCTAAAGATATGAAAGCTTCGAGAAGGGCCGAGCACTTATGTCTACTATCAGCTACGAGAATTAAGTCGTCCAAATAGTGTGACACACCCTCAGAGCCTGATCTAAAGCGAAGCGCCCAGTCCAAAAAGGTACTAAATGCCTCAAAGGCTGTGCAAGCCACCGAGCAACCCATGGGCATTGCTTTGTCTATGAAGTATGCCCCCTCGAATTTAAAACCCAGCCACCGGAAATCTGTGTACTGGCAAGAGTCGGAAAGCGGACTCTATATCACATTTTGCCAACAATGCATCTTTTCCAAATTTGCGAATAAGTTTAACCACCTGGTCAAAGGAGGCATACCTCACAGAGCAAAGTTCCTGAGGTATCGCATCATTGACAGACCCTCCCTTTGGGTAGGATAGGTTGTGAATCATGTGAAACTCACCTGGTGCTTTTTTGGGAATGATGCCCAATGGGGATATATGCAAACCTTCTATGGGAGGGACAGAAAAGGGACCAGCTACCCTCCCCGCTTTAATTTCTTTTAGAATTTTCTTACGCGCTAATTCGGGCATCTCTCTAACTGATTTTTGATTCGGTGGGTCACCTGTATTGGGGGGGAAAGCAACCGGGATCCTTAAACCTCAACTGAAACCCTCCCAGAGATATAATGCAGCTGTTCTGTTGGGGTAGAGATCCGAAAGGGTTCTTAACGGGGTCAGCTTGATAGGACAAAAGGCCCGGCTGAGGTCAAAATTACTGCCGATTACCCTGCGGTCTGAAGGAAGCTCCATGGCCCCCCCAGCACCCTGTGGGAGAAGCTTCTCCCACCCCGAAAGGGCTGCTTCCCTTTGAGGCAGGCCATGGCCGGATGGTTACGGAGGCATTTTTCGCACTCATGGCTATACTTACAGACAGGCCTCGTACAAACCCCCTTGTTGAATTCCCAGCACAGCCGCCTCTGTTTCGAATTGGCCTTTCTGAATTTGGACGATTCATGAGACTTCTCTACGTAGGGACCGACGTGCTCCATCCAATAATTTTGGTCCCTCAGGTCCCAGCGTGTGGATGGTAAAAGAGAAGCATTTCTACGGAAATCTTCATCGTACGTTAGTGCCACAGACTCCCCTGCCAATTCCTGTGCCCTTCTCTCATGGGCCATGTATGCTATTAAGTGCATGGCACGTTTTGGATAAGCCGTGCTGACCATGCCCATGAACACTTGGAACCCATCCAACCAATTTTCGAACGTACGTTCGGCTTTGGGTGTTCTATACCTCCGCTTGCCGTAGCTACGTATCTTTTCCCCTTTCCCCATCATCTTAGCTGGTGGTAACAAGGTGAACATGTCAACAAAATCACCGTTAAGAATCTTAGTCCTCCTTCTTTGAGATAAGTGATTTCCAAGGATAAAGTCGGTGGACAAATTTGTGGATGTCTTTACATCCTGGACTAACGCACCGTCCTTCCATTCTAAAGAACTGTTAAAGGACTTGTGGTACGAATTAGCCTTTCTTTCATGTACCCACAAAGGAAGCCCCAAACTATCCTCTCCTAAGCCCCAGTACTCCTCCATAGGGGTATCGCTATCTGAATCTGATGAATAGCTACCTGATTCGTCCTCTGATTCCAACCGCCTGCTTCTCTTGTTCTTCTTTGACGTATGCTTCCTTTTTTCCTTCCTCTTTCCCACTTGGCCATCACCTGGGGCTGGTGTCGGAATGCTGATCACCTGTGCGCCTTGCTGTTCCTGTGTTTCCTCTCCAGAAGAGGAACCTGAGGTGCCTTCTGCTGCTGCAGATTGTGGTGGTGGGTTCTGAAAAAGACTAGGGAGACCTACGTCCTTCTGAGGGTTAGAAGGTTAGAAGTATTAGAGCCCCGAGCACTTGCCTTGCTGCCCCTCTGGCCCCCTTTTGACTTGCCAGTGCTGGAAGACTGTGATCGCGTAAAGGGGCGGATCGTTGAGTCATTACTCAACCTCAATGCAGCAGAGCTAGCAGCAGATGTGCTGGGGCGATCCAGATCACAAGGGGGGTGTCCAGGATGCAGTCTTGTGAGGGCGCTAATGGAGCCACAGTCCCTTGGCCTGCGGGCCTGCATTGCCTATAAAACGTCTCAAAAGCAGTAAAAAAACTGGGCAAATGCTTGCGGGTTACAAGGCATTACCAAAGCCTGGGAAGCCTGGGACCCACCCTGATTTACTTGTGCACCCCCAGCACCAGCGGGGTTCTGCTGATTTCCTTGAGCAGACATAACTGGAGTTCTATACCCTTAATAACCTAGTTCAGTAAAGTCTGTACTAGCTGGTTTAGAATGCTATGCGGTAAAGCAGATCCTATCCCTAATGCATAAATTGCAAGGTCCTACACCACTAGTTCAGTAATGTCTGCACTGGCAAGTTAATGAGGGAAACTAAAAATGCCCACCCAATCTGCACTCAAACGTGTTCAAATCCAAGAATGTAAATCAAACTAACAAAAGTTTATACTTAAGCCCCAAGCCTATGTAAAAATGGCCCTAATGTTTAAATTGCCAAAGTAGCTACCACACAGAGGGCTATAGGAACCGCTCTAAATGCTGTTAATCCTTGCTGAAATGCCAAAGCCAAAACTACAAACTATGAAGTATAGCTATGTAATGCCAGCTATAATTCAAGCAGTGGACAGGGGATGAATGCACCTGCACAAAGAGCCCACAGGCTGCAGGCCAATAAGCTATGCTATAAGTATAAGTAAGCTGTAACTCCAACAGAAGATAAATGCACTTTCAATAACCAATAAGCTATGAGCTATAACTATAAGGTAAAATATAAAGCTCCAACAGAGGATAAATGTGTTGATTAAGAGACCATAAAGGAAAGGATCCCTGAAAACAGCAAGTACTTTTTTCTTTAAAAATCCCCCAAGCCTATACAAACCAAGATGAAAGCTCACTGGAGCCCTTATGCACTTTAATTAAAATCAGCCGAATGAATTATTTAACCAAATCTCTATAGCCTTATGAACTATTGATTCAATTTAATGTGATGAATTATATAATAAAGCTTCCTGCAGCCTTCATGCGCTTTTAATTAAAGTCCTCAGAATGAAATTCTCAAGTGAGTTTGTATAATTAGATATTACCGAATTAATTTAAAAGGAAATTAAACTTGAGATTGGATTAGCAAGCTTTCAATGCCTGTGATATCCTGCAATGCAATTACCACCAGGGAGAGAGGCTATTGCCTGAGCCAAACAACACGCAAAGCTGGGCACTTTAAATGCAGATAATAATCTTGCACTACGTCTCCCACTGCCAGAAAGGGAGCTGCTAGTCTAGCAGCAAGCTTATTTACCATGCGAAGAAACTGGACTCGAGTAATTTGACTGGGGGCGATTCAACAACAGTTGGCCTTTAGCTGGACGCTTATAGAAGCAGGGTCAGAGAGACCCAGGGACCCAGCTGCTGCCTGCGCTAGTATTACAGCAGAACGTTTTCCAATGGGAAGCGTTATCGTCCTCCCTACCGTGGCCGCTTTACTTTAAAAAGGCTGCCCGAAAAACCCTTCCTACAGGAGGTTGCCTCCGGTAAGATGGCGGCCATCCCAAAGGCCACGTGGGCGGTTAAGATGGTGGCTGGGGCAGGCTAGTAACCCGGCAACGGTGCTGCCGCTTTTCCAGCTTAAACTTCTACACGGAGGCAAAGCAACCCGAAAAAGCAACCGTTGGTCTGCTGAAAACCCACACACCCCAAAGAGTAAAGTTGCCGGTACAAACCCAAAGAATAGCAAAAAGACCTCCCTCCCTCAAGCCTCCCTCCTTTCGCGCCGCCAAGCCCCCCATAAACGCTGAAGGTGCCCCAAAACCCCGCGACTGCAGCTCAAAATAGAAAACCCCAGCCAAACCTGATCTGTCAGGCGTGCTGTGACCTTCCAAGGAAAGAGGAATATGCGGAGATGAGCTGGCGGGAATGTGCAAACGGCGTCCGACAAAGCTCCGCTGCAGTAAAGCGACCCAGAGAGAAGGGAAACAAATCCGATCGATGGGGGCTTTTTTTCCGGCGTGATTTCTGCTCTGCTCTTCCGGGGCTAAATGGCAATGGCTTCTGTAGCAGCTGCCTGGGACGCAGGCGGGCTTGAGGCAGGCAATCCAAGGGGAAGCACGATCACCGAAGATACAAAGGAGTTGAGAGTCCAATGCTGTCCCGCGACCCTGCAACAAACCAGACCTAAAGACAAGGTGAGCAATAGACAAAAGAACCCTAATACAAACCTTCCCAGTAAAAATGGGACAGCTGGCGCGGCGAAAAAAGGACGAACCCCGGCCGGCCGGCCCTAAATAGGGCAGGCCACGCCTCCCCAGCCACCTGATTGGCTGGCTGGGTGGACGACGTGGCCGGGATTGCCTCAGTTTCGTGGGGGCTGGAACCAGGCCCTGCGGACATGGGGTGGGCATGAAGCCCGCAACCCCACCTCCTCCCCAGCTCGGAAGTGGCTTTAGGGGACGCGGGTGGCACTGTGGGTTAAACCACAGAGCCTAGGACTTGCTGCTCAGAACGGTGGCGGTTCAAATCTCCGCAAAGGGGTGAGCTCCCATTACTCGGTCCCTGCTCCTGTCAACCTAGCAGTTCGAAAGCACGTCAAAGTGCAAGTAGATAAATAGGTACCACTCTGGCGGGAAGGTAAACGGCGTTACTGTGCGCTGCTCTGGTTCGCCAGAAGTGGCTTAGTCAAAAAAAATAAAATGCTAGTTCTCTGATTTCCACTCACCTGGGGGAAAGGATGACCAGGAGGAGGGATGTGCACAGGACTGCCTTCATAGCACTGTAACAAGCAAGAGCCAGGAAGAGCTGGACCAACACAGGCACCTGATACAGAAAAGAGTCCATTCAGATGAATTTAAAGGAGAAGCAAAGGGCCCTGAGGGCAAACCTTGGGAAACCTGGTTTCTTGGGATATGGGAAGTAGTGTTAGGATTTTTATCCACCCAAGCTGCTCAGTAGTAGCTCTCTGGTTGCTTATATCATGTGAGTGTCTGAGAGTGTGAGACAAGAAGTCTCAGTACTGTTGGAGTTTTGCTGGAGTGTTTAGTTTCACTTCTGTGTGTTATGCTGTTCTGTTCTGTACTGCTGCTGAGAGAGCACAGACGTGCTGATGGATTCTTTGTATATAGACTGTTAATAAAGTAGTTAAAAGACACCTGCTTCTTGGGAGAAAAGCAATGACAAACCTAGACAGCATCTTAAAAAGCAGAGACATCACTTTGCCAACAAAGGTCCGCATAGTTAAAGCTATGGTTTTCCCAGTAGTGATGTATGGAAGTGAGAGCTGGACCATAAAGAAGGCTGATCGCCGAAGAATTCATGCTTTTGAATTATGGTGCTGGAGGAGACTCTTGAGAGTCCCATGGACTGCAAGTAGATCAAATCTATCAGTTCTTAAGGAAATCAGCCCTGAGTGCTCACTGGAGGGACAGATCCTGAAGCTGAGGCTCCAATACTTTGGCCACCTCATGTGAAGAGAAGACTCCCTGGAAAAGACCCTGATGTTGGGAAAGATGGAGGGCACAAGGAGAAGGGGATGACAGTGAACGAAATGGTTGGACAGTATTATTGAAGCTACCAGCATGAGTTTGACTAAACTGCGGGAGGCAGTGAAAGACAGGAGTGCCTGGCGTGCTCTGGTCCATGGGGTCACGAAGAGTCAGACACGACTAAACGATGAAACAACAACAACAACAAAGTAGTTTTAGAGCTACTAGTTGACTCTTTCTTCTGCTATGAGATGCCAGAAGACGAGTGTGCTCCTCTCAGGAGGGAGGGGTCACTTATCACCCGTCTCTCTGGACTGAGGAAGATTTACAGCCAGAGGGTGACCACCGGAGAGACGCCTCGGTGTCTTAGGAAGGTGGTGGCCTTCCTGGGCATTTTCCCAACAAGTGGTGACTATTTGTCCTAGAACATGTGATCCCAGATTACAAAGTTTGTCAATGAATTGCAATGAAATTGCTTTCTGTAGATTTATTAGGTTTTGCAGAGACAATTTCCAATTAAAAGGAGCCTCATGGCAGCACCTGGGCAGAACTGGTTTGATAGGCTGGAGGAAGGGATACACATGGAGGCTTGCTCTCATCATTCCCATCATAATATATCTAATTTTATGTTGATTTGATTATATTATTATTTATACCTTGCCCATCTGGCTGGGTTTCCAGTATTTTATTTTGAGGGGTGGCATTGCATGTTTCTGTTTGAAGTTTTTTATTAGAATGAGGTCAAATGAGAGAAGACCTACTGCAGAATTAGGAGGCTTCTGGTCCTTGATTAGGTCTTAAATGTACATGGAAGAAAGTCCTTCATATACAAATAAAGGATTCTAAATGGTATGCACTAAGGTCATCTAAACCATACAGAGCAATCTTGAATTATAGGGCTACATTTGTAGTCTTCACAGATGCGGCTGAGCCGTTGAGCTGGATGGATGTGATGATTGGGGTTTTCCAGGGGGTGTTAGGCACCGGCTCAAGCACTCCTTGCTCCACGAGCCGGTCTAATTCCTTGTCGATGCGGAGTTTAAGGGCGAACAGGACCCAGCAGGCCTTGAACCTTATGGGTCGTACGGTGGGGTCTAGTTGTAGGCCAACTAGTGGGGCAGTATATCATCCCAATGCCCCATCAAAAACCTCCAGAAACTCTTGGCAGATGGCAACCACATCCGCGTGGGAGCAGGTGCGGTTCACCCCAGTGATGGCTAGACCCAGTGTATGCACTAAGTCATCTAAACCATACAGAGCAATCTTGATTTATAGGCATGAGCATTCTAAGAAAATCCTACAAAGATGGCATTGCACACCCATGCAGACTCCCCATATGAAATCACAATCTTCTCAGAACTGCTGGAGGGGCTATGGAGAAAGAGAAACTCCCTTTTCCACCTATACTGGGACTGCCCACGCTTATTCAAATTCTGTACAATGGTTTGTAAAAAAATTAAAAAAAACAACATTCCCCACCCACACCAAAATATTAAAAGATCCCATTCCACCTTCAACACAACTTTTAAAAACACAGTTATGGCGTGACTGTTTGAAAGGTTTCCACTCTCTTGATTTCTTGGCATTGATTCTGTTGTCTGCTGGAACCCCAGTTGCCCCCATATAGAAGATTTCACAGAATTTGAGAGTTTGGGTTTCTTCTAAAACTATCTGGAGGTCAACATTGGTTGAAAATGATGAATTACCTGTTGCCAAAAGCTTGGAAGACCCTGAAAATTTATTTGCTGTTGGGTGGGATTTTATCATATATACAGCAAATACACGTACCCAAGACTCCCTCTACATCTTTTGGTTTTTCATATTGATTTGTTTGATTTTATTTTAGTTCAATAAAATAAAAATAAAATTGAGAATGTGTGAGGATGTGTGCCAGCTTGAGCTCCTTGGAGAAAAAATGGGAATATGAGGTTTTAGTGGAGGGGTAGGGCCTCGGGGGATAATTTTTTTTTGGGGGGGGGGGTAGTTTGTCCCTCTTTGGTCCTCCCCCAGCACACAACTCTCCCCTGTGGGTCATAGAAGCTGTCAGCATTCGACAGCTGCCACATCCTGGGAACAGCTTCAGCTGGGTGGCTGGCTAAGCCAAGTGAGGGTAGCTGATGGGTCCCAAACCTTCAGTGACTTTCCTTACATGTGGTGACAGGCTCCATCAGTTTGAGTGGACAAAACCCATCATGGGTCCAGCAGTCAAGAAAGTGATTCCTGAACATGTTGTAGAAGAAAGTGAGGGACTGATGGCACTGGTTACAACCTGAGAAGGTAGCTGATACAAGAGAAGGAATACTCTGATCCTAAATCTACTCTGTCTTGTGGGATATATTCATGGGGGGGGGGGGGGCTAAGAAATAAATCTGACACAAATTCAGAGTGGAGTCCATAAGGAAGTCCTTATGGCAACTCCTGCAGCCAAGCTGGTGCCAGATGTCTTGCTCTGCTTTCTTTTGAACCATCTCAGTGAGTCTAAGAGAGGAGTCTTGTCACTCGGGCAGCCCAGAACGTCCATACTCACTCCACTGTTTGCACCCTGGGGAAGTAATTTTGGTGCTGCTAATGCAGCAGTCCAGGTACACTCAATTGTCTCTCGAGACAGAGAGATGCCAATAATAATAACAATAATTTGTGCTCTCTCTTTTTAAGAAAAATAGGTGCCAGTAGTCACCATGAAGTTGTTGCAGTAAGTGCCACACTTTTAACGTTTGGGGGGAGGTGCTGGTACTGTGTACCCTTGAGTAACACCGGAAGAAGAAGAAGAAGAAGAAGAAGAAGAAGAAGAAGAAGAAGAAGAAGAAAGATTTTTTTGTCACTCTTAATCTACAGATCATCTCTGGGCACTTGGGAGTAAATACCATGCAAATATCTCACATAGTCTCCATATGCCCAATTGTTTCAGTTGTATATCAATATTAACTCAGTTGTGGATTCAAAATTACATAGAAGATTAAATTACTCAAAGTATCATTTCATCTTCACAGTATAAGGGAGGGTGAGGGCATTGGAAGAAACAGGGAGAGATTCAAAGTGGCATCCAACACTTTACAACAACAAAAACACGCATATCAGTGGTTGGTACCATCACATCAAATTGTGTGATGATAACTTTAGAAGCGTCTAAGTCTGTGCGGTTTGGAAATATTCAGTCTGCCATATTGACTCATAATGGCATCTGATGGTTTCCAAATGTAGACCACAACACACTCCTCACTCCAGAAACCATCATGCCAAATTTTGTGATGAGGTAATCAGTGCAGTTTGGAAAAGCTTGGCATGACATTTTTATTCAAAATGGCATCTGATGGTAACCAAACATGAAGTAAATCTGGCTTCTCCACCTTGAAAACTGTCATGCCAAATTGACATCAATGTCTCAGGAAGAGTTTAAACGCATAGGGAACAGATGGATGGAGAGATGGGCAGTACTTTAATCAGTCCTGAACTACTTTCCGAAGAAGTAGGTGTTAGTAAAATGATGGCAGAATTGGTTTGGCAACATTTAAGAATAGTTACTAGAATAGTAGTTGCAGTTTGACGTTGAAATAATTCTCCTTGGGAGCTCTGGCCTTTTGCAAACATGTTATGTGCTTCTACCTCTCTTTCCTATCAGGATAAGAAAACCTGCCTGGATGCTTTGTTTGGAGAGATTCCCAGTGAGTGCAGATGTCACCAAATTTAGTTAGAGAGACGTGAAACATATGAATGCTGTTGGCATATTCAGTGCATAATGTTGTGTCCCTGGCACAGTTCAATATCCCTGAGCTATGTCCAGCTTTGCTACCTAGGTAGTCATGTGTACCAGACCTTGGTTACTTTGATCTGGGGCCTGGAAGATCAGAAAAAAGTATATTCTCTTTGAACCAAGTTGGACCCCATATCGTGTTAAAGGAAACATAGGGGCACTGCGTTAGCATCAATATATTGCTCTATCTATCAATGTCTCAGCAACTTCCCATAGTTCCTTGGACATCAAGTTAATACCTGGGTGGTGTAGAATAGCAGAGCAATTGTACAAATTACTTTTGGATAGCGCCAATGTTTAGGAAAGGTTTTAGTTAGAGGCAGACATGCCATCACTTGTGGTGGGACTGTCCAAGAATAGAAGTTTATGGTTGGGTAGAAATACATTCAGAAATTTCTCATATTATATGGGATAAATTAAACCCTGTCCAGTTTTTAATTGCAGGAAGGTTATCAAGAGCTTGATGATGTTACATACTTGTTTGACAGTGTTTTGGTTTGGTGCACACATTTGGCACCACAACTGAAAAGGGAAAGAGTGATATAAAATCTATGTTGCGCATACTCATAGTCCACCCAGATCATTTTGAATTACCGGGGTGAGCTCTCGTTGCTGGGTCCCAGCTCCTGCCAACCTAGCAGTTCAAAAGGACGTCAAAGTGCAAGTAGATAAATAGGTACAGCTCTGGCAGGAAGGTAAACGACATTTCCGTGCGCTGCTCTGGTTCACCAGAAGCGACTTAGTCAGGCTGGCTACCTGACCCAGAAGCTGTATGCCAGCTCCCTTGGCCAATAAAGCGAGATGAGCGCCACAACCCCTGAGTCAGTCACGACTGGACCTAATGGTCAAAGGGTCCCTTTACCTTTACTTTTACAATGGCAAATTTTATGTGGATGTAGCCCTGCCCATGGGCTGCTCTATCTCATGTGCAGCTTCTGAATGTATCATTTCATTTTTTGACTGGACCGTAAGGAATAGAGCATTTCAACATTGTGATGTATCACCAGCCACACATTAGGATCTGGAGATACATCACAGTTTTAAACACCAAGCTGCTTTTGACCCAGCCTCGCAAGGAGCCTGGCTGAAACTGCCCCCACTCTCACTGAGGAAGTGGAGGTGGCTTCACCCCAGCACCTCATTGAGTCAAGAATGACACAGCTTTTTTTGCGCTACTGAGCTGCAGGGTGCAAAGGCTCCCGCGCCCAGCTGAGCAAGCCGCAATGTCCCTCTGGCTTGCAGGCCAGCTGGAAGGACAAAGGAGCTCCTGCCCCCCAGCTGAGCTGAAATATACTCGGAGTCCTGTAGTGATTTCATGCTCTTTATTGCAGCTTATAAAACAGTGATTGATTTGCCCCCCAAACCTCAGGCTATTATATACATTATTTACACAATGAGTCCTGTCTGATTGGCTGATTCTGCTTTCCCTCCTGGAGCCCGATTGATCTTTTCCTGCAAGCCAATCAGTTGTTGCATTCTAGTATCCTACTTGCCTATTGTTCTAGGATCCAAGCTTAGTACATAACTTGAGCATTATACTGCTTAGTACATAAAGCCCTCCTCTCTAAGTTCCCATTGCACCCAGAAGGTTAGCATTCCTAGTCGTTGAGGTATGCTGGTCACCTACGTATGAGTTGTGGTGTCGGGTGTCTCTCAGTAGGGGTTCCTGGTTCCGGCTCTTGCTTTGGGGCTGCCGGCTGTGATGGAGCCGTTGGGTCTGGTGCTGCTGGTCCACTCAGTCATGGAACTGGTTCTTGTGGCTGCTCAGCCTCAGGGGTCACTTCTGGACTTCCTAGTTCTGCATCCCTTACCCACTTCTCCTGCTCTATGGGCCTCACCCTTCTGCTAACCCCTTGGGATTCCTCTGTCCAGCCCTCCTCGCTGTTTCCCCCCCCTGGGAATCACCACCGTAGTTGATCTCAGTGGCGGTCAAATGCAGCGAGGCGGTACTCCAAGTCCCCTTGGTGGACCAGTGTATACTGGTAGCTGGTGAGGAAAATCGACCACCTGAGGACGCGGGGTGACAATACCTGAGGGGTCTGCTTCTTGGGGGCAAATAGGCCAAGCAGTGGCTTGTGGTCTGTCACGACGGTAAAGACCTGTTGCAGGACCTTAGCCATTCCTTAGCAGAGTATATGCAGAGTTCATGAAAGCAATTGGTTGCAGGCAGGATGGACGAAACAGAAACCAGTAACTTGTTACTTATAGGTGTTTAATATATACATTGGACTTCAAGTTGCTATTCACCGGAACAGAACATGGATCTTTAACTAGCTCTCTCACCACACGACTCTTACATTAACACTCACCTCTCAACGCTCTACGCTCTACTAACACATTCCAGTCAGAAGGCCATAAATCATTATTCCCGTGAGAGAGCTTGACCAATCCTGGAGCTGTCTCCAGGCCTCTAAATCTCCAGGCAGATTTTACTCCTTTACATTGCCTTGGCAGTCGGCCAACTCCTAACTGACTCTGTGTGAAGCTGCACGTATTCAAAATCCCAACATGCCCATACAAGAAATCGTGAAATTTCTTTACTCCCTTCACAATTGCCAGGCCCTCTTTGTCTATTTGCGAATAATTCCTCTGGAGTGGAGAGGGTCTGGGAAAAGTAAGGTACTGACACCTCTCTTTCATCCAGAAGTTGCAACCTCTCGTCAAAGTGCTCCAGGACTGAGTTCGAGACAAGCAGATCTTTGACTGCTTGAAACACAGCCTCCTGGCACTGCCCCCACAAGCAAGGGGCCCGCTTGTCAAGCAGTCTGTGTAGCGGCTCTGCTACCGCTGCCTTGTGGGGTAAGAAGGCATGGTCAAAGTTCAATAGTCCCAAGAAGGCCTGGAGTTCCACCTTACACTTAGTTGCCGGGGTGTCGCAAATAGTCTGCACCTTGTCCCCAGTTGGGTGGACTCTATCTGTGTCCACCATAAATCCTAGAAAATCCACCTGTTGCACTCCTAGCAGACACTTACCCCGCTTCACCTTGAGGCAGGCAGTCTGGAAACGGTGCAGGACGGTGCAGAGTCAGTCCCCAAATTCCCCCAACGTGGCCCTGGTGACCAACACATCATAGAAGAAGGGGGTGATGCAGGGAATTCCTTTGAGGAGAGAGTCCATTCAATTTTGGAATATGGCTGGCACCACGCTGACACAAAATTGCAGACGCTTGACACGGAACACGCCCCTGTGAATTGCAATCGTCTGTGCCTCGGCGGTGCCCTAGTCCACTGGCAACTGCTGATAGGCCTGGGCCAGATCCAGTTTGCCAAAAAATCTTAGACCCTGCCAGGGTGGCGAGGACATAGATGACCACTGGCACCGGGTATGTATGAGCCGTAAGGGCCTTGTTTCTGGTACATTTGTAGTCTGCGCAGATGTGGACTGAGCCATTAGGCTTGATGGGTGTGACGATTGGTGTTTACCGGGGGGCTCAAGCACTCCTTGCTCCACGAGCCAGTCTAATTCATCATTGATATAGAGTTTAAGGGTGAACAGGACCTGTCAGGACTTGAACCTGATGGGTCGTAAGGCAGGGTCTAGTTGTTGGCCAACGGGGGACCAGTATATCATCCCAGTGCTCCGCTGAAAACCTCTGGAAACTCTTTGCAGATGGCGTCCACATCCACGTGGGAGCTGGTGCAGTTCACCCCAGTGATGGCTAGCCCCAGTGGCCCAAACCACGCCAACCCCAGTAAGCTAAGGTAGGGCCCCGTGAACACAATCAAGTCCAATTGCCGCATCTGTCCTCAATATTGTACATTGAAGGTTCCCACCCCCATCGTGGGGACCTTTGCATTTTTGGAAGTCCTGGAGGGTGAATGGGTCAGGCCTAAGCACTGGGAAACGATTTCCTTAATGTCTGTGTCGAGACTATGGACAGAGTTGATTCTGTATCAAGCTCCATGCGGCACGGGGCTCCCTCTATCCCTCTATCTGTACCTCGATGTAATTTTTTTCTGCGTTAGAAAGAGGCAACTGGTAAACCTGACAGTCGGTGTTCTCCATTGAGTTGCCTTGGTGTATCGGACCACAGGGCCTGGGACTCTTGCTCAGCCATCTGGTTTGAAACGTCGGGCAGGGGGGGCATGGCACACCCGGGCGATGTGTCCCACTTTTCTGCATTGTCGGCATTCTGCGTAGCAGAAACAGCAAGTCCTTCGCTCGTGGCTCTCCCCGCAGCTTGCACAGTTCCCCTCTTCTGGACGAGGCTGTCTTGGTGGGCATGCAGCTTGTGAGTGCTGCTGCACTTGGTGCACATCCTTCTGGATGGATTCTGAGTCGTCAGTGAGGTCCTCGTGGTGGACCTTCAGTTGGGATGACATGTTTGACTTGAATCGTTGCGCTGACCTCTCAGCAGCTAGAGCCTCCTCTAGGGTGACCTGGAACTTCAGGTCCTTCTTGGCATGGAGGCGCCGCTGCAGCTTCTCGTCCATCAGGCCACCCATGAAGCTGTCTTGGCTCAGGTTCTCCAGCTCTTTGAAGTTGCCGAGGCGGGCAGCCAGGTGGAGGGAGGTCACATACCCAGTTATGGTTTTTCCGGGGGCCTGATGCTTTGCATAGAAGGCATTGTGACACGCTACCACCGAGGGCTGTGGCGAGAAGTGCCCCTTCAGCCATTTTAGAGTGGCAGCAAAGTGTTGCAATCACTAGCCTTGTTATTTCATTTTCGTAAATTCATTTTAAGGCGTTTTTCTCACATGCTTGTGTTGTTGGTCTTTGCCTTCAAACATTTATCAATAACTCCACATTCCACCCCTGTAGAACCATGTATGTTTTGTGTGTGAGATGGGGTTCTGGGAGGTTGTCTAGTCTAACATCCTATCCAAGGCAGAAAAGCCAACATTAGAGCATCCCCAACAGATCACTGTGCAGCCTGTTCTTTAATAGCTCCAGATTTGGGGCAAATGGATGAGATTCATACTGAAGATGGGGTTCAAAGCAGCTGTAAGGCATTAGCTTGGTTCCATTCAAAACAGTGTGGCTAAGGGAAGCCATCACGAAATTATTATAATTATATAATCTGACGAAACAAATCAAGTGTCACAAATTATCCTTACTTTCACATCAAGCTGCTGCAATTGGAACAAGGAGGGTTAAAGTTCCAGAAAATGATTTCATCAGGTCTCAGTAATGACTTTGGAGTCATTGTCCAATATTCATGACACAACACTGTGTCCCTGGCATCCATCAGTACCCCTGAACTGTGTCCACCTTTACCACATGAGCACTTACCTGAGCTGTGCCTTTAGGCTTTAGCTACATTTTGATCTGGGCCCCTGAAGACCAGAACTTTGACCTGGGAACTAACTTTGTACTCTCAAGAAAGTTGGACCCCACACCAAGTGAGGGCAGAGATGGAGCCACTGGTTCATAGTCAACATATCTCTTAATCCCTCAATAAACTACTTCCCATGGACCTTGGATATTCAGGTAATGTGTAGGAGGCAAAGCACACCAGTGAACTTCTCCCACATTAATTTTGAATAGTGTCAATGTGGTGGAGTTATTCCAGTTATAGAGAGACATACCACCATTTGAGATGGGGATGCCACAGAATACATTCTTTGGCTTTGTGTGGAAAATATATTCAATAATTTTAATATTCTTTGGCAATGTTTCTCAACCTGTGGGTCCCCAGATGTTGTTGGACTACAACCCCCATCATTCATAGCCAGCATGATCTGTGGTCAGGGATGATGGGAGTTGTAGTCCAATGACATCTGGGGACCCACAGGTTGAGAACCGCAGTCTATGGAACAAATTGATTTTACCCCACAGTTGTGTTTCCTTTCATATTTTACATGGTTTAAGAAGTCTCTTAAGAGAACAGATCACTTTCTATACTTGCATGATTTATCAAGATTATTGGTTGTCCAAATGTGGAGGAAATTACATGTTTGGGGAAGAGACCAAAGGTATGAAAATGTACGGATATTGAATGTAACTGAGAAAATAAACCACAATGTAACAGTGCTTAAAAGACAGAAACAACGGGTGCATTTTATGCCATCCTGTGGCCATTTACTTCGTATCCTAGCTAAAAGCACCTAAGCAATGTGCTATCAGCAGAATCATCACAAATCTGAATGTCGTCACCTGCTTGATGCTTTAGTTGAAGATGACCACACTCTGGATGGATGCTTCCATAGAAGGCTGATGAAATAACGTAGACGAATTTTGTTGACAATCTGAAAGAATAACTAATGTTCGAAAAAATATGGATACCTATGTGGTAGCTGGAGAGATTGCAGAAAGGGTGGCATATTCTGATTTTGTGCAGCTGCTTAGTGTTTTGTTTGTTGTTTGTTATACATTTATAAAAGCCAATAAAATATACATTATTAAAAATGGTTCAGGTATCAGAAAATATAAAAGGTTTCAAGTTAATAGAGAAATATAATGCATATAGATGATGTTGTTACTGAAGAGTAGTGAAGTGGGTGTAAACATATAGCTTTATTCAGTTAAAGGCAACGTGGCTAAAGGCAAGCAGATCAGATGACTCAAAGTATGTTCACTCTCTGCCAGCAATGTGATGCAATTGGAACAAGGAGGAATGAAATTTCAGAACCCTGGTACCTGTCTATAACCCTGAGCAATGCCTAGTTTTACCACCTCAGCAGTGCTTTTTTCTGGGGCCTGGAAGATGATAAAAAATATGTGCTCTTTCCAACCATGTTAGAAACCACATAAAACAAAGGCAAAGGCAAAGGCAATGGCTCATGGTAAATGCACCCTGTTTTCCAATAAAAACCCATCATCCTTTTTTAAAAAAACACCAATAAAATGAAAGACTTTCAGGAGTCCTGCTGCATAAAACAATAATGTCTGAAAGGAGCATATTGTATGTTTCTATACCCATTGCATTAGGAGAATAGAAATGGGGCAAGATAAAAAAAAGGGGGGATTTCGGTAGGGCATCTTTTAATTTATAACATAGGATGCATGAATTCCATCAGGGGGAACAAATTGTATGTGGAAAATGTAGTCTACGGTTTCTAATTCTGATGTTACCGGGGAAGCCTACCTTGCAAGGAGTAAAGTAGGCTTTAAGTTGGCCTTCTATCCACCTCCTGAAGGAACTGCACACCAAAATAAATTTAATTAGGAAACTACAGGCAGTTGAAGATTTTAAATAACACTTGTAGGGAAACACCAATTTCCACAGACTCCCAGACTCGTAAGAAAGCCACAGACTGTCGCTCCCCAACAATGGAAGTAGAAGAGCCAACTCCTGGGTGAGCTTTGGCTGTAAATTGGAGGGGTAGGTGATGGCCACTACCTCCTCTCACCTCCAACCAAATACTCCAATGCCTAACCCCCCAACCTTACAGAGTTGTGACAATTTGCTACGAGGCAGGCGAAAAAGCAAATACCTGGTGCCAATTTGCCAAGTGGAAAAAAATCCTACCAGGCCTCTTCAACAGGCGACTTACTGAGGTTCATAGCAAGATCAAAGGATTAGGAGCTAATCTTAGGGAGGGAGGGAGGGAGGGAGGGAGGGAGAACTGCAGGAGCAGGAACCAGAAAAAAATGGGGTGTCTCTACCCGCGGGCTGCTTAAATACAGCACACAACTCCCCCTGGGAGGCCGGATTAGTTGGCCTGGGGCATGACATGGAGGGTACTATGATGTGAGGGCTAGCCACACCCCCACCTCATGTCCAGCCTGCATCTCCATTTCCCCGGGGAAGGGAAATGGCTTTGCCCTTTACTTCCACATACATAATTTTTACTTTCTACCTCAACCTTACATCCCTATACCCCATTTGATTGCTTCACTGCCATTGGCTCATCCCACTGCTGGGATGCACTAATGGCCTTTGAGTTAATTTGAAGCTGAACCAGCAATGTCTTCCTCAACTGCTGCTTTGCACATTACCTGGTACCTTCCACTTGACTGGTTCAATGTGATGAAGAGTGATTGAGAACATAGCCTTGTTTGTGTAGTTTGTCAAGAATGCTCACTCCATGCTGTGTGAGTGTTTGATTCTAACCAGGTACACTTCTTAGTCCATGGAAAGGTGAACAAAGGCCCCGGGGCTGGATCCAGCACAATCACCTTCTAAATCCGGCCTCTGTACGTTCTGGAAATCAGCATGTTTTCACACGAGTAAATGTGTCCTTTTATTTAAAATGCATATCTGGGTTATTTGTGGGGCTTAGTAATTTGTTCATTTTTTCCCCTCTCCAAAATATAGCCTGGCCCCCCACAAGGTCTGACCCCTGTCTTTGTCACTGATGCCAGGTCTAGAGCCCACTTATCATCCCTTTTTCCCTATGGGGGGAGGATGACCACTTCCGTGACAGGAGAATCAGTCTTCCTTGTTGAAGCCACCAATACCTTCAGGCACTATGAAGCCATGATGGGTTAAGGGTTTTCTGAGATGCTGAAGGCTGAGGGCTACTCTTCTCAGCTGAGGGCTACTCCCTTGCTTACAGTCTTACCAAGTCTTACCAAAAACTGATATCCAGACCTTCCGCCTTCTCAGAAGAGGAATCCTTTGGAGGAGGATATTTTGGGGGGGTTCTATACAGGTTGCATCTTGTTTTTGCCCTTGCCTTTGAAGCCCCTCGATTCTTTCTTTGGTGCCATAACAATTTAAATTTTACATTAATGATAAAGAAAAAAAATGCTTAGAGGTTTCTCGCAAGAGCTAATGAAATGAAAAATAAACAATTAAGCCAATTTCAATACCGAGCTTGGAATTTCACTATGTCCCTCTTCGTCATCTTGGCAAACACACAGCCCCCACTCCCAGACCTCACGGAACCATTTGTTCTCAGGTGTTGCCCACAGCATGAATCCTTGGCCTATAAATATCTCCATGTAAAATATCTCCCTGTATCATTCCCTTCCTGGCTCATCTCTAGTTTCCTGATCTTTCAAAAATGATGAAAACACTTCTGAGCCTCCTCTTGGCCCTGCCTTCTTCAGGTAAGTAGGAACCAATAGAATGGGATTGCTTTTGTCATCTCTTGATGATTCCAGAAATGTTTGAGGCTTGGGCGGGAATGTGAGAGAAGACAGGATATCGGCATAATTGAGAGTAAGGACTGCTGGCTTAGCAAGGAGAGTAAACTCAAGAGTTTAAGCACTTAAGCCTAGATGATCAAGTATGTGCTGTTGTTTAGTCGTTTATTTGTGTCCAACTCTTCATGACTCCATGGACCAGAGCACGCCAGGCACTCCTGCCTTCCACTGCCTCCCGCAGTTTGGTTAAACTCATGCTGGTAGATTCGAGAACACTATCCAACCATGTCGTCCTCTGTCGTCCTCTTCTCCTTGTGCCCTCCATCTTTCCCAACATCAGGGTCTTTTCCAGGGAGTCTTCTCTTCTCATGAGGTGGCCAAAGTATTGGAGTCTCAGCTTCAGGATCTGTCCTTCCAATGAGCACTCAAGGCTAATTTCCTTAAGAATGGATAGGTTTTATTTTCTTGCAGTCCATGGGACTCTCAAGAGTATTCTCCAGCACCATAATTCAAAAGCATCAATTCTTCGGTGATCAGCCACCTTTATGGTTCAACCTTCTTTTATGACCAAGTATAGACAGTTGCAAACATGTATTTCTGTGACAGAGGAATCATACGAATAAGTGAAGGCTACAGTTTCCAGGATACTTGGGATAGCCATTCTATCTAGAATATATTAATATTTATTCATTAATATATGTATTGCTTCATTCCCAATGGGCTTCTGTGCTATTTAGAAAACAGCAACAAAAGAAATCTGCATCTTTGTTAAAATCCAGAATGATTAAAATATACATCATAGTTACAATATCCAATAAAAAACCCCTAACATATATACCACCCAGATTAAAAGGTAATTCTCTCTGTGTGTGGTTGGGTGGTTGGGTGTGTGTGTGTGTGTTTGGGTGTGTATATATACATTCACACCAACCATTACCTGCTTCTCTAATATCGTTGCCCTTAGTAAGTGTTCTCTAAGCCAGGCTCCCTTCAAACACAAGAGTCAAGTAATGGGGAAATGGTGTGTGAGTGAGAAAATCTCAAGTACTGGAGCAGCAATGAGCATTTCACAAATAGTTCCTAACTTTATTGCGCTAGCAAAAGGCCAAGACAAACTTGTAGCAATGGTATTAATAAAATAATACAGAGCAGACATCCATAATATAAGCCAACATCCATAATGTATGGGAGAGAAGATACCAGAGACACCAACAAACTTAATTCTAGCTTGATTTCAGATTGAACCTAACAATCACCTAAAAAAACTTATAGCAATCCTTTTCCTATTAATTTTTTCAGCCGGTGCATAGAGGGGCATTCTAAAAAGCCATTATTGTCTTACAAAAGAAACCAAACTATTTCTTCTGGGGTGTTGCTTTTGCAAACAAAGGTTTCAGAAAGTGATCTCTTAGATTTCTATTTAAGGAACACATTAATAATAATAATAATAATAATAATAATAATAATAATAATTTTATTTATACGCCGCCCTTCCTGGTTCCAAAAAACGGGCTCCGGGCGGCTAACAACAAATTTAAACACTTAATTGATGCAGCAAAAACAGCTTAAAATACAGTATAAAATGTGAATAACAATAAATTCAGACTTCAAAAATCAATTTAGGGGGAAATCCATCCAATAAACATTAGATGATCACCAGGGCTAGCTGGCTAAATCAGTCCTATTTGGGTCAGTGAGGAGACCAGGGGGGATTTAGCTGTGGGATCCCAGAGTGGGTAATCTTAATAAAAAAAGGGGAGGGGGAGGGAAGGAAGGGGAATAAAAGATCAGACCAAGTTCAAATTGAAAGCCAGGTGGAATAGCTCTGTCTTACAGGCCCCGCGGAACGAAGTTAAATCCTGCAGGGCCCTGGTCCCTCATGGGACAGAGCATTTCACCAGGTCAGAGCCATCACTGAGAAGGCCTTGGCCCTGGTGAAGGATAATATGACTTCCTTAGGGCCCAGGACCTCTAAACTGATTATTCATGGACCTTAAGGTCCTCGGCGGGGCATACCAGGAGATGGTATGAGTCATGAATTCCACCTGAGGTGAATCAGAAATGGAAAGCTTCTGCATACAGAATCTTGTTATAGCAGACATCCAAGGCTGTCCTGGGCTTCACTTGGAAATGGAGCTCAACAAAGACATTTTTAAAGGAGATTGGCAAACCTTTGATGTGATAACTATCTCTATAAAGCTTTTTTCTCAGGAGTGGATACCAAGGAGAAGTCTTGGCATTTCTAAGTAGTTGCAGGTCCCTTAGCCAGCACTTACCGTATTCAAAGTCAAAGGCCATAAGAAACTTATAGCGATAGTATACAAAAATAACACAGAACAAACAACCCTAATCTATACCAACACCAATGATGTAAGAGAGAGAAGATACCAGAGACACCAACAAACTTAATTCTAGCTTGATTTCAGATTAAACCTAACAATCACCAAAACCAACTTGGCCCCCAATTCTATATAGTACAGCACAGGAAAATGTTGCATTGGCATAGAAGCTATTTAAAGCGCACGCGCACACGCGCGTGCACACACGCACGCACACACACACTTTAACTGAGTACATTTCACTCTTGCCTTACTTGTTGGCCACCTAGATTCTGTAGGAATAAAAGCAGCTGATATTACTAGTAGTAGGGTGTATAGTTTCAAAATCATTTTTATTCTGCACAGTTTCAAAAACCTTAAGGGAGTTTGACTTAGACCCCCAGATTTCAGTGCCATAGAGCATTTCAGCAAGCACTTTGCTACAAAGTATCTTTAGGGCAGCTTCATTCAGCTGCCCTCCCTTATTGTAACATAATTTCATTAATGTGCCTTTGGTTTTTGGTGCTTTGACTTTCACTGCCTCAATATGACTCTTCCCAGAGAGGGTTTCACTAACAAATACAGCTAGGTATATAAATGAGCAGGTTTCTTCTGTAGTTTCTTGCTTTAAACACCATTTTTTAACTTTTGACTGTGTTCTCCTTTCACACCATGAAGCAGGGCTGTTCACAGTGTAAAATCATTGGCATGCATCAGGATTGAGATATTTCTGTTCCTTTTCCTATTTCTTTTTTCAACCGGTGCATAGAGGGGTACTCTAAGAAGCCATTCTATGGAAGGGAAGGTTGCAGTGGCTAAATATGGCAAACAATAGTTAATATGAACATTACAGCTAACACACATCTGCCCTTTTGCAGGACACCTTCTCCCACATTATAGTTCTTTACCATCTCAAGAAATCTCTTCCACCAACCTTTCTCCTTTCTACAGCGGCATTTATTTCATGTGTCCACTGTCGTGCAATGAATACCTCATGCGAAGAGAGCCCGACCAGTGTCTGCATTGATTTAGACACCTGTTCCTCTGGTGTTCTGAATAACAACATAGGTGAGCTGAATCTTCTCACTTACTCTTGGTCACCCCAAGGAATGACGTTCTTGTGTAAATTAGCATAATTTATTGCCTTTATAGCCCACAATTTCTCCAAGGAAATGGTTCTTCTTTTATGCATTTAACCATGTCAGGTTTATTATGCTGAGAGGCAGGGACTCCCCAAGGTCACCCAGTGAGCTTCATGGCTGAGTGGGGATTTGAACCCTGGCCTCTCAGATTCCAGTGCAACACTCAGCACCCATACTCAGTCACATAAGGCGGAAAGGCATTCCCTTTACCTTTCCATCACATGCATCACATCAGAGAGATCCTGGCATGCATCAGTCTGGGGTTGACTAGCCTTTGGCCCTTTAGACATTCTGGACTACTGCTCCCATCCACCTCAGCCAGCATGGTAAATGGCTAGAGATGATGCAAGCTGTCGTTCAGTAAATTCTTTAGGGCCACAAATTAGCCAACGCTGTCTTAACTAGAAGTCCACACTACACCAGAAGCAGTGAACTCTGGTTTGGTTTTGGTTTGCCTTCCATCATAAGGCAAAGTATTCAGTTAAAGATATTATTACAATTTCAATGCATGCATCATTTTGGGCACCTACAAGTTCTTTCTCTCTTTGCTGTTACACTAGCTGTTCCAGATGAGATATAATGGAAAAATGGTTTCTAGCAACCCTATCTATCCTTCTTGCATTACTTGAACGAACATCCTGTGAAAGAAGAGGTGTGATATGATGTCATGCTCAGAGAATCCCCTGTTGCCTTCAAATTCTCGAGGGTGGTGGGAAACTCAGAGTGCAATGACACTAAGACTAAGTCATGCATCTAAACTGTCTGTGAATTTTGGTGTGATTCTTGGGTTTGCTGACTCAAGAGCAGCCACATCATCTTTTTATCCTGAGCATCCTGTGATTTAAGCACACAACAATGGGCTATATGGCCCCTTGGCCTCACAATGATTCCTGGAACATTGGTCATTCTAGGTTTCAGCTTCCAGATCTCTCTTTGTCTGCATGCCCATCTGAGAAATCAGGTCATTTCCCCTAATACAAAGTAACTCTGTTGGTTGTTTGAACTCATATAGCTGAGTGGCATTCAACTAAATCCTACTCAGAGTATACAACTGAAATACCACCCACTGTTTCTATGCTATTTTTTTCTTAATATTTGCATATTTGTATGCACTGTTTGGTTGGAGAATTATGGATTTTGAAGGAGAATTGTGTTTTCGTTCATTTCTTGGTTCAAGAACTGTGCATTATGTAGTTTCTCACTGAAGAAAAAAAATGTAGTTAATGAGAAGTATCATTAAAAATAAATATATTTGGAGGGAATTAACCTTTTTTTTTTTTTTTTTTTGGCGTATCTTGTGATTTATTTCCTTTTCTTCTTTTCAGTTCCACAGTATGAATTGTTAACTTATCAGGGATGTGCGATTTCCCGTTATTGCCACTCAGGTGATTACAGCTTCAGTGCAGCTCAAGGTAAATTCCTCCAGCTGAAGAAGGTCTGCTGCCAAACAGAAGAGTGCAATAAGGAACCTGTCCACCGTGAGTATCTGCATCTCTGAAGGTCAAGGGCTTATAAAAACAGTGCTTTTTTCTGGCAGAACATGCTGGGACATAGTTCTGCCCCTTTTTTGGGGGGGGGGGAAGGATGCAGGAGGCCTTGGGGACCCCATCAGACCACTTCCTTCCTTAAGCTGATCAAATTCTTCCCAAGCTTCGGAAAGCAGGCATGAGTCTGAGACAGGATCTTGGAACCCTGCTGCCTCCAACCCAAATCCAGGTGGGCTTTGGGGAGGTGGTGGGAGCACTCTCAGACCCTGTCAGGGCATCATGCCTCCTGACCAAAGTTGAGCAAATGCTTCCCGGGCTTGGGGAAGGAGGCACTAGGCTATGACAGGAGCCAGGAACCCTACTGCCTCCTACCCAAAGCCCCCCAACTCCAGCAGAGGGGGCTCGGTGTCAGAGCACTTGGGCCAGTAAGCCAATGACAGGGGTTTCCCCACGGGGTTGATAATCAGTTTGCCACCCTTGAAGTGGGCAACGTAATTGTGCCAACTGCCTCTCTAGGCCGATTCACTTGGAATAAATTCTCAGTAGACATATGTAGAAGTGTTAGAAATCCTTTGGCATATCACTTTATTTTTTTGACTAAATTTATACAATCCTGGATTGCAAAAAAGAAAAAAATATCCAAAAAGTTAAAATTACAATAGAATAATAGCATATTAAAACTTGCATCTACTGCCTAAATATATGGATAGGCTTGTCTCAATGTTTATAGCAGGCGCCAAACACAATTCCAGCCCCCTTTTTTCTAGAAAAAAACCACTGTATGAACCAATTATATAAGTGCAACTTAGTTGCAAGAAAAGTACAGTGGTACCTCGGGTTAAGTACTTAATTCGTTCCGGAGGTCCGTTCTTAACCTGAAACTGTTCTTACCCTGAAGCACCACTTTAGCTAATGGGGCCTCCTGCTGCCGCTTCGCCGCAGGCGCACAATTTCTGTTCTGATCCTGAAGCAAAGTTCTTAACCCGAGGTACTATTTCTGAGTTAGTGGAGTCTATAACCTGAAGCATATGTAACCTGAAGCCTATGTAACCCGAGGCACCACTGTATAGAAATCTGTCTTTTGGTCCATTCAGATGCAGGATGCAAGGGTCTAAGAAGTATGGTGGTTCATCCTTGAATCTGTAATGGGTGGAGTAGATGATCACCTCCTTACATACATGTGTCACATTTCAATCAAGCTGTTGGTGGGGCTGAAGGAAGAGAAGTAGAAATCCGGAAAATCTGAGAATCATTCTCCCCCATGTGGACTCTGGTCCTGCCCACTCTTTGCTTCCACATAGACACACACACAAATACACACACACACACACAGAGAGAGAGAGAGAGAGAGAGAGAGAGATTACCTCCAAGAGAATGCAGCTGTCTGTACATTCAGATACAGAGAGTTAGAATCAGAAAGCAGAGAGCTTGCCTGATACACTGCTACCAAGTGAGAACTCCAGAAAATCCACAAAGCAATAGTGTGCATGACAAAAGGTGAAACACAACAATATTTTTTATAAATGCTCAGCAGATATGTCTGTTCTTCAAACTTGATGGCAAATGAGGGTTAGGGCTGCCTGGGAGTGGGCCCCAGCCAACAGAATGTCTGGGGCAGATTACACAGGGGAGGATTCTCTGGGATGCCCAATCTCTGTGATCACGGGTAGGAGAAGTTACTCTAAGGCCAGACCATGTCACTACTGAGGAGGCAGGTTTAATCATTATTTGATGACTATATCTGCCTCCGGGTCTGGTCTTGACCGGAAGGATATTGGAATCAGCAAGGGAGACCCACATGACCTGAAGGTGCTGCTGTGCAATGCCCTGTCAATGATTCATAACACCACTGCCATCCATGACTTGATCATGGATGGGGGACTTGACCTGGCATGTGTGACAGAGACTTGGTTGGATGAAGCAGATGGGCCTGTGCTTGCTGCTGCTTGTCTATCAGGTTTCCCTTAGGCACAGCTACCCAGGTCATGTGGGTGGGGAAAGGGGGTTGCAGTGATTTTTAGGATGTCACTAGCTTGGACCAGGCATCCCATTGGGAAGACCCAGTTTTATGAGTGCATGTTCTGGAAGCTGGGCAATAGGGGCAGTACAGGATTCCCTGCTGCACCAAGGATTCCCTGGCCGAGCTACTTCAGGTCGTAGTGGACGTGCTCCTGGAGACACCTAGTTTGGTTGTCCTAGGGGATTTTAACATCCATGCTGACACGACCTTATAAGGGGCCACTCGGGACTTCGTGGAAGCCATGGCCTCCATGGGGGTGTCCCTGAATAAGTCTGGCCCACCTCATAGTCATAGACGTGCCTTAGACTTGGTGTTTACCTCTATGAATGTGGGTGATTTGACACTAAGTAAAAGCGAAACAAGATCTCCTGCAATGATCTCCTGCAATGATTTTCCAAAGTTTTTTGCAGATAAAGTTGCTCGGATTCAGAAAGAGGTAGACTCCAACCATGTGAGTAGGGCTGGGGCACGAGAGTGCAGGAGTCCTGTTTAGTCTAGTTGCATGGGATATATTCCAATCTGTTACCTCCGAGGATGTGGACAGGATGCTTGGACGAGTGAAACCAACCACCTGTCTCCTTAAAAATCAGCTGGGAAGGGCTGGGCTTTGCAAGGTGGTGAATGCTTCCCTCTGTGAGGGAGTCTTCCCAGCACCACTGAAAGAGGCAGTCATTAAACCACTTCTTAAAAACAAATCTCTGGACCCAGCTGATATGGCCAACTATTGCCCAGTCTCAAATCTTCTTGGGCAAGGTGATTGAGTGGGTGATTGCTGAACAACTCCATGCACGCCCGAAGGATGCAGACCATTTGGATCCCTTCCAATTGGGATTCAGGCCTCATCATGTGACGGTAACCGCCTTGGTCAAGCTGGTCGATGATCTCTGGTGGGCTCGGGACAAGGGTGAAAGTTGTTTCCTAGTTCTGCTGGATCTCTTAGCGGCTTTTGACACCATTGACCATAACATCCTTCTGGACCATATAAAGGGGCTCTCATTTGTGGGGTGCCTCAGGGTTCTGTCCTCTCCCCCATGCTTATATTATCTATATGAAGCCGCTGGGAGAGATCATCAGGGGGTTTGGGCTGGGTATTCCTCAGTATGCAGATGATACCCAGCTCTACCTCTCTCTTAAAATCTGACCAGGTGAAGGTCCTGTGTGAGTGCCTGGAGGTGGTCGGAGGATAGATGAAGGCGAATAGATTGAGGCTGAATCCTGACAAGACATAAATACTGTTTTGGGGAAACAGGGGGCAGACAGGTGTGGGGTCCTGAATGGGGTAACAGTGGCCCTGAAGGACCAGGTGCACAGCCTGGGAGTCATTTTGGACTCCCAGCTGTCCATGGAGGCACAGGTCAAATCTGGTGTGCAGGCTGAGACCCTACCTGCTAGCAGACTGTCTCGCCAGAGTGGTGCATGTTCTGGTTATCTCCCGCTTAGATTACTGCAACAGAAATTATGTGGTCCTACCCAGAAACTGCAACTAATACAGAATGTGGCAGCTAGACTGGTGACTGGGAGAACCGAGAACATATAATACTTGAAAGACCTACATTGGCTCCCAGTACGTTTCCAAGCACAATTCAAAGTGTTGGTGCTGACCTTTAAAGTCCTAAACGGCCTCGGCCCAGTATACCTGAAGTAGTGTCTCCACCTCCATCTTTCAGCCCGGACACTGAGCTCCAGCATTGATGGCCTTCTGACGGTTCCCTCACTGTGAGAAGTAAGGTTACAGGGAACCAGACAGAGGGCCTTCTCCGTATGGCACCCTGTGGAATGCCCTCCCATAAGATGTGAAATTTTATTCTGTTTTTAATGTTCTTTTGAAAGCCACCCAGAGTGGCTGGGGAAACCCAGCCAGATGAGTGGGATACAAATAAATAATAATTACTATTGATATCATCATCATCATCATCATCATCATCATCAATGCAGGACATAATGTGGAGGCAGCCTGTCCAGCTTGAGTCAGCAGCTACTAGAAGGCATGAAAGAAATCAAAATAAAAGTACAATAAATTGAATGGGGAATGAGGTCTATTCATATGCTGACTGTAGGTTTTTATTATGGTAGTTCCTCCACGTGAAGATCTTTCCCCCAATGGTCGACAGTGCCCAGCCTGCTTCAAGACCACCGATACTAATAAACCAAAGGATAAAATTTGCCCACGTGAGGGATATGTCAGCTGTCTTGCCAATGAGACCAAGTGCATTTACTATTATAGTGGTTTTACATGTGAGTAATATTGCCTGCTTCTGTCTCTTTCTCATTTCCAGAAAAGCAATGACTGATATTTGTGTATAGCTTTGATTTCTTTCTCTGAGGGAAAGGGCAATGCTCTAGTCCTGTTTTGGATTCCAAACTATCCCCACATGAAGAGCATAACAACAAGAGGCTACAGGCACACTCATGTGCAAGGTTTTACCTGGTGTGAGACTGGGGGGCCTACAAAGCACAGCAGACTCCTTACAGCACACCTTTGTCCTCTAATCCACAAGGAGGAGCAGAGTAGAGGGATACAGAGGAGGGTGCAGGACCAGCCAGCACATCACAGATTCTCCTCACAGCAGTATGCACCATTTGGTGCTGGTCAAGAAGGACAGAACCACACACTTTGGCCAAACATTCAAAAGTAAATGAGTCTGGGAGAAAGAAGGGTCCTACCATGTACATATTTCATATTTCCTAGGAAATAAGTTGCACTGTATTAATTGAATCTTACCGCATCACAAGTGTGCAAAAGAACTGCTGCCTTAATCTAGCAAAATGCATGGGGTGGGAGACCAGGACTTTTTTTCAGCCAGAACTCAGTTCTAGCAACTCTCAGGTGTGCACCATTGCAGTTGTAAGAGAACAAGAGAGGCACTCATGTTGAGTTCTGGCACCTCTTTTTCTAGAAAAATAGCACTGTGGCAGAGGGTAACTTCCTGTTCACAATGCATTACCATTGTGTTAGCCATGAAACCCAAATTCAAAGCTAGTGATACTTGACTGTCAGATTGGTTGGTGAGTGTGTATTGTCAGTGTGTTGGTTGAGCTTTAATAACCACAGTCATACAAAGAACTCATACAAAGGTTATACTTTGTGTTACACAGATTATGGTTCACTTCAAATGCTCACATTCAAAGGCTGTGCAACTGAAGACTTCTGTGCCCTTGATGGAAAAAACATAACACTCAGTGACTTTGGCCTCTTTGAAATTGAAGCAAAATGCTGGAATGCTAAGATTTCCTCAAAGAAAATCGACCTTGAAGGGTAAAGCTCTCCTCGTTAATTCCACCATTCATGGTAGCTGCAGAAGAAACTGGGAGCCTAGGGGTGAGAAGAGGAGCTCAGGCCTCATGGGTTTTCTTTTTCACAGTTGGTGAAATTCATCCTAAAAAAATAAACTCATCTGGCACATCTGAATCTGTATTCTATATCTCTATCTTTTATATATGCAGAATGTGTAGAATGCTGAGAAAGGCATTTGAAGTAAAATATGAGAATTTGCATGTTATTTTGTTCAGCCTCACTTGCATGCCAAGGCCCTGCAACCCTTATGGACAATAATTACACAGAAAGAATTATTTTCATTTATGGGTTCTAATAGGCCACAGCTTTATTGTTTACACTTGCGGGTGAATTAGGCATTGGGTGAATCCAGCATATCTTGAGGAGGGGTAGGCGAAGGCTACACCCTCCCATCCATCTAAACAAAGCCTTATCGAATGCATAACCTTACAAAGTTGTGTTGATTGCTTCCAGGTAGGTAAAGAACAAATGGCTGGTGCCACCCAGCTGATCTTCTTTCCGTTGATCGTCTTTCCTGACCGCTTTTTACACAAACATTATAAAAGAAGCCAACTAATTTTTATTAATAATAAATGTCAATGGCAATCCAGATATTAAAGAAAATGCAGACAAGCATCTATTAATAATAATAATAATAATAATAATAATAATAATAATAATATTCTCATGGCGGCTAACAAGCAATAATAAAAGCAAGTTGAATGAATACAACTTAAAAACAAGATTAACATACAACATTAAAATATTCAAACATTAAAATATTAAAATGCAGCCTCATCACAGGAGGAGAAAGGGAAAAATGCTTGATGCGGCGAAAGTGGAAATATGACGCCTTGGCTTTTGCTGTAACCTGCGCATCCATGGAAAGGGAGGCCTCAAGGATTACACCCTTCTTAACGGAAGGCAATGGCACTAATTGGGCCCCCGCAAGAGAAACGAGTTGGTCCCTTATCCCCATGCCATCCCAACCCAGCCATAGGACCTCTGTCTTTGAAGGATTTAATTCCAATCAGCTCCCATGAAACCATCCAGCCACAGCTTCCAAGCATCTGGTCAGTGTGTCCGGGGCCGAGTCAGTGTGGCCATCCATCAGCAGATAGAGCTGAATGTCATCAGCATATTGGTGACAGCCCAGCCCAAAGCTCAGGAACATCTGGGCAAAGGGGTACATAATAATGTTAAAAAGCATCAGGGAGAGGATTGCGCCCTGTGGCACTCCACACACCAAGGAGTGGCGCGATGACATCTCCCTCCCTAGTGCCACCCTCTGTCCCCGACCACAGATAAAAGTGCACAGCCATTTACGGGCTATGCCCTGTATCCCCACGTTGGCGAGGCGGTGGTCCAGAGCATCATGATTGACCATGTCAAAGGCTGCTGACAAATCTAAAAGGATCAGCAGTCCTGACTCGCCTCAATCCAGTTGTCTACGGAGATCATCTATTAGGGCAACCAGAGCTGTCTCGGTCCCGAAACCAGGACGGAACCTGGACTGAAATGGATCTAAAGCCGATGTTTCCTCCAGAAACCTACCAAGCTGTTCAGCGACCACTCTCTCAATTACCTTACCCAGATATGGAAAATTTGAAACTGGGCGGTAATTGGATAGGTCTAAAGGATCTAGTGAAGTATTCTTTAAGAGCGGGCACACCACTGCTTCCTTCACTTCCCCTGGGAATGTCCCCGTGCCAAGGGACAAATTGATAATTTCAACTAGGGGGGTCCGTGTGACATTTGGACATGCTCTAATCAGCCAAGACGGGCACGGATCAAGGAGGCAGGTGGTGGGCCTACCAGCTTGGAGGAATCTATCCATATCAGCAGGTAGTATCTGATCGAAATGGTCCAACACTGGACCCGAAGTCAGTCGAGGGGCCTCCAGTTCAGCCACTGTATCTAAATTGGCATGGAGGTCACGGTGGAGCAACAGGACTTTTTCCTCCAAAAAGCTCGCGAGTGCCTCACAGCTGTGGATCGAATTTGTGCTTAAATTTGCTTGTCCTCCTAAGGAAAGTGATACTATTGAAAGTGATACTACATTTGCAAGCTCACCACAAGCAAGAATACTAGGGTGGGGGTAATAGCACAAAGGAGAACAAACAGCAACAACACAGGGGGAATCAAAGAAATAACTTTACCTACACCATATCTCATAATAAAAGAAAAGGAATTAATTTAAATAAAAACAAAAACAAAGAAAGAGAAAAGAAAATATCAAGGGAAAAAGTAAAAGAAAAACGAAAGAAAAGGAAAAAGAGAAATCAGCAATATATTTTCTCTGATCAAACATAACAATTGCTCTGCCATTCTATTCCACCTATGTATTACCTTAATGTTCAAGAAACTATCAAATCAAGTTACTGGGTTCTTGGTTGTTAAAGTGATGTATTGACCATGAACCGCTACCCCTGCCTTTCCTCTAACTTGGTGTGGGGTCTAATTGGTTAAAAGGAGTATGTACTTTTTCAGATCTTCCAAGCCCCGGATCAAAGGACTCAAGGCATGGCACAGGTGACTACTTGGGTAGCAAAGCTGGAAATAGCTCAGGGATATTGAATGGTGCCAGGGACACAGCGATATACACTGAATTTTGGACAATGGAGCCAGAGTCATTAGAGTGAGGTATTATAATTGCTTTCTGGGACATTGTTTCTCCTTGTTCCAATTGCATTGGATTGTTTGGAAGGAGAGAGGAAGGCTAGAATTCTTAAAAGCATCTTCACATGGAGCATTACAAGATTGATATAAGAATTTGTGGATATTGCTAACATAAGAACTGAATAGATTGTATTTCCTGGTCAATCTGCTGGACTCTAATTTCTTGTAATATGTTTGATTTATATGATAAGTTGGTCTACAGAACCACATATTTTGATATGACACTGAATTCTATTTAAAAAAGAATTTTAAAAGAATTAAAAATAATAGTAATATACCGTATTTTTCGCTGCATAAGACGCACCAGACCACAAGACGCACCTAGTTTTTGGAGGAGGAAAACAAGAGAAAAAATATTCTGAATCTCAGAAGCCAGAACAGCAAGAGGGATTGCTGCGCAGTGAAAGCAGCAATCCCTCTTGCTGTTCTGGCTTCTGTGATAGCTGCGCAGTCTGCATTCGTTCCGTAAGATGCACACACATCTCCCCTTACTTTTTAGGAGGGAAAAAGTGAGTCTTATAGAGCAAAAAATACGGTAATTACATACAGCCTGTCATGTTGTATATGTTGTTCAGTCTATATACACGCAACACAGCACAACAAGACATGCTCTGGAAGACGCTAACAGGTTTAGAACAATTTTAAAAGAAGACAAACTACAATAGGTGGAGACTTCAGTAAATGCAGAGATAAAATGAAGGACCAAATTGGGCACCAATCGGTGAACAAAATCTGCAACCCATACTTGGCAGAAATATTAACTGAATGGGACCAGGTGAACATCTTGTGGGAAGATGCAGGCATGGCATGCTTCCCAGAGGGAAAGCAATCTCCAAAGAGGAAGTGCAAGGTAAATTAAAAGGCATTCAAACTGCAGCGGTACCTCGTCTAGCATCTGCCTCGTCAAGTGCCCATTCCATCGAATGTCTGCAGCAAACCCAGAAGTACCAGAACGAGTTACTTCCGGGTTCACCGCTCGCACATGTGCAGAAGCACAAACAACTCCGTGCGTGTGCAGATACGGCGCTTTGTCCAGCATCCTTTTCAGCCAGTGACTGGTGCTCCAGAACGGATCCCGGCTGCAAAACGAGGTACTACTGTACCTGGTTTCAAGTAGCTCAGGCACATTCTTTTGCACTTTCATTGGAGCAGAGAGGAGAGGACCTACATACACTTACCTTCTTTGAATCCTATGCAGCAGTCTAGCATATGACCTGAAGGGTGCCACTTCCCTAATACACATCAATCTAGTAAATCATGAAGCGGGGAATGCAAGAGGCCTTCAAACTGTATGGGAATCAGAATTAGGCCACACAACTGAAAAGCACAAATGAGAGGGTACCTGGACCACTCTCCTCCTTAAATGACCTCTGCTCACTTACACTCAAGGTCATCTTCCACTGGCACTGGATGCCAGTCTGGTTGGCAAAAGTTACCCCCCCCTTCCCCCTTCATGTTGGAACAGCTGTGGAAAGCTTGGTTCATTTATCCACATGTGGTGGTCATGCCCCTATGTTAATTTTTTTTGGAATAGAGTATTCTCATTTTATCTGCAATTAAAAGCCAACCACTTTCTTCAAAATCTGTCTTAGAGAAATGTGACATATGGATAAGGATGGCACTGAACATGGGATTTGAAGGAGGCCCAAATGGAAAGCTTGGATCAGTTTAAAACAGTCTCACCAAACACATCAGATGACTCAAAGGATCCTGTCTCCTTCCCAACAATCTGATGCAATTGGAAGAAGCAGAAACAATGTTCCAGATTCTAATAGTGATGTTAATAGCTCTCAGAAATGACTTTGGCAACATTGTCCAATATTTTATGCATGTCACAATGTCCCTAGCACCATCCAAGTAGTTTGGCAACTTAAGAAAGAACAAACCAGAAATGCTGATAAATATAGACCCAAAATGGTTTAGCTGAAAGAACATCTAAATGCGTAAATCAAATTGTTAATAAGTGCATTTAGCCTCAGTGGTATAGCTACAATTAAGCTCCTGAATTTTGCACAGTGTGGTTATTAAATACATATTAACTGTGTTGTAATAAGATAATTTGTTTATCTTGGCATCAGGGCCACATGAGCCTCAGGGCAATAGCTAGGAACAACTGCATCACTGTAGCATAGGAAGAAATAACAATGTAGATGTGATTTTCTTAGAAACCTCACATTTAACAGGGGAATTCAAAGATCATTCATTCAATCTGATGGGCTTTCCATAAAGCTTTTCTGGACCCCTCTGCCACTCACTCCCAGCATTAATTTAACAAGAATGCATGACAGTAAACACATTCACAGGCCACCTGAAGATCAAGTAACTACAACATTCCTCTTTTTCAAGCTGTCTGCTTCTCTGGGACTTAACTTGTCTCCTCACATTTGAGCTACTCTGGAAAGTCAATGTTTCCCTTACTTTCCGAACTATCATTCAGTGTTTCAATGCATGTCTAAATTGCAGGGAGTTGGACTAGAATCTCTGGTTTCCTTCATACTCTACAATTTAGGATTCAATGTTAGAGCAGTTTAAAAGGAGCTGCTCACCCATGAGCCAGAAAATACAATGAAATGTAGGAAAATGAGTATGGTTTTGTTGTTGTTGTTGTTGTTGTTGTTGTTGTTGTTGTTGTTGTTGTTACTTCTACCCCGCCCATCTGGCTGGGTTTCCCCAGCCACTCTGGGTGGCTTTCAACAGAACATTAAAAACAGAATAAAACCTCAAACATTATAAACTTCCCTAAACAGGGTTGCCTGTCCGATGTCTTCTGAAAGTCAGATAGTTGTTTATTTCCTTGACATCTGATGGGAGGGATCACAGGGCAGGCGCCACTACCCAGAAGGCCCTCGGCCTGGTTGCCTGTAACCTCACAGTGAGGGAACCACCAGAAGGCCCTTGGCACTGGACCTCAATGTCTGGGCTGAATGTGTTAGGATTATGATGTTCTGTTCCACCTTAAAACAGAGGTGTGGATTGCTGTAAGTCACATGTCTGTTTACTTCCAGCACAGCCTGCTGGGAACTTCTGTTGTGTATACCTTTTGCTTATGCTTTTGCTTGGACAAGAAGGGGAGCAGACATGTTTTTCCTTTGTCCTGATGCTGAATAACATGTTTGTAAATATGCTTACATATGCCTCTGTCTGCTCTTCTGTTGCAAAGAGTTCTTATCTCTGCTGGCTTGTGTGCCCAGTCTCTAAAGGTTTCTGAGGCTTGAGTCACAGTTTTGATGCTGTTCTGAGAACTGGGGTTTGCTTGGCTGCTGGCAGGTGGGCTGGAGCCAGCTGGGGGCCTGCCAATTGCCCCCGTCTCCCAGGACGCATCCCATCAGAATGATGGGGATGGAGATGCTCCTTCAAGTATACTGGGCCGAGGCCATTTTGGTCTTTAAAGGTCAGCACCAGCACTTAGAATTGTGCATGGAAACGTACTCGAATCCGATGTACATCTTTTAGGACCGGGGTAATATGGTCTCAGCTGCCACTACCAGTCACCAGTCTAGCTGCTGCATTTTGGTTTAGTTGTAGTTTCCAGGTCACCTTCAAAGGTAGCCCCACGTAGAGCACATTGCAGTAGTCCAAGATAACCAGAGCATGCACCACTCTGGTGAGACAGTCTGCAGGCAGGTTGGGTCTCAGCCTGCATACCAGATGGAGCTGGTAAACAGCTGCCCTGGACACAGAATTGACCTGAGCCTCCATGGACAGCTGGGAGTCCAAAATGACTCCCAGTCTGCGCACCTGCGCACCTGCTCCTTCAGGGGCACAGTTACCCCATTCAGGACCATGGAGTCTCCCACAACCACTGCCCCCCCCCAAAAAAAAAACACAGTACTTCTGTCTTGTCAGGATTCAGCCTCAACCTGTTAGCTGCCATTTAACCTTTAACCACCTCCGGGTACTCACATACAACCTTCACCACCTTCAATATGCCACACAGGAAACCACACTCAAGGTCATCTTCCACTGGCACTGGATGCCAGTCTGATTGGCAAAAGTTAACCCCCCTTTTCCCTTCATGATGGAACAGCTGTGGAAAGCTTGGTTCATTTATCCACGTGTGGTGGTCATGCCCCTATGTTAAAAATATTTGGAATAGTGTATTCTTCATTTCATCTGCAATTAAAAGCCAACCACGTTCTCCAAATCCTGTCTTAGAGAGAACTGACATATGGATAAGGATGGCACTGAAGATGGGATTTGAAGGAGGAGTAAATAAAAAGCTTGGTTCAGTTCAATACAGTCTCTCCAAACAGATCAGATGACTCAAAGTATCCTGTCTCCTTCCCAACAATCTGATGCAATTGGAACAAGGAAAAATAATGTTCACGAGTCTAATAATGATTTTAATAGCTCTCAGTAATGGCTTTGGCTCCATTGTCCAACATTCAGTGCATATCACAATGTCCCTGGCACTGAGCTCTATCTAGCTTGGCTACCTAAGCAGTCACCTGTTCCATACCTTGAGTCTTTAGCTGTCCTTTGATTTGGGGCATGGAAGTTGTTGGGGTTTTTGTTTTGTTTTTTACAAATGCTTCTGTGAACCAAGTTAGAGCCCACACTGAGTTATAGGAAAGGCAGCAGTACTGGTTCATAGTTAGTCAATTGCTTTGTCCATCAAGGACTGAGTAACTTCCCATAGTCCCTTGGACATTGAGGTAATACATAGATGGCATAGAGTTGCAGAGCAATTGTCAATATTGCTTCTGAATAGAACCAATGTGTTGCAGAGCTCTTAGTTGGAGGGAGCCATGCCGTCACTTGTGATGGGGCTGTCCAAGAACAGAACTTTTGGGGTGGGTGGAAATACATTTAGAAATATATTCTGTTGTGTATACAAGGTTGTATGGGAATAATAAACCCCCACCAATTTGTTAGTTTTACAAAAGTTGTTGTAGGGTTATCAAGATCTAGATGGCATTGCATACAATTTGAAAGGTTGTAGGATCCTGTGTCATCTATACACATATCAGTCTGAGAGTTTCTCAGTTTAGTGGAAACTTAAAATCAGTGGAATGGATGGAGCTCATTATTTTTAAAAAGATCGCTAAGGAAGTTGGTGAGGGTAGAGTACTGGGTCCATTCATCACTCCTCACATGCCTTCCCCCTGGTCACATCCCTGCTGTTTGTGGTCCTGAAAACAGCACAGAGCAAATTTTGAATAATGGATCTTTTATCATTCCCAAAATGTGGGTCAGTCAAAAAGTGCACCTGTGCTTAGTGCACTGTGTGTCCTTTGACAGTGCAGTGGAGTTGCTGCCCAGGTGTGGCATGGGAATCCAGATGGGCAAGATTGCTGTAGAACAATTTAAGGGCCATGATTCCACTTTTAGTCTGAGTACTATTAAGTGGCTAGATTTTGGGAAATAGTCTTTCAGTAAATTAATTCAGTTGCTATGCAGGATCTCTTGCCAGTACCTTCCCTAGCACTGAGATCAGTCAGGGACACTCACTGTACTCTGCTCAGCACCTGCTAAAAACATGCTTGCTTAGACAAGCCTACTCAGATGCTTAGAGAGTTTTTGCCATTTTAATCTGTTTTAGTATTTTAACTCTGGTATATTCTGATTTTTTTCTCAAATTTATCTGCTTGTAACGCCTGCTGCTTCTTTTTTACAATCAAGCCGTGTATAAGTCTTAGGAAATAAATGATGGAGGGGGAGGGAACAGCTGCAGTCGCCTGCGGTTCCTGCGCTATGTTTGCCATCTTGCCAAAGGTTGCAGGCAGCTCTACCTGCAGCAATTGCATGTTGATTGCCCTCTTAGAAGACAAAGTCCAGCAACTGGAGGAACGTGTAGCTACGCTCCAAAGAATTAGAGAGCTGGAGCTCTTCTTGGAAGCAACAGAGCACACCGTCTCCACTAAGGAGGAGAAAGGGGACTCCCCTGAGAAGGAGGCTAGTTCACCAACACAGAAGCCAGATATATGGAGAAACGTGACTCAAAGAAGTAGGAGGCCCAGGGTTCGCTCTGATTGTTTAGAAATACACAATTGTATACACCTTCTTTGGAGGTCTTTAAGCAGAGGCTTGACAACCATATGTCAGGAGTGCTCTGATGGTGTTTCATGCTTGGCAGGGGGTTGGACTCGATGACCCTTGTGGTCTCTTCCAACTCTTTGATTCTATGATTCTATGAAATAATATATAAATAAAACAGCATTGCTGGGTATCTGGGATGGATCCAGGGAAAAATGGAGCAGATAAAGGGGTTTTTTTGTTTGTTTTTCTTAGCTTGACCTTAGAAAAACATTACTACAAATTTTGTCGGACTAAGTAAAGAAGCTTGGTTTAACTATGCTAGTATCTGGGTAGCTGACAAAGTTTTTAATTCTCAGTTTTTTTCAAACTTATACTGAATATTTCCCTACACAAGTGTAACACAGAGGAACAGTGAATTGTCATATGTTAAGATATGGTAGGATGTGCTATTGTCAAGTACTCTCTTATTTAGGTTTGTATTATTGAGTATTTCTTGCCAGAATAGTAGCAGTGTGGTTCTGTTGAACTGAAACTAACGAAACAAATTGTGTTATCTTAAGCACTAGCAGCTGAATAAAGAAAAAGCCAAAAATGCTGATAAATATTGACCCAACATGGTCTAACTGAAAGAACTTCTAAATGCGTAAATCAAGCTGTTACAAAAGTGCATTTAGCCTCAGTGGTATAGCTACAATTAAGCTCCTGAATTTTGAACAGCATGGTTATTAAATACATATATACAGTGTTGTAATAAGATAATTTATTTTTCAGAAACAGAAAGTAATTTTGACAGATAATACACGTCTTCCATATCCAACTTGGCATCAGGGCCACATGAGCCTCAGGGTAATAGCTAGGAACAATTGCATCAGTGGAGCATAGGAAGAGATAACAATAGAGATGTGATTTTCTTAGAAACCTCACATTTAACAGGGGAATTCAAAGTTCATTCATACAATTGAATGGACATTCCATGAATATTTTCTGAACTCCTCTTCGACTCACTCCAAGCATTATTTTCACAGCAATGCATGTAAGTAAACACATTCACAGCCCACCTAAAGATCAGTGCGTAACTCAAACAATCTTCGTTTACCAGCTCCTTCCTTGTCTGGGACTTAACTTGTATCCCCACATTCAGGCTACTCTGCATGCCCAATGTTTTCCTTACTCTCAAAACAGCCGTTCAGTGTGTCCATGCATGTCTAAGTTGAGCACAGTCATTTTCACTCTTCTGGTTGGCACTTCTGACTGATTTTCCCAGGGCCTCTACTTACTTATGTATTTCCTGGGGTTGTTATATTTTAAGAATGCAACCTTCTTACAACATAATTAATGGATACATCATATAACCCAGTGGAAGACAAGTTTTTCAAATAATTAAAATGATAATCACTTCAGCAGCATGCTTACCCAGTTCCTGTTGTCCAACACCTGCTGCATTCCCTGGGTGAGGGTAAGGTCTTCGCTAAGCTGGACCTTGCCCAAGCCTATCAACAACTGCCTGTCGATGATGCCACTGCTGAAGCCCAGACAATCGTCACCCACCGAGGGGCATTCCGTTGCCGCCGTTTACAGTTTGGGGTGAGTGTGGCTCCTGGCATCTTCCAAAGCCTTATGTAGCATCTGCTGCAAGGGCTTCTGGGTGTGGTGCCATATTTCAACGACTTCTTGGTGTCAGCAGACTCACACCAGCAGCTGTTCGAGCTCCTCCGCGCCGTGCTGACCAGGTTCCAGGAGGCCGGGCTCAAGGTAAAGAGGAAGAAGTGCCCGATTGCTGTTCCACAGGTGGAGTTCCTCAGCTATCTTATCGACGCCTCCGGCCTTCACCCAACAACATCCAAGATCTGTACTATCCAGCAGGCCCCAATCCCAAAGAACAAGACGGAGTTGCAGGCATTCCTGGAACTGCTGAACTTTTATAACATGTTCCTGCCTCACAAAGCGACGGTAGCCGAGCCTCTTCACCGACTCCTCAGCACGAAGACACCTTGGTCCTGGGGTCATCGGGAGACGGCGGCCTTTAACGCGGTCAAGGCTCTCCTTTCTTTGGACAATGTGCTGGTACAGTACAGTGAAGCCAGGCTGCTGGTCCTTGCCTGCGACACCTCACCTTTTGGCATCGGCGCTGTCCTCAGCCACCATTTTCCAGACGAAAGATAAGCACCGCTCGCCTACTTTTCCAGGACGCTAACTGGTGTCCTGGATGTCCTAGACATCCAGGTGTTAGACATGGTGTTTCCTGCTTGGCAGGGGGTTGGACTCGATGGCCCTTGTGGTCTCTTCCAACTCTATGATTCTATGATTCCAACTGAATGGAATTACAGCCAGCTCGACAAGGAGGCACTGGCACTTGTGGCTGGAGTGAAGAGGTTCCATGAATTGAGGCCTGCGCCACCGGCAGCTAAGGGACACGTCTGGGAGACACCCAAGACACCCTGGTCGAGGGTGTCTCCCAGATCTGGCTGACCCCTTTTACAGCCGGACCTTTATGGTAGTGGTGGACACCTATTCCAAATGCCAAATGGCTGGAGGTGGCCCTGATTCCCTCCACCACCACCGTGGCCGTCATCCGGGTGCTGCGAGGCCTCTTTGCGACACATGGGTGTCCTGATGTCCTTGTCTCCAACAAAGGACTGCAGTTCACGTCAGGCACTTTTGAGCGGTACCTTTTGGGACTGGGCATCTGCCAAGCCCTAATAGCACAATTTCATCCATCCAGCAACGGGCAAGCGGAGAGAATGGTGTGCTCGGCAAAAGAGGCACTGGCGCGCCTGGACCAGGGAGACTGGCACGAGCGGGTCACCAAATACTTGTTTGTGCAACACATCACCCCATATGCGGCCACAGGACGGAGTCCTGCTGAACTGCTTATGGGCCACCACCTCAAATCTCCGCTCGACTGGCTGCACCCAGACTTTGCCGTGGCTGAACCCCCGGGCTGTGCCAACGCACCATGGTCATTTGTTCCAGGAAACTAGGTCTTTGCCCGGAACTTTGTGGGGGACATTCCTTGGGTGCCAGCAACAGTACTGGGAGTCACTGGACCTCGCTCGTACCAGGTGGCACTCAAAAACGGACGTTTGTGGCGCCAGCACATAGACCAGCTTAGGCGCAGGGTTGGGGACTTGGACACTACCGTGGTGCCCCAACTGCGCTCGTGGCTCCGGAACAGACACTTACAGATGGCAAGGCTCCACGTATACCTCTCTCGCAAACTGTGGGCATGGAGCTGAACCAAGCTGCTTCAGAGGGTCTGCCGGACTTCCCACAGACTCAGACCACTGCCGTGCCTGACATTCCACCAACTCCACTTGCAGAGGTTCCATCCACAGCAGCGGATCCAGGGGACTTGGTTTCAACGCCACCTAGGGTTGCGCCACAGCCTCAGCAAGAATTGGGCGGTCCCTCCGGACCAGGGTACTGGTCCCCGGCGGTCTGGCAGAGTTTCCAAGTGCCCAACTTGTTTAAAAGACTATGTTGTTGGACATGTAACACCGTCAGTCTAATGGAAGTAGGTGAAATGTAACCGATATGCTTTTGTGCCTAATGGAACCATTACGTGTAGTGCTGTATATAAGGAAACCATTACGATTGTAACTAACACCTTATCTTGGTGGGGAGGGGTGTTATGTACTGAAGTTGTCACCCTGGGCCAGCAGGGGGATACTGTAGATAGTTTTCACTCAGGTCCACATATGCAAATAAGGGATTGAAAGTGACATTCAGTGATTGGATAGTTACAGAAAGTGGTTACAGTTGCATTGTAGTGGAGCTCTATATAAGCAGGCTGGCTGAACCCCTCAGTTCAGTTCTGTTCTGGCCTGTGAATAAACAAGAGCTGTTTGAAGAATCGCTGTGTCGTTTGATATGTTCACCCACAACTTAACAGGAGAGATTCATATGGGAGCAAGCAGCCTCAGACATAACCTGGACTTAAGCCACTGGACGTTTTCCCAGGCTGAAAAGCTTCATTGCCATGGCAGGAGATCCATAGAAAGATGTCTTGCAACTACAAAAGGGCTTCCAATCTTTAAATAACATTGAACATATACATAACATAATCTAGGCTCAAACTGAACTCTTAAATGTTTAACAGTTGTGCATTTCCAGAGGTGTACCTTTCATGACAGGGACGCGGGTGGCGCTGTGGGTTAAACCAGAGAGCCTAGGACTTGCCGATCAGAAGGTCGGCGGTTCGAATCCCCATGACGGGGTAAGCTCCCGTTGCTTGGTCCCTGCTTCTGCCAACCTAGCAGTTTGAAAGCACATCAAAGTGCAAGTAGATAAATAGGTACTGCTCTGGCGGGAAGGTAAACAACATTTCCGTGCACTGCTCTGGTTCGCTAGAAGTGGCTTAGTCATGCTGGCCACATGATCAGGAAGCTGTATGCCGGCTCCCTCGGCCAATAAAGCGAGATGAGCGCCACAACCCCAGAGTCGGCCACGACTGAACCTAATGGTCAGGGGTTCCATTACCTTTACCTTTACCTTTCATGACAACCCACCCTATTCCCCTGGGGCAGCCAGGAATCTGCATATGTTTGCAAGAAGCATGCTATCATTCTCCCCCCCCCCCCCCGCAAACTGCCCCACGTTACATCTTTCTAGTTTAACTGGCACACAATATTCTGGGACTACTGACATGCTCAGTCCTCATTGGACTGCTTGGAGTTTGGGTGTTAAGGTGTTATAGTTTTCTATGCTCTTTATTCTCCTTTGTTTTGTCTGTTTAAGATGTTGTGCACAGCAGCTACTGGGACATGGAACAGTGAGGTGCATATCATCTGCCTTCATGTCATGTGCAACTGCTTCCCAACCCAGGACATTTGCTCAATCAATTTGCAGGTGACAGTTTTGTAATTGCAGAGTTTTCTTTAGGCAGGGGGTTGGGGTAGTTGCACATCTACAGCCATTTAAGAGTGGCTGCAAAGTATTGCAACCACCTTTGATTTCAACAACAAGCCTTGTTATTTCATTTTTGTAATTTCATTTTCAGGCCTTTTTCTCACTTGCTTGTGTTGTTGGTCTTTGCCTTCAAACATCTATCAATAACTCCACATTCCACTCCCGTAGAACCATGTAAGTTTGGTGTGTGGGATGGATTTCTGGGAGGTTGGCTAGTCTAACACCCTATCCAGTGTAGAAAAGTCAACATTAGAGCATCCCTAACAGATGACTATGCAGCCTGTTCTTGAATAGCTCCAGATTTAGGGCATATGGATGAGATTCGTACTGAAGATGGGGTTCGAAGCAGCTGTAAGGCATTAGCTTGGTTCCATTCAAAACAGTGTGGCTAAGGGCAGCCACCACCAAATTATTATAATTATATAATCTGACCAAACAGATCAGATGTCACAAATTATCCTCTCTCTTTCACAACAATCTGCTGCAATTGCAACAAGGAGGGTTAAAGTTCCAGAAAATTATTTCATCAGGTCTCAGTAATGACTTTGGAGTCATTGTCCAATACTCATGGCACAACAGTGTGTCCCTGGCACCCATCAGTACCCCAGCTTTACCGCATGAGCTGTGCTTTTAGGCATTTGTTACATTTTGATTTGGGCCCTTGAAGACCAGAACTTTGCCTTGGGAACTAACTTTGCACTCCCAACAAAGTTGGACCCCACACCAATGAGTGCAAAGATGAAAGCACTGGTTCATAGTCAACATATCTCTTAATCCTTCAATAAACTAGTTCTCATGGACCTTGGATATTCAGGTAATGCATAGGTGGCAAAGCACACCAGTGAACTTCTCCCACATTAATTTTGGAATAGTGTCAATGTGGTGGAGGTATTCCAGTTATAGAGAGACATACCACCATTTGAGATGGAGATGCCACAGAATACATATTTTCAATATTCTATGAGAACAGATTGATTTTACCCCACGGTTTTGATTCCTTTCACTCTTTAAGGGGTTTACTTTCACTCTTTACATGGTTTAAAAAGTTTCTTAAGGGAACAGATCACTTTCTATACTTGCATGTTGCATCGAGATTATTGGTTGTCCCAATGTGGTGGAAATTACATGTTTGGGGAAGAGACCAAAGTATGAAAATTTACGGATATTGAATCTAACTGAGAAAATAAACCATAATGTAACAGTGCTGAAAAGAAATAAACAACGTATGCATTTTATGCCATCCTGTGGCCATTTACTTCGTATCCTGGCTAAAAGCATCTAAGCAATGTGTTGTCAGCAGAATCACCATAAATCTGGATGTCGTCACCTGCTTGATGCTTTAGCTGAAGATGACTACAGTCTGGATGGATGCTTTCATACAATGCTGATGAAATAACGTAGGAGAATTTTGTAGAAAATCTTAAAAAAGAACAAATGTTTGAAAAATATGGATACTTATGTGTTAGCTGGAGAGATTGCAGAAAGGGTGGCATATTCTGACTTTGTGTAGCTGCTTAGTGTTGTTGTTGTTGTTGTTATACATTTTTGAAAGCCAATAAAATATACATTGGTAAAAATGGTAAAATTGGTAAAAACCCGATAACAAATGCTGGAAATGTAAAGAAACTGAAGGTACATTTTTTCACCTTTGGTGGACGTGCCCAAAGATTAAGGCTTTCTGGGAAATGATATATAATGAATTAAAAAAGGTATTTAAGTATACCTTCCCTAAGAAACTAGAGGCCTTTCTCCTGGGCATAGTCGGCCAAATGGTGTTAAAAAAGGATAGAACTTTCTTTATGTATGCAACAACAACAGCAAGAATACTCATCGCAAAGCACTGGAAGACACAAGAACTTCCCACGCTGGAGGAATGGCAGATGAAATTTATGGACTATATGGAATTGGCGGAAATGACTGGTAGAATCCGTGACCAGGGAGAAGAGTCGATGGAGGAAGATTGGAAGAAATTTAAAGACTATCTTCAGGAACATGGTAAAATTAAAGAATGTTAGAGTGATGTTGGACTGAAAATAAGCGGTTTCCAGCTGTACAGGTTAAAGTCAATGATAGACTAAGATTAACAATTAGGATTAAAGATGTTTAAAGAAATGGAAATTTGACATTAAGAGGAAAAATCTCAACATTATATGATATTAAGACTAAAGATCAGGTTTAAAGAAGTTGAAGTTATATAATTCAATATTTTATTAAAGCTAAAGATTGGGATTAAAAAAGTGGAAAAGAAATTGCTGGACAAACAATTTGGATTGGAATACAAAAGGGGGAGGTATGAGGAAGTCCAGAAAATAAGAAACTAAAAAATGGAAATGGAAAAGAGATATTGTTTTTAATTGTTATGTTTTTTATTTTTTTATTGTTGAATTTTGCTTTTTTTGTGTGTGTGTTTTTGTTTATGTATTGTGTATGTTTTTTCTTTCTCTCTTTGTGGTTCAGAACTTTAATAAAAATTAAAAAAAAATGGTTCAGGTATCAGAAAATATAAAAGGTTTCCAGTTAATAGAGAAATATAATGCATATAGATGAGGTTGTACTGAAGATGGGTAGTGAGGTCGGTGTAAACTTCTAGTTTTATTCAATTAAAGGCAACGTGGCTAAAGGCAAGCAGATCAGATGACTCCAAGTGTCTTCACTCTTTGCCAGCAATGTGATGCAATTGGAACAAGGAGGAATGAAATTTCAGAACCCTGGTACCTGTCTATAACCCTGAGCAATGCCTAGTTTTACCACCTCAGCAGTGCTTTTTTCTGGGGCCTGGAAGATGATAAAAAATATATGCTCTTTCCAACCAAGTTAGACACCACATAAAACAAAAGCAAAGGCAAAAGCAATGACTCGTGGTAAATACACCCTGTTTTCCAATTAAAACCCATCATTCTTAAAAAAAAACCAAAAAAAAAACCAAAAAACCAACAACCAATAAAATGAAAAACTTTTAGGGGTCCTGCTCATGAAACAATAATGTCTGAAAGGAGCAGATTGTATGTTTCTATACACGTTGCATTAGGAAAATGGAAAAAGGGCAAGACAAAAAATAAGGGGATTTCAGTATGGCATCTTTTAAAATTATAACTTAAGAAGCATGAATTTTATAGGGGGAAACAAATCATATGTGGAAAATGTACTCTAAGGTTTCTAATCCTGATGTGACTGTAAGTTGGTCTCATATCCATTTCCTGAAGGAACTGCAAACCACATTAAATTTTATTAAGAAACTACAGGCAGTTGAAGATTTTATATAGCACTGGTAGGGAAGCATTCCTACAGACTCCCAGGCTCGTAAGAAAGCCACAGACTGTGGCTCCCCAACCATGGAAGTAGAAGAACCAACTCCTGGGTGAGCTTTGGTTGTAAACCCAGCAAAGCAACCTTGGTCCCACTGCCCAGTATTCACCCAAAATATGCATGTGAGACCTAAAATGTACCCCTAAGCCCCATGAGGAACGAAGCACAGGCTGATCCCTAAAAGGTATCCTAAACCCAATAATTTCAGAGTGTGCCTAATGTTTTCTTCTCTCCAACTACCTCCCTTGCCCAGACTCAATGCAAGGTAGACACACCAATTTCTTTCCACTTTCTTCTTCCTATATCTCTCTATAATACAGTGGTACCTCGGGTTACATGCGCTTCTGGTTACATACGCTTCAGGTTACAGACTCCGCTAACTCAGAAATATTACCTTGGGTAATAAGCAAAAGAACTTTGTTTCAGGATGAGAACAGAAATTGTGCAGCGGCAGCGCAGCGGCAGCAGGAGACCCCATTAACTAAAGTGGTGCTTCAGGTTAAGAACAGTTTCAGGTTAAGAACAGACCTCCAGAACGAATTATGTTCTTAACCCGATGTAACACTGTAAATGGTATCACAACATAGCGGAGGCCTCCTCATAAGGAAGATCATTGTCCTTTACTTCCACATACATATTTTTACTCTCTATCTCAACTTTACATCCCTACACCCCATTTGACTGCTTCACTGCCATTGGCTCATCCCTCTGCTGGGCTGCACTAATGACCTTTGAGCTAATCTGCAGCTGAACCAACAAGGGCTTCCTCAACTGCATCTTTGCACATTGCCTGGTACTTTCCACTTGACTGGTTAGAGTGATGAAGAGTGATTGAGAGTATTGTCTTGTTTGTGTTGTTTGTGGAGACAGCTAGCTCCATGCTGTGTGAGATTTCAATTCTCACCAAGTACACTTCTGAGTCATTGACACCAGCAGCTGAGCTCACTTGCCATCCCTTTTTCCCTAGAGGAGGGTGACCACTTCCATGGCAGGAGAATCAGTCTTACTGGTTGAAGCCTTCAGTACATCCATGCAATATGAAGCCATGATGGGTTAAGGGTTTTCTTAGATGTTGAAGGCTGAGGGCTACTCTTCTTAGCTGCAGATTACTTTCTTGCTTACAGTCTTACCAAGAACAATCTAATATCCAAACCTTCCTCCTTCTCAGAAGAGGAATCCTGTGGTGGGGGATACTGTATTTTTTTCTGTTTATAGGACACCCCCATGTATTAGATGACCCCTATTCCGTGTATAGGATGACCCCCAATTTCAAACTTTAAAAATATGAAGGAAAATATAGTCTTATACAAGGTAAAATACAGTATGGGGGTTTCTTTGCAGGTTGCATCTTGGTTTTGCCCTTGCCTTTGTAGTCTCTAGATTCTTTCTTTGGTGACATTACAATTTAAATCATACATTAATGCCATAGGAGGGAAATGCTGAAAAGTTTTTGGCAAGAGCTAATGAAATGAAAGAGAATTAATTAAGCCAATTCAACACTGAGCTTCGATTTTTGCTATGTCCCTCTGTGTCTTCTTGGCAAACACACAGCCCCCACTCCCAGACCTCAGGGAACCATTTGTTCCTACATGTTGCCCACAGCGTGAATCCTTGGCCTATAAATATCTCCATGTAAGCCTCTACTTGCATCATTCCTCTTCCCTGGTCCATCTCTTTTGAGTCTCCCGATCTTTCAAAAATGATGAAAACACTTCTGAGCACATGCCTCCTCTTGGGCCTGCTTTCTCCAGGTGAGTAGCAACCAGTGCAATGGAATTCTTTAGATGACTGCAAAAATGTTTGCTCCTTGGGTGGGAATGTGGGTGAGGACAGGATATCAATATAAAAGAGAGTAAGGACTGCTGGCTAACCAAGGAGAGTAAACTCAAGAGTTTAAGCACTTAAGCCTTGGTGACCAAGTATAGTCAGTTGTAAACATTTATTTATGTGGCAGAGGAATCAGAATAATCATGCTAATAAGTGAAAGCTACAGTTTCCAAGATACTTAAGATAGCCATTCGATCTAGAATTTATTATTATTTATTCATTTATTCATTAATATATGTATTGCTTCATTCCCAAATGGCTTCTGTGCTATTTAGAAAACAGCAACAAAAGAAATCTGCATCTTTGTTAAAATCCAGAATGATTAAAATATACACCATAGTTAAAATAGCCAATAATAAACCCTTAACATAAAAACTACCCTGATTAAATGGTGTGTGAGTGAGAGATAGAATGGGAGAAAATCTCAAGTACTGGAGCGGCAATGAGCATTTCACATAAAGTTCATAACTTTATTTCTCTAGCCAAAGGCCATGACAATTCTAGCTTGATTTCACATTAAACCTTACAATCATCAAAACAACATATAGTAATTTTATCTAATTTCCTTTCCTGTTATTTTTTCCCAGCTGGTGCATAGAAGGGCACTCCAAGAAGCCAATATGGTCTCACAAAAGAAATCAAACTGAAAAAGACAGTTTCTAAAACTTTAATGGAGTTTGACTCTGCCCCCCCAGATTTCAGTGTCAAATAGCATTTCAGTAAGCACTATGCTACCAAGTATCTTTAGGGCAGGTTCATTTAGCTGCCCTCCCTTATTGTAATAGAATTTCATTAATGCTCCTTTGGTTTTCAGTGCTTTGACTTTCACGGCTCAATATTACTCTTCCCAGAGAATGTTTCACTAAAGAGTACACCAAGGGATATGGGTGGCACTGTGGTCTAAACCACTGAGCCTCTTGGGCTTGCTGATCAGAAGGTGGGTGGTTTGAATCCCTGCGACGGGATGAGCTCCCATTGCTCTCTCCCAGCTCCTGCCAACCTAGCATTTCGAAAGCACGCCAGTGCAAGTACAGTATATAAATAGGTACTGCTGCGGCAGGAAGGTAAACAGTGTTTCAGTGCACTCTGGCTTCTGTCATGGTGTTTTGTTGCACCAGAAGTGGTTTAGTCATGCTGGCCACATGATCCCGAAAGCTGTCTGTGGACAAACGCCGGTTCCCTCAACCTAAAAGTGAGATGAGCGCCACAACTCCATAGTCACCTTTGACTGGACTTTCCCTTCCCTTCCCTTCCCTTCCCTTTAAACCTAGGTATATAAATGAGCAGGTTTCTTCTATAGCTTCTTGCTCTAAACATCATTTTTTTACTTTTGACTGTGGTCTGTGTTGTTTATAGATAGGCTTTCACACCATGACGCAGGGCAGTTCACAATATAGAATCATTGGCATGCATCAAGATTGAGATATTTCTGCTCCTTTTCCTTTTTTTTTTTTTCAGCCGGTGCATAGAGGGGTACTCTAAGAAGCTACTTTATGGAAGGGAAGGTTGCATTGGCTAAATATGGCACCAAATAATTAATATGAACATTACAGCTAACACATATCTACCCTTTTGCATGACACTTCCTTAAGAAGAAGAACACATTGTACTACTTTACCATCTCAAGAAATCTCTTGCACCAACCTCTATCTCCTTTGTGCAGCAACATCTCTGACATGTACCCACTGTCATGAAAATAGTACCTCATGTGAAGCTCCAGGAAGTCATGGCTGCCGTGATGATCAAACCTGTTCCTCTGGTGCCCTGCATAACAACATAGGTGAGCTGAATCTTCTCACTTACTTTTGGTCACTTCAAGGATTGAGTTTCTTGTGTAAATTAGCATTATTTATTATTTATTTATTGCCTTTATATCCCAACTTTTCTCCAAGGAGCACAAGGTGGTGTATATGGTTCTTCTCTTATGCATTTCACCTTGTGAGGGATATTAAGCTGAGAGGCAGGGACTCCCCAAGGTCACTCAGTGAGCTTCATGGCTAAGTGGGGATTTGAACCCTGGCATCTCAGATTCTAGTCTAGTCCAACACTCAGCATCAATACTCAGCCACATAACCTTACTCCAGCCTTCCTATTCTCTTTCCATCACATGCAGGCTTCATCAGAGAGAACCTGGCATGCATCAGGCTGGGGTTTTGGCCCTTTAGAAATTTCTGGACTACTGCTCCCATCCACCTCAGCCAGTGTGGTCAATTGATAGAGATGGTGCAAGCTGTAGTTCAGTAAATTCTTTGCTTATTGTAACTCACTCTACATGGGGCTGCCCTTGAAACTGACCCAGAAACTCCAGCGAGTGCAGAATGCAGCAGCGAGACTCCTTACGGGGTCCTCGCCACGGGATCACATTCACCCAGTGCTATACCAGCTGCACTAGCTCCCGGTGGAGTACAGGATCAGGTTTAAGGTGCTGGTTTTAACCTTTAAAGCCATATATGGCCTAGGACCCTCGTACCTACGGGACCACCTCTCCTGGTATGTCCCACAGAGGACCTTACAGTATTCAAATAAATTTTGGGGGGAGATTCCGGGCCACAGGGAGGTTAGACTGGCCTCGGCCAGAACCAGGGATTTTTCAGCTGTGGCCCTGATCTGGTGGAACACTCTATCACAAGAAATTAGGGACTTGACATCTTTCCGTAGGCCTGCAAGACAGAGCTGTTCCACCAGGCCTTTGACCAAGGCACAGTCTGTAATCTTCATAGAACTCTAACTTGATGGTTGCCATTAATTTGATTCTGAACTGATTCTAGAATGTATTTTAATTAATTGACTGTGCTATTTTATGTACACTGTGCTATTTTTACCTGTTGTTAGCCACTCTGAGCCCGACTTTGGCCAGGGAGGCTGCAATACGAAATTATTATTATTATTATTATTAGCCACAAATTAGCCATCACTGCATTTACTAGCAGTCCACGCTACACCAGAAGCAGTGAACTCTGGTTTGGTTTTGGTTTGCCTTCCATCATAAGGCAAGGTATTAAGTTTAATATATTATTACAAATTCAATGCAAGGATCATTTTGGGCACCTACAAGTTCTTTCTCTCTTTGCTCTCACACCAGCTGTTCCAGATGAGATATTACAACGGGGGGAAAGGTTTTCTAGCTACCCTATCTCTCCTTCTTGCATTACTCCTACTAACATCCTGTGAAAGAAGAGGTGTGATATGATGTCATCCTCAGAGACCCCTCCGCCTTCAAATTTTTGCAGGGTGGTGGGACACTCACTGTTCAATGACACTAAGACTAAGCCATGCATCTTCACTGTCTGTGAATTTTGGAGCAATTCATGGGATTGTTGGCTCAAGAGCAGCCACATCTTCATTTTATCTTGAGCGTCTTGTGATTTAAGAATGCAATGAAGGGCCATATGGTCCTTTGGCTTCATAATAGTTCCTGGGACATTGGTCATTTCTAGGTTTCAGCTTTCAGTTCTCACCTTGCTTGCATGCCCATCTGAGAAATCAGGTGACTTTTTCATCTGCTACATCTTTCAACTAGAATCTTCCAGACAGACAGATCTATTCCAGTCTCTGCTAAGGGTAGGTGAATTTGTCAATTTTTGTTACTCTCACTTTCTCATTCTCCCCAAACTTCAATTTCTGCACAGTAAATAATTAAATAAATAAATAACTCATTAAAATGTACCACCATTTAAGAGCAATTTTCTCCTCAAAAATATTTTCATGCAGTTGCAAACCATTTTGCCTAATACAAAGTAACTCTGTTGGTTGTTTTAACTCATGTAGCTGGGTGGCATTCAACTAAGTCAGGGGTCAGCAAGGCTTAAGAAACATAAGAGACTTGTGGATTTAGAAGGATAATCGTGTTTTGGTTCATTTTCTTGGTTCAAAAACTGTGCATTATGTAGTTTCTCACTGAAGAATAAAATGTAGTAAAAGGGAAGTATCATTGAAAATATATACATTTAGAGGGAATTAACCAGAGTTTTTGCAGATCTTGTGATTTATTTCCTTTTGTTCTTTTCAGTTCCAGAGTATGAAGTGTCAACTTTCCAGGGATGTGTTTATTCCAAATTATGCCACTCAGGTGATTACAGCTTCAGTGCAGCTAAAGGTAAATTCCTCCAGCTGAAGGTCTACTGCTGCAAAACAAATGAGTGCAACAAGGAACCTGTCCACCGTGAGTATCTGCATCTCTGAAGGTTAAGGGCTTATAAAAACAGTGCTTTTTCTGGCAGAACATGATGGAACACAGTTCTGCCACCTTTTGGGGGGAAGGATGCAGGAGGGCTCTGGGACCCCATCAGATCACCTCCTTTCCTAAGCTAGGCAAATTCTCCTCATGCTTGGGAAAGCAGGCATGAGTCTTAGACAGGATCCTGGAACCTGCTGCCTCCTTCCCAAATCCAGATGGGCTTTGGGAAGGTGGTGGGAGCACTCTTGGCCCCATCAGAGAATCACACCAACTTACCTAAGCTGAGCAATGCTTCCCAGGCTTAGGGAAGGAGACACTAGGCTATGACAGTAGCCAGGAACCTTGCTTTCTCCTACCCAAAGCCACCCATCTCCGGTAGAGGGGGCTCGGTGTCAGAGTGCTCAGGCCAGTAAGTCAAGGACGGGGGCTTCCCTGTGGGGCTGGTAATTGGTTTGCCACCCTTGATGCATTGTAAGTGTGCCAACTGCCTTTCAAGGCCCATTCACTTGGAGTATCTTCTGAGTAGACATTTGTAGAAGTGTTAGAAATCCTTTGACACATCACTTTATTTAATTAAATTAAATACACTGCTTGATTGTAAAAAAATAAAAATAAAAATCCAAAAAAGTTAAAATAACAATAAAATAAAAGCATATTAAAACTTGCATCTATTGTATAAACATGGATAGGCTTGTCTCAATGTTTATAGCAGGCACCCACTTTTGTTTCTAGAAAAAAAGCACTGTATGAACCAATGATATACAGTGTGTCAATTAGTTACAAGAAAAGTATAGAATTCTGTCTTTTGGTCCATTCAGATGCGGGGTGCAAGGGACTAAGAAGTATCTATGGTTGATCCTTGAATCTGGAATGAGTGGAGTAGATGATCACTTCCTTACATACATCTATCACATTTCAAACAAGCAGTCATTGGACTGAAGGAAGAGAAGTAGAAATATGGGAAATATGGGCATTGCTCTCCCCAATGTGGATTCTGGGCCTGCCCACTACTTGCTTGCACACACACACACACAGAGAGAGAGAGAGAGAGAGAGAGAGAGAGAGAGAGATTACATCCAAGAGAATGCAGCTGTCTGTACCTTCAGATACAGAGAGTTAGAATCAGAGAGCAGATAGCTAGCCTGATACATTTCTACCATGTGAGAACTCCAGAAAATACACAAAAAATAGTGTGCATGACAAAAGGTGAAAGACAAAAACATTTTTATAGATGCTCAGCAGAGGTGCCTGTTCTGCAAAGTTGATGGCAAATGTAGGACACGATGTGGAGGTAGCATGTCCAGCTAGGGTCAGAAGTTACTAAAAGGCATGAAAAAAAATCAAAATAAAGGTACAATAAAGAGACTGGGGAATGAGGTGTATCCATATGCTGACTGTAGGTTTTTATTTTGGTAGTTACACCACGTGAAGATCTTTCCCCCAATGGTCTACAGTGCACAGCCTGCTTCAGAAAGACCGATTTTTCCGGCAAAACAGGTTGCCCACGTGAGGGGACTGTCAGCTGCCTTGCCAATGAGACCAAGTGCATTAACTATTCTAGTAGGATGATATGTGAGTAATATTGCCAATGGGGCAAGAAACTCAGCTCCTCTCTGTCTCTTTCTCACTTCAAGAAAAGTAATGACTGATATTATTTTGCATTTTATTTATGATAGGTGTGTATAGCTTTGATTTCTTTCTCTGAGGGAAAGGGCAATAATCTAGTCCTGTTCTGGATTCCATACTATCTGCATATGAATTGCATAAGAACTGGAGGGGACAGGCTCACTCAAGGGTAGGGTTTTACCTTGTGTGAGACTGGGAAGCCTACAAAAGTACAGCACACTCCTTACAGCACACCTTTGTCCTCAAACGCACAAGGTGCATCAGAGCAGAGGGATACAAGGGAGGGTGCAGGACCAGCCAGCACATCACTGCTTCTCCTCACAACAGTATGCACCATTGGGTGCTGGTCCAGGAGTACCCACCCACCTTGGCCAAACATTCAAAAGTAAAGGAGGCTGGGAGAAAGGAGGACACTACTAGTGCATCTCTCTTCATCTATCTTCATAAATAAGTTGCATTGTGTTTATTGAAACTTATTGCATCACAAGTGTGCAAAAGAACTGCAGCCTTAGTCTAACAAAATACATGGGGTGGGAGACCAGGGCTTTTTTTCAGCCAAAACTCATTTCCAGCAACTCTCAGGTAGGCCCCATTGCCATTCTAAGAGAACAAGGGAGGCACTCATGTTGAGTTCCGGCACCTCTTTTTCTAGAAAAATAGCACTATGGCAGAGGGTAACTTCCTGTTCACAATGCATCACCATGGTGTTAGCCAGGAAACTCAAATTCAAAGCAAATAATCAGCAGGCAATCCAATTCTCTCCTTTCTTCTTTTACAGCACAGCATAAACTCAAGACAGACTGAAAAGGAAGGTCCCTGCCAAAGGGGAAGCTTGCAGGCTCTGTGTTTGGCAGGGATCAACTGTAATATTGAGAACTTGATCCCAATGCCAGCACAGCTTCCTGTTGGTGCCACTTAGCTGCTGAACATTGGAAGCAAACTTTGCTTTGAACAAGGGGTTCAGCTGATTGGCTGTGACTGCAAGCCCTCCTCTCAAGCAAATGATTCAGAGTAGTTTCCAAGATTCCCAGTTGTTCTGCTGCTGCAGTGAATTTACCTGCCACATATCTCATGTAATACAGTGTTAGTGTAAGTCAAGTGGATGTTGCTTGGGTAGAATGGTCACATTAGGCCACCTGGTGGGCTTAATTTGGCTCACAAGGTAAGACTAGTGATAGTTGGCTGTCAGATTAATCCTACAGGGTTGTAAACATACTGAGCTTTAATAATCACAGTCATCCTTATCCCCAAGGCCCCAGAACTCATGCAAAGCTTCTCCTTTTTATTACACAGATCATAATAAGACAGCTAATAGACTCCAATTCAAAGGCTGTGCAACTGAAGACTTGTGTGCCCTTGATGGAAAAAACCTTGAATATGGTCACCTGCTAGTCCAAGGAATTAAAGCAAAATGCTGGAATGCTGCAATATCATCAAAGCAAATTGATCTTGAAGGGTAGATACAAGACAGCAAAGCTCTCCTCCTTGTTAATTCCACCATTCATGGTAGCTGCAGAAGAAATCGGGAGCCTAGTGGTGAGAGGAGGAGTTCAGGCCTCATGGGTTTTCTTTTTCACAATTGGTGAAATTCATCATAAAAAAATAAACTCATCTGGCACATTGAATCTGTATTCTGTATCTCTTTGTTTTATATATGCAGAATGAGTAGAATGCTGAGAAAGGGCATTTAAAGTAAAATATGAGAATTTGTATGTTATTTTGTTCAGCCCCAGTTGCATGCCAAGGCCTTGCGACCCTTACGGACAATATTTACACAGACACAATTATTTTGGTTTATGCGTTCAAATAGGCCACAGCTTTATTGTTTACAGATGCGGGTGGTTTAGCTTAGGCATTGTTTAGCTTAGGCCAGGCTATATCTTGATTCCCGCCAGTCTGCAGGGTAAACCACCAGTAGGGGGAGCCCTATGACTTACATAAAATAGGGACTCCTTTGTTAGGTTTCTGTGTGTTGCCACTGTGCAGTTGCTTGGAGTCACAGGACTCTGTTTACATTCCAGGGATTCCAGACTGTTGGAAGTCTCATGGAGGATGGGAGACAGATGTGATGTTTACTGGTTTCCTGTTCCTTTGTTTTTCAGTTGCTCTCTGCCTTCCACAGAAAGAGGATATAAATTCTTACTGTCTGCGTAGTTAGGAATAAAACTCTTAGCCATGTAGCTCATACTATCTCAGCTCCTTCCCTGCGTGCTGGATACTCTGCGTATTGGGAATGTGCCTGGAGCCTGATCAAAGGCTCAGGTCGTTAATTATCATCAGAGGAGAGAATGAAGGCCTCGACCGGAGGAGGAGTAGCTCGGTCGTAGCGGAGGCTATGATACCCCCGAGGGACAAATTTGACAGACACTGGGAGACAAATTGAAATAGGATTTGAATGGATTCACATAATCAGGGGTTCCTGGGTTTGAACCATGTCCTTGTAATGGGAGACGGTGACAGAAGCAAGTGGAGCCCTCTTCAAAGAGAAAATGAAAAAAGCTCCTAACCAAATACAATGTGATCAGTTAGACACGGGCACATTAAAATAATTCCTCATTTATCAACAAGTACTCTCATTATAAACCTCTGCTAATTGTAACTAGAGGTCTGAAGAGTTCATCAGAGTCATATTTTTACGCTGACCCAAAGTGTCTGTCTGAGATGGATTTGGGGCTTGCCCAAAATAAAGTAGGTGGCTTGTGTCAAAACAGAGGTGGTGATTTGTTCTGCCCCATCTTGGTAATCCACATATTAAACACAGTACAGACAAGCATCTACTACAACTGATATTATACTTGCAAGCTTACCACAAGCAGGAATGATAGGATGGGGTAATAACACAAGGGAGAGCAATCAGCAGCCTGGGGAGAAGCCAGAGGAAGAGTTTCATTGTAACTGGCAGGTCAAGGATGTAATCAAAGGAATAACTTTACCTTTACGAAACTTTACCTCTAAATTCACTCCAAATTTTAGAGAGTCTTTTCTCTCCCCACTCTATCTCTGCCAGCTCAGGATATCTCCATCTCTCCATCCATTCTACACTGGCTCCCAGTACATTTCTGAGCACAATTCAAAGTGTTGGTGCTGACCTTTAAAGCCCTAAACGGCCTCGGTCCACTATACCTGAAGGAGCATCTCCACCTCCCCCATTCTGCCCGGACACTGAGGTCCAGTGCCGAGGGCCTTCTGGCGGTTCCCTCGCTGTGAGAAGCCAAGTTGTGTGGCAAGTTCCCTCCCCCCCCCCAGTGGAAATAAAGACACAAGACACCATGATTCAAGTTAATGGGCGAAATAGGCCACAACTTTATTGATTACAGGAATGAGCGGTATTGGCTTAGGCATTGGTCCTATCGACTATCCGGCTTCAGCCCGATTGCATGAAGACCGGAAAGGGTTAACCACCAGAAGATGGAGTCCTGCTGATGCACGTCAACTAGGAGCTCCCCCGGGGTCACCGCTCAGGGGCGTGCCTTAGGTCCATACCTCCATATGCTTCGGACAGGGCCACGCCCCCCAGAATCCTTTATTTGACTACCCTTCTATGTGGGGGAGGTGATGGCGCTTTCTCCCCCCCTCTCATTTGCTTAACAATGCTCCTTCCCAATGCCTAACCGCCAATACCGCATAGTTGTGACGAGTTGCTACTAGGTAGGTGAAAAAAGCAAATGGCTGGAGCCAATTTGCCAAGTGGAAAAATTCCTACCAGGCCCCATGACGGCGACCAACCGAAGTCCATAGCAATGTCAGCGAGCCTGCCTAAAGGGTGGGAGGGATGGGAAACCGGAACAGCTGGAGCGGTGAAAAGAGGACGAGCCTTGGCCGCGCCAGCCCTAAATAGGGCGGGCCACGCCTCCCGAGCCAGCCAATTGGCTGGCAGGGGAGATGACGTGGCCGAGGATTCCCTTCAGTCTCGCGGGGGCTGTGAACCAGCCCCCGTGCATGTGAGGGTGGGGTGAAGCCCACAACCCCACCTCCTCTCCAGCTCGGAAGTGGCTTTACAGGGAACCAGGCAGAGGGCCTTCTCGGTAGTGGCACCCCCCTGTCAAAGAGAAAAATAACTACCAAACGTTTAGAAGGCATATGAAGGCAGCCCTGTTTAGGGAAGCTTTGAATGTTTAATAGGTTATTGTATTTTAGTGTTTTATTGGACTGTGGCTCCCCTCAGAGGATGACCAGGTGTCATCCCTGAGGGGAGGGTGACAAAATCCCGCCCGGGCTCAATCTGTTAGGATATTTCCGTTCCACCTTAAAAGGGAGCAGGCTGTGAGTCACAGAGTCTGCGTATTTCCTGTTCACAGGATGTTTATGTTTTGCTATTGCTTTCGTTTTCTCTCTCTGTGTCGTAGACACTAAAGCAGGCAGTCATGTTTTTCTGTGTTCTGATCAACGCTGAATAAACTTGTAAATAATGCTCTCCTGAGTGCAACTTTTGGCTGTGCATTATCTGCTGATAGAGCATGCATGAGCTCTGGAATGTGGCAAGATATTTTCTAGAAACTCATGTCGCTGCGTGCCTACGGGAGGTCGATGGATCGTCCGGCAGACGGCTTGGGGGCCTTGATGGACTTTATCTCCCTGGCAGTATCCCAACACAATCACAGCAACACTGGATTGCACCAGACGGCCTGGCCACCACGCCGGATCATACCCCCCAGCCTGACCACCACACCAGATCACCTCCCCCCCAGCCGGGCGTGATCATCCTGCCTCCTGGGTCGGGAGTAGCAGGCAGGCGGCACACCGTTACCCTATGCTCCAGGCTGGAGGAGGCAGGCAGGCAGGGGAGAAGACTAGAAGGAGACAGGTGAGCAAACAATGGAGGGGGCTGCACATGGGCACAGTGGACCCTGTCCTGTCCCTATGGGTGCCATGCGCCCCATCCCATCCATCCCTATGGGTGCCGCGTGCCCTGTACCGTCCATCCCAATGGACGATTCGACCCACCCCTATGGGTGGTTCACCCTGCCTCTGGGCGCGCTGCCCCAGGTACCTGAGGCTTCCTCCATCACTGGCTCCCCAACAATGGAAGTAGAAGAACTAACTTCTGGGTCAGCTTTGGCTGTAAACCCAGCAAAGGCACTGTGGTCCCACTCCCCAGCATTCACCCAAAATATGGATGTGAGACCTCAAGTGTATCCCTAAGTCCCACCAGGCTGATCCCTGAAAGGCATCCTAAACCCAATAATTCTGCAGTGTGTCTAAGGTTTTCTTCTCTCCAACTGCTTCCCTTGCCTACACTCAATGCAAGGTAACTACACCAATTTCTGTCCACTTTCTTCTTCCTATATCTTGCTATAATAAATGGTACCACAACATAGTGGAGGCCTCCTCATAAGGATGATCATTGTCTTTTACTTCCACATACACACTTTTACTTTCTACCTTAACCTTACATCCCTACACCGCATTTGACGGCTGCACTGCCATTGGCTCATCCCACTGCTGGGCTGCACTAATGGCCTTTGAGTTAATCTGCAGCTGAACCAACAAGGGCTTCCTCAACTGCATCTTTGCACATTGACTGGTACCTTCGACTGGACTGTTCAGAGTGACGAAGAGTGATTGAGAGAATGATCCTGTTTGTGTTGTTTGTGGAGACAGCAGGCTCCATGCTGTGTGAGGTTTCGAGTCATTGACTCGAAAGTCATTGACTGAGTAATTGACACCAGCAATTGAGCCCCAGACCTCAATGAACCATTTGTTCCCAGGTGTTGCCCACAGCATGAATCCTTGGCCTATAAATATCTGAAAGTAAAACCTCTTCCTGCATCAGTTCTCTTAGCTGGTCCATCTCTGAGTTTCCTGATCTTTCAAAAATGATGACAACACTTCTGAGCACATGCTTCCTCTTGGGCCTGCTTTCTCCAGTTGAGTAGGAACCAGTGCAATGGGATTCATTTTATCATCTTTGTTGTAGTTTAGTCGTTTACTCGTGTCCGACTCTTCGTGACCCCATGGACAAGAGCACACCAGGCACTCCTGTCTTCCACTGCCTCCCGCAGTTTGGTCAAATTATCATCTTTAGATGACTGCAAAAATGTTTGCTCCTTGGGCAGGAATGTGAGTGAGGACAGGATAGCAGCATAATAGAGAGTCAGGACTGCTGGCTTACCAAGGAGAGTAAACTCAAGTTTAAGCACTTAAGCCTTGGTGACCAAGTATAGTCAGTTGCAAACATGTATTTCTGTGATGGAAGAATCTGATTAACCATACTAATAAGTGAAGGCCACAGTTTCCAGGATACTTAGGATAGCCATTCAATCTAGAATATATTATTTATTCATTAATATATATATATTGCTTCATTCCCAAATGGCTTCTGTGCTATTTAGAAAACAATAGCAACAAAAGGAAATCTGCATCTTTTTTAAAATCCAGAATGATTAAAATATACACTATAGTTAAAATAGCCAATAAAAAAACCTTAACATATAAACTACCCTGATTAAAAGGTAATCCCCCTCTCTCTCTGTGTATACATTCACACCAACCATTACCTGCTTCTCTAACATCCTTGTCCTTAGTAAGTGTTCCCTAAGCCAGGCTCTCTTCCAAGACAAAAGTCAACTAATAGGGAAACTGTGTGTGAGTGAGAGAGCAGCAATGAGCATTTCACGTATAGTTCATAACTTTATTGAACAAGCCAAAGGCCATGACAAACTTGTAGCAATGGTATTAATAAAAGAATACAGAGCAGACATCCATAATATAAGCTAACTCCCATGATGTAAGAGAGAGAAGATACCAGAGACACCAACAAACTAAATTCTAGCTTGATTTCAGATTAAACCTAACAATCACCAAAACCAACATGGCCCCCAATTCCATATAGTACAGCACAGGAAAATGTTGCATTGGCATAGAAGCAATTTAAACACACACACAACCCCCCCCCCACACACACACATACACAAACTTTAACTGAGCACATTCCACTCTTGCCTTAATTGTTGGCCACCTAGATTCTGTAGAAATAAAAGCTGTTGATATTACTGGTGGTATGGTGTGTAGTTTCAAAATAATATTTATTCTGAGCAGTTTTGAAAACTTTAATGGAGTTTGACTCAGACCCCCAGATTTCAGTGCCATAGAGCATTTCAGTAAGCACTTTGCTACAAATTATCTTTAGGACAGCTTCATTCAGCTGCCCTCCCTTATTGTAATAGAATTTCATTAATGCTCCTTTGGTTTTTGGTGCTTTGACTTTCACTGTCTCAATATGACTCTTCCCATAGAGGGTTTCATTAACTAATACACATAGGTATATAAATGAGCAGATTTCCTGTGTACAGTGGTACCTCGGGTTAAGTACTTAATTCGTTCCGGAGGTCCGTTCTTAACCTGAAACTGTTCTTAATCTGAAGCATCACTTTAGCAAATGGGGTCTCCTGCTGCTGCCGCGCCGACGGAGCATGATTTCTGTTCTTATCCTGAAGCAAAATTCTTAACCTGAAGCACTATTTCTGGGTTAGCGGAGTCTGTAACCTGAAGCGTATGTAACCTGAAGCGTATGTAACCTGAGGTACCACTGTAGTTTCTTGCTTTTAAACACCTGTGTTATTTATACATAGGCTTTCACACCATGAAGCAGGGCAATTCACAATATAGAACCATTGGCATGCATCAAGATTGAGATATTTCTGTTCCTTTTCCTATTTTTTTTTCAGCCGGTGCATAGAGGGGTACTCTAAGAAGCCACTCTATGGAAGGGAAGATTGCATTGGCTAAATATGACACCCAATAATTCATATGAACATTACAGCTAACACACACCTACCCTTTTGCATTCCACCTCCTTAGAAAGAAGGACACCTTTTTCCACATTATAGTACTTTACCATCTCAAGAAATCTCTTCCACCAACCTCTATCTCCTTTCTGCAGCGGCATTTCTTACATGTGACTACTGTCATGAAATGAGTACCTCATGTGAAAATACCGAGAGCAAAGCCTGCAATGATACTCACATCTGTTCCTCTGGTGTCTGAGTAACAACATAGGTGAGCTGAATCTTCTCACTTACTCTTGGTCACCCCAAGGAATGACTTTCTTGTGTAAATTAGCATTATTTAGTATTATTTTTTGCCTTTATAGCCCATCATTTCTCCAAGGAGCACAAAGTGGCATATATGGTTCTTCTCTTATGCATTTAACCTTGTGAGGGATATTAAGCTGAGAGGCAGGGACTCCCCATGGTCACCCAGTGAGCTTCATGGTGGAGTGGGGATTTGAACCCTGGCATCTCAGATTCCAGTCCAACAGTCAGCACCCATACTCAGTCACATAAGGCGGAAAGGCATTCCCTTTTCCTTTCCATCACATGCAGGCTTCATCAGAGACAACCTGGCATGCATCACCTTGGGGTTGGCTAACCTATGACCCTTTAGAAATTTCTGGACTACCACTCCCTAACACCTAAGCCAGCATAGTCAATGGCTAGAGATGATGCAAGCTGTAGTTCAGTAAATTCTTTAGGGCCACAAATTAGTCAACACTGTCTTAACTAGCAGTCCACACTACACCAGAAGCAGTGAACTCTGGTTTGGTTTTGGTTTGCCTTCCATCATAAGGCAAGGTATTCAGTTAAATATATTATTACAAATTCAATGCAGGTGCCAAACCATTTTGGGCACCTGCAAGTTCTTTCTCTCTTTGCTGTTACGCCAGCTGTTCCAGATGAGATATTATAATGGAAAAATGGTTTTCTGGCAACCTTATCGCTCCTTCTTGCATTACTCCAACTAACATCCTGTGAAGGAAAAGGTGTGACATATTGTCATGCTCAGAGCAGTGGGGGAGGAAGCCGCTCGGGCACCCGGAGTGGCAAACACGACGTGCTCCTGGGGGCGAGGGAATCTGCCCACTAGGACGTGCCGATCCTCCCTGTGGTGCCATCGGCAACACCCGATCCTCCCGGGGAGCACACTTAAAGTCACCCCCCCTCCACTGGGATGACACCTGTCCTATCTGCTGTAGGATTTGGAGTCAGGGGGCGCTGTTGCCTCACTGCTTTGCCTGCTCATGGCTTTGCAGGTTGCTGTGATTAGGAGGTGGAAGGCGGGGTGCACTGAATCTCACCCCCCTTCAGGCTGAAGGGGGTGACATTCGTTGCCCCCCTCCCGTGACTCCTAACCCTAGAGCAAGCTGGGGGAGGTGGGAGAGCCACAGTAACTGCTTTGCCATGTCGCTTTGCCACTCACTGGACTTGGGGGAGTCACAGGCGGGGGTGGCTGTGCCGAATGTCACTCCCCTTCAGGACAACACCCAGTGCGGCCAGCACCCCCACACCCCTGTTGGTACGCCCCTGCCTCAGAGACGCCCTGTTGCCTTCAAATTCTTGCAGGGTGGTGGGAAACTCAGAGTGCAATGACACTAAGACTAAGCCATGCATTTTCACTGCCTGTGAATTTTGGAGCAATACATGGGATTGCTGGCTCAAGAGCAGCCACATCATCGTTTTCTCCTGAGCATCCTGTGATTTAAGCACACAATAATGGGCTATATGGCCCCTTGGCCTCACAATGATTCCTGGAACATTGGTCAGTCTAGGTTTCAGCTTCCAATTCTCTCTTTGTCTGCATGCCCTTCTGAGAAATCAGATGATTCCCCCTAATACTAAGTAACTCTGTTGGTTGTTTGAACTCGTATAGCTGAGTGGCATTCAACTAAATCCTACTCAGAGTAAACAGTTGAAATCATTGAACCTATGACAGCTACAATCATTAACTATGTTGAGTCTCCCATGAATTTGACTAGCAATAAATACCACCCACTGTTTCTATGCTTGTTTTTCCTTAATATTTGCATATTTGTATGCAGTGTTTGGTTGGAGAATTGTGGATTTTGAAAGATAATTGTGTTTTGGTTCATTTCTTGGTTGAAGAACTGTGCATTATGTAGTTTCTCACTGAAGAAAAAGAATGTAGTTAAAGGAAAGTATCAGTAAAAATAATTATATTTGGAGGGAATTAACCAAAATTTTTGCAAATCTTGTGATTTATTTCATTTTGTTCTTTTCAGTTCCAAAGTATAAAGTGTCAACTTTCCGGGGATGTGTGCCTCCCCAAGCTAGCCACACAGGTGATTACAGCTTCAGTGCAGCTAAAGGTAAATTCCTCCAGCTGAAGCGTTCCTGCTGCCAAAGAAAGGAGTGCAATAAGGAACCTGTCCACAGTGAGTATCTGCATCTCTGAAGGTCAAGGGCTTATAAAAACAGTGCTTTTTTCTGGCAGAAAATGCTAGGACATAGTTCTGCCAACTTTTGGGGAGAAGGATGCAGGAGGCCTTGGGGACCCCATCAGACCACCTCCTTTCTTAAGCTGGGCACATTCTTCCCAAGCTTGGGAAAGCAGGCATGAGTCTGAGACAGGATCTTGGAACCCTGCTGCCTCCAACCCAAATCTAGGTGGGCTTTGGGGAGGTGATGGGAGCACTCTTAGACCCTGTCAGAGCATCATGCCTCCTGACCAAAGTTGAGCAAATGCTTCCTGGGCTTGGGGAAGGAGGCACCTGGCTATGACAGGAGCTGGGAACCCTGCTGCCTCCTATCTCCTACCTAAAGTCAGTATCTCCAGCAGAAGGGGCTCAGTGTCAGAGTGCTCGGGACAGTAAACCAAGGGCAGGGGTTTCCCAACGGGGCTGGTAATCAGTTGTCACCCTTGAAGTGGCCATCCTAAGTGTGCCAACTGCCTCTCAAGACCCATTCACTTGGAATAAATTCTTAGCAGACATATGTAGAAGTGTTGGAAATCCTTTGGCATATCACTTTATTTTTTTAATTAAATTTATACACTGCTGGATTGTAAAACAATAAAAATAAAATTCCAAAAAGTTAAAATTACAATAGAATAAAATCACATTAAAACTTGCATCGACTGTCTAAACATATGGCTAGGCTAGTCCCAAAGTTTATGCGCTGAACACAGTTCCAGTCCTCCTTTTTCTAGAAAAAAGCACTGTATGAACAAAATATATGTGTCAATTAGTTACAAGAAAATTATAGAATTCTGTCTTTTGGTCCATTCAGATGCAGAGTGCAAGGGTGTAAGAGGTATCTATGGTTGATCCTTGAATCTGGAATGGGTGGAGAAGATGATCACCTCCTTACTTACAAGCAGTCGGTGGGGCTGAAGAAAGAGAAGTAGAAATATGGGAAATATGGGCATCTCTCTCCCCAGTGTGGATTCTGGGCTTGCCCACTACTTGCTTGCACACACACACAGAGAGAGAGATTACATCCAAGAGAATGCAGCTGTCTGTTTGTAGTTACACCACGTGAAGATCTTTCCCCCAATGGTCGACAGTGCCCAACCTGCTTCAGCAAGACCCCTGCTTTACGCAAAATACGTTGCCCGAGTCAGGGGAATGTCAGCTGCCTTGGCAATGAGACCAAGTGCATTGACTATGGGAGTTTTATTACATGTGAGTAATATTGCCTGTCTCTTTCTCACTTCCAGAAAAGCAATATTTGTGTATAGCTTTGATTTCTTTCTCTGAGGGAAAGGGCTATGCTCTAGTTCTGTTTGGGATTCCAAACTATCCCCACATGAATTGCATCAAAACAAGATGAGAAAGGCTCACTCATGTACAAGGTTTTACCTTGTGTGAGACTGGGGAGCCTACAAAGTACAGCAGACTCCTTACAGCACACCTTTGTCCTCTAATGCACAAGGAGGAAGAGAGGAGAGGGATACAGGGGAGGGTGCAGGACCAGCCAGCACATCATTGCTTCTCCTCACAGCAGTATGCGCCATTGGGTGCTTGTCCAGGAGTACTGTATCTGGCCACACACTTTGGCCAAACATTCAGAAGTAAAAGAGGTTGGGAAAAAGAAAGGAACTAATAGTGCACCTCTGTTCATATTTCCTCAGAAATAAGTTGCATTGCGTTAATTGAATCTTACTGCATCACAAGAGTACAAATGAACTGCTTCCTGAGTCAAGTAAAATACATAGGGTGGAAGACCAAACCCTTTTTTCCAGCCAGAACTCAGTTCTAGCAACTCTCAGGTGGGCGCCATTGCCATTCTAAGAGAACAAGGGAGGCACTCATGGTGAGTTCCGGTACCACTTTTTCTAGAAAGATAGCACTGTGGCAGAGGGTAACTTCCTGCTCAGAATGCATATAATCAGCAGGCAATCCAGTTCTCTCCTTTCTTCTTCTGCAGCACAGCATAAACTGAAGCCAGACTGAAAAGGAAGGTCCCTGCCAAAAGTGGAGCTTGCGGGCTCTGTGTTTGGCAGGATCAATTGCTATTGATCCTAATGCCTGCACAGCTTCCTGTCAGTGCTACTCAGCTGCTGGCATCTGAAGCAAACTTTGCTTTGACCAAGGGTTTCAGCTGATTGGCTGTGATTGCAAGCCCTCCTCTCAAGCAAATGATTCAGAGTAGTTTCCAAGATTCCCAGTTGTTCTGCTGCAGCAGTGAAATTACCTGCCACATATATGATGTAATACAGGGTTAGTATAAGTCAAGTGGGTGTTGCTTGGGTAAAATGGTCACATTAGGCCACCTGGTGGGCTTAATTTGGCTCACAAGCTAAGGTTCCCAAGGCATGCACTAGTGATAGTTGGCTGTCAGATTAATCATAGAGTGTGTTTGTTGTAAGCACACTGAGCTTTAATAACCACAGTCATCCTTATCCCGAAAGCCCCAATAAAGAACTCATGCAAAGCGTATCCTTTGTATCACACAGACCGTGAACGGAATATTAATCTCCTCAGATTCAAAGGCTGTGCAACTGAAGACTTCTGTGCCCTTGATGGAAAAGTCTTAGTATATGGTGACCTGAGTCTCTTTAACATTGCTACAAAATGCTCTGATGCTGCGATATCTTCAAAGCAAATTGACCTTGAAGGGTAGATACAAGACAGCAAAGCTCTCCTCTTTGTTGTTTCCACCATTCATGGTAGCTGCAGAAGAAATCGGGAGCCTTGTGGTGAGAGGAAGAGCTCAGGCCTCATGGGTTTTCTTTTTCACAATTGGGGAAATTCATCATAAAAAAATAAACTCATCTGGCACATTGAATCTGTATTCTATATCTCTTTGTTTTATATATGCAGAATGTGTAGAATGCTGAGAAAGGGCATTTGAAGCAAAACATGAGAATTTGCATGTTATTTTGTTCAGCCCCACTTGCATGCCAAGGTCTTGTGACCCTTACAGACAATATTTACACAGACACAATTATTTTGGTTTATGCGTTCAAATAGGCCTCAGCTTTATTGTTTACAGATGCGGGTGGTTTGGCTTAGGCATTGAGTGAAGCCAGGCTATATTTTGACTCCCGCCCATCTGCAGGGTAAACCACCAGTAGGGGGAGCCCTATGACTTACATCAAATAGGGACCCCTGTGGGCTCCCCATTGGGGTTGTGACATTCCCCCAGCCCATGTCCAGGCATTGGACAGAATCCACACCCCCAGATCCTTTTAACAGGATACCCTTAGTGAGGAGGGGCAGGTGAAGGCTACAACCTCCACCCCATCCAAACAAAGCCTTACCCAAAGCTTAACCTTACAAAGTTTTGTCAATTGCTACCAGGTAGGCAAAAAAACACACAAATGGCTGGAGCCACCTAAATTACCGGTATATTCTTTCTATTAGGCAAACCGATCTATTTCCTGAGCCAAATAAATTATTTCATTTTCTTTTTTACACAAAAATTATAAAAGAAGCTATCTAATTTTTATTAATAATAAATTTCAATGACAATGCAGATATTAAAGAAAATACAGACAAGCATCTATTGAAAGTGATACTGCATTGGCAAACTCACCACAAGCAAGAATGCAATAGAGTAATAGCACAAGGAAGAACAAACAACAACAAACAACGCAAGGGGAGGTCCATTGTGATTGGCAGGTCAGGGATGTAATCAAAGAAATAACTTTACCTACACCTAATCTCATAACAAAAGAAAATAAATGAAGTTAAATAAAAACAAAAACAAAGAAAGAGAAAAGAAGACATCAAGGGAAAAAGAAAAAGAAAAAGAAAAGTAGAGGAAAAAAGAGAAGAGAAAAGAGAGAAAATAAAAGAACTTCCGATTTTAGGTCTGTCAGAAGAAATTATTCACTGTTCTACTTCCTGTGAGGTAATATTTTCCCAGTCTTCTGACCCAAATAGATCAATTCCTTTTCCTTTTTCCACAGAAGTCCCAAAATGATTTCAATATTATTATTATTATTATTATTATTATTAGTCAGCAATATATTTTCTCTAATCAAACATAACAACTTTACCTCCAATAACTCTCACAACCATTTCTCCATATTCAACAATAATAAATCTTTTCATCTTTATCCACAGTTGTTTCTCCATTGTGATAAAAAAATAAAAATATTATCCCATAGTTCTTTACTTATTATGTACTTATTAATTCGCACCCACTTCTGTCCCTTCCATTTCCATTTCCTGTTTTAATTGCCATGCATTTCGAAACTTGATTTTGAATTTATTTTTTTAAATGCTCCCATTTATGCTTCCATCTTTTTTCTAAGAAAAGTGCCAGAGGTTTGATAGCTATTTCCTCTAGAATCACTCCAAGTTGCATGCAGAGTCCTTTCTCACTCTCCCTGCCAGCTCAGGATGTCTCTTCATCTCTCTATTCATGACTTCATTCCATTCCTCCAACATCAAAACTCCACCATTTGCCTGTCCCCGCCCCCCCCTCTACACCTGCCCTCTCCTGCTCTGGCAGTGCTTCATCCATATTGTTCTCCAAAGTCTCTGTCTGCTCTTTCCATTTAATCTTTCTCTGACCCCCTTTCATTCTCCATCTCATCAATCAAACCTCTAATTATTTTTATTTGCTCATAAAGCAATTTGACCCTGCTGCCTGCACACCGCGAAGCCCAATGAGCCTCAGTTCTCCTGCCTGCCTGCCCAAACTCCAACCCAGTAAAGCGACTCCAGCTTCCCTGGTGAATGGGTCGCTCGCTTGCCAGCCATGGGTTTCCTCGAGTCCCACACTGAGTCCTCTCTCTCTCTCTCTCTCTCTCTCTGTTTCCATACTGGAGGGAGGCTTGGGGTTTGGGGAGCGGAGTGTGTGCTGCGGGGGGGCAAGAGGGAGAGAGCAGCACACATGCGATGTCCAGTGGCACTTCTGAGCAAGGCCCAGCCAGCCTGATTGGTTGTGTTGTGGTTGCTGCAGATCTCCAATCCTTTAAAAGACCGGGAGCAGGGACGCTGGTGGGTGACTTATGATTCTTTCCCACCCCTTGCCTTCCAAAGCTAGCAGCCTCTTTGACTATTTAAAAAACTTTTCCTGTGGTGTTGGGGAAGGAGGAGGAGAAGATGATAGTGGCCATCAAATACAGTATACTAGAGGTTTCTTTCCAGTACACCCATACCACACTTCAACTTAGGAACCTCGTTCTCCACAGCCTTTCCAACATAATGGTGACCTTGAAGGATTTATCTTTGCAAGGCTTTTGGTGGTCCAAAGCCACCAAAAGGTAACGTTAAGGGATGACACCCAGGGCAACCCACACCGACCTCACCCCCCATCCTCAGCCAGTGGGAGGAGGGGGAGATGGTAGTGGCAGCCACAGGGATTTGAAGGAGGGATGGACTTGCTCAGTTTAACTTTGAGATATACCGTATTTACTCAACTCTAATGTGCCATCGAATACGGTATACTAGAGGATTCTTTCCATTATTGGGCAATAATTAGTCCAACTGCTGTGAACAGGAAGAAAATTTGTTCTTTAGATTTAAGGTTGGGATTTGGGGTCAAATTTCATGATAATAAAGCAAGTGTCAAATTAGGAAGGTAACTCTGGAGATCAGATGAAAAACTTTGTGCCAAAAGGTGTGGCTCACAGTACACCCCACACTAAAGGTGAAAGTAGGAACCTCATTCTCCACAGTCTTTCCAACAATTTTTGAGCTTGATGGATTTATCTTTGCAAGGCATGTGGGGGTCCATGCCACCAAAATGTAATTTTAAGGAAAATTTCCTGGAGGTGAGAAGAAATTTGTTTTTAGAGATGGATTACACCATATAGATTTCCATGCTTTTTCTCTTTTGAGGTTCCTATGTCAGTCTCCCATCTCTTCTGTGTTGCCCACAAAGCTGTCTAATATCATACCATATGTCACTGAAACTGCCTCTTTCCTGTCATGGCTATGTCTGTTACATAGTGATTCAAAAGCTGTCAAGGGTCTCAAGCCTTCACCATTGCATTCCAGAGATTTTGCAAAGGTGCATTGTTGATACAGTTGTAACCAGCACCATTTAATGCCTTTTGTCTTTGCCACCATGTACACTTTTGAGATTGCTTTACCTTCTACAAACAAATCTCTAATCCTATAGAAACCATTTGTTTCAAGATCTACAAATGGGTTATACTGTATTTGTTTGCATGTTTAAATAAGGGGTGATCTAGCAGGGGCATCAGTGATGAAGGCCTAGGAGCCAATACGGAGTTCCAATTTCACCACACCATCATTGTTACTTTGAAAAATGGGTTGTCCACCTTTTCGTGGTCCATTTGAGGCAGCTTCAGGAAGGGCAGAGCACATACTGATGGTCCTGTGTGGGTAATTTCTCTCTGTGCCCATGCAATATCTACTTTGCCTTTAATGAGTAGCATCAATGATTTAATTTGGAAAGCTGCATAGTATAATGCAAGATTGGGTATTCCTAGCCCCTCTTTATTGCTATGTCTAAATAAGATTTTTTGACTGAGTCTGGGTCTTTTTCCTCATGAGATAAATGACAATTAATTTGTTGTGCCATTTTTTAAGTGTGTTGCTTAAACCTGAAACAGGAAAGATAATTTTGGCAGAATTGACATTTTTATAGCTGCAATATGACCTAGCCAGTTAAGGTTTTTGTGATTCCATTAAGACAGTTGTTTATTACCATTTTGAGCAAAGACTTATCATTTCTTCATTTTCATTGATTAAGATCAGCTGTAAAGATTATCATGAGGTATTTAAACCCCCCAAGGGCTATCTTTATCTTTGACATTTCTGTCAGCTGCTTTTGAACTGCTGCATAATTAATTTGTAGTCCTGAAATTCAATGGACACTTTTAAAATGTTCTTTCAAAGATTAAAGCACAACAACTGGATCTTGCCCAATTACCAATGTATCATCTGCAAACAAATCTACTTTTTATTCAACATTTCCTATTTTCACTCCTTTCACAGAGGCACATAGTTGTATAGCTAAGATCTTTATTGCCACTGCAAAAAGCAGTGGTGACCCTGTTGAGGTTTCTTGGAGCATCATCATATCCATTTACCATGATTATAGCTGAAGATTTTGAGTAAATTTGTTGAATTGTGTGCAGAATTTTTTCTCCAAATTCTAATTTAGAAAGTAAGAGTTTCAAATAGGTCCCCTCAACTCTGTCAAACACTTTAAAAGCATCGAGTGAAATTAATGCCCCTGGAGTGTTTCGTAGCTGCAGGTCACAACTTGCAGATTTAACATATAGAACAAGAGAGCAAGAAGAACAGACATTTAAAGAAGATTGAATAAATGGAGAATAACTCCATAGCTGAAAACACTGGCAGCATTTATAAAAATTTAACAGAGTAAATAATTGATGGTGGATGTAAAAGTGGAAAATTGATTTGAATGGTTATAGTAAGAGAAGTCATTGGATATTTTAAAGTTTTATAAAGGTTATTTGAAATTGTAAAACAGAAAATGTAATAAAACTATTACAAAAAATGTAGGTCTATTGATTCCAAATGTAATTTCATTGTAATGTTTCCAATATTCTTAACTGGCTGAATGAGGGCTGAATGGCGGTTCCCTCACTGCGAGAGGCCAAGTTACAGGGAACCGGGCAGAGGGCCTTCTTGGTAGTGGCGCCCGCCCTGTGGAACGCCCTCCCATCAGATGTCAAAGCAATAAACAACTACTTGACATTCAGAAGACATCTGAAGGCAGCCCTGTTCAGGGAAGTTTTTAATATGTGACATTTTAGTGTATTTTTCATCTTTGTTGGAAGCCGCCCAGAGTGGCTGGGGAAACCCAGCCAGATGGACGGGGTACAAATAATAAATTATTATTATTATTATTATTATTATTGTTATTATTATTTATTTCAAATTAACCATATAGAATTATTAAATTAGATAAACTAGGAGAAGAGCCGCTACTCTTTGAAACAACAGTGCTGGGGATTTGTTTTTCTTGAAGCAATTTTTTAATGCAACTGCTGTATTTAAACTTGTAAAATACATTAATTTGAAATACAGCAGAACTTCCTTCAGGTCCAATCTGTAAATCGAAACTTTTCTGAAACATAAAAAAACAATACAGTTGTACCTCGGGTTACATACGCTTCAATTTACAGACTCCGCTAATCCAGAAATAGTACCTCGGGTTAAGAACTTTGCGGGTTAAGAACTGTTTTCAGGATGAAAACAGAAATCGTGCTCCGGCAACGCACAAGCAGCAGGAGGCTTCTTTAGCTGAAGTGGTGCTTCAGGTTACATGCAGATTAGACAAATTAAAGGGGAATAAGGATAGCAATTACTACTATTACTGTATTCTACCTTCATAACTGAAAGTAGTATGATTCCAAATGGTAGTTTCAGGTTAACACAGGAGTGGAAAGTGCTGTTGTACTTAAGTGTTGCTTATGTGCTTCCCATAGTGAACTAGCTGGCCATTGTGAGAAAATGATCCTGGACTAATTATAGGTGAATCTGTACATGTCAGTTTCATTTAGTTTCTCATTTTTCAAATCTTAAATCCAACTCTCCTGATGCCCGTATCATTACATATATAAGTTTTAGTGCTAGAGAGAAATAACTTTTGCTACCCACTCTGTATATCCCATGCATAATTTTATCAATATCTATTATAAATTCTACACCCCTCCAATTATTCCAGTCAAATGTATGTATTGGTGAGCTATGGGGTGGAAACATGAGCAAAATCTTTGACTTGCTGATCCAGGAGAAGGAAAACTCTGATCCTGGACCTCCTCTGAGATTATGAAAAGAATGCTAGTTAGGGGATGCAGGTGTCACTGTGGGTTAAACCACAGAGCCTAGGACTTGCTGATCAGAACGTTGGTGGTTCGAATCCCCACGATGGGTTGAGCTCCCGTTGCTCGGCCCCTGCTCCTGTCAACCTAGCAGTTCAAAAGCATATCAAAGTGCAAGTAGATAAATAGGTACTGCTCTGGCAGGAAGGTAAACGGCGTTACCGTGCGCTGTTCTGGTTTGCCAGAAGCAGCTTAGTCTAAATAGAAAAAGGAAAAAAAGAATGCCAGTTGTCTTATTTCCACTCACCTGGGAAAAGGGTGACCAGGAGGAGGGATGTGCCCAGGAGTGCCTTCATAGCACTGTAATAAGCAAGAGCCAGGAAGAGCTGGACCACCACAGGCAACTGACACAGAAAAGAGTCCATTCAGATGAATTTGAAGGAGAAGGAAAGGGCCCTGAGGGCAACCCTTGGGAAACCTGGTTTCCTGGGATGTGGTAAGTAGTGTTAGGATTTTTATCCACCCAAGCTGCTCAGTAGTAGCTCACTGGTTGTTTATATCATGTGAGTGTCTGAGAGTGTGAGACAGGAAGTCTCAGTACTGTTGGAGTTTTGCTGGAGAGTGTAGTTTCACTTCTGTGTGTTATGCTGTTCTGTACTGCTGCTGAGAGAGCACAGACATGCTGATGGATTCTTTGTATATAGACTGTTAATAAAGTAGTTAAAAGACACCTGCTTCTTGGGAGAAAAGCAATGACAAACCTAGACAGCATCGTAAAAAGCAGAGACATCACCTTGCCAACAAAGGTCTGCATAGTTAAACCTATGGTTTTCCCAGTTGTGATGTATGGAAGTGAGAGATGGACCATAAAGAAGGCTGATCACCGAAGAATTCATGCTTTTGAATTATGGTGCTGGAGGAGACTCTTGAGAGTCCCATGGACTGCAAGAAGATCGAATGTATCCATTCTTAAGGAAATCAGCCCTGAGTGCTCACTGGAAGGACAGATCGTGAAGCTGAGGCTCCAATACTTTGGCCACCTCATGAGAAGAGAAGGCTCCCTGGAAAAGACCCTGATGCTGGGAAAGATGGAGGGCACAAGGAGAAGGGGACGACAGAGGACAAGATGGTTGGATAGTGTTCTCGAAGCTACCAGCATGAGTTTGACCAGACTGCGGGAGGCAGTGAAAGACAGGAGTGCCTGGCGTGCTCTGGTCCATGGGGTCACGAAGAGTCAGACACGACTAAACGACTAAACAACAACAACAACAAGGTAGTTTCAGAGTTACAGATTGCACACCCATGCAGACTCCCCATATAAAATCACAATCTTCTCAGAACTGCTGGAGGGGCTATGGAAAAAGAGAAACCCTTTTCCACCTATACTGGGACTGCCCACGCTTATTCAAATTCTGTCCAATGGTTTGTAAAGAAATGAAAAAAAACCAACAAACCCCACACCAAAATATTAAAAGATCCCATTCCACCTTCAACACAACTTTTAAAAACACAGTTATGGCGTGGCTGTTTGAAAGGTTTCCACTCTCTTGAATTCTTGGCATTGATTCTGTTGTCTGCTGGAACCCCAGTTGCCCCCATATAGAAGATTTCACAGAATTTGAGAGTTTGGGCTTCTTCTAAAACTACGTGGAGGTCAACATTTGTTGAAAATCATGAATTACTTGTTGCCTAAGGCTTGGAAGACCCTGAAAATTTCTGTGCTGTTGGGTGGGATTTTATCATATATACAGCAAATACAGATACCCAGGACTCCCTCTACAGCGGTACCTCGGGTTAAGTACTTAATTCGTTCCGGAGGTCCGTACTTAACCTGAAACTGTTCTTAACCTAAAGCACCACTTTAGCTAATGGGGCCTCCTGCTGCTGCCCCGCCGCCGGAGCACCATTTCTGTTGTCATCCTGAAGCAAAGTTCTTAACCTGAAGCACTGTATCTGGGTTAGCAGAGTGTAACCTGAAGCGCATGTAACCTGAAGCATATGTAACCCGAGGTACCACCGTATATGTTAAATTTTGCTTTTGTACTGTTCTTAAGTACTTTTCCAAGTAAATATTACATCTCTCCTGGATGTACTGCAATGCTGTTTTGTATATCTTTTGGTTTTTCATATTGATTTGTTTGATTTTATTTTAGTTCAATAAAATAAAAATAAAATTGAGGAGATATGTATGTGTGCCAGCTTGAGCTCCTTGGAGAAAAATGCAAATATGAGGTGTTAGTGGAGGGGTAGGGCCTCACGGGTAGTTTTTCTTGGGTAGTTTGTCGACCTTTGGTCCTCACCCAGCACTCAACTCTCCCCTGTGGGTCACAGATGCTGTCAGCATTCGACAGCTGCCACATCCTGGGAACAGCTTCAACTGGCTGGCTAAGACAAGTGAAGGTAGTTGATGGGTCCCAAACCTTCAGTGAGTTCGGACTTTTGTTACATGTGGTAAAGCCAATTCCGAGCTTGAGAAGAGGTAGGGTTGTGGGCTTCACGCCCTCCCCACATGTGCGGGGGCTGGCTCCCAGCCTCCATGCCATTGAGGGAATCCTTGGCAGCGTCATCTCCCTAGCCAGCCAATCGGCTGGCCTGGGGGAGGCGTGGTTTGCACTATTTAACATCGACGTGGCCAAGGATCTCCCTCTTTTGCCGCTGTAGCTCCTCTGTTTTCCCACCCACCTGCCCTTTAAGTTTCATAAGACCTTGCTGTGGACTTCGGTTGGTCGCCGTTAAGGGACCTAGTAGTATTTTTTTCCACTTGGCAAATTGGCACCAGCCACTTGGTTTTTTCACCTACCTTGTAGCAAACCGTCACAACTTCCTGGGTTTGGCGGTTAGGCATTGGTAGGGGTGTTGTTATTTAGATGAAGGGGGGAGGAAGTGCCATCACCTCCCCTGGATTGCAAAAGGTAGTCTGGTAAAGGATTCTGGGGGGCGTGGCCCTGTCCGAAGCCTATGGAGGTGAGGGCGTAAGGCAGTGTTTCCCAACCGGTGTTCCGCGGCACACTAGTGTGCCGCGAGATGTTGCCTGGTGTGCCGCGAGATGTTGCCTGGAGGGAGGCGGGCGAGTCCAAAAAAGGTTGGGAAACACTGGTTTCTCTTTCAAAAAGGAAACGTGGGTTAAAGCGGCGCCGCCGCCTCCCACTCACTTTCCTGCTCTGGCTTCCCTAACAGTTTTCCGAGTTGCGTCACTGGATCCAGCCCCCTTTTCCACATGTGACACGGGGCTGGAGGGAGGGAAAGAGGGCTTTACGTCGCGCACAAAGGCAGCCTCCTAGAAGCGCTCTGGGCCGGCGCCGTTTCGCCGAAGGCGCCGGAGGACCCCCACCCTCAGCTCCTTCAGAAAGGAAGCCCCGCCCCTCGGCTCCCTACGCCGCCAGGCAGCTCAGCTGACTGACGAGGACGTTCTGCGGCGGCGGCCGCCGCACAACCACCGCAGTTGCTGGCAGCGTCCGCAGCGCAATAAGTAACAGCGCCTGGTGCTGCCAACTCTTTCTCTCTCTCTCCCACCCCGCCCCCAAGCTCTCGCGCGCCCCGCGTCAACATCGCCGCGCGCAGCTTCCCGAGCTCGAGGCCAGCCGCTGCACGCACGCGCCGGCTCGTCATCGGCTCCGGTTGTTGCCTTTCTCCGCCGAGGTCGGTGGACCCCGAGCCTAGGCTTCCTTCCCGCACCCCGCTTTCCGAAGACCGCACACCAGTTGGGCCAGTACATATTCCCCTCCCATGACTGGAGCGGAATAGCCCTTTCTCTTCTTCCCCAACCCTTGTCGTTGGAGGAGTCCCTCAGTCCCTCGCTTTGCTGCCTCCTCCCCCCCCCACCCCCAAAGCTTGGAGGTTCCCCGGCAAGGGGGAGGGAAAAAAATTGAAAGTTACACTTTCGTGCGTCCCTCCCGGCGTGACGCTGCGCGCTGACGTCACGGGGCTGTAATGGTGGTGTGCCTCTAGATTTTTTTCATCAAACAAGTGTGCCTTTGCCCAAAAAAGGTTGGGAAACACTGGCGTAAGGTACGCACCCAAGAGGTGACCCCGGGGGAGTTCCTAGTTGATGTGCATCAGCAGGACTCCACCTACTGGCGGTTAACCTTTCCCGGTGTTCAAGCAAACAGGATGAAACCGGATAGTCGGCAGGACCAATGCCTAAGCCAATACTGCTCATGACCTATAACCAATAAAGTTCTGGCCATTTTTAGCCCATTAACCTAAATACTTGTGTCATGTGTCGTTATTTCCACTGGGGGGAGGCGGGAACTCACAGCGTAACAGGCTCCATCAGTTTGAGTGGACAAATCCCATTATGGTTCCAGCAGTCAAGAAAGTGATTCCTGAACATGTTGTAGAAGAAAGTGAGGGACTGTTGGCTCTGGTTACAACCTGAGAAGGTCACTGATCCAGGAGAAGAAATACTCTGATCCTAAACCTACTCTGTCTTGTGGGATATATTTATGGGGGGGGGGGGAGGCTAAGAAATAAACCCTAAAAAAATCCGAAGTGGAGTCCATAAGACAGTTGGATGGCATAAGGAAGTCCTTAAGGCAACTCCTGCAGGAAAGCTGGTGCCAGATGTCTTGCTCTGCTTTCTTTTGGGCCATTTCAGTGAGTCTAAGAGAGGAGTCTTGTCATTCAGGCAGCCCAGGACGTCCATACTCACTCCCATGTTTGCAGCCTGGGGAAGTAATTTTAATGCTGCTAATGCAGCAGTTCAGGTGCACTCAATTGCCTCTCAAGACAGGCAGGTGCCAATAATAATAATAATAATAATTCCTGCTCTCTCTTTTTAAGAAAAATAGTTGCCAGTAGTCAGCATGAAGTTGCTGCAGTACGTGCCACACTTTTAACATTTGGAGGGAGGTGCTGGTACTGTGTACCCTTGAGTACCCCCCTAAAAAAAATGGAAGAAGAAGAAGAAGAAGAACAATTTTTTTTGTCACTCTTAATCTACAGATCTCTGGGCACTTGGGAGTAAATACCATGCAAATATCTCACATAGGCGCCATATGCCCAAATGTTTCAGTTGTATATCAGTATTAACTCAGTTGTGTATTCAAAATTGCATAGAAGATTAAATTACTCAAAGTATCGTTTCATCTTCACAGTATAAGGGAGGGTGAGGGCACTGGAAGAAACAGGGACAGACTCAAAGCGGCATCCAACACCTTACAACAACAAAAACACGCATATCAGTGTTTGGTACCATCACATCAAATTGTGTGATGATAACTTTAGAAGCATCTAAATCTGTGCAGTTTGGAAATATTCAGTCTGGCATATTGACTCATAATGGCATCTGATGGTTTCCAAATGTACACCACAACACACTCCTCACTCCAGAAACCATCATGCCAAATTTTGCGATGAAGTAATCAGTGCAGTTTGGAAAAGCTTGGCATGACATTTTTATTCAAAATGGCATCTGATGGTAACCAAACATGAAGTAAATCTGGCTTCTTCACCTTGAAAACTGTCATGCCAAATTGACATCAATGTCTCAGGAAGAGTTTAAACGCATAAGGAACAGATGGATGGAGAGATGGGCAGTACTTTAATCAGTCCTGAACTACTTTCCGAAGAAGCAGGTGTTAGTAAAATGATGGCAGAATTGGTTTGACAACATTTAAGAATAGTTACTAGAATAGTAGTGGCAGTTTGACGCGGAAATAGTTCTTCTTGGGAGCTCTGGCCTTTTGCAAACATGTTGTGTGCTTCTACCTCTCTTTCCTACCAGGATAAGAAAACCTGCCTGGATTCTTTGTTTGGAGAGATTCCCAGTGAGCGCTGATGTCACCAAAATTCAGTTAGAGAGACGTGGAACATATGAATGCTGTTGGCACTGAATATGGAACTTCAAGCATGTGCAAATAACAAGCTTGGTTCAATTGGAACAAGGAGAAATAATATTCCAGAAGGCAATTATAAAAGCTCACTCTAATGACTCTGGCTCCATTGCCCAATATTCAGTGCATACTGCTGTGTCCCTGGCACCGTTCACTATCCCTGAGCTATGTCCAGCTTTCCTACCAAGGTAGTCACCTGTACCAGATCGTGGTTACTTTGAGTTGGGGCCTGGAAGATCAGAAAAAAGTATATGCTTCTTTGAATCAAGTTGGACCCCATACCGAGTTACAGGAAACATAGGGGCACTGCGTCAGCATCAATATGTTGCTCTATCTATCAGTGTCTTAGCAACTTCTCATAGTTCCTTGGACATCAAGTTAATATATAGGTGGTGTTGAATAGCAGAGCAATTGTACAAATTACTTTTGGATAGCGCCAGTGTTTAGGACAGGTTTTAGTTAGAGGCAGACATGCCATCACTTGTAGTGGGACTGTCCAAGAATAGAAGTTTATGGGTGGGTAGAAATACATTCAGAAATTTCTCTTATTACATGTGAAAAATTAAACCCTGTCAAGTTATAAATTGCATGAAAGTTATCAAGAGGTTGATGATGTTACATACTTGTTTGACAGTGTTTTGGTTGGGTGCACACATTTGGCACCACATCTGAAACGGAAAACAGTGACATAAAATCTATGTGGGACTGTCCAATAATAGAAGTTTATGGGTGGGTGGAAATAAATTCAGAAATTTCTCATATTATATGGGAAAAATTAAACCCTGACATAAAATCTATGTTGCACATACTCATAGTCTAAGCAGATGATTTTGAATTACCGGGGTGAGCTCCCGTTGCTCAGTCCCTGCTCCTGCCAACCTAGCAGTTCAAAAGCACATCAAAGTGCAAGTAGATAAATAGGTACCGCTCTGGCGGGAAGGTAAACGGCATTTCCGTGCGCTGCTCTGGTTCACCGGAAGCGGTTTAGTCATGCTGACCACATGACCCGGAAGCTGAATGCCAGCTCCCTCGGCTAATAAAGCGAGATGAGCGCCGCAACCCTTGAGTCAGTCACGACTGGACCTAATGGTCAGGGGTTGCTTTACCTTTCCTATTACAATGGCAAATTTTATGTGGATGGAGCCCTGCCCATCGGCTGCTCTATCTCATGTGCAGCTTCTGAATGTATCATTTTGTTTTTTGACTGGACCGTAAGGAATAGAGTTTGGTGACATCAGATTTTCAACATTGTGATGTATCACCAGCCACACATTAGGATCTGGAGATACATCACAGTTTTAAACACCAAGCTGCATTTGACCCAGCCTCGCAAGGAGCCTGGCTGAAACTGCCCCCACTCTCACTGAGGAAGTGGAGGTTGCTTCACCCCAGCACCTCACTGAGTCAAGAATGACACAGCTTTTTTGCGCTGCTGAGCTGCAGGGTGCAAAGGCTCCCACCCCCAGCTGAGCAAGCCGCAATGTCCCTCTGGCTTACACGCCAGCTGGAAGGACAAAGGAGCTCCCCCCCCCGCTGAGCTGAAATATACTCGGAGTCCTGTAGTGATTTCATGCCCTTTATTGCAGCTTGTAAAACAGTGATTGAATTGCCCCCCAAACTTCAGGCTATTAGATACATTATTTACACAATGAGTCCTGTCTGATTGGCTGATTCTGCTTCCCTCCTGGAGCCTGCATGGTCTTTTCCTGCGAGCCAGTCAGTTGTTGCATTGTAGGATCCTACTTGCCTGTTGTTCAATTGCAGCGAGGGGGTACTCCCAGTCTCGGGTGTCACTCGGTAGGGGTTCCTGGTTCTGGATCTTGCTTTGGGGCTGCCGGCTGTGATGGAGCCGTTGGGTCCGGTGCTGCTGGTCCACTCAGTCGTGGAACTGGTTCTTGTGGCTGCTCAGCCTCAAGGGTCACTTCTGGACTTCCTAGTTCTGCATCCCTTACCCGCTTCTCCTGCTCTATGGGCCTCACCCTTCTGCTATCCCCTTGGGGTTCCTCTGTCCAGCCCTCCACGCTGTCTCCCCCCCCCCCGGGAATCACCACCGTAGTTGATCGCAGTGGCGGTCAAATGCAGCGAGGTGGTACTCCCAGTCCCCTTGGTGGACCAGTGTATACTGGTAGCTGGTGAGGAAAATCGACCACCTGAGGACGCGGGGTGACAGTACCTGAGGGGTCTGCTTCTTGGGGGCACATAGTCCAAGCAGTGGCTTGTGGTCTGTCACGACGGTAAAGGGGCGCCATATTCGTGTTTTGCAACTTTCTGACTTGTTGCAGGACCTTAGCCATACCTTAGCAGAGTATATGCAGAGTTCATGAAAGCAATCGGTTGCAGGCAGGACGGACGAAACAGGAACCAGTCACTTGTCACTTATAGGTGTTTAATATATACATTGGACTTCAAGTTACTATTCACAGGAACAGAACAGAACATGGATCTTTAACTAGCTCTCTCACCACACGACTCTTACATTAACACTCTACGCTCTACGCTCTACTAACACATTCCAGTCAGAAGGCCATAAATCATTGTTCCCGTGAGAGAGCTTGACCAACCCTGGAACTGTCTCCGGGCCTCTATATCTCCAGGCAGATTTGACTCCTTTACATTGCCTTGGCTGTCGGCCAACTCCTAACTGACTCTGTGTGAAGCTGCACGTATTCAAAATCTCAACATGCCCATACAAGAAATCGTGAAATTTCTTTACTCCCTTCACAATTGCCAGGCTCTCTTTATCTATATGTGAATAATTCCTCTGGAGTGGAGAGGGTCTGGGAAAAGTAAGCTACTGGCACCTCTCTTTCATCCAGAAGTTGCAACCTCTCGTCAAAGTGCTTCAGGATTGAGTTTGAGACGAGCAGATCTTTGACTGCTTGAAACACAGCCCCCTGGCACTGCCCCCACAAACAAGGGGCCCGCTTGTCAAGCAGTCCGTGTAGTGGCTCCGCTACTGCTGCCTTGTGGGGTAAGAAGGCATGGTCAAAGTTCAATAGTCCCAAGAAGGCCTGGAGTTCCACCTTACACTTAGTTGCTGGGGTGTCGCAAATAGCCTGCACCTTGTCCCCAGTTGGGTGGACTCTATCTGTGTCCACCGTAAATTCTAGAAAATCCACCTGTTGCACTCCTAGCAGACTCTTGCCCCGCTTCACCTTGAGGCCGGCAGTCTGGAAACGGTGCAGGACAGTGCAGTACGGTGCAGAGTCAGTCCCCGAACTTTCCTGGCATTGCCCTGGTGACGAACACATCACAGAAGAGGGGGGGGGGATGGCAGGAATTCCTTTGAGGAGAGAGTCCAGTCAATTTTGGAATATGGCCGACACCACACTGACACAAAATTTCAGACACTTGACATGGGACATGCCCCTGTGAATTACCATTGTCTGTGCCTCGGCAGTGCCCTAGTCCACTGGCAACTACTGATAGGCCAGGTCCAGCTTGCCAAAAATCTTAGACCCCGCCAGGGTGGTGAGGACATGGATGACCACTGGCACTGGGTATGTATGAGCCGTAAGGGCCTTGTTTATGGTACATTTGTAGTCTCCGCATATGTGGACTGAGCCATTGAGCTTGATGGGTGTGACGATTGGCATTTACCAGGGGGCATTAGGCACCAGCTCAAGCACTCCCTGCTCGACGAGCTGGTCTAATTCATCATTGATGCACAGTTTAAGGGTGAACAGGACCCGGTGGGCCTTGAACCTGATGGGTCATATGGCAGGGTCTAGTTGTAGGCCAATGGGGGACCAGTATATCATCCCAGTACTCCGCCAAAAACCTCCGGAAACTCTTTGCAGATGGCGTCCACATCCACGTGGGAGCTGGTGCGGTTCCCCCCAGTGATGGCTAGCCCCAGCGGCCCAAACCACGCCAACCCCAATAAACTAATGTAGGGCCCCTTGACCACAATCAAGTCCAATCGCTGCTTCTGCCCTCAATATTGTACATTGAAGGTTCCCACCCCCATCGTGGGGACCTTTGCATTTTTGGAAGTCCCGGAAGGTGAATGGGTCAGGCCTAAGCACTGGGAAACAATTTCCTTAATGTCCGTGCCGAGATTATGGACAGAGTTGAGTCTGTATCAAGCTCCATGCGGCACGGGGCTCCCTCTATCTGTACCTCGATGTAAAATTTTTCTGCATTAGAAAGAGGCAACTGGTATACCTGACAGTCTCTGATCTCCGTTGAGTTTCCTTGGTGTATCGGACCACAGGGCCTGGGACTCTTGGTCAGCCATCTGGTTTGAAACGACGGGTGGGGGGGGCGTGGCACACCCGGGCAATGTGTCCCACTTTTCTGCATTGTCGGCATTCTGAGTAGCGGAAATGGCAAGTCCTCCGCTCACTGCTCTCCCCTCAGCTTGCACAGTTCCCCTCTGCTGAACGATGCTGTCTTGGTGGGCATGCAGCTTGTGAGTGCTGCTGCACTTGGTGTACATCCTCCTGGTTGGATTCTGAGTCGTCAGTGAGGTCCTCGTGGTGGACCCAGTGGCGTAGCGTGGGGGGTGCAGGGGGGCCCGGCCGCAACATCTGGGGGTTAGGGTTAGGGGGCGCAAATCCACGGGTTAGGGGGCACAAATCCACGGGTTAGGGGGTGCAAATTACTTGCCTTGCCCCAGGTGCTGACAACCCACGCTACGCCACTGGGTGGACCCTCAGTTGGTATGACATGTTTGACTTGAATCCTTGCGCTGAACTCTCAGTAGCTTCACTTCCTAGAGCCTCCTCTAGGGTGACCTGGAACTTCAGGTCCTTCTTGGCGTAGAGGCGCTTCTGCAGCTTCTCGTCCATCAAGCCACACACGAAGCCATCTTGGCTAAGGTTCTCCAGCTCTTTGAAGTTGCCGAGCCGGGCAGCCTGGTGGAGGGAGGTCACATATCCAGTTATGGTTTCTCTGGGCACCTGCTGCTTTGCATAGAAGGCGTTGTGACACGCTACCACCGAGGGCTGTGGCAAGAAGTGCCCCTTCAGCCATTCCATTACTGTGTCGCAGGGAACGGTTGCAATATTTGTGGGAGTGAGGAGGGCTCGGGTGATCTTGAATGTTTCTTCTCCACAGACACTGAAGAAGGTCGCCCTCTTCTTGGCTGCATCGGTGATGTTCTTTGCCTCCAGGAGGAACTGGAAGCGGGTGGCGTATTCTTCCCAGTCACCTGAGTATGGACTGAAGGGTATGAAGCTGTTGTCTGTCACCATTCTGGGTCCTTGGGTCATGGAGCTGTAGCCTGGATGTGTGGCACGATGTTGTGCTGCCTCTGGCGGCTGTGTGTGGTACGTTGCAGGCAGCTCAGCAGGATCCCATCCTTGTCACCTGTAAAATATACTTGGAGTCTTGCAGTGATTTCATGCTCTTTATTGCAGCTTGTGAAACAGTGATTGCATTGCCCCCCAAACCTCAGGCTTTTATATACATTATTTACATTAATGAGTCCCATCTGATTGGCTGATTCTGCTTCCCTCCTGGAGCCCGATTGATCTTTTCCTGCAAGCCAATCAGTTGTTGCATTCTAGGATCCTACTTGCCTATTGTTCTAGGATCCAAGCTTAGTACATAACATGAGCATTATACTGCTCCTGCCCCCCAGGTAAGCAAGCCTTGACGCCTCTCTGCCTCACGAATGAGACACTGGGTTCTGCATAGCTGGGAGTCAGGAAGAGTTTAACAGAACCCCCATCCTGTCTCAGGCTCACACGAGCCGAAGATGGGGTGGAGGATTTTCAAAACTGTATGAAATTATGAATTAAATAACAAATATATAAAACTGCATTGATGGGTATCTGGGATGGACAAAGGGAAAATGGAACAGATAAGGAGCTTCTTTGGTTTTTCATAACTGTGCTTCAGAAAAATATAACTGCAAATTTTGTGGGAGTGATTAAATAGGTTTGGTTTAACTATTCTAGTATCTGGGTAGCTGACACTGTTATTTCTTCTCTTTTCTTTTGGAACTCATACTTAATTTTTTCTTCATAAGTGTAACACAGAGGAATAGTGAATTATCATTTGTTATAGCATGATAGGATGTGCTATTCTCAAGACCTCTATGCGGTATTTTATTTAGGTTTGTATTTCTTACTTGGGTAGTAGCAGTGTGTGCCTGTTGCTGTGAAAGCAACCAAGCACCTTGGGGCATCTTAAGCACGAGAAGCTGAAAAGAGAGACCCAGTCTCAAAATGCTGAAAGATGCGCAAATTTTAGCTGTTATAAAGTGCATTTAGCCTCAGAGGTATGGGTACAATTAAGCTTCTGCACCGTGCACATTGTAGTTATTAAATACAACTATTCAGTGTTGTAACAAGATCATTTGTCCTTCAGAAACACAAAGTAATTTTGACAGATAGTACACCTCTTTCATATTCAACTTGGCATCAGGGCCACTTGAGCTTCAGGGCAATACGTAGGAACAACTGCATCAGTAGAGCATAGGAAGGGATCCAAATGAAGGCTTGAATTTCTCAGAAACCTCACATATAACAAGGGAATTCAAAGATCGTTCAGACAATTGGATGGACATTCCATGTAGATTATCTGGACCCCTCTTCCACTCACTCCCAGCATTCATTTTGCAGCAATGAATGTCAGTAAACATGTTCACAACCCTCCTGAAGATCAGTGCATAACTCAAACCATCTTCTTGTAGCAGCTCTTGACTTCTTTGGGACTTAACTTGTATCCCCACATTTGGGCTACTCTGCATGCACAATGTTTTCCTTACTATCAGAACCGCCATTCAGTGTGTCAATGCATGTCTAAGTTGTGCACAGTCATTTCCAGATTTCTGGTTGGCACTTCTGATTGATTTCCCCAGGGCCTCAAATAATTAAAATGATAATCAGAGGAAAACCAGGTGACATAACAGGGTTATCATATTGTTGAGAGACTGTCATAGACAAGTCTATTGACCCAACATGTTGGAGGAATATTTAAACGAAGCTATCTATGAAGATGGTCTCAGTCCAAATTCAAGAATCTGCACTCAAAAGCATTTCTGAGAAAAAATAATAGCTTCTGCGTGCTGCTTTGCATGCAGAAGACACCAGATAGGAATCCCCAAACCTCTCTACAGTATAGGGCTGGGAATGTCCCATTTCAGAAACATTACAGTTCCAAAATTATACTGCAACCACTGAAGGTATCCAGCCCCTCACATCTTACCAGCTAGCATAGTTAATGGAACAGAGAGACTGTAAGCCTACCAAAAAAAAAAAAAAAAAAAAAAAATTAGTTGGCTAGCGAGATTCATATGGGGGTAAGCAGCCTCTGACATCAACTGGTCATCATCCCCTCAATGTTTTCGCAGGCTGAAAAGCTTCTCTGCCACTGCAGTAGATCCGTAGAAAGATGTCCTGCAGCAACAAAAGGGCTTCCAATCTTCAAGTAACATTGAACTCTCTGAACAAACATAATCTAGGCTCAGAATGAGCTCTTTAACCTTTAACAGTTGTGCAAAGCTGGGCATTTCCAGAGATGTACCTTTCATGACAACCCACCCTATTCCCCTGGGACAGCCAGGAATCTGCATATGTTTGCAAGAGGCGTGCTGTCATGTCTATATATACACCAATGAGACCAGGAACAAAATGTTGGCAGTGCTGCTCTTCCTCAGGAAGGCCATTCTCGCCCCTCCCCACTGCCCCACTTTACATCTTTCTAATTCAACTGACACACAGTATTCTGGGGCTACTGACATGCTCAGTCCTCATTGGGCTCTTTGGAGTTTGGGTGTTTGGGTGTTTGGGTGTTATTGTTTTCTTCTCCTTTGTTTGGTTTGCTTAAGATCTTTTGTACTTCTGCACAGCAGTTAATGGGACATGTGGTGCATATCATCTGCCTTTATGTCATGTGCAACAGCACCACAGCGTAGGACATTTGTTCAATCAGTTTGCAGGTGACAGTTTTGAAATTGCAGAGTTCTCTTAAGGGAAGGGGATGTGGTTGTTGCACATCCATGGCCATTTTAGAGTGTGGCAGCAAAGTGTTACAATCACAAGCCTTGTTGTTTCATTTCTGTAATTTCATTTTAAGGCGTTTTTCTCACATGCTTGTGTTGTTGGTCTTTGCCTTCAAACATTTATCAATAACTCCACATTCCACCCCTGTAGAACCATGTATGTTTTGTGTGTGAGATGGGGTTCTGGGAGGTTGTCTAGTCTAACCCCCATCATTCATAGCCAGCATGATCTGTGGTCAGGGATGTTGGTAGTTCTAGTCCAATGACATCTAGGGACCCACAGATTGAGAACCGCAGTCTATGGAACAAATTGATTTTACCCCACAGTTGTGTTTCCATTCATATTTGACATGGTTTAAGAAGTCTCTTAAGAGAACAGATCACTTTCTATACTTGCATGATGCATCAAGATTATTGTTTGTCCAAATGTGGAGGAAATTACATGTTTGGGGAAGAGACCAAAGGTATGAAAATGTATGGATATTGAATATAACTCAGAAAACAAACCATAATGTAACAGTGCTGAAAAGAAAGAAACAATGGGTGCATTTTATGCCATCCTGTGGCCATTTACTTCATATCCTAGCTAAAAGCACCTGAGCAATGTGTTATCAGCAGAATCCCCACAAATCTGAATGTCGTCACCTGCTTGATGCTTTAGTTGAAGATGACCACACTCTGGATGGATGCTTCCATACAAGGCTGATGGAATAAGGTAGAAGAATTTTGTTGACAATCTGAAAAAAGAACAAATGTTTGAAAACTATGGATACTTATGTGGTAGCTGGAGAGATTGCAGAAAGGGTGGCATATTCTGATTTTGTGTAGCTGCTTAGTGTTCTGTTTGTTGTTTGTTGTACATTTATAAAAGCCAATAAAATATACATTGTTAAAAATGGTTCAGGTATCGGAAAATATAAAAGGTTTCCAGTTAATTGAGAAATATAATGCATATAGATGATGCTGTTACTGAAGATGGGTAGTGAAGTGGGTGTAAACAACTAGCTTTATTCAGTTAAAGGCAACGTGGCTAAAGGCAAGCAGATCAGATGACTCAAAGTATCTTCACTCTCTGCCAGCAATGTGATGCAATTGGAACAAGGAGGAATGAAATTTCAGAACCCTGGTACATGTCTATAACCCTGAGCAATGCCTAGTTTTACCACCTCAGGAGTGCTTTTTTCTGGGGCCTGGAAGTTGACAAAAAATATGTGCTTTTTCCAACAAAGTTAGAAACCACATAAAACAAAAGCAAAGGCAAAGGCAATGGCTCATGGGAAATGTGTAAATGGTAAAGTTTTCCAATAAAAACCCATCATCCTTTTTAAAAAAACACCAATAAAATGAAAAACTTTCAGGAGTCCTGCTGCATAAAACAATAATGTCTGAAAGGAGCAGATTGTATGTTTCTATACCCATTGCATTAGGAGAATAGAAATGGGGCAAGATAAAAAAGGGGGGATTTCGGTAGGGCATCTTTTAATTTATAACACAGGAAGCATGAATTTCATCAGGGGAAACAAATTGTATGTGGAAAATGTAGTATAAGGTTCTAATTCTGATGTTACTGGGGAAGCCTACCTTGTGAGGAGTAAAGTAGGCTTTAGGTTGGCCTTCTATCCACCTCGTGAAGGAACTGCACACCAAAATAAATTTAATTAAGAAACTACAGGCAGTTGAAGATTTTAAATAGACCTTGTAGTGAAACATTTCCACAGACTCCCAGACTCATAAGAAATCCACAGACTGTCGCTCCCCAACAATGGAAGTAGAAGAACCAACTTCTGGGTGAGCTTTGGCTGCAAATCGGAGGAGTAGGTGATGGCTACTACCTCCTCTCACTTCCAACCAAATACGCCAATGCCTAACCCCCCAACCTTACAAAGTTGTGACCATTTGCTACGAGGTAGGAGAAAAAGCAAATACCTGGTGCCAATTTGCCAAATGGAAAAAAATCCTACCAGGCCTCTTCATCAGTCGACCAACCGAGGTCCATAGCAAGATCAAAGGATTAAGAGCTAATCTTGGGAGGGAGGGAGGGAGGGAGAACTGCATGAGCGGGAACCAGGAAAAAGGGGGTGTCTCCACCCACGGGCTGCTTAAATAGAGCACGCAACTCCCCCTAGCCGGCCGTATTGGTTGGCCTGGGGCGTCACATGGAGGGGACACCCTATGATGTGAGGGCTAGCCACACCCCGCCCATGGGGTGGACTTGTGTCCAGCCCGCATCTCCATTTCCCCAGGGAAGGGAAATGGCTTTGTCCTTTACTTCCACATACATAATTTTACTTTCTACCTCAATCTTACATCCCTATACCCCATTTGATTGCTTCACTGCCATTGGCTCATCCCACTGCTGGGCTGCACTAACGGCCTTTGAGTTAATTTGAAGCTGAAACCAACAATGTCTTCCTCAACTGCTGCCTTTAACATTGCCCAGTACCTTCCACTTGACTGATGAAGAGTGATTGAGAGTATAGCCTTGTTTGTGTAGTTTGTCAAGACTGCTCGCTCCATGCTGTGTGATTGTTTGATTCTAACCAGGTACACTTCTTAGTCCATGGGCAGGCAAACAAAGGCCCGGGGGCTGGATCCAGCACAATCACCTTCTAAATCCAGCCCATGGACGGTCTGGGAATCAGCGTGTAGAATGTGTCCTTTTATTTAAAATGCATCTCTGGGTTATTTGTGGGGCATAGGAATTTGTTCATTTTTCCCCTCTCCAAAATATAGACTGGCCCCCCACAACGTCTGACCCCTGTCTTAGTCATTGACAGCAACTCTAGATCCCACTTATCTTCCCTTTTTCCCTATGGGAGGATTACCACTTCCCTGACAGGAGAATCAGTCATTCTTGTTGAAGTCGCCAGCACCTTCAGGCACTATGAAGCCATGATAAGTTAAGGGTATGCTTTGATGCTGAAGGCTGAAGGCTGAGGGCTACTCTTCTCAGCTGAGGGCTACTCCCTTGCTTACAGTCTTACCAAGAACTATCTACAGATAGGTAGCCGTGTTGGTCTGCCATAGTCAAAATAAAAAAATCCTTCCAGTAGCACCTTTAAGACCAACTAAGTTAGTTCTTGGTATGAGCTTTCGTGTGCAAGCACACTTCTTCAGATACACACTGTATTCAAAAATGATGAAAACACTTCTGAGCCTCCTCTTGGCCCTGCCTTCTTCAGGTAACTAGGAACCAATAGAATGGGATTCCTTTTGTCATCTTTTGATGACTCCAGAAATGTTTGTTGCTTGGGCGGGAATGTGAGAGAAGACAGGATATCAGCATAATAGAGAATAAGGACTGCTGGTCTACCAAGGAGAGTAAACTCAAGAGTTTAAGCACTTAAGCCTTGATGACCAAGTATAGTTAGTTGCAAATATGTATTTCTGTGATGGAGGAATCTGATTAACCATACTAATAAGTAAAGGCTACAGTTTCCAAGATACTTAGGAAAAGCGTTCTATCTAGAATATATTATTATTTATTCATTAATATATGTATTGCTTCATTCCCAAATGGCTTCTGTCCTATTTAGAAAACAACAGCAACAAAAGAAATCTGCATCTTTTTTAAAATCCAGAATGATTAAAATATACATCATAGTTAAAATATCCATATATACCACCCTGATTAAAAGGTAATTCTCTCTCTCTCTCTCTCTCTCTCTCTCTCTCTCTCTGTGTGTGTGTGTGTGTGTGTTTGGGTGTGTATATATAAATTCACACCAACCATTACCTGCTTCTCTAATATTGTTGCCCTTAGTAAGTGTTCTCTAAGCCAGGCTCCCTTCGAAGATAAGAGTCAGGTAATGGGGAAATGGTGTGTGAGTGAGAAAATCTCAAGTACTGGAGCTGCAGTGAGCATTTCACATATAGTTCCTAACTTTATTGCACTAGCCAAAGGCCAAGACAAACTTGTAGCAATTGTATTAATAAAATAATATAGAGCAAACATCCATAATATAAGCCAACATCCATAATGTATGGGAGAGAAGATACCAGAGAAACCAACAAGCACCAAAACATCTTATAGCAATCTTATCTAATTCCTTTTCCTATTAATTTTTTCAGCCAGTACATAGAGGGGCATTCTAAAAAGCCATTATTGTCTTACAAAAGAAACCACACTATTTCTTCTGGGGTGTTGCTTTTGCAAACAAAGGTTTTAAAAAGTAATCTCTTAGGTTTCTATTTAAGGACACAATAATAATAACAACAACAACAACAACAACAACAACAACAACAACAACAACAACAACAACTTTATGTATACGCCGCCCTTCCCGATTTGGAAAAACGGGCTCAGGGCGGCTAACAATAAATTTAAACACTTAATTGATGCAACAAAAACAGCTTAAAATACAGTATAAAACATGAATAACAATAAATTCAGAATTCAAAAATCAATTTAGGGGGAAATCTATCCAACAAACATTAGATGATCACCAGGGCTAGCTGGCTGAATCAGTCCTATCTGGGCCAGTGAGGAGACCAGGGGGGATTTAGCTGTGGGATCCTAGAGTGGGTAATCTTCATAAAAAGGGGAGGGAGAGGGAAGGAAGGGGAATAAAAGATCAGACTAAGTTCAAATTGAAAGCCAGGTGGAATAACTCTGTCTTACATGCCCCACGGAAGGAAGTTAAATCCTGCAGGGCCCTGGTCTCATAGGACAGAGGATTCCGCCAGGTTGGAGCCATCACTGAGAAGGCCCTGGCCCTGGTGAAGGATAATATGACTTCCTTAGGGCCCAAGAGCTCTAAACTATGGTTATTCATGGACCTTAAGGTCATCTGCAGGGCATACCAGCAGATGGTATGAGTCATGAATTCCACCTGAGGTGAATCAGAAATGCAAAGCCTCTGTATACAGGACCTTGTTATAGCAGACATCCAATGCTGTCTTGGGCTTCACTTGGAAATGGAGCTCAACAAAGACATTTTTTAAGGAGATTGGCAAACCTTTGATGTGATAAGTATCTCTAGAAAGCTTTGTTCTCAGGAGTGGATAGCAAGGGGAAGTCTTGGCATTTCTAAGTAGTTGCAGGTCCCTTAGCCAGCACTTACCGTATTCAAAGTCAAAGACCATAAGAAACTTATAGCAATAGTATACAAAAATAACACAGACAAACATCCCTAATCTATACCAACACCGATGATGTAAGAGAGAGAAGATACCAGAGACACCAACAAACTTAATTCTAGCTTGATTTCAGATTAAACCTAACAATCACCAAAACCAACTTGGCCCCCAATTCCATATAGTACAGCACAGGAAAATGTTGCATTGGCATAGAAGCAATGTAACACACACACACACACACACACACACACACACACACACACTTTAACTGAGCACATTTCACTCTAGCCTTACTTGTGGGCCACCTAGATTCTGTAGGAATAAAAGCTGCTGATATTACTAGTTGTAGGGTGTATAGTTTCAAAATCATTTTTATTCTGCACAGTTTCAAAAACTTTAAGGGAGTTTGACTCAGAGCCCCAGATTTCAGTGCCATAGAGCATTTCAGTAAGCACTTTGCTACAAAGTATCTTTTAGGACAGCTTCATTCAGCAGCCCTCCCTTATTGTAACAGATTTTCATTAATGTGCCTTTGGTTTTTGGTGCTTTGACTTTCACTGCCTAATATGACTCTTCCCAGAGAGGGTTTCACTAACAAATACACCTAGGTAAATAAATGAGCAGGTTTCTTCTGTATTTTCTTGATTTAAGCACCATTTTTTTACTTTTGACTGTGTTCTCCTTTCACACCATGAAGCAGGGCTGTTCACAGAGTAAAATCATTGGCATGTATCAGGATTGAGATATTTCTGTTCCTTTTCCAATTTCTTTTTTCAACCGGTGCATAGAGGGGTACTCTAAGAAGCCATTCTATGGAAGGGAAGGTTGCAGTGGCTAAATATGGCACACAGTAATTAATATGAACATTACAGCTAACACACATCTACCCTTTTGCCTGACACCTTTTGCAGGACACCTTCTCCCACATTATAGTTCCATCTCAATAAATCTCTTCCACCAACCTCTTTCTCCTTTCTACAGCGGCATTTATTTCCTATGTCCACTGTCATGCACTGAATACCTCATGCAAAGAGAGCCCGACCAGAGTCTGCATTAACGCTGACACCTGTTTCTCTGGTGCTCTGAGTAACAACATAGGTGAGCTGAATCTTCTCACTTACTCTTGGTCGCCCCAAGGAATGACGTTCTTGTGTAAATTAGCATAATTTATTGCCTTTATAGCCCACAATTTCTCCAAGGAAATGGTTCTTCTTTTATGCATTTAACCATGTCAGGTTTATTATGCTGAGAGGCAGGGACTCCCCAAGGTCACCCAGTGAGCTTCATGGCTGAGTGGGGATTTGAACCCTGGCCTCTCAGATTCCAGTCCAACACTCAGCACCCATACTCAGTCACATAAGGCGGAAAGGCATTCCCTTTACCTTTCCATCACATGCATCACATCAGAGAGATCCTGGCATGCATCAGTCTGGGGTTGACTATCCTTTGGCCCTTTAGACATTTCTGGACTACTACTCCCATCCACCTCAGCCAGCATGGTAAATGGCTAGAGATGATGCAAGCTGTCGTTCAGTAAATTCTTTAGGGCCACAAATTAGCCATCGCTGCATTAATTAGCAGTCCACACTACACCAGAAACAGTGGACCCTGGTTTTATTTTGGTTTGCCTTCCATCATAAGGCAAAGTATTCAGTTAAATATATGATTACAATTTCAATGCATGCATCATTTTGGGCACCTACAAGTTCTTTCTCTTTGCTGTTACACCAGCTGTTCCAGATGAGATATAATGGGAAAATGGTTTCTAGCAACCCTATCTCTCCTTCTTGCATTACTTGAACGAACATCCTGTGAAAGAAGAGGTGTGATATAATGTCATGCTCAGAGACCCCCTGTCGCCTTCAAATTCTTGAGGGTGGTGGATGTGCAATGACACTAAGACTAAGTCACGCATCCAAACTGCCTGTGAATTTTGGTGCGATTCTTGGGATTGCTGGGTCAAGAGCAGCCACATCATCTTTTTATCCTGAGCATCCTGTGATTTAAGCACACAACGATGGGCTATATGGCCCCTTGGCCTCACAATGATTCCTGGAACACTGGTCATTTTAGGTTTAAGCTTCCAGATCTCTCTTTGTCTGCATGCCCATCTGAGAAATCAGGTCATTTCCCCTAATACAAATTAACCCTGTTGGTTGTTTGAACTCATATAGCTGAGTGGCATTCAACTAAATCCTACTCAGAGTATACAACTGAAATACCACCCACTGTTTCTATGCTTGTTTTTCTTGGGTTACGCCGGACAAGAGTGTAAACAGAGGCTGAACATGGAGCCTGGCACACTTCCCTTGCGTAACTCTGCAAGCTATCCGTGCTCTGCGAAAGTCCTCCTCAGGCCTCTTTCTCTTGCCGGTAGCAGAGCGTACACAGCGGTGAGAAGCGGATTGCAGACAGTGGGGTAATAAATTCAGAGCAGACACAAGGCAGTCCTTATCTTCTCTTGCCTTTAATCATGAAGAATAACACCATAAATTCAGACCTGGCGAGAACTGACACATTCTCCCTCTCGCATAGCGTCCCAGAGGCAGACTGAAAACACTCGGAGTCAAACCCCTCCCTTAAGTGTTTCTAACCACGCCTCAGGAAAGAGACGTCACCAGAACTCTTTAACTCTGTGAGTTCTGAAACCATTAACACCCCCTCTCGTCACGAATCCTGAGGGAAACTGTGAACCCCTATTTACAGACCTCTTTGAGTTCAACTCACCTCCCATTGCCTTTTGCCTCCCACTGGCATCTATCCCAGGCAATTGTTGAATCCCTTCCACACTCCCAGAATTACACTGTGCGAAACCAACCCACGCACTGGTGACCTGAAACCTCTCAGGTGGAACCCCCTTTGTGGTCCGAGTTGACCGCCGGAGCACAACCTCGGGTGCTTCTCCTGACCCACTGGGGTCAGCAAGTGTGTCTCCAGCAAGCTCAGAAGACTCCCCCTCTGACTTGCTGCGTCTTCGGGCCTCCTGCACTTGGCTAACAGGAGATGAAGGCTCACTCTTGGGTTCCCTCTTAACCTGTGGAGAAACCCACCCCTGTGCTTGACCATCATCAGCAACCTGGTCTTCAGCAACAGGCTCCGCCTCTGCCTCTCCTTCCTCTCTTTCTTCCTCCCTTTCCTCCCCCTCAGAATCGGACAAGCATTCTGAGAGAAAATCAGGACCAACCCTAGGCTGTGACCAACCACCCTGCTCAAAGAACTCAGCATGCTTGCTGACCAGCAGCTTGGTCTGATCACCCTCTGGGTATGCAAACTTCCACCCATTTGTTGCAGGATCATACCCACAGAAGATCATGTCCTGGTACCTAGGACCACCCTCCTTCCGTTGCGCTGTTGGTATTGGCACTGAAGCCCTGGAACCAAACGAACGGAAGAAACGCACCTGTGGCTTCCTCTTGTGCAACAGAAAAAACGGTGTGTCACCTACATCGTGATTGTAGGACCTGTTAAAAACAAAGCTGGCAAACTTCCAAGCCTCACTCCAAAAGCTCGGAGGCAGCCCAGAGTCACACAGCAAAACCCTGACAACTTCAGCCAGTGTTTCACTCCTGTGCTCTGCCACGCCTCTCTCTTGAGGAGACTTTGCACCCGTCACCTGGTGACGAATTCCCTTTTCCTTGAAGAACTCCTTCAGAGCAGACCCAGTGAACTGTGACCCACGGTCGCTCCTGAACTCTTGCACCTTGGTGGAGAACCTTAGTTCCACCTCCGCAACCCAATCCTGGATGAGTTGTGCCGCTTCCCTCTGCGACCTGAGAGAGAAAGACCATGAATTCTGAGAAAAATCATCTGCCACGATCAGCAGATACCTGGCCCCACCCAGACTCTCACACTTCATTGGCCCTGTAAGGTCTGTGTGAACCAACTCAAAAGGTTTTGTGGTTACCCTCTTTACCCCGGGAAACCTGCACCTTTGAACCTTGCTGCATGCCCTGCACACTAGGGATCCCTCACATGGCGTGATTTTACAACCTTTGGTGCAGCCTGGCAACCTTTTAACATCTTCCAGACAAGCATGAGACATTCTCTTGTGCCATACATGAACACATGAATCATGGCTGGGAACACTAGCACACTGCGCCTGTGCTTTCCCTGCATTCCCACCACCCTCCAGAGGTGTTTCCAGAACAAAGAGATTGTCCTTGCTTTCCATGTTGACAAGTTGCCTCCCCCCTCTGAAAATGGAACAGGTATCATTTTCAAAACAAATTTTGTATCCCTGCTTCGCCAGAGCAGAAATCGATAACAGGCAACACTTCATCCCTGGTACAATGAAGCACTCCAGCTCCGCCTGCAAAACAGAAACATATACATTTGCAACTTTAGATACATTCCGTTTTGTCCTGTCAGCTAATGTAACAATCATTCCAGTTGAAACAGCTCTGCAATTCCGCAGCTCCCCAGCAGATGGCGTTATCAGGTGATGACTTGCTCCTGAGTCCAACACCCACTTCACAGCTGTGTCCCTGCTGGCATTGCTCTGTAGCGTTGCCATGCCAACAAACGTCTGGCTGCACCTGTCCTTGGCAGCGTCCGTAACCGCAGCATCCGGCGTTGCTCTGAAGACTGGACTTATCTCAGAGTTCCCAGACAGCTCTGCAGCACGTATCTCCCTCTGCAGCAGATGGCTGGCCTTGAAGCCTTTAGCTCTGTCCTGTTTCCCAGGCTTCAACTCACGACGCAAACAACTCTTGGCAGCCTTTGGAAAAAGAGGCTTCTCTGAGCTTTTACTGCTCACCGCCCCCCCACTGCTCACAGGGCTCCCAGGACGCTTTCCTGCACCCCCAGTGATGGGTAAAGGGCCCCCAGCAGCTTGCCTCTCTCCAAGCTCCTCACGCAGACATGTTGCATCACCCACGCAGCTTTTAGACTCTGCTAAACCAGCAGCAACAGCAGCAGTGGCAATAGTCCCTTCGCCCCCCTCAGGGGTCCCACAGCCTTTCCCAGCTGTGCACCGGCTTTCCGTGCTCTCTTGCCTTTCCTGTCCTGATGCAGCCATCTCCCGGCCCTTGCTTCCGCCCCCAGCTTTACACGCTTCCTGGAGAGCTACCCAAGCGACCTCAGGCTTCCTTGCATCCAGAACAATAGGCCTCAAACCAGCACTCACGATCGTCTGCCATCTCCTCCCCCGGGGGCTAAGCTTACTCACGTCTCGGCAGTAGCTTCCTCCGCCTCCCGGCTCCGGCAGATCGGCTTCCCCTCCCAGCGGGCTCCTTCCAGCTTCAAAGACACAGCTCCAGAGCTCCAGCTGGACCCAGCAACTTTTCAGCTAGCTTGCTGGCTTCCCCCACACGTGGGACGTTCCTGCAATGCTTCAAAGCGTTGGCAAGCATCCATAACCTCTTGGGTTACGCCGGACAAGAGTGTAAACAGAGGCTGAACATGGAGCCTGGCACACTTCCCTTGCGTAACTCTGCAAGCTATCCGTGCTCTGCGAAAGTCCTCCTCAGGCCTCTTTCTCTTGCCGGTAGCAGAGCGTACACAGCGGTGAGAAGCGGATTGCAGACAGTGGGGTAATAAATTCAGAGCAGACACAAGGCAGTCCTTATCTTCTCTTGCCTTTAATCATGAAGAATAACACCATAAATTCAGACCTGGCGAGAACTGACACATTCTCCCTCTCGCATAGCGTCCCAGAGGCAGACTGAAAACACTCGGAGTCAAACCCCTCCCTTAAGTGTTTCTAACCACGCCTCAGGAAAGAGACGTCACCAGAACTCTTTAACTCTGTGAGTTCTGAAACCATTAACAGTTTTTTCTTAATATTTGCATATTTGTATGCACTGTTTGGTTGGAGAATTATGGATTTTGAAGGAGAATTGTGTTTTGGTTCATTTCTTGGTTCAAGAACTGTGCATTATGTAGTTTCTCACTAAAGAAAAAAAATGTAGTTAAAGAGAAGTATCATTAAAAATTAAATATATTTGGAGGGAATTAACCAATTTTTTAAAAAAAATTTTTTGCGTATCTTGTGATTTATTTCCTTTTCTTCTTTTCAGTTCCAGAGTATGAATTTTTAACTTACCGGGGATGTTCGTTTTCCAATATTTGCCACTCAGGTGATTACAGCTTCAGTGCAGCTCAAGGTAAATTCCTCCAGCTGAAGCTCTCCTGCTGCCAAACAAGTGGGTGCAATAAGGAACCTGTCCACCATGAGTATCTGCATCTCTGAAGGCCAAGGGCTTATAAAAACAGCTTTTTTCTGGTGGAACATGCTGGGACATAGTTCTGCCACATTTTGGGGAAAAGGATGCAGGAGGCCTTGGCGACCCTATCAGACCACCTCCTTTCTTAAGCTGATCAAATTCTTCCCAAGCTTCGGAAAGCAGGCATGAGTCTGAAACAGGATCTTGGAACCCTGCTGTCTCCAACCCAAATCCAGGTGAGCTTTGGGAAGGTGGTGGGAGCACTCTCAGACCCTGTCAGAGCATCATGCCTCCTGACCAAAGTTGAGCAAATGCTTCCCGGGCTTGGGGAAGGAGGCACTAGGCTATGACAGGAGCCAGGAACCCTAAGGCCTCCTACCCAAAGCCACCCATCTCCAGCAGAGGGGGCTCGGTGTCAGAGCACTTGGGTAGTAAGCCAATGACAGGGGTTTCCCCGTGGGGTTGATAATCAGTTTGCCACCCTTGAAGTGGGCAACGTAATTGTGCCAACTTCCTCTCTAGGCTGATTCACTTGAAATAAATTCTCAGTGGACATATGTAGAAGTGTTAGAAATCCTTTGGCATATCACTTTATTTTTTTAATTAAATTTATACACTCCTGAATTGTAAAAAAAAAAAAAAAAGAATTCCAAAAAGTTAAAATTACAATAGAATAATAGCATATTAAAACTTGCATCTACTGCCTAAACATATGGATAGGCTAGTCTTAATGTTTATAGCAGGCGCCAAACACAATTCCAGCCCCCTTTTTTCTAGAAAAAAACCACTGTGTGAACCAATTATATAAGTGCAACTTAGTTGCAAGAAAAGTACAGGGGTACCTCGGGTTAAGTACTTAATTCGTTCCGGAGGTCCGTTCTTAACCTGAAACTGTTCTTACCCTAAAGCACCACTTTAGCTAATGGGGCCTCCTGCTGCCGCTTCACCGCCGGCACACAATTTCTGTTCTCATCCTGAAGCAAAGTTCTTAACCCGAGGTACTATTTCTGGGTTAGTGGAGTCTATAACCTGAAGCATATGTAACCTGAAGCCTATGTAACCCGAGGCACCACTGTATAGAAATCTGTCTTTTGGTCCATTCAGATGCAGGATGCAAGGGTCTAAGAAGTACTGGTGGTTCATCCTTGAATCTGTAATGGGTGGAGTAGATGATCACCTCCTTACATACATCTGTCACATTTCAATCAAGCAGTTGGTGGGGCTGAAGGAAGAGAAGTAGAAATCCAGAAAATCTGGGAATCATTCTCCCCCATGTGGATTCTGGGCCTGCCCACTCCCTGCTTACACATAGACACACACACACAAATACACACACACACACAGAGAGAGAGAGAGAGAGATAGAGATAGAGAGAAAGATTACCTCCAAGAGAATGCAGCTGTCTGTACATTCAGATACAGAGAGTTAGAATCAGAAAGCAGAGACCTTGTCTGATTGTCTGATACACTGCTACTAAGTGAGAACTCAAGAAAATCCACAAAACAATAGTGTGCATGATAAAAGGTGAAACACAACAATATTTTTTATAAATGCTCAGCAGATATGTCTGTTCTTCAAACTTGATGGCCTGCCTGGGAGTGGGCCCTAGCCAACAGAATGTCTGGGGCAGGTTACACAGGGGAGGATTCTCTGGGATGCCCGATCTCTGTGATCACGGGTAGAAGGAGAAGTTACTCTAAGGCCAGACCATGTCAATACTGAGGAGGCAGGTTTAATCATTATTTGACGACTACCTCTGCCTCCGGGTCTGGTCTTGACCGGAAGGATATTGGAATCAGCAAGGGAGACCCACATGACCTGAAGGTGCTGCTGTGCAATGCCACATCAATGATTCATAACACCACTGTCATCCATGACTTGATCATGGATGGGGGACTTGACCTGGCATGTGTGACAGAGACTTGGTTGGATGAAGCAGATGGTCCTGTGCTTGCTGCTGCTTGTCCACCAGGTTTCCCTTAGGCACAGCTACCCAGGTCATGTGGGCAGGGAGAGGGGGTTGCAGTGATTTTTAGGATGACATTAGCTTGGACCAGGCATCCTATTGGGAAGACCCAGTTTTATGAGTGCATGTTCTGGAAGCTGGGCAATAGGGGCAGTACAGGATTCCCTGCTGCACCAAGGATTCCCTGGCCGAGCTACTTCAGGTCGTAGTGGACGTGCTCCTGGAGACACCTAGTTTGGTTGTCCTGGGGGATTTTAACATCCATGCTGACACGACTTTATAAGGGGTCACTTGGGACTTCGTGGAAACCATGGCCTCCATGGGGGTGTCCCTGAATAAGTCTGGCCCAACTCATAGTCATAGACGTGCCTTAGACTTGGTGTTTACCTCTATGAATGTGGGAGATTTGACACTAAGTAAAAGCGAAACAAGATCTCCTGCAATGTTCTCCTGCAATGATTTTCCAAAGTTTTTTGCAGATAAAGTTGCTTTGATTCAGAAAGAGGTAGACGCCAACCATATGAGTAGGGCTGGGGCGGGAGAGTGCAGGAGTCCTGTTTAGTCTAGTTGCATGGGATAAATTCCAAACTATTACCTCCGAGGATGTGGACAGGATGCTTGGACGAGTGAAACCAACCACTTGTCTCCTTAAAAATCAGCCAGGAAGGGCTGGGCGATGGGCTCTGCAAGGTGGTGAATGCTTCCCTCTGTGAGGAAGCCTTCCCAGCCCCACTGAAAGAGGCAGTCATTAGACCGCTTCTTAAAAACAAATCTCTGGACCCAGCTGATATGGCCAACTATTGCCCAGTCTCAAATCTTCTTGGGCAAGGTGATTGAGTGGGTGATTGCTGAACAACTCCATGCAGGCCCGAACGATGCGCTCCATTTGAATCGCCTCCAATCAGGATTCAGGCCTCATCATGCCTTGGTCAAGCTGGTCTATGATCTCCGGCGGGCTAGGGACAAGGGTGAAAGTTGTTTCCAGTTCTGCTGGATCTCTTAGCGGCTTTTGACACCATTGGCCATAACATCCTTCTGGACCATATAGAGGGGCTCTCACTTGTGGGGTGCCTCAGGGTTCTGTTCTCTCCCCCATGCTTATATTATCTATATGAAGCCGCTGGGAGAGATCATCAGGGGGTTTGGGCTGGGTGTTCATCAGTATGCAGATGATACCCAGCTCTACCTCTCTATTAAAATCTGACCAGGTGAAGGTCCTGTGTGAGTGCCTGGAGGTGGTTGGAGGATAGATGATGGCTAATAGATTGAGGTTGAATCCTGACAAGACAGAAGTACTGTTTTGCGGAAACAGGGGACAGATAGGTGTGGGGTCCTGAATGGGGTAACAGTGGCCCTGAAGGACCAGGTGTGCAGACTGGAAGTCATGTTGGACTCCCAGCTGTCCATGGAGGCACAGGTCAAATCTGGTGTGCAGGCTGAGACCCTACCTGCTCGCAGACTGTCTCACCAGAGTGGTGCATGCTCTGGTTATCTCCCGCTTAGATTACTGCAACACAATCTATGTGGTCCTACCCGGCAACTGCAACTAATCCAGAATGCGGCAGCTAGACTTGTGACTGGGAGTGGCCACCGAGAACATATAACACTTGAAAGACCTACATTGGCTCCCAGTATGTTTCCAAGCACAATTCAAAGTGTTGGTGCTGACCTTTAAAGTCCTAAACGGCCTCGGCCCAGTATACCTGAAGTAGTGTCTCCACCTCCATCTTTCAGCCCAGACACTGAGGTCCAGCGTTGATGGCCTTCTGATGGTTCCCTCACTGTGAGAGGTAAGGTTACAGGGAAACAGACAGGGGGCCTTCTCCGTAATGGCGCCCTGTGGAATGCCCTCCCATAAGATGTGAAGTTTTATTCTGTTTTTAATGTTCTTTTGAAAGCCATTCAGAGTGGCTGGGGAAATCCAGCCAGATGAGCGGGATAGAAATAAATAATAATTATTATTGATATCATCATCATTATCATCATCATCATCATCATCATTAATGCAGGACATAATGTGGAGGTAGCCTGTCCAGCTTGTGTCAGCAGCTACTAGAAGGCATGAAATAATTCAAAATAAAAGTACAATAAAGAGAATGGGGAATGAGGTGTATCCATATGCTGACTGTAGGTTTTTATTATGGTAGTTCCTCCACGTGAAGATCTTTCCCCCAATGGTCGACAGTGCCCAGCCTGCTTCAAGATCACCGATTTGAGTAGAGAAAATAATAAAAGTTGCCCACGTGAGGGGTATGTCAGCTGCCTTGCCAATGAGACCAAGTGCATTCACCATTATAGCAGTTTTACATGTGAGTAATATTGCCTGCTTCTGTCTCTTTCTCATTTCCAGAAAAGCAATGACTGATATTTGTGTATAGCTTTGATTTCTTTCTCTGAGGGAAAGGGTAATGCTCTAGTCCTGTTTTGGATTCCAAACTATCCCCACATGAAGTGCATAATAACAAGAGGGGACAGGCTCACTCATGTGCAAGGTTTTACCTTGTGTGAGACTGGGGGGGGGGGGGCAACAAAGCACAGAGGACTCCTTACAGCACACCTTTGTCCTCTAATCCACAGATACAGATGAGTGTGCAGAATCAGCCAGCACATCACAGCTTCTCCTCACAGCAGTATGCACCATTTGGTGCTGGTCAAGAAGGACAGAACCACACACTTTGGCCAAACATTCAAAAGTAAAGGAGTTTGGGAGAAAGAAGGGTCCTACCATGTACACCTCTGTTCATATTTCCTAGGAAATAAGTTGCACTGTATTAATTGAATCTTACCACATCACAAGTGTGCAAAAGAACTGCTGCCTTAGTCTAGCAAAATACATGGGGTGGGAGACCAGGACTTTTTTTCCGCCAGAACTCAGTTCTAGCAACTCTCAGGTGTGCACCATTGCCATTCTAAGAGAACAAGGGGGGCACTCATGTTGAGTTCTGGCACCTCTTTTTCTAGAAAAATAGCACTGAGACATAGGATAACTTGTTCACAATGCATCACCATGGTGTTAGCCAGGAAACCCAAATTCAAAGCTAGTGATACTTGGCTGTCAGATTGGTTGGTGAGTGTGTATGGTCAGTGTGTTGGTTGAGCTTTAATAACCACAGTCATCCCTATCCCCAAAGCGCTAATAAAGAACTTATACAAAGGTTATACTTTGTGTTACACAGATCATGGTTTATTTCAAAAGCTCACATTCAAAGGCTGTGCAACTGAAGACTTGTGTGCCCTTGATGGAAAAAACATAACATTCAGTGACTTTGGCCTGTTTCAAATTGAAGCAAAATGCTGGAATGCTAAGATTTCCTCAAAGAAAATCGACCTTGAAGGATAGATACAAGACAGCAAAGCTCTCCTCCTTGTTAATTCCACCATTCATGGTAGCTGCAGAAGAAACTGGGAGCCTAGGGGTGAGAAGAGGAGCTCAGGCCTCATGGGTTTTCTTTTTCACAATTGGTGAAATTCATCCTAAAAAAATAAACTCATCTGGCACATCTGAATCTGTATTCTATATCTCTATATTTTATATATGCAGAATGTGTAGAATGCTGAGAAAGGCATTTGAAGTAAAATATGAGAATTTCCATGTTATTTTGTTCAGCCCCACTTGCATGCCAAGGCCCTGCGACCCTTATGGACAATAATTACACAGAAAGAATTATTTTCATTTATGGGTTCTAATAGGCCACAGCTTTATTGTTTACACATGCGGGTGAATTAGGCATTGGGTGACGCCAGCATATCTTGAGGAGGGATAGGCGAAGGCTACACCCTCCCATCCATCTAAACAAAGCCTTACCCAATGCATAACCTTACAAAGTTGTGTTGATTGGCTCCAGGTAGGCAAAAGCAAATGGCTGGTGCCACCCAGCTGATCTTCCTTCCGTTGATCTTCTTTCCTGACCCAAATAAATTATTTCATTTTCCTTTTTACAGAAAAATTATAAAAGAAGCCAACTAATTTTTATTAATAATAAATATCAATGGCAACCCAGATATTAAAGAAAATGCAGACAAGCATCTAATCATCATCATCATCATCATCATCATCATCATCATCATCATCATCTCAGGGCGGCTAACAAGCAATAATAAAAGCAAGTTGAATGAATACAACTTAAAAACAAGATTAAAATACAACATTAAAATATTGAAACATTAAAATATTAAAATGCAGCCTCATCACAGGAGGAGAGAGGAAAAAGAAAAAAGAAAGGGGGGGAATCAAATTGGCTCCAAGCCAAAGGCCTGGCGGAACAACTCTGTCTTATAGGCCCTGCGGAAAGAAATCAGATCCTGCAGGGCCCTGGTCTCATGAGGCAGAGCGTTCCACCAGGCCAGAGCCGGTGTTGAAAAGGCCCTAGCTCTGGTTGAAGCTAATCTAACTTCCTTAGGGCCCGGGACCACTAGGGTGTTGCTACTTATGGACCTTGAGGTTCTCCGTGGGGCATACTGGGAATGGCGATCCCGTAGGTACGAGGGTCCTAGGCCATGAAGGGCTTTAAAGGTCAAAACCAGCACCTGAAATCTGACCCTGTACTCCACCGGGAGCCAGTGCAGCTGGAAAAACACTGCGTGAATATGCTCCCATGGCAGAAACCCTGTGAGGAGCCTCGCTGCAGCATTCTGCACCCGCTGGAGTTTCTGGGACAGCTTCAAGGGCAGCCCCGTGTAGAGCGAATTACAGTAGTCAAGCCTGGAGGTGACCGTTGCATGGATCACTGTGGCCAGGTCAGGTTGGGAAAGGTAAGGGACCAACTGCTTGATGCGGCAAAGGTGGAAATATGACGCCTTGCCTTTGGCTGTAACCTGCGCCTCCATGAAAAGGGAGGTGTCAAGGATTACACCCAAACTCTTAACGAAAGGCAATGGCACTAATTGGGCCCCCGCAAGAGAAGGGAGTTGGTCCCTTATCCCCATGCCATGCCGAACCAGCCATAGGACCTCTGTCTTCGAAGGATTTAATTTCAATCGGCTCCCACAAAACCATCCAGCCACAGCTTCCAAGCATCTGGTCAGTGTGTCCGGGGCTGAGTCTGTGTGGCCATCCATCAGCAGATAGAGCTGAGTGTCATCAGCATATTGGTGACAGCCCAGCCCAAAGCTCCAGACAATCTGGGCAAGGGGGTGCATAAAAATGTTAAAAAGCATCGGGGAGAGGATTGCGCCCTGCGGCACTCCACATACCAAGGAGTGGCGCGACGACATCTCCCTCCCTAGTGCCACCCTCTGTCCCCGACCAGAGATAAAAGAGCACAGCCATTTACGGGCTATGCCCTGTATCCCCATGTCGGTGAGGCAGTGGTCCAGAACATCATGATCGACCATGTCAAAGGCTGCTGACAAATCTAAAAGGATCAGCAGTCCTGACCCGCCTCGATCAAGTTGTCTACGGAGATCATCTGTTAGGGCAACCAGAGCTGTCTCGGTCCCGAAACCTGGACTGAAATGGATCTAAAGCTTCCTCCAGAAGCCTACCAAGCTGTTCAGCAACCACTCTCTCAATTACCTTACCCAGATATGGAAGATTTGAAACTGGGTGGTAATTGGATAGGTCTAAAGGAACTAGTGAAGTTTTCTTTAAGAGTGGGCACACCACTGCTTCCTTCAGTTCCCCTGGGAATGTCCCCGTGCCAAGGGACAAATTGATAATTTCAACCAGGGGTGTCCTCATGACATCTGGACATGCGCTAATCAGCCAAGACGGGCATGGATCGAGGAGGCAGGTGGTGGGCCTACCAGCTTGGAGGAATCTATCCACATCAGCAGGGAGTATCTGATCTAAATGGTCCAACACTGGACCCGAAGTCAGTTGAGGGGCCTCCAGTTCAGTCACTGTATCTAAATTGGCATGGAGGTGACGGTGGAGCAACAGGACTTTCTCCGCAAAAAAGCTCACAGCTGTGGGTCGAATTTGTGCTTAAATTTGGTTGTCCTCCTAAGGAAAGTGATACTATTGAAAGTGATACTACATTTGCAAGCTCACCACAAGCAAGAATACTAGGGTGGGGGTAATAGCACAAAGGAGAACAAACAGCAACAATACAGGGGGAGGTCCATTGTCAAGGATGTAATCAAAGATATAACTTTACCTACACCATATCTCATAATAAATATCTAAACCATATCTCATAATAAAAGAAAAGGAAATAATTTACCGTATTTTTCGCTCCATAGGCACCCCGGACCATAAGGCACATCTAGTTTTTAGGGGTGGAAATGAAGAAAAAAAAGATTCCCCCCCCCAGCCCCAAAGATCAGGGGACAGGCTGCGTGCAACCTGTCCGCTTCTCCAGAGCTTCTGGAGCTGTCAGGGGAAGCCCCCCCCCCCCCAGCCCCAAAGAGCAAAGAAGCCAAGACAGTGAGTGGGATGGATCCCGCTCGCTGCCTTGGCTTTATTTTTAACCTCTCCTGGCTAAAACCTCACGGCTTTGTTTTTAGCCGCGGGGCTGGGGCGGGGGAAGCCCGAGCTTACCCCAACCCCAACCCCCAGAACAGGTTGGGAAGTGGCGACAAGGTTGTGTACAGCCTTGCCTCCGCTCCCGGAGCTTGCAGGGCTGGCGGGGAAGCCTGCCCCCCCCCCAGCCCCAGGGACCACACATTCATTCTATAAGACGCACAGATGTTTCCCCTTAGTTTTTAAGAGGAAAAAGGTGCGTCTAATGGAGTGAAAAATACAGTAAATAAAAACAAAGAGAGAAAGAGAAAAGAAAACATCAAGGGAAAAAGGAAAAAGAGAAATCAGCAATATATTTTCTCTGATCAAACATAACGTTACCTTCAATAACTCTCACAACCATTTCTCCATATTCAACAATAATAAATCTTCTCATCTTTAGCCATAGTTGTTTCTCCACGGTGATAATATAGAAAAATAATATCCCATAGCTCTTTACTTATTATGTATTCATTAATTCCCACCCACTTTTGTCCCTTCCATTCCCATTTCCTGTTGTAATTTCCAACTTGATTTTGATTTTTTTTTAAAAAGAAATCTCCCATTTATGCTTGCATCTTTTTTCTAAGAAAAGAGCCAGAGCTTTGATAGCTATCTCCTCTAAAATCACTCCAAGTTGTATGCAGAGTCCTTTCTCACTCTCCCTGCCAACTCAGGATGTCTCTTCACCTCTCTATTCATGACTTCATTCCATTCCTCCAACATCAAAACTCCACCATTTGCCTGTCCCCGGCCCCACCCTCCTCTACACCTGTACTCTCCTGCTCTGGCAGTGCTTCATCCATATTGTTCTCCAAAGTCTCTGTGTGCTCTGTGTAATTCCACTTTCCATGTAATCTGTCTCTGGTCTCCTTTCATTCTCCATCTGATCACTCAAAACTCTAATTATTTTTATTTGCTCATAAAGCAATTGCGGAAGGATGCCAACAGTGAATGGAATGTCAAACAATGTATTTGGCATACAGAATATTCTTGATCTTAGTTACAATTCATTCTCCAATGAGAATGAGCCTCAGTTCTCCTTCCTTCCTGCCCGCCCAAACTCCAACCCAGTAGAGCGACTCCAGCTTCCCTGGCGAACGGGATGCTCGCTTGCCAGCCATGGCTTTCCTTGAGTCCCATGCTGAGTTTCCATAGGCACCCATACTGGAGAGGGGCTTGGAGTTTGGGGAGCAGAGTGTGTGTGTTGGGGGGGAGCAAGAGGGAGAGAGCAGCACACATGCAATAGCCAGCGGAACTTCTGAGCAAGGCCCAGCCAGCCTGATGGGTAAAAAGCTGCTGCTTGGTTGTGTTGTGGTTGCTGCAGATCTCCAATCCTTTAAAAGACCAGGAGCAGGGGTGCTGGTGGGTGACTTATGATTCTTTCCCACCCCTTGCCTTCCAAAGCTAGCAGCCTCTTTGCCTTATTTAAGCAACTTCTCCTGTGGTGTTGGGGAAGGAGAAGGAGGAGATGGTAGTGGCCATCAAATACAGTATACTAGAGGTTTCTTTCCAGTACACCCATATCAAACTTCAGCGTAGGTACCTCATTCTCAACAGCCTTTCCAACATAATGGTGAGCTTGAAGGATTTATCTTTGCAAGGCTTGTGGTGGTCCAATGCCACCAAAAGGTAACTTTAAGGGATGACACCCAGGGTGACCCACACCGACCTCACCCCCCATCCTCAGCCAGTGGGAGGAGGGGAGGATGGTAGTGGCAGCCACAGGGATTTGAAGGAGGGATGGACTTGTTCAGTTTAACTTTGAGATATACCGTATTTACTCAACTCTAATGTGTCATCGAATACGGTATACTAGAGGATTCTTTCCATTATTGGGCAATAATTAGTCCAGCTGCTGTGAACAGGCAGATAATTTGTTCTTTAGATGTAAGGTTGGAATTTGGGGTCAAATCTCATGATCATAAAGCAAGTGCCAAATTAGAAGGGTAACTCTGGAGATCAGATGAAAAACTTTGTGCCAAAAGGTGTGGCTCACAGTACACCCCACAACAAAGGTGAAAGTAGGAACCTCATTCTCCAGTCTTTCCAATATAATGGTGAGCTTGATGGATTTATCTTTGAAAGGCGTGTGGGGGTCCACACCACCAAAAAGTAATTTTAAGGAACATTTCCTGGAGGTGAGAAGAAATTTGTTTTAAGAGATGGATTATGCCGTATAGATTTACATGCTTTTTCACTTATTGAGGTTCCTATGTCAGTCTCCCATCTCTTCCGTGTTGCCCACAAAGCTGTCTAATATCATACCATATATCACCGAAACTGCCTCTTTCTTGTCATGGCTATGTCTGTTACATAGTGATTCAAAAGCTGTCAATGGTCTCAAGCCTTCACCATTGCATTCTAGAGACTTTGCAAAAGTGCATTGTTCCTACAGTTGTAACCAAGACCATTTAATGCCTTTTGTCTTTGCCATCATGTCCTCTTTTGAGATTGCTTTACCTCCTACAAAGAGAACTTTAATCCTATAGAAACCACTTGTTTCAAGATCTACAAATGGATCTACAAATGGATCTACAAATGTATTTGTTTGCATGTTTAAATAAGGGGTGATCTAGCAGGGGCATCAGTGATGAAGGCCTAGGAGCCAATATTGAGTTCCAATTCCACCACACCATCAATGTTACTTTGAAAAATGGGTTGTCCACCTTTTCGTGTTCCATTTGAGGCAGTTTCAGGAAGGGCAGAGCACGTACTGATGGTCTTATGTGGGTACTTTCTCTCTGTACCCATGCAATATCTACTTTGCCTTTAATGAGTAGCATCAATGATTTAATTTTGAAAGCTGCATAGTATAATTCAAGATTGGGTATTCCTAGCCCCTCTTTATTGCTATGTCTAAATAAGATGTTTTGACTGAGTCTGGGTCTTTTTCCTAATGAGATAAAGTAGAGTAATTTGTTTTGCCATTTTTTAAAGAATGTTGATAAAACCTGAATCAGGAAAGAGAATTTTGGGCAGAATTGACATTTTATAGCTGCAATATGACATAGCCAGCTAAGGCTTGTGTGTTTCCATTTTGACAGTTGTTTATTTGCCTTTTTGAACAAAGGTTTATAACTTCTTTGATTTCATTGATTAAGGTCAGCTGTGAAGATTATCCGGAGGTATTTAAACCCCCCATGGGCTATCTTTAACTTTGACATTTCTGTCAGCTGCTTTTGAACTGTTGCAGTCAAATTAATTGGTAGTATTTTTTTATTTTGCATAATTAATTTGCAGTCCTGTGATTCAATGGAAACTTTCAAAATGTTCTTTCAAAGATTAAGGCACAACAATTGGATCTTGCCCAATTACCAATCCGCAAACAAAGTTACTTTATGTTCAACAGCTGTGAGTAGTTTTGCATCCATGTTTATTAAAGCAATCAGACTATATGAATCAGGTTTGGTGAAGTCTTTTCTTTATAACATTTTACATAATGCCATGTAACAATTGACTTCCCTGCTTTCCCTTTCATGGTTCACTTTACTTATCTATCATTCCTGCACATTTTACTATAGCCAATCTAATTGTTTCTCCATTTTACATCCTTCAAATATTTACACATACAATATACAAAATAGTATGTAGAGTTACTATTTTGTATTTTGTATGTGTGTTATGTTACTTGTCTTTGTATAAAACTATATCATAGCATGTTCATTTATATAATACAGAGTATGCATGGCTGACAAAGCCTGGTTGGGCGAAACAAGGAATTTTCCTGGAATCCTTTTCTTATTTTCTGCATGTGCCGTTCTTCTTTCGTCTGAAACCTTCATACAAAGACACTGATGCTGCCGAGAAAGTATATGGACAATTGTTCTGCCATTCTATTCCACCGATGTATTACCTTAATGTTCAAGAAACTATTGAATCAAGTTACTGGGTTCTTGGTTGTTAAAGTGATGTATTGACCATGAACCAGTACCCCTGCCTTTCCTCTAACTTGGTGTGGAGTCTAATTGGTTAAAAAGGCGTATGTACTTTTTCAGATCTTCCAAGCCCCGGATCAAAGGACTCAAGGCATGGCACAGGTGACTACTTGGGTAGCAAAGCTGGAAATAGCTCAGGGATATTGAATGGTGCCAGGGACACAGCAATATACACTGAATTTTGGACAATGGAGCCAGAGTCATTAGAGTGAGCTATTATAATTGCTTTCTGGGGCATTGTTTCTCCTTGTTCCAATTGCATTGGATTGTTTGGAAGGAGAGAGGAAGGCTAGAATTCTTAAAAGCATATTCACATGGAACATTACAAGACTGATATAAGAATTTCACATTGTGGATATTGCTAACATAAGAACTGAATAGATTGTATTTCCTGGTCAATCTGCTGGACTCTAATTTCTTGTAATATGTTTGATTTATATGAAAAGTTGGTCTACAGAACCACATATTTTGATATGACGTTGAATTGTATTTTAAAAATAATTTTAAAAGAATTAAAAATAATAATAATATAATTACATACAGCCTGTCACGTTGTGTATGTTGTTCAGTCTACATACACCCAACACAGCACAACAAGACATGCTCTGGAAGACGCTAACAGGCTTAGAACAATTTTAAAAGAAGACAAACTACAATAGGTGGAGACTTCAATAAGTGCAGAGATAAAACCAAGGACCAAACTAGGTACCAACCTGTGAACAAAATCTGCAATGCAAACTTGGCAGAAATATTAACTGAATGGGACCTGGTGAACATCTTGCAGGAAGATGCAGGCATTTACACACTCCATGATGCACTTCCCAGAAGGAAAGCAATAACCAAAGAGGAACTGCAAGGTAAATTAAAAGGCAATCTTGTCACCTGGTTTCAAGTAGCTCAAGCACATTCTTTTGCACTTTCTTTGGAACAGAGAGAAGAGGACCTACATACACTTAGCTTGTTCGAATACTTATGCAGCAGTCTAGCATATGACCTGAAGGGTGTGGCTTCCCTAAAACACAGCAATCTTGTAGATCAGGAAGCAGGGAATGCAAGAGGCCTTGAAATTGTATGGGGATCAGAAATAGAATTGTATGGGAATCAGAATTAGGCCACACAACTGAATAGCACAAAGTGGAGGGAGCTGGACCACTCCCCTCCTTAAATGATCTCTGCTCACTTACAGGAAACCACACTCAAGATCATCTTCCACTGGCACTGGATGCTAGTCTGGTTGGCAAAAGTTAAACCCCCCTTTCCCCTTCATGATGGAACAGCTGTGGAAAGCTTGGTTCATTTATCCACATGTGGTGGTCATGCCCCTATGTTAAAAATATTTGGAATAGTGTATTCTTCACTTTTTTTTCTTTTTTTTTAACAAATGCTTCTGTGAACCAAGTTAGAGCCCACACTGAGTTATAGGAAAGGCAGCAGTAGTGGTTCATAGTCAGTATATTGCTTTATCCATCAAGGAACTAGTAACTTCCCATAGTCCCTTGGACATTTAGGTAACACAGATATGAATCCCCAAACCTCTGTATAGGACTGTAAATGTCCCATTTCAGAAACATTCCAGTTCCAAAATTATAGTGCAACCACTGAAGAGGTCGAGCCCCTCACATCCATGCTTCTAGATTAATTTATGGAACAGTCAGACAGTAAATCATGCTGTCACATCTATAAATACACCAATGAGACCAGCAACAAAACACTGGCAGTGCTGCTCTTCCTCAGGAAGGGCGTCCCCCCCCCCCACTGCCCCACTTTTCATATTTGCGTGTGTAGGTCCCCAGGCCACACCTCAAATAACTTCACACAAAGCACGTAATTTTAGTTTTGGTTTTTGGGGCACTATTTTGGCCACAACTTTATTAAAATACAAAATCAGTGAGTGGTTGTTTAGACACTGGTTATGACTATCTGTCCCCCCCGCCTGGGACAGAACTGACATCCCGAGGTCTGATCGGTAGCCAGTAGAAGGGAAAATCAAACTTGGGGGTCATTTGAGCTAAGCGTCGAACCCACGCCGCTCACCCCAGCAGCTCCCCGAAAGCTTGCCGGCCCTGGTCCTATGACAGGGATTGGACGAAATCGTGGCAAGCCCCAGGATTCCTTTAATGGAATTCCCTTCAGCGCAATAGGAGGGGCAGGCACAGCCTATCCTGACCCCTCCACCACCAGCATATTATAACCAATGCCTAACCGCCACACGAGCTCTAACGCTCACCGCCAACCACTCACAAACCCAACATGAACCCAATTTAGTAGCCACCGCATCCAGCCAAACATCATTCCCCAAACTGGAGAGGTGCACTCCATCTGCCCGGTAAAGGGCCTCAGCCTTCAAATTAATGTCTGGGTGCGAAATCACCAAACCACCCAGCTCCAATACCTTCCCGCAAACAGCAGAGTTAATGCACTTCCTGGCCTTTTCAGCGGCCTTCTGGCGGGAAACACCTGCTGCAGGTTTGCCTCTGCAACAGGTGAGACCAAATTATTCTCACTGAAGGTAATAAGGCTGCCAGACACAGGATCTACCCACTCTGGAAGAATGGCAGATGAAGGTGATTGACTATATGGGACTGGCTGAAATGACTGGCAGAATCCGAGACCAAGGGAAAGAGACGGCGGAAGAAGATTGGAAGAAATTCAAAATTTATCTTAAGAAACATTGTAAAATTAATGAGTGCTAAAATGTTGAGGTTACAGAAAAAAAGGAGATTACAGCTGTAAAAGATCAAGTAAAAGAGAAGAACTAGGGAAAAATTGATAAATTTAAGGGGGAGGATTTGCTGAAAAAAAAATTGGAAATAGGGATGCAGAAAGGGGAGGTACGGGGAAGTCGGTGAAGTAGGGTTTAAGAAAAAAAAGGGATTTGAAATTATACTTGTGTGTTTATGTGTTTGTTTGTTTGTATTGTGTATTGTTTGTGTTTATATAAATGTTGAAAAACCAATAAAAATTTTATATAAAAAAAGAAGGTAATAAGGCTGCCAATGCCTCCAAATCCCTTTTGGATTGAGGTGCACAAAGCAAGGCAATCAATAGTTGCCACATCATTTTCCCCCAGCTGCACCATTATGGCCATAGGGTGGGGAGGTCCGAGAGCAGCCGGCGACCAATCAGCGGCATAAACTCTCCCCATGACATTCCGCATCTGGAAAACCATGACACTTGCACATGCTGTGGGAGGCCGAGACACGCTCCCTTTGCAGACTGCCTCACTCTGCTGCCAGCCCAATGAACGATGCTGTGTCCCACTATCCAGACACGGACCAGCGTGGGATCTACAAGGGTTGAAACAAACAAGCATTAGTACCAAACTCAGCATTTGTTCTGCACATAACCCTTGAAAGCATCCGATTTCCATCTACCCAAATCCTTGATCCTGGTGGCTGAGAAGCCCCAATGGGCCGCCATAGTCGCTGCACCTGTGCGAAAGAATGAGGGGCGAAACCAGAGGCCGAGATCCCACAAGCAGAGATGGCCTTACGCATGACTTTTGTGAACTGGTGTCATGCCAAAGGGTGACCATTTTCATGCATGAGTAGGGGGCCGTCCCCAGGAGGTCTCAAGGCCAAGTACTTCCTTACATCCTTGACCGGGCACGGGCCCACCTTCCCAGTCGCTGGGAGGCGGACAACCTCCCCTCGACCCAGCTGGCCAGTTTTGGAGTTGCACACTACAAGTCTCAACTCCAAAAGGGAAACGCATATATCCTGAAGGAGCAACCCACGAGAACCAGCAACTTCTAGGATTGAGCCAGCCCCCAGGGGAACGAAAAGCCAAATATTTCTTGGAGTTTTATGAAGAAGAATCTACAAGGGATGGGGGTAGGTCAAGGGTTTGAAAATGGTATAGGTGCAATTTATTCAGAACAAAAGGCAAAATTAATTGTGAACAATGTAGTGACAGAAGAGTTTAAGATTGAGAAAGGGACATGGCAAGGCTGCCCAATTTCTCCATTGCTCTTTATATCGGTCCTTGAGGTTTTGTTAAACATGATAAGAAAGGACCAAGAGGTTAAAGGTATACAAGTGGAAGCTAAACAGTACAAACTGAAAGCATATGCTGATGATTTAGTATTGACCTTACAGGAGCCAGAATCCAGTACTAAAAGGGTATTGGAACTGATTCAAGAATTCGGACAGGTAGCAGGTATTAAGCTGAATAAGACGAAAACTAAGGTTTTAGAGAAAAACTTAACTGTGAATGAGAGAGAGAAGTTTCAGGAGGAGACAGAACTAACACTGGTTAAGAAAGTGAAATATTTAGGGGTTAACATGACTGCCAAAAATGTGAATCTATTTAAGGATAATTATGAAAAATGTTGGATTGAAGTGAAAAAGGATCTAGAAATATGGACAAATTTGAAGTTATCATTGTTAGGCCGAATTGCTGTGATAAAAATGAATGTGCTGCCAAGGATGTTGTTCTTGTTTCAAACATTACAAATTTTGGATAAGATGGATTGTTTCAAGAAGTGGCAGAAAGATATTTCCAGATTTGTTTGGCAGGGCAAGAAGCCTCGAATAAAATTTAAGATATTAACTGATGCTAAAGAAAGAGGTGGATTTGCCCTGCCAGACCTCAAACTTTATTATGAATCAGCGGCTTTTTGCTGGCTGAGAGAATGGCTGCTTCTTGAAAACACTGACGTGTTGGATCTAGAAGGTTTCAATAATGTATTTGGTTGGCATGCATATTTGTGGTACGACAAGGTAAAAGTACATAAAGCGTTTAAAAATCATATTGTTAGAAAAGCATTGTTTAATGTTTGGATAAGATATAAAGATTTGCTAGAAAAGAAACCCCCAAGATGGTTGTCACCAATGGAAGCGAAGGCACAGAAAAAACTCAATATGGAGGCCAAATGGCTGAAATATTGGGAAATTCTGGATCAAGATGGAGACAGAATAAAATTGCAGAGCTTTGAAAAATTGAAAAATAAAGTGCGAGATTGGCTCCATTATTATCAAATAATGGAGGCATACAATTTGGACAAAAAAGTTGGTTTCCAGGTGGAAAAATCAAAATTGGAAACAGAATTGTTAGATCCAAAAATTAAGAATTTGTCAAGAATGTATAACTTGCTGTTGAAATGGAACACTCAGGATGAAACGGTGAAATCAGCTATAATTAAATGGGCACAAGATGTTGGACATAATATTATGTTTGCTGACTGGGAACAGTTATGGACCACAGGTATGAAATTCACGGCATGGAATGCCCTAAGAGAAAATTTAATGAAAATGATTTATAGGTGGTACATGACACCAGTCAAGCTTGCAAAAATTTATCACTTGCCCGATAATAAATGTTGGAAATGTAATGAGACTGAAGGTACATTCTTTCACCTTTGGTGGACATGTCTCCAGGGCCAGATGAACTGCATCCAAGAGTATTAAAAGAACTGGCAGATGTGATCTCAGAACCACTGGCAGTCATCTTTGAGAATTCCTGGAGAACAGGCGAAGTCCCGGCAGACTGGAGGAGGGCAAATGTTGTCCCTGTTTTCAAAAAGGGGAAAAGAGAGGACCCAAATAATTACCACCCAGTCAGTCTGACATCAATACCAGGGAAGATTCTGGAGCAGATCATTAAGCAAACAGTCTGTGAGCACCTAGAAAGGAATGCTGTGATCACCAATAGTCAGCATGGATTTCTGAAAAATAAGTCATGTCAGACTAACCTGATCTCGTTTTTTGACAGAATTACAAGCCTGGTAGATGAAGGGAACGCAGTGGATGTAGCCTACCTTGATTTCAGCAAGGCATTCGACAAGGTGCCCCATGATATTCTTGTAAAGAAGCTGGTAAAATGCAGTCTTGACTATGCTACCACTCAGTGGATTTGTAACTGGCTGACTGACCGAACCCAAAGGGTCTCATCAATGGTTCCTCTTCATCCTGGAGGAGAGTGACTAGTGGGGTGCCACAGGGTTCTGTCTTGGGCCCGGTCTTATTCAACATCTTTATCAACGACTTGGATGATGGACTCAAGGGCATCCTGATCAAATTTGCATATGACACCAAACTGGGAGGGGTGGCTAACACCCCAGAGGACAGGATCACACTTCAAAATGACCTTGACAGATTAGACAACTGGGCCAAAACAAACAAGATGGATTTTAACAGGGAGAAATGTAAAGTATTGCACTTGGGCAAAAAAAATGAGAGGCACAAATACAAGATGGGTGACACCTGGCTTGAGAGCAGTACATGTGAAAAGGATCTAGGAGTCTTGGTTGACCACAAACTTGACATGAGCCAACAGTGTGACGCGGCAGCTAAAAAAGCCAATGTAATTCTGGGCTGCATCAATAGGAGCATAGCATCTAGATCAAGGGAAGTAATAGTGCCACTGTATTCTGCTCTGGTCAGACCTCACCTGGAGTACTGTGTCCAGTTCTGGGCACCACAATTCAAGAAGGACACTGACAAACTGGAACGTGTCCAGAGGAGGGCAACCAAAATGGTCAAAGGCCTGGAAACGATGCCTTATGAGGAACGGCTAAGGGAGCTGGGCATGTTTAGCCTGGAGAAGAGGAGGTTAAGGGGTGATACGATAGCCATGTTCAAATATATAAAAGGATGTCACATAGAGGAGGGAGAAAGGTTGTTTTCTGCTGCTCCAGAGAAGCGGACACGGAGCAATGGATCCAAACTACAAGAAAGAAGATTCCACCTAAACATTAGGAAGAACTTCCTGACAGTAAGAGCTGTTCGACAGTGGAATTTGCTGCCAAGGAGTGTGGTGGAGTCTCCTTCTTTGGAGGTCTTTAAGCAGAGGCTTGACAACCATATGTCAGGAGTGCTCTGATGGTGTTTCCTCCTTGGCAGGGGGTTGGACTCGATGGCCCTTGTGGTCTCTTCCAACTCTATGATTCTATGATTCTAGAAAACAAAGGTTTCCAGTAAATATAATGCATATAGATGAGGTTGTTACTGAAGATGGCTAGAGAAACAGGTGTAAACAACAAGCTTGATTCAATTAAAGGCAACGTGGCTAGAAGCAAGCAGATCAGATGACTCAAAGTATCTTTACTCTTTCCCAACAATATGATGCAATTGGAACAAGTAGGAATGAAACTGCAGAACCTGATTTCCTCAGCTTTTGGTAATCCCTTTGGAACCAATTTACAATATTCACTGAATATCACTCTTGAAGGAACTGAAAACCAAATTTAATTTAATTAAGAAACTACAGGCAGTTGAAGATTTTATATTGTTCTGGTAGAGAAGCATTCCCCCAGACTCCCATGCTCATAAGACAGTCACAGACTGTGGCTCCCCAACAACTGAGCTTTAATAACCACAGTCATCTCTGTCGCTAAGGACCCAATACAGAACTCATGCAAAGTTTATTCTTTTTATTACACAAATCGTGCTCAGAAATTAGAGACCCTCAAATTCAAAGGCTGTGCAACTAAGACTGGTGCACCCTTAATGGAAGAAGCTTAGAATATGGTGAACTGACACTCCCTAGAATTAAAGCAAAATGCTCCAATGCTGCCATATCCTCAAAGCACATTTGTTTATGCATGTGCATCTTTTACCACCAATACATTTTCCATTTTGGGCAGTCATTAAGGTGGCACTGTACAACATTCGCTTGGATTTGGGATAAATAAAAAAATTCCTTCCAGTAGCACCTTAAAGACCAACTAAGTTAGTTCTTGGTATGAGCTTTTGACTCATTCTTTTCATATTGGTGCAGCATCTACCATGACTCACCTAGGTTTTTCTGATCAACACTTGCAGGTGGTGGGGCAGTAGCACTGCAGGCTATTTTAAATTTACTGTTGTCCCCTAGGGGGCAAGCTGGGACCTAATGCTTGAAATGCATTATGTCTGGAGGGAGAGATACAGGGTCCTTATGTATCTGAGAGCCAGTGTGGTGTAGTGGTTAAGAGCTGTAGACTCCTAATCTGGGGAACCGGGTTCGCGTCTCCGCTCCTCCACATGCAGCTGCTGGGTGACCTTGGGCCAGTCACACTTCTTTAAAGTCTCTCAGCCCCACTCACCCCACAGAGTGTTTGTTGTGGGGGAGGAAGGGAAAGGAGAATGTTAGCCGCTTTGAGACTCCTTAAAGGGAGTGAAAGGCGGGATATCAAATCCAAACTCTTCTTCTCTTCTTCTTCCTTATCTGCGGTCACAGCATGGTGTTTTGGGGCCTATCTGCGGGCTTCCAACTTTGCCACACAACTGGGATTGAGCCAGTTGATTTCAGTTGGGTGGCTGGGCCACAGCGGCATGCGTTATGACTGGTTTCCTCCCTTTGTTGATACCTGGGCAGCAATTATCTGGGTCTGCTCAGGTTATCTGGGGTTAAACTGTATAGGCCAGATGAAGTCCATTTGATGGATGTCAGCTATGACATCTTCCTACCGACCTGTAGAGGGAACTGCATGGGTGAGGAAAGGGGACTAAACAGAGATTTCTCCCCTTTCAGTGGTGGTTTACATGCAGGAAAAGAAATTGTTTGGTTTAGCCTGGTGAGCATATTTAGGCATTTTTCAAGTGATGGATTGTTTCCGAGGCTCACTTCTTGTCTCACATATCCCACCACATTGTACACCCCTTGGGTTGATTTTTATTTAAGGTCAAAATAAAAGTGGCTCAGTTCAACACCAGCTTATGGGTCTGTCATGTATCTGTTTTACAAGTTGAAGCCTCCAGTGCATCCATGCAATACAAAGCCAAGATGAGTTAAGAGTGCATCATAAATTAATTACATAGAAAATGATTTCTGAAAAGTATCTGGCACTCAAAAATGACTCATTCAGCCAATTTCGAAATGGAGCTTAGGATTTCATTATGTCCCTCCAGCACTCTTGGACTTCAGTGAAGCATTTGTTCCCAAGTGTTGCCCACAGCATGAATCCTTGGTCTATAAATAGCTCATTGTAAGCCTTTACCTGCAATTGTTCTCTTTCCTGGTCCATCTCTGCTCTGAATCTTCTCATCTTTCGAAAATGATGAAATCACTTCTGACCCCATTTCTCCTCTTGGCACTGGTTTCTTCAGGTAAGTAGGAACCAGTAGAATGGAAATCTTTTCATCTTTAGATGACACTGAAAAGACTTGCTCCTTGGGAGAGAAGGAGAGTGAGGAAAGGAGATCAGCATAATAGAGAACAAATTTTGCTGGGTTACTAAGGAGAAGTAGGGAAGAGTCAGCTCAAGAATTTAAGCACTTAAGCCTCGACAGCCAAGTATAGCCTGCTCCAAACATGTATTGATGCAATGGAGGAATCTGATTAACCACACAGTTTCTGGGATACTTGGGTATAGCAAATCTACCTAGATTATACCATTATTAATTAATAAATTATTCATCTCTAAATTGCTTCAACATCATTTACGTACAAAAAAACCACACAAATGAACAAATCTGCATTTTTGTTAAAATCCAGAATGATTAAGATATACACCATAGTTAAAATATGTCTCCGAGCACAATTCATGTGTTGGTGCTGACCTTTAAAGCCCTAAATGGCGTCTCCACCCCCATCATTCTGCCTGGACACTGAGGTCCAGTGCCGAGGGCCTTCTGGTGGTTCCCTCATTGCGAGAAGCCAAGTTACAGGGAACCAGACAGAGGGTCTTCTCGGTAGTGGCACCCAACCTGTGGAATGCCCTCCCACCAGATGTCAAAGAAAAAAACAACTACCAGACTTTTAGAAGACATCTGAAGGCAGCCCTGTTTAGGGAAGCTTTTAATGTTTAACAGACTATTGCATGTTAATATTTTGTTGGAATCCACCCAGAGTGGCTGGGGAAACCCAGCCAGATGGGCAGGGTATAAATAATATGTTGTTGTTGTTGTTGCTATAAAAACCCTTTAAAATATAAGCCACCATGATTAAAAGGTTCAGTTCAACAATTCCCATTAAAAAGCTGAGCAGTTATGCTCCACCAGCTTTCTCTGCATCCAACCCCTTACATTCAATTGGGAATTTAAGTCTGATAAACTTTCACTCTTTCCCCCAAAGCAGTCACAGAAGCGTAGCTGCTTGGAGGTGCAGAGAACTGTGGTTGAGAGATCCACTTTCCCCCAGTTGCTTTTGACATTTGAGATATTTGCACATGAAGTTTCCCCATTTCATTACCATTTCAAGAAATCTTCTGCACCCACCTTTGTCTCCTTTCTGCAGTGACTTCTCTGAGATGTAAACTCTGTGATAATAGTTCTACCACAACATGTGAAAGCGATTTGACCTCTTTCTGTAAGTCTAATCAAACCTGTTTCTCTGGTGTTAGGCAAACCAATATGGGTGAGTTGAATCTTTTCATTTGCTCTTCGTCATCCCAAGGAATGACTTTTGTGTGCAAATTAACATTATTTATTATTTATGAATTGTATTTATATCCCATCTTTTCTCCATGGAGCACAAAGTGGTGTACATGGTTCTTCCCCTTTGCATGTAACCTTGTGAGTGGAAGTGTCCAAGGTCACTGAGTGAGCTTCATGGCTGAGTGGAGAGTTGAACCCTGGCAGCCTAGGTTCTAATCCAACACACAGCAGCTATCCTCTGTTTCATAAATTTATTCCAACATTGCTTCTGTCTTTGCATTTCATGTGTGCCATGATGCCATTCTGCCCAGAGACCCAGGTCCCCATCAGTTTCTTACAATGGTTGCGAAACTCAGAGTGCAATGATACTAAGTCATGTATCTTCATAAATTGCATTTTGGAGGGACACATGGGATCATTGTCTTAAAAGCAGATCCAACTTCCTTTTATCTTGAGTATGCAGTGATTTTGGAACACAAAGAAAGGTTGTGTGTCCTCAGCTTCACAATGGCCCCTGGCATTTTGGCTATCTCTCATATTCAGCTTCCACTTATCTCATTGCCTGCAGGCCCTGGAATAAGGAACAATAACAAATAATACAAGATTGTGGTATAAAAGTTAGACATCATTTGTCACAATTTGTGAGTCTTAAGCAGTAACAAAGTACACAAAGGCTGACTTGGGACAACTGTGCATAAAGTGAGGTCAGTTTTTAGCATGCAGGGGTGATTGCCCTGGTCACAAAATTGTTAGGGGTGCAAAATTTCAGTACTCATTGAGCTTCCATTGCTTGGCTCCATTGAAAACAGCTTTTCTATGTAAAGCAGGAAGTGACCTTTGCAGACAATGGAATGACTTATCTCTGTGGCTGCAATCTCTTGGGTGATGTGGACACTGTTAGACATTCCCTCTGTATGGCCCCAGGTGCTGGCAACCCATGATATGCCACTGAGTCAGGGAAACCCTCTTCCGTCACCAGAACGCTGCAAATTCACTCTCATCTGATAAATGAGATGCCTTTTTCATCTGCTATGTCTTTCAGCTAGAGACTTCCAGGCAGACAGATCTAATACACATAGGGGTGTATTATCTGATAGGGGTGGGTGAATTGGTGAATATTGTTTTCTCTCACCTTTCCATTCTTTTCCAAACTTACATTGAATTCTGCACAGTAGATAAATAAATAACATAAAATGTACCAGCATTTAAGAGCAATTATCTCCTAATACAACATTCTCCTGCAGATTTGATTAATATAAAGGTATTGGCAAACCATTTCTCTTAATTCCATTTTTTATCTAATATAGCTGGATTGCATTCAGTTAAGTCCTGCTCATAGAAAGAAACTGAAATTAATGACCCAAAGATAGCTACACTCATTAATCGTTGTGGGTCTATTGTGTATTGGACTAGCATGGAATGCCACCTGTTTCTATGCACATATTCTTCAATATTTGCATCTTTGTACACACTGTTTGGTTGGAGTACTGCTTAGCAATATCAGAAATAGTGGAATTTGAAGGAAAATTGAATTTTAGTTTATCTATTGCTTCAAGAACTTTGAATTGCTTTAAGGTAAAGGTAAAGGTACCTCTGCCCGTACGGGCCAGTCGTGTCCAACTCTAGGGTTGTGCGCCCATCTCACTTAAGAGGCCGGGGGCCAGCGCTGTCTGGAGACACTTCCAGGTCATGTGGCCAGCGTGACAAAGCTGCATCTGGCGAGCCAGCGCAGCACACGGAAACACCATTTACCTTCCCGCCAGTAAGCGGTCCCTATTTATCTACTTGCACCCGGGGGTGCTTTCGAACTGCTAGGTTGGCAGGCGCTGAGACTGAGCAACGGGAGCACACCCCGCCACGGGAATTCAAACCGCCAACCTTTCGATCGGCAAGTCCTAGGCACTGAGGTTTTACCCACAGCGCCACCCGCGTCCCCTTGAATTGTTTTAGTTTCTCATTAAAGGGCAAAAAAATACTTAATGGGAAATATCATTAAACATAAATACATTTGGTAGGAATTAGCCAGAATCTTTGCAGATCTTGTGATTTATTTCCTTTTGTTCTTTACAGATCGAAATATTAAACTTAAATCTGCCATGGGTTGTGTTCTTTCTAAACTTTGCCACACAGGAGATTACAGCACCAGTTCAGCCTACGGTAAATTCCTCCAGATGAAGGTCTACTGCTGCCATACCGAGCAGTGCAATGAGGAAAATGTCCACTGTGAGTATAATTATCTTTGAAGTTTAAAGTTTTATAAAGCCATTACATGAAGTGCTACCTAGTTACAGGCAAAGTATAGCATTTGTGTTATTCAGTCAATTCAGACACTGAGTGCAAGTGTTCTAAGGAGTATCTATAGTTGATTCTTTAATCTCGGATATATAGAGTACTGGTATATGATCTCCTTTTAGGAAGCAGAATACTTTAGTCCGCCTTACTTACACTGGTCAAGTTTCATGGGGGGAGGGGCTCTGGAGGAAGTGGAATAGAAAGAAATATGGGAACTGTTGGCTTAGTTCTGCCCAATTTGGGTTCTGGGCCTGCCTACTCCTTGCTTGCATTGAGAGAGAGTGATTAGGGGACTTCTGGTCTTCTGCTGCTTGGAAATGGCAGTGCAGATCGGATCGCTCTGATTAAAGCAACTGGTCCAAAGCTGATAAGAGCAAGAGGGGAGAGTGCCTGGGCTAGGCCTCCACCCAGAAAGCCTCACAAAGGTTTGTGAGGTGTCAAGAGGTCAGGCAGAACCTCCGTTCTCCTGCTTATCCCCCCGAAAACCAAGCTGAAAGGTGAGGGGGGGAGCGGTCAAGAGCGCTCCTGGCTAAATCATGGCTCTGCCAGCTGAAGTCACAGGCTGCCACTGAAAGTAGAAGCTTTTGCTAACAACATTTGGAGCTGAGTGAACAGTAAGCAACCAAAATTTCATTTTATTTAATTTCAAAAATTCAGCGAAACTTCAATTTTCTGGCAGACAGCCAACTGCAAGGGAAAAATTTGTAAGTGGTTAAAGGAACAATGTTGGATATTATCCTGGTGAGATCTTTATTCTTTTATTTTTTGGGCAACTTAATAGCACTGACCTTGACTTTACTACACACACTTGATCTAAGCCAAAAGGCCGAGAAGCGACTTTAAACTTGGAGTTTAAGAGTACTGACCCTGATTTTGAATTTTGAACATGCACCTGATTGGTGCCAAATCAGATGGATATATTTTATTTCAGAGTTTGATAAAGGAATATTAGTTCTCTGGTTTCTGTTTTGGATTTATAATACCTGGATGTTCACAATCTGACCCAAAGCTAAGCAGCTTAAGGACTTCCGGAGGCGGTGCCTCCGACAATGGCAGATTCCCTCTGACTCAGAGGGAGATAGCTCCACAGAAATCGGGTCTACCGCTGCAGCGAAGCGGGGACCCTTTTGAAAACCGCAGGCGGAAGAAGCCAGCGGCCGTGGGACTCGGCGGGCACCGTTTGCGCCCCCCCATTCAGCAAAGGAACCCTCCAAAGGGCTCCGGAGTGAGACGGGGGTTGGCGCGGTGCTGAGAGTCAATCGCTACTTCTGCAGAGCGAAGCTGCACAGCTGATGTCGGAGAGCGCTGTCCTTTTTCCTGTGACAATTCGGATTTTAAACAACAACCCGTGAGTAGGACAATTGAAACTTTGGATTAAAAATATACCTTTGAATTTGACCCGAGACAGGAAGGCGCAAACAGGAAGTCCGCCTCCCGTTCTTTGTATAAAGATTAAAGCAAAGATTTTACAAGCTAAAAGCTGGATAAATTGAAAGCCTGAAATTTCCTGCATCTTTACTACCAAATCCCCCTAGACAGCAGGAGGAAAGGGGGGAAAAAATTGACTTTCTAATCCTGCAGTGAGTGAGTTAAGAAAATAAGTCTCCATTGTCCCTAACCTGGGGACGGAATGACAGGAAAGAAACTGTCGGTGATGCTTACAATTTGAATATGGAAAAGGGAAAAGAAAGAAAAAAACAATTCCAATGCTGCTTTCTGCCTGTTTGTTTTATATTGAAAGGAAACAAAATATCGGAAAATCAAAAGTAATTCTTCTTTTGTTTTCCTTGTTGGATACATTTTAAAAATGGATGCCAAAAAGTAACTATACCCCCTAGAGGAAGTCTACCAGTGTGTCTGTGTCAACTTAAAGAGAACATAGTAACTGGGAAAATTAGACTGTGGGACCAGCTCCCCGACCTTGACAGAAATGATTAGAGAGGAAGTTTTATCTGCCCTGGACAAAATATATGATGGGCTGCGACAGCTGGATGAGAAAGTGTCTCTGATGAATTGAAAGATGGACTATATAACAGCTGCAATCAGTAAAGAGGTGCCAATGGGAAACACAGTTACAGAAACTGCACAACAATCTATCCAGGAAACTGATTTAACAGAGCAAGTGCAAGGGCAGAGAAAGACGGAAGAGATTGTGAATGCATCTCAAAAGACACAGAGAATTCAAGTCCTACATGACCAAAAGCTGCAACACTGGGAGAGGGAATTTGGAGGACACTGGCTAAATTTTGGATTTAAGAAAATTCCTATCTCTGGTGGGACTGTGAAACAAGTGGAAGATCTTTTTTGGAACAATTACTCTTTGGATTATAAACTAAATACTGGGGAGTGCAACACCGGGGAATGGGACAATTGGATAAAAGGAAATGAAGAATATTACTGTACGGAATTCCCTGGTGATCGGCTCCCCAAAGAGAAAGAGAAGAAAATGCAAAAGAATCCAACAGGGAACAAGGATGTATGCAACCATAAGCAGAAACAAGAAAACTCGCAGAGGGGGCTTGGAAGTGACTTGAGAGCTTTAGATATTAGAACACCTGACTGATGAGGATATAATGACATAAGGACTGATATCACCCGGAACCAGGAAAAAGGACGTTGGATAAACTTAGAATGAGAAATGCTTTTTGTAATAAATCTATATTTATGGAATTAGTGTAATACTAATGAAATATTAAGAGATGTTGGAAAGGAAGAAATTGGCTTTTGCAGAAAGGTTAAATATGGTTAATATTTAGAATTTTTAGAGATTTGAGGATAAGATAAAATTAATGAAATTAATGTAAAAAATGAAGTGGCTGAGTAATAAGGTGAAATAAGAATCTGCAAGAATGGTTTGATTATAAATGAAAATATGAAGTAATATTACATGAGGACATATAATTAAGGGTAAGATAAGAGGGTATGAATTTGCTGAATAAATTTTTAAATGGAATACAAAGAGGGAGGTGAGAGGAAGTCAGGAAAATAAGTAAAAGAATGGTAGAAATTGAAGGGAGGGATTTTTATTTGTATTTTTTTTGTTCTTGTTTTTATGTGGAATTTTTGGTTTTGGTGTTTTTCTGTCTTTATTGCTTGTTATTATGTCTTTTTGTTGTTGTTCTTGGTAACCTTTTTTCTTGTTAAAATTTAATAAAAAATATTATCCAAAGCTAAGCAGCTTAGCACTCATCCAACTCGGGGAGGGGGGCACTTGAGAAGGGTGAGTGCCTGGAACTAGCTGGAGAGCATATATTGAAAGATGTAATAGGAAGATTGGTGAAGACCAGTGTAAGGAACCTTTCCACTAACTTGGATTTATAGCTACTTTGGATTTACAATTAATTACAATTATTTTGGATGAAATCGGATTTACAATTATTTGGGATTTACAATTACACATGTGTGGCAGGACTCAAGTGGAATTACAGAAAGACTGACCCTGACTGAAGGGAAAAGAAGAGGAGCAAGTATATACGAACACAAAGAACCTTGTAACCCTTCTCTTCCTTTTTTCTTTTTTCTCCTTTTGGTTTTATATATATACATATATATAGCCGTGAACAGTATAATAACTATATTGCCTTTATTTTTCTTTATTTGTTCCTAACCCTTAAGGCTTAAATCTTTATAAGCTTTAAGATACGTTGTTCATATTTCTTAACTGCATATCCTTTGTGAACATTTTGCTATTTATGTTCTGACCCTGTTTGCTCTTGTTAGCAGGCTGAGAACTGAAACAAAGTCTCAGAGGTGGCCTTGAACAACTGATAAGAGTGGTGTTGAGATGTTATTGCTTTGCCAGTGTTTTGAGAACAGACAGGAAACTGTAGGTAAATAAGGGATGGCAACTTCAACCAAATGCAAAGGTCTTACAGGCCAAAGGGATTCAGTCACGGAAGGCAGTATTGCATCAGAGGTGTCGTTCATTCTGGGAGATTTTAGAAAGGAAATGTTGGCACAAATGCAATTACAATTTGATAATGTCAGGGAGGATATAAGGGGGGAGGTGGGGGAAAAGTGGCAGACAAATTGGATGCCATGGAAATAATGGTAAAAAAACCTGGAGACCAAAACTCAAAAAATGGGGGGGGGGGGATCACTCAAGATGTGCAGGAAGGCCGATATGAGAGGTTTATCAGGTGGACAGGATCAATTTGAATTACAGCTTGCCCTCCTTGAATGGATGGGGGAGAGTCAGGACTATCTGGAGGAATCAATAGAGTTGCTACCAAATTCACTTAAAGACTTAAAGAGCTAGAAAACAACCTGGAGACTGTTTGGTAACATTCACTTCTAAGAAAATTAAAGGTGCTATCCTTCAAAAAAAAAAAAGAAAAAGAAAAGAAAAGCTATGAAAACAGTCTCCAGGTTGACAGCAATCTGGTGGCTATGTACAAGGAAATCCCCCCAATTATAAAACAAAGATGCCAGGGATTCCATTTCATAACAAATGGCCTGAATAAAGCCAACATAAGATTCAGATGGAAATTTCCAGAAGGAATTTTCTTTAAATATAAAGGCCAAAAAATATAGATTGGCAAATGAAGATCAAGTACATGAATTTTGATGGAAACCTGGCAGGGACTTTGAATTTGATAACCCACACACAGGAGATCCAACAGGCGAAGCAACATATTACATATGTAATTTAAATAATCAAGACAAAGGGGAAGTTTAAAGGTTCAAGGTCAAAAAAACAGAAAAACCAAAATGGCAAACTTAAAGGTATTGAGTTGGAATGTAAACATCTTAAATAATAAAACAAAAATAAATAAATTACATCATATAATTCTCAAGCAAAACTTAGATATAGTCTGCCTCCAAGAAACACATATAGCGAAAAAACACCAAAATGTCCTTATTAATAAAAAGCTAGGTAAGGAATTTATAACAGCAGATAAATAAAAAAAGCATAGAGTCAAAATCTGAGCCCAAACAAATGTTTAAGGATGGTCAAGGGAGAATCATAGTGGTACAGATCGTGGTGCATGGCAAAAAAAAGTATCTATTAATAGGAATTTATGCCCCTAATGGGAAAAAAAACACAGAATTTTATAAGAAATTAGAGACTGATTTAATGGATTTTGCAAATCAAAAAATGATTTTGATGAGTGACCTGAATGGAGTCATGTCATTGGAAATGGATAGAACCATCAGAAAGAAGGACACTAAAGAGGGCAGACTCCCAAAAACCTTCTGCAAGATGTTAGATAATTTAAATTTGATGGATATTTGGAGAAATAAACACCTATTAGAAAGGGAATTCACATTCAATTCAAATGTGTATAAAAGCAGCACAACGATAAATACAAGCTGGGTGGCTAAAGAACTAGAATTGAAGGTAAGGAAAATACAAATAATGTCAAGAACAATATCAAATCATAACCCTGTATTTTTAGAAATGCAAAATGAAACTCAGTCCACTTTCAGATGGAGATTAAATTTATTAGAGGATGAATTTTTTTTTAGAAAAGGGACAAAAAATATTAGGAGATTATTTTGAATTAAACCTTAATGCAGCGGTACCTCTGCTTAAGAATGTAATTCATTCTGGAGGTCCGTTCTTAACCTGAAACTGCTCTTAACCTGAAGCACCACTTTAGCTAATGGGGCCTCCCACTGCCGCTGTGCCACCACCACACAATTTCTGTTCTCATCCTAAAGCAAAGTTCTTAATCCGAGGTGCTATTTCTGGGTTAGTGGAGTCTGTAACCTGAAGCGTCTGTAACCTGAAGCATCTGTAACCTGAGGTAACACTGTAAAGGCATGAAAACACAGGTAGAATGGAATGCAATCAAAACTATCATGAGGGGACTATTTATTCAGCAAAATACCTATAGAAGAAAATTGAGAGAAAAAAAGAAAAGGGAAATATTAGAGGCACTGATGAAAAAAGAAAAGGAATTCATAGATAAACCAAATAAAGAGTCTACAAAGCAAGCAACAAAATTATTACAAACAAAATATTCAATGATTATTAATCAAGAAATAGAGTGGAAAATTAAAAGAATGAAACAAAAGCATTTTGAATATGCAAATAAACTAGGGAAATTATTAGCATGGCAGCTGAATAAAAATGAGCCAAAAAATATTAGAAATGAAATGAAAAAATCATAGGTAACCCAAAAGAAATCAGGAAGGCTTTTCTTAAATATTTCACATAATTATATAGGAAAGGATGTGAAAAGGGGAAAGAAATAGACGAATATCTGAAAGTCAGTGCTTTGCCAAGGATAACAGAAGAAAAATTAGCAATCTTACATGCCCATATAACAACACAAGAAATATTAGATGTAATTAAGCAGGCAAAAATAGGAAAATTGTCAGGACCAGATGGATTATCAGCAAAATATTATAAGAAATTAAATAGTCAACTGGTAAGACCATTACAGGATATCATGAATGAAATTTTAATTTCAGGGAAAGTCCCAGAGACATGGAAAGAGGAATATGTAGCTTAATTCCAAAACAAGAGGCTGATGCGTTATCAGTAAAAAAAAATTATAAACCGATTTCATTATTAAATAGTGATTATAAGTTATTATAAGTTATTTGCCAATAGAATGAAATCAGTAGATTATATACATCATGATAAGGCAGGTTTCCTTCCAGGAAGACAAATGAAGGATAATATAAGGAATATCATTGATATTATAGAATACCTGGAAGTGAGAAATGAAAAAAAAGCAGCATTGATGTTTATAGATGCTGAAAAAGCCTTTGACAATGCCTCTTGGGAATTTATGTAAAAAAATCTTTAAGAAATGAATTTTGGATATAAATTTAGAAAAGGAATTCAGGCCATATATTCAGACCAAAAAGCAAAATTAATTGGTAATTAGGTGGTAACAGAGGAATGTAGAATACAAAAAGGTACAAGACAAGGATGTCCATTGTCACCTTTATTATTTATTTTAGTCCTAGAAGTCCTAACAAGAAACATTGAGGCATCTAATCATAGCCTGCATTTTTATCAAGGCTTATATTTTGATTAGGGTCTGTATTTTAAAATGAGCTTAAAGATTTTCAAATGTTTTATGCCAGGCAGAAGACCAGCTGCCTAAGTACTTTGGCAAGATGTTTATCCTCCTGGACAAGGGGGGCCCCTGATTTATAGCAGAAAACAATTCTCAAAGTCGTAAAAAGGGAATTACAGGCTGAGAGCAAGGTTACACTGACCCTACATAATTAAGAGTTGGTAAATAGTAAAATAAAACCATGTGCCTCCCATTAAACTTGAGCCATATCTTTCTAAGGTTAAAGGCCAAGAGCAAATGGAAAAGAAAGCAACTGGCTGGAGAAGGGGAGTGTAAACAGAAGAAGAGGCTTTTTTTCCTATTTTATTTTGAGGCTGTAAACTATTCCTTCCTTTTACTTTGAGAAGGTTTATTCTTCTAAAAAGCTATCTATGATAATGTATGAAATATACTGGCTTAAATGTAATTATGCAAAGGATCTAGAAAGAAAGAAATGTTAAATTCTTATTTCATAGAGTCATATTGCTGTAGGAGACCAGAGGGGCAAACGAGCCCAGCCCCCTGCCAGACAGGAGACGCCATCGAGCACTCCTGACATATGGTTGTCAGGCCTTTGTTTAAAGACCTCCAAAAAGGAGATCTTTCATTGATGATGCATGAGAATGTGAACCCAAGATCTCTGACATCTGTTTAAGATAAAAATTTAAAACTATTAACCATCTGTTTTGGAGGGCAATAGGGCAAGGAGGGCAAGAGGTGAGCTGGTAATTAAGGTTCCTTGTTGAGACAAATGTAAGATATATGACTACTTATTTGTCATTTATAGATAGAAGAATATATAGCTTTTTGTATCCCATAAAAGGCAATAGGAAATGGGTGTATCTTTTAGGATTGGTTATAGCAATCAGCCAATAGGAAATTCAACCAGGCTGATTGGACAGAGGCAGCCAAAGGAGGAGCAAGGGGGCTGGGCTGAGGGAATATAAGTGCTGGCCATAATGGCAGGAGACCAGGCCAGAGCTTGGTAACCATATACCACTGTGCCTCTCATTTATTTGTCTGACAAATAAATTATTATTTTAATTTCTCTATTGCTGCGTTGAATATTTCATTCCAGCTAAGCGTTAACCACAAGCAGGGTGCTACATTTTATGGTGCCTGTGACTCGGATAAGTGGTCTGCTGGAACGCAGCCCCTTCGCCTTACTCGGCAGGGTACAAGAGAGAGGACCACTCACTGCTTACCCAGCGCGCACTGGAAAGTTTTTTTCCAGGGGAACGCAGAAGTCTCGTCTGTCTGATACCCTGCCCACCGACGGCGACGGACCGGGGGGAACCAGAGAAATAAACAGGCAACCAACTAAGGGTAAGTGCACTAAGGGGTTTTTGGCCCTCCAATTAATTGGGAGGAAGAGAAGTCTTGATCAAACTTCTGCGTCTCAGTAAAGGGGAACTGAGTACGCTAGGTGGTTGGGTACATCAGATGGTGATCTGGTGTAGGGAAAGGGAAAGGTTGGGAGGTAGAGTATGGTGAAGTATTCAGCGCATTGTATGTGTGAGAAAGTACAATTTGTAGCTGACCTGAGTGTGGAGTGGGTAGTACTTCGGTTCCCGCTAAGGCGACTTCACTGGGCAAGGAATCTCACGAAGCGTGTGTGTGAGTGACTGAGTGGATACTTCACAGGGCCATACAATGGGAGTTGGGGGTTCAAAGGGGGAAAATACACCTCTTGAATGTATGTTAAATAATTTTAAGAAAGCCTTCTCAGGGGCATATGGAGTCAAAATGACGCCAGAGCGCCTGAGAACGTTATGTGAATTAGAGTGGCCGAAACAAAATACTGAATGGCCATCTCAAGGAACCTTTGATATAAATTTAGTAAGCAAACTTTGGCCTAATATCGCCAAAGAAACTGGAGGGTGCCCAGAATAATTTTCATATATAGATTCTTGGCTGAGCACATTAAATAAAAATCCTCCATGGATAAGGGAATGCAAAGTCAAACGATGCAAATTATTGGCTGTAAAAGCCGAAGCTAGGAAAGGAATCTTGCCAAATAAACTCAAACCCATTTTTGAGGGACCAGAGGAAGAGGTGCTTCCACCTCCACCCTATGCTCCACATCGAAGGGAGCCTAATCCAAACACTCCACCAGTTGTAACCCCAAGGCAAGAAAGTGGAATGAATAATGGGGCTGGAGTCACAGAACTTGATTCCTTGATAGATTATGATAAATATCTTCAGGAGGCATTGGAGGCCTATAATAAAGCCCAAGCAGAAGTGGTTATTCCACCTGTGAGTCCCAGTAGAACTCCATCTACAGTCTCTTTTAGTGGAACAACTGATTGCCTACCCCAAACCCCTGTACATCCAAGTCCTAGAGAATTATTACAGAAGTTACAGGGAGACCTTAATCGGTCAGCAAGCAATACAGCCAGGCGTATAAGGCTGCTAAAAGAACGCCTTGGGACAAATACCATCCCCTATGATTTGAGGCCCCTAGAGCAAAGCGAAGAGAAAGATCACGTAGTAGCCCCTCTCAGAAGAGTATTTGATGCACTTGAGGAGCCTGTGCTGGTTAACGGGCAACTTGGACCACGGCCACCTCGAACTTCGACCCTCCAGTACATTCCATTCACAACTACGGATCTGATGAATTGGAAAACACACACCCCATCTTTTGCAGAAAAACCTCAGGCTATGATGGACTTGGTGACTTCAATAATAAATACTCATAGTCCTACTTGGACAGATTGCCGCCAGCTCCTGAATACTCTGTTCACCACTGAGGAAAGGAGAGACATAATTGAAAAGGCACAGATATATTTGCGTGAGCAGGCCAGAGTGGGAAATATTTTTAATATTGACCGTCATCTCCGGGACAACTTTCCCTTGGAAGATCCTAATTGGGATCCAAACAATGCAATTCATCTGGCCAGGCTTACCACCTACCGCCAGACGCTTGTGCAAGGTATCCGCAGGGCATGCCAGAAGCCCACTAATATGTCTAAAGTCTCAGAAGTAGAACAGAAACCAAATGAGAGTCCAGGAGACTTTTTAGAGAGGCTGCAGGAAGCCTATCGTATATGGACTCCTTTTGACCCTGAAGCCCCTGAAAACAGCAGAATGATTACTGCTACATTTGTGGCCCAGTGCGCTTCTGACATTCGTAAGAAAATTCAGAAATCAGAAGGATGGGAAGGGATGCTGATGAGCCAAATTATGGCCATTGCACGCCGAGTTTATCGGAATAGGGATGAGGCTGAGAAGCAAGAGAAGAAGAAGTGGCAGAAGGAAAAGATGGTGATGTTAGCCACAGCAGTGAAGCAAGACTACCGCCCCTTAAATGGAGGGAGAGGGCGGGGAAGGAATCCACCACTGGGAAGGAATCAATGTGCGAATTGCAAGAAGGAGGGTCATTGGAAGCGGGAGTGTCCTGAACCCCTGAGGTTGGAAGAAGTACGCCCAGGCCCAGGCCCAGGCCCAGGCTCCGGCCCAAGAAACCAGGGACGGGGACGGGGAATGATCCGAGATGGAAGATATCAGAGACCTGGACAAGGACGGAGTAGGGACAATTTCATTGGACTGGCAGAGGAGGATTTTACCCAAGACTAGGAACGACCGGACTCCATAAAGTTAGGCTTCCAGGAGCCCACGGGAAGGCCTTGAAATATGGACCTGAAGTAGGAATCCTGTTGGAAGCAGTATGGGCTCCAGAACAGATTGCTGTAATGCACTGCAAAGGTCATGGACGAGGAAGGGATCCAATAACCAGAGGAAATCATGCTGCTGATAAAGCAGCCCGAGAGGCAGCCCAAAAGCCTGTGGGAGGATTTATAGCAGCCCTCATACCAGAGGTAGTTCCAGGAGAAGTTAAACCTCACTATACCCCAGAAGAGAGGAAGTGGGCTGAACAGGAAGGAGCGGTTGTGAAGGACGGTTGGATGATCCTGCCGGACAATAGGATTTATGTACCTCATCACCTAGCAGGCACAATTGTAAGAAATTATCATGAATCTACTCACCTTGGCGGTACTGCAACCAGAGAGAGTCTCAGTCGGAAGTTGTATATTATTAACCTATCACAATTAGCAACTTGCATTTCACAGAAATGTGTTCTTTGTGCTAAAAACAATCCCAGGCAGGGACCGGTACAACCTCCTGGAATCCAACATGTGGGATATGTCCCCATGGAAAGCCTAATTGTGGACTTCACAGAGCTGGTCCCTTCTAAGGGATTCAAGTATCTCCTTGTGTTTGTAGATACTCTTACCGGATGGGTTGAAGCTTTTCCCACCCGAACTGAAAAGGCACGAGAGGTAACTAAGAGACTCCTCACTGAATTGATCCCGAGGTTTGGGTTACCTAGATGCATTGGAAGTGATAATGGGCCAGCGTTCATTGATCAAGTAGTACAAGAAGTATGTCGAGTCCTACAAGTGAAATGGAGACTGCATGCAGCATATAGGCCTCAGAGTTCAGGGAAAACTGAAAGAATGAATCGGACTCTGAAAACCCAATTGGCAAAATTAACCCAGGAAACGGGATTGGGATGGGTAGATGTGTTACCCATAACACTGTTTCGTGTTCGGTGTGCACCCACAAAAAGACTTAAGTTGTCACATTTTGAGCTCCTGTATGGGAGGCCGCCCTCCTTTGTTCAGGATATTCCAGCTGACCTCAAACAAATAGGAGACCATGTGACACAGGAACAAGTGCAATCTCTCTCCCGTGTTTTTGTTTCTCTTAACAGGTGGGCCCTCGAGCGCACGCCGTGCAGCATTGCCGAGCCGATTCATCAGTTCCAGGCTGGCGATAGCGTATGGGTGAAAGAGTGGAAATGAGATCCACTTGCACCTAAGTGGCGTGGACCTTACACCGTCTTGCTCTCTACTCCAACAGCGGTGAAGGTAGCTGAGGTGACCCCCTGGATTCATCACTCCCGTTTGAAGAAGTCCGAAGGCAGTTGGACGTGCAAAGGTGACCCCTCTAATCCTTTAAAACTGACTCTCTCCAAAAACCCCTGTATCTAGCCCTACGGGGAACGGGCTAGGTCACGGGCAACATTAGACGACCGGCCTGCTGCAGCCACAACCTGGAAGCTGGCTGACCTGCGCACGCCTGAAGCTTGAGGAGCGTCTAAACCAGCGATTGTGAACGGGAAGATTCTCTAATACAATTAATTGACTGCCCCCCCCCCTTGTGGAACAATTATCAAGGATATTACTCATTGGGGATCCTTGGGATATATGTTTTGGTCTTGGTGGTTCCCCATTTCTGTCACTGGGGGAATTATATTGGGGCTAATATTTTTATGCTATCACAATAAGGTAATCTTTTGTGGAAGGAATGCATATACTACACATCAACATGATTTTATTATTAATCCTGATCCCTTGGGAAGGGGAAGGGTCCTTGAATCTGACCAAATTTACTAAATATGGATTCCGCCATGACCACAATATGTGGGTAGGCTTAGCTGAGATGGTAGCCAATGTTGCAAATAGGACCAATTGCCTTGTTTGCTCTCTTGGGCCAGATGATTCAGAGGGAGGTACGCCCTTATTACCGATACCATTAAATGCCATTGGTATGGTAAGCGAAATGCCACACCAAACAGAAGTACAGAATTTCCCCGGATGGAACTCAACTAAACCAATACGAGTTATACCTGTGCAAGGGGAATTCTGTGTACATAAATCATCAGATGCAGCTGATTCTACCATGATAGGCTCTTCTCATTGCCACTATACTTGGGATTATATTAAGAATAGTCAAACCTGGGTAAACGGTACTACCTATCGAACTCGGAATACCTTGCCCTGTGCACCTCCTTTTATTGATGCATGGAAAGTGGTATGGAACATAACTGTGACAGAAAAAGGCAATCTAACATACTGCACTGTGAACTCTCTACCCCTTTTGATATTTCGCCTTCTGCACTCCACGTACCAAAAACCTCAGACCCGATGGTTGTGGTGGATATGTGGAGAATGGGCATACAAGAAGCTCCCTTCCAAATGGAGTGGGACTTGTTTCCTGGGATGGGTATTACCACCAATGTGGATTATGCCCACTAGTTCGGCCAAGCGTACACGAAGAAACGCTGATATTTCTCATATAGCAGGAGGAAGTAACCAAAATTGGAGCGATACTGATGATTGGCCACCAGAGCGCATTATAGCCTATTATGATCCTGCCTCCTGGAATCCTGGTGAGCTCATACAAGGGGCACGGGATCCTATTTATAATCTAAACAGAATAATTCGATTGCAAGCAGTAGTGGAACTTGTAACCAATGCAATGGCCCAGAGTTTGAGACTTATTGCACAACAGCTGGATGAAAGTAGAGCCGCCATTTTGCAGCTGAAAATGGGAATGGATTATGTACTTGCCAGGCAGGGAGGCCTATGTGGAGTCTTGAACTTGACAGGGAATGCCTGTTGCTTTAACATTTCTGATAATGGTGAGGCAATCCGTGTGTTGGCCACAAAGATGGAGAGTATAGCACATGTCCCAGTACAAACATGGGAAGGATGGGATATGGGATGGCTCACCAATTGGTTACCTAATGTTGCGGGACTCAAAGGGATACTATTGTCTTGCTTGTTTTTCTTGACAGTAGTAATAATGGTTTTATGTATGGTGCCATGTATCATTTCATGTTTTAGAAGTACAATTAGCAAGATGATTTCGAATGAAACTCTACCTCATATCATGGCCCTATATAGAGCTTTACCTCAGGAATATGATGAAGGTCAAGCTATCAAGGACACTTGGGATGAAGGTCCTTGAGCTTGAAAGGGGGGAATGAGGCATCTAATCATAGCCTGCATTTTTATCAAGGCTTATAGTTTGATTAGGGTCTGTATTTTAAAATGAGCTTAAAGATTTTCAAATGTTTTATGCCAGGCAGAAGACCAGCTGCCTAAGTACTTTGGCAAGATGTTTATCCTCCTGGACAAGGGGGCCCCCGATTTATAGCAGAAAACAATTCTCAAAGTCGTAAAAAGGGAATTACAGGCTGAGAGCAAGGTTACACTGACCCTACATAATTAAGAGTTGGTAAATAGTAAAATAAAACCATGTGCCTCCCATTAAACTTGAGCCATATCTTTCTAAGGTTAAAGGCCAAGAGCAAATGGAAAAGAAAGCAACTGGCTGGAGAAGGGGAGTGTAAACAGAAGAAGAGGCTTTTTTTCCTATTTTATTTTGAGGCTGTAAACTATTCCTTCCTTTTACTTTGAGAAGGTTTATTCTTCTAAAAAGCTATCTATGATAATGTATGAAATATACTGGCTTAAATGTAATTATGCAAAGGATCTAGAAAGAAAGAAATGTTAAATTCTTATTTCATAGAGTCATATTGCTGTAGGAGACCAGAGGGGCAAACGAGCCCAGCCCCCTGCCAGACAGGAGACGCCATCGAGCACTCCTGACATATGGTTGTCAGGCCTTTGTTTAAAGACCTCCAAAAAGGAGATCTTTCATTGATGATGCATGAGAATGTGAACCCAAGATCTCTGACATCTGTTTAAGATAAAAATTTAAAACTATTAACCATCTGTTTTGGAGGGCAATAGGGCAAGGAGGGCAAGAGGTGAGCTGGTAATTAAGGTTCCTTGTTGAGACAAATGTAAGATATATGACTACTTATTTGTCATTTATAGATAGAAGAATATATAGCTTTTTGTATCCCATAAAAGGCAATAGGAAATGGGTGTATCTTTTAGGATTGGTTATAGCAATCAGCCAATAGGAAATTCAACCAGGCTGATTGGACAGAGGCAGCCAAAGGAGGAGCAAGGGGGCTGGGCTGAGGGAATATAAGTGCTGGCCATAATGGCAGGAGACCAGGCCAGAGCTTGGTAACCATATACCACTGTGCCTCTCATTTATTTGTCTGACAAATTATTATTTTAATTTCTCTATTGCTGCGTTGAATATTTCATTCCAGCTAAGCGTTAACCACAAGCAGGGTGCTACAACATAAGGACAGATGAAAATATTAAAGGAATTAAAGTAGGGGGGGAAGTCATATAAATCGAAAGCTTATGCAGATGACCTGGCAATTACTGTAGAATATCCCAAAGATTCCCTTCCAAAAGTAATAGAAAAAATTCAGGAGTTTGGGCAAGTAGCAGGATTTAAATTAAATAAAAGTAAGACCAAATTATTAGTTAAAAATTTAAGAGAAGCAGATAAAAAGGAATTATTCCAAATTACAGATATAGAAACCCATAAAAAAGTTAAGTATTTAAGAATTTGGCTCACAACTAGAAATATTAATATTTATAAAGACAATTATGAAAAATGTTGGAATGAGAAAATAAAGGAACCTAGAAATACGTGGAAGAATGAATCTCTGAATAATGGGAAGAATTGCAGCGATTAAAATGTGCGCATTGCCAAAAATGTTGTTTTTATTTCAGGCAATACCGGTAATAAGTGATATGGTCTCCTTCAAGAAATGGGGAGAGGATATGTCTAAATTTATCCGGGAAGGGAAGAAACTGAGGATAAAATATAAAATATTAACAGATATTAACAGATATTAAGGATTCTCCCTTCCAGATTTTAAACTGTATTATGAGGCGAGCTGTATTACTTGGATTGGATTAAATCAGAAAATAAGGATTTATTAGATTTGGAAGGACATGATAATAGATTTGGCTGGCATGCATATTTATGGTATAGTAAAGGAAAGATACATAAAAGTTTTCATAATCATATAATTAGGAAATCATTAATAAAAGTATGGGCAAAACATAAAATTTATTAGAACAAAAAGCACCCTGGTGGGTGCCCCAACAATGGCAATGTCAAATAAAAGAATAAATATGGAAGCAAAATGGCTGACATATAGAGACTTATTGCTAGAAAGAGAAGGGAAATTAAGACTAAAAGAGTACGATGAGATAAGAGATTTTGTTCACGATTGGCTGCAACACCACCAATTAAATGAGATTTTTTAAAGAAGATAATAAGAAAGGATTTGGTTATACTATATCTAGATTCCAAAGAGAAATTATAGAGGTTAATAATAAATTATTTTAAAAATGTATACAGTGGACCCTCTGGATACAAACTTAATTCGTTCCAGGGCAGCTGAAATACCTGCAACCTGAAAAATCTGTATCCAGAGGTGCCGCTTCTGCGCACGCGCATGGTGCGCAGAGCACTTCTGCGCATGTGCACGCAGCAAAACCTGGAAGTATACACTTCGGGGTTTGCTGCGTTTGAAACCCGAAGTTTATGTATCTAGAGGGATACATAAGTAGAGGTACGACTGTAATTTATTGTTAGAATGGGAGACGAAAGATGAGGAGGTCAAATTGGTAATGATCAAATGGGCACAAGATATAGGACATAATATACAAATGGAGGACTGGGAAAAGTTATGGAAAGTTAATTTAGAATTTACCGATTGTATATTGTTAAAAGAGAATTATATGAAATCATGTATAGATGCACACCTGCGAAAATGGCAAACATGTTTGGAACACGCTCCAATAAATTTTGGAAATATAAAGAAATGAAAGGTACCTTTTTCCACATGTGGTGGGATTGTAAACAATTAAAAATTATTAGGATATGATTTATAATGAAATGAAAAGAAAGTTCAAGATGACTTTTGTTAAGAGACCAGAAGCCTTTTTATTCGGTATTTTAGGTCAAGATTTGCCAAAAGACAAGAAGAACTTATTCATGTATGCAACAACAGCGGCTAGAATATTATTAGCTCAAAGGTGGAAAAGTGTTGAAATGCCAGTGAAAGAACAATGGCAAGAAAAGTTGATGCAATATGCTTAAATGGTGAAGCTGACAGAAAGACTCAAGGATAATAATGACTTTTTAAAAGATTGGGAACCTTTTATGATGTATATACAGAAACAATGTAATGAAATGGACTCACTTGCAGGATATGACCAAGACACTTACAATCAACAAATATAAACAGAATATATAAATATGAGGTTAAAATGTTAAGAATAGATCAATAAGGTACAATTTTAATTTTAGTATATAAGGCATATAAAATTATAAGCAGAAGAAACAAATATGTTATAAACCAGAAAGGGAAGTTGGGGGAAGTCGCGGGGGGAGGGGCTAATCTAAAATGTAAAATGTAATTTGAATTTTTGACTATGTTAAAACTTCTTGTTAAATCTTAATAAACATATATTTTTTTAAAGGGGGTGGGTAGGGGATTACCTCCAGGGGAATTCAGCTATTTGTACGTTCACGCATGGAGTTTTAGAAACACAGGTTAGATAGCTTGCCTGATGCCCTTATACTGAGTGAGAACTTTGGAAAATCCACAGAGAAAGAAAATGCATGACAGAAGGTGAAACACAAAAACATTTTTTAGAGCAAGCACAGCAGACATCTCTGATCTGCCAAGTTGATGATAATTGTAGGACACAATGGGGACGTTCAGAGTCCATCTATGGTCAGACATTACTAGAAGGTGTGAAAACTACTGAAGTAAAGTTAAGAACAGAAAGAGAGGAGGGAATGTGTTGCATTCATAAGCCGACACTGCATTTTTACTTTGGTAGTTGTGAAACGTGAGGACCTTTCTCCCAATGGTCGACAGTGCCCAGCATGCTACAGTCGTGTCATTCTTGGAGGGAAACTTAATTGCCTAATTAAGGGGAATGTTAGCTGCATTGCCAATGAGACCAAGTGTATTGACTTCTACGGTCAAGAGGGACGTGAGTAATATTTCTATTCAGCCAAGGAAATCGTATATGTTATGTGTGTATACTTTTGATTTCTTTCTCCCGGGGAAAGGAGGGTCTCTATTCAGTTTTTGGATTCCAAACTATCCCCCCATATGAATTGCATAAGGACTAGAGGGGGCAGACAAACGTACAGCAGGCTCCTCAGGGCACACCTTTTCCCTCTAATGCACTAAGGGCAGCAGAGGTGAGGGATACAAGGGAGGGTGGAGGAAGTATGCCGCATTGGGTGTTTCTCTACCAGGACTGTTTCAACCCACTCACCTTGGCCAAACATTTAAAATAAAGGAGGCTGGGAGAAAGAAGGGTACTACCAGTTCACATCTGTTAATCTTTCCTCAGAAATATGTTGCATTGAGTTCTGGGTCCTGAAGCCAGCACAGCTTCCTAAGTGACATGTGGGTGATTGACACTGGGAGCAGATTTTGCTTTCAAGAAGGACCTGAGCCTATTGACTGTGACTGCAAGCCCTGCTTCTCAAGCAGCAATTCAGAGTGGTTTTCAAAGCTTCCAGCTGTTCTGCTGCAGCAGCAGATTTATCTGCCACATATCATACATAATACGTAAGGCAAGGTGCAGGGGGGGGGATTTCTGCACTGGGTACCACCTTACCTTGCTACTCCTCTGGTAATAAGATGTCGTTCTAAGGCAAGTGGGTGTAGCGTTGGTAAAATAGTCAAATTTGGCCACCTGCTGGGTTTAATCTGGTACACAGGGTAAGGTTCCAGAGGCATGCACTCATGATATCTGGCTGCCAGCACACTGGGCTTTCATACCCACCATCATGCAAACTCATTCAAACCTTATGCCTTTTATTTCCCAGATCCTTTTCAAATGTGGGAAATGAAATTCAAAGGCTGTGCGACTGAAGACTTTTGTACCCTTAATGGAAAAGCTGTTAGCGGTTATCAGTTTCCATTCTTTAAGACTAAAGCCACGTGCTACGATGCTGGGGAATCCTAAAAGTAGCAGCAGAAGAAATTAGGAGCCTAATGGTGAAAGGAAGAGCTCAGGCCTCATGAAATTTCTTTTTCAAAATTGGTGAAATTCATCATGAAAAATAAACTCTTCTGGCACTCTTCTGTATTCTGTTTTTATTTTTTATTTTGACAAAGTACTAATCATAAATAAGAATAAAAATGTGCACCCCAGCAATGAGACCATTCCATTGTAACTATCCAAAGTCCCAAAATTTCAACACCACTTTTGATAGTTTGACCTCTTTCTGCTTCAACAGTACAAATTCTACAAACACCTTCCATATCTCGTCAAAATCATTTCACCTGTGTATTCCCCGTTTTACCTTAATGGCACATGTTAATTTATCATTAATAGCTCTATCCCACACCTCCTCATTCCATTCTTCCATTTTATATTCTGCTTGCCCTGTTCCTGGGTACAGTGGTAGCTCAGGTTAATAACTTAATTTGTTCTGGAGGTCCGTTCTTAACCTGAAATTGTTCTTAACCTGAGGTACCACTTTAGCTAATGGGGCCTCCCGCTGCCGCCGTGCCGCTGCCGCATTGTTTCCCTCTCATGACCCAGAAGCTCTCTGCGGACAAACACCAGCTCCCTTGGCCTTTAAAGTGAGATGAACCCTGCAACCCCAGAGCTGTCCATGACTGGACTTAACGGTCAGGAGTCCCTTTACCTTTAATCAGATAATATATTTTTCAGAATCACAAAGTAATTTTCACAGCTAGTACTTCCATATCCAACTTGTCATCAGAGCAACATGAGACTCAGGGAACCTAGGCACAGCTGTTGCAGTGGAGCATTGGAATGGATAGAAATAGAGTCTTGAAATTCTTAGAAACCACACATTTAACATGGGAATTCAAAGTTCATTACTATTCCTGGCCTTTCATTCTGACCCTCCCCTCATCCCATTCCTTCCTGTTGTTCTGACCCAGCACCAGTTTTTTTTTTCTGCTTGTAGGTGTCCTTGGGCAGGCAGGCAGGCTTAAGGTTGCATGGCCATTGGGCAAGCATGGTAGAAGCAGAGGTACTCGACTCAACAGGTGGACTGAGCAGGGGAAAGGCATCTGTGAGCATTCCGATTTGAGTTCTACAGGCTACTATGCTCAGGTTCAGTATAAGGCACTTAGTCCAGTTCCCCAGCAAATGGTATATAACTCCCATATTCCGCTGGGTCATCTTTCCCTCATGCTGAAATGGAGGCCAGACACATGGTGACTGGGCTCTCTTTCTCTCCAAGTTGCTTCATCCCAGTATGCCACCAACTGCCTTTAAGAAATCCCATTGACTGTGCAGAGGCAGAGTGGAAAGATACCTTGGTCATGAATACAGTAGGTTTCATGTAGGCTCATGCATTGACATGTTTATGTGGCACATACCTGTGTTGTTGCTGTCACAATGAAGAAGCTGCAAACAGACTCAAGGTGGAACAGTGTGAGCAAGCTAGCCTGCTACTCTCAGGTGCTGTGGAGCACAAACTGTTGTGACAAGAGAAGGAAACTAGGGAAACTTTCACAGCCGACTCTTCTTGGCCCCAACCTGAACTCAGAGGCAGAGCAGATGAGTTGGTTGAGTCACATGCTAGTAAGCTAGCAAGTGACTGGGAAACTGGACCACTGCAAGACACTGGAGCTTAGAAGAACCCAACTCCCAGGGGCCAAGGTCCTTTCAGCCCCCAAATAAAACAATGGAGGGGGTTGGGCTCCCCCAAAGCTTATGGGTATTGCAAGTCAAATGGTGATTGATTATGTGGGATGGGGCTTATCTGCTCCCCCAATATTCAAGTTGGCAGCCCTTGGCTAGTGACCTAGTGAGTGATTGGGAAACTGGAGCACAACAAGACACTGCAGCTTAGCAGAACTGAACTCAATTGCTTATGGATTCTTTTTTCTTTCTTTTTTTATATATATATTTATTGCAATTTTTAAACAACATACAAAATACCATCACCATATAACAAGTAGAAAAGGTCAAAGTAAGATTATAGAAAAAAGAAAGAATAAGAAAAGAAAATAGGAATAAACTAAATTTGTTCATAAGTCGTATTTTCATAATCTTTAGACTTCCTCACATCACCCTTCCCTGCGTTCTCAATCATGTAGTTATATGCAGCAATTTGTTACCTTACTTTCATTCTTACTTTATAAATCTCAAATATTATGTTCCAACTTTTAAATGATTTTATCATAAATTAAACTACTTGATTTAAACATAATATTGCTTCAGATTCCATCATTTCCTTAAACATCACTTATTCTCATATATCTTACAATAAAATTTACTGCTGCCGTGTTTCTTTTAATCGTGCATTCTCCTAGCATTCATACAGTTTATAGTGTTTCTGTAAATAGTCTCTAAATTTTTTCCAGTCCTCTTCCACCGTCTCTTCTCCCAGGTCTCGAATTCTGCCAGTCATTTCAGCCAGCTCCATGTAGTCTATCAGTTGCGTCTGCCATTCTTCCAGTGTGGGTAAATCTTGGGTCTTCCAGTGCTTTGCGATGAGTATTCTTGCTGCTGTTGTTGCATACATAAAAAAAGTTTTATCTTTCTTTAACACCCCTTGGCCGACAATGCCCAAAAGGAAGGCCTCTGGTTTCTTAAGGAAGGTATACTTAAATACCTTTTTTAACTCATTGTAGATCATTTCCCAGAAAGCCTTAACCCTTGGGCACGTCCACCAGAGGTGAAAGAATGTTCCTTCAGTTTCCTTACATTTCCAACATTTGTTATCAGGCAAGTGATATATTTTTGCCAGCTTGACTGGGGTCATGTACCACCTGTATATCATTTTCATAATATTTTCTTTCAAGGCATTGCATGCCGTGAACCTCACTCCGGTGGTCCATAACTTTTCCCAGTCAGCAAACATAATATTGTGCCCAATGTCCTGTGCTCACTTTATCATAGCTGATTTGACAGTTTCATCCTGTGTATTCCATTTCAACAGCAAGTTATACATTTTTGAAAGTACCTTGGTCTTAGATTCTAACAGTTCTGTTTCTAGTTTCGATTCCCCCCCCCCCCGGAAACCTACTTTTTTATCTGCCTTAAAGACCTCGCTGATCTGAGCATAATGTAACCAGTCTCGCACTTTATCCTTTAATTTCTCAAGACTCTGCAATCTCCAAGTATCTCCTTCTTTTTCTATTATTTCCCAATATTTCGGCCAGTTGGCCTCCATATTGAGTCTTTTGTGGGCCTTGGCTTCCATTGGTGACAGCCACCTTGGGGTCTTGTTTTCTAATAAGTCTTTGTATTTTAACCAGACATTAAACACAGCCTTCCTGACAATATGGTTCTTAAAAGCCTTGTGAATTTTTACCTTGTCGTACCACAAATATGCATGCCATCCGAAAGCATTGTTAAACCCTTCCAGATCTAGGACATCAGTGTTTTCAAGAAGAAACCAATCTTTCATCCAGCAGAAAGCTGCAGATTCATAATACAACCTCAAATCTGGCAGGGCAAACCCCCCTCTCTCCTTAGCATCAGTTAGTATTTTAAATTTTATTCGGGGCTTTTTGCCCTGCCAGACGAACTTAGAGATATCTCTCTGCCACTTTGTAAAACATTCCACTCTGTCCACAATCTGTAGGGTCTGAAACAGAAACATTTTTGGCAATACATTCATCTTTATCGCAGCAATTCGGCCCAACAAGGAAAGTTTTAGTCTTGACCAACTTTCTAAGTCCTTTTTAATTTCTGTCCAACATTTTTCATAGTTGTCCTTAAATAAATTCAGGTTTTTGGCAGTCAAGTTAACCCCTAGGTATTTCACCTTCTTAACAACCTTTAAATCTGTCTCTTTCTGAAACCTTTCTGATTCCTCAGTTGTCAAATTTTTTTCCAAAACCTTTGTCTTTTGCTTGTTTAATTTAAAACCTGCCACCCGACCAAATTCATGAATCAATTCTAAAACCCTTTTCGTACTAGATTCTGGCTCCTGCAATGTCAATACCAAGTCATCTGCGAAAGCTTTAAGTTTGTACTGTTTGGCTCCGACCTGAATCCCTTCAACCAACCGGTCCCCTCTAATCATATTCAAAAGCACCTCCAGGACCGAAATAAATAACAGAGGTGAAATAGGGCAACCTTGTCGTGTTCCTTTTTCAATCTTAAACTCTTCTGTCACCACATTGTTAACTATCAGTTTGGCTTTTTGTTCTGAATAAATTGCCTCTATCCCATTTTCAAACCCCCGTCCCACTCCCATCCCTTCAAGATTTTTCTTCATGAACATCCAAGAAATATTATCAAAGGCCTTCTCCGCATCTATAAAAATCAACACTGCTTTTGTATTAATGTTTGTTTGTAAAAGTTCCAAAATGTCAATAATGTTTCTAGTGTTATCAAACAAATGTCTGCCTGGGAGAAAGCCTGCCTGGTCTTTATGAATTACTTCATTTAATACTTTTTTGAGTCTACTTGCCAGAATATCAGCAAAAAAATTGTAATCCACATTCAGGAGAGAGATGGGACGGTAATTCTTAAGTTGTGTCTTTTCAGTTTCCAATTTGGGTATCAATGTGATGAAAGCTTCTTTCCACGATTCCGGTGCCTTCTTCCCCTCCATAATCTCATTGCAGACCTCCAGTAATGGTTGTGTCAGGTAATCTTTCAATATCCTGTAGTACTTGGAGGTAAGCCCATCTGGCCCTGGAGACTTACCCAGTTGCATATTCTGAATGGCACCTTCAATCTCTTGTTGTGTTATTTTATAATTCAGGGTTGTTCTGTTTTCTTGAGAGAGTTTTGGTAGGCCATTCCTTTCCAAAAATCGCTCCATCTCTTTCTCATTTTGCGGCCCTTGAGTATAAAGTTGTTTAAAGTATCTCTGGAAGCACTTTCTAATCTCCACAGGATTCTGAATGTTTTTCCCTACAATCTCTAAGTTGGTGACCGTATTTAATTTTTGTCTCTTTTTCAGCTGCCATGCTAACAGCTTTCCACATTTATTTGCCGACTCAAATGATCTTTGTTTCATTAACTTAATTTTCCACTCCACTTCCTGGTTTATCAATTTAGAATATTGTGCTTGATAAAGTTTAATTTCTCTCAGAATCTCCTGTGACTTCGGCTTCGATCTTAGCTTTTTCTCACATTCCCTAATTTTCTCCAAAATCTTGTCCTTTTTCTCATTCTGTGCTCTTTTCTTTATGGTGTTCTGTTGTATCAGAAACCCCCTCATTACGGCTTTGCTTGCATCCCAGATTACTCTTTTTTCCACCGTAGTGTTCAAATTTATTTCGAAATAGTCCTTCAAAGCTTTTTGGGCCTTTTTAATAATCTCCTGATCTCTAAACAGGTTGTCATTCATCTTCCATCTAAAGGAGCCGGTTGTAGTTAGTCTCATATCCATCTTTACTGCATTATGGTCGGAGCAAGTCTTTGGGCAGATTTCCACTTTTCTAGTCTTAGGTGCCAGACCTCTAGTTATCCAGATTTGGTCGATTCTTGTCCATGTCAGTTGGGCTTCAGAAAAGAATGTACCTTCTCTTCCTAGGGGGTTTTTTGTCCTCCAAATATCAATCAAATCCATATTGTCAGTCAGATCAAAAAAAGTTTTAGGTAGTCTGCCATCTTTTGAAACGTTTTGACTTTGTGACTTATCCATGTTTGTAGACACCACCCCATTCATATCTCCCATCATAATGATGTTGCTATAGTCCAGATAGTCCAGCATTGTCTCATGCAACTTCTTGTAAAATTCCGATTTCCCCTCATTTGGTGCATAGATGCCTAATATCAAAAACTTTTCGCCTTGTGCTTGTATTTCAATTGCCAAAATTCTTCCTTGCTCATCTTTGAAAAGAAATTTTGGTGACAGGTTCTCCTTAGCATAAATCACCACCCCTCTCTTTTTGACTCGATCTGATGAAATGAATTCTTGGCCTAATCTTTTATTAATTAGTACTTTTCTGTGGAGCCTAGTCACATGCGTTTCCTGCAAGCAGATAATGTCCAATTGTTCTTTCTTTAATATGTGAAATATCCTTCTCCTTTTTTCTGGGGAATTTCCGCCATTAATATTCCAACTAAATAGTTGCAGAGACATCCTGGGCAAATCTGTTATTCAGTAGGTAGGGGTGTTTCTTTCTGGTCGTCAGATCCCAAAGGTGTAGGTGCAGGCGGTGGCGGTGGCCAAGACCCAGGCCCTGTAATCCCTTTCAGAAGGTCTTCTCCGTAATCGTGTAAAAATTTGTCTTTGTCCTCAGGTGTTTTAATTTTCACTTTCTTCCCTCTGAATGTAAAAGATAGTCCTTGGGGAAATTCCCACCTGAAAGGAATTGTGTTACTTCTCAACAATTTTGTTAGTTCTGTATAGGTGGTTCTGAGATCCAAAAGTTGTTTAGGAATATCTTTGTAAATTTCAGCTCTCCTACCCTGAATTTCAAGTGACTTTCCGTAGTGTAGGCCCAATATTTTTTCCTTTTCCTCCTTGGTTCTCAAAGTAATCAGACAATCTCTGGGTCTGTCTTTCTTCACTACTCTTCCGAGTCTAAAGGCACTCACAATTTTAAAGTCCTTATCTTCCTCCAGGTTCCAGAACTTAGAAAGTTCTTTTGTCAAATAGTCCGTCAGATTCCCCTGCTCAAGTTCTGAAATCGACCTCAGCCTCAGATTATTTTCCCTAGAACGTAATTCAATCATAGACAGGTAGGCCTGATGTTCACCAACCTGTTTGTGCAATGGTGTAACCTCCTTTTTCACTGCATCCACTTTCTGATTAGCCTCCTCAGCCAATTTACGGTTCTCTGTGGTAGCTTCAAAAAGCTTCCCAATTGATTGTGCATGCAGGGTAGCCTGTTCAGTTAATTTATTTAGGCTGGCAGTGTTTTGGTCAATCTTAGCCGATTGTGCGTCCACTTTTTTGTCCAATGATTCCAATTTCTCTAAGATTTTTTCTAATACTGTTTCATTTCCTCCAGCTGCCATGCCTTCTAATGAGGTCAACTCAGTTTCTAATTCTTGTGTTCCCAAAACAGTGGGAACCGATGATCTACGCACCTGGGAAGTCAATGTTGATTGAGTCAGTTGTTTAGCTTTAGCTTTGGCCGATCTTGTCTTCCCAGTGCCACTCATTCCAGTCCCGTCTATGTGCCAAGGTCAAGTTGTATATCTTCCCATGGGAATCCACCAGCCCAGAGAGTAAACAACAAGTTGGAGGAAGAAAGAGGAAAAATACTGGTCACAAACAATTGTAAGTCCAATCCAGTAGGGGGAGTTCAAGAAAGTCTTGAGGGAAACAAAGAAATTTTTTCCGAAACCTTATTCCAAAACTTAAAAGTTTCCCTAATATCGAACAATGTCCAACCAGTCATAAATTCCAAAAGGAAAACCTTCAGCTCTTCTTTTAAACCGCAGAGTAAATCCTTATTTAAACAATGTTTCAGGAAAAGTGCCAAAAGACAATGTATCAAAGTAGCTAGTCCAAGAACTCAGATGTAACAATTCACTGTAACAAAACAAAGTCCGCAAACTGACAGTATCAATATTTTGGCAGTCAAGTACCTGGGTTTCTTTATAAAGTTGTAAATCCACCGGGAGAGGAAGACCCAAGACCAAAATCCAAAGAAGAAAAAAAGAGGAAAAGTAAGTCCCTTAGTTCCTATAGCGACAGTTCAGGTCATGCACAGAGTTAAAGAAGTTTTAGCTCCTCTCAAAGGCTTCAGATCAAAGTCGTTGCTTTAGAATTTTAGCAGAATAGGGAGACGGACTTCCTGGTTGCATCTCCCGCTTTGTCTAAATTTTTTAAAATTAATTTAGATTATTTTGGTCCCTTTTACTCACGGGTTGCTGTTTCCGAATCCAATAATCCAGGAAAAAAGGTCAGCGCTCATCGACAGCAGCTGTGTGGCTTCGCTCACACGGAAAGAGCGATCGACTCACAGCACCGCGCTCCCGTCCACGTTCCGAGGCCCCTTACGGGGTCCCTTCTTCGTTTCGGGGGGCGCTTCTGATGCCCGCCGAGTCCCACAGCCACAGGCTCGCTCTGCCTGTGGTTTTCCGATGTGGGTCTCCGCTTCGCCGTAGCGGACGACCCGTTTCCGCGGAGCTTCCCCTTCAGCAGCTGAAGGAGACCGCCATTGCCGTTCGCGCCGCCTCCGGAAGTCTGCTTATGGATTCTTTTTTCTTCACTCAGTTACCTGAGGGGCCAGGCATGAGATCACAAGAAAGAGGACACACACTAGATACACAGTCATTTTCAGACTTGTGGTTGGCACTTATAGGATTCCAGTTGCAGATAGGTAGCCGTGTTGGTCTGCCATAGTCAAAATAAAAAAAATCCTTCCAGTAGCACCTTTAAGACCAACTAAGTTAGTTCTTGGTATGAGCTTTCGTGTGCAAGCATCTGAAGAAGTGTGCTTGCACACGAAAGCTCATACCAAGAAGAAGTGTGTATCTGAAGAAAGCATCTGAAGCAAGCATCTGAAGAAGTGTACTTGCACACGAAAGCTCATACCAAGAACTAACTTAGTTGGTCTTAAAGGTGCTACTGGAAGGACTTATAGGATTGTTATTCTCAAAGTCTCCAATTACTTACATATTTACCTTTGGGTTTTATTATTTAAGAACAGTTATTCTTCCTGGGTTTCAGGTAGGGTTACCTTATTTCCCCTCCCATGAATGAAATTTTAAAGCTCTTTTTTTTACAAAGAACCTCTATTGCTATATAGGGTTCCATATGTCCATGTCAGGAACGTGGCCCCCCAGGACCCAGAAGTAGTTAGCCTCAGAAAGAGAACAAGAGACTGACTTTCCTGAGGAGGCAGAAGGGTTAAACTCCAGAGCTAGCAGTTCACAGGCTGAGGATTCTGAATTGGGGAGAGAGGCTGATTTCCAAAACTGACACCCAGCAGCCCTCCCTTCACACTCCTAGCTTAGATGAAGAGGGGGGATTGGAAGACAGCCGATTCAAACTACTTGGACTGAGTGTTGGAAACACCTTAAAGTGGAGAGAAAGGGAAGGGGCAGACATATGACATATGCGGAGAAGAGCCACTTCAAACTCCCAGTCCTCGGACTCCTTAAAGACCCCACACCCTCACAAGCTGGCACCTCTGGCCCTAAATGTTCCCCTATGGAAAACTTCACAGCATACCACTGAAAAATGGACATTCTGGTAAAAATATATGAAGGAAATCACCTTACATCAAAGTGAACTTGTTTGTTCACTCCCATAATTACCTTCCAGTGTTGACACAAGTGCCCTGACAGAACTCTGTCCCAGATTTTCTCCTTCCAGCCCTCATGACTGGGACCAGTTCACCTTTTCCAATGTTGGGTAATTTCTATTCCAACCACAGTTAACAGCAGTGTAAAGTGGATACTGACTTGTAAATAGTCTTTGTACACCTGAATGTTATCTTTCTGAACTCTTGATGTGCTTATGAGATTTTGCAGATTTTTAAATCAAACCCTTTTATAGATAAATTATTAAAATTCTCATTCACCAAACCAACCACTCGTTCCAAGGCCCCGGTAAAGGACTAGTGAGAACACCCCACTTCCATATTTGCTCACTTTCCCAGGATTTTTTCCCAGGAAAATAGGAATTATCCTCCAGGAACTATAATCACAGCTGCCTTCAATATTTTCCTCAAGGACCACACAAATAACTGTTATAATGCTTCACAAATCTGACACCAGCCTGACCTTGAAGGGTAGATAAAATACAGCATAGCCCTCTTCCTTTTGGATTCCCTGATTTATGACGTTGTGGAGGGGAGTTTGAGACCTAGTGGTGAAAGTCAGGTCTCAGGCCCTCTGGCTTTTCTTTTCCCCCATATGGTGGAGGGAAATGGGATGCAGAAGATGGAGGGGCAGAGGGTCTTCCAATAGTCATCACCATCTCGCATAGGGAAGTTTTTCATGTTTGATGCCTTGCTGAGTTTGTTGGAAACCGCCTGGAGTGGCAGGGGCAATCCAGTTAGAGGGTGGCATATAAATAATAAATTGTTGTTGTTGCTGCTGCTGCTGCTGCTGAAATGAGGGGGTTTGGGGTTCTAGCTCCAAAAACCTATAATGTAACTGATATATCAGTGGAATATGGTTAGCTCATATAACCCCAGTGCAAAAGAACACGTCTTCAAAAAAGTACGATAGTCAGTCAAGAACTAGGTAACATAACGTGATTACCATATTGTTGGGACTTTTATAGACTATTGACCCAACATGTTGGAGGAATAGTAGGACTAAGGTAGGTTCATCTGCGTATGTTCAAATGGAAGCAAGGCGCCTCTGAGATAAATTGAACCTAAGCCCTGAGGTGTTTTCCCATACTGAAGAAGCATCCCTGCCTCGGCCGTAGAGCCACAGAGAGCTGCGCTGCAACTACAAAAGGGCTTAGGTTGCTTCGAGTAACATAGAACTCTGTCTGTTCTCCTTCCCTCTCATACACAAACATAATCAAGAGAGGTCAGGATTGACCTCTTGAACAATGGTGCAAAGATGAGATTTTCAGAGGTGCAGCTTTCATGACAACCCATGGGTGTTGTTTCATTTTGCTCTTTTTCTGCTTTAGATTGTTCGCTAAAGATGTTTTGTACTTCTGCACAGCATTGGACATGGAACAGTGTGGTGCGTATCATTCTCCTTAATGTCAGGCAGTACACAACCTCTGCCCAGCCCAGGACGTTTGTTCAATCAGATTGCAGGTGGCAGTTTTGTAATTGCAAAGGCTTCTATTTAGAGCTGGGGGGGGGGGAGAGAGAGAGAGAGAGAGAGAGAGAGACAGACAGACAGACAGACAGACAGACAGAGACATGGATGTATCCAGCTATTAAAGCCTGAAAGCAATGCATCACCACTCCACTCCATAGACTTTATGTGAAGCAACCACCCGCCATTTGAACACATCCCTGGCAGATTCTACAATATCTCCAAATTGTAAACTGTGGAAATGAAACATTCACATTGATTGATTTTGTAATTTCATTTTAGGCCATATCTCTCACATGCTTGTGTTGTTGGTCTTTGCCTTAAGACATTTATCAATATGTCCACCCTTCAGCCCTGTAGGACCATGTAAGTTTGGTGTGCGGGGTGGGGTTCTGGTAGGCTCTCTACTTGAATACCCAATACAGTGCAGAAAAGCCAACATTAGACCATCCCCATCAGCTGTCTGTCCAGCCTATTCTTGAATAGCTACAGATTTGGGGCATGTAGATGAGGTTCATAATGAAGATGGGTTTTGAAACAGATGTAGAACATTAGCTTTGTTCTATTCAGAACACTTTGTCCTAGGCCAGCCATTGCCAAACACATCAGATGACTCAAACTGTCCTCACTCCTTCCCAACAATTTGATGCAATTGGAAGAAGGAGGGTCTAAGTTCCAGAAAATGATTTCAGCAGGTCTCAGAAATGACGTTGGGGTCATTGTACAATATTTATTGCACAACACTGTGTCTCTGGCACCAATCAATGGCTTTGATCTATGCTGAGCTTTACCACATCAGAAATCAACTGAATTCAACCTTCAGGCTTTAGCTGCAGTTTAATCAGGGCCCTGCGAGATCAGAAGTCAGACTTGGGGACTAACATTGTTCTTCCAACAAAGTTAGACCCCAAACCAAGTGAGAGCAATGACAGAGGCACTGGCTCATAGTCAATATATCTAGTAATCCATCAATAACCCAACAACTTCCATTAAGTTTTAAAGTCTACTCCGCTTTTATTGGAACTTCTTCATCTTTCCATTTCTGAGCATAAAAAATTCTGGCTGCAGTAGCAGCATACATAAACAATATAACCAACTTTTGAGGACCAAAAGTTTCTTTCAACAAGGGGTCCAGCTGATTGGCTGTGACTGCAAGCCCTGCTTCTCAAGCAGCAATTCAGAGTGGTTTTCAAAAATCCCAGTTGTTTCACTGTAGCAGTGAATTTACGTGGCACGTATCTCATGTAGTAGAATATCAGTTTAAGACAAGTGGTTTGGAATTGGTAATGAGCACTCACACTTTATATGTGGATGCCTTTTGCGGGATCACGCACGGGGCTACAGTTCCCAGGGAACTTACTAGAAATAGGGGGCTGGCTTGCTTCTCAGTGTTATTATTCGGAGGTTCACGCCCAGCCTCAGTAATCAAGTTTATTGCTGGGAGGTGGGGCCATCCCCAGTATAAATAGGGGGTGGAGCCGACAACAGCCAGGCAGTCGGCTCTGGAGATTCACCCTCCCTACCCTCCCTTTATTTAATGTTTTCTTGTTTGCAGGTTAACTTTTTCTTCCTGTTTAGCGGGCACTGTTGCAATCTTTGACTGGTTGCTGTTGAAGGACTGGGAAGAAATTTTCCTGCATTGGCAGGTTTTGTCATCTCCATAGCAGTTCATCACAACTTTGGCGGTTATGGCCTTGCGTCTTTAGTCTTTTCTTCCCTATATTGGGGGGGGGGGTGTTGAAGTGGTGACTCACCCCCATGCAGCAGCGATTCCAGGGTCCCCTCTTAAAGGGGTTATATATATGGGTCTCACTGGCCACACACTGAAAGGTTGTCAGTGAATTACCATGCGTGCTGGGATATGGGCTCAGCTGCCTGCTACACTTAGGTCTCGCCGAGCACCTCCATATCCCATTTACCCGGCTGGGGGGCTGGGAGGGATACATGCCAAAGGCCTAAGCCAAGGTCTTCCTACATTTGGAATGTAGGAATTTAAATAAAGTTGTTGCCTAATTTTAATTCCATAACATGTTGTCAGAGTCTTTATTCCTTTCTTGTGATCTCTGAGGGCTGGGGCTGTAGCCCCGGGTCATGCAAAAGGGTGAAATTAGTTCAACTGCAATTTAATTAGTTGAATTAGTTCAACTCCTATTGACATCTAAAGAAAATGTTGTATACAGCCCCAGCATGGTGACATTCCAAGGAATACGAGGAAGTAAAATCAAATCTGCAAGATTAGATCTTCAGGAAGAAATAGACAGAGGGCTTTGAAATATTCCAGGATATCAGCCTAGCCACACTGAGGCAGCAAACGGCCTTAAACATTGACACTAAAAGAAGCTGGCATAGCATTTCACAGAGACTTTCTTTTTAAGTTGACAATCCAGCAAAAAGGCAGAATCTAGGTTGTGAGGTTGTAAGAATCTGGACTATATCAAGCACAACTGTAAATTGGAAGAGGTGGGAGGAGACGGCATAGAAAATAATAATAATGATAATGATGATGATAATTGTCAAGGCTGCCTCCAGTCTCAGCTCACAAAAGACCATCGCCTATCTCTTCTTATATACAAAAGTGTTTATTGCAGTTCATTGTTTGCTTCACATCCGAGGCGCGCAGCCCTACGTCTGCTAGGCTTAGACCACTGAAGTCCCCTCTGAATCCGTCCCTCCTCTGCACCAGTTTAAGAGGCTTGCGCTGCTCCACCTCTTTCTCTCTTTTCTTTTCCGCAGGGTCTTTCTGCCCGCTGGGGTTTCGCCCCTCCTGGATTCCTCTGACGTGGAATCAGACTGCTCTTGCCCCCTCCTTCGGGCTTTGGGACCTGGCCCCTCCTCCGGGCTCCCTGTACTTCCGCGCGCCTCTACATTTGAACTTGGCGCGCGCGCCCAACCTCTAACCTTCCTTTTAACAGCTACACTACTCCCTTCACTACTCCCCTCCCCTTCCGGGAGGGTGGCTTGCTCCGACCTCCCTCCTTTCTCTGCTGCCGGAGCCGCTTCCCCTGATACACTGAAACCTCCACCCCCTTCGCTGCACTCTGGCGGGGAGGCTGGTCCTGACGCCCAGCTGCCACTTTGGGATCCCCCGCTGGCCCCCTGCTCCTGACACATCCCCCCTGGGGCTCCCCTGGCCTTGACCACCGGCGCCCCCTTCTGGGAATCCTCTGATTCGCTGGAAAGACTTATGGAATCTCTTGAGTCATTGTCATCCTCTTCCTCGCTGTCTTGGGATTCATCCCCATCGCTCTCCATCTCCTGCCTACCCTGTGCCTCTGTCCCTGAACCCCTGACATCCATCCCCCCTCGAAGCCCCCCTTCCCCCCTCCCGCTGCTCGGGCGCAGGTTCCGGGAGCTCCGTTGTAGCGGGGGTAGATGCTGGATACAGTTCGTCGACGTCGATCTCCTCTGCTTCCAGTTCAGTGTATGAGTGCTCGAAACCGGGGTCCTCCCCCAACACATCCAAACCCTTCCCTCCCCCTGTTACTTCAGGCGATGCTGCTTGCCAAGGCCCCCTTCGCCACCCCACTTCTGGTTGATCGTCCCACCAATAAGAGCGGTCCGTGTCCACCCCTGAGCACGATCCCCTTGGAGGGCTCGATTCCGGCGTGGTCTCCTCTGCGGAGGAGAACCCCCGGAAGGTGCTGCCTGAAAGTGTGGGCGTAAAAAGCCAGTCGTCAAAATACTCCGCTGGCATGGGCCTGTGTGGGAAGAGTGCATGGAACTCGTCTTTAAGAAGAGGTTCCTCCAGAGCATAATTTGGCACCCAACTGTTGGCGCTGGCCGGGGTACCTTCCCTGGCGAGGAGGTATTCCACTCCCTCCTCCCCCCATCTCGAGTCCAGAATTTCCGTGACCTCATTGAGTGTCGGGGTCCTCGGTGACTCCCCCCCCGGTGACTTTCTACGTGGGTCTGGTGCCGTCCCTGGCTCCTGAAATCTGTGTGGGGCCTTGTAGGGTGTAAGCACCGACCTATGAAAGACCGGGTGCATTCTGGAACCTTCTGGGAGGGTCAACCGAAAAGCTACGGGATTGATCCTGCCCTCAACTTGGTATGGCCCTAGCTGTTTGTGTCCTAGCTTCTTCTTAGCTAACGACTTGGCCGGCACCGCCTGGGCTGCTAACCATACCCAGTCCCCCACCTGGATGTCTTCTCCTGCCCTCCTGTGCCTGTCTGCCTGCACTTTGTAGGCGTGTTTAGCTAGTTCCAAGTGCCGTCGTAGCTCCTCGTGGACCTCCTGCAATTCTGCTGCTAAATGCTCAGCTCCCTGCGACTCCCCCTGCGTCGTCGTCTCCAACGCCGGGAAAGTTCTGGGATGTCGCCCATTGTTGGCGAAGAACGGTGTCACCCCCGTTGACGCGTGCTTCGTGTTGTTGCAGGCAAACTCGGCCATCGGTAAGTAGTCCACCCAAGTTGCAGGCTTTTGATTGGCGTAACATCGCAGGTACTGCTGCATGATGGCGTTGACCCTCTCCGCTTGGCCGTTGGTTTGCGGGTGTCTCGCCGACGCTAAGTTGATCTTGACATTCAGGATGCCCAGGAGCTTCTGCCAGAAACTGGAAATGAATTGGCGACCCCGGTCGGACAGGATGGACCGCGGTAAGCCGTGCACCCGGAACACGTGGTCTATGAACAGCTTGGCGGTCTGTTCCGCTGTCGCCACCTTCGCGCAAGGAATCAAGTGCGCCATCTTGGTGAACAGATCTGCAACCACAAGTACCGCCGTCTTGCCCCGCAAACTGGGCAGATCAGTAACAAAGTCCAGAGCCACCCTTTCCCACGGCTGTAGTGGCGTCTCCAGCGGTTCCAGCAATCCCGCTGGCTTCTTGTGCACTGGCTTGGACCTCTGACAAGTGTCACACCTGGCGACGTAATCCGCGACCTCTCCCCGCATCTGGGGCCACCAAAAGTCTCTGGCTACTAAGTCCGCCGTCTTTTCTTTGCCGAAGTGACCCGCGCTGGGTGCGTCGTGTAACTGCTGTAAAACCTTCGCGCGGAGATCGTCTCCCGGCACGTAGAGAGCACCTTTGCGGGTCAGCAGGCCGTCGCGTATCTGGAATTCGCCGTCCTTTGCTGTCCCTCGTCGCACCTCCTCCATCTTGGATTGTGCGAACGGATCCGTCTGCAGCGCGCGTCGTACCGCGTCCAGGTCCACGGCGGCGGAAGCGCACGCCCACGCTTGCGGTGCGAAAATGTGCCTGGCTGCCACTGGTGCCGCTTCCTGGAGATACTGCGGTTTCCTGGAGAGCGCATCCGCTATGACGTTGTTGTCTCCCGAGATATACTCTATCCGGAAATCGAAATCCGCAAAGAACTCCGCCCATCTCATGTGCCTCTGGCTCTGGAGCTTCGCCGTGCGCCAATACTCTAGGTTCTTGTGGTCCGTACGGACCTGCACGGTGTGCTTGGCTCCTATGAGGAAGTGCCGCCACGCCTTGAAAGCCGCGTGGATGGCCAACAACTCCCTGTCCCAGATGGTGTAGTTCTGTTCCGACTTGCTGAGCTTCCGGGAATAGAAAGCGCAGGGCCTCCAGTTCCCTTGCGGATCTTCCTGCAAGAGGACGGCCCCCACTGCTCTGTCAGATGCGTCAGTCTCAACCCGCATGGGCCTGCCGGAATTCACGTGTAGCAGCTGGTCTTCGGACGCGAAGAGACTCTTAAGTCTCCTGAAGGACTGCTCCGCCTGGTCCGTCCAGGTGAACTTTTTCTTCTTGGAACTGAGGGTGTCCGTGATAGCTCTTTTGCGAAACCCCTGATGAACTTGCGGTAAAAGTTGGCGAAGCCGACAAACCTCTGGACCTCCTTCCGATTGCGCGGGCTATTCCAGTCTAACACCGCGCGGACTTTGGCGCTGTCCATGGCTAGTCCCTTGTCGGACAGCCGGTAGCCCAGGAAATCCACCTCCGTCACGTCGAACTGGCACTTCTCCAGTTTGGCGTAGAGTCTGTGCTCCCGTAGCCTCTGCAGGACCTCCTTTACGTCTCTCTCGTGGGTCTCCTGCGATTCTGAGAAGATCAGAATGTCGTCGAGGAAGCATACGCACTTCTTGTAGAGGAGTCCTGCTAGCACGTGGTGCATGAATGCTTGGAAACAGTGGGAGCCATTTTGGAGACCAAACAGCATAACTCTGTATTCATAGGTGCCCAGCGGCGTGAACATGGCCGTCTTCCACTCGTCACCTTCCCTCATGCGTATTAGATTGTATGCTCCGCGTAGATCCAACTTGGTGAAGATCCTCCCCTTCCGTACCGTCGCGAGCAGGTCGTCAATCTTGGGCATGGGGAAGGCCTTGGGCTTTGTCATCGAGTTTATGGCCCTATAGTCCACAATGAGCCTTTTTTGGGGGCGTGTCCTTCTTCTTCACGAAAAACACAGGACTGCCCCCCACTGCCTTGGATTCTCGGATGAATCCCCGCTTCAAATTGTGATCTATGAACTCCTTGAGTTCCTGCATCTCATCTTCAGACATGGAATACAGCTTCGCAGTCGGCAGCGTCGCCCCTGGTAAGAGGTCAATTGCACAGTCGTAGGGCCGGTGGGGTGGTAATTGGTCAGCTTCCTTTTCGCAGAAGACCTCCAAAAACCCCTTGTACTTGTGGGGCACTGCCTACACCATGCCTAGATGCAACTGTTGCCCTTCCTCCTGGCCCTCCTCCTCCTGGCCGGTCTGGATGCAATGTTGTGCGCAGTAGGACGAGCCAAAGGTGAGCTGCCGCTGGTACCACGCTAATGATGGGCTGTGTCTATCCAGCCAACTCATGCCTAACACTATAGGCGTGTCTGACAGTTGGGTGACATTGAAACTGATGACCTCGCGATGATTCCCAATTTTCAGCAGCATGGGTGGCGTGTGTTGTACCACTTGCCCGCCCAGCAACTTCCTGCCATCTACCGTGACGACGTTCAGAGGCAGCGTGGCTGGTAGTAGCGCTATGCGATGCTGCTTGATGAACTGCATCCCCACGAAGTCTGCGTTGCTCCCTGAGTCAATCGTAATGGGGACTTCCAGGGTGAGTCCATTAGGTAGCTGGAGAGTAGCAGTGAGCTGCACCACTGGCTTGGGTGGTAAGGGGTCTGTAGGCTGCAAAAGCGCTGGGGACAGCTTCACTGACTTGCCTGGCGGAGCCCCAGCATCTCTGCTTCCAGCCAGGCATTCTCGTTTCCCTGAAACTGCTCTCCTTGGAACGCTTCCCCTGTTACTGTTGCTAAGGCTGCAGTGTGCTTCTGAAGCCTCTGGGGACACTCTTTAGCCATGTGCTGTGCACTGTCACAGATGTAACACTTCCTGGTCCCTCTAGGAGGCTTCGCCTTGACTGCTCCGGACGCTGAGGCTCCGGCAGCTGTCTGAGCATTTGCACCACCCAGCTCCATTGGTTCCTCCCCTCCCTTCAGCATAGGCGAGGGATTTGTACGTCCCAGGTCCCTGGGAAGAAAAGGAGGCGCTCTAGCTGGTGGGCGGACGTGACGCCCCTCCTCACTGTGCCAAGGGCGTTCTTCGTGGCGCACCCCTATCGTGAGTGCCCTCTGCACGACGTCTGCTAGGGTTTGAGGTCTGTCTCCCCTAGCCAGCTCATCTTTTACTGAGCCATGAAGCCCCTCCCAGAACAAGTCTCTCACTGCCAGGGAGTCCTTTTCCCAGCCCAGCACATTCAGCAATGCAAAAAAGCGAGAATGGTACTGACGCACTGTAGCCTTGCCCTGCCGCAATCCATGCATCTCCTGGCGCGCCACATCAACGTCAATGGTAGATTGGAAGCAAGCGTCCATGGCTTTGAGAAATTCATCAGAGTCCCTGCGGGCAAGACCATCTTCGCGCCACAAATTGCGTAACCAGGTTCTAGCTTCCCCATGCAAATGGGACACAATAAAGCCTACTTTCTCCTCCTCATCTTTGAAGTCTTTTCGAAGCAAATGCAGCGCGTATACGACGTCTGCTCTGAAATTGGGATAATGCTTCAGGTTCCCATCGAAGTGGGCTACTAAATTGCCCCCCCCTCCGTCCAAGACCGATTCCCTCTGATCTGGACCCCGGGAACCCCTGTTTGCACGCCTGATCCCACCTGGCTTGCAGATCCTGGCATCGCGCTTCTGCTTCGGCAACTGTCTTCTGAGAGACCCGTACTGCAACGGAGAGTTCAGCGACTGCGTTTTGCAGGGTCGTTATCTGCTCCTCAGTAGTCATGTCTGCCAAACTTCGTGAGCTTTGCAAAAAAAATTTTTTTGCGGTGTTGGAGAGGGGACTTACTGTCAAGGCTGCCTCCAGTCTCAGCTCACAAAAGACCAACGCCTATCTCTTCTTATATACAACAGGGTTTATTGCAGTTCATTGTTTGCTTCACATCCGAGGCGCGCAGCCCTACGTCTGCTAGGCTTAGACCACTGAAGTCCCCTCTGAATCCGTCCCTCCTCTGCACCAGTTTAAGAGGCTTGTGCTGCGCCACCTCTTTCTCTCTTTTCTTTTCCGCAGGGTCTTTCTGCCCGCTGGGGTTTCGCCCCTCCTGGATTCCTCTGACGCGGAATCAGACTGCTCTTGCCCCCTCCTTCGGGCTTTGGGACCTGGCCCCTCCTCCGGGCTCCCTGTACTTCCGCGCACCTCTACATTTGAACTTGGCGCGCGCGCCCAACCTCTAACCTTCCTTTTAACAGCTACACTACTCCCTTCACTACTCCCCTCCCCTTCCGGGAGGGTGGCTTGCTCCGACCTCCCTCCTTTCTCTGCTGCCGGAGCCGCTTCCCCTGATACACTGAAACCTCCACCCCCTTCGCTGCACTCTGGCGGGGAGGCTGGTCCTGACGCCCAGCTGCCACTTTGGGATCCCCCGCTGGCCCCCTGCTCCTGACACGTCCCCCCTGGGGCTCCCCTGGCCTTGACCACCGGTGCCCCCTTCTGGGAATCCTCTGATTCGCTGGAAAGACTCATGGAATCTCTTGAGTCATTGTCATCCTCTTCCTCGCTGTCTTGGGATTCATCCCCATCGCTCTCCATCTCCTGCCTACCCTGTGCCTCTGTCCCTGAACCCCTGACAATAATGATAATAATAATTTTATTATTATTTGGATTATCTGTAGTTTCTGGGTCATCTTCAAAGGTAGCCCCACGTAGAGGGCATTGCAGTAATCATGGGGCATTGCAGTAAGCATGGGGGAGAGGACGGAACCCTGAGGCACCCCACAACTGAGAGCCCAGGGGGCCGAACACTCATCACCCAGCACCACTTTCTGGACATGGCCTCGGAGGAAGAAGCAGAACCATTGTACTACAGTGCCCTCTGCTCTCAGCCCCCCTAGATGGGCCAGAAGGATGTCATGATTGATAGTATCAAAGTTCGCTGAGTGATCCAGCAGAACTAGGAAACAACTTTCACCTTTCCCCCTAGCCCACCGGAGATCATCGACCAATGTGACTAAGGCAGTTTCAGTCCCATGATGATGCTTGAATTCCAATTGGAAGGGATCCAAATGGTCCACATCCTCCAGCTGTGTCTGGAGTTGTTCAGCAACCACCTGCTCAGTCACCTCCCCAAGAATGGAATATTTGAGACTGGGCAATAGTTGTCCATATTGGCCAGGTCCAAAGATTTTTTTAAAAAAGAAACGGTTTAATAACCGCCTCTTTTAGTGGGTCTGGAAAGGCTCCCTCACAGAGGGAAGCATTCACTACCCCACCGAGCCCATCGCCGAGCCCTTCCCAGCTCGCTTTTATTAGCCAGGATGGGGAAGGATCACCGAGACAGGTGGTTAGTTTCACTTGTCCAAGCAGCCTGTTCACATTCTCAGATGTGGAGATAAGAAAGAAGACCCCAAGTGCCCCCCCAATTGATCCTGGGTATCATGAGTGGGATCACCACCACTTCCATGTTCCTGCTGGCAAGCAGGGAAGGCCATCCTAGGATTTGTGTACATAGTTTTCCGTTTATGGTGCTTGATTTTCAGTCCAGCAGAAAAATTGAGTTTCTTGAAAAACACCATCTTTAATAGAGCTTACCTAGTAATTAATTCACATATCTACCAACATTATTACAATTCCTCAAAGCGAAACTATAAAGCTCCTCTCTTTCAATGTTAGAGGGCTAGGCTCAGCAATCAAAATAGCCTGAGTGGAGGCAGTTCTGCAGAGGGAACATCCAGACGGAGGCGAAGGAAGGAGAACCGACACCCGGTACAGGGTGTTGGGGTTGGGGCAAACTGCCCTGTGGTGCATGTGCACATGCCGTACATACGGTGTATGCACACGCCACTACGTACGGTGCATGCCTGTGCCCTGTATGTGTATGTAGCGGCACCGCGTATGCGACGCCAGGAGGTTTGCTGAAGGTGCTTCTCGAGCACTGTACAGCCAGCAATCTGTTCCCTTCTTGTCACCCCTACAGAGATGGCACACAGGGCACCCTTCCTCTGCCACTGCATCCAGACCAGTGCTACTTTTCTGGGAAAACAGGTGCCGGAATGCACCATGAACACCTCCATCATTCTCTTACAATAGCAATGGTGCCCACCTGAGAGGTGCCAGAGCTGATTTATGGTGAGGTCCAGCTGAAAAAAGCTCTGACCCAGACATTACCTTCTGCAGGAAACACATCAATGCAAGAACCAAAAGGCTGCCTTACTCAAAGGATGCTGGATAGGCAAGCAACTACAAATTTCTGCCTCTGGGAAAGCTTGGGGAGTTGCTTTCCTGATAAGCAACCACTGCCCTCTGAGCATTGGGGAAAGTTGGGCAGAGCCAACAGGCAGATACCTCTTTGTTTGTGCTGTCATAGAGAGTCATCCAATCACCATCACCAGTCTAGATGAACCCAACTCAGCACAACAAGACTTTCTCTGGAAGACGCTAACAGAAGTAGAACAATTTTAAAAGAAGACAAACTATAGTAGGCGGAGACTTCAATAATTTCAGAGATAAAACCAAGGACCAAAGTAGGCACCAATCTTTGAACAAAATCTGCAATTCAAACTTGGCAGAAATATTAACTGAATGGGACTCTTCCGGTCGGCGCCAGCGTTAATGGCGGTCCTCTTTCCGAGCTCCAGAGGAGGACTGCTCTGCGAGTTCGGGTCTGACCCGCTACGGCAAGCGGGGGACCCCTAAAATCACAGGCGCGGAAGCCTGTGAACAAGGAGACTCGGTGGGCACCAGAAGCGCCCCCCCCTTACTGCGAAAGAGCCTTTTTAAAGGCTCCGGAACGGCATCGGGAGAGCGCGGTGCTGAGAGTCGCTACCCAGCACGCAGAGTGAAGCCGCGTTGCCATTGGCGGAGAGCGCCGATTCCTTCCTGTAAATTTTGGACTGAAAAACCCGTGAGTAAGATTGAACGTCTATTTGGAACTCAAAAAATCTAAATCCGAAAATTGGCTGAAAACGGGGAAGGTGAAAATTAAGGAAGTCTGCCTCCCCCCGACTGCATGACAGCTAAAGCAACGGAACTTTAAAGCTGCATCCGCATGAAGTATTTTAGGACTGTTTAAGCCTGGCATTGGACATAGATCTCCCCTCTAGCAAGCAGGGCGGAGGGGAGGAAAAAGGGACATTAGGAACCTGCACGATTTACCTAAAAGAAAAAAGCCTTCCGCTGTCCTAATCTCCTGAAACGGACTGCCAAATAAGACATCAGGGCACTGCACTGTCTTTAGAAACTTGTGGGAAAGTTACATGGTTGAAGTTTTGTTTGATACAAAGTTTTGGGACTTTGCTGTTACAGTATATTGGAGTCAGTTACAGATAGGTAGCCGTGTTGGTCTGCCATAGTCAAAATAAAAAAAATCCTTCCAGTAGCACCTTTAAGACCAACTAAGTTAGTTCTTGGTATGAGCTTTCGTGTGCAAGCACACTTCTTCAGATACAGATGTGTATCTGAAGAAGTGTGCTTGCACACAAAAGCTCATACCAAGAACTAACTTAGTTGGTCTTAAAGGTGCTACTGGAAGGATTTTTTTTAGTATATTGGAGTGTGTTGAAAGAGTATCTACCGGAAAAAAGTGTCGCAGCATATATATTCAAGCCTCCTGGTATACTTGTTTTTAACTTCTTTGTTTCCCTCACTTGGACATTTTGTTTTGCTCCCCCTAGAGGGCTGAAAGTAACAGTTGCAACGGTTTAAGACAGTGGGATTTTCCATCAGGGAATTGCTTTGGTGGGAACGTCCTTGGGACATGAGTGGCCCAGCAGAAGAGATAACTACTAGAGCTAAAGCTAAACAGCAACAACAGCAACAAAAGAAAAGAGGCTCAATTTCAAGTCTAACTCCTACAGGAGCAGCTGGGCAAGAAAAAGTGACAGCTGCCTCCATGGAGTCAGTGACACAGGCGTTACTCAAGATAAATCAATCCTTGGAGACTTTGACAAAGCAGAGTACAGAAAATTCACAAAAATTAACAGAACTAACAGCGAGACTGGACTTGAACACGAAAAGTGTGACATGTAATACAGAATCTATAAATAAGCTGATTGAAGAAAACTCTGCAACACTTAAAATCGCAGAGGACGCCAGAAACATTGCTGGAGAGACACAGGAGAAGCTAGAACCGATTGCTAAAAAGGTTTATGAACATGATGCGACCCTGTCTTTGATGGAATTACAGAGAAAGGAAAGAAACCTGAAATTAAGATTAATTCCCGAAAGTGAAGGGGACAGCCTCGTGGAGTTCCTAACACAAGAGTTTGCTGACTTTTGGCAGGAAGATTTGGAGGAGGGAGAATTTAAGATAACAACAGCATTTAGATTGGGCAGGAGACAGAACAGAAAGACCCCGAGGGATTGCCTGATTACCCTCAGATCCAAGGAAGAAAGAGACAAAATACTAAAACTACATTACCAAAAGGCCTTGGAAATTGAAAATTCACCTATACAAATCTTTAAAGACATCCCTAAATACATCTTGGAGGTGAGAACCTTCTATAAGGATCTGGTCTACCTGCTGAAGAAGAACAACATCCTCTTTAGGTGGGAGTTTCCACAAGGACTGTCCTTTAACTACAAGGGAAAGAAGGTGAAAATAAAGACAATTCAAGATAAAGAGAAGTTCTTGGAGAGAAACCACGAGGACTTACAGAAGGGAACGGTGGATCCAATTTCAGAACAAAGGAGAGCAGCAGACATTCTGAACCTATCGTTTGGACTTAAACCACCACCATCAGAGGAAGAGCAACAACTTGGAGCGGTAGGAGGAGTAACGGAGAAATAATAAGATGGCCCTGCAATTCCTTAGTTGGAATTGCAATGGGCTGAACATGCCTTTGAAGAGACGCCAAGTGTTTCATATTTTGAAAAGAGAACAATTGGATTTGATTTGCCTACAAGAAACTCATGTAACCAGGGTACACAGGAAACTACTTATAAATAAAAGACTAGGACAAGAATTTATCTCATCGGACAAAGTCAAGAAAAGAGGAGTTGTGATTTATGTAAAAGAGAAATGGGCCCCAAAAATGATGTTTAAAGATGAACAAGGAAGATACCTGGCAGTTGAAATACAAGCACAAGGAGAAAAATTTTTAGTAGTTGGAGTTTATGCACCAAATGAAGGCAAGGCGGAATTCTTTAAGAAGCTCCATGAAACTCTGATGGACTATTTGGATTACAATGTAATAATTATGGGAGATATGAATGGTGTGGTTTCTACAAATATGGACAAGGCACAAAGACTGACAATTTCCAAGGAAGGGAGACTTCCGAAGACCTTTTTTGAAATGACTGAAAATATGGACTTAATAGACATATGGAGAACAAGGAACCCTCTCGAGAGAGAGGGAACTTTTTTCTCTCAAGCAATGATGACCTGGACCAGAATCGATCAAATTTGGATCACTAGTGGGATGGCTCCAAAGATTAAGAAAATAGAAATCTGTCCAAAGACTTGCTCCGACCATAACGCCGTGAAGATGGAAATGAAACTTACAACAACTGGTCAATTTAGATGGAGGATGAATGACACCCTGTTTCGAGATGAGGAGATGCACATGAAGGCCCAAAAAACTTTAAAGGACTATTTTGAAATAAACTTAAAGGCCAATGTGGAAAAAAGAGTGATCTGGGATGCAAGTAAAGCTGTGATGAGAGGATTTTTGATACAACAAAATTCAATAAAAAAGAGAAAGCAGAATGAGAAGAAGGAAAAGATCTTGGAAAAGATAAAAGAAGGAGAGAAAAAATTAAGATCAAAACCAAAGTCCCAGGAAATTTTGAGAGAGATTAAGTTATACCAAACACAATATATGGAATTGATGAATCAAGAGATCGAGTGGAAGATAAAGCAAATGAGACAAAAGACATTTGAATCTGCAGACAAATGTGGTAAGCTTCTGGCTTGGCAATTGAAGAAAAGACAGAAACTAAATACAGTTACAAATCTAGAAGTGGATGGAAAGAATATAACTAAACCCAATGAGATTAGAAACTGTTTCTTGAGTTATTTTAAAAAATTATACTCACAAGGATTACAGAATGAAAAGGGCATAGATGAATTCCTTAAAAAATATGGACTACAAAAAATCTCTCATCAAAGCAAGGTGGATCTAAACCAGAGAATAACAGAACAAGAGATAGAGGGTGGCATCCAGAACATGCAACTGGGCAAATCTCCAGGACCAGACGGATTGACTTCCAGATACTATAAAGCTTTAAAGGAGTGGCTGATACAACCGTTAAAGGAAGTCTGTAATGAGATCTTAGAGGGGGAAAAGGCACCAGAGTCGTGGAAAGAGGCGTATATTACACTCATACCAAAGACAGAGACTGAAAAGACTCAACTTAAGAACTACCGCCCAATATCACTACTTAATGTGGATTACAAAATTTTTGCAGACATTTTGGCAAAAAGATTGAAAAGAGTTTTGATGGAAAAGATTCATAAGGACCAAGCAGGCTTTCTCCCAAAAAGGCATCTATCAGATAATGTGAGGAATATAATTGACATTTTGGAGTTACTGGAGGTGAATATAAACACTAAAGCAGTCTTGATTTTTGTGGACGCGGAGAAAGCCTTTGACAATATTTCTTGGAGTTTTATGAAAAAGAATCTTCATGGGATGGGGGTAGGCCAAGGATTTGAGAATGGTATGGGTGCGATATATTCTGAACAAAAAGCCAAGCTGATTGTAAATAATGTAGTAACTGAAGAATTTAAGATAGAAAAAGGGACACGACAAAGGTGCCCAATTTCCCCATTGCTTTTTATATCAGTCCTGGAGGTTTTGCTAAATATGATTAGAGATGACCAGCAAGTTAAAGGTGTACAGGTCGGGGCAAAACACTATAAGTTAAGAGCTTTCGCAGATGACTTGGTACTTACTTTACAAGAGCCAGATATTAGTACAAAAAGGGTGTTGGAAATAATTCAAGAATTTGGCCAGGTGGCTGGGTTCAAATTGAATAAACAAAAGACTAAAGTGTTGGAAAAAAACTTAACAGTTATGGAGAGGGAGAAATTCCAGAATGAAACAGGTTTGACAGTGGTTAAGAAGGTGAAATATCTAGGGGTCTATTTGACATCTAAAAATCTGAATTTGTATAAAGATAATTATGAAAAATGTTGGTTAGAAATCAAAAAAGATTTAGAGATATGGTCAAAGTTGAAATTGTCAATGTTAGGCCGAATTGCAGTTATTAAGATGAATGTATTGCCTAGAATGTTATTTTTGTTTCAAACTTTTCAGATTTTGGACAAGATGGACCGTTTCAAGAGGTGGCAGAAAGACATTTCGAAATTTGTCTGGCAGGGCAAAAAGCCCAGAATAAAATTTAAAGTACTTACAGATGCAAAAGAAAGAGGGGGATTTGCCCTGCCGGACTTAAAATTGTATTATGAAGCAGCAGCGTTTTGCTGGCTGAAAGAGTGGATGCTCCTCGAGAATACAGATATCCTGGACTTGGAAGGTTTTAATAATGAATTTGGTTGGCATGCATATTTGTGGTATGACAAAATCAAGGTGCAAAGGGCCTTTAAAAATCATATTGTTAGAAAAGCTTTATATAATGTTTGGATAAGATATAAAGATCTGTTGGAAAATAAAATCCCTAGATGGTTGTCACCTTTGGAGGCTAAGGCATTGAAAAAGCTCAATATGGAGGCCGGATGGCCAAAGTATTGGGAAATTTTGGAACAAGATGGAGATAAATTGAAGCTACAGAGTCATGAGAAATTGAAACCCAAAGTACGAGATTGGCTCCATTATTATCAAATAATGGAGGTGTACAAACAAGATAGGAAAATTGGCTTCCAGGTGGAGAAATCAAAACTAGAAACTGAACTGTTAGAACCCAATACTAAGAACTTATCGAGAATGTATAATTTGCTGCTGAAATGGAACACACAAGATGAAACAGTTAAATCAGCGATGATTAAGTGGGCACAGGACATTGGTCATAACATTATGTTTGCTGACTGGGAATGGTTGTGGAACACCGGGATAAAATTCACGGCATGTAATGCCTTAAAGGAAAATATTATGAAAATGATCTACAGGTGGTACATGACCCCAGTCAAGCTAGCAAAAATATATCATTTGCCTGACAATAAGTGTTGGAAATGTAAAGAAATTGAAGGTACTTTTTATCACCTTTGGTGGACGTGCCCGAAGATTAAGGCTTTCTGGGAAATGATATATAACGAAATGAAAAAGGTACTTAAATGTACTTTCCCTAAGAAGCCAGAGGCCTTTCTCTTGGGCATTGTCGGCCAATTGGTGTTAAAGAAAGACAGAATTTTTTTTATGTATACTACTACAGCAGCAAGAATCCCCATTGCAAAGTATTGGAAGACACAAGAGCTACCCACTCTGGAAGAATGGCAGATGAAAGTGATGGACTATATGACATTGGCTGAGATGACTGGCAGAATCCGCGACCAGGGGAAGGAGACGACGGAAGAAGATTGGAAGAAATTTAAAATTTATCTTAAGGACTATTATAAACTTGATGAATGTTAAAATGTCAAGGCTTTGAGAATGAAAGGGCTTCAGCGATATAAGAATAGATTGAAGGAAAGATTAGTAAGACATATTCCTGACAGAATCATTAGAAGTTGCTGAAAAAATTTGGACATTGGGATGCAGAAAGGGGAGGTATGGGGGAGTCCGAGAAACAAGGTTCATGAGAATAAGGTTATGAAATTATACGTGTTTGTATGTCTTTTTATATGTCTGTATTGTTTTAAAAATTCTGTAAAATCAATAAAAATTTATATATATATATAAAAAGAAATATTAACTGAATGGGACACTCCATGATGTGCTTCCCAGAAGGAAAGCAATCTCCAAATTGGAACTGCAAGGTAAATTAACAGCCATTAATACTCCCTGGTTTCAAGTGGCTCAGGCACATTCTTTTGCACTTTCTTTGGAGCAGAGAGGAGAGGACCTATGTACACTTACCTAGTTTGAATCCTTATGCAGCAGTCTAGCATATGACATGAAGGGTTCCACTTTCCTAATACACAGCAATCTAGTAGATCATGAAGCGGGGAATGCTAGAGGCCTTGAAATTGTATGGGAATCAGAATTAGGCCACACAACTGAAAAGCACAAAGGGGAGGGAGCTGGAACACTTCCCTCCTTAAATGATCTCTGCTCACTTGCAGGAAACCACACTCAAGGCCATCTTTCACTGGCACTGGATGCCAATCTGCTTGGCAAAAGTTAAACCCTCCCTTTCCCCTTTATGTTCGAACAGCTGTGGAAAACTTATCCATGTGGGGTGGGAATACCCCTATGTTAAAAACTTTTGGAATAGAGTATTCTCCATTTTATCTGCAGTTACAAGCCAACCACTTTCTCCAAATCCTGCCTTAGAGAGATGTGGCATATGGATAAGGTTGGCACTGAAGATGGGATTTGAAGGAGGCATAAATGACAAGCTAGGTGCAATTCAATACAGTCTCACCAAACAGATGAGATGACTCAAAGTATTCTTTCTCCTTCCCAACAATCTGATGCAATTGGAACAAGGAGAAACAATGTTCACGAGTGTAATAATGATTTTAATCTCTCTCAGTAATAACTTTGGCTCCATTGTCCAATATTCAGTGCATATCACAATGTCCCTAGCACTGTCCAGTTCCCTTGAGCTCTATCTAGCTTGGCTACTTAAGCAGTCACCTGTTCCATACCTTGAGTGTTTAGCTGTCCTATGATTTGGGGCATGGGAGATTATTTTTTACAAATGCTTCTGTGAATCAAGTTAGAGCCCACACCAAGTTATAGGAAAGGCAGCAGTACCGGTTCATAGTCAGTCAATTGCTTTGTACATCAAGGACTGAGTAACTTCCCATAGTCCCTTGGACATTGAGGTAATACATAGACGGCATAGAGTTGCAGAGCAATTGTCCATATTGCTTCTGAATAGAACCAATGTGTTGTAGAGCTTTTAGTTAGACGGAGCCATGCCACCACTTGTGGTGGGGCTGTCCAAGAATAGAACTTTTGGGCTCGGTGGAAATACATTCAGAAATGTATAATATTGTATATATAGCTTGTATGGGAACAATCAACCCTCACCAATTTGTTAGTTTTAGATGAAAGGTTTTAGGATCCTGTATCATATATACACATATCAGTCTGAGAGTTTCTCAGTTTAGCAGAAACTTGAAATCAGTGGAACAGATGGAGGTCGTTATTTTTAAAAAGATCGCTAAACAAGTTGGTGAGGGTAGAGTACTGGTTCCACTCATCACTCCTTGCATGCCTTCCTCTTGGTCACATCCCTGCTGTTTGTGGTCCAGAAAATTTTGATTAATGCATCTTCTATCCTTCCCAAAATGTGGGGCAGTCATGAAGTGCACCTGTGCTTAGTGCACTGTGTGTCCTTTGACAGTGCAGTGGGGTTGCTGCCCAGGTGTGGCATGGGAATCCAGATGGGCAAGATTGCTGTAGAACAATTTAAGGGACATGATTCCACTTTTAGTCTGAGTACTATTAAGTGGCTGAATTTTGGGAAATAGTCTTTCAGTAAATTAATTCAGTTGCTATGCAGGATCTCTTGCCAGTACCTTCCCTAGCACTGAGATCAGTCAGGGACACTCACTGTACTCTGCTCAGCAGCTGCTAAAAACATGCTTGTTTAAACAAGCCTACTCAGATACTTAGAAGGTTGTTTGCCATTTTAACCTGTTTTAGTATCTGAACTCTTGTATATGCTGATGTTTTCTCAAATTTCTCTGCTTGTAACTTCTTCTTTTTCAAGCAAGCCATGCATAAATCATAGGAAACAATATATAAATAATACAGCATTGGTGGGTATCTGGGATGGACCAAAGGGGAAACTGAGCAGATAAAGGGTTTGTTTGGTTTTTCTTTGCTTGAAAAAGAAAAAAGAAAAACATTACTACAATTATTTTGGGAATAAATAAAGCAGCTCAGTTTGACTATGCTAGTATCTGGATAGCTGACAATGTTTTCTGTTTTCTGTTTCTTGAAGCTAATAATTAACACTTCCCTACATAAGTGTAATACAGAGAAATAGTGAATTGCTGTATGTAGAATGGTAGAATGTCCTATTGTCAAGTCCTCTCTTATTTAGGTTTGTATTATTTAGTATTTCTTAGCAGAATAGTAGCAGTGTGGGTCTGTTGAACTGAAAGCAACCAAGCACCTTGTGGTATCTTAAGCACTAGACCAAGCCAGAAATGCTGATAAATATAGTTTAGTTGATAGAAATTCTAAATTTGCAATTTAGCCTTAGTGGTATGGCTACAATTAAGCTCCTGAATTATGCGTGTCATGGTTATTAAATACATATTAAAAGTGTTGTAATAATTTGTTTTTCAGAAACACAAAGTAACACATCTTCCATATCCAGCTTGGCATCAGGGCCACATGAGCCTCAGGGCAATACCTAGGAACAACTGCTTCAGTGGAGCATAGGAAGAGAAACGAATGGAGATGTGACTTTCTTAGAAGCCTCACATTTAGCAGGGGCATTCAAATTTGATTGATACAATTTGATGGGCATTCCATCTAGATTTCCTGGACCCCTCTTCCACTCACTCCCAGCATTAGTTTAACAGGAATGCATGTGAGCAAACATATCCACAGCCCACCTGAAGATCAGAACTGAAGAAGTGTGCATGCACACGAAAGCTCATACCAAGAATAAACTTAGTTAGTCCCTAAAGTGCAACTGGACATTTTTTTAAAAAAATAATTATATATATTTCTACTGTGTCAGACCAACACGGCTACCTACCTGAAATTAAAACACCAGTCATCAAAAACTTCCCTAAACAGAGCTGCCTTCCTCTTATCACCCTCCAATGGTGAGTTAAATGTTGCATAAGTGCTATACAGAAAACCCCCCATCTATGTGCATTCATTATGTGCGCAACTGCACATACAGGCCTCACACCAAACCCGGAAGTGACCTGAAAAGATCACAAGAAAGTCACAAAAAGGGTTGGAAGGGGGCAGGGGCAGAATGGAGTGTTTGCAGGCTTCTTCAGTAGTTCTTCAAGATTTCGCTTAAATGTGCAGCGCCTTGGAACACAAACCCTGAGTAAATATCCAAGAGGCTTCCTGTCTCCATAGTCGATCTGCAGATTTTGCTGCGTTCAGGTTTTGACAGAGAACAGGTTTGAACCCTGGGTTCTGCTGCAGTCAGGTCTGTTCAGTTCCTTCCTTGTTTAAAAAACATTTGTACCTTGCCCTTTCTCACAAAGAGCGGAAAGGGGCCCACATAAAAATCCAACCCCAGATGAACTACTTCAAGCATCACTTACAAAATCAAAGATACATTAAAATGCTGCAAAACCACAGGATAGAAAAAGAAAAGAAAAAACATCCGCCTCAGAGTGACTGGGATAAACCAAAGAAGGTGAAGTGGTTAAAAAACAAAAATAGCCAAAAACCAGTGCAATAAAACAGCCATCTACAAGCAAAAAACCTTCTCTGAAAGGAAAGGTTGTTTTAATTGTTATTTATTACTTTCTGGAAAGTTACTAATAAGGGGAAGGGGAGACATGCTTTCTCTGGAGGAGTTCCAGTGCTTTCCTGTGTGGAGCCCATGTTCGCTTCCTATTACCTCTCTTACACTCTCCATCAGCTTTAGAAATTTCAACCTTAGAAACGGCAGGCGTGAGAGTGAATTCCCTGCCCCCTCCTCTGCTGTAGCTTCCCTATGATTCCGTGCTCCCCCCGCCCCCCTCTTTCCCATCTATCCTCCCTCCCTTATTTTAAAGACCACCGTCCTCCTGTCTGGACCTCATTGCCAGCTGAAGAGAGGGAGAGGGAGGCAGCTGCAGCTTGGAAAAATCACCAATGTGGACAAGAAGCGGTGGATATTACACTTGGGTGTTTTAGAGTTTGCTTTTCAGAGTCTGAAGCAGGAAGGAGAGAGGTGGGATCACGTGTGTGAGAAGGCTGCAGGTTCTTCTTCTGCCTCTTTTCCACTTCGAGCTGGAGATCTCCACTGCCGTTTCCTTCATCGCTCTTCGCCTCCTCTAGATTACCTCCAGGCTATCAGTCCTTTGCAAAGAGGGATTCGATCACATCCCAGAAATTGCCCAGTGAAAGTGGATTAAAGCGTTCTGTCGCAACAAATCTACTCTATCTTTAGGACTTTTTGTGGGGTTGAAAAGATGTGGAACAAATGATTGGTAAAGGGGAAGATGTATCACCAACCGCCGCAAATGCAAACCAGGATTTGTCATTGAAGTCTAACCTTCCCGCAAAACAAATTGGAACAAACGCTCCCTCTAGGCTGGACTTCATCTTACCTCCGTGTAAGCTTTGTGCAAGCACATTGGACGCATGCAGCCCCATTACTCTGCTTTTAGGATAGTGTGCTGAAGGGAAAGAATAAATTAAATGGAGGTACCAAGGGGGGAACGGGGGATGAAGTTTGGAGGCAATTCATGATCTGGCTCTGAACTGATTGCAAGAGGTAATTCTTTCATTAGCCATTTGCTCCCTCCCTGCCAAGATTGATAGATGAACTGTTGTTGGAGGCTAGGTGGGGATGCACTAAAATGAATGAGAAGACTGTCCATAGGAAATAATGGGAGCTGCAAATGCCATTTAACATGAAGGGGCTCCATTGAAATACGTGCAAGGAATGAAGCTTGAGAGGGAACTGAATGGATCGCAATGTTAGTTAACTGCATTGATGCGGAGAAACGTAAATACTACTGTTAGGGGTCATCTACACTTCTGTTTGTCCTGTGTTTTCTTCCATTTTGTCCCTTGATTTCCAGGCATGGGTCCATGAGATTTTTTTTCTTTTGCCTCACTACTTCCCCACTGCTTACTGCTGAATCAGAACATATGTTAGTCCACAGAGAAAACTCGACTGGCATTTGTGCAGATTCAGTGGTAAACAGTAGGTTTTCCCAGGGAAAGGGATGGGACAAAAGAAATGTCTCTCAGACCCCTACCTAGAAATCATAGGACAAGGGTAGGTGAGCCCTTAGACAAGGGGCAGAGTGGGCATCTGGAGACTGAAATATATAAGATAGGAGAAGATAAATTTTGGATTTGCCAGCGGAAAAGGGGAGACTGTTTCATGTGTGATGCTGCACATGTAAAAAAGTAATTGTTTTGGATGGGGGGGGATAACAATTATTTATGACATGTTCCCAATTAAATCTCAAACCTAAACCTATGTTGTGCTTATTTAATTATGTGGGGAAAGGTAATTTTCTTTCTGCAATTTGTATTTATGAAATTATATAAAACCTATAAAAGGTAGGTTTTTAAAAAGTAAATCCACTGGATTGAATTCATAGAATTGTAGATTGGTAGAGTTGGAAAGGGACCCTGAGGATCATTTAATCCAACCCCCTGCAATAGCAAGGATATGCAGTTGTCCCATACAGGGATCGAACCTGCAACCGTGGCGTTATCAGCACCACATTCTAACCAATGCAATGATACAGGCTCTTTGGGAAGAAGTTGTGGCTCAGTGGTAGAACATCTGTTCTGAAGGTCCCAGGTTCAGGTGGGGCAGGGAAATATCATTGCCTGAAACCCTGGAGAGCTCAGTATGTCAGTATTGAGCTAGATGCACAAGTGGTCGGACTCAGTTTAAGGCAGCTTCCTAGGGACTTAGGGATCATCCTCACTTCCTGGGAAGCACAGGTCCAAGTGGTTTCCCCCTTGCCCCACTCCTTTCCCAGGGCAAACCCACACTTTAGGGATAAATCAGAAGAAAATGTTGATCCAAGGAAAAGCTGGATTGCTGTTTGCTCCCTACTGAGTGCTAAAATGTGGAATGCTGTGGCACAAGAGGAAGTCTGGATAAACCCTAACTGGCATGGATACTCCATTTTTACTGGAAGAGGCATAGGTTTTGTGTGTGTGAGAGAGAGAGAGAGGAGAGAGAGAATGTAAGTCGTGAATTTGCATGAAGTCAGGGGAGGGGAGCAAAAGATAAGGCAGGTTTTTATTTGGTAATTTTAAACTGCAGCAGAAGTTTGAACAAAGCAGGGATGGAAGAACACAGCAGAGGCGAATTTAGGGCAGTGAGTGCCATTGTGACTATTTAAAATGACATGATTCTCTCTCTCTCTCTCTCTCTCTCTCTCTCTCTCTCTCTCTCTCTGTGTGTGTGTGTTTCTGCCTAGTCTGGAATAAAAAGATGGATTTTCTTTATATATGTCTTTAAAAGGTGCTTCTAGGAAAATATGCAAAGCATTAAGGCGATCTTTCATTTCGAAATCAAAGGTGATTTATAAAGTCTTCAAATATATATTTATATATAAAAGGGAATGTACCTGGCAGGATTGAGTCCTTAGGTTCCTTGCAGCTGGTAAACAGAAGAGTCCAACCTGTGTGGTGATGCTCACATTCAACCACCTTCTCTGCAGGGAACACCTTTCGCAAAGGAGCAGCATTTTGCACCCTGCACCCTAGGATTTCGTTCTCTACAGCAGGCACGTCCAACAGGTTGATCGTGATCTACTGGCCAATCGTGGGGTGTCCCTGTTCGATCCTGTTCGATCACTGGACCCCAACATTCCCCCCGCAAAAGCTCAACAACTCTTGGGATCTCTTGGGAGTTGGACGCCCCCCCTATACAGTGTTGCTCCAATGGGCAGATCATTGGGAAGGATGGAGAGGCCAGGTAGGGATGCTTACCTTTTCCCAGGAAGACACAGTTCTGCCCCCTGTGAGCCCTGGAAAGGGAAGAAGAAGAAGAAGAGTTTGGATTTGATATCCTGCTTTATCACTACCCTAAGGAGTCTCAAAGCGGCTAACAATCTCCTTTCCCTTCCTCCCCCACAACAAACACTCTGTGAGGTGAGTGAGGCTGAGAGACTTCAGAGAAGTGTGACTAGACCAATGTCACCCAGCAGCTGCATGTGGAGGAGCAAGGAAGTGAACCCGGTTCACCAGATTATGAGTCCACCATTCTTAACCACTACACCACACTGGCTCTCTTATCTCTTGTCCATAAGAAGCTATTTCTTATCCAGTAAATCTAGCCATGAGGCAAAGGCAGCATACACACACCATATAAACCACATTATTTTCCCAAAACAATCATGGTTTGCCCATCAGATAGCTATAAATCCCAGCATCCTCAACAAACTACAGTTCCTAGGATTCCATTTTTTGGGGGGTGGGGGCAGAATCATGTGCTTTGGGTGTATGAATGAATCAGTTTATTTTGGTCACTGACCAGAATGTTGGATATATGGTTGTGTATGCAGCATTTGCAGTTCAGAAAGCATTTTTCCCACCTGATATTGTCCACCACAGAATGCAAGTCCATATGACCAACTCCTTAAAATGGTTAATGAGGGGGAAATATTAGCACTCTCCCCCCCCCCCCCAGTTTTTCAAGAGGGGAGTCAAGTAAAAAGAAGATCATCACAATATGGGGCAGAGAGGAGAATTAAAATATGTATACTGGGGGGAACTGAAACTCTAGAGTGCATTCAAGTACAGTAATTATTATTATTATTATTATTATTATTATTATTATTATTACCCACCCATCTGGTTGGGTTTCCCCAGCCACACTGGGTGGCTCCCAATCCAACATTAAAAACGCATTACAGCATTAAACATTAAAAACTTCCCTAAACAGGGCTGGCTTCAGATGTCTTTTAAAAGTAGGATAGTTGTTTATTTCCTTGACATCTGGTGGGAGGGTGTTTCGCAGGGTGGGTGCCACTAGATGGGTGTCAAGTCCTCTCTTATTTAGGTTTGTATTATGTAGTATTTCTTACCAAAATAGTAGCAGTGTGGGTCTGTTGAATTAAAAGCAACCAAGCACCTCGTGGTATCTTAAGCTCTAGACCAAGCCAGAAATGCTGATAAATATAGACCCAACACAGTTTAGCTGAAAGAAGTTCTAAATGCACAAATCAAGCTGTTATAAAACTCAATCTTCTTTGTCCAGCTGTCTGCTTCTCTGGGACTTAACTTGTATCCCCACATTCAGGCTACTCTGGAAGCTCAGTGTTTCCCTTACTTTCAGAACTGTCATTTAGTGTGTCAATGTATGTCTAAATTGTAGGGAGTTGGACTAGACCCTCTGGACTCCTTTGTACTCTACAATTCTAGGATTCAAATTAAGACTTTTAATGAACAAGAGAATTAGTCAAAGTCTTAATAAAGAAAGACACTGACAAATGATTATATGTAATGGCATGATATTGTGATGAGGGCTGATCTGAAGACAAAATGATTTTAATTGGTTCAGGATGTTGACGTTGCATAGCAATTATGAAGATAGCTCCAAAAATCTATAATGTAGCTGATAAATCAATAGAATATGGTTATGTCATATAACCCCAGTGCAAGAGAAGTACAATGATAATAGGACAATAAACAGGTGACATAACAGGGTTACAATCTTGTTGAGAGACTGTTATAGGCAAGATTATTGACTCAATACATTGGAAGAGTATTTGGACTAAAGTATCTATGAAGTTGGTTTCAGCCCAAATTCAAGAATCTGCAGTTAACAATATTTCTGAGAGAAATGATAGCTCAATGATGCTTTGTATGAAGAAAACCCCAGGTTTGATACCCAGAACCACCAGATAGGCTAGGAATGCCCCATTTCAGAAATGTTCCAGTTCCAAAATTATGGTGCAACTACTGACGAGACACAGCCCCTCAAACCCATTCAAATGACAGCATTTATGGATGCGACAGACAGTAACCTGGACCTAAGCCCTGGGATGCTTTCCTATACTGAAGAATCTTCCTTTCTCCTGCAGCAGACCCACAGAAAACAGTTCTGCAACTACAAAAGGGATTAACTTGCTTCGAGTAACATAGAACTCTCTGTCTACTCCCTCCCTCCCTCCCTCCCTCCGTCTTTCCCTCATACACAGGCATAATCTAGAAATGTCAGGGCCAACCTTTTTCACCTTTAACAGTTGTGCAAAACTGAGATTTCCAGAGGTGTAGCTTTCATGACAATCAACCCAATTCCTCTGGTACAGCCAGGAATCTGTACTCAACATCCTTCCGCAGGGCCTGCAAGATGGAGCTGTTCCGCCTGGCCTTTGTTTGACCCCCTTTTATTGGACCCTGTAAGTTACCTCTTTGAACCTTTTATCGGCTCATGTGGGACCAACATGGATAGCTGGCCCTGATGAATACTTCCAATGCAGGAAGCAGATCTCCAGCAGATGACTGTCCACCCCGTTCTGAATACCTCCTATTTGGGAAAGATGGATGAGGTTCGTACTGAAGATGGGTTTTGAAGCAGCTGTAAACCATTAGCAACCACTTTGCTCATGTAGCCACTTTGCCTTTGAACACATCCCTAGCAGATTCTACCTACTGTGTTTAGCATACCTCAACTATCTCTAAATTCCAAACTGTGGAACTGAGACACACATATTGATTGATTTTGTAATTTCATTTTCAATCCTTTCCCACACATGCTTACAGTAAGTCGTGGGTCTTTACCTTTACCTCTCTCTCTCTCTCTCTGTGTGTGTGTGTGTGTGTGCTGATATTGGAATTTGAAGAACAAAAGGTTCCTTTTTACTTTTGTGGCAAAATAAAAAAGGGAGGGAGAGACAGAATGAGGTGGGCATGTTTTTGCCATGGAATTTGCAGGATTTGTTTTCTGGGTCAGTAACAACCTTACTTATGAACATATAAACTTCAAGTATCAACACACTGATTTTCATTCCCTTGGGAGTCGATGATCTCATCATTCAGACAATTTTTATCTTTGTAAATGAAGCAGACTGGGCACTACAGACCATTCAGGGTAAGAGCATTGGGATCTGGAAGTGCCAAAATAAAACATACTGTTAGCATATGTAATTGTTTTATCTGTCTTTATATTTGCATGTTATATGGTAGTCATGCTTCCAAGAGCATTTTGGTTTTGTAGGGGCAGCTGCAAGCATTCTTAAATGAGAAGAATGTTCTAAACTCATTCCAACATGGATTCACATCTGGTTATGGGACAGATGCACCCTTGGTCACCAAAATGTAGGACATTTACCAGAAGTGTGGCAGGAGGAATGTGACTCTGCTTCTCCTGCTTGATCTCTCTGTGCCTTTTTATAAGATTGAGCATGTCACCCTCCTTTATCGGCTCTGCAGAATTTGATTTGTGGGCTCTATGCTACATTGGATCCAATGCTATCTATGTGGTACTGCTTTCCCCAGTGCAATTTGCTGTCAACTGCATACTGTGTCCATAGCAAGTGAGGGGCAAACCATAGAAAGGAACACAGGAGATCTGTCTTGGGTTGAAATAGTCCAGAGCCTGTATTGATTACAGGTGTATGCTTTGACCAAGGCATTGGATATGGATCCAGTATCAAGTAACCCACCTGTTGGCTGATGAACAGGATGGGTTCAAGCCAGAGTTGTGAGGTCACTCCTGACATGGACCAGGTGCTATGATCTTGCTTGAACCTCCATTGGGAGGGTTGTCATGACCCATTGGGCCCTGTGTGGGCTCACAGACAAAGGCTCCCCTCCTCAACCCATTCCAATGCCCTATCCTCCCTAGCTGTCAAGGTTGCTGCAAAATAGGTGAAAATCTGCAGAGCGGCCATTTTGCCTGCAGGAATTCCCCCCCCCCCCCCGGGTCTTAAAATGGTGACCGAACAAATCACACCAATGTATGGAAATGGAAATTGACTATAACTGGGGAAATGACCTGTAATGCAATAGTGCTGAAAGGAAATAAAGAATGGATGCCTTTTTTCCATTTTGTGGCCATTTACTTCATATCTTAGCTAAAAGCCTCTAAACAATGTATTATCTGCAGCATCACTGCAAAACCAGATGTTGTGGCCATGTCATGAACTTCTTGATGCTATGGTTGGAGAAGCTGACCACAGTTTGGATGGATGCTTCCATACAACCGTGATGGAATAACCAGATAATTTTGTAGAGAATCTAAGAGAGAAACAAATGTTATAAAGGTATGAATATTTATGTGGTAGCTGCCAAGATTTCAGAGGGTGTGTGTGTGTGTATGTGTGTATCTTGTTTATGTGATATTTTGTAATACATTTATGAAAACAATTAAAATATACATTGTTGGGAAAATGGTCAGGTACCAGAAATAAAGTTGGTTTCCAGTAAAAGGGGGAATTCAGGGCATATGGATGAGGTTGGTACAGAAGAAGGGTGTGAAGCAGGTGCAAACGACTAGCTTGGTTCAAGTCAAGACAGTGTGACCAAAGGCAAGCAGTCCAAATAACTCAAAGTATCTTCACTCCTTCCCAAGAATCTGATGCGATTGAAACAAGTAGAAATGAAGTTGCAGAAAATGATTTCATCAGCTCTTGGTAATCACTTTATAGTAAATGTACAAGATTCAGTAAATATCTCTTTGTCCTTGGCATCTATCAATACCCCTGAGCTATGTTTGGCTTTCCCACCTAGGCAGTCCTTTTTCTGGGGCATGGAAGATGATAAAAATATATTCTCCTTCCATCTGAGTAAGATTCCACACCAAAAAAGAGCAAAGACAGAGGCATTGTCTCATTGCAAATACATCCCTTTATCCAAGAAAAACCCAGCAGCTTCCCATAGGCATTGGAGACCTGAGTAGCAGCAGTAGTAGTTCACATTTGTGTAACAAATTATGGCCAGTAGTCAGTCTCTGAGAACATTGTTGGTGGTCATAGCATTGTGAGAAGATACTAAAAAATTGGGGGAATAATCAGAAGGCCTCAGGTTGGATGGTCGTGTGTCATTTAAGATTTAGTTGAGAATCCTGTATTGCAGCGGGTTGTACAAAATGGTGCTCAGAGTACCTTCCAACTCTATAACTCTATTCTTCTAGGATTTTATGATTCAGTGACTTAGAGGCCTTCTCAGAGCAAGAATCTAAGTAGGAGCTGTCCATGTGCCTACAATAACCCAACCACATTACCCCCAACACCAGTACAAGGCCTTGCTTGTTGGCTGAAAATCTGCTGTACCCTCACTATCCAAAACATTATTGGATTCTTTGAGGCATCTCTGCTCTAAACCTGCAATGAAGTGCAAGCCTTAAATATACTGAATAAAAGTCACACTATTTTTTGATTTTAATAGAGAATACTAATAAAAATGAAAGGCTTGCAGTAGCCCGGCTATACATATCACATATCAGTCTGAGAGTTTCTCAGTTTAGTGGACACTTGAAAACAGTGGAACAGATGGAGTCAGTATTTTAAAAAAGATCGCTAAGGAAGTTGCTGCAGATAGAGCACTGGGTCCATTCATCACTCCTTGCATGCCTTCCCCCTGGCCAAATAGTACTATTAAGTGGGTGAATTTTGGGAAATAGTCTTTCAGTAAATTAATTCAGTTGCTACCTTCTCTAGCACTGAGATCAGTCAGGGGCACTCAATGTACTCTGCACAGCACCTGCTAAAAACATTCTTGTTTAGACAAGCCGACTGAGATGCTTAGAAAGTTGTTGCCATTTTAATCTGTTTTAGTATTTTAACTCTTGTATATTCTGATGATTTCTCATATTTATCTGTTTGTAACTGCTGCTTTTTTTTCTTTTACATTCAAGTCATGTATAAATCTTAGGAAATAATGTATAAGTAAAACAGCATTGCTGGATATTTGGGATGGACCAAAGGGGAAACGGAGCAGGAAAAGTGTTTGTTTGGTTTTTCTTAGTTTGACCTTAGAAAACACATTACTACAAATTTTTTTTTTATTTTTTTTTGGGGAATAAATAAAGAAGCACAGTTTGACTATGCTAGTATCTGGGTAGCTTACAATGTTTTTATTTCTCAGTTTTTTTCAAACGTATTATTAAAATTTCCCTACATAAGTGTAACAGAGAAGAACTGTGCATTGTTGTATGTTAAGATATGGTAGCATGTGCTATTGTCAAGTTCTCTCTTATCGAGGTTTGTATTATTGAGTATTTTTTTTACCAGAATAGTAGCAGTGTGTGTTTAATGAACTGAAAGCAACCAAGCACCTTGTGATATCTCAAGCACTAGCAACTTAAGATAGAAAAAGCAAAAAATGGTGATAAATATTGACCCAAGATGGTTTAACTGAAAGAACTTCTAAATGTGCAAATCAAGCTATTATAAAGTGCATTTTGCCTCTAGGGTACAGCTACAATTAAGCTCCTGAATTTTGCATGTGATGGTTATTAAATACATATTAACAATTTTGTAATCAGATAATTTGTTTTTCAGAAACACAAATTCTGACAGATAGTACACGTCTTCCATATCCAACTTGGCATCAGGGCCACATGAGCCTCAGGGCAATAGCTAGGAAAACAGCTTCAGTGGAGCATAGGGAGAGATACCAATGGAGATGTGATTTTCTAAGAAACCTCACATTTAATTCTGGCCTTGGAATTCCAAGTTGATTGATACAATTTGATGGGAATTCCATGAAGATTTTGTGGACCCCTCTTCCACTCACTCCCAGCATTGATTTAATAGGAATGCATGTCAGCAAACAAAACCACAGCCCACCTGAAGATCTGTGCTAAACTCAAACAGTCTTCTTTTTCCAGCTGTCTACCTCTTTGGGACTTGTATCCCCACATTTGAGCTACTATGGAAGCTCATTGTTTCCCTTACTTTCAAAACTGTCATTCAGTGTGTCAATGCTTTTATAAATTGCAGGGAGTTGGACAATACCCTCTGGGCTCATCCATGAGCCAGAAAATCCAATGAAATGTAGGAAAATATGGATGATGTAGATAAATAAATAGATGTTGAGTGAGACAGCTTTCCCATGTTCTGATGCTGTTAGGGGGTGAAAATAATCACCCAGGGACTTTCTCTCTAAGCTCCTGACTATTCCTCTTCTTCTGAAACTGCACACAGGGCTCAATGATGCTTGCTTGTTTCTGGCCATTGTGTGCAGGATCATGGACAACTCCAAGAGAGCAACTTGCACTCATGAAAGCTGGGGCCAAACGGAGACCTTCTGTGGATGCATCTTTTTAAACCCTCCTAAATACCTCCCATCATGCCTAAAGACTGTATCTTCCTGTTTGTGCAATGATCTCCCCGGGGAGCCTTTCCTGTCACCTTCATAATGTATCTTTAGGTGTCAGACAATATACATCTAACCAGACATTTGGATGATTAGACACTTCGATAGCCCCCAACATCCCATTGAGGGAAATTGGGACATAACCCGACCCCTCCAAAACTTAAAACCACCCCACCACCAACGCCTGCCTGCACTTTCCACAGATACATCCACCCCCCAGTGACCCCCAATTCCTGTTGGACCCATCAATGGAAGCGTGGCACCTCAACAATTTAAAACCACCCAATAGCAGACAATTCTGGCCTTTCTGCTACATTTGAAGGCAAACCACTTTACATCAAAGTGGTATTATTTGTTCACTTTCATAATTACACTATTGTGTTGACTCAAGTCCCAGGTTTTTGATCGGCTTATGAGATTTTAGGGGTTTAAGAACTATACCCATTTTATAAATAAATATTAACATTCTCATTCACTGATTCAACCACTCTTTCCAATGCTCTGATGAGGGACTAATGTGAACATTTGTTTTTCCCTTTCCTGATTTGCCCACTTTCCCACGATGTGTCACACCAAATTATTGTGCCTATAGGAAAATAGGAAACCATCCGCCAGGAATTATAATAACAGCTGTGTCAGGGAACTGCCATCGGAAGGACAGGAGGTGGAAGGGCTCACAGAAGTTGGGAGAGACTCAGCAGCTGAAGAGGGAACCAGCAGGGGGAGAGGAGGAGCTCCGAGGGAAAGTGAGCAGGAGGGATGGCTCAGAGACACTTCCAGCAAAAACAGTGGGGAGGTTTCAGGACCTCCTATAGGGACACCCACTCCTCGCCGGAAACTGTCACGCCGAGAGTCCAGAAGACGCGTTTCCGTTAAGGAGCTTTTATGTTGGAAGAGATTCCGTAAGCAACCACTGTCGGAATCTGCCAGCGACTGACGGAGCCATGCTTAAGGGGCTCCGTTACAGACAGAGGTTTGCGGACTTAACCAAACTCTGAGGGACTAGGATTTTACGCACAAGCAGCTCATCATCCCATCACAGCATTCCGACAGTCCCTGAAAGCAGCTTGTGCAGGGGAAGGCATCATGAGCAACCCAGCCGGAACCGGAGAAGCAGGAGGAGCTGGAGCAGGTCCAAGCCTGGAAGAAAGGTACAGGGTGTTGGAGGTCCAGCTAGTGCTGCAGACGGCGAGGCTCGAGGAGAGGAGGGCTCAGGATGCAGAAAAGGGAAAAACCACCCCGCTCGCCAGAAAGGTGCCAGGATTGGTGCAGAAGTTTGGGGGGGAGCCCAGGAACTATCATGCCTTTAGGACAGAGATGCAATATGCCCTCAATCTGCAGTTTGATGACTTTCCCGACGAGGAATCGCAAGTGGCATTTGTGATTGGACATCTCGAAGGGGGGGCGAAAGACTGGGTTAGGCCCCTGATGGCAGCGAATAATGACATCCTAAAGGACACGAGGAAGTTTTTTCGTGCCATGAACCTGATGTTTTCCAGCGATATTGAGCAGGGAGTGGTACTCAGACAGTTAATGGCTTGTAAACAGGGGAGCCGATCTGTCCGTGAGTACTGGACTGAGTTTACCATGTTGATCCATAAATTGGGGTGGGATCTATCAGCGGAACCCATACAAATGCTTTTTGAAGAAGGGCTTTCTTCGGCTGTGAAAGACGAACTTTCCCGGGCGCCCAGGGCGGAGTCTATGGACCAGCTGACCAAATCCGCGCTGACCATAGGAGCACGCCAGGAGGCGAGAGCCTTGGAGAGGCAGGAAGGGAAGGGGGAACGTTGGAGGGAGTTTCGCATTCCAGAGATTCCAGAGCCACCTTTCCCGCCAGGAGAGCCGATGGAAATTGGAACAGCGCGCGCGCGCGCAGTTTCAAAACCCAGTGAAGGGCGGAAGAAGGAGGGGAAGGGCGCCAGGAAATGTTATCTCTGCCAACAGCCAGGTCACTTTGCCAGAGTCTGCCCCCAAAGAAAGGAATGGCAAGGGATGGCAGGAGCTGTTGGGGAGAAGGAGGAAGAAGTCCAGGAGCAAGTAAAAGCCAACGCCTGGCTGCCACCGTTGGGGCACAGCAGCCAGGCCAAAGAGCAGTGAAAGTGCCCACGCCGGAACCTCCTAGACCCGCCCTAGTGATAGAGGTGTTGCTAGAGCTGCCAAACGGACACCCACTAAAGATAAAGGTGCTATTGGACTCAGGCAGCTCCTGTAATTTCATGAGTAAGGAGTTTGCAGCTGAACACCAGATACAGACTATCCCTTTAAGTAACCCTTTGCAGGTGACCACGATCGATGGGAGGGAGCTGTTGGGAGGAGAAGTCAGCCAACAGACCGTCCCAATGATAATGAGGGTGGCAAGACACACCGAGCTAATAGCGTTTAATGTGGCTACCTTGGGAGGAGCTCCCATTATTTTGGGGATGAGCTGGCTAGCATTATATGATCCGCTAGTGGGCTGGCATCAGAGAGTGGTCTCCTTTGGGTCAGCACATTGTCTAGAACACTGCAAAGAGGGGAAAGCTCCAGAAGGGGCCAAAGCCACTCTAGCAGGGACGGAAGTAACGGACAAAGGGAAGGTGCCCCGACAGTACGCTGACCTGGGCAACGTCTTTAGCGAAAGGGAAGCAGACAAACTACCTCCGCATAGACCCTTTGACTGTCAAATCAATTTACTCCCTGGGGCCCAGCTCCCAGTAGGCAAGCTGTACGCCATGTCAGACAGGGAAATGCAGGAGTTAAGGGAGTTCATTGACAAAAACCTGAAGAGAGGTTTCATCAGAGAGTCCAGAGCGGTGGGTGGCAGCCCAGTGTTTTTTGTGGATAAAAAAAACACGGACAAACCAAGGCTTGTAGTGGACTACCGGGCCTTAAATGCAGTGTCAGAACCAGTGGCTTTCCCTATGCCCAGAATTGATGACATTTTGACAAGGGTCAGGAAGGGAAAGATTTTTACTAAACTGGACCTGAGGGGGGCGTACAACCTGATACGAATAAGGAAGGGGGATGAATGGAAAACCACCATGTTCACCCCTTTGGGGGCATTTGAATACCTCGTTATGCCCTTCGGTCTACAAGCAGGCTCAGCGTGTTTTCAATCATTTATGAACCACGTCCTGGGACCTTTGCTTTACAAGAATTGCATGGCCTTCTTAGATGACGTGTTGGTATATTCAGAGAATGAGGAGCAGCATGTGAGAGACGTCAGGGAAGTGTTGGGCAAACTGCAAGCGAACCAGCTGTGGGTGAAACTGGAGAAGTGTCAGTTTCATACCAAGGAGGTGGAATTCCTGGGGTACCGCTTGTCAGACAAGGGATTGGCCATGGATCCTGGCAAGGTCCAAGCGGTGCTGGAATGGAAGAAACCGAAAACGAAGAAGGATGTGCAAAGATTCCTAGGGTTTGGAAACTTCTATCGGAAGTTCATCAGAAACTTTGCCCACTTGACGGCTCCCATTACTGACTGTCTCAGCAGTAAGAGGAAATTCGTTTGGACGGCGGAGGCAGAGCGAGCCTTTGAGGAACTGAAAAGGGCGTTCGCTTCTGAAGAACAGCTCCTGCATGTGGATTTACAAAAACCGATGAGAGTAGAAACGGACGCATCGGACCGGGCGGTGGGGGTGGTGCTTCTGCAGCCTGGGAAGGAGAAGTCGGAGTGGAGACCGTGTGCCTTTTTCTCGCGAAAGCTGAACAAATCTGAGAGGAACTACACGGTGTATGACCGAGAACTACTCGCCATTCACGAAGCGTTCCGAAGATGGAGGCACTTATTAATTGGCGCACAACATAAGGTGCAAGTGTGCACTGACCACAAGAACCTAGAGTATTGGAGAATGGCACGAGTACTCAACCAACGGCAAGTGAGATGGGCCCAGGAGTTCTCCAAATTCCACTTTGAAATTTGTTACGTGCCAGGCCCAGAAAACGTTAGGGCGGACGCTCTCTCACGTAAACCTGAATATTTGGAGGGGGAGGGAGCACCCGAAGAGAGACATGTCATCCCAGAGGACCGCTGGGTGTGTGGGGTGGCATTGGTGGGGCAAAGAGAACTGGTAGAGGGAACGGAGAATGATGAATACGCCCAGGATAAGCTCAGAGGTCTTAGGAGGGAGGGAGAGAAACCCGGAGGTTTTGAGGAAAGAAACGGGGCATTGTATTACAAAGGGGCACTGTATATACCCGAAGGAGAATTGAGGGGGAGAGTACTCAAGCAGTTGCACGACAGCCCCACAGCGGGGCATTTTGGGCAACACAAAACCATTTGGTTGGTCACCAGGGAATTTTGGTGGCCCAAGGTAAGGGAAGATGTACGGGAGTATGTAAGAGGGTGTGACCAATGCCAGCGAGCCAAAGGGGAGAGGTGGGCGCCGGCGGGGTTATTAGAACCGTTACCCACACCAGAACGACCATGGGAGGCAGTGTCGATAGATTTTATGACTGATCTGCCGAAGTCCAAGGGGAAAACAGCCATCATGGTCGTAGTAGACCTACTAACAAAGATGTGCCACTTTGTAGCCTGCTCGCATGCAGTCACGGCGGAAGAGACAGCAAAATTGTTTGTAGAGCACATTTTTAGGTTGCATGGCGCCCCCTTGAGGGTGGTCTCAGACAGAGGGAAACAATTTACGTCCAGGTTCTGGAGGAAGCTCATGAGCTTACTGCAGGTGGAGGTCAATTTTTCAACTGCCCGGCACCCTGAAACCAACGGGCAGGCGGAAAGAGCAAACGGTATCCTCCAGCAATACCTGAGGTGTTATGTCAATGACAGAGAGAATGATTGGGTAGAGAAGTTAGCGCTGGCGGAATTTGCCTACAACAATGCGGAGAATGTGTCCACAGGGATGAGCCCCTTTTTGGCTAATTATGGGTGTCATCCCAGGGCATTTCCCGGGGGAGGAGGGGAGAGATGGAGCGTCCTGGCAGCCGAACATTTTGTAGAAGAAATGGAAGCGATCCATCGTCAGCTCCAACTCAACTTAGAAAGGGCCAAGGAAGAATATAAGAGGCAGGCAGACAAAAACAGAAGGGAAGGTGAAACCATAAGGGTGGGAAATCAGGTGTGGCTGTCAACCCAAGGGTTGCCGTTCAAAGGGGGTTGTAAGAAATTAAGACCCAAAAGATTGGGTCCATTTGAGGTCATTCAACAGGTCAACCCAGTGGCTTTCAGGCTCCGGTTACCGAACCACATGAAACTGCACCCAGTATTCCACAGGTCGTTACTGTCACCGTATAAGGGGGGACGAGAAGGGATGTCCACACGGGGACCAGTCATAGAAGAAAGGGAACGCAGCAGCCATGTGGCGGAAATCATCGACTCCAGGTGGAAGGGTGATCAGGTGGAGTATTTGGTAGCGTGGGAAGGGGAACCGGAGTCAGAAAACACCTGGGTAATGGCAGAGGATGTCAATGACGAGGTCTTAATAGAAACGTTCCATCAAAGGTTCCCAAGGAAACCTCAGCCTGTAGTGAGGTTCCGGAGGAAATACTTTGGCACCACCGACGAGGAGGAGGAGTTGGAAGGATTCACGGACTCGGAGTTGGAAGGAGGAATAGACTCCGATGAGGAGGAGTACTTAGAGACCAGGAACAGCAACCGGTGGAGGGAAATGTTCAAGACGTCGGAAGATGAAGGAGGTTCTTTCCGGGGTTTTGCCTCCTCACCGCCCATACAGGAGGGGACGGGAGGGGGTAAAGGGGGCCCTGGAGGGGAGGTGGATGTCAGGGAACTGCCATCGGAAGGACAGGAGGTGGAAGGGCTCACAGAGGTTGGGAGAGACTCAGCAGCTGAAGAGGGAACCAGCAGGGGGAGAGGAGGAGCTCCGAGGGAAAGTGAGCAGGAGGGATGGCTCAGAGACACTTCCAGCGAAAACAGTGGGGAGGTTTCAGGACCTCCTATAGGGACACCCACTCCTCGCCGGAAACTGTCACACCGAGAGTCCAGAAGACGCGTTTCCGTTAAGCAGCTTTTAGGCTGGAAGAGATTCCATAAGCAACCACTGTCGGAATCTGCCAGTGACTGACAGAGCCATGCTTAAGGGGCTCCGTTACAGACAGAGGTTTGCGGACTTAACCAAACTCTGAGGGACTAGGATTTTATGCACAAGCAGCTCACCATCCCATCACAAGCTGCCTTAAATATTTTCTCAAGGGCCATGCAAATAACTGTTATAATGCTTCACAAATCTCATACCACCTTGATACAGTGTTGGAGAAATTAATAATCTCATAAAACTTTATTTTCATGATTCCATTTTCATTTGAGTCAATGCCATAGCTAAGCCAAAAAGGCCTGTACCTGCCTTTTACAGTACTGAACTAACTGCTTTTAGTTACCTTAATCAATGAATGCCCATTCCAGAAAACTAAAAAGAATAAAGTGTTAAAATCCATGGTGGCCATTGTATGCATGAAAGGAGAATTAGCTAGGCATAGCAATTCTGATTCATCTTGAATTGTTTTGTGGACAGAGAACATTGGAAGTATTTTAATGAACAAGAGAATTGGTCAAAGTCTTAATCCCACCATTAGTCAAAATCTTTTCCCACTACTGCCCCACTTTTCATCTTTCTATTTCAACTGGCATGCAACATTCTGGGGCTTCTGACATGCCCAGTCCTTGTTGGGCTGTTTGGAGTTTGGGTGTTTGCCTGTTGTTGTTTTCTTTGAATTGTTTTGTTTGCTTAAGATGTTTTGTACTTCTGCACAGCAGCTAATGGGACACGGAACAGTGTGCTGCATATCATCTTTGATAGTCAGAGTACTATTAAGTGGCTGAATTTTGAGCAATAGTCTTTCAGGAAAATAATTCAGTTACTCTGCAGGATTTTTTGCTAGTACTTTTTCTAGCACTGAGAACAGTCAGGGGCACTCACTCCAATATTCAGTGCACGTCACAATGTCCCTAACACTGTCCAATTCCCTCGAGCGCTATCTAGCTTGGCTACTTCAGCAGTCCCCTGTGCCATATCTTGAGTCTTTAGCTGTCCTTTGATTTGAGGCATGGGGGAATTTTTTAAAAAATACTCATGTGAAGCAAGTTAGAACCCATTATGAGTTATAGGAAAGGCTGCAGTACTGGTTTTTTCAGTATATTGCTTTGTCCATCAAGTCCACAATAACTTCCCATAGTCCCTTGGACATTGAGGTAATACAGAGATAGCAAACAGTTGCAGAGCAATTGTCCTTATTTCTTCTGAATAGAACCAATGTGTTGCAGAGCTTTTAATTAGAGGGAGCCATGCTAGCACTTGTGGTGGGGCTGTCCAAGAAGAGAACTTTTGGGGTGTATGGAAATACATTCAGAAATGTATAATATTGTATATATAAGGTTTTATGGGAACAATCCTCCCCCATCAATTTGTTAGTTTTACAAAAGGCGTTGAAGGGTTATCCAGACCTAGATAATAGTACTTACAATTTTAAACGTTTTAGGACTCTGTGTCATATATACTCATATTAGTCTGAGAGTTTATCAGTTTAGGCAAAGCTTGAAATCAGTGGAACAGATGGAGGTCATTATTTTAAAAAAGATTGCTTCCCCCTGGTCAAATCACTGAGAACAGTCAGGGACACTCACTGTATTCTGCTCAGCACCTGCTAAAAACATTCTTGTTTAGACAAGCCTACTGAAATGCTTAGAAAGTGTTTGCAATTTTAATCTGTTTTAGTATTTTAACTCTTGTATATTCTGATTTTTATCAAATTTAAATTTAAAATTTGTAGGATAAATCTGAAATATATTTGACATACTTGCAAGTGGGGCTTTCATGTTTTATATAGACTTACTGTTCCATCTCCATCCAATATACCTTTAAGTTCATAAACATCTCACAAAAACTCCTGCATTGACTTCTATCACTTTAATGCAGTGACAACTCTGAAATGCTCCTACTGTCATCGTAATGCAATCCCATGTGAAGGCGATACACCTGAGGTCTGCAGTTCCACCCTCCCCTGTGCAGTGAGTACTGTGGGGTGAAATAGAATGAACTTACACAGACAATGATCTAGATTAAAAATGGTGTAGGTGGAATTTGGGCTGAGGCATTGGCTGTATATCCATTTCAGAGCATCCATGTAATATAAAGCTAACACGAGTTACGAGTAAATTGTAGAATAATTATATAGAAATAAATTCTGAGAAGTGTCTGGCAACAGCTAATGGAACTCAAAGATGAATAAATCAGCCAATTTTGGCACAGAGCTGTGAATTTCGCTATGTCCCTCTGTATCTTTTTGGCGAACACACAGTACCCAGCCCCAGACCTCACTGAACCATTTATTCCCAAGAGATGCCCACATCATGAATCTATAGCCTTTAAATATCTCCATGTAAGACTCTACCAGCATCAGTTCTCTGCCTTGGTACATCTCTGCTCTGAGTTGCTAAATCTTTCAAGAATGCAGAAAGCACTTCTGAGCACCTGCCTCCTCTTGGCCCTGCTTTCTCCAGGTAAGTAGGAACCAGCAGAATTGTATTCTTTTAATCATTACTGTGTGATCCTTTCTCTCTCTGATCTTTGCTGAAGTGTGCTGCACATCAGCGTCCTTCTATGACACTACCTGAAAGATAAAGAAAACAAGAAACAAAAGAAAAGAAAGCAGGAAAAACAGAAAGGATAATTTTTTTTAAAGGACTTTCAATTATACAAAAGTTATACAAAAGAAATTATTCAAATATTCACTCTAGAATTACACCCAACTACTTTACTTTCTGTTAAGCAATATTCCCTGAATTTCCCAACACAAGGCAGAGCTTTAAGAACTAAACTGTACATGGAAAGCACAAGGCAAAAGGTAAGTGTGGCTGAGCCCTTGATTTGTGAGATTTCATGCCAGACAGGGGTGGAGGAAGGGGGTGCATTGGGGGTGGTCCACCCTAGGTGTCACCACTGAGGGGGGTGACAAAATGCCGGGCGGCACTAATCGTGGGGCCTGCAGCGTGCCGGAGCTACACCTCTCTCCTGGGAGTGACACACTGGCTTGGGCGCCCACAGATTCCACACTGCCCCAAATGGTCTGCCCGCTGCCTCCCCCAGCTGTAGGGCAGCTGAGTGGGAGAGGGCAGGCAGACTCCTCGGAGGCACCATGAAGCAATCCTGCCCGGACTGTCCCTGCCCCCATGGGCAGTTGGCGCTACCCTTAGGCGCTGGGCATGCGTGCCACCCCAGGCACCCAATTGGCTTGCTTCATTGCTGATGCCAGATGGCTTTCTAGTGCATAATGCTGTGTGCTCTGGACTGCAGCCTTTTGTGAAAGATGTGGTGTTTTTCTACCTATACTTCATATCATGATAAGAAATGCTCCTTGGATGCTTTCTTTCAAGAGATTCCCAATAAGCTCAGATGTCAACAAAGAAAACAGACCTTTTGGGGGGGCGTAAATAGCGAGATGTGGGGGATATGGATGGTGTTGACACTGAAGATGTTGCCTATGGGTTGCTCTATTTCATGTGCAGCTTTAATAATAATAATAATAATAATTTATTTATATCCAGCCCATCTGGCTGGGTTTCCCCAACCACTCTGGGTGGCTTCCAACCAAATATTAAAAACATAATACAGCATTAAACATTAAAAACTTCCCTAAACAGGGCTGCCTTCAGGTGTCCTTTAAAAGTAAGATAGTTGTTTATTTCCTTGACATCCATCGGGAGGGCGTTCCACAGGGTGCGGTCCACTGCCGAGAAGGCCTTCTGCCTGGTTCCCTGTAACCTCACTTCTTGCAATGAGGGAACCGCCGAAAGGCCCTCGGTACTGGACTTCAGTGTCCAGGCTGAATGATGGGGGCTTTAAAGGTCAGCATGAACACTTTGAATTGTGTTCCAAACGTATTTTTGAATGCTTCAGTTGTTATTTTTTAATTGAACTGTCAAGAAGTGGACGGGTTTGGCAGATGTGGTCTACTATCTGGATGACATCCTCTTTATATGCCCTGCTGAGGCAGGCTGGTGTTCTCATGTTCTCACCTGACACAGGAATTTAGTGATATGGTAGAGGAAATGATGGTTCCTCTGGGAAAGGAAAAGACAGAGGGGCCTAGTGCAGCATGAACTTTTCTAAGTATAGAGTTGGATTCAGCCAAGCAGTGTTCAAGGTTACTTCATGAGAGTTGCAGGAGTTAGTGGTTTAAATTTTTCATGCTGGGTGAAAAGGCCAAGAATTTATGAAACATTTTTGTGATGCTAGTTTATCATAGAGAGAGTCTGTCTAAGGTACATTGGGATCAATTCTTTTTGGATTGGGTCTGCATCCACAGCAGCCTACCTAGATATGTCCAAGGATGGCTTCCATTTCTGCTCTGCAGCAGGAATGGATGCCTCCCTCAACATTGCAGGGAGAAGCAGATAAAGATAATGAGAATGTTGGGGGTTAAACCATTCTCTGAATTCCTCTCTGGGCTTGAGAGGAATGGTCTTTCATCCTTGGTTTGCCCTGAGGTCTGGCACTCACTTCCTCATGGAATGCGAGGGTAGGCAAAGGCACAGGGTGCAGAAGCATTGTGTCTGCCGCAACCCCCCGACTCCGTTTCTCAAAGCAGAGGCTACACTATTAATGGATTTTAAAATTGGCTTTAAAATAACAGTACATGATGGAAGATTATACAACTTTCCAAAAAAATAATAATAATTCCTTGGTAGGCAGTAATAAATGATATCACAACATATCACACATGGAATATCATGGTCTTTTACTTCCACTTACACAGGCTTACTTTTTACCTCAACCTTACATCCCTAAACCCCAGCTGACTGCTTCACTACCATTGGCTCATCCCACAGGTTGGCTGCACTAATGACTCTTGGGTTAATCTGCAGCGGAACCAAAAATGTCTTCCTTAGTTGCTCTTTGCACATTGCCCGGTGCACTTGACTAGGAGAGAGATTGCCATATAGGCTTTGCACTTGTCATTTTTGTTCCCAGATTCTTTTTTCTTTCTTTTTTTGGTGTCGTTACCATTTTAACTGTAATGTAATTTTATAGAAAAATAATTCTGTCAACTGCCTTGAAACAACTAATGAAATCAAAGATGAATAATTCAGCTAATTAAATCAAAGATGAATCATTCAAAGATGAACCATTCAATTAATTTCAACACTGAGTTTTGAATTTCAACATGTCTCTCTTTGTTCTCTTGACAAATACACAGGTCCCATTGCCAGACTTCACTGAACCATTTCCCCCCACACTTTGACTGTAATATGAATCCTTGGCCTATAAATATCTCTAAGTAAGCCTCTGTCTCCATCAGTCCTCTTGACTGGTCCATCCATGTTCTTGAGTCTCCTTATTTTTCTAAAATGATGAAAGAACATCTGAGCACCTGCCTCCTCTTCACTCTGCTTTCTCCAGGTAAGTAGGAACCAGTAAAATGGGATTCTTTTTATCCTTTTTAGATGACACTGAAAAGCCTTGCTCCTTTTGAGGGAATGAGAATGGGGACAGGAGATGAGAATAATGGGGGGGGGGAATTATAGAATTTTAAAGTTGGAAGGAACCCCCTTCTATGCATAGAGTGCCACTCTCTGTGTTACAATGCTATTATTGTTTCACAAAATAGACCAAACCATTTCTGCTTTGATATACCTACATGTTTGTGCCAATAAAGGTTTCAGAAAGCAGTCTCTTGGGTCTCTATATAAGGAGCAGGCTAAGAGATAATGAGTGATGTCTTCTACCTGAGGCTGATCACAAATACAAGATCTGTCTGTTATAGCAGTCACTGAAGGCTGTGTTGGGCATCCCTTGGAAATTGGCAGTTCAATAGTGGCATTTGTTAAGGAAAGTGGCAAGCATTTGATCAGATAACTTGCACTAGAATACTCTATTCTTAGGAGTGGGTACCAAGGGGAAATTTTGGTGTTTCTAATTAGTTGCATCCCCTTTTCTTGACACTTATTCAAGGGCAATGCAGAGCTCAGTTCAGAGAAACTAGAGGTAGTTTAAAACATACTGATATTCAATTCCATATAGCACAAGGCATGGAAGTGCTACATTGGAATAGTAGCAATTTTAAAAATATATATTTAATTGAGCACATTCTGCTCCACCTGGATAAAAACTGTTGAAATTCTTGATGGTAGAGATTATAGCTTCTTTTTTTATTCTACACAGTTTCAAAAACTTTAATGGAGTTTGACTCAGATACTCAGATTTCAATGCCATAGAGAATTTGAGTACCCCTATGATTTTCTGTGTTTAACTTTCATTGACACTTTCAGGAGAGTGTTCTGTGTATTGTGTTCTTGGTCTAGGCTTTCTTATTTACAATATGTACTGTACACCTCCAAGAGTTTTTTCAGGACTCATTAAGAAAAAAAGAGGTGCTCTAAATTTATTCACTTTTTGTTTATTATTTAATATATTATTTAATTTATTAATTTTATCTAAGTATGTATTTATTATTAAATTTATGTTCAAAACATAAAATCATGGGCACTCATCAAGAGAGAGATCTCTCTTTTCCTAATTACTGGAGAAGGGGAAATTGCCTTGGATAAATATGACACCCAATCATTAATAAAAAAAGTTATAGCCTTCCAGTTTAACACACATCTACCCTCTTGCATGCCACCTCCTTAGGAAGAAGGACATCTTCTCCCACATTATAGTACTTTGACTAGTTAGGAAAACAGGAGTTGGATGATTAACATGCATTTGACTTCACTATTTCAAAGAATAAATCTGAAATATATTTTATATTTGCATACAGGGTTTATGTGTTTTATATAGCCAGACTGTCTCATCCCAACCCAATGTACCACTAACTTCATTACCATGTCAAGAAATCTCCTGCAGCAACCTCTGTCTCCTTTATGCAGTGACATCTCTGACATGTTCCAATTGTCGTTTGCCACGTGACCATGACGCTTGTGACGTCGTTAAATATCCACATCGTGTCTGTAGGTCTTATGGAATCTGCTCCTCTGGTGTTCTGCAGAGCAATATATGTGAGTGAAATCTTCTCACTTACTCTTGGTCACCCCAAGGAATGACTTTCATGTGTAAATTAGTATTATTTATTATTTATTTATTGCATTTATATCCCACCTTTTCTCCAAAAAGCACAAGGTGGTGTACATGGTTCTTCCTGTTACAGATATCAAATATTGCACAGTTTGAAGTGACTGGAATCATAAGAACTGACTCCTTTGAAAATGAAATGTTGTTTATGAAATATTGTTTAAACTTTTACTGGCTGAACTTTCTTCAAAACAGAATTAAAACATCAAAAATATCCATATAATATATTGTGCTGTCCAGCACAGGCTCAGCTTCTTATAAAATATGAAATAATCCAAACTGACCTATAAGCAAAGGTCGCTTTCTCTCTCTCCAGCCTGCTTTTCTGTCTAAAGGCTGTTTGTTCTCCCTTCAGGAGAGTCATTTACATGTTTTGTCTGTAGCTTTTAGAGAGATGACTCTTATTTGCATCTTCACACCACAGAAGCAAAGACTCAAAGGCAACTCTTTTTGAAATGGGGATTTCAACCCAGTACCTCTCTCATGACCTCAGGTTTACAACGCTGACATGTTAGCTAACCGAGAACAATAATCAGTTAGTTAATCATTAACTCTGCAAGGAGCTCAGAGTCCTTTAGAAATGCTAACTGTTACCAATACATGTTTAGTCATTTTCCATTTTCATACATACAGATTTTTTCATTTCTATGTGAATTAAACCACTATACTTAACACTTCCCCCATGCATTTAACCTTGTGAGGTAGGTTAGGCTGAGAGGCAGTGAGTGTTGAACGTCACCCAGTGAGCTTAATGACTGAGTGGAGATTTGAACCCTGGCACCTCATGTCCTAGCCTGACACATAGCAGCCATCCTCTGTCTCATGAATTTACTCCAACATTGGTTGTCTCTTTCCATCACATTTCAGTTTCAGCATAGAGATCCTGGCATGCATCAGACCAGGGCTGGCTAAGCTATGGTCCTCTAGAAGTTGCTGGACCACCACCCACATCCACCTCAGCCAGCATGGCCAATGGATGGAGATGGCGGAAGCTATAGTTCAGTAAATTCTAGAGGGCCAGAGTTTAGCCATCCATGCATTAACCAGCGATCTGCACTATACCAGAAGCCATGAACTCTGGTTTGATTTTGGTTAGACTTCCATCATAAGGTGAGGCAGTAAGTTAATTAAATTATTACAAATTCAATGCATCATTTGTGGCAGCTGTAGCTTTTTTCTCTTCTTGCTGCTGCACCAGATGGTCCAGATTAGATTGTACAAAGAAAACAGATGGTTGTCCTAGAACCCTACTTCTCCTTCCTGCATTATTCCAAGTATCAAGGGAGCTGACACATAGCACAGTTCATCCGCAGCTCAGAGAGAGACAAGGCAGCACCAGATACCTTGCAGTTAGTCTTTTATTAAAGAATCTTAAGAGAAAACACACAGAGACACCAAAATACACACTATACCAAGCAGTTGCTGAGATTGTCTTGCACCTCCCACTTCTCTCCATTCCCTCTGTGTCAGGACCCTCCCTCCATCTACAGTGAGTCCCAAGAGACCCTCTCTATCTTTGCCTGGTTCTCTGCACTGTTATGTGTATCAAATCCCATGTTCTGGGAGTTTGCAGGCCGTCAACAGAAATACTATTAGGGGGGCTCTGTGGTAAAGCTGCTAAGTCTGACTCCTCTCTTTGCTTCTTGTGGGGGCACCTGCTTCCCCCCTCCATTTTCCTTGTCCTTCAAGCTCCCAATCTTTACCTCCTCTGGGATGTGTCCAGTTATGCAGCACCAAATCCGGGCTCCAAATCCTCTTCCTCTGTACATTCCCCGGGGAGCTCTTCATCAGACAGTTTTCACCACTCCTTGTCATCTAGCAAGTCCCTGACAGCAGGCATAGAGACACCAGGCATGGAGTTGAGTAGCAAAACTGATTCTTTATTCAAAGACACAAAACATAAACAAAGCATTCCACAGGCAGGTCTAGCCCAATGAAGCATTTGCCAGAGCTGAGGATATGAGCCTTTTACTTCATCCTAAAGCACCTCCCCAGCTGGCTGTCTTCCCAACAGTCTCCTCTGAGGCAAGGCTCTCTGTGCCTTTTGTTCTGCTACATGGAAAACCCTTCTAGTTCTTGGAGACAGGGGAGGAGGGGAGAGGAAAACCATGGAACTGTCAGCCTGCTGGGTGTCTGTCAAAGTGTCAGCTTCTTCCTTCTCAGTTGCCTCACTCTGACTCAAGCCTGTTACTTGCTTTGCCTCCAACCTGTTTGCCTGCCCGCCCCCCTCCCCCACCTTCTACCTCTGATCTGTCTTATGAATAGCACCATCATTCTTCTGGCTCCTTAATATTTGCATTTTTGAATGTACTGTGTACTGTTTTGCTGGAGAACTGATTAGCAAAAATCAGAAAATTATGGTTTGATAGACACCAGAGCCTGGTGATGCAGTCCCTCAGAAATTTCACCAGAGTCCTGGAGCCTCTCTCTGATTGGTTAACAAAACAGTTAGCCAGAGGGAGGTGGAGCAGCACTTTGGGAGGGAGAATAAAAGTAGCAGTTTCTGGTAGGGTTGCCATTTGTCCAGGACTTCCTAGACATATATGGAATAACACATTCATCAGCTGCATCTGGGTGGAAATTGGCTAAATGTCCGGGTAAATCTGGACATATGGCAGCCCATGTCGGAACTGCTGATTTTGCCAATTTCCCCTTAAAATAGCTCAGAACCGTCGTTTTTTTTGTGATCTTGCCAAAAACTGCTCAACAACTTTTCTGTCTGGATTTTCACTGTTTGAAATATGGCAGCCCTGTTTCTGGGAGAGATAGTTAGAAAGGGCTTGATTTGAGATGTTAGATAAGGTTCAGGTTGAGAGATAGGGCTAGATTTGAGATGGGAGATAGTGATTAGGATACAATATTATATGATAGAGGGAGAACTGGTTCCGATTTGAGTTGAACATCCACACTGAGGAGTCTATCTATGGCAAGAGGAACTGTAACACCTGTTATATCTAAGTAAAGGAACTAGAGGAACTATTAAACATTATACTACCTACACTAGAAACCTGAACATCTACCTTAAGTAAACCAACTGATTTTTAGCAACTGAAGTTTAAGAAGAGCTGTGTCTATAATACTGTCTTTAGGCCCGTGACATCCTTATATTTAGTTTAAGTAATAAGTTTCCTTCTACCTGAAAGAATGCATCTGCTGATCCAACCTTGTTTCACAAATTCTTTTTGTAAATAAAACTTTTCTGGATTGTTCAACTTCTACCCAAGGCTCTAAATCACTAAACTTTCCCTTACACAAGACCACCCCCTTCCAAGGTAGCCTGTGGTAAATTGTAGACATTCATTTAATTAGTGTACCATGAGGTGTGTCTGCTATATTTAATTGGAGGCAATTAGGGGGGTGAATCCTCTACTTAATTAATTGGTGGTATGTAGTGGGATCTTCTATATAGGGATTTTGAGGGATAATGGTGTTTGGGTTCATCCTTTGGTTCAAGAACTGTGAATTACATAATTTCTCACTGAAGAGTAAAAATAAATACATTTAGAGTGAATTAACTAGAATTTTTGGAGATTTGGGGTTTATTTACTTTTGCTCCTTTCAGTTCAACGCTATCAAAAGGAAACTTACCGTCAATGTGATGACCCCAGGTTTTGTCACTCAGGTGACTATAGCGTCACTGCAGCCGAGGGTAAATTTCTCTGGACAAAGGTCTTCTGCTGCAGAACGGAACTGTGCAATTTGGAGTTTCTCCACCGTGAGTATCTACATCTATGAAATTTAAAGGCTTGTAAAATCATTATATAAGAGCCACCTAGTTACAGGCATAGTAGAGCATTTATGTCTTTTGGTCCATTCAGACATAGTGTGCAAGGGTCCAAGAGTATCTACAGTTGATCTTTGAATCTGGAATGGATAGAGTAAATGATCTCCTCTTAGGATGCAGAATAATCTAGTGCTCCTTACTTACATCAGTCAAATTTCATACAGGTAGGAGGTGGCGCTGGAGGCAGAGAAGTAGAAAGAAATATGGAAAATCTTGGTATAGCACTGCCCAATTTGGGTTCTGAGCTTGCCCAGTACTTGTTTGCACTTACAGAGAGAGGGAGGGAGAGATATTGCCTCCAAGGGAAAGCAGCTGTCAGTACCTTCGGATATGGAAGTCTAGAAACAGCAGATAGTTTGCCATTCAGAGATGATCAAGAGACAATCCTAATCTGCAAAGTTGATGGCAGATGTAGGACACAATGTGGAGGTTCAATTCCAGCTATGGTATTAAGTTACTAGAAGGCATGAAAAAAGTGAAGTGATGTTAACAATAAAGAGAGTGGGGAATGAGGTCTATCAACATGCTAACTGTAGGTTTTTGCTTTGGTAGTTCCACCTCGTGAGGATCTTCCCCCCAATGGTCTTCACTGCCCAGCCTGCTACAGCATGGTCGGAACTAGAACACCACATAATTGTCAAAATCAGGGGAATGTCAGCTGCCTTGCCTATGAGACCAAGTGCATTGACTATTCTAGTATGCTTGTGTGTGAGTAATATTGCCAATCATCCAAGAAAGTCCACTCCTCTCTGTCTCTTTCTTACTGCCAGAAAAGCACTGACTTAACTTTGTTTGCATTTTATATGTTTATAGCTTTGATTTCTTTCTCTGAGGGAAAGAGGATACTCTTGTCCTGTTTTGGATTCCAATCTACCTGTTAGAATTCTATAAGAACTAGATGGGACAGACTCATTCATGGCAGGGGTTTACATTTTGTGGGCATCTTACAAAAGTACAAAAGGCTCCTTACAGCACACCTTTTCTTCTAATGCACAAGGGGCATCAGAGCAGAGGGACTCAAGGGAGGGTGCAGGACCAGCCAGCACATCACTGCTCCTCCTCATAGCAGTATGAACCATTGGGTGCTGGTCCAGGAGGACTGTGTCTTGCCATACACCTTGGCCAAAGGTTTAAAAGCAAAGGAAGCTGGGAGAAAGAAGGGTCCTAGCAGTATAAATATGTTCCTTGTTCCTCAGAAATGAGTTGCACAGTGTTCATCGAGTCTTACTGCCTTAGAAGTGTGCAGAAGAACTGCAGCCTTACTCTAGCAAAATACAAGGGGTGGAAGATGGTAATTTAATGTTTACAATGCCATGCTGGCAAAGATTAGTGGGGGATTTGTCCTGCTTATGGCTCCTCACCCTTATATTTAATTCCCAACACATGTCATTGGGAGGCTTTCTAAATGACTTTGAGAAGTGTGTGGTGTGGCATGCCTACCAGCCAAGTGGCATCACTATGTTTTCAGGAAACCCAGCTTCAAGGGAGAGAATCAGTAGGCAACCCAATTCTCTCCATTCTGCTTTTGCAGCATAGCTTCAACTCAAGCCAAACTGAAAAGGAAGTTCCCTGCCAAACGTGGAGCCTGCAGGCTCCACGTTTGGCAGGGATCAACTGCAATATGCAGTTTTTGATCCCAATGCCAGCACAGCTTACTGCCAGTGTCACTTGGCTGATTGGCAATGGTGGAAAACATTGCTTTCAACAGGAGATTAAGATGACTGGCTGGGGCTATAAGCCATGCTTCTCAAGCAACAATTCAGAGAGATTTCCTAGACTCCTAGTTTTTCTTCTGCAGCTGTGAACATACCCATCACAAATGTGATGTAATACAATATTGGTGAAAGGCGAGTGGGTGTTGCTTGGTTAAAATGGACAAATTATGCCACCTGCTTGGCTTAATTTGATTCACAGGGTAAGATTCCTAAGGCATGCACTAGCGATATATGTGTCTGCTGGATTAATCATACAGTATGCTGGTTCCAAAGGGACACGGGTGGCGCTGTGGGTAAAACCTCAGCGCCTAGAACTTGCCGATCATCAGGTCGGCAGTTCGAATCCCCATGGCGGGGTGCGCTCCCATCGTTCGGTCCCAGCGCCTGCCAACCTAGCAGTTCGAAAGCACCCCCGGGTGCAAGTAGATAAATAGGGACCGCTTACTAGCGGGAAGGTAAACGGTGTTTCCGTGTGCTGCGCTGGCTCGCCAGATGCAGCTTGTCACGCTGGCCATGTGACCCGGAAATGTCTTCGGACAGCGCTGGCACCCGGCCTCTTAGGTGAGATGGGCACACAACCCCAGAGTCGGACACGACTGGCCCGTACGGGCAGGGGTACCTTTACCTTTACCTTTTTATGCTGGTTCCAAGCACACTGAACTTTAATAACAATAGTAATTCCTACACCCCACAAAGTCCCATTAAAGAACTAATGCAAAACTTATGCTTTATTTCCTAGTTGACCATGATATTTTCGACCTCATATTCCAAGGCTGTGCATCTGAAGACATGTGTGCCCTTGATGGAAAACACTTTAGCTTTGGCTATATTGCATTAATTAATGTTAAAGCAAAATGCTACGATCCTGAGAAATCTTCAAGACAGATTGACCTCAAAGGGTAAACAGGAGAGAGGAAAGCTCTCCTCTTTATTAATTCCACCATTCATGGTAGTGGCAGAAGATACTAGGAGCCTAGTGGTAAGAAGAGGGACTCAGGTCTCCTGGGTTTTCTTTTTCACAATTGGTGAAATTCATGATCAAAATAAACTCTTCTGGCATATAGAATCTGTATTCTGTATCTTTATGTTTCCTATTTGCAGAATGTGTAGCATGGTGAGAAAGGGTATTTGACAGGAAATATGAGAATTGGCATAGTATTTTGTTCAACCCTACTTCTCTCTACTGCTAAATTTATGTAGTACCACAAAAAACACCCAAATGCAAGTTCCTCTGTCGTATAACAGGTATTGATTGGAAGATCCAGCTGTAGAAAGTCAACGTTTTAGGGTGGTCACATGAAAGATGGAGCAAATTTGTTTTCTCCTGCTCTCGAAGGTAGGACCCAAACCAATGGCTTCAAGTTGAGAAAGGAAATTCCGACTAAACAACACAAAAACTTTCTGACATTAAGAGCTGTTTGGATTTGATATCCCACTTTATCACTACCTGAAGGAGTCTCAAAGCGGCTAACATTCTCTTTTCCCTTCCTCCCCCACAACAAACACTTTGTGAGGTGAGTGGGGCTGAGAGACTTCAAAGAAGTGTGACTGGCCCAAGGTCACCCAGCAGCTGCATGTGGAGGAGCAAGGAACTGAACCTGGTTCACCAGATTACGAGTCCACAGCTCTTAACCACTACACCACACTGTTCTAAAGTGCAACAGTCTCCCTTGGGAGATTGTGGTCTTTCCTACCTTGGGGGTTATCAGTCAGAGGTTGGATGGCCATCTGTCATGGATGCTTTAGCTGAGATTCCTCCATTGCAGCGGGTTGGATTAGATGACCCTTCCAACTCTACAATTCTATGATTCTAAGGCATTAGGCTGGTCACAGGTGTGCAGAATATTTATGCATACTGATTTGTGTCTGTAAACCAGAACTGGACCAGGAAAGCTTTCAAATGGAGGACTCCTTGGACTCAGTTACATTCGTAAAGAAAAGGTGCTTTATATGTTATTCCCTTTTATGAAGTTTAGTGTGCGTTTAACTGAAACGCTTTTTTAGCGTGTCTAGATCCAGCCCTCAAAAGAAAGGATTGTCTTCTGACAGTTCATCAAAACAGCACTGCCCTCTATAAAGGGAGACATATGTCTCCACTATATGACATATAATTATAATGACCAAATTTGACAGTCACTTAGAGCCAGATTGAAATGTGATTTGAATGGATTCATATAACAGGTAGTTCCTGGGCTTCAATCAGGTCTTTGTAATGGGAGACTGTGACTGCACAAAGTGGAGCCTTCTTCAAAGAGAAAATGAAAAAAGGCCCAAATTACAGGTGATCAGTGTGACACGGACACATTAAAATAATTCCTGGATCTCCACTATTTCACTTTGTTAAAACTAATTTCTTGGCTTTTGTGGGGTGTTTATATATATATATATATTAAAAAAAAACAGTAACAGCAACAACAACAACAACTGAGCCTTCCTTTCAAGGGAAGTTTCATTTTGGTGCATGTCTTTTTTCTTTTCTTTTTTTTGCGGGGAGGAGTGTAAATTAGATAAGATTGGTCAGTGGTAGAGCATCAGCTGTACATACAGAAAGCCCCAATTTCAATCCCTGATAGCTCCAGGTAAGATTGAAGATACCTGTCTCAAACCCTGAACAGCTTTAGGTATTCATTGTAAACAATGGCGTTGTGCACAGCTGGAAATTTCCAGAGGTGTAGCTATCATGACACCCCACCCTATTCCTCTGGGGCAGCCAGGAATCTCCGAAACTTTGCAAGAAGCATTCTGTTATTACTATAAATACATCAATGAGACCAGCAACGGAACCTTGGGAGTGCTGCTGATCCCCAGTGAGGCCACTCTTTTTCTCACCACTGCCACACTTTTCATCTTTCTTTTTCAGTCAAAGCCCAACGATCTGTGGCTTCGTTGGTCTGCTTGGTGTTTGGTTATTTGTGTCTTTTATCCCCCATCTGTGCCACTTTATGTTGTTGGTCTGAAATATTTCGTACTTCTACACAGCAGCTGATGGTATGTGGAACAGTATGTTGCCCAGGCCAGAACACTTACTCAATCAGATTGCAGGTGACAGTTTTTTTAATTGCAAAGGGTTCTCTTTAGCACAGGTGATGGGGAGAGTTGCATGTGTCCAGCCATTTAAGCATGACAGCAAAGCATCATCACTTGACTCCTTAGCATAGCTGTCAACTTACAGATTTGAAAATAAGGGACCAGCAGCCAAAATAAGGGAACTGCAGCCTCACCTGTTCCAGGCACTCCAGTCTTCCTGTCCTCCTGCAGTCTGGTCAAACTCATGCTGGGTAGCTTCGAGAATACTGTCCAACCAACTTTGTAACCAGAGGTTCAACTGAATAGAATCTGAATCACATGCACCACAAGGCCTATGCAGCCTCAACTTAAGATGGCTCCCTGACCTGGCTTTGCACTGCAAAGTTGCAGCAGCACGTGCAACAAAATGGCGTCCAGCATTCAAAAAACCCCTCAGCTTGCATTAACTAGCCACACACAAGGCATGCAAGCTCCACCCCCCAGTCGTTCTTAGACTTCTTATTGGGTGAGCAACACAGCCAAGCAACACAGTTGGAGCCTTCCTCCTCCCTGGCCGGCAGGGAGGGAGGGAGAGGAGCTGCTTCCTTTGAAATTTAAGGGACATCATTTAAAGGACATTTAAGGGACATCCTTCAATAAGGGACAGCAGCGGGACATGGCGCTGGAATAAGGGACTGTCCCTTCAAATAAGGGACACTTGAAAGCTATGCTCCTTAGCACTTATGCAGTGCAACCACCTGCCATTTGAACACACCCCTGGCAGATTCTACCTGTTGTGTGTACAATACAATACTCACTGGCCTTGCAGACAACTTCATTGTCCAGAAAGTGCGAGAAGCAACAAGAGGAACAGCCATTTTAGATCTGGTCCTAACCAATGTTGATGACCTGGTTAGTGGGGTAGAAGTGGAAGGATCATTAGGCGCGAGTGATCATGCTCTTCTGAAGTTTACTATACAGCGGAAAGGAGCAGCCAAGCATACTAGGACTCAATTTCTTGACTTTAAGAAAGCTGACTTCATAAAAATTAAGGAAGTGCTGGGTGAGATCCCATGGACAGTAATACTAAAAGGAAAGGGAGTTCATGATGGCTGGGAGTTTGTTAAGAGGGAGATAGTAAAAGCACAACGTCAGGCAATACCAATGAGACAGAAACATGGAAGGTGCCTAAAGAAGCCAGGGTGGCTATCTAAAGAACTTTTAACTGAGTTAAGATTAAAAAAGGATGTGTACAAAAAATGGAAAAGGGGGGAAACCACCAAAGAGGAATTCAAACAAATAGCCAGCACGTGTAGACACAAAGTCAGAAAAGCTAAAGCACAGAATGAACTCAGGCTTGCTAGAGAGGTTAAAAGCAACAAAAAAGGCTTTTATGGGTATGTCCGTAGCAAAAGGAAGAACAAAGAAACAGTGGGGTCACTCAGAGGAGAAGATGGTGAAATGCAAACAGGGGACACAGAAAGAGCTGAACTCCTAAATGCCTTCTTTGCCTCAGTCTTCTCCGATAAAGAAAACAATGCCCGACCTGAAGAATTTGGAGCAAATGATTCAGCAAAGGAAACACAGCCCAGAATAACTAAGGAGATAGTACAAGAATACTTGGCTAGTTTAGATGTATTCAAGTCTCCAGGACCAGATGAACTGCATCCAAGAGTATTAAAAGAACTGGCAGATGTGATCTCAGAACCACTGGCAGTCATCTTTGAGAATTCCTGGAGAACAGGCGAAGTCCCGGCAGACTGGAGGAGGGCAAATGTTGTCCCTATTTTCAAAAAGGGGAAAAGAGAGGACCCAAATAATTACCGCCCAGTCAGTCTGACATCAATACCAGGGAAGATTCTGGAGCAGATCATTAAGGAAACAGTCTGTGAGCACCTAGAAAGGAATGCTGTGATCACCAATAGTCAGCATGGATTTCTGAAAAATAAGTCATGTCAGACTAACCTGATCTCGTTTTTTGACAGAATTACAAGCCTGGTAGATGAAGGGAACACAGTGGATGTAGCCTACCTTGATTTCAGCAAGGCATTTGACAAGGTGCCTCATGATATTCTTGTAAAGAAGCTGGTAAAATGCGGTCTTGACTATGCTACCACTCAGTGGATTTGTAACTGGCTGACTGACCGAACCCAAAGGGTGCTCATCAATGGTTCCTCTTCATCCTGGAGAAGAGTGACTAGTGGGGTGCCACAGGGTTCTGTCTTGGGCCCGGTCTTATTCAACATCTTTATCAACGACTTGGATGATGGACTCAAGGGCATCCTGATCAAATTTGCAGATGACACCAAATTGGGAGGGGTGGCTAACACCCCAGAGGACAGGATCACACTTCAAAACGACCTTGACAGATTAGATAACTGGGCCAAAACAAACAAGATGAATTTTAACAGGGAGAAATGTAAAGTATTGCACTTGGGCAAAAAAAGAGGAGAGGCACAAATACAAGATGGGGGACACTTGGCTTGAGAGCAGTACATGTGAAAAGGATCTAGGAGTCTTGGTTGACCACAAACTTGACATGAGCCAACAGTGTGACGCGGCAGCTAAAAAAGCCAATGCAATTCTGGGCTGCATCAATAGGAGTATAGCATCTAGATCAAGGGAAGTAATAGTGCCACTGTATTCTGCTCTGGTCAGACCTCACCTGGAGTACTGTGTCCAGTTCTGGGCACCACAGTTCAAGAAGGACATTGACAAACTGGAACGTGTCCAGAGGAGGGCAACCAAGATGGTCAAAGGCCTGGAAACGATGCCTTATGAGGAACGGCTAAGGGAGCTGGGCATGTTTAGCCTGGAGAAGAGGAGGTTAAGGGGTGATATGATAGCCATGTTCAAATATATAAAAGGATGTCACATAGAGGAGGGAGAAAGGTTGTTTTCTGCTGCTCCAGAGAAGCGGACACGGAGTAATGGATCCAAACTACAAGAAAGAAGATTCTACCTAAACATTAGGAAGAACTTCCTGACAGTAAGAGCTGTTCGACAGTGGAATTTGCTGCCAAGGAGTGTGGTGGAGTCTCCTTCTTTGGAGGTCTTTAAGCAGAGGCTTGACAACCATATGTCAGGAGTGCTCTGATGGTGTTTCCTGCTTGGCAGGGGGTTGGACTCGATGGCCCTTGTGGTCTCTTCCAACTCTATGATTCTATGATTCTATGATTCTATGATTCTATGAATACCTTGTGAGGAGAACCTGAGCTTACAGGGTTAAACAGCTCAGAGTGTACGCCCTGCCTACTATTGGGAGAGGGGAAATTCTGCGTCATATCCGAGAGTCTAAACCCTTTGTCTTTCTCTACTTTCGCTTTTGAGGAGAGAGGACGTGTTTTCACAATGCTGTTCGCTGTGATAGATAATGGATAGTCTGCTGTAAATAAAAACTGCTTCTAGCTGCTTATATCCTGAGTGGACTTTATTTAAGCACACTGAAGAATGCACTGGAGTTTTGCTGCTTTCTCTTACCGCTGCTGATCTCTGCGTGTTGCTCAGAGCCTTTGGAATGTGGCCTTTGAAGTCCGGAGGCCTGGCCAGTAGCTGCGCAGCCGAAGCGGGCTGGACGCCAGGATTTATCTGAGCAATAAATCTTCTTCAGAGGTTATGGACGACAGTTACTGCAATTAGAGGAAGCTGCTTTGAAGCCTGCTTTGAAGTGCTGTGTGCTTAAAAAAGGCTGAGAAAGCTGAGAAGCTGCTGTTTTTGCTGCCGGAAGAAAAAAGTCCTGCTTTGAGGCTTTGCCTAGGAGAAAAGCAGGGAGACTGGCTGCAAGCTGTGTGCTGCAAAGAGCCACTGGAGGCCTCTCCTTTGAAGCTGGCTGGTACGCATGAGTATTTCAAAGCCCCAATGAGAGCACTGGGGGAGGAGATGGCTGAGCTCCAGGACTTTTATGATGTCCCGTTTGAAAAGCTCACAACCCAGTCCTGGGATATCTGGGTTAGAAGAGTAAGGGGGTGGTTTTTGGCCACAGGGCTCTGGAGTATAGTCCAGAAGGAGCCGGCCCCACCCATGCCAGTTGCTGCTGAAGATGGCGCAGCAGACCTGGAGGCTGCTTTGCTGGAAGATAGAGAGCAGAGAATGCAAAGGGAGCTCTGCATGTTGAAAGCAAGCATGGACGCTTTGCTGTTGCCCCACCTGGAGGGCGTTGAGTCGGCTCAGGCCGCCTGGCAGGTGCTGAGGAGTCTGTGTGAAAGCTCAGCAGGAGCCCAGGGCCGGGAGAAAGCCAAGAGCAGGGAGGAAGCCGAGAGCCCAGAGCGGGCTGCTGGCCATGTTCCTGAAGTTACAGCTGGGAGTAGCTGCTTTGTCTCCGAGGGGCCGTGTGATGTTGAGGCCTACAACCAGAGTGCTGGGGAGCGTGCAGGCCCAGGCTGTGCACCCAAAGGTGGGGGTGCTGGGAACAAAGGAATGGCTGAAGAGTGATCTGTGAGAGCTGTTGCTACGCGTCGCCGCTGTTATTGCTGTGGCTCCCCCTCCCATCTGGTGAGAGAATGTCCAGTGGAGGCACAGGAGCAGCCGAAGGCCGTCTCCCGTAGCAACCAGATAAAGGGCTCTTCTTCAAAGCGTGGGAAAGGCAAGCCGAAGGCAGCTGGCAGAGACACTGAACATAAACATTTGGCAGCCTCTATGGCTGCAGTCAAGAGTTGTCAACAGGATGCTGTGCTGGCTTTTGTGATAGACTCAGGTGCTTCCCATCATCTCGTGCCATCTATTGGATTCCTGGAGAACTGCACCTCTGTAACTTCTGGGAAGACTGTCTGTTTAGCAGATGGGACTCGACACCCACTCACGCAGACTGGCTCACGGTTTTGTTTTTTCTTACAGGATTCAATCCAGGCTTTTGTTGTTCCAGGACTGTCCTGCGCGTTGCTGTCTGTCAGTGCACTTCTTGCTGAGAACTACAGGGTGTGTTTTGAGAACAATAAGTGTTCTATTTCTAAGAATGGACAGCAACTAGTCAGTGTTGAATGTAAAGACAGGTTGTTTGTGATAGATGCTTCTTTTGCAGGTCCAGATGACACGGAGGAAGCTCAAGCACAGTGCGCCAACGTTCCAGTTCATGATGCGTGTGCTCACTTATGGCACCGACGCATGGCACACGTGTCCTGGGGGTCAGTGATGAAGATCCCAGAGTGTACGCAAGGGTGCAAAATGAAATCATGTGCTAAGTTTCTAGATTGCAGAGCGTGCAAGTCCGCAAAGGTGAAAACGTGCACATACCCAAGGTCTGAAAGGGTGACCACTAGGGCTTTTCAGTTAATTCATGCAGTTTTGTGTGGTCCGATGTCTGTGACCAGTATGGGCAGAGCCAAATTTGCGCTGGTTCTGATTGATGACCATACGCGGAACTCCTGGATCTTCACGCTCCGACACAAAAATGAAGCTGTGCCGCTAATCAAAGACTGGATTGCGGCTGTGGAACTGCTGTTTTCCACACGGGTGCAAAACTTTCAGAGCGATCGCGGTGGGGAGTTCACCGGTTCTGCACTGCAAAGTTTCTTCTGCGAAAAGGGGATTCAACACAGGTTGACTTCTTCACACAGTCCCCAACAGAATGGGATCGCGGAACGCAGGAACAGGACGCTAGGGGAGATGTCTGCAGCTCTTTTGTTTGATGCCGGGCTCCCACAGCACTTTTGGGGGGAGGCTTGGCGAACGGCCAACTTTATTCTGAACAGGTTGTTCAATTCAGTGGTAGGAGACACACCCTACTTCTTGCTGCACGGAAAGAAGCTGAAAGTGCACTACTTCCGCGTTTTTGGCTGTGAGGCTTGGGTCCTCATACCAAAGGCCAAACGCAAAAAAGGTGAACTCAAGTCCCAAAAGATTATTTTTTGTGGGTGTGAGCCAGGGACCAAGGGGTGGAGGTTTGCTTATCCGTCAGGGAAGTCCAGGATTCTGCTCAGCAACAGTGCTGAATTCTGTGAGCAGAGTGGCTGGGCAAGGATACATGGGAACCCTGACATCCTGTCAGAGAGTCTGCTTGACTCTGCTGATGAAGAAGAGGAAGAGGTTGAACCTGCTACTGAGGCTCAGAGTCCAGACCCAGTGCAGGCAGAAGGGAGACCTTCTCCCAAGGCTGTGAAGATCGAGCAACGCAGTGCTCCATCTTCCCCCACAGGTTCGGCTGAGAAGTCCAGATGGTGCAGTAAGTCAGAGGGGGAGCTCTCTGATGCCAAGGACGTTCTGGCTGGACCTAGTGGGTCAGAGGGTGTTCCTGAAGTAGTGCTGCGCCGTTCAGCTCGGACGACCAAGGGGAAACCTCCTGAAAGGTTTGCCGTCACTAGCGTGTGGGTCGGAATGGCACAGTGTGAACCCGAGAGTTTTGAGGATGTTCAGAAACTGCCTCAGGAAGAAGCCAGAAAATGGCATGAGGCGATGCAGAAGGAGATGAACTCAATGGAGTCTCTAGGTGTGTTCTCCCTCACGAAGTTGCCGGTGGGCAAACAGGCCATGGGTAGCCGCTGGGTTTACCGTCTTAAGCCCACAGTGACAGGAGAACCGCAGTATAAGGCCAGATTAGTGGCGAGAGGATTCACGCAGCACAGGGGGTTGCATTATACGGAAGTTTATGCTCCCACCTCTAGGAGTGAATCTCTACACTTGGTCTTGGCCGTTGCTGCACAAAGAGGGTTGCTGGTGCATCACTTTGATGTGGACATTGCTTACTTGAACTCAGACCTCCAGGAGGATTTGTACATGCCTCCTCCTCCAGGGTTTGAGGGCAATGAGCAAGGTACTGTGTGGAAACTTCACAGGTCAATTTACGGCCTGAAGCAATCGGCCAGGAATTGGAACTTGTGCCTGAATGAAGCTTTGGAGAAGCTAGGTTTCAGGAAGAGTCTTGCTGACAGTTGCCTGTTCCTTAGAGGATCAGGAGACTCACAGGAACTGGTGTTATTTTACGTTGATGACATCATCCATGTTGGAAAGGCAGACAAACAGGTGCAGACGTTTGCCAAAGAGCTTGGGAAATGGTTTCAGCTCAAGAACCTGGGTGCAGTAAAGATCTACCTAGGCGTCCAGATAGCGAGAACTGAGGATGGTAGCTTCTTGCTCAGTCAGAAAGGCAAGATTGAGCAGTTGCTTGAGAGGTTCAGAATGTCCGATTGTGCAGGAGTTCGGACACCCATGGAGACGAACTTCGTGAAAGATAGCCAGCAAGCAGAAAGTGCTGAGTTCGAGAATGCTGAGCTCTTTCAGTCAGCTCTAGGTAGTCTGTTGTATCTGTCCCAATGGAGCAGACCAGACATTGCCTTTGCTACCAACCTGCTAAGTAGGGAAGTGTCAAAGCCCAGTGTGAGTGCTTGGCACGGTATCAAGCGGGTACTGCGCTACCTGCAGCATACCAAAGACTTCTGTCTTAAGCTGCCAGCTGAAGGTGAGGCGAAGCTCACATGCTATGCGGACAGTGACTGGGCGAATTCACAGGACCGCAAGTCTGTGTCTGGGTTGGTGGTAAATTTTGGGAAGTCACTAGTTGGGTGGAAGTCCCGGAAGCAAAGTCTCATTGCGCTGTCTTCTACTGAGGCTGAATTCAGTGCACTGTCAGATTTGTGCCGTGAACTAGAGTTCTATAGATGCTTGGTGCAAGAGACCTATGGGGATTGTAGCTTGCCCATCACGGTTTGGGAAGACAATCAACCTTGTTTGAAACTGGATGAATCTGTGCAATTTAAGGCCAGAACCAAGCATCTGGACATACGTTTCCAAAATGTGTGTCAGAGTGTTCAGTCAGGTTTGATTCGGCTGAAGTATTGTGCCAGTCACAATAACTTGGCCGATGGATTTACCAAACCTATAGCTTCCAGCGTCATGGGGAGTTTTGCAGTGGTTTGGAGTTGGGGGTAAGTTCTGTACATACTTTCCCCACAGTAGCGCAGGGCAAGAGGGAGTGTGAGGAGAACCTGAGCTTACAGGGTTAAACAGCTCAGAGTGTACGCCCTGCCTACTATTGGGAGGGGGGAAATTCTGCGTCATATCCGAGAGTCTAAACCCTTTGTCTTTCTCTACTTTCGCTTTTGAGGAGAGAGGACGTGTTTTCACAATGCTGTTCGCTGTGATAGATAATGGATAGTCTGCTGTAAATAAAAACTGCTTCTAGCTGCTAATATCCTGAGTGGACTTTATTTAAGCACACTGAAGAATGCACTGGAGTTTTGCAGCTTTCTCTTACCGCTGCTGATCTCTGCGTGTTGCTCAGAGCCTTTGGAATGTGGCCTTTGAAGTCCGGAGGCCTGGCCAGTAGCTGCGCAGCCGAAGCGGGCTGGACGCCAGGATTTATCTGAGCAATAAATCTTCTTCAGATACCTTAACTATCTCTAAATTACAACCCAACCACAGCATGGATGAACCTGGTTATATTCATGACTTATTCATATATTTAGCAGTGAACATGCTGAAAGAAGTTGGTGCTCCAGAAGCAGTAGCAGGACAGTCCTTCCTGGATAACCAATTGTTTCAATCTTTCATCCTCAGCTAATAAGAATGATGTGGAATAAAGTAAATTCAGATACAATCAATGAGATGATATACCAAAACATTCTACATTCAGTTATAAAATATGACAATAATATGTTACCAAATAAGAGGTCCGAGAGGGTACATAGATTACAAATGGTTCAGGTTTCACTATGCATTGTAATTAGCTGACACTGTTAGTTAGTACAAAGTTGCATTATAAAGACCTCCAGCCGGTGAATTAGATAACATCCAGATTTAAAGGTACAGCACCTAATATATACACAACACCAGGAATACAGATAGCAGCAACACTTACAACTGCAAAACCAAACGTGGAATTACACAAAACAATTTAGGTCTAGTTCATTGTTTAAACCTTTGGGGTGTAAGGATTTAAAAAGGAAAATCAACTTGGCTTCTTGCTGATGTAACAGTTTGACAAAGCCCCTCCTTATCCCGGGTTTCCTCTGGCTGACCCATAAATCTGTATAAAGTAAGTCTGTGTCAGCATGATTATGCTTAACAAATTGATCCACCATGGGGATTCCTTGCGGCGCTTTTAGCAGAAACGCTCAGAGTCCCAGGGTTTTCCAGTGCAGTCTTTTTAATGTGAGCTATATACAGGTATTTACAAAAACAGTCCATACAGAGTACCTGCTCCTTAAGGCAAACAAATACTCTCCACCACAGCACCACCACACCACAGCACAACCACCACACTTACTGTTGAACAGGCTTTCCTTTTTAAAACAGGTGATAGCCAATCACATTAATCACACTCCTGCTGAGTCACTCTGACCCAGCACTTCACAGAGTATTGCATCAGCCTGTTGAAGCCTGCAGACTTACTCAGTATCCTGCGAATCCCAACAAGCCTCTGTAACTTTGTTTCTAATACAGGAGCGATGCTTCCTAATACGGGTGCTGACAGAGCGTACAGTGGAACCAATGTAAATCAAATTACAGGGGCAGTGTATTAGATACACTACATCTATGATTTGGCATGTGCTAAAATTGCGAAGGGTGAATCTAAAGCCCGAGTTGGCATCATAAATTTCTTTTACCTGTAATGTGAGAGGGCAAGGCAAACATCTGCTGCATCTATAATAACCCACCACCAAGGAACTGGTGGGTATGGGAACCTATTTCAGATCAGTATGAACTAAAAAATCTTTGTCAGAAAAAGTTTTTTTAAAGCCAATGAGAGGAAAATCAGCACAGCCTTGAAAGTTCCACAGCGTATGCCAGTGTTTCCTGAGGATCCTGATAATCCTTTTGGAATGAGTAGAAAATTCTAAGGAGCCTGTAATGTGTTCTCTGGACTAGTACGATCAGTGGGGAGCAATAATGAAGGGCGTTCCTTAGATAGAGATATTTTTCTTGCCTGATAAATGACATGCTCCAGATACCCCCTGTTTCATACACCATCGGAAAAAACCCCTACTTCTCTGAAGTTACATTAGTTGGTATTTCCTTGTATATATTGTATGCCACTTGACTCTGAATGAAGATACAATTTAGCAGTTATATAAAGTGTTGTAATCAAATTATTAGCCTGTCGTGTTGCTTTTAGGTTGCCAGCACTTTGCCCTGGGGCTGCAAGATCCTCCCAACAAAGTTAGACTCCACACTAAGTGAGAGCAAAGACAGAGGCACTGGCTCATAGTCAATATACCTCTTAATCCATCAATAACCTAGCAACTTTCAGTAAACCTTGGATAGTCAGGTAATACATAGGTGGCATAGAACACCAGCACAATTGTGTCACGTTAATTATGGAATAGTGTCAACGTCTTGGAGATATTTCATTTATAGGGAGAAAGACCACCATTTGAGGAGGGGGCTGCCTAAAATACTTTTGGGGGGGTGGGTAAAAATCTATTCAAAATTTCTTCAGATGTTGTGACCATGTTGATCCCTTAGTTGGAACAGATTCCGATACTCTACATGGATGTTCCCTGATGGAAAAACACAGGAGAATTTTGTAGAAAATCTAAAAGAAGAATACAGTGGACGCTCGGGTTGCGAACGTGATCCATGCAGGATGAACGTTCGCAACCCACAGCATCCGCAACCCACAGCGGCACGTCTGCACACACGAGAGGTTGCGATTCGGCGCTTCTACACATGCGCACGATTTAGCGCTTCTGTGCATACGCAACCGCCGAAACCTGGAAATAACCCGTTCCAGTACTTCCAGGTTTTGGCGGTCCGCAACCCAAAAAAACACATCCTGAAGCGTCTGTAACCCAAGGTATGACTGTACTTACATGGTTGCTTGCAAGCTGGGGGGGGGGGCGTATTTTGATTATGTGTAGCTGTGTAGTGTTTTTTTGTTATACATGTTAGGGCAAGTAAGAAAGAGCCATTCATTTCCAGAAACTGTGAGAAGATTCTTGGAGCATCGAGGTGCAATATTGTTTAGCCTACAGCAGCTATGAATAGCTGAAGAGCGCTTACCTGTGGACTTGCACAAATTCTGCAGAGGAGAGACTGCTGAACTGAGCCCAGGCAGCATATAGGACTGAAATGTGCCTTACTATCTGTGTGGTAGTAAAGTTGTAAGTCTTCTACTGTCAAGATTGATATTGCCTTTCAAGTAAACAATGCCGGACTGAGTTTTACTGCTTCCATGAGTGTCTTATTGCCATCTGCCATGTGGAACTTGATCCTTTCAATGCTTAAGCTATGTGATCGTCACTCTGCTATGCAAGGGAGCTAGCATACATGCAAGGAAGTGTTGCTGGACCACCCTCATGATTTAAGGTTGGAGATTGTAAAATCTTCTTCAATACACTTACAAAAACCAATAAAGTGTACATGGTTAAAAAAGGAATCGGTTATCAGAAAATAAAGATGGCTTCCATTAATGGAGAAATATATGGCATATGGATGAGGTTGGTACTGAAAATGGGATTTGAAGTAGGTATTTAAAACCCCCCAGTTTGTGATTCTTCTACTTTATCACTTGGAGGTCCCCTCCTAACAAGATTCTAACATGGAGCTATCACAATCACCCTACCCCATTTCCCCAGCACGAGTGCATGAGACAGCTGACTCACTTGCTGGCTGAAAATCTGCTGCAATCTCACAATCCAAAACATTATAGGATACCTGGAGACATTTCTGCATTAAACTTGCTATGAAGTGCAAGCCTTATATATACTGAATAACAGCCACAATCTATTAAAAACAATACAGAAGACCAATAAAAATGAAAGACTTGCAGTAGCCCAGTTGCATGTAAACAATAATGTCTGAAAGCAGGTGAGAAAAGACTATGTATGTGTCAGGGAACTGACATCGGAGCTAGAGGCGGAGGGGAGGCTCTCAAATGATGCTGGAGAAGGGCCCAGCAGGCAGAGAGGCAGCTCAGCAGATGGGGAAGCAAATCAGTGCAACACCAGAGATAAAGGGGGGCAGATGGGGGAATCGGCGAGAGGGCTCCAGGACTCTTCACTGGTCACCAGCGGGGAGAGCACGGGTCCTCCGCTACCCACACCCTCCCTGCGCAGAAGGCTTCCGCGCAGGGAGGGTAGGAGGAGACTTGGCGTCAAACAACTTTTATGTTGGAAAAGGCTTAAGAAATGCCCACTGACGGATTCTGCTAGCGACTGAGGCAGCCACGAAGTGAAGCGCTGTCCAGACAGAAAGGTTTAAACAAGGCAACATAGCCAGGAGAGGCGGCAACTTAAGCACGAGCAACCCATACTCATTACAGCAATCCGTCAGTCCCTGACGTCGCTCGTGCACGGCGACAGGCAGGCAGCATCATGAGCAAAACCGGAGAAGCTGGCACCACGGAGGGAGCAGCTGGAGTGCAAAATCTGGTGGAGAGGAACCGAGATTTGGAACAGCATGTGGCTCTTCTGACGGCGCGGCTGGACGAAAGGCAGGTTCAGGATGCTCAGGTCAGACCCACCCCCGTAGCAAGGAAGGTACCGTGACTGGTACACAAATTTGGAGGGAAACCCCAGGACTACAGTGCGATCCGAACGGAAATAAAGTACGTGTTGGAATTGCAACAGAATGATTTTGCAGACAATGGGGAGAGGGTTGCCTATATTGTCGGACATCTGCAGGATGGGGCCAGAGAATGGATCAGGCCCCTAATGGCAACGCAGAATGCCGCCTTGAAAGACCTGAGGAAATTCTTCCAGGCGATGGATGCGATGTATTCCAGTGATGTACAGCAAAGTGTGACTCGGCGGGAACTGATGGGCTGCAAACAGGGGAACCAGTCAGTTAGAGACTACTGGTCACGCTTTGCCATGTTAGTCCACCGGCTCGGATGGGAATTGGACTCTGAACCCATTCAAATGCTGTTCGAGGAGCGGTTGTCCCCAATGGTGAAGGACGAACTTTCCCGCGCACCCAGCCCGCAGTCAATGGATCAGCTGACCAAGGCTGTGCTTGCGATTGGTGTAAGGCAGGAAGTGCGGGCCCAGGAGAAGCGGGAAGGGAGAGAGCAACGTTACCATGACTACCACATTCCTGAAATACCAAGGCAATCTTCCCCGCCGGCGGAGCCAATGGAAATAGATGGGGCGCGCGCGCGGGAGGTTTCAAACTCCAGTGAAGGTCGCAAGAGGGAGGGAAAGGATGGGAAAACCACCAAGAAGTGTTTCCTCTGCCAGCGGCCAGGACATTTTGCCAGGGTCTGCCCGCAAAGAAAGGCCTGGCAAAGGATGGTGGGAGCTGCAGGGGGTGAGGAGGAGATGGTAAAGGGGCAGGAGCAGGGAAACGCCAACACTTGGCTGCCACTCAGCGGGCACAGCAGCCAGGCCAGCAACCAATAGAAGTGCCCAAACCAGACCCCCCAGGGCAGCTATAGCCATAGAAGTGGTGCTAGAACTCCCGAATGGGCACCCAGTCAAGGTGAAAGGGCTGTTGGATTCAGGCAGTTCCTGCAATTTCTTCAGCAAGGACTTTGCACTAGAGCACCAGCTCCACCTGCTGCCCCTGGATTTCCCCTTGCAAGTAACCACCATTGATGGCAGGGAGCTTCTGGGAGGGGAAGTGACGCACCAGACCCCACCAATGAGAATGAGGGTTTCCAGGCACACGGAGACCATCGCCTTTCACGTAGCCTCACTGGCAGGGCCCCCAATAATATTAGGGATGAGCTGGCTAGCACAACATGATCCAGTGGTGGCATGGCATCAGAGAACGGTCACCTTTGGGTCCGCTTACTGCTTGGAACACTGTCTAGGGGGGGAAACCCCAAGAATGACCGTGGCCAGGGTGGCTGAGATAGCTGAGCTGAAAGGGGAGGTGCCACCACAATATGCTGACCTGCAGGAGGTCTTCAGCGAGAAGGAGGCAGATAGACTACCCCCCCATAGGCCCTTTTACTGCCAAATCAACTTGCTCCCTGGGGCGCAGCTACCGGTGGGTAAACTGTATGCCATGTCGGACAGGGAGATGAAGGAGTTGTGGGAATTTATTGACAAGAACCTGAAAAGAGGCTTCATATGAGAATCAAAAGCGGTAGGGGGCAGTCCGGTGTTCTTTGTGGACAAAAAGGACACTAATCAACCCAGACTAGTTGTGGACTATAGGGCCGTCAATTTGGTATCGGAACCAGTGACCTTCCCAATGCCCAGGATTGACGACATTTTAACACGGGTGAGGCAGGGGAAATTTTTTACCAAGCTTGATCTCAGGGGAGCATACAACTTGATTAGGATGAGGGAGGGGGACGAATGGAAGACCACAATGTTCACACCCCTGGGGGCCTTTGAGTACCTAGTTATGCCTTTTGGATTACAGTCGGGCTCCGCCTGTTTTCAAGCTTTCATGCACCACGTGTTGGGGTCCCTGCTGTACAAGAACTGCGTAGCCTTCTTGGATGACGTCTTAATCTATTCGGACAATGAGGAGCAACATGTCAGAGACGTCAGGGAAGTGCTAAAACGACTGCAGAAGCACCAGTTGTGGGTCAAGCTGGAAAAATGTCAGTTTCACGCCAGAGAAGTCGAGTTTCTGGGGTACAAGTTGTCAGACAAAGGCTTAGCGATGGACCCAAGCAACGTGCAGGCAGTGCTGGAGTGGAAGGCTCCCAAAACCCGGAAGGACGTGCAGAGGTTCCTAGGGTTCAGCAACTTCTACAGGAAGTTCATCAAGAACTTCGCCCGCTTGACAGCACCCATCACAGATTGTCTCAGTAGCAAAGTACTGAGTACTTCTTGTTAGGCGAGCTTTGTGTATCTAGTAAAGGTAAAGGTAAATAACACCTGGATGGTTAAGTCCAGTTTAATTTTCTTTGGGGTGTGACACTCATCTAACTGGGTCACCCCAGTCACTCTTTGTCTGTTTGGCTCTCAACTGCTTTCTTGAGTGCCTTCACCATTTAAATTGTAAATTATCTATATCAAAAAAGTAATCAGAAACATCAATCAGCAAACTAATGAGATCGTAACTAATGAGCTTTGCATTTCAGTATCTCCCTCTTTATCTTTGTAGTGAACAAACAACTCCCATTCCCGGACCTCACTTTTGTTCCCAAGTGTTCCCTGTGACACAAGTCCATGGCCTATAAATTCCTCCAAGTAAGCCTCTACCTGCATCAATTCCCTTGTTGATCCATCTCTGCTCTGAGTCTCCTAATCTTTCTAGAATGCTGAAGGCACTCCTGAGTGCATGCCTCCTCTTGGCCCCACTTTCTGCAGGTAAGATGGGGAACATCTGAAGAAAACTTGCTTCTTGAGAGGGAAAGGGAGTTAGCAGTGTAGATCAGCATCATAGAGAGCAAGGACTGCTGGGTTACCAAGAGAAAGTAGGGGAGAGTCAAGTCAAGAGATTATGTATTGTGATGTCATACAGATAAATTATGTCATGTAGAAAAATAATGAAATATCCCATTCTAACATGGAAGCTGCATTTCAGCAATACACACAAAATGTGGATCTCTCTCTCTCTCTCTCTCTCTCTCTCTCTCTCTCTCTCTCTCTCTCTCTCTCTCTTCTCTCTCTCTACCTCCCTCCCTCCCTCCCTCCCTCTGTGCGTGTGAGGGTAGGGAAACAGAGCAGGGATTTGCAAAGGGAAGAAATTTCCAGATGAAAATGTTGGGCATGATGTCAAAGTGCAGGGAAAGTGCTAAGAAGGTGAATAAGCTCTTCTTTAGTGGGAGAGGTGGAGAAAATATGCCTTAAAAACAGGACAGAATAGTAAAAGTTGCTTTGGAAAGGAAAGGGAAGAAGAAAAAGTATGGCCATAGCAGGAAGAAATTAAATACATTTTACAAAGAAAGACACCTTCAAGTCTACTCCTTGGAACAGATCACATCAACCCACGGGTGAGGATCCAGATTCACGACTACTCATTGATTGTGGAAATGTGGGGAGCTGAATGTGATTTGAGTGCCAGACAAGGATCCGGAAGGCTAGGGTTCGAATCTTCACTCAGCCACAAACTCACTGGGGGATCCTAGACCAGGCACTTTCCCTCAGCTTAACCTACCTCACAGGAATCTTCTGAGGATAAAATAGGGAAGGGAAAACCATGTACATTACCTTGAGCTTCTTGGAGAAAGTTGCTGTAGATAAATAAATGAATTAGAAAAATAAGAAATTGACAGCAAGTGAAATTGATAGATTGGTTCATCCCTAGTCGAGGATCCTGTCCTAACACTGGCCAGCCCAATGACTATAGGAAGCACACAATCGGGATCACACCACAGCGACACTCTGGCTTACTGCAGGTTCCAGCAACTGTTATTTGAAATATGCTACTTTTGATATTGAAGGTAGTACATAGCCATCATGCTTAGTAGCCTCAGTAGTCTTATTCTCCACCAATTTATTGAATCCTCTTTAAAAGTCATTGAAATAGGTGGCATTCAGTGCCTCTTGTAGAAAATTCCATAGTTTAATTGTGCTCAGATCTAAGCTTGTGACCAAACAGTGGGAAGAAATTGTCTTTAAGTGAGAGTCTGGATGGGAGGGAAAGTTGGCTGTGGGGAAGGGAGGGTACACCTCCCCACTTCTTGCAAATAATTAAACCAGTGTTCTGAACAATGGCTACAAGAGTTTTAATTAATGAGTGTTTTACTCATTTCATTTCATTTCATTCTCTTCTATTACAATGCTTATTAAATTGAACACTTTTTATTTTAAAGTTTTATTATACTATCACCTCCTCCTCTGTGTCCCATTAAGCAAACAGGAAAACCAAATGATGATGATGATGATGATGATGACAATTCATGAATCTTTTGCTCCTGTCCTCAGCAGTATCTCTGACGTGCAAATATAAGTTTAACAGGACTGGAATGACAGATAACAGCAATGCAGAAACAATTTGTAATAATAATGTTATATATACCTGTTCTGCCAGTGTTCTGCGTACAAATATAGGTAAGATTTACCTGTCTTTTTGTCATTTGCTGTTGGATTTGACCCAGGTTAAGATAGGTGAACTTTAATGGATCTATTAGCATATAGAAGTCTATGCTGGAGGAACTCACCTATGAAAAAAGTGAGGTGAGGAAACTGTGACACTTCAGCTGTAGATGAATTAGAACTCCCATCAGCTTCAGCTAGCCAGGCCACAAGTCAGGGATGATGGAAGATGCAGTCCAACAACATCTGAAGTAAGGAATTAATGGCTTGCATATGAAAATGGGGAATCTAGTATCACCTGATCACAAGCAGTGGCTGAATTTGGTTGCTGATCGCCAAGCTTGGAGAACTTGATTTGCATCAACCAGGAATACCTATTGACCCAAACCAGTGAACTCCACTTTAGTTTTGCTTATCAAACTAGGACAAGAAGCCTGGAATATAAGCTGAATATCCCCTTTGCTGTAAATGCCATTAAAATTGAGAGTCCTTTTACAGATGTATGAAAACTGTATAAAGCTGAGGAACCAGGAGAGAGATGAACATGCTTCACATTTGAGGGTTGATTCGATCCCTTTGCTTGCTCCTGATTCACCCATCCCTTCTACCCAGGAGGGAGTAGGTGCCATTTTGTGGTACACCTCAGTGCCAAAATGCCTTGGGGCAATCCTGGGTGGGATGGTGCTTGCTTGACCATCCCTTCCAACATCACTGCTACATTCTTGGAGGGAGAGGGGCAAGGGGGTAGTAAGGTTGGTGCAATGCAAGTGTCTTGCCAAGTGTTCAACAATGGGAGTTCAGGGAAGCATGCCCCGAACCTGCAAACTGTTAGGATCGACTAGAAGAGAGAGTGCAGTGTATGGCAGATGTATTGTCAGATGTATAGAAATAGGCATGATTCTTCATGCAACAAATTTGACCTAAAATGAAGTTCTGCATAAATTCCAAATTTAATGCATTTTGCAAATTACTGTATTTTTTGCTCTATAAAACTCACTTTTTCCCTCCTAAAAAGTAGGGGGAAATGTGTGTGAGTCTTATGCAGCGAATGCAGGCTGCACAGCTATCCCAGAAGCCAGAACAGCAAGAGGGATCGCTGCTTTCGCGATCCCTCTTGCTGTTCTGGCTTCTGGGATTCAGAATATTTTTTTTCTTGTTTTCCTCCTCCAAAAACTAGGTGCATCTTATGGTCTGGTGCGTCTTATAGAATGAAAAATACGGTAATTGTGAACCTTTAAAGAGAAGCTGCTTCTATGGAATAAGGAGGCAAGAGACTACTGCTTATGGTTGAGAGCTGAACACTTAAATGCCTGCAGAAAACCTTTCTTTTCCATTAAGAATTCACTGGTTCTTATTGTATCTTTTATGTATTATAACTGAAAAACATTTTGATATCTCTTTCCTTTTACGATACAGCAGTGCACACACATTTAAATAAATAAACAGCACCTCATTTTAGATTGAATAATACTTTCCATATTGTTACTTTGAAAAGGTCCTGATACTTTCCATTGAAAATAAGTGGCTTCCAGCTATACAGGATTTAAAGTTATGGATAGTTTAAGATTAAGGATTAGGATTAAAAAAGTTTAAGGAAATGGAAATTTGGTTTTTAAAAGGTAAAATTTTAATGTTATATTATATTAAGAGTAAAGATTGGGATTAAAAAAGAGGGAAAGAAATTGCTGGACAAACAATTTGAACTGGAATACAAAAGAGGGAGGTACGAGGAGGTCCAGAAAATAAGTAAATTTAAAAATGGAGATGAAAAGGTGATATTGTTTTTAATTGTTTTATTTTCTTTTTTCTTTTTTGTTTTTCTTGTTCTTTTTTTTTTCTTTTGGATTATGTATTGTGTATTTTTGAATTGTGTATTTCTTTTTTGTTTTATGTTTAATCTTTTATTGAAACTTTAATAAATATCATTTAAAAAAAATAAAAAATGAATAATACTTTCCATATTGTTACTTTGAAAAGGTCCTGATTCAGGCAACACAGAAAATTGGAACAATTATAATGAATGTGCTTTAGGAGCAATGGACTGCATTTCCCCCCAGATCCTGATAGTTCTTTAAAATCCTTTTTCACAGTTAAACCTGAAGTGCAAATTGAGAATACTTGTTTGTCATCCAGATACTGTTTCTCAGGCGATTACAGCTTCACTGCAGTGGATGGTAAATTCTTTGAGATGAAGATGCAATGCTGCAACACTGACCTGTGTAACAATGCAACTCTCAGCCGTAAGTTTCTGCATCATTGTAGAATCATTAACATGTTAGCGCTGTGCACTGGGTTTCTCCAAGGCTTGGATCCTTAGCCAATCAGCATTACTCAGAGGACCTGTGCCTTGTTCAAATGGGGTGAGACAGCCCCAGATGGCTACAGGTTGGGTTGAGCAGCTCAGGACTATTAGGGGCTCTCAAGGTATGGAGAATGAGGCAGGACGGAGAGGCAGGCATGAGGAGAAAACTGTGAAAAAGAGGACCTACTAGGCAGCTTTGTCTCTGCCTGAGAAGGGATGGGTTGCCTTTCCAGCCAGGCCTCTCCTTCCTGTCCCTTGAAGCAGCACCATGAAGGATGATAATAATAATAATAATAATAATAATAATAATAATAATAATAATAATTTATTATTTGTACCCCGCCCATCTGGCTGGGTTTTCCCAGCCACTCTGGGTGGCTTCCAACAAAGATGAAAAATACACTAAAATGTCACATATTAAAAACTTCCCTGAACAGGGCTGCCTTCAGATGTCTTCTGAATGTCAGGTAGTTGTTTGTCGCTTTGACATCTGATGGGAGGGCGTTCCACAGGGCGGGCGCCACTACTGAGAAGGCCCTCTGCCTGGTTCCCTGTATTTTGGCCTCTCGCAGTGAGGGAACCGCCAGAAGGCCCTCGGAGTTGGACCTCAGTGTCCGGGCAGAACGATGGGGGTGGAGACACTCCTTCAGGTATACTGGACCGAGGCCGTTTAGGGCTTTAAAGGTCAGCACCAACACTTTGAATTGTGCTCGGAAACGTACTGGGAGCCAATGTAGGTCTTTCAAGACCGGTGTTATATGGTCTCGGCGGCCGCTCCCAGTCACCAGTCTAGCTGCTGCATTCTGGATTAGTTGTTGTTTCCAGGTCACCTTCAAAGGTAGCCCCACGTAGAGCTCATTGCAGTAGTCCAAGCGGGAGATAACCAGAGCATGCACCACTCTGGCGAGACAGTCTGCAGGCAGATAGGGTCTCAGGCTACGTACCAGATGGAGCTGGTAAACAGCTGCCCTGGATACAGATTTGACCTGTGCCTCCATGGACAGCTGTGAGTCCAAAATGACTCCCAGGCTGCGCACCTGGTCCTTCAGGGGCACAGTTACCCCATTCAGGACCAGGGAATCCTCTGCACCTGCCCGCCTCCTGTCCCCCAAAAACAGTACTTCTGTCTTGTCAGGATTCAACCTCAATCTGTCAGCCGCCATCCATCCTCCAACCGCCTCCAGACACTCACACAGGACCTTCACCGCCTTCACTGGTTCTGATTTAAAAGAGAGGTAGAGCTGGGTATCATCCGCATACTGATGAACACCCAGCCCAAACCTCCTGATGATCTCTCCCAGCGGCTGCATGTAAATGTTGAAAAGCATGGGGGAGAGGACAGAACCCTGAGGCACCCCACAAGTGAGAGCCCAGGGGTCTGAACACTCATCTCCCACCACCACTTTCTGAACACGGCCCAGGAGGAAGGAGCGGAACCACTGTATGACAGTACCCCCAGCTCCCAGCCCCTCAAGACGGTCCATGGTTATGGTCGATGGTATCAAACGCCACTGAGAGATCCAGCAGAACTAGGAAACAGCTCTCACCTTTGTCCCTAGCCCGCCGGAGATCATCAACCAGTGTGACCAAGGCAGTTTCAGTCCCATGATGAGGCCTGAATCCTGACTGGAAGGGATCCAAATGGTCCGCTTCTTCCAGGCGTTCCTGGAGTTGTTCAGCAACCACTCGCTCAATCACCTTGCCCAAGAATGGAAGATTTGAGACTGGGCGATAATTGGCCATCGTGGCCGCATCTAAAGATGGTTTTTTAAGAAGCGGTTTAATAACCTCCTCTTTCAGCGGGTCTGGGAAGGCTCCCTCACGGAGGGAAGCATTCACCACCCCACGAAGCCCATCGCCCAGTCCTTCCCGGCTAGCTTTTATAAGCCAGGATGGGCAAGGATCCAGGAGACAGGTGGTTGGCTTCACTCGTCCAAGCAGCCTGTCCACATCCTCAGAGGTAACAGGTTGGAATTGATCCCACGCAACTTGACTAGACAGGACTCTAACACTCTCACGCCCTGGCCCTGCTCCCACGGTGGAGTCTACTTCTTCCCGAATCCGAGCGATTTTATCTGCAAAAAACTTTGCAAAATCATTGCAGGAGATCATGTGGCCCGTACTGGGCCCAGACGTCGCAGGTGGTTCCGCTAAATTGTGAACCACCTGAAAAAGTCTCCTGCTGCTGTTTTCTGCAGATGCAATAGAGGCGGCAAAGAAAGTCTTCTTCACCGTTGCTATCGCCACTTGGTAGGCTCGACGTTGAGTTCTAACCTGTGTCCGGTCAGATTCGGAATGAGTTATCCGCCACCGGCGCTCTAGCCGTCTCAACGATTGTTTCATTGCCCTCAGATCTGTGGAAAACCACGGGGCTGTCCAGGCTCCATGCAATTGGAGAGGGCGCTTCGAAGCCAAACAGTCAATAGCCCTGGTTAACTCCACATTCCAGCGGGCCACCAGGGAATCGGCTGAAAGGCCATCAACATGGGATAAAGCATCCCCTACCACTCTCTGGAAACCATTTGGATCCATTAAGTGGCGGGGGCGGACCATCCGATTATATAATTGGATACCTATGCTGCTGAACAGCTCATGAATAGTTTATGGTCCCTTCAAGTCCACTTTCCATTGGCTGTTTCAAACATGGACCTTACAACCCACCTATCTTATCCAAGTGTCCTCCTGAATCACCCTTCAGCTAGTTCTTCTCTGTCTTTTAATTGGCAAGCACTACCTTGGTCAGCAGTTAAAATGGTGCAAAGATAAGACCCTACCTTACAGCATTCTCCGAAATTTATTTATTGAATTTATTGAATTTATGTACCACCCTGTACCTGGCTGTCTCAGGGCAGTTCACAGAAACACTCAAATAGCTCATTGCTGAAGAGCGGAAGAGAGATAGAATCTCTGTACAAAAATGGGGAACTAAGAGCCTATATTTTCAGAGACGCTACACCATAATCAATGGCATGAATACATTCAGAGAGATAAAAAGGAAAATAAAGTTTGCACTCTCCCACCCCACTTTGGGTAAAGGTCATTCACCTCAGAGACCAATGGTGACTTTGTCCCATGTGCAGCCCTTAACCCAGATTATTTCTAGATCATGTTTTCATCCAAGAACACTTGCAGCTGTCCTAGGAAAATTGTAATTGTAATTAAGATGCTCACTATACATTTGATCTTGGTAGTTCCTGATCGCAACATGCTGGCTGAAAATGGTCTGCAGTGCCCATCCTGCTTCTCCAAAGGAAGGGAAAACTGTAAAAGTGAGACGACCATCAACTGCCTTGAGAATGAGACCCAATGTGTTGATTTTAGAGGAGCTTTTAAGAAAGGTAACATTTCCATTCAGTCAGGTGAAAAGGCCTAGTCATTGGCTGGGTCATGCAGACTCTGTCCTGATCTCCTTCTCTCCCTTCCTTCCTCTCTTTTTCCATTGGACTTTGCTGGAAAAGTGAAAGGGATCATATCTCTTACTGGCTCCACTCTTCACTCTTCCTTATTGTTTGCCTGCCTGGACTTTGCCCTTTAACTTTCATAATGCCACTTGCTTGTCTAGAAGCAGGATTCAGATTCTGATGATTATATTAAATACCCTCCTGAACAAAAAAGGAAAGTGCATTCATTGTTCCACCCCAATTGCATCTGGATCTTTCCACCACTGGGATGCAGTGCAGGACAAAATGTGTGCCTCTTTCTCAAAAAGCATATTTATTATGTAAAAGAAATGTAATTAAATTTCCTTAAATTCTGTGACCATGAGCAGTATCTGGCTAACTCAGACCATTAGTGCAAGGATTTATAGTTGTGCAACAGAATTTCCACGCTCTTCTACCTGTAGGTGCTCTGTATCCTCCTAAAAGCTGCTTCAAAATTTAGCAGTTATAATTTAACTACATTCGGAAAAAGATAAATTGCTTTATATGCATTATTACACTGCGACACCAGATGTCGATTTGGAGTCCTATCTTTCTGCATTGGGATTTCATAACACATTGAACTGAATCACTGTATTCATGTGCCTGGATCCAGCCTTACATACACACCTCCCTATCAACAGCGTTTTTGAGGAATAATGTTCTTTGGAGAGGGACCAAATTTACCACACCCTTCCTTCCTGAAAAGAAGAGGGAATTGGGAATGAACAGGGGAGGTGTATTTGGGCTGATTTGCCCCAAGAAGGAAGAGGCAGAGTCCAGGCCATTTGAGCTGCCTCTGCCCTACACCCCCCCCCCCCATCCTTCTCCTGCCCTTTGCAGCCTGGGCTTTGCTAGTTTCACTTTTGAGGGCTGAGTAAGAATTCTGATAGGAGTTCCTGATCTGCTCTTGGGACCCCCCCACTTTCTCCGACTTCATGTTAGATGTGTTTAACATGAAAATAGATATGGTGAAATAAAAGGAGGATTCTTTGGTTGCTTAGGTCATAGTTTGGGACAATGAGGGAGCCTCAGTTGGCATCCAACTGTCCTGAGAGACAATGGAGTTCAACCCCAGCTTTTTATGTGGCTGCATCACACTGTTGACTCATGCCAGGATCATACACTCAAGGCTCACAAACAAGGAAGGGAGTGTTGTTTTCAAATATTGTTGTGTGGCCACAGCATGTGTCTTTTAACAGGGCCAGGAGATGGCAAGGATAGAATTCCTTGTATTTTAATGCAAATCACCTGACCACAAGAATTTGATTTTGTTAACAAAGTTAATTAGGGCAGTTTTCAGAACCTCTAATTTCATTATATTTTATAAAGATAACCTGTTTATTACTAACCTTCATGTCTTGTGACTCCCTTGGGTATAATGCCATTTTTGTTTACATCTCAGTAATTTTTTTTACCTGAATTCCTAATGTTGAAAATTTTGTATATTCATGTTCTGATGAAATTATAGTTTTCAGATTTCTTAAACATACACTTTTAATAACTAACGTGTTAAAATTCTCATTCACCATCTCAGGCATCATCTTCTGTTCCCTTAGTAAAGGACTAAAGTCAATACTTCTTTCCTTTTTTCCAGATACCTTTTTCCCCAACTATTTCACTTTCCAAGGTTGTGCAACAGCAAATTTCTGTGCCATCCGGAAAAACGGAAGAGTTTTTATTGGAATTAGAAGGTTTATTCTTTCAGTTTATGAAGAAAGCTGTTATAACGCTTCCCGAATCTCACACCAGCCTGAACAGGAAGGGTAAATGGGACAGTGTACACCTTCTCCTTGTGTATTCCAAAATCCATGGCAATGAAGAGGAATTGGAGGCCTAGTGGTGAAATCTAGGACTCTGGATCTCTGTTTCTTGCTTGCTTGCTTTTGGTGGAGGTAAAGAGAAACAAGAGCAGAGAAAAGGGGGTCAGAATGTGGGGATTGTGGATTCTAAATACAAAGATCTCTGTAGTGTATCATTAAAAAATAGTTAAGTTTTATTATGATCATTATAATGCAAAATAAATGGTTATGAAAAATAAAATGCTGGTTCTCGGATCTGTTTCTTTCGGATACAAATGCAATTATTATTTATTGATTTAGCTGAAGGGAATACAAATATAAAATACATAAAATTGGATAAAAAGAAAATAATATACATTGCACAACTAAAATCATTATTGTAATCAGACAATTTGTTAGATAAGAGGTTTCGCCTCTGAAGAATTTAACAGGGCATTTTTTCAGCCAGAGTTCACTGGAGCTCAGCTCTGGCCCCTCTCATGTGGGTGCCATTGCCATTCTAACAGAACAAGAAGATGTTTATGGTGAGCTCCAACCCCTCTTTTTCTAGAAAAAAACACTGAGAGGCAAAAGATGTGGGACATAATATACAGATGACAGATTGGGAAAGTTTATGGAAAAATGATATAAAATTTATGGCACTTAAGGAGCGTTATAGGAAAATGATGTACAGATGGTATTTAACTCTGGTTAAACTATCAAAGATGTATAAAAGAAAAGAAAATAAGTGTTGGAAGTGTAAAAAAGCAGGGGGTATTTTTTACCATATGTGGAGGCAATGTAAGTTTATAAAAGGTTTTGGGGAAGTGATCTATAATGAATTGAAAAAAAAGTTTAAAATAACATTTGTTTAATAACTGGAAGCTTTCTTTCTTTCAAAAATTTTTTATTCATTTTATAACACAAATAGAGGGGGAGGGGGAAGGGAAAGCGACGGGAAGGAGAAAAGGAACAGGCTTTAAGAAGGGGACTTAGGAGGGAGCCGAATAGGATAATAAAAATGTTTTGAGCAAGCTCAAAGTTAATACAACCGTCTCCAAGGCTTCCGACACAGGCTCAGGGTCTGATCCGGTGCACGAAGCCCAAGAGAAAGCCCCAGGCTGCGTGCCCTGTATTTAAGACCTCTGACCCCTCCTACCATTTAGCAACATAACAATCTCCCCAGCAACACTCCTTGCCCAATCACAGCTTGTGGCCAATTTAACCCAACAACAGTGGGGTGGCCTTCAGGCCCCGACCGCAACACGTGCTCTCTGTTATGGAGAACATGCTTTGGCAGGAATCAAAACATTAACTTTTAGGTTTTATTGTATTATAAAGTCTTTTTTTTTTCCAGATGAATACTTCAGAATGCAGAAGAATATATATAGCAGACAGGATGGCTGAAAGTTACAGGACCCTTGGGGCAATCATGGTGAAGCTTCAGTATCAGGATTCAGGTTCAGTTTTCCAGTCAATGGAGTATCATTTCTCGACACAACAAGCTCATCTCTCCTGACATTGAAGTGCAGGCCAGGGGCATGGCAACTGGTCTATCAGTCTCTCCTAGTTGCCTTCAGACAGGGTGAAATAGACAGAGCACCCCCTCCCCTTTCCACTGACTGAGCAGTCTGGCAGGATACATTGGTCATGCATGCAACAGGCACCAGTAGTATAGGGATACTAAAAGGACCCCTGGCCGTTAAGTCCAGTCACGGACGACCCTGGGATCGCGGCGCTCATCTTGCTTTACTGGCCGAGGGAGCCGACGTTTGTCCACAGAAAGCTTCCAGGTCATGTGGTCAGCATGACTAAGCCACTTCTGGCAAACCAGAGCAGCGCACGGAACGTCGTTTACCTTCCTGCCAGAGTGGTACCCTATTTATCTACTTGCACTTTGACGTGCTTTCGAACTTCTAGGTTGGCAGGAGCAGGGACTGAACAATGGGAGCTTGCCCCATCGTGGGGATTCGAACAGCCGACCTTCTGATCGGCAAGCCATAGGCTCTGTGGTTTACTACAGATACTACAGATACAGAAGGATACTACTTCCTGTTAATTGCTTATGTCCTGCTACTCCTGACTTTGATTGATGATGTCATATGACACGCCACCCCAAAACTCCCATCCCAGAAGTGCCAGCTTCAAGGCCCACTTGGAGGGAGGGGACTTAGGTGCTTGGTAAGCGTGTGCAGGTACAAGCAGTGACAAGAAAGATCTGTGGAGGACGGGGTGAATCTTCCTGGATACAGGCAATTGGAGTCGGAAAGTCACAGGGTTGATCTGGTCCACAACTTAAAATGGGCCCAATCTCTGTGGGTCCAGTTTCCTGCATCTGCCTTTCTGGGGCAAATAATGTGCCGACAGCCAAACCTGACCTTTCACATTAATTGGGTGCCAGGCTGTCAGTATGCATCTGACAACCTGGCACAGACCAAACACTCTTTTAGCAAACTCTGTAATGCTGACAGTTTTTCTACAAAGTGTTCTGCTGCTGAAACAGACAGAGTGTCAGTTGGGGTTGAGAAGGTTGCGAGGATGGTATCCATAACTTACAACATCACAGAGGCTGAATCCCACAGAGTTCATTAAAAAGATTGCATCCAATATGAAAAAAGAGCTTTGTCTTACATTATAGAAATATAGGATTTCTGGGAAAGCATGCACTCTGTATTTCCATAGATTCCTGCTCCTCACTGGACCAGTCCTTCCCAGTTGGAATCCTTCGGTACCCTTCCTTGGCCCATAAATCCCTCCAAGTCAGCTTCTTCTTCCAAAGGTCACCTGCTGGTTCATTCTTCCTTGGCTTTAGGTCACTCTGGCATTCTGAGGGCCTTCCTGAGGATATGCTTCTTCCATGCACAGATGGCTTCTTCCATGACAGATGGCTTCTGGCCAGGCTAAACAATACAGAAGTGTGGGAGCAGTACACTGGTTGGGAAAGCCCCTTGTTTCTGGTCTGAAAGAAGCAGCAAAAGAAGGTGCTTCAGGCAGGAGGTGTGAGGACTCTGACAGGATTCTAGAGCCCAACAGCCTTCTTCCCAAAGCCTGGTAAGCAGTAACTAGGCTTTGGGAAGGAGCCCTCATGTCCCCAGGAGCTGCTTAGGTGGCCCTTCTCTGCTGGCAGGGAGAAATCAGGACACCTTCAAATCAAAGCACAACTCATGACAGCTTAATGAATTCCATAGCCATTCAGGCCAAATTGGGACTTTTGAGGGGTGTGCATTCAAATCAGATTTAAAATAACTCTGCCTCCAAGGTGAATGGACTCTTGAACTGTAAGAAGAATATCTTCCACTGTGATCTGCAACAATGGGTATTAAGAGGCTTAATGGCTCTCGTGCTGGAAGGAAGATAGCTATCATGACTAGATTTAAAAAGAAAAATACTGAAAAGCTACAAAACTGTCAGTGCAAACTTGAATGGCCCCATGGTTGCGAGCAGGTTCCAGGTTCACCTGATTTCTGGGAAAAGCATTTGTGTGACATGCTAATTGTTGATTGCTTTGTGCCTCATTATAATTAGATTGTTTCCATCTCGGTTTTATCATAAAGCCCGAGGGAGGAACACATTTATTTAAAGTACCTGTTTACGGACAGTGTAGGTGTGGCTAGACTGGAAGAGGCATCTGGCTGAATCCCACAGAGTTCCTTAAAAAGATTGCATCCAATATGAAAAAAGAGCTTTGTGTTACAATGCAAAAATATAAGATTTCTGGGAAAGCATGCACTCTTTATTTCCATAAATTCCTGCTCCTCACTGGACCAGTCCTTCCCAGTTGGGATCCTTGGGCACCTATCCTTGGCCCATAATTCCCGCAAGTCAGCTTCTTTTTCCATAGTTTACCTACTTGGCTTTTGATTACTCTGGCATTATGAGGGCCTCCCTGAGGATATGCCTCTTTTCACAGTTGGTTTCGACTAGTGCCCAGGCAGAACAATACAGAGGTGTGGGAGCAGTGCAATGGTTGGAAAAGCCCCTTCCTTCTGGTATGAATGAAGCAGCAGAAGGAGGCGCTTGTACGGATTCTGACAGGAGGACTCCGACATCGTCCTACAGTCCAACAGTATTCTTCCCAAAGCCTGGTAAATAGTAACTAGACTTTGAGAAGGAGCCCTCATTCCCAAGGAGCTGCTTCTGTGACCCTTATCTGCTGGCAGGGAGAAATCAGGACACCCTGGAATCAAGGCACAGCCCATGACAGCTTAATGAATTCCATGGCCATTTTGGTCAAATCGGGACTGTTGAGGGGTATACATTCAAATCAGCTTGAAAATAACTTTGCCTCCAAGGTGAATGTACTCTTCAATTGGAAGGAGAATATCAGAACATTTACAGCTAAAAATGGTCAGAGTAGAAGGCCATAGGATTGACATAAAAGTCCATTGCCTTTTAAATATGACTTTTTGTATGTTGTGTTTTTAAAAGGCTAAGGTACCTGAACATACAAAGATTGTTAGGCCCAGCCAGTCTCTTCCACCACCTGTTCTAACTTTTTTCTCATTTCACTTAGTTGAGAGATGTGTCCTCTTGTATTGGGGTTAGATGACATAACCATGCATTCAAAAACAGTCAAACCTTCTGTTTTACATTAAAAACAAAACTCTGATGCTTTATATCAGGAAATACCATACTTCCCCATTCCAAACTATTGATTTGAAAGATACACATTTCAGAACCAACTTTTTATTTCACACAATCCTTTATATTTATCATAATAAGCATAATGACACACTATAATACAGCCCTATAATACACTATAATATACAGCACTATATAAAGCTATGGTTTTCCTCGTAGTGATGTATGGAAGTGAGAACTGGACCATAAAGAAGGCCGATCACCAAATAATTGATGCTTTTGAATTATGGTGCTGGAGTAGACTCTTGAGAGTCCCATGGACTGCAAGAAGATCACATCTATCCATTCTGAGGGAAATCAGCCCTGAAGCTGAGGCTCCAATACTTTGGCCAACTCATGAGAAGAGAAGTCTCCCTGGAAAAGACCCTGATGTTGGAAAAGATGGAGGACACAAGGAGAAGGGGACGACAGAGGACGAGATGGTTGGACAGTGTTCTCGAAGCTACCAGCATGAGTTTGACCAAACTGCGGGAGGCAGTGGAAGACAGGAGTGCCTGGCGTGCTCTGGTCCATAGGGTCGCGAAGAGTCGGACACAACTAAGCAACTAAACAACAACAACAACACAGCCCTTTTTCTCTGTGTCCTACATCCCATTTACCTCCATCAACAGCAAAAAAGGAAGAGACGTGTATCCTGAGGCCTGACTCCCACCATTAGACTTCCAACTCCCCAACCGCCCCATTGCTGTGAATTCTTGAATTCACAAGAAGGAGATTTATGCTGAACCATAATTACCCATCAATGTGAGGTTGGTGTGAGATATGTGAAGCATTATAAAAGTTATTTCAATTGGAAAAGAGTTTGAGGCAGGGGAGATAAAGGGAAGTGCCAGACAAACCAAAACTCCAAAATATACTTGAAGAAGTTGCAATACAAAACTATACAGACTTATCTGGGAGTAAGACCCATTGAAATCAGTGACACTTACATCAAGGAAGACAGATATAGAATTGCATTATAATCCCTTTGAAATAAATGCTTACAACTTCCACCAACAGTGCATAGGAGTGTGCTTAAATCCCTATGCCGCCTCCAATCCTTCCAGCCAAATATATTTATCGGTGAGGGATGGGGTGGAAACTTGAGAAGCACCTTTGGCTATCAAGGAAGGAGTTGCATTGCTCAGTAGGCCTAATATAAATAATGAAGCAAAGAGAAGGACACCCCAAGATAGACAGCTTAGTGATGAATGTCCTCTGTGCCTTCTGTGCTGTGTATAGTTAAAAATACCTTGGTTGGTGTTATAGCGGAAAATGAGGATATTGCTCTGTGTCTAAGAGCAGTGGAAATAGAAGAAGAAAATAGGCAAAAAGCTGTCCCTCACCCGTTTAAACACAAGGTGAACATGCTGGATCAGGACAATCACCCATCTAGTCCAGCATCCCAACCAATCCCTGTGGAAAGCCTGCAAGCTAGACAAGACTGCAACAATATTCTGTCCATCAAAAATCCCCAGCACCAATTATTCAAAGGCAAAAGTTCTTTTGACAGTGGAAGTAAAACATAGGCATTGTGGGAAAACATGCCCTCTCTGAATTTATCTAATCCTCTTTTTAAGTCATCTGAGTTGGTGGCCATCACTGCAGCCTATTAGAGTTGCCATATCTTGAAGAGCAAAACGAGCACAGCCAGAGCTGCTGTTAGCCTGCCAAAGAGGCATAAGGGCCCAGTGGGAGTGGCCTACCGCCTTCCTGTCATGATAGTCCTGTACCCATGGACATCTGAACAGCCACTCCAAGAAGGATGCTGCCGTACTTCAGGGCTCTTCTTATCTTTTGGAAATGAAGAATGGGATTTGAAGCAGGTATAAGCAACTAGCTGGGTTCTATTCAAGACAATGTGGCTAAGGACAGTCATCAGCAAACAGATCAGCTGAGTCAAAGTATCTCCCCCCCCCCCCAACAATCTGACACAATTAGAACAAGGAGGGGCAAAGTTTCATAATATGATTTAATTAGTTCTCAGTAATTATCTTGGAGTCATTGTATTCCATTCAGTGCATACCAGTGTGTCCCTGGCACCTTTCAACAGTCCAGAGCTATGCCTAGCTTTGCCACCTGAGCAGTCACCTGAGCTGTACCTTGAGGCTTTCTTTGCAATTTGATTAGTATATTGCTTCCTCCAACTCAGTAAGGCTCCACTTCAAGTAAGAGCAAAGAGAGAGGCACAGGCTCAGAATATACTTTTATTCATCAAATACCAAGCAACTCTCCGTACACCTTGGATGTGATAGTAGTAGCAGTTTGTGCACATGGCTGTAGCGAATGAGGGCTACAATCAGGCACTGAAGAATATGGTTGGTGGTCTCAGCCATTGTGGGAAGATATTTTAAAATATTATCACAAGCCATTCAAGCACTTAGTGTTTGCAGCAGAACAACCAAAGAAACAAATTACAGTATTCGTTCTGCTTTAATGATGGACATAGTCATATGGCCACAATGGACTTTTCAGCCTCCTTAGAACAAGTTGCTCCCTTTGAACTGTCCATTGTCCTGCAGTATCCCTACCAGGGGGAATCGACACCTTCCCTGCTGCCCTGCACCAATACATATGGCAGCTGCCTCTTTTGTTAAGAGACAATTGCCTGTATTCTCACTATCCAAAAGCTTTTAGTATTCTTTAAGGAGTTTCTGCTTTAAATTTGCTATATAGATACAGCTTTATAAAACTGAGTGGCATGTTTTTAAAATAATAATAATTTTAAAATCCAGATTACTAAAAATAAAAAATAAAAATGAAGCGCTGTAGTTGCCTGACTGCATAAAACAACAATGTCTCAGAGGAACAGATTTTAAGACAGAGAAATAATTGCATAAGGTACAAGTGGATTTTATAGAGTCCAGAGGTGGATGTACTTCTACACCCATTGCGTCAGGAGACTGGGCATCAAGAGAGGAGACAAAAACATACTGTATCAGATTCAACTGGAGCCACTTTATTAATTATTACTGAAAAACTCTGAACCACATAGGTGGGAAAGACCACATGTGCACAGTATGCAAATCATCTGTTAGGCTCCAATGCTTTTTGGGAAGCCTGCCGTGCAGGGAGGACAGGTAAGTTAATCTTCTGGAGGAACTGCAAACCAAATTTGGACAAATTCAGAAAATGTGGACAGGTGAGGATTTTGTCTAACTCTTGTATGGAAGCAGCCCCCCCCCCCCCGACTGCCAGCCATTAAATGTGGCTTCCTGAGAAAGGATGGGGAGAAAAGGACTAGATGGACCCCCAGATGGTTAAGTCCAGTTTAATTTCCTTTGGGGTGTGGCACTCATCTATCTGGGTCACCCCAGTCACTCTTTGCCTATTTGGCTCTCAAATGCTTTCTTGAGTGCCTTCACCATTTAAATTGTAAATTATCTATATCAAAAAAGTAATCAGAAGCATCTATCAGCAACTAATGAGATCATAACTAATGAGCTTTGCATTTCAGTATCTCCCTCTTTATCTTTGTAGTGGGGAAAAAACAACTCCCATTCCCAGACATCACTTTTGTTCCCAAGAGTTCCCTGTGACATGAGACCATGGCCTATAAATGCCTCCAGGTAAGCCTCTACCTGCATCAGTTCCCTTGTTGATCCATCTCTGCTCTGAGTCTCCTAATCTTTCTAGAATGCTGAAAGCACTCCTAAGCGCATGCCTCCTCTTGGCCCCACTTTCTGCAGGTAAAATGGGAAACAATTGATGATCTTTAGAGGACACTGAAGAGAACTTGCTTCTTGGGAAGGAAGGGGAGTTAGGAGTGTAGACAACACCATAGAGAGCAAGGACTGCAGGGTTACAAAGAGAAAGTAGGGGAGAGTCAAGTCAAGAGATTATTTCTTGTGATGGCATACAGATAAACTATGTCATGTAGAAAAATAATGAAATATCCCATTCTAACATGGAAGCTGCATTTCAGCAATACACACAAAATGTGGAGATCTCTCTCTCTCTCTCTCCCTCCTTCCCTCCCTCTATGTGTGTGTGGGTGTGTGGGTGAGGGTAGGGAAACAGAGGGGGGATTTGCAAAGGCAAGAGATTGCCAGATGAAAATGTTGGACATGATTTCAAAGTGCAGGGAAAGTGCTAAGAAGGTGAATAAGCTTTTCTTTAGTGGGAGAGATGGAGAAAATATGCCTTAAAAATAGGACAGAATAATAATTCCATTGGAATGGAGTGTAAAAGTTGCTTGGGAAAGGAAAGGGAAGAAGAGAAAGTATGGTCATAGCAGAAAGAAATTAAATACATTTTACAAAGAAAGACACCTTCAAGTCTACTCCTTGGAACAGAGCACATCAACCCACTGGTGAGGTTCCAGATTCACTACTACTACTTGTTGATTGTGGAAATTTGGGGAGTTGAATGTGATTTGAGTGTCAGACAAGGATCCAGGAGGCTAGGGTTTGAATCTTCACTCAGCCATGAAGCTCACTGGGGGATCCTAGACCAGGCACTTTCCCTCAGCTTAACCTACCTCACAGGAATCTTCTGTGGATAAAATGGGGAGGGGAAAACCATGTACCTTGAGCTTCTTAGAGGAAGTGGCTTCAGATAAATAAATGAATTAGAAAAATAAGAAATTGACAGCAAGTGAAATTGATAGATTGGTTCATCCCTAGTCCAGGATCCTGTCCCAACACTGGCCAGGCCAATGACTATGGGAAGCACACAACCAGGACCACACCACAGCAACACTCTGGCTTACTGTGGGTTCCAGCAACTGTTATTTGAAATATGCTACTTTTGATATTGGAGGTAGTACCATTGTGCTCAGATCCAAGCTTGTGACCAAACAGTGGGAATAAAATGTCTTTAATGGATGGGAGGGAAAGTTGGCTGTGGGAAAGGGAGGGTACACCCCCCACTTCTTGAAAATAATTAAACCAGTGTTCTGAACAATGACTACAAAAGTTTTAATTAATGAGTGTTTTACTCATTTCATTTCATTCTCTTCTATTAAAATGCTTATTAAATTGAACACTTTTTAATTTAAAAGTTTAATTCACGATCACCTCCTCCTCTGTGCCTCATTAAGCAAACAGCAAAACAAAACAATGATGATGTTGATGATGATGATAATTCACGAATCTTTTCCTCCTGTCCTCAGCGGTATTTCTGGTGTGCAAACATAAGTTTAACGGGACTGGAATAACATCTAAAGGCAAAGAAAATAGAACTTGTAATAATAATGTTATATATACCTGTTCTGCCAGTGTTCTGCGTACAAATATAGGTAAGATTTGCCTGTCTTTTTGTCTTTTGCTGTTGGATTTGACCCAGGTTAAGATAAGTGAACTGTAAGGGTTCTACTAGCATATAGAAGTCTATGCTGGAGCAACTCACCAATGAAAAAAGTGAGGTGAGGAAGCGGTGGCACTTCAGCTGTAGATGAATTAGAACTCCCATCAGCTTCAGCTAGCCTGGCCACCAGTCAGGGATGATGGGAGATGAAATCCAACATCTGAAGTAAAGAATGAATGGCTTGCATATGAAAATGAGGAATCTAACATCACCTGATCACAAGCAGTGGCTGAATTTGGGTGCTGATCGTCAAGCTTGGAGAACTTGATTTGCATCAACCAGAAATCCCTATTGAGCCAAACCAATGAACTCCAGTTTAGTTTTGCTTATCAAACTAGGACAAGAAGCCTGGAATATAAGCTGAATATCCCCTTTGCCGCAAATGACATTAAAATTGAGAATCCTTTCCCAGATGTATAAAAGCTATTTAAAAACTGAGCAATCAGGATGGGAGATGAAGGTGCTTCACACTTTCATGGCTCCTTATCCCCCCTCAAGTAATTTTGAAAGAATTCTCAGTGATGAAATGATGAGGTAGGAACCAACATGAAGGAAGTATTCCTGTAATTCACCTCTTAAAAAGGGTTTCAGTTACACAGCTTGATTCAGAGTGGATCCCTCCACCGAGATGATATTTGGTTCCTACTTCAACCATTGGTTAAGGTTGATTTGATCCCTTTGCTTGGTGTTTACTTGACCATCCGTTCCAACATCACTGCTACATACTTGGAAGGAGAGTGGCAAGGGGCTAGTAAGGTTGGTACAATGCAAGTGCCTTGCAAAGTGTCTTGTGTTAAACAACAGGAGTTCAGGGAAGCATGCCCCAAACCTGCAAACTGTTAGGATCGACTAGAAGAGAGAGTGCAGTGTATTGCAGATGTATTGTCAGATGTATAGAAAAAGGCATGATTCTTCATGCAACAAATTTGACCTAAAATGAAGTTCTGCATAAATCCCTAATTTAATGCATTTTGCAAATTAATTGTGAACATAAAAAAGAGGCTGGTCCTATGGATTAAGGAGGCAAAAGACTACTGCTTGTGGTTGAGAGCTGAACTCTTAAATGCCTGCAGAAAACCTTTCTTTTCCACCAGGCCTGTGTAGACAATTAAGAATACACTGGTTTATTGAAATATATCTATTTAGTTTTAATATGGTTCTTATATATCTTTTATGTAATATAACTGAAAAACATTTTCATATCTCTTTCTTTCATGGTATAGACACATGCACACATTTAAATAAATAAAGAGCACCTTACTTTAGATTGACAAACTGAGTAATACATTCCATATTATTACTTTGAAAAGGTCCTGATTCAGGCAACACAGAAAATTGGAAGCATTATAATGAATGTGCTTTAGCAGCAATAGACCACATTTCCCCCCAGATCCTGATAGTTCTTTCAAATTCTTTTTCATAGATAAACCTGAAGCGCAAATTCAGAATACATGTTTGTCATCCAGATATTGTTTCTCAGGCGATTACAGCTTCACTGCAACGGATGGTAAATTCTTTGAGATGAAGATGCAATGCTGCAACACTGACCTGTGTAACAATGCAACTCTCAGCCGTAAGTTTCTGGATCATTGTAGAATCATTAACATGTTAGGGCTTGGATCCTTAGTCAATCAACAGTACTCAGAGGGACCTTCTAGGCATCTTTGTCTCTGCCTGAGAAGGGATGGGTTGCCTTTCCAGCCAGGCCTCTCCTTCTTCCTGTCCCTGGAAGCAGCACCATGAAGGATCAGATATATAATTGGATACCTGAGCTCCTGAACAGCTCATAAATAGCTTATGGTCCCTTCAAGTTCACTTTCAATTGGATGTTTCAAACATGGACCTTACAACCCACCTATCTTATGCAAGTGTCCTCCTGAATCACCCTTGAGCTACCGTATTTTTCGCTCTATAAGACGCACCAGACCATAAGACGCACCTAGTTTTTGGAGGAGGAAAACAAGAAAAAAAATATTCTGAATCTCAGAAGCCAGAACAGCAAGAGGGATCGCTGCGCAGTGAAAGCAGCAATTCCTTTTGCTGTTCTGGCTTCTGGAATAGCTGTGCAGCCTGCATTCGCTCCATAAGACGCACACACTTCTCCCCTTACTTTTTAGGAGGGAAAAAGTGAGTCTTATAGAGCAAAAAATACGGTAGTTCTTCTCTGTCTTTTAATTGGCAAGCACTACCTAAGCCAACAGTTATAATGGTGCTAAGATAAGACCTTACCTTGCAGCATTCTCTGAAATTTATTAATTGAATTTATTGAATTTATGTACCACCCTGTACCTGGCTGTCTCAGGGTGGTTCACAAAAACTCTCGGATAGCTCATTGCTGAAGAGCAGAAGAGAGACAGAATCTCTGTACAAAAATGGAGGACTAAGAGCCTATATTTTCAGAGAGGCTGCACCATAATCAATGGCATGAATACATTCAGAGAGATTAAAAGGAAAATAAAGTTCACACTCTCCCACCCCACTTTGGGTAAAGGTCATTCATTTCAGAGACCAATGGTGACTTTGTCCCATGCTCAGCCCTGAATCCAGATTGTTTCTAGAGCATGTTTTCATCCAAGAACACTTGCAGCTGTCCCAGGAAAATTGTAAGTTCCTAGGGTGGATTCCATTTATATAACACAGAGATACAAAAACAGGCAAAGACATTAACATGCTCACTGTACATTTGATCTTGGAAGTTCCTGATCGCAACATGCTGGCTGAAAATGGTCTGCAGTGCCCATCCTGCTTCTCCAAAGGAGAGGAAAAATGTGAAAGTGAGAAGACCATCAACTGCCTTGAGAATGAGACCCAATGTATTGATTTTAGAGGAGCTCTTAATAAAGGTAACATTGCTATTCAGTCAGGGGGAAAGGCCGAGTCATTGGCTGGGACTCTGTCCTGATCTCCTTCTCTCCCTTCCTTCCTCTCTTTTTCCATTGCATGTTGCTGGAAAAGTCAGAGGGATCATATCTCTTACTGGCTCCACTCTGCACTCTTCCTTAGTGTTTTGCCTGCCTGGACTTTGCCCTTCAACTTTCATAATGCCACTTGCTTGTCTAGAAGCAGGATTCAGATTGAGATGTTTATATTAAATACTCTTCTGAACCAAAGAGGAAAGTGCATTCATTGCTCCACCCCAGTTGCATCTTGGTCTTTCCACCACTGGGATGCAGTGCAGGACAAAATGTGTGCCTCTTTCTCAAAAAGCATATTTATTATGTAAAAGAAATGTAATTAAATTTCCTTAAATTCTGTGACCGTGAGCAGTATCTGGCTAACTCAGACCATTAGTGCAAGGATTTATAGTTGTGCAACAGAATTTCCACTCTCTTCTGCCTGTAGGTGCTCTGTATCTTCCTAAAAGCTGCTCCAAAGATTTAGCTGTCATAATCTAACTGAATTCGTAAAAAGATAAATTGCTTTATATGCATTATAACACTGTGATGCAGGTGGCGCTGTGGGTTAAACCACAGAGCCTAGGACTTGCCAATCAGAAGGTCTGGCGGTTCGAATCTCTGCGACAGAGTGAGCTTCCGTTGCTCGGTCCCTGCTCCTGCCAACCTTGCAGTTCAAAAGCACGTCAAAGTGCAAGTAGATAAATAGGTACCGCTCTGGCAGGAAGGTAAATGGCGTTTCCGTACGCTGCTCTGGTTCACTAGAAGTGGCTTAGTCATGCTGGCCACATGATCCGGAAGCTGTACTCCAGCTCCCTTGGCCAATAAAGAGAGATGAGCGCCGCAACCCCAGAGTCAGTCACAACTGGACCTAATGGTCAGGGGTTCCTTTACCTTTACCTAACACTGTGACACCAGATGGCAATGTGGAGTCCTATCTTTCTGCATTGGGATTTCCCAACACATTGAACTGAATCGCTTTTTTCATGTGCCTGGATCCAGCCTTAAATGCACACCTCCCTATCAGCGTTTCTGAGGAATAATGCTCTTTGGAGAGGGACCAATTTTACCACACCTTTTCTTCCTGAAAAGAAGAGGGGAGTGGGAATGAACCGGGGAGGGGTATATGGAGGGAAGAGGCAGAGTCCAGACCATTTGAGCTGCCTCTGCCCTACACCCCACCCCCATCTTTCTCCTGCCCTTTGCAGCCTGGGCTTTGCTAGTTTCACTTTTGAAGGCAGAGTAAGAATTCTGATAGGAGTTCCTGATCGGCCTTGGGACACACCCCCTTCTCCTACTTCATGTTATATGTTTTTTAACATGAAAATAGATATGGTAAAATAAAAGGAGGATTCTCTGGGTGCTTAGGTCACAGTTTGGGACACTGGGGGAGCCTCAGTTGGCATCCAACCTACCTGAGAGACAATGGAGTCCAATTCCAGCTTTTTATGCGTCTGCATCACACTGTTGACTCATGGCAGGATCACACACTCAAGGCTCACAAACAAGGGAGGGAGTGTTGTTTTCAAATATCTTTGTGTGGCCGCAGCATGTGCCTTTTAACAGGGCCAAGAGATGGCAGGGATAGAATTCCTTGCATTTTAATGCAAATCACCTGACCACAAGAATTTGATTTTGTTAACATAGTTAATCAGGGCAGTTTTCAGAACCTCTAATTTCATTATATTTTATAAATATAACGTGTTTATTAATAAACCTTAATATCTTGAGACTCCTTTGGGTATGATGCCAATTTTGATTTACATCTGAGTAATTTTTTTACCTGAAATCCTAATGTTGAAAATTTTGTATATTCATGTTCTGATGAAATTATAGTTTTCAGATTTCTTAAATATACACTTTTTAAAACTAATGTGTTAAAATTCTCATTCACCATCACAGGCATCATCCCCTATTCCCTGGGTAAAGGACTAAAGTCAATTTTTTCTCTCCTTTTTTCCCTAGGTTATTCTCTGCACCACAGATTCACTTTCCAAGGTTGTGCAACAACAGATTTTTGTGCCATCCGGAAAAATGGAAGACATTCTATTGGAACTGGGAAATTTGTTCTTACAGTTACCAAAGAAAGCTGTTACAGTGCTTCACAAATCTCACACCAGCCTGAACAGGAAGGGTAAATGGGACAGTGTAGACCTCCTCCTTGTGTATTCCAAAATCCATGGCAATGAGGGGGAATTGGAGGCCTAGTGGTGAAATCCAGGACTCGGGATCTCTGTTTCTTTCTTGCTTGCTTTTGGTGGAGGTAAAGGGAAACAAGTGTAGCACCCTGCTTGTGGTTAACGCTTAGCTGGAATGAAATATTCAACGCAGCAATAGAGAAATTAAAATAATAATTTATTTGTCAGACAAATAAATGAGCGACACAGTGGTATATGGATACCAAAGCTCTGCCCACTCCAGCCCTGATGGCCAGCACTTATATTCCCTCAGCCCAGCCCCCTTGCTCCTCCTTTGGCTGCCTCTGTCCAATCAGCCTGCTTGAAATTCCTATTGGCTGTTTGCTAGAACCAATCATAAAAGATACACCCATTTCCTATTACCTTTTATGGGAGACAAAGAGCTATATTTCCTTCTATCCATAAATGGCAGACAAGTAGCCATATATCTTACATTTGCCTCGACCAGGCACCTTAATTATCAGATCATCTTTGCCCTATTGCCCTATTACCCTATTCACTCCAAAACAGATGGCTAAAACAGATGGCTCATTAAATTTTATCTTAAACAGAGATCTTGGGTTCACCTTCTCACACACCATCAATGAAATAAGAATCTAACATAAGAATCTAACATTTCTTACTTTCTAAATCCTTTGCATAATTACATTTAAGCCAATATATTTCATACATAACATAGATAGATTTTTAGAAGGAAAGGTCTTTTCAAAGTAAAGAAGAATTTAATAAAAACAGTGCCCAGAAGCAACCCCTTAGATCTACACCCCCCCTTCAAGCCATCTGCTGTTTCTATTTAGCTTTTGCCCTTTAACCTTAGGAAGATGTGGCTCAAGTCTTCTGTTAAACAATAAATTTCACTATTTACCAACTCTTAATTGTGTCTTTGCAGCTTGATTGTATTCTGTAATTTGTATGGTCAGTGTGACCTTTTGCTCCCAGCCTGTAATTTCCTTTTACAACCCTGAGGCACTCGCTTATAGATCAGAGGGGCCCTGTTTAGGAAGATAAACATCTGCCAAAGCACCCAGGCAGCTGCTTTATGCCTGGCATGAGAGATACAAACATTTACAAATATATTTTTAAAGCTCATTTTAAAATGCAGATCTTCATCAGATGCCTCACAAGAGCAGATAAAAGGGTGTCAGAATGTGGGGGTTGTGGATTCTAAATACAAAGAACTCTGTAGTTATCATTTAAAAATTGTTAAGTTGTATTATGAGCATTATAATGCAAAATAAACGCCCTCCCATCAGATGTCAAAGCGATAAACAACTACCTGACATTCAGAAGACATCTGAAGGCAGCCCTGTTCAGGGAAGTTTTTAATATTTGACATTTTAGTGTATTTTTCATCTTTGTTGGAAGCCGCCCAGAGTGGCTGGGGAAACCCAGCCAGATGGGCGGGGTACAAATAATAAATTATTATTATTATTATTATTATTATTATTATTAATGGTTATGGAAAATAAAATGCTGGTTCTCAGATTTGTTTCTTTCAGATACAAATGCAATTATTATTTATTGCTTTAGCTGAAGAGATTACAAAAATAAAATACATAAAATTGGATAAAAACAAAATAATATACATTGCACAGCTAAAATTGTTATTGTAATCAGACAATTTGTTAGATAAGAGGTTTCTCCTCTGAAGAATTTAGCTTAGGGCATTTTTTCATCCAGAGTCCACTGGAGCTCAGCTCTGGCCCCTTTCATGTGGGTGCCATTGCAATTCTAAGAGAACAAGTGTATATATATATAGTGTATCATTAAAAAATAGTTAAGTTTTCATTATGATCATTATAATGCAAAATAAATGGTTATGGAAATTAAAATGCTGGTTCTCAGATCTGTTTCTTTCGGATACAAATGCAATTATTATTGATTGCATTAGCTGAAGAGATTTCAAAAATAAAATACATAAAATTGGATAAAAACAAAATAATATACATTGCACAGCTAAAATCATTATTGTAATGAGAAAATGTGTTAGATAAGAGGTTTCTCCTCTGGAGAATTTAACTTTCTTTCAGCCAGAGTTCACTGGAGCTCAGCTCTGGCCCCTCTCATGTGGGTGCCATTGCCATTCTAAGAGAACAAGAAAGAAGTTCATGGTGAGCTCTATCAGCTCTTTTTCTAGAAAAAAAACTGATGGGCAAAAGATGTGGGACATAATATACAGATGACAGATTGGGAAAGATTATGGAAAAATGATATAAAATTTACGGCATGTATGGTACTTAAGGAGAATTATATGAAAATGTTGTACAGATGGTAATTAATTCCGGTTAAACTATCAAAGATGTACAAAAGAAAAGAAAGTAAGTGTTGGAAGTGTAAAAAAGCAGGGGGTACGTTTTACCATATGTGGTGGCAATGTAAGGTTATAAAAAGGTTTTGGGAAATGATCTCTAATGAGTTTTAAAAAGTTTAAAATAACATTTGTTTAAAAACCGGAAGCTTTCTTAATAGGTATAAATGAAATGGAAATACCGAAAGAATACAAAAATCTGTTTATATACACAACAACAGCCACACAGACATTGATAGCCCAACAATGGAAAGAAGAAGAAGTCACAACCAATAAAGATTGGCAACTTAAATTAATGGAATATGCTGAAATTGCTAAATTAACCGTAAAACTAAAAAAATCAAGAAGACAACAAATATTTTTAAAAGAATGAAAAATGTTTATTGCATATTTACAAAAGCATTGTAAGGAAATTAACAAAATAACAGGTTTTACAAAACAAAAACAAACAAAAAAACCTTTACATGAAACTGTTGGGAGAGGAAATGGCACACCACCTCACTGAAGGTTGGCTTCTTGGATTGAGTTTAAGATAAAGGAGATAAAAAAATAGATTGCAAGTATAATTTCATTCCGCAGAAAACTTTGTGTGTGATTGTGTAACTGAGAGAAGATTCTTAAACAGTGGCTGTATTTGTAGGATTAAAGAGTGTGAGGCAGGAGAGATAGAGGGAAGCGCCAGAGAAACCAAAACTCCTAACAATACCTTGAAGAAGTCACAATACAGAACTATACACAGTTATCTGGGCGTAGAACCCATTGAAATCAGTGGCACTTACATCTAGGTAGACAGATATTGAATTGCATTGTAATCCCTTTGAAATAAATGCTTACTACTTTCACCAACAGTGTGCTAAAATCCCTCCTCCGCCTCCAATTCTTCCAGCCAATTTTATTCATAGCTGCGGGATGGGGTGGAAACATGAGAAGCATCTTTAGCTATCATAGCAGGAAGCAAACTTCCTTTGAAAGTGGAGGTCGAACATAGACATTGTTGGTTATTTTGCCCTGCCAGAGTTTGTCTAATCCTCTTTTTAAGTCATCTAAACTGGTGGCCATCACTGCCTCCTATGGAAGTGAGTTCTATGATTGAACTTTGCACTGCATAAAATATTATACAGCACATAGCTTCTGAATTGCACTAAGAATTATTTTACCCCTCCTTTCAACTATCTCAGGTAAGACATTTATGAAATTATGGCGTAAATCATTAAATAGAATACTTTTCTTTCTTCTTTAACTTTACTAAACACAAGCAAAATAAATAAAATAAATTAGAATACCTTCTCCAGGACAATCCTTCCAGGCAAATATATTTATTGGGGCGGATGGGGGAGACAATTGAGAAGCACCTTTAGCTATCAAGGAAGGAGTTGCATTGCTAAGTAGGTCTAACATAACATAATATAAATAATGAAGCAAAGAGAGGAACACCCCAAGATAGACAGCTTAGTGCAGAATGTCCTCTGTGCCTTCTGTACTGTGTGGCTAAAAATGCCTTGAGTGGTGGTATGAGCAGGAAATGAGGGTTTTGCTCTGCGTCCAAAGCAATAGAAAGAGAAGAAGAAGATAGGCAAAAAAAGAGCACAGCCAGAGCTGTTGCTAACCATCCAGCAGGGGAAAGAAGCATGAGGGCACAGTGTGAGTGGTCTACTGCCCTCCTGTCATGATAGTCCTGTACCCATGGACATCTGATCAGCTGCTGCAAGAAGGATGCTGCAGTATTTCAGGGTTCTTCTTAGCCTTTGAAAATGGAGAATAGAATAAACAATTAGCTGGTTTCCATTCAACACAATGTGGCCAAGGACAGTCATCACCAAACAGATCAGATGAGTCAAAGTATCACTCCCTGTTCCAACAATCTGACACAATTAGAACAAGGAGGGGAGAAGTTCCATAAAATGATTTAATTAGCTCTCAGTAATTATCTTGGAGTCATTGTATTCCATTCAGTGCACAGCATTGTGTCCCTGGCACCTTTCAAAAGCCTTGAGCTTTGCCAGCTGAGCAGTCACCTGAGCAGTTCCTTGAGGCTCTCATTGCACTTTGATTAGTGGCCTGGAAGGTAAGAAAAAATACATTGCTCCTTCCAAATCCGTAAAACCCCACATCAAGTAAGAGCAAAGACAGAGGCAGGGGCTCAGAATATACCTTTATCCATCAAGGACCCAGCAACTTTCCATAGACCTTGGATGTAATAGCCGTTTGAATTAGCTGTTTGTGCACATGTCTGTAGCAAATGAGGTCTACAGTCAGGCACTGAAGAATATGGTTGGCCATCTTAGCCATTGTGGGAAGAGATTTAGAAATATTATCACAAGCCCTTCAACCACTCAGTGCTTGCAACAGAACAACCAAAGCACTAAATTAATTGTTTTGCTTTAATGATGGGCATAGACATATGGCCTCAATTGACTTTGCAGCATTCTTGGGAAAAGTTGATCATTTGGAGTTCTCCGTGGTCCTGCAGTACCCCTACCAGGGGGAGTTGACACCTTCCCTGCTGCCCTGCACCAATTCATGTGGTAGCTGCCTCATTTGCTTATAGATAATCTTCTGTATTCTCACTATCCAAAACCTTTTAGGATTCTTTAAGGAGTTTCTTCTTTAAAATAGCTATGTGGATAAAACCTTATATAACTGGATGGCAGGCATGCTTATTAAATAATCATAATTTAAAAATCCATGTTACTAAATTTTTTTGAAGAGCTGTAGTAGCCTGGCTGCACAAAACAACAAAGTCTCAGAGGAGCACAGTATCAGATTCAGCTAGAAACACTTTATTAATTATTACTGAAAAATTCTGAACCACATAGGTGGGAAAGACCACATGTGCACAGTAATCAAATCATCTGTTAAGTTCCAATGCTTTCTGGGCAAGTCTACCCTGCAGGGAGGACAGTTATGTTCATCCTCTCAAGGATCTTCATACCAACATTAGACAAATTCAGAAAATGTGGGCAGGTGAGAATTTTTTTCTAATTCTTGTATGGAAGCAGCCCCCACTCCCAGCCAAGGAATGCCAACCTCCAATTGTGGCTTCCTGAGAAAGGATGGGGAGAATAGGACTCACTTGTTGGGTGAGCTTTGGGTATCAGGTGAAGGTAAAGGACCCCTGGATGGTTAACGTCAGTTGAAATAGACTTTGGGGTGTGTCGTTCATCTCCGCTTCCAGGCTCAGTGAGCAGATTTTTGCCCACAGACAGCTTTATGGGACATATGCCCAGCAAGACTAAATCACTTCTGGCCCATAGAGGGCCATGACGAATGTCAGGGCACATGGAAACACCTTGTACCTCCCCCCCCACAGTGCTGCTTATTTACCTACTCCCACTGGTATGCTTTTGAATTGATAGGTTTGAGGAGCTGGGACAGAGCAACGGGAGTGCACCCTGTAGTGCAGAATCAAACTGCAGACCTTGTGATTGGCAAGCCCTAGAGACCTGGTGGTTTAGGCCACAGCATAACTTGCATCCCTTTGGGTATCAACCCAACATGCACACCTAGGTCCCACTGCTCCATGTTTACCCAACATTTCCATGGCACTTCAGCACCCCCTGCAAAGAATTAAGGATTGGCAGATGAACCCCAGAAAAGCCACAAAATACCTAATCTTTTTCTGCCCAACTTTGCCACCTTCCTAGATGCAGCTGAAGCCAGTGTGACCAATTTCTGTCTACTTTCTTCTTTCTGTATCTCTCCTTCTCATCAGCTTTGTTCTTACCTATTTCCTCTAAAGCATAAATAAAAAAGCCATCCACAAAAGGAATATCCTTTACTTCCAAATACATATCCTTACATTCTACCTCTGTCTTACTTGTCTTCACGTGAAGGGATTGATTCACCACCCCCACTCTATTTCTGTGTGGATGCACTAACAGCTTTTGGAGATAATTTGGAGCTGAACCAACAATTTCTCTTCCTCAGGTGGCCTTTGCACATGGCTCCCTAATGGAGGAAGCTCCATGGACAATGATGGCTCCAATTGAGACCTTCCTCATAGTTTGTTTGTTTGTTTTTTGTTTTTTAAAAGCCAGACAGTGCCCACGGGGTATCGAACTGCTGTTAAGCAATTGGTGAATCTGCAAAGATTGTTCCGAAGTAACCGCAAGGCTAATCTGCCCCCCTTTTTTCACCTTCCTCATAGTTGTGTGGGTGACTGATTCATACCTGGCACTCGCTCAGTCACTGGCACATTCAATTCCTGAGGTCTCACTTCATCCCTTTTATGCTTTGGAAACCATGGCTGAGACAGCAGGATCGTTATACTGGTTAAAACCTCCATTGCATCCACATGTACCCATAGTCCATTCCATTCTTTCCAGCCTTGCTCAAGTATCCAGTGTTTTCCTGAAGGAACATATCCACCCCCATCATTCAGTCCAGACACTGAGACCTAGCTCTGAAGGCCTTCTCACTACTCTGAGAAGTGAGGTTAGAGGGAACTAGGCAGAGGGCCTTCTTGGTAGTGGTGCCCACACTGTGGAACGACCTCCCCTCAGATGTCATGAATATAAGTAACTATCGAACCTTAGAAAACATCTGAAGGCAGCCCTGTATAAGGAGGTTTCTAATGTTTGAAGTTTTATTATGTTTCTGTATGTGCTTGAAGGTGCTCAGAGTGGCTAGGGTGACCCAGTCAGATGAGTGGGGTAAAAAAAATAAAAATATTATGACTATTAGGAGGAATCTTATTTTGTAGGTGGCTTCTGGGTTTTTGCCCTTTTCTTATTTTGCTCTCACTTCCTTTCTTGAGTGCCTTCAACATTTGCATTGTAAATTATCTATATCAAAAAAGAAATCTGAGAAGTGTCTATCAACAACTAATGAGATCATAGACAATTCCTACAGTGAGCTTTGAATTTCAGTATGTCCCTCTTTATCTTTGTGGTGAACAAACAACTCCCACTGAACCATTTGTTCCGAAGTGTTGCCTGGGACATGAGACCATGGCCTATAAATCCCTCCAGGGAAGCCTCCACCTGCATAAATTTCCTTGTTGATCCATCTCTGACTGAGTCTCCTAATCTTTCTAGAATGATGAAGGCACTCCTGAGCGCATGCCTCCTCTTCGCACTGCTTTCCCCAGGTAAAATTAGGAACATTTAATTATCTATAGAGGACACTGAAGAGAACTTGGGAGGGAAGGGGAGTTAGGAGTGTAGATCAAAACATAGACAGCAAGGACTGCTGGGTACCAAGAGAAAGTAGGGGAGAGTCAAGTCAAGAATTTATTTCTTGTGATGTCATACAGATAAATAATGAACTATACCACTCTAACATGGAAGCTGTGTTCCAGCAATTCACACAAAATAGTGGAGATCTCTCTCTCTCTCTCTCTCTCTCTCTCTCTCTCTCTCTCTCTCTCTCTCTCTCTGTGTGTGTGTGTGTTTTGTGGTGTGCTTATGTATGTGTGTGTTTGTAAATACACACACAAGGCTGGGTAGGGAAACAGAGGGGGGATGTGCAATTGCAAGAGATTGCCAGATGAAAATGTTGGGCATGATTTCAAAGTGCAGGGAAAGTGCTAAGAAGGTGAAAATTCTTTTCTTTAGAGGGGGAGGGGGAGAAAATATGACTTAGAAAATAGGGCAGAATAATAATTCCATCGGAAAGGAGAATAAAAGTTGCATAAGAAAGGGAAGGGAAGAAAACAAAGTATGGCTATAGAAAGAAGAAATTAAATACATTTTACAAATAAAGACACCATCCCCTTGGAACAGATCACATAAACTCACTGGGGAGGATCCAGATTCCCTACTACAGTGGTGCCCCACAAGACGAATGCCTCGCAAGACGGAAAACTCACTAGATGAAAGGGTTTTCCGTTTTTTGAGCTGCTTCGCAAGACGAATTTCCCTATGGGCTTGCTTCGCAAGACGGAAACGTCTTGCAAGTTTGTTTCCTTTTCCTTAACACCGTTAATACAGTTGCGACTTGACTTCGAGGAGCAACTCATAGAACGCAGTGTACATAGTAGCCTTTTTTGAGGTTTTTAAAGACTTTGGTGATTTTTGAAGCTTTTCCAAAACTTCTTTTGCAGCCATTTGGTAAGTTAAGCTTTTAAAACTTTTTTGGGGGGTTTTGGATTTTGGGTTGGGGTGTTTGGAATTCAAGGACTTGGTGTTGGGGAGGGGTTTGCAAGAATCTGGAAGCTTGTGTGGTTTTTTTCTGCATTTTTATGATTTTCTGTGACCATTGGGGCACTCTGCTGTTTTTTAAAAAAAATTCTGGATTTGAATTTCTGTGTGCTGGGTGGCTGGGGGAACAGTTGGGGAGGGGTTTGCAAGAATCTGGAAGCTTGTGTGGTTTTTTTCTGCATTTTTATGATTTTCTGTGACCATTGGGGCACTCTGCTGTTTTTTAAAAAAAATTCTGGATTTGAATTTCTGTGTGCTGGGTGGCTGGGGAAACAGTTGGGGAGGGGTTTGCAAGAATCTGGAAGCTTGTGTGTTTTTTTCTGCATTTTTATGATTTTCTGTGACCATTGGGCCACTCTGCTGTTTTTTTTAAAAAATTCTGGATTTGAATTTCTGTGTGCTGGGTGGCTGGGGGAACAGTTGGGGAGGGGTTTGCAAGAATCTGGAAGCGTGTGTGTTTTTTTCTGCATTTTTATGATTTTCTGTGACCATTGGGCAACTCTGCTGTTTTTTTAAAAAAAATCTGGGTTTGAATTTTGAAATGCTCTTTACAGTATGTGTGACTTTAAAGAGCACTTAATAAACTCTTGTTGTACCAAATTTGGCTTTGTTTGGACTTTTTTTGACCATAGGAACGCATTAATTGATTTTCAATGCATTCCTATGGGATTTCGTGCTTCGCAAGACGAAAAATTCGCTAGACGAAAAAATTCACGGAACGAATTAATTTTGTCTTGCGAGGCACCACTGTACTGCTTGTCGGTTGTGGAAATCAGAGGAGCTGAATTTAGGAGAGCCAGTGTGCTGTTGTGATTAGAGTGTTTGACAAGGATCCAAGAGGTCAGGGTTTGAATCCTCAAAAAGCTAATCAAATTGGTGGCCTTCACTATCACTTGTAGAAAATTCCATAGTTTAATTGTGTTCAGATCTAATCTTGTAAACAAATAGTGAAAAGAAAATGTATTTAAGTGAGAGTCTTGATTGGAGGAAAAGTGGGTGGTGGGAGAGGGAGGGTTCACCTCCCCACCTCTTGGAAATAATTCAACCAGTGTTCTGGACACTGGCTTCAGGAATGTTAATCAATGATTGTTTTACTCATTTCATTTCATTTTATTCTATTAAAATGCTTCTTAAATTGAACCTGTTTTAATTTAAAAGTTTTAATTCACTATCACCTCCTCCTCTGTGTCTCATTAAGCAAGCAACAAAACCAAATAACAATAATGGTAATGGTAATAATAATCTATGAAGTAATCTTTTGCTCTTTTCCTCACCATTATCTCTGAAGTGCAGATATATCTATAACAAGACTTGACTGACATATACTGGCTATTCAAAAACACATTCTAACTCCAACGAAAATTTCTGTGAGGCCACTGTTCTGAGTACAAATATAAGCAAGATTTTCATGACTTTTTGGCTTTTGTTGTTGGAGTAGATCCATGTTAATATCTAGTTCTACTAGAATATAGCATATGTTAACATAGTTCTACTAGGGTTCTACTAGCATGCAGAAGTCTATTCTGGGGCAACTCACCCATGAAAAAAGTGAGGTCAGGAAGCTGTGATACTTCAGCTGTAGATGAATTAGAATTCCCATCAGCCTCAGCTAATCAAACTAATCAAAGGCTGAGCAATCGGGATGGGAAAAGAAGATGCTTCACACTTTCATTACTCCCTCAAGTATCTGCCCTCAAGTAATTTAGAAATTATTCTCAGAGATGAAATGGTGAGGAAGGAACCAACATAAAGGAAGTATTCCTGTAGGTCAACTTTTAAAAAGGGTTTCAGTTAGCCAGCTTGATTCAGACTGGCTCCTCCACCCATCGAAAGTTCTAAATGGTAGACTGAGAGGCATCCCCTATGAGAAAAGGCTTTGTTTATGTTCTCAGGACGTTGATTACATGAAGCATATCCTACTGCACTACGAGCAGTACGAGCAAGCAAGGGATCAACTGATCAAACCCTTACTGGCAAACTTGCCGGGAAAATCAGAAGCCTCCCATTTTAAATACCTTCTGGAAGACAGGTCAAATGATATTACACTGGCCATGGCAAAGTTTCTTTCAGAGGTTGTAAGAAGCAAAGATCATTATACTCTAGACCAAACAAAATGACTGCCTTGATCTCTTTCACCTGGTTGTTTGGTTCTTTTAACTGTATCTTGTTTTGAAATTGTTTTGTGGGTCTATGGACCTCAATAAAGATATTTGATTCGATAAAACCATTAACATGCTCACTATACTTCTGCTTTTGTCAGTTTCCGATCACATCATGCTGGCTGAAAATGGTCTGCAGTGCCTATCCTGCTTCTCCAAAGGAACCAAAAAGGGTAAAAGTGAGAAGACCATCAACTGCCTTGAGAATGAGACCCAGTGTGTTGATTTTGAAGGAGATCTTCATATAGGTAACATTGCTACTCAGATGGGGGAAAGGCCTAGTCATTGGATGTGTCATTTAGACTCCCTCCTGCACCCCTTCTCTCCCTTCCTCCCTCTCTCTTTCCCTTGAATGTTGCTGGAAAAGTGAGAGGAACCACATCTCTCACTGCCCCCACTCTGCACCCTCCCTTAGTCTTTTGCCTGCCTGCTCTGTGTCCTTTAACTCTCGTAATGTCACTTGCTTGCCCAGAAGAAGGATTCAGAGCAAGATTTGTATATAAAATACCCTTCTGAACAAAGTAAGGAGCGCATTCATTGCTTCACCCCAGTTGCATTTGGATCTCTCCACCACTGGGATATAGTCTTGGACAAAATGTGTCCCTCTTGCTCAAAAAGCATATTTATTATGTAAAAGGAATGCAATAAATTTCCTTAAATTCTGTGACAATGAGCAGTATATGGCTAACTCAAACAATTAATGCAAGGATTTACATAGCAACATTGGTAAAGAGCTTTATATGCGTTATAACACTGTGGCAACAGATGGCATTGTGCAGTTCCATCTTTCACCAACAGAACTTCCTTACATGAAGTTTACAATGCTTCTATCTGAATTGCGTTGTGTCTAGATCCAGTCTTACATGCCCCATGAGGAAAGAGGCAGAATCCAGGTCATTTGAGCTGCCTTTGCCCTACATATTTTCTTCTCATTCTCCTCCTGCCCTTTCCAGCCTTGGCTTTTCTAGTTTATCTTTTGAGGGCTGGGTAAGAATTCTCAGGAGAGTTCCTCATTGGCTCTTGGGATTCATGTTAGATGTGTTTAACATGAAAATGGATATGGTAAAATAAAAGGATTCTCTGGATGCCTAGATCACAGCTTGGGACAATGAGGGAGCCTCAGTTGGCATCCAACCGTCCTGAGAGACAATGGAGTGCATCTCCAGCTTCTTATGCAGGTGCATCACGCTGTATACTCATGCCAGGATCACATACTCAAGACTCACAAAAAAGAGAGGGAGTGTTGTTTTCAAATCTTGCTGTGTTGCCACAGCATGTGACTTTTAACATTCCCAGGGGATGGTAGGGATAGAATTCCTCCAATTTTATTGTAACTCACCTGCCCACAAGAATTTGATTTGGTTAATCTTGTTAATTAGGTCTGCTTTCAGATCCACTAATCTCATTATATTTTATTAAAAAAAACCCTGTTTATTAAAAATCTTCATTTATTGAGACTCCTTTGAGGAGGATGTAATTTTGAATTATATTTATCTGAGTTATTTTTTTACCTGAACTTCTAATGCTGAATATTTTGTATATTCATGTTCTGATGAAATTATGATAATATTCAGATTACTTAAATATATACATTTTAAAACTATCTTATTAAAATTCCCATTCACCATTACAGGCACCATCTCCTAGTCCCTGGGTAAAGGACTAATGTCAACATTTGTTTTCTTTCCCACTAGTTTTCTTAGCGCACCAGTATTTCACTTTCCAAGGTTGTGGAACAACAGATTTTTGTGCCATCCCAAAAAACAGAAGAATACTTGCAGCTGGGAGATTTACCCTTTTTATTACCCGAAAAGATGTTATAATTCTTCACGAATCTCACACCAGTCTGAACATTAAGGGTAAATGGGAGGGTGTAAACCTCCTCCTTGTGTATTCCAAAATCCATGGCAATGAGGGGGAATTGGAGGCCTAGTGGAGGTTTAGTGGTGAAATTCAGGACTCAGGATCTGTGGTTCTTTCTTTTATGATTTCGGTGGAGGTAAAGGGGAGCAAGGGGTGGAGATAAAGGGGTCAGAATGTGGGCATTGTGGATTCTAAATACAAAGAACTCTGTAGTGTATCATTAAAGAATAGTTATTTTTTCATTATGAAAATAATGAAGTTGCATGTGGAGGAGCGGAGACGCGAACCTGATTCACCAGATTAAGAGTCTACCACTCTCAGCCACTACACCACACTGGCTCTCTCTGGAGGACTGACTTCCTGTCTACTCCTCACTTCTATTTCTCATCAATTATTCACTGCCATATTATAACATGTTTTGGTTTTGATATTATTTATTCTATCCTAGGTTTTCCATCAGACTTAAAACTCCTACTGAAGTTATTCAAATGCTGCTACAGACTTCAAGCTGTCAGTACTATTTTTCAGATAAATTTTAAAGACTTCCCATTTTGAGATAAATACTTCCTTTGATTTTTTTTTATTCTTTCTGATAAATTATCTAATTCCGCATAGTCAATCATTTTTTGAGTCCACTCTGATCAAGAAGGGACTTTGTCACTTTTCCAATTTGTCACATTGAGTATTTTTGCTGTAACCATAGCATAAAGAAAAAGTTCCTTAGCTTTTTTAGGGATTCCAAATCTGTGATTCCCAGTAGGTAAGCTTCTGTTTTTTTGCTAAAAGATATTTTAAACATTTTTTCCAATTTGGAATGAATATCCTCCCAGAACACCTTGATTCCTTTACATTGCCACCACATGTGGTATAAATTACATGGTTTTTCTTTACTCCTCCAACAATTGCTTTGTACACTTTTATACATCTTGGAGAGCTTCCAAGGGGTTATGTACCATCGATGTTGCATTTTAAGGAAGTTCTCTGTAAATTTCCAACCTGTTTCCCACAGATTTTCCCACTGTTTCATGGTTATTGTGTACCCAAAATCCTGCAACCACTTAACCATAGCTGGAGTGATCTCCTCCTCCTTTACTTCCCAGTCAAGGAGGAGTTGGTATGCTTTGCAGAGTGTTTTAGATTTAGAATTTACTAAATCGGATTCGAATCTAGAAGTCTCTGTGGCAAAACCTTTTTGTTTATCAATTTTGAATGTCTCATATAGTTGATGGTATTGAAACCAGTCCGTTACGTACTCCCTTATTTCCTCAAAGCTTTTTAACTTAAATTGATTATCTTATTCCTTTAGGAGTAATTTATATGATGGCCACATTCCCTGGGTATTTTTCCTCTTAACTGCACAGGCCTCTATTGGGGAGATCCATCAAGAGATTTTGGGTTCTAACAAGCTTTTGTATTTCTCCCCTACAACAAACAATGATTTCCTGATAATGTGGTTTGTAAAGCCTCTATGAATTTTAGCTTTCCCATAAGCCAAATACGCATGCCAACCCCATCGGCTGTCAAACCCTTCCAGGTCCAGCAAGTCCAGATCCTGCAATGTGCACCTTTCTTTCAACCAGGTGAAGCAGGTCATCTCATAATACAATTTCAGATCAGGCAGGGATCAGGCAGCCCTTGATTTCTATGGTGTTTGTCTGCACTCCTAATTCCCACCCGCGTCCCAGTTAGTGGAAGTAGTAACCAGTTCTTTCAAAGGGATTACAATGCAATTCTATACCTGTCTACCTAGATGTAAGTGCCACTGATTTCAATGGGTTCAACGCCCAGATAACTGTGTATAGTTTTGTCTTGTGACTTCTTCAAGATATTGTTAGGAGTTTTGGTTTCTCTGGCGCTTCCCTCTATCTCTCCTGCCTCACACTCTTTAATCCTACAAATACGGCCACTGTTTAAGAATCTTCTTTACTTACACTCAAACACAGAAATTCCTGTGGTATGAAATTATATTTGCAATCTATCTTGTCATCTCCTTTATCTTAAACTCAGTCCAAGAAGCCAACCTTCACTGAGGTGGTGTGCCATTTCCTCTCCCAACAGTTTTATGTAAAGGTTTTTGTTTGTTTTTTGTAAAACCTGTTAGCAATAAACATTTTTCATTCTTTTTAACATATTTGTTGTCTTCTTGATATTTTTAGTTTTACAGTTAATTTAGCGATTTCAGCATATTAATTTAAGTTGCCAATCTTTTTTGGTTTCAACTTGTTCTTCTCTCCAATGTTGGGCTATCAATGTCTGTGTGGCTGTTGTTGTGTACATAAACAGATTTTTGTATTCTTTTGGTATATCCATTCCAGTTATACCTATTAAGAAAGCTTCCGGTTTTTAAACAAATGTTATTTTAAACTTTTTTTTTTTTTTAAGAAATTTATTGGGTTTTACAATAGCAATACACATAATAAACAATGTAACATATATCTTGACATAATTTCACATTTTCTTTGGACTTCCTCACATCTCCCGCTCCCACTTTCATCGTTATAACATTTTGTCAGCGATTTATTATCTTATTTGCAATCTTATATCCCTTCTATACTTCAAAATCTTCTACTTCTCAAAAAGAGTTATATTTTCTCAATCTCGCTTATTTTCTTAAAGTCATCTAAGTTTAGTGGTGCTCAGTTATATTGATCTAGCATCCTGTTTAGCATTCACTCAAATTGCAATGTTTTTGTAAATAGTTCTTAAATTTCTTCCAATCCTCCTCAGTCCTCTCTTCTCCCAGGTCTCGAATTCTGCCGGTCATCTCGGCCAGTTCCATGTAGTCTATCAGTTGCATCTGCCATTCTTCCAGTGTGGGTAGATCTTGAGCTTTCCAGTGCTTTGCGAGTAGTATCCTTGCTGCTGTTGTTGCATACATAAAAAATGTCTGGTCCTTCTTTACCACCCCTTGGCCGACAATACCCAAAAGAAAGGCCTCTGGTTTCTTAGTGAAGGTATATTTAAATACCTTTTTCAGTTCATTATAAATCATTTCCCAGAACGCCTTCACTTTAGGGCAAGTCCACCAGAGGTGGAAGAATGTTCCTTCACACTCTTTACATTTCCAACACTTATTGTCAGTCAGGTGGTAAATTTTTGCAAGTTTGACTGGGGTCATATACCATCTATATATCATTTTCATTACATTTTCTTTCAAAGCGTTACATGCAGTAAATTTCAATCCAGTACTCCACAACCTTTCCCAGTCCTCAAACATAATGTTATGCCCAATGTCCTGCGCCCACCTTATCATAGCCGATTTAACCATTTCGTCTTGTGTGTTCCATTTTAACAGCAAGTTATACATCCTTGAAAGTACCTTACTCTTAGGTTCTAACAATTCTGTTTCTATTTTCGATTTCTCCACCTGGAACCCTAATTTCTTGTCATTTTTAAAAACTTCTTTAATCTGAGCGTAATGTAACCAGTCTCGCACTTTATCCTTCATTTTCTCCAAACTCTGCAGTTTCCAATTGTCTCCATCTTTTTCTAGAATTTCCCAATATTTTGGCCATTTGGCCTCCATATTGGGTCTTTTTCGGGCCTTGGCTTCCAAAGGTGAAAGCCACCTTGGGGTTTTATTTTCCAGCAAGTCTTTATATTTTGTCCAGACATTAAACAGTGATTTTCTGACAATATGGTTCTTAAAGGCCTTATTTGCTTTAACCTTGTCATACCACAAATATGCATGCCATCCAAAAGCATTGTTAAACCCTTCCAAATCCAACACATCAGTGTCTTCAAGAAGTAGCCAGTCTCTTAGCCAGCAGAACGCTGCGGCTTCATAATACAACTTTAAATCTGGCAGGGCAAAGCCCCCTCTTTGTTTTGCATCAGTTAATATCTTAAACTTAATTCTGGGCTTTTTGCCCTGCCAGACAAACTTAGAAATATCTCTCTGCCACTTCTGAAAGCACTCCGTCTTGTCCAAAACCTGAAGTGTTTGAAATAAAAACAACATCCTTGGCAATACATTCATCTTGATAGCAGCAATTCGGCCTAACAAAGAAAGTTTCAATTTTGACCAACTATCTAAGTCTCTCTTAATTTCTACCCAGCATTTTTCATAATTATCCTTAAATAGACTTAGGTTTTTTGCTGTTATGTTTACCCCTAGGTATTTTACTTTTTTGACCACATTAAGTTCCGTCTCATTCTGAAACCGTTCTGACTCTGTATCAGTCAAATTTTTCCCCAAAACCTTAGTTTTCTGTTTATTTAATTTAAATCCAGCCACCCGACCAAAGTCATTAATCAGTTGTAATACTCTTTTCGTACTAGGCTCTGGCTTCTGGAGGGTCAAAACCAGGTCATCTGCAAAAGCTTTTAATTTGTATTGTTTCTGTCCGACCTGAATTCCTTCCACCAACCGATCCCCTCTAATCATGTTCAATAGCACTTCCAGAACCGAAATGAATAACAAAGGGGAGATAGGGCAACCCTGTCGTGTCCCTTTTTCAATTTTGAACTCTTCTGTAACCACATTATTAACTATCAATTTAGCTTTCTGTTCTGAATATATCGCCTCAATCCCATTCTCAAAACCCCGTCCCACTCCCATCTCTTTTAAATTTCCCATCATAAATTTCCAGGAGATATTATCAAAGGCCTTCTCCGCATCTATAAAAATTAAAACTGCTTTTGTATTTATATCTGTTTGCAAAAGTTCCAAAATGTCAATAATGTTCCTTGTATTAGCAAACAAATGTCTACCTGGGAGAAAGCCAGCCTGGTCCTTATGGATTACTTCATTTAAAACTTTTTTAAATCTACTTGCTAAAATGTCTGCAAATATTTTGTAATCCACATTTAGAAGGGAGATGGGACGGTAGTTCTTAAGTTGTGTCTTTTCAGCTTCCGACTTTGGTATTAATGTGATAAACGCTTCCTTCCACGACTCCGGTGCCCTCTTCCCCTCCATAATTTCATTGCTGACCTCCATCAAAGGTTGTATCAAATAGTCTTTTAATGTCTTATAGTACTTGGAGGTCAGCCCATCTGGCCCTGGAGATTTGCCAAGTTGCATGTTCTGAATGGCTTGTTCAATCTCCTGTCGTGTTATTTTAGAATTCAGGATTGTCCTATTTTCTTGTGACAATTTGGATAGTCCATTTTTTGCCAAAAATTGTTTAATCTCAACTTCGTCTTGCGGCCCTTGGGTGTATAGTTTTTTGAAGTATCTCTGGAAACACTTTCTGATATCCACTGGATTCTGAATGTTTTTTCCTTCAATCTCTAAGTTTGTAACCGTATTTAATCTTTGTCTTCTCTTCAACTGCCAAGCTAGCAGTTTTCCACATTTATTCGCCGACTCAAACGTTTTTTGTTTCATTAGTTTAACCTTCCATTCGATTTCCTGGTTTATCAGTTTAGAATATTGTGTTTGATAGAGTTTAATTTCTCTCAGAGTTGGCTGTGACTTCGGGTTCACTCTTAACTTCTTCTCTAATTCTTTTATTTTATCCAAGATCTTATCTTTTTTCTCATTTTGTGTTCTTTTCTTTACTGCATTCTGTTGTATCAAGAATCCCCTCATTACAGCTTTACTTGCGTCCCAGACGGTTCTTTTTTCCACCGTAGTATTCATATTTATCTCAAAATAATCCTTCAAAACTTTTTGGGCCTTCTTGGTAATTTCCTGATCTCTGAACAAATTGTCATTCATCTTCCATCTAAAGGATCCAGTTGGTAGTAGTGTCATATCCATCTTTACTGCATTATGGTCGGAGCAGGTCTTTGGGCAGATTTCCACTTTTCTGACCTTAGGTGCCAGGCCTCTAGAAATCCATATTTGGTCGATTCTTGTCCAGGTCAGTTGGGCTTCAGAAAAGAATGTTCCCTCTCTTCCTAGTGGGTTCTTTGTCCTCCAGATGTCAATCAAATCCATATTGTCTGTCATTTCAAAAAAGGTTTTAGGTAGTCTGCCGTCTTTTGTAACATTTTGACTTTGTGACTTGTCCATGTTAGTTGATACGACCCCATTCATATCTCCCATCATTATGATGTTGTTGTAGTCCAGATAATCCAGCATTGTCTCCTGCAGCTTCTTGTAAAATTCCGATTTCCCTTCATTAGGTGCATAAATTCCTAATATCAACAATTTCTCTCCTTGATGTTGTATCTCAATTGCCAAAATTCTTCCATGTTCATCTTTAAATAAAAATTTAGGTGACAGGCTCTCTTTCGCATATATCACCACACCTCTCTTCTTAACTTTGTCCGACGATACAAATTCCTGGCCCAGTCTTTTATTTATTAACACTTTTCTGTGGAGCCTCGTCACATGTGTTTCTTGTAAACAAATAATGTCCAATTGTTCTTTTTTTAATATATGAAATATTTTCTTCCTTTTTTCCGGAATGTTACAACCATTAATATTCCAACTCAACAGTTGCAGAGACATCCTGAATTGATCTGGTTATTTCTCCAGGGGTGGTATCTTCACTGGATCTTCAGGTTCCCCAGGTGCTGGTGTTGGTACTGGCGTTGCCCCAGGCCCAGAAGGTAGTTCAATTCCTTTTTGAAGGTCCTCTCCGTGTGTAGACAGAAATTTGTCTCTCTCTTCCAATGTTCTGATTTTGACCTTTCTCCCTCTAAAGGTAAAAGATATTCCTTGGGGGAATTCCCACCTAAATGGAATTGCGTTACTCCTTAGTAATTTAGCAAGTTCAGAGTAGGCGGCTCTAAGATCCAACAGTTGTCTTGGAATATCTTTATAAATTTCGATTCTTCTGTCCAGAACCTCCAGTGACTTTCCGTAGTGTAAGCCCAAAATCTTGTCCCTTTCCTCTTTTGATCTCAATGTTATCAAACAGTCTCTGGGCCTCTCCTTCTTTGTAAATCTTCCAAGTCTGAAAGCTGACACAATTTTGAAGTCCTTTTCCTCCAAATTCCAGAACTTGGAGAATTCTTTGGTCAAAAACTCAGCTAGATTTCCTTCTTCTGCCTCTTGTAACGATCTAATCCTCAAATTATTCTCACGATTTCGCAGTTCTATCATAGAAAGATAAATCTGATGTTCCCCAACTTGTTTGGTGAGTGGTCTTACCTCTTGTTCTAAATTTTCTAATTTTTGTCTGGTATCCTCAGCCAATTTCCGATTTTCTGCCGTGGCCTCCGTTAACTGTCCAATTGCCTGTGTGTTCTGTGCCACTTGTATAGTTAATTTATTTAGGCATTCTGTATTTTTGTCAATCTTTGCTGATTGCTCATCTGCTTATTTTTAAACTTTTTTTTTTTAATTCATTATAGATCATTTCCCAAAAACTTTTTATAACCTTTATTGCCACCACATATGGTAAAACATACTCCCTGCTTTTTTACACTTCCAACACTTACTTTCTTTTCTTTTGTACTTTTTTGATAGTTAAATACCATCTGTACATCATTTTGATACAACTCTCCTTAAGTGCCATAAATTTTATATCACTTTTCCATAATCTTTCCCAATCTGTCATCTGTATATTATGTCCCACATCTTTTGCCCATCAGTGTTTATGTCTAGAAAAAGAGCTGATAGAGCTCACCATGAACTTCTTTCTTGTTCTCTTAGAATGGCAATGGCACCCACATGAGAGGGGCCAGAGCTGAGCTCCAGTGAACTCTGGCTGAAAGAAAGTTAAATTCTCCAGAGGAGAAACCTCTTATCTAACACATTTTCTCATTACAATAATGATTTTAGCTGTGCAATGTATATTATTTTGTTTTTATCCAATTTTATGTATTTTATTTTTGAAATCTCTTCAGCTAATGCAATCAATAATAATTGCATTTGTATCCGAAAGAAACAGATCTGAGAACCAGCATTTTATTTTCCATAACCATTTATTTTGCATTATAATGATCATAATGAAAACTTTGTATTCTTTGTATTTAGAATCCACAACCCCCACATTCTGACCCCCTTTTCTCAGCTCTTGTTTCCCTTTACCTCCACCGAAAGCAAGCAAGCAAGAAACAGAGATACTGAGTCCTGGATTTCACCACTAGGCCTCCAATTCCTCTTCATTGCCATGGATTTTGGAATACACAAGGAGAAGGTGTACACTGTCCCATTTACCCTTCCTGTTCAGGCTGGTGTGAGATTCGTGAAGCATTATAACAGCTTTCTTTGTAAACTAAAAGAAGTATTCTACTAGTTGCAATAAAACCTCTTCCATCTTTCTGGATGGCACAAAAATTTGTTGTTACACAACCTTGGAAAGTGAAACCGCGGTGCTCTTTGAAACCTAGGGGGTAAAGGAAAACAAATATTGACTTTAGTCCTTTACCCAGGGAATAGGAGATGGTGCCTGTGATGGTGAATGAGAATTTTAACACATTTGTTTTAAAAAGTGTATATTTAAGAAATCTGAATATTATCATAATTTCATTAGAACATGAATATACAAAATTTTCAACATTAGGAATTCGGGTAAAAAAATTATTCAGATGTAAATCAAAATTGGCATCATGCCCAAAGGAGTCTCAAGACATGATGTTTATTAATAAACGGGTTCTATTTATAAAATATAATGAAATTAGAGGTTCTGAATACTGTCCTAATTAACTATGTTAACAAAAACAAATTCTTGTGGTCAGGTGATTTGCATTAAAATGCAAGGAATTCTATCCCTGCCATCTCTTGGCCCTGTTAAAAGGCACATGCTGCGGCCACACAAAGATATTTGAAAACAACACTCCCTCCCCTGTTTGTGAGCCTTGAGTGTGTGATCCTGCCATGAGTCAACAGTGTGATGCAGACGCATAAGGAGCTGGGATGGGAATTTCCACAAGGCCTTTCATTTAAATATCAGCAAAGGAAACATCGAATCAGGTCAATTGAAGAAAAGAGAAGATTTTTGGAAAAGAACGCTAGTGATTTTGGATTTGACACAGGAGCAGGAGTTGGATCAGCCACAGGTGCAGGTTTGGGATCAGGATTAGGACTTGGGGCAGGAATCGGACCTCCAGATTTGGACTGAGATAACTGTTAGGATATTTCCGTTCCACCTTAAAAGGGAGCAGGCTGTGAGTCACAGAGTCTGCGTATTTCCTGTTCACAGCTGAAGGAGCACTTTGACATGAAGGATCTTGGTGAGGTATCCAACTATCTTTCTCTGCAGGTGGAGAGGGACCAAGCAGGTAATTTTCTGGTACACCAAACACAGAAAATTGCTGATGTATTAACCAGGTTGAATTTGGTTGATGCAAACCCAGCAGACACACCGATGGTGACAGGTTACCAGGTAGATAGTACTGCTGAAGCGTTTTCTGACACAACGCTGTACAGATGCATTCTAGGCAAGTTGAATTTCATTGCTAGATGTTCAAGACCTGACATAGCTGTAAGCACTAACCTGCTTAGCAGACATGCTAACAATCCTACTGTTCAGGATTGGAAAGCTCTGAAGCGCATAGCCCGCTATTTGAAAGGGACTTTGCACTACAGGCTGAGGTTCACCAGTCAGAAGACTGGAGGTCTTGAAATCTTTGCAGATGCAAGTTTTGGGAGTGACACCACGGATGGTACAAGCACTTCTGGAGTATGCTACATGCACAGCCACTGCCTGTTTGACTGGTTGTGCAAAAAGCAGATGACAGTGAGCCTAAGTTCCTGTGAAGCAGAACTCAATGCTCTGTCATTTTCACTCATGGATTGTGAATGGTTGATGCAACTGTTTAAGGACATCAGAGTTTCTGTGAAATGTCCTGTACAAGTGTATCAAGACAATCGATCGTGTTTGGCTTTGCTGAACTCAGAGAGTTGCAAGCAAAGAACCAAGTACTTGCAGATTAAGCTACATCGTGCAAGGGAGTGTATTCAGAAAGGACTCATTCAGGTGTCCTACATGCCAGGAAATGAAATTCCTGCTGATCTGTTGTCTAAGGTTGTTAACAGAGAACAACTTAAGGTTTACGTACAAAGGTTGCAATTGGGTTGAACCACAGGTACTACAGGTTACACGGAAAGGGGGAGGATGTTAGGATATTTCCGTTCCACCTTAAAAGGGAGCAGGCTGTGAGTCACAGAGTCTGCGTATTTCCTGTTCACAGGATGTTTATGTTTTCTGTTGCTTTCGTTTTCTCTCTCTCTGCGTCGTAGACACTAAAGCAGGCAGTCATGTTTTCTGTGTTCTGATCAACTCTGAATAAACTTGTAAATAATGCTCTCCTGAGTGCGACTTTGGCTGTGCATTATCTGCTGATAAAGAGTGTGCATGAGCTCTGGAATGTGGCAAGATATCTTCTAGAAACTCATGTCGCTAATTGCTGATACTGCGTGCCTACGGAAGATCGATGGATTGTCCGGCAGACGGCTTGGGGCCATGATGGACTTTGTCTCCCTGGCAGTATCCCAACAATAACATGGCATTAAGAATTTTATCTTGGAATGTTAATGGACTTAATTCACGGCCTAAAAGAAATAAAATTCAACATGTGCTGATAAAACAGAATTTAAATGTGATATGTTTACAAGAAAATCATGTAATAAGAACCTACAGGCAAATTCTGCAAAATAAAATATTAGGCCAGGAATTTATCTCCTCAGATAAGGTTCAGGGGGTTGCTGGATATGCTCCAGTGCTAGTCTGTTGTAAGTCTCTTTGATTTTAAAGACATAGTAAAATGCTGCCGCACTTGCTATTAAGTATAATCCCACACCAATCCATCCCATCCTCTGATGGAAGTTCATCAATCTCCATGCTCTGAACCTTCCTCCACCGGGAAACACGGGAATGAACAGCAAGGAGGAGGGACCGCAGGCGGCCCGACCCTCTTCACACCGACGTCTCTCCTGCCCAGCCGCTCTCACAGCCCACCCCTTCCGCTGCCCTCCCAGGGCCCGCCTCCTTCGAGCTCTGGTTCTGGTGCCGCGCAACATGGCTGCATTCATGAGAGGAGGGTCGACCTCAGATAAGGTTTAAAAAAGAGGTGTTGTAATTTATGTTAAAGAGAAATTCAGTCTCAAAATGATTTTTAAGGATGAAGATGGAAGATATGTTGCAGTGGAATTGACAGTACAAGGCGAAAAACTCTTGATGCTTGGAATCTATGCACCAAATGAGGGCTAGTCGGAATTTTTTAAAAAATTACAAGCTATTCTTAGGGACCACCTGGATTAGAAAATTGTCTTGATGGGGGATTTGAATGGGGTAGTCTCAACAATGATGGATAGAACTCAAAGGCAAAAATTTACCAATGATGGGAGGCTACCAAAGACGGGGTTTTTTGAGATGGTGGACAATTTTAACCTGGTGGATATTTGGAGATTGAGGAATCCAATGGAGAAAGATTTTACATTTTTTAATGAAGCAAAACTATCATCTAGCCACCTGGATTATATATGGCTAACTAAAGACTTGACCCCAAGAGTGACTAAATCTGAGATCAGCCCAAGGACTTGTTCCGATCATAATGCTGTGTTAACAGAGTTAAAATTGTCTCTACAGGGTTCTTTTAGATGGTGGATGAATGATGCTTTACTCAGAAATGATTTGATTGTTACTAAAGCTCAGAAGACCCTAAAGGACTATTTTGAATTGAACCTGAATCCTGGAATTGAAGCAAGGGTCGTATGGGATGCAAGTAAAGCCGTAATGTGAGGTTTACTGATTCAACAGAATTCTATTAGGAAGAAAGCACAGAATGAGCAAAAGGAAAAAAATCCTGTCTCAATTGAAGGAGAAAGAGAAAAAATTGAGATGTAACCCCAAAAATCAACTGATCCAAAAGAAGATTAAGGCATTACAATCCCAGTATTCACAAACAGTAAATCAAGAAATTGAATGGAAAATTAAATTGATGAAACAAAACACTTTTGAATCGCCAAATAAATATGGGAAATTATTGGCTTGGCAATTGAAAAAGAGACAGAAGGAGAGTACAATAATTAATATTATGGAGGATGGAAAGAATATTGAGAACCCAGTAGAGATAAGAAAATTCTTTCAAAAGTACTATAAACAGCTTTACAAAAAGGAAAAAGAAGGAAAGGGAAAAATGGAACAGTGTTTGGATAAAAATGGATTGCAGAAAATTCCAGTGGATAAAAGGAACCTACTAAATGAATGGATTATAAGACAAGAAGTTGAAGTGGCAATTGCCCAAATGCAAATAGGCAAAGCACCAGGACCTGATAGCTTAACATCCAAATATTATTAAATGTTTAAGGATTGGCTGATACAACCATTGATGGATGTTTGTAACAAGATATTACAGGGGGACAAAGCACCCGAGTCCTCTGATACCCAAACCGGATACAGATAGAGCTCAAGTAAATAACTACAGACCAATTTCTTTGTTGAATGTGGATTATAAAATATTTGCAAATATTTTGGCTACAAGATTGAAGAAGGTTTTGAATAAGCACATACATAAAGATCAATCAGGTTTCTTACTTGAGAGGCATATGAAAGATAATATTAGGAACATAGTGGATGTGTTGGAAAGGTTAGAGGTAAAAAGGAACACTAAAGCAATGTTAATGTTTATTGATGCAGAGAAAGCCTTTGATAATGTTTCTTGGAATTTTATGAAGCAGAAGAAGAAGAAGAGTTTGGATTTGATATCCCGCCTTTCACTCCCCTTCAGGAGTCTCAAAGCGGCTAACATTCTCCTTTCCCTTCCTCCCCCACAACAAACACTCTGTGAGGTGAGTGGGGCTGAGAGACTTCAAAGAAGTGTGACTGGCCCAAGGTCACCCAGCAGCTGCATGTGGAGGAGCGGAGACGCGAACCCGGTTCCCCAGATTACGAGACTACCGCTCTTAACCACTACACCACACTGGCTCTCAAGCAGAACTTACGTATTATGGGGATCGGTCAAAATTTTTTTAATGGTATTAATGCAATTTACTTTGAGCAAAAAGCAAAAATTATAATTAGCAATGTGGTCTCAGAAGAAATTAGGATTGAGAAGGGAACCAGGCAGGGGTGCCCACCCCCCCACCCCCCGCTTTTTATTTCTGTCCTAGAGGTGTTGTTGAATATGATAAGGAAAGACGAGGAAGTTAAAGGCATAGTAGTGGGAACTAAACAATATAAGTTAAAAGCCTTTGCTGATGATTTGGTATTGACTTTACAGGACCCTGAGATCAGTGCAATCAAAGCACTGAAGATAATTCAAGAGTTCAGACAACTTGCAGGTTTCAAATTGAATAAGAATAAAACCAAAGTCTTAGAATTTTTTTTTTACGATATATGAAAAACTCAGTTTAGAGGAAACCACAGGGCTGAAGTTGTGAAAAAGGTGAAGTATCTGGGTGTAAATATGACTGCAAAAAATTTGAATTTGTAGAAAGACAATTATGAAAAGTTATGGAAGGATATCAAAAGAGATTTGGATATCTGGACAAGGTTGAAATTATCTTTGTTGGGCCGAATTTCAGCGGTAAAGATGAATGTATTGCATAAGTTGTTATTTTTGTTCCAAGTACTTCCTATCATTGAGAAGTTGAATTGTTTTAAGGAATGGCAAAATGTATTATCTAAATTTATCTGGCAGGGGGGAAAACCCAGAATTAAGTTTAAATTATTAACAGATGTGAAAGAGAGAGGGGGTTTCTCCCTGTCAGATTTAAAGATTTACTTTGAAGCAGCAGCCTTTTGCTGGTTGAAAGAACGGTTTTTCTTGGAAGATACAGATGTTTTAGATTTGGAAGGTTTTGATAATGTATTTGGTTGGCATGCATATTTATGGTATAAGATAAAAGCTCACAAAGGATTTAAAAATCATATAATTAGAAAATCTTTGTACAATGTTTGGATAAGATATAAGGACTTGCTAGAAAGGAAAACACCCAGGTGGATATCACCATTGGAAGCTAAGACCCATAAAAGGTTGAATATGAAAGCCATGTAGTTAAAGTATAATAATATTTTGATGGAACTAGGGGACCAATATAGATTAAAATATTATGATCAATTGAAAGATAAATTAGATGATTGGTTCCAGTTCATCCAGATAAATGAAGTGTTTACACTGGCTCCCAGTATCTTTCCAAGCACAATTCAAAGTGTTGGTACTGACCTATAAAGCCCAAACGACCTCAGTCCAGTATACCTGAAGGAGCATCTCCACTTCCATCGTTCTGCCTGGACACTGAGGACCAGCGCTAAGGGCCTTCTGGCGGTTCCCTCGCTGCGAGAAGCCAAATTACAGGGAACAAGGCAGAGGGCCTTCTCGGTAGTGGCACCCGCCCTATGGAATGTACTCCCACCAGATGTCAAAGAGAAAAACAACTACCAAACTTTTAGAAGACATCTGAAGGCAGCCCTGTTTAGGGAAGCTTTTAATGCTTAACAGGTTATTGTATTTTAGTGTTTTGTTGGAAGCCAGATGGGCAGGGTATAAATAAAATATTATGATGATGATGATGATGATGATGATGATGATTATTATTATATAAGAAAATTGGTTTTCAAACAGAGAAATCCAAATTGGAAATGGAATTATTAAACACAAAAATGAAAAACTTATCCAAGATGTATAATTTATTGCTGGAATGGCATACGAAAGATGAACAAGTGAAATCTGTAATGATTGAATGGGCTAGGGATGTGGGGCACAATATTATGATGGAGGACTGGGAGAAATTGTGGAAAAAAGGAATCAAATTTACAGCATGTGGTGTATTAAGAGAAAATTTTATGACAATGATGTACAGATGGTATTTAACACCAGTGAAGTTAGCAAAAATGTATCATACTCATGATAATAAATGCTGAAAATTTAAGGAAAAAGAAGGAACCTTTTACCACATGTGGTGGATGTGCCCCAAGGTAAAAGACTTATGGGAAAGGATTTATAATGAACTGAAAAAAGTGTTGAAAAACTCATTTATTAAGAAACCAGAAGCCTTTTTACTTGGTATAGTGGGGGGTGAAATCCCCAAAAAGGATGTTACTTTTTTTCTGTATGCCACAACAGCTGTGAGAATATTACTAGCGAGGAATTGCAAGAAGCAAAATTTACCAACTATCGAAGAATGACAAATGAAGATGATGGACTTCTGTATATGGAACTTGCCGAACTGACTGGGAAACTCCAAGACCAGAGAGAAGAGATGGTGGAAGAAGACTGGAAGAAGTTTAAAGAATATTTGAAAAAATATGTTAATATTTAAATCTTAGAATAGCTTTGGAAGTGGATATAGGCTGTAGGGTTAGAAGTAGAAGATAGTGTATTTTAAAATAGTATTACTTGTAAGGAATAAAATGTGAAGATTTTTATGGTAAAAGTAAGTGTGTGATAAAAAATGGTTAAAAAATATGATATATGTAAACTGCTAAAGAGGAGCTAAAATGAAAATAAGATGGGGGGACTTGGGGAAGCTCACCTAACAATGTTTAGAAAAAATAAGGATAAGACGAGAATTTATTTGTATTGTTTGTTTTCTGTTTATGTTGTTCATTTGTGAGCATTTGTGATTTTAAAAAAAAAAACACAAAAAAACAAAAACACTGTTTATAGGGAGGTGTGCGTATAAGGCTGGATCTAGGGACATGAAAACAAGATTCAGTTAAATGTGTTGGGAAATCCCAATGCAGAAAGATGGGACTCCACATGGCCATCTGGTGTCACAGTGTTATAATGCATATTTTAAAAAATTATCTTTTTACGAATGTAGTTAAATTAGGACAGCTAAATCTTTGGAGCAGCTTTTAGGAGGATAAAGAACACCTACAGGCAGAAGAGAGTGGAAATTCTGTTGCACAACTATAAATCCTTGCACTAATGGTCTGAGTTAGCCAGATACTGCTCATGGTCACAGAATTTAAGGAAATTTAATTACTTTCTTTTACATAATAAATATGCTTTTTGAGAAAGAGGCATACATTTTGTCCTGGACTGCATCGCAGTGGTGGAAAGGTCAAGAGCAACTGGGGTGGAGCAATGAATGCACTTTCCCCATTGGTTCAGAAGGGTATTTAACATAAACATCCCGATCTGAATCCTGCTTCTAGACAAGCAAGTCGCATTATGAAAGTTAAAGGGCAAAGTCCAGGCAGGCAAAACACTAAGGAAGAGTGCAGAGTGGAGCCAGTAAGAGATATGATCCCTCTGACTTTCCAGCAACGCACAATGGAAAAAGAGAGGAAGGAAGGGAGAGAAGGAGATCAGGACAGAGTCTGCGTGACCCAGCCAATGGCAAGGCCTTTCCAACTGACTAAATAGCAATGTTACCTTGAAAAAAAGCTCCTTTAAAATCAACACATTGGGTCTCATTCTCAAGGCAGTTGACGGTCTTCTCACTTTTACACATTTTCTCTCCTTTGGAGAAGCAGGATGGGCACTGCAAACCATTTTCAGCCAGCATGTTACGATCAGGAACTTCCAAGATCAAATGTAAAGTGAGTATATTAATATCTTTGTCTGTTTTTGTATCTCTGTGTTATATAAATGGAATCCACCCTAGGAAATTACAGCTTTGCTGGGGCAGCCGCAAGTGTTCTTGGATGAAAACATGCTCTAGAAACAATCTGGGTTCAGGGCTGAGCCACCATTGGACAAAGTCACCATTGGTCTCTGAGATGAATGACCTTTACCCAAAGTGGGGTGGGAGAGTGTGAACTTTATTTTCCTTTTAATCTCTCTGAATGTATTCATGACATCGATTATGGTGCAGCCTCTCTGAAAATATAGGCTCTTAGTCCCCCATTTTTGTACAGAGATTCTATCTCTCTTTTGCTCTTCATTAATGAGCTATCTGAGAGGTTCTGTGAACTGCCCTGAGACACCCAGGTACAGGGTGGTACAAAAATTCAAGAAATTCAGGAAATAAATTTCAGAGAATGCTGTAAGATAGGGTCTTATCTTTGCACCATTATAACTGTTGGCTTAGGTAGTGCTTGCCAATTAAAAGACAGAGAAGAACCAACTTAAGGTTGATTTAGGAAGACACTTGGATAAGACAGGTGGGTTGTAATGTCCATATTTGAAACATCCAATTGAAAGTGAACTTGAAGTGATCATAAGCTATTTATGAGCTGTTCTGGAGCTTAGGTATCCAATTATATATCTGATCCTTCATTGTGCTGCTTCAAGGGACAGGAAGAAGGAGAGGCCTGGCTGGAAAGGCAACCCATCCCTTCTCAGGCAGAGACAAAGATGCCTAGTAGGTCCCTCTTTTTCACAGTTTCTCCTCATGCCTGACTCTCTGTCCAATCTGAATCCCCACCCGTTGAGAGCCCCTAATAACCCTGAGCTGCTCAACCCAACCTGTAGCCACCTGGGGCTGTCTCACCCCATTTGAACAAGGCACAGGTCCTCTGAGTAATGCTGATTGGCTAAGGATTCAAGCCTTGGAGAAACCCAGTGCAGAGCGCTAACATGTTAATGATTCCACAATGATCCAGAAACTTACGGCTGAGAGTTTCATTGTTACACAGGTCAGTGTTGCAGCATTGCATCTTCATCTCAAAGAATTTACCATCCGCTGCAGTGAAGCTGTAATCGCCTAAGAAACAATCTCTGGATGACAAACATTTATTTTCAATTTGCACTTCAGGTTTATCTATGAAAAAGAATGTGAAAGAAGTATCAGAATCTGGGGGGAAATGTGGTCTATTGCTCCTAAAGCACATTCATCATAATTGTTCCAATTTTCTGTGTTGCCTGAATCAGGACCTTCTCAGAGTAACAATATGGAAAGTATTATTGAATCTGGCAATCTAAAGTGAGGTGCTGTTTATTTATTTAAATGTGTGTGCACTGCTGTATCGTAAAAGTAAAGAGATATAAAAATGTTTTTCAGTTATAATACATAAAAGATACAATAAGAACCAGTGTATTTTTAATGGAAAAGAAAGGTTTTCTGCAGGCATTTAAGTGTTCAGCTCTCAACCATAAGCAGTAGTCTCTTGCCTCCTTATTCCATAGAACCAGCTTCTCTTTTAAGGTTCACAATTAATTTGCAAAATGCATTAAATTTGAAATTTATGCAGAACTTCATTTTAGGTCAAATTTGCTGCATGAAGAATCATGCCTATTTCTATACATCTGACAAGATATCTGCCATACACTGCACTCTCTCTTCTAGTCGATCCTAACAGTTTGCAGGTTCGGAGCATGCTTCCCTGAACTCCTGTTGTTGAACACAAGTAACTTGGCAATACACTTGCATTGCACCAACCTTACTACCCCCTTACCGCTCTCCCTGATGGTCAAGTGAGCACCATCCCACCCAGGATTGCCCCAAGGCATTTTGGCACTGAGGTGTACCACAAAATGGCACCTACTCCCTCCTGGGTAGAAGGGATGGGTGAATCAGGAACAAGCAAAGGGATCAAATCAACCCTCAAGTGTGAAGCCTGTACATCTCCCTCCTGGTTCCTCAGCTTTTGAATAGTTTTTATACATCTGTGAAAGTATTCTCAATGTCTTTCACAGATGTTTTTATACATCTGTGAAATGATTTTTAATGTCATTTACGGCAAAGGGGATATTCAGCTTATATTCCAGGCTTCTTGTCCTAGTTTGATAAGCAAAACTAAACTGGAGTTCATTGGTTTGGCTCAATAGGGATTTCTGGTTGATGCAAATCAAGTTCTCCAAGCTTGGCGATCAACACCCAAATTCAGCCACTGCTTGTGATCAGGTGATGTTAGATTCCCCATTTTCATATGCAAGCCATTCAATCCTTACTTCCGATGTTGTTGGACTGCATCTCCCATCATCCCTGACTGGTGGTCTGGCTCACTGAGGCTGATGGGAGTTCTAATTCATCTACAGTTGAAGTGTCACAGCTTCCTCACCTCACTTTTTTCATAGGTGAGTTGCTCCAGCATAGACTTCTATATGCTAGTAGAACCCTTAAAGTTCACCTATATCTTAACCTGGGTGAAATCCAACAGCAAAAGACAAAAAGACAGGCAAATCTTACCTATATTTGTACGCAGAACACTGGCAGAACAGGTATACATAACATTATTATTACAATTTGTTTCTGCATTGCTATTATCAGTCATTCCAGTCCCGTTAAACTTAAGTTTGCACTCCAGATATCCTGCTGACAACAGGAGCAAAAGATTCATGAATTGTTATTGTTATTATTATTATTGTCCTCATAGTTTTGCTTTGCTGTTTGCTTAATGAGACACACAGGAGGAGGTGATTGTGAATTAAACTTTTAAATTAAAAAGTGTTCAATTTAATAAGCATTTTAATAGAAGATAATGAAATGAAAGTAAAGGAAATGATATGAAATGAGTAAAACACTCATTAATTAAAACTCTTGTAGCCATTGTTCAGAATTATTTCCAAGAAGTGGGGAGGTGTACCCTCCCTTCCCCACAGCCAACTTTCCCTCCCATCCAGACTCTGACTTAAATACCACTGTTTGGTCACAAGCTTAGATCTGAGCACAATTACACTATGGAATTTTCTACAAGAGGCACTGAATGCCACCTATTTCAATGACTTTTAAAGAGGTTTAGATAAAGTGATGGAGAATAAGACTACTAAGGCTACTAAGCATGATGGCTATGTAATACCTCCGATATCAAAAGTAGCATATTTCAAATAACAGTTGCTGAACACACAGTAAGCCAGAGTGTTGCTGTGCTGTGGTCCTGATTGTGTGCTTCCCATAGTCATTGTGTTGGCCAGTGTTAGGACAGGATCCTGGACTAGGGAAGAACCAATCTATCAATTTCACTTGCTGTCAATTTCTTATTTTTCTAATTCATTTATTTATCTGCAGCCACTTCCTCTAAGAAGCTCAAGGTACATGGTTTTCCCCTCCCCATTTTCTCCTCAGAAGATTCCTGTGAGGTAGGTTAAGCTGAGGGAAAGTGCCTGGTCTAGGATCCCCCAGTGAGCTTCGTGGCTGAGAGAAGATTCAAACCCTAGCCTTCCGGATCCTTGTCTGGCACTCAGATCACATTCAGCTCCCCAAATTTCCACAATCAACGAGTAGTAGTAGTGAATCTGGATCCTCACCCGTGGGTTGATGTGATCTGTTCCAAGGAGTAGACTTGAAGGTGTCTTTCTTTGTAAAATGTATTTAATTTCTTCATGTTATGGTCATACTTTTTCTTCTTCCCTTTCCAAAGCAACTTTTACTCTCCATTCCAATGGAACTATTATTCTTTCCTGTTTCTAAGGCATATTTTCTCCACCTCTCCCACTAAAGATAAGCTTATTAACCTTCTTAGCACTTTCCCTGCACTTTGAAATCATGCCCAACATTTTCATCTGGCAATCTCTTGCCTTTGCAAATCCCCCTCTGTTTCACTACCCTCGCACACACAGAGAGAGAGAGGGAGAGAGAGGGGGAGAGAAATCCACATTTTGTGTGTATTGCTGAAATGCAGCTTCCATGTTAGAGTGGGATATTTCATTATTTATCTGTATGACATAGTTTATCTGTATGACATCACAAGAAATACTCTTGACTTGACTCCCCTACTTTCTCTTGCTAACCCAGCAGTCCTTGCTCTCTATGGTGTTGATCTACATTCCTAACTCCCCTTCTCTCTCACGAAGCAAGTTCTCCTCAGTGTCCTCTAAAGATCATCAAATGTTCCACATCTTACCTGCAGAAAGTGGGGCCAAGAGGAGGCATGCGCTCAGGAGTGCCTTCAGCATTCTCGAAAGATTAGGAGACTCAGAGCAGAGATGGCTCAACAAGGCAATTGATGCAGGTAGAGGCTTACTTGGAGGAATTTATAGGCCATGGACTTGTGTCACAGGGAACACTTGGGAACAAAAGTGAGGTCCGGGAATGGGAGTTGTTTGTTCACTACAAAGATAAAGAGGGAGATACTGAAATGCAAAGCTCATTAGTTATGATCTCATTAGTTTGCTGATTGATGTTTCTGATTACTTTTTTGATATAGATAATTTACAATTTAAATGGTGAAGGCACTCAAGAAAGCAGTTGAGAGCCAAACAGACAAAGAGTGACTGGGGTGACCCAGTTAGATGAGTGTCACACCCCAAAGAAAATTAAACTGGACTTAACCATCCAGGTGTTATTTACCTTTACCTTTACTTGATACCCAAAGCTCACCTAACAAGAAGTGAGTCCTTTTCTCCCCATCCTTTCTCAGGAAGCCACATTTGGTGGCTGGCAGTTGGGGGGGGGGCTGCTTCCATACAAGAGTTAGACAAAATCCTAACCTGCCCACATTTTCTGAATTTGTCCAGATTTGGTTTGCAGTTCCTCCAGAAGATTTTTTTCTTTTTTCTTTTATTATTATTATTATTAAAATAATTCAGCATTAATACATACATGTTACGAATATGCAAAAATACATTTCATAAAATCCTTTAGAATATTCATACATACCCACACTCAATCCCACAAATACTTCATTTTCCCACCACCATCCCTTACCCCTCACTCCACTCTTGTGATAAACTTCCAATCTACTCAATTGCAAAATCTTTCCACTTCTGTTATTTTCTTTCACATACTTTTAAACCAATTTTCTGCTTCTTTTTCTGTTACACATTGTTATCCATCTTATTTAGTATTTCAGTATTTTTAATGGAACTTGTTTATTCTAATAGGAGTTCTGATTTTTCAATATAATTTTGCAAGTATCCTTTAAACACCTTCCAGTCCTTGTCTATCTTCTCTTTTGAGATCCTTCCAATTTCTCCCATTGTTTTGGATATATTGTAATACTCCAATAATTTGGCAAGCCACTCTGTTTTTGTCAGTATAATACCACTTTTCCAATTTTTCGCAATCAATAGCCTTGCGGCTACTGTTGTGTATGAATATAATGTCCTGTCTTCTTTCTTTAGACTTCCTGGTACTATTCCCAATAGAAAACCTTCTGATGTTTTCCTAAATGAATATCTGAACATTTTTTCATTTCATTCTATATTGTTTCCCAAAATTGTTTGATATTTAAACAGTTCCACCATATATGCATCATAGTACCTTTTTCAGTGTTGCATCGCCAGCAGACATCGCTACAATTTTTATTCATTTTTGCTATTGTTTCAGCTGTTAAATACCATTCACCCGGTGCTATACCAGCTGCACTGGCTCCCGGTGGAGTACAGGATCAGGTTTAAGGTGCTGGTTTTAACCTTTAAAGCCCTATACGGCCTAGGACCCTCGTACCTACGGGACCGCCTCTCCTGGTATGCCCCACAGAGAAACTTACGGTCTTCAAATAAAAACATCTTGAAGGTCCCAGGCCACAGAGAAGTTAGGCTGGCCTCAACTAGAGCCAGGGCTTTTTCGGCTGTGGCTCCAATCTGGTGGAACACTCTGTCACAAGAGACCAGGGCCCTGCGGGACTTGACATCTTTCCGCAGGGCCTGCAAGACAGAGCTGTATCCAAATATCCACAAAAAGTACAAAATACATATTTATTTAAGAAAAATAAGATAATGATGTAGTACGAACCCTGTTATCATATAGGAATAAAAGATAATAGCAGAAGGTCACTTAGGAAGTTGGGTAACATTTGGGGAAATATCTACACAGAAAACAACAAATCTGACTCAGTCTAAGCTAGCATATTTTAACACCTGTCAGGTGACAGAGGAACCAACCCCTACGGCTGGTTGCCAGGAATGGATAAGACAAGGAAAAGCACACCCCAAGTTATACAGCTTAGTGCAGAATGTCCTCTGTGACTTCTGTAAAAAGGTAAAGGTAAAGGGACCCCTCACCATTAAGTCCAGTTGTCACCGACTCTGGGGTTGCGGCACTCATCTCGCTTTATTGGCCGAGGGAGCCGGCATACAGCTTCCGGGTCATTCATGTGGCCAGCATGACTAAGCCTCTTCTGGTGAACCAGAGCAGCGCACGGAAACACTGTTTACCTTCCCACCGGAGCAATACCTATTTATCTATTTGCACTTTGATGTGCTTTTGAACTGCTAGGTTGGCAGGAGCAGGGACCAAGCAAAGGGAGCTCACCCTGTTGCAGGGATTCGAACCGCTGATCTTCTGATCGGCAAGTCCTAGACTCTTGTGGTTTAACCTACAGCCCCACCCGCATCCCTCTGAATGTTTGTAAATGATGCCAATAAAGGTTTGATGATGATGATGATTGACAGGAAAACTGAACCTGAATCGTGATACTGAAGTTTCACCATGATTGCCCCAAGGGTCCTGTAACTTTCAGCCTTCCTGTCTGCTTTATAAGCTTCCACATTCTGAAGTATGGATCTGAAAGAAGGCTTTGTAATGCAAAAAACTTAAACTTAATGTTTTGATTTCTGCCAATAGGTTTAAAAACACAAGTGGCAACTTGAGGAGCACATCACTGATCAGATGAAATCCTTTAAGTATCCAGGTTTATGCTTTTTCAATTGGAATAAGCACTTTGTAAATACAATACATTGGTTATTACTACAGTGAACTCTCTGTCATGTTTCTGTTGGAGTAAAGGGGGTAGACAGATTCCACCAGCCCTCAAAACTCATGAAGTCAAAGTCATCTCACAAATCTATTATGGTGCACAAATATGGGGTTCTCCTCTAAAACTAAATCTGTAAATACCACGTAATAAATCTATTTGCACTATCTTTGAGATGCCCAAAGCTTCTCCTTTTGGAAGGTGTCAGCAGTGCCAACTTGAATAATATAGGGGGAGGGACAGGTAAGCCCCGCCCTACATAATTAATCACAGAATGCACTACACGTGTACCATTTGAAAGTTAATGCCTATCAACTTTGGGAGGGCCCAGCTCCCTCAGATACTTTATTGGAGGGGTTGAAGACCCCTTGTCCCCTAGGAGTTGGATTCTAGGGAAGCTGGTGTTTGTTCAGTGATGGCTAGAGTGCATATCCTTTCCCTTAGGTATTGGCTAAAATTTAAAGAAGGGGTGGAAGTTTCAAGGAGATTCTGATTTTTAGCAATAGGGAGCCTCCATCATGGAATAAGGAAATGCTATGCATTATTGATGATGATATTTCTTGGGACATTCTGTGCGAGTTAGCTATTGAGGTGGCACCTTGTCATATGAAATCTAATATGTTAAAGCATGATTTCTGTGCTCATCCCACTTCTGCCTGACTGGTCAAATGTGCTCCTTGGCGACTTCCACTTTTGAGATGGAGGCGTAAGCAGACACTCTGAGAAGCTCGGCAGCAAGAATGCAAGGAGAAGCAAAAATTAAAGGTGATTAAAACCTATTTAATGATTTATGGACTGGAGGAAGGTTGTTGAGGGAACTTAAGTACAATTTTACCCAAGTTTATCAGCACTTTACCAGCTGGGGAGTATCAAATTTCAAAAAGACGTGAGGGCTTGCGGAGGGCTAGAAGGCCAAGTCAAATAATAATACAGTTTCAAAACAAATGAAGCAAGATGCATCGGTTCTAACTCCCCCAAAAGCCACAGAAAGAAAGAAAAGCTTTGATAACAGAGCATTGGAACTGGAGCAGGAAAACCAAATAAAAATGTCAGAGACTTAGGAGATGATTCATCTATTAAGGTCTCTTAAAGAAGACATGGGAGCGCTTAAGACAGAAATTTCAGTGATTAAACAGGACGCTTCACAAATGAGAATTGATTTACAAGTCTTAAGATCACGTATGGATACAATTGAACAGTACTTTAATGTCTTGGAGAAAGATTCATTTGAAGCTCAGAACCAGACCGAGAAACGCTTACTCCAATTGCAATCTGAACTTAGAAGGAACAACCTTAAACTTATAGGTTTTAAAAACCATCCACCTGAAGGAATTTAGGCAATTGAATATACTGTGAACTGTTTAATGGAACTGTTGGAGCTACAACAATTGGATTTAAGGATGGAGATAAATGCTGTTAAAAGTTTTCCACTGAAAACCAAGAAAGCAAGAGAGGGGAAATTTATAATAATAATTCAATTTGCACGCATAAGGGTGCAAGATGATATCCTTAAAAATTTCTGGGGGAAATCAAATACTAAACCCCTTGAATGGAGGGGAAACAAAAATTCTATTTTCCCAGACTATGCTCCGATGGTGGCAGAAAAGAGACGACTATTTGCCCCTGCTCGTAAGCTAGCAAGGGAATTAAAAATACAGCATTTTACAATATCCCGGCTACTTTCTGCCTAAAGATAGGCAATGAACTGTGCCGCTTTCAAAATCATGATAATGCAATATCCTATTTACAAGCAATAAATGTGGATAAAGAGCAAAGGCGAAGGGTAAGGAGGCACAGGCAAAGACCACATAACACCGGTCTTGAAAGACCTACATTGGCTCCCAGTACGTTTCCGAGCACAATTCAAAGTGTTGGTGTTGACCTTTAAAGCCCTAAACGGCCTCGGCCCAGTATACCTGAAGGAGCGTCTCCACCCCCATCGTTCTGCCCGGACGCTGAGGTCCAGCGCCGAGGGCCTTCTGGCGGTTCCCTCATTGCGAGAAGCAAAGCTACAGGGAACCAGGCAGAGGGCCTTCTCGGTAGTGGCGCCCGCCCTGTGGAACGCCCTCCCATCAGATGTCAAAGCAATAAATAACTACCTGACATTTAGAGGGCATCTTAAGGCAGCCCTGTTCAGGGAAGCTTTTAATCTGTGATATTTTACTGTATTTTTTGTTTCTATGGAAGCCGCCCAGAGTGGCTGGGGAAACCCAGCCAGATGGGCGGGGTACAAATAATAAATTATTATTATTATTATTATTATTATTATTATTATTATTATTAATATACCTTTATCCCAAAGGACCAAACAACTTCCCATAGACCTTGGATGTGATAGTACTAGCAGTTTGTGCACATGTCTGTAGCAAATGAAAGCTGCAATCAGGCACTGATGAATATGGTTGGCTATTTTAGCCATAGTGAGAAGAGATTTAGAAATATAATCACAATCCCTTCAAGCACTCAGTGCTTGCAGCAGAACAACCAAAGCACTAAATCAGTTTTTCTGCTTTAATGATGGGCATATTTAGATGGCCTCAATTGACTTTGCAGCCTCCTTGAGAAAAGTTGCTCATTTGGAGCTGTCCGTGGTCCTGCAGTATCCCTAGCAGGGGGAGTTGACAGCTTCCCTGCCGCCCTGCACCAGTTCATGCGACAGCTGACTTATTTGCTGCCTCACTGTCCAAAACCTTTTAGGATTCTTTAAGGAGTTTCTGCTTTAGAATTGCTATGTAGATTCAGCCATATAAAACTGAATGGCAGACATGCTTTTAAAATAATAATAATAATTTTAAACTGCAGATTACTAAAAAAAATGTTTGAAGAGCTGTAGTAGCCTGGCTGCACAAAACAACAAAGTCTCAGAGGAGCACTGTATCAGATTCAACATACTTTATCATTCAGCTGGAGCCACCTTATTATTACTGAAAAACTCTGACCACATGTGCACAGCATTCAAATCATCAGTTTGGTTGGAGGAGCTGGGAGACAGCAACAGAGGCTCACCCCGTAGTGTAGATTTGAACTGCAGACCTTGTGATCAGCAAATCAAAGAGGCTCAGTGGTTTAGGCCACAGCACCACCTGCATTCCTTTGGGTATCAAACCAACATGCACACCTAGGTCCCACTGCTCCATGTTTACCCAACATTTTCATGTCAGATCTAAAGGGCAGCATCCCACCCAAAGAATTAAGGGCTGCAAAATGCCTGAAGTGTGCCCTTAACCCAAGAATGCCACAGAATGCCTAATCTTTTTCTCCCCAGCCTCTTCACCTGCCTAGATGCAGCTGAAGCCAGTGGCACCAATTTCTGTCTACTTTCTGTAGCTCTCATTCTCATCAGCTATGTTCTTACTTATTTCCTCTGGAGCGAAAATAAAAAAAGACACCCAGAAATAGAATATCCTTCACTTCCAGATACATATCCTTATGTCTTACTTGCCTGCACCTGAAAGGATTGATTCAGTGTCCCTATTCTTTTTCTGTGTGGATGCACTAACAGCTTTGGGGCTAATTTGGAGCTGAAGCAACAACGTCTCTTCCTCAAGCGGCCTTTGCACATGGCCTGGTGCCTCCCACTCAACTGGTTCAGAGAATGACCATGTTTGTGCAGCTCTCTAATGGAAGAAGATCCATGGCCATTGCTGGCTCCAATCGAGACCTTCCTCATAGTTGTGTGAGTGGCTGATTCATACCTGGCAATCACTCAGTCATTGGCACATTCGACTCCTGAGGTCTCACGCTGTGGAAACTATGGCTGAGACAGCAGGATCGTTATACTGGTTAAAACCTCCATTGCATCCACATGTAACCCTAGCCCATTCCATTCTTTCCAGCCTTGCTCAAATGGATCTAGTATCCAGTGTTTTCCTGAAGGAGCATCTCCACCCCCATCATTCAGTCCAGACACTAAGATCTAGCTCTGAGGGCCTTCTCACTACTCTGAGAAATGAGGTTAGAGGGAACTAGGCAGAGGGCCTTCTTGGTAGTGGTGCCCACACTGTGGAACAACCTCCCATCAGATGTCATGAAGATAAGTAACTATTGAACCTTTAGAAAACATCTGATGGCAGCCCTGTATAGGGAGGTTTCTAATGTTTGATGTTTTATTATGTTTCTGTATATGCTTGAAGGCGCTCAGAGTGACTAGGGAGGATACAGGGCACATACATGCAGAAGAGAGCAGAAATTCTCTTGCACAACTGTAAATCCTTGCACTAATGGTCTGAGCTAGCCAGATACTGCTCATTTTCACAGAATTTAAGGAACTTTATTACATTCCTTTTACATAATAAATATGCTTTTTGAGCAAGAGGTACACAATTTGTCCTGGACTGCATCCCAGTGGTGGAGAGATCCAGATGCAACTGGGGTGAAGCCATGAATGAACTTTTTTACTTTTCTTCAGAAGGGTATTTTATATACACATCTTGATCTGAATTCTTCTTCTGGACAAGCAAGTGGCATTAAGAGAGTTAAAGGACACAGACCAGGCATGCAAAACACCAAGGAAGGGTTCAGAGTGGGGAGAGTGAGAGATATGGACCCTCTCACTTTTCCAGCAACATAAAAGGGAAAGAGAGAGGGAGGGAGGGAGGGAGGGAAGGAGGGAGTCTACGTGGCAAATCTGATGACTAGGTCTTTCCCCCCTGTCTGAGTAGCAATGTTACCTATATTAAGATCTCCTTTAAAATCAACACACTGGGTTTCATTCTCAAGGCAGTTGATGGTTGTCTCACTTTTACACTTTGTGGTTCCAAAGGAGAAGCAGGATGGGCACTGCAGATCATTTTCAGCCAGCATGTTGCGATCAGGAACTGCCAAAGTCAAAAGTATAGTGAGCATATTAATGGTTTTACCATTGTATGTGTGTTATATTATTGTTTTTCATCCAAAGGCCTTAAAGTTTTGGTGGGGCATCTGCAAGTTTTATTGGCTGAAAAGATGGTCTGGGTTCAGGATTGACATTGCGACAGATTCTGAAGAGAGCCCAGGTTGGAAATGGAACCCATCCCTTCTCAGGCAGAGACATAGCTGCCCAGTAGGTCCCTCTTTTTCACAGTTTCTCCTCATGCCTGCTTCTTCATCCTGCCTGCCTCTCTACCCCTTGAGAGCCCCTAATAGTCCTCAGCTGCTCAACCCAACTAGTAGCCATCTGGAGCTGTCTCATCCCATTGGCCAAATCCAATGCACAGCCATAGCATGTTAAGGATTCTAAAATGATGCAGAAACTTACGGCTGATTGTTGCATTGTGATCTACTCCCAGTATAAAAAAACTGGCAGTGATCTACCCATTATCATTGGAGGGAAGAGGAGCATCCGTGGGGTGGGAGGATTGCCCAAACTGTTGAGCATTTTTTTTAGGATGGAAGTGCCCAGAGTTCTTGAGCTTTTTGGGGGGAGGATTGCACAGAGTTTTTTAGCTTTCTCAAGTTGTTTTAGCATAGCCATTATAGGTCAATCTAGTCTTGTTGAAGTTAAATCTGCACTTCGGAGGTAATGCTGCGATTAGGAGCAAAAGATGGATCATTATTATAATCAACATTATTATTATTTGGTTATGCCACTTGCTTAATGAGACACAGAGGAGGAGGTGATAGTGATTTAAAACTTTAAAATTAAAATGGGTTCAATTTAAGAAGCATTTTAATAGAATAAATTGAAATGAAATGAGTAAAACACTGATTAATTAAAACTCTTGAAGCCATTGGCCAGAATACTGGTTTAATCATTTCCAAGAGGTGGGGAGGTGAACCCTCCCTTTCCCACGACCCACTTTTCCTCCTATCCAGACTCTCCCTTAAATACAATTTCTTCCCACTGCTTGGTCACAAGCGTAGATCTGGGCACAATTAAACTGTGGAATTTTCTACAAGAGGTAGTGAAGGCCACCAATCTGAATGGCTTTAAAGGAAGATTCAACATATTGATGGAGAATAAGACCCTCAGGGGCTACTAAGCATGATGGCTATGTACTATATCCAATATCAAAAGTAGCATATTTCCTCGATCAGTTGCTGGAATCCACAGTCAGCCAGAGTGTTGCTGCTGTGCTGAGGTCCTGATTTCGTGCTTCCCATAGTCATTGTGTTGGCCAGTATGAGGACAGGATCCAGGACTACGGATGAACCAATCTATCAAATTCATTTGCTCTTAATTTCCAATTTTTCTAATTTAATTATTTATCTGCAGCCACTTCCTCCAAGAAGCTCAAGGTTGTATACATGGTTTCCCCCTCTCCATTTCATCCTTACAAGATTCCTGTGAGGTAGGTTAAGCAGAGGGATAATGCCTGGTCCAGTGAGCTTCATGGCTGAGTGGGAATTCGAACCCTGGTCCCTGGATCCTTGTCTGACAGTCAAATCACAACAGTCAAATCTCTTAAATTCAGCAACCAAGATTTCCACAACCAACAAGTATTAGAAGGGAATATGGAACATCACCAGAAGGTTTATGTGATTTGTTCCATGGCGTAGAATTGAAGGCGTCTTTCTTTGTAAAATGTATTTAATTTCTTTGTGCTATGGCCATACTTTGACCTCTTCCCTTCCCTTTCCAGAGGAACTTTTACCCTCCATTCCAAAGCAATTATTATTCTATCCTGTTTTCTAAGACATATTTTCTCCCCCTCCCCTCTAAAGAAAAGATTGTTCACCTTCTGAGCACTTTCACTGCACTTTGAAATCATGCCCAACATTTTCATCTGGCAATCTCTTGCCTTTGGAATCCTCCCTCCCTCCCCATTTCCACACCTACCAGTCTCTGTGTGTTTATGTGCGTGTGCATATATTTTACACCCACCCATATATATGTATATCTATGAATATCTATAATTAATCTACGTATATTTATGTATGCATATCCATGACATCACAATAAATAAACTCATGACTTGACTCTCCTCTATTTCCTCTTGGTAACCCAGCAGTCCTTGCTCTCTATGATGTTGATCTACACGCCTAACTCCCCTTCCCTCCGAAGAAGCAAGTTCTCTTCAGTGTCCTCTAAAGATTATTGAATGTTCCCCATCTTACCTGGAGAAAGCAGGGACAAGACGAGGCATGCGTTCAGGAGTGCCTTCAGCATTCTAGAAAGATTAGGAGACTCAGAGCAGAGATGGATCAACAAGCGAATTGATGCAGATAGAGGCTTCCCTGGAGAGATTTAAAGGGAATGGGCTTATATCGGAGGGAACACTTGGGAACAAATAGTTCAGGGAGGTCTGGGAATGGAAGTTGTTCATTCACCAGAAAGATAAAGAGGGACATACTGAAATTCAAAGCTCGCTGTTGGAATTGTCTGTATTATTGCTCTAAAGTCTCATTAGTTGTTGATAGACACTTCTTAGATTTCTTCCTCTTAATAATAATAATAATAATTTTTAATTTTTTTACCCCACTCATCTGACTAGGTCACCCTGGCTACTCTGGGTAAGTTCAAGCATATACAGAAACATAATCAAATATCAAACCTTAAAAACCTCCCTGTGCAGGGCTGCCTTCAGATGTCTTCTCTGAACCAGTCGAGTGGCAGGCACTAGGCCTTGTGCAAAGACCACTTGAGGAAGAGACATTGTAGTTTCAGCTCCAAATTACCCCCAAAAGCTGTTAGTGCATCCACACAGAAAAAGAATGGGGGCATTGAATCAATCCCTTCAGGTGCAGGCAAGTAAGACTGAGTGAAGGATATTCTGTTTGTCAGTGGCTTTTTTATTGTTGCTCCAGAGGAAAGAAGTAAAAACAAAGCTGATGAGAATGTGAGCTACAAAAAGTAGACAGAAATTGGTCCCACTGGCTTCAGCTGCATCTAGGCAGGTGACGAGACTGGGGAGAAAAAGATTAGGCATTCTGTGGCATTCTTGGGTTAAGGGCACACTTCAGGCATTTGCCAATCCTTAATTCCTTGCAGGGGATGCTGACCTGCCATGAAAATGTTGCGTAAACATGGAGCAGTGGGACCTAGGGGTGCATGTTGGGTTGATACCCAAAGGGATGCAGATGGTGCTGTGGCCTAAACCACTGAGCATCAATGGTGTGCTGATCACAAAGTCTGTGGTTCAAATCCGCACTACGGGTGAGCTTCTGTTGCTCTGTCCCAGATCCTCCAAACCTAGAAGTTTGAAAGCATACAAGTGTGAGTAGATAAATAGGTACCACTGCTGCGGGAAGGTAAACAGTGTTTCTGTGTGCTCAGTCACTCGTCACGGTCCTCTATGCACCAGAAGCGATTTAGTCATGATGGCCACGTGGCCTATAAAGCTGTCTGCAGGCAAACACCGACTCCCTTGGCCTGAAAGTAAAGATGAGTACCATACCCGAAAGTCAAATTCAACTGGAGAGAAACATCCAGGGGTAATTTACCTTTACCATCACCTTCACCTGATACCCAAATCTCACCTAAGAAGAAGTGAGTCCTTTTCTCGCCATCCTTTCTCAGGAAGCCCCATTTTGAGGTTATAGTATACAATACGCTGTCTTGGGGAGGGCTGCTTCCATACAAGAGTTAGACAAAATCCTCACCTGCCCACATTTTCTAAATTTGCATAAATTTGGTTTCCAGTTCCTCCAGAGGATCAACTTAGCCTTCCTCCCTGCTTGCCCAGAAAATATTGGAGCCTAACTGATGATTTGAATACTGTGCACATGTGGTCAGAGTTTTTCAGTAATAATTAATAAATTGGCTCTAGTTGAATCTGATACGGTACATTGAATCTAATACAGTACTCCTCTGAGACTTTGTTGTTTTATGCAGCCAGGCTACTACAGCTCTTCAGGGTCTTTTTAGTAATCTTAATTTTTAAGTTTTTATTATTTTAAAAGCATACAATTCAGTTTTATAAGGTTGTATCTACATAGCAATTCTAAAGCAGAAACTCCTTAAAGAATCCTAAAAGGTTTTGGACAGTGAGGCAGCAAATGAGGCAGCTGGTGCATGAATTGGTGCAGGGCAGCAGAGAAGGTGTCAACTCCCCCTGGTAGGGATACTGCAGGGCCACGTAGAGCTCCAAATGAGCAACTTGTTCCAAGAAGGCTGCCAAGTCAATTGAGGCCATCTGACTATGCCCATCATGAAAACAGAACAACTACTTTAATGCTTTGGTGTTTCTGCTGCAAGCACTGAGTTTTTGAAGAGCTTGTGATTATATTTCTAAATCTCTTTCCACAATGGCTAAGATGGCCAACCATATTCTTCAGTGCCTGACTGTAGCCCTCATCTGCTACAGACATGTGCACAAACTGCTAATACTATCACATTCTAGGTCGATGGGAAGTTGCTTGGTCCTTGATGGATAAAGGTATATTCTGAGCCCGTTCCTCTGTCTTTCCTCTTACTTGATATGGGGTCTTACTAAATTGGAAGGAGCGATATACTTTTTTTGTTCTTTCAGGCCACTAATCAAAGTGCAATGAGAGCCTCAAGGTACTGCTCAGGTGACGGCTTAGCTGGCAAAGCTAGACATAACTCAAGACTGTTGAAAGGTGCCAGGGACACACTGCCAGGCACTGAGAGCTAATTAAACCATTTTATGGAACTTAGGAACTTTTATGAACCTTATTCTAATTGTGTCTGATTGCTGGGACAGGGAGTGATACTTTGACTCAGCTGATCTGTTTGGTGATGACTGTCCTTAGCCACATTGTCTTGAACTGAACCCAGCTAGTTGTTTATACCTGATTCAGATCCCATCCTCCATTTCCAAAAGATAAGAAGAACCCTGAAATACTTCAGCAGCCTTCTTGGAGCAGCTGATCAAATTTTCAAGGGTACAGGACTATCATGTGAGGAGGACAGTAGCTCACTCCCATTGTGGCCTCAAGCCTCTTTCCCCAGTTGACAGGTTAGAAGCGGCTCTGCCTGTTCTCTCTTTTTGCCTATCTTCTTCTTCTCTTTCCATTGCTTGGATGCAGAGCAATACCCTCATTTCCTGCTCATACCACAACTCAAGACATTTTTTAGCCACACAGTACAAAAGTCACAGAGGACATTCATCACTAAGCTGTCTATCTTGGGGTCCTTCTCTTCTCTTCACTTCATTGTTTATATTAGGCCTACTGAGCAATGCAACTCCTTCCTTGATAGCCATAGGTGCTTCTCAAGTTTCCACCCCATCCCTCACCAATAAATATATTTGGCTGGATGGATTGTCCTGGAGAAGATAGTTTAATTTATCTTATTTATTTTTGCTTGAGTTTAATAAAGTTAAAGAAGACAGAAAAGTATGCTATTTAATTACTCCATAATTTCATAAATATTTTACCTGAGATAGTTGAAAGGAGGGGTAAAACCATGCTTAGTGCAGTTCAGAAGCTATGTGCTGTATAGTATTTTATGCAGTTCATAGTTCAGTCATGGAACTCACTTCCATAGGAGGCAGTATTGGCCACCAGCTTAGATAACTTAAAAAGAAGATTAGACATGTCTATGTTCTACCTGCACTTTCAAAGGAAGTTTGGTTCCTTGATAGAGAAAGATGCTTCTCATGTTTCTACCCCATCCCTCATCAATGAATAAATTTGGCTGGATGGGTTGGAGGCGGTTTACGGATTTCAGCACACTCCAATGCACTGTTGGTGGACATAGTAACCATTTATTGTTATGCCTGTCTACCTAGATGTAAGTGCCACTGATTTCAATGGGTCCTATGCCCAGATAACTGAGCATAGTTTTGTCTTGTGACTTCTTCAAAGTATTGTTAGGAGTTTTGGTTTCTCTGGCACTTCCCTCTATCTCCTACAAATGCAGCCACTGTTTAAGAATCTTCTCTCACTTACACAATCACACACAAAGTTTCCTGCAGAATGTAATTATATTTGCAATCTATTTTGTCCTCATTTGGATTTTAAACTCAATCCAAGAAACCAACCTTCACTGAGTTGGTGTAAGTGTTGACTATCACTGAGGGCAGGACAGAATCCTGAGATCAATTGTCATAGTCCAATGGCTAAGGCTTTGTAAAGGAGTCCTCTCAGTTGCCGCCTTTCCAGGCTAAGTATACCCAACTCCCTCATCCATTCCACATAAGGCTTGGTTTCCAGACCCTTTATCTTTTTAGTAGCCCTTCTCTGCACACATTTCAGCTTGTAAATATCCTTCTTAGATTGCAGGGTCCAAAACTTGGCACAGCATTCCAGGTGTGGAATGACCTAGTCAGAATCGAGCAGTATTAATAGTTCCCTTGACCTGGACACTCTAGAAATCAGTTATAGCATAGGAGACTAATTTTTTAAAAAAAATATGCATACACTTTATAAAATTAAGTCATTAAGATTCTTATTCACCACCAGAACCACAAACTCCATGGCCCTAGTAAAGTACTAATGTGGGATGCAGGACACAGAGAATTTTCCAAATTAACCACGTGGCTTGACGTGAACAACATCATAGGCCCAGAGCAGGCAGGGTTTAGGCCAGGGAAATCCACTTTACATAACTGTATAGTGTTGTCCTATTTAACTCACAGCACCATAAAGAAGGCCTATATGTGGCCTATCTAAATCTTAAGGCTGCTTTTGATTCAGACAATAGGGGGCTGTTATGGTCCAACTGGAGTCATTGGGCCTAAATCCTAGGTTACTTTACCTGATTAAAAAGCTTTACTCAAATAATACCTGTCGTATAAGAATAACCCCAGGGGACGAGGTGCAGACCCTGTTGTTATAAATCAAGGTGTGAAAAAGGGCAGTGTTCTTGTTCCCTCTCCTTTTAAGCTCTTCTTAAATGACCTTGCCCCATTACTGAAACTGGTGAATGCTAACCGCCCAAAACTCAATGCATCAAAAGTCCCCATTCTCCTATATGCAGATGATCTGATTCTGCTCTCATGGACAAGAATTGGCTTAAATCATTTGCTAAATGCCTGTATCTACTACTTTGGTGGGGAAAACATCCAGCAGATATTCGAATTCAACTATTTGGGAATCACTTTCCATCACAGACTCCGGTGGTCTTCACACTACGCAGGGGCGGTAAATGCCAGAAAGATGTCTATGCAGGTCATAATACGCTTCTTTGCAACAAGAGGTAACCAACACATCCCTTCTCCCCTTAAGGTTTTTAATGCCAAAGTTAGAGCTCAACTGCTCTTAGGAATTTCAATCTGGATGTCAGGGTTTACCCAGTCAGTGGAACGAGTGCAGGCAGCCTTTCTATTTAAGATTTTCACTGTCCCATGCTGTGTACCTTACGCAGCCCTATGTCTAGAGGAAGGCCAACATAAGCTAGAGACAGTTGCCTGGACGAGTTTTCTTTTATGCTGGCTAAACATTTGTTTTTCAGCAGACAAAGATACTTTACTCAGCGAAGTTCTGTCAGACTCCTTCCCTTCCCCAGGGCTACAACTGTTTTGCACAAAGATACGGCAACTTGGGCTTTCAGAGGATCTCCTGGGAGCTGTGGCTTTTCCAATCACCAAGGCCATGTTAAAAACTAGGCTGTGGGACATAGATTGCCAAGAATTAATTCCCGCTGCAGAAAAAACATCTTCCACTCTTTATTTTCGACCCTCTTGGGTGCAGGAATTTAACTTCAATTATCTACAATTTTTGCTTCACCCGCAAGAAAGAAGGGCTTTTTTTGCTGGTTAGGTTCAGTTCTAATCCTTCTAACCTCCTTTGGGGTAGGTTTGCAGGTATGGCAGAAGGAGATAGGATCTGCCCATGTGATGCTCACCTGGTGGAAACACTAGCTCACATGGTCCTTAAATGTAAAATGTATGATGATCTCCACCAAAATTTCTTAGACCAACTATGTATCCCAATATGGAAACCAGAGACAGAGGTCATACGCTTCTTATTACAAGGAAGAGGCCAGGAGCGCACCAATACAGTAGGTAAGTTCCTCTATTTGATTTTTTGCCACCAAAGTACGCTACAGGACCCTGCCCTTGCTGGAGACCCACAGAGGTGAAATAGATTGCTCGCCTCTTCTTCCCTTTGGCAAATGACTGTACTGTTGAAATGGCGATGAGATCGCACTGGCCTATTTATTCTGAATGTTTGTAAGTGATGCCAATAAAGGTTTGATGATGATGATGATGATGATGATGATGAGTGACTGGAAAACTGAACCTGAATCCTGATATTCAAGTTTCACCATGATTGCCCCAAGGGTCCTGTAACTTTCAGCCTTCCTGTCTGCTTTATATGCTTCCACATTCTGAAGTATGCATCTGAAGGAAGGCTTCGTAATTCAAAAAACTAAAACTTAATGTTTTGATTTCTGCCAATAGGCTTAAAAAGTGGCAACTTGAGGAGCACCTCACTGATCAGGTGAAATCCTTTAAATATCTAGGTTTATGCTTTTCAATTGGAATTAGCACTTTGTAAATACAATGCATTGGTTATTAATACAGTGAACTCTCTGTCAAGGTTCTGTTGGAGTAAAAGGGGTAGACAGATTTCTCCAGCCCTCAAAACTTATGAACTCAAACTCATCCCATAAATCTATTATAGTGCACAAATATGGGGATACCCTCAAAAACTGAATCTGTAAATACCATGGAATAAATATGTTTGCACTATACTTGAGCTGCTCAAAGCTTCTCCTTTTGGAAGTTGGCAGTAGTGCCCATTTGAATATAATATGGGGTGCCGAAGGTAAGCCCGGCCCTGCATAATTAATCACAGAATGCAGTGCATGCATACCATGTTAATGGAAATGCCCATCAACTTTGGGAGGGACCAGCTCCCTCAGACATTTTATGGGGGGGGGGAGTGAAGAACCCTTGCCCCCAGGAGTTGCCTCCTATGTAAATTGGTGTTTGTTCAGTGAAGGCCAGAGTGCATATCCTTTCCCTTAGGTATTGGCTAATTTTTAAAAGGGGATGGAAGTTTCAAGGAGATGCTGACTTTTAACAATAGAGAGCCCCCATCATGGGGTAAAGAAATGCTATGCATTATTGATGATTGTGATATTTCTTGGGACATTCTGTGTGAGTTAGCTATTGAGGTGGCACCTTGTCATATGAAATCTCATATGCTAAAGCATGATTTGTGTGCTCATCACACTTCTGCCTGCCTGGTGAAATGTGCTCCTTGCCAAGGCTGCCTCCTCATTCCAGGGAAGAAGCGTTGAGTGAAAATCGAAATCAGGAACAATGCGAGGGGTGAGGAATAAAGATCTCCACAGGAAACAAGGATGGAAGGAGACTAGCACCACCTCCTATTGCCTAAGAGGTCACTTAAGAGGTGACCTGATGGGGGGGGGGCAAATCTGGGCTCTGAGGAATTCAGTGCAGCTATTACTGCAACTGTGACAGCGGCAGTGGGCAAGGAATTCCAGGATCTTCTGCCCTCATGGATCCAGTGGCCTATTATGGTCACCACACCTTTCCTCGTGGATGGGACCATCCTGCACCTTGGTATGCCAAACGTCCCTTTCAGCCCCTCACCCTCACTACTTAACCAACATCACAAATACCAAATGGGGAAGAAGTTTTACAGCTCTGTGACTCCAGTGTATGAACTCTGTTATAGTTGAAGGATGCTATCACTGGACTTCCGGGGTGGCGCCATCGGCAATGGCGGGCTCCCTCTGAACTGGAGGGACTAGCTCCGCATGAAACGGGTCTTCTCCGCTATGGCGAAGCGGGGACCCTTTTAAAAATCACAGGCGGATGAAGCCTGTGACCATGGGACTCGGCGGGCACCTTTAGCACCCCCCCCCCAACTCGCAAAGGAACCCATTAACGGGCTCCGAAGTGAAGAGGGGGAAGTGGCGTGGTGCTGTGAGTCAACTGCTATTTCCGTGGAGCGAAGCCGCATAACCGTTGCCGGAGAGCGCTGCCTTTTTCCTGGGACAATTTGGACTCTAAAATAAGCACCCGTGAGTACTTAAACTTTGAACAACTGGACCTTAAATAAGGACTTGCGAGCAGAAAGGAATTGGATTTAAAAATTTATTTTCAATTTGGTACTGAACGGGAAGGTCTAAACAGGAAGTCAGCCTTCCGTTCTTTTGTAGACAGAATAAAGCAAAGATAACGTAAACTAGAGCTTAGGAAATCGCCTTTAAAGGATTGGATTTCATCATTTAAAATTGTGGAACCCCCCTTCGACAGCAGGAGAAGAAGGGGGATCTTTTTCGGACTGTTTAAAGTGAGTTTAAAGTAAAGTAACTTTCCACCGTCCTGACCCTGGAGCGGGGTGTCAGGACTGACGTTTGAAGCTCATTGACCAGAGACAAACGTTTTTGACAGATAGCTAAAGAAGAGAAACATAGTGATTCCACTGTTTCCTATCGCATTTTAAAGGAACAAATATTGACAAAATATCTCAAAAAGGAGAACTTTGTTGCAAGAACAAATAGAAGTTTTCTCCCTAGAGGGAGACTGTGAAACTGTAACTAATTCCAGGGAGCCGGCAGCTGTTACAGATTACAATCGTGGGAATAGACATTTGACCTTGCAGGACAATGTATTCAGAAGCTCTGTTGTGTGCTTTATATAAAACAAATGCCCTACTGGAACAGTTACATGAGAAGATGAATTTGATGGTGACTTCGACTAGAAATTTTGAACAGGCAGTGGGAAATTTTGAACAGACAGTGGGAAAATATGTGGAGCCCACCCAGGAATTAAATCAGGAGCGTGTCCTGACAGAACAGGCCCAACAGGAATATGAGCTTTCGGATTTGACAAATGAACATGGAAAAAGCCAGATTTGGAAAGAAAAAGTTTGGTTTGGCTTGGAAATGGGGGGCTGGATTGACCCCCCCCCCTATGCTGGGATGTTTGGACTTTTCAAATCTGGCAATGGGCCGTGAGATGTTTGGGATTGTGGGGGCTCTTAATTTTGGAGGGTTTTTGAAACATGTTTTTAAACATCACATGGAATTTAGTGTTGAATATGGAAAAGGGGCTGATCTGTCGAGAAGGGTCAAAAATATTGCCAAGCTGGAGTTACCACGAGCAGGAGACAAGGGAAAATACAGTTACAAATATGAAGAGCTGCGGAAGGGACATGGAAGAGACTTAAGGGCCTTGGATATAAGGTTGCCAGGTTAATGCGCTAGATCGATGGGATAATAAGGACTGACAAAACCTGGGACCAGGAGGATGGGACGCTGGATGAAGATTGGATCTGTTTGTATTTTTTTTATTATTTTTTTACTATTAGGACTGTTTTATAAAATTGATGAATGTTAAAAAAAATGTTGGAATGAAACTACTCGGCTTTAGCAAAGATGCTTAAAGAATTATGAAAGAATATTATGGTTATGAACAGTTGGTAAGGATAAGACTTAAGCTTTAAGTTTCAAGGTTTTTTATAAAAAGATAAGATTAAAACAGTTTAAGGTAATGTAACGACAGAATATTATGAAATATGGAAAGGATTTGCTGGGATAATTAATAACTAGGATACAAAGAAAGGGAGGAGGAGGAGGTCAAAGAAAGAAGGTAATGACAGTTGAGGATCTGAGAATAATGAATTTGTTTTTAAATGTTTTTAAATGTTTGTCGTGTATTTTTGTTTTTTTCATTTTTTTTCTTATTTTGAATTTGTAAGTGGTTTGTTTCTCTCTTTGTTTACTTTGTTAACCATTTTTATTTTGTATTTTCTTCTTTCTTTATTTTTATTTTGTAACATTTTGAAAATCTCAATAAATATCTTATAAAAAAAAAGAAGAAGGATACTATCACTGGATCCCCTACGTAGAAAAAGTTTGCTTACGTAGAGGTAAGGTGCCTGCATATTTACCCAACTACTTACTGGTTTGTCCCATCTATGAGGACTTAAGAGAAGCTTTGTTCAAATATTTAAATCTCCCAATTGAGAGATGGATTGGTATATGATTAACTTTTTATTAAGGGACAAGTCCCCTTATACCTCTGAAAAAGTGGTCTGTTCTGCCCTTACAGTGACGATTATAAGGAGAAAAGATTTTTGGGATCAGTGCTATTTTTCTAGATTTACCGGTGCCAGAGTTCACCAAGAACTTCTCCCTTGTTCACTGAGAATGGCAATGGAACCCACCTGAGAGATGATGGAGCTGAGCTCCAGTGAACTCTGTCTGAAAAAATGCCCTAAGTTAAATTCTTCAGAGGAGAAACTTCGCATCTAACGAAACATCTGATTTTAATAATGATTTTTACTGTGCAGTGTGTCCTGTTTTATATATTTTATCTTTTATAATCAGTTCAGCTAAACAAACAAATAATAACTGCATTTGTGTGTGAAAGAAACAGATCTGAGAACCAGCATTTTATTTCCCATAACCATTTATTTTCCATTGCAATGAACATAATAAAATTCAACTATTTTAAAATGATACACTACCAGGTTCTTCGTAGTTAGAATCCACAATCCCCACATTCCTGTCATGGAAATTCTACTCAGTATTGATCCAGAGCAGATCCCAACGTATAGTTAGCAGAGTAAAAACTTAAACACATTCAGGATTCCCAAAAAATAGACCAGAGGCAATTAACATTTCATCCAGCAGAGCTTTGTGGCTACTGAAGGCAAATGAGCATAATTGTCACAAATCCAATCCATTTGCAGCAGACTTAAACTTACAAGAACTTATAATAAGTTTAAACCTTAACATCCCCTTCATAGATCACTGCCTTGCCGTGGCGAAGGGGCTTGAATAACTCAGAGAAGCTATGAGCTATGCCGTGCAGGGCCACCCAAGATGGACAGGTCATAGTGGAGAGTTTTGACCAAACGTGATCCACCTGGAGCAGGAAACGGCAAGCCACTCCAGTATCCCTGCCAAGAAAACTCCATGGACAAAGACAACAGGCATATAAAAGTTATGACGCTGGAAGATGAGCCCCTCAGCTCGGAAGGCGTCCAACATGCTACTTAGGAAGAGCGGAGGACAAGTACAAGTAGATCCAGAGCTGATGAAGCGACTGGGCCAAAGCCGAAAGGACGCTCAGTTGCGGATATGCCTGGAAGCGAAAGGAAAGTCCAATGCTGTAAAGAAAAATATTGCATAGGAACCTGGAATGTAAGAACCATGAACCTTGGTAAGTTGGATGTGGTCAAAAATGAGATGGCAAGAATAAATATTGACATCCTGGGCATCAGTGAACTAAAATGGACAGGAATGGGCGAATTCAGTTCGGATGACCATCATATCTACTACTGTGGGCAAGAAACCCGTACTGGGATGCAATCTCAAAAATGATAGAATGATATTGATACGAATCCAAGGCAGACCTTTTAACATCACAGTAATCCAAGTTTATGCACCAACCACTGGTGCTGAAGAAACTGAAATTGACCAATTCTATGAAGACTTACAAGACCTTATAGAAGTGACACCAAAGAAGGATGTTCTTCTCATTATAAGGGATTGGAATGCTAAAGTAGGGAATCAAGAGATAAAAGGAACAACTGGCAAGTTTGGCCTTGGAGATCAAAACGAAGCAGGGCAAAGGCTAATAGAGTTCTGCCAAGAGAACAAGCTGGTCATCACAAACACTCTTTTCCAACAACACAAGAGACGACTCTACACATGGACATCACCAGATGGGCAGCATCGAAATCAGATTGATTATATTCTCTGCAGCCAAAGATGGAGAAGCTCTATACAGTCAGCAAAAACAAGACCTGGAGCTGACTGCGGCTCAGATCATCAGCTTCTTATAGCAAAATTCAAGCTTAAACTGAAGATAGTAGGAAAAACCACTGGGCCGGTACGATACAATCTAAGTCAAATCCCTTATGAATACACAGTGGAAGTGAGGAACAGGTTTAAGGATTTAGATTTGATGGACAGAGTGCCTGAAGAACTATGGATGGAGGCTCGTAACATTATACAGGAGGCAGCAACTAAAACCATCCCAATGAAAAGGAAATGCAAGAAAGCAAAGTGGCTGTCCAACGAGGCCTTACAAATAGCGGGGGAGAGAAGGCAAGCAAAATGCGAGGGAGATAGTGAAAGATACAGGAAATTGAATGCAGATTTCCAAAAAATAGCAAGGAGAGACAAGAAGGCCTTCTTAAACGAGCAATGCAAAGAAATAGAGGAAAACAATAGAATGGGGAAAACCAGAGATCTATTCAAGAAAATTGGAGATATGAAAGGAACATTTCGTACAAAGATTACCATAATAAAAGACAAAAGTGGAAAGGACCTAACAGAAGCAGAAGACATCAAGAAGAGGTGGCAAGAATACACAGAGGAATTATACCAGAAAGAAATGGATGCCTCATATACCCCAGGTAGTGTGGTTGCTGACCTTGAGCCTGACATCCTGGAGAGTGAAGTCAAATGGGCCTTAGAAAGCACTGCTAATAACAAAGCCAGTGGAAGTGATGATATTCCAGCTGAACTATTTAAAATTTTAAATGATGATGCTGTTAAGGTGCTACACTCAATATGCCAGCAAATTTGGAAAACTCAGCAGTGGCCAGAGGATTGGAGAAGATCAGTCTACATCCCAATCCCAAAGAAAGGCAGTGCCAAAGAATGCTCCAACTACCGCACAATTGCACTCATTTCACACGCTAGCAAGGTTATGCTTAAAATTCTACAAGGCAGGCTTAAGCAGTATGTGGAACGAGAACTCCCAGAAGTGCAAGCTGGATTTCGAAGGGGCAGAGGAACCAGAGACCAAATTGCAAACATGCTCTGGATTATGGAGAAAGCTAGAGAGTTCCAGAAAGACATCTACTTCTGCTTCATTGACTATGCAAAAGCCTTTGACTGTGTTGACCACAGCAAACTATGGCAAGTTCTTAAAGAAATGGGAGTGCCTGATCACCTCATCTGTCTCCTGAGAAATCTCTATGTGGGACAAGAAGCTACAGTTAGAACTGGATATGGAACAACTGATTGGTTCAAAATTGGGAAAGGAGTATGGCAAGGCTGTATAGTGTCTCCCTGCTTGTTTAACTTATATGCAGAATTCATCATGCGAAAGGCTGGGCTGGATGAATCCCAAGCTGGAATTAAGATCGTCGGAAGAAATATCAACAACCTCAGATATGCAGATGACACAACCTTGATGGCAGAAAGTGAGGAGGAATTAAAGAACCTTTTAATGAGGGTGAAAGAGGAGAGCGCAAAATATGGTCTGAAGCTCAACATCAAAAAAACGAAGATCATGGCAACTGGGCCCATCACCTCCTGGCAAATAGAAGGGGAAGAAATGGAGGCAGTGAGAGATTTTACTTTCTTGGGCTTCATGATCACTGAAGATGGTGACAGCAGTCACGAAATTAAAAGACGCCTGCTCCTCGGGAGAAAGGCGATGGCAAACCTAGACAGCGTCTTAAAAAGCAGAGACATCACCTTGCCAACAAAGGTCCGCATAGTTAAAGCCATGGTTTTCTCAGTAGTGATGTATAGAAGTGAGAGCTGGACCATAAAGAAGGCTGATCGCCAAAGAATTGATGCTATTGAATTATGGTGCTGGAGGAGACTCTTGAGAGTCCCATGGACTGCAAGAAGATCAAACGTATCCATTCTTAAGGAAATCAGCCCTGAGTGCTCACTGGAAGGACAGATTGTGAAGCTGAGGCTCCAATACTTTGGCCACCTCATGAGAAGAGAAGACTCCTTGGAAAAGACCCTGATGTTGGGAAAGATTGAGGGCACAAGAAGAAAGGGACGACAGAGGACAAGATGGGTGGACAGTGTTCTCGAGGCTATGAACATGAGTCTGGCCAAACTGCGGGAGACAGTGGAGGACAGGGGTGCCTGGCATGCGCTGGTCCATGGGGTCATGAAGAGTGGGACACGACTAAACGACTAAACAACAACAACAAACCTTAACACTATATACGGAAGAGAGATAGAAAGTGAAAGTGAAACCCAGGTTCCTTCTGGCCTCTTACTATAGTCAGTATGACCTTGAAGAAGAGATAACAGAACCAGTTTAACCCAGCTGTACTAAGCTTCTCTGAGGGAACCTTCTGCTTGTTTCTTTCACACAAAGAAGCTTCCAGAGCCCTCTTCAATTTATCAGAATAGGAAAGATGTCACCAGATCAATATTTTCTACATCAAGAAATGCAAACTGGCAATTTTAACCCCTTTTTCTGTGCCACTTGCTTTTCTTTTCCACCACCAAAATAAAAAAAAGTAAGAACCAGAGATCCTGAGTCCTGGATTTCACCACTAGGACTCCAATTCCCTCTCATTGCTACGGATTTTGGAATAAACAAGGAGGAGGTCTACACTGTCCTATTCACCCTTCATGTTCAAGCTGGTGTGAGATTCGTGAAGCATTATAACAGTTTATTTGCTTAACAAGAAGGATAAAGCTCCCAATTCTGATTATTCTTCTTTCATTTCTCTGGATGGCACAAAAATCTGTTGTTCCACAACCTTGGAAAGTGAAATCGTGGTGCTGCAGAAAGAGAGCTGGGGGGGGGGGGAGAGAAATGTTGACATTAGTCCTTTATCCAGGAATTGGAGATTGTGCTTGTGATGGTAAATGAGAATTTTAATAAGTTAGTTTTAAACTGTATATATTTAAGAAATCAGAAAAATTTCATAATTTCATCAGAATATGAATATACAAAATTTTCAACATCAGAAGTTCAGGTAAAAAAATATCTCGGATGTAAATCAACATTGCCATCATACCCAAAGGAGTCTCAAGACACAAAGATTATTAATAAACAGGTTATATTTATAAAATATAATGAAATTAGTGGATCAGAGAATAGGCCTAATTAACTAGATTAAGCAAATCAAATTCTTGTGGGGAAGTCAGTTGCAATAAAATGGGAGGAATTCTATCCCTGCCATCTCCTGGACATGTTTAAAGCCACATGCTGTGGCCACACAGCAAGATTTGGAAACAACACTCAGTGTGATGCAGCCTCAAAAGAATGCTAGCGGTGTGGAAGACAAGGTGCAGTCAGAAGAGAGCGGAAATTTTGATGCACAACTATATATCCTTGCAGTTATGGTCTGAGTTATTCTAACAAAACACTGAGGAAGGATGCAGAGTGGGGCCATTGAGAGATATGATTCCTCTCACTTTTCCAGCAACATGAAAGGGAAAGGAAGAGGATGTAAGGGAGAGCAGGAGGGAATCTGCATGACCTAGCCAATGAGTCGGCCTTTCTTCCCTGTCTGAGTAGCAATGTTACCTATATTAAGAGCTCCTTGAAAATCAACACACTGGGTCTCATTCTCAAGACAGTTGATGGTCTTCTCACTTTCACACTTTTCCTCTCCTTTGGAGAAGCAGGATGGGCACTGCAGACCATTTTCAGCCAGCATGTTGCGATCAGGAACTGCCAAAATCCAAAGTATAGTGAGCATGTTAATCACTTTGTCTTTGTATCTGTATGTTATATTTTTGGAAAGAACCCTAGGGCCTTACAGTTTTGGTGGAGGAGCTGCAAGTACTCTTGAATAAATATGATCAAGGCACAATCTGCATTCAGGGCTGACCATAGGACAAAGTCACCACTGGTGTCTGAGATGAATGACCTTTACCAAATCTGAGGTGGGGCATTGTGAACTTTCTTTTCCTTCTCAATCTCCCTGAAGGTTTTCATGTCATCTATTATGGTGTAACCTCTCTGAAAATATAGGCTCTTAGTCCCCTTTTTTTGTACGGAGATTCTCACTCTCTCCTGCTCTTTAACAATGAGCTATCCATGAGTTTCTGTGAACCATCCTGAGACCCCCAGGTATAGGGTGGTATATAAAGTCAATAAATAAAACAAATAAATTTAAGAGAACACTGTAAGATAGGGACTTATCTTATGCATGCTCATAACTCCCATCTTAGATAGTGCTTATTTTCCCAATTAAAAAACTGACCAGAACCAGCTCAAGCGTGATTTAGGAGGACACCTGAATAAGATAGGTGGATTGTAAGGTTCATTTTTGGAATATTCAATTGAAAGTTAACTTGAAGGGACCATAAATTAATTATGAGCTGTTCATGACCTTAGATATCCAATTATATTGGTTGAAATAGATCGTTCACAGGCTAATTGTGCATAGGGAGTGTTATAAAGGTGTCTTGAACTTTGTATTCTTCGACCAGTTTTGTTGTTATTGTTGTTGTTTTTACTCATCCACTGGGTTAAATAATCTGGGCAAAATTCTTAAATTGTGTCTCTTTAGACACCTCTTAATCCTAGGAAATTAACATGATTTATCTTTGAACCAATCTACTTCTGAGGTGACCATTTGGGGAAAGTGGGTCATTAAAATAACAGATTAACACAGCAACACATCAAAAGAATGGAGGCTTCTCCATGTGTCCATATGACCAGAATTAGATTAGCAAATCTAGAACAAGTGGAATGTGACCGTTCTCAAGAAAAGAAAGCTGCCAAGGTGAGGATTCTGCTGTGCCTATGAGAGGGACAGGACATCTTCTGGTGGATGTCTTCATTTTAAGCCTCATGTTGTATACCGGTATATTTATATATAACCCATAAATCATAAAGACATCACAGTGTCTGTTGTGCATTATGGTCCCACAGGAAACACATTCCCTGGGTTAAAGCACACCAGGTACCTCTGGAATCTCAAATCACTTGGATATATGGACAGTGTGTAACAATATCTTAACATCCAGCAAAAACATGACTGGGACAAGGGGCACTGGCACTGTGCAGGCTCAGATCCTCCCACCTATCAGGAGGAGGATCTGATCCTACATGGTGCTGTTTTGAGGGGCAGGAAGAAGGAGAGGCCTAGTTGGAAAGGCAACCCATCCCTTCTCAGGCAGAGAGATGAAGCTGCCCAGTAGGTCCCTCTTTTTCATAGTTGTTCCTCATGCTTTCCTCTCCGTCTCCACCCCTTGAGAGGCCCTAATAGTCCTGTACTGCTCAACCCAACCTGTAGCCATCTGGGGCTGTCTCAACCCATTTGAGTAAGGCACAGTGCCTCTGAGTACTGCTAATTGACTAAGAATACTAGCCTTGTCCAAATCCAGTGCACAACCCTGACATGCTAAGGATTCTAAAATGATGCAGAAACTTACGGCTGAGAGTTGCATTGTTGCACAGGTCAGTGTTGCAGCAGTGCTTCTTCGTCTGAAAGAATTTACCATTCCCTGCAGTGAAGCTGTAATCACCTGAGAAGCAATAGCTGGATGACGAGCAACTATTTGAAAGTTGCACTTGGGATTTCCCTATGAAAAAGAATGTGAAAGATATATCTAGATCTGGAAGAAATATGCAGATCCGTTGCTCCTAAGGCTCATTAATTGTAATGGTTCCAATTTTCTTTGATGCCTGAATCAGGACCTTTTCCAACTAACAATATGGAAAGTATTATTCAGTTTGGCTTTCTAAAGTTAGGTGCTGTTTATATCATGGCTATAGCATAAAAGGGAAAATATCAAAATATTTTCCAGTAATAATTCATAAAAGATAAAATAAAAACTGTAATAAATATAAATTATTGTTATATTATTATTATTATTATTATTATTATTATTATTATTATTATTAATAATTTTCTACCCCACCTTTCTGGCTGGGTTTCCCCAGCCACTCTGGGTGGCTTCCAACAGAACATGAAAAACAGAATAAAACTTCAAAGATTAAAAACTTCCATGAATGGGGCTGCCTTCAGATGTCTTCTAAAATAAATAAATACCAATTAACCGATGTGGAAAGATGTGTTCTTAATGATCTGCATAGCCCTGGTGGAACAGAAATGTTTTCTGTAGGATTTAAGAATTCTGCCCCTTTCCACAAGCAAAGGTCTCCTGCCAACTTCATCCAAATGACCAGCCTCTGTTTTTATGGTTCTGCAGTGACAAAATATAAATTGACTGCAGGGGTAAATTAATACTTTTAAATATCAGCACTGGAATTGGATTTTTCATTTTTTAAACTTGAATGTTTACAATTAATTTGTAAATTGCATTAAATTTGGAATGTATGCAGAACTTCATTTCAGGTCAAACTTGTAGCACAAAGGCTCATGCCTTCTTCTATACATCTGACAAGACATCTGACAAACACTGCACTCTCTCTGCTAGTCGATCATAACAGTTTGCAGGTTGGGGGAAATGCTTCCTTGAACTCCTGTGTGCCCAACACAATACACTTGACAAGAAACTTGCACTGCACCAACCTCACTGCACCCTTGCCCCTCTCCCTCCAAAAATGTAGCAGTGATGTTGGGACATATGGTCAAGTGAGCACCACCATCCCACCCAGGATTGCCCCAAGGCATTTTGGTACTTGAGACAAACTACAAAATGGGGCCCACTCTGAATCAAGCTGGGTAATGGAAATCCTTTTTAAGAGGTAACCTACAGGAATACTTCCTTTATATTGGTTCCTTCCTCATCGTTTCATCACTGATAATTACTTGAGGATGGATTGGGAGCCATGAAAGTGTGAAGTACCTTCATCTCCCATCCTGATTGCTCAGCTTTTGATTATTTTAAAATAAATCTGTGAAAGGAATCGCAATTATAATGTCCTTTATCGCAAAGGGGATATTCAGGTTATATTCCAGGTTTATTGTTCTAGTTTGATAACCAAAACTAAACTGGAGTTCATTGATTTGGACCAGCAGGGATTACTGGTTAATGCAAATCAAGTTCTCCAAGCTTGGAGATCAGTACCCAAATTCAGCCACTGGTTGTGATCAGGGAATGTTAGATTCCCCATTTTCCTATGTCAGCCATTGCTTACTTCAGGATTGGGAAGCTGTGATCCTCCAGATGTTGTTGGATTACATCTCCCAACATCCTTGACTGGTGGCCAGGCTAGCTGAGGCTGATGGGAGTTCTAATTCATCTACAGCTGAAGTACCACAGCTTCCTCACCTCAATTTCTTCAAAGGTGAGTTGTCCCACCATAAACTTCTATATGCCACTAGAGCCCTTAAAGTTCAACTATCTTAACCTGGATCTAATCCAACAGCAAAAGACAAAAAGTCAAGCAAATCATACCTATATTTGTTCGCAGAACACTGGCAAAACAGGAATCTTGAAAAGACTCACAAGTCTTTGTTGTTTCAGCATAGCCATTATGTGTCAGTTCCATCCTGTTCAATCTATATCTGCATTTCAGAGGTAATGCTGATGACAGGAGCAAAATATTACTTCATGGATTATTATTATTATTAACAGTATTATTATTTGGTCTTGCTTAAGGAGACACAGAGGAGGATGTGTGAGTGAATTAAAACTTTTAAATTATAAGGGGTTTGATATAATCAGCATTTTAATTGAATTAAATAAACTAAACTAAACACTAAGTAATTGAAACTCTTGAAGCTATCATCCAGAACACTGTTTTAATAATTTCCAAGAGGTTGGGAGGTTAACCTGTCTTACTTATTTCCAAGAGGTTGGGTTGGCCAGTGTGAGGACAGGTTCCTAGACTAGAGGTGAATAGATCTATCAATTTCTCTTGCTCTCAATTTCTAATTTTTCAAATTTATTTATTTATCTGCAGCCATTTTCTCCAAGAAGCTCAAGGCTGTGTACATGGTTCTCCCCTCCCAATTTTATCCACAGAAGATTCCTGTGAGGTAGGTTATATATATATATATGTACACATTATTAAGTTTTCCACAATTATGCCACATAACAGAACAAATAACACAAAAAGAAAGAAAGAAAAAAGAAATAGAAAATGTATCAAAAAAAGAAAACAATACAATAGACATCTTATCCACCACCATAAAAGAAATAAACAATAAGAGCAAACTTAATCCTTTAAAGATCCATACTTATTTACATATTGGTTGACTTCCTCCATTCCCTCCCTTCTGAATTTCCATGTATCTATATGTAACAGCTTCCCAATATCATTCTTAAACCAAAATATTTCCAATTTTTAATCTAACTTATTCATTTTTCTTACTTTCTGAACCCCATTTATTTAATAAATCCTAATTTAATCCTAGGCCTATTTGGTACTTTCAAGTGATTTCTAATTTTTTATGTTACAATATTTATTCAAATAGTCTTTAAATTTCTTCCAATCTTCTTGGTATTCCTCTTCTTTTTGGTCGTGGATTCTTCCAGTAATGTCAGCTAGCTCCAAGAAATCCATCATCTTCATCTGCCAATCTTCCACAGTTGGTAATTCTTGTATTTTCCAGTTCTTAGCTAGTAAAATTCGAGCAGCCCTCGTGGCATATAAAAATAATTTAACATCTTTCTTGGGCAATTCCAGACCTGTTATCCCAAGAAGAAAGGCCTCTGGTTTCTTAATAAATGTATATCTCAACGTTTTTCCCCCAATTCATTATAAATCTTCTCCCAGAAGTCTTTCACCTTGGGGCAGGTCCACCACATATGGAAAAAGATACCTTCTTTTTCTTTACAGTTCCAGCAGAGATTATCACTGTTAAGATAAATCTTTGCTAGTTTTACTGGGGTTAAGTACCACCTACACATGATTTTCATAATATTTTCTTTTAACATCATACATGCAGTAAACTTAACCCCTTTCTTCCATAACCTCTCCCAATCCTCCACCATTATATTATGTCCTACATCTCTTGCCCAGTCAGTCATTACTGATTTAACTTGTTCGTCCTTTGTATGCCACTCCAACAACAGATTATACATTTGGTTTTCCCCCCTGCCAGATAAATTTAGACAGTGCCTTCTGCCATTCTTTAAAACAAGTAACATTATCAATGACTGGTAAAGCTTGGAATAAAAACAGCATCTTTCGCAATACATTCATCTTAACCACCGAAATTCAGCCCATCAATGAAAGTTTTAAATTTGACCATATCTCAAGATCTCTCTTAATTTCATTCCATAATTTTTCATAATTATCTTTATATAAAATCAAAAATTTCACTGATAAATTCACACCCAGATACTTAACTTTTTTCACAAAAGCAAGGCCTAGCTTTTCTTTTCTTCTTTTTTTAATATTAAATTTTTATTGATTTTCAACCAGAATACAATTATGTGCATTTGTTGTACAAATAGATCTCATATACAACCTTTAGCTCTGCCGAGCTTCAGACTTCCTTCCCCCCCTTCAGTAAGTATCTTATAGTTTCATTACATCTCGTATTTTATTCGTTTATCTAATTAATCATATGCTGTTGAAGTTAGTCAAACCCTGCCAGTGTCTTTAAAGATTTACAATTATCTCTTATATACACCAAATATTTACTCCAATTTTCAGAAAACTTCTGATCTTTCTGATCTCGTATTCTCCCTGATAATCTAGCCAGTTCCGCATAATTTATCAATTTAACCTGCCAGTCTGAAATAGTTGGTATTACATTTGTCTTCCAATTCTGGGCCAACATAATCCTTGCTGCCGTCGTGGCATACAAAAATAAATTCTTATCCTTCTTTTTAACCTCCTTTCCCACTAATCCCAAAAGAAAGGCTTCAGGTTTTTTTTAAAAGGTATACTTAAAGATTTTTTTAAGCTCATTGTAAATTAAATCCCAAAAGCCCTTCACCTTTCCACATTTCCACCACATGTGGTAGAGATCTCCACCTACCTTTCCACATTTCCAACATTTCTTATTTTTCATTCTGTACATCTTTGCCAGTTTTACCGGCGTTAGATGCCACCTAAAAATCATTTTCCATAAATTCTCTTGTAGTGCTGTGCACGCCGTAAATTTTAAATTCTCACTCCATAATTCCTGCCACGCTTCCAATTCAATATTGTAACCAAAATCTATGGCCCATTTGATCATGGCTTCCTTTACCTCCTCATCCTTAGTGTACCAATTCAGTAATAGGTCATATGTTTTTGACAGCAATTTGTCTTTCCCATCTATAATATCTATATGGAATTTTGATTTCTTGTCCTCAAATCCCAACCTCTTTTTGTCTTCCTTCAGTATCTCATTAACTTGATGATATTGCAGCCACCCAGTCAGTAAATTCTCCACTTCTTCATACTTCTTTAATTTTAGACCCTGGTCCGTTTTTCTAAGAAACTCTTCATATGTGGCTCTCCTTCCTTCCATATTGGGTTTTTTATGATTAATACTTCTGTTGGAGATATCCACCAAGGGGTTTTCCTTTCTAGCAAACTCTTATTTCTCTCCCATACTTCATATAAAGGTCCCCTGATTATATGATTCAAAAAACCCATGTGGACTCTCACTTTATCATACCACAGGTACAAGTGGCACCCGTACCTGTTGTCATATCCTTCTAAATCCAGGAGATCTGTGTTTTCCAATTTTATCCAGTCCCTTATCCATGTTAAGCATGATGCTTCATGGTATATCTTCATGTCTGGGAGAGTGAAGCCCCTCTTTCTTTTTTATCAACCAGAATCTTCATTTTTATTCTTGGCCTCTTGCCCTGCCAGACAAATCTTGCTAGTGTCTTCTGCCAATCCTTAAATTGTTTTAATCCTCTTATCACTGGGATTGATTGGAACAAGAATAACATTCTGGGTAGGACATTCATTTTAATTACTGATGCAGAATATCAGTAAGAAAGGCCTATCTTTTCTAAGAGAATTTTTATTTCTAATTCCTAATGAATTTCTAATTCATTATCTACCCCCCCCCCCCAAAAAAAAAGCTTTGGTTTTGCTCTTATTTAGTTTGAATCCTGCTACCTGCCCGAACTCCTGTATCAATTCCAGTGCTTTTATTGCACTGGTTTCTGGGTCCTGTAAAGTTAACACCAAGTCATCAGCAAAGGCTTTTAATTTATATTGCTTGGATCCTACCATTAGTTTCTGTTTGCTACTGAGCAGCTGCTTGGAGTCACAGGACTCTGTTTACATTCCAGAGACAGTCCAGGCTATTGGAAGTCTCATGGGAGAAAGGATGTGATGTTAGTGGTTTCCTGTTTCCTTTGTTCCTTTGTTCTGTTGCTCTCTGCTCTCATAGAGAGAGGATTTTTTTTGCTGTCTGCGTAGCTTAGAAATAAAGCATAGCATATAGCCATAAATCTCATCACTTCCCTGTGCTGGATTCTCTGCTGAATGGAAAGTGCCTGGAAGCCTCATCAAAGGCTCAGGTCATTAATTATTTGTCGGGAGGGCGATTCCGAAGGACTCAGAGGAAGATGAGCTTTATCAGCTTGGCTGAGCGGAGATCCCGACACCTACTACAATGCCTTATATCTCCTCCTATTTCCTTAACATATTTAGCAGAACTTCCAGAACTGAAATAAATAGCAGAGGGGAAAGTGGGCACCCTTGCCTGGTTCCATTCTCAATTCTTATTACTTCTGATACCACATTATTAACTATAATTTTTGCTTTTTGTTCAAAATAGATCGCATTAATACCGTTTAAAAATTCCTGTCCAACCTCTATTCTTTCCAGATTTCCCCCCCCATAAATAACCAGGAAACATTGTCAAAGGCCTTTTCAGCATCTATAAACATTAACATTGCTTTACAATTTCTTTTCACTTCCAACTTTCCTAATACATCAATTATATTCCTAATATTATCTTTCATATGTCTCCCTGGCAAGAAACCTGCCTGGTCCTTATGAATATAACCTGTTAGAACCTTTTTAATCTGTTGGCCAATATATTTGCAAAAGTTTTATTGTCCACATTAAGTAATGAGATCGGTCTGTTATTTTTTACATCGGATCTATCTTGATCTGGTTTTGGAATCAGGGTTATAAAAGCAGCTTTCCAGGTTTCGGGTGCTTTGTCCCCTCTTAAAATTTTATTGCACACATCTGCTAATGGCTGAATTAACCAATCTTTCAAAATTTTATAATATTTTGCAGAAAGACCATCTGGTCCTGGGGCTTTACCTAGCTGTATCTCATTTATTGCTATCTCAACCTCCTGTCTTGTAATCATAGCATTAAGTAGGAACCTTTTATCCTTGGGAATTTTTTGCATTTCATTTGCTTTAAGAAATTGCTCAATTTTATATTTATCTTCCTTACTTTTTTATACAGCTGTTTGAAATATTTCTGAAAACATTTTCTTATATCTGCAGGGTTTTTTACAGATTTTCCATCAGATACAGTATTTGTAATAGTACGTTGTTTCTGTCTCTTTTTTAATTGCCAAACTGTGTGTCTGTGTGGACATACACACACATATCTATAAACACACACACACACACACACACACACACAGAGAGAGAGAGAGAGAGAGAGAGATCCACTATTTTGAGTGCATTGTTGAAATGCAGCTTCCATGTTAGAATGGGATATTTCATTCTATATCTGTATGGCATCATTTATATGTATGACATCACAAGAAATACTCTTGACTTAATTCTCCCCTACTTTCTCTTGGTAACCCATCAGTCCTTGCTTTCTATGGTGTTGATCTGTACCCATAACTTCCCTCCCCTCCCAAGCAGCAAATTCTCCTCACTGTCCACTAAAGAGCATTAACTGTTTCCCAACTTACCTGGAGAAATCAGGGCCAAGAGGAGACATGCGCTCAGGAGTGCCTCCATCATTCTAGAAAGATTAGGAGACTCAGAGCAGAGGTGGATCAACAAGGGAATTGATGCAGGTAGAGGCTTACCTGGAGGAATTTATAGGCCATCAACTCATGTCGCAGGCAACACGTGGGAACAAATGGTTCAGTGAGGTCCGGGAATGGGTGTTATTTGTTCACCACAAAGATAAGGAAGGACATACTGAAATTCAAAGCTCACTGTTGGAATTGTCTATGATCTCATTAGTTGTTGATAGATATTTTTCAGATTTGTTTTTCAATATAGATCATTTAAAATTTAAATAGTGAAGACACTCAAGAAAGCAACTGAGAGCCAAATAGGCAAGGGCAAAAGCCCAGAAGCCAGCTACAAAATGAGATCCTAATAGAAATAATATTTTTATTATTTTTACCCCACCCATCTGACTGGGTCACCCTAGCCACTCTGAGCACCGTCAAGCATATACAGAAACATAATAAAACATCAAACATTAGAAACCTCCCTATACAGGGCTGCCTTCAGACGTTTTCTAAAGGTCTGATAGTTACTTATCTTCATGACATCTGAGGGGAGGTCATTCCACAATGTGGGCACCAGTACCAAGAAGGCCCTCTGCCTAGCTCCCTCTAACCTCACTTCTCAGAGAAGTAAGGATTCCCTTAGAGCTAGATCTCAGTGTCTGGACTGAATGATGGGGGTGGAGAGGCTACTTCAGTAAAATACTGGATACTAGATCCTTTCAAGCATGCTTGAAAGAATGAAATGGGCTATGGGTACATGTGGATGCAATGGAGGTTTTAACCAGTATAATGATCCTGCTGTCTCAGCCATGGTTTCCAAGGCATAAAAGGGACAAAGTGAGACCTCAAGAGTTGAATGTGCCAGTGACTGAGAGATATGGCAAGAGAGATATGCCAAGATATGGCAACTCTAATAGACTGCAGTGTGGCCACCAACTCAGATGACTTAAAAAGAGGATTAGATTATGTTTTCCCACAATAGCTACATTCTACTTCCACTGTCAAAAGAAGTTCTGCTTCTGAATAATTGGTGCTGGGAATTGCTGATGAACAGAATATTGTTGCAGTCTTGTCCAGCTTGCAGGCTTTCCACAGGGATCGGTTGGGATGCTGGACTAGATGGGTGATTGTCCTGATCCAGCATGTTCACCTTGTGTTTAAAAGGGTGAGGGACAGCTTTTTGCCTATTTCCTTCTTCTCTTTCCACTGCTCTTGGACACAGAACAATATCCTCATTTCCCACTATACCACCAACCAAGGTATTTTTAACCATACACAGCACAGAAGGCACAGAGGACATTCATCACTAAGCTGTCTATCTTGGGGTGTCCTTCTCTTTGCTTCATTATTTATATTAGGCCTACTGAGCAATGCAACTCCTTCCTTGATAGCCAAATGTGCTTCTCAAGTTTCCACTCCATCCCTCACCAATACATATATTTGGCTGGAAGGATTGGAGGCGGCATAGGGATTTCAGCACACTCCTATGCACTGTTGGTGGAAGTAGTAAGCATTTATTTCAAAGGGATTACAAAGCAATTCTATATCTGTCTTCCTTGATGTAAGTGTCACTGATTTCAATGGGTCTTACTCCCAGATAAGTTTGTCTGGTTTTGTATTGCAACTTCTTCAAAGTACATTTTGGAGTTTTGGTTTGCCTGGCACTTCCCTTTATCTCCCCTGCCTCAAACTCTTTTCCAATTGAAATAAGTATTATAATGCTTCACATATCTCACACCAACCTCACATTGATGGGTAATTATGATTCAGCATAAATCTCCTTCTTGTGAATTCAAGAATTCACAGCAGTGGGGTGCACAGGGAGTTGGAAGCCTAGTGGTGAGAGTCAGGCCTCAGGATCCGTGTCTCTTCCTTTTTTGCTGTTGATGGAGGGAAATGGGATGCAGGACACAGAGAAAAGAGTGCTGTATTATAGTGTGTCATTATGCTTATTATGATAAATATAAAGGGTTGTGTGAAATAAAAAGTTGGTTCTAAAATGTGTATCTTTCAAATCAATAGTTTGGAATGGGGAAGTATCGTATTTCCTGATATAAAGCATCAGAGTTTTGTTTTTAATGTAAAACAGAAGGCAAGCAGAGATTTGACGGTTTTTGAATGCATGGTTATATCATCTAACCCCAATATAAGAGGACACATCTCTCAACCAAGTGAAATGATAAAAGAGTTAGAACAGGTGGTAGAAGAGACAGGCTGGGCCTAACAATTTTTGTATGTTCATGTATCTTAGCCTTTTTAAAACAACAACATACAAAAAGTAATATTTAAAAGGCAATGGACTTTTTCGCCAATCCTATGGCCTCCAACTATGACCATTTTGAGTTGTAAATGTTCTAATATTCTCCCTACAGCTGAAGAGTACATTCACCTTGGAGGCAAAGTGATTTTCAAGCTGATTTGAATGCATACCCCTCAACAGTCCCGATTTGGCCAGGATGGCCACAGAATTCAGTAAGCTGTCATTGACTGTGCCTAGGTTCCAGGGTGTCCTGATTTCTCCCTGCCAGCAGAGAAGGGCCATGAAAGCAGCTCCTGGGGAATGAGGGCTCCTTCTTAAAGCCTAGTTACTGTTTACCAGGCTTTGGGAAGAATACTGTTGGACTGTAGGACAATGTCAGAGTCCTCCTTCCAGAAGCCGTACAAGCTGCTTCATTCATTCCAGAAATAAGGGACTTTCCCAACCATTGTACTGCTCCCACACCTCTGTATTGTTCAGCCTGGGCACTAGTCGACACCAACTGTGAAAAGAGGCATATCCCCAGGGAGGCCATCATAATGCCAGAGGGATCAAAAGCCAAGAAGGTAACCTATGGAAGAAGAAGCTGACTTGAGGGAATTATGGGCCAAGGATAGGTTGCCCAAGAATTCCAGCTGGGAAGGACTGGTCCAGTGAGGAGCAGGAAATTATGGAAATGGAGAGTGCATGCTTTCCCAGAAATCCTATACTTTTTATATTGTAACACAAAGCTCTTTTGTCATATTGGATGCCATCTTTTTAATGAACTCTGTGGGAGTCAGCCAGGTGCCTCTTCCAGTCCAACCACATTTACACTCTCAGTAAGCAGGTACTTTTAATAAATGTGTTCCTCCCTCAGGCTTTATGGTAAAGCTGAGCTGGAAACAAACTAATCCTAACGAGGCACAAAGTAATAAACAATTAGCATGTCACACACATGCTCTTCCCAGAAATCAGGTGAACCTGGAACCTGCTCGCAACCATAGGACCATTCAAGTTTGCACTGTCAGTTTTGTAGCTTTTCAGTATTTTTCTTTTTAAATGTAGTCATGATAGCTATCTTCCCTCCAGCATGAGAGCCATTAAGCCTCTTAATACCAGTTGTTGCACATCAGAGTAGAAGATATGACCCACAAGGGATGTGCACGCACTGATGGCTGCCACATCTCTTTGAGGTTCAGAAAGTGGTGTTAAAATATACTAGGTTAGACTACGTCAGATTTGTTGTTTTCTGTGTACATATTTCCCCAAATGTTCCCAAATTCTTAAGTGACCTTCTTCTAACTTTTTTTATTCCTATTTGGTAACTGGATTCTTACTGCACTGTTGCCTTATTTATCTTAAATAAATATGTATTCTGTATTTTTGTAGATATTTGGATACAGCCTTGATCCAAACCAGTACCTCAGAGCCTTTTGGGAATCCTGGGTTTTATGTTCTGCTGGAGACATCAGGCAAAAGCTTTTGCTTTCTTGAATCACCCAGTGGTTTCCTGGACCATAAGGGAAGAATTGTTAGCAAGAGTGGTGACATTCTGTTATTCTGGGAATTTGGCATTACTACAATACATATCTCAAACACATGATATGAAAGCATTGGTCTGAGTTTAAAAAATAAAATAAAAGGCTTAATGTGCTGTCAAGTGGGGGGGGGGGGGACTCAACCGGCTGCCAGTTACCAGGTGGAGAGGTGGAGAAGTGGACATCTCCCAGGGTGAGAGGCTGGGTAAGAAAAGGAAAGCTCCAAGGCGAAAATGGGGAGGGGCTGTCTTTGGGGGTCGGGGAGGGTGCTTGTGACTTGTCAATGCTGTGACTTGTTTGCATTTTGAGGATGAAATTGCTTGCACCCACTGGAAACTTGACTCCTCTGTTACAGCAGGTGAATCTCAAGGGATGTCCAGAGCACGGTCTACCCTGTTGTGTTGGATGAGTTTCAGTAGGTAAGAATCAAGGACATTGCCCCTTGCCCCTCTGGTCTGAGGAAAATTAGCAGGAAGGGGAAAGCTGACTGGGTCAGGAAGGTGATTAATGCCTCCTTAGAAGAGGGGGTGGTCCCTGCCTACCTGAAGGCAGCAGTGGTGAGCCATCAACACAGATAGAAGGGTTATGTGGACCCCCCCAAGTTATTTCATAGTGGCCCTTGGAGGTGGGACTTCTGGAATGGGACCTTTTAGGTAGAGTGTCATATGACATCTTCAATCAAACTCTAGAGGGATGGGTCATAACCAATTGACAGGAGGTAGTATTCTCATACTACTGATGCCTGTTGTATGCAAGACCAATGTATCTTGCAAGGCTGCTCAGTCAGTGGATTTGAGGGGGAGGAAGTGTCTATGGCACCCTGCCTGAAGGCAACTAGGAGAGACAGATAGACCAGTTGCCATGCCCATCAAGTTTGGAAGGGACCAGCTCCCTCAGACATCTTATTGGGGGTGGGGGAGTAAAGACCCCTAATAGCTTTATACTACTGATACCTATTGTTTGCATGACGCTCAGTCAGTGGAATTTTTTTGCGGGGGTGGAGGGCACTTTTTATGGCACCCTGTCTGAAGGCAACGAGGAGAGACATACAGACCAGTAGTCAGACCCATGGCCTGTAGCTCAGTGTCAGGAGAGAGATGAGATGGCTGAGTCCAGGAAAGATAAACCATGGACTGCAAAACTGAACTTGAATCCTGATACTGACGCTCCACCATGACTGCCACAAGGGTTCGGTAACTTTTAAGCTTCCTGTCTGCTATATGTGCTTCCCCATTCTGAAATATTCATCTGAAAGAAGACTTGGTAATGCAAGAAAAACTAAAACTTACCGTAATTATAAAAAGACAGGACGATGGGGGGGGGGGGTTGTAGGGATCAGTGCTGTTTTTCTAGATTTACAAATGCCAGAGCTCACCATGAATAGCACCTACCCGAAAGTTAAATTCTTCAGGAGAAAACTCTTATCTAACAAAACCTCTGAATTTAATAATATTTTTTTTCCCTGTGCAATGTATATTATTTTGTTTTCATCCCGTTTTATGTATTTTATATTTAGTAATGTCCTTGGCCAAATCAATAAATAATAATTGCATTTGTATCTGAAAGAAACAGTTCCAAGAACCAGCATTTTATTTTTCTTAACCATTTATTTTGCATTATAATGATCATAATGAATTTTTTTTTATCATACACTACAGAGTTCCTTGTATTTTGAATCCACAATCCCCACATTCTGACCCCCTTTTCTCTGCTCTTGTTTTCCTTTACCAAAGGAAGCAAGAAAGAAACAGAGATCCCGTCCTGGATTTCACCACCAGGCCTCCAATTTCCCTTCATTGCCATAGAATTTGGAATACACAAGGAGGAGGTCTACACTGTCCGATTTAGCCTTCCTGTTCAGGCTGGTATGAGATTCATGAAGCACTATAACAGCTTTCTTCGGTAACTGTAAGAACAAATCTCCCAGTTGCAATAAGAAATCTTCCATTTTTGCGGATGGTACAAAGATTTGTTGTTGAACAACCTTTGAAAGTGAAAAAGGTGATAAAGAAGGTATCTGGAAAAAAGAAAAGAAGTGTTGACTTTAGTCCTTTTCCCAGGGAACAGGAGATGGTGCCTGTGATGGTGAATGAGAATTTTAACACGTTAGTTTTAAAAAGTGTATATTTAAGAAATCTGAGAAATAACATAATTATTCCATCATAACATGAATGTACAAAATTTTCAACATTAGGAGTTAAGGTAAAAAAACCTACTCAGATTGGCATCATACCCAAAGGAGTCTCAAGACATGAAGTTTATTAATAAACAGGTTCTATTTATAAAATATTATGAAATTAGAGGTTTTATAAACTGCCCTAATTAATATGTAAACAAAATCAAATTCTTGTGGTCAGGTGATTTGCATTAAAATGCAAGGAATTCTATCCCTGCCACCTCCTGGCCCTGTTAAAAGGCACATGCTGTGGCCACACAACAGTATTGGAAAACAACACTCCCTTCCTTGTTTGTGAGCCTTGAGTGTGTGATCCTGGCATGAGTCAACAGTGTGATGTAGCCGCATAAAAAGCTGGAGTTGGACTCCATTGTCTCTCAGGTAGGTTGGATGCCAACTGAGGCTCCCTCATTGTCCCAAACTGTGACCTAAGCAGAGAATCCTCCTTTTATTTTCCCACATATGTGTTTAAACACAACTAACATGAACTGGCGGAAAAGGGGGTTTCCAAAAGCCGATCAGGAACTCCTGTCCGAATTCTTACTCCGCCCTCAAAAGTGAAACTAACAAAACCCAGGCTGTAAAGTGCAGGATAAGGATGAGGGGGGGGGGGGAATGTAGGGCAGAGGCAGCTCAAATGGCCTGGACTCTGCCTCTTAGTTCCTGGGGCAAATCAGCCCATATACCCCTCCCTTGTTCATTCCCGATCCCCTCTACTTTTCAGGAAGGAAGGGTGTGGTAAATTTGGTCCCTTTCCAAAGAGCACTATTCCTCAAAAACACTGTTGATCGGGAGTAGCTTTTAGGAGGATACAGAGCACCTAGCTAGATACTGCTCATTGTCACAGTACTTAAGGAACTTTAGTTACATTTCTTTACCCAATAAATATGCTTTTTGAGAAACAGGCACACATTTTGTCCTGAACTGCATCCCAGTGATAGAAAGATCAAGAGCAACTGGGGTGGAGCAATGAATGCACTTTCCCCTTTTGTCCACAAGCGTATTTAATATAAACATCAGAATCTGAATCCTGCTTCTAGACAAGCAAGTGGCATTATGAAAGTTAAAGGGCAAAGTCCAGGCAGGCAAAACACTAAGGAAGAGTGCAGTTCAGACACTAAGAGATATGACCCCACACACTTTCCAGCAACATGCAATGGAAAAAGAGAGGAAGGAAGGGACAGAAGGAGATCAGGACAGAGTCTGCGTGACCCAGGCGATGACTAGGCCTTTTCCTCTGACGGAATAGCAATGTTACCTTTATGAAGAGCTCCTCTAAAATCAACACATTGGGTCTCATTCTCAAGGCAGTTGACGGTCTTCTCACTTTTACACTTTTTCTTTCCTTTGGAGAAGCAGGATGGGCACTGCAGACCATTTTCAGCCAGCATGTTGCGATCAGGAACTTTCAAGATCAAATGTAAAGTGAGCATGTTAATGTCTTTGTCTGTTTTTGTATCTCTGTGTTATGTAAATGGAATCTAGCCTAGTAACTTAGTTTTGCTGGGGCAGCTGCAAGTGTTCTTGGATGAAAACATGATCTAGAAACAATCTGGGTTCAGAGCTGAGCATGGGACAAAGTCACCATTGGTCTCTGAGATGAATGACCTTTACCCAAAGTGGGGTGGGAGAGTGTGAACTTTATTTTCCTTTTAATCTCTCGGAATGTATTCATGTCATCGATTATGCTGTAGCCTCTCTGAAAATATAGGCTCTTAGTCCCCCATTTTTGTACAGAGATTCTGTCTTTCTTCTGCTCTTCAGCAATGAGCTATCCGAAAGTTTCTGTGAACTGCCCTGAGACACCCAGGTACAGGGTGGTTCCTAAATTCAAAAAAATCAAAAAATAAATGTCGGAGAATGCTGTAAGGTAGGGGCTTATATTTGCACAATTATAACTGATGGGTTAGATAAAAAGGTAAAGGAACCCCTGACCACTAGGGCCAGTCGTGGCCGACTCATCTCGCTTTATTTGTTGAGGGAGCCGGCGTACAGCTTCCGGGTCATGTGGCCAGCATGACTAAGCCGCTTCTGGAGAACCAGAGCAGCAGACGGAAACACCGTTTACCTTCCCGCCAGAGCAGTACCTATTTATATACTTGCACTTTGACATGCTTTCGAATTGCTAGGTTGGCAGGAGTAGGGACCAAGCAACGGGAGCTCACCCCATTGCGCGGATTCGAACCACTGACCTCCTGATCGGCAAGTCCTAGGCTCTGTGGTTTAACCCACAGCGCCACCCCCGTCCCTTCTGTGTTAAGTAGTACTTGTCAATTAAAGGACAGAGAAGAACTAGCTCAAGGGTGATTCAGGAGGACACTTGGATAAGATAGATTGGTTGTAAGGTCCATATTTGAAACATCCAATTGAAAGTGAACTTGAAGGGACCATAAGCTATTTATGAGCTGTTCAGGAGCTTAGGTATCCAATTTTATATCTGATCCTTCATGGTGCTGCTTCAAGGGACAGGAAGAAGGAGAGGCCTGGCTGGAAAGGTAACCCATCCCTTCTCAGGCAGAGACAAAGCTGCCTAGAAGGTCCCTCTGAGTACTGTTGATTGACTAAGGATCCAAGCCCTAACATGTTAATGATTCTACAATGATGCAGAAACTTACGGCTGAGAGTTTCATTGTTACACAGGTCAGTGTTGCAGCATTGCATCTTCATCTCAAAGAATTTACCATCCGCTGCAGTGAAGCTGTAATCGCCTGAGAAACAATATCTGGATGACAAACAAGTATTCTCAATTTGCACTTCAGGTTTATCTATGAAAAAGAATTTGAGAGAACTATCAGGATCTGGGGGGAAATGCGGTCTATTGCTCCTAAAGCACATTCATTATAATGCTTCCAATTTTCTGTGTTGTCGGAATCAGGACCTTTTCAAAGTAACAATATGGAAAGTATTATTCAATTTGGCAATCTAAAGTAAGGTTCTGTTTATTTATTTAAATTTGTGCACACTGCTATATCGTAAAAGGAAAGAGATATCAAATGTTTTTCAGTTGTAATACAATATTAAAAGTAAATAGATAGATTTCAATAAACTAGTGTATTCTTAATGGTCTGGTGGAAAAGAAAGGTTTTCTGCAGGCACTTAAGAGTTCAGCTCTCAACCACAAGTAGTAGTCTCTTGCCTCCATAATCCATAGAACCAGCCTCTCTTTTTATGTTAACAATTAATTTGCAAAATGCATTAAATTTGAAATTTATTCAGAATTTCATTTTAGGTCAAATTTGTTGCATGAAGAATCATGCCTTTTTCTATACATCTGACAATACATCTGCCATACACTGCACTCTCTCTTCTAGTCGGTCCGAACAGTTTGCAGGTTCGGGGCATGCTTCCCTGAGCTCCTGTTGCCCAACACAAGACACTTGGCAAGACACTTGCATTACACCAACCTTACTACCCGCTTGCCCCTCTCCCTCCAAGAATGTAGCAGTGATGTTGGAACAGATGGTCAAGTAAGCAGCATCCCATCCAGGATTGCCCCTAGGCATTTTGGCACTGAGATGAACCACAAAATGGCACCCACTCCCTCCTGGGTAGAAGGGGTGGGTGAATCAGGAACAAGCAAAGGGATCAAATCAACCTGAACCAATGGTTGAAGTAGGAACCAAAGACCATCAAGGTGGAGAGACCCACTTTGAATCAAGCTGGGTAACTAAAACCCTTTATAAGAGGTGAACTACAGGAATACTTCCTTCATGCTGGTTGCTTCCTCATCATTTCATCACTGAGAATTCTTTCAAAATTACTTGAGGGGGGATAAGGAGCCATGAATTTGTGAAGCATCTTCATCTCCCATTCTGGTTGCTCAGCTTTTGACTATTTTTTATACATCTGTGAAAGGATTCTCAATTGTAATGTCATTTACGGCAAAGGGGATATTCAGCTTATATTGCAGGCTTCTTGTCCTAGTTTGATAACCAAAACTAAAGTGGAGTTCACTGGTTTGGCTCAATAGGGATTTCTGGTTGATGCAAATCAAGTTCTCCAAGCTTGACAATCAGCACCCAAATTCAGCCACTGCTTGTGATCAGGTGATGTTAGATTCCCCATTTTCATATGCAAGCCATTCATTCTTTACTTCCGATGTTGCTGGACTGCATCTCCCATCATCCCTGACTGGTGGCCTGGCTAGATAAGGGTGATGGGAGTTCTAATTCATCTACAGCTGAAGTGTCACAGCTTCCTCACCTCACTTTTTTCATAGGTGAGTTGTTCCAGCACAGACTTCTATATGCTAATAGAACCCTTAAAGTTCACGTATATCTTAACCTGGGTCAAATCCAACAGCAAAAGACAAAAAGACAGGCAAATCTTACCTATATTTGTATGCAGAACACTGGCAGAACAGGTATATATAACATTATTATTACAAGATGTTTCTGCACTGCCTTTAGATGTTATTCCAGTCCCATTAAACTTATATTTGCACTCCAGAAATACCGCTGAGGACAGGAGGAAAAGATTCATGAATCATCATCATCATCATCATTATTTCGTTTTGCTGTTTGCTTAATGAGACACAGAGGAAGAGGTGATTGTGAATTAAATCTTTTAAATTAAAAAGTGTTCAATTTAATAAGCATTTTAATAGAAGAGAATGAAATGTACCGTATTTTTCGCCCCATAAGACGCACCTTTTCCCCTCCAAAAATGAAGGGGAAATGTGCCTGCGTCTTATGGGGCGAATGCAGGCTTTCGCTGAAGCCTGGAGAGCAAGGGGGGTCGGTGCGCACCGACCCCTCTCGCTCTCCAGGCTTCAGGAAGCTCTGCGCAACCCTCGGGAGACCGGCTCCGAGGGTTGCGCAGAGCTGCCTGCAGTCCCGGGACCAGCGCAGCTTTGCCCGGCCACCGGGAGCCGGAGGAGAAGCTCCGCCCCGCTCCCGGTGGCCGCGCAGAGCTGCCTGCGGTCCTGGGACCAGCGCAGCTCTGCGCTGCCATCCGGAGCGGGGCGCTAAGTCCCGCCCCGCTCCGGATGGCGGCGCAGAGCTGCCTGCCATCCCGGGATCAGCACAGCTCTGCCCATCGCCAGCCCCACAAGCTCGGGGGACAGCGGGGAGGCAGAGCGTGCCTTCCCACTGTTCCCCGACCTGGTTCTTCCAGCCCCGCACCTGGGGGGGGGGAATAATTTTTTTTTTCTTTATTTCCCCCCCAAAAAACTAGGTGCGTCTTATGGGCCGGAGCGTCTTATGGGGCGCAAAATACGGTAATGAGTAAAACACTCATTAATTAAAACTCTTGTAGCCGTTGTTCAGAACACTGGTTTAATTATTTGCAAGAAGTGGGAAGGTGTACCCTCCCTTCCCCACAGCCAACTTTTCCTCCCATCCAGACTCTCACTTAAATACATTTTATTCCCACTGTTTGGTCACAAGCTTAGATCTGAGCACAATTGAACTATGGAATTTTCTACAAGAGGCATTGAATGCCACCAATTTCAATGACTTTTAAAGAGGATTCGATAAATTGATGGAGAATAAGACTACTAAGACTACTAAGCATGATGGCTATGTATTACCTCCAATATCAAAAGTAGCATATTTCAAATAACAGTTGCTGGAGCCCAAAGTAAGCCAGAGTGTTGCTGTGGTGTGGTCCTGATTGTGTACTTCCCATAGTCATTGAGTTGGCAAGTGTTAGGACAGGATCCTAGACTAGGGATGAACCAATTTATCAATTTCACTTGCTGTCAAGTTCTTATTTTTCGAATTCATTTATTTATCTGCAGCCATTTCATCTAAGAAGCTCAAGGTAGTGTACATGGCTTTCCCCTCCCCATTTTATCCTCAGAAGATTCCTGTGAGGTAGGTTAAGCTGAGGGAAAGTGCCTGGTCTAGGATCCCCCAGTGAGCTTCGTGGCTGAGTGAAGATTCAAAGCCTAGCCTTCTGGATCATTCTCTGGCACTCAAATCACATTCAGTGCCCCACATTTCCACAATCAATGAGTACAGTCATTCCTTGGGATAAATATGCTTCAAGTTAACTATTTCGGGTTGCACTCTGTGGCAACCTGGAAGTAACGGTGTGCGTTACTTCCGGGTTTCGCCGCGCACACAGGCGCAGGGGGTCAAAATGACGATATGCGCATACACGAAAGTGGAAAAATATGACCCACGTATGCACAGACGTGTGGACGCGTGTTGCGTTCACTTCAGGATGTGAACGGGGCTCCGGAACAGATCCTGTTCGCATCCCGAGGTACCACTGTAGTAGTTGTGGATCTGGATCCTTACCAGTGGGTTGATGTGCTCTGTTCCAAGGAGTAGACTTGAAGGTGTCTTTCTTTGTAAAATGTATTTAATTTCTTCCTGCAATGGCCATACTTTGGTTTCTTCCCCTTCCTTTCCTAAGCAACTTTTTCTCTCCATTCCAATGGAATTATTATTCTATCCTATTTTTAAGGCATATTTTCTCTACCTCTCCCAGTAAAGAAAAGCTTATTCATCTTCTTAGCACTTACCCTGCACTTTGAAATCATGCCCAACATTTTCATCTGGCAATCTCTTGCCTTTGCAAATCCCCCCTCTGTGTCCCTACCCCCCCCACACCACACACAGACACACAGAGTGTGATCCACATTTTGTGTGTATTGCTGAAATGCAGCTTCCATGTTAGAGTGGGATATTTCATTATTTTTCTACATGACATTGTTTATCTGTATAACATCACAAGAAATAATCTCTTGACTTGACTCTCCCCTACTTTCTCTTGGTAACCCAGCAGTGATTGCTCTCTATGGTGTTGATCTACACTCCTAACTCCCCTTCCCTCTCAAGAACCAAGTTCTCTTCAGTGTCCTCTAATGATCATCAGATGTTCCCCATCTTACCTGCAGAAAGTGGGGCCAAGAGGAGGCATGCGCTTAGGAGTGCCTTCACCATTCTAGAAAGAATAGGAGACTCAGAGCAGAGAAGGATCATCAAATGAATTGATGCAGGTAGAGGCTTGCCTGGAGAGATTTAATGGCCATGGATTCATGTCGCAAGTAACACTTGGGAACAAATAGTTCAGGGAGGTCTGTGAATTGGAGTTGTTTGTTCATTACAAAGATGAAGAGGGACATACAAAAAATAAAAGCTCACTCTTGGAATTGTCTGAATTATTTCTCTAACATCTCATTAGTTGTTGATAGAAGCTTCTCAGATTTCTTCCTCTTAATAATGATAATTTTTAATTTTTTTACCCCACCCATCTGACTAGGTCACCCTGGCTACTCTGGGTAGGTTCAAACATATACAGAAACATAATCAAATATCAAACATTAAAAACCTCCCTATGCAGGGCTGCCTTCAGATGTCACCTGAAGGTTTTATAGTTACTTATCCACTTGACTTTTGATGGAAGGTCATTGCAAAGTGTCGGCACCACTACCAAGAAGGCCCTCTGCCTGCTTCCCTCAGAGCTCACTTCTCAAAGTGAGAGAACCACCAGAAGGCCCTGAGAGCTGGATCTCAGTGTCTGGACTGAATGACAGGGGTGGAAATGCTCCGTCAGGAAAAGCCTGGATAATAGATCCATATGGAAAGGGCTGTGGGTGCACATGGATGCAATGGAGGCTTTCAGCAGTAAAACTGATCCTGCTGTCTTGGCCGTGGTTTCCAAAAGATAAAAGGGATGAAGTGAGACTTCAGGAGTTGAATGTGCCAATGACTGAGAGAGTGCCAGGTATGAATTAGTCACCCACACAATGATGAGGAAGGTCTTGATTGGAGCCATCAGTGGCCATGGAGCTTCCTGCATTAGGGAGCTACACAAACATGGCCATTCTCTGAACCAGTCGAGTGGGAGGTACCAGGGCATAGGCAAAGGCCACTTGAGGAAGAGACATTGTTTGTCCAGCTCCAAATTACCCCCAAAAGCTGTTACTGCACCACACAGAAAAAGAGTGGGGGTGGTGAATCAATCTCTTCATGTGAAGACAAGTAAGAGAGACGTAGAATGTAAGGATATGTATCTGGAAGTAAAGGAAATTCTGATTGTGGGAGGCTTTTTTATTTTTGCTCCAGAGGAAATACATAAGAACAAAGCTGATGAGATGGAGAGCTACTGAAAAAAGAAAGTAGACAGAAATTGGTCCCATTGGCTTCTTCTGCATCTTGGCAGGTGATGAGGTTGGGGTGAAAAAAAATAGGCATTCTATGGCTTTTATGGGGTTAAGGGCACACTTCAGACATCTGCCAATCCTTAATTCCTTGCGGGGGATTCTGACCTGCTACGAAAATGTTGGGAAAACATGGAGCAGTGGGACCTAGGTGTACATGTTGGGTTAATACCCAAAGGGATGCAGGTGGTGCTGAGGCCTAAACCAATGAACCTCAATGGCTTACTGATCAGAAGGTCTGCGGTTCGAATTCGCACTACGGGTGAGCTCCTCTTGCTCTGTCCCAGATCCTCCAAATGAGCAGTTCGAAAGCATACCAGTGCAAGTAGATAAATAGATACCCCTGCTGAGGTAAGGTAAACGGTGTTTATGTGCACTCAGGCACTCATCACAGTCCTCTATGCACCAGAAGCGATTTAGTCATGCTGGCCACATGGACCATAAAACTGTCTGCAAGCACACACCAGCTCCCTCGGCTTGAAAGTGGAGATGAGGGCCACACCCCAAAGTCAAATTCTACTGGAATGAACTGTCCAGGGGTCATTTTCCTTTACCATCACTTTCACCTGATACCCAAAGTTCACCTAACAAGTAATGAGTCCTTTTCTCGCTGTCTTTTCTCAGAGAGCCGCAGTTGGAGGCTATAGTATACAACTCGCTCTCTTGGGGAAGGCTCCTTCCATACAAGAGTTAGACAAAATCCTGACCTGCCCACATTTTCTGAATTTGCCTAAATTTGGTTTTCAGTTCCTCCAGAGGATTAACTTAGCCTTACTCCCTGCAGGGTAGACTTCCCAGAAAGCACAGGAGCCTAACTGATTATTTGAATACTGTGTGCATGTGGTCAGTGTTTTTCAGTAATAATTAATAAAGTGGCTAAAGTTGAATCTGATGCAGTACATTGAATCTAATACAGCGCTTCTCTGAGACTTTGTTGTTTTATGCAGCCAGGCTACGACAACTCTTCAATTTTTCTTTAGTAATCTTGATTTTTAAGTTTTTTTTATTTTAAAAGCATACGATTCAGTTTTATGAGATTGTATCTACATAGCAATTCTAAAGCAGAAACTTCTTAAAGAATCCTGAAAGGTTTTGGATAGTGAGAGTACAGAAGATTATCCGTCAGAAAATGAGGCAGCTGTCTCATGAATTGGTGCAGGGCAGCAGGGAAGGTGTCAACTCCCCTTGTAGGGATACTGCAGGACTACGGACAGCTCCAAATGAGCAACTTGTTCAAAGAAGGCTACCAAGTCAGTTGAGGTCATCTGACTATGCCCATCATTAAAACAGAACAACTAACAGCAATGGCTAAGACGGCCAACCATATTCTTCAGTGCCTACCTCTAGCCCTCATTTGCTACAGACATGTGTGCAAACTGTTAATAGTATCACATCCAAGGACTATGGGAAGTTGCTGGGTCCTTGCTGGATAAAGGTCTTTTCTGAGCCAGTGCCTCTGTCTTTCTTCTTGCTTGATGTGAAGTCTTACTGAGTTGGAAGGAGAGACATACTTTTTCTGATCTTTCAGGCCACTAATCAAAGTGCAATGAGAGCCTCAAGGTACTGCTCAGGTGACTGCTCACCTGGCAAAGCTAGACATAGCTCAAGACTGTTGAAAGGTGCCAGGGACGCACCGGTACACACTGAATAGAATACAATGGCTCCAAGATCATCACTGAGAGCTAATTAAATCAATTTATGGAACTTTGTCTCTCCTTATTCTAATTGTGTCAGATTGTTGGGACAGGGAGTGATACTTTGACTCAGCTGATCTGTTTAGTGATGACTGTCCTTAGCCACATTGTCTTGAATTGAACCCAGCTAGTTGTTTATACCTGCTTCAAATCCCATCTTCCATTTTCAAAAGATGAGAAGAACTGTGAAATACTACAGCATCCTTCTTGGAGCAGCTGATCAGATAATAATAATAATAATAATAATAATAATAATAATAATAATAAATTTTATTTGTATCCCGCTGTCCCCAGCCAAAGCCAGGCTCAGAGGGGCTAATATCATATAAATAAGACAATATGCATAATACGATATACAATATGCAAATAAAATAACATTCAACATTCATTAAAATAATATAGAATAATATTAAATATCAGCATTTCAAAATTAAACAGAAATCCCCTCAATCAGTTACAATAAGTAATTTCTAAACTCCAATCAATAAAACAACAGCAAACCACAGTGCACAACATAATACAATACAAAATGAGAAGCAGAGACTGGAGGGTGGGGCAAGGTAGGTGGAAGGAGGCCCTGCCTGATGAAGTCTCTCCCCTCACAGTTCTTCCTCCAAGCACAGCTTCCTTATGAAGAATCCCAGGGCCAGGGGGTGGGGCAAGGCAGGTGGAAAGAGGCCTTGCCTGATGAAGTCTCTCCCCTCCTGTGCAAGGGTACAGGACTATCATGACAGGAGGGCAGTAGCTCACTCCCATTGTAGCCTCATGCCTCTCTCCCCAGTTGACATGCTGGAAACTGCTCTGGCTGTGCTCTCTTTTTGCCTGTCTTCTTCTTCTTTTTCCATTGCTTTGGATGCAGAGCAATTTCCTGCTCATACCACCACTCAAGGCATTTTTTAGCCACACAGTACAGAAGTCACAGAGGACATTCTGCACTAAGCTGTCTATCTTGGGGTGCTTTTCTTTATTTCATGTTTGACCTACTTAGCAATGCAACTCCTTCCTTGATAGCCAAAGGTGCTTCTCAAGTGTCCCCTCCCAACCGTCCCAATAAATATATTTGGCTGGAAGGATTGTCCTGGAGAAGATAATCTAATTGATCTTATTTATTGGCAGGAGTGTGTTCAGAAGCCAGGGTCTGTGACCGGTAGGGCTTCTCAGGACTGGGGCTTTCCTAAGTTTTTTCTGAAGAGGCAAGGTGCGGCCGCACAGGTGAGGCCAATTGGTAACTCACAGCAGCTGGTGGCAAGAGCCAGGAGGGGATATTAGGTCAGCATTTCCCTTTGCCTCTTTGCCACAGCAACACACTTCCTGCCTTGCTGCATTTGGCTTCTTGACTACTGGCTTCCGGACCCCTGGACCCTTGGCTTCATGATTCCCGGTTCTCTGACCCTTGGACTCTTGGCTTCCAGACTCCTAGCTTCTGGACTCTCATTCCTGCACCCACCCAGTTGTCTTGCCCCTGGTCCCGACATCCTCAGCCGGGACATCAACCGCCTGTAAACTGGACCGTGATATTCATTTTGCTTGTGTTTAATAAAGTTAAAGACGGAGTATTCTACTTTTTAATTACTCCATAATTTCATAAATATTTTACCTGAGATAGTTGAAAGGAGGGGAAAAACCATGCTTAGTGCAGTTCAGAAGCTATGTGCTGTATAAAATTTTATACATAGTTCAATCATGGAACTAACTTCCACAAGAGGCAGTGATGGCCAGCAGGTTAGACTACTTGAAAAGAAGATTTGACAAATTCAGGCAGGGCAAAATAACCCACAATGTCTATGTTCTACCTCCACTTTCAAAGGAAGTTTGGTTACTTCCTTGAAAGCGAAATATGCTTCTCATGTTTCCACCCCATCGCTCACCAATGAATAAATTTGGGTGGAAAGATTGGAGGCAGTGTAGGTATTTCAGCACACTCCTATGCACTGTTGGTGGAAGTAGTAACCATTTATTTCAAAGGGATTACAATGCAATTCTATACCTGTCTTCCTAGATGCAAGTGTCACTGATTTCAGAGGGTTCTACACCCAGATAACTGTGTACAGTCATACCTTGGGTTAAATATGCTCCGAGTTGAGCGCTTTCGAGTTGTGGTCCTCGGCAACCCGGAAGTAACGGAGCACGTTACTTCCGGGTTTAGCCGCTTGCGCATGCGCAGACGCTCAAAATGACGTCACGCGCATGTGCAGAAGCGGCAAAAAGTGATGCGCGCGTGCGCAGACGTGCCGTAGCTAGATATGTTTACCTCTAGATGCGAACGGGACTCTGGAACGGATTCCATTCGTATCTAGAGATACCACTGTATAGTTCTGTCTTGTGACTTCTTCAAGGTATTGTTAGGAGTTTTGGTTTCTCTGGCGCTTCCCTCTATCTCCCCTGCCTCACACTCTTTAATCCTACAAATACAGCTACTGTTTAAGAATCTTCTCTCACTTACACAATCACACACAAAGTTTCCTATGGAATGAAATTATATTTGCAATCTATTTTGTCCTCACTTGGATTTTAAACTCAATTCAAGAAACCAACCTTCACTGAGTTGCTGTGGCATTTCCTCTCCCAACAGTTTCATGTAAATGTTGAATAGCACTGAGGACAGGACAGAATCCTGAGGTTAATGGTCACAGTCCAATGGCTAACGCTTTGTAAAGGAGACCTCTCAGTTGTCACCTTTCCAAGCTCAATATACCCAACTTCCTCATCCATTTCACATAAGGCTTGGTTTCCAGATCCTAAATCAATTTTGTAGCCCTTCTTTGCACATGTTCCAGTTCCTAAATATCTCTTTAGATTGCAGCCTCCAAAACTGACAGAGACAGTAATTCTGGTAAGGCCAGAGGTGGAGGAATCTGTATTTATATTCACGGTGGGTGGTGTGTCAATAGCAGAGGAGTTTATACATAATGCTCCTCAGATGTGGAATTGGTGGCAGTTACATGTAGGCCATTTTATCTGCCTAGAGAAGTGACTGTGACAATTATCATAGCCGTTTACATTCCACCTGATGCTAATATCAGAGCGGCACTTTCTAAGTTATATGACGTCATTTCTAGGCAGCAGCAAATCCATCCAGAGGGTGCTATTGTTGTGGCAGGGGACTTTAATCAGGCCTGCCTGAAGGCAGTCTTTCCTAAGTTTGAACAGTATGTGAAATTCCCCACTAGAGGGAAGAATATTTTGGATCGTGTGTATTCCAATCTGAAGCAGGCATACAGGGCAATCTCCCTTCCCCACTTAGGTTCATCAGACCATTCCTCAATTTTTCTATGTCCGAAGTACATTCCCCTAAGGAGAAGAACTTAGTCAGCTATAAAAACAGTCAGAATCTGGCCAGAGGGTGCTTTCAGTCAGCTCCAGGACTGTTTTGAAAGCACTGTTTGGAGTGTGTTTGAACAACAAGATCTGCACAGATACACAGACGCTGTACTTTCCTATATCAAAGTGTGCACAGATAATGTAACTACAGAGAGGTGCATTAGAGTTTATGTGAACAGTAATCCCTGGATGACTGCTAAAATAAGTTTACTCTTGAAAGTTTGGGATAATGCCTTCAAGGCAGGGAGCACTGACATATACAGAGAGGAAAGAACAAAGCTCAGGAAAGGCATAAAGCGGCAAAACAACAATATAAGTTTAAAGTGGAGAATTGCTTAGCCGATAAGAAAACGAGACAAGTGTGGCAGTGACTGCAGCACCTAATCAACTACAAGGGCAATAAAAGGAACTTGGTTAAAGCTGATGGTGTGTTAGCGGAGGAGCTGAACATCTTTGCCCGCTATGAAGTAGAAAGATCAAATATCACTGCTCCTGCCTGCCAGCCTACAAACTCTCAGCCACTTACTCAATATGACCATCAAATGAAAGCTGCATTGTGGGCAGTGAATCCCAATAAAGTTGCTGGTCCTGATGGGGTGATGAGGATAGTGGTAAATAAAAACTGTGCTGATCAACTAACAGGGGTCCTGACAAGGATTTTAAACATCTCCCTGCAGACTGATTGTGTTCCATCATGTTTTAAAGCGGCCACCATTATCCCAGTCCCAAAGAAAACAGCAATTAACTGCCTAAATGACTACAGACCCATTGCATTGACATCTGTAATGATGAAATGCTTTGAGAGATTGGTCCTTCAACATCTTAGGACATGTTTTCCACCAGATTTTGATGAACACCAGTTCGCTTACAGGAGAAATAGGTCAACAGACGATGCCATAGCCACAGCTTTTCACCTTGCAGCGAGTCATCTGGAGAGACCAGGGAATTATGTCAGAATGCTGTTTATTAATTATAACTCGGCTTTTAATACCATCCTTCCGGACATTCTTATTAGAAAGCTGAGGGACCTACACCTTTCTTCTACCATCTGTGATTGGATTAAAGACTTTCTGATGGATCACACACAAATAGTGAGAATTGGGCCTGTTACATCTTCCTCTCTGAAGCTCAGCATTGGCATCCCACAGGGATGCATGCTGAATTCCTACCTGTTCTCGTTATATACATATGACTGTATCTCATCCGATCCATCTACTGTGTTTATTAAGTTTGCAGGTGATACCACCATAATGGGTCTAATTACAGGTGGAGATGAATCAGCGTATAGGCAGGAGGTTCAAAAAGTCTTGACATGGTTCCTAGAGAACAACTTGCACCTAAATATCAGTAAGACAAAGGAGATCGTGTTGGACTTTCAGGGGAAAAGAGGGGAACTAGCCTCGTTGTAGATCAGGGGGGCTGTTTGGAGAGAGTCTCTTCCTTTAAATTCCTGGGAGTCTACCTTGGATATTACTGATTCATAGAAAAATTGTCAGCAATCCAGGAAGATTCACCCCGTCTTCCACAGATAGGTCTTGTCACCGGTTGTACCTGCACACCCTTACCAGGCACCTAGACAAACACCTCCGTCTCCTGTCATGGTAGAAGGAGAGGAAGAGTATGAATTAGAACAAATTTTAGACTCCAGGATGTAAAGAAAGAAGTTGCAATACCTGATTGTGTGGAAGGGGCATTGACTGGAAGAAAGATTATGGGAGTACACAGAACATGTCCATGCACCAGATTTGCAAAGGGCGTTCCATACACACTAACCCAGTGTACCAAAACCACTGGGGTGGGTGGACGAGGACACTGGAGAGGGGGGTGATGTCAGGGACTGAGCAGAGGAGGAATAGTGGAGACCTCCTCCCCAACCTGACCCTTCCAAAGAAGAAGAAGATGGTTCAGAATTACAACAGAGGTTTGAGAGGAGGTCACAGCTCAGAGGAAGATGAGGGGAGAAGCTGGGAAATAATGAGAGAGGAGAAAGAGGCAGAGCCGGAACAGCCAGCTGATACGTTATCACTAGAATGCATTCGAGTCCCACCATCTCCCAGAACCCAGCGAACCTGAAAAGTAGGAGAGCAAAGAGCTCAAAGACAAATGGTCCTAAGTGGCAACCATAGAGGGTGTTGTTGCTGACGAATGAGGAAGTGGGAGAGAAAAACGGTGGAGATTTACTTGGGACTATGCCATTATTCCCAGAGGATGCATTGCCAAGCCTCTCTCTGTAAATATTGAATAAAAAGCATATGGTAAGGACTTTTCCTTGTCTTATCCGTTCCTGGCAACCAGCTGTAGGGGTTGGTTCCTCTGTCACCTGACAGGTGTTAAAATATGCTACCCTAGACTAAGTCAGGCTTGTTGTTTTCTGTGTAGATATTTCCTCAAATGTTACCCAAATTCCTAAGTGACCTTCTTCTATTATCATTTATTCCTGTATGATAACAGGGTTCTTACTACACCATTATTTTATTTTTCTTAAATAAATATGTGTTCTGTACTTTTTGTGGATATTTGGATACAGTCTTGATCCAAATCAGTACCTCAGATCTCTTTGAGTTCCAGGGGTGATATATTTTGCTGGAGACATCAGGCAATAGAGAGTGGTGATTTAGATCCTGCTTTTTCGAATCACCCAGATGTCCTTTGTACCACAGGTGTCTCCTGGACCTGAAGGGAAGAATTGTTAGCAAGAGTGATGACATCCTAATATTCTGGGAGTTTGGCCTTTTGTTTAAGAGAAATCAAAAGCCTACAAGAGAAGAAGCCCTTAGAATGATGGATCCTTTTCATAAACTACAGGAATGAAAGGGTTCTAGATAACATCTCATCAACTATTTTCAGTGACCTGACTTCTGAACAGCTTTCATCTGCATTTTAAACACACACACACAATCCTCTCTTCCCCATCTTTCTCTTTCCTTTCTTTCTTTCTTTCTTTCTTTCTTTCTTTCTTTCTTTCTTTCTTTCTTTTTCTTTCATTCTTCATCTTTTTACATTTCTCATATTGCCAACTTTATTTTCTCTTCCCTTTCTTACTTTTATGGTGTTTTCTCTTTCATAAACCCTAAAATCATCATCATCACCATCAATATTGCTATTAATTTTATTTAAATATTCCTCTTTCTACTCATTTCCTTTGTATTGGTGTGTCTATTGTATTTGCTTATACTAACAGAATATAGATTCTGACCAAACTTTGGGAGGCAGTGGAAGACAGGAGTGCCTGGTGTGCTCTGGTCCATGGGGTCACGAAGAGTCGGACACGACTAAATGACTAAACAACAAACAACAGAATATAGACATCTCTAAATGTCAGAATTTAAAATATCTAAACCACATGATCATATGAAACATTGGTCTGAGCTTTAAAAATAAAATAAAATGTTTAATGTGCTGCAAGTAGTGGTGGTGGGTAATCTGAACCTGGTGCCAGTAACCAGGTTGAGAAGTGGAGAAGTGGGCATCGAGAGACTGGATGAGGAAAGGAAAGCTCCAAGGTGAAAATGGGGAGGGCCTGTCATTGGGAGTTGGGGAATGTGCTTGCGACTTGTCAATGCTGTGACTTGTTTGCAAAGCATTTTGAGGATGAAGTTGCTTGCATCCACTGGGAACTGGTTCAGCAGATGAATCTCAAGGGGTGTCCCGAGCACTGTCTAGCTCTCTCATGTTGGAAGCGTTTCAGCTGGTAAGATTCAAGGACATTGCCCCTTGCCCCTCTTGTCTGAGGAAAAGAAGAAGAAGAAGAGTTTGGATTTGATATCCCGCCTTTCACGCCCTTTAAGGAGTCTCAAAGCAGCTAACATTCTTCTTTCCCTTCCTCCCCCACAACAAACACTCTGTGAGGTGAGTGGGGCTGAGAGACTTCAAAGAAATGTGACTGGCCCAAGGTCACCCAGCAGCTGCATGTGGAGGAGGGGAGACGTGAACCCGGTTCCCCAGATTAGGAGTCTACCGCTCTTAACCACTACACCACACTAGCCCTCGTAAGGAGCAGGGAGGGGAAAGTTGACAGTGTAGGGAGGTGATTAATGCCTTCTTGCAAGACGGGGTGGTCCCTGCCTACTTGAAGGAGGCAGTGGTGTGCCATCAACACAATGGGTTACATGGACCCCCACTCCAAGTCATTTCATGGTGGCCCTTGAAGTTGGAACTTCTGGGAAGGGACTTTTGATGTGGAGTGGCATATGACATCATCAATCAAGGACAGGAGGGCTGGTTCATAAGCAATTGACAGGAGGTAGTCATGCCTGTTGTATGCATGACCAATGTGTTCTGCCAGGCTGCTCAGTCAGAGAAATTTGGGCGGGGGAGTTACTGTGTATGTCACCCTGTCTGAAGGCAACTAGAAGAAACAGATAGACCAGTTTCCATGACCCTGGGCTGTAGATCAGTGTCAGGAGACATGAATGGCTAAGTCCAGGAATGATACACCATTGAATGGAAAACTGAACCTGAATCCTGATACTGAAATTTCACTGTGATTGCCCCAATGGTCCTGTAACTTTCAGCCCTCCTGTCTGCTTTATAAGCTTCCACATTCTGAAGTATGCATTCGAAAGAAGGCTTTATAATGCAAAAAACCTAAAACTTAATGTTTTGATTTCTGCCAATAGGTTTAAAAACACAAGTGGCAACTTGAGGAGCACGTCACTGATCAGATGAAATCCTTTAAATATCTAGGTTTATGCTTTTTCAATTGGAATAAGCACTTTGTAAATACAATACATTGGTTATTACTACAGTGAACTCTTTATCATGGTTCTGTTGGAGTAAAGGGGGTAGACAAATTCCACCAGCCCTCAAAATTTATGAAGTCAAAGTCATCCCACAAATCTATTATGGTGTACAAATATAATAATAATAATAATAATAATAATAATAATAATAATAATAATAAATTTTATTTATATCCCGCCCTCCCCAGCCTTAGCCGGGCTCAGGGCGGCTAACAACAATAAAACAGTACAAAAGTACACCATAAACAACACTCTAAAATCATTCATTATAAAGTTAATTAATTCAAGCCACTGGCAGCCATTGGGCCAGAGCTCCGCGAAGATTGCCGAGGGAGGGAGTCAGGCTGTACCCTTGCCAAAGGCCTGGTGGAACAGCTCTGTCTTGCAGGCCCTGCGGAAAGATGTCAAGTCCCGCAGGGCTCTGGTCTCTTGTGACAGAGTGTTCCCCCAGATCGGAGCCACAGCCGAAAAAGCCCTGGCTCTCGTTGAGGCCAGCCTAACTTCTCTGTGGCCTGGGACCTTCAAGATGTTTTTATTTGAAGACCATAAATTTCTCTGTGGGGCATACCAGGAGAGGCGGTCCCGTAGGTACGAGGGTCCTAGGCCGTATAGGGCTTTAAAGGTTAAAACCAGCACCTTAAACCTGATCCTGTACTCCACCGGGAGCCAGTGCAGCTGGTATAGCACCGGGTGAATGTGATCTTGCAGCGAAGACCTCGTAAGGAGTCTCACTGCAGCATTCTGCACCCGCTGGAGTTTCTGGGTCAGTCTCAAGGGCAGCCCCACGTAGAGCGAGTTACAATAATCCAGTCTGGAGGTGACCGTCGCATGGATCACAGTGGCTAGGTCAGGGCGAGAGAGGTAAGGAGCCAACTGCTTAGCTTGGCGGAGATAGAAAAATGCCGCCTTTGTTATAGCTGCAATCTGCGCCTCCATGGAAAGGGAGGTGTCGAAGATTACACCCAAACTCTTAACGGACGGTGCTCATCGGCATACAGTTGGGTGTCATCGGCATACTGATGGCAACCCAGCCCAAAACTCCAAACAAGCTGGGCGAGGGGGCGCAAAAAGATGTTGAAAAGCATCGGGGAGAGTATCTCACCCTGAGGTACTCCACACACCAAGGAGTGGCGCGATGACAGTTCCCCCCCCAAGCGCCACCCTCTGTCCCCGACCAGAGAGAAACGAGCACAGCCATTGAAGGACTGTGCCCTGGATCCCCACGTCGGTAAGGCGGTGGTCCAGAAGGTCATGATCGACCATGTTGAAAGCTGCTGACAGATCTAGAAGAATCAGCAGCCCCGACCCGCCTCGATCCAGCTGTCTACGAAGATCATCTGTTAGGGCAACCAGAGCCGTCTTGGTCCCATGACCAGCGCGGAAGCCGGACTGGAATGGATCCAGAGCCGATGTTTCATCCAGAAACTCACCAAGCTCTTCAGCAACCGCTCTCTCAATCACCTTACCCAGGAACGGAAGATTCGAAACCGGGCGGTAATTGGATAGATCTAAAGGATCTAATGATGTTTTCTTTAAGAGCGGGCGCACCACTGCCTCCTTCAGTTCCCCTGGGAATGTCCCCGTGCCAAGGGACAAATTTATGATATCCCCCAGGAGAGCCCGCACCTCGTCTGGACACGCTCTAATCAGCCAAGACAGGCACGGGTCAAGAGGACAAGTGGTGGGCTTTCCAGCTCGGAGGAGTCTGTCCACATCGGCTGGGGATATCCGGTCGAAGTGGTCCAATACTGGACCCAAGGACAGTCAAGGGGCCTCCAGTTCCTTTATTGTATCCAAATTGGCAGGGAGGTCATGGCGGAGCAACAAGACCTTCTCCGCAAAAAAGCTCGCAAATGCCTCACAGCTGTGTGTCAAATTGTTTTTTAAATTTGGCTGTCCCTCAAGGGACGTTAAAGACCTGATTATACTAAATAATTGCGCTGGGCGAGAGCTAGCGGATGCAATGGAGGCCGAGAAGTATGACTACTTAGCAGCCTTCACCGCCATCTCGTAGGTTTTCATAAAAGCCCTATAAGATGTTCTTGAGGCTCCGTCACGGGCACCCCGCCATACTCGCTCTAGCCGTCTGAGGTCCCGCTTCATTTTCCAGAGCTCCTCGGTAAACCAGGGAGCCCGGTTTCTGCGGGGTCGCAGAGGGCACTTAGGTGCGATCTCATCGATGGCTGCCAGGAGCTGGGTATTCCAGCCCTCAACAAGCTCAGTCAATGAGTCGCCAGGGGGAGCAAGGTCCCGCAAGGCTTGGCGGAATCTATCAGGGTCCATCAGCCTCTGCGGGTGAGCCCAAATCGGCTCGCCACCTAAGCAGGGTGGGGGTGGAAAGTCAATCCTGGCTTTCAGAGCGTAGTGATCAGACCATGGCACCTTCATTGAAGGAGACATGATCACATCTATACCTACGCCAAAGATCAAATCCAGCGTGTGGCCTGCTTGATGTGTGGGGCCCGAAACAAACTGGGAGAGCCCTAGTGTCGCCATGGAAGACACCAGGTCCAGAGCCTGTGAGGAGGGAGTGGCATCAGCATGGATGTTAAAGTCCCCCAATACCAATAGGTTAGGGAACTCCAAGGCCCAGCCGGCCACCGCCTCCAATAGGCCTGACAGGGTGGCTGCTGGTGCGCTAGGGGTTCTCCTCTAAAACTGAATCTGTAAATACCACGGAATAAATATATCTCCACTATCTTTGAGCTGCTCAAAGCTTCTCCTTTTGGAAGTTGTCAGCAGTGCCAACTTGAATAAAAGAAGGAGGATGGGCAGGTAAGCCCTGCCCTGTATAATCAATCACATAATGCGGTGCACATGTATCATTTGAATGTTAATGCCTATCAACTTTGGCAGGGCCCGGCTCCCTCAGATACTTTATTGGAGGGGGTGAAGACCCCTTGTCCCCTAGGAGTTGGCTTCTATGGAAGCTGGTGTTTGTTCAGTGAAGGCTAGAGTGCTTATCCTTTCCCTTAGGTATTGGCTAAAATTTAAAGAAGGGGTGGAAGTTTCAAGGAGATTCTGATTTTTGGCAATAGGGAGCCTCCATCATGGCATTATTGATGATTGTGATATTTCTTGGGACATTCTGTGTGAGTTAGCTATTGAGGTGGCACCTTGTCATATGAAATCTCATATGTTAAAGCATGATTTGTGTGCTCATCACACTTCTGCCTGTCTGGTAAAATGTGCTCCTTGACAAGGCTGCCTCCCCATTCCAGGGAAGAAGGGTTGAGTGAAAATCGACATCATGAACAATGCGAGGGGTGAGGAATAAAGACCTCCACAAGAAACAAGGATGGAAGGAGACTAGCACCACCTCCTATTGCCTAAGAGGTCACTTAAGAGGCGACCTGATTAGGGTGGCAGTGGGCAAATCTTTGTCCAAATATTTAAATCTCCCAACTGAGAGATGGATTGGGTATATGATTAACTTTTTATTAAGGGACAAGTCCCCTTATACCTCTGAAAAAGTGGTCCGTTCTGCCCTTACAGTGACAATTATAAGGAGAAAAGTTTTTTTGGGATCATTGCTATTTTTCTTGATTTACCAGTACAATTTATTTTGTTTTGTTTTCAACCTGTTTTATGTATTTTATCTTTTGTAATCACTTCAGCTAAACAAATAAATAATAATTGCATTTGTGTGTGAAAGAAACAGATCTCAGAACCAGCATTTTATTTCCCATAACCATTTATTTTCTATTGCAATGAACATAATAAAATTCAACTATTTTTAAATGATACACTACTGGGTTCTTCGTAGTTAGAATCCACAATCCCCACATTCCTGTCATGGAAATTCTACTCAATATTGATCCGCAGCAGATTCCAATGTATAGTCAGCAGGGTAAAAACTTAAACAAATTTCAGGATTCCCCAAAATTAGACCACAGGAAATTAACATTTCATCGAGCAGAGCTTTATGGCTACTGAAGGATAATGAGCATAATAGTCACAAATCCAATACATTCAGGATTGGCACTGTCCATAAGAAATCCATTTGCATCAAGACTTAACTTAAACTTAAAAGAACTTACACAGTCATACCTCGGGTTACAGAGGCTTCAGGTTGCGTTTTTTGGGGGGGTTACAGACACACCGAAACCTGGAAGCACTGGAATGGGTTACTCCCGGGTTTCGGCAGTCGCACATGTGAAGAAACGCTAAATCGCACTTTGCACATGCGTAGAAGTGCCGAATCGCAACTCACGTGTGCACACACTGTAATAAGTCTAAATCTTAACACTATATTCAGAACACCACACCAAAAGGAAGAGAGATAGAAAGAGAAAGTGAAACTCAGGATCCTTCTGGCCTCTTACTACAGTCTGTATGACCTTGAAGAAGAGATAACAGAAAACCAGTTTAACCCAGCTGTACTAAGCTTCTCTGAGGGAACCTTCTGCTTGTTTCTTTCACACAAATAAACTTCCAGAGCCCTTTTCAATCAATCAGAATAGGAAAGATGTCCACACACCAAATCAATATTTTCTACTTCAAGAAATGCAAACTGGCAATTTTAACCCCTTTTTCTGTGCCACTTGCTTTCCTTTTCCACCACCAAAATCAAAAAAGTAAGAACCAGAGATCCTGAGTCCTGGATTTCACCACTAGGACTCCAATTCCCTCTCATTGCTATGGATTTTGGAATAAACAAGGAGGAGGTCTACACTTTCCTATTCAGCCTTCATGCTCAAGCTGGTGTGAGATTTGTGAATCATTATAACAGCTTATTTGCTTAACAAAAAGGAGAAAGTTCCCAATTCTGATTCTTCTTCTTTCATTTTTCTGGATGGCACAAAAATCTGTTGTTCCACAGCCTTGGAAAGTGAACTTATGGAGCTGAATGAGAGCTGGAGGGGAAAGGAAAGAAATATTGAGATTAGTCCTTTATCCAGGGAATTGGAGATTGTGCCTGTGATGGTAAATGGGACCCCTGACCATTACGTCCAGTCGTGACTGACTCTGGGGTTGCGGCGTTCATCTCGCTTTATTGGCTAAGGGAGCCGGTGTACAGTCATTTGGTGAACCAGAACAGCGCACAGAAATGTCATTTACCTTCCCACTGGAGTGGTACCTATTTATCTACTTTCACTTTGACATGCTTTCGAACTGCTAGGTTGGCAGGAGCAGGGACCGAGCAACGGGAGCTCACCCCGTCGCGGGGTTTCGATCCGCCGACCTTCTGATTGGCAAGTCCTAGGCTCTGTGGCTTAACCCACAGCACCACCCACATCCCTGATGTGAATTTTAATAAGTTATAAATGTGTATATTTAAGAAATCTGAAAAATATCATAATTTCATTGGAACATGAATATACAAAATTTTCAACATCAGAAGTTCAGATAAAAAAAATCTCCAATGTAAATCAACATTGCCATCATACCCAAAGTAGTCTCAAGACACAAAGATTGTTAATAAATAGGTTATATTTATAAAATATAATGAAATTAGAGAATCAGATAATAGGCCTAATTAGCTAGTTTAACCAAATCAAATTCTTGTGGGGAAGTGAGTTGCAAAAAAAATTGGAGGAATTCTATCCCTGCCATCTCCTGGACATGTTTAAAGCCACATGCTGTGGCCACACAGCAAGATTTGAAAACAACACTCCCTCTCTGGTGTGTGAGCCTTGAGTGTGTGAACCTGGCATGAGTCCACAGTGTGATGCAGCCTCAAGAAAAGAAAAAAAAAGCTACAGGTGTGGAAGAGAAGGTGCAGCGGAAATTCTGATGCACAGCTATATATCCTTGCAGTTATGGTCTGAGTTATTCTAACAAAACACTGAGGAAGGATGCAGAGTGGGGCCATTGAGAGATATGATTCCTCTCACTTTTCCAGCAACATGAAAGGGAATTGAAGAGGATGGAAGGGAGAGTAGGAGGGAGTCTGCATGACCCAGCCAATGAGTAGGCTCCCCCCCCCCCCGTCTGAGTAGCAATGTTACCTATATTAAGAGCTCCTTGAAAATCAACACACTGGGTCTCATTCTCAAGACAGTTGATGGTCTTCTCACTTTTACATCTTTTGGTTCCATTTGAATAGCAGGCTGGGCACTGCAGACCATTTTCAGCCAGCATGTTGCGATCAGGAACTGCCAAAATCCAAAGTATAGTGAGCATGTTAATCACTTTGTAACTGGCTGACTGACCGAACCCAAAGGGTGCTCATCAATGGTTCCTCTTCATCCTGGAGAAGAGTGACTAGTGGGGTGCCACAGGGTTCTGTCTTGGGCCCGGTCTTATTCAACATCTTTATCAACGACTTGGATGATGGACTCAAGGGCATCCTGATCAAATTTGCAGATGACACCAAACTGGGAGGGGTGGCTAACACCCCAGAGGACAGGATCACACTTCAAAACGACCTTGACAGATTAGAGAACTGGGCCAAAAGAAACAAGATGAATTTTAACAGGGAGAAATGTAAAGTATTGCACTTGGGCAAAAAAAATGAGAGGCACAAATACAAGATGGGGGACACCTGGCTTGAGAGCAGTACATGTGAAAAGGATCTAGGAGTCTTGGTTGACCACAAACTTGACATGAGCCAACAGTGTGACGCGGCAGCTAAAAAAGCCAATGCAATTCTGGGCCTCATCAATAGGAGTATAGCATCTAGATCAAGGGAAGTAATAGTGCCACTGTATTCTGCTCTGGTCAGACCTCACCTGGAGTACTGTGTCCAGTTCTGGGCACCACAATTCAAGAAGGACACTGACAAACTGGAACGTGTCCAGAGGAGGGCAACCAAAATGGTCAAAGGCCTGGAAACGATGCCTTATGAGGAACGGTTAAGGGAGCTGGGCATGTTTAGCCTGGAGAAGAGGAGGTTAAGGGGTGATATGATAGCCATGTTCAAATATATAAAAGGATGTCACATAGAGGAGGGAGAAAGGTTGTTTTCTGCTGCTCCAGAGAAGCGGACACGGAGCAATGGATCCAAACTACAAGAAAGAAGATTCCACCTAAACATTAGGAAGAACTTCCTGACAGTAAGAGCTGTTTGACAGTGGAATTTGCTGCCAAGGAGTGTGGTGGAGTCTCCTTCTTTGGAGGTCTTTAAGCAGAGGCTTGACAACCATATGTCAGGAGTGCTCTGATGGTGTTTCCTGCTTGGCAGGGGGTTGGACTCGATGGCCCTTGTGGTCTCTTCCAACTCTATGATTCTATGATTCTATGATTCTATGATTCTATGATTCTATGATTCTATGATTCTATGATTCTATGATTCTATGATTCTATGATTCTATGACTTTGTCTTTGTATCTGTTTGTTATATTTTTGAAAAAAACCCTAGGGCCTTACAGTTTTTTTTGGGGGGGTGCAAGTACTCTTGAATAAAATATGATCAAGGAACAATCTGCATTCAGGGCTGACCATAGGATAAAGTCACCAGTGGTGTCTGAGATGAATGACCTTTACCAAATTTGAGGTGGGGCATTGTGAACTTTCTTTTCCATCTCAATCTCCCTGAAGGTTTTCATGCCATCTATTACGGTGTAACCTCTCTGAAAATATAGTCCCCTGTTTTTGTATGGAGATTCTCTCTCTCTCCTGCTCTTTAACAATGAGCTATCCATGAGTTTCTGTGAACCATCCTGAGACCCCCAGGTATAGGGTGGTATATAAATTCAATAAATAAAAAAATTAATTTAAGAGAACGCTGTAAGGTAGGGACTTATCTTATGCACTCTCATAACTCCCAGCTTAGATAGTGCTTATTTTCCCAATTAAAAAACTGACCAGAACCAGCTCAAGGGTGATTTAGGAGGACACCTGAATAAGATAGGTGGATTGTAAGGTTCATTTTTGGAATATTCAATTCAAAGTTAACTTGAAGGGACCATAAATTAATTATGAGCTGTTCATGACCTTAGATATCCAGTTATATTGGTTGAAATAGATCGTTCACAGGGTAATCGTGCATGGGGAGTGTTATAAAGGTGTCTTGAACTTTGTATTCTTGGACCAGTTTGTTGTTGTTGTTGTTGCTTTTACTTATCCACTGGGTTAAATAATCTGGGCAAAATTCTTAAATTGTGTCTCCTTAGATACCTCTTAATCCTAGGAAATAATATGATTTATCTCTGAACCAATCTACTTCTGAGGTGACCATTTGGGGAAAGTGGGTCATTAAAATAACAGATTAAGACAGCAACACATCAAAGGAATGGGGGCTTCTCCATGTGTAGTAATAAGACCAGCATTAGGTCAGCAAATCTAGAACAAGTGGGATGTGACCGTTCTCAAGAAAAGAAAGCTGCCAAGGCGAGGATGCTGCAGTGTCTATGAGAGGGACAGGACATCTTCTGGTGGATGTCTTCATTGTAAGCCTCAGGTTGTATATATTTATAAATACCCCATATTATAAATACCCCATATCACAGTGTCCTTTGTGCATTATGGTCCCACAGGAAACACATACCCTTGGTTAAAGCACACCTGGTACCTCTGGAATCTCAAATCACTTGGATATAGGGATGGTGTGTAACAATATCTTAACATCCAGCAAAAACATGGCTGGGACAAGGGGCACTGGCACCTCCATTGTGCTGTTTCAAGGGGCAGGAAGAAGGAGAGGCCTGGTTGGAAAGGCAACCCATCCCTTCTCAGTCAGAGAGATGTAGCTGCCTGGTAGGTCCCTCTTTTTCACAGTTGCTCCTCATCCTTGCCTCTCCATCTCCACCCCTTGAGACGCCCTCATAGTGCTGTACTGCTGAACCCAACCTGTAGCCATCTGGGGCTGGCTCACCCCATTTGAATAAGGCACAGGTCCTTTGAGTACTGCTGATTGACTAAGGATCCAAGCCTTGCCCAAGTCCAGTGCAAAGCCCTAACATGCTAAGGATTCTAAAATGCTTCAGAAACTTACGGCTGAGAGTTGCATTGTTGCACAGTTCAGTGTTGCAGCAGTGCTTCTTCGTCTGAAAGAATTTACCATTCCCTGCAGTGAAGCTGTAATCACCTGAGAAGCAATCGCGGGGTAACGAGCATCTATTTAAAAGTTGCTCTTGGGGTTTCCCTATGAAAAAGAATGTGAAAGAAATATCTAGATCTGGAAGAAATATGCAGGTCCGTTGCTCCTAAGGCACATTAATTGTAATGGTTCCAATTTTCTGAGTCATCTGAATCAGGACATTTTCCAACTAACAATGTGGAAAGTATTATTCGATTTGGCTTTCTAAAGATAGGAGCTGTTTATTTATTTCAATGTGTGTGCATGGCTATATCATAAAAGGAAAAATATCAAAATATTTTTTCAGTAATAATTCATAAAAGATACAATAAAAACTATATTAAATGTAAATTGTTGTTGTTGTTGTTAATTTCTACCCCACCCCGGTGGAACAGAAAAGTTTTCTGCAGGCATTTAAGAGTTCTGCTCTTTGCCACAAGCAGGGGTCTCTTGCCTTCTCAATCCAAATGACCAGCCTCTGATTTTATGGTTCTGCAGTGACAAAATATAAATACATCTGACATACACTGCACTCTCTCTGCTAGTCGATCATAACAGTTTACAGGTTGGGGAAAATGCTTCCCTGAACTCCTGTGTGCCCAACGCAAGACACTTGACAAGAAACTTGCACTGCACCAACCTCACTGCCCCCTTGCCCCTCTCCCTCCAAAAATGTAGCAGTGATGTTCGGAAATATGGTCAAGTGAGTACCACCATCCCACCCAGGATTGCCCCAAGACATTTTGGTACTCAAGGTGAACTACAAAATGCCATTCCTTACTTCAGGATTGGGAAGCTGTGATCCTCCAGATGTTGTTGGACTACATCTCCCATCATCCCTGACTGGTGGCCAGGCTAGCTGAGGCTGATGGGAGTTCTAATTCATCTAAAGCTGAAGTACCACAGCTTCCTCATCTCACTTTTTGCATAGGTGAGTTGCCCCACCATCAACTTCTATATGCCACTAGAGCCCTTAAAGTTCAACTATCTTAACTTGGATCTAATCCAACAGCAAAAGACAAAAAGTCAAGCAAATCATACCTATATTTGTTCGCAGAGCACTGGCAACACAGAAATCTTTAAAGGACTCACAAGCTGTTTCATCATAGACATTATCTGTCAGTCCAGCACTTTTGATGTTGAAACGATAGCTGCAGTTCAGAGGTAATGCTGAGGACAGGAACAAAATATTACTTTGTGGATTATTAATATCATTAAGATTATTATTATTTGGTTTTGCCGCTTGCTTAATTGTGTGCTTCCCATAGTCATTGCATTGGCCAGTGTGAGGACAGGATCCAGGATTACGGTTGATCAATCATCTATCAATTTCGCTTGCTCTTAATTTCTAATTTTTCTAATTTAATTATATATCTGCAACCACTTCCTCCAAGAAGCTCAAGGTTGTATACATGCTTCTTCCCTCCCCCATTTTATCCTTACAAGATTCTTGTCAGGTAGGTTAAGACGAGGGATAGTGCCTGGTCCAGTGAGCTTCATGGCTGAGTGGGGATTCAAACCCTGGTTTCCTGGATCCTTGTCTGACAATCAAATCACAACAGCACACTTGCTCTCTTAAATTCAGCTCCCCAGATTTCCACAACCAACGAGTATTAGAAGGGAATCTGGAACAGCACTAGAGGGTTTATGTGATCTGTTCCAAGGTGTAGAATTGAAGGCTTCTTTCTTTTTAAAATGTATTTAATTTCTTCGTGCTATGGCCATACTTTGTCTTCTTTCCTTCCCATTCCGGAGGAACTTTTACCCTCCATTGCAAAGCAATTATTATTCTATCATGTTTTCTAAGACATATTTTCTCCCTCTCCCCTCTAAAGAAAAGATTGTTCACCTTCTGAGCACTTTCACTGCACTTTGAAATCATGCCCAACATTTTCATCTGGCAATCTCTCGCCTTTGCAATCATCCCTCCCTCCCAGTTTCCATACCTACCAGTCTGTTTGTGGTTGTGTGCGTGTGCACACACTTAAATGTCCAATGTTCAAATGTTAAAAGATCTCTCTCTCTCTCTTTCTTTCTTTCTTTCTTTCTTTCTCTCTCTCTCTCTCTCTCTCTCTCTCTCTCTCTCTCTCTCTCTCTCAAACACACACACATTTTACACTCACCCCTATATCTGTATATCTATGTATATCTAGAGCTATAATTAATCTACGTATATCTATGTATATGTATAAGACATCACAAGAAATAATCTCGTGACTTGACTCTCCCCTACTTTCTCTTGGTAACCGAGCAGTCCTTGCTCTCTATGGTGTTGATCTACACTCCTAACTCCCCTTCCCTCCCAAGAAGCAAGTTCTCTTCAGTGTCCTCTAAAGATCATCAAATGTTCCCCATCTTACCTGGAGAAAGCAGGGCCAAGAGGAGACATGCGCTCAGGAGTGCTTTCAACATTCTAGAAATATTAGGACACTCAGAGCAGAGATGGATCAAAAAGGGAATTGATGCAGGTAGAGGCTTACCTGGATGGATTTATAGGCCATGGACTCGTGTCAGAGGGAACACTTGGGAACAAATAGTTCAGGGAGGTCTGGGAATGGGAGTTGTTTCTTCACCACCAAAGATAAAGAGGGACATACTGAAATTCAAAGCTCACTGTCGGAATTGTCGGAATTATATCTCTATGGTCTCAGTAGTTGTTCATAGACACTTCTCAGATTTAATAATAATAATAATAATAATAATAATAATAATAATTTTTCACTTTTTTTACCCCACCCATCTGACTAGGTCACCCCAGGTACTCTGGGTCGCTTCAAGCAAATACAGAAGCATAATCAAATATCACATATTAAAAACATCCCTTTGCAGGGCTGCCTTCAGATGTCTTCTGAAGGTTTTATAGTTACTTATCACCTTGACATTTGATGGGAGGTCATTGTAAATTGTGGGCACCACTACCAAGAAGGCCCTCTGCCTGCTTCCCTCAGAACTCACTTCTCAAAGTGAGAGGACCATCAGAAGGCCCTGAGAGCTGGATCTCAGTGTCTGGACTGAATGACAGGGGTGGAGATGCTCCTTCAGGAAAAGCCTGGATAATAGATCCATATGGAAAGGGCTGTGGGTGCACATGGATGAAATGGAGGCTTTCATCACCTTCACCTGATACCCAAAGTTCACCTAACAAGTAGTGAGTCCTTTTCTCGCTGTCTTTTCTTAAAAAGCCACAGTTGGAGGCTATAGTATACAACTGGCAGTCTTGGAGAGGGCTGCTTGTATACAAGAGTTAGACAAAATCCTCACCTGCCCACATTTTCTGAATTTGCCTAAGTTTGGTTTTCAGTTCATCCAGAGGTTTAACTTAACCTTCCGCCCTGCAGGGTAGACTTTCCAGAAAGCACAGGAGCCTAACTGATTATTTGAATACTGTGTGCATGTGGTCAGTGTTTTTTTAGTAAAGACTCTCCTCCCTGAAAGAGAGGGGAGTGGTTGTCGGCGGGAGCCCGAGCACCGCCCAGCAGGGGGCGTCGCCCCTGCCTCCAGCTCACCTGGCTGGCGCTCACGCCCCCCCCGGTGGCCACCCAACCAGGTGCCGCGGAGGGGGCGTGTTCAGCAGCCTTTTGCTGCAGCACCAGCCTTTCCCTGGCCTCATTCCTCGTCGTCGTCCTACCTCAGACCGCCCGGCCCGGGTCCGTTTCTGGTCCACGAAGATGGGTCACCCTTGTTGAGGCACCAATTCACCAGAGTGCTTCGCAAGGCTATTGAGGCTTGTGGTCTATCCTCCCAGGAGTACGCTGCGCACTCATTTAGAATTGGTGCCGCAACCACTGCTGCGCACCTGGGGTTACCGGCAGACAGGATCAAAGAAAGGGGCCGGTGGAAGTCCAATGCTTATAAGTCTTATATTCGCTAGTATGCGACCTGCCGCTTTACCCTACTTACCTGCCTTTTCTGTTCTGTCTTTTACCCCCAGTTATGCTCAGAAGAAGCGTGTGGATTTGCGGCCACAGTATAGTTCATTGGGCCCGCGTACACGCGGTGAGCTGCGGCCTTGCATCCAATCTTGGCCTTCCACATGGTGTTTGAGTTTCCTGGTTTTCGAGAAGAGGCATGCGTTGGGAGGAGCTGATGCCATTGCTGTGGGAGAAAGTAGCCAAGTTCGGCCCTCCCGACATCCTTGTGATTCATTTGGGGGAGAATGAGCTCGCTAACAGAAGGAGTGTGGACTTGTTGTGGAGCATAAAAAGAGACTTGAATGCATTTGCAGCCTTGTGTCCCAGAACAACGGTGTTCTGGTCCTCCTTTCTGAAAAGAACTGTTTGGCGTGGTGCGCAAAGCTGTATGGCCATTGAAAGAACCAGAAAACTCATAAATCGGGCGGTAGCCCGTTGGGTGCGCTTTATGTATGGCCGAGTCATTTATCATGACTGTATCCGGATCGGCGACCAAGCTTTATACCGGAATGACGGTGTCCAACTATCGGATTTGGGGAACGACATTTGGTTAGCTAGTGTCATCAAAAGCATCTGGGATTGGTTGCAGCTTTGAGGGTATTGGCGGCGAGCCTTTGGCTCGGGTGGCAGTTAGGCATTGGAATAATGTGTTGTGTGTTGAAGTGCTAGGTGTGGCCATCGCCTATGCCTTCAATTTTTAGGGGTATTCCGTTAAAGGAATCTGGCGGTCGTGTATTCTGTCCGATGCCTGCTTGGCGGGAGGCCATGGCACGACCCTCGGTGACAGCAAGGGTGAGCCTATAGTTGGATTAGCATCAACAGGCTCCACCTACTGGTGAATAAACCCACTTGTTTCGATCCAATGCCTAAGCCAATACCTTTTCATTGCTGTAATCAATAAAGTTGTGGCCTTTTCTAGCCCATCAACCTTATATCACTTGTCCTTGTGTCTTCATTTCACTTCGCGGGGGTCGGGTCCTCGAACCACAATAATAAATAATGTAGCTAAAGTTGAATCTGATGCAGAACATTGAATCTAAAACAGTGCTCCTCTGAGATTTTGTTGTTTTATGCAGCCAGGCTACTATAGCTCTTCAATTTTTCTTTAGTAATCTTGATTTTTAAGTTTTTATTATTTTAAAAGCATACGATTCAGTTTTATGGTTTTTTTTAAAAATAATATTTATTGAATTTCCAAAAAATACCAAAAAGCAAGAAAACAGAAAGATAAAAAAGAAAAAAAATTCATCTTTTACAATCCCATTTTCAATAACTTCTTTCTGCGACTTCCCCTCACCTCCCCTTCTTGTATTCCATGTTCAGTTATTTATCCAACAAGTTCTTATCTCTAATTCTTAACCTTAATTTGTTATTATATTTATTTGTATTAGATTTTTGACCTTAATTTATTTTTTATTTTTAACTCCATTTATATATCAAATTTTAACTTTTATACCTCAATCATTTATATTTAAGAACCATTCCTAAAAGTCGACCCTACTTCCCTTCCACGAATTCCCCATTTTTATACTAATAACAACACAAAAATTAAAAAAGTAAGATAAAGAATAAAACCAAACACCCTTTGGATTCCAAACTCCACCCTCCCTTCCCCGGTTTCGATCCCAGAACCATAGTCCATTACTCCATCTGTTATCAGCCTGGCGGCCTTACGTCCGAGGCCCTTAAGTCACTCTCAGTCCCTTTCTGCCGGTTTCTTTGAAAGTCCTTTATGTTTAACATCAAGTCTCGGAGGGGCACTCTCTCTATAGTATCCATGTTCCTTCCAGCCAGGCCTCCTTGTTTAAAGATAGGGCTCAAATCTTGTTTTTTAATCCTTTTAAGTCCAAATGTCCCATTTTTTCTGTCCATCTTGACAGGCCTCCGGCTCTCCTTTGCCTTGTGTAGCGTTGCCCCTCCTTTCTGCTCCTCCTGTTCAGCGAATATCTCTTCCTCCTCTTTTTCTTGTCCAGCTGCCTGGGTTTTGTGCATCAAGTCCTTTTCCAACTCAGTAGATACATTTGCTGTAGACTTCAAATTTATAACATTTGTAGACATAACATGACCTTGCTCATACATCTTCCGCAGCTTTCCCATGAGAAAGGCAACCTCCTCCAAGTCAGCCAGTATTTTCCGACCTATTTCCATTCTTGTAATGTCCTGAACCCCCTCTAGGGGGATTCTGGTTATTTAGTATTCCTTTCACTTCCAATCCAAAAGTCTCGTTAATATGTTTCAGTCCTTCTTTATTTTTAACCACTTGTAGCTATCTTGTATCTAGTATAACCGGCAAGTCCATCAAAAGTAAAGTTTTCTATTTTTTCCAACTTTGACAGCTAGTTTGACAGCTGTCAAAATCTTCTGTATCTTCTCTGCAGGCTCCTCTTACGGATCACTCCCGGTCCCGGGAGGGGTAGAACTTAATCAAAAAATTAACTCTTATCCTCCAGCACAGTAACTTATACTTTTAAATCCGTGGAATTAATAACTTTATCCAAAAAAGAAAAGGAAACTCTTCACTCGACCTTAGTTGTCAAATCCTTGCTTTAAAATGTTTACAATGGGGGGGAGACGGACTTCCTCTTTGCACCTCCCCCGCTCGTGCCGAATCCACAAAAAGGGAAAAATTTAGTCCAATTTCCAAATTACTCACGGGTTGTTGTTCTTGGTTTTTAGTCCGAATTTTCAAAGGAAGAAGTCAGCGCTCTCCGACGAATGGCATGCGGCTTCGCTCGGCAAGGGAAGCAGCAGACTCGCAGCACCACGCCGCTCCCCGTCCCCCGTTCCGTAGCCTTTAAAAAGGCTCCTTCGCGGGTCGGAAGGGCGCAAGCGGTGCCTGCCGAGTCACCATGTCCACGGGCATCCGCGCCCATGGTTTTTGAGGGTCCCCGCGTCGCCGGCGAGGCAAAAACCCAGCCCCTGTCGAGCAGACTCCCTCCGGAGCTCGGAGGGAATCCGCCATTCGGCGATGGCGCCAACCCGGAAGTCCTGATTCAGTTTTATGAGGTTGTATCTACATAGCAATTCTAAAGCAGAAACTTCTTAAAGAATCCTAAAAGGTTTTTGATAGTGAGAGTACAGAAGATTATCTGTCAGCAGATGAGGCAGCTGTCTCATGAATTGGTGCAGGGCAGCAGGGAAGGTGTCAACTCCCCCTGGTAGGGATACTGCAGGACTAAGGACAGCTCCAAATGAGCAACTTGTTCAAAGAAGGCTACCAAGTCAGTTGAGGTCATCTGACTATGCCCATCATTAAAGCAGAACAACTAACAGCAATGGCTAAGACAGCCAACCATATTCTTCAGTGCCTACCTCTAGCCCTCATTTGCTACAGACATGTGCACAAACTGTTAATAGTATCACATCCAAGGTCTATGGGAAGTTGCTGGGTCCTTCATGGATAAAGGTCTTTTCTGAGCCAGTGCCTCTGTCTTTCCTCTTGCTTGTTGTGAAGTCTTACTGAGTTGGAAGGAGCGAAATACTTTTTCTGATCTTTCAGGCCACTAATCAAAGTGCAATGAGAGCCTCAAGGTACTGCTCAGGTGACTGCTCAACTGGCAAAGCTAGACATAGCTCAAGACTGTTGAAAGGTGCCAGGGACGCACTGGTACACACTGAATAGAATACAATGGCTCCAAGATCATCACTGAGAGCTAATTAAATCAATTTATGGAACTTTGTCCCTCCTTATTCTAATTGTGTCAGATTGTTGGGACAGGGAGTGATACTTTGACTCAGCTGATCTGTTTAGTGATGACTGTCCTCAGTCTTCTTCTTCTTTTTCCATTGCTTTGGATGCAGAGCAATTTCCTGCTCATACCACCACTCAAGGCATTTTTTAGCGACACAGTACAGAAGTCACAGAGGACATTCTGCACTAAGCTGTGTATCTTCGGGTGCTTTTCTTTACTTCATGTTAGACCTACTTAGCAATGCAACTCCTTCCTTGATAGCCAAAGGTGCTTCTCAAGTGTCCCCCCCAACTGTCCCAATAAATATATTTGGCTGGAAGGATTGTCCTGGAGAAGATAATCTAATTGATCTTATTTATTGGCAGGAGTGTGTTCAGGAGCCAGGGCCTGTGACCGGTAGGGCTTCTCAGGACTGGGGCTTTCCTAAGTTTTTTCTGAAATGGCAAGGTGCGGCCGCACAGGTGAGGCCAATTGGTAACTCACAGCAGCTGGTGGCAAGAGCCAGGAGGGGATATTAGGTCAGCATTTCCCTTTGCCTCTTTGCCACAGCAACACGCTTCCTGTCTTGCTGCATTTGGCTTCTTGACTACTGGCTTCCGGACCCCTGGACCCTTGGCTTCATGACTCCCGGTTCTCTGACCCTTGGACTCTTGGCTGCCAGACTCCTAGCTTCCGCACTCTCATTCCTGCACCCACCCAGCCGTCTTCCCCTGGTCCCGACGTCCCCAGCCGGGACATCAACCGCCTGTAAACTGGACCATGACATTCATTCTGCATGTGTTTAATAAAGTTAAAGAAGACAGAAAAGTATTCTATTTAATGAATTACTCCATAATTTCATAAATATTTTACCTAAGAGAGTTGAAAGGAGGGAGAAACTATGCTTAGTGCAGTTCAGAAGCTATGTGCTGTATAATATTGTATGCAGTTCATAGTTCAATCATGGAACTCACTTCCACAGGAGGCAGTGATGGCCAGCTGCTTAGACTACTTGAAAAGAGGATTTGACAAATTCAGGCAGGGCAAAATAACCCACAATGTCTATGTTCTACCTCCACTTTCAAAGGAAGTTTGGTTACTTCCTTGAAAGCGAAATATGCTTCTCATGTTTCCAACCCATCGCTCACCAATGAATAAATTTGGCTGGAAAGATTGGAGGCAGTGTAGGTATTTCAGCACACTCCTATGCACTGTTGGTGGAAGTAGTAACCATTTATTTCAAAGGGATTACAATGCAATTCTATACTTGTCTTCCTAGATGTAAGTGTCACTGATTTCAATTGGTTCTACACCCGGATAACTGTGTACATGCTTCGAGTTGAGCGCATTTGAGTTGCGCTCCTCGGCAACCCGGAAGTAACGGAGCGCATTACTTCCAGGTTTAGCCACTTGCGCATGCGCAGAAGCGGCAAAAAGCGATATGCGTACGCGCAGATGTGCTAGATATGTTTACCTCTAGATGTGAACGGGGCTCTGGAACGGATCCCGTTCGTATCTAGAGGTACCACTGTATAGTTCTGTCTTGTGACTTCTTCAAGGTATTGTTAGGAGTTTTGGTTTCTCTGGCGCTTCCCTCTATCTCCCCTGCCTCACACTCTTTAATCCTACAAACACAGCCACTGTTTAAGAATCTTCTCTCACTTACACAATCACACACAAAGTTTCCTGTGGAATGAAGTTATATTTGAAATCTATTTTGTCCTCACTTGGATTTTAAACTCAATCCAAGAAACCAACCTTCACTGAGTTGCTGTGGCATTTCCTCTCCCAACAGTTTCATGTACATGTTGAATAGCATTGAGGGCAGGACAGAATCCTGAGGTTAATTGCCACAGTCCAATGGCTAACGCTTTGAAAAGGAGACCTCTCAGTTGTCGCCTTTCCAGGCTCAGTATACCCAACTTCTTCATCCATTTCACATAAGGCTTGGTTTCCAGATCCTAAATCAATTTTGTAGTCCTTCTTTGCACATGTTCCAGTTCCTAAATATCTCTTTAGATTGCAGCCTCCAAAACTGACAGAGACAGTAATTCTGGTAAGGCCAGAGGTGGAGGAATCTGTATTTATATTCATGGTGGGTGGTGTGTCAATAGCAGAGGAGTTTATACATAATGCTCCTCAGATGTGGAATTGGTGGCAGTTACTGTCAGGGAGAAGCAAACGGGAAAAGATGAAAGGACAGAAACCAACAGTTATAGGGAGCCTAAAGAGATTATCAGTAGCTTGTCGTCTGACAGTCAGTCTGACGTAGAGGGGGAGGAGAATGAGCCTGGGACAAGTCATGCTGTACACAGAGGAAGTAAGGTAAAGAGTTTTCGCAGAATTGCATGCTGGATGAGGAGAAGGAGGAAGTAACATCAGAGGGAGCAACTGCGCTCAAGGGGAAGGAGGTTAATGGAAATGCCGGAGATGTACTTTTGAACTTTGTCAAATAAATCAATTGTTTGGAATTAGCTGGGAGCCCGGAGTCTTATCTATGGCCAGCTGGACAGCACTAAGCCTCTGACAGTTACATGTAGGCCATTTTATCTGCCTAGAGAAGTAACTGTGACAATTATCATAGCCGTTTACATTCCACCTGATGCTAATATCAGAGCGGCACTTTCTAAGTTATATAACGTCATTTCTAGGCAGCAGCAAATCCATCCAGAGGGTGCTATTGTTGTGGCAGGGGACTTTAATCAGGCCTGCCTGAAGGCAGTCTTTCCTAAGTTTGAACAGTATGTGAAATTCCCCACTAGAGGGAAGAATATTTTCGATCATGTGTATTCCAATCTGAAGCAGGCATACAGGGCAATCTCCCTTCCCCACTTAGGTTCATCAGACCATTCCTCAATTTTTCTATGTCTGAAGTACATTCCCCTAAGGAGAAGAACTTAGTCAGCTATAAAGACAGTCAGAATCTGGCCAGAGGGTGCTTTCAGTCAGCTCCAGGACTGTTTTGAAAGCACTGATTGGAGTGTGTTAAAACAACAAGATCTGCACAGATACACAGACGCTGTACTTTCCTATATCAAAGTGTGCACAGATAATGTAACTGTGGAGAGGTGCATTAGAGTTTATGGGAATAGTAAACCCTGGATGACTGCTAAAGTAAATTTACTCTCGAAAGTTTGGGATAATGCCTTCAAGGCAGGGAGCATTGACATATACAGAGAGGCAAGAACAAAGCTCAGGAAAGGCATAAAGCGGCAAAACAACAATATAAGCTTAAAGTGGAGAATTGCCTTGCCAATAACAACACGAGACAAGTGTGGCAGGGACTGCAGCACCTAACCAACTACAAGGGCAATAAAAGGAAAATGGTTAAGGCTGATGGTGTGTTAGTGGAGGAGCTGAACATCTTCGCCCGCTATGAGGTAGAAAGATCAAGTATCACTGCTCCTGCCTGCCAGCCTACAAACTCTTAGCCACTTACTCAATATGACCATCAAATGAAAGCTGCATTGCGGGCAGTGAATCCCAATAAAGTTGCTGGTCCTGATGGGGTGATGGGGATAGTGGTAAATAAAAACTGCGCTGATCATCTAGCAGGGGTCCTGACAAGGATTTTTAACATCTCCCTGCAGACTGATTGTGTTCCATCATGTTTGTAAGTGGTCACCATTATCCCAGTCCCAAAGAAAACAGCAATTAACTGCCTAAATGACTACAGACCCATTGCATTAACATCTGTAATGATGAAATGCTTTGAGAGATTGGTCCTTCAACACCTTAGGACATGTTTTCCACCGGATTTTGATGAACACCAGTTCGCTTACAGGAGAAATAGGTCAACAGACAATGCCATAGCCACAGCTTTTCACCTTGCAGCGAGTCATCTGGAGAAACCAGGGAATTATGTCAGAATGCTGTTTACTGATTATAGCTCGGCTTTTAATACCATCCTTCCGGACATTCTTTTTAAAAAGCTGAGGGACCTGGACCTTTCTTCCACCATCTATGATTGGATTAAAGACTTTCTGAGGATCGCACACAGGATTGGGCCTGTTACATCTTCCTCTCTGAAGCTCGGCATTGGCACCCCACAGGGATGAGTGCTGAATCCCTACCTGTACTCGTTGTATACATATGACTGTATCTCATCCGATCCATCTACTGTGATTATTAAGTTTGCAGGTGATACCACCATAATGGGTCTAATTACAGGTGGAGATTAATCAGCGTATAGGGAGGAAGTTCAAAAAGTCTTGACATGGTGCCTAGAGAACAATTTGCACCTAAATATCAGTAAGACAAAGGAGATGGTGTTGGACCTTCGTAGGAAAAGAGGGGAATTAGCCTCGTTGTAGCTCATGGGGGCTGTTTGGAGAGAGTCTCTTCCTTTAAATTGCTGGGAGTCTACCTTAGTGAAGACCTCACTTGGAAAATCAATACAACCCAGGTGGTTAGGAAGGCCCAACAGAGACTCTGTTTCCTCAGGGTCTTGCGAAAGAACAATGTCAAAAAATACCTGATGATCTCCTTCTACCGGTCCACAATAGAAAGTGTCCTTTCATACTGTATTACAGTGTGGTAAGCTGGTTTGACAGCCACGGACAGGAAGTCCCTACAGAGGGTGGTGAATACAGCACATGACATCATGGGCTGTCCCCTGAGTTCACTAAATGAGATCACGGGAGACCGCTGCCTCAGGAGAGTGAGGAAAATTCTTAGGGATGACTCACAACCTGGCCAGCACCTCTTTAATCTCCTACCTTCGGGCAGCAGATACAGAAGTCAGCCACACCAACAGGTTAAAGAAAAGTTTTTATCCGTGGGCTGTTGGGCTGCTGAATGGAAAAAAAAATAGTGGTGCAATTGACTTCCGACAAGCACACAGAGTGTGAACAAGACTGAGTGTATGGGGGGGGAGGGGAGCTCATTTAATTTCACTGCACACAGGTGGTGTAGTGACAATAAAGGTTCATTATCATTATCATTATCATTATCATTATCATTATCATTTATGTTTATTTATTATTATTCACCTTGGAGGCAAAGTTATTTTAACAGTCCCAATTTGGCCAGAATGGCCACAGAATTCATTAAGCTGTCATGGGTCGTGCCTTGATTCCAGGTGTCATGATTTCTCCCTGCCACCAGAGAAGGGCCATGGAAGCAGCTCCTGGGGTGGCAGTGGCATTGGGAAAGAGTCATGAGGGCTCCTTCCCAAAGCATAGTTTGTGCTTACTAGGCTTTGAAAGAAGGCTTTGGAAGAAGGCCGTTTCACACTAGGAACCTGTCCTCACACATCCAGCCAGGAGACCTCCTTTTGCTGCTTCTTTCAGACCAGAAAGAAGGGGCTTGCCCAACCATTGCACTGCTCCCATACCTCTATATTGCTTAGCCTGGGCAGTAGTCGAAAGCAACTGTATAAAGAAGAAGCATATACTCAAGAAGGCCCTCATAATGACAGAGTGATCTAAAGCCAAGGAAGAGCGAACCACCAGGTGACCTTTGGAGGAAGAAGCTGACTTGGAGGAATTTATGGGCCAAGGAAAGGTGCTGAAGGATTCCAACGGGGAAGGACTGGTCCAGTTAGGAGCAGGAAATTACGGAAATAGAGAGTGCATGCTTCCCCAGAAATGCTATATTTTTCTATTGTAACACAAAGCTATTTTTTCATATTGGATGCAATCTTTTTAAGGAACACTGTGGGATTCAGCCTCTGTGGTGTTGTCAGTTATGGATAACATCCTCACATCCTCACAACCTTCTCAACCCCAACCAACACTCTGTCGGTTCCAGCAGCAGAAGACTTGGTAGAAAAACTGTCAGCAATCCAGGAAGATTCACCCCGTCATCCACAGATCAGTCTTGTCACCGTTTGTGCCTGCACACCCTTACCAGGCACCTAGACAAGCACCTCCACCTCCTGTCATGGTAGAAGGAGAGGAAGAGTATGAATTAGAACAAATTCTAGACTCCAGGATGTGAAGAAAGAAGTTGCAATACCTGATTGCATGGAAGGGGTATTGACCAGAAGAAAGATCATGGGAGTACACAGAACATGTCCATGCACCAGATTTGCTAAGGGCGTTCCATACACACTACCCCAATGTACCAAAACCACTGGGGTGGGTGGAGGAGGACTGTGGAAAGGGGGGTGATGTCAGGGACTCAACAGAGGAGGAATGGTGGAGACCGTCTCCCCAACCTGACCCTTCCAGAGAAGAAGACAACGGTTCAGAATTACAACAGAGATTTAAATATTGGAAAAGTGGTATTATAGCGACAAAAACAGATTGGCTTGCCAAATTATTGGAGTATTACAATATATCCAAAGAAATGGGAGAAATTGGAAGGATCTCAAAAGAGAAGATAGACAAGGACTGGAAGGTGTTTAAAGGATATTTGCAAAAGCATATTGAAAAATCAGAACTCCTATTAGAATAAACAAGTTCCGTTTTAAATACTGAAATACTAAATAAGATGGATAACAATGTGTAATAGAAAAAGAAGCAGAAAAGTGGTTTAAAAGTGTGTGAAAGAAAGTAATGTGGAAAGAAGTGGAAAGAAATTGCAAGTCTAACACAAGGGTGGGGTGAGGGGTGAGGGATGGTGATGGGAAAAGGAAGAAAAAAACAAAACAAAACAAAAAGAATTACAACAGAGATTTGTTTTTTTAATATAAGATATTTATTAAGCTTTTTATAAAGTATTACAATAAAAATGAAAAAAAAAAATACAAAATAAAAATAGTTAAAAACACACAGATTTTCCATTGCTTGTTTTCCTTTAGCTTGTTTCCCGGACCTCCTCATACCTCCCTTTTTTGTATTCCAGTTCAATTTGTTCGTTCAGCAAATCCTTACCCTCTTTATTTATCCTAATCTTTAGTCTTAAAATAGTAACATTAAATTTTTACCTATTAACAACCCATTTTTCATAATCCCTTAAAGCATTACAGCTGGAAACCACTTAATTTCTATCCAACATCATTCTAACATTCATTAATTTTACAATAATTCTGTAGATAATCTTTGAATTTCTTCCAATCTTCTTCCACCGACTCTTCTCCCTGGTCTCGGATTCTGCCAGTCATTTCTGCCAGTTCCATATAGTCCATCAACTTCATCTGCCATTCCTCCAGAGTGGGTAGATCTTGCGTCTTCCAATACTTTGCAATGAGTATTCTTGCTGCTGTTGTGGCATACATAAAAAAGGTTCTATCCTTCTTTGGCACCAATTGGCCGACTATGCCCAGGAGAAAGGCCTCTGGTTTCTTCAAGAAGGTATATTTAAATACCTTTTTCAGTTCATTATATATCATTTCCCAGAAAGCCTTAATCCTTGGGCACGTCCACCAAAGGTGAAAGAATGTACCTTCAGTTTCTTTACATTTCCAACATTTGTTATCGGGCAAATGATAAAGTTTTGCAAGCTTGACTGGGGTTATGTACCACCTGTATATCATTTTCATAATATTCTCTCTTAAAGCATTACATGCCGTAAACTTCATACCTGTGGTCCACAACTGTTCCCAGTCAGCAAACATAATGGAGAAACCTGGTCTGAACAGAGACATCGGATTCTTATCTCATTATACATGACTAAGCCATTTCTCACCTTCTCACCCCTTGCCTTTTCCTGTAAGACCTATTACAGTCGTTAAGAGTCGTCAACAGGCTCATCTCAGCTATCTGCCAATCTCCGATTCCCACCACCCTTCTAAGTAATACCCCTCCCCACCTTCTCAATATATAGAAGGATCTGGTAACTTCTGTTTCAGTGTATCTGAAGAAGTGTGCATGCACACGAAAGCTTATACCAAGAACTAACTTAGTTGGTCTTTAAGGTGCTACAGGAAGGAATTTTTTTATTTCGACTATGGCAGACCAACACGGCTACCCATCTGTAACAGCAAACATAATGTTATGTCCAAAATCTTGTGCCCATTTAATCATAGCAGATTTCACCGTTTCATCCTGAGTATTCCATTTCAACAGCAAGTTATACATCTTTGATAAAATCTTAGTTTTGGGTTCTAACAATTCTGTTTCTAATTTTGATTTTTCCACCTGGAAGCCAATTTTCTTGTCCAAATGCCTCCATTATCTGATAATAATGAAACCAGTCTCGCACTTTATTTTTTAGTTTCTCAAAACTCTGCAGTTTCAGTCTATCTCCATCTTGTTCCAAAATTTCCCAATATTTCGGCCAATTGGCCTCCATATTGAGCCTTTTCAGAGCTTTCGCTTCCATCGGTGATAGCCACCTTGGGGTTTTGTTTTCCAATAAATCCTTGTATCTTATCCAAACATTAAACAGTGCTTTCCTGACAATATGGTTTTTAAATGCTTTATGCGCTTTGACCTTGTCATACCACAGATATGCATGCCATCCAAATACATTGTTAAAACCTTCTAAGTCCAAAATGTCTGTGTTTTCAAGAAGTAGCCATTCTTTCAACCAGCAAAATGCTGCTGATTCATAGTAAAGTTTAAAGTCTGGCAGGGCAAATCCACCCCTTTCCTTTGCATCAGTTAATATCTTAAATTTTATTCTGGGCTTCTTGCCCTGCCAGACAAATCTAGAAATATCTCTCTGCCACTTCTTGAAACAATCCATCTTGTTCACAATTTGCAATGTTTGAAACAAAAACAGCATTCTAGGCAATACATTCATTTTTATCACAGCAATACGACCCAACAGTGAAAGCTTCAAATTTGACCAAATTTCTAAATCTTTTTTCACTTCTGTCCAACATTTTTCATAATTATCTTTAACTAAGTTCCCATTTTTGGCTGTCATATTAATCCCCAGGTATTTCACTTTCTTAACCACAGTCAAACCTGTCTCATTCTGAAACCTCTCTCTTTCAATCGGTGTTAAATTTTTCTCTAAAACCTTAGTTTTTAACTTGTTCAGTTTAAATCCTGCCACTTGACCAAATTCTTGAGTTAGTTCTAAAACCCTTTTAGTACTAGATTCTGGCTCCTGTAACGTCAGTACTAAGTCATCTGCAAATGCTCTCAGTTTGTACTGTTTGGCTCCGACCTGTATGCCTTTAACCAACCGGTCCCTTCTAATCATATTCAGCAGAACCTCCAGGACCGATATAAAAAGCAGTGGGGAGATTGGGCACCCCTGTCATGTCCCTTTTTCTATCTTAAATTCTTCCGTCACCACATTATTTACAATTAATTTAGCCTTTTGTTCAGAGTATATTGCACCTATACCATTTTCAAAACCTTGGCCTACCCCCATCCCCTGTAGGTTCTTCTTCATAAAACTCCAAGAGATGTTGTCAAAGGCTTTCTCCGCGTCCACAAATATCAGAACTGCTTTAGTATTTATATTCACTTCTAATTTTTCCAAAATATCAATTATATTCCTCAAATTATCAGACATGTGTCTTCCCGGGAGAAAGCCCGCTTGGTCTTTATGAATCGCTTCCATCAATACTTTTTTCAATCTCTTGGCCAAAATGTCTGCAAAAATTTTGTAATCCACATTAAGTAGCGATATAGGGCGGTAGTTCTTAAGCTGAGTCTTTTCAGTCTCTGTTTTCGGTATAAGTGTAATGTACGCTTCTTTCCACAACTCTGGTGCCCTTTTCCCTTCCAATATTTCATTGCAGACTTCCTTCAAAGGTTGTAATAGCCACTCTTTCAAAGATCTATAATATCTAGAAGTTAGCCCATCCGGTCCTGGAGATTTGCCCAATTGCATATTTTGAATAGCACCTTCTACTTCCTGTTCAGATATTTTATAGTTCAACATTAATTTGCTTTCTTGGGAGATTTTTTGTAATCCATTTGTCTTCAAAAATCGGTCTATGTCCATTTCTTTCTGTGGCCCTTGTGTGTATAATTGTTTAAAATACCTCTGGAAACAGTTTCTAATCTCGATTGGGTTATGTATGTTCTTTCCTTCCACTTCTAAGTTTGTAATAGTATTTAATTTTTGTCTTTTTTTCATTTGCCAGGCCAACAATTTCCCACATTTGTTAGCTGATTCAAATGTTTTTTGTCTCATTTGTTTAATTTTCCATTCTATTTCCTGATTCATCATTTCCATATATTGTACTTGGTATAATTTTATTTCTCTCAAAATCTCCTGGGACTTTGGTTTTGCTCTCAGTTTCTTCTCACTTTCTTTTATTTTCTCCAAAATTTTATCTTTCTTTTCATTTTGACTTCTCTTCTTTATTGCATTCTGTTATATCAGAAAACCTCTCATGACAGCTTTGCTTGCATCCCAGATTACTCTTTTTTCTACATTGGTGTTCATATTTATTTCAAAATAGTCTCTCAAAGTTTTTTGGGCCTTTTTATACACTTCTTCATCTCTAAATAAGGTGTCATTCATCCTCCATCTGAAGGAGCCAGTTGATATTTGTTTCATCTCCATCCTTACAGCGTTATGGTTGGAGCAAGTTTTTGGGCAGATTTCCACTTTCTTTATCTTTGGTGCCATTCCTCTAGTTACCCATATTTGGTCAATTCTAGTCCATGTCATCTTGGCTTCAGAGAAGAAGGTTCCCTCTCTTCCCAAGGGGTTCTTTACTCTCCAAATGTCCACTAAATCCATATTGTCTGTCATCTCAAAAAATGTTTTCGTTAGTCTACCATCCTTGGTAACTACCTGTCTTTGTGCCTTGTCCATGTTTGTAGATACTACTCCATTCATGTCCCCCATCAAAATCAGATTGTAATCCAAATAGTCCAATAAGATCTCATGCAACTTTTTAAAGAATTCAGATTTCCGCTCATTCGGTGCATAAATTCCTACGATCAAAAATTTCTCTCCTTGAACTTGAATTTCAATTGCCAAAAATCTTCCTTGTTCATCTTTAAAAATTAATTTCGGTAATAATCTCTCCTTTGCATATATCACAACTCCTCTTTTTTTAACTTTGTCAGATGAGATAAACTCCTGTCCCAATCTTTTATTAATCAGTAGTTTCCTGTGTAGCCTTGTTACATGTGTTTCTTGTAAACAAATCAAGTCCAATTGTTCCTTTTTTAGTAAATGAAAAACACTTTTTCTCTTTCGAGGAGAGTTCAAACCATTACAATTCCAACTTAACAGTTGCAGAGCCATGATGGGGCTACTTCACTTTGCCTCCAACTGTGCCAAGTGTCTGTTCTTGTTCTATCGATGGTGTCTCTTTCTCTGGACCGTGAAATCCAAAAGATAAGTTTGCTATGTCTAGTATTCCTTTTTCCAGTGCTTTTGGCTCTTCTCCGGATTCCGCTTCTTTCTGTAGATCTTCTTCGTAATCTTTCAAAAACCTATCTTTATCGTTGACTGATCTTATTTTTATCTTTCTTCCTTTGTATTTAAAGGATAGGCCTTGAGGAAATTCCCACCTGAAGATAATTCTATTTCTTCTCAACAGGGCAACTAGGTCTCCGTAGTTAAGCCTTAAGTCCAAAAGATGTTTTGGAATGTCCTTAAATATCTCCACACTTGAGTCGTAAATTTCCAAAGTCTTTTGATAGTGTAGATTCAAAATTTTGTCTCTCTCCTCTTTTGTTCGAAGAGTAATCAAGCAGTCCCTCACCTTGTTCCTCCTTTGTCCTCTTCCAAGTCTAAATGCATTCACTATCTTAAATTCTTCCTTCCCCAAATCCTGTTGCCAAAAATCTGTAAATTCCTGTGTAAGAAATTCAGCCAAATTATCTTTCTCACGTTCTGGTACAGCCCTGATTCTTAGATTCCTTTGTTTCTCTTTCAATTCAATCATAGACAGTGTCAAACCGTGGTCCTCCAATTGCTTGTATACCGGTGGTATCTTCTCTTGAGTAGCAGTTGCTATATCTTTTGCTTCTTCAGCTATCTTTCGGGTCGAAGCAGATTCTTGTAAGAATTTTTCAATAGACTCTGTATTGGTATTCACCTTCTGTCCCAAATTATTAATGCTTGTTGTATTCAGGTCAATTTTAACTGATGCTTCAGCTACTTGTTTATTTGTCTCAGCTACCTGCTTAGCTAAATTTTCCAAAGATTCATTAATTTTTCCAAGTGCATGTGCCAAAACGTCTTCGGACGACATTACTTTTGGTTTGACCTGTGGAGGAGCAGCCCCTGATGTTCCAGATGCTCCAGATGTTGAAGCCCTTCGCTGCTGTGCAGTGTCTGTCCGATAGAGTCTGCCAGACCTAGTAGTTTTTTCCTGCGCCAGCTCTAACTTTCCTCTCCCATCTGCCATAACACTCTCATGAGAATTCAAGGTCGATCCCACGGTTGAAAGTTTGTTTTGGAATGGAATTTTCCTCTAACCCAGTTGTTATTGTAGCAATGTCAAATCTCCTCTAGGGGGACACAGTAACAGCCAAAGCTTGCAACTTTTAGAAACAAAAATGGTCCTTATAAGTCCCCCAATTCACCTAAAAACAACAGTTTCAGTTGCACTTAAACAGTTACTTTAGAACCAGGAGAAGTCCAGAAACACTGTATCTCTTTAGCAGAGTTAGCTGTCAAAAGTCCTCTGCTTACAAATAGTCTTTTCACAGAGCGGCATTCATCTCAGGGCAGTCCGTTCCCAGGTTTTAGACGGCGGATTTTAACTTCCTTTTCCCTTATTTTTTTTTTTTTTTTTTTTGCAGATTAGTACAGCTCAAACCTTTCCCCACTTCTCTCCTGCAATCCGGAGGGGAGATCGCTTTCCTGATGTTGCGATTTCAGTCTTTTTCAAACGTCTTTCCCAGTTTCCGCTTACAGTCTCTTTGCTTTGATCTATCTACAAGAAAGGAAGGCAGACTTCCTGTTTGTACCTTCCCGCTTCGGTGCCGAATTAGCTTATTTTTTCCTTTAAATCCAATTTAATCCTACTCACGGGTAGTTGCTTTCAACGTCTAATTGTCCCAGGAAAAAGTCAGCGCTCTCCGATAACGGCTATGCGGCTTCACTCCGCGGAAGAAGCAGTCGACTCTCAGCACCGCGCCGCTCACCCCGTCTCGCTCCCGAACCCTTAAAAAGGGTCCTTTCACGACTTGGGGGGGCGCAAAAGGTGCCCGCCGAGTCCCCACGTTCACAGGCTTCACCCGCCTGTGATTTTTAAAGGGCCCCCGCTTCACCGCAGCGGTAGGACCCAATCCCGCAGAGCTAGTCCCTCAGAGACTCAGAGGGAATCCGCCATTATCGATGGCGCCGACCCGGAAGTCCAAGAATTACAACAGAGATTTGAGAGGAGGCCACAGCTCAGAGGAAGATGAGGGGAGAAGCTGGGAAATAATGGGAGAAGAGAAAGAGGCAGAGCCGGCTGATACGTTATCACTAGAAAGCATTCGAGTCCCACCATCTCCCAGAACCCAGTGAACCTGCAAAGTAGGAGAGCAAAGAGCTCAGACAGATGGCCCTAAGTGACCTTCTTCTATTACAGTGGTACCTCGCAAGACAAATGCCTCGCAAGACGGAAAACTCGCAAAATGAAAGGGTTTTTGGTTTTTTGAGTTGCTTCGCAAGACAATTTTCCCTATGGGCTTGCTTTGCAAGACGGAAACGTCTTGCAAGTTTGTTTCCTTTTTCTTAAAACCGTTAATACAGTTGCGACTTGACTTCGAGGAGCAACTCATAGCACACGGTGTGGTAGCCTTTTTTGAGGTTTTTGAAGACTTTGGTGATTTTTGAAGCTTTTCCAAAACTTTTCCGACACCGTGCTTCGCAAGACGAAAAAAACCGCAAGACGAAAAAACTCACGGAACGAATTAATTTCATCTTGCGAGGCACCACTGTATCTCTTATTCCTATATGATAACAGGGTTCTAGCTACACCATTATTTTATTTTTCTTAAATAAATATGTATTTTTTACTTCTTGTGGATATTTGGATACACTCTTGATCCAAACCAGTACCTCAGATCTCTTTGGGCATCCTGGGTGATATATTTTGCGGGAGACATTGGGCAACAGAGAGTGGTCATTTAGCTCCTGCTTTCTGGAATCACCCAGATGTCCTTTGTACCCACAGGTGTCTCCTGGACCGGAAGGGAAGAATTGTTAGCAAGAGTGTTGACATCCTAATATTCTGGGAGTTTGGCCTTTTGTTTAAGAGAAATCAAAAGCCTACAAGAGAAGAAGCCCTTAGAATGATGGATCCTTTTCATAAGCTACATCTCATCTTGTAACCCATCTCTCTCTTTCTTTCTTTCTTTCTTTCTTTCTTTCTTTCTTCTTCTTCTTACATTTTCTCATATTGCCAACTTTATTTTCTCTTCCCTTTCTTACTTTTATGGTGTTTTCTCTTTCATAAACCCTAAAATCATCATCATCACCATCACCATCAATATTGCTATTAATTTTATTTAAATATTCCTCTTTCTACTCATTTTCTTTGTATTGGTGTGTCTTTTGTATTTGCTTATACTAACAGAATATCAGTATCTCTAAATCTCAGAATTTAAGATATCTCAACCACATGATGATATGAAACATTGGTCAGAGCTTTAAAAGTAAAATGCTTAATGTGCTGCAAGTGGTGGTGGTGGGAAATTTCAAACTGGTGCCAGTAACCAGGTTGAGAGGTGAAGTGGACACCTCCTAGGGTGAGAGGCTGGGTGAGAAAAGGAAAGCTCCAAGGTGAAAATGCGGAGGGCCTCTCATTGGGAGTTGGGGAATGTGCTTGTGACTTGTCAATGATGTGACCTGTTTGCAAAGCATTTTGAGGATGAAATTGCTTGCATCCACTGGGAATTTGACTCCGCTGTTACAGCAGATGAATATGACGGGGTGTCCAGAGCACTGTCTAGCCCTCTCATGTTGGAAGCGTTTTAGTTGGCGAGATTGAAGGACATTGCCCCTTGCCCCTCTTGGCTGAGGAAAACCAGCAGGGAGGGGAAAGCTGACTGGGTCAGAAAGGTAATTAGTTCCTCCTTGCAGATGGGTTACGTGGTCCCTTCCCCCCAAGTCATTTCATGGTGGCCCTTGAAGCTGGCACTTCTGGGATCGAAATTTTGGGGTGGTGTGTCATATGACATCATCAACCTTATCCTTAATCATTCCCAATTTTCAACATTGTCCTTAATATTACAAGTGGTGTGGTTTTTTTGTAGAACCTGTTATTGTGTTAATATATATTTGTTGTCTTCTTGATTTCTTAGTTTTCCGGCTAATTTAGCCATTCCAGCATAATTATTATAAAAGTGTGTATTGGCAATAAGTAATATGAAATCGAAATATCGAATAGACGAGAGGTTGGGTCTTTATAGTGTTAAGACCAATTTATGTTTTATTGTTTGTTAAGAAAATTGTGTGTCTATGGTTATTCCTATGTGCAATTTGAGATTTGTGTTTTTTTCTTCTTTTTTCTTGGTGTATCAATAAAAAAGAAAAGAAAAGAAAATAAGTTGCCAATCTTTTTTGGTTGCGACTTGTTCTTCTTTCCATTGTTGGGTCATCAATTTCCATGCGGCTGTTGCATACCTAAACAGATTTTTGTATTCTTTCGGTGTATCCATTCCAGTTATACCTATTAAGAAAGCTTGCGGTTTTTAAACAAATGTTATTTTAAACTTTTTAAGAATTCATTATAGATCATTTCCCAAAACTTTTTATAACCTTACATTGCCACCACAAGTGGTAAAACGTACCCCCTGCTTTTTTTACACTTCCAACACTTATTTTCTTTTGTTTTGTACATTTTTGATAGTTTGACCGGAGTTAAATACCATCTGTACATCATTTTCATATAATTCTCCTTAGGTGCCATAAATTTTATATCATTTTTCATTACCATTCCCAATCTATCATCTATATATTATGTTCCACATCTTTGGCCCATCAGTGGTTTTTCTAGAAAAGGAGCTGTTGGAGATCACCATGAATGTCTTCCTTGTTCTCTTAGAATTGCAATGGCACCCACATGAGAGGGGCCAGAGCCGAGCTCCAGTGAACTCTGGCAGAAAAAAATGCCTTAAGTTAAATTCTTCAGAGAAGAAACCTCTTATCTAACAAATTGTCTGATTACAATAATGATTTTAGCTGTGCAGTGTATATTATTTTGTTTTTATCCAATTTTATGTATTTTATTTTTGTAATTTCTTCAGCTAAAGCAATCAATAATAATTGCATTTTTATCCAAAAGAAACAGATCTGAGAACCAGCATTTGATGTCAGGGGACTGCCATCAGAACAGGGGAGGGAGGCAGGGGGGCCGTAGGGATACAGAGAGCCTCCAAAACTTCTGAAGTGCAGTTCCTCTTCCAGCGGTGGGGAAAGCCACACCTCCAGTGGAGAAGAGAGGGAAGGGGCCAGGCAAGAGAGGAAAGGGCTTGAGGATGCTGCTGAGAGCCCCAGCACCTCACCTTGCCAGGCTGGCTAGGAGGGACACACGCCACTTCCATCGCCCAACTTGTGCAGAGGGGTGAAACGCAAGGAGGGGAGGAGGAGGCTTCGGGTGCCAAAGTTCTTATGTTGGGGGAGAAGCCGGAAGGGGGCATTCCCAGATTCTGCAAGTGACTAAGACAGACATGAACTTTGTAGATCTGCACTGTAAATAGTTTGCACAATAAAACCTGTAAAAAACAGGTCGGAGTCCTGCCTGGTTACTCACAAGCAACCACCATTAGCATCTGACAGCAATCCAGGAGTCTTTGCGGTTGCTCGCGTGTAGCAGTGAAGAGCGGCATGATGAGTCAAGAGAATAAAGGGAGGCTGGAGGAGCAAAGAGCTGCAGGCAGAGGCGCTGAGGAAGATGCGGCGCAGAACGTACCAGCTCTGGTGCAGAGGAACGTGGAGCTGGAAGTGCACATTGCTGACCTTGCAGCGAGGCTGGAGGAGCGCAGATTGCAGGAGCAGCAAATCATGGCAACTCCGGTGGGGCGAAAGATGCCGCACTGGTGAGCAAAGTTGGCAGGAACCCTCAAGAGTACCTTGCCTTTAGGACTGAAATTAAATACTCCCTGGACTTACAAAAGAAGGAATTTTCCAATGATGAGGAGAGGGTGGCATTCGTAGTTTCCCACTTAGAAAGTGCAGCCTGGGAATGGGTGAGACCCCTGATAGCAGTGGGAAACAATGCCCTCCAGGACGTGGAAATTTTATGAGGCGATGGATGCAATGTTTACCAGCAAAATTCAGGGGGATGTCACACAGCAGGAGACACTTTCTGTTTGGGGTGCAGCAGCAGATCCAGATGTGGACAGACCACAAGAACTTGGAATATTGGCGCACTGCACGTGTGCTGTGTCAGAGGCAGATCTGATGGGCGGTGTTTTTTGCCCATTTTGACTTTAAGATCCAATACGTTCCTGGAGAGCAGAATGTGAGGTCAGACGCATTTTCCAGGAAGCCTGAGTACATGGAAGATGAAGGGCCCCCAGTGGCCAGACAAATGTTCCAGGAGGACAAATGGGCCTGTGGGGGAACACTGGCAGGGGAGGCAGGACTGGTTAGACTCACAAGAGACGATGATTTTGCTCAAAGGAAATTTAGGGAGCTCAAGGAGGGTCTGGGGGCTTTGAGGAGAAAGGGGGGCTGTTCTACAAAGGGACACTGTATGTACCGGGAGAGCCCTTGAGGGTCAGAGTCCTTGAGCAGTTCCATGACAACCCTACAGCTGGGCACTTTGGGCAACACAAGACCATGTTGTTAGTTAAGTGGGATTTCTGGTGGCCCAAGGTAAGGGAGGCTGTGCGGGAATATGTCCTAGGGTGTGACATGTGTCAAAGAGCAAAGAGGGAAAGGGCGGCCCCGGCTGGGCTGCTGGAACCCTTAATAACACCGGGGAGACCATGGGAGATGGTGTCCATAGATTTCATGACGGACCTGCCCGAGGTAAGACGGCAGTCCTGGTGGTGGTGGACCTACTGACCAAGATGTGCCACTTTGTGGCATGCTCTCATGCTGTGTCAGCTGAGGAAACCGCCAAATTGTTCCTGAATCACATCTTTTGGCTGCATGGGGTCCCTTCTAGGGTGATTTCTGACTGTGGAAGACAGCTCACCTTGCGTTTCTGGTGCAAGATCATGAGTTTGTTGCAGGTAGAGGTGAGCTTTTCCACAGCCAGGCACCCGCAGACAAATGGACAGGCAGAGAGGGCAAATGCCATTTTGCAGCAGCACTTGTGCTGCTATGTAAATCAGCAGCAGAACGATAAGGTGGAGAAGCTAGCGCAGGCAGAGTTTGTATACAATAATGCTGAACACGTGACCACAACAATGAGTCCCTTTCCTGCCAATTATGGATGTCATCCCAGGGCCTTTCCAGAGTGTGAGGAGGAGGGATTGAGTGTACCAGCCACAGAACAATTTACAGACGAGGTGGAGGCCATACACCAACAGCTCAAGATGACTCTGGAAAGAGCCAAGGAGGCGTACAAGAAGGCGCTGGACAAACATAGGAGACCGGGGGAGGTTATCTAAGTGGGGGACAAGGTGTGGTTGTCATCTCAGGGGCTGCCTCGGGGGGGGGGGGTTGCAAGAAACTGCAGCCTAGGAGGGTGGGCCCCTTTGAGGTGACACAGCAGGTCAACCCATTAGCTTTCAGGCTGAAGTTGCCGGATAACATGAGGATACATGCAGTGTTTCACAGGTCTCTGCTGTTGCCTTACAGGGAGGGGCACAGTTTCTGGGGGAGGGAACAGGGGGGGCCCCACCCCACCTAGCATAGAAGAAAGGGAACTCTGTAATGAAGTGACGGAGATACTTGACTCCAGGTGGAACGGACATCAACTAGAGTACCTATTTGCCTGGGAGGGGGTTCCCAGTTCGGAAAACGCATGGATTCTGGTGGGGCGCGTGACTGAGGAGTATCTCATAGAGGAGTTCCACGCTCTCTTCTGGCACAAGCCCAAACTCCCGAAGTTGTTTTTTGGGGAAGTGTTTGGACCCACAGTGGACGAGGGTGACTTTGAGGGATTCCCGCCCTCAGGGGAGGGGGGGTGAATAGGGGATGAAGTTGCCGAGGTCTCTGATGAGGAGGAAATTTCCTGGGACCTCCCACCAGGGCAAGGATTGTCGGGGGGGGGAAAGCATTTTTTGATTCCACAGAGGAGGAGGACGATTCCTTCATTGTTTCCCCCCCCTCCTGCCAACGCCAGTGAGTGGGAAGCAGCTCTGGACCCCACCGATGGGCGGGTGAAGGGGAGTGGATGTCAGGGGACTGCTATTGGAACAGGGGAGGGAGGCAGGGGAGCTGTTGGGATACAGAGAGCCTCCGAAACTTCTGAAGAGCAGTTCCTCTTCCAGCGGGGGGGGGGGGGGGAGCCACACCTCCAGTGGAGAAGAGAGGGAAGGGGCCAGCAAAGCGAGGAAAGGGCTTGAGGATGCTGCTGAGAGACCCAGTGCCTCACCTCGCCAGGCTTGTCAGGAGGGACACACACCACTTCCATCACCCAAACTTGCGCATAGGGGTGAAATGCAAATGGGGGGGAGGAGGCTTTGGGTGCCGAAGTTCTTATGTTTGTGGAGAAGCCAGAAGGGGCCACTCTCAGATTGTGCAAGTGACTAAGACGGACATGAACTTTGTAGATCTGCACTGTAAATAGTTTGCACAATAAAACCTGTAAAAGACAGGCTGGAGTCCTGCCTGGTTACTCACGAGCAACCACCACTAGCATCTGACATTTTATTTTCCATAACCATTTATTTTGCATTATAATGATCATAATGAAGGCTTAACAATTTTTTAATGATACACTACAGAGCTCTTTGTATTTAGAATCCACATTCCTCACTTTCTGATCCCTTTTTCTCTGCTCTTGTTTCCCTTTACCTCCACCAAAAGCAAGAAAGAACAAAACAGAGATCGCGAGTCCTGGATTTCACCACTAGGCCTCCAATTTCCCCTCATTGCCATGGATTTTGGAATACACAAGCAGGAGGTCTACACTGTCCGATTTACCCTTCCTGTTCAGGCTGGTGTGAGATTCGTGAAGCATTATAACAGCTTTCTTCGTAAACTGAAATAAGAAGTCTCCTAGCTCCAATAATAATTCCTCCATTTTTCCGGACGGCACAAAATTTTGTTGTTGCACAACCTTTGAAAGTAAAAAAGGTGATAAAGAAGGTATCTGGAAAACAAAAAGAAGTGTTGACTTTAGTCCTTTTCCCAGGGAATAGGAGATGGTGCCTGTGATGGTGAATGAGAATTTTAACACGTTAGTTTTAAAAAGGGTATATTTAAGAAATCTGAAAAATATAATTTCATCATAACATGAATGTACAAAATTTTCAGCATTAGGAATTCAGGTAAAAAAATTACTCAGATATAATCAAAATTGGCACCCAAAGGAGTCTCAAGACATGAAGTTTATTAATAAACAGGTTATATTTATAAAATATAATGAAATTAGAGGTTCTGAAAACTGCCCTAATTAACCATGTTAACAAAATCAAATTCTTGTGGTCTGGTGATTTGCATTAAAATGACAGGAATTCAATCCCAGTATCTCCTGGACCTGTTAAAAAGGCACAAGCTGTGGCCACACAAAGATATTTGAAAACAACCTGCCATGAGTCAACAAGGTGATCCAGCCGCATAAGAAGCTGGAGTTGCACTCCATTGTCTCTCAGGACGGTTGGATGCCAACTGAGGCTCCCGCACTGTCAAAAACTGTGACCTAGCCATCCAGAGAATCCTCCTTTTATTTTGCCATATCTATTTTCATGTTAAACACATCTAACATGAAGTGGGAGAAAAGGGGGTCCCAAAAGCCAATCAGGAACTCCTATCCGAAAGGATGGGGGGGGGATGTAGGGCAGAGGCAGCTCAAATGGCCTGGACTCTGCCTCTTCCTTCCTGGGGCAAATCAGCCCATATACCCCTCCCCTATTCATTTCCAATCCCCTCTTCTTTTCAGGAAGGAAGGGTGTGGTAAAATTGGTCCCTCTCCAAAGAGTATTATTCCTCAAAAACGCTGTTGAAAGGGGTGAGGGGTGCATGTAAGGCTGGATCCAGGCACATGAATACAGTGATACAGTTAAATGATTTGGTTCAATGTGTTGTGAAATCCCAATGCAGAAAGATAGGACTCCACATCGCCGTCTGGTACCACAGTATTATAATGCATATAAAGCAATTTACCATATTTTTCGCCCCATAGGGCGCACCTAGTTTTTTGGGGGGGCATAAAGAAAACAATTTTTATTCCCCCCCCCAGGTGCGGGGCTGGGGCGGGGGAAGCCCGCGCTTCCCCCGACCCCAGCCCCCAGAACAGGCTGCTCTCCGCAAGCCGTGGGAGCCCTCCCACGGCTTGCGGAGAGGTACCCGAAGCCCGGGCATGACTGCTCAGTGCGTCCGGGCTTCAGGGTACAGGCAGCTCTGCACAAGCCGTGAGAAGCCTCCCGTGGCTTGCGCAGAGCTACTCAAAGCCTAGGCGCGACTACTCAGCGCGCCCGGGCTTTGGGGTGCAGGCAGCTCTCCGCAAGCCGTGGGAGCCCGGTGGTGCACACTGACCCCTCTCGCTCTCCAGGCTTCAGCGAAAGCCTGCATTCGCCCCATAGGATGCACACACATTTCCCCTTCATTTTTGGAGGGGGAAAAGTGTGTCCTATAGGGCGAAAATACGGTATCTTGTTACAAATTTAGTTAAATTATGACAGCTAAATCTTTGGAGCAGCTTTTAGGAGGATACAGAGCACCTACAGGCAGAAGAGAGTGGAAATTCTGTTGCACAACTATAAATCCTTGCACTAATGGTCTGAGTTAGCCAGATACTGCTCATTGTCACAGAATTTAAGGAAATTTAATTACATTTCTTTTACATAAGAAATATGCTTTTTGAGAAAGAGGCACACATTTTGTCCTGGACTGCATCCCAGTGGTGGAAAGATCCAGATGCAACTAAGGTGGAGCAATGAATGCATTTTCCTCTTTGGTTCAGAAGAGTATTTAATATAAACATCCCGGTCTGAATCCTGCTTCTAGACAAGCAAGTGCATTATGAAAGTTAAAGGGCAAAGTCCAGGCAGGCAAAACACTAAGGAAGAGTGCAGAGTGCAGCCAGTAAGAGATATGATCCCTATCACTTTTCCAACAATGTGCAATGGAAAAAGAGAGGAAGGAAGGGAGAGAAGGAGATCAGGACAAAGTCTGCGTGACCCAGCCCATGTCTAGGCCTTTCCCCCTGACTGAATAGCAATGTTACCTCTAGAAAAAGCTCCTCTAAAATCAACACATTGGGTCTCATTCTCAAGGCAGTTGATGGTCTTCTCACTTTTACACTTTCTCATTTTCTCACTTTTTCCTTTGGAGAAGCAGGCTGGGCATCGCAGACCATTTTCAGCCAGCATGTTGCGATCAGGAACTTCCAAGATCAAATGTAAAGTGAGCATGTTAATGTCTTTGTCTGTTTTTGTATCTCTGTGTTATATAAATGGAATCCACCCTAGTAACTTACTGTTCTGCTGGGGCAGCTGCAAGTGTTCTTGCATGAAAACACGATCTAGGAACAATCTGGGTTCAGGGCTGAGTATGGGACAAAGTCACCATTGGTCTCTGAGATGAATGACCTTTACCCAAAGTGGGGTGGGAGAGTGTGAACTTTTAATCTCTCTGAATGTATTCATGCCATCGATTATGGTGTAGCCTCTCTGAAAATATAGTTTCTTAGTCCTCCATTTTTGTACAGAGATTCTGTCTCTCTTCTGCTCTTCAGCAATGAGCTATCCAATAATTTTTGTGAACCGCCCCGAGACACCCAGGTACAGGGTGGTACAAAAATTCAATAAATTCAATAAACAAATTTCAGAGAATGCTGTTAGGTAGGGTCTTATATTTGCACCATTATAACTGCTGGCTTAGGTAGTGCTTGCCAATTAAAAGACAGAGAAGAACCAGCTTAAGGGTGGTTCAGGAGGACACTTGAATAAGATAGGTTGGTTGTAAGGTCCATATTTGAAACATCCAATTGAAAGTGAACTTGAAGGGACCATAAGCTATTTATGAGCAGTTCAGGAGCTTAGGTATCCAATTATACCTTATTTTTCGTCCCATAGGACGCTCCGCCCCATAGGACGCACCTAGTTTTTTGGGGGGGGGAAATAATTTTTCCCTTTATTTCCCCCCCAAAACCAGGTCGAGGAACAGTGGGATGGCGGCACTGTGCCTCCCCGCTGTCCCCCGAGCTTGTGGGGCTGGCCGATGTCTGCCCGGCGCGAGGGGCGCTCTGCTTCAGGGCGCCCCACGCGCCAGACGGCAGGCTGCTAACCGCAACCTAGGGAGCCCTGCGGGAACTTCCGCGGGCTCCCCAGGCTTGCTGATAGCTTCCTGAAGCCTGGAGAGTGAGAGGGGTCAGTGCACACCGACCCCTCTCGCTCTCCAATCTTCAGTGAAAGCCTGTATTCGCCCCATAGGACGCACACAGATTTCCCCTTCATTTTTGGATGGGAAAATGTGCGTCCTATAGGGCGAAAAATATGGTATATTTGATCCTTCATGGTGCTACTTCAAGGGACAGGAAGAAGGAGAGGCCTGGCTGGAAAGGCAATCCATCCCTAGTAGGTCCCTCCCTGCTGCCTACTAGGTCCCTCTTTTTCACAGTATCTCATCATGCCTGACTTTCTGTCCAATCTGAATTCCCACCCGTTGAGAGCCCGTAATAGTCCTGAGCTGCTCAACCCAACCTACAGCCATCTGGGGCTGTCTCACCCCATCTGAACGAGGCACAGATTCTCTAAGTACTGCTGATTGACTAAGGATCCAAGCCTTGGCCAAATCCAGTGCACAGCCCTAACATGTTAATGATTCCACAATGATGCAGAAACTTACGGCTGAGAGTTTCATTGTTACAATAGTCAGTGTTGCAGCATTGTGTCTTCATCTCAAAGAATTTACCATCCGCTGCAGTAAAGCTGTAATCGCCTAAGTAACAAATGCTGGATGACAAACATGTATTCTCAATTTGCACTTCCGGTTTTTCTATGAAAAAGAATTTGAAAGAACTATCAGGATCTGGGTGGAAATGTGGACTATTGCTACTAAAGCACATTCATTATAATGGTTCCAATTTTCTGTGTTACCCGAATCAGGACCTTTTGAAAAATACAATATGGAAGGTATTATTCAATTTGGCAATCTAAAGTGAGGTGCTGTTTATTTATTTAAATGTGTGCACACTGCTATATCGTAAAAGGAAAGAAATATCAAAATGTTTTTTAGTTATAATACATAAAATATACAATAAGAACCATATTAAAAGTAAATAGATTTCAATAAACCAGTGTATTTTTAATGGTCTGCACAGGCCTGGTGGAAAAGAAAGGTTTTCTGCAGGCATTTAAGAGTTCATCTCTCAATCACAAGCAGTAGTCTCTTTCCTCCTTAATCCATAGAACCAGACATTCTTTTTATGTTCACAATTAATTTGCAAAATGCATTAAATTTGGAATTTCTGCAGAACTTCATTTTAGGTCAAATTTGTTGCATGAAGAATCATGCCTTTTCGTATACATCTGACAATACATCTGCCATACACTGCACTCTCTCTTCTAGTCGATCCTAACAGCTTGCAGGTTCAGGGCATGCTTCCCTGAACTCCTGTCGTTGAACGCAAGACACTTAGCAAGACACTTGCATTGCACCAACCTTACTACCCCCTTACGCCTCTCCCTCCAAGAATGTAGCAGTGATGTTGGAACAGATGGTCAAGCAAGCACCATCCCACCCAGGATCGCCCCAAGGCATTTTGGCACTGAGGTGCCAAATGGTACCCACTCCCTTCTGGGTAAAAGGAGTGGGTTAACCAGGAACGAGCAAAGGGATCAAATCAACCTTAACCAATGGTTGAAGTAGGAACCAAAAACCATCAAGGTGGAGGTGTTAGGATATTTCCGTTCCACCTTAAAAGGGAGCAGGCTTTGTGAGTCACAGAGTCTGCGCATTTCCTGTTCACAGGAAGTTTATGTTTTCTATTGCTTTCGTTTTTCTCTCTCTGTGTCAGAGACACTGAAGCAGGCAGTCATGTTTTTCTTTTTTCTGATCAACGCTGAATAAAATTTGTAAATAATACTCTCCTGCGTGCAACTTTCGCTGTGCATTATCTGCTGATAGAGAGCGTGCATCAGCTCTAGAATGTGGCAGGCTATTTCTGGAGCTCATGTCGCTAATTGCTGATACTGTGTGTCTACGGGAGATCGATGGACGTCCAGAGGCGGCTTGGGGGCCATGATGGACTGTGTTTCCCTGGCAGTATCCCAACAGGAGGGACCCACTCTGAATCAAGCTGTGTAACTGAAACCCTTTTTAAGAGGTGAACTACAGGAATACTTCCTTCATGTTGGTTGCTTCCTCATCATTTCATCACTGAGAATTATTTCAAAATTACTTGAGGCCCCCCTCAAGGAGCCATAAAAGTGTGAAGCACCATCATCTCCCATTCTGGTTGCTCAGCTTTTGAATGGTTTTTATACATCTGTGAAAGGATTGTCAATTTTAATGTCATTTATGGCAAAGGGGATATTCAGCTTATATTCCAGGCTTCTTGTCCTAGTTTGATAACCAAAACTAAAGTGGAGTTCACTGGTTTGGCTCAATAGGGATTTCTGGTTGATGCAAATCAAGTTCTCCAAGCTTGGCGATCAGCACCAAATTCAGCCACTGCTTGTGATCAGGTGATGTTAGATTCCCCATTTTCATATGCAAGCCATGCATTCCTTACTTCAGATGTTGTTGGACTGCATCTCCCATCATCCCTGACTGGTGGGTGGCTAGCTGAGGCTGTTGGGAGTTCTAATTCATCTACAGCTGAAGTGTCACAGCTTCCTCACCTCACTTTTTTCATAGGTGAGTTGTTCCAGCATAGACTTCTATATGCTAGTAGAACCCTTAAAGTTCACCTATATTTTAACCTGGGTCAAATCCAACAGCAAAAGACAAAAAGACAGGCAAATCTTACCTATATTTGTACGCAGAACACTGGCAGAACAGGTATACATAACATTATTATTACAAGGTCTATCTGCATTGCCTTTAGATGTCATTCCAGTCCCGTTAAACTTATATTTGCACTCCAGACGTCCCGCTGAGGACAGGAGGAAAAGATTCATGAATTATCATCATCATCATCATCATTGTTTTGTTTTGCTGTTTGCTTAATGAGGTACAGAGGAGGAGGTGTTCGTGAATTAAACTTTTAAATTAAAAAGTGTTCAATTTAATAAGCATTTTAATAGAAGAGGATGAAATGAAATGAGTAAAACACTCATTAATTAAAACTCTTTTTTTAAAAAAGAAAAAGATATTCATTGAGAATTTTAAGATTACAAAGAAACGAAGGAAAAAAGAAGGAAAAAACAAGTAACAATTAAACAATACAAGTCAATAAAAATCAAAGTCAAAAAGCAAAAGCAAAACACATAATACATCAAAATCAAAAAGCAAAAATAAACAAAAAAATTTAAAAACAGATCCAATATTCCCAAATCCTTAACTGTCATTACCTTTTTTCATCGACCTCCTCGCACCTCCCTTTTTTGTATTCTAGTTATTAATTATCTCAGCAAATCCTTTCCATCTTTCATAATATTCTGTCATTAAATTACCTTAATCTATTTTAACCTTATCTTACCATAAAAAACCCTAAAACTTAAAACTTAAATCTTATTTATACCAATTTCTCATAACCATAACATATTTTTACATAATTCTTTTTAACATTTCTGCTAAAGCCAAATAATTTCATTCCAACATTTTTCTAATACTCATTAATTTTACAAAATTTTCCTAAATAATTTTTTTAAAACTTTCTTCCAATCATCATCCAACGTCTCTTCCTCCTGGTCTCGGGTTTTGTCAGTCCTTTCTATCCCATCCATCTAGTTCATCAACTTTGTCTTCTGCTCCTTTCACTCGGGGAGACTCCAGCTTGACCACAAAGTTGTTGGAATTCTGCCTGGGTCAGAGGAATGTGCCACAAGCGTAGGCACCGGCAGATATTCCTGTCGACCTCCCCGCGTCTCCCAACCTCTGCTGATAAGCAGGCGAGGTCCGGCGATTCTTCTCAGATGTATGAGAGGAACACACCGTTCTTCCTCTCTCCCCTTTGGTGTCCCCAGGGAGGGGAAAGAAGCAGACAGAAAACTATTTACATCATTTATTTCTGCCTCTTACATCAGTACAGAGAATCATGTCTGCACTCAACAACAGCAAGAGAAAACTCCTCCCAAGTACATCCAGTACGGGTCATATGACACACACACACACACTGAGCTAACATCCGGTGCTCAGTACAGAATGGACTGCCCCTTTGTTCCCATGGCAACAGTCACAAACATCCTGTCTGGCTTTCCAGCCACAAGCAGCTGGCTGAGCTGCTAAAGCCTTTGCTTGCTGCAGCATTGGTGCTTTATGGTAACATACTCCCCCTAAAGTATCAATGTGTGCTGCGAGCAAAGCGTCATCCAGAGAAGAAAACAAACAGTTGTTATATTTATAACATTCCCCTGTTGTTTCAGTTCCACCCTTGGAACTACCCGCCACTGGTTTAACCAATGTACCTCTCTGGTTGTGTGACTTCGCATTACCTCGGTTAACAACTCTCTGTTGTGCCTTTGTCTCTGACTCAGACACAGCTTCAATCTGTCCTTGGTCGTTTACAATAGCAACATATGCAAGGTTAGCAAACTCCTTTGAATACCTCTTGGGTGGTACACCCTTCGTTGCTCTCTCAGACCTGCGTATGAGGTTCTGATCCTCTGTGCTCACTGGTTCAACCTTTGGACTCTGTCGAGAACCAGTAGCAAGCTTAATCAATGGTTCATCCTCCTCTTCTGAGGGTCTAGTCATTAAGTGAGATTTCCTCTCAATGACTGTGACAACTGAGCTGTCTGAGCTATCGCTGTCATCATCAGTACTACTGAACTCAATAAGATCAAACTCATCATCATCATCTGAATCGTTTCCTGTGGGAAATGTCTGTTCTACAACCCGCTCTTGCTTTGGAGCACTCTCTAGGAACTTTGTGAGAATCACCTGACCAGATTCAGACAAAATTACTCTGTAGAGACCCTTTTCATAACCCACAAAAATGCCTCTGGCATTCTTTACTCCACCTGGAGCTTCTGTTCTCACATGAGACCCGAAAACCTTAAAATAGGCAACAGAAGGTTTTCTATTAAACAGCTTCTCAAAAGGAGAACATCCCAACTCTGTTGAGACCTTTCTCAACCACACATGAAGATAGGACGCTAGCGATTCGGCCCAATATTCATGTGGCAAATGTGAACTCAGCAATTGCGCATTCATCCCCTTTTGCAATTCTTTGTTCACTTTTACACAGACCCCCCTGTTCCACGCTTCTTGCGAAACTGCCACTTTGTGGTCTATCCCTTTTCCATCCAGGAACTTCTGAAACTTCTGTAACAGAAAAACTTGCTTCTCATCTGTGAAAAGACAATCAATGTTAGCATCATGCATACTTTTAACCTTGTCACAAAACTCCTGAAACTTTTCTAAAGTTTCTTGCGGTTTCTCCATCATATAAACCCAAGAATAATTAGTGAAACAATCCACACACAAAAGGTAATATTTTGCATTGCCCCTAGATGGTTCTAGAGGACCAATCACATCAGCATACACCCGCTGAAATGCTCTGTCGACCTTCTTCGTCACCTTCCTGGTGCTCACACTGGTCTTGGTCACCCCTGCAAGAGAGATTTCGTTAGAAACAGAAGAATTACATTTCATGTAATCACTTTGATCAAAAGTCAACAAATACAGTCCATCTTTCTCTTTGGCAGTAAGAAACAGTTCTCCATCTTTGTAGATCTTGCAGCTTTTAGCATCATAGGACAGTTTCAGTCCTTTCTTTGCAATCTGCGACACGCTCAGCAGATTAAATCTCAGTTCTGGAACCAGGTAAACATCATTTATAGTCAAGTTCAGACTCTCAAGATACACAGTCCCAATTCCGGTTGCTTCCAACTCCTGACCGTTGGCCTGTTTCACAGTGAAGCTTTGCTTCTTCAACGTCGAAAACAGTCCTCTGTGCGGGCACAAATGTTTTGTACAGCCCGTGTCGATTATGAATGCGTTCCCAACATCTGGCGTGGTTCCTTTTGCCATCATAGCCTTTGCAGGTTTCACCTGGCACTTGGTACGGCTTTTGCCTGACGCCTCAGGCTTCGTAGAGCTGCTTTTTGCTCCTCTTGACTGGCGCGGCTTCTTACAGTTTCGCTGTAGATGCCCAGTCTGTCCACAATTGTAGCATCGGACAGCACTCAATGCTACACCATGCTCTCCAGTAGCATCAGCAGTGGGGGAATTAGAACCCTGTTCATCCCTCCCCCTGTCTTTTCCCTCCCCCTGTCTTTTGTGCAGCAAGTCTGTCGTGTTCATTCAGGACCACAGCACAAACTCTCTCCGCGGTCAGCTGCGCGGCCGGTAGGGAACCAAGCTGACTGGCAACAACCTTGTAGGTGCGGCTAAGGCTGTTTATCATCATGAAGCAAAACACTTCCTCCTGAAGACGGAAATTGCGTTCCACCATCTGTTGACGCAGAAACTTCATTTCTGTCAGGTGCGCTTGAACATCTCCATCAGGCGCAAGTCTCAGATTGGTCAATTTCTCAAAATACAGCAACGCTGAAGAACCAGCATCTCTCTGATGCGTTGTACGCAGCGTGTCCCATACCTCTTTCGCATTTTCTAAATGCTGAACATGCACCAACTGATCATCTGAGACACACAGAATTATAGCAGTCCTGGCCCTTACATTCCGTGACTCCCAACCTCTGGTTGGTGCTGCAGGGATGGGGTTTTCAATTACATCAAAAAACCTCTGATTCTGCAGCAGGGCCTTCATCTTTACAGACCAAGATGAATAATTGTCATTGGTCAAGGAAGGAGGGCAAGGCAAACCTCCCCCTTTCTTGGCATCCATCTTGAAGCCAAGCCTCTCTGACACTGTCAAACAAACTGTAAAATCCAACAGTTGTTTTTTCCTTTCTCATGCAGCAAACTGCAAATTGTTTATGCTTTTTGCACCTGGCAGCTAAACTCAGGCTGCTATTGAAAAGTCCCTTCCAAGAGCTCGTAAACCTTGTAGCCAAAACATTCTCTGGGTTTGTTTCGCTTTCCCAGGCTTACACTCAGAGCCTTCTGCGCAGCCAGTAAATTTCCACTTCCGTTACCTAGCAACAATGCATTTCAATAGGACTTCTTATCTACCACAAGAATTTGTGGAATGCAGGCTTCTTCTCCCGGAGCTTTTGTTTTCTTTGAAACGCAGCTCCGTGAACCAGGGAATTAATCTTCCTGCGTTCACACTTTTAGCCCGAAATGCAGCATACCTTGAGCTCCGTTGCTCTGGAAAACACCTCTTCTTTCCATCAGCTGTCTGTGGAGCCTCTGGCTTCTTTCAGACGCTTCTCTTCCTCCTTGGAGCAGAGGAGGACAATCCACCAGCCTCTCATGCAGATGTCCGATGAATCGCAACCATCCTCTGCTACCACTGTTGGAATTCTGCCTGGGTCAGAGGAATGTGCCACAAGCGTAGGCACCGGCAGATATTCCTGTCGACCTCCCCGCGTCTCCCAACCTCTGCTGATAAGCAGGCGAGGTCCGGCGATTCTTCTCAGATGTATGAGAGGAACACACCGTTCTTCCTCTCTCCCCTTTGGTGTCCCCAGGGAGGGGAAAGAAGCAGACAGAAAACTATTTACATCATTTATTTCTGCCTCTTACATCAGTACAGAATGGACTGCCCCTTTGTTCCCATGGCAACAGTCACAAACATCCTGTCTGGCTTTCCAGCCACAAGCAGCTGGCTGAGCTGCTAAAGCCTTTGCTTGCTGCAGCATTGGTGCTTTATGGTAACAGTTTTGTCCCTTCTCGACAGATCAGCCCCTTTTCCATAGTCAACACTGAACTCCATGTGGTATTTAAAAGCATGTTTCAAGGTCCCTCCAAAGTTAAGGGCCCCCACAACTCTGAACTCCTCCTGGCCCAAAGCCAGACTTGAAAGGTCAAAACATCCCTGCATAGGGGGGCCTATCCAGCCCCCCATCTCCAAGCCAAACAAGACTCTATCTCTCCAAATCTGGCTTTTTCCAGGTTCATTCGTCAAATCCAACAACTCATGTTCCTGCTGGGCCACAGTTTCCTCCATCTCTGCCTCCCGAGGTCCAGCAACAACCTCCTCCCTCATCTGATCTGTCAGAGCACACTCCTGGATTAATTCCTGAGTGGGTTCTATATAGGTACCCAATGCCTGTCCAAACTTTCCGATCACAACAGTCATCAAATCCATCTTCTCATGTAACTGTTCCAATAAAGCACTTGTCTTGCAAAAGGCAAGCACCAGAGCCTCCGAGTACATTCTTGTTCAATGTCAGAGTCTGGTCCCACGATCTTAATCTATTGCAGCTGCAAAGCTCCCCAGTTCGGATTTAATAACAGTTTCACCAGCTCCCTCTAGGGGAAAAAGCTTCTATTTGTATCCATCTCTTTTTTTAAAAAAAGCAGTTCTAACAACAAAGTTTCCTTTTTCAGATATTTTGTCAATATTTTGTTCCTTTTAGATGCGAAGGGTGTTAGGATATTTCCGTTCCACCTTAAAAGGGAGCAGGCTTTGTGTGTCAGAGTCTGCATATTTCCTGTTTCCACAGGATGTTTCTGTTGTGTCTTTTGTTTTCGCTCTCTCTGTGTCATTGACACTGAAGCAGGCAGTCATGTTTTTCTTTGTTCTGATCAACGCTGAATAAAACTTGTAAATAATGCTCTCCTGAGTGTGACTTTTGCTGTGCATTATCTACTGATAGAGTGTGCATGAGCTCTGGAATGTGGCAAGCTATTTCTGAAAGCTCGTGTCGCTAATTGCTGATACTGCGTGCCTACGGGAGATCGATGGATCGTCCAGCAGCCGGCTTGGGGGCCATGATGGACTTTATCTCCCTGGCAGTATCCCAACAAAAGGGAACAATGGAATCAATATGTTTCTCTTCTTTTAACTATCTGTCAAAAACGTTTGTCTATAGTCAATGAACTTCCTGAGGACGTCTGTCCTGACACCCCGCTCCCAGGTTCAAGACGGTGGAAAATTGCTTTTCTTTACTCTCTCTTCTACAAGTTTAAACAGTCCAGAAAAAGTTCCCCCCTCTTCTCCTGCTTCCAAGGGGGGTTCAGTAATTTTAAATGATGAAAATTGATCCTTTACAGACGACTTTCTAAACTCTAGCTTGCCGTGTCTTTGCTTCAATCTATCTACAAAAGCGGAAGGCAGACTTCCTGTTTAGACCTTCCCGCTTCAGTGCCAAATTAAAAGAAATTTCTTAATCCAATTTTCCGTTCTACTCACGGGCAGTTATTTAGAATCCAATTGTCCACAGGAAAAAGTCAGCGCTCTCCGGCAACAGCAATGCGGCTTCACTCCGTGAAAGAAGCAGTCGATTCAAAGCACCGCGCCACTCACCCCACGTCGCTCCGGATCCCCAAAACCGGGTTTCCCCACGAGTAGGGGGGGCGCAAAGGTGCCAGCCGAATCCCACGTCCACAGGCTTCTCCCACCTGTGGTTTTTGATGGGTCTCCGCCTCGCCGTGGTGGTTCAGACCCTGTTTTCCACGGAGCGGATTCCTCCCGATTGGAGGAAATCCGCCATTGCCAGAGTCGCCAACCCGGAAGTCCCATTAATTAAAACTCTTGTAGCCATTGTTCAGAACACTGGTTTAATTATGTCCAAGAAGTGGGGAGGTGTACCCTCCTTTTCTCACAGCCAACTTTTCCTCCCATCCAGACTCTCACTTAAATACATTTTCTTCCCACTGTTTTGTCACAAGCGTAGATCTGAGCCCTATTAAACTATGGCATTTTCTACAAGAGGCACTGAATGCCCCCAATTTCAATGACTTTTAAAGTGGATTAGATGAATTGATGGAGAATAAGACTACTAAGGCTACTAAGCATGACGGCTATGTATTACCTCCAATATCAAAAGTAGCCTATTTCAAATAACAGTTGCTGGAACCCACAGTAAGCCAGAGTGTTGCTGTGGTATGGTCCTGATTGTGTACTTCCCTTAGTCACTGGGTTGGCCAGTGTTAGGACAGGATCATGGACTAGGGATGAACCTATCTATCAATTTCACTTGCTGTCAATTTCTTATTTTTCTAATTCATTTATTTATCTGCAGCCACTTCCTCTAAGAAGCTCAAGGTAGTGTACATGGTTTTCTCCTCCCCATTTTATCCTCAGAAGATTCCTGTGAGGTAGGTTAAGCTGAGGGATCCCCAGTGAGCTTCGTGGCTGAGTGAAGATTCGAAGCCTAGCCTCCTGCATCCTTGTCTGACACTCAAATCACATTCAGCTCCCCAAATTTCCACAATCAACGAGTAGTAGTAGTGAATCTGGATCCTCACCAGTGGGTTGATGTGCTCTGTTCCAAGGAGTAGACTTGAAGGTGTCTTTCTTTGTAAAATTTATTTAATTTCTTCCTGCAATGGCCATACTTTGTTTTCTTCCCCTTCCTTTCCTAAGCAACTTTTACTCTCCATTCCAATGGAATTATTCTTCTATCCTATTTTTAAGCCATATTTTCTCCACCTCTCCCACTAAAGAAAAGCTTATTCACCTTCTTAGCACTTTCCCTGCACTTTGAAATCATGCCCAACATTTTCATCTGGCAATCTCTTGCCTTTGCAACCCCCCCCCCTCGGTTTCCCTACCCTCACCCACCCACACCCACACCCAGAGAGAGAAAGAGAGAGAGAGATCTCTCCACATTTTGTGTGTATTGCTGAAATGCAGCTTCCATGTTAGAGTGGGATATTTCATTATTTTGCTACATGACATAGTTTATCTGTATGACATCACAAGAAATAATCTCTTGACTTGACTCTCCCCTGCTTTCTCTTGATAACGCAGCAGTCCTTTCTCTTTATGGTGTTGATCTACACTCCTAATTCCCCTTTCCTCCCAAGAAGCAAGTTCTCTTCAGTGTCCTCTAAAGATCATCAGATGTTCCCCATCTTACCTGCAGAAAGTGGGGCCAAGAGGAGGCATGCGCTCAGGAGTGCCTTCATCATTCTAGAAAGATTAGGAGACTCTGATCAGGGATGGATCAACAAGGGAATTGATGCAGGTAGAGGCTTACTTGGAGGAATTTAAAGGCCATGGACTCGTATCACAGGGAACACTTGGGAACAAATAGTTCTGGGAGGTCTGGGAATCTTTCCCACTACAAAGAGGGAGATACTGAAATGCAAAGCTCATTAGTTATGATCTCATTAGTTGCTGATAGACGCTTCTGATTACTTTTTTGATATCATTTACAATTTAAATGGTGAAGGTACTGAAGAAAGCAACTGAGAGCCAAATAGGCAAAGAGTGACTGGGGTGACCCAGTTAGATTAGTGCCACACCCCAAAGGAAATTAAACTAGACTTAACCATTTATGGGTCCTTTACCTTTACCTGATACACAAAGCTTACCTAACAAGAGGTGAGTCCTTTTCTCCCCATCCTTTCTCAGGAAGCCACATTTGGTGGCTGGCAGTCGGGGGGGGGGGGAGGCTGCTTCCATACACCTGCCCACATTTTCTGAATTTGTCCAAATTTGGTTTGCAGTTCCTCCAGAAGATTAACTTACCTGTCCTTCTTGCAGGGCAGGCTTCCCAAAAAGCATTGGAGCCTAACAGATGATTTGCATACTGTGCACATGTGGTCTTTCCTACCTGTGTGGTTCAGAGTTTGTCATCCGATACAGTATGTTTTTGTCTCCTCTCTTTATGCCCAGTCTCCTAACGCAATGGGTGTAGAAGTACATCCACCTCTGGACTCTATAAAATCCACTTGTACCATACACAATTATTTCTCTGTCCTACAATCTGCTCCTCTGAGACATTGTTGTTTTATGCAGTCAGGCAACTACAGCTCTTCATTTTTTTTTTATTTTTAGTAATCTGGATTCTAAAATTATTATTATTTTAACAGCATGCTACTCAGTTTTATAAACCTGTATCTATATAGCAATTTTAAAGCAGAAACTCCTTAAAGAATCCTAAAAGGTTGTGGATAGTGAGAATACAGGCCATTGTCTCTTAGCAAAAGAGGCAGCTGCCATATGCATTGGTGCAGGGCAGCAGGGAAGGTGTCGATTCCCCCCTGGTAGGGATACTGCAGGACAATGGACAGCTCCAAGCGAGCAACGTGTTGTAAGGAGGCTGAAAAGTCCATTGAGGCCATATAACTATGTCCATCATTAAAGCAGAACAAATACTGTAATTTGTTTCTTTGGTTGTTCTGCTGCAAACACTAAGTGCTTGTGATAATATTTTTAAATATCTTCCTGCAATGGCTGTGACCACCAACCATATTCTTCAGTGCCTGATTGTAGCCCTCATTTGCTACAGCCATGTGCACAAACTGCTAATAGTATCACATCCAAGGTCTATGAGAAGTTGCTGGGTCCTTGATGAATAAAAGTATATTCTGAGCCTGTTCCTCGGTCTTTGCTCTTACTTGATGTGGGAGTCTTACTGAGTTGGAAGGAGCAAAATACTGATCAAAGTGCAATAAAAGCCTCAAGGTACAGCTCAGGTGACTGCTCAGATGGCATAGCTCAGGACTGTTGAAAGGTGGCAGGGACACACTGCTGTGCACTGAATGACTCCAAGATAATTACTGAGAACTAATTAAATCATATTATGCAACTTTGCCCCTCCTTGTTCTATTTGTGCCAGATTGTTGGGACGGGCAGAGATACTTTGACTCAGCTGATCTGTTTGGTGATGACTGTCCTTAGCCACATTGTCTTGAATAGAACCCAGCTAGTTGCTTATACCTGCTTCAAATCCCATTCTTCATTTCCAAAAGATAAGAAGAGCCCTGAAGTACAGCAGCATCCTTTTTGGAGTGGCTGTTCAGATGTCCATGGGTACAGGACTATCGTGACAGGAGGGCGGGAGGCCACTCCCACTGTGTGGGTGTGGCAGTAGCGGCCCCGTGAACCTGGGCCCTTATGCCTCTATCGCTGTCTGGAAGGCTAAGAGCAGCTCTGGCTGTGCTCATTTTGCTCTTCAAGATATGGCAACTCTAATAGGCTGCAGTGATGGTCACCAACTCAGATGACTTAAAAAGAGGATTCGATAAATTCAGAGAGGGCATGTTTTCCCACAGTGCCTATGTTCTACTTCCACTGTCAAAAGAAGTTTTGCCTTTGAATGATTGGTGCTGGGGATTTTTGATGGACAGAATATTGTCACAGTCTTATCCAGCTTGTAGGCTTTTGACAGGGATCTGTTGGGATGCTGGACTAGATGGGTGATTGTCCTGATCCAGCATGTTCACCTTGTGTTTAAATGGGTGAGGGACAGCTTTTTGCCTATTTCCTTCTTCTCATTCCACTGCTCTTGGACACAGAGCAATATCCTCATTTCCCGCTATACCAGCCTCACACTGATGGGTAATTATGGTTCAGCATAAATCTCCTCCTTGTGAATTCAAGAATTCACAGCAATGGGGCAGTTGGGGAGTTGGAAGCCTAGTGGTGAGAGTCAGCCCTCAGGATCCATGCCTCTTCCTTTTTTGCTGTTGATGGAGGGAGATGGGATGCAGGACACAGAGAAAAGTGTGCTGTATTATAGTGTGTCATTATACTTATTATGATAAATATAAAGGATTGTGTGAAATAAAAAGTTGGTTCTAAAATGTGCATCTTTCAAATCATTAGTTTGGAATGGGGAAGTATGGTATATGCTGATATAAAGCATCAGAGTTTTGTTTTTAATGTAAAACAGAAGGCAAAAAAAGTTTTGACAGGTTTTGAATGCATGGTTATGTCATCTAACCCCAATACAAGAGGACACATCTCTCAACTAAGTGAAATGAGAAAAAAGTTAGAACAGGTGGTGGAAGAGCCTGGCTGGGCCTAACAATCTTTGTATGTTCAGGTACCTTAACCTTTTTAAAACACAGCATACAAAAAGTCATATTTAAAAGGCAATGGACTTTTACGCCAATCCTATGGCCTCCAACTCTGACCATTCTGAGTTGTAAATGTTCTAATATTCTCCTTACAGTTGAAGGGTACATTCACCCTGGAGGCAAAGTTATTTTCAAGCTGATTTGAATGTATACCCCTCAACAGTCCCAATTTGGCCAGAATGGACACGTAATTCATTAAGCTGTCATGGGCTGTGCCTTGATTCCACAGCCATCAATCACCTCAGGACACTCAGCCATTAGCGTGTTACTGCCGCCCATAACCTCTTAAAGTTTGTAGGTCGTAAATCCTTTGACCCACGGAGTCTGCTGCAACAGCACTGCAATAAAATTGTTTTATTGCCACTCCGACAAACTTCAATGATGCCCACACGCTTCCACTCCCGTGCTGCCACTCTTCTCAGTTGTCGGACAGTTAAGAGTTAACACTCCAGGAGCGTTTTTATCAACTGGGTGCACTGCCCACATGGCCCGGGCATTTTCCATTGATCTATGCTCTCTGGGGGCTGCTGAGAGCAGTCTGTCTGAGAATGTGAGCAAGGTAGTTTCGTTTTGTTAGAGAGAGAAAGCTGCAAGCATGCAGCTAGATTCTCTAGGTTTCCCAGAAATCCTATATTTTTATATTGTAACACAGAGCTCTTTTTTCATATTGGATGCAGTCTTTTTAAGGAACTCTGTGCAAATCAGCCAGATGCCTCTTCCAGTCTAACCACACCTACACTGTCAGTAAACAGGTACTTTAAATATATGTGTTCCTCCCTTGGGCTTTATGATAAAACTGAGATTGAAAGAACCTAATTTTAATGAGGCACAAAGTAATCAACAATTAGCATGTCACACACATGCTCTTCCCAGAAATCAGGTGAACCTGGAACCTGCTCACAACCATGAGGCCATTCAAGTTTTTACTGTCAGTTTTGTAGCTTATCAGTATTTTTCTTTTTAAATCTAGTCATGATAGCTATCTTCCCTCCAGCATGAGAGCCATTAAGCCTCTTAATACCAGTTGTTGCAGATCACAGTGGAAGGTGTGACCCACAAGGGATGTGCACACACTGATGGCTTGTTGTGGTTCTGGACAGATTGGTTTAGAGATCTTGGTTCAGAGGATCAACAAATTGCACCTGCTGGCGAAGCTGATGGTGATGTACCTGCGGGCGGTCCAGACCGAGCTGCCGAACACCACCAGGGTGCAGTGCCAGAGGAGGCAATTCCAAAGAGAAAGGTGAAATCAGAACCCAGGAGTGTAACCTCATCTCCGCAGGCCTCCCTTGTGTCCCACAGACAGGCGCAGTCCAGGAGCACAACGCAGGTGCGGCAAGTCACTTGGTGGTTCACCAGATGCTAGGGACTCCCAGGCAGAATCCAGCACGTCTGGGTCATATGGGGAGTCCAGCATGGGGCAAAGACGGTCTAAGCGGACCACGAAGGGTAAACCACCTGACCGTTTCACAGTCACGAATGTGTGGGCTGGTTTTGCTCAGTGCGAACCAGAAAGCTTTGCTGAGGTTCAGAAATTACCTCAGGCAGAATCCAGCAAGTGGCCGCAAGCCATGGAAAAGGAGCTTAGTGCCATGAAGTCTCTAGGAGTCTTCATGCTCACAACTCTGCCAGCTGACCAGCAGGCGGTGAGTTGTCGCTGGATCTACAGGTTGAAACACACTGCAGGTGGAGAGCAACAATATAAAGCCAGATTGGTGGCAAGAGGCTTTAGCCAGTGACCGGGGCTACACTATTCCCAGGTTTACGCACCCACGGCCAGAAATGAGACCATGCAATTGCTTTTGGCAATATCAGCGCAGAGAGGTTCTGAGGTCGCTCATTTTGACATCGATGTTGCCTATTTAAGCTCACCGCTGCAGGAGGAGATCTACATGTTACCTCCACCAGGGTTTGAGGGCGACAAACCAGGTCTGGTATGGAGACTGCACCGTTCCATTTATGGCTGGAAGCAATCAGCCAGAAATTGGAATTTATGTCTCAACGAAACTCTGGGGAAGCTAGGGTTTCAGAAGAGTCTGGCAAACAGCTGCCTGTACCTGAAGGGGATAGGCCAGCAACAGAAACTGGTTCTTATCTTTGTTGATGACATTGTATTTGTTCCCTGGACAGGTAAACAGGTGCAGGAGTTTGCAAGGAAGCTGAAGCAGCACTTCAAACTCAAGGAGTTAGGTCCTGTGAGCTGTACCTTGGGGTGCAGATTCACAGGGACAAAGATGGCAGTTTTTTGCTAAATCAGAGAGGAAAGATAGAGCAATTACTGCAAAAGTTCAAGATGGCAGACTGCAAACATGTCAGAACACCAGTGGAAACGTGTTTTCTGAAAGCCATTAGCGTGTTACTGGCGCCCATAACCTGTTAAAGTTTGTGGGTCGTAAATCCTTTAACCCACGGAGTCTGCTGCAACAGCACTGCAATAAAATTGTTTTATTGCCACTCCGACAAACTTCAACGATGCCCACACACTGTCAGTATCTTCAGCTCACAGGCAGAGGTACCTGGCCTCCCCCGAGGCAATTGAGCGAGATACTGGATGACCTCTCCGCTGCGTCTCCCGGCAGGCTAGGTCATAATCCGGCGATTCTTCTCATTAGTCTTGAGAAGAACACACCCTCTGCTTCTCTCTGCTTCTCTCCCTCCCTGCATTCTCCCCAGGGAGGGGAAATGAGACAGACAGGAGTCCTTTCTACATGTTTTATTCCTGTCACTCAACAGTACATAGAAATGTGACTGTTCCCTTCAGACTCCATCAGAAGAGTCACAACTCCTCCCCTGTACTTCCAGCACAGGTCAGATGACACACTGAGCTAACATCCGGTGCTCAGTACAGAGAATAGGCTCCACCTTTTCTCCAACAGTACATCTGCACTGTTTTGCATTCCAGCCATCTGGAGCTGGCTTTTGCCTTGGTGCTTTTTCCCAACATCCTCCCCCAAAAGCATCAATTGGCAAAACATGATCCAGAGAAGAAAACAAACAGTTGTTATACATATAACAGTCCCCTGTTGTTTCAGTTCCACCCTTGGAACTTCCCACCACTGGTTTCACCAGTGTACCTCTCTGGTTGTCTGGCTTCCAAGGAATGAGCGCTTCTGCATTACCTTGGCTAGCTACTCTCTGTTGTGTCTTTGTCTCTGACTTAGACACTGCTTTAACCTGCTTTGAGTTGTTAACAATAGCAACACATGCAACAGTTAAGTTAGCAAACTCTTTTGAGTACCTCTTTGATGGTACACCCTTTGTGACTCTCTCAGACCTGCGTTTGAGGTTCTGATCCTCTGTGCTCACTGGTTCAACCTTTGGACTCTGTTGAGAACCAGTAGCAATCAGTGGTTCTTCCTTCACCTGTGAAGGTCTATCCATTGTGTGAGATTTCCTCTCAATGACTGTTACAACTGAACTCTTTCAGCTATCACTGTCATCATCAGTACCACTGTAATCTGTGATATCAGAAAAATCATCAACATCATCTGAATTGCCACCTGTGGGAAATGTTTGTTCTACAACCCACTCTTGCTCTGGAGCACTCTCTAGAAACTTTGTGAGAATCACCTGACCAGATTCAGACAAAATTACTCTGTAGAGACCCTTTTCATATCCCACAAAAATGCCTCTGGCATTCTTTACTCCACCTGGAGCTTCTGTTCTCACATGAGACCCGAAAACCTTAAAATAGGCAACAGAAGGTTTTCTATTGAACAGTTTCTCAAAAGGAGAACATCCCAACTCTGTTGAGACTTTTCTCAACCACACATGAAGATAGGACGCTAGCGATTCGGCCCAATATTCATGTGGCAAATGTGAACTCAGCAATTGCGCATTCATCCCCTTTTGCAATTCTTTGTTCACTCTCACACAGACCCCCCTGTTCCACGCTTCGGTCGAAACAGCAACTTTGTGGTCTATCCCTTTTCCATCCAGGAACTTCTGAAACTTCTGTAACAGAAAAACTTGTTTGTCATCTGTGAAAAGACAATCAATGTTAGCATCATGCATACTTTTAACCTTGTCACAAAACTCCTGAAACTTTTCTAAAGTTTCTTGCGGTTTCTCCATCATATAAACCCAAGAATAATTAGTGAAACAATCCACACACAAAAGGTAATGCTTTGCACTGCCTCTAGATGGTTCTAGAGGACCAATCACATCAGCATACACCCGCTGAAAAGCTCTGTCGACCTTCTTCGTCACCTTCCTGGTGCTCACACTGGTCACACCTGCAAGAGAGATTTCGTTAGAATCAGAAGAATTACATTTCATGTAATCACTTTGATCAAAAGTCAACAAATACAGTCCATCTTTCTCTTTGGCAGTAAGAAACAGTTCTCCATCTTTGTAGATCTTGCAGCTTTTAGCATCATAGGACAGTTTCAGTCCTTTCTTTGCAATCTGCGACACGCTCAGCAGATTAAATCTCAGTTCTGGAACCAGGTAAACATCACTTATAGTCAAGTTCAGACTCTCAAGATACACAGTTCCAATTCCGGTCGCTTCCAACTCTTGACCGTTGGCCTGTTTCACAGCGAAGCTTTGCTTCTTCAACGTCGTAAACAGTTGTCTGTGCGGGCACATATGAACCGTTGTGCCCGTGTCAATTATGAACGAGTTCCCAACATCTGGCGTGGTTCCTTTCGCCATCATAGCCTTTGCAGGTTTCACCTGGCACTTGGAACGGTTTTTGCCTGACGCCTCAGGCTTCGTAGAGCTGCTCTTTGCTCCTCTTGACTGGCGCAGCTTCTTACAGTTTCGCTGTAGATGCCCAGTCTGTCCACAATTGTAGCATCGGACAGCACTCAATGCTACACCATGCTCCCTAGTAGCATCAGCAGTGGGGGAATTGGAACTCTGTTCTTCCCTCCCCCTGTCAGCAACACCCATTGCACCTTGTTCAGGAACACCAACAGTTCCAACAGCCACAGTTCCTGCACTCTCCCCTCTGGGGTCAAAGCTCTCCTCAGCTTTCGTTGAGCTCTTAGGAACTTGGCCAGCATCATCTTGGCTCACCCTTTCTGGGGTAGTTATCCATCCAGACCATGATGAATAACTGTCTCCGGTTAAGGGAGGTGGGTAAGGCAAAGCTCTTTTCTTGGCATCCTTCTTGAAGCCAAGCCTCCAGCTCACACTGTCAAACAAACTGTAAAATCCAACAGTTGTTTTTTCCTTTCTCACGCAGCAAACTGCAAGTTGTTTACGGTCTTTTGCACCTGGCAGCTAAACTCTGGCTGCTATGGAAAGTCCCTTCCAAGGGCACTCAAATTTGTAGCCAAAACATTCTCTGATTTTGTTTCGCTTTCCCAGGCTCACACTCACAGTCCAGCCCCTTTGCCAGTAACTTTCCAACTTTCCGTTACCTAGCAACAATGCATTTCAATAGGACAGTTTATCAACCACAAGAATTTGTGGAATGCAGGCTTCAGCCTCTGAGCTGCAGGCCTCTTTCTCCCGGAGCTTTTGTTTTTCCAAAACGCAGCTCCGTGAACCAGTGAATTAATCTTACTGCGTTCACACTTTTAGCCCGAAATGCAGCATACCTTGAACTTTGTTGCTCTGGAAAACACCTCTTCTTTCCACCAGCTGTCTGTTGAGCCTCTGGCTTCTTTCAGACGCTTCTCTTCCTCCTTGGAGCAGAGGAGGACAATCCACCAGCCTCTCATGCAGATGTCCGATGAATCGCAACCATCCGAAGGCTGCCATATGTCAGTATCTTCAGCTCACAGGCAGAGGTACCTGGCCTCCCCCGAGGCAATTGAGCGAGATACTGGATGACCTCTCCGCTGCGTCTCCCGGCAGGCTAGGTCATAATCCAGCGATTCTTCTCATTAGTCGTGAGAAGAACACACCCTCTGCTTCTCTCTGCTTCTCTCCCTCCCTGCATTCTCCCCAGGGAGGGGAAATGAGACAGACAGGAGTCCTTTCTACATGTTTTATTCCTGTCACTCAACAGTACATAGAAATGTGACTGTTCCCTTCAGACTCCATCAGAAGAGTCACAACTCCTCCCCTGTACTTCCAGCACAGGTCAGATGACACACTGAGCTAACATCCGGTGCTCAGTACAGAGAATAGGCTCCACCTTTTCTCCAACAGTACATCTGCACTGTTTTGCATTCCAGCCATCTGGAGCTGGCTTTTGCCTTGGTGCTTTTTCCCAACACACACTTCCACTCCCGTGCTGCCACTCTTCTCAGTTGTCGGACAGTTAAGAGTTAACACTCCAGGAGCGTTTTTATCAACTGGGTGCACTGCCCACATGGCCCGGGCATTTTCCATTGATCTATGCTCTCTGGGGGCTGCTGAGAGCAGTCTGTCTGAGAATGTGAGCAAGGTAGTTTCGTTTTGTTAGAGAGAGAAAGCTGAAAGCATGCAGCTAGATTCTGTAGGTTTCCCAGAAATCCTATATTTTTATATTGTAACACAAAGCTCTTTTTTCATATTGGATGCAGTCTTTTTAAGGAACTCTGTGCAAATCAGCCAGATGCCTCTTCCAGTCTAACCACACCTACACTGTCAGTAAACAGGTACTTTAAATATATGTGTTCCTCCCTTGGGCTTTATGATAAAACTGAGATTGAAAGAACCTAATTCTAATGAGGCACAAAGTAATCAACAATTAGCATGTCACACACATGCTCTTCCCAGAAATCAGGTGAACCTGGAACCTGCTCACAACCATGGGGCCATTCAAGTTTTTACTGGCAGTTTTGTAGCTTATCAGTATTTTTCTTTTTAAATCTATCTTCCCTCCAGCATGAGAGCCATTAAGCCTCTTAATACCAGTTGTTGCAGATCACAGTGGAAGGTGTGACCCACAAGGGATGTGCACACACTGATGGCTTGTTGTGGTTCTGGACAGATTGGTTTAGAGATCTTGGTTCAGAGGATCAACCAATTGCACTTGCTGGCGAAGCTGATGGTGATGCACCTGCTGGCGGTCCAGACCGAGCTGCCGAACACCACCAGGGTGCAGTGCCAGAGGAGGCAATTCCAAAGAGAAAGGTGAAATCAGAACCCAGGAGTGTACCCTCATCTCCGCAGGCCTCCCTTGTGTCCCACAGACAGGCGCAGTCCAGGAGCACAACGCAGGTGCAGCAAGTCACTTGGTGGTTCACCAGATGCTAGGGACTCCCAGGCAGAATCCAGCACATCTGGGTCATATGGGGAGTACAGCATGGGGCAAAGACGGTCTAAGCGGACCACGAAGGGTAAACCACCTGACCGTTTCACAGTCACGAATGTGTGGGCTGGTTTTGCTCAGTGCGAACCAGAAAGCTTTGCTGAGGTTCAGAAGTTACCTCAGGCAGAATCCAGCAAGTGGCCGCAAGCCATGGAAAAGGAGCTTAGTGCCATGAAGTCTCTAGGAGTCTTCACACTCACAACTCTGCCAGCTGACCAGCAGGCGGTGAGTTGTCGCTGGATCTACAGGTTGAAACACACTGCAGGTAGAGAGCAACAACATAAAGCCAGATTGGTGGCAAGAGGCTTTAGCCAGTGACCGGGGCTACACTATTCCCAGGTTTATGCACCCACGGCCAGAAATGAGACCATGCAATTGCTTTTGGCAATATCAGCGCAGAGAGGTTCTGAGGTCGCTCATTTTGACATCGATGTTGCCTATTTAAGCTCACCGCTGCAGGAGGAGATCTACATGTTACCTCCACCAGGGTTTGAGGGCGACAAACCAGGTCTGGTATGGAGACTGCACCGTTCCATTTATGGCTGGAAGCAATCAGCCAGAAATTGGAATTTATGTCTCAACGAAGCTCTCGGGAAGCTAGGGTTTCAGAAGAGTCTGACAGACAGCTGCCTGTACCTGAAGGGGATAGGCCAGCAACAGAAACTGGTTCTTATCTTTGTTGATGACATTGTATTTGTTCCCTGGACAGGTAAACAGGTGCAGGAGTTTGCAAGGAAGCTGAAGCAGCACTTCCAACTCAATGAGTTAGGTCCTGTGAGCTGTACCTTGGGGTGCAGATTCACAGGGACAAAGATGGCAGTTTTTTGCTAAATCAGAGAGGAAAGATAGAGCAATTACTGCAAAAGTTCAAGATGGCAGACTGCAAACGTGTCAGAACACCAGTGGAAACGTGTTTTCTGAAAGACAGCCAGTCTGAGGTAAAGCCAGAGTTCGAGAACTGGGAGGTGTTTCAATCTGCTCTGGGGAGTCTGCTATATCTCTCACAATGGTGCAGACCCTATATAGCTTTTTGCTGTTAATCTCCTAAGCAGAGAGGCTGCAAAACCCAGTGTGGTGGCCTGGAATGGTGTAAAAAGGGTTCTTAGGTATCTGCAAGAGACCAAGGAGTATAGTCTCACACTGTCAGCTAAGGAAGATGCACACATTCAGTGCTGGACAGATGCAGATTGGGCCAACAACTCAGACAGGAAGTCTATCTCTGGAATGGTTGTAATGTACAGAGATTCTGTAATTGGCTGGAGGTCCAAGAAACAAAGCCTCATTGCTCTGTCATCAACTGAGGCAGAATTCAGCGCTCTTTCAGGAGTGTGTAGACAGCTGGAATTCTACACATGTCTGGTCCAGGAGATATGTGGAGTTTGTTGCCTACCCATAACAGTGTGGGAGGACAATCAAGCTTGCCTGAAACTGGCAGAGACAGGCCAATTCAATGCCCAGACCAAGCATTTGGACATACGGTTCAAAAACGTGTGTGAGGGTGTTAGGACAAACATGATCAAACTGAAGTATTGTCCTAGCAAAGAGAACCTTGCTGATGGTTTTACCAAGCCCTTAAGTTTCCAGAAGCACAGAGAGTTCTGTGAGGGGCTAAACATGGGTTGAACTGTTTGTACATTTGCACCCAGGTCATTGCAAATGAGAGGGGGTGTTGTGATTCTGGATAGTTAAGAGTTAACACTCCAGAAGCATTCTTATCAACTGGGTGCACTGCCCACATGAGCCAGGCATTTTCCTTTGATCTGTGCTCTCTGGGGGCTGCTGAGAGCAGTCTGTCTGAGAATGTGAGCAAGGTAGTTTCGTTTTGTTAGAGACAGAAAGCTGCCAGCATGCAGCTAGATTCTGTAGGTTTTTCTTTTCTGTTTTTGTATGCTTCTAAATAAAGAGTGATAGAATAGAAGCACTGGTGTCAAGCTGAGTTATTGAGGACACCACGCAGACACAGACAAAGCCTTTTTACACTGCGTGTGAACTCTGCTAACATCCGGCAACTGGGAAGAGTGGCAGCACTCGAGTGGCAGCGTGTGGGCGCCATTGAAGTTTGTCGGAGTGACAATAAATCAAACTTCGTGGGCCAAAGGATTTACAACCCACAAAGTTTAACATGGCTGCCACATCTCTTTGAGGTTTAGAAAGTGGTGTGAAAATATACTAGCTTAGACTACGTCAGATTTGTTGATTTCTGTGCACATATTTCCCCAAATGTTCCCAAAATCTTAAGTGACCTTCTTCTGATATTTTTTATTCCTATTTGGTAACTGGATTCTTACTCCACTCTTGTCTTATTTTTCTTAAATAAATATGTATTCTGTACTTTTTGTGGATATTTGGATGCAGTCTTGATCCAAACCAGTACCTCAGATCCTTTCGGGAATCCTGGCTGTTATGTTCTGCTGGAGACATCTGAAAAAAGCTCTTGCTTTCTGGAATCACCCAGATGTCCCTTGTACCCACCGTGGCTTATAAAATAAAATAAATAAAATAAAATAAAATAAAATAAAATAAAATATAAAACAAAACAAAACAAAACAAAACAAAACAAAACAAAACAAAACAAAATAAAATAAAATAAAATAAAATAAAATAAAATACTTAATGTGCTGCAAGCGGTGGTGGTGGGAAATCTGAACCTGGTGCCAGTTACCAGGTGGAGAGGTGGAGAAGTGGGCATCTCCCAGGGTGAAAGGCTGGGTGAGAAAAGGAAAAGTCCAAGGTGAAAATGGGGAGGGTCTGTCACTGGGAGTCAGGGAGGGTGCTTGTGACTTGTCAATGCTGTGACTTGTTTGCGAAGCATTTTGAGGATGAAATTGCTTGCACCCGCTGGAAACTTGACCCCTCTGTTACTGCAGATGAATCTCAAGGGGTGTCTAGAGAACTGTCCAGCCCTGTTGTGTTGGAAGTGTTTCAGTTGGTAACATTCAAGGATATTGCCTCTTGCCCCTCTTATGTGAGGAAAAGGAGCAGGGAGGGGACAGCTGACTGGCTCAAAATGTGATTAATGCCTCCTTACAAGAGGGTGTGGTACCTGCCTATCTGAAGGCAGTAGTGGTGAGCCATCAACACAGGTGGGTTATGTGTACCCCCCCCCAAGTTATTTCATGGTGGCCCTTGGAGGTGGGACTTCTGGGATGGGATTTTTTTGGGTGGAGTGTCATATGACATCTTCAATCAAACTCTAGAGGGGTGGGGCATAACTAATTGACAGGAGGTCGTATTGTAATACTACTGATGCCTGTTGTATGCATGACCAATGTATCTTGCAAGGCTGCTCAGTCAGTGGAATGGGGGGGGCAGTATCTATGGCATCCTGTCTGAAGGCAACTAGGAGAGACAGACCGACCAGCTGCCATACCCATGGCCTGTAATTCAGTGTCAGGAGAGAGATGAGATGGCTGAGTCCAGGAATGATAAACCATGGACTGCAAAACTGAACTTGAATCTTGATACTGACGCTCCACCATGATTGCCACAAGGGTCCTGTAACTTTCAGGCTTCCTGTCTGCTATATATGTTTCCCCATTCTGAAATGTTCATCTGAAAGAAGACTTGGTAATGCAAGAAAAACTAAAACTTAATTATAAAAAGAAAGGACGATGATAAGGTGGGGGGGGGGGAGGTTGTAGGGATCAGTGCTGAGCTCCAGTGAACTCTGGCTGAAACAATGTTCTAAGTTGAATTCTTCAGAGGAGAAACCTATTATCTAACAAAACCTCTGATTTTAATAATGATTTTTTTCCTTGTGCAATGTATATTATTTTGTTTTCATCCTGTTTTATGTATTTTATATTTAGTAATGTGCTTGGCTAAATCAATAAATAATAATTGCATTTGTATCTGAAAGAAACAATTCCGAGAACCAGCATTTTATTTTTCATAACCATTTATTTTTCATTGTAATGATCATAATGAAAACTTGACTATTTTTTAATGATACACTACAGAGTTTTTTTGTATTTAGAACTTTTTCTCTGCCCCTTGCTTTCCTTTACCTCCACCAAAAGCATAAAAGAACGAACCACAGATCCTGAGCCCTGAATTTCACTACTAAACCTCCAATTCCCCCTCATTGCCGTGGATTTTGGAATACACAAGGAGGAGGTTTACCCTTCATGTTCAGGCTGGTGTGAGATTCGTGAAGCATTATAACATCTTTTTTGGGTAATAAAAGGCATAAATCTCCCAGCTCCAAGTATTCTTCTGTTTTTTGGGATGGCACAAAAATCTGTTGTTGCACAACCTTGGAAAGCGAAATACTGGTGTATTAAGAAAACTGAGGGAAAAGAAAACAAATGTTGACATTAGTCCTTTACCCAGGGACTAGGAGATGGTGCCTGTAATGATGAGTGAGAATTTTGATAAGTTAGTTTTTAAAAGTATATATATAAGAAATCTGAAAAATATCATAATTTCATCAGAACATGAATATACAAAATTTTCAACATTAGAAGTTCAGGTAAAAAAATAACTCAGATAATTTAAAATTGCAATCATACCCAAAGGACTCTCAAGACACAAAGAATATTAATAAACAAGTCATATTTATAAGATATAATGAAATCAGAGGATTTGAAAACAAGCCTAATTAATAAGATTAACCAAATCAAATTCTTGTGGGCAGGTGAGTTGTAATAAAATGGGAGGAATTCTACCCTTCCATCCTGGGCATGTTAAAGACCCATTCTGTGGCCACACAGCAAGATTTGAAAACAACACTCCCTCCTTGGTGTCTGAACCTTGAGTGAACCTGCCATAAGTCAGGAGATGCACTTCATTGTCTCTCAGGATGGTTGGGTACCAACTGAGGCTCCCTCATTGCCCTACTGTAATCTAAGTATCCAGAGAATCCTCCTGTTATTTCCCATATCTATTTTCATGTTAAACACTTCAAACATAAAGCAGGTAAAAAGGGGGAATCCCAAGAGCCAATGAGGTACTCAACTCAGAATTCTTACTCAACCTCAGAATTCTTGCCATCAATTTCTTATTTTTCCTAATTCATTTATTTATCTGCAGCCACTTCCTCTAAGAAGCTCATGGTAGTGTACATGGGTTTCCCCTCCCCAGTTTATCCTCAGAAGATTCCTGTGAGGTAGGTTAAGCTGAGGGAAAGTGCCTGGTCTAGGATCCCCCAGTGAGCTTCGTGGCTGAGAGAAGATTCAAACCCTAGCCTTCCGGATCCTTGTCTGGCACTCAGATCACATTCAGCTCCCCAAATTTCCTCATCAACTTACTCATCAACGAGTAGTAGTAGTGAATCTGGATCCTCACCCGTGGGTTGATGTGCTCTGTTCCAAGGAGTAGACTTGAAGGTGTCTTTCTTTGTAAAATGTATTTAATTTCTTCATGTTATGGTCATACTTTTTCTTCTTCCCTTCCCTTTCCAAAGCAACTTTTACTCTCCATTCCAATGGAACTATTATTCTTTCCTGTTTCTAAGGCATGTTTTCTCCACCTCTCCCACTAAACATAAGCTTATTAACCTTCTTAGCACTTTCCCTGCACTTTGAAATCATGCCCAACATTTTCATCTGGCAATCTCTTGCCTTTGCAGATCCCCCCTCTGTTTCACTACCCTCGCACACACACAGAGAGAGAGGGAGAGGGAGGGGGAGAGAAATCCACATTTTGTGTGTATTGCTGAAATGCAGCTTCCATGTTAGAGTGGGATATTTCATTATTTATCTGTATGACATAGTTTATCTGTATGACATCACAAGAAATACTCTTGACTTGACTCCCTTACTTTCTCTTGCTAACCCAGCAGTCCTTGCTCTCTATGGTGTTGATCCACATTCCTAACTCCCCTTCCCTCTCACGAAGCAAGTTCTCCTCAGTGTCCTCTAAAGATCATCAAATGTTCCACATCTTACCTGCAGAAATTGGGCCAAGAGGAGGCATGCGCTCAGGAGTGCCTTCAGCATTCTCGAAAGATTAGGAGACTCAGAGCAGAGATGGCTCAACAAGGCAATTGATGCAGGTAGAGGCTTACTTGGAGGAATTTATAGGCCATGGACTTGTGTCACAGGGAACACTTGGGAACAAAAGTGAGGTCCGGGAATGGGAGTTGTTTGTTCACTACAAAGATAAAGAGGGAGATACTGAAATGCAAAGCTCATTAGTTATTTACAATTTAAATGGTGAAGGCACTCAAGAAAGCAGTTGAGAGCCAAACAGACAAAGAGTGACTGGGGTGACCCAGTTAGATGAGTGTCACACCCCAAAGAAAATTAAACTGGACTTAACCATCCAGGTGTTATTTACCTTTACCTTTACTTGATACCCAAAGCTCACCTAACAAGAAGTGAGTCCTTTTCTCCCCATCCTTTCTCAGGAAGCCACATTTGGTGACTGGCAGTTGGGGGGGGGGGGGCTGCTTCCATACAAGAGTTAGACAAAATCCTAACCTGCCCACATTTTCTGAATTTGTCCAGATTTGGTTTGCAGTTCCTCCAGAAGATTTTTTTCTTTTTTCTTTTATTATTATTAAAATAATTCAACATTAATACATACATGTTACGAATATGCAAAAATACATTTCATAAAATCCTTTAGAATATTCATACATACCCACACTCAATCCCACAAATACTTCATTTTCCCACCACCATCCCTTACCCCTCACTCCACTCTTGTGATAAACTTCCAATCTACTCAACTGCAAAATCTTTCCACTTCTATTATTTTCTTTCACATACTTTTAAACCAATTTTCTGCTTCTTTTTCTGTTACACATTGTTATCCATCTTATTTAGTATTTCAGTATTTTTAACGGAACTTGTTTATCCTAATAGGAGTTCTGATTTTTCAATATAATTTTGCAAGTATCCTTTAAACACCTTCCAGTCCTTGTCTATCTTCTCTTTTGAGATCCTTCCAATTTCTCCCATTGTTTTGGATATATTGTAATACTCCAATAATTTGGCAAGCCACTCTGTTTTTGTCGGTATAATACCACTTTTCCAATTTCTCGCAATCAATAGCCTTGCGGCTAGTGTTGCGTATGAATATAATGTCTTGTCTTCTTTCTTTAGACTTCCTGGTACTATTCCCAATAGAAAACCTTCTGATGTTTTCCTAAATGAATATCTGAACATTTTTTCATTTCATTCTATACTGTTTCCCAAAATTGTTTGATATTTAAACAGTTCCACCATATATGCATCATAGTACCTTTTTCGGTGTTGCATCGCCAGCAGACATCGGTACAATTTTTATTCATTTTTGCTATTGTTTCAGCTGTTAAATACCATTCACCCGGTGCTATACCAGCTGCACTGGCTCCCGGTGGAGTACAGGATCAGGTTTAAGGTGCTGGTTTTAACCTTTAAAGCCCTATACGGCCTAGGACCCTCGTACCTATGGGACCGCCTCTCCTGGTATGCCCCACAGAGAAACTTACAGTCTTCAAATAAAAACATCTTGAAGGTCCCAGGCCACAACACTCCCTCCTTGGTGTCTGAACTTTGAGTGAACCTGCCATAAGTCAGGAGATGCACTTCATTGTCTCTCAGGATGGTTGGGTGCCAACTGAGGCTCCCTCATTGCCCTACTGTAATCTAAGTATCCAGAGAATCCTCCTTTTATTTTACCATATCTATTTTCATGTTAAACACATAAAACAGATAAAAAGTGGGAATCCCAAGAGCAAATCAGTTACTCACCTCAGAATTCTTACTCAACCCTTAAAAAAGAAACTAGCAAAACCCAGGCTGTAAAGGCCAGGAGAAGGATGAGAAGAAAGAATGTAGGACAGAAACAGCTCAAATGGCCTGGACTCTGCCTCTTTTCTCATGGGGCAGATCAGCCCATATGCCCCTCCCCCGTTCATTCCCAATCCCCTCTTCTTTTCAGGAAGGAAGGGTGTGGTAAATTTGGCCCCTCTCAAAACAGCAGTATTCCTCAGAACTATGTTGACAGGGAGGGGTTCATGTAAGACTGGATCTAGACACATCAGAAAAGCAAATCAGTTCAATGCGTTGTAATCTTCTGTAAGGAAATTCTGTTTGTGAAAGATGGAACTGCACAATGCCATCTGTTGCCACAGTGTTATAAAGCATATAAAGCTCTTTACGAATGTAGCTAAATCATGACATTTGCAAAATAATGTATGGTTGTAGAAAGGAACATATCCTCCCGCTCTTCCTCCTCCTGTGTATCCCCTAAATCCATTCTGGGGGTTTTCCCAAGTCTGTGGAGCAGATTTAGGGAGAATACAGAGCACATACATGCAGAAGAGAGAGGAAATTCTCTTGCACAACTGTAAATCCTTGCACTAATGGTCTGAGTTAGCCAGATACTGCTCATTGTCACAGAATTTAAGGAAATTTATTACATGCCATTTACATAATAAATATGCTTTTTGAGCAAGAGGAACACATTTTGTCCTGGACTGCATTCTAGTGGTGGACAGATCCAGATGCAACTGGGGTGGAGCAATGAATGCACTTTTTTATTTTTGTTCAGAAGGGTATTTTATATACACATCTCACTCTGAATCCTCCTTTTGGACACGCAAGAGGCATTATGAGAGTTAAAGGACACAGACCAGGCAGGCAAACACAAAGGAAGGGTGCAGAGTGGAGCCAGTGAAAGATGTGGCCCCTCTCACTTTTCCAACAATATGCAAGGGAAAGGAAGACGGAGGAAGGTAGAAACGGAGGGAATCTGTATGTCCCAGTCGATGATTAGGCCTTTTTTTTTACCTGTTTGAGGCATAACGTTACCAACAGTAAGAAGCCCTTTTAAATCAATACACCGGGTCTCATTCTCAAGGCAGTTGACAGTCTTCTCACTTTTACACTTTTTGGTTCCTTCGGAGAAGCAGGATGGGCACTGCAGACCATTTTAGAGATTCTGTCTCTATTCTGCTCTTCAGCAACGAGCAATCCGTGACTTTCTCTGAACCGCCCTAAGACCACTGGGCATAGGGCAGTATATAAATTCAATAAATAATGTAGAAATAAAAAATAATAACTGCTAGCTTAGATAGTGCTTATATTGCCAATTAAAAGACTGACCAGAAGCAGCTCAAGGGTCATTTAGAAGGAAACCTGGATAAGATATACGTGTTTTAATATCCATAAAGTCGTACCTTGGAATTTGAACGGAATCCGTTCAGGAAGTCCGTTTGACTTCCGAAAAGTTCCGAAATTGGCACAGCTGCCAATTGGTTTCTGATTGTGCAGGTGCGCCAGAAACAATAGCGTAAGGCACACCAAACATATGGCTTTAAAAAAAAGTTCAAAAACTGGAACACTCACTTCTGGTTTTTGATCATTCGGAAGCCGTAACATTCGACTCCCAAGGCGTTCAATAGACTTCTATATGCTAGTAGAACTATGTTAACATGGATCTAGTTACAGATGGGTAGCCGTGTTGGTCTGCCATAGTCGAAGTAAAAAATTCTTTCCTGTAGCACCTTAAAGACCAACTAAGTTAGTTCTTGGTATAAGCTTTCGTGTGCATGCACACTTCTTCAGATACACTGAAACAGAAGTTACCAGATCCTTCTATATATTGAGAAGGTGGGGAGGGGTATTACTTAGAAGGGTGGTGGGAATCGGAGATTGGCAGATAGCTGAGATGAGCCTGTTGACGACTCTTAACGACTGTAATAGGTCTTACAGGAAAAGGCAAGGGGTGAGAAGGTGAGAAATGGCTTAGTCATGTATAATGAGATAAGAATCCGATGTCTCTGTTCAGACCAGGTTTCTCTATTGTTTTAAGTTTGGTAATGAGTTGTAATTCAGCAGCTTCTCTTTCCAGTCTATTTCTGAAATTCCTTTGTAGTAAAACAGCTACTTTGAGATCTTGTATAGAATGTCCTGGGAGATTGAAGTGTTCTCCTACTGGTTTCTCTGTTTTGTGATTCTTGATGTCAGATTTATGTCCGTTTATTCTTTGGCGTAAGGTTTGGCCTGTTTGTCCAATATAGAGAGCTGAAGGACACTGTTGGCATTTGATGTTTGTCTCTCTATATTGGACAAACAGGCCAAACCTTACGCCAAAGAATAAACGGACATAAATCTGACATCAAGAATCACAAAACAGAGAAACCAGTAGGAGAACACTTCAATCTCCCAGGACATTCTATACAAGATCTCAAAGTAGCTGTTTTACTACAAAGGAATTTCAGAAATAGACTGGAAAGAGAAGCTGCTGAATTACAACTCATTACCAAACTTAAAACAATAGAGAAACCTGGTCTGAACAGAGACATCGGATTCTTATCTCATTATACATGACTAAGCCATTTCTCACCTTCTCACCCCTTGCCTTTCCCTGTAAGACCTATTACAGTCGTTAAGAGTCGTCAACAGGCTCATCTCAGCTATCTGCCAATCTCCGATTCCCACCACCCTTCTAAGTAATACCCCTCCCCACCTTCTCAATATATAGAAGGATCTGGTAACTTCTGTTTCAGTGTATCTGAAGAAGTGTGCATGCACACGAAAGCTTATACCAAGAACTAACTTAGTTGGTCTTTAAGGTGCTACAGGAAAGAATTTTTTACTTCAACATGGATCTAATACAACAACAGAAGACAAAAAGTCAGGAAAATCTTACTTATATTTGTACGCAGAACAGTGGCCTCACAGGAATCTTCAGTGGATTCACAAACTTTTTTTAAATACCCATAAAATGTCATTCCAGTCTTGTTAAACGTATGTCTGCACATCCTAGCTAATGCTGAGGACAGGAGCAAAAAATTATTCATGGGTTATCATTAATATTATTATTATTTGGTTTTGTGGTTTGCTTAATGAGACACAGAGGAGGAGGTGATAGTGAATTACAACTTTTAAATTAAAGGGGTTCAGATTAGTAAGCATTTTAATAGAAGAAAATGAAATAAAATGAGTAAAAGACTCATTAATTAAAACTCTTGCAGCCATTGTCCAGAACACTACTTGACTTATTTCCAAGAGGTGGGGAGGTGAACCCTCCCTTTCCCACAACTTACTTTTCCTCCCATCCAGACTCTCACTTAAATACATTTTCTTCCCACTATTTGGTTACAAGCTTAGATCTGAGCACAATTAAACTTTGGTATTTTCTACAAGAGGTAGTTAGGGCTCCAATTTTAATGGCTTTAAAAGAGAATTAGACAAATTGATGGAGAATAAGACTGCTAAGGCTTGATGGAGTCATTAGACATGAATCCCTCCAAGTCAACTTCTTCTTCCAGAGGTCAGCTGTTGGTTCACTCAAGGTTCAGACACCAAGGAGGGAGTGTTGTTTTCAAATCTTGCTGTGTGGCCACAGAATGGGTCTTTAACATGCCCAGGAGATGGCCGGGATAGAATTCCTCCCATTTTATTGCAACTCACCTGCCCACAAGAATTTGATTTGGTTAATCTTATTAATTAGGCCTGTTTTCAAATCCTCTGATTTCATTATATCTTATAAATATGACTTGTTTATTAATATTCTTTGTGTGTATCTTGAGAGTCCTTTGGGTATGATAGTAATTTTAAATCATATCTGAGTTAATTTTTTTACCTGAACTTCTAATGTTGACAATATTGTATAATCATGTTCTGGTGAAATTATGATATTTCTCAGATTTCTTAAATATACTCATTTTAAAACTAACTTATTAAAATTCTCATTCACCATCACAGGCACCATCTCCTAGTCCCTGAGTAAAGGACTAATGTCAACGTTTCTCTCCCCCTCCCCCCAGCTTCATTTAAGGGCCCCAAGTTCACTTTCCAAGGTTGTGGAACAACAGATTTTTGTGCCATCGGGAAAAATGGAAGAGCTGCAGTTGGAGGTGGGAGCTTTGTCCTTTTTGTTACCCAAGAAAGATGTTACAATGCTCCACAAATCTCACACCAGCCGGAACATGAAGAGTGAATGGGACACTGTAGACCTCCTCCTTGTGTATTCCAAAATCTATGGCAAAGAGGAGGAATTGGAGGCCTAGTGGTGAAATTCAGGACTCAGGATCAGTGTTTCTTTTTTGCTTTTGTTGGAAGTAAAGGGAAACAAGGGACAGAGAAAAAGAGGTCAGAATATGGGAATTCTGGATTCTAACTACAAAGAATCCTGTCGTGTCTCATTTAAAAAAAGTTTTTGTGCTTGCTTCAGCAGCACATACACTAAAGAAGAAAAAATAGTTAAGTTTTCAGTATGATGATTACAATGCAAAATAAATGGTTATGGAGAATCAAATGCTGGTTCTCAGATCTGTTTCTTTCAGATACAAATGCAATTATTATTTATTGGTTTAGCCACACCGATTACGAAAGACGTAATACATAAAACAGAATAAAAACAAAATAAAATACATTGCACAGTTAAATCATTAATAGAATCAGATGGTTCATTAGATAAGAGGTTTCTCCTTTGAAAGATTTAAATTAGGGCATATTTTAAGGCAGAGTTCAGTGGAGCTCATATCTGGCACCTCTCAGGTTAGTGCCATTGCCATTCTAAGAGACCAAGGAACAAGCTCGTGGTGAACTCTGGCACCTGCAAATCTAGAAAAATAGCACTGATCCCTACAAATTTTTCTCCTTACAATCTCAACTGTAAAGGCAAAGCAGATCAATTTTTCATAGGGGTAAGGGGATTTGTCCCTTAATAAATAGTTAATCATATAAACAATCCATCTCTCAATTGGGAGATTTAAATATTTGAACAAAGCTTCTCTTAAGTCCTCTTAGATGGAACAAACCAGTAAGTATTTGGGTGAATATTCAGGCCCCTCACCTTTACGTAGGTGAAATATACTCAGAGTCGCAAAGTGATTTCATGCTCTTTATTCAGCTCATAGTGGTGAGAAGGAATGAATGAAAGTCCCCTCACAGTATCTGCTTTATATACATTATTTACACAATGGGCTGCACATGATTGGCTAATTCCAATCAGGTTGTGGATTCACTTCTATCTGGAGCAGGATTGGGTGGTTCCTGCCAACCAATCATACTGCTGCATTGTTCCAGGACCAATCAAACTGCTGCATTCTGAATCCTATTGTTCTAGGACCAATCAGACTGCTGCATTTTGGATCCTATTGTTCTAGGACCAATCAGACTGCTGCAGTTTGGATCCTATTCAACTCAGTACATAACACCCCTCCCCTCTAAGTTCCAGTCCTGCCCGGGAGGTCGCATTCATAGTCCTCAAGGTATGCCGGCAGCCTACGTGTGCGTTGCGGCCTGGGGTGTTCCCTGGTCCGGGCTCCAGGTTCTGGCTCGTGTTCCAAGGATGCTGGCTGTGATGGGGCTGTTTGGTCTGGTGCAACCGGCTCGCTCAGTCGTGGTTCTGGTTCCGGTGTCCTTTCGGCCTCACAGGTCCTCTCTGTATTTACTGATTCTGCCTCTCCTGCTGCCCCTCCTGCTCTATGGGTCTCACTGCCCCGCTGTTCCCTTGGGACTCCTCTGACCTGTCCTCCTCCTGGTTTTCTCCCGGGAATCGTCGCCGTATCTGGTCGCAGTGGCGGCGCCAGCATTGCCTCCCATCCGTTAGCACCTCGTACGACACGGGGCCAGTGACCCTGGTGACTGTGGCGGGTACCCATGCTGGGCCTGCCCCAAAGTTCTTTGCGTACACTGGGTCTTGGGCCTCGAAGGTCCGGGGGTTCCTGCCTTCCCCCACCACTACCTCATCCTGAGCTCTATCGGGGTGAAGGCGGTCCAATCTGATTGCAAGGCGCCAACCCATTAGTAGTTCAGTGGGGGACTTCCGGGTTAGCGCGATCGACTAATGGCGGATTCCCTCCGAGCTCCGGAGGGAATCGGCTCTGCTGGAGACGGGTCTTACCGCGACGGCGACGCGGAGACCCTCAGAAACCGCAGGCGCGGAAGCCTGCGGACTTGGTGACTCGGTGGGCACCTTAAGCGCCCCCTCCGACCCACGAAGAGCCTTTTTAAAGGCTTTGGAGAGGGTACGGAGAGTGGCGTGGTGCTGGGAGTAGACCGCTACTTCAATGGAGCGAAGCCGTGTGCCATGGTCGGAGAGCGCTGACTTTTTCCCCTAAATTTGGACCTGAAAAGAAACAACCCGTGAGTAGAACGGAATTTGGACTTTAAAATGTTTACCTTTGAATTCGGTACGACCGGGGGATGTGTTAAAGGGAAGTCCGCACCCCCCCCTACAAACGATCTAAAGCAAGAACAGGAGAACTAAGGTGGAGAGTCTACCCTTCTCGGCGCAAGCTAAAGGATATTAATTTCCACGATTTGATAAAAGAAGTTTTGAGCTGGAGTGTGAGAGCGGAACGTTAGAAGTTTTTTTTTTTTTTTATGTGCAACCCCCCCTCCCGGACCCGGGAGCGTCCTGTGTCTGAGTCTGTTGAAGAGCAATAAGGAGTTTGACAGCTGTCAAAGCTGTCAAACGGGCAGTTTAAAGTTAAAAAGTTTGTTACTTAAGATCTCTCTGGACTAAATGTGTTATAATTGAATTAAAGTTGTTGGAAACAAAGAAACAAACAACGAGGTAAAGGACTGTTGGAAAAAGACTACTAAGTAACCAGAATCCCTCTAGGGGGAATTCTGAGACATTACAATGGCTGCAGATGGAAAATTACTAGCTGAGATAGAAAGAATGTTTTTCCTCGTGGGAATTTTACAGGAGCAGAGTCTGGCTATGAACAAACAACTCACGACCTTGACTTCTGGAACAAGTAGCTCTGCTGAATGCACTAAGGATTTGAATGAGAAAAAATATGCAGCTGAATTAGAAGAGATATCTCAAGAATTGGAGGAGAGCAAGCAAGGAATGGAGAAAGCACAGATGGAAAGTACCAACCAGAAGCCTACACCAGTGGACTATAAGGAAGAAGACCCTTGGATTACATGGATTACAAATCTGCGAAAGATGCGAAAGATGAAGGAGGAGGCCCCTGGAGTATTTGAAATACAGGAACTTAAAAGAAAGAAGAAATATGATTGGGGCCTCCACTCTGAATATGAAGGATTGGTGGAACTTTTGCAGCAGCTGTTACCAAGTATTCTTGTGGGAAGAAAACCTGGTTTGATTGGGACAGAACTCCTTCGAGACTTGACGACCAACACAAAGGACTACCAACAAAACCGGCGGAGAGGGACTGAAAGAGACTTGAAGGCCTCGGACGTGAGGAATCCAGGCTAAGAACTGTTATTGTGGACACGTATCAGGGAAGGGACGGAAACCGGGGTTGGGAGGGAGGGGAAAATAGAATTTTAAAAACGTTTATGATTTTTGGGTTTAGCTAATATGATCCATATTTAATATAAAATGGGAAATCGATGGAAGGGAACGTGGGTCCACCTTAGGAAAGAATTTAAATTTTTTTTTTATAAGAGATGTAATATTAATATGGTAAGGAGGAGAAATAACAACTTGCTGATTTAATTATGGGAATTGGGATGTAGGAAGGGGGGGTGGGGGGAAGTCAAGGAACAAGGTTAAGAAAGTAAGGTTTTGAAATTATACATGTTTTTGTCTGTGTCTTTTTTGTGTGTGGGATGTCTTTATAAAATGTGAAAATCCAATAAAAATTTTATTAAAAAAAAAAAAATAGTAGTTCAGTGGGGCTCCGGCCAGTCGTTGAGCTGGGGGTGCTGTGCTGTGCTAGAAGGAATGTGGCAAGGCGGTACTCCCAGTCCCCTTGCGTCATGCGGCAAAGGGTGTCCTTGGTGGTCCGCACCATGCGTTCTGCTTGGCCATTGGTGGCAGGGTGGAACGGCGCCGAACGGATGTGGCGGATGGCGTTCTGCGCTGTGAAGGTTTGGAATTCTCCTGACGTAAATGCAGTCCCGTTGTCTGAGACGAGAGTGTCAGGGACCCCGTGGGTTGCAAACAGCCTGCGTAGTACCCGGATGGCTGCGGACGTGGAAGTGGACGGTACCAGTGCGACATCCAGCCATTTGGTGTAGGAGTCCACCACTATGAAGAATGTTTTCCCCTGAAAGGGGCCAGCAAAATCCACATGCAGGCGTGACCATGGTGCTCGGGCGGACTCCCAGGACTGGAGGAAACTGTTACCGAGGCATCGCCCTCCCTATCGCCCTCCCTCTGCCAGAGACAAACCCAAGCAGCCACCGCCTCCTCCCAAGCTCCTCTCATGGGAGGGGATGTTCTGATGCTGCACAAGCCCACCCTGCGCCCACCCCTGCCCCATCAGGGAAGCAGCCCGTGAGCTCCTCTCACGAGAGGGTATTTTTGGAAACCCACCCCTGCCCCTTACTGGAGGAAACCTTGCTTGTTGGATGCAGCTCCTGCAAAGGATGTGCCTGCCCCACCCTGCGGGAGGACAAGCCCCACCCCAGCAAGATGGGTGCTCAGGGGCCACAGCAAAAGCAAGTTTCTCTTTGGATGCCATGCTTGCGTTGGTTGCATCATCATCATCATTGATCAATTAAATAAAATTACTTGCTATCTTGCCCAGGGCAGCTCAAAGTGACTTACAAACAACACCCCACGGAGAGGTAGGGGGGTATTGGTTTGTGAGAAGGGGTCGATCTGGTTTTCATTATGTGCTTTGTGTTTTTCTCTTGTAAACTGCCATGAGATCAATAGATGAAGGGCAATATTCAAATTTAATAAAAATAAACCAAAGTGTGGGTGGTGGTGGGAATTACATTAGAAACACCCCACCCACTCCCAGAATATTAGGATGGCAACACTCTTACCAACAATTCTTCCCTTCAGGTCCAGGAGACACCTGTGGGTACAAAGGACATCTGGGTGATTCCAGAAAGCAGGAACTAAATGACCACTCTCTGTTGCCCAATGTCCCCAGCAAAATATATCACCCAGGATGCCAAAAGAGATCTGAGGTACTGGTTTGGATCAAGACTGTATCCAAATATCCACCAAAAGAACGGAATACATATTTATTTCAGAAAAATACAATAACAGTGTAGTAAGAACCCCATCATAAACAGTAATAAAGGATCATAGAAGAAGGTCACTTAGGAATTTGGGAACATTTGGGAAAATACGTACATAGAAAACAACAAATCTGACTTATGCCAGGCTAGTATATTTTAACACCACTTTCTGAACCTCAAAGAGATGTGGCAGCCATCAGTGTGTGCACATCCCTTTGCGGGTCACATCTACCACTGTGATCTGCAACAACTAGTATTAAGAGGCTTACTGGATCTCATACTTGGAGGGGAAATAGCTATCATTACTACATTTTTGGGACGTGGGTGGCACTGTGGGTAAAACCTCAGTGCCTAGGACTTGCCGATCGCATGGTCGGCGGTTCGAATCCCCGCGGCAGGTTGCGCTCCCGTCGTTCGGTCCCAGCGCCTGCCAACCTAGCAGTTTGAAAGCACCCCCAGGTGCAAGTAGATAAATAGGGACCGCTTACCAGCGGGAAGGTAAACAGCGTTCTGTGTGCTGCGCTGGCTCGCCAGATGCAGCTTGTCACGCTGGCCACGTGACCCGGAAGTGTCTGCGACAGCGCTGGCTCCCAGCCTATAGAGTGAGATGAGCCCACAACCCTAGAGTCTGGCAAGACTGGCCCGTACGGGAAGGGGTACCTTTACCTTTACTACATTTCTAAAAATACTGATAAGCTACAAAACTGCCAGTGCAAACTTGAATGGCCCGATGGATACAAGCAGGTTCCAGGTTCTCCTGATTTCTGGGAAGAGCATGTGTGTGACATGCTAATTGTTGATTACTTTGTGCCTCATTAGGATTAGTTTGTTTCCAGCTCAGTTTTACCATAAAGCCCGAGGGAGGAACACATTTATTTAAAGTACCCATTTACTGACAGTGTAGGTGTGGTTGGACTGGAAGAGGCACCTGGCTGCATCCAATATGAAAAAAGAGCTTTGTGTTACAACATAAAAATATAGGATTTCTGGGAAAGCATGCACTCTCTACTTCCATAATTTCCTGCTCCTCACTGGACCAGTCCTTCCCAGCTGGAATCCTTGGTTACCTTTCCTAGGCCCATAAATCCCTTCAAGCCAGCTTCTTCTTCCATAAGCCACCTGCTGGTTCGTTCCTCCTTGGCTTTTGATTGCTATGTTATTATGAGGGCCATCCTGAGTATATGTTTCTTCTTTGCACAGTTGGTTTGGATTGCACTTCAAGCCCCCAAAGCCCTTCCCCTGAAAATTACTTCACACTGACACATAATTTTAGTTTAAGTTACTGGGCAAAATTTAGGCCACAGCTTTATTGTATACAGCAAAGTGAGTGGTGTTGGCTAGGCTTGGCAGCAGACTATAACTGACTTCTGCCTCTCTGGCTGGAAGTCTGAAAGGGTAAACACCAAATGAGGGAGCAACACCAATGAAGACCAGCGTAGCTCACCCCGGGGTTCCTGTGGTCCTGGCATGGCCCTAGCCCCTTAAGCGGACTTTGGATCAGATCCAGGACCCCCAGATTCCTTTACTGGAATACCCTTATTCATGGAGGGGCAGGTGATGGCTGCACCTCCCCTACCACACACTCCAATAAGCCAATGCCTAACCCCCAAACCTTACAAAGTTGTGACGATTGCTAAGGGGGTAGGCGAAAACCAAATGGCTACATCCAATCTGCCAAATGGAAAAAATTCCTACCCAGCCCCTGCTCCAAATCAGGCGACCCAATCCAAAGCAAGGCCAAAGCAGTACCACCTAAAATTAGGGAGGGAGGGCGGGTGTTCGGCAACGCGATGCAAGTACCCCCAGTTATGCCACGCTGCTGCTTTTATAGGCCCCAAGAATTGCGCCAACTGCCCGATTGGCCCAAACAGCCTGGCACAATCCTGGGACCCAATGGTTAAGGCTTTGGCCATGCCCGGCAACAACTTTCCCAACAGGGGGGGTGCCTTAGGGACCCGCGTGCAACCAGGACCCTCATTAAGGAGGATCCCATCTACTTTCCAGGCTAAACAATACAGAGGTGTGGGAACAGTGCAATGGTTTGGTAAGCCCCTGATTTCTGGTCTGAAAGAGCAGCAAAATGTATGTACAGCAGGAGGCGTGAGGACTCTGACAGGGTACTAGAGTCCAACAGCATTCTTCCCAAAGCCTAGTAAGCAGTAACTCGGCTTTGGGAAGGAGCCCTCATGTCTCCTTCCCAATCCTGTTGCCACCCCAGGACCTGCTTTTGTGGCCCTTTTCGGCTGGCAGGGAGAAATCAGGACACCCTAGAATCAAGGCACCCTTTCTCTATGTCCTGCATCTCATTTCCCTCCACCAACAACAAAAAAGGAAGAAACAGGGATCCCGAGGCCAAGCTCTCATCACTAGGCATCCAACTCCCCCCCCCCCACACCTATGCTGTAAATTATTGAATTCACAAGGAGGAGGTTTATGCAGAACCATAATTACCCATCAACATGAGGCTGGTGTGAGATTTGTGTAGCATTATAACTGTTATTTCAATTGGAAAAGAGAGCTATTGCTCAAATTCCAACTCTTTCTTCAATGGCACAGAAATCTGTTGTTGCACATGCTTGGAAAGTGAAGTTACTCCTATGAACAAAATCTGGAAGGAAAAAAAAAGAAATGTTCACATTAGTCTTTTACTAGGGTCTAGGAGTTTATGGTTCTGGGGGTCGATGAGAATCTTAATGACTTAATTTTATAAGTGTGTGTGTGTGAGAGTCTACTATATTATAACTGATTTTTATATCGTCCAGATCAAGGGAACTAATAGTTCAGCTCTATTCTGACTTGGTCACACCACAGCTGGAATACTGTGTCCAGTTTTGGGCACTGCAATCTAGGAAGGATATTTACAAGCTAGACTGTGTGCAGAGGAGGGCAACCAAAACGATAAATGGTCAAAAAACTAAGCCTTATGTGGAATGGATGAGGGAGTTGGGTATATTTAACCTGGAAAGGAGGCAACTGAAAGGACTTCTTTTCAAAGCCTTAGCCACTGGACTGGAAGCGATTATCATTTGTTAGTTTTCCTCAGGGATGCGGGTGGCACTGTGGTCTAAACCACTGATCCTAGGGCTTGCCGATCAGAAGGTTGGCAGTTCAAATCCATGTGACGGGGTGAACTCCCATTGTTTGGTCCCTGCTCCTGCCTACCTAGAAGTTCAAAAGCACGTCAAAGTACAAGTAGATAAATAGGTAGTGCTCCGGCGGGAAGGTAAACAGCGTTTCCGTGCACTCCTCTGGTTCGCCAGAAGCAGCTTAGTCATGCTGGCCACATGACCCGGAAGCTGTCTGTGGACAAATGCCAGCTCCCTCAGCCTATAGAGAGAGATGAGCGCACAACCTCAGAGTCATTCGCAACTGGAACACAAGAATCAAGGGTACCTTTACCTTTTTACTTCCACCAATGGTGCATAGGAGTTTGCTGAAATCCCTATGCCACCTCTAATCCTTCCAACCACATATATTTATTGGTGAGGGATCGGGTGGAAACTTGAGAAGCACCTTTGGCTATCAAGGAAGGAGTTGCTTTGCTAAGTAGGGCTAACAAAAATAATGAAGCAAAGGGAAGGACACCCCAACATAGCTTAGTGCAAAATGTCCTCTGTGCCTTCTGTACTATGTGGCTAAAAAATACCTTGGGTGGTGATATAAGTGGGAAATGAGGGTATTGTTCTGTGTCCAAAGCAATGAAAAGAGAGGAAGATAGGCCAAAAGCTGTCCCTCACCAGTTTAAACATCAGTTGCAGATGCTGGATCAAGACAATCACCCATCTATTCCAGCATCCCAACAGATCCCTGTGGGAAGACTGAAAGGTGGACAAGACTGCGACAATATTCTGTCCATCAGCTATTCCCAGCACCAAGTATTTAGAGGCAAAATTCCTTTGACTGTAGAGGTAGAACATGGCCATTGTGGGTAACATTGCCCTGTCTGAATTTGTCTAATCCTCTTTTTAAGTCATTTAAGTTGGTGGCCATCACTGCTGCCTTTTAGTGTTGCCATATCTTGAAGAGCAAAAGAGCACAGCCAGAGCTGCTGCTAGCCTGCCAGCCAGGGAAAGAGGCATAAGGGCCCAGTGAGAGTGGCCTTCCGCCCTCCTGTCATGATAGTCCTGTACCCATGGACATCTGAACAGCCACTCCAAGAAGGATGCTGCTGTACTTCAGGGCTCTTCTTATCTTTTGAAAATGGAGAATGGGATTTGAAGCAGGTATAAACAACTAGCTGGGTTCAATTCAAGACAATGTGGCTAAGGACAGTCATCAGCAAACAGATCAGCTGAGTCAAAGTAACTCTCCCTGTCCCAACAATCTGACAGAATTAAAACAAGGAGGGGGGAAATGATTTAATTAGCTCTCATAATTAACTTGGAGTCATTCAGTGCATAGCAGTGTGTCCCTGGCACCTTTCAACAGTCGTGAGCTATGTTCAACTTTGCCAGCTGAGCAGTCACCTGAGCAGTACCTTGAGGCTTTTATTGTACTTTGATCAGTATTTTGCTCCTTCCAACTCAGTAAGACCCTCACATCAAGTAAGAGCGAAGACCGAGGAACAGGCTCAGAATATACCTTTATCCATCAAGGACCAAACAACTTCCCATCGACCTAGGATGTGATAGTACTAGCAGTTTGTGCACATCTCTGTAGCAAAGGAGGGCTGTAGTCAGGCACTGAAGAATATGGTTGGTCGTCTTAGCCATTGTGAGAAGAGATTTAGAAATATAATCACAAGCCCTTCAAGCACTCAGTGCTTGCAGCAGAACAACCAAAGCACTAAATTAGTTTTTCTGCTTTAATGATGGGCATAGTCAGATGGCCTCAATTGACTTTGCAGCCTTCTTTGAACACGGTGCTCATTTGGAGCAGTCGGTGGTCCTGCAGTATCTCCATTAGGGGGAAATGACACCTTCCTTGCACCAATATATCTGGCATCTGCCTCATTTGCTATCTGTATTCTCACTATCCAAAACCTTTTAGGATTCTTTAAGGAGTTTCTGGTTTAAAATTTCTATGTAGATACAGTCTTATAAAACTTATAAAACTGAATGGCAGCTATGCTTTTAAAATAATAATAATAATAATTCAAAAACCAAGATTACTAAAAGAAATTGAAGAGCTGTAGTAGCTGTAGGAGTCTGGCTGCATAAAACAACAAAGTTTCAGAGGAGCAAATTGTAGGACAGGAAAATAATTGTGGAAGGTTAGACAAATTCAAAAAATATGGGCAGGTGAGGATTTTGTATAACTCTTGTGTGGAAGCAGTACCCCCCAAGACTGCCATGTGTATGCTGTAGCCTCCAACTGTGGGTTCCTGAGAAAGGGCGGTGAAAAATGGACTCACTTCTTGTTAGGTGAGATTTGGGTATCAGGTAAAGGTAAAGGACCCCTGGACGGTTAACTCCAGTTGAATTCGACTTTGGGATGTGGCACTCATCTCCACTCTCATGCCACGGGTGCTGGTGTCTGCCCACAGATAGCTTTATGGGTCATGTGGCCAGCATGACTAAATTGCTTCTGGCCCATAGAGGAGCATGACAAGTGTCAGAGTGCATGGAAACACCGTTTACCTTCCCACCACAGCGGAATTAAGCCTTAGCAGTCATATTCTCCATCAATTTGTAGTCATTAGACAGTCAGATAAGGATCCAGGAGACCAGGGTTCAAATCCCCACTCAGCCACGAAGCTCGCTGGGGGATCCTGGACCAGTCACTAAAGCTCAGCTTAACCTACCTCACAGGGTTCTTGTGAGGATAAAATGGGGAGCGGAGAACCATGTACACAGCATTGAGCTTCTTGGAAACAAGTGCAGAAAACATAGAAATCAAAAAATTAGATACTAAGAGCAACTGAAATGGATAGAATAGTCCATCCCTAGTCCGGGATCCTGTTCTCACACCAAAAACCTGAGGACTATGGTATGCATAGGATCAGGACCTCACTGCATCTTCATCAGCACTTTCCTCTCTTGTAGTTCCAGCAACTGATATTTGAAATATGATAGTAACTGAAGGTACAATGTTTAGTATCCACTGGTAGCCTAATTCTGCATCATTTGTCAAAGCCTTTTGTGAAGTCATTCAATTGGTAGCTTTGTCAGTCTTAAAGGTTCCAACATTTAGCTTCATTGGATAGTCTAAACTCTAGCATTATGAGAGAGGGATCAAAATGTTTGTATTTCCACTTTGTCCATATCATGCAGAACAGTATGTGCTTCCAGCTAGTTCCCTCTTTCTCCGCACTTAACTGTACTAAAAAAACCAAAAAGTTGTCAACTTTATTCTTAGGTGAGTTGCCTCAGCATAGCTAGTAGAACCCTTAAAGTTCAACTCTCCACGACCGGATGGACTAACTTCTAGATACTACAGATCTTTAAGAGAATGGTTAGTACAACCTTTAAAGGAAGTCTGTAATGAAATAATGGATGGGAAAAGGGCACCAGAGTCGTGGAAAGAAGCATATATTACACTTATACCGAAAACAGAGACTGAAAAGACGCAGCTTAAGAACTACCGCCCTATATCACTGCTTAATGTGGATTATAAAATCTTTGCAGACATTTTGGCTAAAAGACTAAAAAAAGTGTTAATGGAAGAGATTCATAAAGACCAAGCAGGCTTTCTCCCGGGTAGACACTTGTCTGATAACATGAGAAACATAATTAATATTTTAGAAAAATTACAAGTGAATATTAATACCAAGGCAGTTTTGATATTTGTGGACGCGGAGAAAGCTTTTGACAACATTTCTTGGAGTTTTATGAAGAAGAATCTACAGGGGATGGGGGTAGGTCAAGGCTTTGGAAACGGTATAAGTGCAATTTATTCAGAAGAAAAGGCTAAATTAATTGTTAATAACGTGGTGACGGAGGAATTTAAGATAGAAAAAGGGACACGACAAGGTTGCCCAATCTCCCCATTGCTCTTTATATCGGTCCTGGAGGTCCTGTTGAATATGATTAGAAGGGTTAAAGGTATACAAGTCGGAGCTAAACAGTACAAATTGAGAGCATTTGCAGATGACTTAGTATTGACATTACAGGAGCCAGAATCTAGTACCAAAAGAGTTTTGGAACTGATTCAAGAATTTGGTCAGGTTGCAGGATTTAAACTGAATAAGTTAAAAACAAAGGTTTTAGAGAAAAAATTAACAGCGATTGAGAGAGAGAGGTTTCAGAATGAGACAGGTTTAACAGTGGTTAAGAAAGTGAAATACCTGGGGATTAACATGACAGCTAAAAATGGGAACTTATTTAAAGACAATTATGAAAAATGCTGGACTGAAGTGAAAAAAGATTTAGAAATTTGGTCAAATTTGAAGCTTTCACTGCTAGGCCGTATTGCTGTGATAAAAATGAATGTATTGCCTAGAATGTTGTTCTTGCTTCAAACATTGCAAGTTTTGGACAAAATGGATTGTTTCAAGAAGTGGCAGAGAGATATTTCTAGATTTGTCTGGCAGGGCAAGAAGCCTAGAATAAAATTTAAAATACTAACGGACGCAAAGGAAAGAGGTGGATTTGCCCTGCCAGACCTTAAACTTTATTATGAATCAGCAGCTTTTTGCTGGCTGAAAGAGTGGCTACTTCTTGAAAACACAGACATTTTGGATTTAGAAGGTTTTGATAATGTATTTGGATGGCATGCATATTTGTGGTATGACAAGGTCAAAGCACATAAAGCATTTAAAAATCATATTGTCAGGAAAACATTGTTTAATGTCTGGATAAGATACAAGGATTTACTTGAAAATAAAACCCCAAGGTGGTTGTCACCGATGGAAGCGAAAGCTTTGAAAAAGCTCAATATGGAGGCCAAATGGCCGAAATATTGGGAAATTTTGGAACAAAAGGGAGACAGATTGAAATTGCAGAGTTTTGAAAAACTAAAAAATAAAGTGCGAGATTGGCTTCATTATTATCAGATAATGGAGGCATATAATTTGGACAAGAAAATTGGCTTCCAGGTGGAAAAATCAAAATTGGAAACAGAACTGTTAGAACCCAAAACCAAGATTTTGTCAAAGATGGATAACTTGCTGTTGAAATGGAATACTCAGGATGAAATGGTGAAATCTGCTATGATTAAATGGGCACAAGATGTTGGACATAACATAATGATGGCTGACTGGGAACAGTTATGGACCACAGGTATGAAGTTTACGGCATGTAATGCCTCAAGAGAGAATATTATGAAAATGATATACAGGTGATACATGACACCAGTCAAGCTTGCAAAAATCTATCATTTGCCCAATAATAAATGTTGGAAATGTAAAGAAACTGAAGGCACATTCTTTCACCTTTGGTGGACGTGCCCAAGGATTAAGGCTTTCTGGATGATGATGTATAATGAAATGAAAAAGGTATTTAAATATACCTTCCTGAAGAAACCAGAGGCCTTTCTCCTGGGCATGGTTGGCCAATTGGTGCCAAAGAAGGATAGAACTTTTTTTATGTATGCTACAACAGCAGCAAGAATACTTATTGCAAAGTATTGGAAGACACAAGATCTACCCACCCTGGAAGAATGGCAGATGAAGGTGATGGACTATATGGAACTGGCGGAAATGACTGGCAGAATCCAAGACCAGGGAGAAGAGTTGGTGGAAGAAGATTGGAAGAAATTTAAAGACTATTTACAGAAATACTGTAAAATTAATGAATGTTAGAACGATGTCAAAATGAAGTTACGTGGTTTTAGCAGCAATATTACAAAGGAGTATGTAAAAATGGATTGTTAACAGGTGAGAATCTAAAGTTACAATATATTAAGTTAAAGGATTAGGATAAAAACAAAGAGGGAAAGGATTTGCTGAATTAGCTAACTGGATTGGAATACAAAAAAGGGAGGTGTGAGGAGGTCAGGGAAACAAGTAAATGAAAGACAAGACATGGAAAGACTGATTTGTTTTTAAATGCTTTTACTTTTCTGTATTTTGTATTTTTTCTTTTTTTTCTTTTGTTTTTCCTATTTTTGTAACCTTTTTTTGAAACTTCAATAAATATCATTTTCAAAAAATAATAAAAAAATAAAGTTCAACTCTCTTGACCTGGATCTAACTCTGTTCATTTAACTGTGCTTAAAACTGGTTTAAATGCAAAATCTTCTCCCCAAGAGGTCTAGTAAGACATGGTACAGATTATTCCTGCATAGGGTTCCCAGTTTCCCCGATGCTTTTTTTATGCCTAAATGATGGGATAAGACCAATTTAGATTTAAAAGTGAACCTGCAGGTGAGGGGGAAAGGATTTGCACACTGTCATAATTTGCCTTCCTGCTGCTCATCATCTGGCCATTGCTCCTTTGTCTTAGCTCACATCTACGATTGTAATCAAACTGTAGAAGAAAAAAAGGCATTGAAGTGGATGGGAGGGAAAATGGGCCATGGTAAAGGGAGGGTTTACCTTCAAACCTCTTGGAAAGAATTAAACCAGTGTTCTGGCCAATGGCTTTTACTCATTTAATTTTTTAAAAATATATTATTAACTTGAAACCCATTTCATTTAAAAGATTTAATTCATTCTCACCTCCTTCTCTGTGTTAAATCAAGCAAACCACAAAACCAAATAATAATAATCCATGAAGTAATCTTTTCTTCCTGTCCTCAGCATTACCTCTGCACTGCAGATACGCGTCTAACAGGACTGGAGTGACATATGATGGCTATGTAGAAAAAACTTGTAACTTGGAAGACAATTGCTGTGCTTCCAGTGTTCTGCGTACAAATCTAGGTAAGATTTATCTGGCTTTTTGTCTTTTGTTGTTGGAATTACTAAATTAGTGGTAAGGAAGCTGTGGCACATAAGTTGTAGATGAATGAGAACTCCCATCTGCCTCATCTATCCTGGCCACCAGTCAAAGATGATGGGAAATGTAGTCCAGCAACATCTGGAGTATCACAGCTTCCCAATTCTGCAATATCGTCATGAATGAGCCAGCTCCCAAGGGAAGTTTGCTGCCAGCTCCCAGTGAAGGAAGGAGCCAAGATGAGAGAGGGTTAACTACAAGACAGGAGGATTATAGCGGAGAGCCAACTCCCCTGCCCTTAGGAATGCCGACTGATAGCAGGTTTTGGGGAAGTCAGCCGGCAGCTTCCCATTGTGCTAGTGAAGGACAAAATGCAGGGCCTAGAAATGAAAGCAGCTTAGAGAGCAGGAAAGACCACGGAAGTGCACTCTCAGAGAAAGAGGAAGGGGTTGGAGCTGACTCCCTTAGCTCACGTTTTAGGCGTATGGGGGTGGTCTTCAAGACAGAATACGTCACAAGAGGAATCCAGCTGTTTCTGGTCTCGCCCTCCTTAGAAGAGACATCTTTGATTTATGGATGGATGGCTGTGATCGCCACTCTGATGACCTCTGTTTGTTTTGGCAATAAATATTCCTTTTTATTATCTACACTCATTTGTTATCGACTCCCTGACAAGTAAGGAATGGCTTACATTTGAAAATGGGGAATCTAAAATAACCTGATCACAAGCATCAGGTTTCCAGCTTGGCTTGGAGAACCTTATTTGCATTAACCAGAAATCTCCATTGACCCAAACCAATGAACTCCAGTTTAGTTTTGGTTATCATCATCATCCTCAAACCTTTTATTGGCATTACATACAAACATCCATAGCAAATCAATACAGAATTACCACCTTCCCAGTGACACAAAACATTTGTCAAATGAAAGAGGCAAAGCAGTCTAACATTACATCTCTAGGTCTCCAGGGAGAGCAGACGTCTGCAATGTGTTTCTGCGACAAAAAATCAGATCAAGATATTTAGCCACTAACTTGGTGAGCTCCTGATTATTCCCCAATAATAGAAAATGTATGACCTCTAACTCTGGTTTCCATTTGGGGATGCAGAGTTGATCTAGGAACTGCTGGCGGAGATCAACACATCATTTACATTTAAGAACCATATGTGTAAGAGTTTCCACCTGATGGTCTTCACATGGGCAAGTTCTTTCTCCTTCCACCATTCCTGAGAACCTTCCCCATAGGAGGTTTGAATGATTTGAATTAAACCTGGCCAGCGAAAATGCCCTTCTTTCTTGAGGATTAAGCAAAAATTCAAGATAGTTGTGGTTAATTTCATGAGCCCAAGAAAGTTGAAAGTTAAGAGGGGAGCAAGTTTTCTCTGCTGCTGCTGTTAGTTCCTGCCATCCAATGTACTGGGAGATGGTGGGGACATCAATCACAAAGATTCCACTGACAGCCCAAGTTGCCGTACCTTTATGTTAAACCGTTGTAGCCCTGGGGAAGGAAAGGGATCTAGCAAAACTTCACTAAGGAGAGGATCTTTATCTGTTGTGAGGCAGATGTTTAACCAGCATGTAAGAAATCTCACCCAGGCTATGGTCTCTACCTTGTGTTGACCTCCCACTAGACACAAAGCTGTGTAGGGTACACAACGTGGGACAGCAAAAATATTGAAAAAAGAAAAGTTGCCTGCACTCGTTCTACCAGCTGGGTAAACCCTGGCAGCCAGATTGGAATTCCGTAGAGCAACTGAGCTATAACTTTGGCGTTGAAGACTTTGAGGGCAGAGGGGATATGTGAATTACCTCTTGCTATAAAGAAATGCATTATGGCCTGCATAGACATCTTACTGGCATTCACCGCCATTGCACGGTGCGAGGACCATAGAAGACTATGATGGAATTGTCGGAAATCAAGCCTTTATCAGGAGAAACTGGCAACTCTCCAGGCACCCGGCTTGGCTCTCCTGTTGACCTCCCTGTTTGCATTCCCCAGCAGGATACAGGCTAGGTCGCGATAGGCGATCCTTCTCAGCGTGAGAAGAACACACCCCCTCTTTCCTGCCCCCCCCCCCGGGCAGGGGAAAGAGATAGACAGAAATGTATTTACATTCCTTTATTTCTGTCTTTGCAGCGTTACAAAAAAACATGACTGCTCTCTTCAAGCTCCAGCAGTCGAGAGTGAAACAAAAGCTGTACTTCCTGTCCAGCTCATATTACACTCTGAGCTAATTCCGTTGCCCTCTGCACTGTGAATTGACTGTCCCTCTGTTTCCCACGGAACAGTCCCAACATTCCATCATGTGCTGTTTTCAAGCTAGCAGCTCGCGGCTGCATTGCTTCAATATCGTAACAGGAATGTGATTCCCAGGTAGTTGAATTCAAATACCTGCTGGATGTGTTTTCCACCAAATACCCAGCTATAGCTTTTGCGTGAATTCCCAAAAACCATTATTTTGGTTTTATCAGAGTTCATGCACAATTTCATTCTGGACAGATAGTCAGTACAAGAATTTAACAAACGTTTTAGGCCAATTCTTGTCCGTGAAAGCAAAATCATATCATCTACATATAGAAGGATGGGAATGCTTGATGTGTTGCGTTTTGGGCTGTGGGTGTCCACCTGTTTTAGTAGAGAAATGAGGTCGTTAAGAAAAAGATTAAAAAGAGAGGGAGTAGTACACAGCCCTGCTTTACACCTCTATTTATAATGACAGGATCTGTCATTACATTCCCTGGTGTTGTTCTTATGTGACAGGTGTTTTTGTGTAAAGCTTTTTGATCAAGTAAATAATCTAGGTTCTAGGCCCATTGTCTCCAATTTGGACTATAACAGCCCCCTGTCGACAGTGTCAAAAGCAGCCTTGATATCAAGGAAGGCCACATAAAGACATTATTTATGATGCCGCGTGTACTTAGTGGCTAAATGAGATAACACCAAACAGTTGCGTAAAGTAGATTTCCCTGGCCTGAATCCTGCCTGCTCTGGACCTATGATGTTATTCTCATCAAACCAAGTCGTTAGTTTATTTAACAGATGTTTAGCATACAATTTCCCAATGTTTGACAGTAGACTTATTGGCCAATAATTGGATGGCAGCTTTCTGTCACCCTTTTAAAAGATTGGGATGATTATAGATTGCTGCCATAAGTGAGGTATGATACCAGATCTATCTATCATAGTGAATAGTTCCGCTAGTATCGGAGCCCACCACTCTGGCTTGGCTTTGATCAATTCAGATGGAATAGCATCAGGGCCAGTAGCCTTTCCTGCTTTCATCTGGTCATCTGGTCAAGTTTTAACTTCGGTGATGGAGACAGGGGGCGACTCATCCACGAAAGTAAAAGTGGTATGGTCCTGATTATCAGGTGGAATACAGTCATCAAAGAAAACCGCCTTAAAATGCTCTACCCATGACAAAGATGGAATCAATGTCAGCAAATCATCCTGTGTCTGTGGGGAATCTAAAAACACCTGATCACAGGAATCAGATTTACAGCTTGGCTTGGAGAACCTTATTTGCATTAACCAGAAATCTCCATTGACCCAAACCAATGACCTCTTAGTATCAAACCAGGGCAATAATCCTGCAAAGTAAGTTGATAATTCCCCTTGCCATAAATGACATTAAAGTGGAGAGTCCTTTCACAAACTCCATAAAGTCTATTCAAAAGCCAAGCAATCAAAGGATGAGAGATGAAGGTGCTTCACACTTTCATGGCTCCTTATCACATCACAAGTAATTTTGAAAAAAAAAATCATGAATTATTTCATAATTCTCTGATGAAATGATGAGGAAGGAACCAACATAAAGGATATATTGCTCTTCCTTGTTCTTGATGTACATATTCACCCACCCCTTCTTCCCCAGAGTGTGTGGTTGCCATTTTGTGGTTTGCCTCAGGTGCCAAAATACCTTGGGGCAATTCTGGGTGGGATGGTGGTGCTCCCTTGACCATCTGTTCCTACATCATTGCTACATTCTTGGAGGAAGAAGGGAAATTTGACAGTGAGGTTGGTGCAGTTGAAGTGCAATGCCAAGTATCTTGGGTTAGGGAACAGGAGTTTTCAGGGAAGTATTTCCTCACTCTGGAAACGGTTATGATCGACTAGCAGAGAGAATGCAGTGTATGTCAGATGTATTGTCAGAAGTACAGAGGGAGCCATGATTCTTCATGCTGCAGATTGGACCTGAAATAAAGTTCTACGTACATTCCAAATTTAATGCATTTTACTCTGGTCTATGAACAAAATATAGCTTTGAAAGCTTCTGGTGTATTTTGCAAACTACTGTTGCAATCAAAATTATTCAAGCCCCATTGCAAATTGGGTTGATTATCAAAATTTACAAATGGTTTCCCCAAATTCAGCTGAAAATGCTACTTATACTGCCCAGAACAACAACATTATTTATTTTGGTCGAAAGACCCACAAAATCATTTTCAAAAGCAAAATATAATGATGATAATGATAATGATAATGATAATGATAATGATAATGATAATGATAATGATGATGATGATAATGATAATGATGATAATGATAATGATAATGATAATGATAATAATTTATTTGTAACCCGCCGATGTGGCTGGGTATCCCCAGCCACTCTGGGTGGCTTCCAACAAAAATTAAAAATACATTAAAATGTCACACATTAAAAACTTCCCTAAACAGGGCTGCCTTCAGATGTCTTCTAAATGTCAGGTAGTTGTTTATCTCTTTGACATCTGATGGGAGGGTATACCACAGGTTGGGCGCCACTACTGAGAAGCCCCTCTGCCTGGTTCCCTGTAGCTTTGCTTCTCACAGTGAGGGAACCGCCAGAAGGCCCTCGGTGCTGGACCTCAGTATCCGGGCAGAACGATGGGAGCGGAGATGCTCCTTCAGGTATACTAGGCCGAGGCCATTCAGGGCTTTAAAGGTCAACACCAACACTTTGAATTGTGCTTGGAAACGTACTGGGAGCCAATGTACGTCTTTCAGGACAGGTGTTATATGGTTTCAGCGGCCTCCCCCAGTCACATGTCTAGCTGCCGCATTCTGGATTAGTTGTAGTTTCCGGGTCACCTTCAAAGGTAGCCCCACGTAGCCCCACTGCAATGCGTTGGCAGTAGACCAAGCGGGAGATTACCAGAGCATGCAACACTCTGGTGAGACAGTCCACCCGCAAGTAGGGTCTCAGCCTGCATACCAGATGGAGCTGGTAGACAGCTGCCCTGGATACAGAATTGACCTGCACCTCCATTTACATCTGTGAGTACAAGATGACTCCCAGGCTGCGCAACTGGTCCTTCAGGGGACCCATTCAGGACCAAGGAGTCCTCCACACCAGCCCATCCCCAGTTCCCCAAGAACAGTATTTTTATCTTGTCAGGATTCAACCTCAATCCATTAGCTGCCATCCATCCTCCAACCGCCTCCAATTTAAAAGAGAGGTAGAGCTGGGTATCATCCGCATATTGATGGACACCCAGCCCAAACCTCCTGATGATCTTTCCCAGCAGCTTCATGTAGAAGTTAAAAAGCATGAGGGAGAGGACGGAACCCTGAGGCACCCCACAAGTGAGGGCGCAGGGGTCTGAACACTCATCCCCCACCACCACTTTCTGAACACTGCCTAGGAGGAAGGAGAGGAACCACTGTATAACACTGCCCCCAGCTTCCAGCTTCTCTAGATGGTCCAGAAGGATGTTATGGTTGATTGTATCAAAGGCCACTGAAAGATCCAGCAGAACTAGGAAACAGCTCTCACCTTTGTCCCTAGCCCGCCGGAGATCATCAACCAGTGCAGCCAAGGCAGTTTCTGTCCCATGATGAGGCCTGAATCCCGATTGGAAGGGATCCAACTGGTCCGCATCCTCCAGGCGTGCCTGGAGTTGTTCAGCAACCACCTACTCAATCATCTTGCCCAAGAATGGAAGATTTGAGACTGGGCAATAGTTGGCCATACTGGCCGGGTCTAAAGATGTTTTTTTTTAAAGAAGTGGTTTAATGATCACCTCTTTCAGCGTGTCTGGGAATGCTCGTTTCACAGAGGGAAGCATTCACCACCCCGCAGAGCCCATCGCCCAGCCCTTCCATGCTTGCTTTTATTAGCCAGGATGGGCAAGGATCAAGGAGACAAGTGGTTGGTTTCACGCATCCAAGCAGCCTGTCCACATCCTTGGGGGGTAACGGATTGAAACTGATTTCACGCAACTTGACCAGACAGGGGTCTAGCACTCTCCTGCCCCACCCCTGCTCCCACGGTGGTGTCTACCTCCTTCTGAATATGAGTGACTTTATCTGCAAAAAACTTTGCAAAATCATTGTAGGAGATCTTGGAATTTTTACAAGGCCCTGATGGTAAAACAGGGAAAGGATTAAAAGGCAGTCATTTTTTAAAATCTAGAGCAGGGTTACTATTTCTTATTAATTCCAAGAGGAAATTAGCCAAGGCCATCTGACATATTGGCTTCTCTACAATGAATTACAGTGAATGTGCCTTAAGAGCAATAGAACTCCAGATCTAGCTATTTCTTTCAAATTCTTTTTCATAGTGAAATTCCAAGGGCAACTTTTGAATCAATGCTCGCGATCCAGCATTTGTTATCCAGGCCATTACAGCTTCACTGCAGCGAATGGTGAATTCTTTGAGATGAAGATGCAATGCTGCAACACTGAACTGTGTAATAATGAAACTCTCAGCCGTAAGTTTCTGCATCATTTTAGGATCATTAACATGTTAGGGCTGTGCACTGGATTTGGCCAAGGCCTGGATCCTTAGTCAATCAGCAGTATTCAGAGGACCTGTGCCTCATTCAAAGGGGGTGAGACAGCCCCAGATGGCTATAGGTTGGGTTGAGCAGCTCAGGACTATTAGGGACTCTCAAGGGGTGGCGAGTCAGGCAGGACAGGGAGGCAGTCATGAGAAAAAACTGTGCAAAAGAGGGAGCTACTGGGCAGCTATGTCTCTGCCAGAGAAGGGATGGGTTGCCTTCCCAACCAGGCCTCTTCTTCTTCTTGCCCCTCAAAGCAGCACCATGCAGGATCAGATCCTCCTTCTGACAGGTGGGAGGATCTGATCCTGCACAGTGCCACTGCCCAGCCATACTTTTACTGTATGTTAAGATATTGTTAGGGACGCGGGTGGCGCTGTAGTCTAAACCACAGAGCCTAGGGCTTGCTGATCAGAAGGTCGGCGGTTTGAATCCCTGCAACAGGGTGAGCTCCTGTTGTTCAGTCCAAACTCCTGCCAACCTAGCATTTCTAAAGCATGTCAAAAATGCAAGTAGATAAACAGGTACCGCTCTGACGGGAAGGTAAACGGCATTTTCGTGAACTGCTCTGGTTCGCCAGAAGCGGCTTAGTCATGCTGGCCACATGACCCGGAAGCTGTCTGCAGACAAACGCTGGCTCCCTCGGCCTATAGAGCGAGATGAGCGCACAACCTCAGAGTCCGCGACTGGACCTAACAGTCAGGAGTACCTTTACCTTTACCTTTAAGATTTTGTTACACGCTGTCCCTTTATCCAAGTGATATGAGATTCCAGGGGTATTAGGCGTGCTTTAACCCAGACTCTGTGTTTCCTTTGGGACCATAATACACAGCAGACACTGTAGAGTCTATATGATATATCAGTTATGTATAAATATATACAACCTGAAACCTATGATGAAGGCTTCCACAACAAGAGGTTCTGTCCCTCTCATGGCTGCTTGTCTTTTCCTGAGAACAGTCACATCCCGCATATTCTAATAAAACCTAATCCTGGTTTTATTACTACACAGGTAGCGGCCTCCATACCTTTGATGTGCTGCTGTGCTAATCTGCTATTTTAATGACCCACTTCCCCAAAATGGTCACTTCAGAAGTAGATTGCTTTTGAAATAAGTCATGTTAATTTCCTAGGATTTAGAGACACACCATTTAGGAATTTGGCCTAAGTTAATTAACCCAGCGGATAAGTAAAAAAATAAAAATCTGGGCCAAGAATACAAACTTCAAGCTGCCTTTATAACATTCCCTATGCATGATTAGCCTGTGAATGATCTATTTCAAGCAATATAATTGTATACCTAAGGTCATGAACAGTTAACTTTCTTTAAAAATATAAAATATTGGTTTTTCCATTAACAATATTTTTCTAACAATTTTCCATATTTCCATATTTCCCCCCCTACCCTTCCCTCATATTCCCATTTTGTTTTAATTCCATATTACTCACCCTGCGTGTTGTTTCCCTAAATTTCCCCCATTCATATAATCTTACTTTTTGTTATATACAATTGTGTTTGTTTATTCAAACCCTGCCAGTAAGTCCAATTCTTTATTTTGCTTCTTCATATATGCTGTAAATGGTTCCCATTCTCTTTTAAAGTCTTTGTTATCCTTTTCATGTAATTCATCTGTTAATTTTGCCAGTTTTTGCATATTCCATAAGTTTCCCTTGCCATTGTTCTTTCGTTGGTAATTCTTCTGTCTTCCAAGCTTTTGCTAATATAATTCTTGCCGCTGTTGTTGCATACATAAATAATTTCAAATTTCCTTTTTTTTTAATCATGATCTAAAATTCCTAAGAGGAATGCTTCTGGTTTCTTAACAAAAGACTTTTAAAGCATTTCCCCTCAATTCATTATATATCATTTCCCAATAATTTCAAACCCCTTTGCACTACAACTACATACAATAAAATGTACCATCTTTTTCTTTACATTTCCAACAGGTTTTATATCCCTTTTTTATACATTTTTGTCACTTTCTCTGGCATAATATACCATCTATACATCATTTTCATATAATTCTCTTTCAGTTAAGATACAGTCTGTAAATTTTAAATTCAGCTTCCACATCTTTTCCCAATCTCCCAGTTGTATATTATGACAAATCCTGAGCCCACTTTATTTGGGCTGACTTTATCATTTCATTCAGCGTTTCCCCATATAACAGGAGATTATACATTTTTAACTAATTTCGTATCACTCTCAAACATATCTTTTTGAAACCTTGATACTGTGTAGCTGAAACTTTTTTTATTGTCTTCCTTAAACTGTTCGTTCAATTGTCTATGATGCAGCCAACTTTGCAATGTAGTCTTTAGTTCCTCATATTCTTTCACCTTTAACCCTTTCTCAGTCTCTATTATTAATTCTCTGTACATAAGCCAATTTCCTCTCTTACTAAGAGGTTTTAATGCTAATGCTTCCACCGGCGAGAGCCACCGTGGATTTTTTTTGTTGACATAATAAGCACTGTCTAAGCTGGCAGTTATTATTCATTATTATTATTTATTGAATTTATATACCGCCCTATAACCAGAGGTCGCAGGATGGTTCACAGAAAGTGACAGATAACTCATTGCTGAAGAGCAGAAAACATAGAGATTCCCTGTACAAAAATAGGACACTAAGAGCGTATAATTTCAGAGAGGCTACACCATAATTGATGGCATGAAAACCTTCAGAGAGAGTGAGAAGGAAAAGAAAGTTCACACTTGCCCACCCCACTTTTGGTAAAGGTCATTCATCTCAGAGACCAATGGTGACTTTGTCACAAGGTCAGTCCTGAAGCCAGGTTGTGTCTATGTCATATTATATTCAAGATTATTTGCAGTTGCCCCACCAAAACTGTTAAGTTACAGGGTGGATTCCATTACAGTCATAACGTGGTGTTATGTTAGGTTCATGTTGCGTCTTTTCGGCTTGTGAGCACGGCAAACCAGGAAGTGTATACTTCCGGGTTTTGTTGTGCGCACATGTGCAGAAATGTCCTGTGCACTTTGTGCATGCACAGAAGCGATCTGCGCACTTCACACATACACAGAAGCGCTGTATGACGCTCTGCGCTTGCACAGAAGTGTTGCTCTAGTTGCAGAATTTTCGGGGTGCAAATGGCACCCCGAAATGGATCATGTCTGCTACTAGAGGTGCCACTATAATATGACACACGGATACAAAAACAGACAACTAACAAGCTCACTATACTTTTGATACTGGCAGTTCCTGATCGCAACATGCTGGCTGAAAATGGTCTGCAGTGCCCACCCTGCTTCTCCAATGGAACCACAAAGTGTGAAAGTGGGAAGACCATCAACTGCCTTGAGAATGAGACCCAGTGTGTTGATTTCCAAGGATCTATTAATGGTAACACTGCTACTCAGACAGGAAAAAAGGCCTAGTCGTTGGCTGGGTCACACAGACTTCCTCCTGCTCTCCCTCCCTCCCTTTCCCTTAAATGTTGCTGGCAAAGAGAGAGGGATCATATCTCTCACTGACCCCAATCTGCACCTTGCTTTGTGTTTTGCCTTCCTGGGCTGTGTCATTTAACTCTCATAATGCTACTTGCTTGTCCAGAATGAGGATTCAGAGCCCTTCTGAAAAAAGTAAAGTGCATTCATTGCTTCACCCCAGTTGCAATTGGATCTCTCCACCACTGGGATGCAGTCCAGAACAAAATGTGTCCTTCTTGCTCAAAAAGCATATTTATTATGTAAAAAGAATGTAATATTTTTTCTTAAATTCTGTGACAGTGGACAGTATCTGGCTAACTCAGACCATTGGTGCACGGATTCACAGTGTGCAACAGAATTTCTGCTCTCTTCCACCTGTATGTGCTCTGTATCCTCCCAATATATGCTCCACAGAATTGAGAAAACTCCCATATTGGTAGCCATATTGGTCTGACACAGTAGAAATATATATATTTTTTAAAAAATAAAATTGTCCAGTAGCATCTTAGAGACCAACTAAGTTTGGACAATACTGGAATATATATATATATATATATATATATATATATATATATATATATGTAAAGGGACACCTGACCATTAGGTCCAGTCGCACATGACTCTGGGGTTGCGGCACTCATCTCGCTTTAATGGCCAAGGGAGCTGGCATTTGTCTGCAGACAGATTCCAGGTCATGTGGCCAGCATGACTAAGCCGCTTCTGGCGAACCAGAGCAGTGCACGGAAGTGCTGTTTACCTTCCCACCGGAATGATACCTATTTATCTACTTGCACTTGACGTGCTTTCGAACTGCTAGGTGGGCAGGAGCAGGGACCGAGCAACGGGAGCTCACCCCGTCACCGACCTTCTGATTGGCAAGTCCTAGGCTCTGTGGTTTAACCCACAGTGCCACCCGCGTATATGTATATGTATATGTATATGTATATGTATATGTATATGTATATGTATATGTATATGTATATGTATATGTATATGTATATATGTATATGTATATACACACACTGTGAAACCATATGGCGTTGTGGAGTCCTGTGTTTCGCCAATGGGTTTTACAACACATTTTTTAATGAATCACTTTTTTGATGTGTCTAAATCTTGCCTTTGAGGAATAATGCTGTTTGGAGGAGGGCAAATTTGCCAAATCCTTCCTTCCCGAAAAGAGGAGATTTGGGATGAACAGGGGAGGGGCATATGGCTGATCTGCCCCAGGAGTGAAGAGGCAGAGTCCAGGCCATTTGAGCTGCCACTGCTCTCATTTCTTTCTGATCATCCATCTCCTGCCCTTTACAGCCTGGGCTTTGCTGGTGTCTCTCTTGAAGGCTGAGTAAGAATTCTGACGGGAGTTCCTGATTGGCTCTTGGGATTCCCCTTTTTCACCTACTTCATGTTAGATGTAGTTAACATGCAAATAGAAATGGTAAAATAAAAGGAGGATTCTCTGGATGCTTAGATCACAGTGTGGGGCAATGAGGGAGCCTGAGTTGGCATCCAACTGTTTGAGAGACAATGGAAAAATGAAAGACAACTCCAGCTGTTGGGATCTGCTAATCAGACCTTAATTGTCCCAGGCACTGGTTTTAAAACAGCATCTCCCCCCCCCCATCTCCCCCTTTGTCCCTCCTCTAATTCCTATTGGTTCCTTTTGACGCCCAGTTCATACCTTACTCCTTGGCATGTTAATCTGGTCAAAAGGAACCAATGCTTTAGGTACCACTCTGGCGGGAAGGTAAATGGTGTTTCCGTGCGCTGCTCTTGTATGCCAGAAGCGGCTTAGTCATGCTGGCCACATGACCTGGAAGCTGTCTGCAGACAGACGCCGGCTCCCTCAGCCTACAGAGTGAGATGAGTGCCGCAACCCTAGAGTCCTCCGCAACTGGACCTAATGGTCAGGGGTACCTTTACCTTTATAAAACTCTCACTCTTAGGGTCACTCTAAATCCTTATCAGACACAAAATATCTTGTTCACACTATCCTAACAAAAGACACTTCCCTTTGTTTATTGATCCTTTCATATGCAGGACCTACCTGGGCCATTTATCTCTCAGCAGGCAAAGGAATAGTAAATTCAAAGACAGCACTTAATTGGATTACAAGCAGTTTACACTCCTTTACATGATACAAAGCAGGGACAAACTTTCAAAGATACTACCAGTGTTAATACACAACTATTTCAGAAGCACATTGCAAGTATTAAGTTAAAAGAAAACATAGCATTTATAAACATAATTAAATTAACATAACATAATAAAAAGAAGGACACTTTTGCATTACTTTTTGGAACCTCACACAGCTTTTTTAGCTGCTGCATCCCACTGTGGACACATGCTAGGTTCACACACTCAAGGCTCACACACCAGAGAGGGAGTGTTGTTTTCAAATTTTGCTGTGTGGCCACAGCATGTGGCTTTTCACATGTCCAGGAGATGGCAGGGATAGAATTCCTCCCATTTTATTGCAACTCACCTGCCCACAAGAATTTGATTTGGTAAATCTTATTAATTAGGCCTGCTTTTCAGATCCTCTAATCTCATTATATTTTATAATTATAACCTGTTTATTAATAATCTTGATGTCTTGAGAGTCCTTTGGGTATGATAGCGATTTTAAATTACATTTGAGTTACTTTTTTACCTGAACTTCTAATGTTCAAAATTTTGTATATTCATGTTCTGATGAAATTATGATATTTTTCAAATTTCTTAAATATACACATTTTAAAACTAACTTATTAAAATTCTCATTCACCATCACAGACACAACCTGCTAGTTCCTAGGCAAAGGACTAATGTCAACATTTCTTTCCTTTTATCCAGTTATCCACAAGCTCTACAATGTCTCTTTCCAAGTTTTCCAAGGTTGTGCAACAACAGATTTTTGTGCCATTAAGGAAAAAAGATCTTTTATCGGAGCTGGGATATATTTCCTTAAGATTGCCAAAGAAAGATGCTATAACGCTTCACGAATCTCCCACCAGCTTGAACATGAAGGGTGAATGGGACAGTGTAGACCTCCTCCTTGTGTATTCCAAAATCCATGACAATGAGGAGGATTGGAAGCCTAGGGGTGAAATCCAGGACTGAGGATCTCTGTTTCTTTCTTTTTTTGCTTTTGGAGGAATAAAGGGAAGCAAGGGGCAGAGAAAAAGGGGTCGTGATGTGGGGATTGTGGATTCTACCTGCAAAGAACCTCGTAGTGTATCATTAAAAAACAGTTAAGTTTTCATTATGATCATTACAATGGAAAATAAAATGCCGGTTCTCAGATGTTGTAAACAAAATCAGTCCTTTTTCCCTTATGGGGTATCCAAGAGCCCAGATAGAGTCCTTACATAGGTTCCCTACTGGTAGGAGAAAATAACAGAGGCCAACCAGCGAATAATGAGAAGCAAAGCAGCTAGTAAGCCTGATCTTTATTGTTCTGTTGCAACAGGGTGCTCCCTCACACGCAGGAAAGGAGGAGGACCCAGAACGCAGGTGTGTCCGCCCTTATATAGACATTTTAAATTGCCCACCCTGGAGTTCAAGACCACCCACAGAAACATCATGCATACATCACAGAAGGGGCGTAGCTCAAGACCACCCCCCAGACATATCATACCTACATTACAGAAAGGGCGGTCTACAGCAGAAATCTGAGTGTGTTATTTATCTCCTGTCATTGTTTATCTCCTGTCTGGCAGGTTTAATGGTCACTTGATTGGATTGCCTGGGGAGCCTGGCCACTCTTTTGTAATGATAAATACTTAGTTCCTGAGCCAGGTCACAGGCTCACACCCTATTCATATCTTAAATGTGCCCTAAAGACAGGATTTGTGAGGAAAGAGACAATGGCGAGGTTTCCCACTTTGACCTTGCAGAGAAAGGTCAATTTGTTCAGGACTTTTTTCTGTGGGGTTTCAGACATGTGGTTTATATATTTATGTACGTGTTTGCTTGGTACATTTATGAACATATCTAAGACCTTAAAATTCTTATCACACAGATCTGTTTCTTTCAGATACAAATGCAATTATTATTTATTGATGTAGCTGAAGAGATCACAAAAGATAAAATACCTTTCAGACATGTTACGGGAAAAATCTGGGTGCGAGGCTGCTCAGCCACCCAGCTCATCGGGCAGAGCCCGTGGATCCCTGTGGAACAAAGAAGGAGACCAGCCACCAATCGGAGCAAATAGCTGTAGATCAAAGTTTATTGCGCAACAGGTTCAAAGAGGAATTGAACCCCGAGAATGGGGTGACAAGGACTTTTAAAAGTTCCTATCTTATCCCAGCATACAGTTCGCTAAACATCATCACTACATCATTACTACATCATCACTACAACACCAAAGGGGGGGGGGGTTATATATGATTAGCATAGGAGGAATGTTGGGGTAACATGCAAATACAGGATATGTACTGGGAAGTACATTCTAAGCACAAGAGGACAATAGAACTTTAGTTTGCATAGTCTGGCACCTGGGCAAGCCCGGAGGAGAGCTTTTGCCCAGCGATTGTCACCTAAGAGTATCTTCCTGTGAGTACGTGACCTCCTGCTTGGGGGATTATGGTGGGGACTGAGTGGTTTCCAAGCCCTTGGCCAATGATACAAAATGGCAGTGGAATGAAGAGAATTGGTGAAACCAGTGATTTTCTGTGAATTTCTAAGTGTTTAGGCTAATCTCAATACAGACAGTGTTTTTTGGAAGTGACCTGAATTAGCTTTGTTACATTGTATCCAGTTTTATGATTGGATTTCAAGGTAACAAGGTTTTGACGAGCTCAGTCCATTGTTCTCTCAGCAGGAGCTTGTCAGCGCTCATTGAAGTGTGCAAGATAGCTCGCACTGAACTGCTCTTCCAAAGCTAGAGCATTGCCTGGATTGGCTGAAGGGCTACATTTGATGCGATTTGATGATACATTGTTCATTCATAAAATACGTCATTCATTCATACTGCTTGTCTGTATATAGCTCCGGGATACGAGGTCAGAAATGACGCTTTATACTTGGGGTTTTGTGTGGTGCTTGGTGCAATGTTGTGATGGGGTGAGGGGAGCCCTAGTATGGCAGGGTTCCCTTAAGGTCATTGCCTCAAGCTCTACGTTCTTTACTTGGGAGTAAGACTCCATTCATATGCCCCCCCCCCCCATTCTGTAACAGACATTTTGTTAGATAACAGATTTTTCCTCTGAATAATTAACTTAGGGCATTTTTTTCAGCCAGAATTAACTGGAGCTCGGCTCTGGCACCTCTCAGGTGGGTGCCATTGCCATTTTAAGAGAAGAAAGAAGTTGTTCATGCTGAGCTCTGGCACCTGTGAATTTAGAAAGATAGCACTGATCTCTACAAACTATTCCTCTTATAATCGTCCTATCTTTTTATAATGAAGTTTTAGTTTTTCTTCCATTGCCAATTGATTAAAATAAAACAAGTCTTTCAGATGAATACTTCAGAGTGGAAAAGCATATATAGCAGACAGGAAGGCTGAAAGTAACAGGACCCTTGGGACAATCATGGTGGAGATTCAATATCAGTATTCAGGTTTTCCAGTCCATGGTGTATCATTCCTGGACTCAACCAGCTCATCTCTCCTGAGTCCTGACACTGATCTACAGGCCAATACATCAGTAATATAAGGATACTACCTCCTATCAATGTCTTATTCCCCACTGCCTCACCTCCAAAGGCCACAATGAAATAACCTGGGGAGGAAAATAACCATTTTCACCTTGGGGCTTTCCTTTTCTCATCCTGCCTCTCACGCTGGGTGATGTGCACTTCTCCACCTCTCCACCTGGTTAAAGGCACCAGGTTGAGATTTCCCCACCACCACCACTTGACAGCACATTAAACCTTTTATTTAATTTTATTTTTATTTTTAAAGCTCAGACCAATACTTTAATATCATCATGTGGTAATCGGAGCCAGAAAGTCAGAGAGTTGATCTGGTCCACAACTTCAAACGGGCCCATTCTCTGTGGGTCCAGTTTCCTGCACCTGCCCTTCTGTGGCAAATCAGGTTTTGACAGCCACACCTGATCTTCCACATTAATCTTGGTGCCAGGTTGTCGGTGCACATCGGCCAATATCTTATAGGCCTCTTTAGCACAGTCCAAACGCTCTTTTAGCAAAGTCTGCATTGTTGGCAGTTCTTCTACAAAGTCTCTTGCTGTCAGAACCGACAGGGTGTCAGTCGGGGTTGGGAAGGTTGTGAGGATAGTATCCATAACGGACAACACCACTTTGTGACCCACAAAGAGGATGTGGTAACCATCAATGCATGTGTATCCCTTTATAGATCACATTTTCCGCTGTGATCTGCAACAACAGATATTCAGAGGCTTACTAGTTCTCATACTGGAGGGGAAATAGCTATCATAACTATATTAAAAACAAAATACTGATAAGTTACAAAACTGACAGTGTAAACATGAAGGACCCCATGGATACAAGCAGGTTCCAGGTTCACCTGATTTCTGGGAAGAGCATGTGTGTGACATGCTAATTGTTTATTACTTTGTGCCTCGTTAGGATTAGTTTGTTTCCAGCTCAGCTTTACCATAAAGCCTGAGGGAGGAACACATTTATTAAAAGTACCTGCTTACTGAGAGTATAAATGTGGTTGAACTGGAAGAGGCACCTGGCCGACTCCCACAGAGTTCATTAAAAAGATGGCATCCAATATGACAAAAGAGATTTGTGTTACAATATAAAAATATAGGATGCACTCCCTATTTTCATAATTTCCTGCTCCTCACTGGACCAGTCCTTCCCAGTTGGAATCCTTGGTCACCCTTCCTTGGCCCATGAATTCCTCCAAGTCAACTTCTTCTTCCAGAGGTCACCTGTTGGTTCATTCCTCATTGGCTTCTAATCACTCAGGCATTATGAGGGTCTTCTTGAGTATATGCTTCTTACTTGAAGAGTTGGTTTTGACTACTGCTCAGGCTAAACAATACAGAGGTGTGGGAGCAGTGCAATGGTTGGGTAAGCCCCTTCCTTCTGGTCTGAAAGAATTAGCAAAAGGGGGTGCTTCTGGCAGGAGGTGTGAGGACTCTGACAGGATCCTGGAGTCAAACGGCCTTTCCCACAAAGCCTTTTAAGCACTAACTAGGCTTTGGGAAGCAGCCCTCCTGTCTCTTTCCCAATGCTGCTGCCACCCCAGGAGCTACTTCTGTGGCCCTTCTCTGCTGGCAGGGAGAAATCAGGACACCCTGGAATCAAGGCAGAACCCAGGACAGCTTAAGGAATTCCGTAGCCATTCCGGCCAAATCAGGACTGCTGAGGCGTATGCATTTAAATCAGCTTTAAAATAAATTTGCCTCCAAGGTGAATGGACTCTTGAAGTATAAGGAGGATATGAGAACATTTACAAAGCAAAATGGTTAGAGCTGGAGGCCCATAGGATTGGCGTAAAAGTCCACTGCCTTTTGAATATGACTTTTTGTATGTTGTGCTTTAAAAAGGCTACGGTACCTGGACATACAAACATTGTTAGGCCCAGCAAGTCTCTTTCACCACCTGTTCTAACTCTTTTATCATTTCACTTATTTGAGACATGTTTCATCTTGTATTGAGGTTAGATGATATAACCATGCATTCAAAAACTGTCAAATCTCTGCTTGCCTGCAGTTTTACATTAAAAACAAAACTTTGATGTTTTATATCAGGAAATACCATACTTCCCCATTCCAAACTATTGATTTGAAGGATACACATTTTAGAAGCAACTTTTTATTTGCCACAATCATTTATATTTATCATAATAACCACATTGATAGACAATAATACAGCACTATTTTCTCTGTGTCCTGCAACCCATTTCCCTCCATGAACAGCAAAAAAAGAGAGGAAGAGACAGGGATCCCAATGCCTGACTCTCACCACTAGGAATCACCCTCACATTGCTATGAATTATTGAATTCACAAAGAGGAGATTTATGCTGAACCATAATTACCCATCAATGTGAGGCTGGTGTTAGATATGTGAAGCATTATAATAGTTATTTCAACTGGAAAAGCGTTTGAGGCAGTGGAGATAAAGGGAAGTGCCAGAGAAACCAAAACTCCAAAGTATACTTTGAGGAAGTTGCAATACAAAACTATACAGACTTATCTGTGAGTAAGACCCATTGAAATCAGTGGCACTTACATCTAGATAGACAGGTATAGAATTGCACTGTAATCCCTTTGAAATAAATGGTTATTAGTTCAACCAAAAGTGCATAGGAGTGTGCTGAAATCCCTAGGAGTTTGCTCCAATCCTTCCAGCCAAATATATTTATTGGTGAGGGATGGGGTGGAAAATTGAGAAATATCTTTCGCTTTCAAGGAAGGAAGCAAACTTCCTTTGAAACTGGAGGTGGAACATAGATATTGTGGGTTATTTTGCCCTGCCTGAGTTTGTCTAATCCTCTTTTCAAGTAATCTAAGCTGGTGGCCATCACTGCCTCCTATGGAAGTGAGTTCCATGATTGAACTATGAACTGCATAAAATATTATACAGCATATAGCTTCTGAACTGCGCTAAGCATGCTTCATCCCTCCTTTCAACTATCTCAGCTAAAATATTTGTGATATTATGGGTTTAATCGTTAAATAGAATACTTTTCTTTTTTCTTTAACTTACTAAACACAAGCAAAATAATTAAGCAACATTAGGTTACCTTCTCCAGGACATCGGAAATTTTTGTTAGGTCTAATTGGAGATGAATCTATGTTTGCCACAATGGCCACAAGGATACTCCTGGCCCAGAAATGAAAATCACAGGAGATTCCAACATTGGAAGAATGTTGGAGTAAGATGGTGGAATATATTGAGTTAGCAAAGCTGACGGGGAAGATCCGGAATCAGCGCGACGAACTGTATCAAAAGGACTGGAGCAAATTTATATTATATATGAAAGAATATTGTAAATATCTGAAAACATTTGTAGCTGTGAGTTGAAATGTTTTGTAATGGCAATATAAGGAACTGATTTACATTTCATAAAGGGAAATATAAAAATAAGAGAGAAGGTAAAAAAAGTGGTTATAGAAATGCTAAGAATAAAGTAATTACGTACTGAAGTCAGAAAAAGGGGCGGGAGGAGGTCGATGCTTGGATAGAGCAATGTTTGAGCATATGGATTAATGTATGGATATTGTGATTACAAAACACTGAAAATGTAATAAAAAATATTTTAAAAAAGAAAAGAAGTGAAGCATAATCTGCATCAGCAAAATTCTTCAACTTAATCATAGAATTGTAGAGCTGGAAGGGACCTCAAGATTGATCTAGTCCAACCACTGTAACTCCCCCCATGGGACTCGATCATGAATTTGAGAGTTTCATGCTCTACTGGCTGAGCTATAGAAAACCCACATCAGCGGTGAAAGCCACAGTTGGATTGACCTAAGAGTGGACTAGTCACATTTATGGAAGAGGCTATCAGTGGCAATTAATTTGATGGATATACCATTTCCAGTTGCTGAGGGAGAACAGGGGGAGTAGGCGACTGCCCTCCTGTCATGATAGTCCTGTACCAATGGACATCTGATCATCCACTCCAAGAAGGATGCTGCTAGACTGCAGGGTTCTTCTTGTCTTCTGAAAATGGAGGGTGGGATTTGAAGCAGGGATAAACAACTACGTAGCTGGATTCAGTTCAAGACAATGTGGCTAAATCTAGTCATCACTAAACAAATCAGCTGGCTCAAAGTATCCTCTGCCTTTCACAACAATCTGACACAATTAGAACAAGGAGGGGCAAAGTTCAGTAAAATGATTTAATCAGCTCTCAGTAATAATCTTAGAGTCACTGTATTCTCTTAAGTGCCTACCAGTGTGTCCCTGGCACCTTTCAACAGCCCTGAGGTATGTCTAGCTTTGCCAGCTGAGCAGTCACCTGAGCAGTACCTTGAGGCTTTGATTGCACTTTGATTAGTAGCCTGGAAGAAGAGAAAAAGTATATTGTTCCTTCCAACTCAGTAAGCGAAGGCAAAAACAGAGGAATTGGATCAGAATTATTTTTTCTATTTCTAATGATGAGCATGGTCACATGGCCTCAATTGACTTTGCAGCCTTCTTGGAACAAGTTGCTCATTTGGAGCTGTTTGTGGTCCTGCAGTAACATTACCTTACAGTGGTACCTCTGGTTAAGAACTTAATTCATTCTTATCCTTAGGCACACTTTCACTAATGGGACCTCCTGCTGCGCGCGATTTCCATTCGCATCCTGGGGCAAAGTTTGCAACCAGGAGCAGCTACTTCCAGGTTAACCAGAATCATTCGTAGTCAGAAGTGTTCGTATCCAGAGGTATCACTCTGCTTTCTACCTCAGCCTTACTTGCCTGCCCCTGAAGTGATTGCTTTGCTGCCACTGAGTCACCCTCCTTTTTTCTGTGTGGATCAGTTTTACTGGTTGAAACCTCCATTGCAGCCACGTGCGCTGCAATATGAAGTCAACATTTTAACCACAGCTCATCCTATACTTCGCAGCCTTGCTGGGATGGATCTAGTATCCAGGCTTTTCTCTTCTTTAGAAGAGGAATCCTTAGATGGAGACTGCATTGAGGGGGTTTCTTGTAGGTGGCTTCCGGGCTTTGCCATTGCCTTTTTTGGTTCTCAGCTCCTTTATTGGGTGCCATCAGAATTTAAATTTTATATTACCGTATTTTTCGCTCCATAGGGCGCACCTGACCATAGGGCCCACCTAGTTTACAGAGGGGGAAATCAAGGAAAAAAATATGATTCCCCCCCCCCAGCTCTGCGATCAGCGGACAGGCTGCTGGCAGTCTGTGCGCTTCTCCCAGACCTTCTTCCTTCTTTTGCGGGAGGTGGGGGAATTCCCCCATCTCCTGCAAAAGTCCACAGGAGCCACGCACCCTTTAAGGAGCGCACGGCTCCTATCGGCTTTTCTACGAGGAGCGAGAAGGGACTGACGCAGCCAGTCAGTCCCTTGTCGCTCCTCGGGGAAAAGCCCCCAAGAGTGGCCCCGCAAAAGCCGTGTGCTCTTTAAAGGGGCTGCGCGGCTTAAGCTGGCTTTTCTGGGAGGTTGGAGAATTCCCCCACCTCTCGCAAAACCGGCAGAAGCCGCACGCTCTTTAAAGGGTGCGTGGCTCCTGTGGGCTTTTCTACGAGGTGGGAGAAAGGACTGATGCGGCCAGTCAGTCCCTTCTCCCTCCTGGGGAAAAGTCCCCAAGAGCGCACGGAGCTTGTGTGCAGCTCTTGGGGGCTTTTCCCGCCTGCCTCCCCCCTGCATTCGCTCCATAGGATGCACACACATTTCCCCTTGCTTTTTAGGAGGGAAAAAGTGTGTCCTATAGAACGAAAAATACGGTAACTGTATAGAAGAAAAAATTTGAAAAGTGCCTGTTGACAACTAATGAGATTGTGGTGAAATAATTCAGACAATTTCAACAGTGAGCTTTGAATTTCATCATTTTCTCTATGTCTTTATGCCAAAGTGTTGCCTGCAGCACAAACACGTAGCCTATAAATCCCTCCAAGTAAGCCTCTACGGGCATCAGTTCTCTTTCTAGAATGATGAAGGCACTCCTGAGCACATGCCTCCTCTTGGCCCTGCTTTCTCCAGGTAAGTAGGAACCAGTAGGATGGGGAACTTTTACAGTAATAATATTTAGAGGACAGAGGAATCCGGAGAGCTGAATTTAAGAGAGCTATTGTGTTGTAGACATTAGAGGGTCAGACAAGGATCCAGGAGACCAGGGTTCAAATCCCCACTCAGCCACAAAGCTCACTGGGGGATCCTGGACCAGTCACTATACCTCAGGTTAACTTACCTCACAGGGTTCTTGTGAGGATAAAATGGGGAGTAGAGAACCATGTACACAGCCTTGAGCTGCTTGGAGGCAAGTGCAGAAAACAAATAAATCAAAAAAAGAAGAAGCCAAGAGCAACTAAAATGGATAGAATTTTAAAATGATTTTTGAAATATCCTAGTAACTGAAGGTACTATGTTTAGTAGCCACTGGTAGCCTAATTCTGCATCATTTGCCTAAACCTTTTGTGAGGCCATTCAAGTTGATAGCTTTGTCAGTCTTACGAGAGAGGGATCAAAATGTTTGTATTTCCACTTTGTCCATGTCATGCAGAACAGTATGTGCTTCCAGGAAGTCCCCTCTTCCCCCCCCCTTAACTGTCCTAACCCCCTCCAAAAAAAAAAAAACATCGCCAACATTTTTCATAGGTGAGTTGCCCTAGCATAGCTAGTAGAACCCTTAAAGACCAACTCTCTTAACCCTGTTCATTTAACTCTGCTTAAAACTGGTTGAAATGCAAAATCTGTTCCCCAACAGGTCTAGTAAGTGATGGGACAGAGTATTCCTGCAGAGGGTACCCAGTTTCCACAATGCTGTTTTTTCATGCCTAAATGATGGGATAAGCCTTCCTGCTGCTCATCTGGCCATTGCTCCTTTATCTAAGCTCATGTCTAAGATTGTAATTGAACAGTAGGGGGGGGGAGGCATTGAAGTGATAGAGTGGATGGGAGGAAAAATGGGCCATTGGACAGGGAGGGTTTACCTCTTGGAAATAATTAAACCAGTGTTCTGGCCAATGGCTTTTACTCATTTCATTTTATTGAAAGATCTTGTTAACTTGAACCCCATTTCATTTAAAAGATTTAATTCTCTCTCACCTCCTTCTCTGTGTCAAATGAAGGAAATCACAAAACCAAATAATAATAATGTTAATGACAATAACAATCCATGAACTAATCTTTTGCTCCTGTCCTCAGCATTGCCTCTGAAGTGCAGAAAGGCATTTAACAGGACTGGACTGACATATGATCGCTATATAAGACAATATTGTAAATTTGGTCAAGATTTCTGTTCTGCCAGTGTTCTGCGTACAAATCTAGGTAAGATTTATCTGGTTTTTTGTCTTTTGTTTTTGGAATTACTAAATTAGTTGTAAGGAAGCTGTGGCACATAAGCTGTAGATGAATGAGAACTCCCATCTGCCTCATCTATCCTGGCCACCAGTCACAGATGATGGGAGATGTAGTCCAGCAGCATCTGGAGGATCGCAGCTTCCCAATCCTGCAGTAAGGAATCACTAACATTTGAAAATGGGGAATTTAAAATCACCTGATCACAAGCATCAGATTTCCATCTTGATGTACATATTCACCCATCCCTTCTTCCCTAGAGTGTGCGGTTGCCATTTTGTGGTTCGCCTCAAGTGCCAAAATACCTTGGGGCTATTCTGGGTGGGATGGTGGTGCTCACTTGACCATCTGTTCCTACATCATTGTTACATACTTGGAGGGAGAGGGGGAATGGGACAGTGAGGTTGGTGCAGTTGAAGTGCACTGCCAAGTCTTCTTCCTTGGCGATCACTTGTAGCTGAGTAAGTTTGTCTTCCATAAACACGGTTTTAACAATGAGTCCGTAAGTGACTGTGGAGGCCAATTCTGGATCCACATGTCCTTCCACAGTGGGGGCATTGGTTTCCAGACAGGAGTGGATTTGCCAAGCGTGCCTTCCTGCTAGCATGTTTCTCCCTTGCGTCCTGAGTTCAAGTGTCTTCAAAGCCTATGTCACCTTTGTTAAACGCTGTTCTCCAACTGGAGTGCTTGCAGGCCAGGGTTTCCCAGTTGTCAGTGTTGATGCTACTTTTTTTTTTTTATTTGCCTTGAGACAGTCTTTAAACCTCTGCCAAGTATCTTGGGTTGGGCAACAGGAGTTCAGGGAAGTATTTTCCCGCCCTGTAAATGGTTATGATCGACTAGCAGAGAGAATGCAGTGTATGGCACATGTATTGTCAGAAATATAGAAGAAGCCATGATACTTCATGCTGCAGATTGGACCTGAAATGAAGTTCTACATTCATTCCAAATTTAATGCCTTTTACTGAGCGCCGCAACCCCAGAGTCGGTTACGACTGGACCTAATGGTCAGGGGTCCCTTTACCTTTACCTTTTATGATCGTAATAAAGCTTTGAAAGCTTTGGTTGTATTTTACAAACTACGGTTGCAATCAAAATTATTCATGCCCCATTGCAAATTGGGTTTATTATCAAATTTTACAGACTTCTAGCTGTTTGCATTGAGAAAATCAAACAAAAGCCATTGAAATAGCTCTGCAAAATTGCTGCTTCAAGTGGCTCCCCCAAATTCAGCTGAAAATGCAACTTATACTGCCAAGAACAAGAACATTATTTATTTCAGTAGAAAGACCTACAAAATCATTTTCAAAAACAAGATAAAAGAAAAATACAGGGAAGATTAAAAGGCGGTCACTTTGTTTTATCCAGAGTATGTCGGTTTCTATTTCTTATTACTTCTAAGAGGAACTTAGCCAAGGCCAGGGTAGTATCATCTGAGTTATATTGGCTTCTCTACTCTCACTATTATTCAACCCATCCTTGGCAAGCATCTTTTAAATGCCTGCAGAAAAATTTGTATTCCACCAGGCTCATACAAGCCATTCAGAATACATCTTTCCATTGGTTAATTGATATCTGTTTCTTTTCTTTTTACAAAGTTTTTATTGTATGCTTTATGTATTATGAGTGGAATCATTTTGATATTTTTCTTTCAATGATATATAGGTGTTTGTACATATATATAAATTAATAAAGCCCATCACCTTAGATTGCAGAATTTAATAATATTTTGCATGTTGTTTGTTTGAAAAGGTTCTCATTCAGACATTACAGAAAATTGGAACCACTACAATGAATGTGTTTTAGGAGCAATAAACCTCCATATCTAAATATTTCTTTCAAATTCTTTTCATAGTGAAATTCCAAGGGCAACTTTTGAATCAATGCTCGCCATCCATAAGCTGTTCCTCAGGCCATTACAGCTTCACTGCAGGGGATGGTAAATTCTTTCAGATGAAGAAGCACTGCTGCAAGACTCCACTGTGTAACAATGCAACTCTCAGCCGTACGTTTCTGCATCAATTTAGAATCATTAACATGTTAGGGTTTTTCACTGAATTTGGCCATGGCCTGGATCCTTAGTCAATCAGCAGTACTTAGAGAATCTGTGCCTCATTCAAATGGGGTGAGACAGCCCCAGGTGGCTACAGGTTGGGTTGAGCAGCTCAGGACTATTAGGGGCTCTCAAGGGATGGAGAGTCAGGCAGGACGGGGAGGCAGTCATGAGGAGAAACTGTGAAAAAGAGGGACCTAGCTAGAGACACGGGTGGCGCTGTGGGTTAAACCACAGAGGCTAGGGCTTGCCGATCAGAAGTTCAACGGTTCGAATCCCTGCAATGGGTTGAGCTCCTGTTGCTCGGTCCCTGCTCCTGCCAACCTAGCAGTTCAAAAGCACAAAGTGCAAGTAGATAAATAGGTACTGCTCCGACGGGAAGGTAAACAGCATTTCTGTGTGCTGATCTGGTTCGCCAGAAGTGGCTTAGTCATGCTGCCAGATGACCCGGAGGCTGGTTGCAGACAAACGCCGGCTCCCTTGGCCAATAAATTGAGATGAGCACCGCAACCCCAGAGTCATCTGCAACTGGACCTAATAGTCAGGGGTCCCTTTACCTTTTACTTGGCAGCTACGTCTGCCAGAGAAGGGATGGATTGCCTTTCCAACCAGGCCTCTCCTTCTTCCTGCCCCTCAAAGGAGCACCATGCAGGATCAGATCATCCTACTGATAGGTGGGAGGATCTGATCCTGCACAGTGCCAGTGCCCCTTGTCCCAGCCATGTTTTTACTGTATGTTAAGATATGGTTACACATCGCCCCTATAGCCAAGTGATGTAAGATTCCATGGGAACCAGGCATGCTGTAAGCCAGGCTCTGTGTTTCCTGTGGGACCATAATGCACTCTGGTGTCTTTATGATATATGGTTATGCATAAATATATACAACCTGAGGCCTACAATGAAGACATCCACCAGAATATGTCCTGTTCCTCTCATAGGCACAGCAGCATCCTTGCCTTGGCAGTTTGTATTTTCCTGGGAATGGTCACATTCCTCATATTCTAATAAAACCTAATCCTGGTTTTATTACTACACAGGGAGCAGCCTCCATTCCTTTGTTGTGCTGCTGTGCTAATCTGCTATTTTAATGACCCACTTCCCCAAAACGGTTACCTCAGAAGTAGATTACTTCTGACATGAGTCATGTTGATTTTCTAGGGTTTAGAAGTGTCTAAAGAAGTGTCAGTTATGTCAGCTTAGGAACTTTGCCTACATTAAGTAACCCAGTGGATAAGTAAAAAAATAAAAATAAAAATCGGGAATAAGAATACAATCTTCAAGATGCCTTTATAACATTTCCTATGCATAATTAGCCGTGAATGATATTTCATGCAATATAATTGGATACCTAGGTGCATGAACAGCTCATAAACAGGTTATGGTCCCTTTAAGATAACATTCAATTTGATGGTCCAGATCAGATGGTGACAACCCACCTATCTTATCCAGGTGTCCTCCTAAATGACCCTTGAACTGTTTCTGGTCAGTCTTTTAATTGACAAAATAAGTACTGACTAAGCTGGCAGTTATTCTTAATTATTATTATTTATTGAATTTATATACTGCCCTGTACCTGCAGGTCTCAGGGAATTCACAGAAAGTGACGGTTAGTTCATTGCGGAAGTGCAAAAGACAGCCAGAAACTCTGTACAAAGATAAGGGACTAAGAGTATACCTTTTCATACAGGCTACACCATAATCAATGGCAGGAAAACCTTCTGAGAGATTGAGAAGGGAAGAAAGTTCACACTCCCCCACCCCCCTTTATGTAAAGGTCATTCATCTCAGAGAACAATGGTGACTTTGTCCCATGCTCAGTCCTGAACCCAGATTGTGTCTAGATTATATTTTATCCAAGAGTACTTGCAACTGCCCCACCAAAACTAAAAGGCCCTAGGGTGGATTCCATTAATACAACTCAGAGATACAAAAACAGAAGAAGACATTAACATGCTCACTATACTTTTGATTTTGGCAGTTCCTGATCGCAACATGCTGGCTGAAAATGGTTTGCATTGCCCATCCTGCTTTTCTAAAGGAACCATAATGTGTAAAAGTGAGAAGACCATCAACTGTCTTGAGAATGAGACCCAGTGCATTCAATCCAAAGTAGCTCTTCTTACCGGTAACATTGCTACTCAGACAAGGAAAAAAGGCCTAGTAATTCTTGGTCATGCAGACTCTCTCCTTGTCTCCTTCTCTCCCTTCCTCCTTTTCCCTTGCATGTTGCACGAACAATGAGAGGGATCATATCTCTCACTGACCCGACTCTGCACCCTTCCGTATTGTTTTGCCTGCCTGGTCTGTGTCCTTTAACTCTCATAATGCCACTTGCTTGTCCGGAAGGAGGATTCAGAGTGAGATGTGTATATAAAATACCCTTCTGAACAAAAGTAAAAAAAGTGCATTGATTGCTTCACCCCAGTTGAATCCGGATCTCTCCACCACTGGGATGCAGTCCAGGACAAAATGTGTCCATCTTACTCAAAACAAATATTTATTATGTAAAAGGAATGTATTACGTTTCCTTAAATTCTGTGACAATGAGCAGTATCTGGTTAACTCAGACCATTAGTGTAAAGATTTACAGTTGTGCAAGAGAATTTCCTCTCTCTTTTGCATGTATGTGCTCTGAATCCTCCCAAAATCTGCTCCACAGAATTGGGAAAAACCTCAGAATTCATTTAGGGGATACACAAAAGGAGGAAGAGAGAGAGGATATGTTCCTTTCTACAACCATACATTATTTTGTTGATGTCATGATTTAGCTACATCCGTAAAGAGTCTTTAACCCAAAGTGTTTGTAACCCGAGGTACCACTGTAAATCAATTTTTGATGTGTCTAGATCCAGTTTTAGATGGAGACCTCTCTATCAGCAAATTTTTCAGGAATAATGCTACATTGGGAGGGAATTTGAAATGAATGGGGGAGGGGCATATGGCTGATTTGCCTCAGGAGAACAGAGGCAATTTCCAGGCCATTTGTGATGCTTCTGCCCTACATTCTTTCTTCTCTTATTTCTGCTGCCCTTTACAGCCTTGGCTTTGCTAGTTTCTCTTTTAAGGGTTGAGTAAGATATCTGAGGTGAGTACCTGATTGGCCCTTGGGATTCACCTTTTTCACCTGCTTTATGTTTGACGTGTTTAACATGAAAATAGATATGGTAAAATAAAAGGAGGATTCTCTGGATACTTAGATCACAGTGGGGCAATGAGGGAGCCTCAGCTGGCACCCAACCATCCTGAGAGACAATGAAGTGCATCTCCAGCTTTTTTTGCTGCTGGATCACCCTGTTGACTTATGGCAGGTTCAGACACTCAAGGTTCAGACACCAAGGTGGGAGTGTTGTTTTCAGATCTTGCTGTGTGGCCGTAGCATGTGACTTTTAACATGCCCAGGAGATGGGGGGGGGGGGTAAAATTCCTCCCATTTTATTGCTACTCACCTGCCCACAAGAATTTGATTTGGTTAATCTTATCAATTAGGCCTGTTTTCAAATTCTCTGATTTCATTATATCTTATAAGTATAAGCTGTTTATTAAAAATCTTTGTGTCTTGAGAGTCCTTTGGGTATGATAGCAATTTTAAATTATATCTGATCTAACTTTTTTACCTGAACTTCTAATGTTGAAAATTTTGTATATTCATGTTCTGACGAAATTATATTTCTCAGATTTCTTAAATATACTCTTTTAAAAACTAACTTATTAAAATTATCATTCACCATCACAGGCACCATCTCCTAGTCCCTGAGTAAAGGACTAAAGAGTAAAGGCCTGGTAGATGAAGGGAACGCAGTGGATGTAGCCTACCTTGATTTCAGCAAGGCATTTGACAAGGTGCCTTATGATATTCTTGTAAAGAAGCTGGTAAAATGTGGTCTTGACTATGCTACCACTCAGTGGATTTGTAACTGGCTGACTGACCGAACCCAAAGGGTGCTCATCAATGGTTCCTCTTCATCCTGGAGAAGAGTGACTAGTGGGGTGCCACAGGGTTCTGTCTTGGGCCCGGTCTTATTCAACATCTTTATCAACGACTTGGATGATGGACTCAAGGGCATCCTGATCAAATTTGCAGATGACACCAAATTGGGAGGGGTGGCTAACACCCCAGAGCACAGGATCACACTTCAAAACGACCTTGACAGATTAGAGAACTAGGCCAAAACAAACAAGATGAATTTTAACAGGGAGAAATGTAAAGTATTGCACTTGGGCAAAAAAAATGAGAGGCACAAATACAAGATGGGTGACACCTGGCTTGAGAGCAGTACATGTGAAAAGGATCTAGGAGTCTTGGTTGACCACAAACTTGACATGAGCCAACAGTGTGACGCGGCAGCTAAAAAAGCCAATGCAATTCTGGGCTGCATCAATAGGAGTATAGCATCTAGATCAAGGGAAGTAATAGTGCCACTGTATTCTGCTCTGGTCAGACCTCACCTGGAGTACTGTGTCCAGTTCTGGGCACCACAGTTCAAGAAGGACATTGACAAACTGGAACGTGTCCAGAGGAGGGCAACCAAAATGGTCAAAGGCCTGGAAACGATGCCTTATGAGGAACGGCTAAGAGAGCTGGGCATGTTTAGCCTGGAGAAGAGGAGGTTAAGGGGTGATATGATAGCCATGTTCAAATATATAAAAGGATGTCACATAGAGGAGGGAGAAAGGTTGTTTTCTGCTGCACCAGAGAAGCGGACATGGACAATGGATCCAAACTACAAGAAAGAAGATTCCACCTAAACATTAGGAAGAACTTCCTGACAGTAAGAGCTGTTCGACAGTGGAATTTGCTGCCAAGGAGTGTGGTGGAGTCTCCTTCTTTGGAGGTCTTTAAGCAGAGGCTTGACAACCATATGTCAGGAGTGCTCTGATGGTGTTTCCTGCTTGGCAGGGGGTTGGACTCGATGGCCCTTGTGGTCTCTTCCAACTCTATGATTCTATGATTCTATGATTCTATGACTAATGCCAACTTTTCTCTCCCCCCCCCCCAGGTGTATTGCAAGCCCACATTTTCACTTTCCAAGGTTGTGGAACAACAGACTTTTGTGCCATCGGGAAAAAGCCAATCAAAATAATCGGAGATGGGAACTTTGTCCTTTCTGCTACCCAAGAAAGTTGTTACAATGCTTCACGAATCTCACACAAGCCTGAACATGAAGAGTGAATGGGACAGTGTAGACCTCCTCCTTGTGTATTCCAAAATCTATGGCAATGAGGGGGAATTGGAGGCCTAGTGTTGAAAATCAGGACTCAGGATCTCTGTTTCTTTCTTTTTTGCTTTTGGTTGAAGTAAAGGGAAGCAAGGGGCAGAGAAAAAGAGGTCAGAATACGGGAATTGTGGATTCTAACTTCAAAGAATCCTGTTGTGTATCATTAAAAAACAGTTAAGTTTTCATTATGATGATTACAATGCAAAATAAATGGTTATGGAGAATCAAATGCTGGTTCTCAGATCTGTTTCTTTCAGATACAAATGCAATTATCATTTATTGTTTAGCCACACCAATTACGAAAGATGCAATACATAAAACAGAATAAAAACAAAATTAACACATTGCACAACTAAAATTATTATTAGAATCAGATGATTCTTTAGATAAGAGGTTTCTCCTTTGAAAGATTTAAATTAGGGCATATTTTAAGGCAGAGTTCATTGGAGCTCAGCTCAGGCATCTCTCAGATTAGTGCCATTGCCATTCTAAGAGAACAAGGAACAAGTTTGTGGTGAACTCTGGCACCGGCAAATCTAGAAAAATAGCGCTGATCCCTACAAACCTTTCTCCTTATAATCGTAACTGTAAAGGCAAAACAGATCAATTTTTCAGAGGGCTAAGGGGATTTGTACCCTTTGAGTTTCATCTGCTGTAACAGCTGAGTCAGGTTCCCAGTTGATGCAAGCAATTTCATCCTCAAAATGCTTTGCAAACAAGTCACAGCATTGACAAGTCACAAGCACATTCCCTGGCTCCCAATAACAGGCCCTCCCCATTTTCACCTTGGACCTTTCCTTTTTCTCACCCAGCCTCTCACCCTGGGAGATGCCCACTTCTCCACCTCTCCACCTGGTTACTGGCACCAGGTTCAGATTTCCCACCACCACCATTTGCAGCACATTAAGCATTTTATTTTATTTTATTTTTTAAGCCCAGACCAATGTTTCATATCATCATGTGATTGAGATATTTTAGCATTACCTCATCTTTGTGACCCCCTTTTTTTAGTGCAAGGGGGTTTCCTAATTAATGAAACATTGAAAATGAATGGAGAGGGGAAATGCCACATTTTCTTAGATGTGATTACACACATATAACTTTACTTCATCCTTTAGAAATTTTGTTAGTATAACTTTACTTCATCCTTTAGAAATTGTTAGTATAAGCAAATACAAAAGACACACACATAGAAAGGAAATGAGTAGAAGGACGTATATTTAAAATGAAATTAATAGCAATGTTGATGCTGCTAGGATGTATAAAAGCTAGAACATCATAAAAGTAGGAAAGGAGGTTAAATAAAGAGGGAAGTATGAGAAACAGTAAAAAGAGAAAGACTGAAGGAAGGGAGGGAGGAGAAAGAAAGGAGAAAAAAGAGAGGAGTGTGTGTGTGTGTGTGTGTTTAAAATGGACATAATAGCTGTTCAGAAGTCAGATCACTGAAAATAGGTTACAAGAGGAGATGTTATCTACAACCGTTTCAGTCATGTAACTCCACTATGTCCAACCTGTAGATCGTGATTGACTGTTTGATCATGAAAAGAATTCTGCTGGACCGCTGTTGCTGAGGCCTCACCCTCCCTATCATGCTCCCTCTGCCAGAAACAAACCAAGCAGCCTCATCCCAATCTCCTCTCAAGGGAGGGGATGTTCTGATGCTGCACGCGCCCACCCTGTGCCACACCTGTCCCATCAGGGAAGCAGCCGGTGAGCTACTCTCACAAGATGGGGTTTTTTAAACCTGCCCCTGCCCCTTACCAGAGGAAACCTCACTTGTTGGATGCAGCCCCTGCAAAGGACATGCCTGCCCCACCCTGAGGGAGGACAAGCCCCCACCCCAGCAAGGTTTGGTGTGCATGGGCTGCAGCAAAAGCAAGTTTCTCTTTGGATGCCATGCTTGTGTTGCTTGCATCATCATCATCATTGATCAATTAATTAAAATTTTTACTTGCTATCTTGCCCAGGGCAGCTTAAAGTGACTAACAAACAACACCCCACAGAGAGGGAGGGGGTATTGGTTTGTGAGAAGGGGTCAATCTGGTTTTCATTATGTGCTTTGTGTTTTTCTCTTGTAAAGTGCCCTGAAATCAACAGCTGAAGGGCAGTATTCAAATGTTTTAAAAATAAAAATAAACCAAAGTGTGGGTGGGGGGTGGGAATTACATTATAAACACCCCACCCACTCCCAGAATATTAGGATGTCAACGCTCTTGCTAACAATTCTTCCCTTCAGGTCCAGGAGACACCTGTGGGTACAAAGGATGTCTGGGCGATTCCAGAAAGCAGGAATTAAATGACCACTCTCTGTTGCCCAATGTCTCCAGCAAAATATATCACCCAGGATGCCAAAAGAGATCTGTGGTACTAGTTTGGATCAAGACTGTATCCAAATATCCACCAGAAGTACAGAATACATATTTCAGAAAAATACAATAACAGTATTTTTAAAAATACTGATAAGCTACAAAACTGACAGTGTAAACTTGAATGGCCCCATGGATGCGAGCAGGTCCCAGGTTCACCTGATGTCTTAGAAGAGCATGTGTGTGACCTGCTAATTGTTGATTACTTTCTGCCTCATTAGGATTAGTTTGTTTCCAGCTCAGTTTTACCATAAAGCCTGAGGGAGGAACACATTTATTAAAATGAGGGCCTCCCTGAGGATATATAAGGATTTTCACAGTTGGTTTCGACTAGTGCCCAGGCTGAACAAGACAGAGGTCTGGGAGCAGTGCAATGGTTGGGCAAGCCCCTGGTTTCTGGTCTGAAAGGTGCTTCCAGCAGGAGGCGTGAGGACTCTGACAGGGTCCTAGAGTCCAACTGTCTTCTTCCCAAAGCCTTTTAAGGACTAACTAGGCTTTGGGAAAGGAGCCCTCACATCTCCTTCCCAATGCCGCTGCCACCCCAGGAGGTGCTTCTGTGATCCTTCTCTGCTGGCAGGGAGAAATCAGGACACCCTGGAATCAAGGTACAACCCATGGCAGCTTATTAATGAATATTCTAGCCATTCTTACCAAATCGGGACTGTTGAGGGGTATACATTCAAATCAGCTTTAAAATAACTTTGTCTCCAAGGTGAATGGACTCTTGAACTGTAAGGAGAATATGAGAACATTTACAAAGCAAAATGGTCAGAGCTGGAGGCCCATAGGATTGGTGTAAAAGCCCAATGCCTTTTGAATATGACTTTTTGTATGTTGTTTTTTAACAAGTCTAAGGTACCTGAAGAAAGAAAGATCATTAGGCCCAGCCAGTCTCTTTCACCACCTGTTCTAACTCTTTTATCATTTCACTTATTTGAGAGATGTGTCGTCTTGTATTGAGGTTAGATGATATAACCTTGCATTCAAAAACCGTCAAATCTCTACTTGCCTGCAGTTTTACATTAAAAACAAAGCTTTGATGCTTTATATCAGGAAATACCATACTTCTCCATTCCAAACTATTGATTTGGAGGATATACATCATAGAAGCAAATTTTTATTTTCTGCAATCATTAATATTTATCACAATAGGAATAATGATACACAATACAGCACTCTTTTCTCTGTGTGCTGCATCCTATTTCCCGCCACCAACAGCAAAAAAGAAAGAGACAGAAATCTTGATTCCAAGCATTGCCATCAGGCATCCAACCCACTCACACAACTGCTGTGAATTCACAAGGGGAAGGTTTATGATGAACCAAAATTACCCATCAGCGTGAGGCTGGTGTGAGATATGTGAAGCATTAGAATAGTTATTTCAATTGGAAAAGAGTTTGAGGAAGGGGAGATAAAGGGAAGTGCCAGAGAAACCAAAACTCCAAAGTATATTTTGAAGAAGTTGCAATACAAAACTATACAGACTTATCTGGGAGTAAGACCCATTGAAATCAGTGGCACTTACATCTAGGTAGACAGATATAGAATTGCATTGTAATCCCTTTGAAATAAATGGTTACTACTTCCATAAACAGTGCATAGGAGTGTGCTGAAATCCCTACGAGTTTGCTCCAGTCCTTCCAGCCAAATATATTTATTGGTGAGGGATGGGGCGGAAAATTGAGAAACATCTTTCGCTATCAAGGAAAGAAGCAAACTTCCTTTGAAACTGAAGGTGGAACATAGATATTGTGGGTTATTTTGCCCCGCTGCGCTCCGGAGTCTTTGGGTGAATGGACCTTGTTTTAGAGGGGGAGAACAAGTTTTTTTTTCCCCCTGTTCTCCCCCTCCAATGGTTTTGTGCGTCCTATAGAGCAATTACGGTATTACACAGCACATAGCTTCTGAACTGCACTAATCGTGGGGATTCATGGGCCAAGGAAGGGTGACCAAGGATTCCAATTAGGAAGGACTGGTCCAGTGAGGAGCAGGAAATTATGGAAATAGAGAGTGCATGCTTTTCCCAGAAATCCTATATTTTTATATTGTAACACAAATCTCTTTTGTCATATTGGATGCAATCTTTTTAAGGAACTCTGTGGGAGTCAGCCAGGTGCCTTTTCCAGTTCAACCACATTTACACTCTCAATAAGTAGGTACTTCTAATAAATGTGTTCCTCCCTCAGGCTTTATGGTAAAGCTGAGCTGGAAACAAACTAATCCTAATGAGGCACAAAGTAATAAACAATTAGCATGTCACACAAATGCTCTTCCCACAAATCAGGTGAACCTGGAACCTGCTTGTATCCATGGGGTTATTCAAGTTTGCACTGTCAGTTTTGTAACTTATCAGTATTTTGTTTTTAATATAGTTATGATAGCTATTTTCCCTCCAGTATGAGAACTAGTAAGTCTCTGAATATCTGCTGTTGCAGATCACAGTGGAAAATGTGATCTATAAAGGGATACACATGCATTGATGGTTACCACATCCTCTTTGTGGGTCACAAAGTGGTGTTGTCCGTTATGGATACTATCCTCACAACCTTCCCAATCCCGACTGACACCCTGTCGGTTCTGACAGCAAGAGACTTTGTAGAAGAACTGCCAACAATGCAGACTTTGCTAAAAGAGCGTTTGGACTGTGCTTTGTTGTTGTTTAGTCGTTTAGTCGTGTCCGACTCTTCGTGACCCCATGGACCAGAGCACGCCAGGCACTTCTGTCCTCCACTGCCTCCCGCAGTTTGATCAAACTCATGCTGGTAGCTTCAAGAACACCATCCAACCATCTCATTCTCCGTCGTCCCCTTCTCCTTGTGCCCTCCATCTTTCCCAACATCAGGGTCTTTTCCAGGGAGTCTTCTCTTCTCATGAGGTGGCCAAAGTATTGGAGCCTCAGCTTCAGGATCTGTCCTTCCAGTGAGCACTCAGGGCTGATTTCCTTCAGAATGGAGAGGTTTGATCTTCTTGCAGTCCATGGGACTCTCAAGAGTCTCCTCCAGCACCATAATTCAAAAGCATCAATTCTTCGGCGATCAGCCTTCTTTATGGTCCAGCTCTCACTTCCATACATCACTACTGGGAAAACCATGGCTTTTACTATACGGACCTTTGTTGGCAAGGTGATGTGTCTGCTTTTTAAGATGTTGTCTAGGTTTGCCATCGCCTTTCTCCCAAGGAGCAGGCGTCTTTTAATTTCGTGGCTGCTGTCACCATCTGCAGTGATCATGGAGCCCAAGAAAGTAAAATCTCTCACTGCCTCCATTTCTTCCCCTTCTATTTGCCAGGAGGTGATGGGCCCAGTGGCCATGATCTTTGTTTTTTTTTATGTTGAGCTTCAGACCATATTTTGCACTCTCCTCTTTCACCCTCATTAAAAGGTTCTTTAATTCCTCTTCACTTTCTGCCATCAAGGTTGTGTCATCTGCATATCTGAGGTTATCTGAGGACTGTGCTAAAGAGGCCTATAAGATATTGGCCGATGTGCACCAACAACCTGGCACCAAGATTAATGTGGAAGATCAGGTGTGGCTGTCAAAACCTGATTTGCCACAGAAGGGCAGGTGCAGGAAACTAGACCCACAGAGAGTGGGCCCGTTTGAAGTTGTGGACCAGATCAACTCTCTGACTTTCTGGCTCCGATTACCACATGATGATATTAAAGTATTGGTCTGAGCTTTAAAAATAAAAATAAAATTAAATAAAAGGCTTAATGTGCTGTCAAGTGGTGGTGGTGGCGAAATCTCAACCTGGTGCCTTTAACCAGGTGGAGAGGTGGAGAAGTGCACATCACCCAGCGTGAGAGGCAGGATGAGAAAAGGAAAGCCCCAAGGTGAAAATGGTTATTTTCCTCCCCAGGTTATTTCATTGTGGCCTTTGGAGGTGAGGCAGTGGGGAATAAGACATTGATAGGAGGTAGTATCCTTATATTACTGATGTATTGGCCTGTAGATCAGTGTCAGGACTCAGGAGAGATGAGCTGGTTGAGTCCAGGAATGATACACCATGGACTGGAAAACCTGAATACTGATATTGAATCTCCACCATGATTGTCCCAAGGGTCCTGTTACTTTCAGCCTTCCTGTCTGCTATATATGCTTTTCCACTCTGAAGTATTCATCTGAAAGACTTGTTTTATTTTAATCAATTGGCAATGGAAGAAAAACTAAAACTTCATTATAAAAAGATAGGACGATTATAAGAGGAATAGTTTGTAGAGATCAGTGCTATCTTTCTAAATTCACAGGTGCCAGAGCTCAGCATGAACAACTTCTTTCTTCTCTTAAAATGGCAATGGCACCCACCTGAGAGGTGCCAGAGCCGAGCTCCAGTTAATTCTGGCTGAAAAAAATGCCCTAAGTTAATTATTCAGAGGAAAAATCTGTTATCTAACAAAATGTCTGTTACAGAATGGGGGGGGGGGGCATATGAATGGAGTCTTACTCCCAAGTAAAGAACGTAGAGCTTGAGGCAATGACCTTAAGGGAACCCTGCCATACTAGGGCTCCCCTCACCCCATCACAACATTGCACCAAGCACCACACAAAACCCCAAGTATAAAGCGTCATTTCTGACCTCGTATCCTGGAGCTACATACAGACAAGCAGTATGAATGAATGACGTATTTTATGAATGAACAATGTATCATCAAATCGCATCAAATGTAGCCCTTCAGCCAATCCAGGCAATGCTCTAGCTCTGGAAGAGCAGTTCAGTGCGAGCTATCTTGCACACTTCAATGAGCGCTGACAAGCTCCTGCTGAGAGAACAATGGACTGAGCTCATCAAAACCTTGTTACCTTGAAATCCAATCATAAAACTGGATACAATGTAACAAAGCTAATTCAGGTCACTTCCAAAAAACACTGTCTGTATTGAGATTAGCCTAAACACTTAGAAATTCACAGAAAATCACTGGTTTCACCAATTCTCTTCATTCCACTGCCATTTTGTATCATTGGCCAAGGGCTTGGAAACCACTCAGTCCCCACCATAATCCCCCAAGCAGGAGGTCACGTACTCACAGGAAGATACTCTTAGGTGACAATCGCTGGGCAAAAGCTCTCCTCCGGGCTTGCCCAGGTGCCAGACTATGCAAACTAAAGTTCTATTGTCCTCTTGTGCTTAGAATGTACTTCCCAGTACATATCCTGTATTTGCATGTTACCCCAACATTCCTCCTATGCTAATCATATATAAACCCCCCCCCCCTTTGGTGATGTAGTGATGATGTAGTAATGATGTAGTGATGATGTTTAGCGAACTGTATGCTGGGATAAGATAGGAACTTTTAAAAGTCCTTGTCACCCCATTCTCGGGGTTCAATTCCTCTTTGAACCTGTTGCGCAATAAACTTTGATCTACAGCTATTTGCTCCGATTGGTGGCTGGACTCCTTCTTTGTTCCACAGGGATCCACGGGCTCTGCCCGATGAGCTGGGTGGCTGAGCAGCCTCGCACCCAGATTTTTCCCGTAACATGTCTGAAAGGTATTTTATCTTTTGTGATCTCTTCAGCTACATCAATAAATAATAATTGCATTTGTATCTGAAAGAAACAGATCTATGTGATAAGAATTTTAAGGTCTTAGATATGTTCATAAATGTACCAAGCAAACACGTACATAAATATATAAACCACATGTCTGAAACCCCACAGAAAAAAGTCCTGAACAAATTGACCTTTCTCTGCAAGGTCAAAGTGGGAAACCTCGCCATTGTCTCTTTCCTCACAAATCCTGTCTTTAGGGCACATTTAAGATATGAATAGGGTGTGAGCCTGTGACCTGGCTCAGGAACTAAGTATTTATCATTACAAAAGAGTGGCCAGGCTCCCCAGGCAATCCAATCAAGTGACCATTAAACCTGCCAGACAGGAGATAAACAATGACAGGAGATAAATAACACACTCAGATTTCTGCTGTAGACCGCCCTTTCTGTAATGTAGGTATGATATGTCTGGGGGGTGGTCTTGAGCTACGCCCCTTCTGTGATGTATGCATGATGTTTCTGTAGGTGGTCTTGAACTCCAGGGTGGGCAATTTAAAATGTCTATATAAGGGCGGACACACCTGCGTTCTGGGTCCTCCTCCTTTCCTGCGTGTGAGGGAGCACCCTGTTGCAACAGAACAATAAAGATCAGGCTTACTAGCTGCTTTGCTTCTCATTATTCGCTGGTTGGCCTCTGTTATTTTCTCCTACCAGTAGGGAACCTATGTAAGGACTCTATCTGGGCTCTTGGATACCCCATAAGGGAAAAAGGACTGATTTTGTTTACAACATCTGAGAACCGGCATTTTATTTTCCATTGTAATGATCATAATGAAAACTTAACTGTTTTTTAATGATACACTACAGGGTTCTTTGCAGGTAGAATCCACAATCCCCACATCACGACCCCTTTTTCTCTGCCCCTTGCTTCCCTTTATTCCTCCAAAAGCAAAAAAAGAAAGAAACAGAGATCCTCAGTCCTGGATTTCACCCCTAGGCCTCCAATCCTCCTCATTGCCATGGATTTTGGAATATACAAGGAGGAGGTCTACACTGTCCCATTCACCCTTCATGTTCAAGCTGGTGGGAGATTCGTGAAGCGTTATAGCATCTTTCTTTGGCAATCTTAAGGAAATATATCCCAGCTCCGATAAAAGATCTTTTTTCCTTAATGGCACAAAAATCTGTTGTTGCACAACCTTGGAAAACTTGGAAAGAGACATTGTAGAGCTTGTGGATAACTGGATAAAAGGAAAGAAATGTTGACATTAGTCCTTTGCCCAGGAACTAGCAGGTTGTGTCTGTGATGGTGAATGAGAATTTTAATAAGTTAGTTTTAAAATGTGTATATTTAAGAAATTTGAAAAATATCATAATTTCATCAGAACATGAATATACAAAATTTTGAACATTAGAAGTTCAGGTAAAAAAGTAACTCAAATGTAATTTAAAATCGCTATCATACCCAAAGGACTCTCAAGACATCAAGATTATTAATAAACAGGTTATAATTATAAAATATAATGAGATTAGAGGATCTGAAAGCAGGCCTAATTAATAAGATTAACCAAATCAAATTCTTGTGGGCAGGTGAGTTGCAATAAAATGGGAGGAATTCTATCCCTGCCATCTCCTGGACATGTGAAAAGCCACATGCTGTGTCCACACAGCAAAATTTGAAAACAACACTCCCTCTCTGGTGTGTGAGCCTTGAGTGTGTGAACCTAGCATGTGTCCACAGTGGGATGCAGCAGCTAAAAAAGCTGTGTGAGGTTCCAAAAAGTAATGCAAAAGTGTCCTTCTTTTTATTATGTTATGTTAATTTAATTATGTTTATAAATGCTATGTCTTCTTTTAACTTAATACTTGCAATCTGCTTCTGAAATAGTTGTGTATTAACACTGGTAGTATCTTTGAAAGTTTGTCCCTGCTTTGTATCATGTAAAGGAATGTAAACTGCTTGTAATCCAATTAAGTGCTGTCTTTGAATTTACTATTGCTTTGCCTGCTGAGAGATAAATGGCCCAGGTAGGTCCTGCATATGAAAGGATCAATAAACAAAGGGAAGTGTTTTTTGTTAGGATAGTGTGAACAAGATATTTTGTGTCTGATAAGGATTTAGAGTGACCCTAAGAGTGAGAGTTTTATAAAGGTAAAGGTACCCCTGACCATTAGGTCCAGTTGCGGAGGACTCTAGGGTTGCGGCACTCATCTCACTCTGTAGGCTGAGGGAGCCGGCGTCTGTCTGCAGACAGCTTCCAGGTCATGTGGCCAGCATGACTAAGCCGCTTCTGGCATACAAGAGCAGCGCACGGAAACACCATTTACCTTCCCGCCAGAGTGGTACCTAAAGCATTGGTTCCTTTTGACCAGATTAACATGCCAAGGAGTAAGGTATGAACTGGGCGTCAAAAGGAACCAATAGGAATTAGAGGAGGGACAAAGGGGGAGATGGGGGGGGGAGATGCTGTTTTAAAACCAGTGCCTGGGACAATTAAGGTCTGATTAGCAGATCCCAACAGCTGGAGTTGTCTTTCATTTTTCCATTGTCTCTCAAACAGTTGGATGCCAACTCAGGCTCCCTCATTGCCCCACACTGTGATCTAAGCATCCAGAGAATCCTCCTTTTATTTTACCATTTCTATTTGCATGTTAACTACATCTAACATGAAGTAGGTGAAAAAGGGGAATCCCAAGAGCCAATCAGGAACTCCCGTCAGAATTCTTACTCAGCCTTCAAGAGAGACACCAGCAAAGCCCAGGCTGTAAAGGGCAGGAGATGGATGATCAGAAAGAAATGAGAGCAGTGGCAGCTCAAATGGCCTGGACTCTGCCTCTTCACTCCTGGGGCAGATCAGCCATATGCCCCTCCCCTGTTCATCCCAAATCTCCTCTTTTCGGGAAGGAAGGATTTGGCAAATTTGCCCTCCTCCAAACAGCATTATTCCTCAAAGGCAAGATTTAGACACATCAAAAAAGTGATTCATTAAAAAATGTGTTGTAAAACCCATTGGCGAAACACAGGACTCCACAACGCCATCTGGTTTCACAGTGTGTGTATATACATATACATATACATATACATATACATATACATATACATATACATATACATATACGCGGGTGGCACTGTGGGTTAAACCACAGAGCCTAGGACTTGCCAATCAGAAGGTCGGTGACGGGGTGAGCTCCCGTTGCTCGGTCCCTGCTCCTGCCCACCTAGCAGTTCGAAAGCACGTCAAGTGCAAGTAGATAAATAAGTATCATTCCGGTGGGAAGGTAAACAGCACTTCTGTGCACTGCTCTGGTTCGCCAGAAGCGGCTTAGTCATGCTGGCCCCATGACCTGGAATCTGTCTGCCAGCTCCCTTGGCCATTAAAGCGAGATGAGTGCCGCAACCCCAGAGTCATGTGCGAGACTGGACCTAATGGTCAGGTGTCCCTTTACATATATATATATATATATATATATATATATATATATATATATAACAGTATTGACCAAACTTAGTTGGTCTCTAAGATGCTACTGGACAATTTTATTTTTTAAAAAATATATATATTTCTACTGTGTCAGACCAATATGGCTACCTACCTGAATCTGGTTTCACAGTGTTATAACACTTATAAAGTGCTTTATCTTTATGAATGTAGCTAAATCATGACATCAGCAAAATGACGTATGCTTTCTCCCTCCTCCTGTCTATCCCCTAAATACATTTTGGGAGTTTTCTCAATTCTGTGGAGCATATATTGGGAGGATACAGAGCACATACAGGTGGAAGAGAGCAGAAATTCTGTTGCACATTATGAATCCGTGCACCAATGGTCTGAGTTAGCCAGATACTGTCCACTGTCACAGAATTTAAGAAAAAATATTACATTCTTTTTACATAATAAATATGCTTTTTGAGCAAGAAGGACACATTTTGTTCTGGACTGCATCCCAGTGGTGGAGAGATCCAATTGCAACTGGGGTGAAGCAATGAATGCACTTTACTTTTTTCAGAAGGGCTCTGAATCCTCATTCTGGACAAGCAAGTAGCATTATGAGAGTTAAATGACACAGCCCAGGAAGGCAAAACACAAAGAAAGGTGCAGATTGGGGTCAGTGAGAGATATGATCCCTCTCTCTTTGCCAGCAACATTTAAGGGAAAGGGAGGGAGGGAGAGCAGGAGGAAGTCTGTGTGACCCAGCCAACGACTAGGCCTTTTTTCCTGTCTGAGTAGCAGTGTTACCATTAATAGATCCTTGGAAATCAACACACTGGGTCTCATTCTCAAGGCAGTTGATGGTCTTCCCACTTTCACACTTTGTGGTTCCATTGGAGAAGCAGGGTGGGCACTGCAGACCATTTTCAGCCAGCATGTTGCGATCAGGAACTGCCAGTATCAAAAGTATAGTGAGCTTGTTAGTTGTCTGTTTTTGTATCCGTGTGTCATATTATAGTGACACCTCTAGTAGCAGACATGATCCATTTCGGGGTGCCATTTGCACCCCGAAAAGTCTGCAACTAGAGCAACACTTCTGTGCATGCGCAGAGCGTCATACAGCGCTTCTGTGTATGTGTGAAGTGCGCAGATCGCTTCTGTGCATGCACAAAGTGCACAGGACATTTCTGCACATGTGCGCACAACAAAACCCGGAAGTATACACTTCCTGGTTTGCCGTGCTCACAAGCCGAAAAGACGCAACATGAACCTAACATAACACCACGTTATGACTGTAATGGAATCCACCCTGTAACTTAACAGTTTTGGTGGGGCAACTGCAAATAATCTTGAATATAATATGACATAGACACAACCTGGCTTCAGGACTGACCTTGTGACAAAGTCACCATTGGTCTCTGAGATGAATGACCTTTACCAAAAGTGGGGTGGGCAAGTGTGAACTTTCTTTTCCTTCTCACTCTCTCTGAAGGTTTTCATGCCATCAATTATGGTGTAGCCTCTCTGAAATTATACGCTCTTAGTGTCCTATTTTTGTACAGGGAATCTCTATGTTTTCTGCTCTTCAGCAATGAGTTATCTGTCACTTTCTGTGAACCGTCCTGCGACCTCTGGTTATAGGGCGGTATATAAATTCAATAAATAATAATAATGAATAATAACTGACAGCTTAGACAGTGCTTATTATGTCAACAACAAAAATCCACGGTGGCTCTCGCCGGTGGAAGCATTAGCATTAAAACCTCTTAGTAAGAGAGGAAATTGGCTTATGTACAGAGAATTAATAATAGAGACTGAGAAAGGGTTAAAGCTGAAAGAATATGAGGAACTAAAGACTACATTGCAAAGTTGGCTGCATCATAGACAATTGAACGAACAGTTTAAGGAAGACAATAAAAAAAGTTTCAGCTACACAGTATCAAGGTTTCAAAAAGATATGTTTGAGAGTGATACAAAATTAGTTAAAAATGTATAATCTCCTGTTATATGGGGAAACGCTGAATGAAATGATAAAGTCAGCCCAAATAAAGTGGGCTCAGGATTTGTCATAATATACAACTGGAAGATTGGGAAAAGATGTGGAAGCTGAATTTAAAATTTACAGACTGTATCTTAACTGAAAGAGAATTATATGAAAATGATGTATAGATGGTATATTATGCCAGAGAAAGTGACAAAAATGTATAAAAAGGGATATAAAACCTGTTGGAAATGTAAAGAAAAAGATGGTACATTTTATTGTATGTAGTTGGAGTGCAAAGGGGTTTGAAATTATTGGGAAATGATATATAATGAATTGAGGGGAAATGCTTTAAAAGTCTTTTGTTAAGAAACCAGAAGCATTCCTCTTAGGAATTTTAGATCATGATTAAAAAAAAAGGAAATTTGAAATTATTTATGTATGCAACAACAGCGGCAAGAATTATATTAGCAAAAGCTTGGAAGACAGAAGAATTACCAACGAAAGAACAATGGCAAGGGAAACTTATGGAATATGCAGAACTGGCAAAATTAACAGATGAATTACATGAAAAGGATAACAAAGACTTTAAAAGAGAATGGGAACCATTTACAGCATATATGAAGAAGCAAAATAAAGAATTGGACTTACTGGCAGGGTTTGAATAAACAAACACAATTGTATATAACAAAAAGTAAGATTATATGAATGGGGGAAATTTAGGGAAACAACACGCAGGGTGAGTAATATGGAAATAAAACAAAATGGGAATATGAGGGAAGGGTAGGGGGGAAATATGGAAATATGGAAAATGGTTAGAAAAATATTGTTAATGGAAAAACCAATATTTTATATTTTTAAAGAAAGTTAACTGTTCATGACCTTAGGTATACAATTATATTGCTTGAAATAGATCATTCACAGGCTAATCATGCATAGGGAATGTTATAAAGGCAGCTTGAAGTTTGTATTCTTGGCCCAGATTTTTATTTTTTTACTTATCCGCTGGGTTAATTAACTTAGGCCAAATTCCTAAATGGTGTGTCTCTAAATCCTAGGAAATTAACATGACTTATTTCAAAAGCAATCTACTTCTGAAGTGACCATTTTGGGGAAGTGGGTCATTAAAATAGCAGATTAGCACAGCAGCACATCAAAGGTATGGAGGCCGCTACCTGTGTAGTAATAAAACCAGGATTAGGTTTTATTAGAATATGCGGGATGTGACTGTTCTCAGGAAAAGACAAGCAGCCATGAGAGGGACAGAACCTCTTGTTGTGGAAGCCTTCATCATAGGTTTCAGGTTGTATATATTTATACATAACTGATATATCATATAGACTCTACAGTGTCTGCTGTGTATTATGGTCCCAAAGGAAACACAGAGTCTGGGTTAAAGCACGCCTAATACCCCTGGAATCTCATATCACTTGGATAAAGGGACAGCGTGTAACAAAATCTTAAAGGTAAAGGTAAAGGTACTCCTGACTGTTAGGTCCAGTCGCGGACTCTGAGGTTGTGCGCTCATCTCGCTCTATAGGCCGAGGGAGCCAGCGTTTGTCTGCAGACAGCTTCCGGGTCATGTGGCCAGCATGATTAAGCCGCTTCTGGCGAACCAGAGGAGCTCACGAAAATGCCGTTTACCTTCCCGTCAGAGCGGTACCTGTTTATCTACTTGCATTTTTGACATGCTTTAGAAATGCTAGGTTGGCAGGAGTTTGGACTGAACAACGGGAGCTCACCCTGTTGCGGGGATTCAAACCGCCGACCTTCTGATCAGCAAGCCCTAGGCTTGGTTTAGACTACAGCGCCACCTGCGTCCCTAACAATATCTTAACATACAGTAAAAGTATGGCTGGGCAGTGGCACTGTGCAGGATCAGATCCTCCCACCTGTCAGAAGGAGGATCTGATCCTGCATGGTGCTGCTTTGAGGGGCAAGAAGAAGAAGACGCCTGGTTGGGAAGGCAACCCATCCCTTCTCTGGCAGAGACATAGCTGCCCAGTAGCTCCCTCTTTTGCACAGTTTCTTCTCATGACTGCCTCCCTGTCCTGCCTGACTCGCCACCCCTTGAGAGTCCCTAATAGTCCTGAGCTGCTCAACCCAACCTATAGCCATCTGGGGCTGTCTCACCCCCTTTGAATGAGGCACAGGTCCTCTGAATACTGCTGATTGACTAAGGATCCAGGCCTTGGCCAAATCCAGTGCACAGCCCTAACATGTTAATGATCCTAAAATGATGCAGAAACTTACGGCTGAGAGTTTCATTATTACACAGTTCAGTGTTGCAGCATTGCATCTTCATCTCAAAGAATTCACCATTCGCTGCAGTGAAGCTGTAATGGCCTGGATAACAAATGCTGGATCGCGAGCATTGATTCAAAAGTTGCCCTTGGAATTTCACTATGAAAAAGAATTTGAAAGAAATATCTAGATCTGGAGTTCTATTGCTCCTAAGGCACATTCACTGTAATTCATTGTAGAGAAGCCAATATGTCAGATGGCCTTGGCTAATTTCCTCTTGGAATTAATAAGAAATAGTAACCCTGCTCTAGATTTTAAAAAATGACCGCCTTCTAATCCTTTCCCTGTTTTACCATCAGGGCCTTGTAAAAATTCCAAGATCTCCTACAATGATTTTGCAAAGTTTTTTGCAGATAAAGTCACTCATATTCAGAAGGAGGTAGACACCACCGTGGGAGCAGGGGTGGGGCGGGAGAGTGCTAGACCCCTGTCTGGTCAAGTTGCGTGAAATCAGTTTCAATCCGTTACCCCCCAAGGATGTGGACAGGCTGTTTGGATGCGTGAAACCAACCACTTGTCTCCTTGATCCTTGCCCATCCTGGCTAATAAAAGCAAGCATGGAAGGGCTGGGCGATGGGCTCTGCGGGGTGGTGAATGCTTCCCTCTGTGAAACGAGCATTCCCAGACACGCTGAAAGAGGTGATCATTAAACCACTTCTTTAAAAAAAAACATCTTTAGACCCGGCCAGTATGGCCAACTATTGCCCAGTCTCAAATCTTCCATTCTTGGGCAAGATGATTGAGTAGGTGGTTGCTGAACAACTCCAGGCACGCCTGGAGGATGCGGACCAGTTGGATCCCTTCCAATCGGGATTCAGGCCTCATCATGGGACAGAAACTGCCTTGGTTGCACTGGTTGATGATCTCCGGCGGGCTAGGGACAAAGGTGAGAGCTGTTTCCTAGTTCTGCTGGATCTTTCAGTGGCCTTTGATACAATCAACCATAACATCCTTCTGGACCATCTAGAGAAGCTGGAAGCTGGGGGCAGTGTTATACAGTGGTTCCTCTCCTTCCTCCTAGGCAGTGTTCAGAAAGTGGTGGTGGGGGATGAGTGTTCAGACCCCTGCGCCCTCACTTGTGGGGTGCCTCAGGGTTCCGTCCTCTCCCTCATGCTTTTTAACTTCTACATGAAGCTGCTGGGAAAGATCATCAGGAGGTTTGGGCTGGGTGTCCATCAATATGCGGATGATACCCAGCTCTACCTCTCTTTTAAATTGGAGGCGGTTGGAGGATGGATGGCAGCTAATGGATTGAGGTTGAATCCTGACAAGATAAAAATACTGTTCTTGGGGAACTGGGGATGGGCTGGTGTGGAGGACTCCTTGGTCCTGAATGGGTCCCCTGAAGGACCAGTTGCGCAGCCTGGGAGTCATCTTGTACTCACAGATGTAAATGGAGGTGCAGGTCAATTCTGTATCCAGGGCAGCTGTCTACCAGCTCCATCTGGTATGCAGGCTGAGACCCTACTTGCGGGTGGACTGTCTCACCAGAGTGTTGCATGCTCTGGTAATCTCCCGCTTGGTCTACTGCCAACGCATTGCAGTGGGGCTACGTGGGGCTACCTTTGAAGGTGACCCGGAAACTACAACTAATCCAGAATGCGGCAGCTAGACATGTGACTGGGGGAGGCCGCTGAAACCATATAACACCTGTCCTGAAAGACGTACATTGGCTCCCAGTACGTTTCCAAGCACAATTCAAAGTGTTGGTGTTGACCTTTAAAGCCCTGAATGGCCTCGGCCTAGTATACCTGAAGGAGCATCTCCGCTCCCATCGTTCTGCCCGGATACTGAGGTCCAGCACCGAGGGCCTTCTGGCGGTTCCCTCACTGTGAGAAGCAAAGCTACAGGGAACCAGGCAGAGGGGCTTCTCAGTAGTGGCGCCCAACCTGTGGTATACCCTCCCATCAGATGTCAAAGAGATAAACAACTACCTGACATTTAGAAGACATCTGAAGGCAGCCCTGTTTAGGGAAGTTTTTAATGTGTGACATTTTAATGTATTTTTAATTTTTGTTGGAAGCCACCCAGAGTGGCTGGGGATACCCAGCCACATCGGCGGGTTACAAATAAATTATTATCATTATCATTATCATTATCATTATCATCATTATCATTATCATCATCATCATTATCATTATCATTATCATTATCATTATCATTATCATTATCATTATCATTATCATCATTATATTTTGCTTTTGAAAATGATTTTGTGGGTCTTTCGACCAAAATAAATAATGTTGTTGTTCTGGGCAGTATAAGTAGCATTTTCAGCTGAATTTGGGGAAACCATTTGTAAATTTTGATAATCAACCCAATTTGCAATGGGGCTTGAATAATTTTGATTGCAACAGTAGTTTGCAAAATACACCAGAAGCTTTCAAAGCTATATTTTGTTCATAGACCAGAGTAAAATGCATTAAATTTGGAATGTACGTAGAACTTTATTTCAGGTCCAATCTGCAGCATGAAGAATCATGGCTCCCTCTGTACTTCTGACAATACATCTGACATACACTGCATTCTCTCTGCTAGTCGATCATAACCGTTTCCAGAGTGAGGAAATACTTCCCTGAAAACTCCTGTTCCCTAACCCAAGATACTTGGCATTGCACTTCAACTGCACCAACCTCACTGTCAAATTTCCCTTCTTCCTCCAAGAATGTAGCAATGATGTAGGAACAGATGGTCAAGGGAGCACCACCATCCCACCCAGAATTGCCCCAAGGTATTTTGGCACCTGAGGCAAACCACAAAATGGCAACCACACACTCTGGGGAAGAAGGGGTGGGTGAATATGTACATCAAGAACAAGGAAGAGCAATATATCCTTTATGTTGGTTCCTTCCTCATCATTTCATCAGAGAATTATGAAATAATTCATGATTATTTTTTTTCAAAATTACTTGTGATGTGATAAGGAGCCATGAAAGTGTGAAGCACCTTCATCTCTCATCCTTTGATTGCTTGGCTTTTGAATAGACTTTATGGAGTTTGTGAAAGGACTCTCCACTTTAATGTCATTTATGGCAAGGGGAATTATCAACTTACTTTGCAGGATTATTGCCCTGGTTTGATAACCAATACTAAGAGGTCATTGGTTTGGGTCAATGGAGATTTCTAGTTAATGTAAATAAGGTTCTCCAAGCCAAGCTGTAAATCTGATTCCTGTGATCAGGTGTTTTTAGATTCCCCACAGACACAGGATGATTTGCTGACATTGATTCCATCTTTGTCATGGGTAGAGCATTTTAAGGCGATTTTCTTGATGACTGTATTCCACCTGATAATCAGGACCATACCACTTTTACTTTCGTGGATGAGTCGCCCCCTGTCTCCATCACCGAAGTTAAAACTTGACCAGATGACCAGATGAAAGCAGGAAAGGCTACTGGCCCTGATGCTATTCCATCTGAATTGATCAAAGCCAAGCCAGAGTGGTGGGCTCCGATACTAGCGGAACTATTCACTATGATAGATAGATCTGGTATCATACCTCACTTATGGCAGCAATCTATAATCATCCCAATCTTTTAAAAGGGTGACAGGAAGCTGCCATCCAATTATTGGCCAATAAGTCTACTGTCAAACACTGGGAAATTGTATGCTAAACATCTGTTAAATAAACTAACGACTTGGTTTGATGAGAATAACATCATAGGTCCAGAGCAGGCAGGATTCAGGCCAGGGAAATCTACTTTACGCAACTGTTTGGTGTTATCTCATTTAGCCACTAAGTACACGCGGCATCATAAATAATGTCTTTATGTGGCCTTCCTTGATATCAAGGCTGCTTTTGACACTGTCGACAGGGGGCTGTTATAGTCCAAATTGGAGACAATGGGCCTAGAACCTAGATTATTTACTTGATCAAAAAGCTTTACACAAAAACACCTGTCACATAAGAACAACACCAGGGAATGTAATGACAGATCCTGTCATTATAAATAGAGGTGTAAAGCAGGGCTGTGTACTACTCCCTCTCTTTTTAATCTTTTTCTTAACGACCTCATTTCTCTACTAAAACAGGTGGACACCCACAGCCCAAAACGCAACACATCAAGCATTCCCATCCTTCTATATGTAGATGATATGATTTTGATTAACGGACAAGAATTGGCCTAAAACGTTTGTTAAATTTTTGTATTGACTATCTGTCCAGAATGAAATTGTGCATGAACTCTGATAAAACCAAAATAATGGTTTTTGGGAATTCACGCAAAAGCTATAGCTGGGTATTTGGTGGAAAACACATCCAGCAGGTATTTGAATTCAACTACCTGGGAATCACATTCCTGTTACAATATTGAAGCAATGCAGCCGCGAGCTGCTAGCTTGAAAACAGCACATGATGGAATGTTGGGACTGTTCCGTGGGAAACAGAGGGGCAGTCAATTCACAGTGCAGAGGGCACCGGAATTAGCTCAGAGTGTAATATGAGCTGGACAGGAAGTACAGCTTTTGTTTCACTCTCGACTGCTGGAGCTTGAAGAGAGCAGTCATGTTTTTTGTAACGCTGCAAAGACAGAAATAAAGGAATGTAAATACATTTCTGTCTATCTCTTTCCCCTGCCCGGGGGGGCAGGAAAGAGGGGGGGTGTTCTTCTCACGCTGAGAAGGATCGCCTATCGCGACCTAGCCTGTATCCTGCTGGGGAATGCAAACAGGGAGGTCAACAGGAGAGCCAAGCCGGGTGCCTGGAGAGTTGCCAGTTTCTCCTGATAAAGGCTTGATTTCCGACAATTCCATCATAGTCTTCTATGGTCCTCGCACCGTGCAATGGCGGTGAATGCCAGTAAGATGTCTATGCAGGCCATAATGCATTTCTTTATAGCAAGAGGTAATTCACATATCCCCTCTGCCCTCAAAGTCTTCAAGGCCAAAGTTATAGCTCAGTTGCTCTACGGAATTCCAATCTGGCTGCCAGGGTTTACCCAGCTGGTAGAACGAGTGCAGGCAACTTTTCTTTTTTCAAGATTTTTGCTGTCCCACGTTGTGTACCCTACACAGCTTTGTGTCTAGTGGGAGGTCAACACAAGGTAGAGACCATAGCCTGGGTGAGATTTCTTACATGCTGGTTAAGCATCTGCCTCACAACAGATAAAGATCCTCTCCTTAGTGAAGTTTTGCTAGATCCCTTTCCTTCCCCAGGGCTACAACGGTTTAACATAAAGGTACGGCAACTTGGGCTGTCAGTGGAATCTTTGCGATTGATGTCCCCACCATCTCCCAGGACATTGGATGGCAGGAACTAACAGCAGCAGCAGAGAAAACTTGCTCCCCTCTTAACTTTCAACTTTCTTGGGCTCATGAAATTAACCACAACTATTTTGAATTTTTGCTTAATCCTCAAGAAAGAAGGGCATTTTCGCTGGCCAGGTTTAATTCAAATCATTCAAACCTCCTATGGGGAAGGTTCTCAGGAATGGTGGAAGGAGAAAGAACTTGCCCATGTGAAGACCATCAGGTGGAAACTCTTACACATATGGTTCTTAAATGTAAATGATGTGTTGATATCCGCCAGCAGTTCCTAGATCAACTCTGCATCCCCAAATGGAAACCAGAGTTAGAGGTCATACATTTTCTATTATTGGGGAATAATCAGGAGCTCACCAAGTTAGTGGCTAAATATCTTGATCTGATTTTTTGTCGCAGAAACACATTGCAGACGTCTGCTCTCCCTGGAGACCTAGAGATGTAATGTTAGACTGCTTTGCCTCTTTCATTTGACAAATGTTTTGTGTCACTGGGAAGGTGGTAATTCTGTATTGATTTGCTATGGATGTTTGTATGTAATGCCAATAAAAGGTTTGAGGATGATGATGATAACCAAAACTAAACTGGAGTTCATTGGTTTGGGTCAATGGAGATTTCTGGTTAATGCAAATAAGGTTCTCCAAGCCAAGCTGGAAACCTGATGCTTGTGATCAGGTTATTTTAGATTCCCCATTTTCAAATGTAAGCCATTCCTTACTTGTCAGGGAGTCGATAACAAATGAGTGTAGATAATAAAAAGGAATATTTATTGCCAAAACAAACAGAGGTCATCAGAGTGGCGATCACAGCCATCCATCCATAAATCAAAGATGTCTCTTCTAAGGAGGGCGAGACCAGAAACAGCTGGATTCCTCTTGTGACGTATTCTGTCTTGAAGACCACCCCCATACGCCTAAAACGTGAGCTAAGGGAGTCAGCTCCAACCCCTTCCTCTTTCTCTGAGAGTGCACTTCCGTGGTCTTTCCTGCTCTCTAAGCTGCTTTCATTTCTAGGCCCTGCATTTTGTCCTTCACTAGCACAATGGGAAGCTGCCGGCTGACTTCCCCAAAACCTGCTATCAGTCGGCATTCCTAAGGGCAGGGGAGTTGGCTCTCCGCTATAATCCTCCTGTCTTGTAGTTAACCCTCTCTCATCTTGGCTCCTTCCTTCACTGGGAGCTGGCAGCAAACTTCCCTTGGGAGCTGGCTCATTCATGACGATATTGCAGAATTGGGAAGCTGTGATACTCCAGATGTTGCTGGACTACATTTCCCATCATCTTTGACTGGTGGCCAGGATAGATGAGGCAGATGGGAGTTCTCATTCTTCTACAGCTTATGTGCCACAGCTTCCTTACCACTAATTTAGTAATTCCAACAACAAAAGACAAAAAGCCAGATAAATCTTACCTAGATTTGTACGCAGAACACTGGAAGCACAGCAATTGTCTTTCAAGTTACAAGTTTTTTCTACATAGCCATCATATGTCACTCCAGTCCTGTTAGACGCGTATCTGCAGTGCAGAGGTAATGCTGAGGACAGGAAGAAAAGATTACTTCATGGATTATTATTATTTGGTTTTGTGGTTTGCTTGATTTAACACAGAGAAGGAGGTGAGAATGAATTAAATCTTTTAAATGAAATGGGTTTCAAGTTAATAATATATTTTTAAAAAATTAAATGAGTAAAAGCCATTGGCCAGAACACTGGTTTAATTCTTTCCAAGAGGTTTGAAGGTAAACCCTCCCTTTACCATGGCCCATTTTCCCTCCCATCCACTTCAATGCCTTTTTTTCTTCTACAGTTTGATTACAATCGTAGATGTGAGCTAAGACAAAGGAGCAATGGCCAGATGATGAGCAGCAGGAAGGCAAATTATGACAGTGTGCAAATCCTTTCCCCCTCACCTGCAGGTTCACTTTTAAATCTAAATTGGTCTTATCCCATCATTTAGGCATAAAAAAAGCATCGGGGAAACTGGGAACCCTATGCAGGAATAATCAGTACCATGTCTTACTAGACCTCTTGGGGAGAAGATTTTGCATTTAAACCAGTTTTAAGCACAGTTAAATGAACAGAGTTAGATCCAGGTCAAGAGAGTTGAACTTTATTTTTTTATTATTTTTTGAAAATGATATTTATTGAAGTTTCAAAAAAAGGTTACAAAAATAGGAAAAACAAAAGAAAAAAAAGAAAAAATACAAAATACAGAAAAGTAAAAGCATTTAAAAACAAATCAGTCTTTCCATGTCTTGTCTTTCATTTACTTGTTTCCCTGACCTCCTCACACCTCCCTTTTTTGTATTCCAATCCAGTTAGCTAATTCAGCAAATTCTTTCCCTCTTTGTTTTTATCCTAATCCTTTAACTTAATATATTGTAACTTTAGATTCTCACCTGTTAACAATCCATTTTTACATACTCCTTTGTAATATTGCTGCTAAAACCACGTAACTTCATTTTGACATCGTTCTAACATTCATTAATTTTACAGTATTTCTGTAAATAGTCTTTAAATTTCTTCCAATCTTCTTCCACCAACTCTTCTCCCTGGTCTTGGATTCTGCCAGTCATTTCCGCCAGTTCCATATAGTCCATCACCTTCATCTGCCATTCTTCCAGGGTGGGTAGATCTTGTGTCTTCCAATACTTTGCAATAAGTATTCTTGCTGCTGTTGTAGCATACATAAAAAAAGTTCTATCCTTCTTTGGCACCAATTGGCCAACCATGCCCAGGAGAAAGGCCTCTGGTTTCTTCAGGAAGGTATATTTAAATACCTTTTTCATTTCATTATACATCATCATCCAGAAAGCCTTAATCCTTGGGCACGTCCACCAAAGGTGAAAGAATGTGCCTTCAGTTTCTTTACATTTCCAACATTTATTATTGGGCAAATGATAGATTTTTGCAAGCTTGACTGGTGTCATGTATCACCTGTATATCATTTTCATAATATTCTCTCTTGAGGCATTACATGCCGTAAACTTCATACCTGTGGTCCATAACTGTTCCCAGTCAGCCATCATTATGTTATGTCCAACATCTTGTGCCCATTTAATCATAGCAGATTTCACCATTTCATCCTGAGTATTCCATTTCAACAGCAAGTTATACATCTTTGACAAAATCTTGGTTTTGGGTTCTAACAGTTCTGTTTCCAATTTTGATTTTTCCACCTGGAAGCCAATTTTCTTGTCCAAATTATATGCCTCCATTATCTGATAATAATGAAGCCAATCTCGCACTTTATTTTTTAGTTTTTCAAAACTCTGCAATTTCAATCTGTCTCCCTTTTGTTCCAAAATTTCCCAATATTTCGGCCATTTGGCCTCCATATTGAGTATTTTAAATTTTATTCTAGGCTTCTTGCCCTGCCAGACAAATCTAGAAATATCTCTCTGCCACTTCTTGAAACAATCCATTTTGTCCAAAACTTGCAATGTTTGAAACAAGAACAACATTCTAGGCAATACATTCATTTTTATCGCAGCAATACGGCCTAGCAGTGAAAGCTTCAAATTTGACCAAATTTCTAAATCTTTTTTCACTTCAGTCCAGCATTTTTCATAATTGTCTTTAAATAAGTTCCCATTTTTAGCTGTCATGTTAATCCCCAGGTATTTCACTTTCTTAACCACTGTTAAACCTGTCTCATTCTGAAACCTCTCTCTCTCAATCACTGTTAATTTTTTCTCTAAAACCTTTGTTTTTAACTTATTCAGTTTAAATCCTGCAACCTGACCAAATTCTTGAATCAGTTCCAAAACTCTTTTGGTACTAGATTCTGGCTCCTGTAATGTCAATACTAAGTCATCTGCAAATGCTCTCAATTTGTACTGTTTAGCTCCGACTTGTATACCTTTAACCAACTGGTCCCTTCTAATCATATTCAACAGGACCTCCAGGACCGATATAAAGAGCAATGGGGAGATTGGGCAACCTTGTCGTGTCCCTTTTTCTATCTTAAATTCCTCCGTCACCACGTTATTAACAATTAATTTAGCCTTTTCTTCTGAATAAATTGCACTTATACCGTTTCCAAAGCCTTGACCTACCCCCATCCCCTGTAGATTCTTCTTCATAAAACTCCAAGAAATGTTGTCAAAAGCTTTCTCCGCGTCCACAAATATCAAAACTGCCTTGGTATTAATATTCACTTGTAATTTTTCTAAAATATTAATTATGTTTCTCATGTTATCAGACAAGTGTCTACCCGGGAGAAAGCCTGCTTGGTCTTTATGAATCTCTTCCATTAACACTTTTTTTAGTCTTTTAGCCAAAATGTCTGCAAAGATTTTATAATCCACATTAAGCAGTGATATAGGGCGGTAGTTCTTAAGCTGCGTCTTTTCAGTCTCTGTTTTCGGTACAAGTGTAATATATGCTTCTTTCCACGACTCTGGTGCCCTTTTCCCATCCATTATTTCATTGCAGACTTCCTTTAAAGGTTGTACTAACCATTCTCTTAAAGATCTGTAGTATCTAGAAGTTAGTCCATCCGGTCCTGGAGAGTTGAACTTTAAGGGTTCTACTAGCTATGCTGAGGCAACTCACCTAAGAATAAAGCTGACAACTTTTTGGTTTTTTTAGTACAGTTAAGAGCGGAGAAAGAGGGAACTAGCTGGAAGCACATACTGTTCTGCATGATATGGACAAAGTGGAAATACAAACATTTTGATCCCTCTCTCATAATGCTAGAGTTTAGACTATCCAATGAAGCTAAATGTTGGAACCTTTAAGACTGACAAAGCTACCAATTGAATGACTTCACAAAAGGCTTTGACAAATGATGCAGAATTAGGCTACCAGTGGATACTAAACATTGTACCTTCAGTTACTATCATATTTCAAATATCAGTTGCTGGAACTACAAGAGAGGAAAGTGCTGATGAAGATGCAGTGAGGTCCTGATCCTATGCATACCATAGTCCTCAGGTTTTTGGTGTGAGAACAGGATCCCGGACTAGGGATGGACTATTCTATCCATTTCAGTTGCTCTTAGTATCTAATTTTTTGATTTCTATGTTTTCTGCACTTGTTTCCAAGAAGCTCAATGCTGTGTACATGGTTCTCCGCTCCCCATTTTATCCTCACAAGAACCCTGTGAGGTAGGTTAAGCTGAGCTTTAGTGACTGGTCCAGGATCCCCCAGCGAGCTTCGTGGCTGAGTGGGGATTTGAACCCTGGTCTCCTGGATCCTTATCTGACTGTCTAATGACTACAACACACTAGCTCTCTTAAATTCAGCTCTCCAGATTCCTCTGTCTTCTAAATATAATTAAAAGTTGCCCATCCTACTGGTTCCCACTTACCTGAAGAAAGCAGGGGCAAGAGGAGGCATGTGCTCAGAAGTGCCTTCATCATTCTAGAAAGAGAACTGATGCACATAGAGGCTTACTTGGAGGGATCTATAGGCTACGTGTTTGTGCTGCAGGCAACACTTGGGGACAAATGTTCAGTGAGTTCTGGGAAGAGGAGTTTATTTTCTTCTCCTTTGGCATAAAGACAGAGAGAAAATGATGAAATTCAAAGCTCACTGTTGAAATTATCTGAATTATTTCTCCACAGTCTCATTAGTTGTCAATAGGCACTTTCCAGATTTCTTCCTTTATACAGTTAATTCACAATTAAAATACTGACAGCACCCAATAAAGGAACTGAGAGCAAAAAGGTAAAGGCTAAGCCCAGAAGCCACCTACAAGAAATCACCTCAATACAGTCTCTATCAAAGGATTCTTCTTCTAAAGGAGAAAAAAGCCAGCAAGGCTGGGAAGTATGGAATGAGCTGTGGGTAAAATGTTGACTTCATATTGCAGCGCACATGGATTTAATGGAGGCTTCAACCAGTAAAACTGATCCTCCTGTTTTACAGATGATTATCCTTCCTAGAGGCTCAAAAGGATGAGATTAGACCTGAAGATTCTCCCCTCATCCAATGACTGAGAGAGTGCCAAGTATGAATCAGCCACACAAACAACTAGGGGGAAGGTCTCTACTGGAGCCAACAATGGCCATGGAGCTTCCTCCATTCAGAAGCTACACAAACTTGGCCATTCTCTCAACCAGTCAAGTGGAAGGCAACAGGCCATGTGCAAAGGCCACTTGAGGAAGACACATTGTTGGTTCAGCTGCAAATTACCCCCAAAAGCTGTTAGTGCATCCACACAGAAAAAAGGAGGGTGACTCAGTAGCAGTGAAGCAATCCGTTGAGGTGCAGGCAAGTAAGGCTGACGTAGAAAGTAAGGTAATGTTACCACAGGACAACAAACAACTCCAAATGAGCAACTTGTTCCAAGAAGGCTGCAGAGGCAATTGAGGCCATCTGACTATGCTCATCATTAAAAGTAGAAAAAATAATTCTGAGCCAACGCCTCTGTTTTTGCCTTTACTTGATTTGGAAGGAGTAATATACTTTTTCTCCTTTTCCAGTCCACTAATCAAAGTGCAGTGAAAGCCTCAAGGTACTGCTCAGGTGACTGCTCAGCTGGCAAAGCTGGAAATAGCTCAGGAAGGTTGAAAGGTGCCAGGGACGCACTGGTAGACACTGAATAGAGTACAATATCTCCAAGATCATTCCTGAGAGCTGATTAAATCATTTTACTGAACTTTGCCCCTCCTTGTTCTAATTGTGTCAGATTGTTGTGAAAGGCAGAGGATACTTTAGGTCAGCTGATCTGTTTAGTGATGACTGTCCTTAGCCACATTGTCTTGAAGTGAATCTAGCTAGTTGTTTATACTTGCTGCAAATCCCACCCTCCATTTTCAGAAGACGAGAAGAACCCTGCACTGTAGCAGCATCCTTCTTGGAGTGGCTGATCAGATGTCCATGGGTACAGGACTATCATAACAGGAGGGCAGTAGCCCACTCCCCCTGTTCTCCCGCAGCAACTGGAAATAGTATATCCATCAAACTAATTACAGTAGTTTTATGGATATACAGTGGTACCTCAGGTTACATACACTTCAGGTTACATACGCTTCAGGTTACAGACTCCGCTAACCCAGAAATAGTGCTTCAGGTTAAGAACTTTGTTTCAGGATGAGAACAGAAATCGGGCTTCCGCGGCGCGGCAGGAGCAGGAGGCCCCATTATCTAAAGTGGTGCTTCAGGTTAAGAACAGTTTCAGGTTAAGTATGGACCTCTGGAACGAATTAACCTCAAGAGTGATCTAGTCCAACCACTGCAATTCCCCCCATGGGACTCGACCATGAGATTGAGAGTTTCATGCTCTACTGGCTGAGCTATAGAAAACCCACATCAGCAGTAAAAGCCACAGTTGGATAGACCTAACAGTGGACTAGTCACATTTATGGAAGAGGCTATCAGTGGCAATTACGCTAGAATTTTGCTGATGCATATTATGCTTCGCTTCAGCAGAATTTCTGATGTCCTGGAGAAGGTAACCTAATGTTTCTTAATTATTTTGCTTGTGTTTAGTAAGTTAAAGAAGAAAGAAAAGTATTCTATTTAATGATTAACCCAATAATATCACAAATATTTAGCTGAGACAGTTCAGAAGCTATGTGCTGTGTAATACCGTAATCGCTCTATAGGACGCACAAAACCATTGGAGGGGGAGAACAGGAAAACAAAAAAAAAAAATTCTTGTTCTCCCCCTCTAAAACAAGGTCCATTCACCCAAAGAGCGCAGCGGGGCAAAATAACCCACAATATCTATGTTCCACCTTCAGTTTCAAAGGAAGTTTGCTTCTTTCCTTGATAGCAAAAGATGTTTCTCAATTTTCCACCCCATCCCTCACCAATAAATATATTTGGCTGGAAGGACTGGAGCAAACTCGTAGGGATTTCAGCACACTCCTATGCACTGTTTATGGAAGTAGTAACCATTTATTTCAAAGGGATTACAATGCAATTTTATATCTGTCTACCTAGATGTAAGTGCCACTGATTTCAATGGGTCTTACTCCCAGATAAGTCTGTATAGTTTTGTATTGCAACTTCTTCAAAATATACTTTGGAGTTTTGGTTTGTCTGGCACTTCCCTTTATCTCCCCTGCCTCAAACTCTTTTCCAATTGAAATAACTATTATAATGCTTCACATATCTCACACCAGCCTCACACTGATGGGTAATTTTGGTTCATCATAAACCTTCCCCTTGTGAATTCACAGCAGTTGTGTGAGTGGGTTGGATGCCTGATGGCAATGCTTGGAATCAAGATTTCTGTCTCTTTCTTTTTTGCTGTTGGTGGAGGGAAATGGGATGCAGCACACAGAGAAAAGAGTGCTGTATTGTGTATCATTATTCCTATTGTGATAAATATTAATGATTGCAGAAAATAAAAATTTGCTTCTATGATGTATATCCTCCAAATCAATAGTTTGGAATGGAGAAGTATGGTATTTCCTGATATAAAGCATCAAAGCTTTGTTTTTAATGTAAAACTGCAGGCAAGTAGAGATTTGACGGTTTTTGAATACAAGGTTACATCATCTAACCTCAATACAAGACGACACATCTCTCAAATAAGTGAAATAATAAAAGAGTTAGAACAGGTGGTGAAAGAGACTGGTTGGGCCTAATGACCTTTCTTTCTTCAGGTACCTTAGACTTGTTAAAAAACAACATACAAAAAGTCATATTCAAAAGGCATTGGGCTTTTACACCAATCCTATGGGCCTCCAGCTCTGACCATTTTGCTTTATAAATGTTCTCATATTCTCCTTACAGTTCAAGAGTCCATTCACCTTGGAGACAAAGTTATTTTAAAGCTGATTTGAATGTATACCCCTCAACAGTCCCGATTTGGTAAGAATGGCTAGAATATTCATTAATAAGCTGCCATGGGTTGTACCTTGATTCCAGGGTGTCCTGATTTCTCCCTGCCAGCAGAGAAGGATCACAGAAGCACCTCCTGGGGTGGCAGCGGCATTGGGAAGGAGATGTGAGGGCTCCTTTCCCAAAGCCTAGTTAGTCCTTAAAAGGCTTTGGGAAGAAGACAGTTGGACTCTAGGACCCTGTCAGAGTCCTCACGCCTCCTGCTGGAAGCACCTTTCAGACCAGAAACCAGGGGCTTGCCCAACCATTGCACTGCTCCCAGACCTCTGTCTTGTTCAGCCTGGGCACTAGTCGAAACCAACTGTGAAAATCCTTATATATCCTCAGGGAGGCCCTCATTTTAATAAATGTGTTCCTCCCTCAGGCTTTATGGTAAAACTGAGCTGGAAACAAACTCATCCTAATGAGGCACAAAGTAATCAACAATTAGCAGGTCACACACATGCTCTTCTAAGACATCAGGTGAACCTGGGACCTGCTCGCATCCATGGGGCCATTCAAGTTTACACTGTCAGTTTTGTAGCTTATCAGTCTTTTTAAAAATACTGTTATTGTATTTTTCTGAAATATGTATTCTGTACTTCTGGTGGATATTTGGATACAGTCTTGATCCAAACCAGTACCACAGATCTCTTTTGGCATCCTGGGTGATATATTTTGCTGGAGACATTGGGCAACAGAGAGTGGTCATTTAATTCCTGCTTTCTGGAATCGCCCAGACATCCTTTGTACCCACAGGTGTCTCCTGGACCTGAAGGGAAGAATTGTTAGCAAGAGCGTTGACATCCTAATATTCTGGGAGTGGGTGGGGTGTTTATAATGTAATTCCCACCCCCTACCCACACTTTGGTTTATTTTTATTTTAAAACATTTGAATACTGCCCTTCAGCTGTTGATGTCAGGGCACTTTACAAGAGAAAAACACAAAGCACATAATGAAAACCAGATTGACCCCTTCTCACAAAGCAATACCCCCTCCCTCTCTGTGGGGTGTTGTTTGTTAGTCACTTTAAGCTGCCCTGGGCAAGATAACAAGTAAAAATTTTAATTAATTGATCAATGATGATGATGATGCAAGCAACACAAGCATGGCATCCAAAGAGAAACTTGCTTTTGCTGCAGCCCATGCACACCGAACCTTGCTGGGGTGGGGGCTTGTCCTCCCTCAGGGTGGGGCAGGCATGTCCTTTGCAGGGGCTGCATCCAACAAGTGAGGTTTCCTCTGGTAAGGGGCAGGGGCAGGTTTAAAAAACCCCATCTTGTGAGAGTAGCTCACCGGCTGCTTCCCTGATGGGACAGGTGTGGCACAGGGTGGGCGCGTGCAGCATCAGAACATCCCCTCCCTTGAGAGGAGATTGGGATGAGGCTGCTTGGTTTGTTTCTGGCAGAGGGAGCATGATAGGGAGGGTGAGGCCTCAGCAACAGCGGTCCAGCAGAATTCTTTTCATGATCAAACAGTCAATCACGATCTACAGGTTGGACATAGTGGAGTTACATGACTGAAACGGTTGTAGATAACATCTCCTCTTGTAACCTATTTTCAGTGATCTGACTTCTGAACAGCTATTATGTCCATTTTAAACACACACATACACACACTCCTCTCTTTTTTCTCCTTTCTTTCTCCTCCCTCCCTTCCTTCAGTCTTTCTCTTTTTACTGTTTCTCATACTTCCCTCTTTATTTAACCTCCTTTCCTACTTTTATGATGTTCTAGCTTTTATACATCCTAGCAGCATCAACATTGCTATTAATTTCATTTTAAATATACGTCCTTCTACTCATTTCCTTTCTATGTGTGTGTCTTTTGTATTTGCTTATACTAACAATTTCTAAAGGATGAAGTAAAGTTATACTAACAAAATTTCTAAAGGATGAAGTAAAGTTATATGTGTGTAATCACATCTAAGAAAATGTGGCATTTCCCCTCTCCATTCATTTTCAATGTTTCATTAATTAGAAAACCCCCTTGCACTAAAAAAAAGGGGGTCACAAAGATGAGGTAATGCTAAAATATCTCAATCACATGATGATATGAAACATTGGTCTGGGCTTAAAAAATAAAATAAAATAAAATGCTTAATGTGCTGCAAATGGTGGTGGTGGGAAAGCTGAACCTGGTGCCAGTAACCAGGTGGAGAGGTGGAGAAGTGGGCATCTCCCAGGGTGAGAGGCTGGGTGAGAAAAAGGAAAGGTCCAAGGTGAAAATGGGGAGGGCCTGTTATTGGGAGCCAGGGAATGTGCTTGTGACTTGTCAATGCTGTGACTTGTTTGCAAAGCATTTTGAGGATGAAATTGCTTGCATCAACTGGGAACCTGACTCAGCTGTTACAGCAGATGAAATTCAAAGGGTACAAATCCCCTTAGCCCTCTGAAAAATTGATCTGTTTTGCCTTTACAGTTACGATTATAAGGAGAAAGGTTTGTAGGGATCAGCGCTATTTTTCTAGATTTGCCGGTGCCAGAGTTCACCACAAACTTGTTCCTTGTTCTCTTAGAATGGCAATGGCACTAATCTGAGAGATGCCTGAGCTGAGCTCCAATGAACTCTGCCTTAAAATATGCCCTAATTTAAATCTTTCAAAGGAGAAACCTCTTATCTAAAGAATCATCTGATTCTAATAATAATTTTAGTTGTGCAATGTGTTAATTTTGTTTTTATTCTGTTTTATGTATTGCATCTTTCGTAATTGGTGTGGCTAAACAATAAATGATAATTGCATTTGTATCTGAAAGAAACAGATCTGAGAACCAGCATTTGATTCTCCATAACCATTTATTTTGCATTGTAATCATCATAATGAAAACTTAACTGTTTTTTAATGATACACAATAGGATTCTTTGAAGTTAGAATCCACAATTCCCGTATTCTGACCTCTTTTTCTCTGCCCCTTGCTTCCCTTTACTTCAACCAAAAGCAAAAAAGAAAGAAACAGAGATCCTGAGTCCTGATTTTCAACACTAGGCCTCCAATTCCCCCTCATTGCCATAGATTTTGGAATACACAAGGAGGAGGTCTACACTGTCCCATTCACTCTTCATGTTCAGGCTTGTGTGAGATTCGTGAAGCATTGTAACAACTTTCTTGGGTAGCAGAAAGGACAAAGTTCCCATCTCCGATTATTTTGATTGGCTTTTTCCCGATGGCACAAAAGTCTGTTGTTCCACAACCTTGGAAAGTGAAAATGTGGGCTTGCAATACACCTGGGGGGGGGGGGAGAGAAAAGTTGGCATTAGTCATAGAATCATAGAATCATAGAATCATAGAGTTGGAAGAGACCACAAGGGCCATCGAGTCCAACCCCCTGCCAAGCAGGAAACACCATCAGAGCACTCCTGACATATGGTTGTCAAGCCTCTGCTTAAAGACCTCCAAAGAAGGAGACTCCACCACACTCCTTGGCAGCAAATTCCACTGTCGAACAGCTCTTACTGTCAGGAAGTTCTTCCTAATGTTTAGGTGGAATCTTCTTTCTTGTAGTTTGGATCCATTGCTCCGTGTCCGCTTCTCTGGAGCAGCAGAAAACAACCTTTCTCCCTCCTCTATGTGACATCCTTTTATATATTTGAACATGGCTATCATATCACCCCTTAACCTCCTCTTCTCCAGGCTAAACATGCCCAGCTCTCTTAGCCGTTCCTCATAAGGCATCGTTTCCAGGCCTTTGACCAATTTGGTTGCCCTCCTCTGGCCACGTTCCAGTTTGTCAATGTCCTTCTTGAACTGTGGTGCCCAGAACTGGACACAGTACTCCAGGTGAGGTCTGACCAGAGCAGAATACAGTGGCACTATTACTTCCCTTGATCTAGATGCTATACTCCTATTGATGCAGCCCAGAATTGCATTGGCTTTTTTAGCTGCCGCGTCACACTGTTGGCTCATGTCAAGTTTGTGGTCAACCAAGACTCCTAGATCCTTTTCACATCTACTGCTCTCAAGCCAGGTGTCACCCATCTTGTATTTGTGCCTCTCATTTTTTTTGCCCAAGTGCAATACTTTACATTTCTCCCTGTTAAAATTCATCTTGTTTGTTTTGGCCTAGTTCTCTAATCTGTCAAGGTCGTTTTGAAGTGTGATCCTGTGCTCTGGGGTGTTAGCCACCCCTCCCAATTTGGTGTCATCTGCAAATTTGATCAGGATGCCCTTGAGTCCATCATCCAAGTCGTTGATAAAGATGTTGAATAAGACCGGGCCCAAGACAGAACCCTGTGGCACCCCACTAGTCACTCTTCTCCAGGATGAAGAGGAACCATTGATAAGCACCCTTTGGGTTCGGTCAGTCAGCCAGTTACAAATCCACTGAGTGGTAGCATAGTCAAGACCACATTTTACCAGCTTCTTTACAAGAATATCATGAGGCACCTTGTCAAATGCCTTGCTGAAATCAAGGTAGGCTACATCCACTGCGTTCCCTTCATCTACCAGGCCTTTACTCTTTAGTCCTTTACTCAGGGACTAGGAGATGGTGCCTGTGATGGTGAATGATAATTTTAATAAGTTAGTTTTTAAAAGAGTATATTTAAGAAATCTGAGAAATATCATAATTTCGTCAGAACATGAATATACAAAATTTTCAACATTAGAAGTTCAGGTAAAAAAGTTAGATCAGATATAATTTAAAATTGCTATCATACCCAAAGGACTCTCAAGACACAAAGATTTTTAATAAACAGCTTATACTTATAAGATATAATGAAATCAGAGAATTTGAAAACAGGCCTAATTGATAAGATTAACCAAATCAAATTCTTGTGGGCAGGTGAGTAGCAATAAAATGGGAGGAATTTTACCCCCCCCCCCCCATCTCCTGGGCATGTTAAAAGTCACATGCTACGGCCACACAGCAAGATCTGAAAACAATACTCCCACCTTGGTGTCTGAACCTTGAGTGTCTGAACCTGCCATAAGTCAACAGGGTGATCCAGCAGCAAAAAAAGCTGGAGATGCACTTCATTGTCTCTCAGGACGGTTGGGTGCCAGCTGAGGCTCCCTCATTGCCCCACTGTGATCTAAGTATCCAGAGAATCCTCCTTTTATTTTACCATATCTATTTTCATGTTAAACACGTCAAACATAAAGCAGGTGAAAAAGGTGAATCCCAAGGGCCAATCAGGTACTCACCTCAGATATCTTACTCAACCCTTAAAAGAGAAACTAGCAAAGCCAAGGCTGTAAAGGGCAGCAGAAATAAGAGAAGAAAGAATGTAGGGCAGAAGCATCACAAATGGCCTGGAAATTGCCTCTGTTCTCCTGAGGCAAATCAGCCATATGCCCCTCCCCCATTCATTTCAAATTCCCTCCCAATGTAGCATTATTCCTGAAAAATTTCCTGATAGAGAGGTCTCCATCTAAAACTGGATCTAGACACATCAAAAAGTGATTTACAGTGGTACCTCGGGTTACAAACACTTTGGGTTAAAGACTCTTTATGGATGTAGCTAAATCATGACATCAACAAAATAATGTATGGTTGTAGAAAGGAACATATCCTCTCTCTCTTCCTCCTTTTGTGTATCCCCTAAATGAATTCTGAGGTTTTTCCCAATTCTGTGGAGCAGATTTTGGGAGGATTCAGAGCACATACATGCAAAAGAGAGAGGAAATTCTCTTGCACAACTGTAAATCTTTACACTAATGGTCTGAGTTAACCAGATACTGCTCATTGTCACAGAATTTAAGGAAATGTAATACATTCCTTTTACATAATAAATATTTGTTTTGAGTAAGATGGACACATTTTGTCCTGGACTGCATCCCAGTGGTGGAGAGATCCGGATTCAACTGGGGTGAAGCAATCAATGCACTTTTTTTACTTTTGTTCAGAAGGGTATTTTATATACACATCTCACTCTGAATCCTCCTTCCGGACAAGCAAGTGGCATTATGAGAGTTAAAGGACACAGACCAGGCAGGCAAAACAATACGGAAGGGTGCAGAGTCGGGTCAGTGAGAGATATGATCCCTCTCATTGTTCGTGCAACATGCAAGGGAAAAGGAGGAAGGGAGAGGAGACAAGGAGAGAGTCTGCATGACCAAGAATTACTAGGCCTTTTTTCCTTGTCTGAGTAGCAATGTTACCGATAAGAAGAGCTACTTTGGATTGAATGCACTGGGTCTCATTCTCAAGACAGTTGATGGTCTTCTCACTTTTACACATTATGGTTCCTTTAGAAAAGCAGGATGGGCAATGCAAACCATTTTCAGCCAGCATGTTGCGATCAGGAACTGCCAAAATCAAAAGTATAGTGAGCATGTTAATGTCTTCTTCTGTTTTTGTATCTCTGAGTTGTATTAATGGAATCCACCCTAGGGCCTTTTAGTTTTGGTGGGGCAGTTGCAAGTACTCTTGGATAAAATATAATCTAGACACAATCTGGGTTCAGGACTGAGCATGGGACAAAGTCACCATTGTTCTCTGAGATGAATGACCTTTACATAAAGGGGGGTGGGGGAGTGTGAACTTTCTTCCCTTCTCAATCTCTCAGAAGGTTTTCCTGCCATTGATTATGGTGTAGCCTGTATGAAAAGGTATACTCTTAGTCCCTTATCTTTGTACAGAGTTTCTGGCTGTCTTTTGCACTTCCGCAATGAACTAACCGTCACTTTCTGTGAATTCCCTGAGACCTGCAGGTACAGGGCAGTATATAAATTCAATAAATAATAATAATTAAGAATAACTGCCAGCTTAGTCAGTACTTATTTTGTCAATTAAAAGACTGACCAGAAACAGTTCAAGGGTCATTTAGGAGGACACCTGGATAAGATAGGTGGGTTGTCACCATCTAATCTGGACCATCAAATTGAATGTTATCTTAAAGGGACCATAACCTGTTTATGAGCTGTTCATGCACCTAGGTATCCAATTATATTGCATGAAATATCATTCACGGCTAATTATGCATAGGAAATGTTATAAAGGCATCTTGAAGATTGTATTCTTATTCCCGATTTTTATTTTTATTATTTTACTTATGCACTGGGTTACTTAATGTAGGCAAAGTTCCTAAGCTGACATAACTGACACTTCTTTAGACACTTCTAAACCCTAGAAAATCAACATGACTCATGTCAGAAGTAATCTACTTCTGAGGTAACCGTTTTGGGGAAGTGGGTCATTAAAATAGCAGATTAGCACAGCAGCACAACAAAGGAATGGAGGCTGCTCCCTGTGTAGTAATAAAACCAGGATTAGGTTTTATTAGAATATGAGGAATGTGACCATTCCCAGGAAAATACAAACTGCCAAGGCGAGGATGCTGCTGTGCCTATGAGAGGGACAGGACATATTCTGGTGGATGTCTTCATTGTAGGCCTCAGGTTGTATATATTTATGCATAACCATATATCATAAAGACACCAGAGTGCATTATGGTCCCACAGGAAACACAGAGCCTGGCTTACAGCATGCCTGGTTCCCATGGAATCTTACATCACTTGGCTATAGGGGCGATGTGTAACCATATCTTAACATACAGTAAAAACATGGCTGGGACAAGGGGCACTGGCACTGTGCAGGATCAGATCCTCCCGCCTATCAGTAGGATGATCTGATCCTGCATGGTGCTCCTTTGAGGGGCAGGAAGAAGGAGAGGCCTGGTTGGAAAGGCAATCCATCCCTTCTCTGGCAGACGTAGCTGCCAAGTAAAAGGTAAAGGGACCCCTGACTATTAGGTCCAGTTGCAGATGACTCTGGGGTTGCGGTGCTCATCTCAATTTATTGGCCAAGGGAGCCGGCGTTTGTCTGCAACCAGCCTCCGGGTCATCTGGCAGCACGACTAAGCCACTTGTGGCGAACCAGATCAGCACACAGAAATGCTGTTTACCTTCCCGTCGGAGCAGTACCTATTTATCTACTTGCACTTTGTGCTTTTGAACTGCTAGGTTGGCAGGAGCAGGGACCGAGCAACAGGAGCTCAACCCATTGCAGGGATTCGAACCGTTGAACTTCTGATCGGCAAGCCCTAGCCTCTGTGGTTTAACCCACAGCGCCACCCGTGTCTCTAGCTAGGTCCCTCTTTTTCACAGTTTCTCCTCATGACTGCCTCCCCGTCCTGCCTGACTCTCCATCCCTTGAGAGCCCCTAATAGTCCTGAGCTGCTCAACCCAACCTGTAGCCACCTGGGGCTGTCTCACCCCATTTGAATGAGGCACAGATTCTCTAAGTACTGCTGATTGACTAAGGATCCAGGCCATGGCCAAATTCAGTGAAAAACCCTAACATGTTAATGATTCTAAATTGATGCAGAAACGTACGGCTGAGAGTTGCATTGTTACACAGTGGAGTCTTGCAGCAGTGCTTCTTCATCTGAAAGAATTTACCATCCCCTGCAGTGAAGCTGTAATGGCCTGAGGAACAGCTTATGGATCGCGAGCATCTATTCAAAAGTTGCTCTTGGAATTTAACTATGAAAAGAATTTGAAAGAAATATTTAGATATGGAGGTTTATTGCTCCTAAAACACATTCATTGTAGTGGTTCCAATTTTCTGTAATGTCTGAATGAGAACCTTTTCAAACAAACAACATGCAAAATATTATTAAATTCTGCAATCTAAGGTGATGGGCTTTATTAATTTATATATACGTACAAACACCTATATATCATTGAAAGAAAAATATCAAAATGATTCCACTCATAATACATAAAGCATACAATAAAAACTTTGTAAAAAGAAAAGAAACAGATATCAATTAACCAATGGAAAGATGTATTCTGAATGGCTTGTATGAGCCTGGTGGAATACAAATTTTTCTGCAGGCATTTAAAAGATGCTTGCCAAGGATGGGTTGAATAATAGTGAGAGTAGAGAAGCCAATATAACTCAGATGATACTACCCTGGCCTTGGCTAAGTTCCTCTTAGAAGTAATAAGAAATAGAAACCGACATACTCTGGATAAAACAAAGTGACCGCCTTTTAATCTTCCCTGTATTTTTCTTTTATCTTGTTTTTGAAAATGATTTTGTAGGTCTTTCTACTGAAATAAATAATGTTCTTGTTCTTGGCAGTATAAGTTGCATTTTCAGCTGAATTTGGGGGAGCCACTTGAAGCAGCAATTTTGCAGAGCTATTTCAATGGCTTTTGTTTGATTTTCTCAATGCAAACAGCTAGAAGTCTGTAAAATTTGATAATAAACCCAATTTGCAATGGGGCGTGAATAATTTTGATTGCAACCGTAGTTTGTAAAATACAACCAAAGCTTTCAAAGCTTTATTACGATCATAAAAGGTAAAGGTAAAGGGACCCCTGACCATTAGGTCCAGTCGTAACCGACTCTGGGGTTGCGGCGCTCAGTAAAAGGCATTAAATTTGGAATGAATGTAGAACTTCATTTCAGGTCCAATCTGCAGCATGAAGTATCATGGCTTCTTCTATACTTCTGACAATACATGTGCCATACACTGCATTCTCTCTGCTAGTCGATCATAACCATTTGCAGGGCGGGAAAATACTTCCCTGAACTCCTGTTGCCCAACCCAAGATACTTGGCAGAGGTTTAAAGACTGTCTCAAGACAAATAAAAAAAAAAATGTAGCATCAACACTGACAACTGGGAAACCCTGGCCTGCAAGCACTCCAGTTGGAGAACAGCCTTTAACAAAGGTGACATAGGCTTTGAAGACACTTGAACTCAGGACGCAAGGGAGAAACATGCTAGCAGGAAGGCACGCTTGGCAAATCCACTCCTGTCTGGAAACCAATGCCCCCACTGTGGAAGGACATGTGGATCCAGAATTGGCCTCCACAGTCACTTACGGACTCATTGTTAAAACCGTGTTTATGGAAGACAAACTTACTCAGCTACAAGTGATGGCCAAGGAAGAAGACTTGGCAGTGCACTTCAACTGCACCAACCTCACTGTCCCATTCCCCCTCTCCCTCCAAGTATGTAGCAATGATGTAGGAACAGATGGTCAAGTGAGCACCACCATCCCACCCAGAATAGCCCCAAGGTATTTTGGCACTTGAGGCGAACCACAAAATGGCAACCGCACACTCTAGGGAAGAAGGGATGGGTGAATATGTACATCAAGATGGAAATCTGATGCTTGTGATCAGGTGATTTTAAATTCCCCATTTTCAAATGTTAGTGATTCCTTACTGCAGGATTGGGAAGCTGCGATCCTCCAGATGCTGCTGGACTACATCTCCCATCATCTGTGACTGGTGGCCAGGATAGATGAGGCAGATGGGAGTTCTCATTCATCTACAGCTTATGTGCCACAGCTTCCTTACAACTAATTTAGTAATTCCAAAAACAAAAGACAAAAAAACAGATAAATCTTACCTAGATTTGTACGCAGAACACTGGCAGAACAGAAATCTTGACCAAATTTACAATATTGTCTTATATAGCGATCATATGTCAGTCCAGTCCTGTTAAATGCCTTTCTGCACTTCAGAGGCAATGCTGAGGACAGGAGCAAAAGATTAGTTCATGGATTGTTATTGTCATTAACATTATTATTATTTGGTTTTGTGATTTCCTTCATTTGACACAGAGAAGGAGGTGAGAGAGAATTAAATCTTTTAAATGAAATGGGGTTCAAGTTAACAAGGTCTTTCAATAAAATGAAATGAGTAAAAGCCATTGGCCAGAACACTGGTTTAATTATTTCCAAGAGGTAAACCCTCCCTGTCCAATGGCCCATTTTTCCTCCCATCCACTCTATCATTTCAATGCCTCCCCCCCTACTGTTCAATTACAATCTTAGACATGAGCTTAGATAAAGGAGCAATGGCCAGATAAGCAGGAGGAAGGCTTATCCCATCATTTAGGCATGAAAAAACAGCATTGTGGAAACTGGGTACCCTCTGCAGGAATACTCTGTCCCATCACTTACTAGACCTGTTGGGGAGCAGATTTTGCATTTCAACCAGTTTTAAGCAGAGTTAAATGAACAGGGTTAGATCCAGGTTAAGAGAGTTGGTCTTTAAGGGTTCTACTAGCTATGCTAGGGCAACTCACCTATGAAAAATGTTGGCGATGTTTTTTTTTTTTTTTGGAGGGGGTTAGGACAGTTAAGGGGGGGGGAAGAGGGGACTTCCTGGAAGCACATACTGTTCTGCATGACATGGACAAAGTGGAAATACAAACATTTTGATCCCTCTCTCGTAAGACTGACAAAGCTATCAACTTGAATGGCCTCACAAAAGGTTTAGGCAAATGATGCAGAATTAGGCTACCAGTGGCTACTAAACATAGTACCTTCAGTTACTAGGATATTTCAAAAATCATTTTAAAATTCTATCCATTTTAGTTGCTCTTGGCTTCTAATTTTTTTGATTTATTTGTTTTCTGCACTTGCCTCCAAGCAGCTCAAGGCTGTGTACATGGTTCTCTACTCCCCATTTTATCCTCACAAGAACCCTGTGAGGTACGTTAACCTGAGGTATAGTGACTGGTCCAGGATCCCCCAGTGAGCTTTGTGGCTGAGTGGGGATTTGAACCCTGGTCTCCTGGATCCTTGTCTGACCCTCTAATGTCTACAACACAATAGCTCTCTTAAATTCAGCTCTCCGGATTCCTCTGTCCTCTAAATATTATTACTGTAAAAGTTCCCCATCCTACTGGTTCCTACTTACCTGGAGAAAGCAGGGCCAAGAGGAGGCATGTGCTCAGGAGTGCCTTCATCATTCTAGAAAGAGAACTGATGCCCGTAGAGGCTTACTTGGAGGGATTTATAGGCTACGTGTTTGTGCTGCAGGCAACACTTTGGCATAAAGACATAGAGAAAATGATGAAATTCAAAGCTCACTGTTGAAATTGTCTGAATTATTTCACCACAATCTCATTAGTTGTCAACAGGCACTTTTCAAATTTTTTCTTCTATACAGTTACCGTATTTTTCGTTCTATAGGACACACTTTTTCCCTCCTAAAAAGCAAGGGGAAATGTGTGTGCATCCTATGGAGCGAATGCAGGGGGGAGGCAGGCGGGAAAAGCCCCCAAGAGCTGCACACAAGCTCCGTGCGCTCTTGGGGACTTTTCCCCAGGAGGGAGAAGGGACTGACTGGCTGCATCAGTCCTTTCTCCCACCTCGTAGAAAAGCCCACAGGAGCCACGCACCCTTTAAAGAGCGTGCGGCTTCTGCCGGTTTTGCGAGAGGTGGGGGAATTCTCCAACCTCCCAGAAAAGCCAGCATAAGCCGCGCAGCCCCTTTAAAGAGCACACGGCTTTTGCGGGGCCACTCTTGGGGGCTTTTCCCCGAGGAGCGACAAGGGACTGACTGGCTGCGTCAGTCCCTTCTCCCTCCTCGTAGAAAAGCCGATAGGAGCCGTGCGCTCCTTAAAGGGTGCGTGGCTCCTGTGGACTTTTGCAGGAGATGGGGGAATTCCCCCACCTCCCGCAAAAGAAGGAAGAAGGTCTGGGAGAAGCGCACAGACTGCCAGCAGCCTGTCCGCTGATCGCAGAGCTGGGGGGGGGGGATCATATTTTTTTCCTTGATTTCCCCCTCTGTAAACTAGGTGGGCCCTATGGTCAGGTGCGCCCTATGGAGCGAAAAATACGGTAATATAAAATTTAAATTCTGATGGCACCCGATAAAGGAGCTGAGAACAAAAAAAGGCAATGGCAAAGCCCGGAAGCCACCTACAAGAAACCCCCTCAATGCAGTCTCCATCTAAGGATTCCTCTTCTAAAGAAGAGAAAAGCCTGGATACTAGATCCATCCCAGCAAGGCTGCGAAGTATAGGATGAGCTGTGGTTAAAATGTTGACTTCATATTGCAGCGCACGTGGCTGCAATGGAGGTTTCAACCAGTAAAACTGATCCACACAGAAAAAAGGAGGGTGACTCAGTGGCAGCAAAGCAATCACTTCAGGGGCAGGCAAGTAAGGCTGAGGTAGAAAGCAGAGTGATACCTCTGGATACGAACACTTCTGACTACGAATGATTCTGGTTAACCTGGAAGTAGCTGCTCCTGGTTGCAAACTTTGCCCCAGGATGCAAATGGAAATCGCGCGCAGCAGGAGGTCCCATTAGTGAAAGTGCGCCTAAGGATAAGAATGAATTAAGTTCTTAACCAGAGGTACCACTGTAAGGTAATGTTACTGCAGGACCACAAACAGGTCCAAATGAGCAACTTGTTCCAAGAAGGCTGCAAAGTCAATTGAGGCCATGTGACCATGCTCATCATTAGAAATAGAAAAAATAATTCTGATCCAATTCCTCTGTTTTTGCCTTCGCTTACTGAGTTGGAAGGAACAATATACTTTTTCTCTTCTTCCAGGCTACTAATCAAAGTGCAATCAAAGCCTCAAGGTACTGCTCAGGTGACTGCTCAACTGGCAAAGCTAGACATACCTCAGGGCTGTTGCAAGGTGCCAGGGACACACTGGTAGGCACTTAAGAGAATACAGTGACTCTAAGATTATTACTGAGAGCTGATTAAATCATTTTACTGAACTTTGCCCCTCCTTGTTCTAATTGTGTCAGATTGTTGTGAAAGGCAGAGGATACTTTGAGCCAGCTGATTTGTTTAGTGATGACTAGATTTAGCCACATTGTCTTGAACTGAATCCAGCTACGTAGTTGTTTATCCCTGCTTCAAATCCCACCCTCCATTTTCAGAAGACAAGAAGAACCCTGCAGTCTAGCAGCATCCTTCTTGGAGTGGATGATCAGATGTCCATTGGTACAGGACTATCATGACAGGAGGGCAGTCGCCCACTCCCCCTGTTCTCCCCGAGCAAATGGAAATGGTATATCCATCAAATTAATTGCCACTGATAGCCTCTTCCATAAATGTGACTAGTCCACTCTTAGGTCAATCCAACTGTGGCTTTCACCGCTGATGTGGGTTTTCTATAGCTCAGCCAGTAGAGCATGAAACTCTCAAATTCATGATCGAGTCCCATGGGGGGAGTTACAGTGGTTGGACTAGATCAATCTTGAGGTCCCTTCCAGCTCTACAATTCTATGATTAAGTTGAAGAATTTTGCTGATGCAGATGATGCTTCACTTCTTTTCTTTTTAAAAATATTTTTTATTACATTTTCAGCGTTTTGTAATCACAATATCCATACATTAATCCATATGCTCAAACATTGCTCTAGCCAAGCATCGACCTCCTCCCGCCCCTTTTTCTGACTTCAGTACGTAATACTTTATTCTTAGGATTTCTATAACCACTTTTTTTACCTTCTCTCTTATTTTTATATTTCCCTTTATGAAATGTAAATCAGTTCCTTATATTGCCATTACAAAACATTTCAACTCACAGCTACAAATGTTTTCAGATATTTACAATATTCTTTCATATATAATATAAATTTGCTCCAGTCCTTTTGATACAGTTCGTCGCGCTGATTCCGGATCTTCCCCGTCAGCTTTGCTAACTCAATATATTCCACCATCTTACTCCAACATTCTTCCAATGTTGGAATCTCCTGTGATTTTCATTTCTGGGCCAGGAGTATCCTTGTGGCCATTGTGGCAAACATAGATTCATCTCCAATTAGACCTAACAAAAATTTCCGATGTCCTGGAGAAGGTAACCTAATGTTGCTTAATTATTTTGCTTGTGTTTAGTAAGTTAAAGAAAAAAGAAAAGTATTCTATTTAACGATTAAACCCATAATATCACAAATATTTTAGCTGAGATAGTTGAAAGGAGGGATGAAGCATGCTTAGCGCAGTTCAGAAGCTATATGCTGTATAATATTTTATGCAGTTCATAGTTCAATCATGGAACTCACTTCCATAGGAGGCAGTGATGGCCACCAGCTTAGATTACTTGAAAAGAGGATTAGACAAACTCAGGCAGGGCAAAATAACCCACAATATCTATGTTCCACCTCCAGTTTCAAAGGAAGTTTGCTTCCTTCCTTGAAAGCGAAAGATATTTCTCAATTTTCCACCCCATCCCTCACCAATAAATATATTTGGCTGGAAGGATTGGAGCAAACTCCTAGGGATTTCAGCACACTCCTATGCACTTTTGGTTGAACTAATAACCATTTATTTCAAAGGGATTACAGTGCAATTCTATACCTGTCTATCTAGATGTAAGTGCCACTGATTTCAATGGGTCTTACTCACAGATAAGTCAGTATAGTTTTGTATTGCAACTTCCTCAAAGTATACTTTGGAGTTTTGGTTTCTCTGGCACTTCCCTTTATCTCCACTGCCTCAAACGCTTTTCCAGTTGAAATAACTATTATAATGCTTCACATATCTAACACCAGCCTCACATTGATGGGTAATTATGGTTCAGCATAAATCTCCTCTTTGTGAATTCAATAATTCATAGCAATGTGAGGGTGATTCCTAGTGGTGAGAGTCAGGCATTGGGATCCCTGTCTCTTCCTCTCTTTTTTTTGCTGTTCATTGAGGGAAATGGGTTGCAGGACACAGAGAAAATAGTGCTGTATTATTGTCTATCAATGTGGTTATTATGATAAATATAAATGATTGCGGCAAATAAAAAGTTGCTTCTAAAATGTGTATCCTTCAAATCAATAGTTTGGAATGGGGAAGTATGGTATTTCCTGATATAAAACATCAAAGTTTTGTTTTTAATGTAAAACAGAAGGCAAGCAGAGATTTGACAGTTTTTGAATGCATGGTTATATCATCTAACCTCAATACAAGATGAAACATGTCTCAAATAAGTGAAATGATAAAAGAGTTAGAACAGGTGGTGAAAGAGACTTGCTGGGCCTAACAATGTTTGTATGTCCAGGTACCGTAGCCTTTTTAAAGCACAACATACAAAAAGTCATATTCAAAAGGCAGTGGACTTTTACGCCAATCCTATGGGCCTCCAGCTCTATCCATTTTGCTTTGTAAATGTTCTCATATCCTCCTTATACTTCAAGAGTCCATTCACCTTGGAGGCAAATTTATTTTAAAGCTGATTTAAATGCATACGCCTCAGCAGTCCTGATTTGGCCGGAATGGCTACGGAATTCCTTAAGCTGTCCTGGGTTGTGCCTTGATTCCAGGGTGTCCTGATTTCTCCCTGCCAGCAGAGAAGGGCCACGGAAGTAGCTCCTGGGGTGGCAGCAGCATTGGGAAAGAGACAGGAGGGCTGCTTCCCAAAGACTAGTTAGTGCTTAAAAGGCTTTGTGGGAAAGGCCGTTTGACTCCAGGATCCTGTCAGAGTCCTCACACCTCCTGCCAGAAGCACCCCCTTTTGCTAATTCTTTCAGACCAGAAGGAAGGGGCTTACCCAACCATTGCACTGCTCCCACACCTCTGTATTGTTTAGCCTGAGCAGTAGTCAAAACCAACTCTTCAAGTAAGAAGCATATACTCAAGAAGACCCTCATAATGCCTGAGTGATTAGAAGCCAATGAGGAATGAACCAACAGGTGACCTCTGGAAGAAGAAGTTGACTTGGAGGAATTCATGGGCCAAGGAAGGGTGACCAAGGATTCCAACTGGGAAGGACTGGTCCAGTGAGGAGCAGGAAATTATGAAAATAGGGAGTGCATCCTATATTTTTATATTGTAACACAAATCTCTTTTGTCATATTGGATGCCATCTTTTTAATGAACTCTGTGGGAGTCAGCCAGGTGCCTCTTCCAGTTCAACCACATTTATACTCTCAGTAAGCAGGTACTTTTAATAAATGTGTTCCTCCCTCAGGCTTTATGGTAAAGCTGAGCTGGAAACAAACTAATCCTAACGAGGCACAAAGTAATAAACAATTAGCATGTCACACACATGCTCTTCCCAGAAATCAGGTGAACCTGGAACCTGCTTGTATCCATGGGGTCCTTCAAGTTTACACTGTCAGTTTTGTAATTTATCAGTATTTTGTTTTTAATATAGTTATGATAGCTATTTTCCCTCCAGTATGAGAACTAGTAAGCCTCTGAATATCTGTTGTTGCAGATCACAGTGGAAAATGTGATCTATAAAGGGATACACATGCATTGATGGTTACCACATCCTCTTTGTGGGTCATAAAGTGGTGTTGTCCGTTATGGATACAATCCTCGCAAGCTTCCCAACCCCGACTGATACCCCGTTGGTTCTGGCAGCAAAAGACATTGTAGAAGAACTGTCCGCAATGCAGACTTTGCTAAAAGAGCGTTTGGACTGTGCTAAAGAGGCCTATAAGATATTGTCCGATGCGCACTGACAACCTGGCACCGAGATTAATGTGGAAGATCAGGTGTGGCAGTCAAAACCTGATTTGCCACAGAAGGGCAGGTGTAGGAAACTGAACCCAAGGAGTGGGCCCGTTTGAAGTTGTGGACCAGATAAACTCTCTGACTTTCTGGCTCCGATTGCCTGTGTCTATGAAGACTCACCCCATCTTGCACACAGTCTTGTCACCCGTCGTGCCTGCACACCCTTACCAGGCACCTACACATGGTAGAAGGAGAGGTAGAGTACGAAGTAGAACAAATTCTAGACTCCAGGATGCAAAGAAAGAAGTTGCAATACCTGATTGCATGGGGGGGGGTGTTGACCGGAAGAAAGATCATGGGAGTATGCAGAACATGTCCATTCACCATACTTGCAAAGGGCGTTGCATACATGACACCCCAACTGACCAAAACTACTGGGATGGGTGGAGGAGGGCTCTGGAGAGGGGAGTGATGTCAGGGACTGGGCAGAGGAGGAATGGTGGAGACCGCCTCCCCAACCTGACCCTTCCAGAGAAGAAGACATTTCAGAATTACAACAGAGGTTTGAGGGAGATCACAGCTCATAGGAAGATGAGGGGAGAAGTTGGGAAATAATGGGAGAGTAGGAGGAGGCAGAGCCGGAGCAGCTGGCTGGCACGTTATCACTAGAAAGCATTTCAGATCCACCATCTCCCTGAACCCTGCAAGCAAAGAGTTCAAAGACAAATGGCCCTAAGAGGCAAACATAGAGGGGGTGGTGCTGTTGACGAATGAGGAAGTGGGAAAGAAGGGGAGTGGAGATTTACTCAGGACTACCCCATTTTTCCAAGAGGCAGCATTCTCAAGCATCTCCCTGTAAACATTGAATAGAAAGCAGATGGGAAGGAATTTTTCTTGTGTTATCCGTTCCTGGCAACCTGCCGTGGTTGTTGGTTCCTCTGCCACCTGACAGCTGTTAAAATATACTAGTATAGACTTGTTTTTTTCTGTATACATATTTTCCCAAATGTTCCCAAATTCCTAACTGACCTTCTTCTACCATCCTTTATTCCTATTTGGTAACAGGGTGCTTACTACACTGTTGTTTTATTTGTCTTAAATAAATATGTAATTCTGTATTTTTTGATCCAAACCGGTGCATCAGATCTCTTTGAGTATCCTGTGCTATATATTTTGGTGATTTAGCTCCTGCTTTCTGGAATCAATCAGATGTCCTTTGTACCAACAGGTGTACTTTTTGTGCTTATTTGGATACAGTCTTGATCCAAACCAGTGCATCAGGTCTCTTTGAGTATCCTGTGTGATATACTTTGCTGGAGACATTGGGCAGCCGAGAGTGGTGATTTAGCTCCTGCTTTCTGGAATCACCCAGATGTCCTTTGTACCCAAAGATGTTCCCTGGACCTGAAGGGAAGAATTGTTAGCAAGAGTGTTGACATACTAATATTCTGGGAGTTTGGCCTTGTGTTTAAGAGCCAACAAGAGAACAAGCTCTTCTTGTAACCAGTTTTCAGTGATCTCACTTCTGAACAGCTTTCATCTGCATTTTAAACACGCACACACATTCCTCCCTTCCCAATCTTTCTCTTTTGCCCTTCCTTCCTTCCTTCCTTCCTTCCTTCCTTCCTTCCTTCCTTTACTTTTCCTCATATTTACTCCTTTCTTTTCTCCTCCCTTTCCTGCTTTTATTGTGTTCTCTCTTTTATACACCCTAATATCATCATCATCATCATCATCATCATGACCATCATTATTTAAATATACCTCTTTCTATTCATTTCCTTTGAATCGGTGTGTCTTTAGTATTTGCTTATACTGATGTTGGGAAAGATTGAAGCCACAAGGAGAAAGGGATGACAGAGGACGAGATGGTTGGACAGTGTTCTCAAAGCTACTAACATGAGTTAGTAGACCAAACTGAGGGAGGCAGAGGAAGACAGAAGTGCCTGGCGTGCTCTGGTCCATGGGGTCATGAAGAGTTGGACACGACTAAACGACTAAACAACAGAATACGTTTGTAATCACATCTAACAAGATGTGGCATTTCCCCCCCTGTTTATTTTCAATGTTTCATTATTTAGGAAACCACTAAAGGAGAGTTGGGGTGTGTGTGGAGATGACAAGGCATTGCTACGGTATGTATCAAAAAGACATGGTGATAAGTATTGGTCTGTGCTTTAAAAATAAAATAAAATAAAAGGCTTAATGTGGTGTCAAGTGGGGGGGGGGAGATCTCAAGCTGGTGCCAGTAACCAGGTAGAGAGGTGGCGAAGTGGGCATCTCCCAGGGTGAGAGGCAGGGTGAGAAAAGAAAAGTTCCAAGGTGAAAATGGGGAGGGCCTGTCACTGGGAGCCAGGGAGGGTGCTTGTGACTTTCAATGCTGTGACTTTTTGCAAAGCATTTTGAGGTTGAATCTCAAGGGGTGTCCAGAGAACTGTCTAGCCCTGTTGTGTTGGATGAGGGTCAGTTGGTAAGATTCAAGGACATTGCCCCTTGCCCCTCTTGTCTGAGGAGAACTAGCAGGGAGGGTACAGCTGACTGGCTCAAAATGTGATTAATGTCTCCTTGCAAGAGGGGGTGGTCCTTGCCTACTTGAAGGAGGCAGTAGTGTGTCATCATCACAGATGGGTTACGTGGATGCCCGTCCCCAGGTTATTTCATAGTGTCCCTTGGAGGTGGGCCTTCTTAGATGGGACTTATGGGGTGGAGTGTCATATGACATCATCAATCAAACTCTATGGCAGTGGGGCATAAGCAATTGACAGGAGGTAGTATCCTTATACTACTAATGCCTTGGCCTGTAGATTAGTGTCAGAAGAGATGAGCTGACTGAGTCCAGGAATGATACACCATTGACTGGAAAACTGAACCTGAATCCTGATACTGAAGCTCCACCATGATTGCCCCAAGGGTCCTGTAACTTTCAGCCTACATGCTTCTCCATTCCGAAGTATTCATCTGAAAGAAGACTTGGTGTTTTTAATCAATTGGTAATGGAAGAAAAACTATAACTTAATTATAAAAAGACAGGATGATTATAATGGCATTAGTACAGGATCAGTGCTATTTTTTCTAGATTTACAGGTGCAAGAGCTCACCATGGAATTCTTCCTTGTTCTCTTAAAATGGTAATGGCACCCACTTGAAAGGTGCCGGAGTTGAAAAGATGCCCCGAGTTAAATTCTTCAGAGGAGAAACCTCTTATTTAAGAAAACATTCAATTTTAATAATGATTTTATTATGTTTTTATCCCGTTTTATGTATTTTATCTTTTGTAATATCTTCGGCTAAACCAATAAATATTAATCACATTTAAATCTGAAAGAAACATCCAAGAACCAGCATTTTATTTCCCATAACCATTTATTTTGTATTGTAATAATCATAATGAAAACTTAACTGCTTTTTAATGATACACTACAGGGCTCTTTGAAGTTAGAACCCCCAAATTCCGACCCCTTTTTCTCTACCACTTGCTTCCCTTTATCTCCACCAAAAGCAAAAAAAGAAAGAACTAGACTTCCTGAGTCCTGAATTTCACCACTAGGCCTCCAATTCCCCCTCATTGACTACACTGTTCAAATTACCCTTCATGTTCAGGCTGGTGTGATATTCGTGAAGCATTATAACATCTTTCTCGCAGAACTAAAAGGATATATTTCCCTACTCCAACTATCTTTCCTTTTTTTCGGATGCGACAAAAATCCGTTGTTCCACAGCCTTGGAAAGAAAAATCGTTGTGGATAAAATAAGCTGGAAAAAAGGAAAGAAATGCTGACATTAGTCCTTCATCCAGGGGCTAAAAGATGCTACCTGTGATGGTGAATGAGAATTTAATAAGTTAATTTTAAAATATGTATATTTCAGAAATCTGAACAATATTATAATTTCTTCCAGACATGAATATACAAGAATATTACTACTACTAATTTATTATTTATAACCCACCCATCTGGCTGGGTTTCATAATTTTCACCATTAGTAGTTTGGGTAAAAAAATAACTCTTATGTAAGAGATTTGGCAACCCCCCCCCCTCAAAACATCATTATTCCTCAAAACTATGTTGATCTGGAGCTATGCATCTAAGACTGGATCTAGACACATCAAAAAAGTGATTCAGTTTAATACGTTGTAAACTTCATCCATGGAAGTCCCATTGGTGAAAGACGGGACTCCACAACATCAATTCCATAATGTTATAACGCATATAAAGCGCTTTATATTTTTACGAATGTAGCTAACTCATGACATCGGCAAAATGATGTATGCTTTTGGAAAGGAACATAGCCTCCCTCTTTTCCTCCCCCTGTGTATCCCCTAAATCCATTCCGGGAGTTTCCACAACTGTGGAGCAGATTTTGGGAGGAAACAGAGCACATGTAGGCAGAAGAGCCCAGATATTCTGTTGCACAACTGTAAATCCTTGCACTGAAGGTCTGAGTTAGCCAGATACTGCTCATTGTCACAGAATTTAAGGAAATCTATTACATTCATTTTACATAATAAATATGTTTTTTGAGCAAGAGGGACATAGTTTGTCCTGGACTGCATCTCATTGGTGGAGAGATCCAGATGCAACTGGGGTGGAGCAATCAATGCACTTTTTACTTTTGTTTGGAAGGGTATTTTATATGCATATCTCACTTTTAATCCTCCTTCTGTACAAGCAAGTGGCATTATGAAAGATAAAAGACACAGTCCAGGCAGGCAAAATACTAAGGAAGGGTGCAGAGTAGGACCAGTAAGAGAGACCAGTGTTCCCTCTCACTTTTCCAGAAACATGAAAGGGAAAGGGGGGGGTAGAAGGAAAACAGGAGGGAGTCTCTATGACCCAGCCAAAGACTAGGCCTTTCCCCCCTGTTTGACTAGCAGTGTTACCTCTAGTAAAAACTCCTTTAAAATCCACACACTTGGTCTCATTCTCAAGGCAGTTGACGGTCTTCTCACTTTTACACTTTTTGTTTCCTTTGGAGAAGCAGGCTGGACACCGCAGACCATTTTCAGCCAGCATGTTCCGATCAGGAACTGCCAAGATCACAAATATATGGAGCATGTTAATGGTTTTGTCTATTTTTGTATCTGTGTGTGATAATTCACTTATTTTGCCAATTAAAAGACTGACCAGGACCAGCTCAAGGCTGATTTAGGAGGACACGGATAAGATATGTGGGTTGTAAGGTCAATATTTGAAACAATTGAATATTAACTTGAAGGGACCATAAACTGTTCATGAGCTGTTCATGAGCCTAGATATCCAATTATTCTGTTTGAAATAGATCATTCACAGGCTTAAAAAGCATAGGGAATGTTATAAAGGTTTCTTAAACTTTGTATTCTTGGCCCAGGTCTTTTTTGGGGGGGACTTACCCACTGAGTTAATTAACCTAGGCCAAGGTCTTAATTTTGGCTTGTTAGACACCTCTTGATTCTAGCAAATTATCTTGATGTATGTCAGAAGCAATCTACTTGTGAGGTGACTATCTGCAGAAGTGGGTCATTAAAATATCAGATTAGCACAGCAACACATCAAAGGAATGAGGGCTGCTCCCTGTGTAATAGGGTTAAGTTTTATTAGAATATGAGGGATGTGACCGTTCTCAGGAAAAGACAAGCTTCCAAGACAAGAATGCTACTGTGCCTATGAGAGGGACAGATCTCCTTTTTGTGGACACCTTCATTGTAGGATTCAGGTTGTATCTATTTATAAATAAAAAATAAATCACAAAGGCACCAAAATGTCAGCTGTGTATGTTGGTCCCACAAGAAACACAGACCCTGGGTTGAAGCACGCCTGGTACCCCTAGAATCTCAAATCACTTGGATATAGGGGTGATGTGTAACAACATCTTAACATCCAGTAAAAATATGGCTGGGACAAGGGGCACTGGCACTGTGCAGGATCAGATCCTCCCACCTATCAGAAGGAGGATCTGATCCTGTAGGTTGCTGCTACAAGAGGCAGGAAGAAGGAGAGGCCTTTTTGGAAAGACAACCCATCCCTTTTCAGCTGCCCAGTAGGTCCATCTTTTTCACAATTTCTCCTTATGCCTGCCTCTCTGTCCTGCCTGCCTCTACACCCCTTGTGTAGAGGTCCTAATAGTCCTGGAGCTGCTCAACTGAACCTGTATCCATGTGGGGCTGTCTCACCCCATTTGAATGAGGCTCAGGTTCTCTGCTAATATACTAAGGATCCAGGCCTTCACCAAATCCAGTGCACAGCCCTAACATGCTAAGGACTCCAGAATACCTGGAAGTAAAAAACAAAAAACAAGCAGCATTGATGTTTATTGACACTGAAAAGGCATTTGATAATATCTCTTGGTCGTTTATGCATAAGGTTCTAGAGGAGATGGAATTTGGTTTAGAAGAGGAATAGATGCAATTTATTCAGAGCAACAAGCAAGATTAATTGTTAATAATGTTATTACAGAAAAATGTAAAATCATGAAAGGGACAATACAAGGATGTCGCTTATCACCATTATTGTTTATTTTAATATGAGAAGTCCTGGTGAGAAACATAAGAGCAGAAAAAACTATTAGAGGAATAGTAGTAGGAAATAAAGCATATAAATTGAAAGCATTTGCAGACAACCTTGTTATAATGGTTGATGACCCCCAAAATTCACTATTGAAAGTATTAGAAAAAATACAGAAATTCGGACAGGTATTAGGTTTTTAATTGCATAAGAATAAGACTAAACTCTTAGTGAAGAATGTTTCAGAGCAAGATAAAAAGGAGATACAGCAGAAGACAGAGATAGGTATATTTTAAAAAGTTAAATATTTGGGAATATGGTTGACAGCTAAGGATATTAATATATTTAAAGACAACTATGAAAATTATGGAAAGGAAAAAAGGAAATTAGAAATCTGGGGAAGGATGAATTTGTCTATATTAGGCAGAATGCCAGTGATCAAGATGTGTTTTTTTTTTTTTTGCCAAAAGTGTTGTTTTTATTCCAATCAATCTCAGTGATAAGCAATGCGAGCTGCTTCAAAGAGTAGCAAAGAGATATTTCAAGATATATCTGGAGAGGGAAGAAACGAAGAATAAAACATAAATTATTAATAGATGTTAAAGACAGAGGAGGCTTCTCTCTACCAGATTTAAGACTATATTATGAAGCATCCTGCATTTGCTGGATCTGGGAGTGGATAATTCTAAAACAAGCTGATCTGCTGGATCTGGAAGGTTATGATAATAGATTTTATTGGCAAGTGTATTTATGGTATCATAAGGCCAAAGTACATAGAAGATTTCATAATCATATAATAAGAAATGTGATATTTAAAGTTTGGGAGAAATATAAAGATTTACTAGAACAAAAAACACCATGATGGCTTTCCCCGTGACAAGCAGTATCTTTTAAAAAAAGGTAAATATGAGGACAGGTTGGCTGACATATAGAGAGCAGTTAACAGAAACAGATAATCAATTAAAATTAAAAGATTATGAAGAAATCACTAGAAAAGTAACCGACTGGCTACAATATTTTCAGTTAAATGAAACCTTTAAAAATGATGAAACGAAAGGATTAGTTATGAAGTGTCAAAGTTTCAGAGAGCAATTGTAGAAAACAATACAAAATTGCTGTCAAAAATGTATAATTTGCTTCTGGAGTGGGATACTAAGGAAGAACAAGTCAAATGTGTGATGATCAAATGGGCAAAAGATGTGGGACATAATATACAAATGTCAGACTGGGAAAGGCTTTGGAAAACAAATATGAAATTTACAGCATGTACCCAACCGAAAGAAAATTATAATAAAATTATGTACCAGTGGTATTTAACCCTGGTTAAGCTAGCAAAAACATACAGAACAAGATCCAACAACAGAGGGTACGTTTTATCATATGTGGTGGAAATGTAAGGTCATTAATAACTTCTGGGAAATGATCTACAGTCATACCTCAGGTTACAGACGCTTCAGGTTGCGTTTTTTTGGGTTACGGATCCCCTGTATCCCAGAAGTACCGGAACGGGTAACTTCCGGGTTTCGGGGGTCGCGCATGCGCAGAATCGCTAGATTGCGCTTTGCACATGTGCAGAAGCGCCGAATCGCAACCCACACATGCGCAGACGCGCCGCTGCGGGTTGCGAACGTGCCTCCCGCATAGATCACGTTCGCAACCCGAGCGTCCACTGTATAATGAAATGAAAAAAATATTTAGAGTAACTTTTGTAAAACAAAAAACCAGCAGCCTTTTAAATAGGTATTATAGGAGCAGAGGTTCCAAAAGACCAGAAGAAATTGTTGACGTATGTTACAACGCCCACCCGGACATTGCTAGCCCAAAGATGGAAAGAGGAAGCAATCCCTACCAAAGAAGACGGGCAGACCAAGTTAATGGACTATGCTGAAATGGTGAAATTAATTGGAAAGCTCAGAAACCAAGATGATGAGAAATTTTAAAAAGAATGGGAAATGTTTATTATATATTTACAAAAGCACTGTAAGCATCTTAATACATTGGCAGGTTTTTAAAAACACTTGTAATTTTAGAGACAGTACAGGAAACTTGAGGTTAAAATACAAATTTGGAGTAGAAAGGATATGCAGTTAAAAAAGATTTTTTTTTCTTTTTTCTTTTTCTTCTTTAATTTTTTGATGTAGTGTTTGTTCTCTTTTGTTTATATGTGATGCTTGTTACACTTGCAGAAAACCCAATAAAAACATTATTTCCTTTAAGAAAAGGATTCTAAAATGATGCAGAAACTTACGGCTGAGAATTTCACTGTTACACAGATCAGTGTTGCAGCAGTGCTTCTTCATCTGAAAGAATTTGCCATCTGCTGCAGTGAAGCTGTAATCACCTGAGAAGCAATAGTGGGATGATGAGCACCAATTCGAAAGTTGCACTCGGGGATCCACTATGAAAAAGAATTTGAAAGAAATATTTAGTTCGGGGGGCGGGATGCAGATTTATTGCTTCTAAGGCACATTCATTGTAATGGTTCCAGGTTTCTACGTTGCCTGAATCAAGACCATTTCAAACTGACAATATGGAAAATTATTATTAAATTTGGCAATGGAATGTATGCAGAACTTCATTTCAGGTCAAAATTGTAGCACGAAGACTCATGGCTGCCTCTATGCATCTGATAATGCATGTGACATACACTGCACTCTCTCTACTAGTTGATTGTAACAGTTTGCAGGTTGGGGAAAATGCTTCCCTGAACTCTTGTTCCCAACGCAAGACACTTGGCAAGGCATTGCATTGCACCAACTTTATTGCCCCCTTGCCTCTCTCCCTCCAAGAATGTAGCAGTGATGTTGGAGGTTCATCAGGGTGGAGGAGCGCACTTTGAATCAAGCTGGGTAACTGAATCCCTTTTTTAGAGGCGAACTACATGAATACTTTCTTTATATTGGTTCCTTTCTCATTGTTTCATCACTGAGAATTACTTCAAAATAACTTGAGTGGGGGGAGGCCATGGAGCCATGAAAGTTTGAAGTATCTTCAACTCCAATCCCGATTACACAGCTTTTGAATAGTTTTTATAGATCTGTGAAAGGACTCTCAATTTTAAGGTCATTTATGGCAAAGGGGATGTTCAGTTTATATTCCAGGCTTATTGTCCTAGTTTGATAACCAAAACTAATCTGGAGTTCATTGGTTTGGCTCTATAGGGATTTCTGGTTGATGCAAATCAAGTTCTCTAAGCTTGGCGATCAGCCCCCAGATTCGGCCACTGGTTGTGATCAGGTGATGTTAGATTCCCCATTTTCATATGCAAGCCATTCCTTACTTCAGATGTTGTTGAACTACATCTCCCATCTTCCCTGACTGGTGGCCAGGCTAGCGGAGGCTGATGGAAGTTCTAATCCATCTACAGCTGAAGTGTCACAGTTTCCTCACCTCACTTTTTCATAGGTGAGTTGCCCCAGCATAGACTTCTATATGCTAGTAGAACCCTTAAAGTTCACCTATCTTAACCTGGATCTAATCCAACAGCAAAAGACAAAGTCTTACTTAAATTTGTTCGCAGAGCACTAGCAACACAGGAATCTTTGTTGGAGTCACAAGTTCTTTCCACATAGCCATGTGTTGTCAGTCCAGTCTTGTTATAGGCAGTTCTGCACTTCCTAGCTAATGCTGAGGACAGGAGCAAAAGATTACTTCATAGATTATTATTACCATTACCATTATTATTGTTTGGTGTTGTGATTTGCTTAATGAGACCCGGAAGAGGAGGTGATAGTGAATTAAAACTTTTAAATTAAAAGGGGTTCAATTTAATAAGCATTTTAATAGAATAATATGAAATGATATGAGTAAAACACTCATTAATTAAAGCTCTTGAAGCCATTGACCAGAAAAAGTAGCATATTTCAGACATAAGTTGCTGGAACCCACAGTAAGACAGAGTGTTGCAGCTTTGCTGAGGTCCTAATTGTGTGCTTCCCATAGTCAATGGGTTGGCCAATGTGAGGACAGGTTTCGGGACCAAGGGTGAACAAATCTATCAGTTTCGCTTGTTCTCAATTTCAAATTTTTCAAATTTATTTATCTGCAGCCAAGCTCAAGGCTGTGTACATGGTTTTCCCCTCCCCATTTAATCCTCAGAAGATTCCTGTGAGGTAGGTTAAGCTGAGGGATAGTGCCTGGTCTAGGATCCCCCAGTGAGCTTTGTGGCTCAGTAGGGATTCAAACCTTGGCCTCCTGGATCCTTGTCTAACACTCTCATCACAGCAGCAAACTGGCTCTCTTAAATTCAGCTCCCCAGATTTCCACCATCAACGAGTAGTAGTAGCAAAACTGGATCCTCAGCAGTGGGTTTCTGTGATCTGTTCCAAGAGGATGGTTTTTTTCTTATTAAAATGTATTTAATTTCTTCTTGCTATGGCCATACTTTGTTTTCTCCCCTTTCCTTTCCTAAGCAACTTTTACTCTCCATTCCAATGGAATTACTATTCTGTCCTATTTTCTAAGTCCTATTTTCTCCCCCTCTCCCATTGAAGAAAAGATTGTTCACCTTCTTAGCACTTTCCCTGCATTTTGAAATCATATCCAACATTTTCATCTGACCATCTCTTGCCTTTGCACATCCCCCATCTGTTTCCACACCTAACCATGTGTCTGTCTCGTGTGTGTGTGTATAAACACACAAACATACACACACACACACACACACACACAGAGGGAGATCCTTGATTTGTGTGTTTTGCTGGAACTCAATAGAAATAAACTTGTGACTTGACTCTCCCCTACTTCCTCTTGGTAAACCAGCAGTCCTTGCTCTCTATGGTGTTGATCTACACTCCCAACTCCCCTTCCCTCCCAAGCAGCAAGTTCTCTTCAGTGTCCTCTAAAGGTAATTTAATGTTCCCCATCTTACCTGGAGAAAGCAGGGCCAAGAGGAGGCATGCTTTCAGGAGTGCCTTCATCATTCTAGAAAGATTAGGAGACTCAGAGCAGAGAAGAATCATCAAATGAATTGATGCAGGTAGAGGCTTGCCTGGAGAGATTTATAGGCCATGGATTCATGTCGGAGGCAACACTTGGGAACAAATAGTTCAGTGAGGTCTGGAAATAGGGATTGTTTGTTCATGACAAAGATAAAGAGGGACATATTAAAATTCAAAGCTCACTGTTGGAATTGTCTAAATTATTTCTCTATAATCTCATTACTTGTTAATAGACACCTCTCAGATTTAGTCCTAATAATAATAATAATAATAATAATAATAATAATAATAATATTTTTACCCCACCCATCTGACTGGGTCACCCCTGCCGCTCTGGGTGGCTTCAAGTATATACAGAAACATTCTTCTTCTTCTTCTTTGGTGATCACTTGAAGCCTTGTAAGATTGTCTTCTATAAACACGGTTTTAACAATGAGTCCGTAAGTGACTGTGGAGGCCAATTCTGGACCCACACGTCCTTCCACTGTGGGGACATTGGTTCCCGGGCAGGAGTTGATCACGGTGTGGATTTGCCAAGCATGCCTTCCTCTTAGCACGTTTCTCCATTATGTCCTCAGTTTGAGTGTCTTCAAAGCCCATGACACCTTTGGTAAAGGCTGTTCTCCAACTGGAGCGCTCGCAGGCCAGTATTTCCTAGTTGTCTGTGTTTATACTACATTTTTTTTAAGATTTGCCTTGAAACCATCTTTTAACCTCTTTTGTTGACCACCAGCATTACACTTTCCATTTTTAAGTTTGGAATAGAGTAATTGCTTTGGAAGACGATAATCAGGCATCCCCACAACATGAGCAGTCCAACAAAGCTGATGTTGAAGAATCATTGCTTCAACACTGGTGATCTTTGCTCCATCCAGTACACTGATATTGTTTCGCCTGTCTTCCCAAGTGATGTGTAAGATTTTGTGGAGACACCGTTGATGGAATCTTTCAAGAACTTGGAGATAGCATTTGTAAGTGGTCCATGTTGCACAAGCATACAGTAAGGTTGGTAGTACAATGGTTTGTAAACAAGCATTTTGGTTTCCCTGCGAATGTTCTGCTCCTCAAACACTCTACACTTCAATCAGGAGAAAGCTGCACTTGCAGAGCTCAGACAATGCTGGATTTTGGCATCAATGTTGACCCTTATGGAAAGATAACTGCCCAGGTAGGAGAACTTGTATTCTAAAGGTTGGGAGGTCATTCCACAGTGTGGGCACCACTACCAAAAAGTTTCTCTGCCTGGTTCCTTCTAAACTCACTTCTCAAATTGAGAGAACTGCCAGAAGGCCCTCAGAGCTATATCTCAGTGTCTGGGCCGAATAACGGTGATGGAGACTCTCCTTCAAAGAAAGCTTGGATATCAGATTCAAATGGAATGGGCTGTGGGTCACAGGGATGCAATGGAGGCATATCCATTAAAACTGATCCTCCTGTCTTGGCCGTGATATGTTTTTCTACATCTTTGAGAGCTATGATGGGGTTAGATACCACCTCTATTGCATATTTAACATGTTTTCTTTAGTGTTATAACATGCCATACTGTAAAGAGTATGGGTTGCTCGTGCATAAGTTGCCGCCTCTCCTGGCTTTGTTGCCTTGTTAAACCTTTCAGTCTGGACAGCCCTTCACTTCATGGCTGCCTCAGTCGCTAGCAGAATCCATCAGTGGGCGTTTCTTAAACCTTTTCCAACATAAAAGTTGTTTGACACCCAGTCTCCTCCTACTCTCTCTGCGCGGAAGTCTTCTGCGCAGGGAGGGCATGGGTAGCGGAGGACCCATGTTCTCCCCGCTGGTGTCCAGTGAAGAGTCTGGGAGCCCTCTCGCCGATTCCCCCATCTGCCCCTCCTTATTCCTGGTGTTGCGCTGAATAGCTTCCCCATCTGCTGAGCTGCCTCTCTCCCTGCTGGGCCCTTCTCCAGCATCATTTGAGAGCCTTCCCTCCGCCTCTAGCTCCGATGTCAGTTCCCTGACACGTACACTTCATAGTTTTTTTCCAGAGGTTTTCCCACTCATTCAGCATTATAGGGTGTCCAATATCTTGATCCCATCTAATCATAACTGCCTTAACCAGTCAAGGAGGAGTCGGTACACCTTTGATATTATTTTCATATTATTATTCACTATTTCCTTCTCAAATTTAGAGGGTTCGATAGCAAATCAATTCTTCTCATCCTATTTAAATGTCTCGCAGAGTTGATGATATTCCAGCCAGCCCGAGAGCTGATAATCATAATTTTAAATATTCATGCCAACTGAAACGGTTGTTATGCCCTTCTAAATATAATAGCTTGTTATTTTTAAGATGACCCTAGTCTGTTATCCAAGAAAAGCAGACTGTTTCATAATATAATTTTAGGTCAGACATGCCAAAAAAACACCCTTTCTTTAAGGTCACTAAGAAGTGTGTGCTTTATTATTGGTCTGTTTCCACACCAAATGAATTTAGATATTTCCCTCTGCCAGTTTTCTATGCAGCTTGTTTTCCATATAACTGGAATGGCTTGAAACAAAAAAAAAGCATATTTGGTAAAATATTTAATTTAACAGCCGAAATATGTCCCACAAAAGATAATTTTAATTTACTCCAAATTTCCATATTCCTTTTAACTTTAGACCATGCCTTGATGTAATCATCTTCATAAAGATTAATATTTTTTGTGTTAACCATATTCCCAACAATTTTAATTTTTGGCAGACTTTTAGATGTGTTATCCTTTCAATTTCATCTTTTTCCAATTGGGAGAGATTTTTTGCCATTAATTTTGTATTGGATTTGTTCAGTTTAAACCCCAATACCTTCCCAAAGTTGTTAATTATTTCCAAGGTTTTAATAAGACTCTCTCTGGGATTTTGTATCTGAAGAAGTGTGCTTGCACACGAAAGCTCATACCAAGAACTAACTTAGTTGGTCTTAAAGGTGCTACTGGAAGAATTTTTTTTATCTGGGATTTTCGGTTGTGATGATAAGGTCATCTGCAAATGCCCGCAATATATATATATATATATATTCTCCCCAGCAGCATGATTCAGAATAACATCAGAAATATTAGAAATGTGTTGGAATATTTGGAACTACGAATTGACAAACCAGCAATTTTAATGGTGGTCGACGTGGAGAAAGCATTCGATAACATCGCCTGAAGATTTATGACAACTATGTTGCAACATATGGAGTTTAAAGATCTGTTCTGTAACAGAATCCAGGCTATCTATACCAAACAAATGGCAAAAATTATAATAAATGGGAATAGATCAGAAAAATGTGAAATTAATAAAGTGACGAGACAGGGGTGTCCGTTCTCTCCGTTAATATTCATTTTAGTAATGGAAGTCCTAAATAAGAAAATCAGAGAGGAAAATAATATCAAGGGAATAACATTTGGGAATAATATATATAAATTTAAGGAAATATATAACATTCCTTATTCTTAAAATTATGCTATTTGAGCAGGGGGAACACATTTTGTCCTGGACTGCATCCCAGTGGTGGAGAGATCCAAATGCAACTGGGGTGAAGCCATGAATGCACTTTTTACTTTTGTTCAGAAGGGTATTTTATATACACATCTTGCTCTGAATCCTCCTTCTGGAGAAGCAAGTGGCATTATGAGAGTTTAAGGACAAAATCCAGGCAGGCAGAACACTAAGGAAAGGTGCAGAGTGTGGCCAGTGAGAGATGTGGCCCCTCTCACTTTTGAAAGGGAAAGGAAGGGGTAGGAAGTGGGAGCAGGAGAGCAGGAGGGAATCTGTGTGACCTAGCCAATGATTAGACCTTTCCCCCCTTTCTGAGTAGCAACCTTACTTGTAGAAAAACCTCCTTTAAAATCAGCTGGGTCTCATTCTCAAGGCAGTTGACAGTCTTCTCACTTTTACTTTCCTTTGGAGAATCAGGCTGGGCACTGCAGACCATTTCCAGCCAGCATGTTGTGATCAGGAGATGCCAAAATCAAAAGGATAGCAAACATGTTAATGCTTTTGTCAGTATTTGTATCTCTGAGTTATATTAATGGAATCCACCCTAGGACCTTAGAGTTTTGGTGGGGCAGCAGCAAGTAATATTTGATGAAAATATGATCTAGAAACAACGTGGATTCAGGACTGTCCATGGGACAAAGCCACCATTACTCTCTGAGATGAACGACCTTTACATGACGCGGGGGGAGGAAGTGTGAACTTTCCTTTCTTTCTGAATCTCTCTGAAGATTTTCATGTCATCAATTATGGTGTAGCCTCTCTGAAAATATACAATCTTGGTCTATTTCTGAGTTAGCGGAGTCTGTAACCTGAAGCGTATGTAACCTGAAGCACATGTAACCCGAGGTATCACTGTATCTACATAGCAATTTTAAAGCAGGAACTCCTTAAAGAATCCTAAAAGGTTTTGGATATTGAGAATACAGATGATTGTCTGTTTGCAAATGAGGCAGCTGCAGCAAATATTGGTACAGGGCAGAAGGGAAGGTGTCAACTCTCCCTGGTAGGGATACTGCAGGACAATGGACAGTAACTTGTTCTAAGAAGACTGAAAAGTCTATTGAGATCATATGACTGTGTCCATCATTAAAGCAGAACAACTAATTTAGTGCTATGGTTGTTCTGCTTCAAGGACTGTGTGCTTGAATGGCTTGTGATAATACAGTGGTACCTCGGGTTACATACGCTTCAGGTTGCATACGCTTCAGGTTACACACTCCGCTAACCCAGAAATAGTGCTTCAGGTTAAGAACTTTGCTTCAGGATAAGAACAGAAATCGTGCTGCGGCGGCGCAGCAACAACAGGAGGCCCCATTAGCTAAAGTGGTGCTTCAGGTTAAGAACAGTTTCAGGTTAGGTACAGACCTCCGGAACGAATTAAGTACTTAACCCGAGGTACCACTGTAATCCTAAATCTCTTCCCACAACGGCTAACACTGCCAAACATATTCTTCAGTGCCAAACTGTAGCCCTTATTTGCTACAGACTGTTAATACTATCACATCCAAGGTCTATGTGAAGTTGCTGGGTCCTTGATGGATAAAGGTATATTCTGAGCCAGTGCCTCTGTCTTTCCTTTTATTTGATGTGGGGTCTTACTGAGTTCAAAAGAGCAATATTCTTTTTCTGCTCTCTTCTGATCTTCCAGGCCACTAATCAAAGTGCAATGAAAGCCTCAAGGTACTGCTCAGGTGACTGATCAGCTGGCAAAGCTAGACATAGCTCAGGGCTGCTGAAAGGTGCCAGGGATGCACTGGTAGGCACTGAATGGAATACAATGACTCCAAGATCATTACTGAGAGCTAATTAAATTATCTTACAGAACACCGACACTCCTTGTTCTAATTGTGTCAGATTGTTGGGACAGGGAAAGATACTTTGACTCAGCTGATCTGTTTGGTGATGACTGTCCTTAGCCACATTGTCTTGAATTGAACCCAGCTAGTTGTTTATACCTGCTTCAAATCCCATCTTCCATTTTCAAAAGATAAGAAGAACCCCGAAGTACAGAAGAATCCTTCTTGGAGCAGCTGTTCAGATATCCATGGGTGCAGGACTATCATGACAGGAGGGCAGTAGCCCCAGGGCCGTCTTTAGCATATGTTCCACCAGGGTGCAAAAATTCGCCCAGCACCCCCCCCCAAAAAAAATTGAGGGGTGAGCTAGAAGGTGTTGAGCTTTTTTTAAGGGGCGCAAGTCTAAGTTTTACAGAGGGGAACAGCAAAAACCGCTAACATGGAAAAATAAAAAGCGGCAGCAATAGCTCCATCTTCCGTTTTTGTGATCATGCGAAAATGGAAGACACCACTAAGGGGTGCTACCAGATACATTGATTCTGCAGCTCTTCCGAAAAATAGACCGGCATGACCAGTTTGCGGTTGACCGGTTGGACATCCCTGAGATAAATAGTTAAGAGCTTAGGCAGCTTCAGCGGCAGGCGCCTGGCGCCCCCCAGAATTCGGCACCCGGGTGCCCTGCACCCCTTGCACCCCCGGGTAAAGACAGCCCTGAGTAACCCACTCCAACTGTGCGGGTGTGGCAGCAGTGACCCTGGGCCCTCATGCCTCTTTCCCCATCTGGCAGACTAGCAGTGGCTCTGGCTGTGCCCTTTTTTTGCTCTTAATGATATGTGAGCCCTAACAGGAGGCTTTTAAGTATCTCCTTCTTCTCTTTCTATTGCTCTTGGACGCAGAGCAGTAGCCTCATTTCCCGCTCATACCACCAACAAAGGCGTTTTTTAGCCACACAGCACAGAAGGCACAGAGGACATTCTGCTTTATGCTGTCTATCTTGAGGTGTGCTTCTCTTTGCTTCATTATTTATGTTATGCCTACTTAGCAATGCAACTCCTTCCTTCATAGGCAAAGATGCTTCTCAAGTTTCCACCCCATCCCTCACCAATAAATATATTTGGCTGGAAAAATTGGAGGTAGCATAGGGATTTCAGCACACTCCTATGCACTGTTGTTGGAAGTAGAAACCATTTATTTCAAAGGGATTACAGTGCAATTCTATATCTGTCTACATAGATGTAAATGCCACTGATTTCAACGGGTCTTACTCCCTAATAATAATAATAATAATAATACAGTAGTACTTCGGGTTACATACGCTTCAGGTTGCATACGCTTCAGGTTACAGACTCTGCTAACCCAGAAATAGTACCTCAGGTTAAGAACTTTGCTTCAGGATGAGAACAGAAATTGTGTTCCGGTGGCGCGGCAGCAGCAGGAGGCCCCATTAGCTAAAGTGGTGCTTCAGGTTAAGAACAATTTCAGGTTAAGAACGGACCTCCGGAATGAATTAAGTACTTAACCCGAGGTACCACTGTAATAATAATAATAATAATAATAATAATAATAATAATTCATTTATACCCTGCCCTTCCTGGCCAGGGCCAGGCTCAGGGCGTCTAACACCAAATATAAATTACAATAAAAAATAATGGGGGGGGGGGGACAACAACAAAAAGTTAATTAAAATATGACTTGATACAACTTAAAATGCAGCTTCATTTTAGTAGTAGCCCATAAATCAAGACCACAAAGGGAGGAAACATCAGATATTCGCCCAAGCCAGCTACCTATGTTGTTCCTACATGGGGCCAGCAAAATCCAAGGAAAAATTTATATACCAAAGCCCACATAAGGGTTCAGAGTGAGTCCAAGCCAAGCCAGGCGGAACAGTTCCATCTTGCAGGCCCTGCAGAAAGATGTCAAATCCCGCAGGGCCCTGTTCTCTTGTGACAGAGCGTTCCACCAAGTCGGGGGCCAGTGCTGAAAAGGCCCTGTCCTAGTTGAGACCAATCTAACCTCCTTGAGGCTCGGACCTCCAAAGTGTTGTTATTTATGGACCTTAAGGTCCTCCGCGGAGCATACCAGGAGAGGCAGTCCCATGAGGGTTCTAGGCCGCATAGGGCTTTAAAGGTCAAAACCAGCACCTTAAACCTGACCATGTACTCCACCGGGAGTCAGTGCAGCTGGTAAGCACTGGATGAATGTGGTCCTGTGGCAAGGACCCTGTAAGGAGCCTTGCAGCGACATTCTGCACCTGCTGGAGTTTCTGGGTCAGCTTCAAGGGCAGCCCTGCATAGAGCCCAGCATAGATAAGTGTGTGTAGTTCTTTATTGCAACTTCTTCAGTGTATACTTAGGAGTTTTGGTTTCTCTGGCACTTCCCTCTGTCTCCCCTGCCTCACACTCTTGATTCCTACCAATACAGTCACTCTTTAAGAATCCTCTCTCTTAGAAACACCCACCCACAAACACACACAAAGTTTGCTGCCAAATGAAATTTTATTTGCAATCTATTTTGTCCTCACCTGTATCTTAAAGTCAATCTAAGAAATCAACCTTCACTGAGTTGGTGTGGCATTTCCTGTTCCAAGAGTTTCATGTAAATGTTGAATAGCACTGAGGACAGGGCAGAATCAATTGTCACAGTCCAATGGCTAAGGTTTTGAAAAGGAGTCCTCTCAGTTTCGTCCTTTCGAGGCTAAGTCTATCCAACTCCCTCATCCATTCCACATAAAGCTTGGTTTCCAGACTCTTTATCATTTTAGGTTCCCTCCTCTGCACACGGTCCAGCTTCTAAATATCTTTCTTAGATTGCAGGGACCGAAACTGGACACAGCATTCCAGGTGTGGAATGAGAAAGTCAGAATAGAGCAGTACCATTAGTTCTCTTGAGAGCAGTACCATTAGTTCTCTTGATCTGGAAACTATAAAAATCATTATAGCATAGTATACTTAAAAAGAAACAAAAAGTATACACTTTATAAAATTAAGTCAATGCACTCAACATGGGGCTACCTTTGAAGCTGACTCAGACACTACAACTAATCCAGAATGCGGCAGCTAGACTGGTGGCTGGCAGTGGCCACCTAGACCACATAACATTGGTCCTGAAAGACATACTTTGGCTCTCAATATGTTTTTGAGCACTAGTCAAAGTGTTGGTGCTGACCTTTAAAGCCCAAAACAGCCTCAGCCCAGTATACCTGAAGAAGCATCTCCACCCCCATCGTCCAGCCCGGACACTGAGGTCCAGCTCTGAGGGCCTTCTGGTGGTTCCCTCCCTGTGAGAAGTGAGGTTACAGGGAACCAGGCAGAGGGGCTTCTCAGTAGCAGAGCCCACCCTGTGCAATGCCCTCCCATCAGATGTCAGACTTTTAGAAGACATCTGAAGGCAGCCCTGTTTAGGGAAGTTTTTAATGTTTGATGTTTTATTTTGTTTTAATATTCTGTTGGGAGCTGCCCAGAATGGCTGGGGAAACCTAGCCAGATGGGCGGGGTATATTATTATTATTATTATTATTATTATTATTATTATTATTCACCACCAGAACCACAAACTCCAAGGCCTTAATAAATGACTAATGTGAATATTTCTTTTTTTCTTTTCCAGATTTTGTTCATAGGAGTGATTTCACTTTCCAAGGATGTTGAACAATAGATTTTTTGGGGAAAGAGTTGGAATTGGAGCAATAGTGCTCTTTTCCAATAGAAATACTATTATAATGCTTCACAAATCTCACATTGACGGGTAATTATGTTTCAGCATAAACCTCCTCCTTGTGAAATGGGATGCAGGACACAGAGAAAAGAGTGCTGTATTTGTGTACTTCATTATGTTTATTATGATAAATATAAATGATTGTGGCAAATAAAATATATAAAAAAAATGTGATACTCTCCCCGATGCTTTTCAACATCTTTATGCGCCCCTTTGCCCAGCTTGTCCGGAGTTTTGGGCTGGGTTGCCATCAGTATGCTGATGACACCCAACTCTATCTGTTGATGGATGGCCATCCTGACTCGGCCCCAGACACACTGACCAGATGTTTGGAAGCTGTGGCTGGATGGTTACGTGGGAGCCGGTTGAAGCTAAATCCTTTAACGACAGAGGTCCTGTGGCTGGGACGGGACGATATGGGATTGGGGGGGCAACTCCCATCTCTTGCGGGGGCACAATTAGTGCCAGCACCGTACGTTAAGAGTTTGGGTGTAATCTTCAACACCTCCCTTTCCATTGAGGCGCAGATTGCAGCTACAACAAAGGCGGCATTTTTCCATCTCCGCCAAGCTAAGCAGTTGGCTCCTCACCTCTCTCGCCCTGACCTAGCCACTGTGATCCACGTGACGGTCACCTCCAGACTGGATTATTGTAACTCGCTCTACGTGGGGCTGCCCTTGAGACTGACCCAGAAACTCCAGCGGGTGCAGAATGCTGCAGCGAGACTCCTTACGGGGTCTTCGCTGAGAGATCACATTCACCCGGTGCTATACCAGCTGCACTGGCTCCCGGTGGAGTACAGGATCAGGTTTAAGGTGCTGGTTTTAACCTTTAAAGCCCTATACAGCCTAGAACCCTCGTACCTACGGGACCGCCTCTCCTGGTATGCCCCACAGAGAAACTTACGGTCTTCAAATAAAAACATCTTGAAGGTCCCAGGCCACAGAGAAGTTAGGCTGGCCTCAACTAGAGCCAGGGCTTTTTCGGCCGTGGCTCCGATCTGGTGGAACACTCTGTCACAAGAGACCAGGGCCCTGCGGGACTTGACATCTTTCCGCAGGGCCTGCAAGACAGAGCTGTTCCACCAGGCCTTTGGCCAGGGCACAGCCTGACTCCCTCCCAATGCTTGCCAGTGGCTTGAATTAATTAATTTTATAATGAAGGATTTTAGAGTGTTGTTTGTGCTGTACTTTTGTGCTGTTTTATTGTTGTTAGCCGCCCTGAGCCCGGCTTCGGCTGGGGAGGGCGGGATATAAATAAAATTTATTATTTATTATTATTATTATTATTATTATTATTATTATTATTATAAAGCTGGTTCTAAAATGTTTATCCTTCAAATCAATAGTTTGGGATGGGGAATAATGGTATTTCCTTATATAAAGCATCAGTGTTGTTGTTTTTTAATGGAAAACAACAGGCAAGCAAAGATTTGACAGAACACATCTGTCAACTAAGTGAAATGATAAAAGAGTCAGAACAGGTGGTGGAAGAGACTGGCTGGGCCTAACAATCTTTGTATTTTCAGGTACCTTAGCTTGGTTAAAACAAGGGGCTTGCCCAACCATTGCAATGCTCCCACACCTCTGTATTGTTTAGCCTGGACATTAGTTGAAAGCAACTGTGCAAAGGAGAATCATAAACTCAGGAAGGCCCACATAATGCCAGAGTGATCAAAAGCAAAGGAGGTACGAACCTATGGAAAAAGATGCTGACTTGGAGGGATTTATGGGCCAAGGAAAGGTGCCCAACGATTCCAACTGGAAAGGACTGGTCCAGTGAGGAGCAGGAAATTATGGAAATAGAGAGTGCATGCTTTCCCAGAAATCCTATATTTTTATATTGTAACCCAAAGCTCTTCTTTTCATATTGGATCCAATGTTTTTAAGGAACTCTATGGGAGTCAGACAGGTGCCTCTTCCAGTCCAACCACACCTACTGTAGGGATCAGATGGGATTACCATGAGGAATTATAAAATATACATCAAGCCATCGTGTCCATGATGAAAGCATTGTGTTGACTGGGTTTGATATATTGACAATAATTTCTGATTAAATCCCATAAGATTCTACATTTGTGCCCTTTTCATGCCCTTTTGCCCTTGCTGCCCATTTCTCCTTGCTCTTCACAAATCACGTACACACTTAGACAGGCAGGCGTCCTATGTCCTCAAAGACTGGGCAGTTTCGTCTTTGTAGTTTTCTGATTGTTAATCTTAGGGCCAGGAAACAGATCTCACATTAAGGGGATAATGGTCACTGTTCTCCTGGCCATCCTTCTTATCATATGTATTGCTTGTTTATTACCTCCTGGGTTGCCAGATGCTCTCCTTTGTAGTATTCATTCATTTACCCCAAAAGTATGCATGGATAGCTAGTGTTTATAGTTTAACTTTGTCCCCACTTGAGGTTTGTTTGAATGCTCAGAAGAAATCTGATTGGTTCTTACGAACACTCGTAAAAAAAAATTGTGAATAAAAACTACCTGGGCCAGGGGGCTGCAGACACAGACAAGTACAGAGATACAGGATTATACGCACCCTTCCCAGAGTCTTGCTGGTTCAAGCCTCTGTGTGTACCCTTATTAATCAGAGTTCAATCCTTCCTTTACTTTGCGAACGCAACAACCTACACTGTCAGTAAACAGGTACTTTAAATAAATGTGTTCCTCCCTCGGGCTTTATGGTAAAACTGAGCTGGAAACAACCTAATCCTAATGAGGCACAAAGTAATCAACAATTAGCATGTCACACATTTGCTCTTCCCAGAAATCAGGTGAACCTGGAACGTGCTTGCATCCATCAGGCCATTCAAGTTTGCACTGTCAGATTTGTAGCTTTTCAGTATGTTTTGTTTTTACTGTAGTCATGACAGCTATCTTCTCTCAAGTATTAGAGCCAGTAAGCCCCTTAATACCAAAAAAAAATTCCTCTCTTCCCCATCTTCTCTCTCCCCCTCTCCCTTTCTCCCTCTCTTTCTCATATTTCCCCTTTCTCTCTCCTCCCTTTCCTACTTTTATGGTGTTCTCTCTTTTACACACCCTAATATCATCATCATTACCATCATTATTGCTATTAATTTTATATATACCCCTTTCTACTAATTTCCTTTGTATCACTGTGTCATTTGTATCTGCTTATTCTAACAGAATTTCTAAGGACTGGAGTACAGTAATATGTGTGTAATCAGTTTTAACAAGATGTGGCATTTTTCCTCCCCATTTATTTTCAATGTTTCATTATTTAGGCAACCCCCTCACACTGAAAAAGAGAGAGAGAGAGAGAGAGAGCGAGAGAGAGAGAGAGAGATAAGACAATGCTAAGATATCACAACCGTGTGATGGTATGAAAGCATTGGTTCAAGCTTTAAATATAAAATAAAAGCCTTAATGTGCTGCAAGACTTGGGGGGGAATCTCAACCTGGTGGAGAAGTGGACATATCCCAGGATGAGAGGCTGGGTGAGAAAAGGAAAGCTCTAAGGTGAAAATGGGGAGGGCCTGTCATTGGGAGGCAAGGAGTGTGCTTGTGACTTGTCAGTGCTGTGACTTGTTTCCAAAGCATTTTGAGGATGAAATTGCTTGCTTCCACTGGGAACTTTACTCCGCTGTTACAGCATGTGATGTTATAGAATACTAAGGTTAAAAGCCCAAATGAAAAGAAAGAAAGGTGTTAATGGACTAAGTAAGTTTATGTGAAACTAGTTTTGGAAAACTGCTACAATGATGTATATGGAAACTCAGCCAGGGGGATTTGAGGAAGTCAACCAACAATGATAACCAAAGCGGAATTTTTACAGTTAGGATATATGTTTGTTTGCTTGCTTGTTTTTTGATGTTTTCTTTTTATGTTTGTTATAAATTTGGAAAACGAATAAGAAAAATTTGGAAAAAAAATCAAAGTATAGTGAGCATGTTAATGGTTTTGTCTGTTTTTGTATCTCTGTGTTAGATAATGCTTATTTTTCCCATTAAAAGACTAACCAGAATCAGCTCGAGGGTCATTTCGGAGGATATAATAGGATATAATAGTTGGGTTGTAAGGCACATATCTTAACATCCAGCAAGAATATGGATTGAAGGGGCAGTGGAACTGTGCAGGATCAGATCTTATATAATAATAATAATAATAATAATAATAATAATAATAATAATAATTTGTTATTTATACCCCGCCCATCTGGCTGAGTTTCCACAGACAATCTGGGCGGCTCCCAATCAAGTGTTAAAAACAGTACAGCATTAAATATTAAAAACTTCCCTGAACAGGACTGCCTTCAGATGTCTTTTCAAGATAGGATAGCTGCTTATTTCCTTCACATCTGAAGGGAGGGTGTTCCACAGGGTGGGCGCCACTACTGAGCCCAATACATCCCCCCCTGTGGAACCTGCCCCAGCCATTCTATTGGCTGAGGCCCACTCCCAGGCAGCCCTGACCCTTCCCCTTAAAAATCAAAATACAATCTTCCCACCTATCAGAAGGAGGATCTAATCCTGCATGCAGCTGCTTTGAGGGGCAAGAAGAAGGAGAGGCCTGGCTGGAAAGGCAAGCCATCCCTTCTCAGGAAGAGACAAAGCTGCCTAGTAGGTCCCTCTTTTTCACACTTTCTCCTCATGCATGCCTCTCCGTCCTGCCTGACCCTCCACCCTTTCAGAGCCGCTTATAGTCCTTTGTTGTTCAACCCAACCTGTAGTCATCTGAGGCTGTCTCACCCCATTTGAATGAGGCACAGGTCCTCTGAGTACTGCTGATTGACTAAGGATCCAGGCCTTGGCCAAATCCAGTGCACAGCCCTAACATGTTAATTATTAAGTAGTGGGTTGACATAGCAGACGACACAGAGATTTCTGCAAGTAGTTCTTTATAAGTAAGCTGGAACTGAACTGAACTGAACTGAACAGCTCAGCCGGCCTGCTTTTATAGGCAGCCAGCTGTCAACATTGTAATAACAACACCCCAGGGTTTCCCGCCTAAATTAACTGACGTGGACCTGAGTGAAAACTATATACACAATACCTCTGGTGACCAGGGTGAGAACTTCAATACATAACATTAATGATTCTAAAATGATGCAGAAACTTACGGCTGAGAGTTGCATTGTTACACATTTCAGTGTTGCAGCATTGCATCTTTATTGCAAAAAAATTGCCATCTGCTGCAGTGAAGCTGTAACTGCCTGAGAAACAATCGTTGGATGACGTGCATTTACTTGAAAGTTGCACTCTCGGTTTCACTATGAAAAAGAATTTGAAAGAAATATTTAGGTCTTGGAAAAATATTCAGGTCTATTGCTCCTAATTTTGTAATTTGTAATTTTCTGTGTTGCCTGAATCAGGACCTTTTCAAAGTAACAATGTGGAAAATATTATTAAATTGGGCAATGGAATGTATGCAGAACTTCATTTCAGGTCAATTTGTAGCACGAAGACTTCCTCTATGCATCTGATAATGCATCTGACATGCACTGCACTCTCCCTGCTAGTTGATCGTAACAGTTTGTAGGTTGGGGAAAATGCTTCCCTGACCTGTTGTTCCCAACGCAAGACACTTGGCAAGACATTGCATTGCACCAGCCTCACTGCCCCCTTGCCGCTCTGCCTCCAAAAATGTAGCAGTGATGTTGGAACAGATGGTCAAGTGAGCACCACCATCCCACCCAGAATTGCCCCAATGCATTTTGGCACCTGAGGCGAACCACAAAATGGCACCCACACCCTCCTGGGTAGAAGGTGTAGGTGAATCAGGAACAAGCAAGGGGATCATATCAGCCTTAACCAATGGTTGAAGTAGGAACCAAAGTTCATCAGGGTGGATGAACTTTGAATCAAACTGGGTAACTGAAGCCCATTTTAAGAAGCGAACAACAGGAATACTTCCTTTCTGTTGTTTCCTTCCTCATCGTTTTATAACTGAGAATTATTTCAAAATTACTTGAAGGGGGATAAGGAGCCATGAAGGTGTGAACCACCTTCATTTCCCATCCCAGTTGCTCAGCTTTTGAATAGTTTCTGTGAAAGGACTCTCAATTTTAATGTAATTTATGTCAAAGGGGATATTGAGATTACAGTCATACCTCAGGTTGAAGTTGCTTCAGGTTGAGCATTTTCGGGTTGTGCTCCACGGCGACCCGGAAGTAAAGGAATGTGTTACTTTCGGGTTTCACCACTCGCACACACTCAGATGCTCAAAATGACGTCACACGCATGTGCAGAAGCGGCGAATCACAACCTGCACAGACACGCAGACACAGGTTGCCTTCTGCTCTGGATGCAAACGGGGCTCCGGAACGGATCCCATTTGCATCCAGAGGTACCGCTGTATATTCCAGGCTTATTGTCTAGTTTGATAACCTAAACTAAACTGGGGTAAATTGGTTTGGGTCAAAAGGGATTTCTAGTTAATGCAAATCAAGTTCTCTAAGCTTGGAGATAAGCACCCAAATTCAGCCACTGGTTGTGATCAAGTCTGTTAAATTCCCTATTTTCATATGCAAGTGACTGCTTACTTCAGGACTGGGAAACTGTGATCCTCCAGATGTTGCTGGACTACATCTCCCATCATTCCTGACTGGTGGCCAGGCTAGCTGAAGCTGATGGGAGTTCTAATTCATCTACAGCTGAAGCGCCACAGCTTCCTTACCTCACCTTTTTCATAGGTGAGTTGCCCCAGAAATAGACTTCTATATGCTAGGAGAACCCTTAAAGTTCAATTATCTTAACCTGGATCTAATGCAACAGAAAAAGACAAAAAAAAATAATCAGGCAAATCTTACTTATATTTGTACTCAGAGCACTGGCAACACAGGTATGTTCATTGAAGTCACAACTTATTCTGTCATAGCCATTATATGTCAGTCCTGTTTTGTTATAGCCAAAGAAGCAGTCCATAGGTAATGCTGATGACAGAAGCAAAAGTTTACTTTAAATTGCCTCCCACAATGGCTGAAACTGGCAACCATATTCTTCAGTCCCTGACTGCAGACCTTATTAGCTACAAATATGTATGCAGACAGCTAATGCTATCACATCCAAGGCCTATGGGAAGTTGCTGGGTCCTTGATGGATAAAGGTGTCTTCTGAGCCAATGCCTCTGTTTTTGCACTTACTTGGTGTTGGGTCTTACTGAATTAGAATAAACAATATACTTTTTCTGTTCTTCCAGGCCACTAATAAAAGTGCAATGAAAGCCTCAAGGTACTGCTCAGGTGACTGCTCAGCTGGTAAAGCTAGACATAGCTCAGGGCTGTTGAAAGGTGCCAGGGACACACTGGTAGGCACTGAATAGAATACAATGACTCCAAGATCATTACTGAGAGCTGATTAAATAATTTCCTAGAACTTTGCCCCTCCTTGTTCTAATTGTGTCAGATTGTTGGGACAGGTAGAGATACTTTGACTAAGCTGATGACTGTCCTTAGCCACATTGTCTTGAATTGAAGCCAGCTCATTCCCACAGGGATCCCACAGGGATCTGTTGAGATGCTGGACTTGAGGGGTGATTGCCCTGATCCAGCATTATATCCAACCTTATGTTTAACTGGTGAGGGACAGAGCATTTCCCACCCTCATTTCCCACCACCTAAGGTATTTTTTAGCCACACAGCACAGAAAGCTCGGAGGACATTCTGCACCAAACTGTCTATCTTCAGGTGTCCTTCTCTTTGCTTCATGATTTATGTTAGGACTACTTAGTAGTGCTTATTGGCTTTGGGAAGAAGGGGGTAGTACTTAGGACCCTGTCAGAATCTGCACCCCTTCTGCCAGAAGCAGTACAAATGCCTCCTTTTGCTGCTTCTTTCAGACCAGAAAGAAGTGGCTTGCCCAACCATTGCACTGTTCTCACACCTCTGTATGGTTTAGCCTAGGCAGTAGTCTAACCCAAATGTGCAAAGAAGAAATATATACTCAGAAAAGCCCTCATAATGCCAGAGTGATCAAAAGCCAAGGAGGAATGCACCAGCAGGTGACCTATGGAAGAAGAAGGCTTGGACAGATTTATGGGCCAAGGAAACGTGCCCAAGGATTCCAACTGGGAAGGACTGTTCCAGTGAGGAGCAGGAAAGTATGGAAATAGAAAGCTTTCCCAGAAATCCTATATTTCTATATTATAACACAAAGCTCTTATTTCATATTGATGCAATCTTTTTAAGGAACTCTGTGGGAGTCAGCCAGATGCCCCTTCCAGTCTAGCCACACCTACATTGTCAGTAAACAGGTACTTTAAATGAATGTGTTCCTTTCTGGGCTTTATGATAAAACTGAGCTGGAAACAACCTAATCCTAATGAGGCACAAAGTAATCAAAAATTAGCATGTCACAAACATGCTCTTCCCAAAAATCAGGGGAACCTGGAACCTGCTTGTATCCATGGGGCCATTCAAGTTTGCACTGGCAGTTTTGTAGCTTATCAGTATTTTCTTTCTTTTTATACAGTCAGGATGGCTACCTTCCCTCCAATATGAGAGCCATTAAGCCTATTAATCATAGCTGTCAACTTTCCCTTTTCTTGTGAGGAATCCTATTTGGAATAAGGGAATTTCCCTTTAAAAAGAGGAAACGTTGACAGCTATGCTATTACCATATTTTTTGCTCCATAAGATGCACCTAGTTCTTAGAGGAGAAATGCAAGGGGGGGGGAAATATTCTTTAAAGGGAGCGTTGACCAGAGCTTGTATGCATGCCAGGCTCTGCTCAGCGCTCCCTTTCACGAGCCGCTTTTCCCACGAGCAGGCTTTTCCCCAAGGAGGGAGAAGAGCAGCCCGTCACTGACGGGCTGCCCTTCTCCCTCCTCAGGGAAAAGCCCCCAAGAGCCGCACACACGCTCTGTGTGGCTCTTTAAAGGGAGCGCGGCTCTCGGGGGCTTTTCTGGGAGGTTGGAGAAGGGACAGAGCCACACTCTCTATTAAAATACACTAGCTTAGACTAAATCAGATTTGCTATTTTCTGTGGATGTATTTTCCCAAATGTTCCCAAATTCTTAAGTGACTTTCTTCTACGATCTTTTATTCCTATATGGTAACAGGGTTCTTACTACGCTGTTGTTATTTTTTTAAAATAAATATGTATTCTCTACTTTTTGTGCTTATTTGGTTACAGTGTTGATTCAAACCAGAACCTCAGATCTCTTTGTGCATCCTTTATGAAATATTTTCCAGGAGACATCGGGCAACGGCTCCTGCTTTTTGGGTCACCCAGATGTCCTTTGTACCCACAAGTGTCTCCTGGACCTGAAGGGAATAATGGCTAGCAAGAGTGGTGATATCCTAATATTCTGGAAGTTTGGCCTTTTGTTGAACAGAAATCAGAAGCCACTAAGAGAACAAGAACAAGCTCTTAGAATCATAGAATCATAGAATCATAGAGTTGGAAGAGACCACAAGGGCCATCGAGTCCAACCCCCTGCCAAGTAGGAAACACCATCAGAGCACTCCTGACATATGGTTGTCAAGCCTCTGCTTAAAGACCTCCAAAGAAGGAGACTCCACCACGCTTCTTGGCAGCAAATTCCACTGTCGAACAGCTCTTACTGTCAGGAAGTTCTTCCTAATGTTTAGGTGGAATCTTCTTTCTTGTAGTTTGGATCCATTGCTCCGTGTCCGCTTCTCTGGAGCAGCAGAAAACAACCTTTCTCCCTCTATGTGACATCCTTTTATATATTTGAACATGGCTATCATATCACCCCTTAACCTCCTCTTCTCCAGGCTAAACATGCCCAGCTCCCTTAGCCGTTCCTCATAAGGCATCGTTTCCAGGCCTTTGACCATTTTGGTTGCCCTTCTCTGGACACGTTCCAGTTGGTCAGTGTCCTTCTTGAACTGTGGTGCCCAGAACTGGACACAGTACTCCAGGTGAGGTCTGACCAGAGCAGAATACAGTGGCACTATTACTTCCCTTGATCTAGATGCTATACTCCTATTGATGCAGCCCAGAATTGCATTGGCTTTTTTAGCTGCCGCTGAAAAAGGGCCCTTTTCATAAGCTACAGGAATGAAAAGGTTGTAGATAACATCTCCTCTTGTGACCTATCTTCAGTGATCTGCCTTCCGAACAGCTTTCATCTGCATTTTAAACAAACACACATTCCTCTCTTCCCCATATTTCTCTTTCCCCTCTCCTTCCTTCCTTCCTTCCTTCCTTCCTTCCTTCCTTCCTTCCTTCCTTTCCTTTCCTTTTTCTCTTATTTCCCCCTTTCTTTTCTCCTCTCTTTCCTACTTTAATGTTGTTCTCTCTTTTATAGACCCTAGCATCATCACCATTACCATCATTTTTGCTATTATTTCTGTTTAAATATACCTCTTTCTACTCATTTCCTTTGTATCGGTGTGTCTTTTGTATTTTCTGATACTAACAGTATTTAGATATCTCTAATTCTCAGAATTTAAGATATCTCTTTTTTTTTTTTTAAAGCAATTTATTAAATTTTACAATAAAAATAGACATAATAAACAATGTAACATCGATCTTAACATATTTTCACATTTTCTTTGGACTTCCTCACATCTCCCGCTCCCATTTTCATCGTTAAAACATTTTGTCAGCAATTTATCATCTTATTTAAAATCTTATATCCCTTCTATATTTCATAATCATATAATTCTCAAAAGGAGCTAAATTTTCACAGTCTTACTTAATTTCTTATAAAACTTCTAAATTTAGTGGTGCTCAGTTGTTTTAGTCTAGCATCTTATTTAGCATTCACTCAAATTACAATGTTTTTGTAAATAGTTCTTAAATTTCTTCCAATCCTCCTCAATCCTCTCTTCTCCCAGGTCACGGATTCTGCCGGTCATTTCAGCCAGTTCCATGTAGTCTATCAGTTGTATCTGCCATTCTTCCAGTGTGGGTAGATCTTGAGTTTTCCAGTGTTTTGCGAGAAGTATCCTTGCTGCTGTTGTTGCATACATAAAAAATGTCTGGTCCTTCTTTGCCACCCCTTGGCCGACAATACCCAAAAGGAAAGCCTCTGGTTTCTTAGTGAAGGTATATTTAAATACCTTTTTCAGTTCATTATAAATCATTTCCCAGAACGCCTTCACTTTAGGGCAAGTCCACCAGAGGTGGAAGAACGTTCCCTCACACTCTTTACATTTCCAACACTTATTATCAGACAGGTGGTAAATTTTAGCAAGTTTGACTGGGGTCATATACCATCTATAAATCATTTTCATTACATTTTCTTTCAGGGCGTTACATGCAGTAAATTTCAATCCATTACTCCACAACCTCTCCCAGTCCTCAAACATGATATTATGCCCAATGTCCTGTGCCCACCTTATCATAGCCGATTTAACCGTTTCGTCTTGTGTATTCCATTTCAACAGCAAGTTATACATCCTTGAAAGTACCTTAATCTTTGGTTCTAACAATTCTGTTTCTAGTTTCGATTTCTCCACCTGGAACCCTAATTTCTTATCATTTTTGAAAACTTCTTTGATCTGAGCGTAGTGTAACCAATCTCGCACTTTGTCTTTCATTTTCTCTAGACTCTGCAATTTCCATTTGTCTCCATCCTTTTCTAATATTTCCCAATATTTTGGCCATTTAGCCTCCATATTGGGTCTTTTTCGGGCCTTGGCTTCCAAAGGTGAAAGCCACCTTGGTGTTTTATTTTCCAGCAAGTCTTTATATTTTGACCAGACATTAAACAATGATTTTCTGACAATATGGTTCTTAAAGACCTTGTTTGCTTTAACCTTGTCATACCATAAATATGCATGCCATCCAAAGGTATTGTTAAACCCTTCCAAATCCAACACATCAGTGTCTTCAAGAAGTAGCCAGTCTTTTAGCCAGCAAAACGCTGCGGCTTCGTAATACAACTTTAAGTCTGGCAGGGCAAAGCCCCCTCTTTGTTTTGCATCGGTTAATATCTTAAACTTAATTCTGGGCTTTTTGCCCTGCCAGACAAATTTGGAAATATCTCTCTGCCACTTCTGAAAGCACTCCGTTTTGTCCAAAACCTGAAGTGTTTGAAATAAGAACAACATCCTTGGCAATACATTCATCTTGATAGCAGCAATTCGGCCTAACAAAGAAAGTTTCAATTTTGACCAACTATCTAAGTCTCTCTTAATTTCTGTCCAACATTTTTCATAATTATCCTTAAATAGACTTAGATTTTTTACTGTTATGTTTACCCCTAGGTATTTTACTTTTTTTACCACATTAAGTTCCATCTCATTCTGAAACCGTTCTGACTCTGTATTAGTCAAGTTTTTCCCCAAAACCTTAGTTTTCTGTTTATTTAATTTAAATCCAGCCACCCGACCAAAATCATTAATCAGTTGTAATGCTCTTTTCGTACTGGGCTCTGGCTTCTGCAAGGTCAAAACCAGGTCATCTGCAAAAGCTTTTAATTTATATTGTTTCTGACCGACCTGAATTCCTTCCACCAACCGGTCCCTTCTAATCATGTTCAATAGCACTTCCAGAACCGAAATAAATAACAACGGGGAAATAGGGCAACCTTGTCGTGTCCCTTTTTCAATTTTAAACTCTTCCGTAACCACATTATTAACTATCAGTTTAGCTTTCTGTTCTGAATATATCGCCTCAATCCCATTCTCAAAACCCCGTCCCACTCCCATCTCTTTTAAATTTCCCATCATAAATTTCCAGGAGATATTGTCAAAGGCCTTCTCCGCATCTATAAAAATTAAAACTGCTTTTGTATTTATATCTGTTTGCAAAAGTTCCAAAATGTCAATAATGTTCCTTGTATTAGCAAACAGATGTCTTCCTGGGAGAAAGCCAGCCTGGTCCTTATGAATTACTTCATTTAAAACTTTTTTAAATCTATTTGCCAAAATGTCTGCAAATATTTTGTAATCCACATTTAAGAGAGAGATGGGACGGTAGTTCTTAAGTTGTGTCTTTTCAGCTTCCGACTTTGGTATTAATGTGATAAACGCTTCCTTCCACGACTCCGGTGCCCTCCTCCCCTCCATAATTTCATTGCTGACCTCCATCAAAGGTTGTATCAAGTAGTCTTTCAATGTCTTATAGTACTTGGAGGTCAGCCCATCTGGTCCTGGAGATTTGCCAAGTTGCATGTTCTGGATAGCTTGTTCGATCTCCTGTCGTGTTATTTTAGAATTCAGGATTGTCCTATTTTCTTGTGACAATTTAGATAATCCGTTTTTTGCCAAAAATTGTTTAATCTCAACATCATCTTGCGGCCCTTGGGTATATAATTTTTTGAAATATCTCTGGAAACACTTTCTAATGTCCACTGGATTCTGGATATTTTTTCCATCAACCTCTAAGTTTGTAACAGTATTTAATCTTTGTCTTCTCTTCAACTGCCAAGCTAGCAGTTTTCCACATTTATTCGCCGACTCAAACGTTTTTTGTTTCATTAATTTAACCTTCCATTCAATTTCCTGATTTATCAATTTGGAATATTGTGTTTGATAAAGTTTAATTTCTCTCAGAGTTGGCTGTGACTTCGGATTCACTCTTAGTTTCTTCTCTAGTTCTTTTATTTTATCCAAGATCTTATCTTTTTTCTCATTTTGTGTTCTTTTCTTCACTGCATTCTGTTGTATCAAGAATCCCCTCATTACAGCTTTACTTGCGTCCCAGATTATTCTTTTTTCCACCATATTATTCATGTTTATCTCAAAATAATCCTTCAAAACTTTTTGGGCCTTCTTGGTAATTTCCTGATCTCTAAACAAATTGTCATTCATCTTCCATCTAAAGGATCCAGTTGGTAATAGTGTCATATCCATCTTTACTGCATTGTGGTCGGAGCAGGTCTTTGGGCAGATTTCCACTTTTCTGACCTTAGGTGCCAGGCCTCTAGAAATCCATATTTGGTCGATTCTTGTCCAGGTCAGTTGGGCTTCAGAAAAGAATGTTCCCTCTCTTCCTAGTGGGTTCTTTGTCCTCCAAATGTCAATCAAGTCCATATTGTCAGTCATATCAAAAAAGGTTTTAGGTAGTCTGCCGTCTTTTGTAACATTTTGACTTTGTGACTTGTCCATGTTAGTTGATACGACCCCGTTCATATCTCCCATCATTATGATGTTGTTGTAGTCTAGATAATCCAGCATTGTCTCCTGCAACTTCTTGTAAAATTCCGATTTCCCTTCATTTGGTGCATAAATTCCTAATATCAGCATTTTCTCTCCTTGATGTTGTATCTCAATGGCCAAAATTCTTCCATGTTCATCTTTAAATAGGAATTTAGGTGACAGGCTCTCTTTTGCATATATCACTACGCCTCTCTTCTTAACTTTGTCCGAAGATACAAATTCCTGGCCCAATCTTTTATTTATTAACACTTTTCTGTGGAGCCTCGTCACATGTGTTTCTTGTAAACAAATAATGTCCAATTGTTCTTTTTTTAATATATGAAATATTTTCTTCCTTTTTTCCGGAATGTTACAGCCATTAATATTCCAGCTCAACAGTTGCAGAGACATCCTGAATTATCTGGTTATTTTTCAAGGGGTGGTATCTTCTCAGGAACTTCAGGTTCCACAGGTGCTGATGTTGGTGTTGGCGTTGCCTCAGGCCCAGCAGGTAGTTCAATTCTTTTTTGAAGGTCCTCTCCGTGTGTAGACAGGAATTTGTCTCTCTCCTCCAGTGTTCTAACTTTAACCTTTCTCCCTCTAAAGGTAAAAGATAATCCTTGAGGAAATTCCCACCTAAATGGAATTGCGTTGCTCCTTAGTAGTTTAACAAGTTCAGAATAGGCGGTTCTGAGGTCAAGCAGTAATCTTGGGATATCTTTATAAATTTCAATTCTTCTGTCCAACACCTCCAGTGATTTTACAAAGTGTAATCCCAGAATCTTATCCCTTTCCTCCTTTGATCTCAATGTTATCAAACAGTCTCTGGGCCTCTCCTTCTTTATGAATCTTCCAAGTCTGAAAGCTGACACAATTTTAAAGTCCTTTTCTTCCAAGTTCCAGAACTTGGAGAATTCTTTAGTCAAAAACTCAGTTAGATTTCCTTCTTCTGCCTCTTGTAGTGATCTAATCCTTAAGTTATTCTCACGATTTCGCAGTTCTATCATCGAGAGATAAATCTGGTGTTCCCCAACTTGTTTAGTGAGTGGTCTTACCTCTTGCTCTAAATTTTCAAATCTTTGTCTAGTGTCCTCAGTCAATTTCCGATTTTCTGCTGAGGCCTCAGTTAGCTGTCCAATTGCTTGTGCATTCTGTGTCACTTGTGTGGTTAATTTGTTTAAACATTCTGTATTTTTATCAATCTTTGCTGATTGGGCATCTGCTTTCTTGTCCAAAGCTTCCAATTTTTCAAAGATTTTATCTAGTATAGAGGCAGATGCTCCTGAGGCCATATCTTCCAATTGTAACTGCTCTGCTTCGCCCTCCACTTCTGAGGGCAAAGCAGGCACAGATGATCTGCGTGTCTGTAAGGCTGAGGTTAGAGTTGTTAAAGTTGTTTGTTTAGCTCTCCCTCTTTTTCTTGTGCCACTCATTCCAACGTTATCTATCAGTCAAGGTCACACTGAGTTGTTCCCATGGGAATGGAAAGGTCCAGAGCAAGCAAACAGCAAGGGAATCGAAAGTAAAAAGTGTATGTAAAATCACTGTTATAATCCAGTCCTCTAGAGGGAGCTTGATCTATCTTTCAGAGTCTAAATTAATGTCCAAGAACCTTCAGATACAAATACTTAGCAGAGTTTATAAATGGTTACCTTGTTGCAGACAGTGCTTATTTATTTCCAAAAAGAATGTTTCAAATTTAAAAGGTATCAATACCCTCAGATTGTTTCCAGTTCCAATATGTTGTATCCAAATCTGCAGTACTGACAGCTCCCTTAGTACTCAGGCAGCTCCTGACTCTGGGTTTCACCTTTAAATTTGTAATCCAATAAGAGGAGGAAAGTCAAGTACAAATAAAGATCCCAAATCTTTAACTTGAAGTCTTTACTTTAAAATGCAAGTTCAAATAGATGCTTAGATCTGTAAGATTTAAAGTCTCTTTCTTTTCAGCCTCCACTCCTCCAGCTGATTGCTTTTTTTCAAGTTCAATGGCTGCGGAAGACGGACTTCCTGCTTCCACGTCTCTCCGCTCACAGCCAAGTTCAAGCCAATTTAAATTTCCCTTTTAAAATCTCAAATTCCAAGTGATTCAGTCTTTTACTCACAAATTAGTTGCTTTTTCGTCCGGATCCGTAATTTGGCAGGAAAAGGGATCAGCGCTCACCGACAGCAGCAGCGCGGCTTCGCTCCTCAGGCTGCGAAACAGCTCACAGCGCCGCAACCCCCCTCCGTGCTCCGGAGCCCCTTACGGGGTTCCTTCTGCACTTGGAGGGTCGCTCTAGGCGCCCACCGAGCCTCAAGACCCCAGGCTCTTGCCGCCTGGGGTTTTCCGATGTGGGTCTCCGCTTCGCCGTAGCGGACGACCCGTTGCCTGCGGAGCCTCCTCTCCCGTTCAGAAGAGGACCGCCATTGTCGTTCGCGCCGCCCCCGGAAGTGAATTTAAGATATCTCAACCACATGATGATATGAAAGCATTGGTCTGAGCTTTTGCAATAATAAAATAAAATAAAATAAAGGCTTAATGTGCTGCCAGTGGTGGTGTGGGAAATCTCAACCTGGTGCCATCTCCCAGGGTGAGAGGCTGGGTGAGGTATTCTCCAAGGTGAAAATGGGGATGGCATGTCATTGGGAGCCAGGGAGGGTGCTTGTGACTTGTCAATGCTGTGACTTGTTTGCAAAAAATATTGAGGAAGTAATTGCTTGCATCCACTGGAAACGTGACCCCTCTTTTACTGCAGATGAATCTCAAGGGGTATGCAGAGCACGGTCTAGCCCTGTTGTGTTGGATGAGTTTCAGTTGGTAACATCCAAGGACATTGCCCCTTGCCCCTCTTGTCTGAGGAATACTAGCAGAGAGGGGACAGCTGACTGGGTCAGGGAGGTGATAATGCCTCCTTGCAAAAGGGGGTGGTCCCTGCCCACATGAAGGGAGCAGTGGTGTGCCATCATCACAGGTGGGTTGTGTGAACCCCCCAAGAAATCATTTTCATGGTGGCCCTTGGAGGTGGGATGGGACTCTTGGGGTGGAGTGTCATATGACATCACCAATTAAACACAAGAGGGATGGGGAATTGTGGCGTTTGCCTCCTATGATGCGTCAAAGAAAGGGTTAAAATGGGTGTGATGTGATTGGCCAGTGAGAATGCGAGGGGGGAGCAAAAGATAGAGTGGGAGGTTTTGAAAAGTCAGTTGAGGTTTGGGAGTTGGGAGTTGAGGTTTGTCAGTTGGCAGTGGAGGCTTGGGTGTTGGAGAAGGAAGAGGGTGGAATAGGCAGTGGGTTGGTCAAGTTGTATTGTGAGAGAGTGAGAGGAATTGTTAGGGAGTTAGATAGATAGTTGGGAATAATTCAGTTTGAAGTTGTTAGGAACTAAGATTTAAGAAACTGACAAGAGAAAAATAAACCGAAACCATACGCTTATTCCTGCACTTAAAAATAAACTTCATTATTTGCTTGTGTTAACAACTGTCTGGACTCTGTGTGTCCCCGTGAGAAGTGGGGTGGTGGCAACGAAGAAAGCAGCTGGCAGGGAGCTCCGAGCCTGCCCAAGGGCTTTCCGCCCAGTGCCTCTCACCCCCTCCTTTATCCGAACTCGGGGGTGATTTATGGCAACCGCGGGCGAGGGCAGCATCTTTCCAATTCCCTGGAAAGATGAGGGAGACTGATTTACTCCCCATAATCAGCCTCTAATTACCTCGTGCAAGCTGGACAGATGGTATTGGCAGCCATCTTCCAAGGTGCCCCTAGTGGCCCCCCGGGTCCTGTAACTTTCATCCTTCCTGTCTGCTATATATGCTTCCCCATTCTGAAGTATTCATCAGAAAGATGACTTGATAATGCAAGAAAAACTTAAACTTAATTATAAAAAGACAAATGTTTTGATTTCTGCCAATAGGTTAAAAAGCACAAGTGGCAACTTGAGGAGCACCTCACTCACTGATCTGGTGAAATCTTTTAAATAACTAGGTTTATGTTTTTCAATTGGAATAAGCACTTTGTAAATACAATACATTGGTGATTAATTCAGTCAACTCTCTATCAATGTTCTGTTGGAGTAAAGGGTGTATACAGATTCCCCCAGCCCTCAAAACCTATGAAGTCAAAGTCACCCCACAAATCTGTTATGGGGTACAAAAAATGGGGATCTCCCCATAAGCGGAATTTGTAAAACCAAGGAATAAAAATATATGCACTATCTTAGAGCTGCCCAAAGCTTCTCCTTTTGGAAGTTGTCAGCTGTGCCAACGTGAACAATATAGGGGTGAGGGGCTAGTTAGCCCGGCCCCACCCAATCAGTCACATGATGTGGTGCTCACATACCATCTGAATGGCAATGCCCACCAACTTTGGGGGGGGGGCAGCTCCCTCAGACAATTTATTGGAGGACCCCTTGCCCCCTAGGAGTTGGCTCCTAGGGAAGCTGGTGTTTGCTTAGTCGTCAGAGTGCATATCCTTTCCCTTCGGAATTTTAAAAGGAGGTGGAGGTTTCAATGAGATGCTGACTTATAACAGTGGGGAGCCTCTAGCTAGGTATAAGGAAATGCTACACTTTATTGATGAGTATGAGTGTGCTAGCTAGTGAGATGGCACCTTGCCATATGAAATCTCATATTTTAAAGCATTATTTCTGTGCTCATCACACTTCTGCCTGTCTTGTCAAATGTGCTCCTTGCTAAGGCTGGCCCAAGACATGTTGGCAGCTGAGGCAAACCACAAAATAGTACCTCCCCATTCCAGGGAAAAAGGGGTTAAGTGAAGATCGACATCAGGAACAATGTGAGGGGTGAGGAATAAAGATCTCCACAGGAAACATTTCACATAGGGACCTGCAATCTCAACCCCATTTAATCTGTGGCCCGGTAGCAGCAGGAATCCAATATGGGTATGACTTTCAGATATCCTCATAGCTTAGGAACCTGTCTGTACCGACCTATCAGCATTTATTTACCAAAGCCAGATTAAATGTATTTCCTTCAGAAGTGCTAAATGGTAGACTGAGAAGCATCACTTATCAGAATAGGCTTTATGTCCTCAGGACATCGACTGCATGAAGCATATCTTACTGCATTATGGGCAGTACGAGCAAGCAAGGGACCAAATGATCAAACCCCTACCAGCAAATCTGCCGGAAAAATCTGAAGCCTGCCATATTAAATACCTTTTGGATGACAGGTTTGATGATATTACACTGGCCATGGCAAAGTTTCTTTGGGAAGTCAAATGAAACAAAGATCATCAAGCTCGAGACAAAACAAAATGACCACCTCAGTTTCTCTCTCTCTTTTGTGGTTGGCTGTCTTAACTGTATTTTCTTCTGAAATTGTTCTATAGGTCTTTGGACCTCAATAAAGATTTTATATATATATAGATATATATATATCCACAGGAAACAAGGACTGGAGGAGACTAGCAGCACCTCCTAATGGCCAAGGATAAGAATCGAGGACTCTCCATAAGTTTTATGTAATTTATTTACAAGAAAAACACATCCAGAGCATGGCATGCCACAGACAAAACACAGCCTCTCTCTTCTCCTTCTCTCTCGCTCAGCCGACGAAGTCTGAAGCCTGCCTCCCCCAGTTCCTCTCTGGGCATACTGCCAAACCTTCGCGCTGAAATATCAGGAATGCCAGCCATCTTTAATGGCTGCCTGCCTGGCCCCCTACTTTTCATCCTTCGTTCCATAGTTGCAGAGAGAAGCCTGTACCATGCTCTCTAATGAGGAGGGGGTGCATCCTGGCCAGTTCATCCAGTAAGTCCCCATTAAGCCCGGCTCGATACAACGCCACGAGGGGCTTATCCCCCCACTCCAGCTGTTGTCACCACATATTGAACTCCAACCAAAATTGCATCACTATTCTACTCCCCTACCTCAAATTAAGCAGTTGCCTGGAAGTGACAGCCAGCCTCTGGGGGTCTTGGAACATTGTATCCATGAACGCCAAAATTCCGCAAACATTGTATCCATGAATGCCAAAATCCCGCCTTTCTTCTCCTTCACTTCTGTTGCTCTTAAAGCTTCTCCAGTCTCCTCATTCAGGGACTGAATTGCTGGCCTGTATCTTCCCCAGAGGGATGTGGGTAGCGCTGTGGTCTAAACCACTGAGCTTCCCGATCACGGGGTGAGCTCCCGTTGCTGTGTCCCAGCTCCTGCCAACCTAGCAGTTCAAAAGCACACCCGTGCAAGTAGATAAATAGGTACCACTGTGGTGGGAAGGTAAACGGCGTTTCCATGCACTCTGGTTTCCGTCACGGTGTCGTGTTGCACCAGAAGTGGTTAAGTCATGCTGGCCACATGACAAGGAAAGCTGTCTGTGGAGAAACGCTGGCTCCCTTGGCCTGAAAGCGAGATGAGTGCCACAACCCCATAGTTGCCTTTGACTGGACTTAACTGTCCAGGGGGCATTTACCTTTTTTACCTTTCTTCCCCAGAAGACACAGCCTCAGACTCTGGCTTATCTGATGGTTGCCTGGCTTCCAACTCTTCCTCTCTTCCTCATGAGAACAAACAGATTATTTCCTGGGGAAAAGGGGGTGGGCTGTCCTCTCTAAACTCAGACAGCTTGCATCTGCAGAGTTAGCCCTTTGCTAGCTCAGCTCAATTTCTGAGGCTGACTGTCCTGCTATGCTCTGGGGGGCCATGTTCCTGACGACCCCTATCAATCCAGCCACCTAAGATGGTCACCACACCTTGCCTCATGGGTGGGACCATCCTGCACCTTGATATGCCAAACTACACATTCAACACCATCACTATGTAACCAGCACACAAATACCAAATGGGGGAAAGCATTTACAGCTCTGTGACTCCAGTGTATGAAGTCCGTCTTTTTTGAAGGATGCTATCACCGGATGCCCTAGGTATAAAAGGTTTGCCTACATGGAGATAGAGGTTCCTAAATATCTACCCAACTACTTGCTGGTTTGTCCCATCTATGAGGACTTAGTATAGTTAAAGCTATGGTTTTCCCAGTAGTGATGTATGGAAGTGAGAGCTGGACCGTAAAGAAGGCTGATCAACGAAGAATTGATGCTTTTGAATTACGGTGCTGGAGGAGACTCTTGAGAGCCCCATGGACTGCAAAAAGTTCAAACCTATCCATTCTTCAGGAAATCAGCCCTGAGTGCTCACTGGAAGGACAAATCGTGAAGCTGAGGCTCCAATACTTTGGCCACATCATGAGAAGAGAAGGTTCCCTGGAAAAGACCCTGATGTTGGGAAAGATTGAGGGAACAAGGAGAAGGGGACGACAGAGGACGAGATGGTTGGACAGTGTTCTCGAAGTTAGCAGCATGAGTTTGACCAAATTGCAGGAGGCAGTGGAAGACAGGAGTGCCTGGCATGCTCTGGTAGATGGGGTCACGAAGAGTCGGACACGACTAAACAACAACAACAACAACAACAATGAGGACTTAAGAGAAGTTTTGTTCAACTGAGAGATGGATTGGGTATATGATTAACTTTTTATTAAGGGACAAGTGCCCATACACCTCTGAAAAAGTGGTCTGTTCTGCTTTTACAGTGACGATTAAAAGGAGGAAAAATTATTCTGTGTTTATCCTGTTTTATTTATTTTACATTTTGTAATTGCTTCACCTAAACCAACAAATAATAATTGCATTTGTATCTGAAACAGAACTAAGAACCAAAATTTTATTTCCCATAACCATTTATTTTGTTTTGTAATGATCATAATAAAAATTATTTGTTAGTGATACACTAGAGGGTTCTTTGTAGTTAGAATCTACAACCCACACATTTTTGACCCATTTTTCTCTGCCCCTTGCTTCCCTTTACCCCCACCAAAAGCAAAATAGAAAGATCCACAGATCCTGAGTCCAGGATTTCACCACTAGGCCTCCAGTTCCCCCTCATTGCCATGGATTTTGCAATGCACAAGGAGGAGGTCTACACTGTCCTATTTACCCTTCATGTTCAGGCTGGTGTGAGATTCCTGAAGCATTATAGCATCTTTTTTGGGTAATAAAAAGGGCTAATTCGCCAGATCCAAGTCTTCTTCTGTGGATGGCACAAAAATCTGTTGTTCCACAGCCTTGGAACATGAAATCGTAGAGATCTTTGAGGGCTAGAAGAAAAGGAAAGAAATGTTGACATTAGTCCTTTACCCAGGTACTAGGAGATTGTGCTTGTGAGGCTAAATGACAATTTTAGTTAGTTTTAAAATGTGTATATTTAAGAAATCTGAAAAATATAATTTCATTAGAACATGAATAAATAAAATTTTCAACATGAAGTTCGGATAAAAATAAACTTATATGTAATTCAGAATTGCCATCATACCCAAAGGAGTCTCAAGATTATTAATAAACAGTTTATCTGTCAGGCTTCAGGAAATCAGAAAAGAAGGGGGCAGCTCCCACCATTCCTCCTCAGTCCAGCCTCTGACATTATATTTATAAAATATAATGAAAGTAGAGAATCTGAAAACAGGCCTAATTAACTAGATTAAGCAGATCAAATTCTTGTGTGCAGCTGAGTTGCAATAAAATGGGAGGAACTCTATCCCTGCTATCTCCTGGGCAAGTTAAAATCACATGCTGTGGCCACACAGCAAGATTTGAAAACAACACTCCCTCCCTGGTGTGGGAACCTTGAGTGTTTTAACCTGGCATGAGACAACAGTGTGATGCAGCGACACACAAACAAAAAGCTGGAGATGCACTTCATTGTCTCTCAGGACGGTTGGATGCCCACTGAGGCTTCCTCATTGCCCCACTGTGATCTAAGCATCCAGAGAATCCTCCTTTTATTTTACAAGTTTCCAAGAGCAGAAATTCTGGTGCACAGAATTAGTTAGCCAGATACTGCTCATTGTCACAGAATTTAAGAAAACTTGTTACATGCCTTTTACATAATAAATGTGCTTTTTGAGCAAGGGGGACACATTTTGTCCTCGACTGCAACCCAATGGTGGACAGATCCAGATGCAACTGGGGTGAAGCAATGAATGCACTTTTTACTTTTGTTCAGAAGGGTGTTTTTAACAACAACAACAACAACAACAACAACAACAACAACAACAACAATAATAATAATAATAATTTTTATTTATTTATACCCCGCCCTCCCCAGCCAAGGGGAATATTTCTTCTGGACAAGCAAGTGGCATTATGAGAGTTAAAGGACACAGTCCAGGCAGGCAAAACACTAAGGAAGGGTGCAGAATGGGGCCAGTTAGAGATGTGGACCCTCTCACATTTCTAGTAATATGCAAGGGAAAGGGAAGGGAGGGGGAGCATAGGAGAACAGGGGTGAGTCTGTGTGACCCATCCGATGACTAGGCCCTTTCCCCTGTCTAAGTAGCAATGTTACCTCTAAAAAGAGATCCTTTAAAAACAACACACTGGGTCTCATTCTCAAGGCAGTTGATGGTCTTCTCACTTTTACACTGTGTGGTTCCTTTGGAGAAGCAGGCTGGGCACTTCAGGCCATTTTCAGCCAGCACGTTGCGATCAGGAACTGCCAAAATCAAAAGTATAGTGAGCATGTTAATGGTTTTACAGTGGTACCTCGGGTTACATACGCTTCAGGTTACAGACTCCGCTAACCCAGAAATATTACCTTGGGTTAAGAACTTTGCTTCAGGATGAGAACAGAAATCGTGCTCCGGCGGCACGGCGGCAGCTGGAGGCCCCATTAGCTAAAGTAGTGCTTCAGGTTAAGAACAGTTTCAGGTTAAGAACAGAACTCCGGAATGAATTAAGTACTTAACCCAAGGTACCACTGTATCTGTTTTTGTACCTGTATGTTATATTATTGTAATTCACCCAAGGGCTTTACAGTTTTGGTGGGGCACCTGCAAGTATTATTGGATGAAAAGTTTATCTAGACCCAGTCTGGGTTTAGGATTGACAATGGGACAGATTCAGGCAAGGCCTGGTTGGAAAGGGAACCCATCCCTTCTCAGGCAGAGATGTAGCTGCCCAGTAGGTCCCTCTTCTTCACAGTTTCTCCTCATGCCTGCTTCTTCGTCCTGCCTGCCTCTCCACGCCTTGAGAGGCCCTAATAGTGCTGACCTGCTCAACCCATATAGCCATCTGGGGCTGACTCACCCCTTTTGAATGAGGCACAGGTCCTCTGAGTACTGCTGGTTGACTAAGGATCCAGTCCTTGGCCAAATCCAATGCAAAGCCCTAACATGTTGAGGATTTTAAAATTATACAGAAACGTACGGCTGAGAGTTGCATTGTTACACAGTTCAGTCTTGCAGCAGAACTGCTTCATCTCAAAGAATTTACCATCCCCTGCAGTGAAGCTGTAACTGCCTGGGAAACAATCATCGGATGATCTGCATTGATTCAAAAGTTGCACTCGGTGTCCCCCTATGAAAAAGAAATTGAAAGAAATATCTAGATCTGGGGAAAATATTCAGGACCATTGCTCCTAAGGCACATTCATTGTAATGGTTCCAATTTTCTTTGATGCCTGAATCAGGACCTTTTCAAACTAACAATATGGAAAGTAATATTAAATTTGGCAATCAAAAGTAAGGTGCTGTTTGTTTGTTTGTTTGTTTGTTTGTTTGTTTGTTTAAATGCGTGTGCACTGCTATAACATAAGAGGAAAAAATATCAAAATGTTTTTCATACATTTCATACATACCGTATTTTTCACTCCATAGGGCGCACCTAGTTTTATACCCCCCCCCCAGCCCCAAAGAGCAAAGAAACCAAGACAGCCAGTGGGATCCACCCCACTGGCTGTCTTGGATTCCTCTTTAGCCATGCACAACCTCTCCAGCCGGGAGAGGCTGCGTGGGGCTTTGATTTTAGCCGTGGGGCTGGGGCGGGGGAAGCCCGAGCTTCCCCCGACCCCAGCCCCCAGAACAGGTCCTGGAGCGGAGACAAAGTTGCGCAGCTGCCCAAAGCCCGCTCACCGGGCTTCGGGCTGCAGGCTGCTGTCCGCAAGCCTTCGGAGCCCGGCGGGAGTTCCCACCGTGCTCTGAAGGATTGCGGATAGCTTCCTGAAGACTGGAGAGCGAGAGGGGTCGATGCGCACCCACCCCTCTCGCTCTCCAGGCTTCAGCGAAAGCCTGCATTCGCTCCATAGGACGCACACACATTTCCCCTTCATTTTTGGAGGGGGAAAAGTGTGTCCTATAGAGCGAAAAATATGGTAAAAGATACAAGAAAAACCACATTAAAAGTAAATCAATAGATATCAATTAACCAGTGTGGAAAGCTCTATTCTTAATGATCTGCATAGCCCAGGTGGAACAGAATAGTCTTCTGCAGGCATTTATGAGTTCAGCTCTCTGCCACAAGCAGTAGTCTCTTGCCTCATTAATCCATAGGACCAATCTCTTTTTTTATGTTTGCAATTAATTTGTATAATGCTTTAAATTTGGAATGTATGCAGAACTTCATTTCACATCAAATTTCAAGCACGAGGACTCATGCCTTCTCCTATACATCTGACAATACATGTGCCATACACTGCACTCATAACAGTTTGTAGGGTGGGGGAAATGCTTCCCTGAACTCCTGTAGCCCAGTGCAAGACACTTGGCAAGACACTTGCATTGCACCAGCCTTACTGCCCACTTGCCCCTCTCCCTCCAAGAATGTACCAGTGATGTTGGAACAGATGGTCAAGTGAGCACCACCATCCCACCCAGGATTGCCCCAAGGCATTTTGGCACCTCAGACGAACCAGAAATGGCACCCATGTCCTTCTAGGTAGAAGGGGTGGGTGAATCAGGATCAAGCAAGGGGATCAAAACAACCTTAACCAATGTTGAAGTATGAAAGAAGTTCATCAGGTAGGAGGGGCCCACACTGAATCAAGCTGGGTAACGGAAACCCTTTTTAATAGGTGAACTACAAGAATACTCCCTTAATGTTGGTTCCTTCCTAATCATTTCATCACTGAGAGTTATTTCAAAATTACTTGAGTGGGGAGGGGGAGCCATGAAAGTGTGAAGCACCTTCATTTCCCATCCCAATTGCTCAGCTTTTGATTAGTTTTTTTATAGATCTGTGAAAGGAGTCTCTATTTCAATGTTATTTATGGCAAAGGGGATATTCAGGTTATATTCTAGGCTTATTGTCTCGTTTGATAACTAAAACTAAATTGGAGTCCATTGGTTTGGGTCAATGGGGATTTCTAGTTAATGCAAATCAAGTTCCCCAAGCTTGGAGATAAGCACCCAGATTCAGCCACTGGTTGTGAGCAGGTGATGTTAGATTCCCCATTTTCAAATGTAAGCCATTCCTTACTTCAGGATGGGAAGCTGTGATCCTCCAGATGTTGTTGGACTGCATCTCCCATCATCCCTGACTGGTGGCCTGGCTAGCTGAGGCTGATGAGAGTTCTAATTCATCTACAGCTGAAGTGCCACAGCTTCCTCACTTCACTTTTTTCATAGGTGAGTTGCCCCAGCGTAGACGTCTATATGCTATTAGAACCCTTAAAGTTCAACTATCTTAACCTGGATCTAATCAAACAGTAAAAGACAAAAAAAGACCAAAAAAAGACAAAAAAGACAAAAAAAATCAGGCAAATCTTACTTATATTTGTACGCAGAACACTGGCCTCACAGGAATCTTCATCGGAGTCACAAGTTGTTTCAAGATAGCCATCGTATGTCATTCCAGTCTTGTTAAAATTATATCTGCAGTGCAGAGGTAATGCTGAAGACAGAAGCAAAAGTTTACTTCATGAATTATTAATTATTATTATTATTATTATCATTAACATTATTATTAATTGGTTTTGCAGTTTGCTAAGTGACACACAAAGGAGGAGGTGAGAGTCAATTAATACTTCTAAATTAAAAGGGGTTCAATTTTAAAAGCATTTTAATAGAATAGAATAGAATAGAATGAATAAAACACTCATTAATTAAAACTCTTGAAGCCATTGCCCAGAATACCTGTTAAATTATTTCCAAGAGGTGGGGAGGTGAACTCCCCCTTTCCCATGGCCAACCTTCCCCCCCATCCAGACTCTCACTTAAATATATTTTCTTCCCACTGTTTGGTTACAAACTTACATCTTAGCACAATTAAACTATGGAATTTTCTACAAGAGGTAGTCAATGCCACCAATTTGAATGGCTTTAGAAGGGAATTAGACAAATTGATGGAAAATCATATATGCATCATATATTTTCTCTATTTTTCTTAAAATAATCCATTTTTACCTTAGCTTTTAGTACATTGCAAGCGTTACTCAAATCCTGTCAAAGTTTTTAGTTCTTTACAGTGTTCTCTTAAGTAAATTGTATATTTTTCCCCATTCCTTATTAAAGTTACTATGTCCTGGTTTCTGATTTCCCTGGCCATTTTTGCCATTTTGCTGTTGTCCATCATCTACATCAACCATTCGTGCCTGGTCAAGACTTCGTCTTTTTTCCATCTTTGGGCCAGTAGTATCCACGCTGTTGTCCTCGCATACATAAATAATCGTTTCTGCTCCTTTGGTATCTCTAAATCTGAAATTCCTAGTAAAAAAGCTTCTGCCTCCCCCCAAACGTTGTTTTAAACATTTCTTCTGCTCATTATATATCATTTCCCAGAATCTTTTTGTTATCTTGCACATCCACCACATGTGGTAGAACGTGCCTTCCTTCTCTATACCCTTCCAATATATATTTGAAGTAGTTCTATACATCTTTGCTAATTTTGTAGGTATTACATCATTTTCATATAGTTCTCCTTCAATGCACAGCATGCTGTAAATTTTAAGTCCTCCCGCCATAACTTTCCCCAAGATGAAAATTGAATATTGTGCCCAATATCTTTTGCCCATTGTATCATTACCGATTTAACTTCCTCATCTATAGTATGCCATTCTAGCAACAACTTATACATTTTGGAAAGTAACTTCACATTGTTTTCTTTTTCAAACCTTGAAATTTCCTTACTAAACCCATTTTTCTTATCAATGTTAAACACATCATTTAATTGATGGTATTGCAACCAATCAATTAAGTCCCACGATTGGAATGTAATAATGGGGGGATACAATCTATTTCAGAGAAACAGACCAGACAAGAAAGGAGGAGGAGTGGCGTTATATGTCAGGGATGTGTATACCTGTGAAGAGATCCAAGATTTAGAACCTCAAAGCCAAAGTGAGAGCATTTGGGTCAAAATTAAGGGAGAGAAGAATAACAGTGACCTCACTGTGGGAGTTTACTATAGATCCCCAAGCCAAACGGAGGACATAGATGATGCCTTCCTGGAACAGATGGCCAAGTATGCAAAAGGAAGGGAGATAGTAGTAATGGGGGACTTCAATTACCCGGATATTTGTTGGATGTCAAACTCAGCCAAGAGCATAAGGTCAAACAGATTCCTCACTGGCCTTGCAGACAACTTCATTGTCCAGAAAGTGGGAGAAGCAACAAGAGGAACAGCCATTTTAGATCTGGTCCTAACCAATGTTGATGACCTGGTTAGTGGGGTAGAAGTGGAAGGATCATTAGGCGCGAGTGATCATGCTCTTCTGAAGTTTACTATACAGCGGAAAGGAGCAGCCAAGCATACTAGGACTCAATTTCTTGACTTTAAGAAAGCCGACTTCATAAAACTTAGGCAAGTGCTGGGTGAGATCCCATGAACAGTAATACTAAAAGGAAAGGGAGTTCATGATAGCTGGGAGTTTGTTAAGAGGGAGATAGTAAAAGCACAACGTCAGGCAATACCAATGAGACGGAAACATGGAAGGTGCCTAAAGAAGCCAGGGTGGCTATCTAAAGAACTTTTAACTGAGTTAAGATTAAAAAAGGATGTGTACAAAAAATGGAAAAGGGGGAAACCACCAAAGAGGAATTCAAACAAATAGCCAGCACGTGTAGACACAAAGTCAGAAAAGCTAAAGCACAGAATGAACTCAGGCTTGCTAGAGAGGTTAAAAGCAACAAAAAAGGCTTTTATGGGCATGTTCGTAGCAAAAGGAAGAACAAAGAAACAGTGGGGTCACTCAGAGGAGAAGATGGTGAAATGCAAACAGGGGACACAGAAAGGGCTGAACTCCTCAATGCCTTCTTTGCCTCAGTCTTCTCCGATAAAGAAAACAATGCCCGACCTGAAGAATTTGGAGCAAATGATTCAGCAGAGGAAACACAGCCCAGAATAACTAAGGAGATAGTACAAGAATACTTGGCTAGTCTAGATGTATTCAAGTCTCCAGGGCCAGATGAACTGCATCCAAGAGTATTAAAAGAACTGGCAGATGTGATCTCAGAACCACTGGCAGTCATCTTTGAGAATTCCTGGAGAACAGACGAAGTCCCGGCAGACTGGAGGAGGGCAAATGTTGTCCCTATTTTCAAAAAGGGGAAAAGAGAGGACCCAAATAATTACCACCCAGTCAGTCTGACATCAATACCAGGGAAGATTCTGGAGCAGATCATTAAGCAAACAGTCTGTGAGCACCTAGAAAGGAATGCTGTGATCACCAATAGTCAGCATGGATTTCTGAAAAATAAGTCATGTCAGACTAACCTGATCTCGTTTTTTGACAGAATTACAAGCCTGGTAGATGAAGGGAACGCAGTGGATGTAGCCTACCTTGATTTCAGCAAGGCATTTGACAAGGTGCCCCATGATATTCTTGTAAAGAAGCTGGTAAAATGCGGTCTTGACTATGCTACCACTCAGTGGATTTGTAACTGGCTGACTGACCGAACCCAAAGGGTGCTCATCAATGGTTCCTCTTCATCCTGGAGAAGAGTGACTAGTGGGGTGCCACAGGGTTCTGTCTTGGGCCCGGTCTTATTCAACATCTTTATCAACGACTTGGATGATGGACTCAAGAGCATCCTGATCAAATTTGCAGATGACACCAAATTGGGAGGGGTGGCTATACCCCAGAGGACAGGATCACACTTCAAAACGACCTTGACAGATTAGAGAACTGGGCCAAAACAAACAAGATGAATTTTAACAGGGAGAAATGTAAAGTATTGCACTTGGGCAAAAAAAATGAGAGGCACAAATACAAGATGGGGGACACCTGGCTTGAGAGCAGTACATGTGAAAAGGATCTAGGAGTCTTGGTTGACCACACTAACATGAGCCAACAGTGTGACGCGGCAGCTAAAAAAGCCAATGCAATTCTGGGCTGCATCAATAGGAGTATAGCATCTAGATCAAGGGAAGTAATAGTACCACTGTATTCTGCTCTGGTCAGACCTCACCTGGAGTACTGTGTCCAGTTCTGGGCACCACAGTTCAAGAAGGACACTGACCAACTGGAACGTGTCCAGAGGAGGGCAACCAAAATGGTCAAAGGCCTGGAAACGATGCCTTATGAGGAACGGCTAAGGGAGCTGGGCATGTTTAGCCTGGAGAAGAGGAGGTTAAGGGGTGATATGATAGCCATGTTCAAATATATAAAAGGATGTCACATAGAGGAGGGAGAAAGGTTGTTTTCTGCTGCTCCAGAGAAGCGGACACGGAGCAATGGATCCAAACTACAAGAAAGAAGATTCCACCTAAACATCAGGAAGAACTTCCTGACAGTAAGAGCTGTTCGACAGTGGAATTTGCTGCCAAGGAGTGTGGTGGAGTCTCCTTCTTTGGAGGTCTTTAAGCAGAGGCTTGACAACCATATGTCAGGAGTGCTCTGATGGTGTTTCCTGCTTGGCAGGGGGTTGGACTCGATGGCCCTTGTGGTCTCTTCCAACTCTATGATTCTATGATTCTATGATTCTATGTTAAAGGATTAAGTTAAGTTTATAAGAACTCTGATTTGGAAAACCGTTAAAAGGATATACATTGAAATTCAACCAAGGGGAAGCAAGGAAGTCACTTAACAATGTTAATACTTATAATTTTAACAAGGTTATTATTTATGTTTGTTCATCTGTTTATTTGTTTATAATTTTGTGAACAAATAAACAGACGAACAAACATAAATCATAACCTTGTTAAAATTATAAGTATTAACATGGTGGACGTGCCCAAAGATTAAGGCTTTCTGGGAGATGATCTATAATGAAATGAAAAAGGTATTTAAATATACCTTTCTAAAGAAACCAGAGGCCTTCCTGCTGGGCATAGTCGGCCAATTGGTGCCAAAGAAGGATAGAACTTTATTTATGTATGCCACAACAGCAGCAAGAATACTTATTGCAAAGTATTGGAAGACACAAGATCTACCCACTCTGGAAGAATGGCAGATGAAGGTGATGGACTATATGGAACTGGCAGAAATGACTGGCAGAATCCGAGACCAGGGAGAAGAGTTGGTGGAAGAAGATTGGAAAAAGTTCAAAGACTATTTACAGAAATATTGTAAAATTAATGAATGTTAGAATGATGTTGGATAGAAACTAAGTGGTTATTAGCTGTAATGTTATAAGGGAATATGAAAAAAATGGACTATTAATAGGCAAAAATCTAATGTTACAATACTTTAAGATTGAAGACTAGGATAAACAAAGAGGGGAGGGATTTGCTGAACTAACAAACTGAATTGGAATACAGAAAAGGGAGGCGTGAGGAGGTCCGGGAAATAAGCAAATGAAAGACATTTATTTTGTATTTTTCTTTTTTCTCTTTTTATTTTGTAATATTTTGAAAATCCAAATAAATATCTTTAAAAAAAAAATATTATTTTGTGCAAATCAATAATAAAAAAAATGGGGGGGGGGGATAACATGCCACTGCAGTTCTGGAGCAATAGCTCATTAAAAGCAAAATAATATGTAATGAGAAGTTTTATTCCACCACACCCCCTTGCCTGCATGCCCAATTTGCTCCCTAATGGAGCAATCCAAGCCCTAGCATAGCATGCTGGCAAGTGCAGCAGGTGGAGGTAGGGGGCCACAGCAGCCAAGAACAGGGTCCAATGGAGGCTGGGGCAGTTCAACCCCTCCATGACATCAAAACACTCCATTTAGGGACTTTTCCTTGACAGGAAGGAGATCTTTGCAGCAGAGGGAGCCTGCTTGGCATCAACATTCCTAGATTGCACTCCTTTGGTGTAGAGATAAATATGATAGTGTTAGGGGACTTTGGTAACTTGTATGATTCACTTTCTCATCGCACCAAGATTCCCAGATTCTCCTGCTCTTCATCCCAATATCCATCTATTCAATACCCCATCCAGGAGCACATGATGTTCTTGACCTCCTTTCTCTAGCTCCACTGACCCCCTCCCTATTCTAGAGGAAGTTAATGGAACACAGAATCTCTGGTTTCTACTCACCTACTGAAAACAAGCTCAAGAGGAGGCCTGTGCACAGAAGAATCCTCATGGTGTTGGGATAATCAAGAGCTGAGAAGGACTTCAAGGAGACCTGGTCCCAAAAAGGCAATGGATACAGCTATGAGCTTACAGAGGAATTTATAGTCAGGGATGGGAGCCTCAAGCAGCACTTGCGAAGGACTGCTTTAATGAGATGTGGGCACAAATGGAGGCTGAATGTTTTCCCAGAGAGCCTGTGATGGGATCTTGGAACGCAAAGCAATTTTGAAATTGCATGCAATCTTTTCCAGGAACACCATGAAATTTTGGCAAATGAGAATCCACGTTATCCCCAGTGTTCTTCACAGTGGATACGGGAAAGCATTTTCACAATCATATTCACAGGGGTCAGAGACCCCTCAAGTATCCTGATTTATTTGGGACATCACGGATTGGCAGAAGCTACCCCGGCTTCTGTTCCCAATCCTAAATGCCCCAATTTTGATCCCTCGCACTGGTTGCGCCAGGTGTTTTAGGGTTCCGCTGTGGTGCGAGTCCACAAACAAGACCAAAAAATGGAAGGAAAACTTACCTTGACCTCCTCTTGTGGCGGTTCATCTCCAAGACCAGAGGAGGAGGTGAAGATAGCTGCGCTGCAACAGAAAACAGTCTGCGCTGCATCAGGGCACCACAGTTCAAGAAGGACACTGACCAACTGGAACGTGTCCAGAGGAGGGCAACCAAAATGGTCAAAGGCCTGGAAACGATGCCTTATGAGGAACGGCTAAGGGAGCTGGGCATGTTTAGCCTGGAGAAGAGGAGGTTAAGGGGTGATATGATAGCCATGTTCAAATATATAAAAGGATGTCACATAGAGGAGGGAGAAAGGTTGTTTTCTGCTGCTCCAGAGAAGCGGACACGGAGCAATGGATCCAAACTACAAGAAAGAAGATTCCACCTAAACATTAGGAAGAACTTCCTGACAGTAAGAGCTGTTCGACAGTGGAATTTGCTGCCAAGGAGTGTGGTGGAGTCTCCTTCTTTGGAGGTCTTTAAGCAGAGGCTTGACAACCATATGTCAGGAGTGCTCTGATGGTGTTTCCTGCTTGGCAGGGGGTTGGACTCGATGGCCCTTGTGGTCTCTTCCAACTCTATGATTCTATGATTCTATGATTCTATGTTAAAGGATTAAGTTAAGTTTATAAGAACTCTGATTTGGAAAACCGTTAAAAGGATATACATTGAAATTCAACCAAGGGGAAGCGAGGAAGTCACTTAACAATGTTAATACTTATAATTTTAACAAGGTTATTATTTATGTTTGTTCGTCTGTTTATTTGTTTATAATTTTGTGAACAAATAAACAGACGAACAAACATAAATCATAACCTTGTTAAAATTATAAGTATTAACATGGTGGACGTGCCCAAAGATTAAGGCTTTCTGGGAGATGATCTATAATGAAATGAAAAAGGTATTTAAATATACCTTTCTAAAGAAACCAGAGGCCTTCCTGCTGGGCATAGTCGGCCAATTGGTGCCAAAGAAGGATAGAACTTTATTTATGTATGCCACAACAGCAGCAAGAATACTTATTGCAAAGTATTGGAAGACACAAGATCTACCCACTCTGGAAGAATGGCAGATGAAGGTGATGGACTATATGGAACTGGCAGAAATGACTGGCAGAATCCGAGACCAGGGAGAAGAGTTGGTGGAAGAAGATTGGAAAAAGTTCAAAGACTATTTACAGAAATATTGTAAAATTAATGAATGTTAGAATGATGTTGGATAGAAACTAAGTGGTTATTAGCTGTAATGTTATAAGGGAATATGAAAAAAATGGACTATTAATAGGCAAAAATCTAATGTTACAATACTTTAAGATTGAAGACTAGGATAAACAAAGAGGGGAGGGATTTGCTGAACTAACAAACTGAATTGGAATACAGAAAAGGGAGGCGTGAGGAGGTCCGGGAAATAAGCAAATGAAAGACATTTATTTTGTATTTTTCTTTTTTCTCTTTTTATTTTGTAATATTTTGAAAATCCAAATAAATATCTTTAAAAAAAAAATATTATTTTGTGCAAATCAATAATAAAAAAAATGGGGGGGGGGATAACATGCCACTGCAGTTCTGGAGCAATAGCTCATTAAAAGCAAAATAATATGTAATGAGAAGTTTTATTCCACCACACCCCCTTGCCTGCATGCCCAATTTGCTCCCTAATGGAGCAATCCAAGCCCTAGCATAGCATGCTGGCAAGTGCAGCAGGTGGAGGTAGGGGGCCACAGCAGCCAAGAACAGGGTCCAATGGAGGCTGGGGCAGTTCAACCCCTCCATGACATCAAAACACTCCATTTAGGGACTTTTCCTTGACAGGAAGGAGATCTTTGCAGCAGAGGGAGCCTGCTTGGCATCAACATTCCTAGATTGCACTCCTTTGGTGTAGAGATAAATATGATAGTGTTAGGGGACTTTGGTAACTTGTATGATTCACTTTCTCATCGCACCAAGATTCCCAGATTCTCCTGCTCTTCATCCCAATATCCATCTATTCAATACCCCATCCAGGAGCACATGATGTTCTTGACCTCCTTTCTCTAGCTCCACTGACCCCCTCCCTATTCTAGAGGAAGTTAATGGAACACAGAATCTCTGGTTTCTACTCACCTACTGAAAACAAGCTCAAGAGGAGGCCTGTGCACAGAAGAATCCTCATGGTGTTGGGATAATCAAGAGCTGAGAAGGACTTCAAGGAGACCTGGTCCCAAAAAGGCAATGGATACAGCTATGAGCTTACAGAGGAATTTATAGTCAGGGATGGGAGCCTCAAGCAGCACTTGCGAAGGACTGCTTTAATGAGATGTGGGCACAAATGGAGGCTGAATGTTTTCCCAGAGAGCCTGTGATGGGATCTTGGAACGCAAAGCAATTTTGAAATTGCATGCAATCTTTTCCAGGAACACCATGAAATTTTGGCAAATGAGAATCCACGTTATCCCCAGTGTTCTTCACAGTGGATACGGGAAAGCATTTTCACAATCATATTCACAGGGGTCAGAGACCCCTCAAGTATCCTGATTTATTTGGGACATCACGGATTGGCAGAAGCTACCCCGGCTTCTGTTCCCAATCCTAAATGCCCCAATTTTGATCCCTCGCACTGGTTGCGCCAGGTGTTTTAGGGTTCCGCTGTGGTGCGAGTCCACAAACAAGACCAAAAAATGGAAGGAAAACTTACCTTGACCTCCTCTTGTGGCGGTTCATCTCCAAGACCAGAGGAGGAGGTGAAGATAGCTGCGCTGCAACAGAAAACAGTCTGCGCTGCATCAGGGCACCACAGTTCAAGAAGGACACTGACCAACTGGAACGTGTCCAGAGGAGGGCAACCAAAATGGTCAAAGGCCTGGAAACGATGCCTTATGAGGAACGGCTAAGGGAGCTGGGCATGTTTAGCCTGGAGAAGAGGAGGTTAAGGGGTGATATGATAGCCATGTTCAAATATATAAAAGGATGTCACATAGAGGAGGGAGAAAGGTTGTTTTCTGCTGCTCCAGAGAAGCGGACACGGAGCAATGGATCCAAACTACAAGAAAGAAGATTCCACCTAAACATTAGGAAGAACTTCCTGACAGTAAGAGCTGTTCGACAGTGGAATTTGCTGCCAAGGAGTGTGGTGGAGTCTCCTTCTTTGGAGGTCTTTAAGCAGAGGCTTGACAACCATATGTCAGGAGTGCTCTGATGGTGTTTCCTGCTTGGCAGGGGGTTGGACTCGATGGCCCTTGTGGTCTCTTCCAACTCTATGATTCTATGATTCTATGATTCTATGTTAAAGGATTAAGTTAAGTTTATAAGAACTCTGATTTGGAAAACCGTTAAAAGGATATACATTGAAATTCAACCAAGGGGAAGCGAGGAAGTCACTTAACAATGTTAATACTTATAATTTTAACAAGGTTATTATTTATGTTTGTTCGTCTGTTTATTTGTTTATAATTTTGTGAACAAATAAACAGACGAACAAACATAAATCATAACCTTGTTAAAATTATAAGTATTAACATGGTGGACGTGCCCAAAGATTAAGGCTTTCTGGGAGATGATCTATAATGAAATGAAAAAGGTATTTAAATATACCTTTCTAAAGAAACCAGAGGCCTTCCTGCTGGGCATAGTCGGCCAATTGGTGCCAAAGAAGGATAGAACTTTATTTATGTATGCCACAACAGCAGCAAGAATACTTATTGCAAAGTATTGGAAGACACAAGATCTACCCACTCTGGAAGAATGGCAGATGAAGGTGATGGACTATATGGAACTGGCAGAAATGACTGGCAGAATCCGAGACCAGGGAGAAGAGTTGGTGGAAGAAGATTGGAAAAAGTTCAAAGACTATTTACAGAAATATTGTAAAATTAATGAATGTTAGAATGATGTTGGATAGAAACTAAGTGGTTATTAGCTGTAATGTTATAAGGGAATATGAAAAAAATGGACTATTAATAGGCAAAAATCTAATGTTACAATACTTTAAGATTGAAGACTAGGATAAACAAAGAGGGGAGGGATTTGCTGAACTAACAAACTGAATTGGAATACAGAAAAGGGAGGCGTGAGGAGGTCCGGGAAATAAGCAAATGAAAGACATTTATTTTGTATTTTTCTTTTTTCTCTTTTTATTTTGTAATATTTTGAAAATCCAAATAAATATCTTTAAAAAAAAATATATTATTTTGTGCAAATCAATAATAAAAAAAATGGGGGGGGGGGGATAACATGCCACTGCAGTTCTGGAGCAATAGCTCATTAAAAGCAAAATAATATGTAATGAGAAGTTTTATTCCACCACACCCCCTTGCCTGCATGCCCAATTTGCTCCCTAATGGAGCAATCCAAGCCCTAGCATAGCATGCTGGCAAGTGCAGCAGGTGGAGGTAGGGGGCCACAGCAGCCAAGAACAGGGTCCAATGGAGGCTGGGGCAGTTCAACCCCTCCATGACATCAAAACACTCCATTTAGGGACTTTTCCTTGACAGGAAGGAGATCTTTGCAGCAGAGGGAGCCTGCTTGGCATCAACATTCCTAGATTGCACTCCTTTGGTGTAGAGATAAATATGATAGTGTTAGGGGACTTTGGTAACTTGTATGATTCACTTTCTCATCGCACCAAGATTCCCAGATTCTCCTGCTCTTCATCCCAATATCCATCTATTCAATACCCCATCCAGGAGCACATGATGTTCTTGACCTCCTTTCTCTAGCTCCACTGACCCCCTCCCTATTCTAGAGGAAGTTAATGGAACACAGAATCTCTGGTTTCTACTCACCTACTGAAAACAAGCTCAAGAGGAGGCCTGTGCACAGAAGAATCCTCATGGTGTTGGGATAATCAAGAGCTGAGAAGGACTTCAAGGAGACCTGGTCCCAAAAAGGCAATGGATACAGCTATGAGCTTACAGAGGAATTTATAGTCAGGGATGGGAGCCTCAAGCAGCACTTGCGAAGGACTGCTTTAATGAGATGTGGGCACAAATGGAGGCTGAATGTTTTCCCAGAGAGCCTGTGATGGGATCTTGGAACGCAAAGCAATTTTGAAATTGCATGCAATCTTTTCCAGGAACACCATGAAATTTTGGCAAATGAGAATCCACGTTATCCCCAGTGTTCTTCACAGTGGATACGGGAAAGCATTTTCACAATCATATTCACAGGGGTCAGAGACCCCTCAAGTATCCTGATTTATTTGGGACATCACGGATTGGCAGAAGCTACCCCGGCTTCTGTTCCCAATCCTAAATGCCCCAATTTTGATCCCTCGCACTGGTTGCGCCAGGTGTTTTAGGGTTCCGCTGTGGTGCGAGTCCACAAACAGGACCAAAAACAGGACCAAAAAATGGAAGGAAAACTTACCTTGACCTCCTCTTGTGGTGGTTCATCTCCAAGACCAGAGGAGGAGGTGAAGATAGCTGCGCTGCAACAGAAAACAGTCTGCGCTGCATCAGGGCACCACAGTTCAAGAAGGACACTGACCAACTGGAACATGTCCAGAGGAGGGCAACCAAAATGGTCAAAGGCCTGGAAACGATGCCTTATGAGGAACGGCTAAGGGAGCTGGGCATGTTTAGCCTGGAGAAGAGGAGGTTAAGGGGTGATATGATAGCCATGTTCAAATATATAAAAGGATGTCACATAGAGGAGGGAGAAAGGTTGTTTTCTGCTGCTCCAGAGAAGCGGACACGGAGCAATGGATCCAAACTACAAGAAAGAAGATTCCACCTAAACATTAGGAAGAACTTCCTGACAGTAAGAGCTGTTCGACAGTGGAATTTGCTGCCAAGGAGTGTGGTGGAGTCTCCTTCTTTGGAGGTCTTTAAGCAGAGGCTTGACAACCATATGTCAGGAGTGCTCTGATGGTGTTTCCTGCTTGGCAGGGGGTTGGACTCGATGGCCCTTGTGGTCTCTTCCAACTCTATGATTCTATGATTCTAGGAAGTGCAGTGTAGGCTGGCAGGCCTTCTGGTGGGCTGCACCAGGCCGCTCACATCTCAGGAGAAGTGGGCAGTTTGATGTGGCCTACCAGAAGTCCAGCCTGGCCTCTGCTGCTTCCAGAAAAGTGGGTGGTTTGGTGCGGCCTGCTGGAAGGCTGTGCTGGCCTCCGCTGCATGGGGAAGGCTGCACCAGACTCCACCACATCTCCCAACATTCCCGAGAAGGAGGAAGAATGCTCAAAGGTAGGTGCAGTGCTTTTTTTCTGGGTGGACGCAGGGGCACACATACTCCTAAACATGTTGTGAATCTAAGTTTTGCCACATTGAGGAGCAGTATTTCAATATATGTAGGAAAATGAGAGTACCCCTAAACATTTTTTTTGGGGGGGGGAGCACTGGGGGCTCTTGTATCCTCAAATCTTTTCAACTTTAATTGTTGTTCTACTTCCATTAGCAACACTTTATAGGTTGCCCATTCACTTTTTGCATTAGTTTTTTTCAAGGATATTGCTTCCAGTGAGGAAAGCCACCATGGTGTCTTCTGCTCTAACAGGTTTTTATATTTCTCCCATACTGCAAAAATTGATTTCATAGAATCATAGAGTTGGAAGAGACCACAAGGGCCATCGAGTCCAACCCCCTGCCAAGCAGGAAACACCATCAGAGCACTCCTGACATATGGTTGTCCTTGCACTAATGGTCTGAATTAGCCAGACACTGCTCATTGTCACAGAATTTAAGGAAACTTATTACATGCCTTTTACATAATAAATATGCTTTTTGAGCAAGAGGGACACATTTTGTTCTGGAATGCAAACCAATGGTGGAGAGATCCAAATGCAACTGGGGTGAAGCAATGAAGTAATTTGCCATATCTTTTACCATTATCTATCTATTAATTTGGACGTGGGTGGCGCTGTGGGTTAAACCACAGAGCCTAGGACTTGCCGATCAGAAGATTGGCGGTTTGAATCCCCACGATGGGGTGAGCTCCCGTTGCTCGGTCCCGGCTCCTGCCAACCTAGCAGTTTGAAAGCATGTCAAAGTGCAAGTTGATAAATAGGTACCGCTCCAGCGGGAAGATAAACGGCATATCTGTGTGCTGCTCTGGTTCGCCAGAAGTGGCTTAGTCATGCTGGCCACATGACCCGGAAGCTGTACACCAGCTCCCTCAGCCAATAAAGTGAGATGAGCGCCTCAACCCAGGAGTCAGTCACAACTGGACCTAATGGTCAGGGGTCCCTTTACCTTTACCTATCTATTAATTAACCATAATAATCATAAATAATTCCACATTGCAAGTGTCCTAAGTCTGTCAAAGGAGACTATGAGGTTGCGGTGCTCATCTCGATTTCAGGCCAAGGGAGCTGACGTTTGTCCACAGACAGCTTTCCGGGTCATGTGGTCAGCATGACCAAACCACAGCACTGTGGGCAGGAAACGCTCCTTAGAGCACTTGCTGGCCAAGCAGCATTGGGGGATTTGTACGCCAGCCAACCAGCTGATATTTCACCACACTGTCCCACCCCCCAAACGCCATGATTGGTTGGATTGTTTGCTGCCACGAGGAGGAGATATTCAGCGGTGATATTGCGTGTGATTTGTGGCTGCGTTAAGGGTTAAAAGAGCCAGTGTGGTGTAGTGATTAAGAGTGGTAGACTCGTAATCTGGTGAACCATGTTTGTGTCCCCGCTCCTCCACATGCAGCTGCTGGGTGACCTTGGGCTAGTCACACTTCTCTGAAGTCTCTCAGCCTCACTCACCTCACAGAGTGTTTGTTGTGGGGAAGGAAGGGTAAGGAGATTGTTAGCCGCTTTGAGACTCTGTAGGGTAGTGATAAAGCAGGATATCCTCCTCCTCCTTCTCTTCCTCCTTCTCCTCCTTCTATTTTAGCATATGACATCATCCATCAAACTCTGGGGGGTTGGGCATAAGCAATTGGCAGGAGGTATTATCCTTAAACTACTGGTGCCTGTTGTATGCATGACTGAGGTTTCCTGCCAGGTTGGGGCACGGTGCACTGTCTATGGCACCCTGTCTGAAGGCATATAGGAGACACAGATAGACCAGTTGTCATGCCCTGGCCTGTAGTTCAGTTTCAGGAGAGATGCGCTGGATGAGTTCAGGAAATCTCATATTTTAAATTATGATTTCTGTGCTAATCACACTTCTGCCTGTCTGGTCAAATGTGCTCCTTGGCAAGGCTTCCCCAAGACATGTTGCCAGATGAGGCAAACCACAAAATTGTGCCTCCCCATTCCAGGAAAGAAGGGTTGAGTTAAGATCGACATCAGGAACAATGCAAGAGGTGAGGAATAAAGGAATACATTGGAAACAAGAGTGGGAGGAGACAGTAGCACCTCCTATTGTAGGGTTACCAGATGTGCCCGGTTCCCGGGGACAGTCCTTGGATTTGCAAATCTGTCCCTGGACAAATTCTGTCCCCGGAATTTCCCCAGATTTGCAAATCTTTCTCTGGGAAATGTGGCAGCGGCAGCCTTAGCAGCCTGCAGCCTCAGCAGCCTTGCCCAGGAGGGGCCAGCCTATTAGCACAGTTGGCTCTGGCTGGCTTCAGGAGTTGCTCGCTGCCGTGGTATCACGGCAGCAAGCAGCAAGCAGCTCCTGAAACCAACCAGAGCCAACTGCACTACCAGGCTGGCCCCTCCTGGGCAACAGCCGCCCGGCCGTTACTCCCGAGCCTCCCCTGATCTGTCAAAACAAAGGGGGAAGGGGAAGGAGATCGGGGAAGGCTCGGGAGTCACAAGCAGGTGGCGTGCCATTGCCCAGTTTTTTAAAAAAACTCTGTGCATTTATGTTTCACAGAGTGTGAAAGAAGGGCTTTGCACCTTTATACAATATGCATGTGTGCTTGGGCCCAGAGGAAAATCTCAACCTGGTGCCAGTAACCAGGTTGAGAGTTGGAGAAGTGGCCATCTCCCAGGGTGAGAGGCTGGGTGAGAAATTATCCAAGGTGAAAATGGGGAGAGCATGTCATTGGGAGCCAGGGAGGGTGCTTGTGACTTGTCAATGCTGTGGCTTGTTTGCAAAAAATATTGAGGATGAAATTGCTTGCATCCACTGGAAACTTGACCCCTCTGTTAATGCAGATGAATCTCAAGGGGTATGCAGAGCACAGTCTAGCCCTGTTGTCTATTGCCCAAGAGGCCACTGAAGACGCGACCTGATTTTGGGGGGAGAGGCCAATCTGGTCTCTCAGGAGTGCAGTGCAGCTGTTGCTGCCACTGAGGCAGCAGCAGTGGGCAAGGAATTCCCTGGAGGCCAGATCTCCTGCTCTTATAGATCCCGCCGCCTAAGATGGTTGTCATACCTAGCCTCATGGTTGGGACAGTCCTGCACTTTAAAATGCCAGACTACCCATTCAGCCCCCTCACCCTCAGTATGTAACCAGCATTACAAATACCAAATGGGGAAAAGCTTTTACAGCTCTGCAACTCCAGTGTATGAACTCTGTCATATGAGACTCTGTGTATGAACTCTGTGCAATGTATTTTGTTTTGTTTTTAACCTCTTTTATGTATTTTATCTTTTGTAATCTCTTTGGCTAAACCAATAAATAATACTTGCATCTGTATCTGAAAGAAACAGATCTGAGATCCGGCATTTTATTTCCCATAACCATTTATTTCGTATTGTAATGAACAGAATGAAAACTTAAGCATTTTTTATTGAAACATTGCAGGGTTCTTTGTAGTTAGAATACACAATCCCACACAACTGTCATGGAAATTCTACTCAATATCAATCCAGAGAAGATCCCAATGTATAGTTAGCAGAGTAAAAACTTCAACACGTTTCAGGATTCCCCCCAAAAAAGACAGGAGGCAATTAATATTTCATCCAGCAGAGTTTTACTGCTGCTGAAGGCAAATGAACACAATGGTCACATATACAATGCATTCAGGATTGGCACTGTCCACAAGACTGGAATTTTAATAAGGAATGGGGAAAATTCATAATGTATCTTAAAAACCATTGTAAACAGTCAAAACTTTTAGAAGGGTAAGCAGGGATTTCTCATTAATGCAAATCAAATTGTCCAAGCTTGGAGATAAGCACCCAGATTCAGCCACTGATTGTGATCAGGTGATGTTAGGTTCCCCATTTTCATTTACAAACCATTGCTTACTTCAGGATTGGGAAGCTGTGATCCTCCAGATGTTGTTGGACTACATCTCCCATCATCCCTGACTGGTGGCCAGGCTAGCTGAGGCTGATGGGAGTTCTAACTCATCTACAGCTGAAGTGCTACAGCTTCCTCAACTCTCTTTTTTCATGGGTGAGTTGCCCTAGCATAGACTTCTATATGCTAGTAGAACCCTTAAAGTTCAACAATCTTAACCTGGATCTAATCCAACAGCAAAAGACAAAAAGGCAGGAAAATCTTACTTATATTTGTACGCAGAACAGGATTTTTTCTTCCAGTCACAAGTTGTTTTAAGATAGCCATCGTATGTCATTCCAGTCTTGTTATAAGCATATCTGCAGTCCAGAGGTAATACTGAAGACAGAAGCAAAAGTTTACTTCATGGATTATTATGATAATTAACATTATTATTAGTTGGTTTTGCGATTTGCTTAATGAGACTAAGAGGAGGCGGTGATAGTAAATTAAATCTTTTAACTTTTAACAATTTTAAAAGCATTTTAATAGAATGAAATGAAATGAAATGAATAAACACTCATTAATTAAAACTCTCGAAGTCATCATTCAGAACACTGGCTGAATTATTTCCAAGAGGTGGGGAGGTGAACCCTCCCTTTCCATGGCCCACTTTTCCTCCCATCCAGACTCTCACTTAAACACATTTTATTCCCACTGTTTGGTTACAAGCTTAGATCTGGGTACAATTAAACTAAGACTCTCAGTGGCTACAGTGTGGTGCCAGTGTGGTGTAGTGGTTAAGAGCAGTAGTCTCGTAATCTGGGGAACCGGGTTCGCGTCTCCGCTCCTACACATGCAGCTGCTGGGTGACCTTGGGCTAGTCACACTTCTTTGAAGTCTCTCAGCCCCACTCACCTCACAGAGTGTTTGTTGTGGGGGAGGAAGGGAAAGGAGAATGTTAGCCGCTTTGAGACTCCTGAAGGGGAGTGAAAGGCGGGATATCAAATCCAAAACTCTTCTCTCTTCTTCACTCTCTCTACAAATCATGGTGGCTATGTACTACTACCTCCAATAGCAAAAGTAACATATTTCCTCTTTCAGTTGCTGGAACCCACGGTAAGGCAGAGTGCTGCTGTGCTGAGGTCCTGATTGTGAGCTTCCCATAGTCATTGGGTTGGCCAGTGTGAGGACAGGATCCTGGACTACGGATGAACCAATCAATCAATGTCACTTGCTCTTAATTTCTATTTTTTCCAGTTTATTTATTTATCTGCAGTCACTTCCTCCCAGAAGCTCAAGGCTGTGTGCATAGTTCTCCCCTCCCCATTTTATCCTCAGAAGATTCCTGTAAAGTAGGTTAAGCCAAGGTATAGTGACTGGTCTAGGATCCCCCAGTGAGCTTCATGGCTGAGTGGGGATTCAAACCCTGGCCTCCTGGATCCTTGTCTAACACTCTAATCACAACAGCACACGGGCTCTTTTAAATACAGCTTCTCAGATTTCCACAAGCAACGAGTAGTAATAGGGAATCCAGAATCCTCTGGATCCTCACCAGTGGGTTACTGTGGGTTAAGTGGGTTAATGTGATCTGTTCCAAGATAATTAAATGTTCCCCATCTTACCTGCAGAAAGTGGGGCCAAGAGGAGGCATGCACTCAGGAGTGCCTTCATCCTTCTAGAAAGACTCAGAACAGAGATGGATGCAGGTAGAGGCTTACCTGGAGGGATTTATAGGTCATGGACTCATGGCGCAGGCAACACGTGGGAACAAATGGTTCAGTGAGGTCCGGGAATGGGTGTTGTTTGTTCACCACAAAGATAAAGAGGAACATACTGAAATTCAAAGCTCAGCGTAGGAATTGTCTATGATATCATTAGTTGTTGATAGACACTTCTCAGATTTCTTTTTTGATATAAATAATTTACAATTTAAATGTAAATGGTGAAGACACTCAAGAAAACAATTTAGAGCAAAATAGGTGAGGGCAAAAGCCACTCTGGGTGGCTTCAAGCCTATACAGAAACATAATAAAACATCAAACATTAAAAACCTCCTTATACAGGGCTGTCTTCAGATAACCATTAAAGGTTTCATAGTTACTTATCTCCTTGACATCTGATGGGAGGTTGTTCCACAGTGTGGGCATCACTACCAAGATGCCCCTCTGGTTGGTTGCCTTCTCACAGTGACAGAATCGCCAGAAGGCCCTCAGAACTAGATCTCAGTGTGTGGCCTGAATGATGGGGGTGGAGATGCTCCTTCAGAAAAAGCCTGGATATTAGATCCATTCCAGCAAGGCTAGAAAGTATGGAATGGGCTCAGGGTCTCATGGAAGCAATGGATGCTTTAACCAGGAAAACTGACCCTCCTGTCTCGGCCGTGGCTTCCAAAGGGTAAAACAGATGAAGTGAGACCTCAGGAGTTGAATGTGCTAGTGACTGAAAGAGTGCCAGGTATGAATCAGCCACTCACACAACTGTGAGAAAGGTCTCAATTGGAGCCAGCGATGGCCATGGAGCTTCCTTCATTAGGGAGCTACACAAACATGGCCATTCTCTTAACCAGTCGAGTGGAGGGTATGAGGCTATGTGCAAAGGCCACTTGAGGAAGAGACATTGTTGGTTCAGCTCCAAATTACCTCCCAAAGCTGTTATTGCATCCACATGGAAAAAGAGTGGGGGAGGTTAATCAATCCCTTCAGGTGCAGGCAAGTAAGACTGAGGTAGAAAGTAAGTATATGTATCTGGAAGTGAAGGATATTTGTACTGCAAAGCCTCCAGTAGATTGGGATATCGTTTAATGCCTCCTTCCAAGAATATCAGTCTGTTAGGGAGTTTGTGCGAGGCTGTTTTATTTGTGCTCCAGAGGAAATCTGTAAAAACAAGGCTGATGAGAAGGCGAGCTACACAAAGAAAAAATTAGAAAGAAACGGGTCCCACTGGCTTCAGCTGCATCTAGGCAGGTGATGAGGTTGGCGAATAAAACATTAGGCATTCTGTGGCATTATTGGGTTAAGAGCACATTTTCAGGCATCTGTCAGCCCTTAATTCCTTGCGGGTGGTGCTGCCCTGTGAATCTGACATGAAAATGTTGGGTAAACAGTGGGACCTAGATGTGCATGTTGCGTTGATACCCAAAAGGATGCAGGTGGTGCTGTGGCCTAAACCACTGAGCCTCTAGGGCTTGCTGATCACAAGGTCTGCGGATCAGTATGCGGTGACCTCCTGTTGCTCTGTCCCAGCTCCTCCAACCTAGCTGTTCGAAAGCATAGCAGTGCGAGTAGATAAATAGGTACCACTGCTGCGGGAAGGCAAACAGCACTTGTCAGAAGCAATTTAGTGATGCTGGCCACATGACCAATAAAGCTTTCTGAGGGCAAACACCAGCTCCCTCAGTCTGAAAGTGGAGAGGAGCACTCCACCTCAAATTCGAATTCAATTGGACTTACCATCCAGGAGCCCTTTACCTTTACCTTCACCTGATACCAAAAGTTAGTCCTCGCCCCCATCCTTTCTCAGGAAGCCGCAGTTGGAGATTGGCATGCTTGGGGGGGAGGGACTGCTTCCATTCAAGAGTTATACAAAATCCTCACCTGCCCGCATTTTCTGAATTTGTCTAAATTTGGTTTGAAGTTCCTCCAGAGGATGAACTTAACTTTCCTCCCTGCAGGGAAGGCTTGCCCCAAAAGCATTGGAACCTAACAGATGATTTGAATACTGTGCACATGTGGTCTTTTCCACCTATGTGGTTCAGAGTTTTTCTGTAATAATTAAATAAAGTGCCTCTAGCTGAATCTGATACTGTGCTCCTCTGAGACTTTGTTTTATGCAGCCAGGCTACTACAGCTCCTCAATGCTTTTTTGTAATCTGCATTTTTAAATTCTTATTTCAAAAGCATGCCTGCCATTCAGTTTTATTAGGCTGTATCTACATAGCAATTTTAAAGCAGAAATTTTAAAGGAGCCATATATTGGTGCAGGGCAGCAGGGAAGGTGTCAACTCCCCTGGTAGGGATACTGCAGGATCAAGGACAGCTCCAAATAAGCCACTTTTCCCAAGAAGGCTGCAATGTCAATTGAGGACATCTGACTGTGTCCATCATGAAAGCAGAACAATTAATTTAGTGCTTTAGTTGTTCTGCACTGTTTGAATGGCTTGCAATAATGTTTTGAAATCTCTTCCCACAATGGCTGAGACAGCAAACCATATTCTTCAGTGCCTGGCTATAGCCCTCATTTGCTACAGACATGTGCACAAACTGCTAATACTATCACATCAAAGGTCTATGGGAAGTTGATGGCTCCTTGATGGATAAAGGTATATTCTGAGCCTGTGCCTCTGTCTTTGCTCTTACTTGATGTAGGGTCTTACCGAACTGGAAAGAACAATGTACAATCTTCCAGGCCACTAATCAAAGTGCAATGAAAGCCTCAAGATACTGCTCAGGTACTGAAAGCCTCAAGATACTGCTCAGATACTGTACTTTGCTCAGCTGGCAAAACTAGACATACCTCAGGGCTGTTGAAAGGTGTCAGGGACACACTGGTAGGCACTGAATAGAATACAATGACTCCAAGATCATTACTGAGAGCTAATTAAATCATTTTACAGAACTTTGCCCCTCCTTGGTCTAATTGTGTCAGATTCTCAGGACAGGGAGAGATACTTTGACTAAGCTGTTCCGTTTGGTGATGACTGTCCTAAGCCACATTGTTTTGAATTTACCCCAGCTAGTTATTTATACCCGCTTGAAATCCCATCTACCATTTTCAAAGGATAAGAAGAACCCTGGCTGTGCTCTTTTTTGCTCTTCAAGATATGGCAACCCTAACAGGAGGCATTGATGGCCACCAATTTAGATGACTTAAAAAGAGGATTAGAGAAATTCAGGCAGGGCAAAGTTACCCACAAAGGCTATGTTCTACCTCTACTGTCAAAGGAAGTTTGCCTCTGAATACTTGGTACCTGGGAATTGCTGATGGACAGAATGTTGTCGCAGTCACAGTAAAGTCCAGCTTGCAGGCTTCCCACAGGGATCTGTTGAGATGCTGGACTTGAGGGGTGATTGCCCTGATCCAGCATGTTTGCCTTATGTTTAACTGCTGAGGGACAGAACAATACCCTCATTTCCCACCACCCAAGGTACATTTTAGCCACACACAGCACAGAAGGCACAGAGGACATTCTGCACTAAGCTGTCTATCTTGGGGTGTCCTTCTCTTTGAGTCATGATTTATGTTAGGACTACTTGTTATTGTTGTTTAATTGTTTAGTCATGTCCAACTCTTCGTGACCCCATGGACCAGAGCACGCCAGGCACTCTTGTCTTCCACTGCCTCCCGCAGTTTGGTCAAACTCATGCTGCTAGCTTCGAGAACACTATCCAACCAGCTCGTCCTTTGTCGTCCCCTTCTCCTTGTGCTCTCCATCTTTCCCAACATCAGGGTCTTTTCCAGGGAGTCTTCTCTTCTCATGAGGTGGCCAAAGTATTAGAGTCTCAGCTTCAGGATATGTCCTTCCAGTGAGCACTCAGGGCTGATTTCCTTAAGAATGGATAGGTTTGATCTTCTTGCAGTCCATGGGACTCTCAAGAATTTCCTCCAGCACCATAATTCAAAAGCATCAATTCTTCAGCGATCAGCCTTTTTTATGGTCCAGCTCTGGCTTTGGGAAGAAGGGGGTAGTACTGAGGACCCTGTCAGAATCCTCACACCTTCTTCCAGAAGCTGTACAAATGCCTCCTTTTACTGCTTCTTTCAGACCAGAAAGAAGGGGCTTGCCCAACCCTTGCACTGTTCCCACACCTCTGCATTGTTTAGCCTAGGCAGTAGTCTAAACCAAATGTGCAAAGAAGAAATATATACTCAGAAAAGCCGTCATAATGGCAGAGTGATCAAAAGCCAAGGAGCAATGAACCAGCAGGTGACCTATGGAAGAAGAAAGAGCTGACTTGGACAGATTTATGGGCCAAGGAAATGTACCAACTAGGAAGGACTGTTCCAGTGAGGAGCAGGAAATTATAGAAATAGAGAGTGCATGCTTTCCCAGAAATCCTATATTTCTATATTGTAACACAAAGCTCTTCTTTCATATTGGATGCAATCTTTCTAAGGAACTCTGTGGGAGTCAGCCAGATGCCTCTTCCAGTCCAGCCACACCTACATTGTCAGTGAACAGGTACTTTAAATGAATATGTTTGTCTCTCGGGCTTTATGATAAAACTGAACTCGAAACAACCTACTCCTAATGAGGCACAAAGTAATCAAAAATTAGCATGTCCCACACAAGCTCTTCCCAGAAATCAGGGGAACCTGGAACCTGCTTGTATCCATGGGGCCATACAAGTTTGCACTGGAGGTTTTGTAGCTTATCAGCAAGTTCTTTTTTATGCAGTCATGATGGCTACCTTCCCTTCAGTATGAGAGCCATTAAGCCTATTAATACCAGTTGTTGCACATCACAGTGAAAAATGTGCCCCGGAAAAGGGATGTGTACTCACTGATGGTTGCCACATCTCTTTGAGGGTCAGAAATTGGTGTTAAAATACACTAGCTTAGACTAAGTCAGATTTGTTGTTTTCTGTGTAGGTATTTTCCCAAATATTCCCGAATTCTTAAGTGACCTTCTTCTATGATCTTTTATTCCTATATGGTAACAGGGTTCTTACTTCACAGTTATTATTATTATTATTTAATAAATATGTATTTTGTACGTTTCGTGCTTATTTGGATACAGTGTTGATTCAAACCAGAATCTCAGATCTCTTTGTGCATCCTGGGTGATATATTTTGCTGGAGACATCGGGCAACAGCTCCTGCTTTCTGGGTCACCCAGATGTCCTTTGTACCCACAGGTGTCTCCTGGACCTGAAGGGAAGAATGGCTAGCAAGAGGGGTGACATCATAATATTCTGGGAGTTTGGCCTTTTCTTGAACAGAAATCAGAAGCCAACAAGATAACAAGTTCTTAGAATGATGGGTCCTTTTCATAAGCTACAGGAATGAAAAGTTTTTAGATAACATCTCCTCTTGTGTCCTGTCTTCAGTGATCTGCCTTCTGAATAGCTTTCATCTGCATTTTAAACAAACACACTTTACTCTCTTCCCCATATTTCTCTTTCCCCTCTCCTTCCTTCCTCTTTTCCTTTGCTTTCCTTTTTCTTTTATTTCCCCCTTTCTTTTCTCCTCTCTTTCCTACTTTTATGCTGTTCTCTCTTTTATAGACCCTAACATTACCATGTTTGCAAAAAATATTGAGGATGAAATTGCTTGCATCCACTGGAAACTTGACCCCTCTGTTACTGCAGTTGAATCTCAAGGGGTATTCAGAGCACAGTCTAGCCCTGTTGTGTTCAATGAGTTTTAGTTGGTCAAAAGAAACAAAGATCATCAAGCTGGAGGCAAAACAAAATGACCGCCTCAGTTTCTCTCTATCTTTTGTGGTTGGCTGTCTTAACTGTATTTTGTTCTGAAGTTGTTTTATGGGTTTTTGGACCTCAATAAAGATTATATATATATATATATATCCACAGGAAACAAGGAATGGAGGAGACTAGCAGTACCTCCTAATTTTCCAAGAGCCCACTGAAGAGGTGACCTGATTTGGGAGGGGAGGTGTAAATCTGGTCTCTAAGGAGTGCAGCTGTTGCTGCCACTGTGGCAGCAGCAATGGGCAAGGAATTCCTTGCAGGCCAGATCTGCTGCCCCTATAATGATCTCTGGCAGGCATGCAGCCTGATAAGTGGCAAGGACTCTCTGTCAGTTTTATGTAAGTTTGTTTACAAGAAAAACACATCCAGAGTATGGCGTGCCACAGACAAAGCACAGCCTCTTTCTTCTCCTTCTCTCTCGCTCTGCCAGTGAAGTCTGGAGCCTGCCTCCCCCAGTTCGTCTCTGGGCATACTGCCAAACCTTCGCACTGAAATGTCAGGAATGCCAGCCATCTTTAATGGCTGTCTGCCTGGCCCCCTCCTTCCGATCCTTCATTCCATAGCGTGGTGATCTAGTTGCAGAGAGAAGCCTGTACCATGCTCTCTAATGAGGAGGGGGTGCATCCTGGCCAGCTCATCCAGCAAGTCCCCATTAAGCCCGGCTCGATACAACATCATGAGGGGCTTCTCCCCCCACTCCAGCTGTTGCCACCACATATTGAACTCCGCCCAAAATTGCATCACTGTTCTACTCCCCTGTCTCAAATTAAGCAATTGCCTGGAAGCGGCAGTCTGCCTCTGGGGGTCTTGGAACATCGTATCTATGAATGCCCAAATCCCGCCTTTCTTCTGCTTCCCTTCCATTGCTCTTAAAGCTTCTCCACTCTCCTCATTCAGGGACTGAATGGCTGGCCTGTCTCTTCCCCAGAGGGATGCGGGTGGCGCTGTGGTCTAAACCACTGAGCCTTTTGGGCTTGCCGATCACGGGGTGAGCTCCCGTTGCTCTGTCCTAGCTCCTGCCAACCTAGCGGTTCAAAAGCACACCAGTGCAAGTAGATAAATAGGTACTGCTGTGGTGGGAAGGTAAATGGCATTTCCGTGTGCTCTGGTTTCCGTTACAGTGTCCCGTTGCACCAGAAGCGGTTTAGTCATGCTGGCCACATGACCAAGAAAGCTATATTTGGAGAAGCGCTGACTCCCATGGCCTGAAAGCGAGATGCGCGCCACAACCCCATAGTTGCTTAATCGTCCAGGGGTCCTTTACCTTTTTTACCTTTCTTCCCCAGAAGACACCGCCTCAGACTCTGGCTTATCTGATGGTTGCCTGGCTTCCAACACTTCCTTTCTTCCTCTTGAGAACAAACAGATAATTCTCTGGGAAGGAGGGGTGGGCTGTCCTCTCTAAACTCAAACAGACAGCTTGCATCTGCAGAGTTAGCCCTTTGGTAGCTCAGCTCAATATCTGAGGCTGACTGTCCTGCTGTGCTCTGGGGGGGCCATGTTCCTGACGACCCCTATCAATCCAGCCACCTAAGATGGTCACCACACCTTGCTTCATGGGTGGGACCATCCTTCGTCTTGATATGCCAAACTACACATTCAACCCCATCACTATGTAACCAGCATCACAAACACCAAATGGGGAAAAGCATTTACAGCTGTGACTCCAGTGTCTGAAGTCTGTCATAGTTGAAGGCTGCTATCACCAGATTCCCTTTGTAGAAAAAGTTTGCCTACATGGAGATAAGGTTCTGAAATATTTACCCAACTACTTTCTGGTTTGTCCCATCTATAAGGACTTAAGAGAAGTTTTGTTCAAATATTTAAACCTCCCAAATGAGAGATGGATTGGGTATATGATAAACTTTTTATTAAGGGACAAGTGCCCATACACCTCTGAAAAAGTGGTATGTTCTGCCTTTACAGTGACGATTATAAGGAGAAAAAATAATTCTGCTTTTATCCTGTTTTATGTATCTTAGATTTTGTAATTGCTTCAGCTAAACCAATAAATAATAATTGCATTTGTATCTGAAACAGAACTAAGAACCAAAATTTTATTTCCCATAACCATTTATTTTGTTTTGTAATGATCATAATGAAAACTTAACTATTTCTTAATGATACACTACAGGGTTCTTTGTAGTTAGAATCTACAACCCCCACATTTTGACCCATTTTTCATTGCCCCTTGCTTCTGTTTACCTCCACCAAAAGCAAAAAAGAAAGATCCACAAATCCTAAGCCCTGGATTTCACCAGTAGGCCTCCAGTTCCCCCTCATTGCCATGGATTTTGCAATACACAAGGAGGAGGTCTACACTGTCCTATTCACCCTTCATGTTCAGGCTGGCGTGATATTCCTGAAGCAGTATAACATCTTTTTTGGGTAATAAAAAGGCCAAATTCCCCATATCCAACTGTTCTTCTGTTTTTCGTGATGGCACAAAAATCTGTTGTTCCACAACCTTGGAACGTGAAATGGTGGAGCCTAGCAAAAGCTGAGGGAAAAGAAAACAAATATTGACATAAGTCCTTTACCCAGGAACTAGGAGATTCTGCCTGTGACAGTGAATGAGAATTTTAATTAGTTAGTTTTAAAATGTGTATATTTAAAAAATCTGAAAAATATCATAATTTCATTGGAACATGAATATACAAAATTTTCAACATCAGAAGTTAAGGTAAAAAACACTCATATGTAATTCAGAATGGCCGTCATACCCGAAGGAGTCTCAAGACACAAAGATTATTAGTAAACAGGTTATATTTATAAAATATAATGAAATTAGAGGATCTGAAAACAGGCCTAATTAACAAGATTAACCAAATCAAATTCTTGTGTGCATGTCAGGTGCAAAAAAGAAAAAAGAAAAAAGGAGAGGAATTATATCCCTACTATCTCCTGGGCATTTTAGAAGCCTAATGCTGTGGCCACACAGCAAGATTTGAAAACAATACTCCCTTCCTTGGTGTGGGAGCCTTGAGTGTTTGAACCTGGCATGAGTCAAAAGTGTGATGCAGCCACACACACAAAAAAGCTGGAGGTGCACTCCAATGTCTCTCAGGACAGTTGGATGCCCACTGAGGCTTCCTCATTGCCCCACTGTGATCTAAGCATCCAGTGAATCCTCCTTTTATTTTACAAGTTTCATGTTAAACCCATCTAACATGAAGTAGGTGAAAAGGGGGGACTGCAAAAGCCAATTAGGAACTCCTCTCAGAATTCTTACTCAGCCCTTAGAAGAGAAATTTGCAAAGCCCAGGCTATAAAGGGCAGGAGAAGGATAAGAAGAAAGAATGTAGGGCAGAAGCAGCTCAAATGGCCTTGATTCTGCCTCTTCCTTTATGGGGCAAATCAACCCATATTCCCTTCCCCCGTTCATTCCAAATTCCCTCTTCTTTTCAGAAAGGAGGGATTTGGAAAATTTGTCTTGTCTCCAAACACCATTATTCCTCAAAACTATATTGATTGGGAGGTATCCATCTAAGGCTGGATCTAGACACATCAAAATAGCAATTCAGTTAAATGCATTGCAACCTTCATACAAGCAAATGCGATTGATGCATTGATTCCATCACATCATCGTGTGTCATAGTGTTATAACGAATATAAAGTGCTATATCTTTACTAATGTAGCTAAATCATGACATCAGCAAAATGATGTATGCTTGTGGAACTGAGTATATCCTCCCTCTCTTTGCCCTCCTAAATACATTTGGGAGGATAAAGAACACATACAGGCAGAAGAGAGCGGAAATCCTATTGTACAACTGTAAATCCTTGCACTAATGGCTGAGTTAGCCAGATACTGCTCATTGTCACAGAATTTAAGGAAACTTATTACATGCCTTTTACATAATAAATATGCTTTTTAGCAAGAGGGACACATTTTCCCCTGGACTGCAACCCAGTGGTGGAGGGATCCAGGAGCAACTGGGGTGAAGCAATGAATGCACTTTTTACTTTTGTTCAGAAGGGTGTTTTACATACACATCTCACTCTGAATACTCCTTCTGGACAAGCGAGGCATTATGAGAGTTAAAGGAAACAGTCCAGGTAGGCAAAACATTAAGGAAGGTTGCAGAGTGGGGCCAGTAAGAGATGTGGTCCCTCTCACATTTTTAGTAATATGCAAGGGAAAGGGAAAGGGGGAGGGAGAATAGGAGAACAGGAGGGAGTTTGCATGAGCCAGCCAATGACTAGGCCCTTTCCCCCTGTCTGAGTAGCAATGTTACCTATATGAAGAGCTCCTTTAAAAACAACACACTGGGTCTCATTCCCAAGGCAGTCGATGGTCTTCTCACTTTTACACTGTGTGGTTCCTTTGGAGAAGCAGGCTGGGCACTTCAGGCCATTTTCAGCCAGCACGTTGCGATCAGGAACTGCCAAAATCAAAAGTATAATGAGCATGTTAATGGTTTTATCTGTTTTTTGTACATGTATATTATATTATTGTAATTCACCCAAGGGCTTTACAGTTTTGGTGGGGAACCTGCAAGTATTATTGGATGAAAAGATTATCTAGACCCAGTCTGGGTTTAGGATTGACATTGGTACATATTCAGGAGAAGCCTGTTTGGAAAGGGAACCCATCCCTTCTCAGGCAGAGATGTAGCTGCCCAGTAGGTCCCTCTTCTTCACAGTTTCTCCTCATGCCTGCTTCTTCGCCCTCCCTGCCTCCCCACCCCTTGAGAGGCCCTAATAGTCCTGACCTGCTCAACCCATATAGCCATCTGGGGCTGTCTCACCCCATTTGAATGAGGCCCAGGTCCTCCGAGTACTGCTGATTGACTACCTATCCAGCCTTTGGCCAAATCCAATGCAAAGCCCTAACATGTTGTGGATTTTAAAATTATACAGAAACTTACGGCTGAGAGTTGCATTGTTACACAGTTCAGTGTTGCAGCAGTGCTTCTTCATCTCAAAGAATTTACCATCCCCTGCAGTGAAGCTGTAATTGCCTGAGAAACAATTGTCGGATGACGTGCATTTACTCAAAAGTTGCGCTCGGAGTTCTACTATGAAAAAGAAATTGAAAGAAATCTCTAGATCTGAGGAAAATATTCAGGACTATTGCTCCTAAGGCACATTCACTGTAATGGTTCCAATTTTCTTTGATGCCTGAATCAGGACCTTTTCAAACTAACAATATGGAAAGTATTATTAAATTTGGCAATCTAAAGTGAGGTGCTGTGTGTTTGTTTGTTTGTTTAAACACGTGTGCACTGCTATAACATAAAAGGAAAAAATATCAAAATGTTTTTCAGTAATAATACATAAGAGATACAATAAAAACAACATTAAAAGTAAATAGATAGACATCAATTAACCAGTGTGGTGTTGAATGGTCTCTTTAAATTTGAAGGTTCATTATTGTTCCACAAGATGTGTATTTCTTTAAGGGCCAGAGCAAATAACATGACCTAGTTTTACGGCTGTGAAGCAGTATAGCAGGTGCTGTTAAGCAGCACCTAGCTCTCTCACTACCTTGGTGGATGGGTCATGCTTATTGATATATTATAATTAATGTAAAAGGAGTTTTTGTTATTAAAACCTAGCAAAAGTTATATTTGTGTTCCTTGTAATGTGTGGTCTCCCCAGCATGCTTTCTGCAGCGCAACTAATCTGCAAATAGCCAACATGTGGAAAGATCTATTCTTAATGATCTGCATAGCCCTGGTGGAACAGAATAGTTTTCTGCAGGCATTTATGAGTACAGCTCTCTGCCACAAGCAGTAGTCTCTTGCCTTCTTAATCCGTAGGACCAACCTCTGTTTTTATGTTTGCAATTAATTTGTATAATGCTTTAAATTTGGAGTGTATGTAGAACTTCATTTCACATCAAATTTCTAGCACGAGGACTCATGCCTTCTCCTATACATCCGAGAATACATCTGACGTACACTGCACTCTAGCTGCTAGTCGGTCATAACAGTTTGCAGGTTCGGGGCATTCTTCACTGAACTCCTGTTGTTGAACAAAAGACACTTGGCAAGACACTTGCATTGCACCAACCTTACTGCCCACTTGCCCCTCTCCCTCCAAAAATGTAGCAGTGATGTTGGAACAGATGGTCAAGTGAGCACCACCATCCCACCCAGGATTGCCCCAAGGCATTTTGGCACCTCAGACAAACCAGAAATGGCACCCATGTCCTCCAGGGTAGAAGGGGTGGGTTAATCAGGAACAAGCAAGAAGAAGAAGAGGAGGAGGAGGAGTTTGGATTTGATATCCCGCTTTATTACTAGGAGTCTCAAAGCGGTTAACATTCTCCTTTCCCTTCCTCCCCCACAACAAACACTCTGTGAGGTGAGTGGGGCTGAGAAGTGTGACTGGCCCAAGGTCACCCAGCAGCTGCATGTGGAGGAGCGGAGACACGAACCTGGTTCACCAGATCACGAGTCTACCGCTCTTAACCACTACACCACACTGGCAAGGGGATCAAATCAACCTTAACCAATGGCTGAAGTATGAAAGAAGTTCGTCAGGTGGAGGGGCCCATACTGAATCAAGCTGGATAACAGAAACCCTTTTTAATAGGCAAACTGCAAGAATACTTAATGTTGGTTCCTTCCTAATCATTTCATCACTGAGAGTTAATTCAAAATTACTTGAGGGGGGAGGGGGAGCCATGAAAGTGTGAAACACCTTCATTTCCCATCCCAATTGCTCAGCTTTTCATTAGTTTTTTATAGATCTCTGAAAGGACTCTCAATTTCAATTCATTTATGGCAAAGGGAATATTCAGTTTATATTCTAGGTTTATTGTCTAATTTGATAACCAAAACTAAATTGGGGTTCATTGTTTTGGGTCAATAGGGATTTCTGGTTGATACAAATCAGGTTCTCCAAGCTTGGAGATAAGCACGCAGATTCAGCCAGTGGTTGTGATCAGGTGATGTTAGATTCCCCATTTTCATATGCAAGCCATTGCTTACTTCAGGATTGGGAAGCTATGATCCTCCAGATGTTGTTGGACTACATCTCCCATCATCCCTGACTGGTGGCCAGGCTAACTGAGGCTGATGGGAGTTCTAATTCATCTATAGTTGAAGTGCTACAGCTTCCTCAACTCACTTTTTTCATGGCTGAGTTGCCCTAGCATAGACTTCTATATGCTAGTAGAACCCTTAAAGTTCAGCAATCTTAACCTGGATCTAATCCAACAGCAAAAGACAAAAAGGCAGGAAAATCTTACTTATATTTGTACGCAGAACACTGGCAACACAGGAATCTTCCTTGGAGCCACAAGTTGTTTCAACATAGCGATTATATGTCAGTCCAGTCTTGTTATAATTATATCTGCAGTTCAGAGGTAATGCTGAATACAGAAGCAAAAGTTTACTTCATGGATTATTATGATCATTAACATTATTATTAGTTTGATTTTGCAGTTTGCTTAATGAGACTAAGAGGAGGAGGTGATAGTAAATTAAAACTTCTAAATTAAAAGGGGATCAATTTTAAAAGCATTTTAACAGAATAGAGTAAAATAAAAGGAAATGAGTAAAACACTCATTAATTAAAACTCTCAAAGCTATTGCCCACAACACTGGTTTAATTGTTTCTAAGAAGTGGGGGGTGAACTCTCCCTTTCCCACGACCCACTTTTTCTCCCATCCAGACTCTCACTTAAATACGATACATTTTCTTTCCACTGTTTGGTTACAAACTTACATCTTAGCACAATTAAACTATGGAATTTTCTACAAGATCCCAAGGTGAAAGACTTCTGGGAAAAGATTTATGAGGAATTGGAAAAAATGTTGAAATATGCATTTATTAAGAAACCAGAAGCCTTTCTACTTAGAATAACAGGTTTGGAATTTCCCAAGAAAGATGTCAGATTGTTTTTGTATTCCACAACTGCAGCTAGAATTTTGTTGGCCAAAAATTGGAAATCACAAGAAGTACCAACAGTGGAGGAATGGCAGATGAAGGTGATGGACTTTTGGGAGCTAGCCAACCTGACCGGAAGAGTTCGCGACCAGAAGGAGGAGGCGTACCAAGACGAATGGAAGAAATTCAAAGACTACTTAGCTAAATATGTTAAGATAACTTAAATAGAATTACTTGCGAGTATCAGATGAGGAAATCAGCCCTGAGTGCTCACTGGAGGGACATATCCTGAAGCTGAGACTCTAATACTTTGGCCACCTCATGAGAAGAGAAGACTCCCTGGAAAAGACCCTGATGTTGGGAAAGATGGAGGGCACAAGGAGAAGGGGACGACAGAGGACAAGATGGTTGGATAGTGTTGTCGAAGCTACCAGCATGAGTTTGACCAAACTGCGGGAGGCGGTGGAAGACAGAAGTGCCTGGCGTGCTCTGGTCCATGGGGTCACGAAGAGTCAGACACAACTAAACGACTAAACAACAACATCAGATAGGCCTAGGATTTACGTATGTGATGTTGTAGAATACTATGTTAAGTTAAAATGAAAAGAAAGAAAGATGTTAATTGACTAAGTAATTTTTTTGTGAAAATAGTTTTGTAAAACTGCTACAATGACTTATATGGAAACTTAGCCAGGGGGACTCAAGGAAGTCACCCAACAATGTTAACAAAAGTGAAACTATTACAATTAGGATAAATGTTTGTTTGTTTGTTTGTTTGTTTTTGGTGTGTGTTTTATTTGTTTGTTATAAATTTGGAAAACTAATAAAAAAATTTGGGGGAAAAAGGAATTTTCTACAAGATGTAGTCAATGCCACCAATTTGAATGGCTTTTTAAGAGAATTAGACAAATTGATGGAAAATAAGACTCTCAGTGGCTACTAAACATGATGCCTATGTACTACCTCCAGTATAAAAAGTTGTTGTTGCACTGAGGTCCTGTGAGCTTCCCATAATCATTGGGTTGGCCAGTGTGAGGACAGGATCCTGGACTAGGGGTGAACCAATCTATCAATTTAACTTACTTTCAGTTTCTATTTTTCCGATTTATTTTTTTATCTGCAATAAATTCATTGTTTATCTCCATGACATCATTTATCTGGATGACTGTGAAGGAAAAGTTTGTTTTTGCTGGGGCAGGTTGGGTCCCCAAGTATTTTCTGTTTCTTTTCCCCATGCCAGAAAAGGGTTAATGTACGACACCCTCTGATTGGCCAAGGTTCCAGGAGGGGGAGTTGAAAAGGAGAGGATTTGGAGAGAAAGGAGGAGTGAGTTTTGGAGGGAGTGTTGGGAGGAGGTTTTGGAGTAGGTTGGGATTGAGGTTGGGAGGATAGGTAGGAAGATAGGGAGTGAGAGTTGGTTCTGGGCAGAAACATCCACTCTGAGGAAAATATCACACGCTAGAGAAAGGAGTCTCTGAGCTTAGAGTGAAGGACAGTGTGTGGTGTCTTGTAAGAGTATTTAGGCCAGAAATTAACTGGGGGGCTGAGGTTGAGAAAGGAGATGTAGAAGCTGTAAAGAGACAGTCTACTTAGGTCTCATTCCAGTCAGGAGGGGAGAGATTCTTGTAGTAAGAGAAGACTCCCAAACCAGTGAAACCTTGGAGTGCCTCAACAGCAGGGTTGTCTAGGGGTGTGTAACTGACAGAAAGTACCACCTTGTTAAGAACCAAAGTATTAAGTGTGAACAACTGAGAAAACCTTGAAGTGAAATAACATTGTAAACTGAAGTATCCTAAGTTTTATCGACTCGTGTCATAAACTTCCTTGTTAAATAAAATTGTTATTGTTAATTTGAACAAATCCTGCCCGAGACTCCTAATTATTAAGTTTTACTTCATGCAAATCCCCTACAAGATAATCTGAGGTAGACTGTGGAAATCCGTGGGATTGGTGTTCGGTGAGTTGTGTGCACTATACTTAAGTGAGAGGACGGGCCCAGGGGAAAAAGGATCGTCGGGCCCATCATAATGACATCACAAGAAATATTCATGACCTAACTCTCTGCTACTTTCTCTTGGTAACCCTGCACTCCTTGCTCTGTGGGGTGTTGATCTGCACTTTTAACTCCCCTTCTCTCCCAAGCTGCAAGTTCTTTTCAGTGTCCTCTAAAGGTAATTAAATGTTCCCCATCTTACCTGGAGAAAGCAGGACCAAGAGGAGGCATGCGCTCAGGAGTGCCTTCATCATTCTGGAAAGATTAGGAGACTAAGAGCAGAGATGGATCAACAAGGGAATTGGTGCAGGTAGAGCCTTACGTGGAGTTATTTATAGGCCATGGTCTCATGTCGCATGCAAAACTTGGGAACAAATGGTTCAGTGAGGTCCAAGAATGGGTGCTGTTTGTACACCACAAAGATAAAGAGGAACATACTGAAATTCAAAACTCAGTGAAGGAATTGTCTATGATCTCATTAGTTGTTGATAGACACTTCTAAGATTTCTTTTTTGATAGAGATAATTTACAATTTACAATGTCAATGATGAAGGCACTCAAGAAAGCAATATACAGCCAAATAGGCAAGGGCAAAAGCCCTGAAGCCACCTACAAAATAGCCCTTCAAAATGGCCTCCATCTAAGGATTCCTCTTAATAGTAATAATAATAATTTTATTATTTCTACTCCCCACCCCATCTGATTGGGTTACCTCAGCCACTCTGGGTGCCTTCAAGCATATACAGAAACATAATAAAACATCAAACATTTAAAATCTCCCTATACAGGACTGCCTTCAGATGTCTTCCAAAAGTTCTATAGTTACTTATCTCCTTGACATTCCATAGTGTGGGTACCACTTCCAAGAAGGCCCTCTGCCTGGTTTCCTCTATCTTCACTTCTCACAGTGAGAAAACCTCCATAAGGCCCTCAGAGCTAGATCTCAGTGTTTGGGAGTGGGGTAGAGATGCTCCTTCAGGAAAAGCCTGGATACTAGATCCATTCCAGGAAGGCTGGAAAGTGTGGAATGGGCTGTGGATGCAATGGAGACTTTAAGCAGTAAAACTGATCCTGCTGTCTTTGACGTGGTTTCCAGAGGGTGAAAAGAATGAAGTGAGATCTCAGGAGTTGAATGTGCCAATGGCTGAGTGTGCCAGGTATGAATCAGTCACTTACACAGCTACGAGGAAGGTCTCTATTAGAGCCAGCAATGGCCGTGGAGCTTTCTCTGTTAGGGAGCTACACAAACATGGCTATTCTCTCTTTTTTAAAAAAAGAAAAGAAAATCCTTTTTATTCAGTTTTACACGATTCGTTTGAATTCAAGCATTAGTCACACTCATCAACATTTAGGATTCCCTCCACCCCTCCATGGTTTCCATTATCAAACTTTTTCTACTGCATCATATATTTTCTCTATTTTTCTTAAAATAATCCATTTTTACCTTAGCTTTTAGTACATTGCAAGCGTTACTCAAATCCTGTCAAAGTTTTTAGTTCTTTACAGTGTTCTCTTAAGTAAATTGTATATTTTTTTCCCATTCCTTATTTCTGATTTCCCTGGTCATTTTCGTCATTTGGCATTGTCCATCATCTACATTAACCATTCGTGCCTGGTCAAGACTTCGTCTTTTTTCCATCTTTGGGCCAGTAGTATCCACGCTGTTGTCCTCGCATATATAAATAATCGTTTCTGCTCCTTTGGTATCTCTCCATCTGAAATTCCTAGTAAAAAAGCTTCTGCCCCCCCCATGTTATTTTAAACATTTCTTCTGCTCATTATATATCATTTCCCAGAATCTTTTTGTTATCTTGCACATCCACCACATGTGGTAGAATGTGCCTTCCTTCTCTGTACCCTTCCAATATACATTTGAAGTAGTCCTATACATCTTTTCTAATTTTGTAGGTGTTACATCATTTTCATATAGTTCTCCTTCAATGCACAGCATGCTGTAAATTTTAAGTCCTCCCTCCATAACTTTTCCCCAGATGAAAATTGAAAATTGAATATTGTGCCCAATATATTGTGCCCAATATATTTTCCCCATTGTATCATTACCAATTTAACTTCCTCATCTTTAGTATGCCATTCTAGCAACAAAATGTATATTTTGGAAAGTAACTTCACATTGTATTCCAGTAAATCTTTTTCAAACCTTGAAATTTCCTTACTAAACCCATTTTTCTTATCAATGTTAAACACATCATTTAATCGATGGTATTGCAACCAATCTGTTACTAAATGTCTTGTATCCTCAAATGTTTTCAACTTTAATTGTTGTTCTATTTCCATTAGCAACTCTTTATAGGTTGCCCATTCACTTTTTGCATTCGTTTTTTTCAAGGATATTGCTTCCAGTGAGGAAAGCCACCATGGTGTCTTCTGCTCTAACAGGTTTTTATATTCCTCCCATACTGCGAAAATGGATTTCCTTACCAAATGATTTAAAAACCCTTTGTGCACTTTAGTCTTCTCATACCAAATAAATGCATGCCATCTAAATCTATTATCATGACCCTCAAGGTCTAAAATATATGTATTAAAAAATTATCAACTTCCACAGCCAGCAGAGACAGGACACTTCATAATATAACTTCAAATCTGGCAGTGAAAATCCACCTCTTTCTTTGGCATCTGTTAATAATTTATATTTAATCCTTGGTTTCTTCCCCTGCCAGATAAATCTAGAAAGATCTTTTTGCCATCGTTTGAAGTGTTCTGCTCCACTGACTATGGGTATGGTTTGAAATAAAAATAACATTCTTGGCAATAGATTGATTTTCATTGCTGAAATTCTTCCCCATTGTGATAAATTCATCCTTCCCCAAACATCCATATTTTCCTTTATTTCTTTCCATAGTTCCATACATAGTTATCCTTAAAGAAATTTATATTCTTAGCTGTCAACCAAACCCCCAAACAGTTCACCTTCTTTCTTTCAATTGTCAATTGTGTTGCTAGTTGTAACTCATTTTTATGTTGTTCTGTCATATTTTTAACCAGTACTTTCATTTCATTTTTATTTATCTTAAATCCCGCTACCTGACCAAATTCAGATATTTTATCTAGGACCCTTGGTATACATGCCAATGGGTCTTCTATGGTCATTACAAGGTCATCTGCAAATGCTCTCAGCTTATATGCTTTGCACTCAACTGTTATACCTTTTATTTCTTCATCAGATCTTATATTCCTCACCAGGGTCTCTAATACTAAAATGAACAGTAATGGTGACAGGGGGCAAACTCTGTCTTGTCCCTTTTGTAATTTTACATTTTCTGATACTACATTATTGACTATCAACATTGCCTGCTGGTCTGCATAACTTGCGTCAATTCCCCTTAGGAATGATTTTCAAAAATTCATCATCTCCATATCCCCCCCCCCCATAAAGGTCCATGACACGTTATCAAAGTCCCTCTCTGCATCCACAAACATCAAAGCTGCTTGCTTTTCATTCCTGACTTCCAGATACTCTATTGTATCAATTAATTTTCCTTATATTATCCTTCATCTGTCAGCCAGGAAGAAAGCTAGCTTGATCTTGATGAATTAACTCTTTTACATCCTTCATCCTTCAACGGTTGTCCCAGAAAATCTTGTAGTTTTTAATAATATTTTGCTGATAAATCTGGCCCTGGCAACTTACCTAATTTTGATTGGTTAATTTCTTGGTACCCTTCCTGTATTATTATTGGTGCATTTAAATAATTGATTTTCTGTTTTGGAATCTTTGGTAAATTACTGTGCTTTAAATATTCTCCAGTTCTAGCTTTATTTTCTTTACCGGCTCAATATAGCTCTGTATAATATTTTACAAATTGTTGTCTAATGTCATTCGGGTTATCTATTATTTTTCCTTCTACTTTCAATTTATTTATTACATTCAATTCATGTTTCTTTTTTAACTGCCAAGCAAGCAGTTTTCCTCATTTGTTTGCATTTTTTTTTAAAAAAATCTACCTTAACATTTTAATCTTTCATTCAGTTTCTTGGTTCACTAACACCTCTGAATCTTTTCCAGGTTTTTAAATCACTTCTTCCAATATTTCTTTCTTTTTACCCTCTTCAAACTTTTTTTGATAAGCATTTTGTTGAGTAAAAAAACCACCTCATCACTGCCATGGCCATTCTCTCAACCAGTCGTGTGGTTTAATGCCCATCATTAAAACAGAACAACTAATTTAGTGCTTTGGTCGTTCTACTGCAAACAAAGTGCTTGAATGGTTTGTGATGAGACTTTTAAATTTCCTCCCACAATGGCTGAGACTGCCAACCATATTCTTCAGTGTGTGGCCGTAGCCCTCATTTGCTACAGACATGTGCATAAACTGCTAATACTATCACATCCAAGATCTATGGGAAGTTGCTTGGTTCTTGGTGGATAAAGGTATATTCTGAACTATTGTCTCTGTCTTTGCTCTTACATGATGTGGGGTCTTAATGAATTGGAAAGAGCAATATACTTTTTCTGATCTTCCAGGCTGCTAATCAAAGTGCAATGAAAGCCTCAGGGTACTGCTCAGGTGACTACTGCGGTGGTAGAGCTAGACATAGCTCAGGACTGTTGAAAGGTTCCAGGGACACATTGGTAGACACTGAATAGAATACAGTGACTCCAAGATCATTACTGAGAGCTAATTAAATCATTTTACAAAACTTTGCCCCTCCTTCGTCTAATTGTGTCAGATTGTTGGGACAGAGAGAGATACTTTGACTAAGCTCTTCTGTTTGGTGATGACTGTCCCAGGCCACATTGTATTGGATTTAACCCAGCTAGTTATTTATACCTGCTAGAAATCCCATCTTCCATTTTCAAAAGATAAGAAGAACCCTGGCAGTGCTCTTTTTTGCTTTTCTGCAACCCTCTTTTTGCTCTTTTGCCACCCTAACAGCAGACAATGATGGCCACCAATTTAGATGAATTAAAAAGAGGACTAGACAAATTCAGGCAGGGCAAAGTACCCACAAAGGCTATGTTCTACCTCTACCGTCAAAGGAAGTTTGTCTCTGAATACTTGGTGCCTGGGAATTGCTGATGGACAGAATATTGTCACAGTCAAGTCCAGCTTTCAGGCTTCCCACAGGGATCTGTTGAGATGCTGGACTTGAGGGGTGATTGCCCTGATCCAGCATGTTCCCCTTATGTTTAATTGGTGAGGGACAGAGCAATACCTTCATTTCCCACCACCCAAGGTATTTTTTAGCCATACACAGCACAGAAGGAACAGAGGACATTCTGCACTAAGCTGTCTATCTTGGGGTGTCCTTCTCTTTGTGTCATGATTTATGTTAGGACTACCTAGCAGTGCTTATTGGCTTTGGGAAGAAGGGGGTTATACTTAGGACCCTGTCAGAATCGTCACCCCTTCTGCCAGAAGCCGTACAAATGCCTCCTTTTGCTGCTTCTTTCAGACCAGAAAGAAGGGGCTTGCCCAACCATTGCACTGTTCCCACACCTCTGCATTGTTTAGCCTAGGCAGTAGTCTAAACCAAATGTGCAAAGAAGAAATATATACTCAGAAAAGCCCTCATAATGCCGGAGTGATCAAAATCCAAGGAAGAATTCAGCAGCAGGTGACCTATGGCAGAAGAAGGAGCTGACTTGGAGTTATTATGGGCCAAGGAAACGTGCCCAGGAATTCCAACTAGTGAAGGGTTAATCATTAATATTATCTGCACATAGTAAATTCCTGCACTAAGCTTACTTCTGCAATTGTGGTCAAGCCAGCTACCAGACAGGCTGAGGGGTCGTTTCCTGCCTTGCGCTTCCTGCTTCAGTAATGCAAGATAAGAAAAGACACGTACAAGGGAGTGCTTAGCTAGCAAAAAGACACGTGTACGAAGGAGAGGGGAGGGAGTGCTTAGCCAGCAGAAAGGCACACGTACAGGGGTAAGAGGAGGGAGTGCTTAGCCAGCAGTGCTTAGCCAGCAATATAGATATGCCCTAAAAGGGAATAAGTGAAAACTTGCCAGCTGATTGGGGAAGTTTGGGGGAGGTCTGGGAGGTGGGTGAATGTTCTCAAAGTATAAGAAAGTTTGCTGATGTGTATTGCTTGGCAGCCAGATTTCAGAAGCTATTCTGCTGGTTGTCTCTGTGCACAGATTAAACTCTTTTCTCCAAAGAAGAAACTTTCCTGGTGTTATTTTACTCTTTCTTCGGTTCTGGGGACGCGGGCAAGCGATTCCCTGGGGCAATAAGGTTTCATATTTTTGGTGCATTGGCCGGGAAATCACCCCAGAGGACCGAGGAGGGCCAGGCTCGACCTCAGGTGAACAGCTCAGACCGGCGTTCGCATTTCCAGTGCACACCCTGCCAGCTTGTAGGGGGGGATTGCCACACCGTCCTGGAGTGTAGACACCTGGTCGAGGGAGAAAAGAGGACGGCCGAAAGAGGGAATCCGCAGCGGAGGAAAAAAAAAGGTAAGCCCGAAGGAAAGGGCTAGGGGCCCGAGGGAAAGGGCCAGAGGCCTGATCAGCCTCACCTGGTCGTTGCAGTAGAGTGCCGCCAGGAAAGGAACTGGCCATGCAGTAAAGTGCCGCCAGTAAGGTTTGGGAAAGGGAATGGGGCAGAGGGAACTGAGTGTTTTGTTGGCATGTTGTGTGTCAGATACTCCGGTGGATGAATTATTGAATGAGGGCCAGGGCTTAGTGTCCCCTTGGCCGAGCGATTGTAGGGTTGTGCATTTTCTGACAATCTGTAGCATGTGGAGTGTGAGAGAATTTTGAAACCCGGTTAGGAGCGGAGTATCTGAAAAATGGGGTCTGGAGCAAGCCAATGTATTCCTCTGGTATGTTTTTTAAATAACTGGAAAACGGCCACGAAGAGTGATGATTGGGATCCAAATTGAAAAAAAAAACAGAGACTCAGAACTTTATGTGAGGTGGACTGACCGACCCAGGGAACTGCGTGGCTTTGATTTGCAATTAATCAACCCCCTGTGGCGAATCAACCCCCTGTGGCAAAATATATTAAATGTCCACCCAGACCAGATCCCCTATATCTCTACATGGAAGACCAATGTAGAAAAGAATCTACCATGGCTAAAGTCTTGCCGTGACAGCAACACACAGAACAGGATTTGTACAGTGAAGCCTCTGGTGTTAGAAGACCCAGAAGATGAGGAGGGGGGAGTGATTAAGCCACCACCTTACACTCCACCGACAGCCCCTCCAACAAACCCCCCAGGCCAAAATCAAGAAGCACAGGGAGGCGCTGGTGTAGGGGGAGGAGGACCTGCGAAGGAGGATAGTGAGACGGAAGAAGAGGAAGATGACGAGGAGTTTAGGAAGACACTAGATGATATGAATCAAGGAAAGAAAATGTGGACAGAAAAACAGAAAGAGAGACTAAAGGAGTTTGTAAAGCCATTTGAGGGAGAAGTTGGATGTGAGCCCCTTGTTAGTTGAGGCAGCAGAATGCTGCACCCCTGAAAAGAGGAAGAGATGGCAACGTAAGTGGGGACAGGCGGCGAAGAGAGTTATGTCTCATAGACAGTATGAGAAAAACCAGGAAGGATCAGGCAGCCGGAGTAATGCCCCTTCGGAGGGTTTATGATCCGCCAGCCCCTGTCCCAGCTGGACAAGCGGAGGCACCACGGACCTACACGGTACAGCACGTTCCGTTCACAAGTGCAGATGTTTGTAATTGGCGTAATCAGAACCCCTCTTTTGAGGAGAATCCAGCGAAGATCATAAAATTGTTTGAAGGGATTTTTTAAAAAACCTATAATCCCACTTATGATGATGTACAATATCTCCTGGACTCACTACTAACTACAGAAGCATTGCTCGGCCCCTGCATGAGTCAACTAGGGGAATAGAGAAGGATCCTTTTATATGGGGCAGGGAACAGCAGCAGGCTTTTCAGGATCTCAAAGTGGCATTACAACAAGCCCCAGCGCTTGGCATCCAAACCCCGAGAAGCGTTTTACCCTGTTCATAGATGAAGACCAGGGGGTAGCCAAGGGAGTCTTATGCCAGAAACTGGAAAATTGGCAGCAACCCGTCGCATACTTGTCAGAGAAGCTAACCCCACCAGAACAGAGGTTGCCCCCCCCCCTGTATGAGAGAGGTTGTGGCAGTGGCCACCCTACTCACAAAGGCAGATAAATTCACGTTTGGACAGGACACCACCTGTGTGACTCCACACGCAGTCCCAGCCTTATTTGACATGAAAGGCACCTATTTCCTATCACAAGCGAAAATGAGGAAGTGCCAGATGCTGTTATTACATTCACGCCTGAAGTTTCAGGTTACCACAGCCCTTAACCCAGCTACCTTATTACCGGTAGGAGAAGGTGGACATGGGAGCCGCCCACTCAGCCTTACCTGTGCCTGTAACAAAACCCACAAACCAAGTGGTTAATATAATTGGGGCCACAGGTAAATCACAAAAGGCCCCCTTTTTGCAGTCTGTTACCTGCTGCCTAGGCGGCCAAGTAGTCCAGCACAAATTTTTGTATATACCAGAGTGTCCCATTCCTTTCTTGGGCCGAGACTTGTTAACAAAATTACAAGCCCAGATTTCCTTCCAACCAACGGGGGAAGTAATGATGACAACTGGACCAGCAGGAGAGTTTCTTTAGAAATGCCCCTGAGAGACCATTGGCGCTTGATGATGGTAAAAGAAGAGGAGGGAATCCTCCCTGTTAGCCTGCTTCATGATGCTGACCCTGGACTATGGGCGGAGGGAAAAAAAAAAAAAACCAATACCCCTTCCCACGACGGGCAGCTGAAGGAGTGTGGGTGCATCTGGAGCGATTGCTTCAACATGGAATCTTGAAACAATGCCAATCACAGTGGAACACCCCACTGTTGCCAGTGAAGAAGGAAGATGGTGGGTACCGTATATAGGCCCCAAAGTTCTGGAAAAGTGGAAAGGATGAACAGGACTTTGAAAAACCAGTTGTCCAAATTGACCCAAGAAACAGGGTCTAATTGGGTGTCCATGTTGCCCTTGGCTTTGCTTAGAGTCCGTAGTCTCCCATCGAAACGTATTCACTTGTCACCCTTTGAAGTGATGTTTGGGAGACCGGTTCCTTATGTGCGCATGCTTTCACCTATCCCTGTTCAAGATGTGGAATTGAACAATTATGTACAGTCACTCTCTCGAGATTTACTCTCTCAACAGGTGGACCCAGGCCCGAACTCCTTGCGTGACCAGTTTGAGCCAGGTGACGAGGTGTGGATAAGACTGGTCCCAGGCACCACTGCAACCGTGCTGGAAGGGCCCATCTGCTCTCCACACCCACAGCTGTGAAGGTCGCTGGCATCACCCCTTGGGTCCACCACATTCGAGTGAAGAAAGCTGCTTCAGATTGGACTATGTCTCAGCATCCTGAAGATCCCCTCCAGTTGACCATCTCCAGGCGCCTAGCGGACGACCGCCTTGCTGATATCACTCCAGAGGCTGATATTTCTACGCACGGCTGAAGAATTGGATGGGAGGGGCGCCCGCGGGCAGCGCCCCCAACGTAGACACTTGTTCTCCAGCCAATTTAGAGGCACCACCAGGACTTTTGATATTGGGACCAGAACCCCTTGATATAGTCACCCCGTGTGTCAGGCCGTTGCAGGGGTGGATATATTCTTGTGGGTGTAACATCATTTACATAGAGGGAGGGGCCCCTTTTGGGTATAATACTCTCCTGAGAAACCATAGGGGTCCCCACCCATCGGGAGTAGTTGGGAAGTTGCTCCACGTGGTAGGAGCTTCCGAAGTAAGGTGGAGAGGCACCCCTGAGGCCCGGCAAATAATTGAATACGAATATCAGTGGGCCCTTCAGCAGTAAAGGAATATCAGAAATGACCCCTGAATATTGGTGGGAGGAGCCCTGGCATTCTTGGGGTTGGTGGGTGGGAGTTATCTCAACCGCCCTTGCCATAGGGAGAGCATGGTGGCCCACAACCCCCTGGCTAGTACACCTGGGGACCCCTGGGCCTGGTTATATTCATGGTTACTGGATGGAAGCTGGCTGCGCCATCTCCTGGTCCTAGTGGCAGGACCTTTATTAATCCTTTTGCTTCTTTGCTTCTGTATCCCCTGCATGCAAAACATGTTACAGAGAATGATGTCTAGCATGATGGGACCCCGCGTGATTGCTTTAATGAGAGATTATAGACCCATACCCCAGAACGAACCTAAGTATTAGGTTGTTCATAAGAAGAGGACGGAGTGAAGGGTTAATCATTAATATTATCTGCACATAGTAAATTCCTGCACTAAGCTTACTTCTGCAATTGTGGTCAAGCCAGCTACCAGACAGGCTGAGGGGTCGTTTCCTGCCTTGCGCTTCCTGCTTCAGTAATGCAAGATAAGAAAAGACACGTACAAGGGAGTGCTTAGCTAGCAAAAAGACACGTGTACGAAGGAGAGGGGAGGGAGTGCTTAGCCAGCAGAAAGGCACACGTACAGGGGTAAGAGGAGGGAGTGCTTAGCCAGCAGTGCTTAGCCAGCAATATAGATATGCCCTAAAAGGGAATAAGTGAAAACTTGCCAGCTGATTGGGGAAGTTTGGGGGGGGGGGTCTGGGAGGTGGGTGAATGTTCTCAAAGTATAAGAAAGTTTGCTGATGTGTATTGCTTGGCAGCCAGATTTCAGAAGCTATTCTGCTGGTTGTCTCTGTGCACAGATTAAACTCTTTTCTCCAAAGAAGAAACTTTCCTGGTGTTATTTTACTCTTTCTTCGGTTCTGGGGACGCGGGCAAACGATTCCCTGGGGCAATAAGGCTTCACTAGGAAGGACTGTTTCAGTGAGGAGCAGGAAATTATGGAAATAGAGAGTGCATGCTTTCCCAGAAATTTCCATATTGTGACACAAAGCTCTTACTTCATATTGGATGCAATCCTTTTAAGGAACTCTGTGGGAGTCAGCCAGATGCCTCTTCCAGTCTAGCCACACCTACATTGTCAGTAAACAGGTAACAAAATGAATGTATTTGTCTCTCGGGCTTTATGATAAAACTGAGCTGGAAACAACCTTATCCTAATGAGGCACAAAGTAATCAAAAATTAGCATGTCACAGACATGCTCTTCCCAGAAATCAGCTGAACTTGGAACATGCTCGCATCCATGGGGCCATTCAAGTTTGCACTGGCGGTTTTGTAGCTTATCAGTAAGTTCTTTTTGATGCTGCCATGGTTGTCATGTGACAAAGACACATGAGAGCAGAAGCAGCAAAGCAGGCTGGGAAGTGCTGGGACTGCACAGTCATTTGGGCCTACTAAAGTTATTCAGGCCTAACTGCTAACTGTTGAGTCATTCTAACATGTGACTGAGTAGCCAGTTTCTCTTTTGTGTTCTCTGTAAGATGTGAGAGTCTGTCTGCTTCAGTTGTGAACAGAGTCAGTATGTAATCTCAGACAAACTGTTTGGAACCATGTTGTTTATTAAGAAGATTATTTTAATTCAGTAAAGTTTTTATTCTTTAAAACTCTGCATTATTAATTTACGCCGTGCGTCAGTGATGGCTACATTTCCTTCAGTATGAGAGCCATTAAGCCTATTAATACCAGTTGTTGCACATCACAGTGGAAGATGTGCCCCGGAAAGGGATGTGTACTCACTGATGGTTGCCACATCTCTTTGAGGGTCAGAAATTGGTGTTAAAATACACTAGCTTAGACTAAGTCAGATTTGTTGTTTTCTCTGTATGTATTCTCCCAAATGTTCCCGAATTCTTAAGTGACCTTCTTCTACAATCTTTTACTCCTATATGGTAACAGAGTTGTTACTACACAGTAATTTATTTATTAATAAATATGTATTCTGTACTTTTTGTGCTTATTTGGATACAGTGTTGATTCAAACCAGAACATCAGCTCTCTTTGTGCATTCTGGGTGATATATTTTGCTGGAGACATCGGGCAACAGCTTCTGCTTTCTGGGTCCCCCAGATGTCCTTTGTACCCACAGGTGTCTCCTGGACCTGAAGGGAAGAATGGCTAGCAAGAGTGGTGACATCCTAATATTCTGGGAGTTTGGCCTTTTGTTGAACAGAAATCAGAAGCAAAAAGGAGAACAAGCTCATAGAATGATGGGTCCTTTTCATAAGCTACAGGAATGAAAAGTTTTTAGATAACATCTCCTCTTGTGACCTGTCTTCAGTGATCTGCCTTCTGAACAGCTTTCATCTGCATTTTAAACAAACACACATTCCTCTCTTCCCCATATTTCTCTTTCCCCTCTCCTTCCTTTCCTTTCCTTTTTTTCTTATTTCCCCCTTTCTTTTCTCCTCTCTTTCCTCCTTTTATGCTGTTCTTTCTTTTATAGACCCTAACATCATCAACATTACCATCATTTTTGCTATTATTTCTATTTAAATATACCTCTTTCTATTCATTTCCTTTGTATCAGTGTGTCTTTTGTATTTTCTGATACTAACAGTATTTAGATATCTCTAAATCTCAGAATTTAAGATATCTCAACCACATGATGATATGAAAGCATTGGTCTGAGCTTTTACAATAAAATAAAATAAAAGGCTTAATGTGCTGCCAGTGGTGGTGAGGAAAATCTCAACCTGGTGCCAGTAACCAGATTGAGAGGTGGAGAAGTGGCCATCTCCCAGGGTGAGAAGCTGGGTGAGGAATTCTTCAAGGTGAAAATGGGGAGAGCATGTCATTGGGAGCCAGGGAGGGTGCTTGTGACTTGTCAATGCTGTGACTTGTTTGCAAAAAAATATTGTGGATGAAATTGCTTGCATCCACTGGAAACTTGACCCCTCTGTTACTGCAGATGAATCTCAAGGGATGTGCAGAGCACGGTCTAGCCCTGTTGTGTTGGATGAGTTTCAGTTGGTAACATTCAAGGACATTGCCCCTTGCCCCAACCTATTCTCCCAACCTCTATCCCAACCTAAAAACCTGTCTCTCCAAATCTTCTCCTTTTCAACCTCCTCTCCTGGAACTCCGGCCAATCAGAGGCTGCCATTCGTTAATTGTTTGCTGTCACTGAAAAAGAAAAAGAAAACACTTGGGGACCCAACCTGCCCAGCAAAGCAAACTTTACCGTCATACCAGGCTGCTCAGTCAGTGGAATGGGGGGGATGACGACAAATAGGAGAGACAGATCAGTTGTCATGCCCCTGGCCTGTCCTTCAGTTTCAGGAGACATGAGCAGGAATGATAAACCATGGACTGGAAAACTGAACCTGAATCCTGATACTGAAGCTCCACCATGATTGCCCCCAGGGTCCTGTAACTTTGTAAATACAATACAGTGGTTATTAATTCAGTCAACTCTCTATCAAGGTTCTGTTGGAGTAAAGGGTATATTGCAGATCCCCCAGCCCTCAAAACTTATAACGTCAAAGTCACCCCAGAAATCTCTTATGGTGCACAAAAATGGGGATCTCCTCAAAAGCAGAATTTGTAAAACCATGGAATAAAAATATATGCACTATCTTAGAGCTGCCCAAAGCTTCTCCTTTTGGAAGTTGTCAGCTGTGCCAACTTGAATCATATAGGGGTGAGGGGCTGGTTAGCCCCGCCCCACCCAATCAGTCACATGATGTGGTGCACGCATACCATCTGAATGGCAATGCCCATCAACTTTGGGGCTGCCCAGCTCCCTCAGACATTTTATTGGAGGCGGTGAAGACCGCTTGCCCCCTAAGAGTTGGCTCCTATGGAAGCTGGTGTTTGCTCAGTGGTCAGAGTGCATATCCTTTCCCTTAGGTATTTTAAAATGGGCTGGAGGTTTCAATGAGATGCTGACTTATAACAATGCGGAGCTTCTAGCTAGGGATAAGGAAATGCTATACATTTCAGTGGTACCTTGGGTTACATATGCTTCAGGTTACATACACTTCAGGTTACAGACTCTGCTAACCCAGAAATAGTACCTCGGGTTCAGAAATTTGCTTCAGGATGAGAACAGAAATCGCGCAGCAGCGGGAGGCCCCATTAGCTAAAGTGGTGCTTCAGGTTAAGAACAGTTTCAGGTTAAGTACGGACCTCCGGTACAAATTAAGTACGTAACCAGAGGTACCATTGTATTGATGAATATGAGTGTGCTAGCTATTGAGGTGGCACCTTGCCATATGAAATCTCATATTTTAAAGCATTATTTCTGTGCTCAGCACACTTCTGCCTGTCTTGTCAAATGTGCTCCTTGGTAAGGTTGGCCCAAGACATGTTGGCACCTGAGGCAAACCACAAAATACTACCTCCCCATTCCAGGGGAAAAGGGGTTAAGTGAAGATCGACATCAGGAACAATGTGAGGGGTGAGGAATAAAGATCTCCACAGGAAACATTCCACATAATGACCTGCCATCTTGATCCCATTTCATCTGTGGCCCAGTAGCAGCAGGAATCCAATCTGGGTACGACTTTCAGATATCCTCATATCTTAGGAACCTGTCTGTACCAACCTATCAGCATTTATTTACCAAAGCCAGACTAAATGTACTTCCTTTGGAAGTGCTAAACGGTAGAATGAGAGGCATTCCTTATCATAATACACTTTATGTTCTCGGGACGTTGATTGCATGAAGCATAGCTTACTACATTGTGGGCAATATGAGCAAGCAAGGGACCAACAGATCAAACCCCTACTGGCAAATCTGCTGGGAAAATCAAAACCCTCCTGTTATGTACTGAAGTTCTCACCCTGGGCCAGCAGGGGGATACTGTAGATAGTTTTCACTCAGGTCCACGTCAGTTATTTTAGGCGGGAAACCCTGGGTTGTTGTTGCTACAATGTTGACAGCCGGCTGCCTATAAAAGCAGGCCAGCTGAGCTGTTTGCTGCTCAGTTCTGTTCCAGCTTACAAAATAAAGAGCTGCTTTGGAGAAATCGCTGTGTCGTCTGCTATGTCCGCCCACAACTTAACACTGGCGACGAGGATGGGATTGATGGACATCAGAGTACAGCCAGATCCGGCCAGCCTCTGAACTGAGCTGAATCACTGAGCTGAATCACAGATCAAAATCACTGAGCGAAATCACTGGACAGAACCAATTCAGAGCTGACTGTTCTGGCTAGAGCACTGTGTTCCATCCATCACCCTTTACACCGGCATTGGAATCATGGCTTCACTTGTGCCTCTACCGCCGTTTGCGCCAGCCTCTGAATCGTGGGACTCCTACCTAGCTCGGTTCGACTGCTACCTCCAAGCCAACGAGCTGACATCAAATGAACGGAAGCGGGGCCTGTTCCTCAGCCTCTGTGGGCCTGAGGTGTTTGAGACGGCCCGAGCATTGGTTGCGCCTGAAGCAGTCCAGGCAGCACCATGGGACACGATCCAAGAGAAGCTCCGCAACCACTACGCGCCAAAGCCGTCCAAGATTGCTGCCCACCATGCGTTTTACCACAGGAACCAAGCAGAGGGGGAGTCAATCAGCAACTACACCACTGCCCTCAGACAGGCTGCAATGCACTGCGAGTTCGATGCCCTGATGGATCGAATCGTCTGCGGGGTCCGGGACATCCATCTGCAACGGCGTCTCCTCGCCAAGCCAGACCTCACGCTACAGAAAGCCATTGAGGAGGCTGTGGCCTCAGAAGCTGCTGAACGCTCCGCCCAGGAGATCTGCAAGTCCAGCAGCCCGTGTCTTGCTAGGAAGCCAGTTCCAGTGCATCATGAAGAGGCCAGCAGTGATGAGGCATCCTCCAGTGAAGACGATGACGTGTACCAGACAAAGCGGGAGCACAGAAAGTTCCAACAGAAGTCCAAGGGCCAATCGGAATGTGCCGGCTGCGGAGGCAACCATTCCCGTGCCAAGTGTCGATTCAGAGACACCATCTGTAGGAAGTGTTCCAAAAGGGGCCACATCGCTAAGGTCTGCCGATCGGCTCCGTCTGACACCCCCCCTTCACCGACTCGCAAGTCTAAGTCTTCACTCCAGTCTGCCAAGAAAAGCTGTTTCGCTCTCACCAACTGCCGCTGCCCGTCTGGAACGACGATTGGCCAAACTGACTCACCTACGCGACGCAAGCTGAACGTCACGGTGCTCATTGAAGGAGCTCCATGTGACATGGAGATCGACACCGAGTCTGCCCTGTCCATCGTGTCTTGGAGCACCATCAAAAGACTGGTACCCAGAGTGTCCAAAAGGCAACTCGACTCTCACCGCGTACACCTGAGAGACTACCAGGGAAACGACATTCCCGTGGTAGGTGTTGGCCGGTTCCGGATCGCCTTCAAGGATTTTTCGGGCCTGCTCTGGTTGGTGGTGGTCGAAGGTCAGCGGCCAAGCCTCCTAGGGCTAGACTGGTTTGATGCCCTCGGCCTGGAAGTCACCGGCATCAACTGCATCTCTAACGCAGAGACTGAGGGTCTGGTCAAAGACTTTGCTGAGGTTTTTGACAGCACTTTGGGGCAATATACAGGTACGCCCATCTCCTTTAGCCTTGATCCACAAGTTGCCCCAATCAAGCTAAAGCCATGCCGGGTTCCCTTTGCTCTCAAGGCTAAGGTGGACGAACAACTGGACAAGCTGATCGCCCAAGGAGTTTTGGAGCCGGTTGACCATGCCAAGTGGGAAACCCCCATCGTCACGCCTGTCAAGCCAGACGGATCGGTGAGAATCTGCGCTGACTACAAGTGCACGATCAACAAGGCACTTCAGCAGCACGCTTATCCGGTTCCTGTTGTCCAACACCTGCTGCATTCTCTGGGTGAGGGTAAGGTCTTCGCTAAGCTGGACTTTGCCCAAGCCTATCAACAACTGCCCGTCGATGATGCCACTGCTGAAGCCCAGACGATCGTCACCCACCGAGGGGCATTCCGTTGCCGCCGGTTGCAGTTCGGGGTGAGTGTGGCTCCTGGCATCTTCCAAAGCCTTATGGAGCGTCTCCTGCAAGGGCTTCCGGGCGTGGTACCATATTTTGATGACGTCTTGGTGTCCGCAGACTCACACCAGCAGCTGTTCGAGCGCCTTCGTGCCGTGCTGACCAGGTTCCAAGAGGCCGGGCTCAAGGTAAAGAGGGAGAAGTGCCAGATCGCCGTTCCACAGGTAGAGTTCCTGGGCTATCTTATCGACGCCTCCGGCCTTCACCCGACCACATCCAAGATCCGCGCTATCCAGCAGGCCCCCATTCCAAAGAACAAGACAGAGTTGCAGGCGTTCCTGGGGCTGCTGAACTTTTATAACATGTTCCTGCCCCACAAAGCCACGGTGGCTGAGCCTCTTCACCGACTCCTCAGCACAAAGACGCCTTGGTCCTGGGGTCATCGGGAGACGGCGGCCTTCAATGCGGTCAAGGCTCTCCTTTCATCGGACCATGTGCTGGTACAGTACAGTGAATCCAGGCCGCTGGTCCTTGCCTGCGATGCCTCACCTTTTGGCATCGGCGCTGTCCTTGGTCAACGTTTTCCAGACGGAAGAGAAGCACTGCTCGCCTACTTTTCCAGGACGCTATCTCCGACGGAACGGAATTACAGCCAGCTCAACAAGGAGGCACTGGCACTTGTGGCTGGAGTGAAGAGGTTCCATGAATACCTCTATGGCAAGACTTTTGACCTCATCACTGACCACAAGCCGCTCCTGGGCCTCCTCGCTGGTGATCGTCCAACTCCACCGGTCCTCTCGCCATGCATGCTGCGATGGACTGTTTTCCTGGCTGCCTACCACTACCGGCTCGTCCATCGCCCGGGGAAATCGATGGGCCATGCCGACACCCTCAGCCGTTGCCCTCTTCCAGCATTTGTGGAAGACCCGGCTCCAGCTTCATCGCTCCTCCTGATTGAGGATCTTCCTGCAGCGCCTGTATCGGCTGCCACTGTGGCCTCCGCATCTGCCCAGGATCGCACCATCAGCTGTGTGCTCAACTGGGTGTGGAGGGGGTGGCCACAAGGGCCTTTTGCATCAGAGTTCCAGCCCTTCGCAACCAGACAACATGAACTCTCGGCTCATCACGGCTGTCTGCTGTGGGGAGACCGCGTCGTGATTCCCCAAAGACTCCGTCAACGCGTCCTGGAGGCTCTGCACGTTGGCCACCCGGGAGTTGTCAAAATGAAGGCATTGGCTCGGTGTTACGTCTGGTGGCCTAACATGGACGATGCCATCACTGCCCGGGTGTCCGCCTGTCAAGCGTGCCAAGAATCGAGGCCTGCACCACCGGCAGCTAAGGGACACACCTGGGAGACGCCAAAGACACCCTGGTCGAGGGTGCACATCGATCTGGCTGGCCCCTTTCACGGCCGGACCTTTATGGTAGTGGTGGACGCCTATTCCAAATGGCTGGAGGTGGCCCTGATGCCCTCCACCACTACTCAGGCCGTCATCCGGGTGCTGCAAGGCCTGTTTGCGACGCATGGGTGTCCTGATGTCCTTGTCTCCAACAACGGACCGCAGTTCACGACAGGCGCTTTTGAGCGGTATCTTTTGGGACTGGGCATCCGCCATGCCCTAACGGCACCCTTTCATCCATCCAGCAACGGGCAAGCGGAGAGAATGGTGCGCTCGGGAAAAGAGGCACTGGCGCGCCTGGACCAGGGAGACTGGCACGAGCGGGTCGCCGAATACTTGTTCGTGCAACACATCACCCCTCATGCGACCACAGGGCGGAGTCCTGCTGAACTCCTTATGGGCCGCCGCCTCAGGTCACCGCTCGACCGGCTGCACCCGGACTTTGCCGTGGCCGAACCGCCAGGTTGTGCCAACGCGCCACGGTCATTTGTTCCAGGAAACCAGGTCTTTGCTCGGAACTATGTGGGGGACATTCCTTGGGTGCCAGCCACAGTAGTGGGAGTCACTGGACCTCGCTTTGAGACTCCTGAAGGGGAGTGAAAGGCGGGATATCAAATCCAAACTCTTTTTCTTCTTCCTCGCTCATACCAGGTGGCACTCGAAGACGGACGCTTGTGGCGCCGGCACATAGACCAGCTTAGGCGCAGGGTTGGGGACTTGGACACTACCGTGGTGCCCCCGACTGCGTTGTGGCTCCAGAAGAGACACTTACAGATGGTGAGGCTCCACCTACACCTCCCTCGCAAACTGCCAGTGTGGAGCCGAACCAAGCCGCTTCAGAGGGTCTGCCAGACTTACCACAGACTCAGACCACTCCACTTGCGGAGGCTCCACCCACAGCAGCGGATCCAGGGGATTTGGTTTCAACGCCACCTAGGGTCACACCACAGCCTCAGCAAGAATTGGGTGGCCCCCCGGACTTGGCTACCAGTCCCCGGCGGTCTGGCAGAGTTTCCAAGCGCCCAACTTATTTAAAGGACTATGTTGTTGGACATGTATCACTGTTGGTCTAAGTAGGGGAAATGTAACCGATATGCTTTTGTGCCTAATTGAACCATTACGTGTAGTGCTGTATATAAGGAAACCATTACGATTGTAACTAACACCTTATCTCGGTGGGGAGGGGTGTTATGTACTGAAGTTCTCACCCTGGGCCAGCAGGGGGATACTGTAGATAGTTTTCACTCAGGTCCACGTCAGTTATTTTAGGCGGGAAACCCTGGGTTGTTGTTGCTACAATGTTGACAGCCGGCTGCCTATAAAAGCAGGCCGGCTGAGCTGTTTGCTGCTCAGTTCTGTTCCAGCTTACAAAATAAAGAGCTGCTTTGGAGAAATCGCTGTGTCGTCTGCTATGTCCACCCACAACTTAACACCTCCCATATTAAATATCTTTTGGATGACAGGTCTAAAGATATTACACTGGCCCTGGCAAAGTTCCTTTTGAAAGTCAAAAGAAACAAAGATCATCAAGCTCGAGACAAAACAAAATGAGCGCCGCAGTTTTTCTCTCTCTTTTGTGGTTGGCTGTCTTAATTGTACAGTCATACCTCAGGATAAATGTGCTTCAAGTTAAGTATTTTCAGGTTGCGCTCCGCGGCGACCCGGAAGTAACAGAGCGCGTTACTTCTGGGTTTTGCCTCACGCGCATGCGCAGACAGTCAAAATAATGTCATGCCATCTCATCCAGTGAGTCCCCATTAAGCCCGGCTCAATACAACACCACAAGGGGCTTATTCTCCCCACTTCAGCTGTTGCCACCACATATTGAACTCAGTCCAAAATTGCATCACTGTTCTACTCCCCTACCTCAAATTAAGCAATTGCCGGGAAGTGGCAGCCAGACTCTGGGGGTCTTGGAACATTATATCCATGAACGCCAAAATCCCTCAAACATCGTACAGTGGTACCTCCGGATATGAAGGGAATCTGTTCTGAAGCCTCGTTCGCATCCTTAAGCGAATGCAACCCGCATCTGTGCATGCTCGCAATTCGCCACTTTCGCGCATGTGCATGACGTCATTTTGACCATATACGCATGAGCGAGTGGAGAAACCCAGAAGTAATAGGTTCCATTACTTCCAGGTCACCGCAGAGCACAACCCGAAACTGCTCAACCCGAAGCAACTTCAACCTGAGGTATGACTGTATCCATGAATGCCAAATTCCCGCCTTTCTTCTCCTTCACTTCCATTGCTCTTAAAGCTTCTCCAGTCTCTTCATTCAGGGACTGAATGGCTGGCCTGTCTCTTCGCCAGAAGGATGCGGGTGGCGCTGTGGTCTAAACCACTGAGCCTCTTGGGCTTGCCGATCACAGGGTGAGCTCCCGTTGCTCTGTCCTAGCTCCTGCCAACCTAGCAGTTCAAAAGCACGCCAGTGCTAATAGATAAATAGGTACTGCTGTGGCGGGAAGGTAAATGGCATTTTGTTGTGCTCTGGTTTCCGTCATGGTGTCCCATTGCACCACAAGCGGTTTAGTCATGCTGGCCACATGACCCGGAAAGCTATCTGTGGACAAACGCTGACTCCCTTGGCCTGAAAGCGAGATGAGCGCTACAACTCCATAGTTGCCTTTGACTGGGCTTAACTGTCGAGAGGTCCTTTACCTTTTTTACCTTTCTTCCCCAGAAGACACTGTCATGTGACAAAGACACATGAGAGCAGAAGCAGCAAAGCAGGCTAGGAAGTGCTGGGACTGCACAATCATTTGGGCCTATTAGAGTTATTCAGGCCTAACTGCTAACTGTTGAATCACTCTGACATGTAACTCAGCAGCCAGTTTCTCTCTGTGCTCTCTGTAAGTTTTCAGTCAGAGTCAGTCTGCCTCAGCTGTAAGCAGAGTCAGTATGTAATCTCAGTCAAACTGTTTGGAACCATGTTGTTTATGTAGAAGTTTATTTTAATTCAGTAAAGCTCTTATTCTTTCAATTAAAAATTCTGCATTATTAATTTACGCTGCGCGTCAGACTTCGCCTCAGACTCTGGCTTATCTAATGGTTGCCTGGCTTCCAACTCTTCCTCTCTTCCTCTTCCTCAGATTATTCCCTGGGAAGAAGGGGTGGGTGGGCTGTCCTCTCTAAACTCAAACAGACAGCTTGCATCTGCAGAGTTAGCCCTTTGCTAGCTCAGCTCAATTTCTGAGGGGGGCATGTTCCTGACAGCCCCTATGGATCCAGCTACCTAAGATGGTCGCCACATCTTGCCTCATGGGTGGCACCATCCTGCACCTTGATATGCCAAACTACACATTCAGCACCCTCACTATGTAACCAGCATCACAAACACCAAATGGGGAAAATAATAATAATAATAATAATTTATTATTTATACCCCACCCCCATCTGGCTGGGTTTCCCCAGCCACTCTTGGCGGCTTCCAACAAAACACTAAAATACAATAACCTATTAAACATCAAAAGCTTCCTTAAATAGGGCTGCCTTCAGATGTCTTCTAAAAGTTTGGTAGTTATTTTTCTCTTTGAAATCTGCTGGGAGGGCATTCCACAGGGCGGGTGCCACTACCGAGAACGCCCTCTGCCTGGTTCCCTGTAACTTGGCTTCTCATAGCGAAGGCCCTCAGCACTGGACCTCAGTGTCCGGGCAGAATGATGGAAGTGAAGGCACTCCTTCAGGTATACGGGGCTGGGGCCGTTTAGGGCTTTAAATGTCAGCACCAACACTTTGAATTGTGCTCGGAAACGTACTGGAAGCCAATGTAGGTCTTTCAAGATCAGTGTTATATGGTCTCGGCGGCCGCCCCCAGTCACCAGTCTAGCTGCCACATTCTGGATTACTTGTAGTTTCCGGGTCACCTTCAAAGGTTAGACCACATTGCAGTAGTCCAAGCGAGAGATAACCAGAGCATGCACCACTCTGGTGAGACAGTCCGCGGGCAGGTAGGGTCTCAGCCTGTGTACCAGATGGAGCTGATAAACAGCTGTCCTGGACACAGAATTGACCTGTGCCTCCATGGACAGCTATGAGTCCAGAATGACTCCCAGGCTGCGCACCTGGTCCTTCAGAGGCACAGTTACACCATTCAGGACCAGGGAATCCTCCACACCCACCCACCTCCTGTCCCCCCAAAACAGTACTTATGTCTTGTCAGGATTCAACCTCAATCTGTTAGCTGCCATCCATCCTCCTTTTTTTAAAAAAAAAGTTTTTATTGTTAAAATAATTCAGCTTTAATACACACATATTGTGAATATAGAAACATACAAACATACATTTCATAGAATCCTTAAAAATGTTCAAACATACCTACACTCAATCCCACAGATAATTCCTTTTCCCATCACCATCCACCACCCCCACCCCACCTTTGTGTTAGACTTCCAATCTACTCAATTGCAATTTCTTTCCACTTCTATTACTTTCTTTCACACAATTAACCTAATTTCATGCTTCTTTTTCTATTACACATTGTTATCCATGTTATTTAGTATTCCAGTATTTAAAACAGAACTTGTTTATTCTAATAGGAGTTCTGATTTTTCAATATGGTTTTGCAAGTATCCTTTAAACACCTTCTAGTCCCTGTCTATCTTCTCTTTTGAGATTCTTCCAATTTTTCCCATTGTTTTGGATATTTTGTAGTACTCCAATAATTTGGCAAGCCACTCTATTTTTGTTGGTATAATACCACTTTTGCAATTTTTCGCAATCAATAGCCTTGTGGCTACTGTTGCGTATAAATATAATGTCTTGTCTTTTTTCTTTAGACTTCCTGGTACTATTCCCAATAGAAAACCTTCTGGTGTTTTCCTAAATGAATATCTGAAGATTTTTTTCATTTCGTTATATATTGTTTCCCAAAATTGTTTGATATTTAAACAATTCCACCATATATAGCCGCCATACATATATAGCCGCCATCCATCCTCCAACCGCCTCCAGACACTCACACAGGACCTGCACCACCTTTAGTGGTTCCGATTTGAAAGAGAGGTAGAACTGGGTATCATCCACATACTGATAAACACCCAGCCCAAACCCCCTGATGATCTCTCCCAGCGGCTGCATGTAGATGTTGAAAAGCATGGGGGAGTGGACAGAACCCTGAGGCACCCCACAAGTGAGAGCCCAGGGGTCTGAACACTCATCCCCCACCACCAATTTCTGAACACGGCCCAGGAGGAAGGAGCAGAACCACTGTAAAACAGTGCCCCCAGCTCCCAGCCCCTCTAGACAGAAGGATGTTATGGTTGATGGTGTCAAAAGCCGCTGGGAGATCCAGCAGAACTAGGAAACAGCTCTCACCTTTGTCCCTAGCCCGCCGAAGATCATCGACCAGTGTGACCAAGGCAGTTTCAGTCCCATGATGAGGCCTGAATCCCGACTGAAAGGGATCCAAATGGTCCGCTTCTTCCATGCGTTCCTGGAGTTGTTCAGCAACCACTTGCTCAATCACCTTGCCCAAGAATGGATGATTTGAGACTGGGTGATAGTTGGCCATATTAGCAGCATCTAAAGATGGTTTTTTAAGAAGCAGTTTGATAACCGCCTCTTTCAGCGGGTCTGGGAAGGCTCCCTCACAGAGAGAAGCATTCACCACCTCGCGAAGCCCATTGCCAAGCCCTTCCCAGCTAGCTTTTATAAGCCAGGATGGGCAAGGTTTTACAGCTCTGTGACTCCAGTGTCTGAAGTCTGTCATAGTTAAAGGATGCTATCGCTGGATTCCCTATGTAGAAAAAGTTTGCCTACATGGAGATAAGGCTCCTAAATTCTTATGCAACTGCTTGCTGGTTGGTCCCATCTATGAGGACTTAAGAGAAGTTTTGTTCAAATATTTAAATCTCCCAAATGAGAGATGGATAAGTATATGATTAACTTTTTATTAAGGGGCAAGTGCCCATACACTTCTGAAAAAGTGGTCTGTTCTGCCTTTACAGTGACGATTATAAGGAGAAAAAATTATTCTGCTTTTATCCTGTTTTATGTACTTTAGATTTTGTAATTGCTTCAGCTAAACCAATAAATAATAATGGCATTTGTATCTGAAACAGAACTAAGAACCAAAATTTTATGTCTCAAAACCATTTATTTTGTTTTGTAATATCATAATGCAAACTTAACTATTTGTTAATGATACACTACAGGGTTCTTTGTAGTTAGAATCTACAATCCCCACATTTTGACCCATTTTTCTCTACCCCTTGCTTCCCTTTACCTCCACCAAAAGCAAAAAAGAAAGAACCACAGATCCTGCGACCTGGATTTCACCACTAGGCCTCTAATTTTCCCTCATTGCCATGGATTTTGCAATGCACAAGGAAGAGGTCTACACTGTCCTATTTACCCTTCATGTTCAGGCTGGTGTGAGATTCCTGAAGCATTATAACATCTTTTTTGGGTAATAAAAAGGACATATCCCCCAGATCCAAGTATTCTTCTGTTTTCCGGGATGGCACAAAAATCTGTTGTTCCACAACCTTGGAACGTGAAAATGTGGCGATTAAAGGGGGCTAGAAAAAAATGAAAGAAATGTTGAAATTAGTCCTTTACCCAGGTACTAGGAGATTGTGCTTGTGAGGCTAAATGAGAATTTTAGTAAGTTAGTTTTAAAATGTGTATATTTAAGAAATCTGAAAAATATAATTTCATCGGAACATGAATATACAAAATTTTCAACATCAGAAGTTAAGGTAAAAAAATAACTCATATGTAATTCAGAATTGCCATCATACCCAAAGGAGTCTCAAGACACAAAGATTATTAGTAAACAGGTTATATTTATAAAATATAATGAAATTAGAGGATCTGAAAACAAGCCTAATTAACTAGATTGAGTAGATCAAATTCTACTGTGTAGCTGAGTTGCAATAAAATGGGAGGAATTCTATCCCTACCATCTCCTGGGCATGTTAAAAGTCACATGCTGTGGCCACGCAGCAAGATTTGAAAACAATGTAGGGCAGAAGCAGCTCAAATGGCCTTGATTCTCCCTCTTCCTTTATGGGGCAAATCAACCCAGATTCCCTTCTCCCATTCATTCCAAATACCCTCTTCTTTTCAGAAAGGAGGGATTTGGAAAATTTGTCTTGTCTTCAAACAGCATTATTCCTCAAAACTATGTTGATTGGGACGTATTCATCTAAGGCTGGATCTAGACACATCAAAAAATGTGATTTAGTTAAATGCATTGCAAACTTCATACAAGCAAATGCCATTTACAAAAGATGGGATTCCATCACGTCATCGTGTGTCATAGTGTTATAACGACTATAAAGTGCTATATCTTTACTAATGTAGCTAAATCATGACATCAGCAAAATGATGTATTCTTGTGGAACTGAGTATATCCTCCCTCTCTTCGTTCTCCTAAATACATTCTGGGGTTTTCCCCAATTCTGTGGAGCAGATTTTGGGACGATACAGAGCACATAAAGGCAGAAGAGAACGGAAATCCTGTTGCACAATTGTAAGTCCTTGCACTAATGGCTTAGTTAGCCAGATACTGCTCATTGTCACAGAATTTAAGGAAACTTATTACATGCCTTTTACATAATAAATATGCTTTTTGAGCAAGAGGGACACATTTTGTCCTGGACTGCAACCCAATGGTGGAGAGATCCAAATGCAACTGCGGTGAAGCAATGAATGCACTTTTTACTTTTGTTCAGAAGGGTGTTTTATATACACATCTCGCCTTGAATGCTCCTTCTGGACAAGTAAGTGGCATTATGAGAGTTAAAGGACACAGTCTGAGTTGCAATGTTACCTATATGAAGACCTCCTTTGAAAACAACACACTGGGTCTCATTTTCAAGGCAGTTGATGGTCTTCTCACTTTTACACTTTTTGGTCCTTTTGGAGAAGCAGGCTGGGCACTTCAGGCCATTTTCAGCCAGCATGTTGCGATCAGGAACTGCCAAAATCAAAAGTATAGTGAGCATGTTAATGGTTTTATCTGTTTTTGTACCTGTATGTTATATTACTGTAATTCACCCAAGGGTTTTACAGTTTTGGTGGGGCACCTACAAGCATTATTGGATGAAAAGATTATCTAGACCCAGTCTGGGTTTACAACTGACATTGGGACAGATTCAGGAGAAGCCTGTTTGGAAAGGGAACCCATCCCTTCTCTCTCTCTCTCTCTCTCTCTCTTTTATAATAATATTTATTAAGATTTAAAAGATTACAAAAAGAAAAAATAGAAAACAGCATATTAAACAGAAAAACAGAACATCACATCACAATAAAGAAAAGAAGAAAAAAGAAAAAATGAAAAAATATATATACAATGAATCTTCCCATAACTTATCTTTCATTTGCTTGTTTCCTTGACCTCCTCACACCTCCCTTTTTTTGTATTCTAGTTCAGTTAGCTATTTCAGCAAGTCCTTTCCATCTTTTCCAGTTTTTGTCCTCTATTTTATATTAATATATTGTAACTTTACTTTCCCTCCTTTCACCATTTAACAATCTGTTTTTTCTTAATCCTTTATAGTATTTCTGCTAAAACCACATTACTTCATTCCAACATCCTTCTAACATTCCTTAATTTTACAATGTTTCTGTAAATAAACTTTAAATTTCTTCCAATCTTCTTCCACCGACTCTTCTCCCTTGTCTCGGATTCTGCCAGTCATTTCCGCCAGTTCCATGTAGTCCATCACCTTCATCTGCCATTCTTCCCGGGTGGGTAGATCTTGTGTCTTCCAATACTTCGCGATGAGTATTCTTGCTGCTGTTGTAGCATACATAAAGAAAGTTCTGTCCTTTTTTGGCACCAATTGGCCGACCATGCCCAGGAGAAAGGCCTCTGGTTTCTTCAGGAAGGTATATTTAAATACCTTTTTCATTTCATTATAAATCATCTCCCAGAATGTCTTAATCCTTGGGCACGTCCACCAAAGGTGAAAAAATGTACCTTCAGTCTCTTTACATTTCCAACATTTATTATCGGGCAAGTGATATATTTTTGCAAGCTTGACTGGTGTCATGTACCACCTGTAGATCATTTTCATTATATTCTCTCTTAAGGCATTACATGCCGTAAACTTCTTACCTGTGGTCCATAACTGTTCCCAGTCAGCCATCGTAATATTATGTCCTACATCTTGTGCCCATTTAATCATAGTTGATTTAATAATAATAATAATATCTTTATTGTCATTGCCCCCTTCAGGGACAACGAAATTACTTGACTGCTCCATAAAAACACTAATTAAACAATACAGTATAATACAGCAAGGGAGATTAGATGACTTTCAAAGTCCGGGCTTCCCATTCAGGGCCGAGATCGCTCTGGAGAAGAAGCTGTTCTTAAGACGGCTCGTTCTTGTCTTCATCGTCCTGTATCTCCGTCCCGACGGCAAGAGCTCGAAGAGACAGTGACCAGGATGCGATGGATCTTTTACTATGTCTAGTGCCTTCCTATGGCTCCTTGTGGCATAAATCTGCTCTAAGGTGGAGAGTGGGCAGCCAACAATGCTCTCTGCTGCCTTAACAAGCCTACACAACCCCATCCTGTCCTGGGTAGTACAGCTTCCGTACCACACAGATAAGCCATAAGTAAGCACGCTCTCAATGGCACAGTGATAGAAGGCAAGCAGCAGTTTCTGCGGAAGATGGTTTTTCCTTAGTATTCTCAAAAAGTACAGTCTCTGCTGCGCCTTCTTCACAAGCCCCATTGTGTTGACACTCCAGGACAGATCCTCTTGTAATTCAATGCCCAAAAATCTGAACGTTGTTACCCTCTCCACACAGACCCCATCAATCAAAAGTGGCTGGACGTTGCTCTTCTGTCTCCTGAAGTCCACCACAAGCTCCTTTGTCTTCCTTGTATTTATGAGCAAGTTGTTAGCTCTGCACCACTCTGTCACCATTTCATCCTGAGTATTCCATTTCAACAGCAAGTTATACATTCTTGACAAGTTCTTAGTTTTGGGATCTAACAGTTCTGTTTCCAATTTTGATTTTTCCACCTGGAAGCCAATTTTCTTGTCCAAATTATATGCCTCCATTATCTGATAATAATGAAGCCAGTCTCTCACTCTATTTTTTAGTTTTTCAAAACTCTGCAGTTTTAATCTGTCTCCCTCTTGTTCCAAAATTTCCCAATATTTCGGCCAATTGGCCTCCATATTGAGCTTTTTCTGAGCCTTCGCTTCCATTGGTGACAGCCACCTTGGGGTTTTATTTTCAAGCAAGTCCTTATATCTTATCCAGACATTAAACAGTGCTTTTCTGACAATATGGTTTTTAAATGCTTTATGTGCTTTAACCTTGTCATACCACAAATATGCATGCCACCCAAATACGTTGTTAAAACCTTCTAGGTCCAGCACGTCAGTATTTTCAAGAAGCAGCCATTCTCTCAGCCAGCAAAACGCAGCTGATTCATAATAAAGTTTAAAGTCTGGCAGGGCAAATCTACCTTTCTTTGGCATCGGTTAATATCTTAAATTTTATTCGAGGCTTCTTGCCCTGCCAGACAAATCTAGAAATATCTCTCTGCCACTTCTTGAAGCAATCCATTTTATCCAAAATTTGCAATGTTTGAAACAAAAACAGCATCCTTGGCAATACATTCAATTTTATCACAGCAATTCGGCCTAGCAATGATAGCTTCAGATTTGACCATATTTCTAAATCCTTTTTCACTTCAATCCAGCATTTTTCATAGTTATCCTTAAATAAATTCACTTTCTTAACCCATGTTGATCCTGTCTCCTTCTGAAACCTCTCTCTTTCAGTCACTGTCAGATTTTTCTCTAAAACCTTAGTTTTCATCTTGTTCAACTTAAAACCCGCTACCTGACCAAATTCTTGAATCAGTTCCAATACTCTTTTGGTACTAGATTCTGGCTCCTGTAATGTCAATACCAAATCATCGGCAAATGCTTTCAATTTGTACTGTTTAGTTCCGACTTGTATACCTTTAACCATTTGGTCCCTTCTAATCATGTTTAAGAGAACCTCCAAGACCGATATAAAAAGCAATGGGGAGATTGGGCAACCTTGTTGTGTTCCTTTCTCTATCTTAAATTCTTCCGTCACTACATTATTCACAATTAATTTAGCCTTTTGTTCTGAGTAAATTGCACCTATACCATTTCCAAAACCTTGACCAACCCCCATCCCCTGTAAATTCTTCTTCATAAAACTCCAGGAAATATTGTCAAAGGCTTTCTCCGCGTCCACAAATATCAAAACTGCTTTAGTATTAATATTTACTTGTAGTTTTTCTAGAATATTAATTATGTTCCTCGTATTGTCAGACAACTGTTTGCCCGGGAGAAAGCCCGCTTGATCTTTATGAATTTCTTCTACTAGTACCTTTTTTAATCTTTTAGCCAAAATGTCTGCAAAAATTTTATAATCCACATTAAGCAGAGATATGGGGCGGTAGTTCTTAAGCTGTGTCTTCTCAGACTCTGTTTTCGGTATAAGTGTAATATATGCTTCCTTCCACGACTCTGGTGCCCTTTTCCCTTCCAATATTTCATTACAAACTTCTTTTAATGGCTGTACTAACCATTCTTTCAGGGATCTATAATATCTTGAGGTCAAACCATCCGGTCCTGGAGATTTGCCTAATTGCATGTTCTGGATGCCCCCTTCTACCTCCTGCTCCGTTATTTTGTAATTCAACATTAGTTTATTTTCTTGAGAGATTTTTTGTAGTCCATTTATTTTCAAAAATCGGTCAATGTCCATTTCTTTCTGCGTCTCCTGTGCATATAATTGTTTAAAGTACCTCTAGAAACACTTTCTAATCTCCACTGGATTCTGTATATTCTTTCCTTCCACTTCCAAATTTGTAATGGTATTAAGTTTTTGTCTTTTTTCATTTGCCAAGCCAGCAGTTTCCCACATTTATTTGCCGATTCAAATGTCTTTTGTCTCATCTGTTTAATTTTCCATTCTATTTCCTGATTCATCATTTTTATATATTGTACTTGATATAACTTTATCTCTTTCAGGATCTCGTGCGACTTTGGTTTCACTCTCAATTTCTTCTCTCCTTCCTTTATTTTCTCCAAAATTTTGTCTTTTTTTCTCATTTTGAACTCTCTTCTTAATTGCATTCTGTTGTATCAAAAATCCTCTCATAACCGCTTTACTTGCGTCCCAGATTACTATTTTTTCAATAGTGGTGTTCATATTTATCTCAAAATAATCTCTCAAGGTTTTTTGGGCCTTCTTAGTCACTTCTTCATTCCTAAACAAAGTGTCATTCATCCTCCATCTAAAGGAACCAGTTGGTGTTAGTTTCATTTCCATCTTCACAGCATTATGGTCGGAGTAAGTTTTAGGGCAAATTTCCACTTTTCTAACCTTCGGGGCCAACCCTCTAGTTACCCAAATTTGGTCAATTCTTGTCCATGTCATTTTAGCCTCAGAGAAGAAAGTTCCCTCTCTTCCCAGAGGGTTCTTCATTCTCCAGATGTCAAATAAATCCATATTGTCAGTCATATCAAAAAAAGTTTTTGGTAGTCTACCATCCTTGGTGACTACCTGTCTCAGTGCCTTGTCCATATTTGTAGACACCACTCCATTCATGTCCCCCATCAAAATCATATTGTAATCCATATAGTCCATCAGAGTCTCATGTAACTTCTTGTAAAATTCCGATTTTCCCTCATTTGGTGCGTAAATGCCTACTATCAAAAATTTCTCTCCTTGTGATTGAATTTCAATTGCGACAAATCTTCCTTGGTCATCTTTAAATATAAATTTCGGTGATAGGCTCTCCTTTACATAAAGGACTACTCCTCTTTTTTTGACTTTATCTGATGAAATAAATTCTTGGCCCAATCTTTTATTACTCAATATCTTCCTGTGTAGCCTTGTCACGTGTGTTTCTTGCAAACAAATCAAGTCCAATTGTTCTTTTTTCAGTAAATGAAAGACTCTCCGCCTTTTTTCCGGGGAGTTCAGTCCATTCACATTCCAGCTTAATACTTGCAGTGCCATGATGTAATTACTCTGATTTTCCTCCAACTGCACCCAATGCCTGCTCTTCTTCTGTTGGTAGTGTCGGTGTCACTAGGCGGTCCAATCCAAAAGGTAATTTTGCAATGTCCACTATTCCTCTTTTTGGTGATCTTCTGTCCAATGCTCTTTGCTCTAATCCTCTGTCTGGTGATCTTATGTCTGATGCACTTAACTCTTTTCCAAGTTCCTTCTGCAGATCTTCCTCGTAGTTATTCAAAAACTTTGCTTTATCTTCTACTGATCTTATTTTTATTTTCCTTCCTTTAAAACTGAAAGATAGGCCTTGGGGAAATTCCCACCTGAAGATGATTTTGTTCCTTCTCAACCAAATCTCCGTAATTGGACCTAAGGTCCAAAAGATGTTTGGGGATATCTTTAAATATTTCCACTCTTGACTGTTGTATTACCAAAGTCTTCTGGTAATGCCAACCCAAGATTCTGTCTCTCTCTTCTTTAGATCTGAGGGTAATCAAACAGTCTCTTATTCTGTTCTTCTCTTTCTTCCCTCCTCTTCCCAATCTAAAGGCCCTCACAATTTTAAGTTCCTCTTGTTCCAAATCCAGCTCCCAAAATTCTGCAAGTTCCTGCGTGAGAAAATCTATCAAACTGTCCTTCTCCAGTTCAGGTACAGCTCTGATCCTCAAATTTGTCTGTTTCTCCTTAAGCTCAATCATAGAAAGCGTCAGCTTATGGTCCTGAAGTTGCCTCTGCAGGTCTGGAACTCTCTCTGTTTCCAATTGTGTTACCTTAAATTCCACAGAAGCAACTTTTTCCTTGACTTCCTCTGCGGTCTGTTGTGTCGAATTAGATTCCTGTATCAGTTTCTCAATGGTTTCTGTGTTAGTATTCACCTTTTGTCCCAAACTATTTATGCTTTCTGTATTTGCATCAATTTTAATAACTGCAGCATCCACTTTTGCATTTGTGGCATCCACTTTTGCATTTGTAGCATCTACTTTCTTGTTAAGTTGTTCCAATGATTCATTTATCTTACTTAATGCAAGTGCTAGAGCTTCTTCTGATGACATTCCTCTTGATTTAGATTGTGTTGGTGCAGCCGCAGATAAGACAGAAGGGCCAGATGCTGACGCTCTTCGCTGCCAAGACTTCCCAGACCTTGTTGTTTTGTCTGGGAGTGACGGATCTACTTTTTCTTTCCCATCTGCCATAACACTTTTTTTAAAAAAAGTCCAAGGTCAGTCCCACAGTCACACAGTTTTGTCTTACCAGTGGAAAATTCCCCTGATCCAGCTCTTGCAACAGTTTCAGAAACTTCCTCTAGGGGGAAACAGTTGCTATCTGTACTTGTATTAATCCAAAATAACACCTTTTAAAGCACAACTCAAGCAAGAAAGTTAGTTTCAGTTTTCAGTTTTCAGTTTTCAGTTACTTTTCCTCCTTTTTAAGATCAAAAGGGGGCAGCTAAAAACAATGTATCTCTCTTACTCAGCTAGCTGTCAACGGATGGTCTATTCACAGTCAAAACGCATTCCAAGTACGGCAGTCTTATTGTCCTGTTGGCAGCCCGTTCCCAGGTTCTGAGCGGTGGAATTTTAACTTCCTTCCCTCTCTCTTGCAGGTATATATGGTCGAACTTCCCCCCTCTTCTCCTGCTTCCAAGGGGGGGAATTCACTATTTTTTAATGTTGGGAAAATTAATCCTTTCCAATCAACTGTCCAAGATTTTAGCTTGCAGGCTCTTTGCTTTGATCTATTTACAAAAGCGGAAGGCGGACTTCCTGTTTGAGCCTCTCCGCTTCAGTGCCAAATTAGATCTTTTTTCTTTTAAAAACTTCCAATTTATTCTACTCACGGGTAGTTGCTTTTAAAATCCAATTGTCCACAGGAAAAAGTCAGCGCTCTCTGGCAACGGCTGTGCGGCTTCTCTCCGTGGAAAAAGCAGTCGATTCACAGCACCGCGCCACTCACCCCACTTCGCTCCGGAGCCCCGAAATCGGGTTTCCCCGCGAGTAGGGGGGGGCGCGAAAGGTGCCCGCCAAATCCCATGTTCACAGGCTTCACCCGCCTGTGATTTTTGAGGGGTCTCCGCCTTCACTGTGACGGCCAGACCCGGTTCCCACAGAGCAAATTCCTCCTAGTCAGAGGAATTCCGCCATTACCGATGGCGCTAACCCCGGAAGTTTGGGAACCCATCCCTTCTCAGGCAGAGATGTAGCTGCCCAAGAGGTCCTTTTTTTAACAGTTTCTCCTCATGCCTGCTTCTTCGTCCTGCTTGCCAGAGCTGCTCAACACATACAGTGGTACCTCAATTTAAGTAATTAATTTGTTCCAGAGGTCAGTTCTTAACCTGAAACTGTTCTTAACCTGAAGCACCACTTTAGCTAATGGGGCCTCCCGCTGCTGCCGCGCCACTGCCGCGCGATTTCTGTTCTCATCCTGAAGCAAAGTTCTGAAGCCGAGGTACTATTTCTGGGTTAGCGGAGTCTGTAACCTGAAGCGTATGTAACCTGAAGCATATGTAACCCGAGGTACCACTGTATAGCCATTTGGGGCTGTCTCACCCCATTTGAATGAGGCACATGTCTGAGTACTGCTGATTGACTAAGGATCCAGCCCTTGGCCAAGTCCAGTGCACAGCCCTAACATGCTAAGGATTACGTCAGAAGCGGTTTGGTCGTGCTGACCACATGACCCGGAAAGCTGTCTGTGGACAAACGTCAGCTCCCTCGGCCTGAAAGCGAGATGAGCGCCGCACCTCCATAGTCGCCTTTGACTGGACTTAACCATCCAGGGCTCCTTTACCTTTTCCTTTTTTACTGTCACATCCAAAGTCTATGGGAAGTTGCTGTGTCCTTCATGGATAAAGAGCAATATACTGATCAAAGTGCAATGAAAGCCTCAAGGTATTGCTCAGGTGACTGCTCAAGTGCCAAGGTAGACATAGCTCAGGGCTGTTAAAAGATGCCAGGAACATCCTATTAGGCATTGAATAGGATACAATGACTCCAAGATCAACACTGAGAGCTGATTAAATCATTTTTCAGAACTTAATCCCTCCTTGTTTTAATTGTGTCAGATTGTTGGTACAGGGAGAGATACTTTGCCTCAGCTGATCTGTTTAGCCACAGTGTAGCAGCATCCTACTTGGAGTGGCTGATCAGATGTCCATGGGTACAGGACTATCATGACAGGAGGGCAGTAGCCCACTCCCCCTGTTCTCCCCCAGCAACTGGAAATTGTATATCCATCAGAATTAATAGCCCCTGATAGCCTCTACCATAAATGTGACTAGTCCAAACTTAGGTCTATCCAACTGTGGCTTTCATTGCTGATGTGGGTTTTCTATAGCTCAGCCAGAAGAGCATGAGACTCTCATGGTCAAATCCCATGGGGGGAATTGAGGGGTTGGACTAGATGGCCCTTGGGGCCAATTCCAACTCTGCAATTTTATGATTAAACTGAAGAATTTTGCTGATGCAGATTATGCTTTGCTTCAGCAGAATTTCTGATGTCCTGGAGAAGCTAAACTAATTTATCTAGGTCTATTTAGCAATGCAACACCTTCCTTGATAGCCAAGGATGTTTCTCAAGTTTCTACCCCATCCCTCACCAATAAATATATTTGGCTGGAAGGATTGGAGGGAGGGGGCGGGTATTTTAGCAGACCTTGCCCATACCTGTTGCTCATTTTCCATTGGCTTTCTGGCAAGACTTACTTAACAGTTTCATTCCAGAAGGGAAGAGAAGCAGGATGGATTGCCTGACCTTATACCACCCCAGAATTAAAGGAGGCCTGGGAGCTACAAGCCTCAAGTGATAGCATAAGGCTTTTAAAATAAAACAGCTAATACATGTTATTAGTGGTTTGGCTTCAGTTCCTTAGGTTAAAATTGAACTTGAGTCCCCAATATCCTCTTCTTAAACCCTCCTAGGCAGGCACTGGTAAAACAGATGACCCAATCTTGCATATGTCTTTCCAGATATGGATGTAACTTTGGCCCCTGCTTGCTAGTGATAATCAATAACTTTCAGTTTGTATAGCCCAAGGATGTGGACAGGATCCTTGGAAATGTGAGAGCTAATGAAGGCAAGCAGGAAAACTTAGGCTGTTTTTCTGGCTCGGAGTAACAGAAAGGGATGGGGGAAGGATATAATGAAAGGCAAGGAGGGCTGGTGATGCCTCCCTCCCCCCAAGCTCCAACACACAGTTTGGCTGCTTCACTTACTAACATTCTTCAGCATCCTCACTGAACTCCCTTTCCCCAGCATTCATTTCAGGCTTCGACTTTTTCTGCATGAGGGCTGAGAAACTTGAGCCATCATTAAAATAACAGAAGCCTTTTTGTTAGGTATAACAGGTGAAGAGTTACCAAGAGAAGACAAAAGACTTTTTATGTATGCAACAATGGCAGTGAGAATGCTACTAGCCCAGTGATGGATGGAAGGAGAAGTACCAACAAAAGAAGAATGGCAGATGAAACTGATGGAGTATATGGAGATGGCAAAACTAATGGGGAAGATCCGAAACCAGGAAGATCAAGCTGGATACTAAAGGCTGGAGTAAATTTGTAATTTACTTAAAAGACCACGGTAAATGGTTAAAATATTTGGCAGGGATGTAAGGACACTTGTAATGTGGAATTATTTATGTTAAATATGGTTAATTAATAGATAGATAATGGTAAAAGATGCGGCAAGCATACATTTAAATATGGAATCCATGGAGGGAAGGAAGGAGGTCCGGAGGTTCAAAAGAACCTTGTATTTGAATGTTTGAAAAGGTTCTTTTATATGTACAAAATTATCAAACAGCTAATTAAAAAATATTGTAAAAAAGAAAGAATGAAAAAAAAAAAAAACACCAGTTAGGGGCTTAGGAAGCATGGTGTGGTGGGTGCGGTCCGCCTCGGGTGTCATACTGAGGGGGGTGACAAAATGGCAGGTGGCACTCACCACAAGGCCTGCAATGCGCCCGAGCTACACATCTCGGGTGCCAAAAGGTTCCGCGCTGTCTGCCCACCAGAAGTGGTTTGGTCATGCTGACCACATGACCCGGAAAGCTGTCTGTGGACAAACGTCAGCTCCCTCGGCCTGAAATCGAGATGAGCACCGCAACCTCATAGTCTCCTTTGACAGACTTAGGACACTTGCAATGTGGAATTATTTATGATTATTGTGGTTAATTAATAGATAGGTAAAGGTAAAGGGACCCCTGACCATTAGGTCCAGTTGTGACTGACTCCTGGGTTGAGGCGCTCATCTCACTTTATTGGCTGAGGGAGCTGGTGTACAGCTTCCGGGTCATGTGGCCAGCATGACTAAGCCACTTCTGGCGAACCAGAGCAGCACACAGATATGCCGTTTATCTTCCCGCCGGAGCGGTACCTATTTATCAACTTGCACTTTGACATGCTTTCAAACTGCTAGGTTGGCAGGAGCCGGGACCGAGCAACGGGAGCTCACCCCATCGTGGGGATTCAAACCGCCAATCTTCTGATCGGCAAGTCCTAGGCTCTGTGGTTTAACCCACAGCACCACCCACGTCCAAATTAATAGATAGATAATGGTAAAAGATGTGGCAAATTACTTCATTGCTTCACCCCAGTTGCATTTAGATCTCTCCACCATTGGTTTGCATTCCAGAACAAAATGTGTCCCTCTTGCTCAAAAAGCATATTTATTATGTAAAAGGCATGTAATAAGTTTCCTTAAATTCTGTGACAATGAGCAGTATCTGGCTAACTCAGCCATTAGTGCAAGGATTTACAGTTGTACAACAGGATTTCCACTCTCTTCTGCCTGTATGTGTTCTGTATCCTCCCAAATGTATTTAGGAGGACAAAGAGAGGGAGGATATACTCAGTTCCACAAGCATACATCATTTTGCTGATGTCATGATTTAGCTACATTAGTAAAGATATAACACTTTATATTCGTTATAACACTGTGACACCAGGTGGCATGATGGAATCCCATCTGTCGTCAATCGCATTTGCTTGTATGAAGGTTGCAATGCATTTAATTGAATTGCTATTTTGATGTGTCTAGATCCAGCCTTAGATGGATACCTCCCTATCAACATAGTTTTGAGGAATAATGCTGTTTGGAGACAAGACAAAATTGCCAAATCCCTCCTTTCTGAAAAGAAGAGGGAATTTGGAATGAACGGGGGAAGGGAATCTGGGTTGATTTGCCCCATAAAGGAAGAGGCAAAATCAAGGCCATTTGAGCTGCTTCTGCCCTACATTCTTTCTTCTCATCCTTCTCCTGCCCTTTATAGCCCAGGCTTTGCAAATTTCTCTTCTAAGGGCTGAGTAAGAATTCTGAGGGGAGTTCCTGATTGGCTCTTGCAGTCCCCCCTTTTCACTTACTTCGTGTTAGATGGGTTTAACGTGAAACTTGTAAAATAAAAGGAGGATTCACTGGATGCTTAGATCACAGTGGGGCAATGAGGAAGCCTCAGTGGGCATCCAACTGTCCTGAGAGACAATGGAGTGCACCTCCAGCTTTTTTGTGTGTGTGGCTGTTGACTCATGCCAGGTTCAAACACTCAATGCTCCCACACCAGGGAGGGAGTGTTGTTTTCAAATCTTGCTGTGTGTCCACAGCATGTGACTTTTAACATGCCCAGGAGATGGCAGGGATAGAATTCCTCCCATTTTATTCAACTCAGCTGCACACTAGAATTTGACCAGTTTAATCTAGTTAATTAGGCCTGTTTTCAGATCCTCTAATTTCATTATATTTTATAAATATAACCTGTTTACTAATAATCTTCATGTCTTGAGACTCCTTTGGGTATGATGGCCATTCTGAATAACATATGAGTTATTTTTTTTAATCTGAACTTCATGTTCAAAATTTTGTATATTCATGTTCCGATGAAATTATATTTTTCAGATTTCTTAAATATACACATTTTAAAACTAACTTACTAAAATTCTCAGTTAGCCTCACAAGCACAATCTCCTAGTCCCTGAGTAAAGGACTAATGTCAACATTTCTTTCCTTTTTTTCTAGCCCCCTTTAATTGCCACATTTTCACGTTCCAAGGTTGTGGAACAACAGATTTTTGTGCCATCACGAAAAACAGAAGAAGACTTGGATGTGGGGGATTTGTCCTTTTATTACCCAAAAAAGATGTTATAATGAATCTCACAATCAGGAATCTCACACCAGCCTGAACATGAAAGGTAAATAGGACAGTGTAGACATCCTCCTTGTGTATTGCAAAATCCATGACAATAAGGGGAAACTGGAGGCCTAGTGGTGAAATCCTGGACTTTGGATCTGTGGTTCTTTCTTTTTTGTTTTTGGTGGAGGTAAAGGGAAGCAAGGGGCAGAGAAAAATGGTTCAAAATGTGGGGATTGTAATTTCTGATCATTACAAAACAAAATAAATGGTTATGGGAAATAAAATTTTGGTTCTTAGTTCTGTTTCAGATACAAATGCAATTATTATTTATTGGTTTAGCTGAAGCAATTACAAAATCAAAAATACATAAAACAGGATAAAAGCAGAATAAATTTTTTTCATTATAATCATCACTGTAAAGGCAGAACAGACAACTTTTTCAGAGGTGTATGGGCACTTGTTCCTTAATAAAAAGTTAATCATATACCCAATCCATCTCTCAGTTGGGAGAATTAAATATTTCAACAAAACTTCTCTTAAGTCCTCATAGATGTGACAAACCAGCAAGTAGTTGGGTAAATATTTAGGAATATTAATTCCATGTAGGCAAACTTTTTCTACATAGAGAATCCAGCGATCGCATCCTTCAACTATGACAGACTTCATACACTGGAGTCACAGAGCTGTAAATGCTTTCCCCCATTTGATATTTGTGATCCTGGTTACATAGTGATGGGGTTGAATGTGTAGTTTGACATATCATGGTGTCGGATTGTCCCACCCATGAGGCAAGGTGTGGCGATCATCTTAGTGGCTGGATCCATAGGGTCATCAGGAACATGGCCCCCCTCAGAAACTGAGCTGAGTTAGCAAAGGGCTAACTCTGCAGATGCAAGCTATCTGTTTGAGTTTAGAGAGGACAGCCCACCCTCCTTCCCAGGGAATAATCCGTTTGTTCTCAAGAGAAAGAGATGAAGAGTTGGAAGCCAGGCAACCATCAGATAAGCCAGAGTCTGAGGCGGTGTCTTCTGGGGAAGAAAGGTAAAAAAGGTAAAGGACCCCAGACGATTAAGTCCAGTCAAAGGCAACTATGGGATTGTGGGGCTCATCTCGCTTTCAGGCCAAGGGAGTCAGTGTTTGTCCACAGATAGCTTTCTGAGTCATGTGGCCAGCATGACTAAACCACTGAATCCAAATAAGCACGAAAAGTACAGAATACATATTTATAAATAAATAAATAACAGTGTAGTAAGAACGCTGTTACCATATTGGAATAAAAGATCATAGAAGAAGGTCACTTAAGAATTCGGGAATATTTGGGAAAATACATACACAGAAAACAACAAATGTGACTTAGTCTAAGCTAGTGTATTTTAACACCACTTTCTGAGCCTCAAAGAGATGTGGCAACCATCAGTGAGTACACATCCCTTTCCGGGGCACATCTTCCACTGTGATGTGCAACAACTGGTATTAATAGGCTTAATGGCTCTCATACTGAAGGGAAGGTAGCCATCATGACTGCATAAAAAAGAAAATACTGATAAGCTACAAAACTGCCGGCGCAAACTTGAATGGCCCCATGGATACAAGCAGGTTCCAGGTTCACCTGATTTCTGGGAAGAGCATGTGTCTGACATGCTAATTGTTGATTACTTTGTGCCTCATTAGGATTAGGTTGTTTCCAGTTCAGTTTTACCATAAAGCCCAAGGGAGGAACACATTTATTTAAAGTTCCTATTCACTGACACTGTAGGTCTGGCTGACTCCCACAGAGTTCTTTAAAAAGATTGCATCCAATATGAAAAAAAGAGCTTTGTGTTACAATATAAAAAATATAGGATTTCTGGGAAAGCATGCACTCTCTATTTCCATAATTTCCTGCTCCTCACTGGAGCAGTCCTTCCCAGTTGGAATCCTTGGTCACCTTTCCTTGGCCCATAAATCCCTCCAAGTCAGCTTCTTCTTCTTCCATAGGTCACCTGTTGGTTCATTCCTCCTTTGCTTATGAGGGCTTTCCTGAGTAAATGTTTCTTCCATGCACAGATAGTTTTGACTACTGCCCACGCTAAACAATACAGAGGTGTGGGAACAGTGCATTGGTCGGGCAAGCCCCTTCTTTCTGGTCTGAAAGAAGCAGCTTCTGGAAGAAGGGGTGAGGATTCTGACAGGGTCCTAAGTACTATCCCCTTCTTCCCAAAGCCAATAAGCACTGCTAGGTAGTCCTAACAAAAATCATGACGCAAAGAGAAGGACACCCCAAGATAGGCAGCTTAGTGCAGAATGTCCTCTGTGTCTTCTGTGCTGTGTATGGTTAAAAAATACCTTGGGTGGTGGGAAATGATGGTATTGCTCAATTCCTCACCAGTTAAAGGTGAACATGCTGGATCATGGCAATCACCCCTCAAGTCCAGCATCTCAACAGATCCCTGTGGGAAGCCTGAAAGCTGGAATTGACTGTGACAATATTCTGTCCATCAGCAATTCCCAGGCACCAAGTGTTGTTTAGTCATTTAGTCGTGTCCGACTCTTTATGACCCCATGGACCAGAGCACGCAAGGCACTTCTGTTTTCCACTGCCTCCCGCAGTTTGGTCAAACTTATGCTGGTAGTTTCGAGAACACTGTCCAACCATCTCGTCCTCTGTCGTTCCCTTCTCCTTGTGCCCTCCATCTTTCCCAACATCAGGGTCTTGTCCAGGGAGTCTTCTCTTCTAATGAGTTGGCCAAAGTTTTGGAGTCTCAGCTTCAGGATCTGTCCTTCCAGTGAGCACTCAGGGCTTCAGACCATATTTTGTGCTCTCCTCTTTCACCCTCATTAAAAGGTTCTTTAATTCCTCCTTACTTTCTGCCATCAAGGTTGTGTCATCTGCATATCTGAGGTTGTTGATATTTCTTCCAGCAATCTTAATTCCGGCTTGGGATTCATCCAGCCCAGCTTTTCGCATCATCTTTTAAAATTTTAAATAGTTCTGCTGAAATATCATCACTTCCACTGGCCTTGATATTAGTAGTGTCCATGTGTAGAGTCGTCTCTTGTGTTGTTGGAAAAGAGTAGCTGGATTTCTGTGATGTTAAAAGGTCTGCCTTGGATTCGTATCGCGATCATTCTATCATTTTTGAGATTGCATCCCAGTACAGCTCTTGGCACTCTTTTGTTGACTATGAGGGCCACTCCATTTCTTTTACGGGATTCTTGCCCACAGTAGTAGATATGATGGTCATCTGAACTGAATTCGCCATTCCCGTCCATTTTAGTTCACTGATGCCCAGGATTTCAGTATTTATTCTTGCCATCTCATTTTTGACCACATCCAACTTACCTAGGTTCATGGTACTTACATTCCAGATTCCTATGCAATATTTTTCTTTACAGCATTGGACTTTCCTTTCGCTTCCAGGCACATCCACAGCTGAGCAACCTTTCGGCTTTGGCCCAGCCGCTTCATCAGCTCTGAATCTACATGTACTTGTCCTCCACTCTTCCTCAGTAGCATGTTGGACACCTTCCAACCTGAAGGGCTCATCTTCCAGCGTCATAACTTTTATATGCCTGTTGTCTTTGTCCATGGAGTTTTCTTGGCAGGGATACTGGAGTGGCTTACCGGTTCCTGCTCCAGGTGGATCATGTTTGGTCAAAACTCTCCACTATGACCTGTTTATCTTGGGTGGCCCTGCACGGCATAGCTCATAGCTTCTCTGAGTTATTCAAGCCCCTTTGCCACGGCAAGGCAATGATCCATGAAGGGGCAGGCACCAAGTATTCAGAGGCAAACTTCCTTTGACAATAGAGGTAGAACATAGCTTTTGTGGGTAACTTTGCCCTGCCTGAATTTCTCTAATCCTCTTTTTAAGTCATCTAAGTTGGTAGCCATCACTGCCTCCAGTTAGGGTTGCCATATCTTGAAGAGCAAAAAAGAGCACAGCCAGGGTTCTTCTTTGAAAATGCAGGATTGTATTTCAAACGGGTATAAACAGTGAGCTGGCTTCAATTCAAGACCATGTGGATTAGGGCAGTCATCATCAAACAGATCAGGTGAGTTAAAGTATCTCTCTCTGTCCTAACCATCTGACACAATTGGAACAAGGAGGGTCGAAGTTCTGTAAAATGATTTAATTACCTGTCAGTAATGATCTTGGACTCATTGTTTTCTATTCAGTGTCTACCAGTGTGTCCCTGGAACCTTTCAACAGTCCTGAGCTATGTCTAGCTCTACCACTGCAGCAGTCATCTGAGCAGAACCTTGAGGCTTTCATTGCACTTTGATTAGCAGCCTGGAAGATCAGAAAAAGTATATTGCTCTTTCCAATTCATTAAGACCCCACATCAAGTAAGAGCAAAGACAGAGACACTAGTTCAGAATATACCTTTATCCATCAAGGACCAAGCAACTTCCCATAGATCTTGGACGTCATAGTATTAGCAGTTTAGGCACATGTCTGTAGCAAATGAGGGCTACGGCCACGCACTGAAGAATATGGTTGGCGGTCTCAGCCATAGTGGGAGGAAATTTAAAAACCTTATCACAAACCATTCAAGCACTTTGTTTGCAGTAGAACAACCAAAGCACTAAATTAGTTGTTCTGCTTTAATGATGAGCATTAAACCACTTGACTGGTTGAGAGAATGGCCATGGCAGTGATGAGATGGTTTTTTTACTCAACAAAATGCTTATCAAAAAAAGTTTGAAGAGGGTAAAAAGAAAGAAATATTGGAAGAAGTGATTTAAAAACCTGGAAAAGATTCAGAGGTGTTAGTGAACCAAGAAATTGAATGAAAGATTAAAATGTTAAGGCAGATTTTTTTTCTTTTAAAAAAGCGAACAAATGAGGAAAACTTCTTGCTTGGCAGTTAAAAAAGAAACATGAATTGAATGCAATAAATAAACTGAAAGTAGAAGGAAAAATAATTGATAACCCAAATGACATTAGACAACAATTTGTAAAATATTATATAGAGCTATATCGAGCCAGTAAAGAAAATAAAGATGGAACTGGAGAATATTTATTTAGAGCACAGTAAATTACCATAGATTCCAAAAGAGTAAATCAATTATTTAAATGCACCAATAATAATACAGGAAGGGCAACAAGAAATTAACCAATCAAAATTAGGTAAATTGCCAGGGCCAGATTTATCAGCAAAATATTATTTAAAAACTACAGGATTTTCTGGGACAACTGTTGAAGGATGAAGGATGTAAAAGAGCTAATTCATCAAGATCAAGCTAGCTTCCTTCCTGGCTGACAGATGAAGGATAATATAAGGAAAATTAATTGATACAATAGAGTATCTGGAAGTCAGGAATGAAAAGCAAGCAGCTTTGATGTTTGTGGATGGAGAGAAGGACTTTGATAACGTGTCATGGACCTTTATGGGGGGGGGGGGGATATGGAGATGATGAATTTTGGAAAATCATTCCTAAGGGGAATTGACACAAGTTATGCAGACCAGCAGGCAATGTTGATAGTCAATAATATAGTATCAGAAAATGTAAAATTACAAAAGGGACAAGACAGAGTTTCGCCCCTGTCACCATTACTGTTCATTTTAGTATTAGAGACCCTGGTGAGGAATATAAGATCTGATGAAGAAATAAAAGGTATAACATTTGAGTGCAAAGCATATAAGCTGAGAGCATTTGCAGATGACCTTGTAATGACCGTAGAAGACCCATTGGCAAATGTACCAAGGGTGCTAGATAAAATATCTGAATTTGGTGAGGTAGTGGGATTTAAGATAAATAAAAATGAAATGAAAGTACTGGTTAAAAATATGACAGAACAACATAAAAATGAGTTACAACTAGCAACACAAATGACAATTGAAAGAAAGAAGGTGAACTGTTTGGGGGTTTGGTTTGGCAGCTAAGAATATAAATTTCTTTAAGGATAACTATGTATGGAACTATGGAAAGAAATAAAGGAAAATATGGATGTTTGGGGAAGGATGAATTTATCACAATGGGGAAGAATTTCAGCAATGAAAATGAATGTATTGCCAAGAATGTTATTTTTCTTTCAAACCATACCCATAGTAAGTGGAGCAGAACACTTTAAAACGATGGCAAAAAGATCTTTCTAGATTTATCTAGCAGGGGAAGAAACCAAGCATTAAATATAAATTATTAACAGATGCCAAAGAAAGAGGTGGATTTTCAGCGCCAGATTTGAAGTTATATTATGAAGTGTCCTGTCTCTGCTGGCTGTGGGAGTGGATAATTTTTTTAAATACATATATTTTAGACCTTGAGGGTAATGATAATAGATTTAGATGGCATGCATTTATTTGGTATGAGAAGACTAAAGTGCACAAAGGGTTTTTAAATCATTTGGTATGGAAATGATTTTGGAATGGAAAGGGTTTTCTTGCGTGTGTGTGTGTGTGTGTGTGTGTGTTGCTTTGTGGCTGGTTAGCTGTTCTCCCTGTGCAAAGGTCAGAGGGGGCAGGGTTTCTGTTGAGGCAGGTGATTAGCTGTGGGAGGAGCTTATCAGAGCTTGCAGGGCAGCAGTTAAAGAAGGAGCAAAAAGGGTTTTATTGTGTGTGTGTGTGTGTGTTTCTTTGTGCCTGATTAGCTGTTCTCCCTGTGCAAAGGTCAGAGGGGGCAGGGTTTCTGTTGAGGCAGGTGATTAGCTGTGGGAGGAGCTTATCAGAGCTTGCAGGGTAGCGGCGTGCGCAGTTTGATCCATCTTTTAGATTTAGGGGAGCTAGTCTCAAACGTTTGTTGGGGGAGACCTAGGTTTTTTTGTGGGGGGAGTTATTTGTCCTGTCTTCACGCTTTTTATGATGGAGGACCGCTGTAGCCACCCCCAACGACACGTTCTCAAGATGGCGGGGGAGGGAACAGCTGCAGTCGCCTGCGGTTCCTGTGCAATGTTTGCCATCTTGCCAAAGGTTGCAGGCAGCTTTACCTGCAGCAATTGCATGTTGATTGCCGTCTTAAAAGACAAAGTCCAGCAACTGGAGGAACGTGTAGCTACGCTCCAAAGAATTAGAGAGCTGGAGCTCTTCTTGGAAGCAACAGAGCACACCGTCTCCACCAAGGAGGAGACAGGGGACTCCCCTGAGAAGGAGGCTAGTTCACCAACACAGGAGCCAGATATATGGAGAAACGTGACTCAAAGAAGTAGGAGGCCCAGGGTTCACTCTGATTGTTTAGAAATACACAATCGCTTTGAGGTCCTCTCCCCTAGCATGGAAGACGAAGAGCAGACTCCATTTGAGGATCTCTCCCTCATTACAGTCGATCAGGTATATGAAGACGAGCAGCAAAGTCAGTCCTCAGGGAATGTGCAGGCGACCTTGGAATGGACAGCTCACGGAAGAACCCCGACCAAACCTAAGAGGAGGCGTGTAGTGGTGATAGGGGATTCCCTACTGAGGGGAACAGAAGCAGTGATCTGTGGGCCTGACAAGATGTCTCGGGAAGTGTGCTGTCTCCCTGGGGCTAAGATCCAAGATGTAACTGAACGACTGCAAAGAATCATAAAACCCACTGACAAATACCCCTTCCTCTTGGTTCATGTGGGAACCAATGACACTGCAAGCAATAGCCTCCAGAAGATCAAAAGAGACTACGAGGCTCTGGGCAGGAAATTGAAGCAATTAAATGCACAAACTGTCATCTCATCTGTCCTCCCAGTTGAACGACGTGGCCCAGGGAGAGAGGGGAAAATAGTGGAAGTGAACAGCTGGCTTCGCAAATGGTGTAAACAGGAATGGTTTGGATTCTTAGATCACGGACTGCAGTTTCTTGAAGATGGACTTCTGGCAAGCGATGGGCTGCACCTCACAACGGTTGGGAGAAATGTTTTTGCCAAAAATCTCAGAAACCTCATCAGGAGGGCTTTAAACTGACTAATGTGGGGGAGGGAGACAGTGCTCCTGAAGGTAGGAGTCTATCAATTGATGAAGATGATCATCCAAATGTCATAGACCAAATGAAGCAAACAGCATGCAGACCTAGTGGTGGGAGGAAAAAATCCTTAAATAAGAGACACGGGGGAATGATTAATGGACTACAATGTCTGTACACTAATGCGCAAAGCATGGGAAATAAACAAGATGAGCTTGAGCTCTTGGTACAGCAAACTAAATATGACATAATAGGCATCACTGAAACCTGGTGGGATAAGTCCCATGATTGGAATGTAGTAATGGAGGGATACAATCTATTTCAGAGAAACAGACCAGACACGAAAGGAGGAGGAGTAGCGTTATATGTCAGGGATGTGTATACCTGTGAAGAAATCCAAGATTTAGAACCTCAAAGCCAAAGTGAGAGCATTTGGGTCAAAATGAAGGGAGAGAAGAATAACAGTGACCTCATTGTGGGAGTTTACTATAGATCCCCAAGCCAAACGGAGGACATAGATGATGCCTTCCTGGAACAAATGGCCAAGCATGCAAAAGGAAGGGAGATAGTAGTAATGGGGGACGTCAATTACCCGGATATTTGTTGGATGTCAAACTCAGCCAAGAGCGTAAGGTCAAACAAATTCCTCACTGGCCTTGCAGACAACTTCATTGTCCAGAAAGTGGGAGAAGCAACAAGAGGAACAGCCATTTTAGATCTGGTCCTAACCAATGTTGATGACCTGGTTAGTGGGGTAGAAGTGGAAGGATCATTAGGCGCGAGTGATCATGCTCTTCTGAAGTTTACTATACAGCGGAAAGGAGCAGCCAAGCATACTAGGACTCAATTTCTTGACTTTAAGAAAGCCGACTTCATAAAACTTAGGGAAGTGCTGGGTGAGATCCCATGGACAGTAATACTAAAAGGAAAGGGAGTTCATGATGGCTGGGAGTTTGTTAAGAGGGAGATAGTAAAAGCACAACATCAGGCAATACCAATGAGACGGAAACATGGAAGGTGCCTAAAGAAGCCAGGGTGGCTATCTAAAGCACTTTTAACTGAGTTAAGATTAAAAAAGGATGTGTACAAAAAATGGAAAAGGGGGGAAACCACCAAAGAGGAATTCAAACAAATAGCCAGCACGTGTAGACACAAAGTCAGAAAAGCTAAAGCAGAGAATGAACTCAGGCTTGCTAGAAAGGTTAAAAGCAACAAAAAAGGCTTTTATGGGTATGTTCGTAGCAAAAGGAAGAACAAAGAAACAGTGGGGTCACTCAGAGGAGAAGATAGTGAAATGCAAACAGGGGACACAGAAAGGGCTGAACTCCTCAATGCCTTCTTTGCCTCAGTCTTCTCCGATAAAGAAAACAATGCCCGACCTGAAGAATTTGGAGCAAATGATTCAGTAAAGGAAACACAGCCCAGAATAACTAAGGAGATAGTACAAGAATACTTGGCTAGTTTAGATGTATTCAAGTCTCCAGGGCCAGATGAACTGCATCCAAGAGTATTAAAAGAACTGGCAGATGTGATCTCAGAACCACTGGCAGTCATCTTTGAGAATTCCTGGAGAACAGGCGAAGTCCCGGCAGACTGGAGGAGGGCAAATGTTGTCCCTATTTTCAAAAAGGGGAAAAGAGAGGACTCAAATAATTACCGCCCAGTCAGTCTGACATCAATACCAGGGAAGATTCTGGAGCAGATCATTAAGCAAACAGTCTGTGAGCACCTAGAAAGGAATGCTGTGATCACCAATAGTCAGCATGGATTTCTGAAAAATAAATCATGTCAGACTAACCTGATCTCGTTTTTTGACAGAATTACAAGCCTGGTAGATGAAGGGAACGCAGTGGATGTAGCCTACCTTGATTTCAGCAAGGCATTTGACAAGGTGCCCCATGATATTCTTGTAAAGAAGCTGGTAAAATGCGGTCTTGACTATGCTACTACTCAGTGGATTTGTAACTGGCTGACTGACCGAACCCAAAGGGTTCCTCTTCATCCTGGAGAAGAGTGACTAGTGGGGTGCCACAGGGTTCTGTCTTGGGCCCGGTCTTATTCAACATCTTTATCAACGACTTGGATGATGGACTCAAGGGCATCCTGATCAAATTTGCAGATGACACCAAATTGGGAGGGGTGGCTAACACCCCAGAGGACAGGATCACACTTCAAAACGACCTTGACAGATTAGAGAACTGGGCCAAAACAAACAAGATGAATTTTAACAGGGAGAAATGTAAAGTATTGCACTTGGGCAAAAAAAATGAGAGGCACAAATACAAGATGGGGGACACCTGGCTTGAGAGCAGTACATGTGAAAAGGATCTAGGAGTCTTGGTTGACCACAAACTTGACATGAGCCAACAGTGTGACGCGGCAGCTAAAAAAGCCAATGCAATTCTGGGCTGCATCAATAGGAGTATATCATCTAGATCAAGGGAAGTAATAGTGCCACTGTATTCTGCTCTGGTCAGACCTCACCTGGAGTACTGTGTCCAGTTCTGGGCACCACAGTTCAAGAAGTACACTGACCAACTGGAACGTGTCCAGAGGAGGGCAACCAAAATGGTCAAAGGCCTGGAAACGATGCCTTATGAGGAACGGCTAAGGGAGCTGGGCATGTTTAGCCTGGAGAAGAGGAGGTTAAGGGGTGATATGATAGCCATGTTCAAATATATAAAAGGATGTCACATAGAGGAGGGAGAAAAGTTGTTTTCTGCTGCTCCAGAGAAGCGGACACAGAGCAATGGATCCAAACTACAAGAAAGAAGATTCCACCTAAACATTAGGAAGAACTTCCTGACAGTAAGAGCTGTTCGACAGTGGAATTTGCTGCCAAGGAGTGTGGATGGAGTCTCCTTCTTTGGAGGTCTTTAAGCAGAGGCTTGACAACCATATGTCAGGAGTGCTCTGATGGTGTTTCCTGCTTGGCAGGGGGTTGGACTCGATGGCCCTTGTGGTTGAAGTCCCCCATTACTACTATCTCCCTTCCTTTTGCATGCTTGGCCATCTGTTCCAGGAAGGCATCATCTCTGTCCTCCGTTTGGCTTGGGGATCTATAGTAAACTCCCACAATGAGGTCACTGTTATTCTTCTCTCCCTTAATTTTGACCCAAATGCTCTCACTTTGGCTTTCAGGTTCTAAATCTTGGATCTCTTCACAGGTATAAACATCCCTGACATATAACATCACTCCTCCTCCTTTCTTGTCTGGTCTGTTTCTCTGAAATAGATTGTATCCCCCCATTATTACATTCCAATCATGGGACTTAATTGATTGGTTGCAATACCATCAATTAAATGATGTGTTTAACATTGATAAGAAAAATGGGTTTAGTAGGGAAATTTCAAGGTTTGAAAAAGAAAACAATGTGAAATTACTTTCCAAAATGTATAGTTGTTGCTAGAATGGCATACTATAGATGAGGAAGTTAAATCGTTAATGATACAATGGGCAAAAGATATTGGGCACAGTATTCAATTTTCATCTGGGGAAAAGTTATGGAGGGAGGACTTAAAATTAACAGCATGCTGTGCATTTAAGGAGAACTATATGAAAATGATGTAACACCTACAAAATTAGCAAAGATGTATAGAACTACTTCAAATATATATTGGAAGGGTATAGAGAAGGAAGGCACATTCTACCACATGTGGTGGATGTGCAAGATAACAAAAAGATTCTGGGAAATGATATATAATGAGCAGAAGAAATGTTTAAAACAACGTTTGGGGGGAGGCAGAAGCTTTTTTACTAGGAATTTCAGATGTAGAGATAACAAAGGAGCAGAAATGATTATTTATGTATGCGAGGACAACTGCGTGGATACTACTGGCCCAAAGATGGAAAAAAGACGAAGTCTTGACCAGGCACGAATGGTTGATGTAGATGATGGACAACACCAAAATGGCAAAAATGGCCAGGGAAATCAGAAACCAGGACATAGTAACTTGGGAATGGGAAAAAATATACAATTTACTTAAGAGAACACTGTAAAGAACTAAAAACTTTGACAGGATTTGAGTAACGCTTGCAATGTACTAAAAGCCAAGGTAAAAATGGATTATTTTAAGAAAAATAGAGAAAATATATGATGCAGTAGAAAATGTTTGATAATGGAAACCATGGAGGGGTGGAGGGAATCCTAAATGTTGATGATTGTGACTAATGCTTGAATTCAAACAAATTGTGTAAAACTGAATAAAAAGGATTTTCTTTTCTTTTTTAAAAAAAGAGAGAATAGCCATGTTTGTGTAGCTCCCTAATAGAGAAAGCTCCACGGCCATTGCTGGCTCTAATAGAGACCTTCCTCGTAGTTGTGTAAGTGGCTGATTCATACCTGGCACACTCGGCCATTGGCACATTCAACTCCTGAGGTCTCACTTCATTCTTTTCACCCTCTGGAAACCACGTCGAAGACAGCAGGATCAGTTTTGCTGCTTAAAGCCTCCATTGCATCCACAGCCCATTCTACACTTTCCAGCCTTCTTGGAATGGATCTAGTATCCAGGCTTTTCCTGAAGGAGCGTCTCCACCCCACCCACAATTCAGCCCAAACACCGAGATCTAGTTCTGAGGGCCTTCTGGAGGTTTTCTCACTGTGAGAAATGAGGTTAGAGAGAACCAGGCAGAGGGCCTTCTTGCGAGTGGTACCCACACTGTGGAATGACTTCCCATTAGATGTCAAGGAGATAAGTAATTATAGAACTTTTGGAAGACATCTGAAGGCATTTTGAGGGGCTATTTTGTAGGTGGCTTCAGGGCTTTTGCCCTTGCCTATTTGGCTCTAAATTGCTTTCTTGAGTGCTTCATCATTTACATTGTAAATTGTAAATTATCTATATCAAAAAAGAAATCTTAGAAGTGTCTATCAACAACTAATGAGATCATAGATAACTCCTTCACTGAGCTTTGAATTTCAGTATGTTCCTCTTTATCTTGGTGGTGAACAAACAACACCCATTCCCGGACCTCACTGAACCATTTGTTCCCACGTGTTGTCTGCGACATGATATCATGGCCTATAAATAACTCCACATAAGCCTCTACCTGCACCAATTCCCTTGTTGATCCATCTCTGCTCTGAGTCTCCTAATCTTTCCAGAATGATGAAGGCACTCCTGAGCGCATGCCTCCTCTTGGTCCTGCTTTCTCCAGGTAAGATGGGGAACATTTAATTACCTTTAGAGGACACTGAAAAGAACTTGCAGCTTGGTAGAGAAGGGGAGTTAGCGCGAACGGCAATGGCGGTCCTCTTCTGAACGGGAGAGGAGGCTCCACAGACAACGGGTCGTCCGCTACGGCGAAGCGGAGACCCACTCCGGAAAACCCCAGGGAGCAAGAGCTTGGGGTCTTGAGGCTCGGTGGGCGCCTTGAGCGACCCTCCAAACGCGAAAGGAACCCCGTAAAGGGCTCCGGAGCGTGGAGGGGGGTTGCGGCACTGAGAGCTGCTTCACAGTCTGTGGAGCGAAGCCGCGCTGCTGCTGCCGGTGAGCGCTGATCCCTTTTCCTGTCAAAATTCGGATTCGGATGAAAAGCAACTTATTCGTGAGTAAAGACTGAATCACTCTAAATTAGAGACTTTAAATGAAAAATCTTAATTTGCTTGAACTTGGCTGAAAGCGGAGAGACGTGGAAACAGGAAGTCCGTCTTCCGCAGCCATTGAACTTGAAAAAAGCAACTAGTTGGAGGAGTGGAGGCTGAAAGAAAGAGATTTTAAACTTTACAGATCTAAGCATCTACTGAACTTGCAACTTAAAGTAAAGACTTTAAGTTAAAGATTTGGAATTATTACTTGCACTTGACTTTCCTCCTTTTATTGGATTACAAATTAGAAGGTGAAACCCAGAGTCCGGAGCTGCCTGAGCATTGAGAGATTGAGCTGTCAGTACTGCAGATTTGGATACTGTATATTGGAACTTGCAACAATCTGAGGGTATTGAGACCTTTTAAATTTGAAACATTCTTTTTGGAGACAAATAAGCACTGTCTGTAACAAAGTGATCATTTATAAACTCTGCTAAACATTTGTATCTGAAGGTTCTTGGATATTAAATTAGACTCTGAAAGACATTTTAAGCTCCCTCTAGAGGATTGGATTAAAACAGTGACTTTACATGTACATTTACTTTCGATTCCCTTGTTGTTTGCTTGCTCTGGGCCTTTCTATTCCCATGGGAATAACTCAGTGTGACCTTGACTGATAGATAACGTTGGAATGAGTGGCACAAGAAAAAGAGGGAGAGTTAGACAAACAACTTTAACAACTCTAACCTCAGCCTCGCAGACACGTAGATCATCTGTACCTACTTTGCCCTCAGAAGTAGAAGTTGAAGAAGTTGCCTTGTCACAGGCAAAAGAGGGAGAGGGTGAAGCAGAGCAGTTACAATTGGAAGATATGGCCTCAGGAGCATCTGTTTCTGTTCTAGACAAAATCTTTGAAAAATTGGAAGCTTTGGACAAGAAAGTAGATGTGCAATCAGCAAAGATTGACAAAAATACAGAATGTCTAAATAAATTAACCATACAAGTGGTACAGAATACACAAGCAATTGGACAGTTAACCGAGGCCTCAGCAGAAAATCGGAAATTGGCTGAGGATACCAGACAAAAATTGGAAAATTTAGAGCAAGAGGTAAGACCACTCACTAAACAAGTTGGGGAACATCAGATTTATCTTTCTATGATAGAACTGCGAAATCGTGAGAATAATTTGAGGATTAGATCATTACAAGAGGCAGAAGAAGGAAATCTAACTGAGTTTTTGACCAAAGAATTCTCCAAGTTCTGGAATTTGGAAGAAAAGGACTTTAAAATTGTGTCAGCTTTCAGACTTGGAAGATTCATAAAGAAGGAGAGGCCCAGAGACTGTTTGATAACATTGAGATCAAAGGAGGAAAGGGATAAGATTTTGGGCCTACATTACGGAAAGTCACTGGAGGTTTTGGATAGAAGAATTGAAATTTATAAAGATATTCCAAGACAACTGCTGGATCTCAGAGCCGCCTATTCTGAACTTGCTAAACTACTAAGGAGCAACGCAATTCCATTCAGGTGGGAATTCCCCCAAGGAATATCTTTTACCTTTAGAGGGAGAAAGGTTAAAGTTAGAACATTGGAAGAGAGAGACAAATTTTTGGCTACACACGGAGAGGACCTTCAAAAAGGAATTGAATTACCCTCTGGGCCTGGGGCAACGCCAGCATCAACACCAGCACCTGGGGAACCTGAAGTTTCAGAGAAGATACCACCCCTGGAGAAATAACCAGATTAATCCAGGATGTCTCTGCAATTGCTGAGTTGGAATATTAATGGTTGTAACATTCCGGGAAAAAGGAAGAAAATATTTTACATATTAAAAAAAGAACAATTGGACATTATCTGTCTACAAGAAACACATGTGACGAGGCTCCATAGAAAAGTGTTAATAAATAAAAGATTGGGCCAGGAATTTGTATCGTCGGATAAAGTTAAGAAGAGAGGCGTGGTGATATATGCAAAAGAGAGCCTGTCACCTAAATTCTTATTTAAAGATGAACATGGAAGAATTTTGGCTATTGAGATACAATATCAAGGAGAGAAACTGTTGATATTAGGAATCTATGCACCCAATGAAGGGAAATCGGAATTTTACAAGAAGCTGCAGGAGACAATGCTGGACTATCTGGACTACAACAACATCATAATGATGGGAGATATGAATGGGGTCGTATCAACTAACATGGACAAGTCACAAAGTCAAAATGTTACAAAAGACGGCAGACTACCTAAAACCTTTTTTGAAATGACTGACAATATGGATTTGATTGACATCTGGAGGACAAAGAACCCACTAGGAAGAGAGGGAACATTCTTTTCTGAAGCCCAACTGACCTGGACAAGAATCGACCAAATATGGATTTCTAGAGGCCTGGCACCTAAGGTCAGAAAAGTGGAAATCTGCCCAAAGACCTGTTCCGACCATAATGCAGTAAAGATGGATATGACACTACTACCAACTGGATCCTTTAGATGGAAGATGAATGACAATTTGTTCAGAGATCAGGAAATTACCAAGAAGGCCCAAAAAGTTTTGAAGGATTATTTTGAGATAAATATGAATACCACGGTGGAAAAAAGAATCGTCTGGGACGCAAGCAAAGCTGTAATGAGGGGATTCTTGATACAACAGAATGCAGTAAAGAAAAGAACACAAAATGAGAAAAAAGATAAGATCTTGGATAAAATAAAAGAATTAGAGAAGAAATTAAGAGTGAATCCGAAGTCACAGCCAACTCTGAGAGAAATTAAACTTTATCAAACACAATATTCTAAACTGATAAATCAGGAAATTGAATGGAAGGTTAAATTAATGAAACAAAAAACGTTTGAGTCGGCGAATAAATGTGGAAAACTGCTAGCTTGGCAGTTGAAGAGAAGACAAAGATTAAATACGGTTACAAACTTAGAGGTTGATGGAAAAAACATTCAGAATCCAGTGGACATTAGAAAGTGTTTCCAGAGATATTTCAAAAAACTATACACCCAAGGGCCGCAAGACGAAGTTGAGATTAAACAATTTTTGGCAAAAAATGGACTATCTAAATTGTCACAAGAAAATAGGACAATCCTGAATTCTAAAATAACACGACAGGAGATTGAACAAGCCATTCAGAACATGCAACTCGGCAAATCTCCAGGGCCAGATGGGCTGACTTCCAAGTACTATAAGACATTAAAAGACTATTTGATACAACCTCTGATGGAGGTCAGCAATGAAATTATGGAGGGGAAGAGGGCACCGGAGTCGTGGAAGGAAGCGTTCATCACATTAATACCAAAGTCGGAAGCTGAAAAGACACAACTTAAGAACTATCGTCCCATATCCCTTCTAAATGTGGATTACAAAATATTTGCAGACATTTTGGCAAGTAGATTTAAAAAAGTTTTAAATGAAGTAATTCATAAGGACCAGGCCGGCTTTCTCCCAGGTAGACATCTGTTTGCTAATACAAGGAACATTATTGACATTTTGGAACTTTTGCAAACAGATATAAATACAAAAGCAGTTTTAATTTTTATAGACGCGGAGAAGGCCTTTGACAATATCTCCTGGAAATTTATGATGGGAAATTTAAAAGAGATGGGAGTGGGACGGGGTTTTGAGAATGGGATTGAGGCGATATATTCAGAACAGAAAGCTAAATTGATAGTTAATAATGTGGTTACAGAAGAGTTCAAAATTGAAAAAGGGACACGACAAGGTTGCCCTATCTCCCCTTTGTTATTCATTTCGGTTCTGGAAGTGCTATTGAATATGATTAGAGGGGATCGGTTGGTGGAAGGAATTCAGGTCGGACAGAAACAATACAAATTAAAAGCTTTTGCAGATGACCTGGTTTTGACCCTGCAGAAGCCAGAGCCTAGTACGAAAAGAGTATTACAACTGATTAATGACTTTGGTCGGGTGGCTGGGTTTAAATTAAATAAACAGAAAACTAAGGTCTTGGGAAAAAATTTGACTGATACAGAGTCAGAACGGTTTCAGAATGAGACGGAACTTAATGTGGTTAAGAAAGTAAAATACCTAGGGGTAAACATAACAGCAAAAAATCTAAGTCTATTTAAGGACAACTATGAAAAATGCTGGACAGAAATTAAGAGAGACTTAGATAGTTGGTCAAAACTGAAACTTTCTTTGTTAGGCCGAATTGCTGCTATCAAGATGAATGTATTGCCAAGGATGTTGTTTTTATTTCAAACACTTCAGGTTTTGGACAAAAAGGAGTGCTTTCAGAAGTGGCAGAGAGATATTTCTAAGTTTGTCTGGCAGGGCAAAAAGCCCAGAATTAAGTTTAAGATACTGACTGACGCAAAACAAAGAGGGGGCTTTGCCCTGCCAGACCTAAAGTTGTATTATGAAGCCGCAGCGTTCTGCTGGCTAAAAGACTGGCTACTTCTTGAAGACACTGATGTGTTAGATCTGGAAGGGTTTAACAATACTTTTGGATGGCATGCATATTTATGGTATGACAAGGTTAAAGCAAATAAGGCCTTTAAGAACCATATTGTCAGAAAATCACTGTTTAATGTCTGGACAAAATATAAAGACTTGCTGGAAAATAAAACACCAAGGTGGCTTTCACCTCTGGAAGCTAAGGCCCGAAAAAGACCCAATATGGAAGCTAAATGGCCAAAATATTGGGAAATACTAGAAAAGGATGGAGACAATTGGAAATTGCAGAGTTTGGAGAAAATGAAAGACAAAGTGCGAGATTGGTTACATTACGCTCAGATTAAAGAAGTTTTTAAAAATGATAAGAAACTAGGGTTCCAGGTGGAGAAATCGAAACTAGAAACAGAATTGTTAGAACCAAAGATTAAGGTACTTTCAAGGATGTATAACTTGCTGTTGAAATGGAATACACAAGATGAAACGGTTAAATCGGCTATGATAAGGTGGGCACAGGACATTGGGTATAATATCATGTTTGAGGACTGGGAAAGGTTGTGGAGTAATGGATTGAAATTTACTGCATGTAACGCTTTGAAAGAAAATGTAATGAAAATGATTTATAGATGGTATATGACCCCAGTCAAACTTGCAAAAATTTACCACCTGTCGGATAATAAGTGTTGGAAATGTAAAGAGTGTGAGGGAACGTTCTTCCACCTCTGGTGGACTTGCCCTAAAGTGAAGGCGTTCTGGGAAATGATTTATAATGAATTGAAAAAGGTATTTAAATATACCTTCACTAAGAAACCAGAGGCCTTCCTTTTGGGTATTGTCGGCCAAGGGGTGGCAAAGAAGGACCAGACATTTTTTATGTATGCAACAACAGCAGCAAGGATACTTCTCGCAAAACACTGGAAAACTCAAGATCTACCCACACTGGAAGAATGGCAGATGCAACTGATAGACTACATGGAACTGGCTGAAATGACCGGCAGAATTCGTGACCTGGGAGAAGAGAGGATTGAGGAGGATTGGAAGAAATTCAAGAACTATTTACAAAAACATTGTAATTTGAGTGAATGCTAAATAAGATGCTAGACCAAAATAACTGAGCACCACTAAATTTAGAAGTTTTTAAGAAAATAAGTAAGACTGTGAAAATTTAACTCCCTTTTGAGAACTATAAGGTTATGAAACATAGAAGGGATATAAGAATCTAAATAAGATGATAAATTGCTGACAAAATGTTATAACGATGAAAGTGGGAGCGGGAGATGTGAGGAAGTCCAAAGAAAATGTGAAACTATGTTAAGACAAATGTTATATTGTTTATTATGTCTATTTCTATTGTAAAACCCAATAAATTGCTTTTAAAAAAAAAAATAGAAGTGCAGATCAACACCCCAGAGAGCAAGGAGGGCAGGGTTACCAAGAGAAAGTAGCAGAGAATTAAGTCATGAATATTTCTTGTGTTGTCATTATGATGGGCCCGACGACTCTTTTTCCCCTGGGCCCATCCTGTCACTTAAGTATAGTGCACCCAACTCACCGAACACCAATCCCACGGATTTCCACAGTCTACCTCAGATTATCTTGTAGGGGATTTGCGTGAAGTAAAATTTAATAATTAGGAGTTTCGGGCAGGATTTGCTCAAATAAACAATAACAATTTTATTTAACAAGAAAGTTTATGACACGAGTAGATAAAACTGAGAATACTTCAGTCTACAATGTTATTTCACGTCAAGGTTTCCTCAGTTGTTCACACTTAATACTTTGGTTCTTAACAAGGTGGTACTTTCTGTCAGTTACACACCCCTAGACAACCCTGCTGTTGAGGCACTCCAAGGTTTCACTGGTTTGGGAGTCTTCTCTTACTAGAAGAATCTCTCCCCTCCTGACTGGAATAAGTACACTGTCTCTTTACAGCTTCTACTTCTCCTGTCTCAACCTCAGCCCCCCAGTTAATTCCTGGCCTAAATGCTCTTACAGGACACCACACACTGTCCTTCACACTAAGCTCAGAGACTCCTTTCTCTAGCGTGTGATATTTTCCTCAGAGTGGATGTTTCTGCCCAGAACCAACACTCCCTCCCTATCTTCCTACCTATCCACCCAACCTCTCAATCCCAACCTACTCCAAAACCTCCTCCCAACACTCCCTCCAAAACGCACTCCTTCTTTCTCTCCATATTCTCTCCTTTTCAACTCCCCCTCCTGGAACCTTTGCCAATCAGATGGTGCCATACATTAACCATTTTCTGGCATGGGAAAAAGAAAAAGGAAATACTTGGGGACCCAACCTGCCCCAGCAAAAACAAACTTTTCCTTCACAGTCATCCAGATAAATGATGTCATAGAGATAAATTATAAATACCTCACAGGAATCTTCCGAGGATTAAATAGGGAGGGAAAAACTATGTACACAGCCTTGAGATTCTTGGAGGAAGTGGATGCAGATAAAAAAATAAATCGGAAAAATAGAAACTGAAAGTAAGTTAAATTGATAGATTGGTTCATCCCTAGTCCAGGATCCTGTCCTCACACTGGCCAACCCAATGATTATGAAACAACACTCTGGCTTACTCTGAGTTCCAGCAACTGATATCTGAAATATGCAACTTTTTATACTGGAGGTAGTACATAGGCATCATGGTTAGTAGCAGCTGAGAATCTTATTTTCCATCAATTTGTCTAATTCCCTTCTAAAGCCATTCAAATTAGTGGCATTGACTACCTCTTGTAGAAAATTCCATAGTTTAATTGTGCTAAGATGTAAGTTTGTAACCAAACAGTGGGAAGAAAATATATTTAAGTGAGAGTCTGGATGGGGGGGAAGGTTGGCCATGGGAAAGGGGGAGTTCACCTTCCCACCTCTTGGAAATAATTTAACTGGTATTCTGGGCAATGGCTTCAAGAGTTTTAATTAATGAGTGTTTTATTCATTCTATTCTATTAAAATGCTTTTAAAATTGAACCCCTTTTAATTTAGAAGTATTAATTGACTCTCACCTCCTCCTTTGTGTGTCACTTAGCAAACTGCAAAACCAATTAATAATAATGTTAATGATAATAATAATAATAATAATTAATAATTCATGAAGTAAACTTTTGCTTCTGTCTTCAGCATTACCTCTGCACTGCAGATATAATTATAACAAGACTGGAATGACATACAATAGCTATCTTGAAACAACTTGTGACTCCGATAAAGATTCCTGTGAGGCCAGTGTTCTGCGTACAAATATAAGTAAGATTTGCCTGATTTTTTTTGTCTTTTACTGTTTGATTAGATCCAGGTTAAGATAGTTGAACTTTAAGGGTTCTAATAGCATATAGAAGTCTACGCTGGGGCAACTCACCTATGAAAAAAGTGAAGTGAGGAAGCTGTGGCACTTCAGCTGTAGATGAATTAGAACTCTCATCAGCCTCAGCTAGCCAGGCCACCAGTCAGGGATGATGGGAGATGCAGTCCAACAACATCTGGAGGATCACAGCTTCCCATCCTGAAGTAAGGAATGGCTTACATTTGAAAATGGGGAATCTAACATCACCTGCTCACAACCAGTGGCTGAATCTGGGTGCTTATCTCCAAGCTTGGGGAACTTGATTTGCATTAACTAGAAATCCCCATTGACCCAAACCAATGGACTCCAATTTAGTTTTAGTTATCAAACGAGACAATAAGCCTAGAATATAACCTGAACATCCCCTTTGCCATAAATAACATTGAAATAGAGACTCCTTTCACAGATCTATAAAAAAACTAATCAAAAGCTGAGCAATTGGGATGGGAAATGAAGGTGCTTCACACTTTCATGGCTCCCCCTCCCCCCTCAAGTAATTTTGAAATAACTCTCAGTGATGAAATGATTAGGAAGGAACCAACATTAAGGGAGTATTCTTGTAGTTCACCTATTAAAAAGGGTTTCCGTTACCCAGCTTGATTCAGTGTGGGCCCCTCCAACCTGATGAACTTCTTTCATACTTCAACATTGGTTAAGGTTGTTTTGATCCCCTTGCTTGATCCTGATTCACCCACCCCCTCTACCAAGAAGGACATGGGTGCCATTTCTGGTTCGTCTGAGGCGCCAAAATGCCTTGGGGCAATCCTGGGTGGGATGGTGGTGCTCACTTGACCATCTGTTCCAACATCACTGGTACATTCTTGGAGGGAGAGGGGCAAGTGGGCAGTAAGGCTGATGCAATGCAAGTGTCTTGCCAAGTGTCTTGCACTGGGCAACAGGAGTTCAGGGAAGCATTTCCCCCACCCTACAAACTGTTATGATCGACTAGCAGAGAGAGTGCAGTGTATGGCACATGTATTGTCAGATGTATAGAAGAAGGCATGAGTCCTCGTGCTTGAAATTTGATGTGAAATGAAGTTCTGCATACATTCCAAATTTAAAGCATTATACAAATTAATTGCAAACATAAAAAAAGAGATTGGTCCTATGGATTAATGAGGCAAAAGACTACTGCTTGTGGCAGAGAGCTGAACTCATAAATGCCTGCAGAAGACTATTCTGTTCCACCTGGGCTATGCAGATCATTAAGAATAGATCTTTCCACACTGGTTAATTGATATCTATTGATTTACTTTTAATGTGGTTTTTCTTGTATCTTTTACCATATTTTTCGCTCTATAGGACGCATTTTTCCCCCTCCAAAAATGAAGGGGAAATGTGTGTGCGTCCTATGGAGCGAACGTAGGCTTTCGCTGAAGCCTGGAGAGCGAGAGGGGTGGGTGCGCATCGACCCCTCTCGCTCTCCAGTCTTCAGGAAGCTATCCGCAATCCTTCAGAGCACGGTGGGAACTCCCGCCGGGCTCCGAAGGCTTGCGGACAGCAGCCTGCAGCCCGAAGCCTGGTGAGCAGGCTTTGGGCAGCTGCACAACTTTGTCTCCGCTCCAGGACCTGTTTTGGGGGCTGGGGGAAGCTCGGGCTTCCCCCACCCCAGCCCCGCGGCTAAAATCGAAGCCCCACGCAGCCTCTCCCGGCTGGAGAGGTTGTGCATGGCTAAAGAGGAATCCAAGACAGCCAGTGGGATGGATCCCACTGGCTGTCTTGGTTTCTTTGCTCTTTGGGGCTGGGGGGAGGGGAATAAAACTAGGTGCGCCCTATGGAGTGAAAAATACGGTATGTATGAAATGTATGAAAAACATTTTGATATTTTTTCCTCTTATGTTATAGCAGTGCACACGCATTTAAACAAACAAACAAACAAACAAACAAACAAACAAACAGCACCTTACTTTTGATTGCCAAATTTAATAATACTCTCCATATTGTTAGTTTGAAAAGGTCCTGATTCAGGCATCAAAGAAAATTGGAACCATTACAATGAATGTGCCTTAGGAGCAATGGTCCTGAATATTTTCCCCAGATCTAGATATTTCTTTCAATTTCTTTTTCATAGTAGAACTCCGAGCGCAACTTTTGAGTAAATGCACGTCATCCGACAATTGTTTCTCAGGCAATTACAGCTTCACTGCAGGGGATGGTAAATTCTTTGAGATGAAGAAGCACTGCTGCAACACTGAACTGTGTAACAATGCAACTCTCAGCCGTAAGTTTCTGTATAATTTTAAAATCCACAACATGTTAGGGCTTTGCATTGGATTTGGCCAAAGGCTGGATAGGTAGTCAATCAGCAGTACTCGGAGGACCTGGGCCTCATTCAAATGGGGTGAGACAGCCCCAGATGGCTATATGGGTTGAGCAGGTCAGCACTATTAGGGCCTCTCAAGGGGTGGAGAGGCAGGGAGGGCGAAGAAGCAGGCATGAGGAGAAACTGTGAAGAAGAGGGACCTACTGGGCAGCTACATCTCTGCCTGAGAAGGGATGCGTAACCTTTCCAACCAGGCCTTGCCTGAATCTGTCCCATTGTCAATCCTAAACCCAGACTGGGTCTAGATAATCTTTTCATCCAATAATACTTGCAGGTGCCCCACCAAAACTGTAAAGCCCTAGGGTGAATTACAATAATATAACATACAGGTACAAAAACAGATACAGTGGTACCTCGGGTTAAGTACTTAATTCATTCCGGAGTTCTGTTCTTAACCTGAAACTGTTCTTAACCTGAAGCACTACTTTAGCTAATGGGGCCTCCAGCTGCCGCTGTGCCGCCGGAGCACGATTTCTGTTCTCACCCTGAAGCAAAGTTCTTAACCCGAGGTAATATTTCTGGGTTAGCGGAGTCTGTAACCTGAAGCGTATGTAACCCGAGGTACCACTGTAAAACCATTAACATGCTCACTATACTTTTGATTTTGGCAGTTCCTGATCGCAACGTGCTGGCTGAAAATGGCCTGAAGTGCCCAGCCTGCTTCTCCAAAGGAACCACACAGTGTAAAAGTGAGAAGACCATCAACTGCCTTGAGAATGAGACCCAGTGTGTTGTTTTTAAAGGATCTCTTTTTAGAGGTAACATTGCTACTTAGACAGGGGAAAGGGCCTAGTCATCGGATGGGTCACACAGACTCACCCCTGTTCTCCTATGCTCCCCCTCCCTTCCCTTTCCCTTGCATATTACTAGAAATGTGAGAGGGTCCACATCTCTAACTGGCCCCATTCTGCACCCTTCCTTAGTGTTTTGCCTGCCTGGACTGTGTCCTTTAACTCTCATAATGCCACTTGCTTGTCCAGAAGAAATATGTTGGATTATGCCGGACAAGAGTGTAAACAGAGGCTAAACATGGAGCCTGGCACGCCTCCGCTTGCGCAGCTTTGCTGTTGTCCGTGCCGATCCAACGATCCTTCCTGCCTCTCTCTCTTGCCGGTAGCAGAGCGAACACAGCGGTGAGAAGCAATTGCAACAGTGTGGGTAATAATTCAGAGCAGACACAAGGCATTCCTTATCTTCTCTTGCCTTTAATCATGTAGAATAACACCATAAATTCAGACCTGGCGAGAACTGACACATTCTCCCTCTCGCATAGCGTCCCAGAGGCAGACTGAAACACTTAGCGTCAAACCCCTCCCTTAAGTGTTTCTAACCACGCCTCAGGAAAGAGACGTCACCAGAACTCTTTAACTCTGTGAGTTCTGAAACCAATAACACCCCCTCTCATCACGAATCCTGAGGGAAACTGTGAACCCCTATTTACAGACCTCTTTGAGTTCAACTCACCTCCCATTGCCTTTTGCCTCCCACTGGCATCTATCCCAGGCAATTGTTGAATCCCTTCCACACTCCCAGAATCACACTGTGCGAAACCAACCCACGCACTGGTGACCTGAAACCTCTCAGGTGGAACCCCCTTTGTGGTCCGAGTTGACCGCCGGAGCACAACCTCGGGTGCTTCTCCTGACCCACTGGGGTCAGCAAGTGTGTCTCCAGCAAGCTCAGAAGACTCCCCCTCTGACTTGCTGCGTCTTCGGGCCTCCTGCACTTGGCTAACAGGAGATGAAGGCTCACTCTTGGGTTCCCTCTTAACCTGTGGAGAAACCCACCCCTGTGCTTGACCATCATCAGCAACCTGGTCTTCAGCAACAGGCACCGCCTCTGCCTCTCCTTCCTCCCTTTCTTCCTCCCTTTCCTCCCCCTCAGAATCGGACAAGCATTCTGAGAGAAAATCAGAACCAACCCTAGGCTGTGACCAACCACCCTGCTCAAAGAACTCAGCATGCTTGCTGACCAGCAGCTTGGTCTGATCACCCTCTGGGTATGCAAACTTCCACCCATTTGTTGCAGGATCATACCCACAGAAGATCATGTCCTGGTACCTAGGACCACCCTCCTTCCGTTGCGCTGTTGGTATTGGCACTGAAGCCCTGGAACCAAACGAACGGAAGAAATGCACCTGTGGCTTCCTCTTGTGCAACAGAAAATACGGTGTGTCACCTACATCGTGATTGTAGGACCTGTTAAAAACAAAGCTGGCAAACTTCCAAGCCTCACTCCAAAAGCCCTGAGGCAGCCCAGAGTCGCACAGCAAAACCCTGACAACTTCAGCCAGTGTTTCACTCCTGTGCTCTGCCACGCCTCTCTCTTGAGGAGACTTTGCACCCGTCACCTGGTGACGAATTCCCTTTTCCTTGAAGAACTCCTTCAGAGCAGACCCAGTGAACTGTGACCCACGGTCGCTCCTGAACTCTTGCACTTTGGTGGAGAACCTTAGTTCCACCTCCGCAACCCAATCCTGGATGAGTTGCGCCGCTTCCCTCTGCGTCCTGAGAGAGAAACACCATAAATTCTGAGAAAAATCATCTGCCACTGTCAGCAGATACCTGGCCCCACCCAGACTCTCACACTTCATTGGCCCTGTAAGGTCTGTGTGAACCAACTCAAAAGGTTTTGTGGTTACCCTCTTTACCCCGGGAAACCTGCACCTTTGAACCTTGCTGCATGCCCTGCACACTAGGGATCCCTCACATGGTGTGATTTTACAACCTTTGGTGCAGCCTGGCAACCTCTTAACATCTTCCAAACAAGCATGAGACATTCTCTTGTGCCATATATGAACACATGAATCATGGCTGGGAACACTAGCACACTGCGCCTGTGCTTTCCCTGCATTCCCCCCACCCTCCAGAGGTGTTTCCAGAACAAAGAGATTGTTCTTGCATTCCACGTTGACAAGTTGTCTCCCCCCTCTGAAAATGGAACAGGTATCATTTTCAAAACAAATTTTGTACCCCTGCTTCGCAAGAGCAGGTATCGATAACAGGCAACACTTCATCCCTGGTACAATGAAACACTCCAGCTCCGCCTGCAAAACAGAAACATATACATTTGCAGCATTAGAAACTTTCTTTTTTGTCCCGTCAGCTAATGTAACAGTCATTCCAGCTGAAACAGCCCTGCAATTCCGCAGCTCCCCAGCAGCTGGCGTTCCAATGAGGTGATGACTCGCTCCCGAATCAACAATCCACTTTACATCTGTGTCCCTGCTGGAATTGTTTTTCAAAGTTGCCAGAGAAGCCGTGAGATGATAACAGTCTCCCTTCTCTGAGTCACGTCCTTCCTGCGACTTCCCACGCCTGCCCCCTCTGCTGGACTGGTTGCCATGGAAACCCGGCTGATTCCCATGGGAAACGACCTTGGAGACATCCTGCCCTGTCTCCCTTGCTCTCTGTGGGCAGTTGCGACGCAGATGGTCAGGAGAATATAAACGTAGCAGCGACGAGTGGAAAAACACTGGGGTGAGCTCTCAGCTAGCAAAGCTTCTGGGCCAGCTCCGCCCCCTCTGAAATGGCACTCCTCCTCGTCATACACAGTGGGAATTTTTCCAAACTGGCCTTTGGGCTTCTCTGCCCCCCCGACACCTCCAACAGCACTCCGTGAGGCTGTAAAATCAGGGCTTCTGGCTGAGCACTCGGCGTCATCCTGCTCCTGGCCTCCTGCTGAGCTTTGACACAAACCCCTCAGCACTTTCCAGGCTTCACAGGCCGACTCAATGCCTTCCAAATGCGGCAATAGCTTAGCATGTACGCTTGCTCTCAACATGCAGATCTCAGCTCTCATAGCTTTCTCTCTCTGCATTTTCTCCTACAGCCCTGTTGCCCAAAACCAGGCTCTCACTTTCCTGACCCAGGTTTCCCACGACTGGGTGGTGAGCTCCTCAAGCTTCTCAAGCGGAGCTTCAAGCACCTCTTGGTCATCTGCCATCTTCCCCCGGGGCCCAGCGTACTCACGTAAACAAACAGCAGCTCTCCAGCTCCCGGTCCAGCAGATCGGCTCCTCCCAGCTGAGCTTCTTCCAGCCTCAGAGAAACAGCTCCAGAGCTCCAGCTGGCCCCAGCAACTTTTCAGCTAGCTTGCTGGCTTCCCCCACACGTGGGACGTTCCTGCAATGCTTCAAAGCGTTGGCAAGCATCCATAACCTGTTGGATTATGCCGGACAAGAGTGTAAACAGAGGCTAAACATGGAGCCTGGCACGCCTCCGCTTGCGCAGCTTTGCTGTTGTCCGTGCCGATCCAACGATCCTTCCTGCCTCTCTCTCTTGCCGGTAGCAGAGCGAACACAGCGGTGAGAAGCAATTGCAACAGTGTGGGTAATAATTCAGAGCAGACACAAGGCATTCCTTATCTTCTCTTGCCTTTAATCATGTAGAATAACACCATAAATTCAGACCTGGCGAGAACTGACACATTCTCCCTCTCGCATAGCGTCCCAGAGGCAGACTGAAACACTCAGCGTCAAACCCCTCCCTTAAGTGTTTCTAACCACGCCTCAGGAAAGAGACGTCACCAGAACTCTTTAACTCTGTGAGTTCTGAAACCAATAACAAAATATTCCCCTTGGCTGGGGAGGGCGGGGTATAAATAAATAAAAATTATTATTATTATTGTTGTTGTTGTTGTTGTTGTTGTTGTTAAAAACACCCTTCTGAACAAAAGTAAAAAGTGCATTCATTGCTTCACCCCAGTTGCATCTGGATCTGTCCACCATTGGGTTGCAGTCGAGGACAAAATGTGTCCCCCTTGCTCAAAAAGCACATTTATTATGTAAAAGGCATGTAACAAGTTTTCTTAAATTCTGTGACAATGAGCAGTATCTGGCTAACTAATTCTGTGCACCAGAATTTCTGCTCTTGGAAACTTGTAAAATAAAAGGAGGATTCTATGGATGCTTAGATCACAGTGGGGCAATGAGGAAGCCTCAGTGGGCATCCAACCGTCCTGAGAGACAATGAAGTGCATCTCCAGCTTTTTGTTTGTGTGTCGCTGCATCACACTGTTGTCTCATGCCAGGTTAAAACACTCAAGGTTCCCACACCAGGGAGGGAGTGTTGTTTTCAAATCTTGCTGTGTGGCCACAGCATGTGATTTTAACTTGCCCAGGAGATAGCAGGGATAGAGTTCCTCCCATTTTATTGCAACTCAGCTGCACACAAGAATTTGATCTGCTTAATCTAGTTAATTAGGCCTGTTTTCAGATTCTCTACTTTCATTATATTTTATAAATATAATGTCAGAGGCTGGACTGAGGAGGAATGGAGGGGGCTGCCCCCTTCTTTTCTGATTTCCTGAGGCCTGACAGATAAATTGTTTATTAATAATCTTGAGACTCCTTTGGGTATGATGGCCATTCTGAATTACATATGAGTTTATTTTTATCCGAACTTCATGTTGAAAATTTTATTTATTCATGTTCTAATGAAATTATATTTTTCAGATTTCTTAAATATACACATTTTAAAACTAACTAAAATTGTCATTTAGCCTCACAAGCACAATCTCCTAGTACCTGGGTAAAGGACTAATGTCAACATTTCTTTCCTTTTCTTCTAGCCCCCAAACATCTCCCCGATTTCACGTTCCAAGGCTGTGGAACAACAGATTTTTGTGCCATCCACAGAAGAACACTTGGATCTGGGGGATATGTCCTTTTTATTACCCAAAAAAGATGCTATAATGCTTCAGGAATCTCACACCAGCCTGAACATGAAGGGTAAATAGGACAGTGTAGACCTCCTCCTTGTGCATTGCAAAATCCATGGCAGTGAGGGGGAACTGGAGGCCTAGTGGTGAAATCCTGGACTCAGGATCTGTGGATCTTTCTATTTTGCTTTTGGTGGGGGTAAAGGGAAGCAAGGGGCAGAGAAAAATGGGTCAAAAATGTGTGGGTTGTAGATTCTAACTACAAAGAACCCTCTAGTGTATCACTAACAAATAATTTTTATTATGATCATTACAAAACAAAATAAATGGTTATGGGAAATAAAATTTTCGTTCTTAGTTCTGTTTCAGATACAAATGCAATTATTATTTGTTGGTTTAGCTGAAGCAATTACAAAATATAAAATAAATAAAACAGGATAAACGCAGAATAATTTTTCCTCCTTTTAATCGTCACTGTAAAAGCAGAACAGACCACTTTTTCAGAGGTGTATGGGCACTTGTCCCTTAATAAAAAGTTAATCATATACCCAATCTATCTCTCAGTTGAACAAAACTTCTCTTAAGTCCTCATTGTTGTTGTTGTTGTTGTTTAGTCGTGTCCGACTCTTCGTGACCCCATCTACCTTAGCACGCCAGGCACTCCTGTCTTTCACTGCCTCCTGCAGTTTGGTCAAACTCATGCTGCTAGCTTCGAGAACACTGTCCAACCATCTCGTCCTCTGTCGTCCCCTTCTCCTTGTGCCCTCAATCTTTCCCAACATCAGGGTCTTTTCCAGGGAACCTTCTCTTCTCATGATGTGGCCAAAGTATTGGAGCCTCAGCTTCACGATTTGTCCTTCCAGTGAGCACTCAGGGCTGATTTCCTGAAGAATGGATAGGTTTGAACTTCTTGCAGTCCATGGGACTCTCAAGAGTCTCCTCCAGCACCATAATTCAAAAGCATCAATTCTTCGTTGATCAGCCTTCTTTACGGTCCAGCTCTCACTTCCATACATCACTACTGGGAAAACCATAGCTTTAACTATACTAAGTCCTCATAGATGGGACAAACCAGCAAGTAGTTGGGTAGATATTTAGGAACCTCTATCTCCATGTAGGCAAACCTTTTATACCTAGGGCATCCGGTGATAGCATCCTTCAAAAAAGACGGACTTCATACACTGGAGTCACAGAGCTGTAAATGCTTTCCCCCATTTGGTATTTGTGTGCTGGTTACATAGTGATGGTGTTGAATGTGTAGTTTGGCATATCAAGGTGCAGGATGGTCCCACCCATGAGGCAAGGTGTGGTGACCATCTTAGGTGGCTGGATTGATAGGGGTCGTCAGGAACATGGCCCCCCAGAGCATAGCAGGACAGTCAGCCTCAGAAATTGAGCTGAGCTAGCAAAGGGCTAACTCTGCAGATGCGAGCTGTCTGAGTTTAGAGAGGACAGCCCACCCCCTTTTTCCCAGGGAATAATCTGTTTGTTCTCATGAGGAAGAGAGGAAGAGTTGGAAGCCAGGCAACCATCAGATAAGCCAGAGTCTGAGGCTGTGTCTTCTGGGGAAGAAAGGTAAAAAAGGTAAATGCCCCCGGACAGTTAAGTCCAGTAAAAGGCAACTATGGGCTTGTGGCGCTCATCTCGCTTTCAGGCCAAGGGAGCCAGCGTTTCTCCACAGACAGCTTTCCTTGTCATGTGGCCAGCATGACTTAACCACTTCTGGTGCAACGGGACACCGTGACGGAAACCAGAGCACATGGAAACGCCGTTTACCTTCCCACCACAGTGGTACCTATTTATCTACTTGCACGGGTGTGCTTTTGAACTGCTAGGTTGGCAGGAGCTGGGACAGAGCAACGGGAGCTCACCCCGTGATCGGGAAGCCAAGAGGCTCAGTGGTTTAGACCACAGCGCTACCCGCATCCCTCTGGGGAAGATACAGGCCAGCAATTCAGTCCCTGAATGAGGAGACTGGAGAAGCTTTAAGAGCAACAGAAGTGAAGGAGAAGAAAGGCGGGATTTTGGCATTCATGGATACAATGTTCCAAGACCCCCAGAGGCTGGCTGTCATTTCCAGGCAATTGCTTAATTTGAGGCAGGGGAGTAGAATAGTGATGCAATTTTGGTTGGAGTTCAATATGTGGTGACAACAGCTGGAGTGGGGGGATAAGCCCCTCGTGGCGTTGTATCGAGCCGGGCTTAATGGGGACTTACTGGATGAACTGGCCAGGATGCACCCCCTCCTCATTAGAGAGCATGGTACAGGCTTCTCTCTGCAACTATGGAACGAAGAATCAAAAGTAGGGGGCCAGGCAGGCAGCCATTAAAGATGGCTGGCATTCCTGATATTTCAGCGTGAAGGTTTGGCAGTATGCCCAGAGAGGAACTGGGGGAGGCAGGCTTCAGACTTCGTCGGCTGAGCGAGAGAGAAGGAGAAGAGAGAGGCTGTGTTTTGTCTGTGGCATGCCATGCTCTGGATGTGTTTTTCTTGTAAATAAATTACATAAAACTGATGGAGAGTCCTTGATGCTTATCCTTGGCCATTAGGAGGTGCTGCTAGTCTCCTCCAGTCCTTGTTTCCTGTGGATATATATATATCTATATATATAAAAAATCTTTATTGAGGTCCAAAGACCTATAGAACAATTTCAGAAGAAAATACAGTTAAGACAGCCAACCACAAAAGAGAGAGAGAAACTGAGGTGGTCATTTTGTTTTGTCTCGAGCTTGATGATCTTTGTTTCATTTGACTTCCCAAAGAAACTTTGCCATGGCCAGTGTAATATCATCAAACCTGTCATCCAAAAGGTATTTAATATGGGAGGCTTCAGATTTTTCCGGCAGATTTGCTGGTAGGGGTTTGATCATTTGGTCCCTTGCTTGCTCGTACTGCCCATAATGCAGTAAGATATGCTTCATGCAGTCGATGTCCTGAGGACATAAAGCCTGTTCTGATAAGTGATGCCTCTCAGTCTACCATTTAGCACTTCTGAAGGAAATACATTTAGTCTGGCTTTGGTAAATAAATGCTGATAGGTCGGTACAGACAGGTTCCTAAGCTATGAGGATATCTGAAAGTCATACCCATATTGGATTCCTGCTGCTACCGGGCCACAGATTAAATGGGGTTGAGATTGCAGGTCCCTATGTGAAATGTTTCCTGTGGAGATCTTTATTCCTCACCCCTCACATTGTTCCTGATGTCGATCTTCACTTAACCCCTTTTCCCCTGGAATGGGGAGGTACTATTTTGTGGTTTGCCTCAGCTGCCAACATGTCTTGGGCCAGCCTTAGCAAGGAGCACATTTGACAAGACAGGCAGAAGTGTGATGAGCACAGAAATAATGCTTTAAAATATGAGATTTCATATGGCAAGGTGCCACCTCAATAGCTAGCACACTCATACTCATCAATAAAGTGTAGCATTTCCTTATACCTAGCTAGAGGCTCCCCACTGTTATAAGTCAGCATCTCATTGAAACCTCCACCTCCTTTTAAAATTCCTAAGGGAAAGGATATGCACTCTGACAACTGAGCAAACACCAGCTTCCCTAGGAGCCAACTCCTAGGGGGCAAGGGGTCCTCCAATAAATTGTCTGAGGGAGCTGCCCCCCCCCCAAAGTTGATGGGCATTGCCATTCAGATGGTATGTGTGCACCACATCATGTGACTGATTGGGTGGGGCGGGGCTAACTAGCCCCTCACCCCTATATTGTTCACATTGGCACAGCTGACAACTTCCAAAAGGAGAAGCTTTGGGCAGCTCTAAGATAGTGCATATATTTTTATTCCTTGGTTTTACAAATTCCGCTTATGGGGAGATCCCAATTTTTTGTACCCCATAACAGATTTGTGGGGTGACTTTGACTTCATAGGTTTTGAGGGCTGGGGGAATCTGTATACACCCTTTCATTGATAGAGAGTTGACTGAATTAATCACCAATGTATTGTATTTACAAAGTGCTTATTCCAATTGAAAAACATAAACCTAGTTATTTAAAAGATTTCACCAGATCAGTGAGTGAGGTGCTCCTCAAGTTGCCACTTGTGCTTTTTAACCTATTGGCAGAAATCAAAACATTTGTCTTTTTATAATTAAGTTTAAGTTTTTCTTGCATTATCAAGTCATCTTTCTGATGAATACTTCAGAATGGGGAAGCATATATAGCAGACAGGAAGGATGAAAGTTACAGGACCCGGGGGGCCACTAGGGGCACCTTGGAAGATGGCTGCCAATACCATCTGTCCAGCTTGCACGAGGTAATTAGAGGCTGATTATGGGGAGTAAATCAGTCTCCCTCATCTTTCCAGGGAACTGGAAAGATGCTGCCCTTGCCCGCGGTTGCCATAAATCACCCCCGAGTTCGGATAAAGGAGGGGGTGAGAGGCACTGGGTGGAAAGCCCTCGGGCAGCCTCGGAGCTCCCTGCCAGCTGCTTTCTTCGTTGCCACCACCCCACTTCTCACGGGGACACACAGAGTCCAGACAGTTGTTAACACAAGCAAATAATGAAGTTTATTTTTAAGTGCAGGAATAAGCGTATGGTTTCGGTTTATTTTTCTCTTGTCAGTTTCTTAAATCTTAGTTCCTAACAACTTCAAACTGAATTATTCCCAGCTATCTATCTAACTCCCTTACAATTCCTCTCACTCTCTCACAATACAACTCGACCAACCCACTGCCTATTCCACCCTCTTCCTTCTCCAACACCCAAGCCTCAACTGCCAACTGACAAACCTCAACTCCCAACTCCCAAACCTCAACTGACTTTTCAAAACCTCCCACTCTATCTTTTGCTCCCCCCTCGCATTCTCACTGGCCAATCACATCACACCCATTTTAACCCTTTCTTTGATGCATCATAGGAGGCAAACGCCACAATTCCCCATCCCTCTTGTGTTTAACTGGTGATGTCATATGACACTCCACCCCAAGAGTCCCATCCCACCTCCAAGGGCCACCATGAAAATGATTTTTGGGGGGGTTCACACAACCCACCTGTGATGATGGCACACCACTACTTCCTTCATGTGGGCAGGGACCACCCCCTTTTGCAAGAAGGCATTATCACCTCCCTGACCCAGTCAGCTGTCCCCTCTCTGCTAGTATTCCTCAGGCAAGAGGGGCAAGGGGCAATGTCCTTGAATGTTACCAACTGAAGCTCATCCAACACAACAGGGCTAGACCGTGCTCTGCATACCCCTTGAGATTCATCTGCAGTAACAGAGGGGTCACGTTTCCAGTGGATGCAAGCAATTACTTCCTCAATATTTTTTGCAAACAAGTCACAGCATTGACAAGTCACAAGCACCCTCCCTGGCTCCCAATGACATGCCATCCCCATTTTCACCTTGGAGAATACCTCACCCAGCCTCTCACCCTGGGAGATGGCACCAGGTTGAGATTTCCCACACCACCACTGGCAGCACATTAAGCCTTTATTTTATTTTATTATTGCAAAAGCTCAGACCAATGCTTTCATATCATCATGTGGTTGAGATATCTTAAATTCTGAGAATTAGAGATATCTAAATACTGTTAGTATCAGAAAATACAAAAGACACACTGATACAAAGGAAATGAGTAGAAAGAGGTATATTTAAACAGAAATAATAGCAAAAATGATGGTAATGGTGATGATGCTAGGGTCTATAAAAGAGAGAACAACATTAAAGTAGGAAAGAGAGGAGAAAAGAAAGGGGGAAATAAGAGAAAAAGGAAAGGAAAGGAAGAAAGGAGAGGGGAAAGAGAAATATGGGGAAGAGAGGAATGTGTGTTTGTTTAAAATGCAGATGAAAGCTGTTCGGAAGGCAGATCACTGAAGATAGGTCACAAGAGGAGATGTTATCTACAACCTTTTCATTCCTGTAGCTTATGAAAAGGGCCCTTTTTTAGCGGCAGCTAAAAAAGCCAATGCAATTCTGGGCTGCATCAATAGTATAGCATCTAGATCAAGGGAAGTAATAGTGCCACTGTTTTCTGCTCTGGTCAGACCTCACCTGGAGTACTGTGTCCAGTTCTGGGCATCACAGTTCAAGAAGGACACTGACAAACTGGAACGTGTCCAGAGGAGGGCAACCAAAATGGTCAAAGGCCTGGAAACGATGCCTTATGAGGAACGGCTAAGGGAGCTGGGCATGTTTAGCCTGGAGAAGAGGAGGTTAAGGGGTGATATGATAGCCATGTTCAAATATATAAAAGGATGTCACATAGAGGAGGGAGAAAGGTTTTTTTCTGCTGCTCCAGAGAAGCGGACACGGAGCAATGGATTCAAATTACAAGAAAGAAGATTCCACCTAAACATTAGGAAGAACAGCTTTCAACTGTGTCCCCAGACCAAGGGAAACCATCAATCAGCCTTACCAGGGTGGTTTCAGTCCCATGGTGGGGCCTGAAACCCAACTGGAAGGAATCCAAATGGCATGCTTGAAGTTATTCTGTGACTCAGTCAGCTTGCCAATATTTGAGAATGGGTGATAATTGGTCAAGACACTCAGGATGAAAGAGAGAAATGTGCTAAGAGGAAGACACGCTTGGTAAACCCTTACCATGATCAACTCCCTCCTGGAAACCTATCTGTGGTGCCAGTGTGGTGTAGTGGTTAAGAGTCTCGTAATCTGGGGGACCGGGTTCGCGTCTCCGCTCCTCCACATGCAGCTGCTGGGTGACCTTGGGCCAGTTACACTTCTTTGAAGTCTCTCAGTCCCACTCACCTCACAGAGTGTTTGTTGTGGGGGAGGAAGGGAAAGGAGAATGTTAGCCGCTTTGAGACTCCTTAAAGGGAGTGAAAGGCGGGATATCAAATCCAAACTCTTCTTCTCTTCTTCTTCTCTTCTTATGTTCCCGCTGTGGAAGAACGTGTGTATCCAGAATTGGTCTCCACAGTCACTTACAGACTCACTGTTAAGACCATGTTCATGGAAGACAATCTTACTTGGCTATGAGTGATTGCCAAAGAAAGGACAATGTGTTGCTTTCTCTAGGTAATCTAGGATTCCTTACTATTCAATGGACCACTTGTCCTCTCATTCCTAATCTTCCAAAGGACCAAGTTCTCATGGCACCTCCCAGGCAGTTCCAGCCCACTTAATAGGACAACCAAAGGAGGAAAATTAGAAATCTCTGGGAGCTTCCAAATCTTTATCCCATAGGTTTCTTCCAGTATTATAGTCTTGGCTCCCAGATTCTCCTGCCCTTCATCACTATATCCATGTATTCAATATCCAATCTAACAGCACATTGACCTCTCTTCTCTAGCTCCACTGAGTACTCCCTATTCTAGAGGAAATTAATGGAACACAGAATTTCTGGTTTCTACTCACCTACTGAAAACAAGCTCAAGAGGAGGCCTGTGCACAGGAGAGTCTTCATGGTGTTGGGATGATCAAGAGCTAAGAAGGACTTCAAGAAGACCTCATCCCAAAAAGGCAATGGATACAACTATGAGCTTACAGAGGAATTTATACTCAGGGATGGGGGCATCAGGCAGCACTTGCGAACAACTAGTTTAATGAGACGTGGAAACTGGCACAAATGGAGGCTGCATGTTTTCCCAGAGAGCCTGTCATGTGGTCTTGGAACACAAATCACTTTTGAAATTGCATGCAATCTTTTCCAGGAACACCATGAAATTTTGGCAAATGAGAATCCAAGTTACCCCCAGTGTTCTTCACAGTGGGTTTGTGAAAGCGTTTTCACAATCATATTCACGGGGCTCGGTCTACACATGATGTGATCTTCCCCTCCAGGCAAGTTGGTATCTCTTGGACTTAAGCTATGTTGGATGGACAATTATTTAGCATTCCATAATAAAATTATTCTAAATATATATATTTTTTATTCTTAAGCTTAATAAAGGCATTATTATCTACTCTTTGAATTCATAACCGAGGGAGCAGGCTTAGTCGTTATTTGAGGACTATCCCTGCCTCCGGGTCTGGTCTTGACTGGATGGATACGGGAATCAACAAGAGAAGCCCACATGACCTGATGGTGTTGCTGTGTAATGCTAGGTCAATGATTCATAAGACCACTGCCATCCATGACTTGATCATGGATGGGGGACTTGACCTGGCATGTGTAACAGAGACTTGGTTGGATTAAGCAGATGGGCCTGTCTTAGCTGCTGCTTGTTCACCAGGTTTCCCAGGTCATGTGGGTGGGGAGGGGGGTTGCAGTGATTTTTAGGAATTCATTAGCTTGCATTAGGCATCCTACTGGGAAGACCCAGTTCTCTGAGTGCATGTTATGGAAGTTGGGCAATAGGGGCAGCACAGGATTCCTTTTGGCTTATCGAGCTCCCCGCTGCACCAAGGATTCCCTGCCTGAGCTGCTTCAGGTTGTGGTGGATGTTCTCCTGGAGACACCTAGTTTGGTTGTCCTAGGTGATTTTAACATCCATGCTGACACGACCTTACAAGGGGCTGCTCGGGACTTCGTGGAAAGCATGGCCTCCATGGGGCTATCCCTGAATAAGTTTGGCCCAACTCATAGTCATGGACATGCCTTAGACCTGGTTTCACCTCTAGTGACGTGGGTGATCTGACACTAAGTAAAAGTGAAACAAAAGAAGTGCCATGGTCAGATCAATTCCTGGTTCAACTGGACTTCTCCGCGACCCTTCCCCTCTGCAGGGAGGTGGGACCAATTTGGATAGTCCGCCCCTGCCACTTAATGGATCCAAATGGTTTCCAGAGAGTGTTGGGGGATGCTTTATCCCATGTTGATGACCTTTCAGCTGCTTCCCTGGTGACCCACTGGAATGCGGAGTTAACTAGGGCTTTTGGGTGTCTGGCTCCGAAGCGCCCTCTCCGATTACATGGAGCCTGAAGAGCCCCGTGGTTTTCTTCAGAGCTGACGGCGAGGAAACAATCGCTGAGACAGCTAGACCGTCGGTAGCGGAAAACTCATTCTGAATTGGACCGGACACGGGTTAGAGCTCAACATCGAGCCTACCATGTGGTGATAGCAACAGTGAAGAAGACTTTCTTCACCACCTCTATTGCATCTGCAGAAAATAATAGCAGGAGACTCTTTCAGGGGTTCGCAATTTAACGGAACCACCTTTACCACCGCGACCTTGTAAAGACCCCAAGATCTCCTGCAAGGATTTTGCAAAGTTTTTTGCAGATAAAGTCGCTCATATTTGGAAGGAGGTAGACACCACCATGGGAGCAGGGCCAGGGCGGGAGAGTGCTAGAGCCCTGTCTAGTCAAGTTGCATGGAATCAATTTCAATCCGTTACCCCCGAGGATGTGGACAGGCTGCTTGAACGCATGAAACCAACCACCTGTCTCCTTGATCCTTGCCCAATCCCTGATTGGGGTTACAAAATAGCAGGCAGCACTCACCGCGGGGCCTGCAGTATGCCTGAGCCACACGTCTCGGGCGCCCACAGGCTCCGCTCTTTTCCCATAAGGATTGGAATAGCCAGGGCTAAGAATGAATGACCAGACCGTGTCATCTACCCCACTCACAACATTACCACCTGAGAAAGCTATCTCAGTTGATAACATATTTTTTAAAGCATCCCTAGTATGCTATCCTTCCCTGGATTCTTTGACAGATTTCAGGCGAAGGGGATCGAGATATGGATATGCTCGTACCCCTTCCAATCTGCGCCTCATCCCGAGGGACGAGGGTAGGGTGAGCAAGGATTACTCACCTCCGTCACTGGTGCTGTGCAATGCCAGGTCTATAGGCAACAAAACCGCCACCCTGCGAGATTTCTTTATCTCGCAGGGGGTCGACCTGGCTTGTGTGACGGAGACCTGGGTGTGCGAAGGGGCAACAGTTACCTTATGAGAGATGGCGCCCCCGGGTTTCTCTGTCCTCCACCAGTCATGGACTGTGGCCGGGGGGGAGGGGTGGCATTATTAATCCGGGAAGATTGTCCTTTCAGGGCTCTACCATCGCCATTGATCCCCGGCATTGAATGTATTGGCCTAGTGTGGGGCTCCGAGGAGAGCTTGGCTGTCTGGCTGGTGTACTGGCCACCTAGCGCACCAGCAGCCACCCTGTCAGGCCTATTGGAGGCGGTGGCCGGCGGGGCCTTCGAGTTCCCTAACCTATTGGTATTGGAGGACTTCAACATCCATGCTGATGCCACTCCCTCCTCACAGGCTCTGGACCCTGGTGTCTTCCATGGCGACACTAGGGCTCTCCCAGTTTGTTTCGGGCCCCACACATCAAGCAGGCCACACGCTGGATTTGATATTTGGCGTAGGTATAGATGTGATAATGTCTCCTTCGATGAAGGTGCCATGGTCTGATCACTACGCTCTGAAAGCCAGGATTGACTTTCCACCCCCACCCTGCTTAGGTGGCGAGCCGATTTGGGCTCGCCCGCAGAGGCTGATGGACCCTGATAGATTCCGCCAAGCCTTGCGGGACCTTGCTCCCCCTGGCGACTCATTGACTGAGCTTGTTGAGGGCTGGAATATCCAGCTCCTGGCAGCCATCGATGAGATCGCACCTAAGCGCCCTCTGTGACCCCGCAGAAACCGGGCTCCCTGGTTTACGGAGGAGCTCCAGAAAATGAAGCAGGACCTCAGACGGCTAGAGCGAGTATGGCGGGGTGCCCGTGACGGAGCCTCAAGAACATCTTATAGGGCTTTTATGAAAACCTAGGAGATGGGGTGAAGGCTGCTAAGAAGTCTTACTTCTCGGACTCCATTGCATCTGCTAGCTCTCGCCCGGCGCAATTATTTAGTATAATCAGGTCTTTAACGTCTCTTGAGGGACAGCCAAATTTAAATAACAATTTGACACACAGCTGTGAGGCATTTGCGAGCTTTTTTGCGGAGAAGGTCTTGTTGCTCCGCCATGACCTCCATGCCAATTTGGATACAATAAAGGAACTGGAGGCCCCTCGACTGTCCTCGGGTCCAGTATTGGACCACTTCAACCGGATATCCTCAGCCGATGTGGACAGACTCCTCCGAGCTGGAAAGCCCACCACCTGTCCTCTCGACCCGTGCCCGTCTTGGCTGATTAGAGCGTGTCCAGACGAGGAGCGGGCCCTCCTGGGGGATATCATCCATTTGTCCCTTGGCACGGGGACATTCCCAGGGGAACTGAAGGAGGCAGTGGTGCGCCCGCTCTTAGAATCATAGAATCATAGAGTTGGAAGAGACCACAAGGGCCATCGAGTCCAACCCCCTGCCAAGCAGGAAACACCATCAGAGCACTCCTGACATATGGTTGTCAAGCCTCTGCTTAAAGACCTCCAAAGAAGGAGACTCCACCACACTCCTTGGCAGCACATTCCACTGTCGAACAGCTCTTACTGTCAGGAAGTTCTTCCTAATGTTTAGGTGGAATCTTCTTTCTTGTAGTTTGGATCCATTGCTCCGTGTCCGCTTCTCTGGAGCAGCAGAAAACAACCTTTCTCCCTTCTCTATGTGACATCCTTTTATATATTTGAACATGGCTATCATATCCTTAACCTCCTCTTCTCCAGGCTAAACATGCCCAGCTCCCTTAGCCGTTCCTCATAAGGCATCGTTTCCAGGCCTTTGACCATTTTGGTTGCCCTCCTCTGGACACGTTCCAGTTTGTCAGTGTCCTTCTTGAACTGTGGTGCCCAGAACTGGACACAGTACTCCAGGTGAGGTCTGACCAGAGCAGAATACAGTGGCACTATTACTTCCCTTGATCTAGATGCTATACTCCTATTGATGCAGCCCAGAATTGTATTGGCTTTTTTAGCTGCCGCGTCACACTGTTGGCTCATGTCAAGTTTGTGGTCAACCAAGACTCCTAGATCCTTTTCACATGTACTGCTCTTAAGCCAGGTGTCACCCATCTTGTATTTGTGCCTCTCATTTTTTTTGCCCAAGTGCAATACTTTACATTTCTCCCTGTTAAAATTCATCAAGAAAACATCATTAGATCCTTTAGATCTATCCAAGTACCGCCCGGTTTTGAATCTTCCGTTCCTGGGTAAGGTGATTAAGAGAGCGGTTGCTGAACAGCTTGGTGGGTTTCTGGATGAAACATCGACTCTGGATCCATTCCAGTCCGGCTTCCGCGCTGGTCATGGGACTGAGACCGCTCTGGTTGCCCTAACAGATGATCTTCGTAGACAGCTGGATCGAGGTGGGTCGGGGCTGCTGATTCTTCTAGATCTGTCAGCAGCTTTCAACATGGTCAATCACGAACTTCTGGACCACCGCCTTGCCGACGTGGGGATCCAGGGCACAGTCCTTCAATGGCTGCGCTCGTTTCTCTCTGGTCGGGGACCAGAGGGTGGCGCTTGGGGGGGAATTGTCATCGCCCCATTCCTTGGTGTGTGGAGTACCTTAGGGTGCGATACTCTCCCCAATGCTTTTCAACATCTTTATGCGCCCCCTCGCCCAGCTTGTCCGGAGTTTTGGGCTGGGTTGCCATCAGTATGCTGATGACACCCAACTCTATCTGTTGATGGATGGCCATCCTGACTCGGCCCCAGACACACTGACCAGATGTTTGGAAGCTGTGGCTGGATGGTTACGTGGGAGCCGGTTGAAGCGAAATCCTTCGAAGACAGAGGTCCTGTGGCTGGGACGGGACGATATAGGATTGGGGGGGCAACTCCCATCTCTTGCGGGGGCACAATTAGTGCCAGCACCGTCCGTTAAGAGTTTGGGTGTAATCTTCGACACCTCCCTTTCCATGGAGGTGCAGATTGCAGCTACAACAAAGGCGGCATTTTTCCATCTCTGCCAAGCTAAGCAGTTGGCTCCTTACCTCTCTCGCCCTGACCTAGCCACTGTGATCCACGCGACGGTCACCTCCAGACTGGATTATTGTAACTCGCTCTACATGGAGCTGCCCTTGAGACTGACCCAGAAACTCCAGCGGGTGCAGAATGCTGCAGCGAGACTCCTTACAAGGTCTTCGCTGCGAGATCACATTCACCCGGTGCTATACAAGCTGCACTGGCTCCCGGTGGAGTACAGGATCAGGTTTAAGGTGCTGGTTTTAACCTTTAAAGCCCTATACGACCTAGGACCCTCGTACCTACGGGACCGCCTCTCCTGGTATGCCCCACAGAGAAACTTACGGTCTTCAAATAAAAAATCTTGAAGGTCCCAGGCCACAGAGAAGTTAGGCTGGCCTCAACTAGAGCCAGGGCTTTTTTGGCCGTGGCTCCGATCTGGTGGAACACTCTGTCACAAGAGACCAGGGCCCTGCAGGACTTGACATCTTTCCGCAGGGCCTGCAAAACAGAGCTGTTCCACCAGGCCTTTGGCCAGGGCACAGCCTGACTCCCTCCCTCGGCAATCTTCGCGGAGCTCTGGCCCAATGGTTGCCAGTGGCTTGAATTAATTAATTTTATAATGAATGATTTTAGAGTGTTGTTTGTGCTGTACTTTTGTACTGTTTTATTGTTGTTAGCCGCCCTGAGCCCGGCTTTGGCTGGTGAGGGTGGGATATAAGTAAAAAAATTTATTATTATTATTATTATTATTATTATTATTATTATTAGGGCTGATCAGCTCCTTTTAAACTGCTGTACAAATGTAATGTAGGCATGCAGCGATACACTGAATGGTAGTTTTCACATTCTGGAAACCTGAAACTTTGAACATTCAGCGTAGCCAATGTTAAATGTTGAGATTTTTGAGACACTCAGATCTCCACTTGTTTCACTTCCTATACCCTTATGAAAGCACTTGTTCCTAGGTATTGTTCTGACGCTCCTCTTGTCCTGAAGCTAAGGTGGATTTGGAAGAGGTGTAATATCTGGCAAAAGTCCAGTATGTTCCGGAAAATGATTTCATCTGATTACAACACTGAATGAATGTTTTTAATTAGAACGTCATGCATTATGCAGAAACTTGCCGGCAACCATACTGCTGAGGTGCAATGCAATTTCTACAGCTTAATTTGCACTTTTGTCAGGACCATCTTGTGCTAACCATCAAGATTTATCAGCATTTTGGAGCTTGATGATCCAGAGTAGATCCTGCCTTGTGAATGAATTAATTCCCTGAAATACCAGGAAATGATTCTCCTAAAAGATGATGTGGAAAACATATTAATGACTCCTATTTCCACCTTTAGTGGGAATGCCATTTGTGTTAGGCTCTTGTTATGTTATTATAAAAATATAACATCCTCCCAAAGTTCGTTTGTACTGTTTTGGAAGGGAATCAAATACCAATTCCATGAGAACCTGCATCTTAGGTTGTGTTTAAAAACCAAGTGGGGGGAAATGGCTTCCAAATATAATTTTAGTTGGCAGTAAACATAATTAGAAGTGTGTTTGTGTGTGAAAGACAGCAAGCAGACACTCTATTGGAGTGTGTGTTTGAGTGTGTGCACGCGCACGCATGTGTGTTCCATCAATGGTACTTTCTTCTGAGTAGGCTAGTATATAATTGTGTGGTAAGAAATAAATAGCTCTTGCTTACACCAACAGTGCACAGGAGCATAAGAAAGTTCCCTCATAGGAATATGAGAAGAGCCTGCTGGATCTGGCCAATGGCACTTCTAGTCCAGCATACCGGCCAATGGCACTTCTAGGTATCTTGTCATGCATGTGTGTGCTGCTGGGCACCTGCGGTCTGGGGCCCAAGTCGGCGGCTCTGCCAAGAGGCCATTATAGGGGACTGATCTGGCCTGACATTGGGGACTGATCTGGCCTCCAAGGACTGCAGCACAGCAAAACGTCCCTTGGAAGCTGGATTTGCTGCTCCTGTGGATCTTGCTACCTGATGTGGTCACTTCACCTGGCCTCATAGGTAGGCCAGCCCTGCCACTTGACATGCTAAACTACCCATTCAGACTATCACAAATATCAAATGGAGAAAAGAATTTAAAGTTCTGTGTCTCAAGTCTATGAACTTGAGTTGAAGGAGACTGTCTCTGGGTCCTCAGTGAAGAAAGAGTTTTACTTCACTCCTGTGTTAGAGTATATGAGTTTAGGCATGCAGAGAAAGAGGACAAGAAAGGGTTAATTTAGGTGTGCTTGTCCTGCACCTGCAGCTGGTTAAGTGTGAGTCAACAAACGTGAGAGTGAGTCAGAATGAAATATAAATACTTTTAAAGTTTGTAGAAAGCTAGCTTGTGTTTGGCTAGAACCTAATCTGTGTTGGACTACTGCAGGGAGGTCTTGTTGATGGAAAGACCTTTCATTACTTTTGCTGTAAACTGTCTACTGAGAACTAACAACAGATGGAGGTAGCATTGTTTTATTATACAAATGTATCTAACTGCTAAAGCTGAGAAATTTCTTAAGGATCTAGGAAAGCCAAGGGACTGCATTATACTTTGCACTAACTGTCAATAAACGAACTGACCTTACCCAAACTGTCTGGATTTTTCCTTTGACAACCACATCCTGGCTTTTCATTTGCACAACCCACTGGCACATTGGATGGGCACTTTGCACATGCCCCAACAACCTCTTACTGGTTTGCTCAATTTATAAGGACTTAAGAGCAGCCTTGCTCAAAGATTTAAATCTCCCAATTGGGAGATTTGTTATTTTAGTAACTTTTTGTTAGTCCCCCTACACTTCTGAAAAAAGTTGCCTCTTTTTCCTTTAAGTGGCAATCTTAAGGAGAAATGCTTGTAGTCAAATTCTTCAGAGGAGCAAATTCTTATCTAACAAAATGTCTGTTTGTAATAATTATTTTAACAGTGTAATGTCCTTTATTCTGTTTTTGTCTGTTTATTTATCTTTTGTAAACAAAACTATTTGTAGTTGTATCTTAAAGAAACAGATCGGAGAACCAGCATTAATTTCCCATAACCATTTATTTTTTATCATAATGAAAAAATAACTAATTTTAATGATACACTTCAGGGGGTGTAGAACTAGAACGCAAAACCCCCACATTCTGACCCTCTTTTCTCTGCCCCTTTCCTTTCATTCCATCAAGAGAGAGGAAGAACCAGAGATCCTAAGGCCTGGCTCTCACCACTGGCCTCCAACTGCACCTCATTGCTGTGAATTTTGGAATCCATAAGGAAGGAGGTGTGCACTGTATCCAATTTAACCTTCAAGCTTAGGCTGGGATGAGATTTGTGAAGCATTCTTGGGTGACAAAAAGCGTAAATTTCCCAGCACCGATTACAAAGTTTCCACTTTTCCAGATGGCACAAAGGTCTGTTGTTCCACATCCTTGCAAAGTGATATCTTAGCTCTTACCATCCAAGGGAACAGCAGCCGCACGCTTAATGCAAGGAAGCTGGCTGGCCATCGTTAACTGCTAGAACTGATCACATCAGATTTAATTACCTGAAAAGACTGTCCTCCATGCCTTGCGAGTGCTTGCCAGGCCTGTGCTATGTGGAACTGGAGAACAGCCAATGGTGGGAATCTGACACTCAATGTTATTTGAACTCTTGTTATTTCCCTAAACGAGAGGATATTATATCCACAGACAAACACCAATTAAGTGATTGGTGCCACTGAATAGAATCACTATGATCAAATCTTCTAAATGCTCTCCTTGGTTCCCCCTTCTAAAAATGATCCATTTTAGAGTCAGTTACCTGTCGAATCACCAGCCGGCCTCATTTAGATTGGCTTTTACAAGCTATGCCGTTCACCGTCTTAGACAGACAACTTAATAGGGTACCATACAAAGACAGACTCTGTATATGTGGGCAACCGCAGGTGGAAGACATATTGCACTATTTACTATTTAGCCCACTATACATTGGACCCAGGAGGAGATTTCTCATCTTACCATCCATACAGGAAAGATGTCTCTCCCCGACAGAGAAGGTCCTATGGCTTCTAAGCAATGTAAATGCTTCAGTGACTCATAAAGTCACCCTTTTTACTTTGGCGGCCAAAAAGATCAGAAAAAAGACAATACAACCATGAACTGGAAGGGAGACACAGTGATCTAAACAGAGACAATTATTTATGATGTGAAACCCCTTTTGCTTGTATTTATTTTTGATTCAGATTTGTCATGGCCAATGGCTAGTATAATAAAGATATTTGGATTTGGTTTGGCTCTTACTAAAACCTGGGGGCGGAGGGAGACAGAGAGATAAATGTTGAAACTAGTGTTTCACCAGGGGCTTGGAGGTTGTGTTTGTGGAGGTGAATGAGAATGAGAATGTTAATAAGTTAATATGTCAGATTTGTAATATGTAAATTTAAGAAATCTGAACATGAATATACAATTTTTTCAACATCAGAAGCTCAGATAAAAAGTAATAATAATAATAATAATAATAATAATAATAATTTATTATTTGTACCCCGCCCATCTGGCTGGGTTTCCCCAGCCACTCTGGGCGGCTTCTAACAAAGATGAAAGATACACTAAAATGTCACATATTAAAAACTTCCCTGAACAGGGCTGCCTTCAGATGTCTTCTGAATGTCAGGTAGATGTTTATCGCTTTGACATCTGATGGGAGGGTGTTCCACAGGGCGGGCGCCACTACCGAGAAGGCCCTCTGCCTGGTTCCCTGTAACTTGGCCTCTCACAGTGAGGGAACCACCAGAAGGCCCTCGGAGCTGTAACTCAGATGTAATTTAAATTGCCATCAAAACCAAAGGAGTATCAAGAGACCAATATTATTAATAAACTGGTTGTATTTATTAAATGTAACCAAATTAGAGGATCTGCAAAGCAGCCTCATTAACCGGATTAAGCAAATCAAATTCACGAGTTGCAATAAAATGAAGGGAATTTGATTCCGGCTACTTCCTGAGTGCCCATTCAACACGCCAGCAGATTGTACAAATGGAAAACCCAGAATAGGGTTGCTTTTGCCAGAGAAGATGTGGGTTGCCTTTCCAAGCAGGCTTCTCCTCCTCACCAGGCCTTTCCTCTTTCTTGCACCCTGAAGTAGCAACATGCTGGATCAGATCATTCTGCTGATAAGTGAGAGGATCTGATCCTGCACAGTGTCAGTGACCATGTCCCAGTCATATTTTTTACTGTATGTCAAAATACATTTCAAGAACCAATAAACAAATCTCTTACCACCCTCCACTGCTTTGGATATAGAAAAGGATATATGTGGCAAACTATCCCAAAACCTTTCAACTGAGAGGAGTTGGCTTACTTTCTTTTGTCTATCGAAGGTGGTCAGGGTATTCTTTTCTTTCTTTTAAAAAATCCTGTTTCTGCCATTTTTTAAAAAAATCTCATGGCTGGTTGCAACAGCTGGGAGGGCATCTGTGGACTTTTGGCATGGCTCTCTTTGTGTCAGCCAGCCCAGGAAGGGGAAGTGAGATTCAATGGCGTAGGACAGGCATAGGCAAACTCCGGCCCTCCAGATGTTTGGGACTACAATTACTATCATCCGTAGCTAACAGGACTAGTGGTCAGGGATGATGGGAATTGTAGTCCCAAACATCTGGAGGGCCGGTGTTTGCCTATGCCTGGTGTAGGATACAAATTGGTTTTAAAAATAAAATAAAACATTGTCTATCCTAAGGCAGTGATGGCACACGCACCATCGCCCCAGCAGGGCCGTTCCTGGGTGTTGGCAAAGTGGGCAGCCACTCCCCCCCCCCCCGCCCATGGCATTGCGGGAAACACTCCCTAGAGCGCTTGCTGGCCACAAGTTATTGGAGATTGCTCAGAAGGTTTTTGTGAACCGAGACACAGAAGCTAAGAGGGAGGCGGAGAGGAGGATGAAGAAGAAAGCAGAGTTACTTGCTCTGGCCATCACAGGGGCACCTCAAGGGAAAGGGAGGGGATGGTCCCCCTCAGGTCGAACCCCCTTAGGGAGAAATCAATGTCCCATCTGCAAACAGGAAGTGCACTGGAAAAATGAGTGCCCTAACACGGGTTCAAGACAGAATCGTGGCAAAGGATGGAGGGGACAAGGACAAGGAGGAGGAAACAGAGGACGTGGAAGAGGATATGTGAAGGAGGGACCTTACCAGCCAGGCACCCCTGGACTGAACCCCAGAGCCAATGAATATGAGGGACTCGCAGCCATGATGGGGCAGGAAAATGACTACTAGGACAGACCGGGTTCTTTCCCCTTCGGCCCACGAGAACCTATGGTCAAATTGAAGGTGGGGGACACAGTCCATCGACTTCTTGGTGGATACAGGGGCCCAACATCCTGTAGTCACTGAACCCCTTTCCAAACCCAGCACCCTGAGAATCCCTGCAATGGTAGCAACCAGAGAGAGAACAATTAAACCCTTTTTGCAAGCCCAAGAATGTGAAGTGGGAGGACATTTGGTCACTCACCAGTTCCTGTATGTGCCTGAATGCCCTCTACCATTGATGGGACGGGACCTGCTTAACAAGCTGTGAGCCTAGATAACCTTTTCAGATGAAGGCATGAATTTGAAGATTCCCCAGAGAATCTTAAGCCTTACAATACCAAGAGACAGTGCATGGAAATTGTTGGTGGTCTTGAGGGAACAAGGCAAAGGGGGGTTAATGCAGCCTGACAGCTCACCCCTGAACTTTTAGGCATTCTGCCAGGGGTTTGGGCAGAAGGCAACCCCCCAGGATTTGCAAAGAATGCAACCCCAATAGTAGTGAATACTCCAGGTGAAGCCAGGAGCAGCCATCCCCAAAATGAGTAGTCCAGGTGAAGCCAGGAGCAGCCATCCCCAACATGGAATGAGGGATCCTAGTCCCCTGCCATTCTACCTGGAACACACCTTTGCATTTCAAAGTATCCCCTATAGAGCAAGTTGGACCCATAGGAGGGACTGAGAGAGCCTGAAGGGCCCTGCTTGCCTCTTTCCATCTGCCTTGGGGTGGGGCCTGAAGGGCTCTATAAGGACTGTGGCTGCTGCAGCTGCTGCCGCCCAGTGGGGGACTGACCTGCTGAGAGCCTGGGGGTCCCTGCCTTGCCTTTTAAAAATGTTTTTATATAGTTTTAACTTACAGTGTTTTAAATTTTGGTTTATGATTTGGTTTTAGCTGGGTTGGGGTGGGATTAATGTCTACTTGGGGTTGAGGGTTACTCTAATTTTTAATATGAGTGTAAATTATTGGGTTTTTTTCAATTAGTTTTATTGTTTCATAGAGTTTGTATTTTTGTATTCTTAAGGGGAGAGGGTCAGGGCTGCCGGGGAGTGGGCCCCAGCCAACAGAATGGCTGGGGCAGGTTACACGGGGGTGGGGGATGCGCTGGGACACCCGATCTCAGTGATCATCAGGGGGTTTGGGCTGGGTGTTCATCAGTATGTGGATGATACCCAGTTCTACCTCTCTTTTAAATCAGAACCAGTGAAGTTGGTGAATGTCCTGTGTGAGTGTCTGGAGGCAGTTGGAGGATGGCATCTAACAGATTGTTGAATCCTGACATCAGAAGTAACTTAGGGTTGCCATATGTCTGGGATATCCCAGACATATCCTCTTTTGGGGGGACCTGGCCATCCAGGGTATTTTTATTATTATTTTAAATCAAAGTTTGGGATTTTTTAAATTATTCTTCTTCTTCTTTTTTAATTGGGCATGGCTTGGGTTCGGGGGTTGGCAGCCCAGGTGCTGGATTGAGCTCTGGCAGCTCCAAAGAAGCTCAATAACTTTGCAGTTAAGAACTTTCCAGATTTTTCCTTCTAAAGATATGGCAACTCAATGGCCATATCATGGTTTTCAGTTTTCTTCTTCTTCTTGACCTTCAAGAACTAACATTCATTGCACCATCATTGCATAGATATTATTCACTTGAAAAGAGCCAACACAAGACACAGTATTCATCTACCTTATCCATTTTATTCTCATCATGATTCAGAATAAATGTACAGGGGAAATGTAACACCTGTACCAAATGTTCTGTAACTAGAGCTCACAACCCACAATTTCATGCCCTCTTGCGCCTGCCTCCTGGAAACACATTCACTCTGCAGCATCTTTAGAGATCTTCCAAGTCGTCGGAGATTTTGCAAGTCTCAGGATGGGTATTGATTTCTTCTGTACCCTTTAAGCTGTGAGTCATATAATCTTTGGGATCCCAACATGTTGCTATTTTGACCTTAATAAGGAGCCAGCCGTTGAGTGCTTTCATTACACCTTTTGGGGCTGTCGTGAGAAAATTACAAAAATCTGGTGTTGCACATCCTTTAAGAGCAAGCATTACCTCTATTCCACGCTCTGAAAGGAGAGGAATGATAAAATGAGTCAGGGTTGACTTCAGGACCCAGCACACTTGAGCAACTTCAAGTACCATTGGGTCCACATGATCCCCTTTACCCCACACCCTGATAGCTTCTCTGAAAATTCAGAAGATGTATTGTAACCCCCAAAAAGGCACTGAAATGAAAGTGGAAGCAGGTAATATGAGTCAGGTTTGGCATCAGGGCCTGACACTCTTGGGCAGATGTCAGGGCCACTGCACCTGAGAACATTCCACATCTGATGTCTTCCACAAGCTCTGTTTTACCTTTCTTCCCTGTCTATTGGTATTCTGACCAGACCAAGACTACTGGGTGAAGCCCACACATGTGAATTTAGTCACTAATTAGATCTTCCATAAAGCCCACAATATAGCATGCCTCCAGGGCCTGGGAAAACTCAAAATGGGAATGGAGCCAACAGGGTGTTCCTCCCTGAGAACCAGGAAACCTCACCTTCTTAGGGTACTTCTTATATCTCTTCATTTCTCTTTCTCACATACTGAAATCAGGGACAGATATATTTCCCCAAAGTACATTCAAAACAAGGAAATACTACGTTAAAGAAAACCTTGAATATTTCCTTTCAAAGAAAACATATAGTACCGCTCCCCGCACCATTTCCTTTTATCACATTTGGCCAGAAAAGGTAGTTAATGATTGGCAGCTGATTGGCAGTTTACTCACCATTCTTAAAAATAGCAGAAATTCTCAGACACTTAATCCATTTATAATGGCCATGGCTTCTCCACCAGCAAGACTTGACTTCATTTTCAACCACACAGCAGGCTCCCCACATCACCCTTAGCGTTTCATTCAGTTTAACTGGCAAAATGAAGTATATGGTCAGCAGAAGGATTCCATTTACATTGGCATACCTAGTCCATTGTGGCCCTTTGTTTCCAGTTCACACAGACACGCATGGCATGGCATGGCATGGCATGCCATGCCATGGTGTTCTACGACTGCAATCAAATAGGCCGGCTGTGAAAATCTAATATAAATATTTTAGTGTTGCATATTTTGTCCTCAGTATTACCACTATATGTATCACATTCAGATCTTTTTCAGTACATGCATCTTGCTGTGTACCTGCTTCTGCATGAGAGTGATCTGACTTGAGTAAAATGAGATTGACAGTTCTGTCAGGACAAGAACAGATTAGCTATAATCCTTACCATTCTATGAGATCAAACAAGGGTTTCTCACGTTTTTAGGCTCCAGGATGACTCTTTTGAATGGAAGAAAAGAAGACACTTTTCTACTATCTATGATACACATTTGTGGTGCTTTTATCCTACATTAAACAAAACTGTGCCCCCCGCCCGCCCCCGCATTCTCAATTTCTCTGGTTCCCCACAGCCACACTAAAATTTCCCAGATTCCCTAGATCATTGACTCACAGCCCTTTCAGGTGATGAACATGGGGCAAAAACATGAAGACTGCCTAAATCTTTGGGAGGGGGAAACATTTTACTGGTTTTAATTAATTTACATGTTTTATGCTGTTAAACTGTGTGTTGTTTTGTGATGAACAATGTGTTAGAAATGAAATCCAATGAATAAAACCACAGAATAATTGTTAACATAGTTGATTGCCAGACATAATTTACCCCTAGAATGAGCCTGATAGTGGTGCTACCCCCAGGGACATTTTTAAAGGGACAAATGACTGAGTTTTTCCCATTGGTGTTTTTTAGTGTTGCATATTTTGTCCTCAGTATAACTTCTATATGCATCACATTCAGATCATTCTCAGAACGTGCATGTTGCTGTTTATCTGTTTCTGAATGATTCTCAGGATCATTCTAGGGGTAAATTATGTCCGGCAATCAACTGTAATAATTATTGTGACCATCATCACCAACAAGCTAATTTGTTGGGAAGGATGCTACTGGGTACATACTGGGTTGTTGTTGATGTTTGTTGTGGTTTTAATATGTTGGAAGCCATCCAGAGTGATTGCCATCTATGATCATTGTAATCATCACCTTAAACAACATTCTTTGTTGGGATTGAGGCTGCTGGGTTCATACCTTCCCTGCCCCTAACAATGAAATGAAAATGCTGCAATTTTTATCCATGTTGAATTTTGCCTTATTCTCTTTCCTCCCACCAAAGGTTACTATAACAAAGTCTCCTGTGCAATTGGGGGGGGGGGGGGTAGGGACAGCGGCAGGAGGGTTTCAACCTAGCCTTAAATAGGATCCAATGTGTAGAGGTTCTAGTCTTGACATTTTATGGGGGTTATTGCTTACTTCATTTAGCTTCAAACAATGTGACAATAGTAACATACTCAATCATAAATACGATCACCGTAAAGAATGTCTCATTTTCTTCTCCTGTTGGAAATGCATGAAACTAGAGGGTACTAAAATGCACCTATGGTGGGGCTGTGAAAAAGTTAAAAAATTCTGGGGCTGCATCCATGATGAATTTAAAAAGATGCTCAGGATATCTTTGGGAGGTGGGGGGGACGAGTCATTCTTGCTGGGTATAGTAGGAGATGAGATACCACAAGACAGGAAAAAAATTATTCCCAATCGCAACTGCAGCAGCCAGGCTACTTCTCGCAAAGAACTGGAAAGGAAATTATATACCCACAAAAGAAGATAGGCTATATAAATTAACAGAATTTATAGAATTGGCAAAATTAACTGTGGCAATAAGATATCAAACACATTAGAAATTAAGGTCACAATGGTTATGTTTCGAAGAGTACATGAGTAAACCCTGCTCTAAAGATAACATGCTGGTATGTTTAGACTAAGCTTGTCGAGTTGTTTTGTTAATATAATATAATAGCATAATAAAAGAAGTAATGTAGCGATACATGTTTTGCAATGTAAATAAGAACTTGAATGAAAGAAAAATGACGAGTACTGGTGGAGAGAAGTCAAAAGGGAGTATTATCATCCACCGATTTCATGTACTTCTCTCTTACCTTACCTTACCTTTCTTTCTTCTTTCTTCTTTCTTCTTTCTTCTTTTGTTATTACTGCTGTAAGTTTATGTATATTATTGTTGTATGAATATCCTTTTTTTTAAAAAAAGGGAGACAAATCTTGGACCCAGGTATAGTTTGCCTATGGTTAAAGAATTATTGATGCAAAAAGTGTCCAAAATAAAAGGATTCTTACTTGTGAGAGGTCTTTCATTGCATAGGTCAGTAGAGCAGCACTCGACTTTCATTGATAAAAATCCCATATGTATGGCAGAATAACCAAAAAGGCCTGGAGTGCAATCCTCATTGTTAACACAGTCACTGAAATGATTTGTTCTGGGGTATTCTTCAACTGTGAAGAAGAATGAGAAAGAAATATCAAGTCAATCATTTTTGTCCCATTTTTGTTTCTTTTTTTAATATGACATTTCAACTATGCGTTATTTTAACATTTGGAAAAGGTATGTGAAATGTCAGTTTTTAAACGTATGTGAAATATCCTTACTGCTTCAGCATTCTGTCCGGTAGTTCTTTCTGAATATTGTATGGGACACCTGACACCAGGTCTTCAGATGCAGGGAAGAAAAGGGGAGATGGTTTTCTGGGAACATCACATTGAAGATGAAGAGCTGCAGTACTGAGATCCCTAATCTCCAAGGTCCCAGCTTGGTATCCATCAGTTTAAGCAAATGGAGGGGCAACTAGGCATTTCAGAGGCAGCTGTGACTTCCTAGAAAGCCACAATGTCATATGTTCTTAACAATGTGCCCTCATGATGAGAGCTGGACCATAAAGAAGGCTGATCGCTGAAGAATTGAAGCTTTTGAATTATGGTGCTGAAGGAGACACTTGAGAGTCTTATGGATGGCAAGAAGATCAAACCTATCCATTCTTAAGGGAATCAGCCCTGAGTGCTCACTGGAAGGACAGATCCTGAAGCTGAGGCTCCAATACTTTGGCTACCTCATGAGAAGACTCCCTGGAAAAGACTCTGATGTTGGGAAAGATTGAGGGCACATGGAGAAGGGGACAACAGAGGACGAGATGGTTGGACAGTGTTCTCAAAGCTACTACAGTGGTACCTCGGGTTACAGATGCTTCAGGTTACACGTTTTCGGGTTGCACACCGCGCCGAATCCGGAAGTACTGGAATAGGTTACTTCCATGTTTCGGCGCTCTCGCATGCACAGATGCACTGAATTGTGTCCCATGCGTGCGCAGACACGGCGCTGCAGGTTGTGAATGCTGTGGGTTGCTAACGTGTCTCCCGCACAAATGACTTTCGCAACCCGAGGTTCCACTGTAACATGAACTTGACCAAACTGCAGGAGACAGTAGAAGACAGGAGTGCCTGGCGATCTCTGGTCCTTGGGGTCATGAAGAGTTGGACATGACTAAATGACTAAACAACAACAACAACAACAACATGATTTAAATGTTTTGTAATTGGCGTTATTAATTAGAGTTTGCATGTTTGCTTTTCTGCTCAAAGATTATAAATAGAATGCAACATATTCTCTCCTAAGTGTGCTTATTGGCTTCAGATCCAAAACTACGACAGCCCATGGCAGCACAAGTTGCAAACATCTGTGCCATGCATGTCACATTCAAAACTTTCTAAACTGAAAAGCATCTGATACATGTTTCCATGCATTTAAAATAAATACTTTTGTTAGTCTTTGCGGGACTTACAATTCAGTTTTAAAGCTTCTAAACAGAAATAAACTAACTTGTTTTTACCCTTAGCTGTTTCGTTTCATAGTTAATACATTTTCAGAGTTAAAATCATTTTTTCTTTTGCAGCAAAAACTACAAAAGTCTGGGTTAATAAAGTGAAATTGATGAAGCAACCCATCACCAACCAAACCTGTGCATCACAAACCTGTGCCTACAAAGATAGCCATCTCTACTGAGACGTACGTCACTCTGAATTGAGCAAGGCATAGTCCTGGGTAAGAAGGGCTGGGATTTCAGTCACTCTCACTACTTTGATTTCACAATTCAGTAGAAACTTGCAATGCTGTTTAGTATTGCTCACTGAAGCACCAATGAGAGAGAGAGAATATAGCTGTAAGTGAAGGGGGGAAATGCCACAAGAAGAGGGAGGGAAATAATTTTAAATGTAATGTCACTTTTAAAATGGAGATTGGGTGGTGAAATCCAGATGGTTCTCCCAAACTGGACAAAGTGGCTAGCAAGAAGGAGCATACGAAAAATTCAGAGGGGACCAAAGAGATATCTCTTTTCCATGTGAAAAGAACTGTAATGATTGATGCATTCCCTTGGCTTTTAAAATTCATGAATGGAAACTATTTAAGGCTGAAATCCAAACCCCTACATACCTGGGAGTAAGGCTCACTGAATTCAGTGGCATTTGCTGCTGAATTCATGTAGTCAGGATTGGAATTTTAGTACATATAGCTTCCATTTGGCCAGAAACAACACTTCAGAAAGAAGAAAAGCAAAGAGGCACTTCTATACATAAAGGAATATGAAAATGATATGCATAAAAAACAATTTATCTACCTCTTAATGTATTGTGTGTACATGTTTCAAAAGAAGTTCATTACAGAATCTGTGCCATTTGTTGACTGAATGTGTGGATGGAAGGACATTTGATTGATTCTCCATTGTCAATCGATTCCAACAACATCCCAGGTTCATGCAGAAATATGACAGGGTCCAGAAAATCTGGATAGATTGCTGAGCTTAGCATATGTGCTGGAATCTTTGCTAGGCCTGGTTCCTGCCAGAGATCTCTTGAGATAGGCATGGCATATTTCAAGGTGTAACATTCTGAACACAAAATGTTATTGAGCTTTTTATTGGAAAAATCACCCACTTCTAAGTTCTGATTGCAAAAACCTGGACATTTTGCCAATTTTAAGAAATCCCACCCACCCACCGGACACTACTCATGCCCCTGGAATCTCAGACATGTCTGGGGAAAACTGGACATTTGGCAACCCTATATTGAGAAGTGTTCTCTGTATAATTGAAATATGGGTACCCCCAACAAAAATTCGGCTGTGTAATTTGGAATTTATGTAATTTGGTTTGATTTGACGTGATTGGTCAGTTAATAAAAAAATATTTTTTTTAAAAAAGAGAAGTTTTCTCTGTATACAAAAGAAAGAAAGAAACCTAACTCACATATATCGTCTCTCATGATAATTTCACGACAAGTATTGCCTGGACAAAACTGTGGCTCTCGCGAGATGCATTTATTGTAGGCATCATATTTACAGGTCATACATTGTAGTGGCGCCCCTACAGAGAGGAAAGAATATAACAAGAGATCAGTGTCACTATCTTAAGCCACAAGAAACCTCCTTTTTGACCTAGCTAAGATTGGCAAGACAACTTACTCTATGGCTTTAACCCCTTCATGCATTCATTACACTTACGTATGTTGGTTATATGACGCCAGAGGATTTTAAATGGTGCTGTGCTTAAAGAGGAAGACAATGGCAAATCCCTAAGCCTTTATAAAATGGCTTTACAAATAATTTTAATCCTTTTTAGATTAGGAATTTGAAGGATTTGAAAACTGAATTATATTTTATGGATTAGCTCCAAGTGCTCATAAGTCACCCCGATTTCTGGCAGGTTTTACTTCTTTCTGAGAAGCTAGCTATAATTTGCCCTGCATGATTAATTTGACATTTCATTGTGTAAAAGAGATGGGAGTTTCCTTCATTCCCCATTGAAACCAAAGTAGAATATTCAGAGGGACTGAGACATCCCCCAGAAGGCCACCACTGGCTTATTCATTGAGGAGTGGAGTCAGAATCCTCAGAATGGGCAATGGCCTATGTACTCCAGCAGAGCCATCTAGGGCTGGCCCCTACCCAGCTGCTGTCCCCAAGCAGTATAGCCAGCACTGCCAGGCACTACCACATACCCCTCTCTGCCTCAAAGCTGCAGGGTAGATGCCAGTCATGAGAGCTCCACCTCCCAAAAATAAGCTGAGGTAATGTTTTTTTTGCTCTGATTATTACAAGCATATTTCAATGCAAGACGTGCTTTCTTGGGCACCGATCACTGGTCCTCTGGTTGCAGTGTATCTCATGCATTTGGTGCCAATGAGCCTTTCAGCACCACCTCCTGCTTGGTGGCAGCACTGCATGCAGAGGCCATCTGAAATCCCTCTTAGCACAATGCTAGACATGTCTACAAAGAAGTACACCCAAATCAATTCAAAAGGGCTTTCTTCACGGGCAGAACTTTTCGTATTGCAGCCTTCACACCCTTTTTACTTCCCTAGGAGGCCTTTTCACACATGACGCAAAGCTGGATTTACAATGTAAAGATGCCATGGCTCCGCATACAGTAAATGACACACATTTGGAGTTCCCAATTACCATTTACTTCATCTCAAGCAGAATGTGTTGGTAATATCCATTAGAGTTTGGCCACTGTTTTCCCCCAAACATACAAAACGTTCCTGTGCTGTGTATGAGGGCTGCCTTTTAAACTGCAAAACTAGCACAAAAGGAGTTCTAGACCCTCCTCCTATTCCTGACATTTCTGCTCTCTGTTTGTCACCCAAGGTCTTTCCCCCACCCTCCTGCTGGACTCTTAAATCAGAAATAGGTCTGTGTTGGAAAAGAATCCCAGAGGCATGAAGTCATGGCATGGTAAATCATGGAAGCTTCCACAACCCCTTGCCTGCATGCCCAATTTGCTCCTTAATGGAGCAATCTAAGCCCCAGCAGAGCATCCTGGCAAGTGCAACTTTATCTAAATGATCCAGGAATTCTCACTACCTGTTCAATGGATCTCTGGTCCTCTCTCCCATTTCTAATCTTCCAAATGACCAAGTTCTCATGACACCCCCAGTCAGTTCCAGCCCACTAAATAGGACCATCAAAGGAGGGGAATTAGAAATCTCTGGGAGCTTCCAAATCTTTATCTCATAGGTTTCTTCAGAGATTAGAGTCTCAGATCCTCCTGCTCTTTATCGCAATATTCGTTTATTCATTATTCTGTCTCTAGGCACATGACATTATTGACCTCCCTTGCTCTTGCCCCACTGGCCATTCCCTACTCCAGAGGAAACTAATGGAACCCAGGATGTCTGGTTTCTACTCACCTGGTGAAAACAAGGCCAAGAAGATGCCCATGCACAGGAGGCCCATGCACAGGAGAGTCTTCATGGTGTTGAGATGGTCAAAAGCTAAGGAGGATTTCAAGACGATCTGGTCCCCAAAAGGCAACGTATGCAACTATGAGCTTACACAGAGGAATTTATAGATCAGGGATGGGAGCCTCAGGCAGCTCTTGCAAACAACTGTTTTAGTGAGATGTGGAAACTAGCCCAAATGGAGTTTTCCCAGAAAGCACATGATGTAATTTCGGAATACAAATCACTTTGGAAACTCAGTGCAATCATTTTTTCAGAAACACCATGAAGTTTTGCCAAATGAGAATCCAAGTTATGCCTGTGTTCTTCACACTTGCTTTGGGAAAGCATTTTCACAATCATATTCACAGGGTCCATGTGTATATCGTGGGTACTTCTTGTCCAGGCATGTTGGTATCTTTCGGACTTTACTCATTCAGTCGAGCTATGTTGCATGGTTAAAAAATTTTCATTCTTAAGCATTGTTGCCTATACTTTGAATTCATAGCAGCTTAGTATACACCTGATTCTCTTCATCTTTCAGATAAACTTCAAACAGCCAGCCTTTAAAACAGAGAACTGAACAATTTAAATAAGACCTGTAGTGGCTATTCTCATTTTGTGTCCCTGACAGCAGCAGTTTCTGAAGAATATTGGGGTAGGAAGGATTCTACACAGAAAAATCCCACAGGGAAGAAAACTGTGTTTTCTTATCTACATCTATCTGTGCAAAAAAGTGGGGGTGCTCTTCCACTGCAACAGACTTCGGTGTTAATCCACTGTGAATGGTGGAGAGAGGATTTTAGGACTCTTTTATGGCAAACTATCACAATACCTTTTTACTGAGAGGAGTTGGCTTACTTCCTTTAACTATTGAAGGTGGTCGGGGTTTTCTTTCCTGTCTTTTTAAAAAAATTCTGTTTCTGCTGTTTTGCAAAAAGTCTCATAGCTGGGAGGGCATCTGTGGGCTTTTGGCAGGGCTGCCTTTTCTGAACTGTGTCAGCTAGTCCAGGAAGGGAAAGAGTGACTGAATGGTGTAGGTGGGAAATACAAAATATTGTCCACCATGAGGCAACAAGCTGAACTTCCCCCTAAAATCATGAAGCTTCTTTTCTGCCCTTGCCTTCCCAGTACACAATTTACTGAAGAAAGCTAAGGTGAAAAGAGTGGTCAATCACAAGCGTAAAGTCACTAATTCTCCAGCATAGGCCTTTGAGCAAGGAGGTGCTCTTGTGGCATTTCCACACCTCTATGAAATCCCAACTTGGAGGCTTTTCGGGAGTTACTGAAAATGGCCTCTTCTGCATTGAAGGTTTGGGTTGGTTGTGACATTCCACGTTTCATCTCATTTGAGAACTTAAGAAAACCCCCAAATTGGTGTTGTTTGTCTGCTGGCTTCTTTGTGCTGCAGTGAGCATGTACAGAGCAGTGGCGAAGCTACCTGCTCTGGCACCGGGAGCGGCTTACGTGTGAGGGCATGGCTGGTGCGCATCCCAGGGGGCGTGGAAAGGGGCTCATGGCCTGGGTGTGAGTGGTGTCACCCCCCCCCCGGGATTGCACCTCTGGCGGGCCGCTCCCTACACACCCACCTTCCTCTGACAGTGGGAACAGTGTGTTAAGAAAATTGTCCCCCCACTTAGGCCCCTGGCTGAAAGCTGTCATTGGGTTGTAATCTTTCTGAGCCAGCTATTCTACCCAGGCTTTCTGTCTTGAAGGCCAGGGATGAGGCCAGAAAATTGAGAAGTCCTTTCAGCTCAGGGAAAGCACATAGGCAAAAGTACCAGAAGATTCTAATTTTGTAACATTTTTGGTTGAGGAAACTCACCCCAGTTACTATGCTTATTACTACATAGCAAGCCTATACTGGTAGTTTGGAGTCAGTCTTTCTCACTGCACTGCTTTGCAGCACCTGGGATGCTGTGACTTCCTTGTTATGAGCCAGTGTGTTCTGGTGGTTAAGAGCGGTAGTCTCGTAATCTGGTGAACCAGGTTCGTGTCTCCTTTCCTCCACATGCAGCTGCTGGGTGACCTTGGGCTAGTCACACTTCTTCAAAGTCTCTCAGCCTCACTCATCTCACAGAGTGTTGTGGGGGAGGAAGGGAAAAGGAGATTGTTGGCCGCTTTGAGACTCCTTAGGGTAGTGATAAAGTGGGATATCAAATCCAAACTCTTCATCTTCTTCTACGGAATTTAACCTGTAGATTCAATGTTCAATGCTATGTATATCATAGACAGAATCACAGGACTGTAGAGTTGAAATGAACCCCAGGGATCATTTATTCCAACTCCCTACAATGCAGGAATCTCTACTAAAACTAAAACTGCCACGATAGATTTTCTTAGATTTTCTATCATTGGGGCCAGGGATGAGGCCTGAAAATTCATTGTAGGTTTATGGGCCATATTGTCCCTCTGTAGACTGCAGAGCCAGTGTTCAATAGAGAGTGCTTTGGTCCAACTGCCTGCAATGCAGGGATCTCAACTTAAGTATCCATGGAAGATGGATAAGTTAGCTTTGTTAGTTTACTCTGGTTAGTACATTTTCAAACGGTTTTTCTCATTGTAGTTTTATGGGCCATTTTGTCCCATTTTAGACTGCAATCACTTCTTTCTGAATCAACCTACTTCACGTAAAATTTGTGTGTGTTGATTTGGGTACAGCCTTGATACTAAATCCAGTTCTTGCTTGCTATTGAGCAAGGTTGCAACTGTGAGGATCAGAGAGCAGGGATCCCTGTTTTCAGTTATTGCTCTTCAAGATTTTTACTGTCCCACGCTGTGTACTCTATGCTGCCTTGTGTCTAGAGGGAGGTCAACACAAGGTAGAGACTGTCGCCTGGGCATCTTCTATGCTGGTTAAACATCTGCTTTACATCAGATAAAGATCCTCTCCTCAGCGAAGTTTTGTTAGACCTCTTTCTTTCCCCAGGGCTACAACAGTTTAACAAGAAGGTACAGCAACTCGGGCTGTCAGTGGAACTTTTGCGATCAATGTTCCTACCATCTGCCAAGGCTATAATAAAAACTAGGTTGTGGGATATTGAATGCCAGGAACTAACTGTAGCAGCAGAGAAAACATGTTCCCCTCTTTATTTTCAACTTTCTTGGGCACATGAAACTAACCACAATTGCCTTGAATTTCTGTTTAATCCTCAAGAAAGAAGAGCATTTTCGCTGGCCAGGTTTAATTGAAATCCATCAAACCTCCTTTGGGGAAGGTTCTCAGGCAGGGTGGAAGGAGAAAGAACTTGCCCATGTGAAGACCACCTGGTGGAAACCCTTACACACATGGTTCTTAATTGTAAACTATATGCTGATCTCTGTCAGCAATTTCTAGATCAACTCTGCATCCCCAAATGGAAACCAGAGTTGGAGGTCATACATTTTCTATTACTGGGGGATGATCAGGAGCTCACCAAGTTAGTGGCTAAATATCTCTATTTGGATTATTGTCATCAAAATACACTGCAGACGTCTGATCTCCCTGGAGACCGAGAGATGTGACAATAGACTGCTCTGCCTCCTTTCTTTTAGCAAATGTTTTGTGCCACTGGGGAAGTGGTAACTCTGTATTGATTTGCTTTGGATGTTTATATGTGATGCCAATAAAAGGTTTGATGATGATGACAGAAAGAATGAGGGGCGCGGTGTAGCTGGCAGGGTTGGGGTGTTAGACCCAGCTGCAACACAAGGATCTGGACCCTTGAGTCTGGGGGACCCATCTTTCACACAGATCACTGCCTCTGTTTTTATTTGGAATTTGTGCGGAAACCTGCATAATCAGAAAGAGGGCAGACATTCTCTGCTTTCCCAGGGATATGGCTAAATAACAGCTGATGTTAGAAGAAACTTCTCAGCTGCCAAAACTAGACACAGGGTTGTGACCAGGTGTCCAGAACATCATGAGGATGGTTTCCACCTTGTTCTATTAAGACTCCAAACTAATGGAAGCAATTTGATAGAAATCTTTTCCTGGAACACTGTACCTCCCAAAGTGCTCTACTCTTACTCAATTTCAGCAAATAGCTGGGACAAAGGTAATGAGAAGTTGGGCTACCTGATTTCTGTTTTTAATTCAGATACAAGTTGCAACTTCACAAAGATGAGGGGAAGATTTATTTGAAATGTCAACAGGGTGCATTTTATTCATCTAGGGTGGTTCCATGTAGCCGGGTGTTCAATGGCTTTGGGTGAATCTTGAATCAAAGCTGAAACCTTTGAAGCTGGGAATATGGTAGATCAGGAGTTCCCAAACTGCAGTCTACAGACCACTGGTGCTCCATGGGATTCATTCAGGCTGTCGGTGGGGTTCAATAGAGAACTAGATTTGGAGCCAACAGCCATTCAAAGAGCTCTGTCAATATATAGGACCAATGACCACCCTTAGCTGGAATCAGCAGCAGCACATTCTGAATCGTATTTCAAAGCATCCCCTATAGAGCCAGTTGGAGTATTGCGTGGCGAGTTCCCGCCCCCCACCAGGATAAATAAAGACACGAGACACCATAGTTTAAGGTTAAATGGGTGAATTAGGCCACAACTTTATTGAATTCAGGAATGAGAGGCATTGGCTTAGGCACTGGTCATAACGACTATCCGGCTCCAGCCCATTTGCTGGAGACACGGGGAAGGGTTAACACTATATCGGGGGATTCTCCCGCCGAGGCACATCAACTAGGAGCTCCCCTGGGTCACCGCTCGGGGGCGTGCCTTTGGCCCACACCTCCATAGGCTTCAGACAGGGCCATGCCCCCCGGAGTCCTTTAACGTACCACCCTTCGCTCACTGGGGGGAGGTGATGGCGTTTCTCCCCCTCCACATCCTCTTAACCCCTTCTTACCAATGCCAACCGCCAATGCCGAAGAGTTGTGACAAGTTGCTACGAGGTAGGCGAAAAACCAAATGGCTGTAAATTGCCAATTGGGAAAAATTCCTACCATGCCCCATGCGTCGACAGACCAAAGTCCATAGCAAAGTCAGAGACCTACCTAAAGCCTACCTAAAGTGAGGGAGGGTGGGAAACGTGGCGGCTAGCCGGCGAAAAGAGGGCGAGCCCCCTCTGCACGGGCCCTAAATAGGGCAGGCCACGCCCCCCCAGCCAGCCGATTGGCTGGCTGGGGGGGCAGACACGGCTGGGATTCCCCTGCTCTCGCGGGGGCTGAAACCAGCCCCTGCTCACGTGGGGGGTGGGCGTGAAGCCCGCAACCCCACCTCCTGGGCAGGCCGGAAGTGGCTTTCCCACAGGGAAGCTAATACAGTAGGGTGTTCTCTGGAGTTGGCTCTAATGTGCCATAACCAGTACTTCTCGCATGTCTACTGTGAAAAATGTGTGCTGTCAGATCCAGGATCAGTTTCAGGCCTCACTCAAATCCCACTGTCTTTCTCAGAACTTGATGTAGGGTCGCATCTAGATAAGTAGACCAGAGCCTTTCTTTCGTTTCCCAGGGACCTTGCCAAAGGTTAATGGATGTTTGGAGATAATTCTCATCTGGCAGAACTAGAAGGGGTGGGGACAGGTGTCTGGAATATAATGATGATGGTCATCCACCTCTTTTTCTAGGACTGCAAGATCACTGGCATTGTTTCATGAAATGTTTGTTCCGCAACACTGTTCCAACTTGCCTGTTCCATTGCTACACAATTTCACCAGGTTGATGGGAAGAGTTCATTATGCTTTTGGTCATCTGATTACATTTTAGGGGAATTGTTGCAAATTACCAAAGATGAAGAAAATGTTTCTCTTTGCAACAGAGTAATGTTACAGTATGTAACTGTTTGCTCATCTGCTCTGCCCAACAGTCTTTGTGGGATATTGCTATATGCCAGATTAAGACCTCATTCAGCCAGAATTTTATACATTGACAAGGGTGCTGATGTTGTGTTTATTACTGAGATGTTGGTGGGTGATCGACAGAATACATTTCCTGGAAAAACTGAAATATAAATTTTGTTGCTCCTTTAAATTTATCTTTTAGGCCTTTCATTCTTTCTGCTTGAATATTAGCAAATATTTTATAATCACAATTTAGTAATGAAATTGGTCTACAATTTTTAACCTCCAATCTATCTGCATCTTGTTTTGGAGTTAAAATAATATATGCGTCTTCCCAGGTCTTCCCAGGAACAAGGGAGGGTTGCCCCCTCTCACCACTGTTGTTTATATTAGTGTTATAAGTCAAGATGTGTAATATAAGAGCAGATGAAAATATTAGAGGAGTTAAGGTGGGAAATAAGGAATTTAAGTTGAAAGCATTCACTGATGATTTAGTAATTAAGGTAGAAGATCCATTTAGATCAGTTCAGCAGGTCATACAAAGATACAAGAGTTTGGACGAGTCTCTGGTTTCAAACTTAATAAAAATAAGACTAAATTAATAGTTAAAAATACATCAGAACATGATAAAGAAAAGAGTCAACAAGAAACAGGTATAAACATCCATAATAAAGTGAAATATTAATATCTATAAGGAAGTTTTGGAAGGTAATAATAATAGATTTGGTTGGCATGCGTATTTATGGTATGAAGAGGCAAGAGTACATCAAAGTTTCTGAAACCATATCATAAGGTAAGCGATTTTTAACGTATGGGAGAAGTATAAAGTATTACTGGAACAAAAAACACCATGGTGACTCTCCCCACTAGAGGCAATATCGGGGGGGGGGGGAATAAACATGGAAACTCAGGGGGCAACATACAGAGAGCTGCTAACTGAAATAGAAAACCAATTAAAACTGGAAGATTTTAATGAAGTTAGAGAAAACGTAACAGACTGGTTACAATATTTTCAGTTAAATGAAATGTTTAAGAATGGTTAAAAGATAGGATTTGCGTGTGAAATGTCAACTTTTCAGAGAGAAATGATGGAAAATGATATGAAATAAATATCTAAAATATACAATCTGTTGCTGGAATGGAAATGAAGGATGAAGAGGTTAAATCAGTCATGATTAAATGGGCATGAGATTGGGACATAATATTCAATTAGTGGAATGGGAAAAATTATGGAAGAATGATTAAAAACTTACAGCATGTGTGGCAAGGAAAGAAAATTATATAAAAATGATGTATAGATGGTATCTAACGCAAGATAAATTATCAAAAATGTATAAAACTAAGTGTTGGAAGTGTAAAGCAACAGAGGGGAATTTTTTCCATATGTGGTGGGATTGTAAAATTATAAAGAAATGTTGGGAAATGATTTATAATGAAATGAAGAAAATGTTTAAAATAATGTTTTAGGAGCTTTCCTATTAGGTATTACAGGAGTGGATTTACCAAAATGGCAAAAGAGTTTGTTTATGTAGCACAACATCCCATCTAACAAAGCTTGGCAAGTTAAACTGATGGAATATGCTGAAGTGGCAAAATTGACGATGAAACTGAGAGGAAGAGATGACAATGAATTCAAGAAAGAATGGAATATGTTTATTGCATCTATACAGAAGCAATGCACATTAATGTTAATACATTAGTAGGGTTTTAAGATTACTGGCAATTTCATCATGAATGGATTGTAGGTGATTTATATATGATATACCGTATTTTTCGCTCTATAGGATGCACTTTCCCCCTTTCAAAAACGAAGGGGAAATGTGTGTGCGTCCTATGGGGCAAATACAGGATTTCGCTGAGGCCTGGAAAGCGAGAAGGGTCGGTGCGCACCGCCCCCTCTTGCTCTCCAGGCTTCATGAAGCCCTGCGCAACCCTCGGGAGCCCAGCGCGAAGCTGCGCTGGGCTCCGGAGGGTTGCGCAGAGCTGCCTGCACTCCCGGGCGGCGCGCAACTCTGCGCAACCTTCGGTAGCCCGGCGCGGCTTCGCGCCGGGCTCTGGAGGGTTGCACAGAGCTGTCTGCACTCTGAAGCCTGGGGCACGCTAAAGAGTGCTCCAGGGCTTCACGCAGCTCTCCGCAAGCCTGGGGAGACCAGCGGCTCCCTAGGCTTGCGGATAGCAGGCTTTCTGGGGGCTGTGGTCGGGGGAAGCTCGGGCTTCCCCTGCGCCAGCCCCGTGCCTGGGAGGAAATAATTTTTTTTTTCTTTATTCCCCCCCGCAAAAAACTAGGTGCGTCCTATGGGGCAAAAAATACGGTAAGTATAACAATGGACATGCAGTAAGTTGATATACAATAGAACCAAGGAAGGGATTAGAGGGAAGTCAAGTGATTTGAGGAAGACCACAAATGTATTTTTTATTTTTTATTTGCTTTTAAAAAATATCTTATTTCTGTGAATGTATATGTTTTTTGTTTTGTTTTTTGAAAATCAATAATATGTTTAAGAAAAATAAATGAACTTTATCTTTTAACCTATCAGTGTTTTATATTGGGCCGTCCTCATTAACAGTAAAGTTCATGAAGAACTCGGATCTCCAGGAAGCAAAGGGACCTCTCCCATGACTGAAAGCAAAATAACAAGAACAAAAACAAAACCAACTAAATATGTATACCCCACCTGTAATGGTTCTAGGGGTTGCTCGTGCGTAAGCCGGTGCCCACACCTGGCTGGGTTGCCTAAGTGAACCTTTCCTGTCCGGACAGCCACTCACCCGTGGCTGTCTCAATTGCTGGCAGAATCCGTCAGTCGGCGTTTCTTAAACTTCTTCCAGCAAAGAAGTTCTTTGACGCCCAGACTCCTCCTACTCTCCCTGCGCGGAACCCTTCTGCGCAAGGAGGGCGTAGGCAGCGGAGGACCCTTCCTCCCCCCGCTGGTCCCCGGCAAGGAGTCATGTGACCCCCTCTCAGATTCCCCCATCTGCCCCCCTTCTCCACCTGAGCTAAGCTGAGTCCCTTCCCCAGAAGATGGGCTGCCTCTCCCACTCCCGGGACGCTCTCTGGGATCCCTCTGGAGCTTGCTCTCTCCCTCCGGCACTGATGGCAGTTCCCTGACACCACCCTTCCAGTTGGGTTGCCCCAGTAACTCTCGGTGGCTTCCAACAAAATACAAAAACACAGGAAACCATCAAACGTTAAAAGCTTCTCTATGCAGGACAGCCTTCAAGTATCTTCTGGAAGTTGTGTAATTGTTTATTTCTTTGACATCTGATGGAAGGCATTCCACAGGGCAGTTGCAACAACTGAGAAGATCCTCTGACTGGTGCCCTATAACTTCACTCTCTTCCTACTTCACTACCCTCGGAGGTAGACCTCAGTGTCTGGGCTGGACGATGGGGGCAGAGATGATCCCTCAGGCATACTGTGGTTTAAAAGCCTAACACAAAGATGGACTTGCAACTTCAAAAGGGATTAATTAAAAAGCTTAACACGCTTATTTACAACACCAGCCCAATTATGTAACTGCCAATCTTTTAAGATCTCATTCAGCCATGTTTTGATACATTGTCTAGGGTGCTGATGTGGCGTTTATTACTGAGACCTCGGTGGGTAATTTACAAAATACATTTCCAGGAAAAACTGAAATATTCAGTTTATGTAAATGCCAATCTTTTGAAGACTGCAAAAACTCCAGCCTCCAGCCCAGGCAGCTTTTAGGGGACTGTGCTGCAAATGAGGAACAATCAAAGGAGAAGCAGGCCGGGTCCATGCCCACTTTGCCCAGTGCCTGCCAAGTGTTAGGCCCGAAGATGGACATCCTTGTCTTGATGTGGAGCTCCAGGACTGCAGCCATGCACTTCACCCTTGGAGCCTCTCTCCACCCAACTCCACAACAACCTCCCTTGGAGGCCCCTTTTTTCTGGCCAGGCTGGCTCCTCCCCAACTATCAGAGGTGTCAGCTTGTGAAGGTGACTGGCAGAGGATGTCGGCAGAAGCTGGTGGCAAAGCCAAACCTGGTAGCCGTGTGGCTTCAATGGTTGGTTGTGCCTCCTTTGGTTTTTTTTTTGTTTTTTTTTATAAAATATTTATTGCAATTTTAAACAACAAAAATAACATCAAACATATAAGAGACAGAGAAATTCAAAGTAAGATTATAAGAAAAGGTAAGAATAAAAAGAGTAAGGGTAAAAGATAAGAAAAGAAATTACAAATATTCATAAATCATATTTTCATAATCTTTGGACTTCCTCGCATCACCCTCCCCTGCGTTCTCAGTCATATAGTTAAATACAGCAATTTGTTACCTTACTTCCATTCTTATTTTATAAATCTCAAATATTCAATTCCAACTTTGAGTATTTTGGTCATAAATTAACCTGCTAAATTTGAACATAATATTTCTTCAGATTTCACAATTTCCCTAAACATCACCTATTCTCATATGTCTTACACTAAGTTTACTGCTGCCGTGTTACTCTCATTTGTGCATACTCCTAACATTCGTACAATTTATGTTTCTGTAAATAGTCTTTAAATTTTTTTCAGTCCTCTTCCACCGTCTCTTCTCCCAGGTCTCGAATTCTGCCAGTCATTTCAGCCAATTCCATGTAGTCTATCAGTTGCGTCTGCCATTCTTCCAGAGTGGGGGTTGTGCCTCCTTTGTCTCCTCTTGGAGCTGCCACTGGCAGGAGGCTGCTCCAACCCTCCTTCTCCTCTGCGACAGGCCAGTGGAGCTGCCCCTGCACTTTTTGGACATTTGGGAACAGCTCCCACCCCACTCTGGAGTCTTCTTTGCACATGTGGAGGCAATAAAACATATCTTTTAACAGAAATTATGAAAACAATTGACCTCGTGGTAAAAGGCTTTTTAAAGCAATATTTCATTTCTGATTTTTTTCAAACAAATATGCAAATACATTAAAAAAAAATTTAAATCAACTTCCCTTCAACCCATCTGAGGTTCCTGAATTTTTCTTCTTTCTGGTTCCTCATTCTTCGCATAAGTTTAGCCATCTCCACATTCTCCATCAATTTCATCTGCCAGGCCTCCTTGGTTGCAACTGTTTCTTCTTTGTCATCCCTGTGCATAAATCATGTGAGCAGCCGTTGTTGCATACATAGACAATGTTTTCTGATCATTTGGTACCTCTGAACCTATTGTTCCTCAAAGAAAAGCTTCTGGTTTGTTCGGGTTTTTTGGTTTGTTGTTTGTAGAAAGTTATCTTTAATATTTCCCCACCAGTTTATTCTACAGTAAATCATTCCCCAGAAAGCTTTCACTACCTTACATGACCACTAGGACTGTGTGATAAATTGCCATATTGCATGAGTTTGACCAAACTGTGGGAGGCAGTGGAAGTGCCAGGTGTGCTCTGGCCCATGGCATCACAAAGAGTCAGACATGACTAAACGACTAAACAACAACAATGGAAATAATATCTTGACAAGGGTGTCATCAAGGCAATATACTGATGAACAAAAGGCGGAGGCTTGATAGCTTCCCAGGGGGTAGCTCAGCTAAACTGTTACTTTACAGTATGAGGTGTTACTGGATAATTTTATATATATATTTATATATATTTCAGATACTTTACAGATAATTTGCAGATAATTTGCAGGCACCATGTCTCCTGCTTTCTTTGCTCTCTCCCTCCTTCCTTCTAATCTATAAGGAAAACAAACTCTCTCACCTTCACAAATATCCTTCCACTTAGAGCTCAACTCATTATGCACAGCCTGCTAACAAAACCAGGAGGACCCACCCCCACCCCACGGCTAGTCAATCAAAGACCCAGTGGCAAAGTAAACAAAGAACTGGAAAGCACTTCTTTCTTCCCTCACACTCACCCCAACCAGTGGGGGGGGGGGGGAGAAGGGAAAGAATTTTTTTTTTTTTTTCTGGTGGTGATTATGTTGTTGGCTCCCCCTAAATAGCTTTCCTCCATATTAAAAAGAAAGGGCTTTATTTACGGTAATTTTAAGGAGACTATCTTCTTGCTTGCTTGACCTCCCTCCGTCCCTTTGATAAAAAGGGGGAGATTGGTGGGATGAGGGCTTGGGAGGGGGCTTCTGTGGGGGGGGTGGAGGAGAGAAGATTTAGCTGGCTGCCTTATTCTGAAATGGGAGGTGGCATACTATGTGAAAATGACGGGAATGGTTTCCCCTGGTAAGCATTGCAAGCAAATGTGTGTCTACTCACAAGCAAGCCCTACTGAATTCAATGAGGCTTCCTCCCAGAAAAGTAGAAGTAAGTTTAGTTGAACTCAGTGGGGCTTATGCATGCACAGATTCCACTTAGACCTCCGAGTGGGGAAGCAGATGCAACTTGACTAGAAAATCACTTAAGCTAATCTGAAATTAGTTGAAAATATGCAGCGGGGAGGAACAGCAAGGCCTCGATATATATCAAGATATTGTGATGTTTAGCTGGTGATATATTGTGATGCTGAAAACCAGATATCGCCCAGCACTAGTACCCTCTTTTCCTTAACAATTCCAGCATGTTTCTGATGCAGATTTATCCTTCCTGGCCAGTTTACTAGGAGTCAAGCACCACCTGTACATCATTTTCATATAATTCTCTTTTAATGTATATCATACTGTAAATTTTAAATCTGTATCCCACAATTTCTCCCATGCTGCCATTTCTATATTATGACCTATATCACATTGCTGATTTTACTAGTCCGTCTTTTGTTTGCTATTCCAATAACAATTTATACATTTGGGAAATTACGTTTTCATTTTTCTCGATAAGTTCTCTTTCAAAAGGTGCAGTTCATAAATCTATTCCTTTTATCTAATTTAAATAACTCATAAAGTTGATAATATTGTAACCATTCTGTTACTGCTTCTCCAACATCACTACTCATATTTCAGAAATAGGAGCCGCTTGTTTTTCTACTTGTTCTGACCAAGCAGTGGCAGAACCAATGCTGGGTGGAATAGTTTAGCTCACATTACAGATTCTGTGATTACATGAAATGGTATGGTCAATTATTTGTTTAATCATTATACTTTTTCTGCCAGGAGGGTGGGGACATTTTGAAGTCAGATGTAACTTAGAGTTGCCTTATGTCTGGGAAATCCAGGATATATCCTCTTTTGGGAGCAAACCAGGCCAACCAGGGTATTTTTATTTTAAACCAAAGTTTGGGGTTTTAATTTATTTAATTATTATTGTTGTTGATTAAGTTGTGCACTGGCGACTTGGGTTCAACCTCAAGCTCTTGCATGGGCTCGGGCATCTGGGGGATGCAAAAACAGCTCAATAACTTTGCAGCTCAACAACTGTCCAGATTTTTCCTTCTAAAAATATGGCAATCCTATGGCCAGATCATGATTTTCAGTTTCCTTCTCCTTCTTGGCCTTCAGGAACTAACATTCATTGCACCATCATTGCATATGTGATAAGAATTTTAAGGTCTTTTGTATATATAATAAATGTTCATAACTGACACATACATAAAGATATTGACTACTGTACATGTCTGGGAACTGCAGGAGAGCAGTCCTAAAGCCATTTTTGCTCTTTCAGTCACCTCAAATATTTCTCTGCAAGGAGGAAGTAAATGGAGAAGCCTCCCCAATGTCTCCTTGTTCACAAATCCTGCCTTAAGTGCACATTTAAGATATGAATAGGGTAGCCTGTGACCTGTGACCTGGATTCAGGGATTGAGTAGTTATCATAACAAAAGAGTGGCCAGGATGCACAGATAATCCAATCAGGTAACCTGGCAGACAGAAAAAAACAACTGAAGTGAAGGCATGAGACAGGTGTTGATCAGCAAGTGAGCAATGCAGGTGCACACTGATTGCCAAGCCCGCAGTAGCTCTTTTTATTGATACACACATGCAAACTTAAGCAGATACTTTTTGGGCTGTGACCTTTACAAATCTTCCAATCCCGCGATCGATGGGTGGCACAAAGTTATTTTGGCACTTGTTTCCACATGTCACTTTTCCCTTGCATAATGTTTTTCTAGAAAGAGACAAAGGTCTCAAAGGACAGAGGTTACAGACAGGGCACGGCAGGCTGCTGAGACCGCAAAAGAGGTTAGATACAGGCCACGATGTCCTCAGACATTTCCATGAGGGGGAGAATGTTTCGCACCCCAGGGTCACGCGTGCAGGCAGACTGATGCTGCCTGCGGGTGGGGGAATGTGCTCCTTCCGGACCCCACCCCCCACTCTCCACGATACCCCTTCAAACAACACTCAGATTTCTGCTGGGGAACACCCCTTCTGTGATGTATGTATGATGTATTGGGGGTTGGTCTTGAACTGGGGGTGGGAATTTCAAAAGTATATAGGAGTTTGCACACCATTGTTCTCAGTCTGCCTCCTCTCTCCTGCGTGTGAGTGGGGGGCACCCTGTTGCAACAGCTTTAATAAAGATTAGGCTTACTAGCTGCTTTGCTTCTCAATATTCTCTGGTTTGCCTCTGTTATTTTCTCCTACCAATGGAGAACCTACAAAGGACTCTATAAGGGCTCTTGTGGATCCCATAAGGGAAAGGGAGCAGTTTTTGTTTACAACACATAGATATTATTCACTTAGAAAGAGCCAACACAAGACACAGTATTCATCTACTTTATCCATTTTATTCTGATCACAATTCAGAATAAATGTACAGGGGAAATGTAACATCTGTACCAAAGGTTCTGTAACTAGAGCTCCCAACCCACAATTTCATGCCCTCTTGCGCATGCCTCCTTGAAACACATTCACTCTGCAGCATCTTCAGAGATCTTCCATGCCTTCGGAGATCCTGCACGTCTCAGGATGGGTGTTGATTTCTTCTATACCCTTTGACCTTGGTCTGTCATAATAAATGGGATCACCACAGCTTACTCTGTCAACTGTGAAATAGATCCAGCCATTGAGTGCTTTCTTTACACGTTTTGGAGTTGTCATTAAAAATTTACAAAAATCTGGTGTTCCACATCCTCTGGGATAAATATAATACCCGTGTCCTGCCACTGAAAAGAGATTAATGCTAATATGAGTCAGAGTTGACTTCAGGACCCAGCAGACTTGGACAACTTCAAGTACCATTGGGTCCACATGATCCCCTTTACCCCACACCCTGTTAGCTTCTCTGAAAATTCAGAAGATGTATTGTAACCCCCCAAAAGGCACTGAAATAAAAGCAGAAGCTGGGTAATATGAGTCAGGCTTGGCATCAGGGCGTCTCTTGTCTTCCACAAACCCTGTTTTTGCTTTCTTGTCTACTTGTCCTCTGACCAGACCAAGGCTACTGGGTGAAGTTGACACATATGAATTTACTCACCAAATGAATCTTCCATAAAGCCCACAATATAGGATCCCTCCAGGTTCTGGGGATAATCAAAATGGGAATGGAGCCAACAGTGTGTTCCTCCCTGATAATCAGGAGATCCCACCATCCCAGGGTCCATCTTATATCCCTTCATTACTCTTTCTCACATACTGAAATAAGGGATGGATATATTTCCCTAAAGTACATTCATAACACGGAAATACCACATTAAAGAAAACCTTGAATATTTCCATTCAAAGAAAACATAAGGCACACGCACACACCCATTTGCTTTTATCCCATTTGGCCAGAAAAGGAAGTTGATGTCTGGCAGCTGATTTGCAGTTTACTCACCATTATGTATAAAACCTACGAAATTCAGACACCTCATCAATGAAAAATGGCAAGTTTCACCCGCCCAGCAAAAAGTTGTATTCGGTACCATACAGTGTATACACCCCAGTGGTGGACGACTCACATGTGGTACTGTCAAAATGAAGCATATTGTCAGCAGATGGATTCCATTTACATTGGCATGCCTAGTCCATTGTGGCCCTTAGTTTCCAGTTCACACAGACACACACTCATGGCATGGCATGGTATTCTACAACTGCAATCGAATGGGCTACCTATGAAAAACTAATATAAATATTTTTTAGCATTGCATATTTTGTCCTCAGTATAACTTCTATATGTATCACATTCAGATCTTTCCACTACATGCATCTTGCTGTGTACCTGCTTCTGTATGAGAGTGATCTGACTTGAGTAAAATGAGACTGACAGTTCTGTCTGCCAGGACAAGAACAGATTGGCTTTGATCCTTACCATTCTATGACATCAAAAAAGGATTTCTCATAGTTTCTAGGCTGCAGGCTGTCTCTTTTGAGTGGAAGAAGAAGAAGAAAGACACTTTTCTACTATCTATGATACACATTTATGGTGATTTTATCCTACGTTGAACAAAACTGTGCCCTCCCTGCATTCTCAATTTCTCCGGTTCCCCACCTCCACACTAAAATTTCCCAGATTCCCAAGATCACTGACAAACAGCACTTTCAGGTGATGAACATGGTGCAAAAACATTAAGACCCCCTAAAACTTTGGGAGGGGAAAATATTTTACTGGTTTTAATTACCGTATTTTTTGCACCATAACACTCACTTTTTTCCTCCTAGAAAGCAAGGGGAAATGTCTGTGCGTGTTATGGAGCGAATGCCTGCAGGTGGCGGGGGGGATCTGCTGCAGTCATGAGCAGAGGATCCATGGTTCCCCTTCCTTCCCTCCTCCGTGGTTACAAAGCATGGATCCACATGGATCCTCAGGATTTTTGCATTGGGCTACTCCAAACTCACTGTCAGATCACATGTCTGTGGCCACAGCATGAACCACAAAAATCATATATCCACTATTTCGTTTAGAATATTTTTTTTCTTGTTTTCCTCCTCTAAAAACTACGTGCTTGTTATGGTCTGGTGCATGTTATAGAGCGAAAAATACGGTAATTTACATGTTTTATGCTGTTAAACTCTGCATTGTTCGAGGGGGACTTGTGTTTACAATTAGACAATGGCTCTGAGCATCAAACTTGTTTTCTTTTATTCAAACAACAATGGGAAAAAACCCGGTCCTTTGTCCCTTTAAAAATGAACCTAGTAGCACCATTCTCAGGATCATTCTAGGGGTAAATTATTTCTGGCAATCAAGTATGATAATAATTATTGTGATCATCATCACAACAAGCTAATTTGTTGGGAAGGATGCTATTGGGTACGTACTGGGTTGTTGTTGATGTTTGTTGTGGTTTTAATATGTTGGAAGCCATCCAGAGTGATTATCAGCTATGATAAACTTCATTGTGATCATCAACTTTAACAACATTATTTCTTGGGCATGAGGCTACTGGGTTCATACCTTCCCTGCCCCAACAATGAAATGAAAATGCTGCAGTTTTTGTCCATGTTGAATTTTGCCTTATTCTCTTTCATCTCACCAAAGGTTACTACAACAAAGTCTCCTGTGCATGGGGGGGGGGGAGGCGGGACAGCCTTAAATAGGATCCAATGTGTAGAGGTTCTAGTCTTGACATTTTATGAGGGTTATTGCTTATTTCATTATCCTCCTACATGCTTTGTGGGTTGCAAGATTTGACTACCAAATGAAAAAGCACCATACGCCAACCTCAGATTTTAGTTTTCCTGAGGCGCTAGGAAGACAAATCTTGGACCCAGTTGTAGTTTGCCTATGGTTAAAGAATTGTGAATACAAAAAGTGTCCAAAATAAAAGGATTCTTACAATTGATAGGATTTTCATTGCATAGGTCAGTATAGCAGCACTCGGTTCTCATCGCAAAAAATCCCATAAAATAAGCAGCATAACCAAAAAAGCCTGGGATACAATCCTCAGTGTTAACACAGTCACTGTATCGAGTTCGTCTGGGGAGTAGTTCAACTGTGAAGAAGAATGAGAAAGAATTATTAAGTCAATCATTTTTGCCCCAGAGTAGAGTGGCAAAATCAGAATTTTAAATACATAAATTAATTGGAAAGTCTTTAATTTAAAGCTGTACATTGATGCAGTAAGAGTTTCCAGCACTTATGACACAGGTTGTTTTTCTTTCTTTTTTTCATGTGACATTTCAACTAAGCGTTGTAATGACATTTGGAAAAGGCATTCGGATTTAAACGTATGTCAAATGTCTTCAGCTTCATCATTCTGCTAGTCCTTTCTGAATATCGTATGGCACATCTGATACCTGTTCCTTGGTCTTCCGATGCAGGGAAGAAAAGGGGAGATGATTTTCTGGAAACATCACATTGAGAGTGAAGAGCTGCTGGACTTCCAGCTTCTGGCCATGGGATTTGGCTGCTTTTCCATGAGATCGGACCCCAGTCATGCAAGTAATTCAGGGTTAATATGGGAGCAATTAGTCCTGCTCCTCCCCCCAGTATAAGGGGGGCAGACCGTCACCCACAGATCATCCGTTATCGGCCACTCACTACAGAATGTGGGCGCAGGGATGCTGGTTGCTGAGCACAACACGAACTAGGAACTCTCCAGAACCATTGTCACAAACCGGGAGATCCCTGTTTTCTAAAAATTATTAAAATTCGATCTAAGAAACTGGTGTGTTCTGGAAAGAAGGAGATAAAAAAAAAGACCTGCTTAATGAACAAGGCACTGGATGCCTAGACTTTCATCTGAAAAAGACTTTTATCGTTGTGTTTTGGATTTACGTGAGCTGAGCAGCTATTATTCTTCTACAGTGGCTGTTACATGCCGAACCTCACTAAGAGAGAATTAATTATCTAAACAGAACACAGGAGGACTTCTAACATTAATATGCTATTTGGCTGTGCAGTCCTCTGTGGAAGTTCTAATTAGACTTGGCAAACGATGAAGGAGCCTTGGTCTGAGAAAATGGTGTCTATCAGTTGTGGCGCAGAAGAAGAAAAAAATGACTTCCCTGGTCGGGGGGGGGGGGTTTAAAAACACTTGTTGGATTATAACTTGGGAAATATTTCACACAAAACAGTGCATTTGCCTGCACAGGTTATTGTTATAAAAGGTGGAAGTGAGGGTGAATCTTTGATTTTGGCGGACTTCCCCAGGGCCTGGGGGAGCAGGTTGGATTTTGGAGGCACCAAACAATCACCAAATAATTACTGACTGTGAAATATACCCTATAGCACTGAGTTTCTATGGAAGACCTATTTTTGGAATAACAGCTAGTTAAACAACCTGAGAGATTGCTGTGTCAATAATCTTACTAAATGAAGGACAGTTGGAAAGCAGCCTAGAGTCGAAGATAGGATGAGGAACGAAAAGGGAGAACTGCGGTTCTGGAGGTGCTATTGAATATGATTAGAGGGGATCGGTTGGTGGAAGGAATTCAGGTCGGAAAGAAACAATATAAATTAAAAGCTTTTGCAGATGACCTGGTTTTGACCCTGCAGGAGCCAGAGTCTAGTATGAAAGAGTATTACAACTGATTAATGACTTTGGTCGGGTGGCTGGATTTAAATTAAATAAACAGAAAACCAAGGTTTTGGGAAAAAATTTGACAGATACAGAGTCAGAACGGTTTCAGAAAGAGACAGAACTTAATGTGGTTAAAAAAGTAAAATACCTAGGGGTAAACATAACAGCAAAAAATCTTAGTCTATTTAAGGATAATTATGAAAAATGCTGGGCAGAAATTAAGAGAGACTTAGATAGTTGGTCAAAATTGAAACTTTCTTTGTTAGGCCGAATTGCTGCTATCAAGATGAATGTATTGCCAAGGATGTTGTTTTTATTTCAAACACTTCAGGTTTTGGACAAGACGGAGTGCTTTCAGAAGTGGCAGAGAGATATTTCTAAGTTTGTCTGGCAGGGCAAAAAGCCCAGAATTAAGTTTAAGATATTAACTGATGCGAAAGAAAGAGGAGGCTTTGCCCTGCCAGATTTAAAGTTGTATTATGAGGCCGCAGCGTTCTGCTGGCTAAAAGACTGGCTACTTCTTGAAGACACTGACGTGTTGGATTTGGAAGGGTTTAACAACGCTTTTGGATGGCATGCATACTTATGGTATGACAAGGTTAAAGCAAATAAGGCCTTTAAGAACCATATTGTCAGAAAATCACTGTTTAATGTCTGGACAAAATATAAAGACTTGCTGGAAAATAAAACTCCAAGGTGGCTTTCACCTTTGGAAGCTAAGGCCCGAAAAAGACCCAATATGGAGGCCAAATGGCCAAAATATTGGGAAATTCTAGAAAAAGATGGAGACAATTGGAAATTGCAGAGTTTGGAGAAAATGAAGGATAAAGTGCGAGACTGGTTACACTACGCTCAGATTAAAGAAGTTTTTAAAAATGACAAGAAATTAGGGTTCCAGGTGGAGAAATCGAAACTAGAAACAGAATTGTTAGAACCTAAGATTAAGGTACTTTCAAGGATGTATAACTTGCTGTTAAAATGGAACACACAAGATGAAATGGTTAAATCAGCTATGATAAGGTGGGCACAGGACATTGGGTATAATATTATGTTTGAAGACTGGGAAAGGTTGTGGAGTACTGGATTGAAATTTACTGCATGTAACGCTTTGAAAGAAAATGTAATGAAAATGATATATAGATGGTATATGACCCCAGTCAAACTTGCAAAAATTTACCACCTGACTGACAATAAGTGTTGGAAATGTAAAGAGTGTGAAGGAACATTCTTCCACCTCTGGTGGACTTGCCCTAAAGTGAAGGCGTTCTGGGAAATGATTTATAATGAACTGAAAAAGGTATTTAAATATACCTTCACTAAGAAACCAGAGGCCTTTCTTTTGGGTATTGTCGGCCAAGGGGTGGTAAAGAAGGACCGGACATTTTTTATGTATGCAACAACAGCAGCAAGGATACTACTTGCAAAGCACTGGAAAGCTCAAGATCTACCCACACTGGAAGAATGGCAGATGCAACTGATAGACTACATGGAACTGGCTGAGATGACCGGCAGAATTCGTGACCTGGGAGAAGAGAAGATGGAGGAAGATTGGAAGAAATTTAAGAATTATTTACAAAAGCATTGTAATTTGAGTGAATGTTAAGCAGGATGTTAGATCACAAATAATGAAGCACCACTAACCTAGATGATTTAAGATAATAAGTGAGATTGAGAAAATATAAACTTTATTGAGAATTATAAGATTATAAAGACATAAATGAGATATAAGAATGCAAATAAGATAATAAATTGCTGGTAAAAAGTTATAATGATGAAAGTGGGAGCGGGAGATGTGAGGAAGTCCAAAGAAAATGTGAAATTATGTTAAGATTTGTTATACTGTACATTATGTTCACTTTTATTGTAAACCCCAATAAATATTTTTCAAAAAAAAGAAAAGAAAAGGGAGAACTGCGCTGAAAAACTTACCGATGGACAACAACACAGAATAAACTGTCGTCCTGCATGTTAACAAACCTATAGATTTGCTCAACACGAGAAGGTCATACACAAGTGATTGTGAAGACATGATAATAGGTTAAGATCGGAATTTGGAAACTGAGAAAAAAACAACAGAGAAGAAAGCAGAAACAGCGAAAGAAACTTTCTTTCTCCCAAGATCCAGAACATGGGAAGTCCCCTTTGAAATTCTTTAATTTGGAATATATATAATTTATTTGATTGATTATCCATTGTCAATGGATTCCTACAACATCCCAGGTTCATGCAGGAATATGACAGGGTCCAGAAAATCTGGATGGATTGCTGACCTTACCATATGTGCTGGAATCTTTGCTAGGCCTGTTTCCTGCCAGAGATATCTTGAGAGAGGCTTAGCATATTTCAGCATATAGCATTCTGGACACAACATGTTATTGACCTTTTTTTTGAAAAATCACCCCAAAACCATACACTTCCAGGCTTTGATTGCAAAAACCTGGACATTTTGCCAATTTTAAGAAAAAACCCCCACCCGCCAGACATGAAATGAAAGAAAGAAACCTAACTCACATATATCGAGTTCCATAACAACTTCACGACAAGCATTGCCTGGACAAAAACGTGGCTCTCGTGAGATACAATCATTGTAGGCGTTATATTGACAAGTCATACATTGTAGTGGCGCCCCTACAGAGAGGACAGAAGATCACAAGAGGTCAGTGTCACTATCTTATGTCACAAGAAACCTCCTTTTTGACCTGGCTAAGATTGGCAGGACAACTTACTCTATGGCATTAACCCCTTCATGCATTCATTAAACTTACGTATGTAAGGAATTTGAAGGATTTGAAAACTGAATTATATTAATGGATTAGCTCCAACTGCTCATATGTCATCCCGATTTCTGGCAGGTTTTACTTCTTTCTGAGAAGATAGGTGTAATTCTGCCTACATGGTTAATTTGACATTTCATTACATAAAAAAGATGGGGGTTTCCTTCATTCCTCCTTGAAACCAAAGTAGAATATTCAGAGGGCCCGGAATATCCCCCAGTAGGCCACCCCCTGGCCCATTCATTGAGGATTAGTCAGTCTTTAGGAGCCTCAGAATGGGCCATTGCCTATGCACTCTGGTTGCAGTGTATGTCATGTATTTGGTGCCAATGAGCCTTTCAGCAACACCTCCTGCTTGGTGGCAGCATTGCATGCAGAGGCTATCTGAAATCCCTCTTAGCACAATGCTAGACATGTCTACAAAGAAGTACACCCAAATCAATTCAAAAGGGCTTCCTTCACGGGCAGAACATTTCGTATTGCAGCCTTCACACTCTTTTTACTTCCCTAGGAGGCCTTTTCACACATGATGCAAAGCTGGATTTACAATGTAACGATGCCAGGGCTCCACATACAGTAAATGACACACATTTGGAGTTCCCAATTACCATTTACTTCATCTCAAGCAGAATGTGTTGGTAATACCCATTAGAGTTTGGCCACTGTTTTCCCCCAAACACACAAAACGTTCCTGTGCTGTGTTTGAGGGCTGCCTTTTAAACCGCAAAACTAGCACAAAAGGAGTTCTAGACCCTCCTCCTATTCCTGACATTTCTGCTCTCTGTCACTCATGCTCTTTCCTCCACCCTCCTGCTGGACTCTTAAATCAGAAATAGGTCTGTGTTGGGAAAGAATCCCAGAGGCATGAAGTCATGGCATGGTAAATCATGGAAGCTTCCACAACCCCTTGCCTGCATGCCCAATTTGCTCCTTAATGGAGCAATCTAAGCCCCAGCAGAGCATCCTGGCAAGTGCAACTTTATCTAAATGATCCAGGAATTCTCACTACCTGTTCAATGGATCACTGGTCCTCTCTCCCATTCCTAATCTTCCAGATGACCAAGTTCTCATGACACCCCCCAGTCACTTCCAGCCCACTAAATAGGACAATCAAAGGAGGAGAATTAGAAATCTCTGGGAGTTTCCAAATCTTTATCTCATAGGTTTCTTCAGAGATTATAATCTCAGATCCTCCTGCTCTTTATCGCAATATTCATTTATTCATGATTCTGTCTTTAGGCACATGACATTATTGACCTCCCTTGCTCTTGCCCCACTGGCCATTCCCTACTCCAGAGGAAACTAATGGAACCCAGGATGTCTGGTTTCTACTCACCTGGTGAAAACAAGGCCAAGAAGATGCCCATGCACAGGAGGCCCATGCACAGGAGAGTCTTCATGGTGTTGAGATGGTCAAAAGCTAAGGAGGACTTCAAGACGATCTGGTCCCCAAAAGGCAACGTATGCAACTATGAGCTTACACATAGGAATTTATAAGTCAGGGATGGGAGCCTTAGGCACCTCTTCTAAACAACTGGTTTAGTGAGATGTGGAAACCAGCCCAAATGGAGTTTTCCCAGAAAGCACATGATGTGATTTTGGAACACAAATCACTTTCAGAAACACCATGAAATTTTGCCAAATAGGAATCCAAGTTACGCCTGTGTTCTTCGCCTTTGCTATGGGAAAGCGTTTTCACAATCATATTCCCAGGGTCCATGTGTGTATCATGTGTGCTTCTTATTCAGGCAAGTTGGTATCTTTCGGACTTTCCCCATTCAGTCAAGCTATGTTGCATGGTCAACTATTTAGTCTTCCAGAATTCATTTATTTAAAAAATATTTTTCATTCTTAAGTTTGGCAAGGACATTGTTGCCTATTCTTTAAATCATACTGTTTTTGCATCTGATTCTCTTCATCTTTAAGATGGACTTCAAACAGCCAACCTTTAAAACAGAGAACAATGTAAATGGGCCCTGTGGTGGCCATTCTTAATTTGTGTCCCTGGCAGCAGCAGTTTCTGAAGAATATGGCGGGGGGGGGGGGATTCCACACAGAACTCACTGGAAGAATCCCACAGGGAAGATAACCATGTTTTATTGTCTACACAACTATCTGTGTAAAAAAGTGAGGATTCTCTTCCACTGCTACAGACTTTGGTGTTAATCCACTGTGAATGGTGGAGAGGGGATTTTAGTATTCTAAAACCTTCACAAAACCTTTTGACTGAGAGGAGTTGGGGTAGTTAAAAAAGAAAAAATCCTGTTTCTGCTGTTTTGCAAAAAGTCTCATGGCATGGTGGGAATAAATGAAATATTGTCTGCTGGCTTCTTTGTGCTGCAGTGAGCATGTACAGAGTGTCAAGAAAATTGTTCCCTCACTTAGGCCTCCAGCCAAAATCTGCCGTTGGGTTGCAATCATTCTGAGCCAGCTGTTTTACCTAGCTGTTTTCTGTCTTGAAGGCAAGGGATGAGGCCTGAAAATTGGGAAGTACTTTCAGCTCTAGGAAAGCATATAGGCAAAAGTACCAGAAATTCTAATTTTGAAACGTGATTGGTTGAGGAATCTCGCCCCAGTTACTATGCTTATTACTACATAGCAAGCCTATACTGGTAGTTTGGAGTCCGTCTTTCTCACTGCACTGCTTTGCCACACCTGGGATGCTGTGACTTCCTTGCTATGGATTTTAACTGGAGGATTCAGTGTTCAATGCTATGTATATCATAGATAGAATCATAGAATTGTAGAGTTTACATGAGTCCCCAGGGTCATCTACTCCAACTGCCTACAATTCAGGAATCTCTACTAAAAGAGCCATGATAGATGGATAAGATATCTTTGTCGATATGGTCCGGTTTGTATGTGTTCCATTGGCACTTCTAACTGTAGTTTTTCTGGACCAGGTGGTCCTACTTGATCCTGCAATCTGAATAAACCTTCAGATTTGTGTCTGCTTATCAGCTGGATCAATGAAGGCCCTCACTGACCCAGAGAAAGTGTATTGGTTTTTATTTGAACTTGTTGACGGGTCCAACGTAATCAGAAAGAGCGCACACTTTCTATGTTTTCCCAGGAGTATGGCTAAAGGACGGTTAAGATATGTAAAAGAGAAACTTTAAGGAAAAAAAGAAATAACTAAAAATAGATCTGGATATGCAGAAGTAAAGATAAAATGTAAGGAACCAAAGTTAGGGGGAGAAGTAGATTTATGTGTAGATTTTTTTTTAATCAAGTTTGTATGTTTATTGTAAAATTGAAAAATGAGGGAGAGGGTTAAAAGAATTAAAAGAACCAGTAATCATTCTGGGGCAGCGGTTTTTATCTAGGTTTTCCATCTTTAAAGCTAGGGATGAGGCCTGAAACTGAGAAGTAGTTTCAGCTGTGGGAAAGTGTATATGAGAAAGAATCAGTTTTTGGCCTCACTCAGATCCCACTGTCTTTCTCAGAACTTGCTGTAGGGTCCAGTTTGGTTAGGTAGAACAGAGCCTTTCTAATAATAATAATAATAATAATAATAAATTTTATTTATATCCCGCCCTCCCCAGCCAAAGCCAGGCTCAGGGCGGCTAACAACAAACAAATAATCAAACAATCAAATAATCCAACATTCTAAAACATTTCATTATAAAAATTAATTAAATTCAAATTAATGGCAACCGTTAAGCAAAGTTCTGTGCAGGTTGCCGGAGGTGGGAGTCAGGCTGGGCCCTGACCAAAGGCCTGGCGGAACAACTCTGTCTTGCAGGCCCTGCGGAAAGATGTCAGGTCCCGCAGGTTTCTATCGTTTCCCAGGGACCTTGCCAAAGGTTAATGGATGTTTGGAGAGAATTCTCATCTGGCAGAACTAGAAGGGGTGGGGACAGGTGTCTGGAATATAATGATCATGGTCATCAGCCTCTTTTTCTGGGATTGTAAGCTCACTGGTGTGATGAAACGTTTGTTCCGCAACACTGTTCCAACCTTCCTGTTCTATTGCTACCCAATTTCACCAGGTTTCTGGGAAGAGTTCATTATACTTTTGGTCATCTGATTACATTTTAGGAAAAATGTTGCAAACTACAAAAGATGAAGAAAATGTTTCTCTCTGTAACAGAGTAATGTTACAGTATGTAACTGATTGCTCATCTGCTTGGCCCAACAGTCTTTGTGGGATATTGCTATATGCCAGATTAAGACCTCATTCAGCCAGAATTTTATACATTGACAAGGGTGCTGATGTTGCGTTTATTACGTTGCTGGGTGATCAACAAAATACATTTCCTGGAATAACTGAAATATAAATTTTGTTGCTCCTTTAAACTTCATCTTTTAGGCCTTTCATTCTGTTTGCTAGAATATTAGCAAATATTTTATAATCACAATTTAGTAATGAAATTGGTCTACAACTTTTAACCTGCATCTATCTGCATCTTATATTGGAATTAAAATAATATATGCCTCTTCCCAGATTATTGGTGTTTTCCCTATTGTTAATATTTCATTCATCACATTTTATAATGGTTAAATTTGAAAATTTACATTGTTGCAGATATCTTTCAATATCTGTTTTATTTTCTGGGCACTTTCGATATAAATCTGTGAAATATTTAACAAACGGATTCCTAATCTCTCTTTGATTATCTATTATTTTGCCAGTTACTTTCAATTCATTGATTAAACTTTACTGTTTAATCCATTAACCTTCCAGGTTAATACTCTCATGTCAGCCATTTTAATTATGTTATTAAAGTCTTGTCCTGTCTTTTTACCTTTTTTCTTTTTCTTATTTCTCTCTTCCTATTCCTCTTGATTATCTACACTCTTCTCAGACTTTCCCCCAGCACTTCACTTGTAATGTCCGTCATGCAGGGTAGACACCCAAAAAGGGGAGTAGAGTTCATTTTTACTCTCCCGCTTTGCCGAACTAAATTACTCAAATTAAACCGATCATCCTCCTCACTTTTCAATTGGCTCAGTATGCTGGAAAGGTAACCACTCATGGCCAAATCACAGGCTTTGCTCTACGCAGCTGTGATGGTGCCTAGTTCACAGGTGCTTCACACAGCTTCCCCCCACTCTCCGTGCCTTCCCCCCACTCTCTGCCTCTCAATATCACCACTGAAGAATGTAGGGTTATGAAAGGAACAAGGCAGGGTTGCCCTGTCACCACTGTTGTCTATATTAGTGTTAGAAGTCCTGAAGCATAATATAAGAGCAGATGAAAATATTAGAGGTGTTAAGGTGGGATATAAGGAATTTAAGTTGAAAGCATTCACTGATAATTTAGTAATTACAGTAGAAGATCCGTTAAAATCAGTTGAGCAGGTCGTACAAAAGATACAATGGTTTGGACAAGTCACTGGTTTCAAACTTAATAAAAATAAGACTAAATTATTAATTTAAAATATATCAGAACATGATAAAGAAAAGATTCAACAAGAAACAGGTATAAACATCCATAATAAAGTGAAATATTTAGGGATTTGGTGAACAGTAAAAAATATTAATATCTATAAGGACAACTTTGCAAAAGCATGGAAATATAAAAAGGAAACTGGAAATTTGGAATAGAATGAATTTGTCTCTTTTAGGAAGCATATCTGTAATTAAGATGAACGTATTGCCAAAAATGTTATTTTTATTCCAAACAATCCCGGTAATAAGCAATATGGGATGCTTCAAAGATTGCCAAAAGGGTATTTCAAAAATTGTGTGGCAGGGCAAGAAGCCAAAAATAAAATATAAATTATATCAGACATCAAAGACAGAGGAGGCTTCTCCCTGCCAGATCTGAAACTATATTATGAAGCCTCCTGTATCTGCTGGATCCAGGGATGTATAAAATTAAAAAACACAGATTTATTAGATTTGAAAGGTCATGATAATAGATTTGGTTGGCATGCATATTTATGGTATGAAGAGGCAAGAGTACATCAAAGTTTCTGAAACCATATCATAAGGAAAGTAATTTTTCAAGTCTGGGAGAAGGGTAAAGGATTACTGGAACAAAAAACACCATTCTGGCTCTCCTCATTATAGGCAATATCAGGGTGGAAATTAAACATGGAAACTAAGTGGACAATGTACAGAGAGCTGCTAACGGAAATAGAAAACCAATTAAAACTGAAAGATTTTAATCAAGTTAGAGAACATAACAGACTGGTTACAATATTTTCAGTTAAACAAAATGTTTAAGAATGATAAAAAGATAGGAGTTGCGTATGAAATGTCAACCTTTCAGAGAGAAATAATAGAAAATGATATGAGACTAATATCTAAAATGTACAATCTGTTGCTGGAGTGGGAAACATTCCCTTTGTCCTTGGAGCCTCTTCCCACCCCACCCCAAAACAATCCCCCTTATAGACTTCTTCTCTGTGGTCTGTCTGGCTCCTTCCCAACTATCAGAGTTGCCACCTTGTGCTGTCGATTGGGAGAGGATTTCAGGAGAGGATGTTTGCCATTCTGATAACAATTTAAACATTTCAGAAATTACTTTTTCATTGTTCTCAATAAGTTCTCTTTCAAATGGTGAGGTTTGATTCATAAATCTATTCCTTTTATCTAATTTAAATAAAGTTGATAATATTGTAACGATTCTGTTACTGCTTCTCCAACATCACTACTCATATTTCAGCAAGTGTAGCTGCTTGTTTTTCTGCTAGTTCTGTCCAAAAAGTGGTAGAACCAAGGCTGGGTGGCATAACTCACATTACAGATTCTATGGTTACATGAAATAGTATGGTCAGTTATTTATTTCGTTATTATACTTTTTCCACCAAGAGGTCTTTTTCCACCAAGAGGTTGCCATATGCTTGGGAAATCCCAGACATATCCTCGTTTGGGGGCAAACCAGGCCATCCAGGGTAATTTCATTATCATTTTAACCAAAGTCTGGGGTTTTTATTTTTTAAATCATTATTGTTGTTTAAGTTGTGCACTGGTGGCGTGGGTTCAACTACAAGCTCTTTCTCTTGCATCGGCTCAAGCATCACAGATGCAAAAACAGCTCAATAACTTTGCGGTTAACAACTGTCCAGATTTTTCCTTCTAAAGATATGGCAACTCAATGGCCATATCATGAGTTTCCTTCCCCCTCTTGGCCTTCAGGAACGAATATTCATTGCACCATCATTGCATAGATATTATTCATTTGAAAAAGAGCCAACACAAGACACAGTATTCATCTACTTTATCCATTTTATTCTCATCATGATTCAGGATAAATGTACAGGGGAAATGTAACACCTGAACCAAATGTTCTGTAACTAGAGCTCCCAACCCACAATTTCATGCCCTCTTGCGCCTGCCTCCTTGAAACACATTCACTCTGCAGCATCTTCATAGATCTTCCATGCCTTCAACGATCTTGCAAGTCTCAGGATGGGTGTTGATTTCTTCTACACCCTTTAAGGTCCGGCCAATATAAAAAGTGGGGTCAGTACACATTGCTTGGGTGACATTGAAATAGATCCAGCCATTGAGTGCTGTCATTACACCTTTTGGGGCTGTTGTTACAAAGTTGCAAAAATCTGGTGATGCACATCCTCTGACATTAAGAAACTTTATCGTATCATCCACTGAAAAGAGAGGAATAATAATATGAGTCAGAGTTGGGCAACTTGAAGTACCATTAAGTCCACATGTTTCCCTTTACTCCACACCTTATTAGCGTCTCTGAAAATTCAGAAGATGTATTTCAACCCACCAAAAGGCATTGAAATAAAAGCAGAAGCAGGTAATATGAGTCAGGCTTGGCATCAGGGCCTGGCATCCTTGGGCAGATGTCAGGGCCACTGCACCTGAGAAAAGTCCACATCTGATGTCTTCCATAACCCCTGCTTTACCTTCTTCCCTGTCTACTGGTCCTCTGAGCAGACCAAGGCTACTGGGTGAAGCCCACACATGTGAATTTAGTCACCAATTGGATCTTCCATAAAGCCCACAATATAGGACCCCTCCAGGTTCTAGGGAAACTCAAAATGGGAATGGAGCCAACAGTGTGTTCCTCCCTGATAATCAGGAAACCTCACCTTCCTAGGGTACTTCTTATATCCCTTCATTACTCTTTCTCACATACTGAAATAAGGGGTGGATATATTTCCCCAAAGTACTTTCAAAACAAGGAAATACCACGTTAACAAAAACCTTGAATATTTCCTTTCAAAGAAAATATCTGGTACAGCTCCCCTCCCCCCGCTGATTGGCAGTTTACTCACCATTCTTTACAATACCAACAAGTCTCATACACTTAAGCCATTTAAAAGGGCATTTGCTGTGCACCACGCAATAAGTTGAGTTCTTTGGAAGGCAGAATCCGCACCCCAGTGGTAAATCATTCCCAGGTGGATCTGGCAAAATGAAGCATATTGTCAGCGGATGGATTTCATTTACATTGCCATTCCTAGTCAGTTGTGGCCCTTAGTTTCCAGTTCACGCAGAAACACACCCATGGCATGGCATAGTACTCTACAACAGCAATCGAATGGGCCACCTATGAAAAACTAATATAAATATTTTTTAGTGTTGCATATATTCTCCTCAGTATAACTTCTATATGTATCACATTCAGATCTTTTTCAGTACATGCATCTTGCTGTGTACCTGCTTCTCCATGAGAGTGATCTGAATTAAGTAAAATGAGATTGACAGTTCTGTCTGCCAGGACAAGAACAGATTGGCTTTGATCCTTACCTTTCTATGATATCAATTCTATGATATCAAACAAGGAAACAAGGATTTCTCATAGTTTCTAGGCTGCAGGCTGACTCTTTTGAATGGAAGAAGAAAAAGAGACACTTTTCTACTATCTATGATACACATTTATGGTGGTTTTATCCTACATTGAACAAAACTGTGCCCTCCCTGCATTCTCAATTTCTCTGGTTCCCCACCTCCACACTAAAATTTCCCAGATTCCCAAGATCACTGACTCACAGCACTTTCAGGTGATGAACATGGGGCAAAAACATGAAGACTGTCTAAATCTTTGGGTGGGGAAAATGATGCACTGGTTTTAATTACGTTAAAACCACAGAACTTTTGTGTTTACAATTTGACAAGGAGCCTGAGCATTAAACCTGTTTTCTTTTATTCAAACAACAATGAGGAAAAACTCGTTCATTTGTCCCTTTAAAAATGAGCCTGGCAGCAATATTCTCAGGATCATTCTAAGGGTAAATTTTTCTGGCAATTAACTATGACAATCATCATTGTGCTCATCATCACCAACAAGCTAATTTGTTGGGAAGGATACTACTGGGTACATACTGGGTTGTTGTTGTTGATGATGATGTTTGTTGTGGTTTTAATATGTTGGAAGCCATCAAGAGTGATTATCAGCTATGATGAACTTCATTGTGATCATCACCTTTAACAACATTATTTGTTGGACATGAGGCTACTGGGTTCATACCTTCCCTGCCCCTAACAATGCAATGAAAATGCTGCAATTTTTGTCTATGTTGAATGTTGTCTTTATCTCACTCCTCCCACCAAAGGTTACTACAACAAAGTCTCCTGTGAATCTTTTTTTTGGGGGGGGTGATGCGGGGGCAGGTGGCTTCCAGGCAAGCCTGAAATATGATTCATTGGGTAGAGGTTCTAGTCTTGACATTTTATGGGGGTTATTGCTTATTTCATTCAACTTCAAGGAACATGGCAATAGTAACATACCCAATTATAAATACAGTCACCGTAATGAAGGTGTCCTTTTCTTCTCATATATAAACTGATAAATGTGTGCACATCTCTTAATTTTCCAAGACCTTCCAAACTTCTTACATGCTTATTGGGTTGCAAAATTTGACTACCAAATGGAAAAGCATCAGACTCTCACATCAGATTTTAGTGGGACTCATGAAGAGTAGTCCAATTGTTTTCCTGAGACACTATGAAGACAAATCTTGGACCCAGTTATAATTAGCCTATGGGTAAGATTTATTGATACAAAAAGTGTCCAAAATAAAAGGATTCTTACATTTGATAGGATTTTCATTGCATAGGTCAGTATAGCAGCATTCCGTTTTCATCAGAAAAGATCCCATGTATACCGCATTATAACCAAACAAGCCTGGGGTACAATCCTCAGTGTTAACACAGTCACTGTAATGCTTAATTGTGTGCTGGTCGTCAACTGTGAAGAAGAATTAGAAACAGATATCAAGTCAATCATTTTTGCCCCAGAGTAAGTGGCAGAATCAGAATTTTAAATACATAAATAAATTGGAAAGTCTTTAATTGAAAGCTGTACACTGATGCTGTAAGAGTATCCAGCACTTACGACACAGGTTGTTTTTCTTTCTTTTTTTAATGTGACATTTCAACTAAGTGTTGTAATGACATCTGGAAAAAGCATTCAGTTTTTAAGTGTATGTGAAATGTCTTTTCAGCTTCAGCATTCTGTCTGGTAGTCCTTTCTGAATATCGTATGGCACATCTGATACCTGTTCCTGGGTCTTCTGATGCAGGGAAGAAAAGGGGAGATGATTTTCTGGAAACATCACATTGAGAGTGAAGAGGTGCTGCACTGAGATCCCTAATCTCCAAAGACCCACCTTGGTATCTGTAATGAGTATGGGTTGCTCGTGCGTAAGTTGCCGCCTCTCCTGGCTATGTTGCCTTGTTAAACCTTTCTGTCTGGACAGCCCTTCACTTCGTGGCTGCCTCAGTCGCTAGCAGAATCCGTCAGTGGGCGTTTCTTAAACCTTTTCCAACATAAAAGTTGTTTGACGCTGTCAGGGGTTCAGGGACAGAGGCACAGGATAGGCAGGAGATGGAGAGCGATGGGGATGAATCCCAGGACAGCGAGGAAGAGGATGACAATGACTCAAGAGATTCCATGAGTCTTTCCAGCGAATCAGAGGATTCCCAGAAGGGGGCACCGGTGGTCAAGGCCAGGGGAGCCCCAGGGGGAACGTGTCAGGAGCAGGGGGCCAGCGGGGGATCCCAAAGTGGCAGCTGGGCGTCAGGACCAGCCTCCCCGCCAGAGTGCAGCGAAGGGGGTGGAGGTTCCAGTGTATCAGGGGAAGCAGCTCCGGCAGCAGAGAAGGGAGGGAGGTCGGAGCAAGCCACCCTCCCGGAAGGGGAGGGGAGTAGTGAAGGGAGTAGTGTAGCTGTCAAAAGGAAGGTTAGAGGTTGGGCGCGCGCGCCAAGTTCAAATGTGAAGGCGCGCGGAAGTACAGGGAGCCCGGAGGAGGGGCCAGGTCCCAAAGCCCACAGGAGGGGGGAAGAGCAAGCTGGGGATTCCGCGTCAGGGGAATCCAGGAGGGGCGAAACCCCAGCGGGCAGGAAGACCCTGAGGAAAAGGAAAGAGAGAAAGAGGTGGAGCAGAGCAAGCCTCTTAAACTGGTGCAGGGGAGGGACTGACTCAGAGGGGACTTCAACGGTCTAAGGGTAACAGACGTGGGGCTGCGCGCCTCGGATGGAAGCAAACAATGAACTCCAATAAACACTTTTGTATATAAGAAGAGATTGGCGTTGGTCTTTTGTGAGCTGAGACCTGAGGCAGCCCTTACAGTAAGTCCCCTCTCAAAAAACCGCAAATTTTTTTTTTGCAAAGCTCACGAAGTTTGGCAGACATGACTACTGAGGAGCGGATAGCGTCCCTGCAAAACGCAGTCGCCGAGCTCTCCGCTGCGGTAGTGGTCTCTCAGAAGACGGTTGCCGAAGCAGAAGCGCGATCCCAGGATCTGCAAGCCAGGTGGGACCATGCGTGCAAGGAGGGGTTCCCGGGGTCCAGATCAGAGGGAATCGGACTTGGACGGAGGGGGGGCAATTTAGTAGCCCACTTCGATGGGAACCTGCAGCATTATCCCAGTTTCAGAGCAGACGTCGTATACACGCTGCACTTGCTTCGGAAAGACTTCAAAGATGAGGAGGAGAAAGTAGGCTTTATTGTATCCCATTTGCATGGGGAAGCTAGAGCCTGGCTACGCAATTTATGGCGCGAAGATGGTCCTGCTCGCAGGAACTCTGACGAATTTATCAAAGCCATGGACGCTTGCTTCCAATCTACCGTTGACGTTGATGTGGCGCGACGGGAGATGCATGGATTGCGACAGGGCAAGGCTACAGTGCGTCAGTACCATTCTCGCTTTTTTGCATTGCTAAATGCGCTGGGCTGGGAAAAGGACTCCCTGGCAGTGAGAGACTTGTTCTGGGAGGGGCTCCATGGCTCCGTAAAAGATGAGTTGGCCAGGGGGGACAGACCTCAAACCCTAGCAGACGTCGTGCAGAGGGCACTCACGATAGGAGTGCGCCACGAAGAACGCCCTTGGCACAGTGAGGAGGGGCGCCAAGTCCGCGCACCAGCTAGAGCGCCTCCTTTTCTTCCCAGGGATCTGGGACGTACGCATCCCTCGTCTCTGCTGAGGGAGGGGGAGGAACCAATGGAATTGGGTGGTGCAAAGGCTCAGACAGCTGCCGGAGCCTCAGCGTCCGGAGCAGTCAAGGCGAAGCCTCCTAGAGGGACCAGGAAGTGTTACATCTGTGACAGTGCGCAGCACATGGCCAAAGAGTGTCCCCAGAGGCTCCAGAAGCACACTGCAGCCTTAGCAACAGTAACAGGAGCAGCGCTACGAGGACAGCAGTTTCAGGGAAACGACAATGCCTGGCTGGAAGCAGACATGCTGGGGCTCAGCCAGGCGCGTCAGTAAAGCAGTCCCCAGCGCTTTTGCAGCCTACAAATCCCTTACCACCCAAGCCAGTGGTGCAGCTCACTGCTACTCTCCAGCTACCTAATGGACTCACCCTGGAAGTCCCCGTTACAATTGACTCAGGGAGCAACGCAGACTTCGTGGGGATGCAGTTCATCAAGCAGCATCGCATAGCGCTTCTACCAGCCACGCTGCCTCTGAACGTCGTCACGGTAGATGGCAGGAAGTTGCTGGGCGGGCAAGTGGTACAACAGACGCCACCCATGCTGCTGAAGATTGGGAATCATCGCGAGGTCATCAGTTTCAACGTCACCCGACTGTCAGACACGCCTATAGTGTTAGGCATGAGTTGGCTGGATAGACACAGCCCATCATTAGCGTGGTACCAGCGGCAGCTCACCTTTGGCTCGTCCTACTGCGCACAACATTGCATCCAGACCGGCCAGGAGGAGGAGGGCCAGGAGGAAGGGCAACAGTTGCATCTAGGCATGGTGCAGGCAGTGCCCCACAAGTACAAGGGGTTTTTGGAGGTCTTCTGCGAAAAGGAAGCTGACCAATTACCACCCCACCGGCCCTACGACTGTGCAATTGACCTCTTACCAGGGGCGACGCTGCCGACTGCGAAGCTGTATTCCATGTCTGAAGATGAGATGCAGGAACTCAGGGAGTTCATAGATCACAATTTGAAGCGGGGATTCATCCGAGAATCCAAGGCAGTGGGGGGCAGTCCTGTGTTTTTCGTGAAGAAGAAGGACACGCCTCAAAAAAGGCTCATTGTGGACTATAGGGCCATAAACTCGACGACAAAGCCCAAGGCCTTCCCCATGCCCAAAATTGACGACCTGCTCGCGACGGTGAGGAAGGGGAGGATCTTCACCAAGTTGGATCTACGCGGAGCATACAATCTAATACGCATGAGGGAAGGTGACGAGTGGAAGACGGCCATGTTCACACCGCTGGGCACCTATGAATACAGAGTTATGCCGTTTGGTCTCCAAAATGGCTCCCACTGTTTCCAAGCCTTCATGCACCACGTGCTAGCGGGACTTCTCTACAAGAAGCGGCACCAGTGGCAGCCAGGCACATATTCGCACCGCAGGCGTGGGCGTGCGCTTCCGCCGCCGTGGACCTGGACGCGGTACGACGCGCGCTACAGACGGATCCGTTCGCACAATCCAAGATGGAGGAGGTGCGAAGAGGGACAGCAAAGGACGACGAATTCCAGATACGTGACGGCCTGCTAACCCGCAAAGGTGCTCTCTACGTGCCGGGAGACGATCTCCGCGCGAAGGTTCTACAGCAGTTACACGACGCACCCAGCGCGGGTCACTTCGGCAAAGAAAAGACGGCGGACTTAGTAGCCAGGGACTTTTGGTGGCCACAGATGCGAGGAGAGGTCGCGGATTACGTCGCCAGGTGTGACACTTGTCAGAGGTCCAAGCCCGTGCACAAGAAGCCAGCGGGATTACTGGAACCGCTGGAGACGCCACTACAGCCGTGGGAAAGGGTGGCACTGGACTTTGTTACTGATCTGCCCAGTTCGCGAGGCAAGACGGCGGTGCTTGTGGTTGTAGACCTGTTCACCAAGATGGCGCACTTCATTCCTTGCGCGAAGGTGGCAACAGCGGAACAGACCGCCAAGCTGTTCATAGACCACGTGTTCCGGGTGCACGGCTTACCACGGTCCATCCTGTCCGACCGGGGTCGCCAATTCATTTCCAGTTTCTGGCAGAAGCTCCTGGGCATCCTGAATGTCAAGATCAACTTAGCGTCGGCGAGACACCCGCAAACCAACGGCCAAGCGGAGAGGGTCAACGCCATCATGCAGCAGTACCTGCGATGTTACACCAATCAAAAGCCTGCAACTTGGGTGGACTACTTACCGATGGCCGAGTTTGCCTACAACAACACGAAGCACGCGTCGACGGGGGTGACACCGTTCTTCGCCAACAATGGGCGACATCCCAGAACCTTCCCGGTGTTGGAGACAACGACGCAGGGGGAGTCGCAGGGAGCTGAGCATTTAGCAGCAGAATTGCAGGAGGTCCACGAGGAGCTACGACGGCACTTGGAACTAGCTAAACACGCCTACAAAGTGCAGGCAGACAGGCACAGGAGGGCAGGAGAAGACATCCAGGTGGGGGACTGGGTATGGTTAGCAGCCCAGGCGGTGCCGGCCAAGTCGTTAGCTAAGAAGAAGCTAGGACACAAACAGTTAGGGCCATACCAAGTTGAGGGCAGGATCAATCCCGTAGCTTTTCGGTTGACCCTCCCAGAAGGTTCCAGAATGCACCCGGTCTTTCATAGGTCGGTGCTTACACCCTACAAGGCCCCACACAGATTTCAGGAGCCAGGGACGGCACCAGACCCACGTAGAAAGTCACCGGGGGGGGGAAGTCACCGAGGACCCCGACACTCAACGCAGTCACGGAAATTCTGGACTCGAGATGGGGGGAGGAGGGAGTAGAATACCTCCTCGCCAGGGAAGGTACCCCGGCCAGCGCCAACACTTGGGTGCCAGATTATGCTCTGGAGGAACCTCTTCTTAAAGACGAGTTCCATGCACTCTTCCCACACAGGCCCATGCCAGCGGAGTATTTTGACGACTGGCTTTTTACGCCCACGCTTTCAGACAGCACCTTCCGGGGGTTCTCCTCCGCAGAGGAGACCACGCCAGAATCGAGCCCTCCAAGGGGATCGTGCTCGGGGGTGGACACGGACCGCTCTTACTGGTGGGACGATCGACCAGAAGAGGAGTGGCGCAGGGGGTGGCTAAGGGGGCCCTGGCAAGCAGCATCGCCTGAAGTAACAGGGGGAGGGGAGGACATGGATGTGTTAGGGGAGGACCCCGGTTTCGAGCACTCATACACTGAACTGGAAGCAGAGGAGATCGATGTCGACGACCTGTATAAAACGCACAGAGAAACGCAAGAAAACTTGGATGCAATTATCTAAGACGCATGTCGAAATAGAAACATAAAAGAACTAAATGATACAGACTCCCATCAAAAAACCGAGCTGAAGAAGGCGTGTACTCTGAAACAGGGCCCTGTCCTGGTTACCACCACTGAACCGTACATCTGATTCACACTCCGGATACTCCTTTTTGGCCCCATTTGATCCTTTATTCTTTATTCTTTATTCTAATTTTATATAATGTGGACTCGTTTTGACTGCTATTGAGACTTGTATAAAACAATTGTTGTGCACTGGTATTTCATGTACCTTTGTACTATATCATTGTATATTTGAAACGACATTATTTCTGCTCTTAAACGTTGTATCCAAACTTACCATTACTTTAAAACTGTCATACTTATATGTTGTGTTTAAATCTACTACTAGCTTCAAACTGTTATTCTTAGCAGAATACACACGTTTTTCATTTCAACTCTTGAGTAGGAATTATTCCTTATATTGAAACTTTTGGCCAGAGTTCTTGATATATCCTTTTCAGTGACGACCTGTATCCAGCATCTACCCCTGCTACAACGGAGCTCCCGGAACCTGCGCCCGAGCAGCGGGAGGGGGGAAGGGGGGGCTTCGAGGGGGGGATGGATGTCAGGGGTTCAGGGACAGAGGCACAGGATAGGCAGGAGATGGAGAGCGATGGGGATGAATCCCAGGACAGCGAGGAAGAGGATGACAATGACTCAAGAGATTCCATGAGTCTTTCCAGCGAATCAGAGGATTCCCAGAAGGGGGCACCGGTGGTCAAGGCCAGGGGAGCCCCAGGGGGAACGTGTCAGGAGCAGGGGGCCAGCGGGGGATCCCAAAGTGGCAGCTGGGCGTCAGGACCAGCCTCCCCGCCAGAGTGCAGCGAAGGGGGTGGAGGTTCCAGTGTATCAGGGGAAGCAGCTCCGGCAGCAGAGAAGGGAGGGAGGTCGGAGCAAGCCACCCTACCGGAAGGGGAGGGGAGTAGTGAAGGGAGTAGTGTAGCTGTCAAAAGGAAGGTTAGAGGTTGGGCGCGCACGCCAAGTTCAAATGTGAAGGCGCGCGGAAGTACAGGGAGCCCGGAGGAGGGGCCAGGTCCCAAAGCCCGCAGGAGGGGGGAAGAGCAAGCTGGGGATTCCGCGTCAGGGGAATCCAGGAGGGGCGAAACCCCAGCGGGCAGGAAGACCCTGAGGAAAAGGAAAGAGAGAAAGAGGTGGAGCAGAGCAAGCCTCTTAAACTGGTGCAGGGGAGGGACTGACTCAGAGGGGACTTCAACGGTCTAAGGGTAACAGACGTGGGGCTGCGCGCCTCGGATGGAAGCAAACAATGAACTCCAATAAACACTTTTGTATATAAGAAGAGATTGGCGTTGGTCTTTTGTGAGCTGAGACCTGAGGCAGCCCTTACAGACGCCAAGTCTCCTCCTACTCTCCCTGCGTGGAAGTCTTCTGCGCAGGGAGGGCGTGGGTAGTGGAGGACCCGTGCTCTCCCTGCTGGTGTCCGGTGAAGAGTCCTGGAGCCCTCTCGCCGATTCCCCCATCTACCCCCCTTTATCCCTGGTGTTGCGCTGATTTGCTTCCCCATCTGCTGAGCTGCCTCTCTCCCTGCTGGGCCCTTCTCCAGCATCATTTGAGAGCCTTCCCTCCACCTCTAGCTCCAATGTCAGTTCCCTGGCATCCACCTCCCCCCCAGGACCCCCTCTACCCCCGGCCCAACCTGTTGACCCAGCTTCGTCCCTTTCGGCCGACGATGCGGGGAACCCCCGGAAGGAGCTGTCGCCAACCTCTGAAGATTCAAAACCCGCTTCCCACCCGCTCTTATCCCTTCCTGCGGGGTGGGCCTCCCAGTCTGATTCTTCTTCCTCCGAAGCCTCTTCTCCCTCCCCTTCGGAGGCAGAAAAACCCACAAAATCCTCTTCATCGTCTGTGGTTCCAAATTGCTCCTCCCAGAATCTCGCTAGTGGTTTGGGTTTGTCTGGGAACAGGTGGTGGAATTCCTCCACCAGATACCCGTCAGTGATTGCCTCCGCAGGAACCCACGTGTTTTCCGGACCGGGTTCTCCCTCCCAAGCCACCAAGTACTCCACCTGGCGTCCTCGCCACCTTGAATCAAATATTTCCGTGGCCAAGTTGTGGCGCTCCCTCTCTTCTACCTGCGGGTGTGTGGTGACTTCTCCCTCTCGCCCCGGGAATCCCCATCCTTCCCTGTACGGTGGGAGTAGGGACCTATGGAACACCGGGTGTATCTTCATGCTGTCAGGCAATTTGAGCTTGAATGCCACGGGGTTCACCTGCTGTGTTACCTCAAACGGTCCCAGCTGCCTGGGCTGCAACTTCTTGCACCCCCCCTTAAAAGGTAACCCTTGGGTTGACAACCACACCCAATCTCCCACCCGTGTGGTCTCCCCTTCCCTACGGTGCTTGTCTGCCTGCCTCTTGTAAATTTCCTTGGCCCGCTCCAAGTTCATCTTAAGTTGCTGGTGCAGGGCTTCCATTTCTTCCACAAACTGCTCTGCCGCTGGTACGCTCCAACCTTCCCCCCCACTCCCCGGGAAGGCCCTGGGGTGACACCCATAATTGGCCACGAATGGGCTCATTCCCGTGGACACATGTTCAGCGTTATTGTACGCAAATTCAGCCAGCGCTAGTTTCTCTACCCAATCGTTCTGCCTCTCGCTGACGTAGCAGCGTAGGTATTGCTGGAGTATACTGTTTGCTCTTTCTGCTTGCCCGTTGGTTTCCGGGTGTCTCGTCGTTGAGAAGCCCACTTCGACCTGCAGCAAGCTCATGAGCTTCCTCCAGAAACGGGAAGTAAATTGTTTCCCGTGGTCGGAGATAACCCTCGAAGGAGTCCCATGCAACCTGAAGATGTGATCTACAAACAACCTGGCTGTTTCCTCTGCCGTGACCGCATGTGAGCAAGCTATAAAATGGCACATTTTTATTAGTAGATCGACCACTACCATGACCGCTGTCTTCCCCCGGGACTTGGGCAAATTGGTCATAAAATCAATGGACACCACCTCCTAAGGTTTCCCCGGCGTGGGTAAGGGTTCCAGTAATCCTGCGGGGGCAGCCCGCTCCCCCTTTGCCCTTTGGCAGTGGTCGCACCCCCATACATATTCCCGTACATCCTCCCTCACCCTGGGCCACCAGAACTGCCTGGTGACGAGCATCATGGTTTTGTGCTCTCCAAAGTGCCCAGCTGTGGGGTTGTCGTGGAGTTGTTTGAGTACCTTCCCCCGTAGGGTCTCCCCCGGTACATACAGCGCCCCCTTATAGTACAGCACCCCTTCCTTCTCCTCAAACCCTCCTTGGGTTTCTCTTCCGTCTCGGAGTTCCTGGATTTTAGTTTGTGCGAACACGTCGTTTCTAGTAAGTCCAGCCAGTTCTCGTTTCCCCACCCAGGTTCCCCCACACACCCATCGGTCCTCGGGGATCACGTGTCGTATCTCTGGCGGCCCCTCTCCTTCCATGTACTCCGGCTTCCTGGAGAGCGCATCTGCTCTCACGTTTTCCTCCCCAGGTACGTATCGGATTTTGAAGGAAAACTTGGAGAACTCCTGTGCCCATCGAATCTGTCTCTGGTTGAGCACTCTTGCGGTCCTCCAGTATTCCAAGTTCTTGTGATCTGTACAAACCTGGATCTTGTGCTGCGCCCCTATTAGTAGATGTCGCCATCGACGAAACACCGCATAGATCACAAGCAGTTCGCGGTCATACACAGTATATTTTTGCTCCGACTTGTTCAGCTTTCTCGAGAAAAAGGCACACGGTTTCCATTCCTGCTTGCTCTTCCCTGGCTGCAAAAGAACCGCCCCAATGGCTCTGTCGGACGTGTCAGTCTCTAGCCTCATGGGTTTCTCCAGATCCACGTGCAGGAGCTGCTCTTCCGATGCGAACGCCTTCTTCAGTTTTTCAAAGGATTGCTGGGCCTCCTCTGTCCAGACGAACTTCCTTTTGCTACTGAGACAATCTGTGATGGGTGCTGTCAAGTGGGCGAAGTTCTTGATGAACTTCCTGTAGAAGTTGCTGAACCCTAGAAACCTCTGCACGTCCTTCCGGGTTTTGGGAGCCTTCCACTCCAGCACTGCCTGCACCTTGCTTGGGTCCATCGCTAAGCCTTTGTCTGACAACTTGTACTCCAGAAACTCGATTTCTCTGGCGTGAAACTGACATTTTTCCAGCTTGACCCACAACTGGTGCTTCTGCAGTCGTTTTAGCACTTCCCTGACGTCCCTGACATGTTGCTCCTCATTGTCCGAATAGATTAAGACGTCGTCCAAGAAGGCTACGCAGTTCTTGTACAGCAGGGACCCCAACACGTGGTGCATGAAAGCTTGAAAACAGGCGGAGCCCGACTGTAATCCAAAAGGCATAACTAGGTACTCAAAGGCCCCCAGGGGTGTGAACATTGTGGTCTTCCATTCGTCCCCCTCCCTCATCCTAATCAAGTTGTATGCTCCCCTGAGATCAAGCTTGGTAAAAAATTTCCCCTGCCTCACCCGTGTTAAAATGTCGTCAATCCTGGGCATTGGGAAGGTCACTGGTTCCGATACCAAATTGACGGCCCTATAGTCCACAACGAGCCTGGGTTGATTAGTGTCCTTTTTGTCCACAAAGAACACCGGACTGCCCCCTACCGCTTTTGATTCTCTTATGAAGCCTCTTTTCAGGTTCTTGTCAATAAATTCCCGCAACTCCTTCATCTCCCTGTCCGACATGGCATACAGTTTACCCACCGGTAGCTGCGCCCCTGGGAGCAAGTTGATTTGGCAGTCAAAGGGCCTATGGGGGGGGTAGTCTATCTGCCTCCTTCTCGCTGAAGACCTCCTGCAGGTCAGCATATTGTGGTGCCACCTCCCCTTTCGGCTCCACAGCTATCCCAGCCACCCTGGCCACGGTCATTCTTGGGGTTTCCCCCCCTAGACTGTGTTCCAAGCAGTAAGCGGACCCAAAGGTGACCGTTCTCTGATGCCATGCCACCACTGGATCATGTTGTGCTAGCCAGCTCATCCCTAATATTATTGGGGGCCCTGCCAGTGAGGCTACGTGAAAGGCGATGGTCTCCGTGTGCCTGGAAACCCTCATTCTCATTGGTGGGATGTGGTGCGTCACTTCCCCTCCCAGAAGCTCCCTGCCATCAATGGTGGTTACTTGCAAGGGGAAATCCAGGGGCAGCAGGTGGAGCTGGTGCTCTAGTGCAAAGTCCTTGCTGAAGAAATTGCAGGAACTGCCTGAATCCAACAGCCCTTTCACCTTGACTGGGTGCCCATTCGGGAGTTCTAGCACCACTTCTATGGCTATAGCCGCCCTGGGGGGGTCTGGTTGGGGCACTTCTATTGGTTGCTGGCCTGGCTGCTGTGCCCGCTGAGTGGCAGCCAAGCGTTGGTGTTTCCCTGCTCCTGCCCTTTACCACCTCCTCCTCACCCCCTGCAGCTCCCACCATCCCTTGCCAGGCCTTCCTTTGCGGGCAGACCCTGGCAAAATGTCCTGGCCGCTGGCAGAGAAAACACTTCTTGGTGCTTTTCCCATCTTTTCCCTCCCTCTTGCGACTCTCACTGGAGTTTGAAACCTCCCGTGCGCGCGCCCCATCTATTTCCATTGGCTCCGCCGGCGGGGAAGGCTGCCTTGGTATTTCAGGAATGCGGTAGTCATGGTAACATTGCTCTCTCCCTTCCCGCTTCTCCTGGGCCCGCGCTTCCTGCCTTACACCAATCGCAAGCACAGCCTTGGTCAGCTGATCCATCGACTGCGGGTGGGGTGCGCGGGAAAGCTCGTCCTTCACCGTTGGGGACAACCTCTCCTCGAACAGCATTTGAATGGGTTCAGAGTCCAATTCCCATCCGAGCCGGTGGACTAACATGGCAAAGCGTGACCAGTAGTCTCTAACTGACTGGTTCCCCTGTTTGCAGCCCATCAGTTCCCGCCGAGTCACACTTTGCTGTACATCACTGGAATACATCGCATCCATCGCCTGGAAGAATTTCCTCAGGTCTTTCAAGGCAGCATTCTGCGTTGCCATTAGCGGCTTGATCCATTCTCTGGCCCCATCCTGCAGATGTCCGACAATATAGGCAACCCTCTCCCCATCGTCTGCAAAATCATTCTGTTGCAGTTCCAACGCGTACTCTATTTCCGTTCGGAACGCACTGTAGTCCTGGGGTTTCCCTCCAAATTTGTGTACCAGTCCCGGTACCTTCCTTGCTATGGGGGTGGGTCTGACCTGAGCATCCTGAGCCCGCCTTTCGTCCAGCCGCGCCGTCAGAAGAGCCACATGTTCCAAATCTCGGTTCCTTTCCACCAGATTTTGCACTCCAGCTGCTCCCTCCGTGGCGCCAGCTTTCCGGTTTTGCTCATGATGCTGCCTGCCTGTCGCTGTGCACGAGCGACGTCAGGGACTGGCAGATTGCTGTAATGAGTATGGGTTGCTCGTGCGTAAGTTGCCGCCTCTCCTGGCTATGTTGCCTTGTTAAACCTTTCTGTCTGGACAGCCCTTCACTTCGTGGCTGCCTCAGTCGCTAGCAGAATCCGTCAGTGGGCGTTTCTTAAACCTTTTCCAACATAAAAGTTGTTTGACGCCAAGTCTCCTCCTACTCTCCCTGCGTGGAAGTCTTCTGCGCAGGGAGGGCATGGGTAGCGGAGGACCCGTGCTCTCCCCGCTGGTGTCCGGTGAAGAGTCCTGGAGCCCTCTCGCCAATTCCCCCATCTGCCCCCCTTTATCCCTGGTGTTGCTCTGATTTGCTTCCCCATCTGCTCAGCTGCCTCTCTCCCTGCTGGGCCCTTCTCCAGCATCATTTGAGAGCCTTCCCTCTGCCTCTAGCTCCGATGTCAGTTCCCTGACAGTATCCATCAGTTTAAGCAAATGCAGGGGCAACTAGGCATTTCAAGGAAGTCACAGCTGCCTCTGAAAGCCTCAATGTCACATCTTCTTAACAATGTGCCCTCGTGATGTGCGCATCACCGAAGTTTGAGTATAATTCTTTACATTTGGATAAGTGAATTTTCACAAAGCGAGTCAGTGGCCCTGATTGTATTACTTTTATTGCGCTTTGTGGATTCCATAGCTTTGGGATTACACTGTGTATGGGAAACATGCAGAAAATAAAGTTATCACAACATGAGCTAGAGAACTTTAAGAAGGGTTTTATTACACTATGATTTAACTGTTTTGTAACTGGTGTTATTCATTACAGTTTGCATGTTTGTTTTATGCTCAAAGGCTTATAAATAGAACACAACATATTCTCTCCTAAGTGTGCCTATTGGCTTCAGATACAAAACTACGACAGCCCATGGCAGCAGAAGTTGCAAACATCTGTGCCATGCAAGTCACATCTGTGCCGTGCAAGTCACATTCAAAACTTTCTAAACTGAAAGGCATCTGATACATGTTTTCGTGCATTTGAAATAAATACTTTTGTTAGTCTTTGGGGGACTTACAATTCAGTTTTAAAGCTTCTAAACAGATGTAAACTAATATGTTTTTACCCGTAGCTGTTCTGTTTCATAGTTAATGCATTTTCAGAGTTAAAATCATTTCTTCTTTTGCAGCAAAATCAGCAAAAGTCTGGGTTAATAAAGTGAAATTGATGAAGCGGCCCATCACCAACCAAAACTGTGCATCACAATCCTATGCCTACAAAGATAGCCATCTCTACTGAGACGTTCGTCACTCTGAGTTGAGCAAGGCATAGTCCTGGGTAAGAAGGGTTGGGATTTCAGCCACTCTCACTACTTTGATTTCACAATTCAGTAGAAACTTGCAGTCCTGTTTAGTATTGCTCACTAAAGCACCAGTCAAAATAAAAAAATCCTTCCAGTAGCACCTTTAAGACCAACTAAGTTAGTTCTTGGTATGAGCTTTCGTGTGCAAGCACACTTCTTCAGATACACTGAAACAGAAGTTGCCAGATCCTTCTATATAGTGAGAAGGTGGGGAGGGGTATTACTCAGAAGGGTGGTGGGAATGGGAGATTGGCAGATAGCTGAGATGAGCCTGCTGACGACTCTTAACGACTGTAATAGGTCTTACAGGAAAAGGCAAGGGGTGAGAAGGTGAGAAATGGCTTAGTCATGTATAATGGGATAAGAATCCAATGTCTTTGTTCAAACCAGGTCTCTCCATGGTTTTAAGTTTGGTAATGAGTTGCAATTCAGCAGCTTCTCTTTCCAGTCTATTTCTGAAATTCCTTTGTAGTAAAACAGCTACTTTGAGATCTTGTATAGAATGTCCTGGGAGATTGAAGTGTTCTCCTACTGGTTTCTCTGTTTTGTGATTCTTGATGTCAGATTTATGTCCATTTATTCTTTGGCGTAAGGTTTGGCCTGTTTGTCCAATATAGAGAGCTGAAGGACACTGTTGGCATTTGATGCCATACACAATGTTAGATGATGAGCAATTGAATAGTCCCGAGATGGTATGTGTGATGTTGTTGGGGCCAGTAATGGTGTTGTCCGGGTGTATGTGGCAGCAAAGTTGGCATCTGGGTTTATTGCAGGCTCTGGTGCCAGTGTCCATGTTAAGTCTGGTTGTAGTATTATTGTGGGTTAGGAGTTGTTTAAGATTGGGTGGCTGTCTGTAGGCAATGAAAGGTCTTCCTCCCAGAGCTTGAGAAAGAGAACTGTCATTGTCCAGGAGAGGTTGTAGATCTCTGATGATGCGTTGTACTGTTTTAACTTGGGAGCTGTATGTGATGACTAGAGGTGTTCTGTTATTTTCTTTTTTGGGTCTGTCTTGCAGCAAGTTCTCTCTGGGTATAAGTCTGGCTCCAGTGAGCACCAGTGAGAGAGAGAAAAAATATAGCTGTAAGTGAAGGGGGGAAATGCCACAGGGAGAGGGAGGAAAATAATTTTAAATGCAATGTAACTTTTAAAATGGAGATTGGGGTGGTCAACCATAGGCAGTGAAATCAAGATGGTTCTCCCAAATTGGACAAAGAGGCTAGCACTGAGGAACACACAGAAAATTCGCAGGTAACCAAATAGATACTTTTTTTCCCCAAATGAAAAGAACCATCATGACTGTAGCCTTCCGTTGGCTTTTAAAATCCACATCAGGAAGCTATGTAAGGTTGAAATCTGAACCCCCACATACCTGGGAGTAAGGCTCACTGAATTCAGTGGGATTTACTTGAGGTATCACTGGATGTATGGCAACCCTATATTGAGAAGGGATCTGTGTATACAGCAGAAAGAAAGAAAACTAACTCACATATATTAGCATTCATAACAACTTCACGACAAGCATTGCCTGGACAAACACATGGCTCTCGTGTGATACATTTGTTGTAGGCATCATATTGACAGGTCATACATTGTAGTGGTGCCCCTACAGAGAGGAAAGAAGATCACAAGAGCTCAGTGTCACTATCTTATGCCACAAGAAATCTCCTTTTTGTTTGTTCAAGGAAAAAGAAGATAAACATAAAAGGAGAGTTCTTAGATGCCAAGATCCAAGTATGGGGCAAATACTCTTTGGTGAGAGAACCCCAGCAGAGACTTAAAATCACAAAATATGCAGCAACTCTTGGCTTAGTTACACTGGTGACAGTTCCTAAATTGCTGGTCCAATAACTCAAACGGGGCTTATAAGAGCCATGCGGTCTGAGCAACTAGCTCAGACCTCCTCGCATGTTCAGCTTCCTAATCTTCCAAAGGACCATTGAGGTACAGCAATAGGCTTGATTTCCTTCCTCCCAAGATAAGAGGGAGAGTGACCTAGCCAAGACTGGAAGGACAGCTTGTTCTATGGCATTAACCCCTTCATGCATTCATCAAACTTCAGTATGTTGCTTATATGAGGCCAGAGGCTTTTAAATGACATTGTGATTAAAGAGGAAGATGATGGCAAATGCCATTACAAAATGTTGGGTTTTTTAGGTGGAATTTGAAGGATTAAAAAACTGAAATTGGATTGGTGCCAATGGGCCTTTCAGCACCACCTCCTGCTTTGTGGCAGCACTGCATGCAGAGGCCATCTGAAATCCCTCTTAGCATAATGCTAGACATGTCTACAAAGAAGTACAGCCAAATCAATTCAATAGGGCTTTATTCCAGGGTGGAAAATTTTATATTGCAGCCTTCACACCCTTTGCACACCCCTTAACTTTGTTTTTATCAACATTCTTAATGTTCATTTTTGTAAGTTATTTGTAAGTGAGTAATAAGACCTTTTCACACGTTATGCAAACCTGGATTTCAAATGCAAAGATGCCATGGCTCCATATGTATGATGGACATTTGGAGTTCCCATTTAGCATTTACTTCATCTCAAGCAGAATAGACATAAGAGTCTGTCCACTGATTTCCTCCAAACACACAAAACATTCCTGTGCTGTGTGTGAGGCCTGTGATAGAAACAGCAAAACTGCCCAAAAGGTGTGCTAGACATTCCTCCCACTTCTGACATTTCTGCTCTCTGTTTTGTCACTCAAGCTCTTTTCCCCACCCCTCTAGTGGACTCTGAAATCTAGAAGGGTCCAAAGCAGACAAGAACAGGATCCCCAGGATTTTGGGAGAGTTCAGCCCCAAACTACGAGCTTACACAGAGGAATTTATAATTCAGGGATGGGAGCCTCAGGCACCTCTTCTAAACAACTGGTTTAGTGAGATGTGGAAACTAGCCCAAAAGAACTTTCCCCAGAAAATGCACAATATGATATTGGAACACAAATCACTTTTGAAACTCAGTGCACAGGAACACCATGAAATTTGGCAAATGAGAATCCAAGTTAAGTCTGTGTTCTTAGCACTTGCTATGGAAAAGCGTTTGCACAATCATATTCCCAGGGTCCATGTGTACATCATGGGTCCTTCTTGTCCAGGCAAGTGGGTAACTCTTGGACTTTCCCCATTCAGTCAAACTATGTTGGATGGTCAACTAGTTAGCCTTCCAGAATTCATTTATTTAAAAAATATTTTTCATTCTTAAGCTTGGCAAGGACATTGTTGCTATTCTTTAATTCATACAGTTTATGGATCTGATTCTCTTCATCTTTAAGCCAACCTTTAAAACAGAGAACTGAACTATGTAAATAGGGCCTTTAGTGACCATTCTTATTTTGTGTCCCTGGCAGCAGCAGTTTCTGAAGAATATTGGCGGCGGGGGGGGGGAGGATTCCAAACATAAAAATCCCACAGGGAAGATAACCGTGTTGTCTTGTCTACATCTATCTATGCAAAAAAGTGGGGGTGCTCTTCCTCTGCTACAGACTTTGGTGTTAATCCACTGTGAATGGTGGAGAGAGGATTTTAGGATTCTTTTGTGGCAAACTATCACAAAACCTTTTGTCTGAGAGGAGTTGCCTTACTTTCTTTAACTATTGAAGGTGGTCAGGGTTTTCTTTCCTTTTTTTAAAAAAAAAAATCCTGTTTCTGCCGTTTTGCAAAAAGTCTCATGGCTGGGAGGGCATCTGTGAACTTTTGGCAGGGCTGTCTTTTCTGAACTGTGTCAGCTGTTTTATCTGGGTTTTCTGTCTTAAAGGCCAGGTTTTTCTCATTGTAGGTTTATGGGCAATTTTGTCCCATTTTAGACTGCAATCGCTTCTTTCTGAATAAACCTACTTCACGTCAAATTTATGTGTGTTGATTTGGGTACAGCCTTGATACTAAATCCAGTTCTTGCTTGCTATTGAGCAAGTTTGCAACTGTGAAGATCAGAGAGCAGAGATCCCTGCTTTCAGTTCTTGCTTCTTCAAAATCTTACACTCTCCTGTCCCAGTCTAGTTGACAGAAGGAATGGGGGGTGGAGCTGGCAGGGTTGGGGTGTTAGACCCAGCTGCAACACAAGGATCTGAGCCATTGGGTTTGGGGGACCTGTCTTTCACACAGATCACTGCCTCTGTTTTTATTTGAACTCAATATAATATAGGTCCTCTTGGGCCTATATATTCATCACATCCTGCATTTATAGTGTGTTTCATGCACACAGCAGAGCAGGCAGATTGGCTCAAAATGGATGTCACTATTCCATATCTGTGTCCCTTCTGTAAGAAATGCTTGGACCTTTTTCACATTTTTGCTGCTTTAAGTAAGATGAATTTGACTCCAGTTTGGTAGATTACCAGCATTGGAGCACCTGCCTTATGCCTGCTAGAAAGTTCTGGTTAGCCCTTTTTACCGACACACAAAATGTAGCCATTGCTCTTGCAGAATAAAACACTGCAGTTATTCCTCTGTTCCTCTGACACCTGCAGTAGGAATTTTAGGGGAGGGGTATTTAATTGGCCGCAGTGTCTTCCCTTTTATTATTTTCTTCACACTGCTGGGAGGAATTCATCTGGCATTTGACAGTGGCATGGTATGGTTGCTCTTTGGAACTTTAAGTCCAAACAGATGAAGCAGTTGGGGACAACACATTAATTATGTTGGCATCCATCTGTCTCAAGAGACAATGGAGTGCACCTCTGGAGGTGAAGTCAAACCTTTGATTTAGCAGTACTGAAGTGACCTCCCCAGAGTGCAAGCCTGGGCATTGTATATGAAGGTCCTGAGCTTCCCAAATGACAAGACACCCTTCAAGGCTTTGCTGATGTGGTCCAAAAGAAGCAGAACAACACATTAGGCACCAGTTTGGGTACAGGAGTTGCCATCCAACCATCTTAGGGACTCCACTCCAGATTTGTGTAGGGTTGTCAGCCTCCTCCCCCTTCACTCTCAATTTCTGGCATGTTGGCTGAAGAGTAAAGGCAGCAAGCAGGAAGAGCCCTGTTGGAAAGGAGGTACCTGCACAGAGTCAGCTGTGAGGCACCTTTCCAGCCAGGTGTTACCTGATAATTATAATGGCAATGGAGGACTGCTCTGGTGCTTACTTCGGCTTTTACTCGCAAGTAAATCCCAACAGTGGGTGGCTAAAGCTGACCACAGATGTGGGTGGGGATGGGGGGGTGCCATTTGTGGAAAAGGGTTTTCATCCCTGCTCTGGGGAAGGGGTTGTTTTCATCCCTTCTACTTGCCAGCAAATGCCAACAGCGCATGCAAGCACCTGGATGGCTGGGGCTACCCATGTGGAGTGTCAGCTTGGCCCTGCACAGCTGTGGTGTTGCTTGACTTCCCACTGATTTGAAAGGGCCTTGTGCAAAGTAACTTCCTCCTTGGTTGATTGTGAATTTCATCTTAAAAAGCAGGTGTTTTCTGCTTGTGGCAATGGCTTTGGAGAGTTGCCCAAAAACCACACTGCGCTTTACACCCAGTGCCCCCTTCCCCCTCATACCTTCCTGACTGGGAGCAGGTCTTGGGCAATCTGCGGGTGAAGCTGCCCCCCCCGGCCCGGGGGTTGGGGGTTGGGAGGATGATTACTCCCATCTCATCCACAAAAATTACATACAAAAAGGCTCCCATGTAATGGGCAGCCTTTGCCATGGCAGCCAAACAGGAAGTTGGGTGGCTGAGTTTTTAACAATAGTATCTCCAAAAGTAGTGAATGGCACTATTTACTGAGAAGAAACTCCAGTGAAAATCCTCATTATTACATATTTTTACATGGCTGTTTATTTCTTTATATTTTATAATTTTATATAGGGATGCTTTTTGATGGCCTATATTTGTAATGCCTAATAAAGGTTTTTTGACCAAACTGCGGGAGGCAGTGGAAGACAGGAGTGCTTGGCGTGCTCTGGTCCATGGGGTCACGAAGAGTCAGACTAAACAACTAAACAACTAAACAACAACAACAATAAAGGTTTGGTGAAGAAGAAATACTTCAGTTTTATCCAGCTCTTCCAAAGGGGGCAACCAGATCTTTTTCTTTGATTGCACAGCCACATATTTAGATGGAGATGGAGGCATCTGTAAGACATTTAATTTACTCCAGAGCCTATACTTGGGTAATATTAGCAGCAACCCAAAAGTCACAAAGTTTGGTCCTCTCCAGAGTCATCTCAGGCCAGAAAGAAATGTCTCCCCTACCCAACTACATCACCATTGCAGTATATCAGTATATCAGTTTTTCAAAGTACAGTGGTACCTCAGGTTACATACGCTTCAGGTTACATACGCTTCAGGTTACAGACTCCGCTGACCCAGAAATAGTGCTTCAGGTTAAGAACTTTGCTTCAGGATGAGAACAGAAATCGTGCTCCGGCGGCGTGGCAGTAGCAGGAGGCCCCATTAGCTAAAGTGGTGCTTCAGGTTAAGAACAGTTTCAGGTTAAGTACGGACCTCCAGAACGAATTAAGTTCTTAACCTGAGATACCACTGTACATTTGTTTGTGTCTTTATTTTCTGTTGGTATAATTTTTCCCAGAGTATATTTTTTTCATTATTTAAGTTTGTTTTCATTCCCCCCAACTTACAAATACAATATTTTGCAGAGAAATGGATGACTCATCATTTTTTTAAAAAAAGCTTTTTCAAAGCTCTACTGCTTAAATTTTAAGCCTTAAAACTGCTAAATGACCAAACAACACAAGTTACCACCAGGTACATGGGGATCACCACTTGTGTGCAATTGGCGCTTGCGGTTAACACTTATACCTGCACCAAAAACTGCACTGAAAGGGGGTGGGGCAGAATGGGACAGCAGTGGAACAGGGCAATGCCCTGTAATGGAACCCCACTGTAAGTGGCTCCCATAGAAGGAATGTGGTTGGTCATGGGTGCTGTAGACAAAAATGTTGAAAACCTCTGGTGTAGGGTTTACTCCTAAGCCCTTTCTTCTCCTGAAGATATCCCAAAAAGCAGTGGAGGTTTAGGGTCAGAGTTTTCCATTTAGATGGTCTACTTTCCCAGGCTGATGTTCCCCATCTGCCCCTCACTTCCCTCTACATCATGTGCAAAAAAAAGAAAAACTTCTTAACCATTGTTCTCATCTTCTCAATCCGCCAGAGCTTGCCTTTGCATGAAGTGGAAATCCCTAACTCAACAAGGGTTTGAGACCCAACGGCTACCCTCACCTGGTTTAGCTAGCCATTCAAAGCCAGTTCCTGGGGTGTGGATGCTGTCACTTGCTTCCAGCAGCCACAGGTGAGAGCAGAGTGCAAGGGGGGGAAAGGTGAACAAACTACCCCAGAATGAGCACAATGTGTCCTCCACCATAGGTAAAACCCCTCCCCTAACAACTCATGCACCCCACATTAAGTATACAGAAACATGATTGGGTTCAGGGCACCCTTAAGGGATCTGACTTTGCATTATGCCTTTACCCCTAAGAAACAAAGGACTTACTGTGTTTTGACCTTGGATTATGTCTGGACCTCGCCTTTCATGCTACACCTGTGTTTTGGCTTTAGAATGTGAATGGTCTTGGGACAATTTGTCTTGAGGGTTCCTGACATCAAGGAGGAAGTTTCAGTCTATAGACCTTTCCCAACCATACAGATTTTTGGTTCCTTGGAATTCCTGAGAACCGCCAGGTACAAGCTGCTAGTGAATTTTTAATTGAATATTCCTCAGAATCAAAGCTTCTGGAAACATTTCAATGGTGGGGGTGGGTGAGCCAAAGAAATCAGTCACTAGTTAAGTCAGGATGTAACTGGACAGACAACTGAGATCTTTTATCTGATCTCTAGTTTCTTTACATATTTGCAGATAATAGTGGTGTAATGGAAAAATGAGCCTTCTAGACTGAGCACATAACAATGCCAGAAAGTGTAATGCTTTTCTCTTCATTCAGCTTTCCTAGTGGAACTAGTTCCCCCTACTAAAGAAAAACCAAAACTAAAACCTGTGCCATTAGGGAAAAACTATTAATATCCCAGATTACAATTTTCAGTTTTCTTCTCGTTCTTGGCCTTCAGAAGTTAACATTCATTGTGCCAACACTGCATAGAAATTATTCACTTGAAAAGCCCCAATGCAAGAAACAGAATTTGTCTGCTTTATCAATTTATTCAGATCACAATTCAAATGGAAATCCCTGTGCCACATTTTCTCTAACTACGTCTCCCAAATCTCAATTTCCTGCCCTCTTGCACCTGCCTCAGGCATCTTCAGCATCTCCAGAGATCTTCCACACCCTGCCACTGATAGCACAGTTTCCTCCCAAGTCCCACGAAGGGCACATCTACAAGCCAGAAATATAGGACGATGGCTGGGCATCAACACATGTAGCTTGGGTGACATTGAACGACACCAAGCCATTCAGACTTCGCTTTACTCCTGTTGGGATTGTTGTTACGAAATTACAGAAATCTGGTGTTGCACATCCTTTGAAAGCAGCTGACACTTGACTTGAACCCACTAGAAAGAGAAGAATGTTAATATGAGTCAGGGTGGACTTAAGGACCCGGCACACTTGGGCAACCTGCAGGACCCTTTTACCCCCACCCCTCTTATATTCCCTTAAAATTCACAAGATTTCAGGACCATTTCAGATTTCAGGCAGATTTCAGGACCATTGCACCTGAGAACAGCCCATTTCTGATGTCTTCCCCAAGCCCTGCTTTCCCTTTCTTCCCTGTCTACTTGTACTCTGACCAGACCAAGGCTATTGGGTGAAGCCCACATTTGCGAATTTAGCCACCAATTTAATTTCCCCCAAAGCCCACAATACAACATCCCTCCAAGGCATGTGGAAACTCAAAATGGGAATGACAGCTTTGTACATGTTTGCTTCCATGCGATCAGGAATTTCCCAGGATTGACTGGGGGTGGGTCAACACCATGCCATTGACTGAGGAATGGGGCAAGCAGTGTAAAGAAAACTTTAAATTCATCCCCTCAAAGAAAACACAGATCCCCACCCCATCCTTTGCTTTTATCACATTTGGTCAGAAAAGGGTCAGGTAGCTGATGGCTGAGAGCTGCTTTCCCTCACCCCCACCCTCTGCTGATTGGCAGTTCTACTCACCTTGCTGCATGATACCAGCAAATGTTATGCACTTAGTCCCTCTAATAGGGCAGTTATGGGTGTCGACGACCACACAATTATTTGCATTCCTCGTGAAACAGAATGGGCACTGCAGTGGACCAAAACTCCCAGGTTGAACTGGCAAAATGAAATGTATGGTTAGCAGATGGATTCCATTTATTTTGACATGACTGGTCCATTCTGGCCCTTATTTTCCAGTTCGTACAAAGGGTTATCACTCCCCCCCCCCCCATGGTGTTCGAAACGTGTCATCAAATGTTCCAGCTGGGAAAATCTAATATAAATATTGTTGAGTGTTGCTCATGAGTATGGCTTCTGTATGTAACATATGCAGGTCTTTCTCAGAACATGCATCTTGGTGTCTACCTGCTTCTGCATGAGAGTGATCTGAATTGTGAGAAATGAGATTGACAATTCTGCCAGCTGGGACAAAAGCAGATTGGCACTGATCCTTACCAGCCTATGAGATGAAACAAGGCTTGCCCATAGATTCTAGGATCCAGGCTTACTCTTTTGAATGGAAGATGATACTTTTCTACTATCCATGATAGGCATTTATAGTGGTTTCAGGTTCAATCTTGGAGTGATCATTGTGATTATCACCATTAACAAGATCATTTGTTGTGAATGATGCTACTGTGTACATACTGGTTTGCTGTGGGCAACAGCTGCCCTGCCCCTAACAATGAGATGAAAATGCTGCAACATTCAGTCAAATCTTAAATAGGATCTAGTTTTGACATTTTAGAAGGGTTGTTGCTTCTTTCATTAAACTTCATGGAATGTGACAATAGTAACACACCCAGTTATAAATAAAGTCACACTAATAAATATGTCAATTCCCCCACCCTCATATATAAATTGATAAATGTGTGCACATCTCTTGATTTTCCCAGACACGCAAAAACTATTACTTGCTTTTGAGCTGGGAAACTTGATGACCAAATGGAAAAGCACAAGATCCCCACATCAGATTTTACTTGCTTTTTGAGCTGCAAAATTTGATCACCAAATGGAAAAGCAGAAGATCCCCACATCAGGTTTTACTTGCTTTTTGAGCTGCAAAATTTGATCACCAAATGGAAAAGCACAAGATCCCCACATCAGATTTTATGGGACTCGTGAAGAGGAGTCCAACTGCTTTCCAGAGACACTAGGAAGACAAACCTTTCACCCAGTTATATTTTGCCTCTGCAACAAAGTAAGCAAACACAACACAAAGGAATACAGAGAAATAAAGAAACACAGCTCACATGACTCTGTATGCAATTACATAGAACTTCTCAAAGACAAAATGTAAAAACAAGACATTTATACTCCACCAAGTGTCTGTTTCTTTAAATATAGCCTTTACATAATATATGCCAGGCACGTCCAACTCCCAGTATATAAAACTACTCCCAGTATATAAAAAACTCCCAGTATATAAAATCTACTCCCAGTATATAAAAAAAAATGGCAGTGATCTACCCATTGTCGTTGGAGGGAGGAGGATTCCCCAGAGTTGTTGAGTTTTTTTAAAGGGAAGAGTGACCAGAGTTGGTGAGCATTTTTGCGGGAGAACTGCAAAACCAAAATCATGTTCAAGTACAATACGGGATGTCTCAAAACCAAAGTTCCAGCCAAATGTATCTTCATTCAATCAAGAGAATATACCGTATTTTTCGCTCTATAGGATGCACTTTTTCCCCTCCAAAAATTAAGGGGAAATGTGTGTGCGTCCTATGGAGTGAATGCAGGTTCCTTGGCTTCAGTGATAGCAACGTGAAGCCTCCGAAGTGCAGAGGGAGCGCTCCCTCCACACTCCGGAGGCTTTGCGTTGCTTTCGCTGAAGCCTGGAGAGCTGGCGGTGGGGGGACTTCCGGGTTAGCGCCTCCGGCAATGGCGGAATTCCTCTGATTGGGAGGAATCCGCTCCATGGAAATCAGGGTCTGGCCGCCACGGCGAATGCAGAGACCCATTAAAAACCACAGGCGGGAGAAGCTTGTGGACGTGGGATACGGCTGGCACCTTTTGTGCCTCCCCTACTCGCGGGGAAACCCGGTTTTGGGGATCCGGAGCGACATGGGGTGAGTGGCGCAGTGCTTCGAATCGACTGCTTCTTTCACGGAGTGAAGCCGCATTGCTGTTGCAGGAGAGCGCTGACTTTTTCCTGTGGACAATTTGATTTTAAAATAACTACCCGTGAGTAGAATGGAAAATTGGATTTTTAAACATCTTAATTTGGCACCGAAACGGGGAGGTTTCAAACAGGAAGTAACTGAAAATGGAAACTAACTTTATTGTTTGAACTGTGCTTAAAAGGATTGATACAAATAGAAATTGTTTCCCCCTAGAGGAAGCCTTTGAAATTGTTACAAGAGCTGAGCTGAGGGAATTTCCATTTCCACCTGCGAGATAAAACTGAGAATCTGGGATTGACCTTGAACCGTTAAGAATGTTGACAGAAGTAGCCTTAGTGGTTGCATTTTGTAAGATTAATGATTTACTGGAACAGCTTTATAAGAAGACGGATGCGAGGACTATAAAAATTGATAACTTGGAACAAAAAGTGACTAATTTGGCACAAAAAGTCAATATTAATACAGAAATTATTCAGGAATCGATACAGGGATCTATTTTGACATGGCAAATTGAGGAGAAGGCAGGGGAGAAAGTTTTTGCTGTGGAACCTAAAGTGGCACAAGTGGAGAGGGAGAGAGCCCCAGCCGTACAGTGGCAATTTGATGATTATAAGTTGATGCCTTTCAAGACTGAATTTAGAGAAAGTCAGACTTTGAGGATTGGAGCCCCGCTTAGACTGGAGAAAGAAAGTTGGACAGATCCCCTCATGCAGGGGTTTATTGACCTTTGGGACCTGGACTTGGGTCAGGAGGAGACTGGAGTTGTGGGGACTGCCAGACTTGGAGGAACTTTGAAACACGACTGGAAATATCTTTTGAATTTCAGTTCTAACTATGGAGATTTGGCTGACTTGTTGAGAAGGAATAAAAACATTGCTAGTTGGGAATTTCCTGGAGATCTACTTTTCAGCATCAAAGGAAGGAAAATAAGAACAAGATCAGGAGAAGACAAAGTAAAGTGCATGTATAAACATGAAGAAGACTTGCAGAAGGGACCCGGAAAAGAGTTAAGAGCCTCGGACAGAAGATCACCAGGTTGATGGGCTTTATGGAATTGACGGAAATGACTGGCAGAACCCGAGACCAGGGAGAAAAGACGGTGGAAGAATATTGGAAAAAGTTTAAAATCTATATATGGAAATAATGTAAAATTAATGAGTGTTAGAAAAATGTTGGAAGGGAATTATACGGCTTTAGTAGAAATATTTTAAGGAATTAAGTATAAATAAGTATTATAGTATTAATGGAAAATAAGGTTAAAATATGTTAAGATAATTACATGACAGAAAATAGAGAAAGATGGAGAGGATTTGCTGAAACAATTAATAGAAATGGAATACAAAAAGGGAGGTGAGAGGAGGTTGATGAAACAAGGGAATGAAAGAGAGGATATTGAGATGGTATGATGTGTGTTTTTTGAATTGTTTTTGCTTTTGTTATGTTTAATGTGTTAATGTTAATGTTGCGTTCTGTATTATTTATATATTGTATTGTATTGTTTTTTCTTTTGTTTTTCTTCTTTTCTTTTTTCTTTCTTTTCTTCTTTTTGTAAGGTTTAAAAGCAATAAATATTATTTAAAAAGAGAGAGAGAGAGAGAGCTGGCGGTGGGGGAAAGCAGCGCTTCCCCCCACCGCCAGCCCCACAAGCTCAGGAGACAGCGGTTGAGGCTTTTCCCTGAGGAGGGAGAAGGGACTGACTGGCCGTGTCAGTCCCTTCTCCCTCCTGGTCGAAAAGCCCACAGGAGCCGCGGGCTCCTTAAAGCAGGGAGAAGGTCTAGGCTGTGCACTTCTGTCCGCTTCTCCCCAAACTGTGGGCTTTTGCTGGAGGTGGGGGATTTCCTCCACCTCCCGCCAAAGCAGGGAGAAGGTCTGGGAGAAGTGCACAGGCTGCGAGCAGCCTGTCCGCAGCTCCCAGAGTTGGGGGGGGATCATATTTTCCCCCCCCTTGATTTCCCCCTCTGAAAACTAGGTGCGCCCTATGGTCAGGTTCGCCCTGTACAGGGAAAAATATGGTAATCTCTAGAAATATACTTGTTGCTAAAATGTGTTCTCCCTAACAGAGAGCATGTGTTGCAGTGGGGGCCAGCAGGCCACCCACTGTTGCTGGCCAGACCTGTTTGGATGTCCACGGGCAGTGATTGGGCAATTTGAGTCTCTGGGGAGACTTCGATGTTGCCAATTTGGAGGTGGGGTCAAAGGTTTTAAATACTGGGCACACAGCCTTCCGCGTCCTCTTGGGCTGCATGTACCAGATCACCTGCCCACCCTCCCTGAATTGGGGGGGTTGTTTGCTTTGACCTTGCTATGCCTGTCATGGGGTCACCTGCTGCTGGGGCAGGGGCCTGGTAGGAATTTTGTGCATTTGGCTGATTGGCTGGTGCCATTTGGTTTTTGCCTACTGCGCAGCAAATCGTCACAACTTGTAAGGTTTGAGGTTAGGCATTGGTTAAAATTGGTGGGTGGAGGGGTAAGTGCCTACCCCTCCAATGGTGGTGCTGCAAGGGAATTCCGTTAAAAGGGCTTGCCATCCTTTTCGTCCAAGTCCCTGGCATTGGGCTTGGGCTGTACAAGCCCTGGGAGCATGCGGGTGAGAAGTGAGGGTCTGTTGCCCAGCTGCATTTCTCCCCAATATTGTTTTCCCTGACTGGCTTCCACTGGAATCCAGAAGTCAGTTCTGTCCCTGGGGCAAGGACAGATAGTCGTAACCAATGCCTAAGCAACCACTCACATGTGTGTATTTAAATAAAGTTGTGGCCAAAATCATGCCAAAAAACCTTAAACAAAATTGATGTGTGAAGTGTGAGTTTATTTGGGGTGGCTTGGGGACCTCGACACACAAAGGATAATCCACACACTGGATGAAAGCAACCCATTTTCCAGTGAGTGTTGTAGCCTTACTCTCAATCACTCAAACCACTGTGATAGAGCCTCAACTGTGTGAAATCCCAAGTGGGACTCCGACGACGAGATCACCGGATGCAAATGTTTCGAATGTCTGCCTTAAGAGACAGATAGGTAGCCGTGTTGGTCTGCCATAGTCAAAATAAAAAAATTCTTCCAGTAGCACCTTTAAGACCAACTAAGTTAGTTCTTGCTCATACCAAGTTAGTTAGTTAGCTCATACCAAGCTCATGTTAGTTAGTTAGCTCATACCAAGCTCATACCAAGCTCATGAGTTAGTTAGCTCATACCAAGAACTAGCTTAGTTGGTCTTAAAGGTGCTACTGGAAGAATTTTTTTATTTTGCCTTAAGAGAGAATATTATGAAAATGATATACAGGTGGTACATAACCCCAGTCAAGCTTGCAAAAATCTATCATTTGCCCGATAATAAATGTTGGAAATGTAAAGAAACTGAAGGTACATTCTTTCACCTTTGGTGGACGTGCCCAAAGATTAAGGCTTTCTGGGAAATGATATAGAATGAATTAAAAAAGGTATTCAAATATACCTTCCCCAAGAAACCAGAGGCCTTTCTCCTGGGCATAGTTGGCCAAATGGTGTTAAAAAAGGATAGAACTTTCTTTATGTATGCAACAACAGCAGCAAGAATACTCATCGCAAAGTATTGGAAGACACAAGAACTTCCCACGCTGGAGGAATGGCAGATGAAACTGATGGACTATATGGAACTGGCGGAAATGACTGGCAGAATCCGTGACCAGGGAGAAGAGTCGGTGGAGGAAGATTGGAAGAAATTCAAAGATTATCTACAGAAACATTGCAAAATTAAAGAATGTTAGAGTGATGTTGGATTGAAAATAAGTGGTTTCCAGCTGTACAGGATAAAGTTATAGATAGACTAAGATTAAAGATTAGGATTAAAGAAGTTTAAGGAAATGGAAATTGGGTATTTAAGAGGTAAAATTTTAATGCTATATTACATTAAGATTAAAGATTGGGATTAAAAAAGTGGAAAAGAAACTGCTGGACAAACAATTTGGACTGGAATACAAAAGAGGGAGGTATGAGGAAGTCCAGAAAATAAGTAAATTCAAAAACGGAAATGAAAAGGTGATATTGTTTTTAATTGTTCTGTTTCTTTTTTTTTTGTTTTCTGTTCCCTGTGTTTTTCTTCTTTTTTTTGGATTATGTATTGTGTATTTGTGTATTTCTTTTTTGTTTTTTTGTTTAACTTTTTACTGAAACCTTAATAAAAATCATTTAAAAAAAAAAAAGCAAATGTTTTGAATGTCTTCTTCCAGTCAGCCCACAATGGTTCAAGTAGGTAAGTCAGCTCCATACACATTCTGTAAGGGCTGAAGTATATTATTCATATATTATGGAAAGGCTATATTTAAAGGAGTGGGACGCAGGTGGCGCTGTGGGTTAAATCACAGAGCCTAGGACTTGCTGATCAGAAGGTCGGCGGTTCGAATCCCTGCGGCGGGGTGAGCTTCCGTTGCTCGGTCCCTGCTCCTGCCAACCTAGCCGTTCAAAAGCACATCAAAGTGCAAGTAGATAAATAGGTACCGCTCCGGCAGGAAGGTAAACGGCGTTTCCATGTGCTGCTCTGGTTCGCCAGAAGTGGCTTAGTCATGCTGGCCACAAGACCTGGAAGCTGTACGCCGGCTCCTTCAGCCAATAAAGCGAGATGAGCGCTTCAACCCCAGAGTCGGTCACGACTGGACCTAATGGTCAGGGGTCCCTTTACCTTTACCTTTAGCTTTATATTTAAAAGAATGGACACCATAGGGCGCACCGGACCATAGGGCACACCTAGTTTTTAGACGGGGAAATCAATAAAAAAATCTTTTTTCCCCCAGCCCCAAAGAGCAGCGTACAGGCTGCACACAACCTCTCCCTGCCAGAGAGAAGGCATAGCCCCGTGCAGCCTCTCCCTGCTGAAGGGGTTGTGCGCGGCTATGGAACAAGCCAAGGCAGCCAGCGGGATGGATCCCGCTCGCTGCTTTGGCTTCCTCTTTAGCCCCGTGCAATCTCTCCCTGCCAGGAGAGGCTGCATGGAGCTAAAGAAGCCATAGCCCCGTGCAGCCTCTTCCTGCCGGAGGGGTTGCGCACGGCTATGGCACAAGCCTGCATTCGCTCCATAGGACGCACACACATTTCCCCTCAATTTTTGGAGGGGGAAAACTGCGTCCAATAGAGCAAAAAATAGGGTAAATGTCTTATTATTACATTTTTTTCTTTGGGAAGTTCTATATTTTGCCTCTGGGCAAGAATTGTTGATACAGAAAGTGTCCAAAATACAAGGGCCCTTACACTGAATAGGGTTTTCGTTGCATAGGTCAGTATTGCAGCATTCAGCTTGCATCCGAAAGAATTGGAGGGTTCCTCCAGCAAAAGAAAAGATGCCTGGGATACAATCCTGAGTGTTAACGCAGTCACTGTAAGTAGGTCTGAGGATGTCTTCAGCAACTGTGAAGAAGAATTAGAGAGGAATATCAAGTCAATCATTTTTGCCCCAGATTTTGTAGAGAGAACATTTGGAGGGGAGAAATCCTGGCTAAGAGATGAATCACTAAATATGTTGGGTGCTCCCCTTGTAATATCATCATAGAACTCAGAAATCTTTCTGGAGAATCCTTCATCCCCATTAATAAAGTTGTAGTCCACATAATTCCTTCTGTGAGGAAAAGATGTTGAATGCAGGCAGACTCTTCTGTATATTTTACAGAAGATTTTTGGACTGAGTCACATGTGTATGGATTTTGCTGTAATTCTTTGATCGCACAGAACATGATAATTTCTGAGTGTGTGGAAGGCCTCTGTTGAGAAGGGTTCTTTGGGGGGGGGAGAGAAACCTTACTCACATATATCGCTTTGTAGAGCAACTTCACGGCAAGTGTTTCCTGAACAATTACGTGCCTGTCGCAGGATACAAGTGTTGTCTTTCAGATATCGACATGTCATACATTGTAGTGACGCCCCTACAGAGAGAAAGGAAGATCACAAAAGCTCAGTGTCATGATCGTATGCCACAAGGCATCTCCATTTTGGTGACTCAAGGAAAAAAAGGTATAAAAAGACAATTCTTGGATGCCAAGAGAGAACCCCAGTAGCAACTTAAAAATCACAAAATAGACAGCAAATAAACCCTTAATATATAACTTTCTAAGTTCTTTCCAAAGTTCTCTCTTTTAATTGCATAGAGAAAGACCACACATAATATCATAGGATTTTAAACTTGGAAGGGACCCCACAGGACATCTGCTCCAACCCCCTATGATGCAGGAATCTCAACTAAAGCATCTATGATGGATGGCCATCCAGCCTCTGCTTAAAATCCTCCAAGAAGGAGAGTCCATAACATATATATACAATATACGATATACAATGTCTTTATTGTCATTGTCCCATGCAGAACAATGAAATTGAAAAACTACATAAAACTACATAAAAACTACATAAAACTACATAAAAACTACATAAAACTACCACAAAACTACATAAAACTACAGAAAAACTACATAGAACATTCAAAAAACCCTAAAAACTCTAAAACCCCATTTTAAAATACACTATACTATAGAGACCCCTTATGCTGCGTTTAGAACCAGAATTGCATTTGCGTAGAAACTGTTTCTCAGGTGGCTAGTCCTGGCCTTTATAACCCTATACTTTCTTCCAGAAGGCAGAAGCTGAAAGAGATAATTTCCTGGGTGCGTACTATCCTGTGCTATCTCTGCCGCTTTCTTATGGCACCTGACAGCATAGATTTGATCTAAGGTGGGAAGAGTGCACCCAATTATTCTCTCTGCAGTCTTTACAACCATGCATAGCATTGCTTTTCCAGAGGGAGACCATTCCACAGTCAAACTGCTGTTGTTTTCAGAAAGTTGTCCCTGATGTTTAGTTGGAATCTTCTTTCTTGTAACTTGAATCCATTAGCTTGGGTTCTAGTAAGTTTTATTTAAAAAATAATTCTTTACAAACTCTCCAAGATTCCCTGCCGTTGTGACTCTAAATAAGTAATTTGTTTACTCAAAATATTACGACTTCCTTGCATAAGTGTTTTGTGGACAGTCAAGCAATCTTCATAATGAGACGTTTCCTCTTGCATCTGTTGAAAGTATTTTTTAAAGTTCTGCCACATCTTGCTGAATCGACTTCAAGGCTTGAATCTGAGCCAGGATTTCCTTCAACAAGTTGTATAAGAATCCTCCTCTGCCATTTTCCCTGGCTCAGCAGATAATGACGCAGCTGGAATTAAGCTAGCTGCTGTTTGCTTAGATCTCTACTCTTACCAGATTAATGAACTGTACAAATTGGATAAGAAAAATGGTTTTGCTTCTGAAAAATCTAAGCTGGAGACAAAGTTGTTGGACACTAAAGGTAAAAAATTGTCTAAAATGTATAAGTTATTGTTGGAGTGGCATACAAAAGATGAACAAGTTAAATCTGTGATGATAGATTTGGCAAGAGATGTAGGACATAACAAAGTTTGAGGATTGGGAAAGACTGTGGAAGAAAGGGGTTAAGTTCACTGCATGTACTGTGTTAAAGGAAAATATAATGAAAATGATGTACAGATGGTATTTGACTCCTGTTAAATTAGCAAAGATATCATAACTGTGACAATCTATGTTGGAAATGTAAAGAAAAGGAAGGAACCTTTTACCACATGTGGTGGACCTGCCCCAAGGTGAAAGACCTCTGGGAAAAGATTTATAATGAGGCCTTTCTTCTTGGAATAATTGGTCAGGAATTGGCCAAGAAAGACGTTAAATTATTTTTGTATGCCACAACTGCTGCTTGAATTTTACTAGCTAAAAAGTGGAAAACACAAGAATTACCAACAGTGGAAGAATGGCAGATGAAGATGATGGATTTTTCGGAGCTAGACAACCTAACCAGAAGAGTCCGTGACCAGAAGGAGGAGGAGAATCAGGAAGAATGAACAAAATTTAATGATTATTTAGTCAAATTTGTTAAGTTAAACTAATTGGAAATAGGTTGCAGGTATTAGATTGGCTTAGGATTTTATATAAGTTAGGTGTTGAATTAATATGTTTAATTTTGAAATGAAAAGCTATAAGGATGTACGTTGGAGGAACGTGTAGCTACGCTCCAAAGAATTAGAGAGCTGGAGCTCTTCTTGGAAGCAACAGACCACACCGTCTCCACCAAGGAGGAGACAGGGGACTCCCCTGAGAAGGAGGCTAGTTCACCAACACAGGAGCCAGATATATGGAGAAACGTGACTCAAAGAAGTAGGAGGCCCAGGGTTCGCTCTGATTGTTTAGAAATACACAATCGCTTTGAGGTCCTCTCCCCTAGCATGGAAGACGAAGAGCAGACTCCATTTGAGGATCTCTCCCTCATTACAGTCGATCAGGTATATGAAGACGAGCAGCAAAGTCAGTCATCAGGTAATGTGCAGGCAACCTTGGAACGGACAGCTCACGGAAGAACCCCGACCAAACCTAAGAGGAGGCGTGTAGTGGTGATAGGGGATTCCCTACTGAGGGGAACAGAAGCAGTGATCTGTGGGCCTGACAAGATGTCTCGGGAAGTGTGCTGTCTCCCCGGGGCTAAGATCCAAGATGTAACTGAACGACTGCAAGGAATCATAAAACCCACTGACAAATACCCCTTCCTCTTGGTTCATGTGGGAACCAATGACACTGCAAGCAATAGCCTCCAGAAGATCAAAAGAGACTACGAGGCTCTGGGCAGGAAATTGAAGCAATTAAATGCACAAATTGTCATCTCATCTGTCCTCCCAGTTGAACGACGTGGCCCAGGGAGAGAGGGGAAAATAGTGGAAGTGAACAGCTGGCTTCGCAAATGGTGTAAACAGGAACGGTTTGGATTCTTAGATCACGGACTGCAGTTTCTTGAAGATGGACTTCTGGCAAGCGATGGGCTGCACCTCACAACGGTTGGGAGAAATGTTTTTGCCAAAAATCTCAGAAACCTCATCAGGAGGGCTTTAAACTGACTAATGTGGGGGAGGGAGACAGTGCTCCTGAAGGTAGGAGTCTATCAATTGATGAAGATGATCATCCAAATGTCTTGGACCAAATGGAGCAAACAGCATGTAGACCTAGTGGTGGGAGGAAAAAATCCTTAAATAAGAGACACGGGGGAATGATTAATGGACTTCAATGTCTGTACACTAATGCGCAAAGCATGGGAAATAAACAAGATGAGCTTGAGCTCTTGGTACAGCAAACTAAATATGACATAATAGGCATCACTGAAACCTGGTGGGATAAGTCCCACGATTGGAATGTAATAATGGGTGGATACAATCTATTTCAGAGAAACAGACCAGACAAGAAAGGAGGAGGAGTGGCGTTATATGTCAGGGATGTGTATACCTGTGAAGAGATCCAAGATTTAGAACTTCAAAGCCAAAGTGAGAGCATTTGGGTCAAAATTAAGGGAGAGAAGAATAACAGTGACCTCATTGTGGGAGTTTACTATAGATCCCCAAGCCAAACGGAGGACATAGATGATGCCTTCCTGGAACAGATGGCCAAGTATGCAAAAGGAAGGGAGATAGTAGTAATGGGGGACTTCAATTACCCGGATATTTGTTGGATGTCAAACTCAGCCAAGAGCGTAAGGTCAAACAGATTCCTCACTGGCCTTGCAGACAACTTCATTGTCCAGAAAGTGGGAGAAGCAACAAGAGGAACAGCCATTTTAGATCTGGTCCTAACCAATGTTGATGACCTGGTTAGTGGGGTAGAAGTGGAAGGATCATTAGGCGCGAGTGATCATGCTCTTCTAAAGTTTACTATACAGCGGAAAGGAGCAGCCAAGCATACTAGGACTCAATTTCTTGACTTTAAGAAAGCCGACTTCATAAAACTTAGGGAAGTGCTGGGTGAGATCCCATGGACAGTAATACTAAAAGGAAAGGGAGTTCATGATAGCTGGGAGTTTGTTAAGAGGGAGATACTAAAAGCACAACTTCAGGCAATACCAATGAGACGGAAACATGGAAGGTGCCTAAAGAAGCCAGGGTGGCTATCTAAAGAACTTTTAACTGCGTTAAGATTAAAAAAGGATGTGTACAAAAAATGGAAAAGGGGGGCAACCACCAAAGAGGAATTCAAACAAATAGCCAGCACGTGTTGACACAAAGTCAGAAAAGCTAAAGCACAGAATGAACTCAGGCTTGCTAGAGAGGTTAAAAGCAACAAAAAAGGCTTTTATGGGTATGTTCGTAGCAAAAGGAAGAACAAAGAAACAGTGGGGTCACTCAGAGGAGAAGATGGTGAAATGCAAACAGGGGACACAGAAAGGGCTGAACTCCTCAATGCCTTCTTTGCCTCAGTCTTCTCCAATAAAGAAAACAATGCCCGACCTGAAGAATTTGGAGCAAATGATTCAGCAAAGGAAACACAGCCCAGAATAACTAAGGAGATAGTACAAGAATACTTGGCTAGTTTAGATGTATTCAAGTCTCCAGGGCCAGATGAACTGCATCCAAGAGTATTAAAAGAACTGGCAGATGTGATCTCAGAACCACTGGCAGTCATCTTTGAGAATTCCTGGAGAACAGGCGAAGTCCTGGCAGACTGGAGGAGGGCAAATGTTGTCCCTATTTTCAAAAAGGGGGAAAGAGAGGACCCAAATAATTACCGCCCAGTCAGTCTGACATCAATACCAGGGAAGATTCTGGAGCAGATCATTAAGCAAACAGTCTGTGAGCTCCGAGAAAGGAATGCTGTGATCACCAATAGTCAGCATGGATTTCTGAAAAATAAGTCATGTCAGACTAACCTGACCTCGTTTTTTGATAGAATTACAAGCGTGGTAGATGAAGGGAACGCAGTGGATGTAGCCTACTTTGATTTCAGCAAGGCATTTGACAAGGTGCCCCATGATATTCTTGTAAAGAAGCTGGTAAAATGCGGTCTTGACTATGCTACCACTCAGTGGATTTGTAACTGGCTGACTGACCGAACCCAAAGGGTGCTCATCAATGGTTCCTCTTCATCCTGGAGAAGAGTGACTAGTGGGGTGCCACAGGGTTCTGTCTTGGGCCCGGTCTTATTCAACATCTTTATCAACGACTTGGATGATGGACTCAAGGGCATCCTGATCAAATTTGCAGATGACACCAAACTGGGAGGAGTGGCTAACACCCCAGAGGACAGGATCACACTTCAAAATGACCTTGACAGATTAGAGAACTGGGCCAAAACAAACAAGATGAATTTTAACAGGGAGAAATGTAAAGTATTGCACTTGGGCAAAAAAAATGAGAGGCACAAATACAAGATGGGGGACACCTGGCTTGAGAGCAGTACATGTGAAAAGGATCTAGGAGTCTTGGTTGACCACAAACTTGACATGAGCCAACAGTGTGACGCGGCAGCTAAAAAAGCCAATGCAATTCTGGGCTGCATCAATAGGAGTATAGCATCTAGATCAAGGGAAGTAATAGTGCCACTGTATTCTGCTCTGGTCAGACCTCACCTGGAGTACTGTGTCCAGTTCTGGGCACCACAGTTCAAGAAGGACACTGACAAACTGGAACATGTCCAGAGGAGGGCAACCAAAATGGTCAAAGGCCTGGAAACGATGCCTTATGAGGAACGGCTAAGGGAGCTGGGCATGTTTAGCCTGGAAAAGAGGAGGTTAAGGGGTGATATGATAGCCATGTTCAAATATATAAAAGGATGTCACATAGAGGAGGGAGAAAGGTTGTTTTCTGCTGCTCCAGAGAAGCGGACACGGAGCAATGGATCCAAACTACAAGAAAGAAGATTCCACCTAAACATTAGGAAGAACTTCCTGACAGTAAGAGCTGTTCGACAGTGGAATTTGCTGCCAAGGAGTGTGGTGGAGTCTCCTTCTTTGGAGGTCTTTAAGCAGATGCTTGACAACCGTATGTCAGGAGTGCTCTGATGGTGTTTCCTGCTTGGCAGGGGGTTGGACTCGATGGCCCTTGTGGTCTCTTCCAACTCTATGATTCTATGATTCTATGTTAAAGGATTAAGTTAAGTTTATAAGAACTCTGATTTGGAAAACCGTTAAAAGGATATACATTGAAATTCAACCAAGGGGAAGCGAGGAAGTCACTTAACAATGTTAATACTTATAATTTTAACAAGGTTATTATTTATGTTTGTTCGTCTCTTTATTTGTTTATAATTTTGTGAACAAATAAACAGACGAACAAATATAAATCATAACCTTGTTAAAATTATAAGTATTAACATGGTGGACGTGCCCAAAGATTAAGGCTTTCTGGGAGATGATCTATAATGAAATGAAAAAGGTATTTAAATATACCTTTCTAAAGAAACCAGAGGCCTTCCTGCTGGGCATAGTCGGCCAATTGGTGCCAAAGAAGGATAGAACTTTCTTTATGTATGCCACAACAGCAGCAAGAATACTTATTGCAAAGTATTGGAAGACACAAGATCTACCCACTCTGGAAGAATGGCAGATGAAGGTGATGGACTATATGGAACTGGCAGAAATGACTGGCAGAATCCGAGACCAGGGAGAAGGGTCGGTGGAAGAAGATTGGAAAAAGTTCAAAGACTATTTACAGAAATATTGTAAAATTAATGAATGTTAGAATGATGTTGGATAGAAACTAAGTGGTTTTTAGCTGTAATGTTATAAGGGAATATGAAAAAATGGACTATTAATAGGCAAAAATCTAATGTTACAATACTTTAAGATTGAAGACTAGGATAAACAAAGAGGGGAGGGATTTGCTGAACTAACAAACTGAATTGGAATACAGAAAAGGGAGGCGTGAGGAGGTCCAGGAAATAAGCAAATGAAAGACATTTATTTTGTATTTTTCTTTTTTCTCTTTTTATTTTGTAATATTTTGAAAATCCTAATAAATATCTTTTTTAAAAAATATATAATTTTGTGCAAATCAATAAAAAAAATTGGGGGAGGGGGGATAACATGCCACTGCAGTTCTGGAGCAATAGCTCATTAAAAGCAAAATAATATGTGATGAGAAGTTTTATTCCATCACACCCCCTTGCCTGCATGCCCCATTTGCTCCCTAATAGAGCAATCCAAGCCCTAGCATAGCATGCTGGCAAGTGCAGCAGGTGGAGGTAGGGGGCCACAGCAGCCAAGAACAGGGTCCAATGGAGGCTGGGGCAGTTCAACCCCTCCATGACATCAAAACACTCCATTTAGGGACTTTTCCTTGACAGGAAGGAGATCTTTGCAGCAGGGGGAGCCTGCTTGGCATCAACATTCCTAGATTGCACTCCTTTGGTGTAGAGATAACTATGATAGTGTTAGGGGACTTTGGTAACTTGTATGATTCACTTTCTCATCGCACCAAGATTCCCAGATTCTCCTGCTCTTCATCCCAATATCCATCTATTCAATACCCCATCCAGGAGCACATGATGTTCTTGACCTCCTTTCTCTAGCTCCACTGACCCCCTCCCTATTCTAGAGGAAGTTAATGGAACACAGAATCTCTGGTTTCTACTCACCTACTGAAAACAAGCTCAAGAGGAGGCCTGTGCACAGAAGAATCCTCATGGTGTTGGGATAATCAAGAGCTGAGAAGGACTTCAAGGAGACCTGGTCCCAAAAAGGCAATGGATACAGCTATGAGCTTACAGAGGAATTTATAGTCAGGGATGGGAGCCTCAAGCAGCACTTGCGAAGGACTGGTTTAATGAGATGTGGGCACAAATGGAGGCTGAATGTTTTCCCAGAGAGCCTGTGATGGGATCTTGGAACGCAAAGCAATTTTGAAATTGCATGCAATCTTTTCCAGGAACACCATGAAATTTTGGCAAATGAGAATCCACGTTATCCCCAGTGTTCTTCACAGTGGATACGGGAAAGCATTTTCACAATCATATTCACAGGGGTCAGAGACCCCTCAAGTATCCTGATTTATTTCGTACATCACGGATTGGCAGAAGCTACCCCGGCTTCTGTTCCCAATCCCGAATGCCCCAATTTTGATCCTTTGCACTGGTCGCGCCAGGTGTTTTAGGGTTCCGCTGTGGTGCGAGTCCACAAACAAGACCAAAAAATGGAAGGAAAACTTACCTTGACCTCCTCTTGTGGTGGTTCATCTCCAAGACCAGAGGAGGAGGTGAAGATAGCTGCGCTGCAACAGGAAACAGTCTGCGCTGCATCAGGAGGTGCAGTGTAGGCTGGCAGGCCTTCTGGTGGGCTGCACCAGGCCGCTCACATCTCAGGAGAAGTGGGCAGTTTGATGTGGCCTACCGGAAGTCCAGCCTGGAATCTGCTGCTTCCAGAAAAGTGGGTGGTTTGGTGCGGCCTGCTGGAAGGCTGTGCTGGCCTCCGCTGCATGGGGAAGGCTGCACCAGACTCCACCACATCTCCCAACATTCCCGAGAAGGAGGAAGAATGCTCAAAGGTAGGTGCAGTGCTTTTTTTCTGGGGGGACACAGGGGCACACATACTCCTAAACCTGTTGTGAATCTAAGTTTTGCCACATTGAGGAGCAGTATTTCAATATGAGTAGGAAATGAGAGTACCCCTAAACATTTTTAGGGGGGAGCACTGGAGGAAGGTGCACGAGCAAAGAACGGGGTGTGGTGGTTGTGGGCCCCGAATTGCCCTCCCAAAATGTTGGAAGGTATGGGGTCAATTTGTACATCACACAAGCTTCTCATCCAGGCAGTTTGGTATCTCTTGGACTTTACCCTTTCAGCCAAGCTACTTTGGATGGTCAATTCCAGAATTCATTTATTTTAAAAAATATTCTCCATTCTTAAGCAATAAGAGCTTTGCTATGGATGTTGGACTACCAGTCTTTTCAACATAGACCAGAACTCTGCAAATAGGAATTGTTGTGGCCACTCTAATTTTGTGTCCCAAGCAGGAGCAAATTTTGAAGAATATTGAAAAAACCATCCCACACAGTGCTCACTACAGGAGTCCCACAGGGAAGATCATAGTGGTTTTTTTAGTCTGTATCTATCTCTGTGGCAAAAGCTTTGTTATCTCTGGCCCACTCTTCAGAATCTTTTTTATTTTTTATTTTTTGCTGGAAATTGCTGGAAAAAGCTGAGGTGAAAGTAGCAGCCAGTCTAGCTTAATGCCACCATCCCTGTATTTAATAATAATAATAATAATAATAATAATAATAATAATAATAATAATATCTTTATTGTCATTGCCCCCTCTCGGGGACAACGAAATTACTTGGCTGCTCCATCCACCCAGGTAGGGCACTCCACACAAAATCAAAACAACTATAAAAACACTAATTAAAACAATACAGTATAATACAGCAAGGAAGATTAGATGACTTTCAAAGTCCAGGCTTCCCATTCAGGGCCGAGATCGCTTCTGCCAAAGGTACTTCTTCCAAATCATCCTTGGCATTTACTCTATGCATCCTTCCTCTATCTCAGTGATGGCAGGGGTGGAGGAAGGGGTGCGTGGTACAGGCGGGCCGCCCCAGGTGTCACCACTGAGGGGGGTCACTAAATGCTGGGTGACACTCACCACAGGGCCTGCGGTGCACTCAAGCTATGTGTCTCTCCTGGGAGTGACATGGTGGCTTGGGCACCCACAGACTCCATGCTGCCCCAAACAGTCCATCTACCGCCTCCCCCTCAGCTGAAGGGGAGCTGGGTGGGAGGAGGCAGGCAGACTCCTCAGAGGCCCCGCAGAGCGTCCTGTCCCAGCTGAGTGATGGAGAAAGTTTTCATGTATTTCATGTACACAAGGCTTCCTTTACAAATTCCTGAGCATATATATTTGAGCCATGAGATGGCCTTCTCTACATCTCTATGAAAGCCTCCAGTTTGGAGGCTTTTCAGAAGTTAATGAATATGGGTTGAACTTTGGCTCTTCTGTGTTTAGGTTAAGGGTGGGTTGTGCTGTTCCATATTTCATCTCGTTTCAGAACTCAAGGAGCTACCAAAATTAATGTTCTTTGGCTGCTGGTATTCGTGAGCTGCAGCAAACATGTACAAAGTGTCAAGAAAATTGTTCACCCACTTAGGGCCCTGGTTGTATTTCCTGAGAATGCTCAGGGGACTGAATCTATCTCAGCACCTACTTCTGTCCTATTATCACAGTACCATCGAGAGTGTCTTAACCTATAGTATATTATCGTGGTATGGGAGCAGCTCTGAAACGGATAAAAAAGCTTTACAGAGAATAATTAAAATTGCCCAGAATGTTATTGGGCTCCAACTACCAACCCTGGATGAGATCTTCACGTCTCGCACTTTGAAGAAGTCACACAATATCCTGAGAGATCCCACCCATCCTGCTCACAACTTCTTTGAACTGTTGCCTTCGGGCAGAAGATATAGGACAATGAAAACACGAACCACACGCCTTCTGAATAGTTTCTATCCAAGAGCTCTGATTGCACTAAATAATGATCTCAGGGCCAGTTGCAAGAAATAGCAAGCAGGGAGTAGGAAGGAATGAGACAGGTTTTTAGGTTATGTTATGCTTTTAATAGGTTATGTTACATTCTGGAGTATGATATGTTTTTATAGATTATGTCTGAATAGGATGAGAGTGTTGGAGACACGTGCAAATGTGTATGTGAACCCGGTCTTTGGGTGGGTGTTTGATTTTCGTTGTTGTGTATACTGTGTATATACGGACAATGACAATAAATTTATCTTATCTTATCTTATCTTATCTTATCTAAAAGCTGACAATTATTCTGAGGCAGCTGTTTCATCTAGGTTTTCTGTCTTTGAGGCCAGGGATGAGGCCTGAAAACTTGGAAGCAGTTTCATCTGTGGGAAAGTGTATATGTGAAAGTACCAGGACATTCTAATTTTGAAGCCTGATTGCTTGAGGAAACTCACCCCAGTTAATATGCTTATTATTACAAAGCAAGCCTATACTGGTGGTTTGGGGTCAATCTTTCCCACCATGCTGCTTTGCAACACCTGGGATGCTGTGACTTCCTTGCTTCAGATTTTAACTGATAAGGTCTCCATGTTCTGTGGAACTGCCTGGTTGCAAGGGACCCTGAGGGTCCTCTGGTCCAACTCTCTGCAATGCAGGGAACTCAACTAAATCATCCATGACAGATGCATAAGTCTGGTTTGTACATTTCCAGCTGGAAATTGTAACGAGTTTTATGGGCCATTTGGTCCCATTTTATACTGCAACATTTTCTTTCTGAATAATAACACTTCCTTTCAAATCGGTGTGCATTTATTTGGGTACAGCCTTGTTATTAAATCCAGTTCCTAACTTCTTGCTTGCTATGGAGCAAGATTGCAACTGTGAGGTTCAGAGAACAGAGATCCCCATTTTCTCCAAAATCGTACAATCTCCTGACCCAGTCTGATTGACAGAAGGAGTGGGGGGGGTGATGGAGCTGGCAGGATTGGGGTAGTAGACACAGCTGCAACACAAGAATCTAAGGACCTGTCCTTGACAGTGCAGTCAGTTCCAAAATGCTGAATCAATTAAGGCCCTACTAATCAAGAACAAGTGCCTTGGTTTTATTGGAACTTGGTGGGGGTCCAGCATAATCAGAAAGAGCACAGACTTTCTCTGCTCTCCCAGGGATATGGCTAAAAGACAGCTAATATTAGAGGGAACTTCTCAGCTGGAAAAACTAGAACGGGGTGTGAACAGGTGTCCAGAACATCAAGATGATGGTTGTCACCTTGTTCCAAATTTATTGAAGAAATTTGATGGAATTCTTTCCTGGGACACTGTACCAACCCATGTGCTCTACTCTTAGCCAATGTCAGCAAATTGCTGGGACAAAGGTAATCAGATGTTTGGCTGCCCGATTTCTTTATTTAATTAAGAAAAGAATGCAACAGTTCCCAAACTGTCATCTGGAAACCACTGCTGCTCCATAGGATTAATTCAGGTTGTCTGTGGGGGTCTATGGAGAACTAGACTTGCAGCCAACGGCCTTTCAATGGGATTTGTCAATAGCACCCATGTCCACCCTTAACTGGAATCACCACCAGCAACACATTCTGAATATATTCCAAAGTACCTTCTGTAGAACAGGTTGGAGCATTCCCATAGAGAAGCCAATAATGTGTTTTCTGGGGCAAAATCATTACTTTTCACATGGCATGTCTACTGTGAAAAATTGTCCTATCAGATAGTTCCTTCATCCAGGATCAGTTTATGGCCTCACTCAAATCCCACTGTCTTTATTAGCACTTGGCATGGGGGTCCAATCTTTCTATGGTTTCCTGAGGCCCTTGCCAAGAGTAAACTGATGTTGGGAGACAATTATCAGCTGGCATAACTAGATGGGGTGGAGACCAGTGTCTGGAGTATAGTGATGATGGTCATCAGCCTCTTTTACTGGTACTGTAAGCTCACTGCTGTGGTTTGATGAAATGCTTGTTCTGGAACACTGTTCCAACCTGCCTGTTTTATTGCTACCCAATTTCACCAGGTTGCTGGGAAGAGTTCCCTATACCTTTGGTCATCTGATTACTTTTCATGATTAGGAAAAAAGTTGCAAACTACAAAAGGTGAAGGAAATATTTCTCTCTGTAACAGAGTAATAATGTTACAGCTGGTAACTGATTGCTCATCTGCTGTGTCCATCAATCTGTGTGGGATATTGCTATATACCATATTAAGACCTCATTCAGTCAGGATTTGATACATTGACAAGGGTGCTGATATGGCATGTATTATTGAGACCTTGGTGGGTGATTTACAAAATACATTTAAAGGAAAAAACTGAAATATGAATTCTGTCGCTCCTTTAAGCCTATCAACTCAGACCATCTCACATGTGTTCATTGTTAATATGGACCCTCCTAGGCTATATATATATATACACCACACACAGCAGTTAGAGTATGTTTCATAAACGCAATAGAGCAGCCATGATGGATTAAAATGGATGAAACTATGCCATATCTGTGTCTCTTCTGTAGAAGCTGTGTGGACCTTTGATCTCATTTTTGCTGTTTTAGATATGACTAATGGAAACCTTAGCATCATGATAAGAGTAGTAGAAAAATATCTAGGCTACCAATACAAAAGGGAAAGCATAAGATGTTTTGGAAAAGCAGCAATGGAGTGCGTCAACATGCCCATGACACAGCAGGGATCACAGTTGTTTATTTCCCACCCCTTACTACGTTCATCCATCCGTCTTGCAGTGAGGTCCAGCAAGGCCTCGATATATATTGAGATATTGTAATATTTAGCTGGTGATATATTGTGATGTTGAAGACCAGATATCGCCCAGCGCTATTACCCTCTTTTCCTTTACATTTCCAGCATGTTTCTGATGCAGATTTATCCTTCCTGGCCAGTTTACTAGGAGTCAAACACCAGCTGTATATCATTTTCATATAATGCTCTTTTAATGTATAACATGCTGTAAATTTCAAATGTGTATTCCACCATTTCTCCCATGCTGCCATTTCTATATTATGACCTATATCCCATTGCTGATTTTACTAGTCCATCTTTTCTTTGCTATTCAAATGACAATTTATACATTTTGGAAATTACTTTTTCATTGCTCTTGCTAAGTTCTCTTTCAAATGGTGAGGATTGATTCATAAATCTATTCCTTTTATCTTTATAAATTTATTCCTTTTACCATGAAATGGTATTGGCAATTATTTATTTCATTATTATACTTTTTCCATCAGGAAGATGGGGGCATTTTGACATCAGATGTAACTTAGGGCTGCCATATGTCTGGGAAATCTAGACATACCCCTTTTGGGGGGAAACTAGGCCATTCAGGTTTTGTTTTCATTTTCTATACCAACTAAAGCTCAATAACTTAGCGGCTCAACAACTGTCCAGATTTTTCCTTCTAAAAATATGGCAACCCAATGGCCAGATAATGATTTTCAGTTTTCTTCTCTTTCTTGGCCTTCAAGAACTGACATTCATTGCACCATCATTGCATAGATATTATTCACTTGAAAAAAAGCCAACACAAGACACAGTATTCATCTACTTTATCCATTTTATTCTCATCATGATTCAGAATAAATGTACAGGGGAAATGTAACACCTGTACCAAATGTTCTGTAACTAGAGCTCCCAACCCACAATTTCATGCCCTCTTGCGTCTGCCTCCTTGAAACACGTTCACTCTGCAGCATCTTCAGAGATCTTCCAAGCCTTCAGAGATCTTGTAAGTCTCAGGATGGGAATTGATTTCTTCTATAACCTTTAAGGTCTTACCTTCATAATAAATGGGATCAATGCATGTAGCTTTGATGACATTGAAATATATCCAACCATTAAGAATTTGCATCACATCTTTTGGGGCTGTTGTTACAAAATTGCAAAAATCTGGTGTCGCACATCCTTCGATATCAAGAAACTGTATCGTTTCATTCACTGAAAAGAGAGGAATGATAATATGAGTGAGGGTTGACTTCAGGACCCAGTACACTTGGGCAACTTGCAGGACCATTAAGTCCACATGTTCCCTTTGACCCCACACCCTGATAGCTTCTCTGAAAATTCAGAAGATGCATTTTCACCCAAAAGAGTGACTGAAGTGAATGTCAAGGCCACACCTGATATCTTCCGCAAGCCTTACTTTACCTTTCTTCCCTGTCTACTGATACTCTGACCAAACCAAGGCTACTGGGTGAAGTCCACACATGCGAATTTAGTCATCAATTAGATCTTCCATAAAGCTCACAATATTGCATCCATCCAGGGCCTGAGGGAACTCAAAATGGGAATGACAGCTGTTTGCATGCCTGCTTCCATGTGATCAGGGCAGTCTGGGAATGGGGTCAACAGCATGCCAGTGACTGAGAAATGGGAAATGAGAAATCTACTTTTCTGCAGCTGCATTCTGCTGGATTAAAGAATGGATACAATTAGAAGACACTGATGTTCTAGATTTAGAGGGATTTGATAATTTGTTTGGATGGCATGCATATTTATGGTATGATAAAGTAAAGGCCCAAAATGCTTTTAAAAATCATGTAATTAGGAAATCTCTCTATAATGTATGGACAAAATATAAAGATCTCTAAGAAAGGAAGACACCCAAATGATTTTCACCAGTGGAGGCGAAGGCCCAGAAAAAGTTAAACATGGATAGTAAATGGTTGAGATATTCAGATTTATTATTGGAGGATAAAGAAGGTTATAAACTAAAACCATCTGACCAAGTTAAAGAGAAGATAAATTGGTTACATTTTCACCAGATTAATGAATTGTATAAATTAGATAAGAAAAATGGTTTTGCTTCAGAAAAACCTAAGTTGGAAACGGAGTTGTTGAATTCTAAAGTTAAAAAATTAACTAAAATATATAATTTATTGTTGGAGTGGCATACAAAGGATAAACAAGTTAAATTAGTGGTTATAGATTGGGCAAAAGATGTGGGACATAACATAATGTTTGAAGACTGGGAAAGACTGTGGAAGAAAGGGGTCAAGTTCACTGCATGTACAGTGCTAAAGGAAAATATAATGAAAATGATGTACAGATGATATTTGACTCCGGTAAAATTAGCAAAGATTTACCATAACAGTGATAATCTATATTGGAAATGTAAAGAAAAAGAGGGTACCTTCTATCATATGTGGTGGACCTGCCCCAAGGTGGGTGAAAGACTTCTGGGAGAAGATTTATAATGAATTGAAAAACAATGTTGAAATACACATTTATTAAGAAACCAGAGGCCTTTCTTCTTGGAATAACAGGTTTGGGTCTGCCCAAGAAAGATGTTAAATTATTTTTGTATGCCACAACTGCTGCTCAAATTTTACTAGCTAAGAATTGAAAAACACAAGAAGTACCAACAGTGGAAGACTGGCAGATGAAGATGATGGACTTTTCGGAGCTAGCTGACCTGACTGGAAGAGTCCGTGACCAGAAGGAGGAGGAGTATCAGGAGAAATGGAGGAAATTCAAAGACTATTTAGTTAAATATGTTAAGTTAAATTAATTGGAAAAACTTGCAAATACAGTGGTGCCTCGCAAGACGAAATTAATTCGTTCCGCAAGTTTTTTCGTCTAGCGAATTTTTTGTCTTGCGAAGCACGGTTTCCCATAGGAATGCATTGAAATTCAATTAATGCGTTCCTATGGTCAAAAAAAGTCCAATCAAAGCCAAATTTGGTACAACAATAGTTTATTAACTGCTCTTTAAAGTCACACATACTTTAAAGAGCATATCAAAAATTGAAGGAACAATAAATTAAGTTTCTAAACATGACAGAAAAACATTTAAAAATCAACAAAGTGTACTGTGCATACATTTTCTAAGACTCTGGGGGACCACTCGAAGAAGGTTCCTCTTCCACTCTCTGCTTCTTGCTGAGGAACCTGTCCATGGTCTGCTGCTTCATCCGCCTTTTCAGCAGCTCCCTGAGAGGCAAAATGACCGTCGTATCAAAAGTGTTCGCTTGGTCATGTGCCACGTGCTTGTTAGGGTGGTGCCGCTCTGCAAAAGCCTGCACCTCCTTCCACTTCTGGCAAATGTCCCTCAGTTCTTTGGAGGACGGCCGTTCCTCAGTTGCTTCCTCCTCTTCCAGCGAGGCCTGCTCCTGCGCAACCTCTGACTACAGTTCAACCAGCTCCTGGGTGGTCAGCTCGTGGTCGTGCTCCTCCACCAGCTCGCAGACGTCCTCCTCTGTGACCTCCAGGCCCATGGTCCTCCCCAAGGCAACAATGTCCTGCACCACTGTTGACTCTGGTGCATCAGAGTCACTTGGTGCCACACAGTCCGGCCACAGGCTGCGCCAAGCGCAATTCAAATTTCTCTGGCTGATCCCGTTCCAGGCCGTGGTGATCATCTTCAAGCAGGTGACGATGTCGAAGTGGTCCTTCCAGAATTCCCGCAGGGTGATGGTGGTGCAATCAGTCACCTCAAAGCATCGCCTGAAAAGCTCCTTGGTGTAGAGTTTTTTGAAATTGGCGATGACCTGCTGATCCATCGGCTGGCGCAGTGGCGTGGTGTTAGGCGGCAGGAACATGATGTTGATGAAGCTGAACTCCTCCAACAAGTCCACCTCAAGGCCTTTAGGATGAGCAGGAGCATTGTCCATCAGAAGCAAAGCCTTCAGCGGCAGGTCGTTGTCCAGCAGGTACTGTTTGACAGCAGGGCCAAAAGCAAGATTGACCCAGTCCACAAACAGCACACGTGTGACCCAAGCTTTGCTGTTGGATCGCCACATGACACTCAGCCGCTCCTTGTCGACCTTGTGTTTCTTGAAGGCCCGTGGGTTCTCCGAGTGGTACACCAGCAGGGGCTTGATCTTCAGGTCGCCGCTTGCGTTGGCACAGAAGAGCAGGGTCAGGCGGTCCTTCATGGGCTTGTGGCCAGGCAACTTGGCCTCCTCCTGTGTGATGAAAGTCCTTTTGGGCATCCTCTTCCAAAACAGCCCGGCCTCATCGCAGTTGAAGACCTGCTATGGAACGTAGCCCTCTGTCTTCACAGCCTCCAGGAACTCCAAGGCAAAGTCTTCAGCCGCAGGAACATCAGAACTGGCAGCCTCTCCATGCCTGACCACGCTGTGGATTCCAGATCTTGCCTTGAACCGGTCAAACCAGCCTCTGCTTGCCTTGAAGACTTCTGGCTTGCCTGAGGTTCCCGGCTGTTCCCGGATGAGGTCTGCGTGCAAGGCCTTGGCCTTCTCACAAATGACGGCCTCAGTCACTGTGTCCCCTGCACGCTGCTTCTCTTCTAACCAGATGAGCAGCAACTTCTCGACCTCCTCCAGAACAGCTGGGCGGTTCTTCACGATCCTGGTGACTCCCTTGGCTGCATCAGTCGCAAGGATCTTCTCCCTCATCTTCAGGATGGTCCCGATGGTCGATGGGTTCCTGCCGTACTCCCTGGCGAGGTCCGTCACACGCATTCCACCGTCGTGCTTCCAGATGATCTCCTTCTTCATTTCCAGCGTCACCTTCTCCTTCTTCCTCTCGCTGGCCTCTGCAGCAGCAGTCTTCTTGGGTCCCATGGCAGCACAGCTCTTACCTTCGTAAACTCAGAAAAAGAAAAAAACAACCAGCAATTCAAACCCAGAACCAAGTCCTTGAATTCCAAACACCCAACCCAAAATCCAAAACCCCCCAAAAAAGTTTTAAAAGTTTAACTTACGAAATGGCTGCAAATCACCAAAGTCTTCAAAATCCTCAAATGGCTGCAAAAGAAGTTTTGGGAAAGCTTTAAAAATCACCAAAGTCTTCAAAAACCTCAACTGTTCCCCCAACCCCTCCCCAACTGTTGCAAACCCCTCCCCAACTGTTGCAAACCCCTCCTCAACCACACAAAACCACACAAAAAAACCACACAAGCTTCCAGATTCTTGCAAACCCCTCCCCAGCTGTTCCCCCAGCCACCCAGCACACAGAAATTCAAACCCAGAAATTTTTTCAAAAAAAAACAACATGGCCCAATGGTCACAGAAAACCATAAAAATGCAGAAAAAACCACACAAGCTCCCAGATTCTTGCAAACCCCTCCTCAACTGTTCCCCCATCCACCCAGCACACAGAAATTCAAACCCAGATATTTTTTTTTAAAAAAATAAACATGGCCCAATGGTCACAGAAAATCATAAAAATGCAGAAAAAAACCACACAAGCTCCCAGATTCTTGCAAACCTCTCCCCAACACCAAGTCCTTGAATTCTAACTTACCAAACAGCTGCAAAAGAAGTTTTGGAAAAGCTTCAAAAATTCAGCAAACTCTTTAAAAAGCTCAAAAAGGCCACCACACCGCGTGCAATGTGTTGCTCCTCGAAGTCAAGTTGCAACTGCACCTCTTCCAGCAATGCACCCTGGGTTTTAACGGTTTTACGAAAAAGGAAACAAACTTGCAAGACGTTTTCGTCTTGCGAAGCAAGCCCATAGGGACATTCGTCATGCGAAGCAACTCGAAAACGAAAAAACCTTTCGTCTTGCGAGTTTTTCGTCTTGTGAGGTGTTCGTCTTGCGGGGCACCACTGTACCAGATAGGCCTAGGATTTAAACATGTAATGTGATGAATTAATATGTTTAATGTTGAATTGTAAAGAAAGAAAGATGTTAAGTGATGAAGTTAATTTTATAAGAATATTGGTTTTGGAAAACCGTTAAAATGATATACAATGAAATCTAACCAGGGGGATACGAGTAAGTCACTTAACAATGTTATTAAGTTAGGTATAAATAAGGTTGATATTTATGTTTGTTTGCTTGTTTGTTTGTCTAAAAAACTTTTTTGGGAAATCAATTTAAAAAATTGGAAAAAAAGAGTGTGTTCCTCCCTGATAACCAGGAAACCTCACCTCCCTAGGGTGCATTTATATCCCTTTATTTCTCTTTCTCACTTACTGAAATCAGGGACAGATATATTTCCCCAAAGTACTTTCAAAACAAGGAAATACCACTTTAAAGAAAACCTTGAATATTTCCCTTCAAAGAAAATATCTGGTACAGCTCCCCCCCAGTGGTGGAGTTAGCTGCATGGGCGCCCAGAGCAGCAGCCTTGCCGTGCACCCGTGGGGCGCGGTGATCCGTGTACGTCAGTGGCAAGGTGATCCGTTGTGTGCAGCGGTGGCAGCGGGATCCTCTGCGTGGCGGCGGCTCACACCTTTGCACCCAGGGGTGGCAGGGTGAGGTGCCTATGGTGTGCCTTTTTCTCACCCTCCCCCCAGAGATGGCACCCAGGGTGAACCGCCCCTGCCCCCCTTCCTACGGCCCTGCCTCCCCTATTTGCTTTTATCACATTTGGCCAGAAAAGGTAGTTGATGGCTGGCAGTTGATTGGCAGTTTACTCACCATTCTTTACAATAGCAACAAGTTTCAGACACTTAAGCGATTTGTGAGGGAGCATGAGGTTTGGCACGCAAGTTGAATTCTCTGCAATTGGGGGAATGCACCACAGCATCCTATGGTAATAATGATGTGGAACTGGCAAAATGGAGCATACGGTCAGCCCTTAGTTTACATTTCAAACAGACACACACACACACACACACACACACACACACACCTGCAATCAAATGGGCCTGCTGTGAAAATCTAATATAAATCTTTCTTAGCATTGCATATTTTGTCCTCAGTATAACTTCTATATGTATCACATTCAGATCATTCTCAGAACATGCATGTTGCTGTTTAGCTGCTCCTGAATGATTCTCAGGATCATTCTAGGGGTAAACTAGTCTGGCAATCAACTGAATTTTGCCTTTATCTCACTCCTCCCACCAAAGGTTACTACAACAAAGTCTCCTCTGCATTTTGGGGGCGGGACACTGGCAGGAGGGTTTCAACCAAGCCCTAAATAGCATCCAATTTGTAGAGGTTCTAGTCTTGACATTTTATAGGGATATTGCTTATTTCATTAAACTTCAAGGAACGTGACAATAATAACATACCCAACTATAAATACGGTCACTGTAATGAAGGTGTCGTTTTCTTCTCATATATAAAATGATAAATGTGTGCACATCTCTTGAGTTTCCAAGACATGCCAAACCTCTTACATGCTTATTGGGTTGCAAAATTTGACTACCAAATGGAAAAGCACCAAACTCCCACCTCAGATTTTTTGGGAATTATGAAGAGGTGCCCGGTTGCTTTCCTGGGGCACCAGGAAGACAAATCTTGGGCCCAGTTATAGTTAGCCTGTGGTTAAAGAATTATTGATACAAAAAGTGTCCAAAATAAAAGGATTCTTACTTTCGATAGGATTTTCATTGCATAGGTCAGTATAGCAGCATTCCGTTTTCATCAGAAAAAATCCCATGAAAAATGCATGATAACCAAAAAAGCCTGGGGTACAATCCTCAGTGTTAACACAGTCACTGTAATGCTTTATTGTGGAGTGGTCTTGAACTGTGAAGAATTAGGAAGAAATATCAAGGCAATTAATTTTGCCACAAAGTAGAGTGGCAAAATCAGAATTTTAAACACATACATAATTTGGAAAGTCTTTAATTTAAAGCAGTACATTGATGCTGTAAGAGTATCCAGCACTTATGACACAGGTTGTTTTTCTTTCTTTAATGTGACATTTCAACTAAACATTGTATTAGCATTCAGTTTTTAAGTGTATGTGAAATGTCTTTTCTGCTTCAGCATTCTGTCTGGTAATCCTTTCTGAATATTGTATGGGACATCTGATACCTGTTCCTGGGTCTTCAGATGCAGGGAAGAAAAGGGGAGATGATTTTCTGGAAACATCACATTGAGAGTGAAGAGGTGCTGCACTGAGATCCCTAATCTCCAAAGACCCACCTTGGTATCCATCAGTTTAAGCAAATGCAGGGGCAACTAGGCATTTCAAGGAAGTCACAGCTGCCTCTGAATGCCACAATGTCACATCTTATTAAAAATGTTCCCTCGTAGACTGAGTATAAGGGAGACAGTATGAAAGGCAGGACAAAGAACCCCAAAGAAATCATAAACACCAGAGAGAGGAGATAGAGAAGGCCTGCTGGTAAAATAGCAAGGAGATGACTCAGCTTGGAGAAGCCTACAGTCGCCGAAAGTGAGATTGCAAGAAAATCAGCCAGGTAGAACAAAGAGGAATAAGACGCAAATGAAGAGAAACAATCTCCCATAATAGTGAAGCGTGACATCTAGTGGTAGAAAAGATAAAAACTGTTAAATAACTTTTTTATTGGAATGGGAACTGAAAGCACTAAGGCAATACCTTCTTTGCCCTCCCTTCTCTTCTTTATATAGAACTCAAAGGTTTAGAATAATATATTAAATTGTGATATGTGATAATAATATATTCAATTAATTTACCTAATCAGTTGTGGGTAAATCAATTTTCCTATAATAATAATAATAATAATAATAATAATAATAATAATAATAATTTAAAGAAAGAAAGAAGAAGATGAAGGTAGAGGGAAAGACCAGGAAAGAGAAACCAACAGTCAACTAGATAAAAAGTAAATGAGGAATTGAAAATTCATTCTAAACCTCAGGAAATTTCCCAGGACTAAGTTTAATTAACTTGAAGCAACAAATTTATTTATTTGATAGATCAATAAGTTCATTTATTTATTTAATCTGTGGCAAAAAGGTAAAGGGAATAAGAAAAGAGGGGAGGTAAAGTGCAAAGCCCAAAGCTATTGAGAATAAGCAATGGGCTCAAAGAAATACCAAACAACAAGTTTTGCATTTGCAACATCATCCATGGCACAACCCAGAAGATCATTGATGACATTGATGACAGAAGGAGACTCCAATATGGACTTAAGAGAACTGAACATGACAACGAAGAGAGAGAGATGCAACAACATAAAGACAATGGATGAAAATATTAAAGCACTGGATGTAAAAGTGGAGGCAATGGGAACTAAAATAAAGAATGCCACATTAATTATGGACTTAACACACTAGATGCATGAATTAACCACTAAAAAGAAAGAGATGGACAAAACAATACATGAAGTAAAAAACAAAGTAATAAAACAAGAAGACATGGTCAAAAAGGTATGGAACGAGCAAAAAGAGACAAAGAAAAGTCATGAAAAAAATGACAGAAGAAATAATAGAATTAAGGAGGATCCAGGAAGAAGTTTGGGATGTCACGGCCATACTCTGAATGTGTCAAAAAGAATTGATATTAAGATTTAGAGGAGTAGATGAGCAACAGGACAAAGACATTGAAAAAATACTAAGAAGAGAAATTTTGACCTGGCTGGGAGTGGAGGAAGACGAACTTGCAATGGACATTGATAAAATATTTAGAATATGGTCAACTAAGTCTAAAAACAAAAAAAAAAAATGGCCAGGGGATTGTTTGATTTTCCTAAACTTGAGACTCTTAAGAGATAAGATACTTCAGAAGAACGGGAACATAAGACTAAGAATTGATGAGAAGATCGTGGAGATACTAAAATAAATACCGACCCACCTGCTGAAAAAAAGCATTAGAAACGCATTTAAAAGCAATCAGGGAGGACTTGGCAATAGAAGGGATTAAACCTGGAAAAAGATCCTACAAGGTCAAGGCTTTTTCCGATGACCTGATAATTACAACAGAAAACCCATTAGAAAGTATTATAAAAACATTGGAGAAAATTAATGAATTCGGACATAATTCATGGTGAAAAATTTGGATGCACAAGAAAAAGATGAGCTAGAAAAAGAAACAGGATTAAAAATTACAAATAAAGCCAGATACTTAGGAATTTGGAACACCTTGAAAAATATCAACCTCTACAAAGATAATTATTGAAAGGCCTGGAAAGAGATTGAAAAAAAGAATTAGAAAGTTGAAACAGATTAAAACTGTCATTATGGGGGAGAATATCAACAATCAAAATGGTAGATGTTATTCCTATTTCAAACCATCCCGATAATTAATGGACTTAGCTGCTTCAAGGACTGGCACAGGTTTCTGGTGAGGTACATCTGGCAAGGCAAGAAACCTAGGATAAAATTTGAATTATTAACAGATTAAAAAGAAAGGAGTGGCTTTGCATGACCAGATTTCAGACTGGACTGTGAAGCAGCATGCTTTGTATGGTTAAAGGATTGGATGCTCTTAAAGAATGCTAATTTGCTAGATATAGAAGGATATAGAAGGGTGGGATAACATTGTAGGATGGCATGGTTACCTGGGCTATGATAAAGTGAAAATACATAAGGGATTCAGAAACCATATTATCAGAAAGGCAATTTTTGAAGTATGGGAAGAAACAAAAAATTGCTAGAGCCAAAAACCCTTTGGTGGTTATATCCTATGGATGCAGTGGTGGTAAAAAGGATAAATATGGGTATTAATTGGCAGACATACAAAAAATTATTAGAAGAACGAGATAGCCAATTAAAATTAAAGACATGACACATTAAAACCTATGGGCAAAAGTTAATAGTATTTTCAAACAGGAGGGAAAAAAAGAATGGATTTGACAAGATAATTTCTGACTTACACAAAGAACTACTCTTGAATAATAATAAAAAATTGTCCAAAATGTATAAAAATTGTTACTAAATTGGCATTTAAAAGATGAAGTCAAATATGTAATGATAAAATGGGATCAGGATTTCAGACATAATATAGAGTTACAGAAGTGGGGAAACCTCTGGAAACACAATATTAGATTTACGGCATGCTACACGATCAAAGAAAATTTCCTGATGTATCGTTGGTACATGACCCCAGCAAAATTGGCAAAAATAAATAAGAAAATCAGTAACAAATGTTGGAGGTACAATCAAAAGGAGGGGATTTTTTTCCACATGTGGTGGACGTGCCCCAGAATAAAAGCATTATGGGACATGATATACAAAGTTATTTTTATTAGGAATTTTTACAATGGGCATTCCAAAGAACAATAAAAGAGTCCTTCTATACACAACCACAGCCGCCAGGATCGTGATTGCAAAACATTGGAAAAGTAATATATTGCTGAAAAAAAGAAGAATGGCTCTTAAAACTAAGTGAATATTTAGAATTGGTTAAATTTACAGAATCAATAAGAAACCATTCAAATGAAAGAATAAGGAGAGAATGGAATGTCTTCATGAATTATTATTATTAATAATAATAATAATAATAATTTTTATTTATACCCCACCCTCCCCAGCCAAGGCCGGGCTCAGGGCGGCTAACAAGCAATTATAAAAACAAGTTGAATGATTACAACTTAAAAAGAAAATTAAAATACAACATTAAAATATTGAAACATTAAAATATTAAAATGTAGCCTCATCGCAGGAGGAGAAGGAAAAGAAAAAAGAAAGAGAGGGAGGGAGGGAATCAAATTGGCTCCAAGCCAAAGGCCAGGCGGAACAACTCTGTCTTACAGGCGCTGAGGAAAGAAATCAGATCCTGCAGGGCCCTGGTCTCATGAGGCAGAGCGTTCCACCAGTCCGGGGCCAGTGTTGAAAAGGCCCTGGCTCTGGTTGAAGCCAATCTAACTTCCTTAGGGCCCGGGACCACTAGGGTGTTGCTATTTATGGACCTTGAGGCTCTCCGTGGGGCATACCGGGAGAGGAGGTCCCGTAGGTACGAGGGTAGTAGGCTGTTAAGGACTTTAAAGGTCAAAAGCAGCACCTTAAATCTGACCCTGTACTCCACCGGGAGCCAGTGCAGCTTGAAAAGCACTGGGTGAATATGCTCCCATGGCAGAGACCCCGTGAGGAGCCTCGCTGCAGCATTCTGCACCCGCTGGAGTTTCTGGGACAGCTTCAAGGGCAGCCCCACGTAGAGCGAATTACAGTAGTCAAGCCTGGAGGTGACCATCGTATGGATCACTTTTTTCACTTTTACATGAAAAAAGGAGGTTCCCAAGACTTCACTTGGCTCAGCGTAGATTAAAATCACACTGGCAATTTGATTGTTCTCCACAGACTGTTCCAACTGAATACAGACAACAAGAAATTATGAATTATTAGGAACCGTTTAAGGGAGGCGGGAAGTCAAGATACAAACAAGGAGACAAGCCAGAAGTAGTAAAAGGAAGGCTTGGATTCCCTACAAAGATGTATAATTGAAAATGTCTATTTTTTCATTTGTCTTTTCTTTTTTCAAAGTTCTTTTCTTTTCTTCTTTCTTTTTTCATTCTTTTTAATGCAATTTTCTTTTGAATACACAATATGTATATATATTTGCAATATGTAATAAAAAATTTAAAAAACCACTTCCCTCGTGATGTGCACATCACCGGGATTTGAGTATAATTCTTTGTGTTTGGATAAGTGAATTTTCACAAAGCGAGTGAGTGGCCCTGCTTGTATTACTTTTATTGCACTGTGTGGATTTCATAGCTTTTGGGTTACACTATGTATGGGAAACATGCAGAAAATAATGCTATCACAACATGAGGTAGAAGTCTCTAAGAAGGGTTTTTATTACACTATGATTTAACTGTTGTGCAACTGGCATTATTAATTAGAGTTTGCATGTTTGCTTTTATTCTCCAAGATAAATAGAACCCACCATATTCTCTCCTAAGTGTGATTTTTGGCTTCAGATCCAAAAGTACTACATTCCATGGCAGCACAAGTTGCAAACATCTGTTCCATGCAAGTCACATTCTAAACTTAAATTGCATCTGATACATGTTTTCATGCATATAAAATGAATACTTTTGTTAGTCTTTGCGGGATTTACAATTAAGTTTTTAAGCTACTAAACAGATATGGATCTGTTCTCCTTAGCTGTTCATTTTCAAAGTGAATGCATTTCCAGAGTTAAAATCATTTCCTCTTTTTCAGCAGAAACGTCAAAGGCTGGATTAATAAAGTTAACGTGATGAAGGGGCCCATCATCAAACCTAACCAGTACATGACAAACCTATGCCTACAAAGCTAGCCATCCCTACTAAGACGTACAGTACTCTGAATTGAGCAAGGCATAATCCCGGGTAAGAAGGGTTGGGATTTCAGCCACTCTGACTACTTTGATTTCACAGTTCAGTAGAAACTTGCAATCTTGTTTAGTGTTGCTCAGGGAGGCAACAGACGAAGAGAGAGAATATAGCTGTAAGTGAACAACAAAAATGCCACAGGGAGAGGGAGGAAAATAATTTTTAATGTAATGTCACATTTAAAATGGAGATTGAGTTGGTCAAAGGTAGGGAGTGAAATCCAGATGGTTCTCCTAAACTGGACAAAGAGGTTAGCACTGAGGAGCTATTTCCTCACAACAGGAATTCACATCAGAAAGCTATTTAAGGCTAAAATCCAAACCCCCACATACATGGGAGTAAGGCTCATTGAATTCAGTGGCATTTGCTGCTGAATTCATATAGTCAGGATTGGAATTTTAGTACATATAGCTTCCATTTGGCCGGAAACAACACTTCAGAAAGAAGAAAAGCAAAGAGGCACCTCTATACATAAATAAATATGAAAATGATATACCCTACATAAAAAACAATTTATCTACCTCTTAATGTATCGTATGTACATGTTTCAAAAGAAGTTCATTCAGAATCTGTGCCATCTGTTGACTGAATGTGTGGCTGGAAGGACATTTGACTGATTCTCCTTAGTCAATGGATTCCTACAACATCCCAGGTTCATACAGAAATATGACAGGGTCCAGAAAATCGGGATGGATTGCTGACCTTAGCTGGAATATTTGCTAGACCCGATTCCTGCCAGAGATTTCTTGAGATAGGGTTGCCATATTTCAAGAAGTACCATTCTGGACACAGATAAAGCTTTTTTTCTCCTCCTCCCCCCTCCCTTTTTTTGAAAAATCACCCCAAAATCATCTACTTCCAGGTTCTGATTGCAAAAACCTGGCATTTTTGCCAATTTTAAGAAATCCCCCCCCCCCGACACTACTTACGCCCCTGGAATCCCAGACACGTCTGCGGAAAACTGAATGTATGGCAACCCTATATTACAAAAGAAAGAAAGAAACCTAACTCACATATTTCGTCTTCCATAACAACTTCACGACAAGCATTGCCTGGACAAAACCGTGGCTCTCGCGAGATGCATTTATTGTAGGCATCATATTTACAGGTCATACATTGTAGTGGCGCCCCTACAGAGAGGAAAGCAGATCACAAGACCTCGGTGTCACTATCTTAAGCAAAAAGAAACCTCCTTTTTGACCTAGCTAAGATTGGCAGGACAACTTACTCTATGGCATTAACCCCTTCATGCATTTAAACTTAAGTATGTTGGTGACTTAAGTATGTGGGTGAGCTCCCATCTTTCAGTTCCAGCTCCTGCCCACCTAGCAGTTCGAAAGCACCCCTAAGTGCAAGTAGATAAATAGGTACCGCTTTATAGTGGGAAGGTAAACGGCGTTTCCGTGTGCTGCGCTGGTGCTGGCTCGCCAGAGCAGCTTTGTCACGCTGGCCACGTGACCCGGAAGTGTCTCCGGACAGCGCTGGCCCCGGCCTCTTAAATGAGATGGGCACACAACCCTAGAGTCGGACATGACTGGCCCGTACGGGCAGGGGTACCTTTACCTTTATGTTGGTTATATGAGGCCAGAGGCATTTAAATGGTGCTGTGATTGAAGAGGAAGAGGAAGGCGATGGCAAATTCCTGAGCCTTACATTATATTTAATAGATTAGTTCCAAGTGTTCATGTCATCCCAATTCTTGACAGGCTTTACTTCGTCTGAGAAGCTACAGTATTTTTCGCTCTATAAGATGCACCAGACCACAAGATGCACCTAGTTTTTGGAGGAGGAAAACAAGAAAAAAAATATTCTGAATCTCAGAAGCCAGAACAGCAAGAGGGATCGCTGTGCAGTGAAAGCAGCAATCCCTCTTGCTGTTCTGGCTTCTGTGATAGCTGTGCAGCCTGCATTCGCTCCATAAGACACACACACATTTCCCCTTACTTTTTAGGAGTGAAAAAGTGAGTCTTATAGAGCAAAAAATACGGTAAGTATTATTCTGCCTGCATGGTTAATTTCACATTTCATTGCATAAAAAGAAAGGGAATTTTCTTCATACCCCCTTGAAACCAAATTAGAATATTCAGAGGGCCAGGAATATCCCCCAGAAGGCCACCCCTGGCCCATTTATTGAGGAATAGAGTCAGTTTTTAGGATCCTCAGAATGGGCCATTGCCTATACGCTCCAGCAGAGCCATCTAGGGCTGGCCCCTACCCAGCTGCTGTCCCCAAGCAGTATAGCCAGCACTGCCAGACTCTACCACTTGCCCCTCTCTGCCTCAAAGCTGCTGGGTAAATGCCCAGTCATGGGAGTTCCACCTCCCAAAAATAAGCTGAGGGAGTATTTTGCTCTGATCATTACAAGCATATTTAAATGCAAGACATGCTTTGTTGGGCACTGATCAATTGTCCTCTGGTTGCAGTGCGTGTCATGTATTTGGTGCCAATGAGCCTTTAAGCACCACCACCTCCTTGGTGTTAGCACTGCATACAGAGGCCATCTGAAATCCCTCTTAGCACCATGCTAGACATGTCTACAAAGAAATACACCCAAATGAATTCAATAGGGATTCCTTCCCGGGCAGAACATTTCATACTGCAGCCTTCACACCCTTTCCACATCCCTTAACTTTGTTTTTACCCACATTCTTAATTTTTATTTTTGTAAGTAATTTATAAGTAAGTAAAGACTCTCCTCCCTGGAAGAGAGGGGAGTGGTTGTGGGCGGGAGCCCGAGCACCGCCCCTAGCAGGGGGCATTAGCCCCCTGCCTCCTCCTCTCACCTGGCTGGCGCCCACGCCCCCTCGGCAGGCATCCAACAAGGTGCCTTCGAGGGGGCGTGTTCAGCAGCCTTTTGCGGCGGCGCCAGCCTCTCCTCGGCCTCATTCTTCTCCGTCCTCTCGTCGCGAGTCACCCACCCTCCACTCCCTTTTAGCTCAGGGTCTTTGTTCTTTGGCCTTGCTATGGACCTTAGATTGGTCGCCCTGGTTGTCTAGGGGGCCTGGTAGGAATTTTTCCATTTGGCATTAGGCTTTTTGGTTTTTTCGCCTACCTCGTAGCAATCGTCACAACTTTTTGTGGTATTGGTGGGTAGGTTAGGCATTGGAATAATGTGTTGTGGTGTGTCGAAGGGCTGGGTGTGGCCATTGCCTATGCCTTCAATTTTTGGGTATTCCATTAAAGGAATCTGGCGGTCGTGTACTCTGTCCGATGCCTGCTTGGCGGGAGGCCATGGCACGACCCCCGGTGACATCAGGGGAGAGCCTATAGTTGGATTAGCATCAACAGGCTCCACCTACTGGTGAATAAACCCCCTTGTTTTAGACATCCAATGCCTAAGCCAATACCTTTTCACTGCTGTAATCAATAAAGTTGTGGCCTTTTCTTGCCCATTAACCTTATATCACATGTCCTTGTGTATTTACTTCACATCGCAGGGGTCGGGTCCTCGAACCACAATGAGGCCTTTTCACACATCCCTGTGCTGTGTGTGAGGTCTGTGGTTTAAACAGCAAAACTAGCACAAAAGGAGTGCTAGACTCTCCTCCCATTCCTCACATTTCTGCTCTCTGTCTGTCACTCAAGCTCTTTCCCCCACCCTCCTGCTGGACTCTCAGATAGAAATAGGTCTGTGTTGGACACGAATCTCAGAGGCATGAAGTCATGGCATGGTAAATCATGGAAGCTTCCACAACCCCTTGCCTGCCTACCCAATTTTCTCCTTAATGGAGCAATCTAAACCCTAGCAGAGCATTCTGGCAAGTGCAGCAAGTGTAGGAGGCAGGGCTCACAGCAGTCAAGAACAGGGTCCAATTGTTGCTGGGGCAGTTCAGCCCCTCCCTGCAGTCAGAACACTCCAGTTGGGGGCTTTTCATCTAGAGGAAGAAGAGCTTCACAGCTGAAAGAGAAGTGTATACATTGCTTTCTCTAGGTAATCCAGGATTCCTTACTACATATTAAATGAATCACTCATCCTCTCTCCCATTCCTAATCTTCCAAAGGACCAAGTTCCCATGGCACATTCCAGCCAGTTCCAGCCCACTAAATAGGACAATCAAAGGAAGGAAATTAGAAATCTCTGGGAGCTTCCACATCTTTATCTCATAGATTTCTTCCAAGATTATAGTCATGGCTCCCAGATCCTCCTGCTCTTTATCACAATATTCATATATTCATTATTCTGTCTCTAGGCACTTGAAATTATTGACCTCCCTTGTTCTAGCCCCACTGGCCATTCCATACTCTAGAGGAACCCAGGATGTCTGGTTTCTACTCACCTAGTGAAAACAAGGTCAAGAGGAGGCCCATGCACAGGAGAGTCTTCATGGTGTTGGGATGATCAAAAGCTAAGGAGGACTTCAAGACGATCTGGTCCCCAAAAGGCAACGTATGCAACTACGAGCTTACACAGAGGAATTTATAATTCAGGGATGGGAGCCTCAGGCACCTCTTCTAAACAACTGGTTTAGTGAGATGTGGAAACTAGCCCAAAAGAACTTTTCCCAGAAAACGCACAAGATGATATTGGAACACAAATCACTTTTGAAACTCAGTGCACAGGAACACCATGAAATTTGGCAAATGAGAATCCAAGTTAAGTCTGTGTTCTTAGCACTTGCTATGGGAAAGCGTTTGCACAATCATATTCCCAGGGTCCATGTGTACATCATGGGTCCTTCTTGTCCAGGCAAGTGGGTAACTCTTGGACTTTCCCCATTCAGTCAAGCTATGTTGGATGGTCAACTAGTTAGCCTTCCAGAATTCATTTATTTAAAAAATATTTTTCATTCTTAAGCTTGGCAAGGACATTGTTGCTATTCTTTAAATCATACAGTTTAGTATGAATCCGATTCTCTTCATCTTTAAGATTTACTTCAAACAGCCAGCCTTTAAAACAGAGAACCGAACAATGTAAATAGGGCCTGTGGTGGCCATTCTTAATTTGTGTCCCTGGCAGCAGCAGTTTCTGAAGAATATGGCGGGGGGGGGGATTCCACACAGAACTCACTGGAAGAATCCCACGGGGAAGATAACCATGTTTTATTGCTTACACAGCTATCTGTTTAAAAAAAGTGAGAATTCTCTTCCACTCCTACAGACTTTGGTGTTAATCCACTGTGAATGGTGGAGAGAGGATTTTAGGATTCTTTTTGTGGCAAACTATCACAAAACCTTTTGACAGAGAGGAGTTGGCTTACTTTCTTTAATCATTTAAAATAGTTGGGGATTTCTTTCCTTTCCATAGAAAAAATCCTGTTTCTGCTGTTTTGCAAAAAGTCTCATGGCTGGTTGTAATAGTTGGCAGGACCCCTATGGATTTTTGGCAGGGCAGCCTTTTCTGAACTTTGTCAGCTAGTCCAGGAAGGGGAAGAAAGATTCATTGGTGTAGGTGGGAATGAATGAAATATTGTCTACTGGCTTCTTTATGCTGCAGTGAGCATGTACAGAGTGTCAAGAAAATTGCTCCCCACTTACACCTCTGGCTAAAAGCTGGTATTGTGTTGCAATCATTCTGAGCCAGCTGTTTTGCATAGGTTTTCTGTCTTGAAGGCCAGGGATGAGGCCAGAAAATTGGGAAGTACTTTCAGCTCTAGGAAAGCATATAGGCAAAAGTACCAGAAATTCTAATTTTGAAACGTGATTGGTTGAGGAAACCCACCCCAGTTACTCTGCTTATTACTACATAGCAAGCCTACACTGGTAGTTTGGAGTCTGTCTTTCTCTCTGCACTGCTTTGCCACACCTGGGATGCTGTGACTTCCTTGCTATGGATTTTAACTGGTAGATTCAATGTTCTATGCTATGCATATCATAGAATTGTAGAGTTGACATGAGTCCCCAGGGTCATCTACTCCAACTGCCTACAATTCAGGAATCTCTACTAAAAGAGCCATGATAGATGGATAAGCTAACTTTGTCGATATGGTCCGGTTTGTATGTGTTCCACTGGCATTTCTAACTGAAGTTTTTCTGGACCAGGTGGTCCTACTTGATCCTGCAATCTGAATAAACCTTTAACTGTTGAAGGTGGTTGGGGTTTTCTTTCCTTTCTTTTTTTTAAAGAAAACCTGTTTCTGCCATTTTGCAAAAAGTCTCATGGCTGGGAGGGCATCTGTGAACTTTTGGCAGGGCTGGCTTTTCTGAACTGTGTCAGCTGTTTTATCTGGGTTTTCTGTCTTTAAGGCCAGGGATGAGGCCTGAAAACTGGGAAGTACTTTCAGCTATGGGAAAGTGTATATGCAAAAGTACCAGAAGATTCCAATTTTGACATGTGATCGGTTGAGGAGACTCACTCCAGTTACTGTGCTTATTACTACAAAGGAAGCCTCTACTTACTGTTTGGAGTCGGTCCTTGTCACTGTGGTACTTTGCCGCACCTGGGATGCTGTGACTTCCTTTCTCTGGATTTTAACTGATAGAATCAATGTTCAATAGAGAGTGCTTTGGTCCAACTGCCTGCAATGCAGGGATCTCAACTTAAGTATCCATGGCAGATTGATAAGTTGGCTTTGTTAGTTTACTCTGGTTTGTACATTTTCAAACGGTTTTTTTCATTGTAGTTTTATGGGCCATTTTGTCCCATTTTAGACTGCAATCGCTTCTTTCTGAATAAACCTACTTCACATCAAATTTGTGTCTATTGATTTGGGTACAGCCTTGACACTAAATCCAGTTCTTGCTTGCTATTGAGCAAGTTTGCAACTGTGAGGATCAGAGAGCAGAGATCCCTGTTTTCAGTTCTTGCTACTTCAAAACCTTACACTCTCCTGTCCCAATCTAATTGACAGAAGGAATGGGGAGATGGAGCTGGCAGGGTTGGGATGTTAGACCCAGCTGCAACACAAGGATCTGAGCCCTTGGGTTTGGGGGACCTGTCTTTCACACAGATCACTGCCTCTGTTTTTATTTGAACTTTGTGTGGGTTCTGCATAATCAGAAACAGGACAGGCGTTCTCTGCTTTCCCAGGGATATGGCTAAATAACAGCTGATGTTAGAAGAAACTTCCCAGCTGACAAAACTAGACACAGGGTTGTGACCAGGTGTCCAGAACATCATGAGGACGGTTTCCACCTTGTTTTATCAAGACTCCAAACTAATGGAAGCAATTTGATGGAAACACTGTACCTCCCAAAGTGCTCTGCTCTTACCCAATTTCAGCAAATTGCTGGGACAAAGGTAACTAGATGTTGGGCTACCTGACCTCTGTTTTTAATTCAGAAAAAAGTTGCAACTTAACAAAGATGAAGGGAAGGTTTATTTGAAATGTCAACATGGTGCATTTTATTCATCTGGTGTGGTTCCATGTAGTTGAGTGTTCAGTGGCTTTGGGTGAATCTTTAATCAAAAGCTGAAACCTTTGAAGCTGGGAATATATCAGATCAGGAGTTCCCAAACTGTAGACTGCGGCAGCTGGATGGCTGGGGCTACCCATGTAGAATGTCAGCTCAGCCCTGCACAGCTGTGGTGTTGCTTGACTTCCCACTGATTTGAAAGGGCCTTGTGCAAAAGAACTTCCTACTCGGTTGCTTCTTGTGTGTGTAGGACTATTGTGTGTGTGTCATCACAATGATATCCCATCTTTTCTACCCAGAGCTCAAGGTGGGGTGTGTGGTTCTTTCCCCTCCCACCTCCCCTTTCTATTAGCACAACAACCCTGTGAGGTAGGCTTGGCTGAGAGGCAATGACTGGCCCCCAAGGTCCCACCCACACTGTGAAATTCCTAGCTAAGTGGAAGTTTTGAAGCCCTGAAGTTGCCCCAGGCCCCCTGGTGGTTTTGATCACTATTTCTTTACTTCAGTTTTTAAGAGGACAAGAAATCCAGCAGGTAAAGATGCACAGAAATATCGGAATTTTATTCCAGAGCAACTTAGGTTGGTCAAACCATACTAGTGCTATAGAACAGGCAAAGTGTACCTCCTCAGCAGTAGCTTCTCTTTATTTTGAGAAAAGTAACCAATTTGTACTAGCTGCTATTCAAATTTTTCAAGCTAAAGTGTCATCCCAGCTACTTGGGATCCCAATATGGATACAAGGATATAACAGTGATTTAGATAAGATACACTCAAGTTTCTTGAGACGTATCCTGGGGCTCCCTAGTTCAACCAATCGTGAGACAATGTGTGCAGAACTAGGTGTAGGCTAGCACTTTAAAAACTTTAAAATATAGCTGTGTTGCCATATCCGTTGCCAATCTTGGAGTCTGCTTTCCGACTTGCTTAAGGACTCTTATAAATCCAGATTGCTCCAAGTTGTACATAGCAAAACCAGGTTGATTTGTACTGACTTGGAACGCTTGTATAATTCAAGTGAGCAATATATTTATCGTAATATTCAAATCAGATTAAGGGACATTGAAAAACAAAACATCAATTCAGCTGTATACATCAAGTTTGCTCCCTCAAATTTTAAGGTTTAAATGCAACAGATAACAGGGTCACTTATATTTCAAAAATTAATAATTCCAGTCCAAGACAAGACCTTTATGTTAGCCCAACTGAACGTTTTCCCCTCAGCTTTTGTCAAGGGCAGATATTTAAACACCCCCAGAAACGATAGACATTGCAGATGTTTTCTGAATGTTCCAGACACAGTAGAACATATTCTTTTTCTACTGTCCATTGTACAACCAGCTATGCAAAAACGTGCTATCCCCCTTTTTGAGTAGTCTAACATCACGGCACAATGAAAATATCAGATTCTATATGTCTGACATTAAGCCGGATGTAACTGCAAGGGTGGCTGAGTTTTTATCTTTTATCTTGCTTATATAATATTTATTAAATTTTCAATTTTAACAATCCAAATTAAACCACATTAAAACCATTCCAAATTATAATCCAATCAAACAGTCCAGATTTTACGCCAAATTATAAGTCTTTGGGTGGATTCCCATGCTCTTGGGGTCGAGGAGCAATGCTCTCACATAGTGCTGCATTCCTTATTTAGGCGGTAATTCCAGTAAAACAATCTGAAGTTAATCCCTCAGTTATTTTTAACAGCCTCTGAATTCGTCCAACAAGCAGCTCAGTCCTATAAAGTTCTATGTAAAAGATTTCTTGCTGGTTTTCCCCTTTGTTTCCCTTTTTATAATCCAAACAATCTATACTCAGCATTCACTTTCGTTTTCTCTCGGAGGCAATTCTTGATGTGACACAACTCAGAACTGAAAGGAATCTGGATCTCAGCCATTTGCACCAGATATATATCCATGCTTAAGGAAATCAGCCCTGAGTGGTCACTGGAAGGACAGATCGTGAAGCTGAGGCTCCAATACTTTGGCCACCTGATGAGAAGAGAAGACTCCCTGGAAAAGACCCTGATGTTGGGAAAGATGGAGGGCACAAGAAGAAGGGGACGACAGAGGACGAGATGGTTGGACAGTGTTCTCGAAGCTACAAACATGAGTCTGACCAAACTGCGGGAGGCAGTGGAAGACAGAAGTGCCTGACGTGCTCTGGTCCATGGGGTCACGAAGAGTTGGACACGACTAAACGACTAAACAACAACAACAAATATATCCAAAATTCTTTTTTTATCTCCTTCCAACTGAATAATGAACCGGTGCTTCAGTGGAAACCCATAAATCCTGTCATCAATACTTTTTATCATCCCATTTAAGGTGCTTACCAAATGTAATCAGGGAAGTTTTTAATATGTGACATTTTAGTGTATTTTTCATCTTTGTTGGAAGCCACCCAGAGTGGCTGGGGAAACCCAGCCAGATGGGCGGGGTACAGATAATAAATTATTATTATTATTATTATTATTATTATTATTATTATTATTATTATTTTGTCCAGTTTCACATAATCAGTTCTATAGTAAACCCATAATCATAATGATAACGAAGTGTTCACTCAATCCTGCTTGTGTACTTTGCAGTCAGGCAGTCAGTCTTTCCAGGGGAGATTTGCCAAATCAGCAAATGCAAAGTATATCAAAAAGAAATTATGGAGACTCACCCCCCCCCTTCGATTCTGACATACTAGTCCAATTGTGATGGTAATCCTTTTTGTTCTCCAGGTCAAATCCTTGGCACCCAGTGGCTGAATCAATTGGCAGAATACTTTATCTCCTCTAGTCCAGAGCACACCTGTTAATTAAGTCTGAACTTCATCTTAAAAAGCAGGTGTTTGCTACTTGTGGCGACGGCTATGGAGAGTTGCCAAAAAACCACACGGCGCTTTACACCCAGCGCCCCCTCCCCCATCATAACTTCCTGACTGGGAGCAGGTCTTGGGCGATCTGCGGATGAAGCTGGGGGGGGTGAGGATGATTACTCCCATCTCATCCTCAAAAATTCCATGCAAAACGGCTCTGATGTAATGGGTTGCCTCTTGCCATGGCAGCCAAACAGGAAGTTAGGTGGCTGAGTTTTTATCATTAGTATCTCCAAGAGTGGTGAATGGCACTATTTACTGGGAAGAAACTCCAGTGAAAATCCTCATTATTACATATTTTTACATGGCTGTTTATTTCTTTATATTTTATAATTTTATATATGGATGCTTTTTGATGGCCTATATTTGTAATGCCTAATAAAGTTTTTTGACCAAACTGCGGGAGGCAGTGGAAGACAGGAGTGCTTGGCGTGCTCTGGTCCATGGGGTCACGAAGAGTTGCACACAACTAAACAACTAAACAACAACAACAATAAAGGTTTGGTGAAGAAGAAATACTTCAGTTTTATCCAGCTCTTCCAAAGGGGGCAAACAGATCTCTCTCTTTGATTGCACAGCCACATATTTAGGCTGAGATGGTGGCATCTGTAAGACATTTAATTTACTCCAGAGCCTATACTTGGGTAATATTAGCAGCAACCCAAAAGTCACAAAGTTTGGTCCTCTCCAGAGTCATCTCAGGACAGAAAGAAATGTCTCCCCTCCCCAACTATATCACCATTGCATTATATCAGTATATCAGTTTTTCAAAGTACATTTGTTTGTGTCTTTATTTTCTGGTATAATTGGTATAATTTTCCCCAGAGTATCTTAATAATTTTTTCATTATTGAAGTTTGTTTCCATTCCCCCCCAGCTTACAAATACAATATTTTGCAAAGAAATGGATGACTCATCATTTTTTAAAAAAAGCTTTTTCAAAGCTCTACTGCTTAAATTTTAAGCCTTAAAACTGCTAATTGACAAAACAACACAAGTTTTCACCAGGTTCATGGGGATCACCACTTGTGTTCAATTGGCATGTGCGGTTAACACTTACACCTGCACCAAAAACTGCACTGAAAGGGGGTGGGGTGGAATGGGACAGGAGTGGAACAGGGCAATGCCCTGTAATGGAACCCCATTGTAAGTGGCTCCCACCGAAGGAATGCGGTTGGTCATAGGTGCTGTAGACTCAAAAAAGTTGAAAACCACTGGTGTAGGGTTTACTCCTAAGCCTTTTCTTCTCCTGAAGATATCCCACAAAGCAGTGGAGGTTTAGGGTCAGCTGGTTTATCCCTCACCTGGTTTAGCTAGCCATTCAAAGCCATTTCCTGGGGTGTGGATGCTGTCACTTGCTTCCAGCAGCCACAGGTGCAAGGGGGGGCAAAGGTGGACAAACTACCCCAGAATGAGCACAATGTGTCCTCCACCATAGGTAAAACCCCTCCCCTAACAACTCATGCACCCCACATTAAGTATACAGAAACATGATTGGGTTCAGGGCACCCTTAAGGGATCTGACTTTGCATTATGCCTTTACCCCTAAGAAACAAAGGACTTACTGTGTTTTGACCTTGGATTATGTCTGGACCTCGCCTTTCATGCTACACCTGTGTTTTGGCTTTAGAATGTGAATGGTCTTGGGACAATTTGTCTTGAGGGTTCCTGACATCAAGGAGGAAGTTTCAGTCTATAGACCTTTCCAAACCATACAGATTTTTGGTTCCTTGGAATTCCTGAGAACCGCCAGGTACAAGCTGCTAGTGAATTTTTAATTGAATATTCCTCAGAATCAAAGCTTCTGGAAACATTTCAATGGTGGGGGTGGGTGAGCCAAAGAAATCAGTCACTAGTTAAGTCAGGATGTAACTGGACAGACAATTGAGATCTTTTATCTGATCTCTAGTTTCTTTACATATTTGCAGATAATAGTGGTGTAATGGAAAAATGAGCCTTCTAGACTGACCACATAACAATGCCAGAAAGTGTAATGCTTTTCTCTTCATTCAGCTTTCCTAGTGGAACTAGTTCCCCCTACTAAAGAAAAACCAAAACTAAAACCTGTGCCATTAGGGAAAAACTATTAATATCCCAGATTACAATTTTCTTCTCGTTCTTGGCCTTCAGAAGTTAACATTCATTGTGCCATCACTGCATAGAAATTATTCACTTGAAAAGCCCCAATGCAAGAAACAGAATTTGTCTGCTTTATCAATTTATTCAGATCACAATTCAAATGGAAATCCCTGTGCCATATTTTCTCTAACTACATCTCCCAAATCTCAATTTCCTGCCCTCTTGCACCTGCCTCCAGCATCTCTAGAGATCTTCCACACCCTGCCGCTGATAGCACAGTTTCCTCCGAAGTCCCACGAAGGGCACATCTACAGGCCAGAAGTATAGGATGATGGCTGGGCATCAACACATGTCGCTTGGGTGACATTGAACCTCAGCAAGACATTCAGTCTTCGCCTTACTCCTGTTGGGAGTGTTGTTATGAAATTACAGAAATCTGGTGTTGCACATCCTTTGAAAGCAGCCCACACTTGACTTGTACCCGCTAGAAAGAGAAGAATGTTAATATGAGTCAGGGTGGACTTAAGGACCCAGCACACTTGGGGAACCTGCAGGACCCTTTTACCCCCACCCCGTTATGTTCCCTGAAAATTCACAAGATGTAATTTCATCCCCCCCAAAAAGACACTGAAATGAAAGATAAAGCAGAGTAATATGAGTCAGGTTTGGCATCAGGGCGTGGCATTCTTGGGCAAATTTCAGGACCATGGCACCTGAGAACGGCCCACTTCTGATGTCTTCCACAAGCCCTGCTTTCCCTTTCTTCCCTGTCTACTTGTACTCTGACCAGATCAAGGCTATTGGGTGAAGCCCACATTTGCAAATTTAGCCACCAATTTAATTTTCCCCAAAGCCCACAAGACAACATCCCTCCAAGGCATGTGGAAATTCAAAATGGGAATGACAGCTTTATACATGTTTGCTTCCATGCGATCAGGGATTTCCCAGCACTGTCTGGGGGTGGGTCAACACCATGCCATTGACTGAGGAATGGGGCAAGCAGTGTAAAGAAAACTTTAAATTCATCCCCTCAAAGAAAACGCAGGTCCCCACCCCATCCTTTGCTTTTATCACATTTGGTCAGAAAAGGGTCAGGTAGCTGATGGCTGAGAGCTGCTTTCCCTCACCCCCCACCCTCTGCTGATTGGCAGTTCTACTCACCTTGCTGCATGAAACCAGCAAATGTTATGCACTTAGTCTCTCCAATAGGGCAGTTATGGATGTCGATGACCACACAATCATTTGCATTCTTTGTGAAACAGAATGGGCACTGCAGTGGACCAAAACTCTCAGGTTGCACTGGCAAAATGAAATTTATGGTTAGCAGATGGATTCCATTTATTCTGACATGACTGGTCCATTCTGGCCCTTATTTTGCAGTTTGTACAAAGGGTTATCACTCCCCCCCCCCCGGCAAGGTGTTCTAAAAGTGCCATCCAGCTGGGAAAATCTAATATAAATATTGTTGAGTGTTGCTCATGAGTATGGCTTCTGTATGTAACATATGCAGGTCTTTCTCAGAACATGCATCTTGGTGTCTACCTGCTTCTGCATGAGAGTCATCTGAATTGTGTGAAATGAGATTGACAATTCTGCCAGCCAAGACAAAAGCAGATTGGCACTGATCCTTACCAGCCTATGAGATGAAACAAGGCTTGCCCATAGATTCTAGGGTCCAGGCTTACTGTTTTGAATGGAAGATGATACTTTTCTACTATCCATGATAGGCATTTATAGTGGTTTCAGGTTCAGTCTTGGAGTGATCATTGTGATTATCACCATTAACAAGATCATTTGTTGGGAATGATGCTACTGGGTACATACTGGTTTGCTGTGGGCAACAGCCGCCCTGCCCCTAACAATGAGATGAAAATGCTACAACATTCAGTCAAATCTTAAATAGGATCTAGTTTTGACATGTTAGAAGGGTTGTTGCTTCTTTCATTAAACTTCACGGAATGTGACAATAGTAACACATCCAGTTATAAATAAAGTCACACTAATAAATATGTCAATTCCCCTCACCCTCATATATAAATTGATAAATGTGTGCACATCTCTTGATTTTCCCAGACATGCAAAAACTATCACTTGCTTTTGAGCTGGGAAATTTGATGACCAAATAGAAAACCACAAGATCCCCACATCAGATTTTATGGGACTCGTGAAGAGGAGTCCAATTGCTTTCCAGAGACACTAGGAAGACAAACCTTTCACCCAGTTATATTTTGCCTCTGCAACAAAGTAAGCAAAAAACAACACAAAGGAATACAGAGAAATAAAGAAACACAGCTCACATAACCCTGTATGCAATTACATAGAGCTTCTCAAAGACAAAATGTAAAAACAAGACATTTATACTCCACCAAGTGTCTGTTTCTTTAAATATAACCTTTACATAATATATACCAGGCACGTCCAACTCCCAAGAGACTGTGATCTACTCCCAGTATATATAAAAAAATGGCAGTGATCTACCCATTGTCGTTGGAGGGAGGAGGATTCCCCAGAGTTGTTGAGTTTTTTTAAAGGGAAGAGTGACCAGAGTTGGTGAGCATTTTTGCGGGAGAACTGCAAAACCAAAATCATGTTCAAGTACAATATGGGATGTCTCAAAACCAAAGTTCCAGCCAAATGTATCTTCATTCAATCAAGAGAATAGAACCGCTAGAAATATACTTGTTGCTAAAAAGTGTTCTCCCTAACAGAGAGCACGTGTTGCGGTGGGGGCCAGCAGGCCACCCCACTGTTGCTGGCCAGACCCGTTTGGATGTCCACGGACAGTGATTGGGTAATTTGAGTCTCTGGGGAGACTTCGATGTTGCCAAATTGGAGGTGGGGTCAAAGGTTTTAAATACTGGGCGCGCAGCCTTCGGCATCCTCTTGGGCTGTGTGCACCGGATCACCCGCCCACCCTCCCTGAATTGGGGGGGGTTGTTTGCTTTGACCTTGCTATGCCTGTCATGGGGTTGCCTGCTGTTGGGGCAGGGGCCTGGTAGGAATTTTGTCCATTTGGCTGATTGGCTGGTGCCATTTGGTTTTTGCCTACTGCGTAGCAAATCGTCACAACTTGTAAGGTTTGCGGTTAGGCATTGGTTAAAATTGGTGGGTGGAGGGGTAAGTGCCTACCCCTCCAATGGTGCTGCTGCAAGGGAATTCCGTTAAAAGGGCTTGCCATCCTTTTCGTCCAAGTCCCTGGCATTGGGCTTGGGCCGTGCAAGCCCTGGGAGCATGCGGGTGAGAAGTGAGGGTCTGTTGCCCAGCTTCATTTCTCCCCAATATTGTTTTCCCTGACTGGCTTCAGCTGGAATCCAGAAGTCAGTTCTGTCCCTGGGGCAAGGACAGATAGACGTAACCAATGCCTAAGCAACCACTCACATGTGTGTATTTAAATAAAGTTGTGGCCAAAATCATGCCAAAAAACCTTAAACAAAATTGATGTGTGAAGTGTGTGTTTATTTGGGGTGGCTTGGGGACCTCGACACACAAAGGATAATCCACACACTGGATGAAAGCAACCCATTTTCCAGTGAGTGTTGTAGCCTTACTATCAATCACTCAAACCACTGTGATAGAGCCTCAACTGTGTGAAATCCCAAGTGGGACTCCGACGACGAGATCACCGGATGCAAATGTTTCGAATGTCTTCTTCCAGTCAGCCCACAATGGTTCAAGTAGGTAAGTCAGCTCCATACACATTCTGTAAGGGCTGAAGTATATTATGCATATATTATGGAAAGGCTATATTTAAAGGAATGGACACTTGGTGGAATATAAGTGTCTTATTGTTACATTTTGTCTTTGGGAAGTTCTATATTTTGCCTCTGGGCAAGAATTGTTGATACAGAAAGTGCCCAAAATACTAGGGCCCTTACATTGAATAGGGTTTTCGTTGCATACGTCAGTATTGCAGCATTCAGCTTGCATCCGAAAGAATCGGGGGGTTCCTCCAGAAAAAGAAAAGGTGCCTGGGATACAATCCTGAGTGTTAGCGCAGTCACTGTAAGTAAGGCTGAGGTTATCTTCAGCAACTGTGAAGAAGAATTAGAGAGGAATATCAAGTCAATCATTTTTGCCCCAGATTTTTTTATTTGGAGATTTAATAGATACATAAAATGGAAAGTGTTTAGTTTGATGCTGTGCACTGGTGTTATAAGAGTGGGGTCATGGGCTGACTGGATGCAGAGGCAAGGCAAGAAGCACCAGGTGGGGAACCCCCAAGGGAAGAAGGCTCAGGGCCAGGGGCTTTGTTGTGGGACTACAATGAGTGGTCAGAGGGATAAGAGGGAGATGGAGGTGTCAGAAACTGAAAAGATAACAGGGTTTAGTGAGCAGGAAGAATCTGAGGGAGAGAGCAGTCAAGAACCAGAGGCGGAAGAGAATGGGGTCCAAGAGGCAGCAATGACTCAGGCCAGCGAGGAAGCCAAGCTGTCTCTCCTTCCTGCGCCAGGCAGCTCCCCTTCCCCCCAGTCTCCCAGAATCTGGAGAGGTAAGAAGATGGTGGGGAAAAGATGGGCAAGATGAAAGTTAGCTGACTTGTGCCAATACATGCAGGTCCCTCAATGTGTTCCCTGGTCATTCCTTAGTCAAGCATTGGCTTTATGAGTTCATTATTTCCATTAATTCCTATGGGAACATTTTTAATCCAGGGTTTCTCTGATCTCCCCAACCCCTTTTCATTTATTTATTCCTGAAATGGCTGCAGCCAACCAGCAAAAGGGAAACAGAGGAGAAACTGATTTCTCTGATCTCTCCTGCTCCCTGAATTGGCCGATCTCTCCTGCTCTCTGATATGTTTGATCTCCCTCCCTCCCTGCATGACTTCTGCCCAAAAATAGCTGCTGCCAACCTGCAAAGCATAAACAAGGAAGGAAGGAAGGAAGGAAGGAAGGAAGGAAGGAAGGAAGGGGGCAAACTTTGGCTTTTCGAATATATAAATCTGCAGAGAATATAGCAAGGTTTGGGCAAAATGTATTACATTCAGATAAGTGAATTTTAACATTGTAAAAATGTAAAAATGATAGCAGGACCTAGGGGGAGCAAGGAAAATCATTTTAAATGTAATGTCACTTTTAAAATGGAGATTGGGGTGATGGGCAGTCATACCCTGGTGGTTCTCCCAAATTGGACAAAGAGGCTACGACTGAGGAGCATGGATAAAATTCAGAAGTAACCAAAGATATCTTTTTCCATCTGAAAAGAACAATAATGATTTATGTGTCCCCTTGGCTTTTAAATTTTACAGCAGGAAGCTATTTAAGGCTGAAATCTGAACCCCCACACATCTGGGAGTAAGGCTCACTGAATTCATTGGGATTTGCTTCTGAGTTCACATAGTTAGGATTTGAATTTTAGTGCATATAGCATGAATTTGGTCAGAAACAACAATTCAGAAAGAAGAAAAGCAAAGAGCGCCTCTATACATCAATGAGTAGGAAATTATATACATTTAAAAAGTATGTACCTATTAATGTATCGTGGGTACACGTTTAAAAAGTAGTTCATTATAGAATCTGTGCCATGTTTTGATTGAGTGGGTGGATGGAAGGACATTTGATTGATTATCCATTGTCAGTGGATTCCTACAACATCCCATGCAGGAAGATGATGGGGGCCAGAAAGACTATACACTAGAATCTTTTCTAGGCCTGGTTCATGCCAGGGATCGTGCCTGATCCCAACAGCCAACCTCAGCATTCTCAATTTCAGCAGAACATCGAAGAAAATCAGATATAGAATTGTTGGTTTACAATATCTGACTGTATCATATTTAGGAGGCTCCTGAAAAATGGACTCCCACATACTCAGCCTTGAAGTGTTAAAAAACCTAAATCAATCTTTTAGCTTTTTCACTGAAGACAGAACATTTGGAGGGGAAAAGTCCTGGTTAAGAGATGAATCACTAAATATGTCAGTTGCTCCCCTTGTAATATCATCATAGAACTCATAAATCTTTCTGGAGAATTCTTCATCCCCATTAATAAAGTTGTAGTCCACATAATTCCTTCTGTGAGGAGAAGATGTTGAACGCAGGCAGACTCTTCTGTATATTTTACAGAAGACTTTTGGGCTGAGTCACATGTGTATGGATTTTACTGTAATTCTTTGATCGCAGAGAGCATGGTAATTTCTGAGTGTGTGGAAGGCCTCCGTTGAGAAGGGTTCTTTGTACATGGGTGCGGGGGGAAAGAAACCTTACTCACATATATCGCTTTGTAGAGCAACTTCACGGCAAGTATCTTCTGAACATTTACGTGCCTGTCGCATGAGACAAGTGTTGTTGTACAGATATAGACATGTCATACATTGTAGTGGCGCCCCTGCAGAGAGAAAGGAAGATCACAAAAGCTCAGTGTCTTGTTCATATGCCCCAGGCATCTCCATTTTGCTGACTCAAGAAAAAAAAGGTATAAAAAGACAATTCTTGGATGCCAAGAGAAAACCCCAGTAGCAACTTAAAATCACAAAATAGACAGCAAAATAAACCCTTAATATATAACTTTCTAAGTTCTTTCGAAAGTTCTCCTCTTTTAATTGCATAGAGAAAGACCACACATAATATCATAGGATTTTAAACTTGGAAGGGACCCCACAGGACATCTGCTCCAACCCCCTATGATGCAGGAATCTCAACTAAGCATCCATGATGGATGGCCATCCAGCCTCTGCTTAAAATCCTCCAAGAAGGAGAGTCCATAACTTCCAGAGGGAGACCATTCCACAGGGTTTTTTTAAAAACAAAATCCGTACAAACTCCCCAAGATTCCCTGCAGTTGTGACTCTAAATAAGTAATTTGTTTACTCTAAATATTACGACTCCCTTGCATAAGTGTTTTGTGGACAGTCAAGCAATCTTCATAATGAGACGTTTCCTCTTGCATCTGTTGAAAGTATTTTTTAAAGTTCTGCCACATCTTGCTGAATCGACTTCAAGGCTTGAATCTGAGCCAGGATTTCCTTCAACAAGTTCGTATAAGAATCCTCCTCCGCCATTTTCCCTGGCTCGGCAGATAATGACGCAGCTGGAATTAAGCTAGCTGCTGTTTGCTTAGATCTCTACTCTTAACATGCCACTGCAGTTCTGGAGCAATAGCTCATTAAAAGCAAAATAATATGTGATGAGAAGTTTTATTCCCCCCCCACCCCCTTGCCTGCATGCCCAATTTGCTCCCTAATGGAGCAATCCAAGCCCTAACATAGCATGCTGGCAAGTGCAGCAGGTGGAGGTAGGGGGCCACAGCAGCCAAGAACAGGGTCCAATGGAGGCTGGGGCAGTTCAACCCCTCCATGACATCAAAACACTCCCTTTAGGGTCTTTTCCTTGACAGGAAGGAGATCTTTGCAGCAGGGGGAGCCTGCTTGACATCAACATTCCTAGATTGCACTCCTTTGGTGTAGAGATAACTATGATAGTGTTAGGGGACTTTGGTAACTTGTATGATTCACTTTCTCATCGCACCAAGATTCCCAGATTCTCCTGTTCTTCATCCCAATATCCATCTATTCAATACCCCATTCAGGAGCACATGAAGTTCTTGACCTCCTTTCTCTAGCTCTACTGACCCCCTCCCTATTCTAGAGGAAGTTAATGGAACACTGAATCTCTGGTTTCTACTCACCTACTGAAAACAAGCTCAAGAGGAGGCCTGTGCACAGAAGAATTCTCATGGTGTTGGGATAATCAAGAGCTGAGAAGGACTTCAAGAAGACCTGGTCCCACAAAGGCAATGGATACAGCTATGAGCTTACAGAGGAATTTATAGTCAGGGATGGGAGCCTCAAGCAGCACTTGCGAATGACTGGTTTAATGAGACGTGGAAACTGGCACAAATGGAGGCAGCACGTTTTCCCAGAGAGCCTCTGATGTGATCTTGGAACACAAAGCAATTTTGAAATTGCATGCAATCTTTTCCAGGAACACCACGAAATTTTGGCAAATGAGAATCCACGTTATCCCCAGTGTTCTTCACAGTGGATATGGGAAAGCATTTTCACAATCATATTCACAGGGGTCAGAGACCCCTCAAGTATCCTGATTGATTTGGGACATCACGGATTGGCAGAAGCTACCCCGGCTTCTGTTCCCAATCCCGAATGCCCCAATTTTGATCCCTCGCACTGGTCGCGCCAGGTGTTTTAGGGTTCCGCTGTGGTGCGAGTCCACAAACAGGACCAAAAACAGGACCAAAAAATGGAAGGAAAACTTACCTTGACCTCCTCTTGTGGTGGTTCATCTCCAAGACCAGAGGAGGAGGTGAAGATAGCTGCGCTGCAACAGGAAACAGTCTGTGCTGCATCAGGAGGTGCAGCGTAGGCTGGCAGGCCTTCGCCGCTCACATCTCCAGAGAAGTGGGCAGTTTGATGTGGCCTACCGGAAGTCCAGCCTGGAATCTGCTGCCTCCAGAAAAGAGGGTGGTTTGGTGCAGCCTGCTGGAAGGCTGTGCTGGCCTCCACTGCATGCTACACCAGACTCCACCACATCTCCCCACACTCCTGAGAAGGAGGAAGAGTGCTCAAAGGTAGGTGCAGTGCTTTTTTTCTGGGGGGACACAGGGGCACACATACTCCTAAAAATGTTGTGAATCTAAGTTTTGCCACATTGAGGAGCTGTATTTCAATATGAGTAAGAAATGAGAGTACCCCTAAACATTTTTAGGGGGGAGCACTGGGGGAAGGGGCATGAGCAAGGAACGGGGTGGTGGTGGTTGTGGGCCCCGAATTGCCCTCCCAAAATGTTGGAAGGTATGGGGTTAATTTGTACATCACACAAGCTTCTCATCCAGGCAGTTTGGTATCTCTTGGACTTTACCCTTTCAGCCAAGCTACTTTGGATGGTCAATTATTTAGTATTCCAGAATTCATTTATTTTAAAAAAATATTCTCCATTCTTAAGCAATAAGAGCTTTGCTATGGATGTTGGACTACCAGTCTTTTCAACATAGACCAGAACTCTGCAAATAGGAATTGTTGTGGCCACTCTAATTTTGTGTCCCAAGCAGGAGCAAATTTTGAAGAATATTGAAAAAACCATCCCACACAGTGCTCACTACAGGAGTCCCACAGGGAAGATCATAGTGGTTTTTTTAGTCTGTATCTATCTGTGTGTGTGTGTGTGTGTGTGTGTGTGTGTGTGTGTGTTTAAAAAAGGTTGGGGTGTTTCCCTACTACTGCAGACTTTGGTTTTAATGCAGGCCAAAATCTGCATAACCATTAATACACTGTGAATGGTGCTGATAGGGAGCAAGGTGAATAAATTGCTTTCTCTCCTTTGGCTTAAACTGCATTTCCTCCCTTTTTCTCTCCGTTTGTTAATAACAACTATGTTTCTCTTCTCTATAAGCTTAGTCTTCCCTCCCAGGGCCTCTCAAAGTGGCAAAAGCTTTGTTATCTCTTGGCCCACTCTTCAGGATTTTTTATTTTGTTTTGCTGGAAATTGCTGGGAAAAGCTGAGGTGAAAGTAGCGGCCAGTCTATCTTAATGCCACCATCCCTGTATTTTTAGGTGCTTCTGCCAAAACATCCTTGGCATTTACTCTATGCATCCTTCCTCTATGACAGTGATGGCAGGGGCGGAGGAAGGGGTGTGTGGTACGGGCGGGCCGCCCCAGGTGTCACCACTGAGGGGGGTCACAAAATGCTGTGTGACACTCACTGCGGGGCCTGCAGTACACTCAAGCCATGCGTCTCTCCTGGGAGAGACATGGCGGCTTGGGCACCCACAGACTCCGTGCTGCCCCAAACAGTCCATCTACCACCTCCCCCTCAGCTGTAGGGGAGCTGAGTGGGAGGAGGGAGGCAGACTCCTCAGAGGCCCCACAGAGCGTCCTGTCCCAGGTGGGTGATGGAGAAAGTTTTCATGTATTTCATGTACACAAGGCTTCCTTTACAAATTCTCGAGCATATATATTTGAGCCATGAGATGGCCTTATAGCTTTTTTACATCTCTATGAAATCCCAGTTTGGAGGCTTTTCAGAAGTTAATGAAAAGGCGTTGAACTTTGGCTTAGGTTAAGGGTGGGTTGTGCTGTTCCATATTTCATCTCGTTTCAGAACTCAAGGAGCCACCAAAATTAATGTTCTTTGGCTGCTGGCATCCGTGAGCTGCAGCAAACATGTACAGAGTATCAAGAAAATTGTTCGCCCACTTAGGGCCCTGGCTAAAAGCTGACAATTACTGGTATTCTGAGGCAGCTGTTTCATCTAGGTTTTCTGTCTTTGAGGCCAGGGATGAGGCCTGAAAACTTGGAAGCAGTTTCATCTCTGGGAAAGTGTATATGTGAAAGTGCCAGGACATTCTAATTTTGAAGCCTGATTGCTTGAGGAAACTCACCCCAGTTAATATGCTTATTATTACAAAGCAAGCCTATACTGGTGGTTTGGGGTTAGGGTTAGGATCTGTCAATAGCACCCACGTCCACCCCTAACTGGAATCACCAGCACATTCTGAATATATTCCAAAGTACCTTCCTTAGAACAGGTTGGAGCATTCCCATAGAGAAGCCAATAATGTGTTTTCAGGGGCAAAATCATTACTTTTCACATGGCATGTCTACTGTGAAAAATTTGTTCTATCAGATAGTTCCCTCACCCAGGATCAGTTTATGGCCTCACTCAAATCCCACTGTCTTTATTGGCACTTGGCATGGGGGTCCAGTCTTTCTATGGTTTCTTGAGGCCCTTAACCAAGAGTAAACTGATGTTGGGGGACAATTATCAGCTGGCATAACTAGATGGCGTGGAGACCAGTGTCTGCAATATAGTGATGATGGTCATCAGCCTCTTTTACTGGGATTGTAAGCTCACTGGTGTTGTTTGATGAAATGCTTGTTCCGGAACACTGTTCCAACCTGCCTGTTTTATTGCTACCCAATTTCATTGTTAATGTGGACCCTCCTAGGCTTTATATATATATCCATCACACACAGCAGTTAGAGTATGTTTCATGCACGCAATAGAGCATCCATGATGGATTAAAATGGATGAAATTATGCCATATCTGTGTCTCTTCTGTAGAAGCTGTGTGGACCTTTGATCACATTTTTGCTGTTTTAGATAAGACTAATGGAAACCTTAGCATCATGATAAGAGCAGTAGTAAAATATCTAGGCTCCCAATGCAAAAGGGAAAGCATAAGATGTTTTGGAAAAGCAGCAATGGAGTGTGCCAACATGCCCATGACACAGCAGGGATCACAGTTGTTTATTTCCCACCCCTTACTGCGTGCATCCATCCATCTTGCGAGACAATGGAGTGCACCTACAGGGGTGAAGTCAAACCATTGCATTAGCAGCAACAAAAGTGACACCTCTGGGGTGCAATCCTCAGCAGTGTGTATGGAGGTCCTGGGCTGCCCAGAGGATAAGGCACCTCTCTTGGCCTCACTGATGTAGTCCAAAAGAAAGCAGAGCAGCTGCCAATGTTGCTGGAAGGAGGTGTACAAGACATCATCTGACAATTTTAAGGACTCCAGTCCAGATTTGTGTAGGGTTTACTCCTTAGCCTTATCTTCTCCCAAAGATGTCCCGCAAGGCAGCAGAGCTTTAGGATCAGAGTTTTCCTTCTTCTAGATGGACTACCTACCCAGGTTGATGAGCCCCATCCACCCCTCACTTCCCTCTACAGCACATCTGTGGACATTGTCACATGCAACAGTTCCCAAACACTGGTGCTCCATGGCCTTCATTCATGTTGTCTGTGGGGATTTATGGAGAACTGGACTTGATGCCAACAGCCTTTCAAGGGGTTCTGTCAATAGGGATTATGCCTTTACCTCTGACAAACACTGCACTTACTGTTTCTTGACCTTGGATGGTTTCTGGACATTGCCTTTCAAGTTGCACCTGTGTTTCGGTGTTAGACAAGTTGGTTCTTTTTTTGTTTGCTCCTGTGAATGGTCTTGGGACAATTTCTGAGATCAAGGAGCAAGTTTCAACCTATGCACCTTTCCAGACAGTACAGAATTTCTGGACACTATCAGGTACAAGGCTGCTAGTTAATTTATAATCAACTTGAAGCTTGCACAGAATCTGAGTTTCTGGAAACATTTGAGTGGGGCAGGGGGAGGGGGAGCAAAAAAAAATAGCCACTACTCAGGTCCTCATATTTCAACCAATGTATCTGACTGTTACTTCTGCTAGTTCTGACCAAGCAGTAGCAGAACCAAGGCTAGGCGGGATAGTTCATTGCATATTACAGATTCTGTAGTTACATGAAATGATGGGGAATTGCCAATTATTTATTTTATTATTATACTTTTTTTTTTCACCAGTAGGACAGGACAATTTTGACATCAGGATGTAACTGGACAGGACAACTGAGATCTTTGCTCTGATCTCTGGTTCCTTTACATTTTTGCAATGGTGCAATGGAAAAACAAGCAATCTGAACTGAGTACAGAGTAATGCTTTTCTCTCCTTCCAGCTTTCCTGGTGGAAATAGTTCCCCTACTAAAAACACACACACGTGCCATCAGTGGCGTAGCGTGGGTTGTCAGCACCCGGGGCAAGGCAAGTAATTTGCGCCCCCTAACCCGTGGATTTGCGCCCCCTAACCCTAACCCCCAGATGTTGCGCCCGGTGCGGCCGGCCCCCCCTGCACCCCCACACTACGCCACTGCGTGCCATTAGGAAATACATATTGATATCCCAGATTACAATTTTCAGTTTCCTACTCCTTCTTCACCTTCAGAAATTAACATTCATCATGCCATATCTGCATAGAAATTATTTGCTGGAAAATCCTCAATACAAAGACACAGTATTTGTCTGCTTTATGAATTTATTCAGATCACAATTCAATGGAAATATAACTCCTGTGTCATATTTTCTATAACTAGAGCTCTGAAACCCCAATTTCCTGCTCTCTTGCACCTGCCTTCTAGAAAAACACTCACTCTTTAGCATCTTCAGAGATCTTCCACTCCCCCGCTGCTTGGTGCAGTTTCCTCCTAAATCCCACGAAGGGCCCATCTACAGGCCAGAAGTATAGGATGATGACTGGGCATCAAAACATGCTGCTCGGTTGACATTGAACGAAACCCAGTTATTTAAACTTTGCATTACTCCTTTGGGGACTGTTGTTATGTAATTACAAAAATCTGGGGTTGCACATCCTTTGAAAGCAGCTGCCACTTCACTTTTACCCACTGAAAAAAGAGGAATGATAATATGAGTCAGGGTTGATTTCAGGACCCAGCACACTCATGCAATTTGCAGGGCCATTGGAATCATGTGTCCCCCTTTACCCCCAACCCAGTTATGTTCTCTGAATATTCAGAAGATATCTTTTCACTCAGAAAAGGACACTGAAATGAAAGGTGCAGCAGGATAATATGAGTCAGGCTTGGCATCAGGGTCAGGCATCTTTGGACAAATGTCAGGGTCAGTGCACCTGAGAACAGTCTGCATCTGATGTCTTCCACAAGCCCTGCTTTACCTTTCTTCCTTGTCTATTGGTATTCTGACCAGATCAAGGCTACTGGGTGAAGCTCACACATATGAATTTAGCCAACAATTGAATCTTCCATAAGGCCCACAATATAGCATCCTTCCAGGGCCTGGGAAACTCAAAATGGGAACGACAGCTGTTTGCATGCCTGCTTGCATGTGATCAGGGCGATCTGTGAGTGAGGCCAATAGCATGCCAGTGACTGAGGCCAACATTGTGTACCTCCCCAGTAATCAGGAGATCCCACCTTCCTAGGGTCCTTCTTTTATCCTTTTATTTCTCTTTCTCACATACAGAAATCAGGGACAGATATATTTCCCCAAAACTCGTTTCTAGCAAGGAAATCTCATGTTGATGAAAACATTAAATATTTCCCTCAAATAAAACACATCTTGACAGATTAGAGAACTGGGCCAAAACAAACAAGATGAATTTTAACAGGGAGAAATGTAAAGTTTTGCACTTGGGCAAAAAAAATGAGAGGCACAAATACAAGATGGGTGACACCTGGCTTGAGAGCAGTACATGTGAAAAGGATCTAGGAGTCTTGGTTGACCACAAACTTGACATGAGCCAACAGTGTGACGCGGCAGCTAAAAAAGCCAATGCAATTCTGGGCTGCATCAATAGGAGTATAGCATCTAGATCAAGGGAAGTAATAGTGCCACTGTATTCTGCTCTGGTCAGACCTCACCTGGAGTACTGTGTCCAGTTCTGGGCACCACAATTCAAGAAGGACACTGATGAACTGGAACGTGTCCAGAGGAGGGCAACCAAAATGGTCAAAGGCCTGGAAACGATGCCTTATGAGGAACGGTTAAGGGAGCTGGGCATGTTTAGCCTGGAGAAGAGGAGGTTAAGGGGTGATATGATAGCCATGTTCAAATATATAAAAGGATGTCACATAGAGGAGGGAGAAAGGTTGTTTTCTGCTGCTCCAGAGAAGCGGACACGGAGCAATGGATCCAAATTACAAGAAAGAAGATTCCACCTAAACATTAGGAAGAACTTCCTGACAGTAAGAGCTGTTTGACAGTGGAATTTGCTGCCAAGGAGTGTGGTGGAGTCTCCTTCTTTGGAGGTCTTTAAGCAGAGGCTTGACAACCATATGTCAGGAGTGCTCTGATGGTGTTTCCTGCTTGGCAGGGGGTTGGACTCGATGGCCCTTGTGGTCTCTTCCAACTCTATGATTCTATGATTCTATTATCTCCCTCCTCCCTTTGCTTTCTTCATATTTGGCCAAAAGGGGATGGGTAGTTGATGGCTGACAGCTGCTTGTTTTCCCCTGTACTGACCGGAAGTTCTACTCACCTTGCTTCATAATACCACCAAAGGTTATACATTTAGTCGCTTTATAAGGACACCTGCGGGCTGTCATGCTCTCACAATCAGTGGTTCTGTTAGAGAAGCAGGCTGGGCACTCCAGAGGACCATATCTCCCAGGATGCACTGTCAAAATGAAATCTGGTTAGATTTCTGTTTTCTTTGGCATGCCAAGTCCATTCTGGCCCCTTAGTTTCCGGTTTGTATAAAGGATTATGACACCCACCAGGGTGTTCTACAACTGCAGTCAAATGTGCCAGCTGGGAAAATCTAATATAAAAGTTTCAAGGGGAACTTGTGATTACAATATGACAACAATTGGGGGGGGGGGGGACAGACCCTGCCAACCTTACATCTATTTGAAATTGTGGCCAGGAACACCATTTTTGAGTTCATTCTTGGGTAAATTATGACTGGCAATCAACTCTGATCATCTTCATTGCAATCAATACCATTAACAATTTCATTTGTTAGGAATGATGCTACTGGGTTGTTGTAGGCAATGAAATAAAAATGCTGCTATATTTGCCCATGCTGAAATTTGCCGTTATCTCTTCCCTGCCCCAAGGTTAATTGACAACGAATTTCCCAGGAATAAGTTAGAAGCCAGCGGAAGTTAGTAGAATGTGGAAGTATTGCTATATATGGACTTAGCTGCCCCTTTGCTTCCTTTGCTTATAAGCGTATAAATGATTGTGCTGTTTTCATGCTTGGTGCAACACCCCTCACTACTTGCTGGATGAGATTGTGCTGACATTCTCACCTAAATGCCCCCATTTTACTGGCAATTGGATTCTATTGGACATTTCAGGCAGCCCAGGATATCTGGCTTCAACCCCGATATTCCCCCAACAATACTTACTTCCGAATCCATCCTCAATGCATGCAGCAGAATGGCAGCAGGTGAACTTCACCCGAAAATATTTCCTCATTGCTGTAGCAAAGCCAAAATAGCCTGGGTGGCATTCCTGGGAGTCAACGCAGTCACTGTAATTAAATTGCTCTCTGTACTGAGAAACTGTGGAAGAGAATTAGGAAGGAGGTTCAAGTCAATCATCTTTGCCCTGGCATTAACTGTGGCACTCTCAAAGCTGTAGGGTTGCCAAAGGAGGGATTTTAAATACAGAAGTGACCACAGCTGTTGCTCCATCCAAAGGTGATAAAAGGCACTCCTAGCTAGGGATGTTGGAAAATAATGGAGGTGGAGACAAAACATGACAGTGTCACTTGCTGGGGGCACATTGTCCAAGCCACCACCCCAACCTGGAACTGGCACTATTATCTAGCTAGCTAGCTAGCTAGCTAGGATCGATCGATCTATCCATCTATCTATCATCTATCTATCATCTATCTATCTTTCTTTCTTTCTATTTAAAGTTATATGCCACTGTTCACCCAAAGATCACAGGGCAGTTTACAGCATTAAAATGCAAAATGAAAACACAAAATACATATAATAATAATAACAATGAAAACCAATAGCACCTCCCACAAACACATTAAAAAAGCTATAGACTGGCAAAATGGCAGTCCCCACAATTCCTTTTGTGATGAAAGGTTACAGGATGAAGAATGACAGCTCTGTGTATTTTAGGGCTGATTCACACATGGACCTCACGTTAGTTCTTTGATTTCCCAGCATGCAGTTACTACGTGTGGAAGGTGTCTTTTGAAAAGGGCTGTGTGCACATTCAGTAGAAAGAATGAAACCTTTCTTACTCACATATATTGTTATCCAGAACACCTTTGAGGCACGTATCAGCTGGGCAGCTATGTGCCTCTCGGTTTTCACAATAGTTTTTCAGCCCATACTGACAAGTTGTACATTGTAGCGGTGCCCCTACAAACAGGAAAGGGGATCAAGAAGGCTCAGTGTCATTAACATACACCACAACACATCTTCTTTTGAGCCTTGGAGCCAGAGGGTCTTGGGCTTAAGATGGGAGACAACGACAGATTCCCTCGACTTTGGAAACCACGTTAACCTATTTTGAATTAAGGCAATTCAGTTTAATAAAGAATTTGAAAATTGAAATTATGTTTAATAAATGAGCACCAAGTTCATTTCAATCATCCTATCTCCTGGTAGGCTTTCCTTCTTTCTCAGAAGCTGGGTACAATTCTGCCAGCAAAGTTACCTTATATTTCATTAAGTAAAGAGGATGGAAGGTTCCTTTATTCGCTCTTAAAACAAAAGTAGAACATCCAGGGGAGATGTACTGGGATATCCACAAATACACAACTCCAGGCCAACTCATTTAGGTCTGGAATCAGTTTTTAGGATGCTTGGGAACCTGCCCCAGCTCATGTGCCCCAGCAGAGCAATCTAGGGCTGACACCTACCCACCAGCTACAGACAAACAGTATAGCCAGTGCTGGCAGATGCTATTAGAATCATAGAATTGTAGAGTTGGAAGGGACCACAACAGTCCCTTAGTCCAAACCCCCTGCAATGCAGGAATCTCAACCAAAGCATCCATGACAGATGACCATCCAACCTCTGCTTAAAAACCTCCAATGAAAGAGAAGCCACAACCTTCTGAAGGATGGTCAGTTCCACTGCCAAACAACTCTTACTGTCAGAAAGGTCTTCCCAAATCTTTTGCTCAGTGTGGGACTTGAACCCACAACTCTGAGATTAAGAGTCTTGTGCTCTACCAACTGAGCTATCCCTGCTTGTTGTTGTCGTTTATGTTTATTAAATTTGTATACCAGTTTTCATCAGGAGATAACAGGGTGCTTCACAGCATAAACATACAAAACGAGAATGCAAATATTACTATCATTTATTAAATAGACCCACTTTGGAATAGGGTTGCCGCCCATCCTTTAAAATACAGGATCATCCCAGATTTCAATGTAAAATGCTATGTGTTGATTGAATACAGGACACTTTTTGCCCTGTATTTCCTGTATTTCTGCTCCATGCATTCTCTCTCTCTCTCTCTCTCTCTCTCTCTCTCTCTCTCTGTGTGTGTGTGTGTGTGTGTGTGTGTGTATGTTTGTCTGCCAAGTAAGAATCATCTCCAAATAGCCGCCCCCACTACTACAGGGAAGGCATTGCTGGCTTGGCTGGAGAAACCACCTCTCACTTCGTTCCTTTCATGTTTTCTCCTCTTTTCCTTTTCTCATCTCGCCCCCAAGGAGGTGTTCTCCCTTCCCTTTCCCTGCAGCTTCAGTGGGGTTAAGGAAACCATCCACAGAGCTGCAGCCTAGGAACAAGGGCCTCGTCCCTCAGAGAACAGCAGCTTCCAAGGCTCTAGAAACAAGCAGTTTTGTGACACTGTAACCCAGAAGCCACAATTCCAAACATAGTCATCTTAGGGTTACCATATTTCAAAAAGTGAAAATCTGGACACAAAAGTTATTAAGCTTTTTTATCTAGACTTTTGAGATGGGTTGCCATACGTCCGGATTTTCCTGGACATTTCAGAGATTTCTGTCCTGACACTGTTTTCTGCTGCCATTTTCCACCTATGTCCAGGAAATTCCAGACATATGGCAACCCTAGTTGTCTGCATAGTAATTTATTTTTTTCTCCCTACTCCAAGATGCTAGCCCTGCTTCCCAAATCCTCCTGCTCTTCACTGCTTTGCCCATCTGCTAGTTTTCATTTCTAAGAGCACCTTAGCTTTTCAGTCTCCTTGCTGTAGCTCCAGCAACCACTCCCTATTTTAGAGTAAATTACTGGAACCCAGGATGTCTGGTTTCTACTCACCTAGTGAAAACAAGGCCAAGAGGAGGCCTGTGCACAGGAGAGCCTTCATGGTGTTGCGATGATCAAAAGCTAGGGAGGACTTCAAGAAGATCTGTTCCAAAAAGGGCAATGGATACAGCTATGAGCTTACACACAGGGATTTTATAAGTCAGGGATTGGAGCCTCAGCCAACACTTAAGAACAACCGGTTTAGTGAGATGTGGAAACTGGCACAAATGGAATCTGTATGTTTTCCCAGAGAGCCTGTGATGTGATATTGGAACACACTGCAGTTTTGAAACGGGATGCGATCTTTTTCAGGAACACCACGGAATTTTGCCAAGCGACAAGTTATCCCCAGTCTTCTTCATGCTGTATATGGGAAACCATTTTCAATCATATTCACAGGGATTGATTAGTTGCTAGAAACCACAGGAGGGGAGAGTATCTGTGCTCGTGTTCTGCTTCTTGGTTTCCCATAGGCATCTGACTGGCCACTGTGAGAACAGGATGTTGGACTAGATGGGTCATTGGATGGGGAAAATGTATAATTTATCTTAAAACCATTGCAAACAGCTAAAATTGTTAGTAGGATTGGAATAACACTTGTAGTTTAATGCTGAATTTTGGACATGTAAAAGTGTAATGGAAATGGACATGGAAATGTAAAAGATTTAGATTATCATCAAAGATGCAGGAGGAAATGATTAACAATAGGACCCACAAAGGGAAGGAGGGAAGTCCAGGAGATTCTTTGGAATCTTGTTTTTATGTTGTATGTTGGATATGTGATTGTAAAATTTTATTCTGAAAAACCAAATAATTTTTTTTAAAAAAAAAAGATGGGCCATTGGATGTGATCCAGCAGGCTAGTCTTGTGTTCTTACATACAAAGCAAGAAAATGCACAAGAGCAGAGAGCTCATACTATTATTGATGGATATTTCCCTTGCTTCTGTGCTACGTTTTGTTTTGTACAAGCTTGCAATTGAAATAAATTAGGTGTGGTTCTTTTTAATTCTGCAATGTTTAATGAATAGAATACCATTTTTTTAAAAGAAAACTTTAATGTTTTCAAATAAAATATCAGCATTCCCCATTGTTTTTCTCTGATCTTGCCAGAAGGAGAGACATAGAAACCTAGCAAGCTGTTTCTCCTTTTTTTCTTGGTTGATTGGCAGTTCTACTCACATAGATCTGTAGAGCCAGCAAGGGCTATGCACTGATCCTCATTACTAAAGCAACTGGCAGTCTCTATGCAGACTTTTTCTTTCCCTTCACCGTTTCCCTTTAAAGACCCTCAAAGATTCTTGACCTTCTTGCTATAGCTGAGAGCTGGAGATCCCACAGCCCTTCAGATGTTATTGGACTACTGCTCCTGTCATCCGCGACCATTCGCCATATTGGCTGGGGCTGATGGGATTTAGAGTCCTACAGAATAGGGTAGGCCACAAGTGGGGTGGGCAGTTCTCTCAAGTTTTGTTTCTTTTAGTTTCACATTTTTCCCAATCTCAAGTTCAGTTCTCCACATTTCCAACAATTTGTTGATTTTTTTAATGTACTAATTTACAGTGGTGCCCCGCAAGATAAATGCCTCGCAAGACGGAAAACTCTCTAGACGAAAGGGTTATCCATTTTTTGAGCTGCTTGGCAAGACAAATTTCCCTATAGGCTTGCTTCGCAAGACGAAAACGTCTTGCAAGTTTGTTTCCTTTTTCTTAACACCGTTAATACAGTTGCGACTTGACTTCGAGGAGCAACTCATAGAACGCAGTGTACATAGTAGCCTTTTTTGAGGTTTTTAAAGACTTTGGTGATTTTTGAAGCTTTTCCAAAACTTCTTTTGCAGCCATTTGGTAAGTTAAGCTTTTAAAACTTTGGGGGGGGGGGTTGGATTTTGGGTGGGGTGTTTGGAATTCAAGGACTTGGTGTTGGGGAGGGGTTTGCAAGAATCTGGAAGCTTGTGTGGTTTTTTTCTGCATTTTTACGATTTTCTGTGACCATTGGGCCACTCTGCTGTTTTTTAAAAAAAATTCTGGATTTGAATTTCTGTGTGCTGGGTGGCTGGGGGAACAGTTGGGGAGGGGTTTGCAAGAATCTGGAAGCTTGTTTTTCCCCCCCCCCTGCATTTTTATGATTTTCTGTGACCATTGGGCAACTCTGCTGTTTTTTTAAAAAATTTCTGGGTTTGAATTTTGAAATGCTCTTTACAGTATGTGTGACTTTAAAGAGCACTTAATAAACTCTTGTTGTACCAAATTTGGCTTTGTTTGGACTTTTTTTGACCATAGGAACGCATGAATTGATTTTCAATGCATTCCTATGGGATTTCGTGCTTCGCAAGACGAAAAATTCGCTAGATGAAAAAATTCGCGGAACGAATTAATTTTGTCTTGAGAGGCACCACTGTATCCTGATTTACACATGTTTTTATGCAATTTTGCCTAATATACATGTTTTTGCAAAGCAATGTTTCTTAATGAAATGATTGTTTGTCTGCTATTTTTACCAAAACGGTATATAGGGCTGTGCAGAGCTTCTACGGCCATCCCCATCCCAATCAGATTAAAAGTCCGAAGCAGTACATAGGAGTGGCCACAGTCCCACCTAGGATGATTCAAAGCCTGAACTGAATCACAGCCCATGCTCACTCTGGGTGTGCATAATCCAATCTGGAGCAACTGAGGGCTACCTAAATCCATGCTGTCTGCATCCTGATTTGATTGGGGACCCAAGAATGAATGAATGAATGAATGAATGAATGAATGAAACTTTATTTGTGTCAGCCATCAGCCATAGCAGAAAAAGAACATTGTGATATACACAGAATATATTGATTGTATAAAACACGATTATATAAAACACAGTTTAGGGTCCTGAATCAGCAGTCAAATAGTGGATCTTATTCTGATTGCCCCAGCTAATAATTGGGGGACCCAAGATTTGGCCACAGGTAATTCACATTCTAACACGTGCATTTTCGTGCACACTTTACTGAAATACATGCATTCTTGTACACATTTCTTGGCTAAATAAATGCTTTAAGAAATTTGGAGAACAGTTGGTTAATTTTGAAGAGCGGCTGTGCCTTGGTCCGAGTATTGTTCCAGAAAGTGTGGGTTATGTCGATTTGCCTTCACATATGAGCAAAACTGAATTTTGCCCCAGTTCCTGGCACAAGCCTCCTGCTCCTGTTTCACGTCCACTACCCGTTCCCTTTCAAGAAATAATAAAAGAATAAAAACCCAGGACTTCTGGTTTCTACTCACCTAGAGGAAGCAGAACCAAAATGAGGCATGAGCTCAGGTTGTCAGATAGTTGAAGGGCCCAAACTGGAGCAGAGTGATACCAATGCAAGGACAACTCTTAGCTGGAGTATTTTGTAAGCCAAGGAGAGGAGGTATGTGGCAATAGCTGGAAAGAGCTGGGCATTGATTCATTTTCTGGAAAGGACTGTAAATTAGAGTGAGAATGTTCCCAGATAGTTGCCTAATAGATGTTATTAACAGATACTGGAATACCCAGAAAGAACTGGTTCAAGACTTCTCCCCTTTAAAGGCAGATAGGGAATCAAAAGATAATATGATTAATGATTATGCCAAACTCTTCTACAGTCTAATTATTAAATGCAGTTTTTTAATATATTTTAATGGGAATCATTCTAATGACAAACCAGGTGACATGACCATCTCCTCTAGCCAGCGGGGAAGTGGCATCACTGATGTAGCTATTTCTGTTGATCCAATTCTCCATCTTAGCTTGCTTTGAAGTGTACTGCTTTTTATTATTATTATTATTATTATTATTAGCACAAATTTACAAAAAAATGGCCTGATTCGGTTCAGGATTTGGCTAGATTAGCAGGACAGCCCCACTGAAAATGAAAGAATGCGAGACCATGTTGGTTCATGTTGATTATGATTACCATTAGGATTATTTGCAAACTAGTGCACTTCTAAATAATTTGGGGTGCTCAAATCATTGACAAAACAGCACCATGATTTGAGGCACAGTGGAATGTAGCTGGCAAACTGATAAGAAACTGGTTGTTTGACTATACTGCTCAACTAATGATGCTAGACAGGACCCAAGTCCGGATCACTCACAGGAGGAGACACAGAAGTAAAGGAGAGACACAGTGATGACGGTGTATACCAGTTATGCGGAATCTTTGGGCCCCCAGATGTTGCTGAACTGCAACTCCCATGACCCCTGGGCATTAGCCATGCTTGCCAGGCCCAAATGTTCCCCAAACTGGGTTTTGGTTTTTTTACTAAGACTTCTATTATTATTATTATTATTATTACTATTTATTATTATTATTATTATTATTATTATTATACCCCACCCATCTGACTGGGTTGCCCCAGCTCCTCTGGGTGACTCCCAACATATATAAAAACATAATAAAACATTAAACATTAAAAAAAATTCCCAATGCGGGGCTGCCTTCAGGTGTCTTCTAAAGGTTGTTTAGTTACTTATCACCTTGGCTCAGGGGTCACATAACTCCATACCCTCCAACATTTATCCAATGAAAACAGGGATGTCCTAAGGAAAGGCAGGACATTCTGGGATCAAATCAGAAACTGGGACAGCTTCAGTAAATCTGGGGTGGTCTCTGGGAAATAGGAACACTTGGAGGGTCTGCCTTCCTACCTGAAGCCCCACTCCCAGAAAGACACAGATTGCTCTGGGCCATCCACCCTGACCTGTAGCGGTCCACACCTCATTGAAGGCCCTCTGAATATGCTTGATTTGGCCCAGGCCTTGGCAAAATCTGATGCACAACCCTAGTAACATGCCTAAATTGAAGTTCAGAAGTACTGCTCAGCTGGTGATATTACCGACATGGGCCACATCAGTGCTTGCATTTTAGAACTGCAAGTGCCAGGGATACACAGTCTAGTAGGTGGGTGGAATTATTTACTAGGACTTTGTGCTCATTCTTGGCAGTTGAGGAAATATTGTTCTGGAATTCTGCCCCCTTCTGTTTCACTGCTACCCAATTTCACCACATTGCTGGGAAGAGCACGTGTTCAAACTGCCAGTGCTTGCCCCTGGCTATGCCTCCCTGAATTTTCACAAAGCCAATTTGGCTTTCTCCTCCACCTCCATGTGAGCCAGAGCCTTCAGAACCCATCTTATTTATATACTCTGTTTTCCCCATATTAGCAAGCAAAGTCTGTATTTTCTGGTGACTGTTCCTTTTTTTTTTTTTTTAATGATATTTATTGGGGAAAATTTTTTTTAAAAAAAATTACACAAAAAAAGACAAGACAGAAAAAAAATAAAAAATAAAACCATCATTCTCAAGTTCTCCACTTTCAATACCTTCTTTCTTTGACCTCCTCCTCCTCCCTTTTCTTGTATCCTGATTAATAATAATCACAGCAAATCCTTTCCATATTTCATAGTATTCTGTCATTACATTACCTTAATCTATTTTCATCTTATCTTATAGAAAACCTTAAAGTTTAAAACTTAAATCTTATTTTTACCAACTTCTCCTAGCCATAACATTCTTACCAAATTCTTTAAACATTTTTACAAGAGCCAAGTAATTTCATTTCAACATTTTTCTAGCATTCATCAATTTTATAGAACAATCCTAAGGATAAAAAAGAGAGAAATAAACAGTCCAATCTTCATCCAGCGTCCCTTCCTCCTGGTCCCGGGTTTTGTCAGTCCTTTTTATCTTATTAATCTAGCACATTAACCTGGTAATCTTATATCCGAAGCCCTCAAGTCTCTTCCATGTCCCTTCCGCAGCTCTTCTTCATATTTTCCGTTCATTCGTGGGAACTCCAGCTTGGTAATGTTTTTGACCCTTTTCAACAAATCAGCCCCCTTTCCATAGTCCAGACTAGACTCCATGTGGTATTTAAAAACATGTTTCAGATTCCCTCCAAAATTAAAAGCCCCCACAGCTCCAAACATCTGGCGGCCCATTGCCAGACTCGAAAAGTCCAAATCTCCCTGTATAGGGGGGTCTGTCCAACCCCCCATTTCCAAACCAAACCAAACTTTATCTTTCCAAGTCTGGTTTTTTCTAAGTTCATTTATCAAATCCAAAAATTTATGTTCCTGCTGGGCTGCAGCTCCCTCCGTCTCTGGTGCCCAAGATTCAGCAGCATCCTCTTCTCTCAACTGTTCTGTCATGGCACACTCCTGTTTTAGCTCCTGGGTGGGCTCCATATAATTTCCCACTACCTGTTCAAAGGTTCTGGCCGCATTAGTCATCAAATCTGTCTTCTGGCTTAACTGATCCAATAGGGCATTTATTTTGCAGAGAGCACCCAACAGTGCTTCTGAAGACATTGTCCTGCAAGGTCACAAATCCTTTCCCACGGTTGTAATCTATGGCAGCTGCAAGCTCCCAGGAATTAGTTACAATTTCACAGTCCCCCTCTAGGGGGAAATCTTCTGGTTGTTCTTTCTTTTAAAAACAATGCAACAAAGTTTCTTTTTTAAGATATTTTGTCCATATTTGTTCTTTTTAAAATGCGAAAGGAAACAATGGAATCACTATGTTTCTCTTCTTTTAACTATCTGTCAAAGACATTTGTTTCTGGTCAATGAGCTTCAAACGTCAATTCTGACACCCCGCTCCAGTATCAGGACGGTGGAAAATTACTTTGCTTTAAACTCACTTCTGCAGGTTTAAACAGCCCAAAAAAGATCCCCCTTCTTCTCCTGCTGCCGAAGGGGGGTTCAGCGATTTTAAATGATGAAAGCCAATCCTTTGAAAGTGATTGTTAAAGCTCTAGTTTACGTTGTCTTTGCTTTATTCTGGCTACAAGGAAACGGAAGGCTGACTTCCTGTTTAGACCTTCCCGTTTCAGTACCAAATTAAGGTAAATTTTTAAGTCCAAATTCCTTTCTATTTCGCCAGTTCTTATTTAAAGTCCAAACGTTCAATGTTCCAGTACTCACGGGTGGTTATTTTAGATGCCAAATTGTCCCAGGAAAAAGGCAGCGCTCTCCGGCAACGGCTATGCGGCTTCGGTCCGCAGAAAAAGCAATTGACTCACAGCACCACGCCACTTCCCCCTCTTCGCTTCAGAGCCCGTTAGTGGGTTCCTTTGTGGGTTGGGGGGGCGCTAAGGGTGCCCGCCGAGTCCCACGGTCACAGGCTTCATCCGCCTATGATTTCCAGAAGGGTCCCCGCTTCGCCGTAGCGGAAAAGACCCATTTCATGCGGAGCTGGTCCCTCCAGTTCAGAGGGAGTCCGCCATTGCCGATGGCGCCACCCCGGAAGTCTTTTCTGGTGACTGTTCCTATGCTGTCTCTGTTTCAACAGGACTTTCCTTAAAAAGTAAGCGTCCATAAGATTGCACAACCATGATTATTGTTTGCACGGCAGGGGTTGGGGTAAATGAATCCTTAGGGTCCCTCCTAACACTATGATTCTATGATTCTAAGTAGTTTTTAAAAAGGGAAACATTCAAGTGAGATTTGTTTAATTCTAAAAAGCACACATGCAAAACTGTCATATATGTCAAGTCAGATCATTAGTCCTTCTCTCCATGTGCTTTTTTGATTGACAGGTCCTCTCTGAGGTCTCAAAGCAGAGATTCATTCCTGGTCCTGGTAAAGGTAAGGTAAAGGACCCCTGGACGATTAAGTCCAGTCAAAGGTGACTATGGAGTTGTGGTGCTCATCTGGCTTTCAGGCCGAGGGAGCCCGTATTTGTCCACAGGCAGCTTTCTGGGTCATCTGGCCAGCATGACTAAACCGCTTCTGGCACAACAGAACACTGTGATGGAAGCCAGAGTGCACAGAAACGCCGTTTACCTTCCCACCACAGTGGTACCATGGATCTTGGTACACAGGGTCTGTTAGCTGCAGATTGAGCATAAAACCTTCCATCTGCAAAGCATGATTTCAGAAGAAATCACAATACATTTCATTTCATTGACCAATTCACTACATTAACTGATTAAAATACCTTTTAAATTGCCTTTTTTTTAAAAAGCCTGCCCAGTTAATCTAAGGATGCATTCATTCATTTATTTAAAAGAATTATTTTTGATAGAAGTAATTATAAAAACTGCAGCTGGCAGCCAGCGTCTTAGAAGAAGCATCTTCCCTTTGCTTCGTTTGGGAGGGATGCCTCTTCTAAGTTGGCACCTGCTGCAACTGGTATATGTTTGTGTGTGTGTGTGTGTGTGCATGCACATGCACATTAAACATCACCATCATTTGGGGGTCAATGGGCACATTTGCAAATTGGAGAAAGTACTGTGAGCACCTCACATACCCTGCAACATTTGCTACAACAGCAAAAAAAAAAAAAAAAAAAAAATCAAGCAAAATTTCAGAAGCGGGAGGGAGCTCTGTGGGAGCCAGGGAAGGCCTGTGAGCCCAAGTGCTTCAAGTTGGTGACTCCTGAAGCATGCCATCTAAAAAAACAACTAAAATATGATCCACCTTTTGAAAGTGTTGTTCTAGCTACAGTGGTACCTCAGGTTACATATGCTTCAGGCTACAGATGCTTCGGGTTACCGACTCCACTAACCCAGAAATAGTACCTCAGGTTCAGAACTTTGCTTCAGGATGAGAACAGAAATTGTGGGGCGGTGGCACAGTGGCAGCAGGAGGCCCCATTAGCTAAAGTGGTACCTCAGCTTAAGAACAGTTTCAGGTTAAGTACGGACCTCCAGAACAAATTAAGTTCTTAACCCAAGGTACCACTATACATGCAAATCTATGCAACTTTGAGTTGATCAGTTAAAATCAGTTAAAATGTATTTACTTAAACAGCTAACAGGGCAATCCTGTGCACACTTACCTGGGAGCAAATCCCAAGCAACCCAATGAGACTCCCTTTGGAGTAGAGAGGCATAATGTTTCTGTAATGCAGGGATGGGGTGTCTACAGCCCTCCAGATGTGGTTAGACACAGTTCACATCATTCATGATCATTGACTATACTGGCTGGGTCTGATGGACATCCAGCAGCATCTGGAGGGCCAATGACACATTCATCATCCCTCAGGCAAATAGATTCCCAACTTACACATTTTCATGCACACAGGGGTGCATGCACACCACACATACACAAACATACACACAAAGACGGGTGCATTAGGATCCCCCTTTATTTAACTAATTTGCTCTTTGAAATCACATGCAAGCCTGCAAACAGACATTAGCAGATGCTGGAGCCTGAACTTCTGGGAATGGTGCATTGGAGATGCTTTTCCCAGCTTTGCTGAGGAAGGCACCTTGAACCAAATGAAATCAGTAAAGGAATTTGTCCAGCAGGAGCCCAAGGAGATAGGGCAGGAGAACGGTGAAAGCAATGCTCCCATGTACCAGGCTGGCTCCATCAGTTGCTTTCTTTATGTGACTGGTGGCAATCGAGATTTTCACCTCTCCAAAGGTCATGTTGGTGCCCTTGACAAGGATTTTTGCTGATTGAGTAGCACAGCCTTGCCCATAGAAGTCCTGAGATGAAACTGTAGAATCTGCAAAAGGACAATGCAGGAAAGAAATAGTATCATCCCTGCTGTGAAGGAAATTGACAGTTGTGAAAAATAAAAATTGTGGGGTTAACTTGTTTAAATCCAGCCTGTACAAGGAAGGAATGGGTGGTCAATTTGTGCATGGGCAAAGTCTGCAGTTGGGACTCAGACCCAAGTAGTTTTGTGGATTTGGAACCAAGGGAGTTGAAGGATATGTTTGGGAACCAAATGAAACTTGAGGAGATCATGCTGGGTCTCAGGATACAAAAGAAAGACACACTGGGCTGAGGAAACAGCAAATTCTAACATAAGTCTTTAGCTTTAGGGACTGTCTCTAGATGGAAAGCTGCAAGTGTTTTAAACTGACATTTCTTTCTGTATTTTTGCTCCATTTAAGGGCTACGTCTGGGAAGCTAAAATGATGGGTGGCTGCATTTGAGCAATTGGGTCTCCTTTGCTTCTACCCGCTCTAGGAGCAAAGGGTTGTCTCCAGCCAAGTTCTGCTTGGAATGAGCTCACTGAAACTACTGGGTCTAAGTTTCTCACATCCATTTCAATGAGTATTATTTTTTCCAATCACAAACTGATGCAGAATGTGACTGAACTTAAGAAGGGTAAAACTGAAAACTGAGAGAAACTGCAATTCATGGGCCTGTCCATCCCTAAGCAGGAGGGCTTGCTTTGATGTAGAACAAGGGTTGGGGTTTAGCACAGAGTTCACCTGTGGATAAGCCTAAACTCCTCCATTGTAGAGTCAGTTTGGTGCAGTACTTATGAGGACCTACTTAAGGTCTGGATTGAAAGAACTGGACTTGGGTCAGTTATTCTCTTCCAGCCCCTCACCATAGAACTGCCAAGAGAATAGGGGAGAAGCTAAACTCCTTGGGATTAATATGGAAAGAAGATGAATAATCCTCAGTCAGCATACCGCATTCTCATTTACCTTGGTAAGTCCCAGAAATGGTCAGGCAGTAGTCTTGGGATCCAGTACAGTTTGTCTTGTCACCATGGCAGGGCTTAGAGCTGAAAACGAAGCATGTGGGGCACACCTTCCTGGTGATGTTGGTGTTTACTGCAACAGTGATGAAATGAGTCATGAAACATACTGCTGAACTGGAGGGGGAAACACTCTGCAAAAACAAAAACCACAACAACAACCCTCCCCTTTTGTAGTTGGGGAAAATGGAAAAGGCATGGAATTTCTCAATTTGGTGTGGAGTGAGCATCAAATATTTTTCTGAACGGTCCAGGCCTTCCATTTCCTTGGGTTGTGGTTGGTCCTTTTAATAAACAAGAACTATTTTAACCAATGCATATGGTTCCCCTACTGGTGGGCAGCCTTCCCATGAGACAGAGCAAGACAATTGCCTCAGGCAGGAGCTGCAGTGAGCGGCCAGGAGATGCTGAGCAACAGAACTGTGTGTACCATTTCGCCAGCCCTGTGCTCCCTCAGCTAGGGTGCTGCCCTCAGTTGCAGTGGAGGATGCAGCCTGGTCTGCAGGGCTGAAGTGAGATCATTCTATCTCCACTGGTGCTGCGAATCACAAGTGTGGCACTTCGGTCCTGCTTGTTGGCTTTTCACATGCATCTGGTTGGCTACTGTGAGAATAGGATGCTAGACTAGCTGGGTCATTGGCCTGATCCAACAGGCTCTTCTTGTGTCCCTATTTGGAATGAGGGGGGCAGGGGACAATATTGTCCCTCAGGGCAGGCAGTATAGAATCATAGAATGATAGAGTTGGAAGAGACCACAAGGGCCATCGAGTCCAACCCCCTGCCAAGCAGGAAACACCATCAGAGCACTCCTGACATATGGTTGTCAAGCCTCTGCTTAAAGACCTCCAAAGAAGGAGACTCCACCACACTCCTTGGCAGCAAATTCCACTGTCGAACAGCTCTTACTGTCAGGAAGTTCTTCCTAATGTTTAGGTGGAATCTTCTTTCTTGTAGTTTGGATCTATTGCTCCGTGTCCGCTTCTCTGGAGCAGCAGAAAACAACCTTTCTCCCTCCTCTATGTGACATCCTTTTATATATTTGAACATAGCTATCATATCACCCCTTAGTAAATTGCCTTGAGCCAGTCCTGCCCGATGCTACTAAGAGCCAGAGCTCAGTCGTAGAACATCTGTGCTGCATGGGGCAGGGAGACAGCCTTGTCTGAAATCCTGGGGAGCCATTGCCGGTCAGTATAGACAATACTGAGCAAGATCATGATGGACCAGTAATCTGAGTCAGTAAAACGCATCTTCCTATGTTCTATGTTCCTATATTATGGTGCCACAGGACACTCCATTGTTTTGTGGACAAACTGAATGGTAGAGCACCAGTTTTGAATGCAGAAGGTCCCGACCTCTCCAAGCAGAGCTGGAGGTGTCCCTACTCTGAAACCTTGGGGAGTTTCTGCCAGCCAAAGCCGCACCCAGAGGTGCCAACTTGCAGAGAAGATTGGCGGGGGGACGACGATGCACGCACAGTGTTGGGACACCGCATGACATCAGGATGTCAGGAGGAGACAGGGTGGCAGCAACAGCAGCAGGAGCCAAATGTGGCAGCGGTGCAGCAATTATTATTATTATTATTATTATTATTATTATTATTAATTTATTTATACCCTGCCCATTTGGCTGGATCTTCCCAGCCACTCTGGGCAGCTTCCAGTAAAAACAGAATACGACTTCAAACATTAAAAACTTCCCTAAAGAGCCTTCAGGTGTCTTCTAAAAGTTGTTTATTTCCTTGACATCTAGTGGGAGAGCGTTTCACAGGGCAGGTGCCACTACTGAGAAGGCCCACATCTCCTCCTCTATCGCACCCAGTCTCCTCCGTCTCTTGCTGATGCCACAGGTTGGGAGCTGCACATCTTTCCTTTATGTGGCAGTGGCAGGAGGGGGAGCAGCCACTGAAGCTGTGCCATGCTCGGCTCCACAATCAGCCTCGTCTTCCTCCTCCTGCCACCACCACCGGCCGGGGGCTGCTTTCCCGCTCCTTCCCCTGCACAGCAGCAGGAGGAGCCGACCACTGAATTTACACAGCTCCATACTTGGCCTTCCCCCCCCCCAATGGGTCTAAACATTGGGAGGTTGCCCTCCTCCCCCAAAAATAATAATTTGGAGGGCTCAAAAGAGCTGGGCGCTAGGAGTTGATGCCTACCGCCCCAGTAGACAACACTGAGCTAGATGAACCCTACAGCTTAAGCCAGCCTCCTAGGTCCATCACACTACAGAATCATTATCCGTGCACTCTAGAGGAGAAAAGTTGGTGGCCAGATGAACTTTCTCTCCCCAAATAGCAGTTTTGATTCAGTCCTACTCTGCCTTGCTTCCTTTTCTGTTCTTCTTCTTGTGGCAATTTATTAATTTACATACTGCTTAATGCCATAATAGTGCACGGAGAATGGAAGCCAGTCATGCAAAGCATTAAAATGTTAACATCCTCGATCAAAATATACAATTTGGCAATCCCATTAATGACATTAAAGAAATATACCTGCATCATTAATATATGCGATAAAAAATGCAATCCCTTTAAGATAACATAACACTCAAAGCAGAAGGCTAAAGTCAAGGGGATGCCTGTATAAATAAGTGTGTCTGCAGTATATCATTATCATTACTATTGTTTATTATTGTTAGAATTAATTTTGTTTTCTAAATTTGTCCCAAAAGCAGCAAAGATGCAACACTGTGACATATAGAACAGCAGAGATTGGGCATCCCATACAAATCATTCCCTACACAGTGTTGTGTAATAACTTCCCCCACCTTTCAGGAATCTCAAAGGAGGAGGGAATAAGATTTCAAAGTGACCAAAAAATAAGGCACAACCAAAATTTGACAATCTGTAATTCTAAATAACTCTTCCATTATTCTCACTCCTATAAACAATTTTTGTTTGTTTTGTTATTGTTCCTATAAACAATGACACTGCACCAATCAGCTGTACATGAAGCTTTCTTCCCTTTTTGCCACACAGATGTTCTGAGTGATCCCCCCCCCAAGAGAGGCTAATTTGCTCTATGCTGCCGATCCAGGTGAGGTCTCTTGTGTTTCAACATGCAATTGTATTGATGTCTTAGACACAATGTATTTGCAACATGCTCCCTCTGCTGGCTTTATAGAAACTTGCATCTTTATTTTGCCTGCTGCAACCATAGCCTAAAACTTCTTCAACAGCAAAATACTGTCTCCTCAGTATAATCCTTGCTGAGTTCAATTCAATTTATGTCCAGGCAAAGATGGATATAGGATTGGAGTCCAAATGACTCTTTAAATCTAATGCTTGTGATTTTCCAGGTTTATTTTCATTTAACCAAAACTAGATGTTAGGAAGAATAAATGAGATAATGATTTGGATGCAGGGGTCAAACTTCCATCCCATGGAATTTTCCTATTGAAAATCCCCTTCCCAAATGGGGGGGAGGGGGGTCTTTACAAGCTCTGGTTTGTTGTAAGTCATACTCAGAGTATCCTCATAGAAATCAATGGGATTAAGTTAGGCTTGGTCATTAATTTCAACAGGTCTACGGCGAGTAGGAATTAGCTGGATACAGGGGTGCTAGATAGGGGGGCAGGTAAGCCTTGCCATGCATAATTAACCATAAGGCCATTTGAATGGCAATGCTCATTAACTTGGGGGACCCCTGGCCCCCTCAAATATTTTATTGAGGAGTCCAAAGTTGCCTCCTATGGCTAGATATAACCTTCTGTTTCTTGGTGATGAGTAGGAGTGCTAGAGTAATGTTAGTGCCTTAGTAGGAGTGCTAGAGTAATGTAATGTTGAAAGCATGTACATTCCTAACACAGGCAGCACAGAAGCTCATCCTGCACCCAAGAAATACCAGCCAGCCAGAAACCTTTCCCCATCCCTTCCCCAACCCCCTCTTTCCCTCTCCCTTTCTCTCCCTTGCACTGATTTGGGGTACTGAATCATCAGGTGAAGGTTTTCATGGTACAGAGCCATCCCCTGGTCACCTGCTCACTCCTGCAGATAAAACTGCTTGAGAAATAACATCTACATTGGCCAACAAAGCAGTCGGCAAGCCTACTTGCATCAGATCTCCAAAGCACAAGCCGTAGCCCAGTCCAGCTTGGTGCATCCATGGCCGTCTTTACCTGGGGGTGCAATGGGTGCAGTGCACCTGGGCGCTGAATTCTGGGAGTTGCCAAATGTATACCTACTATATATTGGTCCCTCTCGATCAGCGGCAGTGAAAAGCAATGGAGCGGAAGTCCCCGCCCCCCCATCACTCTGAAGCAGTTTTTTCTGCTGCATCGTCGTTATAGGTGAGCAATTCCCCCCCCCCAAAAAAAAAGGTCAACAAGTTTGGCTTTCCCCCTCCCAAAAAAACTCAATAAAAGTTAATTTGGGGTGCCTAAACTAATTTTAGGGGCGCTGGGTGGATCTTTGCACCCTGGCGGCGCATATGCTAAAGACGGCCTTGGGTGCATCGCAAATATCCTCCAGATAAACTCCCCACTCTCTGGCCAACTTAAAACAGCAACAGACTTTTCCTCTGCCTCTCACACTGCCTGAATGATGTGACATTCCAAAATCTGGAGAGAGACATGCAGCCATTAAAGAACAGCATGTCCTTTCATCAGGTTGTGCAAAGCCAGGTTAATAGGTCTATTCACAATCAATACAAGAAAGCTCTTATATTTTTTCTTATGGGTGCTTCATCCTCAATTTCACTTACTTAGTATGCATTGTAAATAACTTCCCTATTGCCCTTCAGTTAGGATTCCTGGGATATGAAAAAAAATTGATATACTCATTTCTGAGACTCTTACTCAGCCTTAATCAGTTCTGGACCCCACATACCTTCAGGTAGACGACTATTGCATTTTGTCTTATTGCAGCATACAGAGTTCCAGGTAAAATTTTTCCCAGCTGTGAAGAATAAGTCCCCCTCTTTGCATGCATCGAAACTGGTCTTGTTGCTTTCACAGCCTTGGAAGCTAACAGGGATTGCTTTGGAATCTTGTGCTTCAAAAAAAGGGGAAGGAAATAGAAGGGAGTTAGGGAGATAAAAAATAACGTGTTAAAACCAATGACCAAAACAATATCACTCATCCATTAAAGCAGGGGAGGAAAAACCTTTTCAGCCTGAGGGTCGCAGTCTATCACTGACAAGTGCTAGGGGTGGGAGGAGCCAGGGGTAAAAGTGGGCAGAGCTGCAAATGTGACTCGTATCTTTGTGCCCTAGGCTAGATTCCAGCCATGCAAAAGTCAGGGGGTTCTACACACATTGTTCTACCTCCAGGCAAACAAGTTCAAGGGTGCTTCCAAACTGAAGAGGGCATGGAGGAGGACCGGTGAGGGGTGTTGCCTGGGCAGGATGAGTGGGGCCTGGGAAGAGAGTGGAAGGCCAGAAAAAGAGGGCTGCCCTTGGCCCCTAGACCTGAGATTTACCCACCCCTTCATTAAAATGTACCACAAATGCACATAATCAAGCACTGGTGTATTCACACTTGTGGTCAGCAGTGATCTTTCGTGTAAACGCAACCAAGTTCTGGATAGTGTAACTGATTCCATCTGTAATATGCTGGTGGGTTTGCACTATTCAGACAGTGCAATTGGCATTTGATGTGTTCTTCAGATTCATAATGATCATGGCTGCATTCCTCCTCTCCGCCCCCCGCACACACCTTTTAATTAGGTTTCTAGAAAGGCTTCTGTTAGCGTTTTCTGGAAATATCCCCAGGGACACATATACCTACTCTTTGTATAATTCCATGCTGCTGAAATGCAGGATCCTCCAGCATCATCAACTGAACAAACTTTGTCTGGACACTCTTTTGCATCACCAGTACAGTCACAGTCCAGGGAGTTTGCTGGGGGGAAAATAATAACATTGAAAACAGTAAACAATCGCAACTACCACGATGATGAGCAACACTGGTTCTTATTTCTTCTGTTTCTGCTTTATTTTCTAATTCCAACCTTCCTCTGAGGAATTCAGGATTATGTGCCAGAGACACTGCTGCAGTCGCCACACCCAATCACAACAGCACAACTTAGACCTCATTAACTCCATGCATTTATAGTGTTGTGATACGATTTCCCCTTGAAGAATTCTGCAGTTTGCAAAGGGTGCTGAAAGTTGTTAGGAGGCTCCTGTTGCCCTCACACAGCTATGCTGGATTGATTGTTAAATCACTCTGGAAGGGGAATGGGGGCCTCTTCTAACAACACTCTGCACCCTTACCAAACTACAGTTCCCAAGATTCTTGGGGCAAAGCCATGGCTGTTTAAAGTTTTATCATAACAGTTTAGATGTGTTACCATTGTCTATTGGCTGCAACAGGACTCTACTGTTGTGTTCTGGTCCAATGACAGACTCCACAGAGAATGCAGCGTCAGGACCACGGACAGATCCCAATGAGCTGCTTCTTCTGACAAAGGCTGGTTGCAGACTGAAGCCTTTTGAGCCTCTATCTCCAGGCTGTCTCTTCCCATGACTACTATTGTGGCAAGGCCACCTGAAGAAAATACACTGCAGTACCTCACCTTAGCTGTACCTCATTTTACATTGTAGTGCCTAATGCTAAAAGCGCCTAATTCTGAGAATCAAATGCTGTCTCTCTCTCTCTCTCTCTCTGCTTTATTGCTGGATTAGCAGAAACATATTTTTAGCTGTGCTTGCAGAATATAGGGGAAAGGGGAAAGCATCCATCATAGTCACAAGGTGAGGCACTATCACCACATGTTCTGGAACACAGGATGTCTGAGTTAGGTGCTTTCCATATAGGACACAGGATGTCTGATAAGGAAGGGGGTTTTGCTTTGCCTGCCAAAGAGGGGATTTTTAGCTTTACTTGCTGATAATAGTATATGAGTAATTGCCAATATAATGAGCAAATATATGGAAAGAAGAAGTAATCTTTATAAGGACATAGGAGGATTTAGGAAGGGTGATGTTCATGCTTATTGGTTTAATTTTGCTGCAGTGCATGAATATGTAATGTCTGAAAAAGGTACATAACCCCATGGAACTGTTGGTCAGCGTCCAGTCTTTGAGAGAGAACTCCACTGGACCTGTTGCTGTCAGCAAAAAAAATTACTTTCTATTTCTCCAACTGCTGCATCTGTGGTCTTTGAGCGCACCTTGAACAGGTATCCAGGTACTTTCGCAACACTATATCTCTCCTTTGTGAATGTTTGATAATCTGCTCTAGGAAGACATTGTCCATGTCTGGCTTGGCAGTCTATAGCAGACCCTTCACAGTAAGGTCACTATTTCTCTCTGCTACAGTTTTTACTCCTATACTCTCTATCAGCTTTCCATGCTCCAGGTCATGGATTTCTTCACAAGTGTACACATCCTTTACATATAATGCTACTCCTCCTTCCTTTCTGTTTGGTCTATGCATTTTGAACAAGTTATACTTCTCAGTTGCTACCTTCCAGTCATGAGTTTCATCCACCAGGTTTCAGTAATATGACTCAACTCACCTGCAGCTATCAAGGCAGCAAAAAGATAAAGAAGAAACAACTTCATGATTCTGGGAACTGAAGTGGTCCGGTGTCAATGGAAGAAAAATATCCCACAGAGGAGGTTTCTGCAACTGCAATACCAAAATGATGGGAGATTTTATTTTTTATTTTTTTTAAAAAGCAAGCAAGAATCAACATGAAGGCAAATGATGTGGTGGTTACAGCTGGGCAAATGGCACTCTAGTGTGTCATGTGGTTGTGAGTTCCAATGGTCTTGTTTTTCTATTTTTGAAGTCTCTCCCTAGCAGACCTGGGTCAAAGCATTTTGCCACCTGATGCACTAATGAGGATGACATTCTCCTTTTTTTTTCTTTTTCTTTTTTTCTTTCCAATCTTGACCTGCCTTCAAAATAATCCATGATAATATACATCAGGGATGGAGGACAGCTCTGGCCCTCCAGATATTTATTTGTTTAATTTTATTGTTGCATTTCTATTCCACGTTTCCTTCAAGGAAGCTCAAAGTGACACAGATTGTTCTCCCTCTTCATGTTTCATCCTCACAACAACACTTTGAGGTAGGATAGTTTGAAAGACAGTGGCTGGCTCAAAGTTATCCAGTCAGCTTCATGACCATAGGGGGATTTGAACCCTGGTCTCCCAGGCAGGACAACAACTCCCATCATCCCTGGCTTTGGGGCATGCCAGCTGGAGCTGGTGGTATTTGGAGTCTAACAGCATTTGAAGGCCCACAGGGTCCCCAATAAATTTGCAAAAATGTATTGTTTTGGTCTCTCCATATTAAAGCTTGGTCTCTCCATATTAAAGCTTTACTGCAGGTGTGACCTCCAGATGTTATTACTAATATTCTGTGTCCCCACCAAGACTGCTGTGAGAGTAGCAGGACTGAGAAAAGGCCTCCCCTGAAGACCTCAAAACCCAGGCATGTTCATATGACAGAATAGAGTCTTTGAGATACCTTGGACCTTAGCCTAGACACTGCTAGGGTACTATGGCAAAATGTGCATTAAAATGTATATATTAGTGAAAATAACAAACGAAAATGCATTAGCACAAATAGGTGTATCGGACAAAGTTGCATTGAAATATGTGCATATTAGAAGAAAGTCACCCTAAAATGCAGGTGAATTTCCGTCACAAATAGTTAACTGCTCCCTGCAGTTTGTGTGACAATATTTCAGATAGCAATCCCATTTGCTCCCACCCAAGGGAATATCTGGGCAAGGCCAGTAGACAAAGGGCTATCCTGCCCTCTTTGCTAAACAATTTGGGGCAGGACCCCAGGGCGTGTGCTGCGAGGAGTGTGTATGCAAGGAGAATGTGCCTTGTGTGGACACACAGCACCTGAGAGCAAGAGGAGGGTCACACCCTCATAGCAAACACATATCTCTGGGAGGGGGGGGAGAACATTTCGGCTGAAAACCATGTAACGGAGATGGCAAGAATGGATGGCAAGCAGGCCAAAGGAAAAGGAAGACATTCAAAGCTGCCATAGCTGGGTATGATGGTCATCTGAATTGAGGGGTAGCAATGAAGCTGGAGGTAGATACCATGGAGAGAGTGGATAGAGGAAACCTTTTATCCCTCTCTTATAACACTAGAATTCATAGACATCCAATGGAAAGTTGGAAGATTCGGGACAGGTGAAAGCACATTCTATGGAATTTACTTCCCTGGGAGGTAATGATAGCCACCAACTTGGGTGACCTTCAAAGAGGATTGGACAAGTTCATGGAGTATAAGGCTATGCTCTGCCTCCATGGTCTAAGACAGTAATGCTTCTGGATATCAGGTTCTGGAAGCCCCAGGAGGGGAGAGTGTTATTGTCCTGCTTGCAGACTTCTCATTGGCACCTGCGTAGCTCTGTGAGAATTAGATGGTGGGCTTGATGGGCCATTGGCCTGATGTAGCAGAAACTTCTTATGTTCTTATAAGAGAAGCAGAGACTGGAGAGAGGCAGTGAATGGTACTGTGATGTTGACATTTTATCCTTTATCAGGACTGGCGTGTCTGCCATACTCATAAGCTGATATGGAACTCTCTTTCAGGGAAACCAGGTCGCTGGATTTCAGGGTGGGTCGTGGATAAGAAACCTTTGATAAGAAAGAGGAGGGTGTCCAAACAAAGGGATTTGCACCCCTCTGAGGACAAATGTTGAATCATAGAACTGTAGAGTTGGAAGGATACATTAGATCATCTAGTCCAATTCCCTGCAATGAAGGAATCTCAACTAAAGCAGCCATGACAGATGGCCATCCAACCTCTGCTTAAAACTTCCAAGGAAGGAGAGTCCACAACCTTCCAAGGGAGTCCATTCCACTCTTGAACAGCTTTTACTGTCAGAAAGTTCTACCTTCAACCTCCTTCAACTGTTACTCATAAGGCTTGGGCTTGATGTCAAGCCCATAACGCTGTTTTGTGCAGCACCAATGAATCCTCCCAAGATTTCTCAAACAAACACCTACTGCCAACCTTGGGTTTCACAGTCCTTGTGTTTGTCAGATGCACTGTATTTTAAAAGCTAAGTGGAGTCTTCAACAAAAGGTTGTATTGCATCAGGTATGGGGGACTTTTCGCCTCCAGATGTTGCTGAATGCCAGTCAGCCCTGACCATTGGCCAACCTTCCTGAGGCTGATGGGAGTTGTAGTTCAGCAGCATCTGGAGCGCCGAAGATTCCCTTCACCTGCAATTGGAGCACTGCTGCTGCCTTGCAGCACTACACCCCAACAGATGATGGGGCCCCCAAAAATATATTTTGCCTTGTTCCCCCTGACATCTTCCCACTGGGATGGTTATTTCAGTGGAAACTGAGCCCACCTCAGTGCTCTAACACTCTCAGTGATGTCATTGCCAAAACCCATGACCGACCAGTGAGAGTTCTCCACTCACTGCTGTGAGCTACTAACATCATTTACTGTGCCGTAGGTTACCCTGATGTCATTTAAAACAAGGAAGGCGTTTGTTCTTTTTAGATACATTAGGCAAACATATGGCTATCAATAGTGTTATCAGCAGTGCATGGGCAACCGCAGAGCATGAGAAAGTGGAGTGCGCACTGCATGGTACCTTGGTATTCATCCACATGCATTTATACATAAGTGTGTTGGGTCTTTAACAGTGGTTCACATTCTAAGGAGGACTAACAAAATAAAGTGTGTCTAAAGGAGGGTGACCAGGGTGGTTGAGAGGTCTGGAAACCAAGGGTTGCATCCAACTAAGTTCTACTCAGAGTATACCCATTGAAAGTAATGGAACAAAGCCATGTCCATAGATTTCAATGGGCACACTTGGAGAAGAAGTAACACCAGCTACAACCCCAAGTCCTATGAGGAAGTGTTAGAAGAACTGAAAGAACAGGATAGTGTCTTGATGAAGGGTTGCCATTCAGAAAATGTATAGACCCCTGATAGACCAAAAGCCCATCTAGTCCAACATTTTGTCCTCACAGTGGCTGGCAAGGTACCTGTGGGAATCCCAGATAAACAGAACATGACTGCAACAGCACGGTCTTGCCCCAGTATACCTGAAAGAGCATCTCCACCCCCATTGTTCAGCCTGGACACTGAGGTCCAGTTCTGAGGGCCTTCTGGTGGTTCCCTCACTGCGAGAGGTGAGGTTACAAGGAACCAGACAGAGGGCCTTTTTGGTGGTGGCACCCGCTATGTGGAACATCCTCCCATCAGATGTCAAGGAAATAAATAACTATCTGACTTTTAGAAGACATCTGAAGTCAGCCCTGTTTAGGGAAGTTTTTAATGTTTGATGCTTTATTGTGTTTTTAATATTCTGTTGGGAGCCACCCAGAGTGGCTGGGGAAACCCAGCCAGATGGGCAGGGTATAAATAATAAGTTGTTGCTGTTGTTGTTTCTCCTGCTCAGAATCACCAAATGCTGGAATTGAGAGGCATGCTACCTCATATACTGGTGATAATGTAGTCATCATGACTAGTAGCCACTGATAGTCATCCACCATTGGTTTATCTACCCCTCACCTTTTAAAGCTATTCAGATTGGAGACCTTTCCTGGTTCCCACAGATTCACCTCCCCCTCCCCACTGAAATTAGACTTGAAAGAAACATTTTTTTAAGGGGAAGTTGTTTCCCTGTTCACTGTGCATTTGGACACCTCTTAAGATATTGTAAACATTTTTCTTTCATGATGGTGCCCAAGAACAGGAATCAAGTTTTCATTTGGATGCAATTGGAGACCATTTTGAATCGAGAGGGTGGACTGAAGCTTATCAAAATCGCATTGACTTTAACTCAATTTTACAAAATGGTACCTGAGATCAAGAGGCAAGTTTTGAACTATATTTGAATATGACTGGATGCCATTTTGAATCAAGATAGAAGACTGAACCTTTCAAAACTGCACTGATTTCAACAATGGATATCAAAATTCCACTGATTTTTCAGTTTTGGAGGTGGCTATTGAGTAGCCAATAGGCTGCTGCGTGTGTGTGCTGCACACAACAGTTTCCCTGATTTGCAAGTCCACCTACAGGCGCTAAAAGCTTGGTGACCTCCTCTAATAGCAAACTCAACTGGTGGGGGCTGAAAGCTATGTTGACCAAAACAAGTCCACTGGGAAACAGCAGGCAAATATCAGAATGCTCGTGGGAACTGTAAGGTTTGCAGAAGTACAACACACACCCCCACTTCTTTCTTTCTTTCTTTCTTTCTTTCTTTCTTTCTTCCTTTCTTCCTTTCTTCCTTTCTTCCTTTCTTCCTTCCTTCCTTCCTTCCTTCCTTCCTTCCTTCCTTCCTTCCTTCCATGGAAATCTAAGGTGGCAATGTCCATGGTAAATAAAATACCAATCAGGACGATCAGTTCATAGAATCATCGTCCAGTCTAACCCCCTACAATGCAGGAATCTCAATTAAAGCATGCATTACAGAGGGCCACCCAACCTCTGCTTAAAAAAACCTCCAAGGAAGGAAAGTCCACCACCTTCCAAGGGAGTCCATTCCATGGTAGAACAGCTCTTAAAAGTTCATTCTGATGTTTAGTCAGAATCTCCTTTCTTGTAACTTGAAGTGATTGGTTCAAGTCCTATCTTCCGGAGCAGGAGAAAACAAGCTAACAGGGACTGAAGAAAAGTGTGACTGTACACAGCGAACCAGTGGTATTGCGAGTGAATGGGGGCAGCCCCGTGGTTCCACGTTATGTCCATCATGGCCTGGAGGAGGGAGGATGTTGCAAAGACAGCTTGCCTTCCTCTCCTGATCACCTCTGGCCATGCAGAGCTACCAGGTGGGTCCCGGGCATGTCCTAGGATGTCTGTGTAAGAAGACTGTGTAGCTCAACGCTCCTAGCAGCAAACCACAGAAATGGGTTGCGCACCCTGGAAGAGTCCCCTGTAGGTGAATGCACCAAGTTGTGCTGGGATGTCATAGAACAGCTTCATGCAGACCCTCCTAAATATCTCCCCGTTTATGTTCAGGTCCTAGGCAAGCATCCTTTCCCAAGCACCAGCAAGTCCTGGCTGTAAAGTTGGCTAATATCCATAGCAAAGAATTCCTCTCTTACCTGGTTTCCCCCCTTCTTTGTTGATGTGATATCTTTATGCAGAGAGACCAGCTGAGAGGCATTAGGTTGGTTGTGTGTGTATATATACTCTCTAGGGAAAGGTGAGTAAGTGCCCGCTATCAGTGGGCAGAAAGTAGATATGAGAAGAAAGGGCAGCTTCAGTGAGAGACTTTTAAGGTGGAGGAGAGACGTTGTGATTCATTGCGAGGTGTGGTAAAGAAGGAAACAAGGTTAAAATAGCTGGGCAAACTTGACGGGAAATCTGAGAAACCAATTCTGCCATGGAAAATAAATCTTGGTTTGTTTAGGACTGTTTTCCTCCAAACACCAGAAGGAAGTGAGGGGCTGCCCTGACTTGAAGAGGTTTTAAGGTGGAGCACATGAGATAGGGACAGGAAAATCTGAAAATTTTGGTTTCTCCCAGTTTCTGATTTTTTTTCCCTGAAGTTCAGTTTTCACAATTCTACATCAGTGTGCAGATTTTTATTTTATTTTTTAAAAAAGTTCTCATAAACATTCATCAGCATTTTAATGCAACTGTTTCTAAATATACACATATTGGATGGAATTGTGCCTAAGACACACACCTTTCACACAGCAAAGGTGCATACTTTACTATATACATTTCTGTAAATGTTCCTTGACTGGAGAACCACGCTGCAAAATTTGGAGAACTGTGAATTTCAATGGTTTGCATATTGCGCCGGAAAATGCAGCTTAGGGAGGTTCGCCTCAAAATGCAAACTGAAATGAATTTCTCCCCCATCCTTATTATAAGAAAAGGTTTCCAGGACAGGGCAGTGCCTGCAAGAGGAATGTAAGGGTAAGGTAGCCCTTCTGACTAAAGAAGTCCCCTCATTTTGCAGCAAGCCATGCCTGCAAGCTCTTTTTTTAATAAAAAAAAAGGGGGGGGAGAATAAGCTGAAGGAATTAGCCTCATCCTTCCTGACCCTAGCTGACTTCCAACTGTGAGGGGTCTAAGGATCTTCTAAAAACTCTCATCACCTTTAACAAGCTACAGTTTCCAGGACTCTTGTGGTAGGAAGCCATGACTGTTTAAAATGACTGTTTAAACCATGCAGAGGGTCTTCTCGGTAGTGGCACCCGCCCTGTGGAACACCCTCCCATCAGATGTCAAGGAAATAAACAACTACAGTGGTGCCTCGCAAGACGAAATTAATCCGTTCCGCGAGTCTCTTCGTCTTGCGGTTTTTTCGTCTTGCGAAGCACGGCTATTAGCGGCTTAGCGGCTTAGCGGCTATTAGCAGCTTAGCGGCTATTAACGGCTTAGCGGCTTAGCGGCTATTAACGGCTTAGCGGCTTTAAGAAAAAGGAAACAAACTCGCAAGAACTCGCAAGACGTTTAGTCTTGCGAAGCAAGCCCATAGGGAAATTCGTCTTGTGGAACGACTCAAAAAACGCAAAACCCTTTCGTCTAGCGAGTTTTTCGTCTTGCGAGGCATTCGTCTTGCGGGGCACCACTGTATCTGACTTTTAGAAGACATCTGAAGACAGCCTTGTATCAGGAAGTTTTTAATGTCTAATGTTTTACATTTTGTATGTGTGCTGTAAGCCACCCAGAGTGGCTGGGGAAACCCAGCCAGATGGGTGGGGTATAAATATTATTATTATTATTATTATTATTATTATTATTATTATGCCTCTGAACATGGAGGTTCCATTTACCCATTGTTACTACACTGGTACCTCGGGTTACAGACGCTTCAGGTTACAGACTCCGCTAACCCAGAAATAGTACCTCAGGTTAAGAACTTTTTTTCAGGATGAAAACAGAAATCGCGTGGCAGCGGCGGTGCAGCGGCAGTGGGAGGCCCCATTAGCTAAAGTGGTACTTCAGGTTAAGAAAAGTTTCAGGTTAAGAACGGACTTCCAGAACGAATTAAGTTTTTAACCTGAGGTGCCACTGTAATAGCCATTACCAAGGAGAGTTGAGCTCCGAGGGCCTTCTGCCGATTCTCTCCCTTCGAGAAGTGAGGTTACAGGGAACTAGGCAGAGGGCCTTCTCAGTGGTGGTGCCCGCCCTGTGAAACGCCCTCCCATCAGATGTCAAGGAAATAAACAACTATCTGACTTGCAGTCCTGTTTAGGGAAGTTTTTAATGTTTAATGCTTTAACTTGTTTTTAATACTCTGTTGAGTAGGGTATAAATAACATTATTATTATTATTATTATTATTATTATTATTATTATTATAATATAAAATGGTACCATAGTAGCTTAACTGTATAGCACTGATTGGGCCTTAGTGTTTCAGATATATTTATATTGTACAGTGGAATTTTGGTTTTCGAACTTAATCTGTTCCGGAAGACCGTTCAACTTCCGAAACGTTCGAAAACCGAGGATCAATGGGCGGTCAGTAAACTCCATTGATAAAATGGAGAAACACACCTTGGAAGCCATTCGACTTCTGAGACACATTCAAAAACGTTCGGGTTCCAAATCGTTCAGCTTCCCAGACACTTGAAAACCGAGGTTCCACTGTGCTGTTTTAACATGTTGGTGTTTGTCTCCCTGGGCTCTTTGGGAAGGAAGAGTGAGGTAGAAACTTACCGGTAATAACTAATAAGGAGAGTCCTCCTGGATCACGCCACAAGCCTGTCTAGTCCTACTTCCTGTTTCCTACAGGAAGCAAGGGAAAGCCCACAATCAGAACATTAAGGAGCTAGTTTTTGTAAGCCACGCTTCTTAGATGAATGGCGGAGTATAAATGCTGTAAGTATTTCTTCCTTGCTATTCTTCCTCAGGTATTGAGAGGCATGTCCAACAAACAGAGAAATAGCCACTATGGCTGGTGGGTATTGATAGACATATTCTCTATGACTTTTTCTAATCCCCTGGTGAATGAATGAAACTGTTCAACCATTTTGTTTTCAGCTGGAGACAGTGGTCTAGGAGGCTAGAGGCAGTCCTTGCCAGGAAGTTCAACAGGAAACTGAAACTTAAGTTGTTACGGGAAATAGAAACTTAGCAAAACTCTATTGTCATTCTGGTTGACTGCAGTCCTAAAGGGCTGTTTTAGCAGAGGCAATCTTAAAAGCAAGGCTGTCAGTTATCTTGTTCAATTAATGAAGGTTAAGTTCAGTTGCTGAATTTTATACATATATGGGTGTTTGCTTGTTAATAAAGTATATCTTCTAAGTTGGAAACAGGAACCAGTAGAAGGAAAGCAAGGAAGATCTTTATTTTCCTGTTGCAACTGAGTCCCCCACCCCCACCCCCACACCTTTGCAAGGAAGTGAGGACCCAGGGCAAAGGTGTGTAAGAGCTTTTAAAGACTTTAGAAATTGCCCAGACCCTCAGCCAAAGACCACCCAAAAAGCAGTCTGCTTTCTCCTTTGCTCCCATGCCCCACCTTGACTTCATGTAATACCAGGATTGTGATGTGGCACTACAAAATCTCCAACACGAGCTGCATGAAGGCAGCCTTACATTTTATGCATATAGGAAGATACACACACACAGAGAGAGTCAAAAATCAGGGGTTTATTTCATTAACAAGAGTTTACTTTTAACATTGTGATTGATTGATTGATTGATTGATTGATTGCCATCCACATGTGCCTCAAAGCAATGTATAAAATAAAATCCAGGAAGCAAAAAGAGAGGGGGTTACAAAGCTTGGTTTCGTTAGGCATATTTTAATATACTTAGTATTCCATAGCATTCTTCATATGTAGAAATTTGTATCTTTAAGAGCAGGGATTTGGAGCCTGTGGTCCTCAAAATGCTGCTGGACTCCTTCTCCCATCAGAAATGATGGGAGCTGCAGTTCCTGTACTGCAGGGGTTGGACTAGATGAGCCCCATGGTCCCTTCCAACTCTTCAAATCTGTGATTCTGTGACATCTAGAGGGCCACAGGCTCTTCTGCCATGGTTTAGTGGTTTAGACGTATGGGAAGCCCTTGAAAGCCAAACTGAGATCCTGGACTACCAGTTCTCTGTGCCTGCGGATATTAGTGATTGTTGAGCAGGTCTCCTGGGGAGGATGCAAATCAGCTCTGTGTTCCCTTGGAAATGTAAACATTTTCCACTGCAGACCCGTCTCCTTTCTCCTCGGACTTTGGACTTTTGCAGAACTCGAGAAAGCTGGACCAGGCAAAGGATGTTGTTTACCGAAGGGATATTTGCTTATTGATGAAAAGAGCCACGTCAGCATGTTAGGGTGGTTAGATGCAAGGGGGGGGGGCAAGGCCCATGTATCTTTAATAGTCGTGTTAAAGAGAGAAATGCAACTATTAAAGGATGAGGAATACTTCCCTCTTTGTGTTTGCGAGTCCATCTTATAGAATTTATATTTGCATTTGACCAAAAACAGTCACACACTCTCCAGTTGTTGCTCCACATTCAGAGGTATTTTGTGGTTTTAAAAATATTTATTTTTATTTAATCAAGAATGTATAATTTAATGACGTTGACAAATAAAGACTTAAAGAAAAACAACAACACAATTGAATTAAGTAAACATACACACCCCAAAATAAAATGAACTACAAATTTTGGGTCGTTTCTTTCACAATCCCTGGGGAAAATAATAATAGTTCCGCATTCAGAGGTGATTGTAAGGAGACTAAGAGTGCAAGCCTATGCACATCAATTCTGAAGTAAGTCTCATTGGGTTTGGTGCAACTTCCACCAAGGGATGAAGGCAAAAAAAAAATTGCTTTGGTTCTCATTTTAATGAGAACCCATCAAACCCACCAATACGTGAATCAAAATGCACCTGTCCTTTGAAATTCACACTTTTCCTCACTTTGTGATGCAGTTCACCCACCAAAAAATGTTTACAAAAAGGTATATTGGGGGAAAATGTGCATTAAACTTCTGGGATTGGTGCCCTCTGTTCTTGTATCGTGTTGAAGATGCTCTTCTGGGCCAAATGAGATCAGTAAAGAAATTTGTCCAGCAGGAGCCCAAGGAGACTTGGCAGTAGGATGGTGAAAACAGAACTAGTAGAGGTGGCAGAGGTGGAGGTGGTTGCAGGTTTAGTAGACTTGCTCAGGGACTTGTCGGAGGATCGGTTGGTAGAGGTTTTAGAGGAGGATGAGGTGATGGAAGAGCTGGAGGAAGACAAGGTGGTGGGTGTTTTAGAGGAGGTTGGGGTGGTGGAAGATTTGGAGGAAGACAGGGTGGTGGGTGTTTTAGAGGCGCTTGGGATGGTGGAAGAGTTGGAGGAAGACAAGGTGGTGGGTGTTTTAGAGGAGGTTGGGGTGGTGGAAGAGTTGGAGGAAGACAAGTTGGTGGGTGTTTTAGAGGAGGTTGGGGTGGTGGAAGAGTTGGAGGAAGACAAGGTGGTGGAGGTTTTAGAGGAGGTTGGGGTGGTGGAAGAGTTGGAGGAAGACAAGGTGGTGGGTGTTTTAGAGGAGGTTGGGGTGGTGGAAGAGTTGGAGGAAGACAAGGTGATGGAGGGTTTAGAGGAGGATGTGGGGATGTCCTGGCTGGCCCCGTCTTTAGCTTTCTCTATGTGGCTGCTGGTAATCATGTAAGTGATCTCTCCAAAAGTCAGCTTCGTGCCGCTGACAAGGTTGCTTGCTGTAGGGGTAGCACACCCTTCTCCAAAAAAGGGCTCAGTTGTAGTACCTGCAAAAGGACAATAAGAGAAAGAAATTATATCATCCCTGCTGTAAAGGAAATGGACCATTCTGATGAAGAAAAGCCTTGCATCCGGGTTGATTTGGGGATTATGAGGTTAACCTGTTAAACCTCACCTGTCCAAGTATCAAATTAGAAGATGGTAAAATCTTTGAGGAAGGCGCGGGGTGGGATTTCGCATAGGCAATACCGGCAGTTGGGACTAAGGAGCTTATGCTTCCTTGCGTTTTGTCAACTGGGAACCAAGGGCATCACATAGCCAGAGGGCATGTTGGGGAACCAGGTGAAAGAAAGAGGTCAAGGCAGGTGTCATAATGCCAAGGGCTGGTGGGTGCAAGAAACCAACCATTCTTTCACTATAGGAACTGTGTCTAGAGGGAAAGCTGCAAACATCCTCCAATTCTTTCTGTACTTTTACTCCATTTTAGGGGTTTGCTTTACATGCTTGTAACCATTCGTATTTTTAAACCTTTTCCCTAAGAACAACCTTTTTAATCCTTTTGGTCAACTTTTAATCTAGCTTCACAAAACCTTTGTCGTCTACCTTAATGTGTCACCCTATATACCTGCATGCCAAGTTCTATGCTACCTTGAGGTCTTTTCAATGGGGATCTGGGGCATGCTGCAAACAGATATAAGCAGCACCTCGAAAAAATGTGACCATTTTGAGCCAGGCTAACAGTGAGTTCTTGCCAAGCCAGTTATTTGGGTCTCTTTTGTGAACCACAGCTGTTCTTTGAAATTTTCACTTCTCTGAATTTTGCAATGCAGTTCTCAAAATATATATTTAAACTCCTTATCTTAGGGGGAAGTGCATAACAAATGAAAATAACAATCAAAATAACAATCAAAATGCATTATTTTAGGGGAAATAAACCCAGACTCACCCACTGTAGAGCCAGTTCAGTGCAGTGGTTAGAGTATCCACTTAGATTCTGGGCTGAAATAACTGGATTTGGGCCAGTTATTATCCCTTAGCCTAACCTACCTCATAAGTTACAGATAGGTAGCCGTGTTGGTCTGCCATAGTCAAAATAAAAAAATTCCTTCCAGTAGCACCTTAAAGACCAACTAAGTTAGTTCTTGGTATGAGCTTTCGTGTGCATGCACACTTCTTCAGATACACAGATACCTCATAAGGTTTATGAGAGAGCAAGGGAGAGGCTGAACTCCTTGGAAGAAGAGCTGGATTAAAATGAAATGAATAGTAATAATCTGCAGTCATCATACTGGCCAACTCTCATGGATGCTTTAGCTGAGATTCCTGCATTGCAGGGGGTTGGACAAGATATCCCTTGCGGTCCCTTCTAACTCTATGATTCTATGATTCTACATTCTGATTTACCTGTTGTGATAACCCCAGTAATGGTAAGGCAATGGTCCTGGGATTTGGCGCATTTCATCGTGGTGGCATTGCAGGACTCAGAGCCGAAAACAAAGCATGTTGGGCACATCAGTTCACTGGGAGTGGTGTCTTCCTTTAGCACTGCAGGAGTGATGAAATGAGTAAGTCAAGAGAAAGAACATCTGCAGTGGCCGGCTCAGCAGTTGGCAAGCTGACTTGCTTCAGATCTCCAAAGTGCAAGTTGTAGCCTTCTCCAACTGTGCGCATCACAGACATTTCTACAGATAGACTCCCCAATTTTGGACCAGCTTCAAACATACAGGGGTACCTCGGGTTAAGAACTTAATTCATTCCGGAGGTCCGTTCTTAACCTTAATCTGTTCTTAACCTGAGGTACCACTTTAGCTAATGGGGCCTCCTGCTGCCGCTGCACGATTTCTGTTCTCATCCTGAAGCAAAGTTCTTAACCCAAGGTACTATTTCTGGGTTAGCGGAGTCTGTAACCTGAAGCGTCTGTAACCTGAAGGGTCTGTAACCTGAGGTACCACTGTATTCTGCCTCCCATGCTACCTGAACATTGCAAAGTTTGGAGAGAGGCTTCCAACCAGTAAAGAACCCTAAGCCCTTTTGGCAGCTTGTGCAAAGCCAGGGCAATAGCTCTATTCACAATCAACAAGACAAAAAAGCTATTGTGCTATACCCTTCATTTTCCTGACTTTTTATATACATTGTTAATAATTTTCATAATGCCCTTCAATAAAAATTCCCAGGGTATTTTGCATGAAAATACACCTATCCATTTCTGAGAGTCCTCCTTAGCCTTAATGAGTCCTGGACCCCACATACCTTCAGGGGTGACAGCATTGCAGTTGTCCTCGTGGCAGCATATGGTTCTAGTGTTCCAGGAAAATTGTTTCCCTGCTGTGAAGAACATCTCCTCCTCTTTGCATGCCAAAGGGGTCTGGCTGCTCCAACAGCTACTGAATATACCTGGTGTTGCACTGGAGTCTTCAGCTTCAAAAAAGTAGAAATCAGAAAGGAGTTAGAGACATCAGAATAACAACAACATGTGTTAAAACCAATGGCTAAGCAATATCACCTTTCCATTAAAGCAGAGAAGGAAAACATTTTTCAGCCTGAGAGCCGCATTGCATCATGGGCTGGCTTCCAGTGGCCAGTGGGGCAGGGGCAAAAGTGGGTGAAGCTACAGCATTCTTCCCTTTGTGCGCTCAACTGCATTCCAGTCTTGCAAAAGTCAGGGGCTTCTACACAGACCTCACTGCCTCCAGGCAAACAAAGAGGTATTATCGCTGGCCAAGGACATTTCCAAGTGGGCAAAAGCACTCAAAGACACTGGCGGAGGAAGAGGAGTGCAAGGGAAGCGCACCGCCCCCGGCAGTGCAATCCTGGCAGGGTGCCATCACGGCTGCCCCCACCTACGCTGGGCACCACACCCCCCACAGGTGGCACACCCCGCCCCCAGGACACACGCCACCCCTGCCCCCGCCTGCTCTCCACCCCCCGGTGCCGGAGCATGAAGCTCAGCCACTGCTCAAAATTGGAGCACAGCCAGTGAAGAGTGGGGCCTATGGAAAGAGGGGGACCTGGGAAAGGGCAGCTGAGCCTAGTGAGAGCCCCAAGGGGTGGGTAAAAAAGGCTGGAGGGCTGCACTGGAGCCCTGGACCTGAGGTTTCCCCACCTCTGCATTAAAGCATACTTTCAAGAAGCCCCATGGTCAGGCTTCCTGTTTCCGGCGGTGGGAAATGGTTGACTCCCATGAGACCGGACCCTGACCATGCCGATAATTCAGGGCTGATATGGGGGTAATTAGCCCTGGCAGCCTCCCCAGGGCAGGGGAGGACTGTCTCAAAGACCTGCGGTTTGTCCAAGATTGCTGGCATGCATTAAGATGCACCCGGCAGGACACTGGGTCAACGAGCATGACAACGGTTGGCACTCTCCGATGCCACTTCCATCCAGCCGGTCACATCTGTTTGGGATAGTTTATATATTTGGAAAACAAACAGACACGGTCTGATTCAGAAAAGCTGAAGGAAAAAACCTACAGAAAATACAGTCTCTGGCGTATGAACTCGGACTTCAAAGAGATCTTCATCACGCTGTGTGGAACCTGGAGGCTATTGGTATGCTTTCTTTTTCCTCTTTAAGATCAACAATTGTTTTTTCATGCCAACCGTCATTAGGAACTTAAATTGCTTTTTAAAAAAATATGAGTGCAGATGGACTTTTATTTATAATTGGATCTCACGCGCAGCTCTTTTTAAGACTTGAAAGGAGAACAAAGGATAAGATGGCGCTTACTTACTACGCAGTTTTAGAAAATTCGGAATTTGTCTCCAATTAAGATAAACAGGAATTAATTGCCGGCTGACAACAATGATTTGAGATAACATTTTGGACAACATACAATGCAGCTATTTCTGAATGATTTTTTTTTTTCATTTTGAGCAAGAGAAAAGGCTAAATGGATGTCTAGTGGGGCCCCCCTCTAGGGCCCGGAGGGGGGGGGTTGAGTGGTTTCCAGGAAGGCTGATCGATCGCCAAATGATTGATATATACATATACAACAAAATGAACAGACTGCTTAAGAACAATTCAACACTTGATAACAGCCGGACAGGAAAGATTAATGATTTGGGAGCTGCCAAGATATCAAATTCAAAGAACTGGACAAAAGCCTGGACTGGATGGGGTCAGCTGAAGCGGTGCGAGGGGGGGGGAGCAGTGGAGGGGAACATAATATAAACAAGTCTGCACTCGGAGGTGGAAAGTTTTTTCTTGTTTTTTGATGTGTTGAAGATCGCAGAGCCAGAGGCAAAGAAGTTTGTAGAGATAAAGTCGGATATGGAAATATGGAAAGATCGTGAGAGGCAGAACTAAGAATTCAGAGTTGCTTTGAAGTTCAGGCTATGGGAAGCCGTAAAACAAGAATCAAATTTGGAAGACAATTGGATTTTTTTAATTTTAGAGGTTTTTTTATAGGATTCTGAATTGAATGTTAATTGGATGTTCTTATTGGGAAATTAATTGTCAAGGAGCTGTCAAGGAGCCAGGTCAACCACAGAGCAGGCACACACACAGCAGGCACAGAAGGCAATTAGCCAATCTTTGACTCCTCTCTGTCTGAGTCTGTGACGCTCAGCCTCTATCCCTCCTTCTCCTGACCCCTCTTGGTCACTCAGACACCCTTCTCCCAGCACCTCCCATCTCGACCCTTCTGCAAACTGCTTTTCTGTTTCCCACCACCAGGATCCAGAATCTTAAGTTGGCCTCTTCTGTGCACTCGGTGGGAGGCTCTTGAGTGGGCGGCTCCCACCACTATTCCTCATCCAGCCAGGGCCTGATATCCTGTTACAATCTGTAATACGCTGTCAAGTTTGCACCATTCAAATGGAGAGCTTGGTATTGGACATGTGATTCAATATTATGAAACTCTTGGCTGTATTCTCCCCCCCCCACACACACACACACTGAAATATACTCAGAGTCGCAAAGTGATTTCATGCTCTTTATTCAGCTCATAGTGGTGAGGAGGAATGAATGAAAGTCCCCTCAAAGTATCTGCTTTATATACATTATTTACACAATGGGCCGCACATGATTGGCTAATTCTGGAATTCTACTGTAAGCCAATCAGGTTGTGGATTCACTTATATCTGGAGCATGATTGGGTGGTTCCTGCCAACCAATCATACTGCTGCATTGTTCTAGGACCAATCAGACTGCTGCATTCTGAATCCTATTGTTCTAGGACCAATCAGGCTGCTGCAATTTGGATCCTATTGTTCTAGGACCAATCAGACTGCTGCAGTTTGGATCCTATTCAACTCAGTACATAACACACACATTTTTTAAAACCTATGTTTCCAGAAAGCTTTCTGTGAGTGTTATCTGGAAATGCCCTCAGAGGTGCATTCACCTACCAGTTTTAATGTTCCCTGTCACAGCGATGCATGCTCCTTCTTTGTCAGCTGTGCAAGTTGTTCCACTTGTGCAGTTTGTACATTCGCAACTCAGGGATTTTGCTGAGAGGAAAATAATAATATCAATAACAGTAAATGACAACAACCACTGCAATTATGGTGGCAGCAACAACCTGACCTGTTATTTCTTTTGTTTATGTTTTACTTTCTGAACTCGACCTTTCCTCCAAGGAATTCAGGGTGATGTGCTGGAGAAACTGCTGTTTCACACCAGCACAACCTAGGCCACAATTGCTCCACACATTTAAAACACTGTGATGCCACTTTAAGCAGTCATGGCTTCCCCCAAAGAATTCTGGGAGTTGTGGTTTGTTAAGGGTGCTGAAAGATTGAGGGCACAAGGAGAAGGGGACGACAGAGGATGAGATGGTTGGACAGTGTTCTTGAAGCTACCAGCATGAGTTTGACCAAACTGCAGGAGGCAGTGGAAGACAGGAGTGCCTGGCATGCTCTGGTCCATGGGGTCAGAATGAGTCAGATACGACTAAACGACTAAACAACAACAACAAGGGTGCTGAGAGTTGTTAGCAGGCCCTTGTTCCCCGGGATTGATTGTTAAACTACTGTATGAATACCAGCCATCTAGCTCTGGGAATTGGAGCTCTATGAGGGAAATAGGGGCCTTCTAAAACCTCTCAGTAACCTTCTTGAACTACAGCTCCCACAATCCTTTGGGAGAAGCCATGACCTGAAGCTCCACAGCACTACAGGATTATCACCCTTGGTGTACGTGGGTTGCCCCTCTCCAGTTACTTTTATTCTCACAACAGCTCTGTGAGGTATGTCAGTCTATTAGTGGGGTTGTTGTTGTTTAGTCATTTAGTCGTGTCCGACTCTTTGTGGACCAGAGCACGCCAGCACACCTGTCTTCCACTGCCTCCTGCAGTTTGGTCAAAATCATGCTGGTAGCTTCAAGAACACTGTCCAACCATCTCGTCCTCTGTCGTCCCCTTCTCCTTGTGCCCTCAATCTTTCCCAACATCAGGGTCTTTTTCCAGGGAGTCTTCTCTTCTCATGAGGTAGCCAAAGTATTGGAGCCTCAGCTTCACGATCTGTCCTTCCAGTGAGCACTCAGGGCTGATTTCCTTAAGAATGGATAGGTTTGATCTTCTTGCAGTCCACGGGACTCTCAAGAGTCTCCTCCAGCATTCAAAAGCATCAATTCTTCAGCGATCAGCCTTCTTTATGGTCCAGCTCTCACTTCCATACATCACTACTGGGAAAACCATAGCTTTAACTATATGGACCTTTGTTGGCAAGGTAATGATTAGTGGGGTAGGAGAGCTGTAAATAAAGCCAATATTCTTCACAACCAATGCACCCCTTTGGTATCAGATAATACATGGGTAGAGGAGTCTAAAAAGACTAGGGCACAAATTTTCACAGCCCCCTAGCAACTATGGTGGCTCATTTACTAGATGTGATATATTTAGTGTTAACTCTGGAAGTGTTTACTCGATTCTGACCAAACGAAGCCTCCTAATATATATTTTGCTCTAGGAGGCTTAGTTTCATTAGAATCGAGCATATATTTCCAGAGTTAATACTAAATATATTACTCCTGGTAAATGAGCCACTATAGCCATGAAAATTTGTGTCCCAGGCCTTTTGGACTCATCTCTCCATGTGCTATCTGAAACCAAAGAGGCTCATTGGTTGCCAGGTGTCCGCCGCCCCAGCTCTCCTACCCCACCGATTGATTAGAGTAGAATCCTGCTTTCATTCCTAATTTCATTCCTAATTTCATCTGGGGGAGAGCTGGGGTGAGAGGACTCTGAGCTGCCTGCTCTGACAGAGGCTAGTTATACCCCTAGTTATACAGCTCAACTCACCTGAAGCTATCAGGGCAGCAAAAAGGTAGAGAAGAAATAGCTTCATGGTTCTGGGATCTGAGGAGGTCTGGTTTGAATGGAGGGGAAACGTTCCAGTGAGGCGATTTCTGTGGCTGCAAGAGCAAAATGATGAGTGATTAAAACAGCAAGCTGGAAACAACATGAGGACAACCTAACAAAACAGAGTTTGGAGGTACAGCCAGGCAAATGGAGCTGTAGTGTGTCATGTAGCAGGGAGTGCCAATGGTTGGAGCTGCTGGAAGTTGGAGCCCAGCAATATCTGGAGAGCTGCAGATTAACCCTCTCTATTTGGGGCAGAATTTGTTTTCCACCCCCTTGATCTCTCCACTTTAAAGGTCAACTACACAGGTGGGGGACCTCTGGTCCTGCAAATGTTGCTGAACTGCAACTCCCACCAGCCCCAGCAAGCATGGCCAGTGTTCAGCGTTGATGAGATTTGCAGTTCAGCAACATCTGCTGGGCCAAACCTTCCCCGCACCTGCTGGGGATGTGCAGATTAGAGCATTCCCAATTCTGCTGCTCTAGGCTTCCATTGCAAAGTCCCATCAATGTGACGAAGAAACGGACCAACGTTATTCCCATAACAGAGGATGCCTGTGAAACCTTAACACCTGAACAAATAAGCCTTCTTTTCATGTATGCTGGTTGAGCTGGACATCTCTTAGAGGAACACCCTCTCTCATCTGTCTTCTGTTCCCCCACCCACTGTGTGAAAGCAGCTACCCATGGATTGCAAGAGCCCTAGTAACATTAATACTTGCATTATGCCAAGCCCACCAATCTCTATATTGTTTACAGACAAGCAATGAGGCTTCAAGGATTCAGGCAATTTTAAAGGGAATTTTGAGGCTCCTTCAGCCTTCCACAGCCACACCTTATCCGATAAACTTCAAGAGGAAAGTGTTAAGCAAAGCAACAACGTCATTGTGCTCCTTAAACAAACATTCTCAAATGAAGTGGGACAAGAAGAAAACCAGAAGTGGATCTGCGTGGATCTGTGTGTGTGTGGAGAGAGGGAGAGGTTTGTGGGCTCAGCAATAATGGTGAAAATCTTGCCTAAACATGGCTCTGAGGCAACCAGCTGGTGAATACTAAGTGTGTAAGGAGACAGGATACTGTTCAGCAATGAGCTAGATGGGTCAGTGGTCTGACATGAGGAAAAGTAGCTTCCTAAGTCCTGGAGTAAGAGTAGTCAAGCCTACCTTGGGTTACCTCTAGGGATTGGGGAGAAATTTGCTTTAGTCTGCATTTCCAGGCAAGCTTGCCTGATTTGCACTTTGAAAAGCAACCAGCCACCCAAAACACAACCATCCTTTGAAATTCACACTTGTCTGAATTTTGCGATGCAATTCTCCAGCCAAATATTTTGTACATAAATGCATATACTAGGGTAAAGAGTGTGTGAAAATGCACCTATTCGTGAAAATAACATACAAAAATGAATTTTAGACAAATCCCCATTTACACAAGTTCAATAAGTGTGCACATTGCACAGAACCCAGAAGTGTCACAAAAAGGGATGGAATGAGGTGGGGGGGAGCAGGCTTTTTTCAGTGGTGTTTCAAATATACATGATTTCACTTAAACAAACAGTGACTTAGAATGCAACCCATATGTACATTGGGAGTTGCCTGTATTATGGGAAAATGCTTTGCAGAATTGTGTACGTCACACAAAATTGCATAGAAACGTGTGTATCAGGCAAAAGTCACACCCAAATGCTGATAACTCTTCAGGAGAGAAAAGTTGGAAATGAAAACTGAAACTGAAATTGACAGATTTGCCTGTCCCAAATTACCTGCTCTCTGCGGTTTGCATGACAATAGCTCAGGTAGCAATCCCATTTCCTCCCACCCAAAAGAATATCTGGGCAAGGTCAGTAGACAAAGGGCTGTCCTGCCCTCTTAGTTAAACAATTAGGGGCAGGACCCCATGGCGTGTGCTGTGAGGAGTGTGTATGCAAGGAGAATGTGCCTTGTGTGAACACACAGCACCTGAGAGCAAGAGGAGGGTCACACCCTCATAGCAAACACATCTCTCTGGGAGAGGGTGGTTTGGGAAACATTTTGGCTGAAAACCATGTAACGGAGATGACAGGAATGGATGGGGCAGCGGGCCAAGGAGGAAGGAAGACATTCAAGGCTGCTATAGCTGGTCATCTGAATTGAGGGAGAGAAGTGAGGTTGGAGGGGAGAAAGTGAGTGGAGTGAGGTGGCAAATGGTACTGCAATGTTGGCATTTGAGCCTTTATTGGGATTTACATCTCTACCATGCTGATAAATTGACACAGAGCTCACTTTCATGGAAACCAGTTTGCTGCATTTCAGAAACTTCAACAAGAAAGAGGAGGTTGTCCAAACAAAAGAATTTTCAGACCCACAGGGTGGCTGCAGGGACAGCTGTGCACCCCAGATATTTAGCTCATGCCCATGATGATGCTTTGCACTCCACCCCTGAAATCCCCCAAGTTTTGCAAAACACCTTCTGCCATGTTGGGGCATCACAGCACCTAATGTTTATCAGATGTTTTGCATTTTAAAAGATCAGTGGAGCCTTCGCCAAAATGTTTCCGTGTTGTGGGTGTGGGGAATCTCTGGCCTTCCAGATGTTGCTAACTCCCCATCATCTGTGGCCATTGGTCATGCTTGCTGGGGCTGGTAGGAGTTGTACTTCAGCAAATCTGGAGGGCCAAAGGTTCGCCGCACCTGCAGCTTTCATTCTGGAGTGGTTAAGTCCTGGGTTACTATGGGCAGGTTTTTTCACACCACGTCAGATCATCTATCTAGCTCAGGATCAACTACATGGACTGGCAGCTGCTCTTGAAGGTTTTAGAAAGAAGGCCTTCTCAGCTGGATCTGGGACCTTATGCATGCAAAGAAAAAATAACTAATATTTTATGGGGGAAAGTAATTTTACATCACAGTTGCATTTACTTTCACTTTTTGAAGGATCTGATAAGTCTGTATAGACAAGAGATCTCCTGATATTTGTGCTTGCTGCAACAACGCTATTCGTTGCCCAGATGTGTCAGAGAGTAGACCTATGATGTAAAAATGTGTGCAGTTTGGCTATACCTGTAATGTAGCATGCAATGTAATGGTGCTGAAAGGAAAGCAAAAGAAAGCAAATGCCTTTTATGCCACCTGCTGACAGTTTATTTCCTATGCTAGGGGAAAGGATCTGTGAAATAGGTTTTCAGCTGCATCGCTACATATCTGGATGTTGTGACCAGTGGATGGACGCTTCCATACAACCCTGATAAAAGATATTATAAACACCGGTGATGTTGGGGGCAGAGGGAAGGGGGTGGCAGGGTTATGCTTAGTTTGCTAGTTGTATTTTGATGTGCAGCTATTAAAACCAACGCAAATACTTACAAAATAATAAAATAATAATAATTTCACTGGGGAGGGGGCCCTGTAGCACCAGGGGAGGCATCCAACTTTAGTTGTTTTAAAGGACGATTAGATAAATGAATGGAGGGTGACTTTCAATGGCTGCTCATTGTGATGGCTACGTTATCCCCATGATCTGAGACAACACATCTCAGTACCAGCCACTGGGGATCCTGAGTGTGAGAGTACTTTTTTATAGGTTGTTCACTGTTGTGAGGACAGAATCAGGGCCAGATTAAGACCTTTAGAGGCCTGAAGCACCAAAAAGATTTTGGTGTTCCCCAGTGTTGTTTTTTCTAGAAAAAGAGGTGCTGGAACTCACCATGAACACATCCCTTGTTCTCTTATAATGGCAATGGCACCCACCTGAGAGGTGATGAAACTAAGTTCTGGTTGGTGCTCCTAGTCCTGGAGCTCCCCCATAAAAACAATACTAAGTTGATTGATTGATTGATTGATTGATTGATTGATTGATTTGCAGGTGAGAAGATTAGGGCAGAGGTGTTATGATTATGCTTAGCTGTCTAGTTATATTTTGTTATATGTCTATGAAAACCAATAAAAGTATTATTATTATTATTATTATTATTATTATTATTATTATTATTGCTTCATTGTGGTGGAGGGGGCCCTGTGAGTGCCGGGGAGACCACCAACTTGAAAAGCTTTAAAAGGGATAGATAAACCAATGACTGGTGACCATCAATGGCTACTACTCATGAAGGCTACATTGACTCCAGTATCTGAAGCCACAGGTTCCTGGGATAGCTCAGTTGGCAGAGCATGAGACTCTTAATTTCAGGGTCATTGATTCGAGCCCCAAACTGGGCAAAATATTCCTGCATTGTAGGGGGTTGTACTGGATGACCCTTGTGGTCCCTTCCAACTCTACAAATTCTCTGATTCTGTGCAGGTCTTCTCAAGACCAGTCCCTGGGGATCATGAGTAGGCGAGTGAGCTAGATGGAATATTGGATGGAGCTAGATGGAGAAGTCTAAGGCAACTTCCTATGTCCCTTTCGAACAGAGCAAACTGCTGGTATGTGGCATGGCATGCTAAATGTAAAATGGGGTCCTTAAGGTATACACAAACACGAGTCTCTCCCTGTGGTTTCACCACCTTGCACAATTTTTCAGGATCTGAAAGAAGAGGATGGGGCTGTTCCCTATGATGTCTTACCCCTCCCCCTTTCAAAAAGTTGACAAAACAACTGATTGCGTATGAAGAAAGCACATTTGGAATCAGTGGACAAGCAGCATTTAGAGTGAGTGGGCCAGTGCTGTTGTTTTTCCACTGTGCCCATAAAGACAGCTTGCCTACCACTCCTGATCATCCCCGGCCATGCAGGGCTCTGGGTATGTGCTGTGTACGTTCTAGGATGTGGCAGGATCAGTGGCCTGGCAATGAACCACAGAAATGGCATGTGCACCCTAGAATGTTCCCTGGAATCTGCTGTTCCTTGTAAGCAGAAGTGCCAAGCTATTCAGGGATGCCACAGAACAGCTTCATGCTGACCTTCCCAAATATCTCCTCTTTGCCACTGAAGCCTTATGCAATCACCCCTTCCCAAGAACCAGCATGTCCTGGATGTAAGGCAGACTAATATCCCTAGCAAAGCATTCCTCCCTTACCTGGTTTTCTTTCCCTTGCTTTGTTGGCAGGATATCTTTATGCAGAGGCACCAGCTGAGAGGCGTTAGGTTGGTGGTGTGAGATATATATACTCTCCAGCAAAAGGTGAGTAAGTAGCCCTATCACTGGGCAGGGAGAAGATATGAAAAGAAAAGGCAGTTTCGAGGAGGGTGTTTTAAGGTGGAGAGAAATATGTGATAAAGAAGGAAACAGGGAGGTGTGACAAAGAAGGAAAGAGGGCAGACATGTGTGTCTTGTGGGGGAATCTGTGGATCCAATTGTGCCATGGAATTTTTTGTTTGTTTGTTTATTCAGGACTGTTTTCCTCCAGTCACCAGAAGGAAGCAAATGGCTGCCCTGACACGAAGCATTTCCAAGGGGGGGCATGAAGTAAGTACAGGTGAATCAGTCTGTTTTGGTTTCTCTCTGTTTCTCATTTCCCCCCAATCAAATTCTCCACATTTGCACAAGGGATTGGCAAAGCGGGTAGGAACAGGCAGGACTGATGAACCACGCAAGCAGTGGTGACAACCCCTAGTACTCAGTATTTCTGTAGCACAAGCCATACATAGAAACTTTCTGCCTCTGAATGGCAATGGCCAACTTTTGCACATCATGCATTCAAACCAGGGTTTTAATCAGATGAGCAAATAAGCAGGTTCCTGGACCGAGGATCAAGACTGCTGTACTTCTTTCCTGTTCCTACTGCTGTCCTTCCCTGGGGAAAGCCATGATTTGGCTGAACAGTACAGGCCGGACCTGGCCTTGTGGTTTGTCTCACTCCAGAGAACCCATGAGTTGCAATCAAGAGTTATTCTTGTTTGGCAAAGCTATTGACTCATGTGCCTCAGCTGTCAGGCCTAATGCACAAGCTGAGTGAATGTGCAACCGAGGACAAGCCTGTAAATTTTACCTCTGCCCAACAGTATTTCTGTCTTGCCACACAGACATGAGTCGGAGTTCAAGGACCCATGCCAGCCAGGCAAAAGTAACCTAAGAGGCTTCAGAAGGCCACATTTGGACCTCAGGCCTGAGGTTCCGCACCCGTGGTCGGACTTTCAAGCTCTATCCATCAGAGCTTCGCAAACCAGATTTGGGCACAGTGGCCACTCAGGACTGCAGCTTGCTCTCAAAAGGCACAGGTGAAATGGTGCACATCTCTGATGCTTATTGTCATTATCATTTGGCGTATTTAAGCAGCTCGCTTCAAAAATGCTTCTAAGCGACTTCCAAGAAAATTCAGGGCCAAAAACAATGACCCTTAAAACAGACCCAGCAGAAGAGCCAAGCTTCAGCCACAAGAAACATGGAGCAGCAAACGGCCACGTTTTGTGGGTTTCGTCTTAATCTTTGAAATCAATGCTCATAATTACAAACAAAAGAATACAAGGGTAGAGAAAGCTGAGCTTGATCAGATGACAAGCGAGGCTTAACCCACAAGTGAATTGTACGTTCTACAACAATTTAAGTAAAGATGTAACAGGATCAAGCATTTAGGCTTACCTAAGCTTAATCATGAAAAGTGAAACTTATTTTCAGAAAGAAAGAAAGAAAGAAAGAAAGAAAGAAAGAAAGAAAGGGGGGGAGAAGGACTATGACTATATAATTATCAGGGCTGTCTTAAGCATATGTGGCGCTGGGGTGCAAAAATCCGCCTGGCACACACACCCTGTCACCGCCGCCTTCTGGACAGAGCTGCTGCAGCCGGAGCTCGATCGGATGCCAGGTGTTGGCAACAGGGAGGGGGTTGCAAATCAAATAAAATGGCCAGGGACTCTGCTGAACCGATTTCTTTGTCGCCTGTGTTGCCCTCCCTGCTCATACGTTGCCCTCCATCTCCAACAAGGCGCCTAAAATTTGGGAGGCAAAGAAAGGGATGGAGGAAAGTTAAGACTGGCAGCCACCGGGCACCCAAGTGGCAAGCCTCTGCGGGCGGCTCGTGAAAGCCCGTCCAGGGACCTGAAACGCCCACTCGCTTTGGTCCCCTGGTGGCGCGGCACCTTAAGATTTTGACGACGACTCTGCCAGCAGACACTGGGCAAGAGGGCGGGGGGTTGGGTGGAGAGCCGCCCACAGCAGAAGAGACCACCACGGCACTCCCCGGACTCAACTCTCAGCCCCAGACTCTTGGCCTGGTGTCCCTGAGAACCTGGCACCTGGGTGCCCCGCACCCCTAGTGCATATGGGTAAGACGGCCCTGATAATTATGGGAAAGTCTTAAGTAGCAGATCAGATGTAGCTTCCTAACTGTAAAGCAGGTGTGAGGAAGCTCTGGCCATTCAGATTGTTGCTGAACTACATCTCTGATCATCCCTGGACACTGGCCATTCTTACTGGATGGAGCTGATGGGAATTGTAGTTCGGAGCCAAAGGTTCTCCATGTCTGCTTTAAAGCAATGTAAACTGGGGTAGCGATTTGAGGGGGGCATTCTTTTTCATGCTAGTTTATTCAAAGAATTCACAGCAGGGAATGACAAAGAATCACAGTGACCCTGCAAAAAGTGGAGAAAGTTTCTCCCGCTTGCTCCTTTCAGCCACTGTTGGTGGCTGGGGATGGGCTGCACTTGATTTTCTTCAGGAGGAAGTCCATGGCTCCAGTAACGAGGTACGTCTGCACAGGCAAATTGCAGGCAGTTGCTGAGGCACAGCCTGATGCTATAAAGGGAAGAGTGGCAGCATCTCCTGAAGTAGAGAATAGAGATGGAGACAAAAGTTGATTCAGTTCCCATTAAAAGGTCAGCCCTTACACATACCTTCCAAAACAAAAGGGTGTGTTGTTGTTGTTGTTGTTGTTGTTGTTGTTGTTGTTGTTGTTGTTGTTGTTATATGCCACCCCAGCCACTCTGGGCGGCTTCCAACACAATTTTAGGCAAATAGTTGTTTATCTGTTTGACATCTGATGGGAGGGCATTCCACAGGGCAGCCACCACTACCAAGAAGGCCCTTTGCCTGGGTCCCTGTAGAAGAATGTGTTCTGGGAAGGAGAAGGAAGAAGAATTACTGGGGTCCATCTTGGGCAGGCTGCTGCAATGGGTGTGGGGGACAAGCCTCTATTGAAATAACCATGCTGTAAGATATGGACTTCCTGCTTAGGGAAGTTTTTAATGTTTTGTGTTTTATTGTATTTTTAATACTTTGTTGGAAGCCGCCCAGAGTGGCTGGGGAGACCCAGTCAGATAAATGGGGTATAAATAAATTATTATTATTATTATTATTATTATTATTATTATTATTATTATTACTCCATGCAGACTGAAGGTGTAAATAGGTGAATAAGGCATGTTTTTTGAAGCTATGACAGTCTCTGCAGGGTCTCAGTTCTCCAAAGGAGCATGGACTATGGGTGAGTGCCTGGTATCTCTTGGAATCTTGCTGCAGCTTGGCAGAGAGTACAATATCAATTCTATTAGTGTTTAATTACATTTTAATAATTGACTTTTTATGTTTTTAGCTTGTTCTAATTTTTCTGTGAAAGTCTTGAGTCCTGGACTAGGAAAAGGGAATATTATTAGTATTAGTATTAATCATTTTATTCCAAACAGACCAAAATGAGAGGGGGTGGACTTTCCTGCAGCAGCCGTTAGAAAGGGATGGTCCTTTGATTCTCTTGGCTGACAGAATAGGTGAAAGGTAGGGAGCAGCTCAGTTATGAGACTTAGTGCTTGAATTCTCCAGGGAAGTAGATGCAAGACATCCGTCTTTTGCAATACTAGAGAACACTGGTGCTCTGGGACCCAACAGGAGCTTAAAGTGAGTCTTACCTGCAGTTAGCTCCCCGGCCGCAGAGATGCAATTATTTTCATCTCCTGTGCAACTCAGAGTCCCGGGTTCTTCTAAGCGGTTAGAGCCAAGCACAAAACTGGTGGGACAATTCACTCCATTCTTGGTGAGGTTCTTGGGTGGTACTGGAGGGACGCAGGAAAGAGAGAAAGCAGACCGCGTTAATAAAACAGCAATTGTCAAAGCGGGTACAATTGGGAATAAATAAATAAAAGAATCCCAAGTTCCTGGAAGCCCAAAGCACTCAGACAGAAGCAGCTGTGCATGTCAAGGGATGGAGAAATCCTCTGGCCTGCCAGCCAATTGTGGCACACTTCAGATCCCATATTCAGTAGTAACCTCATCCATATGCCCAACATTTCTCGATCTACTGGACCCCCCATGTGTGTGTGTGTGTCTACATTATCACTAGAAAGCATTCCAGACCCCCCCTTCTCCCAGAACCTGGTGAGCCTTCAAATTAGGAGAGCAAAGGGCTCAGAAGCAAAGGGCCCTCAATGCCACCCGTGGAAGGAATGACGAATGAGGAAGTGGAAGAGAAGGGAAGGGGAGATTTACTGGCAGAAATGCCATTATTCCTAGAGGCAGCATTTCTAAGCATCTCTCTGTGACTATTGAATAAAACGCAGTTGGTAAGAACTTTCCCTTGTCTTGTCCATTCCTGGCAACCTGCTGTGGGGGTTGGTTCCTCTGCTGCCTGACACCCAGGCCATTAGCTTAAGTTTGTGACATTGTAAGGGTCAGAGAGCGACATCAAGCCTTTGGTTGTCTTGAACCACCGTACAGGCACTTGGCATACAAAGGCAGGGGAGAAGCTGTTGAAATAAATCATTAGCCATCAGGGATCATTAACCCCCTTTGCCATTGAGAGCCACTCAATGGAAAACTAGCAACAGGTCCTTTTGTTGTGGGCTGTGGCAAAGGGTGATGCTGTGAGAGCAAACAGAGAAGCATGTCAGACCATGGGGCCATCTAGGCCAGTATTGTCTACACTACTGGCAGCAGCTCTCCAAGGTCTCAGACAGAGGCCTTTCCCAGTCTTGCCTGGGCATGCTGGGGATGAACCTCAGACCTTGTTCACACAAAAGCAGGTGCCACAGTCCTAATGTCCTTGGCTAACTGTCCCCGCTCCCAAAGCAAACTTATCAAGGTCTGGACCTCCCTTCACATACATTCAAGGGGAGTATTATTGCAGTTTTCTGTCATGCAGCATTTGGAAACGGTCCTCGTAAAAAACCCTCCAGCCACAGTAACAGAGACGGCTTCATTGCAAAGCTGAGAATCCTGCTGGCAGCCCCTGGATATTCCTGTGGCAGCGATTCCTCCTGTTTAAAAAACCAAAACGAAACAGAGGGGAATCATAATGGAGTTGGGGAACGTGCCTACAAGGTGGTACCTGCCTGAGGAAAAGGACAAGATGTCACCGCTGCCACCCATTGCTAAAGACAATTTGGATGGAGCAGAATTGCACACATAAAAATGGAGGAAAATCACAAAGGGGTGAGGGGACCCGTCTGCAAGGCAGACATTTTCCTGCCTATATTTTGATAGGGAAATACATTTTCCAACTATTTTGGGTTAGGGTTTCTTTAAAATAATAATAATAATAATAATAATAATAATAATAATAATAATTTGCAGAGTGACACAGAAATGAGACAGAACAGACTTCTGTAAACGCATTAGTGAAAACAGGCTGATTAACCCACCCCTGTTCTTTGTGAGTACCTGCCTGACTTCAGGAGGTAAGAGAGCGTGAAACAGAGCCTCCTTTAAAAGCCTCATGTGCCCAACAGCAGGACCGGGCCCTGGTAGTTCAGTTTTCAATGGATCAGACTGGTCCTGGAAGCTTCTCCTGCAAATGTAGCCCAGAAGTGAGCGGGCTACAGGTGCAAGCACAAGGGAAATATACGCATATACCTACCCATGTTATTCTCCTGGGCCACTGTTATGCAGATGGCTTCTGACTCTGGAATTGAACAGGTACCAGTACTGCATGCTGGGCTTTCAGTACAGACACAATTTAGGGAGTTTGCTAGCAGAAAAAGAAAATAGGGATGGAGAGGAGGAGAGAAAGCAACATTGTTTCATTATTTCATTTCATAAATTTTAAAGTATGCTTTTAAAATTGAATAATAATAATAATAATAATAATAATAATAATAATTTATTATTTATACCCCGCCCATCTAGCTGGTTTCCTCAGCCACTCTGGGCGGCTTCCAACAGATTAAAAATACTCTAAAACATCAAATATTAAAAATTTCCCTAAACAGGGCTGCCTTCTGATATCTTCTAAAAGTCAGATAGTTGTTTATTTCCTTGACATCCGAAGGGAGGGTGTTCCACAGGACGGGTGCCACTACCAAGAAGGCCTTCTGCCTGGTTCCCAGTAACCTCACTTCTCGAGTGAGGGAACTGCCAAAAGGCCCTCAGAGCTGGACCTCAAAGTACGGGCTGAATGATAGAGGTGGAGACACTCCTTCAGGTATACTGGACCGAGGCCGTTTAGGGCTTGAAAGAACAGCACCAACACTTTGAATTGTGCTCGGAAACGTACCGGGAGCCAATGTAGATCTTTCAGGACTGGTGTTATATGGTCTCGGCGGCCGCTCCCAGGCACCAGTCTAGCTGCTGCATTCAAATAATTCAAATAATTCCAGGTGGGATGCATGGATTCGTTCCTGCTCACATCCTCCTCACAGAACTTCTCAGTTGCTGTGGGAAACTGGCAAGTGCTCCCCACCACCCCTCCCTGCGGCTTCCAGCAGCCAGCATTCAGAAGCATTACTGCCTCTGACCACAAGAGCAGGGCAAAGCCATTGTGGGCAGTGGCCATTGATAGCCTTGTCCTCTGTGATTTTGTCTAATCCTCTTTTAAAGCCATCTAAGTGGCCGTCCATGGAGTTTTTGCCAACAAAGGTCCGTATAGTTAAAGCTATGGTTTTCCCAGTAGTGATGTATGGAAGTGAGAGCTGGACCATAAAGAAGGCTGATCGCCGAAGAATTGATGCTTTTGAATTATGGTGCTGGAGGAGACTTTTGAGAGTCCCATGGACTGCAAGAAGATCAAACCTATCAATTATTAAGGAAATCAGCCCTGAGTGCTCACTGGAAGGACAGATTGTGAAGCTGAGGCTCCAATACTTTGGCCACCTCATGAGAAGAGAAGACTCCCTGGAAAAGACCCTGATGTTGGGAAAGATTGAGGGCACAAGGAGAAGGGGACGACAGAGGATGAGATGGCTGGATATTGTTCTCGAAGCTACCAGCATGACCAAACTGCAGGAGGCAGTGGAAGACAGAAGTGCCTGGCGTGCTCTGGTCCATGGGGTCACAAAGAGTCAGACATGACTAAACGACTAAACAACAACAAGTGGCCGTCACTGCCTCCTGTGGGAGCAAGTACCATAGTTTAACGACGAGCTTCGTGTTGGCCTCACCTGTAGCTACAAGGGCAGCAGAAAGGTGGAGGAGAAACAGCTTCATCTCTCTGGGAACCGGAAAGGTCCGGCTTCAACAATGGCGAAACACCAAGGTCTGGTGGTTTCTGCAGCCGCAGGACTGAAAAGGTAAGGGACAGGTTAAGCCAGCAAGAGAGAATCAGCCCAGCATAGAAGGACAACGGTGTCCAAAGGGATGTCAGGCGAGACTGGGGAAAACCTCATTCTAATACCTTGGAGGTTTCCACCACCTTGTGGCTCAAATCCTGTGGAATGATATGAGCCCACTCAGCATATTCATTAACACAGCTGATTAACGTTTAATCTGGAATGTGGCTTGCCTGTTCAGTGTGCATAGGAAACATCAACAATTGATCTGAGAAAACTTGGTATACTTGTTTGCATAACATTATTCTTGTTTATAAAACCCAATTGAAAAAAGAAAAAAGAAAAACAATTGATATGGCTTTTTGGCATTCCCTGTTTAGGGAAGTTTTTAATATTTGAAGTTTTATTCTGTTTTTAGTGTTCTGTTGGGAACTGCCCAGAGTGGCTGGGGAAACTCAGACAGATGGGTGGGGTATAAATAATGAAAGTATTATTATTATTATTATTATTATTATTATTATTATTATTATTACCATTTTCCTAATATGGATGCAAATGGAAGTTTATTCTGTGTCTCACATGCCTACTGTTCCCTTCGCCTGTGACATGTGCTCTCAGAAGCCTGTCCCTTCTTGGCTATGTACACACCTTGCGGTTTGTTAAGGGTGCTGGGATCTGTAGCTGTGAGAATTCTTCTGAGGAATGAATGTGCTTTAAATGGTTGGTGTCCATGCAGCTTCCCCTTGAACCCTCTGCCTGCTTCCTGTCTGTCTCTTGTGTGTTTTTCTTTCACTCTCACTGTGAGTTTGTCTGTTTTCTGCTATGCTGGTCGCACTGACTGGCTTAAGCAATCATCTCTCTTTCTCTCCACTTTGGTGATTCCAAGCTGTAAATTGAGACCAAGAGCATTGACTGAGTTCCTCATTTTTGCAATTCAGATCAGAGTGCTCTGCCAGGAATCGACTGGTCAGCTTGGGCAGCTGCCCACACTTCAGAATGCCAGCTCTTGTATTACTTGGCAAAGGCACAAAACAGAATGCTTAGTTGTCACTGTTCATGCCACAGGCATCTCTGAAGAGAGCCAGCTGCAACCAACTCCTACTCAGAGTAGAAATGTTGGGTTTAATGATCATGACTGGACTTGGTTCTATGGGCCTACTCTGAGCCATGGTTAGTTATAACCCAACTGATTTTCGAATCTGGGGTTTTAATTTATTACACTAAGATTTATGCAATGGCTGTTCAATAAAAATGGAACTGGTATACCCACCCAGGTTCAGAATCACTTTGCTATGGCTTTCGTTGGTTTATTCTGTATTTTGTGTTCTCATTTTGTATTGTCATGTTGTGATCCGCCCTGTGATCTTCGGATGAAGGGCAGTATACAAATTTAATAAGTAATCAAATGCACCAGCTGGTTTGCATACACGGAGTATATGCCCTACAACCTAGAGCAGGCATGCAACCATCTAGACATTGTTGGACTACAACTCCCATCATTTTTAACCATTGGCCATGTTGGTGGTGGAGTCTAGCAACTTCCGGAATATCAAAGGTTCCCCATTCTTCTAGAATAAGTTCCAGAAACTTTGTATCCCTCTGAACACAGGTTAGTATGGAAAGAGTTAGCTGTAAGAGAAATCTGGGAAACACAAACTGAGCTAGGAAATGTTTATGTGTAAGCATGAATATTTAAGTGCGTGTCTCTCTCTGTGTGTGTATTCCAGATATGCAAGATAAAAAAGAACAACATAAATTGCAAGCAATAAATACAAAAAAAGAATGCAATTATTGTTCAAAGGAAAAACAAAATAACTTTTCTGTAGAAAATCAGAAGATTTATCCCAAAACAAATAACTACAATGAGAATAGGATCAGCATCATGTATTATTGTTCAGTGCACACCAGGTAAGTTCAAGCAGCAAATCAAACAGCAAGTGTTCCAGCAATAATTTTTTTAAAAAATCTACAAAACATTTATTAATCAATAGCTGTTCTGTTTATTCACAGGTGGAAGGGATGAAGGGATAAACGAAAGCTAACTTGGCCAGATCCAACTGTATGCTGGCTGAGGGGACTGCTCATGCACTTCAACAACTTTATGTGTTGTAGAATCAAACAACACGGATAAGATTAAGGATGACTGTTTGTAAGGTAGGGTGGAATGACTAAATCCTTCAACTATCAATCAAAATTTCTTTCTTTCTTTCTTTCTTTCTTTCTTTCTTTCCTTCCTTCCTTCCTTCTTTCCTTCTTTCCTTCTTTCGTTAAGGTCACATTTGCCTTACCCCAAACCCTGTTCAAACACCAACCAGCCTTAACTGGGAAGCTCACAAGTATTTTATCTGCTAAGGATTCATCTTTTACCTGTTTTTCTCCCCTTCCTAGATCTTCAAGTTCCTTGTTGAACTGATGCCTGTTGCTGAAGGGCTCAACTGCAAAGTGTGAGGCTGATGCTGCCTGTATTTATAGATGCATGCACTGTTCAGGAAAGGGTAAGTACCAGCTCTCTGTGGGGAGGGAGGAGATACAGGAAGCAGAGGGGAGCCTAGGTGGCGGGGGATGGGGTGGCAGTAACAATGAGAAAGGGGAACGGGACATTCCGATTCAGTGGAACAAGGAAATAAGAAACTAGAGGCTGCGGTTTGTGAGAGATGTTGTTATCAATTGATCTCATGCCAGTTTTGGGAGAGACCTCTTAGGCAACATCGGCCATTTGGTCAACCTGTTCCCACCCCTGACTCCCACTCACGTTCCTTCCAAATATAAACACTGGAGACCTTGATTTTGTTTGCTAATAGATGTTATGTTGAACCGCGTGGGCGGTTTTTTGTTTTTGGTACATCTAATAGAAATAAGCATTGAAGAAAGGCTTCCCCTTTCTTCAGCGAGGCTGTGAGGGGGGGTTCTGTGAGGGGAGATCCAGTGTGGTGTAGTGGTTAAGAGCGGTAGTCTCGTAATCTGGGGAACCAGGTTCGCGTCTCCGCTCCTCCACATGCAGCTGCTGGGTGACCTTGGGCTAGTCACACTTCTCTGAAGTCTCTCAGCGCCACTCACCTCACAGAGTATTTGTTGTGGGGGAGGAAGGGAAAGGAGAATGTTAGCCGCTTTGAGACTCCTTAAAGGGAGTGAAAGGTGGGATATCAAATCCAAACTCCTCTTCTTCTTCTTCTTCTTCTTCTTCTTCTTCTTCTTCTTCTTGTCTGGGCAGCCCAGGACTTCCCTACATGTTGCCCAGGCTTGCGCCCCAGGGAGGTTAATTTGGTGCTGCTAAAGCAGTGGTCTGTCTTCACCCCCTGGAGGCACATGCCCAGGGCTGTCTTAAGCATATGTGGTGATGAATTGAAAAAAATGTTTAAAAAGTACTTTTCCAAATAAAACCTGGAGTCCTTTTTTGTTGGGGATAATTGAGATGGAAATTCACAGGTGTCAAAAAAGGTTATTTATGTATGCCACTACTGCGGCCTCTGTTTTGTTGCCCCTAAATGGAAAATGAGCAACGTCCCAACTAAAGAAGAATGGTAACTTAAGCTGATGGAATATGTGCAGCCTGAAGACTTTAACATATAGAATAAGAGAACAAAAAGAACATACGTTTACAGAAGACTGGAAAATGTTTATAGAATAAATGGGGGGGGTTGTGTACACTTGAAAACGTTTGCAGCATTAAGATAAATTCAACAGTGTAAATAAATTTTGATGGATGTAATAATGGAATACTGAATGGTTTAAGTTTATGTAAAATATGCAGGGATTTATGATATGCAAAATGAACCATAGAAAGAGAAGAAGGGAAGTCATTGATATTTTAAGGATGTTTAAATGAGTATTCTAAATTATAAAACAGTTTAAGAATTTATATATATATATATATATATATATATATATATGAAGGGCTGAAATGATTTGCAGCTGAAGAAAATATCCAATAAAGTCATGGACCAGGAGTCAGCTTCACTTGCTGAGCAGCAGCCCGAATGGGGAGAAGGCAAAGGCGACTCCACCTGTACCTGACCAGGCTTCAAGGTTACAGAGCAGAAGGCACCGATGAGAACCAGCTGTCTCTGGGCTTCTTAAATGCTGGAAACAGCACCTGTAGTTCCTGGCCAGACCTGGCTGTTGCCTGCTCTCCATCTGGAGTCCCTGACCTCTAGACTGGACGTTTGGCTCTGTGATCATATGGACTGCTTCCACCTGGCAGTTTATTGTGGTGGTGCTCATGCATGAAAGCTTTTTCTAGTGTCCCCTTGGCGTCCCCATCATATTTCCCCATCTAATTCAGATTTCCTGTTTTGCAACAAATCCAGTACGTTTTTTTAAAAAAAGGAAAAAGCATATACTAGTGAAAAGTGTGCATATTAATGCATATATTGGTGAAAATGCCATACAAAAAGGCAAAATTGCATTTAAAAAATGTGTACAGTGGTACCTCGGGTTAAGTACTTAATTCGTTCTGGAGGTCCGTTCTTAACCTGAAGCTGTTCTTCACCTGAAGCACCACTTTAGCTAATGGGGCCTCCCGCTGCCGCCTTGCCGCTGGAGCACGATTTCTGTTCTAATCCTGAAGCAAAGTTCTTAACCTAAGGTACTATTTCTGGGTTAGCGGAGTCTGTAACCTGAAGTGTCTGTAACCGGAAGCGTATGTAACCTGAGGTATCACTGTATATTAGAACTTTGTACTAAAATGCTGGTGTATTTTCATTCAGGCATGTGTGGTTTTTTTTAAAAAAACCACACAGACTGAAGTGTAAACGTGAAGAACTGAGTGTTGGGGAAAAATGATAAACTGAGAGAAACTGAAATTGACAGATCTGTCCATCAGGATTAAGACAATTTTTTACATGTTTAATCAGACAAAAGTCATTGTTAACATTTGTTATAGACTGGAAACCTCCTATAGACCTTTTGCAGGAAAAGGAAATAATGATATCTGGATTTGAGGATTGGAAATAATATTTACTGATAGAAACTGGTTTTGTTGAGTGTTATACACAGGACTGGACGAAATTAATATTTTTTTTTAATATAGTGGACATATGAAGAATGGGAAGTTCTTTATTTTCTTAATCTTATTTTTTTCTATCTTTCTCTTTTAACTAATTTTTTACCCTTTAGTATTTATTTCTTTTCCTTTTTCTATTTCTATCTCCTCCCCCTTCTGTGTTTTGTTTTTAAAAAAGGGAAAAGATATTAAGTTTTGTATTTTTTTTTCTCTATAAACATTAAGAACCTCTATAAATAGGGTGGCACCCTCCCTTTGGAATGCCCTTTCATCAGCTGTCTAGGAGATAAAGAGCTACACAACTTTTAGAAGACATTGGGAAGTTTTTAATATTTGATGTTTTTATATGTGCTGAAAGCCACCCAGAGTGGCTGGGGAAACCCAGTCAGATGGGCAGGGTATAAATAGTAAAATTGGTATTATTATTATTATTATTATTAAAATAAATAAATGATTAAGACATTTTTTAAAATAACAAAGAAAGCAAAGGGTGGCTCTGTTTTCTTTCACCCTTGCTTTGATAGCAGAACTGACCTAAAACCTAAGAAGTTTTCTTCCTCTTTCCCTGCCTCCAGCTCTCACTTTTTATTACTGGTATGTGACTGCTTTTCTCCAGGCAACACAAGAACATTTACAGAGATATCTTTAGATTTCAGCTTCCTGGATCAGGTCGAAACCCAGTCTCTCCTGGCCCCAACCAGGCCTTGAGAGGCGGAGGTAAAAATGATGTGTGTTATTTTAGCTACTTTCCATGGCAGTTTATTGAAGGACAATGCAGAAGGATGTGAGGGAGGAAAATCACACCCCAAACACAGTGGGAGGAAGAGAAGTGTAAGAGCGTAAGAAGAGCCTGTTGGATCAGGCCAATAGCCCATCTAGTCCAGCACCCATTTCTCACAGTGACCAACCAGATGCCTGTGGGAAACCAGCAAGCAGAACTCGAACACAAGACCCCTCTCCTGTGGCATCCAGTTACTGGTATTCAGAAGCATTGGTTCCATCCAACTGTGGTGGAAAGCCAATAGGGCAATGGAATCCTCGGATCATATCCATGCCATACCTTTCAAACACTTTCATACCACTTTAAGAGTCGTGGCTCTCATGTTTAAAATGACATTTGTAAAAAAAAACCAGAAGCATTTTTGTTAGGGATTTTAGGACGAGATCTGACAAGAAAAAGAAAGAACCTGTTTATGTATGCTACAACAGTGGCAAGAGTCCTGTTAGCACAAAGATGGAAGAATGAGGAAATCCCAACGAAAGAACAATGGCAAGAAAAACTGATGAGCTATGCGGAATTGACAAAGTTGACATATAAACTACGTGAGAAGGACAACAGTGACTTCAAGGAAGAATGGGGTTTTTTTACAAACTATTTAAAAAGACAACAAAACGATTTGAACTCCTTGGCAGGCTTTGAATAAACATCCAAAAATTTATTAGTAGAACATATGATGGATAAGGTAATGATATGTACAATTCTATAATATGCAGAGAAAAATATGTATAAACAAATCAGAGAGGGGAGCTGAGGAAAGTCTCTGGGGGTGGGAGATGGAGAGAGGGGAGGGGATAAAAAGGGGGAAATGTAATTGGTTATGTTGATTGATAATTTATGTTGCTAATATTTTTCAATAAAAATATTTTTTTTTAAAAAAAATATCCAAGTCATGGCTTGCCTCAAAGAATCCTGGGAGCTGTTAAGGGTGCTGGGAGTTGTTAGGAGATCCTCAACAAATGACAGTTCCCAGGATTCCTTGGGGGAAGCCGTGACTCTTAAAGTGGCCTAAGAGGGCTTGAGATGAATGGCTTGGATGCCACCTTGGGCATTTCACAGAGCTCGTTGTTCCTGAACCACCTTCTTCCCCCTTAGTGGCTTTCTGTGGCTTTCTGGGGCGGGCTGCATGACACCTTGTCAAGGTTGAAGATCACTCCTGCTGAGTAAAGGGCCGTCCCCAGGGGCAATGAGCAGGCTGTCTCTGTGCTGCATCCTCTTGCCGTGAACGTAGAAGGAAGACCACCTGCGGGAAGAGGATGATGTTGGTTAGCAGCACAAAGCTTGACAGGGAAGGGTTTTGCTCAGTGGCAAATGCACATCTTCTTCACATGCAGAAGGCCCCAGACTCAATCTCTAGGTAGCACTAGGACTACCTGCAGAGCTGGGGGTGTGGGGTCTTCTATTTTTATTTATTTTTACCATCTAACATTAGACTGAATCTGCTGGTAGCTCTGTCGTACGTGTGTGTAGGAGGTGCAGTTTTGGCAACCTATGCAGCAGCGTTCTCCCCTGAATACTGGGATTCACATCTATCCAGTGATGAGGAACCTGGAGTCCTCTAGACGTTGCTGGACTCCACCTCCAATCAGCCCCAACCAGCACGGCCAATGAGCAGGGGTGATGGGAGCTGTGGTTCAGCCGAATCTGCAGGACGCCATATTGGCTATCCCTGGTTTAAATACTAATTCTCTTTTCCTGGGGAACATGATGGGGGGGGATGGCAGAAGTTTTCATTCAGCAAATGTTTCCCTTTTGGCTGAGACTTTTCTGCACATCCAAGCCTTTTGGGATATGTTGCCTGATTCTCCTCTGTGCTGATTCGTGGTTGCTTTTGCTGTGAAAGGCAAATAGGGCTGGCCACTCTGCTGGAAATCATAGTTTTAGTGTCTGTTGCTTCTTATTGTGGATTATGTGACTGAAATCAATTGACAGAGGACAGAGTACTACAGTATATGCTTTTTTACTCATACCGGCATTTAGCGTCCCAGATACCATGATGCAGCGATTGTCTGTTCCGGTGCAATTCAGCATCTCAGTCCCCTTGCAGTGGCTGGAACCAAAGACCGAACAAGCTGGACACTGCAGTCCATTGGAGGTGAGGTTCGTAGGCGGCACTGCAAAGAAAAACCCATGTAAAGCCCAGTCGCTCTCAAACTGTGAGGCACAACATATTGTTTCATGCCACCCCAATCTCTCAGCAGTGCAAGATACCAGAGGTCCTTGGACTATGCAGGGTTTGGAAATGAGGTACTGTGAAGGCTGCTTACCCCCGGTAATATATAATAACAACAACAACAACAACAACCACAACAACAACAACAACAACAACAGCAGCAGCAGCAGCAACAACAACAACTATTTATACCCCCGTCCATCTGGCTGGGTTTCCTCAGCCTTTAGATGCCTTCTAAAAGTTGTGTAGTTCTTTATTTCCTTGACATCTGATGGGAGGACATTCCACAAGGAAGTCATAAAATGACTCTTTAGTGCTGAACTGGAGCAAACAGCAGTATGGGTATTCTCCAGATTGTTGTTTGCTCCAATTTAAAGTGAAAGAGCAGATTTTCCCTGAGAAAGGAGTGGGAAGAGAAAGTTGCTGGGACTCATGCCTAGAAAGCACGGGTCAAGGAAAAACCGCTTAGAGGAGAGAAGCAGAGAGTTCCATACAGGTCAGTTCCCAACGGTTGCAGAGGTCATCCTGGCAGCAGCTAGAGATGCTCTGAAGGTGGAGCCCGGCATTGGTGGTGACACTGATGGAACCAGAATAGCAATCTTCAGCAGCAATGCAGGTCTTGAGGGTCTCTGTGGTATCATCACCACCTGGAAAATGAAAAACAGCCATTAAGAGAGCTGGTTCATTGTAGATTTTTCTCTTTTTTGCACAAAGGCTGAGGATTTGAGAACATTTGAAAAAAATATCAGCAAGAAAAGCTTGCTCCCATCCCATCACAACGTGTGCATGTACCAGTTGCTCAGCTTTGCCCTCTTGCCTCAGAGGACCTTGGTGGGAGCAATACAGAGGATCATGCCACTGAATATTAGACCCCATCTGCACTAAGGGTGCTGAGAATTGTTAGGAGAGACCCCTATTCCCTTCACAAAGCTACGATTCAGCTTTAACCATCAATAGCTCAGTTTGTACAGCACGAGACTCTTAATCTCAGGGTTGTAGGTTTGAGCACCACCTTGAGCAAAAGATTCCTGCCTTGCAGGGGGTTGGACTAGATGATCCTTGTGGTCCCTTCCAACTCTACAATTCTGTGATTGTATGGTTTTCCCATCCCAAGGAACACTGGTAGCTCTGTGAAGGGAATAGGGGTTCTCCTAAGAGATCTCAGAACCCTTAATAAACTACAGCTCCCAGGATTCTTTGGGGGAAGCCATGCCTGTTAAAAGCGTTATGATACTGCTTTAAATGAATATTTTATTTCTTTCATAAAATTTATATATCGCTTGATTGTAGGGGGAGGGAAACTTGAAAGCAGTTTACAAAAAAAGATAAAACAATGAAACGACTAAAAAAAACACAGCATACAAGAAATTTAAACCACAACAGAATAGACTAAAACCAATTAAAACTCATATAAAGTTTTTAAACATCTGGGTAGGCTTGTCTAAAACTTCAAGTGCTGAAAAGAATGCAGTGAAGGTGCAGGTGTTGCCTTAAGTCTGTGGGGAACAACAGCAGATCACTGTTATCCTCACATCCTCCTTGCAGACTTCCGAAACAGATATGCCTGCAAGCTTGAAAGCTTAAAGGAAGATTTATGGATAGCACACAGGAAAAGGAAACTGATGTTCTTTGAAGCCTAAAATCTGCAGGAATCAGAGACCCCCTTTCTCCTTCTACTGGGCCAAGGCGGGACTTGCGTGTCCCACTTTGCATCACTCACCCAAAGAGTTCATTCCCACAATGGTTAGGCAGGTGTCTTCATTCATTCTGCAGGGATGAGCCAGGCCAATGCAGCCTTCACCAGGGCTAATGCAGGTCTCACAGATTAGGCAGGAGCCTGCAGAAAGGAGCGGAGGAAGCGGAAGGAGACAAGCTTGTATAAACAAAGCCAGCTAATTAGAAATGAGGACACTCAACAGAATATTTGCATCCGCAGTGGATGCACTGGGTGAGGTCCTCCAGACTGAGATAGCTGGGCTCAGGGGCCATTGAAATCAAAAGTGTGGCATTTGGAAGTCAAACGGAATCCATTCCAAAAGTCCGTTCAACTTCCAAAACATTTGACTTCCAAGGCACAGCTTCCAGTTGGCTGCAGGAGCATCCTGCAGCCAATCGGAAGCCGTGGAAGCCACGCCAGACGTTCGGCTTCTGAAAATCATTCGAAAACCAGAACAATCACTTCCGGTTTTCGATCATTCAGGAGCTGAAACATTTGAGTTTACAGGCGTTTGGCTTCCGAGGTTCCACTGTACTTAATTCTAGCCTCCCAGAGTGGCTGGGGCAACCCAGTTAGATGGGCAGGGTACAAATTAATTATTATTATTATTATTACACCAAATAGGCAGGTCAGGGAACAGCATTTCCCCCATGACATGGACTCACCTTTACCCAGGAGAGAAGCCAGGAGGAGGCCAAGGTTGACCAGAGTCTTCATCGTGATGGGATGCCGAGCTGTTGCCTCTCTCAATGAAGAGTCCAAGTGGAAGTATATAAGCCGCAGCAGTTACATAAGGGGGTGAACAGGTAAATATAAGCTTGGCGTCCGGCTTGTTGCTTTTGATGAGAGGCACTTAAAATCCTTGGGCAGCCCCCAAGCTCCCTTGACAGCTGATCCTCTTTGTCTATTGACTGCCTCAAGGAGTCCTTTTGTGAGCCAGCTGGGTCTCGCTCGCTCTCCCATAGCCAAGGGAGCACACAGCCACCTTCATTCCACCCCGACCTTTCCCACTCTTGGCAACGAAGTTGGGAGCTTTGAGTTTCAACTTGTGGGATACAAAGAGAGTTGATGGAAAGAGGAATGCTTCCATATCTAAAAGCACATTGCACTCCTTTTTCTTTTAAATAGAAAGGGTCTTCTAACACTGCTGGGATTGAGTCCCAGTGAGCTGAGCTTTCACTCCAGTTTTTGGAGCAGTGACACAGCCCTTTGATTAGGAAAGATGCCCAGGTCCATCTGGCTCAGTACTGTCTACACAAACTGGCAGCTGTTTTCCAGGGTTTCAGGAATGGTGTCTCCTTCAGCTCCATGTGGAGACGCTGGGGATTAAAATTGGAACTTCTGCATGTGAAGAAGATGCTTTCCTGCTGAGCTACAGCCCTTCCTCACAAGGAATATTCTCTGCCTACAGAAAGAGCTGTAAAGGGAAAAGGACCTCTCCCAAGATTCTCCACCCTTTCCCTGGGCCATGAGAGAGAGATTGTTCATAGAATCATGGATTTGTAGAACTGGGACCACAAGGGTCATCTAGTGCAACCTCCTGGAATGCGGGAATCTTTTTCCAAACATGGCGCTTGATCCCATAACCCTGAGAGTAAGAGTTTCATGCTCTACCACCCGAGATTTGAGAAAAAGGGTGAAGAAAAGAGAAAATTCTGATTTCCCTCAGTAACATCACTTCTGAGAAATTTTGGCTCAGCTCTGCTTTTCACCCCAGCAGGGCAGCACACATACCATCAGCTCCCAGTTGGCATAAGAGGGCTCTGTCAATCTTTGTTTTATATAAAGTACTTAGTGTTTTAAACTTGTGAACTATCTTGGGTGCCTTGGTAACAATGGTGATAGATGATAGATAGATAGATAGATAGATAGATAGATAGATAGACAGATGATAGATGATAGATAGATAGATAGATAGATAGATAGATAGATAGATAGATAGAGATAGATAGATGATAGATAGATAGATGATAGATAGATAGATGATAGATAGATAGATAGATGATAGATAGACACATACATACACAATAAAAAATGTAAATAAATAACTTTGTTGTTGTTGTTGTTGGGTTGTTTCTCCTACCCCCACCCCACCCCAGGATGTTGAGTCATGGTTTCAGTGCTGAGTTCCATTCACAAGAAAGCTTCATCACAAGCAAAAGTCAACTCTGTAATTGGCTTATTTTAATTTCTGTCTCACAGAATCCTTATCCCATGGATTCAGGTCAGGTTACAGTATGCAAGAGCCCTACTGGATCAAACCAAAACAGCCTATCTGTTATAGCATCCTGTACTCACAGAGGCCAGCCAAGTGCCTAGTGGAGCTTACAAACATACTGTATTTTTCGTTCCATAAGACACACTTTTTTCCTCCTAAAAAGTAAGGGGAAATGTCTGTGCGTCTTATGGAGTGAATATGTGGTCCCGGGTAGCGGCGGAGCTGGGGACTTTGGTTCCCAGAGTGGCAGGGCGTGGCCTGTGCGAGTGTCCTAATGGCAGCGCCCATGCAAACGTCCCCCGCCCACACGAGGGGGTGGGGAAAGGCGAGGCGGGGGAAGAGGGCCTTAGAACACTTTTTAGAGTTCCCTTCGTCCGAGGTGCTCTGTGACTTGCATGAGAGCAGCCAGGAGCCAGCACGGAGGGGGATCTTTCTACCTCACGTGCTCTGTCAGATTGGGACAGAGAGCTTTTTTCTTGCTTTCCTCCTCTAAAAACAAGGTGCATCTTATGGTCAGGTGCATCTTATGGAGCGAAAAATACAGTAGGTTCCTTGCCTTTGATGTAAAACAAGGATGGACCCTTGGCATGTTGCTGGGCTCCCACTCCCATCAGCCCCAGCCAGTGGTTTAGCCAATGGTCAAGAATGGTGGAAGTTGCAGTCCAGCAGGCATCACAGAGTCCCCATCCCTGATGATAAAACCTTGAAATGTTGATTGACCTCGAGACTGCTCAGGAACAAAAAATATGCACACTCAAGTAAAAGAACACAGAACCAAATGTTAGGCACTGAGATTGGAGGGATTCCAGTTACTTGCTTGCAATTTCAGTGGTTCAATGGTCCAGGGTCACTTTTTTAAAAAGAAGAATAATGAAGGTGATCCATTAGTGTTGGCTGTCCCCAAGAGAAGGAGGAGTTTTTTCAAACAAGATTGGGTGTTTTTCTTTTTCAAAGACGGATGTCAGTCAAGTATTAACATGACCTTGATGTAAAAATCCTTGAAGGAGACCCCAAATACTTGAGGTTAGGAAGCGCCTTACTGAAAATGGGGCCATGATGGAATCAGCACACAACACCCTTCAACTGGGCCCACTGCCGACTCTAGTCAGCTACGTCTGTGAGCAGGTCCGACATTTAAATCGCCCACAATGCCCTGGGGCAACACTACAGCAGAGGCATTTAGTGGATACAGTGGTACCTCAGGTTACAGACGCTTCAGGTTACAGACTCTGTTAACCCAGAAATAATACCTCGGGTTAAGAACTTTGCGTCAGGATGAGAACAGAAATTGTGCGGCGGTGGCAGGGCGGCAGCGGGAGGCCCCATTAGCCAAAATGGTACCTCAGGTTAAGAACAGTTTCAAGTTAAGAACGGACCTCCAGAACGAATTAAGTTCTTAACCCGAGGTACCACTGTAATTGCCATGGTGGTTTGCTTGCAGCTGCCTATCTCAAACTGTGGAGCCATAAACCTGCTGCGGCAGACATGAATGTAGATGGGGGCCCACCAGAGAGCATTTTGCTGGGTAAGGGACCCTCAAACCCAATCCAGACTGGCAGTGGGATCAGAAACAAAAGGCCCCTACTTCAAATCCATCCTCCTTAAGAGATTCCAATTGGCAAATAAGGCTACAATTGGCAAATAAGGCTGTATACACATTAGCAGCTGAGGATGCAGAAAGATTGTTGCCCTCAGTTGTGTTTTTATTTAATTTGGCAATTGTATCCATTTAGTCGTGCTTTTATCTATTTGCGCGCTGCACAATAAATGCTCATTTACCTTCCCATCTCTTGGGGCTCATGCACACTTTCCCTTGAGTCCAGGCTTAGTTGTTCCGTTTTTAATTTTGTCTGGCGTTCTAAGTTTCAACCTTTTTACCTCAGATTTTATTTGGGTTTTATTTGCGTTCATTTTTCTAGTCTGCTTTCCTGGTTGTTTTCACCTCTTCCTATGGCAGCTAGGTTGAGCAAGTGCATTCAAAAAAATAAATAAATCATTGAGGGTCGTATTTCCACTAGACTCAATTTTTCGGACCTGCTCACAAATGAAGCATGAGCAACCATGTTGGGGGAATTTGTCTACAAGTCTCCCGACCTCCTTTACATCTGAGCACCTGCTCTGGAAGCGACTGTTTCTTTTATGAAATTATTTGAACGAGAGTGCTTATTACAGCCTCCCCCAGTTTTTGAGCCTGCATTTCTGGGGCTGAAGGGATCTGTAGTCCAAAATTTATGGAGGGCATCGGGTTGCAGAAGGATGGCTCAGCATTTATGTTCGTAAATGAATCTTGGAGGGATGTAATGGCTCCAAAGAGGCACACAATGGGATGCTATTTCCAGGAGGAAAGCCTGTTGCCAGATTCTGAAAGGGGCCGAGTGCTTGGGCAGAGACTCTGAGGGAGGAATTGAGCTGAAGCTTGTTCCAAAAGGAATCGGGTAACAGTAGAAGTGGATGAGTCAAGAGAAACAAGCTCAAATTGAGGGCTGATAGAGTTGTTTCTGTTGGCACGCGCGTTTGGGGCAGAAGACAAACAGTGGGGTTTCTTAGGTCTGATCCATCTGGTACCTGGACAAAATACCTGCCACCCCCACCCCACCCCCAAAAAAGCTTTCATGCTACTGGATCATCTACTCGGACATCCAGCTGCCCATTTAGGCCAAGAGATTGGGGCCCTAAGCTATAGCTTGTTTAGCTTATACATAAATCCAGCACTGCCCGCTCGCCTCATTGTACACTACTAGGAAGCAGGTCTCAAGTGTATTCAGTTGGGGCAGGGGTCTCCAACATGGTGCCCCCCACATCTTCCCCCCTGAGTCCACCTGCCTCAATGCCCCCTGAGTCATGAGTTGGCAAGGCTGGTTGCCCTTCTATCCATGGAAAAGCACATGGGGTTGAAGAAGGAAGCTGGAAAAAGTTGCTCTCTTTCCTACTTCCTCTCCCAGCTCTACTCGCTTCTAAAGGCTCAGATTAATCACAAAACGTCGAAGAGGAAGCAATAGAAAGCAATGGCTTTGCTTTCACACCTCATGAAGCCAGTTCCTGTCACCTGCTTTTTCTTTTTTAAGACGATGGTTTTAATAATGGTGTAATGAATCAAATGAACACATTTCAAATAGGAAGCTTTTTAATTTTTTCTCATCTCATAAAAATTGCACGCTGCTTGACTGTAGCGACAGCACGGTTTGCAAAAAAAAAGCTAAAAAGCAGGGGGGAAATGAGAAAAATCTACAACACTTTAAAGTTAAAGCAGATTGCTATCTCCTTAACTTTCTAAGCATGTGGCAGTAACAACTGAATTAATACATCTAAATAAGTACTGAATACATTAGTAACTGCATGTTATATCATTTATTTCGCAGGGTTGCTCTTGGTATTTATTTATTGCTTGCTTGCTTGCAATTAATAAGAAGTTTCCCGCCAGTTTAATGCACGCTCTGAGAGCGAGCGAGAGCGCATGCGCTTAAAGGAGCAGGTGGGACTCGCCCGTCGGGAAGCAAAACCTGACTTGAACAGAAAAAAAAGAAAAGAAACGACGGCAGGGGGCGCTCGTGCCTCCGAGCCAACGCGGCCTTGCCCTTAGGCGCCTGCGCAAAAGCTCCTGGCGGACTCATCCAGGTGGGAGGAGTCTATGAGCGGCGGGCGGGCGAGAACATACCATAGAGCTGAGCGTCGTCGGGATCCGGCGCTTCCGGCCGGCCAGGGGAGTTTTGCTACCGGGTCACGGTGGTGACAGAAAGTGGCGGGGAGATGCCGGAGATCGCAATCCGACATGTGGTGTCTGCCAGCAGCTCCGACCCGGTGAGGGCGAGGCCGCCTTTCTAAAAAGGACGCTCCGTGGCCGAGGGAGGGGAGGGAGGTTCCGTTATTTCTCCTCGGCGGTTGGGCGCAACCATTCATATCTAGGATGGGGGTGGTCGGGAGGAGTTGGGTTTTGATTGGTGGAGCCTGGAAGAGCCCATTCTGGAGGGGGGGGAGAGAGGTGGGTGATAAATTAAGGGATAGGAGACCAGAGGAGATTTTTGAGTGAGGCCATATGTAGGGTGAAGTGATAGGGTGGGGAGTGGTGGAGAGGACAACACACCATACATTTAAAGCGCAGACCCAAGAGTCCTGGGAACTGTTGCTTGTGCAGGGTGCTGGGAATTGTAGCTCTGTGTGTGGCAAACTACAGTTCCAGTGGAGGGGGTGGGGAGTGATGGGGAGAACAGCTGTGTACACACCATACATTTTAAAGCACACATACGGACATCCAAGGGTCCTGGGAACTGTAGTTGGTCCTGCAAATTGTAGCTTTGTATGGGGCAGACTACACAGTTTGTAGGATTCTTGGGAGTGAGAGGAGCGGATTGTGTTTTAAATGTATGGTGTGTGTGCAGCTGAAGAAATCACAGTGCGGATGATGTGGGCAAGACATTCCTGCTCTAGATGAGAGATTCTTTCCTGCCCCTTCTTTTTTACCCTTCTCATCTCATCTCTCTTCTTGCCCCAGACGCACTGTGCTGAGAACCTGCTTAAGGCCGACACCTATCGCAAGTGGAAGGCCGCACAGGCTGGGGAGAAGCACATCTCTGCCATACTACAGGTGAGTTTTTGTTAACCTGAGCATTTGAAATCTGCCTCAACTCCCCCACATGCACTTTGTAGGACTGTTAGGAGTGTAAACAGGGCAAGAAGCGTGTGATGCAATTTCTTTGGGGCTAAAATACCTGGGATTGGCTTGCACAATTAGTTTCTTGTGTACTTAAACAGCTGAACTTCTTTCTTAGCTACGCAAATACCTTACTTGGAAGGAAGCTAAACTGAATCAGGTTGTAGGCTTAGATAACAGCTGTCTTGATTTTGTAGAGAGTGACAGCTGGACAGGATGTCGGCATGGTGATGGAGCTTGCTGGTGGAAATATGTTCATACACCCTGATTTATGCTATTGTGTCTCCAAGTGATTGCAGGCAAAGTATCTACCTGGTGCCTAGAGAATAACTTGCACCTAAATATTAGCAAGACAAAGGAGATGGTGTTGGACTTTCGGAGGAAGAGAGGGGAACTAGCCCCGTTGTATATCAGGGGGCATTGTGTGGAGAGAGTCTCTTCCTTTAAATTCCTGGGAGTTTACCTTAGTGAAGACCTCACTTGGAAAAACAATATAACTCAGGTGGTTAGGAAGGCCCACTTCCTCAGGGTCTTGTGAAAGAACAACGTTAAACAACAATTGATGACCTCCTTCTACCGGTCCACAATAGAAAGTGTCCTCTCATATTATATCACAGTGTGGTACGTTGGCTTGACAGCCACGGACAAAAAGTATTTACAGAGGGTGGTAAACACAGCACATGATATCATGGGCCTGTCCCCTGAGCCCACTAGATGACATTGCAAGGGATCGTTGCCTTAGGAGAGCAAGAAAAATTCTCAGGGAAGATTCACACCCTGGTCAGCACCTCTTTAATCTTCTACCCTCAGGCAGGAGATATAGAAGTATAATCAGTCGTACCAGCAAGCTAAAAAACAGTTTCTATCCATGGGCTGTTGAACGGAAAATAATATAGTGCAACTGACTTTCAGGGTTGGTGTGTTGTGCGACAAGCACAGAGAGTGCAATGAGATTGAGTGTTTGTGGGTGGGGGAGGCTCGGTTAATTTCATTGTACACAGGTTGTACATTGACAATAAAGGTATTATTATTATTATTAGTGGCTGTGGAGGGGGAAACGTACTGTGGGAACTGGCAATATTTGTAGCATTGGCAAATAACAAACCTCATGCGTGTGTTTAGTTGCAACTTGACTTAGGTTTGCTATTGGCATTTGGCTTACTGTGGTTGCATTGCTTCAAAAATGGTACTATGTTGGCTTGGGTGTGCTCAGTGGGTTGCCAGGTCCTCATGTCCACACTTCCCATTGAGCTGCTTTTGCCACCCATCTGTCCCTTTGGTGGGGGGGGGTAGAAGCCCTGTTTTGGGAAGTCATGCAAGCATGACCTCTTGAGAGGTCAACTCCAAAACCAGGCAACAGATTAGCATCTCATCTTTATGTCATAGCTTGGTGGATCACTTGCAGTTGGAAGTCTGAATGCAGCCCAGCAGCTGTGCATTGTGACCACCAGTGGTTGACACCCCCACTGCCATATTTCCCACAACAAAAATAGGAAGTGTGACAGGCCTTCAGTGAGAAAGCCATAGCCCTTTGGTAGGGTATATTGTTTGCATGCTGAAGGTTCCAAGTTCAATCCCTATTCACTGTGCCTAGAAGGATCTTGGGCACCAGCACTGGGAAGGGAAGGATTCTGTGTGAGAGCTTGGAGAGTCACTGCCAGTTAGAGTAGACAGTTCTCTGGTGTAAGACAGCCTCCCCCCAACCCTGTTTCTTCCAGATGCTTTGGTCTACAACTCCCATCAGCCCTAGCTAGCACAGCTCTGTTGGCTGAAATTAATGGGAGTTGCAATCCCAAAACATCCAAAGGGCACCGGGTTGGGGAAGGCTGATATAAGATTTGATTTGGTATGAGGTGAGTGTATGTGCATGCATACATACATATCGGCAATCATGCATGAATGGGACACTGTGTTCAATTTGTCAGAAACTTTAGAAGCTTGGGCTGAAAGTCAACATTTCTGTGTGTTCCCTAACCCTTGGCTGAGGCTGTCGTGTCTCCCCACAGTTTGAGAAAGAGGAGCAGATTCACAGCATTGACATTGGCAATGAAGGCTCCGCATTTGTTGAAGTATTGGCTGGCAGCTCTGCCTCCTCCAGTGAGCAGAACTATGAGGTGAGCGAGTGCCTGTGTGTGAGAGACTGTGGAAGGGCCTCATTCCTCACCCAACCTGAAAGCAAGCTGTTTTTTAACACAAGGCTGGTGGTTTGGGGCTTTGCAGGATCAGAGTTGTGTCCTCCTTGCAATTTGTTTGGGCTGTCGCATTTGGTTTAGAACACCCCCCCTACTGTTTTCCTAGTCTGTGGGGTTGAAGCAGTCTACTAATGGGGGTCCATTTCACAAAAGCTGGAAGTGGTACTTAAACCTAGTTAAAGAAAGCCCAAACCTAGAGATAGTGGCAGTGGGGACCAGAGTCACATATGAGTGGCAGTCCAGCAGCGTAGACTAGCTGCCACTTGAATGCAGCCACATGCAAAACAAACAATGTTAGACAAGTCAAAGAAAGTGCCATAGAGACATGGAGCAGCATGTGGGTAGAGAGGAGCATTTGGCAGTTTTCATCAGAAGCCATAAATATGACTCAATGTTCCTCTCTAGTTCCCCACCACCACCTCCTACCTCTGTGAACCCATTAGGCTGGCATCTGTTAGAGGCTAAAATGCAATCCCTTTAAGCCTGCAGTGCACCCTGACCTCCACCCCAGTCCTTTCCCTCTCACCTCAGGTGCTGCTGGTCACATCCTCCTTCATGTCCCCCTCGGAGAGCAAGAGCGGCACCAACCTCAACAGGGTTCGTATGTTTGGACCAGATAAGCTTGTGAAGGCCACAGCTGAGAGAAAGTGGGACCGGGTGAAAATCATCTGTACCCAGCCCTATACCAAGGTTTGTGTGGAAGTACAAATGATACAGGATATAAGGGATGCTGGCCAGTGTCAGGCCTGAGTTCCTGCATTCATTTCTCGGGTTTGGTAAGAGTCTTACTAGGCTTGCCTTCATTAGCCTGATACTCTCTAGCTACTTAGGATTACAACATGCCCTCATCAGTTCTAACCAGCACGGCCATGTTGACTGGAGCTGACAGGAGTTGTTGTATGAAATGCCTGGAGAATACCAGGTTGGTGAAGGCTGTGCTAGCCAGTCACGGGTTAGTTACTATCTCTCTCCACTGCCCATCTGTGAAATGGGTTTCATTCTGGCCGGTATTACAGGAGTGGTTTGAAACTGAGAAAGGGTAAAGTACTTTGCATTCTGCAATAGAAATGATTATTGTAATTGCTCAAAGAACATTTATGTTATGGAGTTCTGTACAAATGCCAAAAATCATAACAGCAACAGCAGCATGAAAAGGCTGATGGCTAGCATCTCTACTAATCTGGTGAACAGAGGATGCAAATTTTTAACTGCTTTAGGTAGTTAATCTATGGGTTCCCCATCTAAAGATGAGGTGAAATCAGAGAACATTAACGTGGGATGGAAATAACTAAATTCTTGTATAGGGATATTATTTTGAGCAAATTCCTGTTTATGTTTACTCTGAAATTCCAATGAGTTGTGGAACTTCCAAGTAAGTGTGTAACAGCATTACTTGGGCTAACTTCCAGCAAAAGAACATGTAAACTCCAGAGTTGTGCATATTCTTGGCATGAAAAATATAGTATCAACTGTTTATCAGGGTGATTGTTTACAAGGGGAGCAATTCCTGGTAGGTGGTGTCAGTCTGATGTATGCCTAACATACCAGTAAGCAGGTTCTGTTAACTGAGATGCCTTTGGACTCTGAGGAGTGTGTGATGATGATAAGAGAGAGGTGCCGCCTGGGAGGAGGGGCCGACAAGTGCTTAGGACTGCCGGATTGATAAACCTGACTCCTTTACTTGAGTTTCTTGCTTTCCTTCTTAGTCCTTGACTTATGGCCTCTCCTTTGTGAGATTCCACTCTCCTCCAGAAAATGACGAGGTTCATTCCAAAACCGCTTCGCCAGTAAGTGCTCCAATTACCTGAATGTTGTCCGCTCTTTTGCTGCCATTCCTTGGCTGATTTGAAACCCTCGCTCTCTCCTTCCTGCTCTGTGTATTCAGAAGCTCACCAAGCTGGGGCAGTTCAAGGTCAAGGAAGACGAGAACGACTCCCTGAAGCCCGGCGCACTTTTCTTCAGCCGTGCCAGCAAACCCCTCGTCTCTCCACCTAAAGGTAGCCACAGTACCTATGGCATAGGTGGGGAACGATTTCCAACTCAAGGGATGCGTTTCCCTTCTGGGCAGATGTTCGAGGCCCATATGCCATTATGGGGGCAGAGGTGCAAAAGAGGACGGGGCCCTGAATATAAGTCTTATCTTTGTACAGTAGGCTAGTTTCTGCACACACTCCTCTCTAGCCTCCATCTAGATAAGGAATACACATTATCAGAGGTCAATTGCTCAAAACTACTCAGGGTCACTGAGGGGTGCGGTCTGGGGAAATGACTTGGTGGCCAGGGGAGGGTTCTGAGGCCAGAGAAGGCCACAGACCTGAGAGGCCCTACGCTTGGTATATTGCTTCCAGCTGGCTAATAATGAGGGTTACTAGGTCAAGCCATGGGTCCATTGCATCCAGTTTTCTGTTTACCTCAGTGGCCAACCAGCTGCCTTTGAGATGCTCGCAAGAAGGGCATGAAAGCTACAGCACTCTCTCACCATTGCTCCTTGGGATCTCGTATTGAATGGTATCTGGAAGCCCTAAACGGCCTCGGCCCAGTCTACCTCAGGGAGCGTCTCCACCCCCATTGTTCAGCCTGGACACTGAGGTCCAGCGCTGAGGGCCTTCTGGTGGTTCCCTCAGTGTGAGAAGTGAGGTAACAGGGAACCAGGCAGAGGGTCTTCTCAGTAGTGGCACCCACCCTGTGGAACACCCTCCCATCAGATGTTAAGGAAATAAACTACTATCTGACTTTTAGAAGACATCTGAAGGCAGCCCTGTATTAGGAAGTTTTTAATGTCTAATGTTTTACAATTTTTTATGTGCTGTAAGCCGCCCAGAGTGGCTGGCGAAACCCAGCCAGATGGGTGGGGTATCAATACTATCATTATTAATTGTTGTTGTTGTTGTTGTTGTTGTTGTTATTTTATTATACTGCAACCGAACATGGAGGTTCCATTTACCCATGGTTATTAATAGCTATTACTAAGGAGAGTCTTAAGCAAGTTTGTGTCGGTGGGGCCGAGAGGTGGCCTTTCTTTTTCTTTTCTTTTATTCAGCAATGTATTCATTTATTTCTAATAGTAATTAATATTTTTAATAAGCTTTATTTGCACAATAAAAGCTACACATACTGAAACACATTAAAGAAAGAAAAGAAAAATAGCAATAATTAAAAAAGAAAGAAAAAATAAGAACATTCAACGAAAAATCTTATCAGAAACATACATTAATTTAAGGGATACCATCCGTCGTTGACATTGTTATAAACACATATTTCCAGTGAGATGGGTGGGGTATTAATATTATTATTATTATTATACTGCCACCGAACATGGAGGTTCCATTTACCCATTTTTACTAATAGCCATTAGCAAGGAGAGTCGTAAGGGAGTTTGTGTCAGTGGGGCAGAGAGGTCGCTTTTCTGTTGGCTCTGGGTTGAACCATAGCCATTCACATGCAAAGCTCTGTGTGCTCCCACTGTAATGCTGTGACGACAAAAGGTTTCTCGTGCCATCCCTGAAAAAGCATTCCTTAACAAACAAACAGAAAACCCAAATGCGCTCTTCTGCGTGCACACTTCATAGCATCAGCACCGCATTTCGTAACACATTGAGAATGATTATTCATTACTGTTGTTGCAGCCTCTCAGAACAACCAGCCCTCACCCAGTTACGCCGCTGCCTCGTTGCAAACCAGCGTGTCCAGTTCCCCCGATCCTTCGCCATCAGCCGCCGAAAAACCCACCACCAAAGCCTCTCCCAAGGTTAAAAGCTGATTTCTGGGTGAATAGGTTGGGTGCCAAACTTTATCCTTGCGTGTTAGCCTAAAGTAGGGCTGCCGGTTGTTCCTTTATTGTTTTAATTAACTATGCTCTGATTAATAGTTTTATAGTACTTTTGTGTGTTCAAACTGCTTCATGTTCATTATCTAATTGTAATCTTTACAGCAATCCTTTAAAGCAGATGTGGGGAATATGTGACCCTCCAAATGTTTGTCAGACTACAGCTTCCCTCAGCTTCAGCCAACATGGTTGGATGATGGGAGTTGGAGTTCAGGAACATGAGGTGGGCAACTGGCTCCCCATTCCTGCTTTAAGGAAAACTGATATTATTATTATTATCCCCTACACAGCAGTTGAGACACTAAGACTTAAGGCTAAGGGCTGTGTACAGACCCTCCAAGAGGGTTTTTTAATTCTCCTTCACGATTCCAATTTTCCCCATTTTTAAAAATGAAAATGTTTTAAAAACTTATTACTGTCTGCTCCCATAGATTGCTTATTGTGATGCCAAAAAGGCTTTTTGTTTTATTTTTGGGTACCCTCAAATTTATCCATCAAAAACCAATATTCTTTTTACTGGCATCTCCTGCATGTCCCCAGCTGTGATGCCAGAAGTTTTTTTTATGACCCCATTTTAAGACCGCCAATATGTGTGCTTGGATGGAGGATTAGCCAAGCTCACTTTTACACGTTGCCCTGTTGCCAGACAGTTTGCCATGGGTGGGTCAGTGCAACCATCTGTCTGAAAATGCTTAGCTACTCCTGGCTGTACTTTTAAATAAATAAGGTATTCTTCATTGTATCAAATAGTAGATTTCAACGGAAGTCTCACAAAGTTCAACGAAAAAAGCAGAAGACCCAGTGGAACTGTAACAACCCTTCATGTGGATTATTGGACTCTATGAACAGACAGGTGGAATAGACACTTATAGACGTGTGGACCTTATGCATGAACAGACTAGAGAATGAACTGATCCACTGGGTCTTCTGCTTTTTTCGTTGAACTTTATGAGACTTCCGTTGAAATCTACTATTTGATACAATGAAGTATACCTTATTTATCTAAAAGTACAGCCGATTACGTCTTGTGTGTTTATTGGGTATGTTTCACATAACCATAGGTTTGTTGTTTTGCTAATGTAGTTTAAAAACAAACAAACCAGGAGCAAGTCAACCCCTGAAGTATACAAATCTTTACTATAGGTTTGTCCCATCCCGTGATCCACTGCATTTCCTCTCTATATGGTTGTTAGACTACTCCTCTCATCATCCCTGGCCACTGGTCATGCTGCCTGAGGTTAATGGGAGTTGCGAGCCCAACAACATGTGGAAAGCCACAAGTTGCCTTCTTACACCATGAGTAAGTCCCTGTGGCCTCTGGGCGTCTTACCTTTTAGTAGGCCTGCATAGTTTTGCACTGCATGTTTCCTTCTGCTCACAGGAGCCCACGCCGGTCAAGAGGAAGTTTGAATTCAGCAAGGAAAATTCTGGTCTCTCATCTGCAGCCAATAAACCCCACCCTGATACTCCCCGCCCTGCACAACCAGCCTCCAAGAAACTCAAAGGTGTGTATGTGGGGGCTGCATTTTGAAAATGGGCCTTGGGAGTCCTCTCGTACACTGGGAGAAATTGGGGGCTAAACGTGGGTTTACTGTAAGTTACTTGCATTGATAAGTAACTTTGCAGTGCAGATCTTAACAAATTTACTCAGCAGTTAAATCCTTCCATATTGCTTCTTATTAAGTGTCCATGGGGTTGCATCCTGAGTCTTTAATATGCCCATGCTCGTTCTTAGTGGTAGCATTCCAGCTATGGAATTCCCTCCCTACAGAAATCAGATAGTCTGCCTTTTTAACTGCATTCTTGAGAAATGTTAAGGATTTTTCTATTTGTCCAGGCTTTTGGAAGATTGTTCTATCAAGATTTTACATGGCTGGTCCCTGACAACCACACACCTTGAGGGCACATTGACCTCTGCAGATGATTTTGATAGTACGGAAGAGACTGAAGTTCTTAACTGCTGGAAGTCCCTTTTCGTTCCCCACCCTCTCCCAAATGCTTTTTTGACATCCAGCAATACGAGCTGTTGCCTGTATGCTTTCACAGCCATAAGGATTAGAAACTTAGTTCTTTAAAAAAAAGAATGTTGAGATAGCAGGATGTCATATGCTGCTCCTAGTTCAATATTCCATGCAGAATCACCCACTTCCAGCAACTATTTGCACAGGGATTAGGACACAGCTTGTTCAGCATCACATTTTGATTGATTCGTACAGAAGAATAGCTACAGATCTGTGCATCCCCTCCTCCTCCTCCTCCTAAATGACTTTGATTTGCTCTTTTTCCCCCTTTACCAGCTTCTCCTTCAGCACTACCTTCCCCAAAGACGCCACCTTCCAAAAAGCCTCCGCAAACTCAGTCTTCAGAGGGGACAGCAAACGTGTCTTTCCAGCGTCTCCTGCAGGGAACTGTGTTCGTGTTGAGCGGCTTCCAGAATCCATTCCGCTCTGAGCTGCGGGACAAAGCCCTAGAGATGGGTGCAAAGTACCGACCAGACTGGACCCCTGACAGCACTCACCTCATGTAGGTGTCCTGCAAACCACTGGATCTCCCTGTGACTTCTAAAACTTTGTTTCTCTCTACCCCAACCCCTAGATTTTTAAGACTGTACAGTCCTGAAGGCTTCAACCAGTCATTAGTTTATATCTTGTCGACTTGCTGCTTTACCAGAAACATAACAAGCCTTTGGTACGAGAAGTACATAAAAACATGCAACTGCTTCTTTCCCTGCACCTCATCTCCCCCAAAAAGATCAGATTTTGCCAGGTCTTGGAAATGGGGTAGCATTAGAGAGTTCCCCTGCTGTTGCTGCTGCTTATAATTCTCACAGGCTGTCGCCTTTTTTAATATAGCCTACAAAAGGAAGCTTAGGGATCTTACCATAAAAATGCAATAGCAACAAGCTAAACAATTTGCAAATCAGCATTGCACATGTGATTTTTAACACAGACCCATTAAAATAAGTAGCACAATAATATTAATCCCAGATTTTTTTTTATAAAAGTATTACTCTACCTTCTGTGCACGTGGTAAAGATGCTAGACAGCAGCCTTCATCAACCTGGTAACCTATATGTTTTTTACTACAACTCCCATCAGCCTCCAGGCCTCACAGCCATGGCTGGGAGTGATGGGAGTTGCTGTCCAACACATCTCCAGGCATCAGGTTAATGCTGGCTGCTATAGGCAGTTGCAGGGTAGCTCCAGTAAACTAGGGCTGCTAACCAACAGGGAACTATGTAAATGTACAGCCTGATCCTGTGCAGGTCTGCTCAAGGGTTAAAGTTGCAGCTGAGTGCATTAGAACTAATTCCAATTTCCACCACAACGATCTGCCTTTTGAAGTGACCAATTTATAATGGTTGTGCTTTCTGCCAGCTCTTCTGCTCTTAGTGCTGGTTAGTAGAGAGAAACATGTTGCTATGCCCTGAGTGCCCTGCTGTGCTCTCTCCCCTTCCAGCTGTGCCTTTGCCAACACACCCAAGTACAGCCAAGTGAAAGGGCTCGGGGGCACGATTGTGCGCAAGGAGTGGATCCTGGACTGTTACCGCACAAAGCGGTGCCTTCCCTGCAAGCGGTGAGTTGGCGGGTGGGGGCTGAGCCTAAAGGGCCACTCTGTCAAGGATCCTTGCAGCATTGCAGAGATGGGGAACCTGTGGTGGTAAAACTCGAGTCTCCTGTCATCCACTGGTAGCTGTGGCTGATGGGATTTGGAGTCCAACAAAATCGAGAGAGTCTCCCTCTCCCCACTGCATTGGGATGGGAGGTTTGGTTTCAGCTACATCTGGGTTTGCAACGGGTGTGTTCCTTTTGCCAGCTACCTGATGGTAAGCCCAGAATCTTCCAGCAGTGAGAAGGAGGATGAGAGCGACGAAGACACCCCCACCCCACACCACAAACCCCTTGCACATCCGCAGGTAATAGAGCACCTCAGTTCATATGGAGTAGGCACAGCTCTGGCAGACTTCTTTTGTCCTGAGAGGAGTTGCTAGCACCCCACTGGCACTAATAGATCAGGGCTGTATGTCTGCACACACATTCTGATTGAAAAGTAGGGTTCTTCCTATAAGGTTCTTCCAATGAAAGGGGGTAAAATCAAGCCCTGTGTTTACTTCTCATTGCGTAATTTACACAGAAAAAAACCTACTACATTGCCATCTGCCTAGGATATTACCTGCATGGTAGTAAACAGTATCCTGATATTTGAGCCACTTTACATTTACAATTTTCTATCTGCATCAGACAAAAAATATATCCCCAGAAGTCTCCCGTTTTTTTGCCTTTAGCAGGGTTTTTTGTGTGTGTGTCCCTGCCAGTGTTAACATACTGGGGAGAGGGGGGATGACACCTTATGTGGTTTTTGAAACAAAACTGAACTGTGGCACTGCTTTAGAGAATAAAACTTGCCCCCCCCCCAAAGTGTGGTGTTGGTTACTTTGAGTTGAAGCAGGTCAGTTGTTTCTGTTGTTCAAAAAGGTTTTTAAATTAACTGAGAAGACAATGTTCCCTGGTTAACTGGGCAATGCATTTAAAATTCTCTGTGCTGTATACCTTTTTAATAAAGGATAAGATTGCAGGTGCCATTTTAGAGGCATCCTCTCCTTCATGAGATTGAAGGGGAGAACTGCTCTGACGTGAGCACTGCTTTTATTTGACAGAGAGCTGACGTGCCCAGCTCCAACCACAAGCCCAAGACCCTTGCCAGCCCCAAAGCTGTACCCAGGGCACCGAAGAGGGCATCCTCTGAAGAAGAGGAGGAGCCCACTACCTCTCGGAGCAGTGGCATCCATAACAACTCGCAGGCCCAGGCAGCTGACTCTGGAGCATCCAGCAGCGACGAGGATCCTAGAGGTAGGTCTGAGAAGCCCTGGTTCTACCTGCATGTTGGAGCAAGAGAGCTCACTTTCAGACTCCCCCTCCTGCTTCATCTTCCTGTAAGAACCACCTTGCAGGGTCAGACAAAAGGTCCTTCCCGTTGAGCATCCTATTTCCACCAGCAGCCAGAGAGGTGCCTCTTGGAAAGCTCACAAATGGGGCACAACTGTGATGGCCACCCTCCCCCCCCCCTGCATTTTTTGCACCCCTGGGTAATGAAATCCATGAAATGATTATGATTAAAGGAGCAATCTTGAACCTTCTGCTTATCAGTTCCACTACATGAAGCTCAAGTTACTAGGCAGTTTTATAAACCATTTTTATCTGTGTATACCAGGCCCGATTCAAGGTGCTGACTTGAGCATATAAATCCCTCATTACTTTGGGCCCAGACAGCTGAAGGGCTGTCTCTTCCCACATCTGCCAAACTGAGCCCAACACACTGCAAGGCAAGGCAGGGACATTTAGTTGTTCCATCCAGGGATCAAACCGCAACCTAGGCATTAGCAGCACCAACTGAGCTGTCTAAGCTGTGGGTCTTCTCTCTGGACCCCAGCAGCCCTTTTGAGTGTTCCCTTCCTGAGCCACCAAGCCTCTTGATTCTTTGCTTCCCATTGCCACTTGCTCACCTGTCTTTCAGGTTTTTGTGCAATGCTGTTAAGAAACTCCATATCTCTGGCAGCTACGAAGGAGCTTGAAGGAGCAGGCAGTGGGCATTAATCTGCCCATTCAAATGTAATGGCATAGTAATGGCCCTTTGTATTAATTTTCTCTCTCCTTTTCTACCCCCCTCCCCACCTCAGGTGCTCGAGACAATGGAGATGAGGGCTCTGGTGACACCGACGATGAGCTGAGGAGGTTGGTCAAGTGAATGGTTCTTTTGTAAGCCGTGCACTCAGGGATGGAAGAAGGATTTTGTGTTTTCAAGGGGCTGGAATAGTGGCTGGGTACCTATGATACCAGCGGGTAAGCAAATATAGGAGAAGATGGTTAGAGATTGGTGGAACAGGACTTGAAGCTGTGGTGTAAAGGGGAGAGGCCCTACCCCATCAGTGGAAGTCCTTTGCGCAGATGTTCCCTGGTTTCTAAGCCTTCAGTTGTAATAGCCAATGTGCACTTTTGTCCTTGAGGACTAGAAGTGTGACGCTGATTGTAGGGCGGGGATATCAGGTCCTTTGTGCCAACATATTCCCATTTCCTCATGGCTTTAGAGTGGAAGAGGAGCACCGCAAAAAGCAACAAGGGGGGCGGAGGGTGGTCCCGGAGCCAGATGATGATCCATACGGCGGCTCCACAGATGAGAATACAGATGTTGAAGAAAAAGAGGAGCCAGATCAGCCCATCCCAGAGCTACCAGGTATGTCAGGACTGTGAGCTTAGATCCGATCAGTCAGCTAAAGCTTTTCTTGTTTTAACCTACAGGGATGAATTACTCAGTGGGGCTGAGAGTGAAAGACTCGATCATCTTGTGCAGCTATTTTGTTTCCTATTTATGCAGTGCATAGTTAAAACTTTGGAACTCACTGCCACAGGAGGCCACCAGCTTGGATGGCTTTAAAAAGAATTGGACCAATTTGTGGAGAAGACTATCAGTGGCCACTAACCCCAGTCAAAGGCAGAAATGCTTCTGAATACTAGTTGCTAGAAACTACAAGAGGGGAGTGTTTTCCCACGCTTTGGTCCTGTGCTTTGTGGGTTTCCCACAGGCATCTGGGCAGCACACTTTGAGAACAGGATGCTTGACTTACCCTGATCCAGCAGGGCTCTTCTTGCACTTTTGAGTATTCCTATAAAAGGAAGTTAAGAAGAAAATATTAAAGATTACCTTTTCTTTTCACCAGAGTGGTAGCTTTTTAAAGCTGTGGATTATCCCCGCCAGTATCTCTGAGATATATTGAGACTTATTTAGTGCAAATTATTTAATGATAAGTTTTTTAGTAGCAGCCCCAGCTTTCTCCCTTCTCCGCTAAGGAGGCCTCATGACTTCTAAAGGCAAGGAGAGACTGGAAAAATGAAGTCAGGAGATGAGATGTAACCATGCTGTTTCTTCCCTTGCTGGTATAGATGAGACTAGGACCTGAGAGTTCCTGGTTTGCATCCAATGTTAGAGTAGACCCATTGAAATCAATTAATTAGATGCAACCCTCTAGTCTTGAACTGCATCAATAGACATCATGCTTGGAAATTATGTGGTTCATTTATGGGGCGAGTTTGGGGTTTCAAGTCTTCATTCATCTTCTTCTCTGTCTTTGCCAGATTTATTTGTGGGCAAACACTTCTTCCTTTATGGCGAATTCCCTTCTCAAGAGCGACGCCTCTTGAACCGGTACATTGTGGCTTTTAACGGGTGAGTTTTGCTGCGGTGGCATTGCAGTAGGTGCCTGCTGTGGCCCAAGTGGCGTGCTGAATGCATGCTGTCATCAGAGGTAGCCCCCAAAAGAGTGTAAGCTGAGTTTAGCAGCCAAATTTCGAAACACAATTCCATATTTTTCTGTAAGGATGCTTCTCTAGGAAGAGAGAAACCAGAAACTACGTAGAGTCTTGACTGTCCACTCCTTCATGCCTAACATGCTTTGAATATATCATACTCATTTTGTCAGGGCTGGCTAAATTGTAAAAAGCACAATTCAGACAATATACTGTAACATTTAGCACAGTATACTTGCATACAAACTTATCGACCCATTTAAAAATACTGCTCAGAGTAGACCCATTGAAATTAAGTTAGTCATATCCATTAATTTCTGTGGGTCTGGATACAATCTACCTCTTTCCTTTTCCTTTTTTGGTGAGAGGATGCCCATGAGATGTCGGATTTAGAACAAACCTTGGCTACAGCTTGCGGCTAATTGAGGGAGAGTTTAGCCACAAGTCCTGGTTCAGAGGCCATGCTAAGCCAAACCTTGCCTAGTTTGGTGTGGCAGCAAAGGTGACCTGGGAGAAGGAGCCAAGTGGGTGCAAGGTCCTCCCTAGGAACCCATATGTTCAAGTTTGGCTTAGTACAACCTTTGCCAACCTGGCACCCCCCCTCCCAGAGGTTTTGGACCACAACTCCCATCAGCCCCAGCCAACTCACCAAAACATCTGGAGGGTGAGCCAGCTTGGCTTAGTATGTCATGCAAACCAGCCATTTGTGCCAATTCTGCAATCTCAAGTGTATTTCAAGATCACTTCTTTCTGCTCTTAGGGGAGGAGGAAAAGGTGGCTGTAAATTATTGTGAGGGGAATGCTTCTCTTCTGCTTGCAGGCAAGTGGAGGACTATATGAATGAGCGAGTGAATTATGTGATCACAGCTCAAGAGTGGGACGACACGTTTGAGGAGGTGAGCTCATCCTGCCAGCTGTGTAGGACTGCACTGGTCTAGCCCCATCCTCTGTAAGCCATGACACACTTTTCAGATGGCCCCGTAGATAACGGATGGAGATAAACACAGGAGGCCAGTTCCAAAGGCAACTGTGGCAGAAACAGATGATTGTAGTAGCACTTTTTAGCATTTTATGCTTTCGAAATGCTTCAAGAGCTTTTCAGCATCCTTGCAATGACCCAGTAACATGTTTAATGTTACATTGCTGTAGAAGTGGGGGCTGAGGTTGAAGAATAATACTTTATGTTGATGTTTGTTGTTGTTGTTTTAATCTTTCTTATACCCTGCCCATCTGTGACTAGCCCTAAGTAACCAGCAAGCTCTGTGCTTCAGTAGGGAATTAGTGTCAGACAAGAGTGGGGAAACCTGGTTCTAACCACAGCACCCCGCTGTCTCTCGCTTTGTGACCAAGATAAAATGTGAACCGGGGCAACCTCATTGAAATGCTTGTGCTAGTCCACAACAGGTAGGCATTGCATCAGGATGGACTGGCTCCGCCTTTTGGGGTGGGGCCAGGGACTTCCAAGTGCCAGCGTTTTCTCCTTTCTGTTGCAGGCTCTGAACGAGAATGCCAACCTCTCCTTCGTGCGCCCCCGCTGGATCTACAACTGCAACCAGCGGCAGAAGCTGATCCCCCACCAGCCCTATGTTGTGGTACCACGAGTGTAGGCCAGCCTCCTCCCTGCAGGCATGTCCCTGTGGGTCCTGTATACTCCCTCTGGAGCAAACAGCTCTCCTTCTCCTTGGGGCCACTTGACACCATGCTCTCTCTCACTCGTTTTCCGCTGGGACGTTCCTTCCTCTCAAGGGCCTTGTCCAGCAGCCTCTACACTCACACAGACGCAGCTGGGATTTTGAGGGCCTTTTTTTCTACTATTGCTTGCTCCAGCAGTAGCTACCCCAGCTCACATGGGACACGATTTCATTTTCAGAAATAACTTGAGCTGCTCTGGAGAAATCAGTGTAGAAAGCCTCCATGGTGCACAGTGGCAGTGGTGAGCTGCTCTGGATTGGGGCTAGTGTCAACTCTCTCAAGGGCTTAATAAGTGGAGTGGGAACTTAGTTTGGACTAATAAGGGGCGAGGGTGCAACTGGGAAAGCAAGATGCATCCTCCAAACAATCCTTTTATTTTTGGGACCCTCTCCTGACCCTGGTTCTCATTTCATTCTTTTTCTTTCTCTCTTTTTCCCTCCCCCCCCCATCACTTCCTAGGAGGCTCTGTGTGTTCTTGCCAGTCAGTTAACTTTACTCTATCTCTCTTATCTTTATATGTATATAGCTGAGGACACTGGCCATTTCAAGGTGGATATTCTGACACAAACGTTGTCCTTAGAACGGAGGCACCTGTCCCTCTATACAAGCTCTGCCTTGCTCCCAGTTTTACAGGAGTTGATGTTTGCCTCCTGCTCCTTGACCCCTTTTCATTTTGTGACTAAGGCCACCCCATCACAAGCTTCCATTTTTTGCAGAAGAAATTTGTTCCTCCATCTGCAGATTCAGCAAACCTGAGCGTATGAACAATCAGTGGTATGCTGGCCTGACCATGGGGCAAATCCAAGCCCGTTTTTAGAATTCAGGAATTAACCACTCACAAGTGTGCATTACCATGTTGGTTGACATTCTGCTCACCTGCATTTCTACGACCACCTCTGGAAAATCATGTTCTAATGAGGCCCGCAGTGTAATATCCAGTCCCTGAGTTCACATTCCTTTTTAAGCTCAGTGTACTTGCGCTGTCTTACACAGCTCCGTTATAAGCATGTGGTATTTGGAGTAGACGCCCTACGGTGACCGAGCATAGAATCCTAAGTGGCATGCTTGGCCCAGGTACAGAGATGTTTTAATGCTAAGCGTTCTCACACACAACCGCTTTAAACAGTGTTCAGGGTTGCTATTGGGAGAAACTATGACTGTTAAAATCATACTAAGTTTTATATTGCAGCTCTTATGGCCCAAGCCTCAGATTTCTCCTATAGGAAGCAAAAAAAGCAGCTGGAGTTAATTGTCTTATGATTTGATTCATTTCAGCAGGGTGTTGTCAGTTCCACTCTTTACTTTTTACCCTGGGCAAAGAACTCTTTTCAGATTTCGCTGGAAGGGAAACAGCAGAAAAACCCACCCTTTAGTTCAGCTTCCCAGTGAGCTTTTTTTCGGGGGGGTGGGGTGGTGTTCAGCCCCAGACTCCCCAAAATTGCATGTTCCTTCCTGCTTTTCCCTGGCTGTGAACTGGACTGAGAGGCCTTGAATAATCTACCTCGTTTTTACAGCCCATCTCTTCCCCCACATCATTGGTGCTGCCCTCAGCGCTGGGGATCAAGCCAGCAACTCTTCTCTGTCCTTACGTTCATGGATAAACTACAGTAAATAAGCCGATTGCTCACAGGAGCTTCCCAGCTTCAGGAAAGGGCTGCAAATGGCCCATTTCTATGGACTCTACTCTTTGGCCCCAGTATATATAACATCTCCAATACAGAGGTTCTCCACTTGAACCCTTAGCTTTGATGCTTAAATGGGAAGTCAGCTACCACCTTCCATTTTCCTCTAGCTCCTACTATGTGGAAGCCCAGAGATCACAGGCGTGGGTAAGAAGCAGAAGCCTACCAATGAGGTGCTTCAATCAGCACGACCAACGGATAGCATTGATAGGAGCTATAACAAAAAAGATGGCAGTACCATGTTGGCCTCCTGTTTACTCCAATGCCTCTTTGGCAGGGAGGATTAGCTTGTCCCCAGGTAGGGGGCATTACAGTGTTAGCCAGAAATTGTTGAAAAGCATGGGATGCTCTGGAGTGTTTGTTCAGCTATGATTCCCAAGAAGCTGGTGATGGCTTTCAGGTGACAGTAAAGGGCAATGGTGTTTTTTAAATAAGCTATCTTGACTACTCACCAGAGGGGAACTAGCTTTGGGAGTGCAATGAGAATTCACACACACCCCTTCTAAAATCTGCCACGTTCAGGGTTGCTATGGGGGTGGGGGAGGCGTAGCATTTAAACTGTATCAAGTTTGCATCACAGCTCACATGTCCCAAGATTAAGGGCTTCTTGGTTTTTAAAAATGAATTATACCTATGGTTCATTACAGTTTGCATGAGGTTCCAAAAGTTGTGACGAATCTCCTCCAGGGATGTATTCATGTCTTCTTTCCCCCTCCAATCTGGTTTGTTGTGGGGTTGTTGTTTTTTAATAAAAAATAAATGAAATGAAAATAAAACCTCAGTCTCGAGCTGCTCTTCTGCGCCACAGAACAGAGAGATTGTAACAACCTCCTAAGATCTAACTGAGAAGAAACAGGTGTCAGAATATTCACATGATGATTTCTAACAGGGTCTCAACAGTTCTGGACAGGAAGTCATGCATTTAAGCTTTTAAAAAGGCTCCTGATGCTCATAGCGGCACTTTTGGCTCATAATGTGGCAATTGAGGGTGGTGTGGAATTGCTTGAACACACAGTAAAACAACTGGCTCCTTCCCCCTGAGGTCTCCATTCCCTGCCTTTCTTCCGTCCTGCTCATACAGCCCCAAATGCTTCTCTTCTTTCTGACATAATTGCATTACTTAGAAACCCACAAACTATTTGTATAAACCATTTAAAAGTTCAAGCCAAGGCAATTACCCCTAGGATTGACATCACTATTTGTCTCCCTCCACCTTCCTCTGTCTAACTTAATGTGTGGAAGAGATATCTGACTTGGGTCTGTGCTTTTTTAAAACACTTACAAAATCTGGAATATTTAGGCACAAGTGCTTTGATCTGTACCAGCAACAGCAGTTAAGTAACTGCCTTTTTGGCTCTAATGGACATCCAATTTAATCTAGCTACCTGTTTCTCGTATCAAAATGCTTTGAAAGTGGGCACATCCCTCTTTTGGCCAATGATGCTACACCTGTTTACTGCGTTGCTCCCCAAAATTCTGCATTTGTCATATGCTCCAAGCTCAACTTAACCCGGTTAACTAAACTTTTATAGGTTTTATTATTTTTTTCCAAGAAAAATACGACAAAAAAAACTCCAGGCTCCCAGGGGAGTCCCATTTTTTTTTAGTATCAACTACAAACATACCATGGATCAATCAACACCCCCTCCCCGCCTCCCTTGCAACAATCTGAACAAATGCCTTTGGGGTGGGGTGAGAAGGCAAAAGATGCTTTGGCAAACGGTACAAGGACAAGGAGTGTGTGTGTAGAATTCATCCATCCAAGAAAGGGGGGTGGAAAGGTGGACATGTGTCTAAAAAGTGGGAGATTGGAACACACTGCGTCTTAGAAATCCAACATTTGAACCAAGAGGCAAGACAGTAACCCCAAAAAGTGGGGAATTTGTGGAGGGGGGAGGCGTAACAAAGGAAGGCAGGTTTGTGGGACTGCCTCTCTAGGCATGTGGTGAAACGGTCACACGGAAGAAGCGAAAGGAACCGGGCAGTAAAAGTTGTGTAAACCAAGTGATGGAGGGTGGGGGTGGGAAATCCAGCCATCCAAATCCAGCACTAGAAATCTGTGTGCTTAAGCAGTTTTCAGTACATGTTGTAAATGGCTAGGGACATATTTTGATGCGATCAGGGACAGAAGCCCAGAGCCACCAGTTTTTACAGCAGCTGGCTCAGAGGTAAGATTCCATGCCAACTGAAGCAAAAATTTAAAAATGGCAGATGAACACAACACATAACATTTGCAAAATTATTCTACTGCTACTTGTTGGGAGGCCCCACCACTGTACAGAATGTAGTGTGCGAGCACACCCCAAAAAAATTCATGGATTCTTGGCATTTCGGCTTAAGCTACCCCTGGCAATTTTGCAGATGCCACAACCACATTTTCAGACTTGTCTGTGCCTTCATAAAGACTAGCAACTTCTATTGCACACACTGTGTGACACCAGTGTGTGCGTGGCATGCCAAGTTGTTAAAACTGTCCCCCTTTTCTTTAGCCACAGGCTGGAGGCACAAACAGGGTTTGATAAGCCACAGGAGGCAGATGTTGTACAACCCAGAAAATGCCAAGTTTGACAGGCCTAACTTAGCAGAGCCTAGGACTGTGAAGATGCTGATCTCTGCATTCCAATGTAAGCATGCGCCAACTGAACACAGACAAGAGACAGCCTGGGCAATGGTCGGAGGTCGTACAAAGCAATGGCAGAATTCTGCTCTCCGGAAGATTTGTGCATATCCATCCATTTTCTATGAATTTATGCAAGCTTCTTGTGAAATCGGGATTCAAAGGTGGCTGGGCTTGTTTTGCAGAATCAGTGGGGTGCTGAGGTTGCAGGCCGTGGCGCTCTGCCCCTCCTAGGCGCACATCTCAGCAATGCACAAGTTAGGTTGCAGAATATGCCATTTCTGAGGGCTGAACCGGGGTTCTCTGACCACACACACTTTGGCTTTTTTTTCAGCATGGTATACACAGCTTGGGCTATGGGGAGGCGGAGAGTACACACACATCGACTTGGCACTGTAGGGGGGGAAACAGCGGCAAGACCCGCAACAAAAGAGCTGAGCTGCTATGGGTCCTCAAAGCGCATCTCTGTGTAAACCCCAAACCCCCTCTCCCTTGCCGTTATTTACAATGATCCCCCTGCACCCACCAAGCATCCAAGTTAGCCAATTTCCTCCCCGCACCCCCACGTTGTCCAGTCGCTTCAGATCTCCACTCTACGGCCTCTCTCCATTGCTGTGGCCTTTGCTTTGGGACAAGTCATCCCCCACTTCCCCGTCCTCGTGCACCCGCTGGTGGAGCGTGAGGTTGCGCAGCTGCCGGAAGCTCTTGCTGCAGCGCATGCACGGGTAGGGCCGCCCCGCCGCAGCGGCCGCGTGGATCTGCTGGTGGGCGGCCAGCTTGGACGGGTAGCAGAAGCTCTTCCCGCAGCGGTTGCAGGGGTAGGGCCGCTGCCCCGTGTGCGTGCGGCGGTGGGCGGCCAGCTTGGAAGGGTAGCAGAAGCTCTTGGGGCAGTCGGCGCATTTGTACGGGCGCTCGGGCGTGTGGATCCACTGGTGGGCGGCCAGCTTGGAGCGGTGTCCGAAGCGCTTGGGGCAGAGCGTGCAGGGGTAGGGCCGCTCGCCGGTGTGCGTGCGGCGGTGGGCCGCCAGCTTGGACGGGTAGCTGAAACTCTTGGGGCAGTCGGGGCATTTGTACGGGCGCTCGGCGCAATGGGTCCACTGGTGCGTGGCCAGCTTGGAGCGGTACACGAAGCGCTTGCCGCAGTCTTTGCACTGGTAGGGGCGCTCGGAGGGCAGCACGGCCGGGGGGCGGGGGCGGCGGGGCCGGGCAGGCTTGGGTGACTCCGTGGCGGGTGGCGAAGACAGAGCCACGGGCGAAGGCGACTTGGCGTTCTCTTTCAGGGCCTGCGAGTCTGGAAGGGGAGGGGAAAGGAGGGTGTCAGAAGCCAGGCATCCTCATCAACCGGAGGCCATTCCCGCATCTCCTAGCCATTTCTCTGCCCCACCTCTCTAGCTTCTCATCAGTCCAATCACTAAATGCATGGACTGGGGAGACTGATGCACCCTGCTGCCACTCACCTGTACAATATCTGTAGTTCCCTGTGGAAGAGAACTGATAGCTAATTCCCTTTAGGAATTGTAGCTCTTGGAGGGGAACGAGACCTCCCAAGAACTCTCAGCACCCTGAACAAGCTATAACTCCCAGGATTCTTTGCGGGGGGGGGACTCTAGTTGTTGTTAATACTTTTATTAAAGTTTTTTCATAACACGCCTTTGTTTTCGAACCATTTTGGGAGTCGAACGAACTCCCAGAATGTATTAAGTTCAAGGACCAAGGTACCACTGTAATAGCATACAAAGTCTTCTCTTAAAAGTCGTTCTTAACCCTTACTGCAGATCGTCATAGGCCCCCCCAGCTCTCACCTGGGATCTTTATCCTCCCTTTATCCTCCCTGTCACCCAATATTTCCTCGCCTCCCACCCAGGGCCCCTCCATCAACCATCTACAACCCTCAGGAGTGTACAATCCCTGGACCCTAATAAAATTTCCAAACAGAGAACACCAAAGAAGAAAAGAAAAAGAAAGAAGCAGGGGAAAGAGAGAAAACAGAAGAAAAAAGAAGTAATAAAGAAAAAGAAAAAAATTCCCTTTTCCCATCTTCTAGTTACATTTAAAAATTTATTTAAGGCATCACTCCATGGTTAACACCCATCTTCTCCACTTTCTGTTAAACAATATTTATTTTAAATCCAAGTGTCTCAACTTCATTCATTTCCCTTTGGAGGGAAAGCCATAGCTGTTTAAAGTGATATCACAGGGCTTTAGATTTATGGTGCGCACATGACCTAAGTCCTAGGAGATCAGGTCAGGATGCTCCAGGCTAGCTTTCCAGACGCCCCCTTACCCGCAACACTGCTGCTCAGAGGGTTGGTGCCCACGCTGATCTTGCTGTTGCTCATGCAAGGCTGTTCCCCCCTTTCCAGCATCAGGACAAGGCTTGGTCGTGCGAGAATGTAACCTGCACAAACAGAGAGAAATGGTTTTATCGCCATGGCACAGTCATCCATCGTGAAGATAGAATATATAAACAGAAACTCGGGAATCAATGTTCTGAGAAGACAGAACCACAGGAAACTGCCTTACATCCAGTCAGATGTTCCTTTTACATTGTTCGTTCCGTTTCTGTTCGTTGTGGGGGGCAGAGGGAGACTGAAACCTTGTCCTTGGCTGCTAGAAACCCTACAAAGCCACTCACTCTCTGGCCTGGGAGATTGCTCGTGCACTTTCAAGCCTGCTTATCTAGGCCTAAGGACTAGGAACTTGGTGGGGCTTTTTGAAACAAAACAAACACAAAAAAGTATTTATATATTTATGTCTTCGCTAAGAACCTCAGTAACACATTCCTGGTGCTGCCGCTGGACACTTGGCCCTAGGCACAAGGCATCTGTATACAAAACAGGAGTCGTTAGATTCCCTAAATAAATAAAAAAATTCAAAAACCAACTTAAGTGGCTCCGATTTTGATTGGCGGAGCAAAGCTGCTCCAAAGTGGGCTGAAAGTAGCTCAAAAGTGTTTTTTCCCCCCTAATAGCTTTTTAAAGAAGATATTTGGAGGGGGGGAGAGAGAGAATGGTAACTGCCCTGAGATCTACGGGTATAGGGAGGTATACAAATTTAATAAATAACAGTGATAAATAAAATTTGAACTGACATATTTGATTGTCGGGGGTGGGGCGAACACAACAAAGCACGCTCAGCATAGGAGAATGTTACAATCAAACCAATTTAGAGTTTCTTCCAGATTATTTCTTGTCGAAATACCTACACATAGCTCAATTGCACACACTTCTCTTTTCAAATGAAAATCTGTTAATACACTCATTTCAGTGTGAAGCTGCCAACTGGACTCGATATAGCACTTGGCATCCCATTCATTATGTTGCTAATTAATCTTAATGAAGCAATGCATCATAGATAGAGACTTAACGGGGAAATATATAGCAACGGGAAAATGTATCGCCACCCCGCTCCCATCACTCACAACGACGTTTAATTTTAAAAATAAAATGCAGAAATCCAGTGCCCTCACATCTTGTACAGGCTTGTAAACAGCCCCATGCCTGGTCGCCTATGGCGAGCGAGAAGCAGCTTGAGGTGACTAGGGAGGCCAGATCTGTGCAAATAGGCCTTTCCCCCCGTTTCCAAGCCTCACATAACCTTTACGAGGATGCGCGGGCAAACGGGCTGGTTATTCCTGCGCCCTCATTTACAGGCTTGGCCTTGGTTTTGCCACGGGTCAGGCGGGCAGCGTATGGATCAGAAATGTGTTAACTAATGGTACTTCAATCGCAGGGTTCCCTCGTGGCTTCATGTCTCCCGAAAGGCCCCGGGATCCAATTACTGCTCGATTCTGCTCTTGGCCTAAGTGTGGAGTTGCTATGGAAACTCGCTTGGAATACAGGCCAGAGAGGAGGAGTTGGTGGATAAGGCAGAGAGGAGAAAGAAAACTAACAGCATTTGCAAACCAAGTATTACAGGGGAAAGCTTTCAGATCAGATGGTGCCCCAATATCCTCCCTTCCTGATGGCAGGAAACTGCAGAAACAATATCTGCTGGAAACAGACTACTGACCGTGCTGGCTGGCACTGGAGACAGTTGGGAGGCCAGCAATGAATTGGGACCACGTCCACACATTTAAAGCACCGAGATGCCCCTTCACACAGTCATGGCTTTCCCCCAAGGAATTCTGGGAACTGTAGTTTGTTCAGGCTGCTGAGAGCTGTTGGCAACGCATTCCCCTCACAGCGCTACAGTTCCCAGAGCTCCTTGCGAAAAGGGACTGATGTTTCGTTTGTGCTGTTGAGTATTATTTGTGTTTTTATATTGTAAACCACCACACGATCCCCGGATGAAGGGCGGGATAGAAATTCAATTACTACTACTAATAATAATAACAACAACAGTAATTCGCAGAAATCACATCACTGCATGTTTACTCAGTTGAGTAAGTCGCTTCAGAAGGGCTTTGACTTGGGCAGGTACCTCTTTCAAGCACAGTCCTTTTTATTTTTAGAGGGGGGAGCGATGCCTCAGGACTTAGCAAGGCAAATGTTTGTATATGCAACAATTACAAGCAAAACAGCTTATATAAACTATTATATATAAATACAGTATGTTTAAAGAGCAAGCTGTTGGCTTTTCAGGGAAGTTCAGTTTCACAGTCTGAAATCCCAGACACACTTATCTGCATGCAAGCACCACTGGAAACCATGGGTGTTACTTTTGAATAAGCACACATAGGATTGTGGTGGAACAGAGTTGATTGGTGCTGGGTCCAAATCATTTAAGCATGAGCCCCCTGAACTAGTTCCTTAAGAAGAGGGAGTGCAGGATGTAGAGTTTGCACCAGCCACGAACCACAATGTTTTCATCAAAGCATTAAAAAAAAAAAAAATGCAACCAAGGCAGCCATCCTCTGCACACTTCCCTGGGAGTAAGCCCCATGAAGCAGAGTGGCACTTACTTCCCAGTAACACAGACAACAGCTCTTGCTGCTATGGGGCAGCCCCCTTCCCTTACAGCTGGCCCTCCTTCCCCAAAACCAGTCAGACAGTGGACAGGAGACCAGGAGCTTGAAATGTGATTCGTATTACCACCGAGGGAAATCTGGCTTTGGTGCAATGCACCCGGCTTCACACCATATTGGGGTGTGTGCTTTCAAACCGGTTTAGTCTTTGGGGGGGGGAGGGGCGGAGAGGAAAAATAAAAACTGCCCCCTTCTTCACCCTGACGCACCAAGGCCTGGAGCAAATGCAAAACCGCCTTCAAATACGAATGCAGCGGGGACTCCCCGTTTTCTGGCACCCCACCGCTGGGCATCCCTCGCCTTTTCACCGCATCTATGTATGCAGCTGAGCAGCTGGGCCTTCCTCCTGCTGCCCGCCCGCCCCCTCGCTCCCCCCAGACGCCACTCACCGGCCCGGGAGCCTCCCCCGGCCTCAGGCTGCCTCTGGGGTCTCCCCTTCATGAGCCGATCGCGCCGGGTCATGCTGTCCCCGCGGGGGGCCAGGTCGTGCGCCCCACCGCATCCCTTCCCAGGCCGGTCCCCAGCGACGGGCGGGCGCAGCAGCAGCAGCACCAATCCGGCTGGCTGGCTGGCGAGGAGGGGTCTTTCCTTACTCGCAGCTTCCTCGGCCAATCCGCGCCTTCCCCGGTATTTATTTATTTATTTTGCAAAGTAGGGGTATGTGTGTGTTGGGGAAGGGGGGGGGATTTAATAAACGTGATGAGGTCGCGATGACGGAAACGGCCGTCCCTGGGAGCTCTTCAATTTGCAGACCTAGACCCCCACCATCGTGCATGCAACTAAATTCTGTTTAGAACAGAAATCATTCATTCCAATGGGTCTGCTCTGAGCTGGGCAAAGGGGAGTGGGAAGCTGGATAAGTATTATTATTATTATTATTATTATTATTTTAAAAAAATACTCTTGTTAGCAATGTTTACTTGAAAGCAAACTCTTGCAAAATCTTACGCATGCATGGTTACTGGTTAGTTAAGACCTACTAAATAAATATACAAAACAAAACCCCTCTGGACGTCAGAGGATGCTGCTACCAGCCTATGCAGTAGGGCTACTTGGAAGTAAGCCCCGCTGAGTTCAGGGCCACTTATAGCTTAAGCAATTATATACATGTGGCCAGATGCTTCCATGCAGACTTATTTCGGAAAGAAGACCCGCTAGATCTTACTGCCCAATAAATGTCCTTAGGACTCCAGCGCTATATAATGATGCACCACCACCTCTCCGTTCAAGGCCATGTCCTAACCAGTTACAGATAGGTAGCATAGCTGTCAACTTTTTCCTTTTCTTGTGAGGAATCCTATTCGGAATAAGGGAATTTCCCTTAAAAAAAGGAAAACATTGACAGTTATGGTAGGTAGCCCTGTTGGTCTGCCATAGTCAAAACAAAATAAAAAAAATCCTTCCAGTAGTACCTTGGAGACCAACTAAGTTTGTTATTGGTATGAGCTTTCGTGTGCATGCATGCACACGAAAGCTCATACCAATAACAAACTTAGTTGGTCTCTAAGGTGCTACTGAAAGGATTTTTTAAATATCCTAACCAGGCTTACCTAGCAGTAGGGAGACTCTGGGCTTAACCTCTTACATGCACCTCCTTCAGGATGGAAATGTGCGTGGCTTCAGTTCCTCCACGATGTGGCACTGCCGGCCAGGTTGCGCTTAAGGGCCCATTGATTTCAACGTGGCTTCCTTCCTTCCAAGAAAGTAGGAAGCTCATTGAATGCAGCAAGGTACTTGCCTTGAGAACTAACCTGGATATGAGAAGGCTGCGTGGGTGTTTAATTTTACAGCCTCTGTTCCTAAAGAGAGGAAGCTGGTCCTTAAGTCTGCCCTGGGGCTGCAGAATTTTACTCCTTTAATGCCTGCTCCTTAACTCGAGAAAGACAGGGACGGTGGTGCTAATTTTCAGGGAAGAGAGGAGCCCACCTTTTCTCTGCATTATTATTGCTTACTATTAAGGCTGCAGCCCTGCAGACCGATACAGACTTTAAGGCAAGGCGGTGTTGGAAGGAAGGAAATGTTATTACACCTCTACCCCGCCTTTCTTCCATGGAAGTCCAGGGGAGGCGTTTCCCAAACATTCCTCATGATCTGGACACTGACCAGACCAGAACCTGCGTAACTTGAGCCGAGACTGTTGGAACAAGATGCCTTTAGGCCATGATGTCCCAGGACCCTTAAAAACAGACAGGATTTCAAGTATCAACAAGCCAAAGTTTCAGAGAGACCCACTTTGGAAGCTCATATTGCATCAAGGGGGTGGGTGCAATTTTAAGAGTGTTTCTTGCATTGGCTTTAAAAAAAAAACTTCTAAAGAACTGTATTATTCTACCGCTTTTCTTTACGCATAGATTTTTATGCTTTGGGCATGCAAATAATAAATTATTATTATTATTATTATTATTATTATTATTAAGCTGCTTCGTAGAATGCACAGTAGGCGAATGAAGCTGAGGAAGCACAGGCAACGGGAGTAGCAAGGAGCTCTTCAATTTGGTTTAGTTTTGGAAAGTACCGTACATTGAAATGCAAAACTCCGCGCTGCCTAGAAGTGCGCGCGCGCGCAAACAGACGGGAAAATGCGAAAATAAAAATATATTTTTTAAAAAGACTAAATCACAAGCAGTCGAAGGAAGCGCGATTATACAAAAACCAGAAGCAATCTATACGGAACAGAAGAGGAACTACCTGCAGCAGAATCAACTGAGCAAGCCTTGCTGGCAAAATGAGCACGCCCGGGCAGAACCACATCCAGGGATGATTTCATATTCACCCCTCCGCCGAATGGTTTCGCCCACAGAGGAGCGCGGATAAACGACGTTTAACGGTGGCTGGAGACGGACAAACCTAATCGCCTTTTTTTTTTTTTTTTTGGCCAATGAGCTGCTGTTCTGAGTTCTATGCTGTCCAGGGTAGAAAAGCCTTCTGGACGTGTAGTAAATGCAGCATTTCCCTGGCAGGCAAACATCTAAGCTGCTTTTCACTGGTCCATCTAGCTCAGTATTGTCCACACTGCCTTGGCAGCAAGCCATCTAGGATTTCAGACTAGGGTTTTTCCCCCAACCCAGCCTAGAGATTGAACCCCAGGACCTTTTGCATGCAAAGCAGTTGCTCAGCCACTGAGCAGCAGCTCTTTCCCCTCGTTGATGTCTGTGTTTCAAGCTAGGGTTAGTCATACTCCAGGAGCGGGTCAACGTTTTAAAAGGGTGGGAGCTATTTACTGATGTTGTATTAGGATGGATGGATGTGTGAGCATTATTATATACAATCGCCTTTGGAAAATCTCTTTGTGTTCCAGAATATTCTCACATTAGATCAAGGCCGTTTTTACTAGGGATGAAAGCTAGGCATTTAGACTTGGTGCTGAAATTTGCCAGAACCTGTTCTGCCTCCTATACAGACATCCCTGCCCCGCCCCCTAGATAAAACAGGGAATGTCAGTTTGCAGCCTTTTTAATAAGTAAGTAAAGAATAGGGGCATTTCTACCTGCAAAAAAAGAAGGCTGTGTGTAAGTCAGTGGTGATGTAGTGCTTAGTTGGTCCAAAAAGGACCTCGGAGAAGAGGGTTCAAATTCTCGGCCACAAAGCTCACTGGGTGACCTCGGGCCAGTCACTTCCTCTCACCCTAACCTACCTCAAAGGGTAGTTGTGAGGATTAAGTGAGGAGGGAGGCGGAGAGCCATGTATGCCCCTTGAACTCCTTGGATACAAAAGTGGGATATGAATGGAATAAATAAGGAAGGAAGCCCAATAAGAGACCACTTTTTCTACCATGATCTGCTGTGTTGCAGGTAAAACCTCTTTCCCCATTCTCTCTCTTTATCAAAAGTACCCACCCACACAATGCAAAAAATAAAATAAATTAAATTAAAATGTATTTCCCCATCTCATGCAAGAATACTGTACATCTCTTGCCCTTTGGGCTATAGAAAACGGCAATGTTAAACATTGAAATTGAAGCGTAATTGCACTAGTTAAAGATTTCCAACTCCCCACCCTAACGATAATGTATATATATCCATGTCCCTCCATATTGTATTGCACCAACAAATCCCACTGCCTCACCTTTTACACACAGACATGCCCTACCCTCTAGTGCTCGCACAGCGTCCCCCAAGTCACACAGCAAACTGCAATAATATTCATGTAGCTTAAGTACACACATTTTAGCGTTGTAAAACAGAAAAACGAGGCTGCCCTTTGCACAAAGAATGATAGCATGTAATCGTTGCAGGCTTCTTGTTTACAAGAACCTCCCTGCACGTAGACTTTACACCTGCCGGTTCAGCTCTACTTTGAGCTAGCCAGGTGCCTTTGCCTACCTTTGATTTTAAAAGTGTTATAGTGATGGTAGTTCATTGATATGAATGATATACCCACTTTTTGAATGTGGATTAAACTACCCTACTTTGTGAGTGGAAGCATATATAGTCTTAGCTATAGTTATGCTGCTGGAACAGGTGCATTGCATTTCAGGGGTGGGAGGCCCAAGTCCCAGATTTTTTGCACTGGGCCCCGGATCTCCTGGCTCTCTCTCTCCCCCCCCCCCCCCCATTTTAAAAACCTTATTTTTTAATTTATTTTAATTTGCTTAGAGGATGGTAATGCATGCTGCAAAGTGCAGTGCTAGTGATGTCCCAGCCAGCCAGAGACTTAAACATACACCTTTGCAAATAATCACACACATGCAAATAGCATTCAACAGTGCGTCTTAGCCTGGTGCTCTGGTTCAATTAAATACTTCACAGTGGCCAGTCCCTAAGACAGTACTGATCAGTGACTGCAGAAGGTGGGAAAGGTAGGAACCTCAGGCAGGAAGAGGATTGAATAAATCCTAGCCAAAGGAAGATATAATATACTGCAAGGCAAAACGCTGAAGGTTCTTCATTCTTACCCATGTGTGCATGAATAGACTGTGTGCATGAATGTGTGTTGAAGGGGGTGAACTCCGCCAAATGGGTTTCTCTGGAATGTATTATCTGAGCAATCAATCATCTGGTGGAGTCAATCTGGTGGAGTCCATAAGAACTCTCATTCCTAGAATGTGTTTACCTGGACAAGTTGGCTCTCTAGCTCTTATCGCGACTTGTGGCAAGGGTTCTGTGCTTTGCCCTTGGGACCAAAGCCCAGGTTAAGAGTTTGTTGCCAGTAAATCTTGTGATTACAGTAGCATTACACAGGACTTTTTGGCACGCCAGCTCTTGCTCCTGCATTCATAAAAAAGGTTCGTCAGTTGGCAGGAAAAGCCAAAACAAGGAGAGGGCTCCTGCTGCTGCGTGGCGCTTTAAGGAGGCTCGCAGCCCGCCCACTTTTCCGCCGCCGCTCCTGACCCAGCCTCTGAACTTTTAAAGGGCGTCGCTCCTCTCCTTTCATTTCCACCAAGTGTGGCGCGCCCGATGTCTCTGTCCCGCAGATGCCCTGCTGCAGCCGCGGCTGCTCTGCGGGTCCTGGGCGCCGCTCCGGCCCGGGCCAGCCTTCCCCGGCGATGCTACTGCGTCCGCACCGCGCAGCGCCAGGGGCTGCTCTTCCGACAGGTGAGCTGATCCGAGGCGCCCCGTCCTCCACCCCGAAGGGTGGCAGGCAGGATCGGGACCCTTCTACCCCGCTCTTGAAACAATAGCAGCATCAGCAACCTTCCATTGAATTTATTTGGCAGTACTGTTGGTTTGGATGCGTGTGTGTTTGTGCTTCTGTAGGTTGCCAACGTTTCCCATCCCATAGGGCTCCTCTGCCTCTGTGCACGGCTGCAAGGCAAGCAGAACTTTTATAGTTGCGAAGCTGCCCTCTCCTTACGTTTAAAGCACATAAACACACACGTACGGATTCTGGGAAGTGTAGTTGTGTTAAGGGTCCTGGGAAGTGCCGCTCTGTGAGGGCCAAACTACAGTTCCCAGGGTTCTTTCTTTCTTTTAAGGAAAGGGAGGGGGCAGTGCACTTTGAATGCACAGCTTGTATGCAGCTGGAAAGCTCTGCTGAAAAGCTCCACTTGCTGGATTTTTGTTTGCTGTTCCAGATTACTGAAAGCCTAGAGTACTTCCAAGGGGGTGCTGTTTGTTGTTGTGGGATCAGCATGCATGCATGTTTCTCTTGGCTGATACATTGTGGAGGCAGAGGAGCTGGGATTTTGTGTTCCATTTCCTGGATGCCTTATCTTCCTTTTCGCCACTTGTTCCTGGGCACCTAGGCTTCAAAGTCAGTTGAGTTCCACAGAGCTTCCTTCTGAGTAACATCTACCCTGCTTTTCAAAGCTAACAACAAGAAGTACAGTGGTGCCTCGGGTTAAGTACTTAATTCGTTCCGGAGGTCTGTTCTTAACCTGAAACTGTTCTTAACCTGAAGCACCACTTTAGCTAATGGGGCCTCCCGCTGCCGCCGCACCGCCGGAGCACGATTTCTGTTCTCATCCTGAAGCAAAGTTCTTAACCCGAGGTACTATTTCTGGGTTAGCGGGGTCTGTAAGCTGAAGTGTATGTAACCTGAGGTACCACTGTACATTTGCAGGCAATCTTTTCTTCCAAGTGGTGTGCATCATTCTCCTCTTCCCCATATAACCCTCACAGCAACCCTGTTAGGCCGAGACGAGCGCATACAAGCCATCTCCTAGGGACCGAGGTCCCCTTGACCCTCCCAATAAAATATTTGAGGACTCCACCCCCCCAAAAAAAGTTGATAAGCATTGCCATTCAAATAATATGCATGCCTTATGATAGATTATGTGGGGTGGGCCTTACTTGCCGCCCATATTTTATTCAAGTTGGCAGCTACTCTATTCTGAACTTAAAAATGGAAAGTGTAATGCCAGTGGTCAACAAGAGGTTTAAAGACTCTCTCAAGGCAAATCTTAAAAAATGTAGTATAAACACTGACAACTGGGAAACACTGGCCTGCGAGCACTCCACTTGGAGAACAGCCTTTACCAAAGATGTCATGGGCTTTGAAGATGCTCAAACTCATGACGCAAGGGAGAAACGTGCTTAGGGAAGGCACACTTGGCAAATCCACACTGTGATCAACACCCACCCGGAAACCTATGCCCCACTGTAGAAGGACGTGTGGATCCAGAATTGGCCTCAACAGTCACTTACGGACTCACTGTTAAAACCATGTTTATGGAAGACAATCTTACTCAGCTACGAGTGATTGCCAAAGATTCAAGTTGGCACTCGTGGCTGAGAGGCAGTGAGCGGCCCAAGGTCATAAGAGGCTTCCCATAATAAATAAGTAACAGCATATAGGAATGCATCCTAGTTTTCTCTTTCTTCCCTCTGCACCCGAAATATATGTGCTTAATTTTAGGGCCAGCTTCGGCCGCAGTCAAGGTTTCAGATGCTGAGGGATATTGGGAGACAGGGCTGTGTGTACCACATTGAAGTAAGACTCAGTTAAATCACCATGATACCACAGTCACAGTTTCCTTCAACAGAATAATGGGAGCTGTAGTTTGTTAAGGGTCATGAGAATCGCTGGGAGACCTCCCTATTTCCCTAACAGAGTTGCAACTCTCAGAGCTCTCAAAGGAAGAGGGACTGATTGTTAAACCAAGTTCGAAACCAGAGCTCTGGGAGAGGAACGGGAGTCTCCCAAATACTCTCAGCACCCTTAACAAGCTATAGCTCCCAGGACTGGGAAGCCAGTACTGTCTATAGTGCTATTCTGCTTTAAATGCAGAGTCCAGACTGGACTAGCATTGGATAGAATCCTGCATAATCAGGTATAATACAAATGTTTATTTACTTATCATTTATTTTGCTAAGTTGTAATACATTGTCTTTCAATTTACTGTGCTTTCTTAAACGCAATTGTTATATATTTCACTTGAAATAATTACCATAAATTAAATTTTTTGATGTGTATGGTCCCTTTTTTAGGTTATCATATTATTGTCTCACTTGTATTGTTGACCATCTTGACATTTTTAAAACAACAGCAAAGCTGGACTCCAAATCCCTGATTCTCTCCCCCCCCCTTTTTATTTTTTTACCTGCCCTTCCTCATAAGGTCCCAGGTTGGTTTACAACAACATAATACACAATTATTTTATTGTTCTAGCTGAAGGCCTTGTAACACTAATACCAATAAAATAATACAGAACATGTATCCATGCTGTAAAAGATACCAGAGATACCAACATCTTATCTTAACTTCAGATTGAACTTTATCTATAGTTATGCAGACTTTTAAAACTTTCAGGATGATAAAACAAGCAAACCATGTTCGAAATGGAACACAGTACTGGCGTGTCTGCTAGATTCTTGGGGCTGTAATCGGTTTGATGATTAACTGCACCTTCTTGACCCCTGGGTCCAGCCTGCTTGGAATATAAGCAATGTTAGGAAGCAAGTTCTTCTGTGAGTAGGTCTGGAACTTACGACCTGCATCAAGAATACCGATAGAGAAGTCAGTGGTAGGAATATAAAGTGCTGTGCCATTGGAAGAAAGCCTTGCTAAGATCTGGAGAGTAGCCAAATTGGGCAAAAGTGGAAAACTGTTACACCTGAGCGATGTGGGAGCAGGGAGCAGTTAGGCACATTTAAAAGAACATGGCCATTTCTTCATTTTATATGAAGAGCCTCAAACCCAGTGCATCTCTGGGATTGTAAGAACTCAAAGAAAGCAGCACACCTTTGAGACTTTCGGTCCAACATCTTGATTCAAAATGGCATATTCAAGCATAGTCAAAAACCAGCTCCCTCATCTCAGGTGCCGTCGTGCAGAATTTGGCTGCAATACATCATGAGGTGTCCCAGTGCATAGAGAATGGGCAGGCAAGCAACTTTCCTAAATAATACAATACCAAATGTAATGTGGGTATTTTTATTTAGTCGGTTAACACAATTTATAGACTATTTAATCTAAGAAAGAAGGAAGAATCTTTAAGCAGCTTACATAAAATGGTGCAAATATTTAATAAGAAAGTCAGATGCAGTCAAAAAATTTAAATGGGTGTATGTATGTAACTTCTTAAAACTACAGAAAGACCAGAAGAGATTGTTTTGTGTTTTGTTTTAAAGCAAGTTTATGGAATAAAAATCACATGTCTGGATAGGCTGGCCAAAACAAAAGATTTGTTTGTTTGTTTTTAGTGCCTAAAGCAGGTGGCGCTGTGGGTTAAACCACAGAGCCCAGGACTTGCCGATCAGAAGGTTGGCAGTTCGAATCCCCGCGACGGGGTGAGCTCCCGTTGCTCAGTCTCTGCTCCTACCAACCTAGCAGTTCGAAAGCACATCAAAGTGCAAGTAGATAAATAGGTACCGCTCCAGCGGGAAGGTAAACGGCGCTTTTGTGTGCTGCTCTGGTTCGCCAGAAGCAGCTTAGTCATCCTGGCCACATGACCCGGAAGCTGTATGCCGGCTCCCTCAGCCAATAAAGCGAGATGAGCGCCGCAACCCCAGAGTCGGTCACGACTGGACCTAATGGTCAGGGGTCCCTTTACCTTTACCTTTTTAAAGCAGTACAACGAAGGCACCTCCCTAATACTACCCTGACACCAGGCAGGTGCCTTCACTGTATTCTTTACAGCTCCTGCTAAAAACATGCTTGCTTAGGCAAAGCTATCCAGAACGCTTGGTGGGTGTTTTAATCTGGATTTTAGTTTATCATTGATTGTAAAATTTTTTTTTCAAATCTTTTAAATAGTTGTTTTAAACTGGTTTATTTCATTGTTGTTTTTTTCCTGTTGTAAACCGCTTTGCGGTTTAGTTTAGTTTTACAATCAAGTTGTATATATAAATGTTGCGAAATAAAGAAAATAAAATAGACCCAGAGCATAAAAGAACCAACGCTAAAAAATCCAACTCCTTACATACAAAGGCACGTAAAATATTTTTCTGTAGTGGGAGTATATTTGTGGACGTTAATTTGGAAAGAATATAAATCAAGAGATTCCCCAGGGCAAGGGATTAGAAGCCCGCTTCCTGCTTTAACCACTAGGCTTGGAGTGGAGGCACTCTGCCCTATGCACTGATGCACTTCATGTTGCCTTTGGCTCACGGCCTCCAGCTTCCTCTCCATGTGACGGCGCACCCATACCCCGGTTGTTGCTGTTATTAGGGGCAGGGGTCCTTTTCTTCCTAAGCACAAGGGCCACTGGAGGAGGGGGCTGCTTTGGGAAGAGGGGTCCCACCTATCACCTTTCATGGACTAACCAGATATATCTCTGGCATTCCCCCCCCCCCCCAGCTCTTTGAATCAGAAAGTTCCACATATACCTACTTACTGGCAGATTGGAAGACCAAGGAGGCGGTTCTGATAGACCCAGTTCTGGAGACAGCCAAGAGGGATTCGACCCTGGTGAAGCAGCTTGGTCTGAATTTGGTATATGCAGGTGAGAGGAGGTTTTTCTTCGGTCCTGGATGGATCAAGGCAGATGGGGTAGTGTAACATGCTCCCAAGGAAGCCCACTCAGACAGGTTCAGATTCCTTGCATTTGTTTACAAAGCCCTGAGCAACTTAGTTCCTGGCTAATCTAGGTACCACCTGAAGCAGTGGCGTAGCGTGGGGGGTGCAGGGGGGGCCGGCCGCACCGGGCGCAACATCTGGGGGGGGGCGCTCGCCGCCTCCGGAGTCGCTGAAGAGCCTCGGGCGCAGGCTGTAGCAGAGCCCCATGTCTCGCGGAACCAACGAGCTGGCAGCGGCTCTCAGCGCTCGCCACGGTCCCCGCGCGTCAGGGCCACGGAGGGCGCGCCAGGCAGCCCCTCCTCACAGCCCCGCCGCCGCCGCTGCTGCTGCAGCTGCTGGGCCATGTTGCATTTTCCTCGCCTCTCTGCCCTCCTCCTCCTGCGGGCAAGCGGCGTCGTTTGGGCGGCAGCGCCAGTGGCAACTCGCCTCAGATCACCTGACATGGACCCGCCGCCGCCGCCGTGGCTACCTTACCGTAAATACCCCAGCCCAGGCAGCAGCAAGAAGAAGCTGGCAGCGGCGGCAGGTTAGGGGTTAGGGGGCGCAAATTACTTGCCTTGCCCTGGGTTAGGGGGTGCAAATTACTTGCCTTGCCCCGGGTTAGGGGGCGCAAATTACTTGCCTTGTCCCGGGTGCTGACAACCCACGCTACGCCGCTGCCCTGAACCCTTACGGCTCAGCCTCATCACTCAGATCACCTGTAGGAGCATTGCTGGTCACCCTCCATGATGGTCACACTCATTTGACATCAGTGTGAAAACATGCCTTGGCCCAGTGCCATGGGATGCTCTTCCGAGAGAGATTCAGCATGGCATCCTCTTTTTCCACCTTTAAATGTTTGATGAAAACTCAGCTATGCTGCCAGGCTTATGCAGACAATTAAGAAAGCATCCCCTGTAATGGTTAGCGAATGATCTGTGGTTTTAATTTTTTACTTGGTTTTTATTGCATGTGTGTGTGCATTGCTGTAAATCACTTTGATTTTTTTCCCTTTTTTTGAAGTAGAACAAAACCTTATTATTCCCTCCTCACTCCGTCCCTCCCTCTCTCCCTTCCTTCTTTCCCCCCTCAACCGTACAACATCTATGACAATAGGGTCTTGTATGGAATGTAAATGAAGTGTGGAAAAGTGTGAAAAGTGTGAAAATGAATATAGAGATGCTATATGTACTTATACTTGTTTATTTGTTTTTTAAGACAATAACATCTTTAATAAAAACTAATTTTTAATACAGTCAAACCTCGGCTCCCAATCGCCTTGGGAGTCGAACGTTCCAGCTTGTTGTTAAACAAACGAAAACCGGAAGTGAGTGTTCCGGTTTTTGAACGTTCTTTTGGAAGCCGAACGTCCTGTGGGGCTTCCTCGGCTTCCGATTGGCTGCAGGAGCTTCCTACAGCCAATCAGAAGCCGCGTTTCGGTTTCCAAACTTTCGGAAGTCAAACAGACTTCCGCAACGGATTCCGTTCGACTTCTGAGGTACGACTGTACATATAATGAAATTGCAAAAATAAAAGTGGATTTTTTTTCCAGCTCCCAAGAGCAGGTTAGTAAAACCTGGCCTTCATGGGTATTGCTAGGTTAAAATGGAACAGAAAAGAAATGGCATATTCCACTTTCTACCACTAGGTAGCGGAAGAGTAGAATAATAGAATCGTACCTTTGAATCAGGAAGGAGATGGTAACCCACACTGGCCCAAGGCATTTTGGCACCTGAGGTGGCAAAACGGCCTGGCCTGACTGTGGCGTTAGATCTGTGGTTCTCCAGAAACATTTAGAGGACCAATCCCATCATCCCTCAATGTTGGCAATGTTGGCTGAGACCAACGGGGAGTTGGAGTCCCAAAGACATCTGAGGCGGGGCACAGGCTCCCCACTTCTTTGTTAAATGCTTTGATTTTTGTGTCTTGCAATATTAACCCCAAGCTTCTCTTCCTCTTTCTCAGTCAACACTCACTGCCATGCAGACCACATCACAGGCACCGGATTGCTGAAGAAGCTTCTCCCAGGCTGCCGGAGTGTCATCTCCAAACATAGTGGCGCCTCTGCTGACCTCTTAATCCAGGAAGGGCACACCCTCAAATTTGGGGATTTTGTGAGTTTGTTTGTTTGATTGATTTTACACCCTACCTTTTCCTCCAGGGAGCTCAAGGTGGTGTACACACGGCTCTCCCCTCCTCATTTACCCCCACAACAACCCTGCCGATGTTGGTTAGGCTGAGAGACTGCAGCTGGCTCAAAGCCGCTCAGCGAGTTTCACAGCTGAGTGGGGATTTGAACCCTGGTCTCCGACTCTAAGCGCTATATCACACTGGCAATTCCAAGGCTTGAGTCTCATGGCATGTCACCCTGCTGTTGTTGCAGGCCCTGGAAGCTCGTTCCACCCCTGGGCACACAGACGGATGCCTGACGTATGTGCTGAATGACAAAGGCATGGCTTTCACTGGCGATGCCTTGCTGATCCGGGGCTGTGGACGGACAGACTTCCAGCAAGGTACAGAGGCCTTGTGGATCCAGTTATAACCAGGGAGGGTGGTCATACCAGAGTGGACTCTGATCTGTTGCAAGGGGGAGGGAGCTATGAGATCTGGGTCAGTCTTAATGGCTACCATCAGTATTAGAGGGTAGCTTCAAGATTTATGGGGAGACATGGGCTGTCGTGTTCCATTTGACAAATGATACCCATTTATTTATTTTTGGCCTTAATCTGAATGTGTCTACCTACAATAGCACTGTATTTCTCCCTGGCCACATTCAGACCATACATTTGAAGTACCATGGTACCACTTTAAACAGTCATGGTTTTTCCCATAGAATTCTGGGAGCAGTAGTTCGTTAAAGGTGCTGAGAGTTTTTGGGAGCCCTTTGCTTCTCTCACACGGAGCTACAATTCCCAGAGTCCCTGAGGAAGAGGGATTGATTGTTAGACCACTCTGTTTATTGTAGCTCTCCGGAGCAAGTCTCTTTGAAGGGGGAAAATATGGGATGGTGTTTCAATGAAGACAACACCATGTGGGTGTTGTGGATAAGATTGACAACAAGCTGTTGTGTAGAAATGTGCAGCCACCTCTGCAAAAAAACAACCCTGTAAGGGGTATATGTGTTTTCTTCCTCCCCACTTCGAATGAACACTTAATGCCCGGAGTGGACCTCACTGGTCACCCCCTAATGTCCACACACATCCCATTAATGTGAAATGGGCTTTTATGCAACTTCCATGCATCCAGAAATGCAGATTGCCTAGGGTTCCGGATGCATGAAAGAGCCTTACACATTTCTTCCTATATACTACACATTTCTTCCTATATACATAAAAATCTAATGCTGTCGTCACGCTGTGCAGTTCAGGTAGCCACACCAACTGCATGACAAACAGCAGGCAGGAGAGTGAGGAAGCAGCACTGATGGCAGACATTTAACAGAGGGGGAGGTACTTCACAGAGTGTTTTAGTCAGCTCCTCTAAAGGCCCCCCTCCCACTGTTAAAAATGGGTGACAAGGGGGTGGGTGTAAAGGTGGTTGGTCAGAAATGGGGAAAGGTCAGTGGGCAAATAGGTAAACAGGGTGGGCAGCCGGTGCCCCAGTATATGCTCCATAGATGCTTTCTTTGCACTAATGCTTAACGCATAGGTGTCAGGGGCATGGCCAGAGGGCATACTGTTGGAGGCAGGGCCCATATGCATAGTTCTTCTCCGTCCCCCTGCCTAACTATGTGTTCACTGAACAAATGGGAGGAATGTGTTGAAGACCCTTGTCTAAAGCAGCTGTCCTAGAGAATCAGGTTGGCAAAAATAGCTGATGTTGAAGGAAACTTAGCTCAGTAAGACTCTCTGTCTCATCCAAGGCAACCCAGAGACCCTGTATCAGTCGGTCCACGAAAAAATCTTCACACTCCCTGGCCACTGCCTAATCTACCCTGCCCATGACTATACCGGTAAGTCGGGGTCTCAGATTTGCTGCTGGGGGGTGGGCAGCACTGTGGTACAACGGACACTGGATGACAATGCAGTTCCTCGCTCAGTTCCTCATTTTCCTTAAAGATCCTTAAATATCTCTGTTGCGATCAACACAGTGCCTTGTGGTTCTCTTAGAGACTGATAGATTTACTGTGCTAGAAACTGGAGACCCCCTTCAACAGATGCACAAAGTGTTGTTGTTTTATTGAATGAAATTTTATCAACCACTTCATATCCCCAAAAAAGTGATGTACGAGGATTTAAAACATTAGTATGCAACTGAGCAGTATATAGATAGAAAGGAAGGCAGATTGTTCTACAGTTCACAGTGTGCATGGCTGGAATCAACTCATAGGAAGGCTTCTTTAAATAAACGTCTCCAGACTAAGGACTGCTTCACTAGTGTGTTTTGTACATGAGAGTGAAGCAGCACTCAGCAAAACTGAACCCTCCTCTCTTCAGTGCAGTCGGAAGTGAGGGTGGGCCATATGCTTATTTAGGGTTAACTGTATGCTTAATTAGGGTTTTAAAAGAACCCTATTTAAACATTAACCCCACACCCTGACTTGATTTGGGCTCAGGTTGATCTGGGTGTTTCTCAGATCGGGGCGGGGTGTGCACACCTGACACACACACAGAGAGAGAGAGAGAGAGAGAGAGAATGAATATACACATTAGGGCTTCAACTTTTTTACAACCTCATGTTCCTGTTGTGTAGTTAGATGAACCTTTGGTTAAAAACAAAAAGAATGAACTTTCATTTCCAAATCTTTTGAAAACGGGTCTTCCCGAAATAAATGTCAATTTTTTGCATATGTAACTATAATGTGTCATGTAATATGCATAGCATTTATTATAATACAGGAAAAATAGAGCTTGCAAATTACTTGTACAATGTTTTGTACATTGTACAATGCACATCACTTCTTATTGGCTGTCATAAATCGAGATTGTGGTTTGTCTTTCCTTTTGCTGCGGGCACCATAAAGTTTATCCCTTTATGATGCAGGAAATCATTGGGGGGGTTGAGGGGGAAAGTCAAAAAGTTACAGTATACTTACAGGGACACATAAACATAGGTGTAGAAGGAAACATTTGTAAAAGTGGAGTCGAGGGGTCATGAAATGTGAGAGGCAGTAGCTCTGTTCAGGCATTTGAACAAATGTCCGCCTGCCAACTGAGGAAGATAATTCCCACATTGGTAGGCCCAAATAACTTTGCCTTGATAAATCTATGTGAGCCTTTTGGGTGCCGCAAGACTCTTTTTCCTGTCCTGGCCCCCCTTGATGCATCTCCTCCTCCCTTGCAGGCCAGACAGTGTCCACAGTAGAGGAAGAAAAGACCCTGAATCCTCGCCTCACCTTGCCCCGAGAGGCCTTCGTTGAACTGATGAACAACCTGAATCTGCCCAAGCCAAAACAAATAGGTGAGGCTGGTTTCTGGTACAGCACAGCAGCATTTATCTGGAGGCTGCCTTCTCTCAGCTGCAAGCCAGTATCTGCTCTGCTATTGTGTCTTCCTCAGAAGGATCCTGGGGACTGTGGTTTGGAAACGGTGCAGAAAATTATCTCGTTTTCCTAGCCTCCTCCGCTTGCTGGGCCAAGAAATGTAGGTAGCTTGCCCTATCTTGAGCCAGATGGTTGTTCCACCTAGCTGAGCATTATCTACACTGGCCAACTGCAGCTTTTCGGGATTTAAGGCAGGAGTAACACTCTCAGCCTTGCCTAGAGATGCCAAAGATGGAATCTGAGCCACAGCACTTCCCTTAAGGAATATCCAAGGGATTGGCTTTTCTTGTGTTAGACATCTTAAAGCACAATCCCCCCAAACACTTCCTAGGGTGTAAGTCTCATAGAACACAGTGGGACTTACGTATGAGGAAACAGAGTATATATAGGATTGAGTATGGTGTCCCTCCAGATGTGCATTTGTTTGCATTTATATCCCACCTTTTTCCTCAAAGGGGTATACGTGGTTCTCCCCCTCCTCAATTAATCCACACAACAACCCTGTGACATAGGCTAGGCTGAGAGGCTGCGACTGGCCCCCAAGGTCACCTGGCGATCTTCCTGGAAAAGTGGGGAGTTGAACCCTGGTCTCCCATGTCTTTGTCTGGCATTCTAACCACTGTACCACACTGGCTGGGTTGCAACTCACATCATCCCTGACTGTTGGGTGTGATGGGTGTTGGAGACCCTCAGAATCTGAAGGCCCATAAGTTCTGTCTGGCTCAATTCCTTTGGCACTTTTAACTTGAGAGCAAGTTATGTTGCTCTCTGTAGGACTTGCTTCAGAGTAAGCCAGAATTAGGCTGGGCTCCCGGCGTGCTTGGTGGCTGGTCTGAGGCGGGGGACAGCCATGACTTCTTGGGTTCTGTGCCCAGGCACAGAGGGAGGGTGATTCCTATAGGAACTCAGGGGAAATAATCTTTCTGTTACCCCTCATCTCCTGCAGATTTCGCGGTTCCTGCTAACCTCAAGTGTGGGGTCCAAGATGTAGCTGCCTAGATGCACCTTCTGACTTCCCAAAGATGACCTAAGGCATCCCTTGCAGCAATGGGATGGTTTCATGGCTTACAAACAATCTCCTTATTACACTCTGAAGGAAGATGATGGTGATTTATTTGGAAAGATGTGTGTGTCTTCAGATACACCCTAACTTGGTTTGGTTCCTGATCATCCTGCCTATTGTGATCATCAACCTCTTAATTCCAGCTCCATGACCTCAGTGGCCCACTTTTCTTTGTTGATTTGCACTGGCTGGACATTCCCAGCTCAACCAGGACCCACGTGATGTTTTTGTTTTCCAAGTATGCACTGTGTCAAGATTTCTGCTGGGCCTCAAAATTCCTTGCCAGAAGACAGAGTCCCTTGCACTGTGAATGTTCTGAAAACTCAGGTTTTGTGCCTGAGAAACTCTTGTTGCTGAGAAAAAAATAAAATGCATTTGTTGTTAGTCGGCTTCACTTCTGAATAGGATGGGGCTGATTTTTCTGGAGCAGCAATGGGAAATCTTGTGCTTGCGGATGGTGTTAGCCAGTGGTCACATCCACACCATGCATTTAAAACACACGGGAAACCTGGGAGTTGTAGTTTGCAAATGGTGCTGGGAATTGTAGTTCTGGGACAGTTAAGCTACACTTCCCAGAAGCGTTTGGTGGAATCAGTGTGCTTTAATTTATTATTATCATCACATTTCTATCTCACCTTTCCTCCAAAAACCTCATGGTGGCATAAGCACTTCCTGCCCCGCTTTTCGTTTTATATTCACAACAGCTCTGTTCGCCTGATAGACAGTGACTGGCCCAAGATCACCCCATTGGCAATCATGTACTGAAGTAGGGATTTGAGCCCTGATCTCAAGAGTCCTTAATCCTGCACACTAAGCACTACACTACACAATTTAACTACTACTTCTTCTTTGGCGATCACTCGTAGCCAAGTAAGATTGTCTTCCATGAACACGGTTTTAACAGTGAGTCCGTAAGTGCCTGCGGAGGCCAATTCAGAATCCACACATCCTTCCACAATGGGGACATTGGTTTCCGGGCGGGAGTTGACCACGGTGAGGGTTTGCCAAGCGAGCCTACCTCTTAGTGCATTTCTCCCTTTCGTCCTGAGTTTGAGCATCTTTGAACCTCTTTTGTTAACCACCAGCAATGCGCTTTCCATTTTAAAGTTCAAAATAGAGTAGTTTCTTTGGAAGACGATAATCAGGCATCCAAACAACATGACCAGTCCAACAAAGTTGATGTTGAAGAATCATTGCTTCGACACTGGTGATCTTTGCTTCTTCCAGTGGATGTGGCCTACAACTCCCATCATTCCTGACCATTGGCCATGTTGGCAGAGAGGGATGGGAATCATTGTCCAATAATTTAAATCAGGCCGGCAGCTCACCTAGTCCAGCATCTTCTCACACTGGCCAACCAGATGCCTCTGGGAAACCTGCAAACACAAGAGCCCTCTCCCCTCCTGTGGTTCCCAGCAAGTGGTGTTCAAAAGCATTATTGCCTCCAACTGGCACAGCAATAGCTATCCTCGCTAGTGGGCATTCATAGTCCTCCATGAATTTATTCAACCCTCTTAAAGCTGTCCCAGGTTGGTGGCCATCTCTGTTGTAACTGTAAGCTCCTTGGAAGAAGAGACCTCTCTCTTTTTTTGATGCACCCTTCTTCATACTGAAGGGGCTGAAATAATAATCTTTGGCCATTACAAGCTCAGAGACTTGTGCTGGCTTGTAGTTGCAAGTTCTAACCACTAGATAGTACTGTTTGCTCACTGGGGTGACTTGCCAGCAACTGTTAACAATAACAGTTAGCTTGTCTGAAAGGCCCAAACCACACTTTGCAGGGCATTTCTTGGATCTTCTGTTGATTGATTTTATTTATTTATTTATTTAGCATTTTAAAGATGAAATTGCTATGGGGGCAGGTGATTGTCTACAAATACAAGTGGAGACATGGTTCTGGGAATGTGCACTCTTTGCTTCCTCATCCGGGACTGAGTTTTGCATGAATATTGTTCCTTTCCTTTCTCAAATATTGACTTGGGAGCATCCAGAAACAGAAAATCTACAAAAAACAAACAAGCATCAATGTCTGGATCAAACACCTTGCTGTGGTCCCAGTATGCAGGGGAAGTGGGTGGGTGGGTTAAGGCAGGCTTCTTCAACCTCGGCCCTCCAGGTGTTTTTGGCCTACAACTCCCATGATCCCTGGCTCGCAGGACCAGTGGTCAGGGTTGATGGGAATTGTAGTCTCAAAACATCTGGAGGGCCGAGGTTGAGGAAGCCTGGGTTAAGGGAACCAGAGGGAGGAACAAGCAGAGGAGGGGATGTAGCAGTTGTAGCATCTCTGTGTTTGGGGCTCTTGAAAGGAACTGTTGGGGTGGAAAGCTGCCAGATCACAACTTGACCCTGGCTTGACTGTTTCATTTTAAAATGCTTTTGTGTTGTTTGGGGTTTTCCAGCTTGGGTTTCCTTGCAGCCTTGGGGTTTTCCAGAAGTTGTGGATAGAATGTGGAACGTATTGCTTGCTGCTAGATATTGTGTTTGAAGTGTTTAAGGGGTGGGGCACAGAGGGAGCCCTTCTGACTTTTTCACTGCGTCGTGTTCAGAGTTCTCTCTCTCTCAGGGAACCTAAACAGTTTGGGCAGGTCATTGGGGCAGAGATCCTGGGCCCCTCTCAGCAGGATGAGCTCCCCAAAAGCAGCACAACTAGCTTTCCACGGCTTTGATCTAAAGTGATTCCAAGGACCAAGGTGTTGGAGGGAAGCACAAGATGGCAATAGAACAAAAACTGGATAAAATAAACCAATTCTGGGCACTAGTAAAACAAACAAAAAACCAACAACAAAACAACAAAGTAGTATCCAGTTACCCAGCTGGTTAGAATGTGGTGCTGATAATGGCAAGGTTGTGGGTTCAATCTTTATACAGGCTAGCTGCATATTCCTGTATTTCAGGGGGTTGGACTAGATCCACAGGTTTCTTCCAACTCTACAATTCTATTATTCCTATCCCTCAAGTCCTCCCAGCCCTGTTGCAGACTGTCCTGTACAACCAGGCCTGACCTAACGAACCCTAAAGTTGCGGTGTTTTGACTGGATCTGATTCTGCTCTGTTCTCCCCGCACCCTCCTGTGTCCCATAGTGCCCCACTGCCCTTAGTTCCTGTTATCAGCAGCTGGATACTTTGCCCCTTGATCTTCCAGCTGTACAGAGTGATGTGGTTGCTGGACTGCTCAGGGGATCACCAGAGAGAGTAAAAGTCCCATCTGTGCTGCTGCTGTAGCTTCAAGCAACAGAACTGCATGGACTCCAACTCACATCGGCTCCAGCCAGCAGAGCCAATAACCAGGAATGATGGGAGTTGGAGTCCAGTCACATCTGGAGGGCCACTGACACTCCACCACTGCTAAACCATTCTCTCTCTACAGATATCTTGTTGGTTAAGAGGGGAGCATTAGGTCAACAGCTGCGGTTAAGAATTTAAATGGTGACGTAATGAAGCCCAGCCCAAGCCTGCCTGCGAGTTCCAATCTCTTCCGTGAATCCCTTAATCCCCTGATATTTAACCATTCAGGAGCTCTTGGTTACTCAGTAGTGGGGGGGAGGTGTCACACTCTGTGTATGCTCAGAAACACAATGTTCTTTACTTCACATGTTTAAGGGTGGCTCCTGCCATGGAAAAGAGGTTCTGGGGCCGAGTCCAAGAACATGCCAGAATGCAAGAATACAAAGCAAAACAGGCTTGGTTTCCTGCATGACAGATGTGGGCAGGGCTGGGGGAAATAATCCATATTCCTAGGTGCCACATCATTGATATAATAGCCGGAATTGCACTTAGAGGCCAGCCCAGCTAAGAGCTAAAGAAACTTCTCCAGTTTCCAGACACCTCCAGTTTCTAGAGGTGGAACAAGTCAGTTCCACCACTGACCTGTTTACTCAGCACCCATCCTGATTTGTTTGCACAAAGCTTACACAGTGAGTAGACTATGTCAGAACAAATGCTCAGCAGATTACAGGGCAGTTTTGTGACAATGTTCATTCGTTTGGGTTTGCTTGTGGCGTGTTTACATATCTTCCCATGAAACATTTGGTCATTCCACACTCATCAGTGCATTTCCTCATTACTTTCCAAATCACAAAAAGTCTGAGTTGTTTATTTATTGTGTTTACTCTAGTGTATTTAAATATTCTTCCATTATTAGTTCTGGAGGGGAGTTTCCAAAAAATCCCCTATTGTCAACATAAATGTCTTTGTCAGTCTGGAGAGGCAGAATTGCTAACTCACGTACAGTGGTACCTCGGGTTAAGTACTTAATTCGTTCCAGAGGTCCATTCTTAACCTGAAACTGTTCTTAACCTGAAGCACCACTTTAGCTAATGGGGTTTCCCGCTGCTGCCGCGCCGCCGGAGCACGATTTCTGTTCTCATCCTGAAGCAAAGCAAACCTGAAGCACTATTTCTGGGTTAGCGGAGTCTGTAACCTGAAGCGTATGTAACCTGAAGCATATGTAACCCGAGGTACCACTGTACTTACAAATTTCTATTTTTGTTGTGATATATGTAACATTTTTATCTACAGAGATTCCCAGGCCGATGGGATGCTTTCTGTGTTTGCTTACTCGTTTCAAATTAGAATATGTCAGCATCTTCCAGGGCTGCTAAATATTGTGGTGCAGCATGTAAATATTACCAGGGAATAATTTTAGCAAATTCACAATTTTGCTCTCTATGCCCTGCAATACAATTACCAATCCGTTTATTGTGATGGGTATCTGCTTTGTTTTGTTTGGTATTATTTTATATATTTATACAAAGTTTCTGAATATTGGTCACAGAATAGACCATTATAAATAAATGGACTGTCATTTTTTAAAGGGATTGGTTGTACTTTAAGAAACCAGCCCTGGTCACATATACACCAAACATTTCAAGCACATGGCATCCTTCAAAGAATCCTAGGATTGAAGCTGGTTAAGGCTGCTGGGCATTGTAGCTCTGTGAAAGGTAAACTGCGCATTTATCCTAATATTCATATTTTTGCAAGCAATTTTGCCCATTTGTTCAATCAAGCAATCTCCCCCAATTCATGTTTTCTATTCATTAGCACGTGCATTTTTCTGCAGTCTTCCCCCTAATGTATGCACCTTTATACACTGTTCTTGGTTGGAGAACAGCATCACAAAATTCTGAGAACTGCAATTTTCAAAGGACGGGTGTGTTACAGTGAAGAATTAGGCCACCTCACATGAAAATGCAAACCCTATTCCAAGACACTCATCCATGCCCAAAACAAAGCTCCATTAAACAGCGTGAGACTTACATCTGAGCAAGGTTTTGCACTGTGCACCCTACGTTAATTGCTCCCTTTGAACAGCGCAGCATCCTTCAGAGTGCTTTTTCTGTTCTCTCTTTATTTCCCTCTCCACGTTACCATTTTGGCCATGGAGACGAATTTGTCTGCCAGCTTCTCACTCCATAATTCCAGCGGAACCACCCAGTGTTGTCACCCATGGGGCAATTGGGGAGAGTTGTGCTTTTGCATGCCGACGGATGTCCCGATTGTATCTCACAAATGGATTGTTTTGAACATGCAGAGAAGTGTGTCCTGCCAGCACGGCTCCCATTCATTCCCATGGGAGGATGGGCAGAGATGACCACCAACTCGGATGGCTGTTAAAGGAGGTTTGGACAAATGCATGGAAGATTATGTTTCATTTCACTTTTAACTTGTATACCACCACCTTTCTATATTACTAAACGCAAGGCGGTTTTCAAGTCAGAGAAACAACAAAATACAGTGGTACCTCAGGTTAAGTACTTAATTCGTTCCGGAGGTCCGTTCTTAACCTGAAACTGTTCTTAACCTGAAGCACCACTTTAGCTAAGAAGCAAAGTTCTTAACCCAAGGTACTATTTCTGGGTTAGTGGAGTCTGTAACCTGAAGCATATGTAAACCGAGGTACCACTGTAGACAGCAAAGATCACACACCTAATCACAATCTGATCCAATACAAAAAAGCCATAATAAAAACATAACTTTAAAATAAACAACTTATATCAAAAAAGCAATATACAATAATCCATTAGAATGCAATTGTAAACAGTGGCTGTCTTGTCTATGATGGCTATGTTCTGCATCCACAATGGGAGGCAGCTATGCTTCTAAAATACCAGTTAAATGAGAGGGCTCTTGAGCTTGAATCCTGCTTGTGGGATTCCCACAGGCTGGCCACGCTGGAAATTTATGCTAGTTTAGGTGGGTCATTGGCCTCATCCAGAAGGCTTTTATGTTCTTATGCTCAAAACCCAGATTAAGTGCAGGGGGTAGTGATGAAGGAACTGAAGGTAAAATCAACAAGGTTTGCTTTTGTGATTGGTGGCAATTTGTTTGCCTGAGTACTGAAAGCGAGTGTGCTGTGCTCCTTGCCTCCTTGCCTGGTTTTATATAAATATATATAAATTAGAAGCTGGTGGGAAGCTGTTTCTCTCCCCGCCTTCTTCCCCACCTGCACAACTTTCCCTAGACAGGCCCGAGTTTCCCAGCCATTTCCCAAGGGAAACCAAAAGGCAGCGAAACAAGAGCAAAACCAGGCAAGATCTGGCATGTTTCGATCTGCCATCAACTCAGCGTAGCTGGCTTGAGAAGGACGCGAGTTTTCTGTTATGTTTTGGTTTTTTCCCACAGCCCAGGCGGTGAGATCCTGCAATGCCTTGCGAAATTGTTTCAGGGTCTCATTTCCCCAGGGGCTGGAACGAGAACCTGGGATGAAGGTTCCCACCTTTGATCTGCACCAGTTGGCCTGGGACAGGGATGAGGAATCTGTGCCCACCCACCCCCCAGTTAATGTTGGACTACAACCCCCATCAACCCTGGGACTATGGGTCATTGCCATGCTGGCTGGGGCTGATGGGAGTTGGAGTCCAACGACATCCGGAGCGCCGCCACAGGCTCTCCATCACTGGATTTGTTTGTTGCTGAAGCTAAAGAAATCTGAGTGGTTTAACAGTTCATCTGTCTTCCCAGGGAATTGTGGGAAATGCTGCTGTGTGGGGAGACTAGGGGCCTCCTACCAACTCTCAGCATCCTTAACAAACTACATCCATACCCTCCAACATTTCTCCAGTGAAAATAAGGACGTCCTATTCAACAACAACAATTTTACTCCACCCTAGGTAGTCCCAGCCACTCTGGGTGGCTTCCAACACATATAAAAACACCATTAAACATTAAAAAAAACCTTCCCTACACAGGATAACTCCATACCCTCCAACTTTTGTCCAATGAAAATAGGGACGTCCTAAGGGAAAAAAGGGACGCGGGTGGAGCTGTGGGTTAAACCACAGAGCCTAGGACTTGCCGATCAGAAGGTTAGCGGTTCGAATTCCCAAGATGGGGTGAGCTCCCGTTGCTGGGTCCCTGCTCCTGCCAACCTAGTAGTTTGAAACCACATCAAAGTGCAAGTAGATAAATAGGTACCACTCTGGTGGGAAGGTAAACGGCATTTCCGTGCACTGCTCTGGTTTGCCAGAAGCGCCTTAGTTATGCTGGCCACATGACCCAGAAGCTGTACGCCGGCTCCCTCGGCCAATAAAGTGAGATGAGCAGCGCAACCCCAGAGTCGGCCACGACTGGACCTAATGGTCAGGGGTCCCTTTACCTTTACCTTTAAGGAAAAGCAGGACATTCTTCTGGGATTGAATCAGAAACCAGAATGGCTTCTTCTAAGTCCAGGACTGTCCCTGGAAAATAGAGTCACTTGGAGGGTCTGTACATCACCCAGGATTCTTTGGGGGAAGCCATGACTGATTGAAAAGGCATGATACTGCTTTAAAGGAATGCTGCCTGCAGCTGATGAAGTCCAACAACGTAAGAACATAAGATGGTCTTGCTAAATCAGGCCAATGGCCCACCTGGTCCAGCATCCTGTTCTCACCTTGGCCAACCAGGTGCCTGTGGGAAGCCTACAGGCTGGACTTGAGAGCAACAGCACTCTGCCCATCAGTGATTCTCTGCAACTGGTATGGAGAGGCATAATACTTCTGACACCGTGGAACATATTCATCATGGCTAGTCGATAGTTTGGAGGGCCATAGTTCCTCTACCCCCAGGTTAGAGAAATTTAGCTTTCTCTCCCCCCCCCCCCCCAGCAATCCTTTTACTGTGATGGCTAGTGTTATGTACTGAGTTGAATAGGATCCAAAATGCCACAGTCTGATTGGTCCTAGAACAATAGGATCCAAAATGCAGCAGTCTGATTGGTCCTAGAACAATACGATTCAGAATGCAGCAGTCTGATTGGTCCTAGAACAATGCAGCAGTATGATTGGTCCACAGGAGCCACCCAATCCAGCTCCAGATGGAAGTGAATCCACAACCTGATTGGCCTACAGGAGAATCCCGGAATTAGCCAATCACGTGCAGCCCATTGTGTAACTAATGTATATAAAGCAGATATTGTGGGGGAACTTCCATTCCTCCTCACCACTATGAGCTGAATAAAGAGCATGAAATCCACTCTCGACTCTGAGTATATTTCAGCTAGGAATGGAGCTTCCATGTTCAGGGGTAGTATACCACAGAGGACCAGACATTTTCCTGTTCCTCACGCATCGTGGAGAGAGACAGCAGGAGACAGATGTCACCATCATGCCCTTGGTGAACTTTCTGGGGTGCGGTAAGCATTTGAAAGCATTGCTGGGTATCGTATTGGCAATCGGCTCACAAACATTCAGTCGAAGGGCGGCTCAGGGCTCTGCAGACTGTGAGTCACATTGCCACTGGGATGGTTGAACGGGAGCAGCGGGGTCACGACCCTGATTGCCGTGTCGCCTCCAGGACTTCCATGAATTGGGAAAGGGCCGTCGCTCAGCAGAAAGGCATCTGCTTTGCATTCGGAGATCCTGGGCTCAATCCCCGATGGCATATTGGAAGCAGCACTGGGAGAGAGTCCCAACCTGGAACCCTGGAGAGTTTCTGCCAGTCAGTGTAGGCATCACTAGATGGACCCAATGGCCTGACTCAGTATAAGACATGCCCTAACTGTGGCCAAGAGACTGGTATTGATGAATTGGAAGAATAAAGATATGATCCCCGTTAATCAATGAACTGACGGCATGACAACACCTGCACCATGTGAACGGATCGCTTACAGACTTTTCTGAAAATTTATTTATTTGGTTTTTCAAATTAAAATTTTACAGAGGTCTATCAAACATAAATCATAAAAACAAGATTCCAAGGAATCTTTTGGACTTCCATCCTGCCCTTTGTGGGTCCTATTATTAATCATTTCCTCCCGCGTCTTTTATGATATAAATCCATTATGTCCTGAATTCAACCTACAAGTGAGATTCCAATCCTACTAACGATTTTAGCTGTTTACAATGGTATTTCAGATGTCATAAATTATTCTCATTCCTTATTAAAATTTTGGTCTTCCTGATTTCTAACTCTTCCGGTCATTTTAGCCATTTCAGCATAGTCCATTAGCTTCATCTGCCATTCTTCTCTGGTAGGGACTTTATCTTCTTTCCATCTCTGGGCCAATAACATCCATGCAGCCCGCTTATAGGCTTTCCCAGATAAATATATTGACATTTGGAATGAGTTTATACAGAATATACTAGATTATTAATAATCATATATGTATTAGGACAGTAATATTATTCATCTATCTATATATTTCTCTATGGAAATGCAACTGATTATAGCTACTGCTTCATATTATATATTTCTTATTTTTTCACTTTTCTTCTCCCTCTTTTTTCCTTTTTCCTTTCGCCACTTTATTTTCTAAAACTGAAACTCTCTTAATAAAATATTGATATTATTAATAAATGCAGCTGCCAATGTTACATGAATCACAGAGTCACGGGCTTGGAGGAGATCTTGTAGACTCTCTGGTCCAATGTCCATGGTCGATGCACGAGATGCTGAGCTAGGGAACCCGCAACGGACGGCTGCCCTCCCTGTGCCTGTAGGCTGCCAGCAAGGGAGAGCCCATCAGCCCTGTAGCTAATGAGTCCCATTGTCAAACTGCTCTCACCATCTTCAGATGGAATTATTACATCCTGGGACTTACCGGGTAAGGAGGGACCACAGGAGTCAGCCAAGGAAGGGTAGTTTGAGAAACATTGACTGTAATGCACCATGGCTGGGGACAGAGTTAGTTTAGAAGGGCAGGGAATGTCTGCGCTGACCCGCTGTTTGGGGGTCAGCCCCAGCAGGGAATTAAAATTCAAACTTCCTGACAAAATATTCCAAGGAGACAGGAAATGGTGGAGTTGAGATAACCCACAGTGAGGCTTTTGGGTGGGATGGAGAGGAAAAGAAAGCAAGTCTCCGCCTGCATGTACCTGTTGTCATTTTAAGCACTTGTTTTCGTGTCCTGGCTGATCCTGTTCGCCAGCATGCTTACTGCAATGCTCTCTACGTGAAGGTGAGCCAGAAACTACAACCAATCCAGAATGTGGCAGCTAGACTGGTGACTGGGAGTGGTCACCGAGACCATATAACACCGGTCCAGAGAGACCTACATTGGCTCCCGGTACGTTTCCAAGCACAATTCAAAATGTTGGTGCTGACCTTTAAAGCCCTAAACGGCCTCGGTCCTGTATACCTGAAGGAGCGTCTCCACCCCCATCTTTCAGCCGGGACACTGAGGTCCAGGTCCGAGGGCCTTCTGGCAGTTCTCTCGCTGTGAGAAGTGAGGTTACAGGGTACTAGGTGGAGGGCCTTATTGGTAGTGGTGCCTGCCCTGTGGAACACCCTCCCATCAGATGTCAAGGAAACAAACAACTATCTGACTTTTAGAAGACATCTGAAGGCAACCCTGTTTAGGGAAGTTTTTAGTAGCTGATGCTTTTTCGTTAGTTTTGTTGGGAGCTGCGCAGAGTGGCTGGGGAAACCCAGCCAGATGGGTGGGGTATAAAAAAGAAATAAATTATTATTATTATTACAGTGGTACCTTGGGTTAAGTACTTAATTCGTTCCAGAGGTCTGTTCTTAACCTGAAACTGTTCTTAACCTGAAGCACCACTTTAGCTAATGGGGCCTCCTGCTGCCGCCGTGCCGCCAGAGCACGATTTCTGTTCTCACCCTGTAGCAAAGTTCTTAACCTGAAGCACTATTTCTGGGTTAGCGGAGTCTGTAACCTCAAGCATATGCAACCTGAAGCGTATGTAACCTGAGGTACCACTGTATTACAGCTAGAAATTTTTGGAGCAGTGGGCGATGAAGAGCTTAAGGAACCACTGAGGGAAGAGTTAGTACAGAAACCCTACAACACACAAGCAGAAGAAGCGTTAAAAAATGCATTAAATACCGTAGTTCTAATGGGCTGCAGGCAACTAAGTCGTCCTCAGTGTAGACGCATTGAATCAAATGCTAGTCATCTCCATTACTTTCAAATGTTCTGCTCTAGGTATGACTACAGTTGCAAACAACCCATCATATTTATTTTTAATAACTTGGGGCTGCTACTCCTGCTCGATAACTGCACTTACCCCGTTGCTGTTTGCCCCACTTACCTCCCTTTACACCCCACCTGCCCCTTACCTTTCTCCCCGCAACTTTCCCCAAGCCCCTCCCCTCTCATCCCTAGCCCCACCCCTTTTAAAGAAGTGAGGAGGCACTTGACAGAGCGGTTTGCTAAACTGCTGTGTGAAGCGCCTCCCCTCCCTCCATTAAACAATTTGCATAGGCTGGCTTGCTGTTTCTCACACCTCTTCATTCCTAGCTTGATGCCCTAACATTATGCTGGTTAATAGGGTGGGTGGTTGGGGGGCATGTCAATGCTTTTCCAGAGAAGCTTGTTTGCCATGTCCCACCTAGTGACTGAGGAACGCTCAGATAAAACTCTAAGGAACCTCTCTAGGGTTCCCCGCAGCACAGTTTGCAAGCGCCAACATGCGCCTCAAAACAACACAGGGACCTAGAGCTATTCACGGGTGCTGTGACAGTTCCGGTTTCCCTGACTGCTGGGAGTTCCACCCAGCATTCCATCTCTGCCGGAAGGATTTCTCTGTCTGCAAAGACATTGTGCTTCTTGAGCGGTGCAATGCATTGTTGTGACAGAGAGGAGTGGCTGTTTTTGTTCAGGTATTATTTCTGGGTTGGAGGCAGACAGGGCGGAGTGCTCTCCCTCTTTGTGTGTTTGTGTGTGTCCCACAGGGCGATCTCTCTGTATCAGCAGAATACCTGCTTTTACTGACATTTTCTCAGGTGCGATGGCCCTTAGGCCCCAGATCTGTTTTTCTGACCAGCCAGTGTTTTGGTTTTAGCCATGGACCGTGCTGTGAGAACAAAGATAACCGAACATGAAAGGACAACAAACAAGACTCTGATATTATCCCAATGAGTCTGCAAAGAACACAGGAAGCACTAAGTCAGATGACTTGTTCATCTGGTCCAGGACTGCCTAACACACTGACAGGCAGTGACTCTTCAATAGAGGTCTTTCTCATCACCTGCCTGTACCGCACGGTTGGGGAACCTGTGACTCTGCAGGTGTCTCTGGAGTCCTAATTCCCATCAGCTTCAGTGTGCATGACCAAAAGTAAGGGATAATGAAAGCTGCAGTCCAACAAGATCCAACAGGTAAGATCTGTTCAGCAGTGGAACAGTCTCTCTCGGGAGGTGGTGGACTCTCCTTCCTTGGAGGTTGTTATGTACTAAGCTTGGATCCTAGAACAATAGGCAAGTAGGATCGTAGAATGCAACAACTGATTGGCCTGCAGGAAAAGACCAATCAGGCTCCAGGAGGGAAGCAGAATCAGCCAATCAGACGGGACTCAATGTGTAAATAATGTGTATAAAAGCCTGAGGTTCGGGGGCAATTCAATCACTGTTTTGCAAGCTGCAATAAAGAGCATGAAATCACTACACGACTCTGAGGTTCAGAGGTTTTTAAGCAGAGATTGGATGGCCATCTGTCATGGATGCTTTAGCTGAGATTCCTGCATTGCAGGGAGTTGGGCTAGAATCTAGATGACCCTTGGGGTCCCTTCCAATTCTGCAATTCTGATTCTAAGTTCTGGAGAGCCACAGTGCCTCTGTTCCCTGTTTTTACTGAATCCATCTAACTGGAGATGCCAGGGATCGAACATGGGACCTTCTGTATGCAAAAACATGCACTCTACCACTAAGCTACCTGCATCACTGTCCACAGATTTGCTCTAAAGGTCCCTACTCCCCAGACAGAGCTACAGTTCGCAGATTTCCTGTAAAGAGGGATGCATTGTTAAGGGACTCTGGAAATTGTAGCTCTGCAAGGGGAATAGGAGCCTTGCAGAGCTACAAGAAGTCTCAGCACCCTTAACAAATGACAGCTCCCAGAATTCTTTGAGGGAAACCCATGACTGTTTTAAGTGGAACATAGCGCTTTAAATGTGGGGTGCCAATAAACTCTACTCTCTGCCCTCTCCCTGAGAATAGGGGTGGGGAACCTGTGACCCTGCAGCTGCTGCTGTACTCCAATTCCCATCAGCCCCCAGGCAGCATGGCCAATGGCCAGGGATGATGGGAGCTGTAGTCCAGCAAATGTATGGAGGACTGCAGATTTCCCATCCCTGCATGTCAATCTTTCCAAATGCCAAGCCTAAGAACAAATATTATTTCAGCCGATATAGCTTCTGGCAGAAGAGTTATATAATGAAAGAAGACAGCTTGAAAATGTACACACACAGAAAACCCACTTCAGGAAACTGACAGACATTTATGGCACTGAGGTTTATCAACTCGATTTCCCACAGGCTGCAAGACTCAGCCAATAGGCTACCAGTTCTGCCATCAACAGAATCAAGTGGTTCAGCACTTCCTGGATTGTACTACTTTGGGTGGCGGGGAGTTGCATATTTGAATACTCCCTCATTTTAAAAATTATTATTCTCTTTAAAAAAAACCACAAAAAACTCGTCCATCTGGAAAACCAAAATGTCAAGGACAAGCCTAACAGCACGCAAGTTTTCTATGTATGTTTTCTGCCCTCCACCCTATAGATGAGCAATTCCAACATGCCACTCCCCCGCCATATGATCTAGTCTGAAGTGGTAGAGTCCAGGCAAGGTTTTCAAACAGTGGGAGGCTGTAACGCTTCTGAATACTAGTTGCCAGGAACCACAGAGGGGGAAGAGTGCTCTTGTGTTCAAGTCCTGCTTACAGGTTTCTCACAGGGAACTGGCTGGATTAGATGGGCCATGTGCAGTTCTGCCATTTGCAAACTGTTATGTACTGAGTTGAATAGGATCCAAACTGTAGCAGTCTGATTGGTCCTAGAACAATAGGATTCAGAATGCAGCAGTCTGATTGGTCCTAGAACAATGCAGCAGTATGATTGGTTGGCAGGAACCACCCAATCCTGCTCCAGATAGAAGTGAATCCACAACCTGATTGGCTTACAGTAGAATTCCAGAATTAGCCAATCATGTGCAGCCCATTGTGTAAATAATGTATATAAAGCAGATACTGTGAGGGGACATTTATTCATTCCTCCTCACCACTATGAGCTGAATAAAGAGCATGAAATCACTTTGCGACTCTGAGTATATTTCACTGGCGACGAAGGTGGGATCCCGCTGAGCTGACCGCCAACTGCCGCACCGCTGCCTCGCACCGTGTATCCAGGCTTCAGCTCCGGGGCACAAGGAACTCAGAATGGCAGCCAACAGCAGCTTCTCGCCATTCAACCCAGCATCTGGAGACTGGGAAGCGTACGCCTCCCGTTTCACCTTCCTCCTAGAAGCCAAAGGGGTCACCGACGAAGAAGACGCCAAGAAGAGGGCGATATTCTTCAGCGTCTGCGGAGAGGAGACGTTTGAAATCGCCCGGGCTCTCCTTGCGCCTGAAGACGTCGCTACTGTTCCATACAAAACAATAATGGAACAGCTGAAGGGGCACTTTTCACCGCAGCCCTCAGTGGTGGCTCGTCGAAATGCCTTCTACGCAAAGCGGCAAGCCCCTGGGGAAACCATAACTGGGTTTGTGACCTCTCTCCGCCAAGCCGCCCGGTTCTGCAACTTCTCAGAGCTGGAGAACATGCTTCGTGACCGCCTCGTCGGTGGCCTGAAGGATGAGAAGCTGCAACGACGCCTCTACGCTAAGAAGGACCTAACGTTCCAGGTCGCTCTGGAGGAGGCCCTGGCAACAGAAGCTGCCGAGAGGTCGACCCAAGAGGCACGGCCGAGCCTACCATCCCAACCGAGGGTCCACCATGAAGACCTCACCGACGACTCAGGATCCGACAGGGAGGAGGTGCACCGAGTACAGCAGCGCACTCAAGCAGCGCACAGACCACAGCTGCCTCGACGAGAAGGAGGGAACTGCGCAAGCTGCGGGGAGAGTCACGAGAGGAGGACCTGCAGTTTCCGCAACGCAGAGTGCAGGCAGTGCAGAAAATCGGGACACATCGCCCGGGTGTGTCGGGCTCGGCCCACCCGACACCAGGCATCAGATGACCAATCCAAGAGCCCCAGGTCCCGGGGCCCAACGCACCAAGGCAACTCGACGGAGCTCACGGACTTCCAGGTATACCAGTTGCCCCACCCCAACGTAGAGAAAATTTATGTAGAGGTACAGATAGAGGGGGCCCCATGCCGCATGGAGCTTGACACGGGTTCAACTCTATCCATAATCTCGGCAAGGACCTTAAGGAAACTGTGTCCCACTGGGGGTCCCAAACTCAGGCCGGCCCCATTCACCCTCCGGGACTTCCAGAAACGTAAGGTCCCCACAATGGGGGTGGGGACCTTCAGGGTGCAATACCGAGGGCGGACGCGGCAACTGGACTTGCTTGTGGTCAAGGGCCCCTACATTAGCTTACTGGGATTGGCATGGTTTGGACCACTGGGGCTAGCTGTCACCGGGGTGAACCACACTAGCTTACAAGTGGACGTGGACGCCATATGCAAGGAATTTCCAGGGGTTTTTGATGGGAAATTGGGACAGTATACGGGCCCCCCCATTGCGCTACAGCTTGACCCCGCAGTACGACCGGTCAGGCTCAAGGCCCGCCGGGTCCCGTTCGCCTTGAAACCCCGTATAGACGAGGAATTGGACCGACTCGTAGAGCAAGGAGTGCTGGAGCCGGTGCCTAATGCTCCCTGGGAAACCCCAATCGTCACACCCGTCAAGCCTAATGGTTCGGTCCGCATCTGCGCAGACTACAAATGTACCATAAACAAGGCCCTCACGGCCCACGCATACCCAGTGCCAGTGGTCAGCCATGTCCTTGCCACCCTGGCTGGGTCGAAAATTTTTGGCAAGCTGGACTTGGCCCAAGCATATCAACAGCTGCCAGTAGATGAGGCCACAGCAGAGGCACAGACGATTGTGACGCACAGAGGAGCGTTCAGGGTAAAGCGGCTGCAATTCGGTGTCAGCGTGGCACCAGGCATATTCCAGAATATAATGGACTCTCTCCTTAAAGGGATTCCTGGCGTCACCCCCTTCTTCGATGATGTGTTGATTGCCGGCCCCACACTAGAGGAGTTTGAGGACCGCCTCCGCACCGTTCTGCACCGTTTCCAGACGGCGGGTCTCAAGGTGAAGCGGGAAAAATGTCTACTAGGAGTGCCTCAGGTGGACTTTCTGGGATTTATGGTGGACGCAGAAGGGGTCCACCCGACTGGGGACAAGGTACGGGCCATTTGTGATGCCCCAGCGCCCAAGAGCAAGACTGAACTTCAGGCCTTCTTGGGACTATTGAACTTTTACCATTCCTTCCTTCCCCACAAGGCGGCGGTAGCGGAGCCCCTACACAGACTCCTGGACAAGCGGGCCCCTTGGGTGTGGGGCCAGCGCCAGGAGGCCGCATTCCAGGCAGTCAAGGACTTGCTTGTCTCAAACTCGGTCTTGGCACACTTCGACGAGAGGCTGCCGGTGGTGCTAGCATGCGACGCCTCACCCTATGGCATTGGAGCTGTCCTGGGGCACCAACTCCCGGATGGAAGAGAGGTACCGGTGGCGTACTTTTCCCAGACACTCAACACAACCGAGCGGAACTACTCGCAAATCGACAAGGAGGGTCTGGCAATCGTAAAGGGAGTAAAAAAATTCCATGATTTCTTGTACGGGCGGCCCTTCACCGTGGTGACTGACCACAAGCCGTTGCTTGGCTTGTTTGCCCCCGAAAAGCAGACCCCCCAAGTGCTGTCTCCTCGCGTCCTCAGGTGGTCAATTTTCCTTGCCAGCTACCAGTATGCACTGATTCACCGACCTGGGAAGGCGATGGGCCATGCGGACGCCCTCAGCAGGCTACCACTACCGGAAACAGGCCCTGACCCAGCACCTGCACAAGAGGTTATGAGCCTGGAGCTGCTTCCCGACCGCCCCATTCAGGCACAAGAAGTTGCACACCATTCCAAGAAAGATAGGGTCATCTCCCGGGTCCTGGACTGGGTGTGGAGGGGATGGCCCAGCAGCAGCCCCGGGCCAGAATTCGCCGGCTACACAACCCGCAAACATGAACTGTCGGCTCACAAGGGGTGCCTGTTATGGGGAAGCAGAGTCGTTGTTCCCCAGCCCCTCTGCAAAAGGGTCCTCACAGCCCTACACGAGACACATCCAGGGGTAGTAAGAATGAAGGCCCTTGCCAGGAGTTATGTGTGGTGGCCGGGGATCGATGGAGAGATAGAGGCCTGGGTCAAACACTGCCAGGCCTGCCAAGAATCCCGCCCAGATCCCCCAAGGGCCCCAGTCCAGTCCTGGGAGTCCGCCCGAGCACCATGGTCACGCCTGCATGTGGATTTCGCTGGCCCCTTTCAGGGGAAAACATTCTTCATAGTGGTGGACTCCTACACCAAATGGCTGGAAGTCGCACTGGTACCGTCCACTTCCACGTCCGCAGCCATCCGGGTACTACGCAGGCTGTTTGCAACCCACGGGCTCCCTGACACTCTCGTCTCAGACAACGGGACTGCATTTACGTCAGGAGAATTCCAAACCTTCACAGCGCAGAACGCCATCCGCCACATCCGTTCGGCGCCGTTCCACCCTGCCACCAATGGCCAAGCAGAACGCATGGTGCGGACCACCAAGGACACCCTTCGCCGCATGACGCAAGGGGACTGGGAGTACCGCCTTGCCACATTCCTTCTAGCACAGCACCCCCAGCTCAACGACTGGCCGGAGCCCCGCTGAACTACTAATGGGTCGGCGCCTTGCAATCAGATTGGACCGCCTTCACCCCGATAGAGCTCAGGATGAGGTAGTGGTGGGGGAAGGCAGGAACCCCCGGACCTTCGAGGCCCAGGACCCAGTGTACGCAAAGAATTTTGGGGCAGGCCCAGCATGGGTACCCGCCACAATCACCAGGGTCACTGGCCCCGTGTCGTACGAGGTGCTAACGGATGGGGGGCAATGCTGGCGCCGCCACTGCGACCAGATACGGCGACGATTCCCGGGAGAAAACCAGGAGGAGGACAGGTCAGAGGAGTCCCAAGGGAACAGCGGGGCAGTGAGGCCCATAGAGCAGGAGGGGCCAGCAGGAGAGGCAGAATCAGTAAATACAGAGAGGACCCGTGAGGCCGAAAGGACACCGGAACCAGAACCACGACTGAGCGAGCCGGTTGCACCAGACCAAACAGCCGCATCACAGCCAGCATCCTTGGAACACGAGCCAGAACCCGGAGCCCGGACCAGGGAACACCCCAGGCCACAACGCACACGTAGGCCGCCGGCATACCTTGAGGACTATGAATGCGACCTCCCGGGCAGGACTGGAACTTAGAGGGGAGGGGTGTTATGTACTGAGTTGAATAGGATCCAAACTGTAGCAGTCTGATTGGTCCTAGAACAATAGGATCCAAAAGGCAGCAGTCTGATTGGTCCTAGAACAATAGGATTCAGAATGCAGCAGTCTGATTGGTCCTAGAACAATGCAGCAGTATGATTGGTTGGCAGGAACCACCCAATCCTGCTCCAGATAGAAGTGAATCCACAACCTGATTGGCTTACAGTAGAATTCCAGAATTAGCCAATCATGTGCAGCCCATTGTGTAAATAATGTATATAAAGCAGATACTGTGAGGGGACATTTATTCATTCCTCCTCACCACTATGAGCTGAATAAAGAGCATGAAATCACTTTGCGACTCTGAGTATATTTCACAAACAAACCAGCTCATTAAATAGACCACATTGTCCAATCGCCTTGCAAAGAAATCAGGATGAATTTTTAATTTTCTTTTTATTAATGCATTTATATGCCACCTTTCCTCCAAGGAGCTCAAGGTGATGAACAAAGCTCTTTCTCCCCTCTTGCTATATCCTTGCAACAGCCCAGTGAGGAAGGTTACGCTGAGACATTGTGACTGGCTCAAGATCACACTCTAACCACTACATCACATTGCCTCTCCAAAACGTTTGCTTGCTTGTTTATTACATTTGCATCTCTGCCTTTCCTCCATGGAGCTCAAGACGGCAGAATTGGTTCCGGTGCTATTTTTCTAGAAAAAGGGATGCCAGAACTCACTACGAACACTTTCTTTGTTCTCTTAGAATGGCAATAGCACCTACCTGAGAGGTGCCGGAACCGAGTTCTGGTGAGTTCTAGCTGAAAAAAAGACCTGCTTTTATCCTCACAACAACCCTGTGAAGTAAGTTAAGCCAAGAGACAAAAATGCCTGGGCCATGGTCACCCAGTGAGTTTTATGTCTGAGCTGGAATTTGAACCCTGGTCTCTCAGAACATAGTCCAATACTCAGTCTGCTACACTATGCTGGTTATGAGTTGTTGTGTATTTTAAGGACTGTGCTGGCATCACACCAAAGCAGGCTTTGTTGTGTATTTTAAGGACTGTGCTGGCATCACACCAAAGCAGGCATTTACATGGGTGTAAATGATCAGTAAGACATAATGACTGAAATGTGTCTCTGAGCACAGACAGAGTGCCTTTCCCCTGTGCATCACTGTGCAAAACTGCCAGCAGCAATCTGAAGGGGAGGGACAGGTGAGTAAATGAGAGGGTGTTGCTTTCAAACCACCTTCTGCCCTGGCATAATTGGCATCTGTCTCATTAGGAAATTAACCACTGTGGAGCGAAGGGAACGGCAAGACTGAGAGGTACTCCAAAGGTTTTGAACTTACGAAGCTGCCATAGCGTCAGGCAGACTGTTGGTCTCTGTCTCTAGCAGACGGTTGGGAACTCTCCCGGCAGGGATAGCCAACCTGGTGCCCTCCAGACTTTTGTTGGACTACAACCATCCTGGCTGGGGCTGATGGGAGCTGGAGTCCATCAATGTCCAGAGTGCATTACGTCATCTGTCCCTGCAATCTAACCCTCAACTCTCTGAAGTAATGATCTTTAAGCCAGGGATTCAATTTGGGAGACTTGGGCACAAAAGACTCGCACTGCCATTCAACCACTGTCTCTTCCTGCAAAAACAAAACAAACCAGCTTAACCTGTTGAACGTCTTCCTGCCAAGCAGTGTATTAACGGACAGCTGCTGCTAAATCTTTGTGCTGGAGATTCTGGAGATAAATCTGCGAGCCTTGGGCATACCAATGACATGTTCCACCACTGCACTACAAGAGAAGCTTCACCTGCTGAACGTCTGCCTGCCAATCAAGTTATAGAATCATAGAATGGTAGATAATTATGAAAGGCCCTGTGTGAGAAGCAGGGCAGAGAGAATCTTCCAGGGTGGGAGGCTGCGGTAAGAGGGGGGAAGTGCCCAGATGTGAGCTGGGATGGCCTGCCTCCCTTTGTGTGCATGAAGAGTAAAGATACAATCTTCATAGAGGGTTTTGTATTTTACTTTTCTTCTTCTTCTTCATTTTCTTTTCCATGCTCTTTCTTTCCAATTCTTACTCTCTGTTTTGCTTTTATTGTATTCTGAAACTTTTAATTAAAAACCGATCATATATATATAAAAAGAAAACAACCAAGAAATAAAAGGGTTTTGGCACAGCTGGGAAGGAACAAAAGAATAGTAGATTTTACTAAAATTCTGCTGCTGCTGTTAATAATAATAGTCAGGGGTTGTTGTTGTTTTTAGCAGAACTCAGGGGAACTGAGTTCCCTTACCTTTTAAAATTTAAATAATAATTATCTTTTGCCTGCTGAGGCTGGAACCCAATGCCTGAACCAAAAATCCACCTATATCTGTAATCAATAAAGTTGCGGCCATTTCTAATCCAGATCATTGTCTGCTTGAGTTTATTAATCACATTTTACACTTAGCCACTACGGGGTGTGTGTGCCCCCCCTGCAACAAACGAACTAACTAACTAACTAACTAACTAACTAACTAACTAACTAACTTCTGGTGAGTTCCCCCACCATTTCTCCCAGAAAAAAACCCCCACTGACATTAGTAATAATAAAAGGGGCAGCTGCTTTCAGCTGGGAAAGCTTCAAACTTCTGCACTCGTGGGATTTTCCTGGTTTCATTATCTCAAAGCTGGTTCCCTGCAGACCGGGTGCCCCCCCCCAACCGCCCCGCTTCTTTCGGCCTCTGATGTCACAGCTTTTGTTTTTCCAAAGCAAAAGCCAAAGCCAGCGAGCAGGGTTGTAAAACTTGTTTGAACACCAGGAAGGCAGGAGGAGAACCGCTTGCAGGCTCGACATTGCAAGCGGAAAGTCAGCAGAAGAAGCCGTTCCGGCAGCTCAGCGCACGAGGGGTCTGCGCGCCCGCGCGCGCCTTGGAGCCGGAGGGGGTCCTCTCTGTCCAATAGCCCGAGAGCATCGGGGGAAAGCCTCCCCGTCAATCCAGGTGAGTGATAGGCAGCTAGCTGTTAGAGTTAGCAAGGAGCCAGGGTGGTGCAAAGAGGAAGGCAGGAGCTGGGTGACATAGGCAAGGGAACGATCCAGGATGGGGGCGGAGCAAGGGAGGGACACTCAGGGAACCAGGAAGGACATTAGGACAACCTGGGAGAGACACCCATCATCATCTTCGTCACCATCATTTTTCCCTATCTGGAATCACAAGGGACAGCATCTGTTTGGACTGCGGGCGCCCTCAAACTTGGGATCTTGTTTTTCACTTATCTGTGGTCTCTTTTCCTGGGATTGACTGAAGACCCAGGCGCCGGGGTCACCCCCTGCCCTCCACCCCAAGAAACTGAAGGTTTTGCTTTGGGACAGATCCCCCCTCCCTACACCCCCGGAGTGACAAGGCCCAGAGGAAAGTGAGTGTCAAGAAGTGTTGACCTTGGATTAGTGGGGAAGGTTGTGTGGCTCCCCCCCCCCCCCTCCCGGGGAGGAATAGGGAGCAATGTGCTTATTGTTGTCGTTTTTCTGGGTTTGTTTTCTCTCCAAATGGGGGGCATTTTTCCTGCTCCCCTGCAGTCAAGTTTAAATTTGGGGAGAGGGGCAGGAAAGGGCAAGCAATAGGGGGCTAGTCCCCCCCCCCCAATGTTTGGAATCTTATCAAATAAAGGCTAAAATGACTTTCAGGACAGACTGAAAGAATCTGAAATGGTGGGAAGCTGGTGGAAGCCAACTTTTTTCTTTCTTTTTGAACTGTGACAAAACTTTCGATTGGTGCACGGATTGTTTGTGGGATTTGCAGTCTGCAAACACCATGGGGGGGGGAATCCATATAGGAATTGGGGTGTGTGTGTGCAGAGGTTAAGAGTGTCAGTTCTATGGTACGCAAGAAGGGTCTCACAATATGGGTTGTGGGAAGGGATTGTTTTTAGAAGCGAGTGGGAGTGCTTTTCCTGGAAACGTTAGGACCTGGTGTGTGTTTGTATCACTTGGGTGGTGCAGATAGGGGTTAATTTTGGAGGGGTTGAAGATCAAGAGCGTGCCAGGTACAGGGAAAAGGTCACCGGTGTTGCGCCATAAGGAAGTGGGGTTGGACGTGAACCAGAATAGGATCTTTCCTGCTTGTCTGGTGCAGTGTACACACTATACCATGGGTAGGCAAACTAAGGCTGGATCCGGCCCAATCACCTTCTAAATCTGGCCTGCAGAGGGTCTGGGAATCAGCGTGTTTTTACATGAGTAGAATGTGTGCTTTTATTTAAAATGCATCTCTGGGTTATTTGTGGGGCATAGGAATTCGTTCATTTCCCTCCCCCAAAATATAGTCCAGCCCCCCACAAGGTCTGAGGGACAGTGGACTGCCCCCCTGCTGAAAAAGTTTGCTGACCCCTGCACTACTTGCACCACTTCCTGCACTTGGCAGAGAGTCCTGGGAGCTGTCGTGTACTCTCTGCAGTGCTATAATTCCCAGCACCCACAACAAGCTACAGTTTCCAGGATTCTTTAATGGGGTGGTGGGATGTACTTTAAATACACAGCAAAAATCAGGTCAGTGCAGCCAAACCCTTATGTTGTACTCCACTGTTAGTTTATGGCAGGCGTGGGCAGCCCATGCCCAAATGTTATATGGCCCTCGGTCTGATTTTGGAAGCTTCTTTGCAAGTGGTCAGCTCAGACCTCTGACAAGTGCAATCTGGCCTTCCCCTGGACATTCACTGGATGCGGAGGGGTGAGAGAGAAGGGGTGGCAAAAGGGGTACCCCTGCCTCCACTGGCTTTGGCCCTGTCCACAGTTGACATGCAGCCCCCTACAAGGGGAATGCACAACCTCCAACATTTCTCCGATGAAAATAGGGACGTCCTATTCAGCAACAACAACAACTTTATTATTTTATACCCTGCTCATCTGACTGGGTTGCCCTAGCCACTCTGGGCGGCTTCCAACATATATAAAAACATAATAAAATATTAAACATCGGAAAACCTCCCTATAGCAGGGCTGCCTTCAGCTGTCTTCTAAAGGTTGTATAGTTAGTTATCTCCTGGACTTGGGAGGGTCTCATAACTCCATACCCTCCAGCTTTTCTCTGATGAAAACAGGGATATTCTAAGGAAAAGCGGGACATTCCAGAATCAAACAGAAACCAGGATGGCTTCTGTAAATCCGGGACTGTCCCTGGAAAATAGGGATGCTTGGAGGGTCTAGGAATGCGGCCATCGGCTCTGACCCACCTCTGCTGTCAAAAGCAACATGGCACTGAATGCCAGTTGCTGGAAATGGCAAGTGGGAGAAAGCAATGTCCCATTTTTCCCAGGAGTCTTGCAATGACGAAAGCACACGGTACACAGTTAAACATGGAAATCGCTCTGATGGCTTTGAAAGAAGACTAGACGGATTCATGGAGGAGAAGGCTTATCAGTGGCTACTAGCCACGATGACAGTGCAATGCCTCCACAACCGAAGGCAGTCGTGCTTCTGAATGCTAGCTGCTGGAAACCACAAGAGGGGAGAGATGCTGTTGTGCTCAAGTCCTGCTTGAGGGTTTGCTACAGGCATCTGAGTGGCCACTGTGAGCACAGGAAGCTAGATAGAGGAGCCATTGGCCACCCAAGCCAGGGCTATTATGTTCTTAATCAGCTAGGATCTCCCTAGTGGGACCTACAAAAGAACATAAGAAGAGTTTGCAGGATCAAGTCAATGGCCCATTTAGTCCAGCAGCCTATTCTCACAGTGACCAGCTAGATGCCAATGGGAAGACCACAGACAGGTCCCTTTTAGTTCCACAATTCCATGCGTTGCAGGCAAGTTTCTCTCTTACACAGAAGGAAATCCTTTCTGACACTTGATGTGCCGTGACACACAGATAGATGGATGCACCGCTGGTAAACTGGGAAGTGTTTAAAAAAGGAAAATCCGGACGGCTGTGTTAGTTGATATGCAAATGCATGCAGATTTAATGAGTGAGGACCCCATTCAACAAGACGCATGATTAATTGACCAAGCTGTCTTCTGTCAAGCAACAGCCAAAGCAAAAGCAAGCACACGTAACACTCGTTCTCTGCGGGTTTGGCAGAATAAACTGGGAGGTTGGATGGTGGGTTTTCCTTCTTCCAAGGGCTAAGGGAGTCCAAGGGGTGCCGTTTAAGACTCCAGGAGAAGGCAAGGAGAACCCTTTTGGGTTATGTTTATTTATTTAGAGCATTATTATTATTATTATTATTATTTTATTTTAAACCTGCTTTTCAGTTTTAAAAGCCTTCCAAAATGGGTTTCATGTGACTGCTTAAAATACCATGGTGCCTGCTCACAAGCTTGCCATCTGAAAGATAAGTGATGAAAGGAAAATGGGTTGGAGAGGGAAGGGGGCGAAGCAGTTTTTATTGCAGTTATGACAAAGAGTGTGTGTTTGTGTGTGTTTTAAGAGTATTTGTTAGGATTTCTTTCTTTTTTTACTTGAACCCTTCTAGATTTTGAGATATTCACCTACAGTAGTGTTTCCCAAACTCGGGTCTCCAGCTGTTTTTGGACTATAACTCCCACCATCCCTAGTTAGCAAGACCAGTGGTCATGGATGATGGGAATTATAGTCCAAAAACAGCTGGAGACCCGAGTTTGGGAAATGCTGACCTAGAGGGTCTGGCTCTGTTGTTGTTGTTGTTTATAGTCATTTCGTCGTGTCCGACTCTTCGTGACCCCATGGACCAGAGCACGCCAGGCACTCCTGTCTTCCACTGCCTCCCACAGTTTGGTCAAACTCATTCTGGTACCTTCAAGAACACTGTCCAACCATCTCATCCTCTGTCGTCCCCTTCTCCTTGTGCCCTCAATCTTTCCCAACTTCAGGGTCTTTTCCAGGGAGTCTTCTCTTCTCATGAGGTGGCCAAAGTATTGGAGCCTCAGCTTCAGGATCTGTCCTTTCAGTGAGCACTCAGGGCTGATTTCCTTAAGAATGGATAGGTTTGATCTTCTTGCAGTCCATGGGATTCTCAAGAGTCTCCTCCAGCACCATAATTCAAAAGCCTGGCTCTAGGCTTCTTCTTTGTCAGATATGAGGCAGAAACCTAGCAGGATAAGGGCCCTGTTTGCTATGAACCCCTTTTCTCTCCTTAAATAGTCTGCAAGGCAATTTCCTTGTGGATTATGAACAAACAAATATTTAAAAATTATTATTACTCCTCTGGGTTTTGACCAAGCTCTTTCGCACCAGAACACTTAGAATTGCCAGATTTCCCATTTAGCCCTGCTCCGGTGCCTTCTTCAGCAGTGTACAGCACAATCCTGACAATATTCCTTATTTATTGATGTGTAATTTTTGCTGTCCTGACAGACGCCTCATTACTTTTATTTTCTCTGCACTGTTCGTACGCAAGTCATTTTCTGCTTCAGACAGCCTAGAGGCAGTAAGGCTGCAATTGTTTGTAAACTCAGAAGTAAGACCAACTGAATTACTCCCAAGGAACTGGGGTTAGGATTGCAGCCTTAATTTGCAGGCATTAGCAGGCGATAATGCTAAATCTTAATGCTGTGAAAGCCTTGCCTTCTTTCTGCAATTCAACCTGCCACTCAAGCCTCAGGAGCAAGATAATCTGTTTTCCCCCCTCCTGTTTAGTTGCCAACCCACCTTATCTGAGGCTGCGCACAATGCTGCACATTTAAAGCACATTCCCCCTCCGCCAAGAAGCCTGGGAACTGTAGCTCCAGCTCAAAGAACTATAATTCCCAGCTCCCTTGACAAACTTCATTTCACAGGTTACTTTGATGGAAAAATGTGCCTTAAATGCAATTTGAACGTATGGCGTGCACATAGTCTGCATTGCCAACTGTTCTTTGTTTTCATTTTGGTGTCTGTGCTTTTGTAAAAGGGTTTACAGTATGTATGATGTTGCTACCTTTCTAAGCTGCCTTGAGGGCCCTTTGTTCGGAAAAGCGAGGTGAAGAAAAGGATAAATCAATATCCCATAAGAATAATTATACTCAAGCCATCAGCACAGATTAAACATTCACCTACAAACACCGCCTCCCCTTGTTTCTTAAGCAGAGGGATTTATACCTTTGCCACGCATGCAAACAACATGGGGCCAGTTTTAATCCTTCATAACAAAACGCTCTGTCAGCATGTAGATCGAATCAGAGTTGGCCAAAGATGCTTCAGAGCCATCGTCACATGCAAAGGATGCTGTTGCAGCTTTAGAATTGTGGTATCTTGCCACTGAGGAAAGAGAGGGAGGAGAAAGATGAGCTAAGAAGGAGCATGTGGAGGAACACATGTGAAAAACTGTACAAGTGTGTCTAGTTCAGCTGACATACAAGTTCCTATTCAGCTCAGGACCAGGTTGCTTGAAAGACTGCCTTATACACCCTGCAAATTGGAAATTGCAAGGCCGCTCCACAGTGACTCAGAGCAGGGCTTTTACTGTGGCTGCCCCTGTTCTGTGGTACAGTGGGACCTTGGTTTTAAAACGTCTTGGCTGTCAAACATTTTAGAAGCCAAACGTCAAAATCCCGGAATTGAATGCTTCCTTTTTCGAACATGCTTTGGAAGTTGAACGGCTTCCAAGGCGCGTTTCTCAATTTTTTTCAATTGAATTTGCCAACAGTCCTTTGATCCTTGGTTTTCAAACGTTTCGGAAGTCGAAAGTTCTTCCGGAATGGATTATGTTCAAAAACCAATGTTCCACTTTACAGCGTTCCTGCTGAGATAACAACAGGTGGCTGCTATCTGCACTTTCCAGAAACTATTAAAAACAGTTTTGCTAAGACAGGCTTTCTCAACTGGATAAATGGGTCCTTACCATGATTGCCCAATTGTTAGGGCTGTAGTCTTGTTTTAAATGTATTTAATAGAATCGTAGAATTGAAGGGATCCCGAGGGTCATCCAGCCCAACCCCTTACAACGCACGAATCTCAACTAAACCAGTGTTTCTAACTGCTTTTAATTGTCTCGTATGTAAATCATATTGAGATGGTGGTTTAGAAAACTTTAAATAAATTATTATTATTATTATTAATAGCAATAACTATTTATGTATCCAGGTGCACAGATTGTAATGTGGGAACACCCTGCGAGGGCTTCTGGCACCCAGGGATTGTATCCAATTAAGCAGAGCTGCTAAAAAATTACTGGAGCTAAATTGGCCATGCCCATTGATTCCAATGGGTCTTCTCTGAGTATGACTAATGTTGGACGCAACTCCAGGCTTCTGCCCCATTTTCATGTAGTTTCTGCCGAGTCCAGTCTCCTTCCTCTCTGTTTGATTCCACTTCTTCCTTCTGGAAAAACAGGACTTAATAAGGCGGGCCCCACCTAATTGTGGGTGAGGCACTGAGCGAGATTGCTGACAGAAGAACTTACATAAAACAATTTACGTTTCTTACCATATAAAAGAAGCCGTGGAGGAGGAATGTTTGGGAAGGGTTAGCAACTTGCTACATATGTATGGACTAGTCTGCTAAGACTGTGCCCTCTGCCAGCCCTCACCCACCTGGCTCTGCCTGTCTGCCTCCTCCGCCTTAATCTCAGTTTTGCCCAGCTAAAATCCCCATGCTATTTTTCTAGAAAAAGAGGGGCCAGAGCTCACCATGAACTTTCCCCTTGTTCACCTAGAATGGCAGTACAGTGGTACCTCTGGTTGCGGATGGGATCCGTTCTGGACCTCCGTTCGGATCCCAAGGTTTCCGCAACCGGAGGGATCGCTTTTGCGCATGCGCGGGTGGCGAAACCCGGAAAAATACTCCTGGGTTTGCCACATACGTATCCCGAAGGATATGTAACCGAAGGTGACCGTAAGTAGAGGTACCACTGTAATGCCCACAGAAAGAAATTGATGTAGACCGATTTTTGAAAACAAATGGATTACAAAAAATCTCTCAAGAAAATAAATTAATGCTGAACTATAAAATAACTGAACAGGAGGTAGAAGGCGCCGTTCAGAATATGCAATTAGGTAAATCTCCAGGACCAGTAGGTCTTTATATCTTATCCAGACATTAAACAATGCTTTCCTGACAATATGATTTTTAAATGCTTTATGTGCTTTGACCTTATCATACCACAAATATGCATGCCATCCAAATACATTATTAAAACCTTCTAAGTCCAAAATGTCTGTGTTTTCAAGAAGCAGCCATTCTTTCAGCCAGCAAAAAGCTGCTGATTCATAATAAAGTTTAAGGTCTGGCAGGGCAAATCCACCTCTTTCCTTTGCATCCGTTAGTATTTTAAATTTTATTCTAGGCTTCTTGCCCTGCCAGACAAATTTAGAGATATCTCTCTGCCACCTCTTGAAGCAATCCATTTTGTCCAAAATTTGCAATGTTTGAAAGAGAAATAACATTCTAGGCAATACATTCATTTTTATCGCAGCAATACGGCCTAGCAGTGAAAGCTTCAAATTTGACCAAATTTCTAAGTCTTTTTTCACTTCAGCCCAGCATTTTTCATAATTGTCTTTAAATAGATTCCCATTTTTTGCTGTCATGTTAATCCCCAGGTATTTCACTTTCTTAACCACTGTTAAACCTGTCTCATTCTGAAACCTCTCTTTCTCAATCACAGTTAAGTTTTTCTCTAAGACCTTTGTTTTTAACTTATTCAATTTAAATCCTGCAACCTGACCAAATTCTTGAATCAGTTCCAAAACCCTTTTAGTACTAGATTCTGGCTCCTGCAATGTCAATGCTAAGTCATCTGCAAATGCTCTCAATTTGTACTGTTTAGCTCCGACTTGTATACCTTTAACCAATTGGTCCCTTCTAATCATATTCAGCAGGACCTCCAGGACCGATATAAATAGCAATGGGGAGATTGGGCAACCTTGTCATGTCCCTTTTTCTGTCTTAAATTCCTCCGTCACCACGTTATTTACAATTAATTTAGCCTTTTGTTCTGAATAAATTGCACTTATACCGTTTTCAAAGCCTTGGCCTACCCCCATCCCCTGTAGGTTCTTCTTCATGAAACTCCAAGAAATATTGTCAAAGGCTTTCTCCGCGTCCACAAATATCAAAACTGCCTTGGTATTTATATTCACTTGTAGTTTTTCTAAAATATTGATTATGTTTCTCACATTGTCAGACAAATGTCTACCCGGGAGAAAGCCTGCTTGATCTTTATGTATCTCTTCCATTAGGACTTTTTTTAGTCTTTTAGCCAAAATGTCTGCAAAGATTTTGTAATCCACATTGAGCAGTGATATGGGGCGGTAGTTCTTAAGCTGGGTCTTTTCAGTCTCTATTTTCGGTACAAGTGTAATATACGCTTCTTTCCACGACTCTGGTGCCCTTTTCCCACCCATTATTTTGTTACAGACTTCCTTTAAAGGTTGTACTAGCCATTCCTTCAAGGATCTGTAGTATCTAGAAGTCAGTCCATCCGGTCCTGGAGATTTACCTAGTTGCATATTCTGAATGGCACCTTCTACCTCCTGTTCAGTTATTTTATAGTTCAGCATTAATTTATTTTCTTGAGAGATTTTTTGTAATCCATTTGTTTTCAAAAATCGGTCTACATCAATTTCTTTCTGTGGCCCTTGTGTATATAGTTGTTTAAAATACCTCTGGAAACAATTTCTAATCTCAACTGGGTTCTGTATATTCCTTCCTTCCACTTCTAAATTTGTGACAGTATTTAGTTTTTGTCTTTTTTTCATTTGCCAAGCCAACAATTTCCCACATTTATTAGCCGACTCAAATGTCTTTTGTCTCATTTGTTTAATTTTCCATTCTATCTCCTGATTCATCATTTTCATGTATTGTACTTGATATAACTTTATTTCTCTCAAAATCTCTTGCGACTTTGGTTTTGCTCTCAATTTCTTTTCACTTTCCTTTATTTTCTCCAATATTTTATCCTTCTTCTCATTTTGGATTCTCTTCTTTAATGCATTCTGTTGTATCAAGAACCCTCTCATAACAGCTTTGCTTGTGTCCCAGATTACTCTTTTTTCAACACTGGTGTTCATATTTATCTCAAAATAGTCTCTCAAGGTTTTTTGGGCCTTCTTAATGACTTCTTCATCTCTAAATAAGGCATCATTCATCCTCCATCTGAAGGAGCCGGTTGGTGTTAGTTTCATCTCCATCTTAACAGCATTATGGTCGGAGCAGGTTTTTGGGCAGATTTCCACTTTTCTTGTCTTTGGTGCCATTCCTCTAGTTAGCCATATTTGGTCAATTCTTGTCCATGTCAGTTTGGCTTCAGAAAAGAAGGTTCCCTCTCTGGCCAGGGGATTCTTTGTTCTCCAGATATCAACTAAGTCCAAGTTGTCTGTCATCTCAAAAAAGGTTTTCGGTAGTCTACCATCCATGTTGTATTTTCATGCTGTGAACCACCGTGTGATTTTCAGATGAATACAAATAATAATAATAATAATAATAATAATAATAATAATAATGACAGCACAATCATTAACTCTGCAGCAGGTTTTTGGGGTGAGGGGGTGGGGTGGAACGGCTACAGGCCTGGCCCAAGATTATTCCCAATTTCCCAAACTCCAGCTCAAATCCCGCTTTCAGGCCCTCTCTGACCAAATGCAAGCAGAAAGACGTGTCATTACAAAGGCTGGGAAGAGACTCAGCTTCTTCCTCCTTAACCTCACTGCTGCTTTTGCAGAACTCAGCAGGCAGGGGAGTTGGCTCTGCTTATTATTGGCCCTGTCTCCATCTGCTGTTGACCTCCCTACCTTCCCCACTGCCTGTCCCCACGGGGACTGAACCCAGGATTTTCTGCATGCAAAGGATGCCCTTCCACAGTGCCCTTCTTCATTTGTGAGCTGGAGCGATGAGAAACGAAGTGTCTCTGAAGGCACACTCTGGCTGTCGGCAAGCCCTTGTGCTGCCTCAGCAGACCTCCTGGCTGTGTTCAGTTCCTTTTCACTGGCATCTTACCCGCTTCTGTGGAAAAACCTGACCTTGCTGTTATTTTGGTCCGATGTGAAAGCGTCTCTTAGCGAAGAGGGAAACAAGCCGGGAGGGAGAACTAGGAGAGATAAGTGGGCTGCTGAAGTGGTGGGTCTCTGCCTCCGCATTCCCACTTGAGGTAGTGACAGCCCCAGCTTGGAAGGCTTTCAAAGGGCACCAGACAAGTTCATGGAGGAGAAAGCTATTGGATGACTACCAGCTGCAATGGAAATGCTCTCCACCTCCACTGAAGGTGGCACTGGGCATTTGAAGGAGGATGCAGCTGTGCTGGGGGGCTTCTTGTGGGCATCTGGTTGGCTGTTGTGAGAACAGGATTCTGGACTAGATGGGCCTGCGGCCTGATCCAGCAGCCAGACTCTTCTTAAGTCGGGCACCCCCAAAACTCGGCCCTCCAGATGTTTTGGGACTACAACTCCCATCATCCCTAGCTAGCAGGACCAGTGGTCAGGGATGATGGGAATTGTAGTCCCAAAACATCTGGAGGGCTTAAATTCTCTCACCAGACATTTAAAGCAAACTTGATGTTGCTATTAGGTCATCAGTTGCATACCCACCAACATTTCTCCGATGAAAATATGGACGTCCTATTCAATCATCATCATGACCACCACCGCTTTTTTCTGAGGGGACGCATACCCCTAAGCATTTTGTGAATCTAAGTTTGGCCTCAATGAGGGACGGTATTTGAATATGAGTAGGAAAATGAGAGTACCCCTAAACATTTTTAAAGAAAAAAAGCACTAATAATAATAATAATACCCCGGCCATCTGACTGGGTTGCCCTAGCCACTCTGGGTGTCTTCCAACATATATAAAACCATAATAAAACATTAAACATTTAAAAAACTTCCCTAAATAGGGCTACCTTCAGGTGTCTTCTAAAGGTTGTATCATTACTTATCTCCTTAGCTTAGGGGTCCAATATCACTCCATACCCTCTGATGAAAATAGGGACATCCTAAGTGAAAGTGGGACATTCCGGGATCAAATCAGAAACCAGGATGGCTTTTATAAATCCAGGACTGTCCCTGGAAAATAGGGACACTTGGAGGGTCTACAGTTATCTAAGAGGTTCATACCTTCCCCCCCTCCCCCGACCCCACATATCTTGCAGAGGAAACATCTTTATTATTCTCACACCAATGAAGACTTGGCCAACCAGAGTTCCTCCTCTGCTATTACACAGGAAGCTGCTTCAGACTAGGCCAGACTGTCTGGCCCAGTGCTGACTACTCTGACTGGCAGCAGCAGCTCCCGAAAGGTGTGAGGCTGTGACACTTTCCCAGCCACTCTTTTCAACGAAAGCGGCTGCTCATGTGTCACCAAAAAATCGGAAAGGCGTCACCAAAGAAGATGCCGAAAGAGGATGCAGATTTGCATGGAATGTGCGCGTGCTGATGTTTATGTATGGATGCAAATCTAGAAATATTTAATAGACTCGAATGAACAGAAACAATTTCATTTTCTGCCTCAGGCAATGAAATATCTTAAGCCAGTCCTGTCGCCGATGTGGTGTGTAATGTCCTGCCCTGTGTACGTGAGCACAATATACCTGTCAGGGATAGGGTGTCCCATGTCTGGGGTGCAAATGTGGCCCTGCAGGACTCTCTCTATGGCCTCCACAGCTCAATCTAGGCCACACCTCCTTTCCTCAAACCACGTCCCTCAGTGACCCTGCTTCCAGAAAGTGGTGTTGGGGGATGAGTGTTCAGACCCCTGGGCTCTCACTTGTGGGGTGCCTCAGGGTTCCGTCCTCTCCCCCATGTTTTTTAATATCTATATGAAGCCGCTGGGAGAGATCATCAGGGGGTTTGGGCTGGGTGTTCATCAGTATGCAGATGACACCCATCTCTACCTCTCTTTTAAATCAGAACCAGTGAAGGTGGTGAAGGTCCTGTGTGTGTGCCTGGAGGTGGTTGGAGGATGGATGGCGGCTAACAGATTGAGGCTGAATCCTAACAAGACAGAAGTACTGTTCTTGGGGGACAGGGGGCGGGTGGGAGTGGAGAACTCCCTGGTCCTGAATGGGGTAACTGTGCCCCTGAAGGACCGCAGCCTGGCAGTCATTTTGGACTCACAGCTGTCAATGGAGGTGCAGGTTAATTCTGTATCCAGGGCGGCTGTCTACCGGCTCCATCTGGTACGCAGACTGAGACCCTACCTGCCCATGGACTGTCTCGCCAGAGTGGTGCATGCTCTAGTTAGCTCCCGCTTGGACTACTGCAATGCGCTCTATGTGGGGCTATCTTTGAAGGTGACCCGGAAACTGCAATTAATCCAGAATGCGGCAGCTAGACTGGTGACTGCGAGTGGCTGCCAGGACCACATAACACCGGTCCTGAGAGATCTGCATTGGCTCCCAGTATGTTTCTGAACACAATTCAAAGTGTTGGTGCTGACCTTTAAAGCCCTAAATGGCCTCGGCCCAGTATACCTGAAGGAGCATCTCCACCCCCATCGTTCAGCCCGGACACTGAGATCCAGCTCTGAGGGCTTTCTGCCGGTTCCCTCATTGCGAGAAGTGAGGTTACAGGGAACCAGACAGAGGGCCTTCTCAGTAGTGGCGCCCACGCTGTGGAACACCCTCCCATCATATATCAAGGAAATAAGCAGCTATCCTATTTTTAAAAGACATCTGAAGGCAGCCCTGTTTAGGGAAGTTTTTAATATTTAATGCTGTGTTGTTTTTAACATTCGATTGAGACCCACCCAGAGTGGCTGGGGAAACTCAGCCAGATGCGCGGGGTATAAATAATAAATTATTATTATTATTATTATTATTATTATTATTATTATTATTACATGTCTGTTCCTTTGCCTTTTAACCTCAGGTGGCAAAGATGGCCAGGAACCACCAACTCCAGTTGTTGCCCCCGTGCAGGGGCACCATCTGGAGGGAGGCAAGACCCCCCTAAAAAATTCAAGGAGAGGATCAGGGCCCCTCAGTATTCCACAGCCTGTCAGGCCCCGCTCGGCTTTCCCACAGCTGTGTTGGGCCTTGCCAGGCCTACCTGCAGCCAGCAGAAGGCTGCACTGGCCTGCACTGTGTCTCGAGATGCCAAGGGGACCAGCGGGCATGGCGCAAGGTCACACTGGCTTGCACAACATCTCCTGACACTACGGGGACTGGCACAGTTTAGTGGAAGGTGGCACCGGTCTACCCAGCATTTGGAGATGCATGGGACGTCACAGGTGACATGTGGCATCGCATGTGCATGCTGGGCCCCTTAGGGGCAATTTGGCATTGGTGCATTCAAGGTAAAATGATGCCCAGCCCTGCCACTGGATTATCTTGGGCAAAGGAAAGGCGACAGCAGGCTGAGAAGCAGTTGGGATTCCCTTGGCCTTTGGTGCAATGGGAATTTCCTTTCCTTTCCGCTTCCAGGCTCCTGGTAAGCTTTTCTCCTTCTTTCCCCTAAAAAGAATGAATTGCAGGGAGTCCATTATGGGATGCTGACTTTGACATATGAAGTCCCTGATGGCTTGGGCCCAACTTATGGTAATGAGTTGCAATAAACAGGGCTTGCCTTCTACCTTTGCGTAAGACAGGAAGGGGAAAATACTTAGCATTCATGGGGTGTGTTTCAGAAGTTCAGGGCATTACACCTGTTTTTCATGCCTTAAAATACTTGTACCACACCTTTGGGGTCCAGAATGTACTAAATGACAGATAATGCTTTTTAAAAAAAAATTACACAAAGAAAAGAATGAACAACAGCAAGCTAAAACCACACTGCAACAAAAGGCACCCCCTCACTGTCGCCAAATCCGCTTTGGGCTTGGGGAAAAACTCAGGACAGATTTATGGGGTGCCTGGAGGGGAACACCGCCCCCGCCATGCAGTAGAAATCGTTCTGCTCATGCAAAGCGCATCTTAGCTCTACATTAAATGCAGCCCTTGGTGACACCAATCCTTTGGCAGTTATATATCAGGCAAAAACTACCTCTGTGGCACCTGTTGAAGATCATTTCAAGCAGAGATCTTTATCCCTGTCTGTACCTGTGTTGGATTTGAAATTGTTTTCATGCATGAAAGTGTTTCGAGTTGTTGTTTTTATATACACGGAACTGTTTCTCCGTTGCTTTTCGCATGCGGGATTATTTTTAGCGTGGCTCTTTCCTGCTACGAAACCGCGGGAAACGATTCCTAAACAGAATCACAAGTCAGTAAAGAAATAGACGACGCTGGTGACTAAATAACAAGGGGTCTTTGTTATTATTGTTTATCCTCGCAGCGGATATCATGCCTTGTTGAGTGGTGGTGCTACAGAACTCGGATGCCATGGGGGTGCTGAGCCAAGCAGAGCTGTGCCCCTTTTCAACCAAATCGGAGAAGGATCGCCTGGAGGATATGCCCAAGTGCCAGTCACCAGACAAGGAGGGGTCCCCAGCTCAGTGTAGCATAGAAGATGCCCTTTCTTTGGAAGGCGGCTCCAGTCCAGGTGGAAACTCCAGTGACGGGATGGAGGAGGATGAAGCCAGCAGCACAGAGAGTGCCCAGAATGGGGTGAGTGGCAGCAAATGTCTAGGGTCTCATTTCTCATCTGAGGCTTAATTGGCTTTTGAGCCTTTTCCTTCATCAAGTGGGAGAGGGGTGTTTTTAACAGAAATGACAGGGGTAAATATGCATATGTATTTGCTAGGGTTGCCTCCTCTGCTTTCTCTGGTCGCCAACCCCATATGCTTTGCAAGCAGAAGGTCCCAGGTTCAATCCCTTATATCCCCAGGCAGGGCTGGGAATGTCCCTTGCTCAAAAACTTGGACAGCTGTTGCCAGTCAGTGTTGACAATACTGAACTTTAGACGGACCAGTGGTCCTCCTTGGGACAAGGCAGCTCCCAATATTTTTCTTTTAATCAAACAATGGGTAGAGAAGTGCAATCGTCTCTAAGCGGAGCACAAGAAATGCAATACAGAAAAGGTAGTTAAAACCACTCAATCAGATACTCTGGTTTCTCTTCAGATTGTACAAATCTTTCACCTTTTACTAAAACGACACAATCATACTTCAGCTAATGGGGGGAAAGTCTTCAGTAGACGCCGGAAAATCAACAGGGATGAGGTCTGCTAACCCCAACTAGAAGGGAGTTACATAAATTTGGGCCCACAATATTAACCGCACGGCTCCCAATGAATACAAACCATGCATCCAAGCCATAGGGGCCACAAACAGTGACCCAGAAGATTCAGTGTTGGGGCAGAGATTGGGTCTGCCACTGCAAATTTTTGAGCATTAGAGTTATATAGTTTGGGAGGAACCACAGCTCAATGGTAGAGCATCTGCTTTGCATGGCTACTGTGAGGACAGGATGCTGGACTTGGTGGGCCCTCAGCCAGATCCTGCAGGACTCTTCTTAAGTTCTTATGTGGCAGCTAACCACAAGCCCTTTTGCCACTGGTGCCTAAAAACCATTTGTCTGCGTGTTGCTATAGAGAGGGAAGTGAGCAGGTTTTTCATCCTCCCTCTATGAAGCTCATCTGTGTGGAGAATGGTCAACACCTCCTCTTAGTTTCCTGCTATAGTCGTACCTTGGTTCTTGAATGGAATCCGTTCCGGAAGTCTGTTCAACTTCCAAAAACGTTTAAAAACCAAGGAACTTCCTGCACTCAATCGGAAACCACGGAAGCCGTGTCGGATGTTTGGCTTCCAAAAAACGTTTGCAAACTGGAACACTCATGTCTGGGTTTGCGGCGTTCGGGAACCAAAATGTTCAAGTTGCAAGGCGTTCGAGAGCCAAGGTACGACTGTATGTAGTCACTGGAAGGATTCCCAAGACAGAAGTTTTTTTTTTCCAGGTATGGTTAGGTCTTCATAGCTCCTAGTTAAGTACCAATTGGACAAAGGGGTAAAGGATGGGAGCAGGGCTGGGAGGAAGAGTTCAGAAAGAACAAAATCTCTTCTCTTGCGAAGGGACTAGTGTTAATCTCTAGCCTTCCAAGCTGACTTTTTCAGTTTCAGTTTTGCAATCCTGGTAGGGAAACTCAGCCACACCTTTTAGCACAGTTACTGGGATACACCTTAGCTCAGTGCTGGAGCACCTCATTTGAACAAAGATGCAAAGATGGTCACTGTTTTGATTTGCACCTGGTACCTCCAGTGAAAAGGAAGTCCATGGTTAGATGCAGCAGCAATGCTTCTGAATACCAGTTGCTGGGAAACACAGGAGGGGAAAGATGCTCTTGTGCTCAGATCCTGCTTGCAGGCTTCCCAACTTCTTCTTAAGTTATTTATTTATTTCATATTCTTTATTGAAAAATAAAAAAGTACAAAATTACAAGTGCTCAAAGTAAAAGAAGACACAAAAAGAAGAAACAAGAAATAGTACCCATGTAGGAAACAAAACAGAACAGCAACAACAAAAGATATTGTGTACATTACAAAAAAAGGGGGGGGGGTTGTTATTGTAATTAACCAGACCTTCATCTAATATGGCATTTATAACAAATATCATTAAATTTGGCCATGGCAAATCTGTGTTTGTACACAACTTGCTCATGTGCAGCAAGTTTGTACATATCTTCAATCCAATCATTAAAGGGAGCTGCATTTTTATTTTTCCAGTTCATCAAGACCATTCTTTTTGCCGTAGTAAGGGCACATAGAGTCCCTTTGTTAGATTCCATGTCTTGCGTATATAATTCAAAAAGATATGTTTGTCTGCAAATTTAAGATTGCTCCATACAGTCATGTTGATTGGCTCTTATTACCTCCTGCCAGAATTTTTTCAAAGTAGGACGCTGAAGCATTATTCTCGCCACATCTCCAGCAGCTAGATATAGGCCCTTCTTAAGCTCTTACGGTGCAGGGTTCAGAACCACCCACAGGGTTTCGTTTGTGCGAACGCAGCCTGCACGTGTACACGCAAACCCTGATTTATATATTGTGTTTCCCTTTCCAGTACGAGAGTCCCCAAACAGGAAGAATCGGCTGCAGCACGAAGGAGAAGCAACTGCGGCCAACTCATGCTGTGAGCAAGATCTCGGCTCTTGAGAATCGGATCAAGGAGCTGCATCACCGGAAGAAGGAGGTGAACATTGAGGTACGCCTCAGTCTCCTACAATCCCCTCCCTGTTTCGCGAGGAAAGGGGTGTCTGATGGGTGACAATTGGCACCTGTAAAACCGGTATGGTGGAGGCACCACACCCAGGCAGGTGGGGAAAGGCTTGAGGCACGTCACAGATACATAGAGAGCAGGACCTGCTGGTTCCACAGAACGGGGCATCCCTCGCCGCGCGGTGTTTAGTTCCCAAGGTGCTCTCAGGAGCGTTCTCTAATGGTCAGATCAGATCAGGGGAGCCTGGAAGTTAGAACTTCCCCTGCATTCCTTGATTGCTCTTATCCCATGATTCCGCTTGCCCGTCTGCCCCCTGGTGGTTGTGTAGAGGTTGGCTGGCCGCCAGTCAGGATGTTTGGGCACCTCGCCTCTGACATGGCCCCCTTCCCCAGCAGATGGACCTGGAAGGAGCCTTGCTACAAGGAGAACTGAAGGAGGAGAGGCAGGAGCTGAGAAAGGAAGAGGAGAAGCTGCTTGAGCTGCAGAGGCGCCTCGTGGAGACGGAGCGCAGGTGCCACGCCGAAAGAGAGAAGGTGAGGCCTCCTCTCTTAAGTCTTTCTCTCGTCAGCCTCCAGGAGCCTCTTCAGGCTGGTGATTTATTGCGGGTGTGTTTTGCAACATGTGGATTTCTCCTGCTTTTGTTTGTTCTGAGGTGCTCCTTGGATGCCTCTGCATGATTGCTGTCCAGAAGGGTGGAAGTGCAACAAAAGTGGGGCAAAAATCAGCCGGGACATAGGATTGCAGAGTTGGAAGGGACCCCGAGGGTCATCTAGCCCAACCCCTCCTGCAATGCAGGAACATTTGTTATGTGATTTCAGTAGGAAGTTACAGGGTATGCACTGATTGGAAACAAAACTGCGAGTGCAAACAGTATTGAAAGTCAGATCATGTGTGGTCGCCCAGATAGCATCATCCTGACCTGAGGATGAATGGCACAGGTAGGATGAGTAGGATCACACCCTTTCTCTGCCAGCTCTGTTTTCCCTGCTGGGTAACTCTTCCAGTTGGATGAATCTTCCCTCCCATGTGATGGTAGGAAGGTCCATCAGGACTGTGGGAAGGGGAGGGAAGTTTTGCATTCTTCATCTCCCTCCAATCCCCCTTCTGCTGCTCAGTTGATTGGTGAACAGGTGAAAAAAGCTGGTGGAGGATGGACTGCAGAAAAAAGTTAACCTGTATCTGGAGCTTCCTGTCCTTCTTACTGCTCTGCTGATCAATGGGAGGGTATGTTGTGGGTCATGTAAGATCAGGCACTGGTCCGGAAGCAGCCCGGGCAGTGGACCGATTGCACACCTCTGATCAGAGAATGTGCAAAACGTAGTCGACATATGCACATTCCCCAAGGGCAGTTGGCGAGTATGTCTGTTGATGGAAATGTACATTATTCTCTCTTCCTGGAAAGATTATATGCACATTCCCCATGAGGCCTGGTGAATGTGCACAATGGCCAGTTGCTATGCACATTAACCTCTCAGTGCACATTCCCTTTAAAACACGCACACGCATGTTATGGATATATATACCTTCCACTCAAGGTAACTGTTTATACATCTGATGAAGTGCACTGTCGTCCAGGAAAGCTTATGCCATAATAAATTTGTTAGCCTTTAAAGTGCCATGAGACTCTTTGTCTGTATTTTGAGACTGAAACTGAAATTCAAAAGCTTTCTCATCATCCCTATTATTGTTCACTACTTTGGCCTTTTAGTGTTATATAATACAGTAAAGCAAAGCTTAAGTTGACAGAAAAGTGGTGTTTGGTCAAACGAAAACAAAACCCCACCACACCTACACACAGAATGGAGGAAGGACTGTAGCCCATTAGTAGAACATTTGCCTTATAGGCACAAAGTGCCGGGTTCAATTCCTGGCATCTCCAGGTAGGGCTGGCAAAACTCCTGCCTGAAAGCCTAGAGAGCCACTGCCAATCAGTGAAGACAATACTGGGCTAGATAAACCAGTGTAAGGCAGCTGTCTATATTCCTCCTTATGTTTTTTCTTGTCCTAGACTCAGAGAACTTAAAGTAGGAAAGGAACCCAGGGGTCATCTAGCCCAACCCCCTGCAATGCAGGCCACCCCCACTGTCTCCCTGCTTGTCTTAGGTCTCTCAGCTTTTTGTGTGTGTGGTAGGGGGAAGAAATGGCAAATGTTTGCGTCCTGCCCTGATGTCATTTATGATGACAGGTGCAATAGATATTTTCTTCCTATATGAATAAAAATGCAATGCTGTCATCAAGTAGCCCACATCACAGGACTTCTGCATAACAACAACAAGCTGTCGCCAGGAATATATATGCGTAAAAAGCTGTCCTTCCGAAATCTTCATAAGTACCTGTAATTAAATAGTGCAAGGAACTTAACAGGTAGCTGACACACAGGAGGGTGCTAAATCTCCACCTTAATGTCCAAAGTCTGCTCCTAGCAGAGCACAACACCTTGGTGATGGGCTGGGAGGTCAAAGTGCCTGAAGCAGTGAGGAATAACAGCACAACAAGAAGGAAGAGAACACAGGGAAGGAGGAAAATATTGATTACTTAGCAATTAGTTATATCTTTCCATTCCGCAGTGGGAGAAGAGGAAGGGCCATAGCTCAGTGGTAGAGCATCTGCTTTGCATGCAGAAGGTCTCAGGTTCGAATCCCAGCACCCTCAGGTAGGACTGGGAGGGACACCTGGAAAACCACTGCTGGGCGGTGTCACCAATGTGATGGACCACTGTGTCTGACTTAGCACAAGGCAGCTTCCAATCTTCCCATGCTGGCAAAAGTGATGGGTAGACTGAATCCAGGTGACCCTACCCTGAACTGCACTCCTGCCTGCACTCTGAAGTGTTGCAGCCTGGACTTCGCCTTTATTTCATCAGTGAGAACTTGGCCTCCCAAGCGGCGCTTATCGCAGCGCCGATCACAGTTGGGAAAGGAACGCCTAATCTGGTAACTTGCTAGGTGGAGCAAAAGCGGCTGGATATTTGCTGCCCATGGAGATGTAGTAATGCTCTCCCTGCCCTCTTTTTCGGCAGGAGAAGGCGCGGCTGCAGAGAGAGCGTCACAAGGTAGAGGAGCTGCAGCGGCAGCACGCTGAATCACAGATCCACCTGGACAACCAGCCCGAATCCATGCGGGAACGGATGCAGAAGCAGCTTCAGGAGGTGAGTGTGCAGCAAGGAGCTGCCAGAAACAGGTCTGGTATGGCAGCAGGTCAGATTGTGTGATTTCTCTCTTTGGTTGCTACCACTTCAGATTGCAAGTGGGGCAGATGGTGAGATTTGAAGGCATGCATCAAACTCTCTGCTTATAGGAAGATAGGCATCAGGGAGAGAAGGGCTGTAGCCTAGACTTTTAGGGAAGGGCAGTGGTTCACTGGCAGAACACATGCGTGCAAAAGATCACAGGTTCAACCCCCAGTGTCTCCAGGTACAGTTGGGAGACACCTCCTGCCTTGGGGAGCTGCTGCCAGTCAGTGTGGGTCGTGCTGAGCTTGATGTATAAGGCAGCAGCTCCTTGTGTTTGCATGTTTCTAATAGGGTTCTCTGTGCCGTGTGCACTTCAAAATGTGGTTTCTCCCAACCTACGATCTCAAATGGTGAAATCTAGGACAGGCTCCCCTAATTAGGGGGCTTTGAATTGCTATCAGCCCCCAATACCACAGCTGGGTTGGGTGGGAGTTGTGGTCCAAAACATCTGGAAGGCACCAGGAGGTTGGGGAAGGCTGGTCTCCACAATGCAGGCCTAAAAAAATCCAAGCCAGGAAGAAACTTCTACTGGCTTGCAAATTGTGGGAATCTGGCAGGTAGCATAAGTTCCCTGACCACTGGGTCCTTCTGGCAATAAGCAATGGGACCCAGAAGTCTATCTTGACTCTGGTTCTCTACCCAGACATCTGAGATGCTAGATGGAGCCCTGAGATGCTATGAAGATCTGGAGTTCCAGCAATTGGAGCGGGAAAGCCGGTTGGAAGAGGAGAAGGAGGCCATCTGCCAGGCTCTGGCCCAAGAGATCACTCAGCTGCAGAACAGCATCAACCAAAGGAAGGTAAGTGGCAGTCCTGATGACCCATAAATACAGTTCCAGGGTTTGTCTCACTCTGTAGTAGCCTTCTCTGACCTGGGGCCCTGACAGTGCTGTAGTGTTTTTCTTTTCAGGATGAGGAGGGACATTCCTATCCTGCCATTTTCATGTGCGCAGCATTTATTTCTTACACATTTATTCTTTAAAAAGTAGCATGGGTGGTTTTTTGTGTGCTCCAGGCTGCTTTTTCAAGGCAACGACAAACGGATCTGGTACTTCTGTTTTCCTTTTGTTTTCTTTTGACTGCACACTTAAATCTGGTCCAATCAGTAGATCAACAAACTGAAATTTTAGTTGCTCAATTGATGCAGGAGTCACCTTTGAACTAGTGGTGCCAACTTTTAATCAGAGGGATCAAGACTTAGAGGCTCTTAAGTATATTTTTGAAGGGTGTTATCTGTCTTTTTTTCCTGCTGTCATACGTATAAAATAAAGGATGAAAAAGAAGATGGCCTTTCCTTTCAATAAAGGAGCATTGTTAAAACTGTAGGTTAGCACACAATTTACCTGTCCATCTTTTGCTTTTGCTTTTTTTTAAAAAAACAAATGTTTAGCTTGGGGTATTCTGCACACGTGATAGTTAAATCTTTGAAAAGGGAGATGAGTCATCAGCTAAGCGTTATTTAATTAGTCAGTAACCTTGGGGTTGTGTTTTTGCTTCTACTGCACCTGACCACGACACAGGAGGGGCTCCCTGTGTATAATTATCCTAGGTGCAATAGAGCTCTGTGTTGCCCTGAAGACTGAGGATTCTAACCAGGTTCTCTCCCCCGTATCCAGAGGACGGTGCAGAGGCTGGAAGGACAGGCCCGTTTGACACAGGAGCAAATGGTGGGCGAGAGCCAGCGATTTGCGCAAGAGAAAGGCGAGGCCGTCAGGAATCTCAACGTGGTAAGGAATTCCCAGGAATCTCAGTGCAGCAAGGAATTTCTGGCTGAAAGCCAGGAAAACACCCAGGATCCCAGGTTCCCTCTCTTCCCACACCAGTCCACTTGCCATGCCCAACGCTAACAACTAATGCAAAGTCTTGCTTTCAGTTCCCTGCCACTAAGCTTCTTTCTGGGGTTAGAAACCAGAGGTTTTGGCTCCTAGACTTCAGTGGTGGCTGGTTCCCATTGGGACGGGTGGGGCAGAAGACAAGGAAAGCCAGCCAATGGCAATGGAGGAGACCAGGGGCTTTATTGTGAGGAGGGAGGGCACTAAAGACACCGAGATGCTATTCTCATACCTTCCAACACATCAAGGTGAAAAACCAGGGTGTGTGTCCACGCCGAGTCACGTTACGTGCATGAGATTGGGCCCCTGAAAGACACAGTTTTTCCAGAGCTGTGCTCCTGCATGGAAGCACAGTGCCCCGAAATGCATATTTTGGGGTGCTGAGTGAGATCACGGCCCCCCAAAAGCATTTTTTTGGGGGGAAGCAAGATTATGGCACCCAAAATGAGCACTGTGTTCTCACATGAAAAAAAATGGGTATTCCAGTTTTACTGGGACAGTTGAAGAGTACCTATTCTTTGTGGGTGAACCGACAGTAGGAAGACGTGGGGTGGTGGGAGGAGGGGAAATGAATGGGGCACCAGATCCGTTTATGGGTCAAGCTGACCTGAAGCAACATTTGCAACTGTCTGACAACATGACTTGTTGTCGAAACAAAATAAAAAAAATTCTTCCAGGAGCTCCTTAGAGACCAACTAAGTTTGTTATAGGTATGAGCTTTCGTGTGCATGCACACTTCTTTAGATACACTGAAACAGAAGTCACCAGACCCTTATATATATAACTTGTTGTCGTTCTTGGTGTAGGAGAAAAATCGCCTAATGGACATGGGCCCGGAGTATTCGGAGGAGGGTGGAGAAGACTCCTCTGAAAGTAAGCAGGGTGTCACTCAGGTAAGCCCTTTCAGGTGCTCCCTTTTGTCTCTCCATCCACCAGTGCCCATCTAAGACCAAATCCTCTTCCAGATGACCTGCTTATTGAGTGGTCATCCTGATTTGTGTGCATAAATTTTTGTGGGGAGGTTATAGGGTTTCTTGAGCATTCATTCTGATTTATTTTACAGGGATGTTTTGCAACATTACCTTGAGCAAATGTTATTTATTCCCCGCCTTCTGGTGCATTTCTTCATCATTTTCCTTACTGTAAAAAGTCCAGTTGTTTTTGGAAAAGGGTTTGTTTTACAAGAGCTCCAAATCTATTTTAATAGTGCGACTGGTGATGGGATCCCACCTGCAAATTAGTGACAGTATGAGAGTGACCCAAGTTTCCCATCAACCAGGATTGTGTGGTTTTTTTGTACCCAGGTGGGTGCACAATTCACAGGGGTGGCAGAGGGGGACCCCAGATCTCAGCTCTAAAGTTGCTGCTGTATAACAGGCAGAAATTCAACATTCCTCCAGCCTAGCAATCCCACATTTTAAAACATTGCCATTGAAGTATTTGCGTGGCTGTTTTAATTCCTGCTTTAATCTGTGCATTGTGTTAATGTATTTCTTTTAATTGATCTGATCTTACGTTTTTATTATTGCTGTGTTTTAGATTGCATTATAAACTACTACAGGATGAATATTATTATTTATTCAAAGTTACTTATTTATTCATTATCTATCTGTGCACCCGACATCCTCAAAGAAGCCCAGGCCTGCAAGCAACCATGCAGTAAAACAATGCAGCGTAAAATAGAATAGAATAAAATGGAATAAAATAAAATGTATTTAAAACAATCTGAAAACATTTAGAAAGGAGTGGCCTATAAAAAACTTGAATAAATGAATGGTGCAAATCTAAGGGAGGCTGTGCCTGTTGAATTTCTGCCTGTTGCATACAACAGAGAAACCAGGGCAAGAGAGAAGGTGCCACTCCTAGTTAGCCCCTTTAGTGCATGAACCAAACACAAGTGTCATGGAGAGGGGGGCAGCCTTCTGAAATTTAAGACCTGGTGCTCATTTTTTTTAGTACTCCCCAAAATGCCATCCTTATATTCTTATTCCCTGTTCAATCTGGACTCACCATTTCCATGTGCTGATCTGATTTTCTGCAGAAATGGTAAATCCATGTTAAATGGGAATATACAACAGAAAGTCATTTTGAGGAGTATGTTGTGTGGGCACCAAGCAAACCTATATTCAAGGGCTAGGGGTGACCTGGAAACTACAACTAATCCAAAATGCGACAGCTAGACTGGTTACTGGGAGTGGCTGCCGAGACCATATAACACCGGTCCATTGGCTCCCAGTATGTTTCTGAGCACAATTCAAAGTGTTGGTGCTGACCTTTAAAGCCCTAAACAGCCTCAGCCCAGTATACCCGAAGGAGCATCTCCACCCCCATCAAACAGCCCGGACACTGAGGTCCAGCTCCGAGGGCCTTCTGGCGGTTCCCTCCCTGTGAGAAGTGAGGTTACAGGGAACCAGGCAGAGGGCCTTCTCGGTAGTGGCGACCGCCCTGTGGAACGCACCTCCCATCAGATGTCAAAAAGATAAACAACTACCTGACTTTTAGAAGACATCTGAAGGCAGCCCTGTTTAGGGAAGTTTAACCAGGTTAAATTTGTGCGAGTCAACTCGGCCTCTCCAATCTTGCAGGGGAGGAGGGCAGGGGAGTCATGTAAACTACCGTGTATGCTGCCAGACCACATGTGAAAAGCTTGCTGGGACTGTGCTGAAAAATCTCACACCTTTTTGATTGGTTCTGGTAGTAAAAGCAACAGAGGATTGATTTAGTATTTCAGGGAGGTTTTTTTTGGGGGGGGGGGAGAAACACCGCTTCCATCCTTTTATCTGTGTCTGTCTCTCCTTGCAGCTCACTTTCACCCAAAAGACGGACCGGAAGGTCATTGTGTTGGGTTCCGACCAATCAGACTCCTCCTCCTGTGTCTTCTCCGTCCGCAGTTCTGTCAAGGTCTGTCTTGTCCTGTTGGTCTGTGTTGATTTTCAGTGTCTTATCTTCCTTTTATGTGTACAGACGTGATTCTGCAGCTGCGCTTCCCCCACCCACCCAACCTAGTGCCCTCTGGGTGTTAGCAGACTACAACTCCCAAACATCCATATGGCACCAGGTTATGTGAGGTGTTTGCTATAGCTCCTTTGGATCTGCATTGTCTTTGATGGGAGAGGATGGGGCATCTGCATCTTTTCAGGGTGCTTTGGATCATGGACCAGCAGTAGAGGCAGCAGATATCCAATGGCTTTACTGCTGCAGTGGAGGTCTGTTAGGGCAAATGGGACACATTCAGCAATCTCAGCCTGCCCTCATCCAATCCTCACATACCTGCCTTCTGACCCTGGCTGTGGTTCCACTTCCTGTTGCCCTCCTGCCCTACCAGTTCCAATGGGCACCAGCCACCACTGCAAGGTAGATTCTGGAACAAAGATGGCGTGTTGGCATAAGAACACAAGTAGAACCGGCTGGATCCAGCCCACCTTCCTGTTCTTGCAATGGAACAAAACCTGCAAACAGGAACCGAGCGCAAGAGCACTCTCCCCTCCTGTGGTTTCCAGCTGCTGATGTTCAGAAACATTACTGTCTCCGACTGTGGAGGTAGTGCATAGTCATAGTGGCTAGTAGACATGGCAGTGACTCATGGGGCAAAAGGACAGAGACTTGGGAATATGAGATTGCCCTTTGCTAGGGGAATAAAGAAGGCTGATCGCCGAAGAATTGATGCTTTTGAATTATGGGGCTGGAGGAGATTCTTGAGAGTCCCATGGACTGCAAGAAGATCAAACCTCTCCATTCTGAAGGAAATCAGCCCTGAGTGCTCACTGGAAGGACAGATTGTGAAGCTGAGGCTCCAATACTTTGGCCACCTCATGAGAAGAGAAGACTCCCTGGAAAAGACCCTGATGTTGGGAAAAATGGAGGGCACAAGGAGAAGGGGACGACAGAGGACGAGATGGTTGGATAGTGTTCGCGAAGCTACCATCATGAGTTTGACCAAACTGCGGGAGGCAGTGGAAGACAGCAGTGCCTGGCGTGCTCTGGTCCATGGGGTCACGAAGAGGTGGAAACGACTAAACGACTAAACAACAACAAGGGGAATATTTGGGCTGAGCCTTGCAAGGTAGTAGCAGGTGAACCAGGAGCCATGAGATCAGTCAGTCAGTCACGACTAAAGAGCAAATCGCAGCCAGAGGGCGAACCAGAGTCAGGTGTGAGGAGCAAGCTAGGATCAACAAATAACCCATAATTCAGGAATATGCTATTGCTCGGGCCCTGAGGAACTCTTGTTGCGAGTCTCAGCTGGCAAAGGAAACTCTCTCCCTGGCCAGAGGAATCCAGTGGTCAACCAGGGTAGGTGGAGTCAAAACCTGAAGGCATCTTCACCGCAAAGCTGTCCCCTGGGGTTTTAATGGATCATTCTATGGGGGAACTTCACACACAAAGCTGCAGCACCTCCCTCTGGCAAGGAATCGTTAACCAAACAACGAGAAAAGTAGAAACAAGGGGTTCTTTTCAAAGCAGAAATTTTTGAAGGCCTTGCCTTGGGGAAACAATTTGTAAACATTGGTTTATCTGCTGTGGAAGCCCCTGCACACTGTAAAGGATTTGGAGCAAGGGCACCCAGTGGGGTAGGAGAGCTGAAAATAATGCCAATATATTTCACATCTGGCACCCAATGCGCCCCCTTAGTTTCAGGTAGTATGTGGGCAGACAAATTTAAAAAGCCCAGGGCACAAATTTTCTTGGCCTTCTAGCAGCTGTTGTGCCTCATTTAGCAGAAGTGATTACTTGATTCTGACCAAACCAAGCCTCCTGATGCACAGTATATTTTGCTCTAAATCCTTCCATTGAAGGAACAAGTTAAGTTAGATGCCACTTGTGGCTAATAGACCCTTCTTCCACGTTGTTGAATCATTCCCTCTATTTCTGGTGCTCAACAGGTAAGTGCTGTTGCTTATGTGTGATGGATTTTACTGGATGTAATTCTCATAAAGTTGCCTAAGAAATTACCAGACAAACAGACAGACAAACGAACAAACAAACAAACAAACAAAAACCTGGCTCTTTTCAAAGCATGAGGGGAGAAGTGGAGTGGGAGCTCCGACCCTAATTCTTACCTTCCTGTTTTCTCTGCCCAGGGATCAATTGGATTGCAGAGGACCGCAAGTCTCCCCCGTAGGAGAGGAGAACGCCTCACGGCCAGGACTGCACAGCGCCCCCTCTCTATGCATGGTATGGATTATTATTATTAATTACCCTTCACCCTAAGGTTCTAGGGTGGGTTACAACAATCAAAGAAGGAGGTGGTCTTTCAGGTATTTGGGGCCTAAGTCAATTACAGCTTTAAACATGAATGTGAGTATCTTGGATTGGGCCCAGAAATGAGCTAGCAACCAGTTATTTGGAGTGGGCAGAAAGCATGAGACAAGGAAAAGGGGAAAATTCAAGGAATACTATTTTTGGAGGTGGGTGGGTAAGGTTCATATACATGACATTTTGGTTGCAGAGGTTGTTGTTATCACGTTAGCACAAAACTGACTTCTATCCAATGAAACGAAAAGTACAACACCCATTCCAGTAAACAGTGAATGTTATCCACCTTACCCATTGATGTGAAAAGCCACTTTCTCCTCCAAAAAGTATGGGCCAGCGGTAAACTCACCTTTGCAATCTCTTAAGACAGCTTTCCCCAACCTGGTGCCCGCCAGGCATTTTAGAATACAACTCCCATTAGCCACAGCCATCATGACCCTTGGTAGGGATGATGGGAATTGTAGTCCAAAACAACATGAAGCCATGATTTTTCCAGGGGGAGTCAACTCTTAGCCTTTAGTCAGCCATTCTTTCACTGATGGCATGGTTTGAACTTCATGGTGGCTGGCAAACAAACAAACAAACAAACAAACAAACCACACCTAAGCAGTGAACCAAGAGGTTTGAAATAAGATGTTTTACAGGAACTCGGTCTCTTTTATCTAAATGGTGTGGCAGGGAAACAAATGGACCTGTTATTTGTTTAGTACATTTATACTCCACTGTTCCTCCAAGCAGCTCAATGTGGTGTGCGCATGGTTGTCCCCTCTCATTTTAACCTCACAACAACCCTGTGAGGTAGGTCAGGTTGAGAGATAGTGACTGGTCCAAGGCTCTCCAGGGAGCATCCTGGCTGGGTGGGGATTTGAACCCTATGTTGTGGCCAATTATATCCAAAATTAGGATTTCCAGAGGGGGAGGGGTTGGGGGGTTATTGGGCCATAGCTCAGAGAGAGAGAGCATCCACCCTGCATGCAGAATTTCCCAGGTTCAAGTCGTTGCCAATCAGTGTACTGAGCTAGAGGACCAACGGTCCGTTTCACTGTCTTCTGATGAGGACCTTTTGGGAGATGCTGAACCAATCACTTTCCTTGGATTTCCTCCTCTCTCCCTCCAGGTGCTCTGGATCCCAGCATGCTGGCAGCACAGCTCTCAGGTGGGGGCAACAGGCCCTACCTAGGCAGCCCAAACCTGCAATATTCACGACTCAACAACCCCCTCTACCAGCTGCTGGCCGGCCAAGGAGCTGTGGGGCAGCTAGGAGGGTCCAGCCAAGGAGCCTATAGGTGAGCACATCCATTTTTTCTTAATCTCAGCCTGTCCCAACAAACACCTCCCCAGTTGACAGCTGCATTTTCCTTGGCATGCCGGCCTTCTCCACTCGGCAGGCGCCATTCCATTAGTACATTAAACCATGGGAGTCCACATGAGGCAGTGATGGCCCCAGACTTAGATGGCTTTAAAAGAGGATTGAATAAATTTGTGGAGAATGTCAGCGGCTATGTTCTTTTTTAAAAATATTTTTTATTAAATTTTCTGTTTTACAATTTAGAATATTCATTTAAACAACCTTAAAATATCAATGACTTCCTTTCTTCTTTTTCTATGGTTCATTTTGCATAACATAAATCCCTGCATATTTTACATAAACCTAACCTTTCAGTATTCCATTATTACATCCATATTTAAACTGTAGAATTTATCTTAATGCTGCCAACATTTTCAAGTGTATACAATTCCCCCCCCCCAATATATTCAATAAGCATTTTCCAATCTTCTTTAAACGTATGTTCTTTTTGTTCTCTTATTCTATTTGTTAGGTCTGCAAGCTGTGCATATTCCATCAGTTTAAGTTGCCATTCTTCTTTAGTTGGGACCTCGCTCGTTTTCCACTTGGGGGCTGACAAAATATGGGCTGCAGTGGTGGCATACATAAATAACTTTTTTGGACACCTGGGAAATTCCGTCTGAATTATCCCCAATGAAAAGGACACTGGGGTTGTTGTTGTTTTTTTTGGAAAAGTTCTTTTCAACATTTTTTTTCAATTAATTATGAATTATTTCCCAATCCTCTTTTACCCTTTTTCAGGTCCAACACATATGAAAGAAAGTACCCTTAACCTCATTGCATCTCCAACACTTAATCTAATTCAGTCTTACACATCTTAGCAAGTCTACTTGGCTTGATCAGTGAATATGTTCTTCCCTCCATCCTTTGAGGCAGTATGCCTCTAATACCAATTGTTGAGAATCGCAGGAGGGGAAAGAGCTGTCACACTCATGTCCTGCTTGTGGGTTTCTCCTTTGGTTGGTCACTGTGAGGACAGGATGCTGGACTAGACGGTCCTTTGACCAGATCCAGCAGGACTCATGAAATCTCCCACTTTCCCTCCTGCGGAAGAGAGAGAGAGGTGGAGAGAGGCACTGTGTCTCTTGAAATACTTAGAACTGTGTGTGGCCCTCCAGATGTTGATGCACCACCGCAGGGCAGCCAATGTGGTCCCCTCCAGATGTTTCTGACTACAGCTACAACATTGGCCGTGCTCTCTAGGGCTCATGGGAATTGTAGTCTAGTGACATCTGGAGGGACTAAGCATGTCAGCCAGTCCTGAACTACAGGCTCAGGCCGACACCCTTATAACTGCTTGTCCACTTCCCCTATCACTAACCAGAAATGTCTCCCGACAGCCTTGGGAACTGTGTCACCCAGTTGGCCGAGATGGAACGGAGGGTGCGGGAGGCCATGGCCGAGAGAGAGCGGCTGCTGCAGGAAAGGGTGAGAAGTCAGATCAACGAATTCCAGGCCAAGATTGTTGGCCTTCCTCTGGTTTCAGAATAATCCCTGGTATTTGGGGTGGGTGGGAAGATGTCATCCATGTATACATACCACAAGTCTCTCCAGCTATCGCAACACAAACACAAACATAAACACACACACACACACACACACACATTCCCCAATGTGTAAGAGCATGAGGACCAAGCTAAACATTATGTGCTTTGCCTGCATTTTTCTCTAATGTAAAAAGAGCTTGGGGGTGAGACAGAATTTGGTAGGGACCAAGGCCCAATTTGGTGGGGTGGGTGGGTTAATAAACTGACATGCATACTCAGGTCCAGGAAATCTACTGGACCTGATTCCCCTATTAGCAGCATTATGGGGTTCCGTCGCACAATATCACCCATATACTCTTTGCATATGAGGCCATAAATGCTAAAGCACCTAAATGCAATTCAAAGTTGTACAGTGGCAGAGCATCAGGCCAGGGTTGGGGAGATCAGGGTTCAAATCCTCACATAGCCATGAAGCTCAGGGGGAATCAGACTGCTCAACTACCACTAGATCTGGGTATGCTAATGGGTGTTGAAGTTGGGAACAGTAGAAGGTAGCAGTTTTCCTTCCGACCTGTCTCTGTCGCAAGGGACGGCCTTTCTGTTCTGCTGCAGTTCGGTTTCTGCCAGATGTGGCTCTCATAGCCTGCTGTTTCATGTAATCTGGGGAATTATTTATGCTAAGCTACGCAACTTTACAAATTTAAAATAATTAATGATGTAATGCTTTCTCTGCTATTCGTTTCAATGTAGAGGAAATCATAGAATTGCAGAGTTGTGGAAGGGACTGCCAAGGGACATCTAGCCCAACCCCCTGGAACGCAGGAATGTCAAAACATTGTTTAAAAAATGACCAGGAGTTGCATATTGGTTGCTATTCATTAGATAATTAATGAATGAATAGGCCTGTTAGCCACTTGTTACCGGAAGGGCTCCAAGCAACTTGCGGCACATTAAAAAAGAAGAAGAATAGGACTATAAATATATTGTGCCATGAAAACAAAACAAACATAACACAAAACTCCCCAGTAACAGCTGCAGGAAGTCTTGGCGATAGACCGTCAAGTCCAGAATCTAACATTAAATAACAGCATCATTGCTCTGCTCAACTCCCTTTTCTTTTCTTGAGACGGAACACCACAACATCTTGTTAGTAGTGAGGTCTAGCCGGTGGGCAGGCGGTGGGGGAAAGCGAACATAAATCAGAGTAACCTCAGTTGCCTGCCATGTGCCTCCGAGGACAAGGAAGTTGCAGGTTTCACTATGTCAGCTCTCTGCTCACGGAGAGAGAGCGTGAGGGGAGGAGTCTGGGAATCCGTTTGGTTTTTATCTTTTGCGGTTTGGGGTTGTGTGCATGTGCCCGTGTGATGTTTGTCTTTTTTGGGGTATGCCTGTGGCTGCTGGCGCTTCGCTGCCTATCACCCACTCAACACTCTTTCCTTGCAGGAGGCCAAGAAAGCAGCCGAGGAGGCAAAACGCATGGAGGTGCCCCCATCCACCAAGGTAGGAGAACTTCTGCAAAATCAAAAATGAGCTTTTACGATCCCTTTTCGTCTTTGGATCCCAGCGGGAAGGTGGCTTGCGCTCAAACGGGCTTTGCCAGGTCTAAGCCTAGAGCCTGTTGCAAATTTGCTTCTGGTATGCATCTTGTGAACTGGGAAGGACTTTGAGCATGCACAGAGCGCATTCCGGACAGCTATCCTACACATCAGGGGGATGGGGAAATGATTTAAGAATAATAATACTTTTATTGTCAATGTACAACCTGTGTACAATGAAATTAATCAAGCCTCCCTCCCGCAAACACTCAATCTCATTGCACTCTGTGTGCTTGTCGCACAACAATTCAGCTTTTTGATCAGAGGAGGTAGCTTCTGTGAACATGTGAGCAAGCCCGTGCTTCTTCCTAAGAGCTGAGTCAAACCAAAGGCTGATCTGCTCTTTGGCATTCTGTTTCCTTCAGTGCCCAAGCAGGCTCTTACGGGAAACTCACAAGAAGGACAGGAGTGTAAATAACACACTTTCATTCTTGCTGCCTTGCAGCTGGTCTTCGGAGCCGAGCTGGAGTTAGCAAATAGAGATCATGGGATCGTAGCCATGAATAGCCTTAGTTTACGTCAGGGGTTCCCAAACTGTGGTCCGTGGACCATGAGTGGCCCACAAGCATCCTTCAAGTGGTCCATGGCATGCCCTCATTAAACGCTCACATTGATTTTTCACTATTGCTTCTTTCATTTCTTACATTGTATTTCATGGGATTGCAATTTGAATTCTGTGAAATCAATGTTTCTGTGGCAGATGCTTTATTTTATTTTATTTTTTAAAAAATATCTTAATTGGCTTTTTATTTAAAAAAGTTTCCCAGTCCTGCTTGAAGATGCCAGAAGCAGGGATATTTTAATTAAGTATGTTTTAATGCCCCAATGGAACTATGACTGTATTTTAATTATTTATTGATTTTATAGTATAATAATAATAATAATAATAATAATAATAATAATAATAATAGTTGCCCCAGCCACTCTGGGTGGCTTCCAACATATAGAAAATCATAATAAAACTATAGAATGCTTCCCTAAGCAAGGTTGTCTCCAGATGTCTTCTAATGGTTATGTAGTTAAATATGACTTTGAAGGCATTTGGCATGTAAGTGGTATGTAAATCAATACATAATAAGAATAACGATAGTAATTTATTGCTCCCTTTGTTTCTTTTATTGTATTACAGTTTGAATTCTATTATAGAGAGATAAACAAAAGTACTTCTTCATGCAGCACATAGTTAACCTGGGGAACTCTCTTCCACAGGAGGCAGTAATGACCAACAACTTGGATGGCTTTAAAAGAGAATTATACAAATTGTTGAAGGAGAAGGCTATCAATGGCTACTAGCCATGATGGCTGTGCTCTGCCTCCCTGGTTGGAGGCAGTAATGCTTCTGAAAATAATAATAATAATAATAATAATAATAATAATAATAATAATAATAATTTATTTATACCCCGCCCATCTGGCTGGGTTTCCACAGCCACTCTGGGTGGCTTCCAACAAAATATTAAAATACAATGGTCTGTTAAACATTAAAAGCTTCCGTAAAGAGGGCTCCCTTCAGATGTCTTCTAAAAGTCTGGTAGTTGTTTTTCTCTTTGACATCTGATGGGAGGGCGTTCTGCAGGGCGGGTGCCACTACTGAGAAGGCCCTCTGCCTGGTTCCCTGTAACTTGGCTTCTCGCAGCGAGGGAACCACCAGATGCTAGAGGGGAGAGTGCTCTTTTCCTTTGGTCCAGCTTCCGGGTCTGTCACAGGCATCTGGCTGGCTGTTGTGAGAACAGGATGCTGGCCTAGATGGGCCTGATCCTGCAGCCAAGCTCTTCTTAGGCTTGTTCATTGTTAAGTATGTATCTCTGCTTTGAAAGGTGCTGCCAATCAAGGTAGGCGATGGTAGGTCAGGTGGGCTAACTCCAAAAGAAAGCTGGTGGATATATCTGTAATGTTTCACTTAAGGCCAGAATTTCATACCCAAAGTAACATCCCCATTCCGCACCAGAAACGCCGTTTGCATATAGGAAGTGGGGAGAGATGTGTTCTACAAGGCAGTCCAGCTTCAAATGCAAATTCTGCTCAGCTCCCACCCACTAGCCTGAGAACGTGAGGCTTCATTATAAGATTGCAAGAACAGCTCTGCCAAAAGTCCATCTAGCCGGTTTCCCGCAGTGACCAGATCAGATACTTACAGTCAACCTTTGCTCACATGCATTTCAAGCTTCTCTTTGCCTCCATAAGGACTAGAAACTTGCTTTGGCGAAAGCATAAAGCCGAGAACCTTAGGAAACTGAATTCTGTGCCCGGTTTGGCTTCTTGTGCTTACATGGTGCAGTCGCAGAGTATAGGCTGCTCCGAACGCACCCCCCCCAAAAAAAACCCCACTTCCAAATTTAACCCTTGCCATGCTTGCTGTCCTGCAGGATCCTAACCCAGCTGAGATCCAGGAGCAAAAACCAGCCACATTTGACCTGCGCAAACACCTGGAGGCATCGGGGCACAGCGTGGACACCTGCTCCCAGGTGCGGGTGACCAACAAGTCCTGCAAAGGATACCTGGTCAAGATGGGTGGCAGGATCAAGACCTGGAAGAAGCGGTGGTTCACCTTTGACCGTCAGAAACGTGTCCTGGCTTACTATGCAGGTGAGAAGGAGAGTCCACAACCGACCGCCATGTAAAAAATGCAAGGGAAGCATTGCTGGATCATGCCAGAAGCCCACCTAGATCAGCATCCTGTTCTCACAGTGGCCTGATCCAACAGGCTGGTCCTGTGAGGTTGCTCCCACTTTTTATGGCTTGGGTGGGGTGGGGTGGAAGAAAGGCTTTCTCACCTGGGAGCAAAACTCCCAAACATGCATGCTGTTGCGAATCTAGCAGTTTGAAAGCATGTCAAAGTGCAAGTAGATAAATAGGTACCACCCCGGCGGGAAGGTAAACGGCGTTTCCGTGCGCTGCTCTGGTTTGCCAGAAACGGCTTAGTCATGCTGGCCACATGACCCAGACAAACGCCGGCTCCCTCGGCCTATAGAGCGAGATGAGCGCGCAACCCCAGAGTCGTCCGTGACTGGACCTAACGATCGGGGGTCCCTTTACCTTTATTTCATTTGCATGCAGAGGTTTAAAAGACTCAATAAACACACAAGACGTAACCGGCTGTACTTTTGAATGAATAAGGTATACTATTCATTGCATCAAATTGTAGATTTCAACGGAAGTCTCATAAAGTTCAACGAAAAAAGCAGAAGAGCTTTTGTTACAGTTCCACAGAATCCTTTCACAGAGTCTAAGGCAAGGATTTCCGGAATATTAGCGTTGTTTCACCATCCATCAGTAGAACAGAGCCAGTGTGGTGTAGTGGTTAAGAGTGGTAGTCTCGTAATCTGGGGAACCGGGTTCGCGTCTCCGCTCCTCCACATGCAGCTGCGGGGTGACCTTGGGCTAGTCACACTTCTTTGAAGTCTCTCAGCCCCACTCACCTCACAGAGTGTTTGTTGTGGGGGAGGAAGGGAAAGGAGAATGTTAGCCGCTTTGAGACTCCTTAAAGGGAGTGAAAGGCGGGATATCAAATCCAAACTCTTCTTCTTCTTCTTCATCATATATAACCACTACTATACTATAAGATCCACTATCCTGTAATATTGCCCTTCATGTGGATTATTGGACTCTATGAACTGGGGACGTGGGTGGCGCTGTGGGTAAAACCTCAGCCCCTAGGACTTGCCGATCGTATGGTCGGCGGTTCGAATCCCCGCGGCGGGGTGAGCTGCTGTTGTTCGGTCCCAGCTCCTGCCCACCTAGCAGTTCGAAAGCACTCTTAAGTGCAAGTAGATAAATAGGTACCACTTTCTAGCGGGAAGGTAAACGGCTTTTCTGTGTGCTGCGCTGGTGCTGGCTCACCAGCTGCAGCTTCGTCACGCTGGCCACCTGACCCGGAAGTGTCTTCGGACGGCGCCGGCTCACGGCCTCTAGAGCGAGATGAGCACGCAACCCTAGAGTCGGACACGACTGGCCCGTATGGGCAGGGATACCTTTACCTTTACCTTATGAACAGACAGGTGGAATAGACACTTATACCTGTATGGACCTTATGCATGAACTGACTAGAGAATGAACTGATCCACTGGGTCTTCTGCTTTTTTTTGTTGAACTTTATGAGACTTCCGTTGAAATGAATAGTATACCTTATTTATTCAAAAGTACAGCCGGTTACATCTTGTGTGTTTACTGAGTATGTTTCATGTAATCATAGGTTTGTTGTTGAGATTTAAAAGACTGGCACCTTTAGAGGATGGGGTAATTTGGGGTTTTGATTACAGTAGGGTGAGCCTGCTTATCCCCCAATTAGCTACTTGGGTGGGGGGGGTGTGCTCATCTGTTATCGGAACCTGCTGCTCGTGATGGCTCTTGGCTCCCCCAGTTCTGAAAGCTATGTACTGTTGGAGTACAGTTGCTCTGCCTGCAGAAGGTCCTTGGTTGAACTCCTCCCTGGCTTCTCCAGTCAAAGGGGTCTCAGGCAGCAGAAATAGGAAAGAGAGCTGTTGCCAGCCAGTGCAGCAAGTTTAAGTCTCAATGGGCAGACTTAGAGCCAAACTGCATGTGGCGTTAATCATACGAGCAGCCTTTTCTTCTTTCAGAAATTGACAGTGCATGGCTCCAAACTGGATCAGGACCTTGGGGTGGGCTTTACCCCTTTGACTCTGCCACAGCACTGATCCAGATCCTGCGCAATTTGTGTTGCAGGGTGGGGTGGGGTGGCAGAAGCATCCATTTATTGCAACAAAGCACCTTCCTTTGATCTTGAAAGTCTGTCCACAGCATTAATCTCCCCATGCCGATTGAAGCTCAAACCGCTGGTATGTGTAGAACATACAAATCAAGTCTGTTTGCATATTTCTTATTTGGATGTGAGAATTTGCATATAAGTATAAAAAATGAAAATCATCATCATCCATGGGGAAAGCAAGTTGCTAACAAAAATGAAATCTACTGGAAAGCATATTCATCTCCCTCTCAGGCTCTTAAATTTCACCAGGCTTCCTCTCTTAAGCCATAGCCATTCACTTGTTTCACATCCATAAGGACTAGAAACTCTCTTTAAAATAAAAAAATAAAAATGAAGACATTAAAGTTTTGCAATCTGCAACCCAGTACTATTTTCCCTAAGGAATTGCAGCTGGCACCCAATCCTGGAATGTCTGATATTCCCTTAGAGAATGCCTCTATGCTTGTGTTGTGGAGGGGTCAATGTGATACACCTGAGAAATTCATGCCTATCCTCTGTTTGGTATTTCCCCTGCCACTCTCAGCTTCCTAATGTGCCCCTCTGCTTCTTTCTCGTTGCAGACAAAGAGGAGACCAAGCTTAAAGGCGTCATTTACTTCCAGGCCATCGAAGAGGTGTACTACGACCACCTCCGCAGTGCTTTCAAGGTACCCAAAAGCACAGACCCCCCCCTTAAAACTCTCTTCACCATGAAATCCCCTGATGCAGAGCATAGTTGGAACTAGTTGCCACAGGAAGCAGCAATAGCCACCAGCTCCGATGGCTTTAAAAGGGGATTAGACAAATTCGTGGAAGAGAGGGCTATTGATGGCTTTACTAGCCATTTGGAGGCAGTAACACTTCTGGAAACAGCAGGAGGGGAGAGTGTTTTTGTGCTTGGGGGAATCTGGCTGGCCCCTGTGAGAACAGGATGCCGGACCACATGGGCTAATGGTTCTTATGTTACTAAGTTCCATCACGGGCAAAATTCTGTGGCCCATATGCCAGCGTTGGGCAGGACCAGGGGGGCAAAAGTGTGTGGAGCCGCAGATGTGACCCTTAACCTTTGCATACAGTAGCCGCTGGCCTCTCTCCATTCAAGCAAATGGCCGGTGGCCTCTCTCTATTCAGGCAAATGGCGGCCAAAAGCATGTCAGGAAGTCACGGAGCAGGGGTCATTGAGGAGTGTAGATCTGGGGGTGAAGGTTTGTAAACTGGGAAGAGTTGTCCTTTGCCACCCTAGGTTCCTTTGGGCAGGATAATAAACAAATAACCAAACAAATGGACACATTCCAGCTAAGCAAAAACCACCCAAGGACAGTGTGAAGCAGGGCAAATGGGGGTGAGGGTGACCTAGGGAGAATCCCGGGGTGAAATAAGAGAGGCTAGGTGAGCCACTTTCAGTTCTCTGCCCCTTATCTACCCCAGTGTAATCTGGAGTAGGCTAAATTTATCATTATGGGGAAGGATAGCTACAGTAAAGATGACTGTGCTATCGAAAATGTTGTTTCTTTTTCAAACAATCCCAGTAATAAGTGGACTAAATTGCTTTAAAGAATGGCAGAGAGATTTGGCAAGATTTATATGGCAGGGCCAAAAACCAAGGATAATAACGGATAACGGAAATAAAAGAAAGAGGAGGGTTTGCACTACCAGACCTCAAATTGTATTATGAGGCAGCATGCCTAGTATGGCTTAAAGAGTGGATGATATTAACAAATGCAAATATATTAGATCCATTTTTTTATGGAGCTACAGAAATTGGGTTTGTGCAATGCATCTGCTCTAACCACTGAGATGTGGTTGCTTTGCAAAGCTGCTCTGCTGTAATTGAGCCTAGCGCTACCCCACAAAATGGCAATGAGGATAAAATGAAAGTGGGGGTAGGGAGGTGTTGAAAGAGACCACATGCCCTGCCTTGAGGTCCTTGGAGGAGGAAGGGTTGGATTTCGAAAAAGCGCATCATGAGAAAGTTTTGTGTTTCCATTGTTTTTTCGACTCTCCTCTCTGCCAGAGCCCCAGCCCCAAGATGACCTTCTGCGTCAAGACTTACGACCGCCTTTTCTGCATGGTGGCACCCAGCCCGGAGGCGATGCGTATCTGGATGGATGCGATTGTCACAGCAGCAGAGGAGAACGTTCGCTACTGATGGGCTGTGATTGCTGTGGACACGTGGCTCCCCATGCTTGAGTATGGGGCCTGGCACTTCTTTCCAAGGAGGACTCCTCTACTGTAAAATATGGCTCCTCCCCAATACAGAGACTGATAGCAAGACAGGAGAGGCCAAGTGTTTTCATGTTCGGTCAGAAGGCTGTGTGGCCTATCTGATCTTTGGAACAACAGGGTGGAATCCAAGTACCTTATAACAGGGTAATCAGTCAATAAGAATGGTTGGCTGTGCCTGTTTTGTTCATACAAATTGCCTGAATACTGTTGTTTGTTTTTTAATGGATCAGCTCAAAAGAGAGTTCTGAGTATCCCCTCTATCAGAAAAGACTTAGGACAATGTCTTGGCAGATGGAAATTCTTCTATAAATAAAAGTGACTTCCATTCCGAAGGATAAAAACCAACTTCTCTGGAACTTGTAGCTCCTGCCGAACAAAGCAAATCATCTGGACTTCATGTGGATTTTATGAGTTGGCTGGACGTTCCATGAGTCACAAGTAGACTCCTGCTGGTTTTGTAGAAGTCATGGCTTGCACTAGCCCCAACCAGCTGAGATTTGGTTCTGGTTGTAACCCTTAGGAGTACATCTTATTTCCATCATTGCTACTTGTTTAGACTCGATCAACCATGTGGCTTTTCCACCCCACCCCAGTAGTGTTTTTGTCACACTACGTTCACGTGGGTTTGACTGGATTGTGGAAGAGGTTCTTAATATGTGTGTTTGGGGGGTAAAATTCTGCTGCACCCCCTATGCGGAAAAGCAAGGCATCTTGCCCACGCTGTATAGACCTCCTAGTATTTATTGTGTGCTTTGGTCTTTCTTTCTTTTGTTGGAATACCTGGGACACTGCTTAAAGGGGCAACCATGTATAAAACTCTGGGCTATTTATTATGTCAACCTTTAAAGTGGAAACAGATCTGAATGTCACTCAAGTTATTCCCTCCTGCAATAAGAAGGTTTCACTCGTGATAATTAAGTTGCCCAGCCTCCCTCTCCCTGCAAACTTCTCTGTGTCGAATCCTGCTCTCCTCCTGCATCTGCCTGGAAGTACACCAGGCACTAGCTAGAGCCTATTTTGGTACCTACTAGGCGCTGTGGGTTAAACCACAGGGCCTAGGACTTGCCGATTAGAAGGTTGGCGGTTTGAATCCCCGCGACAGGGTGAGCTTCCGTTGCTCGGTCCCTGCTCCTGCCAACCTAGCAGTTCGAAAGCACATCAAAGTGCAAGTAGATAAATAGGTACCGCTCCGGTGGAAGGTAAACGGCGTTTCCGTGCGCTGCTCTGGTTTGCCATAAGCGGCTTAGTCATGCTGGCCACATGACCCGGAAGCTGTACGTCGGCTCTCTCAGCCAATAAAGCGAGATGAGCGCCACAACCCCAGAGTCGGTCACGACTGGACCTAATGGTCAGGGGTCCCTTTAGCTTTACTTTATATGGAATATCCAGTTGTTCCCATGACTACGTATCTGCCGTGCACAAGTGAATTATGAGACACCTGCCCAGGCCCTCTCCCCAACAGTGGGCTGCTAGTTTTGCTCCTCTTCAGTCTTTTCTGGTGCCTGGTCAGCTGCTTTCTTCAAGCACAGTGACAAGGAGAAGGAGCAGCAGCAGCTGAGGAAGGAGCGTAGCTCAGTGGCAGAGCATCAACTTTGCATGTACAAGGTCCAATCTCCAGGTAGGAGTGGGAGAAACGCCTTCCTAAGTGTTGGAGTGGCAGCAGTACTGAGCTGGATGGACCAACGGCCTTATTCAGTATTTATTTATTTCATAAAAGTAGTACGCCTCTTGAAAAAGAACCCCAAAGCAGTTTATAAGACAGCTTCCCACATTCCTGTGAGTGTCTCTGCCTCCCATGGCTCCTCTCATACCTCTCAATTGCCAGGTGTCTCAGTGATGCCTTTTTCCTGCCCATGCGGATGATGCTGCAGCTTGTGAAACACCACACATGTCACTGTGCAAGCCTCAGCAATCAGCTGATTGTCACTGTTTGCAAGGTCCACAGATGGCATGTCGCAAGCCCTGACAAACAGCTGATTGTTGGCCCTTGCACAGCACTGCACAGAGGGCCTGCAAACCCCCTTTGGCTCAGTCACATCTTTAACTGACCCCAAACAGCCTCGTTTATAGGCAATTTGCTTTCGCTCAACAGACTTTGCCCCTTCTCCCTCCTGCCCTCTCTTCGATCACAACTCCCTTCATCCCCCAATATGAGCCAGCAAAAGAGCTTCCTTCAACATTCCGAAAGGTTGGGGAGGTGAAAAATGTATTTTCCCTGAACTGTCGAAGAATTTTCATCCACCTCTGAAGAATATTCAGTGAAATGCATATACCCAGCACATAAAATGTCACCACCTACATATAGTGCCGAGAAATGGGGATGGTTTAGTCCAGGCATAGGCAGACTCGGCCCTCCAGATGTTTTTGGCCTACAACTCCCATGATCCCTAGCTAGCAGGACCAGTGGTTAGGGATGATGGGAATTGTAGTCCCAAAACATCTGGAGGGCAGAGTTTGCCTATGCCTGGTTTAGTCATAGGCCGCATTCACACCAAATTAAAGCACTATGATACCACTTTAAGCAGTTATGAACTCCCCAAAGCATTATGAGAGCTGTAGTTTGTTAAGGTCCCCAAGTCTCTTCTCACAGAACTTCGATCCCCAGAGTTCTCTGTGAAGTGGGATTGAATGTTAAACTGTGCTTGAGAATTGGTAGTTCTGAGAGGGGACTAGGTTCCTCCAAGCAACTCTCAGCACCCTTAACAATTTCCAGCTCTCATAATTCTTTGGGGGAAGCCATTACTGTTTAAGGTGGTATCATCTGGCTTGGTGTGAAGGTGGCCCTGGTCACTTGACTAGTTTTCTCTCTCCAGTAGCCCATTGCTGTGGGACTTGAACCCAGGCCTGTCCAATGAAGCTGAATGTTGGGAGATTCAGGACAGACTAAAGGAAGCTCCTTCATATATAGCGCATAGTTAAAATATGGAATTTTCTGACAAAAGGTGTGGTGGGTACCCAGCCACCAGCTGGGTAGCTTCAGTAAGCAATTAAGACGGTCAAATAGGTTTCTAGACATGGTGGTTATATTGGAGCTAGGTTATACTACCTATATATCACTGTGAAACTATGGTGGACTAGGGCTACTGTCCTTGCATCCTTGTTGCAGGCTTTCCTTAATAGGCATCCGGATGGCCACTGTGAGAACAAAATGCTGGATTAGATGTGACCCAGCAGCACTCCTTGAGACAGCAACACCTACAACAAAACAGCTCAGAAACAGAGCCTGCATGATTAAGACTGCCTGTCTCTCATTTGGGCTGGGGAAGCTGGATGAATAACGTGTTTTGTGCGCTAGGAAACCTTGAGCAAAGCCGTCGCTTAATCCTCGGGAGAGGTGTGTCTCTTTTGAGCAACTTCTACAATCCCAGGATTAGGAAGCCTGTTTGATGACTGTATTTAATAAATTTTTGCACCATCACAGGTACATTTTTAAATCACCCCCCTCTGAAGCAACTGTACTTTAAACCTGCTTAGCAACATGGCACGGAGGAGAGAAGAGGAGCGAGGTGCTGTTCAAAAAATCCAGATGCCAGCAGAAGTTCTAAGCATCCTTCAGGGGTAGGTAGACACCGCCCTACTTCAGACTGCAGCTTCAGACCACATGCGCTTCTGTCAACCAGAGCAGGTCTTCCAACTTTTTGATTCTGCAGGGCTGTTGTTGCAGGCATCTATTGCAAAAACACCTTAAGTCTCCAATGCTGACTCACCTAAACCCAGGAAGCCCTGGTTCCCTGGATAGTCTCACTGCTCAGGGAAGGGGGGGGGGAGTCTGCAATATCATGCAAACATTCTCCCCAGGTTTTTAAGGTTTTCTTGGTTTTCCAGCTTTGCTAAGCTGAACTTTGGAAATTTGTCCTCAATCCATTTCCAGAGCCTGGTTCTCAAAAGCAGAGCTCTGTTTGTCCCTCAAGTGACTCCACGTTTGCTTTCAGACCCAATGATAGGGCAAAAGACCACAAACAACCACACACACAAGTTATGTTCAGAGACCTGAGACTGTAAGAATCAGCATTCAGACTAAGCTTAGTAGGTATAGGGATTTATTCTAGAGTTCCTTCCTTGCCCCAGGGTGCACTCTCATTCTTCTTTCCAGAACTGCCCTTGCCCTGTCAGTCTAGTATAAATCCTGGGGTGGACTTATCTGTGCTTAGTCCAGGACATTATGAAAAACCTGACCTGGATAAAGAAATGGATCTGCCATGAACCTCACACCTGCTATCCCCAGTTGAAAGTGTTCAGAAAACATCACTGTGTACCACAAGATTAAATTTCATTCTACTCCGCAATTTGGGGGCAGAAACGGGCAGTCCAAAATTTGATTTGGTAAGGAATGTGATGGATTAATACTGTTTCAGCAAATGATGACTCATGGACCTCACAAGCCAACAAGTCTCCAGAACCTTGAATTTGCTCACAACACTCTATCAACCACCGTGGATTGGACCGGCTCAGCGACGGATGAAGCAGCTTCCTTCTGGTACCTGCTAGGCCTTCTGAAGGAGTAGCCGCTCTCTTCGAGCAAAGTTCTCCTGAAAGCCCCAGCCAAGTTGAAACGGCCGAGCTTCCTGCGGAAGTCCAGGCCCAGGAAGAAGTAAAGGATGGGGTTGGCACAGCTGTTGAGGTAGGCCAGAGAGGATGTGAGGGGAAGGCCAATGGACATCCCTTGACCCTTCACTCCCACCAGCTTGAGGATGAGGAATATGTGGTATGGTGCCCAGCAGAGAAAGAAGGTGACCACAATAGCCAAGATGACCTTGAAGGGTTTGTTGGAGCGAAAGGTGGTCTGTCGCTTCCTCAATTTCACCGTGATGATCCCATAGCAGACCACAATGATGGCAAAGGGAGCCAGGAACCCACAGACCAACCTCAGAAGATACAAGGCCCACTTCACTGAAACCTGGTCCCCCAGGGCGAGGGAACACTTGGTGCTCCCTTTCTCTGCTACCACTCTTCGGTAAAGATAGAAGGGGAGGCTTGCGGCAGTAGCCACAAACCAGGCCCCAGCAGCAGCCAGCCACGCCATGCGGGGCCCCCGGTGGTTTTTGAACCACACCGGGTAGGACACGGAAACTGCTCGGTCCAAGCTGATAGCAGCCAGGAGGAAGACGCTGCAGAACATGTTGAGGTACTTGATGAAGCTGTTGGCTTGGCACAGGAAGCTCCCAAAGGGCCACCCCTCGTAGAAGGCGTTCTTCAGCAGCGGCACTATCCGGCTGACTGAGAACAGGAAGTCGGCCAAGGCAAGGTGGAAGAACCAAACACAATTGACAGTACGTAAGACCTGGCGCCCTGTGATCCAGATCACGGTCCCGTTGCCGAGGGAGCCAAGCAGGAAAACCACGCTGTAGAAGAAGATCTGGATCGCGTCCATTATTTTGCTCTCTTCGCTTCTAGCTTTGGAAGGCAGCTGCAAGGAGACACTGGTAGGCCACAGGGCAGTGGCGTTGACGTCCATGATGGAACCTTTGAAAAGAGAGAGAAATGGGAAGTCAGGTGTTCCTGAGGCAGGTATGTGAACCTCGAAAGGAGAGGACTTGTGCCCCAGCAACATCTGCAGGGCCACAGATTAGCTGCCCCTGCTGTAGGTAACTTGAGAAAGAGACTTTTTAAAAATGTTTTTTATTATTTAAAAAAAATGGAAAAAGAGAAGAGAGAAGCAGAAAGAAAGAAAGAATTATCCTTGCGAACGAATGCTGAGTGAACTCTTCACGGATTCAAGCTTGCCTGTCAAGCTATGAAAGCCAATCAAAATGCAGCCCACACCTCAGATTCATTTCTTCAAATTGCCCCCCCCCCCTTGCCAATTCCTCAACCCCTCTCTGCATTAGGTAGGAACTTTGAGGAGCAGGAACAAATCATGGCAAGAAGGAGGAAGGTCTCCCCTCCCCTGCCCACAGCCCTCCATCATCTGAAGGGCTTCTGCATTTCCCAGGGACTGCATGCAGTCCAATACCCCAAAAAGCAGCAAACCCCAGAACCAGAAAAGGAAGTTTGATGAGAGACTTCTCTCCCTTCCTCTCACTTGCTATGTTGCATGGCCTTTGTAATAATAATAATAATAATAAATAAAATTTTTATTTATACCCCGCCCTTCCCAGTTCAGAAAACCGGGCTCAGGGTGGCTAACAACAAATTTAAAACGCTTAATTGATGCAACAAAAAACAGCATAAAATACAGTATAAAACGTGAATAACAATAAATTCAGAATTCAAAAATCAATTTAGGGGGGAAATCCATCCAATAAACATTAGATGATCACCAGGGCTAGCTGACTAAATTAGTCCTATTTGGGCCAGCGAGGAGACCAGGGGAGAATTAGCTGTGCGATCTAGAGCGGGTAATTTCTGTACACATTACTTGGCTGAAAAACTGCATAGCAAAATTCATATAAGTGCGTATCTAGAAGGAGAGCTGCATTTTGTTTTTCGTATTGTTTCACAATGTGCAAATTTGATACAATTTGCCTGTAAATGTGAACTGAATTTACGTCCTCACCCAGAAAACCAATTCAGCTCACATTTCAAGATGAGCCTACCTAATCTGCATTTTCATAAACAACATACAAACCCAAACACTACCATCCTTTGAAATTTATCTGAATTTTGCAATGCAGTTTTTCAGGCAAGTAATGCGTACAGAAATGCATATGCTAGGATAAGGGTGTGTGTGCAAATGCAGAGATTAATGAACACCAAATACCAAAATCCATTATAGTAGGCAAAATGACTTTGTTAGGGGGGGAAAGTGTCTATTGAGTGAGATTCACACTAAAACGCTGTTGGATTTTTAGAAGTTTTTTGTTTTAATCACATACTGATGTGGAAATGTGGAGAACTCGTGATAACAGAGGGAAATGACTGGGAGGGAGGGGCCTCAGGAAGAAAAGTGGAGGAAAAAAATCTGCCACCTGAAGTGTCTGTCTCACCTTGCCAAATGGTATCTTTCTTTTCCCAGAAAAAGGGAGTGCCTCTGTTGCTAGAGTAGTGGGAAATATCCATCTGCTTTGATTGACTTAGGCTGCGTACACATCATACATTTAAAGTACATTTAAAGCACCTCCCCAGTAGCCCTGGAAGCTGTAGTTTAACCCTGACAGAGCTAGAATTCTCAGCACCCTTCAAACACTACAATTCCCAGGATTCTTTGGTGGTGCGGTGCTTTAAATATATGGTGTTCATTCAGCCTATGGCTCCCCTCTGTCTCTGGCACAGATCCTTCCCAGTTCCGCCATATGAGGTTGTTTTTAATTGGGAATGGCAGGATTGGAACCCCGGACCTTGTTGCTGCCTCCACTCAGCTGAGCTTTCTCTACACGAAAGTATGAACCACATACAGGGAAAGTGAGAGGCAAACACTCCATCCTAAGCACACCGCTGAGGCCACACACCTAAATCACATTGGGATGCCAATATGACACACATTGCGATGCAAACCACAATGCAGACACAGCACAATGTTGGTGGCCACAGACCACAACAGAGGTGCAATCTATGCAGGGAAGAAACAATCTCGCCAGATGGACGATAAAAGCACATTTACCTTGCTTCAAAAGACCAAAACAACTGGAACAGCCGCAGAGACGAGAAAGACCATTGTGATGTGTTTTCCCTCACACTAGCTTCCATCTGATCTGAAAATGTAAGCTCTAGCAGGACAATGTCCAAGGAGATGAAGCATCTTGGACCCAACCCTTACCTGTCAGAGGTTGCAGGACTCTGGTCTTCTATGGTCCTTCGTTGGTGTCCTTGTGCATGAAACTGGAGACTTCTTGGTTGCTGCTTGTCTTCCTCGCCTGGCTAAGACCTTGGTCTCTGGCCAAGACAAAGATTAGCTCCTGATGAAAAGGGGAACTCGGTGATATGTTTACTTCATTTTGCGTGGAAGAGGGGGGAACACAGAGGCTGGTGTGTGTTTGGGAAGCTCTGCTTGTAGACCGAGATAACAGCGGCCAATTGACGCACCAGGAAAGGCAGGAAGCCCTCTAATGAAGAGTTCTGTGGAAGCAAGGCGAGGCATCAATAAAAAGAAAGAAAAAATCCAATTGCTCTCCTAAAGCTGCAGGGTGTAATGATTCATGGGAGACAGAGATTTCACCCGATGCTTGTCTTGAAGAGGAATTCTTTCTCTCAGGAGTGAGCTGTTCCTTTTGTAGTAGAGCGTGGGTTTGCAGAGTCGACAGTGGGCAGGGCTGGATGTGCACTCTTTGCAAAAGTTCAGCCAAGTTCTGCTACATGAAACAGCTGAATTCTGCAACCGGAATGCGAGCACATTTGCCTGATTTATTCCGTGTTTTTTTTTCCTTCTGCAACAAGGAAAAGCTGGATTCTGCAACTTGAATGAAAGCACATTTGCCTGATTTATTCTGTAATTGGTTTTTTTTTAGAAAACATTTTTTGCAAAATTCCCCCTAGCTGCTCTTAGTTATGGGCTGGGGAAGGTCCAGCCCTCCAGATATCACACATACAGAGACAATTCTTGCACGTTTCATTTTAGCTCACCCCTCCCCATAAGCAAATGTTGCTGAATGTGTCTGCATTGTACATATCCTGTAAGGAAACTCCTGAGTTGCAGGGGGTTGGACTAGATGACCCTAATGTTCCTTCCAACTCTACGATTCTATGACAATCAGGCCTCCAAGGAGGCAAAGCTGTCTGAAAGATATCGTACAACCCCCCTCTGCACTATACATTAAAAGCAGCATCATTCTAAAAAGTCCTAGCTTCCCTCAAAGAATTCTGAGTTCTGGAGTTTCTTAAGAGTGCTGACAGATGTTAGGAGACTTTATTCCCCTCACAGAGCTACAGTTCTCAGAACAGTTTAACAGTTCCCTGGCAAATGTTGGGGGTTGCAGCTTTCTGAATAGGAGCTTCCTAGCAACTCTCAACACCAGTATATCTGAAGGAGCGTCTCCCCCCCCCCCCATCATTCAGCCTGGACACTGAGGTCCAGCTCCGAGGGCAGTTCCCTCCCTGCAAGAAGTGAAGCTACAGGGAACCAGGCAGAGGGCCTTCTCAGTGGTGGTGCCCGCTCTGTGGAACACCCTCCCATCAGATGCCAAGGAAATAAACAACTATCTGGCTTTTAGAAGGCATCTGAAGGCAGCTCTGTTTAGGGAAGTTTTTAATGTTTGATGTTTTATTGTGTCTTCAATATCCTGTTGGAAGCTGCCCAATGTGGCTGGGGAGGCCTGGTGAGATGGGCGGGATATAAGTAATAAATTATTATTATTATTATTATTATTATTATACTGCCCAGAATAAATTACAGTTCCCAGGATTCTTTGAGGAGAAGCTATGACTCTTTAAAGTAGTATGACACTGTTTTCAGTGTGTTGGGCAGATGGGGCCAAAGAAACACTTGGTAATTTTACTAAAACTATGGTGCCAACACAAGGTGGCAGTTGTAGATTCAACAAATGCAACGTACACCAAATGAACAACCAGGACAGGAGTGTATCTGTGTTAGTAATGTTTGGTATGTCCCATTGATCCAGCAGCCCCTTCGTTCGCTCGGATACTTTATGGAAGAGGCGATGCTGCTGTTCCATTACATAATGAATGCATTGGAGAGAGCGGACTCGGGCTCTCTGCTAGAGTGCTTATTATTTTTATTTTAACATTTTAACATTTCAATGAGTTATACTGAAGGCCTCTGTGGGCGACTGATGTTTCTGCAGATGCCATTTTGATGAGGTTCTCCCATTCGTCCTCCCAATTCCTGGTGTCATAGCAGAGTCCTGTTGCCACAAATTCCTGCGATTTCAGTGTTTCTCGTTGCCAACGCAGTTTAAAGTTGCGTGTGTCCACTTCCCTGAGTGCACTAAACAACGTTTTTCTCAGGACTAGGTCGACATCTTGGACGCCCCACATGTACTGGGATGCAGCATGCATCAGGCAATTCCCATCCCCATTTGTCTTCAGGGGCACCAGTTTTTTAACTTCTCGACACCAGTTCAGTTTCTTCTGACGTTCTAGTGAGGTTTGAGTTGCTTGGTCAATAAGGGCCTTTTGAAGAATCTCCTGGAACTGTAGGCAAAATTGACACATTCGACATTTCAATTTTAAAATTTATTTCAAGGAGTGTGTCACAAACACACCATCGTTTCAAGCATTACAGATTTACAAGTATAAACTGTCAGATGTAATTCAATGCAGATAAGGACGACCCTAGAAAAGCAAACCTCCTTTTGACAGCTCTCACAGGAAACCGAAGCCGCTATCAAGTTTGACTGATAATGCAGCTAAATTGAATAGGCAGTCAAACTAGATAGCAGCTCCTCTTTCCTGTTCCTGTAATAGCTGAAGATTAGGCTGCATGTTAGAGCTATGAGGTCTGCTTGCAGTCTGAGGCTATGCACACATTTGTAACTTAAAACATAACTCTGTTTCCCCCCACTGCATTTTGAGTTTCTATTTTTAATGTTGCTATACGCACCGGAGAGAAAGTCAAGGATGTCTTCACTCGCTGTGCATTACCTAATTTGTTTTGTTGAGTTGAACTTCCTTCATTGAAGTTGTCCTCGGCGTTTGTTCATTGGCTGTTTCAAATGTACACACCTTAGCTTAACTGTGGCTGACATTTTCAAATCAGATGGAAGCTGGTGTGAGGGAAAACACATCAGACACGAGTCAGCCTGGATAGCTCAGTTGGTTAGAGCATGGTGCTTATAATGCCAAGGTTGCAGGTTGGATCATCCGTATGCGACAACTGCATATTCCTGCATTGCAGGGGGTTAGACTTAGATGATCCTCAGGGTCCCTTCCAACACAATGATTCTGTGATATAGAGTATTTCCAAGCAAACTGCAGGATGCACATGGGTTGGGGTCAATGCCATGTGTGTTCAGACATCATCACCAGTGTAATAAACAAAAATCTGCCCTTATTCCCTTATGGGGGACACAAGAGCCCTTTGTAGGTTCTCCATCAGTCGGAGAAAATAACAAAGGCCAACCAGAGAATATTGAGAAGCAAAGCAGCTAGTAAGTTTGATCTTTATTGATCTGTTGCAACAGGGTGCTCCCCTCACACGCAGGAAAGGAGGAGGACCCAGAACAAAGGTGTGCCTGCCCTTATATAGACATTTTAAATTCCCAGCCCTGGAGCTCAAGACCACCCCTCTATGCATCAAACATACATCACAGAAGGGGTGTAACCCATGTGTAACCCAAGACCACCCCCCACAAACACCATACCTACATCACAGAAAAAGTGGTCTACAACAGACATTTGAATGTCGTTGTTTTTCCTGTCTGTCAGGTTATCTGATAATGCCTTATCTGATTGCCTTTCCTGGTAGTCTGCCCATTCCTTTGAGATAGTGATTTCCCAATTCCTTAGACAATGGGAAGGCTCCCTGACCCCCTCCCTCCTTGCAGAGAAAACATTTGGTCAGTTTGGGAGTCAAAATGGTTTCAGGTCGGTCTTCCTGTGCTGATCTATGTACGTGCTTGGTTGGTACATTTATGAACATTTATTATATATATAAGACCTTAAATTTTATTATTACAATCAGCAACACACTGGAGCTGGAGTAAACGGTAATGGAGATTGTCTAAGGTCATATTCACACAATCCATATAAAGCACTATGATACCACTTTTAAGCAGCCAGGGCTTCCCCCAAAGAATTCTGGGAGCTGTAATTTGTTAAGGGTGCTGAGAGTCATAAGGAGAGTCCTATTACCCTCATGGAGCTAGAGTTCCCTGGAAAGAGGGATTGACTATTAAACCACTCTGGAAATTGTAGCTCTGTGAGGGGAATAAGGGGTCTTAGAACAACACACGGCACATTTTGCACATGGAAGGACATGGGAACAGTCCCTGACACCTCAGTGTGGCATGAAGCTCACTGGATGACCTTGGGCCTGTCACAGTCTCTCAGCCTAACCTACCTCACAGGGTTGTTGTGAAGGGAAAAAATAGTGGGGAGGGAGAACTGTGCATGTGACCTTGAGCTCCTGGTGGGATATAAATGCAATGATAAATAAGGGTGATATCTAAAGCTAGGAAAGCTTTGGTGCAGCTGCCTGAGCAAAGTCCGGAGCCCCCTTCAGCTGTTATGGAAGGGAAGGGGGAAGACCGCTAGTGCACAAGAGAAAGCTTTCCTAGGGTCTCTCACTGTTTATAAGAAAGTGTCATTGCATAGAGGGCTGATGCCCAAAAAACTGCAGCTGTTTACTTTTAGGATGTTTTGCCACAAACAAATTAAAACAAGATTACTCAGAGGTCCCCCGCCCCAGCATTCCCATGAAATGCCAACTTTTGGAGCTGGAGCTGGATGGCATGTGTTTGCAGGTGTCTGTGACTGACAGGCAGACTTGCCATGAATATGTGATTCACCTTGATTGTATTGTTCATGAGGATGTGGGTGGCACTGTGGTCTAAACCACTGAGCCTCTTGGTCTTGCCAATGCGAAGGTCGGTGGTTTGAATCCCCATGACAGGGTGAGCTCCCATTGCTCTGTCCCAGCTCCTGCCAATCTAGCAGTTTGAAAGCATGCCAGTGCAAGTAGATAAATAGGTACCTTTGTTACAGGAAGCTAAACGGCGTTTCCGTGGGCTCTTGCTTCCGTCACGGTGTCCCATTGCACCAGAAGTGGCTTAGTCATGCTGGCCACGTGACCCGGAAAGCTGTCTGTGGACAAACGCCGGCTCCCTCGGCCTGAAAGCGAAATGAGCGCCACAACCCCATGGTTGCTTTTGACTGGACTTAACCATCCAGGGGTCCTTTACTTACCTTTTAACCTATTGTTCATGATCCAGAGCAAAGCATCAAACTACAAAGGGGTGGGGAGCATGTGCCTTTTAAAACCTTGGAGATAAAATCTCCAAAGGGCTAGCCCACAACAACTTTCACGTACAGAAACTGGCTCAACTGACAGTTAAATATTTCTTCAATATTGGCAATAAGGAAGCATCCTTCATTGTGCCTGAAGGCGACAGGCTAGTTTAGAAGGTTGCTGGGCAGACCGAGTGACAGCCCTCTCCTTCAAGGCTTTGCTTCTGATGCCCAGCCCCCTTACAGTTACCACCTGAGGCAGCCACCTCCCTCTGCCTAAGGACAGCTCTGCCTTCAGTTGGAGGGATCAGATAGCAGCTGTTGGAAAAGACCCTTCTCTTCCTCAGACTCTGTGGGACTGCTGCCAGTCAGAATAGACAATAAATACCAGACCTGGAAACTCAAAACAGCCTCTGGTGATGTGGAAGGAAGGAGGTGGCAGCGCTCTCTGAAAGTTCTCTCAGGTCTGTAGAGAGACGCTCAAGAAGAAATGAGATGTCTCATTTGGTGGGCATCCAAACAGCATCAACCCATGCATCTTGGCAGGGGGAAAGAGCGGGGCAGTAAAATGGGGTCAAAACTGCTGGTGCTTGGCAGCAGCAGGTAATATTTGTAAATGGCTCCACCTCACCGGAAGACAGTGGCAATGGCTGCCTGATCATTGGAACATGTACAGAGAGAGAACCCAAAATTTATCGCTCTGCCAGAGCTAAGTAAGATAATTCCCAGCATGCCCTGCTCTAGGGCAGCCCTGCGGAGAGAAGATTCCCAGCATGCATTGCTCTTTCTCATACACACTTCTAGGCTCACAGTGCTCCAGGAGAGCTAAAGCTCAGTAGGAAATGAAACACCTAAGCAAGAAGCGCTCTGGGTTCAAGTTCACCTGCAGATCCTTTGCCCCTCATCACAGAAGTGATGGGGCAGGTTGGAGGCAGCCAGCGAAGACAGAAAGTCACTCCGCTTGTCCTCAGGAGTACTCTCATTGGACAGGGCTTTTGTTGGCCTGGAAAACAGGTCATAGGGTCAAGCATTGGCTTGAATTAACCCCAGACTGGTGTGCATGCAAAACTTGATCCCAAGATAAAAAAATAAAAAAAATCCCTTCCAGTAGCACCTTAAGTAGCACTAAGTTTGTTATTGGTGTGAGCTTTCATGTGCATGCACACTTCTTCAGATAGCGCATACCAATAAGAAACTTAGTTGGTCTCTTAGGTGCTACTGGAAGGAATTTTTTTTATTTTGTTTCGACTACAGCAGACCAACACGGCTACCTACCTAACTTGATCCCAAGACTGAGGGTTGGGGTTTTTTCTGGAAGGTTACATCTGGTACCCTGCTCATGCAATACCAACTTATTTTTGCTATCTTTTTCTGTGGTTCCGCAAACCTTCCAGGTAAAGAAAAAGGAAGTCTGGTTGCTCCATCACACTCTGTGAAACCTTCACCATCCAGGAAGCTGCTCCGTAGTTACTTCCTTTTTCATGTCCTGAGAAGAAAGCTCCTAGCTACCCTACAGTTGCGCCTCACAGAGAGATGCTGTGAACTCAGCGTGACATCCTCCCCTGGCCGCCCCATCCCAAAATAGCAAGGAGACTGCTCAGCTCTTTCTACTAATGGAGAACAGAGATGAGGGGGGTGTCAGTCAGACATGTGGGTTTGGTTGCTGGCTTCAGTCCTATATGAGCTTTCTGCTCACATGAAAAATCTACACCCAACTGATAGAGTAAATTGATAAAAAGGAGGAGCCCATCCAAGTCATAGATTATGATTTATTACACTTATTAGTCTCTTTCTCTTTTTACAAACAGTAAACAATACAAAAATTAAAACAACTATAATCTCAGAACATTCATGTACATAAAAGCCGATCTAACACATGCCACCCATTAAAGGAGGATGCAGTATCTAAAATTATCCAAATGTTTGGCTGAATAGAAATGTTTTTGCCTGGTGACTCAAAGTTGGAAGTGATGGAGCCAAGTGTGTCTCCCTGGGGAGAGCATTTCATAAGCAGGGAGCCACCACTGTAAAGTCCCCCTTTTTGAGTTGCCACAAACTGAGGTGGAAATGTGGAGAAGTGGACTTAAGATGGGGGGAAATGAGAAACTGAGAGAAACAGAAATGGTTGGAGTCACCCATCCATACCTGAAATTTCTGAAGATTGAACCTGAGAGCTACATACAGAGCAGATGGTCTCCAAGCAAGCTACAGCCCTTCTTGACCTTTGCCCTCTACAAATTGGAGCGGGACGGGGATGGTGACCAAGGGATGTTGCCTAGCACTCTCTCTCTCTCTCTCTCTCTCTCTCTCTCTCTCTCTCTCTCTCTCTCTCCTTGCTTGGGTGTAGACTTTTCACAGGAACAGAATGCCCAAAGACGGCTTTTGTTATGGCAAAGGCTTAACCCTAGGACCTTTTCCTAATGCTAGGGCTCTGCTCTGGGAGACATAATATATAAATATTACCCTTTCCATCTCATCACTACTGAGACGATTAATCTCAAACTACGCATGAGAGTATTCATATCAGATTCCCCTCCCTGTTCTCCCCATCAGTGTTTTCTTATCTCAAGCAAGGTACCCACAAGTCCTGTCGATGGTGGTGGTGTTTTAACCCTTTTCTCTCTGCCAGCACCAAACCACCCCTAAGCTACTCTTGAGTCAACTGGTACCCATTATCGTTCTCCCCGTGTAGCAGCCAGAGATAGAAAAGAGATGGAAGGGAGAGGGTTGAGATGCCTCTCTATCAACCCTCATCCCCAGATTAGTCTCTCAATCATGACTGCAGCCTAGGTGACGGCTTCAAGTAAGAGAGAGAAAGACAGAGAGAGACCAGGGGGAAGAAGAAAAATCCCAACACATGACTGGAAGTCCTGCTGAAGTCATGTGTAGTTTGAGCTTGTGTAACAACAGCCAGCCCATACACATCCCTATAAATAGGATGGAGAAGCACTTCTAGATCAAGCCAAGACAGCATTGCAACTCCCCCCCCCCATCATGCTTTGTTCTGTTTTGCTGGCCTTTTCTCTTCCTTCCTCTTTCTACCCCAGTTAGTACAGGGACATGGGAAGATTCCTTTTATCCAATCAGGCCAAGGGCGCATCTATCTCAGCAGTGGCCAAAGTGACTGGCACCACCAGTTCTGACTGCAACCAGTATTGGGGTACCCAATAGGCAGGCTAAGCAAGTGCTTAGGGCACCAGCAAGGCGGGGGCACACTCACACACATCCTTAAAGAAGAAGAAGAAGAATTTGATGTATGATATTTCAAAACAACAACAACAAGAAATCCTTATATAATAGCCATCATGGGAAAAGCCAGAACTTTGTCAGTTGTTCCAAGTTTCCCTATTTTCCAGGGACATTCCTGGCAGGGGTGCCAACCTGAATAAAATATTGTGGGGGGCCAGGTAAGCCCAGCCCCACATAATTGATTACATGACACAGTGTGCACACAGTATTTGAATGGGAATACCTATCAACCATGGGGGGGGGGTCAAAGCCCCCACGGCCCCTAGGAGTTGTCTCCAATGATTCCCGGATTTACAGAAGCTGTCACAGTTTCTGATTTGATCCCAGGATCTCCTCCCTTTCCTTGGGACATCCCTATTTTCATCAGAGAAATGTTGGAGGGTATGCTTTGTTAGACTTCATTACAGTGGTACCTTGGGTTAAGTACTTAATTCATTCGGGAGGTCCGTTCTTAACCTGAAACTGTTCTTAACCTGAAGCACCACATTAGCTAATGGGGCCTGCTGCTGCTGCTGCGCCGGAGGAGCACGATTTCTGTTGTCATCCTGAAGCAAAGTTCTTAACCTGAGGTACTACTTCTGGGTTAGTGGAGTCTGTAACCTGAAGCATATGTAACCTGAAGCGTATGTAACCCGAGGTACCACTGTACACTCTTCCCGCATTTCGCTGCTCTTCTTTTATAACTTTCCCCACATAAACTAGGAGGTGTCCTACTACCATAAAATGAAAGAATGTGAGGAATTCGCTCAGCTCCTGCTTGCAGGCCTTCCCACAGGCTGACCACTGAGACCAGGATGCTGAACTAGATGGGCCTTTGGTCTGATCCAGCAGGTCCCTCCTGACAGCCCCCTAACCACCTGTGTCATACATAAATCAAGCCAATCAGAGAGCCTCCAATGCTTTGCTTCTTTTCCAGATGAACCAGATTGTGGTAACTGGAATCATACAATTAATGCAGTGGAATAATGACAAATATATCTGCCAGTCCCTGCCTCAGGGATAGTTGGGGACAGGCAATACTAGGGCCATTGTTGGCTATGTCATGAGGGCTGATGTAATGCACCATATTATTTTTTTGGGTGGAAATCTGTGGCCCTCCAGATCTTGTTCGACTCCAACTCCCATCATCCCCGATTGGCTGATGGGACTTGGAGTCCAACAACACCTGGAGGATCATAGGATCCTCTCTCCTCTGATAAAGGGTTGTGTGCCGGGTGTGTTTCTCTGTCATTGTAAGCTCATTGGCTCCCTCCATTGGTGGACAGCATTTGGGCAGCAGCAGCAGCACAGTCTCTGATTGGTTGGCCCTGGCAGAGTTTCCAGGTACGTTTTTGGCATGTCATTCATTTTTACCCCCTTTTTGTATTTACCTTGTTGTATCTTTCCCTCTTCCTTAGCTAAGCACTCTTTTGATATTGCAGCCAATATGTTAGCTGATCTCCATTCCTGGCTTAATGTGAGCCTGAGATTGTTCAGCCCTCTTTGGGAGCTATTTGAATCTTGCCAATAATTCCTGCTCACCTTAATCCTTGTAAAAGTCATATAAATCAGGCTTGTCCTGTGAAGAATCACCCTGGGATTTGTTTAGTTTGTCTTTACCGGCATTTGACCCCATGAAAGGTTGTTGTGACCAAATTTGGAATAGCGTGCACAATTGGGAACACCCCATCCCAAGCTGTAAAGGTGCTGAAAAGAGCAAATCAAATAATCAGGGGATTGTGGAGCCTTCGCCATGAGGAATGCAGGAGTCTTGTGGGCTTTAACCTATGGAACTCCCTGCCACAAGATGCAATGGTGACTAGTTCCATTAGTTTTCAAGGGATTAGACAGATTCATGAGAGCTCATTGGAGCCTCTAACTTCAGATACAATATGTGGTGGGGTGGGGGCTATTTTTGTGGACTCCCTGGAGGCACCTCATTGGCTACTGTGGGGAGCAGAATGGTAGAGAATGGATCTTCTTATGTATTTTCCCATACCCTCGTTCTGTCATTAAACAGGGCCATTGAGGGATCTGGTGGCACCTCCCACTGGTGACCAAGGTGGGCTCTTTGGGGACCTTAATGCAGCAACCCTTGGTCAAGGTAAGCTGGTCCAGTGTCTGATCAGTGCCTGGTTGGGAGACCAGCCAGGAACTCTGTCTATGTTAACTTGAGTTCCATGGTGGAAGGAAAGGAAGTTATAAGCATAGTAAATAAAATGAAATTGCTAGTCCTTACTTTAGAAGCACTAATGGGACACACTGGGGTTGCCAACCCTTTGCGGACCATGGGCACACCTGCAAACTGTAGAAACTGTTAATGGAGGACACCACACATGTGTGCCACAACTAAATATGGACAAATTTGTCAATTTTATTTGTTTCCTTTTTTCCCAACCCGCACCAGGAGATTGGTGTGAGAATTACGGGTGGGTGGGGCATTATTTTAAGCCTTTCCTCTCTGCCAGCTCCGAATCATCCCCAAACTACTCTTGATCCAATGGGAAAAAATGACCAGTTCCCATTTCCACATCAGCTGCTTGCTAAAACAAAACAAAAAAGTATGCTTCCTGTGTTTTCTCTATCTCATTTTCCTACTCATATTGAAATATTTCCCCTCAATGAGGCCAGACTTAGATTCACGAAATGTTTAGGGGTATGCGTACCCCTGTGTCCCCCCAGAAAAAGCACTGTGTGCTTCTACCCCTTTCAAAAAAGGACCCAGCACCTGAGATCTAGCTAAACTTTTCTTTTTTTGATGATTGTGTTTGTGTCTCTGTGTTTATTTATATACATATACTAGTTAAACTCATGTCGAGACCTAAAACTTGATCAGGAAGTGGTTTGAATAGTCTTCTCTATTCAGCTTTGCTGGCTTGTGTGAAGTGTGAGGACGCAGCAGGGGTCTGGCAACCACAGGCCACATTAAAAGTGTTATGTACTGAGTTGAATAGGATCCAAACTGCAGCAGTCTGATTGGTCCTAGAACAATAGGATCCAAAATGCAGCAGTCTGATTGGTCCTAGAACAATAGGATTCAGAATGCAGCAGTCTGATTGGTCCTAGAACAATGCAGCAGTATGATTGGTCGGCAGGAGCCACCCAATCCAGCTCCAGATAGAAGTGAGTCCACAACCTGATTGGCCTACAAGAGAATTCCGGAATTAGTCAATCACGTGCAGCCCATTGTGTAAATAATGTATATAAAGCAGATACTTTGAGGGGACTTCCATTCCCTCCTCACCACTATGAGCTGAATAAAGAGCATGAAATTCACTCTTGACTCTGAGTATATTTCAAAAAGCAAAAGGTTTGAAACTGAACCTTGAGTGGGGGAGGCAGGTTTGCACTGGAACTGGATATCTGCAATTTCTACCTCAAGGAAATGGATCCAGCATTGCTCCATTTGCCAAGGAACTGTTCAAACCCCACTCCCATCCTGAAGCTTTGGTGTGTTTCAGGGGAGAACTGACAACACCTTATCAATGATGGTGGGGAACTTTTTTCAAGCCATTCCATTCTCTTCCATTCTGGACAACCTTCCAGGGCTGGTGAAGGGGTGTGGCTGAGGAGGGGACGAAGCCTAGGCCAGATCGATGTCTGCATTTGGACCCTGGGCATAAGATTCCTCACCCTGTTCTAGAACATAATCAGCACTCCCCTCTTTCTGTTCATTTCAGGTAAAAGTCAAGGAGCACTTTCTTTCAGAGGTGACTGCCCACCAGCACTGATCCTCTTACTGAGCTGTTCCTGATAAGCTTTTGAGCCAATGTGGTGTCGTGGTTAGAGTATCTGGCTATGACCACAGAGATCCAGATTCAAATTCCCAATAAGGCAATAATAATGCAGTGGTACCTCGGGTTAAGAACTTAATTCGTCCTGGAGGTCTGTTCTTAACCTGAAACTGTTCTTAACCTGAAGCACCACTTTAGCTAATGGGGCCTCCTGCTGCCGCTGCACCACCGCTGCACGATTTCTGTTTTCATCCTGAAGCAAAGTTCTTAACCTGAGGTAATATTTCTGGGTTAGCGGAGTCTGTACCCTGAAGCGTATGTAACCTGAAGCATCTGTAACCCAAGGTACCACTGTAATAATAATATCTTGGGCTTCTCTCTGTGAATCACCCTAACCTCTCTTACAGTATAAAATGAGTGTGTATATTGTCCTTGACAGCATAGAGGTCAGGAAAGACATAACATTGTTATAAGATTTCCGGGTGGGGTTTCTTCCCATGAGTTTCTTCGAAACCTGTGATCATGTATCTGCGAGTTTAGAATCTATGAGGAAACCTACTGAACCAGTCCAACTAGCTGTAAGATAAAGGCCCTAGCTGGCTAGTTAAGTACCACCATTTACATGTCCAAAAGCGTTGCCCTGTTGCCATAGAGACAAATGGCTGGGCCTTTTCCCACCTCACCTGTCACATCGTCCTAGGATGGAGAACAATAGGATGGGAGGCAGTGTGTGAGAGTTTGAGCTGTTGTTGGAAGCTGGAGACACATAAGCTTGTCTTCCTCAGTCCTGGACCCACACTTGTGGCTTGGAGATCTCCTTGGGAATGTATAGTCATGGGAAGCCAAGATCTACTGTGATTCCCCTCTATTCTATGCTCAGGCTGTATGTATGTATGTATGTATGTATGTATGTATAAAAGCATCACAGTCTCCATGGACCTTCATTCCATGGAAACCATGGGTTTGTTCTGGTCCCCCCTGGAGTCTCTAACCACTCAGAGATTGGGGTGCATGGAACAATACAAACAAGCTTCTCAACATCATTTCACCAGCCCATCATGTGAAAACCACTCTTTAGGACACAGGTGAGCACCCCGTGGCCTGTGCAGGCCTTCCTTGAAGTCTGATGTTGATTCTACCCAGCTCCCTTCCAAAATTGCTCCCTCAACCTGACCTGCCTTCAGCCTGCCACAAGTGGGCAGTCCTTCCTTGTAGCTTGATATGGGTCTCCCAGCTCCCCACACCTTTTATTTTTTTATTTTTTTAAAAAATGGTAGACTGCAGACTTCCATCAGCCAAAGTGCAATATCTTTATTTGTTCCACCTTCTCCAGCTCATGCTTCCCTTGATATTCCCAACCTTGACAAGAGAGGAATCAGAAACTAATTGCAATAGAAGACAAGCTGCTGATTCATTTACATGTCTAGATCCCTGAGGATCCCAAGAAACTGAGATCAGGAAGGACTGTGTTACACAGCAAAGGGTTGTCAGAGAGATTCAACAAGTGGCAGATATGACTTGCTGAAAGCATTATTTAAAAAGTATCGTCCAGGAGCTTATGGTTAAAATACTTATTCAGTACAATATTTCTCTTGGATGTGAGCAGCCCTTTTTGAAGAGGCAGCTTGGAGGTCCTTAGGAAAGTTATCTTAAGAGTCTGAGGGCTTTATAGCAAACGGAACAGTAGGAGTGGGAAACCTCTGGACCCCCAGCTGTTGTTCGACTCCAATTCCCATCACCCTTGAGCATTGGCCATGTTGGCTGGGGCTGATGGGAACTAGTGTCCAAAAGTCACAGCTTTCCCACCATCTTGTGTGTCTTGCCTGGCCCCAGTTTGGTGCCTCTCTCTTCCATTTCTGTGGTGTTTTCTTGAGAGAACTTTCTGATGTGCCGTGTGCCTACATTCCTTCCAGTCCAGACCCTCCAATTGTTCCTGTTTTCCAGGGACAATCCTGCATTTACAGAAGCCATCCCAGTTTCTGATTTGATCCCAGAATGTCCCATGCTTCCCTATTTTCATCAGAGAAATTTTGGAAGGTATGATGTTATCTGCCCCCCCGAGCCATCTGAAGGCAGCCCTATATAGGGAAGGTCCTTTTTTTAAGTTTAATGTTTTATTATGTTTTTATATATGTTGGAAGCTGCCCAGAGTGGCTGGAGCAACCCAGTCTAATGGTTGGGATATAAAGAGTAAAATTATTATTATGGAATAGGACATCCCTGTCTTCATTGATGAAATGTTGAAGGGTGTAGTCTACCACCCTTAATGGGCTTACTCTGCATTTATCTATTTACTATTTATGTTTATAATCTACCCTTCAAATACACAATGTGAGACTTGCAATAATATTTATATATATTAAAAAACACCACAAAAACATAAAAAGCTTTCTACATGTGGGAGAAAGGAGCAGCAACCTTTCCTACCACTTGGAGCAGGGCTGGGTAGCGTTTGGCTGTCCAGATGTTGGCAGACTACAACACCCACCATCACTGATCACCAGCCATGCTGGCTGAGGCTGATGGGAGTTGGAGCTCCACCACACCTGGAAGGTCACAGGTCCCCCCATCCCTGACTTATAGCTATGAAACTGGCTTCATTTTAAAGAACTGCTGGAAATCTGATATGTTTCCCATGAGAATATGGCATAAAACAGTGTTCCGGAAGAGACCCTCAAACATTTTAGCAGAGACAATTCCTAAATTAAGGGCTACTGTATGTGTATGTGAGTGAGGTGAGGTTGGGGGTGAGGCAACTATCTGAATCTCCTCCAAATGCAACTGATGGTCTGATCCGTTGATCTGGTGCTGCACTGACTTGGTCTGGGTTTAAATGTGTTTTTTGTTGGTTCATGTTTGAATCCAACAACAACTGGAGTTGAGTGGACTTTCCCCCTCAGCACCTCACAACGACCCTTCAAATCATAGAATCGTAGAGTTGGACGAGACACCAAGAGTCATCTACTTCAACCCCCTGCAATGCAGGAATCTTGCCCAATGATGATGATGATGTATATTCTCTGGATGTGAAAATATTTAATAGTCAGTATGAGTTTCTGAAAATTCTGCATTGTTATCATCATCATTTCAAATATACCCACACTAGTAGCAGCAGCACTCAATTCGGTGGCCGTCAGTATTTGACAGCCCCTGACTTCACTTTAGCAAAATTTAGATTAGCGTCATTAATTGAACCAGTCAGGAAAGTTTCCCTTGAACAGGTGAGAAGCTGAACTCAATATATTTCATATTATGATTTGCGAACTTGTCATATTTCAGGATCAAACCCCCAAGAGAAAGTGCTCCTAATTTTGAAATCTTGCTATTTATTTATCTCAATCTTTGCCAAGCTGTTGCCCTCCAGCTTGGATTACATGTGCTAGCTGAGGCTCATGGGAATTTCTACCCCAAACATCTGGAGGGCACCAGGTTGGTGAAGGCAGCTTTATTGTTTCAGCCCTAAACTGGGCCCAATCCTCTCTGCATCCAGGATTACAGATGTATTTTGAAATCCAGGATTAATAATAATAATAGTTAAATCACTGGGTCCCATATCAACAGCTCAGTCTTTTTCATAGCTTTGTGTTTTTGTTGTTAACCCAAAACATATTTTTTCTGACCTCTGTCAAATGCTAAAAAGATAAAATACTGGGAGGGAAAGGAAATGGAAACAGTGGCCCTTTGATCTAAATTATTACTGCTACTATGAAAGATTTCCATAGCATCTAGCTGAACATAAGAAGAGCCCTGCAGGTACAGGCTAAAGGTCCATCTGCTCCAGCACCCTATTCTCACAGTGGCCAACACTGGAGGCAGAACATTACCTTACCCTCCATGAAGTTGTCCAGTTCTCTTTTGAAGCCATCCAAGTTGGTGGCCTTCGCTAGAGATAGGGAGAATATATGCATGAGAGTGAATGGGGATGCACTGTTACTCAGCAATGCACAGAATTGGGAGAGGAAGGAAGCAGTCGCTCTGGCTGGTTCCTAGCCCAACTGATGCTCAAACGCTAAAAGTTGGAAGAGTTCATCATGGTTTAGGGCTGGGCGATATCTGGTTTTCAACATCGCAATACATCACCAAGTAGACATTGCGATATACGGATATATTCCAATGTCTGAAATAAGGATGGAGCTATGTAGAGGCATTGGCTGGCTTCACGGTTTTCCCCCCATTGCGATTTTTGCATAACACACACACCATGATTTGCAATATATTGCCAGATCAAAAACTATGAAGCTGATATCATGATATGGACTTCAAGCCGGTTTTGGATTATATATTGATATATCGCCCAGCCCTAGAATGGTTATATATAGACCTCCAGGAACTATTCATATCACACTCTGGAAAAGGCAAATTATCTTCATGGATTCCAAGGAAATCTGGCAGTCCATCAGACTATCTTGCCTTAAGACTTGCATTTGTCTGGACACAGGAGGCCAGCTTAGCAGCCGTCTGTCAGCCCCCAAAGCCCATATGAGATAATACAGCCCTTTGAAAACAATCTGATACTGTAGACTGATACAGGTGGAGCATAGGAGAGAGCAGTGCCCCTTGACCATGAGAGAAAACTTATTTGGTGAGCTAAAGAATGACTCAAGGTAAACACCATCGAAAAAGATGGGTACAAAATGGCTGCCATTGTATTGGCACCAAACACAATGTCATGAGCCCACGAAAAGGCTCGCACACAAATGGAACTCGACTTTGCTTTCTCAGTGCAGAACTGTCTTAGGATACACATTAAGCATAACACAGAAGAACTTTGCCTTGTAAAATGGCTGCAAGTTCCAGCTACCCCAAGTCATGGGCTACAAGGCGTCTGCCAGGAAAGCAAGGTTAAAAAAAATACGAAGGAGAAGTGTGCAAATAAGGGCATGCTTCCAATAAGCAAAGTGTGTTATGCAAGAGCATTTACCATGTGAACTGCAAAACTGGTGGTTTCAAAGCATGTGTAGGCAGAAGCCTAATTCGAGTGGGGGAAGTTGTATGAAAAGACAAGGGCCAAATGTATTTGGGCAGGACTGAAACAGCAAGGGGGAAAGGGAGGAGGTTGAACACCATCTCTTCTCCTTTCATTCAAAGGAGCAACCCAGCCAGCAACAAGGACAGGAAGACTGACCCCCCCAAGCCTGCAGCATCCCCCTTTGTATGATGTTGGCTCTGACGCCCTTCAACTTTCACAGCAGTGTCTCTGTTCCCATCTCTCACTGGGCTCTCACTGTGGTCATGATCATGGTCGTGGTTGTGGTCATGGTCGTGGTCATGGTCATGGTCGTCATGACTACTTGAAGGTGGGCTCACAGCAACGGAACGGATTGGCTTGCCGACCGTGGAAGGGGCTGGCGCACTGTTGCGAGTGTGTGCGGAAGTTGTGGTGGTGGTGGTGGCAGTGGTGGCAGCCACAGTGGCGTTGGTACCTTGCCCGGGCATGACTGCAAGTCGTGGGATCTTGGGAGCGAAGTAAGTTTTGTTGGAGAGGTCGACATTGCAGAGGCTTCCAGAGCAACAGGAACCCACGACAGTGATAGCTGGGCTACCTTTCGTGACCTTGGTGCAGTCCTCATCTTGGACGCAGCCCTTGAGGGGCCTAGTCAGTGAGAAGTTCCCTGGAAAAGATCGCGATGTTACTCATTTTGAGTTGTGTGTTTTTTTTAATATTGTAAACCACCCTGTTTTTCTCAGATGAAGAGTGGCATAGAACTTCAATAAATAAATAAAAATAACGGCAGCATGAAGAGGGGTAACTGATCTCTTTTGCACATGCTTGATTCAGCCCAAATCTATCCAGTCCAGTGTCAAACACATCATGAGGTCTGACCCTCTTACTCCAGTGTTTTTCTCTCACCCCAAAAACAAGAGGCATCAGTCAAGTCCTCCCTTGCTCTGGGGTACAACATACCCCTTAAACCAGCAAAATCAAGAAGATTGCTTACAGGTAAGAAACTCCAGCACTTGAGAGTTTTATGGAAACCCTCTTACAGAAACTCCCAGGCTACTGGATGCATTTTATCCCTTTTTAAAAACTCATTTCAGATAGGAATAATGCATCCACTCCTTCCAGGGTGGCTAGATATTGTACGGCTGCATGTAAAACTTGCCAGGGACTAATTCTAGCAAAGTCATAATTTTGCTTTTGATGCCTAGTGTTCTATTACATGATGCAGTTCCTAGTAATTGTATTGTTATGGTCCCGTTTTGTTTTGTTAGGTACTATTTTTATAGTTTCATTTTTGAATACTGCTGGTCCTTGACTGTCACAAAGAGATTGATCGATCAAAGCTCCAGCATCTGACCTGCCAAATTTCACCAGGCCCATGCAAATGCACAAAGGACCCAGATTCAATGATAGCTAGATTAGATCCCCGACGGAGCCCTTACCTGCTTTCATTGTGACATTTCCATGGAAACAGCCCCGGAAAGAGTCATAACATTTGACTGTGGTAGAGTTGTCCAGTGAACACTCATTGCCGTAACAGCTGTAACATTCCACGCCATTCGCAACCCTGGCACTCTCGTTACCTAGAAGCAACCAAGGATGCATATACATATATTTAAAAAGCAACAGGCACTAGCATGGATGAAACACGTGGCTGCATACTGTAAATCAAGCTTTGCCAACCTGGGACTACAACTCCCATCTGCTCCAGCCAGCATACTTAGGCGCTGGCCTAGCTATTCCAACAATTGAATCCTTGCTGGATCCAGGAATCAGGAATACAGCCTAACCCCAGCGGCATAGCTAGCCGGGTCAGGTGCCCACAGTGTCGCATGTGCCCTCTGCCCGGGGGCGGGGCAAGCCACCCATTGGGCGGGGCGAGCTGAGGCAGGGTGTGCTGCATCAAGTCTCGCCACTGCCCCCCCAGCTGCAGGGTGGCTGAGGGAGAGGTGGCAGGTGGATGCAAGCCCCATGCTGCCATTTTGGGCAGCGTGGAGCCTGCAGGTGCCCGAGCCACTGCGTCACTCCCAGGAAAGACGTGTGGCTTGGGCACGCTGCAGGCCCCACAGTAAGTGCTACCCCCTGTGGTGTGGCACCCAGTGTCTTTGCTCTTGATTCCAGCAATATAGTTTGTTGTTCTGTTTGGCATTCATTTTGGGCTGACTGCTTCTCTGAATTAACCTGAGAGGTAAAAATGCCACAGACTCACATAGCTCATAGCCATTTTGTCACCCCCTCAGAGATGACACCCAGGGCAGTCCGCACCCACCACACCTCCCTTCCTACGCCACTGCCTAACCTCCCCTCCCCAAACTCACAACAGTATTCTGACTCAACTCCTTGTCCCAACAGGATGAGAAGGTATAAGCTCCATTTCTCATCCAAAGGAGGACCTTCATTCCTGCATGGGGCTCAGATTCTCACCGATGGGTTCTAGCTCCAGGTTTTTGATGTCCAGTTTGGTGTTGCAGTGGCTGCTGTTGCACTGGTGCAGCTGAGAGAAGGCCAGAATGCCGTGCACATCTACTGCTTTGTCGTTGGTACCTGGCATGCCCAACCCACAGCCTTTTTCGCCAACCGAGAACTTCCCATGGCCTGCAAACGGGACAAGCAGAGGTTACACAGGGAGACAACAAAGAGGCACTTCCCAAAGGCTGATCTACTCAGAGGGCTAAACTGCACATTTCAAGGGAGCAAAAGGCAGGACTCTGCAACCTTGGGTGTCCAGCTGAACCAATTACTCAAATCTGAGCCAGTAGTTAGTAGTTCAGATTTCACTCCAACAGCTTCTCCCTGGAAGGTGTGAAATAGCTTGGTTCCTTTGAGCATGGAGCAATTACAACCAGCACCTCCTGTCCAACTTGGAACAGAGGAAAGGGACTGGAGTGCAGAACTTTTCTGGCGCTTCTTCTTTTGTGGAAGATAGAGATATCATCCTTGACCATCGCCATGCTGTTGGGGTTGATGGGATCTGAAGTCCAACAGCAGGAAGGTCACAAATTTCCCCGACCCTGGTTTAGAGACTGAAGATGACGGGCTGCCTACTCACTCCATTCCACAGCTGCCACCGTTTCCACGCAGACGTGGGTAGATGCCGGGCACTCCACTTTCTTCATATTCTCTGCATTGCATCCACCATCGCCCAAGTCGACGCAGCTGTGGCACTCCAGTGCCAGGGCATCTGTAAAGGAGAGGGCAGGGAGGGGGAAGATGCACAAAAATAAAAGTAGATTTACGATTCTCCTGTAGCAGAACTAGGATGTCTCTTAGACTGAGAGGATTACCAAGCCAAAAAAAAAAAAAAAAAAAAGAGTCATTTGATTTTCTCAATGGAAAACAAGATTGGCCCAGGTCATTGGCCCATCAAGTCCAGCATCCTGTTTTCACAGTGGCCTACCACATGCAGGACCCAGGAAACACAGCACTCTCCTTCTCCTATTGTTTCCAGCAAGTTGTATTCAGAGGCATTACTGCCCCACAACAACAAAAATAATTGATATCAAGCATTTCTGAAGAAATGATGTTTGATGAAAGAGATGGTTGTGAGATAACATTGCAACAGCACAAAACGATCCCTCCTTTGGCCAATGTAATGCTTATTTTTTTATATATTAAAAAACACACCTCCAGCTCTGTTGGTATCGGTTTCCCACACTACAAAAACATGTTTTTATAATTTGCAGAATGACTGGTGTTAAAAGAGCGGGACCCTTTACGCTGACATCTGACAACTTTCATATGTTCTGCCAGAAGACATTTGGCAAGAAACTCTGAAACAGATCAGATATATGGCTAGCTATAAAACTCAAGTACTCCCAAAACTTTGTAAGTTGTAAGACGTACTATGTACTTTAGCAATATTATTTATTAGGTAAAGGTACCCCTGACCCTTAGGTCCAGTCATGAACAACTCTGGGGTTGCGCACTCATCTTGCTCTATAGGCCAAGGGAGCCGGCGTTTGTCTGCAGACAGCTTCCGGGTCATGTGGCCAAGCATGACTAAGGCACTTCTGGCGAACCAGAGCAGTGCACGGAAACACAGTTTACCTTCCTGCCGGAGTGGTACCTATTTATCTACTTGCACTTTGACATGCTTTAGACCTGCTAGGTGGGCAGGAGCTGGGACTGAACAACGAGAGCTCACCCCGTTGTGGGGATTCGAACCAGTGACCTTCTGATCAGCAATCCCTAGGCTCTGTGGTTTAGACCACAGTGCCACCCACTGTCCCTAATATTATTTATTATTTATTAGTTCTGTGTAATAAAGAAGTGAGGAAAGTACAGCTCCAAGTGTATAATTAATTGATCTGTTCCTGTTTTAATACCAAACAGAATTGGACACCGATACAAATGATTGAAGGAGCATCTGGAGCAGAGCTTTTAAGATCTGATACAAAGTATTTGGTGGTGGTGGGGGGGGAAGCATACAGCACAGTCCTCTGTGAAACTCTGCCATCTTAGAACATGCACACATGGTGGAACAGGACTTCATTGTTGCTGCAACTGGGTCGCAATGTGTCCAAAAGGCACCAGCCTGAACCTTTCTCCCTGACGCCTGTTTTCTGTGTGCTGGAAGAGTCGATTTCAAACTTGCAAACCTCAGCATACTACACTGCCCTCTGCAGTGTGAAGTGGTACAGGGCAGGGAACATCTTACCACTTTACGGAACAAATAAACTAGCTCGTGTCTCTCCTAGCAAGCAAATTCCAGTGACAGTAATAGGGAGGTCAAAGGGGGACTGACAATAATCTTAATGGATTTTTTTTTTTTTTATCATAGAGACTTTCATCCAGCACAATTTGCAGATGGTTTTAAATATCTTATTCTCTGAGAGAGTATTTTGTTTGGTTGGTGAGGGTTTTGACAACCTGTGCTGCTTTTGTTCATTTTATATATTGGAAGGCACAATCCAATACTCCAGGGATGAGGAACCTGTGGCCTTCCAGATGTTGCTGGACTCCACCTGCCATCATCCCTGATCATTGGCCATTCTGGCTGGGGCTGATGGGAGCTGGAGTCCAGCAACATTTCCTGTATTCCCTGCTATACCCACTGGCCCAGGGGTAAGGCCCATTGTACTCAATGGGATTTACCTGTGAGCAGACCAGACATGTTGCCCTTGTAATTGTTTTGCTTTGCTTTACCTCATGTGAGGAACAACAACAACAACAACTTGATTTCTGTAGCACCCTGTGTCACAGGGAAGGCTAGGGCAGTGATAAACATGCACTAATGTGATAAAGAGGCAGCATAACAAATTGTACTCATTCTTTTATTTATTCTGTGGTTTCTTCTCATGAGCTGCCTCTGGAAACTGGGTTTATTGGCTCTGATAATAAACAGAGATCGGGAATTATTTTCTGCATAACAGCTCTGTTTGTTTACCAAGCTGCAACCATGTTGAGAATTCTCCTAGATGATTCTCTGATACTGCTAGCTCAGAGGTAGCCAAATGTCATCCTGATGTTTTGGACTATGATTCCCACCATCCCTGCCCACTGAGTTGGCCGGCTGGGGCTGATGGGAACTGGGGCACTAGGAGGGCCCCAGGTCAGCTTGCCCTGCCCTAAGCCTTTCCGCGGAACAACAGTTCCCTGGGAAAGGAAAATGGCCAATAAACAAACCAAGCCTGTGCTGTAGTTTGTGCTCTGTGTGGACTTTCCTTTTTTCTTCCCCACCCCTCTCTCTGGACAGGGCGCTAACACCAGGCAAATAATGTGCAGCTGAGCAAGTGCAGATTTCGGTTCCACGTCATGGGTGGCGCCAGTAGTCTGCCAGGTCAGGCACATGCTCAGGCCCGCAAAAGTGTGTCAGTGTGCTGCCTTTGTGTGCATACTTCCCCAACCTACAATCTGAGGAGGGTTGTTGTTTTTTTAAGTGTCATTTCACTTTATGCCTCATTCTCCTGTATTTTTGCCCCTTCGTCGGTCTCGGCTCTGCCTGCCCCTGCCCTCCCTGCAACGACCACCTGCAAATTGATCCTGCCTGCATTGCAGTCATCTTCCCTATCCACTCCCTTCTCCCAGCTCCTTCTTCCTTGTCTTTCCTCCATCCCTCTTCCTGCTGGGCCATGTCTGCTCCGGTTCTGAGAAGACCCCACCCTAGGGTGGGGCTAATATTAATAGAGACGCTCCCAGCTGTGTAAGAGCACCCCAGGGCCTGCCCGGATAGCTTTCAGTCACAAGCTCCACTGCACTCTCTGTTCTCCCCATGGCATCCACGGCTGCTCCTCCAAAACTCCAGGCCTTCTGGAAGGATATGAAATATGCAGGCCTTCCAAGTATCCCCATTTTCCAGGGACAATCTGAGATTTATAGAAGCCACCCCGGTTTCTAATTTGATCCTGGAATGTCCCGCTTTTCCTTAAGACATCCCTATTTTTATCAAAAAAATGTTGGAGGGCATGGAGTTATGAGTCCCTCGAGCCAAGGAGATACAACCTTTAGAAGACATCTGATATTGTGTGTGTGTGTGTGTGTGTGTGTGTGTATTCAGTTATTTTTTTCTAAAATAATTGGATGTCCCTATTATCATAGGAGAAATGTTGGAGGGTATGAATATGGGGTAGCTTGTCTTTGAAGGGGCACATTCCCAAACTCCAACCAATTGCACCTATCCCCTCAGGAGACACTCCTCACTGGCTGTGGCTTTGAATCCTCCTTTAGTGTTTTTGCCTGGCCGGAAGGTGCCTTTGAACCCTTTGGTTGACTGGATGGAGGACCAAGAGGCATGTGCTGAGAGCGTCCACAGAAACTGGTCCACTGCCCAAAGGTTAAATTATCATTTGTTGCTCTGCCCCACTTCTGCTTCTTGCAGCCCCACCCATCCTGGCATGTGGCTAGAAGGCTGCCTGGAAGGGAATGCGGCTGTCAGGCTGGGGAAAATTCCCCAGCTCCTGGTTTACTGGGCAGCTGGGTGTGTGTTGCAAAACATAATACCAGTGAGACTTGAATAATCCACCACTGTAATTCTCCCAGAGGCAAATTAAGCCCTGAGAGCAAAAGCCACTGTTTCCCTCTCTCTCTGAAAGCCAGGCTAAACATGCAGCTTTCCAGTTTTGTGGGACACCCTTTTTTTTGAGGGGGGGGGGGGAAGAAGAAGAAGAAGAAGAAGAAGAAGAAGAAGAAGAAGAAGAAGAAGAAGAAGAAGGAGGAGGAGGAGGAGGAGGAGGAGGAGGAGGAGCTGGAGGAAGAGTGGGTTAAGCAACTCCTCCTCTTACTGCTTCTCCACGCAAAAACTCCCCCTTCTGAAGCAGGTTTTGTTTACAACAAGCAAAATCAACCATCAGTCAAATGATATTGACCCTTAGTAAAAAAATTAATTAATTAAAAATTGAATGAGAAGAAACAGTTAGCATCAGTAAACCACAACCCCTGTCAATAAAGCCTCAAATGGCAACATCAAACTTTCTGTTCATTAAATGCCCAGTCAAATAAAACTCTTAGTCTGGTGCCTGAAACTCATCAGATTAGACACCAGGTGAGAAGCCCCCGGGGAGAGCATGCAGACAGGTTTATTTGTAATGGCTAGTGAAGAGCCAGTGCAGAGAAGTGGTTAGAGTGTTGTGCTGGGGCTTCAGAGAACAGAGTTCCAGTCCCCACTCAGCCATGAAGCTCACTGTGTGACCTTGGGCCAATCAATCACTCTCTCCCACCCTAGCCTACCCTCTCCCACCCTAGCCTAACCTACAGGGTTGTTGTGAGAAGAAAACTCTGTATGCTACCTGGAGCTCCTTGGAGGAAAGGTGGGGTATAAATGCGACAGATAAATACATGTTTGGCCCCATTTAATGCCAGTGAGATTGGGCAGCTGCTGAGAACCCACATTGCAGCAGGAAGGCCACTGGCAAAATGCTTCTGGACTCCCTCCGTCTCCTCCTCACCATAGTGACCTGATTTGTCACCTGCCTCTCACTCAGGCCCAGAGGTCAAGAGCAAGCAAGGGGTGAGGAAGAAGGGATGCAGTTGCCACTGCCTGGCGGCTCATTGGCTCTACTTGGCAAGCAAACAGTTGGCAGCAGTGAGGAGGTAGAGAAGCCACAGCAGCTGGCAACAGTGAGTCTGTAGACATGCAAACTCAGTGTGGCCCATGGAAGGTTCCTTTTCTTGGGAAAAAAACCCCTGGAACTGTCAATAAAAATGCTGCTTTCATTTTTTATTTACAAATAATCTATTCAAACAGGCCACAGGCGTAATTATAGACTTCCTTCTTGACCTTGACTTTTTCTCTTTGACATTTAAACAGAAGAGGACAGGCTGGGTTTGACCATGAGTGGCCTAAGCTGAAAGCTGTCCTCAGCTGTCTCTCTCTGTGTGGCACTCAATACAAATGGCCAAGCTGTAACTTACTGAGGGGCAGGGCAGGTCCTTTCATGAGGGAAGCTGCAACAGTTGCCTCGGGTGGCAAGTACAGTGGTACCTCGGGTTAAGAACTTAATTCGTTCTGGAGATCCATTCTTAACTTGAAACTGTTCTTAACCTAAGGTACCACTTTAGCTAATGGGGCCTCCCGCTGCCACACCAACACCGCACGCTTTTTGTTCACATCCTGAAGCAAAGTTCTTAACCTGAGGTACCATTTCTGGGTTAGCAGAGTCTGTAACCTGAAGCGTACCACTGTATCTGAACTGGCACCCCACCCCAGGACCTCCCAATTGCTTGCATCATTGACTTCCGGGCACTGCTGCCCCCGCCCTCCACCAGTGTCTGTGCTGCCATTGTGGTTTTTTTCAATGGTCGCTATAAACACTCTTTAAACATAGGGAGGGGAAAGCCTCAAGTACCATGTAAACATTGGAAGGGCACAAAAGGTCTCCCAGCCACCTTGCCCAGAATGCCTCACACTGTGGAAGGACCCCCATGGCCCTTCTTGAAGCAAGACACGGAGGGAGGGAAGAACCATCATTGGTTCTTTTGTGATGGCAAAAGCAGGGAAGGGATCAGGAGAGGAGAGGAAAAGGAGGGGAATAGGGCAGAGACAGAGGTAGTGCAATGCCTTGCACTTGCCCTGTTGAGGAGAGCCTAACTTAGCCATGTTGGGAGCTGTAGCTTCTGCTGGTGAGGAGAATCTTGCCAGGCTTTCGCTCCTCCAGATGTTTTGTGGTAAAATTCTCCTCACACATGGATGGACACTACAGATGTTCAGCGCCCTTTTAGGATTGTTAGGTCCAGCCTGATAAGCTCAGGTATTTCCTCCCTTTCATTTGTATCCTGCCTTTCTTCCATCATGGAACCCAAAGTGGCAGACATGTTGTTTCTGAGGCAGACTCCTATCCATAGCTGTCAACGTTTCCCTTTTTAAAAGGGAAATTTCCTTATTCTGAATAGGATTCCCCGCAAGAAAGGGGGAAAGTTGACAGCTATGCTCCCATCCAGGCCCTGACCAGAGGCAGACCTGCATAGTTCCAGCAAGGAGGTGGCCTTGGGTGCCTTCAGACCGTACACTGGAACAAGTCTGCGCTTGTTTCATGGCTTCCTGCTTTCGCCACACCTCTTGGCGTTCCCAAAGATGTGATGAGGATAAAATGAAACCCTTGGATGGATTCACAACCAGCCCCGATAGGCCTTTGTGATGGGTTGGGAAAAGAAACCTAAGCCAATCGTCTCCATATTGTGCCCTCGGTCAGGGCTGTTTAATTACCAGCCTTACGTTCCACCCTTCTTTTAAGAAGCTCATGGTGACAGACATGAGGCAATCCTCCCAATTTATCCTCACAGCAACCCTGTGAGGTAGGTTAGGCAGAGAAATTGTGATAAGGCGAGGAACTTGTGGATGTTGTTGAACTCTATCTCCCATCATCCCTGAGATTGACTGAGATGGCTGAGGCTGATGGGAGCTGGGAGTCCCAAAACATTTGAGGGCAAGGGACTGGTTCCCTGCCCTTGGCCTAATGCCTCACAACAAGCTTAAGAGCTAGGAGAGATCTGAACCCAGGTCTACCAAGTCAAACTTCAGTAGCCACTTACATACCATCCTTGAGAGCAGACAACAGCTTCTCCTACATCAAGAAGAGGTTACATAAGACTAGCCAAGGGTAATTATGGCCCAGACCAGAGCCATAATTAAGGATACAAGTTCTCCTGTGAGGTGGTTAGACTCATTGGTGGCTAACATTTTGAGAGGTTAAAAAGGTGCTCCCAGTTCATAAGGCCACATGCTTTTATTTTAACAAGTAAATTGTGTTAATGTGGCTGTGGGCTGCAAGCTCCATCTTATGTGTCCTTCAGTGGTGTAGTGTTAAATGATGAAGTGCAACAACCTTATTATTCTCATCAAGTTTTCATGACAGAGTAAAAAAATGGAGCAGAGAAGCTTTATACAGAGTGGGACCATTGGTCCATCTGGCTCAGCATTGTCCACACAGGCTGGCAGCATCCCTCCAGATTTTCTCTCCCAGACCTACTTGGAGATGCCATAAAATGAACCCAGGAACCTCCTGCATGCAAAACAGATGCTCTACCACTAAGCCACAGTCCTTCCCTGATGCAGGTCTTGATCCATGATAGACAGGTTGGTATAGATGCGTGTGTGCATGTTGCATACACAGCAATAGCATAATGTCCAGTGGATTATTATGCATAGTCTTCATAGAGTAAGACTACATAGGTTTGACTTGTAAAACACAATAAGCGTCCACAAAAGACCCCTATTCAGCTGCAATGAAGTGTTTAGCTCATGCTCAAAGCAATGAAACTGCTAGCACGAGTTAAGAACCCCACAGAAAATAAAAGAAATATCTGTTTGAATCTCGTTCTCTGACTTCCTCTGTGCTAATCTGTCACAAACAACTTGAAAGCCTTGTTATCGCCTCATTCACTTGTTGGAGCAAGGAAAGTCCCTAGGTTACTCTGGTACCCAGGTGACAGGTGCCATCATCACTCCTGCTCTGAAAAAAGTCCCAGATCTGTGCTTCCCTGCACCCCCCCCCCCGCCATTACTGGAGGCGTTATCTTCCTAAACAGGAAATGCGTCGTCTAAGATAAAGCTTTCAGTGTCGCATGTATGCGTTATCTAAACACAAGGTGTGCTTTATCTTTAGATTGCCATGATTACAACATGCTATACCATGATTACTATTAGCTGCCTCCTCTGATTACCAGTTTCAGGAAGCTACTGGAGGGGCAACTGCTCAGTTCCTGCTTGCCAGTTTCTCACAAGTATCTGGGTGGCCACTGTGAGGCCAGGATGCTAGACTACATGGGCCATTGGCCTGATTCCCTCAGGCTTTTTATATTATTGATGCAGTGTTTATCAATGAATCAACTGAGTCATATGATTATTCAGCTGAAATCTGGAGGGTTTCTTTAGTCCTCTGTAGGATTTAGGCATGTAAATAGGCGTATGTGATGTACAAATGCAGGCAATGCACATTCATGTCCCTCAATCGCATCTTCCATAATACAGGCGATAGGCTCTTTCTCCTTCTCATGCCAGACACTCTGCTATTGATATTTTCAATTCCTATTTCCCCCTACAGAGATCATGATGAAACATACACTTTTCACAGATCCTACAAGAGAGACCCTACCTGACTTCATCATCCTGGGCCCCCCATTCTAGAGCATTGCCACCCATCCAGGCCCACCCCAGATTCTATGGGGTTCCATGTTGGCATGATCCTGTTGTCACAGCCAAACGAATGAGTCTTCTATCACCCCTACCTTTCATGAAGAATGTCACCGCCACTAGAAAGACAGATGCATGGAGGAGAAAGTGAGTGCCCATTGCTCTGCTCGGTAAGTCCTCCAGGCCTTGTTTCAGATCTTCCCCACCTGTGCTGGGTGCGTCTTGCTGCCGTCAATGTCTGAAAGATGAAGCTAAGACATTAAATATGAGCAGACAGCTTGGGCGGGGCGTCTCAGGCTCCCCCATGAGACACACCTCCTCTAAGCTGCGTTGCTCAGTATTTCGATGATGGCCCAAAGCATCTCCACTCCACCCCGCCCTCCGCCCTCCTTTCTTCATGTTTCCTCTCCAGCCCAGGGCCCATCACTTCCCTTCCTCAGCATTTTAAGGCCGGTTATTGGGAAGGTGTCTCCATCGGGGAAACCTGAAGAGCCAGTTGTGGGATCTCTTTTGATGCTGTTAGCCCAGGGCTTCGAGGCAGGGGAAGATAATTGTGGGCAAGTCTGGGCAGTGAGCGGGACCTGGAGAAAGCACCGCTCTTGCAGAGGTTACAGAAGATGCTGTCGTAAGGCTACCCGGATAAGGAGTTCCACTGTCTCCTTGAGTGGTGCAGCATTGGGAGAGGGGGGCGGTTGGAAGGTCTGTCTGCTGGGCCCGGGGGTAACCCATGTAACGCGATCCAGGTCCGGTCCCGAATCCAAGGGTTCCGTGAGGAGTCAGTCCGACAGGGCCAAGGCAGGACACGAGGCAGGAAACCAGGCAAGGTCAGGCACAGGATCACAGGCAGGTTCTGGCAAACAGCAACATTGCTCCCACAACCTGGGGCGGGGTCCAGCAGCTTTTTATCTCTGTCAGGGTAACGGCTGGTCCTGGTCCCCCGGTGACTCACCTCCATGTCTTGCCCGAAGACAAGCACTCCTCCTGCGAGTACTCAGGTCTCTCCTTCTCTCAGACCTCAGTCTCTGCAGCTCGGGAGATGTCGGTGGGTTACTAGACCCAGGGGCCACCTCAGCCTCTCCTGACTGGAGCAGCTGTAAGTGATTGCCCAGCTGAAGGCAATGAGGTAATCCCCTCATCTGGAGCCAGGGCAGACTCAGGCCCCTGACTCGGCCCAGCTGGTGCTTGTTGCAGGGGAACCTGTGCAGACTGGAGCTCTTCGGAATCAGGCCCCAGAATAGGTTCAGATGCCGCCTGGGGCAAAGGATCCAGTGTGGACTGAGACTCCTCTGTCTCCGAATCCGAACCCGAGTCCCAGGCCATCACAATCTGCTTCCATTTGTGGCAGGGGCTTCTGACAGGAACATAAGAACCTGCTGGATTAGGCCTATGGCCCGTCTTGTCCAGCATCCTGTTCTCACAGTGGCCAACTTGCAAGCAGGATTCGAGCACAAAAACACACTCTCCACACACTGCAGCTTCCAGAAACTGGTATTTCAGCTATAGCATACCCTCCAACATTTCTCAGATGAAAATATGGATATCTTATTTAATGATGATGATGATATAGATATACCCTGCCCATCTGACTGAGTTGCCCCAGTAACTCTGGGTGGCATCCAACCTATATAAAAAACATAATAAAACATTAAACATTGAAAAAATACTTCCCTATACAGGACTGCCTTCAGATATCTTCTAAAGGTTGTATTACTATTTTATTATTCTATTATATATACCCCGCCCATCTGGCTAGGTTTCTCCAGCCACTCTGAGCAGCTCCCAACAGAATATTAAAAACACAATAAAACATCAAACATTAAAAACTTCCCTAAACAGGGCTGCCTTCAGATGTCTTCTAAAAGTTAGATAGTTGTTTATTTCCTTGACATCTGATGGGAGGGTGTTCCACAGGGCGGGTGTCACTACTGCGAAGGCCCTCTGCCTGGTTTTCTGCCTAGTTACTTATCTCCTTGGCTTGGGGGTTGCATAACTCCATACCCTCCACCATTTCTCCGATGAAAATAGGGATGTCCCAAGAAAAAGCAGGACATTCTGGGATCAAATTAGAAACTGTGACAGCTTCTGAAAATCCAGGAATCAACTCTCCTCAGCTGCTCCCCTGCTCATTCTGAATTTAAGTGATAAAAAGGAGGGAGGGAGATAATGTTGGAAAGGTATAGTTCTGATTTAGGAACAGCTTTATCTGCAGAAGCTTCCTAGTGGAGCTTTTTGTAGTATAAAGAGAAAAGTTTGTCTTCTGCTAATGCCTGTAAATGAAACAGTTTTTTAGAGGTGCAGCAAAAACCATAGGAAAAATTGGCAACTCCACAATGCAACAAGGTGACTCAGGTGTAGGAGTGGTCCCTTGTTGCTAAGGTGGTCCCTGCTCCACCTCCAGGATTAGTGTGGATGATTCTGCATCATGGAAAGAATGGGGCTGACTGCGTGTGACTCAGCACAGTCAGGAACTGTGATTCAGCACCTAATCTGATTGAGCACCTAACCTGATTCATTGGCCTCCACCTACGACTTTGGAGCATCATGTGACATACCGAACATGCCAGAACACATGCAAACACAGACCATCGCAGCACTCCCCCATGTGGTTGGCTGAACATACGTGATGCATGCCAATCTAGTGTGAGAAATTGGATGTGATGGGTGAACTGGGTGGACAAAATGAAAATGAGAAGATGAGTCAGGACAAGACAAAGGCAGTGTGTCTCTCTCTCTGTGTGTGTGTGTGTGTGTGTGTGTGTGTGTGTGTTGTTTAATAGTGGTTTTCACTTTTTACTGCCAAGGCTCTTACGCTTTAACAAGGACTCCTAGCCATGATGGCGATGGTTTGTCTCCATGATTGGTGGCAAGGGGGATGTGGGGTGTGTGGTCCACCCCGGGTGTCATGCCTGGGGTGTGTGTGACAAAATTCCCCTGGGCAAAACGGCATGGCAGCACTCGCCCCCCCGGCGGGTGGATTTTCGGGATTGGCGTGTTCATTGTCATGTAAATCCGTCCACTGTTTCGCAAATATGGCCAGCGATCAGACTGGCAGCCCCAGGCGGGTGGCGCTCGCATCCCCGGCAGGCAGTTTTATGCGATCGGTGGTTGGATTTTCATGATTGGCAGGTGGCACTAGCACCCCCGGCGGGCAGTGCTCGCACCCCCAGCTGGCCCTCCCTAAAAACAACCCTCTCTAAAAAGAAAAGCTCAACAACGTTGGTCAACATTCCCAAAAATTGCAATGTGTGTGGAGGGGGGTGCCAAAATTTTTTTTTTCACCTGGTACCACCTGGCCTTGCTACGCCTCTGGGGGGAGGAAGTAGTGCTTCTGAATCCTAGTTGCTGGAAACTACAGGAGCTCTTGCAGTTGGGTCCTGCTTGAAGGTTTCCTGCAGGTATCTGGATGGCCTCTGTGAGAACAGGAAGCTGGACCTGATGGGTCTTTCTCTTCATCCAGCAGGATCTTCTTATGTTCTCTTGCAGAAGTTTATAAAAATATGTGTTGGGTGGAGAAAGTTGATAGAGCCTGGTTTTTCTCCCTCTCTCGTAACACCAGAACTTGTGAACCCTCAGCGAAGCTGAGTGTTGGAAGATAAAAGACAGATAAAAGAAAGTGCTTCTCCACACAATGCAAAGGAAGCCGTGCTGGCCACGTACTTGGGCTGTATCTACACTGATCTGTAAAAACGTTATGAAGTATAACATTATATAACTTTCAATGAAGTTTTCCATTGTCGAAGGCTCACTGCTCTACAGCACCGTCTGGTGTCACATTTTAATACAGTGGTACCTTGGTTCTCAAACTTAATCCGTTCTGGAAGTCCGTTCCAAAACCAAAGCATTCCAAAACCAAGGCGCACTTTCCCATAGAAAGTAATGCAAAATGGATTAATCCATGGGTAGGCAAACTAAGGCCCAGGGGCCGGATCCAGCCCAATCACCTTCTAAATCCGGCCTGCGGACGGTCTGGGAATCAGCGTATTTTTACATGAGTAGAATGTGTGCTTTTATTTAAAATGCATCTCTGGGTTATTTGTGGGGCATAGGAATTCGTTCATCCCCCCCCCAAAAAAAATATAGTCTGGCCCCCCACAAGGTCTGAGGGACAGTGAACTGGCCCCCTGCTGAAAAAGTTTGCTGACCCCTGGCATTAATCCGTTCTAGACTTTTATAAACAACCCCTAAAGCAGCAATTTAACATGAATTTTACTATCTAATGAGACCATTGATCCATAAAATGAAAGCAATAAACAATGTACTGCAGTCACACAATCAATCAATCAATCTGTAGCTGAACTGGGTTCCACACAGCCACAAAAACAAAACAAAAAGAGCCACAAAAACAAAAACCCAAAATAAATAGCAAAAACAGGTTGACCTCAGCGTAACACTCAAAACAGAAGTGTGGCCCTCAAATCAAAAGCGTAACACTCAAAACGGAGCATGTTTGGCTTCCGACAAAGGTTTGTAAACCAGAACACTTACTTCCAGGTTTGCAGTGTTTGGGTTCCAAGTTGTTTGAGTAACAAGGCGTTTGAGAACCAAGGTACCACTGTAACACATTTTTAATGATATAAACAACCAGTGTAGATCCATTGTTGGGTGGCTTTAAAAGAGGATTGGACAAATTCATGGAGGAGAAGGCTATCAAGAGTTACTCGCCATAACGACTATGCTCTGTTGCTAATAATAATAATAATAATAATAATAATAATAATATATTATTTGTACCCTGCCCATCTGGCTGGGCCTCCCCAGCCACTCTGGGCGGCTTCCAACAGAGATTAAAAATACATTAAAATGTCACATATTAAAAACTTCCTTGGACAGGGCTGCCTTCAGAAGTCTTCTAAATGTCAGGTAGTTGATTATCTCTTTGTCATCTGATGGGAGGGTGTTCCACAGGGCAGGCACCACTACTGAGAAGGCCCTCTGCCTGGTTCCCTGTAGCTTTGCTTCTCGCAGTGAGGGAACCGCCAGAAGGCTCTTGGCGCTGGACCTCAGTGTCTGAGCAGAACGATGGGGGTGGAGATGCTCCTTCAGGTATACTGGACCGAGGCTGTTTAGGGCTTTAAAGGTCAACACCAACACTTTGAATTGTGCTCGAAACGTACTGGGAGCCAATGTAGGTCTTTCAGGACCGGTGTTATATGGTCTTGGCGGCCACTCCCAGTCACCAGTCTAGCTGCCGCATTCTGGCTGTAGGCAGTAATTCTACAGAAGGAATGCTTCTGAATACTAGTTGCTATTCTGCATACCGGGAAGGCAGAGTGCTCTTGCAAGTTCCCCACATGCATTTGGTAGGCTACTGTAGTACTGTAAGAACAGGCTAGTAGACTAGATTGGCTATTGGCCTGATACAGGAGGATCTTCCTATGCTCCTATGTTCCTCTCCACAGGAGAGGAAGCTATTCAACAGGTGAAGCTGCAATTCCATGCCTGGGACAGGAGCACCTGTGGAATTTCAGCCTATCACAAGGCTGTTGACAAAGTACAGTAACTCTGACCCCCTGCTCAACAAGAAGCTGTGTTCCCAACAATTCCACAACTCAGTTTTGGGAACTCCAGGATGTAAACTGGAAGAAATTTACATCCTAGTTGCCTAGACAGGTACTGTTGTAATTATAAACCTATCTTTAAATTATTCACTTTAAGAAAAACAGCTGGAGAGGCTTTTTTATTATTGTTACGGGCCCTGCAGTTACCTGGCTGGCAGTTAAATCTGAACTGGTTTGTCTTGCATGTGTCAATGTGTTCCTCTGGGGTTGTGGGTGTGTGGGAGATAGAATGGGCCAAGGCTATAATCCTGTGAACTTTTCCCTGACAGCATATCCAATTAGACTCATTCAAGCTGACTTCTAGGCTAATCTCATGCCCTACTTAACAGAGGCAGGTCGTCTGTTTTGAAGGACTCTCAGAGGACAATTCTCTGCTTGAAGATTTCCTCTTAAACTGTCCAGTTTAGATCTTATTTAAAGAGAAGGATAGAAAGGAGCAAAAAATTATAGATAAGTGTATAGTATTGTGGAAAATATGGGTCCAGTGATAATCCAGTGGCAATCTGGAAATGCCTGACACTGTTGGATAAGTTGAAGAAGCTGAACTTGTATAGATCTGATTACAATTGGGATGGGAAGTCACTGACATCCCTAGGCACACCATGCTCAACACATCATACTGGGTTGTTTTCAAATTTAGACTCCTACTTAGAGTAGGCCCATTGAAGTTAATAGACATGTCTGACTTGGGTCCCTTAATTTCAACAGGTCTACTCTGAGTAGAACTTAGTGGACTACAACCCTTTGCCTTTATGGGCCAATCCCAGCTATGGTGACCTTTTTGAAGGATTTCCAAGCTGGAGGTGGGTTGTGGGGCAGTGAAGATGCCACTATAGCCAGGGGTGGGAGAGTGATTCTCCTACTGGCTTCTGCATCTCATGGGGCCAGGTGGGATCTTGGGAAGGTGTGGGATTGCAGGCCCTTTAAATGGGCTGGCTCTGCCATTGGCCTCTTGCAAGTGCTTCATGGATGATGGAAATGGCACATTAACTATCAGGGACTGGCTGGGTGACAAGGAGTGGTGGGAAGTTTCAGCCAAGGAACTCCCTAGGGAAGCCACAGAGGAAGAAGGGTCAAGCCAAGGGGAGGGGTGGTGGGGCACAGAAGACAGATCAGAGGAGGGTGGAAGTCGGGAGGTGAAAGAAACAGGGGGCTTGAGTGAAGAAGAAGAAGAGCCCCAGGCAGGGAACTGGATGCACAGGGCCACACTTTGAGCTCAGGAACTGAAGGAGAGGACAAGGAGGGGCCAGATGGTGCCACAGCTTCACAGCAGCTGCCTGGTCTCTCTGCATTGAGCTCCCTTTCCCCTTTGACTCCAGAGTTTTACATGTGGCTGAAAAGAAAGGTAGACAAACTTGAGGCCCCCTCCCTCCACCTGCTGGAGTTTGTGCCTGCTTGGAAGACATCTGGAAGAGGAGGGTTAGGAGGAGGAGGAGGCGCCAAGAGCCAGTCTTGGGAACATCTTCACGGAGGCAGCTGTGCCTGAGTGATCTCTGCTGTATGCTAATTTCCTGAACAAAACTGCTGGCTTTACTTCGAGTCACTGAGTCTCCCTTCTGACCTGTGGATGAACCCACTTTCCTGCCAGCCCCTGACATCAACTCAACATTGACCCTTCATCAGTTACCAGTTACCATTTTCCCCATCAGTCAAGAGATTAAGGGTTGAGACCAGCAGGGGAACCTGTTGGACAGCTTCTGCAGCACCCAGAAAAGCACTCTTGCTTCCTCTAGCTCCTTCCTCCAACTGTTTTGCATCCAAGGCTATTTCCAGTAACTTGGTGTCTTCCTTCCTTCCTGATGGAAAGGTAATTGTTGTAATTAAGAGTCATTCTATCTGTTATACAAAACAGGAGGAAGTAGACCCGGGCTGAGGAACATTTCCCAGACACATTCCTTTGTGAGCAAACTTCTGGGGGCTGCATTCCAGTGGTGGGTAGGATCAGATGCAGTGGTGGTTATTGGCTATTCAGACTGATAGGACAGAAGACAGGGAGGCCATCGGTAGATGGAGCCAATGAGAGGCAAAGCCAAGTAATTCTATTTTTTCTCTCCTTCTCCTCCTTCTCCCTGCAGAGTTCTACAAGTAGCAACACTGAGCAAGTCTAAGAGAAATGTGCTGCAGAGAGTGCTACTCCCTGGGCTGGTTGTAGGTGGGAAGGGAGGCAGGTGGGGGCTCGCTGAGGGCAGATTGAGGTTGGTAAGGGATTGGTGCATTCCTCCTTATGGACTAGTCTCCATTGGTCAGATGTAAAAGTGGGCAGAACGATAGATGTGAGAGCATCAGTGTACAACCTCCCAATACAGGGTTGACTTCAGGTGTTTTCTAAAAGTTGTATAATTCTTTATCTCCTTGGCATTTGAAGGGAGGGTGTTCCACAGGGAGGGCACCACTACCTAGAAGGGCCCCCTCTTGGTTCCCTCTTAGCAAACACGTTCTTTCTTACTACTGTGAGGTACAACTCATCTCTTGCCAGAAGTCTGTCCTCAACAAAGTTAAGACCATGGTCCAAGAGGCCAAAGCTTTCCTGATGGCAGCACTTGCCCAGCCAATGATTTAATTTCAGTATTTCCCCCTCTCTTCCTGGACCACAATCTTCAACAGGAAGGAGTGATAAAAACCCACCCGTGCCCCAAGGCCCTTCAGCTTCCTGCTCTGTCTCATTTGCTATACATTGAAAGCTCTATCTGGCAGTATCATTTGTACCTACATGAATCAGTAGGAAGGGGTGGTGGTCAGTGGACTTTATAAAACTTGAGAACTTCTCTGTCTCAGTCCCTCTCAGTCACCTACCACAATCACACATCTCTTGTGCAGAAAAGGCAGGCGACTGAGTTGGATGGGACTGAACAATGCAGCATAAGATTTATAGGAACAGTATTTTCATTCTGACATCACAGATCCTTTGATGTAGTAGGAATGGGGAATCTGTGGCCCTTTGGATATTGCTGGGCTACAAATCCCATCATCCTCTGACCAATGGCTGCCTTGGCTGGGTTGGAGACCAGCAACAACTTGGCAACCACAGGTTCCCTGTCATTGCTTTAATGACTTTAAATCCACCATTGGATGGAAGAATGTTTTTAACTTTAATTACTTTTAGGGTATGTTTTTTTTAAAATAAAAGTGCTTTTAGGTTTTTGTCATTTTTAAAAAGAATCTTTTAACTGTTTTAGAATACTGTTGCTTTGTTTTTATTTTAAAATGGTGCATTTGTTGCCCTGGGCTGCTTGGGGAGGATGGGCAGGGTATAAGTTCAATAAATAAATATATTTAAGCTCAAAAAACAATATAACTCAACAGATGTGTCTTGAAATGGTTGCGTCTAAATGAATGTTTTGTTGTTTTTCTTTAAAAAAATACACTTTAATTAGTTTATTAAGGCACTTCATTAAACCAATTAAATATTTATATTGTAAGTGGTGTACAAAAAGCAGTGAAGTAATAACTGTCAATTATAAAGGGGGAAAGATAAAATCAGCAGACTTTGAAAACAGGTATACATAACCAAATGCCATTTGCTGGGAATTACAAGTAGGGAGAGTTTCAGTGCTCAGGTTCTGCTTGCAGGATTCCCAGAAGCAGCTGTTTGGTCTTGATTAGATGGACTTTGGGCCTGATCCAGTGAGGCTCGTCCTATGCTCTTAACTAAATTCTATGTCTGGACAGGCTTGCTGAAGTAAAAAAAAATGCTTTTAGCAGGTGACTAAAACAGGGCAATATTTTTTTAAGACATGTGCTCTGCTTCTTTTTCAAGTGGACACCCAAAACAAAAAAGAAATTAAGATACATGTGGAATAATCTGTTTGCTAGTAGCATCCATTAAAAAAACAAAAAACCTGCCAGTGAGCCATAGAATGTGGGTCAAATTAGATGTGATATTGGTCTCTGAAGCTAGTTGCTTTTTTCAATTCCATGCAGTTGTTAATTAAAAGAACAGGAGCCCCTCCATCATCCTTTGCATCACTATTCAAGAATGTGCTGCATGCATTTCGGGGCAGGTGTGGCCTGTCATGCAAGAAAAAGATAAGCTACAGAACCATTAGAAAACAAAAAAACAGGAGCCTTTTTCCTCCCTGTGCCTCTGGCCGCCACATTTCTCTGTGACCCAGACTCACCCAGGTAGTACAGGAAGCTGCGCAACTTGAAGTATGTCCTCAAGGAGCCTGTGCGAAAAGGACAGGTTTGGATTGAGTCACTTCTGTGCCCAGAAGCTGACGTGACGAGGAAAAAGAAAGGCACTGTTGTTTGAGATGTTAAGTAAGAAAGCCCAGCCAGAACTAACCTCCCCCACCCCCATGATGAGTGTGTTCCAGTGGAAAGCAAAGCCAAGCAATTGTCAGTCCGGAGGCGGAAGGAATGAATTGGAAATGTCTGGAAAATAATACAGCTGAAACCAAGTAATGCAATTATTCGAAATTTTGTGCTGCAAACAGGACTAATGAGTATGGCTGCTTGTCCTTGAGCTTCACAGTTTATTCTAGTTTTAATTTCTCTTGAATAGTTTTAAAGTCAGTTGTCTCGGCAGTTAATGTTACTTGCATACAGGCAAGAAGCATATCTGTTTTATCTGCTTTACTTCAACGTGGGCTTAAAAACCGTATATTTTAATTGGAGAATGGGAGCCGGGAAAGCAGCTGTTTTGGCTCAACATTTGTAACTAATAAGAAACTGGTAAGAAATTCTTAGAAAGTCATCTTTGCCAACAGACACTCTGCAGTTTTAACATGGCTGTTACATGAGCACAGGCCTGTATCGCTTCAGTCAAAACATCCAGAACTCCATTGCCAAATTTCGTCCAGAAATCTATGCTGGACTATTGTCACTGAACAAGGAAGACAGAGGTAACGGCAAAATGATTGTGGTAAGATGAAATTAATATGTCCTACATGGACAGCCCTGGTCCTTTACTTTACATGGACAGCCCTGGTCCTTTACATTGTGAGCATTCCAGTAATGGGGCTGGAGAAGCCTTATCCCAAGTACTGTATTGGCCCGAATATAAGCCGCACTCCCCCCCCCCCCCAAATTTCACCATGAAAAGTTAAACTGTGGCTTAAATTCGTGACCTTACAAAAATTGGCTTTTACGATACTGCTCCCATCCTGTCCCGTCTGGAGCTCCCCCAGCCTTCCCCAAAGCGGGGTAGGAAAGAAAGTGGGGAGGGGGAAGACCGGCGGCATCGTGGCACAGCTCCCCCTCAGACCTCAGGTTAAGAACTTTGCTTCAAGATGAGAACAGAAATCGTGCTCCAGCAGCGCGGCAGCAGCGGGAGGTCCCATTAGCTAAAGTGGTGCTTCAGGTTAAGAACAGACTTCCAGAACAAATTAATGGCACATGACCCTCCGAACGTGGTCAGGATAAGGAACGTTTCCTACCACTCCTTGAAGGGCTATTAGAGGACAGTGATATACCAAGGATGTTGGTGTTGTTTAGTCAATTAATCGTGTCCAGCTCTTTGTGACCCAATGGACCAGAGCACGCCAGGCACTCCTGTCTTCCACTGCCATCTCGTCCTCTGTCGTCCCCTTCTCCTTGTGCCCTCAATCTTACCCAAGATTTTTTTTCCCCCAGAGAGTCCTTTTTTTCTCATGAGGTGGCCAAAGTATTTGGGCCTCAGCTTCAGGATCTGTCCTTCCAGTGTGGATTTCATTCAGGTTTGACCTTTTTGCAGTCCATGGCACTCTCAAGACCTACCAAGGATGGGGAACTGCAAACATGGACTGTCTTGTGCAAGTAGGAACAGTTGGGGCATATGCTTCCCTGTTGGATTTCCACCTTTCACATCACTCAACATTTGTGATCTTCCAGATGTTGCTGGACTCCAACTCCCATCCGCCTGGGCCAGCATGGCTAACAGGAAGGGAGGATGGGATCTGTAGTCCATTAACAGCAGGATGGCCACAGCTCTCCACCCTTGCTTTAATGAAGAGCACTCCCAGAGGGTAACATTCAGATCAGGCTTAGAAACCCGCCCGGTAAACTTGAGAAATAAACTTGCCTGCAAGTGAAACCTGTCTCTTTCGAACATGCCGCTGCATAACTTGTGCAACCTGACATCTCAGCCAGCTGGCCCTCTTTCAATCAAATTAAAAGTGCTTGCTTTGATGGATGGCTTCTGGTTTGGAGCTGAAAATTCTGAAGACATGGCTAGGGAAGGAAGACTGATCTTGCACCATGACCTAGCTGAGTGGGACAGAGTTGGGGGACCCCTCCTGCTGCCCCAGAACTGTATTCCTTAGAAGGCAGTCTGGGGAGGGATTTATACCAGTGGTGGGTGGAGCCAGAGGCAAAGAAGTGGGAGGAGCAAGGAGTGTGAACTACATTCCAGCTGTGCAAAAGTCATTCAATCTCCACATCCCTGTATACACACATCTCCACCTTTCCTCCAGACAAACAAGAGGCATTTCATAGTTCAAGTTACATGTCATTCTTGCAAAATCACTTGAGGAGGGTGCAAGTTAAGATCAACGAGGGCTGCAACTTGAGGATAAGGAGTACAGCCTTTGGAAAGTCCTGGGGGCCACATAGATACATTTGGTGGGCCGCATTCAGCAACCGGGCCTGAGGTGCCCCATGTCCAAATGCTGCTCCCATCATTGTAAACCCCAGTTGGTCAGCCAAACATTTCCCCCCCTCTTGTGGAGTTTTATTTGCCAGGCATTTGCAATTATTTCATTGCATCTGTTCCTCTTAACAACATTGTATTATTCTCGTCTCTTAGTGTTACTCCTGTTTGAAGAATATGATGTAGTTTTTATTACATTGTGTTGAATGAAGAGTGGATTATTCAAGGAAGGAAGGAAGGAAGGAAGGAAGGAAGGAAGGAAGGAAGGAAGGAAAAGAATTCAGGGGACAACTGCCATGTGTTACCTTTGCCCTCTAGTGGCAGGAACATAGAATCACAGAATTGTAGAATAGATTACCATTGATGGAATGGATTACCATTCTTGATATTGTCACAAAAGTTGTCCGTCCCCCCCCCCCCCCCATCTGCCAAGCGGTGGCAAGAACCCATGGGGTTCCAGGCATTGACTCACTGTCTGTGTTCCTTTGGAGAATTGAGACAAGACGGAGATTGTTGCAATTTTAATAAATATTCTTAATTCACCTATTTACACCTTAAATCTGCATGGAGGGAGTTCAGATCTTACAGAAGAGTCCTTTCAAGAGGAAGACCAAGGCATCTCTCTTCCCCTGCCTTTAGCCAGCCTGCCGAAGATGGATCCCAGTCCTTCTTCCTTCTTCTTATTCCCAGCAGCATTTGCTCAAAATTCTCTTTTCCTGTCACTTCACACCCGGTTCCCCTGGCAACTTTCCAAACCCCCAGTCTCTGTTCACACCTCAGGGCAGGGGAGAAGGATGGTTCTCTTGTGATGACAATGACCCTCTAGAGACCCCTATTGTTCCTTAATGGCTTTAGTTTGGCCAGGTCATTTTGCATAGGCTAGTCCAGGAATTCCTCTCTTCATATTTCAAATCTCAAATAATTAACATGCTAGCATTTATTAATTTCTAGAGTTTAGGGGTCCCCCTAAATCTATAACAATATTATTATATTGAAGATGTAGTTTATGGGTTGTCTCCAATGCCAGTCCTATGGAGAGTAGTCCCATTGAAGTTAATGCACAGGGCTAACTTGGGTCCATTGATTTCAGTGGATCTGCTCCGAGTAGAAGTTAGTTGGGTATAGCTCTTAGTATCTTGCCATCACAGCCCAAATCTGTGGGGTCTTGGGAAGCAAACAAATAGCTTGGTTTTGGGAAGAGAATCAGACCCCAGGGAAGTGGTTATCCAAATAAAATTTTATTTTATAGATATGAGCCATACATGCAATTGGTTGGAACAGGATACTGTCTTGGAGCCCTAACTCCCCGCCTTCCTTCCTTCCTTCTTTCCTTCTCCACAACACAGCCCTTCCAAACCCAAATGCAGGTTCCAGCAGTTCAGGTGCTCCCAAACCCCCTTCCTCACCCCCATATCCCGAGGATGGTGGTTCCTAGGACTGCCAGGAAAGGGCAAAGTTGAAGACTGAGCCCTTGGAAACCTGACCCATTATGATCATAAGACAGGTGTGGGTTGGTGGTGCTCCTCACACCATAATTGGTTGGGTTAATTCTATTGCTATTGCAATTGCTGCTGGAGCAACACGACCCCCACTCGCTGGTGATATTTATATTACTGGTGAAATCAGTTCTCATATCAATGCAGGCTGGGCGCTGGCAGGTCCTGAAGATCATTGATGTTTGGAGGCCTCCTGTTGATGTTTGGAAGGAAGGGAAGAAAAGAAAGGCACAAAACGTTAGGCATGAGGGGTGTTGCCCCTCTTTTCCCAGCATGCAGTGGAACACCACAGGGAATCGTGAAGAACACGGAGCCTGAGGCGTAACCAACATCCATGAGTTCTTAGGGGGCAGGGCCCCCTACACCTCTGAAAAAATGGCCTGTTTTGCCTTAGATTGTCAATTCTGAGGGGGGAATCTGTGGGAGGAAGTTAAATTCTTCCAGGGAGCAAACTCTGAACTGACAATAACGTTTGGTTTTAAAAACTATTTTAATTATTTGTTTTAACTCTGTAATGTATTTTATAATCTTTTATGTATTTTATCTTCTGTAATGGCTTTGGCCACACACTCATAAATCATATTTGCATAGGTTGGGTGGTTGAACAATTAATTGCAAAGAATGCTTCCCAACAAGTCCTGTTCAGCAGGGGGCAAAATGTTTTGTAGGCCAGGAGCTGTGGAATAAATTTCCTAGGGTGAACTCACCTACTGAAATGACCTTACTGCCATTGTAACATCGGTTGTAGCCCCTGCCGCATCTCATAGTCTGGAGTATTCCGTAGTAGGTATGATAAAAGCCTGAGTAACACTGGTTGGAGCTGCTTATTTCAGCTGCTGCAAAAAGAAAGCAAAATGAAGATCAAGGGGCCTGTTGAGCATCACTCACCCCATTAAGCTGCTAATGTGGGGCTGGGTTGAAAAGGGTGGCTCCCCTTTATAGGAGGCTCCCCCATTATTCTGTCTCTTCAATAATGATTGGGGGGGGGGGGAATCTTTCGGTTTGCTTTGCATATCAAAGTGAACCTACTTAATTTTCCCTTTACAAAGCAGTCAGTACCTTAATTGTACTCAGGGTAAACCCACTGAAATGAATACATATGAGTATAGGTGAATACGTGAAGGAAAAAAGCTATCCTTTGAAACCCAAACTTTCTCGAATTTTGCATTGCAAAGAATGTGTGTGAATGTTTGCACATACTAGGAGCTGCTGCCCTTGCCTTTCTCCACTTGCCAAACCTGCCAGACTCTTTGTCAAACCCCACACCTGAGCACGTCCCCTCCCTTTACCCCAGCTCACCCCTCCCCTACAGCGCACCCCATGTTCCCACTCCGCCAAACCTTTCCCATGCTCTTGCAGCTAAATTACACCCTAAAGCACACCGTCCTGTCCATTTCTTGAGAAGCAGGGTTACCTTTTCTTTGGCATAGGAGCCCAAGAGTTGGGGAACAGGGCTGCTTGCCTTAGAAATCTCCAAAATTGAATTCTTCAAGCCTCCCTATTGACAACCAACCACCCAACAAGTGAAACTGTAAGTTCTCACTTAACGGTCAGGTGGCCTTTTAAAAAAAATACCTGTGTCCTCGATAGGGGTCTTGGGAACCTTCCACTTTATCGAATGCCTGTTGCAAAGGTCACCAAGACAGTAGCTCTCATCGTACTGGACGGCAAAGTGTCGGTCACCAGAGAAACTTGATATAGGTCCATCCCAAAGGTCCTTGCTGGCGCAGCCTTTGTAGCCCATTACCAAAAAGCCTTTATCTAAAACGAGCGTGGGTGGATACATATATACAAACAATAGATTGATGCAGTGGTAGGGTGTTCCAAAGATCTTACCTTGACCATTTTTACTCTGGGGGTGAGGTGATTTGGGTTATTGAGTGCCCCTTGAAACTGCTGACACAGTTCTTCCTGCTTTCTGCTTATGCCTGTTTTTTTGGGGGGGGGAGGGGGCACACTTCCTGGCTGTTGTTATACCTCAGAAGCCTAATAATGGGGTTGGAAATCAGCCCACAGAAAATCAGCTAAGAATTTTCTTTATTAAAAAAGAAAGAAATGGAGTACAGGGATTTGTACAACAATCTGCACATAGAAAATAAAATGAATCAAAACATGTTTTGAGCTCCTCAATTCTGAAAGCATGCAAAGCCCCAGTTAATCCCGCTGAGAATTTGAGGGGTTGTAAGTAATTTCATGAGGGAGGCGGGTGGCGCTGTGGGTTAAACCACAGAGCCTAGGACTTTCCAATCAGAAGGTGGGCGGTTCGAATCCCCGCGACGGGGTGAGCTCCCATTGCTCCTGCCAACCTAGCAGTTCGAAAGCACGCTAAAAGTGCAAGTAGATAAATAGGTACTGCACCGGCGGGAAGGTAAAAGGCGTTTCTGTGCACTGCTCTGGTTCGCCAGAAGCGGCTTAGTCATGCTGGCCACATGACCCGGAAGCTGTATGCCAGCTCCCTCGGCCAATAAAGCGAGATGAGCACCGCAATCCCAGAGTCGGTCACGACTGGACCTAATGGTCAGGGGTCCCTTTACCTTTACCTTTAAGGTAAAATCCTCTCAAAAATCTATTCCTCTTAAAAATCTAGCAGCCACACAGGATCCATCTGACAGAGCAGCACTTACCTATAGTTAATGTAAGTTGTGCAATTATGCACACATTCTCAGCACTGGAGCAGTTTCTAATGAACTGCTTTGATGAATAGAACTTGAATGTGGGATGATCTATATAGCTGTAGTGATAACACTCCAAGGCAGAAATTCCTGAAAAGAAGTTTGGGGAGAAAGGGTATGAGATCCGGGAGAAGCTATTAGCAATGTCTTTCTGCCTTGAAATCATCAGGGACTAGAAATAGGTTTTCCCCTTTTAAAGTGAAAGCAGAAATTCTTAGGGGGCAGAAATTTGTGCCAAGTGCCTGTTCTGAACCGCAGGCCCAAAGGAGGGGCCTGAGTGAGTGGTTTCATGTGTAGATATCAAAGGAGGATGCGAAACTATGCCAGAATGGTCAGTCCTAGAGCTTTATTAAATCATAGAGGTGGATGGGACTAGGATGCCAGATGTCTAGCCCAATGCCAGATGTTGGATTCCAACTCACACCAACACCAGTCAGATGTAAACTGACAAAACAGAACAATGACAACCAAATAATAGGCATTAACACCCCCCCCAAAAAAGGTATTGTAGTTAACCAGAACTTAACCTAATACATTATTTATAAAAATGGGGGTGGGGTGGAGTTTTCTACATGGGTATTCATATTTTCTTTTCCTTCTTCTTTATTGTGCCTTATCTTACTCTGTGCACTTGTAATTATGCACTTTATATCTTTTAATGAAGAATATAGAAAATAATAATGGAAAAAACCTACAGCACAGTGTAGGTTTGAAAGTAAAGTTTGAACAAATAAAAAATAAAAAATGGGTGGAGGCAGACAGCTCCATGGGGACTGCTTTTACTGCCCTTGCTTAGAGGCAGGATACAGATTCTTGGCTGACAGCTGTCACTCAGCAGAAAGAGCTGAAACATCCCCTCCCCCCTTCTCCCTCTTCAGCAGGGAAGGGAGCAGAAGGCTCAGGTCTTCTTCATTTCCTGCTTCTCCATGAGTAAATTTTCCCACAATTTTAAAAAAACACTACACTAGGTTCCCCCTTTCTGAACTTTTTCCATACACCTTAGGATTCCTTCTTGTTTCTCCGTGCAAATTTAGTTGGCTCCCACCCAACCACCCAGGTCTGCAACTAGAGGACATCCCAATAGCAATAACTGGTACCTGAAATAAGAAAGGTCATCGCCAACAGTCCTTGCAGCACAACTGTTGCAGCTCTCCATCTCAATGCGACACCCTCCATGCTCTGAAGCCGAGAGGCCCTCTGAGCCAAAGAACCAACTTTCTGATGGAGGAAAAGCAGTCAAAGATCTGAGAGAGTTGGGCTGTTTGGTTATATATATATCAGGCACAAATGTGCTAGCTAGAGCTTCGCAGGAGGAAATTCCCGAGGAGACAGGAGCAGTTCTGGCAGGATTACACAAAGAAGAAGGCAGCTGTGCAACAGGGGTGGACCCATATTTTCATATTTATATGGAGCCCCATTTGAGTGATGGCCAACCAGCTGCACTGGTGCAAAGGGAGGCTGGTGTCTCTTGCTCTCCTCTCCCACTCCTCCCATCCTATCTTCCTCTCCTTTTTCTTCATCTAATGTTCTCTCCATGGCAGAAAGAAATTAAAAATCACAAAAACAGTCAGGCGGATGTCTAGGGGTTCCCACCCCCCTTTCCCTCCCTCCTTCCCCCTTTCTATCTACCGGTATTTTTCTCAAGCAGAAAGACAAATTCAAAGCTTCAGAAATCCTCCCCTCTCTTTCCTCAATCTCTTTCTCCAAAACAAAAGAAAAGCAGTGGACTTTTAAGACATAGGACGCTACAGAAGGAAAATATCAGTATGAAATGGCATTGCCAACAGGAACTGTACGTTGTAATCGTTGGACTTGACAATCTTTGGACTTGACTATCCTTGGACTTTACGACAATAAAAACATATAATAGTAATATGATATGTTATTGCCATCAGGAACAGTGCTTTGCAATTTTTTGGTATGACGATTAGATTACAGTTTCATTATATATAATGTTATGTTACTTTACAGCCAGTTACGTGTTTGTTGTGGTATTCTGAACTTGATTTACGCAATGAGGCAATTGTGGTATGTGTTGACCTAGTCATTTGCCATGGCTGTTTCTATTGATATAATTTAGGTAATCAATGAGGTCATATATTAATAGTTTGATTATTACAATATAAAAAGTGGAGACAGCAATGACTATTTAGCAGGTGGAATCTATTTATGATTAATTTACACTGGATAAATCTTTAAAAAGCTAAGAAATACTAATGAAGATGTAAAAAACTTAATGTACTAGATCTCTGCTAGTTGGATATCATTGTGATTATGTTCCTTTAAGAATGGTAGATTCTAATTGCCTGTACCTATTGATTATTACTTAGAATATCTTTGATTGACTTTGGTGTTCCTGGGGTATGCATTACTTACCGGTATTTCTTCTATAGATATCCTGTGTTGTCTGAATTACTGCAAAGAAGGTATCCTTTCTTGTAACAACAGGTGTTTAGGTAATTAATGATGTTACAATCTCCTAAGATTAATTTATACTTTTATGTTCAACATTAGGAAGTGGAGACCGCAATGACCATTTGCCATATGGGATCCATTGATGATTAAGCCTCACTGAATAAGTTTGATAAAGTTGTAATAGTGTATATAAATGAAGATGTGGAATACTTATTTTAAACGTTGTGAGTTTTATTCTAGAGTCTTTCTGTGTTTACAATGGTTCTCTATATATGATATGAATTTACTCCCTTCTCTCTGGAATGCTTGGTCACTCTTGTTCCGGATTCTCCCGGTCAGCTTTGACGGTTCCGCATATTTCGTCAGCATCGTCTGCCATTCTTCAATTGTTGGTAACTCCTGCTGTTTCCATTTTTGGACTAATAAAATTCTAGCAGCTGTTGTGCATACATAAACAATTTTTTCATCAACTCTTGATATTTCCCCACCTACCATTCCTAACAGAAAAGCTTCAGGTTTCTTTGGGAAGGTGTACCTGAACATCTTTCTTAATTCATTGTAAATACTGTTCCAAAATAGTTTAACTTTATCAGACGTCCCCCACATATGGTAAAAATCCCCTTCTTTAACCTTACATTTCCAAAAATGCTTATTACTCATTCTATACATTTTTGCTAGTTTAAATGTAAAGGGACCCCTGACCATTAGGTCCAGTCATGACTGACTCTGGCGTTGCGGCGCTCATCTCGCTTTACTGACCGAGGGAGGCGGTGTACAGCTTCTGGGTCATGTGGCCAGCATGACTAAGCTGCTTCTGGTGAACCAGAGCAGGGCACAGAAATGCCATTTACCTTCCCGCCGGAGCGATACCTATTTATCTACTTGCACTTTGACGTGCTTTCGAACTGCTAGGTTGGCAGGAGCTGGGACCGAGCAACAGGAGCGCTCACCCTGTCGCGGGGATTCGAACTGCCAACCTTCTGATCGGCAAGTCGTAGTTGGTAGCGATCAAATACCATCTATATATCATTTTCATTACGGTATATTTTCCTTCAGTGTCATGCCTGCAGTAAATTTCATACCCGTATTCCATAACCTTGACCATTTATCAAAGTCAATGTTATGGACAATGTCTATTGGCCATTATATCATTACTTCCTTAGTTTCCTCATCTTTTGTATGCCATTCTAGAAGTAACTCGTACATTTTAGATAGGATTTTTGTTTTACTTTCCAACAATTCGCATCTAAATGTCTCAAAGCCATTCTTCCTTTTGTCTTATTCAAATACATCATTAATTTGTTGGTACTGTAACCAACCTGTTAGCTTATCACATGTTTCATCATATGGTTTCATTTTTAACACTTTATCCCTTTCTGTTAGCAACTCCTTATATGTGGGCCAATTACCTTTCATATTTAACCGCTCGACTGAAATTGCTTCTGCTGGTGAAACCCACCATTGGTGTTTTATGTTCTACTCTCATCCATACCTCATACAATGGTTTTCTTATTGCATGATTCAGGAAGCCTCTGTGAACTCTGACTTTATCATACCACAAATATGCATGCCACCCAAATCTGTTTCCATAACCTTCTAAATCTAATATGTCTGTATTTTGTAGTTTCATCCAATCCCTTAACCAAGTCAAACAAGATGCTTCATAATATATATTTAAATCTGGCAGTGAGAATCCGCCTCTTTCTTTTTTATCTGTAAGAAGTTTATACTTTACTCTAGGTTTCTTCCCCTGCCAGATAAATCTTGACAATGCTTTTTGCCAAACTTTAAACTGTCCTGTTCCACTGATCATTGGGATTGTCTGAAATAGAAATAACATTTTGGGTAGCACATTCATCTTTATCACAGAGATTCTTCCCCAGAATGACAATTTCAGTCTATCCCAAATACCATCTATATATCATTTTCATTACGGTATATCTGGCATTGGAAGGGGTATATCTGGCATTGGAAGGGGCCGGAAGCCAGTCGAGTCAACTGACTCTGACAGTGAGGACTGAGTTACAGATAGGTAGCCGTGTTGGTCTGCCATAGTCAAAATAAAAAAATTCCTTCCAGTAGCACCTTAAAGACCAACTAAGTTAGTTCTTGGTATGAGCTTTCGTGTGCATGCACACTTCTTCAGATAGTGAGGACTGAGTTGTGGGAAGCTCAGATTTCTGAAAGCCAGTTGTTGAGAAATAAACCTCAACTATTCAAATTGCTAGCGTGTCGTGTCTTGTGTGAGAGAGGCGCTAAAGAAGATTGATCTTTACCTTTAAATTCCAAAGTTATGGAATTATGATCCAAAAATGTCCTTGGCAATATCTCTGTACTTATTGTTCTTGAAGCTCAGTCCTTGGGAATCCAGACATGGTCTACTCTACTAGAACTTGATTTGAATCAGAGAAAAATGTGAATTGTTTTGTTAATGGGTTTTTAAGTCTCCAAATATCAATTAAATCATGATTTTCCACCAATGAAAAAAGAGCCTTTGGGAGTTTTCCCTCCCTTTTGCTTGACATTCTGTCCATTTCTAACAACACAACTCCATTTAAATCACCCATCAAAATTACTTTCTGGTCCATATAGTCGAACAATTTTTCCTCCAATTCTTTATCAAAGTCTGATTTCCTCTCACTTGGTGCATAGATCCCAACAATGATAAAGTTGTTGCCTTGCAGTGTGACTTAGACCCCTATCATTCCCCACTCATTGTCTTTAAACAATTCTTTTGCATTGTGTTTTCCTTTAATGTACAAAACCACTCCCCTTTTCTTATTTACAGCTGAAGTTACAAATGCATTTCCCAATCTTTTATTTATTAGAACGATTCTGTGTGTTTTTTAGCAACATTTGTTTCCTGTAAACAAATTATATCCATTTTTTAAAAAATCAATAAGTGTTTGATTTTCTTTCTTTTCACTTTCTAATTAAGTCTATTAACATTCCATGATAATGCTTTCACCACCATTTCTATATCCAATTAAAATTAAAATAATTTTATTATTATGATTGGGATTCTTCCTCTTCCTGTTTATCTTCTTCCGACTGTTCTCCAAGTCCAGGTCTGTCCTCCTCCTTCCCAAGAATGATAGATTTGAGACTGGGTGATAGTTGGCCATACTGGCCAGGTCTAAAGATGTTTTTTTAAGAAGCGGTTTAATGACCACCTCTTTCAGCGCGTCTGGGAATGCTCGTTTCACAGAGGGAAGCATTCATCACCCCGCAGAGCCCATTGCCCAGCCCTTCCTGGTTAGCTTTTATTAGCCAGGATGGACAAGGAATCAGCTGAAAGGCCATCAGCTTGGGATAAAACATCCCCACCACTCTCTGGAAGCCAACTGGATCCATTAAGTGGCGGGGGTGGACCATCTGAATCGGTCCCACCTCCCTGCAGAGGGGAAGGTTTGCTGAGAAGTTTGCTGAGAAGTCCAGTTGCACCAGGAAGTGATCTGACCATGACACTTCTTTTATTTCGCTTTTACTTAGTGTCAGATCACCAACATCCGTAGAGGTAAACACCAGGTCTAAGGCATGTCCGTGGCTATGAGTTGGGCCAAACTTATTCAGGGACAGCCCCATGGAGGCCATGCTTTCCACAAAGTCCCGAGTGGCCCCTTATAAGGTCGTGTCGGCATGGATGTTAAAATCCCCCAGGACAACCAGACTAGGTGTCTCCAGGAGCACATCCGCCATCTGGTTTGGAGCGGAAGATTCTGCAGGGAATCCTTGGGGAGGTCGGTACACCAAAAGGAATCCTGTACTGCCCCTATTGCCCAACTTCCAGAACATGCACTCAGAAAACTGGGTCTTCCCAACGGGACGCCTGTGCAGACTAATGACTTCCTAAAAATCACTGCAACCCCCCCTCCCTGCCCACATGACCTGGGTGCTGCATGTAAGAGAAACCTGGTGGACAAGCAGCGGCAAGGACAAGCCCATCTGCTTCATCCAACCAAGTCTCTGCCACACATGCCAGGTCAAATTCTCCATCCACAATCAGGTCTTGGATGGGACTGGTTTTATTCATCATTGACCTGGCATTGCACAGCAACACTTTCAGGTCATGTGGGTTTCTCTTGCTGATTCCAGTATCCTTCCGGTCAGGACCAGACCTGGAGGCAGGGATACTCCTCAAACAATGACTAAGCCTGCCTCCTTGGTAATGACATGGTCTTAGCGTAACTCCTCTTCCCGCCCTTGATCACTGAGATCGGGTGTCCCAATACATCCCCCCCCGTGGAACCTGCCCCAGCCATTCTATTGGCTATGGCCCTCTCCCAGGGAGCCTTAACCCTTCCCCTTAAAAAGCAAAGTACAAACTATACAGTAACTTAACAAAATAATGAAAGTAAAAACAAAGCAAGAAACAATTACGCTATATTTAAACTACTCCTCACCCCAACTAAACATTTATCCCACCCCAAGCAGAAAGAAAATAATAAAATAATATAATACTGTAAAAAAACACCATTTGAGGTGCAGCAAATTAAGAACACTTAAAACATTTAATATCATTTTTGCCACTTGCTGCAGGGAGCTGCTCAGAGTATGTGTGAGTGTAGGCCCCGCCCCTTGGGCCCAATGGAATTGGCTTGCAGGGTGGAGTGGTCTTCCCAATACTCACCAGAGCAGCAACAGCAGCAATGTCCCAGAGGCCTCTCTCTCGCTTCTTAAGCTGTGGTGGTGGGTGTAGGCCCCGCCCCATTTGCCCGATGGAATTGACTGGAGGAGGGAGCGGTCTTCCCAAAGACTCACCGGTGCAGCAACAGCAGCAATGTCCTGGAGGCCTCTCTCTCGCCTCTTAAGCTGTGGTGGTGGGTATAGGCCCTGCCCCTCCGATGGAATTGGCTGGAGGAGGGAGCGGTCTTCCCAAATGCCCACAGAAGCAGCAACAGCAGCAGAAATAAACTGTCTCTTATGAAAAGGACATTATGTAACTAGTGCAACCTGACATCTCTGCCAGATGGCCCTGTTTTATCAAATTATGGCTTCTGATTGATGGCTTCTGGTTTGGAGCAGAAGATTCTGCAGACGTCGCTGGCAAAGAAACACTGATCTTGCACCGTGACCTAGCTGAACGGGACAAAGTTGGGGGACCCCTCCTGCTGCCCAGAACTGTATTCCTTAGAAGGCAACCTGGGGAGAGATTTATATCAGTGGTGGGCGGAGCCAGAGGCAAACAAGTAGGTGGAGCCAGGAGTGTGAACTACATTCCAGTTGTGCAAAAGTTATTCAATCTCCACATCCCTGTATACACACATCTCCACCCTTCCTCCAGAAAAACAAGAGGCATTTCATACTTCAAGTGTACCTGTCATTCCTGCAAAATCACTTGAGGAGGGTGCGAGTCAAAAACCTGAGGATAAGGAGTACAGCCTTTGGAAAGTCCTGGGGGCCACACAGAGACATTTGGTGGGCCGCATTCAGCTACTGGGCCTGAGGTGCCTCATGTCTGTAGTGGAGCAATACTTGTCTTGCCTAAAATCACTGCTGAACAGAGTCTGCTTCTATCCCCCCTTGGTGAGTAAACAGTTTGTCCCTCTTGTGGGATTTTATTTGCCAGGCATTTGCAATTATTTCATCGCATCTGTTCCGCTTAACAACTATATTATTCTTGTCTCTCAGTCTTACTCCTGTTTGAAGAATATGATGTAGTTTTTATTGCATTGTGTTGAGTGAAGAGTGGATTTTTCAAGGAAGGGAGGAAGGAAGGAAGGAAGGAAGGAAGGAAGGAAGGAAGGAAGGAAGGATTCAAGGGACATCTTCCATGTGTTACCTTTGCCCTCTAGTTGTAGGAACATAGAATCACAGAACTGTAGTATAGATTACCATTGTTGGAAAGGATTACCATTCTTGATATTGTCACAAAAGTTGTCCCCCCCCCCCCATCTGTCGAGCAGTTGCAAGAGCCCATGGGGTTCCAGGCACTGACTCAGAGTCTGTGTTCCTTTGGAGAACTGAGACATGACGGAGACTGTTGTAACTTTAATAAATATGCTTAATTCACCTATTTACACCTTAAATCTGCATGGAGGGAGCCCAGATCTTACAGAAGAGTTCTTTCCAGAGGAAGTCCAAGGCATCTCTCTTCCTCAGCCTTTAGCTAGCCTGCCCAAGATGGATCCCAGTCCTTCTTCCTTCTTCTTATTCCCAGCAGCATTTGCTTAAAACTCTTTTCCTGTCACCTTATACCCGGTTCCCCTGACAACCTTCCAAACCCCCAGCCTCTGTTCACACCTCAGGGCAGGGGGGAAGGACAGTTCTCTTGGCCCTCTAGAGCCCCCTTTTCTTCCTTAATGGCCCTAGCTTGGCCAGGTCATTTTGCATAGGCTAGTCCTGGAATTCCTCTACAGCTTCTATTCTTCCATCATATCCCAAATAATCAACATCTTAGCATTTATTAATGTCTAGGGTTTAGGGGTCCACCAAAATCTATAACAATATTATAATATTGAATATGTAGTTTATGAGTTGTCTCCAATGCCAGTCCTATGGAGAGTAGTCCTATTGAAGTTAATGGGCAAGGCTATTAACTTCAGCTATACCAGAAGGAGCGTCTCCACCCCCGTTGTTCAGCCTGGACACTGAGGTCCAGCGCCGAGGGCCTTCTGGCGGTTCCCTCACTGTGAGAAGTGAGGTTACAGGGAACCAGACAGAGGGCATTCTTGGTAGTGGCGCCTGCCCTGTGGAACACCCTCGCATCATATGTCAAGAAAATAAAGTTCTATCTGACTTTTAGAAGACATCTGATGGTAGCCCTGTTTAGGGAAGTTTTTAATGTCTGAAGTTTTATTCTGTTTGTAATGTTCTGTTGAAAGCTGGGGCTGGGGAAACCCAGTCAGATGGGTGGGATAGAAATAATAAATTACTATTACTATTACTATTACTACTATTATTATTATTATTATTTATTTCCGTGGATCTGCTCTGAATAGAATTTAGATGGGTATCGCCCTTAGTATTTTGCCACCACAGCCCAAATCTGTGGGATCTTGGGAAGCAAACAAATTGCTTGGTTTTGGGAGGGAGAATCAGACCCCAAGGTGGTAGTTATCCAAATAAAATTTTATTTTATAGATATGAGCTATACATCCAATTGGTCACTGTCTTGGAGCCCTAACTCCCTCCCTCCCTCCCTCCCTTCCTTTCTGCTCCACAACACATCCTTGCCAAACCCAAATGCAGGTTCCAGCAGTTCAGGTGCTCCCAAACCCCCTTCCTCACCCCCATATCCCGAGGATGGTGGTTCCCAGGACTGCCAGGAAAGGGCAAAGTTGAAGACTGAGCCCTTGGAAACCTGACCCATAATGATCATAAGACAGGTATGGGTTGGTGGTGCTCCTCACACCATAATTGGTTGGGTTAATTATCTGACTATTGCAATTGCTGCCAGAGCAACACGACCCCCACTCGCTGGTGATATTTATATTACTGGTGAAATCAGTTCTCATATCAATGCAGGCTGGGCGCTGGCAGGTTCTGAAGATCATTGATGTTTGGAGGCCTCCTGTTGATGTTTGGAAGGAAGGGAAGAAAAGAAAGGCACAAAACGTTAGGCATGAGGGGTGTTGCCCCTCTTTTCCCAGCATGCAGTGGAACACCACAGGGAATCGTGAAGAACACGGAGCCTGAGGCGTAACCCACATCCATGAGTTCTTAGGGGGCAGGGCCCCCTACACCTCTGAAAAAATGGCCTGTTTTGCCTTAGATTGTCAATTCTGAGGGGGGAATCTGTGGGAGGAAGTTAAATTCTTCCGGGGAGCAAACTCTGAACTGACAATAACGTTTGGTTTTAAAAACTATTTTAATTATTTGTTTTAACTCTGTAATGTATTTTATAATCTTTTATGTATTTTATCCTCTGTAATGGCTTTGGCCACACACTCATAAATCATATTTGCATAGGTTGGGTGGTTGAACAATTAATTGCAAAGAATGCTTCCTGTTCAGTAGGGGGCAAAATGTTTTGTAGGCCAGGAGCTGTGGAATAAATTTCCTAGGGTGAACTCACCTACTGAAATGACCTTACTGCCATTGTAACATCGGTTGTAGCCCCTGCCGCATCTCATAGTCTGGAGTATTCCGTAGTAGGTATGATAAAAGCCTGAGTAACACTGGTTGGAGCTGCTTATTTCAGCTGCTGCAATAAGAAAGCAAAATGAAGAGCAAGGGGCCCGTTGAGCATCACTCACCCCATTAAGCTGCTAATGTGGGGCTGGGTTGAAAAGGGTGGCTCCCCTTTATAGGAGGCTCCCCCATTATTCTGTGTCTTCACTAATGATGGGGGGGGGTGTCTTTCGGTTTGCTTTGCATATCAAAGTGAACCTACTTAATTTTCCCTTTACAAAGCAGTCAGTATCTCAATTGTACTCAGGGTAAACCCATTGAAATGAATACATATGAGTATAGGTCAATACGTGAAGGAAAAAAGCTATCCTTTGAAACCCAAACTTTCTTGAATTTTGCATTGCAAAGAATGTGTGCGAATGTTTGCACATACTAGGAGCTGCTGCCCTTGCCTTTCTCCACTTGCCAAACCTGCCAGACTCTTTGTCAAACCCCACACCTGAGCACGTCCCCTCCCTTTACCCCAGCTCACCCCTCCCCTACAGCGCACCCCATGTTCCCACTCCGCCAAACCTTTCCCATGCTCTCGCAGCTAAATTACACCCTAAAGCACACCGTCCTGTCCATTTCTTGAGAAGCGGGGTTACCTTTTCTTTGGCATAGGAGCCCAAGAGTTGGGGAACAGGGCTGCTTGCCTTAGAAATCTCCAAAATTGAATTCTTCAAGCCTCCCTATTGACAACCAACCACCCAACAAGTGAAACTGTGAGTTCTCACTTAACGGTCAGGTGGCCTTTTAAAAAAATACCTGTGTCCTCGATAGGGGTCTTGGGAACCTTCCACTTTTTCGAATACCCGTTGCAAAGGTCACCAAGACAGTAGCTCTCATCGTACTGGACGGCAAAGTGTCGGTCACCAGAGAAACTTGATATGGGTCCATCCCGAGGGTCCTTGCTGGCGCAGCCTTTGTAGCCCATTATCAAAAGGTCTTTATCTAAAACGAGGGTGGATACATATATACAAACAATAGATTGATGCAGTGGCAGGGTGTTCCAACGATCTTACCTTGACCAGTTTTACGCTGGGGGTGATTTATACATGATTTGGTGGGGTGGAGTGGCTGCCAAAGCTGCCTGCTTTTCTCTGGTTTGTGGCTAGTTTTGTGCTGAGGTGGAGGTAATTTGGGTTATGTGAGTGCCCCTTGAAACTGCTGGCACAGTTCTTTCTGCTTATGCCTGTTTTTTGGGGGGGAGGTGGCACACCTCCTGGCTGTTGTTATACCTAAGAAGCCTAATAACGGGGTTGGAAATCAGCCCACAGTTGTGGGCAAACATCGCGGGGCACCTGACGCAAGAGGCAGAAGGAATTCTGGATGGAGCAATGGGTGCAACTTGTCCTGTAAGAGGCTGGCCTACATCCCGGCCATGCAAAATCCAGAGCTTTTCTACACTCTCACATTTGTCAACCCCCCCACTGAAGCACACAAAAGGCACATCATATTTCTATCATGCAGACCAGCCTAGCAAAATAACTCAAGGAAGGTATGCACCAGCCTCCCTTGTCCTTTGTGTTCACTTGTGCCACAAGGAGATAAAAGGTTTCTGCTTTTGTATTTGAAATAGGAATACTTCTCTGCAATGTCAAAACCCAGGGAAACTTATGGAAGGTTGCTCTTGTAACACTACATTGTGGACAGGAATCTGTCCCTCCAGATTTCACAGATTTGGATGGGACCACAAGTGTCATCTAGTCCAGTGCCAGATTCTGGATTCCACTCACATCAGCCCCAGCCAGTATAACCAATGGTTAGGGATGGTAGGAGTTGAGATCCAACAAAATCTGGGGGGGCGGGCAGAGGTCCCCTGTCACTGCACTAACCTATGGCTTAGTCTTACATCTGAACTGGGTTGTGTTAACGCTCAGAAACAGCTAAGAATTTTGTTTATTAAAAAAGAAATAAATGGAGTGCAGGGATTTATACATAAATCAGCAAATATAAAATAAAATGAATCAAAACATGTTTTGAGTACTTCAATTCTGAAAGCATGCAAAGCATCATTTCAGGCCCCAGTTAATCCCGCTGGGAATTTGAGGGGTTGTAAGTAATTTCATGCTATTCCTCTCAAAAATCTAGCAGCCACACAGGATCCATCTGACAGAGCAGCACTTACCTATAATTAATGCAAGTTGTGAAATTGTGCAAACATTCTCAGCACTGGAACAGTTACTAATGTACTCCTGTGTTGTATATAACTTGAATGTGGGATGATCTATGTAGCTGTAGTGATGACACTTCAAGGCAGAAATTCCTGAAAAGAAGTTTGGGGAGACAGGGTATGAGATCCGGGAGAAGCTATTGGCAGTGTCTTTCGGGGACCTCCAGGTATCCCACCTGAGGGAAGGCAAAGCCAAGCCTATGCTGATGGGGCTGCTCCAGATCCAGGGCTGCGCGCGTCCACGCAAAGGGCGCCCCCCCCGTTTTAAGCGGGGAGCGGTCATTCTGCCTTGAAATCATCAGGGACTAGAAATAGGTTTTCCCCCTTTAAAGTGAAAGCAGAATTTCTTAGGGGGCAGAAATTTGTGCCAAGTGCCTGTTCTGAACCGCAGGCCCAAAGGAGGGGCCTGAGTGAGTGGTTTGATGTGTAGATATCAAAGGAGGATGCAAAACTATGCCAGAATGGTCAGTCCTAGAGCTTTATTAAATCATAGAGGTAGATGTGACTAGGAGGGGCGTCTAGCCCAATGCCAAATGTTGGGTTCCAACTCACACCAACACCAGTCAGATGTAAACTGACAAAACAGAACAATGACAACCAAATACAGTGGTGCCTCGCAAAACGAAATTAATTCGTTCCGCGAGTTTTTTCGTCTAGCGAATTTTTCGTCTTGCGAAGCACGAAATCCCATAGGAATGCATTGAAATCCAATTAATGCGTTCCTATGGTCAAAAAAAGTCCAAACAAAGCCAAATTTGGTACAACAAGAGTTTATTAAGTGCTCTTTAAAGTCACACATACTGTAAAGAGCATTTCAAAAATTGAAAGAACAATAAATTAAGTTTCTAAACATGACAGGAAAAACATTTAAAAATCAACAAAGTGTACATTACATTTTCTAAGACTCTGGGGGACCACTCGAAGAAGGTTCCTCTTCCACTCTTTGCTTCTTGCTTAAGAACCTGTCCATGGTCTGCTGCTTCATCCGCCTTTTCAGCACTTCCCTGAAAGGCGACATGACCGACGTATCAAAAGTGTTCGCAAGGTCATGTGCCATGTGCTTGTTAGGGTGGTTCCGCTCTGCAAAAGCCTGCACATCCTTCCACTTCATGCAAATGTCCCTCAGTTCTTTGGAGGACGGCCGTTCCTCAGTTGCTTCCTCCTCTTCCAGCGAGGCCTGCTCCTGCGCAGCCTCTGCCTGCAGTTCGACCAGCTCCTGGGTGGTCAGCTCGTGGTCGTGCTCCTCCACCAGCTCGCAGACGTCCTCCTCTGTGACCTCCAGGCCCATGGTCCTCCCCAAGGCAACAATGTCCTGCACCACTGTTGACTCTGGTGCATCAGAGTCACTTGGTGCCACACAGTCTGGCCACAGGCTGCGCCAAGCGCAATTCAAATTTCTCTAGTTGATCCCTTTCCAGGCCGTGGTGATCATCTTCAAGCAGGTGACGATGTCGAAGTGGTCCTTTCAGAATTCCCGCAGGGTGATGGTGGTGCAATCAGTCACCTCGAAGCATCGCCTGAAAAGCTCCTTGGTGTAGAGTTTTTTGAAATTGGCGATGACCTGCTGATCCATCGGCTGGAGCAGTGGCGTGGTGTTAGGCGGCAGGAACATGATGTTGATGAAGCTGAACTCCTCCAACAAGTCCTCCTCAAGGCCTTTAGGATGAGCAGGAGCATTGTCCATCAGAAGCAAAGCCTTCAGCGGCAGGTTGTTGTCCAGCAGGTACTGTTTGACAGCAGGGCCAAAAGCAAGATTGACCCAGTCCACAAACAGCACAGGTGTGACCCAAGCCTTACTGTTGGATCGCCACATGACACTCAGCTGCTCCTTGTCGACCTTGTGTTTCTTGAAGGCCCGTGGGTTCTCCGAGTGGTACACCAGCAGGGGCTTGATCTTCAGGTCGCCACTTGCGTTGGCACAGAAGAGCAGGGTCAGACAGTCCTTCATGGGCTTGTGGCCAGGCAACTTGGCCTCCTCCTGAGTGATGAAAGTCCTTTTGGGCATCCTCTTCCAAAACAGCCCGGTCTCGTCGCAGTTGAAGACCTGCTGTGGAACGTAGCCCTCTGTCTTCACAGCCTCCAGGAACTCCAATGCAAAGTCTTCAGCCGCAGGAACATCAGAACTGGCAGCCTCTCCATGCCTGACCACGCTGTGGATTCCAGATCTTGTCTTGAACCGGTCAAACCAGCCTCTGCTTGCCTTGAAGACTTCTGGCTCGCCTGAGGTTCCTGGCTGTTCCCGGACGAGGTCTGCGTGCAAGGCCTTGGCCTTCTCACAAATCACGGCCTCAGTCACTGTGTCCCCTGCACGTTGCTTCTCTTCTAACCAGATGAGCAGCAACTTCTCGACCTCCTCCAGAACAGCTGGGCGGTTCTTCACGATCCTGGTGACTCCCTTGGCTGCATCAGTCGCAAGGATCTTCTCCCTCATCTTCAGGATGGTGCCGATGGTCGATGGGTTCCTGCCATACTCCTTGGCGAGGTCTGTCACACGCATTCCACCGTCGTGCTTCCGGATGATCTCCTTCTTAATTTCCAGTGTCACCTTCTCCTTCTTCCTCTCGCCGGCCTCTGCAGCAGCAGTCTTCTTGGGTCCCATGGCAGCACAGCTCCTAGCTTCGTAAACTCAGAAAAAAAATAATAATCAGTGCTTCACACCCAAAAAATTCAAAAGCACCCAGCCACCCACCACACAGGAATTCAAACCCAGAACCAAGTCCTTGAATTCCAAACACCCAACCCAAAATCCAAAACCCCCCAAAAAAGTTTTAAAAGTTTAACTTACGAAATGACTGCAAATCACCAAAGTCTTCAAAATCCTCAAATGGCTGCAAAAGAAGTTTTGGAAAAGCTTTAAAAATCACCAAAGTCTTCAAAAACCTCAACTGTTCCCCCAGCCACCCACCCACCACACAGAAATTGCAAACCCCTCCCCAACTGTTGCAAACCCCTCCCCAACTGTTCCCCCAGCCACCCACCACACAGAAATTCAAACCCAGAATTTTTTTTTTAAAAAAAACAACATGGCCCAATGGTCACAGAAAATCATAAAAATGCAGAAAAAAACACACAAGCTCCCAGATTCTTGCAAACCCCTCCTCAACTGTTCCCCCAGCCACCCACCACACAGAAATTCAAACCCAGAATTTTTTTTTGAAAAAGAACAACATGGCCCAATGGTCACAGAAAATCATAAAAATGCAGAAAAAACCCACACAAGCTCCCAGATTCTTGCAAACCCCTCCTCAACTGTTCCCTCAGCCACCCACCACACAGAAATTCAAACCCAGAATTTTTTTTAAAAAAACACAGCAGAGTGCCCCAATGGTCACAAAAAATCATAAAAATGCAGAAAAAAACCACACAAGCTCCCAGATTCTTGCAAACCTCTCCCCAACACCAAGTCCTTGAATTCCAAACACCCCAACCCAAAATCCAAAAACCCCAAAAAAAGTTTTAAAAGTTTAACTTACCTAACGGCTGCAAAAGAAGTTTTGGAAAAGCTTCAAAAATCAGCAAAGTCCTCAAAAACCTCAAAAAAGGCTACCACACCGCGTGCAATGTGTTGCTCCTCGAAGTCAAGTCGCAACTGCACCTCTTCAAGCAATGCACCCTGGGTATTAACGGTTTTACGAAAAAGGAAACAAACTTGCAAGACGTTTTCGTCTTGCGAAGCAAGCCCATAGAGAAATTCGTCTTGCGAAGCAGCTCAAAAAACGGAAAACCCTTTCGTCTAGCGAGTTTTCCGTCTTGCGAGGCATTCGTCTTGCGGGGCACCACTGTAATAGGCATTAACACCCCCCCCCCAAAAAAGGTATTGTAGTTAACCAGAACTTAACCTAATATGTTATTTATAAAGATGGGGGTGGGGTGGAGTTTTCTACATGGGTATTCATATTTTCTTTTCCTTCTTCTTTATTGTGTCTTATCTTACTCTGTGCACTTGTAATTATGCACTTTATATCTTTTAATGAAGAATATAGAAAATAATAATGGAAAAAACCTACAGCACAGTGTAGGTTTGAAAGTAAAGTTTGAACAAATAAAAAATAAAAAATGGGTGGAGGCAGACAGCTCCATGGGGGCACACTTCACAGTTCCTGGTCTGACTGCTTTTACTGCCCTTGCTTAGAGGCAGGATACAGATTCTTGGCGGACAGCTGTCACTCAGCAGAAAGAGCTGAAACATCCCCTCCCCATTTCTCCCTCTTCAGCAGGGAAGGGAGCAGAAGGCTCAAGTCTTCTTCATTTCCTGCTTCTCCATGGGTAAATTTTCCCACAATTTTAAAAAAACCACTACACTAGGCTGCTTAGTCATTGCCTCTCTACTGAGTGCCAGCATATTGCAAGTCAAACCACATTCACTTTCTGGCAAACCTCCTGGGGGACATGACTCCTCCTTCTCTTACCCTGGTGCAGCCCAGACCTCCTCTTCCTTGCAGACAGGGCTAAACTGATGTCATAGAGACACTCCTCCCCACCAGCATTCCCAAAAATGTGAATTAAGCAAGTCATAGCACATTCACTTAATGGGAAACCTCCTGAGTAGGATTGCAATATGTCCTCTTTTTTTCCTGGACACACCCTCTTTTTCAGGATTGAAATTTCTGCCTGGGTGGATTTTTAAATGTCCAGGTTTTTGTTTATTTACTTGTTTACAGTAATCTCAAAAAATAATAATAATCTAGTGTATTAGACTCAGATTTAAGGCACCCGGCTAAGAGAATCACAACAGAGCAGCAGCTTAAACTAGCTACATACTCTATCAATCCTTTCTCTTAAAAAAATCCTTCCAGTAGCACCTTTAAGACCAACTAAGTTAGTTCTTGGTATGAGCTTTCGTGTGCAAGCACACTTCTTCAGATACACATGTGTATCTGAAGAAGTGTGCTTGCACACGAAAGCTCATACCAAGAACTAACTTAGTTGGTCTTAAAGGTGCTACTGGAAGGATTTTTTTATTTTGACTATGGCAGACCAACACGGCTACCTATCTGTAACTGAATCCTTTCTCTTGTTGCTGATCTAAAAGGATGCTGGCTCAGCTTCAAGATCTTGAAGAAGGAATCTGGGAGGGCAAGAGTTAACATCCCTCTGCCCTTAAGGAGAGTCCTTATGTACATGTTAAATGCAGGAATCCTTTGCCCAACATGGGGCTCAAACCCATGACCCTGACATTAAGCTTCTCATGCTCTACCAGATGAGTCATTAGACCCCATTGAACCCTTTTGGTTGCCCCTTTCTGAACCTTTTCCATTTACCTTGGAATTCCTTCTTGTTTCTCCATGCAAATCTAGTTGGTGCCCACTCAACCACCCAGGTCTGCAACTCAAGGACATTCCAATAGCAATAACTGGTACCTGAAATAAGAAAGGTCATCGCCAGAAGTCCTTGCAGCACAACTGTTGCAGCTCCCCATCTCAACGCGACACCCTCCATGGTCTGAAGCCGAGAGGCCCTCCAAGCCAAAGAACCAGTTTCCTGATGAGTTGTGGAGGAAAAGGAAAAGCAGTCCATGATCTGAGAGAGTTGGGCTGTTTGGTTATATATATATCAGACACAAATGTGCTCGGTAGAGCTTCGCAGGTTGAAATTCCCGAGGAGACAGGAGCAGTTCTGTTGATGGCAGGATTATCCAAAGAAGGCGGCAGCTGTGCAACAGGGGCGGACCCAAATTTTCATATTTATATGGAGCCCCATGTGAGCCCCTGAGTGATGGCCAACTAGCTGAGATGGTGCAAAGGGAGGCTGGCGTCTCTTGCTCTCCTCGCCCACTTCTCCCATCCTATCTTCCTCTCTTTTTCTTCATCTAATGTTCTCTCCATGACAGAAAGAAATTAAAAATCACAAAAACAGTCAGGCGGATGTCTAGGGGTTCCCACCCCCCTTTCCCTCCCTCCTTCCCCCTTTCTACCTATTTTTCTCAAGCAGAAAGACAAATTCAAAGCTTCAGAAATCCTCCCCTCTCTTTCCTCAATCTCTTTCTCCAAAACAAAAGAAAAGCAGTGGACTTTTAAGACATAGGACGCTACAGAAGGAAAATATCAGTATGAAATGGCATTGCCAACAGGAACTGTACGTTGTAATCGTTGGACTTGACAATCTTTGGACTTGACTATCCTTGGACTTTACGACAATAAAAACATATAATAGTAATATGATATCTTATTGCCATCAGGAACAGTGCTTTGCAATTTTTTGGTATGACGATTAGATTACAGTTTCATTATATATAATGTTATGTTACTTTACAGCCAGTTACGTGTGTGCTGTGGTATTCTGAACTTGATTTACGCAATGAGGCAATTGTGGTGTGTGTTGACCTAGTCATTTGCCATGGCTGTTTCTATTGATATAATTTAGGTAATCAATGAGGTCACATATTAATCGTTTGATTATTACAATATAAAAGGTGGAGACAGCAATGACTATTTAGCAGGTGGAATCTATTTATGATTAATTTACACTGGATAAATCTTTAAAAAGCTAAGAAATACTAATGAAGATGTAAAAAACTTAATGTACTAGATCTCTGCTAGTTGGATATCATTGCAATTATGTTCCTTTAAGAATGGTAGATTCTAATTGCCTGTACCTATTGATTATTACTTAGAATGTTTTTGATTGACTTTGGTGTTCCTGGGGTATGCATTACTTATTTCTTCTATAGATATCCTGTGTTGTCTGAATTACTGCAAAGAAGGTATCCTTTTGTCAGGGAACTGCCATCGGAAGGAAGGGAAGTGAAAGGGCTCACACAGGTTGGGAGAGACTCAGCAGCTGAAGAGGGAACCAGTAGGGGGAGAGGAGCTGAGCTGAGGGAAAGGGAGCTGGAGGGATGGCTCAGAGACACTTCCAGCGAAAACAGTGGGGAGGTTTCAGGACCTCCTGTAGGGACACCCACTCCTCGCCGGAAACTGTCACGCAGAGAGTCCAGAAGACGTGTTTCCGTTAAGGAGCTTTTATGTTGGAAGCGATTCCGAAAGCAACCACTGTCGGAATCTGCCAGCGACTGACGGAGCCATGTTTAAGGGGCTCCGTTACAGACAGAGGTTTGCAAACTTGACCAAACTCTGAGGGACTAGGATTTTACACACAAGCAGCTCATCGTCCCATCACAGCATTCCGACAGTCTTCGTGAGCAGCTTGTGCAGGAGAAGGCATCATGAGCAACCCAGCCGGAACCGGAGAAGCAGGAGCTGGAGCGGGTCCAAGCCTGGAAGAAAGGTACCGGGTGTTGGAGGTCCAGCTAGCGCTGCAGACGGCGAGGCTTGAGGAGAGGAGGGCTCAGGATGCAGACAAAAAGGGGAAAAACACCCAGCTCGTCAGAAAGGTACCAGGATTGGTGCAGAAGTTTGGGGGGGAGCCCAAAGACTATCATGGCTTTCGGACAGAGATGCAATATGCCCTCAATCTGCAGTTTGATGAATTCCCTGACGAGGAATCACGAGTGGCTTTCGTGATTGGGCATCTTGAAAAGGGGGCGAGAGACTGGGTTAGACCCCTGATGGCAGCGAATAGTGACGTCCTAAAGGACACGATGAAGTTCTTTCGCGCCATGGATCTGATGTTTTCCAGCGATATTGAACAGGGAGTGGTCCGCAGACAGTTAATGGCTTGCAAACAGGGGAGCCGATCTGTCCGTGAGTACTGGACTGAGTTCACCATGTTGATCCATAAATTGGGGTGGGATCTATCGGCGGAACCCATTCAAATGCTCTTTGAAGAAGGGCTTTCTTCGGCTGTGAAAGACGAACTTTCCCGGGCGCCCAGGGCGGAGTCTATGGACCAGCTGACCAAATCAGCGCTGACCATAGGAGCGCGCCAGGAGGCGAGAGCATTGGAGAGGCGGGAAGGGAAGGGGGAACGTTGGAAGGAGTTCCGCATTCCAGACATTCCAGAGCCAACTTTCCCGCCGGCAGAGCCGATGGAAATCGGAACAGCGCGCGCGCGCGCAGTTTCAAAGCCCAGTGAGGGGGGAAAGAAGGAGGGAAAAGGCGCCTGGAAATGCTATCTCTGCCAACAGCCAGGTCACTTTGCCAGAGTCTGCCCCCAGAGGAAGGAATGGCAAGGGATGGTAGGAGCTGTGGAGGGAAGAGAGGAAGAAATACCGAAGCAAGTAAAAGCCAACGCCTGGCTGCCACCGTCGGGGCACAGCAGCCAGGCCAAAGAGCAGTGAAAGTGCCCACGCCAGAACCTCCTAAACCCGCCCTAGTGATAGAAGTGGCGCTAGAGCTGCCAAACGGACACCCTCTAAAGATAAAGGCGCTGTTGGACTCAGGCAGCTCCTGCAATTTCATGAGCAAAGAGTTTGCAGCTGAACACCAGATACAGACGATCCCTTTAAGCAACCCCCTGCAGGTGACCACGATCGATGGCAGGGAGCTGTTGGGAGGAGAAGTCAGCTTGCAGACCGTCCCAATGATAATGAAGGTGGCAAGGCACACCGAACTGATAGCGTTTAATGTGGCCACCTTGGGAGGAGCTCCCATTATATTGGGGATGAGCTGGCTAGCGTTACATGATCCGCTGGTGGGCTGGCATCAGAGAGTGGTTTCTTTTGGTTCAGCACATTGCTTAGAACACTGCAAAGAGGGAAAGGGTTTGGCAGGGGCCCAAGCCACCCTAGCAGGGACTGAAGTAACGGAGAACGTGAAGGTACCACGACAATACGCAGATCTCCGCGACGTCTTCAGCGAAAGGGAAGCTGACCAACTACCCCCGCATAGACCCTTTGACTGTCAAATCAATTTACTCCCTGGGGCACAGCTCCCTGTAGGCAAGCTGTACGCCATGTCAGACAGAGAGATGCAGGAGCTAAGAGAGTTCATTGACAAGAACCTGAAGAGAGGGTTCATCAGAGAGTCCAGGGCGGTGGGGGGCAGCCCAGTGTTTTTTGTGGATAAAAAAAACACGAACAAGCCGAGGCTTGTGTGTGACTTCAGGGCCTTAAATGCAGTGTCAGAACCAGTGGCTTTCCCTATGCCCAGGATTGACGACATTTTGACAAGGGTCAGGAAGGGAAAGATTTTTACTAAACTGGACCTAAGGGGGGCGTACAACCTGATACGAATAAGGAAGGGGGATGAATGGAAAACCACCATGTTCACCCCTTTGGGGGCATTTGAATATTTAGTTATGCCCTTCGGCCTACAAGGAGGCTCCGCGTGCTTTCAATCGTTTATGAACCACGTCCTGGGGCCTTTGCTTTACAAGAATTGTGTGGCCTTCTTAGACGACGTGTTGGTGTATTCTGAGAATGAGGAGCAGCATGTGAGAGACGTCAGAGAAGTGTTGAGCAGGCTGCAAGCCAACCAGCTGTGGGTGAAACTGGAGAAGTGTCAGTTTCATACCAAGGAGGTGGAATTCCTGGGGTATCGCCTGTCAGACAAGGGATTGGCCATGGATCCCGGCAAGGTCCAGGCGGTGCTGGAATGGAAAACACCCAAAACAAGGAAGGATGTGCAGAGGTTCCTAGGATTTGGGAACTTCTATCGTAAGTTCATCCGAAACTTTGCCCACCTGACGGCGCCCATTACGGACTGTCTCAGCAGTAAGAAGAAGTTCGTTTGGACTGAGGAGGCGGAGCGAGCATTTGAGGAACTAAAAAGGGCCTTCGCCTCGGAACAACAACTCCTGCATGTGGATTTACAAAAAACGATGAGAGTGGAAACTGACGCATCAGACAGAGCTATTGGGGCGGTGCTTCTGCAGCCAGGGAAGGAGGAGTCAGAGTGGAGACCGTGTGCCTTTTTTTCGCGAAAGCTGAACAAATCCGAGAGGAACTACACGGTGTATGACCGAGAACTACTAGCCATTCATGAGGCGTTCCGGAGATGGAGGCACCTGCTAATTGGCGCACAACATAAGGTGCAAGTGTGCACTGACCACAAGAACCTAGAGTATTGGAGGACGGCACGAGTGCTCAACCAACGGCAAGTGAGATGGGCCCAGGAGTTCTCCAAATTTAACTTTGAGATTTGTTACGTGCCAGGCCCAGAGAACATTAGGGCGGACGCTCTCTCACGCAAACCTGAATATTTGGAGGGGGAGGGAGCACCCGAAGAGAGACATGTCATTCCAGAGGACCGCTGGGTGTGTGGGGCGGCATTGGTGGGACAAAGAGAACTGGTAGAGGAAACAGAGAATGATGAATACGCCCAGAATAAGCTCAGAGGTCTTAGGGGTGAGGGAGAGGAACCAGGGGGTTTCGAGGAAAGAAATGGAGCTTTGTATTACAAAGGGGCACTGTATATCCCTGAAGGAGACTTAAGGGGGAGGGTACTCAAGCAGTTGCACGACAGCCCCACGGCGGGGCATTTTGGACAACACAAAACCATGTGGTTGGTCACCAGGGAATTTTGGTGGCCTAAGGTGAGGGAAGATGTACGGGAGTATGTAAGAGGGTGTGAGCAATGCCAGCGAGCCAAAGGGGAGAGGCGGGCACCGGCGGGGCTATTAGAACCCTTACCAACCCCAGAACGACCTTGGGAGGCAGTGTCGATAGATTTTATGACTGATCTGCCGAAGTCCAAGGGGAAAACAGCCATCATGGTGGTGGTAGACCTACTAACAAAGATGTGCCACTTTGTAGCCTGCTCGCATGCAGTCACGGCGGAAGAGACAGCGAAGTTATTTGTAGAACACATTTTTAGGTTGCACGGGGTGCCATTGAGGGTGGTCTCAGACCGAGGAAAACAATTTACTTCCAGGTTCTGGAGGAAGCTCATGAGCTTACTGCAGGTGGAGGTCAACTTTTCGACTGCCCGGCACCCTGAAACCAACGGGCAGGCGGAAAGAGCAAACGGGGTCCTCCAGCAATACCTGAGGTGTTATGTCAATGACAGAGAGAATGACTGGGTAGAAAAGTTGGCGCTGGCGGAATTTGCCTACAACAATGCCGAGAATGTGTCCACAGGGATGAGCCCCTTCTTGGCTAATTATGGGTGTCATCCCAGGGCTTTCCCAGGGGGAGAAGGGGAGAGATGGGGTGTCCCGGCAGCCGAGCATTTTGTAGAAGAAATGGAAGCAATCCATCGTCAGCTCCAACTCAACTTAGAAAGGGCGAAGGAAGAATACAAGAGGCAGGCAGACAAGAACCGAAGGGAAGGTGAAACCATAAGGGTGGGAGATAGGGTGTGGCTGTCAACCCAAGGGTTGCCGTTCAAAGGAGGTTGTAAGAAATTAAGACCCAGGAGATTGGGTCCCTTTGAGGTCATTCAACAGGTCAACCCAGTGGCTTTCAGGCTCCGGTTACCCAACCACATGAAACTGCACCCAGTATTTCACAGGTCGTTACTGTCACCGTATGAGGAGGGACGAGAAGGGATGGCCACTCGGGGACCGGTCATAGAAGAAAGGGAATGCAGCAGCCATGTGGCAGAAATCCTCGACGCCAGATGGAAGGGGGATCAGGTGGAGTATTTGGTAGCGTGGGAAGGAGAACCGGAGTCAGAAAACACTTGGGTAATGGCAGAAGATATCAATGACGAGGTATTGATAGAAACGTTCCATCAAAGGTTCCCAAGGAAACCTCAGCCTGTGGAGAGGTTCCGGAGGGAATACTTTGGGACCACCGATGAGGAGGAGGAGTTGGAAGGATTCTCGGAATCGGAAGGGGAAGGGGAGATGGACTCTGAGGAGGAGGAGTACTTCGAGACCAGGAACCGCAACAGGTGGAGAGAAGTGTTCGGGACATCGGAAGATGAAGGAAGTTCATTCCGGGGTTTTGCCTCCTCACCGCCCGTAGAGGAGGGGGTGAGAGGGGATGAAGGGGGCCCTGGAGGGGAGGTGGATGTCAGGGAACTGCCATTGGAAGGAAGGGAAGTGAAAGGGCTCACACAGGTTGGGAGAGACTCAGCAGCTGAAGAGGGAACCAGTAGGGGGAGAGGAGCTGAGCTGAGGGAAAGGGAGCTGGAGGGATGGCTCAGAGACACTTCCAGCGAAAACAGTGGGGAGGTTTCAGGACCTCCTGAAAACCTCCTGAAAACCCACTCCTCGCCGGAAACTGTCACGCAGAGAGTCCAGAAGACGTGTTTCCGTTAAGGAGCTTTTATGTTGGAAGCGATTCCGAAAGCAACCACTGTCGGAATCTGCCAGCGACTGACGGAGCCATGTTTAAGGGGCTCCGTTACAGACAGAGGTTTGCAAACTTGACCAAACTCTGAGGGACTAGGATTTTACACACAAGCAGCTCATCGTCCCATCACACCTTTCTTGTAACAACAGGTGTTTAGGTAATTAATGATGTTACAATCTCCTAAGATTAATTTATACTTTTATGTTCAACATTAGGAAGTGGAGACCGCAATGACCATTTGCCATATGGGATCCATTGATGATTAAGCCTCACTGAATAAGTTTGATAAAGTTGTAATAGTGTATATAAATGAAGATGTGGAATACTTATTTTAAACGTTGTGAGTTTTATTCTAGAGTCTTTCTGTGTTTACAATGGTTCTCTCTATATGATATGAATTTACTCCCTTTTCTCTGGAATGCTTGATCACTCTAGTTCCAGATTCTCCCGGTCAGCTTTGACAGTTCCGCATATTCCACCAGCATCGTCTGCCATTCTTCGATTGTTGGTAACTCCTGCTGTTTCCATTTTTGGACTAATAAAATTCTAGCAGCTGTTGTGCATACATAAACAATTTTTGATCAACTCTTGATATTTCCCCACCTACCATTCCTAACAGAAAAGCTTCAGGTTTCTTTGGGAAGGTGTACCTGAACATCTTTCTTAATTCATTGTAAATACTGTTCCAAAATAGTTTAACTTTATCAGACGTCCCCCACATATGGTAAAAATCCCCTTCTTTAACCTTACATTTCTAAAAAGTCTTATTACTCATTCTATACATTTTTGCTAGTTTAAAGGTAAAGGGACCCCTGACCATTAGGTCCAGTCATGACTGACTCTGGGGTTGCGGTGCTCATCTCGCTTTACTGGCCGAGGGAGCTGGCGTACAGCTTCCGCGTCATGTGGCCAGCATGACTAAGCTGCTTCTGGTGAACCGGAACAGCGCACAGAAACGCCGTTTACTTTCCCGCCAGAGCGATACCTATTTATCTACTTGCACTTTGATGTGCTTTTGAACTGCTAGGTTGGCAGGAGCTGGGACCGAGCAACGGGAGCTCACCCCGTTGCGGGGATTCGAACTGCCAACCTTCTGATCGGCAAGTCGTAGTTGGTAGCGATCAAATACCATCTATATATCATTTTCATTATATTTTCCTTCAATGTCATGCCTGCAGTAAATTTCATACCCGTATTCCATAACCTTGACCATTTATCAAAGTCAATGTTATGGATAATGTCTATTGGCCATTATATCATTACTTCCTTAGTTTCCTCATCTTTTGTATGCCATTCTAGAAGTAACTCGTACATTTTAGATAGGATTTTTGTTTTACTTTCCAACAATTCGGTTTCCAGCTTGGCTCTAAATGTCTCAAAGCCATTCTTCCTTTTGTCTTTTTCAAATACATCATTAATTTGTTGATACTGTAACCCTAACCTGTTAGCTTATCACATGTTTCATCATATGGTTTCATTTTTAACACTTTATCCCTTTCTATTAGCAACTCCTTATATGTTGGCCAATTACCTTTCATATTTAACCGCTTGACTGAAATTGCTTCTGCTGGTGAAACCCACCATTGGTGTTTTATGTTCTAATACTTCTTTATATCTCATCCATACTTCATACAACGGTTTTCTTATTGTATGATTCTTATTGCATGATCCTCTGTGAACTCTGACTTTATCATACCACAAATATTCATGCCACCCAAATCTGTTTCCATAACCTTCTAAACCTACCTGTGTTTTCTAGTTTCATCCAATCCCTTAACCAAGTCAAACAGGATGCTTCATAATATATATTTAAATTCAGCAGTGAGAATCTGCCTCTTTCTTTTTTATCTGTAAGAAGTTTATACTTTACTCTAGGTTTCTTCCCCTGCCAGATAAATATTGACAATGCTTTTTGCCAAACCAAACTTTAAACTGTCCTGTTCCACTGATCATTGAGATTGTCTGAAACAGAAATAACATTTTGGGTAGCACATTCATCTTTATCACAGAGATTCTTCCCCAGAATGACAATTTCAGTCTATCCCAAATTTCTAAATCTCTTTTAATATCTTTCCACACAGGTACATAATTGTCTTTAAATAAGTTTATATTTTTGGGAATCAACCAGATACCCAAATATTTTACCTTTTTGACCACTGTGATTCCTGTTTTATCTTGTAATTCTTTAATTTGTTCCTGATTCATATTTTTAACCATCATTTTTGTTTTGGCTTTATTTAATTTAAAACTTGCCTATTGCCCAAACTCTTCAATCACTTCCAGTGCTTCCATTACACTGGCATGTCGCTCTTCTAATGTTATTTCTCTTCTAACTATATTTCTCTCATTATCTTTCAATTGATGCCCAGGAAGAAAGTCCACTTGTCAGAGACATGGTTGGCAGAGAGGAATCTGCAGAGGGGGAGGAAGAGGCAGAGGAAAACAGGAACTTGAGTTGTTCTCACAACAAAAGTGAGATAACCCCTCCTCACTCTGGACTGCTGCCTGTAAGTTTTTGCAGCAGCACAGAGATGAAGGAGCAGGATGCAGGTGGTAGTAGAGGGCTGGATTCAACTCCAGAGGAGAAGGAATTGGCTGCACCTGAGTCTCCAAGAAGCAGGAGGTGGAGCAAGCGATTAGAACAGAGGAAGACCAGCAGGAAGTGGGGGTAGGCTTATTCAGTGAGGCTTAATCATCAATGGATCCCATATGGCAAATGGTCATTGCGGTCTCCACTTCCTAATGTTGAACATAAAAGTATAAATTCTAAAATTATGGAATTATGATCCAAAAATGTCCTTGGCAATATCTCTGTACTTATTGTTCTTGGAGCTAAGTCCTTGGGAATCCAGACTTGGTCTACTCTACTAGAACTTGATTTGAATCAGAGAAAAATGTGAATTGTTTTGTTAATGGGTTTTTTAAGTCTCCAAATATCAATTAAATCATGATTATCCACCAATGAAAAAAGAGCCTTTGGGAGTTTTCCCAGGTTTCCCTCCCTTTTGCTTGACGTTCTGTCCATTTCTAACAACACCACTCCATTTAAATCACCCATCAAAATTACTTTCTGGTCCATATGGTCAAACAATTTTTCCTCCAATTCTTTATAAAAGTCTGATTTCCTCTCACTTGATGCATAGATCCCAACAATGATAAAGTTGTTGCCTTGCAGTGTGACTTGGACCCCTATCATTCCCCACTCATTGTCTTTAAACAATTCTTTTGCATTGTGTTTTCCTTTAATGTACAAAACCACTCCCCTTTTATTATTTACAGCTGAAGTTACAAATGCATTTCCCAATCTTTTATTTATTAGAACTCTTCTGTGTGTTTTTTAGCAACACGTGTTTCCTGTAAACAAATCATATCCGTTTTTTAAAAATCAATAAATGTTCGGTTTTCTTTCTTTTCACTTTCTAATTACGTCCATTAACATTCCATGATAATGCTTTATCCAATTAAAATTAAAATAATTTTATTATTATGATTGGGATTTTTCCTCTTCCTCTTTATCTTCTTCCAACTGTTCTCCAAGCACAGGTCTGTCCTCCTCCTTCCTCTCCAATTCTTTGGCATATTTCCTCCAAAATTTGGCCGTGTCCTGTGGATTCCTGATCTTGAATTTCTTATCTTTGTAATAAAAGGAGATTCCTTCCGGTAACTCTAACCTTTTTGCAATTTCTGTAACCAGTTTTATTCTCACATCCTCCCCTTCCTGTCCCAGGATTCCTCGAAATTTCAAATTTATTTGTTTCTTTCTCATCTCGAGAAATGCAGGATTGTCTCTCATGACTGGTGTTATGTGGTTGGCAGCCACTCCCAGTCACCCGTCTAGCTGCCGCATTCTGGATTAATTGCAGTTTCTGGGTCACTTTCAAAGGTAGCCCCATGTAGAGCGCATTGCAGTAGTCCAAGCAGGAGATAACTAGAGCACGCACCAGTCTGGTGAGACAGTCTGCAGGCAGGTAGGGTCTCAGCCTGCGTAACAGGTGGAGCTGGTAGACAGCCACCCTGGACACAGAATTAACCTGCACCTCCATGGACAGCTGTGAGTCCAAAATGACTCCCAGGCTGCGCACCTGGTCCCTCAGGGGCACAGTTACCCCATTCTGGACCAGGGAGACCCCACACCTGCCCTCCCCCTGTCTCCCAAAAACAGTACTTCTGTCTTGTCAGGATTTAATCTCAATCTGTTAGCCACCATCCATCCTCCAACCGCCTCCAGACACTCACACAGGACCTTCACCACCTCCACTGGTTCTGATTTAAAAGAGAGGTAGAGCTGGGTGTCATCTGCATACTGATTAACACCCAGCCCCGTTTGCCCGATGGAATTGACTGAAGGAGGGAGCGGTCTTCCCAAACACCAACAGAAGCAGCAACAGCAGCAGAAATAAACTGTCTGTTATGAAAAGGACATTGTGTAACTTGTGCAACCTGACATCTCCGCCAGATGCCCCTGTTTTATCAAATTATGGCTTCTGATTAATGGCTTCTGGTTTGGAGTGGAAGATTCTGCAGACGTCGCTGGCAAAGGAACACTGATCTTGCACCATGACCTAGCTGAACGGGACAGAGTTGGGGGACCCCTCCTGTTGCCCAGAACTGTATTCCTTAGAAGGCAGTCTGGGGTTTTATACCAGTGGTGGGCGGAGCCAGAGGCAAACAAGTAGGTGGAGCCAGGAGTGTGAACTACATTCCAGCTGTGCAAAAGTCATTCAATCTCCACATCCCTGTATACACACATCTCCACCCTTCCTCCAGAAAAACAAGAGGCATTTCATAGTTCAAATGTACATGTCATTCCTGCAAAATCACTTGAGGAGTGTGCGAGTCAAGAACAGTGAGGGCTGCAACCTGAGGATAAGGAGTACAGCCTTTGGAAAGTCCTGGGGGCCACACAGAGACATTTGGTCGGCCGCATTCAGCCACCAGGCCTGAGGTGCCTCATGTCTGTAGTGGATCAATCTTTGTCTTCCCTAAAATCACTGCTGAACAGAGTCTCCAAAAGCTGCTTCTATCATTGTAAGCCCCAATTGTTCAGCCAAACCTTTTGTCCCTCTTGTGGGGTTTTATTTGCCAGGCATTTGCAATTGTTTCATCACATTTGTTCTACTTAACAACATTAGATTATTCTTGTCTCTCAGTCTTACTCCTGTTTGAAGAATATGTAGTTTTTATTGCATTGTGTTGAGTGAAGAGTGGATTTTTCAAGGAAGGAAGGAAGGAAGAATTCAAGGGTCATCTTCCATGTGTTACCTTTGCTCTCTAGTTGTAGGAATGTGGAATCACAGAACTGTAGAATAGATTACCATTGTTGGAATGGATTACCATTCTTGATATTGTCACAAAAGTTGTCCCCCTCTATCTGCCAAGCGGTAGCAAGAGCCCATGGGGTTCCAGGCACTGACTCAGAGTCTGTGTTTCTTTGGAGAATTGAGACATGGCGGAGACTCATAGCTTTAATAAATATGCTTAATAATTTTTACACCTTAAATCTGCATGGAGTGAGTCCAGATTGTACAGTAGAGTTCTTTCCAGAGGAAGTCCAAGGCATCTCTCTTTGCCAGCCTTTAGGCCGCCTACCCAAGATGCATTCCAGTTCTTCTTCCTTCTTCTTATTCCCAGCAGCATTTGCTCAAAACTGTCTTTTCCTGTCACCTCACACCTGGTTCCCCTGGCAACCTTCCAAATCCCCAGTCTCTGTTCACACCTCAGGGAGGGGGGAAGGACCGTTCTCTTGCCTTGCCACTGGCCCTCTAGAGCAGCAGGTAGCAGCAGGAGGCCCCATTAGCTAAAATGGTGCTTCATGTTAAGAACAGTTTCAGGTTAAGAACCGACCTCAGGAATGAATTAAGTACTTAACCTGAGGTACCACTGTATCTGTTTTCAAAAATGAAAGAAAAGCAATGGCCACCAGTATTTCTCCAGTCAGAAGAGGTGTCCAGCTCCTCTGCCTTAATTTGCAACACAGAGAGCAGAGCAGAGAACCCAGGAGTCCTGAGTCTCGCTCTTCCCCAGCCGCTAGTCTCCACTCCACTCCTTTCTCAACAAGTAACTTAGTGCCTGATTCAGTACTCAGAAGCAAGCCTTGCTTTGTTCAGTGGGACTTAATACCCAGACATCAGAATGTAAGAAAATGGCCCCATTGAGGCCAGCATCCTGTTCTCACAGTGGCCAACCAGAGGCCTGTGGGAAACCCTCAAGCAGCAGCCAAACAAAAGATGACTTTCCCCTTCTTCCGTTTGCAGCAACTTTCAAAAGAGAAGGTCCTCAGTGGTGTGGGGAAAGGCACTCTGTGTATGTTCAGAGGCGGTCCATGTAAAACTTCCCTAAACAGGGAGGAATCCTAGGCCAGAGGTCCAAATTCAGCCCTCCAGAGCCCTCTGTATCGGTTCCTTATGACCAAGAGTCGGCAAGGTTTACCTCGCCTGGGCCAGTTCACTCCAGCGGAGATCCTTCTGTGGGTCGGAATATGTATGTGTGTGTGATTTTCAGTGTGTGATTTTTGGCATCTGTGTCTGTGCAGACGTGATTTTTGGTGTCTGCGCAAGCGCAGACACAATTTCCAACAACATAGAAGTATGTCCCTGCTCCGCACTACGCCGGTTTACTGCAGCGCACGGGGACTCTCTGAGCAGGTGGCTTGGTTTGGGGGCAGCTCATGGGCCGGTTAAATAACCCCCATGGGTCGCTTGTGGACCATTGGCCTTAGGTTGCCGATCCCTGCTTGTGACTCTCCCCAGACGGCACTCCTCAGCAGCCCTGCTTCAAATTCTCCTTGGTAGAATCTACACACATCTAAAAAATAGTGTGAAAATGCTTTTTTTTAAAAAAAAGTTTTGCATTGCCAATGGCCCTCTAGGGCCACCTTTTGTTCCTTAACGACCCTAGCTTGGCCAGGTCATTTTGCAGAAGCTAGTCCTGTAATTCCTCTACAGCTTCTATTCTGCCTTCATATCCCAAATAATCAACATCTTAGCATTTATTAATTTCTAGGGTTTAGGGGTACCACAAAATCTATAGTATTATATTGAATATGTAGTTCATGAGTTGTCTCCAATGCCAGTCCTATGGAGAGTAGTCCCATTGAAGTTAATGGGCATGGCTAACTTGGGTCCATTGATTTCAGTGGCTCAGATCTGCTGATGAATGAATGAAATCTTTATTGGAAAAAGCTATAAGCCATCACAATTGGTCACGATGCGTAGAATACAAATAACTGATTTAAAACTGAACAACAACAATAGCAAAGCATACATACAAAAATGCAAAAAATACACCTGCGTAAGTTAAGCACTCCACTTCTCACATTCCCCTTATGATACCTGTCTTGGTGCCTAGCTCTCAACTTACTTGCAGCCAAGGCAAATTTTGCAACCAGTGCAGTAGTAAATACGTTATTGCCAGCCAGCAAAATAGAGATTCGCTCAAGGGGAGTTCAGTTAGAAAGAGAGCAAAGGATGCAATTGAGGAATTCTTGTCTAGGGGACAAGGGCTTATAAAGGGCATCATAACAAATAGTGTTGAATGTCCTCCATGTCTCACGACTCACAGATGCAGAGCCTTTGGTACACAGGGTATTCCCATTAGATATGCAGAGGGCGTACAATGAAGCATGAGATTAATAAAGTACTCCTCCAGCCCAAAAGATGTTTTATATATTGGATACCATGATGAGTATGCTGTCTGGGAAAGTGAATGAAGGTCCCTCTATTTAGAGTCTGAATAATTTTTTTCTTTGATGCGTTGTTTGACTCTGTTAGAGGCAAGATTTGGTAGGGATTCCACATTAATCCCATAATAATGGAGAATCTTACTGACTGAGTTTGCCCAAGAGCTTTGGGGCATAGATTGCAATTGCTCTAAGAAGCATTTTTTAGGGAGCCTAGTATTACTCATGCTAGCCAACTTCAGCCAGTACTACATGCTACATGTACACTGGTTTGTCAGGAGATTAGCCCTGGTTCAGCTCTTAAAAAGGGGGTGGATGTGCCTTTGGGGGAATCAACAGAGACTTCAGGAAAGAGTTCTGCACCACTTCTAACGGGCGGCCATTACTATATCCCCAAATCTGTGCACCATACAATAATTGTGGCACAATCTTCTTTTGAAATACCTCAACTGTGGGGGCAACTATACCCCCCCCGAACTCTGGAAAACCATAATGAAGAGTGAGAGGATTTCAATTTAGCTGCGAGTAGGTGTGGCTTCCAGGACAGTTTTGAATTAAAACCCAAGCCAAGGTACTTATAATAGCATTGTTGTTCAATAGGTTTATTGCCTGAGTAGAACTGAGTTGGGTATAACCCTTAGTATGTTGCAATCACAGCCCAAATAGGTGGGGTCCTGGGAAGCAAACAAATTGCTTGGTTTTGGGAGGGAGAATCAGACCCCAAGGCGGTGGCCATCCAAAATAAAATTTTATTATATATATATGAGCCATACATGCAATTGGTTGGGATTGATCACTGTCTTGGAGCGCTAATTCCCCTCCCTTCTGCCTTCCTCTGTGCTCCACAACACAGCCCTTCCAAACCCACATGCAGGTTCCAGCAGTTCAGGTGCTCCCAAACCCCCTTCCTCACCCCCATATCCCGAGGACGGTGGCTCCTAGGGCTGCCAGGAGAGGGCAAAGTTGAAGGCTGAGCCCTTGGAAACCTGACCGCAGGGGGACTAGCCATTCTGTACGTTCAAGTTTATCACCCTCATCCTCATCCTGATCATAAAAGAGGTTTGGGTTGGCGATGTTCCTCACATCATAAGCTATTTTGACAGGAGCTGTTGGGTTGATTCCCTTGTTCGGAATGTCAACCTCCTCCTTGTTGCAATTGCTGCCTGAACAACAAGACCCTGACTCGCTGGTGATATTTATAGGGCCGAAGGATTGGCTCTCAGACACATCGCAGGCTGGGCGCTGGCAGGTCCTGAAGATCATGGACACGAAAAGGGGTCCTGTTGTGGGAAGGGAAGGGAAGACAAGAAAGGCACAAAATGTTAGGCATGAGGGCTGTTGCCCCTCTTCTCCCAGAATGCAGTAGGACGCCACAGAGAATCCTGAAGAGTGTAGAGCCCGAGGGGTAGCCCACACCCATGAGTATAGTGTGACCAAGGCTCAGACAACGTGCCTAAATTTTTATTAGGGGGCAGGTCCCCCTACATCTTTGAAAAAGCGGCCTGCTTTGCCTTAGAGTGGCAATTCTGAGGTGAAAATCTGTGGGAGTAAGTTCTTCAGAGGAGCAAACTCTGAACTGACATAACGTTCGGTTTTAATTATTTTAATTTTAATTATTTTTAAATTAAATTAATTATTAAATATTTATTCTAACTGTGCAATATATTTTATTCTCTTTTATGTCTTTTATCTTTTGTATTGGTTTTGGCCACAAACATAAATCATATTTGCACATAAGTTGTTTATTTTAAAGTTATTGTGGCTTTTTTTTTTACATTGGATCAGATTGCTCTTATTAATGATTGATGTTTCATTATGTTTTTATATGTTCTGGAAGCTGCCCAGAATGGCTGAGGCAACACAACCAAATGGGTGGGGTATAAATAATAAAATTGTTGCTGTTGTTGTAGTTACATGAAAAGGAATACATCTATGTCATCTCCATCAAGCGGCCTCAGGCACATCTGAACAGGGGTGAGATACATTTATTTCATTTAGAAGCAGCTTGTCACATCCCAGTTTTCAGTGTGCCAATATTCTCAAAGTAGGTTGCAGGTGATGATATTATTATTATTATTATTATTATTATTATTATTATTAGGCACCATTAAGATGTCACATCATCAAAACACCCCCTGCAATCAGTGGATCAACCTCAAAGGGGAATAAATCAGCAGATAATTGCTAAACTAGAGAGAGTACCACAGTGAAGCTGTAAATCAGTCTACACCAATTTGGTGCCATTCATATGTCATGGACTCAAACTGCCATCAGCCCCAGCCAACTTCTAGAGAGCACTAGAGCTGGCAAAGGCTGTTGTAAAGAAAGCAGTCTTCAAGTGAGAAGAAGGCAGAACAGTTTGCATTCTGCATCTGCTATCGGCCACTTGCGACCAAGTGCCAGGATGGCACCTGACATCAACAACTGGAGGAGGTGCATGCCTGAGGATCATCAGATCTCAACTGTTTCCACACACTAATACCACATCCTGTAGAATTCTGTCCGTTATATTTTATCTGCACAATCAGAATGAATTTCAGGAACCAAAATGCTTTTTCAGGAGCAGGAGCAGCGAACAACGTTCTAGCTAATTGTTTTCGCTTGTCTTCACTTACCTCATCCCACTGCCCTACTCACTGCTGTGAAGAATATTCTTACGTTACAAATGACCTGTGTCACCATTAAGAAAAAGAGGTAGGAATAGGCCAAGATATATGTGGACTGTCCCTAGATCTAGCCAGATGTTTAACTGAGAATCAATCACAGTCAGTCCATCATTTGAAGACCAAGACTTTAGAGCCGTCTTGCCCCCCAATGGAAACTGGACATTCTGTTTTGGCGACTGTCACCTTGGTTTAAGGAGCCATTTGGCACCTTGATTATATATCTGAGTTTCTAACACGTGGGCAGGTGAAATTGTTTTGACTTTGTGCCTAAAACCTAGGTGCATTCCATAACCAATTTACCATCATGGAGAAGGAAGGCCTTGTTTCTGGTCACCAACCATCACTTCTTTGAATTAAAGCACAAAAACACCCTTTAAATAATGTATTTAGAAGAGAAAGAGGGCATTGGTATGGTAAAATTAGAGGATGTCAGGAGTGGAGCAATTTCAGGCTCCCTCTCCACTTTCTCCCATAATTTGAGCATTGCACCCACCTAATCTCCAAAGGAAAAGACACCTTCATAGGTTGGGATGTGGAACAGTTAATTGCAAGGCATGCTTCCCGACAAGTCCAGCAGGGGGCAAAATGTTTTGCAGGCCAGGAACTGTGGAATAAATTTCCTAGGGCGAACTCACCTACTGAAATGCTCTTGGTGCCATTGTAACACCGGTTGTAGCGCCTGCTGCATGTCATAGTCTGCTGGACGGTTTCACCGGGGCCCCAAGCAAATCCTGAGTAACACTGGTTGGAGCCGCTTGGTTCAGCTGCTGGAATAGGAAATCAAAATGAAGAACAAGGGGCCTGTAGAGCAACATTCACCCCATTAAGCTGCTAAAGTGGGGCTGGGTGGAAAAGGGTGACTCCCTTTTATAGGATTCCCCCCCCCCATTATTCCGTCTCTTCAATAACGATTGGGGGTGATATTTCGGTTTGCTTTGCATATCAAAGTGAACCTATTTAATTTGCGCTTTTCAAAGCAATCAGTACCTTAATTGTACTCAGGCTACAATTGTACTCAGAGCGAGAGGACATTCGATACAAGATGTTAATAAAGAATGGATAGTATTTAAATATTATCTCAATAGTTACTGTGATAACTAAAGTCTCCTGGCAGATATTGAATGAGTCTTGTAACATAATGTAACGGTGGAGGAAAAACAGAATTAAGAAGGAGAAAAGCAATTCTAGGAAACTGTGTAAAATTCAAAATCAAAATGCAAAATAGTACAATGGGTATAGTCGGAAGGTTTCTTTTTTCTTAACATACTTTTTTCTACTTCTTTTTCTTTTCTTTTCTTTTCTTTTTTCCCTCTTTTCAATGTGTGTAATTTGTTGTATTATTGTAGCACCCTGCTTGTGGTTAACGCTTAGCTGGAATGAAATATTCAACGCAGCAATAGAGAAATTAAAATAATAATTTATTTGTCAGACAAATAAATGAGAGGCACAGTGGTATATGGTTACCAAGCTCTGGCCTGGTCTCCTGCCATTATGGCCAGCACTTATATTCCCTCAGCCCAGCCCCCTTGCTCCTCCTTTGGCTGCCTCTGTCCAATCAGCCTGGTTGAATTTCCTATTGGCTGATTGCTATAACCAATCCTAAAAGATACACCCATTTCCTATTGCCTTTTATGGGATACAAAAAGCTATATATTCTTCTATCTATAAATGACAAATAAGTAGTCATATATCTTACATTTGTCTCAACAAAGAACCTTAATTACCAGCTCACCTCTTGCCCTCCTTTCCCTATTGCCCTCCAAAACAGATGGTTAATAGTTTTAAATTTTTATCTTAAACAGATGTCAGAGATCTTGGGTTCACATTCTCATGCATCATCAATGAAAGATCTCCTTTTTGAAGGTCTTTAAACAAAGGCCTGACAACCATATATCAGGAGTGCTCGATGGCGTCTCCTGTCTGGCAGGGGGCTGGGCTCATTTGCCCCTCTGGTCTCCTACAGCAATATGACTCTATGAAATAAGAATTTAACATTTCTTTCTTTCTAGATCCTTTGCATAATTACATTTAAGCCAGTATATTTCATACATTATCATAGATAGCTTTTTAGAAGAAAAAAACCTTCTCAAAGTAACAGGAAGGAATCAGTTTACAGCCTCAAAATAAAATAGGAAAGAAGCCTCTTCTTCTGTTTACACTTCTCCAGCCAGTTGCTTTCTTTTCAATTTGCTCTTGGCCTTTAACCTTAGAAAGATATGGCTCAAGTTTAATGATTTTACTATTTACCAACTCTTAATTATGTAGGGTGGTGTAACCTTGCTCTCAGCCTGTAATTCCCTTTTTACGACTTTGAGAATTGTTTTCTGCTATAAATCAGGGGGCCCCCTTGTCCAGGAGGATAAACATCTTGCCAAAGTACTTAGGCAGCTGGTCTTCTGCCTGGCATAAAACATTTGAAAATCTTTAAGCTCATTTTAAAATACAGACCCTAATCAAACTATAAGCCTTGATAAAAATGCAGGCTATGATTAGATGCCTCATTATTTGTGGTGTGCAATGTTTGTATTTTGTGTATTTTATGTTATATGTACAATAAAGGAATTTTAAAAGTAAAAAAAAAAAGTGCTCAGGGTAAACCCACTGAAATGAATGTGTATGAGTATAGGTCGATGTGTGAAGAAAGAAGGAGCTATCATTCGAAATTCACACTTTCCCAAATTTTCCAAGGCAGTTCTCCAACTTATAAGTGTGTGCTGACACCCTTGCCTTTCTCCACTTGCCAAACCCACCAGACCCTTCATCAAGCCCCACACCTGAGCAAGTCCCCTCCCTTTACCCCTCACTCATCCCTCACCTAACCCCCCTCCCAGTTCATCCCTCCCCTACAGGTCACTCCATGTTCCCACTCTCCTCACAGCTTCCTCCAAACCTTTCCCATGCTCTCACAGCTAAATCACATCCTAAAGCACACTGTTTTGTACATTTATTGAGAAGCGTGTTAGCTTTCTTTGGCACACAAGCCCAAGGGTTGGGGAAGCGGGCCATTTGCCTTAGAAATCTACAAAATTGAATTGTTCAAGCTATTGAAAACCTATTGGCCACCACCCACACAACAAGTGAAACTGTGAGTCAGAATTCCTACTAAAAAAATACCTCCGTCCTCTATAGGGGTCCTGGGAACTTCCCTCGTTTCTGTTTTCGCATTGCAAAGGTCATCAAAACAGTAGCTCTCATTGAACTGGATGGCAAAGTGTCGGTCACCAGAGGTTATAAATTCTGTTTCATTCTTAAGGTCCTTGCTGGCGCAGCCTTTGTAGCTCACTATCAAAACTTCTTTATCTAAAACAAGGGGAGATGCATATATACAAAAAATAGATTGATGCAGTGGCAGTTTTCCAAAGACAATTTTTGCTCTGGGTGGGGGTGATTTTTACATTATTTGGTTTCTGCTATCACATTTGAAATAGGCATAGTTCTCTGTGATGTCAAAACCCAGACAAACTTACAGAAGGTCGCTCTTGTAACACTTCATTGTGGACAGGAATCTGTCCCTCCAGATTTAATAGAATTGTAGAGTTGGATAGGACCACAAGTGTTATCTGGTCCAATGCCAAATATTGGATTCCAGTCACATCATCCCCAGCCAGCATGACCAATGTTTAGGGATGGTAGGAGTTGAGATCCAACAAAATCTGGAGGGGCCAGAGGTCCCTTGTCTCTGCAGTAAACTCTGGCTTAGTGTTACATCTGAACTGGGTCTGTGACAACTCTTAACAATAGCTATGGGTTTTTTTATTATTATTTAAAAAGAAAGCAATGGAAGAGATAAGTTTGTCCAAAAATATGCAAATATAAAATAAGAGGAATCAAAGCACATTTTAAGTATCTTAATTCTGAATGCATGCAACGCTTCATTTCAGGCCCCAATTCAAGCCTGAAATGATGCTTTGCATGCATTCGGAATTAAGGTACTTAAAATATGTTTTGATCCACTAGGAATTTTAGGGGTTGCAAGTAATTGCATGCTTTTCCTCTGTCAAAAATCTTGCAGCCACACAGGATCCATCTGGCGGAGCAGCACTTACCTATAGTTAATGTAAGTTGTGCATCTGTGCAAACGTTCTGAGCACTGGAGCAGTTGATAATGCCACCCACTGCGGAGACATACACTGTGGTGTTGCCCTTGTGCGGAGTGAAATGATTCACGGTGCTGGAGCTATGACAGCTCAAGGCAGAAATTCCTGAAAAGAAGTGTGGGGAGAAAGGGTATGAGATCCTGGAAAGGCTATCAGCAATGTCATCCTGCCTTGAAATCACCAGAGACTAGAAATTGGTTTCCCCCTTTTAACATGAAAGCAGAAGTTCTTAGGAAGCAAAGATTTGCGCCAAGTGCCTGTTCTGAACCGCAGGCCCAAAGGAGGGGCCTGAGTGAGTGCTTTGATGAGTGGATACCAAAGAAGGATGAAGAAAAAAAAGCCAGAATGGCCAGTCCTAGAACTTTATTAAAGAAAGATGTAAGCTCACAGCACAGTGTGCAGAGCTTCACTGCCTTCACAGATGCAGGACGGACTCTGCAACAGTGAAATGTTGACATGACTAGTCCACACCCAAGCAAACTTTCCTACAGAATGGATACACAGAGCAGCATGCATCAGTTTTCTCCAAATGTCCCATCACACCTGGCCAGCGAGGCCATAGGTGGCAGCTATTGAAAGCTTCTCCTTTCTCAGTGCATGTTGGTGTTTCAAAGCTCAGTGGCAGCTGGTGCAATGCCAAAATTTGGCACCTCCCTGCCAACTGCCTTTGCTTGGACTTCATTCAACACCTTGAAATATACTGGAATACCTCCTTGTCCATGTACTGGCATCTGCGTGCAGATGCAGCAATCATGTGAGTCAGTGTTTGCTGCTGAACGATACATCCAATTGCAGCAGAAACCTTTGCTGTCTCCTTCACGATGGCCAAACTCCCCAAGCTCCCAGTCCACATGTGGTATTGGAACATCCTGGCACAATGGAGACAAGCCAGCTTAGGAGTTCCAGGACCACACACAGTAGGATAACAATGACCACCACTATCTACTCAGGGGCAGCCTGCTAATGGGCAAACAAATATTGGTTAGGCTCAACCCAAGGCACATCCTCTGCCAGCACCAGCATTGCACTAGTAGCTGTCCCAGCCATGCTCAGAATTTCAGTGGCCAGCAGTTGGAGTTGAGCCCACTTCCCCCAGCCTGATAGGGCAATGTCTGCAGAGCTTGCAGGACCAGTTTTGTTGTTGTTTAGTCATTTAGTCGTGTCTGACTCTTTGTGACCCCATGGACCAGAGCACGCCAGGCACCCCTGTCTTCCACTGCCTCCCGCAGTTTGGTCAAACTGATGTTGGTAGCTTCAAGAACACTGTCCAACCATCTCATCCTCTGTCGTCCCCTTCTCCTTGTGCCCTCAATCTTTCCCAACATCCGGGTCTTTTCCAGGGATCAGTTTTACTTCTCCTCAATAGTTGGGGTCTATCATGCCCCCGAGCAATTGCACTCCGTCCAGGGCCCATATAATCAATTGTACACCAGGGTGCATTTTCCACACTCGAATAATAATAATAATAATAATAATAATAATAATAATAATAATATACCCCATCCATCAGATTGTGACTCCCAACAAAATATAATAATAATAATAAAGTGATAAAACATCAAACATTAAAAACTTCCCTAAACAGGGCTGCCTTCAGATGGCTTCTAAAAGTCAGATAGTTGTTTATTTCCTTGACATCTGGTGGGAGGGTGTTCCACAGGGCGGGTGCCACTACCGAGAAGGCCCTCTGCCTGGTTCCCTGCAAAATCACTTCTCACAGTGAGGGAATTGCCAGAATGCCATTGGAGCTGGACCTCAGTGTCTGGGCTGAATGATAGGGGTGGAGATGCTCCTTCAGGTATACTGGGCTGAGGCCATTTAATATACAGGAACTGGAAAAGACTTTTGCTCTTCCACGGGGGACCCCCTCCCAGTCTGCCAATTGTTCATCAGCCATACCACATGGGGGCCCACTCCTTCAGGGATTTGGGTGACCCAGGCAGAATTCGGAATTGCTGTTCCAATAATATGCTCATGCATTCTGCGGCTCTAAAGCATGATACACAGCTGCTCTCCAAGAAGTGGGTACCGGGTTTCAGTTCCTTTGAGGAGCTGTTGCTGAAACACACCCAGCCCACTGCTCATTCTGCCCTCAGCGAGAGCCTGCAAATGGGTAGCTTGTAAAACAAGGGCTTTTGCTTCCAGCAAGTTTCACAAGCTGCTACAATTCTTTCACTTTGTTGCCAGAAAAATGCCAATTGCAACCCGTCCTTTCTTTTCTCTATACATCTGTTGGGTGCCACCCTATGCTCTACTATATGTCCCCTGGGACACACATAGAATAAGTGCACCCTTATTTCACCTCCATGGTCCTTGACCTTTGCCCAACCACTTGGCACTGCAGGTGGTCTTGCATATCCTTAACACACCAATCCAGAAAAGTTAAATCATCAGAGACAAGCATGGCATACAATAAGGAAACACAACTGACCTTGGGGCAGGGCTTGGAACATCCCTAGAAAAAGCGAATAGGTTTTGGGACTCATGAGCAAGGTGAATATAATAAAAAAGAAAGCACTACCTAATTCATCTACAATTTGGGAAATTTTACAGTGCCCCCTGCCCCAAGCGTGGTTGCTTGGTTGCTGCAACTTTAAAAGCAAAACTTGAAATGTTTGTAATTTTTTTCTGTATTTCTGTAATTGTTTATTCACGTGTTAAGAGTTCTTGGCTTTTAATTACTGTTTTACTGAAAGCTTAGAAGTATGATTTGGGTCAAAATAATGAGAATCAATTTGAACCAAAATAAAAAATAAAATAAAAATGAGTGGAGGCAGAACGCTCCATAGGAGCACGTTTCACAGTTCCTAGTCTGACTGCTTTTACTGCACTTGCTTAGAGGCAGGATACAGAATCTTAACTGACAGCTGTCACTCAGCGGAAAGAGCTGAGACACCCCTTCCCCACTTGTCCCTCTTCAGCAGGGAGGGGAGCAGAAGGCTCAGGTCTTCTTCATTTCCTGTTTCTCCCTGGGTAGGTTTTCCCACAATTTTAAAAACACTACATCAGGCTGCTTAGCATTGCCTCTCTACTGAGTGCCAGCAGGAAGCAAGTCAAACCACAAATCACTTTCCGGGAAAGCTCCTGGGGGACATGACTCCGCCTTCTCTTTACTTGATGCTGCCCAGACCTTCTCCTCCTTGCAGACAGGGCTAAACTGACGTCATAAAGACACTCCCCCCCAGCAGCAGTCCCAAAACAGACAGAGGACCCTGCCACTGGGGCGGGGCTGCTCATAAAAGATTAGTATGCATCAAAGCAGAAAAACAGATTTCAGCACAGACAGGAACAGCCAGCCTACCACGACCACAGTGTCCCTTCTCCCACAAACTTAGTCCCTCGAGGGCAGTGGTTATGGCTGCTGGATCTGGCACGACAACGGACCAGTCCAATGCCTTCACCTTAGGCAACCGCTGAATCCCAGTCCAGCCCACCCCATCCTTATTTTGGCATCCTGCCAACTACGTCAAATGTCCTGAACTGCAGGCTCAGAGGAAGGCCTGAGCAGTTGGTGTGACGCAGGGATACCAAAGAAGGATGCGCCAAACAATAGAATGACCAGTCCTAGAGCTTTACTAAAGTAACTGATAATACAACATGCAGAGTCTCACTGCCTTTACAGATGTGGGACGGATAGTGCAACTGTGAGAGGTCGTCATGACACCCAAACGTTCAGCCCGGACACTGAGATCCAGCGCTGAGGGCCTTCTGGTGATTCCGTCATTGCGATAATGAAGGTACAGGGAACCAGGCAGAGGGCCTTCTCGGTAGTGGCATCCGCCCTGTGGAACACCCTCCCATCAGATGTCAAGGAAATGTGCAGCTATCCTATTTTTAAAAGACATCTGAAGGAAGCCCTGTAGTTTTTAATATTTAAAGCTGTATTGTTTTTAACACTCGATTGGGAGCCGCCAGAGTAGCTGAGGAAACTCATCCAGATGGGCGGGGTATGTATAAACAAACAAACAAACAAACAAACAATAAAACATTCACACAGCCTATATGCGCAAAGCAACATGGGCTAGTTTGCCTAGCACCTCCCATCAAACCTGGCTGGCCAGGCCATAGGGGGCAGCTATTGAAAGCTTCCTCTCTCTCTGGACCAGCATCCCACAGCCCACAGATAAGCACAGCATCAAAGCGAGCGAATCGGCATATATCAGAGCAAGTGAATATGAGCATATAGGAGCTCATTCTCTCAAGAACTGCCAATTATTTGGGGGGCCGACTACCAATACGGCATTTGCAGGCCTTCTGGAACATTTCTCCTTTGGTGGTTCAACACAATGCCACACCCATTAACATGGATGTGCCTCACGAGCACAGAGTACACACAAAGCAGTCTGCTTTCTCAGTTAATGATCAGTTACAGCTCTTTTCTTCTTTACAGAGCTGAGCATCAAAACATAATGTCATCATGGCACTTCCAGATGGGCTAGTTGTCTCAGTGTCCGGCTGTTAACCTGAACTTCCTAGTGCATTAATCCTGTCATTTTTCTAACCATGCAAAACGTCTCCTTAGTGCTCCATAAACTGATTTTATTTTGCCCACTCCCCTGCACTTTTCATGCATCATACTTCAATGTGAGAACACAGGAACTAGGAACATAAGAACAACCTGCTGCATAAGGCCAATGGCCCACCTAGTCCAGCATCTTGCTCTCCCATTGGCCAACCAGATGCCGTTAAGATACCCAAAAGCTCTTCCTCTTCCTTCCTGTGGTTTCACAAGCATCACTGCTTCCAGCCATCAAGGGAGAGCATAGCCATCATGGCTAGTAACCACTGAATCTTAGCATCATGAAATTGTTGAGCTGGAAGAGACCATGGGGGTCATCAAGTCCAACCCCCTGCAATGCAGGAATCTTTCACCCAACGTGGGGCTTGAACCCACAACCCTAACATTAAGAGTCTCATGCTCTACCAGCTAAGCTGTCCAAGCTCTTGAGAAGAACAAGGGAAGTCAAGCTGAAAGGCAGGTGGGTGGACATCCCTGTCTCCTGTAGTTTAACTTTGAACTGTGTGAAGAAGGTCTTTTATCTGTCCGGAATCTGCCAACTTTCAGTCTCGCTGGGTGTCCACGATTTTTAGTGCTTTGAGACACACACACACACACACAGAGAGAGAGAGAGAGAGAGAGAGAGAGAGAGAGAGAGAGAGATGGTTCTCTACCCACTTTCTCCATGCCACACACAATTCTTGAGCTTCTATCCTGTGAACTCTTTCTCATATTTTCTCTAAACTAAAAAGTCCCTAGTGCTGCAAATTTTCCTCATAGGAGAGTCATTCCACCCCCTTGAACACTTTTGGTTGTCCCTTTCTGAAATGCTTCCATTTACCATGGAATTCCTTCTTGTTTCTCCGTGCAAATCTAGTTGGTGCCCACCCAACCACCCAGGTCTGCAACTCGAGGACATTCCAATAGCAATAACTGGTACCTGAAATAAGAAAGGTCATCGCCAGCAGTCCTTGCAGCACAACTATTGCAGCTCTCCATCTCAATGCGACACCCTCCATGGTCTGAAGCCGAGAGGCCCTCCAAGCCAAACAACCAATTTCCTGATGAGTCGTGGAGGAAAAGGAAAAGCAGTCTATGATCTGAGAGAGTTGGGCTGTTTGGCTTTATTGCGCACAAATGTGCTGGGTAGACATTGACAGGAGAAACTTACCAAGGAGACAGGAGCCGTTCTGGTGAGCTCAGGATTACACAAAAAGTAAGAAGGTTGTGCAACAGGGGCGGACCCATATTTTCATATTTATATGGAGTCCCATGTGAGCCCCTGAGTGATAGCCAACCAGTTGCGATGGTGCAAAAGGAGACTAGCCTCTCTTGCTCTCCTTGCCCTCTTCTCCCATCCTATTTTCCTCTCCTTTTTCTTCATCTGATGTTCTCTCCATGCCAGAAAGAAATGAAGAATCACAAAAACAGTCGGGCAGACCTCTAGGGATTCCCACCCTCCTTTCCCTCCCTCCTTCCCCCTTTCTATCTATTTTTCTCAAGCAGAAAGACAAATTCGAAGTGGGGGGAGGGGACTGCCCAAAACAGCTTGCTGCTACCACTTCCGTCTCCTCTCCCTAGCTCAGTGTCCTGTGCTGGGGAACTGCCCACCCTTGTCTAAATCCAGCTTTAACAACGGACTTCAGCCAACAGACCAGGAAAACAAGAGTTGTTAGAGGCGAAACATTTCTGCCCAGAAAAGTCAAGAAAATGAGCATGCACACAAGTGGTGTTTAGCCATAACGTTGTGTTGGTTGAGGATCAATAAACTTTGTTGGAATCCTTGGGATTCTTTGGGTGCATAGCTTCTGGATAGCTCAGCTGGTTAGAGCGTGGTGCTGTCAATGCCCAGGTTGCAGGTTTGATCCCCATTTGGGATAGCTGTATATTCCTGGACTAGATGATCCTCAGGGTCCCTTCCAACTGTACCATTCCACAATTCTATGAGAAAGGTGAGTGGCTTGTTCTGGATGGGGGCCGCCCTGTCTCTGAAGGAGTAGGTACAATGAGCAATGGATACTCTGCAGTTGGAGCAGTTTTTACACGCCTGTTACATGAACATAGGCCTGTAGTGCTTCAGTTAAAGCATCCAGAACTCCATTGCCAAATTTAATCCAGAAATACATGCTGGACTGTTGTGATTCAGCAAGGGAGGCAGAGGTAAGTATAAAGCAATTGTGGCAACAGAGACTGTGGGATGCCTATCCTGGCTGCTTTACTTACCACCATAAACAGAACGAGCCAAATGCCCTCTAGATAGAAAATGAGTATGATAACCAACTCGGGAAGGCAGCTTGTCAGTATGTTTTAGGTTCTTCTTATTTTCCAGAACTGAATTCTGCTTTGACTTTGAATACGTGTCAACTAAGGGATCTACAAGAGAGGGACGCGGGTGGCGCTGTGGGTTAAACCACAGAGCCTAGGACTTGCCGATCGGAAGGTTGGCGGTTCGAATCCCCGTGACGGGGTGAGCTCCCGTTGCTCAGTCTCTGCTCCTGCCAACCTAGCAGTTCGAAAGCACATCAACGTGCAAGTAGATAAATAGGTACTGCTCCGGCGGGAAGGTAAACTGCATTTCCATGTGCTGCTCTGGTTCGCCAGAAGCAGCTTAGTCATGCTGGCCACATGACCTGGAAGCTATACGCCGGCTCCCTTGGCCAATAAAGCGAGATGAGCGCCGCAACCTCAGAGTCGGTCACGACTGGACCTAATGCTCAGGGGTCCCTTTACCTTTACCTTTAAGGGATCTACAACTAATAGAATGGATCTACAACTAATAGGAAACACCAATTTCCCGCTTGGTATCTGCTCTTGAGGACAGAGCATTTTAGACCAAACTCTCACTAGTTTCCTTAAGAAATGCCTTTACAGTAGTACCTCAGGTTAAGTACTTAATACGTTCCGGAGGTCCATTCTTAACCTGAAACTGTTCTTAACCTGAAGCACCACTTTAGCTAATGGCGCCTCCTGCTGCTGCTGTGCCGCCGGAGCACGATTTCTGTTCTCATCCTGAAGCAAAGTTCTTAATCTGAGGTACTATTTCTGGGTTAGCGGAGTCTGTAACCTGAAGCGTATGTAACCTGAAGCGTATGTAACCCAAGGTACCACTGTATTGAGCTGCATTTCCAAGTGATATCCACCACACAAACAAACAATATTATTAGTAGTATTATTTATTGATTTTATATACCGCCCTATACCCGGAGGTCTCACGGCGGTTCACAGAAAAGATCAACATAAAAACCGCAACATATATAATCAAAATAAAAACAACAACCCAATAACACCTCCCCCCCCCCCAAAGAGCCACATTTTAAAATGGCATAGGATGTCAATCAGAACAACCAAAGGCCTGGTTAAAAAGGAATGTTTTTGCCTGGTGTAGAATGAAGGTGCCAGGTAAATTTCCCTGGGGAGAGCATTCCACAGTCAGGGAACCACTGCAGAGAAGGCCCGTTCTCGTGTTGCCACCCTCTGGACCTCTCAAGGAGCAGACACACGAAGGAGGGCCTCGGAAGATGATCTCAGGATCCTGGTGGGTTCATATGGAAAGAGGCGGTCCTTGAGGGGTTGGCACAGGTGTTGCAGGTCACTGAAGCAGCTCGCTCACCCTCCATGTCCCTTGGTCCTATGAACACCGTGAGACAGCAGCCCAGCCCCTGCTCAAACTATCCTGCTAAACACCCTCGAAACACATTCATTTGTGAGGCCTGTTTGTGAACACTTGGTTGAGAACTCCCAGTAGCAGCAAATGAGCATAGATACACAGAAAATAGTAGCTCTCGCTTAGGGTTTGCCATATTTCAAAAAAACTGTAATTCCAGACACAAAAGCTTCATTTATTTATTTATTTTTGAAAAATCTAAAAATAAAAATTTGCTTTTCAGCTATTTTTAATGCAATTTGCCAAAATCCACTCTCATACATGCAGATTTTCCCAGGCATTCCAACGCTTTCTGCCCAGACACTGGTTTACAAGGGCCAAATACCGGCTGTGTCTGGGAAATTAGAAGGGTGTGGGGCTATGAGGATCCATAGCTGTGTGACTATAACTACTGAGTGAAAACTAGAGCTGTCCCTATTTAATCATGCTGCAAATAGGGATGTTCTGTCACTTTCAGTTTTCTCCGCTCCCCATTTATCTATGATTAAATTCAGCTCTCCTTTTATTTTTAAATTCAGCCAGCCTTTTATTTCAGGGGCTGGTGATCCTAGGCCAGAGACCTCTCTATCTATTCCTTATGACTCTCCCCAGACTACACACATCACCAGCCCTGCTTCAAATCCTCCTTTGTGGAATCTACACACATATTAAAAAATGCTGTGAAAATGCTTGTTTAAAAAAAGGTTTTGGAAAAAAATACATCAAATTTTCCATAGCTCACCATCACCATCTAGTGTCAAATTTCTTTACTGCACTTTACAACACACTTTTTCTTTGTAGCTGTATAGCTGAGCCCCTTGTCTGTTTTCGCCTGGCTGGAATGTGTCCCTGGACTGTGTTGGGTAAGTAGGAACAGCTGGGACATATGCTTCCCTCTTGGAAGCACACCCAACCTGAGAAATAAACAGCAAACTTGAGAAATAAACTTGCATTACAAAACATCCATTGTGTAACTTGTGCAACCTGACATCTCAGCCAGCTGGCCCTGTCTTAATCAAATTATGGCTTCTGATTGATGGCTTCTGGTTTGGAGCGGAAGATTCTGCAGACGTTGCTGGCAAAGCAACACTGATCTTGCACCATGACCTAGCTGAATGGGACAGAGTTGGGGGACCCCTCCTGCTGCCCAGAACTGTATTCCTTAGAAGGCAACCTGGGGAGGGATTTATACCAGTGGTGGGTGGAGCCAGAGGCAAAGAAGTGGGAGGAGCAAGGAGTGGGAGCTACATTCCAGTTGTGCAAAAGTCATTCAATCTCCACATCCATGTATTCACACATCTCCACCCTTCCTCCAGAAAAACAAGAGGCATTTCATAGTTCAAGTGTACATGTCATCCCTGCAAAATCACTTGAGGAGGGTGCGAGTCAAGAACAGCGAGGGCTGCAACCTGAGGATAAGGAGTACAGACTTTGGAAAGTCCTGGGGGCCACATAGAGACATTTGGTGGGCCGCATTCAGCCACCAGGCCTGAGGTGCCTCATGTCTGTAGTGGATCAATCTTTGTCTTGCCTAAAATCACTGCTGAACAGAGTCTCCAAAGGCTGCTTCTATCATTGTAAACCCTACTTGGTGAGTAAACATTTTGTCCCTCTTGTGGAGTTTTATTTGCCAGGCATTTGCAATTGTTTCATCACATTTGTTCTACTTAACATTAGATTATTCTTGTCTCTCAGTCTTACTCCTGTTTGAAGAATATGATGTAGTTTTTATTGCATTGTGTTGAGTGAAGAGTGGATTTTTCAAGGAAGAAAGGAAGGAAGAATTCAAGGGACATCTTCCATGTGTTACCTTTGCTCTCTAGTTGTAGGAACATGGAATCACAGAACTGTAGAATAGATTACCATTGTTGGAATGTGTTATGTACTGAAGTTCTCACCCTGGGCCAGCAGGGGGATGCTGTAGATAGTTATGCAAATGAAGGATCGAAAAGTGACGTTCAGTGATTGGATAGTTTGTATGCAAATGAAGGATCGAAAAGTGACGTTCAGTGATTGGATAGTTTTAGAAAATGGCAACAGTTACATTGTTCTGGAGCTCTATATAAGCAGGCTGACTGAGCTCCTCAGTTAGTTCTGTTCCAGCTTACAAATAAAGAGCTGCTTTGGAAGAATCGCTGTGTCGTCTGATATGTTCGCCCACAACCTAACAGAATGGATTACCATTCTTGATATTGTCACAAAAGTTGTCCCCCCCCCCCCCATCTGCCAAGTGGTGGCAAGAGCCCATGGGGTTCCAGGCACTGACTCAGAGTCTGTGTTCCTTTGGAGAATTGAGACATGGTGGAGACTGTTGTAGCTTTAAGAAATATGCTTAATTCACATTTTTACCCCTTAAATCTGCATGGAGGGAGTCCACATCTTACAGAAGAGTCCTTTCCAGAGGAAGTCCAAGGCATCTCTCTTCCCCTGCCTTTAGCCAGCCTGCCGAAGATGGATCCCAGTCCTTCTTCCTTCTTCTTATTCCCAGCAGCATTTGCTCAAAACTCTCTTTTCCTGTCACCTCACACCCGGTTCCCCTGGCAACCTTCCAAACCCCCAGTCTCTGTTCACACCTCAGGGCAGGGGGGAAAGACGGTTCTCTTGCACTGCCAATGGCCCTCTAGAGCCCCCTATTGTTCCTTAATGGGAACAGGTCATTTTGCATAGGCTTGGCCAGGTCATTTTGCATAGGCTAGTCAAGGAATTCCTATGCAGCTTCAATTCTCCCTTCATATCCCAAATAATCAACATCCTAGCATTTATTAATTTCTAGGGTTTAGGGGTCCACCAAAATCTATAACAATATTATAATATTGAATATGTAGTTTATGAGTTGTCTCCAATGCCAGTCCTATGGAGAGTAGTCCCACTGAAGTTAATGGGCATGGCTAACTTGGGTCCATTGATTTCAGTGGCTCGGATCTGCTGATGAATGAATGAAATCTTTATTGGAAAAAGCTATAAGCCATCACAATTGGTCACGATGCGTAGAATACAAATAACTGATTTAAAACTGAACAACAACAACAATAGCAAAGCATACATACAAAAATGCAAAAATTACACCTGCGTACGTTAAGCACTCCACTTCTCACATTCCCCTTATGATACCTGTCTTGGTGCCTAGCTCTCAACTTACTTGCAGCCAAGACAAATTTTGCAACCAGTGCAGTAGTAAATACGTTATTGCCAGCCAGCAAAATAGAGATTCACTCAAGGGGAGTTCAGTTAGAAAGAGAGCAAAGGATGCAATTGAGGAATTATTGTCTAGGGGATGCTTATAAAGGGCATCGTAACAAATAGTGTTGAATGTCCTCCATGTATCACGACTCACAGATGCAGAGCCTTTGGTACACAGGGTATTCCCATTAGATATGCAGAGGGCGTACAATGAAGCATGAGATTAATAAAGTACTCCTCCAGCCCAAAAGCTGTTTTATATATCCTAGCATATATTAATTTCTAGGGTTTAGGGATCCCCCCAATCAATAACATTATTATATCGAATATGTAGTTTATGAGTTGTCTCCAATGCCAGTCCTATGGAGAGTGAGACCCATTGAAGTCAATGGGCATGGCTAACTTGGGTGCATTGATTTCAGTGGTTCTGCTCTGAGTAGTGCTTAGTTGGGTATCATTAGGGTTGCCATACATCCAGCAACAGTCGGCAGCAGTGTCTTGTCGGAAATAGGCAAAATGTTTGGGAAAATCCAGGTGTATGGCAGCCCATGTTGGCAGTGCTGTTTTTGCAAATTAGCCATAAGATTGGCTCCAAAAGTCTGGATTTTCACCATTTGAAATATGACAACCCTAGCTATAGCCCTTAGTATTTTGCCATCACAGCCCTAACTCCCTTCCTTCCTTCCTTCCTTCCTGCTCCACAACACAGCCCTTCCATACTGAAATGCAGGTTTCAGCAGTTCAGGTACTCCCCAATCCTCTTCTCACCCCCATATCCCAAGGATGGTGGTTCCCAGGACTGCCAGGAGAGGGCAAAGTTGAGGGCTGAGCCCTTGGAACCCTGACTCCAGGGTGACAGGCTCTTTTGCACGTCCAAGGTTAACATCCTCATCCTGATCAGTAAAGAGGTTTGGCATGGCAGTGCTTCTCATATTGTATGAAAAGCCATCATCCTTCCAATTGCATTTGCTGCCGGAGCAGCAAGGCCCCGACTCACTGGTGATATTTATAGGGCCGAAGGACTGGCTCTTTAGAACATCGCAGGCTGAGCGCTGGCAGGTCCTGAGAATCATGCGCATGGAGCTGGATCCTGTTGTAGAAGAGAAGGGAGGACAAGAAAGACACAACATGTTAGGTATGGGGGAATGTTGGCCCACTTCTCCCAGCATGAATTGAGATGCCACAGGGAATTGTGAAGTACATGGAGCCTGAGGGCGTAACCCACACCCATGAGTTATTAGGAGGCAGGGCCCCCACACCTCTGGAAAAGAGGTCTGTTTTGCTTCAGAGTGGCATTTTTGAGGCAAAATGTTTGTGTGAGTAAGTTAAATTACTCCAGGAGCCAGATTCTGACATCGTAGGTGGTTGGACTAGATGTCCCTTGGTGTCCCTTCCAATTCTACAATTCTATGTTCTATGATTCTATAATGTTTGGCTTTAAGAAGTATCTTAATTGTTTATTTTAACTGCGCAATATATTTTATTCTGTTTTCATTCTGCTTTGTGTTTTTTATCTGTCACATTTGAACCTGAGTAAGATGCATTTATTTCATTTAGAAAAAGGTTGTCACATCCCATTTTTCAGTGTGCCCAAATCCTCAAAGCAGCTTGCTGCAGATTTATTATGATTATTATTATAATAATAAAAAGATGGTACAATTAAGACATCATCTCACCAAAAGGCCCCTTGCAATCGACCGATCACCCTAAAAAGGGAATAAATCAGCATAAATAGAGAGGGAGCCACAGTGAAGCAGTAATTCAGGTTTCACCAACTTGCGGCTGTCCATATGTCATGGACTCCAACTCCCATCAGCCCCAGCCAACTTCTAGAGGGCACCAGGGCTGGCAAAGGCTGCTGTAAAGAAAGCAGTCTTCAAGTAAGACGTGGGCAGCAGTGTTTGAATTTAGCCAGGCACATTTTGCACCTGCTATCGGCTACCTGTGACCAAGTGTCAGGATGACACCTAACATCTCCACCATCTGGAGGTCCCAGCCTGGGGATCACCGGATCTTGACTGTTTTCACACACTAATACCATATCCTGTAGTATTCTATCTGTTATATTTTGATCTGCACAATCGGAATGAATTTCAGGAACCAAAATGCTTTTTCAGGAGCAGGAGCAGCGAACAACGTTCTAACTAATTGTTTTTGCTTGTCTTCACTTTCCTCACCCCACTGCCCTGCTCACAGTTGTTAAGAATATTCTTACGTTATGAATAGTCCATGTCACCATTAAGAAAAAGAGGTAGGAATAGGACAATATATATGTGGACTTTCCCTGGATGAAGAGATTTTTCTTCTTTGAGAACTTAAAGTTCTTAACCTAGCTCAAGGTGGCCATCTGAACTGGCCAGGGGTTTAACTGAGAATCAATCATAGTCAGTCCGTCATTTGGAAAATAAGACTTTAGAGCAAGTAGACATTCTGTTTTGGCGACTGTCAGCCATTGACACCTTGATTATATATCAAAGTTTCTAACACGTGGGCAGGTGAAATTGTTTTGACCTTCTGCCTAAAACTTAAGTGCATTCCATAGCCAATTTACCATCATGGAGAAGGAAGGCCTTGTTTCTGGCCACCAACCATCACTTCTTGAATTAAAGCACAAACACAGCTTTTAAATAATGTTTTTAGAAGGGAAGCAGGGCATGGTATGGTAAAATTAGAGGTCAAGAGTGAAGCAACTTTATCCCATAATCTGAGCATTGCACCCACCTAATCTCCAAGGGAAGAGGGGTGTTGAACAGTTGATGCCAAAGTATGCTTCCTAACAAGTCCTAGCCTTCCGCAACCACCAGGTTCTGATGGTGGAAGTGAGCCCAGTTTGCGGGGAGGGGGAGTATTTCGGAGGGCAGGAGCTGTGGAAGAAATTTCCTAAGCAAACTCACCTCCTCCATCTATTTCAATAGTAATGTTCATGCTGCCTTGGTAACACCTGTCGTAGTCTTTGCTGCATTTCATAGTCTCCTTGATGCTTCCACTGCTGCCCCAATCAAAGCCCGAGTAACACTGGTTGGAGCCTGTTACTGGAGTAAGAAATCAAAATGAAGAGCTTGAAAAAGGCCACTCCCCTTTGTAGGAGTCTCTCCCTTTTCCCTGTCTCTTAAATAATGATAGGGGGAGAATATTTCGATTTGCTTTGCATATCAAAGTGAAGCTAATTAATTTGCCCTTTTCAAAGCAATGGGTATCTTAATCGTACTCAGAGTAAACCCACCAAAGTGAATTGGTATGCGTTTATGTGGATGCATTACGTGAAGTGTTATCCTTCAAAATCCACACTTTCCTGAATTTTGTGAGGCAGTTCTCAAACTTATAGGTGTGTGCAATTTTTGCACATATTAGGAGCTGATGCCCCTGCTTTCTCTACTTGCCAAACCCACCAAACCCTTTGCCAAACCCCACACCTGAACAAGTACCTCCCCTTTACCCTCACTCACCCCTCGCCTATATCCCCCAGCTCACACAACCCCTGCAGTGCACCCTATATTCCCACTCCCCTCATAGGTCCCTTCAAATCTTTCCTCATGTTCTCGCTGCTAAATTACACCCTAAAGCACACAGTCTTGTACATTTCTTGGGAAGCAGGGTTACCTTTTCTATAGCACGTAAGCCCAAGAGTTGGGGAACAGGGCCGCTTGCCTTAGTAAAGATAAAGGGACCCCTGACCATTAGGTCCAGTCGTGACCGACTCTGGGGTTGCGCGCTCATCTAGATCTATAGGCCGAGGGAGCCGGCGTTTGTCTGCAGACAGTTCTGGGTCATGTGGCCAGCATGACTAAGCCGCTTCTGGAGAACCAGAGCAGCACATGGAAACGCCGTTTACCTTCCCGCCAGAGCGGTACCTGTTTATCTACTTGCACTTTGACGTGCTTTCGAACTGCTAGGTTGGCAGGAGCAGGGACCGAGCAACAGGAGCTCCACCCCGTCGCAGGGATTCGAACCGCCTACCTCCTGATCGGCAAGTCCTAGGCTCCGTGGTTTAACCCACAGCGCCACCTGAGTCCCTAGCCGCTTGCCTTAGAAATTTCCAAAATTGAAGACAGTGGTATCTCTGGTCAAGAACTTAATTTGTTCCGGAGGTCCGTTATTAAGCTGAAACTTTAGTTAATGGGGCCTCCCGCTGCCGCCGTGCTGCTGCTGCACAATTTCTGTTCTCATCATGAGGTAAAGTTCGTAACACGAGGTACTACATTCGGGTTAGCAGAGTCTGTAACCTGAAGGGTCTGTAACCCAAGGTACCACTGTACTTCAAGGCAGCCTCCCTATTGACCACCTCCTGCCAAACAAGTGAAACTGTGAGTTCTCATTTAATGGTCAGGTGGCCTATTAAAAAAATACCTCTGTCCTCTATAGGGGTCTTGAGAACTTCCCTCATTTCCATTTTCGCATTGCAAAGGTCATCAAAACAGTAGCTCTCGTCAAACTGGATGGTAAAGTGTTATCTTCAAGCCTCCCTATCGACAACCACCCGCCCAACAAGTGAAACTGTGAGTTCACACTTTCCTCTCTGGTGGCCCTCTACACCCCCCAAAAAAATACCTTTGTCCTTGATAGGGGTCTTGAGAACTTTTCTCGTTTTCGCATTGCAAAGGTCACCGAAACAGTAGCTCTGGTCGAACTGGATGGCAAAATGTCGGTCACCAGAGGTGACTGATTTTGTTCCATCCATAAGGTCTTTGCTGGCGCAGCCTTTGTAGCTCATTATCAAAACTTCTTTATCTAAAAGGCGGGGGAGGGGGAGAGATGTATAAATACAAACAATAGATTGATGCTGTGGCAGGGTGTTCCAAAGACCTTACTTTCACAATTTTTGCTCTGCGGCTGATTTATTTTGGTGGGGTTAGGGTTGCCATATTTCAAAAACTGAAAATCTGGACACAAAAGTTTCTGTTTTTGGCCAAAGTTGTTAAGCCTTTTTGTTTTGCCCAAAGTTGTTGATGCCCGGATACAGTTGTACCTTGTTTTGTGGCCGGGATCCATTCTGGAGCCCCGGCTGGTAGTCGAAAAGGATGCAGGGCAAAGCACCGTGTTTGCACACACACGTGGAGTGGCTTGCACTTCTGTGCATGCACGAAGCGCGATTTAGTGTGTCTGTGCATGCGCGAGAAGCAAACTCAGAAGTAACCCATTCTGGTACTTCCGGGTTTGCCGCGGACATTCGCCGGAATGGATGCTGGACAAGGCGGACGTTCATGGAGGTATTGCTGTATTCCAGTGATTTCTACCCAGACACTGTTTGCGACGGCCGAATTCCAGGAATGCCTGGAAAATTCCAGATGTATGGGCAACTCAGTGCAGGGTGGGGTAGCTGCCAATCCCCCCTTCCCCTCCCACTGGTTCATGTCTAGCTTGGTGCCATAGGTGGGGGTGATTTTGGTCATGTGAGTGCCCCTAGAACATGCTGATAGTTCTTTCCACTTCCTACTTCTTCCTATTTCCTCATGACACACTTCCTGGCAGCTGTTTACCTCAAAAGCCTTATACAGCTGAGTTGGAAACCAGCCCAAGAATGTGACCAAGCATCTGTGGGCCACCTGTCTGTCCTGTGACGCAAGGGGCAGAAGGAATACTGGATGGTGCAATGGGTGTGGCTCTTCCCATAGAACGGCAGCCTGCATTCTACCCATGCAAAATCCAGAGCTTTTCTACACTCTCACATCTCCAAATCCTCCTCTGAGGCAAGTAAGATGCATATTCATTTCAAGCATGCAGAACACAAGGAAGGGCTGGAGCCAGAATGGCGCTTTCCCAGAGGAGTAAAGAAAATGCTGAACCAACTTAGGAAGAGTGGCTGATTAAATTGATGGGTTATACTGAAATGGCAAAAGTGATGGGTGTAATAAGAAACTGGGGGGGGGGGTTAAAGAAAAGGGGAAATTGGTAGAATATCTGAAAAGTTCTGGCATGCTAATAAGTTCATTAGTAGGATTAACTTAAATATTACTAAGATAAATGAAAGAATAACTTTAAAATGGAGTAAAGTGGAACATGCAGTGTGAAAGCTAAAGTAGAAAAGGAACCACAAAAGGGGTTGGGGAAAATAATATATGTGTTTGTAAGGTGTGTATTTGTAATCTTGTGAAAACTGAAAATAAAGTTTATATATATAAAAAAGAACACAATGGAAGTCTACACCAGCCTCCCTTATCCTTTTCTTTTCTTTTCTTTTTTCTTTTCTTTTCTTTTCTTTTCTTTGTGCCCAGGAACTGTGGTTTATTCTAATAAACGAGGACAGTGGTTTTCAACTAGTGTGCAGTGGCACCCTGGGGTGCCTTGAATGATGGTCAGGGATGCCATGGGCAACATTGGCCTCTGTCCTTCTTTCTTTCCTTCCCTCCCTCCTCTGATGTGCCCTCTCTCGTCTCTGCCTCCCAAAGGCTTGCACAGCTGTTTGTTGCAGCAGCCCTGGCTATAAGCTCCCCAGATGGATGGTGCCTCAGGGGCTGGCCAGGTAGTGCTTGTTGCCAGGAGCTGAGACGGCCACGGAGTAAGCAAGCAAGTAGGTGAGGAAGCCCAGTCAGTCTACCAGCCCTTGCTGCTGAGAGTGGACAGACTAGTGGGAGGCCAGACAGCCAGGCGCCACGCTGGCCTTTCTTGTGCTTGCTGTGTACAAAGCTTGCCTGGGAGCTAAGTGCCTGTTGCTGTCACTGCAGCCTCCCAAGGTAAGGTGCTGTCCTCACGTTCGCCTTTGGCCAGTCTCCGTTGGGCCACTAAGGCTGGAGGTATCCTCTTCCCAGGCCCCTGTGGGGCAGTGTGAGAAGGCAGCTCTCTTTGGAGTGGGAGGGAGCGACTCAGACATCAGCGGCTACCAGAAGCAGGGGCGAAGGAAGGCATCGTGACACCTGAGGCAGGGCGTTGCTACATAGGGCGCATATGCGACATAGCTATGTATGACACCGTAGCGACGCTGCACATGCGTTGTAGATAGCGGTTTGCCGGCGATGGTTCTCCAGCGCCGTATGGACAGTGCTGGGATGCTCTGCTCATGGCTGCAGCTGCGAACGGAGGATTGCTTGCATGTGGCTGTAGCGGTGAGGAAGGGTTCCCACCACTGTCCGTAAGGCGATGGAGCAGCGCCAGCGGCAAACCACTTTGTACAGCGCATGTGCGGCATCGCTACGTACAGCGCATGCGGTGTATGTAGCGATGCTGCACATGCGCTGTACAAAGTAAAACAAAAACAAAAAAAACCCCCAACATGTGCAAATAGAAAATAAAATGAATCAAAACAAATTTTAAATACCTCAATTCTGAATGCATGCAAAGCATCATTTCAGGCCCCAGGTAATCCCGCTGGGAATTTTAGGGATTGCAAGTAATTTCATGCTTTTCCTCTCTCAAAAATCTTGCAGCCACACAGGATTCATCTGACCGAGCAGCACTTACCAATAGTCAATGTAAGTTGTGCATCTGTGCAAACATTTTCAGCATGGGAGCAGTTTCTAATGCCACCTCCTGTGTAAGTATTTGACGTGGTGTTGCCCTTGCGTGGAGTGGTAAGTTTCACGGTGCTGGAGCTATGACACTTCAAGGCAGAAATTCCTGAAAAGAAGTGTGGGGAGAAAGGGTATGAGATGCTGGAGAAGCTATTAGCAATGTCTTTCTGCCTTGAAATCATCAGGGACTAGAAATAGGTTTCCCCCTTTTAAAATGAAAGCAGAAGTTCTTAGGAGGCAAAGATTTGCGCCAAATCCATGTTCTGACCCGCAGGCCCAAAGGAAGGGCCTGAGTGAGTGGTTTAATATGTGGATACGAAAGACAAATGTCAAAAAGGCCAGTCCTAGAGCTTTATTAAATGATAGAGTTGGATGGGACCACGAGGAGCATCTAGTCCAATGCCAGATATTGGATTCCAACTCGCACCAACAACAGTCAAGTGTAAACTTACAAAAGAGAACAATGACAACCAAATTATAGGTATTAGCCCCAACCGCAACAAGGTATTGTAGTTAAACAAAACTTAACCTAATACTTTATTTATAAAAATGAAAAATAAAGCTTTCTACCTGGGTATTCTTTCTTTTCATCTCTTCTTCTGTTTTGTGTCTTATCTTACTCTGTGCACTTGTAATTATGCACTTTTTATCTTTTAATGAAGAATATAGAGAATAATAATGGGAAAAACCTACAGCACAGTGTAGGCTTGAAAGTAAAGTTTGAACCAAAAATATATATGGGTGGAGGCAGTCAGCTCCATGGGAGCACACTTCACAGTTCCTGGTCTGAATGCTTTTACTGCCTTTGCTTAGAGGCAGGATACAGATTCTTGGCTGACAGCTGTCACTCAGAAGAAAGAGCTGAAACATCCCCTCCCCACTTCTCCCTCTTCAGCGGGAGGGGAGCAGAAGGCTCAGGTCTTCTTCATTTCCTGTTTCTCCCTGGGTAGGTTTTCCCACAACTTTAAAAACACTACATTAAGCTGCTTAGCCATTGCCTCTCTACTGAGTGCCAGCATGAAGCAAATCAAACCATATTCATTTTCCGGGAAAGCTCCTGGGGGACGTGACTACGCCTTCTCTTTACTTGATGCAGCCCAGACCTTCTCCTCCTCGCAGACAGGGCTAAACCCACGTCACAGAGAAACTCCTCCCCACCAGCACTCACAAAACAGACGGGGGACCCACCCACTGGGGTGGGGCTGCTCGTGAAAGCTTTGTACGCATCGCAAGAGAAAAGCAGATTTCAGCAAAGACAGGAACAGCCAGTCCACCTCGGCCGCTGGGTCCCTTCTCCCACAGGTAGAGAACCCACATCATAGAGACACTCCTCCCAACCAGCAGCCCCAAAAATGTGACTTAAGCAAGTCATACGACGTTCACTATCTAGGAAACATCTGGAGTAGGGTATGTAGTAGTAGTATGTCCTCTTTTTCCTTGAAATTTCTGTCTGGGAGGATTTTTAAATGTCCAGGTTTCTGTTTGTTACTTTGTTACTTTGTTTACATTAATCTAAGAAAAAATTCTAGTGTATTAGACTCAGATCTAAGGCACCCGGCTAAGTGAATCACAACAGAGCTGCAGCTTAAACTGGCTACATACTATATCATTCATTTTTCTTGTTGCTGAACTAAAAGGATGCTGGCTCAGCTACAAGATCTTGAAGAAGGAATCTGGAAGGGCAAGAGTTAACATCCCCCTGCCCTTAAGGAGAGTCCTTATGTACATGTGAAATGCAGAAATCCTTTGCCCAACATGGAGCTCAAACGCATGACCCTGAGATTAAGCTTCTCATGCTCTACCAGATGAGTCATTCCACCCCCTTGAACCCTTTTGGTTGCCCCTTTCTGAACTTTTCCCATACACCTTAGGATTCTTTCTTGTTTTTCCGTGCAAATCTAGTTGGCACCCACCCAACCACCCAGGTCTGCAAGTAGAGGACATCCCAATAGCAATAACTGGTACCTGAAATAAGAAATGTCATCGCCAGCAGTCCTTGCAGCACAACTGTTGCAGCTCTCCATCTCAACGCGACACCCTCCATGGTCTGAAGCCGAGAGTTTCCTGATGAGTCGTGGAGGAAAAGGTAAAGCAGTCTATTATCTGAGAGAGTTGGTCTGTTTGGTTATATGTATATCGTGCACAAACATGCTAGCTAAAGAATAATAGGAGGGACTTCCTGAAATACGAGAGCAGTTTTGGTGAGGACAGGATTACATAAAGAAGCAGGCAGCTGTCCAACAGGGGCGGACCCATATTTTCATATTTATATGCAGTCCCTGAGTGATGGCCAACCAGCTGCGCTGGTGCAAACGAAGGCTGGCCTCTCTTGCTCTCCTCGCCCTCTTCTTCCATCCTATCTTCCTCTCCTTTTTCTTCATCTGATGTTCACTCCATGGCTGAATCACAAAGACAGTCAGGTGGATGTCTAGGGGTTCCCACCCTCCTTTCCCCTTTCTATTTTTCTCAAGCAGAAAGACAAATTCATAGCTTCATAAATCCTCCCCTCTCTTTCCCCCAAACTGGAGAAAAGCAGTGGACTTAAAAAATAAAATAAAAATAAAATTCTAATGCAAAGCAATTTCCTTCAGCTTCCAGTCTCCAAACCTGCCTGGAGGAGATGCTTTTAGGATTTCCAGTTCCTTTTGCCCATTTCGTCCGTTTTCAGACAAATCTCGCTGTGAACTGTAAGGTGGAGGATGGGGGGAACTGTCAAAAACAGCTTGCTGCTCAAAACCTCCCTTACCTCTCCCTGGCTCAGCGCCCTGTGCTGGGGAACCGCCCACCAGGCCTAAATCCAGCTTTGACAATGGACTTCAACAGGCTATGAAAACAGGACTTGCTAGAGGCGAAACGTTTCTGCCCAGAAAAGTGAAGAAAATCTGCATGCACACAGCTGGTATTTAGATATAACTGTGTTGGCTGAGGATCAATAAAATTTGTTGGAATCCTTGGAAGAAGCGGCTTTTTGGGTGCATAGCTTCTGGATAGCTCAGCTGGTTAGAGTTTGGTGCTGTCAGGGACGGTGGGATGAGCCCTCCGCGGGGTGCCTTTTTGTCACCCCCTCAGAAATGGCACCCAGGGCAGCCCGCCCTATTCCTCTGCCACTGCTCTCAGCCTCTCCGGTGGACGATCACAGCATCAGAGAAGGGCAGCACTGCTGTCTCTCCCAGGCTTCCGCCCCCTGGGTCTGCTGCTGTCGCCCATGCGCCAAAGCCCAGCCCCAAAGTCCAGCCCGGACGCGGCTTCCCTTGATGGGAACTATAGGTGGGGGCACAAAAATATGTGCCTGGGGCATTGGCCCCAACAGCCCCCCTCCTGTTACGCCATTGTGTCCAGTGTCTGCAAACAGCAGATCATAGACACCAACTCCTAGAGGCTGAGGTATATTTGTCGCCCTCCGTATCATATTTGAGGGGGCTGGTGGCTCCCAAAGTTGATGGGCTTAAAAGAGAAGACTTATTTACCACCATAAACAGCAAGAGCCAAATGCCCTCTGGATAGAAAATGAGTATGATAACCAACTCTGGAAAGCAGCTTGTCAATATGTTTTAGGTTCTTCTTATTTTCCAGAACTGAGTTCTGCTTTGACTTTGAATAAGTGTCAACTAAGGGATTGGCTCTTCTGGATAGAATCCAAAATGGACCAAGGAAGGTTATTATTATAAGGCAATATAAAATTAGGAAATGCGTAAGAAAGAATCAAAATGGAGGATTCTCAGAAAAGCTGAGGGAAGTAAAAAAAAAAAAATGTATCTGTGAAAAATATGTGTTATTTTTTTTATAATTTTGTATTGTAAAATTAATAAAAATATTTATAAAAAAACAGAATCCAGAATGGACCTACAACTAATAGGAAACACCCCCCTTGGTATCTGGTCTTGAGAACAGAGCATTTTAGACCAAACTCTCACTAGTTTCCTTAAGAAATGCCTTTATTGAGCTGCATTTCCACAACACAAACAAACAATATTATTATTATTATTATTATTATTATTATTATTATTATTATTATTAGAATTTATATACCACCGTATAGCCGGAGGTCTCAGGGAGTTTCACAGAAAAGATCAACATAAAAACTGCAATATATGTAATCAAAATAAAAACAACAACCCAATAACACCCCCCCCCCCCAGAAAAGAGCCACATTTTAAAAGGGCATAGGATGTCAATCAGAACAACCAAAGTCCTGGTTAAAAAGGTATGATTTTGCCTGGTGCCTAAGGGTGTATAAGGAAGGCACCAGGGGAGAGCATTCCACAGATGGGGAGCCACTGCAGAGAAGGCCCGTTCTCGTGTTGCCACCCTCTGGACCTCTCGAGGAGCAGACACACGAAGGAGGGCCTCGGAAGATGATCTCAGGATCCCGGTAGGTTCACATGGAAAGAGGTATTGGCACAGGTGTTGCAAGTCACTGAAGCAGCTCCCTCACCCTGCATGTCTCTTGGTCATATGAACACTGTGAGACAGCCCACCCAGCCCCCCCAACTTCCATGCCAAACACTCTCACAAACATCCTTGTCTTGGTCGTGAACTCCCAGAAGCAGCAATGAGCATGGATCCACAGAAAATAGCAGCTCTAGCTTAGGGTTGCCATATTGAAAAACTGAAATTCCAGACACAAAAACTTTTTCTTTTTTCACCCTTTTTTTGCAAATTCTAAAAATCTAAATTTGATTTTCTGCTATTTTTAATGAAATTCGCCAAAATCTAATGCCATACATCTGGATTTTCCCAGACATTCCAACATTTTCTGCCTAGACGCTGTTTATGAGGGCCAAATACCGGCTATGTCCGGGAAATTAGACGGGGGTGTGGCTATGGGGGGGTCCATAGCTGTGTGACTATCACTACTGAGGGATAAAGACAGAGCATTTCTATGCACAGCTGTCCCTATTTAATCATGCTGCAAATAGAGATAATCTGTCACTTTTAGTTTTCTCCGTTCCCCATTTATCTATGGTTATTTTTTTTAATTTTTAATTTTATTTTAAAATGCTTTATAAATTTTACAAATAAAAAAGACAATCAACAACAGTCCAAAAAAGTCAGAACAGAGAGAAGAATAAACAAAGAGATTAAAAGGAAAAAGGAAAAACTATTTGCCAAGCGGTGGCAAGAGCCCATGGGGTTCCAGGCACTGACTCAGAGTCTGTGTTTCTTTGGAGAATTGAGACATGGCGGAGACTCGTAGCTTTAATAAATATTCTTAATTCACCTATTTACACCTTAAATCTGCATGGAGGGAGTCCACATCTTACAGAAGAGTCCTTTCAAGAGGAAGTCCAAGGCATCTCTCTTCGCCAGCCTTTAGCCAGCCTGCCCAAGATGGATGCCAGTCCTTCTTCCTTCTTCTTATTCCCAGCAGCATTTGCTCAAAACTCTCTTTTCCTGTCACCTTACACCTGGTTCCCCTGACAACCTTCCAAACCCCCCAGTCTCTATTCACACCTCAGGGCAGGGGGGAAGGATGGTTCTCTTGCGATGACAATGGCCCTCTAGAGACCCCCTTTGTTCCTTAATGGCCCTAGCTTGGCCAGGTCATTTTGCATAGGCTAGTCCAGGAATTCCTATGCAGCTTCAATTCTCCCTTCATATCCCAAATAATCAACATCCTAGCATTTATTAATTTCTAGGGTTTACGGGTCCCCCAAAATCTATAACAATATTATTATACTGAATATGTAGTTTATGAGTTGTCTCCAATGCCAGTCCTATGCAGAGTAGTCCCATTGAAGTTAATGGGCATGGCTATTAACTTCAGCTATACCAGAAGGAGCGTCTCCACCCCCATCGTTCTGCCCGGACACTGAGGTCCAGTGCCGAGGGCCTTCTGGCGGTTCCCTCACTGCGAGAAGTGAGGTTACAGGGAACCAGGCAGAGGGCATTCTCGGTAGTGGCGCCTGCCCTGTGGAACACCCTCCCATCAGATGTCAAGAAAATAAAGATCTATCTGACTTTTAGAAGACATCTGAAGGCAGCCCTGTTTAGGGAAGTTTTTAATGTTTAAGTTTTATTCTGTTCTGCTGAAAGCCACCCTTAGTGGCTAGGGAAACCCAGTCAGATGGGCAGGATAGAAATAATTTATTATTATTATTATTATTATTATTATTATTATTATTATTATTGATTTGAGTGGATCTGCTCTGAGTAGAACCTGGTTGGGTATAGCCAGCCGTATTTTGCCATCATAGCCAAAATCTGTGGGGTCGTGGGAAGCAAACAAATTGCTTGGTTTTGGGAGGGAGAATCAGACCCCAAGGCGGTGGTTATCCAAATTAAATTTTTATTTTATAGATATGAGCCATACATGCTATTGGTTGGGACAGGTCACTGTCTTGGAACCCCAACTCCCCAGCTTCCTTCCTTCCTTCACCACAACACAGCCCTTCCAAACCCAAATGCATGTTCCAGCAGTTCAGGTGCTCCCAAACCCCCTTCCTCACCCCCATATCCCGAGGATGGTGGTTCCCAGGACTGCCAAGAAAGGGCAAAGTTGAAGGCTGAGCCCTTGGAAACCTGACCCATTATGATCATAAGACAGGTATGGGTTGGTGGTGCTCCTCACACCATAATTGGTTGGGTTGATGATCTTGCCATTGCAATTGCTGCTGGAGCAACAAGACCCCGACTTGCTGGTGATACTTATGGGGCCAAAGATTTGGCTCTTTATAGCATCGCAGGCTGGGCGTTTTTCAATGCGCTTCGCAGGAAAAATTTCCCTATGGGCTTGCTTCGCAAGACGAAAATGTCTTGTGAGTCTTGAGATTTTTTTTCGCTCCCCCCCTTTTTCTAAGCCGCTAAGCCTTTAAAAGCCTTTTAGCAGCTAAGCCGCTAAGCCTTTAATAGCCGCTAAACCGCTAATAGCGCTAATCCGCTAAGCCGCTAATAGGGTTGCTTCGCAAGACAAAAAAACCGCTAGACGAAGATACTCGCGGAATGGATTAATTTCGTCTTGCGAGGCACCACTGTATTGATTTTGTTTGTTTGTTTGTTTGTTTAAGGTGTTATTTTGTTCTTAAGGGGAGGGGTCAGGGCTGCCGGGGAGTGGGCCCCAGCCCACAAAATGGCTGGGGCATGTTCCACGGGGGGGGGATGCACTGGGACAACCGATCTCAGTGATCACGGGTAGGAGGACTAGACCATGTCATTACAGAGGGGGCAGGTTTAGTCGTTGTCTGAGGACTATTCCTGCCTCCGGGTCTGGTCCTGACCGGATGGATACTAGAATCAGCAAGGGATACCCACATGACCTGAAGGTGCTGCTGTGCAATGCCAGGTCAATGATTCATAAGACCACTGCCATCCATGACTTGATCATGGATGGAGGACTTGACCTGGCATGTGTAACAGAGACTTGGTTGGATGAAGCAGATGGGCCTGTCCTTGCCGCTGCTTGTCCACCAGGTTTCTCTTACGCACAGCAACCCAGGTCATGTGGGCGGGGAGGGGGGGTTGCAGTGATTTTTAGGAAGTCATTAGTTTGCACCAGGCGTCCTATTGGGAAGACCCAGTTTTCATACATTTGATTGCATATTTTAAGTTTTCTCCCCCCCCCCTTTTGTCTGTTCTCTGGTTCATTGCTTTGAGGGAGGGGGAAGGTTGGTTAAAAGGAATTAAAAATCCTTTGGCTCAGCTTGGGAGTGGGAAAATACTTTCACTTCTGGGCTGAGTCAGGGAGTGCAGGTGTGACCTTGAACAGCTCAAAACAAGAGTTCTGAACTGTGGGAAACTGTTGGTTTAGAGATGGCAGGTAAACAAGAAGGAGCAGTGACTAGAAAAGCTGGCATGGAAAAGAGACGGACAAGTGTGCAAGAGGAGACATTAGAAAAAGTAGCGAAAGAACATACAGATTTTCTTACACAGCAGTTTTTGGAATTTAGGAAAGAGATGGCTCAGTCAATGAAAAATTTTGCTCAGCAAGTGCACACAGATTTGGAGAAATTGAATCAATTGCTGGCAGAACAAATGCACAGGGATATGGAGAATTCAAATAAATTACTGACAGAACAATTTTTAGAAAACTAGGTGAAAAGGTCAATAATCTGGAAACTAAAGTGCATAAATTGTGGAAAAAACTACTGAGGAGGTAGGACAACTGAAGGAAGAACAAAAAGCAGCTAAAGGGATACTGGGAGGAGTACAGGAGAAACAAAGTGAGCTGGAGGATCAAATCCTCCTCTTGCAGTTAAGGGAGAGAGAGAGAACGGTACAAATAAGAGGCCTACCAGAATCAGAGATAGAACAGAATTTAGAAACATATGTTACACAGAAAATTGCAGAATGGATGGGGGAGAGGAAAGACTGGTTGGAAGGATTGTTGGAGAGCTGTTTTAGAGTAAAGATGAGAGAAAGCAGACTGAGAAAGCAGCCAGGAGATGTTCTATTAACATTAGTTTCTAAAAGAATGAAGGATGCAATCCTTCAAAAGAATGAATGAATGCAATCCTTCAATCTCATGGTTGCTGGACAGAAAGTGGACATTTTTCAGGAGATTCCATTGAAACTGAGACTTTGGAGGACTAAATATCGATTTTTATCAATAGCACTGAAGAGGGTAGACATCAGGTACAAATGGGAATATCCAGAAGGGATATCCTTTACATTTATGAAAAAGAGATACAGGTTGACAACAGAATACCAGGCCAAAGAATTTTTTGAAAAAAATAGAAGAGACTTAGACTCTGGACATGACATAAGAACAGACCCAGTAGCAGAACAAAGAGCTGCCCTGGAGCGGCTGTCATTGGAAGGAGCAACAGGTGGAAAAACAGATATTGTAACTGACTCTGATAATGGCCAATCTTAAAATCTGTGAGAGGTCTAGTACTGTGGCCCTACCTTACTTATGTACCTTATGTAACTTATGATGTTATAGTTTATAATTATTGTGTAATGTTTTAATTCTGACTGTCGGTCGAATAAAGAAATTGAAATTGAAATTGAAAATATTGAGTTGGAACGTGAATGGCTTGAATTGCAAAGCTAAACGTAACAGGATTCAGCATGTAATTTTAAAACAGAAGTTGGACATAATTTGTCTTCAAGAGACACATTGCAAAATTTTTTTAAAAGTTTTAATTAATACAAAATTAGGTTTGGACCTCATCAGCGGATAAAGCAAAAAAGGAGAGGAGTAATTTTTTTACATTAACCCTGCACTAGAACCCAAACTGATTCAAAAAGATGAAAAAGGGAGGATTTTAATAATACAAATAAAAATTCAGGGAGAGAAGGTGATTCTGGTAGGAATTTATGCACCCAATGAGAAAAAAGCAGTCTTTTTAAAAAAATTAGAAACAGAATTACTTGAATTTACAGATCAAAAGATGATCTTAATGGGAGATTTAAATGGAGTTCCATCATTAGAAAAAGATAGATCAGCTAGGAAAAAAGAGACGAAAGAAGGCAGATTACCAAAGACCATTTTTTATTTGGCTCAAATTTTGAATTTGATAGATATATGGAGAATAAGACATTTGCTTGACAAAGAGTTCACCTATTACGGTCATGTTTATGACAGCAGTTCAAGAATAGACTCTCTATGGATATCCAAAGAGTTGGAACCTCAAGTTAAAAAAAATGAGATTAATCCCCGGATATTTTCAGATCATAATTCCTTGACAATGGAAATACAAAAAGGAAGCCAAATTTGATTTAGATGGAGATTGAATGGAGATTTACTAGATGATCAAAAATTTATGGAAAAAGCCAAAAAGGCCTTGAGTGATTATTTTGAAATAAACATTCAAGGACAGACAAAATTGCAGACGGTCTGGGACGCAAGTAAGGCGGTGATGAGAGGACTGTTTATACAACAAAATTCATTCAAAAAGAAATTGAAAGGAAAAAGGAAAAAAGAGATTTTAGTGGAAATTGAGAATAAGGAGAAACAATTGTCAAAGAAAGTAAATAAAGAGTCAGTCAAACAGGCAATTAGAATATTTGAAACTCAATATTCTATGATAGTCAATGATGAAATTAGCTGGAAAATAAAAAAATGAAACAAAAATATTTTGAGCAAGCCAATAAATCAGGAAAACTGCTAGTGTGGCAGCTGAAGAAATGTGAACAAAGGAACTCAATAATAAAATTAACATAAATGGAAAGATCACAGATAATACGAAGGAAATAAGGGGAGCATTTGTAAAATATTTTTCAGATTTGTATAGGAAAGGGAAGGAGAAAATTTTTAAAATAGAGGAATATATTAAAAGTAGTAATTTACCAAAAATAAAAGAGGAACAAATGACTAACTTAAATACTCAAATAACATTAAAAAAAATCCTTCCAGTAGCACCTTTAAGACCAACTAAGTTAGTTCTTGGTATGAGCTTTCGTGTGCAAGCACACTTCTTCAGATACACTGAAACAGAAGTTGCCAGATCCTTCTATATAGTGAGAAGGTGGGGAGGGGTATTACTCAGAAGGGTGGTGGGAATGGGAGATTGGCAGATAGCTGAGATGAGCCTGCTGACGACTCTTAACGACTGTAATAGGTCTTACAGGAAAAGGCAAGGGGTGAGAAGGTGAGAAATGGCTTAGTCATGTATAATGGGATAAGAATCCAATGTCTTTGTTCAAACCAGGTCTCTCCATGGTTTTAAGTTTGGTAATGAGTTGCAATTCAGCAGCTTCTCTTTCCAGTCTATTTCTGAAATTCCTTTGTAGTAAAACAGCTACTTTGAGATCTTGTATAGAATGTCCTGGGAGATTGAAGTGTTCTCCTACTGGTTTCTCTGTTTTGTGATTCTCAAATAACAGTTCAAGAAGTGCTAGAGGCAATAAAGTGGACAAAAAATGGCAAGTCTCCTGGTCCAGATGGATTAACGGCAAAGTATTATAAAAAATTAAGTGAACATCTGGTAAACCCATTGAAAAATGTTATGCATGAGATTTTAAATACAGGTGAAATCCCAGAAACATGGAAAGAGGCTTATATCATAGTAATTCTAAAACAAGACACAGATTTGCTGCAAATTAGGAATTATAGGCCTATCTCATTTTTTATTATTATTATTTTGGCCTATCACATTGTTAAACAATGATTATAAATTATTTGCAAACATTTTAGCTAACAGAATGAAAAAAATAAAATAAATGAGTATATACATCAAGATCAGGCAGGATTCCTTCCAGGTAGGCAAATGAAGAAGAATATAAGAAACATTTTGAATGTAATAGAGTACCTGGAGGTCAAAAATGAAAAGAAAGCAGCAATGATGTTTATAGATGCTGAAAAAGCCTTTGACAACATCTCTTGGAATTTCATGATATAATTACTTGAAGAAATTAATTGCGGATCTAAACTTTTAAAAGGAATACAAGCAATATATTCAGAACAAAAAGCTAAATTCATTGTAAACCAGGTGATAACAGATGATTGCAAGATGCAAAAAGGAACTAGACAGGCTGTCCATTATCAGCGCTTTTGTTCATTCTGGTCCTGGAAGTACTTGCCAAAAATATAAGAGCAGATAAAGAGATCACTGGGATAAAAACCAGGAAATGTGAGTTTAAATTGAAAGCATATGCTGATGATTTGGTGGTTACAGGGGAAGTTCCAAAAAACTCACTCCCTAGAGTTATAGAAAAGATTCAGAAATTTGGGGAAGTGGCAGGATTTAAATTAAATAGGAATAAAACTAAGTTATTGGTTAAAAAATTGAAGGAAGAAGAAAAAAAAGAGTTGCAGCAAAGTATTGAGATAGAAGTCCATAAAAAGGTAAAATATTTAGGGATATGGCTAACAACAAGAAATATAAATATCTACAAAGACACTTCTGAAAAAGTGTGGTTTGAGATAAAAAGGAATTTAGATATATGGAGTAGAATGAACCTTTCCCTGCTAGGAAAAATAGCAGTGGTAAAAATGAATGTTTTGCCAAAAATGCTATTTCTTTTCCAGACAGTCCCAGTAATGGTGAAAGATGATTGCCTCAAAAGATGGCAGAAGTAAATTTCTAAGTTTATTGGGGGGGGGGCAGGAGGCCAAGGATAAAGCATAAGATACTTACAGACACAAAAGAAAGAGGCAGTTTTCCCCTCCCAGACCTTAAATTGTATTATGAGGCTGCATGTTTGGTATGGATTAGTGACTGGATAAAACTGGAAAAGGAAGAAGCACTGGACTTAGAAGGTCACGATAATAGATTTGGATGGCATACATACTTATGGTATGGGAAAGGAAAAGTAAAGGATTTTATAATCATATAATCAGGAAATCATTAATGAGGGTATGGGAGAGATATAAAAACTTAATAGAACAAAAGACACCTTGGTGGCTCTCACCAATTGAAGCTTGGTTGCTCAAGCCATTGGGCAAAAAAGGAAAGTGGCTCACATATAGTGATTTATTGGTATGCAACAACAGCAGCAAGGATACTACTCGCAAAGCATTGGAAAGCTCAAGATCTACCCACACTGGAAGAATGGCAGATGCAACTGATAGACTACATGGAACTGGCTGAGATGACCGGCAGAATTCGCGACCTGGGAGAAGAGAGGACTGAGGAGGATTGGAAGAAATTTAAGAATTATTTACAAAAACATTGCAACTTGAGTGAATGCTAAACAGGATGCTAGATCAAAATAACTGAGCACCACTAATTTAGATGATTTTAAGAAAATAAGTGAGATTGAGAAAATATAACTCTTTTTGAGAACTAGAAGATTATGAAACATAGAAGGGATATAAGAATGCAAATAAGATAATAAATTGCTGACAAAATGTTATAACGATGAAAGTGGGAGCGGGAGATGTGAGGAAGTCCAAAGAAAATGTGAAATTATGTTAAGATATATGTTACATTGTTTATTATGTTTATTTCTATTGTAAAACCCAATAAATTTCTATAAAAAAAAAAACATATAGTGATTTATTGAAAGACCAAGAAGGAAAGAGTATGAGGAAATAAAAGAACATTTTTCAGAGTTGGTTACATTACAGGCAATTACATGAGATATATAAAGAAGACCAAAAAACCCCGGATTTAGTTATACCACTTCTAAATTTCAAAAGGAAGTCATAGAAGAGAAAGTGAAGTTGCTGAAGGGTGCATATAGTATTCTGCTAGAATGGGAAACAAAAGATGAGGAGGTGAAATCGGTCATGATCAAATGGGCACAAGATATAGGACGTAATATACAATTTGAGGATTGGGAAAAATTGTGGAAAACAGATTTAAAATTTACAGATTGTTCTCTTTTGAAAGAAATTCCATGAAAATGATGTATAGTTGGTATATAACACCAGTACAGATTGCAAGAATGTACAAAACTGGGTCAAACGTATGCTGGAAGTGTAAAGAAAAAGAAGGGACTTTTTACCATATGTGGTGGGAATGTAGAGAAATTAATTTCTTTGGGGAAATGATATATAATGAGTTGAAGAAAATGTTTAAATTAACATTTGCAAAAAAAAAAAAAAAAAAACAACAAAAAAAAAAAACCAACCACCAGAAGCATTTTTGTTAGGAAAATGGTAGGAAAAGACCGGCAAAGGAAAACAAAGAATTTATTTATGTATGCTACAACGGCGGCAAGAGTCTTGATAGCACAAGGATGGTAGAATGAGGAAACCCCGGCAAAAGAACAGTGGCAAGAGAAATTGATGAATTATGCAGAACTGACTGGCGAAACTGACATACAAATTGTGAGCCAAGGACAACTGTGACTTCAAAGAAGGATGGGAACTTTTTACAAACTACTTAAAAAGACAACAAAATGAATTGGACTCCTTGGCAGGTTTTGAATAAACATACACAAATTTATTGATTGTTAACATAATAGACAGATAATGTTAGGATTTATATGCAAAGAATAACATGTATTGAGAAATCAGAGAGAGGAACTGAGGGAAGTCTCGGGGGGGAGGGCTCTTTGGTGAGGGGAAGGAGGGAGGGAAAAAGGGGGGGAAATAATGAAGATGATATGTTTTGATAATTTGTTATGTTGAAATTCTTAATAAAAATTATTTTTTTAAAAAAGAGACTGGTCACTGACTTGGAGCCCTAACTCCCCTCCTTCCTTCCTGCTACACAACACAGCCCTTCCAAACCCAAGTGCAGGTTCCAGCAATTCAGGTGCTCCCAAAGCCCCTTTCTCAGCCCCATATCCTGAGGACAGTGGCCCCTAATGCTGCCAGGAGAGGGCGGGCCCTTGGAAACCTGACCCATGCTGATCTTAAGACAGGTTTGGTGTGCTCCTCACACCATCATTGGTTGGGTGGATTATCTTGAATGACAAGCCATCATCCTTCCAATTGCATTTGCTGCCGGAGCAGCAAGGCCCTGACTCGCTGGTGATATTTATAGGGCCGAAGGATTGGCTCTTTATAACATCGCAGGCTGAGCACTGGCAGGTCCTGAGAATCATGGGCACGGAGCTGTATCCTGTTGTGGAAGAGAAGGGAGGACAAGAAAGTCACAACATGTTAGGTATGGGGGGATGTTGGCCCACTTCTCCCAGCATGCACTGAGACACCACAGGGAATCATGAGGAACTTGGAGCCTGAGGGGCAACCCACACTTAGGGGTGAAAAAGCAGCCTGTTTTGCCTTAGAGTGGCAACTAGCCAGATGTTTGACCAAGAATCAATCACACTCAGCCCATCATTTGGAAAACAAGACTTTAGAGCTGTCTTTAGAGCTAGCATATAGACATTCTGTTTTGGCAACTGTAACCTTGGTTTAAGAAGCCATTTGGCACCTAGATTATATATCTGAGTTTCTAACACTGGTGGGCAGATGAAATCATTTGGACCTTATTCCATAGCCAAGTCACTATCTTCACCAACCAGCACTTCCTTGATTTAAATCACAAACACACCCTTTAAATAATGTATTTAGAAGGGAAGCAGGGCACAATATGGTAAAATTAGAGGAGGTCAGAAGTGGAGCAATTTAAGGCTGTGAAAGAAATTCCCTAGGGTGAACTCACCTCCTCCATCTAGTGCAATAGTAATGTTCATGCTGCCTTGGTAACACTGGTCATAGTCTTTGCTGCATTCCATAGTCTCCTTGATGTTTCCACTGGCGCCCCAACCAAAGCCCGAGTAACACTGGTTGGAGCCAGTGCCTAGAGTAAGAAATCAAAATGAAGAGCAAGGGGTCTGTAGTGGGTGTGGATCAAAAAAAGGTCACTCCCCTTTGTAGGAGTCTCCCCCTTTTTTCTGTCTCTTAAACAATGATAGGGTGACTATTTTGGTTTACTTTGCATATCAAAGTGAAGCTACTTAAATTGACCTTTTCAAAGCAATGGGTATATTAATCGTACTCAGGGTAAACCCACCAAAATGAACCAGCATGTGTTTATGTGGATGCATTAAGCGAGGTATTACCCTTCAAAATTCACACTTTCCTGAATTTTGTGAGGCAGTTCTCCAACTTATAGGTGTGTGCAATTTTTGCACATATTAGGAGCTGATGCCCCTGCTTTCTCTACTTGACAAACCCTCCAGACCCTTTGCCAAACCCCACACCTGATCAGGTCCTTTACCCCCCACTCACCCCTCGCCTATCCCCCCAGCTCATACAACCTCTGCAGTGCACCCTATATTCCCATTCCCCTCACAGCTCCCTCCAAATCTTTCCCCATGCTCTCACCGCTAAATTGCACCCTAAAGCACACAGCCTTTTCTCATTTCTTGAGAAGCGGGGTTACCTTTTCTATAGCACGTGAGCCCAAGATTTGGGGAACAGGGCCGCTTGCCTTAGAAATCTCCAAAATTGAATTCTTCAAGCCTCCTTATTGACAACCACCCGGCCAACAAGTGAAACTGTGAGTTCTCACTTTCCTCTCAGGTGGCACTCAACCCCCCCCAATACCTCCATCCTCGATAGGGGTGTTGGGAACTTCCCTCGTTTTCGCATTGCAAAGGTCACCAAAACAGTAGCTCTGGTTGAACTGGATGGCAAAGTGTCGGTCACCAGAGTTGATTGGTTTTGTTCCATCCACAAGGTCCTTGCTGGCACAGCCTTTGTGACTCATTATCAAAACTTCTTTATCTAAAATGAGGGGGGTGGGAAGAGATGTATATATACAAACAATAGAACGATGCAGTGGCAGGGTGTTCCAAAGACTTTCCTTGACAATTTTTCCTCTGGGTGTCATTTATACATGATTTGGCGGGCTTAGGGTTGCCATATTTCAAAAACTTAAAACCTGGACAAAAATGGTTTTTGTTTGTTTCTAGGTTTTTGGCCAAAGTTGTTGATGTCTGAACATTTCAGCAATTTCGGCCCAAACACTGTTTCCGATGGCCAAATCCTGGGAATGTCTGGAAAATTCTGGACATATGGCAACTCTTTACAGGGGGAGGGGGCTGCTAAAGCCTCCTGATTCCCCCCCCTCTGGTTCATGTCTACCTTAGTGCCATGGGTGAGGGTGATTTTGTTCATGTGAGTGGCCCTAGAAAGTGCTGACAGTTTTCCCCACTTCCCACTTCTTCCTGTTTCTTTGTCGCACATTTCCTGGCAGCTGTTTTACTTCAAAAGCCTTATATAGCTGGGTTCCCATAGGATGGTAGCCTGCATTCTAGCCATGCAAAATCCAGAGCTTTTCTACACCCTCATATCTCCAAATCCTCCACTGAGGCAAGTAAGATGCATATTGTATTTTTAGCATGCAGTCCAGCCTGGCAAAAGATCACAAGGAAGGACCGGAGCCAGAATGGCATTTGCCATTTGTCATGGAAAGAAGATGCTGTACCAACTTAGGAAGAGTGGCTGCAAGTAAGTTCATTAGTAGGTTTAACTTAAATCAGCAGTTAAAAATATTACTAAGATAAATGGAAGAATAACTTTAAAATGGAGTAAAGTGGAACACACAGTGTTAAAGCTAAAGTAGAAAAGGAACCACAAAAGGGGATGGGGGAAATAAAATATGTATTTGGAAGGTGTGTATTTGTAATCTTGTAAAAACTGAAAATAAAGTTTATATATATAAAAAGAACACAATGAAAGTCTACACCTGCCTCCCTTGCCCTTTTCTTTCATTTGTGCCACAAGGAGATAAAAGGTTTCTGCTTTCATATCTGAAATAGCCATAGTTCTCTGCAATGTCAATACCCAGGGAACTGTGGTTTGTTCTAATAAACTAGGACAATGTATTCAACCAGTGTGCCCTGGCACCCTGAGGTGCCTTAAATGTTGGTCAGGGATGCCGCGGGCAACACTGGGATCTGTCCGTCTTTCTTTCCTCCCCTCTCTCCTCTGATGCCCTCTTGCTGCTCTGCCTCCCAAAGGTTTGCACATCTGTTTGTTGCAACAGCTCTCGCTAAAAGCTCCCCCGGTGAATGGCGCCATTGTTGGGCTGGCCAGAGGGTCTAGTTGCCAGGAGCTGAGGTGGCTTCAGAGTAAGTAAGCAAGCAAGTGGGTGGGGTAGCCCAGCTGGCCAGTCCACCAGCCCTTGCTGTTGGGAATGGACAGACTAGTGGGAGGCCAGACAGCCAGGCACCACACTGGCCTTTCTTGTGTTTGCTGTGTGCAAAGCTTGCCTGGGAGCTGAGTGCCCATTGCTGTCACTGCCACCTCCCAAGGTAAGGTGCTGGCCTATGTTCAACTTTGGCCAGTCTCTGTTGAGCCACTAAGGCTGGGGATATCCCCTTCCCAGGCCCCTGTGGGGCAGTGTGAGGAGGAACCTCTCTTTGGAGTGAGAGGGAGCAACTCAGAGACCAGTGGCTACCAGGAGGACTCCCAAGGAGAGGGGAGAGGGGAGGAGGCTGAGGGAATACTCCACATGGAAGGTGTTCACTAAAAGGGTGAGAAACTGCTACCTCTGCAGACAAAGGATAACATAACTGGCTCCTGAGTCCCACAGTTAATTGGCTCAGCACAGGCAAGTTGCAGAAAAAAATGTACAGTGGTACCTCTAGATACAAACTTAATTCATTCTGGAGGTCCGTTCTTAACCTGAAACTGTTCTTAACTAAAGGTGTGCTTTTGCTCATGGGGCCTCTTGCTGCTGCTGCGCCGCGGGCACATGATTTCCGTTCTCATCCTGGGGCAAAGTTCTCAACTCGAGGTAACTCTTCCAGGGTAGTGGAGTTTGTAACCTGAAGCGTTTGTAACCAGAGGCGTTTGTAACTCGAGGTACCACTGTACTTGTTCAACAGGGAGCCGTGGACTCAAAAAGGTTTAAAACCTATGAACTAGGATATCAAACTGAAAGAACAAGACAAGATTTATAAACTGTCAGAAGGTTGCTCTTGTAACACTATACTGGTGGCAAGAATCTATGCCCCTCCAGATTTCATAGAATTGTAGATATGGATAGGACCACAAGTGTCATCTAGTCCAATGCCAGATGTTGGATTCCACTCACATCAGCCCCAGCCAGCGTGACCAATGTTTAGGGGTGGTAGGAGTTGAGATCCAACCAAATCTGGAGGGGCCAGAGGTCCCCTGTCTCTGCACTAACCTCTGGCTTAGTGTTACATCTGAACTGGGTCTGTGTCAACTCTCAGAAACAGCTAGGTATTCTTTTTATTAAAAAAAATTAAAAAATGGAGGGCAGGGGTTTGGAAAAAAAATCTGCAAATATAAAATAAAATGAATCAAAACATATTTTAAATACCTCAATTCTGAATGCATGCATGCAAAACATCATTTCAGGCCCCAGGTAATCCCACTGGGAATTTTATGGGTTGTAAGCAATTTCATGCTTTTCCTCTCTCAAAAATCTAGCAGCCACACAGGATTCATCTGACAGACCAGCACTTACCTATAGAGAATATAAGTTGTGCATCTGTGCAAACGTTCTGAGCACTGGAGCAGTTGGTAATACCGCTTACTGGGGAGCCATTTGATGTTTTGTTGCCATTGTTTGGAGTCATAAGATGGACGGTGTTGGAGCTATGACACTTCAAGGCAGAAATTCCTGAAAAGAAATGTGGGGAGAAAGGTTAGGAGATCCTGGTGAAATTATTAGCAATGTCTTTCTGCCTTGAAATCATCAGGGACCAAAAATTGGTTTCCCCCTTTTGAAGTGAAAACAGAAATTCTTAGGAGGCAGAAATTTGTGTCAAATGTCTGTTCTGAACCGCTGGCCCAAAGGAGGGACCTGAGTGAGTGGTTTGATGCATAGATACCAAAGAAGGATGTAAAAAATGCTATAATGGGCAGCCCTAGGGCTTTATTAAATCATAGAGGTGGATGGCACAACGAGGGGCATCTAGTCCAATGCCAATTGTTGGATTTCAACTCACACCAACACCAGTCAGATGTAAACTTACAAAACAGAACAATGACAACCAAATCATAGTCATTACCCAACCCCCAGGCAGCCTATTCCTCTTTTAAAGCCATCCAGGTGGGTTGCCATCCCTGTCTCCTGTGGGAGGGAGTTCCATAGTTTAACTTTGCACTGTGTGAAGAAGATATTTCTTTTAGCTGCCCTGAATCTGCCAACTTTCAGTCCACAATATCTATTGCTTTGAGAGGGAGAGTGAAATGTTTCTCTAACCACTTTCTTCACGCCACGCATAATTATTGAGCATCTATCATGTGAACTCTTTCTCCTATTTTCTCTAAACTAAAACATCCCTAATGCTGCAAACTGTCCTCATAGACAAGTCATTCCATTCTGAAACATTTCCATTTACCTTGGAATTCCTTCTTGTTTCTCCGTGCAAATCTAGTTGACTCCCACCCAACCACCCAGATCTGCAACTGGAGGACATCCCAATAGCAATAACTGGTACCTAAAATAAGAAAGGTCATCGCCAGCAGTCCTTGCAGCACAACTGTTGCAGCTCTCCATCTCAACGCGACACCCTCCATGGTCTGAAGCCGAGAGGCCCTCTGAGCCAAAGAACCAGTTTCCTGATGAGTCGTGGAGGAAAAGCAGTCAAAGATCAGAGAGAGTTGGGCTGTTTGGTTATATATATATATCAAGCACAAATGTGCTCAGTAGAGATTGGCTGGAGGGACTTCCTGAAAGACAACAGCAGTTCTGGTGATGGCAGGATTACGCAAAGAAGAAGGAAGCCTATACAAACAGTAAACAGCAACAGATGTGGATTCTGGCAATAAGGTAAAGGTAAACGGTTAAGTCCAGTGAAAGGTGACTATGGGGTGGGGCACTATTTGAGGTATGGGAGAGAATGAAAGAGAGAATTATAGAAAGAACACCATGGTGGACCTCTCAAAAAGAGGCAACCTCGACACACACACACACACACACACACACACACACACATATATATATATATATATATATATATATATATATATATATATATATAAAATAAGAATTGCCTGGCCAATTTATAGAGATTTAGTAGAAGGAATGAATAAAAATATCAGATTAAAAGAATATGAAGAACTCAAAATATTGGGAATAAATTGGTTAGAATATTTCCAATTTAAGGCTACATAGGAGAAAGATATAAAAACTAGGGGATTTGGGAATGAAATATCAACATTAGAAAGAGGTTTTACAAAATAATCAAAAAACACTCTAAAATGTATAGATTATTAGATAAAGTCCTCCCAGATCAAGAAGTCAATGGAGAGAATATGCTAAAGTGGGAACAGGATTTAGGATATACAATTGATTCTGAAGATTGGAAAAAGTTTTTTTGGGGGAAATATAAATTTCACGGCTTGCTATTCATTAAGAGAGAATGAAGATGCACCACAGATGGTATATGGCACCACACAGACTGGCAAATATGAATAGATCGAATAGTAATAAATGCTGGAGATGTAATAGAATGAAAGGCACTCTATACCATATGTGGTGGACATGTCCAGAGATCAAAATTTTTTGGGAGATGATCCATGAAGAGATTAAAAAAATGATAAAAGTATCATATATCAAAAGGGCAGAAGCATATTTACTTGGAATCTTGAGTAAGGATATCCCCAAAGACAAAATTAACATCTCTCTGTGTGCAACAACAGCAGCGAGAACGTTGGTAGCCAGCCATTGGAAAGGAAATTATATCCCAACAAAAGGGGAATGGTTGAGTAAACTATATGAGTACCTGGAGTTAGGCAAAATTGAAGGATTTAATAAGGCATAAATCCAAAAATTTAATTCAGAAACAATGGGAATGCTTAAATGAATATTTATATAAGCAGGGCTCAAATATGAAAGTTTGGTTGTGCTTAGACTAACCTTGTGAAGAATATAGAGAACATAAAGATTTGACCGATTATGAAAGAACCTAAGGAAGGGAAATGATTGAAGAACAGTTGTAAAAGTGAGCTAGATAACTAAGAGACGTGAGGTGAATGCGGTGGAAATCTTTTATAATATTTGAAATAGGATTTATATATTGTAATGTTTGAAGCATGGATTTGGTAATATTATTGGTTGTGAAAAGTATTTTTTTCCTTTTCTTTTGTCTTTTGTCTTTTTTTTAGTTTGCATTTTGGAAAACATGTATATAAATGTGTTTACAGTGTTATGTATTGTTCTTTGTTTCTCTTTCTTTTTTCCTTTTCTTTTCTTGTAAGATTCAATAAAAATAAAAATAAAAATAAAAAAGGTAAATGACCCCTGGACGGTTAAGTCCAGTAGAAGGTGACTATGGGGTGCAGCGCTCATCTCACTTTCAGGCTGAGGGAGTTTGTCCACAGACAGCTTTCCGGGTCATGTGGCCAAGATGACTCAACCACTTCGGGCACAACAGGACATTGTGACGGAAGCCTGAGTGCATGCAAATGGCGTTTACCTCCCCAACCCAACAGTGCCTATCTATCTACTTAAACTGACGTGCTTTCAAACTGCTAGGTTCAATATTGCAGATTCTGGCAACATGGAGCCCCAAGCTAGTACAAAATTTGGCACCTCCTAGCAATGGCAAACCTGCTGCACTGGTACAAAGCGAGACAGGCCCTTTCTTGCTCTCCCCAGCCTCTTTTCCCATCCAATCTTCCTCTCCTCTTTCCCAGCCTGATGTTTCCCTCCCTGGCAAAAAGAAATTAAAAATCACCAAGACAGTTATATCCCTTAAGATGTTTGAAGATGGCTCCTCTCAATATATATATATAAAATAAACAAATTGTCCAGTAGCACCTTAGAGACAAACTAAGTTTGTTCTTGGTTTTTGGCATGCACACAAAAGCTTATGCCAAGAACAAACTTAGTTGGTCTCTAAGGTGCTGCTGGACAATTTATTATTATTTTTTCAATATATTTTGATTTTGTCTCCTCTTTTCCAGGCTAAACATACCCAGCTCCTTCAACTATTCCTCATAAGGCTTGTTTTCTAGAACCTCCTGGTCCCCCCCAACTTAATGATTCTATGATTCTGTATATTATTTATTTATTGCATATTATTTATTTGTTGCATTTATTTACTGCTTTTTTTCTCCAAGGAGCAGAAGGTGGCATACAGGGTTCCCCCTCACCCATTTAATCCACACAACAGCCCTGTGAGGTAGGTTGGACTGAGAGGCAGGGCCAAGGCCACCCAGTGAGTTTCATGGCTGAGTTGGGGGTTTGAACCCCAATCTCTCAGATCCAAGTCCTCCTCTCTAACCACTACACCACACTGCTTCTACTTGAAGCCATTGGAAGTGGGGTTGGGAGCATCAATAATGCCAGCTACGTTAGAAAAGGCTGCACAGACTGTAGACCGGCAGATACAGTGGTGGTCTGGATGAGTGCCGATAAATTGAGACTGTCAAGACAGAGGCCCTATGGGTAGGTGGTTCTAAAATTTGAGAATATAGGAGCCTGCTCTGGAGAAGGTTGCCCTCCCCATGATGAAACAGGTGTGCAGTCTGGCAATGTTCCTGGAACCAAAGGCAAATGGAAAATTTCCAAGAAATCTTTAAAAGTTTCCTGTTTCTCTGGTGTTCCCTGAAGGCATGGCACCGTTCATACAGCTCTCAGACGTGAGCAAAGTTTGAGTGGGTTTCTGAACCCAGCTTGCTTCACTTCATTTCTTCAAAACAATCAACCCAGGAACTTGCCCAACAGCCTGATGTTTCGAAAGCAAGACTGCAGCCCCCAAGGCATATTTCAACACCCCCTTCCCATCTTACATGGTGTCAAATTTCTGTGCATTGATCGGGGAATGTAAATCCTTCTTCTTATTCCCAGCAGCATTTGCTCGAAACTGTCTTTTCCTGTCACCTCACACCCGGTTCCCCTGGCAACCTTCCAAACCCCCAGTCTCCATTCACACATCAGGGCAGGGGGGAAGGGCGGTTCTCTTGCATTGCCACTGGCCCTCTAGAGCCCCCTTTTCTTCCTTAATGGCCCTAGCTTGGCCAGGTCATTTTGCATAGGCTAGTCCTGGAATTCCTCTACAGCTTCTATTCTTCCTTCATATCCCAAATAATCAACATCCAAACAGTTATTAATTTCTAGGGTTTAGGGGTCCCCCAAAATCTATAACAATATTATTATATTGAATATGTAGTTTCTGGGTTGTCTCCAATTCCATTCCTATAGAGCACGGGTGTCAAACACAAGGTCCGTGGGCCGAATCCGGCCTGCCAGACCTCGTCATGTGGCTCGTGTAACCGCCACCGGCCGCCAGCCTTCACCTTTTATTCTCGCTTTTTTGGGGGGGGGACACAAGAAAGTTTACATGGTGCGGCTCCCTACTCACCCCCCCCCCCGTCGCTTTTAAGGACGTGGCTGCTGCTTCAAACGTCCCCGCATCTCTCAACTTGCGCCTTCGTCGTCGGAGGCCGAAGCGAAGCGGGCAGCTGGCTTCTCTCTCCCGCTCACTGCTCAAAAAGTGGAAGGTCAGGTCTCTCCACGCCGCGGAGGGGGGAGTCTTTCTCCTCAGAGAAACTTTTTTATTCCAGCCTTGGATCTTCTCCGGGGATGCTGGATCCTCCCCGCCCGCCCCCCAAACTCCCCTTTTCTTCCAATCCTCAGCCACCTTGGAATCCCTCTTGGTGGGAGAGAAGCGTTTTTGGCTTCTGCGGAAGGTTTCCCTTGCTGCCGCCGCCACCACCAGCAGCAGCGGCAGCTTCGTCTGTCTGAAACGGCCGCTGTTTGGTTTAATAACACGATTTTGTTATGTCTGCTCAGCTCCGGCCAAGCGGATCCTTCTCTGCGAGCGGATCCATGTGCGTCCACGTTACATCGGGGGTTCCCACGGCCACGCTTCCCGTGTCTCGCCCTCCACCGAGGCGCGTCCCCTTGCAACATCTGAAATTATTTTCTCAGAAACGCCAACTTTGGGGCTCTTCTTTTCTTCTCTCCCTCTCTGCCCCCCCTCCGCTGCTCTCACGCTCTCCCCCCTTGCCAATCCCAGGATCTGATTAGATTTCCAATCACAACCCAGTGCGCAATCGGATTTCTGATTTCAGCCAGGAGCAAGCCAGCAATCCGGAGCACCCGCGTCTTCTCCTCACCAAACTCTCCGCGTTATTATATCCGTTCGCCTTGCCTCCAACTCCTCTGCATTCCCCCCCTCCCAGAATCGCACATCAAATGCAAAGAGATGCTGATGGTGGCGGCGGCGGCGAGCTTGGTGGTGGGAGGAGGAGAAAGCAGGGAGAGAGAGAAAATAAAATTCCCACCAGATGTTAAGAATCCATCATCATCATTTATTTATTTTTTAAGGAGAGTCCGCTCCCAGGGTGGGTGGCTTCGAAAGCCCCTCTCTCCTCGCACGTCCTGCTATTGCTTCCCGATCCTTCCCGGCGTGCAAACTTGCCCTGCGGGAGGCGTCCTCTTCTCCTCTGCGCTGGATTTCACCAGCCCTGGGCTTCCCTTCCTCTTCACTTCACCTCCCTCTCCATCTTTGCACAGCCAGCCTTTCCAGGACCGACGATGCCCGTGATCAAGTTGTTCTTTGGGAATATGGGGTGGCTGGTGGGGGGGGGTGAGTGGGAGAGAGAGAGAGGCACGCGCACACACTCCAAACACCCTTAAAATAAATGTAAAGTGGACCGTCCACATTATTACAAAAAACAGTAATAATTGAATGCAGTGACAATAATTTATGATAATAAAGAGTGGACACATAGTCCTACAGATACAACCGGCCCTTTGAGGGTGACCAAACTGCTGATGCGGCCCCTGATGAATTTGAGTTTGACACTCCTGCTATAGAGAGTAGTCCCATTGAAGTTAATGGGCATGGCTAACTTGGGTGCATTGATTTCAGTGGGTCTGTTCTGAGTAGCACTTAGTTGAGTATAGCTAGGGTTGTCATACGTCCGTCAGCAGTTGGCAGCCATGTCCTGGCAGAAATCGGAAACAAGTTTGGGAAAATCCGCATATATGGCAGCCCATGTCGGCAGTGCTGTTTTTGCCAATCATCCATAAGAATAGTTCAACAAGTTTAACAACTTTGGCCAAAATCAAAGCACAACAACTTTTCTCTCTGGATTTTCACTGTTTGAAATATGGCAACCCTAGCTATAGCCATTAATATTTTGCCATCGCAGTCGAAATCTGTAGGGTCCTGGGAATCAAAGATATTGCGTGGTTTTGCAAGGGAGAATCAGACCCCAAGGCGGTGGTTATCCAAAATAAAATTTTATTTTATAGATGTGAGCCATACATCCAATAGGTTGGGACAGGTCACTGCCTTGGAGCCCTCCCTCCCTCCCTCCCTCCCGCCCTTCTTCACAACACAGCCCTTCCAAACCCAAATTCAGGTTCCAGCAGTTTAGGTCTCCCAAACCCCCTTCCTCACCCCCATATCCCGAGCATGGTGGTTCCCAGGACTGCCAGGAAAGGGCAAAGTTGAAGACTGAGCCCTTGGAAACCTGACCCATAATGATCATAAGACAGGTATGGGTTGGTCATGCTCCTCACACCATGATTGACTATCTTGATTGCAAAGTCACTCTTCTTCCAATTGCAATTGCTGCCGGAGCAGCAAGGCCCTGACTCGCTGGTGATATTTATAGGGCCAAAGGATTGGCTCTTTATAACATCGCAGGATGAGCGCTGGCAGGTCCTGATGGTCATGGGAAAAGTGCTGGATCCTGTTGTGGGAAGGGAAGGAAGGACAAGAAAGACACAAAATGTTAGGTATGGGGGCATTGGCCCTCTTCTCTCAGCATGCATTGAGATGCCACGGGGAATCATGAAGAACATGGAGCCTGAGGGGTAACCCACACCCATGAGTTCTTAGGGGGCAGGGCCCCCTACACCTCTGAAAAAGCAGCCCATTTTGCCTGGGAGCGCAATTTTGAGGTGAAAAGTTTGTGGGTGTAAGTTAAAGGGGGACAAATTCTGACATTGCAAGTGGTTGGACTAGATGATCCTTGGATTCCCTTCCAACTCAACAATTCTATGTTCTATGATTCTATAATGTTTGGCTTTAAGAAGTATTTTAATTATTTATTTTAACTTTGTAAGATATTTTATTCTGTTTCTATTCTGCTATGCCATTTACCTTTTGTAATGGCTTTGGCCATACACATGAATAATATTCATATTGGTACATGTAAAGGAATCTCCATCAAAGGGCCCCAGTCACATCTGAACCTAGTAAGATGCATTTATTTCACTTAGAAACAGCTTGTCACATCCTATTTTTCAGTGTTCCCAAATTCTCAGAGCTGCTTGCTGCTGATTTATGATCATTATTATAATAAAAAGATGGTATTATTAAGACGCCACATCACCAAAAGGCCCCCTGCAATCAACAGATCACCCTAAAGTGGGAATAAATCTGCAGAGAATTGCTAAATCAGCTTCACCAACTTCATGGACTCAAATTCCCATCAGTGACTGCCAAGTTCTAGAGGGCACCAGGGCTGGCAAAGAAAGGGGTTTTCAAGTAAGACATAGGCAGCAGTGTTTGAATTTAGCCAGGTGCCAAGTTCTGATACCGGAAGTAAGCTCAGCTTGAGGGGAGGAGGTGTTTTTTGGGGGGGCAGGAGCTGTGGAAGAAATTTCCTAGGCAAACTCACCTCCTCTATCTGAAATAGTAATGTTCATGCTGCCTTCGTAACACCGGTCGTAGTCTTTGCCACATTTCGTAGTCTCCTGCATGAAACTAGTGGAGCTCCACCCAAAGCCTGTGTAACACTGGTTGGACCCAGTTACTGGAGTAAGAAATCAAAATGAAGAGCATGAGGTTGGGGGGGGGGGGCTGGATTGAAAAAGGTCACTCCCTTTTGTAGGAGTCTCCCCCTTTCCCTGTCTCTTAAATAATGATAGGGGGAGAATATTTCGGTTTGCTTTGCATATCAAAGTGAGCCTACTTAATTTGCCCTCTTCAAAGGATTGGTTATCTTAATCATACTCAGAGTAAACCCACCAAAATGAATTGGTATGCGTTTAGGTGGATGCGTAAAGCGAGGAGTTATACTTCAAAATCTGAATTTTCCAAGGCAATTTTCCAACTTAAAAATGGGTGCGAATCTTTGCACATATTGGGGGTTGTTGCCCTTGCTTTCTCCACTTGCCAAACCAGCCACACCCTTTGCCAAACCCCACACCTGAGCACGTCCCCTCCCTTTACCCCTCACTCACCCCTCCCCTACAGTGCACCTCATGTTTCCACTCCCCCCACAGCTCCCTCCAAACCTTTCTCTGTGCTCTCGCTGCTAAATTACACCCTAAATTACACCCTAAAGCACTCCATCTTGTACATTTCTTGAGAAGTGGGGTTACCTTTTCTTTGGCAAGTGAGCCCAAGAGTTGGGGAACAGGGCCGCTTGCCTTAGAAAGCTCCAAAATTGAATTTTTCAAGCCTTCCTATTGACAACCACCCGCCCAACAAGTGAAACTGTGAGATCACACTTTCTTCTCAGGTGACCCTTAAAAATAAATAAAAAATACCTTTGTCCTTAATAGGGGTCTTGGGAACTTCTCTCGTTTTCGCATTGCAAAGGTCACCAAAACAGTAGCTCTGGTCAAATTGGATGGCAAAGTGACGGTCACCAGAGGTGACTGATTTTGTTCCATCCACAAGGTCCTTGCTGGCGCAGCCTTTGTAGCTCATTATCAAAACATCTTTATCTAAAACGGCGGGGGGGGGGGAGAGATGTATAAATACAAACAATAGATTGATGCTGTGGCAGGTTGTTCCAAAGACCTTATCTTGGCAATTATTGCTCTGGGGGTGACTTATACATGCTTTGGCGGGGTTATTGTCATTGTTTAGTTGTTTAGTCATGTATTTCAAAATCTGAAAGTCCAGACACAAAAGATTTTTGTTTGTTTCTTTGTTTTTGCCAAAGTTTTACCCAAAGTTGTTGATGCCCAGACATTTCAGTGATTTCTGTTTCCAATGGCTGAATTCCAGGAATGTCTGGAAAATTTTGGATGTATGGGCAACTCTATACAGTGTGGGGTGGCTGCCAAAGCCCCCTGGCCTTTTTCCCCCTCTGGTTTTTTTCCCTCTGGTTCATGTCTAACTTGGTGCCATGGGTGGGTGGGTTTTTTATTCATGTGAGTGGCCCCAGAAAGTACAGAGAGTTCTTCCCACTTCCCACTTCTTCCTGTTTCCTTGTGACACACTTCCTGGCAGCTGTTTTACTTCAAAAGCTAGGTTGGAAACCAGCCCAAGTCTGTGGCCAAGCATCTGTGGGCCACCTGCCTGTGACAGAAGAGGCGGAAAGAATCCTGGATGGAGCAGTGGGTGTGGCTCTTGCCCTAGGACGCAGCCTGCATTCTAGCCATGCAAAATCCAGAGCTTTTCCACACCCTCCCATCTCCAAATCACCCACTGAGGCAAGTAAGATGCAGATCATATTTCAAGCATGCAGTCCAGAATATCTGAAAGGTTCTGGCATGCAAATAGTTGAAACTATTTCAACATTAGTTGAAACCTTTCAACATTAGTTGAAACCTTTGAACTAAGATATCAAAAAGAAATAACAAGCCAAGATTTATAAACCTGTGGAAGGTTGCTCTTGTAACACTACATTGGTGGCAGGAATCTATGCCCCTCCAGATTTCATAGACTTGTAGATATGGATGGGACCACATGTGTCATCTAGTCCAATGCCAGATGTTGGATTCCACTCACATCAGTCCCAGCCAGCATGGCTAATGGTTAGGGGTGGTAGGAGTTGAGATCCAACAGAATTTGGAGGGGTGAGAGGTCCCCTGTCTCTGCACTAACCTATGGCTTAGTCTTACATCTGAACTGGGTCTGTGTCAACTCTCAGAAACAGCTAGAGATGCTTTTTATTAAAAAAAGAAGAAGAAGAAAGAAATGGAGGCCAGGGGCTTGTACAAAGATCTGCAAATATAAAATAAAATGAATCAAAACATATTTTAAATACTTCAATACTGAATGCATTCAAAGTATCATTTCAGGCTTCAGGTAATCCCGCTGGGAAATTTAGGGGTTGTAAGTAATTTCATGCTTTTCCTCTCTCAAAAAATCTAGCAGCCACACAGGATCCATCTGACAGACCAGCACTTACCTATAGTTAATATAAGTTGTGCATCTGTGCAAACGTTCTCAGCACTGGAGCAGTTGATAATACCGCTTTTTGGGGAGCTATGAGATGAGGAGTTGCCCTTGTGTGGAGTGGTAAGATTGACGGTGTTGTAACTATGACACTTCAAGGCAGAAATTCCTGAAAGGAAGTGTGGGAAGAAAGGGCATGAGATCCTGGAGAAACTATTAGCAATGTCTTTCTGCCTTGAAATCATCAGGGACTAGAAATTGCCCCCCCCCCTTTTAACATGAAAGCAGAAGTTGTTTGGAGGCAGAAATTTGCACCAAGTGCCTGTTCTGAACCGCAGGCCCAAAGCAGGGGGCTGAGTGAGTGCTTTGATGAGTGGATACCACAGAAGGATTCAAAAATGTCAGAATGGCCAGTCCTAGAGATTTATTAAATCACGGGGTTGGATGAGACCAGTAGGGGCATCTAATCCAATGGCAGTTATTGGATTTCAACTCACACCAACACCAGTCAGATTTAACTTTCAAAACAGAACAATGACAACCAAATTATAGGCATTACACACACCCCAAAAGGCATTGTAGTTAACCTGAACTTATCCTAATACGGTATTTTAAAAAATGAAGAAGAATTTTTTAAAAACCAACAGCACAATTCAGATTTGAAAGCAAAGTATGAACCTAAAAAAGAAAGAAAGAAAAACAGGTGGAGGCAGGCAGCTCCATGGGAGAGTACTTCACAGTTCCTCGTCCCAATTATTTCTCCCTGGGTAAGTTTTCCCACAATTTTGAAAACACAACATTAGGCTGCTTAGCCATTGCCTCTCTTCCGAGTTCCAGCATATTGCAAGTCAAACCACATTCACTTTCTGGGAAAGCTTCTGGGTGACATGACTCTACCTTCTCCTTCCCTGACACAGCCCAAACCTTCTCCTTCTTGCAGACGGGGCTAAACTCACCTCAAAGACACACTCCTCTCCACCAGCAGTACCCAAAAGGTGACTTAAGCAAGTCATAGCACATTCACTTTCCGGGAAACCTCCTGTGTAGGATTGCAATATGTCCTCTTTTCCCAGGACATGTTCTCTTTTTTTCCTGGGCACATCCTCATTTTCAGGACTGAAATTTCTGCCTGGGAGGATTTCTAAAATTTGACTAAATGTCCTGGTTTTTGTTTGTTTGCTTGCTTGTTTACAAAAATCTAAGAAAAAAATCCTAGTGCATTAGACTCAGATCTAAGGCACCCGGCTAAGCTAGTCTGCAGCAGAGAATCACAACAGAGAAGCAGCTTAAACTAGCCAAATACTCTATCAATCCTTTTTTTTTTTTTTTTTTTAAAGCAATTTATTAAGTTTTACAATAAAAATAAACATGATAAACAATGTAACATTGATCTTAACATATTTTCACATTTTCTTTGGACTTCCTCACATCTCCCGCTCCCATTTTCATCGTTAAAACATTTTGTCAGCAATTTATCATCTTATTTAAATTCTTATATCCCTTCTATATTTCCTAATCTTATAATTCTCAGAAGAAGCTAAATTTCACAGTCTTACTTATTTTCTTAAAAACTTCTAAATTTAGTGGTGCTCAGTTATTTTGATCTAGCATCTTATTTAACATTCACTCAAATTGCAATACTTTTGTAAATAGTTCTTAAATTTCTTCCAGTCCTCCTCAATCCTCTCTTCTCCCAGGTCACGGATTCTGCCGGTCATTTCAGCCAGTTCCATGTAGTCTATCAGTTGTATCTGCCATTCTTCCAGTGTGGGTAGATCTTGAGTTTTCCAATGTTTTGCGAGAAGTATCCTTGCTGCTGTTGTTGCATACATAAAAAATGTCTGGTCCTTCTTTGCCACCCCTTGGCCGACAATACCCAAAAGGAAAGCCTCTGGTTTCTTAGTGAAGGTATATTTAAATACCTTTTTCAGTTCATTATAAATCATTTCCCAGAACGCCTTCACTTTAGGGCAAGTCCACCAGAGGTGGAAGAACGTTCCCTCGCACTCTTTGCATTTCCAACACTTATTATCAGACAGGTGGTAAATTTTAGCAAGTTTGACTGGGGTCATATACCATCTATAAATCATTTTCATTACATTTTCTTTCAGGGCGTTACATGCAGTAAATTTCAATCCATTACTCCACAACCTCTCCCAGTCCTCAAACATGATATTATGCCCAATGTCCTGTGCCCACCTTATCATAGCCGATTTAACCGTTTCGTCTTGTGTATTCCATTTCAACAGCAAGTTATACATCCTTGAAAGTACCTTAATCTTTGGTTCTAACAATTCTGTTTCTAATTTCGATTTCTCCACCTGGAACCCTAGTTTCTTATCATTTTTAAAAACTTCTTTAATCTGAGCGTAATGTAACCAATCTCGCACTTTGTCTTTCATTTTCTCCAGACTCTGCAATTTCCAATTGTCTCCATCCTTTTCTAGTATTTCCCAATATTTTGGCCATTTAGCCTCCATATTGGGTCTTTTTCGGGCCTTGGCTTCCAAAGGTGAAAGCCACCTTGGTGTTTTATTTTCCAGCAAGTCTTTATATTTTGTCCAGACATTAAACAATGATTTTCTGACAATATGGTTCTTAAAGGCCTTATTTGCTTTAACCTTGTCATACCATAAATATGCATGCCATCCAAAGGTATTGTTGAACCCTTCCAAATCTAACACATCAGTGTCTTCAAGAAGTAGCCAGTCTTTTAGCCAGCAGAACGCTGCGGCTTCATAATACAACTTTAAGTCTGGCAGGGCAAAGCCCCCTCTTTGTTTTGCATCGGTTAATATCTTAAACTTAATTCTGGGCTTTTTGCCCTGCCAGACAAACTTAGAAATGTCTCTCTGCCACTTCTGAAAGCACTCCGTTTTGTCCAAAACCTGAAGTGTTTGAAATAAGAACAACATCCTTGGCAATACATTCATCTTGATAGCAGCAATTCGGCCTAACAAAGAAAGTTTCAATTTTGACCAACTATCTAAGTCTCTCTTAATTTCTGTCCAACATTTTTCATAATTGTCCTTAAATAGACTTAGATTTTTTGCTGTTATGTTTACCCCTAGGTATTTTACTTTTTTAACCACATTAAGTTCCGTCTCATTCTGAAACCGTTCTGACTCTGTATTAGTCAAGTTTTTCCCCAAAACCTTAGTTTTCTGTTTATTTAATTTAAATCCAGCCACCCGACCAAAGTCATTAATCAATTGTAATACTCTTTTCGTACTGGGCTCTGGCTTCTGCAAGGTCAAAACCAGGTCATCTGCGAAAGCTTTTAATTTATATTGTTTCTGACCGACCTGAATTCCTTCCACCAACCGATCCCTTCTAATCATGTTCAATAGCACTTCCAGAACCGAAATAAATAACAAAGGGGAGATAGGGCAACCTTGTCGTGTCCCTTTTTCAATTTTAAACTCTTCTGTAACCACATTATTAACTATCAGTTTAGCTTTCTGTTCTGAATATATCGCCTCAATCCCATTCTCAAAACCCCGTCCCACTCCCATCTCTTTCAAATTTCCCATCATAAATTTCCAGGAGATATTGTCAAAGGCCTTCTCCGCATCTATAAAAATTAAAACTGCTTTTGTATTTATGTCTGTTTGCAAAAGTTCCAAAATGTCAATAATGTTCCTTGTATTAGCAAACAGATATCTTCCTGGGAGAAAGCCAGCCTGGTCCTTATGAATTACTTCATTTAAAACTTTCTTAAATCTATTTGCCAAAATGTCTGCAAATATTTTGTAATCCACATTTAAAAGAGAGATGGGACGGTAGTTCTTAAGTTGTGTCTTTTCAGCTTCCGACTTTGGTATTAATGTGATAAACGCTTCCTTCCACGACTCCGGTGCCCTCCTCCCCTCCATAATTTCATTGCTGACCTCCATCAAAGGTTGTATCAAATAGTCTTTCAATGTCTTATAGTACTTGGAGGTCAGCCCATCTGGTCCTGGAGATTTGCCAAGTTGCATGTTCTGGATAGCTTGTTCGATCTCCTGTCGTGTTATTTTAGAATTCAGGGTTGTCCTATTTTCTTGTGACAATTTAGATAGTCCGTTTTTTGCCAAAAATTGTTTAATCTCAACCTCATCTTGTGGCCCTTGGGTGTATAGTTTTTTGAAGTATCTCTGGAAACACTTTCTAATGTCCACTGGATTCTGGATGTTTTTTCCATCAACCTCTAAGTTTGTAACAGTATTTAATCTTTGTCTTCTCTTCAACTGCCAAGCTAGCAGTTTTCCACATTTATTCGCCGACTCAAACGTTTTTTGTTTCATTAATTTAACCTTCCATTCAATTTCCTGATTTATCAATTTAGAATATTGTGTTTGATAAAGTTTAATTTCTCTCAGAGTTGGCTGTGACTTCGGATTCACTCTTAATTTCTTCTCTAATTCTTTTATTTTATCCAAAATCTTATCTTTTTTCTCATTTTGTGTTCTTTTCTTCACTGCATTCTGTTGTATCAAGAATCCCCTCATTACAGCTTTGCTTGCGTCCCAGATTATTCTTTTTTCCACCATATTATTCATATTTATCTCAAAATAGTCCTTCAAAACTTTTTGGGCCTTCTTGGTAATTTCCTGATCTCTAAACAAATTGTCATTCATCTTCCATCTGAAGGATCCAGTTGGTAATAGTGTCATATCCATCTTTACTGCATTATGGTCGGAGCAGGTCTTTGGGCAGATTTCCACTTTTCTGACCTTAGGCGCCAGGCCTCTAGAAATCCATATTTGGTCGATTCTTGTCCAGGTCAGTTGGGCTTCAGAAAAGAATGTTCCCTCTCTTCCTAGTGGGTTCTTTGTCCTCCAAATGTCAATCAAATCCATATTGTCAATCATTTCAAAAAAGGTTTTAGGTAGTCTGCCGTCTTTTGTAACATTTTGACTTTGTGACTTGTCCATGTTAGTTGTTACGACCCCATTCATATCTCCCATCATTATGATGTTGTTGTAGTCTAGATAGTCCAGCATTGTCTCCTGCAGCTTCTTGTAAAATTCCGATTTCCCTTCATTAGGTGCATAAATTCCTAATATCAGCAGTTTCTCTCCTTGATATTGTATCTCAATAGCCAAAATTCTTCCATGTTCATCTTTAAACAGGAATTTAGGTGACAGGCTCTCTTTTGCATATATCACCACGCCTCTCTTCTTAACTTTGTCCGAAGATACAAATTCCTGGCCCAATCTTTTATTTATTAACACTTTTCTGTGGAGCCTCGTCACATGTGTTTCTTGTAAACAAATAATGTCCAATTGTTCTTTTTTTAATATATGAAATATTTTCTTCCTTTTTTCCGGAATGTTACAACCATTAATATTCCAGCTCAACAGTTGCAGAGACATCCTGAACTATCTGGTTATTTTTCAAGGGGTGGTATCTTCTCAGGGTCTTCAGGTTCCACAGATGCTGATGTTGGTACTGGCGTTGCCTCAGGCCCAGAAGGTAGTTCAATTCTTTTTTGAAGGTCCTCTCCGTATGTAGACAGAAATTTGTCTCTCTCTTCAAGTGTTCTCACTTTGACCTTTCTCCCTCTAAAGGTAAAAGATAGTCCTTGGGGAAATTCCCACCTGAATGGAATTGCGTTGCTCCTTAGTAGTTTAACAAGTTCAGAATAGGCGGCTCTAAGATCAAGCAGTAGTCTTGGGATATCTTTATAAATTTCAATTCTTCTATCCAACACCTCCAGTGATTTTACAAAGTGTAGTCCCAAAATCTTATCCCTTTCCTCCTTTGATCTCAATGTTATCAAACAGTCTCTGGGCCTCTCCTTCTTTATAAATCTTCCAAGTCTGAAAGCTGACACAATTTTAAAGTCCTTTTCTTCCAAGTTCCAGAACTTGGAGAATTCTTTGGTCAAAAACTCAGTTAGATGTCCTTCTTCTGCCTCTTGTAGTGATCTAATCCTTAAGTTAATCTCACGGTTTCGCAGTTCTATCATCGAGAGATAAATCTGGTGTTCCCCGACTTGTTTAGTGAGTGGTCTTACCTCTTGCTCTAAATTTTCAAATCTTTGTCTGGTGTCCTCAGTCAATTTCCGATTTTCTGCTGAGGCCTCCGTTAACTGTCCAATTGCCTGTGCATTCTGTACCACTTGTGTGGTTAATTTATTTAGACATTCTGTGTTTTTATCAATCTTTGCTGATTGGGCATCTGCTTTCTTGTCCAAAGCTTCCAATTTTTCAAAAATTTTGTCTAGTACAGAAACAGATGCTCCTGAGGCCATATCTTCCAGTTGTAACTGCTCTGCTTCGCCCTCTCCCTCCACTTCTGAGGGCAAAGTAGGCACAGATGATCTGCGTGTCTGTGAGGCTGAGGTTAGAGTTGTTAGGGTTGTTTGTTTAGCTCTCCCTCTTTTTCTTGTGCCACTCATTCCAACGTTATCTGTCAGTCAAGGTCACACTGAGTTGTTCCCATGGGAATGGAAAGGTCCAGAGCAAGCAAACAGCAAGGGAATCGAAAGTAAAAAGTGTATGTAAAATCACTGTTATAATCCAATCCTCTAGAGGGAGCTTAATCTGTCTTTCAGAGTCTAATTTAATGTCCAAGAACCTTCAAATACAAATGTTTAGCAGAGTTTATAAATGGTCACTTTGTTGCAGACAGTGCTTATTTATCTCCAAAAAGAATGTTTCAAATTTAAAAGGTCTCAATACCCTCAGATTGTTTCAAGTTCCAATATACAGTATCCAAATCTGCAGTACTGACAGCTCCCTTAGTACTCAGGCAGCTCCTGATTCTGGGTTTCACCTTCTAGTTTGTAATCCAATAAGAGGAGGAAAGTCAAGTGCAAATAGAAATCCCAAATCTTTAGCTTAAAGTCTTTACTTTAAGATGCAAGTTCAAATAGATGCTTAGATCTGTAAAACTTAGAGTCTCTTTCTTTCAGCCTCCACTCCTCCAGCTGATTGCTTTTTTTTCAAGTTCAATGGCTGCGGGAGACGGACTTCCTGCTTCCACGTCTCTCCGCTCTCAGCCAAGTTCAAGCCAATTTAAATTTCCCTTTTAAAGTCTCAAATTCAAGTGATTCAGTCTTTTACTCACAAGTTAGTTGCTTTTTCGTCCGGATCCGTAATTTAGCAGGAAAAGGGATCAGCGCTCACCGACAGTAGCAGCGCGGCTTCGCTCCTCAGGCTGTGAAACAGCTCACAGCGCCGCAACCCCCCTCCGTGCTCCGGAGCCCCTTACGGGGTTCCTTCTGCACTTGGAGGGTCGCTCTAGGCGCCCACCGAGCCTCAAGACCCCAGGCTCTTACCGCCTGGGGTTTTCCAGAGTGGGTCTCCGCTTCGCCGTAGCGGACGACCCGTTGCCTGGGGAGCCTCCTCTCCCGTTCAGAAGAGGACCGCCATTGCCGTTCGCGCCGCCCCCGGAAGTCCCAAATACTCTATCAATCCTTTCTCTGATCTAAAAGGATACTGGCTCAGCTACAAGATCTGGAAGGAGTCTGGGAGGGCAAGAGTTAATATACCCCTGTCCTTAATAAGAGTCCTTATGTACATGTTAAATGCAGGAATCTTTCACCCAACATGGGGCTCAAACCCATGATCCTGTGATTACCGTATTTTTCGCTCTATAGGACGCACTTTTTCCCCTCCAAAAATGAAGGGGAAATGTGTGTGCGTCCTATGGAGCGAATGCAGGCTTTCCCGGGCTTCCTGCAGCTCCGCGCCACCCTCCGGATCCCGGCGCGAAGCCGCGCGGGGCTCCGGAGGGTAGCGCGGAGCTGCCTGAGCTCCAGGGCTTCTTGCAGCTCCACGCCACCCTCCAGACCCCCGCGCGGGGCTCCGGAGGGTGGCGCGGAACTGCCTGCGCCCCAGGGCTTCCTGCAGCTCCGCGCCACCCTCCCGATCCCGGCGCGAAGCTGCGCGGGGCTCCGGAGGGTGGCGCGGAGCTGCCTGCGCTCCAGGGCTTCTTGCAGCTCCGCGCCACCCTCCAGACCCCCGCGCGAAGCCGCGCGGGGCTCCGGAGGGTGGCGCGGAGCTGCCTGCGCCCCAGGGCTTCCTGCAGCTCCGCGCCACCCTCCCGGTCCCGGCGCGAAGCCGCGCGGGGCTCCGGAGGGTGGCGCGGAGCTGCCTGCGCCCCAGGGCTTCCTGCAGCTCCGCGCCACCCTCCCGGTCCCGGCGCGAAGCCGCGCGGGGCTCCGGAGGGTGGCGCGGAGCTGCCTGCGCCCCAGGGCTTCCTGCAGCTCCGCGCCACCCTCCCGGTCCCGGCGCGAAGCCGCGCGGGGCTCCGGAGGGTGGCGCGGAGCTGCCTGCGCCCCAGGGCTTCCTGCAGCTCCGCGCCACCCTCCCGGTCCCGGCGCGAAGCCGCGCGGGGCTCCGGAGGGTGGCGCGGAGCTGCCTGCGCCCCAGGGCTTCCTGCAGCTCCGCGCCACCCTCCCGGTCCCGGCGCGAAGCCGCGCGGGGCTCCGGAGGGTGGCGCGGAGCTGCCTGCGCCCCAGGGCTTCCTGCAGCTCCGCGCCACCCTCCCGGTCCCGGCGCGAAGCCGCGCGGGGCTCCGGAGGGTGGCGCGGAGCTGCCTGCATTCCGAAGCCTGGTGCACACTGAAGAGCGCGCCCGGGCTTCGCGCACCTCTCCACAAGCCTGGGGAGACCGGCTCGGGTCCCTAGGCTTGCGGATAGCAGGCTGTTCTGGGGGCTAGGGTCGGGGGAAGCTCGGGCTTCCCCCGCGCCTGCCCCGTGCCTGGGGAGGGAATTTCTTTTTCTTTATTCCCCCCCCCCCAAAAAAAATTAGGTACCTTGAACGCACCTTGTTTTAGAGGGCGAGAACAAGAAAAAAAATTTTTTCCCTGTTCTCCCCCTCCTATGATCTGGTGCGTCCTATGGTCCGGTGCGTCCAATGGTGCGAAAAATACGGTAAGCCTCTCATGTTCTACCAGCTGAGCTATCCCAGCTCTTGAGAAGAGCCAGAGAAATCAACCTGAGAGGCAACCTATTCCTCTTTTAAAGCCATCCAGGTGGGCCCATCCCTGTCTCCTGTGGGAGGGAGTTCCATAGTTTAACTTTGCCCAGTGTGAAGAAGGTCTTTCTTTTATCTTTCCTGAATCTGCCAACTTTCAGTCTCAATGGGTGTCCACTAGTTCTAGTGCTTTGAGAGGGAGAGAGACACATAATTCTGGAGTATCTATCATGTGAACTCTCTCATATTTTCTCTAAACTAAAACATCCCAAGTAATGCAAACTTTCCTGACTGAAACTGCCTTGGTCGCACTGGTTGATGATCTCCGGCGGGCTAGGGACAAAGGTGAGAGCTGTTTCCTAGTTCTGCTGGATCTCTCAGCGGCGTTTGATACCATCGACCATAACATCCTTCTGGACCGTCTTGAGGGGCTGGGAGCTGGGGGCACTGTTATACAGTGGTTCCGCTCCTTCCTCCTGGGCCGTGTTCAGAAAGTGGTGGTGGGGGATGAGTGTTCAGACCCCTGGGCCCTCACTTGTGGGGTGCCTCAGGGTTCTGTCCTCTCCCCCATGCTTTTCAACATCTACATGAAGCCGCTGGGAGAGATCATCAGGGGATTTGGGCTGGGTGTTCATCAGTATGCGGATGATACCCAGCTCTACCTCTCTTTCAAATCAGAACCAGTGAAGGCAGTGAAGGTCCTGTGTGAGTGCCTGGAGGCGGTTGGAGGTTGGATGGCGGCTAACAGATTGAGGTTGAATCCTGACAAGACAGAAGTACTGTTTTGGGGGGACAGGAGGCGGGCAGGTGTGGAGGATTCCCTGGTCCTGAATGGGGTAACTGTGCCCCTGAAGGACCAGGTGCGCAGCCTGGGAGTCATTTTGGACTCACAGCTGTCCATGGAGGCACAGGTCAAATCTGTGTCCAGGGCAGCTGTTTACCAGCTCCATCTGGTACGCAGGCTGAGACCCTATCTGCCTGCAGACTGCCTCGCCAGAGTGGTGCATGCTCTGGTTATCTCCCGCTTGGATTACTGCAATGCGCTCTACGTGGGGCTACCTTTGAAGGTGACCCGGAAACTACAACTAATCCAGAACGCGGCAGCTAGACTGGTGACTGGGAGCGGCCGCAGAGACCACATAACACCGGTCTTGAAAGACCTACATTGGCTCCCAGTACGTTTCCGAGCACAATTCAAAGTGTTGGTGCTGACCTTTAAAGCCCTAAACGGCCTTGGTCCAGTATATCTGAAGGAGCGTCTCCACCCCCATCATTCTACCCGGACACTGAGGTCCAGCACCGAGGGCCTTCTGGCGGTTCCCTCACTGCGAGAAGCCAAGTTACAGGGAACCAGGCAGAGGGCCTTCTCGGTAGTGGTGCCTTCCCTGTGGAACACCCTCCCACCAGATGTCAAAGAGAACAACAACTACCAGGCTTTTAGAAGACATCTGAAGGCAGCCCTGTTTCGGGAAGCTTTTAATGTTTGATGTATTATAGTATTTTAATATTCTTTTGGAAGCCGCCCAGAGTGGCCGGGGAAGCCCAGCCAGATGGGCGGGGTATAAATAATAAATTATTATTATTATTATTATTATTATTATTATTATTATTATTATTCCTCACAGGACAGTCGCTCCATCCCCTTGCACAGTGTTGGTCGCCCCTTTCTGAACCTTTTCCATTTACCTTGGAATTCCTTCTTGTTTCTGTGTGCAATTCTAGTTGGCGCCCACCCAACCACTCATGTCTGCAACTCGAAGACATTCCAATAGGAATAACTGGTACCTGAAATAAGAAAGGTCATCCCCAGCAGTCCTTGCAGCACAACTGTTGCAGCTCTCCATCTCAACGCGACACCCTCCATGGTCCACTGTCCAACCATCTCGTCCTCTGTCGTCCCCTTCTCCTTGTGCCCTCCATCTTTCCCAACATCAGGGTCTTTTCCAGGGAGTCTTCTCTTCTCATGAGGTGGCCAAAGTATTGGAGCCTCAGCTTCACGATCTGTCCTTCCAATGAGCACTCAGGGCTGATTTCTTTAAGAATGGATACGTTTGATCTTCTTGCAGTCCATGGGACTCTCAAGAGTCTCAAGAGTTCCCATCTTACATGGGGTCAAATTTCAGTGCTGTGATCTGGCAATGTAATACAGTGGTACCTCGGGTTAAGAACTTAATTCGTTCTGGAGGTCTGTTCTTAACCTGAAACTGTTCTTAACCTGAAGCACCACTTCAGCTAATGGGGCCTCCTGCTGCCACCGCACCCCCGGAGCACGATTTCTGTTCTCATCCTGAAGCAAAGTTCTTAGCCCGAGGTACTATTTCTGGGTTAGCAGAGTCTGTTACCTGAAGCATATGTAACCTGAAGCATATGTAACCCGAGGTACCACTGTAAAATAATAGATACCTCTAAATATGATACAAAGTGTTATCCTTTAGTGGCTATAGCGCAGAGGGAGGCCTTGGAAAATCAATTTTCCCAGGGGCACCCCATGTTCTTAAAACAGAAACCCAGCCATAGGCAGTATAAAAGCCATAAGTGCCTTGCCTCCTGTATCTATGGAAATACCATTTCTAGGAGAAATCATAAGAACACAGGAAGCTGCCTTATCCTGAGTCAGAGTGTTGGTCTATCTAGCTCAGTAGAGGCAACAGTGACTGGCAGTGGATCTCCAGATTTTCAGGCAGGACTCTTCCCTAGTCCCACTGGAGGGGTCCTTGGGTACAGTTTGGCCCCACACACCTGCAAAATTGGGAGCTGCCTTGATAACTTTATCGTAGAGTGGCCATTCTACAAAAAAGAAGAAGAAAGCATTCTTGGGAAATGGTTTGTTTGCTATGCATTTAGATACCTCTTAAGACACCATAGCCAAATTGGATGGTGAACAGAACCTTTCAAAACTGCACTGATTTTAACCAGTGAGTTCCTGATCAATGCCAGGTGCAAGCCTGCAATAAGAAATGAAGTTTAAGGGGCCATAAGGGGGCATTCATGCCATATATTTAAAGCACTAGCATAACACTGTAAACAGTCTTGGGTTCCCCCTGAAAATCCTGGGAGCTGTAGTTTGCTAAGGGTACTGAGTGTTATTGGGAGACACCCTATTCCCATTACAGAGCTACAGTTTTCCAGAGTGGTTTAACAATAAATCCCTCTTTCCAGGGGGGTATAAGAACAGCAACCCTGTGAGGGTTAAGAAACTACAACAACCCGGATTCTTTGGAAGAGAAGCCAGGACTATTTAAAAGTGCTTTGAACACTGCTTTAAATATGCAGTGCAGATAGGTAAAGGTAAAGGACCCCTGGTCGATTAAGTCCAGTCAAAGGTGACTATGGGCCGCAGCGCTCATCTCGCTTTCAGGTTGAGGGAGTTGGCATTTGTCTGCAGATAGTTTTCTGGGTCATGTGGCCAGCATGACTAAACCACTTCTGGCACAATAGGACATGGTGTCGGAAACCAGAGCACATGGAAATGCTGCTTACCTTCCCACTGCAGTGGTATCTATTTATCTACTTGCACTGGCATGCTTTCCGACTGCTAGGTTGGCAGAAGCTGGGTCACAGCAATGGGAGCTCACTGCATGGCAGGGATTCGAACCACCGACCTTCTGATCAGCAAGCCCAAGAGGCTCAGTGGTTTAGATTACGGTGCCACCCGCTCCCCTAGTGCAGATAGGACCTGTGAGTGTGCATAGGCAATGCATTTTGACTGATCCAGCTGGACTACAGGGCTACAATGTCCCAGAGTGGTTTAACAATCAGTCCCTCTTCCCTGGGAACTCTGGGAACTGTAGCTCTTTGAGGAATAGTGATCTCCTAACAACTCTCAGCACTCTTAACAGACTTCACTGCCCAGGTTTTTTGGGGGATGGCATAACTTTTTAAAGTGGTATCATAATGCTTTAAAGGTTCATGTGGATGTGGACAGGAGGGACACACACACACACACACACACACACACACACACACAGAGGTCACACATACGCTACACATTTTAAACACACTAATACTCCTTTAACATCCATGGATTCCGCCCCCCAAGAAAAAATAAATACTGAGAACTTCATTTTGTTATGGGTGCTGAGAATTGTTAAGGGACCCCTCACAGAGCTACAATTCCCAGCACCCTCAACAAAATACGGTTCCCACGATTCTTCGCAGGAAGCCGCAACTGTTATAGTACTATAAATGTATATCATGGATGAGAGCAGAATCTGTTCTGTGTAGGGTCAATTGCTTTGTGGATGAGGGACTTGGGAACTTGGCAAGGTTGTTGAACTACAGATCCCATTATCCCTGACGGCTGGCCAGGCTAGCAGGGGCTGATGGATGTTGGAGTCGAACAATCTCCAGAGTTCCCCAGCCCTGCATTTAAAACGGCTGACACACGAGCTCTTACTTTAAATAATACAAAAATAGTTTATTAAGATAAATAATGTTCAAACGCACACATATATAAGGATAATAAAATAAAGGGCAGTGACCACATCCTGTGGTTAACAAACTTCAGGAAGTCCAAACCGGAGTTGCGTCTAGATGGTGCCTTGCACAATTTACCATGTCTGATGGAACTTCTGGTTTTCTGAACAGTCTTATTTTGGAGGAGCGATTCCCAAAAGCGCCTTCCAGATCTTAAATAGCCAATGGGACAAATCCTTGTTTCTTGAAAGAGTCCAACAGTCCTCCACAGCAGTGCAAAAAGAATAAATAATAAGGTGGGACGTTTCTGTTTTGCATATATCTGTTTTCATAAATGAAAAAAAGTAATGGCCACCAGGATTTCTCCAGTCAGGAGAGGTGTCCGGCTCCTCTGCCTTAATTTGCAACACAGAGAGCAGAGAAGAGAACCCAGGAGTCCTGAGTCTCGCTCTTCCCCAGCCGCTAGTCTCCACTCCACTCCTTTCTCAACAAATAACTTACTGCCTGATCCAGTACTCAGAAGCAAGTCTTGCTTTCTTCAGTGGGACTTATTACCCAGACATCAGAATGTAAGAAGATGGCCCCATTGAGGCCAGCATCCTGTTCTCACAGTGGCCAACCAGAGGCCTGTGGGAAACCCTCAAGCAGCAGCCAAACAAAAGACGACTCTCCCTTTCTCGTGTTTGCAGCAGAAGGTCATGGAGCTTGTGCTTGCTTGGAACCTGAAAAGTCTGCCTCTTAATCCCCAATGTGTTATAGGAGTGGGCTGTAGTTCCTCAGTGGTGTGGGGAAAGGCACTCTGTGTATGCTCAGAGGTGGTTCATTCTTATGTCACATGTTTTCTTCACAGCTGCATTCTAATATTGGAAGATGGGGAGAAAACCCTGGAACATCCTGGCCTGGAATATGCCCTGATCTTAGCCGTGAAGATCAGGAGCTCTCTGAAGAGAGGAGAAAGGTCAGAAGGATCAAAAGACCCATTGAAAGCAAAGTGTGTTGGGCTGAGACTCGGCGGCTGGCTTGGCTCCTAGGGGATGGTTTCAGCGTCCCGTCGACAATCCAGTTGTTGCAGAGGTCACCAGTGCAGCAACGGCTGTAAATAGCACCCAGGTTCTTGTAGACGGAAGTGTAAGGACTGTCACACCAGGATGGCGAAGCACAACCCTTGACGGCAGAGATTTGCCCAGTAGAGCCTGAAAGTGGAAATGAGGAATGGTTAGTGAGAGATGGGGAGAAATTGGTTTCAGTTCTCATTTAAAGGCCAATTTTCTCCCCATTGCATACTTTCTGAAACAATCTGAGAACCAAAACGCAGCCATCTTCTGGAATGCACACTTCTCCAAATGTCATGATGCAGTTCTCCAATGGGTACAAAAATGTGTGTACATACAAATGCATATATTAGTGAAAAGAACATGCAAGCATGCATTATGAGGAACAATTGAAGGAGTATGCTTATCCTGGAAAAGAGCAGTCTGAGAGGAGATATGATAGCCCTCTTTAAATATCTCAAGGGCTGTCATATGGAAGAGGGAACAAGCTTGTTTTCTCCTGCTTCAGAGGGTGGAACTTGAAGCAATGGCTTCAAGCTGCAAGAAGAGATTCCAACAAAACATAGAGAAAACCTTTTGATGGCCCTGACTCAGCAGCATGACCTACCCCTTCCCTATCCTTCTGGCACACCGTCTGCCTCCCCATGCCAGTTTTGAAAGCATTGAAATGATGTGCATTCACCTAAATGGATGTTATTGTTCCCACCCCTTCAAAGAACACATAGTTGTCCTATGCCAGTGGTTTACAGCCAGTGTTCCGTAGTACCCTGGGGTGTCTTGAATGATGGTCAGGAGTGCTGCAGTCAACACTGGCCTCTCTCTCTCTCTCTCTCTCTCTCTCTCTCTCTCTCTCTCTCTCTCTCTCTCTTTCTTCCTTCCTTCCTTCCTTCCTTCCTTCCTTCCTTCCTTCTTTCTTTCCCTCCCTCCCTCCCTCCCTCCCTCCCTCCCTCCCTCCCTCCCTCCCTCCTCTGATGCCCTCTCATGTCTCTGCCTCCCAAAGGCTTGCACATTTGTTTGTTGCAGCTACAAGTTCCCCAGGCAAATAGTACCTCTGGAGCTGGCGAGAGGGTGCTTCCCAGGCTCCTGTGGGGCAGTGTGAGGGGGCACTTCTCTTTGGGGCAGGGGGGCAGTTCCAGGGACGGCTGCCCAGAGGACTCCCAAGGAGAGGGGAGAAGAGAGGGGAGAAGACTCCACAAGGGAGGGTGTTTTCAAAAAAGGGCGAGAGATTGCCAGCTCTGCAGGCAAGGGGTGACATAACTGGGCTCCTAAGCCCCACAGGGGTGCCACAGAAAGAAGGTACTTGGTCAAGGGAGTCGTGGACTCAAAAGGATAGAAAACCTCTGCTCTATGCCTCTTTCTGTTGGGATTAACCGGGTCACATTAAACTCCAGGTGGAGGGAGTGAGAAGGAATGAGTAGATGATACTCACCATGTATCCCTGAGGCCTCTAGGCATTGGGTCATCACACCCCGGCACTGCACCTTAGTGATGTCATCTGGGGAACAACCGTGGGTGGAATTCCCCTCACAACTGAAACACATGACCCCATTCGGGTGGGGTGGGGTATCCTTGTAGTCTGTAGGCAGAATAAGTGAATACTCTCAGTACCATAAAGTTCATCCCAGGCTGTCTGCACCAAGGCCACATATTTATGGCTTTAAATTTGGGTCCTTTTTAAAATAAAATAAATGGAAGCCATTATTAAAGGGATGCAATGGCGCAGTGGAGCACTATCCTAGAGCATGATGGGTAATAAAAGAAAGAAATTGTGGGCGCCAGCCCAGCAGCCACCTGGAAAAACACTGCATGACTGGTTTAAGCCATGGTTTGTTGAACAAATTTTGAGGTAACCATGGGTTATTTCCCCCAAACTTGTTTTCCCAAAGTTTGGATTCTTTTCCAGCTGTTCCTACACCATGTCTTTGTAGCTGGGGTAGGGTGGTCAAATAAACTATGGTTAGGAATTGGTGTTGGGTTCACACATCATGCTGAGACATATTTAAAATGAACCAAGGTTTCTAATGTAACAAGTAACAATAGCTTTGAATCATGAATTGTTGGCAGGAAATAGTTGAACTCTTCAGCAGGGTTTAGACATTATGCTGAGCAATGGTTTAAACCAGGGTCTCCCATAATCAGGTCTTCGGCTATTTTGGGATTACAACTCCCATCATCCCTAGCTAGCAGGACCAGTGGTCAGTGTTGATGGGAATTGTAGTCCAAAAACAGCTGGAGAGTTTTCCCAAGTTTGCGAAACCCTGCTTTAAACAATACTTTCGTGATCCATGGGTTATCATTCTGTGTGAACAACACCTGTGGGGCTGGTGAGTTTTGCCTTTCCCAGGGCCAGTCCAAAACCTTTTGGCACCTGAGGCAGACCCCAAAATTGCAAAAAAACAACAACAAACAAACCAAAACCATGAAGAAAGAAGAGGTAAGGAAAGATCTACATCAGGAACAAAGGGGGAAGGAAGTTCTATGCAGGGATTTCCTGCTCTTGTGGATCCTGCAGCCTGAGGCAGTCACTTCACCTTGCCTCATAGGTGGGCCAGCCCTGACCTTGCCCCCAAATTGATGGGGTTTCAGCCCTCCTTTTGACCCTAATTACCCCCCCCCCCACACACACACACTTCATATTTAGATTCTGGGTGGAATCTAGAATTTACTAGCTCTCAGACCCAAATCTGATTACAAAAAAACACAGGCTAGGTAGCAACCATATTGGCAAGAAGTATGTTTTTAGTATTTGATCTTTAACTTGCGGCAGTCAGGAAAGCTGCATGCGTTGACTTTCAGGACACAACACAGCTGTTAAAAGCACCATATTATATAAAAGGTGCCACCTGACCATCTTTGGTTCTGAGCCTCATTCCCTTTAATAGCAAATTCAAATGCTGATGCTGTGCTGATAGGATAGGAACTGAGGGAGGTATTGGCATGCTAGGGAGAACTCTGAAGTTTTCAGAAGAATATATATATATACACACCCCACCCTGCTCAACAGCCCAGTGAGGACTGAGAATGCTCAGTGGCTACTACAGTGTCCCTATTTTCCAGGGACAGTCCCAGATTTACAGAAGCCATCCTGGTTTCTGATTTGATCCTGATTTGATACCTTAGGACGTCCCTGTTTTCATCAGAGAAATGTTGATGGGTATGGAGTTATGCGATCCCCGAGCCAAGGAGATAAGTAACTATGCAACGTTTAGAAGAAATCTGAAGGCTGTATAGGGAGGTTTTCAAATTCCAGAGTGGAGTTATTATGAAATAGTATGTCCCTATTTTCGCTGGGGGAAAATGTTGAAAAGTATGCTGCTAGGAGCTGTGGAATATTTGAGGGTCAGCTGGAAAAGGAAAATAGCAAACTATGGGGGTTTGGGGGAGTGAATTGACTTGCTACAGTTTATAGTATCACATAGAACTATGGTGGAATCTGGACACATAAAAAAAGTTGTGAAAATGCCTTTTAAAAAATGTTTGAAAAATATACTGAATTTGCCATAGCTCACCATCGCCATCTAGGGTCACATTTGTATATTGCACTTTGCAACACACTTTAAATGTTTTATTTGCAGCTGTATAGCTGGGTCCTCTGTCTCCCCCCCTGAGCAAGAACAATGCCATCAGGAGTTGGGAAAATACACAGAAACATTTTGTTGCAGACCCAGTTGGTGCTCCTGGAATCCCAAACCTTACCTTGCGTGTCATCATTGCACTGGCTGGAATTGCAGCATTTGATCAGATGGAAACTGTTCTGGTTGTGGAAGCCCAGAGGCTCCTGGCAGTGGGTAAGCGAGCCACAGCCCTTGATGCGCTGTTCGTCCCCCGGAAACTCTGCCAGTTGAGAGAAAACAGTGGCTGTGATTGTGGCCCTTTGTCTCTAGGAGGCGCTGGTGCAATTTCATTGCAACAACCTCTCTTAGGAAGAACCCCATCAAACCAAAGGCTACAGGAGCTCACCTTCTGTCGCAGTGAAGGACGTGATGTCTATGCACTTCTCCTGTGGCCGTGCACAGCGCATCTGCATATGGCTGGAGTTGTAGCAGGTCTGGTCGGCTGAGCTGCAGGAATAGCAATGCAAGGGATTTCGTGGGCGACCCCGAGCAGTGAGCATATCCACGACTGCAGTTTGAGGAAAGCAGCAGGGAGAGAAGCAGAGAGAAAAATCAGGGCTGAACTTATTAGGTGAATCACAGTCACAAAGCATTCAGATATATTTCCAGGAATCTCCCATCTGGCTGGGATCAAACAATTTTATATAGGAACATGAATTTAAGGAGGCCAAGCCTACACAGTCATGCAATCTTTTATTTTGTCAGGATGTAAATCTTATTTTTTATGTGCGTTCACTTTTCCCATTAAACAAAATAATACGAGTAGAAGGGAAATCCTAGATAGATGTATTCTTCTTTCTACCCCCCCCCCGCGCTTTATTTATGTTTTTCGTTACTTTAAACTTTAAAGTGTTTTCAATTTGTTCTGATGTAGGAAACTACCCTGGGACTTTCCGGTAAAGGGCAGGCAATAAGTAAATAAATAATGTGTATCCATAGCAGTGACCAGAGGAGGAATGACCGCTGGGAGGAACTCAGAGATAAGAAATGCCAGAGTACATCTGCAGCAGCACAACTGGACGCCTCCCTCTGCCCCAGCTGCTGCAACCAAACACGTCTCTCCTGTATCAGTCTCTGCAGCCACAGCAGGTGCTGTAACTCTCCAGCGGTTTGACTTCATTGTCCTCCATTGTCTCTTGAGACAGAAGGATGACAGCCGGGCAATGCCAACTTGACATTTAATGAATAAAATTTAATGCGGAGAGGGAAACACCAGGACTGAAACTGCGACCCGGTTACAGAAATTAGCAGATCTAATTGCATGAGGTTTAGTGGTTCAAATGCATGCATGTGAACGGATAGAAGAAAAAGGCTTACTTTGGGTTTGGGACCAGCCTTTCACAGCCTGATACCCTTGGGAAGCTGTTGGACTCTGGAGCCCCAGCCAGCATGGGATGGTGGAGTTTGCAGCTTCCCCACCCCTGTGATAGAGGAGTCATTTGGCATGGGGGTGATTCAGCTCAGCTCCAGGGGTGAGGCTGCTTTCACACCAAAACAGATGTTGGGGCAAAGGCTTACTGCCCCTCCCCCTGTTCCAACCCCACCCTCGCAGCTGCTTTTGGGAAAACAAAATTATCCCGGGAGTTCTGTTCACGGGGTTCCAATTTAATGTGCAGCGCAGCCTGCAGAGCGAACCCTCTCTGCTCACATGGACTGACCGTTTAGCACCCCCTGGTTGCAGAGGTCAGTCCCACAGTGCTCCTCCGCCAAGAACACGACCTGGTTGCCAGAGAGGTGGGAGATGGAGTTGTTTGGCTTCCCACCCACGTCACAACCCTTCAGGATGTAACTGGAGATCTTAGATCCTGCAAGGAAAGAGAGAGAGAGGAAGTAAAAATGAAGGCACCATTCTTTTTTTCTTTTCTTTTTTAGAAGGCAACATTCCTAAGTGCAGACTTAGCGCTCACGGCATAAATCCTGTTTCACAACTTAAGTAAAGGTAAAGGGACCCCTGACCATTAGGTCCAGTCGTGGCCGACTCTGGGGTTGCGGTGCTCATCTCGCTTTACTGGCTGAGGGAGCCGGCATACAGCTTCCGGGTCATGTGGCCAGCATGACTAAGCCGCTTCTGGTGAACCAGAGCAGCGCACGGAAACGCCGTTTACCTTCCCGCCAGAACGGTACCGATTTATCTACTTGCACTTTGATGTGCTATCGAACTGCTAGGTTGGCAGGAGCAGGGACCGAGCAATGGGAGCTCACCCCATCATGGAGATTCAAACCGCCAACCTTTTATTTTATTCACTTGCAACACAATAACACAGAAACATTACAAGCAGACCCGCACCAATACAAAAAAGAACAATATATCTCGAAAAGGAAACAATAAGGTAAGTTTCTTCTCCTTTTATTGGGTGATCTCCCAGTTCTGGTATCATGAGGAGAAGAGAGTTCTCCTTTTTCACATCCTTCTAAAAACCTCTATCTCAGGGTTTGGGTGTCTTTTCCCTTCCGAGGCAAGAGTTTCCTTTCTGGGCAACTTTCCAGGCACCGCATGACACTGGTGGGCGGGGCCAGAGGCAAGAGCAACAAAAGTGGGTGGAGTTACCTTTGTTTGGCTGGCTAGTTTCTACACCAGGCATAAGCAAACTCGGCCCTCCAGATGTTTTGGGACTCCCATCATCCCTGACCACTGGAGCTGTAGTCTGAAAACATTTGGAGGGCTGAGTTTGTTTATGCCCGTTCTACACCCTGCTCCTCCATCCAGCCAAGCATGAAGCATTGTCAGAGTTCAAGCCAAGCAAAAACCTTTGAGGAGGGTGCAACGCTGGGCTGATGAAGGGCATGATTCAAGAGGTGGAACGAGGGAGTTTGTCCTCAAGGGCTGCCTTTGACACCCATTCTGCCTAAGCTGAGGTTCCTCACCTCTGCTCTCCAGCTCCTTCTCATCTGCCTTGTCCTCCCTTTCCAATCCCCACAGCCTCCTCCTTCAAAAATACTCACGGGCCAGTATAGTCATTATGGTGGTGCTGCACTGCTCTTGGTACTCTTCGCAGATCTCCGTTTCCTGGCAGTCGCTGTCGCCATCACAAGCGTAGCATTCAAGGCCGGCGACTGAGAGAAGGGAAGGGAAGCCATTAGCAAACCAGGTTCAGCATAATGCAAATCGGGGTATGTGTGTGTCCTTAACCTTTTTGAATCTGGGGGCTAGGGAACTACTGTAGTGGCCACAAAAATGCCCATTTTTCAGGAGAAATGCTGATAATCTGCCCAGCACCTATAGATGTGTAAAGATGGTGCCAAGTGAGCCTCCCTGGGGAGAACATTCCACAAGTGGGGGGCCACCACTGAAAAGGCCAGTTCTCATGTTGCCACCCACCTGACCTCCATCACACAGAGAAGGCCCTCAGATGGCATGTGTGGGCTCCAGACCATTTTGTATAGGGAGAAGCAGGCCTTGAAATGCGTGGAGCCCCTTCCTATGCCAGGTGAACATGCAGGTGTTGGCCCATGGCTATGGTGCACAACAGCATGGCATATTGAGGGGCACACACACAGACCAGCACAACTTCCTCCTGCGTTCTTTCACATGTGGTAGTAGGGGTTTCCTCAGAACATGTGGACCTTGGAATTGAGCGCTCTTCAGGGTGAAGTTGGCCTCGCTGGGATCTTGCCTGTGGGACATAGCTGACAGATGAGAGGATGAGGGACAGCGAGACGGGGAGGGAAGGGGTCAAGTCTTTGGGGCTCCATCCTTCTAGGGTTGGAGGCTCTGCTGAGCCAGGGTTTTGTCACACGGGTTGTGTGAGGACACAAGTACTGCTGGGGATGGGGAAATCCTTAGCCCCCTGGCATCACTCATCACGCCTTTTAAGGTTATGTTCCTGCATGGCTGGGCATTTCCTTCCTTCTGCTTGGAAATGTCCTTCTCAACAGGATGTGAATATATTACACATCTGTCAGGTGTGAAGAAATGAAGTCAGGCAGCCAGGCTTTGGCAGACAAAGGATTTCTCCGGTTTAAAATTATGACTATTTTTACTTTCATGTGACAGCTCTAGAAGCAATTGGACAGTTGATTTACTGCAGGGCTAGGAAGCTCGTGGCCCTCCCCATATTGCTGGACTAAGGTTGCATTCACATGTTTAGGGAAGCTTTTAATGTTTGATGTATCACAGTATTTTAATATTCTTTTGGAAGCCGCCCAGAGTGGCTGGGGAAGCCCAGCCAGATGGGTGGGGTATAAATAATAAATTATTATTATTATTATATTATGTGCTCTCAACAGCAAACACCCAGATCCTCATAGTTTCCCCCTAAGATGAGATTCTCTCTCTATCTCCTATTAAGAATAAAACACCTTGTTCTCATTTTGGTTTGTTTGCTCCAACCATTGCACTTTACTCTCCACCCAGAATTAGGAGCACCAGACCTTTGTGTCAACTTAGTATTGTCTATGCTGCCTGGCAGTGGGTCTCCAAGATCCTCTTCCACTCTTCCAGCTCTACCTTGGAGAGGCCAGAGATCAAACCCTGGGACATGAGATGAGGTTGAGACCAATATTTAATCCATGCAAGAGAAATGATGGTTCGGCAGCTTTTAAAATACTTTTCAGTATGTATGCTACTAAGTGAATTTCAGGGGGATCTTAACAAGTAGTCAAAGATATCTGTGTTTGTAGTTAAACTGCAGGAAACCATAATTTCAATATAAATATACTGTACCATGTTTGGGGGCGGGGAATGCTTACAACGAAACTTTGACAGTTGCATGCCAGGCAAATGCTCTAACCACTTCTCTCTCGCCTTTTTGCCGTGGGTGATCTGCCTGCCAGTCAGCACACCACTTCTCCTCTGCTTTACACCTCTGGTCTGCACACCAGACCCACATTTTCTTGTAATGATACCAAAAATAAAAATCTAGGAAGTTTGAGAACTGAACGCCCTCCCTTCCCCCAAAAGTTACACATTCTGATCACCACTGAACTTTGCTCCTCTCCACTACTGGAAAACAACAACCGAGAATTCTAAAAAAAGACATAACCACCATTCTGGAGAAAAACACACTCATGTGATATAGCAGACAGCCATTAGTCAGAAGATAATCTACATGACACACACACACATACACAATACTTACCGTGAGCTACCATCAAAGACAAGGAGAAGCTGAACCAAAATAATTCCATGGATGTGGTTTGGAAGAGAAGTTATTATTTCTTTCTAATTCACAGATCTAGCTTGCTGTCCCTGGCTGGTTCCTCTGTTCTGTGCAGGAAGAATGTTCTGCCAACCTCTCTCCCTCTTTCTCTCTCTCTGCTTATTCCTTCAAAAAAAGAAAAAGAAAACTCTTTCCCCCCTCTGGCCCCACCCCTGAAATCAATTGGAAAGGAACTTTTATCATTTCTGCTATGCAGAACTTCAGAGGGTGACGCAGTCGATGATGTGACTGATGCAGGAAGAGGAGAAGGGGGGGAACGGGGGAAAGTGGTGACAGTTTTATTTGTGTGCTGGGTATGTCTTGAAGGTTTCAAGGCTCTTCCCTGAAGTGCACTCTCATCGTCAGCACAGAGCCCCGGAGAATGTGAAACCAGAATGAAGAGGAAGCAAGCCTCATCTCCACTGACTCCTTGCAGTCCTTGGAGGGAGGGAGATTAAATAAAAAGCAGGAATGGGGCAGGGTGGGGGGCAAATTCCTGGTTGGCCCATGATCTCGCCTTTTATACGGTTTTAGAGCTGGAGAAGGTCATCTCGGAGACGCCACCCTTCTGCCCCTAAGGAGCCCCAGGTGGCAAACTGGTGTAGCATTTAAAACAAATTCCTGCCCCCCCCAGCCCCCCCAGCTATTCCAAGGGGGCCCCAGGTGAAAATCGTGCAAACAGGGGGCCACAGCACAAGGCTAGGGGTCCACAGAGGGAGGTGAGAAGTGAAGGGAGAAATCCTGATTGATGGGGTATCCTCTTGGCCAGTCACAAGTAGTAGAGGGCAGCCCACCAGGGCTAACGTTTCCCCCCTTTTTTTGCCACATGTGTTTTCTTAGAGTAGTGAAACTTAATTCTCTCCTCTTAGGCAAAGATCATAAGACGACCTGGCTGGTAGCCAGATTCTGCGCCCAGATTTGTAGGCACAGATCATCCTCTAGTATAAAATAGCTTACTAGGGAAATGCTGAAGTTTCCCTTTGGGGCCCCTCAGGGTCAATTTTTTATGGTAGCCCAAATCTCAGTTGGACGGTTGTGTGTATGTGTGTGTGTGTGTGTGTGTATAAATTTTAACTCATGAGCTATTGCTGCAATCTGCTCCAATTGTATATTTTATCTTTATGAACTCTGTTTTTATTGTGTTGTGTTGTGTTATGTGAGCTGGTCTTTGACCGTATTAAATTATCTATCTCTCTTAGAGCAGTGCTGGTTTGTTTCCGGAGGGAGAGGGCAATTGCTGAGCCTCCCATTTTGACCAGCAGAGCCAGTGATCCAGAACCCCCAGGTCAGGTAAATGCAGTGATGGGGTGGCAATGGGTAGGGCTGGGTGAGCCAGAGCTGCTTGTTGCTGCCGCCATTGCTGGGCCCAGAGGATCAGCGCCTTTGGATGTTGCCAAGGGGCGGAGGGCCCATCAGCAACGGTGTCCAGAATTCCTTGAGCACTGTGATACCCCTTTGGATTTTCAAGGCCTTCCCCCAAAGAATTCTGGGAGATGTAGTTTGTTAAAGGTGCAAAGAGTTGTTTAGGAGACTCCTATTCCCTTACCAGACCTACAGTTCTCAGAGTGGTTTGACAATAAATCCCTCTTCCTAAGGTTCTCTGGGAACTGTAGGTCTGGGAGGGGAATGGGGGTGGCCTAAACAAGTCTCAGCACTTTTAACAAACAACAACACCCATAAATCTATGGGGGAAGACTTGAATGTTCAAAGTAGTTTTGTAACACTTTAAAAGTATGCTGATTGTGGCCTACGTTTTGCTCAGCACAGACTCACTAAAATTAATGGACCTAATTTTGGTGGGTCTACTCTGCATAGGACTAGCCTTTGAGCCAGCCCATTCATGACTTTTTGAAAGGCACAGGCAAGTACAGTTGTACCTTGGAAGTCGAATGAAATGCGTTCTGGAAGTCCATTCGACTTCCAAAAAGATTGAAAACCAAAGCATGGCTTTTGATTGGCTGCTCCTACAGCCAATTGGAAGCAGCAGAAGCCCTGCCAGATGTTCGGCTTCCAAAAATAGTTCACAAACAGGAACAGTCACTTCTGGGTTTGCAATGTTCGGGAGCCAAAATGTTTGGGAACTAAGCTGTTTGACTTCCAAGGTACTGCTGTACTTTGCAGTGCCTACTCAGAAGTAAGCCCCAGCCTCACTGAGTTCAAGAGGACTTGCTCTCAATAAGTGAGTGTAGGATTTCAGGTGTACATGAACAAACACACAAGTGGAATCTTGATGACATAGCATGAATCACTGTCTATTGTGAGCCACACACACTGAGCACAGCATCTGACTCAGCCTGGCGAAGTTCCCTCAGGCCTACAAATTGAAATGGAAGGCAGCTGTTAAGGAAATGAGTGCTGGCACTGAATTTGATGGGTCTACTTGAAAAAGCATGTCTGTTTTAGGCAGGCACTGAAAAGAATACAGGGAAGGTGGCTGCTTGATCTCAAGAGGCAGGGTGTTCCAAAGTAGATCTCAATGGATGACTGTGTTTTGGCTTAAGTATTCTTCCAGAAAGTGCAAATTAGGTAATTTTTGCATTTACAGTGGACCTTCTAGTTATGTACCGCTCTGGATACGTAACTTTCGGTTTACGAATGTGGCAAACCGGGAAGTGTATACTTCCAGGTTTTGCCACACGCACGTGCTCAGAAGTGCTCAATCACACCGCACATGTGCGCAGAAGTGGCACCTCTGTCTACGGATGTTTCGGGTTGCAGACAGACCCCCAAAATGAATTTAATTTGTATCCAGAGCGTCCACTGTAATGGCAAACCAAAATGAATTCCTCCACAATCCCTTACTGTGGCTAACCTTCCATCATTTAATTGTCTCTTTATGGTGGCCGATGGTGGTTTTAAAATTTCAATGGTTGGCTTTAAATGGTTAGCAACTTTTGAAATGCTTTTAGTTTTGAAGAGCAAGGTTGTTGTTGTTTTTAAAATAAGCTTGTGAAGATTACTTGATGCTGGGAATGGAGGAGAATTTCGAATCAGTACACATATGAATCTGAATCTATCAAATTTTCACTTTCTGAAGCATTATGCGAACCAAAACACAACTATCCTCTGAAATGTGTACATATCTGAATTTTGCAATGCAATTCATCAGCCAACCAATGTTCCAATGTTTACCCCCAAAAAAGCACATTTAGGGGAAAGTGTGCATAAAAATGAATAAATGAGTGAAAAATGACATGCAAACATGCATTATGTATGGAGAAATTGTTTGCAAGGAAACCTACATTACTCACAACTGCATATTAAAAAGTATTGCTTTTAGATGAAATTTGCACGAACGTGATGAATTTTCATGGGGTTTGTAAAAAAAAAAACAATTGCAAAATGTGAAGAACTGAATTTAAGTTTGGAACAATGAGAAACTGAGGAAACTGAAATTGACAGATCCTTCCATACCTACTCGATGCAAACACATTTGAGGAAATGCTCTTTTAGAGGAAACTACACAAAGCGCTAAACTGAATGTTGTGACGTTCTTCAGACTTGCTGCTTATGAGGCAACTGGGGAAAGAGGAAGGCCACGTGGCAAAAGCAGACAGACTTCTTCCCCTTTATCTTGGATTCTCCTGGGCACTCTTAATCCCATAATTGTTTGAATCACTGCTGACTAAGCCTTCCCTTATACTGACCACATAGAGCAGCATTGAAACCCAAACAATCTGAATTCAGTTTTAAACCAGAAACCCAACTTTTGGGATGAGTTGAAGGGACATTGCCACTCACAACTGCTACCTCACAGAGCACAATGTTACTTATTGTTTGGGTAAAACGCTGGCTGTTTGGACAGGCCAGTTGTGGGCTTGAGCAGAGGGGGTCCTCTGGAAGGGGTTCCTTCTGTGGGGACCTTCAATGCACCCCCAAAGGCTACCCAGTAGCATCCATGCTCCTCTGAATGGTGCCAGGTGGGTGCATTTTAATTTCCCACACTGTCTTAAATGTATAAATCCACACAACGAAATCAAAGCATATCTAGGTAAGGTAAAGGTAAACGACCCCTTGATGGTTAAGTTCAGTCAAAGGCGACTATGGGCTGTGGCACTCATCTCGCTTTCAGGCTGAGGGAGTTGGCGTTTGTCCACAGACATCTTTCCGGGTCATGTGGCCAGCATGATTAATCTGCTTCTGGCGCAACAGAACACCGTGATGGAAACCAGAACGCATGGAAACATTGTTTACCTTCCCGCAGCAGCGGTACCTATTTATCTACTTGCACTGGCGTGCTTTCGAACTGCTAGGTTGGCACAAGATGGGACAGATCAACAGGAGCTCACTCCATCGCAGGGATTCAAACTGCCAACCTTCTGATTGGCAAGCCCAAGAGGCTCAGTGGTTTAGACCACAGCGCCAACCGCATAGTGCACATTTAAACCACATGACTCCCTCCCTGAAGAATCATGGGAACTGTAGTTTGTTTAGGATGCTGGAAACTGTAGCTCTGTGAGGGGCAAACATCAGTTCCCAGAATTCTCTGGGGGAAGTCACAGGCTTTAAATTGCTGTTGAATATGCTTAAACCTTCTTCATACTGCCATTCACCCAAATTGCATCCAGAGAGGTTTGCACAATTAAATCAAATTCTTTAAGAAGAAAACAGGAGGAAGCAAGCTCTTGACGGCCTATTTTATGAGCAAAGAGTTTGAAAACAAGGCAATTATGCCACCTTCGCAATAAGGAGATTCATGTGGTGCTCTGCTCTGCTTTTGGGTTCCAGTCATGCTGACTCACCTCAGCCTTAGCGGACCTTTCTTGGGTGGCTCAGAGTCAGACCTCTGAAAAGAACAAGGTTTGCAAGTGATGGTTAGAGGGAGCAGGGCAGTTTCACACTCCTGACTAGGAATGCATTACCACCAATTTTGGTTTCTTTCCTTTTTTCTTTTTTCAAATCTTAAATTCGCTTCACCACATTTCCATCTCAGTTTGTGATTTTTTCTTCTTCTAAAGTCCTCACAAAAATTTGCCAGCATTTCAGAGTGCATTTCTTATCTAGCACATCCATAGTGGTTTGCAGTTTTGTTTAATTATACAAATTTTGGGCAAATGGTTTCCCTAACATAATGCAGTCCAAATTGCAGGGTTTCAGCATCATATAATTCTATTATGTTTGAATCTAATTAGTGCATATGAAGGAGTTAAACCTTGGAATAAGCTGTTTTGCCAAACTTAGCCTATGCCATGACCCCTCACCTTGAGAGGCAATGAGTTACCAAGTCTTTGCTATTTCTCTCCCTCCATATGGATTTCAGTATGTAAGGAGCTCTGAGCCGGTCACTCCAAACTCAACCAGTCTTTTTTGTTTCAGATCAGAAAGCCACTCCCGACATAAGGAGGGGATGGAGTTGCGGGCTCACGTCCCCAACATCCGCGCGGGGCTGGCTGCAGCCCCTTGCAACCTGGGGAATCCTTGGGCCGTGTCAGCCCCAGGGCCAGCCAATCGGCTAGCTGCAGGGGCGGGGCTTGGGTCATTTAAGGTCGGCGCGGCCTGGGAACTCCCCTTTCCGTCCTCGCCCCAGCTGCGGTTTCCCACCCACCCTCCCTCTTGGTTTTCCCTCTGACTTTGCTATGGACCTCAGTTGGTCGCCGCAAGGGGCCTGGTAGGAATTTTTCCACTTGGCTAATTGGCATTGATTTAAAGCCATTTGGTTTTTTCGCCTACCTCGTAGCAAATCATCACAACGCCTTTGGCTTGGCGGTTAGGCATTGGTAGGGGTATTATTATGCAGATGAGTTGGGGGGGAGGAGCGCCATCACCTCCCCCAAATATTTAAGGGGTAGTCCAATAAAGGATTCCGGGGAGCGTTGCCTCGTCCGAAACCTATAAAGGCTAGGGCCTAAAGCATGCCCCCAACCGGTGACCCCTTGGGGAGTGCCTAGGGATGTGCATCTCAGGGGCTCCCCCTGCTGGTGTTAACCCTTTCTGGTTCTCATGCCAGATAGTCTGATAGGACCAATGCCTAAAGCCAATACCTGTAACCAATAAAGTTGTGGCCATTTTTCACCCATTAACCTAAAATTATGGTGTCCTGTGTCTTTATTTATTCCAACTGGTGGGAGGCGGGAATCGCCACGCAATGGAGTCTGAATCTAGTGGGTTCCCTGCCCCCTATCTCAATAGTTTAGAAACTTTTGCCTTTTGTTAACTAAGCAACATTTTAACTGTCCGTGCATGTTTCCTGGCTGCTGCATGAAAAGCACATGAATCTGACCTTTGAACAGTTTTGTAAGTAAACCATTTTATGTTTTAGTAAACATGTGGTCTATCTCTGTACTAGGGAAGTGGGAAAGCGACGAGAATTTAAAAGGGGATATTTTGGGGACTTACTCGAAGGGCACACTTTAAAGGTTTTACAGATATTTTCACGCTTTTCTTTGCTGCATGTTTTGTAATGCTAAATCTCTGCTGGAGTTCTCTCCTCAAAGAGTGTATGGCCCAAATCTGAGTCTTGGCTTCCAGGATCCAACACAAATATGTACCATCCTTGCATGTTATTTTCATCAATATATGCATTCATACACAAACTGTATGTCTCTGTTCCCAGCAAGAGGACACTCAAATGCAGTCAAACTGAGCAGGATTGAACCCTCTGCTCACCAGCTGTGTTTGCCAGCTGGCAAAACTGCACTTAGCAGGATTGATGCTCCTGCGCTCTGAAGTGTGGGCAGTATTGGGGAAGGAGACCTGACCGTATGTTTTAATAGGGTTTAAATGAGAGGACTTTGAAACATACATATCTATTTTTATTGGATTTTAAGTTATATAGAGAGTTAAATTAGAGTTGAATTTAGGATTTATTCAGGATGTACCAGCCTACCCTATGTGCACATCTGATTTTGTTTTGGGTTTGCCCTGCTTTATCTATGATTCTATCCACCCTTAATGGAAGTGTATGGGCCAGACCCTCCAGCATTCCACAGCCGTTTGTACTACAACTCCCATCAGCATGTTGGCTGGGACTAATGGATATTGTAGTCGAACTCAATACCATCTGGAGGACACCAGGATGCAGGAGGCTGTACAGCTGAATCTGGCAGGCTTCCCTCCAACCTTCTTTTCTCACCTGAGTTGCCTATGAACAACCCTCAGGGATTGCAAGTCACATTCCAGAGAGGAACGTCACCGGGGTGGGCCAAGGAATGAGGCCGGGATTAGAGCAGGTATCTGAACGGGAGCCATGACGTAATTCGGGGGCTGAACAGAGAGGTGTTTTCACCCATCTCATAAGCATTTAAGGAATTTGCTGTATCACAGTGCCGAACCCTTAAGCGCCTCCTTGGTGGTTTCCAAACTCGCAGCTAAGCTTCCTAGAGTGCAGGAGAAACTACTGAATCAGAAAATAATGGGACTTCTATTATTTTTTCTTTTATTGATTGATTCCATTATAGCCCACCTTTCTTCCAAGATGCTCAAGGTGGCATACATGGTCCTCTCCCTCCCAATTTCCTCCTCACAACAATCCTGTGAGGTAAGGTTGGGCTAAGAGACAATGACTGGCTTGTCCTCTTATGTTCTTAGAGCCACAGCTTCCTCAGCCTTGGACCATACTGTTTCATCTGAATCCCTTTTGCTGGAAAGCAAAACCCCATTTCTTCCACTGAAGTGGAGTAGCTGCAAAATCCAGGAATGGCATGGTGCCAATGGTAGTTGCCTCCAGATGCCCTTTGGGTTTGGTGGCGTTTGGCTGCCTCTGCTGGCATGAGGATTGGGGGAGAAAATAGGCTGGTTACACCAAGCATCGTCCTCTTTCTCAGTGTCTTCAGATACACATGATCTGAGGGAAAAACAACAACCAGCTTGAATTAATCATCCTTCAAACTTCACCCTTCCTGGGGAGACTGATGGCTATTCTGCAAATGTTTCAACATTATTACTGGAAAGAGATGGCCGAGGTCACAGTTTCACACACCCATATAAGGAGGGGATGTGAGCTTTAGCCATTTGTCAAGTGGCATTCATAGTGCACTCCTAAGCGTATTTGCACTTTCCAAAGCACTTTAAACAGTTACAGCTTTCTGGAAATATTCCTTCAAGCTGTAGTTTGTTAAGGGGTTGAGAGCTGTTAGCAGACCTCTATTCCCCTCACAGAGGTACCATCCCCAAAGCGGTTTAACAATCAGTCCCTCTTCCTGGGAACTGTAGCTCTGTGGCGAGAACAGCCGTCTCGTAACAACTCTCAGAATCCTGTAACAAACTATTGTTCCCAGGATTCTTTGGGGGAAGTTATGACTGCTTAAAATGTGCGATACTGCTTTAAGTGCAGAGGGGGCCTCAGTTGAGCGTGTTTTACTCCCTAGCTAGAACTGTATTTAGAAATTCAGCCTTACTTTAGAATCTCTCTTTTTTTAAAAAAAAAAAAAATCTTTTTATTAATTTTCAATAAGCAAACAGAGGAACAAATGAACAGTACATAAAAAAAAGAGAAAAAAGAAAACAAAAACAAACAACAGAAAACCTAAACAGACCAAAAAGAAAACACATGAATTGACTTCCCTCCATCTCGGTTTTGGATTATATAAAATTGTAATTCCATTCTGCAGTTTTCATTTTATAGCATCTATGCATCGCAAGAATTATATTAAACCTTTTTTTTTTTTTTGAAAATAATATTTATTATTTTTCCAACAATTTAAACACTACAAAAAAAATGGACGATACAATACAATACAAAAACAGTTTAAAACCCATCAAACAATTTCAATATCTTATCTTTCATTCACTTATTTCAATGACCTCCTCACACCTCCCTTTTTATATTCCACTTCTATTAATTGTTTCAGCAATTCCTTTCCATCTTCCTCTGCTTTCTATCCTATAATTATCTTAACACGTTCTAACCTTATTTTTCCCTTTAATACTCTATTAATCTATTTATACTTAATTCCTTATAACATTTCTACTAAAGCCATATAACTTCATTCCAACATTTTTCTAACATTCATTAATTTTACAGTATTTCTGTAAATAGTCTTTAAACTTTTTCCAGTCTTCTTCCACCGACTCTTCTCCCTGGTCTTGGATTCTGCCAGTCATTTCCGCCAATTCCATATAGTCCATCAACTTCATCTGCCATTCTTCCCGGGTGGGTAAATCTTATGTCTTCCAATACTTCGTGATGAGTATTCTTGCTGCTGTTGTTGCATACATAAAAAAAGTTCTATCCTTCTTTGACACCAATTGGCCAACCATGCCCAGGAGAAAGGCCTCTGGTTTCTTCAGGAAGGTATATTTAAATACCTTTTTCATTTCGTTATAAATCATCTCCCAGAATGTCTTAATTGTTGGGCATGTCCACCAAAGGTGAAAGAATGTACCTTCAGTCTCATTACATTTCCAACATTTATTGTCGGGCAAATGGTAAATTTTTGCAAGCTTGACTGGTGTCATGTACCACCTATAAATCATTTTCATTAAATTTTCTCTTAGGGCATTACATGCCGTGAATTTCATACCTGTGGTCCATAACTGTTCCCAGTCAGCCATCATTATTTTATGTCCAACATCTTGTGCCCATTTAATCATAGCTGATTTCACCATTTCATCCTGAGTGTTCCATTTCAACAGCAAGTTATACATTCTTGACAGATTCTTGATTTTTGGATCTAACAATTCTGTTTCCAATTTTGATTTTTCCACCTGGAAACCAACTTTTTTGTCCAGATTGTATGCCTCCATTATTTGATAATAATGGAGCCAATCTCGCACTTTGTTTTTCAGTTTTTCAAAGCTCTGCAATTTTAATCTGTCTCCATCTTGTTCCAGAATTTCCCAATATTTCGGCCATTTGGCCTCCATATTGAGTTTTTTCTGTGCCTTCGCTTCCATTGGTGACAACCATCTTGGGGTTTTCTTTTCTAACAAATCCTTATATCTTATCCAAACATTAAACAATGCTTTTCTAACAATATGATTTTTAAACGCTTTATGTGCTTTTACCTTATCGTACCACAAATATGCATGCCAGCCAAATGCATTATTGAAGCCTTCTAAATCCAACACGTCAGTGCTTTCAAGAAGCAGCCATTCTCTCAGCCAGCAAAAAGCAGCTGATTCATAATAAAGTTTAAGGTCTGGCAGGGCAAATCCACCTCTTTCTTTAGCATCAGTTAATATCTTAAATTTTATTCGAGGCTTCTTGCCCTGCCAAACAAATCTGGAAATATCTTTCTGCCACTTCTTGAAACAGTCCATCTTATCCAAAATTTGCAATGTTTGAAACAAAAACAACATCCTTGGCAACACATTCATTTTTATCACAGCAATTCGGCCTAACAATGATAACTTCAAATTTGTCCATATTTCTAAATCCTTTTTCACTTCAATCCAACATTTTTCATAATTATCCTTAAATAAATTCACATTTTTGGCAGTCATGTTGACCCCTAAATATTTCACTTTCTTAACCAATGTTAGTCCTGTCTCCTCCTGAAACTTCTCTCTCTCATTCACAGTTACATTTTTCTCTAAAACCTTAGTTTTCATCTTATTCAACTTAAAACCTGCTACCTGTCTGAATTCTTGAATATTAAACCTACTGTGATTTTTAAATTTCTAGAATTTGTTTCCATATATGTTATAAATTTGATCCAATCGTCAATAAACTTTGTATCTTTTTGCTGTCTGATATTCTGCATCATTTTTGCCAGTTCTAAGTATTCAAATAGTTTAATTTGCCAATCTTTAACGGTCGGGATATTAGGGGTTTTCCAATTTTGTGCTAGTAAAATCCTAGCGGCTACAGTTGCATATTGAAACATTATGTAGTTTTCTTTTTTAATCTCGTCTCCGATCATACCTAGGAGGAAGGCTTCGGGTTTTTTAACAAAGGTGTATTTAAGTATCTTTTTCAATTCGTTGTATATGGCTTCCCAAAATTTTTTTATTTCTTCACACTTCCACCACATATGATAGAAACTGCCTTCTTTGGATTTACACTTCCAACACCTATTATCCCTGGTCTTATACATTTTTTCTAATTTCACGGGGGTGATGTACCAACGGTACATCATCTTTTCCATATTTTCTCAAAGGGTGGTGCAGGCAGTAAATTTCATACCTTTATTCCATAGCCTCGTCCAATTATCATAGTCCAAATTATATCCAATGTCTATCGCCCATTTTATCATAACTTCCTTGACCTCCTCGTCCTTAGTATCCCATTCTAGTAACAGGTTATACATTTTGGATAGAAGTTTGGTTTTACTTTCTATAATCTCTACCTGGAACCTAGATTTTTTCTCATTCATCCCAGTTTTTTTGTCTTCTTTCCATAAGGCATTAATTTGATGGTACTGCAGCCAGCCTGTTAATTTGTCTTTTAGCTCTTCATAGGGTCTGATTTTCCATCCTTTTTCAGATCTTTCCAGGAGGTCTTCATAGGTCCATCTCTCGCCTTCTATATTTGTTTTTTTTATGGTTAAGATATCAATGGGTGATAACCACCAAGGGGTGTTTTTCCCCCAACAATTTCCTATTCTTTTCCCACACCTCTAACAAGGATCCTCTGATGATATGATTTGAGAAGCCTTTATGCACCTTTTCCTTATTCTGCCAGAGATAGGCGTGCCAACCGAATCTTAAATCGAAGCCTTCTAAATCCATCAGATCTATGTTTTTTAAGACAATCCATTCTCTGAGCCAACAAAGGCACAAGGCTTCATAGTACAATCTCAAATTTGGGACCACAAATCCTCCTCTATCATTTCTGTCCATTAACAATTTAAATCTAATTCTCGGTCTTTTACCTTGCCATATAAATTTGGAGAGAATTTTTTGCCAGTTTTTGAATATAGAATTTCCTCTAATCACCGGGACATTTTCAAATAAAAATAGAAGTTTCGGCAGTATACACATCTTAATTGCTGCCATTCTACCTGACCAAGAGAGTTTTATCCTATTCCAGATATCTAGTTCCTTTTGAATTTCTTTCCAGGTGTTTATGTAATTATCTGCCATTAAATTTATGTTTTTCGTGGTTAGCCAGACTCCCAGGTATTTTACCTTTTTTGCTTCTTTGATTCCAAATTGAGATTCCAACTGTCTCTTTGCGTCTTCTCCCAAGTTCTTAACCATCATTTTGGTTTTGATTTTATTTAGTTTAAAGCCTGATACTGTCCCAAATTCCTCTAATAGTACTAGAACTTTGTCAACACTTTTTTGGGGTTCCTCCAACGATATTACCATGTCATCAGCATACGCTTTCAATTTACCGTATTTTTTGCTCTATAACACTCACTTTTTCCCTCCTAAAAAGTAAGGGGAAATGTGTGTGCGTCTTATGGAGCGAATGCAGGCTGCACAGCTATCCCAGAAGCCAGAACAGCAAGAGGGATTGCTGCTTTCACTGCACAGCGCTCCCTCTTGCTGTTCTTACTTCTGAGATTCAAAATATATTTTTTCTTGTTTTCCTCCTCCAAAAACTAGGTGCGTCTTGTGGTCCGGTGCGTCTTATAGAGCGAAAAATACGGTATATTTTTTCGGCCCAGTTCTGATCCCCCGTATCTCTGGTGTTTTCCTTATCTTGTTTGCAATTACTTCTAGTACCATTATGAATAAAAGCGGCGACAAGGGGCAGCCTTGTCTCGTACCCTTCAAGATCGCGAATGAATCAGTTAAGTTATTATTGATAATCAATTTAGCTCTTTGACTTGAGTAGATCGCTTTAATTCCTTTCAAGAAGGCACCTTCTATCCCTACTTCCTCCATACCCTTTAATAGAAACTGCCAGGATACATTATCGAATGCCTTCTCTGCATCGATAAAAATTAAAACCGCAGGGATTTAATTCTTCTTTTCCAAATATTCGATAATGTTTATTATGTGCCTTACACTGTCTTTTAATTGTCTATTAGGGAGGAATCCAGCTTGATCCGTGTGTATTACTTTTTTAGATATTTCTTGAGTCTATTCGCCATTATTTCAGCAAATAATTTATAGTCATTATTGAGAAGTGATATCGGTCTATAGTTTTTTACATTCAGTTTGTCTGAGTCCGCTTTAGGTATCAACGTGATATGCGCTTCTTTCCAGGAATCCGGTATCTTCCCTCCCAGTAGTATATTGTTCATTACATCGCATAACACCGGGGCTAAATATTCCTCCAAGACTTTATAATATTTGGCCGATAATCCATCTGGACCCGGTGCTTTCCCTGGTTTCATTCTCTTTATTGCCTCCTGGACTTCCTCTATTTTTATAGACTCGTTCAATTGGGCTTTCTCTTCCTCTGTTATAGATGTTATTCTATTGTTTTCTAAATATTTTCCTATTTCTATTATATCTTCTTCTCTTTTATATAATTTTTCAAAGAATTTAAGAAAGTTTTCCTTTATTTCCTTTGGGTCTTCCACAAGTCGATCTTCTATTTTTATCATATTAATCGCCTTTTGTTTCTTCCTTTTTCGTAGCTGCCACGCCAAAAATTTCCCGGTTTTATTAGCTGATTTGAAAATTTTTTGCCTCATTGATTTAATTCTCCATTCAACTTCTTGATTTATTATCATTGAGTATTGTGATTGGAGCAATCTGGAAATCTGTTTACTCTGTTCATCACAGAGATTTTTTATTAATTTTTTCTCACATTCTCTTAATTGTGACAGGATTCCCTCTTTCTTTTGTTCTCTTATTTTTTTCCTGTAACTGTTTTGTTGAATTAGGAAGCCTCTTAACACCGCCTTACTGGTGTCCCAAACTATATCAATATTTGTCTCTTTATTAAGGTTTAGGTCGAAAAAGTCTTTCAAGGTGTTTTTGGCCTTCTCGGTCACCTCATCATATTCAAATAGATGTTCGTTCATTCTCCACCTGTACACCCCCTGAATTCCACATTTAATTTCCAGAGTTATTGAATTATGATTCGACAGCGTTCTGGATTGTATTTCACATTTTTCTACTCTTGTTGCTAGCTCTCTTGATGCCCAAATCTGATCTATTCTTCCCCAGCTCTGATGCAGTTCTGAAAAGTATGTGAATTGTTTTATCAGCGGGTTTTTATATCTCCAAATATCAATCATATCTAGATTTTCTTCGAGGTTTTTAAACGATCTTGGTAATTTCCCTTGACTCAATTTTTTCCTTTTTGCACTTCTAGCTAGTTCTGGACTTGGTACTCCGTTTAAGTCACCGAGTAAGATCAGTTTATGCATCTCTAAGTCTAGTAGTAATTGTTCCAGTTTTTGGAAAAATTCTGCTTTATTCGTATTTGGGGCATAGACAGTTACCACATTGAATTTTTCTCCCTGATGATTAATTTGTATTCCTAAAATTCTCCCTTCCTCGTCTTTGCATATTAATTTGGGCTCCCATTTTTCTTTAGCATATATCACTACCCCTCTTTTTTTGTTAGCATCTGAATTAATAAATTCCACCCCCAACCTTTTGTTTATCAGAATATGTTTATGTTTTTTGGCCACATGTGTTTCCTGGCAACATATCACATCAAAATTCTTTTTCATCAAAACTTTCGAGATTTTATTCCTTTTAGATTTGTCATTTAATCCATTCACATTCCAAGATATAAATTTTAGAGTCATTGATATATATATATATATATATATATATATATATATATATATAACAATGACTCTAAAATTTATATCTTGGAATGTATATTTATACTACCCACGTTCTCAGGCTTATAGTCTAGTTTTCCTATTCCTTGTAATTTCTTCCTCTTCCTCTTCTTCTCCTCCCACAGCACCTTCTTCCTCTTCTTCTTCCTCTTCCTCCTCTACTTCTTTCCCTTTCTCTTCTTTCTCTTTTTCTTTCTCTTTCCTTTTCTTTTTCTCCTCAGTAATTCTCTCTCTTTCTTCAAATCTTTCTTCCACTTTTCCAAGCTCCTTCTCATATCTTCTAAGAAATTTTTCCACTTCTTGGATATTCATCAGTCTAAATCTCTTGTCCTTGTAATAGAAGGTAATCCCTTCTGGGAATTCCCATCTATAGGATATAGCATTCCTTTTCAGGACACTTACTATTTGTCTATATCTGTCCCTTTTGCGCAGGAGCCTGATTGGAATTTCTTTCAATATAACAATAGGTCTTCCTCCAATTTTTTTTTTTTTTATACTCGTTCTTAGAATCATATTTTTCATTTCAATTGAGCTGAAGACTACTAGGCAATCACCAACAAGTTTTTTCGATTTGGTTTGTTGTGTTTTCCCTCTAATCCTAAATGCATTATCTACCGTGTAAGCTACCTCTTCCTCTTTCAATTCTAGCCATTTAGAGAGCTCTCTAATCATTTTTTCTTTTACATTCTCATTTACTTCTTCTCCAACTCCTCTAAATTTTAAATTGAGCTGTTTCTGCCGCATTTCTACCATAGCAATATTATCCGACAGTTGGTCTTGTCTATTGTTCCATTCTCTTATTTCCTCTTTTATTTTTTTCTGTCTCTTTCTTTTGTTCTTTCATTTCCTTTTGGATTTTCCTATTTGAATCTTCAATGGATTTTGACCTAACTGTCAGATCTTGAATCTTACTAGAAAGTTCTCCTACGGCCCCTTCTATTTTCTTGTCTATCCTGTCTTGCACCTCTCCTAATTTGTTTTCCATATGTACCTCACTTTGTTTAAATTCCTCCTTAATCTTTAACCACAAAAAATCTAAATCTTTGATTTCCTCTTGTCGCAATGCTTTCCTTTCCCCAGGGGTCCCTAGCACCTTCTTTCCATTTCCCCCCGACATTATCCGTTAGTTTTTTCCCCAATTGTCAATCTTGTTACCTAAACTCTCCCTTAGAGGGCGCACAATCTCTCTCTCTTACTCTGACTAGATCCCATACTTCCCAATATCGTCCCCCCCAAAATTTCAGACCAGAATGTAACTTTGTTGCCAGTAGTACGTAACAGGGCAGAACACAGTCCACTCTAAATAAAAAGCATCATACAAGTACAGGAACAGATTATTTCATAATTTCCTCTCTAAATCCAATGGATATCTACTAAAGTTGAGATGTCTATTACCTTAAAGTGCTTAATATAGAGGTTGTATTTTACTTCAAGGCCTAAAAAATTAAATTAGAGTCTTAGCTTTGGAAGGCATCCAAAGTAAGTGTCTTTTCTCCGGCAAAACCCCCAAACCAAGTCCTCTAATAGGGCTTGACTTGTTTCCCTGATTAAACCAAGATGCTTTTAAACTTAACTGAGAAATAGACCTGTTTGCATCGTTTTCCCAGAAAGAGCGAATAGCAAAAAAAAGAAAAATAAAATTGAAGAGAAACAGTTTTTTTGCCCATAAGAAATAATTTTCAGTTAATCCTAATCAGTCTTAGTCAGCACTAATCAGTTCTGTTATCATCCTCAACTTGTCGTCTTAATCCATCTTAATCCAGTTTAGATATGGAGTCTTCCACGCTTATTATCTTGCCCAGGCCCAAACAGAAAACCTCAAAGTGTAAAGTCACGATTTGTTTTCACTACTCAAAAAACAAAGAGGTCCAAATAGCCAAATGCCCTCAGAGATCAAAGTCAATAAGTAAATCCAAAAATCATTCAATCTTGTACGGTCAAATTAGGTTGGTCAGAAAGAGGGATTTAAATTGTAATGAAAGAGGGGAGTTCAAAATGAAGTAACACGGAGCAGGGTAAATAGCTGTAGTTACCAATCATAGTCATTAGGGACAAATCTTGAATTTTCCTTCTCTTTCCAGCTCAGTCCATTTCAAAAATCCTCCTACACAGCCAGTCCCAGTCGCTTCAACAATTGTAAAAAAGTTTGGGAAGTCCCTCCAAGAGAAGAAAAGGCGATAGTTCAAAGTACCACAGTGTTGCCCTAATCTTTAATCTTATTGAGAAGAAGAGAATTAGCAATGGTTTCAACTACGACCTATTATGTAAGCAGATGGAAAGGTAGTCTTTTGTGAGGTCTTTATACGCTTCCTTCTTTTATCTGTTTAAAGTCCTTTGAAGTCCTTTGACAAACCTTATGCGTCCCCCCTCCAGAGAGGGTCTCTTTTAAACACACACAAACAAAAAGGGAGGGCAGGTTTTCATTCGTCCGTTCAATTCCTTCACTTTAGGACCTTCTCAGATCTTTTCACAGTCTTCTTAGCTACAGCTCTTTGAAGTGAGCGGACGTGGAAACTTTTAACTTCTTAGCTTTTTGCCTTCCCGGCTCTAAAGATATACAAAGTCTCTAAACATCTCCTTATTAATTACTTTATGTTTAGTAAGTCTGTCTGCCTCAGCAAAAAGTTGCCGTGGACTTTTGTTTTGTACTCAGATAGGGAGAAAGTCACTTCCTTTCTTGTTCTTGCAACTTTGTTTCCTGCACCATTTTTCCCCCCTCCGCCGGAGATGGAGATCTTACTTTCAATCTTTAAACATCTGAAATTCCCTTGATGTTTTCTTCAAGCTTTTAGCATGTAAATCTTCCACTTTCATCAGGGAATTCTGTCATCTGTCTCTGGAAATTCATCTCGCTTCTCAGGGGAAGCTAGAGGCATCGCAGCATAGGGTCGGTGCTTTCCCACTTGTGTTCGCAGTCTCGTCATCCTCGAGCTCTTCCGAAAAAAAACCCCGAGAAGACAGTAAAACCGCTCCTCCGCTGCTGGGTAGCCTGTCCCTCAAGGATCCCCTCCTTGAGATTTTTGGGGTGCGCAGTGCCTTGCAGCTCCCCCAAGCCCCCGTGCTGCCCAGGAAAACCCCACCGAGGTTTCCCTTGCTTCCTCGCTGTCCGCGAGTCAAACCGGAAGTCCTAGCCTTACTTTAGAATCTCAATATTAAACGTGGTGGAGACTCTTGTGCCTTTAGAAATAGAGTGGTGCCTCGGAAGTCAAACGGAATCCATTCCTGAAGTCCATTTGACTTCCAAAACATTCGGAAACCAAGGCACGGCTTCTGATTGGCTGTAGGAAGCTCCTGCAGCCAATTGGAGGCCACAGAAGCCCCGTCGGATGTTTGTGTTCCAAAGAATGTTCACAAACCAGAACACTCACTTCCAGGTTTGTGGCATTAGGGAGCCAAAACGTTCGACTTGCAAGGCATTCGGATCCAAGGTACAACTGTATGGTTTAATTACACATATTTACACCTTTAGTCTACACAGAGTGAGTTACAGCATGGTCATCTCAACAGGGGCTTGTTCCCTACAGTGGATAACTTAGTTTTGACACACACACCCCATATTAAACTGGGAGGTGTGAATCAGATCAATTCAATTCAAATGGGAATTTGTAAATATTACATTCCTCAACCATTCCCACTCTCTGCTAACACAGCTGTCTTTTCGGGGGTTGTTGATGTTTAGATCTTATGGTAAATATGTGCAGTTTGGAGTTGGAGCTTGGTACCACAATAATACACCCACACACCTCAGCAACAAGTGCTCACACTACAAGCTAAGAATGCCTGTGAAGGACTTCAGTTACACAGGTGCATATATGACTTTTGTCTAGATCTAGAGAAAACTCTGTTTGCTGCAGCACTTGCAAACTCATTGAAAGCAAGGGTTCTATAATTAGCAATCCGAGAATTTAGCTGGGTTTCCTCCTCCCTAATTTAAGTTCATTCCGTTATGGAAAAGCCTTGGAGTTATAAATAAACAGAGCCTAGTTTTGTCCCACAGCATGGAAACTGAACTCGTTATATCATGCGACAATTGTAAATTAATTAACGAAGATTGAAGTAGGGAAATGCGGTTGTGGTTCTTTTCCTTAGGGCAATGGGACATGAGGCCCCTATGCACACAACACATTTATTTATGCCAATTTCAGAGTCGGGGTTCCTCCAAAGGAGCTACTGGGAATTGTAGTTTGCTGACGGCACAGATAATCTCTGTCTGAGATTTGTTTAGATTGTTGGCATCTCCCCACGAAACACTCCTTTGCAGAGGTCCCTGGGGAAAGGGATTCACGATTAAGCCAGCTTAACTGTGGCCTTGTTGCCATGTTTCACTGAACACGGGTTCAGATTGTGTCTATACATGGAGACGTGTTTGCTTGAAAGAGTGTACACTTGCTGATTTGTACAGCTTAACTGTTATGTAAAGAGGTACACAGATTGTACATAGCTACATGTCAAAAACTGTATGAAGAAGAAGAAGAAGAAGAAGAAGAAGAAGAAGAAGAAGAAGAAGAAGAACCACCTAATTCACCATCTCAAGGAAATTTGCACATAAGGTAATTAAAACAGTTACAAACACTAAAACAAAAAATAAATTTAAAACAAGGAGACACTCATGGTAAAAACCCATTTATCCTGCTGGAAAAGCCCTGGCTGCATTTTAAACCAGTAACGTGTACACAGCTTGAATGTACAGCTCAACTACCGTATTTGTGTGAACAGGCATACAGACTGCACACTCTTTAAATGTAATTTAAACATAGCTATTTCCTCATAGAAGTCAAATTCCCTGGTGCGTAATAAACGTGAAGTAAATGGAGTTTGGTTGAGTTCTTGTGCCGTCTTGTGTTTGTGGCCTTCCAGCTGTTGCTGGATGCTGTCTCCCATTGGTTCTTGCCAAGGTGGCCAGGAATTATGGGAGTTAGAGTCCAGTAACATCTGGAGGGCCACAAGCTCCCCATCTAGAAGATTGCTGAACCTCTTGGGCTTCCAGAAGTTTAAAGAACCAATAGGAAGCTAGAGGCTAGATTTAAGCTCCTGGATCCAAAGTGGTTCTGAAAGTGCTGCGGACCATCTTACTTTAATTTAACATTTCACACACACAAAAAAAAACCTCAACAATTTTTGTGTTCAGATTTTCACTTTTTGAAATATGGCAACCCTACTACAATATCCATATTGAGGCCCAGCACTAGCAACCTCAGACAGCACCATGGAAGGTTCATTCACTGACACTTGTTCTGCCTTCTTTTTTAAAAAACAGCAGCAGCAGCAACTCTTGCCAGCTCCCAGTGGCCGCCATCTTTGTTTTTGACAACATCCTGAAAGCCACCTGAACTTCCAGGGAACTGTGGAACTTCAAATTGTTACGCACAATTAATTGCATGTGACTGGAGCATGGGTCGGATCCAGTCTTCAGTTGGTTCTCATCCCACTTGCACAGTCAATTTCCATATGGCAGCCAATGGGGCAATGGATGCTCTACATTGGAAAGCTGCCTTTTCACATGTCCAAATCTATCATGCACCAAGGTACGTAAGGAAGACTGTTACATTCCCAAGGAAAGATGCCTGGGCTGTGTGCAACAAATTGGTACATATTTACGTGAATCTGCCCTAAGATGAGTCATCGGGGGAAGGCCCTCCCTGGGCTTTCAGCCATTCAGTTGTGGCAAACCAACCAATAATTTTATCAAGCTGCTCCTCTGGGCAACGCTTTGACAGATGGCAGCTGTGTTGCAATAGCTCTTTTGATGACCTAGAAAACGAGCACGCAATCGTTTTAATTGCAGTGTTAGCGTGTTGTTTTTAAAATAACATTGTTTCTTAATTGCAAGGGAGCTTGAATACCCTGCCCATTACCAGGCAATGGGCAAGATGTTCTGCAAGGTCAAAGCTAGAAATGGGACGCTCCAAAGGCATCTGTGTTTAGGTTAGATCCATAGCAGTGAGAAAGGTGAGGCCTGCAGGTAGTGCTTAGTTAGTCTGTATCCACATCATATATTTAAAGCACTGTTATATGCCTTTGAACAGTCATGGCTTCCCCCAGAGAGTTCTGCGAGCTGTGGTTAGTTAAGAGTTTTGTGAGTCATTAGGAGACCTCTTATTCCTCTCCCAGCACTGCAATTCCCAGAGTTCCCTGTGAAGAGGGTTTGATTGTTAAACTACTGTAGGAACGGGAGCTCTGTGAAGGGGACAGATACGGCTGCCATATGTCTGGAATATCTGGAACGGTGAAATTAGCATCCAGGGGGGGAAATCTTAACAAGTTTGTGGTTGATTCCCCACCCCCACCCCCAAAAGCTCAGTTTTTGTGTCTGGATTTTTACTTCTTGAAATATGGCAAATATGGCAACCCTAGGAACATGGGCTGTCACCACAACTCTCAGCACCCTAAACAAACTTTGTTTCTGTTGGGGAGAAGGATTAAGGGGTAGTTTGTGCTCTGGCTTATGCACAAAGCGGGGATGGGAGGTGGGTTCCTCAGGATATGTGTCACATTTTGGATTTGGGTGATTTTATACCTCAGTACCACTGTGCAACCAGAGCTCCCCCCCCCCCCCGCCCCCTCGACCGGCATTTTATCGCAGGTGTACTTTGCAACATGCTTTTGACCCAAGAAAAGTGCCTTAGTGGTAGGTTCATTCTCCTTTATTAGATATTTCGCAATGCTTCCCCAATTCTACTACATGATTGCTCCTCGGAGGGACCACAGTGCAACGAAAATTGGTACAAAAATAAACCAGAACATTGGTGATATAAATAGTTAAGTGGTTTCACCAGGTAGTTACAGGATATGCACTGATTGGAAAGGAAGCTGTGTGATCGCCCTAGAACTTTTGCATGTACAAACGGTACTGAAAGCAAGATCATGTCAGACTGCCCTGGTAGTATCCTGAGCACAAGCCATCATGAATGCAGAATAAAAAATCATTTTAAAGCCGCCCCCCCCCCAAGTGGAATATGAATGCTCCTCTCCATTTGCTGTATTTTGCAATTAGCCTTCACAATGCCTAGATGGGACTGAATTGACCCTGGAGCTCAGAGTCACCTTCCTGAGCTTGGAGGAGCCCTGAGTTTTGCTTGTGACCGACTGAGCTTTGCTCTGTGTATCTGGAATATATATATAATTGTAAAACAAAACAAAACATCCCATTGTAGATTTCCTAATAAATATAGTGTGTGTCAATGTGTGCTTGCAGTTGCCCGTCGCTGCGCATTATTGGCACAGCTGAGTGAACTGTACAAACCTCACTAGCAGCATATGAAAACAAACAGACCTACCAATATGTTATGGGTTAACTGCTCTACTTGTGTATCCTGTTGGTTATGTGGAATATATACTTCTCTAACTACATGTTAATATGGCACCCCACCTCCCGAATCAGTCCAGGAGGAGTTCCCAGCTCAGCCTGAATATAAGCAAGACTCTTCTTTCAGCCAAGGGTCTTGTAGGGTATATGAAACACACGGAGCCTCATCCCATTTTTCCTACCAGGAGGGAGCAAGATGCCATTTGTTTTATTCATTTGTGCATATTCTCTCACACACCCATGCATACTTTCATGCAAAACCCAAGCATTCCAAATTTTATTCTGGATTACACTTCTCCTTTAAACCCTGTGTGGGTTCGAATGTTCTTTTACGAAAGGAAATGGCAGTAGATCAAGGGGTGGGAAGCTGTACTCCTTGATTCTAAAACCGGTGCTTTTTTCTGGGGGGACACAGGGGTACGTGTACCCCTAAACATTTTGTGAATCTAACAGAAGAAGAAACTATTTTTTTTAAAAAAAATAGTTTCTTCTCTAGCCCAGTGAATCATCAGTTCCATTGCTATGCCCAATGGTGGCCTCATTTCCTGTCACGGTGTTCCCTGAGCCTCAGACGGAAGTGAGTGTTTAATGTGTGAAGTAGGAGTTGGAATCTAGCACGGTGATTGGTCAGTTTCATTGTTACCACCTCCAATGGCAGCTTCATTTCTGTTCCCGGTGTCTCCTGAGTCTCAGACAGAACCTCATGCCAGTGTGGAAGTTACTGTGAGTTGACAGCTGTGTAATATGAGGTAATCCATGTTCTTTGTACTTTTGTCCATTTACTGTATTTATTTTCCCCTATTTGAACTATAAAATGGTGGTTTTCTTGAGTCAAAATGAGAGTACCAAAAGATTTTTTTTCAGAAAAAAGCATTGTCTAAAACAAATCAACAGACCTAACCCCAATCCCAGCCTCTGTGGGTTCAATGCAACAGGGCAGCCAACAGGAGAGTGAAACAGAAGAGGCCCAAGTTGGAGACAAGGCCCAAAGCCCCATTGTCAAGGCTGCCTTTCCCCCCTGCATTGAGCTCCGGATGCTTAGCATCACTGAACAATGAGGGTTCAGGGTTCTTGGTGGCAGTGTCTTCCACGCCTCGGCTCTCAGCTCCAGGTGCAGATGCCAGGTTCACGCCGGGTTGGCTTTGGGGCCTGGGCCGCTTGCATGGGATCTTCTTCTTGGGGCGTGGAGTGCCAGCTGCTGCTCCAGAAATGAGGACTGCTCCAGCAGGACTGCTGGTGGTAGCTGGTGCGTTGGCGGTGATCACAACAGGGGCACCTGCCTCCACCTTTCCTCCTGTGGTGGAGCCACTGGTGGCATGGCCTGGCTGGGGAGTGCTACCGTCAACGGTGACATGCTCGCCACTGGCATCTCCGTGATTGCCACCGACAGCAAAGGTTTCACTGCTAGTAGTAGCATGGCCAGTATGGTCCACATTGGTGTTTCCTGTGGTACCGGCAGCAGGAGAGTGAGCAGACCCATGTGGCCGGGTTTCACTTTCGTAGAACACACCTGAAGGGTGGGTGGCGGCCGAACCTTCACGGTTTGCCTCCTTACTAGCCATGAACTGCTGCCCGGTGCTGATGGCCTCTTCTTCTGCCTCACATTCTTCATACTCATCATCGTCATTGCTGGAAGCCACCACAACCATGTTGCCGGCGCTTGTTTCTGAGGAGGAAGAGGAGGTGGTGGTAGCAGTGGCAGAAGTGGCATTCTTCTTGGGGACTACGACGGGCACCAGCACAACAACACTGCCATGATTGCCAGAAGAGGTGGCGTTGGTGCCAGCGTTGCTCTCGTCCAAGTTTGTGGCAGCTGAGGAACTGCCTGCTGCCATGTCCTCAGAGTCTGCGGTGCCCGCAGGGGAGACGGTGTGGCCCTCTGTGTGATCACCAACGATATTCTCATTGACAACGTGTTCGCCTGCAGTCGTTGAGTGGTTACGGTCGCCTTCATTGACCAAAGACTCACTCCCTTCCTTCTCATTGACCTTGTAGGCCGTCTCATTATCAACATGGCTCCCAGGAGACAGGTCTGCACCAGCGGGGACGTGGGCAACCGCAACGCTGTCTTCATCCTCATCATCATAGATGCAGTCAGGATTTGGTGCAGTGCCAGATGGCGTGGGGGTGGCGCACTCTGCCACCGTTGTGGTGTCAGCGCTGTCCGCAGAGACTATGCGCTGCGTCACCACGCCATCCACGATGCGGTCATTGCAGAGGTTGCCTTGGCAACACATGACATCGGCGTTGTCCAGCTCTTGTACCAAAGCCAGGAGAGAGCTCTGGCACATGGCTGGGGAGGCGCAGCCTTTGAAGGTCACTAGGCCCAAATCCCTACCAGCTGCAGGTGAAGAAAAGAAAAGGGAACAGAGACAATTAGTCAAAAGGGTTTATTGCTCCCTACAAGGCTGTTGTGGTTACTCTCCCCCGGTGAGTGTGAACTGCAGCCCTTGTCGCACACCTTAAATCTCATATGACGTGTGGCTGGAAAACGATTTGGAGAGCTCCTACAATTTCTTTTAGAGTGACTTAACCTTTGCAGGTGGGTTTTGGTGCCCAGTGCATGCGACAGAACTTGCACACTAATCTCCTGAAACTAAAGCACCTCATTCTTTTGGTGTACCTAAACATTTAGCTCTGCAGCACATCGAACAACTCAGAGTTTTTCTTCTGCACCTTCTCCAGAGTGGCCCTAAGGGCCAATCCTCAGTGTCTGACTCACCCCCCCCCTTGCACTTTTTTGGACTGTAGTCAATGCAAAGGGTTGAAAAGACTTCTTCCCAGTGACTAAAAAATTCCCATTTTATGCTGGTTGGGCAGCTCTCAGATGCTGGAGACAGGGACCCTAACACAGAAAGAGTAACAAGTCTTCAACCCCCACCCGACCTCAGACTACTACACCTTTGGATACGAGAAGGGGGGGGGCGAGTGTCCTGCCCACTTTTGACTCTGGTTTTGCTGTTTCCGGAAGGAAACAAAAAAATGCTTGCCTCCTCTGCCTAACCAGAATGGCACCGGAAACTTAAGTGTAGGGAGTCTTGCAGATCAACACTCACCTTTACGGCTGTTGCCAACCCCCTCCAAGCACATGTTGTGGATGCCTGTGCATTGCACCTTGGAGATTGATTTTTTGGAGCACCCGGACCCAGAGCCGTTGTCATCCACACAGCTATAGCATTCTAGCCCGTTCGTTGCCTGGCTTTGGACATGAAGATCTGAAAGGAGAGAGAAAAGTGAAAGAAACAGCCATGAGGCATGCCTGCGTCGTAACAACCAGGAATCCTCCTGCCATTTGCACAAGCAGCAGGTTGTGGACTGGACTCGCTTCCAGCTACAAGGAGTGCATGTTATTTCCTTGCTGCAAGAGTGGACCTGGATGCCTATTTTCTACCAGACCAAGTTATTGCGTCAATTCACAAAGCCCTAAGCAATGGGCACAGAGTACCCAAAAGACTGCCTGATTCCTTTGTCAGTTTGCATTTCTTAGTGCAGAAGAAATCTTTCCTATTCTGATTAATTCAAGAGGGTTCCGGAAGCTTCTCTGTGTGGAAAAAAAAACAAGCAGAAGGTTCATGATGTTTAGGTTATTCCTTCAGAGAAGCTGAGTACAGCTGGCTTAAACTGGTTCTGTTATCTCTTCTTCAAGGTCATGCTGACTATAAAAGAAGGATCCTGGGTTTTACTTTCTCTATCTCTCTTCCTTCTGGTGTGGTGTTCTGTATATGGTGTTACGATTTAGACCTATTATAAGTTATTGTAAGTTTAAGTTAAGTCTGCTGCAAGTGGACACTGCCAATCATGAATGTATTAGATTTGTGACCATTATGCTCATTTGCTTTCAGTAGCAGTAAAGCTCTGCTGGATGAAATACAGTTGCCTCTGGTCTATTTTTTGGGAATCCTGCAACGTGTTTAAGTTTTTAGTCTGCTAACTATACATTGGAGTTCTGCTCTGGATCAATACTGAGTAGAATTCAATGAGTAGAATTTATGCTGAGGATCACCAAGATCCTCTAATGGAGCAGGCATGCTGCTGTGGTTTGGCTGACCTTTGCCAGTGACCAAGACTTCTGTCTTCACCAATAGAAGCCCAGCAGGAGCCACCCTTGCCTTCTCTGCCTGCCATGGTCCTGACAGAAATCACCAATGGATGTTCTGCCTTGTTTGGCCCAAAGAGACAATACATTCAAGGCTAGCTATACAAAAAACAACAAGACCAAGGTCACCTGTAGAATATACCAGTGTCCTAAGCATTTGACTGCATCCCTCATCTGTAGTCCTCTAGAAGTTGCTAGCAGCAAGATTGTTTATGTATGCAACAACAGCAGCAAGAATTTTATTAGCACAAGTATGGGAAAAAAGAGAAAACGCCAGCAAAGGAAGAATGGCAAACCAAGCTTATGGACTACGCGAAACTGGCTAAGCTGACAGAGAGGATACAGGAGAGAGAGAACACTGATTTCAAAAAAGAGTGGGAACCATTTATAAACTATATAAAAAGATAGTATAAAGTTTTGACTAAACTTTCACAACTGGTCAAACCAGCAGGGTATAGAAATTGTTGAATAAATCAGTACAGAAATACGGGGGAAGCCAAAGGGGGGGGGGAGAGAAATATGGATATATAAATTGTTTAATTAAGATTTGTGGAAAATTTGTTGTTATAATTTGAAAATTCAATTAATATTTTTTTTTAAAAAAATAGAAGTTGCTAGGCTACAACTCCCATCAGCCCTGAGCGTAGACCAGGTAGCCTGGAAGAAAAGGGGGCTAGAGGAAAGGACTTGCTCGTTCTCTCCTAACACTGGAACTCATGGACATACAAAGGAACTGAAAACTGGAAGATTCAGAACAGGGAAAAGAAGGTTACTTCTTCATCCAGCGCATAGTTAAACTATGGAACTTGGTCCACCAAGAAGCAGTGATGGCCACCAAGTTGGATAGGTCTAAAAGAGGTCTTTGTCCATGGAGTTTTCTTGGCAGGGATACTGGAGTGGCTTGCCGGTTCCTGCTCCAGGTGAGAGCTGGACCATAAAGAAGGCTGATTGCCGAAGAATTGATGCTTTTTAATTATGGTGCTGGAGGAGACTCTTAAGAGTCCATGGACTGCAAGAAGATCAAACCTATGCATTCTGAAGGAAATCAGCCCTGAGTGCTCACTGGAAGGACAGATCCTGAAGCTGAGGCTCCAATACTTTGGCCACCTCATGAGAAGAGAAGACTCCCTGGAAAAGACCCTGATGTTGGGAAAGATGGAGGGCACAAGGAGAAGGGGACAACAGAGGATGAGAAGGTTGGACAGTGTTCTCAAAGCTACCAACAGGAGTTTGACCAAACTGTGGGAAGCAGTGGAAGACAGGAGTGCCTGGCATGCTCTGGTCTATGGGGTCATGAAGAGTCGGACATGACTAAATGACTAAACAACAACAACACAACAAAAAAAGACTGGGGAAATTCATGGAGGAAAAGGAAATCAATGACGACTAGCTATGATGGCTGTGCTCTACCAAGAACATTGGGAGGACACAAGGCCACACCACCACTGTTGCAGATGTATGAGATAAGGACTGAGGGTGGCTTAGCATGCTGGGGAATCCACTGTCACAAGAAAACAAATTGATCCTATACCGTACAATTCTATATCTGATGCCCGGCTATCAAGTTTAGTAGTTACCTGGGTTGAAGGTATTGCAGAGGGCTGTTGAGCAGCAGCTGGCATGGATGGTACGGTCTGCAGAGTGGAAGCTCAAGGTCTCCTGGCACCGTGGGAGGTTGGTGCAGCCCTTCATCTTCATGTTGTCATACAGACCTGCAGGCATAATTGACAGCGAAAGACATAAGACACTGCAGAACCCATCATGGAGGAGGGGAAGTCTATCAGTGGCTGATGGTCATGGTGGCTATGTTCTGCAGTAATGCTTCTGAACAGCAGTTGCTGGAAACATCAGGAGGGGACATGCCCCCTTGTGGTTGAGTCCTGCTTGCAAGCTTCCCACAGGCCTCTGGTTGGCCACGGTGATCCAGCAGACTCTTATCCCCAGTTCTGATTTGCCAGGTTTCTCCCCTTTGTGTCTCCTCCCACATCTCCACGGGTCCCTCCCATCATCACCTCCCTCTTCCAAAAAACACCTCACCTCTCTCCCTCCCCCACACATCCTGCACTGCCTACCGCCCCCCCCCCAACTCACCCAGTTTTCCGGTGACGGCAAGATCCAAACACTGGTCCTGATCCCCAGCACAGCTGATCTGAGTGCGAGAAGCTTCGGGGCACCAGGCTCCTTGGGTGGCACAGCTGTGGCAGCGCATGTGATTGACAGGGGCAGGATGGGAGACTGGGGGGAGACAGGAGGTGGGGGTTAGCATGTGCTTAGGGAGGGAGAACACAGTGAGATGGCAAAGGAGGGCAGGGGGGGTGGCATCCTATGGACAATCAGCAAAGGAACCTGGGAGTGTTTTTTATTTAAAAAAACGACTTTCTTTATTTCATTTAAATCCTACGTTTCCTCCAAGGAGCTCAAGGCAGTTAATGAACTGAACAGAGTGAAAGGTTATGAGTCACGGGGGCGCAGAGATTGTGTGAATGAATTTAAGTGCTTAGTTTATATTTTCAGTTGCTATTTTGTGAATGTTTTTAATATTTAGAGATTCTAAATGCCTCATTGATTTGTTAATCACATGACTTGCCGTAATTGTGAGGTATAGCTTATTTTTTTAGTTGATGTTTTAAGGTTTTTTTATAGATTGCAACTGTTTTATTGATAATTCGTTAATTGTTTTATATGATGTATGCTGTATTCGCGATGTAATATTATGATTTATTATGTTACGGTTATTTATTGATTGTATGCCACTTTGAGATTCATTTGAATGAAAAGCGGAATAGAAATACAATCCATCAATCAATCAATCCCCATTCTATCCTCACAACAACCGTGAGAGGTAGGCCAGGCTGAGAGTGAGTTGATTGGCCCAAGGTGAGCTTCATAGCTGAGTGTGGTGTCAAATCCTGACCAAGGTCCTGGTCCAACATGCTAACCACTTTGCAGGCAAGGCAAGGAATGCAAACTTCACCCTTGTCATATTTATTCATTGCATTCATACAATAGAACAAGTTCCTACACACCTCAGGTGAAAATGGGTAACAATGGTAGACCTCTAGGTAACTCTCTCTTGGAAATTTCACGTATTGTCTCAATACGCTTTCAGCCTCCCTCAAAATCCAACCTCCCCCCCCCCCCAAAAAAAAATTCAACCTGGTTTCATTTTGGGTGCCGGCAGCCATGCGACTCACCAAAGTAGGTCTCATTGTTACAGCCATCCTCAGCACAGTAGCGTGCCTGGTACGAAAGAGACATGAGGTGAGAGTTGAGGGAGATGGATTCGTGGGGAAACAGCTGGGGGGCACAGCCTTTCCTCACCGACTGGAATTCCAGGAAGCCTGGACAGGGAAAGAAATAATGTTGTAGTTAACGCAGCATCTCACAAACTGGAACCCGAGCCCAGTTTTCCTTTTGCTGTATGAAACCCAGAGGTACCTTTCATTTCATTCCCACACTACTATATATTAGGGCAAATCAAGCAGGGGAACTCTCAGAAGTGTCTCTTTGTGAGTCAGGCTGGGCCGAGAAGGGCCCTGCCTTAAGCCTGCTATGGTCACACTCCGAGAAAGGTCTACTTGACCTGACCATTGGGCATCACTACCACCTCCACCTCTGCTGACCCACTTCTGCTGCCCATTGACACTTCTGCAAACCATGGATTTTCCCCAAGCTTACCGATAGCTTGCTCTTGTTTCTCATTGCCTCTTTTCACTACAATCCTGTTGGGGGCCCATGAACTACAGACCCCAAATTTGGGGTCCTTTGCAAACTTGTGCCAAAGTTTTGCAGGGTTTTGGGGGGGCAGCAAACCCCCCACATTTTGTAGCACCCCACAAACTGAGTAATTGATATGTCAAGCATGGGGTTCCTACTTAGCATTAACTACGAACCCCAAAGTTTGGGATTCCTGTTGGCACTCACAACTTGAGTTTTCTATTGCAAGGAGACACACACACACACACACATGCTCAGCTCCCATAACAATTGGCAGGCTTCAGGATAGGTTAGTTAGTATTGTTTTCTCATGCCCCAACCTCAAATTTTCCCAGAAAGCATGGTGATGGCATGGTGATAAAAGCAAGACCTGAAACCTCAGATTTCTTCTACTATGCCCTCTAACAGCAACATTCTGCCCACCCCAACACCAGACTTTTTATTGTTGATCACCAAGCCCAATATGAGGAAGAGTTCTGTGAAGCTCGAAAGCTAGCTCACTGGTTTGTGACTTTATTTAGCCCCGATCACGACATTAGAACGCTGTTCTAATCTGCTTGTTTTTAGAACGAACGTGTTTTTTTGTGTATGGATGACCCACAGTCCTTACAAAACAAACAAGAAGTACGCATGACCACCGCTAAAAATGATGCTTACCGACATAAGCCTTTCGGACAGATGTTGAGCAGCTGGCTGAAGGATCTTCGCACGTCACGTTCTCTCCTAAGCAATCGTACTCACCGTGACACGTGTTGCATTGCAAAGAAAAGGCTGGAAGAGGACGGAGAGAAATTGGTCAGGTCTAAGGCTGCTTCTTCCACTCCGCCCTTTAGCATCTGCGCAACAGGCAGATATTCACCAGGTGTGCTTTCCCCCCAATATGGGGAGGCTTTGGGCTCATCCATACTTTTGTTTGACTTTTACTTTGATGCATACTGATAAATTCCCCCAGATCCAGAATTGTAGAGTTGAAAGGGACCACGAGGGTCATCTAGTCCAACCCCCTGCAATGCAGGAATCTTTTGTCGAATGTGGGGCTTGAACCCACGACCCGGAGATTAAGAGTCTCATGTTTGTGGGTCGAAGCCTTTGCGAGGGAAAACTGTGCCTGTTGGATGCCATCTGCTGGCTGCTCAGCTGTGGAACTGAGTTACGCAACGAGGAGCACGTTGGGAATATGTCATGCAGGCTCATCAGATTTTAATCTTTCTCATTGCACACCACGAGTATCACTTCCACAGTTCTTTGCATAATGGATTTCGCTTGCATCACGTGCAGTTTAAAATAAATAAGCAAGAGTCGGCAAGTGCAAAGTGCTGATCTCTCCAAGATTTTTATTCCGGGACTGATATTGCAGGGTGTGTGTCGGTCAACAACAGGCATTGTAATCCTTAGCTGGCACCCAATGAACATCAAATAACTGCATTGAACCTCTGTGGAATGCCTTTGTGGAATGGTCTGAAAAGTGACAAGAAAATGCTATCCCAGAAAGCATGGGATAACCATCCCACTTTATGTAACCTCCCCACGATCAAATCAGAATGAATGCTGAAATAATAATAATAATAATAATAATAATAATAATAATAATAATAATAATTTATTTGTACCCCGCCCATCTGGCTGGGTTTCCCCAGCCACTCTGGGCGGCTTCCAACAAAGATGAAAGATACACTAAAATGTCACATATTAAAAACTTCCCTGAACAGGGCTGCCTTCAGGTGTCTTCTAAATGTCAGGTAGATGTTTATCGCTTTGACATCTGATGGGAGGGCGTTCCACAGGGCAGGTGCCACTACCAAGAAGGCCCTCTGCCTGGTTCCCTGTAACTTGGCCTCTCGCAGTGAGGGAACCGCCAGAAGGCCCTCAGAGCTGGACCTCAGTGTCTGGGCAGAACGATGGGGGTGGAGACGCTCCTTCAGATATACTGGACCGAGGCCGTTTAGGGCTTTAAAGGTCAGCACCAACACTTTGAACTGTGCTCGGAAACGTACTGGGAGCCAATGTAGGTCTTTCAAGACCGGTGTTATATGGTCTCGGCGGCCGCTCCCAGTCACCAGTCTAGCTGCCGCATTCTGGATTAGTTGTAGTTTCCGGATCACCTTCAAAGGTAGCCCCACGTAGAGCGCATTGCAGTAGTCCAAGCGGGAGATAACCAGAGCATGTACCACTCTGGCGAGACAGTCTGCAGGCAGATAGGGTCTCAGCCTACGTACCAGATGGAGCTGGCAAACAGCTGCCCTGTATACAGATTTGACCTGTGCCTCCATGGACAGCTGTGAGTCCAAAATGACTCCCAGGCTGCGCACCTGGTCCTTCAGGGGCACAGTTACCCCATTCAGGACTAGGGAATCCTCCACACCTGCTCGCCTCCTGTCCCCCCAAAACAATACTTCTGTCTTGTCAGGATTCAACCTCAATCTGTTAGCCGCCATCCATCCTCCAACCGCTTCCAGACACTCACACAGGACCTTCACCGCCTTCACTGGTTCTGATTTAAAGGAGAGGTAGAGCTGGGTATCATCCGCATACTGATGAACACCCAGCCCAAACCTCCTGATGATCTCTCCCAGTGGCTGCATGTAAATGTTGAAAAGCATGGGGGAGAGGACAGAACCCTGAGGCACCCCACAAGTGAGAGCCCAGGGGTCTGAACACTCATCCCCCACCACCACTTTCTGAACACGGCACAGGAGGAAGGAGCGGAACCACTGTATGACAGTGCCCCCAGCTCCCAGCCCCTCAAGACGGTCCAGAAGGATGTTATGGTCGATGGTATCAAATGTCGCTGAGAGATCCAGCAGAACTAGGAAACAGCTCTCACCTTTGTCCCTAGCCCGCCGGAGATCATCAACCAGTGCGACCAAGGCAGTTTCAGTCCCCTGATGAGGCCTGAATCCCGACTGGAAGGGATCCAAATGGTCCGCTTCTTCCAGGCGTTCCTGGAGTTGTTCAGCAACCACTCGCTCAATCACCTTGCCCAAGAATGGAAGATTTGAGACTGGGCGATAATTGGCCATCGTGGCCGCATCTAAAGATGGTTTTTTAAGAAGTGGTTTAATAACCGCCTCTTTCAGCGGGTCATGGAGGGAAGCATTCACCACCCCACGAAGCCCATCGCCCAGTCCTTCCCGGCTAGCTTTTATAAGCCAGGATGGGCAAGGATCCAGGAGACAGGTGGTTGGCTTCACTCGTCCAAGCAGCCTGTCCACATCCTCGGAGGTAACAGATTGGAATTGATCCCACACAACTTGACTAGACAGGACTCTAGCACTCTCCCGCCCTGGCCCTGCTCTCCCTGGAGTCTACTTCTTCCCGAATCTGAGCGATTTTATCTGCAAAAAACTTTGCAAAATCATTGCAGGAGATCATGTGGCCCGTACTGGGCCCCGATGTCGCAGGTGGTTCCGCTAAATTGTGAACCACCTGAAAAAGTCTCCTGCTGCTGTTTTCTGCAGATGCAATAGAGGAGGCGAAGAAAGTCTTCTTCGCCGTCGCTATCGCCACTTGGTAGGCTCGACGTTGAGCTCTAACCTGTGTCCGGTCAGATTCGGAATGAGTTATCCGCCACCGGCGCTCTAGCCGTCTCAACGATTGTTTCATTGCCCTAAGATCCTTGGAAAACCACGGGCTCTCCGGGCTCCATGCAATCGGAGAGGGCGCTTCGGAGCCAAACAGTCAATAGTCCTGGTTAACTCCACATTCCAGCGGGCCACCAGGGAATCGGCTGAAAGGCCATCAACATGGGATAGAGCATCCCCTACCACTCTCTGGAAACCATTTGGATCCATTAAGTGGCGGGGGCAGACCATCCGAATCGGTCCCACCTCCCTGCAGAGGGGATGGGTCGCAGAGAAGTCCAGTTGCACCAGGAAGTGATCTGACCATGGCACTTTTCATTTCACTTTTACTTAGTGTCAGATCACCAACATCCATAGAGGTAAACACCAGGTCCAAGGCATGTCCGCGGCTATGGGTTGGACCAGACTTATTCAGGGACAGCCCCATGGAGGCCATGCTTTCCACGAAGTCCCGAGCGGCCCCTTGTAAGGTCGTGTCGGCATGGATGTTAAAATCCCCTAAGGCAACCAAGCTAGGTGTCTCCAGGAGAACATCCGCCACAACCTGAAGCAGCTCGGGAAGGGAATCCTTGGTGCAGCGGGGAGGTCAGTACACCAAAAGGAATCCTGTACTGCCCCTATTGCCCAACTTCCAGAACATGCACTCGGAAAACTGGGTCTTCCCAATAGGACGCCTGGTGCAAACTAATGACTTCCTAAAAATCACTGCAACCCCCCCTCCCCGCCCACATGACCTGGGTTGCTGTGCGTAAGAGAAACCTGGTGGACAAGCAGCGGCAAGGACAGCCCCATCTGCTTCATCCAACCAAGTCTCTGTTACACATGCCAGGTTAAGTCCTCCATCCATGATCAAGTCATGGATGGCAGTGGTCTTATGAATCATTGACCTGGCATTGCACAGCAACACTTTCAGGTCATGTGGGTATCCCTTGCTGATTCTAGTATCCATCCGGTCAGGACCAGACCCGGAGGCAGGGATAGTCCTTAGACAATGACTAAACCTGCCTCCTCTGTAATGACATGGTCTGGTCTTAGCGTAACTCCTCCTCCTACCTGTGATCACTGAGATCAGTTGTCCCAGTGCATTCCCCCCTGTGGAACATGCCCCAGCCATTTTGTTGGCTGGGACCTACTCCCCGGCAGCCCTGACCCCTCCCCTTAAGAACAAAATAACACCTTTTAAAAAAACAAATAAAACAATACAAACAAAAAACAATAAAAATTACAAAAACATAAAATCAAACAAATTCCCAGGCCCAATAAACATCTATCCCACACCCCCACATACAAAAAAATTCAAAAGAAATTTTTTAAAACATTTTAAAAGTTTTAGTTGGCAGTTGTCTAGGTTCTACATAAAATGGCATCTCCTCCATGGAATCCTGGGAGCTGCAGTTTCTTACAGGTGCTGAAAGCTCTTAGGAGACCCCAGGGTTGCAGTCCCCTGGGAAGAAGTGTTTATTGTTAAACTGTTCTGGGAATTGTAGTTCTGGGGGTGGAATAAAGGTCTCTAACAACTCTCAGCACCAGTGCTATTTTTCTAGAAAAAGAGGTGCCGGAGCTCAGCATGAACCCTTGTTCCCATATAATAGCAATGGCAGTTCCAGTGAGTTCCGGCTGGGGGAAAAAGCCCTGCTCGGCACACTTAACAAACTACAGTTCTCAGGATTATTTGGCGGAAGCCAGGACTGTTTAAAGTCATTGGTTGTGTGCATGAGTCCCCCAGTTCAGTAGGACTTACTTCAGAATAAACACCCAGTGCAGGAAGATATTAAAGAGAAATTAATCCCCACATAGTGAACCTTTAACATGCAGCTTTGGAAATTTTGGGAGCAGAAACATGGCAAAGGCAGGCTCCCCCTTCCTTCTCAATTAGAGAGGGCGGGCATGGAGAAAAGGGGGGGGCACTCAAGATACTTGAAGCAACACACACACACCATCCCTGACCATTAGCCATGCCAGCTGAGGCTGATGGGAGTTTTGGTCCAACAACATCTGGAAGACACCAGGTTCCTTGTTTCTGCTATAGTGGCTCCTCCCATGAGGACTAGAAACTTCGTCTCCTTTTTGTTGTTGTTGTTGTTTCAAAGATTAGGCTCCAATTTTCAAAGACAACAACAACAAGAACAAAAGAGAATAAGTTTCTGGAACACATGTTTATGGGATGCATGGAACCGCACCCCACATAATTATTCTGGTCTCCAGAATTCCTGGACCAGAGAACCCAGGAAGCCAGAGGATCACGTTGTTTGCTAATTGTCCTCTTTCCGTCATAAGGTGTTTTGTAAAATCCCTGTCCGTGGAGGAGGAGGAGGCACCTTCTGGGTGTTTATGTCAAATTTGGGACAAGTCATTCTCAGGGTGGGACTTCCCCACGCTGCCTCCCAGTCCTCTCTCTCTCCCTCCCTCCCTCTCCTTGCTACAAAAGCTACAGAAACATTAAGGTGGATTTGGGGAAGGAACTGTGGGGAGTGAGAGGGAGGAAGTGAAGATTGCCCAGACTGAAAGATGGGGGGGGGGGGAGGAAAGCTCCCAGGCAAGAACTAGGAAGGTCTGCCATTTTCTGTGCAGTGGCTAGGATTAAGCCCTGTCTTTGGCTAGAGAAAATATAAGGTAATTGTGCACTGGTTTGTTTGTTTGTTTTTTTTTTTTTTTTTGCATTTTAGTTACCTGGTTGCTGATTTTTGCCTCCCTTGTTTTTGATGCTGTTGCTGTTACAATCATCTGTATTTTATTACGTATTTATTATAACACTATAATAATAGTCCTGCATAGGACTAGATGTCCCTTGGGATCTTTCCAATTCTACAGATCAGAGAATCACAACATTATAGAGTTGGAACGATCCTGACAATCGTCTAGTCCAACCTGAATATGCAGCTGTCCCATACGGGGATCAAACCTGCAACCTTGGCGTTCTCAGCACCATGTTCTAACCAACTGAGCTATCCCATGATTCTAACTCTTTCAGTATTTATGAGGTATAGGTATTACGTTGCGTGTTGACATTTGGGTTCTGTGTTGCAAACTGCCCTGTGGTCCTCAGACAAAGGGGGTCTAAAAATTTAGTTAATTAATAAGCTGCCTTAGACTGAGACAGACCTTAGGGTCCATCTTGCTCAGTATTGTCTACACTGAGTGACAGCTGCTCTCCAGGATTTCAGCTCTCCAGCTCTACCTGGAAATGCTGGGAATTGAACTTTGGACCTCCTGCATGCAAAAAGATGCTCTGACCCCGTGCTGTGGTTTTTCTCCTGTAAAGGCTGGTCCTCAATAGCACAATTAAAGAACTTTGAACTTTGCTGGAGAAGCAGGTCAGTCTCAATGCAAGAAGCCTCATTTCATGATTTAGCTTGTCCACCTCATTGCTGCAGCAGCCTGGAGTGAACTGCATCTCTTTAGCCTTGGTTCACTTAGTTAGGGTTGCCAGCAGACTGGAAAAGCAACAAAGCAGTGAGGTCATAGCTCCTTAAGGGAGATTTGAATTGCAGCAATCCACGTCTGCACTAGCTACATTTCAAGCACTATTATACCACTTAAAACAGTCCTGTCTTCCCCTGCAAAACCCTGGGAGCTGTAGTTTGTGTCCAAAGTGCTGAGAGCTGTTAGGCAGCCCATATTCCCTTCATGGAGCTACCGTTCCCAGAGTGGTTTAACCATCCATCCCGCTTCCCAGGTAACTCTAGGAATTTAAATGCATTTAAGTGTGGATGATGCCAAACTCTACTTGGCTAGAACTAAACAATATCAAGGGGCAATTGCTGTAGATCCAACCGCTGTTACAGGAGCAGCTACCATGGAGGGAATATTTTGGGCATCTCTGCATTACAGACTTACAGGACAATCCCATGCATCACTGAAATGTCTTATAGCAGGAAAAACATACTGAATGTAAAATTTAAGATGACGTCAAAAGGATAAAAGAGCAGGACTGACGAAAAAGCGCTCGTGATCCTGCAATATCAAACCTGCCCCCAGAGATGGATGAACCATTAAGCAAAATGAGCATGTGCTAGAGTATCAAGGGGCACCACAGAAATTTTCCACTGTTAGTTTTTCCATGGACCCGCAACTCTGCTTTTCAGTTTACAAATTCTGAGACAAAATTCATCTCTATTAATTAAAGCACAAAATTTGGCTGTAAACTGGTAAATAAATTGTTCGTATCATGGAATAAAGTAGAAGTATACGAAAACAAACATTATTTTCCATCTTTCCGTAGGTTTCCTTTTGAGAAATAAAAAAATATTTTACGGTTTGTTATTGTTTATGTTTTAAATCAGATATATATGGGGGCAACCGAAACCTTTAAAGTGCCTGGGGCCTCTAAAGGTCTTAATCCGGCCTTGCCTGCACCACTGAAAGCTGAACTAATTATAAAAATTAATAATAATAACAACAATAGTATTTCCTATCAATCCATCTTTAGTTTACCTTGGTAGAAGAGAGCAGGTAGCAGCAAAATTGCCCAAGTCTTGGCCATCTTGAAACAGCTCTAAGCTCCTTGCTGTGTCCTGAGCCCCTGTCTCTGACCTGCTGCCTGGCACTGCCTTTAATAACCTCCTAAATACTCCCACCCAATCCTGCCCTTCCGTAAGGACCAGCCCCAAACAAAGGTGCCACTTTGAACTCCCAATTGGTCCCAGGCTGGGCTCTGCTGCTTTCACAATGGCTGGGAGGGGACAGTGAACATGAGGGTTGCCAGGCACGTGAGCAAAAAGCGTGGCACCAGAGGACACGTTGGACCGGACCCACCTGGTATCAAGGTGAGTCACAGGCCAGGATTTCAGGAGGAGATGTTTGGAGCATCCCAAAGGATGGATGGGAAGGCGGGGATGTGTCAGGCTTCAGGAATCCAGCCAGTCGGGTTGGGATGGGAGGGAAAGCTGGAGGAAAGGATACAAAAAGCAACAGAGAGGGAGAAACTGAAGCAGGGAGAAAGAGAAAGGCAATCAGAACATAAGAAGAGACTGTTGGATCAGACCAGTGACCCACCTGGTTCAGTATCCTGTTCTCACATCAGCCAACCAGATACCTGGGGGGAAACCCACAAAACAAGACCCTAGCACTCTTCCCTCCTGTGGTTTCCAGCAGCTGGTATTCAAAAGCATTCCTGCCTCCGACTGCGGCTAGCAGCCATTGACAGCCCTTTCCTCCATGAATGTGTCCAGTCCTCTTTGAAAGCCATCCAAATTCATGGCCATCACCGCCTCTCCTGGGAGCAAGTTCCAAAGCTGAACTATGCACTGTGTGCTTCATTTTATCTGTCCTGAATCTATGAAGAGAAGCAATGAGAAGCAAGGCCCAGATTCTCCAGCATCATTCACCACTAGACAACAGTTTTCTTTTGAGGAAGAGCTATAACTCAGTAGTCTTGCAAGCAGGAGAGCCCAAATTAAATTCCCTGCATGTCCAAGTAGGGTGGGAAGAAGCTCCCTGTATGACACCCTGGAGAGGTGCTGTTGGCGAGTGTAGATGTTAATGAGCTGCATGGAGCAAAAATTTGACTCGGTATAAGGCAGATTTCTATGTCCCATGAGGGAGTCTAACTTCAGGCAACCAGGATGCTGTGTCTTGAAACACAATCAAGTGCATTGTGCAGTGGCTTCCCTCTGAATCTGCAGAACCTGCTGCCATTCAAGAAATGTAGCTCATCATCTCAAGGTATCTGAGCTCCAGAGATAAAAACTGAACTGCTCAAACACTGAGGTTGAACAGTTAGAATTATTACAGCTGTTGAGAAGATGAATGTCAAAATCTTGGGGCGTTGATTTACCTCTGGTGGGAATGTCCGAAAGAGGTTTTTGCAATCCTTTCCGATCTCTTCCACAGAGTTGTTGAAATAGAACTGGGATTAGTTTTGCTGATTTACAGGGTGCAATGAAGATGTCCCTTGTAAGAGTTTGATAAACCACCTTCTCGTGGCAGTGTCCACAGAGCTCTATTTACATTGGAAAGATCCATACGGATGTACTATCCACAAGTGGTATGATACTTTGGCATCCAACCAAGTCATCTCATTTGCGTAAGGACTTCCTGCTCCACAGCAGAACTTGCCCTCCTTATTTTCTCCTTGTGCCCCCCCTCAGATCTGCTCCAGAAGGTTGGGGTGACCCCAGAATAGATGGGGGTGCACAGAGGGAAGAGAGGGTGGGGAATCTTCCATTGCACAAGCAGAAGCCCTTGCAGGAATGAGATTACGTTTCTGGACACAACCCAGATTTCACCACTGCAATGAGATGTACTGGATTTCTATTTAAACTGTAGTAAGCATTTCTAAATGTGTAGCAGTCCATATATAAATTAGTCAATAGTGCAGATTTTAGACCAAGGTTTGGTTTGGTTTTCTTCCCTTTTTTTGGTGATTCCTCTCTCACTCGGGAATTTTGTATGGGCCACTCTTGGGGGGAGGGGAGATACTTTTGTAGCTCTCCAGTCCTTGTTTTTATCTGCCTGACAAAGCACTCCCAAATAGAAGAGGGAGAAACACTGATCTAAGCCAGCAAAGTTGGATCCTTTCCAGACAACCTCTTTGTTGAATATTTGTTCTAATTTGTTTCCACAGAGTTTGCGGGGAGCTTAGATGATGTGGGCTATCCATTGAACACCTATCCCAATTTATTTGTAGAGAAGTAAGATGGCATGGCCTCAAGCACACTTTAAATTGTATTCTCCCATCACCCTACTTACTACAAAAAAACCCCACACGTTTTTGGGTGGGGAACAGTAGGTTTGCTGCCCAAGGGCTCCAAATTAGCTTTAAATGTGCAACCAAAGTTTGCTGGGATGTGATTGAATCTCATCTGGATATAGTGACCTCATAGCAATGGCCTTAGAGGTCTGCTTGGATCCTGGTGTGGAGGTGGGAATTGGTCTCATCCCAGGCTCTCTTCCAAGTTCCTGGAAGGCTGTGTGGTCGAGTGGTTGGAAGTTGCAGTCATACAGACTCCTTCTCCCACCTCTGAGATTGGCCAGATCCTGACTCATTAATACAAGGAGGGTTGAGATGACTGAGCCTTCTCAGACTTCTCTTGCAAGAGAGGCATCTCTGGACCCAACACGAGTCTGTTCTCTGCTTGGATTGGGTGTGCCTGACTTTCCCAAGTTCTCTTCAATAAATAAGCCTGTCTTAGGATCCAAGGGAACACACAGATTGACTGTGGGGCAGTCCAGGACACATGGCAAGGAAGGTGAGCATCAAGCAAGGAGGAGGGAGGGGCAGCGAATGCTTTAGCAATGCAGATTGATAGGGCGGTGATGACTAAAGGATTGCAAGAAGAATAGCTTTGCCACTTTCCTGTCCCCAGCAGAAAGAAGTCCTGAACTTTTAACACTGGCAGGAATTCAACAGGGGAAGCTGTACTCCGTTTCTGCCCTTACCACGCTGGGAAATGCTTAACCTGTTGGATTTGTTGTTGTTGTTGTTGTTCATCTGCTTGCAATAAATGCGCAGTGACCTGCTAGGGGAAAGGAAAGGAAAAGAGAAAGGAGGTTGCGTGTAATAGGGATTAGAAGCATGCTCTCTGCCTGGCTTTTGAAGACCCCCTCAGGCAAGGGAATTGCTTTCTGCCATGGGCTTAGGAAAGCAAGCTGTGCCAGTTAGTGAATTATAGAGCTGGACGGGCGTTCATGGCCCATCCCTTGCTGAAAAGGCAAGGCCGTTTGTGCACTATCAGGTCTCCTACAAATCCACCTATTCACTCCTCTAGTTCAGGGATGGGCGGGAGGGAGAGCAGGTTTTCCTGGTAGATCTCTGGGTGATTTGCATGGGTTTCTGACTCTCAGTTGATTCTTACAGAGAAAACAAGAAACAGGCACCTTTCCCCCAAAGACTGCAAATCCAGAGTGAAGTCCCTAAGATGATTGGATGGTGCCTTGTACACCTCCTTTTGGCAACTTCTGCATCTGCCAGAGCCACACACCCCCATTCCTCTGCACCTCTCCCTCTGTCTCAGGCACCCATCCTTTTATTCGTAGGGGCAGCAGCCGTCCAGCCCCTCCTAGCTTTCTTCCAAGGTGGACAGGGGGAGCAATGACCACTCTTTAGCAGCAGCAGCAGCAGAGTCAACAAGGTTCTCTGTTTTAACCTCCTCCCTTCTGCCTTCTAGGAAGGACCAGGTGGGGTCCTCCAAGAGAGGCAGTCTAGGCAGCAAAGCTGTAGCTAGGTGATCTTGCGCCCCTGGCAGAACTGTCCAGATTACGCCCCCTAGCCACGGACAAATTAGCTCTTTGTTCCGCCTCTCCTCCAACCCCCAATTCAATTTTGCTTCGGCTGTCCCCTGGAAAGTTGTGTTGTGATTGGCTGAAACGTCATGAGTCTAAGTACGCAACGTGAAATAGTGTGTATTTTGAGTCTGTGAAATTTAAAGAAAAAAGGAATGTGGCAAGGGAAAAAATAGGGGGAAACAGGGCCCCCACATATCATATAAAGACCCTCTATTTAAAACCTTTTCTTATGAGGCAATAATTGGTATTTTTATTTATTATTAGGGCAACCCTGCCTGGAAGGCCTTGCTCTGAGGACCCCCTTGGTTCTTCCCAGAATGTGCAAATAATTCCATGCCACTCAAGTGAATGAGTCGTTTGCCTGCTCAAGAGCTGAAAACCCAAATAAAAAATTTCCAAATGCAGATTCAGAATGTGTGGCTTTCAATATGGAGTTTTGCCCAACAGCTGTATCAGAACTGCAGTGTTGCTCGACAACTGAAAGAGGAGTCAGGCACAGGAGTTGTCAGGAGTGCTCTGATGGTGTTTCCTGCTTGTCAGGGGGTTGGACTCGATGGCCCTTGTGGTCTCTTCCAACTCTATGATTCTATGATTCTATGAGTTTAAGATCAATCCTGAAGCATAAGAGTTGCGGCCGTCTCCATGATTTAAGAACAATCACACGTGGTGCAAACCGCTTGAGTGCCGTGTGGTAAAGACAGCAGCACTTATAATTTTCAGGTTGCAAAGAGACGCACAGCCTGGCATCGCCTATCGCTAATTGGGATTAAAATGCTCCTAAGTGGAGCTCAGGCATAGAATGAAGTGATCAAAGCAGCTAATAGGCATGCCACCTCCCTTGGAAAAGTATTGCATGGTTTCTGTAAAAGCTTATTCCAAATTCTCCAGCGCTGTTTATCACTTGCTGACTCACTTTGCCCCTGAGCTGCTTGCATTCCAGGGGCGCCATCCACCAAGCACATTAGATCATCCTTGCTCCAAAGCACAGGAGCTGCAGTTGTCCTGAAATGCCGCCCGTATGTCCCAAGATCGTTCCCTCTCTGGATATATTGCCCCAGATAGTTCTGCAAATAGATGGCCCACCATTCACAACCATTCAGAGGATGATCTGCCCCTTTTAGGCGCTTAGACCCATGCTTGCCTTGTCTCAAGCCTAGGTACGGATGAAAAATTTCTTTCTCATAATGCTAGAACTCATGGGCATCCAATGAATGTTGGAAGATTCGGGCCAGAAAAACGAAAGCCCTTCTTCATGTAGAGTGTAGTTAAGCTATGGAACTCATTGCCACAGGAAGCAGTGGTGGCCACCAACTTGGATGACTTAGAAAGAGGATCAGACAAATTCATGGAGGTCAATGACTACTAGCCACAGTGGCTGTGTTCTACCTCTACTGAGAAAGAGGAGACTGAGAAGAGATATGGTAAAGGTAAAGGGACCCCTGACCATTAAGTCCAGTCGTGGCTGACTGGGGTTGCGGCGCTCATCTCACTTTACTGGCTGAGGGAGCCGGCAAACAGCTTCTGGGTCATGTGGCCAGCATGACTAAGCCACTTCTGGCGAACCAGAGCAGTGCACAGAAATGCCGTTTACCTTCCTGCCGGAGCGGTACCTATTTATCTACTTGCACTTTGACGTGCTTTGGAACTGCTAGGTGGGCAGGAGCTGGGACCAAGCAACGGGGATTCGTAGCGGAGATTCGAACCACCAACCTTCCAATCGGCAAGCCCAAGAGGCTCAGTGGTTTAGACCACAGCGCCATCTTTAAATATCTTAAAGGATGGACGATGGAGCAAACTTGTTTTCTCCTGCTCTGGAGGGTAGGACTCGAACCAACGGCTTCAAGTTACAAGAAAGGACATTCCGACTAAACTTCAGGAAGCACTTTCTGACGTTAAGAGCTGTCCAACAGTGAAATGGACTCCTTCAGAAGGTTGTGGACTGCCCTTCTTTGGAGGTTTTTTAGCAGAGGTTGGATGGCCACCTGTCATAGCTCATAGAATCAAAGCATTGTGGAGTTGGAAGGTACTCAGGGGGTCGTCTTGTCCAACTCCCTGAAATGCAGGAATCTTTTGCTCAAGGTAGGTCTCAAACCCGCGACCCCGGGATTAAGAGTCTCATGCTCTACCAACTGAGCCATCTTGTTGAGATTCCTGCAGTGCAGGAGGTTGGACTAGAATGACCCTCGGAGTCCCTTCCAACTCTACAATGCTATGATTCTGTGATTCTATACTCCCAGTGGCATTATGCCTCTGAGTACCAATTTCTGGGAATCACCAATGCGTGCTATTGTGGCCAGGTCCTGCTTAGAGTCTGATTGGCCCTTGAGAGCAAAGGATACTAGACTAGATGGGTCATTGCCCTGGTCCAGCAGCCTTGTCTTACGTTCTTATGCAGCTGTCATCTTCTGTTTCTCATTTTCCCCCAGTCTTCAGTTATCTGCAATTCTGCATCAATTTGTGATTTATTTATTTTTTAAACTACTCAGGACAATTGGTCGGCATTTTAGTGCAAATTCCTCTCAACATGCACATTTTTTGGTATGCGATTTGCCAAATTTAACGCATCTTTGCAGGTAATCTTCTCCACACAGAATGCATTTTACATGCTTATTTTTGTGAATATGTGCCTTTTTACACACATTTCTTGCTTTGAGAACAAAATTCAGAGAATTGTGCATTTTGAAGGACAACTGCCTTTCAGATCACATATTGCAAATTTGTCAAGTTCGGCTTCGAATGTGAACTGAATTAAATTTCTCCTCCATTCCCAGCAACAAGTGATATTTACAAGCATTTCCAAGAATTTCAATAGTTGCCAAGCATTTCAATTTTACAAACGCAATCAGCTGCTCTCCTCCTTGGGCTTCCGATGGCCCTTTCAGCGATGGGCAGCCAGGAGCCAAGTTCAGTTCCCATCCGTGGTGGCGGTCTGCCATTTTAATTTACCCAAAATGCAATGCCCCGGCCCATTAAATCAATGAAATCTATTCTTGGGTTAAGACCTGGTTTGTCCTGGCATGTTTTAAGCAACATAGCACTGGCATAGCACTTCTGGCATAGCACTGCAGATCGAAACGTGTTTCCTCATGCGCCAAGACGAGAACGTTCTCACACATTTTCTCACAGGCATCCCTGATACCAAATTTAGACCTCGTGTCCCATCAAAACTCCCCTCCCATTAAATCTTCCCCCGCAGCAGACCAAAACCACGCAGTAGGCAGGGCGTGTGAGAGAGCTTTAAATAGCCGGTTCCATTGCCAAGGTGGGGCTGGAGGATCCCTAAACAGCTGTACCTGCAGCCGTGGTGGAATGTGGAAGGAATTTCAAATCAAAAGCAGAGAGGGCAGGCATGCACTATGGTGCTTTGAGGGAGGGGAAATGCAAAACGTATTGAGAAAAATTCTCCCTCGGCAGAAACAAAACAACTTCCAAAATACCCACCATGTACTTGGGGGGGGGGGGATTCTTCACTCATATCCACACCATATATTTAAAACACATGGCTTCCTCCCCAAAATTCCAGAAGCTGTCGTTTATTCCTCGCCAAACTACATTTCCCAGCAACCCTAAGAAATTACAATTCTCAGGGTTCTTTGGGAGAAGGCATGCACTTTAAATGGATGTTTATAAAAGGGCACCCTCGTTATAATGTTTTAGATGCTTGTTAAAAACATTTCTGCTGCAGGAAGCCTATCCGGTCATATAATTTTGGTGTGTGTGTTTTTTTTAAAAGTTGCTGCTTTTTATTTGTACATTACAGATCATTGCGATGCCTTGTTTTATGTACACCACTTAGGGATTTTTTAAAAATTAAGCATTGTGCAGATTTTTCTAAACAAATCAATGCAATGAACTCAGAGGTACTTAACAGGATTTCGTCAGCAGAATTTCTTGCCAGTTCATCTGAGGAGGGAACAGTGCAGAGTATTAATCTCAGTGCTTTTTTTCTAGAAAATAAGGTGCCAGAATGTTCTTCCCTCAGAAGACTCAAACCCAAAAGTTGCATCCTCTTTTGCGGTTTGAGGCTGCTCAGCTGAGGGGAGGGGAGCCTTCCATGCTTCAAATGAGCAGCTTAATGAGCCCCACTGCCTCTCCAGCTCGCATGTGCCAGAGCAGTAGAGGGTTTGTTCAGCTGAGGTGTGGCTTTCCCGCATGTCAGGTGTTAGCTTGGAGGCTGAAGACCCTCTCCAAAGCCCATAGACACAGTGGTGGCCATACGTGGCCCTCCAGCTGTTTTGGGACTACAGTTCCCATCATCCCTGACCACTGGTCCTGTTAGCTGGAAATGATAGGAGTTGTAGTCCAAAAACAGCTTGAGGGCCAAGTTTGGCCACCACTGCCCCCCCCCCCCGGCTCTGAAGAGGGTCTCCTCATGAACTGGAGGCACAGCAGGGCTTTGCTGAGGCTGGTCAGGTCTCTCTCCCTACTTCCAGGGCCCACCTGAGAGGTGCCAGAACACCGTTCTGGCACATTCTAAGCAGAAAAAAGCCCTGATTTAGCTTATTGATCAGTAGTGAATGATCTTTCTTCTGCTGGGGGATGCATTCCCTTGGGATTAATATTTTGGGGCAGGTACATTCCGTACCATCCAAGATGTTGCAGCTGAAAAATGGGACACACATTTTCTGTGCCGCACTCATTTTTGGGAGCTGTGCTCTTTTCCCAACCCTACCTGGAGATGCTGGGTTTGAACCTGAGGCCTTCTGCATGCACAGCATCTGTGCTACCACTGATGAAGAGAAGAAGAAGAGTTTGGATTTGATATCCCGCCTTTCACTCCCCTTCAGGAGTCTCAAAGCGGCTAACATTCTCCTTTCCCTTCCTCCCCCACAACAAACACTCTGTGAGGTGAGTGGGGCTGAGAGACTTCAAAGAAGTGTGACTGGCCCAAGGTCACCCAGCAGCTGCATGTGGAGGAGCAGGGAAGCGAACCCGGTTCACCAGATTATGAGTCCACCGCTCTTAACCACTACACCACACTGGCTCTCAGAGAAGGGCCATCTAAGAGAAGGGCCATAACTCAGCAGCAGAGGACCTGATTTCTGCAAATAACGGGGCAGAAGGCTGCAGCTTTATATGTGGGGTTTCCAGATGCCCTTCACTTTACGGGATCTTTCCTGTTATATAATAATAATAATAATAATAATAATAATAATAATAATAATATATTATTATTATTTATACCCCACCCATCTGGCTGAGTTTCCCCAGCCAAACACGGTAAAAGATCAAACATTAAAAACTTCCCTACACAGGGCTGCCTTCAGATGTCTTCTAAAGGTCAGATAGTTGTTTATTTCCTTGACATCCAATGGGAGGGCGTTCCACAGGGCGGGCGCCACTACCGAGAAGGCCCTCTGCCTGGTTTCCTCTAAGCTCACATCTCACAGGGAGGGAACTGCCAGAAGGCCCTCGGCGCTGGACCTCAGTGTCCGGGCTGAACCATGGGGGTGGAGACGCTCCTTCAGGTATACTGGATCGAGGCTGTTTAGAGCTTTAAAAGTCAGCACCAACACTTTGAATTGTGCTCGGAAACATACTGGGAGCTAATGTAGGTCTTTCAGGATACCGTAACACCATAAATCCTCCAAGGGGAAGATAAACACCTTGCTCACTTGCTACGATGAACCCTTTAATTTGGCACCTGTGATGTTAATGATAGGAAGATACCGGACTGGGAGCAAATAGTCATAGATGAGGAAGCCAGAGATGGGAAAGGCTGTGTTTGCCTTCTTCCCACTCTAGCAGGGCAGGAAGTGGGCAAAGAGGCGAGGTAGATCCATGCAAAATCCACTGGAAGAATTTTGCTTGGCCGTTCTGTTTCCTGATCATCCATTGACAATGCAGCTGCTGATTTGTGTTTCCAGGTTGCCCACCAATTAATTTCAGGGTCATCAGTACCTTGCTTTAGGAATGTAAGAAGCTGCCTACAGAGAGTCAAGTTACAGTCCATCCAGCTCAGTTTTCTTTACACTTTGTTGTTGTTGTTGTTTAGTCTTTTAGTCGTGTCCGACTCTTCATGACCCCATGGACCAGAGCACACCAGGCACTTCTGTCTTCCACTGCCTCCCGCAGTTTGGTCAGACTCATGCTGGTAGCTTCGAGAACACTATCCAACCATCCCATCCTCTGTCGTCCCCTTCTTGTGCCCTCCATCTTTCCCAACATCAGGGTCTTTTCCAGGGAGTCTTCTCTTCTCATGAGGTGGCCAGAGTATTGGAGCCTCAGCTTCAGGATCTGTCCTTCCAGTGAGCACTCAGGGCTGATTACCTTAAGAATGGATAGGTGTGATCTCCCCATGGGACTCCCAAGAGTCCTCTCCAGCACCATAATTAAAAAGCATCAATTCTTCAGCGATCAGCCTTCTTTATGGTCCAGCACTCACTTCCATACATCACTACTGGGATGTATACACTAGGGCTTCCCAAACTTGAGTCTCTAGCTGCTTGTGGACTACAACTCCCATCACCCTGAGCTAGCAGGACCAGTGGTCAAGGATGATGGGAAATGTAGTTCAAAAACAGCTGGAGACCCAAGTTTGGGAAACCCTGGTCTACACTTTCTAGATTTCAGGCACGAATCCTTCTCAGCCTTGCCCAGAGATGCCAAGGACCTGGAAACAGAGTTCCCCATAAGAGGGGTAGATTGTTAAGTCATTCTGGGAACTATAGCTCTGGGAGTGGAATAGGGGCCTCCAAACAACTCTCAGTCCCCTTTAACAAACTGCAGCTCCCAGAATTCTTTGCGAGGGGGGGGACAAAGTGGTACACAGTGTTTGAAAGGTATGACGTTCATGTAATCTGGGGGAGCAGCTGTGGCATCTGGGAGGGAGATGCCTGAGTTAGATTAAAAACCCAACTCCTTGCCTCATATCCTGCAGGGAGGAGGCCAAAGGAGCTGGCTTGTGTGGTTATTGTGGTTGTAGCAATAGCAGTTTGTGTAGGTGTTCTGACTCCAACAGAGTCTGGCTGTTGCTGGTCCTTATTACAACCTTATTACACTTTTGTGAGCCTGGTTGCATTTCTTCGATACATCCGGTTTGCGGGCGCCAAAAGAAAACAGCACATCCCCCTCCCACTTAAAACTCCCACTGGCATACCTGAGAGAGGTGTGGTGCATATCCAGCCAATAGACCGGCGCGGGGCCCTCTATCTGAGATCTACCTGGATCTGCGTGCCAGTCAGTCAACATTAGCCTGTGGGTAGGGATGCAGGGTTTAAGGGTTGGCACAACCAGTCTGCCATCCCAGCCTAGACTGAGCTCATTGCCTATCAAGGAGTCTTTAAATTGTGTTGTTGTTTGTCCTGTGAGTGTGTAGCTGAATTCCACCCCACCTTCCTGATGATAGCATCCTTAAACAGAGCACAGTGACTTCTAAGCTTCGGTTTATTGTGGGTAAATCACAGTTTTATTTGTTCATTTCTAAAATCAGGAAGTGCAGGCATCCTGGAGTCTGACAAGGGCAGACCACCTGAGATATGCTTTGCAGAATGAAGCAAATGACGCAAGCCCCCACTCTGCTGCCCTCAAAGTAAGGTAAGCACAATAAAGACGCAGGTTAATTCTGTGTCCAGAGCAGCTGTTTACCAGCTCCATCTGGTACACAGGCTGAGACCCTACCTGCCCACGGACTGTCTCACCAGAGTGGTGCATGCTCTAGTTCTCTCCCACTTGGACTACTGCAATGTACTCTACGTGGGGCTACCTTTGAAGGTGACCTGGAAACTACAACTAATCCAGAATGCTGCAGCTAGACTGGTGACTGGAAGTGGCCACCGAGACCATATAACACCGGTCCTGAAAGACCTACATTGGCTTCCAGGATGTTTCCGAGCACAATTAAAAGTGTTGGCGCTGACCTTTGAAGCCCTAAACGGCCTCTGTCCTGTATACCTGAAGGAGCATCTCCACCCCCATCATCCAGCCAGGACACACTGAGGTCCAGCACCGAGGGCCTTCTGGCGGTCCCCTCGCAGCGAGAAGTGAGGTTGCAGGGAACCAGGCAGAGGGCCTTCTCGGTGGTGGTGCCTGCCCTGTGGAATGCCCTCCCAGCAGATATCAGGGCAATAAACAACTATTTTACTTTTAAAAGACAACTGAAGGCGGCCCTGTTTACAGAAGTTTTTAATGTCTGATGTTGTATTGTTTTTAATATTTTGTTGGATGCCGCCCAGAGTGGCTGGGGAAAGCCAGCCAGATGAGCGGGGTATAAATAAATTATTATTATTATTATTATTATTATTATTATTATTATTATTATTACTATTATTGCTATTATTATTATTAGAATTTTACTAAACTGTTCTCTTCCCTTTTATCAAAGGGAAACGGGTTGTTGTTATGAAGGTAAAATTGAGATCTTCTGCATGACACTTTAACTGATGGAGAATTTTTTAAAAGAAAAGTAAAGAAAGAAGGGTTTTTTTTTGGGGGGGGGGACATTAGAAGAGGCCCCAGCTCTTCAGTTTTACACAAGGAAGCGGAAATGGTGAACCGACCTGGGTTGATGGTAGTGACAGAGAAGTTTCTTCATCAGTCACTTTACCCTATTGCATAAAGCAGAAACAAGCAATATTACGCACCTTAACAGATTCCTAAAAGTTAACTTATTTTGCACGATTTATCCAGAGCACAGAATTTCAGTTTCCTCATTGCTGAACACGGACACATTAACTTCTGAGGACTGCATAGAATTTACATAAACGAGCTCTAAAAACTTTTTAAAAAAAAAAACAGGGTGTGATTTCCGCAGTTAAAACTCCCCCACTCTGCTTATTGGCTCCTGCAAAATCCCCAGCCTCTGCTGCACCCTGTAGCAGCGGTGAGTTCCACAGGTTAATTATACAGAGGTATAATAGGAGTCTTTACCTGGCATTACGCATTGACTCATGGAGATGCCCTCCTCCACTACAACTATTATCCATCTCTATTATCTTGCGGTAGCTTGGCGACCGGATTGGAACACACCACAGTGCTGTAGAAAGGAAACAACATGCATGTTTGCTGCCCCAAACATCTGACACTGTGTGTCACGGTCGTCTTGGAAAACACCTGTGGCAAATCGTGGGCGATCCCCATGCTGTGTAAAATGAATGCACCCTCATGTAGGCTGTTAAAGCGGTTGGGACAGGAATCCTGCCTATTTGTTTTCATCACAAAAAAATTGGAGGCCTGAAGAGGACTGGAAATGTCACGACAATCTGGATCCAGCTGCCTGAGCAAGAATTTTGATACACTAATAAATCAACTGTATATGTATATGTTAATGTATTGTTGTTGTTATTCTTATTGGATTTCTTATCCACCCTTCACCATAAGGTCCCAGGGTTGCAAAAATAAGAGGATCAGCTTTGACTGTTTCACTGCATTCACTTAACTTCTCCACCCACCATATATTCAAAGTGCTATGATACCACTACGAACAGTCCTGGCTTCCCCCAAGGAATTATGATAGTTTGTCAAGGGTGCTGAGAGTTGGTAGGAGTCCCCTATTTCCTTCCCAGAGTTACAGTTTCCAGAGTTCACCAGGAAGAGGGATTGATTGTTAAACCATTCTGGGAATTGTAGCTCTGGGAGGGGAATAGGGGTCTCCTAACAACTTGTCGCACCCTTAACAAAAGACATATCCCAGAATTCTTTGGGGTAAGCCATAGCTATTTAAAGTAGCATCTTAGTGCTTTAAATATGTAGTGTGAATGTGGTCCAAGACTGTGTACACACTTCATTTAAAGCACATTCTTCCCCTCAAAGAATTATGTGGCTTATCCCCCCATAGAGTTAAAATTCCCAGCATCCCCTAACAAACTACAGTTCCCAGAATTCTTTGAGGGAAGACATGCATTTTGAGCGTGTGTTAAAGTTATGGTGAGTCACTGGCCACAGGCAAAATTGTTCCAGGTTGTTTCTGATGTAGACAGAATCAAAATAGGAAAACATTGATCATTTAGGTGCTTTCGCTTGTTGTCAGCAGGGGCACCGACTTGGGCCTCAGTTTATGGGTGCACAGCATGTGCATCGTGACATGATGTCATATTGCAACGTGACGTGATGTCTCACACCCTGTGGCGTCAGAACCTAACTTCCAGTGGCACCAGGTTCTGAGACCTTGCAAGGCTTCAGACAGTATCTCTGAGGCCTCAGACGTGATTTCCCGTGCTTCATGAGGCATGGGAAGTTGCGTCAGGGGTGCTGTGGTGTGGGTGCTGAGCGTTTTGTGGGTGCTTGGGCCCACAGGGCCTTCTAGAGATGTCTCCCCTAGTTGTCAGTCAGCTGACACTCTGGGGAAAGTATTTAATTTTGAACCTACCACTGCGGGGAAAGTTCTTGTGGATTCTCAAGAGCCAGTGTGGTGTAGTGATTAAGAGCAGTAGACCCGTAAGCTGGTGAACTGGGTTCGCGTCTCCGCTCCTCCACATGCAGCTGCTGGGTGACCTTGGGCTGGTCACACTTCTTTGAAGTCTCTCAGCCCCACTCACCTCACAGTTTAGTGTGGGGGGAGAAAGGGTTAGCCGCTTTGAGACTCCTTAGGGTAGTGATAAAGCAGAATATCAAATCTAAACTCTTCTTCTTCTCACAAGGAGGAAATTGAAGAATCCTTTTTGGTGCACATGGATGGGCAAGGATGGCAGGTGATGCAAGCGGTCAAATGACCACTGAGTCTAAAGGAGTCTCAGCCAACTTTGGTGGGCATGGATGTAGAGAGAGAGTTTTATAGAGAGTTTTATTTCAACAACTGAGCCTGAAATTCACCACTCCACATTTAAGGGCAGGTCACAGATGCCATCCATGCTTCAGGAGAGCTCGGTGATGACCCTGAAGGATTCTTCAAAGTGCTGTTTACAAAGCAGACAGAACATTGCAGCAGGTTTTGCAATACTTGTTCTGCCATTTCCCCATACCAGCACACGTTGCGGTTAAAGGAAACACTTGCCCCAGCCTGGGAACTTTCACTCACCTCTCCAGACCCCCCACCTGTTCCTTTCTCTCCTGTTAATTCCCTCCCCCTTCCTTATCCTCCAGCAAAATCAAAATCGGCATCACCTTTGCAGAGCCCACACGCAAACAATATTAGGCAAGTGTGTGAATTTCTCCATGTGAGTGCAGAAAACCTGTAGCGGACTCAGAACTGAATGTCCCTGATTGTTCAGCATTACGAAAGGAGGAACTTGTGCATTTCAAACCGTTAAGATTGCAAAGGCTGAATTCAAAGTTGCAGGCATGGATGGAAATGGTGAAATCCCAACTGTTGACAAGCTACACCTACCGAAACCCCAGATCTACTCAGTCCTGGTGCATCAAGAAGGAGGGGTTTGGAAGCTGCACTATAGCATGTGGGAGAACCTTGGGACCATTTTCAAATAGGAGTCTCTAAAACCCCACCTGGAGATGGTGAGGGTTGAAGCTGGGACCTTCTGCATGCAGAACAGATGCTCTGCCACTGTTTCTCTCCAGCAAACGCTGGTCCTCAATAGCACAATTAAACAACTTTGAACTTTGCTGGAGAAGCAGGTCAGGCCTTGATGCATGAAGCCTCATTTTGTGATTTAGCTTGTCTACCTCATTGCTGCAGTAGCCTGGAGCGAACCACGTCTCTTAGCCTTGGTTCCCTTTGTTAGGGTTGCCAGCAGACTGGAAAAGCAACAAAGCAGCCAGGTCGTCTTTGCGAAAAATACGACCTGCAGGAGCCCCTGGGTGTTGGACCACATCCGCACTATCCATTTATAGCAGTATTATACCTCTTTAAACAGCCATGGCTTCCCCCTCTGAGCTATAACACTTATTCATCAAGTCCTGCTTCCCACAATGACCTATTAAATGCTTCCAGGAAGCTCATGAGCAGGGTACAAAGGCAACAGCTCTCTCCCACAGCTGCTCTAGGAAACCACTGTCATTCAGTGGTATATTGTCTCGTCTGTGGAGGCTCCATGGAGGTCTGTTTATGGCAAACAGCCATTAGCAGACCTATCCACCTCAAGGAGTGTGTCACCTCCTTAAAGTCATCAGCACACCTTGTGTCAGCTAACATGTTGGGTAAAGAAACCAGGTTAGGCTACATCAATGGTCAGGAAACATCAGTGGTCAGGAATTAAGACAGGGTCACAGGTCTTCCATCCTTGGCCTACAGGACTATGTTCCTGAAAGATTGTCTCACCTCTTTAATACGGTCATGTTGTGAGGATGCCTGATGATCGTCTTCCTAAGCAACTACTCTATTCTGAACATAAAAATGGAAAGCGTAATGCTGGTGGTCAACAAGAGAAGTTTAAAGACACTCTCAAGGCAAATAAAATAAAAAAGTAGTATAAACACCGACAACTAGGGAACACAGGCGGGCAAGCACTCCAATTGGAGAACAGCCTTTACCAAAGGTGTGATGGGCTTTGAAGACACTCAAATTCAGGACGAAAGGGAGAAGCGTGCTAAGAGGAAGACACGTTTGGCAAACCCTCACCATGATCAACTCCCACCCGCAAACCTATGTCCCCACTGTGGAAGGACGTGTGGATCCACAATTGGCCTCCACAGTCACTTATGTACTCACTGTTAAAACCGTGTTTATGAAAGACAATCTATGAGTGATCATCAAAGAAAGAAGACCCAGCCATCTCTGCCCTCTGCAGTTGAGGACCTCCTGCAGAGGACCTCCTCCTATCAGGAGTTCCATTCTGAACAATAAAGGAACTGGGCCTTTAGTCATAGTGACTCTTACCCTCTGGGTTCCCCCAACCCCAAATGTTAGAAAAGCGTGATCCCTGTTCTTTCTGGTACCTACAGAAGGCCTTCCACTTCCAACAGGCATTTCAGTTAGCTGCAGCACCAGAATGGCTTTTAAAAATATTTGCATTGTTTTATCTGTTGTTTGCCATGCTAGGCAGCTTGGGGAGGAAGGGCAGGAAGTAGATTTACTAATTATCACCCAGTGGGCTCCCATAGTATGTTGGGAATGTACAAATATGACGTCCGATGTTTGCGGAGGCTTCCTACACGAGCCTCTCGTCTCACCCCATGAGTCAGAGATGCAAGAGCAGGCTTGCAGCAGTGACAATGATGCTCCAAAGGTAGTGCAAATATTTGACAGCTGCAACGAGATTCTGATCTGAGTGACAGGCAGGAGCCAGCAGTAAATCACTGTTGGAGTTAACTCTTTATTAGCAAGAACACAAACTGCACCGCCTTGGCAGAGTATCAGGCCAAATGAGCACAGCAGCTCATCCCTCGTAAGTTTTGCCCCCGTGGGTCAGTTGCTGAGACTGAAAGTACCAGCCTCTCCAGTTTCTCCCATGCAATCTGAGACTGTGCCTTGCGTGAAGCCAACCTCTCCTCCACCCTCTTCATGCCTCTTCTGGTTGTGGGAGACAAGCAGGGAGGGGACCCTGTCGCAGAAGGGGGAGACACCCATGACTCTTCAGCAGCCGGACTCATTTCTGCCCCGATTCAGCTTTTGGACTTACTCTTCCAGACTCACCCCACCCCACCCCCGTTACCGCCTCAGCTTGACACCACCTCCTCTTTCCAGCCTTCTCCCTCTTACATAGCTGTCTCACCACCAATCCCCGGGTTCCGGGCCTTCTTCCCTCAGGAATTCCCGTTGGCTCCTGCCACCGCTCCTCTGTGTCCAACCAGTCCACAACATCGATTGTTCAGACATCCAGATAGCGTAAGCACAACTGTCTAACTGCAACTCTTAACCCATTACCTTGCAAGCTCAGTGGCACAGGACAGGGCTATAGGGATGTGGGTGGTGCTGTGGTCTAAACTACTGAACCTCTTGGGCTTGCCAATCAGGTCGGTGGTTCGAATCCCCACGACGGGGTGAGATCCCGTTGCTCTATCCTAGCTCCTGCCAACCTAGCAGTTCAAAAGCATACTAGTGCAAGCAGATAAATAGGTAAAGCTGCGACAGGTACCCATTTCCATGCCCTCTGGCACTCGTCAGTGTCCCGTTGCACCAGAAGTGGTTTAGTCATGCTGGCCACATGACCCAGAAAGCTAGCTGTGGACAAATGCCGGCTCCCTCGGCCTGAAAGCGAGATGAGTACCGCAACCCGTCACCTCCGACTGGACTTAAACCGCCCACGGGTCCTTTACCTTTTTACAGGCAGGGCTTCCATGTAAAGCCCCCCAGGTTCAGTTGCTGTTATCTGTAGGATGGATTGGGAGACTCCCATAGATCTGTCAGTGTCATAGCTAGATGGGACTTATGGTCCCATCATTCAGCTTTGTTGAGACGTCCGCACAATGGCGCAATCGTTTTAACTACCCATGAAGTGAATTCCAGAGCCAATGTAATCACCAAATGCCGCTTCTCCTAAGATTTGTTCTTCCGGGGGGGGGGGGGGTGGAGCTGCTCCCTTCTGCATGATCTTAAGTCCTCAATTCAGGCACAGCCCTTGGGGCAAACAGGTAGGGCAAAAGGTTAACTAAAGGGCAAAACAGATTCTTTTGTTTTAGCAACAGAAAAGGCCTGCGTTTGGGGTGTGCCAGATACTGGCTTTACACATAGCTATTAGGATGAGAGGGGATCGCATGCACAGGTCAAGGAAGCTACATGGCCCCACCTTTTTTTGTTGTAGGCAAAAGTGGCTCAGTGGAATTCCCACCGTATTGGCTGACCCAGATCTTCCAGGAGGGAAGAGATTTTCTCCCTCTCGCACTAATACTAGAACACGTGGACATCCAAGGAAGGTAAATTAACTTTTTCATACAGTACATAAATTATGGAACGCGCTCCCAAAGGAGGCAATGGTGGCCACAAATTCGAATGGCTTTAAAAGAGGGCATGAGAAATTTAAGGAGAAAGCAATCAATGGTTACTAGCTGGGCCATCAGCCCAGTGCCTTCCAACGCCAGCTTTTCTTATTAAAAGACAGGAACAAAAGCAGTATGAATGCATGCCGCTGCTGCCAGGCATGCACACCTGTGCGCGCTGCATCATGGGTTATATGGTCTCTGACCACAGGGGCTGCAACTATTAACTACATGGGGCCCCAGAACCATCTGTTGGGCCTGCAAGGCTGCTTTGCCCCCAAGCCATGCCCCTGTGCCATACACCCGATGCCAGTTAAGTCTGGCTTGGCCCATACGGAATTTGCAAGCATCGATCAGCAGATTGTTGGCTCCCAACAAAGCCCTGTGGTTTTGCACTTGTAGTTCTTGGGCAAAAAAAAAAAACAGGTCACCCAACAACACCGGCACGTCAGCGATCTAACAGGCAACATATTGTAGACTTGAACCTTGTGAATTTGTACACAACGAAACACAAATACACAAAACGCACGGGCACCAAAGCGGCAGGGTGATGAAAGTGCAATAATTTATTCATGTGAACACCATCTCTGAAGTCTCGGATTTGGTGGTAAGTAAGGAGACATGCCCCACTCCATTACAGAAAACAGATGGGGAGGAGTGGTGGGGAGAGAACAGAGCAAGCAAACTCCATTTAAGTGCAGAGGCTCATGGGCAGAAGTTGGCAAAGTGAAGCAGAATCCAGGCCAGCTTGCATTTCTCCCTATTACCATGCAGGGCAGAGGAAGAGGAGGAAGGCTCTTAATCCACCTCTTCGATGGTGGGGCCTGAAGAGCCACCGCCAGCTCCTCCGGCTCCTGGGAAGCCCCCGGGCATCCCACCCGGCATCCCCCCGGGCATGCCCCCTGCCCCTTGGTACAGCTTGGTAATGATGGGGTTGCAGACGTTCTGCAGCTCCTTCTGCTGGTGCTCATATTCATCCTTTTCCGCCATCTGAGTGAGACAAGGAAAGAAGAGGTGCGATACCGTTAAGGATATTCTGAACTTTAACAAGCTCGTCTTTCGTTTCCCATTCTAACAACAGATTGTACATTTTAGATAGTAAGTTTTTCTTTCTTTTGTAAAAGTCCTTTTTCAAATCGTGAGCTTTGGTCCGGGGGAAAGCATTTTTCCTGTCTGTTTTAAACGTTTCATATAATTGATGATATTGTAACCAGTCTGTAACATGGCTCCTTACGTTTTCTTCTGATTTCAATTAAGCACCCACCCCCCTTCTGTAAAGTGTAGCAATTCCCTCTAAGTTGCCCATTGTCTATCCGTATTAACTCTTTATTGCAATAGCCTCAATGGGAGAGAGCCACAGAGGTGTTTTCCTTTCCAGCAAATTTTTATATTTCTCCCAAACACTATGCAAATGCTTCCTTAGAATATGGTTCATAAAGCCTTTATGGATTTTTGCCTTCCCATACCCAAAGGCATGCATGCCAACCTTATTATTCAATGGATTATTGAATGGTTTAGTTCATGTAAAATATGCAGGGATGTATGGCATGCAAAATGAACCACCGAAAGAGAAGAAGGGAAGTCATTGATTTAAGGTTGTTTAAATGAATATTTTGAAATGTAATTTAGAAAATTTAACAAAAATTGTGTGTATACACACACACACACACACACACAAAATCCTCAGCCAGTTCCCACCTCTATGAAAGATCAAAAGGGTGTATGCTTCGGCGTTTTGCTCCTGCAGGAAGAGACACTGATTTCTCTGCCCTTCCTTAGCAGCTAGCACTCTCCCCAGGAAACCATGTTTCAGGAAAGTTAGATTTGGCTTTTCAACCAATCTGCAAAGGGGAAGATCTATATTACGCCAAACTCATGCTCCATCACTCGGATGCTTTGGCTGCCCTCTAGTGGAACACAGCTGAACAACAACAACCCGCGATTCAAAGGCGAACTCAAAATGCCGCAATAAGGTTCCAACAGAAGTGAAACCGACATGTCAGTCACACTTCCACTTGTGCTGTGCCTAGAAAGAATGGGTCTGAGCAATTCTTCCACTGGCTCTGCTCCTGTTCTAAGGAAAGATCAGTGACAGATCAGAACCAACAGGAATCCGGGGGAAACCCGAATTGCATTTGCTCTGATTGAGCACTCAGCAGCGCTTTTCCCCTGTGGGGGAGCCGTGGAACAAGAGAAAACATAAGCCCTAAGTTACAATTCCCAGGAAAACCTGCAGAGAAGCCATCTTGCATCTACAGCAGTAAACAAAGCCTCGCTCGCCTGTAGTTTACTGTGCTATACCAAGGCAACTAAGGTTGTTTATCACTGGAGATCTGAAATCCAGTAAAAAAAACCTCCTTCTCTGCCATCACACATTGCTTTATTGCAGGCATGGGGGAGCACTGTGGCCCTGCAGAAGTTGCTCCCATTACCTCTTACTGTTACCCATCTGGCAAGGGAGCTGGAGTCATAGAAGCAGAGTGTCACAGAGTTAGAAGGGACCCCAAAGTTCATTTAGCCCAACTCCCTGCAATGCAGGAATCTCTCAACTACAGCATTCACGACAGATAAACATCCAACCTCTGCTAAAAAAAAACCTCCAAGGGAGAAGAGCCCACAACATACAAAGTGCTGCAGGTTCCTGAACCTCACATTATCATTTTGATTAAAGGTAAAGGGACCCCTGACCATTAGGTCCAGTCGTGGACAACTCTGGGGTTGCGGCGCTCATCTCGCTTTATTGGCCGAGGAAGCCGGCATACAGCTTCCGGGTCATGTGGCCAGCATGACTAAGCCGCTTCTGGAGAACCAGAGCAGCGCACGGAAATGATGTTTACATTCCCGCCGGAGCGGTACCTATTTATCTACTTGCACTTTGATGTGCTTTGGAACTGCTAGGTTGGCAGGAGCAGGGACCAAGCAACGGGAGCTCACCCCGCTGACCTTATGATCGGCAAGCCCTAGGCTCTGTGGTTTAACCCACAGTGCCACCCGCGTCCCTTCATTTTGATTATTATTTATTAAATCTGTATACTGCCCTTCACCCACAGATCTCAGTGCGGTTCAGTGTAAAACTGCGATATAAAAACCGCAAAATACGTAGTAGAAATAAGATCCGAACCTCCTCGATTGCTTGCCGTATGTGCCTCATGCAGTCCTATTTATCTTAATTTCCCCCTCCTGCCTCACTGTGGCTTCTTTTCCAAACAGGAAGTAAATTTCGAGACAAGGACCGCCGCTGCTCACACCTGCTTCCCTTTGTAAGCTCACCTGGTTCCTGTCCAGCCAGGAAATGACCTCGTTGCATTTGTCCAGGATCTTCTGCTTGTCCTCCGGGGACAGCTTGTCCTTGAGCTTCTCGTCTTCCGCCGTGCTCTTCATGTTGAAGGCCAGGGACTCCAGGGAGTTCTTGGCCGTGATCTTCTCCCTCTGGATCTCGTCCTCAGCCTTGTACTGTTCTGCCTCTTGGACCATGCGCTCAATCTCCTCCTTGCTCAGGCGGCCTGCGGCACGAGAGAGAAGCCACACAGGTCAGGGCAAACTGCTAAGCCGGGGTGGGGGGTGGGGGCTGTCTGCAGGTTATCTGGATGGCCAATGCTCAAGGATGGTAGGAGCTGGGACAGAGCAATCTGGCCACAGGTGTCTCCATGCCTGCTCCAAATATACTGAGGCTGACGGGATGACAAGAGACACATCAGTATACTGCAGGCCAAAATCCAGCCAGTACACTAACATTCACTGGATCCCAATCAAGGATTGATTTCCCCCAGTGGAAGACGGAATAAAACTTAGGGGTCATCCACACCTCTGTTTCTCCCATGATTTCTTTTTTAAAAGTTTTTATTTATACTTTTCAAGTTTATACATTTCATTAGTTTTACAATTAATTTAACATTTCAATGTTTGACTTTCTTCCCCCTCTTTCTGCAGTTCCTTAAATTTATTTTTTAACATCTGCATATCCAAACTCATTTAATTTGCTCCTTTAATTATCACCTTTAAATATATACTCTTATGAAACTGCAGGTTGTTACAATAATCCTGTCAATGTTTCTACCTGTTTGCAATTTATCTGTAAATACTCAATAAACCATTTCCATTCTTTTATAAATTCCCCCTTGATTTCTAGTCCTGAGTCTGAGTTGGTTCTTTTTCCTTTAATCTGCAGAAAACCCGGTGGACATTTGTTCCAAATCAGCAGTAAACAGGGGGGTTTCCAGGGAAAGTGGCAGGACAAAAAAAAGAAAGACAGAAAAAGAACCTCTCAGACCCGTGACTAGAAATCTTGTGGGAAAGAGACGTGCGGATGAGCACATTTAACCCTCCAGACTAGAACTGAAACAAATCTGGCTGCATTCAGGCAGCACTTCATTCTGTCTTCCCCCATGCTTCCTAATTCCCACATGTATTTAGGCGCCAGGCAAAAACATTCCCTCTTCTCCCAGCCCTTTGGCTAATGAAACCCTCTATGGCCTTCTAAATTTTGTGTGTGTGTGTGTGTTACTACGCTACGCATTTTTGTGCTTTGATATGGTAAGCCATGCTGTGACCCTCGGACAAAGAAATTTAATTAATAATAATAATATCGCTTTGTTTATTCATTTGCAGAGCTTCACTCCCTATTCCACTGGGCTACTACTGAACAAAAAAATTCAAACCTTCAATGGAATCCAAGCAGAGTTGGCACATTGGCCTGTTTGGGGCATATGTGCTGGTGTTGACTGGGTGCCCAGGTTAGCAACCACAAGGATGTGTTGTGACAGGCAAGAGCCTATAGCTGCTGTGCCCGCCCCCCTTCAGCCAGCGTACTCACCCTTATCGTTGGTGATGGTGATCTTATTCTCCTTGCCGGTGCTCTTGTCCACAGCAGAGACGTTGAGTATGCCATTGGCATCAATGTCAAAGGTCACTTCGATCTGGGGGACGCCGCGTGGAGCAGGGGGGATGCCCGTCAGCTCAAACTTGCCCAGCAAATTATTGTCTTTGGTCATAGCACGCTCTCCCTCATATACCTATTTGCGAAGGGGGGGTGGGTGAGAAGGAAGGAAGGAGAACACCAGGAGGTTAGAAAGCAAAGCTTGGTTCTGGAAGACACAAGAATTACCCACCCGAGAAGAATGGCAGATGAAAGTGATGGACTACATGGAACTGGCTGAGATGACTGGCAGAATTCAAGACCAGGGAGAAGGGTCGATGGAAGAAAATTGGAAAAAATTCAACATATATCTTCAAAAATATTGTAATATAAAAGACTGTTAGGAAGATGTGGGAAAAAGAAAATTAGGTCGTTTTGGTAGATATGATATAAAGGGTTAAGCAAAAATGAGTTGATGAAATTGATGAAACAGAGGATGTTCAACTACATTATTTTAAATTAAAATACGCCAATTAAAAAAGGTTAGAAGGATTTGCTGGAAATATGATCTGAACTAGAATACAAAATTGGGAGGTGAGAGGAGGTCATGGAAATAAGTAAAGGGAAAAGGTTATGTAAAGGTTTAATCTGTTTTTGTTCTATTTTAACTCAATGCATTTTTATATTTTTTGTTTCGTCTTCTTTTTTACTCTATTTTATTGTTCATTTTTTTTCTTGTTATTTTTCGCTTTGTTATGGTTAAATTTCTCTTTGTATTTTGTATTGTTCTTTTTTCTTTTTTGCAACTTTAAACTTGGAATAAATATTATTTTAAAAAAAAGAAAGAAAGAAAGCAAAGCTTGGTTCTCCCAACGCAACCACACCATGCAAGAAACTCGGGGTGTGCATCCTTCCGGCAACTACACAAAACCACCCTTAGCTTCGGTCAACTGAGTCTGCGCCATTGTTCTGGCAATGCTCGGCCTGCTAAATGCAGCGCTCAGCCAGCATCCCATAATGCTCCCTTGCCATGATCACAGTCACTTCCCCTTACCTGAATGAGCACCCCAGGCTGGTTGTCCGAGTATGTGGTGAAAGTCTGGGTCTGCTTGGTGGGGATGGTTGTGTTGCGCTTGATGAGGGCGGTCATCACCCCGCCGGCCGTCTCGATTCCCAGGGACAGAGGCGTGACGTCCAGCAGCAGCAGGTCCTGCACGTTTTCGGACTTGTCCCCGCAGAGGATGGCAGCCTGGACAGCTGTGGGGGAGAAGAGCAACGCAGGTGGTGATGGAGCAGTCAAGCCAACAGACAGGAATTTAGGCCTGGTTTAGCAGGCTCGTCTTATGCTCTTAAGAAGACAACTAGTTTCTCTCCAGTTGTGACCACTGGCTGTTCCAAAGCCCTCTGGAGTTTCCTCCAACCTTAGAGAAATTTTGTAAAACCACTCTGGAGAACTGCAGCTCTGTGAGGGAAGCAGCAATCTCCCAAAAACTCCTAGCACCCTTTGTCAGTTGGCATTTCTTAGTGCAAAAAGTATCAATCTGATGTGTAGAGATCCTTCCTATTCTAATTAATTCAAGAGCGTTCTGGAAGCTTTCTCTGTGTGAAAGAAACAAGCAAAAGGTTCGTGATGTTTGGGTTGTTCCTTCAAAGATGCTGAGTACAACTGGCTTAAGATTGGTTCTCTTATCTCTTCTGTCAAGGTGATGCGGACTATAAAAATAGGCCAGGAGGAGCCTAGGTTTCACCTTCTGTCTTTCATTCCTTCTGGCGTGGTGTTCTGCACACAGTATGCTTAGTGTTAAGGTTTTAGTCTTATTATAAGTTATTGTAAGTTAAAGTTAAGTCTGCGGCAACTGGATTTCTTATGGACTGAATGTACAGTGGTACCTCGGGTTACATACGCTTCAGGTTACACACGCTTCAGGTTACAGACTCCGCTAACTCAGAAATAATGCTTCAGGTTAAGAACTTTGCTTCAGGATGAAAATCGTGCTCTGGCGGCGCAGCGGCAGCAGGAGGCCCCATTAGCTAAAGTGGTTGCTTCAGGTTCAGAACAGTTTCAGGTCAAGTACAGACCTCCGGAACGAATTAAGTACTTAACCCGAGGTACCACTGTATTGGATTTGTGACCATTATGCTCATTTGCCCTCAGTAGCAGTAAAGCTCTGCTGGATGAAATATTAATTGCCTCTCGTCTATTTTTTGGGAATCCTGCAACGTTTAAGTTTTTACTCTGCTAACTGTAATTTGGGATTCTACTCTGGATCAATACTGAGTAGAATTCCACGACACCCTTAACCAACTAGAACCCCCAGGGTGCTTTGGGGGAGGCCATAGCTGCTTAAAGGGGCATTGTAGTGCTGGGTGTGGTAAAAAGATATGAGGACACCTCCTGGAAGATCAGAAGAATTACAACCTGCTTCTGTCCTGATGGGGCAGGTGGAAGCCAACGCGATTCTATCAGCATTCCCAAACGGTACTATCAACACTAGACTTTTAATGCTTTGTAGAATTACGTTGAATACTGCGTCCCTAGAAGCCAGGCGTGAAACGTGGCCCTCCAGGAATCTCTATCTGGTCCTTGGGACAGTGCCCAGGCCACAGCCTTTGCTGGCCCCATTTCTGCCTGGCTAGAAATGTATCCTTGGACCCTGCTGACGCTTCTTGCTTTCCTGGCGGGAGTGCGAGGAAACCTCTGGCTTCCACTTGGCTGGAGTATCACCCACTGATCACAGGTAGAGTCATGGCTCAGGACCATATGAACCAACCCAGACCCTGTGAGAGGTCTGGAGGACAGCAACACAAGGGCCTTTTCTGTGGTAGCTCCCCATTTATGGAATGCTCTCCCCAGGGAGGCCTGCCAGGCACCTTCACTACATATATTTAGGTGACGAGTGAAAACGTTTCTCTTCAGCCAGGCCTTGAACTGGTTAACATTATATATCCTTTTAAACGTGTTTGTGGAAAGAGGGTTATCCGTCTTGTTTTTGTTATGTATTTTGCAATTTTATTTTGTGAATCACCTCAGGATCTTTGGATGAGGGGAGGTATACAGATTTAATAGAGTGGTACCTCATGTTACGGACGGGATCCATTCCGGAGGCCCGTCTGTAATATGAAATGCCCACAACTCAAAGCGCTGCGTCTGCGCAGGTGCGTTTTGGCGCTTCTGCACATAGCGCGATTCTGCACATGCACGAGCGGCGGAACCAGGAAGTAACCCATTCCAGTATTTCCGGGTTGCCATGGGACATAATGCAAAAAGACACAGCATGAAGCAGACGCAACATGAGGTATGACTGTAAACAATAAAGGAGTTAAACGTGTTGCTCCACCCACTCAAGCCTCTGGCCTCACCCTTGACTGGCATGCAGCTCTTCGATTGAAAAAGGTTCCCCACCCTTTGCTCAATACTTCACTGCCCTTTCTTTGGTATGCAGCGCGGTTGAGTAACAAATCCCGATCGACAGCTTCACCCTTACGACGGTTCCAACTCCAGCGTGAACATTAAGAAGAGCTTGGCTGCTGCATCAGCCCAGTGGCCCATCTAGTCTAGAATCTTGTTCTCATAGTGTCTAACCAGAGGCTTATGGGAAACCCAGTGCTGTTTGTTTTTCTAGAAAAAGTGGTGCCAGAACTCACCCTGCACCCCTCCCTCATTGTCTTAGAATGACAGTGGTGCTCACCTGAGAGGTGCAGGAACTGAGTTCCTGTGAGTTCCAGCTGAAAAAAGCCCTGTGGGAAAACCCCAAGCAGGAAGCTGAGGACACCAGACCTCTCCCCATCTGAGGTTCCCAGCAGCTGGGAGAGGCAAGCATGCTACTGAATACCAACAACTGAGGCAGAATACATCCATCAGGGTTAGCGGGTAAAGCCAGGCATCTGGCTCAGGCCCCAATAACTGGCAGAGGGCCCTCTTCTCATTTTTCAGGAGGCAACTTAAGATGGTTAGATGATGGAAACCAGCTGCCTCAGAAAAGCTGCAGCAGTTACGGAAGAGGAGAGCCTCTGGGTCCCCTGCAGGGACCTGGGTTCTTGGAACGTACCTAAAAATACCAACCCCTGATAGCAGCAGCGCTGCCTGCAGGACTAGGCAAAAGTTTTATCTACTAGTCCAGCATCATGTTCTCAGGGGGGCCAGCTAGATGGGAAGCCCCAAAGCAGCACCCACTCTCTCTCCTGCCGTTTTCAGCAATTATTATTCTGTCTCCGACAGAGGAAGAAAAAACTTAGCCATCGGGCTTCCCCCCACTTGCGTTTCCTAGAAGGCTGCCACTTCTGTTCCAGCAAAATACAGGACAGGGCAGCTGGGGGCGATTCCCCACCCCCATGGTGCTGCAGTGGCTTCAAAGCAATCCACTAAAATCTACTGCAGCCTAACCGGGTGGCCCTGTCTGGAATTTGTCACACACACACAAATCTGTCCATCTTTCTGGGCTACATGAACCTTTCACATACCCTTTCAACGCGTGCATTTGGAAAGGATCCCTAACTTGGCACCGAGAGAGAAGGACCTGAAATACGGGACAGAACCGTATCAATACAGGACGTAGCATTTTACATCCAAGTATGGGGAAATCTTGCATTATATACAGGACAGGTGGCAACCCTCGTTTCCTAGCAACCAGCATTCTGAGGCCTACCACCTCTGGCAAGGCTCTCTTACCTGCGCCATAGGCCACTGCTTCATCAGGGTTGATGCTCTTATTGAGCTCCCTGCCGTTGAAGAAGTCCTGCAGGAGCTTCTGGATCTTGGGGATGCGGGTGGAGCCACCAACCAGCACAATGTCGTGCACCTGAGACTTATCTAGCTTGGCGTCCCGCAGGGCCTTCTCCACGGGCTCCAGGGTGCCCCGGAAGAGGTCGGCGTTCAGCTCCTCGAAGCGGGCCCGGGTGATGGAGGTGTAGAAGTCTATGCCCTCGTAGAGGGAGTCGATCTCGATGGAGGCCTGGGTGGAGGAGCTGAGGGTGCGCTTGGCCCGCTCGCAGGCGGTGCGCAACCTCCGGACCGCCCGCTTGTTGTCCGTGATGTCCTTCTTGTGCTTGCGCTTGAACTCCGACACAAAGTGGTTCACCATGCGGTTGTCGAAGTCCTCGCCGCCCAGGTGGGTGTCGCCGGCCGTTGATTTCACCTCAAAGATGCCGTCCTCGATGGTCAGGATGGAGACGTCGAAAGTGCCGCCGCCCAGGTCAAAGATGAGGACGTTGCGCTCGCCGCCAACCTACAGGAAGGATGGACCAGCAACATGTAAGGAGAACCGTGGCCTGTTTTGGGTGGAATCCCAGTACCTTCAACCAAAACTAAACACACAAACACAAATTCCACCACTTAACCATGAACCAAAGAACAGGACTCAATTGCAGACCTAAGCTTGGATTATTGTCAGGATTCTCTCAGAAGATTGCTGGGAAATGTAGTTTCGTGATAGCCCTTAGGACCACGTTCATATCAAACATGTAAAGCACTCCGATACCACGTTAAACGGTCGCCCCAAATAATTATGGCACCTGTAGTTTGCCAAGGGTGCTGAGAGTTTTTCAGAGACCCCACACTCTCTCAGAGTTAGAGCCCCCAGAGTTCCTTGGGAAAAGGGATTAAAAGTGCACCGGGAATTGTAGTTCTGGGAGGGGTATAGGTTGGTCTCCTGTCAGCACCCTTAAACTACAATTCCCAGAATTCTTTGGGAATTGAAAGTGCTTTAAAGGTATGAATTCGACCCAATAACTTTCTGGGATCTTATTGCCTAGAAGCGAGGGAAACCTGCGGTCCTCCAAGCTGTTGTTGGGACTCCCACTCCCATCAGCCCTGGCCAGCATGGCCAAGGGCCAAGAACGGTGGGAGCTGTAGTCCAGCAACACCAAGGGGTCACAGGCTTCCCAACCCTGCTCACGAAACCTAAGTGTTGTGTCCTCTTCCCTGCAATTCACTGTCCTGGGCTTAATCCAAACCTAGCAACATGTGGGGGGGGGGGGAGCAATGAAACCTCTCCTGACCTTTTTGTCCAGGCCATACGCTATGGCGGCTGCTGTGGGCTCGTTGATGATGCGGAGGACGTTGAGGCCCGAGATGGTGCCGGCGTCCTTTGTGGCTTGTCGCTGGGAGTCGTTGAAGTAGGCCGGGACTGTAATGACGGCATTGGCAATAGTCTGTGGCAGAAAGAGGGAGAAAGAACGGGAATTATAGGACTGATCTTGCCCCCATTGTGTTGTTGGTGGGTATTTTGTGGAAGGTAGAGAAAATAAAGGGGGAATTCAAATTTGCCTCATAGTCTTTTGCCTCTCCCACTCCACATTCCAAGCTTTTTCTATGTAAAAGGCCCAGAATCAATACGGAGCACTGACAGAAAGACCCAGAACCAGTGTACTGGAATTCTGGACAGCAGCTGCTGGTCTAATATATAGACCAGAGATTCCTGTCACCATTGCTCCCCAGTCATAACTAAACCAAAGTACAGTCGTACCTCGGTTTTCGAACAGCTTAGTTCTTGAACGTTTTGGCTTCTGAATGCCACAAACCCGGAAGCGACTGTTCCAGTTTGCGAACTATTTTTGGAAGCCAAACATCCGACGGGGCTTGCGACTGGCTGCAGGAGCTTCCTGCAGCCAATCAGAAGCCGCGCTTTGGTTTCCGAACATTTTGGAGGTTGAACAACCCTCCGGAACATATTGCGTGCTTTGGTTTCCGAACATTTTGGAAGTTGAACAACCCTCCGGAACAGCTTCGCGCTGCCCCCGGACCTCTTTTGAAGCAAGGGGCTGCGGGGAGATCGCTTCTCCCGGTGCTCCGAAGTGGGGCGGGGGGGCGGGAACACCTTCCCCCACCGCCCGGCTTCGGAACGGTGCTCCGAAGCGGGGCGGGGGGGTGGGAACACCTTCCCCCACCGCCCGGCTTCGGAACGGTGCTCCGAAGCGGGGCGGGGGGGTGGGAACACCTTCCCCCACCGCCCCGCTTCGGAACGGTGCTCCGAAGCGGGGCGGGGGGGTGGGAACACCTTCCCCCACCGCCCCGCTTCGGTACGGTGCTCCGAAGCGGGGCGGGGGGGCGGGAACACCTTCTGAAGGCGGACGGGGGGCAAAAGTCTTTGTCCCCCCTGCCTGCCTTCCCAGGGGCTTTTAAATCGCCCCGGATAGCGGAGAAGTCCTCCGCTGTCCCGGGGCGATTTTAAAATGCCGCCCGCCAGCATTTTAAGATTGCCCGGACAGCGGAGAAGTCCTCCGCTGTCCCGGGGTTTTTTAAAATGCTGGGGGTGGGAAGAAAAGCCCTTATCCCCCCCCCCCAGCCTTCAGAAGAGGTCCGGGGACAGACTGTCCCCGGACCTGGTCTGAAGGCGGTTTCCCTAGGAACGCATTAATTGATTTTCAATGCATTCCTATGGGAAACCGTGCATCGCAAGACGAAAAACCCGCAAGACGAAGAGACTTGCGGAACGAATTAATTTCGTCTTGCGAGGCACCACTGTATTTGGAAAACATAGCCTCTGTACTGATCTGATGTTTAGTAACTTTGATTATGGAGTTTACTTTTCTGAATTTTTCATTATTTTTTATTTAGTTTATTTTTATTTTTAAAAAAAGCTTTATAAAAATAATCTGGCATTAAGAAGATTGAACCCTCCACTGACCAAGCTGGTGAGAGGAGTTTTCAGTCCTGCTGGCTGCAGGGGTTTCCTCCACATTCCCAGCAGGATTGAACCCTACTCCTTGCCCATCCGGGTCAACTTGTTGACACCTGTAAGCTTCTTTTCTCCAGCTCTGGAGGGTAGGACTGGAACCAATGGCTTCAAGTTACAAAAAAGGAGATTCTGACTAAAGGTCAGAAAGAACTTTCTGACAGTAAGAACTGTTTGACAGGGGAACAGACTCCTACGAGAAGTGGTGGACTCTCCTTCCTTGGGGGTTTTTAAGCAGAGGTTGGGTGGCCATCTGTCATGGATGCTTTAGCCAGGATTTCTGCATTGCAGGGGGTTGGGGCTAGAGGACTCTCATTATCCTTTCCCAAAGCTACAGTTCTGTGATTCTATGAACTGGAACCCCCTGGCAAGCCCAAATTTGCCCACAAGCCAAAGGTTCAACCAGCCCACTGGCATAAGCAATAATCCGTCACTGCAGCTGGCGCCAACATCCCTCATGCTGCCCACCTTGCCCAGGTAGGCCTCTGCAATTTCCTTCATCTTGGTGAGAACCATCGACGAGATCTCCTCGGCGTAGAAGGACTTTGTCTCCCCTTTGTACTCCACCTGCACCTTGGGACGGCCCCCATCATTGATGACCTGGAAGGGCCAGTGTTTCATGTCCGAATGGACCACGGGATCATCAAAACGGCGGCCGATAAGGCGCTTGGCATCTGGGAAGAGGAGAAGCAGGGAAACAGTAATGAGAGCTTCCAAGGAATAGCAGCTTCCCTCAGGGAGCTAAGAGATGAGTAAGTCAAGAGCTCCGAACTTTTTTTATGTATGCAGCAACAGCAGCAAGAATACTCATCGCAAAATATTGGAAGACACAATTTGCCCACCCTGGAAGAATGGCAGATGCAACTGATAGACTACATGGAACTGGCAGAAATGACTGGCAGAATCCGAGACCTGGGAGAAGAGACAGTGGAAGAGGACTGGAAGAAATTTAAGGACTATTTGCAAAAGTATTGTAAATTGTATGAATGCTAGAATGATGCAGGATATAAAGATAATATGGCATTAGCGACTTAGCTGAAAGAAGTATGAAACTAACTGAACTATAAGAACAAAGGTGAAATTTGAATAATATTATGTCAAGCCTAAATATTTAAGTATTGGATAACAAAGGGTAAAATTGGAGACATAATAGTTGAAACGTATAATTTAAAATAAGTTTTGAGAGAAGGTGAAGTATTGCTGAACAAGATTTTGTAAATGGGAACACAGAAAAGGGAGATGTGAGGGAGTCAGAAAAGAGGGTTATGGAAAATTGGTTTATGAAATGGAATTATTTTTTATGTCTTCTTGTATGATTTTTTGTCTGTTGTCTCTTTTTTTGTATGTCTTTTTTCATTGGGGGGATGGTGCTTTTTTATTGTTTTTGGGTTGTGTTTGTGAATGGTGTTATACTGTTTAAAACCTTTAATAAATATTTTATATATAAAAAAAAGAGTAAGTCAAGAGCTCCATTATTCACATGCACTTAATCCACGTCCCCCTTCCAGGCGCTCCATGCCAGCAGGGAAAAAAGTGGGAAAAGCAAGAAATGTAAATTTTACCTAGGCAAACGAGGCTAATTTCTACACACCCCTCTCTATCCTCCCTCAAGGGGCTGCTTCAGAAAAGCCTGTGACTCCTGAGGGAAGGGGACCCCAAACCAAGAAGTCTGTGCCATCAGCTGCTTCAATCTCTGTTGCCTCTGGCCCCATCCACCCCTGGAAAGCGGCCCCTGGGAGGTTGCATAAGGAATTTGTGCTTTCAAGCTCACACACCTGATCAGCTGTTCTCTACATCAGCCAGCACTAGAATAAAGCCATCCATGAGATTGAGGTTGAATCCTGACAAGAAGTAGTACTGTTTTTGGGGGATAGGGGGTGAGCTGGTGTGGAGGACTCCCTGGTCCTGAATAGGGTAACTGATGCGCAGAAGGACCAGATGCGCAGCCTGGGAGTAATTTTGGACTCACAGCTGTCCATGAAGGCACAGGTCAAATTTGTGTCCAGGGCAGATGTCTACCAGCTCCATCTGGTACACAGGCTGAGACCCTACCTGCCCGCAGACTGTTTCGCCAGAGTGGTGCATGCTCTGGTTATCTCCCACTTGGACTAATGCAATGCGCTCTACCTTTGAAGGTGACCCGGAAACTACAACTAATCCACAATGCGGCAGCTAGACTGGTGACTGGGAGTGGCCGCTGAGATCATATAACATTAGTCCTGAAATGTACACTGGTTCCCAGTACATTTCCGAGCACAATTCAAAGTGTTGGTGCTGACCTTTAAAGCCCTAAATGACCTTGGCCTAGTATACCTGAAAGAGCATCTCCACCCCCATTGTCCAGCCCGGAAACTGAGGTCCAGGTCTGAGGGCCTTCTGCAGTTCCTTCCCTGCGAGAAGTGAAGTTACAGGGAACCAGGCAGAGGACCTATTCGGTAGTGGCACCCGCCCTGTGGAACGCCCTCCCGTCAGATGTCAAGGAAATAAACAACTATTTGACTTTTAGAAGACATCTGAAGGCAGCCCTGTTAAGGGAAGTTTTTAACGTTTAATGTTTTTAATATTCTGTTGGGAACCGCCCAGAGTGGCTGGGGAGGCCCGGCCAAATGGGTGGGATATAAGTAATAAATTTATTATCCTCCTCCTCTTCCTCCCAAAGGACCTCTCTGGGAGGATGCAGAAGGGTCCCTCAGCCCTCGGATGGAGCTTATCACCCCTCCAGATGGCGTGGCAAGGCCCGGCGTCGAGTTCTTACCGAAGACGGTGTTGGTGGGATTCATGGCCACTTGGTTCTTGGCAGCATCGCCGATAAGGCGCTCTGTGTCCGTGAAGGCCACGTAGCTGGGGGTGGTGCGGTTGCCCTGGTCGTTGGCGATGATCTCCACCTTGCCATGCTGGAAGACGCCCACACAGGAGTAGGTGGTCCCCAAATCAATGCCGACAGCTGGACCCTTGGACATTTTGGCTGCAAGGGGGAAGGCGACACACCGGTGACATCAATGCAAGAAGTGACAACAGCCCATTATTTGCTTAAACATACAGAAAAGTGTATTGGAGTTCAGCAGCATCTGTTCTAGCAAGGATCCCGCCATGTGTGCAAAACATCTGCATTGGCTGCGGGCCCCTGCTAGAAGCTTTGGGGAACGCACTAGACAAGGCTCTGGGGAAAATTTAACCCAGACATAATCCAACAAAATATTTCCAGGGGACCACAATGCAAACCGGCTACCGCTGTTCACGTGCAAAAATCTTGGACATGCTTGCAGGAGTCATTATGCCAAAATTTCCTCCTCTCCCCCTGCCCCCCCAAAAGCCTTAGGATCCTTCAGCTCCCAAGTAGGGAGACCAGGATGACGCAGGGAGATCGGCGTTAATGGGCTGGCTTACAATCCCAGCAAGAGTCTGATGCGAGATCGCTTTATGCAGAATGCAGACCTGAGAAATCACACTGCATTGGATCCATTGCTACGGGTTGGAAGACTGAGGAACCTCCGAGTATCCTGGTGGATCTTTAGGATAAGATACCAAAAAGTGTCCCTATTGATAAAGAACAAGGTAACGGGCAACTTTCCATGCCCAAAAGAATGTGACCATCGCCAACATTACTTTTTGTACTGCCATGCTCACGAAACTGAAATTGCTTTACTGTGTGGCGAGCGTCTTATGAGAGCTTAAGGGGAAGTCGCCACAGCAAAAACTCAGAGGTTGCAGTTCATTATAGCATTGGCTCTTCCTGTACCGCTCCTAGCACAGCACATGCTGGAAGCAGTATGGGAAGAACCCCAGAGCCACGTGAGCTGGAAATCAGAAAGCTGGCAGCAGATCTATTTCAAAGAATCAGAGTTGGAAGGGACCACGGGGGTCATCTAGTCTAACCCCTGCAATGCAGGAACCTTTTGCCCAACATGCGGCTCGAACCCACAACCCTGAGATAAAGAGTCTCATGCTCAACCGACTGAGCTAGGTGCCTGATAGAGCTATTTGGGGCTAAAGGGAAAAAAGCTTGCGTGCTTCCAAGATGCAGATGACTAGACCTTGCAGAGTGCTCTGCACATGCTCAGAGGCACCCTGTAGCCAGCTTGCCAATGCACAAGCACAGCCCCAGAGGTGGAAGAGCACCAACTTCCAGACAAGCTGGCTTCTAAACAGAGAAAGCGAAGATGGCACGTGGCGGTAGGGAGAAGCAATCTCAGCTGCAAATGAAAAACATAGCAGGAGATCTGAGGTGCTCCCCCCCCCCCCCAGCATCACTCCTAGCAGCTCCTACGGGAGGGCAAGGTAAGAAACACTGGGACTTGGCTGCAGCCAAGAAGGATCTGCTTTCAGATTAAGCCCTGCAGTTCAGAAGTCATGGTGTGGGGGTCCAAGAACGGGCAGTAGTTAAGCAAAACAGTACTGGGTTCTATTCTCGGCTTCAAGGCATGCTTGGCAGGGTTGCTGGCAGTCTGAAGGGCACAGCTGTTGCTCAAGATCAGATTATATATAAAAAACTACACACACCAGTGGCCAACTCTGCCCCAGGTCATTAAGGCGGGGTGGGGTGGGGGTGGAGACAGCCGTTTGGGGCTGGGCGGCTGGACTTTGCAAGAGTCTCGTGCCATGCTGCGCGCTCTCCCTCCTTGGCCTGTAAAGATTTTTCGAGAACTCTGCTACAGGGAGGGCTCCGAGACTGCGGAGGAGCGAAAGACGGCTGCAGTGAGCCAAGCCAAGAAACCGCAACAGGCGAAGGAGCTCAGAAACCCTCCTTCCTTCTCGCTCCCCAAGAAAGCCTCTGCTTCCAGGACCACCCTCTGGGAAAAAAACACCCCCACTAGACTCCCCTTCCTTTCCTGGAGCTTTTTTAAAAAAACCAAAACCAACCCCTGGAGGGCTAACTTTTCTACTCCCCTCACTCAAGATCCTAAATACCTAGAGAGGGAAAGTGTCAGGGCTTCAGCAGAGCCCTCCAATCTATTCTGGAGCAATTTCCAGCTTAGGGAACAACGTGGAGTGCCTCTGGGCATAGTTAAGAGTGTGTTCCCCTCATTTAAGTCTCATCTGCCTCCAGACATCTGGGTTTTCTTTTAGGGGTATGTGTGTGTGTCCTTTTATGTCAGTAGATCTGTGCCTCAGAACCACAGGTGGCAGGCAGCGTTTAGGGAAAGGATGGGGAACCTGTGGCCCCCCAGATGCAGCAGGACTACAACTCCCATCTTCCTCGGAGCTGATGGGAGTTGTAGTCCCATGATACTTGCGGAGGGCCGCAGGTGCCCCCAACCCCTGGTTTGGAGTGATAGAGCTAGGCCTGAGGAAATCCAGGTTCAAATCTCCAACCAGCTACAAGGTGACCCGGTAATCTCAACCAAATCACTCTCCAGTGGAATGCGAGACGCTGCCTTTCTCCTGACCATTGAGTGCCAATCTGTCTACACTGGTTGGCAGCAGCTCTCCAGGGTTTCAAAATGGGAGTCCTTCCAAGTCTTACCTGGAGGTGCTAGAGATTGAACCCAGGGCCTTCTGCACAGCTCTTAAAAATCAGTACTGAATGGGAAACCATGCACACGGGACAACAACCTCTTGCTGTATATGCTAAGCTCCTGAAACAAGGCCCTATGTTATTTTACATAAAATATTTCTGCCAGGTCGAAGGAGGCACACACCTACGTCCCACCATTTGACGCTTCTTTTGAACACCAGAAACCTATGCTTTTATGCTCGAGGCACAAAAACGTGTTCCCTTGCTCTATTCCAAGCGCGAATCGTTCCAGAGCAGTAGTTAGGACACATGAACAGCCGATGTTTGCAGATGCAGTCTTCTGGGCACCCAGCCAAGCCTAGGAATATCCCCAGAAGAGTAGAGGAAAAACTACTCTAACCACATTTAATTGGAGGATGGGATGGAGCACCGACTCCCATCTCCCTTCCAGAAAAAAAGGCACGTGTTCACACCTCCTGGGCAGCCAGTTTCCATTGGCTCCATTATTATTTTTTGTGGGGAGGGGGGAGCTATCCTACCAGGCTCTATGCCCCACCCACCCCTGCAACCCCAAAGAAGGCAAAGTCAGACAGGCACCTGAGGAAACCAAACACTCCGCCCCTTTCAAGTCCCTTCCAAGAGGTTTTAAGTGCGCTTGTCATGCACTCTGAATTCATCCAAATTAAGCTACCATCTAAGCAATAGCCAGCTTTAATCATACACTGAAATCAATGGGCTTAAGCAACCTGGCAGCAAACCTTAAACCCTGTTTACCTGGGAGTAAACTCCATAGAAATCAATAGGACTTACTGCTGAGTAGGAATGGTTCGCACTACGCAGTAAGTTGGATATTGCCCTTTGCAAATGAAGCTGCCATATGCAAGTATTCAAAATACGGATTGCACTTGTTGCAGGAAACTTCACCTGAGTCCTGTTGCCTTTAAATGCACAGCAACAGCTCCCTGCCCCCATCAGTTGGCAACTGCTATTTTTTTTAAAAAAAATTCCGCTTCAGTTCTAACGTGAATTGTAAGAATATACTCCCAGGGCAATCTAAGATGTACAGATCTACTAAGGAATCTAAGATGTACAGCTGTCTACAGGCAGATGTTTAGAGATTCAGAAGTACACACCTATTTTAAACTCCTAATTACAGTACTCTTTGGGGAAAAAACAAAACAGTCCAGTGCTCTTTTGAAGAACTGCTACCAGCCAGAACCAATTAGACAGAAAAAGATATGAATCAATCCATACTTTATTTATTTTAAAGATTCCAAACCACCCTAATGGATTCTGAGATGGTGGGTTGTTAGTTATTGTTATTAGTAGCAATACCACCAGAAGGAGCAATGAGTTAAACCTTGCAAAATAGTCACCAGCCAGTTCAATGGAAGCTGCCCAGAGAACTGCAAGTAACGGGTGTTGTCTGCCTGTAATTTTCCACGGTAAAGCTATAGTGGGCGCTTATATTTAGAGATGGCAAATATCCACCTATTTAAGTTGCTCCAAACTGAATGCCTCAACATCCAACGATGGCGTTCTGGTACTCGCCAACGAAAGCAGAACCCAGGCGTCCGGGCTCAGCCCTACTTTGCACTGAATTAGCTATAAATCCTAAATTCCAGGCACGCCTGCCTGCATTAAGTCCCAGAAAACGTAACTGCGCGATCCTAAGAAGATTTGCAGTCGCACAAGCCGGTCCTACGCATCTGAAGCGAGCCTTCAACAGCGGCCACTCCTAAATTAAAACTGCATATACGGTATAGGATTGCGTTTAGAAACAAGCTAGAAATAAAACCCGAGCTGCGTTTGCAAGGGAGCAAGCTTTGCAGAACGATCAAATGAGAGCAAGTTCTGAGTTGGAACACGATAAGGATCCTGTAAATAAAGCGTCTGCAAAGCCCGTAAGAAAAAGGCAAACAGGATCATAACTTCCGCAGCCCATTCGAAATTAGCGCACACAAAAAAGTGGCGAAAGATGCGTTCGTCGCCCCTCCCCAGTTTGGGGTGCTCGCTGGACCCCAAATTCCAGCGACTCGTTTCCAAACGCAACCAACGGCGAAGCTCAGGTCAAGCCCTAGAACCGAACCCGTGTTTTACGCCGCGGTGCAGCAAAGCCACTCTGCACTATGCTCAGGGGCACTCTTGCACTGGAAATGAACCCATCCGCTCCACAACGGAACTGCAGCAGCCCGAATGCACGCAGCCTCTTCGCTTTCGCGCGGTGCAATCGACAGGAACGACCCGCGCTTGGGGATCCCTCCTGCGAGGATCCGCCGCGATCCTTACTGGAATCCGAGGGAGCCCGCCCCAGACGCCTGGCTGCAAACGCGGGAAAAGTGCGCAGTTGTTGAGAGACGCCAAACTTCTGCTCCCACCCATGCATGCACACAAACAAGCTGCAATACAGCCATATATACCTTATGCAAGATGCAGCCCCTTTTCTTCTGACAGCAACTGGAAATAACAATTGGAAAAATTGCTATCTATATTGAAAGTGCGCCGCAGCTGCAAACAACTGGAGAGCGTCGGCACGCGCGCGCCCGCCTGCTACTCCCAGGCTTTATATGCAAACCGCCCTCCCCGCCCCTCTTATTGCGCGCGCTAGTGCATTTTTCTCTTCCCCACCCCGTTTAAGGGCACTGACACTTTGCAGAAGCTTCTCGACTTGGCTTCGAATCCGTCCAATCCGGGTCCGGCTCGGCTTGTCTGTCAAAGAGGGAAGGGGCGGGGCCGGGCTCCAGCTGTCTCGGCGCGGGAGTGGAACTTTCAAGAAGCCAAGGGAGGGGGGGATCCGGTTTCGCGCGCCCCCCGCCCCGTTTACACGGCAACCCGGAGTGACACCCGGCGCTCCATAAATAAAAAGTTTCCCGTTGGAGCTATGAGTTTAGTTTCTAATTTTGCAGTTGGGGTGCGTGGTTATTTTTAGGGAGAAGGGCAGGTGTGGGACAGGAGAGAGAGAATGAGGATCTGTATAGAAGACCACCTGGAGAGTTTATGGCCAAAGTTGGGGTTGGTTTTGTGTGTGTTAGGGGGCTGCAATGTTTGCTTCTCAACTCTGAAGGGTGTTGCAGAAGGAAGAATCTGCATCTCCAGGACATAATTTGAACAGGTGTGAAAAAGCACCTCTGAGCATATGCAGAGTGCTTGTCCAAAATAGCATACCTAAGCATATGAAGCATTAGGGGAAGATGGCCTCTTCCTTCCTCTCTGCTCCACCCCTTTGCTAATATTTATTAATTTGATTTATATCCACCTTTCCTTCAAGGTGGTGTACGTGGATTTTTCACCTCCACGGTTTATCCTCGCAAACAATGCTGTGACATAGGTTAAGCTAAGAGACAGTGACTGACTCAAAGCCACCCACCCAAAATTGCAGAGTGGGAAAGGACCACGAGGGTCATCTAGTCCAACCCCCTGCAATGCAGGAATCTCAGAAATCTCCTGCTCAGTGTGCCAGCCAAGTCAAGTGATATGTGACTATTGTAATGGATGAACATTATCCGGTCACTTCATTATTGAGTTCTCCGTGCCCCTGGGGTTTGGCTGGCCTTCAAGTCAGGACAGAGGTTTAAGAGTGGCAGACCCTGCCCTGTGGAACTCCCTGCCAGTAGATACTCAGCAGGAAACATCCCTCCCTTCCTTTGGAAAACTTTTGTTGTTGAGACAGGCCTTTACAACATGATTTCTGCTGCTCTCCCTCTTATAACCAAACAGTATTTATGTTTTAAATGACTGGATTACAGAATTGTAGAGTTGGAAGGGACCCCAAGGGTCATCTAGTCCAACCCCCTACAATGCCAGAATCACAGCTAATGTTTTTTCTGGCTCTTTTGTTGGTCTTATCCCCTATGTGCTGTACTCCACCTTCTTCTTATTGTTTTTCAGGAAAGTGCAGGTTTTGTGTGGCAGTGGTAGACACTTGGTGGAAAATGGGATGGATGGTGTTTCTATTTAACGCCCTCTGTGCCTGTTTTCCTGTTAAATGCACATCACAGGCTCCTTCAGCTCTAACATTTTTCTTTAGACTGCAGTGTCTATTAAGACTAGGTACATGACTCTCAAGCGGAAAAACACAGCCACCCTCAGGGACCATAATTTGAACTTTGATTACCATCGTGTATCTCAGTCTGTACTTTCCCACTCTTAGGTTAAAAACAACATCTTTCCTAGACTCGAGTTACAGATAGGTAGCCGTGTTGGTCTGCCATAGTCAAAATTAAAAAAATCCTTCCAGTAGCACCTTTAAGACCAACTTAGTTGGTCTTAAAGGTGCTACTGGAAGGATTTTTTTTATTTTTCCTAGACTCGGTTGTATTAAGAAGCAGTTGCTTAAGATTCCAGGGCTGCACCATTTTTATTTTTGCCTCTTATCTCAGGGGTGTTTCACTTAAAAGAAAGGACCCTCAGTAAATTTTGACATTTTGCTTCCAGGCTGATCATATTTAAGAGAAAAACTACAGCTAACCTTTTTCATGGGCTTTATAAACAAGCATGCTTAACCTGCCTGTTTTTATTTTGAAGGGGTGGGAGAAACCCATTCACAGGGCCCCAATCCAGAATAATAATAATATAATAATAATAATAATTTATTATTTATACCCCGCCCATCTGGCTGGGTTTCCCCAGCCACTCTGGGCGGCTTCCAAAAGAATATTAAAATACTATGATACATGAATGATACTATGATACTATGAGAATGCACTCCTGATCCAGACTGAGGGCCTGCACTAGTCATCTGCTGAAAACTACAGTGGTACTTCAAGTGACAAATGCCTCAGGTTACAAACTCCACTAACCTGGAAGAGTTACCTCGAGTTGAGAACTTTGCCCCAGGATGAGAACGGAAATCATGTTCCAGCAGCGCAGCAGCAGCTAGAGGCCCCATTAACAAAAGCACGCCTCTAATTAAGAACAGTTTCCGGTTAAGAACGGACCTCTGGAATGAATTAAGTTCGTAACTAGAGGTACCACTATTCAGTGGTACCTCGGGTTAAAGATGCTTCAGGTTACAGACTCCATTAACCCTGAAACCTCAGGTTAAGAACTTTGCTTCAGGATGAGAACAGAAATAATGCAGCAGTGGCGCAGCGGCAGCAGCAGCAGGAGGCCCCATTAGCTAAAGTGGTACTTCAGGTTAAGAACAGTTTCAGGTTAAGAACGGACCTCCAGAACAAATTAAGTTCTTAACCCGAGGTACCACTGTACCCCCTTACCTGGCTGCCATTCCTCACCAGCCTACCAGGAAGCAGCCAGGAGTGAGCAAATAGCAGTTGCAGCCAGTGTGTCAGGTGTCAGACTAAAGGTCTGGAAGGCCAAGGTTCAAATTTCCCACTCAGCCATGAAGCCCACTGAGTGCAAGTTGAAATCTCTCAACCTAACCAACCTTGCAATGTTGTTGTGGCACCAGGCTTGGCTCCAGGAGTTGCCAGAAGAGCAGAAGGTGCCACCCAAGTGCCTTAGAGACTCCACACTGGATTTGTGTACGGTTTACTCCTTAGCTTTTTATATGCCACAAAGCAGTGGAGGTTTAGGAGCAGAGTTTTCCTTCTTCTAGATGGGCTCCCTTCCCAGGTTGATGAGCCTCATCTAGGGGAAGTCTAATGCTTATGGCTTCTAGGAGCTACAGCTGAGAGCTGAGTGCTGGGTAGAAGAGTTTGGATTTGATATCCCACTTTATCACTACCCTAAGGAGTCTCAAAGCGGCTAACATTCTCCTTTCCCTTCCTCCCCCACAACAAACACTCTGTGAGGTGAGTGGGGCTGAGAGACTTCAGAGAAGTTTCACCCAAGGTCACCCAACAGCTGCTCGTGGAAGAGCGGAGACGCGAACCCGGTTCACCAGATTACGAGACTACCGCTCTTAACCACTACACCATACTGGCTTTTGGGTAGAGACCAAAAGTGGCCAAACTACCCCAGAAGAAGCATGACGTCTCCCCCTAGCCCTCCCCCTCCTCTAGCACCCCATAACTGTAATTATAAATAAATAAAGCAGCAGAACTGGGAGCACACATTTTTGAGCAGGGCCTTGCAAGCGTGTTGTTGTTTTTCCAAAGTAACAGCAGATGTCAGATGAAGCATGCTTGAATAATGTCACACGTACGTTGGAGCTCAGGCTGGTAATCTTTCCTAAATGGCCGAATGATGACGCCTGGACCAGGAAATGCCCAGTAAAGCCAAGTGGCCTTGTTTCACCTCTCCCTGACCTTCTCTGCTGGCGTAAACCAACACCATTTGCCTTCTGAAGTCCAAGGGGGCTGCCCTCTCAGTATACGAAACTAGCAGCCAAGAGGGGTGACACTACAGAGAACATGCTGGATCCCGTTTCTTGCCTTGTAACAGCAGAGACAAAAGTATGTTCATTTGTCGAGTTGCAGCCAGACACCTGTTATTAGTGCATTCATGGGGGCAGGAAGAGAAATAAAAATAACAATGCAGCAAACAGAAATTAAACTGGTGAAAATTTTCTCATTGCTGCATCTGCAGGTCAGGAAAAAACTCCACAATTTCTTTGGTGTGCGCCAGGGGAGAAGAGCCAGTTTAAAAGACCTACATTGGCTCCCAGTATGCACAAAAGGTCAGCACAATTCAAAGTGTTGGTGCTGACCTTTAAAGCCCTAAACAGCCTTGGTCCAGTATACCTGAAGGAGCGTCTCCACCCCCATCGTTCTGCCCGGGCGCTGAGGTCCAGCTCCGAGGGCCTTCTGGCGGTTCCCTCATTGAGAGAAGCAAAGCTACAGGGAACCACGCAGAGGGCCTTCTCGGTAGTGGCGCCCGCCCTGTGGAATGCCCTTCCAGCAGATGTCAAAGCGATAAACAACTACCTGACATTCAGAAGACATCTTAAGGCAGCCCTGTTCAGGGAAGTTTTTAACGTGTGATATTTTAGTGTATATTTGGTTTCTATGGAAGCCGCCCAGAGTGGCTGGGGAGGCCCAGCCAGATGGGCGGGGTATAAATAATAAATTATTATTATTATTATTATTATTATTATTATTATAAAAGGTTGTCAACTGTTTAGGGGAATTTTCCTTTTTCAATGAATTTCTATCACTTGCAGCCTGCAGGCTACTGGAAATACAGTAAAATGCTAGCAGTGCAGACACAAAGGAAGAATAAGTAAGCTCCCTGTTTAAAATGCAATAAAAAAAATGCATTAAAACCTCCTGAGATTATTCATGGATCCAATTTGCTCAGATTAATGCCTTTGCCTTTAGAAACCACTGATATTCGGTTCACGAGCCTCGCTCGGATTTTCTACGCTGCAATTGCAAACTGTGCAACTTGAGAGGATAAAGGAATGTGCTATCTGTACATACACAAGGTTTACAATACACACAGCAGTAGAAGCCACGTGTACATGGTTATACCACTGAGTTGCCCACAGCTGACATCTGGGGGAAGCCACTGCATCAAGCAACTCCTCCTGCTGAACTGTGCCAGCTGGTCAATATAAAAGCAACTGTGCCTGAGTTTTGATTTTCCTCTTCCCTCCCTGTGCCCCTTCCCTTGTGTGTCGTGTTTTTGTTTTTTTAATTGTAAGCCTAAGGGGAGGGATTGTCTTGTCTTGATTGTATGCAAGTCACTCTGGGAGCCTTTTTGGTTGATGAGTGGGGTAAAAAAAATAATAAATGCTCCAGATTTGTTTCCTGAAGAAGTTCAAGGTACTTTGGCTAAAATTGTTTACATTCTGGGCTTGGGAAACCTTAAGGGGGCATATTTTCCCAGTATGCACCTTTGCGCACGCTGAGATCTAGAAGCAACCATTAATTCTGAGTGCTATATAATGGGTTTTGGAGTGTGTGTGGTTTTTCTTTTGTTTTTTGCTGCTAGAGCCCTGAGATTGTGGAACACTACCTACAAGAAATCCACCAAAAGAAGATCCAAAGAGGAGGAATGATTTCATTTCTGAACTGTGTCCTACAAAGCATTTCACAAGATAATAAAAACACATATAAAACACTTGCATACATATTTAGAAAATGAAAACAAGCGTATCTGGGGTTGTTGTTTTTTTAAAAATTAAAATGACTGGAATACATAAAATCAATTTCAAATCCAATGGATACCGACTGCTGGAATGAAAACCTCCACTTTAGAAACACTTGTTGAAAGACCAAAGTCTTCAACGCAAAATTTGCAGCGCCTTTCGGATATGCAAAGCCCAACATTGAATTACCAATAGCTTCGCTGAACTTCGAGCTGCACGTCAGCGCGCAACAACCAATAGGGAAACAAAGAGGCGGCACCTTATCCTCCAATCGAAACGAAGTTCCAGACTTTTCCTGGGTCACGCCCAGCGGGAGATATGAGACGCTCGTCACGTAGCTTCTCCTTTCCTTCTCCTGCTCTGCTTTACCCGCTGCTCCCCCCTCCCCTCCGCGAGGCCCGGTAACCATGGAGACGGCAGAACTAGGGAAAAGACGGGCTTTGGGGCCTAGTATAGGCCTCTCTCGCGGGTGGCGAGGGCTGCGCTAAAGCAACGCGGGGATCTAACTTGGGGGGAGGACCCCCTGCAGCTCAACGAGGGGTATTCCCGGAAGTGAGCGAGCTTTATTATTGGCTCCGTAAATAGTGTTGCACAAAAATCCTTCCTACCTTACAGAAGTCGGAGCATAATCGGATCCCTGCTCTCACAGGGGAGAACCAGACGCCTGTGGGAAATGTGCAAGCAGGATCTGAGCACAGGAGCACCTTTCCCCTCCTGTGGTTTCCAACTTAATAAAATAAAATAATAATAATACTTATTTTGTTATTAAATTTGTATACTGCCCTATACCCATAAGTCTCAGCACAAAGTTACATTGCAAAAACGCAACATACATGATAACAATCATTAAAATGACAATGCTCATGTATGCAAACTAAAAAAAATGCACTCAACAAAAGCCCTGAGCAACAAATGCAAATACGAAAATCCAAATCAACATCTATCATTTAAAAACCAATTTAAAGCAACCCCACCTCCCAAATGAAAGAACACCCACCCAGCTATTTCCCCTTGCAGGCTCTCAAGGGGGCTTGCGGATGAAATAAGAACAGTTAAAAGCATAGAAAGAAACTCCAAACAATCATGCACACACAATCTATTAACCACACACACACATATAATACTGCCTCCACCGTGGAGGCAGGAGCTTAGCCATCATTGTTAGCAGCCATTGATAGATCCCCTTCTTCATTGGTTTGCCTAATCCTCTTTTAAAGCTGTTGTAATTTCTGGGTTACAACAAAACCACCAGAGTCGGTGGCCATCCCTGCCTCTCCAGTGGGAGTGAGTTCCATAGTTTTATGTGCCGTGTGAAGAAGCACGTTTCCTCGTTTCATTACACACATTTGCGCAAATGCATATTGAATTCTGTGGGTGTTGATCTTCATGTGTGCTCACTGTTCTCTTTAAGATCCCTTATCAATACTTGCCATTCCCTTAAAAGTAATTATTAACCTGGCCATTAATCCTCAATGCTCACATAATCCCAGCTGAAAATAATCCTGAATCCATGTAGCTGCATTTATACCCATGTGCATTTTGGTTGCCTCGTCCTCTGTTATTCCATGCTGCCGAAAGTCTGACTTTAAACTCATTTAAAGACAGGAAATGGCTCTCTTTTTAGGTGGTTGTTTGTTATACATTTTGTACTGCATACAGAGAGGTTGTTGCTCTGACAGCAAGAACTGCTAATAGTGAACTCTGGTGGTTAAACAGAAAATGCAGACTATGAAGAATCCGAAAATAAAAACAAAACTTGTGTGCTGGAATGGTGTGGTGGAAGTAGACATGTGGTGCAGTAATAAAACATTTAGCACATTTATGAAGCTAAGCAGGGCCTTGTATACTCTTGCTTTGGCAAGCGTATTAGAAGGCGGAAATTCACTGCAACATTATTAATTTTTTGCAGGTCCCACACCGATGATGATGTAGGGTTGCTATCTCGAAGATCTTGCTTCAGCAGTGCCTGCTCTGAGAGTCAGCAGTTTGGACAAAAGAATGATGTCCAGGATGTTCAGTGGATGTTTCTGAATGGGAGCTAATGGTTGGGAGATCACTGGAGAGCTTTCGGGAATATTCTGAATCAGAGAGTTATCAGGGCTGGGAGGGAACACATCACCCCCGCTCCCTGCCCAGTTTATGTGAAGTGTGTGGGAATGAATGACAGAGGAATTCGGGGGGGGGGGGGGGAGGGAGAGAGAGAGAGACTGGGAGGGAGAGAATTGAGTTGAGATTAAATTACGGAATCATCCTCTGGGGAGATGACATAAGACAGTAGATCTGTTGCTCTGTAGAAGTGCAAGTGGTGTTGTGTATTTGCACCTATATCAAATACTGGGAAAAAGCTGGTTTTCACTACTCATCAAAGGAACCAAATCCAGACAGCAGGACCCAAGGAACTTGCCAGTGCTAGTAGACAGTATAAACAATTGTTAATAACTCCCCTTTTTTCTGTTCTGAATGGGAAGTGGAGATAAAAACAATGTAGTGACCAGCAGACAGCTATCCAGGTTAAGCACCCCAGTGCTCCGAAGGGTCCCTCACTGGTCTGCCCCTGCCTGCCACTCACTGTGCAGGCATTGCTTGAGAACCACTCTCAGCTCCCATCTCTCTGCACCTGCCCCCTCCTTGTTGCCTCACCTGGCAGGTGCAAATGGGCCAAGGGCCAAAGCCAGGCATTCTGGGTCAGGTAGGTGGTGAGGGAAATGCCAGAGCCACTGTTGTTCTTTGTCACAGGGACCTGAAAGGCTTTTAAAGTGCAGAATTCTTAAAAATAAATAGATCCCGAGTTGAAAAAAATGTTTCTAGCCACTGTGAAATTGCAAACATCCCTTCCCCCTGAGCACCTTGGAGATTGCGTAATTGTGGAAGTTATCGTCAAGTAGGTTCAGGGAATTGGTATGACATATAGAGCGTGGAAAATGGCATTACTGTACTATAGAGTTAGGAGGCGTGAAATGGGCAGAGGGAAATTGCATGACGACCGCTTCCCTTTTAATTCCCCAGAGGAACCCCGAACACCTACATTTCATTTCACTTTTTGGAGGGGTCTGTGATGCCTTTAATTCTAGTCATTTTGCCATCAGTATGCATTAGTCAATATAATAACTTTTCCAATGTGGATCGTTTTTGTAAATCAGCTTCACCTCCCCCCTTTTCCATCCCTCTCCCCCTTCTCGACAGCTTGCAAAAATTCACAGACGGCGACCCAACAATCCCCGATAGCGCGTGCTCCTCCTCCCTCTCCGGTGCGCCGGCCGTTCCTGGGATCACCTTTTCTGCGCGCCACGCTGCCCGTATCCCCGGGTAGTGGCTGCTTTGCGATGTGACTCAGGCTGGTGCATCTGGGTCACCAAGGCGCGAATTAATTGCAGCAGCCACTCAGGACCAGTCCGGCTTTTCTTCTTATTTAAAGAGCCTGCTGTTTTGTCAGTCCCAACCAGCGCGTTTCTTGCACCGGCAGCTCCGCCTCTTCCCATGTGATGGTTTCTGTTTTGCTTTCCACCTACAGACGATCGGCAGGATCCCCTCCGGTTCGCCACGTCTGCTGCTCGCTTGCTTGCTGCTTCGCCTTAGGGAATTGGTTTGGGAAATGAATTCTGTGAGTATAGAGGAGGGCTCAAAGCTGGCGCGAAGGAGCGCACACATCCATCCGCCCGGTTGCAAAAAAAGCGCTGCGCTTTGGTGAAAACTCAAAGGAGCGAAGAGTCTGGTGACACTTTGAAGGCCTGCAGATTGGTTGCAGTAGGAACTTTCCCGAGCATCCGACCAGCTGGCCTCGAATCCTCAAGCTTTTCCCACAACGAACCGTGGCCGACTTCCGGGTGTCACAAGGCTCTTGTGTTTTTGCTGCAGCAGTCACTGGGTTGGCTACCCTTCTGAATATGGGAAGGGTGGGCTCTAGTGGTTAGAGAAGGGAAAGCCGGCAGCTGGGAGTCTTGTTTCTCTTTTGGTTTGCTAACAACTTGTTGGATTGGGTGAGGTGAGACATAGGGCTCCGTTCCACATTTGTGGGTGCAGAAGGAATCTTTCATGTTAAGTCAAAGCTACATTTGCTTGCTTAGTCATCTGCTGTTGGGGATCACTAGTGGAGAGATTGCTGTTGCATGCAGGTCCTGCTTTGGAACTCGCTTCCTTGGGAGGCAGTGATGTCCATTAACTTGGATGGCTTTAAAAAAGGATTAGTGAAATTCATGGAGGAGGAGGAGGAGGAGGAGGAGGCTATTAGTGGCTACTAACCATAATAGCTAGGCTCTGCCTTAACTGCCAGAGGCAGCTATGCCTCTGAATATTATTATTATTAATTAAATCTGTGTACTGCCCTGTACCTGCAAGTCTCAGGGCGGTTCGCAAGATAAAATCACAATATAAAAACGTAACCTGGCTGGCCACTGTGAGAACAGGGTGCTGGACTAGATGGGACTTTGGCCTGATCCAGCAGACTGTTCTTATTACTGGCGGCTATTTTGTAGCTTCTTGTAGCTTGCTCATTTAATTTTGTAGCATTTTTCTAATTTAATTGATTTCCTCTAATTATTCTGTAGTTTTAAGCACGTGCTGTGCTTGGAATGCTCTCTTTGAATGGAAGAGCTTAGTAGTAATAATAATAATAACAGCAGCAGCAACAACAACAACAATAATAATAATAAAACAAAATGGTCTGATTCTGATTCTTTTCCTGATTTGGAGGGATGCATGTGTGGTATGTTAAGTGGTATGTTGAAAATGGCTAGAGTAAAATACTCATTTAGATAGTTGTCAGAAAGGAAAAGTGGGATAGAATCAATGGCAAGGAAAAGAAAGAGGGAAGTCAGGGGCGGGCCAAGGGCCACATTGCCTTCTGGGCAAGCTTCTGAGGGCCACATGATAGTGGTGGGTGTGGCCAGAGTAAAAAATTAGCAGAACAATTACAGTGGTACCTCGGGTTACAGACGCTTCAGGTTACAGACTCCGCTAACCCAGAAATAGTACCTCGGGTTAAGAACTTTGCTTCAGGATGAGAACAGAAATCATGCGGCGGTGGCGCGGCGGTAGCGGGACGCCCCATTAGCTAAACTGGTGCTTCAGGTTAAAAACATTTCAGGTTAAGAACGGACCTCCAGAACAAATTAAGTACTAACCCGAGGTACCACTGTTATGTAAATCTTACTATTGTGGAGAAGTCTAATTTCTACATCCACTCATGAACCCTGCTGTGTTCTCCATCCAAGCAAGAGGCATGATCAGAGTTCAAGAACACATTCCAGCCAGGCATAAACACTCAAGGAAGAGTGCAAAGGAGGGTTTAGGAGGAGATGCAGCCGGGGGTGTTTTGTTTTGCTTTAAATCAAGCCCAACGCTTTTCAAACAGCTTTTCTTCTGCTTCTGAACAAGTAACTTCATCCTGCAAACTACAGTCATACCTCGGGTTATGAATTCTGCGGGTTGTGCGTTTTCAGGTTGTGGACTGCACCGAACCTGGAAGTACCGGAACAGGTTACTTCCGGATTTCAGCACATGCACAGAAGTGCAAAAGGACATCACACGCATGTCATCACACGCAGATGCGGTGCTTCAGGTTGTGAACACTGCGGGTTGCGAACGTGCCTCCCGCATGGATCACGTTCGCAACCTGAGGTATGACTGTATTGCGACAGTTTTGAAAAAGAACAACTGTTTGAAATGTATTGGGCATAATTAAACAAAAAATAGCTGGCATCCCCAGTGGCGGAGGAACCCTCTCCAGCACCTGGGGCAGCGCAGCCCGTACAGACTGCTCATGTGTGGCGACCATACTGGCTGCTGCTTGCACGCGAGGCAGCCCGTATGGCCACCGTGCATGAGAGCGGCAGCCCATACGGATGCCCATATGGCCGGCGTGCGAGAGCGGCAGCCCGTATGGACTGCGGGCGCCCTCAGCTGCTCTACAGCTGGGGGGGAGGCAGGGGCCATTTTGTCACCCCTCCCAGAGTGGCACCCGGGGTGGACCGCCCCCCTTCCTACGCCACTGGGCATCCCTCCCCATGATAGCGTAACTGGTCATGCTTTGCAGCCTTACCCGAGAAGTGTGAAGGTGCTGTTCACCATTTGCACATTGGGTGGCCATGGAAGATGTAAGGAAAGCCCTGGTGGAACAGGCCTAAGATCTGTCCTGTCTAGCATCCCGATCACAATAAGCTTGAAAAGGGTGCACCAGCTGTATGAGCCGAGTTGTGTGGAGGGAATTTTGTCAAGTGCAGTTTTTCTTACTCTGGGGTGACAAATGCACCAAACCAACATTCCCTCTTCCGCACAACTAATTGAAGGAACAGGAGCTCAGTCCTTTTTGGAAGCCGAAACCCCTGATTTCCTTCCCATACTCATTTTGGAAGGGCGCCAAGGATTAGCGGTTTAGACAGTGGCATTCAGGAGAAGGAGAAAACAAAGAACCTAGCAGACTTGGAACAGCAAAAACCCTGATTTTCTTCTTTCCCCCTTGTGCTCCTACCAGAGCCTCCGCCACAAAGACACAATGGAAATCCAGGAGATGGACCTCAGAGAGATGGGTTCTGTGATCCAATCCCGCGTGGTCTTGGAGGTGTCCAGCCAGGTCCAGTCTCTCCTAGATTCCCTGGAGACCACCAAGCTAGAGATCGCCGTGACAGGCGAATCCGGCGCCGGCAAATCCACCTTCATCAACGCTCTGCTGGGGCTTAGCGACGGAGACCCCCGTGCTGCCGCTACCGGCGTCATCGAAACCACAGCCGTACCCACATCGTACTCTCATCCTCGTCTGCCCAGCGTCCTCCTGTGGGACCTGCCGGGCATTGGCACCCCATGCTTCCAAGCAGAGCGCTACCTGGAGAAGGTGGGTCTCGAGAGGTACGATTTCTTCATCATCATCGCCTCGGAGCGGTTCCGGGAGAACCACGTCAGGCTGGCCCGTGCCGTGGGCTCCATGGGCAAGCGTTTCTACTTTGTCCGCTCCAAGGTGGACCAGGACCTGAAGGCTTCACAGCGACGAAGGCCAGCCCGTTTTGAGGAGGCTCAGGTGCTGCGGGAGATAGAGGCGGACTGCCTCCGCCAGCTGCGGAATGAAGGGCTGGATTCCCCCAAGGTCTTCCTGGTCTCCAGCTTCGAGCTGCACCGGTTTGACTTCCAGCGCTTGCAAGACACTCTGGCTGAGGAGCTCGAAGGCCACAAGAGACACGCCTTGCTGCTCTCCTTCCCTTGTGTCACGGCAGCAGCTGTGGAGAAGAAGAAGGCATCGCTGCGCAAGCACATCTGGAAGAAGGCGTTGCTGGCCTGCGCCGTCTCGGCCTTGCCTGGCCAGAACCTCCACCTCAACATCCCCATGCTCATGAAAACCCTACACTCCTACCGCAAGAGTTTCGGCCTGGACGACGAGTCCCTGGGGGTCTTGGCCCTCGTGGCCTCCAAGCCCCGCCATGAGTTGACCAGTCAGGTGTGCTCGGCATTGGGGAAGGATCTTTCAGAGAACGCCGTGCACGCTGTCCTGAGCCAAGCCGCCTTGTACGGCCAAGTGGCTGCCCGGGTGGTGAAGAACAAAGTGCCTCTTTTTGACAACATGGTAGCTGGGGCCATCTCTTTCGTGGGTGCCTATTACCTGCTGCACACCGCCCTTGATAGCTTTGCACAAGATGCCCAGAGGGTCCTAGGACGGGCCTTTGGTTTGGAGGATGAGGCTCAGGGCTACCCTCCGGAACCAGGATTTATTTTTGATTGAAGGTGGAGCAAGAGAGCTCCTTAAAAGTGCTTGGGGATCATAGGTGCCTTTCCCCACACTCTTTTATCCACCAGTCCTGCTTCTTAGTCACTTAGGTCCAGCTAACCCAGGAAAACACAGTCAAAAGTCTTTGTGGGATGAACTTCACGTTGGCAGTTCCATACAAAAACCCTGATGCACCCTTCCAAGGGTATAACTGATATAACTGCCTTCCAAGAATGGTGCTATGCTAACTGGAAAGATCTTCTGCAGTTCTACTAGTTATGGTGGGTTACTGTTATCAGAATCCTACATACAACGTCCAGTGATAGAACTTTTTGTGTAAAATAATAAATTGCCAAATAATAATAATAATAAAATCCCAATGCAAATTAATTCAGTTGGCCTTGGAAAATTTCCTGAGCCCCTCGAGTCATTGAATTCAGCACGCTTGCTTTTATTTGTGTTTCATAAACATAGCTAAAAACATTGATTAGAAGTCAGGCTTCCCTAATGCCATATTTGCAGTTGGCATCCACTGTTGCTAATGAGCTGATGAAGTGGAAACATTTTTGACCCAAATCACTGATGGTGAGTGCAATCACTTTGTTATCCTCCTGTAGCCAGGACAGTAGAACCCTGCAGATTTCGAAGCATTATAGAGCATTCACAGAAGGTCAGACTGGACGTAGTACCAATGGGATCATTCCTTCCTTTGCAAATCACAAGCATGGTACACATGGGTGCAATTCTGATCAGGTCCGCGGATGAAAGTCGTTTTCCACCCATGCCATGGCTTTGATTTGGCTCACCAGCTATTTGCAACAGGAAACACAACAATCTGAAGGGCATGCCACATGACAGTGACAAATCCTAGTTCAGCCATAACTGCGGACAGGGTACCAAACTGGCTAGACAGTTTTCCAGTTGACTGTGATTGCAGGATGGGATGCAGAGAAGTACCATCACTGTCTCCCTTTCTTTGCAGGATCTCTCCTTCTCAAGTGGCTACATCTGGGAGGACTGGGAGAGATCATAACTCACAGAGACTGTGTTTGCTTCTGACTTGGCTTTAAATGCATTTAACAGAAAGGAATCTAGTGGGAGGCAGACCACAACATGATGGATTGGAGCCAGGAATGTGAAGATTGTGCGGTGACTCTGCCAAAGCACAAGGTTTTGATTGTGTGAAGCTAGAAGGAGAAGCAGCCCTTTAAATGGTGCAAACTGCCTCTCCTGTGGGAATCACTTTGCAAATGCAAACTTCAGGTGCACTTTCTGTAACTCCACTCGGCTTGTTACCTTAACTTCAGAAGTGACCAGTTCTAACATTGCAGACCCGGGACTGCATCGTCTGTGAGCAGATTTATTCTTAATAAGAGTCATCTTGTATTAAATAAAGTTGTGTGTGAGTGCGAGTTCTGGTCATCTTGTTCAGGTGCAGGCAGTAGCAATCTTCCTCTGATGTTCAGTAGATTGTGAGCCATTATCGTAGCGTGCCAGCTATCAAATCGTACTGACCATCTCATGAACTTTTTGAAAGTAATAATTGATTTTCAAGTTAGCAATCTCTGTATTGTGAGTCTTAATCCAGGGCAATCGCTTATTAGTTTGATCAGCAAGGAAAATATATTTCTATAACATCTATGTTTTTACAAAGTAAAGGGCATGTCTAACCAATAAATTTTTCTATTTTTCTGCATATGCTGCCTTTGTGACTTGTTCATTGTATCCTTGGGGTCAAGGAGACTCTTGTGAAGTAAACAAAGAGGCAGTGTGCAACACACAGGGAACATCTGAGAGATCACGTCCTTCTCCACAGACCCCCTCGGGTGGTGCGATTCGCTGAGGAGGCCCTCTTGTTAGCTTGACTGCCTTGAAAGCTTCAGGGGGGGGGGTGCCGCCCAGCAAAGGGCCTTCTCTGTGGCACCCCCTAAATTGTGGATCTCCCTCCCCGCAGACGTTCATCTGACTCCTTCACTGTATGATTTCCATCAAATTCTGAAGACGCACTTCCTTATACTGCTGTTTGACATTTGAGATGTATAGTTTTAGTGCTTACCGTTGGCCTGATCCAATGGGCTTGTGTTCTTAGTTACCAAAAAGTAAAGCAGAAAGTTCCACGTTACAGGGCTTTCCTGCTGCCGGTTAGCTTAGACGGGGACACCTCAGCAAATTCTCCTGGTGAAAACGTAACTCCCATTTCCATCAATTCCACAGCAAGTTGTGATTCTGCTTCAAGCTTAGGTCACCACTAGTGTCCAATGCTTTAAATGCAGGTGTGCAAGAGGACTTCTCTCCCTTGTCCTATAGCACTGCCATTTCTCCTCCTCCTGATGTTGAGGCTGTGTGTGGTGTCGCTTATGAAGTCTGAATGACACCAGTGCACAGGGCATCAAACCCCTTGGTTTGCAGAACAAAGCTATGTGGGGGTAGCCACAAAGGGGAGGAGAAACCCGTAAAATAGCACAATGGGTACTGAGAAGACTTGGTAGCCATATTTTGCTAAATGAGTGGGTTAGGGAATGGGAAAATCAGCCTGGGGAGGGAATGGAGTTCTTGTAATCCTAAATAGCAGAACTTCATACTGCAACATTTCGTTGCATACCCTGTTTTAGGTACAAGGAAAACGACTTCTTTATAGATATCAGCCATAGAAGCCTCCGTACAGAAAAGGGTAGTTCCCCAACCCTGTTGTAAGTTTGTTTTGCCTTGTGCAAGGGTTTCTGGAGCTCGCTAGATGGCAATCTTTCCTTTGTTTACTGCTGATGCTATATTATACATATAATCACCAGGGGATACTGTGCCACTTTATTTGGGTGACTGTCAGTATCAGGGTTTCCCCCCTCCCCCTAGGTCTTATTTTTTCCAATCCTAAATTCAGTACTCCACATTAGTTGTTCTTTTTTAATCCTCATGAAAATTCACCAGCAGTTTAATGCAAATTTCTAATATATCACTTTTGGTATGCAATTCTTCCTAGTTAATACGGGGAAAAAAATGTTTTGCAAAGCACTGTTCCCTAATCCAATGCATTTCCTTGTTGTCGTCCGTCGGCTCCCCCCCCCCCTTTAATATTTATATGCATACAGACCAAAGAACAGGGAAGAGATCTTGTTCCTTGCTGGCATAGGATTCTGAGGGGGAGAGCTTAACACTCACAGAAGGCACAGATCTCAAATCCCTGATTTCACGCTCTGTTTGCTCCTAGATCAGGTATACCCCTCCCTTCCCTTATTTTTCTTTCTCTTAGCCTGAGTCCGTGGAAAGTTGCCGTGATCACTCTCCAGGTTTTCTTTACTCCATAGAATGAAGGGGTGTGTGTGTGCTTAACAACTATTTGCTGCCTGCATATCTGTAACCTTGCCATGAAAAGCAAGGTATATACCCTGCCTCTTCCTTGTAATAAACCATTTTCTTCCTACTTTCTGGTGTGGCATAGCCTTAATTGGGCCTAAGAGTTGAAGGTGTACTCACATTTTAAATGGATGCACAGTCTGACTAAGTGGATGCACAGTCTGACTCAGTGCAAAAGGTTCCACTCCACTCAGAGTTGCACACTGAATGCACACGTGTGGTCAACAGACAGGCCGTAAGTTCAAATGTACACGCCTTGGAAGCTTCCCCATTCCATGGCCAGAAGCCAATCACCCTGACAGCTGAATCTTGCTTTGGATAGCTGGCTAGCTGAAAGTGCTGGCTTAACAGACACTGATGCTTTGTTTGGTGTAAGGAACATAGGAAGACGCTTTCAGGGCCGGCCCTACTATTAGGCGTAATGAGACCCTGCCTCAAGTGGTGAATGTTGCTGGGGCAGCAAGTGATAGAAAGGTGTTGAAGATAAAACTGAGCTTGCTACGTGGCCTTCTTTGCCCGCCCCCAAGCTAGGTTGCCCACCCTCAGGGAATGGCATTGTCCCATTGCTGTCTGGTGGGCTTTGAATACCGGAGCATCATATTGTCCTTTGCCTCAGGCAGCAAAATGCCTTGAGCTGGTCCTAGCTGCCTTATACCAAGCCAGATCATTGGGCGCATCTAGCTCACTGTTGTTTTCCACTCTGATAGGCAATAGCTTTCAGGTGAGGATCTTTCCCAGCCCAATTAGGGGCTGGGAAACATTTTAAGCCCAAGGGCCACATTCCCTTACAGACAGTCTTTTAGGGGCCATGTGTTGGTGGTGGGCAGGGCCAGAGGGAAAAGTGGGCAGAGCAACTGAACTTTACCTGTGCCCAGTTGGCTTGTTTCACATGCACTCCCATGTCTCTCTCTATCCTCCACGCTGGGAAGCAAGAGACATTAGCAGAGTTTGAGACTGCATTTGAGCCAGGCAAAAACGATCAAGAGGTGTGTACAAAGCAGAACCAGACCAGGGGATGTCATTCTGGGTCTAGAGAGAGTCCCAAGGGCCATATAGCAAGGGCTGGTGGTCTGCATCTGCTTGCTGGGTCTGAGGCCCTTCATCTCTGGTGTATGTGATAGTAGTAGACTGGAGCATAGCTGTCAACTTACAGATTTGAAAATAAGGGACCAGCAGCCAAAATAAGGGACCTGCAGCCTCACCTGTTCCAGGCACTCCAGTCTTCCTGTCCTCCTGCAGTCTGGTCAAACTCATGCTGGTAGCTTCGAGAACACTGTCCAACCAACTTTGTAACCAGAGGTTCAACTGAATAGAATCTGAATCACATGCACCACAAGGCCTATGCAGCCTCAACTTAAGATGGCTCCCTGGCCTGGCTTTGCACTGCAAAGTTTGCAGCAGCACGTGCAACAAAATGGCGTCCAGCATTCAAAAACCCCCTCAGCTTGCATTAACTAGCCACACATAAGGCATGCAAGCTCCACCCCCCAGTCGTTCTTAGACTTCTTATTGGGTGAGCAACACAGCCAAGCAACACAGTTGGAGCCTCCCTCCTCCCTGGCCGGCAGGGAGGGAGGGAGAGGAGCTGCTTCCTTTGAAATTTAAGGGACATTTAAGGGACATCCATCAGTAAGGGACAGCAGCGGGACATGGTGCTGGAATAAGGGACTGTCCCTTCAAATAAGGGACACTCGACATCTGTGGACTGGAGTCATAGATTGGCTGGAGGCAGAGCAGTGGGAGGCAACTGTTATGTACTGAAGTTCTCACCCTGGGCCAGCAGGGGGATACTGTAGATAGTTATGCAAATGAAGGATCGAAAAGTGACGTTCAGTGATTGGATAGTTTTAGAAAATGGCAACAGTTGCATTGTTCTGGAGCTCTATATAAGCAGGCTGACTGAGCTCCTCAGCCTAGTTCTGTTCTGACACCTGAATAAAGAAGCGCTGTTTGAAGAATTGCTGTGTCGTCTGCTATGTTCGCCCACAACTTAACAGCAACAGCTAGGAAACCCCCAGGGGGAGAAGGCTCAGAGCCCAGGGAATGGTAGTGAGACAACGATGCCTGGTCACAGGGAAAAGATGGAGCAGACTGGGAGGAGGAAGTGTCAGAAGCTGAAAAGGCAACTGGGTTTCGTGAGCAGAAAGAGACTCTGGCAGAGAGCGGTCCAGAATCAGAGGCAGGAGAGGAGGGGGGGGGCAGGAGACAGAGATGAGGCAGGCTGCCAAAGAATCCAGGGAGTCTCCCCCTCCTGCTGCGACCATCTCTCCCCCCTAGTGTTCCAGCACATGAAAAGGAATGAAGAGAGTGGAGCAAAGAGAGACAAGACACAAGAGCTTCAAGTTGCTAGAACCAGGGGAGGAGTTTTAGAAAGCTGTGAAAGTTTAGGGACCTTCAGTCCCCGCAAGACCTACTGGGTAGAGTTGCTGCCATCACTAGGCCTGAGTTGTTTTGTGGTTTTTTTGAATAAAGAGTTAACTTCACTGACACTGGTGTGTTGAGAGCCAGTGTGGTGTAGTGGCTAAGAGCGGTAGTCTTGCAATCTGGGGAACCGGGTTCGCGTCTCTGCTCCTCCACATGCAGCTGCTGGGTGACCTTGGGCCAGTCACACTTCTTTGAAGTCTCTCAGCCCCACTCACCTCACAGAGTGTTTGTTGTGGGGGAGGAAGGGAAAGGAGAATGTTAGCGGCTTTGAGACTCCTTAAAGGGAGTGAAAGGCGGGATATCAAATCCAAACTCTTCTTCTTCTTCTTTATTGCTTACCGACTCTTGACTCTGGCTCCTGACAACTAGATGGGAAAATAGTCTGACCAAGCATATAAATCTCACACCCTTCATTTCTAGCCAGTGGTCTGCTAGTGGGCCATTTGGCTATAATTTGGGGGGGGGGGGGAGAATGTATCATCCATCCAAATGACAAACTGGCCTTGCTTGTGATCTATTGCTGATCATGTATCATGATGACTTTTCCTTTTCAAATAACGCGGTGTGTAGGTAGGAATTAGGAAATCTCCATTTCTTAAAAAGGGCGTGCACACTTCTTGTTGCCTGTGAACTCTGGTTATCCCCGGTTAGCTATGTTCTCCTAATTTTTACAGCTTGTCCTTCTGTCACAATGGTGCTCTTTATGAGAGGTGAGAGTGTTTGCCGTGAACAAATGTTTGCAGAAAGCTGCCAAATGAGTCCAAAGTCTCCTTTGCTATTTTGGTCTTCTTCCAGCTATCCTATGACCATTATGCTGCCATTAGAGTGCATGTGCCTTTGCTTTCAAGAACAATGGGGGAAGAGATGCCAAAAGTCCTGGTCTTCCCACCCCATCTTTCCTTATTCAGAGATAGGATTTGGAAGATGGGAGACAGAACATGGGAACTGCAGATTCACACCCTGAGCTGACCTGTGAAGTCTGATCATCCCATTGAAAACCTGGTAATAAGGAGTGAGAAAGACGGCTAAGTCTGCAATCTAACATCCCTTTCTCAGGGGGCAAGTCCCATGGAACTGAATGGGATTTACCTCTAACTCAGAGATGGGGGTCCTTTGGCCCTTCAAATGTTGCTGGACTACAATTCTCATCATACTTGGCCATGCTGACTGGGGCTGATGGGAGCTGCAATCCTCCAACAACTGCAGACACTCCAAATGTCCCTATTTTCCAGGGACAGTCCTGGATTTCCAACCCAAAAATAGCTACAGTCAGGAAGCAGCCTCAGTGGTGCCTCTAACCATAAAAATGTCCAGGCCAGAGCATCAGCTCTCTGCAAAGTTAAAATGATTCAGGATGCTTCTATGTTTGGAGGACTGTGGTAGAGTGGATTTGGGGTTAGGAAACACGCCCCGCCTCTTTGCAGCCAGAGCAGAATGCTTCTTTGCCCCACGTCTGTAGGTAAATGGGTGTTCATCCCCTTACACATACACCCCCAGATAAAATCCTGCCATTCTTCCTTGTTTTCAATGCCTTGTATTTGTGTGTGTGTGTGTGTGTGTGTGTGTTTAAAGTGTATGTAATGTACATACAACCTGCTTGTAAAAACAAGACGTCGTGTTAGTCATAAACTGGGAGAGTCAGGTGTTTTTCAAGCACGCAATGGGTCGCAAGGTTATGCTTTTTGCTGTAAATTACTTCTCCAGCTGACCGCAGTGACTTTCCCCTGAAGACGCAAGGGAAGTACAGCGGTACCTCGGGTACAGACGCTTCAGGTTACAGACTCCACTAACCCAGAAATAGTACCTTGGGTTAAGAACCTTGCTTCAGGATGGGAACAGAAATCGCGTGGCGGCGGCGGGAAGCCCCATTACCTAAAGTGGTACCTCAGGTTAAGAACAGTTTCAGGTTAAGAATTCCTCCAGAAGGAAATAAGTTCTTAACCTGAGGTGCCACTGTAATCCAGAATGTGGCAGATAGACTGGCGACTGGGAATGGTCGCCAAGACCACATAACACCGGTCCTGAAAGACCTACATTGGCTCCCAGTACGTTTCCAAGCACAATTCAAAGTGTTGGTGCTGACCTTGAAAGCCCTAAATGGCCTCAGCCAGGTATACCTGAAGGAGCTTCTCCACCCCCATCATTCAGCCCAGACACTGACGTCCAGCTCTTAGAACCTTCTGGCAGTTCCCTCCCTGCGAGAAGTGAGGTTACAGGGAACCAGGCAGAGGGCCTTCTCGGTAGCGGCGCCCGCCCTGTGGAATGCCCTCTGACCAGATGTCAAGGAAATAAACAACTATCTGACTTTTAGAAGACATCTGAAGGCAGCCCTGTTTAGGGAAGTTTTTAATGTATGCTGTTTTATCATATTTTTAATATTTTGTTGGAAGCCGCCCAGAGTGGCTGGGGAAACCCAGACAGATAGGCAGGGTATAAATTATAATTTATTATTACTGTTGTTGTTGTTATTATTTAAGATGGATGCAGAGCATAGAAATAGCATCTTCCACTATTGCTTCTAGGCTCTGCAATGTTCTTTCTCTCATCCATCAGTCGCTTCAGGTGGTTTGGGCCACATTCACGCACTGTGATACCACTTTAAACAGGTGTGGCAGAGCGTTTTCAGGAGACTCCTATTTCCCCTCACAGGGATATAACTAGCAGGGTTTCCTGTCAAGGGATACTGATTGTTAAACCATTCTGAGAATTGGGCCTCTAGGAGGGGAATGAGGGGAGTCTCCTAGCAACTCTCAGCATCCTTAAGAAACCACAGCTCCCAGAATTCTTTGGGGGAAGAGCCATAACTGCTTGAAGTGGTGTCATAGTGCTTTAAATGCATGATGTGAATGGGGCCTTGGAAACACATTGGGTTGTACTCAACTAACTTTTGCTCAGAGTAGAGTCATTGAAATATACCGTATTTTTCGCTCTATAAGACGCACCAGACCACAAGACGCACCTAGTTTTTGGAGGAGGAAAACAAGAAAAAAAATATTCTGAATCTCAGAAGCCAGAACAGCAAGAGGGATCTCTGTGCAGTGAAAGCAGCAATCCCTCTTGCTGTTCTAGCTTCTGGGATAGCTGTGCAGCCTGCATTCGCTCCATAAGATGCACACACATTTCCCCTTACTTTTTAGGAGGGAAAAAGTGAGTCTTATAGAGCAAAAAATACAGTAAGTACCAAGGTTAGCCAGGCCTATTCATAGCAATGGGTCTAAACCCGTAGTTCCCAATGTGGGGCAATTTGATTTTTAAGGGGGGCAATTTGAGAATGTTTAGACCAAGTTAATAGCCTTTCAGGCTTCCTCCACATGAATAGGAGTTCACTTTTTGAATAAGAAGAATTATATGTTGGGGTGTGCGTGTGTGGCATCAGGATTTTGGTGGGGCATGGGCAAAAAAAGGTTGGGAACCACCGGTCAAAACTGAGCAGGATATGTGCAGTACATCTCCTATTTCCCCCCAGCTTTCCCATAATATTGAATCCTGTTATTTTATGTGTGTGTGTGAGTCTGTGCATCCCTAATAATATGCAATTGGGAGAGAAAGAGAGAGAAACTCACCCTCACCCCCACAACAGGTCTTCCATACCTGAACACTGGTTCTCCCTTGTATATTAAGGGTTGTGAACACTCAGTTTCTAGTAGAGAAACTGGCAGGTGGAGAAAAGTGCTTTGCCCTCCCTCAGCCTGCTATATTTCATCCTCCCCTGCTACTTCCCCCCTTCAGGACTTCCAGACTTCCACTTCCATTGCAAAGCAAACACAGAGACAGAAGAACAGTCAGGAACAATCTCCCTCTGGAGGTTGTGGATTCTCCTTCTTGGGAGGTTTTTAAGCAGAGGTTGGATGGACATCTGTCATGGATGCTTTAGTTGATATTCCTGCATAGCAGGGGGTGTGACCAGATGACCCTTGGGCCCCCTTCCAGCTTTATAATTCTATGATTCTATAACCCTTGCCAGAAAAAACACCCAAGCCTTGTGTAAAATGGCAGTTTCCCCCCTGTGGGTACAGCCTGCCCACTCCCTTTTTCCTAGACAGGGAAGCTGAAACCATAAACCTTTGTCCCTCTGGGAGCTCCCCTCTTTGTCCACAGGCAGAGAATCTCTTTCCCTGATGAGGATGAGTTGCTTCCAGCACTTTTTGTCATTCTTAGCTACTTCTATTCCACCTGAGAGGCCTGGCCCGGCATCTTCCCTTCTCTACTCCAAATATTATCCATATCCGACCATTAATTATTTCTAACATTCTCTAGTGGTTATGAGTGTCCGTGCACCTCCCCAAACTCTGTTAACCCCAGATCTGTAACAATATATATCAATAATTGCATATCCGAAACCTGTTTTGAATCTGGTATGGATCCAAATAGTAGTTTTAAAAAATGCGCTACTGTAAATTGAAAGAGGAACCCCCCCCCAACAGGCATTGAAGAGGCAAGAAAAGAGGAGCCTGTCTTATGTGTTGCATTCAGATGTTGTCATTTTAAGCCAATCAGAGACATACATTTTTGGTATAGCTTTTCTTGTAGGCCTTGCCAGCCTGGTGGTAGGAGCTTGTGAATTCCCAGAGGCCTAGTTTCTAGAGAGAGAGAGAAGGTCCTTTGGTAGTCAGTGTGAGTCTTTGTATTCTTTTTATCAATCTCATTTATATATTTGCGGAAGGATTTTTTTCCAAGTTCCCTTCTCCGGCCTCTGTTAATATGGTGGGGGTAACTTTTCCAATTAGCTGCTGCCTCCTAATCTCTCCCACGCAACACAATTTCTGTATAATTTTAAATCTGCTGGTGTATTGCAACACAGGGAAGCACTGGCTTCGTTGGCAGTCTGCAAACCAATTAAAAACCCTTAGAGGGAAAACAAATCCCAACATCCTTAGAGCTGCATATACGCCAGACAATAGAAGCACGACCCAAGAATCCTGGGAGCTGTAGGTTCTTAAGGGTGCTAGGAATCGCAGCTCTGGGAGGAGTAAACTGCAGTTCCCAGTTTTGGGGGGGGGGCGTGTAGGATGTGCTTTAATGTATGGTGATTAGACAAATTCATGGAGCCTAGAGCTGTCAACAGCTGCTCACCACAATGGCTGTGTTTTACCCCCAGTCTTGGAGGCAGTATGAATGAGTACCAGTTGCTGTGAATGACAAAAGCGGAGGGAGGCTGTTGTGCTCAGTTTCTGTTTGTGGGCTTCCCATAGACATCTGATTGGCCATTGTGAGGAAGAGGTTGTTGGGTTAGATGCAGTGCTAAAAACTCAGGTGTATAACCTAAGCGCCAAACGGCCCCTTAAACCTGGCACCTGGGCATCTTCACTTGATCACAAAGGGGCCAATAGCTAGCTGCAAAATGCATTTCAAATGCTGATTAGATGGTTTTGGGGGGCCTAATCCAGCAGCCAGGCTCATCTTATGGGTCAGCCAGGTTAATACCAGCCAGGTTATCCGTTTGCTTTTGTTTTGTTACTGTGTTCTCATTTTGCCTTTCTGCGTTGTGAACCGCCCTGTGATCTTCGGATGAAGGGCAGGAAACAAATTTAACAATAAGTAAATAAATATTCACACTTCCAAGAAACGATGACGAATCAAGAGTTTCGGGTGGGTGGAGGCATCTCTCCCTCCTTTGTATCAAACTACAGGTGAGTGATTATTACTCAAGAACAAGTGATGTGTTTGACTACAGCTGCCTTCATCCCTGACCACAGGCCCTGTTAGCTGTGGCTGATGGAAGTCAGAAACGAAAGCTGCTCTCCTGCTCTTCTTCCCCCTGATTCCTTCTTTGTTGTTGGGGTGGGAGCTTCTCCCAAACACTGCTGGGAAACACCCGCAAGGAAAACTACTTACTCTTGAAGCTCTACTTCTTGGAGGGGGGGCAAGCGACAAAGTTGGGCCTGAATTGTGATTGATTGGGACGGAGTTAAGGAAAGATGTGGTTTCAGCCATGCTGCACAGAGAAGCAGAACCTCAGAACAGCCCAGGTGGATCAGGCTAAACACCCATCTAGGGCAGCTTCCACTTCTCACAGTGACCAGCCAGATGCCCATGGGAAGTCACCAATCAGGGCCTGAGTGCCACAGCCCTCTCATGACTTGTGATTCCCAGCAGCTAGCTGACCATGTATGCCAGAGGCAGCCAAAATGGCACCCTCCATATTTTTGCCATACCCTCATTCCCACCAGCCCCGGTCAATCCAGGAATGACGCAAGCTGTATTCCGACAATATCCAGAGGGCACTATGTTGGCTAACCTTGATGTTATACACACACATATATAATATCTAAGTTTACCTTTGCAGTGCAGGCGTTAAACCTTGCAGTTTTTGAGGCCTCTCAGTTTCTCTGCGCCGGACTTGCCCGTTCTTTCTCTAAAGAACGATGAAAATAATCCTGTTCCACTGCCTTACTTGTTGCATTCTTCTGCTGCCTATTAATGGTGAGTGGTCTTCATTAAACCTTATTTACATGGGCAGATCCAGGCTTCGGGATGGGGAGCTTCTTGGGCAGAAAGACCATAAATGGGGCCCCAGCTGTAACCCCTATTTTTTGCTCTCAGGCTTTCCTCTGCAGTTGACCCATCTCAGCTACAGAGGCATAATGTGCATATGGGTCTCTGTTTCCACTCCCCCTCCTGCCTCCAAAGTGGGTCCTCCTGACTTCTGTGGACCCAGGGCCACCACCCAGCTGACCCACGACAAAGCCCCCAGGTTGGAGCCCTACAGTTCCTTCTGTAGCGATCACCCGCTCTTTCTTTCTGCTTCCAGAAGCTAGGAATTTATCATGTGCAAAGTGCGACCTTGGAGAGGCCACATGCAAGATGATTCATTGCCCGCATAAAGAGCTAGTGTGTGTTACCCTATCGACGTTCAACACGTTAGGTGGGTGCAATTGTTGGCAAATGCCGTAGGTACTCCCTGAGTAGGCTTCTGGTCCTTCTCCACTAGGGAGGAATGAGTTCAAATCCCTGCTCAGCCTCAGCGTTGGTTGGGTGAGTGACTTAAAGCCGTAAGAAGAGCCTGCTGGATCAGGCCAATGGCCCATCGAGTCCAGATTCCTATGGGAAACCAGAAAAAAGCACAAGAGCACTCTCCCGCTCCTTTGGTTTCCTGCAACTGGTATTCAGAAGCATTGCACCCTACTAGGAAAGCTAACCGACACGAGCATGAGGACAAGCAAAGGAGGACCCCTTCACCCCGGTGTGGCTCCCCTGTATCACATATACAACACAACAAGGCAGTGACCTGTGCCCCACAACAGCATATGCATCGATATGGCTAATCTGACCCAACAACGCCCCTGCCTGGCATACATACAAAGAAACTACACTGCAACCAACCAGACACAACTGTCCAAGCTCTGGACCCCATAATCTCTTGCAATGACAATAAAAATGAACAAATTTATAAATAAAGGACCTACCCGTGTGATGCTCACACAAAGACCCTGCACAGGCATTACGCAATAGAATGAAATATCATTATTATCCCCCCATCTCTCTCCCTCCCTCCACTCCCCTCTCTTTTCCTCCAATGCCACAGTATCTGTGGCAATAGTGTCTGATGGCACTCTCTGAATGGAAAGTAGAGGTGCTATATGTGTTTGTTTATTGGTTTTGTGGCACAAAAAAGCTGCAGTAAAAACCAATGAAAAGATGATGATGAAGAAGAAGCACAATCTGCTTCCGATTGTGGAGCCAGAGCATAGCCATTATGGCTAGTGGCCATGAATTTGCCTAATCCTCTTTTAAAGCCACCTCATTTTGTGGCCATCATTGCCTTCTGTGGGAGCGAGTTCCATAGTTTTAACCACGTGCTGTGTGAAGGTGTACTTTCTTTTATCCGCCCTGAATCTTCCAAACAAATTTGTGAGGGAGAAGCCTTTCAGCGGTTGCTGACTCTGATGGGAATGTTCTACCTCCTCTGTCGGAGGCGGTGTGATCCTGAATTCTAGTTGCTGGAAACCTCAGGAAGGGAGGGTGCTCTTATGCTCAGAGCCTGCTTTCAGGCTTCCCATAGGTTTTGCCCCGTGAGAGCAGGATGCTGGGCTACACGTGCCATTGGTCCGATCAGAGAAGGCAGTCCCTGCTGATAGGCTTTTGATCCAATCAACATGACATTTCTCCCATGCTCAGGAGGAATAGTCACATCCTCTTTTTCTCCAGGCAGAGGTGTCAGCCCCACTGGAATGTACAAAAGCTGCATCAACCGCAGTGCCTGCAAACCAGGAGCCTTCACGCTGAGCACATCCACGGAGAGGCAAATCCGGAGCAACATAGCCTGTTGTGGAACTGCTGGATGCAACGAAGAACTGGTTCTAAGTAGTGAGTGTTGATTGAGCTTGCAGAGTGTTTCAAAGCGGGGTGTGTGTGTGAGAGTGTGTGTATGTGTGCCTTTGGTAGCTTCCCTTTTGAGGACAGTGGTGGGCCATGAGGTTCGAGTTGGCAGGTTCATAAAGCAACCCTAATGTGGATGCAAATCTGCAATGAGTGACCTTGAACCAGTGACCTAAGGGAGTTCTCAGAAGACGTCTCCCCCCCCCCCCCAATGAGCCACCATCCAGATCTGGCCAAAGAAGGGAATTTATTATATTATAAATGCAAGGAAATATTATTATTTAAATGCAAAAATTGATCTGTGAATTTAATTTTAATATATTTCCAAAGATTATATAAATATATCTAAATAGTTGCACAATGAAAGATGCACAGTTTCCTGTTTGTACTCAATATGCCATTGATCAGGCTTCCTCAACCTTGGCCCTCCAGATGCTTGGCCTACAACTCCCTAGTTAGCGGGACATGTGGTCAGGGATGATGGAAATTGTAGTCTCAAAACATCTGAAGGGCCGAGGTTGAAGAAGCCTGCCATTGATGAAGCTACAATGCATTCTGTTCTCCTAGTTAAACTTCCTGATCTGCACTCCCAAATAATACCTTATTTTATTATACTTCTATCAATAAATATGGGTTTGCTGACTCCTGTCCTTTATTATTCCAATACAAGGCAAACCTCACATCACAGGAAAGAAAGGAGTCATGTACTACCTTCCATCCTTTTTTTGGATTTCAGGGCTGTGTAACAACAAAAATTAATGCCACAGTTCAAGAACCAAAGCAGGACCCCACTAAAATCAAGCAGCGAACAGACCCCTTGAAAGCAGGCTAGGATTTGCAACTGGTTAAAATGCCCGGGTAAATAAAAAAACCTGTATTTTCCTGATGCTAAAAAGATAGCAAAGAAGGTGGCATGCAAATCTCGTTGGGGTGAGTGTTCTGCAACTGGTACCTCTGCTGAGAAGACCATCTCCCATGCCACTGAAGAGCATTTGTTTGGTGAAGGAGGCTTTCGGAGAAGGGTCTCAGCAGAAGACCTCAATTCATGGAAAAGTCCTTAGTTCAGTGGTAGACCACTTTCCTTGCAGAAGGTCCCTGGTTCAACTCCTGGCATCTCCAGGAAGGACTTGGGAATGTCCCCTGCCTGGAATTAGGACTGTGTGATATCTGGTCTTCAACATCACGATATATCACCAACTAAACATAGCAACATACCGATATTTCCTGACGTCTGAAATAAGGATGGAGCTATGTAGAGGCATTAACTGGCTTCTCGGTTTTCCCCACATTGAGATTTTTGCATAACTCACACAAATCATGATTCGTGATACATCATGAAACCAATATCCTGATGTGGACTTCAAACCAGTTTGGGACAATCTATCACCCAGCCCAAGCTGGAACCCTGGAGCACCTCTGGCAGTCAGTGCAGTCAGTGCTAAGCTAGATGGTGCAATGCTCTGACTATATGAGGCAGCTTCCTATATCTGCAGACACTACTGGTCTGTTGCAGTTTGGGCTTTTCTCATGCCCCCTGGCACTGTGTCCTTCTCAGGCATCTCCAGACATGCCTAAAACCCCAGAGAGCTTCTGCCAATCAGTAGACAATCCTGAACTAGATAGACCAGTGGATCTGGCTCATTCTTGGGGGCAACCTGGCCCATGGAGTGTCATGTGTTGGAGGCGATCTGTTCTCATCGCTGGTCCACCTGCAACGTTCTTCCCTAGCTGAAGCTTCCAGGCCAGATCCAAGGGCAGCCCCATATAGAGTATGCTGCAGTAATCTAGCCTCGAGACTACCAAAGCACAGACTACAATTTACGTGGGTTTTAGGTTCTGGGGATCACAGCTAAAGCCAAAATTGCGTATGGTCAGGACACACTGAGTTTCAATGGCAGGTGGGATTGCCAGAGTCTCTTTTCCCTCCCCCTATTATTATTATTATTATTATTATTATTACAAGGCTCATAAAGCTGAAAGTGCACAAGTTAAATGTGAATACGTTTGGGGCTTACCGTGTTTGCTTAGCTCCATGGGCTGAGTCCGTTTCATCAGAGCTACCTCTCGCTGCCCGCACTCACGTGAGATCTTCCTCTGATTGTTTTCCAGTGACTCCTGCGAGTTCTACCAAAAACGGGTTGACTTGCCCAGGGTGTGAGAGTTTTAACCGGGGCCCTTGCCAGGCCCACGAGCGCGTCGAATGCACCGGAATCGAAGAAAAGTGCATTTCCCTTGTTGGGCTATACGCTGGTATTTCTTCACACACACACACACACACACACACACACACACACACACACTGCTGTTACTGGGAGCTTTCCAAGGAGCTTTGTTGAAAGCCCTTAAAGATGGCTTCTGCCTTACCCTTAATTTTCCCCTTTTCCACCTGGGTTGTGGGTGGAAAGTAGGATGAACCTGGGAGGGGGGGCAAGGAGGAATCTTTTATCCACAGCCCTTAGCTTGTGAAAAAGGCAACAGGACTCTGTGAGACTTAGGTCAAAGCCACACCCTGCATTTCAAGAACTCTTGTACCACTTTGACAGTCGCAATGAGTCTTTGCAACTGTAGTTTGTTAAGAGTGCTGGGCACTGTAGCTCTTTGGGGTCAATATGCTTAAGAAACTACCGTCCCCAGGATTCTTTGGGGGAAGGTACAACTCTTAAAGTGGCATATGCATGTGTTAAAAGTAAAGTAAGGAGTGGATGTGATTTCACTACACACCCTCAAATTGACTTTATGATCACTGGACACACTTATGACCACCACTCTGTGTGTGTGTGTGTTTAAAAAAACAGTCACCCCATGTCCCTCTTTGCCTCCTACTACCAAACGGTAAGGCTGGGATGAAACTTCTCCAGAAAGAATGTCCAAATCAAAATTAAGGATGGGAGGCAAGTGTAGACAGGGAATAGGCTTCCCAAAACTTTGCCCAGCCTAGTACTTTTCACCACAGACAACACTTCCAGGGGCTGGTGCATGCCATTTCCCCCACAGAAATCTCAGAAGTCCCCTCAGAGTGACTATTATTCTTTTCTTTTAAGTTTTAGATCCCACCTTCCTTTTATTTTCACTTTATCATTATTTTTGCTTCCTGTCCCATCTTCCTTTTCTTCCTATATACATATAAAAGTAAGGCTGTCGTCATGCTGTAATTTGCACGGCCGCCCATAGGCAGCATGATGACAGAATGAGAGGCAGGAAGTGACGAAGGAAGCAACACGGGTGGTAGTGGCCCAGGTGAGCTGTTTAAAGGGGCTTCAGAGAGAAGTTGGACAAACTGCTGTCTTCCCATCGCTGCAGCCGCACGACCCCAGTAAGCGAGATTTTGGAGGGGAGGCAGGGGCAACATTTTCCCATTTCGCCTCAGGCAATGAAATGAGAGGGGCCATCCCTGCTGAGTGGTGACCCAGAAAGAGCTCCAGGTCCATTCCTGCTCTTTCTCCCGCACTTGGCTTTCTAAGTCTATCTGCTTTCCAAACCTATGCTTCACCTCTGGCTGCTGCCTTCTCCCTGACTTCTTCCCTCTTTTATAGTATGCTGTTGGGGGAACCTGTGAGCTGTGAGGCTCTGCAGACACCAGATTCAGCTGGGTCAAGCCCCCGCTGCAATTAGACTCTGACACAAACCGTCATATGCAGGGGAAAACAAGCTAGGTTAGAAAGGGGACCTTCTCTTCCTCTCATTTGCTCCTCTCTCTCTGCAGGTTTACCGGAACAAAACTTCTCCGTCAAAGGCTGTGCAACTGATTCAGCTTGTTCCTTGGATGTAAATGACCTTGTGCCCTATGCAGGAAAACTCTACATTGTGACTGAGTATGCAGTTTGCACTGATGGGCAAACTGAGGATTATGGCCCTTCTGCAGCCATCCAGCTAACTGGGTCCCCCTTTGTAAACGTTATTGCTTTCTTGAGTTTCTCTGTGTTTGCATCCTCACCTGTGTAACAATCCTATGTGCCGAGGTATCGAGAATTATAACGTTACATTTTTTCTTACTCATGATCAGTGTCTTCATCTTTTTTCTTCAAGGAGGAATGCACTAATTTTCAGCATGAACTTCCATTCCTCCATATTTCTCTAAAATCTCTAAAACCTTACACTTGCCTGCCAAGGCCCCGTGACCTCGCTGCTCCCTAGATAATAAATTACCAGACAAGACAGCAGCATATAGTTTGGGTTCAAATAGGCCACAACTTTTATCAAGTACAGGTGTGAAATGTTTGGCATTGGGTGAAGCCATTTTTTCCCCCTCAGACCATCTGTTGAAGTGCATCTAGGGGTACTCCTGAGAGGGTCCCCATTAGAGGAGCTTGGACGCGGGTGGCACTGTGGGTTAAACCACAGAGCCTAAGACTTGCCGATCAGAAGGTCGGCGGTTCGAATCCCCGCGACGGGGTGAGCTCCTGTTGCTCGGTCCCTGCTCCTGCCAACCTAGCAGTTCAAAAGCACCTCAAAGTGCAAGTAGATAAATAGGTACCGCTCCGGCGGGAAGGTAAACGGCTGGACCTAATGATCAAGAGTCCCTTTACCTTTACTTTACGGACCTAGCTGCCACCTGGGCGTCAGACAGATGCAACTCCTTGCGGATCCCTTTATAACAGGATAGCCTTAACCAAGGTGGGGCAGGCAGAGTCTATAGCCTCCCCTCTAGCCAAGACTAAGGCTTACCCAATGCCTAATGATTGATTTGAGTTAGGTGAAAGCCAGTTGGCTGGTGCCAACTGCCAGGTAAAAAAATCCCTGTCCGGCCCTGAATACAGCGGCCCACGAGGTAAAGAGCAAGGTCATAGCTTGAAAGGAAAAACATAGGATAAAGGGAGGCAGGGTGGGAGATGTGATGAAAAAACAGGCAGTAGCAAACAGGAGGAAGAGGAGGACCAAGGGGACCCCGGGGTTAGCCATGGGACCCTGGCTGGGCTGTGGACTTGAGTAGGTACCCAATGATGCCAACTGCAGATGCTGACCCTTCCAGGGGCTACAACCCTGCCATCATTCGCAAGAAAGCCAGGGAGCTGTGATATGGGAAGCACCAGTGGTTTTTATTGCCAAGCAGTAAACAAAGCACTTCTGGTTTACGAGTTGGACTACGGACCTAGAGGAAAGGTCTTAATTCATACCAGCTGAACAGCAGCAGCAAGGACCAGGGAGCCACTGCAGCTCAGCTCTCTGCGACTGGAGGAGGAGTTGACTGGAGATGAGTTGAGCCATCGATAAATTCAATGTCAAGGGAGACGCTCCTTTGGTTCAGCCCTCTCTCGACTGTGCCAGTCCAAGACATCCCTGAAGCAAAGCCCCAAATGGAAGGTCCCCCACCTGTTGGGGGTGGAGTTGGGGAACTTCAGGCTCAGGGGATAAATGTGGCCCCTGAAGTCTCCCTCTCTGGCCCTCAGAACTCTCCCCTGGCCACGCCCACCCCTGGTACTTCTTTGCACCCCAAGAGCTTTTCCTAGGTGGGACGTGTCCTTGAGCTCTGAACGCCTCTTGCTCATCTAGGTGGGAAAAAGGAAGGGGTGTGCCACTAGGGGGGGAAGGAACCAGCCTCCACTACAAAGCTAAAAAATCCTCTCTCGTGCCCCACCCACACCTGGCATGTGGCCCTTGGCAGGTTGCCCAGAAGATAATGCAGCCCTTGGGATAGAAAAGCATCTCCATCCCGCACTGGGGCCAGCTTTAAAATCTTGCTATCCTTTTCATGCACCAAATCCTGCATCTGCCCACTAAGGTGGGCAAATGTCCTGTTTTAAAGAACATGGTCCTCAAGTGGAAGGGCTCTCAGACAACAGGACTTTGCTCTAACCCTTCATTGGAGGTTTTAAAGCAGAGGTTGGAGGGCTATCTGTCCTGGATCGCAGAATCGCAGAATTGTCGAGCTGGAACGGGTCCAACCCCCTGGAATGCAGGAATCTCGGCTAAAGCATCCATGACAGATGACCATCCAACCTGTGCTTAAAAATCTACAAGGAAGGAGAGTCCACAATCTCCCGAGGGAGACCATTCCACTGTCAAACAGTTCTTAGTGACATAAAGTTCTTCCTGATGTTTAGTCGGAATCTCCTTTCTTGTAACTCGAAGCCATTGGTGTGAGTCCTACACTCTGGCGCAGGAGAAAACAAGCTTGCGCCATCTTCCATGTGAAAGCCCATGAGATAGCTGAAGATGTGAGATGTGTGTCAAATAATATGTAAGAGGTGTCTCAAACGGACCTAAAGGTTTGCATCGTGCATCATGTTTGCCATAAATTTTATTGTCAGAATCCACCATTCATTCCAGGAAGTCCTTGCACCCTAGGAACGCATTGCACAACACAATAAGACAGGCATCTCCACCCAGTTGCTTTACAGGTATTTATACTACACAATTACTGCATTTCATTGGAGCCATTGCCTCAGTTACGTTATTGCAGACGCTATCTATAAAATGCCCTCTACACATAAATTTGGGCACCAGAAGCACTCAAGCTCAGCCTTGTCCCTAGCCCTACCTTTTGACACCATGGAGCCTCTCCTTGTGCTCTGCCTTCTTTCGCCACTCTTAGTTGCCTCTCAGGATCCACGTAAGTTATTTATCATTGATCACATCCATTCTCCTACTATGCTGTTAGGGACAAAATGGAAGGCCAGGGCTTTGGAATGACATATCAACTGGGCCATTTGATGCTAATCTAGGAGGGTTAAAAACTGTCTTTCTTGGGCCTGCCCATAAAAAGCAGCTCTAGAGTGAGAAACTAGGGTGATATCTGCTGTTCCCATAAATTCTTCTTGTTGTGAGACTTTTATGGGTTTGCTGAGAGTTTGTTTGGACCCTGGGTGAGAACCCGGAGGCTGAGGGGAAGGGTGTGTCAGAAGGAAAATGAATGTGTGTTTTTGTAATATTTTGTTTGTCTGTTTTTGCCTCAGCTTTTTGTACACCACTTAGATATATTTTTAATATAGTAAGTGGTATAGAAATTCAATAATCAATCCACCAGTAATCAATCAAGGGCTAGTGTCTGTGTTTGGACTTCAAGACTAGCACTTCAGTGGGCGGATTTGGCAACAAGGAGACTGGTAGTAATCTGTCTGGAGATCAAACCACTGCTATTAGAACAACTGTTAAGCTTGCTGTAAATTTTAAAGGCAGTGGCTCAAATATGCAGTGAGTTTTATTCAGCTAAGTCCTGCTCAGAGTATATCACAACAAATGAACCTAAGTTATGTCCACTGACTTCAATGGGTCTACTCTGAGTAGGACTACCACTCAAGATGCATATGCTGCCTGACATCTAACCAGCCTAGTGCTGTTGCCTCGATAGTTTCCTGCTCCCAGTTGTCCTTCTCTTGGCTTTCTCAACAAACTCAGCATGCTGCAGGCGGAACTGGGACTGGCAGAAATTATGCCACTTTTGATGGCAGAGAAAATGGGTGCTTGCAGTACACCATCTCTATACTGCACACAAATATCAGCTGTGCATCTTAAGTTCACAGTAGCAGCATGTGAAGATGCTTACCTGAACAGGTCTGGGCTGGATTGGAGCCATGCAGTTCCCCATTCCATGCTCCTGCCGAGGCATCTGTATAATCCCCATCTTTCCATCACCGTGTCTCAGTGCCATCCAAGGATAACTTCATGCTTCCAACCCACCACAGGCACCACAGCTACTAGTTTGATTGGCAGGCTTTCTTCCAAGGAATAGGCTAGTATTGTCTATATAGCTGCCCATTCACTGCAACCATCTATGGGGTGTCCCCCCCCCCCCCGTGTTGCTGCATGTACTGGAGGCAGTGCATGAAGGATAGTTAGACACTTTCCGACATCGTACACATTTTGTCGAGCTAAAACCTTTGTTTTGTTCTATTCTATTTTTTGCTGACATTCCTGAAGGATACATATCTGATTTCATTTCTGAGAACTGTTGAACAGTTTATTGTTAAAGTTTTATGGCTGTATGCTGCTATAATCTTTAGTAGTTTATAATCCATATAATATAAAGGAATACTCTTTAAAAAAAAAATGGAACAATGGAAAATTCCCAACAGATCTTTTCCATATTGGGAGCAATAACAAGTAATTTGGAAGTCCAGATTCCAGGGAGAACACTGAATGAGTGGAATTTTTGGAAAGGATCTCTAATGATGACCAGGATATGCCATTGGCAGAGATGATAGGAATTGTAGTCCCAACAACATCTGAAGGGCCACACAGACTCATTTCTGACTTGAGCCACCCAATTAAGAAAATTAGCAATCAGTTTAGGCCTGACGAAAGAAGTGCTTCCTCTTGCACAACAATCCATAGCCACCTTCTAAAACTCACTGTCACAAGGTTGGGTGGTGTGTACTGCGTTAGATGGAACGAAAGCAGGATTAGATAAATCCATGTAGGTTTCTGGCTACATCACGAACTCAATGCCAGTAGCTCCATGCTGCCATTCAGGCAGGGGAAAGCCAGGATTTATTGGCAATGGTCCCCAGTGGGATCAGGGGAGCTCACTGCACCCCACTGTGCTGCTCAAGCCCATGTCTGCCAACTTGAAAGGCAGATCGGGTGCAATCTGGGAGTGTCCTTGCCATGGACAAGCCTCCATCTGTGGCATGATTTGCGGTTGGTTCCTCCATAATTCGGACAATTGGCATGAATCAAGAGGTGCTCCTGGACTGACATATGCTAATAGGCTACAATCAATCAGCTGCCAAAAGGACTGGGCTTGGCTTTTTGAAGGTAGCTGAATGTTTTCTTAGAAGTTTGAGAATCCTTACAACAGCCAAGAAAGAAAGGGAGAGGACAAGGTGCTTTGTGCATTCTTATGCTTTCTTATGGTTTTAACTGTGTGCCAAGGAAGAACTCCAGACCGGAATTTTAATGGCAGAGTTTGGATATGTACTCTGTGAGTTATTTATGGCTGCGGCTCGTACACTAGTCTGTAAACAGTGGAAGGAATGGAATGTGACCTTGTACCATCCAGATCATGGGTAGCCAAACTAAGGCCTGGGCTGGAACCAGCCCAATTGCCTTGTAAATCTGGCCCACGGACAGTCCGGGAATCAGCGTGTTTTTACATGAGTAGAATGTGTCCTTTCATTTAAAAAGCATCTCTGGGTTATTTGTGGGGCCTGCCTGGTGTTTTTACAAGTAGAATGTGTGCTTTTATTTAAAACGCATCTCTGGGTTAATTGTGGGGCATAGGAATTCATTCATTTCCATATGATGACAATATGCTTTTTCTTCTTTGCTTCCTAGTTCTTCCCCAAATTTCTAAATTCCTTTTTATTTCTTTTCCAAATTTTCTCATAATTGTCTTTAAATATGTTAATATGTATGTATATTTATCTCCGTCATCTGCCCCCTTATTTTTTCTGAGGTATTTAACCTCTCCCATTGTCCTCATTGTCCTCTCAAGGGGGGGGGGGGGGAGGCTCCTCCAATCATAGAGCCACAGCAGAACTTCTCCCATTATATTTGTTGTCTTCACTCTGATATACGGTAATTTTGTTCAGCCTTTACTTTCTTCTTCCAGCCCTTAAGTGTCAACAAGGAATTGAAGGTTCTGAGGTTTCAGACTGTGACAGTGGTTTGGATGCCTGCGTGGTCATCAAGGACGAGAGCACAATGTTTGGTAAGAAAGATGTTGGCCTTACCTGGTGGCATGCTCCAGTGTTCTAGAGCAGAATTCCCTTTTAAGCTGAGGGCCACATTCTGTTTTGAGGGCCACACACCTGACTGGGCAGGGTCATTAGCAAAAGTGGGCAAAGCAATAAATGTAAATTTTAGCTTGATAGGCTAGGTTCTGCCCACAAACACCCATCTCTCTTTTCCATCCAGTCAAGGAAAACAAGAATCATTGTCAGATTTCAATGACAAATACCAGCCAGGCAAAGACACTCAAGGAGGATGTAAAACGAAGTTGGTAAGGGGTATAGATTGGGCCGGTTCTGAAGGGTCAGATACAGAAAGAGGTTGCCTTTGGTCTGCAGTCCTGAGGTTCTTCACCATTGATCTGGAACTTCCAAAGCTTACTTCAGCAAGATGGAGGCGCTTGTACTCCAGCAAGCCATACTCCCTTGGGAGAACTTGGAACAGATGGAAGGGGAAGGCAGAGCAGAGACAATGGAGTTAGGCAGAGAGTGAAGGATTCTGGGGAATGGGCTCTCCTGACCATTTGTCTTTTTTCTCTTCCGGTAAATAGGTGTCAGCTTCAATACAAAGTTCTATGATTGTGGAAAAAGAAATTCTTGCGCCAATGCTTTTGCCATCACCGTAGGAGACGGGACATATTTGCACCACAGCTCTGCTTGCTGTGCTGAAGATGGGTGCAACAAAGACTTAGAGTGGGGAGGTAAGTCATCACCTGCCCCTCTGATATCAGAATTGCAAACCTGGACCCCTCCAGAAGTCCTTTTTATAGTGCATTCAGGATGATTTGTGCCCATGAGGCTATTGGGCCAGTCACACACAATTCCACTCTCAATACTGTTTGCATGTGCAGAGGTATTGGGGTGGTCATACTGCTTCATTTCCAATCAGTGCACATCCCATTACTTCCTGCTGAAAGCCCATCACCTTTCATGCCACAAATGTCCTGGTTTATTTTCGTCCCACTTCTGTTGCTCCACAGCCCCTCCAGTCAGCAGTAATGCAGTAGGAAACACCACAGGACAAATGAAACCAGGAGAAATCCATCACCAATGCAGTGTTATAGTTTGAAGAACATGTTGCACAAATGAACCCGCAATAAAAGTCTGGTGGGGCCTCGGTTTCAGAATGATGAAAACATTCTCAATTAGCTTTTGAAACTTGGCAGGAACAGGGTGGAGTGGAGGAGGTTTTGGTACCTCCACACCTTTCATCCTAACGCAAGACAGGAAAGGTGTCAAACCTGTGTCTCTAGACCTCATTCTTTCATTCTGACAAAGAATATGCTAACAAAGAGCTGGGGGGGGGGGAGAGGACTCAGTGGGTGGTTTTGTGAATGCATCAGGAAGGCTGCGGCTGCTGTGTCTGTGTGAAGCAGGCCTGTCAATGATCCAGCGGGGCTCTTCGGAGATTCTTATGTAAAAACTTTCCATATATGACAATTTGCTTCTTTCTTCTTTGCTTCCTAGCTCTTCCAACTACTTGGACTGAGAATGGGCTCACTTGCCCAAAAGGATGTTATGCTCAGACGGTGAATGATTGCGCGAATACACCAGTCTCATGCAGAGATGCTCAAAACAGTTGCATCAATGCAACAGGAAGCTCTGGTAACCCTGAAGGGACTTAGCAAGGGAGGAGGAGGGATTCTGTGGGGTGGGGGGAGCAGGTGGGAGGGGAATGCTGCCTCTGGATGATCCAGAGGTGGACCAACCGTCAGGCAAGATGAGATGACTCAGGTGGCAGAACAAGAGACTTGCAGCCCTGACTCTTGGGGAACCATCTTCCAGGATGTTCTCTGATGCAAGCATCATTGAAATGAACAGGTGTTGTACCAGAGCATGGTGGGATTGCACCCATGATAACGTGCTAATGGCATGTGTGCATCGTTCTTTGGAGTGCTAAAGTGTCAGGAGTGTGTGATTGAGTCTGGGCCCATTCACATAAGTCCTTTTCATTTGAGTAGAACTTGGGACCATTCAATCAAGCTAAATGTTGGAACATTCCTGATGACCAAAAGAAAATATTTCTTTGCCCAGTGCATAGTTAAATAATGGGAATTGTCCCATGAGATGTAATAATAATAATAATAATAATAATAATAATAATAATAATAATAAATTTTATTTATACCCCACCCTCCCCAGCCAAGGCCAGGCTTAGGGTGGCTAACAACCAATAATAAAAACATGTTGATTAAAATACAATTTAAAAAACAAGATTAAAATACAACATTAAAACATTAGGATGCAGCCTCTTCACAGGAGGAGAAAGGAAAAAGAAAGAGGGGGAGGGAATCAAACTGATTCTAAGCCAAAGGCCAGGTGGAACAACTCTGTTTTACAGGCCCTGCAGAAAGAAATCAGATCCCGCAGGGCCCTGGTCTCATGAGACAGAGCGTTCCACCAGGCCGGAGCCAGTGTTGAGAAGGCCCTGGCTCTGGTTGAGGCTAATCTACCGTATTTTTCACCCTATAGGAGGCACCGTCCCATAAGGTGTTTTGGGGGGGGGAACAGTGGCGTAGCGTGGGGGTGCAGGGGGGGCCGGCCGCACCGGGCACAACATCTGGGGGGGGCGCGCTCGCACTCGCAGCTCTCTGCCCCTACCTGGCTCACTCTCTCTCACTGCAGTGCTGGCTGTGCAAATCCGATCCGAGCCGCTGGGTCGCCGTCCACTGTGGAGGGGGTGGGTGCCAGGCGTGCGGTGCAGAGAGAGAGCGAGGGACTATCTGGGGGAGGGACAGTGCAGCGGCCGCCCAGCGCAGCGCTGAGCGTGGGAGAGAACCACACCAGACCAGGCCAGGCAGCAGCAAGAAGAAGCTGGCAGCGGCGGCAGGTTAGGGGTTAGGGGGCGCAAATTACTTGCCTTGCCCCGGGTTAGGGGGCGCAAATTACTTGCCTTGCCCCGGGTGCTGACAACCCACGCTACGCCGCTGGGGGGGAATAAAGGAAAAAAAATTATTTTCCCCCCAGGCGCGGGAGGAAGCTTCCCCTGACCCCAGCCCCCAAACAGGCAGCTCTCTGCAAGCTGTGGGAGCCCAGCGCTGGCTCCCGCTGCTTGCGGAGAGGTCCGCGAAGCCTGGACGCGCTGAGCTCAGCACGTGCAGGCAGTGGCGTAGCGTGGGTTGTCAGCACCCGGGGCAAGGCAAGTAATTTGCGCCCCCTAACCCGTGGATTTTAGTAGGGGCAGAGAGCTGCGAGTGCGCCCCCCAGATGTTGCACCTGGTGCGGCCGGCCCCCCCTGCACCCCCCACGCTACGCCACTGCGCACAGGCTTCAGCATGCAGGCAACTCTCCGCAAGCAGCGGGAGCCCAGCGCTGGGCTCCCGCTGCTTGCGGAGAGGTGCGCGAAGCCTGGAGAGCGAGAGGGGTCGGTGCGCACCGACCCCTCTCACTCTCCAGGCTTCAGCGAAAGCCTGCATTCGCCCCATAGGACGCACACACATTTCCCCTTCATTTTTGGAGGGGAAAAAGTGCGTCCTATAGGGCAAAAAATACGGTAACTTCCTTAGGGCCCGGGACCTCTAGGGTGTTGCTGTTTATGGACCTTATGGTCTCCGTGGGGCATACCAGGAGAGGCGGTCCCGTAGGTACATGATCATGTAGTGATCATGGCCACCACACTGAATGGCCTTCAAAAATGTATTAGAAATATTTATGAAGGATAAGGCTGCCAATGCCTATTAGCCAAGAGGGCTGTGTTTTACCAGATGATTCTGAATACTATTGACTGATATGCAGAGTTAGCACACAGCTTGGAGGCTTTCAGCTTCTGAATACTTGTTAGGAGAGGAGGCTTACCTTGATGCAGTCACACAGAGAAACACTTGGCATGGAAGAATAAGTAATATGCTTACTTGCAAGCCACATTGTGAACATAAAATAGGGCAGTGATGGTTGTGAGAACCAAATATGCCACCTTGAGTTACGAGGGGTAAAGGTGGGGTCCCTTTTTCAGACAGAAGGTGTTTTTTAAAAACAACAACAACAACAACAACAATAAAAATAAATTATGCCTATGTTCACTGCCCCAGGCTCTTTTGAGAGGGAGGGTAGGATATAAATTCAATAACTAAAAAAAATTCCTTCTTAGAGGTTAGATGCCAGTGATGGGTGGAGCAGAATCAGAAGTGGGTGGAGCAGGAAAAAATTACCGTATTTTTTGCTCTATAAGACTCACTTTTTCCCTCCTAAAAAGTAAGGGGAAATGTGTGTGCGTCTTATGGAGCGAATGCAGGCTGCGCAGCTATCCCAGAAGCCAGAACAGCAAGAGGGATCGCTGCTATCACTGCGCAGCGATCCCTCTTGCTGTTCTGGCTTCTGGGATTCAGAATATTTTTTTCTCTTGTTTTCCTCCTCCAAAAACTGAGTGCGTCTTATGGTCTGGTGCGTCTTATAGAGTGAAAAATACGGTACCTATTTCGCATGCTCAACATAAAGACATCTTTATGCTCTGAGTGCTGAGCATGATGCAGCATCAGTGGCTCCTCCCAAGCATGAGAGAGGTAGAACCACAGCCATTGAAGCTGCGTGGCACTCAACCACCTCCTGGTGTCGCACGTGTGATGCGCATTGCATGTATGATGTCATAGGCGTGGGACACATGCAAGGTGTCCTAGGCCCGTGACATCGTCCGTGTGGTGCGATGCTGGTCCCACACAATGCTGGGCCCAAGCCAGTGCCTTTGGTATTGGACCATTGCCAATAGGCATGGGAGGAGCCCCTGACAAGCAGAGGAAACTGACTCTGGTTTGGTCCCCATCCTCTTCCCTGCTCCATTCTACAAGGGGCAACACTGAGACTGAGGAGGAGGAAGCTGGTGGTCAAGACTGGTTGTGGGGCTGATGGCTGGCAGGTGAGGGGTGGCTGAAGGCAGACAGATGTTGAAGGGGCCATGCCTCATTTGTTCTACTAGAGCAGGCTTCACTGATTCCTGCTGTTGATCAACATGTCTACCTGCAGGTGCCAGGAAGTTCATCCTGCTGGGTTGCGGAACAAGCAATATGTGTGGTGTAAAGGACTTTGAAATGAAAATTGGAGGAATCCCCTACAAAATGGATGAAATATCGTGTGACACTCCCCCAACTACTGCAAAACCTCCAGCTCCTGCATCATCTACAACTCAAAAATCAGGTGTAACTCAAAAACCAGCCACAAGTACCAAAACAACATCAGAGGCTTGCACTCACCATATCTTGGGGAAGAATTCCTTCCTTCTTCTTCTACCCAGTATCTCCAGCATTCTCTTCATGAAGTTCCTCTCCTAAACTCTCTCTCCACGCCATTCAGCTAGGCAAAGGAATGGACAAATCTGTCACATTCCAGTGCTCTTAGGTTTCTCATTTTTTAAAAGAACATTAAATTCAGTTCTCCACATTTCTACAGCAATTTGCTTTTTTTAAAAATAAAGCTATTGAAAATCTGTCCATCTTTTAGCGTGAATGTCTCCTGGTTAACACAATTTGTACATGCAGTTTTACCAGCATTGCCTTTTTTATAATTTTTATGATTTTATAAATGTTATTATCATGAATGTATGCACTTCCCTCACATAAATCTGCATTAAAAAAACAACTATTGAAAACCCACCCACATTTTAGCATGCATTTCTCCTAATAAATACAATTTATATGATTAGAAGGGACCGTCTGATTAAAGGTATACAGGTCGGAGCTAAACAGTACAAACTGAAAGCTTTTGCAGATGATTTGGTATTGACGCTACAGGAGCCAGAATCTAGTACTAAAAGAGTATTAGAATTGATTCAGGAATTTGGTCATGTGGCATGATTTAAGTTGAACAAGTTAAAAACTAAGGTGCTTGAGAAAAATCTAACACCGATTGAGAAAGAGAGGTTTCAGAAGGAGACAGGTTTAACATTGGTTAAGAAAGTAAAATACTTGGGGGTTAATATGACTGCTAAGAATTTAAACCTATTTAAAGACAATTATGAGAAATGTTGGTTAGAAGTGAAAAAGGATTTAGAGATATGGTCAAACTTGAAGCTTTCCTTGTTAGGCCGAATTGCTGTTATAAAGATGAATGTATTGCCAAGAATGTTATTTCTCTTTCAATCATTGCAAATTGTGGACAAAATGGACTGTTTCAAGAGGTGGCAGAGAGATATTTCAAAATTTGTCTGGCAGGGCAAAAAGCCTAGAATAAAATTTAAAATACTAACTGACGCAAAGGATAGAGGTGGATTTGCCCTGCCAGACCTTAGACTCTATTATGAATCAGCAGCATTCTGCTGGTTGAAAGAATGGCTGCTTCTTGAAAACACAGACATTTTGGACTTAGAAGGTTTCAACAATGTTTTTGGCTGGCATGCATATTTGTGGTATGACAAGGTTAAAGCACATAAAGCATTTAAAAACCATATTGTCAGAAAAGCATTGCTAAATGTCTGGATAAGATACAAGGACTTATTGGAAAACAAAACCCCTAGGTGGTTGTCACCGATGGAAGCAAAGGCTCAGAAAAGGCTCAATATGGAGGCCAAATGGCCGAAATATTGGGAAATTTTGGAACAGGAAGGAGACAAATTGAAATTGCAGAGTTTTGAGAAACTAAAAAACAAAGTGCGAGACTGGCTTCATTACTATCAGATAATGGAGGCATATAATTTGGATAAGAAAATTGGCTTCCAGGTGGAAAAATCAAAACTGGAAACAGAATTGTTAGAACCCAATACTAAGACTTTGTCAAGAATGTATAACTTGTTGTTGAAATGGAATACTCAGGATGAAACTGTGAAATCTGCTATGATTAAATGGGCACAAGATCTAGGACATAATATCATGTTTGCTGACTGGGAACAGTTGTGGACCACAGGTATGAAATTTACGGCATGTAATGCCTTAAGAGAGAATATTATGAAAATGATATATAGGTGGTACATGACACCAGTCAAGCTTGCAAAAATCTACCATGTGCCCGACAATAAATGTTGGAAATGTAAGGAAAATGAAGGTACTTTTTTTCACCTTTGGTGGACGTGCCCAAAGATTAAGGCTTTCTGGGAAATGATATATAACGAATTGAAAAAGGTATTTAAATATACCTTCTTGAAGAAACCAGAGGCCTTTCTCCTGGGCATAGTCGGCCAATTGGTGCCAAAGAAGGATAGAACTTTCTTTATGTACGCCACAACAGCAGCAAGAATACTTATTGCAAAGTATTGGAAGACACAAGACTTACCCACTCTGGAAGAATGGCAGATGAAGGTGATGGACTACATGGAATTGGCGGAAATGACTGGCAGAATCCGAGACCAGGGAGAAGAGTCAGTGGAAGAAGATTGGAAGAAATTTAAAGACTATTTACAGAAATACTGCAAAATCAATGAATGTTAGAATGATGTTGGATTGAAGTTAAGTGATTTCTAGCTGTAATGGTATAAAAGAATATGAAAAAATGGATTTTTAACAGGTAAAAATATAATGTTATAATATATTTAAGATTAAAGATCAGGATGAATTAAGGAGGGAAAGGAACTGCTGAACTAACAAATTGAACTGGAATACAAAAAAGGGAGGTATGAGGAGGTCCGGGAAACAAGTAAATGAAAGATAAATGATAGAAAGATTTAATTGTTTTTAATTATTTTTATTTTGTATTTTTTCTTCTTTTTCTTTTTTCATTTTGTAACTGTGAAAATCTTAATAAATATTTATAAAAAAATGAACACAATTTGTACTTGCAGTTTGGCTAATATAGGGTTTTGCTAGTATTTCCCCCTAATATAATGCATTTGTATATATGTTAAAAGTAAAGGTAAAGGGACCCCTGACTGTTAGGTCCAGTCGTGGACGACTCTGAGGTTGCGGGGCTCATCTCGCTTTATTGGCCGAGGGAGCCGGCGTACAGCTTCCGGGTCATGTGGCCAGCATGACTAAGCCGCTTCTGGCGAACCAGAGCAGTGCACGGAAACGCCGTTTACCTTCCTGCCAGAGCGGTACCCATTTATTTATTTGCACTTTGTGCTTTCAAACTGCTAGGTTGGCAGGAGCAGGGACCGAGTAACGGGAGCTCACCCCGTCGCTGGGATTCGAACCGCCGACCTTCTGATTGGCAAGCCATATATATATATATGTGTATATATGTTATTATCACCAAAATATGCACTTTAGACACTTTCCCCACAAAAATGCATTTTCGTATACACTGTTTGGTTGAAGAACTACACTGCAAAATTCTGAGAAATGTGAAATAAGTGTAACTGAGTTTTACTTTGCGTATTGGTCTAGGAAGTGCAAATGAGTTAGTTTCTCATTAACAAGCAGACAAAACTGTATTTTCCCCTCATCCTCACTTGGGTACCACAATGCGTCTCCCTCCTCCTCCAAGTGTGTTTATGGGGTTCCGTACTGTTTTCTGGATGATTGCAGGCCCAATAAAGAATATTGAGTCCAACAATGGTTTTCTTTGTTTCTTCCAGATGGTTGTCAACAATAATTTAATAAAGGGTAAGTCCCAACCAGAGGCTCCTTGCATGGCTAGGTGGGGTGCTGTGTGCTGGTGAGATTACAAGAGATCCTCGTGTTTCTTCATAATACACTTTTCTTTATATTGATTCAAAAAGTGATTTGGCCATTCTGGGACCAAAAGACAAAAAACAAAAAAAACAAAACAGAACGACCCCTTAGCTATGTCTGAAATTATTGTATATAAAAAAGAGAGGAATCTCATTCAAAATGAGTTAGATAACCAAAACTCAAAATCAGAAGTAGAAAATCTTTAATATATGTTTTTGTTTTTTGATTTTTGTGTGGGTTTTTTTTGAAGAAGAGGGGTGGTTAGAGGGATGGGTAAAGATCTGTATGTTACATTTTCCAGTTTGTATTCTCTAAAGTATTTGCATAGCATAGAAACACACAAACACCTACATTATCCCCCCCCCTTTTCCTACCCCCACACTATTACTAAGCTCCCACCCCCATTTCTTCATGCAATTCTTGGATTCTGATGAGGCACTGGAAAACTTGCAATGTGATCCTGAAACAATGACCACCTTACATTTTTTTTTAAAAAAATGTTTTTATATTATTATTTAAGAAAGGCTATACAAATCCATGAGATAAAATAAGAAAGAAAGAAAGAAAGAAAGAAAGAAAGAAAGAAAGAAAGAAAGAAAGAAAGAAAGAAAAGTGGAATTAAAATAAAAGTGTTCACAATCTCTAAAAATAATTATTATTATTGATATTGGGAGTGCGGGTACAAACTATTTTCCCCAAATTTTTCATTATTTTATTTCACTAGATATAACAATAAAAATGTTTGAGGGATACAAAAAAATTACAATACTTGCCTGTTTGACACAATATGGTCCACAACAAATGAAAATAATGTTGAATGGAGAAGTGGTTATCAGAGAGAGAAATAGACGATGCTATGAATAATAACATCATGATTCCATGGAAGCAATTTTTAAAATGTATATAGAAAATGTATCTTTTCAATATTTCAAACCACATTGCATGCAATATTCAGAGAAATGCCAATTTTGAATGATGTTTCTTTCTTTTGGTTTGCCGGTTGTTTTGGAAACTACTGTTATGAAGGGGGAGGTAGGCAGACTCCCCATCGTCTCTACATCCTGTGAAGTGTCAGAGTTTGAGCAAACTCATGGTTTCCTGGACTTAGCAAGGACTGGGAATAGCACCAGAGAGCTTGCTCATGAGGCCAGCCTGGTGATGGCAGGTCATTGAAGAAACAATGGTGCTGATGGACAGCCATTAGCCACTCAAAGGAAGTCACTGACCAAGCAGAAGCTATACACAGAGGAAGGTTGCCAGGGGAAAAGGGGTGTGTGATGTCTCTGTAGGAAAGGAGGGCATCCTTTGACACAGAGGGGTTTTGGCTAGGAGTTCTAGAAGCAAGAAGGAGGAAGTAAGCAGAACTCCATGTATGCTGGCTGGGAGACGCTGCACTGAGAGACTGGGGGACATGATTGCTTTTAGGAGACAAGCTTGCTATAGCTATGAGAGGAGCAATGAGAGATACTCTTGGGGCATCACATTCTGCACTTCCTCCACTGAAGGTTTTAGGTGCAAATATGTGTGAATAAACCATATTTCTAAGACATTGCAGACTCTGCTGTGTCCTGATTTTCTAATGGAAAAACACAAATCTTGAGTGCCTGGAACCCCCTAGAAACTTGTTACCACACGGCAGAAACTGAGGTACAAGTTGAATGGGATGTCTTCCCTGTCCCTATCCTCAAGCTTCTTAGCTGCTGCACCAGAGGGACTGAAACCCCACCCAGAACAACAATCATATGACTATCATGCATAGAGCTAGTCAGGGGACTGCAAGTGGGGTGTGGGCTTCAGTAGGTGCCCAGTGAGGCCAACATCAGAGGCTGACTGTACCAAAGGCTACAACCCTGTTTGCATTTGCAACAAAGCCAGGGGACTGTGATACGGGCAACAATGGCAGTTTTATTGCCAGGCAGTAAATCCAGCATTTCTGTTTTAGGAGTCAATCTCTGAATCTAGAGGAATGGCCTGAATTCATGCCAGCTGAACAGCAGCAGCAAGATCCAGGGACATACTGCAGCTCACCTTTCTGTGACAGGAGAAAGGAGGTCTGCATCAGGGTTGGAGAAGGACCTTTGAGAATGATCACCCATGATTTGGGCAATCAACAAATCCTTTGTTATGGAGAGACTCTCTCAGGCACAGGCCACTGTCTTCATCCCTTTCTCTTTTTTTCAAATAATTTTTATTAACAGGCCAATCAAATCACATTAATTCCAAATCACATTAATTCCAAATTTTAAAGTTTTTGTTGGGGGTACCCATGCTTCGAGCTCAGAACGGAATCCAAACATCTCTCTTGCTGCTGCTTTAATGTACACAGTTCTGTCAAAATAGTATTCACAGTTCTGTTCAATCTTCTCTTTGTTATTTTCCTCATCTTCTTGTTGTTATCATATATTCCTTTCTTTGTGATCTCTGGTGGTCTCCACAAGCGGGTTGAAAACAAACGTTGTTATATCCTGTGTGGATTTTACACTCCTCCAAGAGCCATATCAAAATAGACAGACGCCATTTCCACACCTCCGTACAAAGCATTCCCAAAGTCTGTCCGTTAATTTCCACAGGCCTGCCAGTCTCTCCTCAATTTTCTCAGGGGGCCCTGCTAGGTCAAACTCACAGTCCGGTATAATAACAAACCATGGTCCTCCTCCCCCTCGATCATCCTGTGGCAGGCCTGCCGTAACAAATCTCTTTTTATTACTGCGTCACAAAGAGCTTTCATTCCTTTCCTGATGTTCCCACAGGCCATGTCTTTGATTAGTAATTTATTTCCACACAGTTCTCAATCATCCTGCTTGTAATCAGTAATTGCAACGATTCTTTCTTGGGGGGGGGGGTTGTTAGGTACTCACATAAGATAATAAAAAGCCCCCCCCCCCTTTCAGTCCCACTCCGACATACTGATCCTTTGAGGAATCTTCTCCTTGATTTATGATTGAGTCCAGCCCGTCACTCCACTTCACAGAGATCACTTTAATGAGCAGTCTTATCTCCCGATCTTCACTCGAAATATGTGCATTTGCTGCTCTCTAATTGTTTATTTTGAGCTCTTGCAACCAGATGCACGATCAGAGACAGCTTAAGGGAGAGCCGTCTCGCACGAGGGCTGTGTGTCTAGTGCCCTCACCCCCTTCTTTCGAATCTGGGGGTGATTTATGGCAACCGCAGGCAAGGCAGTGTTCCCCATTCCCTTGGGGTAACAAGGGAGGCTGCATACTCCCATATCAGCCTCTTAATTACCTCTTGTGAGCCGGAGAGATGGAATTGTCGGCCATCTTCCAATGCGCCCCTAGCGGCCCCCGTCTTCATCCCTTTCTCAACGGTGCCAGTCCAAGCCACTCCTGAACCACTATGATGCCAAACACCCATTGCCCCCCCCCCAAGAATTTAGGGAGCTTTAGTTTGTTAAGGGGGCAGAGAATTGTTTAGAGATTGCCTTTTCCCATCACAGAGCTACAGTTCTCCCCCCTTCTCCTCAGGGAACTTAGGAATTATAGCTCGGGGGGGGGGAGATTGGGGTGTCAGGGCATGGTCTGAATCAGAGGGTTGGAGAATGTATCTCCAGGCAAAGTAACTTCTATCTGAAGAGCAGTTGGAGGGGGAAGATTCGCGTGCCCCCACCCCGGTCTCCAGCAGTTTCAGAAGCAGGGACAGATACTGACACTGAGCAGCTTCAGCAGGAGTTACCTAGCTACAAGATAATGGGTAGATAAACAGAAGGGAGGGAACAGCCAGCAGAGACATCATTAGAGAGTGTGAGGGACCCTCCCTCCCTAAGAACTAGAAGGTTCATCTGTATTAGAGAACAAAGAATGCAGAGAGGAGGAGGAACTTCCTGTTGGCATCCAGGATGTTGCTGCTCTCCTTGTGGAGCAATGTGGATTTTTGCTTTCAACCATATCACTGAATAAAAAGGACTATAGATTATAAACTGTTCATTAATTCTTATCTGTGAAGTTACCAAAGGGAGGGGAGGACTCTCCACGTCTTAACAAGGGGTCTCCTAACAACTCTCAACACCTTTAACAAACTACCACTCCTGGAAATCTTTGGAGGAAGCTTACTGTGCAAACATGGCTTTAAGGCTCACCCACATTCCTGCTTGTTCCCTGCCTAGAAAGCCTGAGTCCACGTGGTCTGAGCGGTCGTCCCCTTACCCCACTCCTTTTGCGTGGAAAACTTGCTCTTTAGTGCTCGTTCAGAACAAACATCCATCTGGAAAAAAGCCCAAATTGCCATTTGCTCCAATTGAGCGGGGAAAGCAGTGGGACAAGGGGAAGTGAGAATAAGCCCTTAGTTTCATCTAGGGGTTGGTAACACATGTTACACTGCGGGGAAAACACAGCCAGAGACAGCAGCCCATGAAAGACCCAACGAACTTCCTGGTTTGGCTGCCAAACAGGAAGTGGGTAGATATGTCACGTACCTGACCAAATGATCCAAAAAATGGCTGGTGGAGATTTATTTGTTTGCTTATGGAATTTATATCGTGGCCTTTAACCAAAACAGTGGACTATAAAAATTATGACTAAATGGTTCCTGCATTCCAGCTTCACACCCTAAAAAGACACATCACATGCAGAAAAAGCAAGGGGAAGGAGGAGGGGAAAAGCAAGCTCAAGCACATGTTCTTGAAGTCACAGCCTGTCAGTCTTCAGGGAATCTGATCCCCCCACAGAAGACTGCTAGGAATAGAGGAAACAAGGAAAGTTCTTACCAATGGCTTTTATTCAATATTCACAGAGAGAGGCTTAGAAATGCAGCCTCTTTTCTCAGCTTCCTCAGTCTTCATCAGCAACACCCACCTTACGGTGGCCACTTAGGGTCATTTGTCTCCGAGCCCTTTGGTCTCCTATTTTCAATGCCTGCCAGGTTCTGGGAGAAGGGGGGTCTGGAATGCTTTCTAGTGATAACATGTCATCCAGCTGCTCCAGCTCTGCCTCCTCCTCTTCTCCCATAATTTCCGAACTTTGCCTTTCATCCTCCTCTGAGCTATGACACCCCCCCCCCCGCAAACCACTGTTGTAAATCTTTACGGTCTTCTTTTTCTCTGGAAGGTTCAGGCTAGGGAGGTGGTGTCCACCACTATTCCTCTGTCCAGTCCCTGGCCCGGCCAATGTCACTCATGGTTCTGCCTGTCTTTTGCTTCAATAAAATGCAATCCCACCCCAAAACGACTCCACACATACACACAAACACACACACACACACACACACACACACACACACACACACACACACCAGGGGTGCCAAATCCTAGGGCCCCTGCTCTTCTGGGTGCCCCATATTTTGGTGGGTGACCCCCCCAATGTTCCAAACAATTAGGGGGCAGAGGAGACTGAGCACAGAGCCACGTGTGGTTCGGCTTCAGTGGCTGGCTCCTCCTCCTGCTGCGGAGGGGAAGGAGGGGGAAGCAGCACCCATCCAGTGGCAGCAGAGGGAGGAGGGGGAGAAGGCTGAACATGAGAGAGGAGGAACCGCTGGCCATTGAATCTGCACTGCCGCTGCATTTACCTCCACCTGTCAGGACTGGACAGAGGAGGAATGGTGGAGACCACCTCCCCCTCCTGAACCTTCCAGAGAAGAGGAAGACAGTATAGATTTACAACAGTTGTTTGAGGAAGGTTACGGCTCAGAGGCACACGAGGGGCAAATTTGGGAAATAATGGGAGAGGAGGAGGGGTAAGCAGAGCCGGAGCAGCTGGCTGACACGTTATCACTAGAAAGCATTCCAGGCCCGCCTTCTCCCAGAACCCGGCGAGCACTGAAAGTAGGAAAGCAAAAGGCTCGGAGGAAATGTCCCTAAGCGGGCACCGTAAGGTGGATGGTGCTGTTGACGAATGAGGAGAGAAGTGGGGTGGAGATTACTCAGAGCAACACCATTACTCCAAGAGGCTGCATTTCTTTTTTTTTTAATTTCTTTTTAATAATATTTTTTTTATTGCTTTTTTTTCCAAGGTCAGGATACATCGTCAATTACACAACAAAAGCGATTTTACAAAGAAAAAGAAAAAGTTAAATAAAAGAAAATTCACTTTTCCAAATCTTTTTTCATAGTCAACTGGACTTCCCCACATCTTCCATCCCTGCATTCTTTACAATAAAAGAAAATTATACAGCAAATTAATACCTTGTTTCATGTGTTTTTGTACTTTCATCCAATTATATACTCTAAATTTAAACTTTTCACAGTCATAACTTAATTTCAATCATTTTCAAATCTCAATACCGAAGCATGTTTTTCCCAAAACTTAGCAAATTCTCAACTTTCATATAACTTATAATGTTTTTGTAGATAGTCCTTAAATTTTTTCCAATCCTCTTCCACTGCCTCTTCTCCCAGGTCTCGGATTCTGCCAGTCATTTCAGCTAATTCCATGTAGTCCATCAGTTGCGTATGCCACTCTTCCAGCGTGGGTAGCTCCTGTGCCTTCCAATATTTGGCTATAAGAATTCTTGCTGCTGTAGTTGCATATAAAAAGAAAGTTCTGTCTTTCTTTGACACTCTCTGGCCTACAATGCCCAGGAGGAAGGCCTCTGGTTTCTTATGAAAGGTATACCTAAATACCTTTTTCAACTCGTTATAAATCATTTCCCAAAAGGCCTTCACCCTCGGGCATGTCCACCAGAGGTGAAAGAATGTTCCTTCAGCCTCCTTACATTTCCAACATTTATTGTCTGACAAATGGTATATCTTTGCGAGTTTGACTGGGGTCATGTACCACCTGTACATCATTTTCATAATGTTTTCTTTTAAGGCACTACATGCCGTAAATTTCATACCGGTGGTCCATAACCTTTCCCAGTCTTCAAACATAATGTTGTACCCAATATCTTGTGCCCATTTTATCATGGCTGATTTAACCATCTCATCTTGAGTATTCCATTTTAGCAACAAGTTATACATTCTTGAAAGCACTTTCGTCTTAGGTTCAAGTAGTTCCAACTCTAATTTTGATTTTTCCACCTGGAAACCATTTTTTTGGTCCTTTTTAAAGATCTCTAAAATTTGGGCATAATGAAACCAGTCTCGCACCTTTCCTTTCAATTTTTCAAAACTCTGCAACCTCCAAGTGTCACCCTCTCTTTCTATTATTTCACAGTATTTTGCCCAGCCACCCCCCATATTAAGTATTTTTGTGGCCTTAGCCTCCATCGGTGATAACCACCTCGGAGTCTTGTTTTCAAGTAAGTCCTTGTATTTAGTCCAGACGGTAAACAAAGATTTCCTGACAATATGGTTTTTAAACAACTTATGAAACTTTACCTTGTCGTACCACAAATATGCATGCCACCCAAAAGCATTGTCAAACCCTTCCAGATCTAGGACATCAGTGTTTTCTAACAAAAACCAATCTTTCATCCAGCAGAAGGATGCAGCTTCATAATACAACCTTAAGTCCGGCAGGGCAAATCCCCCTCTTTCCTTTGCATCTGTTAGTATTTTAAATTTTATTCGGGGCTTTTTGCCCTGCCAGACAAACTTCATAATGTCCCTCTGCCACTTTCCAAAACACTCCACTCTGTCCACGATCTGCAGGGCCTGAAACAGAAACAACATTCTTGGCAATACATTCATCTTAACTGCAGCAATTCTTCCCAACAAGAAAAGTTTCAATCTTGACCAAATTTCTAAGTCCTTTTTGATTTCAGACCAGCATTTTTCATAATTGTCTTTAAATAGATTCAAATTTTTCCCGGTCAAGTTGACCCCCAGGTATTTCACTTTTTTAACCACATTTAATTCTGTTTCCTTTTGGAACCCATCTATTTCTGAAGGTGTCAAATTTTTTGCCAAGACCTTAGTTTTTTGTTTGTTTAACCTAAATCCCGCCACCCGACCAAACTCAGAAATTAGTTCTAAAGCTCTTTTTGTGCTGGGTTCTGGCTCCTGTAATGTCAAAACCAAATCATCTGCAAAAGCCTTCAGTTTATATTGTTTTCCTCCGACCTGTATTCCTTCCACCCGCTGGTCCTTCCTAATCAAGTTAAGCAACACCTCCAGGACAGAAATAAATAGCAAGGGTGATAAGGGGCACCCCTGTCGTGTTCCTTTTTCAATTTTGAACTCCTCTGTCACCACATTGTTTACTATCAATTTAGCTTTTTGCTCTGAATAGATTGCTTCAATACCATTTTGGAACGCCCTTCCCACTCCCATCCCTTCCAAATTTTTCTTCATAAATTTCCAAGATATATTATCAAAGGCCTTCTCCGCGTCTATAAAAATCAAAGCTGCTTTTGTGTTCAAATTTGTCTGCAATAACTCCAAAACATCAACAATATTCCTGGTGTTGTCAGACAGATGCCTGCCAGGGAGAAAGCCTGCTTGGTCTTTATGAATTACTTCGTTTAAAACTTTTTTCAGTCTATTTGCCAAGATATCAGCAAAAATTTTGTAATCCACGTTTAGGAGTGAGATGGGACGGTAGTTCTTAAGTTGAGTCTTTTCAGATTCCAATTTTGGTATCAAAGTGATGAATGCCTCTTTCCACGATTCTGGTGCCCCCTTCCCTTCCATAATTTGGTTACATACCTCCATTAGTGGTTGAGCCAAATATTCCTTCAATGTCTTATAATATTTGGAGGTAAGTCCATCTGGGCCTGGGGATTTGCCTAATTGCATGTTCTGAATGGCACTTTCAATTTCCTGTTGTGATATTTTGTAATTCAGGGCTGTTTGTTTATCTTGTGTTAGTTTTTGCAGGCCATGACTTTTTAAGAATTTATTTATCTCAGTCTCCACTTGGGGTCCTTGAGTAAACAATTTTTTAAAGTATCTCTGGAAGCACTTTCTAATTTCTTCTGGTTTCTGAATACATTCTCCTTCAACCTCTAGATTGGTAACAAAGTTCAATTTTTGTCTCTTTTTCAGCTGCCATGCCAGCAGCTTCCCACATTTATTTGCCGATTCGAATGATCTTTGTTTCATCTGTTTAATTTTCCATTCAACTTCTTGATTTATCAGTTTCGCATATTGTGCTTGATGGAATTTTATTTCTCTTAAAACCTCTTTTGATTTTGGATTAAGTCTCAACTTTTTCTCTCCGTCTCTTATCTTCTCCAAAATCTTGTCCTTTTTACCATTCCAGAGTTTTTTCTTAATAGTATTCTGTTGTATCAGGAACCCTCTCATAACAGCTTTACTCGCGTCCCAGATTGTTTTCTTTTCCACCGAAGTGTTCAAATTTATTTCAAAGTAATCTTTCATCGTTTTTTGGGCCTTCTTCACAATCTCCTGATCTCTAAACAAGGAGTCATTCATTCTCCATCTGAAGGATCCAGCTGGTGTAAGTCTCAAGTCTATTTTCAAAGCGTTATGGTCGGAGCAAGTTTTGGGGCAGATTCTATTTTTTTAGTCTTAGGTGCCAGTCCTCTAGATATCCAGATTTGGTCGATTCTTGTCCAGGATAGGTGGGCCTCAGAAAAGAATGTTCCCTCTTTACCTAGAGGGTTCTTTATCCTCCAAATATCAATCAAGTCCATATTGTCTGTAAGTTCAAAAAAAGTCTTTGGTAGTCTGCCATCTTTAGTCAAGTTTTGATTTTGTGACTTATCCATGTGCGTGGAGACAACCCCATTCATATCTCCCATCAGAATGATGTTAGTATAGTCAACATAGTCCAGCATTATCTCATGCAGCTTCTTATAAAATTCCGATTTCCCCTCGTTTGGTGCATAAATTCCTACTATCAGAAATTTTTCTCCTTGTGATTGTATTTCAATCGCCAAAATTCTTCCTTGTTCGTCTTTAAACACAAATTTTGGTGCTAGGCTCTCCTTTGCATATATCACTACTCCTCTTTTTTTGACTTTATCTAATGATGTAAATTCTTGGCCTAGTCTCTTGTTGGTTAGTACTCTTCTGTGGAGCCTAGTCACATGAGTTTCTTGAAGGCAAATGACGTCTAATTGTTCTTTCCTCAATATATGAAAAATTCTTTTCCTTTTCTCGGGGGAATTTGCGCCATTAATATTCCAACTAAAAAGCTGCAAAGACATCCTGGATCAATTTGTCAACCGATGGGGTTGTCTCCCTTGTCGTCTGTGTCCAGAGGTGGATCTGGTTTTGCACCAGGCGTGGGGGGTGGCCAAGTACCTGCTGTTCCTTTCCGAAGGTCCTCCCCGTAATCGTTTAGGAACTTTTCTTGCTCCTCTGCTGTTCTAATTTTTACCTTCTTCCCTTTCACACTAAAAGATAGTCCTTGAGGAAATTCCCACCTGTAGGGGATTGAGTTGTTTCTCAGCAAGCTTGCCAGTTCTTTATATGTAGTTCTTAAATCCAACAACTGTTTTGGTATATCTCTAAAGATTTCTGCTGTCTTTCCCTGTATCACCAATGAATTTTTAAAGTGTAGGCCGAGTATGTTATCTTTTTCTTGCTTAGATCTCAAGATGATCAAGCAGTCTCTTGGTTTGTCCTTCTTGGCCACTCTTCCCAGTCTAAAAGCGGTGACAATTTTGAAGTCCTTCTCTTCTGCCAAGCCCCAGAACTTGGATATTTCTGCTGTCAAATAGCCAATCAGGTCTTCTTTTTCTAATTCTGGGATATTTCTAAGCCTGAGATTGCTTTCCCTGTTTTTCAGTTCTGCCATGGACAGGTACGCTTGCTGTTCAGTAACCTGTCTGCTCAGTGGTCTTACTTCCCCTCTAAGTTCCTCTATCCTTTTTTTATTTAGGTCTGCTTTTGTACTTGCTTCCTCGGCTAATTTTCGATTTTCTGTTATACTCTTTTCAAAATTTCCTATTGCCTGTGTATTTTGGGCGACTTGGTCTGTCAGTCTATTAATTGTAGCTGTCACCTGGTCGAATTTGGTCGCTTGTTCATCCGCTTTCTTGTTTAATGCCGCCAGCTGGTCCAATATTTCTTTAGAAACAGGGTCTAGCCCTCCTGCAGCCATATCCCCAAAAGCTGGCTGTTTAGATTGACCTTCTTGCAGACCTGTCACAATTGGAACAGATGATCTATGTGGCTGCACAGGCAGAGTTGATTGCAACAGTTCAGTTTGTTTTGCTTTCTTGGCAGCCCTTGTTTTTGCTGCACCACTCATTCCACAGCTGTCCAAGTTTCAAGGTCAAATTGTAAATCCCATGGGAAAAGCAATCCAGAAAGTAAACATCCGGGCGCAAAAAATTCCAAGACAACCAGCAGTTCTCAGAGACAAATAATTCCACAATCCAGCAGGGGGAGCTCTAATTTCTGGGAGCTCCCCAGAAATTAGGGAGAAGGATAGAAATTTTCCACCATTAAGTTCCCAAATGAAAAGTTAAGTAAAATCCAAAACAGGGGGGAGAACCCTCTGGATTCACTTTAAACTGCAGAGAATAAAGGTTCTTTACAAAGGTGCACACAACAGTTCCTTTCTTATAACTTACAAAGTAGCCCAATGTAACTTTATACCTCTATACACAGTTACCGCAGTCTGATGTTACTTTGTATCCAGACAGCCCGAGAGCTGAGTTCGTAACTTTGTAATCCACAAAAGGTAGAGAGAAAAATCACAGTCTCTGTCCACTTATAATATGATTTTAACTTTTCTTTAGCTTTTAATCAATCAAGTCCGAATTTGCAGGGTATATTCCAACTTCTTTTAGGCTCCTTTCAGCGCTTCCGTTTTAGTAAGACTTTGCTTAATACTTTAAACAGAGCCGGAAGACTGACTTCCTTTTTAGCGTCTCCCGCTTTCAGCCGAAATTCACAAATTTAAGTTCAAATAGAGTCTCAGATTTCTTACTCACGAGTAAGTTGTTTCAAATCAAATGTTGAAAGAAGAAAGGTCAGCGCTCATCAGCAGCAGCCACGCGGCTTCACTTCCGCGGAAAGAGCGATGGATTCACAGCACCGCTACCCCCTCCACGTTCCGGGGCCCCTTACGGGGTCCCTTCTTCATTTCCGAGGTCGCTCCTGGTGCCCGCCGAATCCCACGGCCACGGGCTCACTCTACCCGTGGTTTTTCTGAATGGGTCGTCGCTGTGCCGCAGCGTACGACCCTTTTCCGCGGAGCCCCTCTTCAGCAGCTGAAGAGGACCACCATTGCCGTTTCGCGCCGCCTCCGGAAGTCCTCAAGAGGCTGCATTTCTAATCCTCTCTTCGTAATTATTGAATAATAGACATTGGTAAGAACTATCCTTGTCCTATCTATTCTTGGCAGCCTACAATGGGGGGTGGGAGTGGGGATCGGATTCCATGACACCTGACACCACTCCCTGATTCCTCCCGGTATCCTGACATCATGCGTGTGTCATCACCCGTCCCCAATCTTCAGAGCAATTTGGCCCCTCTGACACACTCACACACACACACACACCAACAACAATCTTCAGGAGCAGAGCTAAGAGCGCCTTCACTCTCAAGAGGATGTGACACCTTCTACCATATAGTCCTTCTATTGAAAACTATGTTGCTGCTGGATAGGATCCTCACCAGATGAGGCTTGAGAGAGAAGTGTTCCTCAAACTTTTTGAACGTGAGCTGGGGTAGCGAATTTGTCACCCTCCAGGTGTTGCTGGACTGCAGTTCCCGTCATTCCCAGCCAGCATGGCTATTGGTTAGGGTTGATGAAAACTGCATCCATATCAACATCCAGAGGGCTACAGGCTCACCATCCTTGAATTTTGAGGCTCCTCTCTGAACTTTCCCTGTTTTCTGGAGCTGGCTGCACTAATCTTAGAACACAGCAGGCAATAAATGATAATATGGCAGGATGAGGAAGACCTGGAGCCAGATCTCCACTCATCCATGAAACTCCTTGGGTGATGTACTTTGGGCTACACACTATCTCTCAGCCGAACTTACATCACAGGGTTGTTGTTAGAATAAAAGAGTGCTCCTCCCTCCCTGCCTGCCTGCTTGAGGATCCATAGAGGAGCGGGGGAATAAATGGAATAAGTAATAATATGTAAGGTACATGCCAAACATTCCTAAAGCTAGAAATGCCTCAAGTTGGCAGCAGTTTTGCCAAATTTGTCGTCAGAATCCACCGTTCATTCCAGGAAGTCCTGGCACAATAAGAGAGGCATCTCCACCCATTTTCTTTATGGGTATTTACACTACAGAGCACTCCTTTTACTGTGGTTCATTGGAGCAACTCCCTAAAAGATGTTACAGCAGACCCATCTATAAAATGTCCTTTGCACATACATCTGTGCACAAGAAGCACTCAAGCTCAGCAAGGACCTTAGCCCTACCTTACGACACCATGGTGCCTCTCCTTGTGCTCTGCCTTCTTTCACCACTCTTAGTTGCCTCTGTGGATCCACGTAAGTTATTTATCATTGATGACATCCCTTTTCCTATGATGCTATTAAGGACAAAATGAAAGGCTAGTACTTTGGAATCACATACCAACTGTGCCATCATTTGATGCTAATCTCAGAGGGTTAAAAACTTTGCAGAGAACTTTCTTACCACAGGAGGATCTGTATGCCAGCTTGAAACCGAGGAGGGGACAGAGGGTGAAGAGAGAGCTGTGAGTGGGGGGAGAAACTTTCCCCATCCTTTGGACCCCCTGGGAGACTTAATACATCTGTTGTACCTTGAACTGGGTGTGGAGAGGGCAGCTCAGTGGGACACAGCTGTGTGAAACCTAAGGAAGTACCATTGACCTTGGGCTTGCCCATGAAAAGCAAGTCTATAGTGAGAGACTAGATCAATGGCTGCTGTTCTGATTGCGAGACTTTTGTGGGTGAGCTGAGAGTGTGTTTGGACCCTGGGTGAGAACCAAGAGGCTGAAAATGAAAGGAATTGTTGAATTATTTGAAGAGCAACTGTAATCAACAAATTAAGCTAGTAGGACTACAAGAAGTTTTGTAAGGAGAAATATACAAAGTGTTACAAAGCAGAAAAAGATAGAGATATTGGTTATGAGTTTGAAATGTAATAGGGAAAATTTGAAATGCATACTAAGAAGGAAAATTTTCAGACAGGACTGATGGAAGTCAAAAAAATTGAATAAGATGTAAAAGTATGTTTAATTACTGTTGAAAATATATGTTAAAAAACTAATAAAATTTATATATATATAAAAAAGAGATCAAAAGGAATTGCTATTGATTTTTATATATATTAGTAATGTTATATTAATGTAATGTTTTTATATGTAACTCTGTATTTTTGTAATGTTTTCTTTGTCTGTTGTTGCTTCAGCTTTTTATACACCTCATAGCAAGGGGGGCTGTGGGTTAAACCACAGAGCCTAGGGCTTGCCAATCAGAAGGTCAGCAGTTCGAATCCCCATGACAGGGTGAGCTCCCGTTGCTCGGTCCCTTCTTCTGCCAACCTAGCAGTTCGAAAGCATGAAGTGCAAGTAGATAAATAGGTACCGCTCCAGTGGGAAGATAAACGGCATTTTCGTGCGCTGCTCTGGTTCGCCAGAAGCAGCTTAGTCATGCTGGCCACATGACCCGAAAGCTGTACGCCGGCTCCCTCGGCCAATAAAGCGAGATGAGCCCCGCAACCTCAGAGTCGTCCACGACTGGACCTAACAGTCAGGGGTCCCTTTACCTCTGTATTTGGTAGAAAAACACAGGAAGAGCCTGCAGGATCAGGCCAGTAGCCCATATTGTCCACAATCCTATTCACAGCCAGATGCCTATGGGAATCCCACAACTAAGACCTACCATTGACCTTGGGCTTGCCCATGAAAAGCAAGTCTATAGTGAGAGACTAGATTGATGGCCGCTGTTCTGATTGTGAGACTTTTGTGGGTGAGTTGAGGGTGTGTTTGGACCCTGGGTGAGAACCCGGAGGCTGAGAATGAAAGGAATTGCTATCCAACCTTCCATTTCCACCACGTATGATAAAAGGTACCTTCTACTTCTTTACATTTCCAACACATATTTAATCTTGTTCAATAAATCTTTGCTAATTCAACCGGGGTTAGATACCACCGATACATCATTTTCATATGGTTTTCTTTCAATGAGGTACATGCCATACATTTCAGATCTCTCTTCCAGAGCTTTTCCCAGTCTATCATTTGTATATTGTGTGCCACATCTTTTGCCCATTTTATCATGACAGATTTGACCTGTTCCTCTTTGGTATTCCATTCCAAGAGCAGATTATACATTTTTGACAGTAATTTGGTATGGTCTATTATCTCTCTCTGAAATCTTGACACTTCATAGCTAAATCCTTTCTTTTTATCATTTTTAAAGGTTTCATTTAACTGAAAATATTGTAACCAATCTGTAACCATTTCTCTGACTTTACAAACTCCTTTAATTTTAACTGATTATCTGTATGTTGACCAATTTGTCCTCAGATTCATTTTTTAAAGAGATATTGCTTCTAGCGTGGAGAACCACCATGGTGTTTTGTTTTGTTTTTTGTTCTGATAGATCTTTATATTTCTCCCAGACTTAAAAAACTGATTTTCTTATTATATGATTCCAAAATCATTTATGTAATTTTGCCTTATGGTACCATATATACTCATGCCAGTCAAATCTATTGTCATGGCCTTCTAAATCTAGCAAATCTGTATCTTTTACTTTTATCCAGTCCTGGATCCAGCAGATGCAAGATGCTTCATAATATAATCTTAAATCCGGTAGAGAGAAACCTCCTCTATCTTTGATGTCTGTTAGTACGTAGTTTATATTTTATTCTTGGTTTCTTCCCTTTCCATATAAATTTTGAAATATCTTTTTGCCATTCTTTGAAGCAGCTCGAATTGCTTCTCACCGGGATTGATTGGAATAAAAACAACATTTTTGGCAATACATTCATCTCAGTCACTGAAATTCTTTCTAACAATGACAAATTCATTCTTCCCCAAATTTCTAAATTCCTTTTTATTTCTTTTCCAAATTTTCTCATTATTGTCTTTAAATATCTTAATATTCTTGTCTATCAACTATATTCCCAAATATTTAATTTTTGTGTGTATATTTATCTCTGTCATCTGCCCCCTTATTTTTCTGAGGTATTTAACCTCTCCCATTGTCCTAATTGTCCACTAAAGGGGGGGAGGCTCCTCCAATCACAGAGCCACAGCAGAACTTCTCCCATTATATTTGTTATGTCTTCACTCTGATATAATTTTGTTCAGCCTTTACTTTCTTCTTCCAGCCCTTAAGTGTCAACAAGGAACTGAAGGTTCTGAGGTTTCAGACTGTGCCAGTGGTTTGAATGCCTGCGTGGTCATCAAGGACGAGAGCACAATGTTTGGTAAGGAAGATGTTGGCCTTGCCTGGTGGCATGCGCCACGCTGTGCCACAATCTATCCAGTGGAGTCTGGTGCCCATTAGGACTGGTATGGAAGAAGGCCAATGATGGGCAGAGCCAAATCATTCTACTTTCGTCCCCATCTCCTGCTCCCAGCTGAGTTCTGCAAGGGACAACTCTGAGACTAAGAAGGAGTTGGAAGCAGGTAGCAGACCCTCCAAGTTTCCCTATTTTGCAGGGACAGTCCCGGATTTACAGAAGCTGCCCCGGTTTCTGATTTGATCCTGGAATGTCCTGCATTTCCTTAGGATGACCCTATTTTCACTGAATAAATGTTGGAGGGTATGGAGTTATCCGACCCCTGAACCAAGGAGATAAGTAACCATGCAACCTTTAGAAGACATCTGAAGACCGCCCTGCATAGGGAAGTTTGTAAATGTTTTATTATGTTTTTATATATGTTGGAAGCCACCTAGAGTGGCTGGGGCAACCCAGTCAGATGGGTAGGGTATAATAATAATAATAATAATAATAATAATAATAATAATAATAGAAAAGGAAGTATCCCATACCAGGACTTTCTCCTCTACCACTGCCCACCAAGAGTGGGCAAACAATAAATGTAAATTATAGCTTTATAGGCTAGGTTCCGCTCACAAACACCCATCTCTCTCTCTCTCTCTTTCATCCAGTCAAGGAAAACAAGAATCATTGTCAGATTTCAAATACATATACCAGCCAGGGAAACACACTCAAGGTGGATGTAAAATGAAGTTGGTAAGGGGTGTGGATTGGGCCGTTTCTGAATGGTCAGAAACAGAAAGAGGTTGCTTTTGATCCACAGAACTGAGGTTCTTCACAATTGATCTGGAACTTCCAAAGCTTAATTCAGCAAGATGGAGGCGCTTGTACTCTAGCAAGCCATATTCCCTTGGGAGAACTTGGAACAGATGGAAAGGCAAGGCAGAGCGGAGACCACAGAGTTCGGCAGAGAATGAAGGATTCTGGGGAATGAGCTCTCCTGACATGTTGTCTGTCTTTTTCCTTTTCTGGTATACAGGGGTCAAGTTTACTACAACATTCTATACATGTGGGAAAAATGATTCTTGTGCCAATGCTTTTACCATCACCATAGGAGACGGGAAACATTTACGCTCCAGCTCTGCTTGCTGTACTGAAGATGGGTGCAACAAAAACTTAGATTGGGGAAGTAAGTCATCACCTGCCCCTCTCTGATATCAGAATTGCAAACCTGGACCCCTCCCAAAGTTCTTTTTATAGTGCGTTCAGGGTGATTTGTGCTCATGGTGCCATGGGTCCAGTCACACACAATTCCACTCTCAATACTGTTTGCGTGTGCAGAGGTATTGGGCTGGTCATACTGCTTCATTTCCAATCAGTGCACAACCCATTATTTCCTGCTGAAACCTTTCATGCCACAAATGTCCTGGTTTATTTACGTCTCACTTCTGTTGCTCCACAGCCCCTCCAGTCAGCAATAATGCAGTAGGAAACACCACAGGACAAATGAAACCAGGATAAATCCATCACCAATGCAGTGTTATAGTTTGAAGAACATGGTGCACAAATGACCCAGCAATAAAACACCAGTCTGGTGGGGCCCTTGGTTTCAGAATGATGAAAACATTCTCAATTTGCTTTTGAAACTTGGCAGGAACAGGGTGGAGTGGAGGAAGTTTTAGTCCCTCCACACCTTTCATCCTAACACAAGACAGGAAAGGTGTCAAACCTGTGACTCTAGACCTCATTCTTTTATTCTGACAAAGAATATGCTAACAAAGACCTGGGAGTGGGGGGGACTCAGTGGGTGGTTTTGTGAATGCATCAGGAAGGCTGCGGCTGCTGTGTCTGTGTGAAGCAGGCCTGTCAATGATCCAGCGGGGCTCTTCGGAGATTCTTATGTAAAAACTTTCCATATATGACAATTTGCTTCTTCCTTCTTTGCTTCCTAGTTCTTCCAACTACTTGGACTCAGAATGGGTACACTTGTCCAACTGGATGTTATGCTCAGACGGAGGAGAAATGCAAGGGTGGACCGGTCTCATGCACAGATGGTCAAATGAATTGCATCAGTGCAACAGGAAGCTCTGGTAACCCTGAAGGGAATTAGGAAGGGAGGAGGAGGGTCAGGCTTGGCCTGGTTGTGAGTCAGAAGGCAGGCTGATGGGGGCTGGGTGAGGGCAGACTGAAATGGAAGGGGTCGTGCCCCATTTGCTGTACTAGAGCAGCCACCACTGACATCTGCTGATGATCCCCATATTTACCTGCAGGTGCCAAGAAGTTCGTCCTGCATGGTTGTGGAACAAGCAATATGTGCGGTGTAGAGAACTATAAAGTGACAATTGCAGGAATCCCCTACAAAGTGGATAAAATATCATGTGTCGATGCCGAAAAGCCAGCACCAGCTGCAAATAATTAACCAGCCAGAAGTTCTGCATCAGCCACAACTCAGAAACCAGTCACAACTCCTAAAGCAAGAACAAAATCTAGTGCCAACCATACCTTGGGGAAGAACTCCTTCCTTCTCTTGCTACCCATGATCTCCAGCATTCTCTTTATGAGGTTTCTCTCCTGAGCTCTCTTTCAATGCCAGCCACTTTGAAGGATTCATGCCATGAGCATTCTGGCACTGGAATGGACAGATATTTCAAATTACAGTGCTATTAAGTTTCTCAATTTTTTAACCTTAAATTCAATTCTCGGCATTTCTACAGCAATTAGCTTCTTAAAAAAACTATTGAAAATCTGCTCACATTTTAGCGTGGATTTACCCTAATAAACACAGCGTTTACATGCAGTTTGAACAATAGACACAGAATGTTTTTATCCCTAATATATGCACTTTCCTCACATAAATACATTTTTGTATACACTGTTTGGCTTATGAACTACATTGCAAAATTATGAGAAACGTGAAATTTTAAGGCTGAGTTTTAGTTTGCATATTGGTCTGGAAAGTGCAAATGAGTTAGTTTCTCATTAATATGCATACAAAATTGAATTTCTTCCTCATCCTGACTTGAGTATCACAATACCTCCCCCACCTCCTCCAAAGTGTGTTTTTGAAGCTCCAGGCTGTTTTCTGAATGAAAGATTGCAGGCCCAATAAAGAATATTTAGTCCAAAAATGGTTTTGTTTGTTTCTTCCGGATGGTTATCAGCAATAATTTACTGCAGTGAAGGTCCCAACCAGAGGCTCCTTGCATGGCTGGGTGGGATGCTAAAAGAGGTCCTTGTGTTTCTTCATAATATACTTTTAATTGTATTGATTTAAAAAGTGATTCAACCATTCTGGGGCAGAAAAACAAATACAAAATAAAACAACTCATTAGCTATGTCTGAAATTATTGTATACAGTGATACCTCAGGTTAAGAACTTAATTTGTTCTGGAGGTCCGTTCTTAACCTGAAACTGTTCTTAACCTGAAGCACCACTTTAAGTAATGGGGCCTCCTGCCGCCGCCACGGGATTTCTGTTCTCAACCTGAAGCAAAGGTCTTAACCCAAGGTACTATTTCTGGGTTAGCGGAGTCTGTAACCTGAAGCATCTGTAACCTGAAGTGTCCGTAACCTGAGGTACCACTGTATATAAAAAGAGAGGAATCTCATTTAAAAAGAGTTAGAAAACCTAAACTCAAAATCAGAAGTAGAAAATCTTTAATAAAAAATATTTTTTTAAAGAAGAAGAAGAAGAGGAGGAGGAGGAGGAGGAGGAGGAGGAAGTGGGGTGGTTAGAGGGATGGGTGAAGATCTGTATGTTACCTTTTCCAGTTTGCATTGCTCTAAAGTTTTTGGACTACTAGAAGTGGATTAGGCTAGCATAGAAACACACAAACATCTTTCTTCCTGCTGACACCATTCACCAATCTCATCATCATTCCCTCTACATTAACCCCCCAAGCTTCCTTTCCTTACCCCACACAGTTATTAACCTCCAACCCCCATTTCTTCATGCAAAACTAGGATTCTGATGGCGCACTGGAAATCTTCCAATGCGATCCTGCAACTATGACCACCTTACGTTTTTGTTTTGTTTTTAAATGTAAAAAATGCACTGAGAGACTGGGGGACATGACTTGATAATAATAATAATAATAATAATAATAATAATAATAATAATAGCAGCAACAACTTCTTCTTCTTCTTCTTCTTCTTCTTCTTCTTCTTCTTCTTCTTCTTCTTCTTCTTCTTCCTACCCCGCTCATTTGGCTGGGTTTCCCTAGCTACTCTGGATGGCTGTCAACAAAATATTAAAAACACTGTAAAACAACAAAAATTAAAAACTTCCCTAAACAGGACTCCTTTCAGATGTCTTCCAAAAGTCAGATAGTTCTTTATTTCATTGACTTCTGGTGGAAGGGCATTCCACAAGGCAGGCACCACTACTGAGAAGGCCCTCTGCCTGGTTCCCTGCAACCTCACTTCTTGCAGTGAGGGAAACACCAGAAGGCCCTCAGCGCTGGACCTCAGTGTCCTGGCTGGATGATGGGGGTGGAGACGCTCCTTCAGGTATACTGGACCGAAGGTGGTTTAGTGCTTTAAAGGTCAGCACCAACACTTTGAATGTTGCTCAGAAACATACTGGAAGCCAATGTAGGTCTTTCAGGCCCAGTGTTATGTGGTCTCATTGGCCACTCCCAGTCACCAGACTAGCTACCACATTCTGGATTAGTTGTAGTTTCCAGGTCACCTTCAAAGGTAGCCCCACATAGAGCACATTGCAGTAGTCCAAGCAGGAGAGAACTAGAGCATGCACCACTGTGACAAGACAGGGTCTCAGCCTGCATACCAGATGGAGCTGGTGGACAGCTGCCCTGGACACAGAATTAACCTGTGCCTCCATGGACAGTTGTGAGTCTGAAATGACTCCCAGGCGGTGCACATAGTTCTTCAGGGGCATAGTTACCCTATTCAGAAGCAGGGAGTCCCCCATACCAGCCTGCCCCCTATCCCCCAGAAACAGTACTTCTGCCTTGTCAGGATTCAACCTCAATCTGTTATATGCCATCCATCCTCCAACCGCCTCCATACATTCACACATGACATTCACTGCCTTCACTTGCTTTGATTTGAAAAAGAGGCGAGCTGGGTATCATCTGCATACTGATGAACAGTCAGCACAACCCCCCTGATGATCTCTCCCAGCAGCTTCATATAGGTATTAAAAAGCATGGAGGAGAGGACAGAACCTTGAGGCACCCCACAAGTGAGAGCCCAGGGGTCTGAACACTCATTCCCCAACACCACTTTCTGGACATGGCCCAGGAGGAAGAAACGGAACCACTGTATAACACTGCTCCCAGCTCCCAGCTCCTTTAAATGGTTCAGAAGGATGTCATGGTGGATGGTATCAAAGGCCGCTGAGAGATCCAGCTGAACTAAGAAACAGCTTTCACCTTTGTCCCTAGCCCGCTAGAGATCATAGACCAGCACAACCAAGGCAGTTTCAGTCCCATGGTGAGGCCTGAATCCCAATTGGAAGGGATCCAAATGGTCCGCATCCTCCAGGCATGCCTGGAGTTCTTCCGCAACCAACCACTCACTCCCCTTGCCCAAGAATGGAAGATTTGAGACTGGGCAATAGTTGGCCATATTGGCCCAGACCAAAGATGTTTTTTAAAGAAATGGTTTAATAACCACCTCTTTCAGTGGGTCTGGGAAGGCTCCCTCATAGAGGGAAGCATTCACCACCCCACAGAGCCCATCGCCCAGCCCTTTACAGCTGGCTTTTATGAGCCAGGATGGGCAAGGATCAAGGAGACAGATGGTTGGTTTCATTCATCCAATTAACCTTCCACATCCTTGGAGGTAACAGATTGGAATTGATCCCATGCAACTTGACCAGACAGGACTCTAGTACTCTCCCCCGGCCCTGCTCCCATGGTGGAGTCTATCTCTTTCCGAATCTGAGAGACTTTATCTGCAAAAGAGTTGCAAAATCATTGCAGGAGATCTTGGGATCCTTACTAGGCCCCGATAGCAAAAGTGGTTCTGTTAGATTACGAACCACCTGAAAGAGTTTCCTGCTGCTGTCTTCTGCAGATGCAATAGAGGCAGTGAAGAAGGTCCTCTTCACTGTCGCAGTCACCACTTGATAGGCTTGACATTGAGCTCTAACCCATTTCCGGTTCGATTCAGAATGAGTTTTCCGCCACCAGCACTCTAGTCGTCTCAACGAATGTTTCATTGCCCTCAGCTCTGCAGAAAACCACGGGGCTGTCCAGGCTCCCTACAATTGGAGAGGGTGCTTCGGAGCCAGACAGTTCATAGCCCTGGTTAACTCTGCATTCCAGTGGGTCACCAGGGAATCAGCTGAAAGGCCATCAACATGGGAATAATAATAATAATAATAATAATAATAATAATAATATTTATAACCCGCTCATCCCCCATCACCACTTTCTGGACACAGCCCAGGAGGAAGGAGTGGAACACTGTATAACAGTGCCCCCAGCTGCTCTAGATAGTCCAGAAGGATGTTATGATTGATGGTATCAAATGCCACCGAGAGATCCAACCCCTGCCACTCCCTGGAAACCATTTGGATCCATTAAGTGATGGGGTGGGGCCAAGCTTGCTATAGCTATGAGAGGAGCAATGAGAGATACTCTTGGGGCGTCATATTCTGCACTTCCTCCACTGAAGGTTTTAGGTGCAAATATGTGTGAATAAACCATATTTCTAAGACATTGCAGACTCTGCTGTGTCCTGATTTTCTAATGGAAAAACACAAATCTTGAGTGCCTGGAACCCCCTAGAACCCCCTGCCTGGAACACGGCAGAAACTGAGGTACAAGTTGAATGGGATGTCTTCCCTGTCCCTATCCTCAAGCTTCTTAGCTGCTGCACCAGAGGGACTGAAACCCCACCCAGAACAACAATTATCTGACAATCATGCATAGAGCTAGTCAGGGGACTGCAAGTGGGGTGTGGGCTTTAGTAGGTGCCCAGTGAGGCCAACGTCAGAGGCTGACTTTGCCAAAGGCTACAACCCTGTTTGCATTTGCAACAAAGCCAGGGGACTGTGATATGGGCAACAATGGCAGTTTTATTGCCAGGCAGTAAATCCAGCACTTCTGTTTTGGGAGTCAATCTCTGAACCTAGAGGAATGGCCTGAATTCATGCCAGTTGAACAGTAACATCAAGATCCAAGGACATAGTGCAGCTCAGCTTTCTGCAGCAGAAGTAAGGAGGTCTACATCAGGGTTGGAAAACGATTGCCCATGAGTTGGGCGATCAACAAATCCTTTGTCAAAGGAGAGACTCTCTCAGACACAGACCACTGTCTTCATCCCTTTCTCAATGGTGCCAGTCCAAGCCACTCCTGAACCACTATAATGCCAAACACCCATTGTCTCCCCCAAAGAATTCAGGGAGCTATAGTTTAAGAGGGCAGAGAATTGTTTGGAGACTCCCTTTTCTTGACACAGAGCTACAGTTCTCCACCCCTCTCCTCAGGGAACACAGAAATTGAAGCTCTGGGTTGGGATTTGGTGTCTCCTAACAACTCTCAGCACCTTTAACCACTCCCAGAAATGTTTGGGGGAAGCGTACTGTGCGGACATGGGTTTAGGGCTCATCCACATATCTGCTTGTTCCCTGCCTAGAAAACATGGGTCCAAGTGGTCTGAGCAGTTGTCCCCTTACCTCACTCCTTTTGCATGGAAAACCCGCTCTTTAGTGCTCAATCAGAACAAACATCCATCTGCGTGAAAAAGCCCAATTGCCATTTGCTCCAACTGTGTGCTAAAGAGCTGCTCCCCCAGTGGAAAGCAGTGGGACAAGGGGAAGTGTGAATAAGCCCTTAGTTTTTTCTAGGGCTTGGTAACACATGTCACACTATGGGGGAAACACAGCCAGAGACAGCAGCCCATGAAAAACACAATGAACTTCTTTGGCTGCTAAACAGGAAGTGGGTAGATATGTCACGTACCTGACCAGATGACCCACAAAATGGCTGGTGGAGATTTATTTGTTTGCTTATGGAATTTATATCGTGGCCTTTAACCAAAACAGTGGACTATAAAAATTATGACTAAGATGGTTCCTGCATTCCAGCTTCACACCCTAAAAAGACACATCACATGCAGAAAAAGCAAGGGGAAGGAGGAGGGAAAAGCAAGCTCAAGCACATGTTCTTGAAGTCACAGCCTGTCAGTCTTCAGGGAATCTGATCCCCCCACAGAAGGCTGCTAGGAATAGAGGAAACAAGGAAAGTTCTTTCCAATGGCTTTTATTCAATATTCACAGAGAGAGGCTTAGAAATGCAGCCTCTTCTCTCAACTTCCTCAATCATCAACAGCACCACCCACCTTATGGTGGCCACTTAGGGTCATTTGTGTCCGAGTCCTTTGCTCTCCTACTTTCAATGCCCACCGGGTTCTGAGAGAAGGGGAGTCTGGAATGCTTTCTAGTGACAACTATCTGAAGAAGTGTGCATGCACACAAAAGCTTATACCAAGAACAAACCTAATTGGTCTCTAAGGTGCAACTGGACAATTTTTTTATTTTTTATATATATTTTGACTGCATCAGACCAACACAGCTGTGTACCTGAATCTAGTGACAATGTGTCAGCCAACTGCTCTCGCTCTGCCTCCTCCTTTGCCTTTCATCTGCCTCTGAGCTATGACCTCCTGCAAACCAATGTTGTAAATCTATACGATCTTCTTCTTCTCTGGAAGGTTCAGGCTAGGGAGGCAGTGTCCATCGCTATTCCTCTGTCCAGTCCCTGACACAGCTGATGCCACTCATGGTTCAGCCTGTCTTTTGCTTCAATAAAAAGCAATCCCACCCCAAAACGACTCCACACATACACAGAAACACACACACAACAGGGATACCAAATCCTAGGGCCCCCACTCTTCTGGGTCCTCCATATTTTTTGGGGGTGACCCCCTCATGTTCCAAACAATCTGGGGGCAGAGGAGAATGAGCATGGAGCCAAGTGTGGGGTGGCAAAACCTGTCACCCTCCAGGTGTTGTTGGACTGGAGTTCCCGTCAGTCCCAGCCAGCATCGCTAATGGTTACGGATGATGGAAGCTGCATCCATCCAGAGGGCCACAGGCTCACCATCCTTGAGTTTTGAGGCTCCTCACTGAACTTTCCCTGTTTTCTGGAGCTGGCTGCACTAATCTCAGAACATAGCAGGCAATAAATGATAATATGGCAGGGTGAGGAAGACGTGGGTCCAGATCTCCACTCATCTACGAAACTCCTTGAGTGATGCACTTTGGGCTACCCCAGGGGTTGGCAACCCAAGGCTCATGGGCCACAAGCGGCCCACAGGGGTCATTTAACCGGCCCATGAGCTGCCTCCAAACCATTTTGCCTGCTTGGGGAGTCCCTGCGCGCTGCTCTAAACTGGCACAGCGTGGCACAGGGACTCGCTTCTGCGGCGCTGGAAATCACATCTACGTATGCACAGATGCCGGAAATCGTGTCTGCGCAGATACAGACACTAAAAATTGTGATCTGGCCCACGGAGGGATCTCTGCTGGAGTGAACTGGCCCATGCGAGGTAAACCATGCCGACCCCTGGGCTACACACTATCTCTCAGCCTAACCTACCTCACAGGGTTGTTGTTAGAATAATAGGGTGCTCCTGCCTGCCTGCTTGAGGATCCATAGAGGAGCGGGGGAATAAATGGAATAAGTAATGATATGCAAGGTACATGTCAAACATCCCTAAAAGTAGAAATGCATCAGGTTTGCCATCAATTTTGGCAAATTTGTTGTCAGAATCCACCGTTCATTCCAGGAAGTCCTTGCACAATAAGAGAAGCATCTCCACCCATTTTCTTTATGGGTATTTACACTACACAACACTCCTTTTACTGTGGTTCATTGGAGCAACTCCCTAAAAGATGTTACTGGAGACCCATCTATAAAACGTCCTTTGCCCATACATCTGGGCGCAAGAAGCACTCAAGCTCAGCAATGATCTTAGCCCTACCTTACGGCACCATGGTGCCTCTCCTTGTGCTCTGCCTTCTTTCGCCACTCTTAGTTCCCTCTGCGGATACATGTAAGTTATTTATCATTGATCACATCCATTTTCCTACTATGCTGTTAGGGACAGAAGGAAGACCAGCACTATGGAATGACATATCAACTGGGCCATTGTTTGATGCTAATCTAGGGGGGTTAAAAAGTTTGAGCAGAATGTTCTTGCCACAGACTGATCTTTTAGCAAAAGGAGGAGATGAGGTGCATGCAATAGCTAGTGTCCCCCCCCCCCCCATTTGGACTTCCACGCTAGCTTCTGAGTGGATGCATTTGGTGATACGGAATCATAGAATCATAGACTGGTTAGTAAGTAATCTGTTAAGCCTGCTGTAAGTTCTAAAGTTGTTGGCTGAAATATACAGTATTCAGCTAAGTGCTACTCGGAGTATGTATATTGCAATGGATGAGCCTAAGTCATGTTCTCTAACTTTGAAAGGTCTATTTGTAGTAGGTAAAAAGGGTAATGGTAAAGTACTTCTGGAAGGTTAAGTCCAGTAGGACTAGCATTGGGAGGCATATTTTGCATGGGATTGATTGATTGATTGTATCGCCCTATACCCTCAGGTCTAAGGGCAGTTCACAGGATAAAATCAGAATATAAAGCTACAAAATACATACATACATGCACGCACACACACACACACGCACACACACACACACCAACCCAGGTAGCTACGTCACCTGCCGTGTAACCAGCAAAATGCTATTGCCTTGGTCGTTTTCTACTGCTGGTTGATCTTCTCTTGGCTTTCTTGACAAAATCTCAGTGTGCCGTAGGCAGTGGTGGGACTGGGGCCATTGAAGGCATGGGGGGGGGGATATGCCACTCTTAATGACGCAGAAAACTGGTGTTTGTTAGTACACCATCTCTATACAGCACTCAAATGCCAGCTGTGCACCCCATTTCACAGGAGCAGCACGCACAGGATCTGCCAGGTAAAGTTTTTTCTTTTTCTTTTTCCAAATATCCTTCATTGGATCTGTTTTCCTACTATGTGGTCAGGGACAAAATTGGAATCACATACCAACTGTGCCATCATTTAATGCTAATCTTGGAGGGTTAAAAACTTTGCAGAGAACTTTCTTACCACAGGAGGATCTGTATGCCAGCTTGAGAACGAGGAGGGGACAGAGGGTGAAAAAAGAGCTGTGAGTGCAGGGAGAAACTTTCCCCATCCTTTGGACCCCCTGGGAGACTTAATACATCTGCTGTACCTTGACGTGGGTGTGGAGAGGGCAGCTGAATGGTACACAGCTGTGGGAAGCCTAAGGAAGTATCATTGACCTTGGGATTGCCCATGAAAAGCAAGTTTATAGTGAGAGACTAGATCGATGGCTGCTGTTCTGATTGCGAGACTTTTGTGGGTGAGCTGAGAGTGTGTTTGGACCCTGGGTGAGAACCGAGAGGCTGAGAATGAAAGGAATTGTTGAATTATTTGAAGAGCAACTGTAATCAACAAATTAAGCTAGTAGGACTACAAGAAGTTTTGTAAGGAGAAATATACTAAGTGTTTCAAAGTAGAAAAAGATAGAGATATTGGTTATGAGTTTGAAATGTAATAGGGAAAATAAGAAATGCATACTAAGAAATTAGATTGGAAAATTTTCAGACAGGACTGATGGAAGTCAAAAAAATTGAATAAGATGTAAAAGTATGTTTAATTACTGTTGAAAATGATATGTTAAAAAACTAATAAAATTTATATATATAAAAAAGAGATAGAAAGGAATTGCTACTGATTTATATATATATTAGTAATGTTATATTAATGTAACGTTTTTATATGTAACTGTGTATTTTTGTAATGTTTTCTTTAAGTTGTCTGTTGTTGTTTCGGCTTTTTATACAACTTATAGCAAGGGGCCCCCCAACTTGAATAAAATATTGGGGAGGGGCAGGTAAGCCCCGCCCTTCATGATCAATCACATGACATGGTGCACTCACAGCATTTGAATGGCAATGCCCATCTTCTTGGGGGGGGCCCTCCCCCCGACATATTTTATGGGGGGAGGGCAAAGGGACCTTGGCCCCTAGGAATTGGCTCCTTTGCCTTTAGAGATAATTTTAATATATTAAGCAGCATAGAAATTAAGTAATCTATCAATCAATAATCAATTAAGGGCTAGATTCTGTATTTGGTGGGACACGGGTGGTGCTGTGAGAAGGTCAGCAGTTCGAATCCCCATGATGGGCTGAGCTCCCTTTGCTTGGTTCCTGCTCCTGCCAACCTAGCAGTTCGAAAGCACGAAGTGCAAGTAGATAAATAGGTACCACTCCAGTGGGAAGGTAAACGGCATTTCCGTGCGCTGCTCTGGTTTGCCAGAAGTGGCTTAGTCATGCTGGCCACATGACCCCGAAGCTGTATGCCGGCTCCCTCGGCGAATAAAGCGAGATGAGCCCCGCAACCCCAGAGTCGTCTGTGACTGGACCTAACGGTCAGGGGTCCCTTTACCTCTGTATTTGGTAGAAAAACACAGGAATAGCCTGCAGGATCAGGCCAGTAGCCCATATTGTCCACAATCCTGTTCTCAGCCAGATGCCTATGGGAATCCCATAACTAAGACCTGCAACAGCACTCTCTTCACTTGTGATTCCCAGAAACGGGCTTCCAGAGGCATTGCTGCCTTCGTGGTATACAGAAAGCATAGCCATCACACTGAGTCACCACTGAGAATCTTCTCCTACCTGAATTTCTCTAATGCTCTTTTAAAGTTGGAGGCCATCACTGTCTCCTATGGGAGGAAGAAGGAATGGAAATAGACTGTTCAAAGTCGACATAATTCCCTGCTTTCTTCCCCCTATCCACCCAAGATAGCCTTTTGATTAGCTAGAAAACACATGTGCATTAAAATTTGTAAATTATGACAACAACCTTCATGTAAAGCACATGACATTCCCCAAATAATAATGGGAACTGTAGTTGGTTCAGGGTGCTGGGATTTGTTGTTCTGTGATGGGCAAATTACAGTTCCCTGGATTAGGGTGTGTGTGTGTGTGTCGTGTGTTTTAAATAAACTTTTAATGTATGGTGTGTACACAGCCAAGTTCTTATCCAGCAGAACGCATTTCACACTGTGATGAGCACTCTAGGAAAAACTTTGCCCAGAGTCAGCATTATGCACTGAATGGGACACGGGCCTTCCCCATTTTGTCCAATGCATGAGGGTTCTTCAGTCCCATAGTTGAATGATGCCCTTCTCTCTTCTTCTAGCTGTCTTGAAGTGTGTACAAGGAGCAGAAGTTTCTAACGCTTCGGACTGTGTCAGCGGTTTGGATGCCTGCGTGCTCATCAGGGACCAGAGCACAATGCTTGGTAAGGGAGGTGTTGGCCTTGGCTGGTGGCATCCTCCACGCTGTGCCACAATCTATCCAATGGAGGCTGGTGCCCATTAGGACTGGTATGGAAGAAGGCCAATGATGGGCAGTGCCAAATCATTCTACTTTCGTCCCCATCTCCTGCTCCCACTGAGTTCTGCAAGGGACAACCCTGAGACTAAGGAGGAGTTGGACCCTCCAATTTTCCCTATTTTCCAGGGACAGTCCTAGATTTGCATAAGCTACCCCAGTTTCTGATTTGACCCTGGAATGTCCTGCATTTCCTTGTGCCGTCCCTATTTTCACTGGATAAATGTTGGAGGGTATGGAGTTATCCGACCCCCAAACCAAGGAGATAAGTAACTATACAGCCTTTAGAAGACATCTGAGGGCAGCTCTGTATACGGAAGGTTTTTAAAAAAATGTTTATTTATGTTTTTATATATGTTGGAAGCTGCCCAGAGTGGCTGGGGCAACCCAGTCAGATGGGCAGGGTATAAATAGTATAATTAATAATAATAATAATAATAATAATAATAATAATAATAGAATAGGGGGTCCCTATTTTCATCAGGAAAATATAGTGGGTCCTCCTTGAACAGGTGGATGCCAGCAGAGGGCAGACTGAGGCTTGGACAGGAAGTACCCCATTCTTTCTCCTCTACCAATTTTAGCTTTATAGGCTAGGTTCTGCCCACAAACACCCATCTCTCTCTCTATCTTCCACTTGGTCAAGGAAAACAGAAATCATTATCAGATTTCAATGACATATACCAGCCAGGCAAACACACTCAAGGAGGATGTAAAACAAAGTTGGTAAGGGGTGTGGATTGGGCCAGTTCTGAAAGGTCAGATACAGAAAGAGGTTCCCTTTGGTCCACAGACCTGAGGTTCTTCACCATTGATCTGGAACTTCCAGAGTTTCTTCAGCAAGATGGAGGCTCTACTCCACTGAGCCATATTCCTTTGGGAGAACTTGGAAAGGATGGAAGGGCAAGGCAGAGCGGAGACCATCGAGTTGAGCAGAGAATGAAGGATTCTGGGGAATGAGCTCTCCTGACCTGTTGTTTGTCTTTCTCTTCTTCCGGTAAACAGGCACCGAGTTTGACACAACAACCTATTCATGTGGAAAAAGTGATTCTTGTGTCAATGCTTATAACATCACCATAGGAAAAGAGAAACATTTGCGCTCCAGCTCTGCTTGCTGTACTGAAGATGGGTGCAACGCAAAGTTAAATTGGACCTGTATGTCATAACCTACCCCTCTATGATATCAGAATTGCAGACATGAGCCACTCCAGAAGTTCTTTTTATGGTGCATTCAGAATGATTTGTGCCCATGATGCTACTGGGGCAGTCACACACTATTCCATTCTCAATACCATTTGTATGTGCATGGTCATACTGCTTAATTTCTAATCACTGCACATCCCATTACTTCTAGCTGAAATCCCACAGTTTTTCATACCACAAATGTCCTGGTTTATTTTCATCCCACAGTAGAATGCAGTAGAACTGGAGAAGCATCACAGAAGAAATGAAACCAGGATAAATCCATCACTAATGCAGTGTTATAGTTTGAAGAACATGTTGCACAAATGAACCTGCAATAAAACACCAGTCTGGAGGGGCCCTTGGTTTCAGAATGATGAAAACATTCTCAATTAGCTTTTGAAACTTGGCAGGAACAGGGTGGAGTGGAGGAAGTTTTAGTCCCTCCACACCTTTCATCCTAACACAAGACAGGAAAGGTGTCAAACCTGTGTCTCTAGACCTCATTCTTTCATTCTGACAAAGAATATGCTAACAAAGAGCTGGGAGTGGGGAGGACTCAGTGAGTGGTTGTGTGAATGTATTAGGAAGGCTGCGGCTGCTGTGTCTGTGTGAAGCAGGCCTGTCAATGATCCAGTGGGGCTCTTCCCCATTCTTATGTAAAAACTTTCCATATATGACCATTTGCTTCTTTCTTCTTTGCTTCCTAGCTCTTCAAGCTCCTTGGACTGAGAATGGGCTCACTTGCCCAAAAGGATGTTATGCTCAGACGGAGAAGGAGTGCACGGATGGACCAGTCTTATGCACAGATGGTCAAAGGAATTGCATCATTGTAGAAGGAAGCTCTGGTAACCCTGAAGATACTAAGCAAAGGAGGAGGAGGGATTCTGTGGGGTGGGGAGAGCAGGTGGGAGGGGAATGCTGCCTCTGGAGGATCTAGAGGTGGACCAACCATCAGGCAAGATGAGATGACTATCTCAGGCAGCAGAGCAAGAGACTTGCAGCCCTGACTCTTGGAGAACCATCTTCCAGGATGTTCTCTGGTGCAAGCATCATTGAAATGAACAAGTGCTGTGCCAGAGCATGGTAGGATTGCACCCATGATAAGGTGCTAATGGCATGTGTGCATCAGCCTTTGGAACACTAAAGTGTCGAGTGTGGGATTGAGTCTGGGCCCATTCACATAAGTCCTTCTTATTTGAGTAGAACTTGGGACCATCCAATCAAGCTAAATGTTGGAACATTTCAGATGGGCAAAAGAAAATACTTTGTCACCCAGTGCATAGTTGAATGATGGGAACTGGTCCTACAAGACGTAGTGATGATGGCCACCACACTGGATGGCCTTCAAAAAGTATTAGACAGATTCAGCATAATGATAAGCCACATGGGCTTTCTTTTGCAACCAGTGTTGAAGAAATATGACTCTGAATACTATTGACTGGTATGCAGAGTTTGCACACAGCTTGGAGGTTTTCAGCTTCTGAATTATTGTTAGGAGAGGAGGCTTACTTTGATGCAGTCACACAGAGAGGCACTTGGCATTGGAGAATAAGTAGCGGGTTTATTATTGGAAATGCATGCTTGGATAGGAAAGAGGTTTCTTTTTCTCCCTAGCACAGTTGGACTCCATGGCAGCCATGTTGTGAACATAAAATACAGTGGTACCTCGGGTTACAGATGCTTCAGGTTACAGACTCCACTAACCCAGAAATAGTACCTCGGGTTAAGAACTTTGCTTCAGGATGAGAACAGAAATCATGCGGTGGCGATGGGAGGACCCATTAACTAAAGTGGTACCTCAGGTTAAGAACAGTTTCAGGTTAAGAACAGACCTCCAGAACGAATTAAGTTCTTTACCCGAGGTACCACTGTAAGATGTTGATGGTTGTGACAACCAAATATGTCACCTTGAGCTCCTAGCAGTAAAGGTGGGATACCTTTTTCAGATGGAGGATTAATTCTTTTTAAAAAACAACAACAATCAATGTAAAAATAAACTGTGAATGTGTTGACTGACCCAAGCTCTTTTGAGAAGAAGGGTGCTATAAATATTTAACAATTATATAAGTTTGCTTACCAGAGGTCAGGTGCCCGTGATGAGTGGAGCAGAATCAGAAGTGGGTGGAGCAAAAACATTGAGGTCCCCCCCCCCATTTCACATGCACAACATGCAGCCATCTTTCTCCTCTCTCCAGGCAAGCAAGTGTTCTAGCCCCAAAGGAGGGTGATGAATAGGCTGGTTATGGATGTGGTCTGGGGGGGACAGGCTGCACCCCAGAAGGAGTTATAGCTCAGGGAGAATCACAGGCTCGGAAATAAACCCCTGAAATAAAAAAACCTGAGAATTTGCCAAGTGTCCCCAAGTTGAACCACTTTCGCCCATATCTGTTTTTCTCATCTGCCTCTTCCTCTCCTCCCCAATCCAGCCCAGGGCCAGGTTAAGAATGGATGGATCCCAATTGTTGCAAAATTATTTCCACTGTGGCTGAGGAACAGACACTCGTGGTCTCAGAGGTCTGAGCCCCAGGTTCTTTCTTTGGCAGGCCCCAGATTTCCCGGCCTTTCCCTGTTTTTTCTTTCAGTTTGCTATAAAAGTGGCTGGGTGTTCTGCAAAACACCATGGGCACCATGGGACCCCAGGCAACTACTATATAGAAATACAAATTCTGAAAATATAAGGTTCTACAATCAATTAGCATAGGACTGACCATAGGCAGAGCCCATGGCAGGCAGAGTAACTAGTCCTAGTTTTGTACCCATCTTCCTCCCTGTTCCGATCTACAAGAGGCAATGCCCCTAAGGAAAAGGAAGCTGATGGTGAAGCTCATCCGTTGGACTGGTTGTGAGTCAGAAGGCAGGCCGGTGGGGGCTGGGTGAGGGCAGATTGACATTAAAAGGGCCATGCCCCATTTGTTTTCCTAGAGCAGCTACCACTGACACCTGCTGATGATCCCCATATTTACCTGCAGGTGCCAAGACGTTCGTCCTGCATGGTTGTGGAACAAGCAATATGTGCGGTGTAGAAAACTATGCATTGACAATTGGAGGAATCCCCTACAATATCAAAACAATAACATGTGTCCCTGCTGCAAAAGAAGCAGACACTGCGTAATCCTTAACAAGCCAGAAATTCCACATCAGCCACAGCTTGGAAACCAGCCACAACTCCTAAAGCAACAACGATACCTAGTGCCAGCCATATCCTGTTGAAGAGTTTCTTCCTCCTCCTGCTACCTATGATCTCCAGCATTCCCTTTATGAAGTCTCTCTCCTGAGCTCTCTTTCCATGCTAGCCACCTTGAAGGTTTCATGCCATGAGCATTTCGGCACTGGAATGGACAAATCTGTCAAATTTCAGTGCTTTTAAGTTTCTCATTTAAAAAATAAAATGAAAATCTGCCGACATTTAGCATGAATTTACCCTATTAAACACAACTTTTGCAGGCAGTTGGAACAATATACATAGTATGTTATTATCCCTAATATATACACTTTACTCTCATAAATGCATTTTCGTATACGCTGTTTGGTTGAAGAACTACACTGCAAAATTCTGAGAAATGTGAAATTTGAAGGCTAGGTGGGTTTTAGTTTGCATATTGGTCTGGAAAGTGCAAATGAGTTAGTTTCTCATTAATATGCATACAAAATTGAATTTCTTCCTCATCCTGATTTGAGTACCACAGTACCTCCCGCACCTCCTCAAAGTGTGTTTTTGAAGCTCCAGGCTGTTTTCTGAATGAAATATTGCAGGGCCAATAAAGAATATTTAGTCCAAAAATGGTTTTGTTTGTTTCTTCTGGATGGTTGTCAACTTGGGTTTAACAAAGAGAAGGTGCCAGTCAGAGGTTCCTTCTGTGGCTGAGTGGGGTGGCACAGGTGAGCCTACAAAAGAGATCCTTGTGTTTCTTCCTAAGGTACCTTTCTTCGTATTGATTCAAAAAGTGATGTGGCCATTCTGGGGCAGAGGAACACTCCTTAGCTGTGTCCAAGATTATTGCATGTATAAAAGAGATGAACCTCTGTTAAAACAAATGAAGAAACTAAAACCCAAAATCAGAAGCAAGTCCCACTACCATTTCAGTCATGCCTATGCTCCTAGCCACATCTCCATTTTGTCAAGCAAGAGGCATGAGCCAAGCTGCTAAGCTTCTGCTTAGCACAGGAGCGAAGAACATTCTTATTTTGTAGGGTTGCCTTATTTTGAAGAATGAAAAAGAGGACACTATGACAGTTATGATGACCGTTCAGAGCAAATAACTGCAATTCGTCTCAGATTTTACCACTGAAAATGAGGATGTGTCCTGGAAAAAGAGGAGACATGGTAACCCTAGCTTGAAGGAGCTGGTGGTCTGAGGAACAACAAAAGGAGGCATTGACAGTGGGAAGGGCTGCTTCCCAGTGACAGAGCATCTCAGAGTGCCACAATTCCAAGAACGGTTTAACAACAAACCCCATTGCAATAGTCAGAGAAGGACCAATTTTGAAGGCTGCCCTTTTTTTATGTTTGTGTGTTGTTTTGGAATATACTGTTATGAACTTCCCAGAATCTCTACATCCAGTGAAGGGTCCAACTTTGAGCAAACTCATGGATTCCTTCATTAAATATTTTTTTCTTAAAAGTGTGTACGTTGTCTCTATTTTCAGGGCATAGAGTCTTTTCTACGGATCAGTTACATTCAATGTGAGACATTGATGTTGTTTATAGTATAAGGTTGGAGGAGAAGAGAGGGGGGACAGAGGGGAACCATGCCCTAACCTTTCACATTGCTAAGGGAAAATAACAAATGAACAGTTAAATAACCTACCCAAATGATGCTGAGACAAAAACCTCACACATATACTAAGTAAAATAACTTTCAGTTTGTGTCCTCCCCCCCGGAAACTACTGTTACGAAGGGAGAGGTGGGCAGACTCCCCATAATCTTTACATCCAGTGGAGGGTCAGAGTTTGAGCAAACTCATGGATTCCTGGACTTAGCAATGGCTGGGAATAGAACCAGAAAACTTCCTCATGAGGCCAGCCTGGTGATGGTGGGTCATTGAAGGGAACAATGGTGCTGATGGACAGCCATTAGCTCTCATCAACCATGTAGAAGGCCCTGGGGAGCAGGGGGACATGATGTCACTGTGGGAAAGGAGGGTGTCCCTTGAGTCTACACAGACGTTTATTGGTAAGGCGTTCTTGAACAAGAAGGAGGAAGTACGCAGAACTCCATGCACGTTGGCTGGGAGAGGTTGCACCACGAAATGGAGGGCCATGACTGGCTGCTGCTTTGGAGCCAAGCTTGCTATAGCTATGAGAGGAGCAGGGAGAGGTACCCCCTCCACTGAAGGCTTTAGGTGTAAATATGTGTGAATAAACCATAGTTCTAAGACTATGCAGACTACACTGTGTCTTGATTTTCCAGTGGAAATACAAACCCTGGATGAGCACTTGGAACCACCGAGAACATGGGCAGGCAAACTAAGGCCCGGGGGCCAGATTCAGCCCAATCGCCTTCTAAATTCGGCCGATGGATGATCTGGGAATCAGAGTGTTTTTACATGAGTAGAATGTGTGCTTTCATTTAAAATTCATCTCTGCATTATTTGTGGGGCATAGGAATTTGTTCATTCCCCCCCAAAAAATATAGTCCAGCCCCCCACAAGCTCTGAGGGAAAGTGGACTGCCCCCCCTGCTGAAAAAGTTTGCTGACCCCTGATCTAGAATCTTGTTACCGCTTGACAGAGATTGGGATACAAGTTGAATGGGATGTTTCCCTGTCCCTATCTTCAAGAGCCTTGGCTGCTCCTTCAGAGGGAGCGCAACCCCACCCAGAATGACAGTAATCTGACCACCATGCATAGAGCTAGTCATGGGTCTGCAACAGGGGTGTGGGCTTCAGTAGGTGCCTGGTAATGCCAACCTCAGATGCTGACCATGCCAAGGGCTCCAACATTTGCATTTGCATTTGCAACAAAGCCAGGGAGCTGCCATATGGGCAATCATGGCAGTTTTACTGCCAGGCAGTAAACCCAGCACTTCTGTTTTATGAGTTGAACTCTGGACCTAGGGGAAAGATCTTAATTCATGGCAGCTCAGCAGCGAGATCCGGAGACACACTGCAGCTCAGGTCTCTGCAACTGGAGAAAGATTCTGCATCAGAGTCAGAGAAGGACCTTTGAGAAAGATCAAACATGAGTTGAACCACCCATAAATTTGAGACTCTTTCAGGCAAAAGCCATTGGCCTCAGCCCTCTCTCAACTGTGCCAGTCCAAGACATCCCCGAAGCAAAGCCCAAAATAGATGTGGGTCCACATTTTGGGGTAGGGTTGTGGAGCTTCAGGCATTGGGGAAGAATGTGGCCCTCAAAGTCTCCCTCTCTGGCCTCCCTCTCTGGCCCTCTTCCCAAGCCACACCCATCTCTGGTACTGCTTCGCACTCCAAGAGTTTTTGCTGGGGGGGAGGGTTGGAGAGGAGATTTTCATTCAGTGCCGCTAATAACTGTTTCTCATCTAACTGGAGAGCAGAGAAGGCTTTGCCAGCATGTGTAGAAGCCAGCCTATTGTGCAAAGGTAAAAATGCTATTGGTTGCATTACTGTCCACTTCTGCTTTGGCACCACCCACCACTGTCATGTGACCCTCGGCAGGTTGCAAAGAAGGATATTCGGCCCTTGGTTAAAAAAGCATCCCTACCCTGCTCTTGGGCCGGCTTTAAAAATCTTGCTGCATGATTCATACACCAGTTCCTGCCTTTTTATGCATTCATGAAGGTGTTTGTCCTGCTTCACAGAGGACAGCCCTCTTCACAGGGAGCTCTGGGAACTGCCGACATTGGCCTGGCAGAACAGAAACATTTTCCGCTAATGTTTAACAACATTATAGATCTAATTGTTGTTGTTTAGTCGTTTAGTCGTGTCCGACTCTTTGTGACCCCATGGACCAGAGCACGCCAGGCACTCCTGTCTTCCACTGCCTCCCGCAGTTTGGTCAAACTCATGTTTGTGGCTTCGAGAACACTGTCCAACCATCTTGTCCTCTGTCGTCCCCTTCTCCTTGCGCCCTCCATCTTTCCCAACATCAGGGTCTTTTCCAGGGAGTCTTCTCTTCTCATGAGGTGGCCAAAGTATTGGAGCCTCAGCTTCACGATCTGTCCTTCCAGCGACCACTCAGGGCTGATTTCCTTAAGAATGGATGCGTTTGATCTTCTTGCAGTCCATGGGACTCTCAAGAGTCTCCTCCAGCACCATAATTCAAAAGCATCAGTTCTTCGGTGATCAGCCTTCTTTATGGTCCAGCTCTCACTTCCATACATCACTACTGGGAAAACCATGGAAAACCATGGCTTTAACTATACGGACCTTTGTTGGCAAGGTGATGTCTCTGCTATACTATAATAGTATAGATCTAAACTATAGATCTATACTATAATAGTATAGATCTAAACCAGCACTGGGGATTCAGCGTTGAGGTCCACATTCCCTTCTGGTTGACATTCTAAAGGCTACTTGCCACTGGTGGGCAAAGCCAGAAGCAAAAACAAATGGAGCAATGAATGCATAGAGTATCAGAAACAAGCAAGATGAATTGGAGCTCTTAATAACGCTTTAGTTGAGATTCATGCCTTGCAGACAGTTTGACTAGTTTAGCCTCTGTGATTCTTACAGGGGGATAGTTTCTATTTGCACTCACTCACCCCTCCCTATCCTGCATCCAGGAAGCAAGAGTCATTCTTAGAGGACTCCCAGGCAAGCAAAAACACCCTGGGAGGATGTGAAACAAGGAGAGGGCAGGGTGTGGCCAGAGGGACAAAGGGTGTGAGCCAGAAGGGGATTTCACCTGGGGAGAGACCCAAGGGTCAGATAGAAAGGCCTGTGTCTGGATGCATAGATATAATAAAACATGAAAAGTGTTTTCCTTACCGCAGTTAAAAGTTAATTGAAGGAGCTTGATAAGGAAGGCTTGCTGGCTGCTGTATCCGTTAGCAGACTTGGTTATATCTTAATTCGCATGCAGTAAATTTGCCTCTTGCTATGTCACGCTCCTACCAGCCACATGAGAAACTTTCCATTGCTCTCTCTGCCCAGGGTTCTTTGAGATTATGGCTACTGTGCACCATTTCAGGAAGCGAACATGTCAGCATTTCCAAGAAGTCCGGGAAGTGGTGCCTTGACCTCTGTTTCCTTCTCTGGCTCAGTGCATAATCATATGATGGATCCATTTCCTTCCTTCCTTCTCAACTCCTCAGGGCCAACTCCTCTGCTTCCTCATCACCCTCCAATGAGTTAGATGGAAGCCCTAGCTCAGCTGGTAGAGCATGAGACTCTTAGTCTCAGGTTTGTGGGTTCTAATCCCACATTGGGCAAAAGGATTCTTACATTGCAAGGACTTGGATGAGATGGCCCTCATGGTCCCTTCCAATTCTGTGATACTATCTGCAGAGAATTGCCTGCTTCACTCTGGGGACCCTTAATTTTTGCTATCTTTGACCTATAGAGACTTAGGTTCTGTAGCCCATGATGCCAGGTACCAGCTTTCACCATGTAAACCTATGAATACTTTGCAGTCATCACCACCTTTCCCACAAGAGGTGGTGGACTCAGCTTCCTTGGAGGTTTTTAAGCAGAGGTTGGATGGCCATCTGTCATGGATACTTTAGCTGAGATTCCTGCATTGCAGGGGGTTGGACTAGATGACCCTTGGGTCGCTTCCAACTCTTAAGATTCTATGATCATCCAAGCTATGATGGCCTGGGACTCAGGCTCAGACTCGGAGCCAGAGGAGTCTCAGTCCACACCGGATCTTTTGCCCCAGGCGGCATCTGAACCTAGTCTGGGGTCTGATTCTGAAGGGCCCCAGTCTGCACAGGTTCCCCTGCAACAAGCACCAGCTGGGCTGAGTCAGGGGCCTGAACCTGCCCTGGCTCCAGATGTGGAGATGACCTTGTTGCCCTCTGCTGGGCAATCACGTGCAGCTGCTCCACTACCAGTTGGGTCAGGAGAGGCTGAGGCGGCCTCTGGGCCTAGTAACCCACCGACATCTCCCGAGCTGCAGAGACTGAGGTCTGAGAGAAGGAGAGACCTGAGTACTCGCAGGAGGAGTGCTCGCCTTCGGGCGAGACAGGGAGGTGCGTCACCAGGGGATCAGGACCAGCCGTTACCTCAACAGAGATAAAAGGCTGCTGGACCCCGCCCCAGGTTGTGGGAGCAATGCTGCTGTTTGCCAGAAATCCTGTGCCTGACCTTGTCTGGGTTGCTGCCTTGTGCCCTGCTTTGGCCCTGTCAGACTGACTCCTTGCAGAACCCTTGGATTCGGGACCGGACCTGGACCGTGTTACTCGGGTTACCTCCGGGCCCAGCACACAAGCCCCTGCTCTCTAGGCCACCTCTGAGGGAGGTGTGCAGGATGGCAGCATGAGAACAGGTTTTTTCCAGTGGTGGCTTCCTGACTGTAGAATACTTTTCCAGGGAAACACACCAGAAACCATCATTGCCAGGTCTTGGATGTTTATGACCTACAGGGACTGGACTGAAGAGGAAGAAGAATGGTGGAGATCATGTACACACCCCTTCTCTTGTAGCTTCCAGAGAAGAGAGAGACAGTATTGAATTACAGCAGAACTCTGAGGGAGATAACAGATCAGAGACAGGCATGCAGCTGAGTTACGAGGTGTTAGGAGAAGGAGGGGGGGGAGGTGTGCAGCCAGCTGACACGTCTTTAGACAGCATAGATGAGCCGCCGTCCTCAAGAACTTGACGTTTGTTAAGAGTGTAAGAGCAACAGACAAAGAGACATTTGACCACGGGGGCCACCGTAGGGTCAGATGCTGATGGTAGAGAAGTCAAAGAAGGTTGGGGGAAGAACCAGAGTGAGCAATTCCATCATTGAGGGATGTCTGGATTCTTTATCTCTCACCATAAGGACTGAATAAAACCATAAGAAAAACCTTTCGTGTTTCCTCCCTGCTTCTTGAAGTCACCGGGGGAGGGAGAGAATTCCTCAAGCCTGACAATGACCTAAAAATGCTACCTTTGTGGCAGTGGTGGCTAATCTGTGGCTCTCCTGATGTGGGACTATAACTCCCATCATCTCTGACCAGTGGCCACGCTGGCTGGAGCTGAAGGGAATTGGAGTCTAACTAGATCTGGAGAACAACACTGGCTACCGCTGAGTTTTCCTAGCCTATCCATAGCAGAGAAGATATACAAATTAGGAAATGTTTGGGACAAGTCAATGTTTCAAATGCAGATACATGATTTTGCTTGGCAAGCAAGAACCAACAGTATGGTGGGATTAGGAAGACCTGGGATCAGATCACCACTCAACCATGAAACTGCCAGGGTGATGTACTTTGGGCTACACACTACCTCTCAGCCTAGCCTACCTTGCAGGGTGGTTGTTAGAATAAAAGAGCGGTCGTGCCTGCCTGATTGAGAATCCATAGAGGAGCAGGGGAATAAATGGAATGGGTCATAATATGTAAGATGTGTGTGAAACAGGTAGGAATGCATCAAGTTTGCAATCAGATTTGTTGTCTGAATCTACCGATTGTTCCAGGAAGTCCTTGAACCCCAGGTAGATGCTGCCCAACACTATAAGAGGGACACCTGCACCCATTTGCCTTACAGGTATTTACACAGCACAGCAATCCTTTTACTGCAGTTCATTGGAGCAAGTCATTCAATGTTGACATAGGAGCCCCATCCATAAAATGCCCTGTGCACATAAATCTGGGCGCAAGAAGCACTCAAGCTCAGCCTTGTCCCTAGCCCTACCTTACGACACCATGGTGCCTCTCCTTGTGGTCTGCCTTCTTTCCCCACTCTTAGTTGCCTCTCAGGATCCATGTAAGTTATTTATCATTGATCACATCCATTTTCCTACTATGCTGTTAGGGGCACAATGAAAGACCAGTACTATGGAATGACATATCAACTGGGCCATCGTTTGATGCTAATCTAGGGGGGTTAAAAACTTTGCTCAAAATGTTCTTGCCATAGACTGATCTTTTATCAAAAGAAAGAGCTGAGGTGCATGGAAGAGCTAGTCCCCCCCCCCTCCCCCCGCATTTGGACTCCCATGCTAGCTTTTGAGTGGATGCATTTGGTGATGGGGAACCACAGAATCATAGACTAGTAGTAATCTGTTAAGCCTGCTGTAAGTTCTAAAGGTAGGTTGGCTGAAATATACAGTATTTAGCTAAGTGCTACTGTGTGTGTGTGTTTGTGTGTGTGTGTGTGTGTGTGTGTGTGTGTGTGTAGTGCAATGGATGAGCCTAAGTCATGTCCACTAACTTCAAAAGGTCTACTCTTAGTAGGTAAAAAGGGTAATGGAAAAGGACTCCTGGACGGTTAAGTCCAGTATGACTAGCATTGGGAGGCATATTTTGCATGGATCTATCTATTTATTTATCTATCTGTCTGTCTGTCTGTCTGTCTGTCTGTCTATCCAGTGCTTTTTTTCTGGGAGGATACAGGGATACGCATACCCCTAAACATTTTGTGAATCTTTGTAGTTTTGTCCATTTACTGTATTTATTTCCCCCGATTTGAACTATAAAATGGTGATTTTCTTGAGTCAAAATGAGAGTATCTAAACCTTTTTTAAAAAGAAAAAAGCACTCTATCTATCTATCTATCTATCTATCTATCTATCTACCTATCTATTGCCACTGGTGTCAGCATTTCTTCTGCACCAGTGGTGGAGGAGGCAGGGCAGGTGGGGCACCTGTGAAGCTGCTGCCTTGGGGACTTCTGCCGCCTGAGGCAATTGCCTCAGTTTGCCTAATGGCAGAGCCAGTTCCATGCTGGTGCACTGCTGGGGTTGGAGCTGCACAGCCACAGCACCCAATTAAGACAATTAACAATTAGTTTAGGTCTGAGAAAAGAAGTGCTTCTTCTTGCACAACAACTCACAAGCACCTCTTAAAATTTACTGCCACAAGGTTTGATGGTGGTACCACCTTAGATGGAATGAAAACAGAATTAGATCAATCCCTGAAGGAGAGACTCCTCAGCGGCTCTGAGTCATGTGAGCTAAAATTTAAATGCTAGATGTAACCTTCTGATTTCGGAGGCACCATACCTCTGAAAGCCAAGTGCGCAAGACAAACATCTAGGAGAAGGGTGATGTCTTCCTGCCCTGTGTGTGACCTTCCTGGACCAGGGCATCCACTGGACAGTGAGGGGCATGGTTGTCCCTCCCATGCATAAACCATCAGCCCCAGATTCCTAGCTTTGCTTGAGAAAGAAGAGGAAAAAGAGTATATGTCTAGCGTAGGGTTGCCATATTTCAAAAAGTGAAAATCTGGATACAAAAGTTGTTGAGCCTTTTCTGGCTTTTAAGGAAATTCCGGATGTGTGGCAACCCTACTCTAGCATTTCAAGAACCAAGAATATTAGGCAAGAAGAACAGTCATTCTCTCTCTCTCTCTCTCTCTCTCTCTGGGGGAGGGTGTGAGAAACTGTGGTGCTCCCCTGCTTTCAGTGTTTTCTTTACTCTATATACCCATGAATAATTCTTGTGAGCACCCATGTTTCTGAAGGCCTGTAGTAGATCAATGATGAAAAGATAGCATTTTGGCTGGATAAACACCTTACTTTATAAAAGTTTCTATTAAAATTTGTACATTATAACGCCACACATATAAATCACCTTGCTTCCGCCAAAGAATCACGGGAACTGCCAGGTTTTTGGGTGGAGGCTAAGTGCTTTAATTACACTTTAAATGCATGGTGTGTACGCAGCCAATGTCTGAACGAGGACACATTTCACATTGTGGTGTGTACTCTTGGGAATATGCTGCCCACAGCCAGCATTACGCACTGAATGGGACATAGGCTTTCCCCCATTTTGTTCAATACCTGAGGGTGCTTCAGTCCCATAGTTGTATGATGTCCTTCTCTCGTCTTCCAGCAGCCTTGAAGTGTATACAAGGCTATAATGCTACCCAAGCTCTGACAGATTGTACAAATGGTTCAGACGCCTGTGTGACCATCAAGAACGAGAACACACTGACTGGTAAGGAAGCGTTGGAAGAAGGAGAGGGTCAGGGAAGCCTGACAACTATTTGGCATCATGTGGTTCCTCCTAGAGGCTTTGAGAATGATCAGGAATCAGCATGACAATTGACAGGGTCGATGGATTGCCCAGTGGTGTGCCGTGGGTTGCTGGCACCCAGGGCAGGCAAGCAGCCAATGCCTCATTGGAGCCAAATGGGGCTGTGCGACAGCACTTGCCTGTCCACACAACTCAGCTCTTGGTGGGGGACTCCCCTGATGCTTGTGAAGAAGAGTGCCGTGCCGTACTGTGCTAGCCTCCCTCCACCCACACCCAGTCCCTGAGGCTGCTTTGCTGTCTTCGCTTAGGCAAGGTGGGGATCCCTGAGGAAGCCGGAGCCTGTCTGCAGAATTTTGCACCTGGGGCTACTGCCTCCCTGGTCCCCCCACGCTATGCCACTGGTCTTGCCTCTAGTAGGGGTGCTATTAAGGAGGCAGTTATGCCTAAGGTGGTTTTTGGTTCCACCTGCTGGATGGTAATGGTGGCTCAGGCCTGTGTATTATACTGTACATGCATGCCAAGGGCACAAATCCCTTTACTTAAAAATACACTACAATGCACCTAGTAACAAGTAATGACTGGTTGCATTGACAGAAATATAAGAAGCTGTCTTATGCTGAGGCAGACCACTGGTCTATCTAGTTCAGTAGTGTCTGCACTGACCGACAGAGGCTCTCTAAAGTTCCAAACAGGAAGCCTTTTCCCCACTTCTACCTTGAAATGGTGTGATTCAACCTGGGATCTTGGTCACCAAAAGCAGATGCTCCTATGTTTCTATGATTATGCTGACTTCTGGTCTGATCTACAGGCTCTTATACTCTGGGAGGCCATATTCCCTTGGGAGTACTTGGAACCAAGGTGGAAGGGCAAGACAGAGTAGAGACAATATAGAAGAATTCTGGGGAATGGGGTCACTTGACCTGTTGTTTGTCTTTCCCCTCTTCCGGTAAACAGGGGTCACGTTTACTACAACATTCTATACATGTGGGGGAAATGATTCTTGTGCCAATGCTTTCACCGTCACCATAGGAGAGAATGCATATTTGCGCCACACCTCGGCTTGCTGTACCACAGATGGCTGCAATGCAAACTTAAAATGGGGAGGTAAGTCATCATCTGCCCCCTCTCTGACAACAGAATTGCAAATCTGGGTCCCTCCAGGTGTCATTTTCCTGGTGCACCCAGGTTGATTTCTACTCATGATTCTATTGGGGTGGTCTCAATCATTTCAATAATGTTTGCGTGTGCAAATGTTGTGGGCTAGTCACATGGCTTCATTTCCAATCAGTGCGCATCTCATTACTTCCCGTGGAACCCCCTTAACTTTTCATTCTACAAATGTATTGGTTTATGTTTTCCCCACTTTTGTTGCTCTATAGCCAGCCCCTCCAGCCAGTGATAACGATGTAGTAGAATCAGGGAAGCATCACTGAACAAATGAAAGCAGGATAAATCCGCCACAAATGAAGTTATTGTTTCAGGAACACGTTGCAAAAATAAATAAGAAATTGTTATAACGAAAGAAAAAAACTCTACGTAAAATCATGTAGAAAAGTTTTCTGCTCTATGGTGCCACCTGGTGTCACAGTGTTATAATGAATATAAAACTCTCTTTCCTTACTAATATAGCTGAGTCCATACACAATTTGCATTTGAAATTGGTAGGAATAGCATGAAGTGTATGAAGTTTTAGTCCCTCTACCTGTTCTCATCCTAATGTAAGGGAGGGATGAAAGTTATCTCTGGACCTCATTTTTCTGACAAAGAAAATGTTAGAAGAAAACAACATCAAAATAAAGTGTTTGTGGGGGAAAGGTCTCTGTGGGTCACTGATGGAGGAAGAGGGGGAGCCAGGGGAGTGCACCGCTCCTGGCACCATGATCCCGGTGGTGTGCAATCACGGCTGCCCCCCTGCACTGGGCGCTACACCCCTGCGGGTAGCGCACCATGCCCCCAGGATGTGTGCCACACCCCCGGGATGCACACCAGTCACGCCCCCACCTCCTCTCTGCCCCTGGTTCCGTAGCATGAAGCTCCGCCACTGCTGTGGGTGCCTGCATGTTGCCAACCACCACTATCCCCTCAATTTGGGAATGGCGTCCATAAAAAGCAGGTGTTGATAGACATGTGTGGGGAACCACTGGCACTCCAGATGTTGCTTAACTGCACCTTCCCTCAGCCCCAACAAGCATGGCCAATGGGAAAGGATGTTGCAAGTTGGTAGTTTACCAACATCCGGAGGGCCAAAGTTTGCCCACACCTGGCATGAGAAGAAGGAACTCTGAGTGTGGGACAGGATTGTGTGGGGAGAAGCTGACCTCCTAATAATGGTGTTTCTGTGGCCTGCCTGGAAGAGACTAGGGTGGGTTCAGAAAGATGTGGGTCTACGGTGAGCCAGTCCAGGGCTCCCGCTGTTGCATTCACACAACTCCAACCTCCTGCATCCTTTTCCTGCTCCATCATGTGCAAGAGAAGACTGCTGTTTCCCATCTCACTTCTAGCACACACCAGTAGCAGCCACTGTGATGTGATGGATCAGGCAGGGCAGTTGCATGGATGCTTGGCAAAGCTCCATACAGGTAAACAGCAGAAATGCCAGCATTAGGAGACTTGCTTCACCCCAACACACTGGCTGCTACTGGTGCGTGTGTGAATCAGGCCTTTTAAGGAACCATCAGGCCTCTTCTTAAAATCCTATTTAGAAATTCCCCACACCACTTGCTTCTCTCTTCTTTGCTTCCTAGTTCCTCCAGCTTCTTCGGCAAAGAATGGGCTGGTTTGCTCAACTGGATGTTTCACTGAGACACAGGAACCCTGCAAAGGCGGAAAAGTCTCATGCACAGATGCAGAAAATACTTGCATCAGCGTAACAGGGAGCTATGGCCCTAAGAAAGGTACTTAGCAGGGGAGGAAGAGGGATTGCATGGGGTAGAGGGCGCAGGTGGGAGGGGAATGCTGCCTCTGGAGCATCCAGAGATGGACCAACCATGAGCCAAGATAAGATGGACACCTCAGGTGGCAGAGCGAGAGACCTGCTGCCCTGAACCCCAAGTAACAATCTTCCAGGGTGTTCTCTGATGCAAACATCATTGAAATGAACAAGTGCTGTGCCAGAGCATGCAGGGATTGTATCCATGATAAGGTGCTAATGACTTGTGTGCATTGTCCTTTGGTGCACTAAAATGTCTTGGGTGAGGGGTTGAATTTGGGCTCCTTCACATAAGTCATTTTCAAATGAGTAGAACCTTGAGATTATCAAGCTACCGTATTTTTTGCACCATAACACTCACGTTTTTCCTCCTAGAAAGTAAGGGGAAATGTCTGTGCGTGTTATGGGGGGAATGCCTACGGGTGGCATGCCTACGGATTTTCCTCCTCTAAAAACTACGTGCGTGTTATGGTCGGGTGCGTGTTATAGAGCGAAAAATACGGTAAATGTTGGAACATTCAGATTGGCCAAATAAGGAAGTCTTGTATGAGTCAGAATTAGGTACATGTAAAGGAATAGAAGGCACATTTCTACTGTAGAGCAGCTAAAGGATTTTGTGAGATGATACGCAATGAGATGAAAAAAAAAATTAAGAGGACTCTCCCAAAAAGACCAGAAGCTTTTCTTGTAGCAATATTTGGACCAGATGTACCAAAGAATCAAAGGAATTTGTTTCTGTATGTGAGAATACTAGATGCTCCAAAATGGTGGGAGGATGCTGTACATATGAAAGAGGAGTGGCAGTTGAAATTGATGGAATATGCTGAATTAGCAATTTTAACTAGTAAAATTAGAGAACAAGACGAGACAGCCTTCAAGGAGGATTGGGAAATGTTTGTAGATTATTTTTTAAAAAATATTGTAAACATGTTAAAATGCTAGCAGGTTTGGAGTAAGCTTAGCAGTAAAAGTTATTCAGATAATAAGGTGGAGGAAAGAAGGTATAGAATAATTACAATATGCAGCAGCAAAAGATAATTTGAAGAAACCAAGGAAGGGTGGAAGGGAAGTTGATTACCAAGGGAATACATACTGGAAAATGTTTGACTAGTTGTATTTTATTTTTCGAAATTTATAAATAAAATTTATAAACAAACAAACAAATAAGCATTCTTCGCCTAGTGCATAGTTAAATGATGGGATTCGGTCTTATAAGATGTAGGGATGATGGCCACCATCTTGGATGGTTTTCAAAAAGTATTGGACAGATTCACGGAGGATAAGACTGCCAATGACTATTAACCATGTCTACTTGCAGAGTTCAACCTGAAGGGTTGTGGAACAAGAAACGTATGTGAATTCAAGGGCAAAGATGTGCTCATTAATGGAACCAGCTACTCAGTGGAAAAGGCAACCTGTGAGAATGCTAAATCCTCCAGCACCAAGCATATCCTGGGGAAGAGTTCCTTCCTCCTCCTGCTACCCAGTATCTCCAGCATTCTCTTTATGAAGTTTTTCTCCTGAGTTTTATTCCCATGCCAGCCAACTTGTAGGATCCATGCCGTGAGCTTTTGGGCACCGGAATGGACAGATCTGTCAAGTTCAGTGCTCTTAAGTTTCTCATTTTTAAAAAAATCTTAAATTCTTTTCTCCACAATACTACAACAATCTGCTTTTTTAAAAAAAAAAGCTATTGAAAATCAATCCACATTTTAGCATAAATTTCTCCTAATAAGCACAATTTGTAATTGCAGTTTAACCAGTATAGAGTTTTGCTAGTATTTCTCCCTAATATAAAGCATTTGTATACAGTGGTACCTCGGGTTAAGAACTTAATTCATTCCGGAGGTCCTTTCTTAACCTGAAACTGCTCTTAACCACTTCAGTTAATGGGGCCTCCCGCTGCCGCTGCCCAATTTCTGTTCTCATCCTGAAGCAAAGTTCTTAACCCGAGGTACTATTTCTGGGTTAGCGGAGTCTGTAACCTGAAGCGTCTGTAACCCGAGGTACCACTGTGTATGATATTATCACCAAAATATGCACTGTTGGCACTTTCTCCACATAAATGCATTTTTGTATACACCGTTTGGTTTATGAACTAAATTGCAAAATTCTGAGAAATGTGAAATTTGAAGGCTGAGTTTTAGCTTGCGTGTTGATCTGGGAAGTGCAAATGAGTTAGTTTCTCATTAATATGTGGACAGAATTGAATTCCTTCCTCATCCCAATTTGGGGACCAAGATGCCTCCCCATCCTCCTCCAGGTTTTTTTTTTTCAGGGTTCCCGTCTGTTTTCTGAATGAAAGATTGCAGGCCCAATAAAGAATAATCAGGGACTTCCGGCTTGTCGCCACCAAGATGGCTGAAATTCCATTGCAGCCACTCGCACTGGTAATTAGAGGTTAAGATGGGAGTAATCAGCCTCCCAACCCCCCCAGGTTCGCGGGGGCAGTCTCATCCACAGTTTGCCCAACACCTGGCCCCAAATTCGGAAGGAATGAGGGGCTGGGGGGCGCTGGATGCATAGCACAGTGCGTTTCTTGGCAACTCTCCAAAGCTGTCTCCGTGAGCGACAAACCTCCATTTCTTAAGATGAAAAATTGGATTCAAATTGTGGACATGCTCTGAGCGATGATGGGGAAAATATTCTGCTAATTGCCAGCCACTGAGGTGCTAAAAAAGGATTTGATCGGAAGATGGACTGTTATTTGCGTGGAGGTATGATGGAACGGAAAAGGGGGGGGTGAGCCTTATTGTTTTCATTATGCTTTGTTTTACTATGTTACTCTGCAAAATCACTTCTGGTTTGGCTACTTGATTAACTATGAAGCAAGTGAGATTGAAAAGTTTGGTATTTATTGATATAAAGTGGGTTTAACAATCATCAACTGTGTGGAGACAACAATTATTTTAAACAAAAAACTAAGGATTGTGACTTTTGGCTTGTTAGAAAAAGATTTCCTGGTTTGATTTATGATATTGGCATAGAAGCAACATCTCATTAACAGCTGGAGAGACGCTGAAGAACTTGGGATGACTGCCCGGGATTTATGACGCAGTCTTAATAGGCCGCCATTATGGATGGAAGTGCAGACCAGTTTGTTGTTAAAGTGTAAAGACATGGGGGAGGTGAGTTTTCAATATTCTATGTTTGTATTTTTAACTAAAACCCTTCCCCGGAAAGGCTAACATTTGAATGACAGCTGGTTTGGGAAAAGTATAGGGCAGATGCCTTGATTGGATTTCATCTGGACAGAATAGACTGGACATCTGCATTTGCATGTAATGGGAGGATTCTTGGACTGATTTGGCAGAAATACCAGCCTGTGAAGAGATTCTGTGAACCTATATGGGGGAATCCTGGATATAAAACCACACAGAAACGTATTGTTTGATTTATCTCGCTTGTTGGAAGAACTCAGAGGCTGTGGAAAATAATGAGGATTAACATCAAATGACTTATGGGAATCATTGGAAATGAATATGAGAAGCAGTAGAAGTATGAGATGATCAGATTCCCTCCGACCTCAGAGCATGGGGAAGTCTCCCTGAAAAATTTATAATTTGACATAATATTTGGATTGTTTAATTATTGAATAATTTGTATAATTTGGAATATAAGATGTGATTTGATTGGAATGTTAAAATGGAAAATTTAATAAATATTATTTAAATAAAAATAAAAATAAAGAATATTCAGTCCAAAAACGGTTCTATTTGTTTCTTCCAGAGGGCAGTCAATAAGAGTTTTAAGAAGGCTTTAGCACTAAGGGGAGGTCCCAGTCAGAGGGTTCTTGCATGGTTGGGTGGGGTGGCGCGGGTGAGTCTACAGAGGAGAATGTTGTGTTTCTTCCTAATGTAACTTTGTATTGATTCAAAAAGTGATTTGGCCAGTCTGGGGCAAAGCAACACTCCTTATGTCTGTCCAAGATTATTCTATATATAAAAGAGATGAATCTCAATTAAAACAAATGAAGAAACTAAAACCCCAAATCAGAAGCAAGTCCCACTACCATTCCAGCCATGCCTATGCTCCTATCCACATCTCCATTTTGTCAAGCAAGAGGCATGAGCACAGCTCAAGGACATAAACCAGAGAGTGGAGCCCAGCTGGTGAACAGTAGCAGATTCAGAAGTATCCGGTCCCTTCATAGTAGGCACCAGTGAGAGCAGTGAATGTCCTGGCTGAGTGCATGGAGGTGGTTGGAGGATGGATGGTGGTCAAGGGATTGAGGTTGAACCCGGACAAGATAGAAGCACTGTCTGTGAGAGTGTTTATGGGAGGAGCTAAGGGCTCCAAGTCTGCAATCTAAAGAGACAGAGCAGCTGGGGGAGAGAAAATAAGGAGGACTCCAACTTTCTCACTTTTAAAACCTGCCAAGATTTTGAGACCTGCAAGGTGATAACTGAGCGATCCATAAACTCAGAAAACTGCAAAGCACCAATCAGCTTTTGCAAAATGCTGCGCCTTTGCCTTCCATGTTTGAATTCATACTATGTGGGCAAAAATGGATCACCTGACCTCATGGGGACATCAGCTGATTTATCGTTGGGCAGCACACCCACCCACCCACCATCAAAGTTGGCCCATTCTCCTGATCAAGTTTCCCAACCCTGCAATAAATTCAAGTGGAGAGAGAGGGAGGGAGGGAGAGAGGGAGAAACACCAGCTCAGTAACTATTGACAGGGATGGAGACCCTATGCTGCCCCCTCTTGATTTTGCTGAATTACACCTCCCACAATTCCTGGGTAAGCGCCAGGAACCACAGGAATCTTGAACCGCTAGGAGATTGGGGTGGCATCATAGGTGTCCACTCCCTGGGGACCTGGTTGCCCAACCCCCAAAAAAATTCCCCATGAAGGGGCCGGGCAGCCACAAATTTTGGTGTTGCATGGCACCCACAGTCCTAGGCACCCACGCTTGTGGGGCCAAGCCAACACTCCTGGGTGGCATGCAACACTGGGAACCAGAGTAGGGGAGAGTTCTCTTGTGCTTAGTTTCTGCTTGCAGGTTTCCCACAGGTGTTGGTGCGACCACTGTGAGAACAGGATGCTGGACTAGGTGGGCTGTTGGACTAGTCCCACATCGTTCTTATGTTCTTAATGCACAACACAAAAGGTACAAAGCATTTTTGCCTAAAGCAAATTCAAAGCAAGGTTGGGTGGTTGCACCTTTGGTGAAATGTTTAAGGATTGTGACAGAAGCCCAAAGGGGAATGACTGGAGGATGGGTAACTATCTTTATCTAAAATCTGAAAATGGATCTGAGATGAGGTGTTTCTTCCCTGTTTCTGTGCTTGCTCTCAGTGCCACGACTGGGGGCCAGGGCAAATGGCTTACAGGTCCTGGATGCTTCTCACAGGATCCAAGGTGCCGCCCCACGGAGACATGAACCTGGGTTCAAATCGCCACTCAGCCATGAAACTCTCAGCCTAATGGACTATATGGAACTGGCGGAAATGACTGGCAGAATCCGTGACCAGGGAGAATAGTCGGTGGAGGAAGATTGGAAGAAATTTAAAGATTATCTACAGAAACACTGCAAAATTAATGAATGTTAGAGTGATGTTGGATTGAAAATAAGTGGTTTCCAGCTGTACAGGATAAAGTTATAGATAGATCAAGATTAAAGATTAGGATTAAAGAAGTTTAAGGGAATGGAAATTTGGTACTTAAGAGGTAAAATTTTAACGTTATATTACAGTGAGATTAAAGATTAGGATTAAAGAAGTCTAAGGAAATGGAAATTTGGTACTAAAGAGGTAAAACTTTGATGTTATATTAAGATTAAAGACTGGGATTAAAAAAGTGGAAAAGAAATTGCTGGACAAACAATTTGGACTGGAATACAAAAGAGGGAGGTATGAGGAAGTCCAGAAAATAAGTAAATTTAAAAACGGAAATGAAAAAGTGATATTGTTTTTAACTATTCTGGGTTTTTTTTTGTTTTTTCTGCTTTTTTGTGTGTGTTTATCTTCCTTTTTTTGGATTATGTATCGTGTATTTGTGTATTTCTTTTTTATGTCTTTCTGTCTAACTTTTTATTGAAACCTTAATAAAAATCATTTATTAAAAAAGAAAGAAAGAAACTCTCAGCCTAATCTACCTTGCAGGCTTGTTAGAATAAAAGAGCCGTCTTGCCTTGCCTGCCTCCATAGAGGTATCTGCTCAAATCCAAACTCAACATGTGGCTAATATGTTAGGAGTCATTCTGCAAAGAAACTGAAAAAGATGCTTGTAACTTTAAGAACTGTTTCTTTAGTTTATGGTGTGGTTTTCTGATCTGATAGGGTACAGCTGGTTATGAGTATAAAGGGAGATGGATTGCGATTTGTTTTTGCCTGCAAAGAGGACACTCACACAGTGTGTTTGTGCTTGTAAGCTTGTAAATAAAACTCCGTTTGAGTATTTTTACACCTCGTGGTCTCTGTCATCTGCTGCCAAGAGATACAGCTCCAACATAATAATGTATTATCATGAGTTTGATCATACTACAAAATATACAAATCATAAGCATCCACATATAATTTATGCATAGTTATGCAAAGGTTCTTAAACAAGAAATAATAAGCATAATAAATTGCTGTCAGGGAACACCGCGACGAAGGCAGGATTCCTTTCAATAGCAATATTGTAGAGGTAGGTGCTCCAACGCAGGGAAAATATATTCAAATCGCTTTGGAATGCAGCAATAAACAGCAAACAATACAGGAACAGAACAGTGTTTCAAGGATAAGTCAACTGTTTAAAGTCAGTGTTTCATAGAATCATAGAATCATAGAGTTGGAAGAGACCACAAGGGCCATCGAGTCCAACCCCCTGCCAAGCAGGAAACACCATCAGAGCACTCCTGACATACGGTTGTCAAGCCTCTGCTTAAAGACCTCCAAAGGAGGAGACTCCACCACACTCCTTGGCAGCAAATTCCACTGTCGAACAGCTCTTACTGTCAGGAAGTTCTTCCTAATGTTTAGGTGGAATCTTCTTTCTTGTAGTTTGGATCCATTGCTCCGTGTCCGCTTCTCTGGAGCAGCAGAAAACAACCTTTCTCCCTCCTCTATGTGACATCCTTTTATATATTTGAACATGGCTATCATATCACCCCTTAACCTCCTCTTCTCCAGGCTAAACATGCCCAGCTCCCTTAGCCGTTCCTCATAAGGCATCGTTTCCAGGCCTTTGACCATTTTGGTTGCCCTCCTCTGGACACGTTCCAGTTTGTCAGTTTCCATAGAGGAGCGGGAGAATAAATGGAATGAGTCATAATATGTAAGGTGTGTGACAAACCGGTTAGAAATGCATCACATTTGCCATCAGATTTGTTGTCTGAATCCAACGGTTGTTCCAGAAAGTCCTTGAATCCCAGGTAGATATTGCACAATACAATAAGAGGGACACCTGCACCCAGTTGCCTTACAGGTATTTACACAGCACAGCAATCCTTTTACTGCAGTTCATTGGAGCAAGTCATTCAATGTTGACATAGGAGCCCCATCCATAAAATGCCCTGTGCACATAAATCTGGGCGCAAGAAGCACTCAAGCTCAGCCTTGTCCCTAGCCCTACCTTACGACACCATGGTGCCTCTCCTTGTGGTCTGCCTTCTTTCCCCACTCTTAGTTGCCTCTCAGGATCCATGTAAGTTATTTATCATTGATCACATCCATTTTCCTACTATGCTGTTAGGGACACAATGAAAGACCAGTACTATGGAATGACATATCAACTGGGCCATCGTTTGATGCTAATCTAGGGGGGTTAAAAACTTTGCTCAAAATGCTCTTGCCACAGACTGATCTTTTATCAAAAGAAAGAGCTGAGGTGTGTGGAAGAGCTAGTCCCACCCCCCCGCATTTGGACTCCCATGCTAGCTTTTGAGTGGATGCATTTGGTGATGGGGAACCACAGAATCATAGACTAGTAGTAATCTGTTAAGCCTGCTGTAAGTTCTAAAGGTAGGTTGGCTGAAATATACAGTATTTAGCTAAGTGCTACTGTGTGTGTGTGTTTGTGTGTGTGTGTGTGTGTGTGTGTGTGTGTGTAGTGCAATGGATGAGCCTAAGTCATGTCCACTAACTTCAAAAGGTCTACTCTTAGTAGGTAAAAAGGGTAATGGAAAAGGACCCCTGGACGGTTAAGTCCAGTATGACTAGCATTGGGAGGCATATTTTGCATGGATCTATCTATTTATCTGTCTGTCTGTCTTTTGGAAAAACACTCGGGAAGGCCACCACCTTCCCAAGGCACCGGGGGGGGGGGTGTCTCTCCGGTGGTCACTGTCTGGTTGTAAATCTTCCTCAGTCCAGAGAGACCGGTGATAAGCGACCCCTCCCTCCTGAGAGGAGCATGCTCGTCTTCTGGCATCTCATAGCAGAATAAAGAGTCAATTAGTAGCTCTAAAACTACTTTAATTTACACTCTATATACAAAGAATCCATCAGCATGTCTGCGCTCTCTCAGCACCAGTACAGAACAGCATCTCACACAGAAGTGAAACTAACTTTCAACAGAACTCCAACATTACTGAGACTTCCTGTCTCACACTCTCAGACACTCACATGTTATAAACAGCATAGTGCTACTTGCTGAGCAGCATGGGTAGATAAAATCCTAACAATATCAACTGTGCCATCATTTGATGCTAATCTAGGAGGGTTAAAAACTTTGCACAGAATGTTCTTGCCACAGACCGATCTTTTAGCAAAAGGAAGAGCTGAGGTGCACACAAGAGCTAGTGTTTTTTCTCCATTTAGATTTCCACGCTAGCTTTTGAGTGGATGCCTTTGGTGATGGGGAATCATAGAATCATAGATTGGGAGTAATCTGCTGTAAATTCTAAAGGTGTTGGCTGAAATATACAGTATTCAGCTAAGTGCTGCTCAGAGTATATATATTGCAATGAATGAGCCTAAGTCATGTCCGCTAACTTCCAAAGGTCTACTCATAGTAGGTAAAAGGGGTAATGGCAAAGGACCCCTGGAAGGTTAAGTCCAGTAGGACTAGCATTGGGAGGCATATTTTGCATGGATCTATCTATCATCTATCTATCGATCTACTATCTGTCTAAACAACCCAGGTAGCTATGTTGCCCGCCATGTAAGCAGCAAAATGCTATTGCCTTGGTTGTTTTCTACTGCTGGTTGATCTTCTCTTGACTTTCTTGACTAAATCTCAACATGCCACAGGCAGTGGTGAGACTGGGGCCATTGGTGGTGTGGGTATGAAAATGTGCCACTCTTGATGACACAGAAAATTGGTGTTTGTTAGTACACCACCTCTATACTGCACTCAAATGCAAGTTGTGTGCCCCATTTTACAAGAGCAGCATGCACAGCTGCCTTTCTGGACATATCTGGGCAGGAGCTAGGGACAGTGCATCCCATTTCTTCACTTGAGATGACATGGGAAGTACCGCCTTGCCCTGCCCTTCTAGTGACGCCATACCTGTTGCCACTGTCTCCGCTTCTCCCCCTGCTCGGCTGCCTTGGCTGTGGGTGGAAAAGCATTGCTAGCACTGATGCCTAATTCAGGTACGATATTGCTGAAATGGCCGAAGTTACTGCATGCTTGCTAGATCATTCGTGGTGGAGGAGGCAGGGCAGGTGGGGCACCTGTGAAGCTGCCACCTTTGGAACTTCTGCTGCCTGAGGCAGTTGCCTCTGTTTGCCTAATGGCAGTTCCCTGCTGGTGCACTGGTGGGGTTGGAGCTGCAAAGCCACCAGTCCAGCACCCAGTTAACATAATTAGCAATTTGTTTAGGCCTGATGAAAGAAGTGCTTCCTCTTGCACAACAACCCATAAAGCACCTTCTGAAATTCACTGCCACAAGGTTTGGTGGTGGTACTGCCTTAGAAGGAATGAAAGTAGAATTAGATCAATCACTGAAGGAGAGGCTCCTCAGTGGCTTTGAGCCATGTGAGCTAAAATTTAGATGCTAAATGTAACCTCCTAGTTTCAGAGGCACCATACCTCTGAAGGCCAAGTGCTCAAGACAAACATCTAGGAGAAGGGTGATGTCTTCCTGCCCTGTGTGTGACCTTCCTGGACCAGGGCATCCACTGGACAGTGAGCCCCGTATTCAAAGCTTTGCTTGAAAAGGAAAAGGAAAAAGAGAATGTGTCTAGGATAGGGTTGCCATTTTTCAAAAACTGAAAATCTGGACAAAAAAGTTGTTGAGCTTTTATTGGAAATTCACAGAATCGAGACTTCCGACATCGGTGTCATATGTCCAGATTTTCCTGGACATTTTAGCGATTTCTGCCCAGACGCTGCTTCTGACTGCAGTATTCTGGCTATGTCTGTGAAATTCTGGACATATGGCAAAGTTAGGGTAGTATTTCGACAACCAAGAATATTAGGGAAGAAGTACAGTCTCTCTCTCTCTCTCTCTCTCTCTCTCTCTCTCTCTCTCTCTGAGAAATGTGCTCCCCAGCTTTCAGTGTCCCCCCCCCCTTACCTACCCATGAATAATTGTTTTGGGCTCCCATGTTTCTGAAGGCATGTAGTAGATCACTGGAAGGTGAAAACTGGGCAAGATGGCATTTTGGCTGGAAAAGCACCTTACTTTTTAGAAACACTTCTATTAAAATTTGTTAATTATAACAACGGCACACATGTAAAGCACCTTGCTTCCGCCAAAGAATAACAGGAGCTGTAGTTTGTCAAGGGTGCTGAGTACAGTTGTACTATGAGGGGTGAGCTACAGTTCTCAGGATTTTGGGTGGAGGCTAAGTGCTTTAAGTATGCTTTAAATGCATGGTGTGTACGCAGCCAAGGTCAGAACCAGGAGGACACATTTCACATTGTGGTGTGTACTCTTGGGAATATGCTGCCCACAGCCAGCATTACGCACTGAATGGGACATCCTGCTTCTATGGCTTTTCCCCATTTTGTTCAATGCCTGAGGGTGCTTCAGTCTCATAGTTGTATGATGTCCTTCTCTCGTCTTCCAGCAGCCTTGAAATGTATACAAGGCTATGATGCTACCCAAGCTCCGATAGAATGTTCCAGTGATTTCAACACCTGTGTGACCATCAAGGATGAGTACACACTGACAGGTAAGGAAGCGTTGGAAGAAGGTGAGGGTCATGGAAGCCTGACAACTATCTGGCATCATGTGGTTCCTCTTGGAGGCTTTGAGAATGATCAGGAATCAGCATGACAATTGACAGGGTCAATGCCTTGCCCAGTGGTGTGCCGAGGGTTGCTGGCACCCGGGGCAGGCAAGCAGCCAATGCCTCCATAGCACACACACCCCTCATCGGAACCAAGTGGGGCCGTGCTACACCACCTACCTGCCCACACAACTCAACTCTTCATGGGCGAACCCCCCTGATGCTTGTGAAGAAGAGTGCCATGCTGTACTGTGGTGGCCTCCCTCCACCCACACCCAGTCTGTGAGGGACTGGGCTGCTTTGCTGTCTTCACCTAGGCAAGGTGGAGATCCCCACAGAAGCCGGAGCCTGTCTGCAGAATTTTGCACCCGGGGCCACTGCCTTCCTGGTCCACCCACCCTATGCCACTGGTCTTGCCTCTGGTACGGGTGCTATTTAGGGAGCCTGTACCTCCCCCTCCTGTGTTTCCGACCTCAGGGCAGTTATGTCTAAGGTGGTTTTTGGTTCAACCTGCTGGATGGTAATGATGGCACATGGCTGTGTATGCCAGTGGCACAAATCCCTTTACTTAAAAATACACTACAACACACCTAGCAAAGTTGCAAACAGGAAGCCTTTTCCACAGCTCTACCTTGAGATGGTGGGATTGAACCTGGGAACTTGGTCACCAAAAGCAGATGCTCCTATGTTTCTATGATTATACTGTGTTCTTGTCTGATCTACAGGCTCTTATACTCTGGGAAGCCATATTCCCTTGGGAGAACTTGGAACCAAGGTGGAAGGACAAGGCAGAGTAGAGACAATATAGTTAGGCAGAGAATGAAGGAGAATTCTGGGGGATGGGGTCTCTTGACCTGCTGTTTGTCTTTTTTTATCTTCCGGTAAACAGACCCAAAGTTTAATGCAACATTCTATACATGTGGGAGAAATTTTTCTTGTGCCCATGCTTTTACCATCACCATAGCAGATGGGAAATATTTGCGCCACACCTCGGCTTGCTGTACCACAGATGGCTGCAATGCAAACTTAAAATGGGGAGGTAAGTCATCATCTGCCCCCTCTCTGACAACAGAATTGCAAATCTGGGTCCCTCCAGGTGTCATTTTCCTGGTGCACCCAGGTTGATTTCTGCTCATGGTGCTATTGGGGCGGTTTCAATCATGTTTGTGTGTGCAAAGGTTTTGGGCTAGTCACATGGCTTCATTTCCAATCAGTGCGCATCCCATTACTTCCCGTGGAACCCCCTTAACTTTTCATTCTATAAATGTATTGGTTTATGTTTTCCCCACTTTTGTTGCTCTATAGCCAGCCCCTCCAGCCAGTGATAACGATGTAGTAGAATCAGGGAAGCATCACTGAACAAATCAAAGCAGGATAAATCCGCCATGAATGCAGTGTTATTGGTTCAAGAACACACTGCAAAAAGAAATTAGAAATTGTTATAACGAAAGAAAAAAACTCTATGTAAAATCGTGTAGAAAAGTTTTCTGCTCTATGGTGCCATCTGGTGTCACAGCATTATAACAAATGTAAAACGTTCTTTCTTTACTAATGTTTCTTTATTACTAATGTATTCTTTATTCTTTATCTGAGTCCATACACAATTTGCATTTGAAATTGGTAGGAATAGCATGGAGTGTATGAAGTTATAGTCCCTCTACCTGTTCTCATCCTAATGTAAGGCAGGCAAAAAAGTTGTTTCTGGACCTCATTCTTCCTGACAATGAAAATGTTAGAAGAAAACAACATCAAAATAAAGTGTTTGTGGGGGAATGGGCTCAGTGGGTGCCTGCATGTTGCCAACCACCACCGCCCCCTCAGTTTGGGAATGCCGTCCATAACAAGCAGGTGTTCTTAGACAGGTGTGGGGAACCAGTGGCACTCCAGGTGTTGCTTAACTGTACCATCCTTCAGCCCCAACAAGCATAGCCAGCGGGCAAGGATGTTGTGAGTTGGTAGTTTACCAACATCTGGAGGGCCAAAGTTTGCCCACACCTGGCGTGAGAAGAAGGAACTCTGAGTGTGGGACAGGATTGTGTGGGGAGAAGCTGACCTCCTGATAATGGTGTTTCTGTGGCCTGCCTGGAAGAGATGAGGGTGGGTTCAGAAAGATGTGGGTCTACAGTGAGCCAGTCCAGAGCTTCTGCTGTTGCATTCACACAACTCCAACCTCCTGCATCCTTTTCCTGCTCCATCATGTGCAAGTACCCCATGTACTGCTGTTTCCCATCTCACTTCTAGCACACACCAGTAGCAGCCACTGTGGTGTGATGGATCAGGCAGGGCAGTTGCATGGGTGCTTGGTGGTCCTCCATACAGATAAACGGCAGAAATGCCAGCATTAGGAGGGTTGCTTCACCCCAAGACACTGGCTGCTACCGGTGCATGTGTGAATCAGGCCTGTCAAGGTACCATCAAGCCTCTTCTTAGATTCCTGTTTAGAAATCCCCACACCGCTTGCTTCTCTCTTCTTTCCTTCCTAGTTCCTCCAGCTTCTTCTAGAAAGAATGGGCTCGTTTGCCCAATTGGATGTTTTGCTGAGACAGAGGAAAGTTGCAATGGTGGAAAAGTCTCATGCACAGATGCAGAAAATACTTGCATCAACGTAACAGGGACCTATGGCCCTAATAAAGGTACTTAGCAGGGGAGGAAGAGGGATTGTGTGGGGTAGAGGGAACAGGTGGGAGGAGAATGCTGTCTCTGGAGCTTCCAGAGATGGTCCAACCATGAGCCAAGATGAGATGGACACCTCATGTGGCAGAGCGAGAGACCTGCTGCCCTGAACCTCAAGTAAGAGTCTTCCAGGGTGTTCTCTGTGTGCATTGTCCTTTGGTGCACTAAAAGGTTTTGGGTGAGGGATTGAATCTGGGCTCCTTCACATAAGTCATTTTCAAATGAGTAGAACCTTGAGATGAGACTATCAAGCTAAATGTTTGAACGTTCAGATTGGCCAAATAAGGAAGTCTTGTATGAGTCAGAATTAGGTACATGTAAAGGAATAGAAGGCACATTTCATCATATGTGATGGACTTGTAGAGCAGCTAAAGGATTTTGGGAGATGATACGCAATGAGATGGAAAATATATATTAAGAGGACTCTCCCAAAAAGACCAGAAGCTTTTCTTCTAGCGATAATTGGACCAGGTGTACCAAAGAATCAAAGAATCAAAGACAAGACAGCTTTCAAGGAGGATCGGAAAATGTTTATAGATTATTTTTAAAATATTGTAAACATGTTAAAATGCTAGCAGGTTTGGAGTAAGCTCACAGCAAAAGTTTTTTTGAGAATAAGGTGGAGAAAAAAAGGTATAGAATCATTATAATATGCAGCAGCAAAAGATAATTTGAGAAAACCAAGGAAGGGTGGAAGGGAAGTTGATTACCAAGGGAATATTGGAAAATTTCTGACTAGTTGTATTTTATTTTTCTAAATTTATAAATAAAATTTATAAACAAACAAACAAACAAACAAATAAACATTCTTTGCCTAGTACATAGTTAAATGATGGGATTCGATCTTATAAGACATAGTGATGATGGCCACCATGTTGGATGATTTTCAAAAAGTATTGGACAGATTCATGGAGGATAAGACTGTCAATGACTATTAACCATGTCTACTTGCAGATTCCAAGTCATTTGTCATGAAGGGTTGTGGAACAAGCAACGTGGGTGAACTCTATAGCCTAATCGGGTTCATTAACGGAACCTGCTACCAAATGCGAACCGCAATATGGAAGTCTGCTAAATCCTCCAGCACCAAGCATATCCTGGGGAAGAGTTCCTTCCTCCTCCTGCTACCCTGTATCTCCAGCATTCTCTTTATGAAGTTTCTCTCCTGAGTTTTATTCCCATGCCAGCCAACTTGTAGGATCCATGCTGTGAGCTTTTGGGCACCGGAATGGACAAATCTGTCAAGATCAGTGCTCTTAAGTTTCTCATTTTAAAAAAATCTTAAATTCAATTCTCCACAATACTAGAGCAATCCACATTTTTTTAATTAAAAAAACACTATTGAAAATCCACCCACATTTTAGCATCAATTTCTCCTAATAAACACAATTTGTAATTGCAGTTTGACTAGAGTTTTGCTAGGATTTCCCCCCCAAAATGCATTTGTACATATGTTATTATCACCGAAATATGCACTTTTGGCACTTCCCCTACATAGATGCATTTTTGTATACACTGTTTGGTTTATGAACTACATTGCAAAATTCTGAGAAACGGGATATTTGAAAGCTGAGTTTTAGTTTACATATTGATCTGGGAAGTGCAAACGAGTTAGTTTCTCATTAATATGCAGACAAAATTGAATTTCTTCCTCAACCCAACTTGGGGACAAAACCACAATGCCTCCCCATCCTCCTCCAGGTTTCTTTTCAGGGTTCCCAACTGTTTTCTGAATGAAATATTGCATGCCCAATAAAGAATATTCAGTCCAAAAACGGTTATATTTACTTCTCCCAGATGACTGTCAATAAGAGTTTAAGGAAGGCTTTAGCACTAAGGGGAGGTCCCAGTCAGAGGCTTCGTGCATGGCTGGGTGGGGTGGCGCAGGTGAGGCTACAGAGGAGATAGTTGTGTTTCTTCCTAATGTAACTTTGTATTGATTCAAAAAGTGATTTGGTCAGTCTGGGGCAAAGCAACACTACTTAGGTTTGTCCAAGATTATTGTATATAAAAAAAGAGATGAACTTCAATTAAAACAAATGAAGAAACTAAAACCCCAAATCAGAAGCAAGCCTCACTACCATTCCAGCCACGCCTAAGTTCCTAGCCATATCTCCATTTTGTCAAGCAAGAAGCCTGAGCACAGCTCAAGGACATAAACCAGAGAGTGGAGCCCAGCTGGTGAACAGTAGCAGATTCAGAAGTGTCGGGTTCCTTCATAGTAGGCACCAGTGAGAGCAGTGAATGTCCTGTGTGAGTGCATGGAGGCGGTTGGATGATGGATGGTGGTCAAGGGATTGAGGTTGAACCCAGACAAGACAGAAGCACTGTGTGTGAGAGTGTTTATGGGAGGAGTTAAGGGCTCCAAGTCTGGAATCTAAAGAGACAGAGCAGCTAGGGGAGAGAAAATAAGCAGGACTCCAACTTTCTCACTTTTAAAACCTGCCAAGATTTTGAGGCCTTCAAGCAATCCATAAACTCAGAAACCATCAAAGCACCAATCAGCTTTTGCAAAATGCTGCGCCTTTGCCTTCCATGTTTGAATTCATACCATATGGGCAAAAATGGATCACCTGACCTCATGGGGACATCAGCTGATTTATCGTTGGGCAGCACACCCATCCACCCGCCATCAAAGTTGGCCCATTCTCCTTATCTAGTTTCCGAACCCTGCAATAAATTCAATTAGAGAGAGAGAGAGAAATATCATCTCAGTAACTATAGACAGGGATGAAGACCCTATGCTGCCCCCTCTTGATTTTGCTGAACTACACCTCCCACAATCCCTTACTGTTTCAAGCTGGCTGGGGCTGATAGTGACCGGATTTCAGCAAGACTTGGATGGCCAGCTCTGCTGTGGACTGATAAGCAGAAGCTGGAAGAGCAAACTGCTGATCTCATAATCATGTTAGACAATAGGTGTTCTAAGCCTCCACAGTTGCTGGGTTTATGCACCTGAAAACTCTAAGAAGCTGCAGCAATGATTCTTGCTCTTCTGCCTAATGTCACTGAAGCTTCTACGAGTCGAAGAGGCTGAGTGGGCACCTATGGGGTAATGCGATCCTGCAAGTAACTCGGTCCCAAGCTGTTAAGGGCTTTATATACATATGGAGGCTGTGGTCATACAGCTGTTTATTCCATTTCCCCAACGTTTCCCTAACTGTTGATTTCCCCATTATCTCTGGCAAGTCACATGACATAAAAGCCATTTGCAGAAAACTAATGGAATATAGTACATATTTGGAACTCATTTCCATGTTATTTGATTCCGGAAAAAATATCAGTTTGCAGCTCACTTAACCTGGAAATTCATGGGAGTAAAGTCATGAAATTTGGGGTGGTTAGATCAGCATACAGTCCTTTCCTGCTATTTCCATGGGGGTCTCATGGGGGAGCAGAAGCATACATGTGTGGAAAGGGTGGGTAAGCAACAACAACGTCCAATGATGTTTGTTGCTGTGTCATGCCCATTGCTGCAAAAGAAATTTAGCATGTCCAGGACATAGGAGCCAACTCCTAGGGCCCCCTACAATAAAACATTTGAGAGTCTGCCCCCCCCCCCAAGTTGAAGGGCATTCCCATTCAAATGGTATGTGTGCACTGAGTCATGTGATTGATTATGTGGGGCGGGGCCCACACAATATTTTACTCAAGTTGGCACCCCTGGTCCAGAATATTGGTCAACAAGCCATAGTTCCGCAACACAACAGGTATTGCAGTATGAAATGAATGTTAGGAAACAGGACAGAAGCACTAGCATTATATTCAAGAAAACAAACACATCTTAAGAGTAACACCTTTAATTTGGCCCCATAACATATTGACAATCAGAGAAGACTTTTGGGTAGATGTGTAATAGGATGATAGGGTCTCGCTCCTATCAGCAGTTGTGCTGTCACGTTCTATGCTCGCTACACTTTTCCGACCAAGCACAAGGAAAGTTCCACATGTCCATGGCCAGCAAGCACATATTTGTTGCTGGTCACTCTCCCCCATTTATCTTTGGAGCCCAGTTGGACCACGAGCCAAATCCCCCCACAGCTGGACTGGAATAGAGATCCCTGATGTAGCTGCCATCTGAGCTCGAGTTTCCCTTTCTCTTTTGCATGTGTTCCCAAGGCCATGCAGACGTCTCTGATCGTCTACCTCTTCCTTCTCCTGCCTGTTACAGGTAGGTCAGTAGGACTTAACTCCTTAGGCCAGGGGCAGCCAGTGTAATGCATTCCAGGCACTGTTGGATTCCAGCTCCCATGAGCCCCAGCCCATTGATGAAGGATGATAGGAGTTGAAGTTCAACAGTATATGGAGGCCATAACGTTGGCTACTCTTGCTGCCTTACACCATGTTAGATTATTTGCCTATCTAATTTGATATTATTTACTCCTGCCTTTGCCAATAGCTCCCAACAGATGGGAGTTGTAGTACAAACTGTGGGGTAACCAGCCTCATATAAGCAACATGCTTATGTCTAATTAATGTATGAAGGGCTTAATGTCATAGAGTAAACTGGTCTGCAAGGCTTAGTTAGGCCACTCCCTCTCACCTTGGGAGGAAGGCAATCAAAGGCCTTTGTTTACTTCAATCTACCAGAGAAGTTCAATGAGTGAAGAGGTTTTGAGCTGGTTGCTACAGTTCAGGCCACATGGCTCTTACAAGCCATTGTTGTGTTTGTATACCAATAATTTAGGAACTTTCACCACTGTAACTGTAGTGGTTCAAGGGGTTGCTCGTGCGTAAGCCGGTGCCCACACCTGGCTGCGTTGCCTAAGTGAACCTTTTCTGTCCGGACAGCCACTCACCCGTGGCTGTCTCAATCGCTGGCAGAATCCATCAGTGGGCATTTCTTAAACTTCTTCCAGCAAAGACGTTCTTTCATGCCCAGTCGCCTCCTACTTTCCCTGCACGGAAGCCTTCTGCGCAAGGAAGGCGTAGGCAGCGGAGGACCCTTCCTCCCCCCACTGGTCCCAGGCAAGGAGTCATGTGACTCCCTCTCAGATTCCCCCATCTGCCCCCCTTCTCCACTGGAGCTGAGCTGATTCCCTTCCCCAGAAGATGGGCTGCCTCTCCCAATCCCGTGACGCTCTCTGGGATCCCTCTGGAGCTCTCTCTCTCCCTCCGCCACTGATGGCAGTTCCCTGACATCCACCTCCTCCTCAGGACCCCTCCCACCCCCGGCACCCTTTTCCGACACAACCTCCTCTCTCTCCTCGGCCGACGATGCGGGGAACCCCCTGAAAGAGCTATCATCCTCTTCTGAGGATTCAAAACCAGCCTCCCATCCGCTGGGATCTCTTCCCACTGGTTGAACTTCCCCGTCTGATTCTTCTCCCTCGGACACCTCCTCTCCCTCCTCTTCTGAGGCAGGAAAACCCACAAAGTCCCCTTCGTCGTCTGTGGGTCCAAATTCTTCCTCCCAAAATCTAGCTAATGGTTTGGGCTTATCCAGGAACAAACTGTGGAATTCTTCCACCAGATACTCGTCAGTGATTGATTCAGCCGGGACCCACGTGTTTTCCAACCGGGGTTCCCCCTCCCAGGCTACCAAGTACTCTACCTGGCGACCTCGCCACCTTGAATCAAGTATTTCTGTGGCTTCGTTACAGTGTTCCCTCTCTTCAACCCGCGGGTGGGTGGTGACCCCTTGCTCCCGTCCCGGGAATTCCCACCCCTCCCTGTATGGTGAAAGTAGGGACCTGTGGAACACCGGATGTATCTTCATGCTGTCAGGCAACTTGAGTTTAAATGCCACTGGGTTCACCTGCTGCGTTACCTCAAAAGGCCCCAGCCGCCTAGGCTGCAACTTCTTGCACCCTCCCTTTAGGGGCAACCCTTGGGATGACAACCACACCCGGTCTCCCACCCGTATAGCCTCCCCCTTCCGACGGTGCCTGTCCGCCTGCCTCTTGTAAACTTCCTTGGCCCGCTCTAAGTTCAGCCTGAGTTGCTGGTGTAAGGCCTCCATTTCCTCCACAAATTGCTCAGCCGCAGGTACGCTCCATCCTTCCTCCCCACGCCCCGGGAATGCCCTGGGGTGACACCCGTAATTGGCCATGAAAGGGCTCATTCCCGTGGACACATGTTCAGCATTATTGTACGCAAATTCAGCCAAAGCTAATTTCTCTACCCAATCGTTCTGTCTCTCGCTGACATAGCAGCGTAGGTATTGCTGGAGTACGCCGTTCGCTCTTTCGGCTTGTCCGTTGGTTTCCGGGTGCCTCGCCGTTGAGAAGCTCACCTCGACCTGTAGCAAGCTCATGAGTTTCCGCCAGAACCGGGAAGTAAATTGTTTCCCGCGATCCGAGATTACCCTCAATGGATCTCCATGCAGTCTGAAAATGTGATCCACAAACAGTCTGGCTGTCTCCTCTGCCGTTGCTGCATGTGAGCACGCTACGAAATGGCACATTTTTGTCAGTAGATCGACTACTACCATGACCGCTGTCTTTCCCCTCGACTTGGGCAGATCTGTCATAAAATCAATGGACACCACCTCCCAGGGCCTTTCCGATGTGGGTAAGGGTTCCAGTAACCCTGGGGGGGCAGCCCTTCCCCGCTTTGCCCTCTGGCATCGGTCGCACCCCCGTACATATTCTCTTACGTCTTCCCTCACCTTTGGCCACCAGAACTGCCTGGTGACAAGTAACATGGTCTTGTGCTGTCCAAAGTGCCCAGCTGTTGGGTTGTCATGGAGTTGTTTAAGTACCTTCCCCCTCAAAGTCTCCCCCGGTACATACAGCGCCCCCTTATAGTACAATAGCCCTTCCTTTTCCTCAAACCCTCCATTGACTTCCCTTCTGTCCCTGAGTTCCCTGATTTTCACCTGAGCAAACTCATCGTGCCTGGTGAGCCCTGCCAGTTCCCGTTTCCCAACCAACGCTCCCCCCCCCCACACACCGATCCTCAGGCAACACGTGCCTGGTCTCTGGGGGCCCCTCTCCTTCCATGTACTCTGGTTTCCGGGAGAGAGCATCTGCCCTTACGTTTTCCTCTCCCGGCACATATCGGATCTCGAAGAAAAACTTGGCGAACTCCTGGGACCATCTGATCTGTCTCTGGTTGAGCACTCGTGCGGTCCGCCAGTATTCCAAGTTCTTGTGGTCAGTTCTGACCTGGATCTTGTGCCGCACCCCTATCAATAGATGTCTCCATTGCCGAAATGCCGCATAGATGGCAAGCAGCTCGCGGTCATACACTGTGTAGTTTTGTTCTGACTTGCTCAGCTTCCTTGAGAAAAAGGCACACGGCATCCAGTTCTGCTTGTCCCCAGGCTGCAAAAGGACCGCTCCAATGGCGCGGTCGGACGCGTCCGTCTCCAGCCTCATGGGCTTCTCCGGATCCCAGTGCAGGAGCTGTTCTTCCGAGGCAAACGCCCTCTTCAGTTTTTCAAAGGATTGCTGCGCTCCCTCTGTCCACGCAAACGTCTTTTTGCTACTAAGACAATCCGTTATGGGCGCTGTCAAGTGAGCGAAGTTCCTTATGAACTTCCTATAGAAGTTGCTGAAGCCTGGGAACCTTTGCACATCCTTCCTGTTTTGGGGGGCTTTCCATTCCAGCACTGCCTTTACCTTCCCCGGATCCATGGCTAGTCCCTTGTCTGACAGCCTGTATCCCAGGAACTCGACCTCTCTGGCGTGGAATTGGCATTTTTCCAGCTTGACCCACAACTGATGCTTCTTCAGTCTCTGTAGCACCTCCCTGACGTCTCTGACGTGTTGCCTTTCATCGTCCGAATAGATTAAGACTTCATCCAAAAAGGCTACGCAATTCTTGTACAGCAGGGGCCCCAACACATGTTGCATGAAGGCTTGAAAGCAGGCTGAGCCCGATTGTAATCCAAATGGCATCACTAAGTACTCAAAAGCCCCCAGGGGGGTGAACATGGTCGTTTTCCATTCATCCCCCTCCCTTATCCTGATCAGATTGTATGCTCCTCTGAGGTCCAGCTTGGTAAAAATCTTTCCCTGCCTCACCCGTGTCAATATATCGTCAATCCTGGGCATTGGGAAAGTCACGGGTTCTGACACCAGGTTTAGGGCCCGGTAATCCACGATTAATCTAGGCTGATTAGTCTCTTTCTTGTCCACAAAGAACACTGGACTGCCCCCCACCGCCTTAGATTCCCTTATGAAACCTCTCTTCAGGTTCTTGTCAATAAACTGCCGCAGCTCCTGCAGCTCCCGGTCAGACATGGCATACAGCTTACCCACTGGTAACTGAGCCCCTGGAAGCAGGTTGATTTGGCAGTCAAAGGGCCTGTGGGGGGGGGGGTAGTTTGTCTGCCTCCCTTTCACTGAAGACCTCCTTCAAATCAGCATATTGTGGTGGCACCTGCCCTTTTTGCTCCAGGGCCAACCCCGCCACCCTGGCTACAGTCATCCTTGGTTCCTTCCCTCCCAGACAGTGTTCTGAGCAGTAAGCTGACCCAAAAGTGACCGACCGCTGATGCCATGACACCACCGGGTCATGTAGTGCCAGCCAGCTCATTCCCAGTATTATTGGGGGTCCTGCCAGCGTGGCCACGTGAAAGGCAATGGTTTCTGTGTGCCTAGCAACCCTCATTCGCATTGGCGGTGTCTGGTGTGTCACTTCCCCTCCCAGGAGCTCCCTGCCATCGATGGTGGTCACCTGCAAGGGAAAATCTAGTGGCAACAGGTGGAGTTGGTGCTCCAGAGCGAAGTCTCTGCTGAAGAAATTACACGAGCTACCAGAATCTAGCAGTCCCTCCACCTTGACGGGGTGCCCGTTTGGGAGTTCTAGCACCACCTCTATGGCTACCACTGCCTTAGGGGGGTCAGGCTGGGGCACTTCTATTGGTTGCTGACCTGGCTGCTGGCCCCGCTGGTTGGCAGCCAGGCGTTGGCGTTTCCCTGCGCCTGCCCCTCCTCCCCCTTCTCGTCGTGGCCTGCAGCCCCCATCATGCCTTGCCAGGCCTTTTGTTGAGGGCAGACCTTTGCAAAATGTTCCGGTCGCTGACAGAGGAAACACTTCTTGGTAGTTTTCCACTCCTTTCCCTCCCTTTCCCTCCCTTCACCGGCGTTTGAAACTTCGCGCACGCGCGCTGCATCAATTTCCATCGGCTCTGCCGCCTAGGAAGGCTCCCTCGGCATTTCAGGAATGCAGTTGTCATGGAAACGTTCCGCCCTTATCTCCCACTTCTGAGTCCGCGCTTCCTGGCCTACCCCGATCGCAAGCACAGTCTTTGTGAGTTCATCCATCGACTGCGGGCGGGGTGCTCGGGACAAATCATCCTTCACTTCAGGGGATAAACCCCCCTCGAACAACATTTGCATAGGTTCAGAGCCGAGATCCCACCCAAGCTTGTGGACTAACATCGCGAACCACGACCAGTAGTTTCTGACGGACAGGCTCCCCTGCTTGCACCCCATCAGCTCCCGGAGCGTCACGCTTTGCTCAACCTTGCTGGAGTACATCGCGTCCATCGCCTGATAGAATTTCTTGTGATCTTTCAATGCATCATTCTGCGTTGCCATTAGGGGCCTGATCCATTCACGCGCCCCATCCTGCAGATGTCCCACAATGTAAGCCACCCTCTCCCCGTCATTGGAAAAGTCATCCTTCTGCAGTTCCAAAGCGTACTGGATTTCTGTTCGGAATGCATTGTAGTCCTGGGGCTTTCCACCAAATTTGTGTACCAGCCCCTGAACCTTCCTCCGTATCGGGGTGGCTCTGACCTGTGCATCCTGAGCCCGTCTCTCCTCCAGCCACGCCGTCAGGGTAGCAACATGCGCCTCCAGGTCTCGGTTCCTCTCTACCAGACCTCGCATCAAGGCTTCTTGCTCTGTTCCTCTGGCCGGCTCTGGCCGGCTCATCGTGCTGCCTCTCCGGTACTACACAAGCAACGTCAAGGACTGACGGATTGCTGTAGTGGTTCAAGGGGTTGCTCGTGCGTAAGCCGGTGCCCACACCTGGCTGGGTTGCCTAAGTGAACCTTTTCTGTCCGGACAGCCACTCACCCGTGGCTGTCTCAATCGCTGGCAGAATCCGTCAGTGGGCGTTTCTTAAACTTCTTCCAGCAAAGAAGTTCTTTCACGCCCAGTCGCCTCCTACTTTCCCTGCACGGAAGCCTTCTGCGCAAGGAAGGCGTAGACAGCAGAGGACCCTTCCTCCCCCCCACTGGTCCCAGGCAAGGAGTCATGTGACTCCCTCTCAGATTCCCCCATCTGCCCCCCTTCTCCACTGGAGATGAGCTGATTCCCTTCCCCAGAAGATGGGCTGCCTCTCCCAATCCCGTGACGCTCTCTGGGATCCCTCTGGAGCTCTCTCTCTCCCTCCGCCACTGATGGCAGTTCCCTGACAGTAACTAAGGCAGATTTTACTGCCTGTGCAACGTTTTCTGAATGCTGTATGGAAAAGCACCATGAATATAACCTTTGGAGGGTTTGTAAGTAAACCATTTTAACTTACCAAGTCTATGGTCTTTTTCTATGCTAGGGGAAGAGGTGAACTTTGGAAGGACCTTTGAAGGACGCATTTTAAGGATCTAACAACCTTTATTTCCATGCTTTACTTTGCTACAAATTTTGTGATTTTATAGCTCTACTGGGGTTCACTCACCAAACAGCAGTTGGCTGGATCTTGGCATCCAGGGAATTCTCCTCCATTTTGTGGTTTGTTATGCCATTTTGTGGTTTACCCAGGGTGCCAAAACCAGATCCTCCAATTGTCCCTGTTTTTTAGGGACAGGCTCAGATTTACAGAAGCCACCCAAAGTTTCTGATTTGATCCTGGAATGTCTCGCTTTCCTTAGGACATCCCTATTTTCATTGGAGAAATGTTGGGGGGTATACAAAATGTCTTGGGCCAGCCCTGAATAAAGCTCACTTGCTACCACCTGACTGGAAATCAGCCCTTTATTTAATTCTGCCATTTCCTTTCCCTTCCAGGAGTTTGCTTGAACTGTGAACGCTGCAGCAGCAGCAACAGCAACAGTGACTCGTGCATTGGGACACCCTATACCTGCCCACTATCTGAAGATGCCTGCCTTATCTTCACCTCGGAGAACATCGTTGGTGGGTGATTGTTTGGCCCTTTGCCAAGGTCTGGGCATGGCCACAGGCAAAAATGGGTAGTGCCTCTCTCTGTGTGTGTGCATTTAAAAAGCAAATCAGGATATGAATGTCAAAAATAAATGAGTAAGTAAACAAAAATTAATGTACTCAGATTGACATTGCTGTTGATTTCTTTTTTGCCTTTCCTCCATGAAAAACCCCAGGAAATGACCGATGGTTCTCCACGTTCAAAGGCTGCACCAAGAAAAAGTTCTGCCCTCCGACGCCCATGGGCTTCACTTTCCCGAACCAGCGCAAACGGAGAGCTGCCAAGTGTTGCCACAAAGATCTCTGCAATGCTGGATCAGTGACACGTAAGCACCTTGGCAGGACTTTTCCAAGCTCTTCCTCTTCGATGGGGTGATTCGCGTCACCAAACTGCACCCCAGCATTGCTCCAAGGGGTACTGGTTGCTCCTGGGAAGCATTGCCATGGAGCATTGTGAACCAATCTCAACCAGCAGCCATGATTTGTAACACGCTTCATTGCAATGGCAGTAGTGACCTCTGAGAACATCTAGTATGAACTAGGTCACATTTAAAGCACGTCTCCCCACCTCAAAGAATCTAGGGAACTGTAGTTTGCAAAGAGTGCCAGGGATGGTACCTCCATGATGGGTTAAGGATGGTTCCCAGGATTCATTGGGGGAAGCCATATGCTTGTGAATAGTTGGAATATGTCCCTAGAGTACAGCCATTAGGTTTGCCATATTTCAAAAAGTGAAAATCTGGACAGAAAAGTTGGTGAGCTTTCTCCCCTCTGTTTTTTTCCTTCAAAGTTGTTAAGCTCTGAATGAGTTATTTTTAAGGGGAAATCGCTGGGTTAGCATACGGCCAGATTTCCCTGGATGTTTAGCTGATTTCTGACTGGACAGTTTTTGACAGTCACTTACCAGCTATGTCTGGGAAATTCTGGACACATGGCAACCCTAGCAGCCATCATGTTCTCACCTTCAAAACCTGGGGGGCGGGGCTGTTTGTGTACGGCGGGAACAGGATTGCAACTCTACCTCCTTCCCAGACTTTTGGGTGTTAAGCTGGATGCATACAAATTTGTTTGTAAATATTCAATAAACCATTTCCATTCTTTTATAAAAAGTTTGTCATTTTGATTTCTTTTTTCCCAGGTAAGTTTAATCATTTCTGCATATTCCATAAGTTTTTGTATGCTTTCTTCTTTTGCTAGGAATTCTTATTCTTTCCATTTTGGGGCAAGCAACATTCTTGCTGCTGTAGTAGCATACATGAATAAGTTTCTGTACAGTTTGGGTAGTTCTCTTCCTATAATTCCCCCTTTTTTTTTTTACGGTAACCATTCTTAAGTTGGGAATAGAATAGTTGCTTTGGAAGATGGCGTTTCTAAGTGGTCCATGTTTCGCAAGCATACAGCTAGCAGGAGTGATCCCACTTGCCTTCTTTTGGTGTGTGTGAATGTGTGAATATGCTCACAGAGAGCCAGTGTGGTGTAGTGGTTTAAGAGCGGTAGTCTCGTAATCCGGGGAACCGGGTTCGCGTCTCCGCTCCTCCACATGCAGCTGCTGGGTGACCTTGGGCCAGTCACACTTCTCTGAAGTCTCTCAGCCCCACTCACCTCACAGAGTGTTTGTTGTGGGGGAGGAAGGGAAAGGAGAATGTTAGCCGCTTTGAGACTCCTTTGGGTAGTGATAAAGCGGGATATCAAATCCAAACTCCTCCTCCTCCTCACAGCTATGACACATTGAAGCTGATCATTGGCAGGTTGAGGACAGATACAAGGAAGCACTTCTTCATGTAAGCACATAGTTAAACCGTGGAACTCAATCCTATGGTAGGCAGTGATGGCCTCCAGTTTTAAAAGAGGATATAGACAAATTCATGGAGGATAAGGCTATCTGTGGCTACTAGCCACAATGGCTACACTCTTCCTCCATACTCTAGTGTTGAGTGGAGGCGGGGAGGGCAGATTGTATGCCTGTGCCCCCTTCTAATTCCTGGATCCAGCACAGATTCAATTCCTGGAACAACCTGCCTAGCTTCCAGCTTGAGGTCATGGCCTTCTAAGTATGGGCTGCTTAGGGAAGGTGGTTCTGTGCTGGACAATAAATACGGTAGTTGGGTCCCCCTCCCTTGACTTGTTGGTAGTTAGAAAGACAAATGGCAGAGGGCAGAGTTGTGTGAGAGCTAGAAGCTGGAAGCAAAGTTGCAGGCTGGGAAGCCAGAGAGACAGAGCCATGCCTGGTTTCTGCTTCAATCCAAGGCTGTGGCAATGGGAGAAGCAAGACCCTCTTGGCATGTTAGTGCTATGAATCCCTCCATCATAGGCTCAGGTTGTATATATGTGCAAAAAAACAACAACCCATATACCATAAAGGCGCCACTGTCTCTGCTGCCCATTATTCCAAAGGAAACATGAACCCTGGGTGAGAGCACTGGAATCTTGCACCACTGGGAGATTGGTGTGGCATCATAGGTGCCAGGGCCCTGGGGCCCTGGGTGCCCGAGGGCTCACAGAATTCCCTATGAAGGGGGAACAAAGTTGGGTGGTTGCTCCTTTGGTGAAATGTTTGAGGATTATGGCAGAAGCCTAAAGGGGAATGACTGGAGGATGGGTAACTACCTAAAATCTGAAAATGGATCTGAGATGAGGTGTTTCTTCCCTGTTTCTGTGCTTGCTCTCAGTGCCACGGCTAGGGGCCAGGCCAAATGGCTTACAGTGTCCTGGATGCTTCTCACAGAATCCAAGGTGCCGCCCCACGGAAACATTAAACTGCCACGGCTGGGAGCGCAAATGTGTCTACTATGATGTTTCCGTACAACAGGGTAAGGCCGCATTCAGACAGCTCTTTATTCCATTTTCCTGACGTTTGATTACCTGATAACTTTCACGTTTTATGCAATCTTTCACACGATTTCACTTTGGGAAATCTAGCAGAACCGAGTGGAATTTTAGTGCCCATTTCCATGCCAATTGCTCAGCTTAAACCAAATCAACATTCTTCTCAATTCCTGCAGGTGATGAGATATACACTTATGCCAAACGTGGCTGTGGGACCAAACATGCCTGTGTGAGCGGGCCACGTACTCTCGGGATACCTGGATTGTACGTAGAAATTTGGAAGAACGCCATGTGCACTCCAGCTGTCAAATACATGCACTAGCAAGTTGCTAGGCCCTCAGAACATAAATATGTTTTGAAACATCTCTTCAGCTTCCTGGAAGATAAGACGAGGTTAAAAAGAAATGAATCCAGGCATCATTATTAACAGGCAATTTCCATTTCCACTAATCCTATGCAATTTTATACCTTGAATATTTTTCTTTGCCAGTGAATAAAATCATGTCAAGAGTGAAGAAGTTTCTGTTTCTTTGAAGTTCCTGGGATGGCTCTAAATCACTGCATGCTCCTTTTTCATGGTTAACAGTAGCCTGTGTTTCGGAACTCACTGCAACAGGCACTTTTGTGCAAGCCAGAAATGCCCATCATTTCTACATTGCCATTCTGTAAGTCAGGCATGGGGAATCTTCGTCCCAGATCTGAACTGCCATGTGCAGCAGTTTCGCTCGCAAGGCCATGTTCTTCAAACCACACCCATCTGCTCCACACCTGATGTTATATGTGATGTCAGGTGTGTGGAAGGTGCAGATGTGGCTGGGTTGGCTGTGTGACCAAGTACCCCAAGGAAGCTATATAGTGCAGCCAGTCCCTGCAGAAAGTAAGGTTGAAGTCATTACCCATCAGGAGGGGATGCTCACATGGGACCACAAGACCCCCAAAGGGTTCCCTACACCTGTCCTAAGTTTATTCATGCTTATTGATACTCTTCGTGGCTTTCAAAAATTATTGCGCTTTGCAAAATGGTATGTATCCCCTTTTAATCATCCAGTCTTATGCGAGCAAGAGACAGCAGGGAGATAAGTCACAGTCTTGGTATAAAGTCAGTGTTGGGCTAGTAACTGGTACAGCCAGCCAGAAAAAGGACATTCGTTTAGTTATGTCATTTGCCATGAACACGTTAATGAGTTGCTTGATAACAGTGCTCCCTGGGCAGCTCAGAGAATCAGCAAAGCATGAAAGCACATGATTCAGCCTTAAAGCAATGAAGACACAGATTTAAATGTAATTAAAATGATGGGTCTTTAAAGTTCTGGGGGAATTAATAAAGCTAGCTCAGTGGTAGATCACCTACTTGGCATGTAGATAGCATCAGAGTGTCCAATCCTTTCACCCCATGGATGCAGTGAATGCCTGGAACAAACATCATTTGGAAACCAGCCCATTGGCCCCAGCCCCAGAAGCCTGAGAAGTGACCATTCATTTGCCTTTGCATGTCGTTATGGCCACCAAGCCCAGAACAGGTGCTGGTTTCACCTGGTGATTTATCTCCTATGGAGTCTGATGGAGCAGGAACTGTTCCACACAGCCCATTCTCCTTGCATACCCCACCTTCCAACCCTGTCCAGCCCTGGAGCTATAAATCCCCATCAGCCAGGCTAAGCCAGTCACCCCTCATGCAACTGCCATCTCAGTTCCACACTTCCTCTCCCTCCTTTGCGGGGTCCCAAGACCATGCAGACACCTCTGATCTCCTACTTCTTCTCCATCCTGTTTGCCACAGGTAAGGGCACAAAGAATCGCGATGGCTATGGGTTGCATCCAATTAAGTTCTACTTAAAGTTGTTGTTGTTGTTTAGTCGTTTAGTCATGTCCGACTCTTCGTGACCCCATGGACCAGAGCACGCTAGGCACTCCTGTCTTCCACTGCCTCCCGCAGTTTTGTCAAACTCATGTTTGTATCTTCGAGAACACTGTCCAACCATCTTGTCCTCTGTCGTCCCCTTCTCCTTGTGCCCTCCATCTTTCCCAGCATCAGGGTCTTTTCAAGGGAGTCTTCTCTTCTCATGAGGTGGCCAAAGTATTGGAGCCTCAGCTTCAGGATCTGTCCTTCCAGTGAGCTCTCAGGGTTGATTTCCTTAAGAATGGATAGGTTTGATCTTCTTGCAGTCCATGGGACTCTCAAGAGTCTCCTCCAGCACCATAATTCAAAAGCATCAGTTCTTTGGCGATCAGACTTCTTTATGGTCCAGCTCTCACTTCCATACATCACTACTGGGAAAACCATGGTTTTAACTATATGGACCTTTGTTGGCAAGGTGATGTCTCTGCTTTTAAAAGTCTACTTAAAGTAGACCCATTGAAATGAAGGGAGCTGAGCTAGACATGCCCACTCATTTCAGAATCAGAATAAAGTGAGAGTAAGAAAAAAACTAATCTAAATTAAAGAGAGAGAACAAAACAAAACAAAACAAAACAAAACAAAACAAAACAAAACAAAACAAAACAAAACAAAACAAAACAAAACACCACCCAGAGTGCTTTCTGAAAGGTAGCTCTACACTCTTGGCTCACACAGAATGTTGTGAACCCTCCCAGCTCTCACCTGGGAGCTTTCCTTTCTTCTCCCAGCCTCTCAGGAGATCTTCCTTTCCCTGCCTCTCACTCAGGGTCCTTCCAGTGGGTTGTTGGTGTTGTTGTAATTTATACCCCTCTCCTCCTCCAGAAGGAGCCCAGGACAGCAAACGCATCCAAAACAAAACATGCATTTTTATTTTCATTTTAAGATGAATTGCCAATGGATTATTGCCACTTGTTATTGTGAAAATTAACACCAGATTTGCCCAGTTCCACCTATCTCCTCCAATATTTGTTTGCCAAAATGGACGCAGTGCTTGACTGTAGTAATATTAAAAATTAAAATGATCAATGAAGCAGTTAAGAACAATTTAAACGTTTTAAAATAATTGAAATGAACTGTAAAAGTGATGGAAATGTGCGACTGACAGTCACATTTCCCTTTTGCTTGTCCACTGCATTAATGAGTCACCCACCCCACCTTTTGCCATGCTGCTTTTTCGCAAAGAGTGGGTGATGCTGGAAGCAACAGGAGAAGAAATAAAGAAGAAGAAGAAGAAAAAGAATTTGAGGAAGGGTGGTCTGCAGCAGAGGAGCATTTGAAGCCTGGGCTCGTTTGTCCTCCCCTAGCAATAAATATGCCTGAATTGCTTCCCCACCACACCCATGACTCATTCCAGTGCCTCTTTGTTGGGCAAAAGATTCCTGCATTGCAGGAGATTGGACTAGATGATCCCTGGACCCTGAGGTCCCTTCCAACTCTACAATTCTATGGTTCTGTTTACCCATAGCCTTTCATATACTAACCTCTTAGGCTCTTCCACATCCATTTACTGCTCCTAACCCTTCTTTTAGATTCCTATTTAATAATTTTAGTTGTTTCAATAATTTTAGCTTTCCAAAATGTTTTACAGATTTTAAATGATTGTTCCCCACCCTACTTATGCTGGTCTATGACCGTAATAAAGATTTAATTGATTGATATGATTCTGTGATTCCTTCCAGGTCTTTGCTTGCATTGTGAGCACTGCAGCAGCAACACGGACTCCTGCACTGGGATGCCAGTTCTGTGTGAACAATCCCATACTGCCTGCCTCACCCTTACCATAGAGACCACAACGGGTGGGTGAATGCATTCATTCATTCATTCATTCATTCATTCATTCATTCATTTCTTTTGCATTGATATTGGTGTTTTTCTTCTGTTATAGTGCCCAAGGTGGGGTACATGTGTGCTTTCGATGCAGTCCCCCAGCTTGGAGCTGCCCAGCTCCAGACTTGCTTAGCTTCAGCAAGGAAGTAGCTTTGTATGCTTTCAGATCATTTCCTGGGATTTGCTTCCTAGGGAGCCGTGTTTTCCCCAAGCAATGAAATGCTGTGTTATGTGTGTGTGTGTGTCTGAACTTTTGGTAGGATGAGGGTTAAGCAGTGATGTAGGAGTGGGGGGTAGAAATTTGTTTCATTTTGCATTTACAGGCAAATCCCTCCTTTCTGAACCAATACATGAACTGGAACGTAGCCATCCTTCAAACTCTGAATTTTGCAGTGCAGTTCTCTAGCCAAGTAATTGTACAGAAATGCATAGGGTGTGGCAAAGTGTGCTTTAAATGCATGCGTTTGTGAAAGTGTCATACAAAATGCATTATATTGGGGGGAACAGTTTTGCAAAAATGTGCATACATTAGTCACAATTGCATACAAAGATAGGTGCATTCGGGGAAGTTCACACAAAAATGTTGAATATTCGCGAGAATGTTTGCTCTCTCTCTCTCAAATGTGTAAACGTGGAGAACTGAACTTAGGCTGAACAAATGAGACGCTAAGAGAATACAAAATTCACAGATTCCCCTACCCCTAATGTCTCTATCATTTCCATTCTTTCGTTACCTGCTTTGGAGTTTGTATTTTTTAAAGTAGAATATATAGTGCAAAGATAAATTACAAAACCAATGCATGTTGCTGGCTTTCCTCTGTGAAAACTGCAGGGCATGACGTGTCCTTGGCCACCTACAAAGGCTGCACCAAGCTCATGTACTGCCCTTCATCCCCCATGAGCTTCACTTTTCCTAACCAGCGCGAACGGAGAGCTGCCAAGTGCTGCCGCAAGGATCTCTGCAACACTGGAGCAGTGACAAGTAAGCATCTCTTCCCAGCTTTTCGACTCTCCTAATCCTCTGCACTGATGTGTAGACACAGCTCAAGAGCATCTGCCCGGCCTGCAGAAGGTCTCAGGTTCAACCCCCAGCATCTCTAGATAGGGCTGGGCAAGACGCCTCTCTGAAACTAGGGAGAGCTGCTCGGTGTAGCCAGTACTGAGGTGGATGGACCAATGGTTTGACTCAGCATCAGACAGCTTCCTGTGTTCCTAAGATGGCTCTGAGTGATGGACAATCATGATACTTGGGGATATGTTGGCATGGAGAACGTCTGAAGGTGCGTCTCCACCCCCATCGTTCAGCCCAGACACTGAGGTCCAGCTCAAAGAGCCTTCTGGTGGTTCCCTCCCTGTGAGAACCACCAGAAGGCCTTCTTGGTTGTGGCACCCGCCCTGTGGAATGCCTTCCCATCAGATGTCAAGGAAATAAACAACTATCTGACTTTTAGGAGACATCTGAAAGCAGCCCTGTTTAGAGTAGTTTTTAATGTTTGATGTTTTATTGTGTTTTTAATATTCTGTTTGGAGCCACCCAGAGTAGCTGGGGAAATCCACCCAGGTGGGCAGGGTATAAATAATAAGTTATTATTATTATTATTAAGAGCAGTGAACCAGTCTTTCCACAGGTACAGCAGCAGGATAGGAGTGGAGAACCTCAGGGTCAAATATGGACTTCAACTCCTCCTTGTCTGGCCCCCAGAACTTACACACCCACTCTCCCCAGGCCACACCCCTTATTAGCCCTGCTTCACCCCGCCCTAAGTGTTTTTGCCTGGCTGGAATGTGTCTCATAGAATAACAAAATCATAGAATCTTAGAACTGTAGAGTTGGAAGGGATAGTGAGGGTCATCTCGTCCAACCCCTTGCAATGTATGAATCTCAGCTAAAGCATCTATGCCAGATGGCCATCCAACCTCTGTTTTAACACCTCCAAGGAAGGCGCTGTCCTGCAACTCTGATCACATTTTCTGTTTGCCTGGAAGGAAGGTACAGAGCGATATGGGAATGTGTGTAGAACCTGGCCTGTTCTTCTTATCCTGAGTCAGATAAGTGTTCCATTTAGTATCATCTGCACCAGGGATGGGGGACTGGTGGCCCTCTGGATGTTGCTGGACTCCAAGCTTGGCCAATAGTGGGCTTCAGGAAAGGTTATTCCCCAGCCCTATATGGAGGTGCAGGTGTTCTGCCAATGAGCTATGACCCCTTACCCAAAGTTACTGGGGATTTGGAATTTGGCCAGTTCTGGTGCACCAACCTAGTGTGTGATTCCTTTCCATTGGGATACCTGAAACTGGTTTGTTGGGAGATAGGAAAACCTGTTCTCCACACATTCTCTCTGCTTGCTCCCAGTGCGCCGACTGCAGACCAGACCAAACGGACTGAAATGTCCTGGATGCTTCTCAAAGGACCCAAGCTGCATACCCACCGAGATAATAAGCTGCAATGGCTGGGAAGACAACTGTGTCTACTATGATTTTGTTGTGGAGCAGGGTAAGGCCTAAAAGTTTGTGGTGCAACATCATCTTATGTAGAAGAAATGGGAAGAAGCTAGGGCTCATTCAAGGGGTGTGGATGGTGTGAAGCAAGCTTTGGGGGACAAGGTGAGCATCAGTATGATGTCATGGTTAGAGTGCTGGATGTAGGCTCTGGAGACATGTGTTCAGGTCCTTGTTGACCAGAAAACCTTGAGCACATCACAATTCTCTCAATCTAGCTTACATCATAGGGTTGTTGTGAGAATAAAGTGGAGGTCTTTGGAGGATACAAATAAGATCTGACTCTAAATTTCAATGTTTGGAAGTTGTGATGGTAACCTTCTGAAGGTGCTTAAGAGAACAGAAATTTAAATCTTCCTTTTTTTAACCCCCCCCCCCGTTTTTCAAATTTACAAGAATCATCATCAAATACTATCACATACATCTTTATTTAGACTTCCCTCCTCCCCTTCCTTGGTTCCCTATACAAACATTTACAAAACTGCACCTCCTCCTTAACTCCTTTTGTTTATTACTCTAGTCACCTTTTAACTGCTAGATTTTAAATTAGCCTTGCTAATGTATTTAATTGTTTACATTTTTTTTTAAAAAAAATAATAACCCATCTATCTCCCCCATTCTTTGTTGAAAATTCTTTCTTCTTGATTCCTTAATCTTCCCAGAAGTTTTGCCATTTCTGCATAGTCCATTAACTTTACTTGCCATACTTCCTTTGTTGGGACAGTATCCTCTTTCCACCTCTGGGCAAATAACATCCTGGCAGCTGCAGTTTCACGAATACCTTAATTCTTGATGCATTTCTGTGGCAGGGGTTGAGAACTGGATCTGGCCAAAGGGCCAGATCCCAAAGTGGCAAACCTTTTGCAGGTCACTTTGGCAGACAGGTGAGGTGTCAGGTGATTCGATGGCTGCTCTTTCCACCATCAGAGGCAGTTTTTGGAAATCAAGAGTGGAGAGAGTGCTTGCTGGCGTTCCACAATCATCTGGTTGGTGATGTTTATGAGTCTTGTGACACTGGCTAGGGAGGAGCATGACCAGCAAGAGATGTCAGAAGGGGAAGAAGAGAACCTTGGGTTGGGAGAATGGAGGGAGATCAAGCAGTGTTTCAGAAGAGGGCCCCACTCTACAGCCACCCAGCTCAGGTGTTAAGGTCAGAGGTGTGGAGCTAGTCTGAGCAGTGACCCCAAGGACAGTCCCACCCCAAAGCCACCTGACTTTTCCACTCATCCACCAGGCATCATGGAGGGGGAAGGGGAACCTAGTGAAGATGCTCCAGCCCCACTCCTGGGCTGAGGTTCCCTTAGTAACGGAGGTGCTATCTGGCCAACCAGAGAGCCAGCATGGTCAGAGATGAAGGGAGATGGTGGGATGCAAGTCCCATCACTCAGGACACACTGCCACCAGCACAGATGTGAACAGACTTAGCAGTCCCTTGCCCCCCAGTAGGAGTGCCTGTTGATAGGCCCAAACTTCTCAGTTGGGACAAGACTGATGGACTCGCCCCATTTCTTAAAGAATGGAATGGAAGGGGCATGTCCAGTGTCAGGTCAACAGCTGTGCTTTGCCTAGGCATGTATCCTCGTCTCTGCCATTTGAACTGATAACCTTGGAACCTGTGCTGAACGGACTTCTTTTATACAACTTTTGGGATCTCTCAAACCAAGAATCCAAGTCTTTCATCAAAGGGTGGGAGCCAGGACAATCACTGTGTGAACAGAATGCTGGACTAGACAGGTCATGGGTCTGATCCAGCTGGGCTCTTATATTCTTCTGGTCTTAAAAAAATAGATCAACAGAAAGTTGCATCATTTTTTAAAAGCACCAACTTTTGCTGCAAATGTATGATGTCTAAGACTCATAGGAGAGTTTTATGAGTATAAATAAACGAGCAAATTAAGTTAATTTGGATATGCAGAAGATATTAAAAATAAATTTAAGGAACCTCAGAAGGAGGGGGAAGGAAGTCAAGTTTTGAAATGTTAAAATGATTGTAAAATTAATGAAAAGCATAAACCTGAAAAGCATAAATAATTTTTTTAAAGGATCATAGGAGAGGATGGGCGAATTTCTTACTGAGCTATATTTTATTTTATTTTATTTTATTTACTGTCCTATACCCAGAGGTTTCAGAGTGGTTCACAGTATAATTCCACCCCCCTCCTTTCCTGCAGATGGTCAGATCTACACTTACGCAAAACGTGGTTGTGCAACCAAACGTGCTTGTCTGAATGAGCCACGTTACTTTGGGATCCCTGGAATGTACATGGAAATTCTGAAAAATCCCCAGTGCACTGCTGCTCCCAAAATACTCACCAAAATTGGCAAGTAGCAAGTACCTCAGGAAAACACATCTCATGAAGAGACTCTGGTTAAACTAAAGATCTGCCGAGGCATTTCTTAAGCAGCCGAATACCATTCTTACCAGGAAATTTTCATTGATTTGTAAGGTGGAATAATTTGCTATTCTATTATTTTGTTTGTCGGCAATTAAATGGAATAAAATCATGTTAAGGGTGAAGGAGATTTGCTTCTTTAAGTTTTCCTGCATGCCACTGGATCCTTGAATGACTTATTTTCATTAAATGTCCCATTTTCATCCTGTTTTGTAGGGAGCTGTTTAATTACGGTTTCCCAATTGAGTCATCATGAGGAAATTGTGGTTTAACAAACCAAGATGTCTTTTCTTAAGATGGTTAGGCAAGAGGAGGATGGGAGAAAGGAGCACTCAGAATCATGGGTACGTTTTGCTCCAATAAACCACAGTTTCTGGGTCGGGGATTATTACATCTGAACCAGGTTATTTGTCTGCTCAGTTGATGGTGTGTTTGGATGTCATTACAGGTACCATCCAAAGCAGCATTATCTGTTAGAGATGCTCTAAGCAGAATCCCTGATCTGGAACATGTGCATAGTGAACTTTAATCTTTAACACCACCTGTATTTGTATGTCTCTTTTGAAAGAAAATTATTGCAAATGGCTACCACCATTCAGTGGCATTGAGTTTCATGGGTTAGTAGGTTCCATTGCACACACATACTTACCCACGTAGGTGGTGCTGTGGTCTAAACCACTGAGCTTCTTGTGCTTGCTGACCGGAAGGTTGGGGGTTCAAATCCCTGCAACGGGGCAAGCTCTCGTTGCTCTGTCCTAGCTCCTGCCAACCTAGCAATTTGAAAGCGTACCAGTGCAAGTAAATAAATAGGTACCACTGCGGTGGGAAGGTAAACTTTGCCTTTACCTTTATGCTTACCCATAGCAACAAAAAGGCCTTTGTTTCCTTAGGTTTTAACTGGTGGCAGGATTTTCTTCTCCCAGGCATTTTTCTGAAATGCCTTGAGAAAGTATACATAGACACAGCTTCAGTCTAGGTACACTGGAACATAAGTCAAGTTAGAAGAAGTTGTGAAATTAGAATAATGCACCAACTTTTTTTCCCTTTCAAATTCTCAAGGTCATTTATTGCTCTTGGCCCTCACAATATCCAGCGGCCATAAGTTCCATAGGTTGATCAGAGTGGGTTGAATGTTCTCTGTCACTATTGGTTCTTTATGGCATTGATAATAATAATAATAATAAATAATAATAAATTTTATTTATATCCCACCCTCCCCAGCCGAAGCTGGGCTCAGGGCGGCTAACAACAATCAAAATAGTCCAACATTCTAAAACATTCATTATAAAATTAATTAAATCAAATTAAAATCAAATTAATGGCAACCATCAAGCAAAATTTTGTGCAGATTGCCAGAGGAGGGGGTCAGGCTGCGCCCTGACCAAAGGCCTGGTGGACACCCAGTCCTTAAACCAAAAAGACTCTCAGGGCAGCTTGCCAAAAATTGGTATTAAAATGCTCCCTGCCCTCAAGATGACAATCTAAAAAGACACAACACATGAGGAAAAAGGGAATGGGAGGGAGGAGGGAGGGAAAAGCAAGCTTAAGCACAAGTTCTTCAAGTTCCAGTTTCCATAAAGCAGTTATATAGGATCTGGCTGTCTCGCCCTTGATAAACACCAGCCGCTTCCGGGGAGCGCACTCTCTTCCACATCCTGGACCAGATCCAAGAGCAGAGTGGGTGACAGTGATTGCTTTCACACAACGGTTTGCTTCATGTCCCTGACGCTTCCCTGCTAATATCCACATTATATTTGAGCTTTCATGTGGTGTGAAACCACTTCCAGGAAACTAATGGAATATAGCAAAAAAAAATTAGTACTCATTACCACGACTTGGAAGGAGTCAAGCGATGGAATTCAGGGTGGCAAATAGCTGTTTTCATGGGGAAACAGAAGTACGTGTGTGCAGAAAGGTATAGGAGTATCAGTATTTGTTGTTTTGTCCCGCTAAACCCACCAGTGTAAAGGTAATTTGGTGTGATGTGCTGGTAGATCGGTGAAAAAGCCGCTGTTCCAGAGCACGACAGGTACCACAGTGTGAAAGGAACTGTAAGAAACCGGATAGAAGAGCTATCCTTGTAACCAGGAAAAATTAATTAAATATTCCTGACGTCTGGTGCATCCAGTGTCCAGGTTGGTAGACTATGGCAGTTGAAGCTGCATCTATGGACATTTCCTCCCAACCTCACAGCTACTGAAGTTGCAAGAAGAAATATGTTCCACCTGCCATCTCCAACAATCCCAGGTGTGTGTGTTGGAAATAACCTTCTGACTTGCATCTCTTACCTTTGGCTTCAGTTTTAGAGCCTTGAGGCAAACATTAACTTCTCAGGAGGTGTCGTCATGGCTGCTAAGCTTGCAACAAGGGAAATGCTTCATCCGATAGTAATTGATGTCCCTGGAGCCGGATGAACACAGGAACTAGAAGTTCCTCAAATGCTACCTTAATGAGCTGAATTGATCTGGACTGAGAACTCTTTCCAATATGTGTCAGGGATTGAGGGGTGTGAGCGGGAGGAGAAATTGGATCCGGTCCACATTTAAAGGTGAACCTACTGACTTTGCACTTTCTGAAACCTCAACGTGAACTGAATCACAGCTTTCCTTCACAATTTGCACCTCTTTGAATTTTGCAATGCAGTTCTCCAGGCAATTTGCGTGTACAAAGATGCATATAGAGTGTGCATGCAAATGCAATATATTAGTGAGAATAACATACAGAAATGCATGGCATTAGGGGAAAATTGCTTTGCAAAGTCTGTGTAGAAGGATAGGTGCCCACTAACATACTGGTGAATTTTTATGAGGACCTTTAAAATCTCTCCCCCACAAACTGATGTCGAAATGCAGAGAACTGAATTGAAGATTGGAAATATGAGAAACTGAAGTTGACAGACACACCCATCTAATAATGTACCCCTCCTACACACACACACACACACACACACATACACACCACTCATCTGCTTTAACAGAGTCAAATCATTGGTTCATCCAGCTCATTTAGAGATGGATGTGTTAATCTTTTTCTACTCTGTATCAGTTTCAGGTGTGCACATTCATAAGTCTGTTTGGTTCTATTTCTACATCTCTCTCTCTCTCTCTCTCTCTCTCTCTCTCTCTCTCTCACACACACACACACACACACACACACATTGTATCAATGTCTGCATTTCTAAACACTTGACCCTAAAATATGGCACTTTTTTTTCTTTTTCTGTTGAGCCAAGCACAATATTACAAAATCAGTAGAAGTGCAATAGCCAAACGACAGTTACATTCCCATCTGCACATTAATCCAACAGGTGTGGATCAGGTCTGTTCATTTTGGAACCCACAGAAATCAAATTCCATGAGCAATCTTAGCTGAAGTATTGTCTACAAGGGGTGGGCATGGCTCTCTTTGGTTTTAGATGTGGGCCTTTCCCAACCCTCCTCAGAGAAGCCTGGGAATACGCCTGGGGTTTTCTGGACGCAGGGCATATGTGGCAGCCTCCCTCCTCCACCTTAAAACCTGCCTCTTTAAGTTTCTCAAAAGGAGATGTCGTCATGGTTGCTAATCCAAGACAGGTGCACAAGTGATTGATGTTTCAGGAACTCGTTCCATCCAGGAACTATTATTGTGATCACACACAAACACATACATGCACTGTGCTCTTTCTGCGGCATTTTCAACCCACAGAGCTGTAAATCGTTCTGGATTGAGAGGTGTCTTCAACACACACACACACACACACACACACACACACACACACACACTTTTCAGACTTGGTCCTTTGAGTTTCTCAGCACAATGAAGATTTCTTTGGAGATCTCTGTCTGGCTGCTGACAACCTTGCTAGCTACAGGTGAGTTGGCTGTTTTGAAAGCCACGGGTGACCTTCTCATGTAAGAGCTTTTCTTGACTCTTTTCCAGGGTCTTAACCACAGGGAGGCTCGCCCACATCGGGGATATTCCAGATCCAACCCTAAGTGTTCAGCTGTCATGAAAATGAAAGCGGAAAAAAGATCAAGTCTCTGACCCAATTACATGAGAAAGGATGCAGGCAGCATTCTGCCCAATAGATCACCACAAAGTACAATATATGTGCCTCCAATTTATGATCTATCTCTTTTGCCCTGGCCACCTGACCTCTTAGGCACTTCACCAACTTCTAGTTCTATGGGCCTCCCTTCTTCAAGATACCAGCCTTTGCAAATGGGCAGACATCCTTTGTGGTGCCCCAACATTTCAAGAGACAATGGGACACCCACCACCTTGTCCAGATAGGGGCTGACACAAGATGGCCGTATGTTCTACATTACAGTGGGGAGTCCTCTATTTGAAATGCTTTCAGAGGGCAGTCCTCTCATTGAAGGTGACCTATATCTGAAGGGCTTGTGTGGTCTATGTCTGTTGGTGACCCCTGATCTGGGAAAACTATTAAGGGGCCCCTATGTGAGACATTGATCTCCTTTCTCTCTCCCTCTCCTCCAGGAATCTGCCTTCAATGTGAACGTTGTGAAAGTGCCACGCAGTCGTGCTCTGGGCCTCTGCAGACCTGCAAAGAGCCTCAGAGTGCCTGCCTCACCCTCACAGTAGAGACCCGAGTGGGTAAGTGGCTCATGTTTTGTTGGCTCGGGTGGAAGGTTACCGTATTTTTCGCCCCAGGGGACTCTGCCTTTAGCTGTTCCTCTTTTCTTTTTCTCAGTTTAGCTTACCTCACAGGGCATGTTGCGAGGTAATCATGAAATTATTGTCATTGACAACTCTAGGGTTTGCAGGGTCCCCAAAGGCACAAATCAACAAGAGCTCCTGTAGTTTGGACCCCTGGAATAGCTGGTTCTTGCCTTCTTCTCATGAAACCAGGCAAAACGAGGAAAGTGGCCACTTACAAAGGATGCACCAAGCTTGAATACTGTCCTCCGGGGCCCTTCACCATCACCACTGCGCCAGAGGAACGCATTCGGAGCAACTCAGAGTGCTGCTGCCAGGATCGCTGCAACAAGGGAGCTTTGAGGTGTATGCATTTCATTTCATTGCCTTGCTAGCTCATTTGCTTCCCTGCCAACCAGGTTTATCAACCATATTCCTGCGTGGCAGAATCCTGGAGTCTTGGCTCCAACAACATGTCTTCATTGGGGAATGGGTGTCATTTGGGCGTTCAGCATCTGCTGTGCATGCAGAAGGTTGCAGGTTCAGTCCCCGGCCTCTCCATGTCTGAAATCCCAGGGAGCTGCTGCCAAACGGTGTCAATGGCTCGACTCAGTACAGGCAGCTTCTGATGTACAATTTTATATCAGCTTTGGCTCTCATTCACCACTTCCACCTTTCCTCCTAGGAGCTCAAGATGGTGCCCAATTTATCCCTACAACAACCCTGTGAGGTAGGTCACACTGAGAGACTGTGACCGGCCCAAGGTTACCCAGTGAGCTTCATAGCTGATTGGGGATTCAATCCCAGGCCTCCCAGGTCCTAGTCCAGCACACTAACCACTACCCCATCATCGGAGCAGAAGAAGCTGCCTTACACTGAATCAAACCAATTGGTCCACCTAGCTCAGTATCACCCAAACTGCCTGGCAACAGCATTTCAAGCAAAGGACATTCCCGTGGAAATGCCACTGGGAACTGAACCTAGGATCTTCTTCCTGCAAGGCTGCTGCTCTACTACTAAGCTACAACCCACATGGCTCTGATGATACATGAAGGAATGCTACACAGAAGTGGTGGTTGCATGGATGCTTCCCTCCCTGTTGTTACCACTTCCTTGCGAAGTGGCAATCCAACGGAAAGGATGTGTGGCATCCACATGCAAAGACCAAAAAGTGGCAGCAACCCACATTTGAATCTTGCTGTCCGCCCCTGCCAAAGGCTTCTGCAACCTTAGGTTGTATCCAGCCAACCTCTGCTCAGGAGATCCTTTGAAATGAAAGGACTTAAGCTGACCGTGCCCATTCATCTCGATGGGTCTGCTCTGAGTAGGATGAGCATTAGGCACAGGAACCCTGAGTGTGAAGGCACTACAACCTCTGTCATTCCATTGGTTGTTCTGTCTGCCGCTGATAGGAGTTGTAGTAGGGGCAACCTCTGGAGAGCCAGGGGCTAACCACCTATGTGCTAGACCTTGAACTATGCTGACAAGTCCTCCCCAAGTTCACTGCCATATTTGTAGACAGTCATCTGTTGGAGAGACTGGATTTCCTGAGATTGGACTATATACCTTGAAAATCCCCTTTTAGGTCTCTGATTCCGTGGCGTTTCAGCACCACTTTTGCAGCATTCAGCTGCTGCTGCTGAATGCAATGTCTTCCAGATTTCCAGAGTTCTTGCTCTGATGGTGTCAACCTGAAGCCAGTCCACACTGAAGGCAGGAAGACTCACTTCCCATTTTCCCCTGCCCTCACTCTCACTTGGCTTTCATTGATGCCTCTAATGTTCCAGAGACTCTGATTCATTCCAGGGTGAGCAGCCTCTTGCTCACCCATCCCCAAATCTGCACTGTTCGCTATTGTTGCTAGGCCTGATGAAGCAATGTGGTACAAGCAGCTCCCTTTATCAAAAAAAGGAGTGGGCAAGCATTCCAGAAGTGTTAGTAGAATAGGATTTTAAATGTAGCTGCCAACCTCTTTGATTTCTTCCCAGTGCCTTTGCTAAGTGAACCCAACCAAAGATGGTGCCCTCCACGCAACTTGAGAGGTTCTACCTGCACGATCGGCGACAAGGTTTTCTGCCACGGTCAGGAAGTCTACTGCATCTACCTCTCTGGCTACGCTGCAGCTGGTAGAGTTGCCAACTTTAGATTTTTAAAAATACGATCCTCAGGGGTGATGCATCCCATTTCACCAACTCAGGTGAAACATGAAGGTGCTTTCCCTTCCCTGACCCAATGCCCCACCCCACTGGAGCCCCCCTACATGGGTTGCACAGCAGCAGCTGAGAAGTACTGACAACAACAACAACAACAATTTATTTATACCCCGACCATCTGGCTGGTTTTCCCCAGCCACTCTGGGCAGCTCCCAACAGAATATTAAAAACACAATAGAACATCAAACATTAAAAACTTCCTTAAACAGGGTTGCCTTCAGATATCTTCTAAAAGTCAGATAGTGGTTTATTTCCTTGACATCTGGTGGGAGGGCGTTCCATAGGGTGGGTGCCACTACCGAGAAGGCCCTGTGCCTGGTTCCCTGTAACCTCACTTCTTGCAGGGAGGGAACTGCCAGAAGGCCCTCGGAGCTGAACCTCAGTGTCCGGGCTGAGCAATGTCGGGGGGGGGGGAGACTCTCCTTCAGGTATACTGGGTCGGTTCCAGCAAGAGCTCACAGAGCTCACAAGATCTTGCTAGAAGCTACTGCTGCTTTTCTGGTCACCCCCGGGGCACCGTCTCTTGGAGTTCTACCACCAGAGGCAGTTGCCTCAGCCTGCCTCATGGGTGGGCTGGTCCTGTCCACCCTGGGTGTGGTTTTGAAGGATGAGCCAGGGCTGCATGGAATCAGGGCTGAACATAGGAAGCTCCCATATATTATTGGTCCAATGCCATCTACACTTGACTGGCAGCAGATCTCCAGGTTTTCAGACAGGACTTGTTCCCCATCTCCACCCTGGAGATGCCTGGGATAGTCACTGTATTACTTCACTAGAGCTCAATAGTAGAGCATCTGCTTTGCAGATGCAGAAAGTTTCAGGTTCAATCCCCGATCTCCAGGTAGGACTGCGAGAGACTCCCTTCCTGAAACTCCAAAGAATGGCTGCTAGTTGGTGTAAACAATACTGGGATTGACCAGCTATCTGGATAGCTCATTTGGTTAGGTGCTGATAACATCAAGGTTGCAGGTTCAATCCCCATATGGGACAGCTGCATATTCCTGCATTGCAGGGGGTTGGACTGGATGATCCCCAGGGTCCCTTCCAACTCTACGATTCTATGACTTGGTATAAGGCAGCTGTCCTTCTCCATGATCATTGGCTAAACTGGCTGATGGGAGTTGTAACCCAACAACAGCTGGGATTCCAAGGTTGAAGAACACCAATCTACCCTGACTGGAAGCAGCTTCCCAGGGATTATGGCCATATGATTTCCCTGACCTATCTGAGATGCCACTGAGAATTGAACCTGGGACTATCTGCATACAAAGCAGGTGTTCTACCTCTGAGCTACAGCACTTCCCCCAAGAAATCATCAGTCAAGGTGGTTGCCTGGAGGGAGTGGAGAGGACTGAAGGAATGGCTCACAGATCCCGGGCATGTCTTGGTTTGATTGTTTTCTCCCATCCCCTCAGGTAGCAAGAATGAGACCTTTGTCAGACAAGGCTGCGGGACACAACATATCTGCACTGATAAGCTGGGCATTTTTGGAATACCAGGGTTGTTCCTTGAAACGCTGACGAAGGCAGATTGCAACCAGGCTAATGAAATTGACTACTCGGACTTCAGAGACCTTTCATGGAACTGAAACACACACACATAAGCCTTCCTTTTGGCTCTTTAGCCTGACTAAATTATTACATCGAATGGGTCATAGCCAGGCAATGTGTGGGGCAGATGGAGAGATGAAGAATATTATGGATTTTCCACCAATACAGTGGTACCTCGGGTTAAGTACTTAATTCGTTCCGGAGGTCAGTACTTAACCTGAAACTGTTCTTAACTTGAAGCACCACTTTAGCTAATGGGGCCTCCTGTTGCTGCCATGCCGGCGGAGCATGATTTCTGTTCTCATCCTGAATTCTTAACCCAAGGTACTATTTCTGGGTTAGCAGAGTCTGTAACCTGAAGCATATGTAACCTGAAGCGTTTGTAACCCAAGGTAACACTGTACAAAATAAAAATAAAGTTGCTGAATGGTTTCTTGTACCTTTTTCTGAACTGAGCAGTCCTCAGCTAGACTAGTCAGACATCCATTATACAAAGGGTAGGGAACTTCAGGCATGGATACTGAATGTGGCCCTCCAGATCTCTGTATCTGTCCATTGAAACTCTTTCCATGCCACACCCCATTTCCCCAGGCCCCATCTCCCACTTGGGATCCCTGGAACACTCTCCAGGCCACAACCCCTCTTCTCTCTTTTCCTCCCAGAGACTGAGAGCAGCCATGTAGTCATGTAGCATGGTTTGCCGGGGCCTGGGGCAGATATGCTTGGGCCAGTGGAAGGTGGGCGTGGCGGGTGAATTGAGCTGTCTTTAAAAGTAACCTCCAAACTCTATGATTCTGTGAACCTGTTTTTGAATTTGAATGACTGCTCTTCTGTACAACAGGGTCAAGTGAACAGCTTTTTTGTAATAAATGGACATCGAGGGGAAATCGCTAAAGTACCAGGAAAGAACTATGGAAAAAAACAACACTCACTCCCATGGGCTCCTCTGTTTGCCTAGTTCTTGCTTTTTTGCCTTGCATGTGGTAATAAAGGTCCATAACAACATTATTATACTGTTTCTGCTCTCACAGGGAACCTGCATGATTCATTGTTTGCACTTCATTTTATGGCTGGCTCTGGCTAGGACCAGAGATGGCCAGGGAGGATCACCTTAAGCTATACACACGGTCCCATCTGAAATGTAATCTGCACCCTAGCCATAAATTGTCACTGTGGGGAACTTGTTCTTTTCTGCTGTACGAAGCCCTCAGTCCCAGCCTGAGCACGGATGAGCACCATGCACACCTGCTTTGCCTTTTCCATCTTCTCTGCTCTGGTGACAGCAGGTAAACACTATGCAAAATCTGCTTTGCAGCTGAGAAAGATTTGAAACAGAAGCAGATTTGGGAGGTGGCGTGGGAAGATAAGAGCTTTGGAAGTGAGGTGGGGAGGTGGCGAAAGGAGCAAGAAAGTGTTTCTGTACAGAGGTGCCAACTTGAATAAAATATTGGGAGAGGCCGGGATGAGCCCTGTCCCACATCACAAAATACGGCATGCACACACCATTTTAATGGCAATGCCCATCATCTTTTTTGGGTGTGTGTGTGTGTGTGTGTGTGGACCCCTCAAATATTTTATTGGAGAAAGCTGGTTTGTAGCAATTCAGACCTTTGGTTTTCTGCGTCAGAAAATGTTGAGACGTGCAACCTTGAGAGTGGTAGATTTTGCTTTGTGCATTTGTCTGGGAAGAGCAAATGAGGTAGGTCAAATATACAAACCCCAACAAAGCTTGCACACATCCCCAGCCAAGACATTGTGACCACCTTAGTGAAAACTAGGCCTCAGACATAGGGGAAGGGGTGGAAGGCTCTGGTGCTTTTAACAATGGCAGAGAAAGAGGGGAATTTGGCAGTTTTCATGCCTGCAGCTTGAATGATGCCCTTCTCAAAATTTTCACCTGCTCTGCTACCAAAGGACCAGGTGGCATTCTTTGCAATTGGCCTGGAAAAAAACCAAGGCATCCCATTTCTCCCTGTAAGAGCATTGCGGCCATTTTGGGCACAATTTTGGGTTGAAGGAGCTTTGGGTATTGTCCATTTGCCACCAGTTTTTTTAAAAAGCCCTGCTTCTTTGACTTGAGGATAGGGATGGGCGGACCTGTCAATTTCAGCTTCTCATTTTTCCTGTTTTAAGCTCGGTTCTCCACATTCCTACAACGGTTTGCAAATTCTTTTCCTGAATCCCCACGGAAATTTGCCAGCATTTTGCTGAGAACCCCTCCCATTATATGTATGCTTATACGCACTTTCCCCTAACAGACAAAGTTTTGCAAAGTCATTTCCCCTCTTTATGAAGCGTTTTTGTATATTTTTTTCCACTGACGTGTGTGTTTTTATGTGTACTTTATCCCAGTATATGCATTCTGTACACATCATGTGGCTAGAAAACTGTGAAGCTGTGCAAATTTCAAAGGATGGCTTCGGTTCCCAAATTGCTTTGGAAAATGTGGGTCTACATCTCTACTTCAGTAGCCACCTCTGAAGCTTTCATCAGGGATTTTGTCTCCCTGTCAGGAAAAGAAAAAGGCTTTAATTTCCTCTTTTAAAATTAGGTGCTTATTCTAACAGGTGTACAGCATCTAGAAGAAACAAGGACACATAAAGGAGATAACGAACGGCACGGGCATCACAGTAAGCACACAAAGAGGATATGAATAATTACAAGCTTCTGAAAGGCAGGCAAAGGCAAGGATCATGGACATGGCAAGAGCAATGAGTAAACAATAACGTATGTTGAGATAAGACAAGGGGGAAGTGCAGGAAGCACCTAATAAAATGGGCAACCAAGAGAGAATAAGGATTGGAGGTGAAAGAGTCCAGATGAAACTATATTTTGCAGTTAAACGCTTAATTCTCAAGACATCGGGGCCAGATTAAAACCTTGAGAGGCCCTGAAAGATTTTGGTGCCCCCAAATATATCTAATTCAAAATATAATCAATAAGCAGCAAAAAAAAAAAAAAAAAAAAAAAAAAAAAAAAAAAATTGAAATGAAACAAAACCTTCAGTAAGGTGGAAAATAATGTTTATTTTTGTATACTTCTATTTTATTTATATTTGAAAAAATAATTCTCCTGCTTTTTCTAATTTCAAAGCCTTTGACCAGATCCTCAAAACTAATCTTACGTTGACACGTCCGCTTCTGTACTTAGCAGAGAAAAGGCATCCAGCCTACCTTGTTGCATAGTTGTTCTGTTGGGATTTTTAATATAATTCAACCGAGAAAATAAACTCTTAGCTGAGAAATTTGTGACCGTTAATGCTAAAAATCCAGCAGTGGAAAATTTCTGTGGTGCTCCCTTCCCTTGATGCCCAAAGCACGTGCTTATTTTACTTAATGGTTCGTCAAAGCCCTGCGAGACATCAAGGCTCCCATAAGAGAAACAGGCTTCCTCTTGGATAAGGTAACAACTTGAGGCACTTCAGGTAGGACGGCAGGGTGTGTTCAGCAGCTGAAAAGCAATATGTGACTGTGAATGTGGTTCTATGAAGTTAGCTCCAACTGCATTTGCTGCTTATTTGTGTCTCCAGCAGGTCTGATGTCTTGTGAAGTCTGCATTGCAGGCGGGGAGATGTGCCATGGGAAGATGCAACCTTGCTTTCTGGGGGAAGACACTTGCGCGAGCATTTTAGGGGAGACCACCCTGGGTAGGCAAAGGAGACGAGGCTCACAGTTGCTGATCGATTTCTCTTATATAGCCTATCTGTTTTTATTGTTAGTCAATAAACACTATGTCAAACTGTATATAAACTGTTAATTACAAGAAAGAAAGAAAGAAAGAAAGAAAGAAAGAAAGAAAGAAAGAAAGAAAGAAAGACGTCTTTCAAGACTTACCTTTCCATAATTTTCATTCCAGCAATTGATGAAGCAAGCCTGTCTTTCTACCAACTCATCGAGCTGAAAAGTCGCCTTTCTCCTATCAGCTAAATCAGTTGGTCTGCCATTTCTAAATATTTCTGCAACTGCTCCCTTAAAGGTGGGGCTTATGGATTTACCCCCGTTTTTCACACCGTACTGTTTTTGCAGCAGTCGTCATCATCATTAAAGATTTCAGATAGATAGGGATGCTTTCTTCAATTGCATAAAAAAAGACCAGCACTGGGAGTTTAGTATCAATGTATAACTGGTTGTTTATGTTATTGTTCTGACTGCTTCCAAAACTCATAACCCTGTGCTCCAAACTAGCAGGGTTGGTGAGAGTGGACAGGAGATATATTTATTATAGCCCTGTCCTCCTGGCCTGGACACTCTCTGAGCCATTCCTAATTTTGGTCTTTAGGAGGAGAGGACAGGGAGGGGTTGCTCTCCAAGACAGTCCAAAACTGTGTAAGCTGTCAGGCATAAGGTGGGAGAGTCTCTTCTTTTGCTTTAAGGGTGGAAGATCTTCACAGGAAAGCCCACCTGTCCTCAGATTTTAAACAGCATTATTAGAACAGGTTTGTAAGCCACCTTTGGCTATGTGAACTTTCTGTTGCTGAAAAGCAGCGTAGAAATTTGTGAAATAAATTAACATAGCTCAACATAAATTAACATACATTCACTCCTTAATTTACATTCAGTCTTTTTGACCCTAAAACAAGTAATCCTGAATTAATTAACCGCAGCTCATACTGCCAAGAAGAATCCAGACTGTTACTGCACTCAACCATACAAATCTATCTTCTGATATTTGTCCAGCAGGTGTCACTGCTTCTTAGCATTACAGAGGTACCTCTGGTTGCGAATGGGATCCGTTCCGGAGGTCCATTTGCAACGTGAAAAGCCCACAACCTGAAGTGCTGTATCTGCACAGGTGCACTGCGTGATTTAGTGCTTCTGCGCATGCGTGAGCGGCGAAACCCAGAAGTAACCCTTTCCGGTACTTCCGGGTCGCAGCGGGACGTAACCTGAAAAAAGTAACATGAAGCAAACGTAACATGAGGTGTGCCTGTAATACCATCTGATTTTTATTTTGATAATAAAACCATTAGGATTCAACAGATTTCTAGGCATATATGGAAATAATGTTTCTAATGCAATTTGTCCGCTCTTTTTCCCATCAGATGTCAAGGAAATAAACAACTACCTGACTTTTAGAAAGCATCTGAAGGCAGCTGGTTTTAGGGAAGTTTTTAACATTTGATGTTTTATCGTCTTTTTAATATTATGTTGGGAGCCACCCAGAGCGGCTGGGGAAACCCAGACAGATGGGCGGGGTATAAGCAATAAATTATTATTATTATTATTATTATTATTATACTCCACCCATCTTCCTGGGTTTCCCCAGCTACCCTGGGCAGCTTCCAGCATATATGAAAACTTAATAAAATGTCAAACATTAAAAATCAACATGTACACTTACACATGCGCAGAGACAGTTCGGTGTAATGTGTGAACGGACCTCTGGAGACCTCATAGTTAATTCTGATTCACCTTCTGCCCAGCCCTGCACTGACCTATCAGCGTATCCTTCTCTTTTCAAACTCTTTCTTTCTTCGCCTAGGCGTTGTGGCATTTACAGGTTCCTTGAAGTCCTGCACTGGGCACAGAGCTTGCAAAGCTGGCATCCGGACCATGACCGTTGGGCCTGGGATCATGCTGCGAAGAAGCGCCGTGTGCTGTAAGAGAGAGAGCTGCCAGAAGCAAGTGGCTAAATGTACGTATCTCCTGTACTTGCCTGGCTTTGAAGATGCACCTCCAGGCCTGAAGGGGGCGCTGTACTAAATGACAAGGACTCCATAGAGTTCTTTTGCTTATTTTAAAGCAGGGGGCTGGCAACCTTTTTGAAGCCCCCAGGCATATTTGCAAAATGGATAAACGACCGTGGGTACCATAGTCATGCTGCAACTCTTCCTTCATCATCATCATCATCATTTTATTATTATTTATTAAATTTGTATACAGTCATACCTTGGATGTCAAACACCTTGGCTTCTGAACAAATCGGCTCCCGAATGAGCGAAACCTGGAAGTGCGGAAGTGAGCGTTCTGGTTTTCGAACGATTTTCAGAAGCCAAACGTCTGACAGGCTTCTGCGGCTTCCGATTGGCTGCAGGAGCTTCCTGCAGCCAATCAGAAGCTGTGGTTTGGTTTCCAAACGTTTTGGAAGTCGAACGGACTTCTAGAACGGATTCTGTTCAACTTCCAAGGGACGACTGTATTGCCCTTCAATTGAAGACCCCAGGGTGGTTCACAACAGAAAACTAGAAACTAAGAATACAAAATAAAACAAAAACAGACCAAATTCCCCCTCCTGCAGAGGACTAATTGTACACCAAAGAAGTGGGTGTTAAACGGGTCCAGTGTAAATTAAGCCAGCAGAAAGCGTACAAAATACAAATTTGATTCAGATGCTATGGTTGGCTGAGATGTCCTAAGCCTGGCAGTGGGGAAAACAAACCTGTAAAATAGGGTTTGAGTTACTGCACCCTTTTTCTGCTTAATTTATGCCATGTTGCCAGGTCACATGACCAAGCTGATTGGGCTTAGGATCCAGCTTAACTCTCCCCTCTTTGGTCCAGCCTTCACCCAGCTCAGCTCACCCAACTGGCGTCTGGCTGAGCCAGGATGGGAGAGAAATGCTGTCATATCTCTGGCTGAGGTGAAGATGAGGAAGCTAAGCTAGCGCCGCCTGGCTGTGCCAGGAAACTGCCAGCTCAGGCAGAGATCTGCTGGATCCTAGCCCTGCTCATCCCAGTGGATCTTGCTACAGATATGTTTCTACCAGCTGAAGCCTGGGAGGAAAGGCATTGAATAGTGTGGGCTTTGGGTGGTTCATTGATCCATCCTTTCTTGGGTTCGTTCTGTTGCATTCTGACTCCTGTGATGGTATTCCCTCTCCTTCCTCCCAGTACCCCCAGTCAATACTACAAGGAACGGCTTCACCTGCCCAGCTTGCTATGCGAAGGATTCGCATTCGTGTGAAGCTGAAGGGTCCATGGATTGTACTGGAACAGAGGACCATTGCGTTCACATTACAGGCATTCTGGAATCAGTAGAAGGTAAGTCAGCAGGGAACAAAGCTGAGGAAGAGAGCTGAATTCAACTGACATGAATCAGTTGGAAGATACCACAGGAGCATCGAGTCCACCCCCCCCCCCCCCGGGGAAGGCAGGAATCTTTTGCCCAATGTGGGTCTTGAACCCACAACCCTGAAATTAAGAATCTAGTACACAGCTCCATTTGCACTATATGTTTAAGACAGTATCATGCCGCTTTAAACAGTCATGACTTCCCCCAAAGAATCCCGGGAGCTGTAGTTTGTTAAGGTTGCCAAGTGTTGCTAGGAGAACCCCTATTTTCCTCACAGAGCTACAGTTCTCATAATGGTTCAATAGTCGACTTCTCTTTTGTGGGAATTTTGCAAATTGTAGTTCTGTGCTTTTGGGAAGCCGCAACTCTTTAAGGTGGCGTGATACTGCTTTAAATGCTTATTTTTTATTGCATTTGTTGTTGTTGTTGTTTAGTCATTTAGTCGTGTCCAACTCTTCATGACTTCATGGACCAGAGCATGCCAGGAACTCCTGTCTTCCACTGCCTCCCACAGTTTGGTCAAACTCATGCTTGTAGCTTCGAGAACACTATCCAACCATCTCGACCTCTGTCGTCCCCTTCTCCTTGGGCCCTCCATCTTTCCCAGCATCAGGGTCTTTTCCAGGGAGTCTTCTCTTCTCATGAGATGGCCAAAGTATTGGAGCCTCAGCTTCACAATCTGTCCTTCCAGTGAGCACTCAGGGCTGTTTCCTTCAGAATGGATAGGTTTGATCTTCTTGCAGTCCGTGGGACTCTCAAGAGTCTCCTCCAGCACCATAATTCAAAAGCATCAATTCTTCGGCGATCAGCCTTCTTTATGGTCCAGCTCTCACTTCCATACATCACTACTGGGGACACCATAGCTTTAACTATACGGACCTTTGTTGGCAAGGTGATGTCTCTGCTTTGTTGGCAATGTGATGTCTCACAACCTTGTAGGCAGGTTAGACCAAGAGGCAGATGACTAGCCGAAGGTCACCCAATGAGCTTCACGGCTGAGAGGGGATTTGTACCACGATCTCCTAGCTCCTAGTCTCACACTTTAAGAACTACAGTAAACCAAACTGGCCAGAGCGACCCAGCTGGAATGGTGATGGATTTCTTTTCCACATGAGGATGAATCAAGAGAAGTGCCATCCGTGGGTTTGTGGTACAGAGCGAGCAACATAAACTCTAAGAAGCTATTGCAATTTAAACGAGGGTAAATCGTGCTGCTGTAACTGACTCCTTTTTCCAAAAACTCTGTTCAGCAGCAGGGCTAAAGCAGTATCATACCACTATAAACAGTACTCTTTTTTGATAATAATTTTTATAAGCTTTCAATTACAATAACAGCCTCATTATAACAATGCCAAATTATAATACAATTAGTAATACCAATCATTCAGATGCCAAATTGAACAATTTGGGTGCTCCACCCTACCCCACATGTTAGAATTGATGGGTGGATGATTTACTTTATTTCCGCGTTCCAAAATCTTATAAATTTCAGTTACACTCCAGTCAAAATAACAATTCCTTATACCGCAACTGCAGTTTTAATGACTTCCATTCGTATTGACACATTCAATGATTTATAAAGCTACAGGTGAAGCATTCAAAGTCTCTCCTTGTTCTTCCTGTGTGTGGCAGTTATTCTGTCCGTAATGTTTCTTCCTGTCCTTGTAATATATTACGTCTATCTTTTGGCACTATAAACATTCCTGGCTTCTTCCAAAGAATCCTGGAAACTGTAGTTTGTTAAGGGTGCTGAGAGTTCTTAGCAAACTCCTTATTTCCTCTACTTCCCAGATACAGTTCCCAGAGTTTCCTGAAAAGAGGGATGGATTGTTAAACTATTCTGGGAATTGTAGGGGGACACGAGTCTCCTTTCAGCACCCTTAACAAATGACAGTTCCCAGGATTCTTTGGAGGAATCTGTGGATGTTTAAAGCGACTCGATACTGCTTAAAATGGATAGCCCAGATGGGGCCTAGAAGTCCAGGGAGTTCGAGAACTAGAAAGAGCCCAAAGAAAATTCATTGGCTTTACAGCAGAGTAGATCAGATTTAATTCTACCGAAGGTTTCGGCTTACACCAAGGCAATGACACCGACCGGAGCTTAACAGATCTCAGAGCAGAACGCCGTGTCCAGAGATTAAAAAAAACAAAAGCAAGAGAAGGATCCATGAGACATGACCCTGCCTCTCTCTTTTTGCTTTGCAGTTGCTGCGAATGAAAGGTTTGCAGCCAGAGGTTGTGCTGTGCCCAGCGTCTGCGAGCATAGCAAGGGGATGGCTGTTTTTGCTGGTGTTTACACTTACACACTGTCCACAGTCAGGGAATGCTACGCAGCCCCTTCTGTGAAAAATGCTGCCTGTCTACACCACCAACACTCCTGGCTGGGGACCCTTTTCCTCTGCACACTGCTGCTTCCAGTGTCCTCTGTCTGCGTTCCGCCCAGTCTCTCATCCTGGCTGATAAAGTGCTTCACTTGATCTCTCTCCTCTTCAGTGACAAGTCTGCCATAGCGTACATAACATAATAGGGCTGGACACAACATGCACATAAACATGCAGACCCTCCAAGTGTCCCTGTTTTCCAGGGACAGTCCCGCATTTACAGAAGCTATCCTGTTTTTCAATATCCCGCTTTTCCTTAGGACTGTTTTCATCGGATAAATGTTGGAGAGTATGGAGTAACCTGTTGACTCTGCCTATGCTCCTCTTCAGTTAAAACCTGAGGGTTTCAAGGTGCCAAACATAAAGTCATATTTACTACAAATATTTAAAGTATAAGTTCATTCAAGCATTATGTTTCAGCAGAGGCAAACACGGCTATTCCTACATAAAATACACATTTATGAAGTACCTCAGGTTACAAACGCTTCGGGTTACAAACTCCGCTAACCCGGAAGTAGTTGCTCTGGGTTGCGAACTTTGCCCCAGGATGAGAATGGAAATTGCATGCCGGTGGCGCGGCAGCAGTAAGAGGCCACATTAGTGAAAGCACGCCTCAGGTTAAGAATGGTTTCGGGTTAAGAACGGACCTCCGGAACGAATTAAGTTCGTAACCCGAGGTACCACTGTATTACAAAAATGACTTTAATAAGTCACATTAGAGTGCTTGTAAAATATTTAATATGCCTACAATCCAGGGCATGAACGAAATGTCAACTATTCTTTATGAATGCTTTTTTTCAGCCACAACCCACCTCTCGGAGTCCATTGCCATTGTTAGAGAACAAGGGAGAAGTTCATTGTGAGCTCCAGTACCTCTTTTTCTAGAAAAATAGCACAGACTTTAGCCAGTGGTGTCCAAACTTTTTCAAAGAGGGCCAGATTTGATGAAGTGAAGGGCCATGAGGGCCTACCAATGGGCCAACCAAAGTTGTTAACCTTTTTTTAGGATTGAGGTTCTTGAGCTTTTTTAAGGGTTGAAGTTGTTGAGGTTTTTTTAGGATTTTACCTAGGAAATAAACTGCCACAGGGGCGAGATTAAACCAAATGGCGGGCTGGATTAGACCCCCAAAACGAACTTTGGACATGCCTGGTTTAGATTGAACAATGAAATCAAGTAAGCAAGGCTGCAGTCCTAGCCGCACTTTCCTGGAGGTCAGCTCAATTCAATTCCATGGGATTTAATTCTGAGTAGATTTGATTAGGATGGCAGTTGCTAATGGCTTTGTGATGGGCCGTTAGCTGTTTCATTTTGTATTTTAGGTGCCAGAAGAATCTGTGTTGTTTTCTCTGCAAAAGACTTAAAAGGGCTGCCACTCTGGAAATTAATTATGTTTGAAAGGGAACATGCTAAGAAGGCAATAGATTTGTAACAGTACCTGTTGATGACTGAGATATGAAGGTCTATCGTATACCCGCAATATTTGCAAAACAAAAAAAAAGGTGGAGAAGAAGGTATATTTCTGTGTCAGTGAATGGAAGAAACTCTTGTGCAAAACAGACCAATTGCAGAATGAAAAAAACACAGGATGAAAATGAATAGCAGAAGGATTAAGACATGTTCACACATCACTACCCTAAGGCGCCATGGAATGCACACAGCTTGCTAGTTTCTCAGTTTCTGAGGTCTACTTTGGTTTGTGGAAACATTTTATCTGACGTTGATTTCACACACACACACACACACACTCACACACACACCACTCCCCCTTCTCTGGGCCAAATAGATTTTTAACGATAACAAACAACATACATAATCTCATTCTCCCCCCCGCCCCATTGCTGGGAGGGTGCGTGGGTTGGATGAGAGTGAAGAAGCAGCTGTATTACAGTAAATGAAGATGTAAACACTGGAGGAGTTCATCCCCAGTAACGTGGGGCTCATGTTTCGTAGATGGGAGTGTTACAGCAGCGTGCCTGTTTTTCATCTGTCAGCCACTGGACTTTATGTAACTGTACAACCAGAATTACTTTTGGGAACAGGCTGTTTAAATTTAGAAGGCGTCTCTCCTTGATTCCCCATCTGAGGCCCTGCATTCCATCCTGGCTCACACAGATACCACCCAAACGCAACTTCTCCCCTCCAGAACTCTGGATAAAATAATACTCCATCTCCCTTTAAAGATATCTGAGAAAGGGAGGGGTAGAGGCGGTTGTTGCTTGGGCAAATAATGCATAGCTTCCTTCCCACTTAGTGCCATGGGTCTTCTGGAACATAGGCCAGAAACACAAGATTTCATAACAAAATAAATTGGCATGTAGTGCAGCGACTTCCCCAAGCAAAACTCGTTCAGTACTGGTTGCAGCATCTACTTCCATGACTTCTCACCGTTAACTCCAGCCAGCAGCAAAGTGGGAGACTTTCAAATTCGTTCTCAAACTGCAGAGCAAAATGGGAGCAGGGGAACAGGATGAATCAGCAGCTTGACATTGGGCCAAGGATCCAAAGTTTAGCTTCTATCGGCAACCAGCATTTTTCTGTCTGCATTGCGACTTGGATGCACTTTCAGTTAGTTTCTGTTATGAGATTATAAGATCTAAGACATAAAACAAATCTTCATAAATGCACAAGGCAAGCACATACACAAATATATAAACCACATGCTGCTTCCAGTACAGGACAGTACAGGAAAACAGTCCTAAAGCCATTTTGACTCTTTCAGTGACCTCAGATGTTCCTCTGCAGTGTGGTGTAGTGGTTAAGAGCAGTAGACTCGTAATCTGGTGAACCGGGTTCACTTCCTCACTCCTCCACATGCAGCTGCTGGGTGACCTTGGGCCAGTCACATTTCTCTGAAGTATCTCAGCCTCACTCACCTCACAGAGTGTTTGTTGTGGGGGAGGAAGGGAACGGAGATAGTTGGCTGCTTTGAGACTCCTTAGCGTAGTGATAAAGTGGGATTGAAGGAAGGTGAGGACAGGTGACCTCACCTAGGCCCGAAGTCACCCCCCCACCAAAGCAGGCTCAAAGCTTCTCAAAACTTTTCAAAATCATTTTCTCAGCAGCTAAGCATCAGAAACATTCCGCTCTGCTGTAACAAAGGTAGAGAACAGTCCATTGTTTCTCAGGCCTTTCTCATGTCTTCTGGCCTTGCTAAAGAACCACATTGCAACTTACTTTCTGTCCGGGAACCATGCCAGAACAAGAGATTGAAACATATCTGAACATGCTGAAAACCCCTTGGCTTCTCACCCCCCCCTTTCCTGGGAAGGGTGCCAAGAGTCCACAATACAGTGGTGCCTCGCAAGACGAAATTAATCCGTTCCGCGAGAGTCTTCGTCTAGCGGTTTTTTCGTCTTGCGAAGCAACCCTATTAGCGGCTTAACGGATTAGCGCTATTAGTGGTTTAGCGGCTATTAAAGGCTTAAAGGCTTAGGGGATTGGCTGCTAAAAGGCTATTAAAGGCTATTAAAGGTTTAGCAGATTAGATAAAGGGGGGGGGAAGCGAAAAAAAAATCTCTAGACTCGCAAGACATTTTCGTCTTGCGAAGCAAGCCCATAGGGAAATTCGTCCTGCGAAGCAACTCAAAAACGGAAAACCCTTTCGTCTAGCGGGTTTTCCGTCTTGCGAGGCATTCGTCTTGCGGGGCACCACTGTAGTCCCAAGACAGCTTTCTGTTCATGCTCAGAGGAACTCCTGAGGGAGGAGAAAGGGGGAGGGAACTGGAAAGGGGTATATATGCTTGTGCACATGATTGTGAACTCGTGCATGCTTTTTGTGACTTATCACACTTGCTCGTTCTACCAGTTCATGGATGGTAGAAATAAAAGCCTTTTCTCCGAAACTATTCCTTGAGTGTCTGTTGACTCCCACTTCCCTTTCCCAGGCGCAATATTTTTCCCACCCGAGGGCAAAGCCTCATAAGGCTACAGGATATCAAATCCAAACTCCTCCTCCCTTTCTTCTTCTTCTTCTTCTTCTGTTTGGATGGAAATGGGAAAAGCCTCCCCATTGTCCCTGTGCTCACAAATCCTGCCTTAAGGGCACATTTGTGTATGAATAGGGTGAGCCTGTGACCTGGTATTTATCATCACAAAAGAATGGCCAGGCTGTCCAGGTAAACCCACTAACAGGTTTCCTTCCAGAAAGGATTCTGCTGTAGACCACCCCTTCTGTGATGTATGTATGATGTATTGAGGGGGGGGGGTCTTGAGCTACAGGGTGGCAATTTCAAAAGTCTATATAAGGGCTTGCACACCATTGTTCTGGGTTCCTCCTCCCTCCTGCTTGGGGGGGGGTGAGCACCCTGTTGCAACAGTTTAATAAAGATCCTGCTTACTAGTTGTTTTGCTTCTCGGTGTTCTCTGGTTCGCCTCTGCTATTTTCTCCTACTGATAGAGAACCTACATAAGGGAGGCCAAATGGCCGAAATATTGGGAAATTTTGGAACAAGATGGAGACAAATTGAAATTGCAGAGTTTCGAGAAATTAAAAAACAAAGTGAGAGATTGGCTTCATTATTATCAGATAATGGAGGCATATAATTTGGATAAGAAAATTGGCTTCCAGGTGGAAAAATTAAAATTAGAAACAGAATTGTTAGAACCCAAAACTAAGAATTTGTCAAGAATGTATAACTTGCTGTTGAAATGGAATACTCAGGATGAAACGGTGAAATCTGCTATGATTAAATGGGCACAAGATGTTGGACATAATATTATGTTTGCTGACTGGGAACAGTTATGGACCACAGGTATGAAGTTTATGGCATGTAGTGCCTTAAGAGAGAATATTATGAAAATGATATACAGGTGGTACATGACCCCAGTCAAGCTTGCAAAAATCTATCATTTGCCCGATAATAAATGTTGGAAATGTAAAGAAACTGAAGGTACATTCTTTCACCTTTGGTGGACATGCCCAAGGATTAAGGCTTTCTGGGAGATGATTTATAATGAAATAAAAAAGGTATTTAAATATACCTTTCTGAAGAAACCAGAGGCCTTTCTTCTGGGCATTGTCGGCCAATTGGTGCCAAAGAAGGACAGAACCTTTTTTATGTATGCTACAACAGCAGCAAGAATACTCATCGCAAAGTATTGGAAGACACAAGATCTACCCACTCTGGAAGAATGGCAGATGAAGGTGATTGACTACATGGAATTGGCGGAAATGACTGGCAGAATCCGAGACCAGGGAGAAGAGTCAGTGAAAGAAGACTGGAAGAAATTTAAAGACTATTTACAGAAATATTGTAAAATTAAGGAATCTTAGAAGGATGTTGGATAGAAACTAAGAGGTTTTTAGCTGTAATGCTTTAAGAGATATGAAAAAAGGTTTACAATTGGGTAAAAGCTTAATGGTAAGGATTTGCTGAACTAACAAACTGAACTGGAATACAAAAAAGGGAGGTATGAGGAGGTCCGGGGAAATAAGTGTAGGGAAGATAGGTTATGGAAAATTAATGTCTTTTTAACTGTTTTATTTTGTATGTTTCTTTTTATTTTTTAATTTTTTGTTATATTTTAAAAACTTTATTCTTTTTTCTGTATTCTGTATTTCTTGAAACTTTAATAAATATCATTTATATAAAAAAAGAGAACCTACATAAGGACTCTATACGGGCTCTTGGGTGCCCCATAAGGGAAAAGGAGCAGATCTGTCTTATAACAGTTTCTATATTTTTGGGTAACAGCTTACTAAAATGAGGAAGGTACAGGTTTCCAGCCACTTCAACAGATGTTTCCCTCTCCAAATTAGTCCCATTTGCCAGGGCTGGATTAAAGAGGCTGCAGAACATTTGCATGGGTGATCTGTGTCATTTGAAGAGATGAAGCTCTGAGGTAGTCTGGTGACTTTGATAACTGGTATGCACAAAGTAGAAAACATAATCTGTTAGTCTCATGAGTTTGGTTCTACTACCCCAAGATTAGGCAAATCAGACATGCTGTAAGGCAGGCTTCCTCAACCTCGGCCCTCCAGATGTTTTGAGACTACAATCAATTCCCATCATCCCTGACCACTGGTCCTGCTAGCTAGGGATCATGGGAGTTGTAGGCCAAACACATCTGGAGGGCCGAGGTTGAGGAAGCCTGCTGTAAGGCATCAATGTTTTATCTCCAGATAGGACAAGTAGGATTGCATTCGGCTTGTACTTGTTTGGCCTTAACTTTGCGGAGAAATGCTTGGAACCATTCCTTTGTTAAACCTTTTTTTCCTGGCCCTGGCTGTGGCATAGCATATGGGAGGGGCACAGGGATGGTTGCCCCAGGAGCAAAATGGTTAGGGGTGCAAAATTTCACCAAACACTGCAGCCTCAATACAGATGTGTGTGCTTCCGTTGCTGGGCTCTGTTGAAAATGACTTCTCCATGTGAACCAGGAATTGACCTCTTCAGACAACAGAACAACTCTTTTTCTCTCATCTCTGCAGCTGCTGGGTGACGCAGAGACCATTAGGCAGTTGAATGTCCATGTGTACTCTGTCCATTTCCTTTCCTCCCACTCCCTCTCTGTGTGGCCCTGGCTGCTGGCAACCCATGCTATGCCACTGCTGTCTGCCCCCCCCCCCATGGGGCTTAGGGGAGAGCCTGGAGATGGTCCGTCTGGCAGGGAATGAGGGAATGCGTCCCAACACTGGGTGGAGGATCCTTATTTAGGGCCCTAGGTATTCTAACATGTTCCCTGTTGCTCCATGGAGGAGGGGGGAGAAAGGTGTGCTGGTTCTCTTTGTTGTTGAAAGGTGTTGCAAGGCCGCATCCCTCATGTTCTCCATCTCAAGCTTTTTTATGCTCCCCAGGTTACCACACCCTTTGTTCCCCCAAGGCACTGCGGCTGAGCTTGTCTCCCATCAAGCAGACTAAGTTCGTGCCCCACCCTGCTCCTTCCTCTCCCTCTCTTATCCATTGCATGGAGAGAGTGGGTGGTGAATAGTGGAGAATGTCCTGTGTGAGTGTCTGGAGGTGGTTGGGGGATGGATGGTGGCAAAGAGATGGAGGCGGAATCCCGACAAGACAGAAGTACTGTTTTGGGGAGACAGGAGGTAGATAGGTGAGGGGGACTCCCTGGTCCTGAATGGGGTAACTGTGCCCCTGAAGGACCAGGTGCGCAGCCAGGGAGTCATTTTGGACTCACAGTTGTCCATGGAGGTGCAGGTGAATTCTGTGTCCAGGGCAGCTGTCTCCCAGCTCCATCTGGTACACAGGCTGAGACCCTACCTGCCCATGCATTGTCTCACCAGAGTGGTGCATGCTCTAGTTCTCTCCCACTTGGACTACTGCAATGCACTCTATGTGGGGCTACCTTTGAAGCTGGCCTGGAAACTGCAACTAATCCAGAATGCAGCAGCTAGACTGGTGACTGGGAGTGGCCACCGAGACCATATAACACCAGTCCTGAAAGACCTACATTGGCTCCCAGTTCGTTTCCAAGTACAATTCAAAGTGTTGGTGCTGACCTTTAAAGCCCTAAATGGCCTTGGCCCAGTATACCTGAAGGAACGTCTCCACCCCCATCATTCACCCCGGACACTGAGGTCCAGCTCTGAGGGCCTTCTGGTTGGTTGGTTGGTTACTTACTTACTTACTTACTTTCTCCCTCTCTTGTAATTTGAATATAACTTGAATTTGAGGACATGCAATAAACGGAATGGTGGAAGATTCAGCTAAAATACGGTGGTACCTTGTTTCCCAAACTTAATCTGTTCCGCAAATCTGTTCCAAAACCAAAGCATTCTAAAACCAAGGCATGCTTTCCCATAGAAAGTGATGCAAAATGTATTAATCAGTTCCAGACTTTTAAAAACAACCCCTAACACAGCAATTTAACATGAATTTTCCTATCTAAGAAGACTATTGATCCATAAAATGAAAGCAATAATCAATGTACTGTACTATAAAATAAATAAGACAGTATTGTAGATGATAAAAATTAAAATTAATATTTTTTCTTACCTGCACTGATGATAGTCATTATTTGGATGGCGGACTTTTATCCATTTCTGCAGTCACACAATCAATCAATCAATCAATCTGTAGCTGAACAGGGTTCCACACAGTCACAAAAACAAGTCAAAAAAATGAAGTCACAAGTCACAGTCCCATAAAAGTTGGCTGTGCCTAGAATAGTAGCTGTTTCTGTTGCATATTTCCTAGAGGCGAGCAGAGCTTTCTTGGCTGTGTTCAGCCCTTCATGCTTTTAACATTGTTTTCTACAGTTGATGACTATCTGTGATGGCCTGGGATTCCGAGTCTGAGAGTGAACCGGAGGAATCCCAGCCGGCACAGGAGTCCCCGCCTCCAGGGCCGGCTGAACTGGGGCAAGGCCTAGATGCTGAGGAGCCTGCACCTGTGCCAGATCCTCAGGGGCAGGCACCAGGTGAGACCATTCTGGCCCCAGAGGTGCTGGAGGACTCAGTGGCTACAGGTGAGCCTCCCCCGGGGCCCAGTAACCCTTCGGCCTCTCCTGAACTGCAGAGGCTTAGGGCAGAGAGGCGAAGGGAACTGGTCTCTCCCAGGAGGAGTGCTCGCCTTAAGGCCAAGAGAGGCGGGGCTCCTGGGGGCCGGGACCGCCCCCGGCCTTAGAAGAAGATAAAGGTCAGGCAGCCCGGTCCCAGGTTGCGGGAGCAACGTCGTTGTGGAGTACCTGCTTTACCCAGACCTAGATCTGCACTCCCAGTGTGCCTGTTCCACGCCCGGCTTCCTGCTCCTGACTCTCCGGTGTTCCTGTTCCTCGCCCAGCTGCCCGCTGCTGACCCACCAGTGTTCCTGTTCCCCGCCTGGCTCCCTGCTTCTGCTCTACCAGTGTTCCTGTTACCCGCCTGGCTTCCTGCGGCTGCCCTACCAGCGTTCCTGGTCCCCCGCCCGGCTCCCTGTTTCGGACCTCGCGTCTCATCTAGTGATTGTCTACCCTGCTAGTGACTCTGGACTGAACTTCGGCTACGGTATTAGTACCTTCCCCCCCCCCCGGGACCAGCACAGTTTGCTCCCGCCACACCCGCACTCCCTCTTTGTTGGGGTGCGTTCGGGAAGAGTCAGAGGCCATGGCCGACCAAGCGGCTACACTGTTGGCAATAGCCCAGGAGAACCAGGCCTTGACGCACACCGTGCAGCAGCTCAGTAACGCGGTTACGGCACTTCAGCAGCGGTTGGACGCCCTGCCGGCTCCTGGGGCCGACGCCCCGGCTCCTGGCAAGTACCCAGTGGCCTTGCCTGAGAAATTTGATGGGGCCCCGGCCAGCTTTCCCATGTTCCTTGCCCAGGCCAAGCTGTATATTCAGGGGCGCGCCCGGAACTTCCCTGACGACCGCACCAAGGTGCACTTTTTGATTAGTTTGTTAAAGGACCAGGCGGCCCAGTGGGCGTTGCCGCTGCTCAGGCAAGACTCCCCCTTGCTGGTGGACTATGTGGGGTTTTGCAATCTGTTGGAGGCCGCGTTCGGCAACCCCCAGAAGGGGAGTCAAGCCAACCGGGCGATTCGGCGGTTGAAACAGGGCAAGTCCACGGTGGCCGCATACACCACGGAATTCCGGCTGCTGGCACAGGACTTGACCTGGAATGACTCTGCTCTTCGGGACCAGTATCTCGAGGGGCTTTCAGACGAGATACTGGACCAGCTGGCCACAATGGAACGCCCCACCACGCTAGACACCCTCATTCAACGGAGTCTACAGATAGACGATCGGCTAGAGGACTGTCGTCAGGCTCGGGGCCGCCGGCACTTTCAGTTCTCGGCACCAGTTTCTACCAGCAGCCCCACAGGCACAGCTGAGTCATTGGAGGAACCTATGCAGCTTGGGGCAGTGCGGCCACGCCTCTCCCCCGCAGAGAAGTCGCGGCGTCGGGAGGGGAATTTATGTCTCTATTGTGGCGGAAGCGGACACTATGCCCGGTCCTGTCCTGAGAAACGCCAGCCACAGGGAAACCGCCAACCCCAGTAGCTGATGGCCCTGGCTACCTGGGGTCCCAAACAGCACAGAATGGGGCCGCACCAATTGAACTACAACACCTTATGGTTCCGGTACGTCTATACCCTCCAGGTGGACCCTGGATTCTTACCCATGCTCTAGTGGATTCGGGGGCAACCCGCTCCTATATGGACGCTGCTTTTGCTGCCCATCATCGGGTGCCACTTCAGAACAAGCCAGAACTGGTACAGGTGGAGGCAATCGACGGGCGGCTCCTGCGTTCGGGTGCCGTTACTCAGGAGACTCAGCCCCTGGTCCTGTGCCTCCAGCAGCACCGTGAGATGCGAACTTTGGATATTGCCTCCATGCCCCGGTTCCCCCTGGTGCTTGGGATGGACTGGCTGGAGGCTCACAATGTGCAGATTGACTGGGTCAAACGGACTGTACACTTCCCAGACCCAAGTTCTCCTGCTGAGACTGAAATGCTAGCAGCTGCGCCCACTGAGGAGGCTGCTGCAACGCTCCCCGCTGAGTACCGGGACTATCACGACGTGTTCGAGGAACGGGGGGCCGACCAGCTGCCGCCGCATCGGTCCTTTGACTGCGGCATAGACCTCCAGCCCGGAGCGCCCCTACCGGTGAGTCGCTTATACTCTTTAACAGAGCCAGAGCGCGAGGCTTTGCAGGACTTCTTGCGCAAGAACCTGGAGCGTGGGTTCATTAGGCCTTCGACCTCGCCCACTGCTGCGCCAGTGCTCTTTGTTAAAAAGAAATGTGGGGAGCTCCGCCTTTGCCATGATTACCGGGCCCTGAACAAAATTACCATCCCAGACCGGTACCCCTTGCCCCTTATTTCGGAGTTGCTGGAGCGGGTGCAAGGGGCGCAGGTGTTCACCAAGCTAGACCTCCGGGGTGCCTACAATTTGATTCGGATCCGAGCCGGGGATGAGTGGAAGACAGCATTCGGGACCCGGTACGGGCAGTTCGAATACCTGGTTATGCCCTTCGGTTTGTGCAACGCGCCTGCTGTGTTTCAACGGTACATCAACCACGTGTTCCAGGACTTGCTAGACAAGTACGTGGTGGTGTACCTGGATGACATTCTGGTTTACTCCCGTGACCCGGCGCGCCACGAGGGTCATGTCCGGACCGTGCTGCAGCGCTTGCGCGAGCACCGTTTGTATGCAAAGCTCAGCAAGTGCGAGTTCCATCAGCGGTCAGTGGACTTCCTGGGTCACCGACTCTCACCAGGTGGGGTGCAGATGGATCCTGGGAAGGTGGCAGCGGTTCGAGAATGGGCGGCACCTCGGAACCGCAAGGACCTACAGCGTTTCCTGGGGTTCGCCAACTATTACCGGACCTTCATTGCGGATTATGCTCATCGCACCACCCCGTTGACCCGGCTACTGTGCCCCAAGACGCCGTTTTCCTGGGACAAGGAGGCAGAGGAGGCATTTCAAGGGTTGAAGGCCTGTTTCCAGAGAGCGCCAATCTTGCAGCATCCGGATCCTTCTCGACCCTTTGTGGTAGAGACTGACGCCTCCAGTACGGCTCTCGGTGCCGTCTTGTCTCAGCAGTGCGGACCGGAAGCGCCACTCTTACCCTGCGCCTTTTATTCCCGCCAGCTCCTTCCAGCGGAGCGTAACTATACCGTGTGGGAGCGGGAACTACTGGCCATCAAGGTGGCCTTTGAGGTTTGGCGCCACCATCTTGAGGGGGCACGACACCCGGTGGAGGTGAGAACCGACCACCGGAACCTGGAGTACCTCCAGACCACCCGCAAGCTGAACCAAAGGCAGATCCGGTGGGCGTTGTTCTTTTCCCGGTTCCAGTTCCGGATCCGCTACATCCCTAGCTCCCAAAACCAGAAGGCGGATGCCCTGTCCCGGAAACCTGAAGACAACGCAGACACGGTACAGCAAGCAGTACCCACCACGATTCTACCACCAGCTGCATTCCTGGCCACCCAGGAGGTTGAGCCACTGCAGGCTCGGGTGCGGGAACAGCAGCGGGTCGACGCTTGGGCCCAGGAACGACTCCGGGAACTGGCCGAAGGGTCATGCCCTCAGTATCCAGGGCTGGTCTTGCATCAGGGTCTTCTGCTGCACCACGGGCGCCTGTACATCCCACCAGGGCCGCTGCGGGCTGAGGTTCTCCGGATGACCCATGATGCTCCAGCAGCGGGGCACTTTGGGCGGTATCGGACCACCCATCTGGTAAGCCGTGAGTTTTGGTGGCCCCGTCTGAAGGCTGACGTGGCTCGCTACGTCGCTGGTTGTGATGTCTGCAGGCGGGCCAAGGGGTCTACCGGGCGACCCCCCGGCCTTCTTCAGCCGTTGCCGGTTCCACCACGTCCTTGGCACACAGTTTCTCTGGACTTTGTAGTGGAGCTACCCCCGTCTTGGGGCTACACCTGCCTTCTAGTTTTCTCCGACCATTTCACGAAGATGGTGCACTGTGCCCCCTGCCCATCCGTACCCTCAGCTAAGGAAACCGCTCAGCTGTACCTTCAGCATGTCTTCCGCCTGCATGGTCTACCTGAGCGTGTGGTGTCCGACCGTGGCGTTCAGTTCACGTCCCGGTTTTGGCGTGCTTTGCACCAGGCCCTCGGAACAGAGGTCTGTCTCTCATCTGCTTACCACCCACAGACTGATGGCCAGACGGAACGGGCGAACGCGGTGCTGGAGCAGTACCTCCGGTGTTACTGCAGCTACCAGCAGGATGACTGGGTCGACCACCTAGCCTTGGCGGAGTTCGCTTATAACAACGAGGTGAATGCGTCCACCCAGCAGACCCCGTTCCAGGCCAGCTACGGTTTTCATCCACGGTTGTTCCCGGATGTGCTGCCGGCATCTGCGGTCCCTGCGGTGACAGAGTGGCTTCAGGAGCTCCAGTCCCAGCAACAGCTGTTGATGGAGCAGCTGCGCCAGGCCAAGGAGGCGTACAGGGTCCAGGCCGACCGCCACCGCCAGGTGGGGCCGGAACTCCACGTCGGTGACCTGGTATGGCTCTCCACTCGCCACCTCCACCCTTCTCGACCTTCGCGGAAGCTGGACGCCCGTTTCACCGGCCTGTTTCCCATCGTGCACCAGGTCTCGCTGGTGGCATTCCGTCTCCGGTTGCCAGCAACCCTGAAGGTTCACCCGGTATTCCACAGGTCCCTTCTGAGTCCGGTGGCCCCACCCGACGAGTTCCACCCGAACCGTCCCCGACCGCAGCCAGTTTTGGTTCAGGGAGAGCCTGAGTACGAGGTGGAACGCATTCTGGACTCCCGATACCGCAGGGGAAAGCTGCAGTATCTCGTAGACTGGAAGGGGTATGGGCCGGAGGACCGTTCCTGGGAACCAGGACCAACGTCCACGCACCTGCCTGCCTCCGAGAGTTTCATGCGGCGTACCCCAACAAGCCGGGTCCGGACCCTCAATTGAGGGGGGGGCCTGGGAGGGGGGATGGTGTGATGGCCTGGGATTCCGAGTCTGAGAGTGAACCGGAGGAATCCCAGCCGGCACAGGAGTCCCCGCCTCCAGGGCCGGCTGAACTGGGGCAAGGCCTAGATGCTGAGGAGCCTGCACCTGTGCCAGATCCTCAGGGGCAGGCACCAGGTGAGACCATTCTGGCCCCAGAGGTGCTGGAGGACTCAGTGGCTACAGGTGAGCCTCCCCCGGGGCCCAGTAACCCTTCGGCCTCTCCTGAACTGCAGAGGCTTAGGGCAGAGAGGCGAAGGGAACTGGTCTCTCCCAGGAGGAGTGCTCGCCTTAAGGCCAAGAGAGGCGGGGCTCCTGGGGGCCGGGACCGCCCCCGGCCTTAGAAGAAGATAAAGGTCAGGCAGCCCGGTCCCAGGTTGCGGGAGCAACGTCGTTGTGGAGTACCTGCTTTACCCAGACCTAGATCTGCACTCCCAGTGTGCCTGTTCCACGCCCGGCTTCCTGCTCCTGACTCTCCGGTGTTCCTGTTCCTCGCCCAGCTGCCCGCTGCTGACCCACCAGTGTTCCTGTTCCCCGCCTGGCTCCCTGCTTCTGCTCTACCAGTGTTCCTGTTACCCGCCTGGCTTCCTGCGGCTGCCCTACCAGCGTTCCTGGTCCCCCGCCCGGCTCCCTGTTTCGGACCTCGCGTCTCATCTAGTGATTGTCTACCCTGCTAGTGACTCTGGACTGAACTTCGGCTACGGTATTAGTACCTTCCCCCCCCCCCCCCGGGACCAGCACACTATCAAACGAAACCAAGAGGGATGCCTGGTTATATACATGAGACCTCCCGTTTGCAAAGTTGATGTACTACCCACTTGGCCTGTATCCCATTGGGGAGGTGCTTTGGCGTCTCCTCCTTGTTTTCCGGGAAGCTTGACTGATCTCTTCTACAGAACAGTTCCCCACCTCCCAACTACACATCCACAGATACGCAGTTGCATCAGGGAGGCAGAAGTGTGGGTTGGATTGGTTTTGTGCATGTGTGTGTTCAAGGCTTGTGAACAACTCTCAGTTGAAATCTAGAATGATGCAGACTCCTCTTTTCATCAGCCTCCTTGCTGCCTTCATAGCCCTGGGTGAGTATGGAAACTTTTTTGGGGATGGGGTAGGGGGGAGGCTTTGCAGTCCCAGAAAAAAATGATGCATGTTTCATCTCACAGATAGTCCTCTGTGCAAAACAATCATCATTACTCCCTGGGGTTCAGAACTTTTGCAGGAGTCCACTCATTAGCATCTGCAACAATATATTGAAATGGGAAACTATGGGTGCTAAGGAAATAATAATAATAATAATAATAATAATAATAATAATTCATTTATACCCTGCCCATCTGGCTGGGTTTCCCCAGCTGCCTCTGGGCAGCTTCCAGCAAAAGATTAAAAATACAGTAAAGAATCAAACATTTAAAACTTCCCTAAGCAGAGATGCCTTCAGATGTCTTCTAAAAGTCAGATTGTTGTTTATTTCCTTGACATTGGATGGGAGGGCATTCCACAAGTGCATCCATCTTCGGTGATATAATATGCATGCTCATTTCCTAGAGTAAAGGCTTGGCTGGGGGAGAAAAGAGCCAAGCTTGGAACTAAACAGACAAGTGAAGCCAAGCATCCTGTTATGACAACCTGCCACGACTTTGCTGATTCGGTGAGATACAATTTCCTGATAAGGCATAAAAATAAAAAAAAAGAGAGAGGGAGGCATTAGGAGAGCACATACTTTCCATGTGTTGTAACATCTGAGCATTCCAAGGGTTGGGAGTCTGTGCTTTTACTCTCACCCGTCTGGCAGTCAGAGAGATGGAAGAGGTGAGAGTTTAATGCCTCTCAAACATACCCTGTGGTAATGTAGTTTTTCCAAGGGCTGTTGACACTACAGTCAACCAGGAGGAAACACAATTCCAAAGAGATTGGAGTAAATTTATGGTTTATACAAATAATAACTGTAGAGATTTGAAAACTCTAGCAGGAATGAAATAAATCTTACGACGTGGACTGGATATAATAAGAAACTGTGGAAAGGAGACTGAAGTAAGAAAACCTGTTGAAAGGAGGGAGGGAAGTCAATGCACGGCAGAGTGTTGGGAATGAATGTGGACAGAAGATTGTTGAATAATACTGTACTTTGTTTGTGTGAAGTGAAAAACCAATAAAAAACATTTATTATTTTAAAAGAGACAATGTGCACTAGCATATAGCTCTGAGAGTTACATGTCAAAGTGGGTGTGTCCAAATTTAAGGAATGGGTGTGGCCTATTGGATTTATTTTTTAAATGACAACGTGAGGTTCGGGTGGGATCAAGAAAAAACCTCTTCGAATGACAATGAATCTGTGAGAGAAAAAATAAAATGGACAGATTTGAGGGGGCCTTGCAGGGGCACAAAACATTTGACATCTCAGCGGGGGTACCTATTAGAATCATATTTGTTTTGCATAATTGTTTTTTTGGGGGGGTTCTTGGAGGGCCACAGAATTTTTTGGCAGCACATGAGATTTATGGAAGCAGTCTGATATAAAAATTAAGAATGGAAAATTTTTGAAACCCTCAACCCCCCCCCCCAATAAACAGCTTTGGAATCATGATCATGGACTCATAGAAAGAGAGGGATAGCAGGTGTCGATGTTTTTTATAAGAAAATGAAATTTCTTTTTAAAAAAATGACATTTAAAAGCACAGCTTGTGAGGTAGCCACCCCCCCCCCCCCCAGTTTAGTGGGACAGTTGCATAAGGAATTGGCATCATATATGGTGTTGGTTTTATTTTTAAAAAACACAATTGGTTTTCCAATAAAGCCTCTAAATAGTTTGCAGAAAAATGGAATAAATAAAATCATTGCTGGGCCTTGAAGTCCTGGACCTTGACTGAATTTTTCTGTTCTGTATTGTTGCTCTTTGGCTGGAGCCCTGGCTGACTATTCCCAAATTCCTACTCTTAGCTGCAACTAGCAAGGAGTAACAACAACAACAACAACAACAATAATTTATTAATTATACACCACCCATCTGGCTGGGTTTCCCCAGCCACTCTGAGCGGCTCCCAACCAAATATTAAAAACACAATACAGCATTAAACATTAAAAACTTCACTAAACAGGGCTGCCTTCAGATGTCTTTTAAAAGTCAGATAGTTGTTTATTTCCTTGACATCTGATGGGAGGGCATTCCACAGGGTGGGTGCCACTACCAAGAAGGCCCTCTGGTGGTTCTTACAGGGAGGGAACCACCAGAAGGCCCTTGGTGCTGGACCTCAGTGTCCAGGATGGACAATGGAGACGCTCCTTCAGGTCTACTGGGCCAAGGCCATTTAGGGCTTTAAAGGTCAGCGCCAACACTTTGAATTGTACTTGGAAATGTAATGGGAGCCAATGTAGGTCTTTCAGGACTAGTCTGATATGGTCTCGGCGGCCACTCACAGTTACCAGTCTAGCTCCCGTATTGTGGGTTAATTGCAGTTTCTGGGTCACCTTCAAAGGTAGCTCCACGTAGAGCACATTGCAGTAGTCCAAGCAGTAGATAACCAGAGCATGCACCACTCTGGCGAGACAGTCCGCGGGCAGGTGGGGTCTCAACCTGCGTACCAGATGGAGCTGGGAGACAGTTGCCCTGGACACAGAAGTCACCTGCGCCTCCATGGAAAGCTGTGAGTCCAAAATGACTCCCAGGCTGCGCACCTGGTCCTTCAGGGTCACAGTTACCCCATTCAAGACCAGGGAGTCCTCCACACCAGCCTACACCCTGTCCCCCAAGAACAGTACCTCTGTCTTGTCAGGATTCAACCTCAATCCGTCACTGGGAGAGGAGGGAAACAAAGTGATATGATTAAACTAAACATCTGAAATAAATTTATTGATTGATTGATCGATTGATTGATTGGGTTTTTATATACAGGAATGTGATACAAATAAGTATACCAAGTTTTCTCATGTACTGTATATTACAAAAAACAGCATAATAAATGTGGAAAGAAATATCTACAACCATATGTTTCATTATTAGTAGTCAATGTATAAGTTCTTGGTTTATGAATTGGTTAAAACAATTAGGGAGAAGGAGAAACCATTCTCACTACAGCCAACCAAAGACAACTAACCACACCCTAAGCCACCCTGAATGTCTCTCATCACCAAGGAAAAATAAAAAAATTCCTTCCAGTAGCACCTTAAAGACCAACTTAGTTCTTGGTATGAGCTTTCGTGTGCATGCACACTTCTTCCAGTGTATCTGAAGAAGTGTGCATGCACACGAAAGCTCATACCAAGAACTAACTTAGTTGGTCTTTAAGGTGCTACTGGAAGGAATTTTTTTTTATTTTGACTATGGCAGACCAACACGGCTACCTATCTGTAATTATCACCAAGGAAATGATTTCTCATTTTGACTGTGGCACAGGAGCTGGAGAGCTGGAGTGGAAGCTGCTGTAATTACGTTATATCAGGACTCTGCATGCAAGTAATATGAAAAAGAGACTGTGCAGGCAATCAGTGTCTCCAGACCTCCCAAACCAATGGAAATTGATGGGTTTCTGTTTGCTAACTGACCCCAGCACTTCACTGTCTCCCAGCGTAATAGCCTTCCTACCCTGGGGACCCCACTGGCTGAAGAGGATAATTGGGATGAGGAGAGAGAGGGGGATGGCGGGTTGAGATTTCATTGATACTCTGGCAGAAAAGTACCGTACTTTTCCATGTATAAGACTAGGGGTTTTTTTTACTGAAAAATTGTGTTTAAAATTGGGGGTTGTCTTATACATGGGTCTTCTTTCTTTGGCAGTCACTTGTAGCCAAGTAAGTTTGTCTTCCATAGTTTTAACAATGAGTCCATAAGTGACTGTGGAGGCCAGTTCTGGATCCACATGTCCTTCCACAGTGGGGACGTTGGTTTCTGGGCGGGAGTTGATCACGGTGTGGATTTGCCAAGTGTGCCTTCCCTAAGCACGTTTCTCCCTTGCGTCCTGAGTTCGAGTGTCTTCAAAGCCCATGACACCTTTGGTAAAGGCTGTTCTCTAACTGGAATGCTTGCAGGCCAGTGTTTCCCAGTTGTCGGTGTTTATACCACATTTTTTTAAGATTTGCCTTGAAACAGTCTTTAAACCTCTTTTGTTGACCACCAGCATTATGCTTTCCATTTTTAAGTTCTGAATAGAATAGTTGGTTTGGAAGACGATAATCAGGCATCCGCACAACATGACCAGTCCTGCCTAGGGGGGACGTGGGATTGGTCGATGCCGTGAGCTGTAAATGGTCTGCAGCGTGTTATTGATGTCTGGGGCAAGGGGTGGTGTTGATTGGGTGTTGGTGTGGAAATTGGGCGGGCAATAGGCTGCTTCTCCCAGCAAGTGGACAGACGTTAGTGATTTCAGGCAAACCCCCCTCCCGTAAAAAAAGCTCAACAACTCTGGGCAATCTTCCCCCATTTTTAAAATTTTTAGTCCCCCAAAATAGAGTATGGGAAAGGTATAAAGAGTTATTAGAACCTAAAATGCCTTCGTGGTTCTCACCCTTAGAGGCGATAGCAGTAAAAAGGAAAAAAATATGGAATCAAACTGGGACATATATAAGGATTTATTAGAAGAAAAAGATAACAAATTGAAACTGAAAGATTATGAGGAAATAAAGCACCACCTAACAGGGTGGATTCAGTACCACCAACTAAATGAAGTGTTCAAAGCAGATTTAAAAAAAAAAGGTTTTGCAAATGAAATTTCAATGTTAGATAAAGAATTATTAAATAAAACAAAGGTAATTTCTAAAATGTATGGAATTTTGTTGGAATGGGAGATGTTTTATGACTTTATCATGTTTTATGACTTTATTGTGTTTTATGACTTCCTTGATATTGTATGTGGGCTGGAACTGGTCTGTGACCGAAATAATAAAATTCATTCATTAACAATTTTAAAAATAAATAAATAGAACATTAAACTTTTTTTAAAAAAACAAACTTCCTTATAAAGGGCTGTCTTCCGGTGTCTTCTAAAGGTTGTATGGTTATCGTATTTATCTCCTTTGCTTAGTGGTTGCATAACTCCATACCCTCCAGCATTTATCTGATGAAAATAGGGATGTACTAAGGAAAAGAGGGACATCAAATAAGAAACCGGGACGGCTTCTGTAAATCCAGGACCGTCTCTGATGATTGGGACACTTGGAGGGTCTGTAATGACTTTAGCCAGAGGGAACCTGCCCAGGGTTTGAGTACACCTTGTTTTGATACATCTTGAGTTCTTAACTCTGGGTAAAGAAAAAAGCGGGAGAAGGAGAGAAAGGAAAATTAACAACATCGACTTTTCTTATTTTCTGTGCTTTCAGGAATGGCTCTAGAATGTGAGCAATGTACTGCGCCGACAAGCCGCTGCTCAGGACCTATGATGCAATGCACCCAGGAGCAAGACACATGTGTTTCTCAGGCGTTGAGTGTCAGCCTTTCTGGGTTAGGTAAGTGGAGATGACCTACAGCCATCAGCAGATTTGAACAAATGCGTAACATCCTCTTGCCTGGGTGGGGAGCAGGGCAGGGCCAAGACATTTGGGCATCTGAGGAAGACCCCCAAATGTCAACCCGCCCCCCATTCCCACTAGGGAAGAAGAGGAGAGGTCCCAACAAAGGAGGAATGGCAACTAAAGCTATTTGAATACATTGAGTTCTCTAAATGACAGAAACAATTAGGAATGGAACAAGCCAAAAGTTCACTAAGGAATGGGAGTGCTATAAAAATTACCATACTTTTTGCTCTGTAAGACTCACTTTTTCCCTCCTAAAAAGTAAGGGGAAATGTGTGTGCATCTTATGGAGCGAATGCAGGATGTGCAGCTATCCCAGAAGCCAGAACAGCAAGAGGGATTGCTGCTTTCACTGCGCAGCAATCCCTCTTGCTGTTCTGGCTACTGAGATTTAGAATATTTTTTTCCTTGTTTTCCTCCTCCAAAAACTACTGGTAGGTGCGCCTTGTGGTCTGGTGTGTCTTATAGAGCAAATACCTAGAAAAACACTGTTCTCAAATAAAACCTTTATTATGCTTTGATTAATTTTTGCAAAAGACAAAACAATTATAATAACCAACAAGCTAATACGGTACCAAGGAATGGAAAACATCTAAAGAAGGCAGTTAAAGAATGGGGGGGAAATGACCCAAATTGAGGTGGTGGACGGAAGTCAATTCAAAAGATTAGAATTGTTAAGGTTTGATCATTAAATACAAGTATGGAGAATGGGTGGTGCGAAAGATAATTAGTGGCTATGTATTTTTTCACTTTATTTTCTTTTACTATGTTACTTGGGTATAGTTTGAATTATAGATGGAAAATGTTTATGGATTTATGCAAAACAAAGCTTAATAAAAATAATTAAAAAGAAAGAAAGAAGAGAAGAGGGAAGATCTATGTCAGGAACAAGGGGTTGAAGAAAGATGGACACCTGCTTCCCCGGGGGACCCTGTTGCGTGAGGCAGTCTCCTCACCTTGCCTCTTGGTGGGGAGGATAGTTCAGCTGGGTTCCTTGCTGTGGTTTAATTCCCTGGAGATTCCAAATGTAACCAGTTACCCTACCTTCTGTCTGCAGAGGAGCTTTGGTTGAGCATTAAGCAAGGAAACAAAGGGCATTTCCTTGACTTGGATTGAGAAAAGTGCTAAAATTATGAGAATGATGCCTGCTACATATCTAGCACATATCTAGTAAAAGGTAAAGGTAAAGGATCCCTGGTAGTTAAGTCCAGTCGCGAACGACTCTGGGGTTGCGGCGCTCATCTCGCTTTACTGGCCGAGGGAGCTGACGTTTGTCCGCAGACAGTTTTTCCGGGTCAGGTGGCCAGCATGACTAAGCTGCTTCTGGCGAAACCAGAGCAGCGCATGGAAACGCCGTTTACCTTCCCGCCGGAGCGGTACCTATTTATCTACTTGCACTTTGAGGTGCTTTCAAACTGCTAGGTTGGCAGGAGCAGGGACCGAGCAATGGGAGCTCACCCTGTCATGGGGATTCGAACCGCCAACCTTCCGATTGGCAAGCCCAAGGCTCAGTGGTTTAGACCATAGTGCCATCCACGTCCCATCACATATCTAGTACCCAGCTCTAAATGGCTTGGGATCCAAGTACTTAAAGGAGTGGCTTCCTGCTATCAACTGCAATGCCCCTGCTGATGGCTTTGCTGGTGGGAGCTGCTGCCCAGTTGACACTGACCCACAACCAGGCCTTCTTAGTGGTGCTGGAGCACCCTCCCTGGTGAGGTGGCATCTGTTTCCCACGTTATTAACACCCAGGAGGAAGTTAAAACTAGGCATTTATTTAATGGCTGAAAGATGCCCCATTGATATTATCAGCTCAGGCCATGTGACTGTTCTTGAATGGTTTCCATTTGTTTTATTTGTTGATTGTATTTCTTTGCTGTTTTCTTGCTTCCGAACCTGGATTCTTTTCAGGGTAGAGGTGGGCTAAGGATTTAATGAAACATGAACTCGAGAAACTGGTGCACGATGGGCCCGTGGCCTGCCTTGAGACCATATGCTACGATTGCTAAATATGCTGCGGTGTGTGGCCGGTGGCTGCCCACATTGAGGCTAAAGCTATCGCTTGTGTTTCACAAGATTTGCCTTCTTTTGATCCCTCCAGAACAAAATGTTTTTGAGAAGGGTTGCGGCTCATCAAAATTGTGCGGCAAAGGGCCCCAAATCATCAACACTGGCCCATTTGGAACAACAGTAATCGAGACTCATTGCTGTGTGGGAGCTGCCTGCAAAACAACATGGCCCCCTAGTAAGTCACCGCTTGTCTCTTTATCCTTTCCTCACTCTTTTCATCAGTTGCTTGCTGACAACCTGGTCACTGAGATTCATCCTGATTTAGACTAAAGGTTGCAGGAAAATGAGAAGACACCCACCTGCGGAATAGTGACAGTTTAGAAGTGGCCATTCTTTTTCCTTTAAAAAGAAATGCTGTTGCTTCCCACACCCCTTGGGAAACCTCAGCATTGATTTGATGTTTTACTGTGGCCTCTTGCTTCTTCCAGACTGCTTCGCCAAAAACAATGCCCTAGGTGCATCAGAACAAATGCTCAACTAAGATGGGATAGAATCAACCCCCCATGTAAGTTTTGTGCAAGCATATCAGGAGGAATGCTCAATGAACAGGTGTCAGGGGTTCAGGAGCAGAGGCAAGGGCAAGGGAGGAAACAGAGAGCGAGGGGGAGGAGGCAGAAGAAAAGATGAGTGATGACGACGACCCGAGATCTCCGAGTCTTTCCAGTGAATCAGAAGATTCACAGAAAGGAGCACCAGTGGCCAGGGCAAGGGGGGAGCCTAGGGGGACACCCCAGGAAGATAGAGCCAGAGGGGACTCAGAGGGGAGCAGTTGGAAATCGGGACCAGCGTCACCGCCAGAGAGCAGGGAAGAGGAAGGGCGCCAGGGATCAAGCGCTGGCAGCTCACAACAGGGGGGAGGGCACGAGTCAGGAGTGGCCACACCTCCATCGGGGAGCGAAGAAACGGTCAGACGGAAGGTGGAAGGTTGGGCGCGCGCGCCAAGTTCAAATGCACAGGAAAGTGGCGCAGTAGGCAGCCCGGAAAGGGAGCCAGGTCCTAAAGCCCGCCGAAAGGAGGGAGAAGAGTCAGGGGGGTCAGCGTCAGCGTCAGAGGAATCCCGGAAGGAAGAGACCCCGGGGGGCAGAGGGACCCAGAGAAGAACAGTCAGGCGGAAAAGGTGGAGCAAGGCTAGGATATTAAGTTGGTGTACAAGGGGCAGAGACTCAGATGGAGCTTCGCCGATCTAACCATTAGACGTAGGGTTGCACGCAGCAGCTTGAGAATGGAAACTGTAACTCAATAAAGACTTTTATTTAATGATCGCTGGCTAGCGTGATCCTCTGTGAGCTAGGATCTGGAAGCAACTCTGACAGTAAGCTCCATCCCAGTAAATTGTGGGCATCTACAGCCTCGCGGAGAGGAGAGAAAGCGGGTGCCTACTAGCGAGCTCACGAACGGCAGACAACATGACGGCCGAACAGCAGATAGCGGAACTCAGAGAAGCAGTGTCGCGACTGAATGCCGAGGCTCTTGCATCCAGGAAGAGAGAGGAGGACGCAGCTGCCGCCTACAGGGATCTCCAGGTCAGGTTGGAAGTGCTTACGAAGCAAGGGCAACTGACACCCAAACCGGAGGGGATTGGGTTGGGGAGACGAACAGGCGGTCTGGTCTCTCACTTCGATGGGAATTTGCAACAGTACCCCAACTTTAGAGCAGATGTAATGTGTGCACTGCAACTGCTGAACAAAGACTTTAGAGATGAGCAAGAGAAGGTGGGATTCATCATGTCCCATTTGCATGGAGATGCTAAAGCATGGCTGCGCAATTTGTGGAGAGATAAGGATCCGGCGCTCCAAAATGCGGATGCCTTTATTAAAGCGATGGATGGGAGCTTTTTATCAAGCATTGACGTGGATCTTGCTCGGCAGCAGATACATGGACTGAAGCAAGGGAGGGCCAGCGTAAGGCAGTACCATGCCCGCTTTTTCGCTTTGGTCAGTGCTCTGGAATGGGACAGAGATTCGGCTCCTGTAAGAGACCTGTTTTGGGAGGGATTGCACGGCTCGGTTAAAGATGAAATTGCGAGAGGGGAGAGACCCCGGACCACGCAGGAGATCGTTCAGAGGGCGCTGGTGGTGGGGGTGCGGCTGGAAGGACGTCCGTGGAGCAGTGGCGAAGGGCGTGGAGGGCGCGAACCAGCCAGGGGCTCCTCCTTCCTTCCCAGAGAAGCAGCGCGTGCGCAATCCACGCCTCCGCCAGGAGGAGGAGCGGAACCTATGGAGGTTGGAGGTGCAAGGGCTCAGTCAGCAGCCAGAGCCCAAACACTGGCAGCAGTGAAAGCGAAGCCTCCTAGAGGGAACAGGAAGTGTTACATCTGCGATGATCCACAGCATATGGCGAAAGAGTGTCCCCAGAGGCTCCACAAGCACACTGCAGCCTCAGCAATGGTAACTGCAGCAACGCAGCAAGGACAACCACAGCAGGGAAACGAGGGAGTCTGGTTGGAGGAAGAGGCACTGGGGCCCAGCCAGACGTGTCAGTGAAGCAGTCCCCAGAGATTTTACAGCCCATGGACCCCCTCCCGCCCAAACCGGTAGTGAGGCTCACCGCGTCGCTCCAGCTGCCCAATGGAATCACCATGGACGTGCCAATCACCATTGACTCCGGAAGCAATGCGGACTTTATAGGGCAGGACTTTGTCGACCGGCACGCTATACAGTTGCTGCCTGCCACGCTGCCCCTGCAGGTTGTCACGGTGGATGGCAGGGAGCTGCTAGGGGGGCAAGTGGTGAAGCAGACGCCACCAATGGTGATGCGACTTGGGAATCACAGGGAAATCATCAGCTTCAATGTCACTCAACTATCGGACACGCCCATTGTATTGGGCATGAGTTGGCTGGACAAGCACAGCCCGACGCTGGCTTGGTACCAGAGGCAGCTGACCTTCGGCTCTTCCTTTTGCGCTGAACACTGCATCGTGCCCAGGCAGGAAGGAGGGGAAGAGGAGTCACAGCTGCAGCTAGGCACGCTGCAAGCGGTTCCCCACAAGTACGCAGAATTTTTGGAGGTTTTCTGCGAGAAGGAGGCAGACAGGCTACCCCCCCACAGACCATATGACTGCAAAATTGACCTGCTGCCGGGGGCGGCGCTGCCCAAAGGGAAGCTGTATTCCATGTCTGAGGACGAACTGCAGGAACTCAAAGAGTTCATAGATCATAATTTGGAGCGCGGTTTCATCCGAGAGTCCAAGGCAGCGGGGGGCAGTCCGGTATTCTTTGTTAAGAAGCGGGACACGCCCCAAAAAAGACTTGTAGTGGACTTTCGCATCTTGAACAGTGTGACCAAGCCATCGGACTTCCCCATGCCCCGAATCGACGACCTCCTCGCAAAGGTACGGAAGGGCAGAGTGTTCACCAAGTTGGACCTGCGAGGGGCATACAACCTCATTCGCATGCGGGAAGGAGATGAGTGGAAGACAGCCATGTTCACGCCCCTGGGCACCTACGAATATAGAGTTATGCCTTTTGGATTGCAAAATGGCTCCCACGTTTTTCAAGCTTTCATGCATCACGTGTTGGCGGGGCTCCTCTACAAGACGTGCGTCTGTTTCTTGGATGACATCCTGATCTTTTCGGAATCGCAGCAGGAGCATGACAGACACGTCAAGGAAGTGCTGAGCAGGTTACAGCAACATAGGCTTTACGCCAAGCTGGAGAAGTGCCAATTCGACGTGACAGAGGTGGATTTCCTGGGCTACAAGTTGTCTGATAAAGGGCTCGCCATGGACAGCGCCAAGGTCCGAGCAGTGTTGGATTGGAAAAGCCCACGCAACCGGAAGGAGGTCCAACGGTTTGTCGGCTTCGCGAACTTCTATCGCAAGTTTATCAAAGGCTTTGCGATGCAGACAGCGGCCATCACGGACACGCTCAGCTCCAAGAAAAAGAAGTTCATCTGGACAGAGCAGGCGGAGCAGTCCTTTCAGGCACTCAAGCGTCTCTTCGCGTCGGAAGAGCAGCTGCTTCATGTCAACCCCAGCAGGCCGATGAGGGTGGAGACAGACGCTTCGGACAGAGCCGTGGGAGCAGTCCTGCTGCAGAAAGACCCACAGGGGGTTTGGAGGCCGGGAGCGTTTTACTCAAGGAAGCTCAGCAAGTCCGAACAGAACTACACCATCTGGGACAGGGAGTTGCTGGCCATTCATGCAGCGTTCAAAGCGTGGAGGCACTTCCTGATCGGCGCCAAGCACACGGTGCAGGTCTGCACGGACCACAAGAATCTAGAGCACTGGCGCACGGCACAGTTCCTGAACCAGAGGCAGATACGTTGGGCTGAGTTCTTTGCGAATTTCGACTTCCGAATAGAGTATGTCCCGGGGGACACCAACATCATGGCGGATGCTCTCTCCCGTAAGCCACAGTATCTGGAGGAGGCAACGCCAGCGGCCGCCATGCACATCTTCGCACCGACAGTGTGGGCGTGCACGGCGGCGACAGTTGACCTGGATGCGGTGCGACGAGCGTTGCAGGATGACTCCTTCGCGCAAGCAAAGATGGCAGAGGTGCACAGGGGCACGGCAGCGACCGACGAGTTCCAGCTGCGAGATGGTTTGCTCATCCGTAAAGGGGCCATCTACGTGCCGGGAGACGAACTTCGCGCCAAGGTACTGCAGCAGCTGCACGACGCGCCCACTGCCGGGCACTTTGGCAAGGAGAAGACGGTGGAATTAGTAGCCAGAGACTTCTGGTGGCCCGGAATGAGAGGGGAAGTCGCGGACTACGTGGCGAGGTGTGACACCTGCCAGAGGTCCAAACCAGTGCACAGACCGCCGGCCGGACTGCTGGAACCGCTGCAAACTCCGTTCGAACCATGGGAGAGAGTGGCCCTGGACTTTGTCACGGATCTGCCCAGCTCGAGGGGCAAGACGGCTGTGCTGGTGGTGGTGGATTTGTTCTCCAAGATGGCACATTTCATTCCGTGTGCGAAGGTGGCCACGGCGGAACAAACCGCCAAACTGTTCATAGACCACATGTTCAAGGTTCACGGTCTGCCGCAGTCTATTCTGTCCGACCGAGGGCGACAGTTCATCTCGAACTTCTGGCAGAGGCTGATGGGCTTCCTGAACGTCAAGATCAACCTGGCGTCGGCTAGACACCCGCAGACCAACGGGCAAGCGGAGCGGGTCAATGCCATCATGCAGCAGTACCTGAGATGTTATGCGAATCAACAGCCTGCGACGTGGGTGGATTACCTGCCTCTCGCCGAGTTCGCCTACAACAACACGAAGCACGTGTCCACGGGGGTCACGCCGTTCTTCGCCAACAACGGGAGGCACCCTAGAACCTTCCCGGGACTGGAAAGAATGGGGGAGGGGGAGCCGCAGACAGCAGATGCGTTCGCGTCGGAGTTGCAGGAGGTCCACGATCAGCTGCGGCGGCACCTGGAGCTGGCTAAACACGCATACAAGGTACAAGCGGACAAACACAGAAGGGTTGGCGAAGAGATCCATGTGGGAGACTGGGTCTGGTTAGCAGCCCACGCAGTGCCGGCCAGGTCGTTGGCGAAGAAGAAACTAGGGCATAAACAACTGGGGCCCTACCAAGTCGAAGAACAGGTCAACCCGGTGGCTTTCAGGCTGGCTCTTCCGGAGGGTTCCAGAATGCATCCGGTGTTCCACAGATCGGTGCTCACTCCCTACAAGGCACCTCACAGGTTTCAGGAACCAGGAACGGCACCGGGTCCGCTCCGAGAGAGAACCGGGCAAGGGGGAGTGGCACAGGAGGAGCGCATCAACGAAGTCACGGAGATTTTGGACTCCAGATGGGGGGAAGAGGGGGTAGAATGCCTTCTCGCCAAGGAGGGCACCCCGGCCAGTGCCAACAGCTGGGTGCCGGGCTACGCTTTAGACGAACCTCTGCTCAAAGAAGAGTTTCATGCCCTCTTCCCACATAGGCCAATGCCAGCAGACTTTTTCGACGACTGGCTTTTCACGCCCACGCTTTCAGCCAGCACGTTCCGGGGGTTCGACTCGGACGAGGAACCGACACGAGACGCCCGTTCCCCGGAGGGGTCACCCTCGGGATCTGCTTCAGAACCCTCGTATTGGTGGGATGATCGACCAGAGGAGCAGTTCCGCAGAAGGTGGCTGGAGGGTCCAGGACGAGCAACGTCTCCAGAAGGCAACGAGGGAGAGACGGACATGGACGTTTTCGGGGACGACCCGGGTTTCGAGCACGGCGGCACAGAGATGGAAGCGGAGGTGAACGTCGTCAACGAGAGCAGGGAGGAAGAACCGGAAGACTTCGGATGGCGGCCCGCCACGGGAAGCGAACTGTATCCGACATTCGTCCCCCTGACACGGCAGCACCCAGATCCCGCACCGGAAGGAGGGGGGGGAAGAGGGGGCTTCGAGGGGGGGATGGATGTCAGGGGTTCAGGAGCAGAGGCAAGGGCAAGGGAGGAAACAGAGAGCGAGGGGGAGGAGGCAGAAGAAAAGATGAGTGATGACGACGACCCGAGATCTCCGAGTCTTTCCAGTGAATCAGAAGATTCACAGAAAGGAGCACCAGTGGCCAGGGCAAGGGGGGAGCCTAGGGGGACACCCCAGGAAGATAGAGCCAGAGGGGACTCAGAGGGGAGCAGTTGGAAATCGGGACCAGCGTCACCGCCAGAGAGCAGGGAAGAGGAAGGGCGCCAGGGATCAAGCGCTGGCAGCTCACAACAGGGGGGAGGGCACGAGTCAGGAGTGGCCACACCTCCATCGGGGAGCGAAGAAACGGTCAGACGGAAGGTGGAAGGTTGGGCGCGCGCGCCAAGTTCAAATGCACAGGAAAGTGGCGCAGTAGGCAGCCCAGAAAGGGAGCCAGGTCCTAAAGCCCGCCGAAAGGAGGGAGAAGAGTCAGGGGGGTCAGCGTCAGCGTCAGAGGAATCCCGGAAGGAAGAGACCCCGGGGGGCAGAGGGACCCAGAGAAGAACAGTCAGGCGGAAAAGGTGGAGCAAGGCTAGGATATTAAGTTGGTGTACAAGGGGCGGAGACTCAGATGGAGCTTCGCCGATCTAACCATTAGACGTAGGGTTGCACGCAGCAGCTTGAGAATGGAAACTGTAACTCAATAAAGACTTTTATTTAATGATCGCTGGCTAGCGTGATCCTCTGTGAGCTAGGATCTGGAAGCAACTCTGACAACAGGTCATGTGGATGATGCTAAAACATCAGGAACAGGTTCTCTTTACAAGACTGAAAATCTTGGGCTAAGAAGATGCTCTGTGCAAAGAAGGAGAACCTGTGGCTCTCTAGATCAGGGTTTCCCAAACTTGGGTCTCTAGCTGTTTTTGAACTACAACTCCCATCATCCCTAGCTAGCAGGACCAGTGGTCAGGGATGATGGGAATTGTAATCAAAAAACAACTGGAGACCCAAGTTTGGGAAACCCTGCTCTCAATGATGGCAAACTGCAACTCCCAACATCCCTGGCAACTGGCTAGCTGAGACTGATGGGATTTGAAGTCCAACAATAGTGGAAAGGCTATAGGTTCTCTGTCCCTGGCTCCATGGAAATCTGACCTAGAATTGGAGGTGTGTGAGGAAATGGGAGAGTGCAGATGTTCAGTGGTAGGGCCAATTCAAATGCCTGACGGTTTAAGAAGGGAGGGCAGGAGGAACCTCTCCCAAAGATGGGGAGGAGACAAAAAATTGGAAGGGGCTGTCATTTCAGGTGAAATGGTGCCCCCATGTATGAAGCCAAAGATGGCAAGAAACATGGTACTGGCTTGTCAAATGTGTGTCCTAGACATATGAGGCACTTAGCAGAATGGGAGGCACTTAATTTTTATGATCTTCTTCCTAATCCCCTTGGCAGCGCTGTTCTTCTTACATCCCAAATCTGATTTTCTCATCTTTCTTCCAGCTCCAAGGAGAAACACCACATTGAATGGAAGGCAATGCTCCACTTGCCCACCTGATGGAGCCGAGTGTAAGTTTCCGCCCATCAAATGTGCTGGAGAGGAGACCAAATGCTTTGAGATATCTGGAACTCCAACCATAGGTAACTATAAATCACCTATTCTTATAAGGGTTTGCTGGAGGAACTTGATTTCTGCAACTCTTGTTGCAGATTGGCCTCATCCACACCTACAATGTTTTCTGAGGAAGGTAATTGAGAGGGTTGTGGGATGGCAACTGTAAACGTTTTTTGAAGACACCAATCATCTAGACCAATTCCAGTCTGATTTTGGAGCTGAATTAGTCTGGGTTGCCTTGAAGGGGTGACCATGATCGAGAGAGAGTCAAGGGGAGGGCAGCCTGACTTCTACTCCTCATCCTCTTTGTGGTTTTGATACCTTAGTATCCTCCTGGACCACACTGTGGGATGGGTTTCGGAGGTACTGCTTTACATTCCCGTTTCCAGCATTAGAGAGTATCATTCATGCAGTTATGCTGTGGAGTTCTGCAGTCATTTGGAGAAGTCATTAGGAGATGTGGAGCATGCTGTTATTGATGCATGCTCCCCCAAAGTCTGTTTCTAAACAGTACCTAAATCAGGTGCAAGTGGGCATGAAATGGGCTGGTGCCTGGCACAGTGATGGGCTGGATGGGGGCCAAAAAACTGAGCTTAAATCCTGGGATAATGTGGGTTTTGTGGGTGAGTGCTTCACTGGTCTGGGAAATCTGTCAGTATGAGATTGCATTGTCCCTTCCAACCCTATGATAGTATGGTGTCTATAGCCCTTCTTGGCCCTAGTGATCCCCAGATTGGATTAGGGTGATGCGTACTACATAGGGCTCCCTTAAGGTTGGTCTAAAAGCTTCCGGTAAGGCAGAATCCCCCAGCAAGACTTATTGAAGGGGGTTCCATATCAACAGTATGAAGCACCTGTCTTAAAAGAGCTGCACAAAATAGAAATGTTGAGAAAGAAAGTCTTGCCTTCATGAATGGCTTACATTGTATACTCCTGCCCAGTCACTTCAGCCTTTGGCAAAGAAATTTGTGATAGTGCCCAATGCTCTGGAGGCTTCACTTCTGTCCACTAAGACAGGGGCCTTCAGTGTGGTGGCCCCTGCCTTTTGGAATGCACTCCCACCAAACATCTGGCAGGCACTACAGTATTGGCATTTAGAGACCTGCTTAAAATCATAACTTCACTCAGACCTGAGGGCGTGAGCCAGCCATGTTTGATGTATTAAGCTGCTCTACTGATCTGAAATGCATTTTGCCAATTTTAGTGATTGTTTAAATCTCCAGCTCTCCCAATAATTCCCTTCTCTTCCTTCTCCTTCCCCTCTCCTCTCCCCCTCTCATGCAGCTACTTACACAGAGGGAGGGAGGGAGGGAGGGAAGGAGGGAGGGAGGAAAAGCACCTATCCTCCTTCATGCAAGGAAGAGAACAAATGAAAGCCGCTAAATGTCCCCCTGTTCCACTCTTGGAATTTGTTTCCTGCCCAGCTTGCCCAGCCACTGACTCCCCCACAAAATAGAAAAGTGAAATCACTGGATGAAGTATCTCTCCTGATAAATGACTGCCGTTTCCTTCAATTCTCTTTGCAGCAGGACAAACCGCAAACACCGTCCTCAAGGGCTGTGCAAATGAACTGGCCTGTCAAGCAATAGAAACAGGCACCAAAACATTTGGGAATGTGATACAAGAAGTCAAGTCAGCTAAATGCACAGTTGCGGCGGCCAGTACCATCCCAGGATCCCTTGGACTCCTCTTCCCAGCCCTTAGCGGGCTGCTGCTGGTCAAGTTCCTTGCTTGATTCCCCAGTTGATGCTAAGATTGGAGAATCCGCTTTGAGCTACTCCTCTTTGCTGCTTGCTTGTGGCTATTATTGAGGCCACCTACAGATGCTGAAGAGCAAGGGCCAAAGGCCACTCTCCAGTCTTGTCTGTCTGGTCCTTGAGAGTCTTCCTTTGACACCTCCCTGCCCCTTTCACCCACCTTGAGTGCTTTTGGCTGCTTGGAATGTGTCTTTGTGCTCCGAAGATGCTTCTAGCTTGCCTGGTTGGAAGACAGAGATGGATGGCTGAGTGTGTGTGCACAAAATAGTCTCCTATGTAAAGGAGAGCTTTACATTCGCTAGTCCCCAACGGTTGCCTCTGGCTCTGCCTACCAAAGGCATGTGACCCCCAGTAGTCTGTGCAGAATGGAATGTGGCCCTTGGACTTACAAGGCTTCCTCATCCCTGCCCATAGTCTAGAAGCTCATGTTTACATCTACTGCCCTCCAACAGGAGCAAAGGGTGATGTTGACCAAGGGCTGGTTGGTGTCTTTACCAGCAGATGCCACTATTGGGTGGCAGGCAAAGGAGGCTGGCTGTGTCTGTACAATACACAACTGGGTCTGGATAGTGGCCAGCAGTCACTAGCGATGCCCTCCTGGCCAGTGGTATTTCCATCCTGATTCAGCACTGGGTCACGTAGTCAGCACGCACCTTTTCACTGAGCTAGGGCTTTTCTCTAGGAACTGGTGAATCTGCCCATTTCTCTCAGTGTCTCCCATTCCCCCACCGCATAATAGTTCATAATAGTTCAGTTCTCCACATTTCTGCATTATATTTCTTTTTAAAAAATGGAATAAAGGTCACAAAAATCATCACCATTTTAGATTCCACTTCTCCTAGCATACATTTTTTGTATGTCAAACATACCCAAAGTTTCCAAGCAATTTCCTGTAATATGCATTTATGCACACTATATTTAATGAGTTTTAATGCACATTAACATATGTGATTATGTACACATTGGTTGCTTGCAGAGCGGTGCTGCAGAAGTGGAGATTCCGAAGGATACCTGCTTTTTGGTTCATGCCCAACCCAATCCTGGAAAGAAATACACTAGCGCCAAAAAACATCATTTAGAAATGTTTAATCTGAAGAAAAGTGCACTCAGTGCCCTGGGCTGCTTTGCAACAGTAGGGTAAGCTCAACTCCACCACAAAATTGTACAAAAGTTATGGGAAAGAGGCAAAAAAGGAGAGCAAGTGGTAAATTGGTATCCTTTGATAGACAGCTTGCAGAACCCTACACAGCTGACACTGATAAGAGCGCTTTGCTTTATTTTCTTCCTCTAGTGATGAAGTCGTCTCCTCTCATAATTCAGTCCTGGTTCCACTTTGGTAGTGGATGAGTGACTTCTTAAAGGCATTACAGATTTTGTTCTCTACTGTTGGACTTTTGTGCAGCATTTTATACACACACACACACATACATTTCACCCAACTTTTTGGGGGGGGAGGGGTCTTTTTTTTTAAAGCTTCTGTAAAACAGCCAAGGGAAAGTTGCTATTGGGAGGTATATAGATGACAGCAGGTAAATAAGCAAATAATCTCCCGGTAGTATGGGAAACATCGACTTCGTATGCATCAAACCCAGGGATGAAGCTCTGGGTTTTCAAATTGTGCCGCAACGTGTGTCCATGTGTGTGTGTGTGTCCATGCAGGGGTGGCGACTTGGGCCCCAGATCATGCATGCCCAATCACACCCGTGATGTAATGTGACGTCAGGATGTCACATTACATTGGCACACTGCAGCGGCGCTTCCAAGGCCTCATGGGGCCTCGGAGGTCATGTCTGATGCCTTGAGAGACATCTGACGTGAAGTCACCTCAGAGGCCTGGCGGGGCCTTGGACGTCACTTCCAAGGCCTTGTGGGGCGTCGAATGCTTTGCAAGGCCTTGGACATTGCCTCGGAGGTCACATCAGGCTTCTGACATGACTTCTGGTGCCGAGAACCCACAAAAAAATGTGAGTACCCAGGCCCCCAAGAGTTGTCTCCAGTGTGTCAATGTGTATGAGAGAGAGAGCGCAAGGGAGGCAGAACTAGCATATACGTCACAGGAAAGTGCCTTAGAGAACTACTACAAGCACAGTTCTCTACCCAGTGATAAACTATAATTGAACTGCTGTACCAGCAATGCCAACAGTTTTTGCCTCTGCTTCCCACCTTCCAGCTTTTCCTGGTATTGTGGTAAAACCGCTCCTTGGGTTGTTGTCTTTTTTAATATCAAGAAGTATCTTAGTTGATTAAGGAACAAATCTAATACTGTGTGGCTTTTTACCATGTATCTTTACTGTGCTATATGAGGCATTCATCCATATTCCCACCACCACCACATATGTATTGATTGAACCTGTGGATTCCAGCAAATGCACATGCAGAGATCTTTTAAATATATATATATGTGTGTGTAAATGAAAGAAATAATATGCTTAGAAGTTGGGGTACTAAATAAAACAAGATAAATAAATCAAGCTATTATGTGCTGTTAGCAGTTTTTATTCACATGTATTTTCCATAGGTTTGCCTTCAGGTGAACTCATCGAAAGGATTTCTAAACATATATAAAAATCCAAAGGTGTTTATTGCAATGAATGGGGGTAAATTCTGGTTTCCTTAGTTTGTGAGAGGCAGCCAACAAGGCTGTCACTCCTTTATTGTTTGTTTGTTCTCTTGATTGAGTCCCTGTCAAGTGTGGGGAGCATTCAGCTCTGCAGATGTTGGTGAATTCAAACTCGCCATCGCCGCCAGCAAACATAGCCAATGCCACTGTCCGGGTTACAGGCAGTCGGAGTCCTGGCTTGGTACGTTGGGACCGTGGTAGAGGTCGGGAAGCAGGAATCAGCAGTCCAGGGTCAGCAGTCCAGGGGTCAGGAAGCCAAGAAACATCTGGAGGGCCAAAGGTTCCCGACAACTGCTGTTAAGGAATGGGCTGCTATTTACAGTTGTGAAAGTCACACAAGAAGAATTCAACATTAATTTATATGCCAATCATGTAGCTTTGTGCACATTCGATCCTGACAATCCACTTGCAAAACTGTTGGCGGTAATTGAAGATTCCAGCAGAATCTTGAAGATAAATTTCATGTTGGGCAAGTCCCGAAATCAGAATGTTTTGGATGGCTGCAGTTAATGAAATAGAAATGATCGCTGCATATGTTTTGCTGATGAACTTTTCACTTATTTTATTTGGTTTTGTAATATAGGTTTTAGCTTTATCAGAAGACAGAGAATTGATCATTCATTTACAGGCACAGCAACTCATGCACAGACAGACCCTGCCAGCCTTTCTAGGATTATTTGGCATCCAGTAATGTGTGTGTGGGGGGGGGGAGACGGCCCACTTTCATCCTCCTAGAGAGCACCATCATTTAGTTTGGGAACTTGGTCCACGCTTTAAGGTGCTAGCAATGGGAGTTTGCTGATCAGCTAAGGCCATTATCTTGCAACGAGATTAGCCTGATTATGCAAGTTTCCGCTTGAAGATTCTAACATTGCAGATACTGAATCACAGGCCTGGAAGGGACCCACTTATATCACCCAGGCCAAACCTATGACACATCATTGTCCTCAACCACAAGTAGAATCAAACCATCAGCCCAGGCTGGGGAGTCCATTTCATCATCTCCTGAAGAGAGCATCAACTGCATGAGAGCATTTTGAGGAATCCCCTCCTCCATCTTCCCACAGCTTCAAAACATATTCCAGCAGTCAAAGGCTTGACTCTGCCCCTCCTCCTGTCTCAATGATTATTCTACCAGCTCTTCTCCTAAACACAAATATAGGGTAGGTTGGTGGGTTTGTAGAAGGTCCATGCACACAGCTGTGATACTTCACCGCAGTTTCAATGTTGAGGAGAAATAAATGTGAAGGATGTGAGGGGTCTATTCAGGTGTTCTGACTTCCAGCCAAGCTCACCCAGACCCCCGTCAAGAAGAGCAGGGAGTCTCCCACAGTGGGGGTATCAGCTGCCGCTAAGGGAAAGAAAGGCTACCAGCCTCAGTTTTCCTACTGCATACCCTCCAACATTTCTCCGATGAAAATAAGGATGTCCTGTTGAGGTGGGAGTTGAGGTCCACCAGCCCAAAGTAGGACCTGTTTGAGTGGTTGGGTGGAGGGATACCAAAGAAGGACGTAAAAAAATGCTGGGGTGATCGGTTCTAGTGCTTTATTAAAGAAAGGTGCAGACTTAGAACATTGTGCAGAGCTGTGGGACAGACACTGCAACAGTGACAGGTCTTCATGACTTGTCCATGCCCAAACAAACTTCCATATATTCATATACCTGAAGGAGCGTCTCCGCCCCCATCGTTCAGACCAGACACTGAGGTCCACCTCCCAGGGCCTTCTGGCGGTTCCCTCACCGTGAGAAGTGAGGTTACAGGGAACCAGGCAGAGGGCCTTCTCGGTAGTGGCGCCCGCCCTGTGGAACACCCTCCCATCAGATGTCAAGGGAATAAACAACTATCTAACTTTTAGAAGACACCTGAAGGCAGTCCTGTTTAGGGAAGTTTTCCATGTTTGATGTTTTACTGTGTTTTTAATATTCTGCTGGGAGCCACCCAGAATGGCTGGGGAAACCCAGCCAGATGGGTGGGGTAATAATAATAATAATAATAATAATAATAATAATAATAATAATAAAAAAAAATACACAAAGCGGCATAAACCAATTTGACCAGGTTTTCCCATTGCTTCACTTGACCAAATGAGGAAATAGGTGGCAAATACCCAAATCTTGCAGATGGTTCCCTTCTGGGCTCAGGCCCCAGCATCCCAAGCCCCCAGATAACGATAGCCTCAAAGCAAGCCAATTAGCCCTTATCAAAGCAAGTGAATATAAACATATATGAGTTCAAGGTTACAACAACTACCAATTAATTGTGGGGTTGTTTTGACTGCCAAGATGGCATTTGCAGAACTTCGGGAACAGTTCACCTTTGCTTCATCACAGCAGAAAACGGAAAGCCCTCAAATTGTGGTGGGCAGGACTCCAGTGGCTTTTGATCTGCTGGCTGCAAAGCTCGATCAGTCCCAAAGATAAGCCCAACAGCCAGATCCCTGAGCTAGGCAAGCCTAGAGCCAACGTAGCAAAAAGGAAGGAGGAACTGTCCCTGCTGTCTGCCACAGATAATAAAAAAAGACTAGTTCGTGCAGTACATAGTTATCTACGGAACTTGCTACCACAATGAATAAGAGGGTTTGGTGAAAGAGGACCTTCTTTAGCACGCACCAAAAACACAAGGCACTTTAAAAAAACCACTGGCTTAAAATCAAACACCTTTTTTTGGTAAATTATCATACCTTCAGTGTTTTTTATTTTGATGAGTGGCCATTTGGTGGGAGCTGCTTTGGGCAGTTTTCTGTGGGAAAGATGTATACAAACTAAATCCACAAATCAAGAAACTAAAGTCAAGCACCTTGATGGCATCATTTGCCCACAGAGGAAGTTCAATCATGTCTCCACCCATTTTGAGGTATGTTTGACAGTTATCTTCTAGAAAACAGCTGGCCACCTCCACGTAAGAAAAGATTGCATCAGAGAGGCAGAGACTTTGCTGCATTCAAGACTTGTGATCCAGCTCTGATTCTGAGTCCTAGATGAAAACCAGAAGGATGCCGACCCCTCTTTCCACCAGCCTCCTGGCCACCTTCATAGTCATGGGTGAGTCTACAAAGCCATGGGCGGATCTTTGATTCAAGGCTTTTGTAACCTGGGAATTTTCCTGCATCCTTGAGTTCACTTCAACCTGTCCATGGGTTGGAACAAAGGGGCTACAGGGCTTCTGCTTGAGTCCACTCATTACAGTGGTACATTGGATTACATACACTTCAGGTTACATACACTTCAGGTTACAGACTCCGCTAACCCAGAAATAGTACCTCGGGTTAAGAACTTTGCTTCAGGATAAGAACAGAAATCGTGCTCCGGTGGCGCAGCAGCAGCAGGAGGCCCCATTAGCTAAAGTGGTGCTTCAGGTTAAGAACAGTTTCAGGTTAAGAACAGACCTCCAGAACGAATTAAGTACTTCGTTCCTGCAACAGTACAGTCCTACCTTGGTTTTCGAACAGCTTAGTTCTCAAACGTTTTGGCTCCTGAACGCCGCAAAACCCAGAATTGAGTGTCCTGGTTTGCAAACTGTTTTTGGAAGCCGAATGTCCAGCAGGACTTCCCACGGTTTCCAATTGGCTGCAGGAGGTTTCTGCAGCCAATCAGAAGCCGTGCTTTGGTTTCTGAATGTTTTGGAAGTCAAACAGATTTCTGGAATGGATTTTGTTCGACTTCCAAGTTACAACTGTATAATGAAACAGGGAACCTATTGGTGGTGTTGCTGTAAAGAGATGAAGGTTGGAGGTAGGCTGCTGACTTTTAAAATTGGTAGCTGCAACCTACTGCACGTTTTCCAGATGATTGTGGGTTTATGCTTATGTGCATGTTTGTGGGGTTGGAGAGGACCAGTGTGGCATTTTCAGTGAAGCTCCAAAGGGGGGGTGGGAATGAGAGTTGTTTTTCATCTGGCGGAAACAAGAAATGGTGGCCAACTCCAAGGATACGCCATTTTGGGGTGTGTGGGTATGACAGATGCTACAGCCTTTGTGGGGTCTGGGGCAGGGCCAGTCCACTCATGAGGCAAGGTGAGGCAACTCCTTCGGGCAGCAAAATCTATAGGGGCAGCAGGTTCAGCCTCCAAGGAATGTATTGCTCCTGTTGCTGGCGCTTCCGCAGTGGCCGCAACAATTGTGACATGCTCTTTGATGGCTGAATTTGCCTTCCCCTCCTTGCCTCTGCCTCTACAGTGGCCTCTTGGTGAATAGGAGGCACTGCTGGTCTCCTCCCCCCTTGTTCCCAATATGGGTCTTTATTCCCCATTTCCTCCCTGGTGAGGGGGGACACAGCGTTGTGGCTTGCCTTGGGTGTCAAAATGTATTGGGCTGGTCCTGGTCTGGGGGCCTGTTTGCTGCTCCCTGTTCAACAAGTACTGTATATCTGAAAATGAACAAATGTTACAAAAATGCATGTTTCCAGGGAAGTCACATGCCTGTTCATTTCCTTGAGTAAAAAGAGCCAAGCCAGATCCTAAGCAGGTAAGCCCAAAAATAAACAAGCAAAAAAATCCCCCGCAAAATTGGAACTGGTCTCAGTATAATTTATGCAACCTTGATGAAACAGTAACCGGTCCCATTTCTTAGCTTCCGTTCTACAGCTTTCAGTCTCTCAGCCATCTTGGAACCACTCCTAAGAATGTAGGCCTTGAACAGCTCAGGTCCAACTTTTCTCAGGAGCCTCTTATGCCTTAGGTGGCAACCAGAGAAACATACCTTGCCCACCACTTTGCAGATTCCATGAGCCCTGCTTCCCAGATAAGATGTTTCAAAGACAACAGTGGTATTGTGAGAGCAGCTACCTTCCATGTGTTGTCAGATCTGAGCATTTGACCACTTGGAAGCCTGCGTTTTCTCCTTTCTCCTTCATGTTTCATCCAGGATGACTCCAACCTTCCTGGTAGTCAATAATAATAATAATAATAATAATAATAATAATAATAATAAACTAAATAAATAAATAATTTTATTTATACCCCGCCGTCCCCAGCCAAGATTGGGTTCAGGGCGGCTAACACCAGGTAAAAACAATTGATTAAAATACAACTTAAAAACAAGATTAAGTACAACGTTAAAATGCAGCCTCATTTCAGTAGAAACGCAAATCAATAGTGAAGAGGTGCCTCTGGAATGGCTCTCATGCAAGCCCTCAGGCAAGCTGGTTTCCCCGAGGGCTGATGATGCTACAGTCGTCCAGGAGGTGGCAGGATCAGGTGATTTATGTTGGATTTCAAATAGGGAGGGAAGAATCTGTCCCTTCCCATTCTCACACATTTCTCATTTTGAAAAAAACTCTTCTCTTTCCTCTAAAACCCTGATACTGCACCCAGACCCCCCCAAGTGTCCCTATTTTCCAGGGACAGTCCCAGGTTTACAGAATCCATCCCAGTTTTTGATTTGATCCTGGAGTGTCCCACTTTTCCTTAAAGGTAAAGGGACCCCTGACCATTAGGTCCAGTCGTGGCCGACTCTGGGGTTGAGGCACTCATCTCGCTTTATTGGCCGAGGGAGCCGGCGTACAGCTTCTGGGTCATATGGCCAGCATGACAAAGCCGCTTCTGGCGAACCAGAGCAGCACACGGAAATGCCATTTACCTTCCCGCCGGAGCGGTACCTATTTATCTACTTGCACTTTGACTTGCTTTCAAACTGCTAGGTTGGCAGGAGCAGGGACCGAGCAACGGGAACTCACCCCGTCGTGGGGATTCGAACCGCCGACCTTCTGATCGGCAAGTCCTAGGCTCTGTGGTTTAACCCACAGCACCACCTGCGTCCCTAGGACGTCCCTATTTTCATCAGAGAAATGTTGGAGGATATGGAGTTATGTGACCCCCGAGGCAAGGAGATAAGTGACTATACAACTCTTAGAAGACTTCTGAAGTCTGCCCTGTATAGGGAAGGTTTTTAATGTTTAATTTTTTATTGTGTTTTCATATCTGTTGGAAGCCGCCCAGAGTGTCTGGGGCAACTCAGTAAGATGAGTGGGGTATAAATAACATCACCACCACCACCATCAAATAAGATACCCCTAATTTAATCAGAAAAATGTTGAAGGGTATGAGATGGTACCAGATTCCCCACCCCCTGCTTGATGCTCACAAACCTCATTCCCACAGGCCCAGTGTGACTAATGGCTTTTCCTAAAGGGACTTGCCCAGAGTTTTACACCTCATTTAGTGAAATTCAGTGGCAAGCTGAGTTTGTAACCTTGGGAAAGGAAAAAGGAGGAGGGGAAAAAAGAGAATTAACGATGTTGACATTTCTTGTTTTATGTGCTTTTAGGAGTAGCTCTGGAATGTGAGGAATGTTCCATCTTTGGAAATAATTGCACTGGACATAAAAAGCCATGCTCCCAGTATCAAGACACATGCAGTGTTTCCGTGACAAGTGTTAACCTGACTCTCGAGGGTAAATGGAAATGACCGAAGGCTACCAGAAGAGTTCAAGAAATGCCTAATTTCCTCTTGTCTGAGTGTGGCTGGTTCATTGATGGTGTGCAGAGGAGGAGTCTGGCTCAGCTGAGGCCCCTGCTGTCAAGGGTGTACCATGGGTTGCTAGTGCCTGGGGCAGGTCAAGTGTTGCACCCTCCCCTGGTGGTCAGCCCCTTCGCTGGGCAGCATCTAATCAAGGGAATCTTTCCTCGCAAACTAGCCCCAACCTGGGAGCAGAGATAAGGCAGAGAAACATGGAACCAGGAGCTCCACTGTGTTGCCTTGACCTCCTATGTTTCGGCAATGCAAGTGGTTCCTTCAGTGCATTCCTGCCTTCCTCTTGCCAGTAGAAGGCTGGCCCAGGGGTGGTTCACGTGCAGGTGTCCCTTCGCTGGCCATGAGGAAAAGGAGGCATCACCTTGGCCTCGGCCTCAAAGGCTTTGCCCGGGCGCAACTTGCCTCCCTGCAGCTCTGGCCTCAATGATGGAGCCTGTTGTGGGCACATCTGGTTGTGCCCCCTCAGAAATTTGCACCTGGGCAGTGCTTTTTTTCTTTAGGGATACTCTCATTTTGACTCAAGGAAATTACCAAAATCGGGGAAAATAAATACAGCAAATGGGAAAAAAGTACAAAGATTCACAAAATGCTTAGGCGTATGCGTACCCCTGCGTACTCCCAGAAAAAAGCACTACATCTGGGGCTACAGCCCTGCCCCCACACTATGCCACTGCCTGCTGGGGTTAAATTCCCTGGAGTTTCCAAATCTAAAAAGTTACCCTACATTCTGTCCTCAAATGAGTTCGCGTGGACCAGTAAGAAAGGAAACAAAGGCCGTTTCCTTGACTTGAAGTGGATTGAGAAAAATGGTAAAAGGATGAGGATGAGAGTGGGGCAAAGTGCCCGCTATGTATCTAGTACACATTCAGTACCCAGCTCTAAATGGCTTGAGATCTCACTATCATCTACAGCAACCGTGTTAGTGGCTTTGGGAGCTACAGCCCAGTTGGCACTGACCCACAACCAGCCCCTCTTAGTGGTAGTGGATTGCCCTCCCTGCTGAGGTGGCATCTGATTCTCACATTATTAACATCCTGGAGGAAGTTAATGTCCACCTAGGCCAGGGGTAGGCAACCTAAGGCCCATGGGCCACAAACGGCCCACGGGGGCCATTTAACCAGCTCATGAGCCGCCCCCGAACCGAGCTGCCTGCTCAGCAAGTCCCCACGAGCTGCACTAAACTGGCACAGCACGGTGCAGGGACTCACTTCCATGGTGCCAGAAATTGTGTCTGTGCAGATGTAGGCACCAGAAATTGTGGCCATGTGCACTGACACGCGCACGTGCAATCTGGCCCATGGAGTGATCTCTGCTGGAGTGAACCGGCCCAGGCAAGGTAAACCTTGCCGACCCCTGACATAGGCATTTGTTTAATGGCTGAAATATGTTATTCCATTGAAATCATTAGCTGAGAAATCATTAATGACGATTCTTGAATGGGTTCCAGTCATTTTATTTGTTAAGTGTACCGCTTTGCTATTTTGTTTTGTTTTGGGTTTTTGTTTGTTTGTTTGTTTCCCACCCTGGATTCCTTTCAGGAGAAAGGTGGGCTAGGGATCTAATAAATATGGAATCATGAAAATGGTGCAAGATACGCCAGCGGTCAGCCTTGAAATCATATGCTATGATGACAAAAGATACTGAGGTGTCTGGTCAGCAGCTGTCCATCACTCATGCTGGGCCGTGCATGCATGTGTGACGTCAAACACTGGAAGGAGGCCCAATGGGGCCCACCACAGCCATGGGGAGGCCTGAAGAGGCCCTTTGTAGCCATGGGAAAGCCCACCAGGGCCTGCCATGAGTGCAGGGAGGCCCAATGGGGCCTGTTGTGGCCTCGGTAAGGTCTGGTGGAGCCCACCAGGGTAGAGAATATTGATGGGCCTGGCCTCCTCCTTCTAAATTTTGGAGGGGCCTCAGCCTAGATGACACCCCTGCTACCCACATTGAAGCTAAAGCTATCTCTTCTGTTTAAAATAACTTTCTTTCAATCCCTCCAGGACAAACTGCTTTTACAAAGAGTTGCTTCTCATCTGGACTGTGCAACAAAGGCCCCCTCATCATCAACATGGGCTCATCGGGAACATCAGTAACTGAGTCTCGTTGCTGTGGGGGAGATGCATGCAATACAGCAAGACCCCTTAGTAGGTCACTGCTTGTCTCGTCCTTTCCTCATCCTTTTCATCGCTCGCTTGTTGCAACTTACTTAGTGAGCAGTCATCCTGATCTTGTCCATTTGCAGGAGAATTAGAATACATTGGCTATTTATTGCGCTTTCATTCTGATTTGCCTGATGGGCAAATTTGTCTGGTAATGCACTTCCCAGTGCATTTCTCAATTAAATCAGCTTTAGCTGTGCAACCTCAGATTGAATCCCACCCCAAAATAGCAGTAGTGTGGAATTTCCCATATACTTGTTGCCAACTTCCTGCTTTAGTTGGGAGCCGTTTCTTAAATATACTGTATTTACTCAAATATAATGCTCACCTTTTTTGGCCAAATTATGTTGCGAAAATTAAAGTGCGCATTAGATTTGATGGCACATTTACATTTGCCAGCAAAGACTTTTTTTGGCTTCAAGGTTCTGAAGATTGAGGTACATATTAGATTTGATGGTACGTTAGACTTGAGTAAATACGGTAATTTGGCAGTCTTGCAGAGTGATTGGGAAATGCACTGGGAAGCGTGAAATGCTCCTTCTGCAGTAGTTTCTCCACCTTTGGTTCCCACCCTGCACTCAGCTCTTACACTGGCCACACCCCAGGAATCAGCTTCGACTGGTTGGCTAAATCAGATGAGGGTAGCTGATGGGTCTCAAACCATTGCTGAATTAGGAACTTGCAAGACAGGGTCCAATGGATTGAGTAGATGAGAGCAATTGTGGGTCTAATGGTCAAGAAGGTGGATTCTGCATGTTCGTAGAGGAAGTGGGGGCAGATGCGGCTGCTCAACCTGAGAAGGCAGCCCCTCTAGGAGAAGGAAAACTCTGAACCTAAACCTCCGCTGCCTTGTGGGATATCTTCAGGGAAGAAGAGGCTAAGGGGTAAATCCTACACAAATCCAGAGTGGAGTCCCTAAGATGGTTGGATGGTACCTTGCACACCTCCTTCCAGCAACTCCTGCAGTCATTGTTGTTGTTGTTTAGTTGTTTAGTCGTATCCAACTCTTCGTGACCCCATGGACCAGAGCACGCTAGGCCCTCCTGTCTTCCACTGCCTCCCGCAGTTTGGTCAAACTCATGCTGGTACCTTCGAGAACACTGTCCAACCATCTCATCCTCTGTCGTCCCCTTCTCCTTTTTCCCTCAATCTTTCCCAACATCAGGGTCTGTTCCAGGGAGTCTTCTCTTCTCACGAGGTGGCCAAAGTATTGGAGTCAAAGTATCCTGCAGTCAAGCTGGTGCCAAATGTATTGCTCTGCTCTGCTTTGGACCACATCAGCAAGCTCAAAAGGGGGGTGGGCCCAGTCATCTGGGAAACCCAGGACCTCTATGCACCTCCTAGGTTGATGCCCTGGAGAGGTCACTTTGGGGGTGCTAATACAGTGATTTGACTTCATCCTGGAAGGGTACTCCATTGCCTCTCGAGATAGACAGATGCCAAGAACGATAAGTTGGGTGTGTACAATGGCAGACCTTGCGGTCCCAAATTTCAGTGGTGCCCTGTGTGCTACCAAAATTGGTGCCCTCCCAATTCTTTCCTTCCATTCTAAAGTACATCATAATTATCGTTATGCATCCACTGCAACTGAAGTGGTTACGCTTGCCTAAATTTGCCTCTGGTGTGTGGAAAAGACGATGTCCGGCAGCATCAAAGCGCAACCTCTTTCTGATTTTTAGGAGGCTAGCTCTATATACGTTTGTATTACTATAGTCCTAATTTTTCACTTAAAGCCTGTATCAGTTAGGATTTCTTTGGTGAACCCTCTATATATTTCGCCAACATCTGTGAGAATAGGAGCCACCTAGAAAGGGGTTGACATTTCTGGTAAGATGGTCCCCCATGTATGAAGCCAAAGATGGCAACAAATACTCTGCTGTCCTACCAAACATGCCATATGAGGCACTTGGCAGAATGGGAGGCACTTAAAAAGTGGCCTGATGAAGGAAGGGGCTGATATTTGCAGTCTTCTTCCCAATCCCTTTGGCCGCGCTGTTCTTCTTGCATCCCAAGCCTGATCGTCTCACCTTTCTTTCAGAGCCAAGGAGAAACACCACATTGAATGGAAAGGAATGCTCAGTTTGCCTACCTGATGGAACTGAGTGCAAACGCATCAAATGTGCTGGAGATGAGACCAAATGCTTAGAGATATCTGGAACTACAAATGAAAGTAACTATAAATCCCATATTCGTACGAGGGGGTGTTGGAGGGATGTGGTTTGTGTGAATCTTGTGGCACAATGACCTGACCCACACCTAGGGTGTTCTCTAGAGAAGGTAATCAAGGAGGTAGTGGGATGACAATCATAGACATTCTTTGAAGACAGTAAATCATCTAGACCTGTGGTTCCCAACGTGGGGCACACACCGCACAGGGGGGCAATTTGATTTTTAAGGGGGGCAATTTGAGAAGGATTTATTAACAGTGAATAGCCTTTTAGGCTTCCTTCACTTTTTGAATAATAAGAATTATATGTCACAGGGGGCGGGCATCAGGATTTTAGAGATGCTTAGGTGGGGCATGGCCAAAAAAAAAAAAAAAAAAAAAAAAAGGTTGGGAACCACAGCCCTAGACGAATCACAGTCTGGTTTCAGATGAGAGCCTTTGGTGTGGTGGTACCCACCCTTTGAAATGTGCTCCCAGTGTACATCAGGCAGGCACGTTCTGGCGTCTGCTTAGAATAATAATAATAAATTTTATTTATATCCCACCCTCCTCAGCCGAAGCCGGGCTCAGGGCGGCTAACAACAATCAAATAATCAAACAATCAAATAATCCAACATTCTAAAAACATTTCAATTATAAAAATTAATTAAAATCAAATTGATGGCAACCGTTAAGCAAAATTCTGTGCAGGTTGCCAGAGGAGGGAGTCAGGCTGCGCCCTAACCAAAGGCCTGGTGGAACAACTCTGTCTTACAGGCCCTGCGGAAAGATGTCAGGTCCCGCAGGGCCCTAGTTTCTTGTGACAGAGCGTTCCAACAGGTTGGAGCCGCAGCCCAGAAAGCCCTGGCTCTAGTTGAGGCCAGCCTAACCTCTCTGTGGCCTGGGACCTTCAGGATGTTTTTATTTGCAGACCGTAGGTTCCTCTGTGGGGTATACCAGGAGAGGCGGTCCCGTAGAATCACAGAAATATAGAACTGTAGAGTTGGAAGGGACCCCAAAGCTCATCTAGTCTAACCCCTTGCAATGCAGAAATCTCAACTAAAGCATCCATGACAGGTGGCTTAAAAGTCATTGCTTCCTTCAGGCTTTGCCTAAAGCACTGATCCAGCCATGTTTGATGCATTAAGCTGATATAGTGATTTGAAATGCATTTTGCAATTTTTAGTGATTCCTCCCTCTCCTTTGTGTTCTCCCCTCCACTCCCTCATTTAACTGTGTAGAAAGAAAGAAAGAAAGAAAGAAAGAAAGAAAGAAAGAAAGAAAGAAAGAAAGAAAGAAAGCACTACCCTTCTCTGCTTCATGCAAGGGGAGGCCAATTGAAGTTCCCCAAGTGCCCTAACTTCCCTTCCCTTTCCCCAGCATCCCACTTGTTGAATTTGGCTCCTGCCCAGGTTAGCCAGCCACTGAGTGCCCACTACACAAATGGAAGAGGAAGAGAAGGAACTCACTGGGCATTGCCACTCTCCTGACATTGACTGTCATCTCCTTCAATTCTCTCTGCAGAAGGACAAACCATAACCACCACCATCCTCAAGGCCTGTGCAAACGAGCTTGCCTCAAAGCAATGGAAATGGGTGACCCATTGCCTTTGGGCATGATCCAACCAGACAGCTCAACTAAATGCACAGATGGGGCGGCCAGTGCCAACCCTGGATCTCTCGGACTCCTCCTCCCAGTCCTTAACGCGCTGCTGGTGGTGAAGCTCCTTGCCTGATTCCCCAGTTGATGCTGAGATTAGAGAGTCCACTTTGAGCTATTCCTCTTTGCTGCTTGCTTGCAGCTATTATTGGGGCCGCCTGCAGATGCTGTAGAACAAGGGCCAAAGGCCACTCTCCGGTCTTGTCTGTCTGGTCCTTGAGAGTCTTCCTGGGACACCTCCCTGCCCCTTTCACCCACCTTGAGCACTTTGGGCTGCCTGGAATGTGTCATTGTGCTCCGATGATGCTTCTAGCTTGCCTGGTTGGAAGACAGAGATGGATGGCTGAGTGTGTGTGCACAAACTAGTCTCCTATGCAAAGGATAACTTTACATTTGCTAGTTCAGTTGCCTCTGGCTCTGCCTACCAAAGGCATGTGGCCCCCAGTGGGCTGCGCTGAAGGGATTCCCATCCCTGCTGCAGAGCTCCCATAGCCCACAGTCTAAAACAGAGCTTTCCAAACAGTGTGTTGCAACAACACGTTTGTGTGTTGACTGCAGTGTGTTGCCCGAACACTCCCCACACTCCTCCTGGGGCTGGAAAGGAGTTAGTTTAACCCCCAGTTTGCGAGTAAAATTGAATTACTGCTTTGAGAAACGATGCATGTCTATAAAGTGTGTCACCAACATGAAAGGTTTGGAAAGCTCTGGTCTAGAAGCACATTTTTACATCTACTGCCCTCCAACAAGTGCAGTGTTGATGGAGGAAGGTCTGGGTTGGTGTCTTTACTGGCAGATGCCATTATTGGGCTGTGTCTGTACAGCTCTCCTGAGTCTCAAGCAGAGCTTATTCCACATTTGGATGTCTGCAAGTGGTTCTCTCCGAGCCTTATTTCAATTTTCTCTTTGTGCTTTGCATTTGTTTGAAAATTGATGTTGCTTTACTGCTCTGCTGCTTTGTCATTTTTGGCATGGTGCATCGTTGATATATTGCAACCTACTTGGATGTTGGTGGTAAGAAAAGGTGGGCTAGGAATCCTTTCAGTAATAAAGGTAAATAAAAGGTAAAGATAATTGCAATAGGTGTGTGAAAAGCACATTTTCTCCAAGTAACCACAAGTGTCCAGACACAGGACGGTATGAGTAAAAGGCTAGGTTTGAATATTGTTATGTAGTGTAGTTTCACCCTGGGCCAACAGGGGGATACTGTATATAGTTTTCACTCAGGTCTGTAGATAGTTTTCACTCAGGTCCGCGCCAGTTATTTTAGGCGGGAACTCTGGGCTGTTGTGGTTACAATGTTGACAGCCGGCTGCCTATAAATACAGGCCGGCTGAGCTGTTCGCAGTCAGTTCTATTCCAGCTTACCATAATAAAGAGCTACTTGAAGAAATCGCTGTGCCGGCTGCTATGTCAACCCACGACTCAACACTGGCGACGAAGGTGGGATGGATGGACATCAGAGCACAGCCAGATGCGGCCAGCCTCTGAACTGAGCTGAATCACTGAGCTGAATCACAGAGCGAAATCACTGAGCGAAATCACTGGGCAGAACCAATTCAGAGCTGACTGTTCTGGCTAGAGCACTGTGTTCCATCCATCGCCCTTCACGCCGGCATCGGAATCATGGCTTCACTTGTGCCTCTACTGCCGTTTGCGCCAGCCTCTGAATCATGGGACTCCTACCTCGCTCGGTTCGACTGCTACCTCCAAGCCAACGAGCTGACAGCAGTATCAAAGGATCGGAAGCGGGGCCTATTCCTCAGCCTCTGTGGGCCTGAGGTGTTTGAGACGGCCCGAGCGTTGGTTGCGCCTGAAGCAGTCCAGGCAACACCATGGGACACGATCCAAGAGAAGCTCCGCAACCACTACGCACCAAAGCCATCCAAGATTGCTGCCCGCCATGCGTTCTACCACCGGAACCAGGCAGAGGGGGAGTCAATCAACAACTACACCACCGCCCTGCGACAGGCTGCAATGCACTGTGAGTTCCGAGACTTAGACGATGCCCTGATGGATCGAATCGTCTGCGGGGTCCGGGACATCCATCTGCAACGGCGCCTCCTAGCCAAGCCAGACCTCACGCTACAGAAAGCCATTGAGGAGGCTGTGGCCTCAGAAGCTGCTGAACGCTCCGCCCAGGAGATCCGCAAGTCCAGCAGCCCGCGTCTTGCTAGGGAGCCAGTTCCGGTGCATCATGAAGAGGCCAGCAGTGAGGAGGCATCCTCCAGTGAAGACGATGACGTGCACCAGACAAAGCGGGAGCGCAGGAAGTTCCAACAGAAGTCCAAGGGCCAACCGGAATGTGCTGGCTGCGGAGGCAACCATTCCCGTGCCAAGTGTCGATTCAGAGACGCCATCTGTAGGAAGTGTTCCAGAAGGGGCCACATCGCTAAGGTCTGCCGATCGGCTCCGTCTGACACCCCCCCTTCATCGACTCGCAAGTCCAAGTCTTCACTCCAGTCTGCCAAGGAAAGTTGTTTCGCTCTCACCAACTGCCGCTGCCCGTCTGGAACCACGATTGGCCAAACCGACTCGCCTACGCGACGCAAGCTGAACGTCACGGTGCTCATTGAAGGAGCTCCATGTGACATGGAGATCGACACTGGGTCTGCCCTGTCCATCGTGTCATGGAGCACCATCAAAAGACTGGTACCCAGAGTGTCCAAAAGGCAACTCGACTCTCACCGCGTACACCTGAGAGACTACCAGGGAAACGACATTCCCGTGGTAGGCGTTGGCCGGTTCCGGATCGCCTTCAAGGATTTTTCGGGCCTGCTCCGGTTGGTGGTGGTCGAAGGTCAGCGGCCAAGCCTCCTAGGGCTAGACTGGTTTGATGCCCTCGGCCTGGAAGTCACCGGCATCAACTGCATCTCTAATGCAGAGACTGAGGGTCTGGTCAAAGACTTTGCCGAGGTTTTTGACGGCACCTTGGGCCAATATACAGGTACGCCCATCTCCTTTAGCCTTGATCCACAAGTCGCCCCCATCAAGCTAAAGCCACGCCGGGTTCCCTTTGCTCTCAAGGCTAAGGTGGACGAACAACTGGACAAACTGATCGCCCAAGGAGTTTTGGAGCCGGTTGACCACGCAAAGTGGGAAACCCCCATCGTCACGCCTGTCAAGCCAGATGGGTCGGTGAGAATCTGCGCTGACTACAAGTGCACGATCAACAAGGCACTTCAGCAGCACGCTTATCCGGTTCCTGTTGTCCAACACCTGCTGCATTCCCTGGGTGAGGGTAAGGTCTTCGCTAAGCTGGACCTTGCCCAAGTCTATCAACAACTGCCAGTCGATGATGCCACTGCTGAAGCCCAGACGATCGTCACCCACCGGGGGGCATTCCGTTGCCGCCGGTTGCAGTTCGGGGTGAGTGTGGCTCCTGGCATCTTCCAAAGCCTTATGGAGCGTCTCCTGCAAGGGCTTCCAGGCGTGGTACCATATTTTGATGACGTCTTGGTGTCTGCAGACTCACACCAGCAGCTGTTCGAGCGCCTCCGTGCCGTGCTGACCAGGTTCCAGGAGGCCGGGCTCAAGGTAAAGAGGGAGAAGTGCCAGATCGCCGTTCCACAGGTAGAGTTCCTGGGCTATCTTATCAATGCCTCCGGTCTTCATCCAACCACATCCAAGATCCGCGCTATCCAGCAGGCCCCCACTCCAAAGAACAAAACGGAGTTGCAGGCATTCCTGGGGCTGCTGAACTTTTATAACATGTTCCTGCCCCACAAAGCCACAGTGGCTGAGCCTCTTCACCGACTCCTTAGCACTAAGACGCCTTGGGCCTGGGGTCATCGGGAGACGGCGGCCTTCAACGCGGTCAAGGCTCTCCTTTCTTCAGACAGTGTGCTGGTACAGTACAGTGAATCCAGGCCGCTGGTCCTTGCCTGCGACGCCTCACCTTTTGGCATCGGGGCTGTCCTTAGTCACCGTTTTCCAGATGGAAGAGAAGCACCGCTCGCCTACTTTTCCAGGACACTATCTCCGACGGAACGGAATTACAGCCAGCTCGACAAGGAGGCATTGGCACTTGTGGCTGGAGTGAAGAGGTTCCATGAATACCTCTATGGCAGGACTTTTGACCTCATCACTGACCACAAGCCACTCCTGGGCCTCCTCGCCGGTGATCGTCCAACTCCACCAGTCCTCTCACCACGCATGCTGCGATGGACTGTTTTCCTGGCTGCCTACCACTACCGGCTCATCCATCGCCCGGGGAAATCGATGGGCCATGCCGACGCCCTCAGCCGTTGCCCTCTTCCAGCATTTGTGGAAGACCCGGCTCCAGCTTCATCGCTCCTTCTGATTGAGGATCTTCCGGCAGCGCCTGTATCGGCTGCCACTGTGGCCTCCGCATCTGCCCAGGATCGCACCATCAGCCGGGTGCTCAACTGGGTGTGGAGGGGGTGGCCACAAGGGCCCTTTGCATCGGAGTTCCAGCCCTTCGCAACCAGACAACATGAACTCTCAGCTCATCGCGGCTGTCTGCTGTGGGGAGACCGCGTCGTGATTCCCCAGGGACTCCGTCAGCGCGTCCTGGAGGCTCTGCACGTTGGCCACCCGGGAATTGTCAAAATGAAGGCGTTGGCTCGGTGTTACGTCTGGTGGCCTAATATGGACGATGCCATCACTGCCTGGGTGTCCGCCTGTCAAGCGTGCCAGGAGTCGAGGCCTGCACCACCGGCAGCTAAGGGACACACCTGGGAGACGCCAAAGACACCCTGGTCGAGGGTGCACATCGATCTGGCTGGCCCCTTTCACGGCCGGACCTTTATGGTAGTGGTGGACGCCTATTCCAAATGGCTGGAGGTCGCCCTGATGCCCTCCACCACTACCGAAGCTGTCATCCGGGTGCTGCGAGGCCTGTTTGCAACGCATGGGTGTCCTGATGTCCTTGTCTCTGACAACGGACCGCAGTTCACGTCAGGCACGTTTGAGCGATATCTTTTGGGACTGGGCATCCGCCATGCCCTAACGGCACCCTTTCATCCATCCAGCAACGGGCAAGCGGAAAGAATGGTGCGCTCGACAAAAGAGGCACTGGCGCGCCTGGACCGGGGAGACTGGCATGAGCGGGTCGCCGAATACTTGTTCGTGCAACACATCACCCCTCACGCGGCCACAGGGAGGAGTCCTGCTGAACTGCTTATGGGCCGCCGCCTCAGGTCACCGCTCGACCGGCTACACCCAGACTTTGCCGTGGCTGAACCCCCAGGCTGTGCCAACGCACCACGGTCATTTGTCCCAGGAAACCAGATCTTTGCCCGGAACTATGTGGGGGACATCCCTTGGGTGCCAGCCACAGTAGTGGGAGTCACTGGACCTCGCTCGTACCAGGTGGCACTCGAAGACGGACGCTTGTGGCGACGGCACATAGACCAGCTTAGGCGCAGGGTTGGGGACTTGGACACTACCGAGGTGCCCCCAACTGCGCTGGCAGCTCCAGAAGAGACACGTACAGATGGCGAGGCCCCACCTACACCTCCCTCGCAAACTGCCAGCGTGGAGCCGAACCAAGCCGTTTCAGAACAGACTCAGACCACTCCACTTGCGGAGGCTCCACTCACAGCAGCGGATCCAGGGGAGTTGGTTCCAACGCCACCTAGGGTCGCACCACAGCCTCAGCGAGAACTGTGTGGCCCTCCGGACTTGGCTACCAGCCCCCGGCGGTCTGGCAGAGTTTCCAAGCGCCCAACTCATTTAAAGGACTATGTTGTTGGACAGGTATCACTGTTGGTCTAAGTATGGGAAATGTAACCGATATGCTTTTGTGCCTAATTGAACCATTACGCGTAGTGCTGTATATAAGGAAACCATTACGATTGTAACTAACGCCTTATCTCGGTGGGGAGGGGTGTTATGTAGTGTAGTTTCACCCTGGGCCAACAGGGGGATACTGTATATAGTTTTCACTCAGGTCTGTAGATAGTTTTCACTCAGGTCCGCGCCAGTTATTTTAGGCGGGAACTCTGGGCTGTTGTGGTTACAATGTTGACAGCCGGCTGCCTATAAATACAGGCCGGCTGAGCTGTTCGCAGTCAGTTCTATTCCAGCTTACCATAATAAAGAGCTACTTGAAGAAATCGCTGTGCCGGCTGCTATGTCAACCCACGACTCAACAAATATAATGCTAAGTTAAAACATGAACCTGCAATTCACCCCTAATTTCTGAGCAGTGCAAGATATCAGGGGTCCAGGTTCTGTGTTTCCTTTGGAAATGAGGCACAGCAGAGACTGTGGTGTCTTTATGGTATATGGTTTATTTACACACATACACAAACTGAGTCTGGATGGAAAGAGCTCAGAGCATTCACATTTCAAGAGGGTCTCTTGCTCCTCCCATGGGTATGGCAGGATTGGATCTAAGAACACATCAGCCATGCTCTTTGTCTCCTTGTTGCAGCCCACATGGGGCTCTTTGACAACTTTCTTCATCCTTGTCACAGCTAAGAGCCTGAAAAGGATTTCTCCCCAGACTACAGGCAGTGACCATTTCACAGGGGGAGGGGGTCCATTCCTAGCCTTCATACATGTCGGCAGAGCATGCATAAGCACTCTGCCCCACCCCACCCCATTACGCCTCAACCAAAGGACCCATGCGTCGGCGATCACACATCAATTGGATGCACCTAAAATGGTCGCTGCCTGTACATTATTCAAAAACGGAAATCCTACACTAGAGGTTTTCAACCTTTTCGAGTCCACGGCTCCCTTGACCAACTACATTCTTTCCCCGACACCCCTGTGGGGCTCAGAAGCCCAGTTATGTCACCCCTTGCCTGCAGAGGTGGCAGCCTCTCACCCCTTTTCGAACTCCCTCCCTGGTGGAGTCTTCCCTCAGCCTCCACTCTTCTCCCCTCTCCTTGGGAGTCCTCCGGGCAGCTGCTGCTGTTGTCCCTGGTCTCTGAGCACCCCCCCATCCCAACCAGAGGTGCCTCCTCACATTGCCCCACAAGGACCTGGGATTGTCTGTGCATTCTCATCTTGTGTTGATTGCAGTAGCCATTGTAGCACCATCCTGTTCTTTGTTTTATTATCCATTCCGAGCAGCAAGAGCTGATGGACTGGCTGGCTGGGCTCCCTCGCCTACTTGCTTGCTTACTCCATGGTCGCCTCAGCTCCTGGCAACCAGCACCCCCTGGCCAGCCCCAGAGGCACCATCCACCTAGGGAGCTTGTAGCCAGGGCTGCTGCAACAAACAGCTGTGCAAGCCCTTGGGAGGCAGAGACGCAAGAAGGCATCAGAGGAGGGAGGGAAGAAAGAGGGACAGAGGCCGGTGTTGCCCACGGCACCCTTGACCATCATTCAAGGCACCCCAGGGTGCCACGGTATGCTGATTGAAAACCACTGTCCTAAATCCTTTTTGTCTTTGGCCACTAACACACAGCTGGAGGAAATTCCTGCCGTGCCCCGATCCCAATGACAGACGACACACGACGGCATAGCAAGGTCAAGCACGACAAGCCCTAAAAGTAGGGAGAGGTGGGCAGGTGTTCTGAATGCACACACCAAAAGAGGAAGCTCTGGGTCACATGTATGGGCATAAATAGGTCCCTTGAAGCGTTTAGACTGTGTCCCATTGGCCAGATTGTACCCAGCTTCAAGGGACCTACCAATCCGGTGTTGTGGCTAACTAATGGTACCCACCCACAACACAGGGTGTTGGTTGTCCAGGTCTCACTGCAATACATGCCCTCTTTAAGGGAGGACCCGATTTGGTGATTTGCCTGTTTCACTTTCGGCCTTATTGCCAAAGGTGACGTCATGTCCTTTAAAAGCAAGATTATTCCTATTAAGCTATGGCAAGTTTCTTTCTGGAAGAAGAGCACATCGAAATGATTTTTCAGGCTGAATGAGGATTGTTTTGTGGAAGAATGGAAGCCTTTTCCAGAAAATTTTATGGCATGGTGAATTCGCAAGCAGGATTTGAACTATGAACAACAGAAGGAACGAGAGATTATTGTATGGTAGTTATTATATAAAAGAGAGAAGACAGAGTGCCACAAGGGGGAGAAATTAAAACACCATGGAAAACGGGGTGGGAAGTGGGGGAGGGAGAGGGGCAAAGAAAAACTTAGGTTTTGGAGTGTACGTATATGTGATTTTTTGGAAATTTAATAAAATGTAATAAGCAATGAAATGAGTTTTCAGGCTTCTTTTCCAAAATGCTACATCACTTGGTGCTTTTCTATCACATGCTAGATCTTAAAAAGAGAGAGAGGGAAAGAGGGGGAATAAAAAGGAAGGCTGGCATCAGTCTTGGTGGGCCTTCCAAGATGGGTGGGCCTTGATATCTGCCCAACCATGTCAGACATCAAGGCCTATCAATCCTGTCTGGTGTTGCCACCAGGCCTTCCCCCGTATCCAAGCCCAAAATTATTGCTGGAGAATGTTTGGATCAGCACCAGTAGATGCTTTCTGTCTGGATGATGCTAAACATGTTGCTTTAAAACGTTTTAAGTGCAGCCGAGCACTTTGCGATCTGACATTTCTTATCGGCTCCCACAGTCGTGCACTTACGGGCTGGACAATATCCAGCATGGTGTCTGTTTCACGTTGTCTCCCCCGGCATTACAGACACATGGGAGGTTGGCCTGGGCCAACGTTAAGAGCCTCTCAACTTTCATTTTAAAATAACCCTGCAAAGATCGTAACCCAAAGTTCCCCGCGGGAATTCTGTAAGCCAAAGGCAAGTCTGAGAAGAATGACTTGCAACAGCAAACCCATCAACCGTCCTGGAAAAACCGGGGATATCCCAATTTGGAAACTGTGTTTTTGTGCATTTTTGGGACATAATCTCTTTCCCAACCCCAACCCCCAAACACTATCTTCAGGGGTCTAACCCGTATGGGAAAACTCTCTATTTGGGTTGAGATCAATGACCAGGGTTTCATTTTTTCCAGATACAACATATGGCTAATGTGTTAATAAGGGAACATGACCCTTTGAGAGAATGCATACCTTTTGAGATGTTTGTTTCGTCCTCAAGATTAAAGGGTGTATAGGGAAAGCTGTGCAGAATGCTGTCAGAATTAAATTCGATTCCAGGTGCTTATCAAGAGCAATGGCAGAAAGACAGACGTAACAATATTTCTGTTGTCGACTGGAAATGGATTTGGAACTTAGAGCACCATTAACTGTATGAACCTTAAAGAAAACTCTTATGAAGGGGGAACTCAGATGGTATTTCACCCCATTAAGAATGACCCAAATTTTTAGGACTCAAATATATAGGAAGGGTTAGTCTCACATCCATCTTGGAACCATTCCTGGGAACACATGCTCAAGTTCCAACCTTTTTTCGAGAAACGCTCTAGCCCTTTGGACACTAGGTGGCAACCACATAAATATACTTGATCGCTGGAGAGCTCTTAGATGCCTACTCCCTCTTTCTGGGAAGTGTTGGTCTGCAATAAACCAGCCCAGCTCTTTCAGATGCAAAGATCTTTTGCTGCAAGCAACGGATTTTCAAACCTGGCTCTGATTCTAGTCTTGAAACAGATGTCTGGTGCCATGAGCAGTGCTTTCCTCACCTGCCTCCTTTATATTTTCATACCTGCAGGTAAGTGTTTTGTGATTCATGGTTGGTGGTGGGGGGGGGGGCTCAGAGAGGTGCAGGACCAAACTTTGGCTTGTATGTGCTGAGCATTGGGTCTCCCGTCCATTCCTCCACTTTTAAAACACTTTTTAAAAGGTTTGCATATGGTTCAGCTGGGCATGCCGAAATTCCCAGTGTGACCACAGCTGTTTGGTGCCATAATTTGCCCAGAGGCACTTGGTACCTTGATGCTAATTTGATTTGGGACCTTTGTGTCCCCCAGAGTCCTTGAAGCACTTAAGAAATGGCCCTGATTCATGGGTCCCCAGTGTTCTGTTCAGGGCTCATTCTAGAAAGCATGGGTCAGAGAGGTTTTTGGTTTGTCCTATGCTTTCTAGACCCTGGTCCACATGGTTTTTTGTTTCTCCCTCCGCTTTCCCTTGGAAAACCCACTGTTTACTGTTGAATCGGAACAAATGTCTACCTGCGGAAAAACCGATTATTCTGAATCAGTGGTAAACGGTGGGTTTTCCTGGGGAAAAGCTGTATGGACCAGCGCTCAGTGTGGGAAAGTGGGAGGGAGTGAAATAAGGACACACTCCATTCTCATGCACTGTGAACAGAGCAAACAATATGAATCTTAAAACATAGGCGCTACTGCAGAGCCGTGGTTTCAGTGTTGTTTCAAGTGCTCAAGCTATATATATCATTTATGGTTTTCTTATTTGTCGAGGATTGGAATTTAGGCTATTTCTGCTAGGGGTTACTTTTGTACTTAAGCATTTATTTATTTATTTTGCTTTGTTATTAGGTTATTATGTTTTACTCAAAGTTGCCTTGGGAGACTTCCAGCCGTTAAAGACAGCCTATAAATATTTCAAATGCATTAGTGGAATAAACAACACTTGCCTCCAGCCTCCCCCCAAATATCTTGCTTATTGTATTGATTGATTCTGATTCCTAGCATTACTTTGCCTCTGAGTGCTCTGTTTAAAACAACCGACACATTCCGCTAGTGGGCCTGAAGGTTTGTATATTGTTTTGCAAAGCACTTACATAGGATCAGTTCGCCTTTAAGTTTTGCCCATATTCATAACCTAATCGTCACACCCCTTTGTATGCCGAGCCAGTTACTGTGCTCTGTAAGTGAGGTTTTCTGGAGATGCCACCTTATCAGGACATCTGTTCCACACAGTGTACGAATTGGGCCTTTAGTGTGGCGGTATCTGCCCCTTGGAATGCCTTCCCCTTGATTATTAAACAGGTGCCACTTCTGTTGTCTTTTTGGCACCTGCTAAAAACCTTACCCTTCCAGTGTGGTGTAGTGGTTAAGAGTGGTAGACTCGTAGTCTGGTGAACTAGGTTCACGTCTCCGCTCCTCCACATGCAGCTGTGGGGTGACCTTGGGCTAGTCACACTTCTTTGAAGTCTCTCAGCCCCACTCACCTCACAGAGTGCTTGTTGTGGGGGAGGAAGGGAAAGGAGATTGTTGGCTGCTTGGAGACTCCTTAGGGTAGTGATACAGTGGGATATCAAAACCAAACTCTTCTTCTTCCACCAAGTCTTTTCAGCTGAGATCTTTCAGATCTGCATTGGAATTGTTTCTAAGTTTTTTAAAAAACTAATTCATCCCCTGTTGTTTGACACCCTGGGCTCCTTTGGTAAGAAGGGCAGGATATTTTAAAGAAGCTGACCTTTCAGTGCGGCAGCACCCACACTTTGAACCTTGCTTCTAATTCACATCAGGTGGGCTCCTTCACCATACTCTTTCTGACTACTGCTAAAATGATTTCTGTTTCAACAAGCCTACCCGGAATCATGGGACGTGGGTGGTGCTGTGGGTTAAACAACAGAGCCTAGGACTTGCCAATCAGAATGGGCTCCCGTTGCTTGGTCCCTGCTCCTGCCAACCTAGCAGTTCAAAAGCACATCAAAGTGCAAGTAGATAAAAAGGTACCGCTCCGGCGGGAAGGTAAACGGCATTTCCATGCACTGCTCTGGTTCACCAGAAGCAGCTTAGTCATGCTGGCCACATGATCCGGAAGCTGTACACTAGCTCCCTTGGCCAATAAAGCGAGATGAGCACCGCAACCCCAGAGTTGGTTATGACTGGACCTAATGGTCAGTGGTCCCTTTACCTTTACCTTTACCTTTACCTTTACCTTTACCCAGAACCACAGAAAGTTGATTTGTGTTTCAATGTTTTGTTTTGTTTTGTTCTTTTTTTAAAAAAAAACTTGCCGTGGATTTTAAATATTTTTGGAAGGTTTTATAAAGCTGTTTTAAACTCTTTTTATTGTTTTATTCTTTCTGTAAACTGCTTTGAGGTGAGGGTTTTTTTAAAAAACAATGAAGTGGTTTATATATTTGATGAAATAAAATAACTAAAATAAATATAAATAAAATGTTCTGTGGCTTTTTTTTTTTTTAGTCCTGACAATTAAAAGAAGCCGGCTGACACCTGTTTTCCTTTTCCTTTAAGGGTTTTCCCTGGAGTGTTGGAGTTGTGAAACAACTGGAAGGAACTGCCAAGGGCAGAGGCAAACTTGTCCCATTGATTACGAAGAATGTGGTGTCCTTCAGTTGGAGAGGTCATTTGGTAAGGGCAAAGGGCCTGAATTTGTGGGGAAAGTTTGGAATTGTTTTGACTTTTCTCTTTCATGCACCTGGGCTGATTGGATCATGCAGGATAGGTACTCCTCATCTGCACCTTAAATTAACAACAGTATCATACCACTTTAAACAGACTTCCCCTAAACAATCCTGGGAAATGTACCAGTAGTTCACTAAAGGAACTGAGAGCTGTCCACCCCTAAATGTGTTCTGCAGGGTCTCCCAGAGTATGTTTTGGAAAGGGGCAGGCAGAGGCAGATTTAGGAGAGCCTGACTTGTTTGCCTGCACTGGGTGCTAAGCCAAGAGGGTGCCACAGGGGTTGCCACAGTGATGTAGATCAGAAGGCGAGAGGTAGTGGGGTTCCAAATTTTGAGACCGCTGAAATTTGAGTGTCCAATATCTGCCAAGGCATGTATCTGCCAAGGAAAGGTAACTTCCCCCAATCACCCATCAAAATTGGTTTAAACTGGTATCTTTGTTGATTGTATTGATGGTGACTTCTCTGTATTATTGCTATTTTATTCTGTTTGTATAGTTACTGTTAACTGCCTTGAACACCATTTGGTGGAAAGGCAGGGTACAAATTTAGCGAATGAATACAAAATAATAACTGTGCAGGGGGAAGAGGTGGGGAAATCCAGCGGTGCTACCTGGGGTTGATGGGAGTTGTAGTCCAAACCATCTGGTGGGCACCAGATTGATGGACAAAAGTGAGCTCGATGGAGCTAACCGTAGCTGCAACCAGGTCCATAATAACATTAGGACAATAAGATATTGAGCTCCGTGGCCAGGAATTTTCTTGCAGCGGATACTTCTCTGCTGTATCAAACATCACCTCTCTTTTCCTACCCCTACAGGACAAAATAAGCAGACCACTGTGAAGAACTGCACCCAATCTAACAACTGTGGCAAAGAACTTGCAGTTTTCAATATGGGCAAGAGGCGGACAATACTGGGCAAGATTTCGTGTTGCACAGCAGATGACTGCAAGAGCATTAACCCCTGTAGGTGACTTTTATGCCTCCTTATCTCTCCCTGCTTACCATAATTAAGTCGGCGGGGGGGACGACGACTATCCAATATCTTCTTTCTTCCACACAAACCTTTTCCATTTTAATCTCACTGGGCTTGTATCAGTGAATGGCTTGATCCAGGGTTTGCCGAAGTGGTCTCAAGGGCACCAATATGCCCTCCGGCACCTACTAGGGCACCTCTCAAAACTCTGCCATGCAGGAAGAAGAGAAGAGTTTGGATTTGATATCCTGCTTTATCACTACCCTAAGGGACGCGGGTGGTGCTGTGGTCTAAACCACAGAGCCTAGGGCTTGCCAATCAGAAGGTCAGTGGTTCGAATCCCCGTGACGGGGTGAGCTCCCATTGTTTGTTCCCTACTCCTGCCCACCTAGCAGTTCGAAAGCACATCAAAGTGTAAGTAGATACGGCTAATAAATGTGGAAAACTGTTAGCGTGGCAAATGAAAAAAAGACAAAAACTTAACACCATTACCAACTTGGAAGTGGAAGGAAAGAACATCCAGAATCCAGTGGAAATTAGAAAATGCTTCCAGAGGTACTTTAAACAGCTATATACACAAGGGCCACAGAAAGAGTATGATTTAGACAAATTTTTAAAAACAAATGGACTTCAAAAAATCTCTCAAGAAAATAAGTTAATGTTGAATTACAAAATAACAGAACAGGAGGTGGAAGGTGCCATTCAGAACATGCAGTTGGGCAGATCTCCAGGGCCAGATGGCTTAACCTCAAAATATTATAGGTCCTTGAAGGATTGGATAATTCAACCATTAAAGGAGGTTTGCAATGAAATTCTGGAGGGGAAAAAAGTGCCAGAGTCGTGGAAGGAAGCTTATATTACACTAATACTGAAAAATGAGTCTGAAAAGACACAACTTAAGAACTACCGCCCCATATCCCTGCTTAATGTGGATTATAAAATTTTTGCAGATATTTTGGCTAAAAGGTTAAAAAAAGTATTAGTGGAGGAGATACATAAAGACCAAGCTGGCTTTCTCCCGGGCAGACACTTGTCTGACAATACGAGGAATATAATCAACATTTTGGAGATGCTACAAGTGAATATTAATACTAAAGCTGTTTTAATTTTTGTAGATGCGGAGAAAGCCTTTGATAATATTTCTTGCAGTTTTATGAAGAAAAATCTTCAGGGGATGGGGGTTGGTCAAGGGTTTGAAAATGGTATAAGTGCAATTTACTCAGAACAAAAGGCTAAACTAATAATTAACAATGTGGTGACAGAGGAATTTAAGATAGAGAAAGGGACACGACAAGGCTGCCCAATTTCCCCATTGCTGTTTATTTCGGTCCTGGAGGTTTTGCTAAATATTATCAGAAGGGACCGTCTGATTAAAGGTATACAGGTCGGAGCTAAACAGTACAAATTGAAAGCTTTTGCAGACGATTTAGTATTGACGTTACAGGAGCCAGAATCTAGTACTAAAAGAGTATTAGAATTGATTCAGGAATTTGGTCATGTGGCAGGATTTATGTTGAACAAGTTAAAAACTAAGGTGCTTGAGAAAAATTTAACACCGATTGAGAAAGAGAGGTTTCAGAAGGAGACAGGTTTAACATTGGTTAAGAAAGTAAAATACCTGGGGGTTAACGTGACTGCTAAGAATTTAAACCTATTTAAAGACAATTATGAGAAATGTTGGTCAGAAGTGAAAAAGGATTTAGAGATATGGTCAAACTTGAAGCTTTCCTTGTTAGGTCGAATTGCTGTTATAAAGATGAATGTATTGCCAAGAATGTTATTTTTGTTTCAATCATTGCAAATCTTGGACAAAATGGACTGTTTCAAGAAGTGGCAGAGAGACATTTCTAGATTTGTCTGGCAGGGCAAGAAGCCCAGAATAAAATTTAAAATATTAACCGATGCAAAGGATAGAGGTGGATTTGCCCTGCCAGACATTAAACTTTATTATGAATCAGCAGCATTCTGCTGGTTGAAAGAATGGCTGCTTCTTGAGAACACAGACATTTTGGATTTAGAAGGTTTTAATAATGTTTTTGGGTGGCATGCATATTTGTGGTATGACAAGGTTAAAGCACATAAAGCATTTAAAAACCATATTGTCAGGAAAGCATTGTTAAATGTCTGGATAAGATATAAGGACTTACTTGAAAACAAAACCCCAAGGTGGTTGTCACCGATGGAAGCAAAGGCTCAGAAAAGGCTCAATATGGAGGCCAAATGGCCGAAATATTGGGAAATTTTGGAACAAGAAGGAGACAAATTGAAATTGCAGAGTTTTGAGAAATTAAAAGACAAAGTGCGAGACTGGCTTCATTATTATCAGATAATGGAGGCATACAATTTGGATAAGAAAATTGGCTTCCAGGTGGAAAAATCAAAATTGGAAACAGAACTGTTAGAACCCAAAACTAAGATTTTGTCAAAAATGTATAACTTGCTGTTGAAATGGAATACTCAGGATGAAACGGTGAAATCTGCTATGATTAAATGGGCACAAGATCTTGGACATAATATTATGTTTGCTGACTGGGAACAGTTGTGGACCACAGGCATGAAATTTACGGCATGTAATGCCCTAAGAGAGAATATTATGAAAATGATATACATGACCCCAGTCAAGCTTGCAAAAATCTACCATTCGCCCGATAATAAATGTTGGAAATGTAAAGAAAATGAAGGTACATTCTTTCACCTTTGGTGGACATGCCCAAGGATCAAGGCTTTCTGGGAGATGATATATAATGAATTGAAAAAGGTATTTAAATATACCTTCTTGAAGAAACCAGAAGCCTTTCTCCTAGGCATAGTCGGCCAATTGGTGCCAAAGAAGGACAGAACTTTTTTTATGTATGCCACAACAGCAGCAAGAATTCTCATTGCAAAGTATTGGAAGACACAAGATCTACCCACCTTGGAAGAATGGCAGATGAAGGTGATGGACTATATGGAATTGGCGGAAATGACTGGCAGAATCCGAGACCAGGGAGAAGAGTCGATGGAAGAAGATTGGAAAAAGTTTAAAGACTATTTACAGAAATATTGCAAAATTAATGAACGTTAGAATGATGTTGGATAGAAACTAAGTGGTCTTTAGCCGAAATGTTATAAGGGAATATGAAAAAATGGTTTCTTAATAGGTAAAAATCTAAAATTACAATATTTTATGATTAATGATTAGGATACATAAAGAGGGGAGGGATTTCTTGAACTAATAACTGAACTGGAATACAAAAAAGGGAGGTGTGAGGAGGTCCTGGAAATAAGCAAATGAAGGCTAAGCAATGGAAGGAAGGAATTGTTTTTAACTATTTTTACTTTGTATTTTCTCTTTTTTCTTTTTCTTTTTGTTTTGTAATACTCTGAAAATCTTAATAAACATCTTTAAAAACAAAAAAAACAAAGTGTAAGTAGATAAATAGGTACTGCTCTGGTGGGAAGGTAAACGGCGTTTCCGTGCACTGCTCTGGTTTGCCAGAAGTGGCTTAGTCATGCTGGCCACATGACCCGGAAGCTGTATGCCAGCTCCCTTGGCCAGTAAAGCAAGATGAGCGCCGCAACCCCAGAGTCATCTGCGACTGGACCTAACGGTCAGAGGTCCCTTTACCTTTACCTTTAAGGAGTCTCAAAGTGGCCAGTCTCCTTTCCCTTCCTCCACCACAACAAACACTCTGTGAGGTGAGTGAGGCTGATAGACTTCAGAGAAGTGTGACTAGCCCAAGGTCACCCAGCAGCTGCATGTAGAGGAGTGGGGAAGCAAACCTGGTTCACCAGATTACGAGTCCACCACTCTTAACCACTACACCACACTGGTTCTCAGGAGAGGCTGTTTGCTGTTCCTCCTCATTTCCCGCTTCTGCTGGCTTAACTTCTTGTTCCTTGAAGATACACCCTAAGACATGCCTGCATTTCAATGGGTACCAGTGGGCTGGGCCTCTACTCTGTTCTGAACGGAGGAGAGGTGCAAATAACTTCTCTGCGTGTGACAGTGATATGCAAATGTCATAAATAATAATAATTTGGTTGCAATGTCTTATCTTATCTCAGGTCTACCTGTCTCCTCTTTCTTGCAGTGCGTCCTAGAAAAACCACAGTTAATGAATTTAGATGCCCGTCTTGCTATTCTGTGCATGGCGTGTGTGTGGAAGAGTCTATGGAATGTTCCGGAGATGAGCACTATTGCGCTCAGTTGTTTCAGACCCCAAGTACAGGTAAGTCATTTTGACGTACTCAAGATTATCCAATAAGAAACATCTCCCCTTCCTAATTCTTCTGTGTATTTTCAACTTTACACATGAAGAGGGATTTGTTTGTTAAACCACCATGGGAATTGTAGCTCGGGGAGGTGGCAGGAATTGCCTCCTAACTATTCCCAGAATGGTTTAGCAAGCAACACTCTCCTCCCAGGGAACCCTGGAGATTGTAGCTATGTGAGCGGAAAAGCTCTCAGCACCCTTAAAAAACTAGAACGTGGAATGTTCCCAGAATGTGGCCCGAGTCCCTTTTCACATCCTTGGGTAGTTTTGACAGCAGCTTTCATATGCAATAGCCCACTGAGGGTTGCCACCTGTCCTGTATCATACAGGATTGTCCTGTATTTCAATGTAAAATGCTACATCCTGTGATGATACAGCTTTGTTCTGTATTTCAGGTCTTCTCTCTTTCTCTCTCTCTCTGTGCCAAGTTAGGGAACCTTTTCAAATGCATGTCTTTGAAAGGGTGTGTGAACAGGCATGTATGTAAGCTCTGGGTAGCCAAACACAGACAGATTTATAAATTCATGTGTATGTGTGTTTACATGTGTGTGTACCAAATTCCAGAGGGGCCACCCTGTTAGGCTGCAAGAGATTGCAAGATATTGCTTTGAAGTCACTTCAGCACCAGATGGGGGGGGGGGGGGAATCGTTCCCCAACCACCCCGCCCTGCCCTGTCCCGTATTTTGCCAAAGCAAAATAGGCCTCCTCTGTCCTAGTTTCTCCACTTCCTGCATCTGGTTCTTGGCCAAATAGCAATCCACAGAGAATTAAGAATAGCATCAGAGAATTGTAGCATTGGAAGGGACCCCGAGGGTCATCTAGTCCAACCCCCTGCTGTGCAGCAATCTTTTTGCTCAATGTGGGGCTCCAACCCACGACCCTGAGATCAAGAGTCTTATGTGAGCTATCGAGAGGGAGAAGAGTTTCAGGGCCCTTCCATTCTCCCGATGTTGACTGCCATCTCCTGCAATTCTCTCTGCAGGAGGGAACACTGTGACCATCATGAAGGGGTGTGCAAACAAGGCTTACTGTGATCAGATGGAGAAGTTTGCCTCTGCGGCCAAGATGAGGTTACTTGAGACAAGCCATTGTGTACTAGCCTCCAGAGCAGCTAGCATCATTCCAGAATTGTTTGGACTTTTCCTCTTCAGCCATGCTGGGCTCCTGTTTGTGACAGGCCTTCCGTGATCCCTGAGCGATTTTGCCTTTCCACTCAGGCATTATCCAGAACGTCGCCTTTTTGTGAAGAACGTAGAGCTAAGAGAGTAAAATCTTCCAGGAAATATTTTCAAAAGAAAGAGTGCTTCCTATATATATAATATAATTTTATTATTTATACCCCGCCCATCTGGCTGGGTTTCCCCAGCCACTCTGGGCGGCTTTCAACAAAATATTGAAATACAGTTATTTTATTTTTATTATTTATATTTTGGTAGGAGAACGGACACACGTGTAGCATTTATAATGCTGCAGATGATGAGGAAACATGTTTTGAATAGTAACTCTTTTGCTGCTGTAGTTCAGCGATGGGGAACCTGAAGCCCTCCAGATATTGCTGGACAACGATACAAATATTTATTAAAAAATCTATTTATGGACTGCTATTTCATTTTTTTAAATCCGCAAAGTGCGTAAAATCATACAGTAAAAACATATGAAAAAGTTAAAAACAGACACCAATTAACCACTGTGGAAAGCTGTATTCTTAATTGCCTGCCTAGGCCTGGGGGAATAGAAAGGTTTTCAGCAGGCATTTAAAAGTTGGAACAAAAGGTACCTGCTGAACTCTCTTGCAGTGTTCCACAAGGCTGGGCTGATGATGTCATCAAGCGCACCTCACAAACTTGGGGAATGAGCAACAACCCTCACGCAGATGTAGAGACGCCAGGTTGCCGCCTCCCCCCAAGACCGAGGAGCCCTGGCATGTGGTGCGCATGTGTGACATCATGCATGCGCCATGCTTGCATTGTTGCGCTGTTGTGAGGAGGTGGAGCTCTCTGGAGGAGCCGGCTGCTGAAGCTGCAATGTTTGTCGCCTGATGTGTGTGGTGTCGCACGCGCATGACACGCGGCGAGCCCCCCAACATGGAGGTGGCTCGGTCCACTTTCAACAAATATGGAGGGGGCCAAAGATACCTCGGGCCTGTAGAGTTGGTGTGCCTGTGCAGATGATCTCATTGCTCAAGCTGGGGATATAAGGGTTCAAGCGATTCCTGAGGCACCCTGGACCTACCTAGGTTGATGGCAGGGTGGGGTGGAAGGAAGGAAGGAAGGAAGGAAGGAAGGAAGGAAGGAAGGAAGGAAGGAAGAAAGAAAGAAAGAAAGAAAGAAAGAAAGAAAGAAAGAAAGAAAGAAAGAAAGAACCAACTAACTAGTCACTGGGATGCTCTCCATAGGATTGCACCTTTCACATATCTAATTGTCTGTCTGTCTGTCTGTCCCTAATCTCCACCCCGTTCAAAAATAAAACTTCCTAGGCCTGTGTAATGAGATGATGAGCCACTATATGATGTGTGTATTTCTTTACATGCTTGCCTGTCACAATACTGATTGTTGAAGTGCAAAGTGGAATCAGGGGCAGAGTTGCTTTTGCATGATAAACGACTGTATATTGACAATTTCTTTCAATCAAATGACTACATTGTAAATGTTAAGAGCATGCAATGGCTCTGCTTGTGGACCGGAATATTGTTATTTGTATTTCTAGCCTACTTTCTAGTTGAATGAATCCCAAAGCGGCTTACAAACAATAAACAGTGTTCGATACTCCCATTGTTCTAAGCGCATTTTGTGACAGGGAGTTTCATTAGCGGGAGGGGTTTCTGACCTCTGGGCGCAGATTTCAGATAAAAACTGCAGAGTAGAAGGAAAGGAGGACCTTTTTTCTGCCTCCCCACTTCCATCTACTCTCTGAAGCCTGGAGAAGAGACCCTCTTAAGAATATTAGGGGGGTGGACAGGGGGAAGAACTAGACCATGTGAAAAATGAACATAATATTTTAGCTGCAGTTCATTCATTTTCAGCTTTGTATTCTTGTTGTAACAAAAGTGCACCTAGACATTCCGTTGTTGCGCCCATAACCTATGTTTAAGGTGCCATTTAGCTCCTGGCTTTCATATCTCAGTTTCTAACACTGACAATAAATAACAGTAACAGAACATTGCAAGTACAGCATAAATCATGTAAGATTCTTAACAAATCACTTGAAAAATAATTACAATCTGTAAAACACCATTAGCAAAGCAGCAACGGAAAAATAAGAGGTAAATGGAACTGATTTGGTTGCCTTTCAAAGCGTGTGTCTTTTTTTGGAGAGAGAAATGAAAGTTGTCCATGTTAGGATGTTGAAACAATTCATAATTCTGTACCACTGTGCTGCTGCTGGTGGCACTGTGAAATAGACTTAATCGTGTTTATTGTCTAGGGTGCAATGCCATCATGATGAATCATGAAAGCGGATGAGAACTGGGAAAACATTGCGTGCTATGCAGTACTTAAAAGCATTAAACAATTATGAGGAGCCTTATCCAAATAGGAAATAAGATTCCCCCACTTCCCTAGAGACCTTTCATCAATGGTTCCCTGCAGCTGCTCTGAAATAAACATTCAGACCCGAGACTTCATCTGTAGGGAGCTGTGGGGGTGGAGGGAAATAAAAGTGGAAAATCTGCAGAGCATTATTGGTCTGCAATGGGATATAAGGTCAAGAATGGGTAGGTCACTAAGCTATTTCCCCTTTGTTCCAGCCTGTTGGCAGGCAGTGCTGAGGATCCTTGCTTTGCCCCGGGCACTTGCAACCCATGCTACACCACTTCCTCAAGGGTCATCTTGTACAACCCCCTGCAGTATAGAAATCACAGCTTAAGAATCCATGATAGATGCTTTAAAACTTTCAATGGAGGAGAGTCCATCACTTTCTAAAGTAGTCAGTTCCACTGTCATTTCTAATGGTTAGTGGGAATCTCCTTTCTTGAAACTTGAATCCATCGGTCTGGGCCCTACCCTCTGGAGCAGCTTAAGCAAAACGTTTTGATTTCCACCTTCTCTGATCTGATCTGCTCTGATGTGAATGAAGCAGAGCTGTGGCTGCAGTGGCAGTTATAGAACACCGAAGATGGAACGTCCAGGACAAAATGGAGCATTTGCCGTAGCTGAGCGATGATCTTCCAGGCTGAACGAACCTCAACAGAGGATAACAGGACCTTAACTGCTGTGGTGTCCCAGCATTTTGGAGAGTCGGTTGAGATGGACAGTCCTTAACGCAACATGTTAAAGCAAAAGGTACTTTGTTAATTGATATATGGTATACATATATGGGGGATGCGCGTGGCGCTGTGGGTTAAACCACAGAGCCTAGGACTTGCTGATCAGAAGGTCAGCGGTTTGAATCCCCGCAACGGGGTGAGCTCCCGCTGCTCGGTCCCAGCTCCTGCCAACCTAGCAGTTCGAAAGCACGTCAAAGTGCAAGTAGATAAATAGGTACCGCTCTGGTGGGAAGGTAAACGCCGTTTCCATGTGCTGCTCTGGTTCACCAGAAGCAGCTTAGTCATGCTGGCCACATGACCCAGAAGCTGTATGCCGGCTCCCTCGGCCAATAAAGCGAGATGAGCGCTGCAACTGGACCTAATGGTCAGGGGTCCCTTTACCTTTTATACATATATGTATACACAGGAGCACATCTATACTTGTGCACACCCCCACTGGACACCACACCATGTGATTGGACGTCACATGCATTGCTCCACCTACTTTTGTCTGTAGCCACTCCCATTACCGCTCATCAGGGAAGGTGACCCTTAGATTTTTTTAAAAAGCATCTCAGCCCCTGTTCTCTAAAGGGACTTCCCAGATTCGTGCTGCTGAAAGGTCCTGGACCTAGTCTGCTTGGAGCAATAGCCAGTGTTTGTCAAGGTTAGAGCAGACCTACTGAAATTAATGGCTATGAGAAACTTCCAGGAAGCCTCTACAACAGCTGCGCGGATGCTACTTGCCCAAAGATGGAAGGAGGACAAATTACCTATAAAAGAAGAAGGGTTGAGAAAGATGATAGACTATGCCAAAATGGTGAAAATGACCTGGAAAATCAGAGATCAAGAGGACAATAAATTTAATAAAGAATGGGGAAATTTTATAAGTTACTTGAAAAAACACTGTAAGCAATTAAAAACAATGGCAGTATTTAAAAAACAACAACACCTGCAATGAAGGGAGAATTAGGATAAAAATGGAGTTTTAAGAAAATACGTAAAATATGGTACAATACAGTTTGAAAAGAATATCCAGGGAAACCATGGGGGGAGGGACAGAAGTTCTAGGATTCTGAGAATCCTATTTGGAAAACAATTACGATTTATGTGTGGTGATAATTGTTAAAAGTGAAAATGAATAAAATAAATAAATAAATGCACTGCAATGAAGAAAAATAATGGGGGTGGGGGGTGGGAGAGAAACTTCCAGGCAGCCTCTGCTGAGCTCTCCTGGACACAAGTAGTAAGTTGCTCCCTCTAGCGGCCAACATCTTGTCCCAGAAATAGCTGTCATTCTAACAGAAGGGATCATCCACATTCCATTTGCCTTGCTGCTTCCCCCCAGGAAAACCTGCAGCTTACCTCTGAATTGGAACAAACAGCAATCAGGTTTTCTGCAGGTGGCCATTTGTTCTGATTTAGAGCTAAGGAATGACGGAAAGCAGCAGGGCGAATGCAGAAGCACAGGATAAGGGGAAAACCTCTCAAATTAATGCTTTCTAGGCAGGGGACCAGCAGAAGTGAGGACAAACCCTAAGAGGGATATGTGTGGATGCTGTCCAGTTTGTCCTCCTTTGTAAAGCTGCTATTGCTGTGATGATATTACTGTATCTTGGGCTGAGTCCCTTTGATGGGGTGGGAGGGGAGCAGGGCAGAAGGCGGGGAAAGTGTTTGGCCGCTCTCATTCCCTTTCTAGAAAGCGTTTCTCTGCTTTGTACTGTAGAATGGCCCTGGCATAGTCAGAGACATCATTGCACCCCTGTGGTTTGAATCTCAGTCCTGGCCTGGAATTATGAACACTCCTCTGAGTGTCTGCCTCCTTGCCATCTCCATAGCTGTGGGTGAGCATGTTCGGCTCCTTGAGATGGGAGGTCTTTGAGATCTTTTTTTGGTTGGGGGGTTGCTGACAATACCCAGCTTGTGTCAAAGAGCATCAGCAGTGGCTACTCCTCTCACCTGGAGCAGGAATGAATGTCCCTGCTGGTGTCTTGCAGATGAAAATGGCGACATGCCTGTTCAACGTGCCTGTTTACACAATAAATAATTTTGAGATGACATTTCTTGACTGAAAACCTCTGGCTGGGTTTCATCTCTCTCTTGTGGCCTGTTTTGAGTTCTGCTTTGCTTTTTTGCTTTCCAACCTTTTAGTTCACCCTCCTCAAAAATGTACCTCAAATCTTGGGGTTCCCCAGAATATGCTGATACCTCCCTCTTGTTTCTCAGTAGCCCTATTCTTCCTATGCAGCCATTACCCATCAGCAACTATGTTTGCTATTAGAGGAAGTGACAAAGTCATTTTCTGGCTACAGAGGCCCCCAAGAAAGCTGCATTTAAAACAATGACGTTTAAAGCAAGCAAAGGAAGCCTGCTTTGGGTAGACTGGTGCTAAAAAGATGTTTAAAGTAATTCCCTAATGCCAAAAACTAGCTGGAGGGTCACCATCTGCTTGGCTGAGAAGGCAGACTCCTGGCAGCAACCATTCCATCAACTGAGGGAGGAAGAGATGGGAAGCAGGGCTGCTCCATCGGTCCAGTTGAAAGACCCGCAACTTTTGGTTCCTTAATTATGATCCTTGAACTGTTTCCATCCCAGCTGGTCACCAAAAGAGCATGTAACAAAGAACAGGCAACTGAACTAGATTTCCTTCTTCCTCCTCCCTTCCCATCTCCTTTTGCTTCATGTCTTTTCAACAGTGTCATGTAGGGTTGCCATATTTTGAAGAGCAAAAATGAGGACACATTTGCCGACTTCTACTTTTAACTGTGGATTGCTATGATGACTCATTTTACATATCCATGAACAAGAGGGTGTGTCTTGGAAAAAGAGGACATATGGCAACCCTAGACTGAGGGCAGGGGCCATCTTGTTTTTAACAGATCTATAAGCCCCTCTGGAAGCCTCTTTTGCCCAAGAGGAGCAGGCTAGTTGTTGTTTTTTAAAAAATGAATCAATAAACTCAACAATGAAGAAGGCCATTTCTCCCAGTACCTCAGCATCAGAGGTAGGATGGAACCCTGGTAAAGGCCCTCTAGTTACTATGACAGTAGATAGGCAGATGCAAGCAGACATTCAGTTAGGCTCTCAGGTCTAAGAACTCCCTGTTTCCCCTGCATTTTAGGGGATTATACGCTGGACAAGAGTTGTAGCAACAGCAGTGGGACCTCTACTGGTTCTACAGCACTTTGTTCCATTGGTTTTGACAAGCTGTGCACCCTTCAATTGGAGAGCACAGGGGTTAAGCATGCAAGACACACATTCAGAAACCACCCCAGTTTTCCCTTCTGTTGGCAGATATAGCTTGATGATCTATACCAATCACTCTTCAGAGTAAAGTATTCCTTCTCCGTGTTGGCACCCGCTGCAGATATTAATATTGCACAGTTTGAAGTGACTGGAAGCATAAGAATGGACTCTTTTTGGAAGAAATCATTGTCCAAACCCATAAATTTTTTATGCAAAGTTTGCTTACAGAACTTTCTTCAGAAACATAGCAAAATACAGTAAAGGATACATCCAAAATATCCATAAGATTTTGTGCAATGTCCAGCTCTGGCTCAGTATCTTCTTAGAAATAAGAGATAATTTCAAAAATCCGAGCTGTGTCTCTTCCCCACTTCTAGCCTGCTCTGTATTCTGCCTAAGTCCATGCAGATTCTTGGAGAGATTCATTTACATCCTTACTCTCAGAGAGCTCAAGAGGAAAAAACCCAGCCACCACCCTTCCAAGATGGCGAATTTGCAACTCAATACCTTCACCACATGATCAAAGCTTGCAACATTCACATGTTAGATGGCAGAAAACAACAATTACAGTCGTACCTTGGATCCCAAACGCCTTGAGAGTCAAATGTTTTGGCTCCCGAATGCTGCAAACCCAGGGTGCAATTCTCAGAGTGGGGTAGCAAGCGATCCTACTTCACAGAGAACTCTGGGAATTGCTACTCTGTCAGGAGAACAGGGGTTTTCTAACAACTCTCAGGACTACAGTTCCCAGAATGTGTTGGGAGAAGCCTTGACTTATTCAGATTGGCAAAACACTGTCTTAAATGCATAATGCAGATGAGGCCTTAGTTCAGTATCACCCATTGTACCTGAATGCACTCTAGACTTTCACTTCCCCCCAGTATACATATTTTAATTTCCCTCTTTGCCCCATATTGTCATGACCTGATTTTTACTGGACTCCTTTCTTGGATTACTGGGTTGGAGGTGGAGTTTGTCAAATGCTAAGACTTTCCCCTCATTAACCATTTTAATGAGTTGGTCATATGGATTTGAATTCTGTGGTGGACAACATCAAGTGAGAAAAATGCTTTCTGAACTACAGATGCTGCGTACATCCAACACTCCCGTCAGTGACTGAAATAAATTGATTCATTTATATAGCCAAAGCACATGGTTCTGCCCCCCCCCCATAAAAGAATCCTGGGAGCTGTAGTTTGTTGAGGATGCTGGGATTTGTAGCTATCTGATGGGCAAACTACAGTTCCCATGATTATTTTGGGGAAATAATGTGGTTTAAATATATGGGGTGTAAATGCTGCCTTTGTCTCATGGCTAGATTTACTGGATAAGAAACACCTTCCCTTCCCCTCTCTTTTCTGTGTAGTTTTTCAATTTTGCATTATTCTCTATATATGTGTGTGTGTGTAAATATCTGTGATTGGGTTGAATGACAGGTGATCTAGATAATCCCAGGGCTCTCAGGGGGCAGAGCTGTGTCTTCCTGTGAAAAGATAAGAATCCCTACCTCGCCTCTCCATCCTTCCCAATGATCTTCCCCTTGAAGCAACACTGTACAGAATGGAATCCTAGGATTCAATCCTGCAGGGTGCAGAATGCTGCTCCTTTGCGAAAGGTGTTCCCTGCAGAGAAGGTGGTTGAGTGTGAGCATCACCACACAGGTTGGACTCTTCCATTCACCAGCTGGAAGGAACCTAAGGACTCGATTCTGCCGGGTACATTCCCATATATATATTTGAAGACTTTATAAATCACCTTTGATTTGGAAAAGAAAGGTGGCCTTTAATGCTTTTTATATTTTCCTAGAAGCACCTTTTAAAGACATATTTAAATAAAATCCATCTTTTTATTCCTGACTAGGCAGAAACACACATACAGAATCATGTCATTTTAAATAGTCACAATGGCACATACTGCCCTAAATCTGCCTCTGCTGTGTTATTCCATCTCTGCTTTGTTCAAATTTCTGCTGTTGTTTAAAACTGCCAAATAAAAACCTGCCTTCTCTTTTGTTCCCCTCTTCTGACTTCAAGCAAATTCATGACTGTTAGGCAGTACTGTAAATTCTCCAGGGGGCGCTGCATGATGACAGCCTTACATTCACACACACACACACACACACACACACCCTATGCCTCTTCCACTAAAAATGGAGTATCCCTGCCAGTTAGGGTTTATCCAGACTCTTGTGCCACAGCATTCCACATTTTAGCACTCAGTAGGGAGCAAACAGCAATTCAGCTTTTCCTCGGATCAACATTTTCTTCTGATTTATTGCTAAAGTGTGGGTTTGCCCTGGGAAAGGAGTGGGGCAAGGGGGGAAACCATTTGGACCTGTGCTTTCCAGGAAGTGAGGATGATCCCTACGTCCCTAGGAAGCTGCCTTAAACTGAGTCTGACCACTTGTGCATCTAGCTCAATACAGTGGTACCTCGGGTTACATACACTTCAGGTTACAGACACTTCAGGTTACAGACTCCGCTAACCCAGAAATAGTACCTTGGGTTAAGGATGAGAACAGAAATTGTGCAGCGGCGGTGCAGCGGCAGTGGGAAGCCCCATTAGCTAAAGTGGTGCTTCAGGTTAAGAACAGTTTCAGGTTAAGAACGGACCTCCGGAACAAATTAAGTACTTAACCCGAGGTACCACTGTATTGACATATTGAGCGCTCCAGGGTTTCAGGCAGGGATATTTCCCTGCCCTACCTGAATCTGGGACCTTCAGAACAGATGTTCTACCACTGAGCTACAGCTTCTTCCCAAAGAGCTTGGATCGCTCCGTTGGTGCTGATAACGCCACAGCTGCAAGTTCGATCCCCATATGGGACAACTGCATATCCTTGCTATTGCAGGGTCCCTTTCCAACTCTACCAATCTACAGTTCTATGAATTCAATCCAGTGGATTTACTTTTTTATTCCTACCTTTTATAGCTTTTATATACCAATTCCATAAATACAAATTGCAGAAAAGCAAACACACACACACACACACACACACACAAAACTTATATAATTATGTATATATAAAAAACTGGCTTCTGTTTACCTAGGGATTACCCCACATAATTAAATAAGCACAACATAGGTTCGGGTCTGAGATTTAATTGGGAACATGTCATAAATTATTATTCCCCCCCTCCAAAACAATTACTTTTTTACATGTGCAGCACCACACATGAAACAGTCTCCCCTTTTCCGCTGGCAAATCCAAAATTTATCTTCTCTTATATTATGTATTTGAGTCTCCAGATACCCACTATGCCCCTTGTCGAAGGGCTCACTTACCCTTGACCTATGAGGGGTCTGAGAGATGTTTCTTTTGTCCCACCCCTTTCCCTAGGAAAACCTGCTGTTTACCATTGAATCTGCACAAATGCCAGTGGATTAACATATGTTCTGATTCAGCAGCAAGCAGTGGGGAAGTAGTGGGGCAAAAGAAAAAAATCTCATGGACCCATGCCTGGAAATCATGGGACAAAATGGAAGAAAACACGGAACAAACAGAAATGTAGATGACCCCTAACAGTAGTATTTACGTTTCTCGGCATCAATGCAGTTAACTAACATTGTTATCCATTCAGTTCCCTCTCAAGCTTCATTCCTTGCATGTATTTCAATGGAGCCCCGTCATGTTAAATGGCATTTGCAGCTCCCATTATTTCCTACGGACAGTCTTCTCATTCATTTTAGTGCATCCTCACCTAGCCTCCAACAAAAGTTCATCTATCAGTCTTGGCAGGGAGGGAGCAAATGGCTAATGAAAGAATTACCTCTTGCAATCAGTTCAGAGCCAGATCATGAATTGCCTCCAAACTTCATCCCCCGTTCCCCCTTTGGTACCTCCATTTAATTTATTCTTTCCCATCAACACACTATCCTAAAAGCAGAGTAATGGGGCTGCATGCGTCCAATGTGCTTGCACAAAGCTTACACAGAGGTAAGGTGAAGGAGCCTATGGGGAGCGTTTGTTCCAATTTGTTTTGCAGGAAGGTTAGACTTCAATGATAAATCCAAATCCTGGTTTGCATTTGCGGCGGTTGGTGATACATCTTTATCAATCATTTGTTCCACTTCTTTTCCACCCCACAAAAAGTCCTAAAGAGAGAGTAGATTTGTTGCGACAGAACGCTTTAATCCACTTTCACTGGGCAATTTCTGGGATGTGATCGAATCCCTCTTTGCAAAGGACTGCTAGCCTGGAGGCAATCCTAGAGGAGGCGAAGAGCGATGAAGGAAACGGCAGTGGAGATCTCCAGCTCGAAGTGGGAAAGAGGCAGAAGAAGAACCTGCAGCCTTCTCTCACACGTGATCCCACCTCTCTCCTTCCTGCTTTAGACTCTGAAAAGCAAACTCTAAAACACCCAAGTGTTACATCCACAGTTGCAACCGCTTCTTGTCCACATCGGTGATTTTTCCAAGCTGCAGCTGCCTCCCTCTCCCTCTCTTCAGCTGGCAATGACATTCAGACAGGAGGAGGAAGGTCTTTAAAATAAGGGAGGGAGGATAGGTGGGAAAGAGGGGGGTGGGGGGAAGCACGGAATCATAGGGAAGCTACAGCAGAGGAGGGGGCAGGGAATTCACTCTCACGCCTGCTGTTTCTGAGGTTGAAATTTCTAAAGCTGATGAAGAGTCTAAGAGAGGTAACAGGAAGCGAACATGGGCTCCACACACAAAAGCACTGGAATTCCTCCAGAGAAAGCATGTCTCCCCTTCCCCTTTTTAATAACTTTCCAGAAAGTAGTAAATAACAATTAAAACAATCTTTCCCTTCAAAGAAGTTTTTTGGCTTGTAGATGGCTGTTTTATTGCACTGGTTTTTGGCTGCTTCTTTTTTAACTACTTCAGCTTCTTTGGTTTATCAGAGTCACTCTGCTGCGGATGTTTTTTCTTTTCTTTTTCCATCCTGTGGTGTTGTAGCATTTTAATGTATCTTTGATGTTGTAAGTGATGCTTGAAGTAGTTCATCTGGGGTTGGATTTTTATGTGGGCCCCTTTCCGCTCTTTGTAAGAAAGGGCAAGGTACAAATGTTTTTTAAACAAGGAAGGAACTGAACAGACCTGACTTCAGCAGAACCCAGGGTTCAAACCTGTTCTCTGTCAAAACCTGAACGCAGCAAAATCTGCAGATCGACTATGTAGACAGGAAGCCTCTTGGATATTTTGTTTGCTGGTGCTCTTGGACCCAATATGTCCAAGCCCCCTTTTACTCAGGGTTTATGTTCCAAGGCGCTGCACATTTAAGTGAAATCTTGTATATTTGAAGAATTAAATGGCCTCAGTCCAGTATACCCGAAGGAGCATCTCCACCCCCATCATTCTGCCCGGACACTGAGGTCCAGCTCTGAGGGCCTTCTGGGGGTTCCCTCGCTGCGAGAAGCCAAGTTACAGGGAACCAGGCAGAGGGCCTTATCTGTAGTGGTGCCCGCCCTGTGGAATGCCCTCCCACCAGATGTCAAAGAGAAAAACAACTACCAGACATTTAGAAGACATCTGAAGGCAGCCCTGTTTAGGGAAGCTTTTAATGTTTAATAGATTATTGTATTTCAATATTCTGTTGGAAGCTGCCCAGAGTGCCTAGGGAAACCCAGCCAGATGGGCGGGGTATAAATAATAAATTATTATTATTATTACTAGTGAAGAAACCTGCAAACACTCCGTTCTGCCCCTGCCCCCTTCCAACCCTTTTTGTGACATTATCAGGTCACTTCCAGGTTTTGGTGTGATGCATGTGTGTGCAGTCACACACATATTGAATGCACATAGATGGGTTGTCTGTATAGCACTTATGGAACATTTAGCTCATCGTTGGAGGGTGATAAGAGGAAGGCAGCCCTGTTTAGGCAGGTTTTTGATGACTGATGTTTTAATGTATTTTTCATCTTTTGTTGGAAGCCTCCCAGGGTGGCTGGGGAAACCGAGCCAGATGGGTGGGGTATAAATAACAAATTATTATTATTATTATTATTATTATTATTATTATTATTATATTACCAATGGTCTCCATTGGAGGGAGACTTTCTGTTCTTCAGCAGGCAATGGTGTTTCCATCTAGCCTTTCCCAGACTATGACTTTGAGAACAGCAGCAGCAGCAGCAGCTAGGAAGAGAGTAGTTCAGGGATACGTATATATTTAAATAGTCTTATAAGTTGTGCTTCTTTGTTTCTCAGTTTGATCCTTTTACATGGTTTTGTATGTTTTGTCGTATTTTATGCATTGCGATTTGCTGTTACTTTCATTTATTATATATTGGTAATTCTTTATTGTGGTTGAACTGTTTAATTATTTGCTGATATTTCATTTTACTCTTTGCTATTAGATTCTAATGGATCATTGACTGTTGCTATGTTTGATAAAAGTTGTTTATTTTAAAGTTATTGTGACTTTTATATTCGGTCAGATGGTTACTATTAATGTTTGATGTTTTATTATGTTTTTATGTCTTGGAAGCCCCCCAGAGGGGCTTGGGCAACCCAGTCAGATGGGCGGGAAATGAATGAATGAATGATTGATTTAATATCATTTGCGTTATTAAGTGACGTAATCTCCCATCTCAGACACAGCAGCCACTAGGGAAAAATAATCTTAACACTTGTTAAGGAAATGCCAAAACTTTCAGTTTCCCAACTTAGTTAGAACCTGGTCTTGTGGGTCAGGGGCACCAGATCCTGCCCAACTTTGTGAGTGCCCGGCATGGGCCTATGACATCACTCGCACGGCACATGTGTGATGTCACACAGTAGGAGGAGGCCCAACTAAGTCCGTCATGGCCATGGGAAGGCCCAGCGAGGCCCATTGTAGCCTCCAGAAGGCCTGTTGCAGTCAGAGGCTTCCCACCACTGCTATAAACTAATACGTAGCAATGAAAACAGAGTTTAGACAGGAAACATCTGTTCCTGTTGCATGTTAGTAACAGTTCTTCAGTTTCCTCCTAAAGTGATGGTGGTTTTGGTCTCTGTAAACATTTGGAAAATGTCCTGACATTGAATAGAACAATATTTCTTTAGTTCCCTCTAAGCTACTTCTTGTAAAAGCTGCTGTGACCCTACTTGTTACTCACCCTTTTGGTTTTGAGAACTGGGAAGAGAATGGGTGTAGTATTGTTTAAGGCAGGCTTCCTCAACCTCGGCCCTCCAGATGTTTTGAGGCTACAATTCCCACCATCCCTGACCACTGGTCCTGCTAGTTAGGGATAATGGGAGTTGTGGGCCAAAAACATCTGGAGGGCTGAGGTTGAGGAAGCCTGGTTTAAGGCTCCTTCCTGTTTCTGAGAAGTGTTTCTCTTTTCTTCTGCAAAACTCCCCAGTTGCAGAAGAATCAGAGATGGTAACCTACAGTCAATGTACCGAGGGTTTTAGAACAAATTTTTGAATTTGGAGAGGTAGCAGGTTTCAGACTTGACAAAAATAAGACAAAAACAAGGCAACAGAGGACTGCTGCCCTTATTTCCTGTTTGCAGGCTTCCCATGGGCATCTGATTTTCCTCCAGAGATGAGTCATAATTTTCTTGAGTGAGGGGCAGCCCCACAGTTTGAGTACCTCTGGGCCAAGGGTAGACAACATAATGCCCTCCAGATGTTGCTGGCCTCCAACTCCCATCATCCTTGACTGTCAGCCAGGTTGGCTGGCTGCAGCTGAAGGGTTTTGAAGTTGTTGTGTAGACACTCGATTCACCTTGAGCTCTTTATTCTGGGGAGTAATCTCTGATCTCACGAGAGGAAGAGAGCCCTCCGAACACCATCCAGAGCACAGCAATATTTATACATTGCTGACCGCACGAAACACAGAGACTTCCTCAAATATAACATGGAAAATTTGAAGCAATATTTCAGGATGTTCCAAAATAGATGCTCGCCCTTTAAATTCAGCTTGCATAGCAGTTTCTGCTGCTGTTACTGGCAGTTGGGGGTAAAACATGCTAGAATATTTTTGCACAACTTTTATTTGTAGCTAAGCAGTACATGGATAATCAAACGCCATCCTTACCGTCCATTCCGTGTTACTTTCACTTCTCTGATTGACTAAGGCTAGGTTCAATATTCTTGATCCTTAATCCTGAGCCAAACTTTATTGATTTCTCTAACAAAGTATAGCAATATCTGGAGGTATAGGAGCCAACTCCTAAGGGCCAAGGTCCGTTTGACACCCCCCCCCATAAAATATCTGAGGGAGCTGCCTCCCCGCCCCCAAGTTGATGGGCATTGCCATTCAAATGGTGTGTGCGCACACTATGTTGTCTTGTGGTTGATTATGTGGAGTGAGGATTACCTACTTATTTATGCTACAATTGCCACATACTGTAATATTTCTTCTGCATTTGTGATAAATTGCCTTTTGATTGTGGCAGCAGCTAAACTCTGGAACTCCCTGCCGATCGACATCAAGCAGGCATCTTCAATGTGCTCTTTTTGGTTCCTGCTAAAAAAAATGTTTGTTTAGGCAATCATACTCAGATATGCAGAATGTTGACACACGTGTTAATGTGGGTGTTTTTGTTTAAATGTTTTTAAATGTTTCAAATACAGTGGTACCTCGGGTTACATATGCTTCAGGTTACATACGCTTCAGGTTGCAGACTCTGCTAACTCAGAAATAGTACCTCGGGTTAAGAACTTTGCTTCAGGATGAGAACAGAAATTGTGCTCCGGCGGTACGGCGGCAGCAGGAGGCCCCATTAGCTAAAGTGGTGCTTCAGATTAAGAACAGTTTCAGGTTAAGAATGGACCTCCGGAATGAATTAAGTACTTAACCCAAGGTACCGCTGTACTTGATGATTTCATTGGTTTAGTGTCTTTGTAAACAGCTTTGAGGGTGATGTTTCCCTTTCTTCCAATCACGTTGTATATAAATTTTACGAAATAAATAAATTCCATCCAGTTTTGCCCCTGACCACTGTTGGCATGCCCTGCACCAAAAAAAAGTTTGAAGGAAATGTGGCTTTCAGACTGAAAAGGTTCCCCCCACCTTGCTGAATCTGATCATCACACAAGTTCCTGCTGATGCAAGCAGGGAAGTGATTACTCCTTGAGCTCCTGAAGGAGTGCCTCACTCTGAAAATACAAGTCTTGTAGCAGTGAGCATCAGAGCCTGACCTCCTATTTGTCTTCATTTTTCAGGGCGCTTCTCAGGGTGCTGTTTCCAGACTTTTTCCAGTCAAAATGTTCCTCAAATGCACCAAGGTGCTGGATTCTTCAGAGCTGCTTCTCTGCAGGCAGACTTCGTCGCAAAGCAACAGGGCAGCCACTGCAAATGAGAGAATTTATAATATTCAAAGGGCACAGCCCTGTAATCAAAATACTAATATAACAAATGATACCCGAGGTATGGGAATTGATTCCTGTTCCCTTGCTGATTAACCACGCAGGTGCATCATTTCAATTTACCTTATACAAGGTGATAAGCATGCAGAAATATTATTCAGCTATCTCTTTTCTGACTGACTCCATTCTACTGGTTCTAAACCAACTCATTTTGGGGGCTATGTCCACAGGAAACATGTTGACCTTTCAAAATGTCCTGCCTTGCCCTCCAGTGGTATTATGGCAAGCCAAGAGAGTTGTGTGCATCCTTGAGTGCTGCCTCCCAATGGTGATAGAGGTAATTAATGATCTGTTGCCTTCTTGGAGAGTTCCCAGCCTTCCCCTATATGGCGCTGTTCAGTTGTTGTTTGACTCATCCCCCCTGACCATTGGCCATGCTGGTTGCGATTTTTGGAGTCCAATAACATCTGGAGGGCACAAGGCTGAGGAAGGCTGCACTGTTAGGTGAGAGGTGAAGGAATGTCAAGGACTGTGCTGAGGAGGGCTGCACTGAGGAGGAATGGTGGGGGAGCCATCCCCTCCCCCTGATTCTGATCCTGATCCTGAATCTTCCCAGGAGCAGGGGGACAGTATAGATTTGGAACAGTAGTTTGCAGAGGGGCAAAGTTCAGAAGGCAGAATCTGGGAAATGCTGGATGGGGAACAACTAGGAGATGAAACACTGGAAGAGAGAGGGTTAACAGATTCACAGTCATTATACAGCATTCTTCTGCTCTCCCCAAGGTTGAGAAGAGCTCAGAAAGTCTCAGAACAGAAAGCGCAGAGGGTACAAGCTCAGATTACAAAATGCAGAAGTAGATTAATAGAGACGGAGGTGGTGTGGACCTTAATTGGGAGCACCACCATTCTAGGAGACGTGTCCTTTATTCTCTCACTGTAATTATTAAAGATTCTAACTGGTAAGATGTTCCTTTTGTCTGATCCTTTCTTTACTGTCATGGGGGAGGAAGCCAATTCCCCGAAGCCTGACAAGGAACTTGGAAGCTTACCAATGTACCTGGTGATTGGTCAGCTATGGGTCAAGGGTATCCCTGTACACTGGATGGAATTTACCTGATGTGGGTGAACCCTGGTGGGCTTCACTGGCAGTGGTACACATGATAGGCAACAGTAGCACTTCAAGCAGTGTCAAGCAGCTTGGGCAGACAACTAAAATTTCCCACAAATCACTGGGTTGAGGCATGATGCCTCAGAAGCATTGCGGGAAATTTAAACAGCAGCTCTCAGCATCCCCCCAGCCACCCTACCTAGAATTACTTGCGAGTGGCAGGATGCAACATGCTCCAAAAGTATTTCTTCTCTCTCTGGATTTGGCTTCTTCCACCACCTCTTTGATTCCATTCTCTGATTGGCTCAGAAACCTGGAATATCATTGGCCTTCTGCCTCCTGGTGCTTCTAGAATCTCTACAACAGGGGGTCCTAAGCTGTGGTCCATGGACCAGCCATGGCCTGTAAGTTTCATTCAGGTGGCATGACTTTGAAAATACAATTAAGAATCATACAGTGTCTGCCACAGCACTTTACAATTGCTACAATGGATTAAAAAACCATGGCCATCAGTAATTTTCAAGAAGTCCAGCCACTGCTCTAGAGAGCATGGGGTGGGGTGAAACTATGAAAGAATTACTAAATTCAAGAAATAGAAACATACTTGTGAGCAAGGATGGATCCTGCAGCTCTGGGCTGGGTGGAATGTAAGGTGTGCATAAACCAGGGGTCCCCAAACTAAGGTCCACGGGCTGGATAAGGCCCGAGGGCCTTGTTTTTCTGGCCCGCAGCAACCCCCGCCACCTGCTCTTACCGGCACTGTGCTGCACAGCTGCCCACTTCCGGGTCGGAGGAGCACCGGAAATAGCTTGTGCACATGTGCAAGTGTTATTTGGGCATGCGCATGTGCAAGCATTATTTTTGCATGCACAACCATTATTTCTGGTGCACATCTGGGTCGGAGGAGGCCCATACACATGCACACACACACTATTTCCAGTGCTCCTCCAACCTGGAAGTGTACCAGAAATAGCGTTTGCACATACGTATGGGCACACACTCCCCCGCCCTCCGGCCCGCCGCACGATCGATGCTAGAGACACCGGCCTGAGGCATGGTAAGTTTGCTGACCCCTGGCATAAACTGATAACAACATGCAACCAATCAGCTACAACCAGCCATGCCCTGGCACCCCCTGATCTTTCGTTCCACCGGCAAAAATGAGAGACCTATCCACGGGACACTAACACAAAAACTCATACACTATGTAAGGAAATGAAAGTTTACTGTTGCTCCTCCTCCTTTCTTTTTCATCCTCTCCCCCCCCCCCCCCGAATTTCTCTTTTCTCCACAACTCCACATTATGAACTTATATAATTTCTCCAAGTTATAACGATAAATTCTCCAACTGAATGGCATAATTCAGTTCACTACAATTCGAAAACAGAGACACTGAATACTACTGTTGTTACTCACGAAAATCTTTCATGAATACTGAATACTACTGTTTTCATTCAGCGAATACACTGAATACTACTGTTGTTACTCATGAAAATCTTTTAATAGAAACAAATTGGGCAGGGGAAGAGGCACCCTAGATTAAACCACCTAAGGTCTAGTTGACAAGAACACAGAGACTCTGGCAGTTTATCTCAAGGTGTGCTTAGCTCCCAAGGAAGCCTGTTGAGCAAGCAGGGAGCAAGGGGGGGGGGAGAGCTTTGCTACGTTGTGCTATATACTTAGTAGCAAGAGAAGTGTGTTTTAGCTATTGCTGGCCCACATGCCCTATTTGCATTGGTGAGAGTAAGTTAGAGAGTAAGCTCTGAGGTTGTTTTTGTTTTTACAAGCAAGCGGTATAAAGATCTTACAAGACAAGTGGAGTGGAGTGGAGGACTCCCTGGTCCTGAATGGGGTAACTGTGCCCCTGAAGGACCAGGTGCGCAGCCTGGGAGTCATTTTGGACTCACAGCTGTCCATGGAGGCGCAGGTTAATTCTGTGTCCAGGTCGGCTGTCTACCAGCTCCCTCTGGAACACAGGCTGAGACCCTACCTGCCCGTGGACTGTCTCACCAAAGTGGTGCATGCTCTAGTTCTCTCCCGCTTGGACTACTGCAATGTGCTCTACGTGGGACAACCTTTGAAGCTGGCCTGGAAACTGCAACTAATCCAGAATGCGGCAGCTAGACTGGTGACTGGGAGTGGCTGCCGAGACCATATAACACCAGTCCTGAAAGACCTACATTGGCTCCCCATACATTTCTGAGCACAATTCAAAGTGTTGATGCTGACCTTTTAAAGCCATAAACCAGGGGTCGGCAAACTTTTTCAGCAGGGGGCCAGTTGACTGTTCCTTGACCTTGTGGGGGGCCAGACTATATTTTGGAAAGTATGAATGAATTCCTATGCACATTATGTGTTATAGCTAATGACTTGCAGTTCAAACCTCCTCATGTGCACAGTGGAAGTGGGCTGGATGCCAAAGCACTGTCGCTGTTGCAGCCAAGACGGATGTTCAACAGAACATCCAGTATGTTTCCGAGCACAATTCAGCTGGACTTCTGAGAGATCCCCGCCCTGCTCCAGCACGCTCGCAATTAGGAGTGGGATCAGGCAGCTCAGCATGGGGGAGCGAAGCCTCCACACCACTTCTGAGAGATTCCCGCCTCCATTCCTGCTTGCACACAAGTAGGAGTGGGATTGGGCAGCTCAGCTGAGGAGCGCCTGGCTGCCTTCAGGTGCTCTCAGCAACTATTCAGCCTGACTGCCTTCAAGGGGTTGCAGAGAATCTGAGGTGGAGGTGGGGGCTCCTTTAAACTTCTCCCTTGAGGGGAGTGCAGCTGCGAACCCCTCAATGGAAAGTGTGACGGAGCCTGCACCTCGCCAGCTGATGAGCCCGATCCAGCTCTTGTTCCCATGCAGAAGTGTGGCACCCAAAACAGAAGTAAAATTACAATATAAAAAAACCACAAGATACATAATAAAATAAAGCTAGCTCAAGCCTGAGGTTTTCGTGCACAAACATTATTGAAACATTCTTAGTAGTGAGGTTGTGGTCGACGCAAGTTAAGTCCTGTTAAGAGCTACCATCTACCCCAGTGGAGGCTGGGTTTGGACAGAGCACAATTTCTTTCAGGAACTGGCTGCTAATACACCATTTGGGAGTTCCCTCAGAACGAAATGTTCTTGCTGACAAGCATCTGTTGCTTCTGTCTAAGCTGCTCATATTGTAACAAAACAAAGGGAGGGCTGAACTTAACAATAAGCCAGTTTTTCATAATGCAGAACTCAGGCCCCATCCAAACAACACATCTAAACAGTCCTGAACACAGGACTGTGGCAGTTTATCTCAAGGTGTGCTTAGCTCCCAAGGAAGCCTGTTGAGCAAGCAGTGAGCAAGAGGGAGGGAGGGGGGAAGCTTTGCTATTGTGAGTATCTTTTTGTGCTACGTTGTGCTATATACTTAGTAGCAAGAGAAGTGTGTTTTAGCTATTGCTGGCCCACATGCCCTATTTGCATTGGTGAGAGTAAGTTAGAGAGTAAGCTCTGAGGTTGTTTTTGTTTTTACAAGCAAGCGGTATAAAGATCTTACAATACAAGTGGAGTGGAGTGGAGGACTCCCTGGTCCTGAATGAGGTAACTGTGCCCCTGAAGGACCAGGTGCGCAGCCTGGGAGTCATTTTGGACTCACAGCTGTCCATGGAGGCGCAGGTTAATTCTGTGTCCAGGACAGCTGTCTACCAGCTCCCTCTGGTACGCAGGCTGAGACCCTACCTGCCCGTGGACTGTCTCACCAAAGTGGTGCATGCTCTAGTTCTCTCCCACTTGGACTACTGCAATGTCCTCTACGTGGGACAACCTTTGAAGCTGGCCTGGAAACTGCAACTAATCCAGAATGCGGCAGCTAGACTGGTGACTGGGAGTGGCTGCCGAGACCATATCACACCAGTCCTGAAAGACCTACATTGGCTCCCCATACATTTCTGAGCACAATTCAAAGTGTTGATGCTGACCTTTAAAGCCCTAAACCAGGGGTCGGCAAACTTTTTCAGCAGGGGGCCAGTTGACTGTTCCTTGACCTTGTGGGGGGCCAGACTATATTTTGGAAAAAAAGTATGAATGAATTCCTATGCACATTATGTGTTACAGCTAATGACTTGCAGTTCAAACCTCCTCATGTGCACAGTGGAAGTGGGCTGGATGCCAAAGCACTGTCGCTGTTGCAGCCAAGACGGATGTTCAACAGAACATCCAGTACGTTTCCAAGCACAATTCAGCTGGACTTCTGAGAGATCCCCGCCCTGCTCCTGCACGCTCGCAATTAGGAGTGGGATCAGGCAGCTCAGCATGGGGGAGCGAAGCCTCCACACCACTTCTGAGAGATTCCCACCTCCATTCCTGCTTGCACACAAGTAGGAGTGGGATTGGGCAGCTCAGCTGAGGAGCGCCTGGCTGCCTTCAGGTGCTCTCAGCAACTATTCAGCCTGACTGCCTTCAAGGGGTTGCAGAGAATCTGAGGTGGAGGTGGGGGCTCCTTTAAACTTCTCTCTTGAGGGGAGTGCAGCTGCGAACCCCTCAATGGAAAGTGTGACGGAGCCTGCACCTCGCCAGCTGATGAGCCCCAATCCAGCTCTTGTTCTCATGCAGAAGTGTGGCACCCAAAACAGAAGTAAAATTACAATATAAAAAAACCACAAGATACATAATAAAATAAAGCTAGATCAAGCCTGAGGTTTTCCTGCACAAACATTATTGAAACATTCTTAGTAGTGAGGTTGTGGTCGACGCAAGTTAAGTCCTGTTAAGAGCTACCATCTACCCCAGTGGAGGCTGGGTTTGGTCAGAGCACAATTTCTTTCAGGAACTGGCAGCTAATACACCATTTGGGAGTTCCCTCAGAACGAAATGTTCTTGCTGACAAGCATCTGTTGCTTCTGTCTAAGCTGCTCATATTGTAACAAAACAAAGGGAGGGCTGAACTTAACAATAAGCCAGTTTTTCATAATGCAGAACTCAGGCCCCATCCAAACAACACATCTAAACAGTCCTGAACACAGGACTGTGGCAGTTTATCTCAAGGTGTGCTTAGCTCCCAAGGAAGCCTGTTGAGCAAGCAGTGAGCAAGAGGGAGGGAGGGGGGAAGCTTTGCTATTGTGAGTATCTTTTTGTGCTACGTTGTGCTATATACTTAGTAGCAAGAGAAGTGTGTTTTAGCTATTGCTGGCCCACATGCCCTATTTGCATTGGTGAGAGTAAGTTAGAGAGTAAGCTCTGAGGTTGTTTTTGTTTTTACAAGCAAGCGGTATAAAGATCTTACAATACAAGTGGAGTGGAGTGGAGGACTCCCTGGTCCTGAATGAGGTAACTGTGCCCCTGAAGGACCAGGTGCGCAGCCTGGGAGTCATTTTGGACTCACAGCTGTCCATGGAGGCTCAGGTTAATTCTGTGTCCAGGACAGCTGTCTACCAGCTCCCTCTGGTATGCAGGCTGAGACCCTACCTGCCCGTGGAATGTCTCACCAAAGTGGTGCATGCTCTAGTTCTCTCCCGCTTGGACTACTGCAATGTGCTCTACGTGGGACAACCTTTGAAGCTGGCCTGGAAACTGCAACTAATCCAGAATGCGGCAGCTAGACTGGTGACTGGGAGTGGCTGCCGAGACCATATCACACCAGTCCTGAAAGACCTACATTGGCTCCCCATACATTTCTGAGCACAATTCAAAGTGTTGATGCTGACCTTTAAAGCCCTAAACCAGGGGTCGGCAAACTTTTTCAGCAGGGGGCCAGTTGACTGTTCCTTGACCTTGTGGGGGGCCAGACTATATTTTGGAAAAAAAGTATGAATGAATTCCTATGCACATTATGTGTTACAGCTAATGACTTGCAGTTCAAACCTCCTCATGTGCACAGTGGAAGTGGGCTGGATGCCAAAGCACTGTCGCTGTTGCAGCCAAGACGGATGTTCAACAGAACATCCAGTACGTTTCCAAGCACAATTCAGCTGGACTTCTGAGAGATCCCCGCCCTGCTCCTGCACACTCGCAATTAGGAGTGGGATCAGGCAGCTCAGCATGGGGGAGCGAAGCCTCCACACCACTTCTGAGAGATTCCCGCCTCCATTCCTGCTTGCACGCAAGTAGGAGCCGGATCAGGCAGCTCAGCTGAGGAGCACCTGGCTGCCTTCAGGTGCTCTCAGCAACTATTCAGCCTGACTGCCTTCAAGGGGTTGCAGGGGATCTGAGGTGGAGGTGGGGGCTCCTTTAAACTTCTCCCTTGAGGGGAGTGCAGCTGCGAACCCCTCAATGGAAAGTGTGACAGAGCCTGCACCTCGCCAGCTGATGAGCCCCAATCCAGCTCTTGTTCTCATGCAGAAGTGTGGCACCCAAAACAGAAGTAAAATTACGACATGAAAAACACACAAGATACATAATAAAATAAAGCTAGCTCAAGCCTGAGGCTTTCCTGCACAAACATTATTGAAACATTCTTAGTAGTGAGGTTGTGGTCGAGGCTGGGTTTGGACAGAGCACAATTTCTTTCAGGAACTGGCTGCTAATACACCAATTGGGAGTTCACTCAGAACAAAATGTTCTTGCTGACAAGCATCTGTTGCTTCTGTCTAAGCTGCTCATATTGTAACAAAACAAAGGGAGGGCTGAACTTAACAATAAGCCAGTTTTTCATAATGCAGAACTCAGGCCCCATCCAAACAACACATCTAAACAGTCCTGGCTTCCCCCACAGAATTCTGGGAGCTGTTGTTTGTTAAAGGTGCTGAGTGTTGTTAGGAGACCACGGCTCCCCTTAAAGAACTACAGTTCCCAGAGTTCCCTGGGAATAGCATTTGTTAAACCACTCAGAGAAACATAGCTCCATGAGGGGAACATATGTCTCCTAGCAACTCTCAACACTCTTAATGAACTACAGTTCCCAGAATTCTCGGGGAGGGGGAGATACTGCTTTAAATGTATAATGAAGATGGGGCCTCATTGTGCAGAAGCCCCTTGATAATGAGGAATAGGGATGGAAAGATTGATCTGTTTCCGTTTCTTTCTGTTTCTCATTTATCCAGCCTTCAGTTCTACACTTTTCTGCACCAATTCAGAATTTAGCAGTGTCAAAATACAGACCAAACTAGTTTTTTCTCTTTCTCCCCCTTTCCAGGAAACTGCCTGGCAGAGGAGCCCAATAAAAGAGAGTTTTGTTTCTGGATTGCAGTGGGAGAAATGTAAGATGAAGAAAGAAAAAAAAGTTGAGTTCTGCAAGTAGTTTGCAAGCTGGAGAAAGGGGTGTCAGAGCAACGTGAGCAGGCAGCTTGAACCCAACATTACAGCCTGGGACTTATTTGGATTCACAGCTGTCCATGGAGGTGCAGGTCAATTCTGTGTCCAGGGCAGCTGTCTACCAGCTCCATCTGGTACACAGGCTGAGACCCTACCTGCCCGAGGACTGTCTCACCAGAGTGGTGCAAGCTCTAGTTCTCTCCCGCTTAGACTACTGCAATGTGCTCTACGTGGGGCTACCTTTGAAGGTGTCCCGGAAACTGCAACTAATCCAGAATGCAGCAGCAAGACTGGTGACTGGGAGTGGCCACCGAGACCATATAACACTGGTCCTGAAAGACCTACATTGGCTCCCAGTACGTTTCCGAGCACAATTCAAAGTGCTGGTGCTGATCTTTAAAGTCCTAAACAGCCTCGGCCCTGTATACCTGAAGGAGCGTCTCCACCCCCACTGTTCAACCTGGACACTGAGGTCTAGTGTCGAGGGCCTTCTGGCGGTTCCTCCACTGAGAGAAGTAAAGTTACAGGGATACAGGCAGCAGCCTTCTCGGTAGTGGCGCCCACCCTGTGGAACACCCTCTCATCACATGTCAAGGCAATAAGCAACTATCTTACTTTTAGAAGCCATCTGAAGGCAGCCCTGTTTAGGGAAGTTTTTAATGTTTAATGCTAAATTGTGTTTTTAATGTTCTGTTGGGAGCCACCCAGAGTGGCTAGGGAGACCCTATAAATTATTATTATTATTATTATTATTATTATTATTATTATTATTGTTATTATTATTATTTTCCTGGTGTTCCTCAATTTTGTAATGTCCTTCTTACCCTGCAGTACCTATTGCATTATAGAACTATAGCATGTTGTCCTGAATTTCATTCACACCAGTGGCCAGTGTCACTGGACAACATCACTATTCCATCACTCTTTCCACATGTCCATGCACCCAGAAGGAACTTTGTGCAAATACACTGCCTCAAAGTTTGTCACATTACTCCCACAATTTCTCTGGATGCAGCGTGAGAGGAAAGGACTGGGAAGGAAGGGGGGCAAGCAAAGCAGGGAAGCCCCGGGCAAAAAAAGAGAGAGGTACACTGTGCTGGCATGTACCCCCTCAAAAAGCCAAAGAAATTCTTCTAGCCAAAGAAATCATAGAATCATAGAATCATAGAATTATAGAGTTGGAAGAGACCACAAGGGCCATCGAGTCCAACCCCCTGCCAAGCAGGAAACACCATCAGAGCACTCCTGACACATGGTTGTCAAGCCTCTGCTTAAAGACCTCCAAAGAAGGAGACTCCACCACACTCCTTGGCAGCAAATTCCACTGTTGAACAGCTCTTACTGTCAGGAAGTTCTTCCTAATGTTTAGGTGGAATCTTCTTTCTTGTAGTTTGGATCCATTGCTCCGTGTCCGCTTCTCTGGAGCAGCAGAAAACAACCTTTCTCCCTCCTCTATGTGACATCCTTTTATATATTTGAACATGGCTATCATATCACCCCTTAACCTCCTCTTCTCCAGGCTAAACATGCCCAGCTCCCTTAGCCATTCCTCAAATGTTGGCTGGCGTGACATGGCCCACCATCACTGCAACATGATTTAAAAGCAAGGAATTCTGGTAGCTCTTGTGAGCTATCCATATTCAGCAGTAAGATTTTGGCTCCCAGAAGTTCTCATAAAAAACAGAGGGGTCAGAGGGCAGATGTTTAAAAATCTGGAGTGAAGTATAGTAAAAACTCACAAAGAACTGGGTTTGTCCAAAAGTTGGCTGCAGTAGTAATTGTTGCATATTTCTCAGATTAACTTGGATGTGACCCTCGGGTTTCTGGCAATGCTCAAAACGGGGATTGCATTGTAGTAAAACAGAGAAACATTTTCAGAGAAGGTTTCAATTCAGAGAATTTAGAGGCAGGGCGGAGAACAGAAAGCAGAAGCGCTCACCCTTCTTGGAGCCAGGGATTAAAAAGTGTGAAGACGGGCAAAAAAATTTCTAGCTTCAGAACAGCACAGTGCATTTCCGGAGATAAAGCTTGTGCACTAATAAACTTTCCAGTTGTCACAAGCCGCCTCGTTTTTGTTACAGGAGACCCACGCAGCTACTCCTCTCTAAATTGCTGATCACAGGCCTAGGAGACTTCCAGAACCATGGAGACGCCACTGCCTATCTGCTTCCTTTCAATCTTCATTGTGACAGGTGAGTAGGCTATGCTGAGAAACTTTTGAGGCTAATGGGTTTTCAAGCCTTCTAAGAATAAATAAATAAACTAAGACACAGATGTTTCCTCAACAGAGCAAGCTCAGAATTAAACAAGGCTTCATATACGGCACACATTGAAAACACAAAACTTCACTGAGGGCATCCCCAGAACTGGGAACTGTAACTCCATGAGGAGGAAACTACAGTTCTGAGGATTTGGCATTGGGGATTCAGTACACAAAGTGTTCTTTAAATATCTGGTGGGTACGCAGCTGGAGATAATTTAGTTATGAATGAGTTAGCTGATTAGTATTTGTGCCAGTATATTGCAATGGGGATAGGTATTGGCACTATGTCACATGAAGGGGTGACTTCAGGTTTGCCTACACATTACATTGATTGTACAATCTCTCTTTCTCTCCATGAATAGTTGAGCTGTATACTTGTATTCATATGTCATGTTGAACAAGTGTGGACTTGGTCTGCCTGTGTACACAATGGTTGAGCTGTACAAATATAGAAGAACCACACAACCACTTGTATGGTACATAGAGATGGCATGTATCTTATGGTTACCAGACATCCCAGTTTCCCAGGGACAGTTCCTGGATTTACAAATCTGTCCCTGGACAAAATCTGTCCCCGGAATGTCCCCGGATTTCATTTAATGTCCCCAGATTTCTATGTTAAGTGGTGTAGATTTATTAGTAGGGAATGAATGTTGCATGATTGGTTCAACGGCACAAGACACATCATATGGGGACTTCCGGTGAGGCAAAATGGCGGGTGCCACAGCAGTGAGCAGCTCCTGAAGCCAGCCAGAGCCAACTGTGCTACCAGGCAGGCTCCGGGCTGCTAAGACGGCCACTGCCACCGCCACTGCCGAGGGGGGACTGGGGACATTTTTGGTACATTGCCCTCAAATGATTGTGTAGGAGGTGGCTGATAAACTGATGCTGAAAACAACAATAGACTTTAGGTGACCCCCTTGAACGATTCTGGTTTGCATGTGAATGAGGTTCTCAGGATGGTTCTTCTGATTGGTATGTTTGCTCAGTTGTAGACCATCAGGACTAATTTCATATAGCAGAAGGTAACTGGTTTAGAACATTAGAAGTGCCTGCTGCTGGACTAGAGCAATAGTCCTCTTGATACTATCAGCCCCAGCATCCTTCTGGACTGCCTCTGATGGGTTTTCTTCTGTTGCATTTTGAAATGTCAAACTTTCTAAATTCCCCTGAAACAGAACTTGATGAAGGGTGGTATGCAAACATTTAACAGTGATAAACACACATACACAACAAAGTAAACACAGTCAGATTTAACTTTCTTATTTTCCCTGGTTTTAGGGGCTTCTCTGGAATGCGAGACTTGTGCAGGCGCTGGGAATACCTGCAATGGACCTATGGAAACGTGCTCTCCTGGTTTTGACATGTGTGCTGTTACTCTGTCGGAGGCCAGACTGGGTAAGTGAATGGCACCACCAGGGTCCTGTGGACAGAGAATGGTTCCAAATACTTTCCCAGCTTCCTCTTCCATGGCCAGGACCGGTTTCATCATTCACAGTAGCAGCTCTGCAGCGTAGTAGACCAACGCAACTGGGGCAATAGCTTTGGCTTGATTATCAGGAGTTTGTGTGCCCATCCTGCTCTTTTAGCACAGGGTTACCTTCCCCAATCCTAAAACAGGGAACTAAAAGCTGCTCCTTCAATTTGAGAGAAGTTAACAGCATTGGTGGCCTAGACAGTATGAGGACTAGGACTTTCACACTGGTATTTATTATTATTTATTAAATTTATCTAACACTCTTCACCAGGAGACCACAGGGCAGTTTACAACACAGGACACATAATAAAAGGTCAATACCCCCACATATCAAAAGGCCTTTGATTGATTAACAACCAAAGTCCTGGTTAAAGAGGAATGTTTTCACCTGGTTACCAGGTGAGCTGCCCTGGGGAGAGCAGTCCACAAACGGGGAGCCACAGGTATAAGTAGAGAAACAAATCTAGTTTGTAGTTGCTTTTGTAATTAGGCCACATTCGCAGCATATATTTTAAACACTCTGATAGCACTTTAAACAATTACGGCTCCCCCCGCCAAAGAATTCTTTGCTAAGGTTATGGAGAGTTGTTAGGAGACACCCTCCCTATTCCCCTTCCCCTGGGCTACAATTCCCAGAGTTGCCTGTGCAGAGGGGTTGGTTGTTAAATTGCTCTGGCAATTGTAGCTCTGTGAGGGGAATAGGGTCCCATAACAACTCTCAGCACCCTGAACAAAGTACAAGGGTATCATAGAGCTTCAGATGTATGCCCTGACCTTAGTGCTGATCTCACCCATGAAACAGTAGGAAAATCAAGTAATATCATATTATATCAAGTAAGAGTGCTCTGAAGACATGCGGTAGGCTGGATCCAACGGTAGTCGTTCAAAACAAAACCACCAAGTTGCATCCAACTAAAGTTCATGGCCCTATGGTAGTGATATCCAACCTCCCCACTCACTTAGAAGAGCCTGGATGAGAATAATAGAGGCTATAAATGTCAATTTTCTGGAGCCCCAGTTCCATGCCACCAATTTCTAGCATCCCATCTGTAGTTATCCTTATGCCTCCCTCCTTCCTTTGCCTGATTAGAATGTAGTTGGACCATCCCATCAAGGAGCCAGGATGACTTTCTTCTTAATAACCTATTGCACCACCCTAATGCCTCATTAAAAAGCTCCAGCTAAAAGGATAGCACACTGGTCATCTGGGAAGGACCTCTGTCCTGGACCCTCAGTATCTTCTGCCACCAGCTGGACTTTCCCAACCTAGTGGCCTCTAGATGTTTTGGATTCCAGCTTCCATCAGCTCCAATCATCAGGGTTGATGAGAGTTGAAGTTCAGAAATATCTGGAGGACACCAAGTGGTGGAAGACTGCAATAGGCTTGATCGACCAAGGAAAGTGAAATGACTATTGCTCAAGATACTGAGAAGTAGGGTCAACACCACTGTGATTCTTTTTCACACATCCTGTTCTTCTTTTAATGCTTTCAGGAATGAAGATGAACTCCGTTGTGAAACACTGTGCGCAATCCAAATCCTGCAATGATGGCACCTCCATCATCAATTTGGGCAAGACAGGAGAAATGCTGAGCCAAGTGTTTTGCTGCGTTGGAGCCAAGTGCAAGACAATGACCCCCACCTGTATGTTGCTGCCATGCTCCTCTTGCCTTTCCTCACCCTTATCTTACTACTTTTCTTTTCTTTTCTTTTCTTTTCTTAAACAGAAACAACAATCAAAACCTAATTCCTCTATTCCTTCACTCTCACAATGCTCCTGTTTAATCCAATGAACTCAGTATTGGTGCATTTCATTTATTTATTTCTGTTCAATTTAATAATGGCAGGAAAAACCCCATGTACAAGGAGCCCTCCCAATTCCGTAGGGTGAGTTTTGGGATCATTCTTCTGCCCCTTGAGAATTGTATCCCTTATTCAAGAAGCAAGAGCCCCCTCAAGTCCAATTTTAAGGGTTGTCAACCTTTGGGCACCAGTGGGCATATCTGGAAATTTTAGGAAGTGCCATGGATGACAGGAATGGAATGTCACAAAATGGCTGCCATTGCACAAAATGGCAGCTGCATCGCAAAGAGCAGATAAAGCGACAGACCACAGGATAGTGCAGATGTGTACCACCCACCATCCATGGGGGGAAAACAACACCACCCATAGCAGCTATCATTAGGTATATTCATAGAGAGAAACTCATCACAAAGAAGTGAAGGCAAGGTGGTTGCCTGATCCTCGGATCCTATGACATATTGCCATGTTTACGGAGGCATGTTTAATGTAGGAGAGGCTGAGCGAGTACAAACAGGAACCATGCAAAAATCGCAAACCGTCTTCTTTGGGTTCTGGAGAAGACATTTAAAGAGATTTTTTTATGGGCTCCAAATGAGATACTGGCAGGCACATTGGAATGTGTGAGCCTCAGGTTGACAGCCCCTGCTGCATTTAAATTTAGCTTGCCAGTCATGAGCAAAGTGAGGAATGGTTTGGAAACAACCCTGTTACCCCCTCAAATGTTCTGACCCACTGAAACAGAATTATAAAATGTCTGGTCAAACAAGTGTGTGACATTGTCTTCCTGATTATCTTGGTGCTGTTTTTCTGTCATCCCAAATGTATGCAGTGACACCCACAAGAAGCAAACCAAATGGGAAGTTTTGCCCAGCCTGCTACGCTATGAACAGTGAATGTGAGGAGGAATTGGTTCCATGTAATGGAGAGGAGAACTACTGCCTTCATGTTTCTGGAACTACAGACCTAGGTACCTAAACACATATGTATATACAGAAGCAAATCTATCACAGAAACTCATACGGACCATTCTTGTTTTCCCATCCCAAACAGTGTAGCACCCAGTATCTCAGGCATCGCCAACATTTTTGGACTTGCTTTAAAAAAAGGGGGGAAAAGAATGAAAACTCAGAGTCTGGGAAACCTATCCAGGGACACTACTGGAGACCTTCACAGGTGCCATGGCACTCACGAGGGCCAGGCTGGCAAGGCCTGATGTATCTGGGCTGGGATCGCAGTCCATGTACTGGTGGCTTCGAGACTAGAGTACTGCAATGCACTCTGTGTTGGGCTGTCCTGGGGTGTGATTTAGAAGCTCCAGAGGGAGCATAATGCAGCAGCTGGGCTGCTGATGGGGACAGACGGCTGGCAGCAAGTGATACCTCTGATGAAACATTTCCACTGTCTGCCCATACACTTCAGGTCGAAGGATCTTATATTTGGTCTAGGACACCTCAAAAGCCTCTTCTATCCCAGCTCACCACTGAGATCCTGTGGAGGAGAGTTGCTAGTTGTGCCCCATGATTCAGAAACCTGATTGAGGCTGGATCTACGTTGGTCTTCTAAATGTCATTGAATAAAACATTCTATAATGCTTAATGGGCAGTTTTCCATTGCCAGTGGCTCGCAGCTGTACAGCGCCCTCTGGTGTCACATTTTAATGATGCATTTTTTTAACGTTATAAGTGTAGATCTGCCCTGGCTTCAACTAAAAGATGGGCATTTAGTATTGCCCAGCGGTGGAGCAAGCATATTGGAGCGGGGCCAGCCGCCTGCGGGGGTGGGGCCAGCCACCCGTGGGGCCTCTGAGGAGTCTGCCTGCCTCCTCCCACTCAGCCACCCTACAACTTAGGGGGAGGCGGCTGGTGGACTGTTAGAGCCTGCGGGCACCCAAGCCCAAGCCACCGAGTCACTCCCAGGAGAGACACATGGCTTGGGCGTGGGTCCCGTGGTGAATGCCTCCTGGCAGTTTGTCACACCCCCCCCAGTGGTGACACCTGGGTCAGCTCGCCCCCCCTTCCTCCTCCCCTGGTATTGCCTAGTCCAGTACAGAATCAGCAGGCATTCTAACATTCAGAAGCCGTTTTTAAAAATGTCAACAGTCCTACTTTTAAGATGAGCCAGCCATTTCTTAACTGTTATGAACTGGATTTTGGTATGGGGAGATGCCCGGTGGCATTTTGACGAGGTTGGCATCAGGCGGACGTGGCGACAAGCCTTGCAAGCGTGAACCGTACTGAGTCCACAAGAAAATGTCACGTGGAAGTTGGGTGTGATAGCTTTGGTCCTCTCTGCCATGCACAAAATCAGGAGAGATTGGACTTCTCTCAGTTCAATTTGTATCCCATCACCATAGGAAAGGGGTAGATGGCTATCACAGTGCATCACATATTGTTGACTGGCAATCTTCTGCAACCCTCTCTTTAGGAACATTAGCTGTTAAGACCACCATGAAGGGCTGTACGAACTCTCCAACCTGTGAGGAACTGAAAGAACATTCCGGCTCTATATCTGGGATCACTGTTACTTCCTTAAGCAGTTGCAGGCCAGCTGGCAGAACCTCTGGAGGCCACAGGATCGTTCCAGGATCATTTGGACTCTTCCTTGCAGCCCTTGCTGGCCTCCAGTTTGTGATGCACCTCCCATGATTTCGCCCCCTAGGGTGTCTGGCTTGAGGAATTCCTTGCTGCCGCTTGCTTGCTTGCATATGCAGACTATAGGCTTTCCAGAGCTCTCACTGACCTCAGCAAACACCAGGGATAGGGCACCAAATATGGGCCTTCTAGACCTCTCTATGTGGCCCTTTGCTCCCTAACCTTCTTGAGTGTTTTTGTCAGTCTGGAATGAACTTAGCTCAAATACAGCCGCAACACATGGCTAATAAGTATGGTAAATGTATTATTAGTTGTAATAAAAAAAATCCTTCCAGTAGCACCTTTAAGACCAACTAAGTTAGTTCTTGGTATGAGCTTTCGTGTGCAAGCTTGCACACGAAAGCTCATACCAAGAACTAACTTAGTTGGTCTTAAAGGTGCTACTGGAAGGATTTTTTTTATTTTGACTATGGCAGACCAACACGGCTACCTATCTGTAACTGTTATTAGTTGTAGTTAGAATATAATCCAAAATTTACAATTCATAAACATCGTTATATAATGTATGTATAAGTCCATAAACAAGAAATAATCAACGTAATGAATTGCTGTCAGGGAACACCACGACGCAGGCAGAATCCCTTTCAATAGATAATGTCCAACAGTATTGCACTGGTGGTTGCTCCCGTGTGTAGAATTCAATAATGAATAGCAAACAAGCAGAACAGTGTTTCTGGATTAAATCAACTGTTTCGAGAATGAATCTTCATCAGCTAATAATAAAATTAAATACGTTACATACAATGTATGAAAACAAAAATAGTAGCGACCAACCTGAATATTAGATAATAAATAAAAAATGAACAAATGTGGAATACATACCAAATAATTTGTAATAAATTATCAATTCAGGTAAATGTGATACTTATAGACCAGTGCTAACTGGTATAGCCAACTGATGCTGGTAATACAGATGTATTGAACTTTTAAGGCTGTATCAAATAACACGCAGTTAAAGGAAATTTAAAGGTACAGTGTATCAAATTTGGCATCACAACGCAAAGTAAAACCATATGTCACAGACTTTAAATGAAATGGAATGAACTTAGGGCCTGATGTGCACAGCACAGCAATGCATACATTAGGTGGGCGTGTACATATATTACATATATTACATGTATTCATGAAAAAATGCCTTGTATTAGGGAAAATTGCTTGTAAAAAAAGGTGTATATTGGGAAAACAGCATACAAAAATGTGTATAATGGTCAAAACTGCATACAAAAATGGCTATATTAGGAAAAGCTTTCATAAGCATGCAAATAAATTTGCATGTGTTTTGTTGTTGCTGCTGCTGTAAATGCAAACTGCTATGGCAATGTGGAGAACAGAATTAAAGATTGGGAAAATGAGAAACAGATTGGTCTGCCACCTGCTTTTGTGGAAATTTCCCTCATGATTTAGAACTTTGGAGCTTGGAGTCTTTGGGCAGGAATATTGAGAAGGAAAAAATGCGACACTTTTGGTTTCCATCACGGTGTTCCGTTGTGCCAGAAGTGGTTAGTCATGCTGGCCACATGACCCAGAAAGCTGTCTGCGGACAAACACCGGCTCCCTTGGTCTGGAAGTGAGATGAGCGCCGCAACCCCATAGTCACCTTTGACTGGACTTAAACATCCTGGGGTCTTTGACCTTTTTATTTTTAACCAGCGGTTAAGTACACACCATATAGTTAAAGGGCACACACACAAACACACACACAAAATCCTGGGAACTATAGCTTAGTCATCCCAGAGCTACAACCCCTAGCACCCTTAAACAAATTAAAGTTCCTAGGATTCTTTGTGAGATTCCTGCATTGCAGGGGTTTGGACTAGATGATTCCTGGGTCCCTTCCGACTCTGTGATTTAGAACTCCATGATTCTATGATAATTGTGCAATTTAAGCAGTGCAGTTTAAATGTGGAAATGTTTCCCTAGCCCTGCATATTTGGCCTACACTCCTGCTCATCAGTTAATATTTCTTTTCCCTGTATACAAACCTGGGCAAAGTGCAAAGGACATGGAAGAATCTATTCTATGAGGACCAGGGCGGATGGAACTGCATTTCTGGTTTTTGGATAACTTGGCCATCCCCTCCCCTCCCCCGCCCTGCCCCCCAACCCCCCCCCCCAGTTCTTCTGCAAGATAGCATTCAGTGCATTCACATGTGACAAATATTGCATTATGTTTCCTGATTATAGTGCTAGTGTTCCTGTCTCATTCAATAATGCTCTTCTCAGCACTGGAAAACTTGTTGCATTATGGAACTGTGGCATTTTGTCCTGAATTTCATTCCCACCAATGGGCATCCTATGGTGCAACAACGAACATCATTGGACGACATTGCTTCTTTCACTCTTTCCACACATGCATGTTTCTGTCCCCCCATGAAAATATCAGAAAGGAATGCTATGCTGATACGGCGCCTTCATTAAAAAAAATAAAATACTCCCACAATTTTCTGAATTAAACGAATTCATTTTTTTCTGGAATCAACCTAGCAAACTACATTTCACTAGTTTTCTGGGCTTTTGTGGCCCATGAAAGCTCAAATATAATGTGAAAAGCAACAGTTGACAAGCTGTAGTTAAAAGTGTATTGTTGATCACTTCTCTCTCTCTCTCTCTTTAATAATAATAATTTTAATCAACGTTGGCTGATGTGACATGGCCCACCATCACTGCGACATGGTTGAAAAGCAAGGACTTCTGGGAGCTCGTGGGAGCTATTCACATCCAGCAGTAAGGCGTCGGGTCTCAGGTGTTCTCATGAAAAGCAGGGAGGGCAGGGAATGGTTCTTAAAAAGTCTGGACTGAAGTATAGCAAAAATTCACAAAACTGGGTTTGTCCAAAAGCTGGCTGCAGTGGTAGTAGTCATAGGAGCCAACTCCTTGGGGCTGGGGGCGTCTTTGCCTCCCAATAAAATATTTGAGGGGCCCACACACCCCAAGTTAATGGATATTGCCATTGAAATGGTGTGTGTGTGTGTATGAGTGAGTGATCTCATGTGATCAATTATGTGGGGTGGGGCTTACCTGCCCCCCAATTTTATTCAAATTGGCACCCCTGATTGTTGCTGCATATTTCTCACATTCACTTGGATATGACCCTCGGGTGTTTGGCAATGCTCAAAATGTTGATTGCATTGCACGAAAATAGAGAAACATTGGTATAGATTTCTCAGTTGACTTTCAACTTTGGCAGCAGGACAGAGAATAGGATTATTATTTTTTTAAAGTGCCCTTGCCCTTTCTGGGAACTGTTTGCTCAACTTTGTAGAACACCCTCAGCTGAGTCACACAGAGCCAGTGGCTTTGCTAGATACAGAAGAGCACTTTGTGCTTATAAAGACATGGTTTGTAGCCCACAAAAGCTTCTGCCCTAATAAACTTTTTTTTTAGGTGTCATAAGCCTCATTTTTGTTATAGGAAACCCCCGTGGCTACTCCTCTAGAAATTGCCGGTCCCAGGCCAGGAGACCTCTAGAATCATGGAGACCCCACTGCCTATCTTCCTCCTTTCTGTTTTCATCACTACAGGTGAGTAGATAATGCTAAGAAACCATTGAGGCTAATGGGTTTACAAGCCTTCCAAGAATAAATTAATTGCTACATCTCTTAAGAAAGGTCCATAGAAATAGAAATAGGCTGTGTACACGTCATACATTTAGAGGGTGCTGGGAAATGTAGTTCTGTGATGGGGAAACTACAGTTCTGAGAATTATTTGGGGAAAGTGCACACTTGAAATGTGCTTACATGCCTGCCGTTTTTTTGCAGTCTGAGATATTTGAGATCTGAATGATTAGTATCTGTGCCAGTGTATAGCCATAGGGATAGTATTGGCACTGTGTCACATGAGGAGTTGCTCGTACATTATATTCATCGAGTGCACAATCTCTCTCTGCACACACAAATAGTTGAGCTGTACACTGTATAGCAATCCACATGCCATTTCTAACACATCCAGGTGATACTTTTTCTTGAGAGCCAGTGTGGTGTAGTGGTTAAGAGCAGTAGTAACGTAATCTGGGGAACCGGGTTCGCGTCTCCGCTCTCCACATGCAGCTGTTGGGTGACCTTCGGCTAGTCACACTTCTTTGAAGTCTCTCAGCCCCACTCACCTCACAGAGTGTTTGTTGTGAAGGAGGAAGGGAAAGGAGATTGTTAGCCGCTTTGAGACTCCTGAAGGGGAGTGAAAGGCGGGATATCAAATCCAAACTCTTCTTCTTCTTCTTCTTTACCCTGTTTTTAGGGGCCTCTCTGGAGTGTGAGATTTGTGAGGGCCTTGGGCACTCTTGCAGTGGGCCTACGAACAGATGCCCCCCTGGTTTCGACAGATGTGCCGTTATGCTGTCAGAGACTACAGTGGGTAAGTCCATGGCAAAAGCTCAAGGACCGCCTCTTTCCATACAAACCTACTCAGTCCCTGAGATCATCTTCTGAGGTCCTCCTTCATGTGCCTCCTCCTTGAGAGGTCTGGAGGATGTTGTCATGGGACTGCCAAGGAACGCCTTTGAGTTGGGGGGAAGAGAAGAGTCAGCGCGGGTATAGTCAGAAGGAGACAGAGAGGAAGTGACGGAAGGGGGAGAAGAAGAGAGCCAGGAGGTAGGAAGGCTCTCCGATGCTGAAGCAGAGCCCCAGCACCGCACAGGGAGTTCAGGAACAGACAGAGAGCCTATGCCTGTGCCTTTGGCACAGTAAAGGAGAGGGTTAAAGCGCAGGGATCAGAGACATCCCCTGCCTTTTCTGTTGGAGGAGAAGCAGGAGAAGACCACTCCCCGAATCTGAACCGGACGATTTGGATGCATGATTGTACTGTGCTGCTAGTACATATGTAAAATAAAGAACTGTAACTATCTTTCTGAGTGAGCAGAGGGTGCTTATTGCAAAGAGCATACACAAACCATCACAGGTGTCAGTGCAAGAATGGGCCTTTTCTGCAGTGGCTCCCCATCTGTGGAATGCTCTCCCCAGGGAAGTTTGCCTGGCGCCTTCATTACACACCTTTAGGCTCCAGGCAAAAGCATTCCTTTTTAACCAGGCCTTTGGTTGATCCTATGCCCTTTTAAAATGTGGCTCTTTTTTTGGGGGGGGGGTGTTATTGGGTTGTTGTTTTTATTTTGATTATATATACAGTGGAACCTTGGTTCTCGAATGGCTTAGTTGGCGAGCAAATCGGCTCCCAAACACCAAAAACCCGGAAATAAATGTTCCTCTTTTCAAATGTTTTTCGGAAGCCAAACGTCCAACGCAGCTTCTACTTGAGTGTAGGAACCTTCTGCAGCCAACTGGAAGCCTTGGTGTTTGAACATTTCAGAAGTCAAATGGACTTCTGGAACGGATTATGTTGGAGAACCAAGGTACCACTACATTGTGGGTTGTTGTTTTTTTAATCTGTTCTGTGAACCGCCCTGAGACTTCCTGGTATAGGGCAGTATAATAATAATAATAATAATAATAATAATAATAATAATAATAATAGCTAGAAAGGAGACTCTGACTAAACATTAGGAACAACCTTCTCATGGTAACAGCTGTTTGACAGTGGAATGGGTTACCCCAGAAGGTGCTGGTCTCTCATCCACCGGAAGTTTTTAAACAGAGGTTGGATGGTCATCTGTCAGGGACTCTTTAGCTGAGATTCCTGCAATGCAAGTGGTTGAACTAGATGGCCCCAGGGAGTCCCTTCCAACTCTACAGTAATATGATTCCATGGCACTAACTGCCCCCCAAAGGGGAATGAATCCAGAATCTTCCCAGTTTCGTCTTGCATAGGCTGGACTGGCTTCATTCTTCACACTAACTCCACAGAGTAGGAGTCTAAGCCAATTGGGGCAATTGCTTTGGTTTAATTATGAGTGGGGTTATGTGTCCTTGATGCCCCCATTAGCACAGGATTTCCTTATAGCTCCCTGAATTTCAGAATACAAAGGCTTCTGCTCAGCATGAAACACGAAAAGAAAAGCCGTTTCCCCAACTTGAGAGACATTAGCAGTAATTGTAGCCTAGACAGCCTGGGGACCAAGACATTCTCTGTGGTATAAGTAGAGGGACAAATCTAGTTTTGTAGTTAGTTTTGGTTTCGGACTTTAAAAAAAAGAGCTATGGAACAATATTGTATCAAGTAAGGTTGATCCAAACGTGTAAAGTGGGCTTTATCCAGTGATGTTTATTTGAAGTGGACCCATTAGATTGTGTATCCTGCTAAAATTAATGGACCTAAATTAGTCATGTCCATTCATTTCAATAAGTCTACTCTCAGTAGGAGTAACACTGGATTAAAATCCACTGAAGTTAGTGGGCAACAGCTCTTCTCCACAGTACTTCTCAACTATATCTGAAGAGGATGGATGGAAATAATAGAAGGGGTAGATTTAAATTATCTGGAACCTCAGTTCCATGCCACTAACATCTGCCATCCCAGGTGGAATTATTGCATTGTCTCCCTCCCACCTTATCACAAATGTAATTTGACCTTCCCTGCAAGGAACAATAATGGCATTCCTCTTAATCTAAGAGGATGGATTATGCCGAAATGGCAAAAATGTCCGGAAGAATCAGGAAGACTAAATTTTAATAAGGAATGGGGGAAATTTATAATTTATCTTAAAAACTATTGTAAACAGTTAAAACCATTAGTAGGATTGGAATAACACTTGTAGTTTAATGGTGAATGTTGGACATAATGGAGATGCAAAAGATTTGGATTATTATAAGAGATGCAGGAGGAAATGATTAACAATAGGACCCACAAAGGGAAGGAGGGAAGTCCAGGAGATTCTTTGGAATCTTGGTTTTTTTGTTGTATGTTGGATATGTGATTGAAAAAATTTAATCTGAAAACCAAATAATTTTTTTTAAGTAATTGCTTTCCTCCTAATGACCTGGTGGGCCACCACAGTGCCTTATAAGGAATGCTCCATGATGTCACATGGGACATAGGGGAATGACTTCATTCTGAGATCCTTGATATCGTCTTCCATCAGCTGGGGCAGAGGGCCTTTCCCAACCTGGTGTCCTTCAGATTTCCTGGACCAACTTCCATCATCCCCAGGCAGCATGGCCAATGACCAGGGAGGATGGTAGCTGCAGTTCAGAAACCCCAGGTTGCAGAAGGCCACAATAGTGAGAACTGGGCTCTATGGACCAATGATCCAATTCACATGAAGTGACATGACACTTACCAAGGATGCTGAGAAGTAGGGTCAATACCATCGTGGTCCTTTTTCAGACATCCTGTTTCCCTTTTGATGCTTACAGGAACAAAGTTGAAGGCCATTGTGAAGAGTTGTGTGCCATCCAGTGCCTGCGACAATGGCGTCACCGTCCTCAATATGGGCCAGACAGGAAGAGTAGTGACCCAAGTTTTCTGCTGTGTGGGGGACGAGTGCAGGACGATGACCCCCACCTGTATGTTGCTGCTGTTCTCCTCTTTCCTTTCCTCTCTTTATCTTACAACCTTTAATTAGTTTTCTTTAAAAACAGCAAACAACCGAACCCTAAATCTGTCCTATTCCTCTGCTCCTTGACTCACACCACACTCCAGTTTAATGAGCTCACATTGGTGTACTTCATTTATTTATTTGCAGCCCATTCAAAAACAGCAGGGGAATCCCTAATGCACAAGGAGCCCTCACAATTCTATACAATTAGTTTTTAAAAATCTTTCTTCTTTGCCCCCTGGGAATTGTATTTTTTATTAGAGAAGAACGAGCTCCCTCTATATCTATTGTAAGAATTGTCAATCTTTTTGGGGGGCAGTGAGCATACTCAGGACTTGGGAAAGGGACATGGGTGACAGCCATAAATGGCTGCCATAGGGATGTGGACTGGCACAAAATGGCCTCCTTGGAAGAGGCATGGTATGACACAAAATGGCAGCCACAAAGGGAGCATACCACAAAATGGGACAGACATGCCCCCACCGCTCCATTGACAGGGAAAAGGATGGAAGGGAGGGAGGCTATCTGATCCTTGGATCCAATTACATGTGGAGATGTTTAAGGAAGCATGTTCAATGTAGGGAAGGCTGAGCCAGTGCAAGCAGGAACCAAGCAGAAAATCCAAACAGTCTCTCCTGTCTGTGGGTTTCTGAGGAGATATTTACAGAGTCCTTTTGGGGCACCATAGGAGATGCTGGCAAACACTTCAGCCCTTGTGAGTACCAGGCTGACCACCCCTGCTGTATTTGAATTGATAAATGACACAATTTGAGGTCTAAAGCAAAAACAACTGGTACACCTTTTATTAAAGTCCTCACCTCTTTCCAAAATTTGTACGCTTGTTTTACAAGACCGCAACATGTGCCAGTAGGCCCCATTAATTTAATACTTGAAGAAAGTCTTGGAGATGGCCTCTTTCCCCCTCAAATATTCTGAATTGAACTCATAATTGGTGAACGCCTCCACCCCACATGAGGAACTTAGAAACTGGCTGCTCAAACAGGGGCTCAAACTGTGTTTTTCTTTCATCCCAAATGTATGCAGTGACGCCCGCAAAGCCAAAGCCGAATGGCAAAGTTTGCCCAGCCTGCTATGCTCTGCACAGTCTTGAGTGTGAGGAGGAGGAAGAGGTCAAATGTTCTGGGGATGAGAACTATTGCCTTGCCTTGTCTGGGACTACAACTGCAGGTAGCTGAATGCATAAGCATATGCAGAAGCAAATCTACACTCCACACAACAACTCAGACTGGTCTTTATTATTTCACTACTTCAGTCAGTACTGCTACATTCTGAAAGGTACCCCATACCTCAGAGGTCACCAGCCCTTTTGGACCAGTGCATACATTTTGAGAGAGTGCTGGAGTGCCAGTCACAAAATGGCTGCCATGGAGTAGGCATGGCATAAGACAAAATTAGAGAGACAACCATCCCCAACGACCTTATATTTACCATGGGAAGTCAGCTATGTCCTGCTGGTCTTTGTTATGGTGATCACACACACACATGTTGTTGCTGTCTCATAAAAACAGCAAGCATTCCGCAGTACCAGGGACTACATGCAGGTCTTGCCATAGGAACATTTCTAATTGGGGATTTGTCCAATATCTCCCCATGCCCCTCTCTCCATGGTTTTTTCCTGAAATGGCTGCAGCCAACCAGCAAGAGAGAGACAAAGGAAAAACTGATTTGTCCGATCTCTCCTGCTCTCTCACTGGTTCAATCTTCCTTTCTCCCTGCATATCTGCTGCCCAAAATGGCTGCTTCTGACCAACAAAGCACAAACAAGCAAGGATGTAAAGAAGTGGGCAAACTCTTGATGTTTGGATATCTGAATCTGCAAAGTGTATAGCAAGGGACAGTCATAATTATTTACATTCCAATAAGTGAATTTTCACATAGTGTGAGGGGATAGCAGAACCTGAGTCTATACAAGATAGACACACCATTCTAATTTCACAGAAATTATTTAGAGGAGCACCTGCACTTTTGCTCCATAACTTTCTTTCTATGAGGGCTAGATACTTCTTTTTAATAAATAAATAAATGAAAGCTGGTTTCAGAGCTGTTACCACATAAAATAAAGTACATTCTCAAGAGACTACACCATAAGATGCTACATCAAAAACAACCTGTTACCAAAAAATGTAAAATAATTTTGTTTTGTTATGAATACCAAACAAACCCATATTTAATCAGGAATTGCCATCCTGTCATATATGTAACAAATGGTCATGAAATGGAAGCAAAAACCATAGATTTAGCTACACCCAAAGATATTCTTCATTTATGAGTCAATTTTTCAGAAAGAATGATAAACATTACTTTTAAAAACCATTAAAACTAAAACTAAAACTGAAGGGCTCCTTCCAGCCCCATGATATGGCCAAACAAGCAGCTACTAATAGAAAAATTATAAGTGGTTTACATATTCAGTCTGTATTTGACCCATCAAAAATTGATAAACAACACAATTTGATGTCTAAAGCTAAAACTACCAGTACACCTATTATTTCAGAAATTTCCTGCCTCACCTCTTCTCCAAATTTGTACGCTTGTTTTACAAGGCCACAACAATCCTTGAATTCTAATCCTTGAATTAATGTGGAGGGCAAAAGATTTTGGATGGCGCTTTGATGACATCATGCAGAGTGGGCAACAAATTTGCATGTATGATCAGTGCACAGCCCGCAATAAAGCACTGTGGAAACAGAGTGTGATAGCCTCATCCCTCTCTGTCACACACAAGATCAGGAAAAGATGGATCTAGATCCCTACCTCCTCCCATCTTCTCTCAGTCAATACCGTAGAAGATGGGTATGTGGTTATCACAATTCATCATATATTTCCCTGGTATTGATTGTTGACTGGTGATCTTCTGCAATTCTCTCTTTTAGGAGCCTTAGTTGTTACAACGATCATGAAGGGCTGTACGAACTCCGCAACCTGTCAGGAACTGAACGAGCATTCCGGCTCTTTCTCTGGGATCAGTGTTGTCGCCTTAAGCAATTGCAAGCCAGCTAACAGCTCTGGAGGCCACGGGATCATTCCAGAATCATTTGGACTATTTTTTGCAACCCTTGCTGGGCTCTTGTCTGTGATGCACCTTCCAAGATGGGGCTAGAAAGCCCACTGCCTTCTCAGGGCTCTTCTCGGCCACTTCTGGGCTCCACAGATTTTGCCCCCTGGGGCAGAGGCTGGGCTGTCGTGACCCTTGCTTGGGGCTCTTGGAACCTATGAGGACTGTAGGCTTTTCAGAGAAGACAAACCTTCAGCCTACACTAGGGTTAGGGAGCCACACTTACGAGGACCAATTGTCTCCTCTCTCTATTTCAGCCTCGGGACTCCCCCCCACGTCACTTCCCTCACCAACTGTGCTTTGCAATCTTCTCTTCTCTTCTCTTCTCTTCTCTTCTCTTCTCTTCTCTTCTCTTTTTATTAAAGATTTTCTTGGGTTACAGAAGTACATGCATCATCTCTAGTTTCAGATCATAAAGTCTTTTTTACAGTTCATTTATATTTGATGTGAGACTTTGATGTTGTGTGTGGTATAAGGTTGGGGAACAAGATAGGTAGGGAGAGAGAGGGGTAGTCAGTTTTTATTCTTTTACATAATGTAAGTGCAATGTTTTTGTGTCCATGTCATGTTGGGTAGGTTCTTTTTCTATCCATTTAATAATTTCCATCGGCAGTGAGAGAGGTTGGGGGTGGGCAGGGCCTGGCTGGGTGACCTTCAGTTGATTGCAGTGGGTTTATTTGTGAGAGGGTAGGGTTGTTGGGTCAAGTTAGCCATATCAGTTTGCATGCTGTCAGTGGGTTTATGTTGTCGTCTTGTTGGGCTGTGTGTAGCAAAGGGGAGTCTCACCGGGGTGAAGACATCCTTTTCTTATTTGTCCCTGTGTCTGTTTCAGTCCACACCCAGCCCAAAGTGCACATCAAGATACCCAAAACATTACTAAGTTCCTCCTCTGGGCTCTGAGCCTAACATCCTGATTCCTACAGACAAGGATACCATCAAAACTAAGCCCATTAGTGTATTAAAGCAGGCATATAGGAACATCTATGAGATTATAGCTATAGCAACTTCCAATTAATTAATTGCCAAGAGGGCTTAAGCACAGCTTCCAGAGCAGTTCAGCTTTGATACAACACAAGCCTTCCCTTGCCTGATTCAGATATCACTTTAAACAGCCTTGTCTGCCTCCAAAGAATCCTGGGAATTTAGCTTTGTTAAGAGTGCTGGGGGTAGTGTGGAGCTAGTTTTCAGAGGGCTTTGTCCAACAATCCCACTTCCCAAGGAACTCTGGGAATTGCAGGGCAATTGCTGTGCCTGCAATTTGCAGATAACTTTATCAGGAAATAAGCATGGTAGGAGATGAAGTTACTGGGCATACCAACAAATTGCTGGGCCTGAATGGTATTGTTATAAGAAAAACTGCTCCCTTTGCCTTGTGGGGTATTCCAGAGCCCATGCAGAGTCCTTAAGTGGGTTCCCTATACGTAGGAGAAAATAGCAGAGGCCAACCAGATTATATTGAAAAGCAAAGCGGCTAGTAAGCCTGATCTTTCTTCATGGAACTGTTGCAGCAGGGTCCCCACTCACCACATGCAGGAGGGAGGAGAACCCTGAACAATGGTGCACAAGCCCTTATATAGATTTTTGAAATTGCCCACCCTGTAGCCCAAGACCACCCCCTAAAACATCATACATACATCACAGAAGGAGGCGGTCTACAGCAGAAACCCTGTTTGCCAGAATACCTGATAATGGTCACTCACTGCATTACCAGGGCAGCCTGGCCATTCTTTTGTGATGCTTAATACTTTAGCTCCTGAATCCAGGTCACAGGCTCACTCTATTCCTGCACAAATATGCCCTTAAGACAGGATTTGCAAGCAAAAAGACATTGGGAAAGCTTTCCCCATTTGCCTCCCTTACTGTAGAGGAATATTTGAGGTCACTGGGAGAGTCAAAATGGCTTCAGGATAGCTCTCCCATACTATTTCAGGCACATGGTTCATATATTTAGACATGTGTGCATTTATGAATATTTATTCTACACTTGAGACCTTAAATTTCTTATAACAGTATCCACTTGAGAGGTTTGTTTTTTTTTAAAACCCTCAGATGTGAATATTGTCATATGAACTGCCAATACCGTAATGCCTTTATACAATTCATACTAGGGGTACTGTATACAGCTGGGGGTCACTGCGTTGCACGGCACTGCAATGGGTGCCAACCATAAATTAAAGAACAGAGCCTTAACAACAAATAAATAGGTAAACGGCTGCTTAATGATTCATTGCTGGTAAATTCCCCTGGTTGATGACTTTGTCATATGCAAATATGCATTATGCAAGTTTCGGGTTGCACAACTCAGTATTTGACTTTGCAGTGCTCTGTTGCCGTACAATTTAATTATGGGTCTATGATACCAATGTGAATATTTTTAGCCATTTTAGGGAGATTAATGGCACAATGTGACTGAAGGGCAGAAAGGACAATTAAAGCCATCGTCACGGGCCCTTCTCAGGGTGATCCTATTTTTGCAGACTATGGGAACATCCCTATGCACATATGAGCCAACTCCTAGGGGCCAAGGTCCCTTCATCCACCATAAAATATTTGAGGGGACAAGGGGTGAGGGCAAACTTGATCGGCATTGCCATTCAAATGGTGTGCATGAGCCACCATTTGAATGGCAATGGGGCTTACCTGCCCCCCAATATTTCATTCACGTTGGAGCCCCTGCTTTTGTGCATCCACCACACATTTAAAGCACAACTTCCCAAGGAATCCTGGGAACTGTAGTTTGTGAGGGATACTGGGAGCTGTTGCTCTGTAAGGAGCAACTACAGTTCCCAGGATTCCTTGGGGGGAGTCATGTGCTTTAAATATTCATTGGATGTGCTTTAAATGCATGGTGAGCAGGTTTGAGTTGGTGGCAATTGACCAGGAAAGAGATCTTTGACTAGGACTCAATATCTTGACTTTAAGAAAGCCGACTTCATAAAACTTAGGGAAGTGCTGGGTGAGATCCCATCGACAGTAATACTAAAAGGAAAGGGAGTTCATGATGGCTGGGAGTTTGTTAAGAGGGAGATAGTAAAAGCACAACTTCAGGCAATACCAATGAGACGGAAACATGGAAGGTGCCTAAAGAAGCCAGGGTGGCTATCTAAAGCACTTTTAACTGAGTTAAGATTAAAAAAGGGTGTGTACAAAAAATGGAAAAGGGGGGAAACCACCAAAGAGGAATTCAAACAAATAGCCAGCACATGTAGACACAAAGTCAGAAAAGCTAAAGCACAAAATGAACTCAGGCTTGCGAGAGAGGTTAAAAGCAACAAAAAAGGTTTTTATGGGTATGTCCGTAGCAAAAGGAAGAACAAAGAAACAGTGGGGTCACTCAGAGGAGAAGATGGTGAAATGCAAACAGGGGACACAGAAAGGGCTGAACTCCTCAAGGCCTTCTTTGCCTCAGTCTTCTCCGATGAAGAAAACAATGCCCGACCTGAAGAATTTGGAGCAAATGATTCAGCAGAGGAAACACAGCCCAGAATAACTAAGGAGATAGTACAAGAATACTTGGCTAGTTTAGATGTATTCAAGTCTCCAGGGCCAGACGAACTGCATCCAAGAGTATTAAAAGAACTGGCAGATGTGATCTAAGAACCACTGACAGTCATCTTTGAGAATTCCTGGAGAACAGGCGAAGTCCCGGCAGACTGGAGGAGGGCAAATGTTGTCCCTATTTTCAAAAAGGGGAAAAGAAAGGACCCAAATAATTACCGCCCAGTCAGTCTGACATCAATACCAGGGAAGATTCTGGAGCAGATCATTAAGCAAACAGATCATTAAGAAGCTGGTAAAATGCAGTCTTGACTATGCTACCACTCAGTGGATTTGTAACTGGCTGACTGACCAAACCCAAAGGGTGCTCATCAATGGTTCCTCTTCATCCTGGAGAAGAGTGACTAGTGGGGTGCCACAGGGTTCTGTCTTGGGCCCGGTCTTATTCAACATCTTTATCAACGACTTGGATGATGGACTCAAGGGCATCCTGATCAAATTTGCAGATGACACCAAACTGGGAGGGGTGGCTAACACCCCAGAGGACAGGATCACACGTCAAAACGACCTTGACAGATTAGAGAACTGGGCCAAAAAAACCAAGATGAACTTTAACAGGGAGAAATGTAAAGTATTGCACTTGAGCAAAAAAAATGAGAGGCACAAATACAAGATGGGTGACACCTGGCTTGAGAGCAGTACATGTGAAAAGGATCTAGGAGTATCTAGATCAAGGGAAGTAATAGTGCCACTGTATTCTGCTCTGGTCAGACCTCACCTGGAGTACTGTGTCCAGTTCTGGGCACCACAGTTCAAGAAGGACACTGACAAACTGGAACGTGTCCAGAGGAGGGCAACCAAAATGGTCAAAGGCCTGGAAACGATGCCTTATGAGGAACGGCTAAGGGAGCTGGGCATGTTTAGCCTGGAGAAGAGGAGGTTAAGGGGTGATATGATAGCCATGTTCAAATATATAAAAGGATGTCACATAGAGGAGGGAGAAAGGTTGCTTTCTGCTGCTCCAGAGAAGCGGACACGGAGCAATGGATCCAAACCACAAGAAAGAAGATTCCACCTAAACATTAGGAAGAACTTCCTGACAGTAAGAGCTGTTCGACAGTGGAATTTGCTGCCAAGGAGTGTGGTGGAGTCTCCTTCTTTGGAGGTCTTTAAGCAGAGGCTTGACAACCATATGTCAGGAGTGCTCTGATAGTGTTTCCTGCTTGGCAGGGGGTTGGACTTGATGGCCCTTGTGGTCTCTTCCAACTCTATGATTCTATGATTCTATGATTCTATGATTCTATCTTTTGGTGCATGGTGGACAGGTACTTTGATCCACTAATTGGCAGCTGTGAAAAAGAAGAATGCCACTCTGTAGATCGTCAGGAAAAGGACCGAAACTGCCAACAGTGCAATGCTTTCATTCAAATCTATGCCATTGCCACACTTGGGATATTGTGGCCACGTCTCAGAAAGTGTATGCTAGAGCTGGGGAAAATGCAGAAAAGGCAAATCAAAATTATTCAAAGGCTGGAGCAACTCCGCTAAGATAGACATTTCATGACTTTTTCATTGAGAGAGGTGGAAAAAGGTAAATAAGATGGGTGTGTGATAGACATACCCCTCAAGTGTCTCGATTTTCTTGGGACTTCCCAAAATTTGATCCTGATTTGATGTCCCATTTCCCCCCTCCAGCACCACCACTAAGCTCGGGGGGGGGAGGACAAGCGCATATTTTGGTGCCATGAATCAGCTGGTTCCCGTGTGCTGAGCGCTGCACCAAAAGACGCATGCATTTTGGTGTGGTGCACTCACGCAAGCCAAAAGACCCACATATTTTGGTGCAGCGTGTCTTGATTTTCATCAGAGTAATGGTGGCGGGTATGGACACTGATTCTTGATACAATGCAGGCATTGTGCATTATGCAGAGAAAGAGGATAAGAGTCTCTCTCTCTCTCTCTCTCTCTCTCTCTCTCTCTCTCTCTCTCTCTCCATCTATCATAGTACTAGGAAAGGGGATAGTCCAGTGAAGCTGAATGCTGCAATATTCAAAACAGAGGAAAAAGATGTAGTTGTTTTTTTCTCACAATGCAGCATTAAAACTATGGGATTCCACAAAGAGGTGGCTGCCAAGTTGGATGGATTTAGAAAGCGATTATACAAAAACATGGAGGACAAGGCAATGAGTGGCGGCTAGTCCTGGCTATATGCTTTCAGAATCAGTGAGAGTGTGCCTCTCTGAATGCCCTTTGTTGGGGAACAACAGTAGGAGAGGGCTACTGTGCTCATGCTTTGCTTGTGCATGTCCCCCAAGCATCTGATTGGCCACTGTGGGATACAGAATGTTGGACTGCACGGGCCATTGGTCTGATCCGTCAGGGCTCTTCTGATGTCATTAAGGCATTCTACAGCCTCAGTGCTATGACAGAAAAAGTCATGCTAGCAAGGAGGTGATGGGGGTTGTAGTCCAAAACATCTGGAGGGCACCAGGCTGGTGATAGCTGCTCTAAAGACCCCCACAAAGTCCATATGTGTCACCCACAATTGGCCAAGAATGGAAGACGAGTTGGGATGCTGCTTCACTAGTGGTATTTCAGGGCAGCCCCCAAACCACACAGACAATTTTTCAGGTGGGTTTTGCACAAATGTAAGCCTTGCAGTCAAGTCACAGCTGTCCAGGTGAAGCAAAATGAACTCCAGGTGAAGTCAAGTCAAGTCACAGCTGTCCAGGTGAAGCAAAATGAACTCCCAGCTGTCCAGGTGAAGCAAAAAAAACTCCCAAGGAGTTTTTCTATCTCCTGACGCATTGCCTCGTGCTCTCCCTGAAAAAAACAGAGGGTTCCCGCCCAGAAATTTATTTCTTATTTCCTTCTTCGTTGAGATGGAAGAGAGTGTCCCAGCTGGGTGATGGATAGCTGGGAGGAGCAGCTGAGGAGGAAAAAATGACATTGCATCTCTACTATAAATAGCCCGAGGAATGGTGCACATTCACTCAGCCTATGCAGTTGACCTTTGGCAACGATCGTTTCTGCTGCAGCTGCTTGGAGCCCCAGGTAAGCTCATCCTTCCAAAGAACAACGGGACCTGCCTTATACTGAGCCAGACCATTGGCCCATCTCTCTCAGTGTTGCCTACACTGATTGGTTTCAGCTCTCCAGGCTTTCAAGCAGATGTCTTCCCAGACCTCCCTGGAAATGTTGAGGACTGATCTTGAGGCTTTCTTTGTGTTTTTCATGCTGTCTGCCACTGAGCTTTCTCTCTCTCTTTCTTTCATATCCTTCCTTTTCTCCAAGGAACTCGTAGTTCACCCCCGCCCCCCCCCCCAATTTTATCCTCGCAACAACCCTTCGGAGGTAGGTTAGGTTGCATGGGTTACCAGTTTGCTACCAGGCCAGGTTCAAGATTACTGTGTTAAATCACAAAGCCCTAGAAAACTTTGGCCCACTTTGGTCCCAAAGTACCTTAAGGACTATGTGATTCCTTAAGTTCAAACCTTGATCTTTAAGGTCTAATGTTGGCCCACTTTGGGTGGTCCCACATGCCAGCTGGCCTTTAAGGTAAAGGTAAAGGGACCCTGACCATTAGGTCCAGTCGTGGCCGACTCTGGGGTTGCAGTGCTCATCTCGCTTTATTGGCCGAGGGAGCCAGCGTACAGCTTTTGGGTCATGTGGCCAGCATGACTAAGCCGCTTCTGGCGAACCAGAGCAGCGCACGGAAACGCCGTTTACCTTCCCACTGGATCGGTACCTATTTATCTACTTGCACTTTGACGTGCTTTCGAACTACTAGGTTGGCAGGAGCAGGGACTGAGCAACGGGAGCTCACCCCGTCGCAGGGATTCGAACCACCGACCTTATGATCAACAAGTCCTAGGCTCTGTGTGTGGAAAGTCTCTTCACTGTAGAGTTCCCTGCCAGCAGCTCTGTCTACTTTCAAATGTCTGCTGAAAACCGTACTGTTTAGACACTCCTTCTGAACGTGAGATTCTTTGCAAGCACCTTTTACAGATGTGTTTGGTGTTCTTTCTTTCTTTTTTTCATTGCAGCATTACATTTTTAGGCTGCATTCCGCCTTGCTCTATGAAAGTGCAGTTATAAACAGTTAAAGAAGCAAATAAATTCATGGGGAGGAGGCAAGGCAGTGCTGAGAGTGCAGGGGGATGTCTGGGTTGATGGCAGCAGCTCCACGGGCTGCAAATTTGGAGCTTCTCCTGAATTGTGGCTGCTCTGTCACATCATGGCAAATGCAGCTCCAACCACCAGGAGGGGGCCACCATTGACCCATGCTCCCATGGATTTAATAAGTTGGTTGTTGTTGTTTTTTTTAAAAAGGACCTGGGTGTCACTACTGAGGTGTTACTGCTGTGCAGCACTTTGCACACGATGGAAAGATTGCACAAAAAACCTGGTGGAATTTTATTTCTTAAGCTTTGGACAGCATTCACCATCCATGCCAGCTCAGGAAATGTTAGTGTCTTGATTTATAATGGTATGTTACCACTTCTCCTTCTCCTTCTATGGCACAATGTAATGCTCCCCTGCTGTAGTTTTTAGCTTCAATTCATTATGCTTTAATTAAACTTTTTTTAAAAAAGAAAAAGAAAAAAAGATGGTACATAGAGTTTATATATAAATAATTGGTTGCATGGTCTGTTTATTTCTGATCTCCCTTCTAGACAACTCTGGTGAACTGAGTGTTTTGCCTCTTTGTAACAGAAAAATCACCATGTGGTCTCTCCTTGGCTGCTTCCTCCTGGGTACTTTCCTAGCTACAGGTGAGGAGATGTCTTACCAGTTTATGGGACTGTTCTGGGTTCTGCAAGAGTTGGTAGCTGCTGAGATAACAACAAAGCCAATGCTTCTTTTTCCGAAGTCAATAGATATGCTGATGGCATAAAACTAACATCTCAACCCATTCTGAGAAATCTGTGCAAGAAACTAGCCACCATTCTGAATATTTTGAATGTTATTCCCAGGTGGGATGGAGCATGGAATGGGACCAGAGAGATGGCTAGCAAACCTACAAGTTATCAACCAACAGCAGCAATGAAGTGCTCTCCAGATATTCCTGAACCCCGGCTTTCATCAACCCTAGTCAGCTTAGTAATTGATCAAGAATGAAGGGAGTTGTAGTCCAAATCATCTGGAGGTGCCCTATTCCAGATCCACCTGTGTAATGAAATATTTGGCTAAAACAAAGCCAAAAAAACACACGGCTTTGCTTGTGTTCCTCTCTTATAGCCCTTGCTTTTGCCAGATTCTTCCTCCTTTGTCATTTATCTGTGACACTCTGTAAAGTGTGCATTGCATAATAATGGTAAAAATAATCATCTAAATTGTGGTGGGCACAATTCTATGAATGGTAAAAACAGCTAAGTGTTTGTTTCTCCAGGTACTTGTCTTCAGTGTGAGGTGTGCTATGGCGGATGCAACAACTGTACTGGTGAAATGAAGACTTGTGGTGCTGGTCAAGATACCTGCATTATCAGTCTGACGGAGTATTCACAACGTAGGTATTCTTGAGAGTCTTGGGCTGAGATATCACATAGGTGCTATGCTGAAAATTTCATATGTTGACTATTCATTGGGTGGATGTGGATGAAGCAAACCCCTCACAAAAACTATGTCTGTGTAGAAATTTCTTCAACATTATCAGGAGGGGGCTGCCCTATTCTTGACTCAACCTTTCCCTTCTCAATCACCTGTGCAGCTCCCGTGATAATCACATCTGTCGCTAAGGACTGTGGTTCATCCAGCTTCTGCAAAATTGGTGCTGAAGAGATAAATCTTGGGAGTGGAATGCAAGTGAGATCAAATATCGTCTGCTACAAGGAGAATCAAAGTCGAACAGTCTCACTTCCTGGTATGTACTGTCTTGTCTATAAGATCTAGAAACTTGCATGGCTGCCCTCTAATTGTGACCCCTAGTTCTCCAACATAGCTACAATTCCCAGAGTGGTTTAACAGTCTGTTCCTCTTCTTAGGGAAATCTGAGAACTGTAGCTCTGTGAGGGGAGTACAGAAGTTGCCTAGCAACTCTCAGCACCCTTAGAAACTACAGTTCCCAGGACTCTTTGAAGGAAGCCATGACTGTTTCAAGTGTTATGATACTGCTTTAAATGTATAGTGCAGATGGGACCCTAGATTCCCAGGAAGAATAATGGGCTCAGTCCATTATGTAGGAGCAGCCAATGTAGAACCCTACTGACACCAACATTGTTGCTACTTACCAAGATGGTGGCAACAAGGTTGGGATGGTGCAGGTGCCCTGATGGGGGAGCATGGGCTTGTTCTCCTGGTATACCTTCACAGACCCAACCTCACCACAGCCCTGACCCACCAGCCCTGCACAGTACTAGTAAGCATCAGCAACAACAGTATAGGGATGATGGCTCCACATCAACACCCTCCCACTGCAGCCACTTCTGCTTATAAGCCTTACAGCCTTGGAGCCATCTTTAAGAACTCAGCAGCCACGGTAAGCCTCCTTTCACTGAACCAAGAACTGACTGGCAAAACAGGAACTCAACTTCCTAGTGGAATTAAAATAAAATTGCCCAGTGGAGTTAAATTTAATAGACTGGGGCATCACACTGAGACAGATTTCTAATTTGCCAATACCCTCCGATCTGAATGCTCTGCCCCCTAACCCAGGGATGGAGAAACTGCCTCTGCAGTTGAAGTTGGACTTCAACTCTCATCAGCCTCAGTGGGCATGGTCAATGGTCAGAGATGTTAAAAGTTGTAGTCCAGCAGTACCAGAAGGATCCCAAGTTCTCCACCCTGGCTGTAACTCTGTGCTTGTTTGTTATCACTTCTCAGTGGGGAGGGAGCTTTAGTCCATAAAATCTTAAGAACATAAAAAGAGTCCGCTGGATCAAGACAATGGCCCATCTAGTCCAGCATCCTTACAATCACCAGCTAGGTGCTTGTGAGAACCCCCAAGGACCTGAACATGAGAGCACTCTCCCCTCCTGTGGTTTCCAGCAAATAGTATTCAGAAGCTCTGAGGATGGAGATAGAACATAGTCATCATAGCTAGTGGCCATGAGAACCTTGTGGTCTATGAATTTGTCCAATCCTCTTTTAAAACCATCCAGGTTGATGGCCATGACTGTCTCCTGTGGCAGCGGGTGGCACTGTGGTCTAAACCACTGAGCCTCTTGGGCTTGCCGCTCAGAAGGTCAGCGGTTTGATTCCCTGCAACAGGGTGAGCTCCCGTTGCTCTGTCCCAGCTTCTGCCAACCTACCAGTTTGAGAACACGCCAGTGCAAGTAGATAAATAGGTATCACTGTGGTGGGAAGGTAAACAGTGTTTCCATGCACTTTGGTTTCCATCATAGTGTTCCGTTGTGCCACAAGCAGTTTAGTCATGCTGGCCACATGACCCAGAAAGCTATCTGTGGACAAACGCCAGCTCCCCTAGGCCTGAAAGTGAGATGAGCGCCGCAACCCCATAGTCACCTTTGACTGGACTTAACCATCCAGGGGTGCTTTACCTCTTTTACCTTTTTAATGCTTCATTTTATATGTCCTGAATCTTTCAGCATACAAATTCAGAACATTAATATTTAGTATTTAATTCCTTCCGACCTTATTTTTCATCAAAAGAGCTGAGGATAGTGAAAAAACTTGCTTCTTCCTCAGCCCCCTATTGTTTCAGAGTTGAGGTCAGGCATTGGTAAAAGACACCTGATGGCTGACCTTCCATTTCTCTCCATAGTGCTGCCACCACCAGACACCAAACCCAATGGTCTCCAGTGTCCTGGCTGTGTTGGGATGTTTTCCACCAAGTGCAATGCAAAGCCTGTTGCCTGCAATGGAGAAGAGACCAAGTGCATCAACATTGCTGGCAACGTCACAGGTAGAGAGATTCAGTGTTTTCAAAATTGTCTTTCCATCATCCTGATCTTCAAATGTGCTGAAGAGTGGGGTAACCAGAGTGATCCCCATGGCAACTCCATAACCACCTGGTTTAGGTAGGCTGCTAACCCAGCAGTTCGAAAGCACGTCAAAGTGCAAGTAGATAAATAGGTACCGCTCTGGCAGGAAGGTAAACAGCATTTCCATGCACTGCTCTGGTTTCACCAGAAGCGGTTTAGTCATGCTGGCCACATGACCCAGAAAAACTGTCTGTGGACAAACGTCGGCTCCCTCGGCCAGCAAAGCGAGATGAGCGCCGCAACCCCAGAGTCGTTTGAGACTAGACTTAACTGTCAAGGGTCCTTTACCTTTACCTTTTTTAGACTAACAGGTGGGTTAAAGCAGCTATTCTCCAGTTTTCATGCTTCTCCAAATTTTGCATAGAATCCTCAGCTTTTTTAAAAAAAGAGTACCTGTAAAGTATCTGTAAAATTCATACAGATTTTTTTGAATTTTAATGCATTGAAAAAGATCTGCAGAATGACACAGAAACAGGAAAAAAAGCTTATGAATACATGAGATGATAACATGAACCAGAAATTGACTGTGACCCATCCATTGCTAATCCACATTTTCTCCAAAATTTCATTTTAAAAGGGTGGTGGCAACTATAGTGGGCAGAGAGAGCTGTTCATTGCAGGCTTGATACTGACCAACATGTTGGCCATTTCTTGCAGAGGTTCCGACCATGGATGTTTCCGTAAAGGGATGCGCTAATGAGGCTTCCTGTACCATGCTCAAACTGGGGCCAAGAACGTTTGCAGGAATCAGTATGGATCTGGCTACGGCTGAGTGCAGTGCAGCTGTTTCCACCAAAGCTCGGTAACCAGCTGACTCTTACATCGCAGAATGTCATTGCTGCACCACATCTTTCTTATCTAAATGGCTTGCCCTTCTTCACATGCTGACTTTCTTATTGATTAGTTTATTAGCTTCTCCCAAAATCAAATCAAAAAATAAATAACTGAAGAACTTGATTATAAATAAATCCTTGCAGTGCAATACCTGTGTCCACCACTTGAGGCAGCATATGCTCCTTTAGAATGAAACCACCAATAGAGAGGGAGATATTTTGTGTATGGCAGTTTAAACTCTTCCTTGAGTTTAAAAATCAAGTGGGTAAATGACCAGATCAACAGGGAATCACAGTGGATATTCTCTATCTGTGTGCGAGATTCATTTGTTCCAGAAACAGAGAAGGATACAGAAGTTTCAAGAAGCAGCAGAAGGCTGAGATTGTTTTGCCTATGCCAGGACATTTTCTGTGGGAGCTTTTTCTTTGGACATGTGCAGTGTGACAGGAAGCACTGATAACAAATGTTATGTGTAACTTGGTGTAACTTGTTGTGAGTCTTTTGCTTACGCCTTGCGGTGAGAGAAGCAGAGAGTGAGTCTTGGCCTCTTGTTGGACTCTAAGCCTGTCTTGACAGTGGTGAATGTCTGTATATCTTTGCTACCGATATGCTTTTATGCCTGTCAAGTAAACCTCTACACTTGACTGAATCTTTAAGGCATCCATGAGTGTTTATTGCCTCCTTTGTGTACCTCCAACCCCAAAGATGCTTCCAAGGAAGGAGATGCGTTGAGATGTAACTCTGCTGGGTATGGATACTGGCACGCGCACACACAGCAAAAGTGATGCCGGACCCAATCCTTCTAAATCATCCATCAGAGGTAGATGGATTGATCCAACAAATCAAAGGTAGCCGTGAGACTTAATAATAATTTATGGAAGTAAATGTCCCAACTTAAGAGGGAAATATTTTCAGTGCAAATTCTCTGCAACAAAATTCTGATGGAATGGGGAGAGCCACATTTTATTACAAAATGTGCATCAGAGCATACGCAGGATGCACTTTCTCAAGAGTAACAAAATGTATGTGTGTGCCAAGTATCCTTAACCATGTGCAGAGTGTCTTTGATCAGGTATGATCCGGCCAATGATAAGCAACATCCAGAGAGCTGGTGGTTAAGCACCTTTGAGATAGAGGCTTCCATCATATATCAAAGGGTCTCCAAGGTGGTCTAACTGGCAGTGGTGGGCATGTGAGATAACAGCAGCACTCCAATCAGTGTCAACAGGCTCGGGGAGGCTGTTCCCCACAAGTCCCTGGGCTAAGATATGATGCCACAGAGGCATTGTGGGAAATTTAAATGGAAGCTCCCAGAACCAACTGCCTGGTGCTAATGGCAGGAAGATATTTTGAAGAAGTTTGCTCTGCTGGACAACAAAGTTCCCAGCAGGTGAACATTGCTGCCATGAAAGAAAACCGCCAAACTGCAGACAGGCATCGAAAGCCTTTTGTGCTGGGACTCTTCAAAACTGATTACAAAGAGGAAGCAAAAGGTTTATAAAAAAGTGGAGACCAAAGGAATTTACACCACTAGCCCTACACCCCTGTGGGGATTACTTTGAGCGACAGAGGTGTGTACAATTATTCAGGGATGTGGAGAATGTGGCTAGAAGAAGATGGCTTTAAACTCAGATGCTTTACTCAGAGTAGACCCCACTTACTAAGAATAGGCCATCAAATAAAGCTGAATGTCGGCAGATGCAAGGCAGACAAAATAAAGTCCTTCTTCCCATGGCACGTATTTAATTTATGGAGTTTGCTCCCACAAGATGTAGCACCAACTTAGAGGACTTTGGAAGGATCAGATGAATTTGTTATGTACTGAAGTTCTCACCCTGGGCCATCAGGGGGATACTGTAGATAGTTATGCAAATGAAGGATCAAAAGTGACGTTCAGTGATTGGATAGTTTTAGAAAGTTGCACCAGTTACATTGTTCTGGAGCTCTATATAAGTAGGCTGACTGAGCTCTTCAGTTCAGTTCTATTCTGGCCTCTGAATAAACAAGAACTGTTGAAGAATCGCTGTGTCGTCTGATATGTTCGCCCACAACTTAACAGAATTCATGGGCAATAAGGCTCTCAGTGGCTTCAAGTCACAATGGCTGCGCACACTGCCAGAATGGTATGCCTCTGAATACCAGTTGCTGAAAACTGCAGGAGCGAAGAGTGTTGTTGCACTCAGGCTGTCCTTTCAAGCTTTCCACAGGAATCTGGTTGGCCACTGTGAGAGCAGGATTCTAGACAAAATGAGCCTTTTGCCTGATCCAAGCGGGCTCGTCTTACAATCTACTTAACACGCTAACTCTAAAACCTGGCACAAACAAATGCTAACTGGGGAAAAAACAAGAAAGATGTGGGTGGTGTGATGAAAATACAATAATGAATGCCGGCTACAGTGGTACCTCGGGTTACAGATGCTTCAGGTTACAGACTCCGCTAACCCAGAAATAATACCTTGGGTTAAAAACTTTGCTTCAGGATAGGAACAGAAATCGTGCAGCAGCAGCGGGAGTCTCCATTAGCTAAAGTGGTACCTTAGGTTAAGAACAGTTTCAGGTTAAGAATGGACCTCCAGAATGAATTAAGTTCTTAACCTGAGGTCCCACTGTATTGCTTTTTGATCATCAGAAATGGATCAGAAAGGGTGGGGTGGGGGGTTTCGAACTAGTCCAGCGTTCTTCTAAATATCCTGCTCCCAAGAGACAGATTTTGAAAAAGAGCAATGAATGAACCCACCAAACCAACTATTTCCATGAACACAGAATCATAGAATTGAAGAGCTGGAAGGACCACGTGGGTCATCTAGTCCAACCCCCTGCAATGCAGGAATCTTTTGCCCAACATGGGGCACAAACCTATGACACTGAGATTAAGAGTCTCAGGATCTACCGACTGCGCTATTCCCCCAAAGCACAGTGATTGGAGAACCTTGATAAAATAATTCTTTCTCATTGGAAGCTAGACCTGTCTATCAAAATGATTTATCTCCTCCTCGCTCTCTCTTCACTCAAGTTGCATCAGGGCATTTCTCTTATAGTCAGCTTGCTTTCGATTTTAATAGCCACCGCAACAAAAAATTCTGTGACTTCTTTTGAATAGTGTGGCACGAAGCTTTGCAGGGGGTGGTTAATCACTGCAACCCAAAGGACTTTGCTGACATTGTGATCTTATTTGATCAAGTAAAACACACACACCACAGTTCACTTGTGTGTCATATTTCACACAGGGCCAATGCACGGCTATGGAATCCAGTTTGTAATTTCCTTAGCTCCACTTGGAGCTGTCTATGGTCCTGATTTTTTGTCTTAGCTCCTACACCATTTGTCAGAGCTTTCCTCTGGAACATAAGGACATAAAAAGAGCCTGCTGGATCGTGCCAATGCCTCACCTAATCCAGCATCCTGTTCTCACAGTGGCCAACCAGATGCCTATGTGAAACCCAAAACAGGATTCGAACACAAGACAACTCTCCCCTCCTGTGGTTTTTCCAGCAACTGGTATTCAGAAGCATTGATGCCTCTTACCATGAAGGAAGAGCAAAGCCATCATGGCTAGTAGCCATCAATAGCCCTCTCCTCCATTAATTTGTTTAATCCTCTTTTAAAGCCATTGTTTTTTCCCCTGTGGAAGTGAGTTCCATAGATTAATGATCTGCTGCGTGAAGCAGTGCTTGGCCTAAAATCTGATCTAAAACAGGATAAGCAATGCTGGCTGCACCCAGCGTACCCACCCAGTCTGTTAGCCCATAATAGACAGCACTCATCATCATCATCATCCAGAAGCAGGATTTCAGTACCAATACTCTTCAGCTACAGCTGATGTATTTTATATGTCACCTACCAGTATTATCAGCTGGTCGCTGCTTGATGACATCACTTGAGTGTCACCATGCTCTGCTACTACTGGAGGTCATGGCGGAACATAAAAAAATAGACACCAGTGTATCTTGGGCAATTTGAGCTCTTCATTCACTGTAAAGCCCAAGGCCTATAAAGGGCCACTAAGGGCCACAAAGCAAGTAAGCAAGGAGGAAGGGCTCAGGCAGGATCTCTTGGTCTTCGTGCCAGAAGAAAATCAAGGGAGGATCTTCACATGCAGAAGGCAAGCAAGAACTGGGAGGGAAAGTGCAAACAACTCTGGAGTGTAGCCAGCCTTTCCAGAGATGGCCTTCATGGGAAGGCAAGTGCCTACTCCATGTACATGAACCCCAGCAAAAAATACCATCCCTTTTTTAAAATCATCACAGACAACCTTGTTTACACAGCCCTTGATGGCCACTGGTGGTCCTGCAGAGGGAATAGAAGGAAAGGACAGTCAGCATTTAGGCTGGAAATCGAATCCATCTTAACTGGTTTCCAGATTTTGCAGTTCCATATTTCTGAAATGGTGGCTAGGGAAACCCAGCCAGGTGGGCAAGGTATAAATAGTTGTTGTTGTTGTTGTTGTTGTTGTTGTTGTTGTTGTTTCCAAGGCAACTTGGAGAAAAAGGGAGGAATCAGGTTGGATTCGGGAGTTTCAGAATTTTTCTGAGAGGGAAACTTAACTGCTAATTTTTATATGGAAGCTTCTAATTTCCCCCCTTCGTTCTTTGGAAGTTATGAAATCATAGTGCACGCATAAAAGGATGACATGGTGTGATGACTGTACTTCATCATCGCACCATTTTGCAAATTAGACTTTTTTAAAAATTAAAAAGACTGGGGGAAATGGAACAAGATTCTCTTGGGTCAATTATCTCATGAAAAGCAAAATTCTATACAGTAAGTCTACCCTAATTCATATTCTAGAAAAATGAATCCCAGTGGGAGACATATATTAACAGATTTTCCCCATGCTGTCATAGGAAGTCAGGTTTTCCCAGAATGAAAAAAAATCCTTTTGTTGTTGTCTCCCCTCCTCAACCTCATCACCATCTTGCTATCCATCCTTCCTCCTCTGCCTCAGCTTTGAGCCTCCTTTCCTCCTCCAATCCTTGCCATTGCCTCCTCCTAACTGTCATCATGGTGTCATTCACAGGGTTAGTGCCATCTGTCTGCGGTCATGTGAATTACACCTTGACAACAGTCTTATACAAATATATATCTTCGAGAAAGTGTGTGTGTGTGTATACTTTACATAGTTAGATTAGAGTAAGCCATACTCAGAGTAAATCCACTGAAAACCAGTATGCATGTTTGTGTATGTGTTCCAATGAAGTTGGATGATGAGAAGTTCAGAGCAGCATAAGGGAGTACTTCGTCATACAGTCCCTAAACTGAACTATGAAGCTGAACAAGATGTGCTGATGGTTGCTAACTTGGAGAGCTTTAAAAGTGGGTTTGGACAGGAGGATGTGGCTGTCAATGGCTGCTAGTCATGATATCTCTATTAACATCTGTAACTGAATATCAGCTACTGCGGAGCACAAGTGGGACAGAGCTATTGTACTCATGCACCCCTTGTAGGCTTCCTGTAGGCATCTGTTTCACCTCTGTGAATTCTGGAATGGCTGGGTCTCCGGTCCAATCCAGCAGAGCCATTTATGTGGCTACTTACCTGTCCTTGCAGTCCCAGACATGTCAAGGCAATAGTCCTGGTCTCCAGTACAATTGGCAATCACTTCTTCATTGCATGTATAGTTCTCCAGACCAAAGCAGGCTGGGCACGTTATTCCATTGAATGTAGTGCTTATGGGTGGGACTGGGAGAAAGAAAAGACAGTCCAGATTTGGGAGGAAGGAAGAAGAGAGCTCTAAACACAAGGGTGGAAATCACAAATCCACCTTCTCCCATAGAGCTGAGTGGCTAGTAAGTGCAAGTCAGGTTTTCTCTAAGTCCACTAAGTTGTTACAATACAACAGCCTTTGGTTGCTTTGCCTTGATATTCTCGTAGTACTGGAGAATTCAGTCGGGAAAATGCTGATGTACCTATCGGAGCACTTTGATATGCAAAACTTGCACTTTTACAATTGCCATATAATATCTATTTGCATTTGGGAAGAATGGTATCTTCCGTGCGGCAACACCTGCACTTTGGAAATCCCTGCCTTTGGGCATTCAGGAAGAGGCCCTCGATATTTTGCTCTTGATGCCTGCTCAAAATTTTCCTGCATTTGGAAAGTCTATCCAGACACCTGATTCATAGAATCATAGAACTATAGAGCTGGAAGGTACCCTGAGGATCATCTAGTCCAACCCCCTGCAATGCCAGTCATTTTAGACAATATTGAGTTGGGTGGGCAATATTTTAGACAGTTGAGTATGGTCAGACTCAGTAGAAGACACCTTCCTATGGTCCTATGATTCAGTGACCAGCTCTTCAACAGTGCTCTCTGGGCCTTGTTAAAACAAACACACACAAGTAAGGAAGTGGCTCGGTGATAGAACCGACATCCATTTTGCAAATCACTCTTCCCCAACCCAAGTAGGAAGCTGGTGGTTTTGAAAAAGGGACACGACAAGGTTGCCCAATCTCCCCATTACTTTTTATATCGGTCCTGGAGGTTTTGCTGAATATGATAAGAAGAGACCAGTTGGTTAAAGGTATACAAGTCGGAGCCAAACAGTACAAATTGAGAGCATTTGCAGATGACTTAGTATTGACGTTACAGGAGCCAGAATCTAGTACCAAAAGGGTTTTAGAACTGATTCAAGAATTTGGTCAGGTTGCAGGGTTTAAACTGAATAAGTCAAAAACCAAGGTTTTAGAGAAAAACTTAACACCAATGGAGAGAGAGAGGTTTCAGAATGAGACAGGTTTAACAGTGGTTAAGAAAGTGAAATACCTGGGGATTACCATGACAGCAAAAAATGGGAATTTATTTAAAGACAATTATGAAAAATGCTGGGCTGAAGTGAAAAAAGATTTAGAAATTTGGTCAAATTTGAAGCTTTCACTGCTGGGCCGTATTGCTGCGATAAAAATGAATGTATTGCCTACAATGTTGTTTTTGTTTCAAACATTGCAAATTGTGGACAAAATGGACTGTTTCAAGAAGTGGCAGAGAGATATTTCTAGATTTGTCTGGCAGGGCAAGAAGCCTAGAATAAAATTTAAAATACTAACAGATGCAAAGGAAAGAGGTGGATTTGCCCTGCCAGACCTTAAACTTTATTATGAATCAGCAGCTTTCAGCTGGTTGAAAGAATGGCTGCTTCTTGAAAACACAGACATTTTGGATTTAGAAGGTTTTAACAATGTATTTGGATGGCATGCATATCTGTGGTATGATAAGGTTAAAGCACATAAAGCATTTAAAAACCATATTGTCAGGAAAGCATTGTTCAATGTTTGGATAAGATATAAGGACCTATTGGAAAACAAAACCCCAAGGTGGCTGTCACCGATGGAAGCGAAAGCTCTGAAAAAGCTCAATATGGAGGTCAAATGGCCAAAATATTGGGAAATTTTGGAACAAGATGGAGATAGACTGAAACTGCAGAGTTTTGAGAAATTAAAAAACAAAGTGCGAGACTGGCTTCATTATTATCAGATAATGGAGGCATATAATTTGGACAAGAAAATCGGCTTCCAGGTGGAAAAATCAAAATTAGAAACAGAACTGTTAGAACCCAAAACTAAGATTTTGTCAAAGATGTATAACTTGCTGTTGAAATGGAATACTCAGGATGAAACGGTGAAATCTGCTATGATTAAATGGGCACAAGATATTGGACATAACATAATGATGGCTGACTGGGAACAGTTATGGACCACAGGTATGAAGTTTACGGCATGCAATGCCTTAAGAGAGAATATTATGAAAATGATATACAGGTGGTACATGACCCCAGTCAAGCTTGCAAAAATCTATCACTTGCCCGATAATAAATGTTGGAAATGTAAAGAAACTGAAGGTACATTCTTTCACCTCTGGTGGACGTGCCCAAGGATTAAGGCTTTCTGGGAGATGATCTATAATGAATTGAAAAAAGTATTTAAATATACCTTCTTGAAGAAACCAGAGGCCTTTCTCCTGGGCATAGTCGGCCAATTGGTGCCAAAGAAGGATAGAACTTTCTTTATGTATGCCACAACAGCAGCAAGAATACTTATTGCAAAGTATTGGAAGACACAAGACCTACCCACTCTGGAAGAATGGCAGATGAAGGTGATGGACTACATGGAATTGGCAGAAATGACTGGCAGAATCCGAGACCAGGGAGAAGAGTCGGTGGAAGAAGATTGGAAGAAATTTAAAGACTATTTACAGAAATACTGCAAAATTAATGAATGCTAGAATGATGTTGGATTGAAGTTAAGTGGTTTCTAGCTGTAATGGTATAAAAGAATATGAAAAAATGTATTTTTAACAGGTAAAAATTTAATGTTATAATATATTAAGATTAAAGATCAGGATAAATTAAGGAGGGAAAGGAATTGCTGAACTAATAAATTGAACTGGAATACAAAAAAGGGAGGTATGAGGAGCTCCGGGAAACAAGCAAATGAAAGATAAGTGATAGAAAGATTGAATTGTTTTTAACTATTTTTATTTTGTATTTTTTCTTCTTTTTCTTTTTTCATTTTGTAATATTGTGATAACCTTAATAAATATTTATAATAATAATAAAAAAGGAAGCTGGTGTTTTTTTTAAAAAATGACACCGTAGAATGTGGAATGATAGAATGGGCAAAGACAAAGGGATACATCAGTGACTTACCATCAGGAAAGTAATGATTGCACTCATCCTCGTTGCAGCAGAAAAGCCTGCTTGATACAATTCCTGACTTGCCCACATTAAATGTGGAAGGGCCTTTGTAGATGCAGTCGCTGGGGAGGAAGCAAAACTTGTGAATAGTCCTTGGTCCTGTTGGGATCAAGGAAGAGAAAGTTTTAATCAGAAGAGAGGTCCCTGGCATAAATGATTAGCCCTGTAATCCAAATTATACTGACCTGGAGAGAAGATGTATGCTACATTTTGGAATATACCTTCAAAGCCATGGCTTCCACCATAGAATTCTGTAGTTTGTTTAAGGGAGCTGGGAATTGTTAAGAGACCCCTATCCCCACCACAGAACTACATGTCCCAGCATGTCCTGGGAAGACAGATTGATTGTTAAACCACTCTGAGAATTGCAGCTCTGTGAGAGGAATGTAAGTCCACAAACTGTTGAGAGTAAGGCAACAATGGCTGCAACAAGTAACTTGATCCAGTTGGGGGTGGCAGACAGAAAGGCAGTCTGGTCTTCCTCCTCCCTGATTCATTCTCTTTTAGTAACTGCTTTCTGGTAAAAGAGATCCCTTCCTTCCAGTCTTTACTTCCTTCCTACCCTTCTCCAAGTTCATCCATTGCGAGTTTCCATGCGCTGGTGTTAACTTCTTGGCTCCATCTTGGCAACAGGTAAAATCTTAACTCAATGTTTTTGGTTGCCACGAGTAATAAGCCTTATGTTTTCTTTATCCGTTCAACCAGCAGTCTTACCAGCCTATTTCTTTCTGCATACTGCTGTAATATATTTACCAAACGCCAGCATAAGCACCCCCTCAGCACCCTCAATCAGCAATAGTTCCCAGGATTCTTTAAGAGAAACCAGGATGATTGAAAGTGGCATCATGGTGCTTTTAATGTATGGTGTGGATGTTGACCCAAGTCCCATTCACCCCATACATGTAAAGAACTATGAAAAAACTCTGAACAGTCAAAGAATTCTGGGAGCTGTAGTATGTTAAGGCTGAGAGCTGTTGAGAGACACACACACCCTTTCCCTTCACAGAGCTACAATTCCCAAAGTTACCTATGAAGAAGGTTTGACTGTTAAACGACTCTGGAAATTGTAGCTTTGTGAAGGGAATAGGAGACTCCTAACAACACTCTCAGCCCCTTTGACAAACTCAAAGCTCCCAGAATTCTTGGAGGAAACTGACAGTTTAAAGTGGTTCTCATAGCATGTATGGTGTTCATGTGGCCTCGGTAAACTCAATATGGTTGACTTCTGAGTAAATCTGCTTGGGCCTGGTCAGTAAGACCACCCAGTCCATGGAAAAGAAAACTATAGCCTTGCCTCATTCCTGCCATCCACCCTATTTGCTGTAACCTGTGGGTGTGTGACATCTTATGAAACTCACCTGTTGTGTTCACGGTTTGTGCTGTGCCACATTTGATGAGCCCACCAGGGCAAATGAGCTTACTGCCACTACAACTGTCCCCAGCAGCTGAACATGACACACATGGCAGACATCCCCCTAAAGCAGGAGCAAGTAAAAGCAGACAAACGGCATATTCACTGTGGCCAGGACCCCTGGAGGGCATCTTTTAACCCTAAGAGCCAACACAATACTCATTGGATGGGTGGGTGGTAGAGGACTCCAACTCCCAACATTCCTGACTATTCCTTGTGCTTACTGAGACTGATGGGAGTTGGAGTCTAAAAAACACCAGGAGAGTCCTGGGCTCCCCATCCTTGCTGTAAGTAAGCCTTTCTCAAACTTGGGTCCCCATATGTTGTTGGACAACAACTCCCATCATCCCTAGCTCCCAGGACCAGTGGTCAGGAATGATGGGAGTTGTAATCCAACAAGATCTGGGCAACCAAGTTTGAGAAAGGCTGCTGTAAGTGAAAACCCAAGTAAGAGCTGGAAGAAAGGCATTCCATTCTCACAATTGTCTACCTGATACAAGCACAAGTCACCAACCTACCAATTGTAGTTTCAGGCTACAATTCCCATCAGCCCCAGGCAGCACCTTTTGTGTCATGTTGGACAGGGATGGAGAACTGGATCTTGCCAGTGGGCCAGATCCTTACCTTCCCCACTGCCCATGAAACAATTTTGACAGGCGGTGAGGCTGCCTACCTACAGTCATCTGCCATCATTATATTGTTGGGCAACACCATCAAAGGAAATTGCTCTTCAGCAGCCCTCTTTGCTGCATCTTTACCTACCCTACAGCTGATGAGCTATATGGGGCAGGTGAAGATGACCTCATAGGCCAATGGAGAGTCCTGCTAAACCTAATTAGAAAGTCCATGTGCTGCTGGTTACCCACCATTGGTTTAGAAGTTGTATATATTTCTTTTGACTTATTTAATCAAGAACATATAATTCAGTTACATAGTAATCTAAAGAAATAAAAAAGAAAACTATGCAGCTAATGCAACTGAATGAAAATCAGACACACAGATAATTTTAAAAAGGCCAGTTGAGGTAATTTCGTTCACAATTCCTATGATAAGTAACAATAATTATTGTTGTTGGGTGGGGGGTAGGATAATTTTTATTTATTTATTTATAAAAATGAGGAAGGACCTTGTCCTTGAGGTTTTAGGATATTCTCATTTGAAGCAGAAAATTGCTTTTTAAAAAAATCAAAGAAAAAGTCAAATATAGCCACCATGGCTAAGTAGCCGTCAGTAGCCTTGCATGATTTAGAGATAGCTCTGTTGTTACAGCATGAAACTCATGATCTCAGGGTCGTGGTTTTGAGCCCCACCTTGGGCAAAAGATCCCTGCATTTCAGGGACCTGGACTAGATGATCCCCGTGGTCCCTTCCAACGCTGCAATTCTATGATTCTAATAACACCAGGTTCCACCTGCTCTTACCTTTCCTTGTCAGGAATAGTAGCATTCCTGCATGAAACCAGCAGAGGGCAAAAACATGCATCAGAGAAGCCCAGTTCCCTAGGTGAGTCTCTGGGAGCTAGTGGGATCACAGTGCTGCAAGAGAGGTCAGGCATGACTCACCTTTCAAAGAGTAAAGGCAAGGTACACAGAGATGCATGCCAGCGATAAATCGCTTTGGTTCCCTCTGCAATTTAGTGGGGAGGGAGTAGATATGAAGAAACGGAAACCATGGACTCAAAATTCAGTCTGACTTACTTTGACCTAGAGCTGGGCTGATATTAAAATGTCAGCTTTGCAGCCAGGTTCTCAGATTGTGTGGCTGCTGCCACCCTCTCAACAAACACTCCACTTCTGTCAGTGATTAAAGGAGGCACACGTGCTTGAAATTACCAGCACCTGATCACTACAGCCCACCACAGTGGACCACCCCTCCACTGGCCCTTTAAATTATGCCATAATGAATTGGCTAGCCTTTTTAACCAATGAACAGCCATGTCATGCTAAATTCCATTCCTGCCAGTCGTTGTCATGTGACACAATGATAACCCTCATTGAAGAATGACCCTACCTCTCCCCTCCGCTTTTCCCACACATGCATGCTTCTGTTTACCCATTAAAACAGTTGGGAAGAATCATATAGCTGTATACCGCCTCAAATTTCGTAAATTTACTCCCACCATTTCTGGGTTGATGATGATGATGATGATGATGATGATGATAATAATAATAATAATAATAATAATAATAATAATAATTTATTTATTTATACCCCGCCCATCTGGTTGGGTTTCCCCAGCCACTCTGGGCGGCTTCCAACAAAATACTAAAATACAATAAGCTATTAAACATTAAAAGCTTCCCTAAACAGGGCTGCCTTTAGATGTCTTCTAAAAGTTTGGTAGTTATTTTTCTCTTTGACATCTGGTAGGAGGGCGTTCCACAGGGTGGGTGCCACTACTGAGAAGGCCCTCTGCCTGTTTCCCTGTAACTTGGCTTCTCGCAGTGAGGGAACTGCCAGAAGGCCCTCACGCTGGACCTCAGTGTCCGGGCAGAACAATGGAGGTGGAGATGCTCCTTCAGGTATACTGGACCGAGGCCGTTTAGGGCTTTAAAGGTCGGCACCAACACTTTGAATTGTGCTCTGAAACGTACTGGGAGCCAATGTAGGTCTTTCAAGACTGGTGTTATATGGTCTCAGCTGCTGCTCCCAGTCACCAGTCTAGCTGCCGCATTCTGGATTAGTTGTAGTTTCCGGGTCACCTTCAAAGGTAGCCCCACATAGAGCGCATTGCAGTAGTCCAAGTGAGAGATAACCAGAGCATGCACCACTCTGGCGAGACAGTCCGCGGGCAGGTAGGGTCTCAGCTTGTGTACCAGAGGGAGCTGGTAGACAGCCAACCTGGACACAGAATTAACCTGAGCCTCCATGGACAGCTGCGAGTCCAGAATGACTCCCAGGCTGCGCCCCTGGTCCTTCAGGGGCACAGTTACCCCATTGGATTGCAAAAGGATATTTTTTCTGAAAGCATTTAACACGGAACTGAGCAGTAAGCGTCCACTACATTCCTTTGTTGTTTTTGATGCAAATAACACACACAATACACATTTATTGGCGTTGCCCCCTTGTTTCATCCGCTCCAACCTCTTTGCCTCCCCATCTTTTCCTTCAAGAAGTGTGCTGTGCAGTGCTGGATTTATGTATAAGCTAAACAAGCTATAGCTTACGACCCCACTCTCTTGGAGCCCCCCCCCCAAAAAAAAAATTAAAGGGAAAAAAACCCTTAGATGTATTATTCACTATTGTATTTCACTATTAATATACTTCTTCTTAATAGTATTTCAGTTCAACAATTACTTTGATAAAACACATATTTTGTTATGTGCAAATGACTTTAGATACCTATTAGGTCCATAAATTACTATATAGCATATATTCAACACAAAAAAACAGCGACAAAGGACAGCTGGACATATTTGTTGTTGACAAAGGACAGCTGGACATATAAAGGGCCCCATTGCCTTCAGTAGCTTAGGGGCCTCATCAAACCTAAATCCGGTTCTGGTGCTGTGTTCAGCCTTGAGTCCTGTTAGGGGAAAAGGTGGGGTATAAATGAATAAAGAAGGTTTATTTTTACCAGGTCCAAAGTGCCCAGATATTTAGCTCTTCCTTTCTCCATTGCTGGGCATGGGAAGGACTATGTATGCGAGTGTCATTCAGATGAGCACTAAGGAAGCTGACGGAAGGATGAGCCCCTCTACAAATCTCAAGCGAGATAAGCAGGCACACACAGCCCTGAAAAGTGGTGGCAGCCGAGGGGGCTGAGCTTGGCCAAATAGCACATGGGGCCAGAGGCAGCGGAAGTCCTCAGCAGGTGTGCTTTAGCATCCGCATGCCAGTAGTGGCTGTCACTCCTGAGCTTCTGTTGAAAAAAGATGTCAGCTGATGAGCATGAACTCCTATTCTGATGTGATGCCCTCTATTGTGATGCCTCTCTCTGGTGAGCCAGTCGGCTGGGTGTTTGGAGATGCATTAGGCACAAGCTGGCTTTGGTTTCGGGGCCTTGGGCATGATGCCTGCAGTAGAACCCCTTTCTTAGACTGACTTCCCTGCTTGCTGTTGTTCCTGCTGCTGTTCCCCTCCTCCTGACAGCTGAAATTACAGAGCTAGTCATGTGGGGGGGAGGTATAGCAGAGCAGTAGAGGCTGTTGTGATGGGACAGAGCTGCCTTGATACCCTCTCAGGTTCAGCCAGTGGCAAAGCTGCATGCTCCCGCACCGGGGGCAGAGAGTAGGTGGGGGCATGGCACGCATCCCGGGCAAGTGGAACATCGCCGGGGGTGTGGCATGTGTCCTCGGGGCGTGGCATGCCACACGCAGGAGCATGGTTCCAGGGGCATGGCACGTCACCCGCAGGGGCATGGCATGAGTCCGGGGGCATGACGCCCGGCACGGTGGGGGTTGCACAGCATGTGTCCGGGGGGGCAGCTGCAATGGTACCCCCTTTCCCAATGGTGCCAGGGGCAGTGCACCCCACCTGCCCCGCCCCCATTCCTCCACCAGTGGGTTCACCTAGATGGGGCTATGGCCAGGTTGGGTGATGGTGAGATCGGGGCTGTGCAGAAACACCTGCAGTGCCACCCTAGTGCTTCTGCCAGTGTGTCCATCATGCAGCCCTGATGCGTTATTCATTCATTATGGAACTTATCAAATGCCTATTAAAAAACTATCTGATCATTGCATGGACTATGCTGAATCATATTATTCTGAGACTCTTGTAAAAAATGTGCTGACTACATAAACCCATGAGGAATGTACCCTTCCTCCTTGAGTGAGGTTATCGAGGCCGCTGACACCTATCAGGAATTAATAGTACAAACAAATTAGGCAATGCACAATAAAGCTATCCAACTGCAGCAGCATCACAGGTGTTCAGGCGTTTGCCTCTCCTTTGTGAGGCAGGAAGTATGATTGGTGCTCGCTGGCTGTGCCTCCTTTGCTGCATCATAATTGGTTCAACTCCACCTTATCAGCACCAGGGTGAAGGTCTCTAAGCAGAAGGCGTGTTCTATAGACATAGGCCCCACCACACATGATTTGGAACGCTTACCGTGCAAAGTTCTAAATGGTATCAGGAATGCCCTTGTGGAGAACAGCAGGATCTGCCCTTCAGACCTTCCAAAGTCCAGTGAATGTCTCCATTTTTTTTATTAGCTTTTGTTTGGTTGTTGACAGGGAAGGAAAGATTATTATAGTAGGAATTCCCCTCTTTTGCATATATTTGCCTTCTGACTTAGATTCTGAACAGGCACCTACAGAATAATAAGAGATTCCAACATTTTGGGTTACAGTCCACCACGCTCTACTCAGAGTAGAACCGTTGAAATTAATATTACCATTAATTTCAGTGGGTTTAGTTTGAATAGGTCTAATGTTAGATGCAACCTATTGCGTTCCACTATAGTAAACTTAAGTAGTAAATGAGATCTTCTCTTGCAGAAGCAGACACCAAAAACATCTTTATATACCATCTTGAATTCTTTCTCTTTGCTGGTGACTTTTTGAGGCAACTCCAGTCCAGAAAGTTCCAGACATATTCATTCTCTCTCTCTCTCTCTCTCTCTCTCTCTCTCTCTGTGTGTGTGTGTGTGTGTAATGGTGAAGAAAATAGTAATCTTTCTCTGAAAAATGTGCCTTGAACAAAGGTACAGAAGAAAATGAGAATTTAGATGTTTGTGGGATTATTCAATTAGGTAAAAACAGTGCTTTTTCTGGGGGGATGCAGGGGTGCGCATACCCCTAAACATTTTGTGAATCTTTGTACTTTTGTCCATTTGCTGTATTTATTTTCCCCAATGGTGGGGAACCACTATAAAATGGTGGTTTTCTTGAGTCAAAATGAGAGTACCCCTCAATTTTTTTTTAGAAAAAAAAGCACTGGGTAAAAAAGGTAAAGGACCCCTGGACAGTTAAGTCCACTCAAAGGAGACTATAGGGTTGCGGCGCTCATCTCACTTTCAGACCAAGGGAGCCAGCATTTGCCCACAGACAGCTTTCCGGATCATGTGGCCAGCATGACTAAACTGCTTCTGGCCCAATGGGACACCGTGATGAAAACCAGAGTGCACAGAAACACAGTATACTTTCCCACTGCATGCTTTCAAACTGCTTGCCTTGCTTTCAAACTGCTAGGTTGGTAGGAGCTGGGACAGAGAAACAGGAGCTCACCCCGCTGTGGGGATTTGAACTGCTGACCTTCTGATCAGCAAGCCCAAGAGGCTCAGTGGTTTAGACCACAGCGCCACCCGTGTCCCTTTATTCATTCAATTACAGAGCGGGAGGACATGGATTTTGATAAGTGATGGCAAATCCAAGTGACCTTACTATCCAGAACAATGGTGTGGTATGTCTGTGCTGGTGTGCTTGCTAGTATATAAGAAAGAAAAGCGTAGCAAGCAGGGTCCTGCAACCAAACGCTGTAGTATATCTTTGGTGTGTGTTATCTGAGCCAGTGACTGTAGGGCTGAGAGAGCAAAAATTGGCTCCAAGGCCTTCTCTAACTCAGGTCTTCCTTCATGTGCAAGATTTTTTTTTTTAACCAAAGTAAAAATTTAAATATTTATTTAACTGTTTTATGTTTGGTCCTTATCTTCTGTGCCATTGAATTGCTACAGTGTTTCAGCCGCTGTGCACAATGAGGCTTTGCTAGCGCACCCAAAATCAGAGTCAGGAGACAGAATTGTGAAATAGCTGACTTGTTCTTTGTTCAGACTTGGGTGGTATGTTGGTGGTGAGAGAATGGGGGAAATCAAATTGGTATTGATATAAATGATAAGCTAATCTTTCTTTTGCGTCATGCTAATGTTGTCGTCTTCTATTTAAGCCTGGGCATGCTTGAGCCAATGCTTCACAAGTGAAATTGGGTAACCAGAAGAAGACATAACTACCCAGTTTGCAGTCCTTGTGGTAAGTCACATATGCCATCCATTTTGGAGCACCAAACCTGAGCACATTCAGGTTGCATCCACATCATCCATCTAAAGCATTGTGATGCCCCTTTAAGCAGTCTTGGGTCCCCCAAAGACTCCTTATTAAGCATGCTGAGAGTTGTTGGGAAAACCCTATTCCTATACCAGAGCTCTAATTGCCAAATTGGTTGAGCAATCCAGCCCTCTTCACATGGGTTTCTGAGAAGTGTAGTTTTATGGGCAGATCAAAGAGATGGGTTGGGTTGGTGTCGATGGGTTGGTGGAGTTCTAGGAAAGTACCCAAGGAACATACACAACACAGTTCTACATGGGGGTGGAGGATCCCGCATAAACAGGAGGCGAGTCCTATAGTCTCTCTGTCTTGATTTTTAACCCTTCCCTCCTTGTTTTGGCTTATAAACAAGTCTGGGATAAAACAAGCTTTTTCCTGAGATGGGCAGGGAGCTTTCCAACACCCGCAATATGTGTTTGGCTCATTCCCACACAAGATCCCTGTGCCGCCCCGTGAATTTCTAACAGAATTCAGAGGGGAGGGGCATTTGTGTTGATGGAGCCCAGACCCCAGCAGGAAGTGGCAGATATCTCATTGTACTGAGAGATTTGGTTTTTTTAAAAAAATCATACATACTTCCTGTAATGGTTCTAGGGGTTGCTCGTGCGTAAGCCGGTGCAAACACCTGGCTGGATTGCCTGAGTGAACCTTTTCTGTCCGGACAGCCACTCACCCGTGGCTGTCTCAGTCGCTGGCAGAATCCGTCAGTGGGCGTTTCTTAAACTTCTTCCAGCAAAGAAGCTCTTTGATGCCTAGTCTCCTCCTACTTTCTCTGCACGAAAGCCTTCTGCGCAAGGAGGGCGTAGGCAGCGGAGGAGCTCTACTCTCCCCGCTGGTCCCCGGCAAGGAGTCATGGGACCGCCTCGCTGCTTCCCCCATCTGCCCCCCTTCTCCACTGGTGCTACGCTGATTCTCTTCCCCAGAAGATGGGCTGCCTCTCCCAATCCCGGGACGCTCTCCGGAATCCCTCTGGATTTTGCTCTCTCCCTCCGGCACTGAGGGCAGTCCCCTGACACTTCCTCTCATGATTTATTTATTTATTGCAAACAGCAGGCTAAAATAATTGCTTCACAAAAAAACTGAAACTTTTTGAGCTCATTCCCACTGTGCACTTCTTCCCCAGAGCCATGCCGGTTCCCTTGGGACTTCTTCTCTTCTCTGTGCTTCTAACCCCAGGTAAGCGGTCGTAATCTTCTAGGGCCAGTGTGCGTTGCAGTGGAATGCTTGGGAATAAGCTATTCAGTCTCTTATGCTTAAGCCAAGAAATTGTCTCTTTGATGATATTCAGCGCTAGTAGATGCATCAATGGCACGAGACAACCGAAGAAGGCCAGAAAATTGTGCTCAGGGAGTGTGCTATCCGCCAATCCCAACAAATTGGCCCCACCAGGGGCGGAACAGCAGCCTCTCAACTGTATGGACTGCTAGGGCGAAACGGGGATATAATAATAATAATAATAATAATAATAATAATAATAATAATAATAATTTATTTATACCCCGCCCATCTGGCTGAGTTTCCCCAGCTACTCTGGGTGGCACCCTGTGTTTTTTATAACTTCATACACTGGTTCATCAGCACCTCACAGCTACTGGGAACAACATTGGACTCATCTTTTTCTTGAATTTTCTTGAACTTATTTAAAAACAAGAAAAAATGAAAAACTGAGTCAAGAATTTGTAAGAATCTAGTAAAATCAGATATTGCAAGTTCACTTTATTTTATGTAGTTTGGAAGTTTTCACGGCACTTTGCAAGTAATTGTCTCTTTCTCACATATTTGATAAATGATGTAAAATTATTCTTGAACAACTGTGTGAATATTTCTCGCCATCGTGCTGCACGAGTTGTACTATCTAACCCCAGGTAAGCAGCAGTAATCTTCTATGGATGATCCAAGTTGGAAATTTTGGAAGAGTTGACTGGGAGTGGAAACCACTGTATCTCCTTCAAGCTTGTTGAACGTTGCATTACATTGGGGAAGGCAAAGAATGGTGTTGCACTTGACCAACTTTTCTGGGATCCAGTGGACAGGTAACATAGGGAGATGTCTGTGCATGGACCCTTCTAAAGAAATCTTTTGTCTTCCCATCCACAGGTGACTCATTAGAGTGTGAAACCTGCCTAGGGTTAGACAGCAACTGTAATGGCACTATGGAGCGTTGTAGTGCTCGTGAAGACACCTGCTCTGTCACTTTTGTGGAAGCTACAGTAGGTGAGTGAGAAGGACCTCCACCTCTTGCAAAAGGTCAATCAAGACGTCTTATTGGGAGTCAGGCCATCCATCCATTTACCTGCAGTAGTGACTGTTTAGACTCCACATGCACTGGACTACAACTCCCATTATCCTCCACCATTGGCAACGCTGACTTGTGATGATGGAGATTATAGTCTAAAGCAGGCATGTCTAACTCCCAAGAGACTGCGATCTACTCACAGATCACAATCGACCTGTTGGACATGCTTGGTTTAAAACTTCAGAAGCACACTGCCTCTAAGGTTTCCACACAGAAAGCTATATTTCCCAGCCTCTTGCTACCTGAGGTACCTTAACTCTGAGGTGAGGGATTGGTGACCTTCCAGATGTTTCTTTTTTATGTAACAGATTTTTTTATTTTATTTTGACAGAGTAATGATCATAAATAAATAAAAATAAAAATGAGCACCCCACCACCCAGACCATTCCATTATACCTATCCAGCTCCCAAAATTTCAACACCTCTTGCGATGGTTTGACCCCTTTCCGTATCTCCTCAAAGTCATTTCTCCTGCATATTCCCCATCTTACCTCAATGGTACATGTTAATTTATCATTAATAGCTATACCACACCTCTTTATACCATTCTTTTGTTTTATATTCTGCTTGCCCCTTCCACTTCCTAGCTATAATAATTTGTGCAGCTGTCAATAAATGTGTGAGCAAGTCCTTCATAGCTTGTGAACTTTCCACCCCATCGTAACTTCCAGATGTTTCTTACCCTTCACTGTGCTCGCTAGGGCTGATGGGAGTTGGCAGCCCAGCCAACCCCATGTTGTGGAAGGCTGGCTTAAGTACTTACCTTATGCCTTCTCTGCAGCTGAAGTAACAAGTCAGGAAATAAGAAAAGGATGTCTATCCACTCACGCCTGTGGACTCGCACCATTTTATCTGAATTTGGGCAAGATGTTTATTGCCAGAGGAAAGGCTGTCTGCTGTGAGGGGAATGACTGTGCATCTGTTTCTCCTCAAGGTAAGTATAGTTTTGCTCCCATCCTCTTTTCCTGCTCTGTGCCCCAGGGGCCAGGTTGTGCGACAGTATGCGTACGAATACAATTCTTCCCCTTTTCTTATACTGCCTCTTTGCTTTTTTCAGTGCCCCCAATAAACAACACGGCCAATGGAAAAAAATGCCCAGCCTGCTTGTCTCTAATGGGCCCCTGCTCTTCAGAGCTGGCAGAATGTACAGGGGCAGAGGACTACTGCCTGGATGGAATCCTCAAAAGTGGTAATTCTGATTTGATATGCTCTTCTGATTCTGAAAAGTAATTGGTGTAGCAGCCAATTCTGTCCCATTTTAAGTCTTGCTGGCATTCCATCAGAGGGATCTGTTCCATCCTGCTCTGTCCAGTTGTCTGCATTTTAAATCCATTTCAGGTTCACTTTTTACATGAAATGTGCACCCTTTGTGTAAGGTTTGCAGAGTTGTAGCTGATGTTAATGGTAGCCAGGGCTGGCCCAAGACATTTTGGCACCTGAGACGAACCACAGAATGGTATTTGCCTCCTGGTCAAGGAATAAGATGTGAGTGATGATCTACATCAGGAATAAGTGGGCAATAAAGATCTGCATGGGGATCTGATGCCCCTGTGAATTCTTGCCCCCCTGAGGTGGTCGCCTCGCCTTGCCCCATGTGTGGGCCAGCCCTGAGCATAGCATAGACTAATTGAAATTAATGGGTATGGCTAAAGTGTACTCTGAGTAGAATTCACTTGGAAACAACACATGCTTTTCAATGAATTCACCAGTAAGAAGCACATTTTGTATGCACATTTTGTGCATGCTTTCCTCACATTGAAAGCACCTTACAAAATCCAGAGAAGGGCCCAATCCGTCTGGGAGATGCATTCTAACTGAAATCTGAGTCTGGGTGCAACAGTTTGGGTGGCTCTATTATGAAAAGTGGACTAAATGAATTTCTCTCCTACCACTGATTTTTGTGGTTCTTTCTCCTCTCCCAGCATGAGAATTGATTTTACCTGCAGTCATTGCTAGCTTCAGCATTGTGGGAAATGAAAATGGTGGCTCACGGACCCGATACCGGGGTGTCACCATTACAATTAGGACCCCAATGACTTCTTGAGCACCTCTCCTGCCAGGAACTTAGCTGAATGCTCGGATCTTCTGAGGCCCTTCTCCAGGTCACACCTCTGAGAGAAGCTTGGAGGGTGGCAATAGGGGAAATGAGAAATGCTCTCTGTCGCAAGGTCTACCCTGTCCCTTTGTTGGCACCTTTTTGGTGCCAGGTAAAAACTTACATTTCCCCAAACTTTTGATGGACTGAGCTGATGTAACGTAGTTTTATTCCTAGTATGTTGCAAAATGTTTGAGGCTCTTATGGGTGCTGTTTTCCATTTTATGGTACAACATAACAGTTTTTCAAGCTTTAGAACATCTTGTAAGTAGCTTGAGGAGCTGCAGGTGCAAGCAGCTAAAATGCCTCATCATTCATTACAAGAAAGAAGATTCCACCTAAACATTAGGAAGAACTTCCTGACAGTAAGAGCTGTTCGACAGTGGAGTTTGCTGCCAAGGAGTGTGGTGGAGTCTCCTTCTTTGGAGGTCTTTAAGCAGAGGCTTGACAACCGTATGTCAGGAGTGCTCTGATGGTGTTTCCTGCTTGGCAGGGGGTTGGACTCGATGGCCCTTGTGGTCTCTTCCAACTCTATGATTCTATGATCATCATCTCCACAGATGGGGATAATAATGGACAAATGTCATATCAGGAACATTGTAGACTTGACAGGCTTTCAAAGAGGACACCTTAAAAAGTGGGCTGCTTCTGATAGCCCTTCTAATAGAGGACATTCCTACATGGCCAACCTACATAAATGCCAACATTGGGGTCATTGCAGCAACATCCCCATCAATGGGTTATATCCAAAGCTAGTCCTTCTCAGAGGAGGTCTTTTTTTGCCAGTGTTGGGGAAAATCTAATCAATAATAATAATTTCACAATGTGTGTTGTCCTTTTGTTCTTTTTTGCTTTGCTTTTTCTTTATTTTAATAGTCACCTTGACTCATGGCAATGGTGGGAGACAAATAAACTTATTTGCGGTGGTGATTACTGGGAAGAGTGGATCCCTGATCTCCCATATTTGCTTTTCAGCTCCAGGATGGTCTGACTTCATCGTAAGAGGTTGTACTACCAAGTCTTACTGTGCTATTTTAGAAAAAAAAATTGGCCCAGCCAACATTTTTGGATCTGTAGTTGGTAAATGTGAACCAGCAGATAAGGCACCTCCATCATTATGAGTTCCCCTGTCATGGCTTCTGCTGGTGAAGATCTTCTGGTGATGAAGACCTTCCTATGACTCAGTCCCGAGGAAGACCTTCCTTTTAATGTCCTTCTTTACTTTCAATTTGTCATTTTCCAGAGGGATTTGTATTCCTAGTTGTTCTACTGAATTAGAAAGAAATTCTACTGAATTAGAAATCATCTTTTTAAAAGAAATCATGAAGTTCTGTAGTGAAGGTCGATTGGCCGAGGAGCGGGAAACCTTTTCAGCCTGAGGGATGCATTCCCTCATGTTGACCTTCTGAGGGCCAACAGCAAAAGTTTGTGGAACAACGACTTCTTCCTGTATAGCCAATGAAACAGAGGACTTCTGCAAACAGAGGGCTGTCCTCTAGCCAGGAATGGCGTGTTCTGTTTTGCCACTTGAGGTGAAACGGAAATGTACCACCCTTCCCTGCTGCTGCCCCACTCTCCCACTGAGGTGTCCCTTCCCTGTGTTCCATGGCAGCACTTGTGAACCACTGCCAGCAGCACCGGCTTCCAGAGAGAGCTCATGAGATCTCACCAAAATCTCAGTGGGTGACGTCCTGCGAGATCTCTCCAGAAACTGGTACTGCTGCCAGTGTCACTTCTCCATGGGTGATGACGGCTGTGGGCTGCCGCTGTGCAAGGCGGTTACCTCATCTTGCTTCATGGGTGGGCCCACCTGACAGCCCACTCAAATAGAGGACTATTTTTACAAGGTGCACATGTGAACCCATTTACGTGTCTACTACATGTAGAGACCTGACGTCTTCCACTATTGAGATGAGCTGTACCTTCTGCATAGATTCAGGAAGTGCATTCATTAAAAATGCCTTTATACATTTGACCTTTATGCCTAATAAAGAACTTCACACAGCAGAAAATGGACAAAAATTCCTTTATTACATTGAATTTGTCTAATCCTCTTTTAAGGCCATCTAGGTTGGTGGCCATCACTGTGGCAAGAAGTTCCACAGCTTAATGTGATGCTGGAAGACGTACTTTATTTTCTCTGTCCTGAATCTTCCAACATTCGTTGCCATTGGATGACCATGAATTGTAGAGTTACGAGAGAGAGAGAAACATTTCCCTATCTGATTTCTTGATGTCATGCATAATTTTACAAACTTCTATCATGTGGCCTCTTACTCACATTATATATATCTAAACTAAGTCTTAACGAAGTCCTAAATACTACAGCATTTCCACCCCCTCAGTCTATCCCCTTGTCCAGTTTGATTGCCATTTTCTGAATCTTTTCCAAGTCTACAAAATCCTCTCTCTCTTTAGGCAAGGCAACCACAACTGCATACAGTACAGTGATACCTCAGGTTAAGAACTTAATTCTTCCGGAGGTCCATTCTTAACCTGAAACTGTTCTTAACCTGAGGTACCACTTTAGCTAATGGGGCCTCCCTCTGTCGCCACACTGCCGCCGCGCGATTTCTGTTCTCATCCTGAAGCAAAGTTCTTAACCCGAGGTACTATTTCTGGGTTAGTGCAGTCTATAACCTGAAGCATCTGTAACATGAAGCATCTGCAACCCAAGGTACCACTGTATCTGAAATTTGAATGATGGCAGTTCAAGACCCCTTAAAAGTATTTGTGAAATTAAGATATCTTGCCCCATCGTGCATCACATTACATTTGTTTACGCTGAATTTCATTTGCCATTAAAGAATCATAGAATTGTAGAGTTGGAAGGGGCTGCAAGGGTCATCTAGTCCAACCCCCTGCAATGCAGGAATCTTTTGCCATTTTACTGTTTGGAGAAGTCCTTTTGGAGCACTTCGCAATCTTGGCCACCTCACTGCTCTCTCTTAACTCCATGTTGTTTATGAGCAGGTTAAAAAGCACAGGTCCCAATACCTATCTTTGGGGAACTCCACTTTCTACAAATTTCCCTCTTTCCATCAGTTCCTGGGCTGGTTGGTATAGGAACTGTACCCAGGCCTCCAGTTCACTAGGGCTTTAAAGGTAAGCATCACAAACACTTTGAATTGTGCTCCAACACAGAAGAAGAGATAAGAGGACAGGATGGGGTTGTGCAGGGTTGTTAAGGCAGCAGAGAGAATTGTTGGCTGCCCACTCTCCACCTTAGAGCAGATTTATGCCACAAGGTGCCATAGGAAGGCACTGGACATAGTAAAAGATCCATCGCATCCTGGTCACTGTCTCTTCGAGCTCTTGCCGTCAGGACGGAGATACAGGACGATGAAGACAAGAACGAGCCGTCTTAAGAACAGCTTCTTCTCCTGAGCGATCTCGGCCCTGAATGGGAAGCCCGGACTTTGAAAGTCATCTAATCTCCCTTGCTGTATTATACTGTATTGATTAATTAGTGTTTTTATGGAGCAGTCAAGTAATTTCGTTGTCCCCGAAGGGGGCAATGACAATAAAGATATTATTATTATTATTATTATTATTAATAGGAGAAGGCATACAGGGATTGCATCCTCCCTGCCCCCCTCTTTTCTTGGCCCAATGGTAGAAGAGCGGGCTGGAGTGATATTCCTCCACCATTGTTCAGCTTGACAGAGGAGCAGTCTGCTCGCGTCCAGCACAGTCACTGATGACATACATGATGTGATTCTAATGTGATTTTGGTTTTCATCTTTTTGCAGCATGGGAAGGTTTTATATGTGTCTGTCTGTCTGTCTAGATCTGGATCCAAATCCAGATCTAGATATTGTTCTTGCTATATTATCATTGAACACTGTTAGTATTACACATGTTTCCATTGCCCTCTGATCTTATGTGGAAGGATGTGTGGATCCAGATTTGGCCTCCATGGCCACTTACGGACACACCGTTAAGACCATATTCATAGAAGACAATCTTACTTGGCAACGAGTGATTGCCGAAGAAGAAAGAAGATCTTACGAAAATTTCGTATTTTAAATCTTTGAAATCACGCTAAAACTTTTTTTTTAAGTGATAACTACATTTAATAAATGGTAAATGTACTCTTCCTCCTTGAGTGAGATCACCAGGGCAGCTGACATCCACCATGAAGCTGTAGGAAAATTGAAACAGTAAATTAACAAAAAGGCAATCAAATTCCAGTGTCCCTACTTATGAGCAGGTGGGGGGGGGGGGGTTGAAGGTCTCTAAGTGGAGGTCTGACCTCCAAGTACTATAAGACATTAAAAGATTACTTGATACAACCTTTGATGGAGGTCAGCAATGAAATTATGGAGGGGAAGAGGGCACCGGAGTTGTGGAAGGAAGCGTTTATCACATTGATACCAAAGACGGAAGCTGAAAAGACACAACTTAAGAACTATCGTCCCATCTCTCTTTTAAATGTGGATTACAAAATATTTGCAGACATTTTGGCAAGTAGACTTAAAAAAGTTTTAAATGAAGTAATTCACAAGGACCAGGCAGGCTTTCTCCCAGGCAGACACTTGTTTGCTAATACAAGGAACATTATTGACATTTTGGAACTTTTGCAAACAGATATAAACACAAAAGCAGTTTTAATTTTTATAGACGCGGAGAAGGCCTTTGACAACATTTCCTGGAAATTTATGATGGGAAACCTAAAAGAAATGGGAGTGGGACGGGGTTTTGAGAATGGGATTGAGGCGATATATTCAGAGCAGAAAGCTAAACTGATAGTTAACAATGTGGTTACAGAAGAGTTTAAAATTGAAAAAGGAACACGACAAGGTTGCCCTATTTCCCCTTTGTTATTTATTTCGGTTCTGGAAGTGCTATTGAATATGATCAGAGGGGACCGGTTGGTGGAAGGAATTCAGGTCGGACAGAAACAATATAAACTAAAAGCTTTTGCAGATGACCTGGTTTTGACCCTGCAGGAGCCAGAGTCTAGTACGAAAAGAGTATTACAACTGATTCATGACTTTGGTCGGGTGGCGGGATTCAAATTAAATAAACAGAAAACTAAGGTTTTGGGGAAAAACTTGACAGACACAGAGTCAGAACGGTTTCAGAAAGAGACAGAATTTAATGTGGTTAAAAAAGTAAAATACCTAGGGGTAAACATAACAGCAAAAAATCTAAGTCTATTTAAGGATAACTATGAAAAGTGCTGGGCAGAAATCAAGAGAGACTTAGATAGTTGGACAAAATTGAAACTTTCTTTGTTAGGCCGAATTGCTGCTATCAAGATGAATGTATTGCCAAAGATGTTGTTTTTGTTTCAAACACTTCAGGTTTTGGACAGGACGGAGTGCTTTCAGAAGTGGCAGAGAGATATTTCTAAATTTGTCTGGCAGGGCAAAAAGCCCAGAATTAAGTTTAAGATATTAACTGATGCGAAAGAAAGAGGGGGCTTTGCCCTGCCAGATCTAAAGTTGTACTATGAGGCCGCAGCGTTCTGCTGGCTAAAAGACTGGCTACTTCTTGAGGACACTGACGTGTTGGATTTGGAAGGGTTTAACAATACTTTTGGATGGCATGCATACTTATGGTATGACAAGGTTAAAGCAAATAAGGCCTTTAAGAACCATATTGTCAGAAAATCACTGTTTAATGTCTGGACAAAATATAAAGACTTGTTGGAAAATAAAACTCCAAGGTGGCTTTCACCTTTGGAAGCTAAGGCCCGAAAAAGACCCAATATGGAGGCTAAATGGCCAAAATATTGGGAAATACTAGAAAAAGATGGAGACAACTGGAAATTGCAGAGTTTGGAGAAAATGAAGGATAAAGTGCGAGACTGGTTACATTACGCTCAGATTAAAGAAGTCTTTAAAAATGACAAGAAACTAGGGTTCCAGGTGGAGAAATCGAAACTAGAAACAGAACTGTTAGAACCAAAGTCTAAGGTACTTTCAAGGATGTATAACTTGCTGTTAAAATGGAATACACAAGATGAAGTGGTTAAATCGGCTATGATAAGGTGGGCGCATGACATTGGGTACAATATCATGTTTGAGGACTGGGAAAGGTTGTGGAGTACTGGGTTAAACTTTACTGCATGCAATGCTTTGAAAGAAAATGTAATGAAAATGATATATAGATGGTATATGACCCCAGTCAAACTTGCAAAAATATACCACCTGTCTGATAATAAGTGTTGGAAATGTAAAGAGAGTGAAGGAACATTCTTCCACCTCTGGTGGACCTGCCCTAAAGTGAAGGCGTTCTGGGAAATGATTTATAATGAACTGAAAAAGGTATTTAAGTATACCTTCACAAAGAAACCAGGGGCCTTTCTCTTGGGTATTGTCGGCCAAGGGGTGGTAAAGAAGGACTGGACATTTTTTATGTACGCAACAACAGCAGCAAGGATACTTCTTGCAAAGCACTGGAAAGCTCAAGATCTACCCACACTGGAAGAATGGCAGATGCAACTGATAGACTATATGGAACTGGCCGAGATGACCGGCAGAATCCGTGACCTGGGAGAGGAGAAGATGGAGGAGGACTGGAAGAAATTCAAGATTTATTTACAAAAACATTGTAATTTGAGTGAATGTTAAGCAGGATGCTAGATCATAAATAATTGAGCACCACTAAATTAGATGATTTAAGATAATAAGTGAGATTGAGAAAATATAAACCTTTTTGAGAATTATAAGATTATAAATATACAGATGGGATATAAGAATGCAAATAAGATAATAAATTGCTGGCAAAAAGTTACAACGATGAAAGTGGGAGCGGGAGATGTGAGGAAGTCCAAAGAAAATGTGAAATTATGTTAAGATATATGTTATACTGTTTATTATATTTATTTTTATTGTAAACCCCAATAAATATTTTTTTTTAAAAAAAAGAAGGTCTCTAAGTGGAGGAATTGTTCCATAGACATGGCCTCCACACCCCATGATTTGGAACACTTGTGGTGCAAAGTTCTAAACACCAATCTTTGTGCAGAATAGGGTCTCTGCTTCAGACCTTCCAACATCTAGTGATCATCTCCAGCAGCCCCACCCCATTGGATTTTGTTGCATTTATTACAGGGAAAGAGAGCAGCAGTGCAGATTGCACCCCTCCATACATATTTGCCTTCTGAATTGAACTCTGAGAATGCACCTGCAGAATACTAAGGGAATGCAACGTTTTGGGTTGTAATAATAATAATAATAATAATAATAATAATAATAATAATTTATTATTTATACCCCACCCATCTGGCTGGGTTTCCCCAGCCACTCGGGGCAGCTTCCAACAAAATATTAAAATACAATAATAACTAATAGATCCATATCCATTAATATCAATAAGTTGCTCTCCAGCACACAGCCCTAGTTATATGGATCACTTCTCTCCCTGTCTCTTACTAGGCCCCTTTGCCAAATGGCTTCCTGGTCCCAGAAAACTGGTCTCACCTGTATTTTAGCACTTTGCCAGTTTCAACATCTCCATGCATTTGATACATTTAAGAACTTTGGGGAATCTGTCACCACCAAAAAACACCTTATAACAATATTTAAAAAAAATTGATTTCTGTCCTTTGGTTCCAAGAACTCCATTCTATCCTCCCCCCCCCCCCCGCTACACTGTTTTCTGTTTCTATTTTAGTGTTTTATACTTGGCCCTTATCTTCTGTGCCATTATGGGGCTGTGTCTGAGCTGCTTTGACCCACAGAACTTTGATGACACACCCCAAATGAAAACTCAGGAAGCACAAGTATGGTGAACAAAGGTCCCATGTCTAAATGGATCTAACTTCAGTTGCAAGCAGATGGTGCAGTTATGGTAGAAATCAAATTTGCAGAAGTGATATGATAATCTAATCTATATCTTGCGTCATGCTACTGCTGCTGCCGCCTTCTTCGTAAGCCCACATATACAGGAGCAAAGGTGCCAGAAGTGAGTTTTAGCAGCCAGAAGAAAACATTCTCATTGAGGAGCGCCCGCCCTTCAGTTCTTCGCAACTCAGGGTAAGTCACATTTCCCAACGATTATGGAGCTCGAGACCTGCAAGCTCTTACCATCCACTTAAAGCACTAGGACAGCATTTTGAACAGTTAGGGGTTCCCCCGAATAATTATGGAAGCTGTAGTTTGTTAAGGGTACTGAGCCCTGCCAGGGCTGTCGTTTCCAACTTGGTTGAACAATCAATCCCTCTTCACAGGGAATTCAGAGATTGTAGCTTTGTGGGCAGGAGGAGGAAACAAAAAGATGAAGCATCTGTCCAGTATCTCCCACCTGGAAGAGAGCAGTTGGGTTCCCCTGCTGGGGAAGGCTCTTGAGAAGCATGTGTGAGCTGTCCGGGTGTGCAGTGTAATCCTACCTCACCATGATTCACTCACCTGACAGCTATGTCTCAGCTCTACATGAGCGTGTGCAATCCTGGTTAAATATGAGGTGAGCTTTACAACCTCTGCACCCTTAATCCCTCCTTGTTTTGCTTTATAATCAAGTTTGGAATAAAGTTTTTTGCCGAACTGTGGGGGAAGGGGTAGATTAGCTTCCCAACCCTGCTAATAATATGTGTTAAGATGAGATCCCTCTGTTATCCCATGAATTTCTCAGAAGATTCATGCGAAAGGAAGGCTCGTATCAGTGATGTCCAGATTCCAGCATCTCACTGTACTGAGAAATTTGGGTGTGTGTTTGTTTGTTTGGTTGGTTTTTTAAAAAATTGTGCATGTTTCCAATCTGGATTTTTATTTATTTATTTTGCAGACACCAGGCTGGAAAAAATTGGCTTCACAAGGAAGCAAACTTTTTGCATGTGCTCCCGCTGCACATTTCTTTTCACACACCATGCCGGTTCTCTTGGGACTTCTTCTCTTCTCTATGCTTCTAACTCCAGGTAAGCAGCCATAATGTTCTGGGGTGATGTGTGCTGCAGTGGGATACCTGGGAGTAAACCAGATCCAAGGCACTGATTTTGGAAGGGCTGACTGGGGTGGAAACCAAAATATCGCCTATAAACTGGTGAGTGTCACACTACATAGAGCAGGATCAGTGTTGCGCTTGACCCACATTTGTGGGATCCATCCCCTTTCACAGGCAGATGACTTAGAATGGCGTCTGCACATGGGCTCTGCTTTTGAAAACTTTTACCTTCTCTTCTACAGGTGACTCACTGGAGTGTGAAACCTGCATAGCGACAAGCAGCAACTGCAGTGGCAAGATGATGACTTGCAGTGCCAATGAAGACACCTGTGCTGTCTCTCTTACTGAAAGCAAAGTAGGTGAGTGAGAAGGATGCCCACCAAATGCAGTCTAGGCCAGAGGTTTGTAAAAGGCATATCAAGATGCCTTATTGGGAGTCATTCGATTCATCAACTGACTGGTGGGGGCATGTGCGCACGGCCACTGCACTTTGTGGGTGCCCTGCCCCCCCCCTTAAAATGTTGTGGGGTCTAGAGCACTTGTGTCCCTGGGGAGTTGGCATGCCTGACAGCTTCCTGACAGTTAACTGGGGCTGATAGGGATCAGAGAATCATAGTCAAAATCATTTAGAACACACTGCATCTAGCTTTCCAAGCTGAAAGCTCTGCTCCCTGGAGCTGAGCTATCTTAAATCTGGGATCAAGCCCCAATGTCCTTCCAGATGTTGCTGGACTCCAGTCCCTGTCATTTCTGAGTCTTCACTGGGCTCTCTGGGGCTGGTGGGAGTTGTAGCTCAGCAACACCAGGAGGGAACAGTGTTGTGAAGGCTGCCCTTCTTTCTTTTATCTTTTTCTTTCATTCTCTGCAGATCAGATATCAGTTCAAAGTATAGTGAAAGACTGTTCATCCACTAAGGCCTGCGGACAGGGACCATATTCCATAAATTTGGGCAAAATGTTTACTTCCAGAGGAGTGGCTGTCTGCTGCAAGGGTGCTAACTGCTCATCCATTTCTGTTCCATGTGAGTGTATTTTTTCTTCCACCCCCTCATTCTATGCCCCAGAGGTCAGGTTGTACCGTAGATTTCAATGGTGGAGTTCTGAATCACAGATCAGTCATTTGCCACTGTGCAGCACAGTGGAGGGAACCATTATGGTTTTAACCTTTAAAGCCCTATACGACCTAGGACCCTCATACCTACGGGACCGCCTCTCCTGGTATGCCCCACAGAGGAACTTACGATCTGCAAACAAAAACATCTTGGAGGTCCCAGGCCACAGAGAGGTTAGGCTGGCCTCAACCAGAGCCAGGGCTCTGATCTGGTGGAACGCTCTGCCAGAAGAGATTAGGGCCCTGCAGGACTTGACATCTTTCCGCAGGGCCTGCAAGACAGAGCTGTTCCGCCAAGCCTTTGGCCAGGGCACAGCCTGACCCCCTCCTTTGGCAATCTTCACAGAACTCTACCCAATGCTTGGCATCAATTTGATTTGAAGTAATTTTTTAATGAAATGATTTTAAAATGTTGTCTTATTTTATTGTTGTTAGCCGCCCTGAGCCCGGCTTCGGCTGGGGAGGGCGGGATATAAATAAAAATTATTATTATTATTATTATTATTATTATTATTATTATTATTATTATTTCTGGGAGCCTATTGTGGCCCTCCAGCCCTGTCAATCTACCAACACTCTCTGACGTATGGTCCCCAGATGTTGTTGAACTGCAGCTCCCATCTTCCCTTGTCAGAGCAACCAAGAGTCAGGGAAGATAGGAGTTCTGCTCCCACAACATCTGGGAACCCAAGGTTGAGGTATACCAGCATGCCCCATCTCTCCCAACAGCAGTCATATTCCACAATCCCCTTGAATGTTTTTGGCTGGCAAGATCTGTGGTCCTTAAATTGTGATAGCATCTCCAGCCTGCCTGGATAGAGGGGAATGCGTGAGTGTACACTGTCTCTTTGCCTTTTTTTCCAGTGCCTCCAATAAACAACACAGTCAATGGGAAAAAATGCCAAGCCTGCTATTCTATGTTAAGCCCATGCTCTTCTTCAGATGTGGCAGAATGTACAGGAGCTGAGGACCGATGTCTGGATCTTAGCATCAAAAGTGGTATTTCTGATTTATGTTCTTTTGGGGAGGGATTGGCTGAGCAATGGAAATTCTGTTCCATTTTGGTCTTGCTGGCACTCAGTCCAGCGGCGGAGCGTGCTTTTCCATTGGGAGCGGGGTGCCAAAGGCGAACAGAGGCGCCCAGAAGTGGCAGCAGCTCCGAGGCACTTTGTGAGACTGGAGTGATCCAACCATGCAAAATGAAGCTGGCTTGGGGATAATCATCATCATCAACAACAACAGCATTATCATCATCCAAAAATATCTGGAGCAATGGCAGTCGTCCCCGTCCCCCGTCCCCCGCCCAAACTTTAGTAGGCCATAGATTACTTAATAGCCAAAGGCCTGGTAAAGAGGAATGTTTTTGCCTACTGCCCAAATACATGTAGTGATGGTGCCAGGTGAGCTTCTCTGGGGAGAGCATTCCACAGTTAGAGAGCCACCACAGAAATGTTGTTGCCACCCTCCAAACGTGATGTTTTTCTCTCCCCCCCCCCCCACTTTTTAAGAGACCTTTTTTCTTTTTTTTAAGAGACCTTTTTTATAAGTTGCTTGGAAAACTGAAGGTTTAAGCAACTTTGCATCATCATATCAGTGCTATTATTCAAGTAAAAGAGGTGCTAGAACTCATGGTGCACCCTTGTTCTCCTATAATGGCAATGGTGCCCACTTGAGAGGTGCAGGGACTCTGGTGAGTTCAGGCTGGTGGTGCTGATTATATGATATAATAGTATTATTATCCCACAATATCTGGAGCAATGCTTCATCAGGAGCATTAGAGACCAGACAAGCCATCAAACAAAGGATTTCTCAGATAGGCTTTCAAATAGAGGGCTGTCCTTTACGAGGTCAAATACAGGCTCACCCTGCACATATCCCAGTAGAGTGGTACCTCGGGTTAAGAACTTAATTCGTTCTGGAGGTCCGTTCTTAACTTGAAACTGTTCTTAACATGAGGTACCACTTTAGCTAATAGGGCCTCCCGCCGCCGCCACGTGATTTCTGTTCTCATCTTGAGGTAAAGTTCTTAACCAAAGGTACAACTTCCAGGTTAGTGAAGTCTGTAACCTGAAGCGTCTGTAACCTGAGGTACCACTGTAGAATGGCTACAACTGGGGAAGATGTGAGTGGCACTTGGGAGGAAAACATTTATTCTTTGTAATATATGACTTCAACTCATAGGAACATCCCCATCAATGTGTTATATACAAAACTAGTCTTAGAGTAGAATCATTGAAATTAATGGACATGGCTACACATGCACCTTTTCACTTTGCCATTTTTATTTTGTTAGTTTGGCCAGGCCAATGTAAGGTTGAGAGCCAATTCAAACTTGTTTGTGTCGGGTAATTTTTGGAAATAGTGGGCCCCCTGACTCCCCATCTTTCCTTTTCATCTCCAGGAACGATTAAAATCACTATGAAAGGTTGCACTACCAAGAGTTACTGCGATGGTTTATCACAAAATGTTAAGAATACATTCAAGGAAGCTGCATCTGGAATGATAGATGCCAAATGTACAGAAGCCAATAAGGCACCTCCATCATCGAGATTTCCCCTTCTGGCCTTGTCATGGCTTCTGCTGGTGAAGATCCTCTTGTAATAAACCCTTTTCCATGACTTGGCACGGAGGACGACTTTCCTTTCCATGTCCTACTCTAGTTTCAATTTGTTTGTTTTTTCAGAGGGGTTTGTATCCATAGATATCTTACAGACTCACAAAGGGTCAGTTCGTTTTTTAAAGAAATGAGAATGAAATAGTGCTGGTCAAGACCAAGGGCAAATGGTTCTGGAACAAAGGCCACCTTCCAACCATGCAAATGTCAGGCGTTTCTACACATAGAGACACACCCTCTTCACTCTCCAATGATGGAAACAAGTGTTGGATCGATCCATCAACCTCTGACGGATGATTTAGAAGAATTTGGTCTGGCATCACTTTTGCTGCGTGTGTGTGTGTCAGTATCCATACCCAGCAGAGTTGCATCTCGATGCAGCTGCTTCCTTGGAAGCATCTTTGGGGTTGAAGGTACACAAAGTAGGCAATAAACACTCATGGACACCTTAAAGATTCAGTCAAGGGTAGATGTTTACTTGACAGGCACAAAAGCATATCGGTAGCAAAGATACCGTGGTCAAGGCAGGCTTAGAGTCCAACAAGAGTCCAAGACTCACTCTCTGCTTCTCTCACCGCAAGGCGCAAGCAAGAGACTCACAACAAGTTACAAAAAGTTACACAAAACCATTGTTATCAGTGCTTCCTGTCATACTGCACGTGTCCAAAGAAAAAGATCCCACAGAAAATGTCCTGGCATAGACGAAGCAATCTCAGCATTCTGCTGCTTCTTGAAACTTCTGTATTCTTCTCTGTTTCTGGAACAAATGATTCTCTCACACACAGAGAGAATATCCAACAACAAGAGGCATTATTACAGTTAAAGGATACACTACAGCTGACTGAGAAAAAGAAATAGCAGAACCAATGAGAGGTGTGGCCTGTGGAGTGGACCATCGTATCAGCTGAGTGTATGGTCTAGGGAGAGTCCTGAGGACCTGAGAAGGAGGCCAGGAGGCTCGTATTTGGCCCTCAAGCCTGATTGGAAATGAAAGTCAGAGTTTTTAAGCGTGCTCTTCATGGGCGTAGCCGGGGGGGCAGGCGGGAAGCTGGCCCTCTAGATCAAGTAAAACAATAGAAATACTTAACTAACTGACCAATCACGTCAGTTCTGCCCCCCCCCCAAGTCCTGCCCCTTCCAACAAAAATCCTGGCTACACCCATGGTGCACTTTTAGACAGCATGATACAAATATGCGCGTAGCAAATTTTTTCTTTCCTCCAACAGCTGATTTGAATTCCACCTCACAATGTAACTGAATTTTCTTGCAGAGCTTTTTGTTTGCTATTTAATAAATATGGCTATTCTATGCAATGCAATGTCTCTCGAGTCTTCATTATGGGTGTGGGGGCAAAAAAAAACGAGAAACAGAGAAACTGAAATGTATAGATTCATCTATCCCAATCTCCACATGAACCAGGAAGTAGCCTACATAGATAATGTGTGGTTTCTGTACATTGGTTCTAATCACACCATTCTGTTCCTCCCACACCATTATTTGGTTTCATTTTATTGTTCTATGTTTGGTCCTTATCTTCTGTGCCCTTTCGTGTGTTTTTTATTTATTGAATTTATATACCACCCTATACCTGAAGGTCTCAGGGCAGTTCACAGATTTATTTATTCATTTTGAGCCGTTTTACACAATCAAACTTTGTATACCCACATTTATTTATTTATTTATTTGTATCTGTACAAACCTTAAGCACTGCATGAGTGGAGCAAGCAGGAGAAAATCAAAGTTCCTGGTATTAGCATATGTAATTTGAAACACAAATATTTCTTGCACATCATTCCAAAGCCTTCAGGTCCTTCATAAGTCAGAGTATTCTAGGATAGGTGTGCCGCAAGCGACCTTTAGCAGCCAGGAGAAGACAATCTCACTAAGGAGCACCCAGCCAGCAGACCATAGCAGCTTGTGGTAAGTCACTTATCCCATCCATTATGGAGCTCTAGACCCACAAAGTCACATTCACACCATCCATCTAAGTCACTACAATACCACTGTTGCTTGTCCCAGCCTCCAATTACTTATGTGATCAGGAGGGGACTGGGTAAGGAGAAGCTGTGTGAGAGGGGATCTCAAGTCTTCCAGATTTGGCTCAAGTTCTAGCAGCATCCAGGGCATAGTTCTACTACTTACTTAGCTGTGAATTTATATATTTTCTAGATGTTCACTGATGGCTTAATAATCTGTAGGATAGGTTTGCCCAGACTGACATCTAGTGAACTGGCCTGTAGGTTTCTGGATTCACCTTTTCCTCCTCCTTTGAAGAGAGTGACTTTATGCAGCACTAGCATTGATCACCGGTGCAACTCTTCACGTAGAATCATAGAACGGTAGAGTTGGAAGGGACCCCAAGGGTCATTTAGTCCAACCCCCTGAAACTCCCTTCTTTACATTATGGAGAGAATTGTGGGCAGGAGATAGATATAGAGTCCTAGTGCATATGCGGTGCCTAATAATTTTTTTAAAATATCATTATGTTATGTTTTTATTTGTTCAAACTTTTATTTTCCTTTCTTCAGCCACATCCCCTAGAGCAGTGGTTTCCAATTAGGGTTCCGGGGGGCCCATTCCTCGCCTTCCTCTCCCAACTAATTTTTTGTCATTTTTGCATTGTAATCTCACAATTAAAAAAAAAAAATTAGTACACCTAAAATCTTTTGCTTATAAGGGGCTACTCCATATTTTGCCGAAAAAATTACTTTGCATAGGTAACTACCACCATCGAGTTAGCAAAATTTCCAAAAGTTGAAGTTCCATGGCTTGGCTTTTGAAAAATAGAGGGGCTTCAGTAATTAGCTAATTGGGAACCACTGCCCTAGAAGCTTGCAAGATACATATATAATATAATTTAACCAGTACCTTTTTCTAAAAATAAAAATAATAAAAAAGTTTAGGGGTATTCTCATTTTGACTAAAATCACCATTTTATTGTTCAAATTTAGAAAAATAAATACAGTAAATAGACAAAGGTACACATGTAGATTCACAAAATGTTTAGGGGTATACCTACCGCTGCGTCCCTCCCGAAAAAAGCACTGGATTTAAGAGATAAAACATTTGGCAAGCAGTTAGTCTAGCCATAATACAAAGGCACAAAAAAGGCTGCAGCAGATAACAAATATATAGGGGTGTGGATGGGTGTATACACACACACACACACACACACACTCACTCACACACGGTGCCAAAAGGGAAAACTGGCTGGTGCCAGGCAGACCTTTGTGAAGAGTGTCTTCTACACATTTTACGGTGTAACTTAGCCCAATCTTAATAACTAGGTAGGTTCACGTAGGAAAAACTAGTCAAACTACAAAGCCAGCTGTGTGAACCACACCATTAGCCCAGGCAACTTGCGCTCTGATACCCAGCAAGAAGCAAGAAACTCACTCCACTCCTCCAAGTTCAGTGAAACTTCCTATGTACATAAAAAATGAAGGCTGTTATCACGCAGCCCCCATTGGAGGATTTGCAGTGCTGCATCACAATCGTGGATTTGGATGAAGTCAGGGTGGGCCAGGGGAGCAGAAGAGAAGACGCGTTGGACAGCAGCAGTAGCCATAGCATGCGAGTGAGAAGCGAAGCATACGGACAGTGGGAAAGTGATGGTTTTAAATGATAGCAGAAGTTTGAGTCCAGCAGGGATGGAGGGCAACGGCGAGGAATTGCAGCTTTAAACCATAGCAGAGGTCCTGTACACTGGGATATTTGAAAAGGGGGGAGCTCTAGGGGGCTAACACAGGGGGGTGACAGGGGGGTTGGTGAGTGGATGCATCAATGGGTCACGTTTCTGATCTGGGTCAGGGGCTATGGGGGTTGGAATTCAACATGTGGAAACATATGCATTCCCAATGTCTGCATTGAAAGCATGTGTGAAGGAATTGTCAGGGTGCACAGGTCACAACACGATCAACGCATCTGACAGTTATGGCCCCCACTGGCCACACACCCAACACATGTGCAAAGTGACCTTGTGTACAAGTTGAGGAACATGAACGGCACAGCTCTACATGGGGGTGGGAGGATCCTGGTTAAACATGAGGTGGGCCTTACAGCCTCTCTGCCTTGAATTTTAACCCCTCCCTCCTTGCTTTGGTTCATAACAGGGGTAGGCAACCTAAGGCCTGGGGACCAGATTTGGCCCAATCGCCATCTCAATCCGGCCCACAGACTGTCCGGGAATCAGCGTGTTTTTACATGAGTAGAATGTTCCCTTTTATTTAAAATGCATCTCTGGGTTATTTGTGGGGCACAGGAATTCATTCATTATTTGTTTCAAAATATAGTCCGGCCCACCAGACAGTGGACCGGCCCACGGCTGAAAAAGGTTTCCGACTCCTGGTTTATAATCGAGTTTGGAGCAAAGAAAGCTTTTTGTTGAACTGTGAGGGCAGATGATGATGATGATGATGATGATAATAATAATAATAATAATAATAATAATAATTTATTGCTTATATCCCGCCCATCTGGCTGGGTTTCCCCAGCCACTCTGGACAGCTTCAAACAAGAGATTAAAAATACATTAAAACATCAGTCATTAAAAACTTCCTTAAACAGGGCTGCCTTCAGATGTCTTCTAAACACCAGATAGTTATTTATTTCCTTGACATCTGATGGGAGAATATTCCACAGGGCGGGGCACCACTACCAAGAAGGCCCTCTGCCTGGTTCCCTGCAACCTCACTTCTTGCAGTGAGTGAACCGTCAGAAGGCCCTTGGAGCTGGACCTCAGCGTCCGGAATGAATGATGGGGGTGAAGATACTCCTTCAGGTATACTGGGCCGAGGATGAATTAGCTTCCCAACCTTGCTAATACGTGTTTGCCTCATCACCAGATGAGATCCCTCTGTTATCCCATGAATTTCTCAGAAGATTCACGGGAGAGGAGGGTTTGTATCTATGGTGTCCAGATTCTAGCATCTCACTGTACTGAGAAATCAGGACATTTTTTAAAAAAAATCATACATGCTTCCAATCTGGCTTTTGATTTATTAATTTTGCACACAGCGGGCTGAAAAAATGGCTTCACGAGGAACCAAGCTTTTTGCACATGCTTCCACTGCGCATTTCTTCTCACGAACCATGCCTGCTGTCTTGGGACTTTTTCTCTTCTCTGTGCTTCTAACTCCAGGTGAGCAGTAGTAATCTTCTAGGGCTGGTGTGTGTTGCAGTGCGATACCTGGGAGTAAACCAGATCTAAGCTGTTGATTTTGGAAGCGAGTAGAAGCGAATATTTGTGAGTAGGGGGCTGAGTCCCCCCAGTACTGAGGGGCCTCCCTTTTTTTGATACCAACACTCACATGCCGGGTGGGGGCAGAACACATGGAGGTTGAAGATTGCCCTCTGCCCACTCCATCCCCTGTCTCCGTCATGCGTGCACCAGGATGTGTGGAGTGGCACATGATGTGCGTATGATGTCACACATTGCTGGGCCCCTTCTAGTTGGAGGGCAATTTGGCGCCCCTGGACTGAGCTGGAAACCAATATACTGACTTCAAGATGGTGAGTGTGGCATTGCATAGGGCAGGAACCATGTTGCGCTTGACCCACGTTTGTGAGCTCCTGCCCCCTTTTTGCAGACCGGTGTCTGCACCTGGACACCGCTTATGAAACCTTTCATTTTCTCTTCTACAGGTGACTCACTGGAGTGTGAAACGTGCACAGCGGCAGGCGCCAGCTGCAAGGGCAGCATGACAAAGTGCGGCGCTGATGACGACACCTGTTTTGTCGCTTTTAGTGAAAGCACAATAGGTGAGTGAGAAGGATCCCCACCAAATGCAGTCCAGGCATAGAGGATTGCAAAAGGCATATCAATATATATATATTGATGTCTTAACTGTGTTTTAATTGGTTGGAAGCTGCCTTAAGTGGCAGTCAGATGGGTGGCATATATAGAATAAATTATTATTATTGGCGATGCTAACAGGCTGATATGGATCATAAACTCATTGAAGACCCTCCAGGTGTCCCTATTTTCCAGAGACAGTCCCAGTTTCTGATTTGATCTCTGTATGTCCTGCTTTTTCTTAGGACGTCCCTATTTTCATTGGATAAATGTTGGAGGGTATATTTTTATGTTTTATTTTATGCTTTATTATGTTTTTATGGATGTTGGAATCCCTCCAGAGTGGCTGGGGCAACCCAGTCAGATGGGCAGGATATAAATAATAAAGTTGTTGTTGTTATGGAATAGGACGTCCCTGTTTTCATCAGAGAAATGTTGGAGGGTATGTCATAGTCAAAAACATCTGGGGCACACAGCCTCTAGCTTCCCAAGCAAAAAATCTCTCTTTCCCAATCTCCTGAAGTCTGAGATACCATAACTCTGTGGTGAAGGACCAGTGTCCCTTCCTCTAGATATTCCTGTCATTTCTGAGCCTTCACTGGGCTCTCTGGGGCTGAGGGGAGCTGTAGCCCAGCAAAACCAGGGGGGCCTCATGATGTGGAAGGCTGCCCTAAATCCATATGCTATTCTTTCATTCTCTACAGCTGGAAAATCATATCAGAGGATCCTGAAAGGCTGTGCACCAGCTCTAGTCTGCAGTTTGGGACCATTTTATGTAAATCTGGGCAAGATGTTTACCTCCAGAGGAATGATTATCTGCTGCGAGGGTGCTGAGTGCCCATCTGATTCAGCTCAGTGTGGGTATAGTTTTTTTTCTTCCATTCCCCCACCTCATTCTATGCCCCAGAGGTCAGGCTGTGCCATTGATTTCATCAGGGCGCTCCTGAATCACAGATTTATCATTTGCCACTGTGCAGCACAGTGGAGGGCAACATCATATCTGGGAGCCAATTGTGCCCCCTCCGGGCCTCTCTATCTGGTCCGTGCGTTCTCTCTAGACCAAGGTTTTCTGACTTTGGTCCTCAGGTGTTGTTGAACTACAGTTCCCATCATCCCTCATCAGAGCAACCAAAGGTCAGGGAAGATGGGAGTTCTGGTCCCACAACATCTGGGAACCTAAGGTTGAAGTACACTAGCCTAGATCACACTCCCTCCTTGGCCATGCCCCATCTCTCCAGGCCACACCCAACAGCAGTCCTACTCCACAATCCCCTTGAATGTTTTTGGTTGGCGAGATCTGTGGTCCTTAAATTGTGATAATGTCTCTTGGCTTGCCTGGATGGAGGATAGAGAGGAATGCGTGAGTATACACTGCCTCTTTGCTTTATTTCAGTGCCTCCAATGATGAAAAAGGTCAATGGGAAAACATGCCCAGCCTGCTATTCACTGACTCCTACGTGCCCTACAAAGGTGACAAAATGTACAGGAATAGAGGACCACTGTCTGGATGCTAGCATCAAAACTGGTAATTCTGATTTGTTATGCTCTTCTGGCAAATTCTGTTGCATTATGGTCTTGCTGGCCCTCCGTCATAAGGGTCTAATTCCACCCTGTTCTATCTAGTTGTTTGTGTTTTTTAATGCATTTTGGGTTAATTTTTTATTTGAAATGTGCACTTTTTAGGTAACGTATGCTGGGTTTTAGCTGATGTCAATCATAGCGTTGACCAGTTGAAATTAATGGGCAGGGCTAACTTGGGTCTGTTAATTTCAGTGGGTGTGCTCTGAGCCAATTTTAGTTGGAGACACACATGCTTTCCAATGAATTCATCTGTCAGAAGCATATTTTGTAAGCACCTTTTCTGCATGTTTTTTTACCCCATTTAAAACACTTTACCAAACCAGAAAAGTGCACCATCAGTCTGGAGATGCATTTGAATTGAAAAGCAAGTTCGGGAACTTCAGATATAACAAAAGACATAGTAAGAGGCAGCATAATAATAAGACAGTCATACCTTGAATCCCGAACTCCTTGGCTCCCGAACAAATCGGCTCCCAGACGATTGAAAAGCGGAAGTGAGTGTTCCTGTTTTCAAATGATTTTCAGAAGCCGAACGTCCGGCGCAGCTTCCAATTGGCTCCTGCAGCCAATCAGAAGCTGCGCTTTGGTTTCCGAACGTTTTGGAAGTCGAACAGACTCCATTTGACTTCCAAGGTATGACTGTAACAACAACAACAGGCCCCCAAGCTTTAGCAGGCCATAGATTATTTAATGACCAAAGGCCTAGAAAAGAATAATGTTTTTGCCTGCCACCCTAATACATGTAGTGATGGTGGCAGGTGAGCCTAACTGGGGAAAGCATTCCACAGTCAAGGAACCACCACAGAAAAGACCTGTTTTCTTGTTGCCACCCTCCAAACGTGTTTTTTTTTTTCTTTTAAAGATGATGCTGATTATATAATATAATAATAATAATATTATCCCACAATATCTGGAGCAATACTTCATCAGGAGCTTTGGAGACCAGACAGGCCCATTAATAGAGCTTGTCTCTTAGAGCTTCTGATAGACCTTCAAATAGAGGACTGTCCTTTGCCAGGTCAAATACATTTTCACCCTCAATCTATGCCAGAAAAATGGCTACACTTGAGGTCGACATGAGTGGCGCCTGGAAGAAGAACATTCTTTGTCCTATACTGTTTCAATCCATAGGAACATCCCCATCAATGGGTTATATCCAAGACTACTCTTAATCATAGTATATTCATTGAAATCAACAGACATGGCTCCACATGCACCTCATATATCACAATGTGGGACATTTTTGAAAGTTTTTATTTATTTATTTATTTATTTATTTTGCTTTTATCTTTATTTTGTTTTTTATTTATTTTGTTAGCCCGTTTGACCATGGTGGGAGACAAATCAAACTTGCATTGGGGAATACTGGGAATAGTGCCCCCCCTGACCTCCCATCTTTCCTTTTCATCTGCAGGAGGGTTTGGAATCACCATGAAAGGTTGCACTACCAAGACTTACTGCGATATTATACAACTAAATGCTTTGCCACGAAATTTTAAGAGTACCTTGAGGGCAGTTACTTCTGCAATTCTAGATGGTAAATGTGAGCCAGCCAGTAAGGCACCCCCATCACTGAGATTTCCTCTTCTGGCCTTGTCATGGTTTCTGCTGGTGAAGATCCTCTTGTAATGAACTCCTTCCTGTGACTCGGCACTGAGGACAACTTTCCTTTCCATGTCCGTCTCTACTTTCGGTTTGGTTTTTCTCCAGAGGGATTTGTATTCCTACGTAGATATCTTACTGACTTACAAAGAGCCGGTTTGTTCTTTTGCAGAAATGACAATGAAATGCTTTTGTGTAGATCTGTTGGCCAAGCATCCTGAGCAGAAACGGGGGACCTTTTTCAACCTGTGGAATGCATTTCATGGCTGCCAAGATTTCTCAGATGATAATAGGGACATCAGGATCATCCTCCCCTCCATGCCCCATATATACACACTGCTGGTGGAATACGGGAAAAGGGAAGGGCTGCCTGAGCTGCCTCAGCATTACAGGTTACCGCCCACACACTTCTGCTGCGCTTTTCTGCTTGTGTGGTGGCACCTCGGTAAAACCACTTCTTCCTGTTTGTAGCAGAGTTTTCCTCGGAGGCAGAAGACAAGAACAGGAGTAATACTCAAATTCAGAGTCAAGAGCTTCTTTATTGCTTGACTGGTTGCACGAGCATTTTTGTTACCTTTATATACAAGCTATTTACATTCCTTCTTTACCTCTCCAGCACGGTATAATCTCAGTCCTGTAATTAACAATCCTGACACAGCAAAACTCACAGTATCAGCAGCACACATTGTCTTACTTCCAACCTTGTTGTCACAGTGTATGCGTACAGTCTATTTGTGTGCTTTACTTGTGCAGAAATTGCAACTTCCTCCCTTTCTTTGCACCTCCAGCTGACACCAATCAAGCCTAGAGTGCCACTCCTAGACACTAAAGAAAAATTCTGGAACCCTCTTTAAAGCTTCCAGGAGCTTTTATCTGTTTCTTAAAGAATGTTTTCCTAACACTCAGTGGGACAGATTTTTAAGCAAACACGCATGGTTCAAACTGTGCATGGTTCAATCTGTAAGCTCATCCAAGTTCAAATACAAGTGTGCTCAGGTCTGAAATCTTACACATATGCTGTCCCAGTCCAGTTGGTGAGAGCACACACAGGAATCTGCAACCCTATTAAACTGTTAAAAGTGGGAATTTAAATCCCATGGACTTCCAATGAATAACACTCAAAATGCTTATTCTGACCTGCTGAATTTCTGCCTACCTGTTAAAGGGACACTAACTACGCCAGTCCGGGGGGGGGTCCAAGTCTATTATTATTATTATTATTATTATTATTATTATTATTATTATTAAAATTTGTATACCGCGGTCACAACATAAAACCACAAAATATATAATAAAAACAAAAACAACCCAATACCCCCCCATGCCAACACATTTTAAAAGGGCACTGGATGTCAATCAGCCAAAGGCCTGGTTAAAGAGGAATGTTTACATGCTCAATGTTACTTTTGCATTCATAGAATCATAGAGTTGGAAGAGACCACAAGGGCCATCGAGTCCAACCCCCTGCCAAGCAGGAAACACCATCAGAGCACTCCTGACATATGGTTGTCAAGCCTCTGCTTAAAGACCTCCAAAGAAGGAGACTCCACCACACTCCTTGGCAGCAAATTCTACTGTCAAACAGCTCTTACTGTCAGGAAGTTCTTCCTAATGTTTAGGTGGAATCTTCTTTCTTGTAGTTTGGATCCATTGCTCCGTGTCCGCTTCTCTGGAGCAGCAGAAAACAACCTTTCTCCCTCCTCTATGTGACATCCTTTTATATATTTGAACATGGCTATCATATCACCCCTTAACCTCCTCTTCTCCAGGCTAAACATGCCCAGCTCCCTTAGCCGTTCCTCATAAGGCATCGTTTCCAGGCCTTTGACCATTTTGGTTGCCCTCCTCTGGACACGTTCCAGTTTGTCAGTGTCCTTCTGGAACTGTGGTGCCCAGAACTGGACACAGTACTCCAGGTGAGGTCTGACCAGAGCAGAATACAGTGGCACTATTACTTCCCTTGATCTAGATGCTATACTCCTATTGATGCAGCCCAGAATTGCATTGGCTTTTTTAGCTGCCGCGTCACACTGTTGGCTCATGTCAAGTTTGTGGTCAACCAAGACTCCTAGATCCTTTTCACATGTACTGCTCTCAAGCCAGGTGTCACCCATCTTGTATTTGTGCCTCTCATTTTTTTTGCCCAAGTGCAATACTTTACATTTCTCCCTGTTAAAATTCATCTTGTTTGTTTTTGCCCAGTTCTCTAATCTGTCAAGGTCATTTTGAAATGTGATCCTGTCCTCTGGGGTGTTAGCCACCCCTCCCAGTTTGGTGTCATCTGCAAATTTGATCAGGATGCCCTTGAGTCCATCATCCAAGTCGTTGATAAAGATGTTGAATAAGACCGGGCCCAAGACAGAACCCTGTGGCACCCCACTAGTCCAATTTATATACATGATGATGGAGAGCGCGCGCGTACACACACACACACACACACAGGGGATTAACATAGGCAACACACCTACAGCTCAGGTACAATGCCTGCCTCCTAGCAATTGAATTCAGTTGGACAGCACACTAGGGCTGAAAAACGTACAGGTTTCCCCAGACATATCTAGGATTTGGATGTCGAAAATGGCATCCAGTATTCGGGTGTTGAAAACGGGGGAATTTTGGTGTACGGATTTTCACTTTTAAAAATATCAGCAAAATGTCAGGTAAAACCCAGATGGATGGCAACGTGATGGAAAAAGCAATGGAAACGACTCGAAAAGCTTAAAATCACTCGAAAAGCTTAACAATTTGGGTGGGTTTCTAAAACAACTTTGTGGGTGTCAGGAATTTTACTTTTTGAAATATGGCGACCCCAACACTCACACCCTTGCAGTGCTTCAAAGCCTAACACAAACATTTATTTAGAACCTCAAAAGGAGTTAGTTAAAAAGCTTAACGCCTTATTCACAACAGCAGCCCAATGGAGTTTGTGCAACAGCCAGCCTTTTAAAGACCCACAAAACTTAGCATCATAGAATTGTGGAGTTGGAAGGGACCCTAAGGTTTATCTAGTCCAGACCCCTGAAATGCAAGGAATGCTGTAGTTCTGCCGCAAGCAGGGAGACAACAAACCAGATCCCCACTCAGCCACAGGAGACCTTGGGCCACTCACTCACTCACCCACTCACTCACTCACTCACTCACTCTCAGATGAACCTACTACACAGGGTTGCTGGCAGGGCTTTTTTTCAGCCGGAACTCACCAGATCTCAATTCCGGCACCTCTTAGGTAGGTGTCATTGCCATTGCAAGAGAACGAGGGAAATATTTATGGTGTTCCTTCACCTCTATTTCTAGAAAAATAGCACTTCAAGAGACATGCCCTCTTCATTCTCCAGTGATGGAAACGAGACATTATTACACTTAAAGGATGCACTATTGGCAGGCACAACCACCTGAAGAGGATGAGAAGGAGAACCAGCGAGAGGAGTGGCCTGTGGAGAGGACCATGGTCTTGGCTGGGTTTATTGCCTAACCTAAGGAGAGTCCTGAGGACCCAGGAATGAGGCCTGGAAGCCAGCATTTGGCCCTCAAGACTGCCTGGAAATGAAAGGCAGAGTTTATAGGGGCGTTGTTTTAGACATCATGTTGCGAACATGTGGGCACATGAACACATTCACACAGCTTGAGAACCTCAGGACATGAAACGCGTCCTGCTGGATTAGCTCAGTGGCCCATCTAGCTCAGAAACCTGCAAGAAGGATTCAGGCATCAGAGCTCTCTCCCTCTCCTGTGTCTTCTAATAACTGGTCTTAAGAAGTATTACTGCCTCCGATCATCAGGGCAGAATATAGCCATCATGACTTGTAGCCATTGGTGGCCTTCTCCTCCATTAATTTGCCCATTCCTCTTTTAAAGCCATCCAAGCTGGTGGCGATCATTGCGTCTTGTGGAAGCGATTTCCATCATTTAACACTGTGCTGTATGAAGAAGTACAGTCAGACCTCGGGTTACAGACACTTCAGGCTGCGTTTTTTCAGGTTATGGACCCACCAAAACCCAGAAGTACTGGAACAGGTTACTTCTGGGTTTTGGCAGTCGCGCATGTGCAGAAATGCTGAATTGCAACCCGCACATGCGCAGACGCACCACTGTGGGTTGCAAACATTGTGGGTTGCGAACGTGCATCCCGCACGGATCATGTTCGCAACCCGAGGATCCACTGTACTTTCTTTTGCCTCCCACCAGCTGATCCAAATTCCACCAGCCCTTAAACTCATGAAGCAGTTCAATTTGTTGCAGCTCTTTTCCTTTGCTATATAATGAATATAAGTATTCCATCCAATGCAATGTCTCTCGGTTCTTTGTTATGGGGATATGGGCAAAAATGTGAATCAGAAGCAGAAATGTACAGATTCATCTATCCCAATCTTCACACGAACCTGGAAGTGATATATCCAGAATAAGGTGTGTCTTTCTACCTTGAAGACATCTGGTTTTTGTACCTTGGTTCCCTCCCATGCCATTGTCTCATTTTATTTCATTGCTCTATGCTTGATCCTTATGCTATGTTGCACTTCATTTTTATGGGGATTTTAAAAAAAAGCTGTTTGACCCAACTGAACTTTGTTCTACCATATTTTTATGGATGTATGTATATTTAAAAACCTTGAGTGGTGAACGGGTGGAGCAATCGTGGGGAACATCAAATTGGTGCTATCATATATAGCATGAAATGCAAATATTTCTTGTGTGTCGTTCCAAAGCCTTTGGCTCCTACATAAGGCAAGGTATTCCAGAATAGATGTGCCATAAGTGACCTTTAGTAGCCAGAAGAAGACATCCTGATTGAGGAGCACCTGCCCTGCAGTCCTTCACAACTTGTGGTAAGTCACATACTACATCCGTTTTGGAGCTCTAGACTTGGCAGACTCTTAGATCACATTTGCACCATCTGTTCAAAGCACTCTCAATGCCACTTTAAATAGTCATGGGTGCCACCAAACAATTCTGGAAGGTGTGGTTTGTTAAGGGTGCCGAGAGTTGTTGGGATACCCAACTAGAGGTCTCCTAGAGCTTCAGTTTTCAGAATGGTTAAGAATCAATCTGCCTTCATAGAGAACTCTGAGATGTGTCGCTCTTGGAGGGCAACAGAGGCACTCCTAAAAACTCTCAGCACCATTAACAAACAACAACAGCTCCCAGAATTCTTTGGGTGAAGCTGCAACTGTTTAAAGTGGTATCAGAGGGCTTCGAATGGATGGTGTGAATGTGGCCTAAATCTAGAAATAATACTACTTTATATTTCTGAGAAATGGCAATGTTCTGGAAGAGTGGTTACCGCTCTCATGGTTAGGTTGCTATTTATTTTATTTAAGAAAAGATGTTTCTTTCCTGTGCCACTGAAAGAGGAATGAGGGACCTAGGGTGATATATGAAAACTAAACAAAACTAAAACTAATATGTAGCTATAAACAGATTAAAATTAAATGGTGTTAAAACAACATTAAATGTTACAGCCCTGGAAGAATAGGAGGGTAGGTGCCATGCCCTTTGGATGTGAAAGGGGGCCACCACTGAAAAGTCCCCTTCTGTTGCTGCTACCCTCAAAATGAGGGGACGCTCAGTCTGTCTGTTGAAGACAGAGAAGCCAATCAGGCAATTTTTGCTGGGCTATTCTCATTGCCATACTTACTTGGGAGTAAGCTCACAACCACAAATGTAAAGCACACTTCTCCCATAGAATCCTGGCAACTATAGTTTGTTAAGGGAGCTGAGCATTGCTAGGAAAACTTTAACAAACCACAGTTACCCAATACTTTGCTGAAATCAAGGTGTTCCCGTGATCTACCACATGAGTAACACTATCTAAAAAGGAGATAAGGTTGATCTCACTTGGTTTACTAATGCCAGCCCCTGGTTATTAGGAGTGTGTGTGTGTGTGTGTGTGTGTGTGTGCGCATGCGCACAACACACATATACACACCGCTCTCGGATGGAACTGAGAAGAAAATGGCAGCGCACCTGACCGCTATGAGCTCCACTGGCACATACACTGAGCACCTCCACATGACAGGAGGATTTTGATAAAATATGAGTTGAGCCATACAGCCTCCCTGGATTGATTTGGCTCCTTAAATTGGTTGCTTATTAAGTTTGGGATTTATTTATTTTTTAAAACTATTTGTTGAAATGGGGGGGGGGGATAATTTAGTTTTCCACACCCCCCCCCCACACACCCCACACCCCAATATGTGCTCGATCCCATGAACTTTTCAAAGGATTAATTGGCCAGGAGATTTGTATCTACAGTGTGCAACAACAGGGGTGAAATTCTACTCAGTTCGTGTTTAGAGACCAGTTTACCTAATTTACGTTCCCTGAAGCGATAGGAATAAAAATGCAGCTCTCCTTCAAAATTCATACCAGGCTGAAAAAAACTGTTGCACTCATTTCCACCTGTCATTTCTTCCCCAGCACCATGCCGGCTCTCTTGGGACTTCTTGTCTTCTTTGTGCTTCTAATCCCAAGTAAGCAGTCATAATCTTCTAGGGCCAGTGTGTGTTGCAGTGGGATGCTTGGGATATAATAATAATAATAATAATTTATTATTTATACCCCGCCCATCTGGCTGGGTTTCCCCAGCCACTCTGGGCGGCTTCCAAATGAATATTAAAATACTATGATACATCAAACATTAAAAGCTTCCCTAAACAGGGCTGCCTTCAGATGTCTTCTAAAAGTCTGGTAGTTGTTGTTCTCTTTGACATCTGGTGGGAGGGCGTTCCACAGGGAGGGCGCCACTACCGAGAAGGCCCTCTGCCTGGTTCCCTGTAACTTGGCTTCTCGCAGTGAGGGAACCGCCAGAAGGCCCTCGGTGCTGGACCTCAGTGTCCGGGTAGAACGATGGAGGTGGAGACGCTCCTTCAGGTATACTGGACCGAGGCCGTTTAGGGCTTTAAAGGTCAGCACCAACACTTTGAATTGTGCTCGGAAACGTACTGGGAGCCAATGTAGGTCTTTCAAGACCGGTGTTATATGGTCTCGGCGGCTGTTCCCAGTCACCAGTCTGGCTGCTGCATTCTGGATTAGTTGTAGTTTCCGGGTCACCTTCAAAGGTAGCCCCACGTAGAGCGCATTGCAGTAGTCCAAGCGGGAGATAACCAGAGCATGCACCACTCTGGCGAGGCAGTCCGCGGGCAGATAGGGTCTCAACCTACGTACCAGATGGAGCTGGTACACAGCTGCCCTGGACACGGATTTAACCTGTGCCTCCATGGACAGCTGTGAGTCCAAAATGACTCCCAGGCTGCGCACCTGGTCCTTCAGGGGCACGGTTACCCCATTCAGGACCAGGGAATCCCCCACACCTGCCCGCCTCCTGTCCCCCAGAAACAGTACTTCTGTCTTGTCAGGATTCAACCTCAATCTGTTTGCCGCCATCCATCCTCCAACCGCCTCCAGACACTCACACAGGACCTTCACCGCCTTCACTGGTTCTGATTTAAAGGAGAGGTAGAGCTGGGTGTCATCTGCATACTGATGAACACCCAGTCCAAACCCCCTGATGATCTCTCCCAGCGGCTTCATATAGATATTAAAAAGCATGGGGGAGAGGACAGAACCCTGAGGCACCCCACAAGTGAGAGCCCAAGGGTCTGAACACTCATCCCCCACCACCACTTTCTGAACACGGCCCAGGAGGAAGGAGCGGAACCACTGTATGACAGTGCCCCCAGCTCCCAGCCCCTCAAGACGGTCCAGAAGGATGTTATGGTCGATGGTATCAAACGCCGCTGAGAGATCCAGCAGAACTAGGAAACAGCTCTCACCTTTGTCCCTAGCCCGCCGGAGATCATCAACCAGTGCGACCAAGGCAGTTTCAGTCCCGTGATGAGGCCTGAATCCCGATTGGAAGGGATCCAAATGGTCCGCTTCTTCCAGGCGTGCCTGGAGTTGTTCAGCAACCACTCGCTCAATCACCTTGCCCAAGAATGGAAGATTTGAGACTGGGCGATAGTTGGCCATCGTGGCCGCATCTAAAGATGGTTTTTTAAGAAGCGGTTTAATAACCGCCTCTTTCAGCGGGTCTGGGAAGGCTCCCTCACGGAGGGAAGCATTCACCACCCCACGAAGCCCATCGCCCAGCCCTTCCCGGCTAGCTTTTATAAGCCAGGATGGGCAAGGATCAAGGAGACAGGTGGTTGGTTTCACTCGTCCAAGCAGCCTGTCCACATCCTCGGAGGTAACAGATTGGAATTGATCCCACACAATTTGACTAGACAGGACTCTAGCACTCCCCCGCCCCGGCCCTGCTCCCACGGTGGCGTCTACCTCTTCCCGAATCTGAGCGATTTTATCTGCAAAAAACTTTGCAAAATCATTGCAGGAGATCATGTGGCCCGTATTGGGCCCCGATGTAGCAGGTGGTTCCGCTAAATTGCGGACCACCTGAAAAAGTCTCCTGCTGCTGTTTTCTGCAGATGCAATAGAGGCGGCGAAGAAAGCCTTCTTCGCCGTCGCTACCGCCACTTGGTAGGCTCGACACTGAGCTCTAACCTGTGTCCGGTCAGCTTCAGAATGGGTCATCCGCCACCGGCGCTCTAGCCGTCTCAACAATTGTTTCATTGCCCTCAGATTCGTGGAAAACCACGGGGCCATCCGGGCTCCATGCAATCGGAGAGGGCGCTTCGGAGCCAAACAGTCAATAGCCCTGGTTAACTCCACATTCCAGCGGGCCACCAGGGAATCAGCTGAAAGGCCATCAACATGGGATAAAGCATCCCCTACCGCTCTCTGGAAACCATTTGGATCCATTAAGTGGCGGGGGCGGACCATCCGAATCGGTCCCACCTCCCTGCAGAGGGGAAGGGTCGCGGAGAAGTCAAGTTGCACCAGGAAGTGGTCTGACCATGGCACTTCTTTTGTTTCGCTTTTACTTAGTGTCAGAACACCAACATCCATGGAGGTAAACACCAGGTCCAAGGCATGTCCGTGGCTATGGGTTGGGCCAAACTTATTCAGGGACAGCCCCATGGAGGCCATGCTTTCCACGAAGTCCCGAGCGGCCCCTTGTAAGGTCGTGTCGGCATGGATGTTAAAATCCCCTAGGACAACCAAACTAGGTGTCTCCAGGAGAACATCCGCCACGACCTGAAGCAGCTCGGGCAGGGAATCCTTGGTGCAGCGGGGAGGTCGGTACACCAAAAGGAATCCTGTACTGCCCCTATTGCCCAACTTCCAGAACATGCACTCAGAGAACTGGGTCTTCCCAATAGGATGCCTGGTGCAAACTAATGACTTCCTAAAAATCACTGCAACCCCCCCTCCCCGCCCACAGGGCCTGGGTTGCTGTGCGTAAGAGAAACCTGGTGGACAAGCAGCGGCAAGAACAGGCCCACCTGCTTCATCCAACCAAGTCTCTGTTACACAAGCCAGGTCAAATCCTCCATCCATGATCACGTCATGGATGGCAGTGGTCTTATGAATCATTGACCTGGCATTGCACAGCAGCACCTTCAGGCTATGTGGGTATCCCTTGCTGATTCTAGTATCCGTCCGGACAGGACCAGACCCGGAGGCAGGGATAGTCCTCAGACAACGACTAAACCTGCCTCCTCTGTAATGACATGGTCTGGTCTTAGCGTAACTCCTCCTCCTACCCGTGATCACTGAGATCGGTTGTCCCAGCGGGAGTAAAGGAGATCCAAGCTGGGAAATCTGGAAGGGCTGACCGGGGTGGAAACCAATATACAGTGGTACCTCGGGTTACATACACTTCAGGTTACATACGCTTCAGGTTACACACTCCGCTAACCCAGAAATAATGCTTCAGGTTAAGAACTTTGCTTCAGGATGAGAACAGAAATCGGGCTCTGGTGGTGCTGCGGCAGCGGGAGACCCCATTAGCTAAAGTGGTGCTCCAGGTTAAGAACAGTTTCAGGTTAAGAACGGACCTCCGGAACGAATTAAGTACTTAACCCGAGGTACCACTGTATCACCTTCAAGCTGGTGAATGTCGCGTTACACAGAGCAGGAACAGCCTTGCACTTGACACCACTGGCGGAGGAAGAGGGGTGCGGGGGGAACGCACCGCCCCCGGCCGTGCGATCCTGGTGGGGTGCCATCACGGCTGTCTCTCTGCCCACGCTGGGCACCAAGCCATGCCCCTAGGACGCACGCCACGCCCCTGCTGACAGGATGTCACATCCCTGCGGATGGCGTGTCATGCCCCTAGGACGCATGCCAGCACTGCCCCTGCCTGCTCTCCGCCCCCCGGTGCTGGAGCATGAAGCTCCACCACTGCTTGACACACGTTTGTGGGATCCTCGCCCCTTTTGCAGACGATAACATAGAATGATGTGTTTACATGGACCTTGCTTAGGAAACCTTGCATCTTCTCTCCTTCAGGTGACTCCTTGGAGTGCGATACCTGCACAGGGCCAGGCTTGAACTGTACGGGCACGATGGCGAACTGCAGTGCTGCTGAAGACAGCTGTGCTGTTACTGTTCTTGAAGCCACAGTAGGTGAGTGAGAAGGATCTCCACCAAATTCAGGCCATAGGCCATAGGTTTGCAAAAAGGCATATCAAGATGCCCTAGTTGGAACCAGGCCATTCATTCATTCACCTGCAGCAGTGACTGCTTAGATTGCTAGCAGCTCTCAAAATGCAGCTTTGGAATGCTTTGGACTACAACTCCCATCACCCCTCACCATTGGCAGTGCCGACTGTGGCTGGTGGAGATTATAGTCTCAAAAACATCTGGAGAACACGGGCCTCTAGGTTTTCAAGCAGAGAGCTCACTTTTCCAGCCCTCTGCAGCCTGAGGTACCTTGGCACTGTGGTCAAGGGCTGGCGTCCCTCCATATGTTGCTGGACTACAGTTCCCATCATCCCTGGCCCTTCACTGTGCTGGCGAGGGCTGATGGGAGCTGTAGCCCAGCAACACCAGGGGGACAGTGCATTGTAGGACACTTCCCTAAATGCTTATCTAGGAGTCCTCACAAGCGAGCTGGTCCTGGAGGAAGAACTGTGAGGGGAGAGACTTAGTCAGGCAAGGCCTCCTTCCCCCTGTCTTGCTTCACCCGCTAGTCTCTGCTTCTCAATTTGTATTGTATTATTTGTATTGTATTATTGTATTATTTTATGTACTGTGGCTTGCCATTGTTTTATTGATTATAGTTTCGAAATTATTTATTGTAACAGTTAAGTGGATTTCTGTTTAACTGTTTTATGTTGATATTATTATTATTTTATACTATCCTAATGATTGTTGAATGTTACTTTTGAGGTGTAGGTTGCTTATTTTAAAGTTATGTTTTGCGTTGTTTTCATGATGTTAGCCACTCTGGATACAAATAAAATAATAATAATAATAATAATAATAATAATAATAATTATTCCTTCTCTGCAGCTCAGTTAACAACTCAAGAAGTAATGAAAGGCTGCGTATCGTCTCACATCTGCGGACTTGAATCATTTTATCTGAATTTGGGCAAGATGATTACTGCCAGAGGAATGGCTGTCTGCTGTAAGGGGGATGACTGTGCATCTGTTTCTCCTCAAGGTAGGTATAGTTTTGCTCCCATCCTCTTTTCCTGCGCTGTGCTCCAGAGGCCAGGTTGTGCCATGGTGTGTGTGTGTGTGTGTGTGAACATAGGAACATAAAAATGTTTCCCAATACCTCAAGGACCACCTGTCCCCATTTGAACTGACCATCCACGAGAGATGGCCACCCAACCTCTGCTTGAAAACCTCCAAAGGAGAGGCCAAACCTCACTGAATGTTTTTGCCTGGTCAGAATGTGAATTGTGATGACATCTCTCACTTGCCAAGATAGAGAAACTAGCCTACTGTATGAAAGTAAGGCTTAGCATTCATTGCTCCACGCACTTCTCCTTCAGGCCCCATCTACGACTGGCATGTGCACCCCAGGTGAGAACGCGGTCCTTGGGCTGGAAAATAGTCCCTGCCCCCAGTATATTTGCTTTTCTGACAGTGTCTCTGATTTTTTCCCAACCCCAATAGTGCCACCAATCAGCAGTAAAGCCAATGGGAAAAAATGTCCAGCCTGCTTTTCTCTATATCCCCCGTGCTCTACAGAGGAGGCAGAATGTACAGGAGATGAGGACTACTGTCTGGATGCAACCATCAAATCTGGTAATTCTGATAAGATCTGCTATGCTGATATTGCTGATTATGAGCAGGGATTGGTCTTGCTGGCAATCAGTCACAGGGGTTCATTCCATCCTGCTCTGTTCATCTGCTTGCATTTTTTAACCCATTTCATGTTTACTTTTTACATGAAATGTGCACATTTGATGTAACTCTTCAGGGTTGTAGCCAATACAGTGGTACCTTGGGTTACAAACACTTTGGGTTACAAACTCCGCTAACCCCAAAGTAGTTGCTCCAGGTTGCGAACTTTGCTCCAGGATGAGCCATTGAAACGAATGGGCATGGCTAACTTAGTTCTGTTAATTTCAGTGGGTCTACTCTGAGTAGAATCCACTTGGAAACAACACATGCTTTTCAATGAACTCACCAGCAAGAAGCACATTTTGTATGTGTTGTAAATGCCATTCAAAGTCCAGAGAAATGCATAAAATCTGTCTGGGAGATGGGTTCTAATAATAATAATAAAATGTTCAGGAGCATCAGGTTGGCCTGATCCCTTGTGAGAAATGAACTGAATGAATTCCTAATTGTGAGAACTTTCCCTTTTCCTGGTTTGTGGGTTTAAACTGTAGCCTCTGCTTTCCATCTCCAGGTGTGAATGAAATCACCGTGAAAGGTTGCACTACCAAGTCTTTCTGTGCAGTTGTGCAAGAAATGATTGGAACGCCCTTCCATACTTCTGAAACACTAAATGCTCAATGCAAACCAGCCAATAAGGCTCCATCATCGAGATTTCCCCTTCTGGCCCTGTTGGGGCTTCTGGCAGTGAAGATCGTCCTCTAATGAACCCCCTCCTGTTATTCAGCATCATGGGAGACCTTCCTTTCCATGTTCTTCTCTATATTTGGTTTTTCAGAATAATTTGTTTTCCTAGTTATTTTACTGAATTGTAATGAATCATGGAAGAAAATAAAACAAAAAGAAATGAGGACGAGCTTGTCCATTGAAGATCTGTTGGTCAATGAGACTTAGCAGAGATGGAGAACCTTTTTTCAGCCTGAGTGATGTATTTCTTCATGACAGCCTTCGGGGGGGGGGGGTCACCAGCCAGTGGTGGGCAGAGCCAAAGGCCAATGTTTGTGGAACAAATACTTTCTTTTGTGAAGTACGCAATCTTCCAACCATACAGTGGCGTAGCGTGGGGGGTGCAGGGGGGGCCGGCCGCACCGGGCGCAACATCTGGGGGGGGGGCGCTCGCCGCCTCCGGAGTCGCTGAAGAGCCTCGGGCGCAGGCTGTAGCAGAGCCCCATGTCTCACGGAACCGACGACCTGGCAGCGGCTCTCAGCGCTCGCCGTGGTCCCCGCGCTTCAGGGCCGCGGAGGGCGCGCCAGGCAGCCCCTCCTCACAGCCCCGCCGCCGCCGCTGCTGCTGCAGCTGCTGGGCCATGTTGCATTTTCCTTGCCTCTCTGCCCTCCTCCTCCGGGCAAGCGGCGTCGTTTGGGCGGCAGCGCCAGCGGCAACTCGCCTCAGATCACCTGACACTGACCCGCCACCGCCGCCGTGGCTACCTTACCGTAAATACCCCAGCCCAGGCAGCAGCAAGAAGAAGCTGGCAGTGGCGGCAGGTTAGGGGTTAGGGGGCGCAAATTACTTGCCTTGCCCCGGGTTAGGGGGCGCAAATTACTTGCCTTGCCCCGGGTGCTGACAACCCACGCTACGCCGCTGCAACCATAGGAAAGTCAGAGGTTTCTATGTACAGAGACACACAGTCTTCATCCTCCATTGATGCAAGTAAGAGACATTATGAAAGTGTAAGAATACGTTCTTATCTCCCTTGTGCTAGAGGAGGTGTGGATGTTTTGCTATTGGATATTTGACACAATTTCATTACATAGGAAAGCAAAATAACGAAGGGGTGTACATTATATTGGAGCAAAGCAGTGCACAAAATCAAGAATTTAAGACATGTGGCTTCTGCAAGAGTTAAGCTCTCCCCTTCAGAAATCTGTGCCAGCAAGGAAACAAAGGTCTCTCATCCATTCATTTGGTCCCTAGTCCAGCAATATGTAGGTCCTTGAGATTACCTTAGAAGCGATCTTCACTGTCTGAAGTCTGATTCCTGCTTATAGGAGGTTAATAAAGAGTAAACAGACCTTCCTGGAAAATTAGAAACATTTGTGTTCTGATCTTCTCTGCAACTATTAGGATCAGGAAGTTAGCTGTTCTTTCCAGGTCCATATGAGATAGGAGCTTGTACAAAGGTCACAGATAGTTCATGTGGGGAGGCCTTTCATATTAAACTTATGTCAGCTGCACTAATGCCATGATCCATAGAAATAAACCATGTAAAGAGTATAGACTACCACGCATTGTTACACTTGCCTCTATGAAGGCAGACATGTGGACACACTGCATATTTGCTAGTGAGATGTCTAAAATGGGGCGGACTAATGTGACCATCTATGGCCATATCTATCTGCTGCTGTGGACAAGTGCTTAAGCTGAAGCCCTCCAGATGCTTTGAACTATAGTTCCCATCAGCCCCAAGCAGCACAGGTGATGGGAAATGCAATCCAAAACATCTGGAGGCTTCCAAGTTGGATAAGGTTGGGCAACACCCTTTGGCCAATACAGACTCATCTCTCTCTGCTCCTTACGACCAAGAAACTAGCCTATCTCACTGGACATTGAACCATCTATCCTCGTACAACCCCTAAGCCCCACCACATAATTCTTTCCCCGAATCTTTCTACATCTAACCATCTTCCCCACCTTTCATTCTCAAAGGTACTTCTTTTTCACATGTGGGGCAATCCTTTAAAGGATTTTGTCATTGTTGTTAGGGTTGCAACATTGACAACATTTATCTTTTGCTAGACTAAGGTGATGTCGTTTTGCTACTAGCATGCTTCCAAGCCTGTGGCGGTTAGGGGAGAGTTGTTTTGTTCTGTCTTTATGGTAGAATTTCTTTATGTTTATGTTTTAAACATGCCGTAAGTCACTTGGAGACCTTCAGTTAACAAGCAACTGGCAATTTCAAATAGTACAGTGGTACTTTGGTTCTCGAACGGCTTAGTTGTCGAACAAATCGGTTCCCAAACGCCAAAAACCCAGAAGTGCTCTGGTCTGTGAATGTTTTTTTGGAAGCCAAACATTCAAGGCAGCTTCCAATTGAGTGCAGGAAGCTCCTGCAGCCAATCGGGAGCCGCGTCTTGGTTTTCGAACGGTTTCTGGAGTCGATTGCACTCCGGAATGGATTAAGTTCGAGAACCAAGGTACCACTGTAACAGCAACAAGTGCTCTGTGGGGTTTACAGTATGGATTTGCATCCTGGGAGTTCACTCACTTTTCTTGGTGACACCCCTGCCCCTATCATCCAGACAGGAGTGCCAGGTAAGCCCCATCCCATATAATTGATCACAAGACATGGCACACACACTCACCATTTGAGTAGCAATGCACTTCAACTTTGGGGTGATGGGGAAGACCCTTCCAATATTTTATTGGGAGGCAAAGGGACCTTGGCTCCTAGTGAAGGAGGTGAGGACAGGTGCCCCACCTAGGCCCGAAGTCACCCCAGGCCTCAATAATCAGCCCAAGCCTCAAAACTGTCCAAAATTCCCTTTCTCTCTTCTAAAAATCCACAGCTAAAGTTTTCCTCTGCTTTCTCACAAGATGCTGTGGCAAAGGCAAAATGCTACTTTTATCAGTACAATAAGGCTTCAAAAAGCTAATGAATAGGCTCTGTTCAAAGCAAGCCTGAGAACTGACTCTTATCTCATTCGGTTGTAACACATCTTTGGACACGCTGAACGCAAGGCTTCTCATCCCCCTTTCCTGGGAAGAATCATAGAATCATAGAATCATAGAGTTGGAAGAGACCACAAGGGCCATCGAGTCCAACCCCCTGCCAAGCAGGAAACACCATCAGAGCACTCCTGACATATGGTTGTCAAGCCTCTGCTTAAAGACCTCCAAAGAAGGAGACTCCACCACACTCCTTGGCAGCAAATTCCACTGTCGAACAGCTCTTACTGTCAGGAAGTTCTTCCTAATGTTTAGGTGGAATCTTCTTTCTTGTAGTTTGGATCCATTGCTCCGTGTCCGCTTCTCTGGAGCAGCAGAAAACAACCTTTCTCCCTCCTCTATGTGACATCCTTTTATATATTTGAACATGGCTATCATATCACCCCTTAACCTCCTCTTCTCCAGGCTAAACATGCCCAGCTCTCTTAGCCGTTCCTCATAAGGCATCGTTTCCAGGCCTTTGACCATTTTGGTTGCCCTCCTCTGGACACGTTCCAGTTTGTCAGTGTCCTTCTTGAACTGTGGTGCCCAGAACTGGACACAGTACTCCAGGTGAGGTCTGACCAGAGCAGAATACAGTGGCACTATTACTTCCCTTGATCTAGATGCTATACTCCTATTGATGCAGCCCAGAATTGCATTGGCTTTTTTAGCTGCCGCGTCACACTGTTGGCTCATGTCAAGTTTGTGGTCAACCAAGACTCCTAGATCCTTTTCACATGTACTGCTCTCAAGCCAGGTGTCACCCATCTTGTATTTGTGCCTCTCATTCTTTTTGCCCAAGTGCAATACTTTTTGCCCAAGTGCAATACTCTTTTGGAAGAGTCCAAAAGAGTCCCAAGACAGGAGCTTTCTGTTCATGCTCAGGGGAACTCATGGGGCAGGACTCTTGAGGAGGAGGAGAAAGGGGAGGGAACTAGAAGGGGAATATATGCTCTGTGCAAATGACTGTGAACTCGTGCTTGTTTGTGAATCCATCACACTTGCTCCTTCTACCAGCTGGATGGTAGAAATAAAGCTTTTTCTCTGAAACTATTCCTTGAGTGTCTGTTGACTCCCATCTCCCTTTCCCGGGCGCAATACACTTCCCAACCCAAGGGCAAAGCCTCATAAGGCTACACTAGGAACTGGCTCCTGTGCACCCAGACATGCAAAAAAGGGGGGGAGAGTTCTCCTCTTTCCCCTGTTGGGACTCAATCTCCCATCTCTTGTTTCCCAGCCACCTGCTGCTCTCAGTATGTGTCTGCAGAATAAGGTTACCAGACATCCCCGTTTACAAATTTACAAATCAGTCCCCTTACAAAATCCTATGATTCCGACTCATTTCAATGAAGTGTCCCTGGATTCATTGAAAAAAATCTGGTAACCTTACTGCACAAGCCCTAGTTGTCCCATTCTAACTCCCCACCCATGACTTATCCAACAAATGCCTTTTTCTCCCTGGGTGAGCCTTGAATACTTATTCCAGGTGAGTGATATGTGCTGGAAGCCCCAAAAGCTAGTTGCATGGTTTTTTGTGTAGACTCCCCACCCTCTGCTTTGTGCTTTGTGCATTGTGCTGCAAAACAGTGACCCCGCAGAACAGCAGATGAAGGATTGGCCACTCTTAGAATCCATCAAACTTACACAAAGGTCCTGGGGGAAACTGGCACATAGTGAGTCTATGGGCAAGATGGTGGTGTTGGTCACTGCTGTTTTCAGGACTCAACTAGGGATGGGCTGCAGCTCAGGAACAGAGCCTCTGCTCAGCATGCAGAAGGTTCCAGATTCAGTTCTCGGCATCTCCAAATAGGGCTGGGGAAAACTCTGTCTGAAACCCTGCAAAGCCACTGTCAATCAGTGTAGACAGCACTAAACTGGACGGAACAATGGTCTGACCTGTTATAAGGCAGCTTTCTATGTTCCTGTGGAGGGGAGCATCATTTACCAAACGTTTCTATGCTTAAAGTTTCCATTTTAAAATGTGTCTCCTTTATAACAGCAATAAATTTATAAACAAGGTTTAAACCTTTTTATTTGCTCAGATGTTTGGGCCACCGACATTTGGGTGTGGTTTGATTGACATAATCACAGCTGGTTTTTGCTGTAGTTTTTATTATGTTATTGTAGTTCTTAAAATGGCTTTTGTTCTATGGTTTATTTGTACTTTGCCATTAGCCACCCTGTGACTGAGGTTGCAGGAAGGAGATGATAGAAAAGCACTGAGACAAACAAACCAGGGCAATTATCCGCTTTTTGGCCACATAGCTGCTAGATGACAGTAAAGCTGACCCATATTACATGATTTTATAAGGTTAACTGGAGTGGGTGTGGCAAACTGATTGTGAGGTCAGGAACTGCATATAAAAGTTAAAGAAACACACGCACGCACACACACACACACACACACACACACTATATCCAATGTTAATAATAATAATAATAATAATAATAATAATAATAATAATTTTATAATTTGTACCCCACCCATCTGACTGGGTCATTACTCACAGCAGACCCAATGAAATTAATGGGATGATTAACTTGGGTCCGTTCATCTCAGTGGGATTACTCTGAGTGGAAATTGTTGGGTACAGCCTAATCATACAGTGAATTACAGCTGGACAGCTCCCCTGAAAATATAGACTTAGGTAAGTTTGCATAAGGGACTTGGGTGGCCCTGTGGTCTAAACCACTGAGTCTCTTGGGCTTGCCAATCAGAAGGTCGATGGTTCGAATCCCTGTGATGGGGTGAGCTCCTGTTACTCAGTCCCAGCTCCTGCCAATCTAGCAGTTCAAAAGTACGCCAAAAAGTGCAAGTAGATAAATAGGTACCGCGCCGGCGGGAAGGTAAATGGTGTTTCCGTGCGCTGCTCTGGTTCGCCAGAAGTGGCTTAATCATGCTGGCCACATGACCCAGAAGCTGTATGCCAGCTCCCTCGGCCAATAAAGCGAGATGAGCGCCGCAACCCCAGAGTCGGTCATGACTGGACCTAATGGTCAAGAGTCCCTTTACCTTTACCTTTACCTTTATTATATGTAGTGGCTATGTAAGATGATAAAAGACTTCTGGGAAATTATATATAATGAATTGGAAAAAAATGTTGAAAATAACTTTTCCTAAGAAACCATAAGCTTTTCTTTTAGGTATTATAGGACCAGAGATCCCGAAGTACCAGACGAAACTGTTTATGTACAAGACCATGGCTGCATGGACTCTGTTAGCTCAGAAAGGGAAAACTGGTACAACTCCAAACAAGGAAGAGTGGCAGACAAAATTGATGAACTATGCCGAGATGACGAAGCTTACAGAAAGCATTAGTCACCAGGAAGAGTAGGTCTATAATAAAGAATGGGGAATGTTTATGATTTATTTGAAAAGCTATTGTAAACAATGACATACATTGGTAGGATTGACAGAAAACTTGTAGTAAAAAAACTGAACTATGGATTGACAAAGGATTTATAAAAATAGAGTTATGAAAGAGATGCAGAGGGGGAAATCATTACATTAAGATCCACAATGGGGGGGGGGAGTCAAAAAGGATTATATGTTAAATACATAAACATATTATCCTTTTTGTTTAAATGAATATAATTCATTTGTTTATGTAAAACAGAAAATGCAAAAAAATAATTATTATAAAATAGTAAAAACAAAATCACTCCCAGTTCCAGCTTCCATTGATTCCTGCTTGATGTTGCCATGTTCTGATACTGCTAGACACCACAGTGGAAAATAACACATGGGCACTTGTACACTTTGGGAGATCTGAGGTCTTCTTCCCTGTAAAGCCTTTGGTCTGCTTATGGCTTTTCATTAGCCACATGGGAAGGAAGGACTATTTAAGTGTGGTTCCCCTGGACCCTTTTGCTGGAGGGAAATCAAGCAAAGTTCATCGCAAGGAGGAGCCCAACCAAGGCTCGAAGGAAGAGTCCAAAGAATTGTGGAGCGGCACGAACCATGAAAGAAGCAAGCTGGCAACGACCTCTTGCAGTCACAACAAGCATGGAAGTATGGAAAACACCTTCATAATGAGCATCGCAGAAAGCTTTGTTCACACAGCCCTTGAAGGCAATTACAATCACCAAGGCAGGAGATCCTGCAGAGACAAAGGAAGGAGAAGGCAGTCAGCACCAGAGGAATCACAGCATCCCGTGATTAGGAAGAATTTGTTGCAGTCCACCTTATTCAGCAAGCCAAATCAATTTGCACCTATCCCAGTCAGCGAACCCTGAAAGCTTAATCGTGGCCGGTTGGAAAACTGAGGAGTTGGTTCCTTCTGCTTTCCCTGCAAGAAGGATCCTGTCTCTGCTACAAGAGGGGCAGGGTCAATTCCCTTTGTGGTGGAGGCTGCTGAGGAGTCCTGTCTGTACATGCACCAGTTCCCCACTCCCCATTGGAAATTTTGCAATTCCCAAAAAGCTGTGATACAGGCCTCATCTAAGAAAAACACATCAACATGTGGGTGGGGGGAGCACACTTTAAAAATACATTGTTTAATGAAATTTAAAAGTGTGTGCATTGTGAGTGAAACGTAATATGTCAGCATCGCCCCTGAGCCAGTGCCACCAACTGGACTCATCCACTTCAGCCCCGACTGGGCTAGGCGAGCTGGGTAGCACTTCCAGAGACCACCTTCTGCACAGGAACAGGTCAAAGTGCTGTGGACTCACAGCTTAGAGTTGTGAGCACCGGATTCACTCCCACAAGAAGACAGTCGTCGCACAGCAGAGTAAAGCAGAGTATAGCAGAGCATAAACGACTCGGAGAGCAGCTCTGTAGAATATCTTCTTTATTCTATCTACAACTATAATATACAACTATATACAGAGCTAAATGAGGTCTAAGCAAAATGAATGCTGAACTGCACGGAGTGCCTGCAGCTGCTCTTAGCAGCAACCTTATCTATACACACAATCTCTAACACTCAGTCTCTCTCTTTCTCCGACACACTGACTGACTGACTCTTTGATGTTAGGCTGGAGTGGAATAAGTAGAGAGCAGAACACCGCCCCTCCTCTCTGGAAAATCACCAGACTCATCAGCAGATTCTTGGATATGGGAGGGGTGAAATCTCCTCATAATATGCATTCAATTATCACTATTTGCATTTAAAAAACAACAACAGACCAATGCGGAAAGAGACAGCCTTAAGAATAAATACACGCAGATTGGAAATGGACCCAAAATGTAGACCCAAAATGGAAATGGACCCAATCCATTCCCCTGAAATAGCTCGTTAAGGACATTATGTCATCTCGCTTAGGGAAACTGGAGAGTGCCTAGTTTCTCTTAGAGTCCCTGCTATGCATGGCAACAGAAAAAGGTGCCATATTTAAAAAGGACTCAACTTTGCCTGCAAATGAAGAACTGCAAGTTTACATGCAGTGCCCTCCTGATTCTTCCTGCAGCTTGAATTCAAGCATGGAAGATTCTTCCTTTTCAGCCACAGATTGAAGTTACTTCATGTCACATGATGTCAGGCAATATGACAGATGGGTGACTCCACCCACCCATCAAAGTGACCTGTTGAGGGGCTGACCATTTCTGGATCCAGCCCTTAAGCCAAATCCAGTTCCCCAGCCCTGCCTTACAGGGGTCTGAGATGAAACCTTTTCAAGATTCTGGTTGAATGTGTGAGGATTCAATCTGTGGCCCCAACATTCCCATGTATGCCAGCCTCGCCTCTTCCTCTCGCAAGATTCACTGAGTTTGGCTTCTGTTTTTGCTTAGCATTGCCAAGTTTTGATTGTTCAATTCTGTAAAAAAGAGGCAGACAATCTGTGGCAAGGGGAGGGTTTTTTGTTTTTTTTAGAATTTTGGAAGAGAGCTTGGGAGGGATTTGGGGAAGGCACATGCCACACTAATAGCCTCATGTACACCTGATGTCCCTATGTATTTGACCAGAATAGCTCCATAAGACAGATCCTCACAAACACCCTGGTAGATAAGTTCTGTACCAATGAAATTTCTGGACTTCAGTGTGGTCTGGGTGAAAGGAGGTGGGAATGAGGAAGAGATGAATTACCAGCAAATATAGGGGATGGAACCTCTGCGAAGCCAGACACATCGGAACAATAGTGCTGGTCTCCCTCGCAGTTGGCAACCACTTCAGCAAAGCATCGATTTCTGTTGATAGCAAAGCACCCTTGACATTTCCTCCCATTGGCTGTCATGTTTACATCTGGCACTGTGAAGGGGGTAAACGGAGAGAGTCAGGTTAGAAGGAGAACAGGCAAAAGTGGCAACCAGACTCCTTTCTCAGTCCCTTCCATGCTAGAAGAGATTATATCCATGATCATTCTTGCTTTGTTACTTGGGAATATCACAGCATTCATAGCAGGGATGGGGGAACTGGTCTCCCTCAAACTGTTGCAGCACCCCAGAAACAACTGAAGGGCCACAAGGCCACAAACCGTGTTTTACAGAGAAGAGTCCATAACTGCACAAGAGTGGCAATGACCTACCTATAGTCTCTGAGGTTAAACCTCTTCAGGGAACTGGCTGAATGTGAGAGGACTCAAACTGTGGTCCCAACATTCGCAGGCATGATGGCCTAGACCGCAAATGTCTGAGGGAGATTATTACTATAGCAGGATAGTGAGTATTCTCCCTTCAGCCAGAATCCTATGTAGGGTTTCTACTTGCCAGGAAGTTTCTAGATAGGTTCAGTTGAATGCCATGTGAGCCCCCTTTAGACATTTGCACTGACTGTGTGGCGGTTGAGAGAGGACACACTGGAACAGTACACATGGGGGTCCCTGATGGAGGTGCTGGTGAGCTAGCTCTCTCCCAGACCCTAACACACTTGGAGTCCTCATATCATTGTCAGAGGCAGGAATAGGGCTGCAGCCTTGTCAGCCTTGCGGGAAACTGCTATTGCACTCATTAATGCGGTTAGAATTTGGGGTGCAGGTGGCACTGTGGTCTAAACCACTGAGCCTCTTTGGGTTGCTGGTTGTAAGGCTGGCGGTTCGAATCCATGCAACAGGGTGAGCTTCCGTTGCTCTGTACCAGCTCCTGCCAACCTAGCGGTTCGAAAGCATTCCTGCTCGAGTAGATAAATAGGTACCACTGTGGTGGGAAAGTAAATGGGGCCACACACATGAAGACATCGGGGGCCATGTCATTGTGCATGCCACAGTCCCCATGCACATATGTATCCACCTAAATTCCTGAAGAGGACAATGGTCTCATCACATTGCCTTTCAGAATGCTGCTTTCATAGATTTTAACGGCTGCTACTTATGATAACTTTGCATTGCACCTACTGTCTAAGGCAGCATGCTCTGAATAAGGATGGGTGTAGCAGTCAATTTCAAATTATCTCTATTTCTTATTTTTCCAATCTTAATTTCAGTTCCCCACATGTCCACATCAGTTCTGAATTTATTTTAGCAATGCATAAACTTTTATTGCGCTAGCCAAAGGCCATGGCATCACTCAAAGAAAGGAAAACAAAAAGGGGGGGAGGAATCAGCAGACACTACATATGCAGTAGAACCACAATAGAATCCACCAAAATTCCTTGTTACGCATTCTCAAATAAAATGTGCAAATGGTTTTTTTTAAAAAACACCTTTCATTTTAGTGCAGATTTCTGCTGATGTATTTTATCTCATAAAATATTGCACCACTTGGTTGAGGGGGGGACAGGACCTAAAAGTGCTTTACAAAAAGATAAAGCAATAAAATCAAGGGGGGGATACAACCCTACTTTAAAACAAACTAAAGCAGATTAAAACTACCTCAACTTTCTAAGCATCTGGGTAGATGCCGCTGTTTTCAGCAGGCACTGTCAGGAATACAGTGAGTTTGCCTGCTTGATCTCAAGGTAGAGCTATGCAGCTTATTACAACTAGAATGCAGGTGTTTATGTGCAAATATACAGTAGCAAGTGCCCTTTGTCCCCAGATACGATACGATATGATAATCTTTATTTTCTGGGTTTCAGGATGAACTACCAGGGGCATATGCAGAGAGAATAAAATAGCATAAAAAATAAATTCCCACCTCAAAACATTAGCTGGCACCCCTCCTAACTACAGAGAGGAGTTGGAGGGTAACAAATGATGCAGTTTAAGGTGATATGATACACAGTTTGGACAACATAAGGGTATATAAATGCATAAAATACATGGTGGAGCAGCCTTGTTGCAGCCATTCCCCTTGCAACAGGAAACCTTGGTGAACACTGTTTCTCCTTCAGCAAATTTAATGGCTGTGAAGCCTTCATAGCAGCTAGTGGATTGCTTGCAGGTTTTCAGCACGTATTGTTGTCCTGCAAGGATTTGAGAGAGAGAGAGAGAGAGAGAGAGAGAAAGAATTTTAAATCGAAAGGGAGGACATGATGTGGACAGGCTCTGATCAGTGGTGTAGTGGTAAATGTTTAAGTGCAGGAGCTCATAATGCTGAAAGCAGGCATCTGTGTTGTTCTAATATATCTTTATATATTATATATATTGGGGAGGGGGGCACTGAGCTTTGGTTCAAATCTAGGCACTTTGTGAATAGGCTGCCTTGGCTAAAGGTGCTCCATAGATTGCCTGCTTTGACTTATCTATCTGAATCCACTTCATTTTGCCTTTCCCAAATATATACATATACATATATATATATATATATATATATATATATATAGCAATAACATCTCACTTTCAACAGAAGTTGGTTACATTTGCAGGCATGGTCGCTCCTGCAGAGAAGATAGTGCCTGTCAAATTATAGGCAAATAAGTCTGGGGACATTTGTGCTGCACACCTTTCCTTTCCTTTCCTTTCCTATTTTAAAAGGGATTATATCTTTTTTTTCTTTCTGTGAAGAACTGGATGGAATTTGCAGGCAAAGCCTGCCCTTTCCAAGGGCACGAATCCTAGCAAATTTTGGAAGGATAGCTGCAGTAGTTCCCCCCCCCCCCGAAGGGCCACTGTTATAGCTTTGAGATCTGCTCAATCATCTCCCACTTTTACTATTGGGAAGTAAAAATGGCTATAACTTTCCTGCATTTGACAGAAGCGGATGAAATTTGCTGGCATCATAGCCCTTTCTGAAGGGAAAAAGCCTGCCAAAGTACAGGCAAATAAGTTCAGGGGCCTTTGTTCTGGACACTTCTAAAAAAATAATAATTAAGGAGCCATATCTAGCTCAGGTGTCGTTTCAAAGTGCCACCACACTGAATGCCCAATTCTTATATTCTGCAGAACAGACCTTCTGATAAGACAGTATCTGTAGGAGGCCTTCTTCTGCAGAGTGCAGTGTTGCATTGGGTATATTATAGATGAGACTATCTTTAAGGTATCTTAGTCCCAAGCTGTGAGCTAAGAACCCTTTAACATCACAGCTGCAGAATTAGGACCAGTGGTCACTGAACCCTGTCAGTGGTTGTTGATCTCTTGCACATACCTCTAATGTTGTATGATTGAACAATGGCACAACTGTCAAAAATAGATGAACATTTCTTCAAAGTTCCAGTGCAATCCAGTTCAATGTCATTACAAATCCAGCACTCCAGAGACAGCCCTAAAAGCAGGAAAGGAAGAAGAATCATCAAGATCCATTATTACTGTTTGTTACCTTTTCTAAGGTTAATATTTGAATTGGCAGTACTTAGCCACATAGCATCATTACATTATTTATATTTTAATAGCAAGCTGCTTCCAAGTCCAGGTGAGCAATAGCTCCTAAAAGTGCAGACACAGTCAGGTGCCAAACACTGAAGTGCCAGCCTAAAGAACCGGGTCTCTCTGGGATTGAGGGAAGCTCCTCCTCATGAGTAGATCAAACTCCACAGGTGATGTGGACCTTTGTTTTGGTCAATTGTGCAGAGGGCCACCAAGATTATGAAGGTTCTAGAAACCAAGCCTTAGGAGAAACGGTTGAAAGAGCTGAGTACGTTTAGCCTGGAAAATAGGGGACTGAGAGGCGATATGATAACCATCTCCAAATATCTCACGGGCTATCACATGGAGGATGGAACAGGCTAGTTTTCTGCTACTCCAGAGGGTAGGTCTGAAACCAATGGCTTCAAGTTACAAGAAAGGAAATTCCAACTAAACATCAAGAAAAAAATTCTGTTAGTAAGAGCTGTTCAGCAGTGGAACAGACTCCTACGAGAAGTGGTGGACTCTCCTTCCTTGATGTTGGATGCCCATCTGTCATGGATGCTTTAGCTGAGATTCCTGCATTGCAGGAGGTTGAACAATGACCCTTGGGGTCCCTTCCAACTCTAGAATTCTATGCTTCTATGATTGGCCGGTTTGTTGTAAGTTGCTTCGGGCAAGAGAAAGTGGCTAGAAATTAATAACAATCATCATCCGGATTGTCTGCTGCCATCTGCTGCCATTTAGTTGCTTTGCTCTGGGTGGGGCTCAGATGGCTCATGGCCAAAGAACTCCAGTTGCCAGAGTGTTGGAACAATATCTTTGCACAAGTTGCCAGACATGTGACTGAGCTTTCCTGTGTTTTGACCTTGGGCTTGTTGTAACTGAAGCAAGACCACCTCCGCCTCCATTGTAACTGATGAATGCCATCTTAAGCCAGACAGCTGTAGTTTTGATATATTCTGACCTGCTGAATTTCTGCCTACCTGTTAAAGGGACACTAACTACGCCAGTCCGGGGAGGGGGTCCAAGTCTATTATTATTATTATTATTATTAAAATTTGTATACCGCGGTCACAACATAAAACCACAAAATATATAATAAAAACAAAAACAACCCAATACCCCCCCCCCATGCCAACACATTTTAAAAGGGCACTGGATGTCAATCAGCCAAAGGCCTGGTTAAAGAGGAATGTTTACATGCTCAATGTTACTTTTGCATTCATAGAATCATAGAATCATAGAATCACAGAGTTGGAAGAGACCACAAGGGCCATCGAGTCCAACCCCCTGCCAAGCAGGAAACACCATCAGAGCACTCCTGACATATGGTTGTCAAGCCTCTGCTTAAAGACCTCCAAAGAAGGAGACTCCACCACACTCCTTGGCAGCAAATTCCACTGTCGAACAGCTCTTACTGTCAGGAAGTTCTTCCTAATATTTAGGTGGAATCTTCTTTCTTGTAGTTTGGATCCATTGCTCCATGTCCGCTTCTCTGGAGCAGCAGAAAACAACCTTTCTCCCTCCTCTATGTGACATCCTTTTATATATTTGAACATGGCTATCATATCACCCCTTAACCTCCTCTTCTCCAGGCTAAACATGCCCAGCTCCCTTAGCCGTTCCTCATAAGGCATCGTTTCCAGGCCTTTGACCATCTTGGTTGCCCTCCTCTGGACACGTTCCAGTTTGTCAGTGTCCTTCTTGAACTGTGGTGCCCAGAACTGGACACAGTACTCCAGGTGAGGTCTGACCAGAGCAGAATACAGTGGCACTATTACTTCCCTTGATCTAGATGCTATACTCCTATTGATGCAGCCCAGAATTGCATTGGCTTTTTTAGCTGCCGCGTCACACTGTTGGCTCATGTCAAGTTTGTGGTCAACCAAGACTCCTAGATCCTTTTCACATGTACTGCTCTCAAGCCAGGTGTCACCCATCTTGTATGCCTCTCATGCCTCTCATTTTTTTTGCCCAAGTGCAATACTATACATTTCTCCCTGTTAAAATTCATCTTGTTTGTTTTGGCCCAGTTCTCTAATGTGTCAAGGTCGTTTTGAAGTGTGATCCTGTCCTCTGGGGTGTTAGCCACCCCTCCCAGTTTGGTGTCATCTGCAAATTTGATCAGGATGCCCTTGAGTCCATCATCCAAGTCGTTGATAAAGATGTTGAATAAGACCGGGCCCAAGACAGAACCCTGTGGCACCCCACTAGTCACTCTTCTCCAGGATGAAGAGGAACCATTGATGAGCACCCTTTGGGTTCGGTCAGTCAGCCAGTTACAAATCCACTGAGTGGTAACATAGTCAAGACCGCATTTTACCAGCTTCTTTACAAGAATATCATGGGGCACCTTGTCAAATGCCTTGCTGAAATCAAGGTAGGCTACATCCACTGCATTCCCTTCATCTACCAGGCTTGTAATTCTGTCAAAAAACGAGATCAGGTTAGTCTGACAGGTTAGTTATTTTTCAGAAATCCATGCTGACTATTGGTGATCACAGCATTCCTTTCTAGGTGCTCACAGACTGTTTGCTTAATGATCTGCTCCAGAATCTTCCCTGGTATTGATGTCAGACTGACTGGGCGGTAATTATTTGGGTCCTCTCTTTCTCCCGTTTTGAAAATAGGGACAACATTTGCCCTCCTCCAGTCTGCCGGGACTTCGCCTGTTCTCCAGGAATTCTCAAAGATGACTGCCAGTGGTTCTGAGATCACATCTGCCAGTTCTTTTAATACTCTTGGATGCAGTTCATCTGGCCCTGGAGACTTGAATACATCTAGACTAGCCAAGTATTCTTGTACTATCTCCTTAGTTATTCTGGGCTGTGTTTCCTCTGCTGAATCATTTGCTCCAAATTCTTCAGGTCGGGCATTGTTTTCTTTATCGGAGAAGACTGAGGCAAAGAAGGCATTGAGGAGTTCAGCCCTTTCTGTGTCCCCTGTTTGCATTTCACCATCTTCTCCTCTGAGTGACCCCACTGTTTCTTTGTTCTTCCTTTTGCTACAAACATACCCATAAAAGCCTTTTTTGTTGCTTTTAACCTCTCTAGCAAGCCTGAGTTCATTCTGTGCTTTAGCTTTTCTGACTTTGTGTCTACACGTGCTGGCTATTTGTTTGAATTCCTCTTTGGTGGTTTCCCCCTTTTCCATTTTTTGTACACATCCTTTTTAAATCTTAACTCAGTTAAAAGTTCTTTAGATAGCCACCCGGCTTCTTTAGGTACCTTCCATGTTTCCGTCTCATTGGTATTGCCTGAAGTTGTGCTTTTACTCACCCAGTACTTCCCTAAGTTTTATGAAGTCGGCTTTCTTAAAGTCAAGAAATTGAGTCCTAGTATGCTTGGCTGCTCCTTTCCGCTGTGTAGTAAACTTCAGAAGAGCATGATCACTCGTGCCTAATGATCCTTCCACTTCTACCCAGATCTAAAATGGCTGTTCCTCTTGTTGCTTCTCCCACTTTCTGGACAATGAAGTTGTCTGCAAGGCCAGTGAGGAATCTGTTTGACCTTATGCTCTTGGCTGAGTTTGACATCTAACAAATATCCGGGTAATTGAAGTCCCCCATTACTACTATCTCCCTTCCTTTTGCATGCTTGCCAATCAGAAGGTTGGCAGTTCAAATCCCCGTGACGGGGTGAGCTACTGTTGCTCTATCCTAGCTCCTGCCAACCTAGCAGTTCTAAAGCATACCAGTGCGACTAGATAAACAGGTACTGCTGCAGAGGGAAGGTAAATGACGTTTCCATACACTCTGGCACTTGTCAGTGTCTCATGGCACCAGAAGCTGTTTAGTCATGCTGGCCACATGACCCAGAAAGCTGTCTGAGGGCAAACGCCGGTTTCCTTGGCCTGAAGTGAGATGAGTGCCGCAACCCCAGAGTAATTCGCGACTGGACTTAACTGTCAGGAGTCCCTTTACCTTTAGGCAGTTCCCCTACACACAGTGCCGAGTGGAGGGGGCACAAAATTGAGTAGATAAATAGGTACTGCTCCAGCGGGAAGGTAAATGGTGTTTCCATGGGTGCTGCTCTGGTTTCGGTGTTCCATTGTGCCAGAAGTGGCTTAGTCATGCTGGCCAAATGACCTGGAAAAAATGTCTGTGGACAAACGCTGGCTCCCTCAGTCTGTAAAGCAAGATGAGCACCGCAACCCCAGAGTCGTCCACACCTGGACTTAACAGGCAGGAGTCCCTTTTTCTTTAGGCAGTTCCCCTACACATGGTGCTGAACGGAGGGGGCACAAAATTGAGAAGATCCATAACGGAGAAGATTCATTTGGGGGCACCAAACGTTGCCCAGACGGACACTATTTTGATATATCATAACCAATTATTCTTATTGTAATCATGCTGAAATGCAATCTTACGAGAGGAATGTAAAAAGAGCAGGCTGCAAGAAAAGGCGTAAAGGAAAGTTTTAGAAGCATGCTTAGGCATGGCCTTTAAACAGGGAAATGCCTAGCTAGCTGAGGTGTGGAAAGATCTGTCTTCGCAGTTCAACTGGCAGTAGGACTGTATCACTGGGTGCCTTGCATGTCTATATGACTATAAAAATGGTGTGTAAACAGAGATCAGGGTTCCAGCCTCTGATCACTTTCCTTATTGCTTGCTGTAACCTTTCCTGCTCAAGCAAGAAATAAAACTTTGCTTTTGGAAAATTCTCAGGCATCACACCTCATTGCTAGTGAGTAAAGGACTCAACTGTGCAATTAACATTACGTGGGGTTTCCCCACATCAGAATATTTCTGAACCTTGCCTTTTATGTTGTTCCTGTGTTTTGAGTTTGGACCATGACCAGAACTTGATTTCTTTGATTGCCCCTGTGTGTGAATTTGGGACTGCTGAACTTGGTGTCATTTGCAGTAGGACAGCACCCAGATTTTGTATGGTGGGTTCCTGAGATGAGCAGGGGGGGTTTTTTGTCAGTGTTTGGGTACACTCTGATGCAGCTTTGAAACAAGATGGTGGAGTACACCTTTCAAAACTTCACTAATTCTAACTGCTAACTTGAAAACTGCACGGATCTGGGTTTCCTGAGCAATGCTGTGTAAGAGATTGCTAGTACTTTATATAATTATAAGCTCTGAGTGTGTCAAGCAAGGTAATTGACTCTTGTCCCTTTTTCAGGGTTTTATTTTTTCCAAAGTTGCACTCAACATTACATAGCTCCTATTAGAGGGAGTGATGGTGATGTAGAGAACCATGCCTAGTTGTTCACCTTGTGACCCACAAAATATCATTTCCAATTATTCACATTCATAAAAATGTCATTTAGCACAATTAGCTTTTTAAAAGTTAAATTTTGCAAGCTGCCCTGTTTATATTACATTTCAGAGCCCTGGCTTAATAATGTAAGGGTCCTGCTTTGCTTACCTTTACACGCCAGGAATAGTAGCATTCCCATATTGAACCAGCGCAGGGTGAGATAATGCATCAATGGAGAGGTTTTCTGGGCTGTTGGAAATTTTGCAGAAGAGATAATTTGGGCTGATACAGCTTGTTATACAGTGCTGCAGGAATGCCTCCATCCACCCTAAAAAAAAAAAACAACAACAAGAAGAAAAAGGTAAAGCATGTAATAGATAAATCAGTTTGATTGAATTTCTGCTTTAGATTTGATGTAGGATTGGAAAGCGGGGGGTTTGGTAAGATGCAGGATGATGTGGAGTTGCTGGTGGGGAGGTTTTGACACCATGGACTTAACTTCTTGGCACCAATATCACTGACATTTACCCAGACAGTGTGGTTGCGTGCCAAGCTTGGTGCCCAGCAGTTCCCAAGTGATTAATAAATGCACGGACACGAGTATTTAGGTTTATGGGATAAAATAGGCCACAACTTTATTGGTTACAGAAGTGAGCAGTTTGGCTTAGGCATTGAGTGAAGCCAGGCTATATCTCAACTCCTGTCCATCATCAGGGAGTCCAACTAAATGTAAACCAACAATAGAGGGAGCCCTTGACTTATATCATAGGGCTAGCCCACATCCAGGCATCAAACAGAATCCACACACACCCCAGATCCTTTTAACAGGCTAACCTTATTGCAGAGAGGCAGGTGGAGGCTACAACCTCCCCTCCATTAAATGAAGGCTAAACCTCACAAAGTTGTTACCATTGCTACAAGGTAGGTGAAAACCAAATGGCTGGAGCCAATTCACCAAGTGGAAAAATTCCTACCCGGTCCCAACAACAATATGGCGGCCAACATTTGTCCATAGCAAGGTTTTGTCATACCAACGCATAAAAAGAGGGTGGGTGGGCTGGAAAATCAGGCAAGGATGTGAAAGAGGGGAGCCCCCCAGCCACCACACTGCAGTTTAAATCTCCCACAGCAACGTTTAGCTGATGGGGCCACTAGGCGTGACGTAGCCGGGGGTCAGTGCAAGGGGGGAGTCAACTTCCCGCCCCCAAGCTGGATCACTGCCAGGAACCGGATGCCTGGCCGCAACACTGCCCACTATGAAAGGTGAGCGGACATTCAGGGCATTGCAGCAGCAAGGTGTGGTTGCAGCGGGCATACCAAAAGGAGCACTGGATTGGCTGTGCCAGTGTAGCCATGCCACCCCAACCTCACCGCTGCTGTGCCTTCTGCACCATCCAGGTTCATGGCACCAGCCCTTCCTGACAATGACCTAAATCAGAAGGCAAACTAAAGTTTTAACTTTGCATACATCTTTGCTGCAAGATCAAGAACTGGTTTGTTTTTTACTATGCTCAAGTTGACTGAATGTCTAACATCTTTCTCCAAGGCCGGGGATTGGAGGGCCTGGTATGGTAGCAGTATTTAGGTTTGGGATTAGGCTGAGGCTACACAAAATAATTCCCCCTCACCTAGCTCTGAGGTAGTGCTACATGGAGCATAGCTGTCAACTTTTCCCTTTTTTTAAGGGAAATCCTCTTCAGAATAAGGGAATTTCCCTTTAAAAAAGGGAAACGTTGACAGCTATGACATGGAGCTAGGGCAGAGAGCAAATGGAGACAGAAGTTGCAGAAGCCCTCATCAATGCCTGCTTCAGTCCCTGCCTACTATGTAGGGTTGCCATGTGTCCTCTTTTTCCAGGGCACATCCTTTTTGGGGGGGGGGGGTAAAATTTCTGTGTGGGTAGATTTTTAAAATCTTCCAAAATGTCTCAGGCTATACTTTCTGGGTGAGACATGGCTGAAGACTTGCTTTCCTCTTCTCTTCACCTGCCCCCTCCAGCAATATATCACAGCTTCTATAGCCTACATATAGTAGGGGTACAGTGGTGCCTCGCAAGACGAAATTAATCCGTTCCGCGAGTGTCTTCGTCTAGCAGTTTTTTCGTCTTGTGAAGCAACCCTATTAGCGGCTTAACAGATTAGCGCTATTAGCAGTTTAGCGGCTATTAAAGGCTTATCGGCTTAGCGGATTAGCTGCTAAAAGGCTATTAAAGGCTTAGCGGCTTAGATACAGGGGGGGGGGAAGCGAAAAAAAAATCTCAAGACTCGCAAGACATTTTTGTCTTGCGAAGCAAGCCCATAGGGAAATTCGTCCTGCGAAGCAACTAAAAAACGGAAAACCCTTTCGTCTAGCGGGTTTTCCGTCTTGCGAGGCATTCGTCTTGCGGGGCACCACTGTATTTAAAATGAGAGTCGTCATAAGGTAAAGGGACCCCTGACCATTAGGTCCAGTCGTGACCGACTCTGGGGTTGGGGCACTCATCTTGCTTTATTGGCCGAGGGAGCCGGCGTACAGCTTCCAGGTCATGTGGCCAGCATGACTAAGCTGCTTCTGGCAAACCAGAGCAGAGCATGGAAATGCCTTTTACCTTCCTGCTGGAGCGGTACCTATTTATCTACTTGCACTTTGACGTGCTTTCGAACTGCTAGGTTGGCAGGAGCAGGAACCGAGCAAGGGGAGCTCACCCCGTTGCGGGGATTTGAACTGCCAACCTTCTGATCGGCAAGTCCTAGGCTCTGTGGTTTAACCCACAGCACCACCCGCGTCCCTGAGAGTCATCATAGCATCCTCTTTTTTGCTCTTTAAAATATGACAACTCTATATAGTGGCTGCCAGCTCCAGGTAAAGCCCCAGCTTTGAAATGTGCCAGCTGTATGGGGCTCCTACTCTGAGGCAAGTCCTATTGTGACACCCTCTTTGGAGGAATCCAACAGATCAGCTTGGTGGTGTAGACAGTTAAGCTTACATTACTGGTGGGTGTTCTAGGCTCTGCTGTCCTGACCATGTAACCAATGCCATTCACAATGTGGATGTCAGAAATGGAGGGAATGATAAATGGCAAGTAGCAACCTCCATGGAGGATGTGTCATTCCTCTTCTTTGGGAATTATTGAACGCTTCAGTTCCACAGGCACCATGCACTTAAGTGAAATTGCAAATACCATATTTTTTGCTCTATAAGACTCACTTTTTCCCTCCTAAAAAGTAAGGGGAAATGTGTGTGCGTCTCATGGAGCGAATGCAGGCTGCACAGCTATCTCAGAAGCCAGAACAGCAAGAGATCCCTCTTGCTGTTCTGGCTTCTGAGATTCAGAATATTTTTTTTCTTGTTTTCCTCCTCCAAAAACTAGGTGCGTCTTGTGGTCTGGTGCGTCTTATAGAGTGAAAAATACGGTAATTGGAAAGCCTATTGAAAAAGCATGAAAGCACCTCGTTCCGCTTCTTGCCTGTTTTTGTGATGTTTTTGGGTCACTTCCAGGGTGGGCGTGATGCATACATGCACATTCAAGCACATATGAGACACGCCTAAAATGGTTGTTGCCTGTATTCATTTACAAAGTCCAGAACAACGGAGGTCAAAGGTACCTTAGGGACCTCCAGAACCTCTATTTCCCTTCCATAAGCAACAAACAAACAAACATATTTCTCATAAAATGACATCAGAAAGTCTTAGAAAGCCCTACCTGCCTTTTCTTGCTTATCAGTAAGTCAGTCCATATCTACTGTGCCCTAGAAGGCTGCAGCAATCAATATATGAACCTGAATCTTGACTGCAAAAGACCTGTTGGCACCATAGCAACATCATCGCTATGACGACACAGTGTGAAGGTTAAGCAGGCTTCTTAGGCCTTTGGCAGTTTTGTGGGAGAGATGGTCAGGCAGTCACACGACTGCTGGAATTCCCTCTTCCTCCACAACTGTCAAAATAAGGGTTGGAAACCTTCCCTGCCCCCATTGAGGGCCATATTCCCTCAGGAATAATCTATCAGGGGCGGCACTCCAGCAATGACCAGAGCCAAAAAATGATGATGTTGTTGCTAAATTTATTGATATCCTATCTTTTTCCCTGAACCAGGACTCAAGGCAGCTCTCAACAAATAAAACAAGCATGACAGAAAAATTAATACAAACACGGGTTTGGGGATTTATTTGAAATAAAATCAATTTGTTGTTACAGGCAACCCTATATCAGGAAGATGTTACTATTTTGTGCTTTATGATGTTTTTATATGTGTTGGAAGCTGCTCAGAGTGGCTGGGGCAACCCAGTCAGATGAGTGGGGCAGAAGTATTATCGTTGTTGTTGTTGTTGTTGTTATTTATTAAGTAGTGGGTGGATATAGCAGACGACACAGAGATTTCTCCAAGTAGTTCTTTATAAGTAAGCTGGAACTGAACTGAACAGCAAACAGCTCAGCAGGCCTGCTTTTCTAGGCAGCTGACTGTCAGCATTGTAACAACAGCAGCCCCGGGTTTCCTGCCTAAATTAACTTACGTGAGCCTGAGTGAAAACTATATACACAATACCCCCTGGTGGCCACGGTGAGAACTTCAATACATAACATTATTATTATTATTATTGTTATTATTATTATTAAATGAAATCCAGACCCTTCCTGTAGTCTTGTTATGTTGTCTTCTTTGTTGAGGTTTATAAACAGAGGCTGGATGACCATCTGTCAGGGACTCTTTTGCTATGATTCCTGCATTTTAGGGGGTTGGACTAGATGACCCCCGGGCACCCTCCCAGCTATACAGTTCTATGATTCTATTACTCCTGGACCTCTTAAAAAGTACCCACCACATACATTCCCATTGGAACAAGTTGTTTCTAATGGATTTTAAATGCAGTCGTACTGTTTGCACTAATTTTCTAGGCAGGAAATGGATTTGATCTTTCACCCCAATAAAAAAATGTTTGAACATTTTAATGTGTTTGTTCCCTGCAGCTTGAACTCTCTGCCTGCACCCAATGCTGACTAGAAAAACAAAGTAACAGTATTCTAAATGAAGTTGCTCATGTGAGCTTCCACCTTTAATCTGGGTTGGTACTCAGACCAGATATAGATCTTGCTGAGAATAGATTTTACTTGCCCTAATAAAAACTGCTACCAACACCAGTTTTGTACTAGATCCGTTGTGTGCTCTTTCAGGCTGTATCCAGATTGGCATGGCAATTACAAGCATTAGTTGAGAAGACTCAGAATAGGGAAATGGCCACTGTTAGTTCTAATCTTTCTCAGAATCACCATTCCGCTCAAAAATCCCTCCCTATGAGACCCTAGATCAGGCGTGCAAAACCTTTTCCAGTCCTAGAGTCTTATTTTCTTCTGGGCAACCTTCTGGCAAATGCCAGTTTGTGGGTGTAGCCAGAGACAAAAGTGGTCAAAGCAATGGATGTGGATTTTATCTTCCTACAGTAGGCTAGTTTCTACATATTATCCTACATTCTGTCCTCCAGCCTGGGAAGAGGTGAAGTTGGGCCAATGAGGGTATGGCCAATGCGATTTGGGGCGATGTAGGCAGTTCCCCTACACACTGTGCTGAGTGGAGTGGGCCCAAAATTGAGAAGATCCATAACTGAGAAGATCCATTTGGGGGCGCCAAATGTTGGCTTCACACAGAGCGTCATATTGCAAAAGCATACCCTCCACCGTCCCACTGATCAAAATCAGGACACTTGGGTTTTTTTGATCCTGAGCTCTCGTGGGAGCCAGCTGATTCACACAAGAGTGCGTGACCAAGAAATGAGTGACTTTTGGTCCAGTTCTCTGGTGCAAGCCAATGGACTCGCGCCAGAGCGCCAGACCAAAAAATGGAAATTCTGCGATCCAGTCAGAAGCTGAGGTGGCTTCTGTAATTCTGGGATGTCCCACTTAAATCAGGATGAGAGAGCAGTATGCAAAATATTACCAAAGTCCACCCATGTTATGGCCTGGGGAGATTTGTGAGGACCAGTCTGGAAGGCCTTATGGGGCCACATTTGGCCCCACAGACCAGAGGTTCCCCACCCTAGCCCTAGACCCTCTGGGAGTCCCTATTTCTTTACTTAGTTGTTTCACAGTGCTGAGAAAACCCTAGAATTATGCGAGAGCTGCCATCCGTCCGGACATTATCAGGATTGACTTCAGGGGACAATTTCTGAAATGTGGTACTTTGTCCTGGATCTTTGGCAAGTTGTGGTTTTTGGCATTTTTGTAAGGAAAAAAAAGCTCTGTAAATCAATTGTGGGGAACCTTTGACCCTACAGATATTCTTGAACTGCAACTCCCATCGGCCCCTGCAAGTTGTAGTTCAGCAGCAACTGGGGAGCCAATGGTTCTTCACACATGCTGTAAAGGAAAGCCTCTTGATAGAGCTGCCCACAGGTTTGATTGAAAAGGAAAACTTTAGCGTGTCAGGCATATTATGAAACGTATTCCAAAAATTAAATAAATGTGTTTTTCATAGTTCAAGGATTTAGAATAGTCAACAAGTTTATAGAGTAAAAGCTAAGGTCAAGGAGTGTAAGGGTGGTTTTGTAACAGTGCAAGCTGGTATAGGAAAATGTCAACACATGACTGGTAGGGATCCTAGGATAAACGTCCTATAAAAGGTCCCATGTTAGTCTGTGCAAGAACTCTCTCTCTCGCTCCCTCATCTTTTTAATCCTCAGGCTCTCCTACCATCAGAGACCATCTACACACAGCTTTGGGCTCTGGTAAGAAGTTGCCTACTAACTGGCTTGATCCACCAGTCTAGTGAGGTTTTGTGATATGGTGGGATATGTTACTTAATATTTACAAAGTTGTTTGATTATTAGACTATGGGGATACATGTTTGAAGTATGATGGAGAAAAACCAATGATTTTTAAAATGGTGAAGAAAGCAATGGAAAAGCATTCAGTGTATGTCATGCTAGGGCTGATTAGTATGGGATTCCAGATGTCACTGGGGCCTTTTAAAAGCCCTTTCTGATGCCTTTTTGAAATCTTACTGTAGGGGAGAAAAAGAAATTAAATACTTTGGGGAATCTTTAGGAACACTTGGCCCACCCTGGAACTATCCCTGAATTAATCTGGGAATTGGGCTAATGTTCAAGGGTTTTTTAATATATTGTTGTTATCATAAACTTTTTATGATTTTATGTTTTTATATCATTGTAAACTGCTGTGATATATATTCATGATACAGCAATATATAATTTTTTTTAAAATTATATTTTAAAAAAATTAATACAGTGGTACCTCAGGTTACAGATGCTTCAGATTACAGACTCTGCTAACCCAGAAATACTACCTCAGGTTAAGAACTTTGCTTCAGGATGAGAACAGAAATTGCGCAGCGGCGACGCAGCGGCAGCAGGAGGCCCCATTAGCTAAAGTAGTGTTTCAGGTTAAGAACAGTTTCAGGTTAAGAATGGAACTCCGGAACGAATTAAGTTCTTAACCCGAGGTACCAGTGTAAATAAATAAGTAAATAATACTCCACTGGAGGTTTTCACGCTGCAGTAATCTGACATAAAGCAAAAGTTGATGTAGTGATTTTGAACCCTTTTGAACAAAACCAAACTCTGAATTCACAATGATGAGAGAAATGCTATGGCATGCCACCTTTGTTAATCTAGTGTTGGTTTTGTCACTAGAAATGGTTTTCTAACTGAGCTCGGAGCTAAAATCTTGCCCCAAATATGAATTCACAATAGCCATATGGGATTCTAATATGGCAACTACAGTCACTGCTTTCCCAGATGGGCAATATAACTGTTTGGTCATGTTTTGGATTGTGCTCCTGCTGACAAGCTTACTCTTCTTGTTTATTGCTCTGAATGGTTTTGCGGCTACCTCAGGCAACACTGATAAATATTTTGTGCAACCACTCTTGCACCGTCCTGTCACCATGAAAGCTCTCCTGGAACTCTTCTTCTTCACTCTGCTTCTTACTATAGGTAAGGAATGTTTCAATGTCCCATAGGAAAGGGAATTGTTCCATTAGGATCAATGGAGGCCAAGCTAGATGTCATTTGTTTTTGTTTTTTTTAAATGATATTTATTGAGAATTTTTTTTTTAATTACACAAAAAAAAGAAACAAGACAAAAAGAAAGAAAAAGAAAAAGAAAAACCATCATTCTCCAATTCTCCACTTTCAATACCTTCTTTCCTTGACCTCCTCCTCCTCCCTTTTCCTGTATCCTGATTTATAATAATCACAGCAAATCCTTTCCATAATTCATAATATTCTGTCCTCACATTACCTTAATCTATTTTCATCTTATCTTATATATAAAAAAGTTTAGAACTTAAATCTTAATTTTTACCAACTTCTCCTAACCATAACATTCTTACCTAATTCTTTAGACATTTTTATAAGAGCCAAATAATTTCATTTCAACATTTTCCTAACATTCATCAATTTTGCAAAACAGTCCTAATGATAGAAATAGAAACTTAAGCAATCCAATCTTCATCCAGCGTCCCTTCCTCCTGGTCCCGGGTTTTGTCAGTCCTTTTTGTCCTATTAATCTAGCACATTAACCTGGCAATCTTATATCCGAGGCCCTCAAGTCTCTTCCATGTCCCTTCCACAACTCTTCTTCATATTTTCCTTTTATTTGTGGGAATTCCAGCTTGGTAATGTTTTTGACCCTTTTCAACAAAACAGTCCCTTTTCCATAGTCCAGACTAGACTCGATGTAGTATTTAAAAACATGTTCCAGATTCCCTTCAAAGTTAAGAGCCCCCACTGCTCCAGACATCTGACGACCCCTTTCCAGACTCGAAAAGTCCAAATCTCCCTGTATAGGGGGGTCTATCCACCCCCCCATTTCCAAACCAAATTTTTTCTTTCCAAGTCTGGTCTTTTCCAAGTTCATTTGTCAAATCCAAAAATTTATATTCCTGCTGGGCCGCAGCTCCTTCCGTCTCTGGCGCCCAAGATTCAGCAGAATCCTCATCTCTCAGCTGTTCTGTCATGGCACGCTCCTGTTTTAGTTCCTGGGTGGGCTCCATATAGTTTCCCACTACCTGTTCAAAGGTTCTGGCCGCATTCGTCATCAAATCCGTCTTCTGGCTTAACTGATCCAATAGGGCATTTATTTTGCAGAAAGCACCCAACAGTGCTTCTGCAGACATTGTCCTGCAAGGTCACAAATCCTTTCCCACGGTTGTAATCAGTGACAGCTGCAAGCTCCCAGGGATTAGTTACAATTTCACAGTTCCCCTCTAGGGGGAAAAACTTCTGATTGTTCTTTCTCTTAAAAACAATAGCAACAAAGTTTCTTTTTAAAGATATTTTGTCCATATTTGTTCTTTTAAGATGCGAAAGGGAACAATGGAGTAACTATGTTTCTCTTCTTTTAACTATCTGTCAAAGACATTTGTTTCTGGTCAGTGAGCTTCAAACGTCAATTCTGACACCCCACTCCAGGATCAGGACGGTGGAAAATTACTTTGCTTTAGATTCACTTCTGCAGGTTTAAACAGCTCGAAAAAAGCTCCCCCTTCTTCTCCTGCTACCGAAGGGGGGTTCAGCAATTTTAAATGATGAAAGTCAATCCTTTAAGAGTGATTTTTAAAGCTCTAGTTTGCGTTGTCTTTGCTTTGTTCTGGCTACAGGGAAACGGAAGGCTGACTTCCTATTTAAACCTTTCCGTTTCAGTACCAAATTAAGGTAAATTTTTAAGTCCAAATTCCTTTCTATTTCACCAGTTCTTATTTAAAGTCCAGATATTCAATGTTCCAGTACTCACGGTTGGTTATTTTAGATGCCAAATTGTCCCAGGAAAAAGGCAGCGCTCTCCGGCAACGGCTATGCGGCTTTGCTCCGCAGGAAAAGCGATTGACTCACAGCACCGCGCCACTTCCCCCTCTTCGCTTCGGAGCCCATTTGTGGGTTCCTTTGCGGATTGGGGGGGCGCTAAGGGTGCCAGCCGAGTCCCACGGTCACAGGCTTCATCCGCCTGTGATTTCCAGAAGGGTCCCCGCTTCGTCGCAGCGGAAAAGACCCGTTTCATGTGGAGCTGGTCCCTCCAGTTCGGAGGGAGTCCGCCATTGCCGATGGCGCCACCCCGGAAGTCTCCAAGCTAGATGTCATTTGATGCCACCTCATTGGTGTGAATATCCAGAATAGCTTCACAAGATGGGTGGGCCCCTGGATATGACTGGTTAGCTGGATCCTTACCTCCACCACATGGGCCAAGTCAGACAGGGCTCCCCACTTGCCTATCACCTGATATCACAATGGCATCAAGTGATGTGCTTTCGCCTGTATGAACCATCTGGTGATAGTTGTGGTTTGCAAAAGTTCCCTGAGGGCAGGGATCAGCTGGAATCCCTTGAAGGTGTTTAGATAATGTCTACAGAAGCTTAAGGTAAAGGTAAAGGGACCCCTGACCATTAGGTCCAATTGTGACCGACTCTGGGGTTGCGGCACTCATCTCGCTTTATTGGCCGAGGGAGCCGGCGTACAGCTCCCAGGTCATGTGGCCAGCATAACTAAGCCACTTCTGGCAAACCAGAGCAGCACACAGAAATGTCGTTTACCTTCCCGCCGGAGCGGTACCTATTTATCTACTTGCACTTTGATGTGCTTTTGAACTGCTAGGTTGGCAGGAGCAGGGACCGAGCAACGGGAGCTCACCCCATCGTGGGGATTCGAACTGCCGGCCTTCTGATCGGCAAGTCCTAGGCTCTGTGGTTTAACCCACAGCGCCACCCGCATCCCTTAGAAGCTTCCAAAAGGTTTCGGTCAGATTTCCAGTGGGCGCCACTGGGATTCAGTGCATTGCATTGTTCATCGATCCTCTGCATGGCCAGCTAAACCAGAATAAATTGTGCGAAATGATTACAGCAGGGGTGGCCAACTCCCAAGAAACTGTGATCTTCTCACAGCTAGAAACTGACAGTGATCTACCCCCTTTTTGGGGGTTCAGGCCGAAGTTGTTGTTGAGCTTTTTTTAGGGAGGAAAGCCCCTTTTTTGGGGGGGGGTGCAGGGCAAAAATGTTGAGCTTTTCTTAGGGGAGCCAAAGTTGTTGAGCTTCTTTGGGGGGAGCCAGTGATCTACCACAGGCGGCCAGTGATCTACCGGTAGATCACTATCTACCTGTTGGACATGCCTGTATTGCAGAATGGAAAAGAAATTGTACACATTTGCTCAGTTTGCATAACTGCTATTGATCACAGAATTGGAGTTGTCTGTCTGTCTGTGTGTAGCAGATTTTTCTACAGTCTTCTTTCTAGGCACAGGCTCCTGATGTCTAGAAACAGCCGCAGGTGGTTTAGAGGGACATCACTTTAGCTGCCAATGGGTGGGTTTTGCCCTTTTATTGAATTTAGAATTCTATCTGTCCCATATACTTTAGCTTGCTTTTTTTTGCTTCCCGTATCCAGGTGCCTCGCTGGACTGTGAAACTTGCATGGTCTTCAACACTGACAATATTGCGTGCCAGAAGAAGACTTGTGATGCTGGGCAAGATACTTGTGTTGTTGGTGTGAGCAAAACCTCAGTAGGTGGGTGAGAGAGATCATAAGCCAAGCTCTGACAGTGAATTGGCCACAGGTCCTATGCAAGCTACATGGGCTTAAGAGCTGAAGATGCCTTATAGTGAGCTGAAGGTGCCTTATCCCCCTGCTCCAAGGTACACCTGTGGGAACTGATAGGTTGGTGAGTGCCAGGGACAGGGCCTTTCTTTGTGGAGGACCTATATTTCTAGAATATCCTCCCCAAGGAAATACATGTGATCATCTTTTTTTCAGTCTTTCGGAAGGCCTTGAGGGCTTTCTTGTTTCAGTCCACATTCCGGTAATTGGCTGGAACACTGTCTTAATGATGGTTTTCTCCACTGCCACTAATTTTAAAGCTTTTCTTTTGTTGTTGTTACTGTTGTTATTTTTATTTGGTCCATCTAGAGATCACTTAGTGCCCGCAGATCTTGAAGAAATAAAGAATTCCTTTCAAAGAAAAAAGCAAAAGTTCATAAATATACAATGAACACAGTTTCAGGTGATTTGCATTTTAAAAGTCCAAATACATGGATATGCAATATACATATTTATATTTATAAAAAGAAGAGCAGAAGAAAATTACTAGGCAGCACCAGAGATTCTCCAAGTGTTCCAGTTTTCCAGGGATAGTCCTGGATTTACAGAAGTCCCAGTTTCTGATTTGATCCCAGAATGTCCCACTTTTCCTTAGATTAGGACACCCCTCTTTTCATCGGAGAAATGTTGGAGGGTATGGTAGGACATCCTTATTTTCATCAGACAAATATTAGGGGTATGGAGCTATGAGGGCCCCAAGTTAAAGGGATAAGTAATTATATAACCTTTAGAAGACATCTGAAGGCAGTCCTGAATAGGGAAGTATTTTTAATGTTTAATGTTTCAATATGTTGTTATATACGTTGGAAGCTGCCCAGAGTGGCTGGGGCAATCCAGTAAGATGGGTGGGGTAGTAGTAGTAATAATAATAATAATAATAATAATAATAATAATAATAATTTTAAATGTGACTTTGGTAAGAGAGGGGGATGGCTTGCAGAGAGCCCAACATGAACTAGAGGACCATAAGAAGAACCAGAGAATCCCAGGCTAGAGACTCGATCAGGACTCTTAAAAACTAGATGGCCAGTGTTGGCATAGCCTTCTTGACTTACAAGCTGCTAGGAAGAGCTGGGCAGGTGAATATCTCTAATAAAGTGCTTGTGTTTCTTCCTCGTCCTCAGATGGACAAAGCATTCTGAGCTCAGTGAAAACCTGTCAGTCTTCCGACATCTGCAATCTTTTGGCACCAGTTCATATGCATTTTGGCAAGGATAGGGTCATCCAGGCAAATGGCAGCTGTTGCACAGGAGATGCCTGTATCACAGCTTCTCCTCAGTGTAAGTACAGGACTGCTGTTTTTCTCCTGACTTCTTCTAACTCAGTGCTAGCAGGGCTACATCATGGTGTTTGTGACATAAAATAGAAGGATGCAGTCTGGGGTGGGAGCTATAATAGCAATGACTAAACATCTAAACCTCAAATAACAAATAGTACTCAGGAAGGCTGGTCAACCACTGCCAACTTTAGGAATCTGAAATATCTGCATGACAGGTGGGTCAATGGGTGAAATTGGGCATGCTGTAAACATCTGACATGGGAAACTGCCTTACATCAAACCATTGGTCCATCAAGCTTGGCACTGTCTATACTGACTGGTTGTGGCTCTCAATGGTTTCAGACAAGGAGTATCTCCCAGCCCTACCTGGAGATGCCAGAGATTCAACCTGGGACCTTCTGCATGCAAAGCAGATGCTCCAGGGATGCTTGGTCTAACAATCACCCCTGATTGAATGAGTAGAACCAAAGTGGGCATGGCCCATCTCGAATGCCATCTAGCTCAGTATTATTAGACTGATTGTCAGTGGCTCTCAAGCAGGGGTGCCAACAGGGGGGGTCAAGGGGTGTGCGGAGGAAGGTAAGCATCCTGTCTGTCAGGGACTGTGCTGAGGAGGAATGGTGGGAGCCACCCCCTCCCCCTGATCCTGAATCTTCCCAGGAGCAGGAGTGCAGTGTAGATTTGGAACAGTGGTTTGCAGAGGGGCACAGTTCAGAAGGCAGAAGCTGGGAAATACTGGATAGGGAACAGCTAGAAGAAGAAGCCCTCCCCAAGGTCGAAAAGAGCTCAGAAAGTCTCAGAACAGAAAGCGTAGGGGGTACAAGCTCAGATTACAAGATGTAGGAGTGACATAGATTAATAGGGATGGAGGGGGAGTGAACCTTAATTGGGAGCACCGTTATTTCTAGAGAGACTTGTTCTTTTCTGTGATTATTAAAACATCTATCTAGTAAGACGTTTCTATCATTGGATCTTCTTATTTACTGCCACGGGGGAGGAAGCCGATTCCCCAAAGCCTGACACTGTCCCACCAGCCAGGTCCAATTCCCCATCCCCTGGAGACTTGAAGCTGAGTATACCTTGTCCTCTGGCCAAGAATTTTATGGCAGCATCAAAAGCTGAACCCAGGACTTCCTGAATCCAAGTGCAGTCTCTTGCCATCCATGCTACACTTAAACTGTTGGTCTCCCTTTGCTTTCCAGTGCCACCAGTCAACACCACAACCAATGGAAAACAATGCCCTGCCTGCTTTTCTTTGGCAAGCTGCAACCTGGAAATGGTAGATTGTACTGGCTCTGAGGACTACTGCTTTGAGGTGGTCACACAACTCATGGCAGGTAATTGATTTAATATGAAACATTGCTTATGAGTTCTCTCCTCTTTGGGACTGTGAACCCACCTGGTGGCCATCCTGGGACCATTACCCCACTCACCAGATTGGGAAGGGCAGCAGATTTGCACCTCTCTCCCAGCGACCGCTGCCTAGCACCCTAGGGTTGCTGCAAAGTTGCCATGAGCACCCTTTCCAGGGTGGAATCTACACACATATAAAAAACCACTCTGAAAATGCTTTTTTTTAAAAAAAAAAAATCGTTTTAAAAAATGCATTGAATTTGCCATAAGGCTCACCATCGCCATCGCCATCTGGTGTCACATTGTATACAGTGGTAACTTGTGTTACGGACGGGATCCATTCTGTTTTTTTTTTTTTTTTTTTTTTAATAATATTTTTTTTATTGCTTTTTTTCCAAGGTCAGGATACATCGTCAATTACACAACAAAAGCGATTTTACAAAGAAAAAGAAAAAGTTAAAAAAAAGAAAATTCACTTTTCCAAATCTTTTTTCATAATCAACTGGACTTCCCCACATCTTCCATCCCTGCATTCTTTACAATAAAAGAAAATTATACAGCAAATTAATACCTTGTTTCATATGTTTTTGTACTTTCATCTATTATATACTCTAAATTTAAACTTTTCACAGTCATAACTTAATTTCAATCATTTTCAAATCTCAATACTGAAGCATGTTTTTCCCAAAACTTAGCAAATTCTCAACTTTCATATAACTTATAATGTTTTTGTAGATAGTCCTTAAATTTTTTCCAATCCTCTTCCACTGCCTCTTCTCCCAGGTCTCGGATTCTGCCCGTCATTTCAGCTAATTCCATGTAGTCCATCAGTTGCGTGTGCCACTCTTCCAGTGTGGGTAGCTCCTGTGCCTTCCAATATTTAGCTATAAGAATTCTTGCTGCTGTAGTTGCATATAAAAAGAAAGTTCTGTCTTTCTTTGACACTCTCTGGCCTACAATGCCCAGGAGGAAGGCCTCTGGTTTCTTATGAAAGGTATACCTAAATACCTTTTTCAACTCGTTATAAATCATTTCCCAAAAGGCCTTCACCCTCGGGCATGTCCACCAGAGGTGAAAGAATGTTCCTTCAGCCTCCTTACATTTCCAACATTTATTGTCTGACAAATGGTATATCTTTGCAAGTTTGACTGGGGGCATGTACCACCTGTACATCATTTTCATAATATTTTCTTTTAAGGCACTACATGCCGTAAATTTCATACCGGTGGTCCATAACCTTTCCCAGTCTTCAAACATAATGTTGTACCCAATATCTTGTGCCCATTTTATCATGGCTGATTTAACCATCTCATCTTGAGTATTCCATTTTAGCAACAAGTTATACATTCTTGAAAGCACTTTCGTCTTAGGTTCAAGTAATTCCAACTCTAATTCCGATTTTTCCACCTGGAAACCAATTTTTTTGTCCTTTTTAAAGATCTCTAAAATTTGGGCATAATGAAACCAGTCTCGCACCTTTCCTTTCAATTTTTCAAAACTCTGCAACCTCCAAGTGTCACCCTCTCTTTCTATTATTTCACAATATTTTGCCCAGCCACCCCCCATATTAAGTATTTTTGTGGCCTTAGCCTCCATCGGTGATAACCACCTCGGAGTCTTGTTTTCAAGTAAGTCCTTGTATTTAGTCCAGACGGTAAACAAAGATTTCCTGACAATATGGTTTTTAAACAACTTATGAGACTTTACCTTGTCGTACCACAAATATGCATGCCACCCAAAAGCATTGTTAAACCCTTCCAGATCTAGGACATCAGTGTTTTCTAACAAAAACCAATCTTTCATCCAGCAGAAGGATGCAGCTTCATAATACAACCTTAAGTCCGGCAGGGCAAATCCCCCTCTTTCCTTTGCATCTGTTAGTATTTTAAATTTTATTCTGGGCTTTTTGCCCTGCCAGACAAACTTCATAATGTCCCTCTGCCACTTTCCAAAACACTCCACTCTGTCCACGATCTGCAGGGCCTGAAACAGAAACAACATTCTTGGCAATACATTCATCTTAACTGCAACAATTCTTCCCAACAAGGAAAGTTTCAATCTTGACCAAATTTCTAAGTCCTTTTTGATTTCAGACCAGCATTTTACATAATTGTCTTTAAATAGATTCAAATTTTTCCCGGTCAAGTTGACCCCCAGGTATTTCACTTTTTTAACCACATTTAATTCTGTTTCCTTTTGGAACCCATCTATTTCTGAAGGTGTCAAGTTTTTTGCCAAGACCTTAGTTTTTTGTTTGTTTAACCTGAATCCCGCCACCCGACCAAACTCAGAAATTAGTTCTAAAGCTCTTTTTGTGCTGGATTCTGGCTCCTGTAATGTCAAAACCAAATCATCTGCGAAAGCCTTCAGTTTATATTGTTTTCCTCCGACCTGTATTCCTTCCACCCGCTGGTCCTTCCTAATCAAGTTAAGCAACACCTCCAGGACAGAAATAAATAGCAAGGGTGATAAGGGGCACCCCTGTCGTGTTCCTTTTTCAATTTTGAACTCCTCTGTCACCCCATTGTTTACTATCAATTTAGCTTTTTGCTCTGAATAGATTGCTTCAATACCATTTTAGAACGCCCTTCCCACTCCCATCCCTTCCAAATTTTTCTTCATAAATTTCCAAGATATATTATCAAAGGCCTTCTCCGCGTCTATAAAAATCAAAGCTGCTTTTGTGTTCAAATTTGTCTGCAGTAACTCCAAGACATCAACAATATTCCTGGTGTTGTCAGACAGATGCCTGCCAGGGAGAAAGCCTGCTTGGTCTTTATGAATTACTTCGTTTAAAACTTTTTTCAGTCTATTTGCCAAGATATCAGCAAAAATTTTGTAATCCACGTTTAGGAGTGAGATGGGACGGTAGTTCTTAAGTTGAGTCTTTTCAGATTCCAATTTTGGTATCAAAGTGATGAATGCCTCTTTCCACGATTCTGGTGCCCCCTTCCCTTCCATAATTTGGTTACATACCTCCATTAGTGGTTGAGCCAAATATTCCTTCAATGTCTTATAATATTTGGAGGTAAGTCCATCTGGGCCTGGGGATTTGCCTAATTGCATGTTCTGAATGGCACTTTCAATTTCCTGTTGTGATATTTTGTAATTCAGGGCTGTTTGTTTATCTTGTGTAAGTTTTTGCAGGCCATGACTTTTTAAGAATTTATTTATCTCAGTCTCCACTTGGGGTCCTTGAGTAAACAATTTTTTAAAGTATCTCTGGAAGCACTTTCTAATTTCTTCTGGTTTCTGAATACATTCTCCTTCAACCTCTAGATTGGTAACAAAGTTCAATTTTTGTCTCTTTTTCAGCTGCCATGCCAGCAGCTTCCCACATTTATTAGCCGATTCGAATGATCTTTGTTTCATCTGTTTAATTTTCCATTCAACTTCTTGATTTGTCAGTTTCACATATTGTGCTTGATGGAATTTTATTTCTCTCAAAACCTCTTTTGATTTTGGATTAAGTCTCAACTTTTTCTCTCCGTCTCTTATCTTCTCCAAAATCTTGTCCTTTTTACCATTCCAGAGTTTTTTCTTAATAGTATTCTGTTGTATCAGGAACCCTCTCATAACAGCTTTACTCGCGTCCCAGATTGTTTTCTTTTCCACCAAAGTGTTCAAATTTATTTCAAAGTAATCTTTCATCGTTTTTTGGGCCTTCTTCACAATCTCCTGATCTCTAAACAAGGAGTCATTCATTCTCCATCTGAAGGATCCAGCTGGTGTAAGTCTCAAGTCTATTTTCAAAGCGTTATGGTCGGAGCAAGTTTTGGGGCAGATCTCTATTTTTTTAGTCTTAGGTGCCAGTCCTCTAGATATCCAGATTTGGTTGATTCTTGTCCAGGATAGGTGGGCCTCAGAAAAGAATGTTCCCTCTTTACCTAGAGGGTTCTTTGTCCTCCAAATATCAATCAAGTCCATATTGTCTGTAAGTTCAAAAAAAGTCTTTGGTAGTCTGCCATCTTTAGTCAAGTTTTGATTTTGTGACTTATCCATGTGCGTGGAGACAACCCCATTCATATCTCCCATCAGAATGATGTTAGTATAGTCAATATAGTCCAGCATTATCTCATGCAGCTTCTTATAAAATTCCGATTTCCCCTCGTTTGGTGCATAAATTCCTACTATCAGAAATTTTTCTCCTTGTGATTGTATTTCAGTCGCCAAAATTCTTCCTTGTTCGTCTTTAAACACAAATTTTGGTGCTAGGCTCTCCTTTGCATATATCACTACTCCTCTTTTTTTGACTTTATCTAATGATGTAAATTCTTGGCCTAGTCTCTTGTTGGTTAGTACTCTTCTGTGGAGCCTAGTTACATGAGTTTCTTGAAGGCAAATGACGTCTAATTGTTCTTTCCTCAATATATGAAAAATTCTTTTCCTTTTCTCGGGGGAATTTGCGCCATTAATGTTCCAACTAAAAAGCTGCAAAGACATCCTGGATCAATTTGTCAACCGATGGGGTTGACGGACGGGATCCATTCTGGAGGCCCATTCGTAACATGAAAAGCCTGCAACTTGAAGTACGATGTCTGCGCAGGCGCACGGCGCGATTTGGCACTTCTGCGCATGCATGAGTGGCGAAACCCAGAAGTAACCCATTCCGGTGCTTCTGGGTTGCCACAGGATGCAACCTGAAAAATGCAACATGAAGTGGACGCAACACGAGGTATGACTGTATTGCACTTAAAACGTTTTACTTGCAGCTGTATAGCTGAGTCCCAGGTTGGCTGATGGTCCTGAGTCATCCATGCCTCATTCTGAGGAGGGGTCCTTCCTGAGAACGAGGCACTGTGGACAAGATGACCCTCGAGAGAACCCCTGCTGTTGCCCCTTTCACACAGCAAATATGGTTTAAAGTTTAACAGCAGTAAGCTCTTGAACATTAACGATCAGCCATTTGCTGCTTATAAAGTTTAAACAGCATTGGCTACCACAGTGGCGAAGCAGCAGCAGGATAGGCAGTCTTGGGGGCCACCTTACCTCACTCTGCAAGGACCCTACATTCTTGAAAGACCTACATTAGCTCCCAGTACGTTTCCGAGCACAATTCAAAGTGTTGGTGCTGATGTTTAAAGCCCTAAATGGCCTCGGTCCAGTATACCTGAAGGAGCGTCTCCACTCCCATCGTTCTGCCTGGACACTGAGGTCCAGCTCCGAGGGCCTTCTGGCGGTTCTCTCATTATGAGAAGTGAGGTTACAGAGAACCAGACAGAGGGCCTTCTCATTAGTGACACCTGCCCTGTGGAACACCCTCCCACCAGATGTCAAAGAGAAGAACAACTCCCAGACTTTAATCTGAAGGCATCTGAAGGCAGCCCTGTTTAGGAAGCTTTTAATGTTTAATAGAATATTGTATTTTAATATTCTGTTGGAAGCAGCCCAGAGTGGCTGGGGAAACCAAGCCAGATGGGCAGGGTATAAATAATAAATAATAATAATTATCATTATTATTATTATTATTATTATTATTATTATTATTGCTTCGATGAGGAAGGCATTGCCAAGTGTGAGGCCCAGGAGATTCCCAGCATGCTCCTCATGCTGCTGTTTATGCAGAGGCAATGGCAACAGATGGGGGACCTGTTCTAGCCAGGAACCTGTCCTGAGTATTGAGTCTTAGCATTTTACACAGATGATTGCAATTTTTTGCAGACCCCTGCCAGCTGGGGAAATTGGCTTTTAACCTTCACTCAAGTGAGATTTGGATATATTTTGGCTGGACTCCTGCATAAAGGATGCTGCATAATAAAAGGGGCCATGGAAGAAGGCAAATGAGCCAAAACACATTTGCTGGTATTCCAGCTATCCAGAAAATCAGAACATTAAGAACACCCCATCCTGGCATTTTAGCCATTTAAAGAAAAGCATTGAAGAACCATGAGTGCAACTGTACAGAGGGTTTATCTGTATCCAAATAATTGCATGGCTCTTTACATGTTATTGAAATATTATTTGACATACATTCTGTTTTATCCCATTTAGTAACTGAAATACAGGATTTTTGCATCTGGTATTCAGTTTTCTGGGTTGCTGTGTCTTCCTAACTTCTTTTATACCAAGGTTCAAGTCCTTTTTTTAATGTAGAAAAACATGTTAGCTTATTTATGGGCAGCACAGCGATAAAATTTTGTGCATATGCAGACTGATTATTAAATTTATTTAAGTTTCCCCTTAACGTTTTCATTTTACATGTATGCTTTTTTAGTCAGGTGTTTCTCTCCTTCTTTTTGTTTGTTTTAGGCATTTGTTGTTCAAGGAAATAGCTGAGCACTTTGGCATCATTTCAATGTATTTTGATTTTCTTCTCCTCTGTGAGCACGGCAATTGAAAAGGGGGCTATAAACTGGGATGAATGAGCTTGTTTGAGCAGAAATGACTGAAGAGCTATTTCTACCCTGATCTTTGTTTTTCCTCTTTAGGACAGTCTATGAGCACCACTCTGAAGGGCTGTACTACTGAGTCTTTCTGTACTGCAATACAAAGTGGCAAGGTGAACTTGGCCAATATTGGTGTTTCTCTTGCAGAAGCTGAATGTCAGCCAGCCAGCAGGGCTGTTCCCTCAGCGTGATCCCTACGAGGCAACAGGGTAAAGATTCTCCTGTAAGGAACCCAATGTGGCAACACAGCACCAATGGAAACTTCCCTTCCTATTTCTATGCAACCTTCTCGGGAGCGCATCAGCTAGGTCTCTTGTCACCTGCAATTTCTTGCATTAAACAAGATGGAGAAAATACATTGGAAATACATGGAGTTCAGTCTTGGTTTGTGGGGTGGAGGGTGGGGAGCAAGGATGTTTTCTACAAATCGGTATGCAAAGTTGCGCATTTGTTGAAGAAAGGTCTTTCTCCTGTTTGGTTGCTTTCACGATCCACATTTAAAAGCAACACATTCTGATCTGTGTTGGATTTTCCCTCCAACGGCAGGTGTTTACACAATGTCAGCATGCTTTCATTTTGTAAGGCAGGTGTGCCTCCTCCTCCTCATCATCATCATATTTATTACTCACCCTTCGCCAGCAGGGTGGATGACAACAATGTGAAAATCGAAATTAAAGCAGTTGAAACAGATTACAATCACAGGAATGGGGAGGGGCTTCAGTGCCTCAGGGGATGTATGGGGATGAGGCAAAGCCCCCATCTGCTGGAAACCTAACTGTTTCTGCTCAGAGGTGTCCCACTGAATCAGTGGGGCTTACTCCCAGGTGAGCCTTTGCACATCTAGTCTCACTGTTAAACAGAGTCATGGAATCATAGAGTTGGAAGGGACCTTGAGGGCCATCCAGCCCAACCCCTTGCTATACCCACAGCCATCCCTAGGTGGGCACAAATAATCAACCTTCTGGTTAACAGCCAGGTGTGCTGACCCATTGCACTAGCTATTGTCTAGTTAAAGTATACAGTGGTACCTCAGGTAACAGACGCTTCAGGTTACAGACTCCACTAACCCAGAAATAGTACCTCAGGTTAAGAACTTTGCTTCAGGATGAGAACAGAAATCGTGCAGCGGCAGCGTGGCAGCAGCAGGAGGCCCCATTAGCTAAAGTGGTGCTTCAGGTTAAGAACAGTTTCAGCTTAAGAACGGACCTCCAGAACGAATTAAGTTCTTAACCCGAGGTACCACTGTATTGCATGTAAAGCCTTACAGCACAATGCTCACCATGTCAACAGAAGTATAGTGCCCAGATCAAGGGAAGTAATAGTACCACTCTATTCTGCCTTAGTCAGACCACACTTGGAACACTGTGTCCAATTCTGGGCACCACAATTTAAGTTGGATGTTGACAAGCTGGAACGTGTGCAGAGGAGGGCAACCAAGATGATCAAGGGTCTGGAAACTAAGCCTTATGAGAAGTGCTTGAAGGAGCTGTGTATGTTTAGCCTAGAAAAGAGGAGATATGATAGTCATCTTCCAATATCTTAATGGCTGTCACATGGAAGATGGAGCAAGCTTGTTTTCTCCTGCTCCGGAGGGTGGGACACGAACCAATGGCTTCAAATTACAAGAAAGGAGATTCCGACTAAACATTCGGAAAAACTTCCTGACACTAAGAGCTGTTCAGCAGTGGAACGGACTCCTTTGGGAGGTGGTGGGCTCTCCTTCCTTGGAGATTTTTAAGCAGAGTTTGGGTGGCCATCTGTCATGGATGCTCTAGCGGAGATTCCTGCATTCCAGTGGGGTTGGACTAGATGACCCTTGGTGTCCCTTCCAACTCTTAAGACTCTATGATTCTATGAAATGAAATGCCAGAAATGCAGTTAGTGACCATTCAGATTAGAGCTACCATGTAGACAGGATAAGCACAGGGATCCTTTCAAACAAAAGGGAATGTGCCGGGCTACCTATGTGCCAGACTATCTACTTTAAAAAAAGACACTGGCTTGACCATTTAAATCAACAACAACCCAACCCATTCTCTTCTGCAGACTCAACTCTTATAGCTGTAAAACTATAAGATTGGAAGGGACTCCCAGGGAGTATCTGCCCAACCCTTGAACAACATAAATCACAACACTTGAATTTATTTATTTTTAATCTAGAGGAGTCGGAATTGGGCTTGGCTTAACCAGAGGAGGAACGGCCGCTGGGAGGAGCACCGAAAGAAGAAACACCATTATACATCTGCATCACCACAACCAGATGCTTACATCTTCCCCAGCTGCAACAAAACATGTCTCTCCTGTATTGCTCTCTGCAGCCAAGGCAAACACTGTAAACTCTCCCAACGGTTTACTTCACTCCCGAAGTCTCACTCTTCAGTTGTCTCCCGAGACAGATAGATGCTGACTGCAACAATCTTTAGAGATAACTCTCTCTTTTTCTAACTTGAAAGAATCAGCTTAAGGAAGAATTATTGGGTGCATGGCTTTAAAAGTGCCCTAGACAAATTCATGAAGGATAAGGCTGTCAGTGACTACTAGCCACAATGGCTATGCTCTGCCTTCAAAGTCAGGGGCAGTAATGCTCTGGATATCGGTTGCTGGAAACCACGGGGGGGGGGGGTGCTCTTGTGCTGGGGCCCTTCATCACCCCTTTAACTCCTCATTCTTAGTGTGCCATTTCAATAGTAATTTATATATTTTCAATAACATTTTCTTCTTATCATCCAATAGTTATCAGAGGTCACAACTGTTGCAAAGCCCCACCCTGGTTTCCACACTGTTCTGGAGCTAGTTCAAGGTGCTCATGTTAATGTTTAAACCCTCAAATGGCTCAGGCCCCCAGCTGCCCCTTCCCTGACAGACCCCCTTGGGTACTAAGACTGGCAGAGGGTGTCCTTTTGGGTGTCCCACTACCCTCAGAAATTCGAGGGAGTGGTGGTCAGGGAGAGGACATTCTTTGTAGCAGCCCCTAAACTGTGGAACTCCTTCCCCACAAAGGACCCACCTTATTTCTGTACTTTGATTTTTTTAATAAAAACCCCCGGTTTTAATCTTATGCAGTGCCAGATTTACGTATAAGCTAAACAAGCTATAGCTTAGGGCCCCACTCTCTTGCCCCCACAAAAGGGGGAAAACTAGATGTACATTTCCAAAACTGTATTTCAGTTCAACAATTACTTTGATAAAATACCTATTTTGTTATGTGCAAATGGCTTTAGATACCTATTAGGTCCATAAATTACCATATAGCATATATTCAACACAAAAAACAGCAACAATTTGTTGTTGACAAAGGACAACAGGATATATAAAGGGCCCCATTACCTTCAGTAGCTTAGGGCCTTATCAAACCTAAATCCGGCCCTGATCTTATGTAACATTGTGGTTTAATATTCATGTTGTGCTTAAATTGTTGTAACTTGCCCAGGGACATTAGGGCGAAGTGATACTGTAAAACGACAAGAAGAACACAATCTTCAAAGCATCATAAAAAAACCTATTCCAGTACAGATGCAGACTGGGAAAGCTCAACGTAAAACACTTGTTGAAAGATTCATTGACCATCTAACTTACACCCTGGCTGTTGCTCCTGATGGAGATTAACTTGTAAGCCTCCAGAGAAGGCTTGCAGATGCTGTTGGAAAGCCCACAGGGAGGGCAATCGGTTGTGGTTCTTCCTCTGATCTTGCCTCTGATTCTGGACGGAATCCACTGCAGTCGTGACAAGTAACCATTGAAAGGCCTATCCTCCACATATCTGCTTTATTCTCTTATAAAGCCATCACCACATCCCATGGAAGCAAAGTAACATTTTAACATGCATAATCATAGTAATGCCAGTGGTCTGATGGGGGGCTAGAAGAGACCCCTCCCCGGTTATCACGTCAGCTGCGGAGAAGGGTTACGTTCCTCTGTGTGTGTGCAACCAGGGTCCTATTTATAGATTACTCCTATTGCATGCATGTGTGCATGCAAGATTTAATCCAGTTTCATGGAAACTAAACTGTGTAATGATTAACAATAGGTATGGGAATAGCTAATAGGAAGACACTGAAAGAATCACCAGCCACACAATGACTCACTTTATAAAGGTTGGCATCTGAGTTCCGTACCTGATGTTGGGCTGTTGGAGAAAGACATCCTGTCTACCTTGCACTGAGAAACACTCTACCTGCACTCCCGGAAAAATTGTGGTAAGTTCAACCATCCCTTTTATATGACTCTCTCTCTCTCTCTCTCTATATATATATATATATGTATGCAATCATTACAGAAAAGAGAAAAATACCTACATATAATTGATATATTATAATAATTTGTTTAATGTTGTACAACATAGAAAAACCATTATATTTGTCCATATTTAAGTTACATTTATATTCTGCAAATGCAGTAAGTGGATTCCATTTATCCCTTAAAAAAAACCATCTTTATTGTCTACTTTCTGTGACGATAATTCAGTTCTGTAACCTTATCCATTTATTATACCTTTTATTTTTATTTCCTTTCACTGTTTTTTCCATTATTATTATTTTTTGCAAAGAGCTTGCCAGCAGCTACTCTTAGATTCTGCATTTACTCTTTATTTGTGGGTCAAAATACCCTAATAAAATTACCGGAGCCCAATGGCAATGTGCAAGTTCTTACTAATATTATCTCTACTACCTCTCCCCTAAAAACTTTAATCATTGGACAAATACAGGAAATATCTTTCACGTCCACCTTCAAATATCCACCTATTCAACACTTAAGTAATCACAGTGTGTAAATTTTACACATGTACCATTGATAGAGCAGTTTGAAATGATTTTCTCCAGTGTTAAAACAAAGAGATTGTGTTGCTTCCTGAACATGAAGGAGGCTGTGGCAAAACCACTCCTTAAGAAACCGTCCCTGGACTCAGAAAATCTAAGTAACTACCAGCCATTTGCCAATCTCCCCTTCTTGGGCAAGGTTATTGAATTATTATTATTATTATTATTATTATTATTATTATTAATTTATTTATTTATTTATACCCTGCCCATCTGGCTGAGTTTCCCCAGCCACTCTGGGTGGCTCCTAATCAAGTGTTAAAAACAATACAGCATTAAATATTAAAAACTTCCCTAAACAGGGCTGCCTTCAGATGTCTTTTAAAGTTAGGATAGCTGCTTATTTCCTTCACATGTGAAGGGAGGGTGTTCCACTGGGTGGGTGCCACTACTGAGAAGGCCCTCTGTCTGGTTCCCTGTAACCTCACTTCTCGCAATGAGGGAACCGCCAGAAGGCCCTCGGTGCTGGACCTCAGTGTCCGGGCTGAATGATGGGGGTGGAGACGCTCCTTCAGGTATACTGGACCGAGGCCGTTTAGGGCTTTAAAGGTCAGCACCAACACTTTGAATTGTGCTCGGGAACTTACTGGGAGCCAATGTAGGTCTTTCAAGACTGGTGTTATGTGGTCCCGGCGGCCACTCCCAGTCACCAGTCTAGCTGTCGCATTCTAGATTAATTGCAGTTTCCGAGTCACCTTCAAAGGTAGCCGCACATAGAGCGCATTGCAATAGTCCAAGCGGGAGATAACTAGAGCATGCACCACTCTGGTGAATCAGTCTGCGGGCAGGTAGGGTCTTAGCCTGCGTACCAGGTGGAGCTCGTAGACAGCTGCCCTGGACACAGAATTGACCTGCGCCTCCATGGACAACTGTGAGTCCAGAATGACTTCCAAGTGGTGAATGGTTGTGAACCAGATCCAGGCACTCTTGGAGAAAACTAATTTTCTAGATCCATTTTAATCAAGGTTTTGGCCCATTTGGGGCACACACATGGAGTGTCCTTGTTAATTCTCCTCGACCTTTCCATGGGTTTCTGTACCATCAACCATGGTATCCTTCAGGAACGGCTGTTCAAGTTAGGGGTGGGTTCTTGTCCTACTTGGACGGTCGTTTCCAGAGGGTAATGCTTGAAGAGTGCTCTTCGGCCCCATGCAGCCTTTACTGTGGGGTTCCTCAGGGTTCAATTTTATCACCTATGCTGTTTAACATCTACATTAAACCACTGCATGGGGCTATCCGGAGTACATTGTCAACAATATGCTGATAACACACAGCTGTGCATCTTCTGTACATCAACGGGTGCGGCAGTGGATGTGCTGGACTTGTGTCTCACCTTGGTAATAGACTGGATGAAAGCCAACAAACTGAAGCTCAATCCAGATAAGACCGTGGTGCTGTTAGTGGGCAATTCCCCAGCCTGGATGGATGGGAGGTTGCCTGTTCTTGATGGGGTTGCCGTCCTTTGGAAGAAGTGAGTATGTAGCTTGCGGGAGCCTTCTGGATCCATTGCTGTTGGTTTGAGGCTCAAGTAGCCTAAGTGGTGCAGAGTGCCTTCCATCAGTTTCGGCTGGTGGCCCAGCTGTGCCTATATCTGGACAGGGATAGTGTAATTTCTGTTGTCTCTGCTCTGGTAACCTCTAGGTTAGATGGCTGCAATATGTTAGATGTGGGGCTGCCTCTGAAGGCGGCTTGGAAATTCCAGCTGGTGCAGATTCTGGCCACCAGGTTGCTCACCGAGGCAAGACAGTTTGAGCATATCACACCAATCCTGGCCCAACTGTACTGACCACCAATTAGTTTCTCAACCCAATTCAAAGTGCATTAAGGACCACCTCTCCCCATATGAATCATGGGTGACCCTTTTCTTCATATGCCTCCTCCACAAGAGGTCTGGAGGGCGGTTGCACAAAAACATGCCTTTTATGCAGTGGTTCCCCATCTGTGGAATGCTCTCCAGGCAAAAACATTGCCAGGTTTTTGGTCTGTTTAACATTCTGTGTCCTTTTAAATATGTTTGTGAGAGGAGGGTTATGGGTTTGTTTTGTTTTCGTCCTTCCCTTTATTATGTATTTTGTATTTTTATCTATGAAGTGCCCTGAGGTCTTTGGGAGAAGGGTGGTATACACATTTAATAAATTAATTTTTAAAACAATTAATAAATTCTCATGTCAGAGAGGAACTCTAGCTCACTTCCAGAGTCCATGCCTTATTATTCAGAACCAGTCAGGAGGCGGCTCTTCCTGTCTTTGTTTCAGACCCCACCTATTGCTAGTTTCCCTGCCTTTCACCTCACCAGTGACCACTGATTTTTTATTTCTGTGAGTGCCTTAGTTGTACTAGGAGATGACAAGCACAGCTACCCATACCATGTGGATACTTTACAACTAGAAGATGAGGAAATGGGAAACGTCAGCAAAACCATCACTCCGCCACCTCAGTGATGAACTGGCATTTTAGAGACTCCAGTGAGTTCTGATTTTGAAAGTGCTTCCTTGCTGATTCTCTGAATGTTTCTGCAGATCCTTTAGCCCAGAAAGTCTGTTTCATCAACTGAGTCTTCAACATTGCACTTCCTTCACCATGCAAGCTCTCCTGGGACTCCTCCTCTTCTCTCTGCTTCTTGCTACAGGTGAGGACTTAGTAGTTGATTTTCTTTCCACACCCCAGAGGGGAATTGTCCTGAAGGCATTAATAAGGTGGAACAAGTTCAAAGCTGGAATCCTTTCACTTTGCATGAGGAAAAAATCAAGTATAATTCCTTCAAGCAAGGATTGCTTGGTTTGACAAAGGCAGGTATTGAACTGGAAGGACTCAGAGGCCATCTAAGGTGAGGGAGTTCTTCCTGACCTCTTGCTTAATTCATATATTTTTTTTGGGGGGGGGGGGAGCCATTGAATGCCGATTCCATCACCCATGGGAGACCCAACTCAGTTTATGTTCCAAGGTAATCTCATTATCCACTCAGGTGGGATTTACCCATTTCTTCAGGCAAATAACTCAAACATCTGCATCTCTTTCCTACTCCAGGTGCCTCTTTGCAGTGTGAGATTTGCACAGCTGTCGGACAAACCTGTTCCAGTGATAATGTGGAATGTGATCCTCAACTAGATATCTGTGCCGTTGTTCAGTATGAACCCACACGTGAGTGAAAAGGATCATTACCCAGGCCAGATGAATGAATGGGGTCCCTGTTGCACAAATCATATAAACAAATGAAACTCTTGTTCTGTTGAATAGTCCAAAGCTGTCTCCAACTAACAGAAGCTGCTCAAGGTCTCAGCCAACTCTCTTTCCCAGCCCTGCAACCAGAGACCCTTTGACCAAAAGATTTCAAAGCATGGGCCTGACTGCTGAGATGAGGTCCCTCTTTGTGAATGTGTCAGACTATCCTCCACCAGGGCCAGGGCTTTTTCAGTGACGGCTCCAACCTGGTAGAATGCTCTGTCCCATGAGACTAGGGCCCTGCAGGACTTGATTTCCTTCCACAGGGCCTGTAAGACAGAACTATTCTGCCTGGCCTTCCCTTCAGTTTGAATTAGCCTGATCCCCTATTCCCTTTTCCCTTTCCTTTTTTATGAAGAAACCCTTCTGGGACCCCAAATGTAAACTCTTCACTGGTCTCCTGCTAGCCCTAGTAGGACCAACTTGGCCAGTTAGCCCTGGTGATCATTTGATGTTTACTGACTGGGGTTCCCCCCCCCCGCCCTAAAATGACCCCTGAATTTTATTAACATTGATGCTTCATTTATGTTGCATTTTATGCTGTTTTTAAGTCATATTTTAATCAGTGTTTTATATTTGCTGTTAGTCGCCCTGAGTAATTATTATTATTATTATTTATGGAGGGATATTCGAGCCCCCTACAGGCATACAAACCGAACATCTGAAGGAGCATTGTGCTCAGCCTAACACTTCACCACAATTTCTCAGGTGTCTCCAAGACATGAACGGGCATCAATAAAGGAGTAGGGCTCACCCCTCAGATTCCCCAATTGAGACTTCATGCATTCAAAACAAATGCTTGAACAGGGCTCCCATGGCTCCTGTTTGTGTGAGTTCTAATTTGGGTTCCGTAGAATCTGAGTCAAATCACCATCATTTTTGTTTATGCTTTATCCTAAAATGCACATCTTGGTATGAATTTTGTGGTGTTTTTGAGCTGAAAGTTAAATTGCAGAAACTGAAATATCTATTGGTGGCAAGGAAAACATAGGTATAAAAGGAGAATTCCTCAATGCCAATATCCAAGTTTGCAGAAGTTCTCTCTGGTGAGAGAACCCCAGGAGAGATTTAAAATCACAAAATATGCAGCAAATATAGGCTGTTAGACCTTTAAAATATGCTCTTCTATGTTCATTCCAAGGTTACCCTCTTCCTCTAGCATAGAAAAAAATCACACATTTGGTACATTTAAAATGTTTTACTTAATTTTTTTTCAAAGGTTTGGTTCATGTGCTTCTCCATACACCAATGAGGAAATGCAGGCAGTAAAATTTAGCTTAATTACAGTGGTGAAAGTTCCTAAGTTATTGGTATAGGAATTCAAGAAAGGCTTGTTAGAGCCATGTGATCTGAGCTTGGATTAACCAGCTCAGTTCTCTTTACATGCTAAGCTTCTCAGGTAAACTGGGAGGGAACAATAGGCTTGATTACCTTCCCCCCAAGGTGAGGAGGCGTGACCTAGCTAAGCCTGGCAGGAGAGCTTGCTCTATGGCGTTAACCCCTTCATGTATTAATTAGACTTAAGCATGTTGGTTATATGAGGCTGGTTTCCCCCCAATACCCCTGTGTTCTGCATATTAGTGTAGGAAATGAGAGTCAGCGTAAGTTGTTTTAAAACATGGATCAAAGGACATCTTACAGCACTGCTGAGTGGGTGAATTTATGTGGGACATAATGGCTCTGAACACTGAATCTGCTGGTCATTCAACTTTGGTTTGTTTGTTGATTTGTTTTATATCCAGCACCAAACGTCACTGTCAGCAAAATAATTAAAGAATGTCTTAACAAGACTGATTGTGAAAAAATGAAGGTAGGGGATACTGTTGCAGAGCATGGAAAAATTAAAACGGTTGAATGCAACAAGGCCCCTGGAGCAGCTGCATCTCTCCTCCTCGCTTTCTCCAGCCTCCTGTTGATGAAGAGTCTCCTGTAATGAAGCGCTGACAGCAGTACAGAAGAGTCCCCTTCTCATTTCCATGCAAATACTTTCAGACCGAATCATGTGTTTCACTGGAGAGATCTGTTGTCATTTCTGATGTTTTGAATAAGAACAAATAAAGAGGAAGAAAATAAATAAACCTACTCTTGTTTTGAGGGTGAGAGAGGTGAGCAAGGCACGTATTTCCAACAATGTGATTGACTAGATACCAGAAGTAAAATTGTTTGTGGAAATCCATAATTTTCAAGGAATGCTGATGTTTTCGGAGGAGAATTAAGATAGAATTCTAGCATTATACAACCTTCTTAGGTTATGCAATATGTAATGTTGTAATTATAAATTAATTCAGGATGCATCGCAATGATCAGTGCAGATCTCCATGTGTTGCCTTTCAGCTAGAACGACTATTTTCTGTGCACGCACATGGACAAATGATTAGGAGGGTTCCAATATCTTCTTTCAGAGTAACTTAAGTGGAGTTTTCCTTTGAGTTCCATTTTATGTGACAGTGCTTGCACATCATTCTCTTGAAAGTGAAGTACCTTGCATTTTCGGTGCTTAGCTTTGAGACGTATGACATCTGTAGCAGCAGTGTGCACACGTGGGTGTGCTTGGGTAGAGTTGGGTTTCTACATCCTGCAGGGGAGCCTGCAGAAACAGACTCCCCACTGTAGACTCCCCTCCATGTAACCCATAAAGAGTGTTGAGGAGTCAAGAGGAAAGGAAGGAAATGGATCCAGGAAATAATGAGGCACCAACTGACTCAACCAGGGAAGGAAAACCATGTCAAGCCATCAGCAACCTGACTTCTCACAAATTCTCATGCGTTTGCTTCTTGCAATGATGCACACTAGATGGGATGCCAAAGAACTTTGGACAGGGAAAGAAACGGAAAGTTTCACTTGTGCCTGGTAGGAGTATAAGATAAGAACAAGTGACAAATTTAAAGCATGCAAGGTAAGATGTCACCAGGTCTGCTAACTGAGACAGGGGCCAGTGAGCTTTCCTTATCCTGATCCCTCAATTAACTCTTCATTGTGGTATGGAAAACACTTTTCATTTCAAAAGAAATCTTACATCTTATTTTGCTTTTTATTATATTTGTGCATCTAGACACAGGCCTTTCAATCTGGCCCATTGGACTCTCCCCAAGTGAAATCCCCTACAGGCCACACCACTACAGGCCACTGTCCTTGTTTCACATCCTCTCTAGGTGCCTGCCTAGAGCTGTTTCCTAGTTCTGCTGGATCTCTCAGCGGCCTTTGACACCATCAACCATAACATCCTTCTGGACGGTCTAGAGGGGCTGGGAGCTGGGGGCACTGTTATACAGTGGTTCTGCTCCTTTCTCCTGGGCCGTGTCTAGAAAGTGGTGTTGGGGGATGAGTGTTCAGACCCCTGGGCTCTCACTTGTGGGCTGCCTCAGGGTTCCATCCTCTCCCCCATGCTTTTTAATATCTATATGAAACCGTTGGGAGAGATCATCAGAGGGTTTGGGCTGGGTGTTTATCAGTATGCAGATGACACCCAGCTCTACCTCTCCTTTAAATCAGAACCAGTGAAGGCGGTGAAGTTCCTGTGTGAGTGCCTGGAGGCGGTTGGAGGATGGATGGTGGCTAACAGATTGAGGTTGAATCCTGACAAGACAGAAGTACTGTTTTGGGGGGACAGGGGGCAGGCGGGTGTGGGGGATTCCCTGGTCCTGAATGGGGTAACTGTGCCCCTGAAGGACCAGGTGCGCAGCCTGGGAGTCATTTTGGACTCACAGCTGTCCATGGAGGTGCAGGTTAATTCTGTGTCCAGGGCAGCTGTCCACCAGCTCCACTTGGTCTGCAGGCTAAGACCCTACCTGCCCGCGGACTGTCTCACCAGAGTGGTACATGCTCTAGTTATCTCCCGCTTGGACTACTGCAATGCGCTCTATGTGGGGCTACCTTTGAAGGTGACCCGGCAACTGCAATTAATCCAGAATGTGGCAGCTAGACTGGTGACTGGGAGTGGCCGCCGGGATCACATAACACCGGTTCTGAGAGATCTGCGTTGGCTCCCAGTACGTGTCCAAGCAAAATTCAAAGTGTTGGTGCTGACCTTTAAAGCCCTAAATGGCCTCGGTCCCGTATACCTGAAGGAGCGTCTTCACCCCCATTTTTCAGCCCAGACACTGAGATCCAGCGCCGAGGGCCTTCTGGCGGTTCCCTCATTGCGAGAAGGTTACAGGGAACCAGACAGAGGGCCTTCTTGGTAGTGGCACCCGCCCTGTGGAACACCCTCCCTTCAGATGTGAAGGAAATAAATAGCTATCCTATTTTTAAAAGACATCTGAAGGCAGCCCTGTTCAGGAAAGTTTTTAATATTTAGCACTGTATTGTTTTTAATACTTTATTGGGAGCCGCCCAGAGTGGCTGGGAAAACTCAGCCAGATGGGCGGGGTATAAATTTTTAGGAATGCTGCAGCTTTGCAGGAAGGCCAGCGCCTCCCCTTCCACCGACGATGCAGGGCTGTGCATGGGGTCTGATCCTGTTCTGCGTCAGCCTGCAGAATTGGCCAATGGCAGGCTGGCCTGGAGGGCTGGGCTCTTTGGGGGCAGGCTTGAGGGAGCAACCAGGCTTCTCTGAGGTCCGCTCCCGGGAGGTTTAAAACTGCCCACGCCTGCTCCCGACACCCAGCTCTTCTTTGTCAGATCAGCCCGCCCACCCACTCTAATAATTTTGCATTTACTCCTTTAATTGGCTTTTGCCTGGAGGTTTCGCCTACCTCATAGCAATCGTCACAGCTTTGGCAGTTTAGGCACTGCGTAACCTTAGCCTTGGTTGGAGGGGGAGTTTTAGCCTCACCTTCCCCTCAAGAAATAGGGTATCCCATTAAAGGGGTCCGTGATGCAGTTACTTCTGTCCATTTGCCCAGACGGGGGTTTGGGCCTCAGCACTCCTAGAGGCGGTGATCCCTGAGGGGATACCCCTATTGATGTAAGTCATAGGAATCCCTGCTGCCGGGTTGGCCCTGATGTCATTTCCTGTAGGCAGCCCGGAAATAAATACTTACCCAGTGCCTATGCCAAACCACTTTACCTGTAGTCAATGAAGTTGTGGCCTGATTCAATCCCATTCAACTGTGTGGTCTCCTTTATTGGTAGTTCACCTGAGCAGGGGGAGGGGGTCAGGGAGTGAGCAGCCTGGTCCTGAAATGACTCTTCTCCATCTGCTTTTGCCTCTGCTCCTGTCCCCCAGCGGCATGTGCAGAGCCTCCAAGTGTCCCTATTTTCCAAGGACAGTCCCAGATTTACAGAAGCCATCCCGGTTTATGATTTGACCCCATAATGTCCCACTTTTCCTTAGGATGTCCCTATTTTCATTGGAAAAATGTTGGAAGATAAGCAGTTATGCGACCCTTGAGCCAAGGAGATGAAGGCAACACTGTATAGCAGGCATTGCCAAACTTGGCCCTCCAGCTGTTTTGGGACTACAGTTCCCATCATCCCTGACCGCTGGTCCTGTTAGCTAGGGATGATGGGAGTTCTAGTTCCAAAGCAGCTAGAGGGCCAAGTTTGGCCATGCCTGTATAGGGAAGGTTCTTTTAATGTTTAATGTTCTGTTATGTGTTTATATATGTTGTAAGCCACACAGAGTGGCTGGGGCAACCCAGTCAGATGGGTGGGGTATAAATAATAAAATGATTATTATCAGGGAATGAGATGTCCCTATTTTCATCAGTGAAATGTTGGGGGGCATACATGTGGCTCCCAGAATGTCAGTCAGAAGGGAGTGTGGCCCTCAGCCTGAATAAAGGTTCCCCAACTCCTATCTATAACTATTCTTCAATTTCATTGTCATATTCTTCACATATGTCCATGTCTCAGTTATGGCAATCCATCCCTTAGGTCACAGCACAACTCCACTCCTTGTTTATTTATTTTTGACTTTTTGAAAATTAAATGTATATCCTACCCTTCCTCACAAAGGAACCCAGGATGGCAAAGTACAAGGGACAAAACAATTAAAAAAACCTCTTTAAAACAATTCCAAAGCAGATGCAGGCCTGGAAAGTTTTCAAAATAAAAGCCTTGTTGAAAGGGGAAGTGTTGGCACCTGCCCACTATTCAGGGGGAGGGAATTTCCTGAAACACTAAAGGCCTGATTCCTACCTAATGTTTGTTTTTCATTTCTCACTTCTAAATATTCTATTACATCAAAAGAAATACCTGGCAGGGAATACACCTTGATCATGAAATTTTAGTCAGCCAAGGGGCTGGATTGAAGCAGTCTAATTTCAGGCTCGCTGGCATTCATTCATAAGTCAATCATCTTTTTTTCCTTGTTTGTTGAAAGAACACACAAAAATCTGCCTTTAAATGGAATGCATTTTGTATACACTTCTTACCTAAAATATTAAACTTCCCCATAAAATAGACACTTTCCCCTGCTTTTCAATGCATTTAGCTGTAAATGGTGTCCTTCGTACAACTCTTTTATGTAAAATGCACATTTTTGCAAACACCTGTTGCTCACTGAAACTGCAGTGTAAAATCTGGAGAAGAGAGTAATACAGTTGGGAGTTGCATTCTCACCTGCAAGCTTTTTTTTGGGGGGGGGGGTGTCGGGTTGCTCTGCTTCTCCTACCTTCCAGCTTGGAGGTGTTACTGTGGGAGGGTTTTCTGAGCATTGGATCATGTGCCTTGACAGATGGAAGCTGTCTGCCCTCTAGATGTATGTCCAGCCCTTAATGTATACATTGTAAAAGGTAAGTAGGCGGATGTATATTAGCTGCTTTAGTCTAAGAATGTGCCTAGAGTAAGGGCCTGGTTGCTTTGTGTGATGTGAGATGCACTATTTGCTTTCTGTGCTATCCAAATGGATACTCTCTACAGCAAGCATTTGTGAGTCGAAGATCCACCACCCGCTTAGGGATAAATAAAACACAAGGACGTATTTAGGTTAATGGGCTAAAGAGGACCACAACTTTATTGGTTACAGCATGTAAGTGGTATTGGCTTAGGCATTGGATCAAACAAACATGGGGAGTCATCCAAAAGGTTAACAACCAGTTGGAGGAGCTTGTTGATGCAGATACAACTGGAAGCTTCCCCTGATGTCACCGGGGGTCGTGTCATGGCCCTAGCCACCAGCAGGGCATCGGACAGGATCCATTTGCTGCATATTTCCTTTAACGGAAAACCAACAAGGGGAGGGGTAGGTGATGGCCACAACCTGCCCTCCAACACACGACACATATTCCAATGCCTAACTGCCAATGCCCAAAAAGTTGTGACGATTTGTTACGAGGTAGGCGAAAAACCAAGAGGTTGGTGCCAATTAGCCAAATGGATAAAAATTCCTACCAGACTCCCTGGGCAACCAAGGCAACCAACCAAAGTCCATAGCAGGTCAAAAGCATAAATATGACCTAAAGGGAGGGTGGGCGGGTGATCCAACGACTCCAGGCAGCTGAATGAGGGCATGGTGCTTGTTTGGAGGTTCTAGCAGGGGAGCGCAGCTATCGTATACCCTTGACCAAAGAACGGTACACTCCTTCTATCTGGGATGGTCCTCCTCTTCCACCGAGCGCGCAGCTTCAGGAGGGACACACATGGAGCGGTGAGGGAGGAAGGGGACACCCGCCTAGCCAGCCAGATCAGCCGAATCAACCCTGGCGATCAATGGGGTGACAGATGTCGCAGCCAGATCACCCTCACATTTATCTATTCGGGAAGAATGGCAGATGAAGTTGATGGACTATATGGAAATGGCGGAAATGACTGGCAGAATCCGAGACCAGGGAGAAGAATCGGTGGAAGAAGACTGGAAAAAGTTTAAAGATTATTTACAGAAATACTGTAAAATTATTGAATGTTAGAAAAATGTTGGAATGAAGTTATATGGCTTTAGTAGAAATGTTATAAGGAATTAAGTATAAATAGATTAATAGAGTATTAAAGGGAAAAATAAGGTTAGAATGCATTAAGATAATTATAGGATAGAAAACAGAGGAAGATGGAAAGGAATTGCTGAAACAATTAACAGAAGTGGAATACAAAAAGGGAGGTGTGAGGAGGTCGTGGAAACAAGTGAACGAAAGATAAGATAATGAAATGGTTTTGTTTTTGTTTTATTAGTTTTATGTGTTAGTGTTTTGTAGTGTCTTTGTATTGTGTTGCTGTTTTTTTTTTTTTTTTTGTTTATGTTTTTTCTTTTGTAGTGTGTTTAAATTGTTGGAAAATTAATAAATATTATTTTTTTAAAAAAAAATGAGGGCATGGTGCTGCCGCGGCCGCTTGAATGCGGCTAAACCCCACCCACCAAGCCAGCCCTATTGGCTGGCTGATGGGCATGGCGCAGCAGCCGGGAATCTGACGCAGGGAGCCAAATACGCCCCCCTGCTGACACGGGAACCAGCTCCCACTCACAACTCCTCCCCTCATAAAGGAGTAGAGGCTATGCCAGATGCCAGTCCCCACCAGGTTTACTCTCTGTGCCCATTCCCTTCCCTTCTGGGTACACATGAGCAGATGGCATTTCATCACCATGATGCAGCTGGGTATTGTGGGATTAGATTGGTGTGGAACAGGCTGAGATGTGGGAATGTATGCTTTAGAATCAACTGTGCTGCCCACTTTGTGTCAAATGGTGTCAACTGGCCCTGGTGATATATTTGAGCAAGAATGATCTGGGGCAGAAGATAGGACTGTCCTTGAATCACCAGGTGCAACAGGGCCTGGAAGTGATACATCATCATACACACACACACACACACGAGAGCACACCTGACTGTCAGGCTGCTGCCAGTGACTCCCAGCTGCTTGCCCAGGAATGTACAAAGACAATGGAATGTTTCTTACCATCCGCTTTTTATTCAGTATTGACAGAGAGAGGCTATAGAACCCAGCCTCTTGGATAATAGCGTTGTTCCGAATGAATTCCACCCCCCATCTCTCCCACTTCCTCATTCATCAATCGCATCATCTCTCCTATGGGTGCATAAGTGTCCTCTGTCCTTGAGCTCTTTGCTCTCCTACTTTCAAGACTCACTGGGTTCTGGGAGGGGGGTGGTCTGGAATGTTTTCTAAAGACACCGTATCCATCAACTGCCCCCCCTGGGGGGGCTTCCTCCTCCTCTTCCTCTCCCATTATTTCCCAACTTCTCCCCTCATCTTCCTCTGAGCTGTGACCTCCCTCAAACCCCTGTTGTAAATCTAAACTGTCTTCCTCTTGTCTCCTGCCTCCTTTCATCTGCATGATCTGAAATGCTAAAGAGGAGGGTTTGGAAAGGGGTGAAGCACACTGAAAAGAATTTGGCAGGTTGGCGTACACAGTCTACTGGAATGTTGTGGGCTGGCACCAAAGCACGCACCCCACTTTAGAAATCTATGCAGTCATCCACTTCCCCACATGAATAGGATCCACCCTGTGGCATTCTCGTCACCCTGCCCCACAGCCCTCCTAGCATAAAAACACAATAATAGCCTTTCTGGATCAAACCAAAGGTCCATTTTAGTCCAGATTCCAGTCCTTGCAGCCTCCGGCTGGATACATGAAACCAGGACCTGAGCACAAGAGCACTTGTGATAAACAGCAGTTGTCATTCTGAGGCACCTGGATAAGGATAATTAATAGGCATAATAATATACTAGGATAGTTAATAGGCATGGAGTGGATAAGAGATGAGGACGGTTCCTGTTTCACACAGAGCCCTTTATAAAGGTGGGTTTCTGAGCGCCATACCTGACAAAATTACATTAGGCAGTTAAAGAAGGACATCCTGTGTGCCTTGCACTGCCAAACACCCCACCAGAAGTCCTTGCAAGATTGTGGTAAGTCCTACCATCCTCCCCTATTTTAAAACAAGCTTGATTGAATCTCATATATAATTGTGTGAAACAGCAACATTCTACATGTAATAAAAACATTACAATCATATTCTACTTAATGTTGCATTACATAAAAAAATAAGTGGACTCCACTTATCTTTAATATTTTCTCTTTGTGGTCTGCTTTCTTTCATTACATCTACCTTCCAAATGTTTGTTAATCGCTATTCCGCTGTTGGTGATCATCTGTTTTTCTATTTTTGCGCAAAAAGTATGCAAGTTACTATTCCATTAACTCTTACAGCTTATTTGTGGGTCTGAATACTTTTTAAAATCATCAGGGGGTCCAGTGGCAAAGTGTAATGTGCTATGAATGACTTTATCTCTGCTACCTCTCTCCAAAATAATTGAATTATTGGACAGATCTATGTGGAGACACATATGATTTCAGTTTGCAATGAGCTTTGCTGGTTCCTGAGTACAATTCTTCCCTTTTCTTGTTCAGAAATTGGTCTGCCTGCTATTTTTTTTTTCTATTTTTAAACAAACCTATCCACCCAAGTCGGAAAAAACCATAGCTCAGTGCTAGAGCACATCCTTAATCTGCAGAAAGTCCCACACTCAAGAATTCAAATCTCCAGTAAAAAGGATCAGACAGCAGATGATGGGAAATGCATTTCTCTTCCAAAAACCCTGGAGAAGCATGGCATCTCAGAAGGGACAATACTGTGATAGGTAGAGTTGGTGCTCATGAGCCTTTCTGAGGCACTCTGGGAGGGGCAACAGATTCATACTTAGCGACCTTCACCTGCAAATGTTTATTCAGTAGAAGCTGACCCATTAAGAAGATCACTTTACCCTCAGCCGCCTTCTTACACCCAGTTAGAAGATGTCTATTCCTGTATTTATCTCTGACTCCCACCTGCTGCTAGTTTTCCTGCCTTCCTTCCCACCAATCCCAATGAGCATCAGCAACCACTGGTTTTATTACTTGCCTCAAGAGTAAGTCTTCGTTACTGTCCATTCCTTAGTTCTACTAGGAAATGACATGCATCATTCCTGCACCATGTTGATGCTTTTACAGCTTAAAAAAGGGGGGGATGGGCAACACCAGTTGGGCAGCCCTGATTCCATCACCTCAAAAATATCTTGGCATTTTAGAAACTCCCATGAATTCCCCTTGGGAAGTTGTTACATGCTGATTCTCTGAATATTTGTGCAGATCCTTCAGCCCAGAAAATCTGCTTCAACGACGAGGGGCATCTTGCATGAGGCTTGGACTGCGTACATCCTTCACCATGAAGCCTCTCCTGGGACTCTTCTTCTGCTCTCTGCTTCTCACTACAGGTGAGGACTTGCTAATGAATTTCCTTCGTACACCTCAGAGAGGAATTGTCCTGGGAGACTTAACAGTATGGGACAAATTCAAAGCTGGCAGCCCTGAGGAAAAAATAAATTATAACTCCTTCAAGCAGGGGTAGCTTGTCTTGACGAAGGCATGTTTTGAACTGGAAGGACTCAAAGGCCATCTTAGGCAAAGGAGATCTTCCTGACGTCCTGCTCCATTCATATTTTGATAAGGAGCAATTGAAGGCCTGTTCCACAGTGGGTAAAGTAAAATTCCAAGGGTATTCTCATTATCCACTCAGGTGGGATTTATCCCTATTCCCCAAACAAATAACACAGACATTTGAACATACCGGTAATTTCTCTTCCAGGTACCTCCTTGCAGTGTGAAGTTTGCAGTGCCATTGGGAAAACATGTTCCAGTGATAAAGTGGATTGCCCTGCTGGAGAAGATACCTGTGCCACTTATTCGTATGCACCTTCACGTGAGTGAGAATTATCATAACCCAGGCCAGATGAATGAATAAGCTCCATAGTTTAGCCTGGAAAAGAGGAGAATGAGAGGAAATATGATTGTTGTTGTTTAGTCATTTAGTCATGTCTGACTCTTCCTGACCCCATGGACCAGAGCACGCCAGGCACTCCGGTCTTCAGGAAATATGATAGCCATCTTCAACTATCTTAAGGGCTGTCACATGGAGGAGGGAGCATGCTTGTTTTCTCCTGCTCTGGGGGGTAGGACTCAAACCAGTGGCTTCAAGTTACAGGAAAGGAGATTCCGACTAAACATTCAGAAAACCTTTCTGACAGTTAGAGCTGTTCAGCAGTGGAGCAGACTCCCACGAGAGGTGGTGGATTCTCCTTCCTTGGTGGTTTTTAACCAGAGGTTGGATGGCCATCTGTCATGGATGCTTTAGCTGAGATTCCTGCATTGCAGGAGGTTGGACTAGAGCAGGCTTCCTCAAACTCGGCCCTCCAGATGTTTTTGGCTTACAACTCCCATGATCCCTAGCTACCAGGACCAGTGGTCAGGGATGATGGGAACTGTAGTCTCAAAACATCTGGAGGGCTGAGTTTGAGGAAGCCTGGACTAGATGACCCTTGGGGTCCCTTCCAACTCTAAGATTATATGATTCTATTTGCACAAATCATACAAACATATGAAGCTCTCTTTATACGGCACAGCCTGGAACTGTCTGCTCTGACTGAAAGCCCCTTCTTGAGGTCTCAGGCAGCTTTCTTCCCTAGCCCTACAGCCCGAGAGCCTTTAAACAACAAGCCTTCAAAGCATGTGCTCAGCTGCAAAGTTGAGATCCTTCTTTGTGAATATGTCATGGAAGGAGAGCAGAGCATTCAGTCTGAACATGTGAAGGAAGATTGTGTGCCCTGCCCAAGTCCTCTGATGAGTGCTGGTCCGAAACGGGCTGCCATATTCATGGGTAAGGTTTCCAAGACATGAACAGGCACCTTGATGGACTAAGTCCCCAATCGACTAGTCATGCAGCCTGCTTCAGACTAATGTCAATTCTGCTTTTGGCCAAGGAGTGCACCCAGTTTGCATAGTATCATTGAGCCAGAGGAGCTCAAACCACAAATTCCCATTTAATCTTTCAGACATTCAAAATGAACACTTGAACAGGGCTCCTGTGGCTCCTGTGTGTGAGAGAGCACTAATTTGGGTTCCAAAGATTCAGCATTTTTTAAGGTTGCACCATCATTCTTGTTTGCCTTTTATCCTAAAATGCACATTTTTGTATGAATTTTGTCCTGTTTTTGAGCTGAAAACTGTTGCAAAAAACAACAACCCAAAGATCCATAGGTTCTGAGTTCCATATCAGCCCAGAAAGTGACAATCGGGAAAGACAACCTCCAGCATACTTAAATAGAAACTGGATGGGTGAATTTTATTGGGATATAATGGCTGTGAACTGTGACAACTTATCACTCGTCTTTATTTTTCCTTTTGTTTTGTTTTATATCCAGCACCAAACATCAACATCACAACATTCAGGAAATTATGCCTTACGGAGGCAGGATGCAGAAATGCAACCAAAGACATAGGGAAGGTTTTTGAAAATGTGGGACTTCTTGTAAAGGTTGACTGTAACAAGGCCTCTGAGGCAGCTCCATTCGTCTTCCTGACACTCTCTGGGCTCCTGTTGATGAAGATCCTCCTTTAATGAACCACGTGCAGTGAATTAGCACTGAAGAAGAGTTTCATTCTTATATCCATGCAACCTTCCCTGGACCTGACCATGTGTCTGTCCAGAGGAAATTGTTGTTTTATATTTCTTCAGTAAAAACAAATAAAAAGAAGGCTGGAGGTGAAAAGGCATGCATTTCCACCAATGGAATTGGCTTTTGTTGTTGCTATTATTCTACTCGCCCTTCATGCTATGAGGTAAAAAATAGAGGTGAAAATGTTTTTGTAAATTCAAGATTTGACCAATTTTCATGAAACCCTGCTGTTCTGAGAGGAAAATCAGACTATAAAACATGTCACGTAAACCAGAAAAGCGTTGTTCTTCTGGTAGATTTTGATCAGCTGAGTCTGGCTTACAACAGAAGCCCGCTGAATTGCATTCTGATCCGTGCTCAGAGCTATTTTCCAGCATGATAGCAAGCAAGAGAATTTTGCAAGTGTGCATATCATCCAAACGCTGCTGGTGCTTCCATTCCTGAGGGTGGCGTTTGCATACACTCTGACACTGCTCAGGCCGCCTTAGCCCACTCACTCGCTTCCCTCTCTTGCTTCCTTCTCTCACTTGCAGGCATGACAGCAAAGCTGTTTCCACCCCTCACACTTGCCAGGGACAGAGAAAAACAGGGAGGGAGAGCTGTCAGCCACAGCTGGCTGTACTGCCACCAGATTCCCCCTGAAATAATGCTTTGGCACCAAGGAGCTGCTACCGGCGGAGGAAGGGAGGAGGAAAAGGAGGATGTGGTGGCAGTGGAGGTTGCTGCCGATGAATTGGTGGGTCCTGGTGGGCAGGGACACAGATGGCAGCAAAAGAGGAAGAAAAGCAGTAGGCAGAAGCAACCTCCAGGAAAGGGTTGTGTGATGGGACGATGAGCTGCTTGTGTGTAAAATCCAAGTCCCTCAGAGTTTGGTCAAGTTTGCAAACCTCTGTCTGTAACGGAGCCCCTTAAACATGGCTCCGTCAGTCGCTGGCAGATTCCGACAGTGGTTGCTTTCGGAATCGCTTCCAACATAAAAGCTCCTTAACGGAAACACGTCTTCTGGACTCTCTGCGTGACAGTTTCCGGCGAGGAGTGGGTGTCCCTACAGGAGGTCCTGAAACCTCCCCACTGTTTTCGCTGGAAGTGTCTCTGAGCCATCCCTCCAGCTCACTTTCCCTCAGCTCACCTCCTCTCCCCCTACTGGTTCCCTCTTCAGCTGCTGAGTCTCTCCCAACCTGTGTGAGCCCTTTCACCTCCCTTCCTTCCGATGGCAGTTCCCTGACAGGTTGGGTGGATAGGAGGGTGACAGAGATGTGGAAGGGAGTCCTGCTTCTCCTCCTCCTTGCCTCAGGAGGATGAGTTGAAGCTTCACCTACATGAGGATTGAGACCCAGCTGTGTGGAGTCTAGTGCAAAGGAGCTGTATTAAAAATAAAATGTGTCCTTGCAGGCTGGCTCTACCAAGTCTCAAGAACATTCTCATTCTGAGAGCTGGAGTTCCTAGGCTCCTTCACTCCTCTCGGTCCTCCCTATTGAGCTACACATAGCCCCAGCAGCTCATGCAAGGCAACCGATGAAGACAGCGGAGAGCAGCAGCAGATGTCTGTATCTCTGTGTGTGGAAGGAATAGAAGTGAAATTTGATTCAGTTCACATTCAAACAACTTAGTTTGCACTTTCTGAAAAATGATGAAAACTGAAACACAGCATATAACTTCTAAAGGTAAAGGTAAAAGTTAAAGGACCCCTGGTCTGTTATGTCCACTCAAAGGCAACTATGGGGTTGTGGTGCTCATCTCGCTTTCAGGCTGAGGGAGTCGGCATTTGTCCACGGACAGCTTTCTGGGTCATGTGGCCAGCATGACTAAACTGCTTCTGGAGCAACAGAAAACTGTGACGGAAACCAGAGCGCATGGAAACAGTGTTTACCTTCCCGCTGCAGTGGTACCTATTTATTTACTTGCACTGGTGTGCTTTTGAACTGCTAGGTTGGCAGGAGCCAGGACAGAGCAACGGGAGCTCACCCCATTGTGGGGATTGGAACCACTGACCTTCCGTGGTTAACACCACAGCGCCACCCGCATCCCTACATACCTTTACATAACTCCTACACTGTGTAGTCCTCACGTGCATTTTCCAGAGTGACCCTAGGAGCCAATCCTCAGTGGCTGACTCCTCTCTGATTGGTTCCAGTCAATACAAAGGTTGACAAGACTTTTTGTTCAGTAGATAAAAAGCTCCCCATTCACTCTGACTGGATACTGGAGACAAGGACCCTGCTGGGACTCAGCTGTAGAAAGCATAACACGTCTTCAGCCCCTCCATGACCCTGGACCACGGCACCTCTGCATGTTAGTGGGGAAAGTGCAAACAAGTGAGCTATAGCTCTGCCAAATGGCCTTGCCTCTCACTCCCTTGGTGGATGACAACTGCCTGTAGCTGGTGTGTGTTTGAAAGGAGTAGTGTTGGGGTTGGTTATCTTGCAGGTAGCCTGCAGAAACAAACTCTCCACTGTACATGATTTCTATCTAACTCATAGTGATGAGGCAGAAGGCAGCACTGGGGCTGGGGAATGAAAAGGAAAGGAAGGAAATAGAGCCATCAAATAATGGTCACTAATGGACTGAGTCAGGAAAGGCACCAAGTCACCAGTTCCCTGACTTCTTGAATATTCTCGTACTTCTGCTTTCTGCAATGATGCACTCTAGCTGTGATGCTAAAGAACTTTGGACAGGGGAAAAAATGGAAGGTTTCACTTGTGTGGTAGCAAATTTATTGCATGCAAGATAAGATATAGCAAGGTCTGCTAACTAATACAGCACCCAGTGAGCTTTCCTTATCCAGCTCCTTCTCTTAACTGCAGTAAAGAAAACACTTTTCTTTCTTTTTTTTAAACAAAATAAAACCTCATACATCTTATGTTGCTTTTTATTATATATGTGCACCTAGACACACGGCTCTGAATCTGGCCCTTGGGTCTCCTCTCCCCAAAAGAAATCCCCTCCTCTTCTGATTTTGAGTGGCTGGAATGTAGTGTCCTATAGCAGGTTAAGAGTCACATGTGTTGGCAGCCTGCAGTGGCGTAGTGTGGGTTGCCAGAGTCCGAGAAAAGCAAGTATTGTGTCCCCCTAACCTGTGTACCATTAGCACTCCCTGAGTCCTTTCCTTCAATCCAGTATTGAACCCATTAACCACTCCCCCAGCGGATGTATTGTATTTTAAGAAAAGGCTATCTAGGCCAGGGTTCAGCAACCTACGGACCATGGGCCACAAGCAGCCCACGGGGGGTCATTTAAATGGCCCCTGAGCCATCCCCAGAAATCGTGTCTGTGCAGACATGATTCAGCCCTAGGAGCGATCTCTGCGGGAGTGAACCGGCCCATGTGAGGTAAACCTTGCCGACCCCTGATCTAGGCGTACTTTGATTTTTTAAAATTATGATTTTTTAAAAAATGCAAGTTATGGAACATAGAAGAGAGTTTTGGTTTCTCTCCAGCCACCTAACATGGGGATGCTATATATTTATATTTAGAATGGTTTGTTGCTGTTTTTTAAAAAGTTGAACCTCTCTGCAGACACACACACACACACACACACACATATATTCTGAAAGTAATTTCTCCTCCTCCTCTCTCCAGTTTCTTCAAAGAAGAAGAGGCTCCTTATTTATGAAGGAAGGGAGGAAATATTTCACTTAACCTCTCATCCCATAGAGATGCTTTACTACATTTTGAAAAAGAGAAAAGCCCTTCCTCCAACTTCACCTTCTCTTTCTCCAGTGTCTGTAGAAGAAAAAGGGGACAGGGGAGCCGACTTGGGCCCCAGGTTATGGGTGCACAGTGTGTGTGATGTCATGACGTCACACGCACCCCTGCCCTCAGAACCTGATTTCCAGTGCCTCTGGAAGTCAGGTTCCAAGACCTCCCAAGACCTCGGAAAGCGAGGCCCCAGATATGATTTCCGAGACTTCACGAGACCTTGGAAGTTGGGGGGGTCTGCGGTGTGGGTGCTGAGCACCCACAACAATTTTTTTGTGGCTGCTCGGGCACCCAGAGCCCCCTATAGTTGGTGCCCCTGAAAGGTGACACTCCTTATTCTTCCACAGTTGGTTTTGAATATTTAAGGAAGAAGCTGCAATCTTCAACTAAGTAAAACTAAGCCCATGCTTGGATTAGCACTTGAGTGTAAATACTTGGCATATGTTCTTATTTAGCTATATGTTCTGCCAGCAAAAGCTTTTGAATATTTTGACAAGCATTCGGATATTGTTTTAATTTCAAGAAAAGGGTCTGGTTTCCTGGCTGCAATTTAGTTGCACTGTCAACTGTCCTCCCCCCGCCCCCCAGTGCTTTCCCTATGAAAATCTGCTCTGTACCACTGAACTGGAGTAAATGGCAATTCATGGAAAATCCAAATTGCCGTTTGTTCTGATTTAGCAATAAAGAGCAGGTTTTCATGGGGAAAGTGTTGGAACCAAAGAAAAGGCACTTGGGTGCATCACTTTAAAGTGCAGAGCTGTGCCTAGAAAAAGCAGGGCAAGACATAAGTGGGGATGAGCCCAGAGTCTAAGCTTTAAAACCACCCCAATATCAGGCCACGTTACCTCATTCCCACCTTTATGGAGGGAGGTTGCCACAGAGAGCCTTTGAGATAAGCTGCCCTGGGGGGAGGGGCACTTTTTCAGCCTTCTGGTTACATCACTTATCTCTCGCTTATCAATCACTTCATGGGGATTCTGAGAACAAAGTTTTCCATGCGTCATGACTGACAGTTTTACCATATCCAAGATTGCCTTGCCAGAGTGAGACGGATTAATCCAGTGGCATATGTCATCTGCAGTAGACAGTGGGAGGTTCTCCCAACTCCCTAATTAAGTTTCCAGGAGGCCCATGCCAGGGAGATTAAGATAGATATGGCTAATCAGCTGCTGCTCACTGCAAGTAAAAGGGCTGAACTTTAATCCCAAATACTGTTTTATGACTCCATTTCAGGAAATGAGACACACTGCAGGATGAATAATATAATAATCCTCTATTATCGCAATGCAATAAAATTTTATGTTCCTGGTAATGCCACATGCAAAGGATGAGAACATGGACAGAACATGATAAAGAATAAATTCCAGAGCTTCTTCCTAGCACTTTTCCATATAAGAGTTAAGCTTTAGATCCATTTCTTTTTCATGAAGAGTTAAAATTTGGATCCATTTCATGAAGAGTTAAGCGTGGTGTAGTGGTTAAGAGCGGTGGACTCGTAATCTGGTGAACCAGGTTCGATTCCCCGCTCCTCCACATGCAGCTGCTGGGTGACCTTGGGCTAGTCACACTTCTCTGAAGTCTCTCAGCCCCACTCACCTCACAGAGTGTTTGTTGTGGGGGAGGAAGGGAAAGAAGAATGTTAGCCGCTTTGAGACTCATTAGGGTAGTGATAAAGCGGGATATCAAATCCAAACTCTTCTTCTTCTTCTTAAGAGCTATTTCTTTCTCTTTAGAGGACAAAACTGTGCCAAATAATGGAGAAAACCTGAATTTAGTTCCTTCCATGTTCCTCTGCTTTCAAATCCCCTAGCCCTATGGAGGTGTGGTTAAGTTGCTGTAAGTGACGTAAGCTTGAATTTATTTACTTTGGCCATGGATAGCCTCAATAAACCACATTTCCAAAGCAGATAGTGAACAATAAAAACTATTAAAATTATTAACAAGGTTCTTTTATCAAGAAGCAGGAAGGGTGTGCCCAGTTTTCATACCATGTAAAATTATTCTCCAGGAGTATCTGTAATCTTCAAGTACAGAAAAATATATATTTTTTAAGTCTCCTTCTGAGACACAAGCCTTTTAGGCCCCTGAATTCTTCTCCAGCTCAGATTAAAATCCAACTCAAATACTTCACTCCAGGAGTGGGGGACTTTTACACCAAGGGCCACATTCCCCTCTGAGCAATATATTAGGGGCCACATGCCAGGGGCAAGCGAGGGGGCAGAGCCAAAAGTGGTCAGAACAAGGAATGCAGATTTCACCTTTGTACAGCAGGTTAGTTTCTACACATCCCCACACACCCTTCTCTGTGCTCTAACCAGGTGAACATGAGGTGTTATTGGAGGTCAAGGATACAGTCAAGCAAGGCCAAAACATACCTCAAGGAAGATGTGTGTCATAGAGAGAAGTGGTATGGCTGATGTGGAAATCAAGGTCCAGCAGGCTGCACTTCAACCCGGGCTGGAGGTTTCCCACCCTGTCTCTACTCTATTAGTCTGCATAGGGAAGATTTGAGAGGCTTCTGGAGCAAGATGCCAGAAGAGGAACCCATCCATGTACCCACCACAGAGAATTATCTTACCTTAAAGGATTCTCCATGGAGAGGATGATTTTCCCCTCTCAGATTTTACTTCATAGCCTCTTTATGTCTGCTCCTAATCAGAACCAAAGACCAGAAGGGGAAACCCCAATATTTGTGTGTGTGTGTTGGGGAGGTCCTTGTTTGTATGTTTGTTGTTTCCTTTCCTTTCCTTTCCTTTCCTTTCCTTTCCTTTCCTTTCTTATTTGGCTTCTGAATTATGCCCCTCATTGATATACTGAAGCAATATTGCTTCACTCACTGAGCAGGAAAAGTATCCAGAGGATGAGATAAGGGTTTCACTCTGCCCTTAGTCAGCTCTCCACCTGACTGCCCTCATACCTTACAACCACTGCAGGGGGTGGCACTGGCTGTCAGCTTCTCTCCCCCCCCCCCCTTACATTTCTGAGCACAATTCAAAGTGTTGGTGCTGGCCTTTAGAGCCCTAAACAGCCTTGGCCCAGTATACCTGAAGGAGCATCTCCACCACCGTTGTTCTGCCTGGACACTGAGGTCCAGCTCCGAGGGCCTTCTGCTGGTTCCCTCAGTGCGAGAAGCCAAGTTACAGGGAACCAGGCAGAGGGCCTTCTCAGTAGTGGCACCCGCCCTGTGGAACACCCTCCCACCAGATGTGAAGGAAATGAACAACTATCTGACTTTTAGAAGACATCTGAAGGCTGCCCTTTTTAGGGAAGCTTTTAATGTTTAACAGACTACTGTATTTTAATATTTTGTTGGAAGCCACCCAGAGTGGCTGAGGAAACCCAGCCAGATGGGCGGGGTATAAATAATAAATTATTAGTAGTATTAAGCTCAGTGTTTCCCTTGCAGAGCTTAGCAGCAAGGAGGATAGTGGGAGAAAATGAGAATTGGTCTCTTCGGGAATTGGTTCTGGCTCCGCCTGTTGTTGGGCTCTGTACCAGGGAGTGCCAGCCACCAATGGGCACAGATTGGGCCCAAAAAGAAAGGGCAAGTAAGGGGGCATGCAATGTCTTGACAAGAGTGTGGGGCCCCCCACTGAGGACACCTTGCCTAAGGGTCCCCCACATCCTAGAATGAGGACTGCTCTGCGGCAGTGTGATTTAAGCTACTTTCACACCATACATTTAATTTTTATTTAAATATATATAAATTTTATTTTTGCACTTTCTATTTTACATAAGCAAATGAATTAAATACATAAACATATACAGTCATACCTCGGGTTGAATGTGCTTCGGGATGAGCGCTTTCGAGTTGCACTCCGCGGCAACCCAGAAGTAACAGAGAGCATTACTTCTGGGTTTCGCCACTTGTGCATGCGCAGAGGCTCAAAATGACATCACGTGCATTCGCAGAAGCACCGAAACGTGACCCGCGCACGCGCAGACACGCAGACACGGGTTACGTTTGCTTCTAGATGCGAACTGGGCTCTGGAACAGATCCTTTTTGCATCTAGAGGTACCACTGTAATCCCTTTTGACTTCCCTCTCCCCCCTCCTCATTGTGGATTTTAATGTAATGATTTTGCCCTCTGCATCTCTTTCATAACTCCAGTTTTATAAATCCTTCGTCAATCCATAGTTCTAATTTTTACTGCAAGTTTTCTGTCAATCCTACCATGTATGTAATTGTTTACAATACAAATAAATTAAAAACTTTCCCCATTCTTTATTAAAGACCTCCTCTTCCTGATGTCTAATTCTTCCTGTAAGTTTTGCCATCTTGGCGTCGTTCATCAATTTTGTCTGCCACTCTTCTTTGGTTGGAGTTGTACCCTCTTTCCATTTCCACACAGCATACATTTAAAGCACTATGATACCACTTTAAACAGTAGTGACTTCCCACAAGGAATTATGGGAGCTGTAGTTTATTAAAGGTTTTGAGAGTAGCTAGGAGGCTCCATTCCCCCAAACAGAGCTGCAACTTCCAGAATTTCCTGGGAAGAGGGATGGACTATTAAACCATTTTGGAGCATCCATTCTAATTTACTTGTGGGGAGGTTGTATGACAATCAACAATCATCTTGCATACATCAGGATTTGCCTGATATCATCAGTATTGAATAGAGTTGCACTACTGCCTTACAAATGGTGGAACCTTTTGGTTTCGCATTGTGTTTCTATGCTATGCACAAAAAGGTTGTCTGTAAATGAGATGATGGTCAGCCCTAAAGATCATGACCAGTGGGCAAGGACAATGGGAGTTGGTGCTCAGTGATGTGTGGAAGACCACAGAGCGTCCTGCTTTAGCTACAGGTTGAAGCAGTAACCTCATGTACTCCAGCATTAAGCTCTGGCTCCTCCTTGTGTACACAGGAAGAAGAGTTAATAGGTACCTTTATTTCAAAGCTACCGTAGGTTAATAATGATTATAGGCATCATGTATGCTCTGATGCATTCAGCCCTCCCTACAGTATAGGTAGAAATGGATAGATGTGTCCATTGAGGTTCTCTTGATTTCTCATTTTTCCAATCTTCTGTTCAGTTCTCCGCATATTGCACCAATTTGTTATTACTATTTTTAAATCCTGGTGAAAAATCTCCAGCACCTTTGTGCAAATTTCTCCTTATAAACATCTTTTTGTATGCATTTTGGACTAATGTGCAAAATTTTGCAAGCACCCCCCCCCCGAATACAATGCATTTCTGCATGTGATTATCACTAATTTATTAATTTTCACTAATAGATTCATTCTGATGCTCACTTTCTGCAATTTTGTAAACATCGTTTGATTGAAGAACTGCATCACAAAATTTGGTAAAGTGAAAATTTCAAAGAATGACTGTGTTTCTGTTCTCACATTATTTCAGAAAGTCAAGGCGGGGAACAGCAATTTAACAATCAATCCCTCCTCACAGGGAACTCTGCGAATTGTAGCTCTGGGAGGGGAATAGGAGGTCACCTGACAACTCTTAGCACCCTTAACAAACTTCAGCTCCCATGATTCTTTGTGGGAAGCTGTGACTGTTCAAAGTGGTATCATAGTGCATTAAATGTTTGGAGTGAGTGCTGCCAGGGTTTCAATAACTATTCTTCTGGAATGAAAAAAAAAAGCTTTATATGATCCTGGTTTTTTTGTCAATAAAAAAAATCTGAACAATCTTTATTTAACAAAATGTATAGACCACTTAGTTGAAAATAAATACATCTCCAAGCAGTTTTCACAATTATGTTTTTGAAGGCAGGAAGCTTGAAACTGTGCAGCCTATTCCTCTGTTAGCCTGAAGTAATTCCAGACACCTTTTTGCCCCTAACCCAGTAGCAAACAAAATATCTGAGTCTATATAACTGATAATATTCATTGATTGTACTAAATGTGCAACACACACACACACCACCGAAAAGTGGGGGGGGGGATAATGGGGAAGTGGTGAACATGATATGAAAAAGTCTGTGGCTGTCACGTACAAAAATTGTACTGTATGGAACAAAACACCAAGCAGGAAAAAAATAACCAAATTGCTGACAGTGAAATTCAGTGAAATTACTGAGCAAGTAGTTTTCTTGCTTCCAGAAAGCGTTGCCAACAGAAAAAGAACAGAGCAATAAAATGGGATTTTGATTCGCAAAGAATGGTCTGCTGGGGCTTGTGGGGTACATGAGTGGTCTTGAAAGCTGAATGACAGAAAATTTAGGACAAAATAAAGTCCTTCACAATGCACATAGCTGAACTATGGCACTCACTCCGACAGGAGGCAGTGATAGCCACCAATTTAAATGGCTTTAAAAGAGAATTGCACAAATTCATAGAGGATAAGGCTATCAGTGGTTGCTAGCACGATGGCACTAGCACATTTAGAAGATAGCAGGCAGCTTTTAACATGTGCCTATAATGTTGCTGGCATTGTCTGCAGCAATGATCTCAAGTTTGAGGCCCAGTGGAGAAAGCCAGCCCTCCAGCACCAAGTTTATTTTCTGGGCTGTGGTATAAACAACTAAAGCTGGGTGAGTTGAAGACTGCCTTATGCTAGCAAAAATGTATAAAACAGGGTCAAATGTATGCTGGAAATGTAAGGAAAAAGAAGGCACTTTTTATCATATTTGGTGGAACTTTTGAGGGATGAGATGTGGGTGGCGCTGAGGTCTAAACCACTGAGCCTTGGGCTTGCCGATCAGAAGGTCAGCAGTTCGAATCCCCGCGATGGAGTGAGCTCCCGTTGTTTGGTCCCTGCTCCTGCCAACCTAGCAGTCTGAAAGCACGTCAAAGTGCAAGTAGATAAATAGGTACCGCTCCAGCGGGAAGGTAAACAGCGTTTCCATGCGCTGCTCTGGTTCACCAGAAGCGGCTTAGTCATGCTGGCCATATGACCCAGAAGCTGTCTGTGGACAAACGCCGGCTCCCTCGGCCAGTAAAGCGAGATGAGCGCCGCAACCCCAGAGTCATTCGCAACTGGACTTAAGGGTCAGAGGTCCCTTTACCTTTACTGTATATAATGAGTTGAAAAATATGTTTAAAATAACCTTTTCTAAATAAAAACCCGGAGCCTTCCTTTTAGGAATTCTAGGTGCCGAAATCCAAATGGAGCAGAAAAGACTATGTATGCAATCACGGCTGCACAGATGTTGTTGGTCCAGAGATGGAAAGAAGGTAAAGTCCCGACCAGAGAAGAATGGCAGACTAAGTTGATGGATTATCCCGAAATGGCAAAAATGACAGGAAGAATCAGAAATCAGGAAGACCAAAATTTTAATAAGGAATGGGGAAAATTTATAACTTGTCTTAAAAACCATTGTAAACAGTTAAAATCGTAAGTAGAATTGGAATATCACTTGTAGTTTAATGGTGAAATTTGGACACAATGGAGAGGTAAAAGATTTGCATTATCATAAAAGATGCAGGAGGAAATGATTAACAATAGGACCGGCAAAGGGGAGGAGGGAAGTCCAAGAGATTCCATGGAATCTTGTTTTTATGTTGTATGTTGGCTATGTGACTGTAAAATTTTAATCTGAAAAACCAAATAAATAAATAAAATTTTAAAAAATGCTGGACTTACCCTGCCCAATCTGGAAGTTCCTCAACTAAGTGGTAGAGCATTTGCTTTGTGATCAGTGAAGAACACATTAAACTAGAGCAGGAATGTGCAACAGGTCAGTCGGGATCGACTGGTCAATCCCCGGGAGGTTCTGGTCGATCGGGGTCGATTTCTGGCTCCTTTTCCTTTGCAGCGTCACAAGAGCATCCTGCTCCTCCCTCTTGACCTGCCCTCCATTCCCACCTGATTGCTAGAACAGAAGACATTCTTTCCTTAGTGATCTTTTGTTGAGCAACTTTTGCCCCTTCTCCCTCTTCAAAAAAGTTATAGATCACTGCCAGTTTTTTATTCTGTGAGTAGATCACAGTCTCTTCGGAGTTGGACGTCCCTGAACTAGAGGAACCAATGGCCTGTGTTCTTAAGTTCCCTTCCCTGCTTGAGGCACATGGCCTCTCCCAAGACCTGCAAAGTCTTCCTTCATGCACAACCATGGAGGGCATGGCTACCAATGCCTACCAGCCACAATGGCTATGTTCTACCTCGCCTGTCAGAGGTGATATGCCTCTGAGGGTCAATTGCTGGGAATTGCAGGAAGGCAGAGAAGAAAATGGGATGCTTGATGTGCCTGGCCATTACTGACCTGACCCAGCAGGTTCATCTAATGTTCTAACTATTTAAAAAGAAAATCAGAAGAGGAAGTAAGATACTTGAAAACAAATCTATTTTTGTTGAGGACAACCAGTGCTGACCCTGCATCTGGATGAGGTCTACTTAAATTGGCAAAAAATAAATAAAAAATGCCTTTACATAATTCATTTCCCTATTCTCTCTCATTGCGCAACACTGAAGCTCCTATCCGAGTCATGAGGTGGGTTAAAAAAATATGGTCTGAAAAACTGAAGTCTATAGCAGAAAACATATAAACCCAAATTGCCCCCATACCCTGAAAGAAGTCTCAACACAATTTATTGGATAGGAGGAAAGGTTCCATTTATTGAAATATAACAAAATTAGGTAAAGGTAAAGGGACCCCTGGCCATTAGGTCCAGTAGCGGACGACTCTGGGGTTGCGGCGCTCATCTCGCTTTATGGGCCGAGGGAGCCGGCGTACAGCTTCCGGGTCATGTGGCCAGCATGACTAAGCCACTTCTGGTGAACCAAAGCAGCGCACAGAAACACTGTTTACCTTCCCACCGGAGCAGTACCTATTTATCTACTTGCACTTTGACATGCTTTCGAACTGCTAGGTTGGCAGCAGCAGGGACCGAGCAATGGGAGCTCACCCCGTCGCGGGGATTCGAACCACCAAACTTCTGATCAGCAAGTCCTAGGCTCTTGTGCCACCTGCGTCCCAATTAAGGAGTTCAGTAAATAATTAAAAGCAAGCAGAAGTGCATCATATTGTGGAACAAGGCTTTGCAAAAAAATGTGTGTTAAGCAAATACAAACGTGTATTTGGGGAGAAATTTGCACTAAAATGTTGATATAGGTTCATGAGGACTTCTTTTTTAAAAAAAAGAGCTGAAAATTTAGAAAACTGACCTTTAGAATGAAAAAAAAGAAAAGAAGAGATACTGAAATTGGCCGATGCATCCATTGCTACCTGTAGCTTCGATGGCTTTCAGAAGCAAGTTTACTTCAGATGCTGAATGGGTAAAGGAAGGATTGGGCTACAAGTTTTTTTAATTGATTCTCAGCACTACCAAAATAGGGAAATGAAAGGACACTGGCCCAGAAACTGAAGGAATGGGATTCAGAAATCTGTAACAGGAGGAGGAGCTTAGGAAATACGTCCTCAAATTCTTGTTTATAAAGAGAGCAACTAATGAAAACAGAGAGGAAAACATCCCAAGCCTGTTTTTCTTCCTCTTCCTACAGACACCATATTGACAACACCTGAGAGCTCTTGGTAAGGCCACCATCATCCTCTGATATGTTCCTAGTCCAATCCTTGAATTTAAGCTTATGAAAATTGTATTTAAGCTAGCATCCAAGTAGAATGGAACCTTGGAGTCTGGAGGCCGTATTCAATGTTGGTCCTACTCTGAGTAGACCCATTGAGGTTAATGGGCCTGGCAAATGTAGGTTCATCGATTTCAATGTGTCTATGCTTAGTTGAACACAGCCCTAGGTCATCTGCCCAGTTTGATCTAATTTAGCCATGTTCAGGCACTGTAAATATCTAACAGCGAGATCAGGATGCTGGACTAGCTGTGCCTTTGAAACCTGATCTTTTTCTTATGCTTTTATGTTACTTCTGTATCTGGTGGAATTTGGATAAGTCATGCAGCCTTCTGTGGATAAAAAAAAACCCCTCTGTTTTTCCCCTCTGTAATGAAAGGGACATGCTTTGATATTATTGTTTCTGAATCACATGTGTACCATGACATTCACCAGAGGAGCACAAGGAGGTGCACAATCTCTCCCCACCCCAATTTTCCCCATTCATCAATGCTGTGAGGTAGGTTAGGCTGAGAGAAGGTGACTGTCCCTAGGTCACCTAGCACATTTCATGACAGAGAGCAGATATCATTTTTGAGATTCAGAGATATGTAACTTGAGAATGTGCTCCCCAGCCTGCCCCCACCCCAAGCTTGTTAAATTTGGAACACTTCACCACCTAACAAATTACATTACAGGGGCAGTTTCTGTCTGAAGCTACTTAGCAGCATTTGGCATCACCATGAAGTTCCTGCTGGGACTCGCCATTGGCTTTCTGCTTGTGACTATAGGTAAGTAGGGATGGGAGAATCTGTCGATTTCAGTTTTTCCCAAGTTCTGAATGTGTCCATTTCAGTTTCTTCCATATTTATGCTTGCATTTTTGCATGCACTCTTTGGAAACTGCATCGCAACCTTTGGAGATGTGCAAATGTTGAAGGATATCTGTTTCAGTTTGTGTATTGTGATGAATGAAGAAGGCTTGCATTTTATTTTATTTTTATTTAAAGTGAGCTGAAGCAAATTTCTTTCCCATCCCTGAAGGTCAGGAACGTTCCCGTTGTCATGCCATCTGTGTAACATTGTTATGGGAACCAGTATAGCTCCTGTGTGATGGGGAAGGGAGAATTTTACATAATGCAGGGGTAGAAACCTGAGGTTCTTCAGCCATGCTGGCTCAGGCTGATAAGAGGCTGAAGGACCACACACTCCATCCTAGTGCTAGACCCTTTCCCACCAGCTTCCAACCAAGAGGGAGGTTGCTGTAGTATTGGAGATGTTGATGCAAGCCCCACAATTGAGTCTGGTCCCCTTCAAAGAGGGGGTAGGACCAGTTCAAACAGGAGATGTTTTATGCAAGTGGAAGGTCATGCTTGGTAGGAACTCAGGAAAGGGCCTTCTCGGTGGCTGTTCCTCCTTGTTGCCCTTCCACTGGCAGGTAGCTGGTGAAATGTGGACTGAATGAAGAAACTGTTAGGTGGATTTGTAGCTGGTTGACTGACTGAACCCAAAGAGTGCTCACTAAATGGTTCCTCATCATCCTGGGGAAAAGTGACAGGTGAGGTGCCACAGGTGTCTGTCTTCAGCCCATTGTTGTTTAACATCCTTATAAACAACTTGGATGAAGGAATTGAGGGGATGCTCATCAAATTTGCAGATGACACCAAACTGGGAGAGGTAGCTAATGACGCAGAAGATAGAATCAGGATTCAAAATTTCCTTAGGAGATTGGAGAACTGGGTCCAAACTAGCAAAATGAATTGCAATAGGGACAAATGTAAGGTTCTGTACATAGACAGGAAGAACTTGCTGCATAGGTATAAGATGGGGGACACCTGGCTTACTTGTACACGTGAAAAGGGTCTAGGAGTCTTGGTGGACCACAAGCTTAACACAAATCAGCCGTGTGATACAGCAGCAAAAAAACTAATGTTATTCTAGGCTGCATCAAGTATAGTATCCTGATCAAGGAAAGCAATAGTCCTACTCTATTCTGTCTCTATTCTGTCAGTCACTGAGGACAGGCTCCTATGGTCACTCTGGAGAAGGCACATGGGAAGAAAACTGAAGAGGAGTTGTTCTGTCCACTCCAAAGCTAAGCATTGGTGCTTCAATTTCAAGAGAATGGTGTGCAAGTTCTGTTACATACAGTGCAACTTCAATACCACTTAAGTCACTATTAAAAAACAGATACAGGATCACTCCAAATCATCTGTCCATGGATGTCAGAGAAAACAGGACACACAGGTGAAAGGGAACACCTGGAGATCTGCATTGATCCTTGTAATGGGTCCCTAAAATAAAAATTGTTGCATTGTTATAAGATTATTGTATAAACATAGAAGGTTGCACATTCTTAGAATGGCGTAAATGTGAGGTTGCACTTCTGAATTTGCTTCTACTCTCCTGAATGGCGTGAACTGTTGGCCCTTTTCCAGGTGCTTCTTTGAAGTGTGAAGTTTGTACGGGCAGTGGCAACAGCTGTTCTGGCCCCATGGAGACCTGTGACAATGACACCTGCGCCATCTCTGTATCTGAAACCACTGTAGGTGAGTGAAACGGACCGCAAATCTGAGCCTGTGAATAGCTTAAGCAACACTATATTTACTCAGCAGCAGCAGTACCAAAGGCGGCAAGTCATACGGTTCAATTCCAAAAGCAAATAATCTTTCATGTGGCAACTTTTTTTTTTTTTAATTGTGTGAAGCTTTTATCCCCCTGGCAAGCATTAAGAAAGTAGAATAGATGAATGTCAGGCTAGAGTGAATAATTTCTTTTATGCAAATGAAAGATGGAAAATAGGAAGTCCTTTTATTTTTCTCTGTTTTTCCTTTTTCCTTTCCCCTTTCTATTCTTTTCTTCTTCTTTCCCCCCTTCTTTTTATCTTATTTCTTCTGTCTCTCCTTTTGTTTTGCTTTCTGTTGGTATCCTCTGCTCTGGGCCATTATTGGGGTCCAAGGATTACCGTATTTTTCGCCCCATAGGGTGCACCGCCCCATAGGACGCACCTAGTTTTTTTTGGGGGGGGGAGAATAAAGAAAAAAAATTATTTCCCCCCCAGGCGCGGGGCTGGCGCGAGGGAAGCCCGAGCTTCCCCCGACCCCAGCCCTGAGAACAGCCTGCTATCCGCAAGCCTAGGGAGCCCAGCGGGAAGTCGCGTTGGTCTCCCCAGGCTTGTGGAGAGCTGTGCAAAGCCCGGGTGCGCTCTTCAGCACGCCCCAGGCTTAGGACTGCAGGCAGCTCTGCGCAGCACTCGGGAGCCCGGCGCGACTTCGCGCTGGTCTCCCGAGGGTTGCACAGAGCTTCCTGAAGCCTGGAGAGCGAGAGGGGTCGATGCGCACCAACCCCTCTCGCTCTCCAGGCTTCAGCAAAAGCCTGCATTCGCCCCATTGGACGCACACACATTTCCCCTTCATTTTTGGAGGGGAAAAAGTGCGTCCTATAGGGCGAAAAATACGGTACTCACACATGAAGGTGGCGGATGGCTGGATGGAAGGACCTTGAGTAAGAGGCAAAGAAGGAAAGACTTCCTCACGTGAGAGACTGGGAGAAGAAAGGAAAGCTCCCCAGTTAGAGCTGGAAGGGTCCACCATTTTCAGTGTGAGAAAAGTACTACCTTTGAGAGAGGACTCTGCATTTTCTTATCTCTTTCTTTCTCTGATGTTGTTTTTTCTTTAGATTAGTTTCTTTAATTGCATTGTATTATGAAAAAGCTTTAATAAAAATATTATAGGGAGAAAAAAGAACATAAGTAGAGCACTATCAGATCAGGCCAAAAGACCATCTTATCTAGCACTCTGTTCTCACCATTGCCAACCAAATGCCCATGGAAAGTTTGCAATCAGAACCGCAATGCAGTAACACATTTCTCATTTCTGATTCCTGGCATCTGGCAGCTGGCTCTCAGAGGCATAGCCACTATGGCTAGCAGTGAATGATAGCCTTATCCTCATCTAACAATGGTTCCTAATCACGATAGCTATATCCCCTATTTTTGGGTTCTTAAATTGTTTTAGCTGTGGTTTTAAGCCCTCTTGAGCTTGGAAATGAGCCTTGTAAATGGTTGTAGTGAATGCATTAAATATAGGAGAATTTTATATCTTCTCTTAAAATTAGAACTGGATTTGGGATTTTCTGGCTAAGGAAACTAGCAGAGGCAAAACCTAACCCTCCATCCTTCATTCCACCCTGCAGGTGGAATGCAAGCTCAGATAATAGCTAAAAGCTGTGAATCCTCCAACATCTGCAAAGACAGAACACAACTCCTCAACTTTGGGCAAGGGCAAGAACTAAGGACAGGAATCGCTTGCTGTGTAGGGGAGGCCTGCAAAACTGCAACTCCTCAAGGTAAGGCATACTTCACCAGGGCTAGCCCAAGAAATTGTACTTCCTGAGGTGAAGGGTGAGGTGGCCTGGTGAATATGCACAATGTCTGGTCGTTGTACACATTAAGCACTCAACTTGTGCTACGCTTAACATATGATGGGGATAATAAACAGGGAGGTCAGAGGGAAATGAATGCATTAAGTATAGGTAAAGGTGTTGGCAATTCAGTTAGAGCTGGAACGTATACAAAACAAGCATAATAATCCTTCACAAAGGTGATAAAACTATCAACTTGGTAGTTTGGGGTTAATTAACACCAGTACAGGATAGGAAACAATTGTCTCCATTCAGAACGACGTGAAATGAATTGTGCCTCTTGATGAAGAAGTTTCACAGTGGAGCCTCCCTTTGAAATTGTTCTACACACACGCCTGTTTCTAACATTTAGGGACATGAATTCAGGCTCATGGTAGTGGTCAGCACTTCAGAGACAGAAGGTAGGAGAACAAACCAAGCCATATATAAGACAATGTGACAGAACAATAACAATGTCACTTTATTTGTACCCTGCCCATCAGACCGGGTTGCCCCAGCCTCTCTGGGTAGCTTCCAACGTATATAAAAACATAATAAAACATTAATTTTTAAAAAACTTCCCTATACGGGGCTGCCTTCAGATGTCTTCTAAAGGTTATTTAGTTCCTCATCTCCTTTACATCTACTGGGAAAGCCCTCTGTCTGGTTCCCTGTAGCTTCATTTCTTGCCGTAAAGGATCCGCCAGGAGGTCCTCAGTGTCTGGGCTGAATGATGGGACTGGAGATGCTCCTTCAGGTATACAGGGCCAAGGCCATTTAGGGCTTTAAAGGTCATCACCAACACTTTGAATTGTGCTCAGAATTCAGAAGGAGAAGATGTAGAAATTTTCCCCTTGCACTTGTGAATAAGGGAGGAATAGGGATTTGCATACTCTCCAGAAATTGTGTCTACGCTTTCAAAATGTGAGGTTTGCTTGTGCTCTGCTCTTGCCCCACACTTTCTTGATGCAGGTCCACACTTTCCTAGTCCATGTTTGAGCACTTTCTTTCCCCCACCTCTTTCCCCAGGAAAACACAATCTTTACTGCTGAATCGGAGCAAACAGCAGTTCAGGTTTTCCACTGACTGTCATTTGCTCCAGTTCAGTGGTAAGTATTGTGATTTCCTGGGGAAAGAGGCAGGGGAAAGAAAAGTCTGGAAATCTCAGCCCAGATGCTATGACAGTGATGTAGCTCAGCCTGGTGGCTACCTGTGTCTGTTTCCAGAGGTTGTTGAAAGGACCTTACCTGCAATAGACCTGTAGACTCTAAATGGGAGGTCTGAGGGTTCTCTGTGGTTTTTTGCCTGGAACCCTCCGGCTCTGAGGAACGGGCAGCTCAAATGCCTCTGGGCTGGGGAGATGCTGACAATATGGATTCCTCATGCACCGGGGCTTCTGGGAAAGTGGTACCATCAGCAGTTGATGAGGATATTAATTCCTTCGCCTGTTCTGCCACCTTCTCAGAATCCATCATGCCATGCCCTTGACATTTGCGGTGTGGGTGTGTGATCCAGGACTATTACAACTTCCTAGTAAAATAGAGGACTGCTAGTTCAAAACTATGTTCTCCTCTGCATCAATGTCCTTGCTTTCTTTGCTCTCCCAACCAACGGGCTTTCACTAATTGGTTTCAGTGCCTCCACGCATCAACCAACCCAATGGGAAGCAGTGCCCAGCCTGCTTTTCTTTGCTTTCCGGGGTTTGCGATCCCAATGAGACGGTGGACTGCGTTGGACCACAGAACGACTGTCTTGAAATGGCTGTGATGGTTTCTTATGGTAATTCCAATTTCACATACACAATGTACCATTGAAGGAGAGTCAATGTCCTATATCTATTCTCTTCAGGGAAACTAAAATGCAGGTTGAAAAGCAACTGACAGAATCAGTTGCATGTACATAAAAATATGCATAAAATACATTGGTGGAGTCCGCACTACATGGTGCTACATAGCCCTCTGAACAGTTTGCCACTGATTTCTGCCCCTCCAAAACATTTATCTGTCCTATTCAGTGAGCTCATGCCACATACACTCTCTGAGACTAAAGAAGCCATAGAATCATAGAACTGTAGAGTTGGAAGGGACCATGAGGGTCATCTAGTCCAACCCCACTGGAATGCAGGAATCTTTTACCGAACGTGGGGCTCAAACCCACAACCCTGAGGTCAAGAGTCTCATTCTCTACCCACTGAGATATCCTTCCTTACTTATTAGGTTACTGGACTGAATTACTCATTAGGTCAAGTAAATTATAGAGCAAAGACTCAGTGGATATGGACATCTCTTCTTGTAATATATGTAAAATACATGAGAATTGGAAGGGGGTGTCAGGGTTCCTTCAGCAACTGACTTGGCATGTTGTTGTTGTTGTTAGAATTTATATACCGCCCTATACCCGGAGGTCTCAGGACAGTTCACAGAATACATTTTTTATATAGAATACACTTTATAAAGATGTATTTTCACCATAAAGATGCAGAAGACCCACTTGGTTTCAGAAAACGGCTAGATGGGGATCACATAGTCTAAAGCCAGCTACATTGCTAAGTTTATATAGACTTACTTTGGTCTGTTTTTGTTTTTGTTTTTGCACTGTTATGCTGCAATGCTGTAAATACATCTGGGAATAATCCCCACTGAACTCAATAAGGCTTTCTTCTGAGCAGACATGTATAGGATTGCTGTTAATAGACTCATTAATTAGCCTTTGCTACGCATCAATAACAGCAATATCAGGTAACAGATTCCAGAGATGTGGTTGTGCTAGTCTGTTGCAACTGAGGTCAAGTGGCCGTGAAACGTAAGAGATAGAAAGAGAGCCTGTGATAATTATATAGGCCAAACCACACCTGCAAATTCTTATAGCACAAAGGATGGAAAATGTCTTGGGACTTGGGCAGAGAGGGCAGTTGTTCGTGGAACCCAGGACTCATCGAATACATCTTGTCTCCCATATCCAGGAACTGTCATCATCAAGGTTGTTCAGAAGGGCTGTGCCACTAAGGGGTTTTGTGATGGCTTAAAACTAGGCGAAACCACCGTATCTGGCTTTTACTCTCACGTCACAAAAGCTGAATGCGTGCCAGCCTCACGGCCAGCATGATGACTTCATCAGCTGCCTTCTCAGGATTTGGGGGCTTCTGCCACTGAAGAACCTATTCTGATCCACCTGTGTGCTGCTGCGTGAGGGGGGACTCTCCTTAAACACCTCTGTATCACTTACCTGCAACTTCATCCAAAAATGATTTCTACCTCCCAGGGGTAGAATGATACCCTCTTTGAGTGAAACAAATAAATCATAACTTGCATGAAAAATGTCCCCTTGTTCTGCTAGAGCAGAGATGGGGAATCCTGTGGCCCTCCATGTGTCAAGTGACAATTGGGCAGGGCCACCCATCTGTCAATCACTTGACAACATTATGCTTCTTTATATAGAGAGATTTTTTCAAAGGAAAATAAAAAAAAATTATACAACTTTTTCCATTTAACATTCAGTTCGTGTTCGACTTCCCCTCTCTCCATCCATGGTTTCCCCACATTTTCTAATATCATGGCATATTATAGTTCTTCTATACATTATGTCCTCCAAAGCATTCTCAGACATGTATTTTACTGCTGTTCTTACACCAAACCTACTTGCGTTTTAGCTTGTTTACATTTAAATAATAATAATCTGCAAACATTTTCCAATCTTCCTTGAACACAGTATCATCTTGATCTCTAATTTTACTACTTGGATTTACTAATTCAGCATATTCCATGAGTTTCGACTGTATTCAGTGGGCACTGCCTCATCTTGCCATTTTTGCTCATATATCCTTGTTGCAGGTGTGGCATATAAAAATAAGTTCATATGGGGTTTTTTTGTGCATCTGTCCCAGTTATCCCTAAAAGAAAAGCCTCTGGGTTTTTCTGGGGCGGTGTCTCGTTGAATTTTTTTATTATTTTTTTAGCTCATTATAAATCATTCCCCAGAAACCCTTGGCTACTCTACACCTCCCCCACATATGGTAAAATGTGCCTTCTGTTTCTTTACATTTCCAGCAAATTTTGATTTTGATTTATACATCTTTGCCAATTTGTTTGGTGTTAGGTACCACCTAAAAATCATTTTCATGTAGTTTTCCTTCGAAGCATAACTCACTGGGAATTCCAAATCTGATTTCCACAGTGTGGGAGCCAGGAAGTCATGGAAAAGGCTTGTAGCGCCACCTGGTGCCTCGCTGACCTCGGTGACCTGCATGTCCGTGCCTTGCAGTGTATTAAGTGCATAGCCTTATATGGTTATGGGTGGGTTAAAGCTATGACCGGATGTAGGTAATGTGAGACATTGGCAAATGGCCATGCAAGAGGAGAGAACAAAGGATAATAAAAGTTACGGGAGAGAAGAGAAGTTCGAAAGGAGCTGCTCATACCATCCTGAAAATATTGCTGGCTCTCTGTGTCTTTATTTTATGCTAAACTGCGCCATTTGTGACGGCTGGCTCCATCACCACAGTTTCCCCCATGATTCTGTTTCTATATTATGACCCACATCTCGAGCCCAATAAATCATAGCAGCGCTTGCCATCATTATGAAGCCAGATGGCAACTTCAGAAGGGCTCATTATCAGTGTCCATTAGCTGATTGGTGCAGACAGTCCACTTTCAAGGGACCCCTATGAAGCCATAGTTTGCATTCAATGATAGTCAATGCCTTAGGTTGCACTACCCAAAGCCAACCAAGAAGGTACATCACTGTAATAAAAAGGTCATTAGGAATATCAATGCAGCTGGCCAGAAATGGATTTCCCTATATAAAACTGATTGAGGTATACAGAGAGAGAAATTACCTTGCATTGCTGTTTAGCTAGTTTTTATTGGTCATCAAAAAGCAGCAGTCAATGTCCTCTTTGGGAGGAAATTACATTAGAGAAGAATTCAAACACAGAGGGAACAACTTGTGGCATCTCCCTAGGCTTTTGGTCTAATTCAGTGGGGCTCTTCTTATCTTCTTAGAAGCAATATCCTTGCTACCTAGTACAGGAAGAATATAACACAATCTCTAATAAGGATCAATAGTGAGGAGGATGTCAGGTGGCTGATGATTCATTTAAGCTGAAATGGGAGCTGGTGTGCACTCAGCTTTCGTAATATCAGTATAAACCCCTGCAGTAGCCACTTTGCCCACTTTTGCAGCACAGGCGGGTTGGGAAGCACAGCCATTCATGATGACGTTGAAGGTGAATTTACCTGGAAACAAAAAGTTCAGGGTCAGGAGAAAGAGCTAGACAGAGAGCGGGAGAGAGAAATAACCTGGCCTCACAATGGTAGCTATTCCCTATCCATGTCAACGGAGGCCTTGTTGAAAACCCAGTAGACTAGATATACAAGGAAATGTATCCTAAACCAGCCAAGGGATGAAAGAATAGAAAACACCAGCCCAGGACCTGAGAGTCTGTGGCCCTCCAGGTGTTGCTGGACCCCAACTTTCATTAGCCCCAGCCAACATGGCCAATGGTCAGGGATGATGGGAAGTGTGGTCCAACCTTGTGGACAAAAGAAGAAGAAGTACTGTGATTAGTTAAAATATGGAATTTGTTCCCACAAGAGGCTGTGACGGCCCACAAATTGGATGGCTTTAAAAGAGGATTAGACAAATTCATGGAGGACAAGGCTATATGCGGTGACTAGCCACAAAGGCTATGTTCTACCTCCACTGTTGGAGGCAGTAGCCCTTTGAAAACCATTTGCTGGGAATCAGGGAGAGTGCTGTTCTACTTATGTCCCTCTTGTGGGTCTTCTGCAGGCATCTGGTTGGCTACTGTGAGAACAGGATGCTGGAGTAGATGAGCATTTGGCCTGATTCAGCAGCGCCTCTTCTTATATGTTCTTAACACCAGGAGGTACACAAGATCCCCATTCCTGCCCAGAAATTTGGGATGAGCAGATGAACTATTTCCACTCCATGTCTGTTTCATGGCATGGAATGGTCACTTTTAATAAGGTCATTGCCTTTCCTTTTGATGTCATTGCATTTCCAAACCGCTCCAACTGCAGATATGTGTAGTTGCAACGAAAGATAACACATCGGGCATCTGATGAAGAGGTCTGTGGTCCATGCAAGCTGATGCCATAACAAATTTGTCAGGCTTGAAGGTGCCATAAGGGCCTTTGTTGCTCTTTGTAAGGTAAAGGTAAAGGTACCCCCGCCCATACAGGCCAGTCATGTCCGACTCTAGGGTTGTGCGCCCATCTCACTTAAGAGGCCGGGGGCCAGCGCTGTCCAAAGACACTTCCGGGTCACGTGGCCAGCGTGACAAGCTGCATCTGGCGAGCCTGCACAGCACACGGAAACGCCGTTTACCTTCCCACTAGTAAGCGGTCCCTATTTATCTACTTGCACCCGGGGGTGCTTTCGAACTGCTAGGTTGGCAGGCGCTGGGACCGAGCAACGGGAGCGCACCCCGCCGCGGGGATTCGAACCGCCGACCTGACGATCGGCAAGTCCTAGGCGCTGAGGTTTTACCCACAATGCCACCCGCGTCCCTGTTGCTCTTTGTAGTTGACCTCAAATAATTGCCTTAGAATCGTAGAGTTGGAAGAGACCAGAAGGGTCATCCCCTGCAATGCAGGAATCTTTTGCCCAACATGGGGCTCGAACCCACAACCCTAAGATTAAGAGTCTTATGCTTTACAGACAGAGTTAGCAGGTAACCATTGAAGCAGTTTGACCAGGGGCTCCAGCTAATCTCCACTCGCAGACCCGCAATTCAGAATTACCATATGTGACTTTCTCCTCCAATTCAAGGCAGTAGTCCTCGGTTCCAATGCAATCCACTGTCTCTGTTTCACAACCACCGGGTAACAAAGAGTAGCAGCCTGGGCACTGCTTGCCATTAGGTTTGTCCAATGCTGGTGGCACTGAAACCATATAGAGAGGGAAATGGTAAATGGTTAGCTTGTTAGGCAAAGCAAAGTTGGCAGCTGACACAATTCAGCTACTCCCTCTGTTCCCCACTCCAGGCAGCACACATGTGTGGATGCTTCCAATTCTCACCATCTAATTTTCTTGCTGGATTTTAAAGTTACGAATGTAGGAAGTTACAAACACAGGAAGTTACAAACATATGGGGCTGCCCATGAAGACATTCAGAAAACATCTATAAGTACTGTTGGGAATCTGAATACATGCAGCTACTCACACAGAGTCAATTAAGGTTTGGCTGACAGCCAAGGCAATGTGAAGGAGTAAGTCTGCCTGGTGATACAGAGGCATGGAGACAGCTCTATGATTGGTCAAGCTCTCTCACGGGAATAATGATTAATGGCCTACTAACTGGAGTGTGTTAGTACGAGTTTCAGTTGAGAGAGTTGAGAGTCATGTATGAGAGAGTTAGTCAAAAATCTGTGTTCTGTTCTGTTCCTGTAATTAGTCCACTGTATATAATAAACAGCTATAACTACAAGTTCCTGGTTCTTGTTTCATCCATCCTGTCTGCAGCCAAGTTGTCAATTGCTTTCGTGAACTCTGCGTTTACTCTGCTAGGTCTGGCTAAGGTCCTGCAACTAGTCAGAAAGTTGCGAAACACCAATAGGTTTTGCCAATAAGTACTGGCTATTGTGACTGTAAAACAAAGATGAACGTCCTATGGAAAACTGGAGGTGCTTTTTTATTTTTATTTTTGAAGATCTGATGAAGTATTACAGTGATATGAAGTCACAAGCAGGATTCGAGATATGAGTGGCAGAAAAATAAAACAAAAAAACGGTAAAATGGTAAAATGGTATGGGGGGGTTGGTAACAAGTATAAGGCAGCAACCAAGAATAGGAACAAAAACATCAGGAACGGAAGGATGGGAGGCCAAAAAGAAAAATCTAAGAGAATGGCACGTTGCCTGTGAAGTAGATTTGTTAAAATCTTTGAAAACTTAATAAAAATCAATTAAAAACAAAAGTATTGAACATGGCTTCAAGAATTCTGATGGTGCAGCCCTGTGCAGAAATATTGTGAATTTTAAAAGAGTTTTATTAGCTGCTTGTTTTTCCCCAAACATAACACATAAACACGGAAGACCATAGGAAGCTATGTTCAACTGAATCAGGCTATTGGTCTATCTAGCTTCATAATGTCTCTATTGCCACTCAGTTGCTATCCAGGGTTTCAGGCAAGAAACATTCCCAAATTTACCTGGAAATGTCAGGGATCAAACCTAGAACCTTTTGCATGCAAAGCAATTGCTCTACTTCTGAGATACATCTCCAGACAACATAGGAGCATAGGTCACGCCCCCTCCCAAAATGCGCCTGGGGCCACAACCCCCTCCCAGCCCCACACTACACCACTGGGCCACGTGGGCACTGATAACTTCCCCCAAGGATGCCCCTGTGGACAACACCATAAGTCTGGCCATAATTATTTGTAATTATTTGGCCCACAGCAGGGTAGGGGAGATAAGAATATGGCCCACTGGTCACGTCCAGTTCCCCACATCTGTTTTAAAGGGACAGAAGAACTTTCCATATTGTATGATCACTGGCAACTCACAGATACGTACATTGAGGAGATACTGCCCTGCAAGCATCTCCCACGCAACAGGTGATGTGGGAGCGAATGTATTTCCCCTGCCCAAAATTCATGTACGTTGGGGGGCTGTTGCAGACACTTGAGGATGCACAGCTCTTTGAGACTGACTGTGTTGTCGCTTCACCTGCACAGGAAAAAAAATGGGATTTGGTTAGAAAGCTGCAGACACCAACTATTCTCACCCTATACCTGTGCAAATTAGCTTTGTATAGCTGGGTCGAAATTCCTCTGGGGGAAAAATCGTCTGGGTTGTTCCTACAGGTGTTTCAGCAGCACAGGATCATCCAGATTCAAAGCTTATTGGCGCCATTCTTTTTCTTGTTCTTCTTTTTCTTCTTTCAAGATATGAATATTGGTACGGTATCACAATTTTTACACTTGTACACACACTCAAGACTGCTGCCCCTGCTTGAGCTGCTCATCAACCTCACCTACCTCTTTGATAGCCACCCGTCAGGGACTGGGCAGAGGAGGAGGAATAGTGGAGATCGCCTCCCCATCCTGACCCTTCCAAGGAGGAGAAAAAGAAAGACAGTCTAGATTTACAAACAGTGGTTTGCGGAGGTCAGAGCTCAGAGGCAGATGCAGGGAAAAGTTGGGAAATAATGGGAGAGAAGGGGCAGGCAGAGCCAAAGCAGCAGCTGGCTGACATATTGTCACTAGAAAGCATTCCAGACCCACCATCTCCCAGAACCCAGAGAGCCTTGAAAGTAGGAGAGCAAAGAACTCGAAGACAGAGGGCACTTAGCAGCACCCGTAGAAGTGACTAATGAGGAAGTGGGAGAGACAGGGGGGGTGGAGATTCACTTGGGACAACACCATTATCCAAAAGTCTGGGTTCTACAGCCTCTCTCTGTAAAGTTTGAAATAAAAAAGGACTGAAGGAAACTTTTCCTTGTCTTTATACTTTCCTGGGCAACCAGCCAGGGGCTGCTGACAGCATCCTGACACCACCTTTCCGCCACACCTGTTTAAACCCCAGTTCCATTTTCACCCCACCCATGCCTATCTGCCCCACAACTCACTCCAAGTCCCTCCCCTCCCAGCTTGCCTTGTCCCTCTTCCTCCCCTCTTCCTCCCCTCCCAGCAAACTGCAGCGTGACAACAGCCTTATATTTTTATGTATATAGGCATACACAAGCATCCCTTCTCTTTCTCTTCCCAACCATTAGGAGTCATGCTAGTTGAGTGTTCTGTCCCTGGCTCTGTCATGCCAAAGGCATGAGGCTGATTGCTGTCAAACTCTTGTTCTGAAAGAGCAAATTAAGTCCTCACTTTGCTGTAAGTGTGCAAAGCTCTTGCTTCTCATTTGAGCTGTAGGCTTAGTAGAGGCTGTAGAGATCTGGGAGCACAACTTCCCCTGCCCATCCTCACTGCAAGGAAGCATTTCCGGACTTGTCTGTCTCAGACGACCAACCTAATGAGGTTTCCGTGTAGGCAATGACACAGGTGTCTTGGCCAGCGTCACAGTTCTCCATCCTGCCAACACAGCTGCTGCCGAGGCCACTGCAGACTTCACATTCCAGAGAAGTGCCTGGTGGAGAGAAAGCGACACAGTGTCATATCCATTTGCACAGTTCTGCCATGCCTCTGCATTACTTCCTTCAGCAACATGAACCTTCATGCATTCACAAGGCAAGGTGTGACCACAGGTGTGGGGCAGACTATCACCAGCACATAACTCCGGCGCTGAAAAGTAAGCAGGGGCTGTCCTTATGCTATTGGGTCAGCTTCAAGGTTATTGTGTTCCTTTACAAGCACCGTAACAATTTGGGTCTAGGGCAGTGATGGTCAAACTTGGCCCTCCAGCTGTTTTGGGACTACAATTCTCATCCTCCCTGGCCACTGGTCCTGTTAGCTAGGGATGGTGGGAGTTGTAGTCTCAAAACAGCTGGAGGGCCAAGTTTGGCTATCACTGGTCTAGGGACTCAGCTACATTAGTCAAAAAACAATGCTTTGAATGCATTATAAACATGCAACACCAGATGGCACCAGAGAGCAAACAATTTTTCTATGCTATTTTTACATAGGGTTTTTTCTTTTGTTTTGTTACAACAATTTAATTTCTGACTTATTTATAGTGGTTTTTTCCTTTGTGTAGATCCACCCCAGGAGACCTCAAGGACTGCCTAATTCCCCATATTCCTGCCTGATCACTTAAATCTTCAGGGGAGGAACTGTTAGTGGTTCCCTATGGCTCATATGCATGGCTCAGATCCACCAGGAACAGAGGACTGGATGTCAAGGACCTAATTTTATGGAAATCCCTTTAAGCGGAGGTCAGAGAGGCTCTCTCCCTGCTGAACTTCTGGTGCCTATTGAAAACTTGTTGTTGTTACAGCAGGTTTTTTAGTTGAAGTTTGATCTTCTAGTTTAAACTGATTTTTTAATTGTTTGTATTGCATCTTTTTAAACAGCTTAGAGATTGTTGCAGCTAAGCAGTATACAAACTGTTTCAATAAATAAATAAAAAACAATGTACCAAAAATGATAAACAGTTCTGTGGCTTCCAACCCAAAATCTTAGGAAAGGAGTTTGGTGGGGTTGCTGAGAATTCTTTCTCTTAGAAATCTAACTCCCTTTGCAGTACTGCACTTCCCATAGCTCTCTAGCAAAAGGGATGGACTACATATTCAGAATGGAATGTGATGTCAGCATAGGGATTGGGGAGACAACCAATTCAGTTCACATTTCAAAACGGACCTCCCTAATTGGCACTTTCTGAAACGACTTGTGAACTGAAACGTCACCATCTGCTGAAATCTGCACTTGTCTGAATTTTGTAATGCAGCTCTCTGGCCAAGTACTGAGTGTAAAGGTGCACATTAAGTGTGTATTAAAAATGCACCGAAAAGAACATACCAAAATGCATTACAGTAGGGTGCTTGCTTTGGAAAAAATGCACATCAAAGCATATTTCATACCAAAATGCTAATGCATATCCTTGAAGACTTATTAAAAATAATTACAATTGCTGGTGGATGTGGAAATGTGTAGAATTCAATTTAAGATGGGAAAAGTGAGAAACTGAGAGGAACCTAAATTGATAGATGTGCCTGTCTGACCCAGTTTAAGTCTGTTTTGGAAAGCTCTTAAACTATCTGCCAGGGAATGGAAAATAATTTACTCCTTCCAATGAAGCTACATTTCCCACAGGAGTGCTTACCAGGCTCTACTGACCTGTCTGTATTAAAACTGAGAAGAGCAAAAATCCCAGGAGTTCCTGCATGTTGATGGGGAAGGATCACAGAAGAGACAACAAGACTGGTGTATCTGTAATGATATCAACATTCAATGAACTGTTTATCTAAATATCATGTTTAGCGCCTGTGATTCTCCCCCTCCTTTTTTTTTATCCTATTGTACCCACCCACTGCAAGAAGATCAAACCTATTCATTCTTAAGGAAATCAGCCCTGAGTGCTCACTGGAAGGACAAATTATTATTTTTTTTATAAGATATTTATTAAGATTTTTTAAAATATTACAATAAAAGTGAAAAAAAATAACAAAAATACAAAATAAAAATGGTTAAAAACACACAAATTTTCCATTACTTATTTTCCTTTAGCTTGTTTCCCAGACCTCCTCATACCTCCCTTTTTTGTATTCCACTTCAATCTGTTGGTTCAGCAAATCCTTACCCTCTTTAATTATCCTAATCCTTGATCTTAAAAATAATAGCATTAGATTTTTACCTATTTATAACCCTTTTTTCATATCCCTTAAAGCATTACAGCTGGAAACCACTTAATTTCTATCCAACATCATTCTAACATTCATTAATTTTACAATATTTCTGTAGATAATCTTTGAATTTCTTCCACTCTTCTTCCACCGACTCTTCTCCCTGGTCTCGGATTCTGCCAGTCATTTCTGCCAGTTCCATATAGTCCATCAGCTTCATCTGCCATTCTTCCAAAGTGGGTAAATCTTGTGTCTTCCAATACTTTGCAATGAGTATTCTTGCTGCTGTTGTGGCATACATAAAAAAAGTTCTATCTTTCTTTGACACCAATTGGCCGACTATGCCCAGGAGAAAGGCCTCTGGTTTCTTCAAGAAGGTATATTTAAATACCTTTTTCAGTTCATTATATATCATTTCCCAGAAAGCCTTAATCCATGGGCACGTCCACCAAAGGTGAAAGAATGTACCTTCGGTTTCTTTACATTTCCAACATTTATTATCGGGCAAATGATAGATTTTTGCAAGCTTGACTGGGGTCATGTACCACCTGTATATCATTTTCATAATATTCTCTCTTAGGGCATTACATGCCGTAAACTTCATACCTGTGGTCCACAACTGTTCCCAGTCAGCCATCATTATATTATGTCCAACGTCTTGTGCCCATTTAATCATAGCAGATTTCACCGTTTCATCCTGAGTATTCCATTTCAACAGCAAGTTATACATTCTTGACAAATTCTTAGTTTTGGGTTCTAACAATTCTGTTTCTAGTTTTGATTTTTCCATCTGGAAGCCAATTTTCTTATCCAAATTGTATGCCTCCATTATCTGATAATAGTGAAGCCAATCTGGAAGGACAAATCTTGAAGCTGAGGCTCCAATACTTTGGCCACCTCATGAGAAGAGAAGACTCCCTGGAAAAGACCCTGATGTTGGGAAAGATTGAGGGCACAAGGAGAAGGGGACGACAGAGGACGAGATGGTTGGACAGTGTTCTCAAAACTACCAACATGAATTTGACTAAACTGCGGGAGGCAGTGGAAGACAGGAGTGCCTGGAGTGCTCTGGTCCATGGGGTCATGAAGAGTCAGACATGACTAAACAACTAAACAACAACAACCCACCCCAAAATGGTAAAGGCTACAGCTATCATTCTGAAATTTCCCAGGTTCCATCCCCTCTGACGGGGTGGTCATGCCTGCTAATTGCATCCAGTTCTGACAGAAGATTTTAAAATTTATAGATCAAGGTAGCTCCTGTGTCTGCAAACAAGAGTCATTTTGGCTAAAAGGGGGAGAGGCGTTCTAGCTATGTCTAGATTCCCCATTATAACGAATGGGACAACAGAAATTCGTTTATACAGAATGACTCAGAACCCAGAGCGTATATCAAAGCATAAAAAGCACAGAGTGATTCAAACACCAATCAATTTTTTTTTAAAAAAAGACACAGAGTACAGTGGTACCTTGGTTTAAGAACAGCTTAGTTTATGAACAACGTGGATTAAGAACACTGCAAACCTAGAAGTAGGTGTTTTGGTTTGTGAACTTTGCCTTGGAATAAGAACATGTTTCACTTCCTGTTGAATCTGTTCCATTTGTAAATTGAGTCCCCCGCTGCTATGGGAAAGCACGCCTTGGTTTAAGAATGCTTTAGTTTAAGAACGGACTTCTGGAATGGATTAAGTTCACAAACCAAGGTACCACTGTAAATTTCTGTGCCAACTCCTAATATATACCAGCACCTGTTGTACATTGCAAGACAGATACTGGGGTTACTAAATACATTGGAGAGTTTATATGCATAGAGTTGAAGAAGGACTCTAGCTAGAGACAAAGCAGGATAAAGACCAAGGAACTCACCCAAATATCTTGAGCTGCTTTTCCGTTCTGGGGAACAGCTGCTCCGAATTGTAGAATTTGCTGTCTGTTTTTCTCCTGCCTTATCCGTCACTAATACAGGAGTCTGATGTAGCATGTTGCTGGAGGGTTGGTTTGTTTTTTATAACACCCACAGAAATAACACAGGATTGTGGTTTCTCCTCTTTCTCCCACAATCCTTTCCCCATTCTGCAAACAAAAGGAAGCCAGCCAACAGCTTGGCACAACAAGGGCAAACACTGAAGGCAGAGAGGTCACTCTTGTGACTTCTTATCAGCTTTAAAAGTCAGAGGAGAAGAGAGAAGGAGGAAGTACATCCTAGAGGTTAAGGGTAGAGCTTCTGACTTTGAGGATCTCCTGTTCTGAATAGGGGTGGGGATGACCCATTAATTATTGCCCCTGCAAGGTCCTCCTTTATGCCCCATTCATTGTTGCCTCTGTAATGTCCTCCACATTCTAAATTGTTGTTTGTTATCATTATTATTAAATTTATTCATTTGGTTTTTCAGATTATAATTTTACAGTCACATATCCAATATACAACATAAAAACTAGATTCCAAGGAATCTCTTGGCCTTCCCTCCTCTTTGTGGGTCCTACTGTCAATCATTTCTTCCTGCATCTTTTATGATAATCCAAATCTTTTATCTCTCCATTGTATTCAAAATTCACCATTAAACTACAAGTGATATTCCAATCCTACTAATGATTTTAACCGTTTACAATGGTCTTAATGATAAGGTATAAATTTCCCCCATTCCTTATTAAAAATTTTGGTCTTCCTGATTTCTGATTCTACCGGTAATTTTTAGCCATTTCAGCATAATCCATCAACTTGATCTGCCATTCTTCTCTGGTAGGTACATTATCTTCTTTCCATCTCTAAGTTGTTGGTTTTTTAAGCACTATTATAAATCCAGAGCCAACTGTGAATGCAAGCAACCTGAATGTGCTTTAAAAAATGACACTGGGCACCAGCCAGTAGATTGACCAGACAGCTATAGTGTCATGGTATTGACGGAGTACGAAGGGGAGGAGGAGAGACAAGCAGACGAAGGGGGGCAGGAAGAGCCAGTGCAGGAAAGGGGGAAAGCCAGGAGGAGGAAAGGCTCTCAGATGCTGGAGAAGAGCCTCAACCCCGCACAGGAAGTTCTGGCACGGATAGCGATGCAGTGTCAGTTCCATCTGCTCAGGAACGGAGAGGGTTAAAGCGGAGAGGGCAGAGACATCAGTTGAGAATGCCGCGCCTCTTCTGCTGGAAAAGGGGCGGAAGTAAATCACTCCGGGAATCTGACTCACAGGATTCGGACGTGTAGCTATGTGTGCTGCTTGTACATATGTAAAATAAAAGCTGTATCTATGTATCTCTGAGTGAGCAGAAGCATTTCTTGCGAAGAGTATTCTCAAGCCATCACATACAGGGAGCTGAATCACACCAAGGGCCCCTCTAACTCAGTACTGGCCCTACTGTTTGTCTCCACAAGCATCATACAAATAGGTGCTAAAAGTTTAAAATGTGCTCCCCACCCCCACCCCCACCCCTGTGTGTTTGGGCTAAAAGTAAGTCCTAGGTTTGCAAAGGTTGAATGCTGGTGGCAAGATTTCAGATGGCAGTCTTTCTCCGACCTAGGACTCCGCTACATTCATTAAAGGTGTTTTAAATGTATTATAACACTGTGACACCAGATGGTGCTGTAGAACTGAAATCGGGATTTTACATTTTGAACTATAATACGGGTTTTTTAAGATCATTTTCAGATCATTTTTTATAGCTGTGCATATGCAGCCCAACTTGCAGATCCCAAGGAAAGGCTATCCTATATACCACTAGACACCTGCCTAAAGTGGTGAATGGTGGCAGATTATGAATGCTGGGGAGTGGGGTGGAAGCAGCAGCTCCCGCCCCCCAAACAGAGACAAACCATTCCCACTGAGCCCCCTAAACTATCTCCCTCGGTGTTGTCTTAGCTAACCTCTTGCCCCAAGATGTAGTGGAGGAAAATATTCTGTTGGCAGTGCTGAAGGGAGATTCAGCTGTCAATCTGACTGAATTCAGTATGTGGAACGGGGTGTATATCTTTGTGACCTTGTCCTCCATGAAATATTTTGAGCTGTTCCTGACCGTGAATAGAATCTGGGGCCTTTTCAGTGTCAAGTGCATGCTCTAGCACATTGAGCTTGCAGCAATTCTTTATCTTCTTTTTAAAAATAAAAGGCATCGTTTATAGAAATGTGGACAGAATGACAAGTTGCTCTAAATGGCCTATGAAAAAGATTCCCCTAACAAGCATTTGGGTATATAAATAATGCAAGATTTAGAAAAGCTTGCAAAATGCCATCATGATAATTTAATGACAGGAGTCCAGACATTACAGGAAAGATCAGCTCAAAGAAAAACCTAACGCTTGCTAAAGATGGCAGCAGTTAGGATGATGATGCTTCCCCCCAATATTTTTTCTTTCCTTAAATCTCCCACTCAAAGTAGACCTCATTACAGCATGGCAAAAACTACTGATAGACTTTGGAAGAATAAAAAGCCTACAATGGAGCAGTGATAACACATTAATTATTGTGGTGTCCCCCAGATCATTTGACTGTACTGGAACAGAATAATATGTCTACAGAGTTTTTAATATTATGGTATTGTTCAAGATCTGACAAGGGTATGTTCAAAACCAATCTGCATATTAATACACTGTTTGTGCTATGGAGGGAAAGTATGTGTGGTTTTAAATGATATTTCTAATTTCTAATTCCTTAGGGATTTTGGTAATGTGCATAGACCAGAGGTGCAGCAGGCAGTAACATGACTCAGGGCCTTCTTGGTGGTGGTGCCAAACTGGATTGTGATTCCTGGTGATCTCCATCAAGCCCCATCACTGTATGCTTTTGAACATTTGTTTTTGTATTTCATCTGAATATTTTCCTTTCTTAAAGTGCTGTGCTGATGCTGTCCTTTTTCTAAGACTTCAACTATGATTCGTGGATTGTTGCTGATTAAAAATTTGAAAATACAGCATTTTTTTTATTCTGTTCACTTCTATAATTCACAGAGGTTGGTTTGGCTGCTTTTGTTATGCCCTTCAAACCAGATTGCACCACCAGCAGAAGTATGGTGCAACTCAATAACTGGAACAAAGGTTCATGTGTTACTTTCAACAAATGTACAATCTGTGAACCTGTGTACACAAACAGCTGAGCTGTAAACTCACACAGTTATTCACATGAAACGCTTAATGAGTGTGCAGTGTATGTACCCGTGGACGCAGCAACTGAACTGCACAAATCAACAAGTGTATACTCTTTCAAACGACATCTATCCATATGTAGAGTCAGCTTGTACCTGTGCTCAGTGTGACTATGTAAACAACACTTTTTATAAACAAGAATCTGTGGTAAAGCAGTAATAAGCCATGGTTAACTGTGGACAGTGTAAATTGCAGGAGGCCATGGCCTGTGAGGGGATGTCGTACTGGACAGGAAAACTGCAGGGATCTGCTTTGCCAGCATGTTCCCGTGATGAAAAACTTATTGATATGCCTATATATTGATAGATAACCTAAGAGGCATATTCAGTAAAAGTAAATGTGAAGAGAATAATAAAGGAAAGGATGCTGTAAAAGAGCTAGGATGTCTGTGAAGAAGTGTGAAGGAATTTGCTGACACTGACAGTTGAATCTACGGCCTTGCTCTTCCTCCAGCCCATGCCTGTGGTGTTACTTTTGCTCTTCTGATAAAATTATTGCTTCGTTACCTACAGGGGTTCCAACTATAGGGGGCCCTGGGGGCCCAGGCACCCACAAAAATTTGTTGTGGGTGCTCAGCACCCACACTGCAAGGCCTCTCATGCAAGTTCTGGTGCCCTATGAAGCACTGGAAGTCACATCTGAGGCCTCAGAGCCTGTGACGTCATGACATCACATCATGTGCGCTGGGCATCCATAACATGAGACCCAAGTTGATGCCCCTGGTTACCTAACTGTAGCCTCTTGTTTGCTACAGGACTTGATTTCTATGCCTGTGCAAAGCTAAGGTGAGGAAATACATCCCTATAAGCCTGTGTGATTTATAAGCCTGTGGACTGTACTTTTGATGGGTTCCCCAGCAGCTGCTGCTGTTCTGACCAAGTAACAGATGTCCCCAACAACAACAGGTGTGCTTTATTGCATTGGGCTGGGAAGCACAGAATGGCCCAGGGCTGTCAGGGGATGGAGTATGGGGCAGAAAAGCCGCAGGAGTCTGCTTTGCCAGCTTGTTTCCCTCAGATAATGTGCACGGGAAGCAGACACCAACAGGATGGAAGCCTCCTGCTCTTGGCTGACGGTGGAAGGTGATTCAGCATCTCATACATTTAATAAGGGCTTACAAAACCCAGTTCAGCATTAGCTCTGCCCCATGGACCAGGTTGGGTGTTCCCCAAGTCAACTCAGGTTGGGTCAAGGGGGATGTGCACATCCTTAACGCCTACACATACATACATCCCAGGCACCCACCTCCTTCCTGTCCTATACATGGACTGCTTGGCTTTCTGTATGGGTTGCCATTGAAGTGCTTTGGCATGGAGTGGGAGAAGGAAATAATTAACAGAGAAAGAAGTATAATGGCTGGCTGTTGAAAATCATGGGAAATATTTGCCCTTTGCACTGGAACAAATGGATCCTTGTTCTACGCAGCAAATGTAATCTGACCACTCTGGTTGGTGCAACCTCGTATGCATACAATTGCCTAATTGGGACTCAACATCTTGATTTTGATACCTTTTATCTGGGCTTCTTTATATCCTTAATCCACTGCATTGATAGCTCTGGAAGGTGGCCATCTGAATACATGATACAAACAAGGGGCCTTCTGAGGCCATCAGGATGGAGTCCACCCCACAAAACTGAACTGAACCTACAGGAGTCAGTGATGGCCACCAACTTAGTTGGCTTTCGAATACGTTTAGACAAATTAGTGGAGGAAATGGCTATCGGAGGCTACTAGCCATTATAGCTATGCTCAGCCTCCATGGTCAGAGCCAGCAATGCTTCTGAAATACCAGTTGTTGGTGAAAACCAGGTGATCCTGGAGAGCCAATCCTGTGGGGCTGCCTACTATAAAAGCTTGCAAAATCAACCTGAGCAGTTCCTTGCTAAGTGATTCCTTGCTGAAGCTATGCTCTCTGAAGCTCCACCCTAGGTTAAGGTTCTTTCCAACCTGCTATCTCCCAGGTTAAGGGGGTGGCTGATCTGGAGGTGGTGGTGGTGGTGGTGGTGGAGGAGGAGGAGGAGGAGAAGAAGAAGAAGAAGAAGAAGAAGAAGAAGAAGAAGAAGAAGAAGAAGAAGAACCAAGAAGAGGAAGTAGACAATTCTGTATAAACAAGTACAAAAATCCTCTCTCATCTGAGGAACTTGGGAAACACACCACAAACCTGTTGCAGCAAATATACTTTCGGTGAGTAGAAATAGATTGGGAAATTGTAACTGGGTGAGGTTGGGTACATTGGCAGGAAATGTCTTTCCACATCCTCTTTCATCAAGGATGTTAGCCTTTGCCGTGAAGCTCTGAAACCCACACCTGAGTCACAAGGTGGGTCAATAAGCAGGATTTGACCTGACTGGGTTGGTATAATCAGCTGATAGCTGGATGTGTGGCTGCTGCGAAAAGGGCAAATTCCCTTCTGGGAATCATCAGGAAAGGAACCAAAAACAAAACTACTAACATCAGAGGTGTTGGCATCCCTCTGCCTCAAGAGACAATGGAGTGTGCCTCGGGCAGTGAAGTCAAACTGCTATGTTAGCAGCATTGAAGTGACCTTCCCAGGGTGCAAGCCTGAGCAGTGTAAATGGAGGTCCCGAGCTGTCTAGGCGAGCAGACCTCCCTCTTGGCCATGCTAATGTGGTCTAAAAGAAAGCAGAGCAATACTTTTGGCACCAGCTTGACTGCAGAACTTGCTGGAAGGAGTGGCACAAGTTGCCATCCAACTGTCTAGGGACTCCACTCTGGATTTGTGTAGGGTTTACTCCTTAGCCTTTTCTTCTCCTGTAGATATCCCACAAGGCAGTGGAGGTTTAGGATCAGAGGTTTTTCTTCTCCTAGATAGGCTACCTTCCCAGGTTGACAAGCCCTGTTTGCCCCTCTCTTCCCTCTTACAGCATGTGCAGAAACCACACTCTTGACCATTGGTCTCATCCACTCAGTCCAACAGAGCCTGTCTTCACTTGTGAGGCGAGTCCCTAACTCACCAAGGGTTTGAGACCCGTTGGCTGTTAGCAATTTCATTCCTCCGATGCTGCAGATGAGATTGATGTAAATCACATCTGCAGCATCAGAGGACACTCAGAGTTTCGGGGGCTTGCAGGCACCCCCAGGGTGTTTTTTCCAACATTGGCTACCCTCACCTATTTTAGCCAGGGGTCAGCAAAGTTTATTTTGCCTGGGCCGGATCGGTCCTGCGGAGATCCCTTCATGTGCCGGATCATGCGTGAGCGTGCGCACCCGCGATTTCCAGCATCTGCGTCTGCACAGACACGATTTCCAGCGCCACTGAAGCGAGTCCCCGCACTGCGCTGCACCGGTTTAGCACAGCGCACCAAGCAGGCAGCTTGGTTCGGGGGCAGCTCAAGGGCTGGTCAAACAACCTCCGCAGGCCGCTTCCAGCCCATGGGCCTTAGGTTGCTGACACCTGGTTTTAACTGCCCAGTTAAAGCCATTTCCCGGCGGTGTAGCCACTGTTGCATGCTGACAGCTTCTAGGAGCAACAGGTGAGAGCTGAATGCAGGGTGGGGACCAAAGATAGACAAACTACCCCAGCAGAAGGATCACAATTTGTCCCCTCACCAGAGGTACTACCTCTCCGCTAGCAGTACCTCTATGCAAATCTATGGTGCAGCCATACTGGGAATACTATGTTCAGTTCTGGTCACTGTACCCACAAACTGAAGTTGTAGAACTGCAAAAGGTGTAGAAAAGGCCAACAAAAATTATCAAGGGGCTGGAGCAACTCCCCTATGAATAGCAGCTTCTGGGGTTCATGAGTGGGAGAATGGCATTATGCTCATGTATAATGCACCTGTTTGGCCATTGTGGGAAAAGGACGCTGGACTTAAAACCCTTTGGCCTGATCCAGCTGGTCTTTTCTTTTGTTCTCATTCAACCACATGGAAATTGCTTGAAAGGAGCTTTTTAAATCAGATGTAGAACCTGCCAGCTCTTTTCTGTAACTTCAGATGACTCACCTAAGGAAACAGCCAAGTGTAATTGCTATGCCAGTTCCAGCAGATCCAGAACCATAGAATCATAGAATTTGAGATTGCATCTCCTTATGCATTTGAGATTGCATCTCCTTATGTGGTCATTTATTATCTGAGTTTTCCTCCAGGGGGCCACGGATTCCTGGAAATATCCTCAACTTGCAAAAATGCATGCAAACATTTGTTTCACCTTGGGTGCCTAACCAAATAGATTGGTGGAGAAAGTTCCTTGCTTGCTTGTCTCCCCTAAAATTAATAGAACTAGGCACAAGGGTGACTATAACTAGGGATTGGGGTTAAGTTCCGTTCAGTTCAATTAAAATTTTAATGGTTGTGACTGATCCCCATTTGGGACTGGTGGGGCTGGAGGCAGGGTGCCAATGGCAGGTGGAACTGACCAGTAAGTTATTCACACCATCGATTGAAAGCATTCTGAGACCACTTTGCACAGTCATGGCTTCCCCCAAACAATTCTGAGAGCTGTTATTTGCTAAGGCTGCTGCGAGTTATTAGGAGGCCCCTCTTCCCCTTACAGAGTTACCATTCTCGGAGTAATTTAACAATCAATCCCTTTTCCCAGGGAATGCTGGGAATTGCAGCTTTGAGAGAGAAATGGGGGAGGGGGTCTCCTAACAACTCTCAACACCCTTCCCAAACAACAACTCCCAGAATTCTTCAGGGGAAGCCATGACTGTGTAAATTGGTATCCTGCTGCTTTTAATTTATGGTGTGAATGTAGCCTTAGGCAGCAGGTAACAGAACTGGCATCAGAAACAATTGGGGGGAAGTGTTTCCCATTGTCAGTGCTGAAGTCTAACTGGATTTTCTGTATGTAGAAAGGAGGCAGTGACATTTTGGTTTTCACAGCAAAATAGCCCAACATCTGGAGGCTCACAGATATAATGGCTCAGTTAACACAGAGCACAAATTGTCTCTTCCCTGGGAGCTGTCTGTGGTCCTCCTTCTTTGGAGGTCTTTAAGCAGAGGCTTGACAACCATATGTCAGGAGTGCTCTGATGGTGTTTCCTGCTTGGCAGGGGGTTGGACTCGATGGCCCTTGTGGTCTCTTCCAACTCTATGATTCTATGACGAAGCTTGCATTTGCTGAATGCTGCAAACTATTGCCAAACCTTCTTCCTCCAGACTCCACCATGGGCTTATCATCACCATGCTTTCAAAGGCTAAGGAAGGGGAATCGTCTGCCCTGGGAGCTTTGGGACTCTTTCACCAGAAGCATTTAAGTAGACGCCAGATGACGCTTTGCTAAGGTCCTGTAATTGTATCCTTCATTATAGAGCCATTGTGTCGTAGATTGGGCTAAATAGTCTGAATTGTACTGTTCAACTCTCATGATTTTTTGTTTAGGCAAGCAGAAGCTTCGTGTGTTTTATCTCATTTTAGCTTCTGTTGATTTCAATCATCTTTTGAATAATTCCTAAATACCTGGTTTTATTAATAATTTTAAATTTTTATTTTATATTTTTGTGAAGTTTTTCTTACTATCCAACAGTATATAAATTCTGTTAGATTAAATCAATTAAATAAGAAAACCCAATCATTGCCAAATGCATCAGGAGCAGGGGAAAGGTTAAAAAATTAAAAATAAATCAAATAGTGCCTCTGTTTAAATCAGAATCTAGCCATGGCATGGAATTTCACACCAGGGTTGTGATACAAAGAAATATAAAGCCCCATTCCTAACCTCCCATTTAGCCGTAAGAAGAATCTCCTTCAAAATAATAGGACTGCTATGGACTTCCGGGTTGGCGCCATCGGTAATGGCGGATTCCCTCTGAGTTTCTGAGGGACCAGCTCCGCGGGATCAGGTCTGACCGCTGCGGCGAAGCGGGGACCCTTCAAAAATCACAGGCGGGTGAAGCCTGTGAACGTGGGGACTTGGCGGGCACCTTTTGCGCCCCCCCAACCTGCGAAGGGACCCTTTTACAGGCTCCGGAGCGAGAAGGGGTGAGCGGTGCGGTGCTGAGAGTCGACTGCTTCTTCCGTGGAGTGAAGCCGCACAGCCGTTATCGGAGAGCGCTGACTTTTTCCTGGGACAATTTGACTTCGAAAGCAACTACCCGTGAGTAGGATAAAATTGGATTTAAAGGGGAAAATAACTTAATTCGGCACCGAAGCGGGAAGGCATAAACAGGAAGTCCGCCTTCCGTTCTTGTAAACAGATCAAAGCAAAGAGACTGTAAGAGGAAGCTTTGAAAGACGTTTGAAAAAGACTTAAATCCTAACATCAGAAAAGCAACTGAAGCAAAGAACTTGTTAACTAAGGTCGTGGAAAGTCTTACGTAAAGGATCTAAACTCCACTGATTGAAACTACTATCAATATCTTCTTAGAAGCAGGGAAGCCTGCAGGTGAGGGTTAAAATTTGGGAACTGAAGCGCCATTTCCCTAAAACCGGGAGCGGTCTGTGAGAGCCCGTTGACGGATAAATCTGACAGCTGTCAAGTTAGCTGTCAAGATACAAGCTAGCTATCAAGATATAAAAGAAAGACTTTGTTTCTACTATCCGTTTCAGTATTTAAAAAGAAGGAAGGAATTGTTACAATCTTACGTTTGGGACCTTTGGGACTATGCTGGAAGGAGTGATAAAAGGAACTTGTGTCCCTCTAGAGGGAGCTCTGGGATATTGTCGTAAGGATGCAGTTGGGAAATTGCTTAAGATAAAAGTTTTGAGAAACTAGCTTTGACCTTGGACTTCTTAAGGATGGCGGTCGGGAAGGAAGTCGAGTGTCAATTGAATAGAACATTTTATTTGTTGGGAAAGCTGCAAGACCAGATAAATGTTATGGCTACTAATGCTGTAACCTTGGGAACAAAAGTGGGCATTAGTAAAGAAGTTGAAAAGAATCCGGCACAAGAATCTTTTCCAACTGAACAAATTGAAGAATCTGAGAAGGAGGAATCTGTTGTGATTAAAGTGATGCAAGGAGGAGCCGTAACCCTACAGAGGCAAATGGTGGACTATAACTTGAGGCCTTACAGGATGGCAACTATGAGGAGCCAGTTTTTGGAGATGGAAGCCCGGCTTGGTTTGGAAAATGAAAGATGGAGAGATCACCCTATGTGGAGATCAAATGACTTTTGGGACACAAATCTGAGTCAGGCGGAGGCTGGAGTTTTTAGGGCCTTTGGATTTGAAAGGAGTGTGAAACAAGATTTGGAATATCCTATAGGCCCTACTTCTAACTACGGAAGTCTGGCATACCTGCTAAGAAGGAATATGACTACCAACGGGTTGGAGCTTCACCGAGATCTGTTCTTTAACACCAAAGACTACCAAAAAGACCGGCAGAGGGGACATGAAAGAGATTTAGGAGCCTCGGACTTAAGATCTCTGGGTTGATGGTTTTCCGAGATTGATGGAACTATTGCTAGGGGCTGAAACCGGGGAGGGGAGTTGGTGAAAGAAAATTGGGAATTTAAAATGTATATATTATAATTTGCTGTTGTTGTTTTTATCTTTTAATGAGAGATGGGAAAATCATGGAATGGAATTTTTTCTGACCCTAGGGGAAAAGTTTTAAGAATAAGCTTAGATATATAAGTTTTAAGAGAAATAAGATTAAATAAAGTAAAAGTGGATGATTAATTGGTGAAAGAAAGAATGGGAAAAGTCTATTTACAGAAATACTTCAAAGTTAATGAATGTCAGAATGATGTTGGATAGAAATTAAGTGGTTTTTAGCTGCAATATTATAAGGGAATATGAAAAATGGATTATTAATAGGTAAAAATTTAATGTTACAATATTTTAAGATTAAAGACTAGGATAAACAAAGAGGGGAAGGATTTGCTGAACTAACAAACTGAATTGGAATACAGAAAAGGGAGGTGTGAGGAGGTCTGGGAAACAAGCAAATGAAAGATAAGTAATGGAAAGATTGAATTGTTTTTAACTACTTTTATTTTGTATTGTATTTTTTTTCTTCTTTTTTCATTTTTCATTTTGTAATATTTTGAAAATCTTAATAAATATCTTATTAAAAAAAAACAAAATAATAGGACTGCTGCTGTTAGCTGAGATCAGGTTGCAGCAGCAACAATTGACAAAGAATCAGGAAGTGTTTTAAACTAAACCTCTTCATTAAGGTCACATTCACACCATACATTTAAAGCACAAAGGTAACACTTTAAACAGTCACATCTTTCCCCAAAAGCATCCTGGGAAAAGAAGTTTGTTACAGGTGCTGAGAATTTTCAGGAGACCCCTAGTTTAGCAATCAATCCCTCCTCCCAGAGAACTCTGAAAATTGCAGCACTCTAAAAGAAATTGGGGTATCCTAACAACCTTCTGCACTCTTAAGAGACTACAGCTCCCAAAATTCTTTGGGCGAAGCTGTGTGGTCTCATGATGCTTTTCAATGTATGGTGTTAATGTGGACCGAATCCCTACAATTTAGTCACAACTTGAGTTTTGCTGTGTCTTTAGCTGATGCTAGACACGCATGCACACAAATGTCAGTTTTAATTGAGCGGAGTCCCACAAGAGCTGCTTTCAAATAAAAAGAAAGATCTAAAGACCAACACCTTCTCCCCTGCACTGCTTCTCCAAAGGCCTCTCCTGGCCAGAGATGGGAAGAAGGAAGAGTGTGTGGAATTGTCCGCTTCTTGGGAGAAAAGCGATGACAAACCTAGACAGCATCTTAAAAAAGCAGAGACATCACCTCGCTGACAAAGGTCCTTATAGTTAAAGCTATGGTTTTCCCAGTAGTGATGTATGGAAGTGAGAGCTGGACCATAAAGAAGGCTGATCACCAAAGAATTGATGCTTTTGAATTATGAGACTCTTGAGAGTCCCATGGACTGCAAAAAGATCAAACCTCTCCATTCTTAAGGAAATCAGCCCTGAGTGCTCGCTGGAAGGACAGATCCTGAAGCTGAGGTTCCAATACTTTGGCCACCTCATGAGAAGAGAAGACTCCCTGGAAAAGATCCTAATGCTGGGAAAGATTGAGGGCACAAGGAGAAGGGGACGACAGAGGACGAGATGGTTGGACAATGTTCTTGAAGCTACCAGCATGAGTTTGACCAAACTGCGGGAGGCAGTGGAAGACAGTGCCTGGTGGAGTGCCTGGTGTGCTCTGGTCCATGGGGTCACAAAGAGTTGGACATGACTAAACAACTAAACAACAACAACCTTAGCAAAGGATGCATCTATTTCAAATGAAGAAATAAGGGGGGGGGGGGTATGAAGAACAAAAGCCTCACGGAATGCAGCGGCTGAAGCTCTACTTGCCCAGTAAACACTGCAGTGAGGCACAAATCATCAGCGTCAATAGCAGATGGCCAGGATGATTGAAAGGCAACATCACATGACTGACAGACGGGCATGGTTTGTAAAGAAAAAGAAAACAAAATGGCCTCGTGGGCCATTTGAAAGGTCAAGGGGCAGTCCTAATTAGGCTGAGGGGCCAGCTCTTCCCTAGCCCAGACGGTGTGGTACATCTGGAGGTTGTCACACCTTGAGCTAGCCAGTGTGAATGGTGGGGGGAATTCCTTCCTCACCTACCCCTCATTCCCAAATGAAGAGAAGCAGGTACTCTTTTCTCCCTCCAGGTATCATTTTTTTATTCATTTCCATTCAGCCAATCATACAGGAGGACAAAAACAACTGGAAAGCCAAAGGAGCAAGTTCAAAGAAGATGACATGCGAGCAAGTAATGCGGTGGAAGCGTTGTTTCATGCTGAGCTGATGCTCGTGGTCCATTAGAAGAGGACATTCTTCAGCAGGAGCCCAGAGAGGGCCAGGAGGAGCGATGCATAAGGTGAAGGGGCCTTGTCACACACAATTTCATTGACTACTCCCGTAAATTGACCAGTTGCAGACTTCCCTAACTGGTTTTTCAAAGACTCACAAATAGCCTTCTTCTCACACTTCTTTTCGACCTGGAACGCCCCTGGATGTAGAATAGAAAGATGGGTTATCCACAGAATCAATGTTCCAAGCCATTATGGCCCAGACAATACATTTCCATGCCATTGGCATCCATTCTTTTCAGTAGCATGCTCAAGGAGGCGAACAAAATCAGAGCCACATGAAATAATCACAAGAACACGTCTTATTTTACTCGCAGCAAGATATGACGGTGTTCGTGTGAATTTATTGCAAAGGCTCCTTGGGATGTTTCTAAGAACAGGGACACACAGGGCCAGTCCAAGACATGGTGGCACCTGAGGCAAACCACAAAATGGCAGTAGCGTCCCCATTCCCCCCCCCCCAGTCAGGGAAGAAGGTGTGAGAGAAGATCTACATCAGGAACAAGAGCAGGAGGAAACCAGCAGTGCCTCCTATTCGCCAACGGGCATCTGCAGAGGCGGCATTGGGAGGGGGCTGCCGGGGAGACGGTAAAACCAGCCTCCAAGAAACACACCACCGTGGTGGCAACAGCAGATGATGCATTCCTTAGAGGCCAGGTCTGCTGCCCATGTGGAGTCTGCTGCCTGAGGCTGTCACTTCACCTTGCCTCATGGGTGAGCCGGCCCTGAAAATGTACTACATCACAACTTTGAGACTGGGTTGGGTGTTTCTGTCATATTGCTGCTGGTTATGGGTTTTTCAAAATCAATCTTATTTTTATTGAAAGAACAGAAAAAGGATCCCACTAGATGAAGCCAAAGTCCTTCCTTCTGTTCATACCATGGCCAATCAGATTCCTACGGGCAGACCAGAAGCAAGATATGGATGCAACAGCACTTTCCCAACATGTTTTCCTCAGCAGCTGATATTCAGATGCATGCTGTCTCTGACACTGGAGGTACTAGATATATGTCATATCTAATAGCCGTGGACAGCTGGGTGCACAATGCATTTTCTTAATCCCCCTTTAAATGGGGCAGCTGTCCCAGTGGTAGCCATTACTGCATAATGGAAGCAAATCCCAGAATTTAACTAAGGACTGTGCAACTTTCCCGTACGGGGCAAATTTAAGATGTGCACTGTTGTTTTGGGATTTGAAATTGATGGTGCATTGTGCATTAAGACATCTTACTGGAAGCAAGTTTGAGAAGGGTTGACCCTAAAGGTTGCTAATAAATATCCCATAAAAGGATCCTTAAGTGCATTACAGTACTTTCTTTGTGGTCATGGGGTGGGGAAAATGTTTCCACATCAATTCCAGCTATTAATGGCTGTGGATCACTCCCCATTCACAGGTGCCAGTTCCTTTTTGTGTGTTTGTGTGGAATGAGTCTGCAGTTGGGGAGACTGATTGCAAACGTGACTAAGGGGAAGGGGGATCTTTTTCTCTTTCTTGTCTTTTCTTTTCGTTTAAGTGTCATTCAAGCTGTCAGCAGCAAAAGGCAGAGTTCTGTGGGAAAGCAGAACGACTGTAGCATTAGCCAAATCTTTACTCCTTCACCGCCAATTGGGGGGAGGGGGGAATGGTAAGAATGATCATGATAGCGGCAATGAAAGGAGGAAAGAAGCTGAGAATGTTATTTGCCCAGGGATGGAAAGAAGAAAGAACGCCATCGAAAGAAGAATGGATAATGATGGACTATGTGGAAATGGCAAGGCTAACTGGGAAGATCAGGCACCAAGAGGATAATAAATTCGACAAAGAATGGCATAACTTTATAGAATATGTTAAGGAACACTGTAAACATTTAAAAAGGTTAGCAGGAGTGATATGGCACTTGTAATTTAAAACGACAAAGGATAAAATTGATGTGTAATAATTTAGATAAATGTAATTAGATGCAGTAAAAAAGAAATATAAATTTTGGAAGCCAAGGGAGAGGTGGGGGGAAGTCCGGGGGTTCAGGGAACCCCATAAATGTACTGATATGGATTGTGGTTTAATGTAAACGTGTATGTGTGTGTGTGTAAAATTGTTTTAAAACTTTGAAAATAAAAAATTTAAACTGAAAAGAAAAAGAAAAAGGAAGGAGGGAAGAAGCCCCCACTGCAATTATAAGTCCCTTCCTCTCTCTCTCCAAATTCTTCTTGCATTTGAAAAGTTTGCTCTGGAATTTTCCTCTTCCCCCAGGAAAGGGCTGTAATTCAAAAATAAAATTGGACATGTCTTTGAAGCAAAACGCAGGTGAGCCAAACTTGAATCCATATATGTCAGTGCCCTTCCAGACATTGGTGGACTCACCACACAGTTGTCCTTTCTTCACTGGTGGGGAAGGTGTGGCCTTACAGGTATTGTTGGGGCTCCATCTCCCATCAGCCTCAGCCAGCATGGTTGAGGGTCAGGGGTGCTGGGTGTTGGAATTCAGGAACATCTGAATGACCATACATTTCCCGCATTCAACCATCGCTCCACCCACTAGGCTACTTCATAGATTCCCGAGGATAATGCACAGCACAGCATTACCATTGGCTGAGAAAGACTTAGGCTCCCTCTCACTTACCACCGACTTCAGTCACTAAACGTTGGCAGACCTCATTCTTATCTTCACAAGTCACCTTTCGTCCAGAGCAAGTTTTAGCGTTACTGCTGCATACTTCACATTCCAAAGAACTAGCTGGGGAAAGGGAATAAAAAGGGTGTGTGTAAAATAAAGCCAGAAATGATAACACAACTGAGCAATGAACTGCCTTTTGATGGGAGATGAGGGATGGCATTATGCTGTGCCTTCTAAACCATTCGCATATTTTTGTTCTTTCCCCTTTTCTCACCACTAGGAATAAAGTAGGGGAAGTCTTTAATTTGCCCTAAAATATAATATAATCCTGTATGGTAATCATACTATGGGATTACTATAGTAATCCCAGCCCTCGTCCAGGAAAACAACCCAGTACATACATTATTATGTATGTGCATAATACAAACATACATTATTATGGCAGACATTATGATGCCCTAAAATTTCCCTCCCCCCCCCTTCCCATTGGGAAGAACAACAGAACAGAAATCCACCCCAGCACCTAGCCAAGCGAGGTCATCTGGGGCTGCTGACTTGCATCTAGGAAATAACTACCCGTATTTTTCGCTCCATTGGACAGGGAGAGATTGTGAGGGGCTAAAAAGGAAGCCAAAGCAGCCAGCGGGATCCATCCCGCTCGCCGCCTTGGCTTGTTCCATAGCCGCGCACAACCCCTCCAGCAGGGAGAGGTTGTGCGCAGCCTGTATGCTGCTCTTTGGGGCTGGGGGGGGAGATTTTTTTATTGATTTCCCCGTCTAAAACCTAGGTGCGCCCTATGGTCCAGTGCGCCCTATGGTGCGAAAAATACGGTAAGTGTCTACTCAGAAGAAAGCTGCACTGAGTTCAGTGGGTCTGGCTCCCAAGTAAGGGTGTGTGGGGCTATAGTGTTTTATCTAGGGAGCCAGGGCTCCTCTGGATGACAAGATCTTTTTGCACCAGGTCAGTGAGGACCACTTACTTTTTAAAATTCTCCCATATATTACTTCTTGGGGTGCTGCTGCCCCCCGCCCCCCTTGACTAACCCATGGGGGGGGCACAGGAAGAAAACAAGGTTGGAAGGGGGTCACTGTCGGAAAAAGGTTGGGAAACACTGGGATAGATGATCCTAGTTGTTCCCTCCAACTCTACAATTCTCTTTTTTTATTGTGGGGGGTGGAGATCCACAGGGTCAAATTTTGAAGGCTAGCTCAAGGCTCTTGTAAAGTTCAAATTGGGCTGGTTCTCATGAAAATGAACTGGATATCTCTCCAGTCTCTAATTACCTCCAGCAAGAAGCACAGAAAAGAGGAGAAGTCCCAGGGCAGCCTGCATGGTGATGGAAAGTCTCTGTTTGAGGAAAGATGTTCCCTGGACCAAAATGTCTGCAAAAGAAAATGAGACGCAAAAGACATTCAGTGGGGAAGCAGGCACATTCCTAAGGAAGGAAGTTGGAGATGTCGCTGAAAAGCACCAGAAAAACCCTGAATGGCTACAAAGTCCTTATGCTGGCTGATAAATGTCCACCTTTCCTCAGATATAATTCCTGATCCCTGATCTTCCAGAATTGGAAATCCTACTCAGAGGTTCCTCACTATGGAAAACAATGTTCCGCCTGGCCTTTGGTTTGGACTCAGTCTAACCCTTATGTTTCCCTCCCCTTATGGTTTTGATCTATGGGCTACTTTTAAAATGAGGCTGCATTTTAAATTGTATTTTAACCTGTATTTTTTTAACCTGGTTTTTTTCCTCCTATTATGTTTTTACTGTAATTTTACTGGTGTTAGCCGCTCTGAGCCTGGTCTGGCCGTGGAGGGCAGGGTATAAATAAAATTTATTATTAATTTAGTAGTAGTAGTAGTAGTAGTAGTAGTAGTAGTAGAGAATCATAGAATTGTAGAATTTGAAGGAACCCCTCAGGTCATCTAGTCCAACCCCCTGCAAATCAGGAATCTCATCTAAAGCATCCACGACAGATGGCCCCCCAACCTCTGCTTAAAAACCTCCATGGAAGGAGATGCAAAACAAGTAGAAATAAACTGAATAAGTCTGCACATTGTTTTTTGTGCTTTCAGTAATGGTGAAGGTGACATGTTTCAGAAGCAAGCAAATTCCTGTTAAGTTTAGGTTCCTGCATCAGAGGAGGGTTGGACTAGATGACCATTGGGGTCTCTTCCAGTTCTACGATTCTATGATTCTATGAACTTTCTGGAATGGGGGGCATTTTTCATTCTGTTCTGGAACAATGAATATCAAGGATATATCAAGCAGTATGTTTTTGAGCTAATGAAAGTACCTCTCGTTTGCGTAGAGTTTATGACAGTGTGGGTAAAAAAATGAATCGGTTTTACTGTGTGTGTTTGTGTGTGTGTGTGTGTGTGTGTGTGTGTGTGTGTACATGTAAGGCTGTTATCAAGCTGCAGTTCACAGGGCCACCAGTAGGTGGCCCACTTCAGTGTGATGACAGAACAGCAGACAAGTAGGCAAGAAAGTCATGGCGGTGGCAGACGGCCTAGGCAAGCTGTTCAGGGAGTGGTTGCCAAACCACTGTGTGAAACACTGCAGTGAGGTTTAATGGAGGGGGGGAGGCTCTCCAGAAAGCCGTTAGTTAATTAAAATAAGAGGAAGCTTATTCCGTGTGTGTGAATGTGTGTCGAAAGTAGTCTACTGTACAAAGGCAAAAAACAACAACCCATTTGTTGCTCTGGCTACTTTTGCCTCTGCCACACCCATCACTGATATGTGGCCCAAGGGAGGCTGCCCAGGAGAGATTGCAGCCCTTGGGTGCAAAAAGCTTCCCTAGGCCTTGCCTAGCCTTGCTAGAGACAGAACTGAGGTCTAAGGAGCCCATCAACTCTGGACTGCTGTGATTTGTGCCCCTCGGCTACCAGCTGTGGCTACATCCATAACACATGAAGGTCTAGGTCTGCTATACCTACCTCTCTCCAGAGCCAACTCCTAGGGGCCGAGGTCCCTTCAGCCCCCCCCCCAAAAAAAATATTTGACAGGGCCGTCCTCCCTCAAAGTTGATAGGTATTGCCATTCAAATGGTATGCGCATGCTGCATCATGTGATTGATTGTGCGAGGTGAGCCTTACCTGCCCCCCATATTTTATTCAAGTTGCCACCCATGCTCCAAATTCTACACTGGATCTCAGACTGGGAAACCTGTGACCCTCTAGAACAGGGTTTCTCAAACTTGGGTCTCCAGCTGGTTTTGAACTACAGTTCCCATCATCCCTGACCACCGGTCCTGCTAGCTAGGGATGATGGGAGTTGTAGTCCAAAAACAGCTGGAGACCTAAGTTTGGGAAACTCAGCTCTAGAGGATGTTGGACTCCAGTTCCCAGCATCCCCTCCCATCACAGCCAATCATCAGGGAGGATGACTTCCCAAGCTCTGCACAAGGTTCTGTCCAAGCAACCTTGGTTTTCGCTCTCTCCTACTCCCTTCTAGAGGCCACCATTCATTTATGAAAGGGGAGATGCCCAGTTTTGCCAGTGTGTGGCTATCCTAAGCCAGAGGTTTGCTTGATTGTTTTTATTTGTATAACCCCTGTTTCCTCCAAAGAGTTCAAGGTTGTGATCATTCAGGGGCACCTCCCAAGTCCTACTGCAATGCTCTAACTGCTACAATACGCTGCTCCTCAAACTGTGGTCTTCCAAGCTTTGGTTCAGGCAGTGCACAAAAAAAGGCTGCCGAACAGCCCATAATATCTCTGCCCTGTCCTGCCTTCCTAGAACTTGGCTCACAAACACACCCACATCCGTCGCATTAGAAAGGTATTGAAGTATGGATCCTGCATGTTCTTCCATCTGTAGGATAAAAGTAGTTTATTAAATAGCCTGCTGAGACCCCCAACAATTTTCAGGAGGTCCGTCAGGGTGGGAGAGCTTTAGCACTATTGTCCTAAACCTCCCCCCCCCTCTCCCCAGTATACAGCTTTCCCATAAATACATTTTTGAAATGTATAAATATTCAAAAATGTTGTTTCTATTGATGAATGCTGCTTGTGCCTTCACTGCTGTCTTCCTTGTTTTCTGATTACCAGCTCTGTCTGAGAAGGGGCTTCGCAGAACTATTTCACCCTTGTCTGCAAGTCTCCTGCATGGTTGGTGTTTTTGCCTATCCCTGCGGGTTCATTAGGGAAGTTAGTTAATTCACTTTAAAAAATAATAATAACAACAACACATGAATCCTTTTCCTTCAAGGAGCTCAAGATAACAGCATGTGTGGTTTCTCTCCCCCGTCCAATTTATCCTCACAAAAACCCTGCAAAATAGGTTGTGGTGAGAGATAGTGACTAGCCCAGAGGGCAGCCACAGTTGAGGTGAATGAGGGAGTGGGGAACCCCGGTCTCTAGCCCCCCCCAGCCACGCCCCAGCTGCAATGCTCCCACCTCAGTCAGACACCTCTTTCTGCGTAATGGGTAAAATAGCTCTTCCCTCCCTCACTCTCAACTTTTATCCAGGGATCAATCAGTAAAGAAGAGGCCTGGATGGGAGAGGAAGGGCCTTGTGTGGGATTGTTTAGAAGAGACCAGAAGGGTCAGGCTCCCCAAGAGTCAAACGCTGAGATGCAGCAGGAGGCCAAAGTCGTGTGTTGAAATGATGTCACTCGCGGATTTCGAACCTCGGATTTGTGTTGCCCCAGAAATCGTGCCCCCCCCCCCAAGTCTGGTCAGACACTCGTAAGGTTCCTACACAGTGGTACCTCGGGTTAAGAACTTAATCCGTTCTGGAGTTCCGTACTTAACCTGAAACTGTTCTTAACCTGAAGCACCACTTTAGCTAATGGGGCCTCCAGCTGCCGCTGCGCCGCCGGAGCCCGATTTCTGTTCTCATCCTGAAGCAAAGTTCTTAACCCGAGGTACTATTTCTGGGTTAGCGGAGTCTGTAACCTGAAGTGTATGTAACCCGAGGTACCACTGTATAAATACGGTTATGAATTAAAACTCTCTGTATTTGGAAGTTCCCTAATATGGTTGCAAGCAGCAAATTTGTCTCCTCTCTCCCCCCAGCCGCTCGCCTTTGATGTCTCATTTTCTTCCTCTCTCACAAACAGCCAATCAAGCCACAGACTCCATTCCAATTATCATTCAGAAACTCACGGAATGTTTCGCATCCTGTACCTTTTCCGAGGCCAGTCTTCTGTGCGAGATTGTTTCATTTTCTCCTCGTGCACAGAGACTGCTGGAAACTTAACAGCATTTTTTTAATAGAACGAACTCCCAACTGTGCATGATGAGCAACGGGGAGCAGGCAACTCCCCAATGCCAGCCTGTAAAACAATGTTCATCTCCCCCTTTAAAAAGCAACAGCATTCACTTGGAGCCAAATGAAGCATCTCCCTTTTTTTTCTTGCAAACCAAATGCAAAAGCCTCCAACTGCCTTTGGATAGGAAACTGCCTCATGTTGAGCCAGACCTTTGGTCCACCTAGATCAGTGTTGTCTACACAGACTGGCCGCAGCTCCCCAGGGTTTGGGGCAACCGTGAATTGATTTATCAGCAGAGGCAAAGTATTTTAAGTATTTGATTATCCAGCAGAGGAGATGCCCAGGATTGAACCTGGGACTTTGGGGCATACAAAGCAGATGCTCTGTTACTCAGCCGCAACCACTTTGTTGTGAGCTTTGATGGGGGGAAAATGTATCTCCCCATTCATGGAATCATAGAATCTTAGACCTGGAAGGGACCCAAGGGGCATCTAGTCCAACCCCCTGCAATGCAGGAATCTCAGCTAAAGCATCCATGACAGATGGCCACCCAACCTCTGCTTAAAAACCTCCAAGGAAGGAGAGTCCTTTCTTTCCAGCCCCACCCAAACAGCTGGGGCATGTTCAGTAGCTAGCAGGTGCCAGTCAACAAGCTATACCAGAGACCAAGCTAATATGTTTTCACTCAACACATCTCCTCTGCTGTTCCTGCTTTCATATATTAGCAGGGAGATGCTCATCAATTTGCTAATTGGAAAGTGCTACAGCTTGCTTATTCCTATGCTGGATGAGAGGGCAATCTGGAGAGGAAGATAAGTTTTAATGGTAGCATGTGGTGAATTTCCAGGGATAATGGAAGGCTTGGAAGCCAGTCACCCCACCTTAGGCCCTAAAGTCTTCCATGCCAAGCAGTCGAAAGTACTCACCAGCAGCTATGAAGGAGGCAGAGGCAATTTCAAACGTTGTCCAGAGCTGGGAGCTGAGCTTCTTTGGAATCCTTGATTACACCAAGGTCTCCTCCCACTGTCTGAGGCAGCTGAGAATGTTTTGCAGAATAAAAGAGAGAAGTATTTTTCTTCCCCAGAAAGGGGGAGGAGCAACACACCAGCTGCTCCGCCCTCCACCCTGCCCCTGCTCCCCATCAAATTGACTCGGGCCAAATGAGGGCGGTATCAATGAAGCTTCTCCAAAAAAGGCCCAAGTGAGGAAGCTGTGTGTTCCTCTATTCGGGTGAGATGCTAAGCAACTCCAGGAAACCTCAAGGTTTGGACACAGCAGAGGAAACGTTGGGAGACACGCAAAAGCAATGTCCACCCTCCCCAGCCTAGACCCAGCTTGGGGTCCTTTTCAAAATGCCGGTGCCGAGGCTGCAGCATTTTTATTTATAATATTTTGGTTCTGCAGTTCATGAGAGAAAGAGCCTCCCACTTCGCCGCCGCTTGCTGCTAAATGCAAAAGGCTTCCTGAAGTGGTCTGTTTTCAAATTGTTTTTGGCACTGGCCACAGTACTGCGTGCCAATTCAATTTAGCTAAAACCTTGGGTTGTTTTTAAAGCAACTGTCTGTCTACCTGACCTCCTCGTCTGGGGGGGGGGGGGGAGTGATTTATTCCTCCAGAGCCCACCAGGATTGATGGTGGATAGGCAAGTGTGTATTACTAGATACAGCAATAATGCACTCTGCCGCTTCCTTTATTGGCTGTGTCTTGCAGAGAGAGAAAATTGTTGCACGCACACCAGTCTGTGAGGTCTGAGAGGCTCCGGGGCGGGGCGGGGCGGTGCTTACCCAGCTGTCTGCTTTCCTTGGAATGAAGATGAATAGAGATTGTGGTATCTTGAGGATATATGGTTCTATTCACACATACAGTGGTACCTTGGGTTACATACGCTTCAGGTTACATACGCTTCAGGTTACAGACTCCGCTAACCCAGAAATAGTACCTTGGGTTAAGAACTTTGCTTCAGGATGAGAACAGAAATCATGCTCCGGCGGTGCAGCAGCAGCAGGAGGAGGCCCCATTAGCTAAAGTGGTGCTTCAGGTTAAGAACAGACCTCAGGAATGAATTAAGTACTTAACCCGAGGTACCACTGTATAGATAACGTGTGTTACATGCCACTCCAATCTCCGAGTGGTGCAAGATTCCAGGGGTCCCACGCACTTGCCTAGAGTTCGTGTTTCCTTTTGGGAATGAGGCACAACAGAGACTGTGGTGTCTTTCTAATATATGCTTTGTTCATGCATATATACAACCTGAGCCTGTGACTGGGAGGCTCGCAGCATTAAACACTCCAAAAAGTTCCTGTTTCTCCAATTGCTGCAGCCTTGGAACCAAAAAGAAATCCGCTGTCGTTCTCTCTCCCTCACTGGCTTGCCGCATTTTACCAACTGCAACCTTCTTCCCCTAAGTCATATAACCACCACTGCAAACCCAACCCTCAAAACTCTGGCATTGCCTTCTGGCTGACTTACTTTCAGTTGAAGGAGAGGCTCACACCCATCTGCTGTCTGGCACCAAGTCTTTACTTTGTTAATGACCCATTACCTTCCTTTTGATCACTTAATGGCTCTTCTCCCAGGCGATTTCCTGAACACAGGAAGTTGGTCTGCCTTATATTTTAACACACACAAAAATCCCTGTATGGCACTCAGGTTAAGATTCCAAGAATTGATTAAATTAAAACTACTGGATGCAAGAATTTGGGGGTCGGGTCTGGCACTCCCAAACTCATAACATAAGCGTAGGATGGAGGGGCTCATAGCATTAACAGTCCTCCCCGTTAAGTTCCCGGGGAAGCACCAAACTCAGCTTTTGAACCCAGCACAGAACAGACATGTCTCTGTGTACCTCTGTTTCCCTCATTTCAAGGAAACCAAATCCTGGGTAAATGCCTGGAACTCCTGGGATCTCACATCACTTTGAGGTTGGGGCAGTGTGCAACACTATCTTAGTGTGCATTGAGAGCAGAGATAATAGGTTTGAGCCAAGAGAGTGAGGATGCATGATAAGGCAAAATGACCTGATAATCAACCAGAGATAGAAGGACTGTTGGGGGGAAATGTCTTTGTACAAGATAAGAGAGAACTGACTAAACTGACAGATGTCAGCTAGAGCAAAAATTGTGAAACCAACCAACCAAATGAAGGATGTTCTTGTGTAATGGAGTATCCATGAGTACACTGAGTTTAGGCAAGAAGCCTGTCTATTTATTTTTTTCATTATTTATATTTACTAATTGTTTTTATTAGCAAGTGCATAAAGTCAAAGGGATGTGTGTTAAGATGAAAATGAGAAGACATATGGCATTACTTAATGCAATGCCCACTATATGCAGACCCAAGAAATCAATTTATAAAACTCCTTATATACATAATTTTCATTAGATTTTCTGTTTTACAATTTCAAATTAACATTTTATGTCCTTAAGATATCAATGACTTCTCTTTCCATGGTTCATTTTGCATATCTTACATTCCCTGCATATTTCACAAAAACTATTCCAATTGGTTTTCCATTATTACATCCATCAAAGATTACTGACACTGTTGAATTTATCTTAATGCTGCCAGCATTTTCAGCTGCACACAGTTATTTTCCATAGACTCAAAAAATGTTTTCCAGTCTTCTTTAAACATATGTTTGCTCTCTTATTCTATATGTGAAGTCTGCAAGTTGTGCATATTTTGTCAACTTAAGTTGCCAATCTTCTTTAGTTGGGACCTCGCTCACTTTCCATTTTTGGGCTAACAAAACATGGGCCGCAGTTGTTGCATACATAAATAACCTTTTCTGACACCTGCAGATTTCAGTCTGAAATCCCCAGTTTATAAAACTTCTGTTCATGAAGGAAATCAGTTTAACCAGGGTGGAGGAGAGGGTAACACAGCAGCAGTGCTCCTATTGGGTATTACAGATGCCAAGCAGGAATATATGGGGCAAGGTGGACTTTTTCTCACCTACTGCTTGAGGTCTATCACATGGGGTCATGAAGGGACCCAGCCTACTCCCCATTCCTGACTGAGTGAGGGGAAAGGTGGTGGATCTTTGCCCCTCGAGGCTTTTTGCAACATGCATCCAGAATTGCAGCTGGCAGAACTTGAGCATGTAATTCAATTAACACATTGCTTAATGAAACCAATAAGTAGAACCTACAGGGAAATTTAAAGAACATTGTCAAGTTCAAACCCCTCCAGAGCAACCAATATTTTCATTGCTTCTCCCCACCCTCCCCACCAAATACAGTTTTGATCTGTCTTCCAGTGCTCATCCTTATATTATAGCACATTTTCAATAAGCACTGATTTGGCAGGATAGCAGTTCTGTTAATGTACTTCAACTGAGCACAATGTACTCTTCTCTTAATTGAAGGTTATTCAGTCTCTGAATGCAATAAAAGCTGGAGGGATTCCAAATGGAAAAGAATATAATTTGCAGAGCAATCTAGTCTGTGCCATTTCCAAAGCATTTACAGCAACAGGGAGGAATCTGTAGCCCTCCAGACACAGCTAGACCACAACTCATTCCTGACCATTGGCAATACTGGCCAGGACTGATGGGAGCTGAAGTCCAACTACATTGGGAGGACCACAGGTTCTCCATCCCTGATTTATGGTAACACCATCAGTCCCTCAAACTGCAGCTTCATACAGCATTTGTTGAGATGGATTGGTTTTTCTCCCATGTCAGTTTTGCATGACTTCATTCATAAGTCTGTTCCACCCTGTTTCCATATTAATCTGACTTTTAAAAATTAATCAGTACCAAAAAAAAATCATATTTGCTTCTGCATTTAAATTAGGCATGAGAACTAGCCACAAATCCCAGTTTTGAAAAATTGAGCTTTATACACCCTTGTTCACCATAATTGAGGTTGATGTGTCCATACCTTAGATAGATAGATGATAAATAGATAGATAGATAGATAGATAGGCGGACGGGCGAAATTTTTAGGCCTAGTAGATGCTCCTGAGTGAACATTTTTGCAAAACCCATTTCCCCTGATATAATGCATGTCTGCACATGATCTTCCCTTAACAGGTGCATTCTTATGCACACTTTACCATGGCATATGCATTTTTATCCACATGTACACACCACATTTCAAAATTCAGGGAAACGTGAATTTTGGATAGCTGTGTTTCAGTTCTCCCATTGTTTCAGAATTTAAAAGCATGAAGGATGGAACAAAATGAGAGAAAAGAGCAATGTATCACAGTGAAAGTCAAACACCCAACAAAACAGCACCAAAACCACAGCATCAATGGGCAGCAAAATCATCACAGTGTCAATATAGACAGGTGGGGGGAAATGGACCCAGAGAAGGTCACAGGAAAACAACAAGGAGGCCTTTATTCACTGCTAAATCACGATGAAGGCTTATTTACAAGAGAACTTTGATCAGCAGAAATCCAAAAGTAGCCAAGATGAAAGACCCAGAAGAAGGAGCAGCCTTGTTGTTGCAGTTAATCCTCGAATCTACACTGCTAGCCTGAGGTATAGTGTCCTTTGGAAGCTGACAGGTGGCGGTGCAGCCCTTACGAATGAAATGCACAATGTTCCCTCCTGCACATGAAAAACAAAGGGTAAAGGTGAGAGGAGGAGTCACTGCTCCCAGTACCATATGCAGTTCCTCCTATAAGTTGATCTCTTGGCCCCTCCCTGCTCTGGGCACACAGCTCATACGAAACTTTGACCTGTTCGCCATCCTGGACTGGCTGATGATCTCTCTTACCCACCTATTGTCGCATTCCTTGAAAGGACAAAACAGAGGTATTGATCAGCCCTGCATGTCTCCTTCTTTCCGGTGCAGCTGATGCCGGTGGCACCGCAAGTCTCACATTGCAAAACAGGAAAGGCCTCTGGAGGAAGGGAGAAAAAAGGTTTCACAAGGGGAAAGGAGATGGGAAAGTAGGCAAATGCCGCTTGAAATTCACCTGTGTGCCACTTGTGGCTGTTTTTGCAGAACCCAGGGCTCAGTAGATTCTATGCTGAAACCAAAACAAAATTCAGTAACGGGCCATTCGTATGCAGTAAACGAAATACATTTGGCAAATTTGCACCATTCCTTTGTAATACTTTAATTTACTAATGAAAGTTCCAGTACTGTTTTGAGTACTTTTCTGACATGGCTCTTTATTGAGAAGAGCAATGAACTATGCAGAGCAATGAAGGCCTCATAGGAACTGTTATTGAGGCTCTCCTGTGGGATTTTATGGGATTTCACCTAGAGGGGAACAAATCTATTTCTGATTAATGACTATTACATGCTTTAAGCCAAAATTCCATTCTATTTCTGCATTACTGGTAACTTGTAATTTCAATATGCATTTTGTAGGGTTGGTCTGATGTTTTTAAGAAAAGAATTAAAGGGATGGGTTATTATTTTCTTTTCTCCCCTGCCCGCCTTTTGACATTCTCATGAATGGTTGGTGAATTTTAGTCCTCTCCTGGAGAATGGCTTCTCCAATGATGTCACCTGTGAACCTGGGGCACAACAACAGAATTGCTTTTAATACTGTTTTAGATTTTTTTGAACATTTTAAAAAATGAAATCACTTTTATTTGATGCGCTCCTGGGTGAGTCACGTGACCCGTGCTTCACTCACCGCCGCCCCCAGTACTTTTTCAGGGTGATAGCACACGAGATCGTGATACCCCAAATAGCTGCCATAATCTTGTGTGACGCGGGTGGCACTGTGGGTTAAATCACAGAACCTAGGACTTGCCGATCGGAAGGTCGGCGGTTCGAATCCCCACGACGGGGTGAGCTCCCGTTGCTTGGTCCCTGCTCCTGCCAACCTAGCAGTTCGAAAACACCTCAAAGTGCAAGTAGATAAATATGTACCGCTCCGGCGGGAAGGTAAACGGCGTTTCCGTGTGCTGCTCTGGTTCGCCAGAAGTGGCTTAGTCATGCTGGCCACATGACTCGGAAGCTGTATGCCGGCTGCCTTGGCCAATAAAGCGAGATGAGTGCCGCAACCCCAGAGTCGGCCACAACTGGACCTAATGGTCAGGGGTCCCTTTACCTTTACCTTTACCTTTAATCTCGTGTGAAAAAGCAGGATGTCCCTTTTTTATGGAGCACTTTGCAGGTATACAATAGTTTGGGCCCCTGACAGCTACTAGCTCTCATTTCCTGAGCCTATTGCTTCCTTCATCCACTAACATGAACATTGTTCATCATGAGGTGACTCAAAACTGGGCAACTCCCCCCCCCCTCCACAAAATACAATATCACCACACTTAAATAGTATGCAGAATCTGGTGAGACCTTTTTGGCTCGGCTCAGCAAGTCAACATTTCGAAGTGCAAAGAACTTCATCATGACAATGAAATAAAATTGACTTAAGTATTGATCTTAAATGGTTCACCGGGAAACAGCAAGCCATTGGGAAAGATGCCAAAATCTCTCCCTAAATATCCATGACTGGAGTGCTCTCGGGAAATACTAACTGCCATTAAAACTGACAGCTGTCCGTCAAAGCAAAATGTGCACCCCCACCCTTGACTCCTACCTCCTCTAGCCATCACTTCAGGTCAGTGAATTTCCCTGGTCAATTTGGTTTCGTTTTTTTTAAATGAGGTGGCAGAGATAATATTTAATTAGGGGTTTAAAACATCACTTGGAGGAACAAATGTACAGTGGTACCTCTGGATACGAATGGGATCCATTCCGGAGCCCCATTCGCATCCAGAAGCAAACATAACTAGCGACAGCACGTCTGCGCATGCGCGCGTCGCTTTTCGCCGCTTCTGCGCAAGCGAGTGACATCATTTTGAGCGTCTGCGCATGCGTGAGTGGCGAAACCTGGAAGTAACATACTCCGTTACTTCCGGGTTGCCGCGGAGTGCAACTCGAACGCGCTCAACATGAAGCATATTCAACCCGAGGTATGACTGTACAGATAGGGCTGTAGAGCCTTGGCATTAAGGCCAGGCAGTAGGAAACACACACACAATAATAATCATAATCATAATAAAATTTTATTTATATCCCACCCTCCCCAGCCGAAGCCGGGCTCAGGGCAGCTAACACAGCCTTCTCTTTGCTTTTTTCATTGGGATCCTTCTATATTAGGCACCACATCCAAGACCAGATGTGTGGCCTGATAAATGTAGCTGGCTTAGCAACAAGGGAGCAGAGAGAAAACGTTGCCAGCCTCCAGGGCAACACTGGCATTAGAGCTCAGCCCCTGAGCTTACTTTGAACGGTCTTCACAACATGGACAATTGCAGGGCAGGAAGTTCTCTTACACAAGACAGGTTGACTAGGTACCTTCCGGTTCTGCATTTGCCTTAAGCAAGCAGATGTTCTCCTCCTTGTAGGTTCTTATTTAAATCTATCATCCTTCCTCCCCAAGGAGCCGAGGGTGTCAAACATATTTTTTATATTTTTTTAAAAAACACAAATGACAAATTTTAAAATTCTGAAAACTAGCACCGCATTTAGTCCAGACAAATCCCAGATCCCTGAACCAAATCAGGATAATTTGGGCTGATTCCATCCCGGACACAACATCCACCTGGAATATCCCAGAGCTATCAAAATAGGGGGAATCCAGGGCCAGCCCACCCAGGAGGCAAGGTGAGATGACTGGCTCAGGCTGCAGGATTCAAAAGGACAGCAGATCGCAGTGCAGATCTTTATTCCACCCTTCTGATGTAGATCTTCTTCCCTCACCCTTCTTCTCTGGGGGGGGACGCCATTTTGTGGTTTTCCTCAAGTGTCAAAACGTATTGGGCCAGCCCAAGAAACATCTTGGGCTGGCAAATTGGGGGTGCCTTGCACAGCCTTATTAAAATTGTCTGGAAAAAAATTAAGAAGAACCATTGCTTACAAATTTAAATGTTGCTAGGAATGGCATCCTTCAGCCGTCTTGGAGAATATGCTTTAATTCTTTGCATCGAAAAGCCTCCCTGTACGATGCTAGCTTGGATCTGCTTCTGCTGAACTGTTCATAGCAGAACAACCCAAATCCCAAGATAGTTTTGAGTTTACCTGTCGCTAGAAGCACAGAGGAGGAGAAGAAGAAGAGTCTCATAAGAGTCAGCATGATGATGAATGGTGCACCCTATGAATGCTATTGCAAAAAAAAATTTTGAAGACATTATCTCCCTCTCTTACCCAACAGTCTCTCTTTCTGCAGTGGAGCAATTCTCTTACTAGAAAAAGTATGCAGCAATGCTCTAAGAGAAAACAGGAACCTTAAATGAAATCCTTTAAAAACGGAACTAAGAGTAATTTCAAGATGCTTTGGCTGGAGCTGGAGTAGATGAAAGGATGATTTAATCATAGAGTTGTAGAGTTGGAAGGGGCTATGAGTGTCATCTAGTCCAACCCCCTACAATGCAGGAATCTTTTACCCAACGTGGAGCTCGAACCCACAACCCTGAGATTAAGAGTCCCATGCGCTGCCAACTGAGCTATCCCCGGAGCCTGTGTGGTTCACTTTTGTTCTCCCTCTCCTCTTTTGAGGGCTACAGGCACAGCAGCTTTGGGAAACCTGTGACACTCCGGCTGCCATTGGGTTCTTGCTCCCATCATCCATGACCACTGAACCTGCTGACCGAGGCTAATGGGAGTCAAACAACATCTGTAGTGCCACAAGTTCCCTATCCCTTCAGTAGGGATATCAGGAGGGGATTCCTAGTGCATGTGTTAGCTGCGCCCATTCACTGTGGTCCAGATCAGGGACTGAATGCCTGTGGTGGTGGTGGTGGTAGTCGCTGGAGGGGAGGAGGCAAAAAGTAGCCAGTGTTAATCATGCTTTTTTATTTATTTATTTTTTTAAAAAACATCTTCAGCCATGAGACAAGAGCTGCATTCACAAGGCAGTTTGTTCTGCACCCCTGACTTTTCTTGGCTGTTGTAATTTATGTGTTATGTTTGAGCTTTTGCATGGGATAAAAGTCACTATCAGAAATCTAATAGAGTAGAAATTTAGTACTCATTTCCAGGCTAATTTCTTCCAGGAAGAAAAAAAATCCATTTGCAGTCCTATTAACTCAGAGAATCGTGGGATAAGAGCAATGAAATTTGGGGCACTATTCTGGTTTGTGTGTGTGTGTGTGTGTGTGTGTATGTGTGTGTAAAAAGGCAAAGGACCCCTGGACAGTTAAGTCCAGTCAAAGGTGACTATGGGGTTGTGGCGCTCATCTCGCTTTCAGGCCGAGGGAGCTGGCGTTTGTCCAGACAGCTTTCTGGGTCCTGTGGCCAGAATGACAAGACCGCTTCTGGCACAATGGGACACTGTGGTGGAAGCCAGAGCACATGGAAACACCGTTTACCTTCTCGCCACAGCAGTACCTATTTATCTACTTGCATTGCATGCTTTCAAACTGCTAGGTTGGCAGAAGCTGGGAAAGAGCAACGGGAGCTCACTACATGATGGGGATTCGAACCGCCAACCTTCCAATCGGCAAGCCCAAGAGGCTCAGTGGTTTAGACCACAGCTGAAAGCCCGATGCCACTGTGGGGAACAGGTTCCACAGCTTAGGGGCTGCTGCAATACAGATGGAATTGGTACTCCAAAGTTGGTACTTCAACTACCCTGGTTCCAAAAAATTTAGGGCTTTATAAGGGTCACCATCGGCACTTTAAACTGGGACCAGCCCGCCTTTAAATTCATTTTGCTACAATTCCGCATCAATCTGGCCTGTCTCCATGATGGCTTCTTCTTTTTTTAAAATGAAAATTGATGTGGAAATGTTAAAGACTGGAAAAAATGAGAACTTGAGGCAGACTAAAACTGGCAGATTTCACTGGTCCCTAATTGCGGCACCAAACCGCCCCGCGCCCTCATAACACCAATATCGATCGATTCATGTGCGGGCTCTGAGTTTCTTCTCGCTTTCCTCCTGAAATCCATTACTTTTATTCAACAAAACAACGATAATGAAACTCAGTCCAAGGAAAGCATTGCTGAGGGATGAGTCACTGCAGCAGCATCCATTAAGGTGCATTACGTGGGGCGGCTCGTTGGCAAGTGGAGCTCTCCGTGAATTGGAAAAAGGTTTCTGGGTAACTGAGCTTTGCTGGGCTGAGAATGGCCTTTTAAAGCCCTTTAAATAGCACTGGATTTTACGCTACCACTCCATCTAGTGGCTTTTCATGGTTTCAGAGAAGAGCTTTTCCCAGCCTTACCAGGACCCACTGAGAATTAGAGCCCATAATTTCTGCCTATGCTCTGGCAACCTCTAGGTTAGACTGCAAGGACATGCATTGATTTTATGCATTCACTCTTAAGTACGGATCTTAACTGCGATTTCTGCACCTTTGTGAAAGTTTGGGTTGCCTTGTCTGCTGTCTTATTCTGCTGTGGTTTGTGGACCTTTTGAGTTAGAGTTAGAAGAAAATGTTTATGTGTTCTTGTTAATAATAATACAACATGACCACATGTCACTTTTGTTACTCCTGGTGTTTATTTTCACTGAGGAAAACAGAGAATTCCTCCTGGAAAGGCTAAACTGCATTCAGAGAAAGTGGTGAGTGGATAAAAGACAGGCATAAATGAATGCAGAGGAGATGGAATCCCATGCAGGTCCCTTTCACGAGATGATCTTCAGCAGCAGGAGCCCAGAAAAGATTGGCAGGAGGAGGCCGGAGGATCGAGATCCCATAGAATGTGTGCATTCAGCCACCTGGATAGCTTCAGACGACATGGGACGGAAATTTGTGGCTTCGCCTTCTATTGCCGCACAGGTGTACTTTGTAGTGCAGCCCATCATGGTCCGGTCAACGTGGGTTCCATCTGCACGTGGGAGACAAGATGGGTTGCTAGGGGAACCATTGCCGCTTGCCTCTGTATCCCAAACCACTCTGCCCAGGCTGCTTGAGAGGAAGGGTTCCCTTTTACTCAAAGTCCAGTTGGACACAGAGGAGTGGCGCTCAGGCAGGCCGATCTTTCCAGAGCTCTTGTGAAAATGAAGTGTTGCTTCCAACTAGACCACATTCCCGCCATACATTTAAAGCCCTGTGATACCACTTTAAACAACCCCCCTCCCAAAGAAGTCTGGGAGCTGTAGTTTCTGAAGAGGGCTGAGAGGTGTTAGGGAATCCCTGTTTCCCCTCCAAGGGGCTACAATGCCGGGAGTTCCCTGTGAAGGGAGATGGATGGCTAAACCACTCTGGGGACTGTAGTTTTGTGAGGGGAATAGCGGCATCCAAACAACTCTTTAAGAAACTACAGCCCCACCCCACGCAACAATCACAAGTTGTGGCACACTTGCACCATTTAAATGACACCTCGAATATTTTATTGGGACAACCAAAGGGACTTCTGCCCCTAGGATTTGGCTCCTACTATGGCAGAAGAGAATAGGCAGCAGCGATAAATATGTATTTAACAGTAGCAACCTTAGTGGGCTGCAGTTCATGAAAGCTTGTATGATAATAAATACACAAGTCTTCAAACACTCTGTAAGTTTCTTTATGGGTTTAAATGCAAAAGACAAACACAGGGGCTACTCTGGAAATTATTTATTAATGACATGTATCCAGAGCTACATCCTCTGGATGGTTTGCAATAATTTTTTTTAAAAAACCAAATATATATAACATGTTTTTTGGGGAGGAGGGGACACGACAAAGCAATACAGTGTGTTAAAAGTAATCCACATAAAAACCAGCAACAGCAGCATAGATGCATTCTAAAACTGCATTTTAAAAAAACACAGCTAAGAAGAAGAAGAAGAAGAGTTTGGATTTGATATCCCGCTTTATCACTACCCAAAGGAGTCTCAAAGCGGCTAACATTCTCCTTTCCCTTCCTCCCCCACAACAAACACTCTGTGAGGTGAGTAAGGCTGAGAGACTACAGAGAAGTGTGACTAGCCCAAGGTCACCCAGCAGCTGCACGTGGAGGAGCGGAGATGCGAACCCGGTTCCCCAGATTACGAGTCTACTGCTCTTAACCACTACACCACACTGGCTAAAAGAATTTGCCCCAAGGACTAAGAGATGCTCAAAGGACTGGGAGAATGAAAAGGTTGTCAGGTCACAACCAAAAGATCTGAACACTGATGTCATCCGAGCCTCCTCTCAGATATCAGCCACCACATCTTGCAGGTGTGGGTGGATAAGGACCTCTGGAAAAGATCTTCACAGCCCAGACAGATTTATAAAGGGAGTACATTCGGTGCAGAGGTTAGTGAGCCTGGTTAGGACCTGGGAAAGCTGGGTTAAAGTCCCAACTCAGCTGTGAAAACGTGCTTGGTGATTAAGCCAGTTGCTGTCTCTCGACCTGTCCTCCCTCAGAAGCCTGTTGTGATAATGAAATGGGGAGAGGGGAATTGTTTGCCACCTTGAGCTCTTTCAAGGAAAGCTGGGGTATAAGTATGAAAAAGCATACCAGTAAAACCAGTGGCTCGGCACTGGATGTCTTCCCCCCCCCTTTGCTATGGTTTATAGCTAGGCAAATAAAATAGTTACTGCTTGTGACTGTAATACTAACAGTAGTAGTAGTAGTAGTAGTAGTAGTAATAATGAGGCAATCATTCAGATAAGCCAGCCGGAGCCATCCAGGTTTTGCTCTGTCTACCCAGCAAAATGCCCCTGCCATGAAACCCATCCCACCTACCAGATAGAGGAGAAGAAGAATGACTGCATAGGAAACCACTTACTGGTATCTACATGTGAGGTTATCTTAAAGCAGCTCGTTTCCATTCCAGTGCAATTGGCCATCTCTGTCTTGCATGACTCCTTCCATTCATGGCAGGCCGGACACATTACTCCGTTGGATCGAGTCTGTACTGGTATCACTGAAAGAAGAGGGCATGGGGGGGGAGAGAAGCATTTGTCCGTCATCTCATCAGAGGAGGAGGTAATACACAGACAAAGGTTTTATGCTCACAACCACTTTCAGGGGCGCCAACTTGCCCCCCACATTGAGGGGCCCCGGTGTCACTTGGCAACATATGAACGACATCCTGCATGTGGTTGGGAGCCGTTGCCCGGGCATGCAATCTGGGGGGTGCAAACCAGATGCCCCCCACAGAGATCTCCTTTGCACCCTGTTGGTGGCAGGAGCTGGAAAGCATGGAGAGTAAAGATCGCCCTGCTCCTGCCTTGGCACACGATTGCTCGCCCATCGACAGAGGGGGATGGGGAGTGCAGAGGGCATGTTTGCAGGAAGGAGGCCATTCTGTTTGGGGGAGCCTTCAATATTGGGGTGGAGAGTTCAGCCCCCTGCCCACAAATATTGAGGGGGGGCAAAGTTCCTTCCACCCCCTAGAGTTGGCGCCCTTGACCACTTTGTACAAGGTGCTCTGCCATGTTTTTCAGTCTTTTTTTTTTAAATAATATTTATTACTTTTAAACCTTACAAAAAGGAGAAAAGAAAAGAAAAAAGAAAAAAGAAGAAAAAGAAAAAGAAAAAACAATACAGTACAATATATAAACAATACACAAGACAACATTAACACATTAAACAAAACAAAAGCAAAAACAGTTCAAAAAACACACATCATACCATCTCAATATCCTCTCTTTCATTCCCTTGTTTCCTCGACCTCCTCTCACCTCCCTTTTTGTATTCCATTTCTATTAATTATTTCAGCAAATCCTTTCCATCTTTCTCTATTTTCTGTCATATGATTATCTTAACATATTTTAACCTTATTTTCCATTAATACTATAATACTTATTTATGCTTAATTCCTTAAAACATTTCTACTAAAGCCGTATAATTCCCTTCCAACATTTTTCTAACACTCATTAATTTTACATTATTTCCATATATGGATTTTAAACTTTTTCCAATATTCTTCCACCGTCTCTTCTCCCTGGTCTCGGATTCTGCCAGTCATTTCCGTCAATTCCATACAGTCCATCAACCTGGTGATCTTCTGTCCGAGGCTCTTAACTCTTTTCCAAGTCCCTTCTGCAGGTCTTCTTCATATTTATACATGCACTTTACTTTGTCTTCTCCTGATCTTGTTCTTATTTTCCTTCCTTTGATGCTGAGAAGTAGATCTCGGGGAAATTCCCACCTAGCAATGTTTTTATTCCTTCTCGACAAGTCAGTCAAATCTCCATAGTTAAAACTAAAATTCAAAAGATATTTCCAGTCGTATTTCAAAGTTCCTCCAAGTCTGACGGTCCCCACAACTCCAGTCTCCTCCTGACCCAAATCCAGGTCCCAAAGGTCAATAAATCCCTGCATGAAGGGATCTATCCAACTTTCCTTCTCCAGTCCAAGCGGGGCTCCAATCCTCAAAGTCTGACTTTCTCTAAATTCAGTCATAAGAGGCATCAATTTATGGTCATCAAATTGCATCTGTGAGGCTGGGGCTCTCTCCCTCTCCACTTGTACTACTTTAGGTTCCACAACAACAACTTTCTCCCCCGCCTTCTCCTCAATTTGCCATGTCAAAGTAGGTCCCTGTATCGATTCCTGAATAGCTTCTGTATTAATATTCACCTTTTGTCCCAAATTAGTCACTTTTTGTTCCAAGTTATCAATTTTTATAATCATCACATCCGTCTTCTTATGGAGCTGTTCCAGTGAGTCATTAATCTTACATAATGCAACCACTAAGGCTTCTTCTGTCAACATTCTTAACGGTCCAAGGTCAATCCCAGATTCTCACAGTCTTATCTTGCAGCTGGAAATTCCCCCAGCTCAGCTCATGTAACAATTTCAAAGGCTTCCTCTAGGGGGAAACAATTTCTATTTGTATCAATCCTTTTAAGCACAGTTCAAGCAATAAAGTTAGTTTCAATTTTCAATTACTTTTACTCCTTTTTAAACGCAGAAGGAGACAATGGAAACAATGTATTTCTCTTCTTTAACTTACTGTCAACAAACGATCTATTCACAGTCAATGAGCATATCCAAAACTTCAGTCTTACTAGCAGCCCGTTTCCAGGTTCAGAGCGGTGGTAATTTGACTTTCTTCACTCTCTCCTGCAGGCTTACGCGGTCTAAAATCCCCCCCCCTTCTCCTGCTTCCAAGGGGGGTTTGATGATTTTAGCCGATGGAAGTTTAATCCTTTATCAAAAGCTTTCCAAGACTTTAGCTTGCAGCCTCTTTGCTTCAGTCTATTTACAAAAGGGGAAGGCGGACTTCCTGTTTGAAACCTCCCCGTTTCGGTGCCAAATTAAGATGTTTAAAAATCCAATTTTCCATTCTACTCACGGGTAGTTGTTTTAAGATCAAATTGTCCACAGGAAAAAGTCAGCGCTCTCCGGCAACAGCAATGCGGCTTCACTCCGTGAAAGAAGCAGTCAATTCGAAGCACCGCGCCACTCACCCCACTTCGCTCCGGATCCCCGAAACCGGGTTTCCCCACAAGTAGGGGAGGCGCAAAAGGTGCCAGCCAAATCCCATGTTCACAGGCTTCTCCCGCCTGTGATTTTTTGTGGGTCCCCGCCTTCGCCGTGGCGGCCAGACCCTAATTTCCACGAAGCAAATTCCTCCCGATCAGAGGAATTCAGCCATTACAGGAGGTGCTAACCCGGAAGTCTCATGTTTTTCAGTCTTAATCCCATCCTAGCTCAAGTGGCGCCCATGCCTTTTGCCCAATCCCGTCTTGTTCCAAAATGTTTTCTAGTGCCGACGTCAGGGGTGGGGAACCCAATACTGGCCAGCCAGGGGTTCCAATTTGGCTATTTCCTCCAAGCCATGCCCACCTCCCAATCAGCTGGCATAATTTTCCAGCTGGTGGGAGAAAGGGCAGGGTTCTATTCTGCCTTGGCTGCAAGTGCCTGTTCACAGCGGGGAATAGCCACTCAGAGTCAAAGCAACAGGATTTAACACACAGAAATGCAAACACACCAGCCTAGCATGGCCAACAGTCAAGGATGAGGGGACTCGTAGTCATACAATATCAGGAGGACACCAGCATGAACTGGCAGGACCACAGGGAGGAGGAAGAGGAGGAAGAGGATCCCAGTGAGGGGTGTAACTTGGGACACACCAGGGCAAGCAGGGAATGGAGAAGGAAGTACTCACAGGGTGACCGAGGATGGCGAGGGCATGGAGTCAATGCACAGGAACCAGAACAGCAGGACCCATCACCAGAGCCTGAGGAGCACCTGTCCCCACAAACATGGCAGGCTCCAAGGCATAGGGAGCAGTAGGAGGGGCACTCTAGGAGGCTGAGGCAGGCAAGGGCCCACAGCCCGACCCCCTAGCTGGCCAGATGGGGCTTGCTAGCTCTGGAGGATGTGATTCCTCAGTTGGAATAGGAACAGGTGAGGCCACGTGCCTTGTCAAGCCCAGATGCTGCAGTCAGCATGCAAATTCCAAAAGGGAAGCAGAGCTGAGGTGCTGTGCCTGTTCAGCTGCCCATGTCGATGGACCTTGGCTTGGATACCCCTTGGCACACTATGTGAGTGCGCTTTGGGTTTGACCCTTGCTGACTGTATCCTGACTGCTGGACTTCAGACTTAGCTACTTGGATGGGCCTTGGACTGCATTTCCTGACCTTTGAACTTTGGTTGTGCAGCTTGAGCCTCAGACTTTGGACTTCAGACTTGACATACTGACTTGCCTCCGGGTAGGCCAGGGGTTCAGGGCAGCTGGCTTTTAGAAATGCAGGGTTCACCCAGACTTCCTTTTGTGCCACATTTCTGGGTACAGGCCGGACACAGAGCTTTAAACTGTGGGGCTGTGCCTAGAATGCTCAGGGCCAAAGGTAAGCAAGGAGGAGCCCGATTACAGTTTGCAGATGGCAATATGCAGGTGCCATATTGCATGAAGCTATGGAAGAAGGAAGTGGGCTCTGGAGGGTGAATGGAAGGAAACCGTGAAGGAAGGGAAACAGGAAGTGGGAATACCACTGTATACCTACAGACGGGTACAACTTTAGCGCAGTCGTCAGTGCAGCAGACCCAGCTTTGGCGTACTCTTCTTCCAGCCCCCAAAGTGAAGTAAAACGGAGGCATGGAGCACTGAGATATGGTTGAACACCTTTTCTCTGTTTTTGTCACTGATGGTCCATCTAAGCAGGAGGGCGGGGAAAGGAGAGACAAAGAGGTTTATTTAGTCACCAGGAAAAAGGTTCACCATTGTCTGTATATGACAGCTGGGCTCGGAGATCTATGCCAGTTGCTGATTTGCTACCAGGCCAGGTTCAAGGTGTTGAAGGTATTCGTGTACAAGGTATTAGTGTACAAAGGCCTTGGCTACTTGAGACCAGTTTGCCCACATCAACAGAAGTATAGTGTCCATCATGGGTAGGCAAACTAAGGCCCGGGGGCCGGATCCAGCCCAATCGCCTTCTAAATCCGGCCCACGGATCGTCTGGGAATCAGAGTGTTTTTACATGAGTAGAATGTGTGCTTTTATTTAAAATGCATCTCTGGGGCACAGAAATTTCTTCATTTTTTCTTTCAAAATATAGTCCAGCCCCCCACAAGGTCTGAGGGACAGTGGACTGGCCCGTTGCTGAAAAAGCTTGCTGACCCCTGGTCCAGATCAAGGGAAGTAATAGTAGCGCTCTGTTCTGCCTTGGTCAGACCACACCTGGAATACTGATCCTATTCTGGGCACCACAATTTAAGAAGGATGTCGACAAGCTGGAATGTGTGCAGCGGAGGGAGACCAAGATGATCAAGGGTCTGGAAACTAAGCCTTATGAGGAGCACTTGAAGGAGCTGGGTATGTTTAATAATAATAATAATAATAATTTTTATTTATACCCTGCCCTCCACAGCCAAGGCCGGGCTCAGGGCAGCTAACAAGCAATAATAAAAACAAGTTGAATGATTACAACTTAAAAACAAAATTAAAATACATTAGAATATTGAAACATTAAAATATTAATATGTAGCCTCATCGCAGGAGGAGAAAGGAAAAAAGAAAGAGAGGTCACATGGAAGAGGGAGTATGCTTGTTTTCTCCTGCTCTGGATGGTAGGACTCGAACCAATGGCCTCGAGTTGCAAGAAAGGAGTTTCCGACTAAACATTTGGAAAAACTTCCTGACAATAGGAGCTGCTCAGCAGTGGAACAGACTCCCACAAGAGGTGGTGGACTCTCCTTCCTTGGAGGTTTTTAAGAAGAGTTTGGGTGGCCATCTGTCATGGATGCTTTGGCTGAAATTCCTGCATTGCAGGGGGTTGGACTAGATGTCCCTTGGGGTCCCTTCCAACTCTAAGATTCTATGATTGCCTTGCTCCACATGTGCCCACTCAACCCCTTTGATCAGCGGAACTGGCTCTGTTACAAATGCCACACAATGCCTGGACTGCATTTGCAAGAAACCGATCTTTTAGTATGGCACCCCCTACCCTTTGGAATTCCCTGCTTATTAGTATCAGGCAAGCGGCTGTACTCACTGTACTCTTTTCCACACCTGCTGAATAGCATTTTTGTTTAAGCAAGCCTTCCCAGATATGCAGATTGCTGTTTATTATTATTATTATTATTATTATTTAGTTAATTGCTGTTTTTAATTTTTTTTGATGTCTTAAACAGTTGTTTTGTTTTTACCAATAATTGTATTGTTTTATTCTTTTAGTAAAAAAGCTTTGCAGTGTATGGTTTTTTAAAAAACAAATAAGCAAATATGGTGTGCTTGTCTTGAAGATGAATATTGCAAAGACCTAGGGTGGGAGCAAGGCAGGAGCATGGCTGGTCCAGTCCTATGGAATGTTCTGCCAACAGAAATTCAGCAGGGCACCTTTTGTTTCAAAGTCCGCTGGAAACATTTCTGTTCCATCAGGCTTAAGCAGGCAATTAAGAATACATACGCTTCAGGTTACATACGCTTCAGGTTACAGACTCCGCTAACCCAGAAATAGTGCCTCAGGTTAAGAACTTTGCTTCAAGATGAGAACAGAAATCGCACGGTGGCAGCAGGAGGCCCCATTAGCTAAAGTGGTGCTTCATGTTAAGAACAGTTTCAGGTTAAGAACGGACCTCCGGAACGAATTAAGTACTTAACCCGAGGTACCACTGTACATATTTCCACAATAGTCATCCGATTATTATTTTTTAACTTTTACATATGGTTTCTATCGTATGTTTTTATGTACTGGGGTTGTGAGCAATATCTCCGTCATGAATTAGTGGCATGCTGTATTCTTATAAATGAATAGATTTGAAAAACAATGAAGAAATGGGGGAGAGTAAAATGCAAAAACTAATCAAACTCGTTAGCCATCTTCAAATATCACACTGAAGATGGGGCAAGCGTGTTTCTCGCTGGCTGTTCCAGAGGGCAGGACCAAACATTAGGGAAAACTTTCTGATGGTAAGAGCTGTTCAGCAGTGGAACGGACTACCTGGGAAAGTGGTGGATTCACATTCATTAGGTTTCTTTAAACAGTTGGATGGCCAATTGTCAGGGATTCTTTAGCTGTGATTCCTCTATTGCAGAGGGTTGGACAAGATAACCAGGGGAGGCGCTACCTTCCCACTCTACAATTCTACGGTTCCAAGATCCCATGACTCATGGATCCACTTTGGTTCAAATCAAATTGAGGGCATCATTTCTTGTTCCTTTGGGTGACTGCAGAAAGTAACATGAAGCAGGGCAAAAACACCACCCCATCCCAACTGGTGCTGAGCTCCCAAGCCCAGTGTGTCATCCACACATAGGATAGTTATCCATGGCCTTGCCACTGATCTGACTTATGGTCTCTCTCACCCACCTACGGTGCTTTCAGTCAGGATGACGATGCAGGTCTCTTCAGTGCCTAAACACGTCTTCTTGTCACCTGCACAAGTGGTTCCATTGCTAAAGCAGGTTTCACACTCCAGAGAAGCACCTATGAGGGGAGGGGGGGAAACGAAACATAATGAATGCTTGTTTCATCCAGTCATTAGGCATTAATCCTTGCTAACTTGTCACTGGGTGTGGAAGAAGAACTGGAGAGCAAGTGTTCAGAAAGGCAGCAAGGCCATCTGGTCCACTTGTCAGCCATGTGTGCTCTGTCAGTCTATGACTGCTAAAGCAGGCTAGGTCCCGTTAAATGCAGAGGCTCCTCTCCTGGAAAGCAGAGCTAGTAATGTAAAGCTAGAGCTACAGCTCTTATTTGATGCTCAGTCTGAAGATGCCGCCTGAATAGACTCTCCAGCCTGAGCCCTGCGTGGAGCTGTCCAAGGTAGCTGTGAAACGCTGCCTCTGTGCTGTTGAGGCCATTGCCCCAAACAGAGCAGTCTGAGTTTTCCAGTTCCTACTGCTGGACTCCATATGGGTGCTGCTTCTAGGTGAAGCCCAAATCAGAGACAGGGGGGACCTTTCGGCATCACAGCACAGTGAGGGACATACAGGAGCAGTCAGGATAGTTGTTTGTTTTTTAAAAAAAATGTTTTCAAAGGGAAAATAGGAGGGGGGGGGAATGAAAAACTTTTTGCCATCACAGGAGTGGAACGACAGTAATGATCAATAAGGGTTTTTCAAGCTATTTTTTTAATTTAAAAAATAAAAATTTGGGGGAGGGGATTTGGGGGTGCAAAAAGTCAGGGGTTGTGTGTTAGCCACCCTGTTGCAGCTACTAAAGATGTGGCCAATTTTTAGCTCACTTACTTTCTTACGGGGTCTTTGGAAGAGGGGTTGGTTGTTAAACTACCCCACAAAATGTAGCTCTGTGAGGGGAATGGGAGGGGGTGTTCTCCTACGAACTCTCTGCACCCTTAACAAACAGCAGTTCCCAGAGTTCTTTGGGGAAGCCACAACTATTTGATCCAATATGATGGTGCTTTAAACATGTAGTGCAAATGGGACCTTGGTGTCTTCCTTGCTCTCTTACCCCCCAGTCTCCACAGTTGCCTGCCTAATAAAATATCATGTTTAACCTACTTCCTTTTGCATTATATGCTTGCTCAGTGAATAGTAGAAGTCATAGAATGAAGACCATGTCTGCTGCAGAAGACCTTTCTCTTCTGCTTCATTTGCTTTTAACTGAGAGTCAGAGTCAAAGCCCTGTTTTAAGAGTTGTTTTAAGAACTCAATTCTTCACCCACTACACACTAGCTGGAACCCAGCCTGAATCATCCCACACTCCCATCCACACACACAAAGACAGGAGACCCCAACTGCCTTGGATGGTGGAGAGAACTGGGAACACCCACCCCGCAAATGCTCACTTGGTATCTCCCCTTCCTTTTTAATCTACCTGCAGCGCCTCCTTACCTGATGTTACCAGTGCCAAAAAGAGGCTCAGTTTCAGAAGAGTCTGCATGATGGTGGTTGTGGTCGGTATAGCAAGTACAGACACTCCTTCTGCAGTGCTTCAGTGGGCCTGCAATGGCATCCAGAAGGAAGCTTTATTCAAAGTGCAATTGCACACAGCTCCCTTATAAATCCTTGTTAATGATTAGGGCAGATGGGTGGAGGAAATCAATGAGAATTGCTAGGATTCTGATACAAGCATTCAACTTCAGTGAAATGTTCTCTAGTCACAATTTCTCAGGACTTTTTCTCAACCCCATCCTCATTTATTCTCCAATAATATTTTCCACAATTTCTTAATTTATCGTGGCCACCATTTCTCTCTCCTTCTTCCTATCCACCAACCATGCCCTGGAATTCTAGGTCTACAGTACTGCAAAGGAATGATAACCAGACTGCCAACAGCTATTGCTCCTGCTCTCGCCCCTAGGAGAAAATGAAAGCCCTGGGAATGCCCCTCCTAATGGTGAGCTCCACTCCAAGAAACTGTTGGAATATGGTGGAGAAAGCCATATTGAGGTCTGCTCCTGGAACATACAGTCAGCTGCTTGAAAATCCAAGGTGCCCTCTATATTGTATCACATCACTCATACTACCACATGCCATCGCTTGACAGAATCTGAGGCTGCCTTTGATGGTGATAGCCCACAGTTCACACAAGGTACTTGGAGCCATTCTTACCCTTATTCCAGCAATCAGAAAAACTGGCATCATATGGTACCCTGAGGCACTACCACAGGAATGGGGAAACCAATTGTTCTCTAGATGGTGTTGGCCACACTCTCTCATGGGAGTACAAAAAGGAACCTTTCCTGTCCGGCAGGCCAGATCCTTTTCCTCCCACTCCTGGCAGGCTAAAATTGACTGATGGTTGAGGCCACCACCTGTCTATAATGTAATGTCTCTATGATGTTAGATGATGATGTTTCTCCTGATTGTTAGTGAGACTTGAAAGTACAGCATTGGGTCCCTATGTGGTGGACATGTGAAAAAACAAGCTAAAGCTTTCTGGGGAAATGATATATAATGAAATGAAGAAAATGTTTAAATGGGCTATTCCCCCAAAACGTTTCTTACATATATAATAGACATGGATGTTCCAAAGAAGATGACTAAACTATTTATGTATGTGACAGCAGCAGTAGCTAGAATATTATGTGCACAGAAATGGAAAGAAGAGAAGGTTCCAACGAAGGAGTGGCTTATGAAAGTAATGGACTATTCAGAAATGGCAAAGCAGGCAGCAAAACTAAGAGATCAAAATGATGAAGTTTTTATAGAAGAATGGAGGCCGTTCATTGATTATATTTTAAAATGTTACAGTCAAATGAAATTGCAGGCAGGATTTGAGATAAAAGCGGAAGAAAAATGGCAAAAGAATTGTAATAGAGAATTTGTTGTAATAGATAAAGATACAATGCAGTAGAAAAGTTTTGAGTAAAAACATTGTGTAGGCAGGGGTGGGAAGTCCACTTATGAAACAAGGTTATTGTGAAAAAGTTTGGAAATTTTACTAAAATTATATATAGTGCAGCATTGGGCTAATTGGAAGGCCTTTGGCAAACAGCCCTGAGCTGCTCTTTAAGCCTCCACAAAACCAAAGGTTGAAAGAGCCATACAGGACTGTGCGCAGAAGGTCTTTCAAACAGCCCTTTTGCTGCCTTTCAGAGCAGCACCCAGCAGGACTGGAGTCCCTGCTCATCAGCCGAGGAGAGGAGACTTCCATCCTGCTCCCTGCAGGACTTTGCTTCGCCAGTGCACTCTCCAAAAGGAACCCATGGGTGAAGGAGCATCCAGGAGGAGGTGGGTCAAATCCTGCTGCTCTGCCTATGTGTATGCCCATTCCCAGTGGAGAACGGGTGCAGGCAGCCAACGCAGAATTGAACCCTGGCATGCCCTACTCATCAACTCTTGTTGCCTGCCCATTGGAATGCCATCAGCTGATTGGCAGGTGGGTTTGGCTCAGGGGGGTGGGATTAAAAAAAAGCCTAAGGAAGCAAAGGGGTGAGGGAAATCTCCCTTGCTCTTTGTTGGCATGTCATACAGGCCACAGAGTTAGATCAATGCAGCGTGAAGTCTCCCCAACCCACTCAAGAGCCATGTAAATTCACCACTAGATGGATGCCTTCATCTTGATGGAATGGAACTCCTGGTGTTTGAAACTCATGCCTAGCAAACCGCAGCAACTGTCACAAAGGCTCTTAAGATTCCATGTTCCTTAAAGTGAGAGCCCCCTTTTTGTTTTCATGATGAGGGAAAAGGTGAATGGCAGGGGACAGAGAGGTCCACTCTGCTGGTGGTCCATCTCAAGCTGGTTCTGCAGGCTTTGGGAACAAAGGCTGGTGCATTGGAGTGAACGGGGCATGGACAACCAACGTCAGCCTGCTTTCAGCTAGTCCCCACTTGTGCTTGCTTTCTTACAACCAATCAGAGGGTGACTCTACCATTGGTCCCTGCCTCCCAAGCCACAAGTCCCAATGGGTACCAACCACCCCTGGAGTCAAGCTTGGAGCATCTGTGACCCATCATTTGCAAGCACCACCAGCCCAGTCCTGTACATACGGTATCTCAGCATCTGGCACAAGGACATATCACACCAACGGACACAAAGGAATGTACTGTTTCTCAAAAGTGCCAAAAATATTAGATATTTCACCCCCATGTGAACTGGCCTGCGCCCTGGGATTGTCATCTGAGTCCTCTCTCCATGGGCCACCTCCAAGGGGTGGCTGGAGGATGGTAATGAGAGAGCAGGCCTTTTCTGCAAGAACTTCCATTTCTGGTGCCAACTTTACCACTGTTTTGACACCACACAAGATGTTCTTATTTCCCCAGGCATTTGAGCAGGTCAAACTCTCAGGCACTTTTAATCTGACTGCATTTTAAAATATGTTTACATGGTTTTGTGAGGTGGTTATAAATCACTTTGGGACTTTTCATTGCAGGAAGCAATTCATCCCCTCAGTAAACGTGACCTAAAACCGAGGGCACGATGCATTTCTGAAGTGTTTTGTTTTTTTCTTCTGCAGGGGCAGCCTTGAATACTTTGAGTTATATTAAATGTTGGAAAGTCATACAGGGAACCAGGCAGAAGGCCTTCTCGGTAGTGGCGCCTGCCCTGTGGAACGCCCTCCCACCAGATGTCAAGGAAATAAACAACTATCTTACTTTTAAAAGACATCTGAAGGCAGTCCTGTTTTGGGAAGTTTTTAATGTTTAATGCTGTATTTTGTTTTTAATATTCGATTGGGAGCCGCCCAGAGTGGCTGGGGAAACCTAGCCAGATGGGCGGGGTATAAATAAGTTGTTGTTGTTGTTGTTGTTGTTGTTGTTGTTGTTGTTGCTGTTGTTGTTGTTGTTGTTGTTGTTACTGCACACTATTATTTTCCTGCTTTGGTCGATGTAAGGCAGGGGTGGGGAACTGGGTGGCAGTTCAGATCATGAGCTCCCCCTCCCATCATAGGCCAAGCTTGACGGGTGGGTGGGGTCACTCACATGACATCACAATGGCACCTGGTGACATTTTATGCCCACAAGGGGGTCTTCAGAAGTCATGTTCAAAATGCTACATTGTACAGCAGTGCTTTGAAAGGATCTTCTGAAGATCTGACATTTTCCCTTTCTTTATGAATGACTTTCCTTCTTGAAACCAAGATTGACAGTGCTTGCAGACCCCCTTTCAGTTGAGCCAGGTTTTTGCCCACCTCACATTTGACATGTGGGGCAGGTGGATGTGGCTTGGCTGAAATGGCCTCAACAGGCCAAATGGAGAAGCCTGGTGGGGATAAGTAGGCTTGTGGACCAGAGGTTTCCCACTCACACTCCTGAAATAGTGCTGACACCTATCTATCACTAGTCATGAAGGCAATATTGCCATCTAGTGACTAAAACATAAAGCTGTTTTCAAACAATGGTTCCTTCTGCACCTAAAACTGTTGCTAAGGCTGATGCAGCAACAGTTTGTACTTATAATCAACTAGGATCATCATACCCAGCATTCCTTGGGACTTCTAAGAAATTATAATAACAAAAATCAGTGCAGTTTTGAAACCAGTGGCTAAAATTAGTGCAGTTTTGAAAGGTTCAGTCTGCCACTATAACTCAAAATGGCATCCACCCATATTCAAACATAGACAAAACCTTACTCCTTGACCTCATGCAAAATCTGGCTACAGTATCTGTACTGGTGTCCAAATGCATAAAGAACAACTTTCCAAAACAGAGAAGAATACAGTGGTACCTCGGTTTAAGAACAGTCCGGTTTAAGAACGATTTGGTTTACAAACTCCACAAAACCTGAAATAGTGTCTTGGTTTGAGAACTTTACCTCGGTCTAAGAACAGAATCCGAATGGTGGAAGGGCACTGGCAGCGGGAGGCCTCATTAGGGAAAGCGCACCTCAGTTTAAGAACAGTTTTGGTTTAAGAACGGACTTCCGGATTGCATGCTAATTGCATGCTTTAGTCACTAGATGGCATTAAACCCTTCACCAACTGGGTCTCTGCTTATTCCTTTGAACCTTTGGGAGAAATAAGATTGATTAAATTGCCTGGCTAGCTCAGTTGGGTAGAGTGTGGTGCTGGTAACACTAAGGTTGCAGGTTTGAACCCCATATGGGATGGCTGCCTATTCCTGCATTGCAGCGGGTTGGACTAGATGATCCTCAGGGTCCCTTCCAACTCTGTCATTCTGTGATTCACTACTGTCAGTTGTGAGGAACTGGAGGAACTCTGCACTAATATAAAATGTCTTTCTGCCACAAGGGTCTAATTTTTTCCTAACAAATAAACACAGCTGCCATGCATTTAACATGTCATTTGTTTTAATCCCAATATTAATTTTCACTGAGGAAAGCAGTAAAGGCCAAAGTGCATTCAGAGGAAGTGGTTCATGGGTGAAAGAGGAGGCAGAATTCAATGGGAGAGTCGATGCGATCTCATGCAGGCAACTTTTACAACAGGATTCTCCGCAGCAGGAGCCCAGAGAAGCTTGGCAGGAGGACAGCAGTGGGTTGAGCCGCCTTAGAAGACTCCATCTTATGAACGACATCATAGCCAACCGTAAACTCAGAGTGTTTGCTATTTTCTGAAGCACACACAAACCTCGTAGTGCAACCATTCGAAAGCCTCTCCGTGGGGGTTTCATCTGGATATGGAAGACAAGATATGGGTTGCCGGGACATTGTTGCTTCCAACTGCTCTCCAAATTGCTCCATCTACTCTGTTTGAAATGAACCCTGTGTTTGCCACAAAGCGAGGCCTATCTACTGCTCACCAGTAGAGCTCAGCCCATCTATCCAAAGCCATTGACTTGCGTGGAAATGATCCACAACCTTGATCCAGCTCCATTCATTCCATTTTTTAAATTATTATTTACAACATAAATCCACCACAACTCAAATAAACGAATCCACCACCATAAGACATGAACATAACATAAAATAAACATAACATAAAACAACAAAATAAAATACTTCCTTTATCCTGTACATGGCCTCCTTATTTACTTCTTGTGAACTGTTTCATTTATGAGTTATTATTACGATTTTTTCAAATTATGACTTAAAAAGAAAACCAGAACGTCTCCTGCAGACATTAATCAAAACAAGTCCAGGTGTGTATTTTAGGGCACTGTTTTGTGAAGTATTTTTTACATTTTCCCAATTCTTTTTGAAATTCTTGTCTGGGGAGTCCCCTAATTGCCTCTGTTAATCTAGCTAATTTGATATAGTTTAGTAATTTATCCTGCCATTGCATTTTTTTGGCACGAATTCTTTTTTCCAATTTCTGGCAATTAAGGTCCTTTCATTCCAATGGGGCTTTTTGCAAGAGACCTTCCTGTAGATTGCATCTCACGTGCCTCAAATCTCCCTCGCTCTGCCACCTAAGGGTAACCAAAATCCAGTATGTGTGGCAGTTGTCTCGCCTTGCCTCAAGGAAGAACCTTCATGTAATAACAACAGCAGCAGCAGCAACAACACTTGCAAAGACCTCTCTTCATTAAAAACCCAAGAGCAGTTTACACAATAAGACATTAAAATAAAACAATATCTTAACAAGTAAACGGCAAAACCAAAATACTACATTGTGTTGGAACCATCCACACCCATACTTTCCACCCCCTAAATCTGGAGATTCCCCACACAATTGATGTAGCTCTACTATTTAGATTTTCAAAGTGTAGGGAATCCCAGGATATAGAGAGGAGAAAGTGTGGAACAGCGGTAGTTGGAGGAGAACACCTATCAGGGACTGTACAGAGGAGGAATGGTGGGAGCCGCCGCCCCCTTTTTCTGAACCTTCCCAAGGGCAGGAGGATAATATTGATTTAGAATAGTGGTTTGTAGAAGGGCATAGTCCAGAGGGGGAAAGCTGGGAAATACTGGGTGAGGAGCAGCTAGAAGAGGAAACACTAGAAGAGAGACAGCTGGCAGATTCAGTGTCCTTGGACAGCACTCCTGAATTGGGGGGGGGGGAGAGAGATGTTTTGATTTATGAAGTTATCTTTTATTTCTAAGATGCTGAGCCTGTGCTGGACAGCACGAGACATTGCATGGATATTTGGGATGTATCTTTGATGCTCATGTGATGCTTTTTTGTAGAGTTCTGCCAGTAAAATTTCGAATTATATTTTGATGGGTCTGGACAATGCTTCATATTTCCAAAAGGAGCCCGTTCTCATGCTTCCAGTTGCTCCAAACTGTGCTATATCAATATCTGCAATAAATACCCACCCGCCTACAGATCATGGAAGAAATGAACCTGCACTGTGGAGGAAATCACTTACTGGAGGCCCTGCCAAAGCCATTGGTTTCCACCTTGGTACAATTCGCCATCTCAGTGCTGTAAGTGCCTGAGCAGGAGGAATTGGATGGGTTCAGCATTGTATTGGCTCTAGGCTTTAGCGGTGGCACTGAAAACAGAAACAAAAGATACTCCAGGTCAGCTCAAGGACTGGACCAAAAAGAAATACAGAGCGGGGGAGGCAGGGACCTTTTTCAGCCTGAGGGTCATGTGAGCAAACAGCCTGAGCCTCCACCATTTCCTTAAGTCAAGTTGTCACATATCTCCTGCCCCCCACCCCCAGAGCTACAATTTCCAGAGCGGTTTCACAGTCAACCCCTCTTCCCAGTGAACTGTCTTGAAATGGAAGCACCTTCTGCTTTTGGTCTTCCTGAATGCAGAGCCTTGGAGCGCACAGTGGCTTAAAATTTCCCCACCCATTGTCAGGCACCAGGTAATCTGATCCCCCCACGGTAGGCTGCCAGGAATAGATAGATAAGGAAAGCTCTTACCAAGGTCTTTTATTCAATATTCACAGAAAGAGGCTTAGAAATGCAGCCTCTTGGAGTAATGGCATTGCTCTGAGTAATCTCCACCCCACTTCTCTCCTCAGTTGTCAACAACACCACCCACCTTATGGTGCCCGCTTAAGGCCATTTGCCTCCGAGCCTTTTGCTCTCCTGCTTTCAATGCTCACCAGGTTCTGGGAGAAGGTGGGTCTCAAATGCTTTCTAGTGATAATGTGTCAGCCAGCTGCTCCGGCTCTGCTTCCCCTTCCTCCTCTTCCATTATTTCCCAACTTTGCCCCTCATCTGCCTCTGAGCCGTAACCTTCCTCAAACAACTGTTGTAAATCTGTACTGTCTTCCTCTTCTCTGGAAGGTTCAGGAGGCGGTCTCCAGCATTCCTCCTCTGTCCAGTCTTTGACACCCATGCCTATTGGGTGCCTCTAGGTTGCTGGAGACGGAGACCCTTTGTAACGAATGGCATGGTTTGTATGGGCCTAAAGATGGCTGAAGAACACCACAAAATGGATGTGATGTCTTTGAACTGTCAGTGAACTGATCATGAACTATGTTGTAGGAACGGTACAGAACAGCACATACAAGAAGGGCTACACAACATTACCTTTGAGGTAAGATAAGAGTTGTGAGATGATGCCAAGGACAAGGATGTGAGATGCCAAAAACAAGGAGTAAGGAGTTGTGTAATGCCAAGAATCAGATGAACAACAAGGTGTATATCTGGCAAAGCCCTCCAGCCTAAGACGTGTGCCAGACATTTGACAGCGCTGTTGTCTGCCACCCGTGGCTCTTACTGAACCTGGTCAATTCAGTGAAGAGTGAAGAGTGGTGAGTATGAAAGGTGTATGAACAGATTTATGGTTGACTAAATATTCCTTGCCTTGACATGTGAGTTAATCAATAAAACTTATTATAGAGACAATCCAATATTGGTTGTCTGAGGTTTACTTGTGCCTTCCTAGAGTGAACTGGGTCTCATCTATATTAAACACCTAAACAGATTAAAATAACCTAATTGGTCATTACACCTTCTGCAGAAGTAGCAGTGGGTCTTCAGCCTTCCATGACCCCTGCACCATTGGTTACAGGGAGTGAACATAAGGAAAGGATAAGGAATTTTGGGGAGACGGACCAGCATGAAATTTATATACGTACGTTGAGGAGTGACTTGTCTGCAGGTCTTCCCGGTGCAGCAGACCCAACTGGACCTGTAGGTTCTTCCTCCCCCCATATCAAAGTAAGGTGGTGGGGCGTTGCACCAAAAAGTGGAAGCACAGCTTCTCTCTACGGTCTGAACCACCTTTCCGTCTTAAGTAGCCAAAAAAAAAAAAGAGGAGAGAGGTTTATTTAGCAACTAGCAGCTTCATCTCCAGAGCAGCTCTGATTATTAATAGTAAATTTTTTTATTTGCAAATTTAACAAAGAAAAGGAAGGGGGAGGGGGGGAAAGAATTAAAGACCATAAAAGGAAAAAAGAGAAAGAAAGAATAACATCAGATTAAGGGTGGTATATAAATTTAATAAATAATAAAGTAAAATAAAATAAAATAATAGGAACACACAAAAATTATCCATTCTCATTGCAGGTGCATCAACCATCAACAGGTGTCTTAAAGTTTAACATCTAAGTTAATATAAGCCCTTCATATGCGCATATTGATGCAGAATTGAGGCCTATTGGAAATACATTCAAATGCAGGCAGGGCCATGAGATCCTCAGCCCATTGTGGGGCAAACACAGGGCGTTTATCCTTCCAGGCTTAAATTATAGGTCTCTTAGCAACCATAAGGGCTACCCGTCCACTTTTGTTGTTTAGGAATTATAAAGCAAACAAAAAAAATCAGCACAATTTGGAAAGTTTCCTTCCCCCACTTGCTTGAAAATGGTTTCCAACTGTACTCAGTAAAGACCAAAACCTACGGTACTCCTTGATCTCGGGAACCATCGTGGAAAAATTGGTATCAATATATTACGAAGTGTCTGAATGGGTATCATAGAATTGCAAGGTTGGAAGGGACCCTAAGGGCCATTTAGTCCAACCAAGGACTTTCCACAATATATAGTAGACTAGTAGAACACCCATTGTTTGTTTGTAGGATGCATATTGCAAAGACCCAGGGGTACTCTCCCCCAGCCAACGCACAGGCTCTCGGTCACTTATGTGTGAGTCGCACGAGGAGTATTCACAAGTTGCATTCAACTTGTATATAGGGCTGGGCGATATCTGGCTTTCAGCATCATGACATACCACCTTCTTACCATCATGATAGACTGATATATCACGATGTCTGAAATAACACCGAAAAAGGCTGAAAAAGTGGCTGGGCTATGGAGGGAGGGAGGAGCAACCAGGAGGAAGGGAAGGGGGCTGCCCGCTTGCTCAGGTGAAGGAGCTCCTGTTCATTCCCTCCCTTCACAGCCCCATCTGCCTGCCTTCACCTGAGCAAGCGGGGCAGGCTGCCTTTTTCCTCCTGGTCGGGAGAACAGGCAATTTGAGCTGGCAGTACATCATGGCTCCCACAAGCACAGAACAACCAGATGGGAGTGACATGCCCTCCAATATTTATCCGATGCAAGTAGGGACATCCCATTCCATAATGATAATTTTACTATTTATACCCTGCACATCTTATTGGGTTGCCCCAGCCACTCTTTATATATATATCCATTTTTCCTTTTCGTTCATTACATACATCTCAAATTCTTAACACTTGCTATATATCGTACTCCTCTCTCCCTCCCCTCCAAGACTTCCCCCAACTTGCGTTTCTTATTTGTTTCTATTTTCACCTGCTTTGCTATCTCCCAACAGAAAAAGATATTAATAACATAACATCAAACCTTAAAAACATAAAAATAAAATAAAATACATCATCTTATTTCACTCTCTTACAAACATTTTCTGATGCTAATAATGTGAATATTTATTTAAATCCTGCCATCAAGTCTATTGCCTTTCTTTGTTTCTGCAAATATAATATGAATGGTTCCCAATCTTTTTCAAAGTCTCTGTTGTCTTTGCCTCTTAGTCTTTCTGTCATTTTTGCCAGTTCTTGCCCCAGCCACTCTGAGCAGCATCCAACATATATAAAAACATAATAAAACATTAAACATTTTTTTAAAAAACTTCCCTATACAGGATTGCCTTCAGATGGCTCAGGAGTCACATAATGCCATACCCTCCAACATGTCTCCAATGAAAATAGGGACATCTTCAGGAAAAGTGGGACATTCAAGGATCAAATCAGAAACCGGGACAGCTTCTCTAAATCAGGGACATCCCGGGGAAATACAGACACTTGGAGAGTCTGCAGTGAGATGCACTCTGCTTGCGGTGGCCAGGGAGCTGTGATGTATCACTAGCTCAAAAAGTCTGAAACCAGTATCACGATCTGTACTTCACAGAGGTTTCAGACGATGAATTGAAACATCGCCCAGGTCTACTAGCGTACAATCCGTGTACCTGTGCACCCAAATAGTTGACCTTCCATGACAAAAAGGTGGGTGACATACAGATGATATAGATCCAAAATGTGGGGAACATTTTGTTCTCCAGATGTTGCGGAACTACAACTCCCACCATCCCTAACCATTGCCCATGCTTGCTTGGGGCTGATGGGAGTTGTAGTTCAGCAGCATCCGGAGGACCATGGGTTCTCCCCACCACCACTTTTCTTGAGCAAAAGATAAGTGATTCAACCTCAGTCTCTGGAAAGGCATTGTGAAACAGAATGCAATCTTCCACCCTGGCCATGCAGAGCCCCATCCTGAGCTGAAAAGTCCACTGTGCCATCTATACAGGCAGCAGCTGTCAGTGGTCTTGCCTAAGCCCACCCACTGCCCTGATCTGGCTTGCAACCTCTCCTACCCACCTATGGTGCTTTCCGTCAGTGTGATGAGGCAGGTTTCTTTGTTCCCAGGACAGGTCCGCATGCTGCCAGTGCAATTGGTCCCCTTGGCGGTACAGATTTCGCACTCCAGAGAAGCAGCTGGAAGAGGGAAAGACACTTTTTAAAAATGAGATCAAATGAAGATACTTTTGTGCAGGAATAAGCCATGGGTCACCTACTTTCGGGGTACCCCCGTTTGTGCCCGTTGCAGGGTTCGTGGATCAGCCAGAGAGTAGGAGTTTACACACAGATATAAGAAGAGGCATCAAGTGGTCAAACAGAGGAAGGAAATGAATGATTTTTAATTGTTGTTTCTTGTTGCATCACAGTGTGGTACGCTGGTTTGACATCAACTGATAGGAAGTGCCTACAGAGGGTAGTGAATACAGGACAAGATATTATGGGCTGTCCCGTGAATCCGCTGGATGAAACAGCGGAAGAACGTTGCCTCAGGAGAGTGAGGAAAATTCTCAGGGATGATTCACACCCTGGCTGGCACTTTCTTGATCTCCTGCCCTCGGGCAGAAGATATAGAAGCATGATTAGTTGCACCAACAGAGTAAAGAACAGCTTCTATCTGTACGCTGTTAGGCTGCTGAATGAAAAGATAACAACAGGGAACTGACTTTCAGGTTTGGTGGGTGTGCGTCAGTAAACGAGGGGAATTAATACTAAGTGAGCTGAGTGGGGGGTGCTTGTGTAATCTTACTGTATACAAGTTGTACAAGTGACAATAAAGTATTTCAACTTCTTAGTGTTTCTTAAGCTACTTTGAGGGGGTTTTAAGAAGTGAAAACAGGTGATGTTATTATTATTGATGATGGGAGTTAAATGGGGGTTTCCTGCTTCTTTATTTCCATATTATCTTTGGCTGCTTTTTGTCCCTTTATTCCCAACGGAATGGGCTGGAGCGTATTGTGAGCATGGCTTCAATGATTCCTCATAACTGCCACGAATCATCAGTATTGTGGACTACAATCTCCTCTCTGTCCATCCACACATTCAGCTTGAAAGGTGTTCCCCAGCAGTACCTGATCCTTCTTTCTTACTGGCAAATGGTCACAATTTTTTAAAAAAAATGTTTTGTTTTCTTTGAAGTTTCTGGGTGCACATCTTGAGATAACATGGATGTCTCTACTTCTGATAGGCCTTTCTATATCTTCTTCTGAGTGGCTTCTGGTTTGTTTTTGGTTTTTTAAAAATACTTTTAAGCTACTTTGCGGTGATTTTTTAAAAACCCCAAAAGCGGGATTTCAGACACAGTATGTTCTCAGTCCTATCTGGAGATGCCAGGAACTGAACCTGTGACCTCTTGCATGCAAAACAGTTTATTATTTACTATTTATTTTATTTTTAAAATTTGCGTACCATCCTATACCCGCAGATCTTTTGCAACGTAAAATCACAATTTGAAAAGAAAAAACCCAGGAAATACAAGTCGCCTTCTACCAATGAGCTACAGGCATTTCAGAAAGCTGCATTATCCATCTTGTATCAATACCAATCCTGTGACACAAGCTTGGCTCCAAATCTATTCATCCTGGAAGGAACAGACCTCCAGGAGGCTCCCAGACACTCCTTACCTGTCTTTAGAAGTGCAAAGAAGAAGCATTTCAGGGCAGCCTGCATGGTGATGGGAAATAAGAGAGCACAAGAACAGAAGCTCTCTCCACAATGTGTCAAAATACTTGGTTCAAAGGACCTGCAACGACATACAGAGGAAGTGTCGAAACCAGGTGTTATCTTACCAAAGTGTGCATTTAAGCACGCAAAAACACGTAAAAAGCCAGGTGACACCAAATTATCTGGGGGAAATCCAAGATTGCAAGAATGGGGATTCCTCTGGCCTTCCAGATGTTATTGGACTTCCTACCAGCCCCAGACACTTGATGGGGTGCTCCTGAGAAACAAACTAGCTCCCTCTCTTGCACACACACAAAATCAGATTACTTTTCCATAAGGGAAGTGCCAGAGAAATGCATTGGAAAATGTGTGCTAACACTTTGGTGATGCGGCATTGTACAGACTTCCCACAAGCAAATTTCAACAAATGCTCAATAAAACTAAGCAGCCAAGGCCGACGGAGCGCCCCGCAATTTTTGCACAAGCAAAACAGAATGAATGCTCAGTGAATGAGCTCTGCCATGCAACCTAAACAAAAACAACACACACACACACACACACACACACACACACAAAAACAAGAACAAAAGTAGTATGTTTCCGGGTGCCACCGCACACGGAGTGACTGTACCTGGCAGTGCAGGGTCCGGCCAGTGGGGGGGGCACCTTTGCACCTCCTTCACCTTCTAGAGAGATCAAACACGGTGGGTCGTCCCGTGGGATCTTGCAAGCGGGAAGAAGGATGAGGCCTTAAAAGGTCTCACTCACGTGGGCTATGGGAACACTTTGTCTGTAGTGAACGATCCATCCACCCTCTGTGTGAGAACTTCACTAGGCTATTTGGGTTGCTGGTTGACAGGCCATCAAAGGAATTTTTTCTTCCAACCTTGAGGGGTTTTCACCTATCCCTCAGTGACCTAAGGTGTACTTTTGTTAGGCAATGGTCAGAACAGCAGCAAAACATGTATTTCCCTTTTGGGTGTACAGCCACAGCAGCCATTAACTCTCCAATGGTTTGATTTCACCCCCCCCCCAAAGGTGCGCTTCTCCATTGTCTCCCGAGACAGATGGATGCCAACTAACCAAGGTCTGTATATCAGCAGAAATGGCATTGGGCAGGATCAGTAAAGCAATGGGGGCCTCCATAATGTGTCTAGGGGAAAATATTGGCCATGCACACCCTAAGATCAGGTTAGGGCCCCCGCATGGCTGGAATCTCTCACCCCAGGCACTCAGTGAGACCCTGGGCATTTGACTTCCACCATGTCAGGGCTCAGCCCTGGAATATTCTCATGGAGGAGAACTCAGTTCTTTTCAGCAAGGACTGAAGCAATGGACCATTGCCCTACTGCCATGCCAACCCCACTTTATGCTGTGGTCTATAAAGATTTGGTCTGATTTTTACCCAACCCCGCATCCTGTCCCAGTTATTTCACCACACGGGGCCACAGATTGTGCCTGCCTGGGTCAACCTATGCCTTTTCAGAAGCTTAAAATTCCTTTTCTGGTTGAAAATAAGAACACTGCCAGACTCGCAAGTGTTGAAAGACATTCCACGCTCATAATTCTGGGGGGAGAGGGATCAGAGATTCAGCCCGCAATTCTAGAAACCTTTCCCTGGAACAAAGTCCTGTTAAGGATACTGGGATATACTTCTGAGTAAACAGAAGTACTGCACTACAAATCCCCAGCAAAGACACATGTTTAAAAAGCAAACAGGAGGGGCAAGGGGTAAGGAGCAAGACAGATTTATTAGGGGATGTTATATTAAATAGACATCCAAAATTCTTTTTTTAAAAAAGGGGGGGAGGGGAGAGAAGGAATCAGAAATACACCAAGAAGACAAACCTGTTCCCCAACTAGCATAGCCCTGCTCCCCACCATCTCATGTTGGGAGCACTACTTCTGATGAGGTTCAAAACGATACTATAGAGGGATAATTTCTATTGTTTTGAAATGCATGTGCGTGATCACGTGTTTGAGAAATAATAAAGCCCCTCCCCTCTTTGCTCCGGCAACAGATTTAAATTCTGGAGATTAATTCTGTAAAATTGACTTGGCAGATTTTTAAATTGAAGGGAGGACTACAGTTCCGTGATTTAGCTTCTAAAAAGGGGTAGGTGGCCTTTGACCCTTGTGATGTCATTGGACTACCACCATGTTATGCTGTCTCTGGTTGATAGCCACAGGTTCCCCATCTCTGGCCTGTAAAGCTTGACATAAATCAAGCTTAAAGTGAAGGCTGAGCCTATCCTTTATGCATCGGCTTCTCCTCCTTAGTTCTTCATTGTGGGCTTTGTCAGATGAGAGCTATTACAGTATATGAGCTGCTGCCTTTGTGCATTAGGAAAGGTTGCTGCTTCACGTTTGCTACAGCAAGACAAGGCTTCCCTGCTGGAGCAGACCTACAATGACTATACATTTCTATGGAACTATATAACTCAGGATTCAGCTCCTAAGCTGGAGGTTTGTCCATCAGTCTTTCCCAACCTAGTGTCCTTCATGTTTTGAACTACAACTCTCATCAGCCATACCTAGCAAAGATGTGGTGGCTGGGAATGATGGGAGTTATAGCCAAAAACCCAAGGAAGGCGCCATAAGAACATTAGAAGAGGTGTTCCGGATCAGGTCCAAAACTCTGTTCTCATAGTGGTCAAAGAGATACCCACTGGAAGACAACAAGTTTGGGGGAGGCTGTTCTGCAGGACCTTCTCCTGATCTTCACATTTCTCCAAGCTTAATCTCCTGAAATGCAATCGCCTGGTTTCTGCTATAAATGATGGCTAATACATTGAATAAATTGGAGTCCCCTACCTTCTCCTCCGATAGGCCAGCTGTTTCCCTTGATGCTTTTCCACTGGGACTGAGATGTTTCTGCTCTCTTGCAAACTGCTCTTCTTACTTATATGCCCTTGGCTAGTTTGCCTGCACTTCTGCTGCAGCCAATGAGATGAGGATGACTTCTTTAAGAAATGGGTGTGGGTGGGTGTGTTTAGACTACTGACTGCACCAGTAGTGAGTGGGAATTTAAAGCGGGATTTAGATCAGCTGAGCCTCCCGGGAATGCTGATTTTTATGATGACCACTATCAACAGGGAAGGAGATAATAAGGAAGGAGGGAGTAAAAAGAGGGGAGCAGTTTGAGCCCCTGTGAGAACACAATGATCTGACTCAGTAAAAGCCTCTTCGTGTGTCGTGCATGTTTCTTCTTTTTTAATGAACTTAAAAACTGGATTTTTGTATTGAACAGAGATGTGCACCAAACCTTTAGCTTATAAACTGTGCTCGAAACCTAACTGCAATCTAGCATTGTATCTCAGTTGCTGAAAGTCCCAGTGTCAATCCCTGGCATCTTCACGAGGGGCTGGGAAAGATGCTGTGTTTGATATCCCAAAGGGCTGCTACCAGCCAGTGCCAGTGATGCTAACCTAGATGGACCAATGGTCTGATTAGCACAAGGCAGCATTCTGTGTTTGTTGGCTGCAAACTCACCGTGTTCTTCAAACGTAAGTCAAGCAAAATCATGGGATAGCTCAGTTGGTAGAGCATGAGACTCTTGATCTCAGGGTCATGAGTTCGAGCCCCACCTTGGCCAAAAGATTCCTGCAATGTAGGGGGTTGGACTAGATGACCCTCATGGTCCCTTCCAACCCTACAGTTGTATGATTCTAAGTCTGGCAAATACATAGATGGCTCTGGCCCCATCTCCATCTACTTGGCAATATGCCTTGGCTAGAAATGTCCATGGCATGGGCCATTTTAGAGCCGGCTTGAGACATAGGTAAAGATAAAGAAGGGACCCCTGACCATTAGGTCCAGTTGTGGCCGACTCTGGGATTGCGGCGCTCATCTCTCTTTATTGGCCGAGGGAGCCGGCGTACAGCTTCCGGGTCATGAGACCAGCATGACTAAGCTGCTTCTGGTGAACCAGAGCAGTGCATGGAAATGCCGTTTACCTTCCCACTGGAGCGGTACCTATTTATCTACTTGCATTTTGACGTGCTTTCGAAACGCTAGGTTGGCAGGAGCAGGGACCGAGCAATGGGAACTCACCCCATCGTGGGGATTCGAACGCAGACCTTCTGATCGGCAAGTCCTAGGCTCTGTGGTTTAACCCACAGCACCACCCGCGTCCCAGCCTGAGACATAGTGCATAGTTAAACTATGGAACTCACTCCCACAGGAGGCAGGGATGGCCACCAATTTGGATGGCTTTAAAAGGGGATTGGGCAAATTCATGGAGGAGAAGGTCATCAGTGACTACTAGGCATGATAGCTGTGCTCTGCTTCCACAGTCAAGAGGCAGCAACGCTTATGAATACCAGGTGCTGGAAGCTGCAGGAGGGGAAGAGAGCTCTTGTGCTTGCGGGCTTCCCATGGGCATCTGATCACCCACTGTCAGAACAGGATGGGCCATTGGCCTGATCCAGCACGATCTTATCTTCTTGTGACACTTTTTTGCCTAACACAAAGCAGTAAATGGTGGTTGCCTCCCAAGTCCAGGTGCATTGGTCCCCAAGCTAGCCCAAGCAAATTTAGCCCCTGGGGCAGAAGATTCCCCAATGGCTTCTCTTGCTCATAACTACAGTAAGAATAGATAAAATAGCAAACAAATTTGCAAGCTTTTCATGACACCCAAGGACAGCTGCCTGGGGCAGCTCTCTCACTGCATCACAACAGGGCTGGCCATCCCTGCAGCCATTTATCTGGATGAGCAGGTTGCTTTTTACATTATTCACAAAGAGGGAAGAGACAGGAGGAGAAGGCATATACAAATATGCAGTCATAACATGCAGTGTAACCTTACCCACATTTTTTTAAGCAAACCTGATAAACCACCCACCCACCCCTTTTTAACATTTGAAAAGCTGCTCTTATTTGGAAAACTTGAAAAGACACGTGGGTTGTTGTTGTTTTTTAAAAAAGAAATTCTGTATGAAACCTTTTTTGAAAAGACAAGTTTTTTTAAAAAAAAAACAAGTACAGTGGGTGAGTATTAACATAACAGCTTAAGACAATTTGATAAATGATGCACGCTGATCACCTTAGCCTGTGGTTCCTGAAATTTGTTCTGTTTGTGCAGATAAATTATCAGAGATAGAATGCTACAGGATGTGTTGTTAGTGTGTGAAAACAGGCAAAATCCAAAATCCAAGCTGCTTGGCACCTGGCAAATTTCAAATGCTGGTTTTGACTATACACGATTTTGTCTTTAGCCATGATCCCTGGAATGTAGCCCCCATGTAAATTGCAGGTTTAATGTATTGCATTTTATTGCACTGTGAATTGAATTCTATAAAAATCAACATAATGCAATGGGTGGACCTGTTGCAAAGTTCTTCAGTGTAACATCCATCAGCTTGAGTCTTAAGGCAGATTCAGCATTAAAATTATTCATCCTAGACTCCCATTAACTTCACTGCTAATCCTCTCCACTCCTTCCAAGTGCTTCCTTACCCGCAACCAGCTGCCCTCCAGTCATTTCTCTCTTTTTTGATATTAATATTTTATTGTAAAGTTTTCGGCTATAAAGAAATAAAGTGATAAAAAGAGGGGGGAAAGGAGAAAATATTCACCCTGCTCACCATCCAGGTGGACCATTGGATTATAAGAGCAATGAATCAGTCGCTCAGTCTGCTGCCCCCACCATTCTTCACACAAATAACTTGGACCACTGAATGAAGCTTGCAGACCACTGGTGGTCCCTAGACCACTGTTTGGGAACCCCCACTATAGGCAATTTCAGGTAAGGTGAAATGTTTTCATGAACTGTGGAGTCATTTACTTTAAAAATACCATGCATTCGGATTTATGTATTTCCTTAGTCCATAAGGAAAATTTTTTCATAAGAAACAAGAATTTCTGAGGTAGATTCTCATGAAAATGTTTTTGCCCACCAACACCCAAGCATTTCCCCCCTTGGTTTGGTTTACTAAAGGGAGATCAATACTTTCAACAGCATTTTCAACAGCATTTCAACTCCTGTTGCACTTAGCAAAGCTTTTACTGTTCTTTGTTTCCATACAATGTCTTCAGCCTATTTGTAGGGAAATTAGAAAGGGATTTCCTATGTATGGCAGGTATACGTTTGTGGGGAGGTGAAGGACGATAGCATACCCTCCTACATTTCTCCGGTGAAAACAGGGAGGTCCCATTCCATAATGATGATTTTACTATTTATACCCCACACATCTTACTGGGTTGCCCCAGCCACATCTAGGCAGCTTCCAACATATATAAAAACATAATGAAACATTAAACATTTTTATAAAAAAAACTTCCCTAATACAGGATTGCTTTCAGACAGCTTGGGGGTCAGATAACTCCATACCCTCCAACATTTCTCCAATGGAAACAGGGACATCTTAAGGGAAAGTGGGACATTCTAGGATCAAATCAGAAACCGGGATAGCTTCTCTAAATCAGGGACACCCCTGGAAAATATGGACACTTTGGGGGGGGTGCAATAGTCCCTTATATACAGATCATAGCTGTCAACTTTTCCCTTTTTTAAGGGAAATTCCCTTATTCCGAATAGGATTCCTCGCAAGAAAAGGGAAAAGTTGACAGCTATGATACAGATCTCAGAGCTTGTTCCCTGAGACATCTTTCAACAGCCAAATCAGGCTGGACCCTGACTGATATTGTGTGTTATCTGTTGGCAGACCACAAGGATGCCACTGCAAACAAGGTTGCCATCTTCGCAGGAGCAGCTCAAAAAATCCTAAAATATATTTGCCATGGTGCGCTTGAGGAGACAGTCGGGGAAAGTGCTCTTCTTCAGTGGAGAACACCTATCGCAGAAAACGAGAGGGAGGGGGCGCGAAGACGACGCTAACCCCTGAAAAAAACTGGGGGGGAGGTCTCCAGTCGAAGCATCGAGCGGCGCAAAAGGGGGTTTCCTGTTACTTCATACCACAGAAAAAGAAATAAAAACAGAGAGGTAGGAGGACGGGAGAACCTCGCGCTAAAGAGACTACACGCTCGACCGTGAGACTCCTCAAGACCCGGCAGAGCAAGCACCAGGTTTCTCATTTAAACTAACTGACGCTGAGAAAAGTCACCCCATCAAAAAAAGGGGGGAAAAGAGAACCAGCAACAACAGAAAGGGGGTCTGGTAAGCTTTATTTTAAGTAAGAACAGTGATAACAAAAAATTATAAATGAGTCTCACCGTGTGGGGATTTAATCAAGAACCCTGCGACGGAGATTGCAGAAAGGGAAAGGGATATTGACTAACAGTGCATCAAACAAAGCGAGATTAAGAAAGGAGGGGGAAGCGAAGCAATAGCTGAGCTGGGAAGAAGAGAGGAGAAGGGACATAGGAGAGCTTACATAGCAGAAAGAAGCCGTGGAGAAAAGCATAGAAGCTGTAGGAGACGTGGGAGGAGCAGGACGTCGAGGGAACGCAGGACAAGGAGGGAAGAAGCGGAAAGAAGAAAGAAGGCAGTGGCTGAATAGGGAAGGGGGGATACCCACGAGTTTAAGGAGGAGAGAGGGTAAAGGGACAAAGAATTTAGATTTGCTACCAATTTGTGATGGTGGGTACTTGTTTCGTAAAGGCGGACAAAGGAAATCGCTCGGACAGATTTTGTTTGAATCCTGGTGGTTTTTTACTGTCATTGAGGAAAGCAAGGGAAATCTATCTGAAAGGTCCAACATCATTAAGAGAAAGTGCTAAGCGGATACAAGGCAAGCATAGACGGATGCAGAGCTGACGCAGTTCCCCGTGGGAGCCTCCTACGAAAGGATCTTCTGCAGCAGAAGCACCGGAAAGGTTGGCAGAAGGAGCGCAGAGGACTGAGATCCCCTTGAAATCTCTGGAGTACAGGTGGCCTTTTCAACAACGTCCGCACCTGTTAAGAGGTCGGCCTGGCCTCTGTTTATTGAAGCACAGATGGACTTTGTAGTGCACCCCTTCATGATACTGCGCTGCCGTTGTCCATCTGAACAGGGAAGATAAGATTGGGTAGCCTGGGAAATCATTGTCGCCAGTCAACATGTCGCCTCCAAATAAGCGTTTTGGTCAGCCCAATAGTGAAGTCCTAACTGCATCCCTGGGTTTTTATCCTGATTGGATGTACTGATGTTCAGGGCTTCATTAATATCACTTGTTGCTCATTTGTACTCTACTTTGTACTTCCTTGCTGTCTGCAAGTTACTTGCATATTTTTACTGTTACTTTGTGCTAATTTATATACTGCTTCCATGACATAAATTATTTCTAAGCAGTTTCCATCTATTATAAAATCAAGTATTAAATCCACACATAGAATTGTGGAATCATAGAATTGTACAGTTGGAAGGGACCACAAGGTTCATCTAGTCCAACCCCCCATTAGTTCAGGAATATTTTGCCCAACACGGGGCTTGAACACACAACACTGAGCTCCTCACATCATTAAAATCTGCAATAAAATTCCATCAAAATTTAAAAATATCCATTAATTAAAATTTGCAAGCTGGCTAATATGGATCCATTGGTAGGGTGATTGTGTTCCCTTTTACCCACCAAGCATCTGGGGTTGCTGCATGGCCTTGTCTGGAAGAAATGCCCCCACACTGTGCCTGACACAAGGCAGCAGAACCAGTTTGCTCTGTGTCTCCAGCTACGCAAGGGCAAGATGCCATTGCACTGAGGATCAGCTCAGCTACAGATCACAGAATGGTTGAGTTGGGAGGGACCATGAGCCCCCAACATGGGGCTCAAACCCATGACCCTGAGATTAAGAGTCTCATGCTCTACCGACTGAACTCAAAGGCACGTTGTGCATGAAGCAAGACTTACTGATGTAGGTGGTTGTGGCCACATCAAAGCAGTAGCTCTCCAAGCCGGTACAATTCACCACCTTCGCATGGCACATGTCTGACGAGGAGTAACAGGTAGGGCATTGCTTTCCATTGACCTTCTTTTCGACTTGGGGTACTGCAAGCCAAAGAACAGGATTCATAATCAGCTTCAGGAATGGACTAAGTGGGAGGCAGAGGCTAAGAAGATAAGAAGAACCAGCTGAATCAGGCCAATGGCTTATCTAGCCCAGGATCTTGCTCTCACAGTAGCCAGCTAGATTGACGACACGAGCCCACTCCCATCCTGAAACTTCCAGCAACTGGTATTCTGTCCCCGACCATGGTGGAAGAGCATAGCCATCATGGCTAGTAGCCACTGGTAGCCTTGTCCTCCATGAATTTGCTCCAGTCCTTTTTTAAAGCCATCCAGGTTTGTTGCTATCCTGGTTAATAAAGTGTTAAAGGCTAAATACATTTAATTTATAGGTGGCTGTAGCCTAGAGCAGCCTTCCTGCACATAGTGCCCACTGGATGTTGTTTGAGTTCCATGTTCATAACATACCATCCAACATTTCTCCAATGAAAACAGGGACGTCCCATTCTATCATGATATTTTTTACTATTTATACCCCACACATATTACTGGGTTGCCCCAGCACTCTGGGCAGCTTTCAACATATATAAAAACATAATCAAACATTAAATATTTTTTTTAAAAAAAATCTTCCCTACACAGGAGTGCTGGGGCGTTGGATAACTCCATACTCTCCAACATTTCTCCAATAAAAACAGGGACATCCTAAGGGAAAGTGGGACATTACGGAATCAAATCAGAAACCGGGACGGCTTCTCTAAATAAGGGACTGCCCCTGGAAAATAGGGACACTTGGAGGGTCTGTCATGAGCGCCAGCCAGCAGGGCTAATGTATCTGGGGTAAGGAGAGCTGTAGGCCCAAACATCTGGAGGTCTTCAGGTTGAGGAGAGCCTGTGCTAGAGACAGATGCTGATGACGAATGGAACTGAATTGATTACAGATTGACAATTGTGGTGGCCCATCCTAGACTACATGTGATGGAGTAGAGGAAAGGAAGGGTCATGGTTCAGTGGTGTGGCATCTGCTCTGCAAGCAGAAAATCCCGGGTTCAATCCACAGCATCTCCAGGCAGAAAGGGGAACATCCCCTTCCCGAAACATTGGACAGGCACTGCCAATCAGTGTAGACAATAGTGAGCCAGATGGACCAATGGTCTGGCTCCATATAAGGCTGCTTACTATGTTGACAAATGGTGGACGGTGGAAGCACAACAAGGAAATTGGAACAGGGTGTATCTAGTGCTAGTCTTACTCAGAGTTGACCCACTAAAAGAAATGGACATGACTACAGTAGACCTCAGTATGTGTGGCCTTATTTCTGAGGATGTTGATCTCTGGGAATCTTTTATGAATAATGAGTGAAGTAAAAAAAAAAAAAGTGCTTAAAATAAATGCATTTAGGTGAAGCAGTGTGGAGTAATGTTTAGAGTTCTGGACTTGAACATGAGAGACCATGTTTTAGTTCCTTTTCAGCCATGGGGGCCTTTGGGCTAGTCACTGTCTCTCAGCCTAACCTTCCTCATGCAATTGTTGCGGTGATAAAATGAAGAAATTGAAAAGTGAGTACACAACATTGAGCTCTTTGAAGGAATGGTGGGATATCAATGTAATAATAATGATAATAATAATTACATTTAGGCTTGGCATTTTTGCAGTTGTCCCCCGTGCAACAGACCAAGTACATCCTAAAGGTTCTCCCCAACCCAAGATAAAAGTATGCTGAGGGAGTGGAGCAGACCTTTGAAGAATCGCAGGTTTTCTCTACAGTGCGAATTTTACGTCCTTCTATGGGAGAAACGAGAGTGAGAAAAAGAGACAGGTTTGTTCAGTGATGAGCAAAACATCATTATGTCAAGCATTGTGTTTTTGGCTGGAAGATGCACATTTCTCAGATTACTGAGATTTCTACCACTGATGGCAAGTATTTGGGAGCCAGCGGAGTGGAGGGGGAAGCGTATCCCCGCAATCTCCTCTTGGATTGAAGGGCATATCTTTGTTAAAAAGGGCGCAGTCTAATCTGACTTCTGCCCCTCTCCCAGAGACCCTAATTATTGAGAACATATCCTACCAGCTTCACATACCACAGATTATGAACTCAGTAACAGGTCCAAAGAAATGGACTCAATAACCAGCAAGTCTCAAGGGGAAACTGCAGGGCAATAGTTCAGTGGTAGAGATCGACTGTGCATTTTGTATTGTACAACATTTATTTGTGACCATTTTAAGACTGTTCTGCAGCAAAGCTTTGAAAGTCACTATTGCGGCGGAGAGCAAATCCATTTCTACTCTGTGCAAAGTCTGGATCGGGGATTCCGCCAGCAACAACTCGAACACCACCCACCCATAGTACTTTCAGCAAATGCAACGACACAGGTGTCTTTCTTAGGAGAACAGGTCGCCATCTTGCCACTGCATCTGGTCCCAAGGCCGTAACAAACTTCGCACTCCAGAGAAGCACCTGGGAGAGGAAAGAAAAGGGAGGTGCAGAGAGGGAATCCATTCATATACTTTTCTATAAGCATATATCCATATATAAATCTATTGACTTCCAACAACTTATGACCCAAGGGACCTTCAAGCCGATTTTCATGTAGGTGGCAAAGAAGTGAAAACACAGAGGGTGAGATGAAGAAGAGAAAGGAAGGAAGGAATGGCATAAAGAGAGAAAAGGGTTGAGAGAAGGGAAAGTTGGGGCATATCCTCCATCATGTAGCCATGCCAATCATGTGATAGCTAACCTCGAACATAGGAAGCTGCCTTGGAAATCACCAGATCCATTGATCCTGCAGTGGCTCTCTGTGGTTTCAAGCAGAAGACATTCCCAGCTCTACCTATAGTTGCTGGGAAATGAACTTGGGATATTCTGCATGGGGGGAAAATGCTCTATCGCTGTGTTGTTGGGCGAGATGCCATCAACAACACCCCCCATCCCCACCACCTCCCTCTCTGAGTGAGTGCACCTCCTTCTAGTGATGGGCAAATCTGTCAATTTCGACTTCTCATTTTACCACTCTTAAGTTCAATTCTGGACATTTCCACATCTCTCTCTCTCTCTCTCTCTCTCTCACACACACACACACACACCCTCATGAAAATTCAGCAGCGTTTATTGTGGTTTTCTCCTTACATGCATGCATGCATTCATTCATTCAATTCAATGAGCAAATCAGTTTCCCCCAATGTAACACATTTTCTTAATGTTCCAGTCACCAACATATGCATTCCTGAGTGCATTTTCTTGTATTATATGCATTTTCCCACACATTCCTTGGCTGGGGAAATTGCATTGCAAAATTCAGAGAAGGGTGAATTTCAATTGGTGATGGTGTCTCGAGCTTTATGAATTAGATAGGTCTGGCTATAAATGACATCTGAAGGCAGCCCTGTTTAGGGAAGCTTTTAACGTTTGATGCATTACCGTACAGTGGTACCTCAGATTACATACGCTTCAGGTTACAGGCGCTTCAGGTTACAGACTCCGCTAACCCAGAAATAGTACCTTGGGTTAAGAACTTTGCTTCAGGATGAGAACAGAAATCGTGCTCTGGCAGCGCGGCAGCAGCAGGAGGCCCCATTAGCTAAAGTGGTGCTTCAGGTTAAGAACAGTTTCAGGTTAAGAACGGGCCTCCAGAATGAATTAAGTACTTAACCTGAGGTACCACTGTATTTTAATATTTTGTTGGAAGCCGCACAGAGTGGCTTGGGAAGCCCAGCCAGATGGGTGGAGTATAAATTATTATTATTATATTAAATGCAAGCTTAGCCCAATTTCTGCCCCATCCCTACCTCCTCCTTTCTCTGCCCATTCACATGCCCTCTGACCCTAATCCACGCAAGAGAGAGCACAAAGCAGGTGGCAGCTGCTGCCTCATGTCCTTCCTCTGGCCATTGCTGGAATGCTCAGAGAGGGCAGGGGAACCGGGGGGGGGGGGCAGTAAGGAGAAAGAGTAGAACCAGGATGCCCTGGGAATCAGCAGTGGGTTCCCAAACAGGCATGAGCCTCCACAGTTGCCCAACAATGCCAACTACTGATGCCAACCCTGAGCGACCTCAATTTGGCCCTGGCCCTATTTACCCCACTGTAAAAGAAAAGAAAAGAAAATCTCCAGTAGGCTACCAGCGTCTCCTTACCTGTAGTTAGAATCACAAAGAAGGGGAAGAGCCTCAGGAGATCCTGCATGGTAATGATGATGAGAAATACATGTGACGAATCAACTTCTTTGGCTCAAAGAGCCTGTAATGACAGCCAGAGGAAGCATGTTGACAACTGGCAGCTTTCACCAGTGTGCATTTACACCAAGGATGGGAGACCTGTAGCCTGTCACTTGTTCTTGAGCTACTGCTCCGATCATCCCTGGCCATTGACCATGGTGGGCTTCCAGAGGCACCAGGTTGGCCACCGTGCAAAAGATGATGCTAGGCTAGGTATGCTTTGGGTCTATCATAGAACTGTAGAGTTGGAAGGGACCCAGAGGGTCGTCCAGTCCAACCCCTTTGCGGTGCAGAAATCTCAACTAAATCATCCATGGCAGGTGGCCATGGTTTTCTGCTCAAAACCCTCCAAGGAAGGAAAGTCCACCACCACTCGTGGAAGTCTGCTCTCCCCTGACTCAGTAGGGTTCTTCTCAGCTCCTTCTGTTGTTATGAAAAGGAAGGAACTGCATTTAAACTCCTGTTCAACCTACCTCCAGTAACTGACACGTAGGCCTTTAAGATTCCACATCTCTTAAAGTGACAGAACCGTAAATCACCACAACAGACGGGTGCCTTCCTTGGCATGGAATCAACCAGACAGCTGTGGGAGGCTATGAAAGGGAGATGACAATCCACTCTGCCATTGGTCAGCCCTAGCTGCTCCCTCAAGTACCAAGCTTGGATGACTTGAGACCCGTCAAGGGAGAATAGAGCCCTATATTTCAAGACACACCAGTCTTGAAAGATCTACATTGGCTCCCAGTACGTTTCCGAGCACAATTTAAAGTGTTGGTGCTGACCTTTAAAGCCCTAAACGGCCTCGGTCCAGTATACCTGAAGGAGTGTCTCCACCCCCGTTATTCTGCCCGGACACTGAGGTCCAGCGCTGAGGGTTCCCTCACTGCAAGAAGCCAAGTTACAGGGAACCAGGCAGAGGGCCTTCTCAGTAGTGGCACCCGCCCTGTGTAACACCCTCCCACCAGATGTCAAAGAGAAGAACAACTACCAGACTTTTAGAGGACATCTGAAGGCAGCCCTGTTTAGGGAAGCTTTTAATGTTTAACAGACCACTGTATTTTAATACTTTGTTGGAAGCCGCCCAGAGTGGCTGGGGAAACCCTGACATACGGGTGGGGTATAAATAATAAATTATTATTATTGCTATAGCCACATGGGGCAGACCACCAAAGTCTGTCAATAACCCCCCTGCTACCACAAAAAAAACCTGGGACTTAGCCCTTGGTGATTCAGACGATGTCTAATATCCAGAGTCTAACACCAACCCTGAAAGTGATTCTGCTCAATAAGTTCAATCAGCCTCAGCCAGCAGACTCCCAGAGCTTCTCAGACCCACCCCCCTTCCATGACGATGTACTGACACAGCTGTAACAATCAAGCTCCTTACACAACTTCAATGTTGCCATGGTTGACACTTCATTTCTTGCAGTTAGGAAACCGCCAGAAAGCCCTCGGAGCTGGATCTCAATGTCCGGGCTGAACAATGGGGGTCTTGACACAAATTACATTTTTTTTTAAAAAAAAGAATTACAATTCAAATTGCAACGGATTTCAACCTGAGGTTTATTTTCACTGTGATTCAGAGAAAATCCCTCCGGAAGGCCAAACGACAGTTGGAAAAAGTCGCCTATAGATAGAAGGGAGGCTTGATTGAATACAGAGCTGATGCAATCCCATGCTGGTGCCTTTTTATGAGAGGATCTTCAGGAGCAGGAGCCCAGAGAAGGTTGGCAGGAAGAGATCAGAGCACTGAACTCCCCGGGAAACATCTGGTGAACATTCTGCCTTCCTAAGCTCATCAGAACCCCCCAACATAGGAGCGCGGCCACTTTTGAGTGAGAGACAGAAGGACTTACTAGTGCAGCCTTTAAGGGTCCTGTCCACGATTTTTTCTGGAAATGGAAGGCAGGAGAAGACATTAATTTCTTCCAGCTATTCTCCAAACCAGTACATCCCACCTAGATGAAATTTACCCTCTCCTTGCCACTAAACAAATCTGGTACTTAAGGAATGGAGCTTAAAAAAAATGGCTATCAACCCTGTGGAGATGAGCAAATATGTCAATTTCAGTTTCTCTTTTCTCCAATCTTAAATCGAGTTCTCCACATTTTCATATCACTTTGCATTTTTTTAACACCCCCCATGAAAACGCACCACAAATTTAGTATGTTTCTCCCAATACACACACGTTTGCATGCAATTTTGCCCCTAATAATAATAATAATAATAGCAAATTACCCTAACAGAATGCGTTTTTGTACACACGCCTTGGCTGGAGAACTGCACAATGAAATTTAGCAAAGTGCCAATTGCGAAGGACAAAATTTTGTGTTGCAAAATGAGATCAAAGCATTCACGTAAGAAGCAAACACAATGGGAGCAATTTAAATAAGAGAATTAGAGGTAGGTATTTTGTTTTCTATAAAAGCTCACGTCTTAGGGAAGTGAAGAGTGGCATGCCTTAAATCAGCATGGCTCGGCTTACACATGATCCTATGTGAAAATAGGTGGAAAGGAGGATTTGGGGTCCCAAGTCATGCTGCATCTGGGGTTGCACTTACCAGAATGCAGGTGTGCCGATATATCAAAGCAGTATATATTGGCTCCTGTGCAATTCACCACCTCCTCTTTGCATGTGTTTGACCATTCGTGGCAGGCAGGGCACTGCTTTCCATTCCATTTCGTTTCTAATGGCGGCACTGAAAACAGGTGTAGAAACACTCAAGGATCTGAAAGAGGCAGCTCAGAGTTTACAACTTTGGAGGCAGATGGTGTGCTGCCCATCCAGCTCCATTCTGACTTCCGCCTAATGATCCCTGGCATGCAACCAGTCCGCTAAGCAGTAATGAGTCGCCTTAAGCAGGGCCGTCTTTACCCAGGAGGTCCAAGGGGTGCAGGGCACCTGGGTGCTGAATTCTGAGTGGCACTGTATACCGGTCCCTCTCGATTGGCGGCAGTGGAAAGCAATGGAGCGAAAGTCCCTGCCCCCCCACCCCCTCACCCCGTTGCTCTGTTACTTACTCCGTAGCGTCAAATATGACAAGTCAGGAAACAAAAGCAGTTATTTCCACCCCCTCCCCCAAAAAGCTCAATACCTTTGAGCTCACCCCCCCCTTAAAATTTGGGGGTGGCTAAACTAAATTTGGGGGCGCTGGGCGAATCTTTGCATCCCGGCGGAGCATATGCTAAAGACGGCTCTGTCCGTCAGCTTTATGTACATTTATTTACAAAAAACACAAACATCTCCACAGCAAAACTTCTCTCGGCAAAGGAGTTGCTCAGTCTGACTCAGAATCCCTCCCCCAACAGGAAGGACGCCAAAACCGTGCCTTTCTCCTCCTCCCCTTCCGCAACTCTGCCACGAGGTGTTTAACTAAGATCACACGAGAAAGGATTGTGTTACAGGTCTCCATTTTGGGCCTGTGAATTAGCTCTTGGTTCTGAAGCACCGAAGAGAAAGGATGTTTAAGCCATTCTCTCTCCAAGAGCACAGCCTCAGGCTGCAATGCAAGTGGTTTAGAGAGGCAGTGCTTTGCTTTCATCTCTAGATATAAAGAAATTGGTATTTCTAAGATATTTTGCTCCCTATCTGGAAATGTCAGGGTTTGAATCTGAGATGCCATTGTGGGGGGGGGAAGCATGGGGAGAGGATCAAACACACACACACACCAACAAATGATAGACCTACAATTAGGGTTAACTATGCCACACATCTTCTCATTGCAGCAGGAGGCAACTATCCTTAAGGCTTTCCCAGGTCCAAAGTACAATTCCATGGCAGTATTGGCACACTCCTCCAGAGTGGCACAGTCTTTGTCTACACTGCGTTCAACATTTTCACCTACAATGGATGAGAGGGAGTGGGTCAATTTGATTTCACTGCATTTCCTACATTTATATCCCACCTGTTCCTCCAAAGAACTCAAGTCAGCCTCCATGGTTAGACTGAGAGATCGGGCCAAGATCACCCAATAAGCTTCTTTGGTCTCCCCAGCCTTAGTCTAACACACTAGGTAAAAAGGTAAAGGACCTCTGGACGGTTAAGTCCAGTCAAAGGCGACTATGGGGTTGTGGCGCTCATCTCGTTTTCAGGCCGAGGGAGCCAGCGTTTGTCCACAGACAGCTTTCCAGGTCATGTGGCCAGCATGACTAAGCTGCTTCTGGTGCAACAGGACACCATGACGGAAACCAGAGCACACGGAAATGCCGTTTACCTTCCCGCCTCAGTGGTACCTGTTTATCTACTTGCACTGGCATGCTTTCGAACTGCTAGGTTGGCAGGAGCTGGGACAAAGCAAAGGGAGCTCACCCTGTCACGGTGATTCGAACCACTGAAATTCCAATCAGCAAGTCCAAGAGGCTCAGTGGTTTAGACCACAGCGCCATCCGTGTCCCTTCCAACACTCTAAACCAGTGTAGCAAGCATGTCGTGAAGATTCAAGGACAACCAAAGAAACATTTAAACAAGAAGAGTGAGCGGACTTCTGCAAGTGGGGAGCCACCACAGAAAAGGCCTGTTCCCATGTTGCTGCCCTCCAGACCTCTCGCAAAGGAGGCTCATGAAGAAGGGCCTCAGATGATGACCACAGTGTCTGCATCAGTATGTATGGAAAGAGGTGGTCCTTGAGGTATTGCAGTCCTGAGCTGTTTAAGGCTTGATAGGTCCAAACCAGTGCTTTGAATTGGACCTGAAAACTAATGGGCCGTTAGAACAGTAGATGCCAAGATTTAAGGCATGACTCAATCAGCTTGTTCACTGAGGTGATTACTGAAGATAACATGAGACGAGGACCCGTCCAACACGCAATCCCTGCACGCAAGTGACCTTGGCTGATCTTGTCCTGTGCCCACTTGTCCTGAGGTCATAGCTCAGTGGTAGACCACCTGCTGTGGATGCAGAAGATCCCAAGTTCCCTCCCCAGCATCACCAGGTAGGACTTGGAGAAAGATTCCCTGTCTGAGATCCTGGACAGGGCCGCATAGACCATACTGAGCCATGTGGACCAACGTTCTGACTCTACCTATGTTTCAATAACCTCAATCCCACTCACGTAGAGTATTTTCGGAGTATGCAATCATGCAGGTATCTTTCTCGGGAGGGCAGGGCGTCCACGTGCCATTGCAGATGTCTCCTTCAGCCGAACAAACTTCACATGTTAGAGAAGCTCCTGGAGAAAGAGGAAGGTGGAAGGCCTTTTTTTAAAAAAATGACTAATCCTATTTGTGTGATTACGCTTTATTGAAAATGGTTATTAATGCCATATTCTAAATTGCTTCCAAAGCTGTTTCTTTTTAAAATAAATCAAATTTTAAAAAATAATAATTAAAGATTAAAAAGATCTTGGATATGCCTTCCGTCTTATACTCTTGCCAGTCTCGTGATGCCAATTTGCATCTGACCCCAGCTACCCCAATGGAATAAATCTCCCGCGAGTGAGCCGTCCTTCCATACCTGTTGTAAGGAGGACAAAGAAGATGGAGAGTTTCAGGAGATCCTGCATGGTGATGGTGAGGGGAGAGCCAGAGAAACTGTGTCTGAGGTGAATTGAATACCCTGGCTGAAAAGGACCTGAAACAACAGGGGCGGGGGAGCCCAGTCAGCTGACCTGGGTAAAATGCCCAGAGGATCTTGAAGAGGTTCCTCTGGGTGGCTCCCAACAGAATATTAAAAACACAATAAAACATCAAACATTCAAAACTTCCCTAAACAGGGCTGCCTTCAGATGTCTTCTAAAAGTCAGATAGTTGTTTATTTCCTTGACATCTGATGGGAGGCCGTTCCACAGGGCGGGCACCACTACCAAGAAGGCCCTCTGCCTGGTTCCCTGTAACCTCACTTCTCGCAGGGAGGGAACCACCAGAAGGCCCTCAGAGCTGGACCTTAGTGTCCAGGCTGAACGGTGGTACTACTGTGGTACCTCGGGTTACATATGCTTCGGGTCACATACGCTTCAGGTTACAGACTCCGTTAACCCAGAAATAGTACCTCGGGTTAAGAATTTTGCTTCAGGATGAGAACAGAAATTGTGTTCCTGCGGCATGGCAGCAGTAGGAGGCCCCATTAGCTAAAGTGGTGCTTCAGGTTAAGAACAGTTTCAGCTTAAGAACGGACCTCTGGAATGAATTAAGTACTTAACCCGAGGTACCACTGTACTGTAGTATGTTGCCCTAAGGCTCAAACTCTGTTTGAAAGTGTTTTTTAAATTGAATTTGTTATTATATATTATAAACCGCATGATGCTAAGAGAGCTTCTAAACACTTTACAAAAATATACAACAGAACATTAAATGATTGATAACACACAGTTAAAAGCAAGTATTTAAGAGTACTGTATTCAAAAGATGATTAAAGTCAGCAGTGGTTAAAAGGAAGTAAATCGCATGCAGCTTCTATGTGTTCAGATGGGCTGGCCCTAACGAAAATGTTTTGAGCAGTTGCTGGAAAGATTACAGTGAGAGCACCTGCCTTGTATCAGTTGGCAGGGAGCTTCAAAGTGTGGGTGCTGGAAGGCCGGGGGGGTGGAAAAATGGGGGGGCGGATAGGTTTTATTCTGTGTTTTTTTCCCAAAGCCGTTTTTCTCCCCAGGAAAAAAGGGGGGGGGAGTGTGTGGAATATTCAAACTATATCAAACTATTTTTTTTCAATTTTTCTGGGGAAAAACATGGGGAAACCCGTTCCCCCCCCCCCAATTTTTCCAGGTTTTTCCCCAGGCCTTCCCACCTCTAGCTCTAACGTTGAGCTACAACCATCGCCACTGATTATAAGTACGTGTCATCCCCATGGAATAACTAAGCAGTACAAAAGAAGAAGAAGAAAGAAAACTGAGAAATGTTTGCATCCTGAGAGAGGTTTTTCTTCCTCTCACACCTAACCTTTAGTACCTGGAGGAAGAAAAGATTCGGGAAAAGACAAGAGTAGAAGTCCTTTTTCAAACAGTGTGTCATCAGACTATGGCATCTGCTGCCAAAAGATGTGGGTATAACCATCGATTTAGATGGATTTGAACAGGGGTTAAACAAATTCAGGGAGGGTAAATTTGAAGCTTTCATTGCTGGGCCGTATTGCTGCGATAAAAATGAATGTATTGCCTAGAATGTTGTTTTTGTTTCAAACTTTGCAAATTGTGGACAGAATGGATTGTTTCAAGAGGTGGCAGAAAGATATTTCTAGATTTGTCTGGCAGGGCAAGAAGCCCAGAATAAAATTTAAAATACTAACGGATGCAAAGGAAAGAGGTGGATTTGCCCTGCCAGACCTCAAACTTTACTATGAATCAGCAGCTTTTTGCTGGCTGAAAGAATGGCTACTTCTTGAAAACACTGACATTTTGGACTTAGAAGGTTTTAACAATGTATTTGGATGGCATGCATATCTATGGTATGATAAGGTCAAAGCACATAAAGCATTTAAAAACCACATTGTCAGGAAAGCGCTGTTTAATGTTTGGATAAGATATAAGGATTTGTTAGAAAATAAAACCCCAAGGTGGCTGTCACCAATGGAAGCGAAAGCCTTGAAAAAGGTCAACATGGAGGTCAAATGGCCGAAATATTGGGAAATTTTGGAACAAGATGGAGATAGACTGAAATTGCAGACTTTTGAAAAACTAAAAAACAAAGTGCGAGACTGGCTTCATTATTTTCAGATAATGGAGGCATTTAAATTGGACAAGAAAATTGGCTTCCAGGTGGAAAGATCAAAATTAGAAACTGAACTGTTAGAACCCAAAACTAAGAATTTGTCAAGAATGTATAATTTGCTGCTGAAATGGAACACTCAGGATGAAACGGTAAAATCAGCTATGATTAAATGGGCACAAGACGTTGGACATAACATTATGTTTGCTGACTGGGAACAGTTGTGGACCACAGGTATGAAATTTACGGCATGTAATGCCTTAAGAGAGAATATTATGAAAATTATATACAGGTGGTACATAACCCCAGTCAAGCTTGCAAAAATCTATCATTTGCCCGATAATAAATGTTGGAAATGTAAAGAAACTGAAGGTACGTTTTTTCACCTTTGGTGGACGTGCCCAAAGATTAAGGCTTTCTGGGAAATGATATATAATGAATTAAAAAAGGTATTCAAATATACCTTCCCCAAGAAACCAGAGGCCTTTCTCCTGGGCATAGTCGGCCAAATGGTGTTAAAAAAGGATAGAACTTTCTTTATGTATGCAACAATAGCAGCAAGAACACTCATCGCAAAGTATTGGAAGACACAAGAACTTCCCACGCTGGAGGAATGGCAGATGAAACTGATGGACTATATGGAACTGGCGGAAATGACTGGCAGAATCCGTGACCAGGGAGAAGAGTCGGTGGAGGAAGATTGGAAGAAATTCAAAGATTATCTACAGAAACACTGCAAAATTAAAGAATGTTAGAGTGATGTTGGATTGAAAATAAGTGGTTTCCAGCTATACAGGATAAAGTTATAGATAGACTAAGATTAAAGATTAGGATTAAAGAAGTTTACGGAAATGGAAATTTGGTACTTAAGAGGTAAAATTTTAATGCTATATTACATTAAGATTAAAGATTGGGATTAAAAAAGTGGAAAAGAAATTGCTGGACAAACAATTTGGACTGGAATACAAAAGAGGGAGGTATGAGGAAGTCCAGAAAATAAGTAAATTTAAAAACGGAAATGAAAAGGTGATATTGTTTTTAATTGTTCTGTTTCTTTCTTTGTTTTCTGTTCTCTGTGTTTTTCTTCTTTTTTTGGATTATGTACTGTGTATTTGTGTATTTCTTTTTTATGTTTTTCTGTTTAACTTTTTACTGAAACCTTAATAAAAATCATTTTTTTAAAAAAAATAAACAAATTCAGGGAGGGTAAAGCTATCAGTAAGGGACACAGGTGGTGCTGTGGGTTAAACCACAGAGCCTAGGACTTGCTGATCAGGAGGTCGGCAGTTCGAATCCCCACGACGGGGTGAGCTCCCGTTGCTCGGTCCCTGCTCCTGCCAACCTAGCAGTTTGAAAGCACGTCAAAGTGCAAGTAGCTAAACAGGTACCGCTCTGGTGGGAAGGTAAATGGCGTTTCCGTGCGCTGCTCTGGTTCACCAGAAGCGGATTAGTCATGCTGACCACATGACCCGGAAGCTGTACGCCGGCTCCCTCGGCCAGTAAAGCGAGATGAGCGCCGCAACCCCAGAGTCGGTCACGACTGGACCTAATGGTCAGGGGTCCCTTTACCTTTACCTTTAAAGCTATCAGTGGCCACTAGCTATTATGGTCACACGTTTCCTCCAGTATCAGGGCAGCACACCTTTGAATAGTAGTCATCTGGGGATGGGAAAAGGATAAAGTGCTTGTGCCCTGCTTTTGGGCTGAGTCTATCGGGAAACTTTTGAGTTTCCAGGAGCACACAGAATAGCCACAGTGGAACAGAGTGTGCCAAACTAGATATTCATTAAGGCTCTTCTCAGGTCCTTCGGTTCTTGTGAAAAGAAAATAACTGGATTTAAACCAGAGTTCAGCTTACCTCCCAACAGCAGATGTATAAGCCTTTAAGATTCCATGCCTCCTAAGGTGACAGGAGCGTTATCACTGTGACTTTTATTAGGAAACCCCCCTAAGATTCCATAGAAGCCAGATGTGATTCCAAATTCTACTCTCACATCTAAAGAATTTACTTCCTCCTTGTTCACAGCAGCCAAGCTATTGCCCAGCAATGGAAGGAAGTTTCTAATAGACTAATTGAGGCTTAGGTTGACAATATCTGGAACATAGCTCTGTCAGAACACCTCACACGTCGAGTAGTCAAAGGCATTTCCAAAAAAGATACATTTGGCACTATTTTGTCTCCTTTTCCTTTTATTAATAATAAAAAAATGTTTTAATGCCATCAACATTGGAAGAATGCTTATGGACAGGGTATATTGATTGAAAACTTTAAAGGAGCCACTGTGGCAGTTCGAATCATAGGATTGTAGAGTTGGGAGGGACCCTAAGGGTCATCTAGTCCAACCCCCTGTAATGCAGGAATCTCAGCAAAAGCATCCATGACAGATGGCCATCTAACCTCTGCTTAAAAACATCTGAGGAAGTAGAGTTAGATATCGACTGAAAACACTAAATGAGCCAACATGGCAGTAATGTATAATTCAGCGCTTTTTTTCCCTGGGGGGAAGCAGGGATACACATACCCCTAAACATTTTGTGAATCTAACAGGAGAAGAAACTAGAAAAATTAAGTTTTTTCTCTAGCATGGCGAATTGTCAGTTCGGTTGCTACCCCCGATGGCGGCTTATAAAATGGTGTTTTTCTTGAGTCAAAATGAGAGCACCCTTAAACATTTTGTAAGAAAAAAAGCTCTGGTATAATTAATGCTTTTTGTGATCATTTTATAGTATTGTAGCAATGGACAAAGTTGGATTACAACCTTTTATTTTGTTTGAAGTTTTAAAATTAAAAAATAAAATAAAATGAGATCGCTCTTCCATTGAAATCATTCTATGCGTATTCACTAGATGGCACTGTCATGGACTGTAATGGTGGCATACAATTAATCCAGAATGCGGCAGCTAGACTGGTGACTGGGAGTGGCTGCCAAGACCATATAACACTTGTCCTGAAAGACCTACATTGGCTCCCAGTACGTTTCCAAGCACAATTCAAAGTGTTGGTGCTAACCTTTAAAGCCCTAAATGACCTCGGCCCAGTATATTTGAAGGAGCGTCTCCACTCCCATCGTTCAACCTGGACACTGAAAGCCAGCTCCGAGGGCCTTCTGGCAGTTCCCTCACTGCGAGAAGTGAGGTTACAGGGAGCCAAGCAGAGGGCCTTCTTGGTGGTGGCACCCGCCCTGTGGAATGCCCACTATCTGACTTTTAGAACACATCTGAAGGCAGCCCTGTTTAGGGATGTTTTTAATGTTTGATGTTTTATTGTGTTTTTAATATTCTGTTGGGAGTCGCACAAAGTGGCTGGGGAAACCCAGCCAGATGGGCAGGGAATGAATGAATGAATGAATGAATGAATGAATGAATATCATCATCATCATCTGCTGGAGAAGTCATCCATTATCCATGCTTCGTAACTTCTAATGTTGCACGTGGGGCTCTCCTTGAAGGTGCTTTTGAAACTGAAGCTAGTACTGAACACAGCTCACTGAGACGACTTGTCGGAAGCATGCTTTGGCAGTATTAAAAAAACTCCTTTGGCTTCCAGTCCAAAATATAGGGGACAACTCTGAAAGACCGAAATCAAGTGTGAGGCAACTTTGGCCCTCCATGATGCTGAAAGACTACTATCATCAGCCCTGGCAAACATAGCCAAAGTCTAGGGATACAGGGAGCTATAGCTAAGTGACACATGGAGAGCCAAAGCTTTTCTACACCTGCCCTAATTAGCTTGGAGTATCTAAAGTAGGGGAGGGGAGGAATCTTTTTCAGCCCAACAGCTGGAATACCTTCTGAGCCAACCTTTCAGGGACACCTGCGAGTGGTGGGTGAGGCCAGAGGTGAAACTGTGCAGAGCCATGAATGTGAATTCCACCTTTGCCAATTCCACTCACCCCTCTCTTTCCTCCACCCAAAATAGGGATAGGAAGATCCGCTAAGATCGGTTTGCTCAGTCTCTTTGTTTACCCAGTCTTAAATGCAGCTCTCCACATTTCTGTGGCAGATTTCCCTTTTTTAAAGCACTCTTTGTATTCTTTGGCATTTGGGGGTAGAATTCTCCTAATAAACACACTTATGTACGCAGTTGAAGCTAATGTACACTTTTTTGAAGTAATTTCCCCTAATATGATTTTATCTTCTGAACAACCCTGAGACCCGTGGGTATAGGGCAGTATACAAATTTAATGAATAATAATGACAATGTTGTTTTCTGCATTTTGCCCATAAGTACCTACCTGGTAGGGATGCGGGTGGCACTGTGGGTTAAATCACAGAGCCTAGGACTTGCCGATCAGAAGGTCGGCGGTTCGAATCCCCGTGATGGGGTGAGCTCCCGTTGCTCGGTCTCTGCTCCTGCCAACCTAGCAGTTCAAAAGCACATCAAAGTGCAAGAAAATAAATAGGTACCGCTCCGGCAGGAAGGTAAAAAGCGTTTCTGTGCGCTGCTCTGCTTCACCAGAAGCAGCTTAGTCATGCTGGCTGGCCACATGACCCGAAAGCTGTCTGCGGACAAACACCGGCTCCCTCGGCCAATAAAGTGAGATGAGCGCCTCAACCCCAGAGTTGGTCATGACTGGACCTAATGGTCAGGGGTTCTTTTATCTTTACCTTTTTACCTACCTGGTAAATGTGAGCACAAGATGAGGTGAGCACCTGAGGTGACGCAACAGGGCTTGTCCTGTGTTCTTAACCCTTTCTTTCCCTCCCTCTCTCCCTCCCTCCCTCTCATTTTCCATTTATGAAAATCCTGAGAGGGGTTAAAAGTGGATCAAATTGAGCCCGAAGGACTTCCCTGCCACAAAACTTTTTTGAAGGCTGATTCTGAAACATCGCTGCCACCCCTGCTTCATCGGCAACCACCTCAGAATCCAAGGTGGTCTGTGAATACCCCCAAAGTGGGGGTATTTGCTTCTGCCTTGTTCAACGTGAATATATAGCCCTATTGCTTGGACCTCGAACCTATGAAAAGCAATAGGACAGAATGCTTCACTGAATAGCTTCCTTACACAAAACACAAGAGAAGAAAACCCCCGATTCCAATTGCAATTGATTTCAACCTGAGGTTTATTTTCACTCAGTGAATCAGAGAAAATCCATCTGGGAGGCCCAACTGAAGTATGAAAAAGTCGCCTATAGATAGGTGGAAGGCTTGATTGAAGGCAGAGCTGATACAACCCCATGCAGGTCCCTTTACACGAGGATCTTCAAGAGCAGGAGGAGCCCAGAGAAGGTTGGTAGGAGAAAGCCAGAGCATCGAGATCCCCGAGAAACCTCTGGAATGCATGTCGCCCTCCTAATCAGATCAGAATTTCCCAAAATGGGACTGCGGCCACTTCTTATTGAGGAACAGACAGACTTAGTAGTACAGCCTTTCATGGTTCTGTCCACACTGTTTGTTTCTGGAAATGGAAGAGAAGAGAGGGGATTATGGGAATCATAACGCCTTTTAGCTATTCTCCAAATCGCACGTTTTTCCTGGATAGTGGAGCTCAATGATGGTCCAGTGTAAGGATGAGCAAATCAGTCCATCTCAGTTTCTCATTTTTCCAGTCTTAAATTCAGTTCTCCACATTTGCACATCAGATTGCTATTTTCCCCATGAAATATTCCCCATGAAAACTCATGACCATTTCAGTCTTTCCTCCAATATACACTGGGTTATAGGCAAATTTTGCCAAATATACACCTTTCTATATTTTGAAAATTTACCTAATAGAATGCATTTTGTATGTGATTTTTACTAATATGCATATTTCTTCTTCCATAGTTTACACCCAATAAATGCATTTTCATAGACATTCCCGGGTTGGAGAACAGCAAAGCAAAAATTAGCACGATGCAAATTTTGGCAGGCAGCTTTCTAACAATATGCAACCAAAGCATTTACATGAGAAACAGCTGAAAGAAGAAGCCTGTGTGATTTAACTCAGAAGATAAGAGGTAGGGTTTTTTATTTTTTTAAAAACACATCTTATGGAAGGGAATAGCGGCAGTCTGCTTGTTCCTCTGAACTCAGCATGGCTCAGATTATATGTGATGATTATATCTGATGATATTGTCTTCCAAAGCAACTACTCTATTCTGAACTTTAAAAATGGAAAGTGTAATGCTGGTGGTCAACAAAAGAGGTTTAAAGACTGTCTCAAGGCAAATCTTTAAAAATGTAGTATAAACACTGACAACTGGGAAACACTGGCCTGCGAGCACTCCATTTGGAGAACAGCCTTTACCAAAGGTGTTATAGGCTTTGAAGACACTTGAACTCAGGACGCAAGGGAGAAACGTGCTAGGAGGAAGGCACGCTTGGCAAATCCACACCTTGATCAACTCCTGTCTGGAAACCAATGCCCCCACTGTGGAAGGACGTGTGGATCCAGAATTGGCCTCCACAGTCACTTACGGACTCATTGTTAAAACCGTGTTTATGGAAGACAATCTCACTCGGCTACAAGGGATCACCAAAGAAGAAGATGATGATGATACATAACCTAGAAAATTGGTGGGGAGGATGTGGACTTCAAGGGATGCAATGTCTGGGCCAACGCTTACGGGCATGTGAATGCGAAGACACGTCAAAGCAGTACACGTTGTGTCCTGTGCAGTTCACCATCTCTTCTTTGCACGTGTCTGACCACACGTGGCAGGCAGGGCACTGCTTTCCGTTCATTCTGGTTTCAATCGGTGGAACTGAAAACAAGGTGTGGAAACGCTTAATGGTTTGGAGGAGGCAGCTCGGTTGTTTACAGCTGTGGACAGGACCGGCCCAAGACGTTTTGGCACCTTACAGGGAGCCACAAAATGGCGCACCCATCTACACCAGGGAATATCTAGATCGGGAACAAGGGGGAAAGTAAGATCTGCATTGGGTTCTGGTGCCCCTGTGGATCCCACTGACCAAGGCGGTCACTTCACGTTTCCTCATGGACAGCCCAGCCCCGGTTGTAGAGGGAGGGTATGCTGCCTGACCAAACTCTTTCAGCCTTCAGCCACCTTCCATTTCCCAACCTTCCTGCTTACACCCAGTAGGTGGAACTGGCTGTGGCAGCTTCCTCCTCCTTATTCTCAGCATTGCCGCTGAGAAGGAGTGAGAAGGAACAGGACCATAACTCTCTGCTTTGCACTCCCTGCAGGTCCCAAGTAGCACCAGCCACTACTAGGCCAAAGCACAGCTAATTATATCTACCTTCAAGGTGGTTGTGAAAAGGGCGAGATATATTCATAGGGAAGGCAGCTAGTAGCTTTGAAGGTTAAAGGCCACTTCCACATTTACAGACCATACGGCAAAAATCAGAGACTCAGGGGCATGTCACATGTGCACACCTGGCTTCAGGGAACAGGTGGAAGGAAGGACATGGCGAGGGAAGAAGATTGGGGAGAGGAGCTAGCCCCCAACCCCATTATATACCCACATTTGGATTCAAATTTTTTGCACAAATTTTCGATGCAACAGTACACAACTGTCCTCATGAATCTTCCAGGTCCAAAGTACAATTCAATGGCGGAACTGGTACAGATGTTAGCAGTTGCACAGTCTTTGTCTATAGTATGTTCCTTTTTTCCATCTGCAATGGAAGATGGGGGGGGGAGGGAGATGGTTAATTTCATTTTACCACCTTTGCTTCCCACCTTTCCTCCTAGGAATGCATGTCAGCTGACATGGTTCACCCCATTCCATCCTCAGGACTGGTTAGTCTGTGAGATTGGGCCAAGGTCATCCAATCGGCTTCATTGGTCTCCCCAGCCGTAATCCAACACCTTAAACCAGCATGCCAGACTGGCTTCCATTTTATTCAGTCATCAAGATGATGAGCAGGGTTGTGTTTGGAAGGATGATGTAAAGATTAGGAATGGGTGAATATGTCGGTTTTGGATTTTCTCTCTTTTCCGAATCTTATTCAGTTCTCCACATTTCTGCATCAGAGACGGATATAGTGTCTTCCAAATGTAGCATGTTGTGTTATATTTTCCCAAAGGAGTGAAAATTGTTCTGGCCAACTCACAACAAAAAACATCATTGATTTTTCAGTATTTTTTTTCTTTAGTTCTTAAGATTTCTAAATCTGAGGCAGGGTGCGGGTAGAGAAGCAGGAATGGTTTAACAACTCCTACAAATGATTCCCAGAGTTAGTTCATTCCTTAAAACAGGGGCAGACCCCAGCACGGTCACCTTGAGATATTGTGGACCACAGTTCCCCATCATCCCTGACCATTGGCTATTGTGGCTGGTGCTGATGGGAGCTGTTGTCCAAAATATTGGTTTGTTTGTTTGTTTGTAATCCACACTTTCATTATAATATACAAAGGTGATAAACGATAGACGTTAAAAGCAAATCGGCAAAAGCATCCATAAAAACATCATCAAAAATATCAATACTGGTTGATTAAAAAAGAAAGTCATATTGCAAAGACCTATACAGCCTCCAGAAGACATCACATTGTTCATGGCTGCTTGCAAGGCTGTAGACAGGGTTTGGCAAAGCTAAGAAAAGCATGTGACATTATTGATCCTTCTGAAAAATCTGTGGCTAGTATTGTCTATTCCTCCAGCGTAGTCCTTTGTTGTATTCAATCTTGTCTGTTAGTCACTTCAGGATGTGACTGGATTTGAGGAACTGGCTATTTATTGTGTATCTTGGTGCTGAAGCCTAATCCTTCTCGAACCAATGTCCAGTCCAATCTGGGTGCTCTAAGGCACCTTCTATTCCTCATTTTCTAAGACGCCACTGTGGCGTTTGCCCTCCTGGGTGGGTCATAAGGAAAGGGTTAAATGAGTGTGAAGTGATTGGCCAGTGGGAACCCAAGGGGAGGAGTTAGAGTTACAGTTGGAGTTGTTTGGAAGTCAGTTGGGAGTTGGAGAAGGAAGAGGGAGGATAAGTCTGTGGGTTGGTCTAGTTTTGATGTGTGAGAATGAGAGAAACTGTTAGGAGGAGTCTGATAGACAGTTGGAATACAGTGGTGCCTCGCAAGATGAAATTAATCCGTTCCGCGAGTCTCTTCGTCTTGCGGTTTTTTCATCTTGTGAAGCACGGCTATTAGCGGCTTAGCGGCTATTAGCGGCTTAGCGGCTATTAACGACTTAGCGGCTTTAAGAAAAAGGAAACAAACTCGCAAGAACTCGCAAGACGTTTCGTCTTGCGAAGCAAGCCCATAGGGAAATTCGTCTTGCGGAATGACTAAAAAAACGGAAAACTCTTTCGTCTAGCGAGTTTTTCGTCTTGCGAGGCATTCGTCTTGCGGGGCACCACTGTAATCAGTTAAAAGTTATTAGGAAGGTATAGGCCGGTATAGGAACTAAGGATAATAAACTGACAAGAAAAATTATCTGAAACCATAAACTTGTTCACGCTTATAAAATAAACTTGATTATATTTTTTGATGTTAACAACTGTCTGGACTCAGTGTGTACCCGAGAGAAACAGGTTGGTGGCAGCAGGAAAGTGATCATAGTGGTGGCACAGGGATCAATAGACCGTCAAACGTCCGGGGACCCTGTGTGATCGCCACAGCCACCTACTCTATTTGCTGCCTGGAATCTGGTAGCAATGGGTTCTTGTGGCACCCAGCGGGGTAGCATCAAACCCACTGAAACCCACTATTAAAGCAGAGCAGCTACACTTAATTGGCCCTTAAATCACCTTAGTCTGTGTCAGACTGAAGGCATGAGTCAATTAGTTTGTTCCCTGGGGTGGTTTGCTAGAGATAATTAACAAGGCAGAGGGCCCATACAATACTAGTAGTAAGTGACTTTGACTGATCCTGTCCTTTGCCCTCTGCCATCACGGCAAAGGCCATAGCATAGTGTTAGAACACCTGCTGTGGATGCAGAACATCCCAGCCCCTGCCATCTCCAGGTAAGACTGGGAGAGGGATTCTCTGTCTAAGGTCATGGGACCAGCCAGCATATACAGTACTGAGCAAAATGTACCAATGATCTGACTCCACTTCTGCTTCAATAATCTCTCTCCCACTCACCTACAGTATTTTCAGTGTATGCGATCATGCAGGCATTTTTCTCCAGAGGGCAGGTCTTCTTAGGTCCTGTACAGTGGGTGCCATTGCTCAAACAAATCTCACACTCTAAAGAAGCAACTGGAAGAAGGAAAAGGAGGAGGCTGGGAGGCCATTTTTTAAGGACTCACCCTATTCAGTTGATTGTAAAAGGTAAAGGGGTAAAGGGACCCCTGACCATTAGGTCCAGTTGTGACCGACTCTGGGGTTGCGGCGCTCATCTCGCTTTATTGGCCGAGGGAGCTGGCATACAGCTTCTGGGTCATGTGGTCAGCATGACTAAGCAGCTTCTGGCAAACCAGAGCAGTGCACGGAAACGTCGTTTACCTTCCCTCCGGAGCGGTACCTATTTATCTACTTGCACTTTCACGTGCTTTTGAACTGCTAGGTTGGCAGGAGCAGGGACCAAGCAACGGGAGCTCACCCCGTTGCAGGGATTCGAATCACCAACCTTCTGATCAGCAAGTCCTAGGCTCTGTGGTTTAACCCACAGCGCCACCCGCGTCCCTTGCTCAGTTGATTGTACTTTATTTCAAACCTCCTTCATTGGAGGTTTTTAAGCAGAGGTTGGCTGGTCATCTGTCATGGGTGCTTTGGTTGAGATCTCTGCATCGCAGGGGGTTAGACTGGATGACCCAACTCTACAATTCTATGATACTACGATTCATGTTGTGTTTTAAATCGCTGTAACCTGCCCTGTAACCTAGGTGTGAAGGGAAGGAAGTAAACCAAATAATAATAATAATAATAATTTTGTTCCCATTTTCTGAAACTCCTTGACTATTCATCTTAAGGAACTGTGTTCATTATACTGCAATTTATCATTGTGCAAATTGTATTCTCTGATCCATGTTTTTTTAAAAAATGAAAACACAATATGAAAATCAGTGAAAATCGTTTCTTGTTGTTGTTGGGCATCTACCTGTCTTGAGAGGCAATGGAGTGTACCTTCGGGGCGAAGTCAAACCAGTGGAAAATCACAGCACCTGCTGGGGCTGCAGAGACTGGCAACTCATAACTGCTGCCTCTTGCGTTTTTTTTGCTGGATTAGCAGCACTGAAGTGACCTCTCCCTGCCACAAGCCTGGGCAGCGTGTATGGAGGTCCTGGGCTGCCCAGGCAATAAATAAGATCCCCCTCTCAGCCTCACTGATATGGTCCAAAGGAAATCAGAGAATACACCTGGCACCAGCTTTGTTGTAGGAGTTGCCAGAAGGAGGCGTACAAAACGCCTTCCAACTGTCTTAGGAACTCCACTTGGAGTTTGTTGTAGGGTTTACTCCTTTAACCTTTTCTTCTCCCAAAAATATCCCTCCATTTACAACCAAAATAACAAGTTAAAGTGGTGAGTCTACAGCATACCCTCCAACATTTCTCCGATGAAAATAGGGATGTCCCATTCCATAATGATATTTTTACTATTTATATCCCACACCTTATTGGGTTGCCCCATCACTCTGGGCAGCTTCCAACACGTATAAAAACATAATCAAACATTAAACATTTTTAAAAAAACCTTCCCTCTATGTGAATGCCTTCAGACGGCTTGGGCGTTGAATAACTCCATACCCTCCAACATTTCTCCAATGAAAATAGGGACATCCTAAGGAAAAGCGGGACATTCTGGGATCAAATCAGAAACCAGGACGGCTTCTCTAAATCAGGGACTGTCCCTAGAAAATAGGGACACTCGGAGGGTGTGCTACAGCGTATGAAAAAATTGTACAATGAAGGTGCACCTTTGCAGGAAGGGAAATGCACACATTTTTCAGAAGACAGTGCACAGCAATAATGTATAAATTAACATGCTATATTCAGGTAGGTAGCCGTGCTGGTCTGACGCAGTCGAAATAAATAAAAAATTGTCTGGTAGCACCTTAGAGACCAACTACGGTAAGTTTGTTCTGGGTATACGTTTTCGTGTGCATGCATGATATCTGCAAAAGTGTACATGCACATGAAAGCTTATACCCAGAACAAACTTAGTTGGTCTCTAAGGTGCTACTGGACATTTTTATTTTATTTTAACATGCTATGTACAAGCAAGCGAAAATGTGGCCTATTAGATTGAAGCTGTTGAAAAATGTGCAATTTGCATCTCTCTTTTGAACAAAACCATGTTCCTTGGTTTCTTTAGTTTAAAAATTGTGTGCAACAATTGCTTTCCACGCGATTTCTTTTTAAAATTCAAATTTAAAGGAATTACAAAAGACCTTGCGGGTGCCTTTCCATCTTATGCCCCTGCCAGCCTCGTGAAACTAGCTTGCATCTGACCCCAGCTACCCCAGTGGAATAAATTTGCAGTGAGTGAGCTGTCCTTCCTTACCTGTTGTAAGGAGGGCGAAAAAGAAAAATTCCAGGAGATCCTGCATGGTGATGGGAAATCCAGAGAAGCTGTCACCAAGGTGAATCAAATACTCTGGCTCAAAGCGCCTGTAAGGACAGCAAAGGGGGGGGGGGGAGTCGGCCAACACCTTAGCTGAGTATCAGAGGTTGCTGGCACCTGGGGCAGGGCAAGTGTTGCGCCCCCTGGTGGATTGGGTAGCTGGGGTGAAGATTCCTCCACCAAGGAACCAGAGGAGCTTGCCTGGCTGTCCAGAGCAGCACAGAATGGCCCAGAGAGTACACAGGCAGGCAGGCAACTAGCCACTCTGAGCCAGAGTGGAGAGGTGTGATTTTTGCACACACACCCCTGGGGCCTGAATTCTTGGGAGGGGCTAACCTGGTCAACTTCTAGGTACATAACCTGTTGATGAGTGGATGTTGCTTTCAGGTACACGCCATCAGCAGGAGTAACCGAACAGCTGGAGGGATGGATCGATCATAGCTGAATCCTGCTGAACACAATGCCCCCCACCTTGAAGCCGATGTTTAGTCTACCTCCACTAACTGTCGTCTAAGCCGCTAAGATTCTGTTTCCCTTAAAGCAACAGTACCTAAGTCATCACAACACTTGGGGGCAGGAGAGTGTCTCCCTCGGAATGGAATCAAGGGGTTCAATGAGGCTGAGGGTACGTTCTTCATATGTGGTGAACTTCTAAAAGAGTAAAAGAGTATTGGGAAATAATTTATAATGAATTGAAAAAAATGTTTAAAAGTACTTAAAATAAAAAGAGTCCTTTTTTTGGGGGGGGGGGGTAATTCAGGTAGAAATTCCCAGGTGTCAAAAAAGGCTATTTATATATGCCACTACTGCACCGTGTTTTGTTAGCCCCAAAATGGAATGCGAGTAAGGTCCCAGCTAAATAAGAATGGCAACTTAAACTAATGGAATACATGCAGCTGGCAGATTTAACTTACAGAATAAGAGAACAAGAAGAATATACATTTAAAGAAGAGTGAAAATGTTTAATGAATATATGGGTGAAAAGTGTGTACATTTGAAAACGTTGGCCATATTAAGATAAATTCAACAGTGTAAATAAGTGAATGCAAAGGACCTGAAATAAGTCATCAGGATTGGGGGTAGGATTTACAGACAATTTTAGCTAATAGAGGATGTCTTCCTAAGATATTATTATTGTCATAGTTATTATTAATATACTTTTATTATCCGCCCGTCACACTAGGGTCGCTGGGCAGATAAAAGCAATTAAAACAGAACATTAATATTAAAACATAACAGGCATAATATTAAAAATAGGTGTGCGTGGGTGAGTGGGTCTAAGCCAAGGTAAAGAGGTTCATCTTCAGCATTCACCCAAAGCTGTATAAGGAAGGCGCTGGGCACACCTCTGTGGAGAGGCCCTTCTCCCTGGCCACAACTCCTGAGCCTGTGAGGGCAGTGGAACAACCAAGAGGGTATTCTCTGTCGATCTTAGCACCAGAGAGGGTTGGTAGAGAAAGTGACAGCCCTTCAGAATTGTGGAGTTGTGGATTTGTTTAAAGTTTTAAACACTAAAGATTTAAGTGTGAAGACAAAGAACGGTAATGGAAACTGATGTTATTTTTATGTTATGTTTGGATATTTCTTTTGAAATTGTTGATTTGTTTTCTCTTTTGGTTATCTAAGTGAAATTCAATAAAAAGAAATGGGAAAAAAAAGTTTTAAACACTAATGTGAGAGCGGTCCAGAAATAAACCGGTAACCAGTGCAGCTGTTTCATAACATGTGAGGGGGTCATAGAAATAAATAAATAAATACACACACACACACACACACACACACACACACACACACTTCATTTGGATTTATTTCTGATAGTACTCACAGTATGCTGGCATTTTTATCAATATATGAATACTAGCAACTCAATTTATATATATAAATTGGTGTGGGTGGGTGTGGGTGGGTGGGTGTGTATCCAAAAAATACTGTGTTTAACCATCGAGAGAGCCAAACTGCATTCAGAGAAAGTGGTGAATGAACAAAAGAGAAGCATAAATGAATGCAGAGATGCTAATTTAGAGTCAGTTAAAAAACAAAAACAAAAATAAAGCATGCATTCATGTTTTATTTGCTTTATTCCTGGTTGCTATTTTCACTGAGGAAAACAAGGAAACTGGGCTCATCCACACTTGCCTGGAACACATGGGATGTAGTGGTTTTCTGCTTGCCCCGCACTTTCTAGGCATGGGTCTGAGCGATTTCACCTTTGCACTGCCGCTTTCCTCTGGAAAACCAAATCTTCAGTGCTAAATCGGAACAAACAGCAATCCACGGGAAAACCCAATTTCTTCTGATTCATTGCTGAATATTGGGTTTCCCTGGGAGGAAGCGGCAGGGCAAAGAGATGCGTGGAGAGGCCCTCTACCTGGAAGGCTAAGCTTCATTAAGAAAAAGTGTTAAGCAGAGCAGGGAATGAATGCAGAGATTATGCAAGTTTCTCACAGGTGCCTTTTACCATGGGATCTGCAGGAACAGGAGCCCAGAGAAGATTGGCAGGTAGAGCCCAGAGGATCGAGATCCCCTAGAAGGATCTGGGGTACACTTGGCATTTACGACGATAGTATCTTTTTCTTCCAAAATGGGAGGTATGCCTTTGTTCATTGCAGCACAGGTAGACTTGATAGTGCAGCCCTTCATAATTATGTCTCTGAATTCTCCACCTGGAAATGGAAGATGAGATGGGCTGATTATGTGGGAATGTTCAGGGTGGCAGGAGAGGATATATTGTTTATTAATATCTTTCCTAACTTGCGTTAGCAAGTTCCTTTATGTAGCAGAGTTACATTCCCCCTTTTTATATGCACAGCAGATAGCTGGTTGCAGGCTTGTGTGAGCCTCTCACTATTATACAATACAATCTGTCTCAGACTGAATTGTATGTTCCTGGTAAGTTCCCTTGAATCCCTCTTAAAAGAATAAAGATGCGACAGTCTTATTCAAAGGCAATAAAAGACGTTTACTCACATCAGATCACAGTTGGATTCCTGAAGGCAGATTAAGTTACAAATATGTACATGTGGATCTACTCCATATGGGGGAATAATCCCAGTGCTTCTGCTAGCTGAAAGCTAGCAGAGCAGTCCTAGCTAGAAGCTGGTCAAATGAAGAAGGAAGTAAAAAAGAGGGAGGTGTGCTTTTCTCGTCCTTTTCTTACCTAGACAGGTTAGGTCACGCCCACCTCTAGTCACATGCAAAAGGAAGGATGCTCCAGCCAGGAGGAACAGGAAGTTTCAACTGGCTGGACCAAACATTCCCTCGCATGTCTTCTCTAGCATTACAAGGAATGTTGTACTTGACTGCCTCTCATGGATCATATCCCACAGATTAGAAAGGAATTGTAGTTGCCGGTAACAGCCCCTCCAAACTAGCCTGTGGTTCTTTGGATTTCACCCGGGATCTTTGCCATCCAAAGTAAATGTTCATGCACTGAGCCATGATCCCTTCCCCAAGTGTGGGGTGATCACCTCCCTTTTCTGGTAGAAGCATCCCCTTATATTTTCTGAAAGGCAGCAACACCCATTTCTTCCATGCGCCGCATCAATCCCAAACCAGTGCAGCTACAAAATGCATGGGGGTTTGGGACTGAAAAGGAGCACTGCATCTTACCGGCTTTTGAGCGTGAGAGCACATCAAAGCAGAACCTCTCCGGTCCAGTACAGTTCACCATATCTGCATTGCATGTGCCAGACCAAGAGTAGCAGGAAGGACACTGCTTTCCATTGGCTTTCGGATTTATTCGTTGCGCTGAAAGCAGGGACGGGGTGGGGTGGTGGAGAAGATTCTCAGTCGGAAGGATTGGAGAAGAAAGCAACAGAGATGCTACAGCAGAAACAACCAATTTGAACACACACCCCACCCCAGGACTCAAGTCACTGAGAATAAATCCTACTCAGGTTTATGATGGTCATCAATTTATGAATCCAGCAACAAGTGCAATGAAATTAATAATAATAATAATAATACTTAAATTTCTATACCACATTTCCCCCGAGCAAAAGGTGGCATGGTTCACCCACTCTTCATTTCTCACAACAACCCTGTAAAGTAGGCTAGGCTGGGAGATGGTGACTGGCCTAAGGGCACCGAGTGAGCTTCATGGCTGAGCAGGGATTTGAACCTTGGTCTCCAAGATCATAGACTCATAGAGTTGGAAGGGACCGCGAGGATCATCCAGTCCAACCCCCTGCAATGCAGGAATCTTTTGCCCATGTGGGGCTTGAACCCACAACCCTGTGATGGCCTGGGACCCGGGCTCAGTCTCGGAATCAGAGGTGTCTCAGTCCGCACCAGATCCTTTGCATCAGGCGGCAGGTGAACCAAGTCTGGGGCCTGATTCTGAAGAGCCCCAGTTTGCACAGGTTCCCCTGCAACAAGCACCAGCTGGGCCGAGTCAGGGGCCTGAGTCTGCCCTGGCTCCAGATGAGGGGATTACCTCATTGCCTTCAGCTGGGCAATCACTTACAGCTGCTCCACTACCGGTTGGGTCAGGAGAGGCTAGTAACCCACCGACATCTCCCGAGCTGCAGAGACTGAGGTGTGAGAGGAGAGACCTGAGTACTCGCAGGAGGAGTGCTTGCCTTCGGGCGAGACAGGGAGGTGAGTCACCAGGGGATCAAGACCTGGCCCAGCACTCTAAGCACTGCGCCACACTGGCTCTCAATGTCATGCGACCTTCGGAATGCAGCATTGCGGAAAGCGCCAGCCTGCAAGCTATGGCCATCTGTCATGGATGCTTTAGCTGAGATTCCTGAACTGCAGGGGGTTGGACTAGATGACCCTCAGGACCCTTTCAACTCTAAGATTCTATGATCCTACGAAAAGGAAATAGTGGTGGTAGGACAGGGGGAAGAGAAAATATATGCACTTACAGCGTGGAGGGACTATCAATGCACAGTCATTGCCAGTGCAACAGCTCAGACTGGTCCTTATGCTTTTCCCTTTCCCTATAGTCATGTGCTTTGGGGGATATTTGCACTTCTCAGAGAATGCGCAGCCTCTCACTACAGTCTGAAGCACCTTGCCATCTGCAGAAGAAGAGAAGAAAAAGAGGTTCATTCAGTCACAATGAAAGCATCCACCTTATTTCACACAATATTAAGAGTGGTTGATGTGAATAGGGGTAAGGTACAAATGGCCTTCTCTCCTCTGTTTTTAAAAACTGAGGTTTTTCTCTTCTCCCTCCTCTCCCCCTTGTGAATAAATTATACTTTTCTCTTCTTTGCAAGCCTAACCTCCCCTCTTGGACCCCTGGAAGCTGCAAGGCTTCTCTATCTGTTGGCAGAGCTAAGGCCTTGGGACAAAGCAGAGGAATGGGGACTCTAGTGATTCAAGACAGCTTGGTAAGGCAGGCAGTTGAGAATGCAACATTTATATGGGATAGTAGAATTAGCTAAAGAATCCCGACCCTCCAAGTGTCCCTATTTCCCAGGGACAGCCCCGGATTTACAGAAGCCGTCCCAGTTTCTGATTTGATCCCGGAATGTCCCGCATTTCCTTAGGGCGTCCCTGTTTTCATCTCAGAAAAGTTGAAGGGCATGAGAATGCAACTTTGATGAAAAGTTCCCCGCTGCCGTGGCATTAGATAGGAGCATGTTTCTGTAACCAATGAAAATGTACACATGTGCAGATGATCCCTCAAGTAACTTATGCATATTCATAACATGTAGTGTTCATGTGAAACTTTATAGATAAAAATGAGCTTCTTGCATTTACTTGGTGTGCAGAATCTTGGAGTATTAACTCTCTGTGCCTCTTTCTTGCTTAAGCTTGAAATAAACCTTTTTCTATTGTTCCACCCTGTGTTTTCCTCTCTTTGTGTGTGTCGTCCTTTCCTGGTTTGGTGGGTTTAATTGTGTGTGTGTCCCTTTACACTTACCTATAATACTTTCAAGAAACACAACAATGCAAGTATCTTGGCCCTCAGCGCAGGTCTTCATCCTGCCCATGCAGCTGGTGCCAACATCAGTACAAGTTTCACACTCCAAAGAATTACCTGGAAGAAGGAAGAAAAGTGATCATTTTGTGGGGGTATAAAATAGCACCAACCCTCGACTCCTTTAAGCATTGCATGGTTGCTTGCCATCCCAGTCTCCAAACATTGTGAGATTCCAGAGGTTCCTGGCTCTTCCCCAAGGTTCGTGTTTCCTTTGGGATGAGGGACAGCGGAGATTGTGGTGCCTTTATGATGCAGTGGTACCTTGGTTGTCAAACGGCTTGGCTCCCAAACAAATCGGTTCCTGAACAAATTGACTCCTGAACACCGCAAACTTGGAAGTGTTCCAGTTTGTGAACATTTTTGGGAAGCCGAATGTTCAACGCGGCTTCTGCAGCTTCAAATTGAGTGCAGGAAGCTCCTGCAGCCCATCAGAAGCCACGCCTTGGTTTTCGAACAGTTCCAGGAGTCTAACGGACTCCAAGAACAGATTAAGTTCGAGAACCAAGGTACCACTGTATATGGTTTATTTACACATATATACAACGAGAGCCTGCAGTGGAGGGGTCCACAGCATTAACACCCCAAAAGAGTCTAGCTGCAGCCTTGGATTCAAGCAGAGTCTTGCTGGCTTCCCAGCCGCTAGCTCACATAACTCAACTCTCAAATCTGGCCTTTGTCTTTCTAACTACCAGTGAGTTGAGGGAGAGGGAGCCACCTATTTTTTTTATCTGGCACAGAGCTACTTCTTTTGTTACCTTAATGACCCATACTTAGAGGGCCTCACCAGAAAGCTAGCTCAATGATTCAAAGAATGGAATCTGTGCTAGAGCCAGGAATTAGAAGGGGGATCAGCAGGCCAGACCTTTGGCCTCCCTAGCTCAGTATTGTTTACACTGACTGACAGCAGCCCTCTCGGGATGAGTTCCTCCCAGCTCTACTTGGGGATGCCAGGGACTGACTCTGAGACATTCTGCATGCAAAGCAGGTGTTCTGCCACCAAGCCGTGACCCTTCTTTCAAGATTTTTTGGAAACACAGACTCTAAAGAGCCTCTACTCAGGAGATTTTAAATTCTTTCCTTCCAACTCTGCGACAACGAACACTCAACAAACACTCCGTCTTGCATGCCCATCTCCAACTTGCTCCCAGCTACTTCTTACCCTTGGTCAGAAGTACGAAGAAGAGGAAAGATCTCAGGAGAGTCTGCATCCTGGTGGGACTGCCACAGGTGACAAGCAGTGGAGAAACTCTCTATGATGAAACAAATTTTCTGGCACCAAGAGCCTGCAAAGGGAAATGTCTGCAGGTCAAATGGCAACTTCCCGCAGTGTGCATGTATACATTTGATGAGGTGTAAACAAAGACTTGCTCGTAATCTTCAGAAGCAGAGGGATGATACAATTCTCCTCACTTGGCAGAATGTTTACCACGTGTGTGTGTGTGTGTGTGTGTGTGTGTGTAAGATGTGGAAACTCCTAACCCTTATCACATTCAATAACTTGGACATCAAATATCTGAATGAGCACTTCCCTTCCTATAATCCAGCCTGAGGAATAAGATCAGTGAAAGATCCATTTTCTTACACGTTTGGAGGGCAACAACTCAGTTGAGGGTCTTCTCAGTGATGGCTCCATGAATGTCAGACTCCCTTCCCACATGCTATAACCTATCCACAGATGTTTTTGTGTAGTGTGAGTAATAAATATGAATAATGCAATGATAATGATGTATTTACACTATATTATATTATATTATATTATATTATATTATATTATAGTATATTATATTATACTATATTATACTATATTATATTATACTATATTATATTATATTATATTATATTATATTATATTATATTATATTATATATAAATTAGAACATTTGACAAGAGGGTGACAGCAGAGATGTTCCATGGGGAAGAAATATCTTTTTATATTTCCAAATGAAATTCCTGGGATGGCAGATCATCACAACCTGCTGCACTCAGGGGCACTTTGAACATGAGCAGCAACAGCTATAGAATCAAGAGCTGGCTTTCCTAACTAATTTAAGGGTCATTTTCAATGTGACCCATATCAAGTGTACATTCAGAAGTCCAGTTCAACCCCATTAATATATGAGTTGCTGTTGGGTTTTTTAAAAAATATATATGAAAATTTGCAATTAAATGTGTATTTTATCTCAATATTTGCAATTCTGAACCTAGCATATCAGGAAATATGCATTTTGGTACATTTTATGAGCTGAAAACTATCACAAAACTCATAAGAAATGCAAAATCTGAAGTATACATTCTGACTGAGGTATTAATGAGAGAGGTGTGAATTAAGTTTGCTTTTTAAAAAAACAAAGTTCTCCATCACTAGTTCTTAAAAAACAAAACAGGGACGTTTCCATACCCTCCAACATTTCTCAAATGAAAATAGGGACATCCCATTCCATGATAATTTTAATATGTATATCTCACACATATTACTGGGTTGCTCCAACCACTCTGAGAAGCTTCCAACATATATAAAAGCATAATAAAACATTAAACATTTAAAAACTTTCCCTATACAGGTTTGCCATCAGACAGTGGGGAGGCAGGGCGTGTTGGATAACTCAATAACCTCCAACATTTCACCAGTGAAAATAAAGGTAAAGGTAAAGGGATCCCTGACTATTAGGTCGTCATGACCGACTCTGGGGTTGCGGCGCTCATCTCGTTTTATTGGCCGAGGGAGCCGGCGTACAGCTTCTGGGTCATGTGGCCAGCATGACTAAGCCGTTTCTGGCGAACCAGAGCATCACACAGAAATGCCGTTTACCTTCCCGCCAGTGCGGTACCTATTTATCTACTTGCACTTTGACGTGCTTTCAAAATGCTAGGTTGGCAGGAGAAGGGACTGAGCAACGGGAGCTCACCCCGTTGCAGGGATTTGAACAGCCGACCTTCTGATCGACAAGTCCTAGGCTCTGTGGTTTAACCCACAGCACCATCTGGGACATCCTAAAGAAAAGTGGGACATTCCAGGATGGAATCAGAAACTGGGGCGGCGGCTTCTCTAAATTCAGGATGTCCCTGGAAAATAGGGACACTTGGAAGGTATGGACAATTCAAGACAGTCCTTGGACTACCCTTATAGCAAATGTACATTATGCGCTGTATTTTCAAGCAAATCTAGGTCGGGCTGGTTGTTGTTTTAATTGCAGACACAAATGCAAGCTGAGGAGGGAAATACAGAAATGTGCAAAATGAGATGGACTGGAGATAGGAATTTATCTATCTTTGCCCCAAGAATAGGAATGAGTTAAAGCAGTCTCCTTACAGCAAGGTAGAGGGACTTCTGCCCCATGGGTCTAATGAAGTCTCCCCATTAGACTTTGCAAGGCTCATTTTAAAACATCTGCACTGCTTGCCAGTCTGTTTCTGGGCCCATTTCAAGGTGCTCATGCGCTTAAAGTCTTAATCAGCTCAGGCCTCAAATACCTGAAAGGCTTCCTCCTTCCCTATTGACACCCTTGGCAAGGGGGAACAAGCCCTACTGCTTGTCCCACCACCCTCAAAAGCACAGTGGCGGCAGCGGCCGCATGGGAGAGGGCCTTCTTTTCGCAAACCGCTTTGAGATCTTTTACAACCGAGCAGTATATGCTTTTATGAAAATAAGAAGAAGAATGAACGAATGAATTATCTGTGGCAGGCAGCCCCTGAGGCCACACAGACGCCCCGCATTTAGAGATCTAGAATACCAGTTTAAACAGTTATGGCTTCTTCCCCCAAAGGATTCTGGGAGATGGGCCTGAACTTCATAGGCAGTGTCCTGACCAGGGCCGGCCCAAGGCATTTTGGTGCCGGAGGCGAACTACAAAAATGCCGCCCTCCGCCCTGCGGAGAAGGAGGAGCTAGTCAAAGTCAGAAACAAGAGGGGAGCAAGATCTGCTTCAGGATCTGCTGCCCCTGTTAATCCTGCCACCGGAGGCTGATGCCACACGTTGCCTCATGGGTGGGCTGGCCCTGGTACAGGCCCATAAAAGGCATCCTTGAAGCCCCACCAACCAGGGCCCTAAATGGCCTCAGTCCAGTATACCTGAAGGAGTGTCTCCACCCACATCGTTCTGCCCGGACACTGAGGTCCACCGCCGAGGGCCTTCTGGCGGTTCCCTAGAATCATAGAGTTGGAAGAGACCACAAGGGCCATCGAGTCCAACCCCCTGCCAAGCAGGAAACACCATCAGAGCACTCCTGACATATGGTTGTCAAGCCTCTGCTTAAAGACCTCCAAAGAAGGAGACTCCATCACTGCGAGATGGCAAGTTACAGGGAACCAGGCAGAGGGCCTTCTCGGTCCTGGCACTGCCCTGTGGAACACCCTTCCACCAGATGTCAAAGAGAAGAACAACTACCAGACTTTTAGAAGAATCTGAAGGCAGCCCTGTTTATGGAAGCTTTGAATGTTTAACAGCTTTTAATGTTTAACAGACCACTGTATTTTAATACTTTGTTGAAAGAAGCCGCCCAGAGTGGCTTGGGAAACCCAGCCAAATGGGAGGGGTATGAATAATAAATTATGTATTATTATAATATAAAAAACATTTTAAACTAAGCTGGTGCCAAAACAGTGCCGTGGAGATGCCTGCCTGGTGTCAACCACACTAAAACAGCAATGCACACAAGTGCAAAAACATTCAGAGAAATCAGCTGCAACCTTCCAACAGCTTGACCTCACCCACAAAGGTGCTCTCCATCGCCTCCTGAGACAGACAAAGGCCAACAATACAATACTGGCATCAGATATTGATATGTCATTGAAATAAACAGTGTAGCATTTTCTTTGCAGGATGGAAAAACGGCAGTTTCAAGATAGTCTATTTAAAAAAAGATACCAGTTTCTGCAAGGTTTGGAACTGCCAGCATCAACCCCTTTTTAACAGCCCACAACCTTTTTGGGCTTTCCTGGTTGTCGGTCCTCAGGGCACGGAAGTGAGACTCTGGAAACCTCGCCAGTAATGCTGGCTTAATCATTCTGGAAACTCCATCACACCAAGCATCAGACCATTGCTCCGTCGAGCTGAGTATTGTCAGCACTGACCGGCAGCGGCTCTCCAGCTTTTCAGAAAAGAAGACATTCCCAGGACGCCGGGGATTAAATCTGATACGGTTTGCGTGCAATGCGTGTGCTTCGCCGCTAAGCTGCAGCCTTTCCCCCCTTTTGCAGATGGTTGGAAGAAGCAGAAATACGGGAGAGGAAGAAGAAACCAGAATCACGAAAGCAGCAGCAGCTGCAGGACTGCTTTCAGCAAGGAGGGAGGCTAAAGCCAGCTGCAGGTGCGCGCGCGCGTTTTTGGGGGCTTCTAAGTGGGGACCCCGCAAACTTTGGCACGCACTCTTTCTCCCTTTCACTATGTCCCCCTCCCCTCCCCCGCTACAAACTCAAGGCGGGTAGGTGGCTGTTGCCACAGCTTAAAGGGATTGGAAGGTGTTTTGAGCTCGCCTTCAGTTCCCTGCAAAGCGGCTGGAGTCTTCCTCGAGAGTAGGCATCCGCTTTGGTGCCGTTCCTCCCGGGGGAGCCCCGCGCTGCGCCTGCTTCTAGTCCGCGCCATGTCGCAGAGGGAGCCCAGGTTCTCCCGCCTTCGAAAGCCGCCTCTCCCTCCTCCCCGTCCTCGTCCTCCTCCTCCTTCGCCGCCCACTTTCCCGTCATGCTCGTCCCCTCTGACCTCCGGCTTTCGGCGCCACACCACGAAAATGGCGGCGGGAGCAGCGGATTCGGCGGTGCCGTCCAGGGCGGCGGCTCTCCCTGCCGAATGGATCAAGAACTGGGACAAATCGGGCAAGACCGAATTCTTGCAGCATTGTCGTAATCTGTCTGAAAATGTCACTTTCAGAGGTATCCAGCAGGCTTTATATGAGCTTGCATCCCATGTTGTCAAGGGAAACCTAAAGCATGACCAAGCATCCAGTGTTTTGAAGGATGTAATAGAATTGCGGGAAGACATGCCCTCCATCCTGGCAGATGTCTTTTGCATTTTGGATATTGAAACTAGTTGCTTAGAAGAAAAAAGCAAGAGGGATCAGTTCATGCAGTTGGTGTCAGCATGTTTGTACTTTGTTTCAGATACTATACTAAAAGAACGTCTGGACCCAGAAACATTAGAATCATTAGGGCTGATCAAGCAGTCTCAGCAGTTTAATCAGAAATCTGTGAAAATCAAGACAAAACTTTTCTATAAGCAACAGAAATTCAATTTATTAAGAGAAGAGAATGAAGGTTATGCAAAACTGATTGCTGAACTGGGCCAAGATTTATCTGGCAATATCACTAGTGAGCTGATCTTAGAAAATATCAAATCTTTAATAGGGTGTTTCAACCTTGATCCCAATAGAGTGTTGGATATTATTTTAGAAGTCTATGAATGCAGGCCAGAGTATGATGAATTCTTTGTACCTTTGATAGAATCTTACATGTACATGTGTGAACCTCAAACACTCTGCCATATCCTTGGATTCAAATTCAAGTGTTATCAGGAGCCAAATGGAGAGACACCTGTTTCTTTGTATAGAGTTGCTGCAGTACTTTTGCAAAGCAATCTGATAGATTTGGAAGACCTTTATGTACATCTCCTTCCAGCAGACAACACTATTATTGAAGAACATAAACGAGAAATTGGAGAAGCCAAACTAATTGTGAGGAAGCTTACAGTTGTTGTATTATCTTCTGAAAAGACTGAAGAGAAAGATAAGGAAAAGGAAGAGGAGAAAACAGAAAAACCACCTGATAACCAGAAACTGGGCTTATTAGAAGCAATGTTAAAAATTGGTGACTGGCAACATGCACAAAACATTATGGACCAGATGCCTCCATTTTATGCAACTTCACACAAACCTATTGCTGTTGCTCTTTGTCACCTTCTTCATGTGATGATTGAACCTCTCTACCGAAGAGTTGGAGTACCCAAAGGTGCCAAAGGGACACCAATTTTTCCTTTGCAAAACAAGAGAGCACCCAAGCAAGTAGAAAGTTTTGAAGATTTAAGCAAGGAAGTGATCAACATGCTTTGTTACCTTGGCCCCCATCTCTCTCATGACCCCATATTGTTTGCAAAAGTAGTGCGTCTTGGAAAAGCATTTATGAAAGAGCACCAAGCAGATGCAGGCAAGCAAAAGGATAAAGAGAAAATGGACTTATTATTCAGCTGCTTGCTGAGTATTACCGACCAGGTTTTGCTTCCTTCTCTTTCTTTGATGGATTGTAATGCATGCATCTCTGAGGAACTCTGGGGGATGTTTAAAACATTTCCATACCAGTATCGGTATCGCCTCTATGGACAGTGGAAGAATGAAACATACAATAGTCACCCACTACTGGTGAGAGTTAAAGCTCAGACAATTGACCGAGCCAAACACATTATGAAGCGTTTAACCAAGGAAAACGTAAAGCCATCTGGAAGACAAATAGGAAAACTGAGCCACAGCAACCCAACCATTTTATTTGATTATATTTTGTCTCAGATACAGAAGTATGATAATTTAATCACCCCAGTTGTCGACTCATTGAAATACCTCACTTCATTGAACTATGATGTCTTGGCATATTGCATAATTGAAGCACTGGCTAATCCTGAGAAGGAGAGGATGAAACACGATGACACCACAATCTCCAGTTGGCTTCAAAGTTTAGCTAGCTTCTCTGGTGCTGTTTTTCGAAAATACCCTATAGAACTAGCTGGTCTACTTCAGTATGTGGCAAACCAGCTAAAGGCTGGGAAAAGCTTTGACCTGCTTATTTTGAAAGAGGTGGTACAAAAAATGGCTGGAATAGAAATCACTGAAGAGATGACAATGGACCAGCTAGAGGCCATGACTGGGGGAGAGCAGCTGAAAGCAGAGGGTGGATATTTTGGGCAGATCAGAAACACTAAGAAATCTTCTCAGAGATTAAAAGATGCACTTTTGGACCACGATCTTGCCCTTCCACTGTGCCTTCTCATGGCTCAACAGAGAAATGGAGTGATATTTCAAGAAGGAGGGGAGAAACATTTGAAGCTGGTGGGAAAGCTCTATGATCAGTGCCATGATACTCTGGTACAATTCGGTGGATTTTTGGCATCCAATTTAAGCACCGATGATTATATTAAGCGAGTGCCTTCTATTGATGTTCTCTGTAATGAGTTCCACACCCCTCACGATGCTGCATTTTTCCTTTCACGACCTATGTATGCACATCACATTTCATCAAAATATGATGAATTGAAAAAGGCTGAGAAAGGGAACAAACAGCAGCAGAAAGTTCACAAATACATTACAGCGTGTGAGCTTGTGATGGCCCCTGTTCATGACTCGGTGATCTCCTTGCACATCCCAAAGGTCTGGGATGATATCAGTCCACAGTTCTATGCTACGTTCTGGTCACTGACAATGTATGACCTTGCTGTGCCACATAGTAGCTACGAACGGGAAGTCAACAAACTCAAAGTCCAGATGAAAGCTATTGATGACAACCCGGAAATGCCTCTGAACAAAAAGAAAAAAGAAAAAGAGCGCTGTACAGTTCTTCAGGACAAGCTTCTTGAAGAGGAAAAGAAACAGTTAGAGCACGTGCAAAGAGTGCTGCAGAGACTGAAGCTGGAAAAGGATAATTGGCTTCTTGCAAAGTCCACCAAAAACGAGACTATAACAAAATTTCTGCAGTTGTGTATATTTCCTCGGTGTATCTTTTCTGCCATTGATGCTGTTTACTGTGCTCGCTTTGTGGAACTGGTGCATCAACAGAAAACACCAAACTTTTCAACACTTCTTTGTTATGACAGAGTATTCTCTGATATAATCTATACTGTAGCCAGCTGTACTGAAAATGAAGCTAGTCGATATGGCAGGTTTCTCTGCTGCATGCTTGCTACTGTAACTCGGTGGCATAGTGATAGAGCCATATATGAAAAGGTGTGTGGCAACTATCCCGGCTTTCTCACCATATTACGGGCAACTGGTTTTGATGGTGGGAACAAAGCTGACCAGTTAGATTATGAAAATTTTCGGCATGTGGTACACAAGTGGCATTATAAGTTAACCAAGGCATCTGTACACTGCCTGGAAACCGGTGAATATGCACACATCAGAAATATCCTGATAGTGCTGATCAAAATCCTGCCATGGTACCCCAAAGTTTTGAACTTGGGCCAGGCTTTGGAGAGAAGAGTCCATAAGATCTGCCAAGAGGAGAAAGAGAAGAGACCTGATCTATATGCATTAGCGATGGGCTATTCTGGACAGTTGAAAAGTAGAAAACATTGCATGATCCCTGAAAATGATTTCCACCACAAAGACCCACCCACCAAGAATGCAGTACCTACAACGGTGCAAAATGGGGCCGGAGGAGCTGGGCTTACTTCTTCACTCACAGTAAATGCAGCTAAACTGGAAGAAAGCACAGCTGAGGAGACTGATAAATTATTAAAGGAGAAATCTCAGGGTGCTGTTAAAGTGATTAATAAAGCTGCCAGTGCAACACCAAAGCTGACCCCAAGCAATGGTAGCAATGCTTTCAACAGCAAAGTTATAAAAGAAAAAGAAGAGAAAGAGAAATGCGGGAAGGAAAAAGAGAAGGAGAAAAAAGAGAAAACTCCAGCTGCCACTCCTGAGGCCAAAACACTTGGGAAGGATGGGAAAGATAAACCAAAGGAAGAAAGGGTGAACAAAGAAGACAAAGCAAGAGATAGCAAGGAAAAGACACCTAAGTCTGATAAAGAGAAGGAAAAGAACAAGAGAGAAGAAAAGTCGTCAAAGGATGAAAAATCCAAGATCATTGAGACCAGTGCTGAGTCAAAGTCAGCTGCAGAAAAGGAGAAAGAGAAGGAGCTGTCCAGAGAGAGAGAAGTAACCAAGGATGTGAAATCCAAGGAAAACATTAGAGGAGGAAGAGAGAAGGCTCCAGTAGTTGGGTCCTTGAAGTCACCTGTTCCCCGATCAGATGCATCGGAGTGTGAAAGGGAACAAAAACGTCGCAAAGTTGATACCCATTCTATTCCATCACATTCCTCAACGGTAAAGGACAACCTCAGCGAACTCAAGGACTCTTCAGCAAAGCACTGCATTAACCACTCAACTCCAACACTGCCCATGAGTAAAGAGAGAGAAGTGGACAAGAAAGATTTAGACAAGTCAAGGGAAAGCTCCAGAGAGAGAGAGAAGAAAGATGAAAAGGAAAGGAAAGATCGAAAAAGGGATCATTCAAATAGTGATCGGGAAGTGCCTCAGGATTCAACCAAACGTCGCAAAGAGGAAAATGGAACAACTGGTTCTTCCAAACATAGTAAGAGTGAAATTTCCTCTGATTCTCCTCACTCCAATGAGAAGGCAAAGGACAAAAGCAAATCAAAATCTTCAGGCAAAGAGAAAGGAGACTCAGTAAAAGTTGAAAAGATGGAGAAAAGCTCTGGTAGCAAAAAGGAGCCCAGACATGATAAGGAGAAAACAGAGAAAAAAGAGAAACGGGACAGTACTGGAGGAAAAGAAGAAAAAAAACACTTATCAGAGTTGCTGCCAAGTATTCTCTTGAAATGAGAAGATACTGAGGTGTGACCATATATGTATTTTCCGGAATATACATTGCACAGAAGATGGTGAATGAAGAGGACCCATCTGCATCTCCTGAAATTATTCAGTTCTCTGCTTTATTTCCCCCTCATTGCTGAAGATTTGATTGTTGAGTTGTACATTACTGTATTTTTGTTGGTTAGCTTCTTAAACATTTATTTTCAGTACCTGGGTGAAAGTGTTAGACGTTCCATATTTTAGCACAATGTGCTGCAAATTGTTGCCATTGTGCAAATGAAGTTTATACGTGGACAGAGTTCCACATTAGGTTACCCAAATACTGCCTGATTTCAGCAATCCTTTTCAGATGGAATTGAAACATTTGCTGTGTTTGAAAACACAACAAATAAACAGTTGTTGAACCTTTGGAATTTACCTCATTTAAAATACAGTTTTTATTTATTGTTTCTAATATCAATAATATTGATATTATTGGGAGCATTGTTTTTGTGCTGTGCTTAAGAATGATTTGTATATTATGTGCACAGCATTTCACCAGTTAAAATAGAACCAAGAGCTGGCTTTTCTATCTGACTTAAGGGTCATTTTCAATGTGACCCATATCAAGTGTGCATTCAGAAGTCCATTTTCAACCCTATTAATATATGAGTTGCTGTTGGGTTGTTTTTTTTAAAGAATTTGCAATTAAATGTTTATTTTATCTCAATATTTGCAATTCTGAACCTATCATATCAGGAAATATGCATTTTGGTGCATTTTTTGAGCTGCAAACTGTCACAAAACTCATTAGAATTGCAAAAACTGAAGTATACATTCTGACTGAGGTATTAGTGAGAGAGGTGTGAATTAAGTTTGTTTGCTTTTTAAAAAAGCAAAGTTCTCCATCACTAGTTCTTAAAAAAACAAAACAGGGATCTTTCCATACCCTCCAACATTTCACCAGTGAAAATAGGGACATCCTAAAGAAAAGTGGGGCATTCCAGGATCAAAACAGAAACCAGGGTAGCTTCTCTAAATCTGGGACATCCCTGGAAAATAGGGACACTTGGAGGGTCTGGACAATTCAAGTCCTTGGACTACCCTCATAGTAAATGTACATTACGCTCTGTGTTTTCAAGCGCATCTAGGTCTGGCTGGTGGTTATTTTAATTGCAGGCAGAAATGCAAGCTTAGGAGGGAAATACAGAAATGTGCAAAATGAGATGGACTGGAGATAGGAAGTTATCTCTCTTTGCCCCAAGAATAGGAATGAGTTAAAGCAGTCTCCTTACAGCAAGGTAGAGGGACTTCTGCCCCATGGGTCTAATGAAGTCTCCCCATTAGACTTTGCAAGGCTCATTTTAAAACATCTGCACTGCTTGCCAGTCTGTTTCTGGGCCCATTTCAAGGCGCTCATGCGCTTATAGTCTTAATCAGCTCAGGCCTCAAATACCTGAAAGGCTTCCTCCTTCCCTGTTGACGCCCTTGACAAGGGCGAACAAGCCCTACTGCTTGTCCCACCACCCTCAAAAGCACAGTGGCGGCAGCGGCCGCATGGGAGAGGGCCTTCCTTTCGCAAACCGCTTTGAGATCTTTTACAACCGAGCAGTATATGCTTTTATGAAATTAAGAAGAAGAATGAACGAATGAATTCTCTGTGGCAGGCAGCCCCTGAGGCCACACAGACGCCCCGCATTTAGAGATCTAGAATACCAGTTTAAACAGGTATGGCTTCTTCCCCCAAAGGATTCTGGGAGATGGGCCTGAACTTCATAGGCAGTGTCCTGACCAGGGCCGGCCCAAGGCATTTTGGTGCCTGAGGCGAACTACAAAAATGCCGCCCTGCGGAGAAGGAGGAGCTAGTGAAGATCAAGAACAAGAGGGGAGCCACACGTTGCCTCATGGGTGGACCGGCTCTGGTACAGGCCCATCAAAGGCATCCTTGAAGCTCCACCAACCGGGGCCTATATGGAAGGAGGGAAATGGGCCTGGGGTGATTCCACAGGGTGTCTGTTGCAAACCGCCCTGGGATTTTCGGATGAAGGGTGGCGTACAAATTTAATTAATAATAATACTAAGAAGACACAGAGGTGCAAGAAGTGCATGTGTGGAAGAGAGCCTCTAAGGTTCTTTTCACATTCAGGTGACAGTACCAATATTATCACAACAGGCCCCATCATGAGCCATGACCATGTGTGTTACCTAATCTGCACTATATGCTCTATCCATCCATCTATTTATTTCATTTATAGAGCACCTTTTTTCTCCAAGGAGCTCAAGGTGGCAGATGTGGTTCTCCCCCTCCTCATTTAATCCCCCCAACAACCCTGTGAGGTAGGTTAGCCTGAGAGGCAGTGGTTGGCCTAAAGCCATCCAAGTGAGCTTTGTGGCCAAGTGGGGGATTTGAACCCTGGTCTCCCACAACCTAGTCCCACATGCTAACCACTACACTGGCTCCATGGTACTGCTTTAAACTGTCATGGCTTCCCCCAAAGAATACTGGGATTCTTGTAGCGCTGAAAGTTGTTAGGAGACCATTATTCTGGTCTGGTGGAACGCTCTGTCTCATGAGACCAGGGCCCTGCAGGATCTGATTTCTTTCCGCAGGGCCTGTAAGACAAGAGTAGTTCCGCCTGGCCTTTGGCTTGGAATCAACTTGATCCCCTCCCCCTCTTTCCTTTTTCCTTTCTCCTTCTGTGATGGAACTCCTATTTGGGGACTTCCCTGGCTTTTTTCTTTTTTTTTCTCAAAAATTTTATTAGTTTTCACAATATTATAAATGAACACACAAGACAAACAAACATAAATTATAGCCTTATTGAAAATTACAGTTATTAACTTTGTTAAGTGACTTCCTCACTTCCCCTTGGTTGAATTTCATTGCATGTCCTTTTAACGGTTTTCCAAATCCCAATTTTTATGAAATTTAACTTAAACATTAACATCCTTAGATCTTCACCTAATGGAATTAAACAAATTAATTCATCACTTAACATAAATAAAATCCTAAGCCCATTAAGTATCTGCAAGCTATTTTCAGTTAGTTTAATTTAACAAATTTAACTAAATAATCATTAAATGTATTCCACTCTTCCTGATACTCCTCCTCCTTCTGGTTGCAGACTCTTCCGGTTAGGTCAGCTAGCTCCGAAAATTCCATCATCTTCATCTGCCATTCTTGTTGGTAATTCTTGGGTTTTCCACTTTTTAGCTAACAAAACACCAGCAGCAGTTGTGGCATACAAAAATACTGGCTTTTTTCCTGGCCCACATAGGACCAGTCTGGATAGTTGGCCTTAGTGAAGATTTGACGTTTTCATCCACAAAAAGTTTTTGATTTCCGTTTCTACTGAAATGAGGCTACATTTTAATGTTGTACTTTAATCTTGTTTTTGAGTTGTATTTTAATCAATTGTTTTATACCTGGTGTTAGCCACCCTGAGCCCGGTCTTGGCTGGGGAGGGCGGGGTATAAATAAAATTTATTATTATTTATTATTATTCTGCTTTTACAGTTACAATTCTCAGAATGGATTAACAGCCAATCTGTCTTCCTAGGGAGCTGTGAGAATTGTAGCTCTGTGAGGGATCGGGGTCTCCTAGCTCTTGGCACCCTTAACAAACTGCGTTATTTGGGGGGAGCCATGACTGATTAAAACGGTAGTATGCTGCTTTAAATGTAAAGTGCAAAGTGGGCCTCTTACATCTCCAAGTGTGGGAATAATATTAATACTAATGCTAATACTAATACAGTGGTACCTCAGGTTAAGTACTTAATTCGTTCCGGAGATCCGTACTTAAGCTGAAACCGTTCTTAACCTGAAGCACCACTTTAGCTAATGGGGCCTCCTGCTGCTGCCGCGCCACCAAAGCCCGATTTCTGTTCTCATCCTGAAGCAAAGTTCTTAACCTGAAGCACTATTTCTGGGTTAGCAGAGTCTGTAACCTGAAGTGTATGTAACCTGAGGTACCACTGTAATAGGAACTGCTATGAGAGGAGACATAAGAGGCTGAGATTTCATTGCTGCAAGCGCCAAGCCTGGACAACTTGTAACAAAATGAACTGAAATGAGCTCACCAGCCCTGGAAGCCAGCTCAGCAGAGGCTCTCTACAAACCCTCTGCGTTTTGCTGCCTACTGGGAACTGCTTGTCTAGGCAGCTGGCAAGGATGCTGGAATCACAGAATTGGTGGAGTTGGAAGGGACCCTGAGGATCATCTAGTCCAACCCCCTGTAATGCAGAAACATGCAGCTGTCCCATACGGGGGTCAAACCTGTGACTTTGGCATTATCATCACCACGCTCTAACCAACAGAGCTACTTAACTTGTGCAACCCAACTGGTGGGTTGCACTGACTGTGCATTGTGCGTTACAAACTACGCAGGGTTTAATGATTTGTGGTATTTCTACTCCACCCTTTAGCCAAAAAAAAGGGGGGGAGCTCTTAAGAGCAGTTTACAAAAATCAAAATGGCAGCAGGACCTCAGGCTTACAATCTGGAAGGAAAGGACAGCTCAAGGTATTGAAGTTACAGCTGAGGTTGGTGCTGGTTCTAGCTGTCTTGCCTTGCTAAAATGCCCTCCCCATACTCAATCAGATCCAGAGCAGCACATGTGGCAATTTCCTGGTGAGGAGGGGAGGGCAGCTCCAGATACACAGTTCTTGTATAAGTGTTTCAAAACCTCAAGTTCATTGGAAACGTTAGATTAACATTTGGCAAAGGCCTTTAAAACGAATGCAGCTGACAGCTGCTGCTTCTTTCTAGGCTGGTCTCAGTGATCAGGTAATACTTGTCAGGAATGTTTGTGTGTGTGTGTGTGTGTGTGTGTGTGTGTGTGTGTGTGTGTGTTAATAGAGTTACACCATCACCATCTTATTAAAAAAAAATGCTATAAAGTTGTTATAATGCGCTGGAGGGGGGGGGGCCTTTGAAAAATTGCAGCTTTCTCTTTACCCTGGCACCCCAGGAATCACTTGGAAAACTAAATTTGATTAGCATCTATTTATTTCCACTTTACTGCTTGGACCAAATTCACCCTAAATATGAAGCATAAACAAAGAAATCAGCAGTTGCCCCCACCTGCTAGATGAAACATTAAGCTCTTGTGCATTAAAAGTGGAAAGATCTAACTGATTTGGACAAATTTGGGGGATTGAAACATTATGTGGGAAACAGATTAAGGAACTGAAATTGAACATGAATACCATTATTAAAGATGTGGAACGGCATTAAATATATGAAATACTGCATTAAAGATATGAAACTGGAAATGATGCAAAAATGGCATCTTACCTCACTAACATTTACAACATAGCTCACTATTGTCCTGGCTTGGTTGCAGAGACGGGGTCATTACTGGCACATCTAGTGGATATTCCCCAAGGGGACAATGTTTTGAGACCAGGTGATGATGATTTGGATAAAATGACCCATCAGCATATCACCAGCACTCCAGAGCTAGCCTTACCGAATCTGTATATGAATAAACACAAAGCGTGTTCTCCTTCATGGAGAGCACGTGTTGTGGGGTCTAGCAGGACACCCTCTTCTTTCGCTGCATGTACCGGATCACCCGCCCACCCTCCCTAATTTAGGGCTTTTGTGTTTGACCTTGCTATGCCTGTCATGGGGCCGTCTGCTTTTGGGGCAGGGGCCTGGTAGGAATTTTGTCCATTTGGCTGATTGGCTGGTGCCGTTTGGTTTTTGCCTACTGCGTAGCAAATCGTCACAACTTGTAAGGTTGCGGTTAGGCATTGGTTAAAAAATGGGTTGGTGGAGGGGTAAAGAATTGGCTGTGCCTGCCCCTCCAATGCTACTGCTGCAAGGGAATTCCGTTAAAGGAATCCAGGGGCTCGCCGTTCTTTCGTCCGAATCCCTGGCGTGGGGTTTGGGCTGCGCAAGTCCCTGGGAGCATGCGCGGAGAGTTCAGGGTCTGGTGCCCAGCTCCATTTTCTCCCCAAGTGTTTTCCCTTACTGGCTTTGGCAGGGTTGCGGAAGTCAGTTCTGTCCCTGACCAATGCCTAAGCAACCACTCACATTTTGTATTTTAATAAAGTTGTGGCCAAAATTATGCCAAAAACCTTAAACAAAAATTCTGTGTGAATTGTGATTTCTTTGGGGGGTGGCTTGGGGACCTTGAGACGCAAAGACCTGGTGGATAAACCCTTAACTGGATTTTTGTTGGTAGCAGCAAGTATGGTTATGTCCAAGACAGCAAGGGAACCTGTATTCTCCTGATACGAGTGCGTGTGGTAAACAGCCCCCACAGAGAAATTAACACAAAACCCAGAGCAACACAAGGACAAATTTGCTGGAGAATGGTGAAACTTTATTACAATTACAAAGACACCGGAAAATGAAAGACCAGGCCGAAACATTTGCACCATTTTATAGATAGGATAACAGACAAATATTTGCATCTTTCTTCTTGTTGTAATTTGCTAGCCTTGTCAGGGAACGACTAGTATCACATAGGGGAGTTTCCTGGAACAAAGTGAGAAGAGTTGATTACTTGTTAATAATTTGTTAAAGCTGTAATGGATGGGACATCAAGTTCCGAGGTGTTGGAAAACAACAATAACGAATATTGAAAAAGGGGAGACGGAAGACGAAATGGTTAAATCAACAATGATACAATGGACTACAGACCTGTGACATAATACAGAAATGTGTGCATGGGGAAAGCTGTGGAATGTAGATATGAAATTTACTGCTTGTTACACCTTAAAAGGTAATTATATGAAAACAGAACGGAAGGAATTAGATTATAATATCATGATAATGATTTAATTGATAGAAGATAGGATGCAGCAGAAGGGGAGAAAAAACAACTCCATGAAAAATGGGGTGGCAAGTGGACAAAAACAAGAGAAGAGACAAAACTGTATTTTGATTGTATGTGCTAAAAACGTTGAAACTCAATAAAACATAATGAGGGGAGAATGTTGAAAAAAGAAAACCCTCCATGCCTACACGTTTCTCCTCCCAACTGCCTTGCTAAGAACCCTTTCAGCATCTTCCTCCAAATCATCCACAAATTTTTCCAGCATTCTCAGCGTCGACATAAAAGCAATTCTTCCTGCTGCTGGGGAGCCAAGGAGCAGCAATAGAGGTGAGAACAGAATATGAAAAAACCCGACCTCCGCGTTGGTCAGTAACTCGCCTACACGCAAAGGCAATGCTGAAGATGGAGGGGACTTCATCTGGGCTCTAAGTTCCTCCTCAGGTTGCTGAACCAGCCTAGCAAGTTTGGCAAGAGACTCATCATCCACACCAAACTCCTGATAGTAGTTTAACATGGAAGGCAAGAGGAGGGAGGTATCACAAGCAAAAGGGATGCTTGGCGTTGGGGTTGCGGTGACGCCACACGACACCGTGGCGACCTCCCATGCGTGTTTCTTCAGAACCGCTTTCTTCTTCTGTAGGATACGCATGGAGATGCTTGGAAGGGCCAAAATAAAAGCCCGTTGTTTGTGGACAGGGAGGTCCTTCTCTAGCGTTTCCTCCAAATGGTGGAAATCGTACTTGTTGAGGTCATATCTGGAAAGGAGGAAAACCCCCTGAGAGGTGAATTTTGCTTCTCTGAGGCTCTGCATACAGTCGTCACGGATTTTCCTCAGGACACCCTCCTCATCATAGAAGGGGGCCTGTTGTCTCCTGGCACTTTCCAAATCCAAGTCGACCTTGGTGCGCACAAAGTAAAACTTTTTTCCCAGCTGCTTAATTGCTTTTGCCAGGAGAATATCATTCTGGCCTAAACGGCGGCAGCTGACAATAATGAAGAAGTCATAGCGGTCAAAGTTTACCTGCTGGAGGTACGTATCAGCTGTGAATTGATTTGTGCCAATTCCTGGGAGATCCCATATTGTTACACTGGGAAGTTTAGGGTGCTGGTAAGGGACTACCTCCATAGTGGTCTCACATACTCCAGTTTGTGCAGCACCTACTTCACGATCGCCAAGACCTCGAAGGGCATTGACCAGGGCAGATTTCCCAGCACCCGTTACTCCCGAAATGGCGATATCAAGCTTGATCTTATCTGGTGTTTCCAGCAAAATGCTAAGGACATCTGCCATTCTTCTGTTTTCCAGAAACTCAGCCATGGTTGTGGAGGTCTCACCTGAAAGAACATAAGGGAGAGACATTTCATTTTCATAGACTCACAGGTGCCAAAACAGTGCCGTGGAGATGCCTGCCTGGTGTCAACCACACTAAAACAGAAATGCACACAAGTGCAAAAACATTAAGAGAAATCAGCTGCAACCTTCCAACAGCTTGTCCTCACCCACAAAGGTGCTCTCCATCGCCTCCTGAGACAGACAGAGGACAACAATACAATACTGGCATCAGATATTGATATGTCATTGAAATAAACAGTGTAGCATTTTCTCTGCAGGACGGAAAAACTGGGCAGTTTCAAGATACAGTGGTACCTCGGGTTACATACGCTTCAGGTTACATACGCTTCAGGTTACAGACTCCGCTAACCCAGAAATAGTGCTTCAGGTTAAGAACTTTGCTTCAGGATAAGAACAGAAATCGGGCTCTGGCAGCACGGCAGCAGCAGGAGGTCCCATTAACTAAAGTGGTCTTCAGGTTAAGAACAGTTTCAGGTTAAGTACAGACCTCCGGAACGAATTAAGCACTTAACCCGAGGTACCACTGTAGTCTGTTTAAAAAGATACCAGTTTGTGCAAGGTTTGGAACTGCCAGCATCAACGCCTTTTTAACAGCCCACAACCTTTGGTCCTCAGGGCACGGAAGTGAGACTCTGGAAACCTCGCCAGTAATGCTGGCCTAATCACTCTGGAAACTGCATCACACCAAGCATCAGACCACTGCTCCATCGAGCTCAGTACTGTCAGCACTGACCGGTAGCGGCCCTCCAGCTTTGCAGAAAGGAAGGCATTCCCAGGATGCTGGGGATTAAATCTGATACGGTTTGCGTGCAATGCGTGTGCTTCGCCGCTAAGCTGCAGCCTTTCCCCCCATTTGCAGAAGGTTGGAAGAAGCAGAAATACGGGAGAGGAAGAAGAAGCCAGAATCACGAAAGCAGCAGCAGCTGCCGGACTGCTTTTAGCAAGGAGGGAGGCTAAAGCCAGCTGCAGGTGCGCGCGTGTTTTGGGGGGCTTCTAAGTGGGGACCCCGCAAACTTTGGCACGCACTCTTTCTCCCAGCACCCACAGGTCTCTTGCACTATCCCCCCCCCCCCCCCGCCACGCTACAAGCTCAAGGAGGGTGGCTGGCTGTTGCCACAGCTTAAAGGGCTTGGAAGGGGTTTTGAGCTCACCTTCAGTTCCCTGCAAAGCGGCTGGAGTCTTACTCGAGAGTAGGCCTCCGCTTTGGTGCCGTAGCAGCAACGCGCAAAACAACCTTGACGCCTGCCTGCAATTCTCCGGGACCCCTTGGAAGTAAAAGTGAAACAAACCTTCAGTCTGCCCACACCCAAACTCAAGTCTCTGTGCCTGGTGCCACCTTGTGGCCCTAATTTTTACGTACACCATGGGAAGGTTTAAAGGTTACCCAACTAAGTATTAACTGACATGGTGAGAATTTTAGTATAGCTCATTTTTTCTACGTGCTTTAGGTTTCTTCTTTATGACTACTGTTGTAATAAATAATCTTTCATAGAAAATATTGCATTACATTCTTCATTAAATTATCTTTCCGTTGATTTATAATTTTATGGTATTGCTCAAAAAAAGAAAAGGAAAAAAAGTGGTGTTATGAGCCATCATTGCCAAAACCAGATGACACCTGACTGGCTCTCTAAACACTCTTCTTTAAGCATAGAGAATCTTATTAACTGCCCCGAGATCTTCAAATGAAGGGCTTTATATAAAATTAATAAATCATAATAATCCTGAAGGAGCTGCTCCTGTACAGATGCCCAGACAAGGGCTAGGGCCATAGCACTCCTCCCAAGGCAATCTGGGTGGGGTAGTACCTATTTGATATATGTCATGGGACTCTCCACCACCAGATCAACCTCTTGGTGAATCAACCTGCAGGCGGCTTGGTTGATATGCGTTATACGCAATGCCTAAGTCAAAGCTCCTTACATCTTTAATCAATGAAGTTGTGGCCTAATTTGAACCAAAAATAATGTCATGAGTGGTCTGATACACAGTGCAGGATGGTTGGCTCAGTACCTGTGAATGCAATTAATATCTTAGCCCATTCTTGCTGCATGCAGTTTGACGCTTCTTAAAATGTTGGTAACTTGACTTTGGCCCAATTTTGAGTTTGGACCTCTGAGCACTTCAATTGGCAGGTCTGCAGAAACAGCAGGGAAGGACTGTGGCTCAGCAACAGAGCTCCATGCAGAACAAACCGGGCTCATTCCCAGCATCCCAGCTCATTCCCTCCCGCTGCCACCGCACCACTGCCGCACGATTTCTGTTCTCATCCTGAAGCAAAATTCTTAACCCGAGGTACTATTTCTGGGTTAGTGGAGTCTGTAACCTGAAGCGTCTGTAACCCGAGGTACCACTGTATAGGGCTGGCAGAGAACTCTTTCTGAAACCTGGAGAGACACTGCCCATTAAACAGTACTGAATTAGATTGTTTGACTCCGTAGAAGGCAGAGTCCTATGTTCTTAGGCAGACAAAGATAGGATCTCAGTTTTTTCAACTTTTATTAACTTTCACTCAATACAACAGAGAAGAAGGCAAATACCCTTGAAAGGCCGAAGTGAAAACAAGAGGCAAAGGGGGAAGAGAGGAGTATTTCTTCATTGCTGAGATGCTGTAAAAGAGACATTATAAGAGAAGTTTCATCAGCAGGAGAACCAGGAGGGGATATGCTAACGAGGGAGCAGCCCTGCTGGCTTGAGAGACCTTGGCCTGGGAACAGGTCACATTTCTCATATTAGGAAAGGCAGAAAGCGGTTTGTTCATTGATTGTAGTGTCTGGCAGCCAGATTCAGAAATGCAGCCCTTCATGGTGCTATTTACGACGTTCGTGTCTGCAAGGGAAATCAAAGGCGAGTGGTCAGGGGAGTCAGGAACTAGCGCGCACACACAAAAAACCCGATCTGCTCAATTTAAAAAAATACCTATCCACGGTAGGACACATATATTTTATCCATCATGGCTGACCTTAAGCTGATATACCAAATTAGAACAAAGGAGCAAAAGAGGTTAAGGTATTATGATATTGTTATGTAAATGTATGAGCAGGAATTGATAATTAGTATTATACAGTGGTACCTCTGGTTAAGAACTCACGGTAATTCGTTCCGGAAGTCCGTTCTTAACCTGAAACTGTTCTTAGCCTGAGGTACCACTTTAGCTAATGGGGCCTCCCGCTGCCGCCGTGCAATTTCTGTTCTCATCCTGAAGCAAAGTTCTTAACGCGAGGTACTACTTCCGGGTTAGCGGAGTCTGTAACCTGAAGCGTTTGTAACCCAAGGTACCACTGTAATTAACAATAATAATAAATTGAATACAAGGAATGAAATGTGAATCAGAGATAAATATGTAATATCAAGGAGCAATGGGAGAAAGTAGGGACAAATTGAGGACAAAGAGTGAGAAGTCAACTTTTGGGGAGAAATTATATTAAATTTGGTGTAATTTGGCATTGATTTGTTGAAATTTTGGAAAACTAATAAATATTATTTGGCAAACAAAAATACAAAAAAGGGAACATCAGATGAAAAGGTCAACTGCAAATAGCCTAAGGATAGCAAAGAGGAGGTTTCAAGGAAATACCCAATTTGTCAGACCATCTAAGCTCTTGCCATGGTTACCATGGTACAGTCTGTTTGCATCGGAACAGGTTCCCCTGACAATACAGAGCAAGACTGAAAGAGCCCAACCAACTGTTCTGCTTTCTAACCAAAATGGTTGCTGTGACTGGACTCGAAAGTTACCTGCCTTGAGCTACTAGACCGGAGGGGGCAGGGGGACCTCTGCCCCACTGGCCAATTTTGGCCTCCCAGGCACATGAGGGCATTTCCCTCAAGCCACACCCACCTGCCAAGACATCACTCATGACATCAGTTGATGGGCAGAAGGGTGGGGCTCAATTCTGCATCTGCTGCAGGTGCCTCCAGGCTGGTGTTTATTGTGGGCGTATTTTGCAACGTGTTGTTGGCACACTAATAGGAAGTGGTGGGTTTCCAGTGCTACCACATTATTCCTGTCCGGAGGGGATTTAGCCCCCAACAAAAGCAGGACAAAATTAAATATTTGTGGTAGGAAAAGTTATGGGATTTCAGCAGGATATGCACTGGTTCGAAATGAAGCAGTGACTGTCCCAGAACCTTTGCAGCAGCAGTCTTGAAAGGGAGAATCGTGTGTCATCACCCTGATAGCATCCTGAGTACAAATCATCATGAACGCATAATCAAAAGATGACTGGATAAATCATTCTAGCTCATCATTGTCCGCTACTCTGACTGGCAGTGGCCCTCCAGAGTCTCGGGGAAGATCTTTTCTATCTATGGCCTTTAACTGGAGGTGCCAGTGATTCAGCTTGGGGTTTTTTGCAAGGAAAGTATGCTAGAAGCAACATTAACTACATCCATGCATTTAAGGTGCACATTTTTCTTTGGTAAATAGCAGCCACAAGAAATTCTGAGGGGACAAGGGGATGAAGAGGGCAGGGTTGGGGGAAAATTAACTCTTTCTCTCCCTGCCTCAGTCTCCACAAAAGTCACCTCTCTGAAGATGCTGTTTGCATCTCAGGAAAAGCTAGCCCTGAGCTACAATTCTTTCCCACCGATACTGAAAATCAATCCACATCCCATAGGAAGAAGAAAAACTGAAATGGACTGCAGCATCGGAAATCACAATTAGCAATACCTGTAACCGTGATAAAACCTATGCAGAAAGCATTCCCTCCAGTACAATAGACATATTCCTCAGGGCATACATCATTTTTAGAATAGCAGGATGGGCAAAACTTTCCATTGACATCGGGGGGCATTCTTGGCACTGAAACATAAGAGGAATCAATTGAATTAAGGAAAGACAGTGTGGTGCAGATTAGTTTAGACAAAGTATTCCTAGTCCTTACCTCCCACCTATGATCCCCTGCCCCCAGCAGTGCAGAAGCAGAAGCTTCCTAACCCTTTTTGATGCATGCTGTGTCTGTCTAGACAGTAGAAAGTGATTACTTCTTTCCTCATGGTATTGGGCTAAAATGACTACTACTACTACTACTACTACTAATAATAATAATTTATATCCCGCCCATCTGGCTGGGTTTCCCCAGCCACTCCGGGCGACTCCCAACAGAATATTAAAAACACGATAAAACATCAAACATTAAAAAGTTCCCTAAACAGGGCTGCCTTCAGATGTCTTCTAAAAGTCAGATAGTTGTTTATTTCCTTGAGGTCTGGTGGGAGGGCATTCCACAGGGCAGGTGCCACTATCGAGAAGGCACTCTGCCTGGTTCCCTGTAGCTTCACTTCTCACAATGAGGGAACTGCCAGAAGGTCCACAGAGCTGGACCTCAGTGTCCGGGCTGAACGATGCGGGTGGAGACGCTCCTTCAGGTATACTGGGCCAAGGCCATTTAGAGCTTTAAAGATCAGCACCAACACTTTAAATTGTGCTTGGAAACGTACTGGGAGCCAATGTAGGTCTTTCAGGAATGGTGTTATATGGTCCCGGCGGCCACTCCCAGTCACCAGTCTAGCTGCCGCATTCTGGATTAACTGTAGTTTCCGGGTCATCTTCAAAGGTAGCCCCACGTAGAGCACATTGCAGTAGTCCAAGCAGGAGATAACCAGAGCATGCACCACTCTGGCGAGACAGTTCACAGGCAGATAGGGTCTCAGCCTACGTAGCAGATGGAGCTGGTAAACAGCTGCCCTGGACACAGATTTGACCTGTACCTCCATGGACAGCTGTGAGTCCAAATTGACTCCCAGGCTGTGGACCTGGTCCTTCAGGGGCACAGTTACCCCATTCAAGACCAGGGAGTCCTCCACACCTGCCCTGCTGTATTCCTTCATGTGCCTGAAGGGCACATCCATTGATCTCCACACATCCATCGTTCTCCACACATCCATCTTTTGCCAGTTATGCTCCTTGTCAGACTTCTGGTCTGGGCAGAATGCCGGAAGAATGACCTGAGCTCTACGGAAAGGTTTGCTTTAGGAACAAACATACCTAGGATCCGTTTACAGCAAAGTTCTCTCAGGGCAGAAAACAGAAGGTTGCATATGCTACTAGTCCACTGAGATCCAATGGGGAAGCCCCAGGGGTAGTTTTCCAGGCAGCAAAGGAAGCTTCCAGGCTGAGCCTGATGCCTGGGAAACTGATCCTGCCCACTCGCTCAACTGCAAATTGCGAGGGGGCATGGGGGCAGACCTCCAGGAGTGGGCTCAGCCCAACCCTCTAGTATATGCGGCACTGCCCCATCGTGCTCTGCCACCCGCTACCGAGCACAGGCAAATGACAAATTGAAACGTGCCCAGTTGGCCCACAACTGCACAAACATGCATGGTGCCAAACCCATACTTTAAAAATGGCAAAAACCTCCTTAAAAGAGCCCAGGAAGGGCAAAAGGCACAAAAACAGAGCCTAGCAACCCAACAAGCCTTTGCAAGTGCAATCCGAGGAACCCTTGACCGACCATTGAGGCCTGTGGAGAGTTGGAGGTGTGGAGGGAGTGAATGTCGTGGAGTTGGGCGTTGGTAAGTGCTGTTGGTTTTAAAGGGTTTCCAGAGGTTTTAAGGTTGTTTGGAGGCTTTTCCAATGGTGTTTCAAATATACTCAATTTCACATAAATGCTCGGAGCCTCGGAACATAACCCCTGTGCAAATTGGGAGTTGCCCGTAAAATAATACCTACATTCAGGGGAATCTGGCGAACAATTCTCCTTTGAGCAGCAGACAGTGCTTTCCCTGATGTGTTTATCCTGTCCAAGATCGATCTCGAACCATATTTTGCAGAGGTCAGGGGAAAGGCAGCCCTTCACTACTTTTGTAACTGTGGTGTTATCTGCAGAAAACAAGAAAGGAGGGTATATTTAGAAGGCGTAAGGGGATGCCTGCAGAATCCTCGTGGGTTATGCGTCAAATGGGCATGCACGACAGGCGATGAAGATGCACAAAGAATACACAAGCTAACCTTTTTCACTTCAAGGGCGGCAAGAACTGGGCAGAAAGTGAAAACCAGACTGAGGTAAAGAACAAAATTGGGCGGGGTAAATCCCAGAGCCCCAAAGGAGATTAAGTGTGAGAATCTCACCCTTCCTTAGTATGCAGTATGCTATTCAATAAGGCTTGAAATATTGAGTCCCCACCCCAATATGCATTTATAGACAGGAAAATGAAGGCACAATGAGTTATATAATGAGAAGAGGCACTATTCTTCTTGGGCAGTAGAGGCCCAGCCAATACACCCTGAGCTGTCTTTCTGAGAACGAGGGTAAAACCCAACATATGGCTTTGAAGGCCATGACCCTACTTGCTTTCTCCACACCTCACACACAAGGATGAGACAGTTGCTCAGTAGCAGGGCTAATGTCCTGCACACAGAAGGCAAGAGATTCTCTCTCTCATTCGAGGATGTGAGCAGCCCTCCAGGTTGGGAAGGACCAATGTTGCCAGTGGATTCATGAGTTTTGCACAAAACTGCAGTCTATTCACTCCTACGGTCCACCTTTTGGGCGTTCTGCCAAAGTAATGTAACACACATCATCAGCAGAAGGGCAAGGTTCCTTTCTGCCAGTGCAGAATGTTTCTCCACGGCAAACTACACAGTCCAAAGAGGCACCTGGAGAAAGGGAAGAGAAGACAATTGCATGAATGATACAGGGTGGGTAGAATTCAAAGCTGTCAACCAGAGTAGAGGGTTGATATGGCTGCCCCTCTACTTTTGTTTTTGTATTTATTTTTAAACCACTCAGAACTCTTTCTGGCATCCTTTTTACTGCATATTCTAGATGACTTGTACTCAACAGTGATACTAGGGCAGTCATACACATTTCAGTGCTGTTTAAGCCTGCAAACGTTTTTGGGCGGTCACATTGCATCATTTCCAATCAGGGTATTCCCCCCCCAAAAAAAAATTCTGCTCCACACAACAATAATGCAGTAGCATTGGGGAAGCTCTCCAGAACAAACTAAAGCAAAGCATATCCACCAGTAATACACTGCTATTGTATTAATGACATTATTGTAGAATATACCCACAACAAAACAAGGTCTCCAAAACCTTGTGGCTATAAGCAAGGCTCTGTGCGCTTCATATACTCCTTATTTATTTTAAAAATGAACCTGTATGCCAGATAAAGGAGCAAATTTACATTAAGTACATTTTTGCCCTCCTGTGTTTCTGTGGAATCAGAGCACGCACACAGACCCTGTTCTTGCATTGCTCTTGTATACAGCAGTTAGGTTTGTAGATAGCAGATAGGATTGGGACCGTACTTTTAGCCTTGCCCATGACATTGCATCTTACCATAAGCATGTGTTGGGTGTCTGCCGGGTGTACCCAGGCACCCCCTAATGTTTTAAAAAACCAGTGACCAGGAGAAGCAGACAGAGAGAGGCACAGGCAGAATAAAAAGGCTAGAATGGATCTGCAGCTTCTGTCTGCATCTCTCTCTGGAAGTGGCAATGGGGTGATTGGCTCCAGCGGTGGCAGTAAAGGAGGAGGAGGACCTGGTTTTTTTTAGTTTTTTAAGTTTGGCGCTTTTTTTTTTTTTTGCTATTTATTTTGCGTTTCTGTTTTTGAGGCTTTTTTGAAAATGCCGATTAATTTTCCCGAGGATGAAAAAAATAATCTCAAACTCATGCAGAAATATGGAGAACTAAATTTAAATTGGAAAAATGATGAGCTGAGAGAGAAAAAATGAAGTTGACAGATTCAGCCATCCCTACTGGATAGTCATGTAAATAAATAGACACCAAGTCATACCAGCTTGGATGTAATTCAGTGTTTTGCAGTCGATGGCCCGGGATTATGAGAGTTGCAGTCCAGGGCCTCTAGGCTGAAGAACACAGATTTCCTAATGAAATAAATCTCCCACTCTGATACCATTAGGAGCTTCCAGCTGCCCCTTACCTGTAGTTAGCAGAGAGAAGAAGAAAATTCCCAGAAGAGCCTGCATGGCGATGGTTCAAAAGCTCCTTCAATGAAGCAAATGTTGTGACTCAAAGTATCTGCTAAAACATTCACGGCAGCAAGATAAATAAAAATATAAGACTTGTTGCCCAGCAGGAAATTCATTACCACAAGCTGAAAACATGAATTCCAGGTAGAGGTGACCTATCCTTTGCCCAAAGAGTCATGTTGGCAATTGAGCAAGCAGCTGAGGTCTGGTTTTTGCAAGCTCTCTGTCTTCCTGAAGACACAGTCCAGCTGCACAGTGGTACCTTGGTACTCAAATGCCTTGGTACGCAAATGCCGAAAACCCGGAAGTAAGTGTTCCGGTTTTCGAATTTTTCCGGAAGCCAAACGTCCAATGCAGCTGTCGGCTATTGTTTCCAGGGCAAGGAGCAAATAAATTTGGATTTGAACCTGGGACCCTCTGCACGCAAAGCAGATGCTTTGCCACTGAGCTGCATATTTTCCACAAGAGACGGGCAGGATCAGACCAAACCTAGCCCAACCAATTATGTCATCTGGTTAATATGAGAGCAACTGTTTAAGAACTGGTGCATGCATTTGATTCCACACACACACCCTTCCCTCTCTACCTCTTTTCCCTCATGTAACACATTTTTTAAGACTGTAAAAGTCTGTCTTGTTTTTAATTGATTGCACGTGAGCCACTCTGGGAGCCTTTTTGGCATAAGGGCAAGGTACGAATGCTCCAAATAAATAAATAAAGTAAGCCAAAAAGGAGGTAGCTGGGGTTATTGGTTTGTTTTGGTTCTTACTTTTATTATGCATTTGGGGGTTTTTATTGTATTTTTTTGTTGCAAATCACCCTGAGATCTATGGATGGACAGTTAATAATAATAATAATCAGTGCTTTTTTCTGGGGGTACGCAAGGGTATGCATACCCCTAAACATTTTGTAAATCTTTGTACTTTTGTTCATGTACGGTATTTATTTCCCCCCGATTTGAACTATAAAATTGTGATTTTCTTGAGTCAAAATGAGAGTACCCTTAAGCATTTTTTAAAGGGGAAAAAAAGCACTGATAATAATAATAACAACAACAACAATCCAACTTCCCACTGTGGCCCAAACGGATGCCTTTACACAACCAGGAGATAGATAGATAGATAGATAGACAGATAGATAGATAGATAGATAGATAGATATGATATGATATAAACATCCATGAGCCACTTTCTGTTCCATTTCTGTTCCACCCAGAGAACCTCTCAACCACCGTTCCTAGTGACCAGCGATACCTTCGCCTCTGCCAATTAATATTTATCCTCTTAAAACTGCGAAGCTGGTGGCTATAGGCAAACACCAAGATACATAACACGGAAGGCAGGGGGGAGGAGAATACGGCCAGATCCTTCCTTGTAAAGCCACAGCCCCACACAAGCTAACCCGCAGCCCATTAAAATCCAAATTGTTAGGCAACCCTGCATTAAATTCCAAATTGTTAGGCAATCCTACAGCAGGCCTTTGCCCCGCTGGAGTCAGATGAGATATCTCTTATCTCAAGGCCGAGGGAGCTTAGGGGCTGGGGCAACCCCATTTGGGTGGGTGGGGGAATAAGTCATTATTATTATTATTATTATTATTAGGAAACTGGCAGGCCTTGGATTCATTAATTGTTTTGTTTTGTAAGGTGTATACCTACCGCCCGGGGAAAAAAATAAAAATAAAAATCTTCAAAGCGGATCAGAGCAGGAATGCAGGCTGAGGCCTAGTCCTATCCAGGCTAAGAGCCTTTGCCACCGCCACCCAGCCCTCTCCCCACCCCGGCTTCTTCTTCTCACTACAAAATTGGGGAAGGGGCCTCTTCTTTTTGGCCTCTACATAACAAACCTCTCCAAACAGACTCCCAGCCGCCAAGCGTCTCCGTTTTTGGACCCACCATAAATGCAAAGCGCTACAGAACCGCTATGGAACTGTCATGGCTCCCCACCCACCCCGGCCTAAGGATCCTAGGAACCAGTGCCGGATTTACGTATAAGATAAACAAGTTATAGCTTAGGGCCCCACTCTCTTGGGGAGGGCAAAAAAAATAAAGGAGGGAAAAAACTGGATGTACGTTTCCAAAATATAAGATAAAAAAACAAATAAAACCTACATGCAGCGACAGTCTTTTGTGTTGTGTAGGCTCCTATGATGTAAGTCATGGGCCCCGCCTGCTAGCCTGCTCCCTAAAATATCACTGGTTTGCTCATTTCTATATAAATTACTTTGATAAAATGCATATTTTGTTATGTGCAAATGGCTTTAGATACCTATTAGGTCCATAAATTACCATATAGCATATATTCAGCACAAAAAAAAGTGATAATTTGTTGTTGACAAAGGAAAGCTGGACATATAAATGGCCCCATTACCTTCAGTAGTTTAGGGCCTCATCAAACCTAAACCTGGCCCCGCTGGGAACTATAGTTTATTATTTATTATTTATATTTTATTTATGCTTTTCAGGTTTATACATTTCACAAATTTAAGTCTTTTTAACATTTCAAAACTTGACTTCCTTCCCCCTCTTTCTGCGGCTCCTTAAATTTATTTTTAATATTTTTGCATATCCAAGTTAACTTAATTTGCTCATTTATTCATCCGCTTTGAATATATACTTCTATGAAACTGCAGGTTATTGCAACAATCCTGCCAATGTTCTTACCTGTTTACAATTTATCTGTAAACATTCAATAAGCCCTTCCCATTCTTTTATAAAATGTTTGTTATCTTGATTTCTTATTCTTCCAGTAAGTTTCACCATTTCTGCATATTCTGCATAAGTTTTTGGATCCATTCTTCCTTTACTGGGACTTCTGCTTCTTTTCATATTGGGACGAGTAACATTCTTGTCGCTGTAGTAGCATACATGAATATGTTTCTATACACCTAAGGTAGTTCTGTCCCTGTAATTCCCAAAAGAAAAGCTTCTGGCTGTTTTACAAACGTTATTTTAAACATCGCTTTTGATTCATTATATATCATTTTCCAGTAAGCTTTAACCTTACTACAAGACCACTGTAGCCTTATGAGGCTTTGCCCTCGGGTGGGAAAAATATTGCGCCTGGGAAAGGGAAGTGGGAGTCAACAGACACTCAAGGAATAGTTCGGAGAAAAGGCTTTTATTTCTACCATCCATGAACTGGTAGAAGGAGCAAGTGTGATAAGTCACAAAAAGCATGCACGAAGTTCACAGTCCTGTGCAGAAGCATATACCGTATTTTTCGCCCTATAGGACGCACTTTTCCCCCTCCAAAAATGAAGGGGAAATGTGTGTGCGTCCTATGGGGCGAATGCAGGCTTTCGCTGAAGCCTGGAGAGCGAGAGGCGTCGGTGCGCCTCCCCGTTGTCCCCCGAGCTTGTGGGGCTGGCCGATGTCTGCCCGGCGTGAGGGGCGCTCTGCTTCAGGGTGCCCCACGCACCGGGCGGCAGGCTGCAGACACCTGTGCGAAGCACGGGGCGTCCTCCGGAGGGCGCCCCGTGCTTCACGCAGGTGTCCGCAAGCCTTGCGCGCCCGGGGGAACTCCCCCCGAGCGCGCACGGCTTGCGGGCGGCAGCCGGCAGCGCGGAGCATGGGGCGCCCTCCGGAGGACGCCCCGTGCTTCGCGCAGGTGTCTGCAGCCTGCCACCCGGCGCGTGGGGCGCCCTGAAGCAGAGCGCCCCTCACGCCGGGCAGACATCGGCCAGCCCCACAAGCTCGGGGGACAACGGGGAGGCGCAGCGCCACCATCCCACTGTTCCCCGGCCTGGTTTTGGGGGGGAAATAAAGGAACAAAAATTTTCCTTTATTTCCTCCCCAAAAAAGTAGGTGCGTCCTATGGGACGGAGCATCCTATGGAACGATAAATACGGTATACCCCTTTCCAGTTCCCTCCTCCTTTCTCCTCCCTCAGGAGTCCTGCCCATGAGTTCCTCTGAGCATGAACAGAAAGCTGTCTTGGGACTCTTGGACTCTTGGCACCCTTCCCAGGAAAGGGGGAATGAGAAGCCGAGGGGGTGGGTCGAGGAGCCCTGGTGGTTCAGCATGTCCAAGATGTTGCAACCGAATGAGATAAGATTCAGTTTCTCAGGCCTGCTATGAACAGAGCCTATTCATTAGCCTTTAAAAGTAACATTTTGCCTTTTGCCACAGCATCTTGTGAGAAAAGCAGAGAAGAGCAGAGAAAAGCTGTTTTGGATTTTTTAGAAGACAAAAGGAGTTTTGGACAGTTTTGAGGCCTGGGGTGATTATTGAAGCCTGGGGTGATTTCGCAGACAGGATTTGGGTATTCTGTCCCTGCACCACCACATATGATAAAAAGAACCTTATTTCTCTTTACATTTTCAACACTTATTTGATTTAGATACATTTTTGCCAATTTACTCGGTGTTAGATACCATCAATATATCATTTTCATATCCTGGGAACTATAAGGGTGCTAGGAGTTGTTAGGCGTGGCTGCAAACTCCCCTGACAGACCTACAATTCCCCAGGTGGTTTGAACAGATGGTCCCCGCCCCATTGCCTGACCTCCCCCCTCCCAAAAAAACCCTCTTCTCAAAGAAGCATCTAAAAAGGCTCCTTCCCCTGCTTCAGGTATCTTGCACCCTGCAATCAGCAGGCAAGGTCCTTGGAGCCAAGTCCTAGGGGCTGAAGTCACTTCAGCCCCCCAATAAAATATTTGAGGGGACTGCCCCACCAAAGTTGATGGGCATTGCCATTCGAATGGTGTGCACGCACCAGGGGTTACCCAGGTCCCCCCAATATTTTATTCAAGTTGACACCCCTGGAGGACAGGTGAGCCAGTGGCCATTGACCTATGGCGGGGCCTTTGCGGTGGCATTTCCCTGGTGAAGTTTATCTGCCTCCCTAGTTAATCAACTTTTAGGAAGAAATTAGAAACATTCCTGTTTTAGACACACATACTTACAGCTCCCATTTAGCCTTTTCATATCTCTTGAGTTGTTGCATAACATACCCTCCAACGTTTCTCCGATGAAAATGGGGACATCCTATTCCATCATCATCATTTTATTATTTATACCCCGCCCATCTGACTGGGTTGCCACAGCCACTCTGGGCAGCTTCCAACATATATAAAAACAGAATAAAACTTTTTTTAAAACTTCCCTACACAGGGCAGCCTTCAGATGTCTTCTAAACGTTGTATAGTTACTTATCCCCTTGGCTTGGGGGTTGCATAACTCCATACGCTCAAACATTTCTCCGATGAAAATAGGGACGTCCTAAGGAAAAGTGCGACATTCCGGGATCAAATCAGAAACCAGGACAGCTTCTGTAAATCCAGGACCGTCCCTGGAAAATAGGCACACTTGAAGGGTCTCTTCTAAATATGCTCACATTTTTCAGTTGTACATTTGAAGGCTATACATTGAAAGTAAAAAAACAATGGAGGTTAAAATATAGTGTATTATTACTGCTGACAATGACTAATAAAGATACCGATAATTCGCTTCTGAGTGTGTGCTGGGGGACACACACATTTCACAGGCATTCAATGGGTAAAAAGACAGTTCCTGGCAACCTGGAAATCAATGGTTGAATGTTTTTAGAATGCTTTAAAAATGTTTTATCTCAATATGTTTGCCATCTTGGGCTCCTTCAAAAGGAAGCGTGGGATATAGATTACATAAACTACTATTATTATTACTACAGTGGTACCTCAGGTTAAGTACTTAATTTGTTCTGAAGGTCCGTTCTTAACCTGAAACTGTTCTTAACCTGAAGCACCACTTTAGCTAATGGGGCCTCCCGCTGCTGCCGTGCCGGCAAAGCACAATTTCTGTTCTCATCCTGAAGCAAAGTTCTTAACCCAAGGTACTATTTCTGGGTTAGCAGAGTCTGTAACCTGAAGCGTATGTAACCTGAAGCGTATGTAACCCGAGGTACCACTGTACTACTACTAATTATAGTATCATCCATTGATTGCCTTATCCTCCACAAATTTGTGAAAATTTATTTGTGTACCACCTATTAGTGGTACACCCTCAGTGAGTGCAAAATTGCCCATGGTAAGGACAGTTTCAGAAACATCCCTACTATGTACAAATATCATTTCCATTTATTAATTTACCTGACCCTCCAAGCATTCATTTCCTTTTTTCTATAATTTTCTCATTTTTACATCCTTAAGATATCAATGACTTCCTTTCTTCTCTTTCCATGGTTCATTTTGCATATCATACTGTAAATCCCTGCATATTTTACAAAACTATACCATTCAGTATTCCATTATTACACCCATCAAAACTTATTACACTGTTGAATTTATCTTAATGCTGCCAGCATTTTCAGCTGTACATAGTTATTTCCCATATATTCAATAAAAAAATTCCAATCTTCTCTATATGTATGTTCTTCTTGTTCTCTTATTCTGTGCATATTCTGTCAATTTAAGTTGCCATTCTTCTTTGGTTGGGACCTCGCTTGTTTTCCATATTTGGGCTAACGAAACACGGCCTGCAGCAGTGACAAACATAAATAACCTTTTTTGACACCTGGGAATTTCAGTCTGAATTATCCCCAACAGAATGGACTCTGGGGGTTTTTTGGAAAGTACTTCTGAACATTTTTTCAATTCATTATGGATCATTTCCCAATACTCTTTTACCCTTTTACAAGTCCACCACATATGAAAGAAGGTTCCATCAACCTCTTTGCATCCCTAGCACTTATCTGATTCAGTCTTATACATCTTAGCAAGCCTACTTGGAATTAAATACCATCTCAAGCATTCATTTTCTAATCAGATAGAAGCACATCAAACAAGATTACTGCTTGAGAAGCTGCAGGATACATATAGATTGTGGCTAGCATCATGTGGCTTCAAACACCAGCTGTGGGAGATTATCAAAGTGGGTAAGGTGTACACGGTCCAAGTTTCGGATGGGTTGGCAGAGATTACCTATTCTTTCTCTTACCTAAACACTGAGAGGCAGAGGAGCGAAGTTTTCTCTTTTATACCTTCCAGCCTCCCCAAACTTGCCAGAATGCAGTAAAATGCCCCTCTTCATTTACTAGCAAAGCTGTTTGCTCAAGCTATCATGGGAACCAGATTATTAAGAGAGCTGAGACAGGTCTGACTTGTTCATGTGCTTTATTACCACTAACTTAACTCCAAACAAAGCTGTTCCTGGGTGGTGACATCATCTATTACTTATTAAATTTATAGACCACCTTTCATCCGAAGATCACATAGTTGTTCACAACTTCAAAAGCTGTAGCTGGGCAGAGGCTCAACCCCCTTTCTGCTAGATTCCCCTAGATTCTGAGAGATGGAAATTCTTTACCTAAGCTGGGGTTGCACAGGAAAGCAGGTCTCCTGGCTGTGTGGGGTGCAGTTGGGTAGGGCATGCTGCAAGGGGCAGGACTGGATCAATACCATTTACGAAAGTATCACATTCTTAGTCCATCCTTCCTCCAAGCGTGTTCAGGGTTCCAAATATTGGATTCAGGGGAGAAACTGGGGAATCAGCTCTGATCAACAGAAACAGACAAAAACTGAACCTTGTTTCTATTCCAGCATTCAATCATCTTCTCTCTCAGCAAAACATTGGATCTATTCCGTCAGCACTTTCTGAGCCCACCCTTCCCTCAAGAAGGTCTGGGCTGCTCCCAATGTCTCCAGATGTTGAAAGTAGGCAAATAATTATTTCACCTCTGATCCCTGGGCAGTGGATCTATCTGATCAGTGGATCAATAGAACAGGAAAATGGCACTGACTCATTCCCCCCCCCAAAAAACTTTTATTTTATTTGTTTCACTCAATAAAACATAGAGGAAAGACAAATCCCTCTGAAACTCAAAAACAAGAGGCATCTTCCTTCAGCGGTGAAGTGGTGCAAGAAGCTCATTACAAAAGAAGCTTCATCAGCAGGAGAGCTAGGAGAAGGAATCTGAATGGGAGGGGAAGGGAGAGAGGAGAAGGAGAAGGAGAAGAAGAAGTGGTGGCTGCCATGGCTGGGGTACACTGAACATTTTTAACATGATTAACATCATGAAAAATCCCTCCGTCAAATGTTTTTAAGTGGGTGCAGGTGCGTTCACGAGTGCAGCCCTTCCTGGAGCCGATTACGACATTCTTCTCTGTGCGTAAAAACAAAAAGATGAGTGGTCAGAAGATCCAGTAACTGATACACACACGCCGAAAAAAGCATCTAACCACGATATATAGCGTTACATGCCACTCCAATCTCCACCAAGCGTCTGCGTGAGACTCTGGGGGTTCCAGGCACTTTCCCAGGGTCATGTTTCCGTTGGGAATCAAGGCACAGTGAGGACTAGTGTCTTAAAAAAATATATGGTTTATTTTACACATATTTACACCTTAAGCCTTCCATTGAGGGTGTGCATTGTTACCATAAAGCACCAATGCTGCAGCAAGCAAAGGCTTTAGCAGCTCAGCCTGCTGCTTGTGGCTGGAAAGCCAGACAGGATGTTTGTGACTGTTGCCATGGGAACAAAGGGGCAGTCCATTCTGTACTGAGCACCGGATGTTAGCTCAGTGTGTGTGTGTCATATGACCCGTACTGGATGTACTTGGGAGGAGTTTTCTTCTTGCTGTTGTTGAGTGCAGACATGATTCTCTGTACTGATGTAAGAGGCAGAAATAAATGATGTAAATAGTTTTCTGTCTGCTTCTTTCCCCTCCCTGGGGACACCAAAGGGGAGAGAGGAAGACCGGTGTGTTCCTCTCATACATCTGAGAAGAATCGCCGGACCTCGCCTGCTTATCAGCAGAGGTTGGGAGACGCGGGGAGGTCGACAGGAATATCTGCCGGTGCCTACGCTTGTGGCACATTCCTCTGACCCAGGCAGAATTCCAACAGTGGCAGCCTTCGGATGGTTGCGATTCATCGGACATCTGCATGAGAGGCTGGTGGATTGTCCTCCTCTGCTCCAAGGAGGAAGAGAAGCGTCTGAGAACAGCCAGAGGCTCCACAGACAGCTGATGGAAAGAAGAGGTGTTTTCCAGAGCAACAAAGTTCAAGGTATGCTGCATTTCGGGCTAAAAGTGTGAACGCAGGAAGATTAATTCCCTGGTTCACGGAGCTGCGTTTCAAAGAAAACAAAAGCTCCGGAGGAAGAGGCCTGCAGCTTGAAGGCTGATGCCTGCATTCCACAAATTTTTGTGGTAGATAAGATGTCCTATTGAAATGCATTGTTGCTAGGTAACGGTCCTGGGAAGTTACTGGCAAAGGGGCTGGACTCTGAGAGTGAGCCTGGGAAAGCGAAACAAAATCAGAGAATGTTTTGGCTACAAGTTTACGAGCTCTTGGAAGGGACTTTTCAATAGCAGCCTGAGTTTAGCTGCCAGGTGCAAAGAGTGTGGGCTGGAAAGCTGAAGAGGCTTGGCTTCAAGATGGATGCCAAGAAAGGAGCTTTGCCTTGCTCACCTCCCTTAACCAATGACAATTATTCATCTTGGTCTGTAAAGATGAAGGCCCTGCTGCAGAATCAGAGGCTTTTTGATGTAATTGAAAACCCCATCCCTGCAGCACCAACCAGAGGTTGGGAATCACGGAATGTAAGGGCCAGGACTGCTATAATTCTGTGTGTCTCAGATGATCAGTTGGTGCATGTTCAGCATTTAGAAAATGCGAAAGAGGTATGGGACACGCTGCGTACAACGCATCAGAGAGATGCTGGTTCTTCAGCGTTGCTGTATTTTGAGAAATTGACCAATCTGAGACTTGCGCCTGATGGAGATGTTCAAGCGCACCTGACAGAAATGAAGTTTCTGCGTCAACAGATGGTGGAACGCAATTTCCGTCTTCAGGAGGAAGTGTTTTGCTTCATGATGATAAACAGCCTTAGCCGCACCTACAAGGTTGTTGCCAGTCAGCTTGGTTCCCTACCGGCCGCGCAGCTGACCGCGGAGAGAGTTTGTGCTGTGGTCCTGAATGAACACGACAGACTTGCTGCATTGGAAGAAAAAGACAGGGGGAGGGAAGAACAGAGTTCTAATTCCCCCACTGATGATGCTACTGGAGAGCATGGTGTAGCATTGAGTGCTATCCGATGCTACAATTGTGGACAGACTGGGCATCTACAGCGAAACTGTAAGAAGCCGCGCCAGTCAAGAGGAGCAAAGAGCAGCTCTACGAAGCCTCAGGCGTCAGGCAAAAGCCGTACCAAGTGCCAGGTGAAACCTGCAAAGGCTATGATGGCGAAAGGAACCACGCCAGATGTTGGGAACTCGTTCATAATTGACACGGGCGCCACGGTTCACATGTGCCCGCACAGAGGACTGTTTTCGACGTTGAAGAAGCAAAGCTTCACTGTGAAACAGGCCAACGGTCAGGAGTTGGAAGCGACTGGAATTGGGACTGTGTATCTTGAGAGTCTGAACTTGACTATAAGCGATGTTTACCTGGTTCCAGAACTGAGATTTAATCTGCTGAGCGTGTCGCAGATTGCAAAGAAAGGACTGAAACTGTCCTATGATGCTAAAAGCTGCAAGATCTACAAAGATGGAAAACTGTTTCTTACTGCCAAAGAGAAAGATGGACTGTATTTGTTGACTTTTGATCAAAGTGATTACATGAAATGTAATTCTTCTGATGTTTCTAACGAAATCTCTCTTGCAGGGGTGACCAAGACCAGTGTGAGCACCAGGAAGGTGACCAACACGAAGAAGGTCGTCAGAGCATTTCAGCGGGTGTATGCTGATGTGATTGGTCCTCTAGAACCATCTAGAGGCGGTGCACGATTTTACCTTGTGTGTGTGGATTGTTTCACAAATTATTCTTGGGTTTATATGATGGAGAAACCGCAAGAAACTTTAGAAAAGTTTCAGGAGTTTTGTGACAAGGTTAAAAGTATGCATGATGCTAACATTGATTGTCTTTTCACAGATGAGAAGCAAATTTTTCTGTTACAGAAGTTTCAGAAGTTCCTGGATGGAAAAGGGATAGACCACAAAGTGGCAGTTTCGCAAGAAGCGTGGAACAGGGGGGTCTGTGTAAAAGTGAACAAGGAATTGCAAAAGGGAATGAATGCGCAATTGCTGAGTTCACATTTGCCACATGAATATTGGGCCGAATCGCTAGCGTCCTATCTTCATGTGTGGCTGAGAAAGGTCTCAACAGAGTTGGGATGTTCTCCTTTTGAGAAGCTGTTCAATAGAAAACCTTCTGTTGCCTATTTTAAGGTTTTCGGGTCTCATGTGAGAACAGAAGCTCCAGGTGGTGTAAAGAATGCCAGAGGCATTTTTGTGGGTTATGAAAAAGGTCTCTACAGAGTAATGTTGTCTGAATCTGGTCAGGTGATTCTCACAAAGTGCCTAGAGAGTGCTCCAAAGCAAGAGCGGGTAGTACAGACATTTCCCACAGGTAACGATGATGATGATGATGATGAGTTTGATCTTATTGAGTTCAGTAGTACTGATGATGACAGCGATAGCTCAGACAGCTCAGTTGTCACAATCATTGAGAGGAAATCTCACACAATGGATAGACCTTCACAGGTGAAGGAAGAACCACTGATTGCTACTGGTTCTCGACAGAGTCTAAAGGTTGAACCAGTGAGCACAGAGGATCAGCACCTCATACGTAGGTCTGAGAGAGCAACGAAGGGTGTACCACCCAAGAGGTATTCAAAGGAGTTTGCTAACCTTGCATATGTTGCTATTGTAAACGACCAAGGACAGATTGAAGCTGTGTCTGAGTCAGAGACAAAGGCACAACAGAGAGTTGTTAACCCAGGTAATGCGAAGTCACACAACCAGAGAGGTACATTGGTTAAACCAGTGGCGGGTAGTTCCAAGGGTGGAACTGAAACAACAGGGGAATGTTATAAATATAACAACTGTTTGTTTTCTTCTCTGGATGACGCTTTGCTCGCAGCACACATTGATACTTTAGGGGGAGTATGTTACCATAAAGCACCAATGCTGCAGCAAGCAAAGGCTTTAGCAGCTCAGCCTGCTGCTTGTGGCTGGAAAGCCAGACAGGATGTTTGTGACTGTTGCCATGGGAACAAAGGGGCAGTCCATTCTGTACTGAGCACCGGATGTTAGCTCAGTGTGTGTGTGTCATATGACCCGTACTGGATGTACTTGGGAGGAGTTTTCTTCTTGCTGTTGTTGAGTGCAGACATGATTCTCTGTACTGATGTAAGAGGCAGAAATAAATGATGTAAATAGTTTTCTGTCTGCTTCTTTCCCCTCCCTGGGGACACCAAAGGGGAGAGAGGAAGACCGGTGTGTTCCTCTCATACATCTGAGAAGAATCGCCGGACCTCGCCTGCTTATCAGCAGAGGTTGGGAGACGCGGGGAGGTCGACAGGAATATCTGCCGGTGCCTACGCTTGTGGCACATTCCTCTGACCCAGGCAGAATTCCAACATGCCCCTCTAGTAACTTCAATGATCTTGGGTTCAAAGCAGCAGCCCGCCATGGTTCTGCAGTTCTCGCCTTTGTTCCCCTCCTTCCTCCAAGAACACTTTGCCAAATGCAACACCTCTCATTCTGTCTGCTCCCTCTCCCCCCCCATACACACTGGGGAGACCTCTGTTTTTTCAAAAGGAAGGCATTTTTCCTGTGTGACATCACGCCCATATTACCCTGGCAGCCTCCTTTGGTGGGCTATCAACCCCTTCAGTCTTGCTTAACATCTTCCATCCCAAGCGATACCTTGAAAAACAAACTGAGCTTGCGTTTTGTTTTGTTTTTTACACTGCTAAGCTATATCTCACCCAGGGGAAAACTCCAAGCATTTAGTAATTTCTAGCACTCAGTAATTTCTAACATTCACTAACTTCTTAGAATTGCAGGTGCTTTTACACCCCCAAACTCTGGGGCTATGCCCTTGTGCGTACCTCCCCAGCCAACCTCAACAAGTAAGCAAAGCAAACTAAAAGCCTGAGCAAAAAGCCTGTCACGGGGGAGCACAGGGATGCTGGTCCCCATCAGTCTTAGATTGGAAAGGTTTCTCCCCTTATTGAGAAAACATTAAAGAGCTGATTGATTGTAAACAGTCCTAGGTGCCAGACTTGCAGGGCTGAACCTCTGCTGTGCCAAATCCTTGAAGGAGAAGTTAGCTACCCAGCAACGACCCTTCACTGCAATTCATATTGGCTAACATCACTAACAAGTGGGCTCATCCTTCCTGGCTGAAATCACTACTAGGATGGGAGGATAGCAGACCATGCTAACCTCCCAGGGAGCCTCCCTGCCTTACTCATTGGTGCTCAGCATCTCTGCGACTGCTATGTACGTATCAAGAAAGCATGCATGTTAATTGCATTCATGCTGCTCGCATCAAATCCAGCTTGGCCCAAGCTACTATCCAACAGCGCTGCTAAAAGGCATTTCACACAGCAGGAGTAGCAAAAGCTTAAAAGGGCCGTAGCAATAGAATCAGAAATACCTGAAAGTGTGACATAACTAACACAGTAAGTTTCAGATCCAATACATTCTGTGACCGCTGCAGAACAGTCGTCTTTGTTGGACGAGCAGCCTGGGCAAATCTTCCCATTGGCTCTGGTATTCCGTTCTGGAACTGAAAAGCAAAAGAAGTTTGGGAGGTTCAAGGGAGCTTGTGTAAGTGCCGTTCTCCTTAGAAAAGACCCCCCCCCTCCGCTATGGAATTTTGTTTGCACCGCGTTTTTAAGCAAAGCGGCCTAATTTGCACCCCCTGGACCCGTGGTTCCCAACGTGGGGGCAATTTTATTTTTAAGGAGGTCAATTTGAGAATGAGTTAGACCAAGTTAATGGCCTTTTAGCTTCCTCCATGAGAATAGGAGTTCACTTTTTGAATAACAAGAATTATATGTCATGAAGGGTGAGGGGACATTGGGATTTTAGAGATGCTTAGGTGGGGCATGGCCAAAAAAAGGTTGAGAACCACTGCCCAAGACCAATACAAAATTCAGCAAAGTTAGGAACCCCTGGAACCGCCCTTTTGCCTCCACGAGGCAGAGGGCTGACGGTTGTGCAAGGGCTCTGGGAGCTTTCCAGGGCTCCCTGTGACCTTCTCAGAACTCGGTAAGCAAGGAAAACCTGCTGGGTGTGCAGGTGGTGGTAGGAATAAATAAATGAAGAACAGGGAATAGTGGGTTTCCCTGCTCTTCATATATTTATTCGCCTCCCCCTGCCACCACTCCCAGGTTGCGTAAGGTTGTGGTAGCATAAGTAAACAGATCCTAAGCTGCTGGCCCCTTATAATGTGATTTGTACTTCTCCAAATTCTGTTGTACAATTCTTGGCTCAAAACACGTACCAAAATGTATATAAAAATAAATAAATGGTATCTCAGGATAAAATACATTTAGAAATGTTGGTGTTTAGGTACATTACGTATTTAATGCTAAAATGTGCACCAGAACCATATTTAAATATTTCTACAGGTTTTTTATTTTAAAATATCCACAGATTGATGCAGAAAGAAGACAGCCTAAGCGTATGAATAAATACATGCAAGGGTGCCATAGGAACAAAATTATGCGTCCATCTCTGAACTGAACTAAGGATAGGTAGATCAGCTTATTTCCGGTCCTTGACACTTTTGCATGTGTTTGTCACTTCTTGTTCTGTCCAGTCTCTGCAATAATTTCTATTTTTTAAAAAAAACAAAACCCTACAGAACAAATTGTATTCTTGAGGTATTTAAATACACATTTAAAGGCACATTTTCCTTCACACATTCTATTGTTACCTTAACTTTTTGAAAGTCTTAAATTATTGTTGTTAATTTGTTAATTTGTTAAATTATTGTTGTTAATTTTTCTTATTTATAATTTTATTGAGGTGTCTTTTTTGTAAATGGTGGGGTTTTTTCCTGATCAACCATCGTATAAATTTCAAGTAATAAAAACAGAGACAAATGAAAGATCTCAGCAGTGTATGGAGTTGGAGCGAGGACCAGCAGAACAACAACTGGAGAGTTTTAATTTCAGTCAAAGGATAAAGCCACGATTTATCCCATGGGAAAGGCTGCATCTCCTACCACACATCGCAAGAAAGACTTGAGAGAATTACTATTATTATTATTAATATTATTATTATTATTATTATTATTATTATTATTATTACCCCACCCATCCGGCTGGGTTTCCCCAGCCACTCTGAGTGGCTCCCAACAGATTAAAAACAGAATAAAACATCAAATATTAAAAACTTCCCTAAACAGGGCTGCCTTCAGATGTCTTCTAAAAGTCAGATAGCTGTTTATTTCCTTGACATCTGGTGGGAGGGGGTTCCACAGGGCGGGCGCCACTACCGAGAAGGCCCTCTGCCTGGTTCCCTGTAACTTCTCGCAGGGAGGGAACTGCCAGAAGGTCCTCGGCGCTGGACCTCAGTGAACGATGGGGGTGGAGACGCTCCTTCAGGTATACCTGGCCGAGGCCGTTTAGGGCTTTAAAGGTCAGCACCAACACTTTGAATTGTGCTTGGAAACGTACTGGGAGCCATTGTAGCCCCAAGGGCTCTTGCCTCCTAGGCACAGAAGGTCAAGCCCTACTGCAGCTTGTGCCCTCCAGAAGTTTTGGAACACAACGCCCATCATTTCTCACCATTGACCATGGTGGCTGGAGCTGATAGGAGTTGCAATCCAAAGTTTCTCGAAGCCACAACCTTTGGAGAAGGCTGCCCTACAGGATGTGGGTACATCACGCTGCTCAGTATTGCCTGGCGAATCATCTACCTCTTGGTGGGTCACTGAAAATATCGTTCCAACCCTGGAAAATAATCTGTGTTTGTAACATACGGTAGGTCATTTCAAATTTCCAGAGATGTCGCTTCTTGCCCATGTACTGTAGTGACTCAGCAGTCCTTTCTCATTAGTATTTATTGTTTACCGGAAGGTTCCAGGCTGTCTGAGCCCTCCTTATATAACTGTGTGCAGGTGTGAGAGCCAGTCAGTCTTTCTTTCGTTTTCAAGCTATTCAAGTTCACTGCCTTCTGTTTTTTTGAAGCTATGCACACAGCCAGGGATCTGGCTGAGGGCTTGTAACTGCTGTGCTTATTGAAACGCTTTGGTAAAGTGTATTTGCTCATGGAGTGAGCTGTTTGTGTGATTCATTTGCTGCTGACACACTGCTGAGTTACTCTGCTGAGCTCTTTACATGCCCTGGAGTCTGAGGGAGTACTAGGCATGCATACCAGGAAAGTCCTGGGGGTGTCAGGACCCTAGTCCTGACAAATGCAGCCATTTAATAAGAGCTTAAAGTATATTCTATGGGTCAAGATTTCATTAATTAATTGTTAGCCCTTCATCTGTTGGAAACCGAGACCGCACGGAATGACCACCTCATGCAGACAGACAGAAAAAGGAGACAACTTATACAAAAACAGAAACCTACGTATCGGAGCGGCTGGATTGCAGGCATACTCTTCGCAACAGGTGGCAACCTGCCTTATGTGGCTCCCATTGCCATCAGTCATAGCGATCACACCAAAAAGGCAGATTTCAGGGTTTGCACATCCCTTTGCCATGTATACATCCTTAACTACACAAAAAAGAAGAAAAGAGAGGATACATTTAGATGGTGAGAGGTGTTACCTGCTCAGTCGTAGTGTGCTATATACTCGGGCATGCATGGAGGGAAGGGACCATGTCACAACTATTTATTTACCACAATACGATGACAGAATTATTAAAAAAAACAAAACAAGAAAACTGGCCTCAAGCAAAAAGGATCAGTCTAAATCAGGCATCCTCAAACTCGGCCCTCCAGCTGTTTTGGGACTACAGTTCCCATCATCCCTGACCACTGGTCCTGTTAGCTAGGGATGATGGGAGTTGTAGTCCCAAAACAGCTGGGAGGCTGAGTTTGGGGATGCCTAGTCTAAATTAAATGAAAGAAATGGGCCCCACAAAACAAAATTTCCTAACTGTCAAAGGCCAAGGTAAACAGGTGGGTCTTCTTCAGCATATGGGGAAAGCTGTAGAAAGAAAGTGTCAAGTGCACCTCTGTGGGGACGGAGTTCCACATTTTAGGGCAGGGCTTTCCAAACTGTGTGTCGCGACACGTTGGTGTGTCAGCTGCAGTGCATAGGTGTGTCACATGAACGGTCCCTGCTCTCCTCCCAGGGCTGGAAAGGGGTTAGTTTAACCTCTGGTTTGCTAGTAAAACTAAATTACTGTGTCGCGAAATGATGCATGCCTAAAAAGTGTGTCACCAACATGAAACGTGTGGAAAGCTCTGTTTTAGGGGCTGCCACAGAGAAACCCAGGCTCCCTTTCCCTGGACTTCTATGGGTAGTGGAACTGCTGAGGTAGGCACCTCTGCTAATTTTAACACCTGTAAGGAACTGCAGAAATAGAGGCAGACTTTCAGATATCATGGGTCTAAGTTGTTTAAACACCAATATTTCGAACACCTTGACTTGGGCCTAGAAGCAAGATGATAACCAGTGCAGTTGTTTTTAAAACAAGGATGGTAAGAGCTCTAAATAGAACCCCGTCCAGTAACGTAATCTTTGCATTTTGTATCCGTTGAAGTTTCTGCATCATCTTTAAGGGCTGCCTCACATAGACAGAATTGCAGCCAGAGCCGTCTTTCCCATAGGGCTTAGTGGTGTGTTGCGCCAGGGCGCAGGCCTCTCAGGGGCGCCCCAGCGAGTGGGGGAGCTGCATGGCTTTGCCGGTGGCCCCCCCTTTACCTGCACACCTGCCAGCTGCGCCCCACCAACTATATGGCTGGTGGGCGGGCGGGCAGCTTGCATCCCAAGCCTCTGTGGGAGGAGAGCGAGCCCCGCAGAGGCTTAGGGTTGAAGCTGCGCCCAGCGAACTACCGTATTTTTTTGTACCATAACACTCACTTTTTTCCTCCTAGAAAGTAAGGGGAAATGTCTGTGCGTGTTATGGAGGGAATGCCTACGGGTGGCATGCCTACGGATTTTCCTCCTCTAAAAACTACGTGCGTGTTATAGAGCGAAAAATACGATATATGGCTGGCGGGCTCGCAGCTTCCCTCCCAAGCCTCTGCGGGGATTGTTCTCCTGCAGTGGCATGGGGGAGAGTTGCGGGGCCCCCCCATAGCTGACAGTGTGCAGCTTTGCCCCCACTATCCAAGGTAATTTGGGGGTGCTGGGCGGATATTTGCACTCCGGCGCCGCATTTGCTAAAGACAGCCCTGATTGCAGCAGTCCAATATTAAGACACACTGAAGGCTTAATCTAGGCCTTACGTATAATCAACCCCCCACCCCAAGTATAGCTTTGATTCCCAAGAACCTACCAGCTCTCTGTTGGCTATTGGTAGTAGCAGAAACCAAGTTCTGCACAGAGGGCCTCAGATGTGTTCTCTGGTTAAAATATATAACTCCCCTGGCTGGCAAAAAGAACAGGTCTCTGCTGGAGGCCTGGGATAAATTCAGAGTGGACGGTACTGGGCAAAATGGAGAACTGATCTCACTCAATATTAGGTGGCACCACTCATTCACATATTTTGCACAAAAATGTGGCCTATTCACTATATGGCCTGGTTGACCTATGATCCCTCTCATCCACCTTTACTGTTTTCAAGCAGAGAGCTGGAACAGGCGTAAAATTCTTCAGGACAAATCTCCCTCTTGCTTGTGCAGTTGTTGACTCCCTTGCAAATCTCACACTCTATAGAGGCACCTGAAGGAGGGAACAGAAGGGCTTTCATGTAGTGTATGGCATGCACAGAGTTCAAAGTTATCAACTCCAGAAGAGGGTGTCAAGTCCAAATGAATTGCTAATGCAGTGCTCTAACATAAAACTAAATGACTCTTGGGTCCCTTCCAGCTCTGTGATTCTATGATTTGCGATATACAGTATTGCCAGGTCAAAAATTATGAATACAGTGGTAGCTCAGGGTACAGACGCTTCAGGTTACAGACTCCGCTAACCCAGAAATAGTACCTTGGGTGAAGAACTTTGCTTCAGGATGAGAACAGAAATCACGCGGTGGCAGTGGGAGGCCCCATTAGCTAACGTGGTACCTCAGGTTAAGAACAGTTTCAGGTTAAGAACGGACCTCCAGAACGAATTAAGTTCTTCACCCGAGGTACCACTGTACATATAAATTAACATACACAAATTTTATGCAAAGAGTATTTTCTGGTTGTCATTGTTCTTTGATCATGCATTTTCTCATTTTATGAACAACGTGAAAGCAGTTCCCCCTACTTGGATCTGAACGGCTGCATTGGTCCAAATGTAATAATTTTCCTTTTCTGCAAAGCTAAAAGTAACATACAGTTCAAGGCAACAGCGGTTGGTCATGGTGACAGGGGCTGTGTTGTTCTTCCTCCTTCTCAATGCCATTGTCCCCAATGTTGCTGCCAGTTCTTGGGTGGCAGGGAGTCAGCATGCTGCCGGCACGGCAGCAAAGCTAAACTGATATTCCCAATATTGCACTTGTGCCATGGCAACCTCCCCACTGCTTTGCCTCTCTCCCTCTAAGTAACCAGCAGCAAATCGTGGCACTGGAAAGCCAGGAGTGCAATGCAGCCCCATCCTGCCCTGCTGGCCCCTACTGGTTCCAGGGCATGTGCAGAGTTCCAGATGTCCTGAGTTACTCAGTGGCACCCATCCCATAGTGAGCTTACCTGTAGTTAGAAGTACAGAGAAGAGGAAAAGCCCCAAGAGAAACTTCATGTTGATGGGAAGCACACTGTGTGAAGCCTAGGAGAAAGGAAGCAAATTTTGTGGCTTGAAGGACCTGCAGAATACTCAAAGCAGTGGCGTAAACAAACAAACAAACACCAAAAGAGTAAAGGTAAATAAACCCACAGGAAATTCGCTGTGATAAGCTGCAAAGAGGAGTTTCAGTTAAAAGTGGTCTAATCTATGGAAGAAAAGCCATATTGACAATCTGGTCAGCAGCGGAACCCAAGATAACTGTTGTATAGTCACGGTTTGGTGACGCCTTCCCCTTTCTAGGGTTAGAAAATAAATTGCAACAAAAACACAAAGCTAGCCTGAACTGAGGAGAGCGACCATAACATGGATTATGAATAGGTGGCCATCCCAAAATTTGCAGTTAGGCAGATGACCGTTGGATGTACAGCAGCCACCTTCCTGGTCGAAGCAGTGATGGCTCTTCCCTTGACCGACTACTGCCGTAGGGCCTTCTGAGGAAGAACTTCCGTTTATTTTATTTATTATTTTATATTATTTATTATGTGCCCCGCCGGGAGTTGCAAGAGGGAGCAGTGATGCCTCCTTCAAAACTGGCTTTCCGTTCCCTTCTCTAAAACATGTACCCTGCACAAAACCCCTCTGCAACCTCCAGCCCGTCAGCGAAAGGATTCGGCCGCCGGCATGCGCCACTCGTGGAGCAGAGGCAGGCCTGGCTTTTCCGAGGGCTTTCCCAGACCCGTTTCAGATGAAGGAGGTGTAATCCTGCCCTGCTCCTGAATACGTCTACCCTTCCCAGCTCACACGTCTCGTACCCTCCTTGCTGGGGCCGTTGCCCTGGCTGCCAGCTTTCCCCTCCTTTTACTCCCATGTAAACGTGCCTGGGGCCTAAGAAGCCTTTAAGTAGGGCCTCCTTACTATGTGGGCTGGAGAGGGGCAGGGGCTACATCAAGCAGGCAGAACGGAAGGAGCAGGAGGGGGCCTGACTTCCTGGCCTCTTCCACTTATACCAGGGGTAGGCAACCTAAGGCCCATGGGCCACAAGCGGCCCATGGGGTTGGTTTAACCGGCCCATAAGCCGTCCCTGAACCGAGCCGCCCGCTCAGCAAGTCCCTGTGCGCTGCACTAAACCGGCGCAGCATGGCAGACATTAGAAGTCGCATCTGCGCAGATGCAGATGCCAGAAATTGCGTGTGCGTGTGCATGATCCGGCCCACAGAGGGATCTCCTCTGGAGTAAACCAGCCCAGGAGAGGTAAACCTTGCCAACCCCTGGCTTATACCCAGAAATGGAGCAGCAGCCTAGTGACCTCCAGGCTCACCTTAGGGCCAGTACTTATGGGCCTGCAGCCCCCACCCCCACTCACAAACGAGGAAGGAGTCGAGCCTCTCGCTTTTGCATTCAGCAGGGTTTTCACAAGTTGCCGTAAGCAACTTCCAGTTCTCTGTATTAGCTTCTGGGGCGGATGGTTACGCATCGACCCCAAATTAAATAGAGGGAACCCATCTGCCACGAAATTTGCCCGTGGCGATTTGCAACGTCCGTTTGCAGTTTTGGAAAGAGCTGCTATCGGTGAAATGGAAATGATGCCTTGCTATAGCAGGGAAAGCTCTTGGGGAGTTCAGTTCCTTCTCAATTCCCGCTGAGAAGGTGCTGCTAATGGTCGGCCAAATTCCAAGCTCTTTTTTCTTTCTTTTTTTTCTTTTTCGTGGGTTCTTATCTTTAAACGGCCGGGGGTGAGGGGACAGCTCTCAAATAATAGAGGACACTTTGACACAGAATAGAGAACTGTCCTCTGTAATGTAAGACATAGTAGGGCTTTTAACACAGACCTCCAGCAAGGTTGCTCCTAGTCTAATATAGATGAAGGAAGGGAGGGGACTGGTGGATGAAGCTTTCTTAAGAAAACAGTACATGCTTCATTTCCTCTTATCTGAATACAACAACACATCCCCACTTGAAAAATCAGGAGTAAGATTTTGTTGGATATGTCTGTGCTGTTAACGGAAAAATCCGAGGGCTCCCTTGGACAAAAACAAAGACACCAACCAGGATAACTTGGAGCAAAACAGCAGCCTGTAGGCTTGGCCTTTATTGAACTGTTGCAACAGGGTGCTCCCCTCACTTGCAGGAGAGAGGAAGGACCCAGAAAAATGGTGTGCACGGTCTTATAAAGACTTTTGAAATTGCCACCCTGTAGATCAAGACCACCCCCCAGAAACATCATACATACATCACAGAAAGGAGGGGTTGAGGGAGGTTGTGGTGGTAACCTGAGTGTCCTGTCACCTGGCTGTTTCCTCCTTTCCCCCCTCCCCATGAGTACTTTCCAGGTGACAGAGGGGAGTTTGTAGTTTCCTGCCCCTAGAGGGAAGAGCTGATTATTGTCCTTTGTTCCAGTCCGTGCTGAATCCACTCCCATATGCAAGTTCTTTGTGATCTTGATGGTCTTCTGTCTAGGACCATCAAGGTTGGCATAGCAACTGGGCAGGGCTCCTGTGGATGTGCTGGTATGCTCAAGGGATTATGGCTGCCCTGTATCAAACCTTCCCCATTTTGTAGTCCTTCCTTCATGGAGTAAAATAAAAGTGGAACAGTGCAAATCTGATGCATGGTTGATTCTCTATGAATCTACAACAGAAGCATAGCGCATGCAGTGTGCGAGTGTGAGTGTGTGTGAAGTCTGTACAAACTGAATGACTGGGGGGGGGGGTTCCTGCGACAGTGCCCAAGCTTGCATCAGGGGACGACTCAGCTATACAGGTGCAAACAAAAACGTTTTAAGTGTGTTGTGAAGTGAAACATACAAATGTGATGCTAGATGGCAACAGTGAGCAATGGCAAATTCAATGTGTTTTTCAAAATGTTTTTTTAAAAAGCATTTTCACAGTGTTTCTTTACATGTGCGTAGGATTCCACCAGGGTGTCTCATCACACTTTCATTCTTTGGAAGCATATTGGATTTCTGTGTTTTTGCGGCAACCACCATGGCATCCCCGCCCCCCACCCCCACCAGAAAAAATGCCCTAGAATAGGGATGGATGAATCTGCTGGTTTCAGATTTTTTCTGTTTCTCATTTTTCCATTTTTAAGTCCTCTATGATTCCACATCAGTTTGCTTTTGCTTTTTTTAAAGCACTTCCAGGTGACATTCAGGACTCCGCAGCCAAGCCCCAGTCTTCGCCAATGACTACAGAGAGGGTGGCAGAGGGGCTGATGGTGGATCACCATAGCATTCTCTTCTTGTTGTTTTGTTTTTTAAATGTTTTATATTCAGAGATGTACTGGCCAGTCACACGGCTACAGCTGCTCATTTTCTTATTGTCACTTTTAAAATATATTATCATTTTATAAAGGAAAATTGTGCTTATTTCCAAGTAATTGTGAATTTACCATGAGGGCAGCAGAAGGAAGCCTCCTTTTATTCATGTAGCCATGATGGCACTGTGATTTAAGTGAGACTCCTGTCTATGTGGATTTTTATACTTCTCAATGGTACACACACACACACACACACACACACTCCAAATGGGTGTAGAATTTTCCCCTTCACAGTTTTTGGAAGCATCCCTGCCAAGCGCTATATAAATCGCACTTATCAAAGGGCCACATTCTTAGGCCATCTTTCCCGCAAGCAGTTCAGGGCTCCCTTGAAATGCCACCAAATGTTGGATTGAGTCAAATAATTATTTCAATTTGAGCAGCAGATGAGTAGATTCAGGCAAAGAGTGACTTTAATTTCTTTTCCACCTTCAGTTAGCAAAAATGCATAGAACAAGTACAAATACCTGCTGGAAATGTAAAGAAAAAGAAGGTACCTTTTATCTCATGTGGTGGTCGTGTAAGGTAATAAAAGCTTCAATCGAAGACATGACCATATCGATGCAGTGAGTCTGAGGTCCAGCACAACACACCATCTCTGTCTTCTTTGCAGGACAGTCGTTCTTTCAGACATATTTTGAAAACTACAGGCCTTTGCAATCTGTTTCAATTAGCAAGTCATCCACAATTTGACCCATGCATTAGTGCACTGACTTGTTTGTTTGGTGATTTAAACATTAATAATGCACGGTGTTGCCTTTTTTAAAAGCATCACTGCAACTGGAGATGTAAGCAACAGAACCTGGGATGTTCTTCATTCAATGCTTGCAAAGATACTTGATGGAACCTGCATTTTAAACATGGATGGTATATTTGAGCCCAGCTTCAGTTGTTAACAGGCTGAGTATTATGATCCACAAACAATAGATTGGCACAGCAATGTATTTAAGACTAAATATTCCACTGCTGTTAATTCATGGCTGCTTGCTTCCTCCCTCCCAGATCTCTGGCCATGATGTCTGAGGCTGATAGGAGTTGTAATCTAACAACATCTGGAGGGTCCTTAGTTTCAGGTTTGGCTGGAAAGATGAAGAAGCGATTCTCGAAACAAGGAAAATTTCATTCAGTATGCAAGTTTATTACTACATGCTCGTAATACATAGCACACAGATAAATACTCTAGCTCACTAAACCTCATCTAGTCCTATACAGAAAACAAACTACTGTTTTCCCATCAAATACTGAAGTTTCTGTTGCAAAGGCAATTTATAGAAGGAATTGGTGGCATAACCAGAGCAAATAGACAGAGTGTTGGCCTCCCACTGGGCTGCGGTTCTTCTTCTTAATCCAGTCCAAAATCTGGGCTTTGTTTTGGTGTGATCAAACATTGGAGAGTCCCCAGCCCTGTTCTGAAGAAGTGAACAGCTTTCCATCCTGGGTGTTGGCCCCCATTCAGCACATTCTCTTCCAAGATGAGTGCCTGACAATATGGACCCACTCAGAGCTCTGTGTGACGCAACACTCTATCGCACATCTATGCAAATAGTAATGTAAGACAGGTTAGGGCCCCTACAAACTGGCGTTCTATTGTGGGTGAGTTCTGCAACATATTATAGACGCAGTAATAGTATATTGGTGCATTAGTGGGGCATTTGTTCTGCTTTATGAGTTGTTACATCATGTTTTCCCAATACTACCGCATCATCCAGAAGGGCTGGAGCACAAGAAAAGTGGGACAAAAACAAAGCAAACATCCCGAACATTTGTGGTTTGGAAAGTTATGGGATTTCAACATGAAGTTACAGGAAGGGCACTGATCAGAAAGGAAGTAGTATAGCATCCCCAAAACATATTGAAACTAGTATAGTATAGTATAGTATAGTATAGTATAGTATAGTATAGCCCCAAGAATATCATGAGCACAAATCAACTGATAAAAAAGGACATTCAAGGGCCCCTTTATTCTTAGAGGCTAATGCAAAATCTCCTTGATATGTCCTTCACCTTAAAGTTCCTCTGTTCTTTATATGTATAGATCACCTAAGTTCAGGACCCTGATTTTTCAAGTGCTCATGGCACTCACAGCCAAGTACTCCCCATGAACTCTGCAGCTTCTATTGTTTTCTTTATCTTGTTTCATGTATGAATAACTTCCATGAAATACCCAAAACAATTTAACAATATAAACAGGAAAAGCATATAAAGAATTTTACTTGCAAAACCATTTCCTCCCCCCGCCCCCCAAAAAACCCTGAGACATTGATTTTGTGGATTCCATGTTACTAGCAGATCTCTAAACACTAGCAGATAGGTGTCTGGTCTTTATTTGGGACTTTCAGTGCTCAGAGGCTTTTGCACGAACATTCTCCGCATCTTCCTCGACATCTTGCAGAAAACATTGCAGCATGTAGTAGATGGTTTTGAAAGAAATAGTGGAACTGCCCAACACAGGTATGAACTCAACAATCTGTTCTAGCACTGTCGGTGCTTCACTCTTGGCCAAGAGATCAAGTACAAATTCTTCGCTGATCTCATTAGCCAGTGGAGACTTCTTAATCACTGATTTCAGCTCACTTAGAGGTTTACCAACCCGGTTTGCAAGACTGCACAGGGACTCTTCATCCAACCCAAAAGACATGCAGAACTTTTTGAGTGTTGTCACCAAGAAGGAAATATGCCAAGGTAATTTGAGAGCTAACCGAGTCACACAGCCAAAATAGGAAGACACAAGGGCCTGCTTCCATATAAGTTTCCTCATCTCAGATTTCTTCTTCTCCAGGATATCTCTTGAGAAAGTTGGCATTGAGAGAAGGAGCGCATGTCTTTTGAGATGATTCAGTTCATTCTGCAAGGTTTCTTGCAGAATGGGGAAATCATACATGCTCAAATTCCAATTTGATATCAGAAAAACCTTTGGAGAAGCCTCTCCCAGTTTTCTCAGTTTATCACAATAATATTGCCTTAAGTCCTCAAGTGTCTCCATTTCATTGAAGGTGGGTCTCCTTCTTTCAGCAGCCATGCTAAGATTAATTTTAGGGTGCACATAGTAAAACTTCTTTTTCATTTTCTGAATCTCACGAGCCAGCTGGGTGTCACTCTCTGTAAAACGTTCTGAAGCGATGATAAAGAAATCGTATTTGCTAAAATCTACCTTCTCCAGATACTCATCTGCTTTGAATTCATCTGTTCCAATTCCTGGTAGATCCCATAGTGTCACCTTGGGGAACTTCGGGTGCTGATATTTTGTCGCAAACATGGTTGTCTGTTTCAGCCCCGTCTTAGCTGAGCCCTCTTCACAATCTGACATACCCCGCAAGGCATTGACAAGAGAAGACTTGCCAGTACCTGTATGCCCTGTGATGGCAATGTCAAGTGTGGCATTGCTTAGCAAATCTAACTCTTGCCGAATCTGGACTACCACACCTGGGAGATTTCTTTGTCTTAAAACAGCCTTCATATTTTCCAAGTCAGCAATAAAAGTTGAGATGTCACACCACTTGGCTCTTCTAGATGAATCACTTGATCTAGGAAAGAAAAAAGCATTTTCAATATTAAAAAATACTACATATTTTTCTTTGACAACCTAGATATAGCTGCATGAAGGTGAACTGATGTATGTAAGAGTAGTACTGATGGAGGTTATTGCATGCCAAGGCACCTGAGCCACAAAGTTCCCAGGAGAACAATAAATCACACTGACATGGAATATTTTGGTTTATGTGTTCAAATAGGCCACAACTTTATTGGTTACAGATGTGAGTGGTTTGGCTCAGGCATTGGGGTGAAGCCAGGCGGTATCTTGACTCTCGCCCATCTGCAGGGAATCCACAGAAGGATAAACCACCAATAGGGGGTGCCCTATAACTTACATTAGATAGTGGCACCCTGCGGAGTCCCCACAGGGGCTGCGACATGGCCCTAGCCCACGTCCAGGCTTCGGACAGGATTCACACCCCAGATCCTTTTAACAGGATACCCTTACTGAGGAGGGGCAAGCAAGGCAACAACCTCCCCTCCATCCAAACGAAGGCTTACCCAATGCCTAACCTCACAGAAGTTGTGACGATTGCTACTAGGTGGGTGAAAACCAAATGGCCGGTGCCCATTTGCCAAGTGGAAAAAATTCCTGCCTGGCCCGGCCCCAACAACATGGCGACCCACAACTGCCATAGCAAGGTCATATCAGAGCAAAGCATGAAAAGAGGGTGGGTAGGTAGGGTGATCTGATGAAGAGGCGAGGAAGAGGAAGCCAGCCGGCCCGCCGGCCATGCCAAGTTTAAATGGCCCATGGCCACACCCACCCTGGCCGCAGATTGGCTAGGGCTATTGCCAGCACAGATGACTGCGCTGGCTGTGACGCAGGGAGGGGAGGCAGCGTACCTCCCCCTACACCGGAAAACTGTTGAGGCTCGGCTGACTGGCTGCAACGCTGTACACCAGAGAAAAGGTGAACGGACCAGCCAGCTAGACAAAACCCATATGGAGACTCTGGGCTTCCCACCTTCAGCCCTGAAGCCCAAAGGTTGAAGGGGGAAACTGAGGATCAAGACAGTGCTCAGGGTGTGTCTGGAGGCTATTGGTGTGTGCAGGTGAGATATTAATGAAATGGGACACTTCAGGCTGCCTTAGAACCATTGTGTGTTCCTCATTTATATGGAAAGGGCATATAGCTCGGTGGCAGAGCATTTGCATCAAATGCAGGCGATCTCAATCGCTGGCGCCTCCTGTTTGGGCTGGGAACATGCCCTTTCTGAAACCCTGGAGAGCTGCTGCCAGTCCATGTAGCCAATACAAGGTCTAGCTCAATAAATGTTCTGACTCAACATAAGACAGCTAAGTTCCTTACTAAGGTTCTGTACAGGGTGCCATTACTTCAAATATAATAATAATAATAATAATTTATTATTTATATGTATTGTTTGAGTCAGGAAGGACCCTGACAAAGAGAAGGGATTCACCTTCTGCAACTGAAACCTCCAGACACAGTTTGCTTTGTGCTCTACCCCCTGCCAACTTAAATGGCAAGAGCCTTGCCAGAGGCTTGGAAGGAACTGAGGAGCATCAGATGCTAACATAAATGGCCTAAGCTGAACCCAACATACCTATCGAGTATCTGGCTTAGTACTAAGGCATACCTCTTGAGATCAATAAATTCATCTTGCAGGGTCCTTTGCAGGAGGGGGAAATCATACATGCTCAAATCCCAATTTGAGATCAGAAAAACCCTTGGAGACGACTCCCCGGCCTTTGCCAGATTTTCACAGTAGTAGTTCCTTATTTCCTTAAGGGTTTTGTCCTCCATGAAGTGTGGGTTTCTTTTTTCATCAGCTATACTGACATCCACTTTGGTGCGCACATAGAGAAACCTCTTCTTTCTTTTCCAAATTTCACGAGCCAGCATGGCATCGTGCTCGGTGAAGCTTATTTCACTAACAATGATGAAGAAATCGTACTTGTTGAAATCCATCTCTTTTACGTATTTCTCTGCTTCAAACTCATGTGTTCCGATTGCTGGCAGATCCCAGAGAGTTACGTCGGGGTAGCTGGGGCACAGGTACCCTTTGAGTTCCTTAGTACCTTGTATCATATCAACCATGGCGGCATCCTCCTCATTGTCTGCCATATTGCACAGGGCATTGACCAGGGAAGATTTGCCGACACCTGGCCCCCCCGTGATGGCAACATCAAGGCTGCTTTTGCCTGGTGGGTGTTCTCTTTGAGTTGATGTGTCTGATTGTGAGCTGTTAGCACTCATAGCTGCTCCTCGGGGACATTCATCAGGTCTAAGTAAGAACAGAAATATAGCAATGGTTAACTCCTTCTTACATAAAGCTCCTGCTTAAAATAGCTGCTTTGTAGGCCCAGTCCAAATGGCTCACATTAAAGTCCTAAATAAACAAATATATGAAAGACTGACTCCTTTCCTAAAGACCGCCCCACAAATACCTGCAGTTCAAAGGTGCCACAGCAGTGGCCACACATGAGTAGGGAAGTGAAGACATTGATCCAACAAGGAAACACCCACTGCCACCCCATTATAAGGGAAAGGGGTGGGCACAGCTTTGTGCTACAAGCAGCAAATGTTGCTGAATTACAGTTCCCATCAGCCCCAGCAGGCATGGCCAATGGGCAAGGAAGATGGGAGTTGTAGTTCAGTGATATCTGGAGGGCCAAACGTTCTTTACACCTAACATACAATATCGGATTCAGGGAAATTGAAATGGATAGCCCACTTCATAGAGGCCTGATTCATGCAATGCAAGGCTTATCAGTTCAGTTATCAGGTAACCCCATTGCGTCCTTCCCACCTCACTGTTAAGGTCTTTGTGCAAGAGAGCAAGACTCTGGAGAAACAAGGGGAGGGGTATAAATAACATTATTATTATTATTATTATTATTATTATTATTATTATTAGTGCTTGATGCCAGGAGCTGGAGTGGGGTACAGTCAACTAAAAGAGGAAAGTGAGGGGAGATATAGTCTCTACATCCTTATATATGGGTACAGCCACAACAACACAGAAAAAAGAAACATTAAACAAGTTTGCTTTCATATTGAGGTGAAGATATGTAATTGAATAAAGTTTGGCTTCAGCTGAAACCAACATACTTATTGTGTATCTTCCTTCCTGGGTCCTGGGGTGGTAGTAAGGCACGCCTCTGGAGATCAATACATTCATCTTGCAGAGTCCTCTGCAGGAGGGGGAAATCGTACATGCTCAAATCCCACCTTGAGATGAGAAAAACCCTTGGAGAAGACTCCCCAGCCTTTGTCAGACATTCACAGCAATCTTTCCTTATTTGCTCAAGGGTTTTCTCCTCATTGAAGCTTAGTTTCCTGCTTTCAGCAAATATCATAACATCCACTTTGGTGCACACATAGAAAAAACCCTTGTTTGTTTTCTGAATTTTGCGGGCCAGCACGATGGCATCATCAGTCAATCTTCTTTCGCCAACAAGGATGAAGAAATCGTACTTTTTAAAATCCATATCCTTTATGTATCTCTCTGCCGGAAACAGAGGTGGTTGAATCCCTGGTAGATCCCAAAGGGTTACATCTGGATATTGGGGGTACAAGTACCCTGTTGGTTCCCTAGTACCTTTTATCACATCGACCGCAGCTGCACCAAGCTCATCATCTGCCATATTTCGCAGGGCATTGACCAGGGATGATTTGCCGACACCTGAGTCCCCTACGATGGCGATATCAAGGGTACGTTTGCCAGGTGGCTGCTTCATTTGAGCTAATGTGCCTTGTTTGCTGCTCTTACAAGCCATGGCTGCTCTTCTGTGAGATTTATCACACCTAAATAAGAACAGAAATATTGCAGCAGTTAATGCCTTCTGTATCTAAGTCCTCTTTTAAAACAGCTGCATCGGTTGCCAGTTCATTTCCAGGTCCAGTTCAAACTACAGTGGTACCTCAGGTTACATACACTTCAGGTTACATACGCTTCAGGTTACAGACTCCGCTAACCCAGAAATAGTGCTTCAGGTTAAGAACTTTACTTCAGGATGAGAACAGAAATCGTGCTCTGGCGGTGCGGTGGCAGCAGGAGGCCCCATTAGCTAAAGTGGTGCTTCAGGTTAAGAACAGTTTCAGGTAAAGTACGGACCTCTGGAACAAATTAAGTACTTAACCCGAGGTACCACTGTACTCACATTAGTGTTTAACTCCATTGAGCATTCCAAGGAAACCATGTTCTGGGTTAGCACTGGAACCCCAGGAATCTCTTACTGAACAGAAATTGGGATGCAGGCAACATTATAGTTATTACAACATCTTAAGTAAATAGTTTCAACAAATGCTGTTGAAATTCCTGTACAGCTTCATCTGCCTCTCAGTTTTCCTGCCTAAACCCCCTGAAATGGCTGCAATGCTTTGATGAGAAGCCTTCAAACTGAATAAATTGGTCTTCCTGTCCTGGTGAGGGTTTCTCCTGGAGAGAGAAACTCTGATATACAGGGGTACCTTGGTTCCCGAACTGCATAGTTGTCGAACAAATCGGCTCTCGAATGCTGTAAACCCGGAAGTAAGTGTTCCGGCTTGTGAACGTTTTTCAGAACCTGAATGTCTGACACGGCTTCTGCTAGAGTGCAGGAAGCTCCTGCAGCCAATCAGAAGCCGTGCCTTGATTTCAAACGGTTTCGGGAGTCGAACTGACTTCCAGAATGGATTAAGTTTGAGAACCAAGGTTCCACTGCAGTGCTTTCTTCTGGGAGTACGCATACCCCTAAACATTTTCTGAATCTTTGTACTTTTGTCCATTTACTGTATTTATTTTTCCCCATTTGAACTATAAAATGGTGATTTTCTTGAGTCAAAATGAGAGTACCCCTAAACCTTTTTAAAAGGGGGAAAAAGCACTGTTCCACTGTATATTTGATTGTGCTCCTTTCAAACATACGTTCACTGCTGAATACACTGCTGAATAGTAGGAATGGTTGAAATATGGGAAAGTGAGCAAAGAAAGTAACAGAATTACCGTAATTAGGGGGGAGCTCCTTTGAGAGCTGAAAGGCAGCATAGAAATACTTTTACAATCAGCAAATTTAAATTGTTTACCATTGGCAGCCCATAGCTCTTTGGAAAAACAGCGACTCCCTTACAGTGACAAGTTGGACAGCTGTTTGAGACAATTGCTTTCTCTTGCATCTAGAAAAACTTATCTGGTACATGGCACACTTTGAAATATTTTTTTTACAGTGACAGTGAAAGCAGGCTTCGCTTCCCTCTGCCTTCCGAACTATGAATAACAGCCAACAAGGAAGTGAGGCAGAGTGGTTTCACAGTGAACTGAGTTCTGTTCTCAGAATATGAGCCTGGCCTTGGTGGGCCATTGGCCTGATCCAGCAAAACTCTTCTGTTCTGACATTTACATGGGTCTGAACAACAACAACAACAACAACAGTGTGACAAAGCAACTTGAAATGTAGTTTGGTTCTGACTGGGACCTTCCAGAAGCCAAGATCCAAGTCTGGGGAAGGGGCTATGTGTGGGACTTAATGGGGATGAGGAGGGAGATGCATTAAGCCAATATATTATGGTCCACAAACAGTAGATTGGCGCAGCAATGTATTTCAGACCAAATGTTCCATTGCTGATAATTCCTGGCTGCTTGCCAGCACACAGCTCTGCTCAAATGGCTGATTTCTGAGAAAGCAAAACCTAGACTGGGTGGCTCTGTTTCCTCTTCATTGTAAACCATTTGGAGAACAAAAACAAACAGAAATCTCTCCAGCCAGACTAGCAGAAGCCAAGCAAGCACAGAAAGCCTTCCCCAGCAGTCAAGAGAATGCAGAGGGTCAGAGGGGTGGTTGCCCCGGGTGCAAAATTTTGAGGAGGCACAACCAGGCTGCCCCACACAGGTGATGTCTCACTTCATCTGCCGTCACCGCAAGGCACCTCCGCCTCCACCAGGCCTCCATTGCAGCAGCTGGCGTGCTTCAGGAAGGAAGTACATCAGTGGCCTTGGCACAGGTGGCAGGCTTTGGCAGAGGACTTGCGGCAGCGGAGATAGAGTTTGAGTTAGGCAGGGAGACAGGGGGGTGGCAGGCAAGTGAGCGAGTGATGGTGTGTGGGGGGGCAGACATGTGGTGGCAGAGACAGGTGGGAGCAGGCATGGAAGGGCTGACCCCAGCATAGCCTAGCCCAGAACTCCTCTCTGGGGGTGCCGCCAACCCACGGTACACCACTACTCCCAACTACACATTTTGTTTCCTAGTGCACTCCCAAAAACAAACTAACAGCCTTTGGGCACCAAAATATGTGTGACAGAGTTGAGTACAGGGGGAAAGGAAGCCCTGCAAGTCCCAGAGGATGTTTGCAAATCTTTTTAGTAAACAGGGAAGAGGAACAGAGAAAGATGAAGGACGGGACAGCGACTATGTGGACAGCTTCCGAAGAGCTTCTCTCTCCACTGTGTCAACCCAAAGGAAAGGAAAAGAGGCAGGCGCCAAGAGGAGGAGAAGGAGGAGGGCAGCTTTCTAGCAGCTAAAGAAGGATAGTATGTCAAATTAACACGCAGCATCGTTTGGGAGGGAGACCCGGGTTGGTTTCAGAGCAGTTATTTAAAGTTCTTATAGTAGCACTAGGTCAATAGTGAAGGCATGTTATTTATTCCCTTTGTAGCAGGGAAGAAGGGCAGCCGTCTCCAACATTAATAATAGTAATAATAAACAACTCTGACCGCCCCGCCCCACCCGCCTAGCAAGGAGCTCAGAGTCGATCAAGCTCAAAAAGAAACGGAAATCATCATAATCGCAAGGGAAAAGTTCAGCTCCTCACCTGCTGCCAGCCCGATTTTTTTACAGCAAACCTCAGTCCACTCCTCGGATATTTCGCTTCCAGGTTTCTAAACACTTTTCTCCTTCCAACTCTCTTCCTTTCTCTCTTTTATTCCCTCTATCTCCTGCTCGTCGCACTACTAAAAGCAAAAACGAAAGCGAAGTTGCGAGCGAAGACACCGTAAGATTGCAGGAGAGTTTGAAATTTTCCCTTCCCCTCCCATGGTGATAATCGCCGATTTCCCGATGGCAGCAAATAGCAAAAGCAGCATTCCCCGCTAGGGGGAGCACCGAGCAGCTGCTTGATAGACGGGTCGAGATTCTGCCTTTCCTGGGAAGTCCCGAAGGATCCCTTGTGAAACTTGAAGCATCAGAGGTGGTTAATCCTTCACCTCCGTTGTTGTCGCCTCTGTGTCAGTCTCAGCAGCACCCGAGTTGTCTGCAAGCCCACACAATCCAGATATTATTCCTTGACGGCTTCCTTGTTGTCTGCTTTTGCATTGTTACATTGATAGGCTGCGAAAAGTGGAAGGGCTCTAAAGCTGTGGGGGTTTGGGGCATCTTAGAGGAAATAGTTTAATTTTTTGAAACATTCTGATATTCTGCAAGGTGCTGAGCGGCTTTAGAGCCTGCAGGACAAGCTGGCTTTGCAGACCAAAAGAAATACAATACCTGGTTACGCAGATGCAATTAACACAACGTATGGAACACAACAGGCTGAATGGTAATGTTTGTAACAAATGTTTTACTGGTTACTTCCTAACATACGAATCAAGTCCAGGATGTACACCATATACAGTGGTACCTCAGGTTACATATGCTTCAGGTTACAGACTCCGCTAACCCAGAAATATTACCTCGGGTTAAGAACTTTGCTTCAGGATGAGAACAGAAATTGTGTGGCGGCGGCACGGCAGCAGCGGGAGGCCCCATTAGCTAAAGTGGTGCTTCAGGTTAAGAACAGTTTCAGGTTAAGTACGGACCTCTGGAATGGATTAAGTACTTAACCTGAGGTACCACTGTACAACCCTGAAGCAAGGCATATAACCTGTTAACGGAGAAATCTGAGGGCTCCCTTGGACAAAAAAAAAACCAAGGACACCAGCCAGGAATACCAGAGCAAAACAGCAGCCAGTAGGCTTGGTCTTTATTGAAGACTGTCGCAACAGCACTCCCACCTGCCACAAGGTGGAACAAGATGGAAGCCCCGAACAAAAGAGCCCCCAAACTTTTATTAGCTGCTAATCCCCATGTTATACCCCACCCAAACTACATCACTCATACATCACGGTTACATCATGAAAGGGGAGGTGCGGGCAACGTTATAGTTATTACAAAGTCCTAGGTAAATAGCTTTAAAAAATGCTCTTGAAATTCCTGTACAGCTACATCCGCCTCTCAGTTTTACAGCCACCACCACGCACAGCTGACCCTTCAAGTTTAAGTCCTGGGTTTACAGAAGCCACCCTGGTTTCTGACCCTGGAATGTCCCGTTTTCCTTAGGACACAAAGCCGTAGTTAGGTGGGGCCCCGCCTGAGGCGCAGGCAGGGGGGGTCCAAAATCGGCTGCTGAGACCCTCCACCAGGCACCCTGTCTGGCCAGCTCTCACTGCCCACAGCCCAGGCAGGATGGGGAAGAAGGCGTGCTGGGCAGCAGCTGCTCCCAGCTGCTCCCCTCACCACTTGGTCCTCCCTGTGCGTGCCACAGTGCCCCGTCCCATTTGGCCATGAGGCACCAGCTCTTCCTCTCCCGGACCTCGCTTGGGGTCGGGGCCAGGAAGGTACACCAGCCCAGCGGTGGAGCAAGTTGATAGGGTGCCTGGGTGGCACATGTGCCCTGTGCCATGGTGGGGCGGAGCCAGTCGGGGCAGGACGCTCTGCAGGGCCACCAAGGAGTCTGCCTGCCTCCTCCCAGTCAGCCACCCTACAGCTGAGGGTGAGGCGGCAGGTGGACCATTTGGCACAGGGCGGAGCCTGCGGGCACCGAAGCCACTGCATCACTCCCAGGAGAGACACGGTGCAGGCCGGTGGTGAGTGCCGCCCGGCATTTTGTCACCCCCCTCAGTGGTGACACCCAGGGCAGATCGCCACTACCGCACCCACCTTCCTCCGCCCCTGCACCAGCCTCAGCCCCTGACACTGCCCAGCCCACCTCACTGCCAGCGCCCCTGCCTCTCCGGACGCGGGGGAGGGAGTCGCCAAGTTCAAAGCCTGCCTACTCCAGAGTCACTTCTCTATCTCTCTCCTCTAGCACACCCTCCTTCAAGAGTGTCAACTTGAATAAAATATATGGGGGGGCAGGTAAGCACTGCCCTGTATAATCAAGATGGAGCACACACACACTATTTGAATGGCAATTCCCATTAACGGGGGGGGCAGCCTTCTCAAATATTTTAGGGAGGGGCAAAGGAACCTTGACCCCAAGGAGCCGGCTCCCATGCACTCCTCCCTATTAAAGTGGGGTGCTCCCCACTTTATGCGACTTCACTTATGCACACCAGGCCCTGGAACATAACCCGCAAGTAAGTGAGGAGACGCCTATATACCATCATCTAGGTCAGCCTTCCCCATCTTGGTGTCCTCTCTCTGTTTTGGTCTCCTTCAATCAGAATTCATTACAAAAGGGAATTCATTACAAGGTGAAGTGTGTGAGGAATTGAACTGAATGGGTGCTGGGGGGGGGGGTTGAAGGAGAGACAGAAAGAAGAGCCAATTTGTCCGTGGCTAGGGGGCACAATCTAGACAGTTCTGCCAGGCTCTCAAGATCACCTAGCTAAGGCTCTGTTTGTTGTTGTTGTTTAGTCGTGTCCGACTCTTCGTGACTCCATGGACCAGAGCATGCCAGGCACTCCTGTCTTCCACTGCCTCCCGCAGTTTGGTCAGGCTCATGTTCGTAGCTTCGAGAACACTGTCCAACCACCTCGTCCTCTGTCGTCCCCTTCTCCTTGTGCCTTCCATCTTTCCCAACATCAGGGTCTTTTCCAGGGAGTCTTCTCCTCTCATGAGGTGGCCAAAGTATTGGAGCCTCCACGATCTGTCCTTCCAGTGAGCACTCAGGGCTGATTTCCTTAAGAATGGATACATTTGATCTTCTTGCAGTCCATGGGACTCTCAAGAGTCTCCTCCAGCACCATAATTCAAAAGCATCAATCTTCGGCGATCAGCCTTCTTTATGGTCCAGCTCTCACTTCCATACAGCTCTGTAAGGCTGTCCCTATTTCTATCGGAGAAATGTTGGAGGGTATGGCACAGGTGCACCAGCGCTGTGTGCCATCATCCCCCCCCCCGGCGCATCATAGCCCAGCTGGTTGTGGCGCAGGTGTCCTGAAATAATATGCAAAAATACATTGAGCAAAACCCCTTTTAAAGATGTGGGTTTTGAGATGAAAGTGCATTGGTGTTCATCAACCATTTGTTGGCAAGCGGTAGCTTCCAGCCACAATGGCTATACTCTGTCTCCCCAGTATGAGGCAGCAATGCATCTGAACACCAGTTGCTGGAGACCACCGGGAGGGGAAAATATTTTTGTGCTTAGGTCCTTCTTTCCAGTTTCCCACAGGCATCTGGTTGTCTATTTTGACATTTACATGGGTCTGAATAACAACAACAACAATGCGACAAAGCAACTTGAAATGTGATTTTGAGGCATCTGATCAAGGCCTGTATTTTAAAATGAGCTTAAAGATATATTTGCAAATGTTTGTATGTTTCATGCCAGGCAGAAACCAGCTGGCTAAGTACTTTGGCAGTTGTTTATCTTCCTGCTCTCCTGAACAAGCCCCCCCCCCCCCCCGATTTATAGCAGTAGCAGGAGACAAGTTTCTCAAAGTTGTAAAAGGGAATTACAGGCTGGTAGCAAATGTTACACTGACCCTACATATTACAGAATACAATCAAGCTGCAAAAACACTAATTCAGAGTTGGTAAATAGTAAGATTTATTGTTTAACAGAAAATAGTACCATGTGCCTCCCACCAGACTCTAGCCATATTTTCCTAAGGTTTAAGGTATACTGAGAGAAAGGGCAATAAATTTTGGGAAGAGCTAATGGGAAAAGCAGCTGGCTGGGAAAGGGGGGGTGTAAACTGAAGAGGCTTCTTTTGAAGCTGTTTTTACTGAGTTCCTTTTTTACTTTGCAAAGGCCTTTTCTTCTAAAAAGCTATCTATGTTATGTATGAGATTTGTTGGCTTAATGTAATTATGCAAAGGATTTAGAAAGTAAGAAATGTTAGATTCTTATGTTAGATTCTTATTTCATTGATGGTGTGTAAGAATGTGAACCCAAGATCTCTGTTTAGACAGAATTTAATACCATGAGCCATTTGTTTCAGCCATTTGTTTTGGAATGCAGGGGCAACAGGAGCAAAAGGTGATCTGGTAATTAAGGTGCCTTGTCGAGGCAAATGTAAGATATATGGCTACTTGTCTGCCATTTATGGATAGAAGGAAATATAGCTCTTTGTCTCCCATAAAAGGTAATAGGAAATGGGTGTATCTTTTATGATTGGTTCTAGCAAACAGCCAATAGGAATTTCAACCAGGCTGATTGGACAGAGGCAGCCAAAGGAGGAGCAAGGGGGCTGGGCTGAGGAAATATAAGTGCTGGCCATCAGGGCTGGAGGGGGGCAGAGCTTTGGTAACATATACCACTGTGCCTATCATTTATTTGTCTGACAAATAAATTATTATTTTAATTTCTCTATTGCTGCGTTGAATATTTCATTCCAGCTAAGCGTTAACCACAAGCAGGGTGCTACAATTTGGTTCTGACTGGGACCTTCCAGATTCCTCTGAAGCCAAGATCTAAGTCTGGGAAGGGGGCTATGTGTGGAACTTCATGGGGATGAGGAGGGAGGTGCATTAAACCATGGGTAGGCAAACTAAGGCCCGGGGGCTGGATCCGGCCCAATCACCTTGTAAATCTGGCCCACAGATGATCTGGGAATCAGCGTGTTTTTACATGAGTAGAATGTGTCCTTTTATTTAAAATGCATCTCTGGGTTATTCGTGGGACATAGGAATTCTCCCCCCCCCCCAAAAAATATATATATATATATAGTCTGGTCCCCCACAAGGTCTGAGGGACAGTGGACTGGCCCCTGCTGAAAAAGTTTGCTGACCTCTGATTAAACCAATGTGTCATGATCCACAAACAATAAATTGGCGCGGCAATGTATTTAGGACTAAATGTCCCGTTGCTGGTAATTCCTGGATGCTTGCCTGGACACAGCTCTGCTCAAATGGCTGATTTCTGAGAAAGCGAAACCTAAACTGGGTGGCTCTGTTTCCTCTTCATTGTAAACCATTTGGAGAACAAAAACAAATGAGTTTTAGCACATTTTAAAATGGGTAAGGAAGGTTGGCACACCGCAGAGTGCGCCAGGTGGAACATGATCTAATCTAAATACTGGATTACGCAATAGCCTGATCTATCAGAAGGCTCAGAATGCATGAGAATCCTCCACTGATGTAAGCAATAACATTGAACATAAAAAAAATTACAGTACACACAATAATTGGGTCGCCCCTTTGTGGAAATAACATACTGCCAGGCACATTTTAGCATTCCTACATAATATCACACAACAAACTAATTAAATATCAGTTGCATATTTTGAGGCAATCATGATCTTTTACATATCTTTTCAGTCCTGGAGCACGGAGTCTTGAGGTTTCAAATGTGAGAGAATGTCCTTGCAATTCAACTCCCCCCCCCCCCTTTGTCAGCCTCCCTCCTCCGTCAGTCTATACCCTTTGAAAGAAATTGCTGTGGCCACTTAATCCCATAAGTGAAAAGGGCAGATTTTTGTTTACAACATTAGAATGCAAACTACTTGTCTTTCATTGAAAGGGAGATTCAGCAGTCTTTAGATGGGCAATAAAAGGTCCTGCTGATCAGGTTGTAAAATAAAACTCAAACACCACTCTTTTTGGATCGGGCCCACCACAATGGCAGCCCACTGGGGTTTGCCAGTGGACAGAATAAAAGACATGGGACGCTGGCAATCCAACGCATACAAAAGTTATATCCGCGACAACTCCAAAATTTAAAACAGACCTATCACTTACACTTCTCTGTCATTTTCTTGCTTTTCAGGGACAAACCGCATAGAAATTTGGATTGTGGGACACAGTATCGTCCATTGGGCCTGGGAACAGGTGGCAGCTAGCAGCCAGGGGTGCCAGATGGGTTTTCCATCCCACATCATTATTTCCTGGGTAGCGAGACATGGGATGCACTGGGCAGAGATGATGCCAATTGTGAAGGCCAGGGTGGATGCACATGTTCCCCCCAACGCTTTGGTTTTGCAGCTGGGTGAGAACGATTTGCCTTGCTGGAAAGGCGTGGACTTGCTCTTCAATATCAAAAAGGACTTGGACAATCTTGCACTGAATTTCCCGAAAAAGACTCTCTTTTGGTCGCTGCTCTTGGAGAGACACGTTTGGTGTGGCAGCAATTCTCCAGCCGCAACAGATTGTGTCCGAAAACACTTGAATCATTCTGTTTCACAGAAGGTTATCACGTTGGGTGGCCTGGTGATCGCGCACCCTTCCATAGTTTTCAGCAAGATGGCACTATTTTGTGATGATGATGTACCCCTTTCCAATTGGAGGAATGATATATGGCTGGCCGATGTTGCAGATGACTTGAGGCATTGGTTACAGGTGTAAGGGTATTTGGTGGTGAGCCTTTGGGCTCTTGTGGCGGTTAGACATTGTTTGACCTTGTGATGGGGGAGGGGAGGTGTGGCCATCACCTGCCCCTACAAGCTTAAGGGTATTCCGTTAAAGGAATCCAGGGGTGTTGATCTTGTCCAAAGCCCGGGTCAGGACACGACCCCGACAGGAACACCAGGGGGAGGTCAACAGGGCTTCCCCTTCCGGGGGTTTACCCTTACCGGACTTCCTGCACATCGGGCAGGAGTCAGATATAGTCAGGACCATTCAGTGCCTAAGCCAATACCGCTCACATTCTGTAATCAATAAAGATGTGGCCAAAATTTTGCCCAATAACATTAACCTAATATCCGTGTCCTTGTTTGAGTTATTTCTCAACGAAAGGGTGGCTGTGGGGTCTTGACACGCAATTCCTGGCTGCTTGCCAGCACACAGCTCTGCTCAAATGGCTGATTTCTGAGAAAGCGAAACCTAAACTGGGTGGCTCTGTTTCCTCTCCATTGTAAACCATTTGGAGAACAAAAACAAACGGAAATCTCTCCAGCCAGACTAGCAGAAGCTAAGCACGCACAGGAAGACTAGTTTGGTGCAGCCAATTCTGTCCAAAGCAGTGAAGCAGCAGTAGTGGAAAAATCTGAGAGTTTGTGACAATGATGAATCCAGAAAACTAAACACTATTTCCCAGGACAATTTTGATTAATAAAAGAGATTTTTAGAATGCAAACTACTTGTCTTTTCATTCAAAGGGAGATTCAGCAGTCTTTAGATGGGCAATAAAAGGTCCTGCTGATCAGGTTGTAAAATAAAACTTAAACACCATTAGCCATATGATTTAATAGTGAATCCATAGGGTGTTTAAAAACAACAGAAGCAGCAGCAGCAAAAGCAACAACAACAACTGTGTTTTTCCTCTTCCATCCAGCACTTACAAAAAATGGGGCTCTGTGTGAGCAGGTACTCACAGCCATACAGAACAGGATTTAACAGCTGATAATTGCGAGATTAAATCCTGCTGCTTTCACTGCCTGCACCCATTCCCTGCTGTCTTAGCCAACACCTGGAGCCAACCTAGAACTGAACACCATGCACCTGCCCATCAGCTGATGGCAGCTGTTTGGCCGGTGGACGTGGTTTGGAAAATTTTGTGATCGGAGGCCAAATTGGACCCCTTCATGGGCCAAGATTGAAATAAGAGCTCCTCTGTTTACTCAGCTTGCCTCCTGATTGAATAATGATGGGAAGGCAGGTGTCACTAAAGTAGTCACGTTGCATTAACACACTGTTGTGCTAACTGCTTAGTTAGCACCCACTGCCACACTTTGTGGACAGGGACATAGGAAGGGGTGCGGTGGAGACAGTCCGCCCTGGGTGTCATCCTGGGGGGGGGGGGCGTAACAACACCCCCCCGGCAGATCGTGCCGCTGCGCCACAATTGGCCCATTCTACCTATCGCTCTTCCGATATGTCATCACATACTCCAAGATAGCTGGGCCCCTAGGAGTTGGCCCGTTGGAGTTGGCCCCTATGTATGCCCCTTTCCCAGCATGGGAGCCTAGCCAAGCATTGCCGAGTCATATCCTGAATCTAGCAGGATCTCATGGTGAGATCTGGATCCCTCCCAGTGCCTTGTGCAATTTCCCCCTGGGCAGGAATCTCTGAGTGGTGCGACCACATAAGGGTTAAGGGGAGTGAGAGAGCTGGGCTCCCTAGAGCAGTCCGGAAAAGGCCCCTCTCTCTGTCTCTCCTCCTCATCTCATCTCCTCTCCATGCTTGTCTTGGGAGGCCACTGGGGTGGTGAGTCTTTTGGGTGAAGGGGAGGCTCTAGGGTGATTGGGGTTGCAGAGGAGACTGTTGGGGGGCTGAGAGATGAATGAATGGGGGGAGGGAAGAAAAGGGACCCAAGGCCTCTCAGCACCCCCCTGGAGCACTCACCCTGCCCCCATGGGCGGCTAGCCCTGCCCCAGAAGGCAGAGCACCTAGCTCCACCACTGTTTGTGGAGCCAGCTCCTTTTGGAGAGCATGGGTTGGTATCGCCAGTTCTTGGTTTCAGGTTTGGCTGGAAAGATGAAGAAGGACTTCTCAAACCAAGGAAAATTTCATTCAGCATGAAAGTTTATTAATAGGTAAAGGTAAAGGTAAAGGGACCCCTGACCATTAGGTCCAGTCATGGCCGACTCTGGGGTTATGGCGCTCATCTCGCTTTATTGGCTGAGGGAGCCGGCGTACAGCTTCCGGGTCATGTGGCCAGCATGAATGAGCCGCTTCTGGCGAACCAGAGCAGCGCACGGAAATGCCGTTTACCTTCCCACCAGAGCGGTACCTATTTATCTACTTGCACTTTGACATGCTTTCGAACTGCTAGGTGGGCAGGAGCAGGGACCGGGCAACGGGAGCTCACCCCGTCGCAGGGATTCAAACCACCGACCTTCTGATTGGCAAGCCCTAGGCTCTGTGGTTTAACCCACAGCGCCACCCACGTCCCTAAGTTTATTAATACATGCTCGTAATACATAGCACACACATAAATACTCTCTAAATCTAGTCCTATACAGAAAACAAGAGGCTTGGGTAGAATTGAGGAGTGTGAGATGATAACATAAATAACCTAAGCTGAACCCAACGTACCTATCACGTATCTGACTGGGTACTAAGGAATGATGGGAAATCCCCCAGAGCCATCTCTGAGGGAGGATCATCCTAACAGGTCCCCCACCTCTGCAGAGGGGGAAAGGTGCTGAAAGCCTAAATCTCAACAGGAAGTGATCTGACCAGGACAAGGGACTGATGGCACTATGCCCCACTTTCAGATCACGCTCTTCTTGCCCAGTTGAGAAAACAAGGTCCAGGGAGCGGCCTGCCACATGGGTTGGGCTGTTGACATGTTGGGACAGCCCCATGGTTGTCATGGCAGCTATGAGGTCCTAAGCCACCCCAGAGCTGGTCACCTTGGCATGGATGCTGAAGTCTCCCAAAACCAGCCATCTATGACTCCTCAACACCCCCTCTGAGAGCCAGTGTGGTGTGGTGGTTAAGAGCAATAGACTCGTAATCTGGGGAACTGGGTTCACATCTCTGCTCCTCCACATGCAGCTGCTGGGTGACCTTGGGCCAGTCACACTTCTTGAAGTCTCTCAGCCCCACTCACCTCACAGAGTGTTTGTTGTGGGGGAGGAAGGGAAAGGAGAATGTTAGCGGCTTTGAGACTCCTTTGGGTAGTGATAAAGCGGGATATCAAATCCAAACTCTTCTTCTCTGAGAGGTTCTTTTGGCTCAGGCAAGGAAACTGCTGGGCAGCGAGACAGGTAGTAAGGATATCAAACGTCATTAAGACCTATTACAATAGTTTGGGGTAGTTTGTTGTTGTCTGAAAGAATGTGGAAATCCTTACTTTATGAATCTCAAACTTTTAACTATGTTTTAAAACAATTTCTAGCCCCTGTGGAAACATGTTGGTGCAGGCAACTCTCCCCAGCCACCTAACCCAGAATGTCTCCCTTTGAGAGATGACCCTCTTCTGCAAAGCAAGGGAGAAAAGAGGGGCTGCTGCATTAGTGTCAGCAAAGCATTTTGAAAGTAAAAGGGGAGAGGAGAGCGGGCAGTGTGACAGTTTTGCTTTGTTCAGGGGGAAATCTAAGCTCGATTTCTACAAAGCAGCAATCAAATTTCTCATCTCAGTTCCCTTTATGACGACTGTCATGTTGAAGAAGAGAATTAGCCCCCCTTCATATCAACATAGAAAATTCAGTGTTCAAGGATGAGTCTGCAGGCACGTAGCAAACACATTTCCTTTACAGTACTTGGTGGAACTTAACTGAGCACTACAGAAAATAAGATAAATGAGGTTAATAACATAAAAACATCATAAAAGTTACCATTACCAATTTAAAATATTGTTAAGGCTGAGAAACCTTGACTAAATCTTAACTAAATTATAATTGCCTGAATCAGCAAGGCTAGAGTTGGGCAGGAAGCAAAATATTATATGGGTCAAATGAAAGAGGGGGGTGCTCAAAGGAATGGATATTTATTCCCAAATTCTCCTTTGAAGGAGGTATTTTTTCCTAAGCTTTCTCCATTATCGAAGAAAAGCAAGATTACCTTCCACAAAATCTGCAGCCTCAGAAAGGAAAAACCTATATGCCCAAAATACCTACACTTCAACTTCTACAGTGATTTTGATTATTGCCTAATATCATCTAACAAAATAATTTTAGCAACATCTAATAAAACTACATCAAAATCAAAGAATTCTCTTTCTTAAAGTCCTGTCTGGGTAGAAATTACACAGAAAGATTTCGATAGCATGTTACATCAATATGACAAATGTGTCTAGTTTACATCGGAGTATATTTTAAAAGTATCAGTTAAAAATAGCATTCACTGTGGACACGACATGTTTATTTTATTTTATTTTTTTTAGAATTTTTTAAAACATACATTTCATACAATCCTTAAAAGTGTTCAAACATACCTACACTCAATCCCACAGATAATTCCTTTTCCCATCACCATTCACCACCCCTCACCCCACCTTTGTGTTGGACTTCCAATCTACTCAATTGCAATTTCTTTCCACTTCTATTACTTTCTTTCACACACCTTTAACCTAATTTCATACTTCTTTTTCTACTACACATCTTATTTAGTATTTATTATCCATCTTATTTAGTATTTCAGTATTTGAAATACTAATGAATGAATCTCTAAGGGTGCATTGAGTAAACCTGGCCAATTCAATTCATAAGAGTATTGGGTTCCATACAGGAAATGGGGAGCAGTGGTGTACCTGTCTGGCACACTTGTCTCCAAAGGACTTGACAAAAATTGTTGCTTTTTTAAAAAGCTTGATTGTGTCGTATTGTGGTAAGGCAAATCAGCTATAGGGTCTGCTCCATTGTCTCTAGAACCAGCCAAAATGGGTAAGAAAAGGGGTGCCAAAGTGGGAAGACTTGCCATAGCAGCAGCAGCAGCAGCTCCTATTACCCCACCTTGGGTTGTATCATGTCTCATGCCAGTCCTACTTGGCCCTGAGATGCTCTGCCTCACACTCTTCCAGTCCTAGGTCTTTCTTTCAAACCCTTTCAGCATCCTCAGCTAGATTATTCAGGAAGCTTGACAGCATCCAATAAGTGGTGGCAAAAGACCCCCCTGCCGTGTCTCAGTTCTCCAAAGGACCACAGACCCTGGGTGCATGCCAGGAACCCCACAGCCTCTTGCCACTGCTCGGCAGAGAGAGAGGGAGGTCTTCTAACTTTGCTTCAGAAGCATGCCATTTGCACCCCTCAGACTGCTTTTGTCCCACTGCGTAGTCTTATGTGGTTTACAATGTACCTTTCCACTGATCAGCCATCTTGGAGGTGGGAGAAGGGGAGGTTCCAGATAGTTTGCCTAGTTACATGGGCAATCGGGTATGGTGGGCTTCAGATAACTGTTAACTTCTGCTGTCCAGCCTCCTTTTAAGCACTCTGCAGGCAGTTTGAAACTTTCCCTCCCCATCCCATGATTCTGATGATAATCCCTCTCCCCGCAATGCTGCTATTAATCTTAGGGAAAAGCTTCAGAGCAGCAGGAGATCAAACATCATTGGGATCACAAGCCTGCCAGCTGAGCAAGGAGAAAGCAGGCTGTGAGGGAAGGACTTTGAAGGACCTCTGTTAAGACTTACTTGCTCCTCCAGATCCTTGACAAACAATTGTTTGAGGATAGGATAATTTGTCTTCTCACTTCAGCTGCTCACACTCTCTCCTGTTAGTGTTGAAAGGGCTCCCTAAACAGAACAAAGTACGGTATCTCTGCACATGCTAATGCAATCCTTCCACTGCCAACCCTCCCCCCCCCCATCTTTTTAATGCAAATAACAGGTCTATGCAGAGAGCGGGTTGGAAGAAAGAACTTGACACACTTCAGACATGAGGCAGAACCTTGTTGTCATTGCATTCTTATATTAATAAGTCTGTGCCGAGTGCGCATCTGATGTACTGCACATGCTGGTCTGGTTGTGCAACCAGGGACGCCACGTGTCCTGATCAGCCGAATTCTCCTCATAGCGCTGCTCTGTTCCCCCAGCTTGCCATTTACACCACAGCCTAAGGATTTTATCCAACATTACTCATGCTCAGAGCACATCAATGAATGCACCTTATTAACTAGAAGGTTAAAAAAAATCTAGGAAATTTCTACAGTTCTTTGCAAATATTCTACACTGCAGTAGTAGGAAGGCTGGGCTCTGGGTAGTCCTCTTTGTTCAATGCCACGCTGCTTAAGTGCAGACAACTCAGGTGCTTCTGAGACTGGCACAGAGGCAACAACAGCAGAGGTGAAGGAATACTTCCATGGGATGCTTCCACAGGTGATCCTTTGGGACTTCCCAGAAAAGGCAGCGTCCCCGCTGGTAAACGGGCTGCTTGGAGCTCCCTCTGGCCAGAAATGCGGCTTCGGCTATTTGTTGCGATCTTATCTCATCCTCGCTGGTTACCTTCGCTTTCTTTTTTGCTTTTAGTGGTGTGACGATCAGGAGGGAGAGAGGGTATAAAAGAGGCAAACAATGAGAGAAGGTAAGAGAAAAGCGCGAGAAACCTCGAAGCAAAACCTCCAAGAAGACGACTGAGCTTGGCTGCAGAAAATCGATCCGGCAGCAGGTAAGGAGTTGAACTTTTCTCCTCGTCCTTGAATGATTTCCGTTTCTTTTTGAGCTTGTTTGCGTTAAAGGAGACTCTGAGCTCCTCGCTTGGTGGGGGTGGCGGAAACAATTGCTGTTGCTGTTGTTGTTTGCCTTTTACCTTTTTATTGTTATTTTTTACATTATTATTGTTATTATATTAACCATTACATTATAGCTATTGTGATATCATATATCATATCATATCATATCATATCATACCATTATTATTAACAATAATATTATTATTAACAATGATGTTGGAGAAGGCTGCCCTTCTTCCCCGCGGCAAAGGGAATAAATGACATGCCATTACCAGGGAGCAAGCAGAGCTCGTGCTACTATAAAGGTGTCCCCCTCTCCCCCCCGCACCCGAGTTTAATAAAAGGCGTCTATCAGCATTGTAATGTGCAGTTCATGACCCCACCCTCTTTGTCAGAGCGGGGAACGGGGTGCAGAACAGAGGAATACAGCAACTTCTATTCTGCAAACAATGCCCTGAGTGCTGAAGAGGCAGAGACCATCGGGGCTGCCCCTTAGTGCACAAGCAAAGCATAAGAGTTTTAAGTAACTGCCCTGAAGCCAATGTTAATTCACGTGTTAATTCGCGTGTTAATTCAATATATCCCTCTGCAGACCCCCCCCCCCCCAGGAACACGGCTGCGTCCCAGCACTTGCTGGTGTGTAAAAACGGTATCTGTGCACCACTTCTGATTAGAAAAACCGCATGGCAAGGGTTCGGGGCAGGGCAGGGCAGAAGATGCTGGAGCTTCTCTTGGTTCTGGCTAGGTGCTGCCTGATGAGCCTGGATAGCTCAGTTGGTTAGACCATGGTGCTGATAACACCAAGGTTGCAGGTTCGATCCCTGTATGGGCCAGCTGCATATTCCTGCATTGCAGGGGGTTGGACTAGATGATCCTCAGGGTCCCTTCCAACTCTACAGTTCTATGATTCTGTGACTTTCTCATAGCTCTTTTTTCCTATAGCTGTATTTCATTTATTTATTTATTTATTCATTATATTTATATAGCTTTCAGGACAGGATAATGTTACTGATAATGGGTTGTCTTCAACTAACATTGACTCAGAGTAGACCTATTAAAATTAATGGATCTTAGGCATGGTTATGAATTTCATTGAGTCATCGCTGAGTAAAGGTTAGTTGACAAGAACCCAATGTGGATATTTCCCCCAGTATTGAGTATTGCCCTTTAAGAATATTTCTGGGCTCTTTCTGCATCACTTATTTCGACCTTCTGGCTCCTTTTTTTTCACCTGCCCCTTGATGACATTTTTAAAAACATTCTTCTTTTTACTGGTGACTTTTGTAAAAGTGGCAGGACAAGACTTGGCCAAAATATACGAGGGATATGCACAGTGCATTGACTTATTTATTTATGAAGTGTTTTATCCAAAGTTTTATCCAAAAAAGGGAATCTTTAGTGCGGTGTAAATGCTTCTTTTAGACACATCTCTAGAAGAATTAATAATTTGAGTTCAAAAAAGATCCACATCCCACATAAACATGTTTTAAGGGTTATGTGTGAATGCATGCACATAGAGATTTCTGAGAGATTGACAACAGGCACAATTCTTCACTTTATTGAAATACTACCAACTGCTGCTCAAACAACCCACTGGTCTTAGAGATATGTCCTAAGTAAATTGATTCCACCCCCCCCCCCCCGTAAACCATGGATTGTAAATATGTTCATAAAAGTGTGTTGAAGGCTATCATTTAACTATTATAGTTTTCTTCTCTTTCTCAGATAAACTGAGCCACAAGGAATCACTGTCATGGATCCTGCTGTAACAACAGAAATAACAGAAAAACAATATGTTGAAACAACAGAAACCATAAGAATGGACCTTGCTCAAGTGAAGTCTGCTTTTAAGAGAAAAACATTTGAAGCTCTTTCAGCTGAAGCTAAAGAGGAGTCAAATTTATTAAATAATGTCACGTTGGAAATTGCCATCACAGGAAGATCTGGTGCCGGGAAATCATCTTTTGTCAATGCCCTGCGGGGAATGAGAGATGATGAAGAGGGTGCAGCTGAGACGGGGGTGACAGAAACAACAATGATGCCACAAGAATATACACACCCCGCATTCCCCAAAGTCAAAATTTGGGATCTACCAGGAATTGGAACAAATGAATTTAATGCAGAGGAATACCTAAAGAAGGTCAATTTCAGCAAGTATGATTTTTTCATCATCATCGCCTCAGGGCGCTTCACTAAACAGGAAACCAAATTGGCTCTTGAGATCCGTAAAAATAAGAAGAAATTCTACTATGTGCGCAGCAAAGTGGATATCGATATAGAAAACTACAAGCGGTCAAAACACATCTATGAGGAGGACATCCATGAGATGATGCTGTGTGAGGAGAAGACTCTTGACATTATACGGAAAGATAGCTATGAGAAATTGAAGGAGTTAGGTGAGGCTTCTCCAAGGGTCTTTCTAATATCGAATTGGGATTTCAGCAAGTATGATTTCCCCCTGCTTCAAGAGACCTTTGAAAAGGAACAGGATGAAATCAAGAGAGATGTTTTAATTATGTCTCTTCCAATTTTAACAAAAGATAGTATTAAAAAGAAAAAGGCTGCTATGGAGAGCCTGATATGGAAAAAAGCCATGGTGAGTTGTTCTGTTGGGTTGATTCCTCTCCCATTCCTCTCGCTTGGTTGTGACATTGCAATTGTGGCTGTGACAATGAGGGATATCTGCAAAGTTTTTGGCTTGGATGAAAATTCCCTCAATATACTAGCAAATCGTGTGGGGAAACCTGTTGAGGAGTTGAAATCTGCTATTGAACATACCCCAAGCACCGGTATGATCACAACAGAATTTGTCATGGATATCTTGAAGAGGTCAGCAATGTGGGGAGCAATCACAGTGGTAGAGCTGGTTCTGGATTTCATACCTGTGTTGGGGTCTCTCTATGGTGGGGGCAGTTCTTTTGCTACCACATTCTACTTGCTGAAGAATTTCCTGGAAAACGCTGTGAAAGATGCAGAGAAAGTTCTGGCAAAGGCTGCTGAGCCTAAGAAACCCAAGTAAACAGCCAATACATCTACCTGGGAAGAGACATCCAGGTACAACACGCATAATCTCATCTTTCTACCACAGCATCAACCAATTGCTTTCTTCACAAGTTCGTCTTCTGGTTTTGCAACATGGCATCCTAGCATGCTCCCTTTATTACTTTTCAGCTCAGCACTCTTAGGGTTGCCATATTTCAAAAAGTGAAAATCTGGAGACAAAAGTTGTTGAGCTTTTCGCTTATGGGGGGGGCAAAGTTATAGAGATGAGGAGGGCAAAGTTGATGAGCTTTTTTTTTGCCAAAATCTCCCAAAAACAAAAAAGGTTTTTGAGCTATTTTTAAGGAGATTCACCCCAAAAAATCAACACTTCTGACATTTCACAGACTTTTTTACCAATTTTCAAGAATTCTGCTTGGACACTACTTCCAACAGACGAATCCCAGACATATGGAAGCCCTATTGTAACAACGCTTAATCAGTAGCCTGCCTGGACAATTTTTATGCAGTTTAGAGGTTTCTTATCTCCTACCAGTCAGTGTTAAAACGATGGATGTCTCCCCCTCTAACTGCAGCAAATTTGCAGCAGCAAAACATAAAGAATGGAGAAAAGAAGAGAAGAGAAATGGCTTCAGAGAGTTCTATTGCTGATAGGCTTAAGTAAATTGTAAGCAGAATTAATGTCTGAAGGATAATTTAGCAAAGGTGAATCTTAAAATTACAGCCCTGGATCAAAAAGTTACTGATCTTAATGAGGAGATATCAAAATCTGAAGCAGGTCAAATTAAACAAGATCTAACACAGATATCTCCTTGGGTGGGATCCTGCGAGACATGCCTATCCATGCAAATATAGACTATATAGTTTTGTAGCCTTTAGTATATTTTATGGTTATTTTGTTATTGCTGCTTTTAAAAACGTTTTAATGTACTCTCTTCCTCCTTTGATTTCTATTATTTCCTTTTGCCTTATTTACTTAATCTCAATGAAATAATAAATATTAAAATTATAAGAAATGTTTTTTTCTGAATCCTCCGTACTGCAATTATTTCCCCAACTGTTCTAATTTTAGTTGTAAAAAAATCATTTAATCCAGGCGTGGGAAAGCTATAGGCAACAGTCCAAATTTAGTTGTCCTAACCTGAACCACAAGCCTGTTTTCTCTCAGCCTCCTTGTTGTAATGATTAATCTTTTCTTTACTTCACCAGCTGGGTGGGTGGGTAGGGGAAGCCTGAGCCTTTGGGAAGGGTTTTTTTCTCTGGAAGTAAGCATACACATACCCACAAATTTCCTTGTATTTTAGGATGCTATGAAACAGAGAAAGACTGGTTCATCTTCAACACAGTTGGAGTAGAGGGAGTTTTGGGTGTCCTCCTGCCACAAATAACTCCAGATCGGTGCTTCTTATTCTTCCTTTGTTTTTGTTTTGTTTTTCAGGGATATGTGCTTTTTATTTTCCTTTTTTTTGTTTCTTGGTTTTTGAGAAAACAAAAAAACCAGAGATGACAACATCAGAACAAACAAGACTTCAAATCAGGTCTCTGTCCATATCAGAGCTTGGAACTAGTTCAAGTTCAACATGTCCGTAAAAGAACTAATTCCCATTCATGTTCATCCCTTTATGAAACAAACCAGTTCTCTTTATGTTCAGTTCACTTCAAGTTAATCCAAATTACCCTTGGCAATTTTTTTTTGTATAAATATTCTAAAGCACTTATAAAGTGACAATGAACTTGAAGATGAGCCAGAAATCATTCTTCATTTTGCCCCAACTTAATTCATGTTCAGTTTACCCAGCAATTATGGGAACTACTTTCACATGTAGTTCAGATATTTTTCAAAGTAATTCAGTGCACATTGAACTTGTTCATTCCAAGCACTAGCCAATTGTTTTTGAGATTGTTATAGTCCATATGTGATTTTACCAGCTGTTGAGATAAAAATCCAAGTTTTTCCAGCTGTGGGAGGTGGCTACACTGACAGCTACTAGCAGCTGCACTAAGAGATGGCTATGCATTGGCTATGCATCAAGCTGGGAGTGAGCAACACCAGCTCTTATTTGTGGAATGAGTTTAGCCCTCCTCAGAATGCAACTTTTCTGTAAAGCCTTAAAGCCTTAAAGCCTTGGAGGTTGAAATGTTCCCCCACTGGCTGCCAACACAAATAAACAGACAAAGTAATATAGTTTTTATTGACAAATAGCGAAGACTGTCACGGTCCGGGTTACAGGCAGTCGGAGTCCTGTCTCAGTACGTCGGGACAGGGGTAGAGGACAGGAAGCAGGAATCAGCAGTCCAGGGGTCAGGAAACCAGGAGTCAGGAAACTGAAGCACAGCTAGGTGAGTAGTGTGTTGCTGTGGCAAAGAGGCAGAAGGAAATGCTGGTCTTATATACCCCTCCTGGCCCCTGCCACCAGGTGCTACGAGTCTTCTGTCAAGCCTCCCCTGTGCGACAGCGCCTTGCCCTTCCAGGTCAAACTCAGGAAGGCCCCAATCCTGCAAAGACCTACCAGTCACAGGGCCAGGCTCCTGCACGCACTCCTGACAAACACATTCCAACTCACTAGGTGTGACCAGGTATCTGTGCATTAATTACTCTGTACTCTCTCTGCTTATATCTGTGTTTTGGGTTCCAGACAACTCTAACCAAATAAAGCTCTGTGTCCCCATTCATTATGATGAGGAATCAAATAATCCATTTTGGCCAAAGTGGGTGAAATTTGCAGGCATAGGAGACCCTACAAATTGGATTGAGCCTACCTAAATCCAGGGGATCTTTGTGGAGGAAATTAAGTGGGTTTACTTTCCTCCATACTTATTTGATATTTTCATGGGTGGGTCTGAGCACAAGCTTCTCAGACTCTGTCCAACACCATCTGATTTACAACACTGCTTTGGCTTTCTGAACAGCTGAGAGCAAACTGCAAGGGACTTACGTTCCATGTTGAAGCTTCTGTGGCGCTGAGAATGGAACTTCATGGGGAGAATTACGGCAACTGAGAAAGAGACTTGGGACAATATGGCAGCAGGGGCTCTAGAGCTAAGTGTTGCTAGAAAAATGTCAGTTTATTAAGAACACGTTTCACTTGGGCTGTGCATCAGATCCAGCCCAATCCAATTAATGAATTGGACTGGGCCAATTTGTATCAACATAGGATTGGGTCAGATTATGTTGAGGCAATCCTAGATCACAACAGATCAGACCAGCCAACCCACCTCACTCACTATTCCATCTTTAAAAACAATTTATATATTTGTAATCACAACAACATATGAACCTACCCGGACCATGAGATCATCTTCTGAGACCTCCTTCGTGTGCCCCCTCCTCAAGAGGTATGGAATGAGGCAACACAAGAACGGGCCTTTTCTGCAGTGGCTGCCCGTCTGTGGAATGCTCTCCCCAGGGAAGTTTGCCTGGCGCCGTCATTATACACCTTTAGGCGCTAGGCAAAATCATTTCTTTCCAACCAGGCCTTTGGCGGATCCAATTTACATCCTATGCCCTTTTAAAATGTGGTTTTTTTTGGGGGGGGTATTGTTCTGTTTGTTGGTTTTCTATCTTGATTTTATTCTGTGAAACGCCCTGAGACCCCCAAGTATAGGGCGGTATATGAATTCAATTAACAACAACAACAACGCCAAACACCATCCAAAATGACTCAGAGCAACAACAACAATGACAAAAAAATTATTATTTGTACCCTGCCCATCTGACTGGGTTGCGCCAGCCAGCCAGGCACCTTCCAACATAAAGTGACACCTCGGGCTCCATACGCTTCAGGTTACACACTCCGCTAACCCAGAAATAGTACCTCAGGTTAAGAACTTTGCTTCAGGATGAGAACAGAAATCGGGCTCCAGCGGCGCGGCAGCAGCAGGAGACCCCATTAGCTAAAGTGGTGCTTCAGGTTAAGAACAGTTTCAGGTTAAGAACAGACCTCCGGAATGAATTAAGTACTTAACCCGAGGTACCACTGTATATGAAACATCCCCTAGTAATTGGCAGTCATGCAAGGGAGTCTCTCAAACATGAATCTCTCGGAACGGTAAAAGTAGTCAGCTCAAGTATACAGCCGGACAAGAGGGAAGGAAACATGGTGTCTACCTCAGTAATGAGCTCACGGAAACAAGCTCTGGAAATTTGGGGTTGCCATGCTGAGGGCAGAGTTTGATGCTCAGTTACATCCGTAAAAGCAAGCAATGCAAAACAGTGGGAGAGAACTAATGTCTCTGCAGTGGCTTCTTGCTGAATAGGAGGAGCTGCTCGTATCCCCCCTCCCCTAGGGAGAAAATGCTGGGGGGGCACACTGGGGGGTTTCATGGGGTTTGCACTTGCCCAGCATGCTTCAGAGCAGCCCTCCCCCCCTGTGACAGCCTCTGATAACCACTTTAACCACAGAGTTAGGAATCTACATGGGTTTCCCCTCCAAATATCATATTTGAGGGGCACCCCCTCCCAAAAAAGTTGATGGGCATTGCCCTTGCCCTTGTGAGAAAGTAGCAGGAACACGGCTGCTGCTGGGCTTGGAGAGGGAGAGGGAGCCAAGCAGCAGAGGTAACAGGACTGTGTGCTGGGGTGCCGACTGAAACAATGGGGGAGGCAGATAAGCCCTGCCTCACCTCATAGATCACAAGATGTGGCGCACACCCCATTTGAATGGCAATGCCCATCACCTTGTGGGGAGCAGCCCCCCTCCAATACTTCAGTATCTCGGCCCCTGGGAGCTGGCTCCTATAACTGTGCGCAAGTCATTCTCATGCTCCCCGGCTCCTCTCCCTCTTTCACCCATCGCGGCTCAGCTCTGCATGCAAAAATGGTTCCCAGGCACTTCTGATTAAAGAGGCTGCTGAATCACTTTTGAGAATTATACTTCTGTGAAGGGAATAGGGGCCTCCTAACAACTCTCAGCACCTTTAACTAACTACCTAGAATTCTTTGGGGAAAGCCATAACTGTGGTATCCTAGGCATAGGGCTCCTGCTTTTACCCCACACCACCCCATATGCTTCAGTTTTTCGGCCCTTTGGAGCCAGTCATGTTGGGATCACACTGCATCAAAACTCAGGAGAAATGGGATGACATGATACAAAGACTCCAAACAAATTCGTTCTTTTCACTGTTGGGGAAAACTTTGTTTGCATTCTCCTCCTCTGCTTTCAGGCTGGAGAAATTTCTGCTTCCTTTTGCTCTCTGTCATGACCCAGCACAGTCCAAGAAATAATTTACAAGGGGGAGGAACTAGGGCAAACTCATTTAGGTTTTGTTTTCTCAGAAATCACCTGTTTGAGCAGAGCTGTGTACTGGTCAAGCATGGGGGAGAGGAGAACTTGGAAACAGGATGTAATTTCTCTTCCCCTTTCTAAGATTAAGCAGGATAAATAAATAATCAGCAACAGAGCTGATAATATAATTTATTATAAATGCTCTGTTGCTGAGCAGAAAGACCCATAGTGATAGGGGCATTCTGCAATAGGGAACTTTATTAGCGCCAGCCATTTCTGAACTCTGTTCGCAGTACAGTGTGTCAAAAGATTTCAGATTAAAATTGCCACTGCTGGCACTGAGAGCGTGGGACAAGAAATTCCTGATGTAGACGCTTCTCAGTTGGCTTTGCAGCTGCAGCTGCTCCCTGCCTGTCTGGTCTGCACTGAGAGGGAGTTGGAGGGTGGGGGTGGCGAAGAGCTCCAGCTCCCAAGGCTGCAGGAAGCTGGAGGACAAGCTGGGGGAAGGGAAGGCGAGTCTCTCTGCGTGAGGCTGTAGAAACCCTTGAAGGAACCCGTGCCTGGTGCCCCCCTGAATGATATCCCCTAAGGCTGAGGGTGTCAGATAAGACACAGGCTTTGCTGTCAGTCTAGGAACACTAGGAGAGTTTGGTGTCCTTCTTGTCTGGTTGGCTTGCAAAGCCAGCTTGTTATGCGGGCTCTATAGCTGTTCTGCACTCTGCAGAATGTTAGAACTTTCCCAAAAAATAAACTATTTCTTCCTCATGTGCAAGTTTGTAATTTGAAGCAATTTGAGGCCCTACCCTGCGGAGCAGAAGAAAACAAACTTATTCCCTCTTCTGTGTCAGATATTTGAAGATGGCTATCGTATCTCCTCTCAATCTCCTCTTTTCCAGGCTAAACATACCCAGCTCCTTCAACCGTTCCTCATAAGGCTTGGTTTCCAAAGCTTTGATTGGTCGCCCTCCTCTGTACAAGTTCCAGCTTGTCAGTATCCTTCTTCTGAAGGATATGAGGAGCTTCCAGCTTCAACATCACTGTCTGCATCATGTTTTCTCCTCACCCAAGCGAATGACTTGCACACCTTCCCAGCTGGGAGCAACTTTCCAGAGCAGATTTTAGAGGAGATGTGGGGGAGATGAGTTGAAAAAGGGGACAGGGACTCCTGCCCCATTAACATTTGTGTAGAAGGGGGAATGTCAGCAAGTATTTCTTTCAGCGTAGGGGGAGATCTGCGGGAAGTGGGCAAATTTATTATTTTCAGTTTCTCTCAGTTTCTCATTTTTCCAATATTTAAGTTCAGCTCTTCCCATCTCCATATCAGCTGGCTATTTCCTTTTTTTAAAAAGTTCTCTTGAAAATTCATCAGGACTTCTATTTATTATGATTATAATTATTATTATTATCTTCCACAAAAGGCAAATGCACACTGCATCAAAACTCAGGAGAAATGGGATGACATGATACAAAGACTCCAAACAAATTCGTTCTTTTCACTGTTGGGGAAAACTTTGTTTGCATTCTCCTCCTCTGCTTTCAGGCTGGAGAAATTTCTGCTTCCTTTTGCTCTCTGTCATGACCCAGCACAGTCCAAGAAATAATTTACAAGGGGGAGGAACTAGGGCAAACTCATTTAGGTTTTGTTTTCTCAGAAATCACCTGTTTGAGCAGAGCTGTGTACTGGTCAAGCATGGGGGAGAGGAGAACTTGGAAACAGGATGTAATTTCTCTTCCCCTTTCTAAGATTAAGCAGGATAAATAAATAATCAGCAACAGAGCTGATAATATAATTTATTATAAATGCTCTGTTGCTGAGCAGAAAGACCCATAGTGATAGGGGCATTCTGCAATAGGGAACTTTATTAGCGCCAGCCATTTCTGAACTCTGTTCGCAGTACAGTGTGTCAAAAGATTTCAGATTAAAATTGCCACTGCTGGCACTGAGAGCGTGGGACAAGAAATTCCTGATGTAGACGCTTCTCAGTTGGCTTTGCAGCTGCAGCTGCTCCCTGCCTGTCTGGTCTGCACTGAGAGGGAGTTGGAGGGTGGGGGTGGCGAAGAGCTCCAGCTCCCAAGGCTGCAGGAAGCTGGAGGACAAGCTGGGGGAAGGGAAGGCGAGTCTCTCTGCGTGAGGCTGTAGAAACCCTTGAAGGAACCCGTGCCTGGTGCCCCCCTGAATGATATCCCCTAAGGCTGAGGGTGTCAGATAAGACACAGGCTTTGCTGTCAGTCTAGGAACACTAGGAGAGTTTGGTGTCCTTCTTGTCTGGTTGGCTTGCAAAGCCAGCTTGTTATGCGGGCTCTATAGCTGTTCTGCACTCTGCAGAATGTTAGAACTTTCCCAAAAAATAAACTATTTCTTCCTCATGTGCAAGTTTGTAATTTGAAGCAATTTGAGGCCCTACCCTGCGGAGCAGAAGAAAACAAACTTATTCCCTCTTCTGTGTCAGATATTTGAAGATGGCTATCGTATCTCCTCTCAATCTCCTCTTTTCCAGGCTAAACATACCCAGCTCCTTCAACCGTTCCTCATAAGGCTTGGTTTCCAAAGCTTTGATTGGTCGCCCTCCTCTGTACAAGTTCCAGCTTGTCAGTATCCTTCTTCTGAAGGATATGAGGAGCTTCCAGCTTCAACATCACTGTCTGCATCATGTTTTCTCCTCACCCAAGCGAATGACTTGCACACCTTCCCAGCTGGGAGCAACTTTCCAGAGCAGATTTTAGAGGAGATGTGGGGGAGATGAGTTGAAAAAGGGGACAGGGACTCCTGCCCCATTAACATTTGTGTAGAAGGGGGAATGTCAGCAAGTATTTCTTTCAGCGTAGGGGGAGATCTGCGGGAAGTGGGCAAATTTATTATTTTCAGTTTCTCTCAGTTTCTCATTTTTCCAATATTTAAGTTCAGCTCTTCCCATCTCCATATCAGCTGGCTATTTCCTTTTTTTAAAAAGTTCTCTTGAAAATTCATCAGGACTTCTATTTATTATGATTATAATTATTATTATTATCTTCCCCAAAAGGCAGTGTACAAAATGCAATGAACACAGCTGAAAAGTAGTTAAAAACAACCCAGAAAAAAAAGTTAATATGTTTTCAAATAATGCTATATAGACACTCATGGCAGTCACACTCAAAGCCCTGCTCTGAATTACAGAAGATCTACCCAAATATCAGGAGTGAGTGGCAGATTTTATCCTGCCTGCATGATTGTCCTCATTTGCACTGCCTAATAGGGGCCAGAGAGTACATAAAGCTTTGTTACCATCGATGTTAGATACCACCTTTGTTGTAATGGGTTTTTTAAGCAATAAATACATCATGGTACAAATGTTGCCACTGTTACATCAACGAGTTCATGAGCTGCAAGCATCCACGCTACGAAGAAAGCATGATGGAACAACACTGTTTATTTTGCAGCATTTATGTCCTGCATAATTGCAATAAACCTCAAGGCAGTTGAGACAGGCGATAGGACCCGTCCTGCTTCTTTGCAGGTGCCAAAACATTTCGCGCCGCTCCTGAAATTTCTTCCGTCCTTTGCAAAGACTCCAATCTACACGGCAGTAGTAGGAGAGCCGAGCTCTGGAAAGTCATAGGATCGTAGAATTGCAGATCTGGAAGGGAACCCAAGGGTCATCTAGATCAACCCCCCGAAATCAGTGCCATGTGGGGCTTAAGTGCAGAAAACGCGGGAGCTGCTGAGACGGGCACAGAGGCAACTACGGCAGAGGTAAAGGATTAACCATCTCGGATGCTTCAAGTTTCACGAGTGAGCCTTTGGGACCTTCCCATTTAAAGGCAGCTGCACTGCTGTCAATCAGGCTGCTTGGAGCTCCCTCTAGCGGGGAATGCGGCTCTGGCTATGCGTTGCAATCTCGTCCTCGCTCGTACTTTCGCTTTCTTCTTTCCTTTTTTTAGTGCGACGACCGGGAGGGAGAGGGAATAAAAGCGAGAGAGAGAAAGAGAGTTGGGCGGAGAAAAGCCTAAGAGACCAGCAAGCAAAGTCTCCGAAGAGAGGACTGAGCCTTACTGCAAAAAATTCGGACTGGCATCAGGTAAGGAGGTGAGCAGTTCTCCTGGGGCTCTGATGATTTCCGTGTTTTTTGTTTTTTTCTGAGCGTGTCTGCGTTAAAGGAGACTCTGAGCTCATTGCTAGGCGGGGGGCGGCAGAATCGTTTATTTTTACTCTTAATGATGTTGGAGAAGGCTGCCCTTCTTCGTCGCTGCAAAGGGAATAAATAACATGCCATTACCAGGGAACAAGCAGAGCTGGTGCTACTATAAGAGTTGTAAGTAACTGCTCTGAAATCGACGCGGGTCTCCCTTTCGAGCGGTGACGCGTGTTCATTCGACATCCCCTCTGCAGCTGCTACGAGGCTGCCCTCCTGCTCCTCTCTTCTCCTGCCTCTTTCCCTTTTTGGGGTTTGGCAGAGTGGAGGGGAAAACTCTTTGGAAGCAGGCAGACCCATATCTAGGTGATCTGGCGCCCCTGGCAGAACCGTCCAGATTGCGCCCCCTAGCCACGGACAAATTAGCTCTTCTTTCCCTCTCTCCTCCAACCCCCCTTCCTCCCATTCAATTCCTCACGCACTTCCCCTTGTAATGAATTATTTCACAGAAAATCCAGTATTAAATTTATTATTTCTTGATAAAAGGTTTCAGGAAAGAAAATGACATTTTGATTTGACTTGACAGTTTTTTTAAATGTAATTCAGTTGTAAAACAATACACAGACATACAAGCCATATCATACGGATTTGTTCCACAATGATAACTTTCTGGTCTCAGAGCTCTCTCTCTCTCTCTCTCTCTCTCACACACACACACACACACACAGAGAGAGAGAGAGAGAGAGAGAGAGAGAGCTCACAACCCACCTCCCTTGCCCCCCCCCAACCCGTTCCTCTCTCAGCAACACCAACACAAAATCTCAGCAGCCCTCCAGGTGACGTCTTCGGAGGGGAGAGAGAGAAGGGAGGAATAAAGGTTTGCTGAGGGGTCGAGAGGCAAGGAATTTGTGTCTGGTCCTTCCACAGGTTGGGGAGAAGGAGCAGGGAGAAGAGAAACCATTCTTTTGGAAATCTGAGGAGAGAAACCATTTCCTTGGAAAGCTGATACATTGGTACCTTGGTTTGCCACCGCTTTGGATTACAACCACGTCAAACCTGGAAGTGCGTGTCCCTTTTTTTTGAATTACAACCAATTTTGGGGGGGGGGGAGGCCCCATTGGCGAAAGTGCGCCTTGGGTTACAACCTGTTTTGCTTTACAACTGGACCTCCGGAACGGATTATGGTTGTAAACCAAGGTACCATTGTAATGTACAGCTTGGGAGAGAGGTGGGTGGGTGGAGAATTTAGACACATAAGGGGAATCTGGTTATTAATTACTTAAATCAGTGGTTTTCAACCAGGGTGGCGTGGCACCCTGGGGTGCCTTGAATGGTGGTCAGGGGTGCCGTGGGCAACACTGGCCTCTGTCCCTCTTTCATTCCCTCCCTCCTCTGATGCCCTCTGGTGTCTCTGCCTCTGAAAGGTTTGCACAGCTGTTTGTTGCAGCAGCCCTGGTTACAAGCTCCCCAGGTGGATGGTGCCTCTGGGGCTGGCCAGGGGGTGCTGGTTTCCAGGAGCTGAAACGGGGCCTCAGAGTAAGCAGGCAAGTGGGCAAAGGAGCCCAGCCAGCAAGACCACCAGCCCTTGCTGCTGAGAATGGACAGACAAGTCCCAGGCCCCTGTGGGGCAGTGTGAGGAGGCACCTCTATTGAGGGCAGGAAGGGCAACTCAGAGACCAGGGGTGGCATCAGCAGCTGCCCAGAGGACTCTCAAGGAAAGGAGAGAGCAGGCTGAGGGAAGACTTAACAAGGAGGGGGGTTGTTTGAAAAAGGGTGAGAAGCTGCCAGCTCTGCAGGCAAGGGGTGACATAACTGGGCTCCTGAGCCCCACAGAGATGCTACAGAAAGAAGGTACTTGATCAAAGGAGCTGTGAACACAAAAAGGTTGAAAACCTCTGACTTAAATGACAAGCAGGGGCAGAATTTACATACAGTGTCTAAAGGTAGGATGCGCTCTTAAAACATACTTTAATAAAACTGCCCCAACCCCTTCTTCTTTTTCACCAGACCCCCCTCTTCTGCACCTTCAGACTGATAACTCTTCGTTGCATCTTTCTAAAAACATGTAAGGTTTAATCATCAGTGTAATGGGCACAGCCTCCCTCCCCAAGCTAAAAAAAAAAAAATTAAAAATCAGGAAGTGCAGTTTCTTAAAATGCTGAGAGTCCCCTTCCTCATGTCCCTCTCTAAATTCAGGGCTCTTGGGCTCTGCTCCTGTGTCCTGGGCTGGCTAAATGTAGAGGAGTGGGGGGAGGCAGCAGCTGAGGAACCCCCAAGGGAGCCCCCAGGGGAAGAAGTCTCAGAGCCAGGGGATTGGGGGTAGGATGGAGATGAGTGGTCAGAGGGAGAAGAGAGAGCAGACTGGGAGGAGGAGGAGGAGATGTTGGAAAATGAAGAGGCAACAGGGTTTAGTGAGCAGGAAGAGTCTGTGGCAGAGAGCGGTCCAGAATCAGAGGCAGAACTGGAGGGGGTTCAAGAGGCAGAGTAGACACAGCGAATCTCCCCCCTGGTCTGCCAGAACATGAAGAGGGATGAAGAGGGCAGAGCAATGAGAGACGAGACAAAAGAAATTCAGGTTGCTGGGGAAGAAGGAGCCTTAGAGAGCAGGGGATGTGGGGACCTACAGTCCTTGCAACAGCTGCATTGGGGCAAGAGATACTGGGAAGAGTTGCTGTGTTCACTCAGCCTGCGCTGTTTGGTTTTCTTTGAGTAAAGAGTTAACGTCATTGACAACGGGTATTTTGTTGTTGTTTAGTCGTTTGGTCCTTTCCGACTCTTCGTGACCCCATGGACCAGAGTATGCCAGGCACTCCTGTCTTCCACTGCCTCCCGCAGTTTGGTCAAACTCATGTTTGTAGCTTCGAGAACACTGTCCAACCATCTCGTCCTCTGTCGTCCCCTTCTCCTTGTGCCCTCCATCTTTCCCAGCATCAGGGTCTTTTCCAGGGAGTCTTCTCTTCTCATGAGGTGGCCAAAGTATTGGAGCCTCAGCTTCACAATCTGTCCTTCCAGTGAGCACTCAGGGCTGATTTCCTTAAGAATGGAGAGGTTTGATCTTCTTGCGGTTCATGGGACTCTGAAGAGTTTCCTTCAGCACCAGAATTCAAAAGCATCAATTCTTCGGCAATCAGCTTTCTTTATGGTCCAGCTCTTACTTCCATACATTACTACTGGGAAAACCATATCTTTAACTATACGGACCTTTGTTGGCAAGGTGATGTCTCTGCTTTTTAAGATGCTGTCTCAGCAACTCCAGCTCCTGATGTCCCTTCTATGATTCATATCTTCTACCTGTAAAGCTTTGTTGCTTGGCAAATGATAATGATATTGCAGACGCTGGAAATTTTACAGAGGGCATGCCACTCTTAAATGAATGCTTCCAATTAGGCCGGTCACTTAACGTTTTCGTGCTTCCTTTCTCTGCAGAGCACCAAGATCCACAATGGTGGAAGACTTCGAGGTAGCCATTTCTCAGGGCCAATTGGCAGGTGCTGTGTCGCACGTGCTGGCAAAACCACTGCCCTTTTTCAACAGCACTCCGCTCCACATTGCCGTAGTAGGAGAGCCCGGCTCCGGGAAGTCCTCCTTCATCAATGCCATGCTGGGTCTTCGTGCCGATGACCCACGTGCCGCTGTGACTGGCATACAGATGACGACTGTGCAAGTCAAGGATTACCCACACCCGACACTTCCGCAAGTGATCCTTTGGGACCACCCCGGAAGGGGAATGGCAACTTTTGGAGAGGACAAATTTGAAAAGAAGGTCGATTTGAATCACTTTGATTTCTTCGTCATCGTCGGCTCCCAGCGCTTCCGCTCCACCCATTCTGACCTGGTCCATGAAATCCAAGATATGGGCAAGAGCTTCTACTTTGTGCGCACCAAAGCAGACCTGGATCTGTCGGCCGCCAGGAGGCAACAGCCATCTGACTACAATGAGGAGAAGGTCCTCTTGCACATCCAGGAGGACTGCAAAGAGTGCTTGGTAAGAGAAGGAGTGAGGGACCCACAAGTCTTCATCGTCTCCAACTGGGAAGCCGACTGCTTTGACTTCCCCCTCCTGCAGGAAACGCTGAAGAACGATCTCTTGCGGCTGAAGAGGCAAGCCTTTCTGCTCCGCTTCCCTAGCATCTGCCTGCCTATCTTAGAGAAAAAGAAAACCACTGTGAAGGAGAAGATTTGGACCAAAAGGCTTTGTTTGCTGGTCGCTCTTGGAAGCCCAGTTCCCTTCCTTCTTCCCATATTTCTGTTTAGTAAGTTCCGCTCCTGGTGCTTCCTAGACTTTGGCCTGGACAATCGATCCCTTGCAGCTCTGGCCCAGCGTGTTGGAAAGACAAGCACAGCCCTTAAAGCAGCAATGCAGTCCCTGGGAATGTTCTCTGCCATGTTATGGGTGCTGCCAGACTTGGTGGGACTCTCAGTGATGGCTTATGAATATTACCGCTGGGAGCATTTCCCCATCTTTGGCTGCCTTCTGTCCGGAGGGATTTCGCTTCCTCGCACCTACTTCATGCTGCAGAAATGCATATCGGGTGCTGCTGATGACACCAAGAGGGTTTTGTCCAAAGCTCTTGAGGCAGAGGGGAAAAAGTCCATTTAGCAGCAAGCAGATGTGCCATGATGACTAAGTGCTTGATATATAGTATCTGGTGAATTATACATTTCCATTTTTAAAACAACCACCACCAAAAAACATTAAAATAATAATAATCAGATGATCAGGTTTTTTATTGTAAAAATTCCAGAAATCTTAGGCTTCTCATTTTTTTTAAAAAAAACCCTAAGTTAAATAATCTGAATGCCAGCATAATACCCTTTCAGTTACTTTTTAAAATTAGTATCTCTATCCAATCTATAAGAATTAAGACCAATACTGAAAGGAGACTTTGGGACAAATGGACTTTTTCCTATTCATACTTCTTTCAGTCCACTAATGAATTGCTCTGTATATGATGTCAGACTAGAAAAAACTAGTGACCTATGTGAACCTGCTTGCAAGGATGGTCTCAAGTTATAATTTATGAAGGCTGAAGCATTCACTTTCTCTCCTTCTCTCCTCTCTCTCTCTCTCTCTCTCTCTCTCTCTCTCTCTCTATATATATATGCTGCATTTGCTATTTTTCTTTAGGAACAGGAGTTAGCTCTGTATCACAAGTCCCATGCAACATCTATTTCAGAATGTTCTTTCCCTCATACACACTCAAACTGAAGGAGGGCATTCAGCTAGACAGGAGCCTCCACACTGTTAAATAGAAAGTTGAGGTAATTTTAGTCTGTTTTAGTATTTTAACTCTTGCATATCTTAAAGCACGGCTGTAATTTCCCCCCTGATTTTATTGTTTTATCTTTTTGCAAACCGTTTTGAGGTTTTATTAGAATCAAGTGCTGTATAAGCTTTCATGAAATAAACTAATTGGTTAAAATAATCTCCTGGCCACCCTTATTAATCAGCTTTCAGTTTTCCATGAAAGTCTCATAAATGAGAAATGTTGTGAATTATCTAGACCCCCCTCCTTCTTTGGCAATCACTCTGGGCTGAGTAAGGTTGTCTTCCATAAACATGGTTTTAACAGTGAGTCCGTAAATGACCGTGGAGGCCACTTCTGGATCCACACGTCCTTCCACAGTGGGGACATTGGTTTCCAGGTGGGAGTTAATCACGGTGTGGATTTGCCAAGTGTGCTTTCCTCTTGGCACGTTTCTCCCTTGTGTCCTGAGTTCAAGTGTCTTTTTTTTTAAAAAAATAATATTTTTTAAAAGTTTAAAGATTACAGAAAGAGGAAAGAAAGAAAGAAAAATAAACAATACAAATCAATACATTGCTATACATAAAAAAAGAAAAAAGAAAAGACACAATACATCAAAACAAAAGCAAAAACAAAAACAATTAAAAACACATCCAATATTTCCATATCTTTGTCTTTCATTAACTTTTTTCATCGACCTCCTCGCACCTCCCTTTTTTGTGTTCTAATTATTAATTATTTCAGCAAATCCTTTCCATCTTTCACTATTTTCTGTCATATAATTGTCATAATTTATTTTAACCTTATCTTACCATTAATACCCTGAAACTTATTTGTACTTAATAATAATAATAATAATAATAATTTATTATTTGTACCCCGCCCATCTGGCTGGGTTTCCCCAGCCACTCTGGGCGGCTTCCATAGAAAGCAAAAAACACTAAAATATCATACATTAAAAACTTCCCTGAACAGGGCTGCCTTAACTCCTTATAACTTTTCTACTAAAGCCGTGTAATTTCATTCCAACATTTTTCTAACACTCATTAATTTTACAATGTTTCTATAAATAAATTTTAAACTTTTTTCCAATCTTCTTCTACCGTCTCTTCTCCCTGGTCTCGGATTCTGCCAGTCCTTTCTATCAATTGAGTTCGAGTGTCTTCAAAGCCCATGACACCTTTGGTAAAGGCTATTCTCCAACTGGAGCGCTCGCAGGCCAGTGTTTCCCAGTAGTCAGTGTTTATACTACATTTTTTTAGATTTGCCTTGAGACAACATGTCATCGACACAGTAATAATGCAGGAGTGGGTGGTTTATAGTGGGCCATTCAGATACCATTCCACTCTATTAATAGTTCTGCAACACTTCCCCAATGTCACTCGGTTATTATTGCCATCTGGAAGGTCACTCTTGCTCTGTAGTGTGACAAAAGTGGGCAACATACACACCCATCAACATTTGTGCTACGAAAAAGTTGAAGAAGAAGAAGAAGAAGAGTTTGGATTTGATATCCCTCTTTATCACTACCCGAAGGAGTCTCAAAGCAGCTAACATTCTCCTTTCCCTTCCTCCCCCACAACAAACACTCTGTGAGGTGAGTGGGGCTGAGAGATTTCAGAGATGTGTGACTGGCCCAAGGTCACCCAGCAGCTGCATGTGGAGGAGCGGAGACGCGAACCCAGTTCCCCAGATTACGAGTCTATCGCTCTTAACCACTACACCACACTGGCTTTAGCAGGAAACTATGGACCCATGCCTATTGCAAACGAAGCAGTATGACCATCCCAAAACATTTGCAGATGTAAAGGGTATTGAAAGTGGGATCACGTATAATCACCCCAGTATGAGCTCAGATATGAATGCTCAATAAAAAGGACACCTGGAAGATCCCTACAGCCTTCCTCAAACTGATGCCTTCCAGATGTTTTGTGCTTCATTGGCCATGCTGGCTAGCTGGCCACTCTGGGCAGCTACCAAAAAATATAAAGACATAATAAAACATTAAACATTAAACATTTAAATAACTTCCCCATACAAGATTGCCTTCAGGCAGCTCAGGGGCCAGATAACTCCATACCCTCCAACATTTCTCCAATGAAAATAAGGACATCCTAAGGAAAAGCGGAACATTCTGGGATCAAATCAGAAACCAGGGCGGCTTCTCTAAATCAGGGACATCCCTGGAAAATTTGGATATTGGAGGGTCTGCCTTTGCTGTTTTTGCTTCAACAAACCAACATGGCTACCCCTTTGGAAACAGCCTGCCTAAGTCCCCTAAGGCCATTTCCCTCAGGTGAGGAGAGGTCAGGGCCCCATTGCCCGTGTTCTGAAGTCATTCAGTGGCTGATCCAGTTGGTTTCTGCCCATGGAATGGAGGGAGGGGCAGTGGCCATCTTGCCCTTCACCTCAGGCAACATAAAACGTCTTGGCTTATTCTTCCTCAGAGAATAGATGTCAGGGATTGTGAATGTGGTGGAGACAGGGGGCCAGGAGGCTGACCCAGGAAAGGGAGCCACTGGTTTATGGGAGCCAGACCAGGGGGAGGAAGAAGAAGAAGAGTTAGGGCAGGATGCGGTGGAGGAAGAAGAAACTCTTCAGGCAAGGGATGGGCCAGTTGACTCCCCGCCTTCCCCTGCTCCGTCATCTCCTAGAACCAGGAGGGGCTTGGAGAGGAATGAGCAGCAGCGGCTTCCGTGCAGAAGAAGTCACCCTGTGGGAGCTGCTGTCAGTGTTTCTCTTACCAATACAGTGTCAACTACGAGCCATGCATCTTCCTGAACCGCTGCAGTGGGCCATGACCGTTATATTTCAGTGTGTTTTAACCAAAACAGCAAAACCACACATGCAAAACCCAAGTTCACAAAATCCCTCATAGCCCAAATTGTCTGTAGGCTCTACTATCCTCAGACTGAACGAGGAAGCAAGACTCATGTTTTAAAGAATGCCATAACAAAAAGTTCAAAATGGCTGCAAGTCCTTAACTTTATGAATCTCAAACTTTTAACTATGTTTTAAAATAATTTCTAGCCCCTGTGATGCAGGCGACTCTCTCCGGCCACCTAACCCAGAATGTCTCCCTTTGAGAGATGACCCTCAAACCAAGGGAGAAAAGAGGGGCTGCTGCATTAGTGTCAGGAAAGCATTTTTGAAGTAAAAGGGAGAGAGGAGAGTGGGCAGTGTGACAGTTTTGCTTTGTTCAGGGGGGAAATGCATGCTCAAATTCTACGATTTCTCGATTTCTAACTGTTAACTTCTGCTGTCCAGCCTCCTTTTGTGCACTCTCAGCGCTTCCCCAGTCAGCTCAACAGCCCAGAAGGGATTTGCAGGCCAAGGAGAGTTTGAAACTTTCCCTCCCCATCCCATGATTCTGATGATAATCCTTCTCCCCACAATACTGCTATTAAGAGGAAGGTGAGGGCAGGTATGGTCTCTGCATCCTTCTATAAGGGTACAGCCACAATAGCACAGAAAAAAGAAACATTAAACATGTTTGCTTTCATATTGAGTTGAAGATATGTAATTGAATAAAGTTTGGCTTCAGCTGGTAGATCCCAAAGGGTTACATCTGGATATTGGGGGTACAAGTACCCCGTTGGTTCTCTAGTATCTTTTATCACATCAACCACAGCTGCACCACCCTCATCGTCTGCCATTTTTCGCAGGGCATTGACCAGGGATGATTTGCCGACACCTGAGTCCCCTACGATGGCGCTATCAAGGGTACGTTTGCCAGATGGCTGATTCATTTGAGCTAATGTGTCTTGTTTGCTGCTCTTACAAGCCATGGCTGCTCTTCTCTGAGATTTATCACACCTAAACAAGAACAGAAATATTGCAGCAGTTAATGCCTTCCGCATCTAACTCCTCTTTTAAAACAGCTGGATCGGTTGCCAGTTCAGTTCAAGGCCCAGTTCAAACTACTCACATTAGTGTTTAACTCCATTGAGCATTCAAAGGAAACCATGTTCTAGGTTAGCACTGGAACCCCTGGAATCTCTTACCAAACAGAAATTGGGGTGCAGGCAACATTATAGTTATTACAAAGCCTTAAGTAAATAGCTTCAACAAATGCTCTTGAAATTCCTATACAGCTTCATCTGCCTCTCAGTTTTCCTGTCTAAACCCCCTGAAATGGCTGCAATGCTTTGATGAGAAGCTTTCAAACTGCATAAATTGGACTTCCTGCCCTGGTGAGGGTTTCTCCTGGAGAGAGAAACTCTGATATACAGGGGTGCCTTGGTTCCCGAACAGCTTAGTTGTTGAACAAATCAGCTTCTGAACTCTGCAAACCCGGAAGGAAGTGTTCCGGCTTGCGAACGTTTTTCAGAAGTTGAATGTCCGACATGGCTTCTGCTTGAGTGTAGGAGGCTCCTGCAGCCAATCGGATGCAACACCTTTGTTTTTGAATGGTTTCGGGAATCGAACACACACCCGGAATGGATTAAGTTCAAGAACCAAGGTTCCACTCACTGTATATTTGATTGTTGTCCTTTCAAGCAACCGTTCACTGTTGAATACATAGCAGGAATGGTTGAAATATGGGAAAGTGAGCAAAGAAAGAAACAGTCAGAATTAATTAGGTGGGGCTCCTTTTAGTGCTGAAAGGCAGAATATAAATATTATTCCTTGATGGCTTCCTTGTCGACTTTTGCATTGTTACATTGATAGGCTGCATAAAGTGGAAGGGCTTTAAAGCTGTGGGCTTTTAGGGCGTCTTAGAGGAAATAGTTTCTTTTCCAGAAAAGTTCTAACATTCTGCAGGGTGCAGAGCGGCTTTAGAGCAAGAAGCTGGCTTTGCAGACCGGGCAGGCAGGCAGGACACCAAACTCCCCACAGAGTGTTCCTAGATGGACAGCAAAGCCTTTGTCTCATCCGCCATGCGCAACCTGAGAAGGAGATGATGCAAGGGATCATGGCGCTGCTACACTCCAGGGTTTCTACAGCCATACGCAGAGAGGCTCGCCTTCCCTTCCCCCAGCTTGTCCTCCAGCTTCCTGCAGCCTGGGGAGCTGTTGCTCTTCCCCACCCCCTGCAAACCGGGCAGACAGGAAGCAGCTGGATCTGCAAAGAAGTGGCTGCAGCAGGATCTTTTCCTATCCAGCCCACAGTGCCAGTAGTGGCAATTTTAATCTGAGTGTATTGTACACAGTGTGTACACAGTGTTTTGCGATAAGAGTTCAGAAACTGTTTGCACTAGTAAAACTCCCAGTGGCAGAATTCGCCTATCACCATGGGACTTTTGGACTCTGAGATATGATAGCCATCTTCAGATATCTCAAGGGCTGCCATATGGAGGGCGGTGCAAGTTTGCTTTCTCCTGCTCCAGATGGTCAGACCTGGACAAACAGCTTCAAGCTACAAGGAAAGAGATTCTGACTAAACATGAGGAAGAACTTTCTGAGAGCGAGAGCTCTTTGACAGTGGAATGGACTCCCTCTGGAGTATTAGTATTAATACAGTGGTACCTCGGGTTACATACGCTTCAGGTTACAGACGCTTCATGTTACAGACTCCGCTAACCCAGAAATATTACCTTGGATTAAGAACTTTGCTTCAGGATGAGAACAGAAATTGTGCAGCGGGGTGCAGTGGCAGCAGGAAGCCCCATTAGCTGAAGTGGTGCTTCAGGTTAAGAACAGTTTCAGGTTAAGAACAGACTTCCAGAACAAATTAAGTTCTTAACCCGAGGTACCACTGTAATATAATTTTAAAAATGGGTGTGGAAGATGAATGCAGAAGAGGTCAATTCTAGATGAACAGGAATGGAAGCGATGAAAGAAATCTGTTGAGTCAGTGGTGCTTTTATTTATAAATTATGTCATTTGTTTAAAGTCTTTGTATCATATCATCATATTCCTCCTGAGTTTTGATGAAGTGTGAGCCTCACACTGCTAGCTTTTGCTCTCTGTCATGACCCAGCACAGTCCAAGAAATGATTTACAAGAAGGAGAACCTATAGCGACTCCATTTAGCTTTTGTTTTCTCAGAAAGCAGAACTATGTGCTGGGCAAGGGAGGGGGAGAGGAAAACTTGTAAACAGCATGTAATTTCTGCTACAATATAATAAAAACCCAAAGCTACTTTCCCCTTTCAAGGTTATGCAGGATAAAAAGTTCAAGGGTTTCTACAGCCTCACACAGGGAGACTCGCCTTCCCTTCCCCCAGATGGTCCTCCAGCTTCCTGCAGCCTTGGGTGCTGGAGCTCTTTCCACCCACATCCCCCAACACTGTTTCCTTGCAGACCAGGCAGGCAAGTAGCATCTGCATCTGCAAAGCCAACAGAGAAGTGTCTGCAGCGGGAATCTCTTGTCCCACACTCTGAGTGCCAGCAGTGGCAATTTTAATCTGAAATCTTTTGACACACTGTACTGCAGTAAGAGTTCAGAAACGACGGGAGCTAATAAAATTCCCTATGGCAGAATGCTGCTATCACTATGCATCTTTCGGACTCTGAGAAATGATCAAAAAATAATAAACCGGAGCAATCATGTATTCCTCAGCAACAGAGCAATAAATGCTCTCTTGCTGATTACTTATTTACCCTGCTTAATCTTGGAAAGGGGAAAGTAGTCCTGGCTTTTTGTTATCTTGGAGCAGAAATTACATCCTGTTTCCAAGTTTTCCTCTCCCCCATGCTTGATTAGCACAACTCTGCTCAAACAGGTGATTTCTGAGAAAATGAAACCTAAATGAGGTCGCCCTAAGCTGAACCCAACGCACCTATCACATGTCTATTTTGGTACTATGGCAGCCATCTCTGAGGGTGGACCATGCTATTAGGTCCCCCAGCTCTGCAGAGGGGAAAAGGTGCTGAAAGTCTAAATCTCAACAGGAAGTGATCTGACCATGACAAGGGACTGATGTCACTATGCCCCACTTTCAGATCACGCTCTTCTTGCCCAGTTGAAAAAACAAGGTCCAGAGAGCAGCCTGCCACATGGGTTGGGCTGTTGACATGTTGAGACTGCCCCATGGTTGCCATTGCAACTATGAGGTCCTAAGACACCCCAGAGCTGGTCACCTTGGCATGGATGCTGAAGTCCCCCCAAACCAGCAGTCTATGACTCCTCAACCCCCCCTCCGAGAAGCTCTTTTGGCTCAGGCAATGAGACTGCTGGGCAGCGAGACAGGCAGTAAGGATATCAGATGCCATTAAGACCGATTACAATAGTTTGGTATATTTTGTTGTTGTCTGAAAGAATGTGATAACAAAAAGTTCGAAGTGGTTGCAAGTCCTTACTTTATTAGGACTTCCGGGGTGGCGCCATCGGTAATGGAGGATTCCCTCTGACTTGGAGGGAACCGGCTCTGCGGAAATTGGGTCTGCACCACTATGGCGAAGCGGGGACCCTTCAAAAATCACAGGTGGGTGAAGCCTGTGACCGTGGGACTCGGCGGGCACCTTTTGCGCCCCCCCCAATTGGCAAAGGAGCCCGACTATGGGCTCCGGAGCGGAGCGGGGAAGTGGCGCGGTGCTGTGAGTCATCTGCTTCTTCCGTGGAGCGAAGCCGCGTAGCCGTTACCGGAGAGCGCTACCTTTTTCCTGGAACAATTTGGCTGCAAAACAACGATCCGTGAGTAGGCTAATTTCGGAACTAAAGGAACTTTACAAATTATTTGGCACTGAAGCGGAGAGGCATAAACAGGAAGTCTGCCTTCCGTTCTTGTAAATGGAGTAAAGCAATGAACTTGTAAGCGGAAACCTTAAAAGACGTTGGAAAAGAATTATAATTCGAACATCAAACAAGCGATTTCCCCCCCCCCCCCCCCTTGATTGCAGGGGAGGAGGGGGGAAAGGTCTGAACTGTATTTCCCTGTAAAAAAGAGAGGAAAAGAAGCTAAAATCCACCGCTTAAAACCCTGGAACGGGTTCCCAGTGAACAGTAAGAAAGCCGTATTGTGAAATGTGCTGTTGCTGAAAGTACTCTTTGACAGTTAACTCTGCATCTGAGATACAAGTAAGATACAATATTTCTGACTGGCTTCTCCTGGTTTTAAAGTAACAGGAAACAACTGAGATTGAAACTGTTGTCCTTTCTGTGAATTGGGGGGCGAAAGGAAAAAGTTAATTACTTTAAGACATTTTTGACTGCTACTGTGTCCCCCTAGAGGAAGTTTGAAATTGTTACAATCGCAGCTGAGCCAAGGGAATTTTCCACTTCAAAACAAACTCTGATCGTGAGATTGACCTTGGGCTTTATCTTGAGGGTTATGGCAGATGGGAAGGAGAAGATAGATTTGTTACAAGCAACGAGGTCTGGCAGACTATTTCGCACAGATGGTGGGCTGCAAAGAAGAGCATCGACATCTGGCCCTTCTGATTTACCAACAGCAACCTCATCGGCACAACCTAAACCTAAAGGTATGGCAGCTGACGATGCCCTGGCTCAGGCACTAGGCAAAATTAACGAATCTTTGGAAAGAATAAGTAAACAAGTAGCCGAGGCATCGGGCAAAATTGATCAAAACACTACAAGTATTAATAATTTGGGACAGAAGGTAAATACCAATACAGAAACTATTCAGAAATTACTACAGGAATCCACCTCGACATGAAAGACAGCCGAAGAGGCAAAGGAAATAGCAACTGCTACAGCCACTGTTGTAGAAGAGAAGATACCACCGTTACACAAACAACTTGAAGACCACAGGTCAATATTGTCTATGATTGAGTTGAAGGAGAAACAAACGAATTTAAGGATCAGGGCCGTACCCGAACTTGAGAAAGACAATTTGATTGACTTTCTTACGCAGGAATTTGCAGACTTTTGGAACCCGGATTTGGAGAAGGATAGTTTCAAGATAGTGAGTGCCTTTAGGCTTGGAAGAGGAGGGAGGAGGAACAGGGTGAGAGACTGTTTGATCACCCTCCGAACAAAAGAGGAGAGAGACAAAATCTTGAGTCTGCACTTCCAGAAGACCTTGGAAATACATCAGTCAAAAGTGGAGATATTTAAGGATATTCCGAAGTATCTTTTGGACCTTAGGTCCAATTATAGAGATTTGGTTGCCCTGTTGAGAAGTAACGGAATTATTTTTAGGTGGGAATTCCCCCAAGGCCTATCCTTTAGCTACAAAGGCAAGAAGATAAAAATAAGATCAGAGGATGACAAAGATAAATTTTGGCGAGACCACGGAGAAGACCTGCAGAAGGAAGTTGCAGGAGAGTTAAGAGCACTTGTAAGTGAAACTTTAGACATTGATGGACTACATGGAATTGGCAGAAATGACTGGCAGAATCCGAGACCAGGGAGAAGAGTCGGTCGAAGAAGATTGGAAGAAATTTAAAGACTATTTACAGAAATATTGCAAAATTAATGAATGTTAGAATGATGTTGGAATGAAGCTAGGTGGTTTAAGCAGTAATGCTAGAAAGGTGTATGTAAAAAAGGATTGATAACAGATGAAAATTTAAAGTTATAGTATATTAAGTTAAAGAATCATGAGAAAACAAAGAGGGAAAGAAATTGCTGACTTAACTAATTGAACTGGAATACAAAAAAGGGAGGTATGAGGAGGTCAGGGAAACAAGGATATGAATGTAAGTTATGGAAAGATTGATCCATTTTTATTTTTCTTGTTTTTCTTTTTAAGTGTCTTTTATTCTTTTTTCTGTATTTTGTATTTTGTATTTTCTTGTATTTTTACTTTTTGTTTTTGTGTAATTCTTTTATTCTCTGAAATTTTAATAAATATCATTAAAAAAAACAACACAAGTCCTTACTTTATTAATCTTGAACTTTTAACTATGTTTTAAAACAATTTCTAGCCCCTATGGAAACTTGTGTGTGCAGGCAACTCTCCCCGGCCACCTAACCCAGAATGTCTCACTTTGAGAGATGACCCTCTTCTGCAAAGCAAGGGAGAAAAGAGAGGCTGCTGCATTAGTGTCAGCAAAGCATTCTGAAAGTAAAAGGGGAAAGGAGAGTGGGCAGTGTGACACTTTTGTTTTGTTCAGGGGGAAATCTAAGCTCGATTTCTGTGAAGCAGAAATCCAGTTTCTCATGTCAGTTCCCTTTATGACGAAATTAGTCCCCCTAAATTCAGCTGTTCAAGGATGAGTCTTCAGGCACATAGCAAATACCTTTTCTTTATCTGGTGGAACTTAATTGAGCACTACAGAAAATAAGATAAATGAGGTTAATAACATAAAAACAGTATAATATGTTAGCATTACAAATCTAAAATAGTGTTAAAGCTGAGAAACCTTGACTAAATCTTAACTAAATTATAATTGCCTGAAGCAGCAAGGCTAGAATTGGGCAGGAAGCAAAATATTATATGGGTCAAATGAAAGAGAGAGGGGGTGCTCAAAGGAATGGATATTCCCTTTTTTTTCCTTTGAAGAGGGCATTTTTTTCTAAGCTTTCTCCATTATCGAAGAAAAGCAAGATTACATTCCACAAAATTTGCAACCTCAGAAAGGAAAAAGCTGTATGCCCAAAATACCTACACTTCAACTTCAACAGTAATTTTGATTATTGCCTACTGTCATCTAACAAAATAATTTTAGCAACATCTTAATAAAACTACATCAAAATCAAAGAATTCTCTTTCTTAAAGGCCTGTCTGGGTAGAAATTACACAGAAAGGTTTCGACAGCATGTTACATCAATATGACAAATGTTTCTAGTTTACATCGGAGTATATTTAAAAAGTATCAGTTAAAAAAAGCATTCACTGTGGACACGACATGTGCAATGAATCTCAAAGGGTGCATTGATTAAACCTGGCAAATTCAATTCATAAGAGTATTGGGTTCCATACAGGAAATGGGGAGCAGTGGTGTGCCTGTCTGCCATGCTTGTCTCCAAAGGACTTTACAAAAATTGTTGCTTTTTAGTCCTCTCCTTTTTTTCACCTCCCCCTTGATGACATTTTTAAAAACATTCTTCTTTTTTTGGTGACTTTTGTAAAAGTGGCAGGGCAAGACTTGCCCAGAATATACGAGGGATATGCACAGTGCATTGACTTATTTATTTATGAAGTGTTTTATCCAAAGTTTTATCCAAAAAAGGGAATCTTTAGTGGGGTGTAAATGCTTCCTTTAGACACATCTCTGGAGGGATGAATAATTTGAGTTCAAAAAAGATCCACATCCCACATAAACATGTTTTAAGGGTTATGTGTGAATGCATGCACATATAGATTTTGAGAGATTGACAACAGGCACAATTCTTCACTTTATTGAAATACTACCAGCTGCTGCTCAAACAACCCACTGGTCTTAGAGATATGTCCTATGTAAATTGATTCCCCCACCCCCACCCCACAAACCATGGATTGTAAATATGTCCATAAAAGTGTGTTGAAGACTATCATTTAACTATTATAGTTTTCTTTTCTTTCTCAGATAAACTGAGCCACAAGGAATCACTGTCATGGATCCTGCCGTAACAATAGAAACAACAGAAAAACAATGTGTTGTAACAACAGAAACCTTAAGAAAAGACCTTGCTGAAGTGAAGACTGCTTTGGAGAGAAAAACATTTGAAGCTGTTTCAGCTGAAGCTAAAGAGCAGTCAAATTTATTAAATAACATCATGTTGGAAATTGCCATCACAGGAAGATCTGGTGCCGGGAAATCATCTTTTGTCAATGCCCTGCGAGGAATGGAAGATCGTGGAGAGGGTGCAGCTGAGACGGGGGTGACAGAAACAACAATGGTGCCACAAGAATATACACACCCTGCATTCCCCAAAGTCAAAATTTGGGATCTACCAGGAATTGGAACAAATAATTTCAGTGCAAAGGAATACCTAAAGAAGGTCAATTTCAGCAAGTATGATTTTTTCATCATCATCGCCTCAGGGCGCTTCACTGAGGATGACACCAAATTGGCTCTTGAGATCCGTAAAAGTAAGAAGAAATTCTACTATGTGCGCAGCAAAGTGGATATCGATATAGATAACTACAGGCGGTCAAAACGCATCAATGTGGATGACACCCATGAGATGATGCAGGCTGAGAAGAAGACTCTTGACATTATACGGAAAGACAGCTATGATAATTTGAAGGCATTAGGTGAGTCTTCTCCAAGGGTCTTTCTAATATCGAGGTGGGATCTGAGCAAGTATGATTTCTCCCTCCTTCAAGAGACCATTGAACAGGAACAGGACGGAATCAAGAGAGATGTTTTAACTATGTGTCTTCCAATTTTAACAAAAGATAGCATTAAAAAGAAAAAGGCTGCTATGGAGAGCCTGATATGGAAAACAGCCATGGTGAGTTGTACTGTTGGGTTCATTCCTGTCCCATTCCTCTCGCTTGGTTGTGACATTGGTATTGTGGTTTCGATAATGATACATATGTGCAAAGTTTTTGGCTTGGATGAAAATTCTCTCAATATACTAGCAAATCGTGTGGGGAAACCTGTTGAGGAGTTGAAATCTGCTATTGAACATACCCCAAGCGCCGGTATGATCACAACAGAATTTGTCATGGATATCTTGAAGAGGTCAGCAATGTGGGGAGCAATCACAGTGGTAGAGCTGGTTCTGGATTTCATACCTGTGTTGGGGTCTCTCTATGGTGGGGGCAGTTCTTTTGCTACCACATTCTACTTGCTGAAGAATTTCTTGGAAAACGCTGTGAAAGATGCAGAGAAAGTTCTGGCAAAGGCTGCTGAGCCTAAGAAACCCAAGTAAACAGCCAATACATCTACCTGGGAAGAGACATCCAGGTACAACATGCATAATCTCATCTTTCTACGACAGCATCAACCAATTGCTTTCTTCACAAGTTCGTCTTCTGGTCTTGCAACATGGCATCCTAGCATGCTCCCTTTATTACTCTTAAGCTCAGCACTCTTAGGGTTGCCATATTTCAAAAAGTGAAAATCCGGACACAAAAGTTGTTGAGCTTTTCGCTTATTGGGGGGGGGGGGGGCAAAGTTATAGAGATGAGGTGGGGAGGGCAAAGTTGATGAGCTATTTTGGCAAAATCCCCCCAAAACAAAAGAAGTTCTTGAGCTATTTTAAAGGAAATCTACCCCCAAAAATCAACACTTCTGACATTTCACAAACATTTTTACCAATTTTCAAAAATTCTGCCTGAACACTACTTCCAACGGACGAATCCCAAACATATGGCAGCCCTATTGTAACAACGCTTAATTAGTAGCCTGTCTGGACAATTTTTATCCAGTTTAGAGGTTTCTTATATTCTACCTGTCTGTGTTAAAATGACAGATGTCTCCTCCTCCGACATGCAGCAAATTTGCAGCAGGAAAACATAAAGAATGGAGAAAAGAAGAGAAGAGAAATGGCTTCAGAGAGTTCTATTGCTGATACGCCTAAGTAAATTGTGATGCAGAATTAATATCTGAAGGATAAATTAACAAAGGTGAATCTTAAAATTACAGCCCTGGATCAAAAAGTTACTGATCTTAATGAGGAGATATCAAAATCTGAAGCAGTTGGAATTAAACAAGATCTAACACAGATATCGTCTTGGGTGGGATCCTGCGAGACATGCTTATCCATGCAAAAATATACTATATAGTTTTGTAGCCTTTAGTATATTTTATGGTTATTTCGTTATTTCTGCTTTTAAAAATGTTTTAATGTACTCTCTTCCTCCTTTGATTGCTATTATTTCCTTTTGCCTTATTTACTTAATCTCAATAAAATTATAAATATTAAAATTTTAAGAAATGTTTTTTTCTGAATCCTCCCTAATGCAATTATTTCCCCAACTGTTCCAATTTTTGTTTTAAAAAATCATTTAATCCAGGCATGGGAAAGCTACAGGCAACGGTCCAAATTTAGGTGTCCTAACCTTAACCACAAGCCTGTTTTCTCTCAGCCTCCTTATTGTAATGATTAATCTTTTCTTTACTTCAACAGCTGGGTGGGTGGGTAGGGGAAGCCTGAGCCTTTGGGGAGGGTTTTTTTCTCTGGAAATAAGCATACACAAACCCACAAATTTCCTTGTATTTTAGGATGCTATGAAACAGAGAAAGACTGATTCATCTTCAACATAGTTGGAGTAGAGGGAGTTTTGGGTGTCCTCCTGCCACAAATAACTCCAGATAGGTGCTTCATATTCTTTCTTTGTTTTGTTTTGTTTTGTTTTTGAGGGATATGTGCTTTTTATTTTTTATTTTTTTTGTTTCTTGGTTTTTGAGGGAAAAACCCAATTATTTTTTTTATAAATACTCTAAAGCATTTAGAAAGTGGTAATGAATTTGAAGATGAGCCAGAAATCATTCTTCGTTTTGCCCCAACGTCAACTTAATTCATGTTCAGTTTACCCAGCAATTATGGGAACTACTTTCACATGTAGTTCAGATGTTTTTCAAACTAATTCAGTGCACATTGAACTTGTTCATTCCAAGCACTAGCCAATTGTTTTTGAGATTGTTATAGTCCATACGTGATTTTACCAGCTGCTGAGATAAAAATCCAAGTTTTTCCAGCTGTTGGAGGTGGTTCCACTGACAGCTACTAGCAGCTACACTAAGAAATGGCTATGCATAGGCTATGCACCAAGCTGGGAGTCAGCAACACCAGCTCTTATTTGTGGAATGAGTTTAGCCCTCCTCAGAATGCAACTTTTCTGTAAAGCCTTACAGTCTTAAAGCCTTGGAGGTTGAAATGTTCCCCCACTGGCTGCCAACACAAATAAACAGACAAAGTAATATAGTTTTTATTGACAAATAGCAAAACACATTCAAACTCACTAGGTGTGACCAAGTACCTGTGCATTAATTACTCTGTACTCTCTCTGCTTATATCTGTGTTTTGGGTTCCACACAACTCTAACCAAATAAAGCTCTGTGTCCCCATTCATTATAATGAGGAATCAAATAATCCCCTTTTGGCCAAAGTGGGTGAAATTTGCAGGCATAGGAGACCCTACAAATTGGATTAAGCCTACCAAAATACAGGGGCTCTTTGTGGAGGAAGTTAAGTGGGTTTACTTTCCTCCATACTTATTTGATATTTTCATGGGTGGGAGGTTATTTCTGATCTTAAAATAATTAAGAGGTGTCTGAGTTTTGTGAATTTTTGCTTATACATTTTTAAAAAGAACTTTGCAGCTTCACCCTGGCCTTTCTAGTGCTAAGCCTTACAAGCCACTGATAAACCTAAAGTGAGAGGCAGTCTGGAGCACTGCCTGCAGAGTTCTTGGTTTTGTTGTTTGTTTGTTTCCTTGTTCGTTAAAGCAGGGCAACATAGGGATCTAAAAAATGGAGGGGTACCCTACCTGGAATAAAGGTCTCTCTTAAAAATATAACCCTCCATTGGCGTGTTTTATCCTCAGCTCTTTAGTACTCTGTTGGCAATGTTATGAATGCTTGTCTTGCCAAATGCAAGGTGGTTCTTTTAAACTGAGATTCAGAGGCAATACAGAACACAAGTGAGTGAGAAGATTTAAGATTTTATTCTCAGCAGCAAGCAATATATACCTTACTAAACAAGCACTTCAATCTGCCACTTGGAATCCCTCAAAAAGTGGCAAAGCGTCTCCCCAGGTAGCCTTAGGTTTGCACGACACTGCAATCAATAAGTCTGAGCACAAGCTTCTCAGACTCTGCCCAACACCATCTGATTTACAACACTGCTTTGGCTTTCTGAACAGCTGAGAGTGAACTGCAAGGGATTTCTGTTCCATGTTGAAGTTTCTGTGGTGCTGAGAATGGAACTTCATGAGGAGAATTATGGCAACTGAGAAAGAGACTTGGGACAATATGGCAGCAGGGGCTCTAGAACCAAGTGTAGCTAGAAAAAATTCAGTTTATTTAAGAACACGTTTCACTTGGGCTGTGCATCAGATCCAGCCCAATCCAATTAATGAATTGGACTGGGCCAATTTGTATCAACATAGGGTTGGGTCAGATTATGTTGAAGCAATCCCAGATCACACCAGATCAGGCCAGCCAACCCATCTCACTCACTATTCCATATTTAATAACAATTTATATATTTGTAATCACAACAACATAGGAACCTACCCAGACCATGAGATTATCTTCCGAGACCCTCCTTCGTGTGCCTCCTCCTCAAGAGATTTGGAGTGTGGCAACATGAGAACGGGCCTTCTCTGCAGTGGCTGCCCGTCTTTGGAATGCTCTCCCCAGGGAAGTTTGCCTGGCGCCTTCATTATACACCTTTAGGTGCCAGGCAAAAACATTGCTTTTCAACCAGGTTTTTGGCTGGTCCAATTTACATCCTTTGCCCTTTTAAAATGTCTTTTATTTGGGTGGGTATTATTCTGTTGTTTTATTTTTATTTTATATCTTGTGGTTTTATATCTTGAATATATTCTGTGAAATGCCCTGAGACCCCCAAGTATAGGGTGGTATATAAATTCAATCCACAACAACAACAATGCCAAACACCTTCCAAAATGACTCAGAGCAACAACAACAATGACAACAATTTTATTATATGTACCCTGCCCATCTGACTGGGTTGCGCCAACCAGCCTGGGCACCTTCCAACATATATGAAACAGCCCCTAGGAGTTCACTGCCATGCAAGGAAGTCTCTCAAACCTGAATCTCCTGGAGCGGTGAAAGAAGGCAGCTCAAGTATACAGCCGGACGAGATGGAAGGAAACATGGTGTCTACCTCAGTAATGAGCTCACGGAAACAAGCTCTGGAAATTTGGGGTTGCCATGCTGAGAGCAGTTTGATGCTCAATTGCATTCGTAAAAGCAAGCAATGCAAAACAGTGGGAGAGAGCTAATGTCTCTGCAGTGGCCTCTTGCTGAATAGGAGGAGCTGCTCGTATCCCCCCTCCCCTAGGGAGAAAATGCTGGGGGGGCACACCTCGGGGTCTCATGGGGTTTACACTTGCCCAGCATGCTTCAGAGCAGGCCCCTCCCCCTGTGACAGCCTCTGATAACCACTTTAACCACAGAGTTAGGAGTCTACATGTTTTTCCCCTCCAAATATCACATTTGAGGGGCAACCCCTCCCCAAAAAAGTTGATGGGCATTGCCCTTGCCCTTGCGAGAAAGTAGCAGGAACACAGCTGCTGCTGGGCTTGGAGACGGAGAGGGATCCAAGCAGCAGAGGTAACAGGACTGTGTGCTGGGGTGCCAACTTAAAATATGGGGGGAGGCAGATAAGCCCTGCCTCACCTCATAGATCACAAGATGTGGAGCAGCCCCCCTCCAATACAATATTTCCATATCTCGGCCCCTGGGAGCTGGCTCCTATAACTGTGCGCAAGTCATTCTCGTGCTCCCCAGCTCCTCTCCCTCTTTCACCCATCGCGGCTCAGCTCTGCACGCCAAAATGGTGCCCAGGCACTTCTGATGAAAGAGCCTGCTGAATCAGTTTTGAGAATTGTACTTCTGTGAAGGGAACAGGGGTCTCCAAACAACTCTCAGCACCTTTAACTAACTACCATACCTAGAATTCTTTGGGGAAAGCCATAACTGTGGTATCCTAGGCATAGGGCTCCTGCTTTTACCCCACCCCACCCCATATGCTTCAGTTTTTCTGCCCTTTGGAGCCAGTCCTGTGGGGATCACACTGCATCAAAACTCAGGAGAAATGGGGTGACATGATACAAGACTCGAAACAAATTCGTTCTTTTGAGTTTTGGGGGAAACTTCCTTTGCATTCTCCTCCTCTACTTTCAGGCTGGAGAAATTTCTGCTTCCTTTGCTCTCTGTCATGACCCAGCACAGTCCAAGAAATTATTTACAAGAGGGAGGAACTAGGGCAAACTCATTTAGGTTTTGTTTTCTCAGAAATCACCTGTTTGAGCAGAGCTGTGTGCTGGTCAAGGGTGGGGGAGAGGAAAACTTGAAAACAGGATGTAATTTCTGCTCCAAGATAACAAAAAGCCGCAGCTCCCTTCCCCTTTCTAAGATTAAGCAGGATAAATAAATAATCAGCAACAGAACTGATAATATAATTTATTATAAATGCTCTGTTGCTGAGCAGTACATGCTTGCACTGGTTTATTATTTTTGGATCATATCTCGGAGTCCGAAAGACCCATAGTGATAGGGGCATTCTGCCATAGGGAACTTTATTAGCACCAGCCATTTCTGAACTCTGTCCGCAGTACAGTGTGTCAAAAGATTTCAGATTAAAATTGCCACTGCTGGCACTGAGAGCGTGGGACAAGAAATTCCTGATGTAGACGCTTCTCAGATAGCTTTGCAGATGCTACCTGCCTGCCTGGTCTCCACTGAGAGGGTGGGGGTGGCAAAGAGCTCCAGCTCCCAAGGCTGCAGGAAGCTGGAGGACAAGCTGGGGGAAGGGAAGGCAAGTATTTCTGCGTGAGGCTGGAGAAACCCCTGAAGGGAGCAGTGCTGGGGCCCCCTGCATTATGTCCCTTAAGGCTGAAGGTGTCAGATAATGCCACTTCCGGACCTGGCCCAGGAGGTGGGGTTGCGGGCTTCACGCCCACCTCACGTGAGCGGGGGCTGGTTTCAGCCCCCACGAGAGCAGGGGAATCCCGGCCGCGTCGTCCACCCAGCCAGCCAATCGGGTGGCTGGGAGGGCGTGGCCTGCCCTATTTAGGGCCGGCGCGGCCAGGGCTCGCCCTCTTTTGCCGGCTAGCCCCCGCATTTTCCCACCATCCCTCCCTTTAGGTAGGTAGGTTTCTGACTTTGCTATGGACTTCGGTCTGTCGCCGCAAGGGGCATGGTAGGAATTTTTCCCAATTGGCAATTTGCAGCCATTTGGTTTTTCGCCTACCTCGTAGCAACTCGTCACAACTCCTCGGCATTGGCGGTTAGGCATTGGTAAGAAGGGGTTAAGAGGATGTGGGGGGGGAGGAATGCCATCACCTCCCCCCAGAGAATGAAGGGTGGTCCAGTAAAGGACTCCGGGGGGGCGTGGCCCTGTCCGAAGCCTATGGAGGTGTGGGCCAAAGGCACGCCCCCGAGGGGTGACCCGGGGGAGCTCCTAGTTGACGTGCCTCAGCAGGAGACTGCCCCACTATGGTGTTAACCCTTCCCGTGTCTCCAGCAAATGGGCTGGAGACGGATAGTCAGTAGGACTAATAATAATAATAATAATAATAATAATAATAATAATAATAATAAATTTTATTTATATCCCGCCCTCCCCAGCCGAAGCCGGGCTCAGGGCGGCTAACAACAATAAAACAGTACAACAGTACAACACAACACTCTAAAATCATTCATTAAAAATTAATTCAAAGCAAACCACTGGCAACCATTGGGCCAGAGCTCCGCGAAGATTGCTGAAGGAGAGAGTCAGGCTGTGCCCTGGCCAAAGGCCTGGTGGAACAGCTCTGTCTTGCAGGCCCTGCGGAAAGATGTCAAGTCCCTCAGGGCCCTAGTCTCTTGTGACAGAGTGTTCCACCAGATCGGAGCCACAGCCGAAAAAGCCCTGGCTCTAGTTGAGGCCAGCCTAACCTCTCTGTGGCCTGGGACCTTCAAGATGTTTTTATTTGAAGACCATAAGTTTCTCTGTGGGACATACCAGGAGAGGCGGTCCCGTAGGTACGAGGGTCCTAGGCCGTATAGGGCTTTAAAGGTTAAAACCAGCACCTTAAACCTGATCCTGTACTCCACCGGGAGCCAGTGCAGCTGGTATAGCACCGGGTGAATGTGATCTCACAGCGAGGAACCCGTAAGGAGTCTCGCTGCAGCATTTTGCACCCATTGGAGTTTCTGGGTCAGTCTCAAGGGCAGCCCCACGTAGAGCGAGTTACAATAATCCAGTCTGGAGGTGACTGTCGCGTGGATCACAGTGGCTAGGTCAGGGCGAGAGAGGTAAGGAGCCAACTGCTTAGCTTGGCGGAGATGAAAAAATGCCGCCTTTGTTATAGCTGCAATCTGCGCCTCCATGGAAAGGGAGGTGTTGAAGATTACACCCAAACTCTTAACGGACAGTGCTGGCACTAATTGCGCCCCCGCAAGAGATGGGAGTTGCCCCCCCCCAATCCCATATCATCCCGTCCCAGCCACAGGACCTCTGTCTTCAAAGGATTTAGCTTCAACCGGCTCCCATGTAACCATCCAGCCACAGCTTCCAAACACCTGCTCAGTCTGTCTGGGGCCGAGTCAGGATGGCCATCCATCAACAAATAGAGTTGGGTGTCATCAGCATATTGATGGCAACCCAGCCCAAAACTCCGGACAAGCTGTGCGAGGGGGCGCATAAAGATGTTGAAAAGCATCGGGGAGAGTATCGCACCCTGAGGTACTCCACACACCAAGGAGTGGCGCGATGACAATTCCCCCCCAAATGCCACCCTCTATCCCCGACCAGAGAGAAACGAGCGCAGCCATTGAAGGACTGTGCCCTGGATCCCCATGTCGGCAAGGCGGTGGTCCAGGAGTTCGTGATTGACCATGTCGAAAGCTGCTGACAGATCTAGAAGAATCAGCAGCCCCGACCCGCCTTGATCCAGCTGTCTACGAAGATCATCTGTTAGGGCAACCAGAGCCATCTCGGTCCCATGACCAGCGCGGAAGCTGGACTGGAATGGATCCAGAGCCGATGTTTCATCCAGAAACTCACCAAGCTGTTCAGCAACCGCTCTCTCAATCACCTTACCCAGGAACGGAAGATTCGAAACCGGGCGGTAATTAGATAGATCTAAAGGATCTAATGATGTTTTCTTTAAGAGCAGGCACACCACTGCCTCCTTCAGTTCCCCTAGGAATGTCCCCATGCCAAGGGACAAATTGATGATATCCCCTAGGGGGCCCCGCACCTTGTCTGGACACGCTCTAATCAGCCAAGACGGGCACGGGTCAAGAGGACAGGTGGTGGGCTTTCCAGCTCGGAGGAGTCTGTCCACATCGGCTGGGGATATCCAGTTGAAGTGTTCCAGTACTGGACCCGAGGACAGTCGAGGGGCCTCCAGTTCCTTTATTGTATCCAAATTGGCAGGGAGGTCATGGCGGAGCAACAAGACCTTCTCCGCAAAAAAGCTCGCAAATGCCTCACAGCTGTGTGTCAAATTGTTATTTAAATTTGGCTGTCCCTCAAGGGACGTTAAAGACCTAATTATACTAAATAATTGCGCCGGGTGAGAGCTAGTGGATGCAATGGAGGCCGAGAAGTAAGACTTCTTAGCAGCCTTCACCGCCATCTCATAGGTTTTCATAAAAGCCCTATAAGATGTTCTTGAGGCTCCATTATGGGCGCCCCGCCATACTCACTCTAGCCGTCTGAGGTCCCGCTTCATTTTCCTGAGCTCCTCGGTAAACATGGGAGCCCGGTTTCTGCGGGGTCTCAGAGGGCGCTTAGGTGCGATCTCATTGATGGCTGCCAGGAGCTGGATATTCCAGCCCTCAACGAGCTCAGTCAATGAGTCGCCAGGGGGAGCAAGGTCCCACAAGGCTTGGCGGAATCTATCAGGGTCCATCAGCCTCTGCGGGCGAGCCCAAATCGGCTCGCCACCTAAGCAGGGTGGGGGTGGAAAGTCAATCCTGGCTTTCAGAGCGTAGTGATCAGACCATGGCACCTTCATCGAAGGAGACATGATCACATCTATACCTACGCCGAAGATAAAATCCAGCGTGTGGCCTGCTTGATGTGTGGGGCCCGAAACAAACTGGGAGAGCCCTAGTGTCGCCATGGAAAACACCAGGTCCAGAGCCTGTGAGGAGGGAGTGGCATCAGCATGGATGTTGAAGTCCCCCAATACCAATAGGTTAGGGAACTCTAAGGCCCAGCCGGCCACCGCCTCCAGTAGGCCTGACAGGGTGGCTGCTGGTGCGCTAGGTGGCCAGTACACCAGCCAGACAGCCAAGCTCTCCTCGGAGCCCCACACTAGGCCAACACATTCAATGCCGGGGATCGATGGCGATGGTAGAGCCCTGAAAGAACAATCTTCCCGGATTAATAATGCCACCCCTCCCCCCCGGACCACAGTCCGTGACTGATGGAGGACGGAGAAACCCGGGGGCGCCATCTCTCATAAGGTACCCAGGTCTCTGTCACACAAGCCAGGTCGACCCCCTGCGAGGTAAAGAAATCTCGCAGGGTGGCGGTTTTGTTGCCTATAGACCTGGCATTGCACAGCACCAGTGACGGAGGTGAGTAATCCTTGCTCACCCTACCCTCGTCCCTCGGGATGGGGCGCAGATTGGAAGGGGTACGAGCATATCCATATCTCGATCCCCTTCGCCTATAACATCTGCCCCCACCGCCATACCTCCCTCGCCCCTCCAGGGTAGCAATCCCAAGCCTCATATTAGCCTCCATTGATGGCAGTTAATATTATTCTTTCCCAGGCTAAAACAATAAAACCTTAAACAATAAAAACAAACAAAATAAAAAACCAAAAAACAATCAAACAATACAAATAAAAAACTGCAAAAATTACAAATCCATCAAAATCAAACAAATTCCCAAGCCCAACCAAACATCCATCCCACCCCCATATGCAAAAATTTTAAATTTTAAAACATGTTAAAAAGAACTCTGCACCCCTCCGGGTCCTCCTGGGCAGCAAAGCAGTCCTTTTGAGGCTTCAGGCCCCGCCCTGGGCCAGATGGTAAGTGGCTGGAAGGAGCAGGGCCCTCAGGCACTCACATTGCCTAAGCCAATGCCTCTCATTCCTGAATTCAATAAAGTTGTGGCCTAATTCACCCATTTAACCTTAAATTCTGGTGTCTGGTGTCTTTATTTATCCTTGGTGGGGGGCAGGAACTCGCCACACAAGACACAGGCTTTGCTGTCAGTCTAGGATCACTCTGAGGAGAGTTTGGTGTTCTTCCTGCCTGCCTGGTTTGCAAAGCCAACTCATCATGCGGGCTCTATAGCCGCTCTGCATCCTGCAGAATGTTAGGACTTTTCTAAAAAATAAATCATTTCTTCCTCATGTGCAATCTTGTAATTTGAAGCCATTTGAGGCCCTACCCTCTGGAGGAGAAGAAAACAAGCTTATTCCCTCTTCTGTGTGAGATATTTCAAGATGGCTATCGTATCTCCTCTAAATCTCCTCTTTTCCAGGCTAAACTTACCTAGCTCCTTCAACCGTTCCCCATAAGGCTTGGTTTGTGGAGCTTTGATCATCTTGGTCTCCTTGCTCTGTACACGTTCCAGCTTGTCAATATCCTGCTTCTGCGGGATATGAGGAGCTTCCAGCTTCAACATCACTGTGTGCATCACATCTCCATATCAGCTGGCTATTTCCTTTTTAAAAAAATTCTCATGAAAATTCATCAGGACTTCTATTTATTATGATTATAATTATTATTATTATCTTCCCCAAAAGGCAGTGTACAAAATTTAATGAACACAGCTGAAAAGCAGTTAAAAACAACACAGGGGTAAAAAGTAAATATGTTTTCAAACAATGCTAAATAGACACTCATGACAGCAACCTATTCATCCGCCTGGGAAAACCTGTCAGAATGAAAACATCTTCAGTTGTTTTTAGAAATTGCGGGTAGCGGGTTCCTGTTGTATCTCTGCAGGAATGCTATTCCACAGAACAGGGGAAGTCACACTCAAAGCCCTGCTCTGAATTACAGATGATCTACCCAAATATCAGCAGATTTTATCCTGCCTGCATGATTGTCCTCATTTGCCCTGGTTAATAGGGGCCAGAGAGTACACAAAGCTTTGTTACCATCAATGTTAGATACCACCTTTGTTGTAATGGGTTTTTTAAGCAATAAATACATCATGGTACAAATGTTGCTACTTTTACATCAACGATATCATGAGCCGCAAGCATCCACACTGTGAAGAAAGCATGATGGAACAACACTGTTTATTTTGCAGCATTTATGTCCTGCATAATTGCAATAAACCTCAAGGCAGTTGAGACAGGCGATAGGACCCGTCCTGCTTCTTTGCAGGTTCCAAAACATTTCGCGCCGCTCCTGAAATTTCTTCCGTCCTTCACAAAGACTCCAATCTACACTGCAGTAGTAGGAGAGCCGAGCCCTGGAAAGTCATAGGATCGTAGAATTGCAGATCTGGAAGGGAACCCAAGGGTCATCTAGATCAACCCCCTGAAATCGGTGCCATGTGGGACTTAAGTGCAGAAACCGCGGGAGCTGCTGAGACTGGCACAGAGGCAACTACGGCAGAGGTAAAGGATTAAGCATCTCGGATGCTTCAAGTTTCACGAGTCAGTCTTTGGGACCTTCCCTTTTAAAGGCAGCTGCACTGCTGTCAATCAGGCTGCTTGGAGCTCCCTCCCAGCGGCTCTGGCTACGCGTTGCAATCTCGTCCTCGCTCGTACTTTCGCTTTCATCTTTGCTTTTTTTAGTGCGACGATCGGGCGGGAGAGGGAATGAAAGCGAGAGAGAGAAAGAGAGTTGGGCGGAGAAAAGCCTAAGAGAGCAGCAAGCAAAGTCTCCGAAGAGAGGACTGAGCCTTACTGCAAAAAATTCGGACTGGCATCAGGTAAGGAGGTGAGCAGTTCTCCTGCGGCTCTGATGATTTCCGTGTCTTTTTTTTTTTTTTTTTTGTCTTTGTCTTTTTCTGAGCGTGTCTGCGTTAAAGGAGGCTCTGAGCTCATTGCTAGGCGGGGGGCGGCAGAATCGTTTATTTTTACTCATATGACTAATGATGTCGGAGAAGGCTGCCCTTCTTCCCCGCTGCAAAGGGAATTAATAACATGCAATCATCAGGGAACAAGCAGAGCTGGTGCTACTATAAGAGTTGTAAGTAACTGCTCTGAAATCGACGCGGGTCTCCCTTTCCAGCGGTGACGCGTGTTCATTCGACGTCCCCCTCTGCAGCTGCTACGAGGCTGCCCTCCTGCTCCTCTCGCCTTCTGCCTCTTTCCCTTTTTGGGGTTTGGCAGAGTGGAGGGGGAACCTCTTTGGAAGCAGACAGAGCCTTAGCTAGGTGATCTTGCGCCCCTGGCAGAACCGTCCAGATTGCGCCCCCTAGCCACGGACAAATTAGCTCTTCTTTCCCTCTCTCCTCCAACCCCCCCTTCCTCCCATTCAATTCCTCACGCACTTCCCCTTGTAATGAATTATTTCACAGAAAATCCAGTATTAAATTTATTATTTCTTGATAAAAGGTTTCAGGAAAGAAAATGACATTTTGATTTGACTTGACAGTTTTTTTAAATGCAATTCAGTTGTAAAACAATACACAGACATACAAACTATATCATACGGATTTGTTCCACAATGATAACTTTCTGGTCTCAGAGCTCTCTCTCTCTCTCTCTCTCTCTCTCTCTCACACACACACACACACACACAGAGAGAGAGAGAGAGAGAGAGCTCACAACCCACCTCCCTTGCCCCCCCAACCCGTTCCTCTCTCAGCAACACCAACACAAAATCTCAGCAGCCCTCCAGGTGACGTCTTCGGAGGGGAGAGAGAGAAGGGAGGAATAAAGGTTTGCTGAGGGGTTGAGAGGCAAGGAATTTGTGTCTGGTCCTTCCACAGGTTGGGGAGAAGGAGCAGGGAGAAGAGAAACCATTCTTTTAGAAATCTGAGGAGAGAAACCATTTCCTTGGAAAGCTGATACATTGGTACCTTGGTTTGCCACCGTTTTGGATTACAACCACGTCAAACCCGGAAGTGCGTGTCCCTTTTTTTTGAATTACAACCAATGGGGGGGGGGGAGGCCCCATTGGCGAAAGTGCGCCTTGGGTTACAATCTGTTTTGGTTTATAACCGGACCTCCAGAACGGATTATGGTTGTAAACCAAGGTACCATTGTAATGTACAGCTTGGGGGAGGGGTGGGTGGGTGGAGAATTTAGACACATAAGGGGAATCTGGTTATTAATTACTTAAATCAGTGGTTTTCAACCAATGTGCCGTGGCACCCTGGGGTGCCTTGAATGAAGGTCAGGGGTGCCGTGGGCAACACTGGCCTCCATCCCTCTTCCTTCCCTCCCTCCTTCAAAGGCTTGCACAGCTGTTTGTTGCTGCATCCCTGGCTACAAGCTCCCCAAGTGAAAGGTGCCTCTGGGGCTGGCCAGGGGGTGCCAGTTTCCAGGAGCTGAAACAGGGCCTCAGAGTAAGCAGGCAAGTGGGCAAAGGAGCCCAGCCAGCAAGATGAATTACTTAAATCAGTGGTTTTCAACCAATGTGCCGTGGCACCCTGGGGTGCCTTGAATGGTGGTCAGGGGTGCCGTGGGCAACACTGGCCTCTGTCCCTCTTTCATTCCCTCCCTCCTCTGATGCCCTCTGGTGTCTCTGCCTCTGAAAGGTTTGCACAGCTGTTTGTTGCAGCAGCCCTGGTTACAAGCTCCCCAGGTGGATGGTGCCTCTGGGGCTGGCCAGGGGGTGCTGGTTTCCAGGAGCTGAAACGGGGCCTCAGAGTAAGCAGGCAAGTGGGCAAAGGAGCCCAGCCAGCAAGACCACCAGCCCTTGCTGCTGAGAATGGACAGACAAGTCCCAGGCCCCTGTGGGGCAGTGTGAGGAGGCACCTCTATTGAGGGCAGGAAGGGCAACTCAGAGACCAGGGGTGGCATCAGCAGCTGCCCAGAGGACTCCCAAGGAAAGGAGAGAAGAGGCTGAGGGAAGACTTAACAAGGAGGGGTGTTGTTTGAAAAAGAGTGAGAAGCTGCCAGCTCTACAGGCAAGGGGTGACATAATTGGGCTCCTGAGCCCCACAGAGATGCTACAGAAAGAATGTACTTGATCAAAGGAGCTGTGAACACAAAAAGGTTGAAAACCTCTGACTTAAATGACAAGCAGGGGCAGAATTTACATACAGAGTCTAAAGGTAGGATGCACTCTTAAAACATACTTTAATAAAACTGCCCCAACCCCTTCTTCTTTTTGACCAGACCCCCCTCTTCTGCACCTTCAGACTGATAACTCTTCGTTGCATCTTTCTAAAAACATGTAAGGTTTAATCATCAGTGTAATGGGCACAGCCTCCCTCCCCAACCTAAAAAAAAAAAAAAATTAAAAATCAGGAAGTGCAGTTTCTTAAAATGCTGAGAGTCCCCTTCCTCATGTCCCTCTCTAAATTCAGGGCTCTTGGGCTCTGCTCCTGTGTCCTGGGCTGGCTAAATGTAGAGGAGTGGGGGGAGGCAGCAGTTGAGGAACCCCCAAGGGAGCCCCCAGGGGAAGAAGTCTCAGAGCCAGGGGATTGGGGGTAGGATGGAGATGAGTGAGGGAGAAGAGAGAGCAGACTGGGAGGAGGAGGAGGAGATGTCGGAAAATGAAGAGGCAACAGGGTTTAGTGAGCAGGAAGAGTCTGTGGCAGAGAGCGGTCCAGAATCAGAGGCAGAACTGGAGGGGGGTCAAGAGGCAGAGTAGACACAGGGAATCTCCCCCCTGGACTGCCAGAACTTGAAGAGGAATGAAGAGGGCAGAGCAATGAGAGACAAGACAAAAGAAATTCAGGTTGCTGGGGAAGAAGGAGCCTTAGAGAGCAGGGGATGTGGGGACCTACAGTCCTTGCAACAGCTGCATTGGGGCAAGAGATACTGGGAAGAGTTGCTGTGTTCACTCAGCCTGCGCTGTTTGGTTTTCTTTGAGTAAAGAGTTAACGTCATTGACAACAGGTATTTTGTTGTTGTTTAGTCGTTTGGTCCTTTCCGACTCTTCGTGACCCCATGGACCAGAGTATGCCAGGCACTCCTGTCTTCCACTGCCTCCCGCAGTTTGGTCAGACTCATGTTTGTAGCTTCGAGAACACTGTCCAACCATCTCATCCTCTGTCGTCCCCTCTTTCTTGTGCCCTCCATCTTTCCCAGCATCAGGGTCTTTTCCAGGGAGTCTTCTCTTCTCATGAGGTGGCCAAAGTATTGGAGCCTCAGCTTCACAATCTGTCCTTCCAGTGAGCACTCAGGGCTGATTTCCTTAAGAATGGAGAGGTTTGATCTTCTTGCGGTTCATGGGACTCTGAAGAGTTTCCTCCAGCACCATAATTCAAAAGCATCAGTTCTTCGGCAATCAGCTTTCTTTATGGTCCAGCTCTTACTTCCATACATTACTACTGGGAAACCATAGCTTTAACTATACGGACCTTTGTTGGCAAGGTGATGTCTCTGCTTTTTAAGATGCTGTCTCCGCAACTCCAGCTCCTGATGTCCCTTCTATGATTCATACCTTCTACCTATAAAGCTTTGTTGCTTGGCAAATGATAATGATATTGCAGACGCTGGAAATTTTACAGAGGGCATGCCACTCTTAAATGAATGCTTCTAATTAGGCCGGTCGCTTAACATTTTCCTGCTTCCTTTCTCTGCAGCGCACCAAGATCCACAATGGTGGAAGACTTCGAGGTAGCCATTTCTCAGGGCCAATTGGCAGGCGCTGTGTCGCACGTGCTGGCAAAACCACTGTCCTTTTTCAACAGCACTCCGCTCCACATTGCTGTAGTAGGAGAGCCCGGCTCCGGGAAGTCCTCCTTCATCAATGCCATGCTGGGTCTTCGTGCCGATGACCCGCGTGCCGCTGCGACTGGCATACAGATGACGACAGTGCAAGTCAAGGATTACCCACACCCAACACTTCCACAAGTGATCCTTTGGGACCACCCTGGAAGGGGAACGGCAACTTTTGGAGAGGACAAATTTGAGAAGAAGGTCGATTTGAATCACTTTGATTTCTTCGTCATCGTCGGCTCCCAGCGCTTCCGCTCCACCCATTCTGACCTGGTCCGTGAGATCCAAGATATGGGCAAGAGCTTCTACTTTGTGCGCACCAAAGCAGACCTGGACCTGTCGGCCGCCAAGAGGCAACGGCCATCTGACTACAGTGAGAAGAAGGTCCTCTTGCACATCCAGGAGGACTGCAAAGAGTGCTTGGTAAGAGAAGGAGTGAGGGACCCACAAGTCTTCATCGTCTCCAACTGGGAAGCCGACCGCTTTGACTTCCCCCTCCTGCAGGAAACGCTGAAGAACGATCTCATGCGGCTGAAGAGGCAAGCCTTTCTGCTCCGCTTCCCTAGCATCTGCCTGCCTATCTTAGAGAAAAAGAAAACCACTGTGAAGGAGAAGATTTGGACCAAAGGGCTTGTTTTGCTGGTCGCTCTTGGAAGCCCAGTTCCCTTCCTTCTTCCCATATTTCTGTTTAGTAAGTTCCGCTCCTGGTGCTTCCTAGACTTTGGCCTGGACACTCCATCCCTTACAGCTCTGGCCCAGCGTGTTGGAAAGACAAGCACAGCCCTTAAAGCAGCAATGCAGTCCCTGGGAATGTTCTCTGCCATTTTATGGGTGCTGCCAGACTTGGTGGGACTCTCAGTGATGGCTTATGAATATCACCGCTGGGAGCATTTCCCCATCTTTGGCTGCCTTCTGTCTGTTGGGATTTCGCTTCCTCGCACCTACTTCATGCTGCAGAAATGCATATCGGGTGCTGCTGATGACACCCAGAGGGTTTTGTCCAAAGCTCTTGAGGCAGAGGGAAAAAAGTCCATTTAGTAGCAAGCAGATGTGCCATGATGACTAAGTGCTTGATATATAGTATCTGGTGAATTATACGTTGCCATTTTTAAAACAACCACCACCAAAAAACATTAAAAGAATAATAATCAGATGATCAGGTTTTTTATTTTAAAAATTCCATAAATCTTAGGCTTCTCATTTTTTATAAAAAAATCCTAAGTGAAATAATCTGAATGCCAGCATAATACCCTTTCAGTTACTTTTTAAAATTAGTATCTCTATCCAATGTATAAGAATTAAGACCAATACTGAAAGGAGACTTTGGGACAAATGGACTTTTTCCTATTCATACTTCTTTCAGTCCACTAATGAATTGCTCTGTATATGATGTCAGACTAGAAAAAACTAGTGACCTATGTGAACCTGCTTGCAAGGATGGTCTCAAGTTATAATTTATGGAGGCTGCAGCATTCACTTTCTCTCCTTCTCTCTCTCTCTCTCTATATATATATATATGCTGCATTTGCTTTTTTTCTTTAGGAACAAGAGTTAGCTCTGTATCACAAGTCCCATGCAACATCTCTTTCAGAATTTTCTTTCCCTCATACACACTCAAACTGAAGGAGGGCATTCAGCTAGACAGGAGCCTCCACATTTGTGAAATAGAAAGTTGAGGAAGTTTTAGTCTGTTTTAGTATTTTAACTCTTGCATATCTTAAAGCATGACTATAATTGTTTCTTGGTTTTATTGGATTATCTCTTTGCAAACTGCTTTGAGGTTTTATTAGAATCAAGTGGTGTATAAGTTTTCATGAAATAAACTAATTGGTTAAATTACCGTATTTTTCACCCTATAGGACACACTTTTTCCCCTCCAAAAATGAAGGGGAAATGTGTGTGCATCCTATGGGGTGAATGGAGGCTTCAGGAGAGCCCCACCGCCAGCCCCACAAGCTCGGGGGACAGCGGGGAGGCTGCACGCAGCTTCGGCATTGCTCTGGGTCCCGTTCTGGGGGCTGGGGGAGGGGGAAGCTCCGCTTTCCCCGCCCCCAGCCCCACAAGCTCCCAGAGCGATGCCGAAGCTGCACGCAGCTTCGACATCGCTCTGGGTCCTGTTCTGGGGGCTGGCGTCGGGGGAAGCCCGAGCTTCCCCCGCCCCAGCCCCGCACCTGGGGGGGGGGAATAAATTTTTTCCTTTATTTCTCCCCTCAAAATCTAGGTGCGTCCTATGGGCCGGTGCATCCTATAGGGCGAAAAATACGGTAATCTCCTGGCCACCCTTACTAATCAGCTTTCAGTTTCCCATGAAAGTCTCATAAATGAGAAATATTGTGAATTATCTAGACCCCCCCCCCTTCTTTGGCAATCACTCTGGGCTGAGTAAGGTTGTCTTCCATAAACATGGTTTTAACAGTCAGTATGTAAGTGACCGTGGAGGCACTTCTGGATCCACACGGCCGTCCGCAGTGGGGACATTGGTTTCCGGGCGAGTGTTGATCACAGTGTGGATTTGCCAAGTGTGTCTTCCTCTTAGCACATTTCTCCCTTGTGTCCTGAGTTCGAGTGTCTTCAAAGCCCATGACACCTTTGGTAAAGGCTGTTCTCCAACTGGAGCGCTCGCAGGCCAGTGTTTCCCAGTAGTCAGTGTTTATACTACATTTTTTTAGATTTGCCTTGAGACATGTCATCGACACAGTAATAATGCATGAGTGGGTGGTTTATAGTGGGCAATTCAGATACCGTTCCACTCTATTAATAGTTCTGCAACCCTTCCCCAATGTCACTCGGTTATTATTGCCATCAGGAAGGTCACTCTTGCTCTGTAGTGTGACAAAATTGGGCAACATACACACCCATCAACATTTGTGCTACGAAAAAGTTGCAGAAGAAGAAGAAGAAGAAGAGTTTGGATTTGATATCCCTCTTTATCACTACCCGAAGGAGTCTCAAAGCGGCTAACATTCTCCTTTCCCTTCCTCCCCCACAACAAACACTCTGTGAGGTGAGTGGGGCTGAGAGATTTCAGAGATGTGTGACTGGCCCAAGGTCACCCAGCAGCTGCATGTGGAGGAGCGGAGACGCGAACCCAGTTCCCCAGATTACGAGTCTATCGCTCTTAACCACTACACCACACTGGCTTTAGCAGGAAACTATGGACCCATGCCTATTGCAGACGAAGCAGTATGACCATCCCAAAACATTTGCAGATGCAAAGGGTATTGAAAGTGGGATCATGTATAATCACCCCAGTATGAGCTCAGATATGAATTCTCAATAAAAAGGACAGCTGGAAGATCCCTACAGCCTTCCTCAGACTGATGCCTTCCAGATGTTTTGGGCTTCATTGGCCATGCTGGCTAGCTGGCTACTCTGGGCAGCTACCAACAAATATAAAGACATAATAAAACATTAAACATTTAAATAACTTCCCCATTCAAGATTGCCTTCAGACAGCTCAGGGGTCAGATAACTCCATACCCTCCAACATTTCTCCAATGAAAATAAGGACATCCTAAGGGAAAGCGGAATATTCCGGAATCAAATCAGAAACCAGGGCGGCTTCTCTAAATCAGGGACATCCCTGGAAAATACGGATACTTGGAGGGTCTGCCTTTGCTGTTTTTGCTTCAACAAACCGACATGGCTACCCCTTTGGAAACAGTCTGCCTAAGTCCCCTAAGGCCATTTCCCTCATGTGAGGAGAGGACAGGGCCCCATTGCCCATGTTCTGAAGTCATTCAGTGGCTGATCCAGTTGGTTTCTGCCCATGGAATGGAGGGAGGGGCAGTGGCCATCTTCCCCTTCATCTCAGGCAACATAACGTCTTGGGTTATTCTTCCTCAGAGAATAGATGTCAGGGATTGTGAATGTGGCGGAGACAGGGGGCCAGGAGGCTGACCCAGGAAAGGAAGCCACTGGTTTATGGGAGCCAGACCAGGGGGAGGAAGAAGAAGAAGAAGAAGAAGAAGAAGAAGAAGAAGAAGAAGAAGAAGAAGAAGAGCTGGGGCAGGATGCGGTGGAGGAAGAAGAAACTGTCCAGCCAAGGGATGGGCCAGTTGACTCTCCGCCTTCCCCTGCTCCGCCATTTCCTAGAACCAGGAGGGGCTTGAAGAGGAATGAGCAGCAGCGGCTTCCGTGCAGAAGAAGTCGCCCTATGGGAGCTGCTGTCAGTGTTTCTCTTGCCAATAAAGTGTCAACTACCAGCCCTGCATCTTCCTGAGCTGCTGCAGTGGGCCATGACCATTATGATCCAGTGTGTTTTAACCAAAAAAGCAAAACCACACATGCAAAACCCAATCTCACAAAATCCCTCATAGCCCAAATAGTCTGTAGGCTCTACTATCCTCAGACTGAACGTGGAAGCGTGACTCATGTTTTAAAGGTTTAAAGAATGCCATAACAAAAAGTTCAAAATGGCTGCAAGTCCTTAACTTTATGAATCTCAAACTTTTAACTATGTTTTAAAATAATTTCCAGCCCTTGTGGTCCAGGCAACTCTCCCCGGCCACCTAACCCAGAATGTCTCCCTTTGAGAGACGACCCTCAAACCAAGGGAGAATAGAGGGGCTGCTGCATTAGTGTCAGCAAAGCATTTCTGAAATAAAAGGGGGAGAGGAGAGTGGGCAGTGTGACAGTTTTGCTTTGTTCAGGGGGGAAATGCATGCTAGAATTCTACGAAGAAGAAATCCAGTTTCTCATCTCAGTTCCCTTTATGATGAAATTAGCCCCCCTTCATATCAACACAGAAAATTCAGTATTCAAGAATGAGTCTTCAGGCACATAGCAAATGCATTTCCTTTACTTGGTAGAACTGAATTGAGCACTACAGAAAATAAGATAAATGAGGTTAATAACATAAAAACCGTATAATATGTTAGCATTACAAATCTGAAATATTGTTAAGGCTGAGAAACCTTGACTAAACATTAACTAAATCATAATTTTCTGAATCAGCAAAGCTAGAATTGGGCAGGTAGCAAAATATTACATAAGCCAAATGAGCTCCAAGGAAGGGGTATGTATTCCCAAATTCTCCTTTGAATGAGGTTTTTTCCCCTACGCTTTCTCAATTATCGAAGAAAGGCAAGATTGCATTCCACAAAATCTGCAACTTTATTATTATTATTATTATTAGAATTTATATACCGCCCTATACCTAGAGGTCTCAGGGCAGTTCACAGAAAACTTCATGAAAGGAAAAAACTATATGCCCAAAATACCTACACTTCAACGTCTACAGTAATTTTGATTATTGCCTACTATCATCTAACGAAACAGTTTTAGCAGCATCTAATAAAACTACATCAAAGTCAAACAATTCTCTTTTTTCAAGGCATACCTGGGTAGAAGTTACACAGAGAGGTTTCAATAGGACGTTACATCAATATGACAAATGTGTCTAGTTTACATCTGAGCATACTTTAAATGTATCAGTTAAAAATAGCATTCACTATGGACATGACATGTTTAATGAATCTCTAAGGGTGGGATGATTAAACCTGGCCAGTTCAATTCATAACAGTATTGGGTTCCATACAGGAAATGGGGAGCAGTGGTGTACCTGTCTGGCACGCTTGTCTCCAAAGGACTTTACAAAAATTGTTGCTTTTTATTCCTATTTTTTAAAGCTTGATTGTGTTGTATTGCAGTAAGGCAAATCAGCCATAGGGTCTGCTCCATTGTCTCTAGAACCAGCCAAAATGAGAATGAAAAAGGGTGCCAAAGTGGGAATGTTTGCCATCGCAGCAGCAGCAGCAGTTCCTACTTACTTCACCTTGGGTTGCATCAAGTCCTGTGCCTGCCTGGGTGCTCTGCCTAGGGCTCTGGGTTCCAGGGCTTTCTTTCGAACCCTATCAGCATCCTCAGCTAGATTATTCAGGAAGCTCGACAGCATCCAATAAGTGGTGGCAAAAGACACCCCTGCTGCTACCAAGCTTCTAACTAGCGAAGGCGGGAATAATTCTTTTGCATAATCGGTTATTTTCTTTATAACCAGATCAATGTTAATTTCTATCATCTGAGGAGACTTCATCACGGCCTTCAGTTCTTCAACAGGCTTCCTGGCCAATCTGGCCCGCCTAGCTAAGGAGTCATCATCCAGCTCAAACATCTTGTAGAAGGCAACCATGGACCCAAGCAAAAGGGCAACATCACAAGCCAGAGGAAGGTTTGGAATGGGAATAGCGTTGATGCCAGCAGACACCAGGGATATTTTCCACAGGTGGCTCTTCAGTGCAGATTTCTTCTTTTCCTTGAATTCAGGGGAAAACATGGGAAGGCTGAGCAGGAATGCAAGTCTCTTCAGGCAGGGCAGATCTTTCTCCAAGGTCTCCACCAGTCGGGGGAAGTCATACTTGTCAAGGTCCCAGGAGGAGATCAAAAAGACTTGAGGGATGGTGTTCCTGAAGCACTTCTTAAGCTGCTTCTTGAAGTCATCCCTCATCTTTTCAAGGACTTCCTCTGCATTGAAGGTATTTGGGTAAGACTTTTCCATGTTGTATAAATCTGAATCTACTTTGGAGCGCACAAAATAACACTTCTTCTCCATCTTCTGGATCGCCTGAGCTAGGTCAATGTGGTTGGATCGGAATCTCTCTGAGCCAACAATGATAAAGAAGTCATAGCGGGGGAAATCCACCTTCTTAAGGTAATTGTCTGGTGAAAAATCTGGGGATCCAATTCCTGGCAGGTCCCAGAATTTCACTTTGGGATAGTTAGAATGGGTATAAACATTTGGATCCACTGTAGTTTCTGTCACTCCTACAGCGGCAGCACCATCATCTTCTGCCTTCTTGCCTTGGAGAGCATTGATGAAGGCTGATTTCCCAGAGCCCGTCTCTCCAGTGATGGCAATGTGAAGCTCAGTGTTTTCCATCTCTTCCAGCTCCTTTTTTACTTCTGAAGCTGCTTCCTTCATTCCACCATCACTGAAAGCCTCCATAAACCTCTCATATATCTTGTTTGCTATATTGAAAGGTGTCTTGGGGTCGAAATTCACGTCTATATTTTTCAATATACCCTGGAAAATCTCAGGCAACGATGAAAGTTTTCCTGCGTATGAATTCATCCTAGAAGAAAAAGGGAGAGCTCAGAAAGGCTTTTTCAATACTATTGACCCATCTAGCTGGGAAACTCAGTGATGATTTACACTCAGCTCAAATATAAATATTCTCTGCACAGCAAGAAAAAGTTTGAATTTTGATACTGTGGGCATTTCTACAAGGAATTCCTTTTGTACTCGGTGTTGCTCTTAAATTTACATTCTTCTCAGAGTCCACACAACAGCATCATTATCAAAATGCCATTTTATATTTCACACACCCCATTGAATCCAGACTTTCAATTTCCTTGCTTTTTCTGTTTTTGTTTTTACATATTGAGTTTTGTGCAGAAACTGTAAATTCAGATTAAATGCCAAGAAAACATTGGAATTTTGATGAGGACATTGTCATGTAGACACTCAAAAACTTCCATGTATAAGTAGAAAGAAGTCCTCAATAAACTGTGGTGTGGAAGCTTCCTACCAGAAGTGGCTCACTGTCACGGGACTGCCAGGGAATGCCTTGAGGAGTGGGAACAGGCAGAGGGAGACAGAGAGGAAGTGATGGATGGGGAAGAGGGAGAGATCCCGGAGGCGGAACGACTCTCTGATTTTGAAGCAGAGCCCCAGCAACACACAGGAACGGACGGAGAGCCGGTCCCCGTGCTGTCTGCACAGGAGAGGAGGGGGTTAAAACACAGGGAGGAGAGACGTCCCATGAAACTTCCCCGCCTTTTCTGTTGGAGGAGAAGCCAGAGAAGACCACTCCCCAAATCTGAACTGGACGATGACTGACAAATATGACCTGTCGGACATATGGGGGCTACGAAATCCAATGGAGAGAGACTTCACTTTCTTCTCAAATACAAATCAATCATTTTTGAGAACTGATTATTAATTATGAATATCCGGAGACTTGGTTCCTAGGGTTACTAAAACTGAAATTTGCCCTAAGACTTGCTCTGATCACAATGCAGTTTTTTTTGGAGATGAAATTATATCTGCAGGGTTCCTTCAGATGGAGGATGAATGATGAGTTGTTGTGGAATGAACAGGTGATTAGTAAGGCCCAGAAGACTCTAAAAGATTATTTTGAAATAAATATGAGCACAGAGGTGGAAACAAGAGTCATTTGGGGCGCAAGTAAGGCTATAATGAGAGGTTTCCTCATACAACAAAATTCGATAAAGAAAAAGATACAGAATGAGAAAAAAGAAAAAATCCTGTCTCAAATAAAAGATAAAGAGAAGAGCCTAAGATCAACACCTAAGAATCAACAGATTCAAAAAGAAATTAAAGCTTTGCAGATCCAATTTTCTCAAATTATTAATCAAGAAATAGAATGGGAAATAAAAATGATGAAACAGATAAATTTTGTATCTGCAAATAAACGTGGAAAATTGTTGGCTTGGCAATTAAAAAAGAGACAGAAACAAAGTACCATTACAAATATTGTATCTGATGGGAAATCTGTGGAAAACCCTGCAGATATAAGAAAAAAATTTCAGAAATATTTCAAACAGCTGTATAAAAAAGCTAAAGAAGATAAAGACAAAATTGAGCAATTTCTTAAAGCAAATGAAATGCAAAAAATTCCCGAGGATGAAGTGATACTACCTAATGGTATGATTACAAGACAGGAGGTTGAGATAGCAATAAACCAGATGCAGTTAGGCAAAGCCCCAGGACCAGATGGTTTTTCTGCAAAATATTATAAAACTTTGAAAGACTGGTTAATTCAGCCGTTAGCAGATGTGTAAAAAAATTTTTAAGAGGGGACAAAGCACCCGAAACCTGGAAAGATGCTTTTATAACCCTGATTCCAAAACCAGATCAAGATAGATCCGACATGAAAAATTATAGACCGATCTCATTACTTAATGTGGATTACAAAATTTTTGCAAATATATTGACCAACAGATTGAAAAAGGTTCTAGCAGGTTATATTCATAAGGATCAGGCAGGTTTTTTTGCCTGGGAGACATATGAAAGATAATATTAGGAACATAATTGATGTATTAGAAAGGCTGGAAGCTAAAAGAAATTGTAAAGCAATGTTAATGTTTATAGATGCTGAAAAGGCCTTTGACAATGTTTCTTGGTTATTTATGGAAAAAAATCTGGGAAGAATAGAGGTTGGACAGGAATTTTTAAACAGTATTAATGTGATCTATTTTGAACAAAAAGCAAAAATTATAGTCAATAATATGGTATCAGAAGAAATAAGAATTGAGAAAGGAATCAGGCAAGGGTGCCCACTTTCCCCTCTGCTATTTATTTTGGTTCTGGAGGTTCTGCTAAATATGTTAAGGAAAGAGGAGGAGGTAAAAAGAATTGTAGTAGGATCCAAGCAATATAAATTAAAAGCCTTTGCTGACGACCTGGTATTAACTTTACAGGACCCAGAAACTAGTGCAATAAAAGCACTGGAACTGATACAGGAGTTTGGGCAGGTAGCAGGATTTAAATTAAATAAGAGCAAAACCAAAGTTTTGGGGGGAAATTTAGATAATGAGGAAAGAAAAATTCTCTTAGAAAAGACAGGCCTTGCTTTTGTGAAAAAAGTTAAGTGTTTGGGTGTGAACTTATCGGTGAAAAATTTGAATTTATATAAAGATAATTATGAAAAATTATGGAAGGAAATCAAGAGAGATCTTGAGATATGGTCAAATTTAAAACTTTCATTGATGGGCCTAATATTGGTGGTTAAGATGAATGTATTGCCAAAGATGTTTTTTTTATTCCAAGCTTTACCAGTTATTGATAATGTTAATTGTTTTAAAGAATGGCAGAAGGCGCTGTCTAAATTTATCTGGCCAGGGGAAAAACCCAGAATTAAATATAAATTACTTACAGATGTAAAAGAAAGAGGGGGATTTTCCCTGCCAGATTAAAGATATACTTTGAAGCTGCTGCCTTCTGCTGGATTAAGGACTGGATTCAATTAGAAAATGAAGATGTTTTAGATTTGGAAGGACTGGACAATCGATTTGGATGGCATGCATATTTATGGTATGACAAGTTAAAGGTCCACAGTGGTTTTAAGAATCATATAATCAGAAAGGCATTATACAATGTATGGATTAGGTATAAAGAACTTCTAGTAAGAAAAACACCCAAGTGGATTTCGCCAATGGGAGCACAGGCCCCCAAAAAGTTAAATATGGAAAATAAATGGTTGAGGTATTCGGATTTATTTCTAGAAGATCATGAAGGCTTTAAACTAAAACCATTTGAACAAATTAAAGATAAAGTGAATTGGTTACAATATCACCAAATTAATGAATTATATAAGATTGATAGGAGAAATGGTTTTGCAACAGAAAAATCCAAACTGGAAATGGAGTTGTTAGACACTAAAGTTAAGAATACAGTGGTGCCTCACAAGACGAAATTAATTCGTTCTGCGAGTTTTTTCGTCTTGCGAATTTTTCGTCTTGTGAAGCACGGTTTCCCATAGGTATTAACGGTTTTAAGAAAAAGGAAACAAACTCGCAAGACGTTTTCGTCTTGCGAAGCAAGCCCATAGGGAAATTTGTCTTGCGAAGCAACTCAAAAAACGAAAAACTCTTTCGTCTTGCGAGTTTTTCGTCTTGCGAGGCTTTCGTCTTGCAAGGTACCATTGTATGTCTAAAATGTGTAATCTGTTGTTGGAGTGGCATACAAAGGATGAACAAGTTAAATGATTGATTGGGCAGGAGACGTAGGACATAATATAATGTTGGAGGATTGGGAGAGGTTATGGAAGAAAGGGGTTAAGTTTACTGCATGTACGATGTTAAAGGAAAATATTATGAAAATGATGTATAGGTGGTACTTAACCCCAGTAAAACTAGCAAAGATTTATCACAATAGTGATAATCTTTGCTGGAAATGTAAAGAAAATGAAGGCACCTTTTTTCATATGTGGTGGACCTGCCCCAAGGTGAAAGACTTCTGAGAGATTTATAATGAATTAAAAAGATGTTGAGATATACATTTATTAAGAAACCAGAGGCCTTTCTTCTTGGGATAACAGACCTGGAATTGCCCGAGAAAGATGTTAAATTATTTTTGTATGCCACGACGGCTGCTTGAATTTTACTAGCTAAGAACTGGAAAATACAAGAATTACCAACTGTGGAAGATTGGCAGGTGAAGATGATGGATTTCTTGGAGCTAGCTGACCTGACTGGAAGAATCCGCGACCAGAAAGAAGAGGAATACCAAGAAGACTGGAAGAAGTTTAAAGACTATTTGAATAAATATTGTAACATAAAAAATTAGAAATCACTTGAAAGTACCAAGAAAAGTAAGAAAAGTGAATAAGTAAGATAATAAGAAAAGTGAATAAGTTAGATAGTAACTGGAAATATTTTGGTTTAAGAATGATATTGGAAAGTTGTTACATACAGATACAAGGAAATTCAGGAGGGAGGGAATGAAGGAAGTCAACCAATATGTAAATAAGTATGGGTTTTTAAAGGATTAAATTCACTCTTATTGTTTATTTCTTTTATGGTGGTGGATAAGAGGTTTATTGTACTGGTTTTTTTGTTTTCTTCTTTTTTGATGCACTTTTAATTTTATTTTCTTCTTCCTTTCTGTGTTATTTGTTCTGTTATGTGGTTTAATTGCAGAAAACTTAATAAAAAAATTTTAAACTTTTTTTTGAATGGTGATGCCCATTAACTTGGGGGGCCTGGTCCCCTCAAGTATTTTCTGGGGGGAGAAGCCCACTCGGCCCCTAGGAGTTGGCTACAATGATTCTAGGATTGGGAGCTAGATGAAATGATATAATTGGGTCCCCTCTAAGCCTGTGGTTTCATAACTGTAAGGCTGGATTTTGTAGTAGAAGGAACTGCTGAAGTGGTCAAACTGGTCTGACCAAGTTCATGGATCTGGACCAGTCTGTTAGGCATCTATTTCCATGTCTAAAGTGTTGGTGAACTACAGATGTGTTGCCATAGAAATGACTAGCTAGTGATGCTTCAAGAAGGAGAGGGTGAGCTTTCCCACATCCACTGGCTGGATGCCACCTTACCAGGGACTAGGGCTAGCCTTTGTCTAGTCTCATCTGGAGATGGGAAGACAAGGACCAGACTTGCTGTCAGTGCTGAAACCCTGCAAGAAAACTTTTGGGGAATTAACATCTGTTGGAGTGTGTCAGAGCTTCCCGAGGTCCCAGCTCACAAAGGACCAACGCCAGTTCGTTGTTATATACAAAGTCTTTATTGAAGTTCAGTTTCGCTTTCACAACCGCAGCGTGCAGCTCTACGTCTGAAACTCTAGACTGCTGAAGCTCCGTCTGAATCTCCTCCCCCCAGACACCAGTTTAAGACTCTAGCCTTGCTCCACCTCTTCCTTTGCTCTTTCCTCCTCTGATTCCGCCTGTCCGCTGGGGTCTCGCCCTTCCTAGACTCTTCTGACGCTGAGTCCCCTGAGTCTTCCCCCTGCCTCCGGCGGGCTTTAGGACCTGGTTCCCAATCCGGGTTTTCTGCTGTCCCACACGCCTGTGCATTCGAACTTGGCGCGCGCGCCCAGCCGGCAACCTTCCTCCTGACCGTTACACTGCTCCTGTCACTGCTTCCCCCTTCGGGGGGGCTAGCTGGACCTGACCTCCCCTCCGTTCCCCCACTCTCCGATAGAGGCGTGGTCAGCCCTGACTCATCTTCTCCCCCTGCTGGAGGAGACGCTGGCCCTGACACATGGGACTCTTCCCCCCCACTACGCTCTGGTGGGGAAGCTGGTCCTGATCTCCCGCTGCTGCTTTGGGAGTCCCCGCTGGCCCCTTGTTTCTGGTGTGTCCCCCCTGGGACCCCCCTTGCCCTGACCATCGGCGCCTCCTTCTGGGAATCTCCTGATTCGCTGGAGAAGCTCATGGAATCTCTCGGGTCACTGTCATACTCCCCTACGCTGCCCTCAGATTCTTCCCCTTCGCTCTCCATTTCCTCTCTCCCCTGTGCCTCCGTCCCTGAGCCCCTGACAGAGTGTTACTGCTGTGAGACCTTTCAGCTTGTGCTGAGGTGATGGGCGGGTGTGCACACACACAGCACCATATATCAAAAAGACACCACCGTTTCCAGTGACCTTCATTCCAAGCAAAAACTAGATTGTGCATGCATTTGGGGTGATGCCAGTGGAGCAGTTCATGTGTATAACAGCCAGTCATTGTTCACTTTTGCCTAGTTTCATCGGCAATTGGGGGGGGAGAGGCTTCAGATAACTGTTAACCTCTTCTGTCCAGACTCTTTAGATGCACTCCAGCTCTTCACCAGTCAGCTCAACAGCCCAGGCAAAGGAGAGTTTGTAACTTTCCCTCCCCATCCCATGATTCTGATGATAATCCCTCTCCTCCCAGTGCTGCTATTAATCTTAGGGGAAAGCTTCAGAGCAGCAGGAGATCAAACCTCATTGGGATCACAAGCCTGCCAGCCTGCCACTGAACCAGCTTTGTCCTTCTCAGTCAGGCCGAGATGCATCCCATAACAGAGAACATAGGGTAGATCCACACCACACATTTATAGCAGGTTCAAAACACATTTAAAGCACACGACTTCCTCCCAAAGGATATTGGGAATGGTAGTTCCTCAAACACATATAAAATTTTAGCACCCGTAAACTACAGGATTCTTTGGGGGAAGCCATGTGCTTTAAATGTATGGGGAATGTGCTTTAAATAGGCAAATGTAAGAGTGTGGACAGGGGTGAAGAGCAAATCTGTTAACAGGACAAAAGGTGTTGATGGAGCATCAGAGAGGGGAGACAGATGTTACCAAAGTGATGGGGGTGTTTACAGTGGCAGGAAATGAAGAGTTTTGAGGAAGTGTTGCTGGGAGGAAGAAGGAGGAAGAAAGACTGGGATCCATCTTGGGCAGACTGGCTGCAGGCTGACTGGGAGAAATGCCCTGGGGCTGCACTACTGTAGGGGAACAAATCCCTCTTGAAATGAGCATGCTGTAAGATCTGGACTCCCGCCGTGCAGACTGAAAATAGGGTGAATAGGTGAATAAAGCATATTTCTTAAAATCTCTGCCGTGTCTCAGTTCTCCAAAGGACGACAGACCCTAGGTGCATGCCAGGAACCCCACAGGCTCTTGCCACTGCTCGGCAGAGAGAGAGGGAGGTCTTCTAACTTTGCTTCAGAAGCATGCCATTTGCACCCCTTAGACTGCTTTTGTCCAACGGCCTAGTCTTATGAGGCTCACAATGTACCTTTCCACTGATCAGCCATGTTGGAGGGGGGAGAAAGGAAGGTTCCAGATAGTTTGTCTAGTTTCATGGGCAAAGGGGGATGGACGGTGTGGGGGGCTTCAGATAACTGTTAACCTCTTGCTGTCTAGCCTCCTTTTAAACACTCTCAGATACTCCCCAGTCAACTCAACAGGACAGAAAGGATTTGCAGGCAGAGGATAGTTTGAAACGTTCCCTCCCCATCCCATGATTCTGATGATAATCCCTCTCCCCCCAATGCTGCTGTTAACCTTAGGGAAGAAGCTCAAGAGCAGCAGGAGTTCAAACATCATTGGGATCACAAGCCTGCCAGCTGAGCAAGGGGAAAGCAGGCTGGGAGGGAAAGACTTTGAAGAACCTCTGTTAAGACTTACTTGCTCCTTGAGATTCTTGACAAACAGATGCTTGAGGATAGGATAGTTTGTCTTCTCACTTCAGCTGCTCACACTCTCTCCTGTCCTCTCTGGACTTTGTGGCAGAAGAGCTAGAAGATCTCAACAGACTGATGCTTTCGTTCTTGTGAGTTGGTGCTAGCAACAGGAAATCTGTGGTCTCCCCTCAGCTAGGCTTTGAGCATAACAAACAGGTGCAGAAGAGGCTGTGGTTGCTCGCTACCTGGACCCCCTCCCTCACTCCTGTTTGGAATTTTCACATCAAAATTCCCAACTGCAGTCTACTGGGTTACAGAATTAGCTTTTCTAAGACTTTTCTCCTGAGTTTTGAAGCAGTGTGAGCTTTTGCTCCCAATCAGGACCCAGCACAGTCCAATAAATGATTTACAAGAAGGAGGATGTAAAGCAACACCATTTAGCTTTCGTTTTCTCAGAAATCACTTGTTTGAGCAGAGCTGTGTGCTGGGCGGGGAAGGCCGAGAGGAAAACTTGTAAACAGGATCTAATTTCTGTCAGCATCGCCCTAGAGCCAGTGCACCAACTGGACTCTTGCACCTCAACCCCGACTGGGCTAGGCGAGCTGGGTAGCACCGCCAGAGACCTCCTTCTCACAGGAAACGGTCACAGTGCTGTGGACTCACAGCTCAGAGCTGAGAGCACCGGATTCACTGTCTCAATAATACAGTCGTTGCGCAGCAGAGTTTTGCAGAGTCTTGCAGAGTATAAACCACTCGGAGAGCAGCTCTGTAGAATATCTTCCTTTTATTCTGTAACTACAACTATGATACAAAACTATATACAGAACTGAATATTCTAAGCATAAATCAATGCTACACTGAGAGTCTGCAGCTGCTCTTAGCAGCAATCTTATCTCTAGGATCTCTAACACTCTCACTCTCTCCGATACACTGACTGACTGACTCTCTCTCACACACACACAGATATGTTGCTGGGCAGAATAAGTAGACAGGCAGGACACGCCTCCTCCTCTCTGGAGAGTCAGCAGAGACCATCAGGAGATGATCAGGAGATTCTTGTGTATGGGAGGGGTGAAATCTCCTCAATTTCTACTGCAATATCATAAAAACCCACAGCTACTTTCATAGGAGAGACCTATGCCATGCCATTTACAAAGTTACTTCAACACTGGTCATCTTTCAGAGACACCGTTGATGGAATCTTTCGAGGAGCTGGAGATGGCGTGGTCCGTGTTTCACAAGCATACAGTAAGGCTGGTAGTACAATAGCTTTGTAAACAAGCATTTTGGTTTCCCTGCGAATGTCCGGGTCCTCAAGCACTCTGCACTTCAATCAGGAGAAAGCTGCATTTGCAGAGCTCAGGTGATGCTGGATTTCGGCATCAATGCTGGCCCTTGTGGAAAGATAACTGCCTAGGTAGGAGAAGTGATCAACATTTTCCAACGTTACACCATTGAGTTGGATATGTGGTGCTGCAGAGGGGTTGTTTTGTACTTGTTGGTGCAGCACTTTGGTTTTTTGGATGTTGAGTGATAGGCCAAGCTTTTTGCAAGCTTCTGCAAAGATATTTAGGATGGTTTGGAGGTCATCCCCTGAGTGTGCCCACACTACGTTGTCATCAGCATACTGAAGCTCTGTGATGGAAGTTATGGTAACCTCACTCTTTGCTTTCAGACTGCTCAGACTGAAAAGTCCACAGGGCATTACGATTTACAGTGTCAAAAGCCTTAGTCAGGTCAATAAACACCATATACAGGGGTTGGTTTTGCTCTCTGCATTTTTCTTGAAGCTGTCGAGTGGTGAAAATCATGTCCGCTGTCCCCCTAGAAGGCCAAAAACCATTTTGGGATTCAGGAAGGGTCACCTTGGATATTGTTAAGAGACAGTTTGCTAAGATCCTTGCAATAATTTTGCCGGCTGCAGCCGAGAGATGCCTCGATAGTTTCCACAATCAGTTCTGTCACCTTTTTAAAAGAGATTGAGAATTTTGGCATCCCTAAAGTCTGCTGGGATCTCTTCTCTTTCCCAGATTTTTTCAATGAGCTTGTGAAGTTGTTGTGTAAGTTCAATTCCACCCACTTTGAAGATTTCGGCAGGTATCCATTAGGTCTACTGGCTTTTTTGTTTTTCATTTGGGTAATAGATGTCCACAACTCTCCCAGATTTGGAGATACTGCAAGCTCATCTCTAACTTGCTTTTACGAAATTTGAGAGAGGACCTCAGCAGCTACGGGTGAGTTGCGGTTAAGGAGATGTTGGTAATATTCTTTCCAGTGCAGTGCAATAGCTTCTTTATCTTTTAGAAGTGTGATACCGTCTGCTGAGTGTAGGGGGCATATGCCATGATTTATTGGCCCATAGATGGTCTTTGTGGCTTTAAAGAAACTCTGTGCATCATGAGTGTCAGCTAAGTGCTGGATCTCTTGAGCTTTTTTTATCCACCAGATTTTTTTGTGGTTCTCTGGTTCTTCTTTGAACCTCAGCCTTAGCAATGGCATAGGTTTTTTTCTAAGCGGCACAGTTTCTATCTCTTTGCCAGATCTGAAAGGCCTTCCTTTTCTTGTCAATCATGCATTCAATCTCACTGTCATTCTCATCAAACCAATCCTGGTGTTTCTTGGTTTGGTATGCAATAGTTTGTTCACAGGCTGCTATAATGGATGTTTTAGCTTGGTCCAGTGTTCCTCAATGTTATCAGGGAATTCTGAAAGCAGATGGTCCTTAAGAGTCGTTTGGAAGCAATCCCGCTTAATGGGATCTTGAACGACTTGAGTGTTCATTTTGAGCCTTGGTTTACTTCCTTGAAGCCTGCGTTGAGGTATAATCTTGATAGCCATCGTGGAGCGTATTAGTCGGTGATCTGACTGGCAGTCATCAGCACTTGTCATGGCTCTGGTAAGGAGCACATCACATCAATCTTTAGCATGGACAATAACATAGTCTAAGAGGTGCCAGTGGTTTGACCGAGGATGCCTCCATGAAGTTTTAAATTTATTTTTCTGTCGAAAGAGTGTGTAATAACTCTTTGGTAATAACAATGTTGTGCGCTGCACATATCGTAAAAAGTAAGATTCCGTTCTGGTTGCTGTTGCCAACTCCTTCTTTCCCAATAGTCCCAGGCCACAGAACAATATCTTGCCCAACTCTTGCATTTAAATCACCCAGGAAGATAGTTTTATCTTTCTTAGGCGTCTCTGATAGGACGGTATCCAGCTGAGAGTAAAATTTTTCTTTAATATCTTCATCAGCATCCAGTGTTGATGCATAAGCCTTATAACAGTAGCATGTTGGTTTTTGGTGAGCTTTATTTGAAGGGTTGAGAGTCACTCATTAATGCCGGTAGGGACTTCTGACAGGAGCTTCACGAGATCGTTTTTTATAGCGAAAAGAGTCTCATGGGGTTTACACTTGCCCAGCATGCTTCAGAGCAGGCCCCTCCCCCTGTGACAGCCTCTGATAACCACTTTAACCACAAAGTTAGGAGTCTACATGTGTTTCCCCTCCAGATATCATATTTGAGGGGCAACCCCTCCCAAAAAAGTTGATGGGCATTGCCCTTGTGAAAAAGTAGCAGGAACATGACTCCTGCTGGGCTTGGAGATGGAGAGGGAGCCAAGCAACAGAGGTAACAGGACTGTGTGCTGGGTTGCCAACTTAAAATATGGGGGGAGGCAGGTAAGCCCTGCCTCACCTCGTAGATCACAAGATGTGGAGCAGCCCCCCTCCAATATTTCAATATTTCAATACCTCGGCCCCTGGTAGCTGGTCCTATAACTGTGCGCAAGTCATTCTCATGCTCCCCAGCTCCTCTCCCTCTTTCACCCATCGCGGCTCAGCTCTGCATGCAAAAATGGTGCCCAGGCACTGCTGATTAAAGAGGCTGCTAACAAGTCTCAGCACCTTTAACTAACTATCATACCTAGAATTCTTTGGGGAAAGCCATAACTGTGGTATCCTAGGCATAGGGCTCCTGCTTTTACCCCACACCACCCCATATGCTTCAGTTTTTCTGCCCTTTGGAGCCAGTCGTGTGGGGATCACACTGCATTAAAACTCAGGAGAAATGGGATGACATGATACAAAGTCTCCAGCAAATTTGTTCTTTTGACTGTTGGGGAAAACTTCCTTTGCATTCTCCTCCTCTGCTTTCAGGCTGGAGAAATTTCTGCTTCCTTTTACTCTTTGTCATGACCCAGCACAGTCCAAGAAATTATTTACAAGGGGGAGGAACTAGGCCGAACTCATTTAGGTTTCCTTTTCTCAGAAATCACCTGTTTGAGCAGAACTGTGTGCTGGTCAAGTGTGGGGGAGAGGAAAACTTGTAAACAGGATGTAATTTCTGATTGAAGATAACAAAAAGCTGCAGCTACTTTCCCCTTTCTAAGATTAAGCAGGATAAATAAATAAACAGCAACAGAGCTGATAATATAATTTATTATAAATGCTCTGTTGCTGAGCAGTACATGATTGCACCGATTTATTATTTTTTGATCATATCCCAGATTCCGAAAGACCCATAGTGATAGGGGCATTCTGCCATAGGGAACTTTATTAGCGCCAGCCATTTCTGAACTCTTACCACAGTACAGTGTGTCAAAAGATTTCAGATTGCAATTCCCACTGCTGGCACTTAGAGCATGGGACAAGAAATTCCTGCTGTAGATGCTTCTCTGATGGCTTTGCAGATGCAGCTGCTCCCTGCCTGCCTGGTCTCCACTGAGAGGGTGGGGGTGGCGAAGAGCTCCAGATCCCAAGACTGAAGGAAGCTGGAGGACAAGCTGGGGGAAGGGAAGGCAAGTCTCTCTGCATGAGGCTGGAGAAACCCTTGAAGGGAGCAGTGCCCGGTGCCCCCCCCCCCCAATGATGTCCCCTAAGGCTGAAGGTGTCAGATAAGACACAGGCTTTGCGGTCAGTCTAGGATCACTCTGAGGAGAGTTTGGTGTCCTTCTTGTCTGCCTGGTTTGCAAAGCCAGCTTGTCATGCGGGCTCAATAGCTGCTCTGCAGCCTGCAGAATGTTAGCACTTTTCTAAAAAATAAACTATTTCTTCCTCTTGTGCAGTCTTGTAATTTGAAGCCATTTGATGCCCTACCCTCTGGAGCAGAAGAAAACAAGCTTATTCCCTCTTCTGTGTGACATCCTTTAAGATATTTGATGGCCATCATATCTCCTCTCAATCTCCTCTTTTCCAGGCTAAACTTACCCAGCTCCTTCAACCATTCCTTATAAGGCTTGGTTTCCAGAGGTTTGATTGGTCGCCCTCCTCTGTACAAGTTCCAGCTTGTCAATATCCTTCTTCTGAAGGATATGAGGAGCTTCCAGCTTCAACATCACTGTCTGCATCATGTTTTCTCCTCACCCAAGCAAATGCTGGGAGCAACTTTCCAGAGCAGATTTTAGAGGAGATGAGGGGGAGATGAGATGAAAAAGAGGACAGGGACTCCTGCCCCATTAACATTTGTGTAGAAGGGGGAATGTCAGCAAGTATTTCCTTCAGCGTAGGGGGAGATCTGCAGGAAGTGGGCAAATTTATTATTTTCAGTTTCTCTCTGTTTCTCATTTTTCCAATATTTAAGTTCAGCTCTTCCCATCTCCTTTTCAGCTGGCTATTTCCTTTTTTAAAAAAGTTCTCATGAAAATTCATCAGGACTTCTATTTATTATGGTTATAATTATTATTATCTTCCTCAAAAGGCAGTGTACAAAATGCAATTAACACAGCTGAAAAGCAGTTAAAACAACACAGAAAAAAGTAAATATGTTTCCAAAGAATGCTAAATAGAGACTCATGGCAGCAAACTATTCATCCACCTGGGAAAACTTGTGGGAATGAAAACATCTTCAGTTGTTTCCAGAAATTGCCGGTAGCAGGTTCCTGTTGTATCTCTGCAGGAATGCTATTCCACAGAACAGGGGAAGTCACACTAAAAGCTCTGCTCTGAATTGCAGAAGATCTACCCAAATATCAGGAGTGAGTGGCAGATTTTATCCTGCCTGCATGATTGTTCTCACTGGCCCTGGTTAATAGGGGTTAGCAAGTATGATGGGCACTGACTCATTCTATACATAAAGCTTTGTTGGAAGATGTTTTTAAAGCAATAAATACATCATGGTACAGATGTTGCTGCTGTTGGACCAACGAGATCGTGAGCTGCAGGCATCCAAGCCATGAAGGAAGCATTGTGGAACAACACAGTTTATTTCGCAACATTTATGTCCTGCTTAATTGCAATAAACCTCAAAGCAGCTGAAACAGGCGATAGGACCCGTCCTGTTTTCTTCTTTGCAGGTGCCAAAACATTTCCCGCCGCTAGGATCTAGGATCGTAGAATTGCAGATTTGGAAGGGAACCCAAGGGTCATCTAGATCAACCCCCTGAAATCAGTGCCATGTGGGGCTTAAGTGCAGAAAACGCGGGAGCTGCTGAGACGGGCACAGAGGCAACTATCACAGAGGTAAAGGGTTAACTATCTCGGATGCTTCAAGTTTCACGAGTGAGCCTTTGGGACCTTCCCAGGAAAGGCAGCATCCCCGCTGTCAATCAGGCTGCTTGGAGCTCCCTCTAGCGGGGACTGCGGCTCTGGCTAGGCGTTGCAATCTCGTCCTCGCTCGTACTTTCGATTTCTTCTTTGCTTTTAGTAGTGCGACGACCGGGAGGGAGAGGGAATAAAAGCGGGAGCGAGGAAGAGAGTTGAACGGAGAAAAGCCTAAGAGGACAGCAAGCAAAGCCTCCGAAGAGGGAACTGAGCTTTACTGCAAAAAATCCGGACTGGCCGCAGGTAAGGAGGTGAGCAGTTCTCCTGGGGCTCTGATGATTTCCGTGTTTTTTGTTTTTCTCTGAGCGTGTTTGCGTTAAAGGGGACTCTGAGCTCATTGCTAGGCGGGGGGCGGCAAAATCGTTTATTTTTACTCTTAATGACGTTGGAGAAGGCTGCCCTTCTTCCCCGCTGGAAAGGGAATAAATAACATGAAAAATCCAGGAAGCAGCAAGCAGAGCTGGTGCTACTCTAAGAGTTGTAAGTAACTGCTCTCAAATCAACGCGGGTCTCCCCTTCGAACGGTGACGCGTGTTCATTCGACGTCCCCCTCTGCAGCTGCTACGAGGCTGCCCTCCTGCTCCTCTCGCCTCCTGCCTCTTTCCCTTTTTGGGGTTTGGCAGAGTGGAGGGAGAAACACTTTGGAAGCAGGCAGAGCCTTAGCTAGGTGATCTGGCGCCCCTGGCAGAACCGTCCAGATTGCGCCCCCTAGTCTTCTTTCCGTCTCTCCTCCACCTATTCAATTCCTCACGCACTTCCCCTTGTAATGAATTCTTTCAAAGAAAATCCAGTATTAAATTCATTATTTCTTAATAAAATGTTTCAGCAAAGAGAATGACATTTTGATGTGACTTGACAGTTTTTTTAAATGTACCGTAATTCAGTTGTAAAACAATAAACAGACATACGAACCATATCATACTGATTAGTTCCACAAGGATAACTTTCTGGTCTCAGAGCGCTCTCTCTCTCTCTCTCTCTCTCTCTCACACACACACACACACACACAGTCCACAGCCCACCTCCCTTGCCCCCCCAACCTGGCGATCCCAGATCTCTCCACTGGTGCACACAGCCCTCCAGGCTGCTCTTCACCTGCCTACCCAACACACACCTGGAACAGGGAGGGAGGGAGGGGAGAGAGAGACCTCATTCATTAACCACTCCCCTCGTGTCCGGGCTCTTCCCTCACCTTGGATGCCAGGATCAGAAGGAAAAGAGCTCCCATCCCACTCTCTCCCTCTCTGAAGGTAAGATGGTAGGGAGTGGGGGTGAGAAACGACCAGTTTTGGGCCATCTTTACAAGCCAGACCCTGCTCTGCACTTCGCCCCCCCTGTTTGTTTAGAGGTTTTTTACCCCCTCACTTTCCTCTCTCAGTAACACCAACACAAAATCTCAGCAGCCTTCCGGGTGACTTCTTCGGAGGGGGGGAGAGAGAAGGGGGGGAATAAAGTTTTGCTGAGGGGTCAAGAGGTGAGGAATTTGTGTCTGGTCCTTCCACAGGTTGGGGAGAAGGAGGGGGGAGACTTTCCCGAATCTGAGAACAGAAACCATTCCTTTGGAAAGCTGGTAATATGCACATTGGGGGAGGGGGGGAAGTGGGTGGGGGAAGTCAGACACATTAGGCATATGTGGTTATTAATTACTTAAATCAGTGGTTTTCAACCAGTGAGGCGTGGCACCCTGGGGTGCCTTGAATGGTGGTCAGGGGTGCCTGGGCAACACTGGCCTCCATCCCTCTCCCTTCCCTCCCTCCTCCAAAGGCTTGCACAGCTATTTGTTGCAGCAGCCCAGGCTACAAGATCCCTAGGCGAATGGTGCCTCTGGGGCTGGCCAGGGGGTGCTGGTTTTCTAGGAGCTGAAGTGGGGTCTCAGAGTAAGCAGGCAAGGGGGTGAGGAAGCCCAGTCAGCCAGACCACCAGCCCTTGCTGTTGGGAATGGACAGACAAGTCCCAGGTCCCTGTGGGGCAGTGTGAGGAGGCACCTCTCTTGAGGGCAGGGAGAGCAACTCAGAGACCACAAGCAGCAGCAGTGGATGCCAGAGAGGGGAGAGGAGGCGAGGAGGCTGAGGGAAGACTTTACAAGGGGAGGGGTGGTGTTTGAAAAAGAATGAGAGGCTGCCTGCTCTGCAGGCAAGGGGTGACATAACTGATACTTGGTCAAAGGAGCCATGGACTCAAAAAGGTAGAAAACCTCTGACTTCAATGACAAGCAGGGGCAGAATTTACATACAGTGTCTAAAGGATGCACACTTAAAACATACTTAAGTAAAACTGCCCCAACCCCTTCTTCTCTTTGACCAGACCCTCCTCTTCTGCACCTTCAGACTGATAACTCTTTGTTGCATCTTTCTAAAAACATGTGAGGTTTAATCATCGTTGTAATGGACACAGCCTCCGTCCCCAACCTAAAAAAATAAAAAAACCAGGAAGTACAGTTTCTTAAAATGTTGAGAGTCCCCTTCCTCATGTCCCTCTCTATATTCAGGGCTCTTGGGCTCTGCTCCTGTGTCCTGGGTTGGCTGGGTGCAGAGGAGTGGGGGGAGGCAGCAGTTGGGGAACCCCCAGGGGAAGAAGTCTCAGAGCCAAGGGATTGGGGGTGGGATGGAGATGAGTGGTCAGATGGAGAAGAGAGAGCAGACTGGGAGGAGGAGGAGGAGGAGATGTTGGAAGCTGAAGAGGCAACAGGGTTTAGTGAGCAGGAAGAGTCTGTGGCAGAGAGCGGTCCAGAATCAGAGGCAGAACTGGAGGGGGGGTCAAGAGGCAGAGTAGAGACAGGGAATCTCCCCCTTGTGGTGTAACCAGTTTCCCTCCCACCTGGTCTCCCAGAACATGAAGAGGAACGAAGAGGCAGAGCAATGAGAGACAAGACGAAAGAATCTCAGGTTGCTGGGGAAGAAGGGGCCTTAGAGAGCGGGGAATGTGGGGACCTACAGTCCTTATGACTGCTTCATTGGGGCAAGAGATACTGGGAAGACTTGTGTTCAGTCAGCCTGCGCTGTTTGGTTTTCTTTCAGTAAAGAGTTAATGTCACTGACAACGGGTGTTTTATTGTTCGCCAACTCCAGCTCCTGATGTCGCATGATCTTTGGGCACTTTATCCTTGCGCTCACTTCTGAATTATGGGATCTGATGGGATTCATACCTTATACCTGTAAAGCTTTGTTGCTTGGCAAATGATTATAAAATTGTCGACACTGGAAATTTTATGGAGGGCATGCCACTAATGAATGCTTTTAATTAGGCTGGTCACTTAACATTTTCCTGCTTCCTTTCTCTACAGCGCACTGAGATCCACAATGGTGGAAGACTTTGAGGTAGCCATTTCTCAGGGCCAGTTGGCAGGCGCTGTGTCGCACGTGCTGGCAAAACCACTGCACTTTTTCAACAGCACTCCGCTCCACATTGCCGTAGTAGGAGAGCCCGGCTCCGGGAAGTCCTCCTTCATCAATGCCATGCTGGGTCTTCGTGCCGATGACCCACGTGCCGCTGCGACTGGCATACAGATGACGACTGTGCAAGTCAAGGATTACCCACACCCAACACTTCCGCAAGTGATCCTTTGGGACCACCCTGGAAGGGGAACGCCAACTTTTGGAGAGGACAAATTTGAAAAGAAGGTCAATTTGAATCACTTTGATTTCTTCATCATCGTCGGCTCCCAGCGCTTCCGCTCCACCCATTCTGACCTGGTCCGTGAGATCCAAGATATGGGCAAGAGCTTCTACTTTGTGCGCACCAAAGCAGACCTGGACCTGTCGGCCGCCAAGAGGCAACAGCCATCTGACTACAATGAGAAGAAGGTCCTCTTGCACATCCAGGAGGACTGCAAAGAGTGCTTGGTAAGAGAAGGAGTGAGGGACCCACAAGTCTTCATCGTCTCCAACTGGGAAGCCGACTGCTTTGATTTCCCCCTCCTGCAGGAAACGCTGAAGAACGATCTCTTGCGGCTGAAGAGGCAAGCCTTTCTGCTCCGCTTCCCTAGCATCTGCCTGCCTATCTTAGAGAAAAAGAAAACCACTGTGAAGGAGAAGATTTGGACCAAAAGGCTTTGTTTGCTGGTCGCTCTTGGAAGCCCAGTTCCCTTCCTTCTTCCCATATTTCTGTTTAGTAAGTTCCGCTCCTGGTGCTTCCTGGACTTTGGCCTGGACAATCCATCCCTTGCAGCTCTGGCCCAGCGGGTTGGAAAGACAAGCACAGCCCTTAAAGCAGCAATGCAGTCCCTGGGAATGTTCTCTGCCATTTTATGGGTGCTGCCAGACTTGGTGGGACTCTCAGTGATGGCTTATGAATATCACCGCTGGGAGCATTTCCCCATCTTTGGCTGCCTTCTGTCCGGAGGGATTTCGCTTCCTCGCACCTACTTCATGCTGCAGAAATGCATATCGGGTGCTGCTGATGACACCAAGAGGGTTCTGTCCAAAGCTCTTGAGTCAGAGGGGAAAAAGTCCATTTAGCAGCAAGCAGATGGACTGTGATGACTAAGTGCTTGATATATAGTGTCTGACGAATTATACATGTTTCCATTTTGTGTTTTATAAAACAAGCTCCCAGAAGACATGGCGAGCACAAAGTCTGGGAAGGTCAAAAGGCTTGTGTGTGTCCCAAGCTTTAAAATCGAACCCAGATGATTCAAAGTCTGCACTAAGAAAAGATCAATTCTCCCATCCGTATCATGAATGATAATAGAGCAAATTGGCATGAGTTATTCTGGATTTGCTAATCATAAGGAGGCAGTGTGGTTTTTTTTAAAAAAGACAACCACCACCACCAGAAGACATTAAAAAATAATAATCAGATGATCAGGTTTTTTATTTTTAAAATTCCATAAACATTAAGCTTCTCATAAAAAAAACCCTACCTAACCCTACCATTACTTTCTTAAATTAGTATCTCTACCCAATGTATGTGATGGGACACGGGTGGCGCTGTGGTCTAAACCACAGAGCCTAGGGCTTGACAATCACAAGGTCGGCGGTTTGAATCCCCACAACGGGGTGAGCTCCTATTGCTCGGTCCCTGCTCCTGCCAACCTAGCAGTTTGAACGCACATCAAAGTGCAAGTAGATAAATAGGTACCGCTCCAGCGGGAAGATAAACAGAGTTTGTGTGCACTGCTCTGGTTCGCCAGAAGCGGCTTAGTCATGCTGGCCGCATGACCCGGAAAAAGTGTCTGCGGACAAATGTCGGCTCCCTCAGCCAGTAAAGCAGGATGGGCAGCGCAACCCCAGAGTCGTCTGCGACTGGACTTAATGCTCAGGGGTCCCTTAACTTAACCTTTACCCAATGTATAAGAATTAAGACCAATACCAAAAGGAGACTTTGGGACAAATGGACTTTTTACTATATTTCTAATTCTTTCAGTCCCCAAATGATTTTTTTCTGTATCTGATGGCAGACTAAAAAACAACAACCCACTAGTGTCCTATGTGAATCTGATTGCAAGGATGGTATCAATCTGTAATTTATGCAGGCTGCAGCATTCACCTTTCTTCTCTCTCTCTCTCTCTCTCTCTCTATATATATATATATATATGCTGCATTTGCTTTTTACATTAGGAACAAGAGTTAGCTCTCTATCACAAGTCCCATGCAACATCTATTTCACAATGCTCTTTCCCTCATACACACTGAAACTGAAGGAGGGCATTCAGCTAGACAGGAGCCTCCCCAATGCATTTGTGAAATAGAAAGTTGAGGTTATTTTAATCTGTTTTAGTATTTTAACTCTTGCATATCTTAAAGCACGGCTGTAATTCCCCCCCTGATTTTATTGTTTTATCTTTTTGCAAACCGTTTTGAGGTTTTATTAGAATCAAGCGGAGTATAAGCTTTCATGAAATAAACTAATTGGTTAAAATAATTTCCTTGCCACTGCCAGGACGTTTGTGTTATAATCAATGCTGCTTTCACATGGTCAGCTTTGGGAGCTGGAGCTCTTTCCACACATACACCCCGATTCCCTCTCCTTGCAGACGGGCAGGCAGGTAGCAACTGCATCTGCAAAGCCAACTGAGAAGTGTCTGCAGGGGGGATTTCTTGCCCCACGCTCTGAGTGCCAGCAGAGGCTATTTTAATCTGAAATCTTTTGACACACTGCACTGCGATAAGAGTTCAGACACCCAGTCAGGACCCAGCACAGTCCAAGAAAGGATTTGCAAGAAGGAGGAGGACCTACAGCGACCCCACTAACTTTCGTTTCCTCAGAAATCACCTGTTTGAGCAGAGCTGTGTGTTGGGCAGGGGAGGGGGAGAGGGGAACTTGTAAACAGGATCTAATTTCTGCTCCAAGATATTAAAAACCCAAAGCTACTTTCCCCTTTCAAGGTTATGCAGGGTATACAGTTGCAAATCATCACCAGCAGAGCATTTAGTTAGAAATATGTGCCTGTACCTGTTTATTAGGCTTTTGTCGGAGATAAGCTCAAAGTACCTTGGTGATTTTAAACTGCATAGGGGTTTTCAGTCAATGTTCGGGGTCTCCCTTCAGAAGTATGTACAGTGGTACCTCGGGTTAAGTACTTAATTCGTTCTGGAGGTCCGTTCTTAACCTGAAGCTGTTCTTAACCTGAAGCACCAATTAAACTAATGGGGCCTCCTGCTGCTGCCGCGCAATTTCTGTTCTCATCCTGAAGCAAAGTTCTTAACCTGAAGCACTATTTCTGGGTTAGCGGAGTCTGTAACCTGAAGGGTATGTAACCTGAGGTACCACTGTATGTCATTCCAAGATCAAAACCAGTGATCACTGCTGATCTTCAGTGCACAGCTACAACAAGGCACAGCCCATCTGTGAGTTTATGGACATTCCCAGTTCATGGAACTTGACAGTGAAACCTGACAGGTCTGAGCATGTGAACCAATATAACATCCCTTATGATGCTTTTCCATTCTCAGCATTTTCTGCAATGCAAATGGGTCACGTGATCAATGATGTGCAGTAGGCCCTCAGTAGACAGGTAAGTGCTGAAAGGGCTCCCTAAGCAGAACAAAGTATCTCTGCACATGCTAATAAAATCCTTTCACTGCCAACCCCCCCCCCCAGCTTTTTAATGCCAATAACAGGAGAAGTCTATGCAGAGAGAGGGTTGGAAGAAAAAACTAGACACACTTCATATAGGAGGCAGAACCTTGTTGTCATTGCATTCTTATATTAATAAGTCTGTGCCCAGTGCACATCTGATGTACTGCAGATGCACGTCTGGTTGTGCAACCAGGGATGCCACTGCCCTGATCAGCCGAATTCTCCTCATAGCACTGCTCTGTTCCCCCAGCTTGCCATTTACACCCCAGCCAAAGGATTTTATCCAATATACTCATTCTCAGAGCACACCAGCTGAAATGAATGGACCTGATTAATTGGAAGGTGTTTTTTTTAAAAAAAGGAAATTTCTACGGTACTTTGCAAATATTCCACACAGCTGTAGTAAGAAGTGCCGACAACTCAGGTGCTGCCGAGACTGACACAGAGGCAATAACAGCACAGGTAAAAGATTACTTCCATGGGATGCTTCCACAGGTGATCCTTTGGGACTTCCCAAAAAAGGCAGCATCCCCGCTGGCAAACGGGCTGCTTGGCCAGGAATGCGGCTTCGGCTATTTGTTGCGATCTTATTTCATCCTCGCTGGCTACCTTCGCTTTCCTTTTTGCTTTTAGTAGTGTGAGGGTCAGGAGGGAGAGAGGGTATAAAAGGGAGACAGAGGGAGAGAGCAGGACGGAGAAAAGCACGAGAAACCTCGAAGCAAAACCTCCGAGAAGAGGACTGAGCTTGGCTGCAAAAAATCGGTTCGGCAGCAGGTAAGGAGTTGAACTTTGCGTTTCTTTTTGAGCTTGTTTGCGTTAAAGGAGACTCTGAGCTCCTTGTTTGGTGGATGACAGATACAATTATTGTTGTTGTCGTCGTCTACCTTTTACCTTTTTATTGTTATTTTTTACATTTTTATTATTATATTAACCATTACATTATAGCTACTGTGATATCATATATCATATCATATTATAAACAACAATAATATTATTAACAATGATGTTGGAGAAGGCTGCCCTTCTTCCCGCAGCAAAGGGAATAAATAACATGCCATCACCAGGGAGCAAGCAGAGCTCGTGCTACTAATCCCCTCCCCCCCGACAAGTTTAATAAAAGACGTTTATTAGCATTGCAATGCAGTTCACCCTATGGTCACCAGGTGTTTTTTCCAATGAACCCAGGGACACTTGTTTTGTCTGTTTTTTTCTTTGAAGCTGAGTAGCAACAGGGAGTCAGTAGTGAGGATGGTGAGGCAAAAGACCCTGGGCCGAAGCACACATGCATATTGTACTGGGAACGTCTGGCAACCCTACCCCACCCTCTTTGTCAGAGCGGGGAATGGGGTGCAGAACAGAGGAATACAGCAACTTCTATTCTCCATGCCCTGAGTGCCGAAGAGGCAGAGACCATCTGGGCTGCCCCTTAGCGCAAAAGCAAAGCATAAGAGTTTTAAGTAACTGCCCTGAAGCCAATGCCACCCTTTGGCGTGTTAATTCAATATATCCCTCTGCAGACCCCCCCCCCCCCAGGAACAGGGCTGCGTCCCAGCACTTGCTGGTGTGTAAAAATGCTATCCGTGCACCACTTATTCCTACCCATTGACTCCTTTTTTTATCTCCCCCTTGGTGACATTTCTAAAAATATTCTTCATTTTATGGTGACTTTTGTGAAAGTGGCAGAACAAGGCTTGGGCAGAATATACTAGGGATATGCACAGTGCATTGACTTATTTATTTATTAAGTGTTTTACCCAAAGTTTTAGCAAAAAAAGAAAGGAATCCTTAGTGTGTGTGTAAATGCTTCCTTTAGTCAAATCTCTAGAGCAGGCATGGCCAAACCCGGCCCTCCAGCTGTTTTGGGACTACAACTCCCATCATCCCAGGCTAACAGGACCAGTGGTCAGGGATGATGGGAGTTGTAGTCCCAAAACAGCTGGAGGGCCACGTTTGGCCATGCCTCCTCTAGAGGAATGAACAATTTGAGTTCAAAAAAGATCCACATCTCACATAAACATGTTTTAAGGGTTACGTGTGAATGCATGCACATATAGATTTCTGAGAGATTGACAACAGGCACAATTCTTCACTTTATTGAAATACCACCAACTGCTGCTCAAACAACCCACTAGTCTCAGTGACATGCCCTAAGTAAATTGATTTTCCCACATAAACCATGGATTGTAAAGATGACCAGAAAAGTGCGTGGAAAGATATCATTTAACTATTAGAGTTTTCTTCTCCTCCTCAGATAAACTGAGCCACAAGGAATCCCTGTCATGGATCCTGCCGTAATAATAGAAAAATTAACAAAAGACCTTGCTGAAGTGAAGGCTGCTTTGGAGAAAAAAACATTTGAAGCTGTTTCAGCTGAAGCTCAACAGCAGTCAAATTTATTAAATAACATCACGTTGGAAATTGCCATCACAGGAAGATCTGGTGCCGGGAAATCATCTTTTGTCAATGCCCTGCGAGGAATGGAAGATGATGAAAAGGGTGCCGCTCTGACAGGGGTGACAGAAACAACAATGGTGCCACAAGAATATACATGCCCCACATTCCCCAAAGTCAAATTTTGGGATCTACCAGGAATTGGAACAAATAATTTTAGTGCAAAGGAATACCTAAAGAAGGTCAATTTCAGCAAGTATGATTTTTTCATCATCATCGCCTCAGGGCGCTTCACTGAGGATGACACCAAATTGGCTCTTGAGATCCGTAAAAATAAGAAGAAATTCTACTATGTGCGCAGCAAAGTGGATATCGATATTGATAACTACAGGCGGTCAAAACGCATCAATGTGGAGGACACCCATGAGATGATGCAGTCTGAGAAGAAGACACTTGACATTATACGGAAAGACAGCTATGATAATTTGAAGGCATTAGGTGAGTCTTCTCCAAGGGTCTTTCTGATATCAAGGTGGGATTTGAGCAAGTATGATTTCTCCCTCCTTCAAGAGACCATTGAACAGGAACAGGATGAAATCAAGAGAGATGTTTTAATTATGTGTCTTCCAATTTTAACAAAAGATAGCATTACAAAGAAAAAGGCTGCTATGGAGCGCCTGATATGGAAAAAAGCCATTGTGAGTTGTACTGTTGGGTTGATTCCTCTCCCATTCCTCTCATTTGGTTTTGACATTGGCATTGTGGTTTTGACAATGAGGGAGATCTGCAAAGTTTTTGGCTTGGATGAAGATTCCCTCAATATACTAGCAAATCGTGTGGGGAAACCTGTTGAGGAGTTGAAATCTGGTATTGAACATACCCCAAGCACCGGTATGATCACAACACAATTCGTCATGGATATCTTGAAGAGGTCAGCAATGTGGGGAGCAATCACAGCGGCAGAGCTGGTTGTGGGTTTCATACCTGTGTTGGGGTCTCTCTATGGTGGGGGCAGTTCTTTTGCTACCACATTCTACTTGCTGAAGGATTTCCTGGAAAACGCTGTGAAAGATGCAGAGAAAGTTCTGGCAAAGGCTGCTGAGCCTAAGAAACCCAAGTAAACAGCCAATACATCTACCTGGGAAGAGACATCCAGGTACAACATGCATTATCTCATTATTCTACCACAGCATCAACCAATTGCTCCCTTTATTACTCTTCAGATTATTTACTTAATCTCAATAAAATAATAAATATTAAGATTATAAGAAATGTTTTTTTCCTCTGAATCCTCCCTACTGCAATTATTTCCCCAACTGTTCTAATTTTTGTTTTAAAAAATCATTTAATCCAGGCATGGGAAAGCTGTAGGCAACGGTCCAAATTTAGGTGTCCTAACCTGAACCACAAGCCTGTTTTCTCTCAGCCTCCTTGTTGTAATGATTTTCTTTTCTTCACCAGCTGGGTGTGTGGGTAGGGGAAGCCTGAGCCTTTGGGGAGGGTTTTTTCTCTGGAAGTAAGCATACACATACCCACAAATTTCCTTGTATTTTAGGATGCTATGAAACAGAAAGATTGGTTCATCTTCAACATAGTTGGAGGAGAGGGAGGTTTGGGTGTCCTCCTGCCACAAATAACTCCAGATAGGTGCTTCTTATTCTTTCTTTGTTTTTGTTTTGTTTTTGAGGGATATGTGCTTTTTATTTTCCTTTTTTTGTTTGTTTCTTGGTTTTTGAGAAAACAAAGAAACCAGAGACGACATCATCAGAACAAACAAGACTTCAAATCAGGTCTCTGTCCATATCAGAGCTTGGAACTAGTTCAAGTTCAACATGTCCATAAAAGAACTAATTCCCATTCATGTTAATCCCTTTATGAAACAAACCAGTTCTCTTTATGTTCAGTTCACTTCAAGTTAATCCAAATTACCCTTGGCAAATTTTTTTTGTAGAAATACTCTAAAGCACTTAGAAAGTGGCAATGAACTTGAAGATGAGCCAGAAATCATTCTTCATTTTGCCCCAACATCAACTTAATTCATGTTCAGGTTACCCAGCAATTATGGGAACTACTTTCACATGTAGTTCAGATGTTTTTCAAACTAATTCAGTGCACATTGAACTTGTTCATTCCAATCACTAGCCAATTGTTTTTGAGATTGTTATAGTCCGTACGTGATTTTAGCAGCTGCTGAGATAAAAATCCAAGTTTTTCCAGCTGTCGGAGGTGGCTACACTGACAGTTACTAGCAGCTGCACTAAGAGATGGCTATGCATTGGCTATGCATCAAGTTGGGAGTCAGCAACACCAGCTCTTATTTGTGGAATGAGTTCAGCCCTCTTCAGAATGCAACTTTTTTGTAAAGCCTTACAGCCTTAAAGCCATGGAGGTTGAAATGTTCCCCCACTGGCTGCCAACACAAATAAACAAAGTAATATAGTTTTTATTGACAAATAGCAAAACACATTCAAACTCACTAGGTGTGACCAAGTATCTGTGCATTAATTACTCTGTACTCTCTGTGCTTATATCTGTGTTTTGGGTTCCAGACAACTCTAACCAAATAAAGCTCTGGGTCCCCATTCATTATAATGAGGAATTAAATAATCCCTTTTGGCCAAAATGGGTGAAATTTGCAGGCATAGGAGACCCTACAAATTGGATTGAGCCCACCTAAATCCAGGGGCTCTTTGTGGAGGAAGTTAAGTGGGTTTACTTTCCTCCATACTTATTTGATATTTTCATGGGTGGGAGGTTATTTCTGATCTTAAAATAATTAAGAGGTGTCTGAGTTTTGTGAATTTTTGCTTATACATTTTTAAAAAGAGTTTTGCAGCTTCACCCTGGCCTTTCTGGTGCTAAGCCTTACAGGCCACAGATAAACCTAAAGTGAGAGGCAGAGTTCTTGGTTTTGTTGGTTGTTTGTTTGTTTCCTTGTTCATTAAAGCAGAGCAACATAGGAATCTAAGAAAAGGAGGGGTACCCTACCTGGAATAAAGGTCTCTCTTAAAAATATAATCCTCCATTGGCATGTTTTATCCTCAGCTCTTTAGTACTCTGTTGGCAATGTTATGAATGCTTGTCTTGCCAAATGCAAGGTGGTTCTTTTAAACTGAGATATTGAGGCAATACAGAACACAAGTGAGTGAGAAGATTTAAGATTTTATTCTAAACAGCAAGCAACATCTACATTACTAAGCAAGCACTTCAATCTGCCACTTGGAAGCCCTTTGTGGAGGAAGTTAAGTGGGTTTACTTTCCTCTATACGTATTTGATATTTTCATGGGTGGGTCTGAGCACAAGCTTCTCAGAATCTGCCCAACACCATCTGATTTACAATGCTGCTTTGGCTTTCTGAACAGCTGAGAGCAAACTGCAAGGGACTTATGTTCCATGTTGGCGCTGAGAATGGAACTTCATGAGGAGAATTATGGCAACTGAGAAAGAGACTTGGGACCAGTGTGGCAGCAGGGACTCTAGAGCCAAGTGTTGTTAGCCAAATTTCAGTTTATTTAAGAACATGTTTCACTTGCGCTGTGCATCAGATCCAGCTCAATTGCTGGAAGCTGACAGGAGGAGAAGAAGCAGGCAGAGGGAGAGGACAGTTAACAGCAGAAAGCAGAGAGGAGGGGGACAGCAGCTGTAATCTGAGCTCTGACCAAAGGGACAGATAGATGTGTGAGAACTATGATAGTGGGCAAGACCTGGGAATGCAGGAAATACGCTCTGCCAAATCTCTTAGGATTTCAAAAGTAGCAGAGATGCACGAAAGATACGGGAAGAGAAGGTGGGGGCTTCCGTGTTGGGGAAGGGGGAGGAACTGAGCCGGGCAACTCCATCTTCTGGGGAGGGTGGTGAGTAGAGAAGCTCCGTCTTAGTTTGTTGTTTTAGCAATAAATCTGAAATAATTAACAGCCAGATTCGTCTCACGTTTGTGGGAGAGACCAAGCCATAACAGATTGCCCGGACTCACTTTTTCTCTCATGCCGGAGGCCAACTGAGAACGTGATGGAAAGGCAAGTGCGGAACGTGGGGAATGCAGCTGGGGGAGCAGAGGGAGGGGCAGGAGAGCCCACAGACCCATAATAGAATTGAGAAGCTACACATGGCAACTCAAATCACAGCTCAATACTCTAGCAGGAGCTCTAGATGAACAAAGGAGGAACACACAGGCTGAAAGGGACCCCAGGGCTGACAAGGGGCCTGGGGTTCATCCTGCAAAATTCAATGGGGACACAGAACGTTATGCTGCCCTTAAAACGGAATCCAATTACATTTTGGATGTGAGATCAGCCAAATTTAGCTTGGACAAACAGCGGATAGCTTATCTGATAAGCTGGCTGGAAGGACCAGCCAAGGACTGGGCCATCACAACAGCATGCTGGGAAATCTGCGGGAATTCTGGGAACAGATGGATGCAATGTTCAAGAGCCCCAAGGAGCATGCAGCGGCTGAGCAACAACTGTTGAATCTGCGACTGGGGGGGGGGAGAGCTCTGTGGCCTTTATTGGACTGCTTTCAATGCCTTATTGCAAAGGGTTGGCTGGGGACAGAACACGGGACCACTGGCAGCCATGTATGTAGCAGGATTGAACCCACTGATCCTGGATGAGATGGCGAAGATGCAACCCATGCAGTCGCTGGACGAGTTAGTCAGAGCCTCCCTACAGCTGGGGTTACGTCAGGAGCAACGGACGTTAGAAAAGAGGGGGGCTGGGGGGCCTTCGCTAGTAAGGAGCCACACTCCAAGTCTTTCTGCGCCAGGGATGGGCGACCCATCCAGCCAGGGGCAAGCAGTTGAACCAATGCAGATTGGCTCAAGAGAGAGAGGGAAGACTAGGATGGCATGGAAAGAAGGGAGTCAATGGCGTTGGGAAACACACAGTTGCTTTGTGCGCGGGAGGCAGGGGCATTTGGCGAAACTGTGTCCCGATAGGAAGGTGGGGGGATCCCTGTCAGGGGCCAGTGTAGAGGCCCAAACCCCAAGAGACACAGACGGGAAACGGCAACTACCTGCCTGCCCCATCTGCACTGAGAGGGAGTTGGAGGGTGGGGGTGGCGAAGAGCTCCAGCTCCCAAGGCTGCAGGAAGCTGGAGGACAAGCTGGGGGAAGGGAAGGCGAGTCTCTCTGCATGAGCCTGTAGAAACCCTTGAAGGAACCTGTGCCCAGTGCCCCCCTGCATGATGTCCCCCTAAAGCTGAGGGTGTCAGATAAGACACAAGCTTTGCTGTCAGTCTAGGATCACTCTGAGGGAGAGTTTGGTGTCCTCCTTGTCTGCCTGGCTTGCAAAGCCAGCTTGTCATGCGGGCTCTATAGCTGCTATGCACTCTGCAGAATGTTAGAATGTTTCTAAAAAATAAACTATTTCTTCCTCATGTTCAGTCTTGTAATATGAAGCCATTGGATCAGGCCCTACCCTCTGGAGCAGAAGAAAACAAGCTTATTCCCTCTTCTGTGTGACAACCCTTGAGATATTTGAAGATGGCTATCGTATCTCCTCTCAATCTCCTCTTTTCCAGGATAAACATACCCAGCTCCTTCAAGTGCTCCTCATAAGGCTTGGTTTTCAGAGCTTTGGACATCTTGGTCGCCCTCCTCTGTACATGTTCCAGCTTGTCAATATCCTTCTTCTGAAGGATATGAGGAGCTTCCAGTTTCAACATCACTGTCTGCATCATGTTTTCTCCTCACCCAAGCGAATGACTTGCACACCTTCCCAGCTGGGAGCAACTTTCCAGAGTAGATTTTAGAGGAGATGAGGGGGAGATGAGTTGAAAAAGAGGACAGGGACTCCTGCCCCATTAACATTTGTGTAGAAGGGGGAATATCAGCAAGTATTTCCCTCAGCAAATCTCCTGAGAGAAGTGGGCAAATTTATTATTTTCTGTTTCTCTCAGTTTCTCATTTTTCCAATATTTAAGTTCAGCTCCTCACATCTCCCTATCAGTTGGGTATTTCCATTTTTAAAATGTTCTCATGAAAATTCATCATGAAAAAACAGCTTCGAATTTCTTTTGATCCCAAGCAGACTTCACTTCAGCAAGGTCTTTTGTTAAGGTTTCTATTGTTATGGCAGGATCCATGACAGTGATTCCTCGTGGCTCAGTTTATCTGAGAAAGAGAAGAAAACTGTAATAGTTAAACGATAGCTTTCCACACACTTTTATGGACATTTTTACAATCTGTGGTTTATGTGGGAAAATCAATTTACTTAGGGCCTGTCTCTACCAGTGGGTTGTTTGAGCAGCAGTTGGTAGTATTTCAATAAAGTGAAGAATTCTGCCTGTTGTCAATCTCTCAAAAATCTATATGTGCATGCATTCACACATAACCCTTAAAACATGTTTGTGTGAGAGTTTTACTTAGCATGGACACACTGAAATTAATAACTGTCTAAGGTCCATTAATTTTAATAGGTTTACTCTGAATAGATGTTAGTTGAAGACAACCCATTATCAGCAACCTTATCTTGTCCTGAAAACTATATAAATCTAATGAATAAATAAATGAAATACGGCAAAGGAAAAAATAGCATAACATCCTTTTTAGAATTAAAGACATTCTAAGGACCTAACTGCATGATACATTAAGTGTGGGGTGTTATCAGTGGGGTTTTGTTTGTTTGTTTTTGTTTTAATTGATATGGGGAGGTGATTTTGCAGCAGGACTAAGGTGCCTGGGGAAGGGAAGTTTCATCTTTGCTACCACAGTCATGGAAGGACACAGAAAGCCCCGGGAGGGCGACGCGGGAAAGTCGTAGAATCATAGTACTGTAGAGTTGGAAGGGACCCTGAGGATCATCTAGTTCAACCCCCCTGCAGGGCAGGAATATGCAGCTGGTCCATACAGGGACCTGCAACCTTGGCATTAGCAGCACCATGGTCTAACCAACTGAGCTACCCAGGCTCATCAGGCAGCACCAACCCAGAACCAAGAGAACCCCCAGCATCTTCTGCCCTGCCTTGAACACTTGCCATGCCATTTTTCTAATCAGAAATGGCTCACAGATATCATTTGTACATGCCAAAAAGTGTTCCTGCTGCTTTCTTGTAGTGGTAATATCCATCAACTCTGCAGAGGGAAATATTGAATGAACCCTCGAAAGGGAGACCAGCCGCATTGGCTTCAGGGCAGTTTCTTAAAACTCTGACCACTACCAAGAAGGCTCTCTGCCTGGTTCCCTGTAACCCCCCTTCTCACAGGGAGGGAACCGCCAGAAGGCCCTTGGAGCTGGACCTCAGTGTCCGGGCTGAACGATGGGGGTGGAAACTCTCCTTCAGATACTAGGCCAAAACCCTTTAGGGCTTTCAAGGTCAGCACCAAAACTTTGAATTGTGCTCGGAAACGTACCAGGAGCCAATGTAGGTCTTTCAGGACGAGTGTTATATTGTCTCGGTGGCCACTCCCAGGCACCAGTCTAGCTGCCTCATTCTGGATTAGTTCTAGTTTCTGGGTCACCTTCATAGGTAGCCCCAATTAGAGCGCATTGCAATAGTGCAAGTGGGATATAACTAGAGCATGCACCACTCTGTCAAGACAGTCCACGGGCAGGCGGGCTACGTACCAGGTGGAGCTGGGAGACAGTGTAAGAATGCAATGACAACAAGGTTCTGCCTCCTGTCTGAAGTGTGTCAGGTTCTTTCTTCCAACCCTGTCTCTGCATAGACCTCACTGGTTATTTGCAACAAAATAGATGGGGGGCGGTGTATGTGACAGTGAACGTATTGCATTAGCATGTGCTTCTGTTCTGCTTAAAGGGAGCCCTTTCGCCACTAACATGTCTACTGAGGGCCTTCTGTACATCCTTTGTCACATGACCCATTTGCCTTGCAGAAAATTCTGAGAATGCAAAAGCATCATAAGCATGTAATATTGGTTCACATGGAGTGCTGCTCAGACCTGTCAGGTTTCACTGTCAAGGTCCATAGGCTAGGAATGTGCATAAACTCACAGAAAGACTTGCCTTGTTGTAGCTGTGCACTGAAGATCAGCAGTGATGACCATGTACAGTGGTGCCTCGCAAGACGAAAAGAATCCGTTCTGTGATTCTCTTCGTCTAGCGGTTTTTTTGTCTTGCGAAGCAAGCCCATTGACGGATTAGCGCTATTAGCGGCTCTTAGCGGCTTATCTGCTGATCGGATCAGCTGATAAGCGGCTTAGCGGCTTAGAAAAAGGGGGTGGGGAGGAAAAAAAACCAGCAGGAACTCGCAAGACATTGTCGTCTTGCGAAGCAAGCGTATAGGAAATTTGTTTTGCGAAGCACCTCCAAAACGGAAAACTCTTTCGTCTAGTGAGTTTTCCGTCTTGCGAGGCATTTGTCTTGCGGGGCACCACTGTATCACCAATTTTGATCTAGGAATGACATACTGCATTTTTCCATGTATAACACACCCCCATGTATAATTTGGGGGGACTACAAAGTAAGAAATTTGTACAGTGCACTATCCGTGTATAAGATGAACCCAATTTTTAAACCCCCTAGTCTTATACACGGAAAAGTATGGTACATACTTCTGATGGGAGACCCTGAATAGAGACTGAAAACCCCTATGCAGTTTTAAATCACCAAGGATCACTGAGCTTATCTCCGACAAAAGCCTAATTAACTGGTGCAGGCACATATTTCTAACTAAATGCTCTGCTGGTGATGATTTGCAACTGTATACCCTGCATAACCTTGAAGGGGGAAAGTAGCTTTGGGTTTTTAATATCTTGGAGCAGAAATTAGATCCTGTTTACAAGTTCCCCTCTCCCCCTCCCCTGCCCAACACACAGCTCTGCTCAAACAGGTGATTTCTGAGAAAACGAAAGTTAAGGGGGTCGCTGTAGGTCCTCCTCCTTCTTGAAAATCCTTTCTTGGACTGTGCTGGGTCCTGACTGGGTGTCTGAACTCTTACCGCAGTACAGTGCGTCAGAAGATTTCAGATTAAAATAGCCTCTGCTGGCACTCAGAGCTTGGGGCAAGAAATCCCCCCTGCAGACACTTCTCAGTTGGCTTGGCAGATGCAGATGCTACCTGCATGCCTGGTATGCAAGGAAACTGTGTTGGGAGATGTGTGTGGAAAGAGCTCCAGCTCCCAAGGCTGCAGGAAGCTGGAGGACCATCTGGGGGAAAGGAAGGTGAGTCTCCCTGTGTGAGGCTGTAGAAACCCCTGAAGGGAGCAGTGCCTGTTGTCCCCCTGCATTATGTCCGCCTAAGGCTGAGGGTGTCAGATAAGACACAGGCTTTGCTGTCAGTCTAGGATCACTCTGAGGAGAGTTTGGTGTCCTTCCTGCCTGCCTGGTTTGCAAAGCCAGCGTGTCGTGCGGGCTCTATAGACGCTCTGCACTCTGCAGAACGTTAGAACTTTTCCAAAAAAGTTGGCTATTTCCTTTTTTAAAAAGTTCTCGGGAAAATTCATCAGGACTTCTATTTATTATGATTATAATTGTTATTATTATCATCCTCAAAGGGCAGTGTACAAAATGCAATGAACACAGCTGAAAAGCATTTAAAACAACACAGGAAAAAAAGCAAATATGTTTCCAAACAATGCTAAATAGACACTCATGGCAGCAACCTATTCATCCACCTGGGAAAACTTGTCGGAATGAAAACATCTTCAGTTGTTTCCAGAAATTGCTGGTAGCAGGTTCCTGTTGTATCTCTGCAGGAATACTATTCCACAGAACAGGGGAAGTCACACTGAAAGCCCTGCTCTGAATTACAGAAGATCTACCCAAATATCAGGAGTGAGGGGCAGATTTTATCCTGCCTACATGATTCTTCTCACTGGCCCTGGTTAATAGGGGTTAGAAAGTATGATGGGCACTGACTCATTCTATACATAAAGCTTTGTTGGAAGAGGTTTTTAAAGCAATAAATACATCATGGTACAGATGTTGCTGCTGTTGGACGAACGAGATCGTGAGCTGCAGGCATCCAAGCCATGAAGGAAGCATTGTGGAACAACACTGTTTATTTCGCAGCATTTATGTCCTGCTTAATTGCAATAAAACCTTAAAGCAGTTGAAACAGGTGATAGGACCTGTCCTGTTTTCTTCTTTGCAGGTGCCAAAACATTCCCCGCCACTAGGATCTAGGATCGTAGAATTGCAGGTCTGGAAGAAAACCCAAGGGTCATCTAGATCCACCCCCTGAAATCAGGGCCATGTGGGGCTTAAGTGCAGAAAACGCGGGAGCTGCTGAGACTGGCACAGAGGCAACTACCGCAGAGGTAAAGGGTTAACCATCTCAGATGCTTCAAGTTTCACGAGTGAGCCTTTGGGACCTTCCCATTTAAAGGCAGCTGCACTGATGTCAATCAGGCTGCTTGGAGCTCCCTCTAGCGGGGAATGCGGCTCTGGCTATGCGTTGCAATCTCGTCCTCGCTCGTACTTTCGCTTTCTTCTTTCCTTTTTTTTAGTGCGACGACCGGGGGGGGGGGGAGAGGGAATAAAAGCGGGAGCGAGGAAGAGAGTTGGACGGAGAAAAGCCTAAGAGACCAGCAAGCAAAGCCTCCGAAGAGGGAACTGAGCTTTACTGCAAAAAATTCGGACTGGCATCAGGTAAGGAGGTGAGCAGTTCTCCTGGGGCTCTGAAGTTTTCCGTGGTTTGGGGTTTTTTCTGAGCGTGTTTGCGTTAAAGGAGACTCTGAGCTCATTGCTAGGCGGGGGGCGGCAGAATCGTTTATTTTTATTCTTGATGATGTCGGAGAAGGCTGCCCTTCTTCCCCGCTGCAAAGGGAATAAATAACATGCCATTACCAGGGAGCAAGCAGAGCTGGTGCTACTATAAGAGTTGTAAGTAACTGCTCTCAAATCAACGCGGGTCTCCCTTTCCAGCGGTGACGCGTGTTCATTCGACATCCCCTCTGCAGCTGCTACGAGGCTGCCCTCCTTCTGGTGCACGCAGCCCTCCCTTCCGGGCTGCTCTTCGCCCGCATACCCAACACACACCTGGAGCAGGGAGGGAGGGGGGGGGAGAGAGGGAGACCTCATTCATTAACCCCTCCCCTCGTGTCCGGGCTCTTCCCTCACCTTGGATGCCAGGATCAGAAGGAAAAGAGCTCCCATCCCATTCTCTCCCTTGCTCCCTCCCTGAAGGGAAGGTGGTGGGGTGGGGGGAGAGAGAGAAAGGACGCAACTTCCGGCCAACTTTCCAGTCTGGACCCTGATCTGCACTCCTCCCCCCCTCCCTTTCCTCTCCCAGCAACACCAACAAGAAATCTCAGCAGCCGCCCAGGTAATTTCCAGTCAGGAGCGTGAGGAAAAGTCTCTCACTCCTAAAAAACTTCGGAGGGGGGGAGAGAGAAGGGGAAAGAAAATAAAGGTTTGCTGAGGGATCAAGAGGCGAGGAATTTGTGTATGGTACTTCCACAGGTTGGGGAGAAGCAGGGGGGAGGCTGTCCCCAATCTGAGAAGAGAAACCATTTCACGGGAAAGCTGATACAGTGGTACCTTGGTTTGCAACCGCTTTGGATTACAACCGTTTTGGGTTACAACCATGTCAAACCCGGAAGTGCCTGTCCCTTTTTTTAAATCAAAACCAATTTTGGGGGGGAGAGCGCCTTGGGTTAAAACCTGTTTTGGTTTATAACCGGACTTCCGGAATGGATTATGTTTTTAAACCAAGGTACCACTGTAATGTACAGCTTGGGGGAGGGGGGAAGTGGGTGGAGAATTTAGACACATAAGGCCTCTGTCCCTCTTTCATTCACTCCCTCATCTGATGCCCTCTGGTGTCTGCCTCCCAAAGGCTTGAAGAGCTGTTTGTTGCTTCATCCCTGGCTACAATTTTTAACTGGCTGACTGACCGAACCCAAAGGGTGCTCATCAATGGTTCCTCTTCATCCTGGAGAAGAGTGACTAGTGGGGTGCCACAGGGTTCTGTCTTGGGCCCGGTCTTATTCAACATCTTTATCAACGACTTGGATGATGGACTCAAGGGCATCCTGATCAAATTTGCAGATGACACCAAATTGGGAGGGGTGGCTAACACCCCAGAGGACAGGATCACACTTCAAAATGACCTTGACAGATTAGAGAACTGGGCCAAAACAAACAAGATGAATTTTAACAGGGAGAAATGTAAAGTATTGCACTTGGGCAAAAAAAATGAGAGGCACAAATACAAGATGGGTGACACCTGGCTTGAGAGCAGTACATGTGAAAAGGAACTAGGAGTCTTGGTTGACCACAAACTTGACATGAGCCAACAGTGTGACGCGGCAGCTAAAAAAGCCAATGCAATTCTGGGCTGCATCAATAGGAGTATAGCATCTAGATCAGGGGTCTACAACCTTTAAGACAAAAAGAGCCACTTGGACCCGTTTCTGAAGGAAAAAAAACTGGGAGCCGCAAAACTCGTCATTATAAAAATAACTTTTTTGTCACTTTTTAAAATTATTTCTTTGTTTGACCCCTCAGAATTACTCCTCCTCATAGAAATAAACGTTAAATTAACAAGTTACCTTTGTGTGTGTGTGTGTGTGTGTGTGTGTGTGTGTGTGTGTTCTTCACTCCCCTTCAAAACAGTGACCAGCGTACATGCCCCCTTTCAATGCAGTGACCAGCGTACATGCCCCTTACAATGTAGCGGGCGGGCGGGAAGGTGACGTCAGGACGGTGCGTGACTAACACATGCACCGCCCCCATGCGACGTCACAGCCAGTACAGCGCCCGCCACAGTGGGGAGTGTCGGGGCGCACAATGCGCCTCCTCGCCTTGCTAGTATCCGCCCCGGAGCCGCGGCAAAGGTGTAAAAGAGCCACATGCGGCTCCGGAGCCGCGGGTTGCAGACCCCTGATCTAGATCAAGGGAAGTAATAGTGCCACTGTATTCTGCTCTGGTCAGACCTCACCTGGAGTACTGTGTCCAGTTCTGGGCACCACAGTTCAAGAAGGACACTGACAAACTGGAACGTGTCCAGAGGAGGGCAACCAAAATGGTCAAAGGCCTGGAAACGATGCCTTATGAGGAACGGCTAAGGGGGCTGGGCATGTTTAGCCTGGAGAAGAGGAGGTTAAGGGGTGATATGATAGCCATGTTCAAATATATAAAAGGATGTCACATAGAGGAGGGAGAAAGGTTGTTTTCTGCTGCTCCAGAGAAGCAGACATGGAGCAATGGATCCAAACTACAAGAAAGAAGATTCCACCTAAACATTAGGAAGAACTTCCTGACAGTAAGAGCTGTTCGACAGTGGAATTTGCTGCCAAGGAGTGTGGTGGAGTCTCCTTCTTTGGAGGTCTTTAAGCAGAGGCTTGACAACCATATGTCAGGAGTGCTCTGATGGCGTTTCCTGCTTGGCAGGGGGTTGGACTCGATGGCCCTTGTGGTCTCTTCCAACTCTATGATTCTATGATTCTAAGCTCCCCAGGCGAATGGTGCCTCTGGGGCTGGCCAGGGGGTGCTGGTTTCCAGGAGCTGAAACGGGGCCTCAGAGTAAGCAGGCAAGTGGGCAAAGGAGCCCAGCCAGCCAGACCACCAGCCCTTGCTGTTGGGAATGGACAGACAAGTCCCAGACCCCCATGGGGCAGTGTGAGGAGGCACCTCTATTGAGGGCAGGGAGGGCAACTCAGAGACCAGGGGCGGCATCAGCAGCTGCCCAGAGGACTCCCAAGGAGAGGGGAGAGGAGACTGAGGGAAGACTTAACAAGGAGGGGGGTTGTTTGAAAAAAGATGAGAGGCTGCCAGCTCTGCAGGCAAGGGGTGACATAACTGGGCTTCTGAGCCCCACAGGGGTGCTGCAGAAAGAAGGTACTTGGTCAAAGGAGCTGGGGACCCAAAAAGGTTGAAAACATCTGACTTAAATGACAAGCAGGGGCAGAATTTACATGCAGTGTGTAAAGGTAGGATACGCTCTTAAAACATTCTTAAATAAAACTGCCCCAACCCCTTCTTCTTTTTGACCAGACCCCCCTCTTCTGCACCTTCAGACTGATAACTCTTTGTTGCATCTTTCTAAAAAACATGTAAGGTTTAATCATCAATGTAATGGGCACAGCGTCCCTCCCCAACCTAAAAAAAAATCAAAAATTAGGAAGTGCAGTTTCTTAAAATGCTGAGAGTCCCCTTCCTCATGTCCCTCTCTGTATTCGGGGCTCTTGGGCTCTGCTCCTGTGTCATGGAATCAGAGGAGTGGTGGGAGGCACCAGTTGGGGAACCCCCAGGAGAAGAATCTCAGAGCCAAGGGATTGGGGGTGGGATGGAGATGAGTGGTCAGATGGAGAAGAGAGAGCAGACTGGGAGGAGGAGATGATGTCAGAAGCTGAAGAGGCAACAGGGTTTAGTGAGCAGGAAGAGTCTGTGGCAGAGAGTGGTCCAGAATCAGAGGCAGAACTGGAGGGGGGTCAAGAGGCAGAGTAGAGACAGGGAATCTCCCCCTTGTGGTGTAACCAGTTTCCCTCCCCCCTGGTCTTCCAGAACATGAAGAGGAATGAAGAGACTAGAGCAATGAGAGACAAGACAAAGAAACCTCAGGTTGCTGGGGAAGAAGGAGCCTTAGAGAGCGGGGGATGTGGGGACCTTCAGTCCTCGCAACAGCTTCCTTGGGGCAAGAGATACTGGGAAGAGTTGCTGTGTTCACTCGGCCTGCGCTGTTTGGTTTTCTTTGAGTAAAGAGTTAACTTCACAGACAACGGGTGTTTTATTGTTCGCCAACTACAGCTCCTGACGTCCCATGACCTTTGGGCACTTTATCCTTGCACTCACTTCTGAATTATGGGATGTGATGGGATTCATACCATCTACCTGTAAAGCTTTGTTGCTCGGCAAATTATAATAATATTGGCGACGCTGGAAATTTTACGGAGGGCATGCCACTAATGAATGCTTCTAGTTAGGCCAGTCGCTTAACATTTTCCTGCTTCCTTTCTCTGCAGCGCACCGAGATCCACAATGGTGGAAGACTTTGAGGTAGCCATTTCTCAGGGCCAATTGGCAGACTCTATGTCACACGTGCTGGCAAAACCACTGCACTTTTTCAACAGCACTCCGCTCCACATTGCCGTAGTAGGAGAGCCCGGCTCCGGGAAGTCCTCCTTCATCAATGCCATGCTGGGTCTTCGTGCCAATGACCCACGTGCCGCTGCGACTGGCATACAGATGACGACAGTGCAAGTCAAGGATTACCCACACCCAACACTTCCGCAAGTGATCCTTTGGGACCACCCTGGAAGGGGAATGGCAACTTTTGGGGAGGACAAATTTGAGAAGAAGGTCGATTTGAATCACTTTGATTTCTTCGTCATCGTCGGCTCCCAGCGCTTCCGCTCCACCCATTCTGACCTGGTCCGTGAGATCCAAGATATGGGCAAGAGCTTCTACTTTGTGCGCACAAAAGCAGACCTGGACCTGTCGGCCGCCAAGAGGCAACAGCCATCTGGCTACAATGAGAAGAAGGTCCTCTTGCACATCCAGGAGGACTGCAAAGAGTGCTTGGTAAGAGAAGGAGTGAGGGACCCACAAGTCTTCATCGTCTCCAACTGGGAAGCCGACTGCTTTGATTTCCCCCTCCTGCAGGAAACGCTGAAGAACGATCTCTTGCGGCTGAAGAGGCAAGCCTTCCTGCTCCGCTTCCCTAACATCTGCCTGCCTATCTTAGAGAAAAAGAAAACCACTGTGAAGGAGAAGATTTGGACCAAAAGGCTTTGTTTGCTGGTGGCTCTTGGAAGCCCAGTTCCCTTCCTTCTTCCCATATTTCTGTTTAGAAAGTTCCGCTCCTGGTGCTTCCTGGACTTTGGCCTGGACAATCCATCCCTTGCAGCTCTGGCCCAGTGTGTTGGAAAGACAAGCACAGCCCTTAAAGCAGCAATGCAGTCCCTGGGAATGTTCTCTGCCATTTTATGGGTGCTGCCAGACTTGGTGGGACTCTCAGTGATGGCTTATGAATATCACCGCTGGGAGCATTTCCCCATCTTTGGCTGCCTTCTGTCCCTTGGGATTTCGCTTCCTCGCACCTACTTCATGCTGCAGAAATGCATATCGGGTGCTGCTGATGACACCAAGAGGGTTTTGTCCAAAGCTCTTGAGGCAGAGGGAAAAAAGTCCATTTAGTAGCAAGCAGATGTGCCATGATGACTAAGTGCTTGATATATAGTATCTGGTGAATTATACGTTTCCATTTTTTAAACAACCACCACCAAAAGACATTAAAAGAATAATAATCAGATGATCAGGTTTTTTATTTTTAAAATTCCATAAATCTTAGGCTTCTCATTTTCAAAACACCCTAAGTGAAATAATCTGAATGCCAGCATAATACCCCCTCAGTTACTTTAAAATTAGTATCTCTATCCAATGTATAAGAATTAAGACCAATACCAAAAGGAGACTTTGGGACAAATGGACTTTTTCCTATTCATAATTCTTTCAGTCCACTGATGAATTGCTCTGTATATGATGTCAGACTAGAAAAACTAGTGAACTATGTGAACCTGCTTGCAAGGATGGTCTCAAGTTATAATTTATGGAGGCTGCAGCATTCACTTAAAGCACGACTGTAATTGTTTCCTAGTTTTATTGGTTTATCTCTTTGCAAACTGCTTTGAGGTTTTATTAGAATCAAGCGGTGTATAAGTTTTCATGAAATAAACTAATTGGTTAAATTAATCTCCTTGCCACTTCCAGGACGTTTGTGTTATAATCAACACTGCTTTCACATGGTCACTCTAATTATTCTAGAAATGTCCAGCAAAATCCAGATGTACGGCAGCCCATGTCGGCAGTGTAGCTTTTTTGGGGGAGAAAAAACCATACACTTTTGTGTTTGGATTTTCTCCTTTTAAAATATGGCCAAACTGACTAATCAGCTTTCAGTTTTCCATGAAAGTCTCATAAATGAAAAATATGGTGAATTATCTAGACCCCCCTCATTCTTTGGCGATCACTTGTAGCCGAGTAAGACTGTCTTCCATAAACACGGTTTTAACAGTGAGTCCATGACTGTGGAGGCCAATTCTGGATCCACACGTCCTTCCACAGTGGGGACATTGGTTTCCAGGCAGGAGTAGATCACAGTGTGGATTTGCCAAGCGTGCCTTCCTCTTAGCATGTTTCTCCCTAGCGTCCTGAGTTCGAGTGTCTCCAAAGCCCATGGCACCTTTGATAAAGGCCATTCTCCAACTGGAGTGCTCACAGGGCAGTGTTTCCCAGTTGTCAGTGTTTATACTACATTTTTTTAGATTTGCCTTGAGACAACATGTCATCGACACAATAAAAATACATGGAGGTGTGTGTTTATAGTGGGCCATCCAGATACCATTCCACTCTATTAAGAGTTCAGCAATAGTTCCTCAATGTCACTCGGTTATTATTGCCATCTGGAAGGTCACTCTTGCTCTGTATTGTGACAAAAGTGGGCAACACACACACCCATGAATATTTGTGTTACGAAAAAGTTGCTGGGCTTTAGCAGGAAACTATGGAGTCTGTGCCTATTGCAAATGAAGCAGAATGACCATCCCAAAACATTTGCAGATGCAAAGGGTATAGAAAGTGGGATCACGTATAATCACCCCAGTATAAGCTCAGATATGAATGCTCAATAAAAAGGACATCTGGAAGATCCCTACAGCCTACCTCAAACTGATGCCTTCCAGATGTGTTGGGCTTCATTGGCCATGCTGGCTAGACCTGATGGGAGTTGTAGTCCAAAACCTCTGAAGCATTACTTGCTTTGGGAAGGCTGAGGTGAAGCTATTATACTGTGGGATTAGGACAGAACTAAACCACCCCACCCACAATTTACCGTACCCCTCTATGCGTGGTTGACAATGGGGAGTTTCAGCCATTTGTTTCATTGTGGGGGGTCAAAATGGCTGCCTGTTTTTGTTTACAGAAAGAACACTGTAAATGGTACGAATTAAACTGCACTGCACAATGTGTGGCAAAGTCCCAGGAAGATCTGTAGTCACATTGCTTACCTGCAGGCAGGGATCTGCTTTTTAAAACTTATTTTGCAATGACACATAATATTAGGTAATTTATAGATGATATACGGTGACGATAAAGGCTCACGAACCATGCCAGGGCCAAGAGGTAATCTTTTGCAACAGAAAGAGGCGTTTCCGCTTAATGTCTTTTGAAAGTTTTATTGCAAGCTAAATATAAGCATTCTAATTTTAGCACCCACCTAGAACAAGCACAACCCCTGTGGGGAAATGAAAAATACCTGTTGCTGCTGCCCCTTCTTACCTCTTTTTCAGAACATCTCTGGAGCACAAAGCTGGCCAGCAGTGCCTCTATAGATGTTCCGAAAAAGAGGTAAGAAGGGGCGGCAGCAACAGGTATTTTTCATTTCTCTTTCTGCAATCCTCCCAGTGGTCATTCCTCCTCTGGTTGATTGTCTCCAGGCACTGCAGGCACCTGCAAGGGCAGGGTTAATGTTGCATACATGAAGAGTTGTTTTAATGATATATATTAACCTTTTGCTGGTGAGCTCCCATTGCTCTGTCCCAGCTTCTGCCAATCTCGCAGTGTGAAAGCATGCCAGTGCAAGTAGATAAATAGGTACCGCTGCGGCAGGAAGGTAAATGGCGTTTCCATGCACTCTTGGCTTCCGTCACGGTGTTCTGTTGCACCAGTAGCGGTTTAGTTATGTTGGTAGCATGACCCGGAAAAACTGTCTGTGGACAAATGCCAGCTCCCCCGGCCTGAAAGCGAGATGAACGCCGCAACCCTATAGTCGCCTTTGACTGAACTTAACTGTCCAGGGGTCCTTTACCTTTACTGCTTAAAAATAAGCACTTTCATTTTGATCACTGTTTAGCTCCTTAAAAGCAGCCAAACTGGTGCCTTAATTGCATTTTATTGGGAGTGAAATAAAATATTCTGCAATACACACACACACACACACACACACACAGCAATGTGACATATGAACTCTTGCTTATTTTGCATGCAAGCATTTTGCACTCCACCTTACTTACTTCTACAGTTTTGTGTCATGCTCCATTTTTGACCTCAAAAAAAGTTTTTAGATTTAGGCATATGCAACTGATCCCTCCTTCCCTTCCCACCCCATCTCTCCATCCTCGCCCCCCCCCCCCGACATCCCCAGCCCCCTGATCGATCTGCAATTGTTTCCAGCAACTTGTTCAACTGGAACTTGATTCATGCCCTGGAACTAATGTTTGCAATTTGGCTCCGATTTGGCTAAGCAGTGAGAAGCCTTCCCCAAAGCCATGCTGATGCCAGTGTACTGCCCGCTTCAAGGAGGGATCAGTTGCATATGCCTAATTCATTCTGCAGAACCCAATGACACCTAGAACTCAGCCATGAATCATCCAGAGTGAGTATATGAATTCCTTCCAGCAAACATATCATGCTTTGATGGACAACAAATGCCTTCTCTCTCATTTATTGAGAAATATAAGCCTGCTCCTTTTCAGCAAGGACAAAACCATTCTATTATGACAAGATCTGACCAGCTAAGAATCTTGCCTAATTCTGTTTTAGACCTAACTGATACAGTGGCTCCTTTTTTTATTCTTAATATGTGATTTGTTCTGAAATTTCTTGTGTTTAATTTACATTAACTGATATGTTCTAATGGTTATTTTATAATGAATTTGAAAATAGCATGTCTATATTGTCAAAATGAATTATTTGGATTGCAATATATTGTTTTTAGTGCATTGATTTGATGATATATTCATTTGCATTTTCATTGTAAATTAAATTGTTGTTATTGAGTTTTGACATGCAATACTGACGTACCTTGGAAGTCGAATGGAATCTGTTCCGGAAGTCCGTTTGACTTCCAAAATGTTCAGAAACCAAGGTGTGGCTTCTGGTTGGCTGCAGAAAACTCCTGCCGCAGAAGCCCCATCGGACGTTAGGCTTCCAAAAATAGTTTGCAAACCGGAACAGTCACTTGTGGCATTCGGGATTGGGGAATTTCGGGAGCCAGAACGTTCGAAAACTAAGCTGAACCATATGCAGCCAAAAGTCCTTGCACTACCGGGACTTTTTAGTCAGAAACCAACCACAAAGCCTACATGCATGGGTTTTTACTGACACCACCAAGGTTGCAGGTTCGATCCCTATATGGACCAGTTGCATATTCCTACATTGCAGGGAGTTGGACCAGATGATCCTCACAGTCCCTTCCAACTCTTTGATCCTATGAGACATCGACCTTTGCAAACAATGAAGGCTGCTGAACAAGGTATGAAATAGGGAGGGATTCCTCTCAGGTGAAACAGAGGTAAGCACTGTCAGTTTCCCAATTGCAGCTTTGTGACAACCTCACTGACCAGGAAAGCCTTTTCATATTGCACAATGCCTCATTTAATGTTAGAATGTAAGGGTGCCGCCTCAGAAACTGCTCTCATCTCCCAAAAGAAACTTATCACTCTTTCAATAGCGAATGAAGTTTAGGGCATACAGAGTGACCTAATGGTCACTCCATATTTCTTGCCTGCCACAGAAGAACAAAGTCACTGGGATTCTCAGGAACAACCGCCAGGTAAGCCATTCTTTGAATTCAGTAAGTAAAACCTTGTTAGGTCTGACAAATATATGCCCGTTATCCTGCCTCTGGCAGCCTTAGAATAAATGCAATTTCATATATATTTGAAACAGGGCAGCTGTTAGACATTCAGAACTGAAAATGTTAATTCTGGACATTTTGTTAAAATTCAATCTGGAAATAGTTCTAGAAATGCTAAATCTTGTACTGCAGTGTTTTTTTCTTTCGTAACTTAAGGTACTTTATCAGTTTTGGAAAATACATTTCTTATGTAGGTTATTATTATTATTATTATTATTATTATTGATTTTCCAGTATCATTCCAATAGCAGCCTCATTATAGCAATACCAATTTTATCCAATTAATACAGTTATTAATACCAATTATTCAAATGTCAAATTATACAATTTAATTAAACTGGCCCTCTCACATGCTAGATATGATGGCTTCATTCTTCTACATTTTTTCTGCGTTCCAAAATTTTAATAATTTCCATTCCATTCATTTCAGATATAATAATTCCTTATTTAACAGCTACAGTTGTGATTTCTATTTGCGATGGTATATTAGGTAATTTATAAAATTTCAAGTGAAGAATTCTAACTGTAATCCTTATTCTTTCCTGCGTGTAACAGTTTCCCCCCATGATGTTTTCCTGTTCATATATGGTGTTGAATCTTTTATTCCTGCAACTGTTGATGGTTTCCATCGCACCCCGAGAGAAGCGGTTATCCCAGTGTTTCCAAAAATCACTGCATCACTCTGCCCTGTGATTCCAGCTTGCCATTTTCCCCAGCCAGCCTAGGAAGAACAGTCTGAATCCAGACTACAGATAGTTAATCCAGAAACTTCTATTCCCGCAGCTGGTAGACTCCTTTCCTCCCTGCCACTGATTTATGGCCAATTGTCCTTATCTCAAACACATTCCTTTGTGGATAATGGAGGTTAGGGAGAACTTTGCTCCATATTTTCAAAACATAGCATTGCCCTCCCCTTCCCTATCAGTTCCTTTCTCTCATACACACAGTTCCAGTTTTGTTAAAGTCCATATTTATATTCCAGTTTCTCCCATCCTCACTTGTATAGATATTTTATTAATAAAACTTGCATTCCGGGGAGGGTTGCCGTATCATAAATGTAGAGAAAAACTTTAAATAAGCAAACTGTGGGCTCCCATCCTCTCTTTCAACGAATGGAATCCACTCTCATTCCAAACCTTTTAGTTCCTTGTAGCTGAGTTGTTTTCTCTGTTTCTCATCTCATCTCTGGTATGCACCTGTAGTTTATTCCATTTAGAAACCAAATAGCAGGATAACCTGTGCTTCCACAAAGAGGATTGGGGTTGGGGGGGTCGCAGCAGCCGGAGTGCTTCGTGCACCCAGTGTCTTTACCTGCCCTTGCATTCCATGGGGAAGTGACTGCCAGGCAAACTGCAGGTGAGAGCTTAGTCCCTCTTCCAACCAAAGAGGAATGCAACTCCCATCAGTGCTTGCCAGACTGGCCAGTGATCAGGGATGATGGGGTTGTAATAGAAGAAGCTCTGATAGAAAAGCAGTGGGCGACCTGTAGCCTATGTTGTTAAAACAAACAAATTCAGTTTTGTTTCATTGGGAATATTGCAAAATGAAAACAATCTCAATCTGGATTAAATATTTTAAGACCCTTCACAAGACTCAACAATGTCAGCTCAAAAATTATTGTTCTTTAATGTGTCTGTTGCATTGTTCTTTTACAGTTGTTGTTTTTAATCTTAGCTAGTGATTGGGGTAGGGTATGGTTTTCTTTGTATTTTAATAAGAAACTACCCGATTTGTACTTCTCAAACCAGTATGTGAACCAAAGCACAGCTATCCTTCGAAATTTGGATATCTCTGAATGTTGCAGTGTGCAGTTCTCCAACCAAACAACGCATGCAGAAATTCATTCATTCTCAGTTGCTTGTCACCCAAATGTCTCCAAGTGACTTACAGCAAAAAAAGATATACAGTACATAATACCTTGAGGGGGGAATCACGTAAGACATTAATACATTAATATTCCATATAAACATGGAATCCATTTTTTAAAAATACTCAAATAATGAACAAGGCAATAACCAGACCCATTAATTAACAGCTAAACAAAACCTCAACCTTCCTCCTAGTCCAAAAATCATTCACATCAACCCATCAGTCTTCCCTCTTTAACCTCCCCGCTCCACCCAGAAGTCGGGTGTTGAGACCAGCTGTTGCAAAACAGTGGCGGGTGGGTCCGATTTCCTCTAGAGATGGTCCAGTGTCTCTCCTCTCATTTCAGAGGGAAGCAGTAGCAAAGCAAAGGAGGAAGATGGTAACAAAAGTTTTACCTACAAAGAATATGCAAAAGGGGGGTGGGGAATTGCTTGCAAAAACGTACATGTTAGAATCTGCAAACAAAAATGTGGTTCTTGTTGGCAGGAACTTTGTTTGTACGTGAACTTTCCTGAGGGTTTAAAGAGAAACAAAAATTGCTTTGGGAATGTGGAGAACTGAAGATCAGAGAAACGAGAAACAGAGAGAAACCAAAAGAGACAGCTTCATCTGTCCCTAATGCTGACAAAGTTTTTAAGCCATTGCCTTTAATGGTGGTTTTATTATGGTTGTGTGTGGGGTTTTTTATTGTCGTTACCAGTCACCTGCTGGTTCAGGTGACCAGCCTGCCTAGTCCAACATCCTGCTCTCACAGTGGCCAAGATACTCAGGAAAATCATAGAGTTGAAAGAGATCCCCCAGGGTCATCTAGTCCAACCCCCTGCAATGCAGGAATTTCAGCATGCAGTCCCTCATGCAGCCCACAAGCTTCTCCCCGCTTGAGACCCACAGCAGCTGGCATCCAGAGGCATACTGTCTCCAACAGAGGCAAATTTACAGAGTTATTGTGGCTAGAGTCCATGGACAGCCTTGTCCTCCATGAATTCACTTGGGAGGGAGGAAATCCAATTCCTCTTTCAGCAAGCCTTCTAAGTGGAGATTATTATTTTTGCCCCTGTCAGCACCTGTACTGGATTTGAAATTGCTTTGATATACGCAATATTGTTAAATATGTCCGCTTGCGTGCAGGCAGGCAATTATAGACGTTCTTTTTGTATTGTGATGTTGCTTCAAAGGAAGTGATTCATCCATGAAAATGTTAATGGGCTGCGTCCAACACAACACTAAGTTACAAGCCACTTAGCAGTATACAGTGGTACCTCAGGTTACATACGCTTCAGGTTACAGATGCTTCAGGTTACAGACTCCCCTAACCCAGAAATAGTACCTTGGGTTAAGAACTTTGCTTCAGGATGAGAACAGAAATCGTGTGGTGGCAGCGTGACAGCAGCAGGAGGCCCCATTAGCTAAAGTGGTGCTTCAGGTTAAGAACAGTTTCAGGTTAGTAATATTCCTGAAACTGTTCTTAACCTGAAGCACCACTTTAGCTAATGAGGCCTCCTGCTGCTGTCACGCTGCCACCACACGATTTCTGTTCTCATCCTGAAGAATATTACTGGCCCAAAAATGGAAGCAAGAAGAATTACCGACGATTGAAGAATAGAGAATGAAGTTAATGGACTATGCAGAACTAGATAAACTAACAGGAAGGATTCAAAACCGGTGGGACCAGAAATTCACGGAAGACTAGAGTAAATTTACGGACTACTTGAAAAGTATTTGTGAATGTCAGACAACATTTGTAGGTTTGCAAGAAGTTTTGTGAGGAGTATTATTGAAAGTATTGCAAAAATGGAGAAGGGGAAGGATGAATTGTTAAGAGATGTAAAGGCAATATAAAGTTAAGAAGTGGTTAAAACGGTGGATCATCAGAGGTGCTGATGGAAGTCTAAAAAGATTGTATAAGTGATAAGCTTTGTGGTACATTTTATAATTTATATGTTAAAATCAATATATATATATATAGAGAGAGAGAGACAACAGTTTCAGGTTAAGAACGGACCTCCAGAATGAATTAAGTACATAACCCGAGGTACCACTGTATTTACTGTGCAGGTGGGGCATTGCTGCAGATGGGAAAACTCAGGGGCCCTAGCTCAGGAGTAGGACATCTGCCCTGCATGCAGAAGGGCATGGATTCACTCCCTGGCATCTCCACATAGGGCTGAAAGAGACCCCTGCCTTAAATACTTGTTGTCTGCTCTGATTCAGCAGTGAAGATCAGGTTTTCCTGCAGAAAGTGGGGGGGGGGGGACCCCTTTGACACAGACCAGGCAAGCTCAGACTTGTGCCTAGATAGCATGGGGCAAAGGGTAAGTGTGAATTCTTCTTCTTTGGCGATCACTCGTAGCCGAGTAAGATTGTCTTCCATTAACACGATTTTAACAATGAGTCCGTAAGTGACTGTGGAGGCCAATTCCGGATCCACACGTCCTTCCACAGTGGGGACATTGGTTTCCGGGCGGGAGTTGATCACGATGTGGATTCCTCCCTGGAGGCATTGCTAAGCTAGAGACACCAATGGACTGACTCCGTGTAAGTCAGCTTGCTAAGTATAATAAGTACATTACCAAAACTTGCCGCATTACTTATTTCACAGCTTCCACACGTGCAACTGTTTCTTTGGATTGCTTTATTACACCAGCTTGAAACTCTGCCATCTGCTAATGCAAGGGATCAGAAGGCTGATGCAGCCCAGTGTCACCAAGTCCTCAGGTTGTTCTCTATCCCTTCTCCATCATCGCTACAGTGCAGCTCTGCTTCCACCCTCAGGTCATCCCTTCTTGTAGTCTGAGGCGTCAAGCTTTGAGTGGGGCTTTGCACACCGAGATTTCAAAAAGAAACCTGCAATGCTGTCTCCACCCATCCTCTGCTTTTCCTTGGTTCTCCTGGGTGCAGCTGGTGCTCAGAACGCAAGACGTAAGTCTATGGTACTTATAAATGTGCTCACATTCAATGGATTGCTGTACATTTCCTTCCCAAAAGGTTCACAGCTCAGGGCTTGGTTTGAGCCGAGGCTGCTCTGCATCTTCTTTGCAATGGCTGCACCCGCAAGATGAAATACGAAATGTGTGTCCTTGCGGAAGTGTCTCCTCAGTGAGAAAGAAGAATGTTCACAGCCCATAGGAATATGCCTCATACCAAGTCAGACTATTGGTCCATTTATCTCAGCACTGTCTATAATGTCTGGCTGCAGCTCTCCAGGATTTCAAACACAGTCGTACCTTGGATCCCAAACACCCTGCGACTTGAACGTTTTGGTTCCCGAATGCCGCAAACCCGGAAGTGAGTGTTCTGGTTTGCAAACGTTCTTTGGAACCCAAATGTCCGGCGTGGCTTCCAATTGGCCGCAGGAGCTTCCTTCAGCTCTGCCTGGAGATGCTGGGGACTGATAAATAATAATAATAATATTTATACCCCGCCCATCTGGCTGGGTTTCCCCAGCCACTCTGAGCAGCTCCCAACAGAATATTAATACTAATAATTTTTAAAAAGCGATAAAACATCAAATATTAAAAACTTCCCCCAAAAGGGCTGCCTTCAGATTGAACCTAGGACCTACCGAGCTACAGATGCTGCTAACGCTTTTGTCTGAGTTGCGCTTGCTTTTTTTTTAAAATGTATTTAGGGAACATGCACAAGAACTCAAACCAGACCAGAAAGAGCACTGATCCATCAGTTTCCATTTCAGGAATAGCAAAAAAGTTGTTAACTTATCTACAGGTTGAGCATGAGGGAAGTCTGTAACTTCTCCCTCATCAATAACCGAAGTCCACCATATTATTGTTCCTTCTTCCTCGTTCTAGGTCCTGCCCGCTCCCTCCGGAATGTGATTTGTTTCACAAGGCCTGGATATGCCCCGGGGAAACCACCTGTGTGTCTCAGCACAGAGGCATCCACCCCTACGATGACGTTCCAAGCATAGATTGCACCCTTCCCTATTCAGCCAGGACAGCTCTGCCAACCAGGCCCAGTTTGCACAATCGAGGTCACGACTCGCACAAAATTATTGCATCACGGATACACCTGGGAGGAGTGCCGCCTGGTGGGGAAGGCCGGCTCCCCCTAAGGCCCAACTAAACACACCTGGTTTAGAGTTCCGTCACTGATTTTTCATTAAGCAGCCAGTGCAATGGACCCCAGAGTCAGACCGAGACTGTGGCCTGGCAGGAAAGTTGGCCTTAACCCTTTAGCTCCTGCTGTGACCCCGGCTGAAATTCTTCCCACTCCAACTATGCCTGCTATTCACGATGGAATAAAACCTCCCATTGATTTTAATCTGTAACAACAACAAAAGAGAGTTGTTTAACCACCAATCTCTCTTCCTAGGGAAGGACTGCTGTAGCTCAGTGGCAGAATGTCACGGGTGCAATCCCCAGGATTTTCAGTTAGCAGAGGTGCAATGGTTAAAGTGTTGGACCAGGAACTGGGAAAGTTGGGTTCAAATCCCTAGTCAGCAATGACGCTCCCTGACCTTGGGCCGGTCACCACCTCTCCCCCTGACCTACCACACCGGGTTGTTGTGAAGATAATATGGAGAGAGCTATGTATGTCACCTTGAATCATAGAATCATAGAGTTGGAAGAGACCACAAGGGCCATCGAGTCCAACCCCCTGCCAAGCAGGAAACACCATCAGAGCACTCAGAGCACCTTGAGCTCCTTGGAGGAATAATAATAATAATAATTTCATTTATAAAAAGACATAGAATGAGAAAAAAGAAAGAAAAAAGTGAGTGAAAATGAAAAAAATACTGTTGCATTATCATGCATTGATATACAGTTCTGCATACAGTGGTACCTCAGGTTACAGATGCTTCCGGTTAGACGCTTCAGGTTACAGACTCCGCTAACCCAGAAATAGTACCTCGGGTTAAGAACTTTGCTTCAGGATGAGAACTGAAATCGTGCTCCAGCAGTGCAGCGGCAGCGGGGAGCCCCATAAAGTAGCTAAAGTGGTGCTTCAGGTTAAGAACAGTTTCAGGTTAAGAACGCACCTCCAAAACGAATTAAGTTTTTAACCCGAGGTACCACTGTATTCTTATTGTACCAGTATTTATTGAATGAATGAATGAATTTATATACCACCCTATACCTGGGGGTGTCAGGGCGGTTCACAAAAAAAGATCACAATATATAAAATCCAAATAAAAACAATAACCCCCCCAAAAAAACCATACTTAATTGTCAGTAACCTAGTATATTCTGTGTAAACTCATTCCATTTTTTGTCCATTATTTTTATTGATTTTCCAAAGTACAACCCAATTTTCACAAATGATTACACATTGATACCAAATTAATACAATTTTAATTAAATGACTTCTCACCACTGTAAACTCACTCCCTGTATTTATCCATGGAAAGCCTGCGTCTGAAAGCTGTCTGCTCCTATGTTACAAATGTTGTCAAGCCATTGATTAAGGGGAAATGTATCTCCATTCTTCCAATTTACCCGTATCAGTCTCTCGGCCACCATTAGGGCACACAGAATCCATTTTCACTGTCCTGCTGCCAACTTCCATACAATAGGTCTATAGTTCAAAAGCACAAGACACTGAGAAGGTGACCAAAGTCTGATTTCTCTTTCCAGCTACATCCTCTTCCATGACTCCTGTGGCAGGTCACACAACAGCCCAGTTGCAATACTCGAAAGGCAGCCATCGCACCTTTTTGGGGACACCCAAGCTCCTGGATGTTCCTGAAGAAAACACAGCATCAGTGGCTGCCCAGGACAGCATCAACAAGGCCACAGACCAGGCTGCAACTACAGCTACACCACCCAGCCTGAAAGTCTATAGCAAGTGGCGCTATAGAGAGACGCCCAAGACAGAAACCCAGAAGGACCCCCAAGTGAGTCTTCTGGCCAGAATTAGGCAGAACACAGAAGAGGCTCCTTTTTGGATTAAGAGGTTGGGAGGAACTTCTACAATCTGCTGCACTCCTGCTACCGGCTCAGCAAGCTACAGCATCCTAGAGGGAACCACGATGCGTGGGATGAGAGGACAAGATGAAACAGATGGATATAAAACGAGGACAGCTGTAATTCAAAACAACCAAGACCTGGGGCACCTTGCCCCATCACAGCCTGACAACTTCAAGCCAAGCCCTTCCTCTGGTCCACGCCCATACCAGCCACTAAGGTCAACCCCTATGTTTACTTCTCCACCAATGGATGCATCGTGGTTGGTGACAGAGTCCAACACCAGCACTAAAGGAGGAGGCACAATAGATCACCGCTCTCCTGTGCTGGTTTTCCTCTTCTTTCTCTTCCTCCCTCTTCCCCTCTGTATACTGTGCTGGCTTGGGGCACGAAGCAGGCGCCCTGATGATGCGTAAATTGGGCAGGGGGAGATTTGGTGGCGTTGGGGAGCATGGGAAGCAGTGGTGTCTGGTGGGGAGGAAGACAGGGAGACAAACAGTAGGTGGCGCCAGAGCCAATGACAGGGAGAGGCAGCTCACCCTGGTTTTGTCCCCATCCTCCTTCCTGCTGAGTTCTACAAGGGCAATACTTCCAGGAATAAGAAGATGAGAGGGAATGTCACCCCATGGACCGGGTGTAAGAAGACAGGCAAGCATGGGTTGGCTGCAGCTGGTGAAGACGTATCACCCTATCAAGGGACCAGCCACACACTGGTGGTAAAAACTCCCCTATACCGAATCAGATCGTTGGCCCACCTAGCTCAGTATTGTCTACACTGACTGGCAGCTGCTCTTCAGGGTTTCAGGCAGGGGTCTCTCCCAGCCTACCTGCAGAGGATTGAACCTGGAACCTTCTGCATGCAAATCAGATGTTCTGCCATTTGCGCTATGGCCCTTCTCCCAGACTTTTCCATGCCATGTTATGAAGTGCTGCTTTAGCAACGAGTGGATGAGGGTCAAGGCTGCTTTGCAATTCCACCTGGCGGCAGAGCAGAGGGGAAGCAGCACAGGAGGGCTGTGTCACTGCCTCTGCTCAAAGACCAGCTGTGATTGGTCCACCATCAGGAGCAGTAGCCAGTCGCATCAGGCCTACCAAACAGTTTCCAGTTGCTTCCCAACAGGTCCTTAAAAGGACTTTAAGAACTAGTGTCCCGGCATGCTTCCTCCTCCATCCCCACCCCTTTTCCTTGTGTGTTGTGAAAGCCTGATCATATCAGTTGCTCTGGGCGCCTTTTTGGCTAGAGTATTGTATACATGTTGTAAATAATAAACAAATGAACAAAAGCATTTGGGGTTCAATTGCTGCCTAGTCTTCCTAATCTGTTTGCATCACCCATCTCCGGAGGGGTGTGGCCCCAACCAGAAAGGTTCCCTGTGAGAAAATGTGGCTCTTGGGTTGCAAAAGTTTCCTATCAGCCCATGGATCAAAAGGAAGCTACTCTTCAAAATCAGTGCTTATCAGAATTTTATCAATGCAGTTTCCCCAACTCAAATTGTGTTCAAAAATACATAAAAGTATGGTTGAGCGTGCATAAAAATCCATGACTTTGTGAAAACAACATACAAAACACATTTAATGGGGGGGGGGCTGTTTGCAAAAATGTGCACATGTTCTGCCTCTCTCATGTTTGGGGGAAACTGTGAACCAGTCTTTCTAGAGGCGAGAAAAGGCGAGCTCCTTTCGTAGCTCTGATCTCACTCTAACTGCAGAGGCTTCCTCGCACGTGTTTGCGCGTGATTTTTGTTCCCATGAAAGAACCGCACGATGCTGGTCCAGGAACCCGAGATCCTGATCCGGTAGTGAATGAGGCCTCCCCGTACATCGTAGATATTGATCTTATTCTCCCCTTCGCCAGAGGCAAAGTTCAGCACCTGCCCGCCGCAGTCTACAACCATGTGAGCATTGTCCTGGACGCAGAACGGCTCCTTGGCAAACTCTTCCACTGCAAACTCCAAGCAGTGGCCTGGTTCCTCGGGAAGAACCCCCCAGAAGCGCAAGCTCTGCCTCACTCTCAGCAGGTCTGCGACGCTCAGCGGCTCCTTGCGAATGGCCAGCCTCGCAAGGTACATTTCGGCCGTCCGCTCTTTGATATCACACTGGATCTGCTTGTATAGGACATATACAGAAATCTGGCAGTCCCCCTTGCCGGACCAAAACTCTATGGGGGGTCCACCGCACTGGATAACCAGCTGGGCATTTTGCTGCACAGACCACGGCTCCTGGAGAAAGGTATCAATGGCCTTGTTGAAACAGGCTTGGAGTATGTAGTTGACACCATCCAGCTGATCACGGTGCCTTAGGAGATTCTCAGCTGTCAGTGGTTCGTAAGAGGGCAGCAGGTTAGCCACGTACAACAGGGCATCCTTCATGATATTGAGGACACTGGTGGGCTTCCACAACTGCTTGGCTGTCACAGCAACCTCGTGGTCCGTGCCCATGGGGGAATACTCCGCTTTGTTCATGGCTAGCCACATCGTGGAGAGGAGAACAGCGAGCGCCACCACGACCACGAAGGTCAGCAGTTTGTTCATGAATCTCCAGAGCTGAGCTGTAAAACATGGGATGACGATGCTGAGAGCCCATTGCAAGACAGTGCTGAGGACAGAGGCCATGTTTCCTTTAAAAAGAAGGGAAATATCATCAGTGCTGGGGAGGGGTGGAATTCATTGGCGGTTTTTGTTTCCAGAATTTAAAATAAAATAAAAATAAAAAATTGTTATTTATACCCCGCCCATCTGGCGGGTTCCCCCAGCCACTCCGGGCAGCTTCCAACAGAATATTAAAATACAATAATCTATTAAACATTAAAAGCTTCCCTAAATAGGGCTGCCTTCAGATGTCTTTAAAAAAAAGGTAAAGGACCCCTGACAGTTAAGTCCAGTCACGAATGACTCTGGGGTTGCGGCGCTCATCTCGCTTTACTGGCCGAGGGAGCTGACATTTGTCCGCAGACAGTTTTTCCGGGTCATGTGCCAGCATGACTAAGCCGCTTCTGGTGAAACCAGAGCAGCGAACGGAAACGCCATTTACCTTCCCACCAGAGCAGTACCTATTTATCTACTTGCACGTTGATGTGCTTTCGAACTGCTAGGTTGGCAGGAGCTGGGACCGAGCAACAGGAGCTCACCCCATCGCGGGGATTTGAACCGCCGACCTTCCGATCAGCAAGCCCTAGGCTCAGTGGTTTAGACCACAGCACCACCAAATCAGGTTAAAGGTTCAGTATCTGGAGAACCACAGGTTCCCCACCTCTGGTGTCTAGGACTGCAGCCTTTGTCAACTGATCACCTGGGTTAATCCATCAAGCCAACCATAGATATACAGTGGAGCCTTGGTTCTCCAACGGCATAGTTGACGAACAAATTGGCTCCCGAACACTGAAAACCTAGAAGTGTTCCGGTTTTCGAACACCGAATGTCTGACACACCTTCCACTTGAGTGCAGGAAACTCCTGCAGCCAATCGGAAGCCACGCCTTGGTTTTCAAACTGTTTGGGGAGTTGAACGGACTTCCGGAACAGATTAAGTTTGAGAACCAAGGTTCCACTGTGCTTGAAAGGTGCCTTCACAATTAATTGGTCAGCCAATCCAAATCTATAGTTTTTAAATTTAAGAATACAGCTGGTGCCACCCATCATCTTAAAAGAGGCTTTCCCACCTCTGTGTGAGAGAGAAAATAAAGAGCATATTGATGGAAAGTATGCATGCTTGCATCATCTAACTGAAAACTTTGCTGTGCGCTCCCCCTTTTATCCTCCTGTGCAAAACTCAACAGATCTTGCAATGGTCCTAGAAAAGGGAGGCATGCAGGCATGTATGTCCCATTGCCTTAGGTGTGACATTCCTGATACTTTCTTACGCAAGACAGTGAGGGTAGGATTGCAGCCTCAGGTTGTGCACACACTCACCCGCTAGTGCCACAAAAAATTAGTTTTTCTCAATCCACTCATGTTCATCTCCAAAATGCTTTCAGTCCAGATTCATTCTAGATCCTGGCATGCACAACAGTGGGTGTGGATACTTAATTCTTATTAAGAAACAGTTAAAACAAGCACTTCTTCATGCAGAACCTAGTTAAGCTACAGAACTCCCTCCCACGGGAAGGAAGCGATGCTCACCAACTTAGATGGCTTTAAAAGCGGATCAGGCAAATTAATGGAGAAGGCTAGCTAGACTGTGGCAGAATGCGGCAGCTAGATGGGTGTCTGGGAGTGGCCACAGAGACCATATAACACCCGTCCTGAAAGACCTACATTGGCTCCCGGTACCTTTCCAAGCACAATTCAAAGTGTTGGTGCTGACCTTTAAAGCCCTAAATGGCCTCAGTCCAGTATACCTGAAGGAGCGTCTCCACCTCCATTGTTCTGCCCAGAAACTGAGGTCCAGCTCCGAGGGCCTTCTGGTGGTTCCCTCACTGCGAGAAGTAAGGTTACAGGGAACCAAGCAGAGGGCCTTCTTGGTGGTGGCATCCGCCCTGTGGAACACTCTCCCTTCAGATGTCAAAGAAACAAACAACTATCTGACTTTTTGAAGACATCTGAAGGTAGCCCTGTTTAGGGAAGTTTTTAATGTCTAATGTGTTGCATTTTTTAATGTGCTGTAATAATAATAATAATAAAAATTAAAAAAAACAACTTTTATTTGTTTCCCACCCTCTCTGGCCGAGACCAGGCTCAGGGTGGCTAACATCAAATATAAACATTGATATAAAATCAAACAATAATTAAACCACCTCTTAAAAACAAGTCAGGGTAAAATTAAAATCTGGATTAGATGGCTTTCCGCAGGCTTCCCAGAGTGGCTGGGGAAACCCAGCCAGATGAGCGAGGTATAAATAAATTAAAAATTGTTACCATTACAATAAGCCAAACTGTTTCCTGGAAGAGACCTGCTCCAGTTGCAGATTTCGGTTTCTATCTTGCACATGTCCTATCAATAAATCCTCCTCTGGTTCTTGCCAAACGAACCACTGCGTCCTTAACGTTACAAACCTGACGACTGAAATCCGGATAAGCAGCAGAGAGTCACCTGCACTTCCGTGTGGAATGCGATCTCGGGAAGAAATAAAAATCCCCTATGAAAAATTACACCTGCCTCCTCAGTGACTTACATATCGCACGCCGCCGTTTCTCCGTCTTCTCCTACAATGAGAGCAATCCTACTTTGTTAACTTCTCAGTTTCGGGTTCCTGCAATACACGTGACTCCACCTTGGCGCACGCCGCTGCCTCTAACAGCGCGCAACGAAGAGGTCCCAAAGTCGGTTTTCCCCTTACTCGGTTCAGGGGAAATAAAGAAAAAAAGCGTTTTAGTGTTCTCCCCGACTGACGCGATCGTGCCATTTCTCTCCCTTGCAAAATAAATAAAAAAATAAAAAAAGCATTTTACCTGCTTCGATTACTGCCTTTATAAACAAATATATTTTCTCCCCCGCCGCACACTTCGCACGCACTTTTGGATGTGCACCACACAGCAAATTTTATGGTAATTTCACCCCTATCCCCCTCCCCCCCCCGCTTAAAAATAATAGCGATTCTGTTGCGGTCCGAACTCATTCCTTCCACCAGGAGGCAGCAAGGAACAATAAGCAGCTTGGAAACCGAAAGTCGATCGTAGATGCACCGGGAAATCAGGGCGCTTCTGGAGCCGCCGCGCGCGCAAAACAAAACGGCCGCCCCTCGGGAAACCCCCTCAGCGCCCCCCCACTCCAAACGATCTGCTCCACATTCTTTCCTAGGTCACTCTGCTGAACGTCTGGATCGCCACGGATTTGCCTTGAAAGGTATGCGGGGTGAGGGGGCTGGCGGGGTGGATGGGGATTGGAGAGGAGCTGGGGGTGGCTGGCCAAAGTTTAGCCAGAGCTGAGTTCAGATGGCGAGCAATTCAGATTGCAGGGAAAGGGAGGCTTCCCCTCAAAGCGGCTTGCTCGGCAAGATCAAGAGATCCCTTCGCCCACCCCGCCTCCCCACCGGTGGATCGCTGGGAATCTGCCACTGAGGTCGCGGGAGGACAGCTTGAGTCCCGCCTGCAAAAGGACGGGAGGCAGCGGGAGGGGTTGGAAAGAAAATGTGGATCGGCGGCGCAAACACTTGACTCGGAAAACCAGCCTCCCATCCATCTGGATCCTGGAGGAACGAAGATCCGGCTCTGACACCTTAGTGGACTTTTCCATTTCTGTTTTGTGCTGTTCGGAGCGGGGGCCAATGTCGTTTCAGTAGGTGGCCCTTGGCTTAAAATGGTTGGAAAGTGTTGCTGCCTTGGCTTAAAATATTTGGAAACTGTTGCTGCCTTGGAGGTACTTAAGAAGCAGGAAGTGGCTCAGGATACGGCGCTCAAAAACAAGAGGGCAGGACAACAGATGCGTTGCTATTAGTCATAGGGAACCTCCAGTGTCAGGTGCAGTATATGCCGCCAGGTATTGACTAGGAAGTAAATAGCTCTCGCCTTCCTGCTGTGCGTCTGGGAAGCGTCTGCTTAGCCACACTGGAATGCAGGATGGCAGAGTGCGTTGGACTTTGGGCCGATGCAGCAGGGCTCTTAATAATGGTAACGTTAATAGCAACAGCACCAACTTCTTACTTTTATCAGCGCAGAACACCTAGCCAAGGAGGACCAAAATTGAGAAGATCCATAATTGGTGTAGGACTGTAAATTATTTGATGTGTTAATGTGAATTGAAGTCGTTAAAATTGCAGCTGCGGTACTGTATAAGGGTTTGTTATTCTGACTAGCGTGCATTGGAATTTATAAGTTTTTAGAGTGCAGAGTTAAAGTAAATCATCAATTCTAGCACGGAGGGCAACAAAAGAATATAATTTGGCATCTGAACAATCAGCATTATTAATCGTATTATAATTTGGTATTATATTTTGGTATGGGCAATGAGGCTTTGAGTTATTGTAATTGAAAACTAGGGACACGGGTGGCGCTGTGGGTTAAACCACAGAGCCTAGGGCTTGCCGATCAGAAGGTCGGCGGTTCGAATCCCCGCGATGGGGTGAGCTCCCATTGCTCGGTCCCTGCTCCTGCCAACCTAGGAGTTTGAAAGCACATCAAAGTGCAAGTAGATAAATAGGTACCACTCCGGCGGGAAGGTAAACGGTGTTTCCGTGCACTGATCTGGTTCGCCAGAAGCGGCTTAGTCATGCTGGCCACATGACCTGGAAGCTGTCTGCGGACAAACGCAGATGAGATGAGCGCCGCAACCCCAGAGTCGGCCACGACTGGACCTAATGGTCAGGAGTCCCTTTACCTTAATTGAAAACTAATAGAAATTATTACACACACACAAAAAGAAAATCCATAATGGAGAAAATCCATGGGGGGGGGGATTTTGACCTTGCACAAACAAATTTTGGCCCTGGACAGAACACCATAATTACGAAAGATTACCAAAGTCTGCCCCAGATTCTATTACTATGCTTCGGCATCAGTGCTGTGTATTTTGTAAGTGATTATAATGTTCTATAATTTCCCCCCAAGGTTTTTTTCTTTCTTCCTTTCTTTCTAAAAGCAAACAAAAACTGAAATGCAATGCAAAGGGTTTCCCTCTTCTGTGAAATTAGCAGTGTCTCACAGGGCAGAGGAAATGAAATGCTCTCACTTGTATGTGGGTGTCTTAAAGGTCAACGTGCTGTGTGTGTTAAGGCAAACTGACTGTGACATTCATTCTGATTTGTTTGCAGAGTTATGCAAACAACTTTCTGTTGTACTTTTCCCTTATCACAAGAAGCGAATCTTAGCTAGCCACTGACGGTTCATTGTAGACAATATTAGTATTAATCCAGTAATGGCCAAACTTGGCCCCCCAGCTGTTTTGGGACTACAATTCCCATCATCCCTGACCACTGGTCCTGTTAGCTAGGGATGATGGGAGCTGTAGTCCCAAAACAGCTGGAGGGCAGAGTTTGGCCATCACTGGATTAATCCAAATAGGCCAATGGTCTCAAGTTGGAAAAAGGCAGCTGTGCAGAAGAGGGGATTTCAACAAAAAGAGATTTTTTCACCTCTGGTCCAGCATCTTGTATTTACCGTGGTCAACCAGAGATACCCATAGTTTTAACTGCACTGCCTGAATCAGTGCTTTCTTTTCTCTGCCCTAAACCTTCCAACATACAGCTTCCTTGGAGTTCGAGAAACATTTCTCTTGAGTATTTGCTTGTCTCCAGAGCTCCTTGTGTGAATTAGGCCCCTTAAGTTGGTTCTGAAAACATTTAGCAGGGAGGTATCGTTGCAACATAGAATGGGGAGGAAATCCAGGGCTAGGTAGCAAAAGGAAGTGGTTAGGCCATATATAGAGCTGTGTGGGAATAAAGCTGAGAGGCTGGGCTGTGAGCGGGTGCCTGCATTTTGAGGATGCACATTTAAAACAAAGGAGGAGAGGAGGAGGAACCGAGATGGTTTGAAGAGAGGTAATGGCCATTTCAGACGACGACGGTGCAAGGATGAAAAGGAGCTAGCTAGAACCAAATTGGATAGGGTGAATTGTTGGTTCGCTGTCAGCCAAATACCGTGGCACTTTCAGGTGGAGAAAGTCAGGCCTGAAGTAGGGAGAGAGAGGACTCTCCTTAACTAAGGCTATAAAGGTGCAAACTGACGCTTTGTTGAGCAAACACCTGCTGGCCTGAGACCTAGTCCAAGATGGCTGCCAAGAGACGAGGTGAAGCAGAGGTTGGCGAGAGCAGGCCCAAAAGGTGTGTTTCCCTTCAGGCAGGTTTCACTGATAACTAGCACAAGGGGGTTACAAGATCAAGGAACAAAGAGCATTTTGGCCACTTTCTTTGAGTATAAACAGCATTTTGTTATTAATACCTTGCTGTCTTTCTCTGGGGAAAATGTTTCATTTTTAATCATTGCATTTTCCTATGGAAACTTAATGTTCTGCTCATTCTTCATTATTATTATTATTATTATTATTATTATTATTATTAATTTGATTTCTCACCTGACCCTTTGCAATAAAGTCCTGGGGGGGATTGCAACAATTTAAAATGCAATGCTTAAAACAGTTTAAAACACCCGGAGGTGTTGCTTCAGGATGCAAACACTGTGGAACGGGAATGATACAATGAAGGTGTTAGGGTCACACTTGTAGGGAGGGGATTCCACAATTTAGGGGCTGCCATTTGGGGCCTAAGTCATTTTATGGCGTTAATCACTAGTGCAATAGTGTTTAAATTGGCTACACACCAACACTTTATGTGATGCTTCTCTTTCGCCCTGGGAAAAATGGAAGTCAAAAGTCGGCTTCCTTACAGTCAAGCAGAAGGCATTATCAGAGTTCAATGGCAAAACCCAGCAAAAACATGGAGATGTAGTGCAGCTGAGGGGTATGGCCTGAGGAGAGTTCTGAGGGCCGTATAGAGAGGCCTGGAGGGCCGCATTTGGCCCAAGGACCTTTGGTTCCCCACCTGTGGACTAAACAAAAAGGAAGCAGGCTATTAGTTCTTGCTTCAGAGGTCGAAGCCAGGCAGCCCTAATTTTCCCCAACCTCTCACATAACAAATTTTGGATGGAATAAGGCCCTATTTATAACATAAACATTATTCAAGACAACACTGGCCCATTTTCTCTTTCTCCAAATATCCAGCCTAGAGCTGAGCTGGCTGCATGGCTCTCTAAATGAAAAAAAGGTGCCCTGTTTCATGCCATCTCCTCAGCTAACGTCTCAGATGCGGAACACATTGTCCCACAATAAGTGAAACTTGTTCAATGTCTCCTTATGTATTGCATTCTCTCCCCCTTCCTGCCAGGCCTCGATACGATCCTATGGCAGTTCAGCCACCGCCGGATTCCCAAAAGCAAGCCGCTGCCTATGCAGAAGAATATGATATCATCACCGAAGAAGACATCGAAGAGATTAGGGATGCACTTGAAGGAGGAAGAATGGCAGAAGCAGCGTCCAAAATATTGGAAAACCTGCAAGCTTTGGAGAATGCCCGGCTGGACATTGCAGTAACGGGAGAGTCTGGTGCTGGCAAGTCCTCGTTTGTCAACGCCATTCGAGGCCTAGGGGATGAAGACGAAGGATCTGCCGACACGGGGGTTGTGGAGACCACAAAGGAGCCCACTCCTTATTCACACCCCAAGCACCCCAACGTGACTGTGTGGGATCTTCCCGGAATCGGCACTCCAGATTTCCAGTCCAGCACTTACCTGGAACAGGTCAACTTCTCCCGCTATGACTTCTTTATTCTCATTGCCTCAGAGCGCTTCAAGTCCAACCATGCCCAGTTGGCGCAGGAAATCCAGCAGATGGGCAAATGCTTCTACTTTGTGCGCTCGAAGGTAGACGCAGATCTAGAGGCCACCAAAAAGCGCCGGCCAAAAGCCTACAACGAGGAGGCGATACTGAGGAAGATTCGAGAGAATTGCAAAGAGTGCCTTCAGGCCCAAGGAGTGGCTGCTCCCCAGGTCTTCCTCCTTTCCAGCTGGGAGCTAAACAAGTACGACTTCATACAGCTCGAGGAGACGCTGGAGAAGGAGCTGCCGAGCCACAAGAGACATGCCTTCCTCATGGCCCTGCCGAACATCTCTTTGTCCATCTTGCAGAAGAAGAAAGAGGCCTTGCAGAAGCAAATCTGGAAGCTGGCTACCATCTCATGCGGAATAGCAGCTGTGCCCATCCCAGGCCTCTCTGTAGCTTGCGATATAACTATCCTGGTTAAGTCTCTTTCGGAATACCGTCAGAACTTTGGCCTAGATGACGAATCCCTCGGCAAATTAGCTGAGAAGGTTGGCAAGAATGTGGAGGAGCTTAAAGAGGTGATCGAGTCACCATTGACCAAAGAAATCTCCAGGGACCTCGTGGTGAAGATGTTAACCAAAGCCGGTGGTGGGGCATTGATGCTGGTGGAGTACTTTGCCAGCACGATCCCTGTATTTGGCTCCGTGACAGCTGGAGGGATATCCTTTGGAACCACGTATTACATGCTTTACAGCTTCCTAAATGAGGTGGCAGGTGATGCTCAGCGTGTCCTCATCAAGGCCTTTGAGTCTGATGTTTGAAAGAGTTCTTTGGATCTCGTGTAGTGATCCATGATGGGTGCTTAGCTTCTAAATGGATGGAACAGCACCGAATCGAACAGAGCTCTGTCCTACAGTTCTCGAGGTTCTTTGGGGAAAGCTATGGAAGTTAAACTAGAATGAAGCTGGTTGAAACTTGTCAAGTAGACGTGAGCCATATGCATTTGACTGGAGGCCTTTTTGAATTGGCTTGCTTCCTTTAGTGAAAAACTGGATGATGAATGCTTAATTTTGTTTTAATGTTACCACTCTAGTGACTTTATAACGAAAGCCAAGATTGTGCTGTTTTATACCCAGTGAAGCTCCTCTGGCAACGTTCAGGGCTTAACTTAACAAAGAACTGGAATACAAATCAGTTCCCTTTTTACTAGTGGTTCAAGCCACAGATTGTGACAACCTGAATCTTTAGGCCTGTCTTGGTTTCCTTTCCTTTTTTCTTTTGAAATAATAAAATGTGTCTAACCTAAAGCATCTAGAGTGTTCAAGTTCCTTTGTTTGAAGCAGAAGATTTAAAACAAATGGCATGTTCTCATTCATAGGTAACTCTGACCCAGGTCCTGTTGCCCTCTATAAAAAACTTTTATCTGGCCAGCTCCAATCCCGTTAGCTATATTGGATCTCCAGGTTAACTTCTAGAGTCAGTATTTAAGCAACAGCCCATACTAAGGAGGGGAAAAAAACAAAGGCTGGGAGAAATTTTAATGGGATGGGGCACACGTTCTCCACAAGCCTTCTTGGAGCTGTAGGTAAGCCCAATAACATTTTGTTCAGATTTTAAAAATGCATTCTTTGGCAAATGAAATACTGAGTTTGGCTAATAACCCAAGGAAGTTTAACCAATTTGTTAAGCAAATCCTCTCTACTGATGACCCAGTGATACAAACTTTAAGACCATGATTCTGAGTACATGTGTTGCTTAACAAGCAAGACTAGTAAATTGTGGCTTTGGTTTGATAAACTGAATTCATACAAGACATGTTGGAGCTGCTTATTAGGAACCACAATCTAAATTTTCATGTTTCTTATAAATTCTGTTCTAATCAAACATGGTAAGGGTTTGTGTGTTTTTTTTTGGGGGGGGGGGGGAGATAAGACGACTTATGAAAACCAAGTACAGAAACCATGCAAGAATTCCAGGGGTGTCCGATCTTAATTGCTGTGATGTAGCTTTCCAGACAGCAGAATGTTTCATGTTTCCTGGGGCACTGTTCTGCCATCTAACCTTCTCCTGAGGCCGAAGCATGATGTGGTTATGTCAATGAAAGTCCTCTCCAACCACATCCATGAAGCATGACAGGAATCATGTCACAGATGAAAAGCTCTCAGGGATTTTTGGCTGTGGTACATGTACTTCACTTCTGCCAACCTATAAACAAAGCCAGTGACAGTCCGCAGAACAGGGAGGGCAATCGGGCTGTCATGACAACGGTAGGAAGCGATGGAGGGAAAAGCAGTGACGTGTCAGCGTCATTCCTGACAGTGGACGGCGCTTCAAAAGGCGTTTGCTGAAAAACATTCCCTGGAGGAAATATGCTGGCAAAGCAGAACCCAGCACAGTTGACTCCTGCATCCCACCCATCAGGTGATTGACAGGTGGGTGTGGTTTTGTGGATATTACTTTGTGGGTCAGATTACACCCAAAAGTGGCCCATGAACCAGAGATTTTCCACCCCTGTGCTAAAGAGATGTTTTGCCACCTCCAAGGTGGATTGGAGGAAATAAAAAATATTTTCAAGCCAACTTTCATTTTGCACAGGAGCCCATCACTCGAGAATCATGCCTTCTTATCTTTCTCTAGGTCAGGGTTTCCCAAACTTGGGTCTCCAGCTGTTTTTGGACTACAACTCCCATCATCCCTAGCTAGCAGGATCAGTGGTGATGGGAACTGTAGTCCAAAAACAGCTGGAAACCCAAGTTTGGGAAACCCTGCTCTAGGTTACGTCTTCTTATATCCCTTCTTCAGAGGGATGCAATTACAGACATTATTCTTTCAATAATTTTATAGGCCAGGCTATGCTCAACATACAGGCATCTGTGCATACCCACACTAGAGATACTGTTAACAATGGAGGCAGTACAGAGTTTTTTGGGAGGGAAAGCCACACACAACGTGAAACGGGACGAACAATTTATTAAACAAGAATGTCATATTCCCCAAAGAGAAGTTACTCTTAACTCACATTGCTGCAGGAACAAGAAAGCTAGGCTTGGATCGAGGAAAGGGGCAGAGACTTGAGGAGGGGGAGATGCGTCGGGGTCCACGTCCCTCAAAATGGAAGGTTATGAGCAACACACTCAACTACAGGGAAGTACTGTCTCAACATATACAAAGCAACAACTCTCGCTCCCCACTGACCTTTGCTCTGACCCACCACTGCAATTGCAGAGATATTATTTTTCCTGCTTAGAAGGGTAGGAGGAGGTTACTGGTGGTTCTGTCATAACTCCTACACTGGCTTCTGCTTTCTGGAGGGAGTTGCAGCCCATGAGAAGACATGCAGAGCTCTCCCGTCTTTGCATGTAGGTGGGAATCGGAGCCCTAAGAGACACGGAGCAAGACCCATGCTGGGCGGCAGGCAGTACGGTGGCCCAGTAGGGACACCACACAATCCTGTGTTTCTGCTCCTTGAAACTTGCATAGCATCACCGAAGGAGGGCTAGTGCCCACCCCCTACAGCTCCCTCTCTGGGAGACACACGTCGCTTTGTGCCTCTGGACGCCGGCTCAGATGCCCTGGCCCACCCAGCTTGGGGGGTGGGGGGAGCCTGGCTGCTGTTTGGCAGCTACCAATGCGAGGATGTCACGCTCAGGCCAGCAGGCGGCTGTACTCGGAGAGAGCAGAGGATTTCTTCACACCATCCCAGATGCGAGCTGCATAGTGGAACCTGCCCAGGAGAGGGAAAGGAACATGGCAGTCAGCTTTAGCCCAGAGGCAAACTGGGTCCTACTGAGTTACCTGCTCTGTTCCACAATAGCCTCACAATACCCATAATGTTATGGCAAGTTAATCTGCATACGTATATTATTTATTTCTACTTTCAATTGGCAGATACTCAGATATGTGTGTGTGTGTGTGTGTTTGTGTTAAATTTTTGGAAGCAAGTAACAAGGGAGAAGGAGCACACTGGAAAGATACAAAAACCCCAGAAAACCGAGGCATGCAAAGAAAGGAAGGAAGGAAGGAAGGAAGGAAGGAAGGAAGGAAGGAAGGAAGGAAGGAAGGAAAACAGGGTAGAGAATCCATGCCTGACATAGACAAAACGCAGGTTTTCAAGTTTTTGTCAGCCACATCCTATTTCTAAATTTCTGTGTGCAGGAGAGCTAGAAACTTGCTTTAATATACAAAATGTGCTCCTTCAAAGGCAGATTTTACATCTGAAATCCACTTGTGCAGTGGGCCTGCATGCAAAGGAAATTTGGCAGCCCTTTCTCTGGCATACCAGAACAGGAGAAGGGCAGGCTTTTCACTCCTACATAAGGGTGACTGGGGCCCCTCTAAAATGCACTGTGGCTCACAACGCTACCCAGCTGCCCGCAACTCCATTTACTATGGCAAATTTACCTCTTGCATCTCCTGAGGATGATCTATATAGTGCACAACAGACTGAGAGTATGCACACTCACAGGAGTGAGGCAGCTTTCATTATGCAGTGAAACTCACATTGTGTTTATAGTAGAGGCATTCCTGACTCTCACACCCCTAGGTTTGAAATCCTCTTAAATCACATGAAAAGGTTAAGATGGAGCCACTTCAAAGGACGAGGTACATCTTATACAGCAATTTTTGCTCTGTTCTGAGCGGAAGTCTTCAGAATAACATACCGGTACTTTTAGACATCACAAAATGTCCAGTATATGCATCTCAGAATTGCCAGTTAAAGAGTCTGATGCACAGGTTCCTATCTCTGTGAAAACAAACTTTTCTTGCTAATTGGGAGCAATTAGTAATTTACAACACGTTTAAGTTTATGGCTTTGTTAGAAGTGTGGTTTTACTGCTTGTGATAGGTGCTGGTTGTTTTGAGCTTTTATAACTTTGCAATAAGCTTAAGGTTTTGTGGTTTTGTGACAAGAAACATTGTTTTAAGAAAGAAAATATTGTTTTAAGATAAGAGAATGGGGACTAGAAGGCTGGTAATGTGATTCTGGTCTGTATCACCTTTCTTGGTGTGGACATCACAGAGATGCAAAATATGTCTTCCTCCCCTATGTAACAGGCTCAGCTGGGTGACCTTGGGTCGAGGGAATTATTAACAGGACGCTCAGATCTGGGGTCTGAACCCAGCCAAGACCGGGTGGTGCAAAAGGCACAGTATTTGTCACGCTTCCTGGAAGGCAGGCATCTGCCAGCACATAAAGCGATGACACATTAACTCGCTAAACTCAAAAGGTAACCTAGCACCATCAAAATTAAGCTTTATTGTGACATGAGCTTTTGAAAGCAGAAGCATACTTTGCCGATGGGGAAGCTGGAACGTTATTTAATTACATAAAATCATTAGCGGGGAGAGCGACTTGCCTGACGAGAACGGATGGCTGATCAGATGCTCAATGGGCCTTGCAACCCACCAAGTTAAGACCCCTCTTAAGTTATTCTCCTATGCTACTTCAACCACCAAAATCTCTCTCTCTCTCTCTCTCTCTCTTACCAGTTCTTTTCGGTCAGGATGGTGTGGGAGAGCTGAGGCCGGGACATAGACATAATCTGGCTCCGAAGCTTGGCAATCAAAGACTGGAAACTGGGGTGCCCCTTGTACCCAGGCAGGAGGGAGAAGAGAGGGCTGCTCCCAGGGGCTGCAAAGGAAAGGAAGACAGGCGGGTTACTCCATCCGTTGGGGCATCTGGAGCCTTCACCAGAATGTAAACAGCCCTTTTCCAAAAGGAATTGTAATGAAAGAGAGAGGAAAAAAAACCTATCAAATTATAAAAAAAACTGATCCTGCGAGGAAAAAGCAAGCAAGTGATTTGTTACCTGGTGTAAGTGAGGTGGCAGTTCAAGCCATGATGGGGCCATCACCGCATCTGGCTGGGTTGGAAGGGCAGGCAAATTGCTGCACTGGCCCGAAAAGCCAAGAGGTCCTGGGCTGGCTCAGCCCCTCATGGAACACCGTGTTTGGGGGCTTTCAGTGGATTACACTAAACTGGCACCAACTCCACAGGCACAAGCTGGATGGAGGGACACCTTCACACAATCCAAACCTGCCCCCAGCCCAGCACACTGGGGATGCCGGTTGCAGTGTTATTTGGAGCAGCAGTGGGAAATTCAGTGGATGGATTTTGCTCTGTGCTCCAGGGTTGCTGCAATTCCTCGTATCAGGGCAGAACTATACGCAATCCATGCAGAAACCTAAATCACTAATGCAACATAATTCTGCTATTTTGGCTAAACAGGGTAGGCAATGAAATGTGCTCTTAAAGCCTACCCTTCCTGCAGTTTCCCCACCCCAACTGTTCTTCTAGTAAAAGCCTATCTTCAACCCAGAGTAAAAGTAAAGGTAAAGGAACCCTGACAGTTAAGTCCAGTCGCAAATGACTCTGGGGTTGCAGTCCTCATCTCGCTTTAGAGGCCGAGGGAGCCGGCGTTTGTCCGCAGTCAGTTTTTCCAGGTCATGTGGCCAGTATGACTGAGCCGCTTCTGGTGAAACCAGAGCAGCGCACAGAAACGCAGTTTACCTTCCCGCTGGAGCGGGACCTATTTATCTACTTGCACTTTGATGTGCTTTTGAACTACTAGGTTGGCAGGAGCAGGGAACAAGCAACGGGAGCTCACCCCGTTGCAGGGATTTAAACCACTGACCTTCTGATCGGCAAGCCCTAGGCTCTGTGGTTTAGACCACAGAGCCACCCGCATCCCAAGTTACCCAGAGTAGATTTTTGGGCATTGAATTACAAGAGGATCTGTCCTGGAGTGTCAACACAAGGGGGCTTGTGAAGAAGGCGCAGCAGAGACTGTACTTTTTGAGAATACTAAGGAAAAACCATCTTCCGCAGAAACTGCTGCTTGCCTTCTATCACTGTGCCATTGAGAGCGTGCTCACTTATGGCTTATGTGTGTGGTACGGAAGCTGTACTACCCAGGACAGGATGGGGTTGTGCAGGGTTGTTAAGGCAGCAGAGAGCATTGTTGGCTGTCCACCTTAGAGCAGATTTATGCCACAAGGTGCCATAGGAAGGCACTGGACATAGTAAAAGATCCATCGCATCCTGGTCACTGTCTCTTCGAGCTCCTGCCGTCGGGATGGAGATACAGGACGATGAAGACAAGAACGAGCCGTCTTAAGAACAGCTTCTTCTCCAGAGCGATCTCGGCCCTGAATGGGAAGCCCGGACTTTGAAAGTCATCTAATCTCCCTTGCTGTATTATACTGTATTGTTTAATTAGTGTTTTTATGGAGCAGTCAAGTAATTTCGTTGTCCCCGAAGGGGGCAATGACAATAAAGATATTATTATTATTATTATTATTATTATTATTATTATTATTATGAGACCCACTGAAATTAATGGACCTAACATAGACATGATCAATTGCAATGGGTTTACTCTGAGTAAAAGTGGAATACCACCGCATCCCGTTAAGCTCTTTTTTTGAGAGAACTAACTTGGCAGATCGCTGGAAGGGAAGGATTCTGAGCGCACAAAAGAGCTAAGCCTGTTGCCATCCCCATCCCATCTTCCACCCAGGAGCCACCTGCAGCTAATTCATATGAAAAAGAAAATGGTAGGCAGGTGAAAGCATTTCTAAGGCTGATGTAGGACTGATGCTGTGCATTGCTTCTCTTTTTCAGTTTTGATTTAGTATTTGTATCTGCCTTTTCAAACAACAACGCTGTGCTCGAGGTGGCTCGCAGTAGCAATATAAAAAAAATCAGCAAACATTGCAATCACTGTAATCATATCTAAAGCATGGCAGTGTATAAATAAAGCAGAAAACGAGTTCAGCAAACAGTGCCATTCAATACAAACTCATAATGAATCAAAATACCAGAAATGGCTGCTGAGCACCAGCCCTGCTCTCTTGCTTGAGTCAATCAGCATGCATCCCTTACCTGCTCACATGGTGATTTAAATATTAAATGTGGATTCATTTATGTTGGGGACCAGTTTGAAGAGGAAGCTGCCCAGAGGCAGAAGGCAGTGGGGGCTTCAGCCCTTCTACCTGTTTAAATATCAAGCCAAAGGGCTGGAGACACAGCTCCAGCTACTCACCTGCCCTGGGCAGAGCATCATCCGAATCGCTGTCCATAAATGGAAGTAAGAACAGGTTGACCTCTGAGTCCAGGTAACTTTGAGGAAGGCCAGGAAATATGTTGCATTCCAGCATGGAGAGGGTGCCTGGTGGAAAGAAACAGTGCGGTTAAGCAGACGAACTGTCTTCAGATAACAGGAAATACGATTTTCTGGGTTTCCGGGGCTTAAGAGGTGGCAGCCAGGAAGTCATTGCTGCCTGCTGGCCGACTGGGTCAGCAACCTGTTGTATTTGGTATGCATGAGAAAGCCCAAGTCTCTACATCGCCTCCTTCGGCAGGCTTCATCTTCGAGCTATTTTAAGCTCCACAATCTGGCCTTTCAAATAGATTGGAAAAAGGCACATTACCCTTATATTTCAGGTGAGAGTGCATCATAATCTTGTCAATAACCAGGTGCATCTGCTTCAGGTTCCGGGGGCAGAAGTTCTCCCTCTTGGCTTTGTTCTGGAGAAAAACTAGGCACAGAGAGAGAGACGTTTACAGATGTCCTAAATGTGCCTGTCCCAATTGTTCAAATCTAAACAAGAATAAATAGGGCCATCCCCACCCTAAACCAGAACTTCATCCAATTGTGGCGCTCAAATGAAGAGGAGTTGTCTCTCCAGATTTCTGAATTGGCAGCTGTTAACCGCTGTGGGCGTTATTTTGCCATGTCTACAAGGACGCTGCATAAACACACAAGCTTGCAGCTTGGGGAACCTCAGCTGTGTTTCAAGAGAAGAGATGGGGAAACAAGGAAACGCCAACTAAGATGCCGTCGGTGGCCTCTTTCTGCTTTGCCCCTTGTTTTCACCATCCCATTCCTTCTCCGGCCCTTGGGTCTCTGCCTCTACCCCCCACCATCCTTTGCTTTCCACCCCACGGCCCACTCCAGATCCCAGGGCCAGCTCCAGGTGTCATGAGGCCCAGGAAAAAGAGCTCTCTGGTGGTCTCCCTCCTTTATTGGTGGGACATTGTCTGGTTGTGATCCAGGCAGCACCAAATGGCTGGAGGCCACTTAAATTTCCACAATGCCCTGAATTAGAGGTCTGGTGGAAAATCAGAACTGCTGCTATGCCTGGCCACCAGTTGCTGCTCTCATTGGGAGTACCCAGATGTAATTTTATCTTTCTTTAGGGAGGTCTTTTGAGCAGGTGTCGGCTGTAGGCCATCACAGGATCCGGCCAGATGCAATCACTCTTGGAGACAGGATACTGGGGTGAGGATCCAGCCCAATAAAGACGTGCTTATGCTGTTTCGTACCAATGTGCGGGTAGTATTCTGTGCCCTCATCCGAGCCAGAGGAGCCGCTGGATTCGTGACTGGGAGACGGGGTGGAGGGCTTTACCATCTCAGCTGTCTGCAAAAACCTGCAACAAAAAGCCAGCAGCGGTTGAAGACTAGGAATAATATTTTGCAATGAATAAGGAAGATGAAGCATCGTCTGAATAGACGTTGTCCCACCTCTGGTGGAGAATGGAAATACGGCAGGATCTTTCTGCTACCAGCCATTTTAAAATTTTTGCTGTTGCAAGGGAAACAAAGTGATACCAATTCTGAGCACACAAATAGCTGGAGCAGCTTTAACGATGGCAACAGAAGCATGAAGGTGAAAGAGGCATTTTTCTTTTTCTTTCATCCAGAGATACTGGGCTAGCTCCTACTGGTTGGCATTAAGATGGCCAGTTAGCACCCACAGAAACAGATACCCCTGTACTGTCTGAAATGGACCAAACCCAACCAGCCCATCGCTATCAGACATACACTCAGAACTTACAATACAAAACAAACATTTTTTCCTCTTGTCAAGAGCGCTTCAAAATGCATAGCGCAAAATACTGACTTTTCGGAAATACTGGGTTTTTCTCAAGGATTTTAAGTACCAACAAACAGGAGAGTCACCAAAAGAAAAAATCCATTCTCAAGACTGCGATTTTTTCCTCAAGATCAGCCCTAAAATTTAGCTTTTGAAATCTCTGGAATTTCAAATATACCCGCACAACTTCAGAGCTTAGGAAACAAAATGAGGACTTCCTAGTGCTTATCTGAAATCTATCAATTCCCTTAACTTACTGGTAACAGCATATATAAAGAACATGAGGTCCTATATTTTGTCTAGTAATCTCCAGTTAAAAGACACCCAAATCCAATGCCTAATGAAATCTTAGCGACTGAGTAAAATTCCCAGTGCCCAGAGGGTCATATCTTCAGCATCCGGTATAGATGGCACCTCTCTGCAGCTCCCAGATGCAAAAGAAATTATGCTTTATTTGTATTAAATTATAGAGGTAGCAAAATCACCACTTCTGGGAACAAGTTGCATGCTACCCAAATGTAGAATTCAGGTTCAGGTTTGAAGGGAAAGATTATGCCCAGCCCTCTTGCTTAGGCAGCAGAAAAATGAAGGGGCTTAACTCCTGACCCTGAGGCACTAGGGCAGGCTTCCTCAAACTCAGCCCTCCAGATGTTTGTGGCCTACAACTCCCATGATCCCTAGCTAGAAGGAGCAGTGGTTAGGGATGATGGGAATTGTAGTCTCAAAACATCTGGAGGGCCGTGTTTGAGGAAGCCCGGCCTAGGGCCTTTGGTTTGACTCTTCTGTTTCCTACAGCTGTGTGACTAGCATGTCTCACCTGTACAGGCTCAGATCAGTAAACCAGTCTTGTACCACGATGACCACATGGCAGACAGTGAAGAGGAAAGCAGCAATCTGGAGGGACTGGAAGGAAAGCAGATGTGAGTAGGAGACGGGTCAGGGCTTGGGATCTCAGGGTACAAGGTTTTGATTTGTGCATGCTCTCAAGAACACAGGCCAAAGGACACCTTTGCTCCTGTGCTGAGAGCACCATGCTTCAAAACCAGCCGCACTTTTGGTGGGAAACATCCTTTGGCATTATATGGGGTCAGACGAGTTTATTGAAGGGACAAGGCCAATGAAAAAAGAATTGAGGGCGAGTTATATTCTAAGGATTACAGAAAATAACAGAACTGAGCCAGGAAGCTGGCTTGAAAAGGGCAGGAATTCCCCATTTCTCCAGCTTTGTTTTCACTTATGCCTTAGCACTGTGAGGACCAAAGGGACAGGGGAGCTACCTGTCTCTATACGGAGGTTCACCCCCATCATCTGCCAGGTGAAGATTCTGCAGCTTATTCCCTAACATCCACATCCGCCACCATCACCCGACACATACAAATGGTCCCTACCTGCATCTCAACGTAGGTATGAGGCAGATTATACTCCGGAGGCAGCTTGCGGTCATTGTTGATCAAGTGATCTAGAATGGAGGGACTGAGAATGGGCTACAGAGAGGGAGAGGGAGAGAAAGGAAAAAACCTTTGGAGGGTTTTGTTCACCCTAATTTCTAACCTGAGGCTACCCTGTTGTCAGTCCTCATTTCTTAGCTAAAGCTAGTCCTTTCCTAGGACACTATGTTTTCCTACTGAACGATGTTAACTCCTTCTCAACAATCATGGATGAAACATTATATCCTGTGAATTGAGAACGTGACCAATTCATATTCTTACCTGTTTTGTCATTCTTCACTCACCTAGATGCTCAACAAATTTGGTACTCACATAGCTCCAATCTCTCCTTTCTTGTACCCCATCTAACAAACCCAGTGGATCACTTTCTGCTCTCCAGACTGGACTAGCTACTCTGTCCTGCTATCCCACACTCTGGTAACAGATGTCTTGTGGAAGAGAAGTGTTATAAACTGCCTTAAAGATTAGCTGCCTTGATTAAATAAGCTTCAATCTCACAACAAAAACAAACAGATCTTTCAACAAAGGTATTTGGGGCAAGGCAATGAAGGTCTGGCATTTAAACCCATCCAGGGTCTACTGAAAGTTGCATGGAGAATTCTCCAAAGATAGTCGGAGGCAATTGCAGAAAGATGACCAAAGCAGAGACCTGAGTGTCAAGGAAGATGATACGCTCCTGGGTGATGAAGAAGTCGATGCCACTGGTCTGGTTGCCCCCACGCTCCTTGATCTCCTGGCTCTGAGTGCGGAACACATAGGTTCTGGAAGAAAGGATTGGCAGGAAAGAGAAAGCAAAGTTGATAAATCTATATTGAATTCCACTTGTGGCAGTGAAGACTGATCACTGACTGGCTGAGCTGGTGCGAAGGCATGCAGTGTTCAATCATTCCTAGTGCTTAAAAGAAAAAAAGATGAGAAAATGTCTGCAGCCACACATGTCAGTGTGAGGGAAAGAAAAGCTGTCAGTTTAGCAGAGATTATAATCTTATTTAGATACTGGGGACAGGAACAGATTCATGAGGCTGTGTTTTAACTGTTTTTACTGTCGTGACTGTATATCACGTTGAGATGATTGCGTAGAAGGCAATGAATAAATTGATGACGACGGCGACACGGCAAGCTTAGGGCTGGAAAGAGATTCTGGGATGTAGAGAATCTAAGGGGCAGATATCTCAGAGACAAGGTGGTTGAAGGAAAGATTCTAAGTACACAAATGAGAAACAGATGAAGGAGTCTTAAGGGCAGAGGGGATAGGGGATAAAAACCATTAAGAGGAGGTGGAGGATGAATGTTACATATTGACTTGAATCGGTCAGTTATTTGGCTTAAGGCTTCAGCGTCAAATAATGTCTCCAGCCAATCAAAATCACAAGGCGATAATCTTCAAAGCTTTATTTTCAGCATGCGCAAGGTGCATTGCCCTGCATCTTCAGGCAACCCCACCCCCTAAACAGCTAAGAGGATCTCCCAACAGAGGAAGTCTCCCCCCCCCAACTACTTTCCTTATTCATTCTCTCAACTTCATCACCCAACCCTTTGCATGAAACAGCCTGACTCTGCAGTTGTGGTTAACGGTTCCCCTGAGCCAAGCCCCCAAATTACCTTTGATCCTCTTCAGGCTGGTTGGCGGACAGCAGTGACATCACCATGGATTTGCCTGTGCCCTGCAGTCCCAGCACCCCAACCACCAGCACATCCGTTTGGTCCAGGAGATACTAATGTGGGACAGAGGGGGGAAAACACTTGTAAAACATAACCAGCTAGGACAGAAATCACAGGAGTTTTAAAGAGAGGGATTATCTAGGTATTGTTACCATCGTTTCTCAGCGCGGAGAAATGTTCCCAGAGAAATAACCCATCCCCAATGCAGGCATACTTGATCACAGAACAAGTGCCGAGCAATTATAAAGTGGGATTACTGGGGGAGCGCAGGAAAGCTGCAGGAAGAGGAAGGGGGGCAGATGAAAAGATGGCCAGTAGGAAGCCCCTGGACTTTCACAGTACCTCAATGGCGCTGTCACACCAGTTCATTTGGTCGTCCACCAGCTTGATGCTGTGTTTCATCTTCTCCGGGGCTAACAGCTTGGCCTGGCCAACCACAGCTGGAATGGCAAGAGGGTCAGAGGTCAACAGGGGCCAGGTGAGAAGTCCCACATAAAGGTTAAGTGCATCATTATTTATTTAACTGATTAGTCGTTTAATGAAAAAATTAAAAAAAGGTTGCCAAACAGCTTACAAAAAAAGTGAAAAAGGCCTAATGGAACAAAACAACGCATTCCAGTGAAGTCATTCCAATAACCCATAAACAAAATACGGGCAGTGATCATTAACAGCTTTCAAAAGTCCCATTTACTCCCCATTAAATATTGCAGCTCTTTCTAGGCATTTCATAAGGTGAGTCTGACTTTCCCAAGTTCTGCTCTGCCCTACTTCTTGTTTGAACTTTCGCCAGACATTCCCATACAATTCCAAGTTCCCACCCCCCCAGTCACAGGGACTAGCACAGTGTTCCCCAAACTTTTTACACCTACGAACCACCCCACTGCCAGATTAAAAGTGAAGACACAGCACATACACCCAAGAGAGGATATGTGCAAGATTTCTCCATTGGTGCCTAGCACAATGTGTGGGACTTCCCATTTAACAGCACTTCGCAAAGGTTGGAGCTCCCTTTGCTCGGTAAGTACAGGGCCAGTATCAGGGACAGATATAACTGTGCATCTGCTGAGGCCCACAGTACCTGCTACCACCCTCCGGAGTTTCCTGGTCCTGCCACTCTTCCTCTTCCTATCACTGCTTGCTCAGTCACCCCCTTTCGAGTATGCAAGCAATGACAAGTGGCAACTCCTCTGGGCAAATGTGCAAAGCATGCAAGAGAGTGGGCAACAGTGACTTGGGAGGGGAGTGAACATGCTGCCCTGAGCCCCACCACCATCCTACAGCAATGCAAATGGAATGGACACCAAGTCAGAAATGGTGCAACTTTCTGAGTTGCTGGCGATTCCAGAGTGTCAGTCCATTGTTGTGCAAGGGCTTATCTAGGCATCTTAACTCAGGACTCAATCCTTTGCACGCTTACCTCAGATTAACCCCCAATGAACTCAATGGGACTTATAGTTTTGAACAGATGTGCATCGGATTGCGTTGTCACCCTCTCAGGTTGATGCCGGTGCCTTTATTTTGGGTGGCCACACAAAGTGCTGGATGTACAGTGGTACCTTGGTTCTCAAACGCCTTGGTACTCAAATGCCAAAAACCTGGAAGTAAGTTTTCCAGTTTCTGAACATTTTTCGGAAGCCGAACATCCAATGCGGCTGTCGGCTATTGTTCCCGGGGAGCCTGCACCAATCAGAAGCTGTGCCTTGGTTTTCAAACATTTCGGAAGTCAAACGGACTTCCGGAACGGATTAAGTTTGAGAACCAAGGTACCACTGTATTCAGTTATGTTGGCCAATTCACCAAAGCACACTTCACGAGGCCCGGTGACACAGTGGACTAGAATCTTACTCTTGAGATGCTTTGCATACCTGACTGGCAGGGGTGCTTCTTGGCACTCTGTCTCTCATGGGAGTTTATTACAAATCAGGGCCTTAGACTGGTTAATTTTACAGTGGTACCTTGGTTTATGAACTTAATCCGTTCCGGAAGTCCATTATTAAATCAAGGCGTTCTTAAACCAAGGCGTGCTTTCCCATAGCAGAGGGGACTCAATTTACAAATGGAACACACTTAACAGGAAGTTGAACATGTTCTGCCTTCAAGGCAAAGTTCACAAACCAAAACACCTACTTCCGGGTTTGCAGCATTCTTAATCCAAGTTGTTCATAAACTAAGCTGTTCTTAAACCAAGGTACCACTGTATTTGATGCAGCGTGTAGACAATGCATTGGGCCCTAATACTTCCTCCATGCCCCTTCTCGCCTAATCACAGCTGGCCTCTGCAGCACCCAAAGTTTTAGTCTGGAACAGGCCAATGAGGCTACACCTCCGGAAGTTGCCATCTCTCGTGACTTACGGTCCATGACGCTGCTGGGTGCAGTTGAGCCCATGCCCCGATTCTGGATCTGGTAGACTGGCTGCGTGGGGCGCTGGCCCTCCTTCTCCACCTTGGCAACAGCAGCGGGGGGCTGAGCGGACGTCTCCGTTGCCCCCGCGGAACCTTTGCCTTCCTCCCGCGACTTCATCAGCACAATGGGCTTCTCTATGGCTGGGGCGGCGGCAGGTGCTGGAGCAGGAGTGGGGGTTGGGGTCCCCTTGGACTGTGAGGACACAGAGGCTGAGGACACAGAGGCCGAAATCCAACATCTCTCTCGGCCAGAAACGGGAGCACAGCCTCATTGGCTCAAATGCAACACTGCCTCCTTCCCAGAGCTGGGCACATGACCCCCCCCGACCTCTGTGCTACCTAAAACAGCCGGGGTGGAAAAGAGGAGTCCCTTCTCTTGTGGGTGTCTACGCTCCAGATTCCTTGTTCCTCCACCTCACCCTATGTAACTTCTAAAAGGGAAATTCACACAGAGAAGATAAAATGAGAAGAGGAGGGAATCAATCTCTCTCTCTCTCTCTCTCTCTCTCTCTCTCTCTCTCTCTCTGTGTGTGTGTGTGTCTGTCTGTCTGTCTGTCTGAATCCCCAATCCCTTTTCAAACAGAGAGGTAAGGAAAGAAAGAATTGGCAGCTAAGAAGTCCACAGAATTCTCCACTTAAGGAAGTAGATCAGAGTACATAATTTTATATGTACCCCTCCTCTGCACAGTTCGCACCATGCTCAAGGTGACTGACAACATGGGGAAAATAATTGCGACGAACAAAAGTAACCAACAAATAAAACATTAAGAAACACAAAACTATTCCCGCATCACAAAATCTAAAATAAAGACACAAAAAACAACAGCAACAACAGCCCCCATCTACCCACCCACCGCCCTGTGATCTTTGGCTGAAGGGCAGCATACAATAAATGAAAAATAAATAAATGATAAGCTCAACAATAGCCCAGCCCTAGCTGCTAACCTCTAAGCTTTCTATTAAATATCAACTGTCGATGAGTGACAGTGTCAATAACTTCAGCTAAGCTTTGCATGGCAGGCCTGTTGCTCAGGAGCAAGCGAGAGCAGCCACAGGAGCTTACTGGCCTCTTCGGAGGGCAACCATGGGATCGAGCAGGGGACTAAGGCCCATCAGGCCACAGCATGCTGGCATTTTGTCTCCCAACCTACCCTTTCTGCAGGTGGCTTGGCCAGGATGATGGGTGTCTTCTGCATCACGGTTCCCACCGGCTCATCCACTGGGTCCTACAAGGAGTAGAACAGGGTCAACTTGGGGACCCACGTCGCTCCCTTACCTTATTCCCACCGCAGCCAAAGCGTGGAAATTACCCGCCGGTCTCGCTCGCGATCCCAGGGGACGTAGTCACGATCCCGGCCCGGCCCAGACAGGCTCTGGTGACCCAGTTCCTTGTCACGGTTCCAGCGGCGACGGCGCTCGTACAGCCCAGGCTGGCTGTGCCCCGATTCGGACATGTGGAAGCAGGACCTGGGAGGCGGAAAGACAAGTTAAGAAGCTGAATAAATAATAGTAATATCTGAGAAACAAACTTTAGTCTGAGTACATAAACAGCAATTGTCACCTGTTTCCGCAAGGATGCTAAGAGACACTCAAACAGAAGGTTTTGGGGAAGGGTCAGAAAGATGCAAGCATAGAGCAGAGAAATATAACAAAGGAAAAGGGCTCTGCCAAGGCCTCTCTTCCTATTTACATTGTGATCATGAGTCCTTTGCCTGGGGTCTCAGCTTGGGAGAACGTGGCTGAGGTGTAAAATATGTGTATAGAAGAAGGTGTCCTTCTCCAGATCAAGGGCGATACTGAGAAACCTTTGAGGGTTGGATTCAACTATACCTGCCGTACCTGAACAACCCTTCACTGGGTTGTTTCTTGGTCACGCTGGGGTGTGACTGAATGTTGAGAAGCAGCATGTGCAATGCCCACACACGCAGTGATTATTAAAAATGCTCCAAAAACCAACAGGGAGTGGGAATTGCTTTTTCCTCTGTAAACTATCAGTCATGAAAACCAGAAGACCAGAAGTACAACTTGGAATCGAATATTCTTCCCTTGCCTCTGAAAGTCCAGTCGACTGAGTTTCAACCACAAACCTACCCATCCATTTCCCAAGGCATAATCCATACCTCTTGAGATATAGGAATTTGGGCCATAATTCAAAGGCCTCAGGCCCTGAAACCTGCTCTAAGGTGGGCTCACAGCTCAGCAAGAGGATGCAGAGCAGCCTCAGGTTCCATCCATGTCAGAACTAATCAAACACGAAGGCAGGACTAGGAAAGACCCTACCTGAGGACTTAAGAACAACGGCTGCCACTCAGCGCTGGGCTGGATCATTTGCCTTCACCCATTGGGTGAGTTGCACCACTGTTGTTGCTTTTTAAAGGTGGTGTTTTGTTTTTTGTAAGGCTAGGACCCGAACCAATGAATTCAAGAAAAAAGATTCTGACTAAACATCAGAAAGAACTTTCTGACAGCAAAAGCTGTTTGACAGTGGAAGAATCTCCCTTGTTTTGATTTCAGAATTTTTCTTTGGCTTCACAAACCACTGGAAGCTTTGCTGAAGAGCGTCATATAAATGTTTGTAAATGTTCCTTGATCTTTAAAGAGCTGTGCTGTATACATTCCGATAGGCGCAACATTTTCTCCTCTGTACCTATCAAAATTCCCTCCTCCATGCAATTATTAAAAATATAAGGGCCCTGCTTGCACTTTAAGGTGACCAAGTGCAAGGAAGGGAGTGTTGAACCTGGCACTATGTTGCAGTTTGGGATCAAAAGTGGGACTTGGATCAGCAAATTACTTTAAGGTTACTGGCCTAGATTAAACACTCATCTGTCTCAATGGCTGCATCCAGATAGAATAAAGCTAAGCCATGAGTAAGCATGGCTGGAATAAACCTAGCCTCCCTCCCAGTGATAGCCACGAGAAGATCAGGAGTTTTTGCTTCTAGTTTTTGATTACCAGTTTTGGCTTCAGCATTACGTCCAAACTATGTTTAATCCTTCCCAACCTGATGCCCTCCAGATGTTCTGGACTACAACTCCCATGAGCACTGGGTGTGATGACAGTTGCAGCCTAAAATATGTAGAGGTCACTATGGTTTGCTGAAACTCAAGCTAGTTCCCTAAGCCGCAGTGTGAAGTGACTTTGTTTCAAACACACCATCGCTGAGCTTAACATGGACAATATGGCATGATGTGGATGATCAAAACATGAAGCATAAGCTTCTTTATGTCCACGCTGGGAGATAAACAAGGGGTATACCAGCCTGAGGGGAGGGGAGGCTTGTTATTGTCACAGTAAACCATGGTTGCTGTTGCTTTTTATTTTTGCAATGTCTGAACACAGCCAATGTAAAGCAGCTTTCCCGGATCTCGTTTCAAATGTGAGAAACCAACCCTGCGGTGCTCATTATAGCTGTGCATTAAGCACCTCAACAGGCAGCCGCAGAGGACAAGATGGAGATGAGTTAGCAACCTGGAGGAAGAGAAACGGATTTACAGTAGTCCGCTTAAAGTTTCCATGCAAATAAAGAGAAGCTTGTAGGGACAAAGAGCAAAGTAAACATGCCTTGCTTAAAAATAAATAAATAAGAGTACAAATGGAGCATGGGAGGCACATGAAAATGATAATGCTTCGGAGCATGTGCAGAGTGTCTCACAACTTATTAATTTAACCACCTCCATTTACAGGGAAAGTCTCCAGGTCTGAAGTCATGGCTTCTACCCAAGGTCTAACCATAGGTTGTTGTTCTGGGCGGGGGGTGGGGGTGGGCAAGCAAAGGGACTATATTAATTGGCGGAGGGATACACTCATATAATTCGGTTTTTAACGTCACTAATGCAGTATACAGCGGAGGGATATAGAGGAAAATAAGATCCAACAACCAGCGGATGGATACCGCAAACTCATTTTAACGTGAAGCGGAAGGATACTAAGGCAAAACCCGGAACTACCCACTCCGTCCCAGAGAAATACCTGAGCGGCAGGGCGGTAAAAGCCAGCAGCCCCGCTTACGCGGGAAAGAGATCCTCCGAGCGTCCCTTGAGGCAGAAGGTAGCCTTAGGCGGCGATAACACCTCGTTGAATGCCGGTTGGAACGCGGTCCTGCGAATCAGCGCATCTCGGAAGGTAGCAGGGTTGCGGACCTCATCGGCCACCGTTGCTTGAGCCAACGCGCATGCGCTGGGCGTCATTTCTCGCTCCGGGGACGGGTGAGCGCCGTTGGCTTTGGATTGACGCATGCTCAGTCTGCGGCAAGTGTGTGCATTGCAGCGCTGCTTTCGGAGCCTTTCGTTTGCCAACCAGCGTTGCGGAAGTAGTTTCATTTGTGCGCATGCGTCAGAACCGAATAACACGCGTAGATGGATCTCATTCCGGGGGCGGGGCGAGAAACCAGAGCGAGGCAAAAGGCCAGGCAGGGCGAATGGGGTAGGCGGGGCTTCCCACCTGGAATGGTAGTGGCGTGTAATGGTTGGAGCAGAAAATAATAATAATAATAATAATAATAATAATAATAATAATAATAATAATAATAGCAACACAAAACTTTCCCCCCAGCTATTAACTAGAACTTGCCAGAAGGGGAGTATTTTGGTGGTGTTAATAAATAAGATCATAAAAATAAGTAGAAGTGTGTAGCCAAAAAAACTAAAAACAACCCCTTGCTGCCTAATTCAATACAGCATTCAGTGCAATAAACTCGTTTACTCTGGAGTAGGGGGACTCACTGAGCTACAGGCTGCGTCAGGTCAATCGTGTCTTCAGTTTAAAAACTTTTTTTCTTCCTGCATTTGCCTGAATCCCCGTTTAAATCAATCTAAGCTAAATCCAAATCAAATGTGGAAATTCACAAAAGGCACACAAGCATCTCCTTGAGCCCCCTTTGGGGAGGGAAGGTGTCACAATACTACACTAGCAGCAAAAAACCGCTCCGGGAAGAAGAATTCTGTGGAGACTGAAAACAAGAGCAGCCAACTAGGATCCAGACTCGCAGCAGCCTTATCCACGTTAGGCTCGCTTTGTTCTCACACCCTTCCTTTCCCTCAATCCGAATGGACCACAGCTTCGTAAAGCCTGATCAGCCCTGCGGTTCCTTGAAAAACAAAAGACCGCCCCCGGAAGCCTTGCTCGGGCTCAGAGTTGGATTGGAATAGGTAATACCAGTCCTAAAAGGGTGCCTCGGAGTCTTTGACTCTGCCCCATCCAAGAAGCTTTGTTCACAGCATGAGACTCAGGTTTCGAGCCCCACGTTGGGCAAAAGATTCCTGCCTCGCAGCGGGTTGATCTTCGCGGTCCCTTCCAACTCTACAAGTACTTCCAGAGCATGTGCAGGGTGCCTTTCAGCTCCCACGGGCTTTGAAGCATCCTGACTTGGAGGGGGGGGTAAAGGTCCCCGGGACCACGAAGGGTGGTGAGTCCCAGGCGACCCTGCGGCGCCATTAAGCTGAGGGACGGAGCACGGGGCAGGGAGTTCCGCAGGTCACCCGAAAGCGCTTGGCTGGGAGGGTTAAGGGGAAAGGAATCGAAAGACTACAACTCCCAGCAGCCTCTGCGCCGTCGCCACCCCCACCTCCCCAGCAATCTCCGGGCTCGTTTCCGGCCGGTCGCCGTGCGCCTTGCAAAAGGGGAGGCGGCGGCCGCCGCAGTAGGAAGAGCAGCGGCCGCGGTGCAGAAGGTCGCGTGCGGCGGGCGCTCCCCGGAGCGCGGGCTCTTGCGGATGCCCCGGGGCGCCGCCCTCCGAGCACCATGCGGGAGGGTCTGCTGGGCTGGCCCGGAGCAGCGGCGAGGCCTGCGGGACACGCCTTGGTAAGGTCGAACTGGAGCAAAAGGAAGCAAGTTTGCAGCCCGGGGGGAAGGGGGCGCGCCCGCAGCCAGCAGGCGACCCGATCCCTGCAAGGCAGAGAAAAAATGCCTGCGGTTAGATGCTAGGCGGGGCTTGGAAGGGGAACTGGCCTGGATTCGCCCCTTCTGTATAAAACGCAGAAGAGGAATTGATTCGCAGCGGAGGCTGCTCGAATGGGGCGCTGCCCCACCGACTCCAGCCTGCCCCAGCTGCATGCCTTCCTACTTACTGCTAGTCCAAGGGGAATCACTGGCCGCCAGCTTCCTGCTCCTCCCCAGACTCAGAGTTGCACTCTCAGCAGGGAGGAGGAGGGGGACAAAGCTAGAGGATTAGTTGGCTCTGCCTGTCATTGAGTCTCATTCCACCCAGGGTGGGGGTTTCTGCCATTCATTCTGCTGGTCCCAGTGGAGCTAAAAGAGGGTTTCCGTTTTGTGTGGCATGCGCACTGCTTTATCAACTGATGGTGTGCTGTTATGTCCCACCCCCCCCCAAAAAAAACAACAGCTGCAGCACATGGCCAGGATCTCTGCACCATTACCGCAAGCAGGAGCCCATCTAGTGCTGCACACCTTCATACAGCTGTCCCAGCAGGAGCTAGGTGGTCCAGTGACCTCCCTCTGGTCTACAGTCTGGATTCAGTCTCCTCCTTGTTTTTGCAGAGTTACGCTTGTGAACTGCAGTTCCTGAGCTTTAATTGTGGGAATGGCAGCCAGATCTGCTGTTCAAGGCACGTAATCAGAACTCCTAGGTTAGGAACAGGAGCAGCTGCCTTCTAGTGAGTCAGGCCATTGGTCCAACTAGCTCCTGCTGCACTGGTGCTTCCTAAATATCTCCCCCCCCCCCCCCGCCCCTCCAACCACTTGAAAATTGCAGAGGGTCTTGGGGGACCGCTTAATGATTTTCCTGCTTGCTGTAGCAGTTGTAACATGCTGTGCCAGACGCCGCATGGTTTTTAATTGCATTTTAATGAGCCGTAGACCACCTGGAAGAAGCTTGTGGGCCACAGAGACCAGTGCCAGTCTACACTGGCAGTGACTTTCCAGGGTTCCAGGTGGGGGGGTCTCTCCCAGCCCTCCTTGGAGCTGCCGGGGATTGAACCTTCATGCAAATGCTCTACCAGTGAGCTGTGGCCCTTCCCTAAAATGTGCATGGCTCTGTTTCCATTTGAGTGCAAGGCATCCTTGGCCAACCTGAAGCTCCCTCCAGATGTTTTGTGCTACAACACCCATCTGATGGGACTGGGAGTTGTAGCCCAAAGCAATTGGAGGGGGCACCAAGTTTGTGAAGGCTGGCTTAAGGGCTAGCGCAGCAGGGAGACTGGGAGTCAGATACTGCAATGAGTTGTCAAGAAGCTGCTGCTGAATCTCTCAAAATGGCAACCTGGAATTGGTGGAGCTTGCATGTTTGCTTAGGAACAAAAGTTATATGGAAAAGGGGGAAGGTGCATTTTTTCTACAGCCCAATAATGCAGCTGCAACTGCTTGGTATGAGAGCTTGTGGCCTTGGCGGCATGGGGGGCTCTCTAGATCCAGGACTCCGGGGTCCCTCTTTCAGTCTTGCCCTATGGGCCCAACTGGAATTGATCAGCAGAGTCATCTTTTCTGTTCTCCTTTCCCCACTGTCCCAAGCTCAGCAGGTTGGCCCATTTTGTTGTCTGGGGTGCATCAGTTTCCCATATGACACGGCCCGCAGTTGTGAATTCTGATTTTTCAGGAGAAGGCGAGGATCGTTCAAGATGTTTCTCCTCATTTCAGGGCGCTATGGACTTGGCAGGGATGGATGTTGGAGCTGAAATTGAACTGACGGAAGATGGGTCTCTGGATGAACTGCCTCTGCACTTGGTATGCAACAGGGTCTCAGCTCTTCTCCCTGTGGTGTGGGGATATCCAAATTGCTTCGTCTTTATAGATCTGCACCAACACGTGGCTTATGAGGGTGGTATGAGAGGCAGAGGGTACCTGGGGTTCTGCACTCTTCTCTGTACTATCCCACTCACCCCAATCTTGCATTTTGTCTAAATTCTGTGTGTTTGCCAGCTGTTTACCTTACACTAACCCAGAAGGTTACATGGAGCATCAAGTATACAGTGGTACCTCTACTTACAAACACGATCCATTTCGGGGTGCCGTTTGCACCCTGAAAAATCTGTAAGTAGAGCGCTGCTACTGCATGTGTGCGAAACACAATAGAGCGCATGTGCGAAGTGTACAGATTGCTTCTGCGCATGCATGCGTGGCGAACCCAGAAGTAAACACTTCAGGGTTTGCCATGTTCGTAACCCGAAAAGCCACAACGTGAAGCAAACATTACACAAGGTATGACTGTACTATTAAAAATATTCTGCTTTTTAAATAATCCCCATTACCCTAAATTAAGCCTTGTTGCTTATAGTGGTGAAGAGCATGAGCAGCGAGCTGGCAGTCCTGTGATGCAGATCTTTGCCCCACAATGAACTTGAGCAGTAGCCTTAAATGCAAGTCACTGTCTTGTATCTTTTACATGGGGATAACTTGGGTTTGCTTTGCACAGTCATTCTTCTTAGGATTGTCAAGAATAAACCTTTGATTCGTTTGAGAAACAAGCATATCACTACTAAATATTGGGTTGAGTCCATTGTTGGCTTTGCTCAGAGTAGGCCCATTGAAAGTAATGGGCAGGACTAACTTATACCCATGGAAATTAATGCAACTAACTTTGGATACAGCTGGATTCAACCTATTTGTTTTTATCTTGGTCTCCTTCAGAAGTGTGTGCAGAGCAAGGCCGTAGTCCACTCTCAGGGGGAAATGGTTTATTGTATTTATTTACGTACATTGATACCCCACCTTTCTTCCATCGATGGAACTGAAGGTGGAATCCCTGTGGTTCCTTTAAGGTCGCCCATCCAGGCCCTGATACATCCCAGACCTGCTTAGCTTCAGCAAGGTGGTGGGCTAGTGTATCATTCAGGAATTGTTTGAACTAGGCAGTGTTCTCCGTCCCAAATCTTTTAGAGGTTAAATGGGGAACCTGTGGCCCTCCAGATGTTAGATTCCAAATCCCTGGCCTTTGCCCATAAGGGCTTCTGCAGACAGGAGCTGGGGTCCAACAGCATCTGGATGGCCACAGATGCATAGGATTGCAGTATAAATCCTGATACATAATCATACGCTCCATACAAACCTTTTGGCATTCTCTGGGCTTCAGCAGAAGCCTCACTTTCCCCCACGACTTACTAAAACTAGGCAGGAGAGCCCATGGGGTCAAGGTGTTTTTCTGCCAAGGATCTCAGACATAGGCTTGGGATTCTCACATTCATTTTCTAATCACATTCTGTTACTTGAAAACATGTTTGGTTTGGGTTAGTTCTTTCTCCTTTTTCTGCTTCTTTTACTTCTCTTTTTATAACTGGTTTGACTTTTTTTGGATGATTTTATTTTGATCTGTGATTTTGTTGTTGACCACTTGGGGATGTTGTTTTAGAACAGAAAAGCAAGTGACCCACAGCTGCCAGAAATCCCATCCGACAAAATTACTCTTGGTGTCCCAAGAGTCCGCCAAGCCTTGCATTTTGCAACCATAAGGCTAGAAACTTAAGAGAGAGAGTCCTGAGTAGATCGAGAAATGCTGAGTGGATTGAGAAATGCTCAATACTTGTCTTCTGTTCCCTTCCTCCTCCCACCATTCCAAATTTGGAATTGTGACGTGCGCACAAATGTGTCTGCAGCATGTGATGCTTAATGGTGTCTGGTGTGTTGTTGTTTTTTATTGAAAGTATTTCAATTATAAAGGAATAAAGTGATGGAGAAAAAAGGGGGAGAAGTGAGAGGAGGGAAAAAACAAAGATGTGTATAAGGGAAAATATATATACATGCAAAAATGCACTGTAATATACTCCCATGCATTCTTATACAGCAGGCATGTCCAAAGTCCATTTTGGGGGCCGAATCCGGCTCACTGGTCGGTTTAATCTGACCCCTATGGCAGTTTATTTCCTGGGGCAAAATCCTAAAAAAAAAAACCTTAACAACTTCAACCCTTAAAAAAGCTCAAAAACGTGTGGGTAAAATCCTAAACCTCAATCCTAAAAAAAGGATAACAACTTTAGCTGACCCTTTGGTCGGCCCTCATGGCCCTTCACTTCATCAAATCTGGCCCTCTTTGAAAGACGTTTGGACACCGTTATACAGGGTGAGTCCTTTAAAAAAGGCCCCATGGACACAGAGTACACATGTTCCACGGGGCCTCTTTTAAAAGACTCACCCTGTATAAATTGATGTAGTTTTTTTTATCCTAAGCATATGTAGATATTAATAGCCTGCTACGTTCTGTATCAACTCATTCTATTTATTTATTTTTTTGAAATATTTTTTATTAATTTTACAAAATAAATTTCACATCTACCACATTTAAATTTTTAAACCAAACAAGATTCTTCCAAATCTTACAACTTCCCTCCTCCCCTCTGTGGGCCCTTTATATGTCTAAATCAACTGCATATTATAGTTCTTCCACAATATGGCCCTCCAAAATATCCACCGTCTTTGTAACGTTGCAAGAGTTACTGAAAGCCTGCCAAAGAACTCAAATGATTACAGTGTTCTTTTAAATACAGTCTATATATGTCCCATTCCCTATTGAAGCTTTGATCCCCTGTATCAGCTCATTCCAAACAACGTCCTATTTTTCCAAACAAAGCCTACATCTGTAAGCAGGAATGGTGTCTGGTGTTAACATCTTCTCTTAACATCTCTCTTTCTCCTTCCACCACCAGGAAAATGCCAAGAACTGTCTCTCCTGGGAAACCCTGGATGCCTCCAGCAGCGATGACGACGGGGAGGCCTATTTCACCTTCTACCTCCCCACCCGGCGCCCGGCCCGGCCTGCTCAGCGCCTCCCAGCTCAGCGCCCGCCAGCCTCCCCCTCCGCCCGGTCTGCCGCTTGCGCAAAATGGATCCCTCCCTTGTACCCCTGCCCACTGCGCCCCAGCCTTCCCGCCACCCCTGGGAGCCCGGCGTTTGGCGCTTACCAGTGCCAGAAGTGCCTGCAGGTCTTCATGGAAGAGTGGCACTACGCCCAGCACCTCAAGGACCATGCCCAAGAGGAGCTGCAGAAGCCTGTGGCGCCACCACCCCGCGCACGCTCCCCGCCCCGCAAGCTGCGCTGCCTGGAGTGCGGCAAGCGGTTCCTGCACCCAGAGCACTTTGCCCGGCACACCAAGTGGCACCTGAAGCTGGTGCGGAAGGGCATCAAGGTCTGCCACAGGAAGGGGTGCAGGCGCTCCTCCTCTTCTTCCTCCTTCTCCACTTCCCCCGCCTCCCAAGCCGCCTATGTTTACAAGCCCGCCGAAACGCAGCTGGGAGCAAAAGGCGCGTCCGGCCTGCCGGCTGCGCAGGAGGCTCCGGGGCAGCTGAAGAGGCTCCAGGCGCCCCGGGCCCAGAAGGCGGGCAAGCGGAAGTCCTCCAAGCACCAGAGGAAGCTGCCGGCTGCCAGTGCTCCGCCCACCGAGGGCCTGCTCGGTCCCGCCCACCCGGGGCATTCGGTGGCCATCTTGGACGGGGACGTCGGCGTGGCCCTGCTGCAGCCGTGGCAGAAGCAGGAGGCCATCTTGGAAGGCCAGGTGGCGGGGGGCCTGTTCCAGCCGGCGGTCATGAACGCCGACAACCAGATCATCATCCTGGACGGCGACGAGGCGGAGGTGCAGGCCACCCTCTTCGACAGACAGGGGAACGTCAACGCCCTCCGGCCTCTTTTCCTCCGGGCCGAGGAGCAGGCGGCCATTTTGGACGCTCCGGTGAGCCTGAGCTCCCTTCAGTTGGGCGGAGTCAATAAGGACCAGGCCGCCCTCGCCGCCGGCTGGGTCTCCCAGAACCCTTGCACGCTCCTCCGGACTGTGCTGCTTCAGGCGGACGAGCAGGGGGCTGTCATGGACGGCCAAGCGGAGGCCAGCCCCATGCAGCAGGTGATCATCAAGACCTCGGAAGGTGCATCCACGCTGTATCTGGACCCGGACCCTCACCTTTCTTCTGTGGACTTGGCCACCCTCCACTTGGTCCCTTTGCACCAAGAGTCGCAGTTTATAACCGTCCCGTACGGGAACGCATTGACCTTGGACAGCACAGATCTGGCCTGCGACGGGAACGGGGCTTGGGAAGAGCCCCAGGCCGCCACCGTGCAGTTCTCGGGGTACGTGCCAAACCCGTGTCAACAAAACAAGCAGCCATCACCCCCGGCGACCGCCAGCCTTTCCCCCAAAGGCTCCGTGGTTGTCCGCCTGGTCCCCGGCACGTCCGGGGGGGACCACCCTGAGGTCTTGGACCTGGAATACGACATGGGTGGCGGCATCCCTGTGGCCTCTGAGCCGTGGGAGGCAAACGGGAGGGCTGGCCCAGAGGCCTACGGTGCCGAAGTGGTGGCGGCGGCAGAGGAGGACTTCATCGTGGTGGAAGTGGACCCTGACTCGAGGGGCCCCAAGATGGCGGCGGTGAGCCGCCCCCTCAGCAGCCACAGGCGGCGGGCCTCCAAGAGGAGAAGGGTTCGGAAGCCGGCCAGACGAAGGAGGACTGCGTGGGGCTTCCGGTGCCCCGATTGTGGGGCACGCTACAGCCGGGTATCCCAGCTCCGCGCCCACCAGAAGTGGCCCCGGCGCCGAGGGCGGGGCTTCCTGTGCGAATGCGGGACTTCCTTCCGTGGCCTGCTGCACCTCCTGAGGCACCAGCTGCAGCACCTGGAGGAAGCCCTCTTCATCTGCGCGGCCTGTGGGAAGTCCCTCAAAGGGCACACGGGCCTCGCCAGGCACGGCTCCTGCCACCCTCGCCCGGCCCACTTCAGCTGCCCGTGTGGAGCCAGCTTCCGGCGCCTGTCCCGCTACCTCTGGCACCACGTGAGGAACCAGCGGCCCGGCCTGCGGGTGTACACCCTCTCAGGTTTCCTCCCCTCGAGCTGAGCCAGGTGGGCTCGCTCAGTCAGGGCCCCAGGAATATCTGGAGGTCCTGTTGAGAGTGGACCCCCAGCCTTTCGCCCACCAGTCCCTTGGCGGTTTGCCTCGTATGTCTGGGGAACCGAAGACAAATGGCTGCTGCTTTCGGGGGAGCGTTAGTCTGACACGGTTTACTGGTTGTGAAGCTTAACTTGTTTCTGTTGGGATGTATTTCTTTTGTTTTGTTCCCCTCCCCCCATGTAATTATGACTGTGAAAATTAAAACAGCAAAAGATGCTGAGTCCATCACTCTTTGCTTACCTGCAGGGGGAGGCCTGTGTGGTAGCAGAAACCTGCGTTTCTTATGTGGGTTGTGTTCACAAGAGGTAGGCTGAGGTGTGTAGGCTGGGATTGTTCAGAAAGGCATGGGCTGCAGCGTGAGGCACAGAGTTACCTGGAGGGGCCAGCTCCCATCATCCCTGACCATTGGTTGGAGTAACCAGGGCTGATGGGAATTGGAGTCCAACAGCACCTGGGCGGGGAACACATCATATTGGCTGTCCTTGGTGTAGCAGCTCAGCAGTCTCAGAACACATTTGGGCTGACTTCAAAGGTGCCCCCAATGAAGCAATCAACAGCTTCTTTTCATATTGTAAGTTATTTTCAATACAGGTACCTAAACTAGGGATGGCAATGGTAGAGCTACTGTGGATCCAGCCCATTGCCATTTTCTGTATCCACATGAATGCAGATTTAATTACCGTAAATTTTGCTCCATAACACGCAGTTTTTTCCTCCTAGAAAGTAAGGGGAAATGTCTGTGCGTGTTATGGAGCGAATGCCTACAGATGGTGGGGGAATCTGCTGCAGCCGTGAGCAGTCCGTGGCTCGCTTTGAAACAGCAAAGCGGGTGTAAGCGGCTCCTGTCAGCTAGCGGAGCCGGGGAGGAGGGAGAGAAGCAGAGCGGGAGTTGGCTGCTTTAAAACAACCCCCGCTCTCTGTCCCTGCCTGCAGTTTTTTGCTGTCCGATTTTGGATTAGCCACTGTAGGGGCTGTGTGTGTGTGTGTGCTTGAGCTATCGTTCTCCTCCTCCTGCTTCCCCTTCACTCTCCCAGCGCCCCTGTGACTTTAGAATTGACACTCTGTGTGGTGTGAGGGCTCCTTCTCCTTCTCTTGCTTCCGTTCACTCCCCCAGTGCCCCTGCGACTTTAGGCCAGTTCTCTCTGTGTGTGTGTGTGTGTGTGTGTGTGTGTGTGTGTGTGTGTTTTGACCTCACTGCGCTTGTTGGGGGAGAGTGTTGGTCGCAATTTTTCTTGATTTGTCTCAGAGTGGTTACTATCGTGGTTTCCTTGCCGGGGAGGAGGGAGAGAAGCAGAGCCTGCTTGTTTTAAAGGAGCAAAGCCAGAGAGGAGCCTCTCCTGCATTATTAGCAGCATCCTTCTCCACACACCCCACGTGTGCTCCTTGTCCCTTGAGTGCTTTTCCTTCCCTCCCCACTTAAAACGTGGTTACAAAGCACGGATCCACATGGATCCTCAGGATTTTTGCACTGGGTCACCCCAAACTCACCGTTAGATCACATGTCTGTGGCCACAGCATGAACCACAAAAAACATACATCCACTGTTTCGTTTAGAATATTTTTTTCTTGTTTTCCTCCTCTAAAAACTACGTCCGTGTTATGGTCAGGTGCGTGTTATAGAGCGAAAAATACGGTAATCGTTTGATATGTAGTGACCTCTATTCCAGGGGAGTAAAGAACTCGGGTCTCTTCGTTGGAAGTGGCTGGTGAGATGCAAACCCCTCTGCTTAAAACTGCTGCCTCGGTGTGTTTTGGGATGGCACCCCAGGGGTGGGAGAGGAGGACAAAAAGTGGTCCTGATGTTCCTTCCTTGGGTCTGGTGTGCAGCCATCATTTAGCAACAGGAATAATGGCCTTTGTTCATTTTTATTTGAACCATTTATATACCGCTTTTAGTTAAACAAAACTCTTAAGCGGTTTACAACATAGGTTAAAACATCTTAAATAAACAGCAGATACCAAAACAAAAAAGGAGAGCATTTCTACGTTCTATAAAACGTAACTAAGTAGAGCATCCTCATCAGCTGCAAAAAAATGCAAGGAAAATCCATAGTAAAGGACTAATTCCAAGCATCCTCTAAAGATCAGGAAGCAAAATAATTAAAAATGAGCTAAGAAGTATAAATTTCGCCTTTTTTATAAAAAAAAAACAAATCTGATTCACAATGAAGCAAAAGAAAATCAACTCATTCTTCCCCACCACCATACATCAATCAGTCATCCCGTTAAATGTATCAGTGCCCAGCTCCCTATTCAGCAATTTGCACAACTTAATCTGATTACAGCTAAAAATACAGAGACTGTTCAGTTTCGCTCACACACACACCTTGCATGGTCAGCACACATCAATGCTCCAATGCACTCAAATTTACTATTCTAGCACGCCCTCCAATCACACTCCACAATCGCTGCCATAATTCAGTCTCTCATCCTCGCATGTCTGTGCTATGAGAGCCAGACAAATGTCAAGTACTGACAAGCAAGCAGTAATATAGACACCCCCCCCAGGTGAGCATTCACACCAAACGTTCCCCTTGCCTCTCACTGGGGAAGCAGCAGGTTCTCACGAGAGGTGATAGAAACCACTTTCTAACAGACTGGGCAAAGGCACTTCGTCTATCCCTTCCTCCCCTCTAACGAAAAAAGGAGAGAAGAAAATACTATAAAGGAGAGTGCCGCCTATACATACACCGCCGGCTTCCCTCATCTCTCACCTGAGACACCAAAAGCAATCCAAATATCAAGTTCTCTCCTTAGGGGAGAGGTAGGAATCTGTACCTCCAGTTTTATGTGCTTCACAAACTTCTGCAGAAAGGAAGGAGACGACGGCAGTCGGCTCCCCACAAAAGTATGGCTTCTAAAAGCTGATCCCCTAAGAAAGTAAGAAAAGCCTGCTGTGGTTCAAGCCCATCTAGACAAGCATCCTGTTCTCCTGGTGGCCAGCCAGATACCTGTGGGAAGCCCAAAACCAGGACCCGAGTGCAAATTGTAATTCTCCTGTCCGGACACCTTGGAAAAAGAAAGCATGCTTCTCTGCATTTCAGTGTTGACCTGAAGGCTGAGAGCTAAGCAGCACTTTCCCCACCAGATGTTGACTTCCAAAGTTTCCCCTCTGGCCAGACAAAGGATGCTCAGTGGCTGATTACCTAGGTTTCCCCACACTTAAGAGACTTCTGCAACCTCTCACTGAACAGCTAACCTAAGCAGCCCTTTGAGAACTTCACTCTTGGTCTCAGGTTGGACCACCGTGTCCATCCAACCTTCTTTCGTCTATTTTGCCTGCCTTCCAAGGTCCATGACACAAACAAGGCCTCTGTGCCCTCTAACATAACTTTTTAAACGTACTGAAGCTGGGAGCCTTAGGGTATTCTAGTCTAAAACGATGGCTCTTGCTTGTCTCTGGAGCTCCTGATCGGGGTCTCCTTGCCAGCAGTTGTGTTTCTGCAGTGTTGTCTTAAGGCACATTTGTTCCAGATGCATAGTAAATGTCAAGAGCAGGCTGGCAAGTAGCCTGCTTAGCCCTAGCTTATGTTAAGACACTGGCGTAGCATCAACCGCCTTAAATGATAAACCCACCCCCGGTACAGACACACACAATCTTCCTCGCCTGCAGCTACTGTTGTTACTCTCTAGGTGACCAAAAACATGATTATATGCAAGCCTGAACTTCGAGGGTGTGGGGTCCTCCCCCACCCATCTCAGGAGATCCTGTGCAGCCAGTTAGCAATTGCTTCCTGAAAATTGCATTTCTGCCCAGGATGGACAAACTGTCTTTTGCCAAAGGGCAAGGACTTTGCACAGTTTTCAAGCACACTTATTCCTGTATCTTGTCCTCTTGGTTCCCCCGCCCACAGCTCAGAAGCCTGCCAGAGGAGTGGATGTCCTGTCTTTTGATTTTGCATCCAGAGTCCCTCTTGCAAGACACAACAAAAATCCATTCAGAGGTTCGAGAAGTCTTTCCCGCGGAGATCTCGCTCCTTTTCTTTTGTCTGTTGATGCGGTGGGTCGGCTTTTCAAAATGCCTGTAGTGGTTCTCCTCCACCACAAGGTGGCGGTGTAGTCCCGTGTGTTCCTGACACACTGCCTGATGCCCATGAAGAAAGGCAGGAGGAGTTTAAAAGTTCTGTCTATGGAGGCTTCAGTGGGATGATCAAAACCATCTCTTTAGCCACCTGGAAGGTAAAGGAGAACAAAGGTCACAGTGGCACTAATATTGGAGGAACAGATAGAATCATAGAATTGTAGAGTTGGGAGGGATCTAGTCCAACCTCCTGCAATGCAGGAATTTTCACTAAAGCATCCCTGGGGGGTGGCCATCCAATCTCTGCTTTAAAAAACCTGCAATGAAGGAGGTAAAGGTAAAGGGATCACTGACCGTTAGGACCAGTCATCACTGACTCTGGGGTTGCGGCGCTCATCTCACTTTACTGGCAGAGGGAGCTGGCGTATAGCTTCCAAGTCATGTGACCAGCATGACTGAGCCGCTTCTGGCAAACCAGAGCAGCGCATGGAAATGCCATTTACCTTCCCGCCGGAGCGGTACCTATTTATCTACTTGCACTGACTGCTTTCGAACTGCTAGGTTGGCAGGAGCAGGGACTGAGCAACGGGAGCTTACCCCATCGCGGGGATTCGAACCACTGACCTTCTGATCAGCAAGCCCTAGGCTCTGTGGTTTAACCCACAGCACCACCTGCGTCCCATGAAGGAGGAGGATTATATTGAAACTAGACCCCAGAAAGCTAGCAAACAAGTTTCCCCTCCCTTTTGGGGGCTGGGGGGAGAGACAACAAATCCCATCCGTCTCAGCCAGTGATGGTAATGGTTCAGAATGATGGGAGTTGTAGTCCAGGGGCGTTGGGAAGGTCAGAGGTCTCGCCACTCCTGCTTTTAGAGCCCAGAGCGTAGGGTAGAGATCCCAGCATGTCTCTCAAGTTCTAGGCTCCAGAGGGAAGAACAGAAAGACATAATTCCCGGGGAGAACTTGCTAGTATATTCAAATTGGCCAAACAGATTCCGATTGCAGAATTTGGGTGTTTTCGAGTTGCAGAATCTTGTGTTGCGAAGAGGGTTTTTGTCGCAGAGTTCTAGGTGCCGCACCTACCAAACTGCAGTTGGCGTTCAGAGCGCCCGCTGTTCCTGCCGCTGCTTGGAGTCCACAAGTCCCGAGAGAAGCCTCGTCATCTCGTCCAGTTTCCTGTCCAGGGACTCGATCCGCTTCTCCAGCTCCCGGTGGGAGCTACTGAGGCTGGAGCTGAGGTCGCACATGATCATCTGCATCTGCAGCAGAGGAAGAACAGGACACGGCTGTCAACAGTTCAGCTTTTGCTCAAGTTACTTCCCGGGACTGGCCCACAGGTGGCGCTCTTGTCCTCAGGGATGGGGGGAAAGTGACAAGTGGTGTCCTGCAGGGTTCTGACTTGGATGAAGGAAGTGAGGGGATGCTCATCTAATTTGCAGGTGACACCAAACTGGGAGGGGTAGCTTATGGCGCAGAAGACCGAATTGGGATCCAATACGACCTTAACAGATTAGAGAACTGGGCCAAAACTAACAAAATAGGGACAAATTGTAAGGTTCTGCACTTAGGCAGGAAGAACCAGCTGCAGAAATATAAGATGGGGGAGGCACAAATCGCTTTATTCCAAGCCTGCTATTACATTATATTTTTTATATATAATATATTCACACTGATATTATTATTTAATTTGTATGCTGCCCTTCATCTGTAGATATCAGGGCAGTCCAGTACCAGATCTAGCTAAAACTTCTTATTTAGCCTTTTGGATGACATCAAGTCCATCAGTTTAGTCAACCTAGCCTACCTCACAAGGTTGTTATGAGGATCAATGGGGAGGGGTGGTGGAGAAACTCAATGTGCTGCCCTGAGCCCACTCAGAGAATGGCAGGAAAAATAATAATCTCAACAACAAAAGCAGCAGCAATGCTTATATTTGGAATAATTTACTTTCCCCCAGACACAAAATACAGTGAACTTTTGTGAACTTTTTTCAGAATCCAAACGCGCTCCGTTTTGAGTGCCACACTTCTGTTTTGAGTGTTCCGCTGAGGTCTGTCTATTTTTGCTATTTATTTTGTGTTTTTCTTTTTGCGGCTTTTTTGTTTTATTTTTGTGACTGTGTGGAACCCAGTTCAGCTACTGATTGATTGATTGATTGATTGATTGTGTGACTGGAGTACATTGTTTATTGCTTGTTTATTGTAAAATTCATGTTAAATTGCTGTTTTAGGGGTTGTTTTTAAAAGTCTGGAACGGATTAATCCATTTTGCACAACTTTCTATGGGAAAGTGCGCCTTAGTTTTGGAACGCTTTGGTTTTGGAACAGACTTCCGGAACAGATTAAGTTTGAGAACCAAGGTACCCCTTTACTGTCATAGAAGCTACACCTTCAGGAACTTATCAGTGGCCTTTTTGCAAGTATTTGCTAATGCTTATTATATTGGAAACACACTGCGCTTAAAGGCATTGCATTGCCTTAGATTAATAGAACCACAGAATTGCAGGGTTGGAAGGGTCCTTGACCCCCTTTGATGCCAGAATTCTGCCCACAGCAGTTCCTGGGTGGGCTCAAACTGCCAGCCTTCTGGTTAACAGCCAGATGCACTAGTCCGTTGCACCACAGGAGAGTCGACAGAGGATGCATACATGCTGCGCATGTAAAGCATGTTCCCCACACCACAGCCCAAAGAAGCCTGGGAACTGTAGCTCTGTAAAGGGTAAACTGCAATTTCCCAGGATACATTTATTGGGGAGCAATACGCTTTAAACTTGTGTGTACACAGCCTCTTATCGACCGGGCAACAATGTCCCCGGCACACAACTCGCCTTAGAGACATCCATCATGGCATTCACTTGATCTCGGATCTTCCTGTGCTTCATCCTCACGTGTCGGAACCTACGAGGAGAACAGAGAAGTTATTTCCCCTCCTGGGCTTTCGCCAATGTGCTTCCTTTCCAAATTGCAATGGAGAGAAGAGTTTTAACAGTTAAAACGTATGCAGCAGCCGTGACCCGCCGGTGCACTTTCCTCAGGAAACCCTGATCACTGGCTGCGAGCGCTCGCTATAATTTCTAGCGAAATGTACAACATGCTCCCAGGCCCATCTGCGAGGGGCTCAGAGCCCTTGCACGCAGGGCGGACGACGGGTAACAAATCTAACCGGCCCTTGTCGCCGCCGCCTTCCATCTCAAATCGAATGACCGGTTCAATTCGAAATCCTCGCTTGACTAGGAATATTTATGCACAAAAAATGGATGGAAGAAGAAGTTCCAACCAAAGAAAAACGAATAAGCAAGGTGATGTAGAATTAGGCAAAGTTAACAGCAAAAATAAGAGGACTTAATGAGGATAGTTTTGAAGAAGAAGAAGAAGAAGGAGACGGAGAAGGAGAAGGAGAAGAGGAGGAGGAGGAGTTTGGATTTGATATCCTGCTTTATCACTACCCTAAGGAGTCTTAAAGCAGCCAACAATCTCCTTTCTCTTCCTCCCCCACAACAAACACTCTGTGAGGTGAGTGAGGCTGAGAGACTTCAGAGAAGTGTGACTAGCCCAAGGTCACCCAGCAGCTGCATGTGGAGGAGCGGGGAATCAAACCCCGTTCACCAGATTACGAGTCCACTCCTCTTAACCACTACACCACACTGGCTCTAATCCCAGGGCTCTGAGCCTTCTTTCCCTGGGCATTGGCCTGATGGTTTCTCCCACCATTCCTTGGCACCCAAGCAGTCCAAGACTTAGAAAGGGGGAAACTGGCAGAGCAGGACCAGGGCAGTGCAGTCCTCTGCCCTGGAAGGTGCCATGCCCAGCCTTCTCCCCCCCCCCGACTTGGCACTACGCCTGAGCACCCCATGACCTGGGAGCGATTGACTTACATATGGATGGCTGCCAGCAGCCTTCGGTGATGTTTGCGTGTCCTTAGGCCATCCTTCCTCTTGGTGTGTTTGTGCAGCATCCAAGCCTCCTGCAGCACGTTGGCGGCCGACCACTTCATCTAGAGGTTGGTGCAAAAAAATGGAGAGAAAAGGGAGAGACGTGACGGCTCGCCGAAGCTCAGTTTCCCTTCTCTGTCGCTAGGAACATAAGGAGCTGCCTTAGATGAAGTCAGAGCACAGGCCCAACAGCTCAGGGCTTCTCTCGCCCTGACGGACAGAGGCTGTCTGGAGTTTCAGCCAAGGAGACATTAATTAGAGATGCCAAGGATTTAGACTTTTCACATGCAAAGCACGAGCTCGACCACTGATCTATGCTCCTTTTGCAGAAAGTTTTTGATGGTCTGCAACTGGACTGGGGAACTTTTGGCCCTGTGGACGTCACTGGGAGACAACCTGGGCAAGGAGGCTTTGCCAGCCCTACCAGGAAATACTGGGGATTTGAACCTGGAACTTTTGGCAAGTGAAGGAGAGTCTGCCACTGAGCTGCAACCCTTCCCTGCAGTGCCAATTCATGACCCATCAAGCGGAAGAAGGAGGAAGACTGACAACTGCATTGGCCTTTGATTTTGCCGGCTAGGACAGGACATCTGTCAAAAGTGTTGTGAAAGCGTTGGGGGGGGGGGAGGCCAGGGAGGAGGAAACCCACAAGGAAGTCTTGATTTGCATGTGTGCCTACACACGCCCTGAGATAACAGGGCAGAGAGCCCAGGAACAGCGGTTATTGTTTACTGCAGGGGGTTCTTAAACCGTGGTCCACAGGGCACATTAAAATGGCACCTGCCAAGGCCAGGACTAGCCGCCTGAGAAACAGTTTCTACACAAATGCAATTCTGGTTCTAAACACAGCATAAGGGGTCTCTATAGTATAGTGTATTTTAAAATGGGGTTTCAGAGTTTTTAGGGGTTTTTGAATGCTTTACGTAGTTTTTCAATTTCATTGTTCTGCATGGGACAATGACAATAAAGATATCGTATATCGTATATATTGAACAACAGAGCCAGGCGTGTTTCAAGTTTTTGCCCCTTGCTGGAAGAGCTAACCACACAAAAACATGCCCCTTGTATTTGCATATTAACATTCAAATAGGGGAGCCTTTCAGCTCTTCTGCAGGGCAAAATGCTGCAGCAGAAACCCCTGTAGAGTTTCAGTTTGGAAGGGCTGCCCGACAGGGAAGGAAATAGCGAGGAGTAGATCTGCAGTTCATCAGTGTAGAAGTATTGGACGTATGAAACTGCTTCCTCCAAAGTCAAGCCAAAGTCCCAAACACCTCATTATTGTAGACACCAGGGATGCGGCGCTCCAGGCCTTTCTCTCTGGCCCTTAAGACTCTCCCTCGGCTACACACTTTTCTCTCATGTGCACCCCTCCCGATCCTCTTGGGGTACCATTGCCTGGCTCTGAGTATTTTTGTTCCTTCAACTGTGATAATTAAGGCTGTGCGCAGGCCCCTGACCCGACCAGAAGCCCAAATGTGGGGGCCCCAGATCAAGCTGACCTGGGAACCCACCTGACCCATATCCAGCCCCCCCCCCCCCAAAAAAAAACTGAGCCAGAGCCTGCAAACTTGCAAAGCAGGAACACGCTTTGTGGAAAACACAATGGTAGCATTTCACTAAAAATTGTAGCCAACAAAGATACGCAACTCTGGAAGGAGGAAGGTCTGATGTAATACCCGAAAACCTTCCTGTGACCAGGAAGCCCTGTCTTCTGTTAATTCCTGACTTCTGGTGAATGATGACAAGAAAGAGGATGTTTCGAAATGAAAACAGAAGAGGCATTAAGGAAACTCAAAAGCTACACTTCCCACATTAATCTTGTTGAAATTGATTGATCCGAAAAGTCAGGGGGTGGGCAACGTGCATGTGACGCTCTTGGCATAATTTCAAAAATCCTCTGCAAACAATTAATTCAGATGTCTGGCGAGAGTAAACTATTCCTTTCCTGGCAGCCCACTGGGGGGCAGGGGGAGGAAGTGAGGGGAGGGAGAGGGAGAGAGTGAACGGGTGGCAGAAAAAAGAGAAAAGGTAGCAGAGAGATAAAAAAGAGTGGCACCACCCACTGTTAATATGCAGGCTCCAAAATATTATTCCCCAAGGGACTGCAGCCCTTGATGGACTAAAGTTACCCACACCAGGTGCAGGTAATGGGAGCTATTCTCCTCTGAGGAAAGGCTGACACATCTGGTACTTTTTAGTTGAGAGAGAAGGTGAGTAAGAAGTGTCAAGCTCAACAACTTTGGGGTTTGTTCAAAATAAGCTCAACAACTCATTTTGGGGTGTCTTGGCTTTTAGTTTTTGAAATATGGCAACCCTGCTTTTCCAGGGACTGTCCTGGATTTACAGAAGCTGTTCCAGTCTCTGATTTGATCCCAGAATGTCCCTCTTTTTCTTAGGACGTTGTCAGGAACCAGACTGAAGGGTATTGCTCTGAGGAAGAATGGTGGACACCCCCCTCTCCCTCTGCTCAAGGGCCTGATCCTGAAGCTCCTCTGGAGCAGGAGGATAGTATCGACCTAGAGCAACGGTTTGCAGAAGGACACATTTCGGGAACTGACTGTTGGGCTGAGCTGGGAGAAGAGCAACCAAGGGGAGAGGAACGGGAAGAGAGAGAGAGCTGGTTGGATCTCCCTCACTAGAAAGCCCATGAGCTGTAGAGGCAGGCGTCTGGATAGGGTAGCCTCTCAGAAGGCTCAGTGGTTGGAGGGGGGTCACGTGGTGAGGAGACGGGAACAGTGGCGTAGCGTGGGGTGTCAGCACCCGGGGCAAGGCAAGTAATTTGCGCCCCCTCTGCCCTAGGGGCAGAGAGCTGCGAGTGCGAGCGCCCCCCCCCCAGATGTTGCTCCCGGTGCGGCCGCCCCCCCCTGCACCCCCCACGCCACGCCACTGGACAGGAAGACGGAAGGAAGTGGGAGGAACTCAATTGGGAGCACCTGCACGGCGAAAATGGATGCTGAATGTTTGTGCTGTGTTCAATAAAGCTCTCTGTTGCTGCAAAAGACTGCTTTCGCTTCATGCTGTTATCTACAGAGAGGGGGAAGGTAGGCCTTGCCTGGCAGACGCCCCTATTTTCGTCAGAGAAATGTTGGAGGGTATGGAGCTATGTGACCCCCAAAGCCAAGGAGATAAGTAACTATACAGTCATACCTCATGTTACATCTGCCTCATGTTACATTCTTTCAGGTTACGTCCCACGGCAACCCAGAAGTATCGGAAAGGGTTACTTCCGGGGTTTCGCTGCTCGCGCATGCGCAGAAGTGCAAAATGATGTGACCCGCATGCGCAGAAGGGGCGAATCGCAATCCACGCGTGCGCAGACGCGCCACTGCGGGTTGTGTTCTTTTCATATTGCGAACAGGCCTCCGAGTTACTGCTATACAACCTTTAGAAAACATCTGAAGGCAGCTCTGTATAGGGAAGTTGTGGTTTTTTTAATTTTAATGTTTTATTGTGTTTTTCTTTATGTTGGGCAATTTCTGCCCGGACACTGTTTCCAATGGCCAAATACCGGCAATTTATGGGAAATTCCAGACGTATGGCAACCCTGAGATACAAGTATTTCTAAGCAGAGCACATAGGTAAATTATGGAACTCTCTCCCACTCTTTCCCACAGTGATGGCCACCAACTTTGATGGCTTTCAAAGAGGACTGGACAAAATCATGGCGAAGAAGACTATCAGCAGCTACAAGCTCTGCTTTGCCACTGAGCACCAGTTCCTGGGAATCGCAGGTTGGCAAATTGCTTTTTATACAGGTTGCTGGTTCCCCACAAGCCACTGTGAGAACAGGAAGCTGGACTAGATGGGCCGTTGCCCTGACCCAGCAAGCTCATCTTCTGCCTTACCTCTTTGGCACATTGAATGTCCATCATGAAGTTATGGACGTGTTTTTCAGCCCTGCTGAATTCCAGCTTATCAGCAGCAACAGCCACCAAGAGGGCCGTGCAGCCCACTCCCTGCAAAAAAACAACGAGGACAATGAGTTTGAAGTAATAAAACTGGAGGCACAGAGGAAATATACGCCTTGTGCCTCGGGTTAAACTAGGAATTACTGTGGCAGATAGGGACTATGATAGCTCAGTGGAAGGGCACATATCTAATTTCAGGATTTTCTGTATTATTAGCCTTGTTCCTCGCATAGCTCAGAAATTTAAAAACAAAAAAATCAGCCCAGTTGGTGCATTTGATTATCAGTGCAGTTTTGAAAAGCTCATTCTGCCATCTTAATTCAAAATGGCATCGCATTGTATCAAAGCACAGATGAAAACCTGGCTCCTTGATCTTGGGAACTACTGTGCAAATTTTGGTGGTGATCTCTTAAGAGATGCCCAAATGCATAACAAATAAACATGTGCAAAATTTGGTGATGATCTCTTAAGAGATGCCCAAACACATAACGAATAAACATGCAACTTTCCAAAATATACAGTAGATTGTTGTGATTATGTTTGTGATCATCATTAATCACTTGCTACATGAATAGTCTCTAAACATCTTGGAAATGCAGAAAGGATTTTCTCAATGTATTTCATAAGATTTATATATTACTTGTTTGAAATAAAAACAAAGCAACTTAGAGCAGAAAACACAATTGTGTGGGGAAGACCCGCAATACATTTTTAGACTGCAGCCGCCACCAGCATTCTGACCATGGACCACACTGGCTAAAGTTGATGGAAGCTGAAGCCCAAAATCTCAAGATCTCCACTTGGGCTACCCATGCAACAATCCATAGAGCAGTAGTAAAAGCGTATCATCAATAAACAGCAAAATCTGAGGTCCACGAACATAGGCTTCCAATTAACACAAGAGTAAGGAAGTCAAGAAAAACAATACAATTCAAAGGAAATGAAATGAAATGTACAAATGCACACACAGTGTAACTTTGTGTTGTTTCATTCACATTCCTTGGGGGGGGGATTATTGTTACTGGAGGTGGGGAGGACAATATCTTAAAAAAAAATATATTTTATTGCTAAATAGCAATATATTGCCACTGAGGATTTATGGCATTCTAATTTGAAGATGAAAAGTTAATTCCAAACTGTATTCCACAGGAGGCATTTGAACATTGTTTTCCCCATTAATATATAAAATAATTTTTTGCCATGTTGTTGAAAACAAATCTTTTTTGGGTTTGTCCTCTACCTTCACTTCTGGGTTAATTTTTCAGCAGTAGCTATGGACCAGATCTGACTATTCCTTCTTTAATCCTATGATTCTGAAATACAAAATCCATTGTCCATCCAAGCCAACTTCATTTGGTTCAGCCTACATTCCCAGTAATGAAAGGACTGATATCAATTCCTGTTTTGTTATCAAATCAATTCACCAAGAGACCAATGTTATATAGCATCCGACAGCCCTTGACAGGCACCACAAAAAGCGGCATTTAGCACTTGACAGCTTTATAGGATTTCTTATTTGACGCCTGACCAACAATAATAATGATACTAAAAAATCAAATCAAGATATTTGAGTCTAAAGCACTCAAGTCCATCTGTCAAAGTTCTGAAGTAGCATTGCAGCATCACATTTTCCGATATGAACTTTCCGTTTCAGAATTGAGAGGAAGTGTGGTGTAGTGGTTAGAGTGATTGAGGCCAGGATTCAAATATCCAGTCAGCCACAAAGCTCGCCAGATGACCTTGGAGTCAGCTGCTGCCTCTCAGTCGCTGCCTAATCGATTTTATTAGTCCACACTTTCCTCTAAAAAGCCTCCTCACTTAATCCCCAAAAAACCCTGCAAGGCAAGGCAGTGACTGGCCCAAGGTCACCCAGTGTGCTTCATGGCTGGGTGGGGTTTTGAACCCTGGCTTTGCAGGGTTGTTGTGAAGATTAAATTCAGAGAGGGAGAGACCACGTAGCCACCTTCAGCTCTTTGAAGAAAAGGGTGGGATATGGACACAATAAATACATACTTTTTTGGGGGGGGGAGCTGGGAGACGGATTTTGGATTTGCACAAATTTGCACATTTCAGCTCTGCACCATGCGCAGACGCATCTCTTACCATAACACCAGTGAACACGCACACAACTTTTCCGCACACCGTCACTGGAACAACATCTCCGTAGCCAATGGTTAGGAAAGTGATGGGGATCAGCCAGAAAGTGCTATATAGGTAGTCGTTGTCCATATGCTCCCTGACAGGTGGGAATGAAGAGAAGTTCGTCAGGAAATGTGTATTTCACATTATTGAGAGTTATATTACACCCTACAGGGTTACTTAAGAGGACAGGAGAAATAGTAAACTCCGAAAAACTAAAATTAAACACCCATACGCAAGAGATTAAAATAGCAGATCAGTGAAGAGGTACCAGCAGTGCTCAAATTGACTCAAAATAGGCCCTGGGAAATAAAAATACATTTGGTACTGCAAGCACAAGCGCATTCTTTCCGCTTGTGACTCGCTGCCACTGGAATTCAGAGGGATACTGCCTCTAGTCAGGGAAGTAAAACTCAGGCACAGTCTATGATGTCCTTGCCACTACCACCACTGCTCCCTCACAGGCCCTCTCCCTCTGGGCCCAGTCTGGACCACTGCCCAAACAGACCGGGAGTGGGGCAGGGCAGGAGCGATGACATCATTTGTCTCTCTTTGCTCGGGCAAATCCATGAGGGGATAACAAGGCTTTCAAGTTTTGCTCGTGGCAGCTTGGCATAGTGGTGAGGGGGACACCAGAGAGCGAGGAAAATAATCAAGCGGGGTTGGGTACATTTTCCCATGAAACATAACCCAGTCCAGTTAGGCAAGCGTTCTCTCCCATCATGCACCGGGGCAGGCATGCCAACACTGCAGCTTTTGAGCAGGAGACTGTTGGTTTTGCAACTGATCTTCCTCGCGACTGCTTTGAAATCCAATCTATGGGCTTTGCCTATTTATTATTTTTTTGACTGAGTATCACCTGAAGTGACAAAATGCTTGTTTATTCTTTTCGCCGAGGCTGACTCAGTTGCTAGCCTCCGGCTCATCAGGGGAGTTTATTTACCTGTTGGCTGGGCATCAGGCGGAAAATGGGATTGTCCTTTACAAACAAAGGCCTGCTCTGAAAAGGAAGAGGGTAGCGCTCTGGACTGCTTCAGAGTAGAATGGGTTCCTTCTAAGGATGGGTCCATCTAACTGACAAAGCACATGTTCTGTAAGCAGAGAGCTCCAGGCTCAGTCTGCAGCTAGAACAGAAGTGGGGGGTGCTGTGTCTTATAAAGGGACGCAGCTAATCAGAGTCCATTCTGGTTTGGTCCCCATCCTCCTCTCTCCCACGTTGTACAAGAGCAACCCTGAGATTAAGAGGAGGAAGCAGGCAGCCAGGGTCATCCCCCTAGACTGGTTGCATGTAAGGCAGGTGGGTTGGTCAGCTGAGCTTGGTGGGCCAGTGCCCCGTTTGCCCTAATCCAGAATGCGGCAGCTAGACTGATGACTGGGAGTGACTGCCGAGACCACATAACACCTGTCCTGAAAGACCTACACTGGCTCCCAGTACGTTTCCGAGCACAATTCAAAGTGTTGGTGTTCACCTTTAAAGCCCTAAACGGCCTCGGTCCAGTATACCTGAAGGAGCGTCTCCACCCCCATCATTCAGCCCAGACACTGACGTCCAGCTCCGAGGGCCTTCTGGCGGTTCCCTCCCTGCGAGAAGTGAGGTTACAAGGAACCAGGCAGAGGGCCTTCTCGGTAGTGGTGCCCACCTTGTGGAACGCCCTCCCATCAGATGTCAAAGAAATAAACAACTATCTGACTTTTAGATGACATCTGAAGGCAGCCCTGTTTAGGGAAGTTTTTAATGTTTGATGTTTTAGTGTGCTTTTAGTTCTGTTGGGAGCCGCCCAGAGTGGCTGGGGAAACCCAGCCAGGTGGGCGGGGTATAAATAATAAATTATTATTAGGTAAAGGGACCCCTGACCATTAGGTCCAGTCATGGCCGACTCTGGGGTTGTGGCGCTCATCTCGCTTTATTGGCCGAGGAAGCCGGCATACAGCTTCCAGGTCATGTGGCCAGTGTGACTAAGCCGCTTCTGGCGAACCAGAGCAGTGCACGGAAACGCCATTTACCTTCCTGCCAGAGCGGTACCTATTTATCTACTTGCACTTTTTGACGTGCTTTCGAACTGCTAGGTTGGCAGGAGCAGGGACCGAGCAACGGGAGCTCACCCCATTGCGGGGATTCGAACCACTGACCTTCTGATCGGCAAGTCCTAGGCTCTGTGGTTTAACGCACAGCACCACCCGCATCCCTAAATAATAATAATAATTATTATTATTATTATTATTATTATTATTACTAACTGACCCTTGCTGCCTAATGCCAGCACAGGCAGGCCCCAGTCCTTACCGTTCGCAGACAGACAGCACCCAGAAGGCAATGAACCAGAGTCCCATCGTGAAGATTAAGAGCACCCTTCCCGGCTGGCTGTTCACCATCACCCGTAGCACAAAGGGGTACTGGAAGTGGATCTTGTTGAGGGACCCGATGCTGCGGTACGAGGCGTCTCCTAGAACGCTGCTTTGCAGCAGGGCCGCCCGCGTCACCAGGTAGAGGCGTAGGAACATGAGCAGCGACAACAGCATGTCGACCTCGGAGAGGAACAGGAAGGCCTGCGTGGGCTGGGGCTCCAAGCAGGCGAAGTCTCCGGTGGGCAAGGGGTGGATGGAGCAGACCAGCAGCTCCAGCATGATAAACGCCAGCTTGCGGCAACTGACAGCAATCCGCCAGTCAGTCAAGGAGTTGTCCATCATGAACAGCTAAGGGGAAAGAGAGCAGATAATAATAAATATCCAGTATCCAAGTGACGCCCTCTTGTCACCCCCCAGCGGCTGGTGGACGTTGGTACTGGTAGGGCAGAAGATAGGGAGACCAATGCTCCGTTCAGCTTATTCCATTCTCTTGACGGTTCCCTAGTTATTCATTTCCATGTTATATTGGAGCTTCCGCATGACGCTAAAAATGTCACTTCCGGAAACATAGCAGAAGTTCCACGCTAAGTTCCATGCTATTTGCTTCCGGTGGGGGGTGGGAATCTGCTTGCAATCAACAATAAGGTTAGCACTAAATTTACGACATCTTCTGCTGTTTCTGATGTGGAAGCCACTTCCGGAAATATCGTGGACTACAGTGGAAGTTTTGTGCTCAGGTCAATGTTATTTGCTTCCAGGAAAAAGAAATCCTTTCAGAAATAGCACCAAACATGTCCTATATTTTCAGCTGTGTTTCCAGAAATGGCTTCAAGCTCAAATATAATGTGGAAATTAGAAGATAGGGAGATGTTGGGGAAATGGAATAAGCGGCCATGGAAATGCAACATTTGTTGTTTTTGCTACAAAAGGCTAACATGGCGACCCTTCTCGAAACATATACAGCACCTTGCTTCTCTCCTGGAATTGAGAGTAAAAGGATTATGCTGAGCTGGCGAGACTAAAAGGGAACATTCGAAACCAGCAGGACCAGATTTTCCTAAAGGACTGGAAGAAATTTATCTTGTATTTGAAAGACAATTGTAATCACTTAACATCACTTGTAGGAGTACAGGAAGTTTTGTAAGGAGGACTTTACAAATTATTGTGAAAAGGACTAAGATTAGTGGATGTAAGACTGGACTTTTAGCAATAAGCATAGCAATAAAATGCAAAATCAGAGAAAAATTTGGAAAACCATTAGAAGGGGTTGAGGGAGGTCTCAGGCTGTGATGGCCAAAGACATATCATGTAGCTTTGGAGTTATTATGTTGGAAAATTTGTGCAAAAACTAATTAAAAATATATATATGAGAGTAAAAGAATCAAAAGGCCTCTTAATTTATTTGTATTTCTTTAACAAACTCTCTCTCTCTCTCTCTCTCTCTCTCTCTCTCTCTATCTCTCCAAGCAGTCTCAATAAATGGTATAAAACTTTCATTTAAAATAGCAATAAAAACAAGGCTTTATGAAAATAGTAGGCATTGCAACATGATAAAAGAAAACACAAATGTACATAATAAAATGGCATGTCTGGCTAGGTTAGCCAAAAGGAAGAGGTTTTTTTTAGCAGGGTCAAAAACAGCACTGTGAAGGAGCTTGCCTGATATTAATAGGCAGGGAGTTCCACAGAACAGTTGCTGCCACGCCAAGAGTTTTGTTTCCCGCACAGATTCAGATTCCCAGTATAAGAACAGTAATGAATGGCTTATGAAAATGCACATATGTGTGGAAGGAGAGAAGTGTGGAAGCTCCAGCACACCTTCCATTGCCCATATCCTGCTGCTGCTCCCTGCCATCTACCTTGGTTCAACTTCCATCTACTCTTAAATCACCATCTCCCCCCACCCCACACACACTACCCCCAGTCTGTCCCTAAACTCCCACAAAGCATCTCCACATCCCACAGGAAATGCATTGCCTCTCCTGCACCTAGCTTTGAGTAGAAGGAGAGCATTACATTTCCAATTATTTGTGTACACACACAACCTCCCGGAAACTGGCTGGGCAGCAGGATGGCCTTGGCAAGTTTACAACATGTTTTATTATCTTACACGAAGACTGCATTTACATCTCTCGGCCAAGACAACGAAGGGAGTTTACAGTTTGAAAAGACTAAAGGCTGTGCCCTGGAAACTTCTGCATCCAATCACTGCAGTTCTCTCTACATGGGGCTGCCCTTGAAGGTGACTTGGAAACTTCAGTGGGTCCAAAATGCAGCAGCCAGGAGTCCCTTTAGATCTCGAATAACCCCTGTTTTAAGACAGCAGCGCTGGCTGCCAGTTCGTTTCTGGTCCCAATTCAAGGTGCTCATGTTATTGTTTAAAGCACTAAATGTTCAGGGCCCAAATATCTGAAAGCATGTTTCCTTCCCTACAGACCGTCTCTGGTGCTGAGATCAGCAGAGGGTGCCCTCGTGGTTGTTCCTCCACCTTCAGAGGCTCAGGTGGGGGGGAGGGAGCAGAGTGGCCCAGGACAGGGCCTTCTCTGTGGTGGCCCCTAAGCTGCGGAACTCCCTCCCCACAGAGATGCATCTAGCTAGCGCTTTCATTATGCATCTCCTGGAAAATGCTGAAGACACACCTCTTTACCCTGGCTTTTGATATTTGAGGTGTATATTTTTAGGAACTGTGGTTGTAAGTTGTTTTAAACTGTTTGTAATATTGTTTTAATGCTGTAACCCACCCTGGGACCATAGGGTGAAAGACAGGATAATAATAATAATAATAATAATAATAATAATAATAATGTTTAGTCATGACCAACTCTTCATGACCCCATGGACTAGAGCACACCAGGCACTTCTGTCTTCCACTGCCTCCCGCAGTTTAGTCAGTAATAATAATAATAATAATAATAAAGTTGTACCTTGGCTCCCGAACACCTTGGGAGTCAAACATTCTGGCTCATGAACGATTGAAAACTGGAAGTGATTGTTCTGGTTTTTGAACGTTTTTTCAGAAGCCAAACATCCGACGGGGCTTATGGGGCTTCTGATTGGCTGCAGGAGCCTTCTGATTGGCTGCAGGAGCCTCCTGCAGCCAATCAGAAGCTGCACTCTGGAAGTTGAACGTTTCAGAAGCCGAACGGACTTCCGGAACGGATTCTGTTCGACTTCCGAGGTACGACTGTAATGATGATGGTGGTGGTGGTGGTGTTACATTGGATCTGCTGGTATAACACATCTTCCTATGCTCCACAGAGAATGCATAGGGCATTTCCAGATGAGAATTAGGCGTTCATCCTGATTTACTTGCATGGAATCTCGATGAAGTTGTCTATTTAATGAATATTCACTCTGATTTGTATGCAGGAAGGCGTCGCATCAGAGCAAGTGTTTGTCCCGCTGCATTTCCGCATCACTTCCCTGATTGCGAGAAGCCTGAACCTTTATTGGAGAAGCAGGTTTGCTGTGCCAAATCAGCTTTAATTGCCCAATCTGAACTTGTTGGCATGTGGATGAATCCTAAGGACATGAGAGCATGTGGCCCATCTGGGTCCAGCATGCTGTTCTCGTAGCGGCCGACCACTTGCCCACACAAAGCCTGCAAGCAGGGCCTGACCCCAAGAGCCCTCTCTGCTCCTGCGCTTTCTAGCAACTGGCATTCATAGAATCACAAAATCACAGATTCGTAGAGCCGGAAGGGGCCACGAGGGTCATCTAGTCCAACCCCCTTTAATGCAGGGATCTTCCCCCAAACGTGTTTACTGCCTCCGACAGCGACTTATCCTCCATGAAGCTGCCAGCTCCTCCTTCAAAGCCACCCGAGTCTGTGGCCATCATTGCCTCTTGCCTGCAACGCTATGTAAGCACTTTCAGCTGCAGGAGCTGCTCTTCCGCTGGCTAGCCCTATCGCGTGTGGCAGAAGGTCTGGCATGTGAATGCGCAAACACTTAAGAGTGTCTGCTAGGCAGGTTTTCGGCAGCCCACGTCTCTTTGCTGGCCGCCTGCACCTCTGGGCGTGTCTGTGTGACTCAAGGTTATATATTTATCTGCATGCAAAGCAGGCTGATAATAATTGAGGAATTTCAAGCTCATTGTGGGAGGGGGGCAGGGGGGAAACCCAACGCTTGTTAAGAGCTGCCACTGTAATTCTTGTAACATACGGAGTAAAAATGAATACCAGGCTTATATGTGTTTAGGCAACAGGAGTTTGGGCTTTATCAGGTTTCGCCTGCGCAAAACATCAGGCATAGTTTTGACCTTACTAATGCTTCTGACTGTATTGGCGGCTCCTTCTAGTTCAGTTCTTCCTCACTGGCTTGCTCTGAAACGTTTTAAGGGTGAAAACCAACGTTAGTCATGCTCAGCGTCAATCAATGGAGCTGAGTAACTTAAGTCCATTGGATCGAGCTGAGCACAGCAGTAGCAGCAGCAGCCCTTACTTCCTCCTGCAGTTTCCATCCACTGTCGGAGGCAGTATGTTTCAGAATACCATCAGTGGATGCAAACTGCAGGAGGGGAGAGAGCTACAGGCTCTGGCCTGATCCTGCAGGCTCTACTCCCAGTACGTTTCCAAGCACAATTCAAAGTGTTGGTGCTGACCTTTAAAGCCCTAAACGGCCTCGGCCCAGTATACCTGAAGGAGCGTCTCCACCGCCATCGTTCTGCCCAGACACTGAGATCCAGCGCCGAGGGCCTTCTGGCGGTTCCCTCATTGTGAGAAGCAAAGCTACAGGGAACCAGGCAGAGGGCCTTCTCAGTAGTGGCGCCCATCCTGTGGAACACCCTCCCACCAGATGTCAAAGAGATAAACAACTACCTGACATTCAGAAGACATCTGAAGGCAGCCCTGTTCAGGGAAGTTTTTAATGTGTGACATTTTAGTGTATTTTTGGTCTTTGTTGGAAGCCACCCAGAGTGGCTGGGGAAACCCAGCCAGATGGGCAGGGTACAAATAAATTGTTGTTGTTGTTGTTGTTGTTGTTGTTGTTGTTATCATCAAATGCACTCAAAATATGGGTGCCACAGTTTAAGAAGGGTATTGAACAAGCTGGAACGTATGCAGAGGACTGCAACCAAGATGTTGAGGGACTGGAAAGCAAGCCTTATGAGGAACGGTTGAGGGAGCTGTGTGTGTTTTAGCCTGGGGAAGAGGAGACTGAGAGAGATGTGACAGCCATCTTCAAATATCTAAAGCGCTGTCTCATGAAGAGCGAAGCAAGATTTTCTCTTGCTCCAGAGACCAGGACCCAAACCAATATCTTGAAATTGCAAGAAAGGCGATTCTGACGAAACACCAGGAAGAACTTTCTGACTGCAAGAGCTGTTCAAAGGTGGAACAGAGTCCCTCGGGAGGTTGTGGACTCTCTTTCATTGGCTGTTTTTAAACACAAGTTGGATGGCCATCTACCTTGTATGATCGAGTTGAGATTCCTGCAATGCCGGGGGTTAGGCTAGATGACCCCTGAGGTCCCTTCCAACTCCTTGATTCTATGCTTTGTGCTCAAGAACAATTGTTTCATTCATGCAGAAGCCAGGCTGGTTTAATCAGTTAACCGACCAGTCGATTAAAACTCACACAATCAACTAAGTTAAGTTGTATTTATAGCACAATCCAAGGCGTGTGCACTTTGGAGGGGGCAAAATCTAATTCAGATCAGTGGTTTCTGCACACCCACCAATATTCTGAGACTTTGAGGCATCTGGTTGTATATCTTCGTCCTGATTCCTTTGGTTGCTTTGAACTGCTAACACCAGGCTAAACTGAACGATGACCAGAAAGTCCTTCTGGCAAATTACAGGAGACGTTAACCTGAAGAGGAAGAGGAAGGACCCCCAAAATCACACCAGAGCCAGCCCTCCGCGATATCCTGCAGCGACCACAACTCGCCCAGTAGCTGGATGAAACATGCCGTGACTCAGTCAGGAAACAGCTCACTCAGATCAGCAGCAGAGATCAAACAGCCCAAAGGAAAGGAAAAACCCTTCTGAGATGTATTTTCCAAGTGTCACTAGCTCCTATGCACGGTTGAGCTATATGGGTCTGCAAAGAAGGCTGAAGTTCTGGGCTTGCGTCCCAGACCTTGAATGCAAAGCCCCTCCTGCCAGCCTAATCTTTCCATTCGCCTTCGTTTCCCCATGAAAAACTAGTTCCCGGCCATTTTTTCTTTGCAGTTAATTTATAGAGTAGAAGAATGTTACAGGTTCCAAATTGAAATCCATGCAACCGCCGCCACCACCCCAAGGTCAAAGGTAGGGAACATAGGAAGCTGACTGAGTCAGAGACCATTAGTCCTTTGGATCCAGCAGACAGAAAAGAGAGTACTTCACACAGCAAACTACAGAACTCGTTTCCGCAGGAGGCAGTGACTTGGATGGCTTTCAAATAGGACTGTACAAATTCATAGGAGGATAAGGCTATCAGGGATTATGAGCCATTATGGCTATTTTCTACCTTGACAACTAGAGGCAGCGACGCTTCTGAATACCAGTTGCCGCAAGAGGGGAGAGTGCTCTTGTGGTCAGTTTATAGAATTATAGAACTGTAGAGTTGGTGGCACTGTGGTCTAAACCACCGAGCCTCTTGGGCTTGCCAATCAGAAGGTCGGCAGTTCGAATCCCCGCAATGGGGTGAGCTCCCGTTGCTCGGTCCCTGTTCCTGCCAACCTAGCAGTTCGAAAGCACACCAAAAAAAGTGCAAGTAGATAAATAGGTACCGCTCCAGTGGGAAGGTACACAGCATTTTCGTGCGCTGCTCTAGTTTCGCCAGAAGCGGCTCAGTCATGCTGGCCACATGACCCAGGAAAACTGTCTGCAGATAAACGTCGGCTCCCTTGGTCTCTAAAGCGAGATGAGCGTCACAAATCCAGAGTTGTCTGCGACTGGACTTAACTGTCAGGGGTCCTTTACCTTTACCTTTTAGAGTTGGAAGGGAGCACGAGAGTCATCTAGTCCAGCCCCCTCCAGCTTAACATGCTCAGAGACATTTGCACCTATGCATATAATTTAGCATATGCAGATCTCCGTCACTATCCGTTTCATATACGTACCTTCCCATTACCATCTTCCTGTTATAATGGCTAGAGCTTCCCAAAATGAGGAATTGGGCCCTTTTAGGTAACCTTCAGCTGAGTGTCCTGTCCTTCACCCAGGAGCCCTACTGCCAGGAATTTGTTTCAAGCCTTGGGTCATTGATTTGGGGCATAATTATCCCCCTCCCAAGCCTCATCCTGTCCCTCTTTAACAAGCACAACACCTACTTTTTCTCACTCTGTGTGCTGCTTGCTGTGAGCATACCAAAATATGTACCAATTACTGGAGTGAACCTGTTTTGGGGAGGTTTTTATTTTTTTTCGTCGTTTCCATGACAACAGCTCTCCCCCAAGGGGGGTGGGAACCACCACAGGCATATTTGCATCAAGTAGGGCTGTCCAAAAGAAGGACACAAATATGCTAATTTTAGAATTAATTACTATAACGGAGATAGAAAAAAACACTTCACAGAAGACTGTGACCCAGGTGACTTCATGAAGCTCAATAGGTGATCTAGGTCCTTTGTGGCCATATTTACACCCAACATTTGAAGTGCTATGGTAACGCTTTAAACAGTTGTGGCTTCCCCCAAAGAATTCTGGTGGCTGTAGTCACGGAGCTACAATTTCCAGAGAGATTTAACAAGCAATCCTTCTTCCCAGCGAATCCTGGACATTGTAAATCTGTGAGGGAAACAGGCATCTCCTAATAACTCTCAGCACCCCGAACAAACTACAGCTCCCATAATTCTTCGAGAGAAGCCATGACTGCTATCATTGCGGCATCCTAGTGCTTTAAAGGTATGGTGTGTTTGCAGCATTTTGTCAGACTGTCTGACCTCCGCTGCGCTCATTTGAGAAATAGTCCCATAGTTAAGGCTTACCTGGATCTCTTTGATGTGAAAAGCCAGGATCGTGATCAGCAGCCCAGCTGTGGAGAGGGTGATGAGGCACTTCACCATGAAGGAGTATGCAAACCACTGAAGGGAAGAGGAGGGAGAAGTGAGGAGAAGGGCCGGATGCCATCAGAGCATTATTATCATTCCACTTCATTCATGAATCGCTTCCTATGAAGCACCTTGAAGTGATTTTGCAGTACAGTAGAAATGCATATCCAACTACTGCTTAATTACCATACTTTTTGCTCTATAAGACTCACTTTTTCCCTCCTAAAAAATAAGGGGAAATGTGTGTGTGTCTGATGGAACGAATGCAGGCTGCGCAGCTATCCCAGAAGCCAGAACAGCAAGAGGGATTGCTGCTTTCACTGTGCAGCGGATAATCCCTCTTGCTGTTCTGGCTTCTGAGATTCAGAATATTTTTTTTCTTGTTTTCCTCGTCCAAAAACTAGGTGCTTCTTGTGGTCTGGTGTGTCTTATAGAGCGAAAAATACAGTATATAGAAAGTTAAAACAACAGCATATGCAGAAACAATGGAAAGTCATTGCATATATATAAAAAAACAATTATAGACACTGAATGGGATAAGAAGTCATAGCTGAAGGAGAGCCTGGCTACTGAATCAGGCCAATGGCCTGGCTAGTCCAACATCCAGTTTTCATAATGGCCAGCCAGTTGTCTACAAACAAGTGGGCCCTGGGTGCATTTGAGCCCCTCAAGGCTGTCAGCTCTTACACCCAGAGCCAATGGTTTGATGGTGGCTGCTGTTTGACAAGAGTTGTAGGCTCTGGTGGTTGGCCTCCCTTCAAAAACTTTGAATGGTAGCACTTAATTCTCAAATTCCTGCATTTCAGGGGGTTGGACTAGATGACCGTTGGGGTCCCTTCCACCTCTACAATTCTATGAAATGGGACCATATTTATCATAGTATTGTGGGGTGGGGAACCTCCAGCCCTCCAGCATGGCTCACCAGACCTCCCCATTTGGCCAGCAAAGGCCATTTTGGGGAAGCCACGATTGTTGTTGTTACCACTACTAAATTCATTAAATTTGTATCCATAGATCTCAAGGTGATCCATAGCATAAATATACAAGATAAATACACAAAATACATAATAAAAACAAGAACAAAACCAATAAACCCCTCCCACCCGCAAGCACATTTAAAAGGCCATATAACAGGCATGTCCAAAGTCTGCTTCAGGGGCCTAATGTGGCCCACCAGTCAATTTAACCTGGCCCCTGTGGCAGTATATGCCCTGGGGTAAAAAAACTCAGCAACTTAAACCCTAAAAAAGCTCAGCAACTTTGGTCGGCCCTCACTTCATCAAATCTGGCCCCCTTTGAAAAAAGTTTGGGCACCCCTGCCATATAATGTTAACCAGCCAAGGTCTGGTTGAAGAGGAATGTTTTTGCCTGATGCCTACAGGTGTATGCAATGAAGGCGCCAGGTGAGCCCCCCTGGGGAGAGCATTCCACAAACAGGGAGCCACTGCAGAAAAGGCCCCGTTGTCATGTTGCCACCCTCTGGACCTCTCACGGAGGAGAAACACAAAGAAGGGCCTCAGATGATGATCACATGGTCTGGGTAGGTTCATACTGGTTTCAAATTGATGCTTTTAACTTTTTTAACTGTTGCATTGTTTCGTTCTTTTTGTAGACCACCTGGAGGTTGCTGCTGTTGTTTTTCACAATCAAGTGTTAAATAACTTTTGTGAAATAAATAAACAAGTTATGTACCTCAGCCTTAGGACCAAATGACACACTGTGGGCACTCTGTTGCAACAGTGTCGCAATGGACTTGCTTTGTTTTCCACTTAACTGAGAAAAAGAGCTTTGAGGGGGACCGCAAACTGTGAGTGGGGAGGAAGCAAAATTTGTGGGTGCTTAGCTCTTCCCTCCAAGCTTTGGGTGAGGAAAGTGACTTTTAATCAGAAAAGCAGTTACGCAAAATGCCTCCCCTTCCACCGTTTGACCCAGAATTGCAGCCTCCTCAATATTTCTTCTTTCCAATGGGGCTGGAGAGGGGGAAGTCAGAGCTTCTGTCATGTAGCTGCGAGTAAAAGAGAGTTTGATTCTCACATTCAGTTCATGCTTGGTGCATGAATGCAATTGGGAAGATATGCATTCAAAGACCCTAGCTATTATTATGGCTTGATCATAGTATGAATTTGGTTGCATTTGGGGGGGGGGGCGTTCCTTTCTTGCACGTTTTGCCAACCCGCTTTTTCATAGATCTTCAGTCAGTGCATCTGGCTGTTAACCAGAAGGTTGGTGGCTCCAGCCCACCCAGGGATGGCTACGGGCAGGATGGCTGCATTGCAGGGGGCTGGACTAGATGACCCTCAGGGGTCCCTTCCAACTCCTCGATTCTATGATCCATATTAAATAACAGTAATCATAGTAAACAAAGCTGAAGATGCTTGTTCCGTAGCCATTCTACACTTTTATGTTGTCTGTTATTCACAACAAACCCTAACCTTCCACTGGTCTTGATCTACAACGCAGCAAAAATACATTTTAAAAAGGTCATAAAACAAACAGTACATAATACATATATATATAGACACACACGCGCGCGCACACACACACACACACCTAACAAAGCAGACAGCACAACTATACAAAACTAAGGTCAGGCATAGGCAAACTCGGCCCTCCAGATGTTTTGAGACTACAATTCCCATCATCCCTGACCACTGGTCCTGTTAGCTAGGGATGATGGGAGTTGTAGTCCCAAAACATCTGGAGGGCTGAGTTTGCCTATGCCCGGCTGTGATCATGGGTGTGGCAGATCCCGCCCCCAAATCAAGTAAATAAATAAAAATACTTAACTAACTGACTAACTGACCAATTGTATCACAGATAACTTGGTTCTGCCCCCTGCAACATAAAGCCTGCCCCCCCCCAAAATAAATCCTGGCTATGCCCATGGCTGTGATCATGTAGACAGTTCCTGGGGCATAAGTCCCATTTAATTCAACTGGGATTACTTTTGAGTAGACATGCATTGGATTGTGCTGTAAACCCCACTTGATGTTTAGCCAAAAAACAAACAAACACCACTTTTTTTCAGTTAGCCCCTTTATACTTATATAAATTAACCATGCCCATTAAGTTCAACGGGTCTAACTCTGAGTATGACATGCATTGGATGTGGCTCATACCTTTGTTCATACGTAAGCAAATCTGTTAGAACAGCGATGATATAAATAATACGGCTTAATGCTTGCAAATTTCCAAGCACTCCACATACAATGCATGATATAGCTCTAGCTATAGCTAGGTAGGTCAATATTATCACCCTCCATAATGCAGATGGGACGGAGGAACGAGGGCTGAGAAGGAGCAGATTGCCTGAGACCACCTAGGGACCTCAGCCCACAGATAACATCCAAAGCGGGTACTTCCTAATTTGCGGATCCTTCTCCTATGGCTCCTAGGCTACACCAACCTGCAGGAAAGTCTAGGATGGCATTCAAGAATTGGCTGCCAGCACTGACAGCTGAATGGCACCTCAGGGGAACCTGGCTGGCACAAAGCTCAGGCCAAACAAAAGGAAGTAATTGTTCACAGAGTTAACAAAAAGGTTAATAACCGAGAAGGGGGTGGGAATCGCTGCAATAATTGCCACATTTTGGCTCCGTTGAAAAACCTGCACTGGTTTCCAGTTTCTTTGTGGGCCTTGGGTATCTGCCAGAGGTCCAACATCCCAACAGGGCACAACCACGGATGTCATTTACACACACACAAACACACACGGCCCGGTGCTCTGACTAGTGTCGGGAGAGCTGGGAAGAGTCATTTTGATTTCCCACAGTGCCCTTGATGTGGCCTTGCTCCAAGGAACTGTGGGGAATGGAAACAGCATCCGTTTGGCATCCGTCTGTCTCGGAAGGCAATGGATGACTGCGCCTTTGGGGGTGAGGTCAAACTGTCGGAAGGTTACATGGCAGCTAGAAACATCAGCTTAGTGCACTGGCTGGTAATTTTTTTAAAAAAAAGGACTGAAGTGGTTTGCAAAAAGAATGAAACGACACAAAAAAAATCAGTAAAAACAGTTAAAAACAACTACAGTCAAACCTCGGTTCCCAAACGCCTCCGTTTTGGAACATTTTGGCTCCCAAACCAGAAGTAAGTGTTCCAGTTTTTGAACTTTTTTCAGAAACCGAACGTCTGACGCGGCTTCCGCTTCAGTGCAAGAAGCTCCTGCAACAAATCAGAAGCCGTGCCTCAGTTGTCAAACATTTTGGAAGCCAAACGGGCTTCTGGAACAGATTGCGTTCGACAACCAAGGTTTGACTGTATTTTTTTTTAAAAAAATAAAAATAAAAATCAACAATAAGCTAAAAACCTGATTAAAACACCTATCAACATTCTATATCTCTCGGTAGGTTTGTCTAAACAAAAAAACTCCAATTCTTAGCAGGCACTGAAAAGAGTACAGTGAAGGTGTATGCCTGATGTCAAAATGCTTTCCCCCCACTCCACACTGCCACAGAGCCTAGGACTTGCCGATCAGAAGGTCGGCGGTTCGAATCCCCACGACGGGGTGAGCTCCCGTTGCTTGGTCCCTGTTCCTGCCAACCTAGCAGTTCGAAAGCACACCAAAAAGTGCAAGTAGATAAATAGGTACCACTCCGGCAGGAAGGTAAACAGCGTTTCCGTGCGCTGCTCTGGTTCACCAGAAGCTGCTTAGTCACACTGGCCACATGACCTGGAAGCTGTACGCCGGCTCCCTTGGCCAATAAAGCGAGATGAGCGCCGCAATCCCAGAGTCGTCCGCAACTGGACTTAATGGTCAGGGGTCCCTTTACCTTTACCCTAGTAGTATATGCATTTTTGTACAATTTGTCTGGAAAACTGAACCAACCCAGACCCTATGATCATCCTCTGATGATCATGCGTTAGGTGCCAGGCAAAAATATTCCTCTTTTCTGAGGCCTTTGGCCAATTAAACAATCTATGGTCTTTTAAACTGCAGGGGTGGGTTATCATTTCGTTTGTCACTATGTTATGTATCTTCATGTTTTTATACTATAAACCGCCCTGTGAGCCTCGGATAAAAGGGGGAGGGTTAAGTACTTTAAAAACTGAAATAAATAAATGAATTGCAAAACTCAGAGAAGTATGAATTTTGAACGATGTCTGCATTTCCATTTTGGGTTACTGTTTTCTGAAAGCGTAACTTGGGTTGGTTTGCCTTCAGACAAGTACTGAATCAAATGTCTCCCGCTGTCCATAAGGGCAAGTTGGTGGATAGGTGGTTTAGCCAAACAGCATCATGTGAGATTCTGCCAACCTGCCAGTGCTGTGATGTAGGTCATTCTTTGCCCTGAACTGTGCAGCAGAGGGCCTTCTTGGTAGTGGTGCCCTCCCTGTGGAGCACTTTCCCTTCAGATAAAAAACTATGCAACTTTTAGAAGACATCTGAAGGCAGCCCTGTTTAGGGAGGTTTTTAATGTTTGATGCTTTCTTACATTTTATATATTCTGTAAGCCGCCCAGAGTAGCTGGGGAAACCCACACAGATGGGTGGGGGATAAACATCATCATTATTATTATTATTATTATTATTAACGTTTGCAAGCGCGTTACCATTTTATTCCAAAAACGGCAGCTCTCTGCAGCCCTCGAAGAGGTGGTTCTACTTGTTTCTCATGGAATGGAAGGAGTTAAAACCCTGCTGCGTGGGGCAACAGATGAGGGGTGTGTGACCAATCGTGTGCTAATAAAACAATTGAATCATTGTGGGTTTTGTTGGAGGCAACAGCTTTCACCTGGGCAACCAGCTACCACCTGAACCAGGTGTTTCCAGACAGGCTTACTGGTTTCAGGGCGAGGCTGTCCCCTACACACACAGACACACACAGACTAAAATCCTATTTACAAGCATTTGGAAATTAGGCACAGAACTCAGGTGTAGAAATAAATGCGCCCGTGGAAAAGAATAACTCAGCACTCAGTTATTTCCAAGTCTGAAGGGCATTGCATACATCCCTTGGGAATTAGGAGGGTTGGCTCACTGAGCCAAAAAGGGGTCTTTTGTTGCAGACTTCAGGTGTCTTGCCCCTTTGGAAACTGCTGGAGGCAGAGTCAGCTCATCGGTCCATCTTGCTCAGCCTTGTTTATGCTGGGTGGCATTCGGCTAAGTTTTATTCAGAGCAAACATACTGAAAGCAATGGACCTGATGGTCACGTTCACTAATTCCAGTTGGTTTACCCCGTGGAACCACTCAGCAGTTGTCTGAGCAGGGTTTTCTCCCAGCCATACTTGGAGATGCAGGGTTTTGAACCTGTGACCTTTTGCATTGCAGGGCAGATGCTCTGCCACTGAGCCACGGTGTCCCCTGCTACTTTTTAAATTTTTTCAATTAAGAAAGAAACAACTTTCTTTTCAGGCAGCTGGGCATACTGCAAAGTGCAGAGCTGGTGAACTCTCAGCCACATATCACCTTAATCTCAGCCAAGGCATCAATATATATACAGTACAGTGGTACCTCGGGTTACGAACTTAATTCATTCCGGAGGTCCGTTCTTAACCTGAAACGGTTCATAACCTGAGGTGTGCTTTCGCTAATGGGGCCTCCCGCTGCCGCCGCGCCACCGGCGCACGATTTCCGTTCTCATCCTGGGACAAAGTTCGCAACCCAAGGTACTACTTCCAGGTTAGCGGAGTTTGTAACCCAAAGTGTTTGTAATCCGAAGCATTTGTAAGCCGAGGTACCACTGTAAAAGAATATAAGCGAGTTTTCTGTGAGGATAATAGCTCAGCAGTAGAGCATTTGCCTTGCATGAAGTACCAGATTCCCAGAGTTTCTAGTAAGACTGTAAAGAGACCCTTGTCTAAAGAAACCCAGGGAGCCCCTGCCAGTCAGTGCAGACAGTCCTGAGGTAGATGGACCCTATAATCTGGACTCAGTATAAGTCAGGTTCCCGTGTTCCATCACAGTAAATATCAGTGTTCCCTTACGTACGCCATTTCCTTTCCGTAAGAGATTGCAGTTAATAGCTCGCTCCATCCCCCTTGTCGGTATCAGGCTCATGCCAAACCATCAGTCAAGTGAAAATGAAACATGCGGCAGCAGAAAAGGGTCGCCTTGAGGAACTCTTGAGTTACAGTGGCAGGGAGTTCCACAGGCTCTGGAATGTAAGATGTAAGGAAGCACAGCTGTCTAAAGTTGTACTTCTAAAAAGCGGGTCTGTGGCTTAGCAGCCCTGAAGGTTATGACTGGAGGAAGTAATGCTTCTGAATGCTACTTGCTGGAAACCGCAGGAGGACAGAATACTGTGGCACTTGGGTCCTGCTTGAATCTGGAACCTGACTGGCCTCTGTGAGAACAGGATGGTGAACTAGGTGGGCCACTGCAAGGATTTTTGTGTGTTTGTGTTTTCTTATGTTCTCCTCCAGGACCCCTATACTTTGGGGTGCTCTTAAGTTCCAGTTTCGTGTTGTCAGCCTGTGTCCAGCTGAGTTCTTTTAGAACCTAGCAACACTCCAGATTAAAACATTCCAGCCCTGCACCCCAGTCATTCCCTCGAAAGTGATAAAAGCTTGGAACGGTAAGGGGTCTTTGTCCTGGGGAAAAACATTTGCCTTGGTGGCGTTTCCAGAGCTGGGCTCCAGAAAGACAAAAAGGTCGGGGGGGGGGGAGCACTTCTGGCCACTAAAGGACAGCCAAGGCAGTACGGGAGACACCCTGGGCAAATATTATTACAATAGGGAAGGTGATTGAGAGGGGAGGCACTCACAAGATATATAAGCAAGGCAGGCCTCAAAGGACAGCCAAGACAGACAGATAGAGGCACAGGAGGGGGCAGAGGAGAGAGTTGAGTAACCCATGCTGCCTCCTCAGCATGAGTCTCTTTTTAAAGCCAAAAAATATCCTGACTTTGGCCACATTCACACCATATATTTAAAGAACTACAATACCACTTTAAACAATCACGGCTTCCCCTAAAGAATTCTGGGAGCTGTAGTTCGATATGGGTTCTGGGAGGTGCTACGATTCCCAGAGTCCCCTGTGAAAAGGCATTGGTTGTTAAAGCGTTCCGAAAATTATAATTCTTCGAGGGGAACTGGGGGTTTCTCCCAACGATACTCAGCACCTTTAACAAACTACATTTCCCAGGATTCTTTGGGCGTGAATGTAACCTTTATTTACTCCAGGGGTCTTCCCAGCATTGCCCTTGGACAGCCCTGCTCTGCTTCCTCCTCAAGTGCCTTTGCCTGACTGGAATGTGTCTTTGAACTATGATAATTCCTCTTGTTGCTCGAATGGAGGTTAGAGAGAGGTAGGGGTTGGGGTCGCATGCAGAAATCTGCAACTTTTACTGTGCAAAGGTAAGAGTCATGCTTGTGATCCACCTGTTTTGTCTCCGGCCCTGCCCTCCATTTGGCAGGCGGCCCCTGGAAAGTCATCCGTGAGGGCATGTAGCCCTACTGGGTTCCTTCTTTGGTTTGTTTCTGTGAAGCCATTGGCCGATGGGGGAGTGGAGGCCCTTGCACCAAAAATAACCCCTTTTCAACACTTCCACATTTCGCTCCAGGGCATGGAAGCTAATTTACCGTATTTTTTGCTCTATAAGACTCACTTTTTCCCTTCTAAAAAGTAAGGGGAAATGTGTCTGCATCTTATGGGGCGAGTGGAGGCTGCGCAGCTATGCCAGAAGCCAGAACAGCAAGAGGGATCGCTGCTTTCGCTGCGCAGCGATCCCTCTTGTTGTTCTGGTTTCTGAAATTCAGAATTTTTTTTTCTTGTTTCCCTTCTCCAAAAACTAGGTGCGTCTTATGGTCTGGTGCGTCTTATAGAGCGAAAAATATGGTGCTTCACTTTTCAGGTGGGGGGGGGGGATGTTACAGATCAACACCAGCTTTTCATCCCTGCAATGCAAATTCTGCAGCAGGAGCTGCTTCACTAGTAGGGGTAACAGCCGGTCCAGGGTGTGGTCTGAGCATCCCTCAGGCATGCTGGACCAAAGTCTCTGCCCCAGTATCCTTGGAGAAGCAAGAAGGCATCCACCTGTTTTGTGGACAGATAAACAACCCCATGCTGAGCAGAAATGCAACAGGTACATCTTTGCTCAGCAAGTAGCCATAGATAGCCTCCACAATTTTTTCCAGTCCTCTTTTCATTCAAGCTAGCAGCCCTCAACTACTATCAGGGCAAGGGGAAGCCATCGTGGTGCCTGCCAGGTGTGTGTTTTTTTTATTTTTTGTGAGTTGTTTTAAACTGTTTTGAATATTGTCTTTTAATGTTGCAACCTGCCCTAGGAACTTAAGGGGGAAAGCGGGTGAGAAATGAAGAAACAAACAAATAAACTACAACTCCCATCAGCCCCAGTTTGCATGGCCAATGGCACTGGATCCTAGGAATTGCAGTCCGCTACCTCTGCAGAGCAAATACATCAGCTACCGCTCCATTAAGGGCACAGAGTCGCTCGCCGTGAAGATGGCAAATTAAATTAACTTGCCACAGCTCGAGGGTGAGGTGGAATAAAGGGACCAGGAGCGGAAATAACAACTTTTGCGGCTTGGCAGCACCCACTAGGCCTCAAATCCCTTCCAGAGTTTGGATTAAAAGCTTAACATTTACAACTTGGCTCTCCTTTCCATTGAATTCCAGTCATTGCACTTGCAAGGTTTTGCGTATGTGTGTGTGTTTTCTCCCCTTTTGTGACGTCTGCACTCCTGCCATCCCTAACCACTATCCCTTACTCTCCTCCCAGCGCTGGGAAGGAACTCCTGGAGCTCTTGGCTCCTCTGCGCCCTTGCCCTGGGCAGTTCCCACTGCTGGTGGCGGCTTCTCCGTGAGAACACATGTCACCTGGCCCATCCGGATTAATATTTATCCTGTCACTGGTCCCAACGCTGCCTCCCCGCCCCCTCCAGCTCCACAGCCCCTGCCGTGAAGGGAGCAATTGTGTCCTGAACAATCGGACAAGAGAAGGAAGTTGGGCTTGCTCCATGAGCCGGGAGAAGGGGCTTGCCCGTGCCAGGAATGGTAGGATAAGGAAATAAAGAAGGGAAAAGAGAAAAGCCAAGAAGACGCAGCCTTGTTTTCTCACTGAGGTGGTGAACCTTCCTCTGAACTGGGCCTGCGTACACAGCACAACTTTATAGCCCATTTCCCCCAGAATCCTGGGAGTGGTAATTTACCTCACGGAGCTACAGTTCCCAGCCCCTTAAAGGAACTAAAGTTCCCAGGTGGGGTTGCCTTAAATGTATGGTGAGTATGCTGCCCAAGTCAAGTAATCTGAAGTTTGTGTGTTTATTTAATCTGTTGGAAGATTCAGGACAGTGCAGGGTGCAGAACTAGATGGGTCACTTGCCTAATCCAGCAAGCTCTTCTTACCAATTTCTTTTGTCCTACGTGCTACCGGCTGGCTGGAATCTGAAGCTGCAAGCTCTCCACGCTGCAACATACTGTTGCAGGTAGCCTTGAAAAATGCACAAATGCAAGAAACTCAAAAGGCCAGTGTGCTGCTTATTCCTCTGTGTGCCTCTTGCTTGTAAATCCTCCAAAGGCCAGACAGATCTTAGTCCTCCTTGTGGTGCAGCGCTAAAAACTGCTAGCACATTTACAAAGCTAAGCAGGGTCTTGTATAGTTTCAAATTGGATGGGAGACGACGTGTTGGGCTACATCTCTACAGTTCTATGATCAATGGGTGGACTTCTATTATCTTTGTGCTGATCCAACGAGGCAATTCTAACCTTTCAGGCTAGTGGGGACTGGATACGCACCATACATTTAAAGCACATTCCCCTCCTCACAGAGTGTAGTTTATCCCACAGAACTACAATTCCCAGCACTGTGGATAAACCACAGCTCCCTGGATTCTTACCCAACCTTAGCTGCTGAAATGGATCTTATCCGATGTGCGGAAAAACCCAAGAGAGATTTTGCTTAACTGAGCCTTGATTCAACGGGTAAGATTAGATTTTCGCAAGGCACGGCCGCTAAACAAACAAACAAACAAACAAACAAACATCTGTTGGATCAGGGGGGAATTAATTAGTGCACAATAAGATCAAAATACAGGTCAAGCAAAAGTGTAAATGAGTTCTTTATCAAGAAATAACCCATCTTTAGGAGAAGCAGGTCTGTTGTGCAAGAACTCCTGACCAGCTATAATTGTGCAAGCTTAATTTCCCAGAACGTGACTGGGTGGCCCACCCAAAAACAACAACAGGCTGGAACTGCCCAGGGAAATGCACTGAAAAGTGTGGGGTGAACCAGCGAAGATGTATAAACACCCCACAAAGCCAATCAGAATGAATGCTCATTGTTTGTCCCACAAACAAATCAGAACATATGCTCAGTAAAGACCAGATCTAGGCCATACCATACATTTAAAGCCCTATGATACCACTTTAAACACTCACGGCTTCCCCCAAAGGACCCTAGGAAATGTAGTTTAAGAGTTGTTAGGAGACCCCTGTTCCCTGCCCAGAGCTACAATTCAAAGAGAAGTTTCAATCTCTTTTCCCAGGGAACTTTTCCAAAACTAGTTCCCCCCCCCCCCTTTCGCATTACTTTTGGGTTTTTTGCCCCCCCACCCCATGCACAAAAAACTCTGCTTATAAAAAAAGCAAATACAGTGGAACCCCGTGTTACATACTGTCCTCCTTACGAATGCTTCAGGTTACAAGCCCTGCTAACCCAGAAGTAGATGCTCTGGTTGCGAACTTTGCCCCGGGATGCTAGTGGAAGCTGCATGCTGGCGGTGCGGCGGCAGCAGCAGGTGCCATTAGTGAAAGTGCACCTCATTTTAAGAATGGTTTCGGGTAAAGAATGGACCTCCGGAACGAATTAAGTTCGTAACCGGCGGTACCACTGTATCAGTGAGAATAATAATAATAATAATTTGTTTGTGCCCTACCCATCTGACTGGTTTGCCCCAGTCACTCTGGGAAGCTTCCAACAGAATAATATCCTGATAAACAGTATGGCTGACTGGCTAGAATCCTGAACATAAGCATTCCATGCTGCAGCACTTTGTCGCAGGTTCCATTCTTACCAGTCGTGAGATAAACAGGGGAAGGGGATGTTGCCTAATATTCGGCCTGCGAACGTCCAAAGGCTGAGGGTGAGACGGACCTTTGTGCTGGTCCTGCGAGGCAATTCTTTTATCTTCTTTCAAGACGGTTAACTGGGACTGTGTACAAAACACACCTTTAAAGCACATGCACCTGCCAAAGAATCTCAGAAACTGTAGTTTACCCCTCCCAGAGCTGCAATGCCCAGCACCTATAACAAACAAACTACAGTTCCCAGGAGTCTTCCCAGGAGGGGAGGGGAGGGGAAGTGCTTTAAATGTATGTTGTGTACTTAGCCCCGCTCCAGTAATCTGAAGTGCATGCACTAGTTGAAAAATTAGGTCTACTCTGATTTCCTTCATCCTATGAGCAGCAGGCATCCTAAGCTGTAGCAATCCATACTGCAACATTTTGTTGCAGGACCACCTGTCCTGACTCTAGAGCATGTGCAAAAATCCCAGAGCACCACTTCCTGCTCTGTGCGCCTAAATGTCACTGAGGCGACTCAGTGAGGTCCTGTCTGTGCACCTCTGCATCTCAAGTCACATCCTTGTGTTCCTGTCTTCACCTGTTGCACATGACCTGATTTGTTTCCCTCCCCGCCCCCACCCGCACCGTTTCTCAAGAAGCTACAGGATACATACGGATCGTGACAAACTTCATGTGTACTTAGCTTCAAACCCCAACAGCGGGAGCGCACTGGGGCCAGAGTAAACAGTAACTTGTGCCTAGCCTGAATGCGTTTGAGCTGCCCTTGTTATTTCGATGATTACAATAAAATCCACTGTAAGATGAAAACGTTTTGTTAAACATTATTCGGAAATGGTTATCGCCAGTCGACTCACACACCCTTCATCAGAAGCTGACACGGGAAAGTTTACACAAATTACCACAATTTGGTGGAGTGTGTGCAGACAGGAAGGGGCTCCGGCAGTGATTATGAGTGTGAAACTAAATTGAGGGTGTGTGTGTGTGTGTCACTTGATATGTTGCTGGTCTACAACCCCATCACTCCTGACCATTTCCCATGTTGGCTGGGGCTGATAGGACCAGAGTCCACCATCACAGGTTCACATCTGTGATGGGTCAGATGTTCCAAATTCTCACGCCTCCTTGTTTTTCTCTTTGGAAATGCCAGTGGCTCTGCAATAGCTGCGGGTGAACCAAACATTACTCTTGCCACTTTTTATGGTCTTTGTTCCTCTCCTTGATGCTCTCCTTTCCCAGCCCCCTCATCTTGTGACGTTGCCTTTTCTCTGCCTGTTCCCAAAAACTTATTTCCTACGGTCACCCTTGGGTGCCGATGGGGGAAAACACCCCTCAGACCTGCCTGTTGCACTGCTCCACATGCCAAAGAGTCAACATTAGTCCCTTTCCCGATTTTATCTTTCGCCTCCTGCTTTGATTTCGTTCCAGCCCATTTCCACTAAAGTGCTATGAAAACGTTTTTTTGCTCCTTTGCCTAAGCCAGAATTACCTTTCTTACTAGATAAGAAAGGTCAACTCTGTGAAGGTACAGACAAGTTGCTCAGTAAATCCCAGAGCTACATGCCTCTGCTTGGCTCCTCTACATGTCCATTCAGATCCCAGTTTGCAAAACAATTTTTTTTAAAAAATCTATTTATGTTGGAAAAATAAGCACCCACCTTTGTTCTGTTAAGTGGAAAACTCCCACCCTTGCAACACATTAAAGAGAACTGGGGGGGGCAGGATTCCGGATTGTACCACTTCAGACTGCAGGTGTGTTTGGGTCACACTTGTAGATATTCCAGCATTCAACAACAACAGAAATAGAACTCCTTGCATGCAGAAAACTAGAACACCAGGGAGAAGGCTGTGTTAAAGTTTTTCCCCATTTTACTAATTTATTACTTTGTGAGGGGACATGGAAAACCATGCTCACACCCCTAAAGTGGTACAGTCCGGAATCCTACCACCACATGTCAATCAGCTGGGAAGCAACTGCAATCCAGCCATGGGCCTTCCTCCCAGCTCCTGTAGCTGAGTGAAGACTTGAACTCAGGCCTCTGAGGATGCCACCTGATTACAAACCTCCAGTCAGAAGCATGGTTTGAGTCAAGCAGGGAGGTCAAAGCAAAGTTCCTTGCAAGACCTGGGTTGTAAACTATGCAAGAACTGACCTACTGGAGCAAAACCCAGAGCTTTTGCAAGAGCTCAGCTGTTAATCAAGTTAATCAAGAACTCTGCAAGATTCAAGGGTTTTTTTTAAGTGGAAACTGGTGTTCCTGGCCAAATAGTTCAAGGCGGATCACTTGCTAATCTGTTATAGTAAGGCTTTAAAAACAGAGCAGAAGTAAGACTGAAATCTGCTTAATCCTGATGGGTCAGCAAATTTTGACCCAGCAAGCTGAACACAGGCTACCAGACATGTAAAGGTAGCATTTATGAGATTGAAGAACGATCCCCTGGCTTGCCTGTCACTGCAAAAATGGGGAAGGAGTCAAGCACCAGCTGCTTCCATACATGGCTGGTGGGTCACATTTGGCTGCATGGTCCTGCCCCTGAAAGACGCCAACGGGCATTTCTTTTCACCTGATGTTTAAGAACAGGCTCTGAAGGAGCCCAAATATTAAAATGCCTGAGCTGGCAGGAATCGGATTTATTTTCAGTCTCGGTACCAGCGAGTGACGAGGGCAACGGGGAGGTCACTATAGCCCACAGAAGGCAGCTCTAATCATGGTACTCCTTTTTGAATCAGAGTGCAATATTTAAATTGGAGCACATTTACTGAAACATTTCCCCTGCCTCCAAAAAAATAAAAATCAGCCCCCTCTCCTCTGCAGCCCAGACAGAGCCCTTTGCCTGCGTTTCCCTCCTTGTTTCTTCCAGCCAGCTTCTCCGACGTGTTCCCAAGCAGGGAGCGGTCACAGAGGGGACCTAGAACGGATCCGAGGTCTGTTTGCAGACGGAGGTTCAGGAAAGGCTCTTCATCTTCCAGGGGAAACTTGCTCCAGATCTCTGTGCCCTTGGGAGGCGGAGCTGCCGTCACATAGCAGGGCAAAAGCAAAGAGACCTCAAGCTGTAGCAAGGGAAAATATTTCCCCTTCCCAGCGGGTGGGGAGGTAGAGGGCAGGGGGGCTGCATGCCAGGACTCCTGGGTCCGGGGCTTGTGCACTTGTGCAGTCTCAGACTCTGAAACAAAGGGCAGCTTTCTGTCACACGCTGTCCCAAACACAAGGAAGTGTGGGCACAAGATGCTTCCTCAGTCCTCTCCGGGTCTGTGCAAGGTTTCCCATCAAAATTGGGGGGAGAGAAGCTATAAACCCAACACAAAGAGAGCATATGCTCTGCTCCTGTTGTATCTAATCTGCAATGTGAAATCTATCCCAGGAAAGGCACAGCATCACTTTTTGGATCCGAACAGCACTGGGCACGCAGCTCAGGACATGCAGCGTCCAAGTTTAGCATGGCAACAGCAGCTACACATCCGTCTCTCTTTCTGATTGAGACCTAATAACAATGTTTTTAAAAAATCGAAAACCAGGCAATTTTAGAACACTCTCTCATAAGTTTTCACATCAGCCCTATAAGGTAGGTCGAGGTCTTCTTGCTTCATTGACTCGAAAACAAAGCAAAGCAGCCCAAGCAGGTTTTTGATCTCTGGGCAATTTGCCAGACCTCTTTGCGTAGAAGCCAGAACTTTTGGAGTGATTGCCATACTTATTTTTTATTTTTTTTAACAAAGCTGGACTTCTCAAGGTCACCAAGCTCTTTCCCACACTCTCTTTATAGAATCCTGTTCTGCAGAGCCCCAGTCCTTCTCAGCAAGCCATTCATCAGAAAAGCGGCCTTATATGAAGGCAAGCTATTGGTCCATCTGGCTCAGTATTGTCCACACTGATTGGTAGGGTCCTTCCTGTATATTCCGCATAGGAGGAGGAGTTTGGATTTGATATCCCGCCTTTCACTCCCCTTCAGGAGTCTCAAAGCGGCTAACAATCTCCTTTCCCTTCCTCCCCCACAACAAACACTCTGTGAGGTGAGTGGGGCTGAGAGACTTCAAAGAAGTGTGACTGGCCCAAGGTCACCCAGCAGCTGCATGTGGAGGAGCGGAGACGCGAACCCGGTTCCCCAGATTACGAGACTACCGCTCTTAACCACTACACCACACTGGCATACATGAGAGACTGTGGGGTTCCGCCATTGCCCCACAAATGTCACAATAGGATCTGTGCGACAGAGCTGGGGGTGGGGGGTGGACAAGCTTCAAACTTGCGGCAATGATTTTGTGAAGGAGTTTTGCCAAAACCCTGAGATCAGAAGCAGATTTAGGGGAGAGCAACCAATTTGGTTGCCCTGGATGCGCAGCCTTGGGGGTGCCACAACTATTATTTGGAATGGAGTGCAAGAGGCAGGGGGCACTGAATTTTGGTGTTACCTAGTATACCACTTAAATTTGAGGTCCCAAGGCCTGCCGCTGCTGAGATCCACGAACCAGAGTCTGGTATGACAGACTTACTTGCAGAAATAAATATGAACTCAGGAATTCGTTTTGAGTACAAAAGACTGAACGAAACTCGCAAAAAGCTACTCCCAGTTAATCTGCCAGGAGGGTGGGGTCTTTTTGTTGCTGCTATCGTTAAACAACTGGGATATAGGTCTACCTCTAAACGTATAGTAAGGTATCTTGCAGATTTTGCAGAACCACACAGTTGTGAATCAATACCATGAATTGCTGTTGATCCCAGCAACTTATTTTGGCTTGCCCATTGCAGTAATGCCATCATTTGAAGAGGGAGAGGTGCTTAACACATCCCACTCCCCACTGAGCTCACACTCCTTTTGGAGCTCAGTTCAGCATGTGGATTTTAAGCGGTTGCAGGGCTGATTTCCAGGGGAGAATCAGGGTAGCGGGGAATAACTCAGCAACCCCTGACCTGTCAGTTCTTCCTTGCATGTTAAGGGTTTGGTTCTTCATTCCTTATAAGATACAACACCTGCTTTTTTATTCCCCCCCACAATGATTCACATGGTCTCCTGCCCTCAACCTAGTAGTAGGTAAGTAGATGAAATTAATATTCTCCCCACCACCACACAAATTGAGGTAAAAAAATAACTTTGGAAAAAGCAGGTCATGCCCTCAATTTATTGTTCTCACTAGTGTTGCTACTTCCTCCCCCTCTCTAGTCTGAACTGCTGTACTTTAAAAAAAAACATTTGCACAAGAGGCAGAAATTCAGCAGGTCTTTTCCCCAGTCACCACATCTCCAGGTCACACTGCTCCAGTTGAATTTCTGCTTGTCATAACTCTCTTACCAATGCAACCCTCTCAGGCCGGCAGGCGTGCACACACACACACACACACACACACACCCTGCAAAAGATGGCAACACTGTTTGGCATTTACAAAGGAAAGCTCAGCGATTGAATTCCTGGCACATTCTGGAAGGGGATCAAGGAGGAAGTAGCTAATCACCCTACAAAGACCCACCTTACACTCTGGGAATGACTGCTCCACAGGAAGTCTCCTTCAAACACTTTAGAGGTTTAAGAAGCACTTTATAGATGCAGGCTACTGCCCAGCCACCTCCAAACCCTGTCACTGCCTCAGCTTTGGTGATGTCACAGAATGTTTACGGGCATTCTAACAGCTGAGGAGAAAGGACCAGTTATGGAATGCTAGCGACTGGTGATGTCACAGAATGTTTACGGACAATCCAACTGCTGATGACTCAGAAGGGTCAGATAAGCAATCTGCCTCAGCTACTTTATCTTATGGATCACTTAGGCTAGCTTACAAACAAACAAACACACACACACACACACACACACAATCAATTGCGGGTTTAACCTCAGCACCTTTTGTGTTATGCAACCGATACAAATCTTTCACTTCAGCATGCAGTTGCCCCGCTATGCTGGGACTTGTCCATTCAGTCCTGCACCCCACCCCTGAATAAGCACATTCCCTTCCCTTTCCCGTGGTCTTGATGTCCCCAACGTCCTTCCACCCTGCAAGTCTCTAATTGCAGCAGCAGCAAAATGCAATAAATCTCAAGGGAGGGGGTGGAGGAGACAAGCCAGAGCGAGGACTTTCTGTTTCCTGCTTCTCTGGGATAAGGTACGGGAGACATTTTTACGGAGTGGGAGATCGGCAGAGCTTGGCATGCTTAGCCATGATCTGCACCATACAATTAAAGCACATTCAACGCTTGTTTAAAACACATAGCTTCCCCCAAGAATCACAGGAACTGTGGTTTGTTGTGGGTGCTGGGCATTGGAGCTATATGAGGGGGGAACTAGAGTCCCCCAAATTCCTTGGGAGAAGTTGTGTGCTTTAAGTTGTATTGAATGTGCTTTGAATTGCTGTTGACATCCATCTGTCTCGAAAGACAATGGAGTGCACTCCAGGGGTGAAGTCAAACCTTTGGTGAATCACAGCGCCTGCCGTGGCTGCAGAGACCGGTAACTTGTAGCTGCTGCCTCCTGCATTGTTTTTGCTGTGTTCGAAGCATAGAAGCAGGGGATTTGAACCTTGGTCTCCCAGGCCGTAGTCTGACCCTCTAACCACTACACTGCACTGGCTCTTGGTGATTTTTGTGTGCCTGCTGTAGCACTCATAATGACTTTTAATTGCATTTTGATTGGTCCCTTCCTTTCTTATATTGCACTTCATTGCATTCCAGTTCGAATTCTGCAGAATTTTGCAGACTTCAAAGGGTAAATGTTCTTCTTTACAGCCTTGCCCTGGACCACCAAAATGAAGTTTGTGGACATTTTGGGAAGCCCTGCCCTATAGTAACACAAAAGGGGGTGGGATTAAGACTGGGAGAGCATGGCTGGTCTAGGCCCATCTAAACAGGTTGTGCAAAAAAGAACTCTGAAAAGACAGATGCAAAACCACAGAAACCCAAACCCCACTTGTTCCCTGTTTTTCCCCATGGCGCCAGACAGTCAGCAGCATTTGTGCAAACTGCTTCGGAAAGTCTCCAGTTGAAGGACCTTTGGTTCTGAAATATGCTGAGCTATGATAAACTTTTAATTGTAAGTGCTTTCGAGAACCTTTTCGTATTCTTTTTGGTTTCTGTTCCTCCCATTTGTTTTGGCTTTGAGAGTTGAGCGGAGGATGCCCTCTGAATGCCTGTCTCCGGGAGTCACAGGTGGGAAAGGTGTGCGTGCTCTGGCTTGTGGCTTTTTGTGGGAATAGGATGCTGGACTAGGTGGGCCATTGGCCTGATCCCATAGGATTCTTCCTGTACTCCTATTTGAAACTCAGCCTCCCAGTTGCTCTGCTGGAGCAGCTCAGTACATCTAAGCTTTAATGCAGGGATGGGGCACCTGTAACCCCCGATAGCTCCCATCATCCCTGACCATTGGCTGCACTGCCTGGGGAGTGGAGTAAGAGTGGGAGCTTGTCAACAGCTGGAAGGCCATAGGTAGAGTGGCACAGCATGCTTGGCATGTAGAAGGGCCATGAAATCTCCAGGCAGGGCAGAGGAGGTTCCTGTCCCAAGTCCTGAAGAGGTGTAGATAATACTGAGCTCGACATACCAGTGGTCTGACTTGCTGCAACATAGCTTCCCATGCACCTTAAGAGGAGATTAGCTTCTATGTTTGGCTGCTGGTTTTGTGGGAAGGGTCGCAGCAGTTTGACTTCACCCCCCAGAGACACACTCCATTGTCTTTTGAGAAAGATGGTTGCCAACCATGGACATAGCCAGGATTTTTGTTAGGGGAGCAGGCTTTTGTTTTGGGGTGGGGAGAACCTCAGATTTGTACTGATTCTTATTGATTGGGGGGACAGCTGTCCACCCCCCGCCCCCCCTGGCTACGCCCATGATGCCAACAACAACATTATTCCGGCCTTTGGCAACCTTGATACCCCCAGCTGTCTTGGACCACAGCTCTCATCTCCAAATCAGCTGGCAAGCACCATGTTAGAATATTCCAGTAAAAGCATTGCTTTAAGCGCTCAGTTAATGCAGTTTAGGAAGTTCTGTGCATGCTGGAAAACAAGACTTCTGAAATAAGAAAGAGATTGTGAAACTGGAAGAAAACGATGCAGTGTGTCACGGACGACTCTGGGGTTGCGGCGCTCATCTCGCTGCAAATGAGTGCCCTGCAAATGGGGCAGGGGTGGCGCTGTGGTCTAAACCACAGAGCCTAGGGCTTGCCGATCAGAAGGTCGGCAGTTTGAATCCCCCCGACGGGGTGAGCTCCCATTGCTCAGTCCCTGCTGCTGCCAACCTAGCAGTTCGAAAGCACACCGAAAAGTGCAAGTAGATAAATAGGTATCACTCCGGCGGGAAGGTAAACAGCGTTTCCGTGCACTGCTCTGGTTCTCCAAAAGCGGCTTAGTCATGCTGGCCACATGACCTGGAAGCTGTACACCTGCTCCCTTGGCCAGTAAAGCGAGATGAGCGCCGCAACCCCAGAGTTGTCCACAACTGGACCTACCGTAACGGTCAGGGGTCCCTTGACCTTGACCTTAATGTCCTGCAAAGACACCACATCGTTTTCTTCCAGTTTCACAATCTCTTATTTCAGAAGTCTTGTTTTCCACCATGCACAGAACTTCCTAAACTGCATTAACTGAGCGCTTAAAGTCAGCGGCCTATTATCATCAGCCATCGCTGTCTGGCTGCCTTTGGCTTCCTGAAGCAGACAAGCAGATGAGGCGGCTCTAGCCATGTAGACTTTTCATTTGCATTACAAATGTGGGGTAATACAAACACCAGCGTAAGCCTCACTTGTGAAGAAGGCTTACAGCCCTTTTGTTATCAAGGGGGGGAAATCTACAGTTAAGAGCTGCCTGCAGGGCAAGGGAAGTGCTTGATGTAGTCAGAGCCAAGATGACTCAGACCAGAGAGCTGTGCTACGCAGTGTGAGGAGGACGGTTTGCAAGCTCCACACCTAGATCCACCAGCACAACTTACCCAAGGAGAAACTCTGTTCTCTTGGTTGTGGTGTAGCCAGTCTGAGCCAATGTGGTGTAGTGAGGAGTGTCAGATCTAGGATCTGGGAGACCAGGGTTCTAGGATCTGGGAGACCAGGGTTCAAATCCCCACTCAGCCAGGAATCCCACTGGGTGACCTTGGGGCCAGTCACTGCCTCTCAGCCTAACCTACCTCACAGGAGACCAACTAAGTTTGTTACTGGTATTAGCTTTCGTATCTGAAGAAGTGTGCATGCACACGAAAGCTCATACCAGTAACAAACTTAGTTGGTCTCTAAGGTGCTACTGGAAGGAATTTCTTTATTTTGTTTCGACTACGGCAGACCAACACGGCTACCGACCTGTAACTACCTCACAGGGTTGTTGTGGGGAGGGGGACAAGTGTCAACACCAACTTGAGCTCCTTGGAGAAGAGGTGGGATATAAATGTGAAAATAAATAAAATAAATAAAAAGTCCCCATTTTTATTTAGAATTCCAAGTTGCTCAAGGTTCTCTTGCTCCCCATTCTATCCTCGCAACAATGTGAGGTAGGTTAGCCTGAGAGGCTGGGACTGGCCCAAGGTCATCCGATGGGCATCACTGGGATAGCTCAGTCAGTGGAGCATGAGGCTCTTGACCTCAGGGTTATGGGTTCGAGACTCACATGGGGCAAAAGATTCCTGCATTGCAGGGGGTTGGACTAGATGTCCCTCATGATCCCTTCCAACCCTATGATTCTGTGATTTGAACCCTGGTTTCCCAGGTCCTAGTTCAACACTCTAACCACTACACCACGCTGGCTCTCCCTTTCACTACATCTCCCTGTTGAAAGCACCATCACTGTTTTGTCTTCTGGTAAGATGTAGAGGAGTCTTTTTTAAAAAAATGTTACTGCAGACACACATGGACTTTTCTGGGGACACAAACAGTGGACTCTTTCCTCCTCCAACACAGAGGTACGCAAATCAGTGAATATGGAGGGTCTTCTTTTCCCAAGGGTGTTTTTTATTTCTGCTTCTGGGGTGGAGAACCTCCAGTTCACCTCCTCCTGTGAAGTCAAAGGTGGCACTCCAAGCTTATCAATCTGGCCCTCAGGATTCTGCCCTCTGGACAGCCCACCTCTCCAAGCCATTGTCCACGCTGGGCCTGTTCTGTGCTCTTTCGCTTGGATGGAATGCATCCTCAAACTGGGACAATGCCTCTTGCTCGTAGGAGTGAAGAGGTGTGTTTTGGGTGCTCAGAAACCTCTGGCTTTTCCGTGGCTGTAACACACAGCCTGCTGTAAGTCACACCCATAGAACCCCATCCCCAAAATAGCCACAGTTTGGAGGACTCAGAAGTGTCCTCACATATCGAGTGCATAGCATCAGATATCACAGGTTAGCCACAAACAGGAACCCACTTGTGCTTTTGAGGCAGGAAAGTCCAAGTGCAATCCTTTCCCGGCTGAGACACACAAATTAAACAGGAGAAGGAAGGAAGCTGCTGGGATGTTCTTTTGCATGAGCTGCATCGGAATGGTTCATTCCAGGACCAATCCAGAAGTGATGCAGGAAATCCCTAAACAGGATCTCTCTCTCTCTTGCAAATGTTAAGAAAAGCTGCAGGACTTATGAGGGGGAGGACTGAAAGATGGGCGATTTCACTATTTTTCTGGTTAAATTCTGCACCAATCTTCTACTTGCCCCATGGGAGGAAGCACAGTGGTACTAGCAAAACAACTGGGCTAAATGGCAGCTGGAAGGTTGATTTAATTGGGAAACTGGCATGGAATGAAAGGGTTAAGCACATACACACAGACACACACACACACACACACACACACACACACACACTCCTGATTAATACCTTTAGCTGTTATTAGCATTTTTTTAAAAAATAATAATCAAGATGCTGTTAATAAATTCCCCGCATCATCTCTACTCTGCCCCTTAGTTCTCATTCACTTCAATGGGGCTCCTGCAAAAAGACTTCTAAGAAATCGAGGTGTTTTTTAAAAAAACTTCTCTGTGAATGATGCCCTGCAGATTGAGTCCACCTGCTTTCCGCTCCCTCAACCACCAGAGGCCGCTGCCTCACCTTCCCTCGTGGTACAGCCACCTCCGAGGCAGAATTCAGGCAGGCACCTACTTTGAGTAGGTCTTAAGGAAGGGGATAGAGAACCTGGGGGGCTTCTAGGTGTTGTTGGACCACAACATACATCACACAAACCCCAGCCAGCACTGCCAGTTGTCAGAGATGATGGGAGCTGGAGTTCAGGGGGACAGATGTGTGCAGGATTTCAACTGAAGCAATTCTTGAAGCCACCATGTGTGCTGGTGGCCGTCACAACACAGTGGCAATGAGTCCCGCAGGTTAATTTAATAGGACTAGTTTCACCTGTATGTTAATTAACTCCCACTTTTATCACCAGGGGTGGGGGGTGGCAGAGCGCTCTTGAGGAGCAGGCAGGGTCAGGATTGAAAGCCACACATGTTTATTGTTCTGAGGCTATTGTTTTGTTGCAATGCGATATTGCACTGGGCAACGGAAAAAGAAAATATAGAAGGATGCATTCCCAGCTCACAACGTCCTAAACTTTGGTTTAGGAAATGGCAAATTGCCTCCATTTCCTTTTGATACCTATTTTGAATGTTTGGTGCAGATGCAAAGGGGTATGGACAAGGAAACGTCACGTTTTCAATCTTGCCCTTCTCCCAAAGGACTCAATCCCTTCGCAGGCTACTTAAGACCAAAGTCACTCAGTTAACTTTATTGCAGAGTTGGGTTTTTAAAAAGACTCTTCCCACCCAGCCCATCCAAGACCAAGCAGTCAGTGCACCACAACGACTCTCCAATTATAGGTTGTGCATGTCAACGGAGGGACTTGTGGTTGATGAGAGTGCGTGCCAGCTTTTGAATTCCACAGAATTCTTTGTCGGGTGGAAAAGCAGCAGCAGCAGGCTCTTGGGTGTCTCATCAGGGATGGAGAGTTCCCACCCTCCCTGACCATTAGCCATGCTTGACTGGAGTCCCATAACATCTGTTGGGACACCACGGACACCATCCCTGATGTATAGAGAGAGCAAAGACCATGGATCTCCCCCAGCTGACCGATTTTAAGAGAAGTTTCTTCCTAACCCCAAATTGCACTCCTTCTGTATCTTCTCTGCATGAGGGAAAACTTTAAAAAGTCCCCCAAATGGAAACGGATCTGGGGCAAACACCTGCTATTAAAACACCTTTGCTAACCCTGGCGCCTTTCAGATGTTTTGGACCACAATCCCCATCAGTCCAAAACATCCGCACAGAGAACATTTGGTTGTTGAGGGCTGTTAAGAGTCGAGCGTAAAGGTGACTTACCTGACAGCGTCCAAACCAAGCCAGTTCGGTGTGCAAAATCATCAGGAAGATGCCGAGCAGGGCTGTGCCCAGCGCCCACCCCGCCAGCTTCTTCTCTTCCCCCAGCAAAACTTTCCTGCCTCGGAGGCGCCGCAGGTTGTCGCCGGGCTCTCCAGGGATGGGCAGCACCGTGGTCTCCGCCGGGTCTTCCTTGCTCTGCATCTCTTGCGCGCTGCCAGGGACGGAGGAGCGCTTGGCCGCCGAGGTTGGGAGGCAGGGGCTGAAGACCCCCTGGGCAGCCCCCCATCCCTGCCTCTTGAGCAGCCAGCAGGCAGCCAGGGCGAAAGAGGGGGGGCGGTAGGGGTATTATGGGGCGGTGGCACCTGCTGGCGCTCCGGGGTGGCCGGGAAAGGAAGAGGGTGGAAGAAACAAAAAAGAAAAAGAAACCAAAGCACGAGCGACGCGTGGGGAAAGCGAGAACGAGAAGGAAGGCGAGCTGGAAGGTCCGGAGAAGAAAGAGAAAGTGAAGAGCGTGGGTTTCAAAAAAATAATAAAAATAAATGGAAGGAAGGAGGCCAGAAGGAGAGAGAGCGCGCGGCGAAGTTCTCCAAGCGCGCGGAGCCGGAGGCAGCGATCCGGGCAAGGAAGAGGGTGGAGAGTGGAGGCAGCCCCAGAGAGCGCCGGAGGAACTGGGCAAGTAGCCGGCGGGCCGGTCTCTGGTGCTTCGTCACAGGGCAGGGCAGGGCGGGGGCTCCCCGGGGAGGGAACAACGGCGGAGGGAAGGCGGGAGGGAGGGAACCTGAACGCCGAAGGGCCGTAGCGCAGCGAAAACGCGCCTGCCTTGCGCGCAGAAGATGCCGCCTTTAGTGCCCCCCCCCCGGGCATCGCCCAGCGGGTCTGGGGGTGTCCCCTGCCTCCTGCAAGCTTGGAGAGCCGTTGGCGATCCGTGTGGGCAACGCTGAGCTAGGTGGAGCAACGGCTTGACTCGGTAGAAGGCAGCTTCTTGGGTTCCTTCTTGGGTGGGGAGGTGTGGCTCGCTGGAGTTCAAGCACGTGGAAACTTGGTAAAGGTTTGTGATCTCTCTCTCCCTCCTCCTCCTTCATTTACTCACCCGTAAGAGGAACCGCTGGCTCTCGACGCTGCATGACAAGCGCAATTCTGACCAAGAAACTGTCCCAACACTAAGGAATAAACGGTGGCTGCCGCGGCGAAGGATGAAAGAGCTCTGCCCATGCTCAGAGGCACGCTGTTCCTGAGGAAGGCTTTAGGTGCTTGAGAGCTGAAGTGCTGCCCTTATCGAGGCAAGTTTCCTGTCGTTGTCTTTTAAGCCGACGCGGTGCTCTGAAGCTCAAAATCTCTATTACACTCCACCAGCAGCACCCTAAGAAGTTCTGTCCGGGATGCAAGGCTTAGTCCAGCCTCTGGAGGCACGAAGCAACAAGAGAGGAGAGAGTACCTCTGAGATCCCGCAGAGCATATTCTTCCTACTCATGACCAAGTAGCCCGACAAGCAGAATTCAGACAACTGTTTTATAAACCACCAATAGGCATTGATTACCAATAAAAACATGCTTCAGTCCTGCACTTGCAAAGATGCCCATTGGATCATACAAGGCTGCAATCCTATAGGCAATTTATCTCAAGCGTCCCAATGAGCACAATGGCATGACTGTATGAGGCCACCCCCCACCTTCCCAGCTTGTGTTGGCACCTTGACTCAGCCCCTGTTCCCTTGGGTTCATTTTGGGAGGGTCTCACCTCAGATCTCATATCCAAACCAATATCTGGGAAACCATAGCTCCAGTCTTCCCATTGACTTGCATGGGGAAACCGAAAGAGGGTTTTCTTTTCCACAGAGGTGCATGAAACCTGAAGGTGCAGTAGCCCCCACAAGAGGCGATTAACCCTGCTAAATTTCAGAGAGGCGGATCAAGGGCCCCCTGTGATAGCCACATTTAAACTTTACATTTTCATTTTTATTTATATATCTAAAAAATCAAAATTAAACTGGCCATAACTTTCTGGTTTTTTTCCCAAACAGGTGCATGAAAGCTGGAGACATAGTAGGTCCACAAAAGGGGTGAACCCTGTAAATTTCCAGGCAGGTGGATCCTGGTGTTTGTGTGCTAGCCTTCAAATTTCCGAAGTATATTTAAGGAATGAATACTGTACTTGCCAACTAGGCATCAGTGAGGGGATTCTTACGCTAGCCTAGGTAGGTAGGAATGAAGCAGCAATGGAGAAATTATAATTAGGTCCTAGGCACTGGCAGCAATTATTGTATTATAATAGCCTAGGTAGATACAAGCCACAGGGAACTTTAACAGCCTGGGAAGGACCTACTGAGACACACATACACACTGGTCAAGTAACCTCAGCCAAGTGCACGTGGGTCCTCAGACAGAGGGCATTTTCAAATGAATAATGGAATCTGCTTTGCAGATGAAAAACCCTTTCACCTTAAGTTCTGCCTGCCAAGGCACAGGTCTCCCACCCAGGCACCAGATCTGTGATGCCACCGAGCTTCCTTAACTACAAACCCTATAATTTTGGATCCCCTCCAATGAAGCTGTGCCAGTTCATCATTTGGACACACGGACACAGTGGGTGCTATTACAGAGATGGGCACATAGCCACCAACAGGTGGACAGCAGCTCTCTGAGAGCTGGCCACCACCACCGCCCAGGTTTGCAGCCTGGGGAAAGAGGCGAGGCACCCAAATTAGGGATTTCATAGTTAACGGAGCACACAGAACGAGAGCGCTCCAGAAGCAAGAAGTTGGGTGCCTCCATGGTTTCGACATTTTCAGCTCAGTGATGTTCTTGCTGGCTGTTTTTGGGTAGGAAGGAAAAGCACAGCCCTTTCTGAATAGACAGGTAAAGGAATTGCACTGCTGAAGAAGCATTGCTACCCAGAGGCAGAGGAGCCCCCACTTTCTGTATGTGTCATTGTTCTGGGTGTGGCTGTGCATGGGGCAGGGGAGAGCCTACAAAGCAATAAAGAGTCACTTCATTGTTCTGTGACCTTCATAAACCATTCATTCATTCATACAGAGACATACCTGTAATAGGCAATCAGGAGGCTGCAAATACCAATACAGTTAGAAGCCATTGACAGGCCCATTTCAGCTTAAGGGCCACATTCCTAGAAAGTTAGAGCATGGTGCTGATGATGCCAAGGTTTCAAGTTCAATCCCCGTGTGGGACAGCTGCATATTCCTGCATTACAGGCGGTTGTATGATGATCCCCAGGGTCCCTTCCAGCTCTCCAATTCTATGATTCTCTGATTCCCTTCTGGGCAACCTTTGAGAGGGGGAAGGGGCAAAAAGTGAGCAGAGCAATGGATGTCAATTTTACCTTTTTATGGTAGGCATGTTTCTGCACATGCACACCCTCTATCCTCCATCCAGGGAAGCAAAAGGCATTATCAGAGTTTGAAGATGCGCCCCAACCAAGCAAAAACACCTCCAAGAGGGTGCAAAACAAAGTCAAGGAAGGGTGTGGTTGACAGCATCAAGGGCCGGCTAGAGTGAGTCCTTCCCGTGCCTTTTACAATACTCAGAAATTCAAAGGGTGAAGCCTTCTCCATTGTTTTTCCATGCTGGGGATAAAAACCCTGCACCTGCTGAATTGTGAGTTCATGCCTGCTTGGCAATCCTGCAGAGCAGATTCTTCTTCTTCTTGTTCTTCTCCCTTGGTCCTCCTTGCCCTGTGATAACTTAAGGCAGGGGATGAGCCAACGCCTGGGATCTTCTGGAAGGCCAACAAGTTCTTTCTTTCTTGGGGCTGATTTCCTCCCAGATGCAGGTGGTTCCACTTATTTTATTTTGCTTGACATTTTAATATGTTTTGTCAGAATTCTCCAAGTCTCCTGAAGAAAGTAAAGCAGGGAAAGAAGGAGGCTGTGGAGCAGAGCTGGCCCGAGGCATTTTGAAACCGAAAATTCATCTCTCACCCATGGTCCCACATTTTAAAAAAGTCATCCCTTCACTACTCAGACTCAGATTCCTGTCTTCAGTGATCTCCACTCCATCACCTGAAGCTTCATCCTGCTGCAGGGGCAGTTTGGGGTGGGGAGAATTGCTGCCTTGTTTTGTTTCTCTCATAAGGGCTTGAACAATGGTGGGATGGCTGAAATTCAACAGGTGAAGCTTCCCTAAGCACTGTTTCTAGCAGCCAGGAAAGCTCCACCTGTTTAACTTCCCAGTGTTGGGCACTTTCTCCAAAGATCAGCAGCCCTATCGGAAATCCTGGCTCAGGGTCACAAAAAGAATGTTGGGTGCAGAGAGATCAGGGGAATTTCCTCCATGGGCACATGAAATTCAGGGCCAAATAGGGCTTGGACATAGGTCACATCCACACCGTACTTTTAAAGCACATGCCTTCCCCCACAAGAATCCTGGGAATTGTAGTTGCCTGGTCATGGAGCTATAATTCCCAGCACCCTTAAACTACAGTTTCCAGGTTTCTTTGGGAAATGTTATGTGCTTTAAGTGGTATAGTGTGGAATTTGACCAAAGAGGCTATTTGCAATGGGAGGAAACCCCCAGGTTTTGAGTTTAAGGGGCATTCTTGCACCCATGACTTCCTTTCTGCCTTTTTTCTGCTTCGTTGTGAGATTCTGCAGCCATCAGTTTTTTTAGTTTTTTTGTTATCTTGTACAGCAGGGATTAGACAGCATCTTAAAAAGCAGAGACATCACCTTGCCAACAAAGGTCTGTATAGTCAAAGCTATGGTTTTCCCAGTAGTGATGTATGGAAGTTAGAGCTGGACCATAAAGAAGGCTGATCGCCGAAGAATTGATGCTTTTGAATTATGGTGCTGTAGGAGACTCTTGAGAGTCCCAAGGACTGCGAGAAGATCAAACCTATCCATTCTGAAGGAAATCAGCCCTGAGTGCTCACTGGAAGGACAGATCCTGAAGCTGAGACTCCAATACTTTGGCCACCTCATGAGAAGAGAAGACTCCCTGGAAAAGACCCTGATGTTGGGAAAGATTGAGGGCACAAGGAGAAGGGGATGACAGAGGATGAGATGGTTGGATAGTGTTCTCGAAGCTACCAGCATGAGTTTGACCAAACTGCGGGAGGCAGTGGAAGACAGGAGTGCCTGGTGTGCTCTGGTCCATGGAGTCACGAAGAGTCGGACACGACTAAACTAAACACGACTAAACAACAGCAGGGATGGGAAACTTGTGATCCTCCAGATATTAACAGATTCCATTTCTCTGCAGCCCCAGTCAACATGGCCAGAGGTCAAGGATGATAGGAGTTGTAGTTCAAAAACAGGTGAGGCGCCATAGGCTCCCTATCCTTGTAGTATAGAGTTAGGCCTATGTCCCCACTGTGGAAGGACATGTGGATCCAGAACTGGCATCCACAGTCACTTACAGACTCACGGTTAAGACCATGTTCATGGAAGACAATCTTTCGCAGTTATGAGTGATTGCCAGAGAAGAAGAATGAAGAGTTAGGCCACTGGTTCTAGTCGAGTACTATTTGTTCTGGTCAGTAGTGGCTCTCCAAAGATCACAGTGGAACAGGGATTTGAACCCAGTCCTAGTTCAACATTTTAACCCCTGACTATACTGACAATATTTCAGGATTGTTCAAAGGGTTACCATGATTTGTCTTTTCTGGTTTCATTGTTTTTTATTAGCTTGTGCAGTCCCACACAGTCTAAGGCAGAGCTTTCGAAACTGAGTGTCACGACACTTTAGTGTGTCGGCTGCAGTGTGTAGGTGTGTCATGCAAACGTGTCATGTGCTCCTCCTGGGGCTGGAAAAGGGGTTTCTTTAACCTCCAGTTTGCTAGTAAAACTGAAGTATTGCGTCACGAAATGATGCATATCAAAAAAGCGTGTCACCAGCATGAAAAGTTTGGAAAGCTCCGCCCTAAGGTGATTACAATCACAAATGACATCCAGTAGCGAAAATGTACATTTGGGCACATTTAGAAAATAGGGTGGTAAATTCAGAGCTGAGAAATGCAACAGGATGGAGGCCGTGGCAGGATTTAAGCTGTGTCAAAACTTCACTGGGATTTAGCCCCAGCACATAGTTGCAATACGAGTACTCGGCCCCGGAACACAGGATTACAGCTAACTTCTTATAGGTGTTATTTCTAAATCAAATGTAGCTGGAGCACACAGTGTAGAGATAGCAGTCGACACCTCTGAACACGTGCAGAGTGCATTTTGCTGACCGCTCTGAGCAAACACAAGCCGTTCCTTCAGACATGCAACTAAAATTGTGGCATTTCCCTCCCTTTTCTTTCTTTGGTTGTGCGAGGGAGGGAGCTAATCTGCCTCAGTCATGGTGAGTCAGATACCATTGGGTGGATTTCCTAGTCCGGACTGCAAAGCCACAAACTGCAGCAGTGGTGTGTGTATGAGAAAGGGCTATTTTGCAGGGGCTAATTCGGGTTGGCAGCGCTGGAGCTTTCAAGAAGTAAGAGGCAGAAGTGCTTCTTCCTGATGGGCCTCCATTTCCTGGATCCTATCCTTGAAGCCAGGCGGGGACCTAAAGTCGCCGTTTCCTCATTGGGTTAGAAATTCCTCAACTCCTGTGGAATAGCAGGTACTCTGATGTGCCCGTTGGCACAGGGGAGGTGAGCCTTGGAGGCAGGTCTTGAGGGCAAATGCTCATTCACGGGGCTAAATATGAGCCAAGATGGCCAGAAGATCTACCTACCTTCTATAGAAGCTCAGCACTTGCCCTTTAGTACTGCTGCGGGGAGATGAACAGAATAGCACCTGTGGAAATTTCCTCTTCCTAACACAATTGCTCGTGGGAAAGGGAGCCTCATTTTCCTTCACCTCTGGGATCCTGGGAAGGAATTATCATAGCAGAATCATTCTTCAGCGCTGGGCTCAACCCTGGAAGATATTTTTAAAAAATAATCCAAGGAAACACAGTGCTTCTGGGCATGTGAAAAGTGTGTGACTATACACACCCAATTTCCTTTTAAGCAGAGGCACAGAATTACAGGCCATGGCTTCCAGATTGAAGTGTGACTTCCAAGGATGTGTGTGTGTGTGTGTGTGTGTGTGTGTGTGTGTTTTCTTTTGGAGTCTCTCACAGACGAAGAAGCAAACTCCAAGCGATCTGAGAGGAGCTGGAGAAATGGGTGTGAGTGGAGTTACATTTGCCAGCCTGAAGAAAAGGCCTTGCCACAACCACATGGCAAAGTGTGAGTCAGTTGTGTTGGCTGTAAGTTTAGCCTTGAGCTGTTTATTAATAATTGTTCATACAAGACCGGGGAAGTGCTTTGCGAGGCTTTGCCAGACTTGTTAATCATCCTCGTGATGACAGCTGTCTGAAGTGAGTCATTATCATTATTAGTATTCCCATTTTACAGAAAAGAAATTGAGGTGCCGGACAAGAGTGACCACAGTGCGTCGGAAGCCAGCAATTTCCCAGGGAGAACCCAACTTCCCTCCAGAGCTCCCCTAACATGAAATCATATTACGGATTAGTGATTACATAACTATGTTCCATACATACTGTCATGTTCAGACAGTAGGGGCATGATATCGAGGCAGGTAGATCTATGCACAGCACGTTGGGATATAAAAAAAACAGCAAAAATAAATAAACTCCTCTCCACACCCTCAACAAACTGCAGCTCCCAGAATACTTGGGAGGAAGCCACAGCTGTTTAAAGCGTGCTTAAAATAGTGCTTAAAATGTATCGTGTGAATGTAGCCAAAGGGTATCAGAGGAAGAATCAGAAGGGAAGGAGGCAACTCATCAGCCTGAAGTCTTGTGGCTCAGCCAAGGTTCAGACATGTTATATATCAGCTGGGCAATGGGGTGCTAGTAAAACAGTCGTACCTTGGTTCTTGAATGGAATCCATTCCAGAAGTCCATTTGACTTCCAAAAATGTTCGGAAACCAAGGCACAGCTTCTGATTGGCTGCAGGAGCTTCCTGCACTCAATTGGAAGCCACGGAAGCCACGCCGGATGTTCAGCTTCCAAAAAAAGTTCGCAAACCGGAATACTCACTTCCGGGTTTGCAGCATTCAGGAGCCAAAACGTTCGACTCACAAGGTGTTTGAAAACCAAGGTACAACTGTATTGGAGAGTCTGTCTCAAGTGCCAACAGATCTCTGTTCCAGCTGCATACCAGCAATGCTGCCCCATCAATCCAAGTTGACAACGGAGTCTTGAGGGCTGCTCAGATAGGATGATTTAGGTACATAGCTAAGATGTTCAGAGTGTACACTCCTCCCTGCAAAAAAAGTGATGCACAACTACTTATTTAAATTTTTTGTAGATACATGCATCAGACAGGCAGGCTTGGCTTTGTCTGATTTGGAACGCAAACGGTGGCTAATCCAGTTTTATCCTTGAAAAATGTATGAACTTTGAGCCTTTTCCCTTAGAAAAGGCATTTTTATTTCAGCAGTCTTTTTGTCTGCAAATTTAGATTGTGCCGCCGCCCAATTTTACTGTTCTTTCTGTGTTAACGTCTAGACTGGCTTACAGAGCTGCTTGTAGTTAATTGATTATCTGTATTGTTTTCTTGTGACTACTTTTTAAACCTATGCTGGTCCCTGCTCTGAGTACACCAGCAGAAAAGCTAGACAGAAAATACTATTAATGAAATAATAATAATCAAGAGATGTAGCTCAGTTGGTAAAGCACAAGGCTCTTTATCTCCGGGTCATGATTTTGAGCCCGACGTTGGGCAAAAGATTTCTGCATTGCAGGAATATATATAGGATGATCACCACTCATGAGTACATTAGTATGAAAGCAGGATCGAAATAATTTATTGCTGTTGATTTAAATCTTTGCTGGCAGCTGCTGTGGGCTATATCCAGAGCTTGTGCATTATTCAGAGTAGACCCGTTGAAATTAATGGACATGACTAATGGGCTTCAATGAATCAAATAAATAAATAATAATAACAATTTACGTCCTTTAATTTCAATGGATTTTCTTCTTCAAGTAGAACTTAGGTAACAACCCGCTAGGTTCATCAGTAGACAAGTAGGATGGAAATTGTTATTATTATTATTATTATTATTATTATTATTATTATTATTATTATTTCATTCATTATAGCCTTGCAAATAAGTGTACAAAAGCTACTAGACTACAAGGAATATTACTGACCAGCTGACGGCTGGCAGAGGGTAGATGGAGTGCTCTGTCCCTCCTTCAGCAGCTGTCTGCATTTCTAGGCCGGACCCCCCAAGTGTCCCTATTTTCCAGGGCCATCCCTGATTTAGAGAAGCCATCCCGGTTTATCATTTGATCCTGGAATGTTCCACTTTTCCTTAGGATGTCCCTGTTTTCATTGGAGAAATTTTGGAGTTATCCGACCCCCGAGCCGTCTGAAGGCAATCCTGTATAGGGAAGGTTTTTTAAAAAAAATGTTTAATGTTTTATTATGTTTTATATATGTTGGAAGCTGCCCAGAGTGGATGGGGCAACCCAGTAAGATGTGTGTGGTATAAATAGTAAAATTAGCATTATGGAACCGGACGTCCCTGTTTTCATAGGAGAAATGTTGGAGGGTATGCTTAGCTGGATAGACAGGGGCTTTCCTACACCCATTTAGTTTCTATGCTTACTACAGGGAAGTATGGAGCAACTTGACCAAACTTCCCTTGCTCTCTCACTCACTCATCCCAATAGAATTCTGTTTGTGATTCCTCCTCGCCTATGGCTACCAGGCAAGGCCTTAACACAGAAGGCATTATTACTGACTGGCCTTCCCAGAGTTTGATATCCAGCAGGGATGGAGCCATGTGACATGCTTCTCAGCTGGGGTTGGCCGTTCACCACATTGTGAACATAAAGCCCTGCTCCTCTCCCCGCCATGGCGCCACCCAACCATCCCAACTTTGGGCGTTAGCTTTTGCCTGATGCAATGGGTTTGATGCCACTCCAGTGAGTCATCAATCGCACATCCTGGAGGGTTTGCGTATTTATTTATTTTTAGGGATCCCATCAAAGGAGGACCCGGGGGGACGGACCCAGCTTGCCAGCATGGAATGTCCCTCCTCTGTTGACATTCGAGGGTTCAGAAGTGGTTGAGAAATGACCGCGAAGAGCCAAATTCAGCAGCTGGATGACTTTAAAATGCAGCCACCTGGAATGTCCACAAGGCCCCCGCTGCAGTGCTCTCTGTGATCCGCCAGTCCAACTCAGAGGAAGTGCCATTTTGGCACCTGGCAATGGTGAGAAAGCCGCATCTCTGAGTGTGGCTGAATGAATATCCTTCAACAATCAGAGGGCCTTTCCTTCTGCCTTGGCCGCTTGCCTTTCTGCTTGGCTTTGCAGTCTAGTTGAAATAACTAAAGGGCATTCTGTGTTTAGAAAGGAAGGTTGCCCTCCATGAAGCTGGACAATAGGTAACTTTCTGTGGGTAAGGTGACCAAAATAAGGGACCCACAGCATCTTGATTCTGATGGAGGACAGCCGTCTGGGAAGCTTGCAATGCTGGGGGATGAATTTTGAAATTTCACGTTTAATAAACTTTGAGAGGTGAAATCAGACATTTTAGTGAAGCGTCTTCCTATTTATTTTGCATGTTCCGATAGGTGGAGTATGGGCATTGTGCCTTGGCACTCAACAGACATTCCAGAGCTGATGTCTTAGGCCCTCTTGCCTGCTCACAGGAAGTCCTAACCCTACATTAAAAAGAGCCTATTTGGTAAATATGTAGAAAGTGTTCCATGCTCTGATTTTTATTTTTATTTTTAAGTGCAGGCTGTTTCTCCCTTAGGATTGAGTAGATATCTCTCTGTTCATTTTAATGCATTGCATTTATGCATTGCCTTCTAGGAAACACCTCAAAGCAATTTAACAACAAAAAACAATTTCATAAAATAATAATAATAAAAGATTGCAAATCCAATAGGAACACAGACTGGGATTTTTAAAAGCCCACACACCCCCATTTAAAGCGCATGTTGAAAAAGAAAGGTCTTTCATAGCTGCCCAAAAGACAAACAAGTGCAAATATATTGTAGAGAGATATAACTTACTACTGAGATTGGGCTTTTTGTGATAATGAAAGTGGCAGGAAGATACATTGGAAAGTGTGGGACACTTGCTTTGATGCAATGACATTTAGCCTCCCCTAAACAACTCTGAGTGAATGCTCATTAAATCATGAACATCGTCTAATCTCCAAGGAAACAAGTTGGGAAAACAAGCAGGTTTTCTGGAATAACTCCTAGACACCTAAGATCAGAGGGAGGGAGACAAACACCCATTCAGGTATTTCCTAGCCATTTTGCCAGTAATCCCTAACCAAGAAATAAATAAAATAAAAAGGTGCTAGCCAGCTTTGCCAGGGTCTATTGAAGAAGCCTCACAGTCATTCTGGCTCCACAAATCTTCCTATCCCCAAACCACAAACCTTGCAACATGTGTATTTCTGTTTCCTCGTTGTCTCTCTCCTCAAAGGGACGCTTCAGAGCGTGCCGAGATGCAATAAACCTGGGATATCATAATCTAAACTAGCACCATAAAACACAACAATAAAATTTTTTGGGGGTCCCCAAAAAATTTAAAGGGAAAAAAAACCTGGATGTACATTTCCAGAATATAAGATAAAACAAATAAAATAAAACCTACATACTGTACAGCAACAGTGTTTTGTGTTGTGTAGGCTCCTATGATGTAAGTAATGGGCCCCGCCTGCTAGCCTGGTCCCTAAAATATCACTGGTTCGCTCATTTCTATATATAGGGTGAGGGACGCGGGTGGAACTGTGGGTTAAACCACAGAGCCTAGGACCTGCCGATCGAAAGGTCGGCGGTTCGAATCCCCGCGGCAGGGTGAGCTCCCGTCGTTTGGTCCCAGCTCCTGCCTACCTAGCAGTTCAAAAGCACCCTTAAGTGCAAGTAGATAAATAGGTACCGCTTTATAGCGGGAAGGTAAACGGCGTTTCCATGTGTGGCGCTGGTGCTGGCTCGCCAGATGCAGCTTAGTCACGTTGGCCACGTGACCCGGAAGTGTCTTCGGACAGCGCCGGCTCCCGGCCTCTTGAGCGAGATGAGCGCGCAATCCCAGAGTCGGTCACGACTGGCCCTGATGAGCAGGGGTACCTTTACCTTTTTATATATAGGGTGCCTACATTATGCATGGACTGTTATGTGCAAATGGCTTTAGATACCTATTAGGTCCATAAATTACCATACAGCATATATTCAACACAAAAAACAGTGGCAATTTGTTGTTGACAAAGGACAGCTGGACATATAAAGGCCCCATTACCTTCAGTAGCTTAGGGCCTCATCATACCTAAATCCAGCCCTGATAGTGGCCTTTGTGAAACCTAATACAGTGGTACCTCAGGTTAAGAACTTAATTCATTCTGGAGGTCCGTTCTTAACCTGAAACTGTTCTTAACCTGAGGTACCACTTGAGCTAATGGGGCCTCCCGCTGCCGCCACGCCGCCGCCACGCAATTTCTGTTCTCATCCTGAAGCAAAGTTCTTAACCCGAGGTACTATTTCTGGGTTAGCGGAGTCTGTAACCTGAAGTGCCTGTAACCTGAAGCGTCTGTAACCCGAGGTACCACTGTAGTGATGTTTTCTGCAACCTGTAGGATGCAGTCGCAGAGGATGCTCGTGAAGCAGAGGGCTATTGATGGCTTCTAGCTGGGATGGCTCCACTCGGCCTCCACAGGTGGAGGCAGCTATGCTTCTGAAAATCTGTTGTTGGAAACCACGGGAGGGGAAAGTGGTCTTGCACTCGGGTGCTGCTTGAAGCTTTCCCTCAGGCCTCTGGGTGGCCACAGTGAGAGTCGGATGCTGGACTTGACGGGCCATTGGACTGGCTCTTCTGAGGTCCTGAGGTTCAACCTACAAGCCCTTGCAAAAATAGCGCTTCTGTCTCATAACGGCCTTTCAGAATGTGCTTAATAGACCTCCAAATGCCTCTGGGAGCCAGCGATGAAACACAGGGCATTTATTGCATAAGATAATCCCAGGATTCCTCTCGGCTCTGAATAATGGTGCACCAGCCATGGAGAAGGAGAGAAATTATGATTCATAGAAGGGGCCATTATGACACACAAGTGCTATTTCTGTGATGGGCGGGGAAGCCACCGGAAGTTGCCGTCTTGGCTTGTCCTGGAAAGATTGAGAGTTTCAGCCCCTGGATGAGAGGAGTTCCCTGGAATGAAAGCACAGATGTAATAAGATCTAACCAGCTCCTCCGCTGAGTTTGTGAGAGCCAGTTACAGTACTTGCCAGGGTGATCCCAGTACAGAGGGCTGGGCATTCAGAAATGGATCCAGAAGAGAACAAGCTTTGGGCTATGCTTTGAAGGAAGAGAAGGAAGGAAACAGAAGTGAATTCAACAGATCAAAAACAAATGGAGGTCAGCTACCCACCAAGAGGTATAGTGCCATGGCCATTTTGGGTGGCCGGATTTGAGCATCATGAAATGGTGTCACTGATTTATACTTACAGATTTTCCCCCTGACCAAATGTATGTATCTGTTTATTTACTGGCTGCCCCATGGCATAAATTCTCTGGGCAGCTTATGAAATGCTGGTGGTGGGAGATTGGAAAAAAGGCAGGGCTTCTTAGGAGGATAGGCAGGGTTTAAGAAGAAGAATTATTTCAGAAGGTGTGGCTTACTGGAAATTTCACTTTGCCACCCTTTCCAAAATAAATGGGAATGCCACTACCCATTGATATCAGGACATGCACTTTCGCTGTATTTCCCCCCAGCACTTCCTAAAACTGTTTTTGTTTAGGCAAGACTCATCCCCAGACATGCAATTTTGTTGTGCATATTTTGTGCTAAGAACTGTGCAGTCACGGGGGTGGGTACAATTCTTGTTTGTGTAAACAGCAGTTTATTTTTTGTTTGTCTATGTATTTCTATGTTTTTTTATTTTGCTTTTTTTTTGCTTTTTGTATTTATAAAACTCAATAAAAAAAGAATTGCTGATTTTTCGTACACTTTGATACATTTCATCTCTGTTTGTTTTTATAAAGTTGCAGGTTACTGGCATTTTCAAATAAATATTTTATATTTTATGTAAACCACTTAGAAATGGAGGACTTGAATCTCCAGGTGGGCACTATAGATAAGGCACACTTGCCCACCTGCCAGCAAATCACAGCATAGATACAGTACTCTGCAAGGTCTGCCCTCCTCCCCTCTCCCAATTAACCTCCATCTCCAGGACACACTCCCGTGACATCTCCAAGGGCTGCCCCTCTGTTTCATGTTTGGCTCTTGAGATCTCAGGGTCTTGGATGATCTTGATCTGGAAACCCTGAACAGCAGATCTCTGAATTTCAAAATCAGGAGTGAAGTTTTGCATGACCCCAAAACAAAGCAGCATCAGCTGCTAATGTCTCCAGGTCACGCAAGGTCCAGAACCAGGACAACCATCCTAACCACACACACACACACACACACACACACACACACACACACACACACAGACCGTGGATTGCTTGGAAATTTCTGGGGATCTTAGTCGAACTTTAGAACTTTCTTCTTCTTTTTTTGATAACTACAGTGGTACCTCAGGTTGAGTACTTAATTCGTTGCGGAGGTCCGTACTTAACCTGAAACTGTTCTTAACCGGAAGCACCACTTTAGCTAATGGGGCCTCCTGCTGCTGCCGCGCCTCCGCTTCGCAATTTCTGTTCTAATCCTGAAGCAAAGTTCTTAACCTGAAGCACTATTTCTGGGTTAGCGGAGTCTGTAACCTGAAGCGTATGTAACCTGAAGCGTATGTAACCCGAGGTACCACTGTATATAGTCTTCCCCTTAACTGATAATTTGTTTGGGGGAAAGACTGCACAAGCAAGCTATTATGAAAATAATATCTAGGCCTATGTAGACAAGTCTATCCAGACATGAAGTTGGCAGGTTTGCAATCTAATTTGATGCAGGTTTAGGCTGTGAATTAGGAGGTCTAGCCAACTTCTGAAAAGCCCAAATTGTGAGATTTAGGTCAACCTCACAAACAATTCTTTTAAAAACAAGGAGCCCACAAGCACGTATGATTGCTATTTTTAGTCGAAAAGGGGGAGGGAAAAAGAAGAACTAAATTTGCCCAGATTTCCTGCCTCCTTGCCTAGTGGTGATTCTTCCCATGCAACTTGAGGTCTCCAAGTGATAATATACCCATTTGATTTCAGTTTATCTTGCCGCCTGCAGGTTTCATGCGTGCCAGATACGTACTGGCGACAACATTCGTGATCTTCATGCCGCCATGCTTTTAAGACAGGATCAGTAGATTTAGATCTTGGTGAGTTTGCAACATTTGCAAAAAAAAATTACTCTGCAAATGCTTGCTTCAGCTGTCAGATTTCAATACTCGGAGATTCTAGGCAAATCTGATCTGTGTTTTGCAATTTTATCTCAATGTGCAAATGAACTTGAGACAGGAAAGAGTGACATTTTGCACCCTTGAAGGTGACTCGGAAACTTAAACTAATGGAGAAAGCGGTTGCTAGACTGGTGGCTGGGAGCGGCCGCTGGTCCTGAAAGATCTACATCAGCCCCCAGTATGTTTCCAAACACAATTCAAAGAGCTGGTGTTGACTTTTAAGGCCCTAAATGGCTTCGGCCCTGTATACCTGAAGGAGCATCTCATTCCTTCCAACATTTCTCCGATGAAAATAGTGACGTCCCATTCCATAATGATAATTTTACTGTTTATACCCCACACATCTTACACCAACCACTCTGGGCAGCTTCCAACATATATAAAAACATAATAAAACATTAAACATTTTTAAAAACTTCCCTATAAAGGATTTCCTTCAGACGGCCCAGTGGTCGGAAAACTCCATACCCTTCAACATTTCTCCCATGAAAATAGGGACATCCTAAGGAAAAGTGGGACATTCTGGGATCAAATCAGTAACTGGGATGGCTTCTCTAAATCAGGGATGTCCCTGGAAAATGGAGGCAGTTGGAGGGTCTGGCATCACTACACACACCGTTCATCCCAGACAATGAGGCCCAGCTCTGAGGGCCTTCTTGCGTTTGCCTCACTGCGAAGTTAACTGAGGTTACAGGGAACCAGGCAGGGGGCCTTCTCAGTAGTGGCTCCCTCCCTGTGGAACACCCTCCCATCAGATGCTAAGGAAATAAACAACTATCTGACTTTTAGAAGACATTTGAAGGCAGCCCTGTATAGGGAAGTTTTTTAATGTGTGGTGTTTTACTGTGGTTTTATAACTTGCTGGAAACAGCCCAGCATAGGTGCCAATTCCCTGGGCCCTGGGTGCCTAAGCACCCAGAAATTCCCCATGAAGTGGCCGGGCACTCACAAATTTCAGTGCCAGGGCCATGCATGGTGCATGGCACCCACAGCCCCAGGCACCCATGGTCACGGGGCCAAGTTGACACTCCTGTAGACCAGAGAGGCTGGGGCAAATCAGTCAGATGGGAGGGGGCATATAACGAATTACTCCTGCTACTGATATGCAAAGTCTCCCTAATGGAAAGAGTGTATACTTGCTGAGATATATGCAGACTGTACACTCACTGAAGGCTACGTGTGAATAAATGTACCAATGTCCAGGTCAACTATTTGTGTATACAGGGGCACTTGTTCAATGTAACATGTGAATCACCTTTCCTATGATTCTTTATAAGGCAGTTTTCTCTGTTTAATCAGATGTAGAAAATAGAGCCTCTTAAAGGGTTGTTCCAGCTGAGAAGCCAGAAGAAATTTCTTACTGGAAAGGTCTATTTTGAGGAACTTTCCTCCATCTGCAAATTGTAATTTAAGCCAATAATTTAAAAATACGTAGGTGGACTCAATGAAAAGTTGGCCACCGGATTTAGCAGCCTGCGCTTCTCAGATACAATAGCAAAGTGTTGTCGATATATTTTCCTGCTGGGGCCCTTGGATGTTTTCACAGTTTCATGACCAGCAGACAATCAGGCAAAGTCTCTCCAGCGATGGAGGAGCAACAACTGGAAAATCTTCACCTGTTGAACTTCTTCTCATAATTCAAAAGTAATCCTGGCAGCCTAAACGTGACATACCATTGAATGCTATGCTGTGCCACATTCCAAATCTCTCTATTGCTGCCATTTAACCATTGCACGACAAGCAGAAATCCAACTGGTAGAGCTTAAGGCTGTTTCTCTCCTCCCCCCCCCTTTTAAAACAGGACTCCTGTATCACTGCACCTGCCTAACCAGCAGAAATGTAGCTGGCAAAGCTTTTATAATGGCTATCATCAAGAATGAAATTCTGTAGCTTTTCATACCAAAAGTGCTCCAGTTTGTTTTTCGTCCTGCTTTCGTTGGGCTGTAATGCAAGATTGACACTCCAGATGACAATAATGCAATAACTCTGGGGAAGCATCGCAGCACAGCTAAAATCATGGAAGGATGTGTGGCCAACCCAGGATAATCCCACCATTAATGGACCATTATTGGGGCAATGTCGTATTGCAGAATTACACCTCCCCACACCTACCCCCCCAAATCCCATCCATCTGGTCCTAGTTGGTCAGCTACACTGGCTGACTGCTGTGTAGGATGGTCAGATGTTGCAGAGGGCAGGGCTCTTGCACTTGTTAGTAGTTGTGCAGGAGAGGGGATTTCAGCAGGGTGGAACAGGACAATGTACGGTGCGGAATTTCAGCAGGTGCAGTGATGGGGAAAAGTTTCGTCTCTTGGATTACTGCCTGTTAAGCACAGGAGGAGCCCTGCAAGAGAGAGAATAAAAACTTTGTTCTAGGCAAGTGGAAAAACACACTTTCTGCAGACACCCATTTCTCCAGCAGCACCCAAGAAAGAAAAACAAATGCATCGCTAATCTCTTTAGAGGCTTACCACATTTGGCTAAAACCGCAAATCGGGGACTCTATGTAAGGAATGTGGCATCTCAGGCTTGAGCTTCTGGTCCCCTTCCGCATCTGGGTCAACACAGAGGGGCACCTCACCATCTTCTCTGTGATGCTCATTTCTCCCAATCTGTTCTCCAAGGACCTCGTGGTTTCCCCCCTCCTCATTTAAGCCCCGTTAACAACCCTGTGAGAGAGTCTGAGAGGCAGCCCAAAGACACCCAGGAAGCTTCACTGCCCACTGGCATAGCACAGGGCCAGTTGCCCCGGGCATGAAATTGTTAGGGGCATAAGATTTCAACACCTGGTGGTGCCTCAATACAGCCGCACGGGCTCCATTGAAAATGGCTTCTCCATGCGAAGCAGAAAGTGGCCTCTCCAGACAACAGAACAACTCTTCTTTTCTCGTCTCTATGGCTACAATTTCCTGGGTGATGGAGACACTTCCATTAGGCAGCTGAATGGGAATGCGTACTCTGTCTGTTTCCCACCCACCCACACCTCCACGCAGCCCCGGGCACTGGCAACCCACGCTATGCCACTGTCATGGCCATGTGAAGATTTGAACCCTGGCCTCCCAGGTCCTAGTCTGATGCACTAACCACTAAATCACATTGTCTTCCTCCTCCTCCAGAAAGTGAAAATGCCCAAGCATAAGAGGGTCACCTTTAAATAAATCACATGACATTGTGCAATCCTTCAACAGCCATCGTCACCCAAAAAAGGGTTGTTACAGAATTGCATAACATTTGTACATACTATATATAGATGCAAATTCGGGGGCACGGGTGGGAATACTGCAGTTTATGATGCAATATATCTCACCATCATGGGGAAGACTCCTGGGGGCCAGGGGCCAAATGTCTGCTGATCGAGTACTAAAGGGCAGCTATTTCCAGACTCCTGATCTTCCTTCTTGTGGTTCTTCAGCTTCACACCAGGCAGGCCTTCCAAACAGAGAGCTCCTTCAGTTAACAACATGTGCAAGGAACCTTTGGCCTGCCAGATGTTGCTGAAGCACACCTCCCATAATCCCCAGTCATTGACCGTTTTTCCTGGGGCAACATCTGGAGGGCCAATGGCTCCCCAGACCTGAGTTAGAGGATTGTTCCTTGACAGTCCCTCGAAGGATGGTCATCTGTCATGGATGCTTTAGTTGAGATTCCTGCATTGCAGGGGGTTGGACTAGATGACCCTTAGGGTCCCTTCCACTTATACAATTCTATGAATCGATGCACTTTTTAATATATAAATGGGGGGGTGAGGATTTTCTTCTGCAACAAAAAAAGTGCTTCTTCTTCAGCGATCACTCGTAGCTGAGTAAGATTGTCTTCCATAAACATGGTTTTAACAGTGAGTCCGTAAGTGACTGTCGAGGCCAATTCTGGATCCACACGTCCTTCCACAGTGGGGACGTTGGTTTCCGGGCGGGAGTTGAATGGTGAGGGTTTGCCAAGCGTGCCTTCCTCTTAGCGCATTTCTCCCTTTTGTCCTGAGTTCGAGCGTTTTCAAAGCCCATGACACCTTTGGTAAAGGCTGTTCTCCTATTGGAGCGCTCGTAGGCCAGTGTTTCCCACTTGTCGGTGTGTATAATGAAAAAGGACACAAGCTCTACCTGGAGATGTTAGGAATGCAACCTAGAATCTCCTGCACAAAAAGCAGATGCTCTACCATGTGTGGTTATCTAACTGTGGGGCAGCCCTCCCTTTGGAGTACAGTGGTACCTCAGGTTAAGAACTTAATTCGTTCTGGAGGTCCGTTCTTAACCTGAAACTGTTCTTAACCTGAAGCACCACTTTAGCTAATGGGGCCTCCTGCTGCCACTGTGCAATTTCTGTTCTCATCCTGAGGTAAAGTTCTTAACCTGAGGTACTACTTCAGAGTTAGCGGAGTCTGTAACCTGAAGCGTCTGTAACCTGAAGCGTCTGTAACCTGAGGTACCACTGTATCTGACTTTCCAGGGAGAGACAGCATCCTAAAGTAAGTTGTGCCTCTGGCCAAGAGGACTGGGTCTGCATGGCAAAGAACCCTCACTGCCCCCCAGCGGAAAGCGCCCTCACTGTGCCCTTGCTTGGGAAGAAGCAGGCTCAGAAAGGGCCACTGCTTTGTTGTTAGGAAGCTTCCTTGCGATGTCAGCAGGGGGCTTGCTACGCCTCTGTTTATGCCTGCATTGAGATTAGTGCCTCCAAGCTTCAGGCCCTCAAGGGCAACAATAGCAGGTTTGCAGAAGACTTCTTGTTTTTCACTTCATCACCCAATATCAGGAAGTATCCGTGGGCAGATCTACACTGTGCATTTAAAACATGTGACTTCCCCCAAATAATCCTGGGAACTGTGGTTTCCCCCTTACAGAGCCACAATACCCAGCACCCTGAACAAACTACACTTCCCAGGATGCTATGGGGCAAGTCACGTGCTTTAAATGTACAGTGTGAATCATCGGCTCTGATCATTGGTTTCGGGTTGGCGGAGTAGAAAGTATATTTAGGGGGGGGGAGAGACAAGTTTTAAATGTTTGAGAAGCAACCCTTTCAAGGGCTCAAAAAACAGTCACAAAACTAAGGGACTGAGAGGGCTAATTAATTCAGGCAACCTTGTAAAATCCGGAGAAGAATTTTAATAACCAGTCTGAAAAGTTTAATGGTTGAGGTTGTTAGCTTTTACCCCCTGGAAGAGCTCCTGCACATTTAACAGCTGCTGGACTCAGAAAAGTTTCTAAGAGGTTCAACTTGTTCCTACCACTTATCTTCATGCCAGGAAAAAGTCTCCTTCTAAGTGTTTGTTTGTTTGTTTGTTTGTTTGTTTGTTTGTTTGTTTGTTGTTTGTTCAGAAGCTATTAACAGCACAGGAGCCCTGTGAGGGAAAATTTGGTCACCATGCTTCTCAAATGTCATCACCAAAGGTTACCAAATTTTTTTCCTGGCTGCGCTCTTGTGTCTTTAACATGACCAGCAGAAACTTAGTAAGCAAAGCTCCTCCAGCATGAAAGCTAGACTAATCCAGAATGCAGCAGCTAGACTGGTGACTGGTAGCAGCTGCTGGAACCATATAACACCGGTCCTGAAAGACCTACATTGACTCCCAGTAAGTTTTTGAACACAATTCCTGGTGGATAGAAGCTTTGTAGCTTGAGGCTTGAGGGAGCATTAACAGTGACTTCCCAGAAAATCTCAGGGATCCACTTAGGGTATAAGGGTTTACGCAGTTCCTGGACCCTAATTGTTAAGAGCCTTGTAAATTAATACAAGGACCTTGAACCTGGTCTGGTAGCATATGAGCAACCAGTGAAATCTTTCGAGCACTGGAAGGGATGTGCTGGCGATAGTCTGTCTGTCCCCACTGGCAATCTAGCAGCAGCGCTTTGCACCAGCTGGAGCCTCCGGATCAGGCCCAAGGGTAAACCCGCATTTATGAATCACTTCCTATGATGCATCACAAAATAATTTGCAATGCAATCTATATGTATAAAACAATTATATATATATCAAAGCAACTGAAACAATTGCAAACACGTGCACACACACCCCAGTTAAAAAAACAGTTACCAGACCCTCCTATTTTCCAGGGACAGTCTCCAATTTATAGAAGCCGTCCCGGTTTCTGATTTGACCCCGGAATGTCCCACTTTTCCTTAAGACGTCCATATTTTCATCTGAGAAATGTTGGAAGGTATGGAGTTATGTGACCCCCCGAGCCAAGGAGATAAGTAACCATAACACCTTGAGAACACATCTGAAGGCAGTGCTGTAGGGGGGAGTTATTTAATGCTTAATGTTTTATTACGTTTTTATATGCGTTGGAAGCCACCCAGATATTATGAGCAGAGTATAAATGTTGTTGTTGTTGTTGTTGTTGTTGTTGTTGTTGTTGTTATGGAATAGGATGTCCTTATTTTCATCGGAGAAATGTTGGAGGGTACGAGTTACTTCCCAGTTGGTTTGGCTGTGCCTTTCCAAAATCCAAAGTCGGGAACTGTTTGCCTCATCTGTTAAGCCCGCCCTAGCTGGGCCAAGATAAGCTGCAAAGGCATTTTGAAGGAAACAGAACAAAAGGCCTCTCTCACCTTTCTGGGTAAGCGCACAGCCCAGATAAAGAGCTACCAGCTTGTTCACTGGTCCCTCTAGTTTCACACACTACAGTGGCTTGATTTGGTTCAGAAAGGGCAGATAAGCTTTATCATTGGCTCGCGGCTGCTTTATCAAGCTACAGTTAGGCATGGTTAGAGGCAGGAGGCGGGCGGAAGGGAGGAGGGACATTGTCTGCCCTACGCAAGATAGGCTACTACTGGGTTTTGCTAGTGGATCATGTTTCAGTTTCTCCATGCTGCTGACTAAGCAAGCTGGGCTCAATGAAATCCCCTCTTCCACGCAGCTATTCAAGGCGCAGAAACATAGGAAGCCTCATAATGCTGAGTCAAAGCCTTGGTCTAGCCAGCTCAGTGATGTCTACACCAGTGGTTTTCAACCAGGGTGCCTTGAATGATGGTCGGGGTGCTGTGGGCAACACTGGCCTCTGGCTTGCTTTCTTTCTTTCTTTCTTTCTTTCTTTCTTTCTTTCTTTCTTTCTTTCTTTCTTTCTTCCCACCCTCCCTCCCTCCTCTGATGTGCCCTCTCTCGTCTCTGTCTCCCAAAGGCTTGCACAGCTGTTTGTTGCAGCACCCCTGGTTACAAGCTCCCCAGACAAATAGTACCTCTGGGGCTGGCAAGGGGGTGCTTCCCAGGCCCCTGTGGGGCAGTGTGAGGGGGCACCACTCTTTGGGGCGGGGGGGGGCAGCTCAAAGACCAGGAGCGGCTGCCCAGAGGACTCCTAAGGAGAGGGGAGAATAGAGGAAGCTGAGGGAAGACTCCACAAGGGAGGGTATTTGAAAAAGGATGATAGGCTGCCAGCTCTGCAAGCAAGGGGTGACATAACTGGGCTCCTGAGCCCCACAGGGGTGCCACAGAAAGAAGGTACTTGGTCAAAGGAGCCGTGGACTCAAAAACCTCTCGTCTACACTGATTGGCAGCAGCTCTCCAGGAATGAAGACTGGTGTCCTCTCTTAGCCATACCTGGAGACGTCAGGAACTAAGCCTGGGACCTTTCTGTGTGCATTGTGGATGCTTTTTGCTGGTTCAGATCAACCCATGTTAAGCAAGCTAGCCTTGCTGCAATCTCCTCTTCTGCACAACAATTAAAGTCAGCTAGCCACCTTGCAATGAGTCAGACCCTTTGTAGAATTGTAGAGTTGCAAGTGTAATAAACGAAAATCTGCCCTTATTCCCTTATGAGGTACACAAGAGCCCTTGTAGAGTCCTTTGCAGGTTCTCCATCGGTCAGAGAAAAATAACAGAGGCCAACCAGAGAATATTGAGAAGTAAAGCAGCTAGTAAGCCTGATCTTTATTGAACTGTTGTAACAGGGTGCCCCCTTCACACACAGGAGGAGGAGGAGGACCCAGAACCCAGGTATGTCCGCCCTTATATAGACATTTTAAATTGCTCGCCCTGGAGTTCAAGACCACCCCCAGAAACATCATACATACATCACAGAAATGTATGTTCTACAACAGAAATCTGACAGCATTGTTTATCTCCTGTCGTTGTTTGTCTCCTGTCTGGCAGGTTACCTGTTAATGCTTACTTGATTGGATACCCTGAGGAGCCTGGCCAGTCATTTGTAATGATAAATACTTAGTTCCTGAGCCAGGTCACAGGCTCACACCCTATTCATATCTTAAATGTGCCCTTGTGAGGAAAGAGACAATGGGGAGGTTTCCCACTTTGACCTTGCAGAGAAATATTTGAGGTCAATTTGTTCAGGACTTTCTTTTCTGTGGGGTTTCAGACATGTGGTTTGTTTGTTTGTTTGTTTGTTTGTTTATGTGTTTGCTTGGTACATTTATTACATATCTAAGACCTTAAAATTCTTATAACGCAAGGGACCCCCAGGGTCAGAAACTCTTTCCGTCAGAAACCTTCTTCCTAATGTTTAGACAGGCAGGAGCTCTGCAGAATTTTAGTCTGGTGTCTTTTCCTTCAGCACTTCCAGGGGATGGTGGGGACTGAACCAGGATTCCCAGGACATCCTGCACACAAAGCAGATGCTCTAACCAGTGAGCTACAGGAAGGGTGCTTCTTTTTAAGCACCTGTCCACCATTGCTATCGTCTGCAACATGTCTCCTTGAATGGGACTAGCTGCATGCAAATGGCATCCTGCACCAAGAAAAACCCCGGTTGGTGCAGTCATTGACGGTGCTACAAGGAGAGTCCCTTCTCTCTATTTCTGAAGTTCGTGAATGAATGAGAATAAGGAAGCCACAGGCCACTTGCACACCTATAGAGCAATAGCCCACCCTGGTGGCTTTAGGAGAGAACTGCAGCTAAAGGAATTCGGGATGATTCCTTAGGGCTAAGGACCATCTTAGTTTCCGAAGCGATGGGATGCGAACGCTAACATTTTCCTCGAGGGGAAAATTTCACGCAGTGCAAAGAAGCACAGCCAGCAGCACTGTGCGAAACTTGTCGCTGCCGTTTGTCTTTTATTAGATCGGAATATATGCTGAGCCTTTGCCGAAGAGGTTGCATCATTTGGGACTGTCTAGTTTCCAGAAAAGGAGAGTTAGCAAAGGTAAAGGTACCCCTGACCATTAAGTCTAGTTGTGGACGACTCTGGGGATGTGTGCTCATCTCCCTCTATAAGCCAAGGGAGCCGGCGTTTGTCCGCAGACAGCTTCCAGGTCTTGTGGCCAGCATGACTAAGCTGCTTCTGGCGAACCAGAGCAGCGCACAGAAATGCCGTTTACCTTCACGCCGGAGCGGTACCTATTTATCTACTTGCACTTTGAAGTGCTTTCGAACTGCTAGGTTGGCAGGAGCAGGGACCAAACAACGGGAGCTCACCCCGTCGTGGGGATTCGAACATCCGACCTTCTGATCGGCAAGCCCTAGGCTCTGTGGTTTAGACCACAGCACCACCCGCGTCCCAAAAGGAGAGTTAAGAGATGACATAGAATCATACAGTTGGAAGGGACCCCCAAAGGTCATCAAGTCCAACCCTGCTGCAATGCATAGAAGCTTATCATTTTATAGCATGGGGAAAGTGAATAGAGAGGGGGTTTCTTTCCCCCCCCCCTCTCTCTCCTCTAGAACTCAGGGACATTGAATGAAGCTGAACATTGCAAGATTCGGGACAGATAAAAACAAGTGCTTCTTCATGCAGTGCAGAGTTAAACTGTGGAACTCACTGCCACAGGAGGCAGTAACTGCAACCAACTTGGGTGGCTTTAAACTAGACAAATTCATAGTGGGAAAAGCTCTCTGTGGCTACTTGCCACAATGGCTATGTTCTGCCTCCACAGTCAATAGGCAGTAATTCTTCTGCATACCCATTGCTGAACAGGAGGGGAGAATGCTCTTTCCTTATCCCCTGCTTTCATGGCCCCCACAGGCCGCTGTTTTGCAGCTGTGAGAACCGAATGTTGGACAGGCTTGTCCATTGGCCTGATCCAGCTGTCTCTTTTATTGTTGTTGTGCTCATAACTCAGTTAGGTGGGTTAGGCTTAGAGGCAGCGACTGGCCCAAGGTGACGCAGTGAGCTTCACGGCTGAGAGTGGGGATTTGAACCCTGGGCTCCCACCAATGACACATTGGCTCCCAATTGTGCCCATGTGTGCAGAAAGGGCACGTGGGGTGCAACCCTAGAGCAAAACGGTGCATGTTGTGTTACTTTCACATACGAAATGTTCTGAACTGGTTATGGCAGCCCTGTTTAGAGTAGGATCAGCCTTTGCCAATTGGAGTACGGCTGTCTGGCCAAATGCAAGACGGCTCTTAGATTAGATTCAGAAGCAATACAAACGCAAGTGGGTGAGAAGATTTCAGATTTTATTATGAACAGCAAGTAAAAGATACATTACCAAGCGGCACTTCAATCTGCCTATGGGAAAGCCCTGGAGACGTGGCGAGGTGACCACCAGGTAGCCTTCTTTTGCACAGCTGTGTGGCCAACAGCCTGTGTGCGAATTCCCAGCTCCTGTATTCAGAACTAGGTATTTTATAGATGCTGGTCCCCATTGGGGCTGAGCTACTCTACATCAAAGACAAAAAGCCAGGCCACACATCAAAGACCCTTTTTCAAGGGATAGAGAAAGCAATAAAACATAGATGGCCAGAGTCAGGAAGAGATAACCAGACAGGAAGAGTTGGCCATGTCAGATCACTATCTCCTTGAAATTACAATAATCTTCCGGAATTATTATCCCATACAGGCTCCCATCATTCCCAGCCAACACATACTTCCTAGGGCTCATGGGAGTTGTAGTCCAAACTGTTATGTACTGAAGTTCTCACCCTGGGCCAGCAGGGGGATACTGTGGATAGTTTTCACTCAGGTCCACATATGCAAATAAGGGATTGAAAGTGACGTTCAGTGATTGGATAGTTACAGAAAATGGTTACTGTTGCATTCTAGTGGAATAAGCAGGCTGGCTGAACCCTTCGGTTCAGTTCTGTTCTGGCCTGCGAATAAACAAGAGCTGTTTGAAGAATCGCTGTGTCGTCTGATATGTTCACCCACAACTTAACACAAAGCATCTGGAGGAATACCAGGTTGGTGCACACTGTGGCAGACACAACACTGAAAACTTCAGCTGAGGTTTTTTTCTCTAGCGGGAGGGCAAACTGAGTGCAAGGAATTATTAGCATGGGGAAGGAAAATCCCAAAGAGGACATTTCCTTTATGTAATAAATATGTGGTCAGCTTTGTTTGGCCAGCAATTGTGGAATGGAGCCTGTTGCCACCGCCCCCCAGCTGCTAATGGCTACAACCAATATTTTTAGACCGACCCTAATTTTTTTTTAAAAAGTAAATTTTTTTATTAAAGGATTTTCATAGTTAGCAAGGGTACATACGGCGTCTCTGTTTTCAGTGGACAGAGTCCTTTATACAGGTCAGTTACATTCGGTGTGAGACACCTGCTGCCATAGACTTTTGTTTAAACTGGCTTGAATGCTGTCTTTATAAATTGCGGTAACCTGCGTTGGGACCTCATGGTGAAGACCAGTTAAGAAATCCGATTGAACAATAGCAGCTCCTTCCATCACCCCAAGGGGTAAGCTGGCTGGGGCTGATTCCCGGAGGTTGTCCGACACACAAGTGGAGGGCCATGGGATTCAGTCACCCCCTGGGATATGGCTCTGGTAATTTAAAAAGGCCATTCCAGAGCTACGAAATATGTAGAACAGATCGGGGAGGCGGATAAGCTTTGCTAGATGAAAAGGCTATAAAGTGCTCCCTTGGTTCAAACTTGGATAAAGTAAAAGTGTGTGCGTTGGGATCGGTCTAAAGTGCACCATGGGGGGTGGGGTAAAGGCAAACCACTGGAGTGTTACTATGGCTGCAGAGACTGATACAGGGGAAATATGATTTGTTGCAGCTGGGGCAGAGGGAGGCATCCAGTTTTGCTGTGGCGTTTCTCCTCCCAGCGGTCATTCCTTCTCTGGTCACTGCTGTGAAAGCACAGCCTGAATACCTGTCTCCAGGCCATGTGATGTAACCAGCAAGATCTGGAGGGACAAAGCTGTCTGTTTTAGAACGGAAACGTTTCCTTATTTGCTTTGTTTTGAAAGTTCCTTTTTTGGGTGCCTGTGTACAACGACCGCACCTCCATCATCATCATCATCCTCATCCCCTCCCCAAACCACAAACACAACATTAGCCTCCTTTATTTGCATCATTTATTTTATTAGTTTTTAAAAGCTGTATAAAAAAAGAAGAGAGACATTTGCTTTTTTTAAAAAAGGCAAAATTTGTTGTATCAATGGTGCGTAAAAACAAGCTGCAGGTACCATATTTACAAAATCATTTTCATTCCATAAATTACAAAGCTCCCAATTGTTATTTACAGAATACATAATATATATCTAAATATATATATTATCTGTCATTTTATCAGCAACAACAACAAGAATAATAATACTTTCCCCAACAAGAAGTAGGTCCAGTCAAGTGCCAACAATCCTTCAGTAGTATTAATAATAGTAAGAACAATAATAATAATAACTTGATAATAATAACAATAATAACTTGATAAGAGCATCTCTTGAGGTAGGTAAGTATTATTATTGCAGCTGTGTGTATTCCCAGGAGAAAAGACGCAAGGCAGTACGGCATGTATTTATATAAATATATATATATATGAGCGCATGGATTCAAACTGTGCGATCCTAGGCACATCTACTTAGAAATAAGGCCTGCTGGATTGAACTGGACTTACTGCCAAGTACATGCGCGTAGGATCACAGCTGGGATAAATCTCAGTGCTTAAAAAATCAAAACACCAACCAATTTCTAGACCTTAAGTCAGAGAAGGAGAACCTATGGCCATTCAGACACTGCTAGACTCAACTCCCATCACCACCACTGGGCATGCTGGGAGTCCAAAGACAAGGTCATCTGAAGGACCACAGGCTGCCCTAGCCTTGCCTTAAGTAGCAGAAGAGCTGGAAATGTAGGCAAGAGATGCCTGGATGCATTGCAGAAGCTGGGGGTGGCAGCAAAAGGAGATCTGAGCAGCAACAGCAAGGGAATGAGGCTTTTGCAGAGGGTTGGAGGGCGCTGCAGCCCTCTGGGTCACATCAGCACCCCCGCCAGTGCAGCCCAAGGGCTGGGGGAGGGGTGTTGAAGGGAGCTGGAGCCTGGCAACATCTGTAGGATCACAGGTCCCCCCCACCTCTGCTCTAATGCTATTTGGACCTCCTTGCCAAATTGCTGCAGACAAAGCGCATTTGCATACAATGGCATGTTTTCCCATAAAAGTGCAATAGGGGGTCAGGAGCTCTCCTGTCCCTCTCTTTCAAAGCAGCAGGAGCAGCGTTTGGTTCTAAAGTGCAGGATAAACACACAGCGCCTACAGAAAACCTCTTTGAGAAAAGCCACTGAGAATTAGGAACTCGCGGGTCCTTTGCCCCACCGCTTCACATTTCTCTCTATAAAGAGCTGAAAACATACACATACACACACACACACACACACAATATATATATATATATAAATATATATTTTACACAGACACTCACCTTACCCTGCTCTAACCACTGGCAAACACAGCCCTTCCATTCTGGAACAGCTTAATCAGACAAGCTGGAATGCTACAGTTGTTCAACACCATAGAAACAAGGTCAGCCCAGCCCAGCCCCTCTCAAGGAACCTCTCCAGACTCAAAGAGGAGTCTTAGGAGCCAAGTGTCCTTCGCGAAGGGATACTATGGTTTCCCACCCCCACCCCCCAAAAGAAACCCCACAACCACCCCAGGCTCTGCCCAGTCTTCACGGTTTGGATGCTCGCTTCGTGAGCCGTTTCAGCATGTTGGGGTTGGGTCTCTGGAGAACGGGCATCGTCGGCTGAACGTAATAGTAAGTTACAGGGAAGTAGCTGAACACTGTGCCTTGTGGGTGTGGGATCCAAAGGGGAGATGGCGTTCGGTAGCGATGGGGCTCCTGGAAAGGGGGGGGGGGAGAGAGAGGTCAGAATAGGACTTCTTAAATACGCAAGATATTGGTGTAGTTTATTAACGCTTGGGCATAAGTTAAATGACCTCAGTACAAAACAAAACAGAGACGATATAACACCTGTCCTGAAAGACCTACATTGGCTAGCAGTAAGTTTCCGAGCACAATTCAGACAGCCAGGGTCATCCCCCTAGACTGGTTGCATGTAAGGCAGGTGGGTGGGTCGTTTGAGCTTGGTGGGCCAGTGCCCCCTTTGCCCTAATCCAAAATGCAGCAGCTAGACTGGTGACTGGGAGTGACCGCCAAAACCACATAACACTGGTCCTGAAAGACCTGCATTGGCTCCCAGTACATTTCCGAGCACAATTCAAAGTGTTGGTGCTGACCTTTAAAGCCCTAAAGAACCTCAGCCCAGTATACCTGAAAGAGCATCTCCACACCCATAATTCAGCCCAGACACTGCGGTCCAGCTCTGAGGGCCTTCTGGCGGTTCCCTCCCTGGGAGAAGTGAGGTTACAAGGCACCAGGCAGAGGGCCTTCTCAGTAGTGGCACCCGCCCTGTGGAACACCCTCCTATCAGATGTCAAGGAAATAAACAACTATTTGAATTTTAGAAGACATCTGTTTAGGGAGGTTTTTAATGTTTGATGTTTTATTGTGTTTTTAATATTTTGTTGGAAGCCGCCCAGAGCGGCTGAGGAAACCCAGACAGATGGGCGGGTTATAAACAATAAATTATTTATTGTTTTTATTATTATAGTACAAAACACTGCATAAAATTACATTGCTGCCTAGAAGCAAACATACAGTACAGAACCAGATTCCCAGCCTCTCTCCTATCAGCTTACGTGTTTGGGGAGATTTGCTCCCCCGGCCTTAATCTGCGATGTCTTTGCTGCAGAACGCCTGCTGGAACTCTCGTCCTCCGAGGACGACGCGCACTCGGAGGGCGACTCCGAAGGAGACTCGGAGTGATAGTCCGATGTCTCCGACTCGGGCGTTGCTTTGCCACTGCTGCTGCTACTGCTTCTCTCCACTTTCTTCTCCTTCTCCCTCTCCTTCTCCTTCTTCTCCTTCATCTCCTCATCATCCTTCACTGTGAAGGGGCGGCTGTTCTCGCCAAGCCTGGGGTGGGGAAGAAGGAAGGTAGGGGTCAGACACTGGAAGGAAGCGCTTCCCCTCTATTTACACTCACAAGCTTCCATTGGAAGGAAGACAGGCAGTTGTTTTTTTTTAATGTTTTATTTTGCAAGCAGAGAACAGTTCCAATGATGGCTTGGTCTTTTTAATGGAAAATGCAAGGTGAATCGAGAAAGCTCGAATGTGGATCCAGTGAATGGGGACATTTGTTTTAATCACACGTTATAGAAAACAATGAATGCCGTAAAGGAAAAGTTAGTATTATAGTAGATCGAATATTATGTTAAACAGAATGTCCTTAATCCTGTATTTAGTCAATACTGTGCTTTAGAGAAACATAATCTGAATCCTGAAATGCTGTCCAAGCAGGGAGGGGGGCTAATTTGTATTTAATTAATCTTACTTTTGTACTGTGGTTGGGGGGTATGGAAATAAAGAAGGAAATGAAAATCCATTTACTGTATGCTCCGGGTGATAAGTTATACGAGCTTCTATATAACTTTAAGAACTGGTGCCCCAAGTTTGAAAAAGACAACCAGCTAAACGAATTGCAAGCTTTAAAACCGCTCTTATAAGTTGCTCATCTGAAGGACGGGGGTGCTTCAAAGAAATTATTGGGTTGACCAAAAAGCAAGAATTAAAAAGGTAAAGATAAAGGGACCCCTGACCATTAGGTCCAGCCGTGACTGACCATGGGGTTGCAGCGCTAATTTCACTTTATTGGTCGAGGGAGCCGGCCTACAGCTTCCGGGTCATGTGGCCAGCATGACTAAGCTGCTTCTGGCAAACCAGAGCAGCGCACGGAAACGCCATTTACCTTCCTGCCGGAGTGGTACCTATTTATCTACTTGCACTTTGACGTGCTTTCGAATTGCTAGGTTGGCAGGAGCAGGGACCGAGCAACGGGAGCTCACCCCATTACGGGGATTCGAACCACTGACCTTCTGATCGGCAAGTCCTAGGCTCTGTGGTTTAACCCACAGCGAACAAGAATTATTGGTGCTCAATTAAAAATTCAACTTTTAGCATAAGTACTTTACACAACACAAAGGGGAATCCCTCTTTCAAAGGGTGCTTTCTATTACAACTCACCTATGGGGTTGTTGCTTTTTTAAAGGGACGGTTCCGTCGAATGCACTCACCTGCAGGAAACCTCGCCAGGATCAATCCAGATTGTAATTTCGCCTTTCAACGTCAATTCCGAGTAATCGAGACCACTCTCCATACAAGCTTTCAGGATGGCATCATCCTTGGTATACTGCCTGTTGATTCGGATGCACCTGCGAGGAAGCAGAGACAATGCAGAAACGGCTTAGATTTAGAACAAGATTCGGTGATCAGGCGCAGCAGGTAAACCTACATTCCCATCATGGGGAGAACCACCTGGACACCCAAGAAAATTAGCATGGTTTGCTCTTATTCATTTCCTCTAAAGAGCTTGGGGTGGCATCTGCAGTCTCCCCCCACCCCCCAATCCCCACAAATCTGCGATGTAGTTTTGTCAGAAACTGAGAGGCAAACCAGCTATTTATACATATTCAAGGCACTTCCATTTTCACATTTTGAATACAATCATTTCCTGGGCTGTTGAATTGGCATTTTGAATGCATTTTTGTAAACACAATGGGGGGAAACCCTAGATCCACGAAATTATGCAATACACATAGACCATAATCCCTTCTTCTTCTTATTATTATTATTAGACTTATTGTTTTTATTGCCCGTCCTTCACCAGCAAGTCACAATTTAAACTTCAGAATTAAGAACTGTAGGTTGCCTACTCGCCCTTTGCATTTGTCTGCCCAGAATCTACAACCAAATCAATTTTGCTGGGTGAATCTAACATTTCTACTTTTGCTGGGCGACTCGAACATTTGTTCTCTACGCGTGCGCAAAGTCAGAAATTAATTGCCACTAAGCTCAGCAGGATTTACTTGAAATGAACATGCTCTGCCACTCGGGTACTCTGTGTGCACAGCAATTTGTAATATTATAAAACAAGGACTGCCAGGTAATAATCTGTAGTACAACAAGCTCCAGACAGAGTCCTTGCAAACAAAGCTTCCAGCTGACCTGCAGGCTGGTGACACAGGCGTAGCAGCAGCCAACTGGTTTGTAAACCGCAGTTCTCTATCAGCTACACAAATAGCCTTGAGAGGTACAATACAGTTATTTTGCAGCTAGCTCTGCAAACAGCTGCCGCCATAAAGAGGCATCCAATCGTTGCCTCATCCTCGACAAACACGCAGACAAGAGTCGAGGGTGTCTGGGATCTCGAGGCAAAACATAGCCGCTGCTCTCAGTCTATTCCTTCCCCTCTCTCCTTTAAATGTGAAATGTATTTATCCAAGTAGCTAGCCCTCATGGTTCCGGAGCGGAACACAAGTTACTGGCAAAAAGCACGAGCTCTTTTTATCCCTTTCTTTAAGGCAATGAGAATCAGAAGCAGCTGTGTATTGTTTATTTACTCACATAGCACCAAAGTCCCTGCCCCGAGGAGCTTACAATCTAACCTTCAGCCCTAATAAGGAGCTTGCGGTCCTCTAGATACTGCTGAGCCTGCAACTCCCATTATCCATGACCTCTGACCATGCTAGTCGAGGCTGATGAGGAGCTTGTAGTCCTAAACTATTCTACAGCTTCCCCCCACCCTGATCTCAGAGGAAGAAAACTAAGAGGAGGAAGGAAGCCAAAAAGGGCAAACAGAGGGAGAATGTGCCTTATTTCCATTACAAGTGCTTAAATTTTGTCACAGTGGTGTGGCAGCCACCAAGCTGTATGAAGTGTAGACTCTTTCACCCAATGTAATGTGTGAACAAGCCTGTTGGCATTCAGAAAGGGAGTTGATTTAGTGAATTTCTATGCCGCACTCCATTCAAATGAATCCCAAATCGGCTTACAAACAGTGTGCATTTCCAAAACAATTTAAAATCAGCACCTAAAATCAGCAGCCCACAAATGTTGAGATTTTGTAATAACACGGTATTTGGTAACAACGTGAATGTCAACTTAACCTTAACAGTCCAAAAGGTGGGGGGATCTGTTTGCTGAAAGCTCTTCCATCAGTTGACAGTATTCCAATTTTAGTTCATTAAAAAAATAAATCAGTTTCCTTGCTTACCTGTAAGCCTGCCCTTTGCAGGGTTTCTCTGGGTACCAATGGTCCTTGTAGCGCTCGCACAGGATCGTGGCCAGGCTCTCCCTGAAACGCTCCACCTTCTCCTTCTCCAGCTTCCGGTCGCGATCCATCACGCGGGAGATGAACCAGACTGCTTTTTCCACTTCCTCCTTCATCTTGGGCCCTTCGCTGTGTACGTCCTGGGGGAGAAAAGAAGAAATCCCATTCAGCAAATGAGCCCTACAAAGAAAGCAGCCAAAGGGCTCCAGTGTAGGGAGAGGCGAAACTCTCTAAAAAGTCACTTTGTGCCAAAAGAAGTAGTCCTTCAATTTGCAAGGAACAGATTCGAGAGAGAGAGCTGTGTTCCCGCACAGCACGAGGAAACTCTTTGTTCTAAAAGCTTGCAACACCAGGACCACAAAATAGTGACTCGGGCCTATGAAGCAGAAGTGAGTCACCGAGGCAGAGCTTGCAGGGCTGTTACATCAGGGCTCCTGCAAGCGGATAACAACAATGGACCGGGCACGCAGACGAAAACAGGCAGGGCTGGGTCAGAGGGCACCCAGAGGTCCTATAGCCCAACCCCGTCTGCCCTGTCAGTCCCATACCAATTCAGCTGAGTAGGCAACCTTTTTGACAAAACACTGGCTCCAGAACTTTTGGACAAGGTGGCGTTGCAGTGGGCTGCCTTGTGGCCATCTAGGACTCTCTAGCTTGCTACTATTCACACAACCCATCCATCCTTGGGTCAAGGAGGATGAGAATTACAACACAGCCAAAAGGGCATTTGGGAGGGGGGTGAATGCTTGTGGGTCAACACCCTTATCAATAACAAACATGTCTCTTAACTACAGCACTCCCCTATGCCCTAGAGGAAAGGGGTCAAAAACTAAGTCCCTTATCTTTTTTTAGAAGGGGGAGGGGGACCCTTCTTAGTTAAGGAGAACCATGAATAAGGTGGGTGAGAAGGCCCTTAACGAAGTTCACAAGGCCCACCCAGCGTCAGAAACTCAGGTATATATAATCTAATCACCAAATGGCACCACATGGAGATCTCTGAATGCCAGGCTGGTGTCCGACATCTCCATCTGGCCGGCCCCTCCAGCTTTCTTCAGAAGAAGCTTATTTATTTCATTTACATCCCGCTTTTCTCTCCAAGCAGTACACTGTTCACCCACCTCCTCAATTAATCCCAACAACGACCCTGTGAGGTAGGTTAAGGGGCTGTAACTGGCCCAAGGACACCCAAGTGAGCTTCATGGCAGAGTCCGGGGATTTGGACCCTGGCCTTACAAGTCCTACAGTGCGACCCTGGCTTCCTAGGGTACTTCTGCTATAGGGCAAGCTCTATAAATTAAGCAGGTTAAGAAATATGAGGAAGGCAAAACGTCACTTTAGAGAAGGATCTTAGATATTTTCCTTGAAGTTTGAATTTCTCTTGTTCTGAATTGTTTTATTTGATGGCTTAACGGGTTGTAAACTGCTTTGAGAGTTTTCCTTCAAAATATAAAGCGGTATAGAAATGATGATGATAATGAAGAACAAGAAAAGTAAAGGAAGGAGAAGAAGATTGTTCACAGGGAGAAGTGGAAATGGCCCCTAGACATTCCATTTTGGTGACTGTATCCTAGGTTTTTAAAGTACCATTTGCCAAAGCTACCTGCCCTACATTCTGCTAGTTCCCTCGATTGATACTGATGGTACCAAGAATTCTTCTTCCCTTGCCAATCACCTACCCCCACCCAAACAGCATACACACTCCAGATAAGAACAACCACCGCCTGGATCCTCAGCCATGCCATTTTGTACGCACATGCTCTTCCCCCCACTGGGCTGGCCCGCTCAGTTTCCGGGAACAGCTTGTTGCAAGCAGATTACCTGCCATTGACGGGACACAGAAGTACACACTGAGTTGGTTGCAAAAGGTTTCAACACGAGGGGCTGGGCCTCGAAGCAGCAAAACAAAAAGAGAAAGGGCCATGCGTGGGCTGCCAACCTCTTCCTATCAACACTGGCACGTGACTGGGTACGTCTGCATGCGCTCACACACATCCGTACAAAGCTGTGATCTCTTGCACAAGGCAGTTGGGGCAAGGCAAGAGATTTATGGTTTGTTGATGCAGAAAGAAGGCTCCCTTGCACCCAGCTGTGTTTAGCTTGGCTAGAGAGAGAGGCAAATGAATGTTGCAAATCAGGAAATAATGGTCAATGTTGTTGTCCATCATAACCCCACCCCTATGCTTCCAAAACACACGGAGGCAGGTTCTGCCCCCGCAGAATCGAATCTACAAGACCCGTCAGCTGAGTGAAATGTGGGCAGAATCTATATAGGAGCACATGAGTCAAAACCAAACATGACTTATAAACAGAGTCACACCTTGGGTCCCTCTGCAACTGTTTTGTCTACACTGACTGACAGTAGCTCTCAAGATTTTGGACAGAGATCTTTCTCCCAGCACAATGCTGGGAGTTGAACCTGGAAATTTCTGCATCCAAAGCAGGCAACCTACAGCCCTTGTCCATAACAGGAGTTTCCTATGATCCTGGAAAGCTAGTCTAGATGCCACCCTGTTAAAAACCCAGATATATAAGCTAGGCGCCAAATGGTCTCCAAACCAGGGTCTCCAAAACGGAATGTCTACTTGCCAGTTAGGGTCCCGATGGCTCGTGAGTCTTTTTGCTTCCTGAAATTCATTCTGACTGTGAAGATAAAATATCACTGATAAAATTCTACAGGATGTGGTGTTAGTGTGTGGAAACAGGCAAGATCCTAAGATCCCCAGGCGTGCACCTCCAGATGGTGGAGATATCAGGCACTACAAGTTGCCAGTGCAAAATTTGCCCGGCAAACACTGCTGGTCTACAGTTCCTATCACCCCTGGGGCCAGGGTTGACAGGGGTTGGAACTCAACATCACCTGGAAGGCCACTTGTCCCCCAGCCCTGCAGTGTAGGCCTTAGAAGCATAGCATCTTGAACTGTACCCAGTATACAACAAGCCTGTTCTGGTGCTCAAGCAGCAGCAGTGGCAGTCCAAGGTGATGCGGGACTTGAGGCAAAGTCTCACATGCACACACAGGAAAAAAATAACCACCAATCGTTTAACTGAGGATCTGCATCTCTGGTCCTGAATGACAGCCATCAAAGAAAAGCCTGGATTATAGCACCTTACAGGCTAGTCTTGAGGATAACAAAGGAGAAAGTTGCAGCAGCAAGGCCAGGTGTGAGGAACAGATGGTGCTCAACCACAACAGCCAGCAACTCCAGCAAACATGGCCAGAAGGGCCCGACCCCACCCGCACCTGAGCAAGGCACTTGCTGGACAGATAACAAGAATAACGCACAGCATTATTTGCCAGAAATGCAAGCCATTACAAAGGTCCCAAGGCTCTAAGGAGGAGAGGCACCTGTTTTTAAGCGTTCACCCACCTCACCCCTCCAAGCCACAAAACCTGCCAAGTATCATTAGCTCAGCAAGCTATCTGCAGCGTCTATCAGCTCACCTGCATTTATCACCGACTCAAGAGTCACATTGAAAGAAAAAAATCAAATGATATCATAGGGAGAGCGAGCCAGAACAATGACACAAAGCGGCTTCCTGGAAATGGTAAACATTGCGGAGCACATTAGGGTCCCACAAACTACTTTGGAAGTGGAAGCCAATACTGGGGTGGAAAAGGAAGCTTCAATTACTGGCAAAACACACATTACTCACAGGATCACCAAAACCAGAAATCAAAAAATCTGCCCCCACCAGGGAAGCCTGCAAATCCACCCTAAAAGCATTTCTAAAAACCTGACAAACACAACATTTAAAATTTTTAAAATCCAGATTTTTTTGGATCACTTAAAATGTGATCAGTTCCACTTTGGGGCTCATTTCAGCCTGACAAATATCAAATTTTGGAACCAGGTTCTAACTCAGGTGTGGGGGGTCCTTGGTCTTTTAGATGTTGCTAGATTATGACTCCCATCAGCCCCAGAAAGCACAGGTCATGGCCAGGAGTGATGGGAGTCACAGTTCAACAACATCTGGAGGGCCAAGGGTCCCCCCACACCTGCCCTGGGACCTCAGATGGCCCAGCTTTAACGCAGAGGCACACCCACCCAAACCAAGTCTCGGTTGCTGCCTGAGCACCTGCTGTTTTTCAACTGCCAAAGCCAAATCTGACACCTGTTCCTAGACCTAGACACACACACACACACACACACACACACACACACACACACGGTTTGTCAGTCACTTCCCACTCAACCTAAGTGAAAAGGTGAACTGGGAATTCCTTTGTGCTCTCCTCTGCCCTCCCCAAACAAAGGGGATTCTGGAAAATGATTTCCCACTTGCCTCACCCCACAGGAATTTTTGGGCATAGGGGCTTTTCCCACTTCCCTCTTTCGCTTTCTGCCTCACGGGGAACAAAAAGCAAACCCTTCCTACTCCATCCTCTTTTCAATGCCAGCTAACTCGTGAGGCTCCTCACCAAGGACACATTCCCGATAAAGCCGTTTATACATCTTTCAAAATAAAAACAAATGTTTGGCCAAACAGTCCGTACCCAGGAAGGAAAGCCTCCATTCAAAACATACATAACCCGCTCTGTTTGCAAACTTACTGAATGGTTTCTTGCAAGGCACCATTCCTCTTCACTTCAGTGTTCCCCGCCTTGCACAATCCACAGTACAAGAGGAAATCACACTGGCCTACTTTCCAAGGTTAGTAGCACTGAGATGTTCTACACCTAGGAAGCACACTAAGTAATACCAGTATTGTTTGCAAAGCTAAGCAGAGTCTGGTTTCAAAACTGGATGGAGGACAGTGTGTGGAGATTCCTGCATTGCAGGGGGTTGGACTAGATGACCCCTGGGGTCCCTTTCAACTGTACAATTTTATGGTCTATGATCTACTCTGTGTGTGTGGTTTTATTATGATATTCTGGTGGCTATGCACATATGGAGGTTATCCTATTTATAACCCAGGCATTGCAAACAATAACTATGCTTCTAGATCAGGGTTTCATCAAACTTGGGTCTACAGCTGTGTTTGGGACCACAATTCCCATCATCCCTGACCAGTCAGCTAGGGATTATGGGAGTTGTAGTTCAAAAGCAGCTGGAGACCCAAGTTTGGGAAGCCCAGTTCTAGAGGCTAAAGCAGGCATAGGCAAACTGGGCCCTCCAGATGTTTTGAGACTACAACTCCCATCATCCCTGGCTAACAGGTCCAGTGGTCAGGGATGATGGGAGTTGTAGTCCCAAAACATCTGGAGGGCCCAGTTTGCCTATGCTTGGGCTAAAACATTAATCCAGAAGCTATAAAACAGCAAGCTACTGAACACAACACTTAAGACAGATTTATTTAGCCTGGGGCCTCCCTCCATATGCGTTGGACTACAATTCCCATTAGCCTCTTCCAGCACCCTGATGGGAATTCTCCTCCAAAACATCTGGAAAGTGCAAGGTTGATAAGGAATGATTCAACCTCAACCCTCCCAAAAGTGCAGACAAATTAATTGTTTGGTCTCCCAGCAGCTGCCCAATGGCCATTTAGAAACCTTGTGATACAGGTGCTAATTTAGCAAGATTCACCCTCTCCTGGGGCAATGCAGGAGCCATTAGGAAACAATTGATTTAAAAATGCAAATGAGAGGCTATATAGGAGGCTCTAACCTATGCATTACAGTGGTCATTCCAAAAACCAAGGTGAGACACACAGCAGATAAAGAGAAAGCCTTCAGACACCTTATCTAATCCCATCAACAATGCTAAGGGGCACCTTTTCTGTTTGGTTATCTTTTTAGGGAGGGGGTAGGGCTTTACACAGATATTCAGGAATTCATGCTGCCTGGAAGGAACAAATGCACCCCAAGAGAGGTTCATTGCCAGCCCTTTCAGGCAGCCACTTCCCCAAATGCACCATTTAGCTTTAGCTTGTGGGCAGGAAAGAGCTACTACTACTGGGTCACAGCTTGCTGGGGGGGGGGGTTTGCAATAGCAGGACTGTCACCATGCAAAGTACATGCAGAATGGTCCCTGAATGCATATTTGGGTCCAAAGGTAGCAAGACCATTGGCTTAAGGGGGATGAAAAAAATAAATGCTATCCAGCAGAGACACCAAAATGCAACACATCGCAACATCTGAAACTGGAGTAACCCACTAGGAATTTTGAGATTCTTTCCCTCCTCAATAAAATGGGACTTGTATTAGGGAAAGGATGGGGAAACTGGGAACACTCAGACTGCTGCTAGACTACAACTTCCATCAAACCCCTGGCCATTGGTCATGCTGCCTAGGGCTGATGGGAATTGGAGTCAACCACATCTGGATGGCCGCATTTCCTCATCCCTGTGAGGATTGAGGCACTTGAAGATAATAATAATAATAACAATAATAATAATTTTATTTTTTTATACCCCATCCATCTGGCTGGGTCTCCCCAGCCACTCTGGGCGGCTTACAACACATATACAACCAAAGAAAAATATAAACCATTAAAAACTTCGCTATACTTAAAAACGTCCCTCCATGCAAAGCTATTTATACTGCACTTGATTTGTCCACTTGCCAAAACATCCATGAATGAGCCTCAATATAACATCTCTCCACCTGACATCCCAGATGCACACACATGCAAAGTGAGCATGCAGCCAGGAATGGTCAGAACAGCTCACACGGACCAAACAATATACTGCACACACCAGCCCTAAAAAAGCCTAATATTTAGATCTCAGCTCTGCAACAAACTCTTTGTTCCAGTCTTGTGCAAGTCACCAAAAGTCCCAGCTACTACCTGCCTCAAATACATTCATCAGGGAGAGAATCCCAAAAAACCATGCCCCCAAAATGTAACTTTTTAAGAAGGTATATAAACAAGCCATATTGATTGCATTGCCAGCAGGTACAAATCCACACAGCATAATGGGAAATCTGGACTCAGCAGGTAGCTAAAACAACCCCCAATTCCTCAGCAAATGTACAAATGGATCTGCAGTCCCATTACACCTTTTGGGTTCTGTCCTAAAAACATCTTAAAATCTGCTTAGCATTTATATATATTTTGGGGGGTATGTTCTCCCTGAAAATGGAGCTCCATTGAAAGACACAATTCCGTGGACATATTCTCTGAGAATGTGTCTTTCAAGGGGAATACCATTTCCACGGGGCAGTACACCTCCCCAAACTTTCCTGAACAACAGAGAACCCACCTCTATTAGCACAGCAGAGGATGCAAAACAAGGAATCGGCAACTGAAAACGCAAGAAGATCTGCAGGTGGATCTGACCAACCCAAGGTGCCCAGAGAAGCTACCAAGCAGGACCCAGGTGCAAGACCGCTCTCCCCACCTGAGCTTCCTGCGCAACATCAAAACAAACAACCCAAGAGACCCCCACACAACTCACCGGCGAAATCACGCAGGAGGGAGAATAGGAATGCGTTTAACAATTTGTTTAACAATAAAGTTCCCAGCGGAGCGCGGGAGGGGAGAGGCAAAGGCCGGTCTCCCTTCTCACCCCGGGCACTGATCTAAATGAAAGTTGCAAAACAAACTACAGGACAGTTTCATCAGCAGGAAGGCGATAAAGAGCGTCAGAGGAGGAAATACGCAGAGAGTGGGTTGGCAGTCGGTAACCTGGGGGAAGTGGGTACCGAGGTCGGGAAAGGGGGAGAATATGGGGTGTCGAGATGGGGGCAGGAGGAAGGTCACGGCCGAAGGAGTCAGTAGTCTAAACACACGAGAGTCTTTGGAGCACCGCAAGGCTGCAAATCCTTTACGCACGTCCCTGGGAGGATGGCGACCCCCTGAACTCTGCGCGTCCTTCCGATGGGCACGGGGAGGGTCGTGCATTAACCTTTAAGGCGCCACGAGCCATGTGAAAGGGGAGTGGGGAAGGAATAGACTCGGAGGAAAGAAGGATTTGGGAACCAGACAAGGCAATAGAGCGAGAGCGAGAGGGAAGGAAAGTTCAGGTAGATTTGAGGTGTGCTAATGTTAAAGACGGGAGCATGTTATGAGGCCGCCGGGGAATTAGGGGTGGGAATACGCATGGAGTGGAGGTGGTCGCCGGTGTAGTGCCAGGATGGCTCCGGCGGGGACGATAAGATGAAGCAGGGTTGAGTCAGATCTGGAGGATGAAACTGTGCGGGCGGGGGGGAGAGCGGCTCAGGCACAGATAGCAATGCCAGCAATAGAACATACCAGCGATGGGAAAATTAAAGTGGGTTGGGGACTGTAGAAGGGGGGGGTCGAAAAAATCCTACACGACCTCTCCCCCAACCCCGGATCCGATCCCTATTTCTAGGGACGGAGATATTACAGCGGGTGGCTCAAATCCAGGAGGAAAGGTTTCGGCAAGGACGGGGATCGAGTGCGTTCGCAGGATAAAAAGTAATTTAAAAAGAAAACCGGACAGCTAAGCAATAATTCTTCGCGGGGTGGGGAGGGGGGTGTCGTCGGTGCGACGCCAGGAATGTTTGGGTCCGGTCGGGAGAGTCGGACAGGCAGAAATGAAATTTTGTTTGGGGAGCGGGGAGGGAATATCAGGGAGAGAAAAGTCAGACGATCGGGGAGTGCGGAAGCAGGGGGAAAAGGAGAAATTCGGGGGTAAAGCCACACACACACACACACACGCTAAACAGAAAACCAACCGGATCGGGTCCCTTAATTCGGTGGAAAGAGGAAACTCTATGGGAAACGTTTTAGGAAGAAAGAGGGTCTAGCGCATCAATCCCTTGAAGAAACCCAGAATCCCAGGAATAGTTTTCCCATCGCAACCGCCAAACCCTCTCCTAGAAGGAGAAGGAAGGAAAAAACTCCAGCTCTCTCGGGGAAAAAAGAGGTACCCGGAGTAAATAACCCCGCATCAGATCGCGCCCCGCTTCGCCCCCGCATCAGCCTTACCCGACAAGGCAGCGTGCGCTCTCTCGCTCGATCTCTGGTCCTCTCCGCTCTGGCCAACCACGCGGCTCCCTTGTTTCGCTCCCTTGGGCTTGTGCGCGCCTCTTCCTGGATCCTCTGACTTATGAGAGGCGGGACCAAAGCGCGGGGGGAAAGAGGCGGGGGTTCCCTGCGCGACTGCCGCGTCAGCGACCATAAATGGAGATCCTGTCCACGTGGGACCTTCCAGCGTGCAGGGCGAGGGGTAGGAGGCTTAGGGAGGGGAGGGACACGTCACAGGGGACGTGGCCGGCAGTGCTGCGGGGGGTGCTTCAATTTGCTAGGCGCTGTACGGATCTCTGGATCAACATGACAATAGGAGGAAAGGGCGGGTGGGGAGAAGAAAGGGGTTCTTTCTAATTTGATTAATTTAATTTCTACACCGCCCTTATCTGAGGATCACAGGGCAGTTTGCAAAATAAAAACACAAAAATGCATGACAATAGTTACAAGCAAAACAATACACCCCCCATGCAGTTTATATGTATACAGTGCTTTTTTCTGGGGGGACATAGGGGTATGCGTACCCCTAAACATTTTGTGAATCTTTGTCCACTTGTCCATTTACTGTATTTATTTTTCCCAATCTGAACTATAAAATGATGATTTTTCTCGAGTCAAAATGAGAGTACCCCTAAATACTTTTTAAAGAAAAAAGCACTGTATGTATATAATATTTCCTTTTTACACCCAATTGCACATTCAAATGTATCCCTATCATGTTTTATGACTTCCCTTATATTGTATGTGAGCTGGAACTGGTCTGTGACCGAAATAATAAATTTATTATTATATAATATTCTTTATTGAAATATAAAAAGTACATAATCGCAAGTGCACAGATGCAAAGAAGAAGGAAAAGAATAGCACCCATGTAGAAAAACAAAACAGAACTGGGAGGGGAAAAACTTGTACAGTATACATTTAAAAAATATGTGTTATTGTAGTTAACCAAACCTTAACCGATATATTTATAAAAATAATTTTATTATTTGAGATAATGATTTGATTGGTATCCAGCTGTCTCAGGACTACTAGTACAGTGGTACCTCGGCTTACGAACTTAATCCGTTCCGGAAGTCCGTTCTTAAACCAAAACCGTTCTTAAACCAAGGCGTGCTTTCCCTAATTCGGCCTTCCACCATTTGGTTTCCATTCTTAGACTGAGGTAAAATTCTCAAACCAAGACACTATTTCCAGTTTTGCGGAGTTGGTAAACCAAATCGTTCTTAAACCGGACTGTTCTTAAACCACGATACCGCTGTATTATAGATAAGGATCGAGGTGTGAATGTCAAGGCTTCAGGTTCCTGGAACAAACATTGCTGTACTTGGAAATGAGCATTAGTAGCAACAGGTACATTTTGTTTAGTGACCTTGTTTCCTTTATTACATTTATTTACACATTGCTCTTCCCTCCCAGAGGATCCCAGGGCCGCAAACATATCTGCGATAAAATAATACAGCTGAAAAGAAGGGAAGCGTATTTTAAAACATGGGGAAGCCTCTAAAAATGATTTTAAAACAATAAACTTAGAGAAACATGGAACAGATTTTAAATCAAATAGTGTGTCCAGGCTGAGCCTGCTTAGAAAGGCATTTGTACAGATGTCAACTGAGCCATGTGGTTTGGCTTTGTAAGATTATTTCTGGTCCGAAGTTGTTCCCTGCATCAATTTGGTATCGGTGAAAATCATTCCTATTTGCAGATGATCATGTACTGGTGAATGGTAGGGCAACAAAAGTGAACACTGCAAATTCTTATGGCTGCAAGACAGATTTTATACTTGGACCATGGAGGAGAAACCCCCACTGCTTATTATGCAATGGTCTGAGGCTCGCACGGTTCTGGCTACAACCCATTTGAACATATTGCATTTGATTTTACGTCAATACCTATCTTATCAGGGCTTATATTTGTATGTTTGACTTAAGATGTATGGACTGACAACAGCTACCGCCTGCATCTGCTAATTTCCAGAGGAGGCACACCTTACTTGAAACACAGCTAGGCCATGGCTTTTCTAAACGGCCTCAGCCCAGTATACCTGAAGGAACGTTTCCACCCCCATCGTTCAGCCCGGACACTGAGGTCCAGCTCTGAGGGCCTTCTGGTGGCTCCCTCACGGTGAGAAGTTACAGGAAACCAGGCAGAGGGCCTTCTCGGTAGTGGCACCTGCCCTATGGAATGCCCTCCCATCAGATGTCAAGGAAATAAACAACTATCTGACTTTTAGAAGACATCTGAAGGCAGCCCTGTTTAGGGAAGTTTTTAATGTCTGATGTTTTATTGTGCTTTTAATTCTGTTGGGAGCCGCCCAGAGTGGCTGGGGGAAACCCAGCCAGATGGGGAGGGTATAAACAATAAAATTATTATTATTTTCTCAATTTGGAGGGGAGATAGATCGAGATGGAATGTTTCGACAGGATGGACATGGGTTTGTGGCTAACGCCATGTGTACTCTCCTTCCCAAACCAGGAGTGGGAACATACTGGATGCAGAGTAAACAGGAGTGTGTACGCAGCCTGCGCAGAAGAAGAAAATAGCAAATGGTTTATGTGAAAAATAAATTCATTACAGCACAATCCTCTGTCTACTCAGAAGTAAACCCTACTGAATTCAATGGGGCTTACACTCAGGTAAATGGAGTTAGAGCGGCAGCCTTAATTTACTGAAGTACCCTTGGACTCCTCCTTTGCCTCTTACCTAACACCTGTGTTTGCAAATATGTGTTCCTCACAGTCCTGTGTTACCTTTATGTTTCAGTTTCTGCGTTAGTCTTTTTGCAACAAAGGGCTACAAAGCGTCCTGTGGCACTTTAAAGTTCTTTCTTTTTACCAGCCCCACCAGCCCATGCGTAAAAATACCTGTAATTCGGAATAATGCTTCACGAATCCATAGTGCATGAAAACTTATGCCTCATTTATTTGTTTGTTTGTTTTTTAATTTTAAGAATCTTTATTTGTTTTCAGTTTTTCTGAGAAGAAAATTAGAAATGGGAGCACAACAATTTTTTGCAGTTGACAAAGTAATGTATCCACCGATCAATACAACTCTTGCTTTTTGTTATTATATAGGTTGTTACAAGAGTTGCCTAGTCCAAGACACCCTCTGCAGTCTCCCATCTTATTTAAGGAGCGTCAAAAGGATTCCATACCTGGCCGAAACAGTTTGGGTGCTATATTAACACCACGCATGTGCACATAAAGCTCTGAGAAACACTTAAGAAGTTATCATGTTCTTCTTTTCAATTTGACCCCTAGCCAAACACATGCTTTATGTTAACTTCCACAATTAAGAGAAACCACACCAGGCTTCATGCGTTACGTACTTGTAATATATGTTAGGTTTTGGGGTTTTTTAAGGCACAACCGGAAGACCTTTTGCAGTTTTGGAAATGTGTGGACAGCAAGGGACACTCCCCCCCCCAAGACCCATTGAAGAGGGATGGATGGAGTCTAGGGTGGGCCTATTACCCTTGGGGGCAAATGGGTCAGGAAGAAAAGGCCATACCCAACAATCAGTAATCTAATCAAGTGTCTTTGATTAGCTCAGGCGGATCTGCCAGATTATCTCCACTCGATCTGGGGAGGTGAAGATCCATCAGCTCTTGGAGCTCTATTCAGTGCAGAGTTGTTAATTGTGGCCCCAGGGACCACACTTTAAACTTATTCAATTCAGAATCTAAAATCACCCAAGTGCAATGCCACTGATGATTTGAACACTGCCAATTTCAGCAGCCCATATTCACCAAGAGAAGGAAACTTTTTTTAAAAAAATGAAATAGCTTTGTTGGAAGAAGAAATGTTTCTTGTCACTTGAAAATTCCACACAGCTCCCTTCCAAACATCTGTAACTGCCTGTTTTTAGAGGCACCCAAGAAACAGGGTAGGGTGATAGTTCTGAATAGTTTAGAGTGAATTCAATTTCCTTCCTATAATAACTGCCCTAAGCCACCAGGGAAACATGATCTTTTCTGCCTTTTGCGAAGCAGGGATGGGGATCATGCCATGCTAAAGATGTTGCTGGACTACAGTTCCCATCATCCCTGCCTCCTGGTAATACTGGCTCGGACTGATGAGAGGTGGAGCTCAGCAACTTCTGGAGGGCCACAGATTCATCAGCCCTGAGAATGTAAGAGGAGCATGCAGGATCAGACCAGTGGACCCTCTAGTCCAGCATCCTGTTATCACAGCAGCCAACCAGGTGCCTTTAGGAAACTTGAAGCAGAACCCAAGCGCTCCCTTCCTTCCTTCCTTCCTTCCTTCCTTCCTGTGGTTTCCATAAAATGATATTCAACACTTTGCTGTCTCCAGCTGTGGAAGCACAGCATAGCCGTTGCAGCTAGTAACCATGGCTAGCCTTGCCCACCATGAATTTGCCCAGTCCTCTTTTAAAGCCCCCAAGTTGGTGGCCATCACTGACTCCTGTGGCAGTGAGTTCCAAAGTTTAACTGCGTGAAGAAGAACTCTTTCTTTTATCTATTGCGAAGCTTCCTTGGATGTCCCCGAGTTCCAGTGTTATGTATGAGAGAGGAAGAAAAACTTCTCTCTCTCTGTTTTCTTCATGCCTAGTATAAACTTATATATCATGTCATCTCCTACTTGCTTTTTCTATAAACTAAAAAGTCCCAAATGCTGCAACCTTGGGGAAGCCATTCCATCCCCTCAATCATTTTGTCTGCCCTTTTCTGAACTTCCCCAAATATCCCTCTTGAGGCGAGGTGACCAGTTCAGTGGAGGTTAACCTGTGTCCATTCATTGCCAGACTACAACTCCCATTATCCCTACCATGCGGGCTGAAATTGATGGGAGTTCCAACAACATCTGGAGATGCACAGGTTTCCCACCCTTCTAGTAATTCCTAGAGCAGACTTTCCCAAACCTGAGTCTCTCCAGCAGTTTAGGGACTACAGTTCCCATCATCCCTGACCACTGGTCCTGTTTGCTAGGGATGATGGAAGCTGTAGTCCAAAAACAGCTGGAGGGCCAAGTTTGGCCAACCCTGTCCTAGAGGAATGTGTTAATTCCCATGTTAATAAATTCCTACTTTGCACTATTAGTTTCTTACTCGACTGTCTCCCGTGACGTGGAATACAGACGGACTTTTGCGGGGATGGGGTGGAACCTCGGTGTTGAGGGAACAGAATCCTGAACAGGGAACAGGCCACATGGCAGGCAACATTTTGTTGCAGGACCAGCTCATAATCCTTGGCTTAATTTCCATTTAGAAAACTTCTTTTGGTTTCGCTGCAGCAGGCAGGTCCAGTCAGAAAGTGGGTCCATCTAGTCCACACTGCGTGGCAGTAGCTCTACAAGGTTTCAAGCCTTGTCAGGACTTGAACTTGGGACCTTCCACATGCAAAGCAGATGCCCTCTCACTGAGCTATACTGTAATACATCTCTGTCCTTGTAGATTTTGTGTCTTCTAATCTCTCCATTTTCAGATTTGAGTGCCTTGCTCGCTTAGCAGGAAGGAGATATCAGTAGGCTTGGCACGACCCTATGCTCTGCAGAAATTTGGAGGGGGGGACCTCTTAATGGGGATGAGTGCGGGAGAAACGTCTAAAACAGCCCAGAGAGGACCCAATGTGCTTTTTCCTTTTGTTGTAACAGGCTCAGACAGGCTCAAACAAACAACAACAGACAGACAGACAGACAGACAGACAGATGCACGCTTTGGAGTTTTTGCGAGTCACCAGTCCACCCACCCCGTCATTAAATGGAAGAGAGATTATCCTGAGTACAAATTGCAAAACTCATAACTTGTCCTTAGAAGTTCCAATGTGCGACCTGGATTATTATTATTCTTTTAATTGTGTCGTAATGGTGGTGTCATTGTTGTACAGTCCTTACCAAGGCACAGCAAAAAGAAGGGGTTGGTAGAGGGGAAGGGAGGAATGTTCTGTGAAGTTCCTCCCAATTCACAGTTTGATGTCTGTAGCCCAGCGATAAATTGTCCTAAGGAGCAAACAGAGAGTTGATGCTTAGTTCAATGGCTGTTCCAAATACTTAAAACTAACATCTCTTAGCAGCTGCTTAAGAGATAAGATTAATCAAGGCTGCATTCTTATGTGGGAGAAAGTGCTCTTGATCTCAAAAGGACCTTTAAATCTCAAAACAAAAAAATGTGTAGGATGTTTAGCCGGCCAAATTTAACCAGCAGAGCTACATGCATTACGGAGCACATTTTTATGTGTTTTTGGCAGCTCCCGAAGATGGGGAAAATATTTCGAAAGGACAACTTTCCCCTCTAACAATGGGAATTGGGTTGGTTAAACTTCCAGGGTTTAACAGATCAAACTATTTTTAAAAACCCAGCTCTTTTTGAGAGATGAGAAAAGTAACCTGAGGTTTCCAAATGCAAAAACGTAGGAATACAAAAGGCTTCTAAAAATAAAAATCTGTTGGGTGAAAAAAAAGCTGCTCTAAAATGCAAGGTTTCAAATATAATGTGACCAGGGATGGATGAAGACCTCTGTTCATCCCTAAGCCCATTCTTAAATTGTTTTAAGCATGTAAGGTTTCAAAGAGGTTAAAACTATGAATGGATGGATCTGTCTGAAAAACATTTATTTATTTATTTGCTTCAGAACTTTGATTCCACTGACCTGAAAATCAGGGGAGCAAAATTCTTTTTATTGAATGGCAAAGCAAGTGTAGCTGATGCTGGACAAATTGGCTACTATTGAGTTGTTTATCGCAGTAATATGCAATAAAATATATTTAATTAGAGTTGCAACTGTTTTGTTTATTAGCCAGCTGGAACTATCTTTTTTTTTTTTTTAATATACCTGGCACTAAATATGTGGTCTTAAGAATTTATTTGCTTATTTTTCGATCATAATTTTTAATATCAGTGCTTTTTTTCCTAAAAAAATGTTTAGGGGTACTCTCATTTTTCTACTCATATTGAAATACTGCCCCTCAATGAGGCCAAACTTAAACAAAATGTTTAGGGGTATGCGTACCCTCAGGGATAAAAAAGCACTGTTTAATATAACTTATTTACAACACACTTGAGATGGTGAGCACCATTCTTCCACTTGTGTCTGAGGAGGGAGGCAAACGCATCTTCTTTGGGTATGCCAACCTTATCTGGAAAAAATCAGGAATGATCTTTTCTCCCCCTTGAAAATGGGTGTTTCTCATATGCAGATTTGAGCAGATTTAATCAGTTCGTTGATCAATGGCCTTCCTATGCAGGTTTACTCTGTGGGGCTAACTCCCTGGTAAATGGGTGTAGTTTTGCAACCCTGGATTTATTTAGTCAGGTGGCAACCTTAGATTTAATCAGTTAGTTGGTTTAAAAGGCAGGTTATTAAACAGATACTAGTTTTAATCAATTGACAAGCCACTGTGAGAGGCTACTGAGCTGACCCTACCAGCAATCTTCTTACATTCCTTGTCCATCTTGTTTTCAGTATTGTCTACTTTTATAGAAGTTGCTCTCCAAAGACTGAAGCTTGGACAACTCTATGTGCAAAACACATCTTCTACCCCTGAGCTGAGGTTGTTTCAGGCAAGGAAACCGGTGCCTCGGTACTTTTCATTTTTATTTGTAAAATGAGGGGAACGGAATGCGAGATAAAATAAAGCAAGTCGCTTTATTTTGGAATCCCAGCCCTCTGTGCAGGAAGAACTGCAACGAAACTCACATTGCTATCATAGTGGCCAGCGTTGAGAGCATGGCTATCCCCACGATGAGGAAGACAACGACCTTCTTGTGGAGGAAGTCTGGCCCAGAGAGAATCTCTTCCAAGGACGGCATCTCTGACTCGGTTAGGTTGGTCTGCACCTCCTCTCCCCATGTTTCGCCCGCAACCTCTACCATCGGCGGGGGGTTCAAGATGGCTTTGAACATCTCCTGCAACTCTTTCTCCAGATGAAGTCTCTTCTCCGTCACTGCAGAGGAGAGGGGAAAGTCCAAGCCACTTAGCCAAATCGCCATTGAAAGACCAACCTTGCTATATCTTATTGAATTTGAGAACATACGAGGAACTTTGCTGGGTCAGGCGAGTGGTCCAGCATCTTGCCCTTACAGTGGACAACCAGATGCCTATAGGACATGCCCTGAGTGCAACAGTTCTCACCCTACTTGTGATTCACAACAGCTAGCATTCAGAAGCATTATTGCCTCAGACCATGAAGGCAGAATGCTGACATCGCGGCTGGTAACCATTGATGGGCTTCTCCCTCCACGACTTTGTCCATCCCCGACTCCTGTGGCAGGGAGTTCCACGGGTTAACGATGCACTGGATTTACCGCTTAGTCGTCAAAACCTCTAAGCGGTTTACGCAAAGTACAAAACACACATTAAGTTACCAATAAAATAATGAATTAGGGAAAAGGTTGGCCTTAAATGGCTAAATGGTTCTGTCATTGAAGATTCCTGTACAGTGGTACCTCGGGTTACATACGCTTCAGGTTACATACGCTTCAGGTTACAGACTCCGCTAACCCAGAAATAGTACCTCGGGTTAAGAACTTTGCTTCAGGATGAGAACAGAAATTGTGCTCCGGTGGCGCAGCAGCAGCAGGAGGCCCCATTAGCTAAAGTGGTGCTTCAGGTTAAGAACAGTTTCAGGTTAAGAACAGACCTCTGGAACGAATTAAGTACGTAACCAGAGGTACCACTGTATCGGGATTCCTGTATTGCAAGGGGTTGAACTAGATGGCCCTCGGGGTCCCTTTCCTAGAATTCTATGATTCTATGAAAAGAAAACCAGGAGTTAAAAATAAATAAATAAACAGTATGAAAACACACACATGCCAGATTTATACGTCTGGGTAGGCTTGCTTAAACACAAATTTTTTTAGCAGTCACTGAAAAGAAGACTGCAATAACACCTGCCTAATATAAATGAGCAGGGAGTACTAAAGCCATACTGAAGGATCAGTTTCTTGCAAGTGTGGAATCAACTTTACATGGCATTTGTCAAAAGGCTTTTTGTACCAATTTGATGTGGCAAATTCAACGTGTTGTTATTTAGTCCGTGGTTGCCAGGTTTTTAGGGAGAGAAACTCCTGTCTATTTAATAGTTGAGCAACAGGCAAAAACGCAACCAATTTTTTAAAAAGTCATTATTTTTTAATTATTTTTAAAGAAAGTCTGGTTTTCTGCCCCTAGCAACATCATGGCGCAGTGCTCAGGGCACAGGATCAAGAATGGGGAGAGCCAAATAAAAGGCTTTTTTGATGAGCAAACGCTTTTTGATGGAGCAATTCTGGTTGAAATCACCCACCCACACAAAAAGGAAAGGGGAGAGAGTCAGGCTCAAAAAAAAACCCCACTCAGGCATGAAACTCTTGCCAGATGACCTTGGAGCTCTCATTGCCTTTCAGCCTTATCCATTTCAGATAAAGGGCAGGATGAACCACATCCTGAAATCTTTGGAGGAAGGGCGGGTTACAAATGCGCAGGAAATAATCAAAAATCCCAAGCACACAGTGCTGGGGAAAGCTTTACCTTTGTATATTATTGTATATTATTGCTGCAACATCATTTGCCTCCTGGCCCTATCCAGGTACAGTGGTACCTCGGGTTACAAACACCTTGGGTTACAGACACTTCGGGTTACAGACTCTGCTAACTCTGAAGTAATACCTCAGGTTAAGAACTTTACCTCAGGATGACAACAGAAATTGTACGGCAGCAGCGGGAGGCCCCATTAGCTAAAGCGGTGTCTCAGGTTAAGAACGGTTTCAGGTTGAGAACGGACCTCCAGAATGAATTAAGTTCGTAACCAGAGGTACCACTGTATAACCAAAGGTCACAGCCACTCCATGCATTGCTTGTTTGTTTGTTAATTCGCCCTTCACCTTGAGGTCCCAGGGCAGGTTAAAGCACAATATTTAAAACAATTTTAAGCAACTTGCAGTCGCAGAAATAAGGTGGGTCCCCCAAATATATATAGCTCTCAAGTGTCAACAGCCAGGGCAAAAAGGTGAGCCTTGAGCTACTCTTACGCTGCTTTCACAGCCATTGCTTCCCAAAAAGAAACTGTAGATTATGAAGACTACTCCAAAATGTCCATTTTTTTTAAAAAACCCTAAACTGGGACTCCTGGGTGAGTCATGTGACCTGTACCTTGCTCTCACCCCCCCAAAAAGTGGGGGTTTTTTTGGTTGGGTGAGAGCACGGCACCCAAAACAACTGCTGAGATCTCACACGAGAAAATGGGATGTCTCATATTTGGGGGGAACTTGGGAGGTGTGGTACTGGGAATTGTAGCTTGGCGAGGGGCAAGCTACAGTTCCCAAGATTCCTTGGTGGAATCCATGCTGATTAAAGTAGTATAAGCGGGCTTAAAATGTATGGTGTGGTTTTGACGTGACCCAAGTTAGTCTAGGCCTCACCAGCCAAAAACAACTGGACTTTTCTGAGGAGCCTATTTGTGCCACAAGCCCCAACTCCTCACCGTTGAGGTAGAAGAACTTCCTGACCAGCACCCCGTCCTCCCCGGCGATCTGGCAGGCGAAAGTGCCATGGTGGGATCCCAGGGTGGGGCGGATAAGGAGGGAAGGATTGAACCCAAAGTTCAGGTCTTGGAAGAGGAAAACTTTGTTGGTTCTGATCTGCAGGTGGAGAAGTGGAAAGAGAAGAGGGGTGAGAGAAGGAAGGAAGGGAAATGTAGTGTTACAAGTCCTAAGCAGTAACTCGGAGCAGGGCCTTTGCTGTGGCTGCCCCTGTGCTGTGGAATAACATCCCTGCTGAGATATGACAGGTGTCCACTATCAGTACTTTCTGGAAACAATCAAGGACATTTTTGTTCTGACAGCCTTTCCCAGATGGTTGAATGGGTCTCTCCTTGTTAGGATTTTGGACTCATTTTAAATATATTTGTTGTTTTCACATTTGTAGCTGCTTTTTATGTATCTTGCTTATGTAAATTGCTTTCAGACAGCGGTTTAGAGGATTCATGATAAATCGATGGTAACAACAATAAAGGGATAGGACAAAAATGACTCTGAATATGGTGTGCCTCTCATGCAGTCATGATTATGACTGTTTTTAATGACGTAAAGCAGCCATGCTACGACTCTTCTCCCTCAGGTGTTTCCTCAGATTCTTACCTGGATGGAGGCGAATCCTGGTGGATCCTCGGAACACTTTTTTGCAATCAGGTGTGGAGAACCTTCTTGTCAAGGAGGAACTGCACACAGGAAGAACTGCATTCAGCTAACTGTTATTCCAAGAGGACCCGCTGTAAGTAATGGCCATGACCCAATGAGACCCGTTCATTCAAATGGGTCCAACTTTGAGTAAAAGTTAGTCGAATGCAACCCATAGTGTGTAGTTGCATGATTTTGTACCCACACCCAGCTCTCCTGAGGAATTTATTTTGCCAGGCAAACCAGCTGTAAGTGGCTGCAGATTGTCTAGTGTGGGGGCTGCTGAACCTTTCCCTTCCCAGCCATTTCTCTGTTCAAAATCACTCCCCCCCCCCCAAATCTTAAGTGAATCTGTCTTTCTCCCTGGGTGATGGAATATAGGGGGACCTGTATAGATTATTTTCTCAAGGAGAAAACCTGGTGTGTGTGTGTGTGTGTGTGTGTGTGTGTCTTTTCAAGTGTGCAGTTCCACTTCAGGCACACAGATATTGCCCTTTCCCTTAGATCAGGAGCAGGGAACCTCAAGCCCGGGGATAGGAGTGTGCGGGTCAAATACTACCCTCTGAGATTCTCTGTTTGGCTTCCAAAACTCGCCTCTCTCCACCCTCCCTCTCCCCAGGCCACATCTGCTATTCCTGCATTGCATCCTCCCCAGCATTTTTTGCTCAGCTGGAATGTGTCCTTCAACTCCGATAATGCCTTTTGCTTTCCTGGATTAAAGAAAGGGAAGGGTGTTTGTAGGAACGAGCCTCCTGCACAAACACAAAATTTGCCTTTCTCGCTCTGTCCACATCTGCCTTTGTCCCCACCGACCAGTAGCTCCAGAAGCCTGCTCAGAAGTCAATGTGGACCTCCAGCTGGGGAGAAAAAGGTTTCTCATCCTTGCCGTAGCCTTTAAACTGTATTTTGAGAGCTTGTGATCGCTTGTGCAGATTACAGAATGTCCAAGGACTATCTGTGCAGGCTTGCAAGGCCACAGAAAAAGTACACCAATGTTCCTGTTCCCAGCAAGCAGGAAGCCAGGTGTCTTTGCAAGTAAACAGGGCCCCCTTGACCTTGACAGCGATGGCTTATTGTTGCTGCTTGCATCTAGGGATCACAGATGCATTGTCTCTAGAAATAGATGGTGGTTCTATGCAGGGCCAGGTTTAGGTTTGATGAGGCCCTAAGCCAGGGGTCTGCAAACTTTTTCAGCAGGGGGCTGGTCCATTGTCCCTCAGACCTTGTGGGGGGGGCAGACTATATTTTTTGGGGGGAAATGAATGAATTCCTATGCCCCACAAATAACCCAGAGATGCATTTTAAATGCAAGGGCACATTCTACTCATGTAAAAACATGCTGATTCCTGGACAGTCCATGGGCTGGATTTAGGTGATTGGGCTGGATCCGGCCCCCGGGCCTTAGTTTGCCTACCCATGCCCTAAGCTACTGAAGGTAATGGGGCCCTTTGTATGTCCAGCTGTCCTTTGACAACAACAAATTGTCACTGTTTTTTGTGTTGAATATATGCTATATGGTAATTTATGGACCTAATAGGTATCTAAAGCCATTTGCACATAACAAATAGGAGCCTACACAACACAAAACACTGTTGCTGTATGTAGGTTTTATTTTATTTGTTTTTTGTCTTATATTTTGGAAATGTACATCCAGGTTTTTTCCTTTAAATTTTTTTGGGGGGCCTAAGCTATAGCTTGTTTAGCTTATATGTAAATCCGGCACTGGTTCTATGAAACGATACCAGACTTCTTGGTTGGTTTCAGAGTCATTTTCAAGACTGTCTTGAGACCAGTCAGTTTCAGCTGCCAGGGGATGATCCTCTTTGCAGACTGAGCGCTATTCTGCTGTGTGAGTATATATATTATTGGGCTACTTACACATACACAAAAGCATTCTCACCCCTCCTCAGGAACACAGTCCTCCTTGCAGTGAGGGCTCCAAACCGTTAGACTTGCATTGGATTTCGTGTTATTTCCGTTGAATGACGATTTGCAGGACTACACCACAAATCAGTGGAGACACACTTGGAATTAATGAAAGCCCTAAGCATGGCTTCATCAAAAACCTTGCTCAAAGCACCTTTGAACAAGGGACATCATGAGGAACATTTAATCTTCTGCTACCTCACAAGCAGGGGGTTTAGGGAGGAGGGCTCCATTTCAACCACGCAAGAGTCACTTACTTCCTTGACAAATTTCCATCGGAAAGTTGCGTCTTCAGGAATCTCAAACTTAACTCCGCAGCTGAGAAGTGTCACGTCCCCTTCAGATTTATGCACATCCTGAACTGGGAGGTTGGGAGATGAGGAATTGGGGAGCGGGGAGGAGAAAGAATCAAATTAATATATTTTTCAGCAGAGCTAGTCAGATTGGGGAAATCATTTCTCATCCTAGATGGTGCTCAGAGACATTGTGGCTTTGTACGCGCTATCCCTTTAAAGCACATTCAAAACATGTTGGGAACTGCCCTGAGATCTACAGACGAAGGTCAGTATACCAGTTTAAGACATCAATAATAGATAGTTTGCTCCTCATGGAGTTACAGTTACCAGCGGTCACAAACTACAGTGCCCAGAATTCTTCTGAGCAAAAGAACATATTTCAAATGTACTTTACACAGGTATGGAATCATCATAGAACCACCAAGTTGGAAGGGATCACCAAGGGTCCTCTAGTCCAACACCCCTGAAATGCACACAACCTAAGTCTCCTATTAAGCTGTGAGCCCAATTTGATGCGCATCATTCACCAGGGCAATGTGGAACATAGGAAGCCCCCCTGAAACATCAAAGCTTTAGTCAGTGGCTCTTTAGGGGTTTCAGACAGGAGCCCCTCCCTATCCCGATCTGTAAATGCCAAAACAAAATAAAAAATTCCTTCCAGTAGCACCTTAGAGACCAAATAAGTTTATTATTGGTATGAGCTTCCATGTGCATGCACGCTTCTTCAGATACCAGGGATTAAATGTCAGGGATTGAACCCACGATTTTTTGGTATGCAAAGCATGTGTCTTACCACTAAGCTATGGCCTTTCCTTATCCTTCCAACTCTACAATTCTACGATTCTCCCCTCCCACATCTCTGTGGTTTCCATAGCTCTCAGTGCAAGTTCCTTCTTGGTACGGTTGGCACAGAATCCTTCCACCACCTGGGCCAGCAAATATCCCTGACCCCGAAAATCAAGGAAGAACCAAGAGGGATGTACTCGGGCAATCGATGGGCAGCGAGCAGTCCACCATGGTGCAAGACGAGCATCGGTACTGGCGAGCCTCTTTCTGGAACCCTGGGAGGAAGATGAAAGAGTGTGATGGGAATAGATGCAGAAGCCAGGGAGGGAAGCTGGAACGGAGGGGCAACGAGGATAGGCTAGGAAAGCGGTAGGTTTGGGCACTCACCACACGGTGGGATGCAGGCTGGAGCTGTACAGGAGGAGAGGAAATTGCATTATTTGTTTGCTTGTTTATTACATTTATATTACATTTTACACTATTGTTGTTACAGTCATACCTCGGGTTACAGACGCTTCAGGTTGCGCGTTTTTGGCTTGTGCACAGCACCAAACCCGGAAGTACCAGAATGGGTTACTTCCGGGTTTCGGTGCTTGCGCATGCGCAGAAGTGTTAATCGCACATGCGCAGAAGCGCCGAATCACAACCTGCGTGTGCGCCGCGGGTTGTGAACGCTGCGGGTTGCAAACGCGCCTCCTGCATGAATCATGTTTGCAACCCGAGCGTCCACTGTATTATTATCCCACCTGTCATCCAATAAGTTCAACTGAGGTGTCGTCCATGCTTCTCTCCCCACCCCCATTTCATTCTCACAACAACCCTGTGAGGTAGGTTGAACCTGAGACAGTGACTGATCTGTGGTTGCCCCGTGGACTTCATGACTGAGTAGGGGACTTGATCTCCCTGATCTCCCAGGTCCTGGTTCAGCACACCACGCCAGCTCTCATCTATTACCCATTTTTTAATTTATTTTTTATTGCAATTTTGCAAGCCACCTTGAGCTTTTGTATTGGATGAACGTATGGGTGGAGAATCTGTAGGCATCCAAACATAGCTGGTCTACAAATTCCCATCCTCCATGCTGGCTGGGGCTGGTTGGAGTTGGAGACCAACAACTTCTGGAGGGCCGTGGGTAAGTCAGCCTTCTTGTAGAAGAACCTATCAACACTGCTGGGTCAGAACAAAGGTCCATCTAGCCTTTGATTCTATTCAAACATTTACCACATGAAGAGGAGTCCAAATGCCCTCCCCTCAAGGGTCAACCCATTAAAAAGTCTTATTATATCACTCAGGCACCACTTCTTGCCTTTATCTATGTGGCTAAACCGCTTCTGGCTGCTTCAGCTCCGCCGCAGGGCAGGACCAGCCGAAATCACATCCCCACTTCTACCCCAGCAATCAACCAGATACTTCTGTGAAGCCTGTGCGCTGGACATGAAAACCTCTCCTGTTGTTTGCCCCAGAGCAATCATTATTCCATTGTACACAGTCTCAGAAACTTCTGGGTCTATTCAGCCTTGTAATTAAGCACTAGCCTGGTAGTGGTAAGCAAGAATGAATTCCATGCAAGTGAGTGAGAAGGTGATGGAGGAGGAAAAGCAATGGAGTGTTCTGTTTTTCCTCTTGTCCAGTGTAAAAGCAAGTGGGTTGCTAGAAGGAAACTGTTGGATCAGGCCAATGGCCCACCTAGTCCAGCATCCTGTTCTGGCCAACCAGATGCCTATGGGAAGCTCACAAGCAGGATCTGAGTCAACAGTGCTCTCTGCACTTGTGATTTCCACCAATTGGTATTCATATATTGTCTCCAACACTGGAGGGAGAGCGTAGCTGGAGCCACTGATAGCCTTTAATCTCCATGAATTCATCGAATCCCCTTTTAAGATTGTCCAAGTAATATCAAAGCAACTCCAGCACCTTTCTCCATGCCTAGCATGGAAACGCAACAGGCTGGTGGAGCTGTCTGGCCATCCTCTGGTAAATATTTCCACAGGCTACTAACTTCTATGGGCTTGTTTACAAGCCTGATTTCGCTATCACATCTAATAGCCACAATAAAGGCTGAGACACCAGCAAAATATTGTGGGACTTACAAGAGGAGATCTACTTGCATTTTCCAGGAACATGATAATGCACCCAGCCAGACAAAACCTACGCTCAGTTAGTCGCGGATGCAAAGCTATCTCCAAGTTGGAGATAGAAAAGGAGGTTGTGTGGTGGAGGGAACAACGTTTGTGGACTCCAAAGAGGGAACAGGCAGCTTTAAGACAGCACCTTTGCCCCGCGTCCAGTTATATCTCTACATTACCTGCTTTGAGCTGTGCCATCTCTTTTTCAACCTGCTTCTCAGCTTCTTTAACTGCCAGGGGATAAGGCACTATGAGGGCAGATGGAGAAGGGTGTCAAGTTATTCCTTTGGATGCAAAAGGCCATCTTGGCAATCAAAATAACCCCACAATTAATGGGTAGTTGTAATCGTGAGCTCATACTATACATGTTTCTATTCCCTTGCTTTGATACAGGCTAATTGGCTGGCTTTGATGCATCTGTGGGCTTGGGATGCTGGGCTCTGAGCCCAGAAAGGGAACTATCTGCAAGATTCGGGTTGTTTGCCACGTATGCCCTTATGGGAACAGCCGGCCCAAGTGACCTATGATGCCTTGTGTATAAAGAATGTATGATTGTTTGCACGGGACAAGCCATCGCCTTGCTGCAGTGTCCGTCTCACAGTCTGTAAAGGCTGGGATACCTGGCAGGCTGATTTGCTGTAAGTCTGCACCTTCTTTAATAAAGTACTGGAATTGATTGCTCTGATGTTTCTGACATCCCTGTACCCAACCACCCCCACAAACCCAACTTTGGGTCTGCGATTCAGAACAGTGCATCAGAAGTTTAGCAGACAACCGGAGTTTGCACTTTGGGCCTGCGGTTCAGAACAACTACAACTCCCTCCAGCCCCAGGCAGCATGGGTAATGGGAGCCGTAATCCAAAACCTATGGAGAATTCTGGACTGGAGAAGGTTGGGCAGCACTCTTTGGCCAATGCAGGATCCATTCTACTCTCCCTGTCCCTTAGAGCCAAGAAACTGGCCAATCTTACTGTACATGGAAGTATCTTTCCTAAGCCCCACCACATATTTCCTTCCCTGAATGTTCAGCCTGGAAAAGAGGAGACTGAGAGGAGATATGATAGCCACCATCAAACATCTCAAGGGCTGTCCCATAGAAGAGGGAACAAGCCTGTTTCCTCCTACTCTGGAAGGTAGGACTCCAACCAAGGGCTTCAAGTTACAAGAAAGGAGATTCCGACGAAACATCAGGAAAATCTTTCTGATGGTAGGAGCTGTTCAGTGGTGGAACCGTCTCCCTCAGAAGGTTGTGGACTCTCCTTCCTTGGAAGCTTTTAAGCAGAGGTTGGATGGCCATCTGTCATTGATGTTTTAGCTGAGATTCCTGCATTGCAGGGAATTGAACCAAACAACCTTTAGGGACCCTTCCACCTCTACAATTATATAATTTTATGATTTCAACGTCTAATCACCTTTCCTACCTTAAATATTCAGACTAATTTCTTGTTCTCCATACATGGGACAGGTGGGGTTTTTAAAAATGGCTTTTCTTTTCTTTTGTTAGGGTTGCAGCATTGCCACCGCTGACATATTTTGGGCGCTAAGGAAGGGCTTATCTCCCCTCCCCTCCCCACCCCCACCTGGCTTTTGATAGACTAAGATGGTGTTGTTTTGTTACCAGTGCACCACAACAAACCTTCCTGTGGCTGTTATGGGGTCTGCTTTGTTCTGTTTTTTTGGTATAATCATGCAATGTATTTATATTTATGTTTTAAATGTATTGTGCATTTGTGGCCATCGCTGACTCCCGTGGGATAGTGAATTCCACAGTTTAGCTATGTGCTTTTACAGATAAAGAACTCTGGGAAAGGAGAGTAGGGACCTTGAAGTTGCCTAACAACAGCCAGCTTCCCAGCTCAAGAACTGAGCAGGCACATGGCTAACCTTTTCAGTTTCCCCTGCTATGGTGAGATGTGGTTGCATTTAAACAACAGCAATTCTTCCCAAAAGTTTATCTGTACACGTGAATTAGGTCCACATTTTAAGGCAGATTTATGTTCTCGTTTTTGGAGCTATGGAAATGGGCACCCAATGAAGCACAAACCAGAAGATTTCCCCCCCTCTTTAGAACCACTGTTCTTTTCCGATATGCATATTTATGTAGCCTGAAATCAACTTAAAGATTAAGCAGCTGAGAATTATTCTACACCGTGCCTTTTTTTTCCTAAAAAAAATGTTTAGGGGTACTCTCATTTTCCTGCTCATGTTGAAATACTGCCCCTCAATGAGGCCAAAATTAGATTCACAAAATGTTTAGTGGTATTCATACCCCTGCGTCCCCCACAAAAAAAAGCACTGATTCTACAAAGTGACAGCCCTGGCTTATTTTCTGCCTTACCCTCTCCCTCACAGTGCCCTCGTGGAACCATTTATAACCCCAATTTGCTTTTTATATTGCAAAGTCTTTAAGAGACATGAACCCTTGAAAGCAATTATGGGTCCGATATTGTGCTGCCTTACCTGAGAGTAAGCCCCCATTGAAATCAGTAGGACATGCTCCCAAGTCCATGGGAGCTGAGGGCACACACAATTTTTTTAAAAGAGCAAGTTCTGTATTGACATGTAAATTTTAGACTTAACACTACAGGAAATTTATTGCGGAAGAAAAGTATATGTACTTGATCAGCCTTCCTCCAACCTGGTGCAGCCCAGATGTTTTAGACAAGTGGTGGCAAACCTCTGGATCAGGAGCCAAATGTAGACCTCTAGGTGCATTTGACCCTCAGAAGTCTCCCCTATCTGACATTGCCTGGCTGTAATGTGTCATTTGACTTTGATAGTACGTTTTGCTTGCCTGGATTGAAGATAGAGAGGATGTGTTCGTGCTGAAGAAAGGTAAACATTGTATTAGTTGTTCTGCCTGCTTTTGCTTCTGGCCCTGCATATCACTAGGTCTCAGATGGTTGCGCAGAACAGAATACAGTCCTCACACTGAAAAGGGTTCCCCATCCTTGATTCATACCATCAAGCCCAAACAGCACTGCCCAGCTGGTCTGGGAGTGGCAGTCCAAGACCCATCAGATGGGAGAATGCTGGATTCTGTGCAGAGATGGGGATGCTGTGGGACTATAAATCCCATCAGGCCTAGACAGTGTGGCCAACGGTCAGGAGTGATGGGACCTGTGGTCCAACGAAGGTCCACAGGTTATCCAGTCCTGCACTAAAGCTAATTCAATGGTCACACAAAGAGAAAATAGGCTCTAATTCAAGGAGGCTTCTGCCATCATCCACACGATAGCCTCTACCCCAATCCTGGGAACAATAGTTTGCTAAGGATGCTGAGAATGGTAGTGCTGTGAGAGGATGAACTACATTTCCCGGGATTCTTGTTTGGATGGAGCTATGGTGCGGATGTGACCTTTAGGGCACGGTTGAATTCTATGTTCTACGTGCTGTGGGTGCTGTGGCATGGCTACTCTTCTAGAGGTAAAGAAAGGTAAAGGACCCCTGGACGCGGGTGGCGCTGTGGTCTAAACCACTGAGCCTCTTGGGCTTGCCAATCAGAAGGCCGGCGGTTCAAATTCCTGTAACAGAGTGAGCTCCCATTGTTCTGTCCCAGCTCCTGCCAACCTAGCAGTTCGAAAGCATGCCAGTTCAAGTAGATAAATAGGTACCACTGTGACAGGAAGGTAAACGGTGTTTCCGTGTGCTGCTCTGGTTTCCATCACGGTGTTCTGTTGTGCCAGAAGCGGTTTAGCTATGCTGGCCACATGACACAGAAAGCTGTCTGTGGACAAACGCCAGCTCCCTCAGCCTGAAAGTGAGATGAGCGCGGCAGCCCCATAGTCGCTTTTGACTGGACTGGACGGTTGTCCAGGGGTCCTTTACCTTTACTCTTCTAGAACATTCCCACTAGCTTTTTAACAAAAAACCAGAAGCCTTCTTATTGGGAATTACAGGTACCAAGCTACCAAAGGACCAGAGAAGACTGTTCACATATGTGACAACACACACACGGATGCCACTAGCTCAGAGATGGAAGGAAGAAACAACCCCAACTAGAGAAGAATGGCAAACCAAGTTGATGGACTATGCGGAAATGGCAAAATTAACTGGGGAGCTCAGAAATCAAGAGGGCAAGAGCTTTAAAAAAAGAATAGGAAGTTTACAATTTATTGACAAAACCATTGTAAGCAGGTTAAAAAATTAGCAGAATTTTAACCACACTGGTAAATTAACGTAAAGTATGGATAATTTGGAAGGATAGAACTTGGATGGTATTGGTATGCAGTTGTAAATATTATTACTAGGACCCATGGAAGGGATGGGGGAAAGTCAGGAGATTCAGAGTAATCTCAATACTGTATTTGGATCTTGAATTTTGTTGTTGTTGTAGGTTTATATTTTTTAAAAAAATTAAATAAAAATATTTTTAAAAAATAAATAAAAAATAGAACATTCCCACTAGCAACCATGAGACCTTGGGAAAGCGTGGGTGATAAATCCAATTAAATATGCAGAGTTCTGTACAGAAGATGGAAGAGTCTATACCCACCCTTCGCCATGCTTTTCTCCTCCAGGGAAAAGATCATTCTGCCAAATATGTCCTTCAGCTTCTCGATTTCGGATGCATCTTGGAAAGAAGATGATAGGGAGCTGTTGAAGGGCCTGGTCCCTTTCCCATTGTAGCTCCATTGGTAGAGCATGAGACTCTTAATCTCAGGGTCAAGGGTTCAAGACTTAGGCTGGGCAAAATATTTCTGCATTGCAAGGGGTTGGACTAGATGACCCTTGTGGTCCCTTCCTACTCTACAAATTCTATGATTCTGGATAGGGGCGGAGCTCGGGAGCGTAGTGTGAGGGTGGCGAATGGCATCTGCTATGTCAGGGAGCTGAACACAAGCTGGGGAACCAAGCAGAAAAATATCTCCAGGGCTACCTGTTCCCTTATGAACCTGCCAATCTGTTCAGATCTTCACCTGAAAGCTTTTCTCCAGATCAGCCCACCTTTGGAGGAGAAGCTGGTGGCCACCAGAGAAAGGGCCTTCTCTGTGGTGGCACCACAGTTGGGGCATTTCCTCCACATATTCCTTTGCCTGGCATCATCTACAATAGCCCAGTTGCCTGGCCAAGTCGGTCACATTTGCCTATGCTTTCAGATAGCTATCCAAGAAACTTATATCAAGCTACCTTATATCGAGCCAGACCATTGTTCCATTTAGCTCAGTATCGCTGACACTGACTGGCAGCACTGGGATAACTGACAAGCTATGGCCCTGTCCGTTAAGATCCGCTTAACGTATTTCTGGCTGCGGACCTTCAGCGAAAATAGCTGAACCCCTGAAACTTCAAGTCAAACAACAGAGATTGGGGAATCCTATAAGCACCCATAAGCATGCACACTGAACATTGCACATGGCAGGTGGTATGTGCAACCACCTCCATTTTGGTCCAGTGCTCAATTGGACGGCACTCACCCACCTGGGTTTTGGCGAAACGCGCAAAGGCCCTTTCCATAATCGGTTGGCAGTTCCCATGCTGGGAAACCCGGTGGCCAAAGAAGTGTTGGCAGACGCGGGCACGTTTTCGTTGGGTGGTGAAGCAGAGAAGGCAAGCTGTGGCCTGTGCAGAAAAGGCTAGCCAGAGGAGCAGGAAATGTATGGGAAGCATTATGCCCAGCCTTCTGAGTGGGGATAGGAAGCCGCTGGAGAAGAACCACACCCAAGGAAAGAACTCTCCAGTGATGTCATAAGGGAGGTCCACAGAGCTGGTTGTGATTTCATGGCTCGCATGCAGAAGGGTAGCTGCAAGAGGGGACCACAGAGGGTCAAAGGTCTTTGCACCTAAAATATTGCATCGCCCATTCATGTGTACCCAACCAACCACTGTGCTCTGCAGAAGGCTTCCTGCCGATGCCATCTCACCCAGCGCATATAATGTAGGCAGTAGGCTTTTAGTGTGGTGGCATCTACCCTTTGGAATCATAAATTGTAGAGTTGGAAGGGACCCCGAGGGTCATCTAGTCCAACCCCCTGCCATGCAGGGATCTCGGCTAAAGCATCCATCACCTGCTAAAGACTTTTTTTAAAAATCCCTGTCCATTCATGTATTGGATCTAAAATTGTTTTATACATGTGTTTTTTCTTGTTGACGATATTGCTGTTAAATTGCTTCAGGGTGTTTCATGGGAAGTGATTCATCAATGAGAAGAGATAATATAAAATAAATAAACTACTCTGAAGTAAAAAACAAAACAAATGTAGGCACCTCAGAAGGTTCCTTATGCTGAATCAGACCATTAGTCCATCTTACGCAATTTTACCCACAATGACTCGTGTTTGAAATAGTTGCATTTCTCTGCATTCAGGCCATAGAATACATTCCTCTTTAAACTGCTGCACTGGCCTTTTGCTTTTTTTCACCGTCTGACTAGACTTCCTCTTCACAGAATCCTAGCATTGTTGAGTTGGAAGGGGTCCCGAGGGCCTTCTGGTCCAAACCCCTGCAATGCAGGAATCTCAACTAAATCATACAAGGCAGATGGCCATCCAACCATGTTCAGTTCTGGGCGCCACAATTTAAGATGGATATCGACAAGCTGAGATGTGTGCAGAGGGTGACAGAGATGATCAAGGGTTTGGAAGGAATCAAGGGTTATGAGGTTGTGGGAGTTGGGTATGTTTAGCCTGGAGTTGGCTATGTTTAGCCTGGAAAAGAAGATTTTTAAAGAAGAAATATTTAAAGGGCTGTCACATGGAAGATAGAGCAAGCTTGTTTTCTTTTGCTCTGAAGGTGGACCCAACCAACGGCTTCTCTGTATGCTTGTTGTTGTTTAAAAAATCAGCCTGAATTTAAAAGCAACTGTGCATTTATATGTGTGATTAAGTATGTATTTGTAAATTTATCATGTTTTTAATATTCTGTTGCGAGCTGCCCAGAGTGGCTGAGGAAACCCAGCCAGATGGGTGGGGTATAAATAATAAATTATTACTATTATTAATATTTTTTCCCTCTCAAAATGCACATTTTGATGTGTTTAAACTTTCAAAAACTGACTTGCAAACTTTGGAGAAGGGTAAACTCAGGTTGGTTGTTCAACTTCCCATCAACTGTTCTGAACCACAGGCCCAAAGGGAGGTTCGTGGGTGTGGCTGGGTGCAGATATACGAAAGAAGTAGGGCATGAATCCGAGGGTCGTGGGTTCGAGCCCCAGGTCGAGTGAAAGATTCTTGCATCGCAGGTGGTCGGGCTAGATGACCCTCATGTCCCCTTCCAACTCTATAATTCTATAAACACAAAGCGGCAAACAGCACTTTGGCCAGGGCTTCCCATCACTCCACCTGACCAGATGAGGCCTTGGATGGCAAATACCAAGTCTTACAGATAGTTCCACTTTCTGGGCTCAAAGCTCAGCACTCCAAGGCCACAGATAAGGATAGCATCAAAGCAAAGCCAATTAACCCACATCAAAGCAAGTGAATATAAACATATAGGAGCTCAAGGTTACAAACAACTACCAATTAATTGTGGGGTTATTTTGACTGCCAAGATGGTGTTTGAAGAGCTACTGGGCATAGCTGGGGGGGGGGGGTGCAGCTGCCTTCCCTAGATCCACAAATATTATTGAAAAGTATTGAAAGTACTCATTTATCTGAGGTTCTGCTCATAGCTGTCAACTTTCAGATTTGAAAATAAGGGATCAGCAGCCTCGAAAATAAGGGATCAGCAGACTCACCTGTCCTGGGGAGCCTCAAAAATAAGGGATCAGCAGCCTCACCTGTCCTGGGGACAGTCTACATGATATCTAACAATCCAGGATAGCAGTGGAAAGCAGCGGGAAATGGCCCTGGAATAAGGGAATTTCCCGCAAAAAAAGGGAAGGTTGACAGCTATGGTTTTGCTCCACCGCCCAGCAGAAGCCTATTTACGGGGCATTTTTACCTGTGATTTCCGAAGAAATGCTCAACAACTTCTTTGATTTATTAAAAAATCAAAAATTCTGGCAACGCCCATGTGTCACCTTTGGTTCAGCACATCCACACATTAAGCAGAGAGAGGTTGGCGGGGGGGGGGGGGAGAGGTAAGGATCAGGTTGTCAATAACAAAGATCCCTCACCTAAAATGGCATCAGAGAGCCGAAGCCGGTTCAGCAAAGGGCAGCCAAAATTATCAAGGGGATAAAGAAAGGTAAGTTTTGGGACGTTTTAGAGGAAAGACAACAGGAGAGGCCATAGCTCAAGGGCAGAACATTGGCTTGGCATACAGAAGGTCCCAGGTTTAACCTCTGCTCTCTTCAGGCAGGGCTGGAGGCAGCCCAAGAGAAACCCCAGAGAGCTTCTGCCAGTCAGTGCAGACAATATAAAGCCAGCTAGACCACTGGTTTGACTTTGTATGTGATGGCTTCCTATATTCCTATGAGACATGATAACCACCATGGTTATGTTCCATCCATACCCTCCAACATTTCTCCGATGAAAATAGGGACGTCCCCTTCCATGATAATTTTACTGTTTATACCCCACACATCTTACTGGGGTGCCCCTAGCCACACTGGGAAGCTTCCAACATATATAAAAACATGATAAAACATTAAGAAACCTTCCCGATACATATCTCATCCTCTTAAAACAAGGTGCATCTTCGTTCTCCTTCTCTGTGCCTGAAACTTCCTTCCTCCCAGGTTATCTCTTCAAGTTATCTCTCTCAAATCCCTTCTCAAGATTCCTTGGGCTTAACAGTCTCCCCTCACACACTCTCTGCCAAGCAAGACAAAAGCCTGAGAATTTGGATACCACCCATTTGATCACACATTAGCCCTGGCAGCGCCGTTGTAAAAAAAAACAAACCCAAAAAGCAAAACAAAAAAAAACACAGAGAGGACTACAACTTCTATTTGCTAAGCAAGCGATAATATGCAAATGTGACCATTTATTTGCATGAAATTTGGCTGTATTTGTGACCTCTCAGTGCTCCGAGCATGGACTGTTTCACCTGCCAGATACTCGCGAGGTATTCCATGGGCATAACTAAGCATCTAGACCATGCGTAGGCAAACTAAGACCCAGGGCCGAATCCGGCCCAATCGCCTTTTAAATCTGGGCTGCAGATGGTCCAGGAATCAGCATGTTTGTACATGAGCAGAATGTGCCCTTTTATTTAAAATGCATCTCTGGGTTATTTGTGGGGCATGCCTGGTGTTTTTACATGTGTAGAATGTGTGCTTTTATTTAAAATGCATCTCTGGGTTATTTGTGGGGCATAGGAATTCGTTCATTCCCCCACCCCCATATAGTCCAGCCCCCCACAAGGTCTGAGGGACTGTGGACTGGCCCCCTGCTGAAAATGTTTGCCAACCCGATCTAGACTCTTGGGAATCCTCGGGAAGTGTTGATCTGCATCATCATCATAATAATATCATCATTTCACCCATTTGACTAGGTTGCCCCCGTCACTCTGGGAAGATTCCAACATATATAAAAACATAATGTATATGTAGCTTTGCAGCTTGGTTTCACATTTCTATAACCTGTTGCATTTGTCCTTTTTGGATAAGCAAAATCTTCCTTTCTCTTGGCTTTCCTATAGCCAGACATTTCTTTCATGACTATCAGTGGCTGGTGGCTCCTAGCTACCATGCACATCTGATATGCTTGAAAGAGGGCTGAAGAGAAACAACTGAGCGGTTGGACTTCAGCCAGCGAAGGTGACGGACGCCTTAAGCTTAAGGAAACCCCGAGGGCCTGGCATTTGTTTTGGGGAAGCAGGTGCTGCCCTACAGACTAGCCCCGTTTGGGTGCTTTGGGTCTGTGGAATCCCAGCGAGGTGCGCCCAGCATCTATTTTAGTCTTTTGGAGAAAAAGGTCAAGGATTTACCCTTATGCAATGGAACATTTCCTCTTTCCCCATCCTCACCAATCTCATCCAGAGGGTTGGGGAGACCCATAGAACAGATTTAGGGGTGCACAGGGGGTAAGTTCTGCTGTACAAGCATAAATCCTTGTTCTGACAGGACGTGTTAGTTGGAAACCATCCCTAACTTTTCATACTCTTAGGCAATTTTGCACGCATTTTTTTTTAATTGCCATTAAGACACTATGGGGACCCAGAATTGGATGGGCTGGACAATGGTTTTATTGTTCACGCACCTGTTCCCCGCAGGTACCTGTTCATTGTGGCCAACAGGACCCCTTGTCTTAAGCACGCTGGTAAAAGCACCAGACCATTTGCTGAAACAAAGACGCCGAGAGAGAATGACGACGACTCTCCCTGGCAAGACGGAAGGTGCCGCATTGTTGGCACTTTCTGTCTATACAGTTATTGCTTTTCTTGGCATCGTGACAGGCGGAAAAGGGGGGAGGCAGAGAGAGAGAATGTGGAAGAGTGGAAAGCCGTAATGGGAGAGAGGAGGGATCTGTAGGCCTCAGACCTCTGTCTCCATGGAAACCAGACAGCTCAGCTTGAAGCTGAGAATATGTCCTTTAAACAGGGAGGAGAGGGAGAAGCAGAGAAGGCAGAAGGTGCTCTTGCCCATGACAGCTAAATCGATAAGAGAACGAATGAGAACACTGATCTGCAAGGCAAGCTCAGCCTTGGACCCTCAAGACTCAGTTCCCAATCTGCATGTCCTTCTTCCCTGCCTCCATTTCTGCGGCTGGTTTTGCACTTCGTCCAAATGCCAGCTCCTTCAATGAACTCCCACCAGACATTTTTAACTTCTTTCCTGTGTGTGTTAAAAACCCAGCTGTAAAAATCCAGTGGCAATTTGCTTTTTGCAAGATGCTTTAAACGGCTCATTTCTTGGTGGTGGTACGTTTCTGCACCTGGGTCTTTCAGGTCTGCTTCAGCAAGGGCTGCTTGGACCCTCAGGAGGGCAGCAGTTCCTCCACTAGAGGCCAATGCCAATCCCCCCTCCCTAGGCCCACACTCCTCACACCGTGTGTTTGCCTAGCTAAAATCTGTCCTCAAATTCTGAAAAGTTGCTCAGAAGGGATATGTGGCCCTTGGGAATGACAGGTTCCTCGCTGCTGCTATAGGAGGAAAAGTTTTTCCCCTTATAGTGCCAGCTCAGTGATACCCTGAGGTCGTCTTTCCCAATGTGGTGCCCTCCAGATGTTGCTGGACTACAACTCCCATCATGTCTGGTCATTGGCTCTGAGGGAGTTGTAATCCAACAGCTGGAGAGCATCAAGTTGAGCCTAGGGCTGGACAAAAGTAATTCTAGGGACTGCTTTTGCAACCCAGGCAAAATTGGGGGGTCCAAGCCAGAACTGTATCAGTTTTGGTCAGCTGTCTGAATGAAGAGGCTGCAAAGGCAGAAGAGAAAGGTTGGTAGTTGTCAGTGCATGTGCTTGCTGTTGCTGTGTGCACCTGTGAAACCAGTAATCACAAAGGATTAATGCCTCCCCCCCCCCCGGAAACAGAACGCAGTGACTGTATACAAAATACTACCTTTCAGATAAGACAGTGTCTGGGGGCTCTCCCATGCTAGGGCAGGTAGGCTTTAGCATAAAAACCAGATTCCACACCTTACTCAAGACAGGCAAGGAAACACTCTTTTTACAAAGGTGCTTCAAACATGCCCAGAGGCAACTTGCATAGAAGTGTTTCTGAAAGGTGTGCTGTTGTTGTTGTTGTTGTTTTAAGCACTAGAGGCAATAAACCAAGGTTTAAAGAAGCCACTTTTAAGGAGTGTGTAATTATTCAATACTGAAATTGAACTTTATTATCAGCAGAAATCAGGCACCTTTTCAAGTGTGGTTATCTTCCATTCCCCTTCACTCAGTGTCAGCAAAAAAGCCTTGACAACCTGGTGCCCCCCAGCTGTTTTGGTATACAGCCCCCATCAACCTCACCCGGAAAGCCCAAACATTCTGGAGGGCACCAGGCTGAAGAAAGCTGGAATGAACGGTAGCTCTAATGGGCCAATATTTTCCACAAGCATAATGTGCCGCGCTTAATAGTTGCGGAAACATGTGTCTTAAGCGTAGTGCAGTTATTATTCAGCTGATGCAGCAGAGCCAGCTGCCCCACCTACCTGCTCCACACCTGAAGTTGGCACTTCTCTTGTGCGGGGAAATGGCACTTCCCCCATCAATGAGCTCCCACATTGTGTAGCAGGAAAACCCCAGCTCGTTTCAATAAAGAGCACTGTACAATCTGCGGCTGCCCGCGAGCACCTTATGAATAGTGTCCATTATATCCCCTGGGACATGTGGCAGATCTTTCCATATGCTGCTTCTCATCCTGAAAGCCCACTTTCATTACTGCTGTTTTCGAACTGTTCACTTTGGGAACATCTGCATTAAAAGCTGGGATAGAAATATAGCAAAGGACCGCTTGAACGCTGCTTAAAATCAACAGCATCAGACCAGACTTTGGGTCCCAAGGATTTCTCACTTAACATTACAGCTGCTGGACCCTCGAGGGATCTTGCTTGGATACTTCCTTGGATGCTACTCCATTCGGATGTTGCCCTCTGCTGGTCTCAGACTGTAAAAGCATATGTAGAGAGGTGCCAGTGGGAAAGGGACACAGTTGTGTTGTGGTCTAAACCACAGAGCCTAGGGCCTACCGATCAGAGGTTCGAATCTGAATCGAATTGTGGTCTCTTCCAACTCTATGATTCTATGATTCTATGAATCCCCACGATGGGGTGAGCTCCCGTTGCTCGGTCCCTGCTTCTGCCAACCTTGCAGTTTGAAAGCACGTCAAAGTGCAAGTAGATAAATAGGTACCGCTCCGGCGGGAAGGTAAACGGCGTTTCTGTGCGCTGCTCTGGTTCGCCAGAAGCGGTTTAGTCATGCTGGCCACAAGACCCAGAAGCTGTACGCCGGCTCCCTCAGTCAGTAAAGCGAGATGAATGCCGCAACCCCAGTCATCCGCGACTGGACCTAACGGTCAGGGGTCCCTTTACCTTTTTACTAGTGGAAAAGGGTTTCAGCCTGCGGCTGCTGCAGCAAAAGTGCTGCCCTAGACAACCACCTAGAATCACCCACTGGAAATAGGGCTGCCCCACCTGTGCTGCCTCGCCTGTATCACTTCTCCAGGATAACTGAGAAGGGCAACCTGCAGAAGACAGGCAGCAGGTATGAACTTTACCATCCATCCTCCTGTTTAGGAAAAATGACCGTTCATGGATTTGATATGTCACTTGAATTGCAACAACAGAACAATGTGCAGCCAGCTAGCTGTAGGCTGTGTTGCACTCTCTGACAGCACAGACCACATGTCTTGTCTATGCGATTAACAGACCTCACACTTGAGTGAAGGTCTCCATACCACTAGCAAATCATTCACCTTTGCCACGTAACATTAAAATGGAGCATGACAAGAGCTCACTAGCACTGTCGCTGGCATATTCCAATTTCTTTTCAAACTTACCCCTATTACTTACACAGAGTCCTTGGGATACGGCAGGCTATATGAAAAACAGAGGGCTGGATAGCATGTTCTTTAATGTCACAGAAAAACACACATCAGGTTTTGCTAAAGTGACCCTACTGTCCTCCTGTTCAGTTTCTTCTTGAGGTGGGATGGTGGACCCCCGATGTTGCTGAGATAGAGGGGATCAGTCATTTGATGGTGTCTCCCTCTGAGGAGCCTTAAAGGCACAGAGACACCTGTCAAACCTGCTCCCTTGGGTGGGGAAGGTGTAAAAGAAACCCAGCCTCCCGCAGTTTAGCTTGAAGTAACGAGTCATATCTCCCTCTATAATAAAAATGTAATGATGTCGTACCTCATCACAATCTTGGATTTGCATGAAGTCAGGGGCAGGATCGCGGAGCAAGATTGAAGGCAGGTTGCACAAGAGCAGTGGCCATGGCAAGGGAGGGAGGACACTAAGCAGGGGAAAGTGGTGTTTTAAAACAACAGGGTTAAGTTTGACTAAAGCTGGGATGGAGAAAAATGAGAGGAAGTGGCACTTTTGAACAGGAGCAGAGGTTTGAGCAAGTACTATGGAATAGATGAAGGCTACACATGGTTTATCTATCCCACAAGAGGCAGCTACGGAACAGAAGAGGGGGAAGTTGGGAGTGCAGTGATAGGGAGCTACACTGGAAAGAAGAAAGTGTTGTTGTTTTAAATAATGGTAGAAATTTGTGGAAAGTGCTAGTGGAGCAACACTGAGAGGAAAATGGTGGTTTTAAACAACGACAGAGGTCTGAGTAAAACAGGGATGGAGCAGTACTGAGAAGGGCAGGGAGCCTTTTGCATGCACAAGTTTGGCAGTGGGGGGCAACACCTGAGCGGGCCACATGGGACCTCTGATGACTGCCTGTGGGTTGCCCACATATGTGTGAAACGATTAGTCCGTGTACCCAACCATGAGTACTTTGTCATTCTTGGTATTATACCACATGTAATAAAGGAACAGGGACGCGGGTGGCGCTGTGGGTTAAACCACAGAGCCTAGGACTTGCCGATCAGAAGGTTGGCGGTTCGAATCCCCCATGATGGGGTGAGCTCCCGTTGCTCAGTCCCTGCTCCTGCCAACCTAGCAGTTCGAAAGCACGTCAAAGTGCAAGTAGATAAATAGATAGCACTCCGGTGGGAAGGTAAACGGCGTTTCCGTGTGCTGCTCTGGTTTGCCAGAAGCGGCTCAGTCATGCTGGTCACATGACCCGGAAGCTGTACGCCAGCTCCGTCGGCTAGTAAAGCGAGATGAGCGCTGCAACCCCAGAGTTGGCCATGACTGGACCTAATGGTCAGGGGTCCCTTTACCTAATAAAGGAACACCTCAAAGCTGAGCACGTCCAGTTATCTTTAGATGCTTCTCAGTGGTGTTAAAAACATTCTACTGCAGAAGGTCAGGCAGCGTTACTGCTCCCTTGATTAATGCGTAATGGTCCAATCAGGAAAATCCAGAAATTACCAGCTTGCTTAGAATAGGTTTTGATGCAATGACTAGAAATCAGTCGCGGTTCATGCTGGGTTGGCGGGGGATGGATGGCAATTCCAGGCAGCCAGGGATAACTTTGGGCTGGGGGTCAACTACACCTTTCAAGCTTCACAGCTATGCCTCTGTGGAGGCCTTTAGAGGCCTGCACAGGAGCAGCTGAGCGATCTCTGTGGCTGGTGCAAACACAGCAATGGGAAAGGCTCTCCCAACCTCGGTTAAAGTACCGAAAACTCCTCGACTCAAGGGAGGAAGTACCATATGTGCCACTGCCACTGCCAATTCACAAGGGGAGCGTCTCTTACATTACTGATGTCTACTAGTGTAAACGTTGCTGTCTCTTCCCCCAAGGGATCCTGGGAACTGCAGCAGGGAACAAGAAGTCCAGGGATCCTGAGAGAGAGACCTGTTGGTCCCTTCACAAAAACTACAGTTCCCAGGGGTTCTTTGCGAAAGCGAGCCCTAATGAAGATGCACATTCCCAACTTGGCTCAGGCCAATTTGTTTCTGCATTCTGTTGTCTCCGATAACCCCCCAAGACTGAGCAAGAACAGCTCAAGCAGGGCAACTTCCTTTTGGAGGAAGTTGTTTTCATTAGTGAAACTGCTGACACAGGCGAAGCCTCTGTGGTTCTGGTACTCAGGATAGGAGGTTGTGCTGGACATGGGACATTCTAGATGGGAGCAGTATGGGTTCTAGCTCTGAGACCAGAGGTATATAGCACAAAGATCACACACCCTATCGGGCCGATGCTGTGCAAACCATTCATCTTAAGAGCTTTTCTGTGAGTTTGATAGAATCGCAGCATAAGATAGAATCCACTCAAGCAGTTGCTTTCTTCACCATTCTGGATGACCAAGACAGCCACAGTATTTCACAATGCATCTAGTAGTTTGTGCTACTGAGCCCCTTTGCTCTGTCCTGGGGGAACGAGGCAAGAACCCTGGTGTTTGGGGGTCGCAGGGGGTGGGCTACCCGCTCAGTTCCCAAGAACCTCACCTGTGACCTCTGGGCTTCCTCACAGGTTAAGGGTCTCAGGGACAGAGAGGATGCCGGGAAATGAGGAAGCAGGAAGGCAGAGAAAGGATAATGGGACTATAACAGGAAGTGGCAGGCAGGGGTGGGGAGGAGGTAATTCCCCCATGTGACTCCTTAACCTGGGAGGGGGGAAAACAGGTGAGAGACAAGGCACCATAAGGTTAGCAAGACAGGAATAAAAAGAGCAAGCAAACTTCCGTTCCTCAACTGCTGCTACACACAAATCATGGCAGGTCCTCAAAGTCTCTTGGAAGACTCTCATTCTCTGGTTTCGTTTTTATCCCCAAATCTCCCCTCCTTCGCCAAGGCAGGCAGCAAAGCAGAAGGATGGCAGCCGCTTTGGAAATGCAAGGAAGCCTTAATGACACCCTTTAAGTTCAGCGGAACTGGGTCAATTCTTTCAATGCGATTCTCTTTTTTAGCTTCCCCTGAAAATTAAAATACAAAACAGAACACCCTGTTGCTTTTCTGACATAACTCATATCTAATTATCTGGCAGTTTGCGGGTTGGGTTTAAAACACAGTTAAAACACCTGGGTGAATAAAAAGGCACCAGAAATACCATAAGGAAGGCATTTGACTGAAGGCAGGCTATGGTGCCACTATCAAAAAGGCTCTCTCCTTTGGAGCCACTCGGCTCACCGCACTTGGCGCTCAAAGCAGGGTCTCTTTGATGACATTTGTCTCACCTCACATCTTCTTAGTGGTCTTTTCAGTGCCAAGTAAATACCTTTTTATTCACTCAGGCTTTTGAATTGTTTTAAATTCAGGCTGCTTTATGCAAGTAAGGTTTATATTATTATTAATTGTTGGTTTGTAATTATTATTGTATATTGCGTTTTAAAATCATTGCTGTAAGCCATCCAGGGAGCTCTCGGTGGCTGCGTAAATTATCACCACTATTATCCAATTGCAATTTTGCCAGGGCTGGATCATTATTCTCAAAGCCAAATATTAGGACATGGAAAGTGAGATGAACAAGAAATTACCCTGAACACGCACAGAGTATCCTCCCAGACACATGAGGGACCACTTAGTTTTGGTAGCCAGTCCCCAAATATCTGAGAACTGAAAGAAAAATTCCTAGGCCAAAGAATACAATATCCTGGGAAGCTTGAAGTCCGGCACCTCCTCAAGCCTCCCACTTAGCCCTCTGTCCAGTGGAAGCCAACCTTTTTATTCTGCCAGCTCCCACCACAACTAGATCTATTTAACTGCCAACCCTTCTGGATCCATCTGATTTCTGCTTAGACAACACTGAAATTAATGGACCTAAATCAGTCCTGCCCATTAATTTCAGTGGGTCTGCTCTGAAAAGAATGAGCGTTGGCTACAGCCCACCGTCACTTTGCAGCGCTATTACCTGCCCCAATGGTATGCAAGCAACCAGGATCAAAATGCAGCAAAGGTACATGTCCCGCTGCCTCCCCTCCCTCCCTCCTGCCACCCACCTCTCCTAATATCCTGCAGCAGTAGCTTCCCACCTTTTCAGACCCAGGACGCACTTGTAACTCAAACATGCATTTGAGGACCCATTTATTAATCTTTTACCATACAACTGCACGATGGGAAGTGCTCCTGTTGCAACCCACTTGGATTAGGCCGTGACCCAAACCACCAGCTGAAGACCGATGCTCTACAGCAGCTAACCATTTTCAGGGCAGAGCATCGCTGGAGTACTAGGGATGGGGGGGAATGTGTAGGCCTCCCAAATGCTGCTAGACTACAAGTCCTGTCACTCCTGATCTCTGGCCAGGCTGGTGGGGGACTGGTGGTAGGTGGAGTCTGGCAACGTCTGGGGGACACAGGTTTCGTTGCTGAAAATGGACCCAGGAAAATGCAACCCCCCCAAAAAAGGTGGGAGTTTTACTACGTGCAACCAAAAGGGTATGCCCCGAAGAAAATACAATCACAAAAGGGCAGAGAATGTGGTGCTTGGGGGGGAGGGACCACACTGAGAACAGGTAATGTGAACTCAGAAAGGTCATGGCAAAAGAGAGCATCAAAGCCAGTTGCTAAATAAGAAGTGGAATCTTAAAAAAGGGTTTTTAAAAAGAGGGAAGGCTGTTTGGGAGGATATAAGCTGTTTCTTTCTTTTTTTTTTTTAAAGCATTGAACAAATATGAAAACAAAACCAGGCTAGGCAAGACACATTTAATTAAAAGAACTATTGTGGGAAATTTGGAAGTTCTGAAGGGCGCCATTCTTAGAAAGTTTTCTAAAGGATGCTTTCAATTTGGAGAAAAGCCTGGGCCTGATCTCCATTTCGATAAGCGCCAGTTGAGAAGTTTGCGGAAAGTGGGTGGGCAAGGAGAAGCCACCGGGATGTTTCAACCTCAATGTTGGGTAGCATATTATAGGGGGGGAGAGCTTCAGCCTGTACCCGCTGTGCTCTTGGCATTTCTGCATTTTGGGCCGTAGTTCCTGCTAAGATTCCAGAGAGACTCCCTTACACTCTGGATAAGGGATGGGCCTACATTTCTGGAATGTTCCAGCGTATGCCAGAGGACACAGAACTGCGCCTGTCCCCCTGCTGCTGCGAATGGTGAAGTGGATTTCAATGCAGGGGGCTGACTCCTCTGGCCGGCTCAATCTCTGGGAAGGCTTCAAGTCAGGGAAATGTGCTGGCCCAGAAAGCTCAAGAGAGGCTCTGGGGCCCTGTTGAACTCAGCCCTTGTGTGAGAGGACCGCCCCCCCCCCAGCCCACCAAGGCACAGACTTCCCTCCTCACAGAAAACCAGCAGCTCGCTCAGGGCCGAGTCTCTACAACTGTGGTTCTCATGGCCGCTGCTTCAGCCCCTGATTGTGGCAAGCTGTCTGTCTCGTCTGCTGCCAACGGGCGTTGATCTGAGGCGACGTGAGAAAGTGGCAGCGTCTGCTCAGGGCGAGCATGTCGGCTGACCCACAAGCCGAAAGAAGCGGTGGGCACCTGACTGCAGCCATCGTGTGAAACAGTCCTCGGTGGCCTTTGAGAAGTCCACAGGGAGCAGCGCCACGGAGACTCGCTGGGTTAGGCGAGGGACACTGATCAGGGCTGCATGGAAAAGCATAACCAGCCAAGTCCGAGGGAGATCTGGAGCCCAATCCTCGAACACAAAAGGGTGTTTCTCCCCACCCACTAACTCACCTGGTCAGGGTGTGTTTCTTGTTGGCATCGCTGGGCGCAGGCGTTGGGCAAGGTGAGCCAAAAGCCACATCACGAACGGCTCTGTGATAGAATAGGAGACACCTGCACCAGCACATTTGTGTTTTCCAAAAAGTATATCTAATGGACAATCCCAACCATCTGCAGGTAACGCCACCAGCCTCCCCAAAGTCAGCAACCACGTACACAAATCTCTCTACGGCCAATTTATGATGTATGCACAACACACACACACACAAATGGGCACACATACACCAAACTTCCTTCAGCCCAAGACTGTGCTGGATACAAGCCACCTTCCAAACATGCTATGATGCAGACACTCCAGGCAGAGACAGGGTCCAACTCCCCAACAGATACTTTTGCTTGGGGTCTGTGTTATGTGAGCATGTTCTGTCCAGAGGAATACCAAGGATTTGAACATTTGCAGCCACGGCACGCACAGCAAACACGCCTGCCCGCTCCTTCGCACTCACACCCCGGGCACACACAGGCTCACACATGTTTCCCCGCACAGAGATCTCTTTTATGCATTCACCTTGACATCGATACCACTGCCCACAAACCACGCCATCCTCTCCGCAAACAATACCCTCTCTCCGCGCACTCACAGACCTCTGCCAAACTGCCCCTTTCAAGCACGCTGCCTCCGTGGTGCACAATGGATTGATTCATGGCACACGCATGTGGCACGGCACAGACACCCCTCTCTCCTTGTTATACGGAACTTGTGCCACGTAATTCCCATTGCTTTCAACTTGCCAAATCCGGCTCACCCTACCGCACACAAACAGTAGTTATCCATGCACCCAACGGAAGGCGATCTGTGACGAATAACCTTAAGAACCGCTTTCTCAGTCTTTCTGTTCCCACACCCACCCACACCCAGCTCCCTCACATGAAGATTTTTTTCCTCCTTGACCAGTCCTGGAGGACTCTTCATGTGTGTGTGTGTGTGTGTGTGTGTGTGAAAGAGAGCGCACATTTTTTCCCCTAAGAGAAGAGTCCAATAGTGTTTTCAAAAGAGGTTTGTGTATATCTGAGGATGGGAATCCCTTGGGTGGGTGTGGCCCCCGAGGTGTGTGTGTACGTTCCAATGTGCATACAGCGTGTCCATCTTGTATTTTGGAGTGGGGGGAGGCAATTTTTTTTGGGGGGGTGTGATGCACTGGATCCCTCAATGAGGTCACGGGTCCATGGGTCCGTTATGTCAGGAAGTGCCCACAGGGGTGGTAGCAGCTGGGACCTCTCTAAGAAACCCCCGGTGATTTGGCTGGGTGGGAGGGATGGGAACACTGCGCATGCATTTCGCCTTTCTTGGAGAAAGACACACATGACATATGAAAGAGAGAGAGAGAGAGAGAGAGAGAGAGAGAGAGAGAGAGAGAGAACACAAGGGAGAGAGATGCCCCAGGTGGCAACTGTTGAACCCCAGAGAAAGAGTGCTTCTTTCTGTTCTCATCATTGCTTCCACTTGCCCCTGGAGGGGGCAGGCAGGATGGAAATTTAGCATTCCACAGCTATCGGGCTTCTCATCTTTCTAAGGAAGGTGAGTCGCCTCCTCCCACACAAAAACCCCACACATTCCCCCTTCCTCACCACCAAACTTAAGGTCATTAACCTACCTGCCAAACCCCTTCACCACCCAAGCTTTGTGTGCAAAGGCTGACCCATCTCCCTTTTCCCCTCTTGCCCCTGACATGCCACCTGTCCCCCCACCCACCATCCTCTCCAGCACCTCTGCCTCATCGCCTCTCTCCTCCTTGTTGCTCTGTGTCAACCCCTTCCCCTCCCCTTATTCTTTATCGCCTGTTTCTTGCACTCACCCACCCAGCCCCTTTCCTCCAGCCTCCATCCTGGTCCTCCTTATTCCCTTGCCAATTCCCTCCCTCTCCCACCCTGCAGGTCAGGGCTGGTGAACTCCCCATGCAGGGAAGGTTAACCTGTTCTGGTCCTCTTCTCCTTCTGCCCTCCTCGCTTGCCATCCTCCGTCCTTGGCTTTGGCTGTGGTTCACGGGTGGTTGTGCCTATTGAGGGATGCTCTCCTCTCTCTTTCTCCCCATCATCGCTTAGCTCTGGCTGTATGTCTCTCTCTCTCTCTCTCCCTGGGCCGCTGTCTATGCTGTAGCAACGCAATGCGGCTGTTGTCTGGAATGGAACTTTATCAGACTTGCCTGGATCCAGACGGCAGGGAGGGCGGGGAGAGAGAGAGAGAGTGAGAGAGAGGGAAGGAGGGGAGAAGAGGGAGCGGCGGAGAGGGAGGGAGGGAGCTGGCTGGGAAAAATTCAAATGGCAGCAAACCGAGACAATAAGCAGCAGGTGAGCTAGGCAGGTGGGGCTGAGCCCAAACAGACCCACGCCACACTCTGCGCCCATCGGACGAGAGCGTGCAGCGTGGCACAACGCGGCTGGCAAATGCAAGGCAAAAGACGCAAGCCACACCACATGGACCAAGAGCCAGACATGCCATGTTGCATGGCCCGCCACAGGTCAAGAGCATGCCAGCCACGCACGGCTGCCTCGCATGAAAATGACAAAAAAAGTGCCGCAGGGCACAAGCCGGAACCGTCCGTGCCAGAGGAATGGAGCCTCCATTTTCCGGGGCAGTGTATCTTAAATTACATGGGGCAAATGGGCATGGCCCGCGCTATCATGCCTGATCGTTGCCGAGCACCAAATGCTGGAGCCAAGGGACCTTTGGTCTGCCCCAGAGAGATGCGCCCCCCATATTCACGTTTGAAATACACACGCTCTCCACGTTAAGTGTACGCATGAAGCACAGATGCACCACACGCGTGTACTTAGCTAGACAACGGCACGTGAGGCGCAAGGCAAATGGCCCGTCTGCGAATGAAGCAGCCCCTCCCATGCAGGCAGCTGCCCCAGCCCCAAAAAGTGCATGCCCAGTGCCCACAGGTACAACCCTTAAAAAATAAATTGGTACTTCCCAACTCCATGTGTTGCTTTTGCAAGGGCTTTGTGTTGCTAACAAAGGCTACATCTCACAATATAGCTTCCACACCACGCCAGACAGTCGCTCACAGCACAAACAAGGACAATTCACGCAGTAAAACAAAGAGCTGCTTCAGACCACACACTATTTCCCAAAGGTTACAAAACACAACCCGATCTGCATATTCCTGCAGTTTTGTAAATGCGTATTGCCCTCCATGTGCGCAGAACCAAAAGGTCACTCCCCTAGGATCATGCTTTAAAATAAAACAAGATTCCAGAATAATTTATCTGGAATAAGTACCCCCTTCACACACAAACACACACACACACACACACACACACACACACACCAAAGTCCTGCGCACAGAATCTCTTCCACTTTGCTCATCCACTGCCAAGGGAACGTAACACAAATCCTTCTCTGCCCAGTTGAGTGAACACAAGGGGTGAACACAAGGGGCAGCAGAAAGGTCGTGGAGAGACCCTGCATATCACACGGTGATGTCCCTCACCACAACTTAGCGCAAGGGGCAACGTGCACAGCTGACATCTTCACATGCCCTTAAGGCCAGGCATGAACTTGCCTCCCCGTATGTGGTCCCGGGCTTCTTCGGTGCCCTCTGAGTTCCCCTAATGTGACTCACAAAGCCATCTGTTGCTCCCGGATTGCTTGCGCAGCACATGGCATTTGAGCACCTCACTTAAAGAGATGGCACCATTCTTTCCCATCTGGAAAGGCCTTGCATGCCACCCTTGGGCGAAGGGCAAGATAAAAACGCAACAAGTATATCTCCAGCACTTGCATGCCTTCCCCTGTCTTTCTCCTAGGCTCAGTATCATTTCTTACAGCTGCTCCAGACATCCACCTTGCCCACCATTCCCCACTTCCTCTCCAAGGTCAACTCCATTTCTCAAACCCTTTTACCCCCAGAGGCCGGGCATCCCTTGTAGGTCAGCACCCGCGGAATCTTTGTCTTTAAGCCTCCTGTACAATACACATGTTTTAACACAATTGGGGGGGGGGACCCAAACTATATGCCTACGAACGCAACACACTCTAACACCAGAAGACAACTGAGCATGTTCCAGTCGGTTGTGTAATTTACACAAACAATGGCCTGCACCAAAAGAAAGGCAACTGTCACGCAAACTTGCAGATTTGTTCTACATAACGCATTATGCAGAATTGGCAATCTTGAGTTTTTAATCGTGCGGTTTCCGCTAGCCACAAGAAGTCCTGCAAGGCACTGGATCTTCATTCCTGACCACTGAAAATTGTATTCAGCAACCTCTCCAGCCTCTGAACCTAGAGAAAGATGTCTGCCTCCGGCCCCAAGATTTCTGAAGATATAGGGTTGCCATGTATCCTAGTGAGGAGTGCCTGCCTCCCTCATTATTAACTTTCAGGAGGAATTTGAAAACATCCCCATTCACACAGCCATTTGGCAGCTGAAGAATGCTGTACCTGCAACCCTCGAGAAAACACTGGATGGAAGTATGTGGATTAAACCACAGAGCCTAGGGCTTGCCGATCAGAAGGTCGGCGGTTCAAATCCCCACGACGGGGTGATCTCCTGTTGCTCGGCCCCTGCTCCTGCCAACCTAGCAGTTCGAAAGCACGTCAAAGTGCAAGTAGATAAATAGGTACCGCTCTGGCGGGAAGATAAACGGCATTTCTGTGCACTGCTCTGGTTCGCCAGAAGTGGCTTAGTCATGCTGGCCACATGACTCGGAAGCTGTACGCCGGCTCCCTCGGCCAATAAAGCGAGATGAGCGCCGCAACCCCAGAGTCGGTCACGACTGGACCTAATGGTCAGAGGTCCCTTTACCTTTAATATGCTCCTGAATGTCTTTTGCTTGGTTTTTGTTTTTAAACTGTATATCTGTTTGCTGATAACAGTAATAATGATAATAATTTACAGCTAACAGTTCTCTGCTTGAAAGGCTGGCTGGACCAAGTATGGTTTAAAGACGAAAAGCCATAGTTAAGGGTGGGCAGGAGGGTCCTTTCCACTTCTCCTGTAAGTTAGCAGTACCCAGAAAGTGGACTGAGAAGACACACGAGTCACTTCGTCCCCCTCTGCCACAGTAGGGTCAAATGCATTTAACTTCCATTTAAACTGCAGTGCTTGCTTCCTACATTTGTACCTATCCATATGAATTAGCAGGTGCACATTTTATGCAGACCTGTCCCCTCCTTTTTGGCAATGCACAAACAGCAGCCCCCTTAGAAGAAGGACATTTCAAAGAGGGGTCGCTGCTGGCGTGCAACTTTCTCCTCCAACCAAATAGGTGCGTAGACGAAATAAATGTGTGTGTGTGTTGCACCACACAAAGAGGAGCCTCTCTCAAACCATTTCCAGGTCTCGTGAAGCCAGTCTACAGCTTTAGGCGTGTGGCTCGCCTTCCGGTGCACCACCCCATGGGGAAACCAAAGCAGAGAGTTTCTGAGGTTAAGCCAAATTGCTTCCAGCAACAGGGAGTCACCTTGCTTGCTACTCACCCTTATGGCGGCTGGCGCCCCGCTGCCAAGTGGACCAACTCGGATGGTGGCGTTGCCCCAGGGAAAGCTAGGAGGCTGTACAGTTATCTCCTGATGGTGTTATTCTAAACCATACAACCTACTACCTCAACACGAGGCCACGCAGCAGGAGTTGGAGGAGGAGGAGGAAAGCTTCCCAACCAGGTTTCGTCGGGAAATGTGGCGGGACCCACAGCAGGAGGAGACAAGCAGCGCCGCAGATTGAAGACACCAGTCATTCGTTGGCTAGGAGGAAGTCCAGCTGCAGGAGACAGAGGTTTTCACACAGCTCTAGCACCCAAGAGAAAGTGGCCAATTTTGCCCCCTCTAAGATCATGGGGCCTTGAGTAAATAGAATCTTCTTCTCAGATACGCTTGGCTTCCACCCAGCTATATGTAAGAGAGAGAAGACCTGGCTTCAGGTTTTCATGGTCTTTTGGATAGGAGGCCCTTAGGGATCCTTTTGGTCCAAAATCAGGCTATCCCTGATTATCATAGGCAGCCTCAAAGCATATGAGATACAGGGAAGAGGCTTCCGGGGCAAAGGCTGTTGCTTCTAGGCAGCATTTACAAAATCTGTGCCTATAAATCGGAACAAAGATCTAGTAACTCGCATGCCTGGGAGATCGCAAATTCCCTAGCAGGGAGGATTGGCGAGGGGGTCTGCAGCAGCTTCTGGGGTTTGGCAGGTGCCAGCCCTGCCAACTGCTGGTGCTGGTCATGGGGCTGGATGGCAGGGCTGTGCCAACTGCTTGCTGAAAAGAAAAAGAAAAATATCTTCCCAGGCAGTCCAAATGCTGCAACCTGTTTAAACTAGCCGGTAGGGCAAACGTTCGCTGTTTCTCCTCTGCATAATTTATTCTATTTATAAAGTATCATCATAATTGTTATTAATTTTTGCACTACTGAATCTGGATTTGCTTAGCATAGGGAGCAGTGTGGAGCTATGTAGGGCACTTGAAGGCCTGTCCGCTCCCATTCACTAAAATCTTACACAACAACCTCTCTGGATTCTTGAATTTTAGCAGGCATCGCCACACACTTCCAAGCATGTTTTTTTTTAGAGGCATATGGACTAGGATCTTTGTTCTTTTTTAAAATAATAAAATAAACAAGAGCTGAGGTTCTTGGGAAGCTAAATTCCCATGTTTTGTGCTCTCCCCTGCCCTTTCAGCTGAATGATTCCAGAGAACGGGGAGCTGGAAGTTGTCACACTGCTTGCTTTAGCTGCAGGGACATCAGGTCTTGCCAACTTTCAGAGGGGTCTGCATCTAAGGCCCAACACTAGAGAGAAGGTCCGGGTGCAACAGCGTGTCTGGAAGTCCTGGCCAAGGTCGACACATACCCACAGACTCGAGCTTGTGTGAGGCAGTCGTACCGCAAGTTCGGATCTACGGGTTTATGGCAACCGGCAAAACCACGGCAGGAGCTGGGAGGACTATTGCCTGGAGGAGCTGAAGAGGCCTGCAGCGCAGGGCAGAAAAACCTGCAAGGCTATGGAAGAAAAGGAAAAACACTGGGATTTGTGGGAAAGAGGAGAGAAGGAAGAATAAAGTGAGTTTCTTCAACACAATAACTAGATGTTTACTTATAGCTAGAATTGCTCTGGAGTATATGTGTTAAATACTATGAATAACAGTTATATTCACAATTGGCAAATAGGGAAATGGTAGTATTTCTTCTTTTTAACCTTTCTCTACTTTCTCTTTCTCTTTTTTCCTTTCTCTTGGATTGGGTTTCTTGTGTGATTTTTGGTGGCTCTCTTAGTAGTATTCACTAGATGTACGTCTTAATGTCTAAAAAGTTATATTTGTGATAAATGAAGACACGTACGGGGGGCTGACAGAGAGAAGAGGAAGGGGGCTGTATGAGAGGCAGGTCAGAGTGGCTTTTCTCGGGGGGGGGGACTAAGGAAGGGGGAGCTCTCTCAGGTGGGAGGATTCAACTCTCTGTATGTGTGAAGATTAAGATAAAACGGTGACTGAGCGCTACATATATACCGTATTTTTTGCTCTATAAGACTCACTTTTTCCCTCCTAAAAAGTAAGGGGAGAAGTGTGTGCGTCTTATGGAGCGAATGCAGGCTGCACAGCTATTCCAGAAGCCAGAACAGCGAAAGGAATTGCTGCTTTCACTGCGCAGCGATCCCTCTTGCTGTTCTGGCTTCTGAGATTCAGAATATTTTTTTTCTTGTTTTCCTCCTCCAAAAACTAGGTGCGTCTTATGGTCTGGTGCGTCTTATAGAGCGAAAAATACGGTATTTATAATTTTGAGTTTTATGAGGATCATATGAGGATTATTATTAATGTATTTTTCTTTTGTTTTTTCCAGTTTGATGTACTATTTTTTATTATTCTCTTTAGTTTAGTTTGAATTTGATGGTATATTAGGTTGGAACCTTTAATAAAAAATTTTTAAAAAGAAAGAATTAAATTAGTTTCTTGTAAGCCTATGATCTGAAGGCATAGAACACAGCAACAGTAATGAAGCTAAGCAGGTGTGGTTCTGGTCTGTACCTGGCAGGAGGCCCCAACTGGGAACCTCATTGTCTGCTGCCATGAGTTCTATGAAAGGAAGGCTGGCTATTGTAATAAGATGATCCACTGGAAAAGTCCCACTGCCAAGGGTGCTGATCAGAACACCTGTCCAATAGCTATTGTCTGCCACTGCCAGATAAGGCCAGCAGGGCTCATCAGCATTAAGAGTGTTTGAAAGGGCAGGCTACCAGGCAACACTTTGCTAAGAACCTGCCATCCTCATGGGAGAACTAAGAGCATATCCCAGGCCAGCTGTGAATTCACAGCCTCGGTCCAGTATACCTGAAGGAGCGTCTCCACCTCCATCATTCTGCCCGGACACTGAGGTCCAGCGCCGAGGGCCTTCTGGCGGTTCCCTCACTGCGAGAAGCCAAGTTACAGGGAACCAGGCAGAGGGCCTTCTCGGTAGTGGCACCCGCCCTGTGGAATGCCCTCCCACCAGATGTCAAAGAGAAAAATAACTACCAAACTTTTAGAAGACATCTGAAGGCAGTCCTGTTTAGGGAAGCTTTTAATGTTTAATAGGTTATTGTATTTTAGTGTTTTGTTGGAAGCCGCCCAGAGTGGCTGGGGAAACCCAGATGGGCGGGGTATAAATAATAAATTATTATTATTATTATTATTATTATTATTATCATTATTATTCACCACCATGCAGTCTTGGAACTGGCTCTCATAGTGGTGGATGCACAACTATGGACATGCTGTTCGGATGCCTGATTATCATCTTCCAAAGCAACTACAGTGGTACCTTGGTTCTTGAACATAATCCATTCCAGGAGTCCCTTTGACTCCTGAAACTGTTCAAAAACCAAGGTGTGGCTTCCGATTGGCTGCAGGAGCTTCCTGCACTCAATCGGAAGCCGGGTCGGACATTTGGCTTCTGAAAAATGTTTGAAAACCGGAGCATTTACTTTGGGGTTTTCGGCGTTTGGGAGCCAAAACGTTCCAAAATGGAGCCATTCAGGATCCTAAGCTTGACTGTACTCTATTCCCAACTTAAGAATGGAAAGCGAAATGCTGGTGGATGACAAGAGAGATTTAAAGACGCTCTCAAGGCAAATCTAAAAAACGTAATGCAGAAACACTGGCCTGCAAGCGCTTGAACTGGAGAATAGTCTCTACTGAAGGCGTTGTGGACTTTGAAGAAGCAAAAATTCAGGATGAAAGGGAGAAATGAGCTAAGAGGAAGGCACGTTTGGCAAATCCTCACCATGATTATCTCCCTCCTGGAGACCTATGTGCCCACTGTGGAAGGACGTGTGGATCCAGAATTGGCTTCCACAGTCAATTACGGACACACTGTTAAGACCGTGTTCATGGAAGACCCTCGGCTATGAGTGACCGCCAAAGAGAATGCGCAACTGACTTGGGTTATGCTCTTAGTTCTCCCAGTGGCACGACAGTCTCTCTCTCCCACTTATTCTTCTTCAAACGGCCCACACTGCCTTTTGAACAAAGAGGGTGTCCTCCCCCCTTCTGCTAGTTTATTTCTGGCTGGTGAGCCTGTTCTATGGACCGTCCTGCAGAATCTGGCGACAAAGAGAAAGGACGGTTGTCACAGGACAAAATGCAAGAGGGTAGCGGCAGTGGGTTAAAGAGAGGAATTTCAGAGAAAATGCACAAGGGGGAGCTCTTTCGCCACCAGCATTCTGCTACGGTGTTGTAAGTTTAACCAGATGATAACATAACATGTTTTATCTCAGACACCTTACTGTGCTTCAAAATAATAATAATAATAATAATAATAATAATAATAATAATAAAATAATCTAATGTAATGCTAGAGGTAGTTGTTGAGCAGTGTTTAGGCTTAATATTTATGTGTGTAACCCAAATGAAACATCATTTTACACACACAAACACAGTCTAGGAGTCTGAGCTAAAAAATGCCTACCTTATGGCATTAGACACATTAAGCTGATCTGTACAAACTTCATTTCAATCACCTTGGGGTTGTTGTTTGTTTTGTTGTTGTGGGGTGGGGGGGAAATAAGGAATGCAGTTCCTGGAATTTTATTTACTTATTTTAATCATCAGTGTTAAGTGGGCCCAAGCTGGACAACAAGGGTGTTGTTAGGGGGTAGCCAAGGGGGCTTGAGGCTTTTGTTCCTTCCCACTGCCCCCTTTTAAACATTTAAACCCCCCCCCCCCACACACACACTTTGCTTACAGAATGGATTTCCCTACCTCCTTGGTCAGAGATGGTATATTCCTAATTAGCGGATTCTGGAAACTATAGGAGGGGAGAGTGCTGTTACGCTCAGTTCTATCTTGCATGCTTGCACGTGAATATCTAGCTGAGAACAGGATACTGGATTAGACGGGCCTTTGGCCTAATCCAGCAGGCTCTTTCCCAAATCAGCATCTTTCTCTTTTTTTGCAAAAATAAGATAAATATGGGTCCTGGTCCTGGGATCCTGAATCCTTTAAGGACCTAGGATTCTGCTGGTTGGGTTTCGCTGCCCCTCCCCAAACCAGATTACCTGTTGCTGGAAGAAGAGTCATGAATCTGAGCTGGAGTGACAACTTGAGCCGACCGCAGCCTGGAGTACATAACAGCAGGCCTTGATCATTTGAGTGCTAAGGTAGGATGCAATTCTAGAGACAGGAAGCTGAGCTCAATAAACTGTGGCCTGCCCTAAGTTCCCAGCACATCCATGGCTGAGCAAGGGAATTTTAACTTAGTTCATCCCTGTACGAGTCATCCATTCTGTTGAAACCTGGCCTGGACAATCCAGAGGGTTCACACTGCAGGCTGATAGGGAGAAAGTGGAACTGGGAGTTTTAAAAGCACCGCTTGAGCCTTTCTCACAGTGGCTCACTTGCACCAGGAAGTCAGGTTACAGAAACAGGAACGTACCCTGAACCTTAGTGTATCTTGAGTTCTTTTGACAAAGTCCCCCATAGTATTCTGGTGGAGAAGCTGATAAAATGTGGGCTGGAACTGCTAGGTAGATTTGCAAGATGGTTGACTGACGCAACCCAAAGAGCGTTCCTTATTATTCTGGGAGAAAGTGGGGTGCCGCAGGGTCTTGTCCTGAGCCCATCGTTCAACAGCTTTGTAAATGACTTGGATGTAGGAACTGCTCATCAAATCTGCCGGTGACAGAGGGAGGGGTAGCCGCAGAAGACAAAATCAGAATTCAAAATGACCTTAACTGATTGGAGAACTGGGCCCAAGCTAAGAAAATGAATTTCAATAGGGACAAATGTAAGGTTCTGCAGGAAGGCAGGAAGAACCAGATGCACACATATAAGATGGGGGGGGGTGTCATCTGGCTTACCAGCAATACATGTGAATAGGGTCTAGGGGTCTTGGTGGACATCACAATGACTCAACGTTTGTGATGCAGCAGCAATAAAAGCTAATGTTGTTTACGGTCACCATCTTGGGAGCCGTCACAGGGCTTCCAAATGGAAATTGTGCTCCTTCTGCACTGCTGTGCAGCACTACTAAATATGCAGAACGAAGGGGGAAGGGTCACTAGGGAGTGCACATACCATAAGTTTAAAGCACCCGCCCACCAAAAGAATCCTGTGCTTTAAACGTGCTTTGAGGTCACATCCCCACCATAGATTTAAAGCACATGGCTTCCCCCAAATAATCATGGGAAGCGTAGTATTCCTCCCTGCAGACTTACAAATCCCAGCACCCTTGACAAACTACAGTTCCCAGGATTCTTTGGGAAAAGCCATGTGCTTTAAATGTATGGCACAGATCTGCGAACTGGACGCTCCCATGCAGCTTGGGTGAGGGCATCAAACACTTCAAATCGGCCTCTCTCTGCACAGACAGATGCATAGCGCACAGGTGGGGTACCCTAGCCTCTTAGCCACTTTATGGATTTTGGTCCCCTCTCCCCAGCCAAAGCTGCTTCCAGCTGCTCCAAACATAAATGTTTCTGCAGCGGAATTGTGAATAGAAGCCTCGCCCGGTTCTTTTCAGAACAAAATAACGATTTTTCAAAATAAAAGCGCTGACTCACTGCAGAGTGTAAGAGGAAACTGTGAATCAACTCAAAATATGAAAGTAACTCAACCCAGATTTGCAGGGAGGGCCCGGAAGAGAAGAAGGAAAGGCTGATTACGCTCATCGCCACGCTTTGCTGTACAAAGACTCTTCACAATGATGGTGCCAGTCATGTCACAGAGGTGTTGAAGTGGGTGGCTCGCGACAGCAAGAGCCGGTCTAAGTTATTTGGGTGTCTGAGGCTGAACATTCAAAAGGCAAATCCCTCCTCCTGATTAGAATGTCCTCTAGGAAATTCTCCTGTGCATGGTTTGCTGAAATGAATGGGCGTTTCTCCAGCTCAGAGGCAAGAGAGAAGAACCCTGGGGAGGGATGGGCGGGCAATCCTTTGGTGCTAAGCACCCCTCCTTCCTGTGTCCCAGCAGCAGTAAACCTTACACCCATCCTGCCCTTTGAAGGGTGGGGAAGGAATGGGAGGGTTAGTCAAGAAGGGTATGATGCAGCGACAGCCTCTCACTAGGGGTCGCCATGCTTGGGGGTCTGCGAGGGGCACAGTACGATCACCAGCTACTTTAAATTCTTCGAACGGGTGGTAAGAGACAGAAAGCACGAGCCACATATGCCTCCTCTCCCTATAAATAAAGGAGGTGGCGTTTATTTCTCACACAGGACAAAGCACATCTGCCTGAAGCAGAGGGGAGAACACTCATGTCCCTGTAAGGGCAGAGATGGGAAACTGAGGCCCAGGCACTCAACATCTGCCTGACTGTTGGAAATCTCCCCTGGCGTCTCACCCTCTCAACAGGCCATGGCCCAACACTGAGCCTGCCTCACACCCTAAACACTTCAGCCTGACTGACAAGGCCTCTTTCTTGTCTGGATGGGGTGTGCGAGTTTGTGTAGGAACTAGCCTACAGCAGAAAGGTAAAATTTGCCTCTGCTTGTTTTTGCCTCTCACCCTGCCCAATGTGGCCCTCGGAAGGCTGTCCAGGAGGATATTTGGCCCTCTGGCTGAAAAAAGGTTCCTCACCCCCTGGCACAGCGGACATGCCCATCGTTCCCCTCTTGACACCACTGGTGGGGAGAGGAAGTGCTTCGCTCTCGATGCTTCCTTGCAATTACTGAAGCAGCCCTGATAAAGATGCTAAAAGGATGGGGCCTTCCAGCAGAGTCAAGATAAGGAAGATGGGTAGAGGCAACTGTCTGGTGGCGGAGAAGAAAGCCAGGGCAAACTACTAACAATGCACGGGATCTGAACAATCTAAGTTCATATCTCTGGGCAGCAATGAACTCATTGGGCCGTCTCAGGGAAGTCATCGCTGTCCCAAGTTATAGCTCCCAATCTGCAAAATGGGAACATCAGCAGCAAAGTTGTGGTGAGACCGAACAAGATCAGAACGGCAGAATACTTCTTTTTGTTGTCATTTTAAATGTGCAAATTGCTTGTGAAATGATGTTTACTGATGAGGGGAAATAATGTTCATTTAACAGTCTTACCTCTAGGGGTTGTCTTCCCCCATTTCTCTTCAGTGGGGCTCAGAAATGGGTTCTCTGGTTCTTAGTCTAGAAAAAAAGAGGGAAAAGTTTTTCTCTTTGTTTAAGGAGACTGTACAAATCGAATAAAGCAAAACTGAGTTTAGTGGATTCTGAGTGCATTTGTAGTTTAATCACTTTGAGTTCCCAGGTGGTGGTGGTGGGGAATACTTGAACCCCCAATTTTAAAGGGCTTATTCTTTCGTAGAAAATAAGAAGCACAGGGGAAACAAACTTCTCTTGAAAAAACCCCTTCTGTTCCCCTTAATTTTTTTTGTCTTTTGTTCATTTGCATAACACACTTCTTCCAGTGAGCTCAGGGTAAGTTACACCGGGTTGTTATGTGTAACCTTGCAAGCTAGGTTAGGATCAGTGAGTGATAAGCCCATTTCCTACACCCAAAATTCAACACGCAACACCCCAGTGACAACTCAGTGTGTGTGTGTGTGAGAGAGAGAGAAAGACTCTGTCCATGTTCAGAGGCACCCTCCAACAACAAGACTAAAGGAAAAAGGAGAGAGGTCTAGTTAATTATATAAATGCTAAGTCCTGTAGATTCAAGAGGCAAGCAGATATATTTGAATAACGGGTCTATCTATTGTTTCGGGGTATCTCTGTCTTGACAGATGCTCAAGAAGTAGGCCTTGATACAAAAATCCTCTCTGAGGTACAAGTCCAAGAAAAGTGCTCATCAGTTCCTGGTGCCCTGCAAAGGCTCCATTTCGCAGGTTCCAGTTGCTTCAGCCGAAACTTCGCCTGAGGAGTTCGTTTTAAAATTCGTCCTCAGGGGGCGGGGAGGGAAGCCAAACGAATTTTGCTCAAACTGACAAATAATTACTTGGGCAATTCTACGCATCCTTAGGCTGTTGCCAGGCGTCACCTAAATCAAAATTCATGGGGTATTTTAGATGTTCTTCCTCGGGCGAAACATCATAAGGAATTTCAAGAGAAGCCACAGGAAATTTAGAAATATGGGAAATGGCCTTATAATGAGATAGACCATTGTTCCTTCCAGCTCAGTATTGCCTACAATGGCTGGAAGCAGGGATCTCTCCAAGCCCTACACTGGAATATTGATCAAGTTAATTATAATTTTGGAGGGGGGGGAGGCCTTCATAATCCCTATCTATGGGCTGCACTCTGAGGTAATCAACTGCATTTTTCTAATTATGCTGAAAAAGTTACACCAGGATTGAAGACCGACAGGGGCGTAACAGGCCCTTCCTGAGAAATCCAAATGGGGTTTTTAATTCTGCCATCGTTTCTCCTGCGTTAGAACCTGGAAAGATGGTTTCCTTTCGTGGTTCAGAATGAAATGGATCTTTGCAGTGTCATGAAAACCAGATATATTAGCTATATTAAACTAGGTACCCACTAAACTAGCCCCATCTTCTGAGGTGAAACCCTCACCCCACAAGTTGAACACCACCCCTGCTCTCCCATAGAAGACAAGGCCCCTTCTGTTCAGGTCAGCCTCCCCCCAAAAATCCTGGCAACTGTTGTTTGTTAAGGGTGCTGGGAATTGTAACTCTGGGAGGGGTAAACTACAGTTCCCAGGATTCTTTGTGGGGATGCTTTAAATGTATAGCGTGTATGGAGCCCTAATACGTAGAGGCACCTTCCTTGTACTGCAAACAGGACAGCCCAAGGCACTGCGCTGCTTGAGACAAAGGACAAGATGGCGCCCTCTCTCCTTTCTGGGTACAAAAGTAGTACCTGAGGGCAACAGGCTAGCTTAGGAGGCATTGAGCAGACCGCATGATGAACGCAGCTCTGCCCTTCAGTATCTCACCACTGATACCACCCGCCCGCATCTGCTGCCTGAGGCAGCCGCCCCACTTTGCCTAACAACAGGGCCAGGCCTGGTCGCGAATCTCTCTGGCTGCAAGAGACGACGGCAGAAATGAAAGGACGAAGGGAGTGCAAGGAGAAGATGGGTCTGTAAAGGAGGAAATAAATCCCAGGCATGCTCCCCCCACAACTGTCACCATCTCCCCCTAAACATTTAATCTCTCTCTCTCTCTCTCTCTCTCTCTCTCTCTCTCTGTGTGTGTGTGTGTTTTTTTTAAAATGAGGAACAAGGGTGGAGTGAGGGACCTACAGACTATGCACCGGGACTCACCCTGAGGTGCTGTGCTGGAATGGGAGGGGGGCTGCAGTGGCAGAGGAGAGTGAGACTCGGAATATCTATTAGATGGGCATCTCGTGCCAAGATACACAGGGGGTGGGAAATAAAACGACAGAGAGGGCCAAGCGTGAGGTGGGAGAAGCCGGCGGACAGCTGTGGCGGCGGCGTGGAGAACAAGAGGAAGGCGAAAAGCGAAAAGACCGAGGCAGACAATGGAGAAGAAAGATAGGGACGTGCAGGCAGGGAGGAATACTCAGATCTGGGCACGGTGCCACCTCCCTGCCCCCCCCGTCGTCCCTCAGGCGGCACCGTCAACACAGGAGGGTCCTGGGATGGAGAGGGGGATGTGATGTGGATAGGGGTCTGGCTGGAAAGAAAGAAGGGCACTGCTGTGGGGCGGGGCGGGGGGGGGGGAGATGATCGTGGTGGGGGGAGAACAGGGCCAAGCCAGACAGCAACAGAGGACGACAGAGGGATGAAAAGATCAGACAGAGGTGTGAGAGAAGGATGGAGAAAACAGCTGAGGAGGTAGAGATGGAGTGTGGGAGCAGAAAAGGGGGGGTCATGTTGGCACCAGCCGCACATTCATAAATAGTAGACAGAAGGGGAAGAATGGAAAAGGGTGACCCACCCCTCTCTTGCACCCCACATCACTGTGGGCGGGCAGTTCCCCAGGGGTTGTCTGGATAACTCTCTTCCCAGTTCGGCAGCTAGGCTGGCACAGCCGGGCGCATCACCATGGTTACCTGCTGCCATTGTCTGGCCTTTGGGTCAGTGCCCGTCTCCCATTCTCTCCCCCCCCCGCCACTTCCCTTCCCTTCCTGTCTCGCTCTCTCGCTCTGGCCTCTAATGAATTCACATCACGCTGTATTGCGGTACACTATGCCAACTTGCCCGCCAGCAGGCTGGCCCCCGGAGTGCCAGGCAGCCAGCCCTCCTCCGCCCCCACCCGCCTGCCTGCGAGGCCTTCTCTGCTCGCCAACCTGGCCTCAAAATGCCGGGAACCTGCCACCCTCCCCCCCCCCGGCTTCGCAACCGCCAACCCTCCCCAGCTATATCATTACCTGCCACCGTCTCCTGTGCCAACCCTTAAGCGCCAACTGGAGAGGCCCTCCCCGTGCCATCTATCTTCCTCTCCTTTCTTCCAGTTCAACGCCCACCCTCCAGATTGCCAGCTGCTCTGGAGTACCAGTCTGCTGACCCAATCTTCCCGACCCCCCCCCCCACCGGCTGCCACTCCACGCAGCGACTTGTCTCCCTAAGTGCAGCGAATATTCACCCTGCGTGGTGCCCTCCTCACTTGCCAGGGCTCAACCACAGCTATTCCAGGTTGGAATCCAAAGCTCTCCTGATCTACCAACCCATCACCCACCCGCTTCCAGACACTCACAGCCACCAAATGCCCCTCCTCCCCATATGCCTCTGTCCCAGCTTCCAAATGACCCGTGCTGGCCATTTTGCAGGGAGGGCAGTAGAGACAATGGCAGCAGAGAGCAGCCGGGGTTTTTGGGGTGGGGAGTGTAAAAGAAAGGGATTAGGCTTTGGGCCTAAAATTCCTCAAAGCAAGTGAGGGGGAGTAGGGAGCTTGCAGAGGGGGTGGGGGGACCAAGGGTTGCTGTGTTTATAATTTTTTGTGGAATATTCTTTTTTTGAAAAGCACGAGTACAGAAGGCCTCTGCCTCCTTTGTCTTGATACTACACCCCCAAAATTGACCAGCGGTGGGTCTTTTGCCCTCTTGCTCTCTCCCCCACACTGCCCCCCCACTCACATTTGCACTTTCCTTGTGAACCAAAGGCCCAGAGCATGCATGCACACATGCACATACCCTCTCCTCATGAAAATCTTCTGGGGAGGGAGAAGTTGATTCCTTATCTATTCGCGAGAGCCAAGCGGTGGAGGGGCTGGCACACCACGATGCGACCCCACCCTGCCCTCTGCAGTGGGCATTTGAACCCAGCTCCGCACTGTGCCCTCGTCCTTGTGACCCCCACATGCTGCTGCTTGACCCGACTCCACCACCACCCCTTCTAAAGACTCTGCCTGACCTGCCTCTCCCCCCCCCCCTTTGCCACTTTCCCCATTTCTTCTCTGTCTCCGTCTCCCTCACCCTTTAATGAAAGTGAAACGGCGGTCTGGCTGCCAAGGGAACTGGGTTTCCTAGCAACGGCCGCCTAGGCCTTGGCATCGTGCCAATCCACCCTCCCTGTGCCGATCCATCGCCCATGGCACCCGCCAGCCCCCTTCTTAGTGCTGCGCATACAGCTTCCATCAATGCTACAAGTCTCTCCCTCCCTCCCTCTCTTTTTCAACCCTGACCCACTGCAGCCTCCCCCACCCAACCACCTCTTGCTATTCCTCCCCACCGAACTGGAGTGGGACTGCTGAGGGGCAACGCTCCCATCCCACACTGTCTTGGATAACCCTTTCTTCTTCTTCTTTCGCCCCTGTTGTGGTTTGAAAACGAAACACACACACACCACTGATTTTAGATGCAGACAAACGGGAGCTGAGCAAATGCAGGAAATGCAGAAGGAGGTGTCTGAACGAAATCCTGAGGCTTTGCACTTCCCCTATCGCTGCTGCCGCCACACCACTTTTTGCTCCTGAGCCCTACAGCCAGGCCAGATCAGATTCCCTGGGAACCACAGAACTCCAGGCACCCCCGCTCCTTACCTAACTCTGCGGCGATCTTCCAGCCCAGAGCCTGATGGGGGAAATTCCTGAAAGGCCTTCAGTCCTGTTACACAACTGCACTGCGGCCAATTTTTTTTTAAAAAAAACCTGAGCCTGGGGGAGCTCAGGCAAACGTTCGGGGTGTGCGCAGAGGGGCTGCGGGCCCAAACCCCTGGGGTGAGCCGGAATAACCAAAGGAGGCTGCTGGCATTTGCAGTACTTGCCTGTGGGCATCTGCAGTTGTAAATTAAGATCCCCTCTGAGGGTGAAGGATCCGCGAGGCCACGCACCAAAATTATGGGGCGCACAAGGGAGAGCATCGAAGGGCTCAGGATGCAACGGCAGTGCTCTCCGGGCATTAGCCCAGCTAACCCTTAAGCAGCTTGTGCCTTGGCATTCCTAGATCAGAGGAAGAAGCAGGATTTGGCGTTTGCTCCGACCGCCACGGCACAAACTGTGCCCGGGAACAATGTGGTCCAAGCATTTTGGCCCATCTATCGCCTCCTTTTTGTCCGGTACGGCAGAAGAACGGTCAACATGGCCCTTGGGGCTGCAGTATCTACCTGGGCTTCACTACAGTAAAGATAAACCGAGGAACTCCAGGCATGATCTGCTTGCTTCCCTGCCTGTGGGACCCCCGTCCTCAAACAAAGCGCCGCCATTATGCTCCACCCTCGTCCCCCCTCGCTTGCCAAGCCAAGCCTCTCAGTGTCCCAACCCGATGGGGACGCCCCTCAATCTCAGCCCGCCGCCCCACAACTATCCCGAAACAAAACTTTTTTTTCTTTCCCAAAATTGGCATACACAGGGGGAATAAAAAAGCAAAGTCTTTAGCACGACGCCTCACCCGGCTCAGGACGGGTTCGCCTCCAGGGACGCGATCTTCGGGGTTCAAGCGGGGGGATGCCCTGAGCTGGGGGTGGGGGACAAAAGCGAGAAAGGGTGCAGGTTACAGAGCGAAGGAGAAAGAAAATGGAGGGGTTTGGCTGGCACCGAGGGCGAGAGGGACGAGAGGCCGGGAACTCTGCCAGGGTGTGCCAAGCTGAGGTAGATCGTGCCTGAGGCTTGGAGCAGGGTGGGAGAGGAGATTGCAGAGGGTGCCGGGGCACAGTGGCTGAGGGGAGCTGGGGGTGCTTTGCTGGGAGAATGAGTGAGCGCTCAGTGCCAGTGGAGGGGGGAAGAGAAAGAGAGAAAGAGAGAAAGGAGGAGGGAGAGCGGGAGAGAGCAAAGGAGAGAGGGACGCTGGGAAAAAAAACAGAGCTCTGGGCCATGATCCAACAGCCATGGTTAACTCTCTCCTCCCACCCCGACTGACTCAGCCCAGCTCAGCAGGAACGTTCGTGCCTCCGAGTAGGGGCACCCATGGCTGGCCTGGGGCCACCAGCCCCAAACCGAGACTCAGGGCTGCTCTCCACAGCTTCTTCTCCTTGCACTCAGCCTCAGCCAAACAGAGCTAGCTCTTTCTGGTGCATTTCTTCTGTCCGAATCAAACTGCCCCTATGACCGGCAAAGGAGTCCATTTCCCCGGCTCGTTTAGGGGTGCATAGACAGCAACGGTTTGCAAACTTCCCAGACTTGGGGCACATATGTAACCCCAGGCTTGAACATGAAACCCATCTTATCTCACTGTCTCCCCACTCTCTTGGACTTTCTCCTGCTTCCATCCTCATGCAGCCCAGCCAGGACTCGCTGCACTAGCCGCCGAGGCACGAGTGACCAGCAGCGGCAGCCATTTTAGATTTTTCTCCCACCTCCTGCAGCTCTCTCCTCCCTCACCCCAAGCCATTTTGCGCCCCTGCTTCTTTCCTGGCGATCGGAGCAAAGCAGACAACAAGTAAGCGCTGCCGGCTCCAAGACTTTAGGAGCCCACAAGAAAGCTGTGCTTTCTGAGCTCCTCTTAACTCAGACGAGGTAGGATGTGCCAGTGGGGAATTCTCATACATGAGGTTGGCCCTGCTAGACTAAGTAACATAAGCAGCTGCTTTATTCGGAGCCAGACCATTAGTCTATCCAACTCAGTATCATCTACACAGATTGCCAGAGGCTCTCCAGGTAGGCAGTGATTCCCAGCCCGACCTGGAGAAGCTGGGAATTGAACCGACAGCCTTCTAAATGCCAGTCAGATGCTCTATCGCGGAGCTATGGCAGGATACAGCTTCTGGCAGTGGCTAACCAAATGCATCGGGGTAGCCCATGGGTCAGGCAGGAACGCAACGAGACTCCACTGCTGACTGCCCCCCAGCAACTGCTAATGCCTCCTGTCCACAAAGCCCCCCGCCCCAGCCATGCTGCCTTTGAATGCGGCAGCTTCATTCAGCCACTAAGGCTAATAGTCATCAATACGCCTCCCTCCCTCCATGAATAAGTCTAATTCTCTTTGAATGCCATCGAAGCTTGTGGCCGTCGCCGCATCCTGCGACAGTAAATGCTATATATTAATTATGCACACTGTTGTGTGTGTGTGTGTCTATAAGGAGTACTTTTTAAAATTAGGTCCTGAATCTCATACCCTCCAACATTTCTCTGATGAAACCAGGGACGTCCTGTTCAATAACAGTACAGTCGTACCTGGGTTGTTGAACGCCTTGGTACTCGGACGTTTTGGCTCCTGAATGCCACAAACCCAGAAGTGAGTGTTCCAGTTTGCAAACATTCTTTGGAAGCTGAATGTTAAGACAGGGCTTCTGTGGCTTCCGATTGGCTGCAGGAGCTTCCTGCAGTAGTCGTTTTATTACTTATATTCCACCCATCTGACTGGGTTTCCGCAGCCCCTCTGCGCGGCTTCCAACATATATCAAAACATAATAAAACATTAAAAAAAATTTTTTAAAAAACTTCCCCATTCAGGGCTGCCTTTAGATGTCTTCTAAAGGTTGCACAGTTACTTATCTCCTTGGGTCAGGAGTCACATAGCTCCATACCCTGCAACATCTCTCCGGTGAAAATAGGGACATCCTAAGGAAAAGCGGGATATTCCAGGATCAAATCAGAAACCGGGACGGCTTCTGTTAATCCGGGACTGTCCCTGGAAAACAGGGACACTTGGAAGCTCTGGAACAGGGGCCAGCAAACTTTTTCAGCAGGGGGACGGTCCACTGTCCCTCAGACCTTGTGGGGGGCCGGACTATACAGTATTTCTTTTGGGAAGGGCAATGAATGAATTCCTATGCCCCACAAATAACCCAGAGATGCATTTTAAATAAAAGCACACATTCTACTCATGTAAAAACACGCTGATTCCCGGACCGTCTGCGGGCTGGATTGAGAAGGCGATTGGGCCACATCCAGCTCCCGGGCCTTAGGTTGCCCCTGGTCTGGAATCTACCACCAGTCAAAGTGGTCCCATGTGTTATGAGAAAGACGGGGAGAAACATTTCCCTCTCCTCCGCCTTATGTATAACTTAAAAACCTCACATCTGGTCTTCCTGGATGCTCTGTAGAAGGTAAGGATCCTGGGCACTTTTGGGGGCTGTGGTCCCACTGGTCTTGAGGCTCCAGTCTCTCCTGATCTCACTATGCCCTGATTGCCATCTATTGCAACTCACTTCATGAAGATCACAATCCAATTGCTAGTCACAACCCCCAGGGTGTCACCAGTGGTTTATAGGGGCATCTTCAGAAGAGGATTGGGGCAGGATACCAGGGCACAGAGAGGGAAGGAGGGAGGGAGGACCAGCCGGACTCTTCCCTCAAACCATCTACCACCAAATGCCCTGTGGGAAGGATCCCAATGACTTCTTTTGTTTCGATGTCGTTTGTTCTGATTTTACGGTGCTGCCTGTAAGCTGCGCCTTGGAAGGATTTGCATCCTGAAAGATGGGATATAAATAATTATAGCAAGTAAACAGCAGTCTCAGATGTGCTTACTTAGCATTCCCTAACTTCACAGCAAGCCATGCACATCCCCAAACAAATACCTCATCCGTCTACATGGCAGATACAGGAAATTGCAGATTATGCACTGGTGGCAGAGACAATGTAGAGCTACTGTTGCATGAAACCCTACCAAGCTACATTGGCCCTGCACTTCCAAGCGCTGCTTCCCACACGTCCTGTTTTACAGTAAAGCACTTAGCACAGAGTGCAGGATGTTCCCATTTAGGCAAGTCAAGGCACTTCTTTCTTGCATAGGAAGAATCATCCTCCCATTTGCATGCAGGGAAGTATTTCCTCCTCTATTGAGGATGTTTGGTGATAATTTTTAAAGCCTTCTTATCTTTCTTCAATGGGAAACTTTGACAGAAGGGACCAGAAAGAGGGTCCCTAAGAGCCAACGAGGTCCCCATGAGTTGGATATGAGTTCAAATCCTAATTTAGCTGCATGCATCCTTGGGTAAGACACATCCTTTTGGGTGCTCTCCCCTGAATGCAATCTATCCACCCGAGTCCATGCTTACTGCAAAATAGCGTGGGTCAGCTGCATACCAGTTGTATTCCAATACTCAACGAGGTGTGGGATCCTCATCGCAGCGCAACATAATTGCCAAGTATGAGGACAGAATCAGAGCCGGCAGCAGGTCATCCCATGACTAGGGATGTAAAAAGGAATTGTTTTTCATTCTGCCTTATATTCATTACAGCTCTGTTTCCGTCCCACTGCAGTTCACCCTCCGCCAAAAACTACATTATTCATTTTGCTGTCCACTGTGGCAAAATTACATTACATATGCAATTTATGTAATTATGTAAATTATGTTGTCATTACGCTATTCCACCCCATTCATTTCGATGCAAAGGAAACACAATGCAAATGGTTCAACAGGGGATGTAATCAAGTACAGTGGTACCTCGGTTTAAGAACAGCCCTGTTTATGAACTATTCGGTATAAGAACTCTGCAAAACTGGAAGTAGTGTTCCGGTTAGCGAACTTTACCTCAGTCTACGAACGGAAGCCCAATGGTGGAAGGGAACAGGTAGCGGGAGGCCTCAGTAGGGAAAGCATACCTCGGTTTAAGAATGGCTTTGGTTTAAGAACGGACTTCCGGAATGGATTAAGTTCGTAAACTGAGGTACCACTGTATGTGTTGTTTGGGGACTGAAAGCAACAACAGCAGTGAATACTGATTGTATTTGCTGGAATAATTTCCGCTCCGGACATTATTATTATTATTATTATTTCAATTTATATACCACCCTTTATCAAAATATCTCAGGATGTTATACAACCTTTGAAACATGTTACAAAACATCAATGACAAAAACATAATAAAAAGCAAACTTATAGACAGCATAATAGTAAAATAATCATAAAAATAACAGTCCTCTCCCCCACATTTTTACAGTCCATACAGCGGAAGGCCTGGGTAAAGAGGAATGTTTTTGCCTGGTGTCTAAAGGCATGTAATGAGGGTGTCAGGTGAGCCTCTCTGGGGAGAGCATTCCACAGTCAGGGAGCCATGGGAAGAATAAGCAAACATTTGCAATTTTCATCCCAGTTTCCATTTTCATCAGAATTCTCCAAGACCCCTACAATATTCCTGATTTTATGAGCTGCAATACCATTCCTTTTTCAATTTTTGCTTCAATGGAGCAGCAACGCCAGCAGCGGGCACACACAGAATTCCTTAGTTTCCCCAATGTGGAAAGGGTTCTGCTATATTCCTGCAAATTCCCACGTAGCATCCTTGGCATTTCGAGTTTAATTGTTTCATTCAAGGCAAGTTTCCAGCTCTTGTGTTTGCACGAGAAGCTTGAACACGTGGCACAAACCCAGTGAATCTTGGGGCAAAGGAATAAACCAGAAAGAACGGACGCATGTGGACTGATCCTGTGCAACTTCTTAAACGTTTCTGTGTGAGGACAGGAGGTACTTGTGGCTTCACTACACCCTCGTTGGTTGTTGTGTTCTGGCATCGTCAATGAGAATACAGTTCAGCAGCTTAAAGAATGGGTAAGTCATTTCCCCACATCTTAAGGAGTTGTTCTATTATGGCTTCCGGTAATCATAAGTATTCCATTCTGAGTGGCGCTCCTCTGCAATCTGAACATGTCTGTGCTTCACCACTTCCTCAGAAATGGATGCTGCCGGCAACTCAGGGGTAGACCACATGCTTCTGTGTACATCGTATCCCAAGTTTAGCCCCTGGCGTCCCTGGTTTACAAGGAACGCAAGCACCAGGGATGTAAGAAGGAGCTTGATATGAAGCCTCAGAGAGCTACTGCCAGTCAGAGACAATGCCAGGCAAGCTGGACAAGCCTGCTGACAAACACAAAGGAGTGTTGTGTGTTTGCATGTATTAGAAGATGTGTGCAGATTGCATGCCTGCAGTTCATCCAAATACTGTTAGGACCAGGTGGTTGTTTGGGCAGCAGAACTGTGGGTGGCCATATTTACACAGTGTTGAGTCAAATTGAAAGGAAGTACCCATGTGGGCCCTGTGGAAATATACCTGGGAATAGAATGACCTGCAACAGCCATTGCAAGCAGATATCCGGCCTGGAAACGCACAGCCTCCTTGCCTTACAGGAAAGTTAGTGTGAGTGTAGAGAAAGCGAGAGACAGCATTTCACGCAAAAGGTGCATACTGCCATAGAATGGAGTCTACACCATGGATTCAAATTGGTTAAACAGCCATTGCCTGCTCCTTGGGAGTCCTTTCCCAAATTGGTGCCCTGCTCGTGCTTTGGACCACATTTCCCATCACCCTTGATGGATCATCCCTAGGGCTGATGGGAGTTGTAGTCCAAAACACCTGGTGGGTATGAGCTTGGGGAAGGCTGCACTAAAGAACCCTGGGGACTGCAGTCACATGAAGGGGAGCTTGCCTTACTTCACCAAACTACAATCCCCAGAATCCTTGGAGTGGAGAAAACCAATATACATCTGGAGTGCAGATACGGCCCCCAAAGTAATATCTGCAAGGACTGGCACAGAGGATACAGCATTGTTTGTCATTCACAAGAATACTTTGTCCCTACAAAACACCACCACTGCGGAGAGGGGAGCTCTTTATTTGGCCCACAGAAATGTATGAACAGAAGGTGGCGCAAGCCCTATACAGAAGGGGATGGAAGCTTTTCGCTTCTCCTGGATTCAAGATAGGTATCTCTACTGGCCAATAGAGAACAGGGATGAGAGAACCACAGTGCTGGGGTTCCTACAGTTTAGAAGGGCGAAACAGTTTAGGCGGTGCACAGCAGGAAGGGAACAAAGTGCTGGTGGAACATCATGGTGGGTTCCCAAATGGTGATGTTCCACCCTCTTGTACACATGCATAGGACATTTAATATCTCATCATCCCTGCCCACTGGCTATCCTGGCAGAGGATGATGGGCAGTTGGAGGCCAACAACATCTGCCGTGACGCAGGTTGGCCACCCCTGTTCTACACAATGTACAAAGTACGCAATTGTGCTAATTCGACCAGGAAGTGTCTTCTTCTTACCAGTTCCGACCTAAAGGGTTCAAATCTCGCCTTTAAAAAGGGGAGAAGGGTGCACAGCTGCTTTTGCTGTCAATATCTGAGCAACACCTCAAAGACCTTTGCTTCAGAGGTTCCTCTGAATTTTATTTAAAATCTTTTGTTTTGTTCTGGACAACTAGGAAACTAAATTTTCTGGAAGAAAAAAAAATGTGTGTGTGTTGTTGTTTTTAATAATGTTCTCATTATGGAGAAAAAACATCTACGGCCTTGTTCTTCAGATACATACTTACCCTGACTGAAATTCCTGATTCCAAAAGTGGGGGAGTGGAGGTGCCCCAGACTCTAAGCTTCCTTTTAAGATTTTTTTTTTTTTGAAAGTTTCTAGCCCTTCTAGAATGAAAGATATTGAGCATCTTGTATATTTTTTCTGGTACTGAAGAATGCTCCCTGCTGCTACAGTATCTGTGTGTGTTTGTAAAATCAATATTGTGTGATCTCCACAATCTGGACCAGCAGGACATAGCTGACTTCCCACGGTAAACACAAGAATGTCGGGTATGGCTGTCTCTCTAATTTTGCTTTACGCTGCCCCCACGGTTGCAATTTTGCTACAGGCACCCTCAGAACTCTCAAAATTCAAAATGTGCCCACTGGCCCAAAAGGGTTGGAGACCCCTGATCTTTGGGTAACATTCAGCTAAACCCTTGTGCTAACTGGGAGCCAGAGCATGTGATTTTGCCACCCTCTCCTCTCCCTTCACTGTCCCCCCTAGGTTGGCGAAACCCCCGGAACAAATCTGTGGGGCACATGGGGGGGGATAAGAGATGGGTCGGATCCCGTTAAGAGGAGGTTGTTCTCTGGCGCAGAGCAATGTTTGGTGCTACGCTGCATACAAGCCTGTATCACATGCCAAGTTAGGAATGCAATCTTTGGCCGGGGTAAGATTCCGAACTAGGCCACTGTTTGCCAGAAATCGCCCTGCCTTTTCAAAAATGCACCAATCATTTCTCTCTTCATAGCAGATGAGAAAGCCTGGCTTTTTCAAAATGGGAGGCAGCATTGACTATGACAGAGAAGTTCAACTGAGAAAAAAATCCCAGGTGCCTAGTTTCTAAGGCACTGAAATATGTGATGTTGTTGCCTAGGAATCTGAAATATTTTTCAACAGTCATGCCTCAGATGCCAGTAGTTTCACGGGGCACAATCCAACAGTAACTTATTTTGAGCCAGTCCTGCTGAATTTAATGGAAGCACATCTGGGTCTATTTCCAGAGTAGCACAATTATTTAAAAGCGGCGTATGCCCCAAAATCTCTTTAGACCATGTCAGATATAAGGTTGGAAAATGAATGTTGAGATGGGTGCAAATAAGGACATTAGGCTACTTATATTGGGGAATTAGGGTACTTATATTGTAGATTAATTTATAATCATTTTAATTTGTTCTGAACTGAAAATTACGATTTGCTTTGTCACAGAATATGCTAAACCCCTTATTATAGCCATTTACCTCGCCAAAATTTATGAAACCCGCAAGTGCTGGGAACCTCAAATTTAAATGTCTTAAGCCAGCCTCCCAGGTGCAGAGTAAGACAAACTGAGGCTGTGGATTCTGAGAATGCACATATCCAAACACAGAAATTTATCCACTGGTACCAATAATCTATCATAATTTCTCTTTCCCTGTAATTGCAAGCAGGTACTGCACTTTTTGTGCTGACGCAAGGGCTTTCGTCCCATCCTACAGTTTCTTCAAGTTTGCTTCAGTAGCACATGCTGTCAGAAATATATTACAAGGGGATTGCATCTCCACACCTCTGCTCCACCTGTATGGTGGATCATAAATATACTGTAGTCAGATACTGTGGCAATCTCTATCTCTGACCCTTTTTCCGCACTTGGAAAAAGGAGGTCCAATTGAGACTGAATTGTTTCCAGAATGGGCACAGGCACTGCATGGCTTCAGGTCCATTCTAGAAACAGCATATAATATGTGGGGAGATGACCAAAGATCTCTAGGATAGAGAGGCAACTGATCCTTTGAGGGTATAAGGCAAGTTTTGGTGCGACCCGTGATATCCTTGAGTAGTGCTAGCCCATAAATGACAAGCACAAAGGCATATTGTGCAGCGCAAGGCGAATTTCCTGCTCTGTTAAAACTTTTCAGAGCAGTACAGCAGGTACAGGGACTGTATGGGTGTAGGATACAACTCTCATCTTTCTTGACACTTGGCCATGCTGACTGGGGCTGATGGGAGTTGGCCACAGGTTCCCTACCCCCTGTACAACTTAGTTCTACTTATCCTTCTCTGGTGGTTTATTTTTCCTGGTGCCACTGTAGCCCTGCCAAGGCCTGTGTTTCCTGGCCCTTAACACTGCCATTGGCTCAGCTTCACAGAATCATAGAGTTGGAAGGCACCACCCTTGAAAGATCTAGTCCAGTGTTTCCCAAACTTGGGACTACAAGTTCCATCACCTTTTACCACTGGTCCTGGTAGCTAGGGATGATGGGAGTTGTAGGCCAAAAAAGAGCTGGAGAACCAAGTTTGGGAAACCCTGATCTAGTTCAATCCCTGGCAACGCAGGAATCATTAGTCTAATGTTGGGCTCAAACCCATAGCCCTGAGATTGAGTTAGGTGTTCTACCGATTTAGCTATCCACTGAAGTAGCAGAGATCGCCACCTCTCTCTCACTAAATATCCACAGACTACTCTAAATCAGAGATAGGGAACAGCCTTCAGACGTTGTTGGACTCCAACTTCCATCAATCCCAGCTGCCATGGCTGATGGTTAGAGATGACGGGAGCTGTAGCACTTTGGCCGGAGGGGAGGCAGTTTAACATGAAAGTCAACACATCATAAAAAGCATCAGACTTTAGGAAAAGTGAAGGAATGCTTTACACCATCCTTCCTCCTGGCCACTGTTCCTCACGACCAGTTACGCATTGCCAACAAAGAAGATTTGTATCACCAAAAAAAGAGAGGGCAATAATTTGCACAGAATTTGCAATTTATATGTATAGATGTAATGAACAGAAACACATTTCAACATAGCGGAGAAGACACCAGGTGACTTGTGTGCCTTCTCAACCTTCAGACCAGGTGCCGCTCATTGCTGATGCGCAACGTCAAGGCTCCTGTTCTTCCTTTTTATGGTTCCTTATCTTTAATCCCAACCTGGATTAGAGAGCCCTCAAACAGAGGTCACCTTCAAATAGAGGAACGTCCTCTGAGAGGCCTTCAAAATAAAGGGCTCTCCTCTGCAACGCAGAACATATGGCCAGTGTATCTCTAACCGTTTTTGGCCTTCTTTTTAAATTCCTTGTTCACGTTATGCTTATCTGTCTCTTTGGCGATCTTCACTCTGGTTGAGTCACAGACCGATAGAGAACCTGAAGGTCTTTTTTTAATTGAAAACCCTCAGCCAAAGGCAAAATTCTCAGTAATCTGCACCCCACCAAATGTTAAGTCTGCTTAAATATAAACCAATGATGCATTCACTGTTTCAGCTGCGTGGACCAGTTTGATGACTGTACCTACCTGTGCCAAAGAGGTGATTCAGAAGGAGATAAAGAGTACTGTAGGCATACACGCTCCACCAGAGGCATCCGCAAGATTATAAGAAAGCTTCCACACCAGAGTGTCTTAGTATTATGCAGTCATTGCTCTTCCGCAGTCAGATGGAAGTGAAATTAAAACTCTGGTTCCACATACAAGCTACTTTTCCAACTAACACTAACTATTTGAACGTGTATTTCACATTTTTAAAACAAAGAGGTTTTATTCACAATCAAGGAGTGCACAAATCCCAATAAATAAAAATCTCAAAAAATAAATAAAGTAATATCCTGTAACACTTTTCTCTCCATAGTAAAAATGCATAATGGCACAGTATAGAGAAACATATGGTGCACTGTAGGTCTCTCCTCCCATTCATCCCCATTTTCTTCTCATCTGCAAAGACACGCACACAAACTGCATCAACCTCCATGCATTTTGTTTCCTTTCAAAAACAGAAACTTTTGCACTTGTTTATCTACAACCAAATTGTAACACAGCAAGTGTTTTTATTGTACCTCTGCCCTGTGTGTGCACATACTCTCTCTCCCACACAAGCACATTCACTCTATAAATTGGGAAGAATTATAATATATATGAATTTCACAGATGGCAAGTACAAGTTGCTTAAGAGGCAGTGACAGTAGTAGGGGACCACATTAAAGAAAAGGTAATACAGTGGTACCTCAGGTTACATACGCTTCAGGTTACAGACTCCACTAACTCAGAAATAATGCTTCAGGTTAAGAACTTTGCTTCAGGATGAGAACAGAAATTGTGCTCTGGTGGCGCAGCGGCAGCAGGAGGCCCCATTAGCTAAAGTGGTGCTTCAGGTTAAGAACAGTTTCAGGTTAAGAACGGACCTCCGGAACGAATTAAGTACTTAACCCGAGGTACCACTGTATAGGAGGCAGATCTGAAGCTGAAAAAGCAAGACTATATCTGGGAAAACATGGGAATGTAATTGTTTGGGAGCACCACTGTCTGGATTCTTCAGAATAACCGAGTGAGTGAACTGTGACAATTTCAGAGAAAACAGTTAGTGGAAGCAGCCTATGTTTCTGGCACAAGGTGGACCAACTTCTGTACCAAAAAGCAGATCAGTACGAAACAATGAGTTTAGGAAATATTTGCAGAACTCATCCTGCATCTCCTAGTCACAAAGGGCTATGAAAGGCACAAAAGCCTTCTGAGATTTCATCTCAAATTTCCATACATGTCAACTGTCCTTGCTTGCCAGAAACTGTCTATATTCTTTGCTACCACTCCTGGTAAATCACTATTCCTATTTTGCGCTTGGGGGGGGGGGTTATTAAAGCTTTCTTAGCATGGGCTGCTAGAATTGCAGCTCTTCAACGTTTAGGTTCCTCCCCAAAGTATCTAGAAGGTGCATTTCTGTGATGGATGTATATTCACCCTTGTGCACATGTATAAAAATGCATGCACATGCTACAAAAAACAAATCCTGGCATTTTACATACTGCAGATGGTGACATATGTTTTGAGATTGTGATGGTATATTATCAGACAATCAGGTCTCCCCCCACCAATATATCTGCAACCAAAAGAACAAAGAACATATTGATTCTAAACCGGCAAAGGACAGGCTACCTACTGCACAGTAAATGAATGCAGCAATGCAGAATGAATGATGCTCAAAAGCTGATCTCTGGTAGGAGAATAGGGGTGTCACAGGCCTATTTTCATCTGTGCAGTGTTGGAGGGCATGAACTTTACTGGACATTGCCCACATACCTTGGAGCACACCTTCACAACTTCAGGGGCTAGTAACTTGCTTTTACTGTTAAATGAAAAACTAAGGTCCTTGGTATACTGTCATTTATGCCCCCAGAAACAATTTCCGTGCTTGAAGGGGGTCACTGCAGAAACAGGGGATATACAAATTAACCTAACCCATCCATGGAATATTATAGTGTGCAACAAGCGAAAAAGGGAGCAAAAAAAATCCTTCTAACTCAAGCAAACAAACCAATGCCAGATAGAAATGGTAAAGCAAGCTAAGGTAAAAACCGCCAAAATAATCTTGCCTGCCGAAAAGTTCTTGCCCAACCCAATATATAGTGGTCAGTTGGACTCTGCGACTAAAGTATGACACACCCAGATACAAACAGAAAAGATAATATACAGGGGTTTTTCAGGCTCTTTAAAATGTCCACCCACAAGCTGGCAAGTGCTGCTGCTCTGATGCTCAACAGAAGGGTCCACTGATGAGACAGGTGCTTTCCCCCTGTGCTCCTAAAGGGAAGCTGGAAATGTAGTTTACACAGTTCCATCTTCATTCCCATCAACTGCCTAGAAAAGCAGGGGTCAGTATGGATTGGAGACCCTGGACTTAACAGTCTTCAGGAGTCAAGCACGTTGCACAAATGCGTCAGATCCCTAAAAGAAGAACCATGCAGACATACTCAAAAACTAATGTGCAGCACCCAAAATGCCATTGGTAATCACACCAACCTCTGATGCTTCAACAGAAGATAAAACCTAGTTGGTTGGAGGCAATAGCTATAGGGAACTATGGACATGGACCTTTCAGATTCTGGTCCTAGAAACGGGAAGGGGTGGGGGAATAAACTGCGGATTGCTCAAGTTTAGGATTGGCAGGCGTGCGTGCTTTCAGCTAGGGCAAAAGACTCATTTCCACACTAGCAAGACTCCTACAAGTCACAGAACTGACTTGGAAGCATAGCAAGCTGCCATATTCCAGGTCAGACTATTTGTCCACCTAGTCCAGTACAGTATTATCTACTCTGACTGACAGCAGCTCCCAAGACAGACAATCTTTCCTGCCACCTGCTAGCTGTTCCTTAAACTGTAAATGCCCAGGGATTGAACCTGGGAACTTCTGCATGCAAAGTGCTCGACTGCTGAGCTACAGTCCCTGCTATACTAGATCAAACCAAGGCCCATTGAATCTTGTTTCCAACTATGGTCTACCAGAAGGCCTCTGGGAGTTCTGCAGTGAGGCATGGGCTAATAGCCTTCCTTTCTTGTTCCGAACCAGTTACTGATATATATATATATATATATATACCCTCTACAAATGGAGGATCTATGAAGTTATCACAACTAATAGACACAAATAGAACTATTTTTCATACATTCACCTAATCCCTTTTAGAAAAGGTGTACAAACCACAGGTCCTCACCAACATGTCAAGGCAGCAAATTAACTTACTAGGGTAGGCATTCTGCCTTTCCCTTCCTGCACAGCCTAGGTCCTATATTTACTGGGATGTTATTACACCTCTGTGTTGCAGTGATAGACTGCTAAGTCAAATTATCCTCTTTTCTGCCAGTTTGGCTCCAAGACTTCCTTATCGCTGGAGGAAGAGAGGAGGACTCTGTAGGAGCAGCCATGCTCCTGAATTTGTCGTGTAGTCCTGAGCACGTTTACCTAGAGGAATATGTGAGGTCCATGAAGCCTAATGTTTAGGATTGCAGTTTTAGTTTGGAAGCCCAAAGTTTCTCTGGTTATAGCACACTGGTCCAGTTGAGGGCAGGGGGTGGGAACAGGTTGCAAGTCAACCCGAGATGGGTCACACATGAGAGGGGCAATCACAGTATTCTTTCTATATGCATATATATTAGTAAGAGAAGCAGAAAGAGAGGATAAAGGTGGAGGACATGGGGAGAGATAAGGAGAAAGTGGACAGGGGAAAGAAAAGGGTAAGACGGGGGCATACATACATAATGGAAAATGAATAGTGGGGCCATTGTAGCAGGCTGGGATTAAAGTTGGGTCCCAGACTGAAAGGTTGAAGACCACCGACAAAATAAAGAAACAAAGAAAGGCAAAGGCAATTGCGCAAGTGACTAGTTTTTCTTTTCTTTCCTTTTTTTTAAAGGGAACTCACAGACAGTTGAATTTTGTTCAAAAACCATAGAGGAGCTCGGAGAGCTTTAAGCCTCCAAATGCTGACAAAGAGACAATGGGGCACTCAAATTAAAAAGGACAAAGAGCCAGGCATCTTCTCAAGACGGTTTCATCGATTGGTGAGCACACCCTTTTTTATCTCCATCAGCATTTCTCCCTCTGCTTGCAAGCCTCTCACCACCTTCCCAGACAGCATGCTTGGCTTTCAGGCAGCCTGTACATCTCCCATCCCAGCTGGATCTGGGTTGGGGTGAGAGACAATATCCTGGAGGGTAATGCTCAACCCTGCTTTGCTCTTAGGTACTCACTAAGGGGTTGTTGCCAAGAGCATCTTTTACCAGCTTTGGGCACCTGGCCACTGCCAATACATATCTTGGGGCAGCAAGGGAGAAAAGGATAAAGTCATTTGAACAAGGAGGAGATCTTTTGAGTGGCTGAAGGTGGTGGAGGAGTGAAGCCAACGGCTGGGATATATCAGGAACCAGGATATGAAAACAGAGAGATAAGCCCTAAATTATCTAGCCCGGCAGTAAATAATGCTCCTCACCTTATGGAGGGTCCTTGACCCACAGGAAAAAATCATTGCGTAGGTGGGGAGATTGTGGGCAGAGGCAGTGTCAAAACGAGAAGGTGTTTGCAGTACTGCCAAATTACACAGCCTCTTCTCCCTCTGTGCCATCCCATCCCTTCCCTGCCTCACTATCTCTTGTTTGGGCGTATACCCACCCACCCACCCACATACACACACACACACACACACCAGAAAGGAACGCAGTCCAGATAGCAAGAGTGGCCCACAGCTTCTGGAGAGCGGGATGATACTGAGGGCTGAATGAATTTGCCACAGGCCTAGACTCAGGAATACCGTACATAAGGAAAACGACTCCTCTATTACAGGCCTCCTTGTATGCCAAGACCCCAGAAAGAGGAGGCACAAAGGTTCCCAGGGCACAGGCTTCTCCACGATGATGAGATGTATTGCATTTCTATTTAAATTCTGGTAATTATTTTATGCAAATCTGTGCCCACTTGCCCCCCCCCCCGCCTAGGGTTGCATTTCCTCTCTTTTGGCAACCTGTAAATGGTTACCTGAACTGAAGCCCACCAGGCTAGCTTTGTCCTCACCTTCCACTGACTTGTTCCACTTTTATTTCAGTCAGCTTTCGGAGGCTGAGCCAGCTTACTATTTACAGTTGATTTGTTGTTGTTATTATTATTAATAATAATAATAATTTTCAGCTCGGTGGATTTCAACAGGGTTTTTTGTTTGTTTGTTTGTTTTAGAATTGAAAGTCAAAAATCATTAGAAAAAGGTTGAACGGCAAGTCAACACAACGGCCTCATAAAGTCATACAGCAGGATTTAAATGTTAAATAAATAAATAAATAAATAAGCAAGCATTCACACCATCTTTGCAGTCAACTTTGCCTTCTGCAAAAAGGGACGCAGGTGGCGCTGTGGGTTAAACCACAGAGCCTAGGACTTGCCGATCAGGTTGGCGGTTTGAATCCTCGCAACAGGGTGTGCTCCCGTTGCTCGGTCCCTGCTCCTGCCAACCTAGCAGTTCGAAAGCACATCAAAGTACAAGTAGATAAATAGGTACCGCTCTGGCGGGAAGGTAAACGGTGTTTCCGTGCGCTGCTCTGGTTCGCCAGAAGCAGCTTAGTCATGCTGGCCACATGACCCAGAAGCTGTACGCCGGCTCCCTTGGCCGATAAAGTGAGATGAGCGCCGCAACCCCAGGGTCGGTCACAACTAGACCTAATGGTCAGGGGTCCCTTTACCTTTACCTTGCCTTCTGCAGCAGTGGCTCATTATACCCACCAGTGGCAAAGGTATCCATTAAGGGCAGAAGCTAGAACTAGGGGATACTAGGTGAAATGTAGTTGCTAATCAACCTCAAAGTTTCCCCTTCCCAACACCCCTTGGGCCAAGGGGTAGGGAACCTCAAGCCTTTGGGCCAAATCCGGCTCCCTATTTGGCCCATGAGGCCATTCTCCCCAAATCACGTCCACCTGCTGTTCACCCCATGTCACATGACTGGATTGGCTGCTTGTGCATTATGATGTCAGATGATTGACAGGAGCATAGTCTCACCAACTGGTCAAAAATTGGCCCATAGGATGGAGAGAGATAAAGATCTGGCCAGCCATGCCTAAAATGTCCTATACCCCTGCCTTAGGCCCAGCTAAAAAGCTAGCTGGGTCAGGATTGCTGTGCTGGCTTTTCCTCAAAGGCAGCAATGGTAAGGGTGGCTGTTTCCTGTACTAACGTTGAAGGATGCTCTTATAAACACAGAAGCTTGCAGTCCCTTTCTTGCTTAGCGCCTGATTTAAATGCGATGTGTTACAAGGATCAAGGCAATTCAGCTCTCTCTGCAATGGACCAATGGTATACAAAACTCTTCCTCATACCAGGCTGCGTTCACATTAACATAAGCCAACAGCATGCAGTCTTCTGGTAGGGGTTATTCAAAGGGGAGTGTGCCTTGCTCCCCTACCCAGTCAGCTTTAAGAACCAAAGAATGCAACCCCATTCCTTCCGCTGTGACAATAGGCATACAGATGCATCCCAGAATTCTTATAATGCAAACAGCCATGTGCTTCATGCCGGACAAAGGCACATTGGGAAGGAAAGGGCACAGGGAGTCTTTCTCTTATCGTTCATAACGGCGGAGGAGTCAAGGAGAAGACAACCAACCTTTCTTCTGCATCAAGGTGTCTGTGTTTTTAAGAGCCATATGCAGGAAAAATGTTTTGGCAGATGCTGCTTGTCATATTGGAGTGGTGCACTGAAATTTCTCTCACTGTGCTAGAAGCTGAATGTCGGAAGGTTCAGACAAACAAGAAGGACTTTTTCACAAAGCACACGGTTAAACTGTGGTATTCCCTGCCACAAGAGGCCAACAGCTTGGGTGGCTTTTTAAAGGGGATGAGAAAAAATTGTGGAGGAGAATAGCTCCCAATGGCTACTGGTCATGATATGCTACATCCAGTATGTCCAGTATCGGAGGCTGGGTGTCTCGGAATACCAGTTACTGGGGATTACAAGCAGACCAGGGCTATTGTGCTCCCCCTTCTGCATAGCTATTAAAAGGCACAGGGGCCCACAAAAAGATGCCCATTCTTGAGTTATAATATTCCTGCTTAAGAGAGGACTCTCTCCTTTTCCCTTCCTCACCTCTCAGGGCCTCTTGACAACCCTTTGAGCTCACGGCAGCTGCTGCTTATTGTCAATCTGTGGCTTCTACATGACCTCCCAACATTTGTTAAGAGTAAAAATAGGTACACTTAAAAAAAATTACAGGAGCTTCATATGCAGGGAGGAGGGGATAAAAGTGGTTCCATGAAGCCTGACAGCGGGCCCAACCCACCAGATAAAACCTGAAAATCTTATTTTCAGATGTGCCCCTTCCCTTATGGTTAGAAAAACAAATACTGTATATTGCATTTGGAGTCCCCCACAAATCAATGTTTTTTGGACGCGAATCCAGCTTCCCAAATTGTACAATATAATAGCAAAGTTGTAAGATCCACCAGGAAACTATCATCATCATCATGAAGTATTGTGGGATCCAGCTAAATATAACTTATTAAGAGGCTAAAATACCACCCACACCTACAGCTAGTACACACAGTGAGAAAATAAGATATGGCTGGAAGGGCATGCATCTAGTCCCCATGAATACTTCATCCTTTAGAAAACTCTGTAGTTCGAAGAACAAGGTGCCTGCCCCCCTTTTCTTGCTGTAGCAACAGCTGAAAAGCATGGTGGGTGGGAAATTGGATCTTTCAGGTTTGGTTTAAGTATGACACAAAAGAATAGGAAGGGCTTTTGGGGGGTGGGGGGTGGGGGTTGGCTTAGCGTCACAACAGCAGCCGTACCGGCAATGCGGATGCAGGGGTGGTACAAAGCCATTAGAAGGGTGGTCTGGGGCTGAAGCAATTAAGCAACTTTGATGTTGCAAAGTCAGGGGTATTGGCAGCGGGGAGAGAGGGGTCACCGTGTTTTTTAAGCCGCAGGGGTTTACAGCAGAAAAGCTAACTAGCAAAGTTTCTGGACGAGAGGACTCAATAGCAGACTGAATTGGGGCAAGCGGGTGGGTTGGGGAGAGGTAGCGAAACCTGGGCCCGGAAGGGTTAAGGGGGGAGCAGAACTGTCAGGCTGAAGCCTGTGTTAGGCCTCGTTGCCATGGCGGCAGACTGTCTCGCTGGCACTCCCTGACCCCTGAAGGGGGATCTTGGGGAGGGGGAAAGAGGCTGAGACACAGACACTACGGGGCGGGGTTGGGGCAGAGTCCCAGGAGAATCAGTCTAGCACCTGATACAGACGTACAACAGTGCACACACACACACACATGCATGTGCCGCGACATCCGGGCTGAAGCACCACATGCACGGGGAGCAAACAGTTGGAGCCAAGGTGCTGAGTCTCAAGCAGTGATTTGCCGCGATACAGAAGCACAGAGCACCACTGATGCAGACAAAGAGCGACGCAGCCATGTACATCACCCGGCTAATGCACAGCAGCAGATAAATTACAATGCCACAAGAATGCGCACAGGTGAAACTGAATGCATGCGCCGAACGCGCGGGGGGGGAGCGGAGGGGGACGCGACAAAGAGAAAACAGCAAAGCAAGTGCACAGCAGTGACCCTCGTGCACGCACCAGACTGCAGTGTCACGGTACCCACAGAGGCGTGCACCCACAAATACATGCGTGCACACACACACACACCCGAGACAACTACGCAAGGCCACACGGTTTCGGAGGCTGATCACCACACAAAGGCTATGGGACAGTCTGAGGGCTAAGGAGTCTGGCCACGGAAGTCAAGAAAGCAAAGGATACCGACCGGGTTAGAGAGCAAGACAATGTGCGGTGCCGACCAACAACCCAGGAGGCCAACACAATGCAGGGACCCCCTGGGAGACATGGCACCCCATACATTTGAAATCCACGAAAAACAGAAATCCCAGAATCTCTCTAACAGAGTTTATGCCCCCACACCTGATTTTTGATCAAAAACAATAATCCTGCCACCTTAAAATATTTCACTGCCACCAACCCCCCTCCCCCCGGCCTTTGCTTCACTTAAAATGAGCCTTTTTATCACCTGAGTAATTTGCTGCACTGCCACTCAGCTTTTTCCTACCCCATATTCCAATATTTTGTCATCCTCTAGGCAAGATGGAACCAGCCTGGAGAAACCATTCTAGGAAACCTGTATACGATCCACATTCTCATCTCTCAGCCACCCCCAAGTATCTTGAGACAGTTTGTCAGTAGGATACTTGGGACTTCAAATGGTCTTAAAATGCTCTCCATATTCGCTACATGAGGCGCCCTGTTGGGCTGGCCTTGCTTAAAACACAGGCGCACACTGAAACCGCCATCTTAGCTGTCCCCTAGGACTAGCCATGGAATAAGGGACCTGTGGTTTTCCTCTGCCAAGAAAAGGTCCTTCTTTTCCTGGGTTTCCCGGGTTTGGGGAGTGGAATTAGGTGGTAGAGAGGGATGGAATGATGTTAGAATGTAGGTGCAGGTCTTTTGTCCAGAAGAATTAGCTATTATTTGCTTTGAGTGAGCAATGGGGGAGACTGAGCAATGGGAACAGGGCCTCCTGGTCAGAAAGGCAACTGCCTAGGTCTTAGGACAGTTCCAGAAGGAAGTCCACCCTGTCCATGAGTACTAACCTGTTTGCTAACAACCAAACTCACGTTGCTTGGGACTCTGCATTCTGCCACTCCCCTTCTGGGAACAGAGATACACTATCTGCATAAGAAGGCATCCTCTGAGATAACTACCATACCATCAGGCCCCATGTCCACAATCGCTAACACAGATTTGAATCCTCTTTATGCCGCTGACATCTGAAAACCCAGGATCCAACTAGAAGCACTCTTAAACTCCCAAAATGTCACAAGTCACGTCTCATTGACTGGTGCCCTGGATCAGTTAAGTGGGCCCACTCCCAAATTCATGCCCCTGTGTTCCTCCTTACAGCAAGCATGCAGAGCTCTGAAAAAATTGGGTGGTGGCAGTGATGGAAACTGGGGCTGACCTGGCGGCCACCTGCTTGCTTTGTCATGGAAGATACATCACACTCTCCTCCCTGCAAAAGGGCCTGGCCTTTTAAACAGCCTGGCATGGCAAACCTTTCACCTCGTTCTTACCTGCCAGGACCATCTGTTATGGGAACATGAAACCAACTGAGACTTTGCATAGCCTCACAAACCTTATGCATGCGGCCTAACATGAAGAAGCTACTTCTATTTTAGTAGCACTAGCCCAACTCTGATAATTATGACATTTTTGTCTCTGCTGTAATATGAGAAAGCTGTGTCCAACCCATTCTTCTCTAAGGTCAAACCACTTCCTTCATTCCCTCCTTCCAAACCCCAAGTTCTTAGGTAGGTGGGGATGGTCATGTCATTGCACATTTTCTCTTCTTTGCCCCATCCTCCTCTTACACCCACCCACCCACCATAATGCACAAATCCTGGGGACACAGATATGCTTCCTGGAAAGGCTGAGCAAGTGGGCATGTGAGAGAGATGGAAACACACAAACAAAAAGGACAAAAAACAAAAGTGTTGACCCCTAAGGTGGGGGAAATCCATAATTCACATTAGGCCAACAGAAGAGGTAATAACAGGGCAAGATAGAGAGAAGGTGCCTCATAACCGCCCCAAACCTTTAAGGTAGGCCTGTCATCCCCACAAACACTTGCCCTTACACATGCTTTCTGACCTCTCCAGCAACCACCAAATAACAGTGCGAGACCCTTCAGGTATGTGGAAACCTGGGCATATCTGAACAAGTGAGAATGGAAAATCATGTGGGAAATGGTGGCCGACATGGGTGGCTAAATGCAGACGATGCGGTAAATACGAGCATATGGTGTTGAAGGCAAGGGCGTGGGGTGGGACGGCATAGAAAGTTGTATGGGATTCACCGGATGTGTAAGGCTGAAGAATGATGGAAAAGCGAGTGGGCGGGGGAATACAGAGCTGGGCTGGAAGTTGCCTATCAGGAGCAGAAATAGATCAGTGCCTATAAAGGGTGATGAATGGATGAGGAAGCCAGTAGGGGAGATGGATGAATGGGGAGAGATGAAGGGCAGGCGGTGTATTGCAAGACATGGATGGGTGTGCATTAGAAAAAAGGGTGGAGATAAGAAGCTGGCTGAGTTAAGTAGAGCGATGGGTAAGATATCTATATATCTGGACAGGTGGGGAAACAGATCACAGGGTGCCATTGTGCGTTTTTGACATGGTGCAGGATTCAAAACACACAGAGACCGGTCCAGACCAGCCGTTTATACCACAGTGGTTTGTATTCAAAGGGCCTTTTTCATGACCTCATTCGCACCGAAAGGACGGAAGAATCCCCACCCTCCACCATGCCCCTCAAACCACAGCTCAGAGAGGCTCAGTCCCTGAGCAACTATTGCAAAGAGAAACATTTGCCAGTTTATTTGAATGCAGGCTTCCACCTTCCTAACACAGAGGATATGGGGGGAGAGACCAAGGTTGCGATATCCACAAAGTGGGGAAAGGGTAGGGCAAGGGGGGGGGGGCAGAAAAGTAAAGGGATAAGGAGCAAGGAAGGAAAATAGCTAGTGATGGGACCACTGCAATAAGCTCCCCTCCCCCATCTGTCCCTGCTGTGCGGCAATTCCCTCCCTGCTCTCGCTCTCTCTCTTACACACACACACACACACACACACAGCCTTAGAGCTGGTCGGGAGGTCAAGTTCTTAAGAGGATTCTGGCTCTAACACAGGCAGTGAAAGTACATGGGGGTGGTGGCATAGGGGCTGTAGGAGACTGCATGCTTGTGTGCACAAAAGACCGGCTGTGCAGGCGTGCTCCGCTAGGTGAACACGACCTCCCTGAGCATGCAGCACCTTTGCACATCATACTGCCGTGCCCGTTCACACGCATATCTTCTCCCAGAGCTCTACAATTAGCCAAACATAGATAAGATACACAAGGGTGTCCTGGGCATAGCCCCCTCTCCTCACCTGCCAACTAAATCATAATTTCACTGGGCTAAGATTTGGGATCAAAGCTTTTAGCTACAACCCAGCACAAAAAAGCACCCTAGTCAAATTGCATGTTCAAGCAGAAAAACAGGGACACACACACACTTAAATTAAAAAAACTATGGACAAATACAGCCCCCTCTAAGCCAGAAAGGGAGAACAGATCAGGACCACCACCCCAAGCCCACTTATCATCACCATCCAAAACACCTTTACTTGGGCTGTTAAGAAAGTAGGTCACAACTGAGGGGGTGGGGAGGGGGGCAGTGGTGAAATCACCAGGCAGCAGTCTTCCCCACAAACCAGACACCTCAAAGTCTCCCCCACCAGTCCACAGCCCCATCTTATAAGGTCTGATACCTTTCTGAGGCAACTAGCTAGCTAGTTGCAGCTCTGTTTTTGTTCTCAAATGTGTCCATTATAGTGAGAGTTCCCGATTATTGATAAGTCAGGTATTCCCATAACTCTTGGAGGCCGTGCATGTGAAATTTCAGATGCATCCTTATCCCCATGGAAAACTTATCTGCTGATTCATAGCACTGGGGTGATGGTTGCATTTAATTCAAACTAAGCGTTGCTCCTCGTTATATTACAGACCATTATAATGTGCTTTACCCACTGCATTAAGGTTTGGTTCCTACCGGTGGGAAGGGCCCAGTCATCGCCTAAGGGGAGCAGGTATGATTTCTGGGGTATGAAGGCACATCTCTTGTGTTACAGGCTGGTTGGTGCCTGCGCAAAAGAGACGTGGAAGTAACCACAAGGGGCCTGGGATCTATGCTGTGTTGGAATTTGTGGGATGGTGTCATATTCAGAGGTGAGTGAATAGAAAGATATATAGGGGAAGAAGGTGCACTTGTGCAGTGTATATGGAAGAGAGAGTACACATGCATCTGCATATTGAGCAATGAACTTAGGTAATTGTTGTAGAATAATGCATGATTCTTCATAATTTGTGTCTCTGTGTGTGTGCTGGACGTGCCCCCACTGCTCCTAGTGTTATTCTACACAGAGGAGGCTGCAATATATGTCAGAGAGTGGGGAGCCAAAAGGCTATGCCCCCCACTCCCAAGATGCTGCCCCACCCTGGAACATCTTAGCAGAGGCTGTTTGTGTGCACTCACGCATGCACGGATGCAGCGACACCTTTGATGAGGAACATATGCATCTGCTTCCCTGGACTGCGGAGGTGGTTCTGAACACGTGTTAACTTTTTCTGGCGTGCTGCTACACAAACTATAGTGCAAACACGTGCACACACATTCATGACTGTGTTGCACGAGTGGTATATGGATTTGTCTCTATGCACTGTACAGCGAGACTGAGAGAGGGGGAGGGGTGTTTTCACGCACGGAGAGCCGTAAGGCTGTGTTATATAAGGATGTGAGCCAAGGATTCCCAGTTTGCAGCAGCTTCCCCAAGCACCACAGAGGCGTGCCCCACTCCTTGCCTGTAGCCCCCTAGACCCCACTCCCCTCCTAGGCCAACTGATTTATGCTCACGCAAAGCGCTGCCAATGAATGGAGGCTGCGCTGGGAGAGACCCCTGACCTCGCCCATGACCTCTGACCCTGTCTGGCTTCACAGACAGGCTGCAGCTGGGTCTCTCCCCCTTGACCCTTTAATTCCAGACCCGCCCTTCCCCACCAAGGAGACTGCCAGACATTAACCCTGTGAGTGCCACAGCTCTCAAAAGAGCAGCCGACTCGGCTAGGATTGTGGGGTGGGTGGGTGGAGGGGGGTTCTTGTACCTGATCCTGCCAAGATGGAAAGAGGTGTGATTTTCGGAATAGAGGGAGAGGGAAGAGGAGTCTGGAATCCTAGCTGCCACCCTTGCTCTAAATTCATCTTTACTTCTCCAAATCCTCAGTCAACCTATTTCAGCAGATCATGCAAACCACCTCCAAATGAAAGAGTGTTTCCAGCTCTATCCCAAAGACATGCTCTCCTGCTCTCAACCCCACCCCTTCCCGAATCTCAGCAGAATAACATTTACACTCTGCAAGTTCCAAGTCAAAGGGGGGGGGGCACGGAAGGGAGACGCCGTTCAAACCCTGAAAATGCCCCATCTCCCTTCTCCCGCCTCAACACCAAGCTCTCCTCGGTGCTTTCCCTGGGCTCCTCCTACTCTCGTGTTGCATTGCCCTCCCCACCCCTAAACGTTAGCGGGGAGGGGGGCACACACACACACCCCTTCAGCTCCATGGATGCCCCAAACCTCCCACAATGCCCTCCTCCCCTGCTCCACGGAGGACAGGTTAGGGGCCGCAAGCAGAAGCAAAATGTAGAGTCATTGGGGGGGGAAGGCAAGCTCTTTGGGCCCCCCTCCCCCATTCCTGCCTGCAACTGCAGAGAGGTGCATCTTGGGATGAATAAATTATATGGGCAGTGGAATGGCAGAATTCAGGGACAGACGAAAGAGAGCGAGGGGGAGAGGCAAGCAAAACCAGGCAGGGTGGCAGGGAAGAGAGAATTGCTGCTGTCTCCCAAGGAGGTTGCCTGGATTTGTGTTCCTCCCCCACCCCCAGATGCCAAGACCCCAAACCTTCGCCCAAGATGCCCAATGCGTAACTGGAAAACAATTCATGATCTCCGGATCTGATTCGCCTGCAGCCACCTTACACAAATCCTACAGGCCCCACTTCCAAGGCAATCTTCCGCTCCACCCCCCCCCCACTTCAAGATCCCCGCTCCCCATTAAAGGAGCGCCTCAATCCACAGCCTGCTTGCTCCAACTCACTTTGCACTTTTCTTCCGGCTCCCAGGAAAGGAACCCAAGTGTCCTGACAGTCGCTTTTCCTTTTGATTTTGCAGAAAACCCTCCACCCCTCCCCTCGAAATATGTGCATTAATGTGTGTGGGGGGGGGGGGGGGGGAGAAACATCTGAAAGGGGTCCCCTTCGCAATGTTTATTGCAATGCACAGTACCAATCCTAGGAAAGATGACAGAAAAGAGGCGGGCGGGGGGAAAGAGGAAAGTATCAAGGGGATTCTACGATTCTTATGCTGCAGCCCAACTCTTAGGAGCAAGCCCCCGTGAAATGTAGGGCTTGCTTTCGAGTAAACACGGGGCTCGCACTGCCTTCCCCCCACTTTGCGCTCGAGGGCAGAACCCTCCTGCAAAAGGAACCCTCCTATCTTTTCCAAGCGGCCCCAGCGCCTCAACTTCCTTCCTTCGGAGCAGCCTCCCATTGCAGCGCCCCTCACCCCGCCCTGCCGACCTACCTGATCCTCGGGGGGGAAGGGAGGGGGCTTGCGGTGATCCTCTCTTTCCCCCAGTTAAGAGCTCCCACAAAGTGGGCGCGCGGGGTGGAGGGGGAAAGCGATCCAGACGAACAAAGAACGCGCATCTTACAAGGTGGATGGGGAGGGAAGTTGCCTGCCATTCTCTTGCCGACCCCTCTGCTCTGATTTGGTGGTGTGGGGGGAGAGTAGGAACCCCTCCTCCTTCTCCTCCCAGGCTCCTGGTTCCCCTCTCTCCGAACTTGACCTCCAGTCCAATCTGCTTCTCTTTCGTGTGCGCGCGTGTGTGCCCCCCCCTCTTTTTTTTTCCAGGCTTCTGCACAGGAAAATACACAGCGCGAGAGGCTGAGTTAGAAAGGGGCCCCGCAGGGGAAACGGGGAGGGAGGGGAAAGAGGGGAGGGTGGGGGGCGGCTGTCCAGCCCAGGAGTTTTGCTGCACCTGCAGGGCAGAAGGAAGCTTTGCCCTTCTTTGCATCTTGCAGAATTGGTGGGGCGGCGGCGCAGCGCGCGCGCGGGGTGTGCGGGTAAAAGGAGGAGAGAGAAAGGGGGTCTCTCCGCAACTCAGAGCTAAAAGAAGAAACCCAGGAGTGAAAGGAGACGAGGCTGGCGGCGGCGGCGGGAGAGGGAAGGTGGAGAGGACGGACAGAAGGACGGAGAGAGGGGAGATGTCAGGTTGCTGGACGAGGGAGGGGAACGAAGCAATGCATGAACTCAAGGGCAGGAGGAAAACGGGGAGGGGGGCGGGGTGCTGAAAAGGGAGAGAAAGCAGCAGAATTGCCGCCGCCACCCCGCAAAAAATGCAGAAGTAGGGTTTGCAGAGGAAGAAGGTTAAGGAGGAGGAAAACGAGGGTTAGGAAGGACGGGATCGGGGAGGGGGGTGGATCCACAAGATAAGAGGAAAGGAGATTTGGGAAGCGGGCTCGGAGAGCAGGAGAATGACAGCAGAGACGGGGAGGGAAGGAGGAACAAGGGGGCTGGGAGGCTGCCATAGGCCACTTACCGGGGAGTAAATCCACTAAACTTCCAGCGGGAGGGAAGGAAGGAAGGAGCGTCAGATAAGGTTGACAGGAGAAAGTCAGAAGGGAAAGCTGGCGAGGGAGGGAGATCGGCAGAAGGAGAAAGAGATTAGCGGGGAAGGCAAGGCAAAGGGGCTGCTGCGGATGCAGAGAGGAGAGGAAAGAGGGAGGGATAGAGGAGTGCAAAAAGGGCATGCCCCCTGCCCCGGTTCAGTGCAGGCGGGGATGGCTCGGGAAGGGGAGGACGCCCCCCCCCTCCACCGCTCTCTGCCGCCACCGATCTTTAATTTCAAGCCTCGCCGTGCACTCACCTGCCAGGACCCGAAGCGCTGCTGCTGCTGCTGCCGCCGCCGCCACCAGCCTCCTCCTCCTCCTCCGCCTCCTCCTCCTCTGCGTCTCCACCGGCAACGAAGACCAAGTCTCCGGGGCCCGCCAGCGCTGCATGCTGGGAGAGGCTCTTTGGGGGTGCTGGTGATGTCATTGGTTGGAGAAGGGGGGGCGGGATATTGGATCCCCTCCCGGAAAAGAAAGAGGTGGGAGAGCGAGGGAGAGAGAGAGAGAGAGACGGAGGGAAGAGAAAAGAAAGCAAAGCGGAGCAGCCGACTCCCTCCCTCGCTCGCCCCGGAGTGGCTGGTTTCAGCCTGAGCCGCTGGACTGCGCTAAGCAGCAAAGCTCCGGACTGCAGCAGGCGCGCTCGCCCGTCGCCCACTTCATTGGCGGGGCGGGGGGGAGGCTGCACGAGGTCTGGTCTGGTGCCCCAACACAGCTAGATGGGGAGGAGGAGGAAGGCTGAGTTTGGGTGGTGGTGGTGGAGGAGGAGGAAGCAGGACTCCTGGGTCCCTGATCTCTCCCTCTCTCTCCCTCTCCCCACCCGGCCGCAGCCAGCTGACTTGGGTCAAGTGATAAGCAAGGGAAGAGATTATAAACGGAGAGAGGGCCCAGCAGGCGCTAGGTTCTTTGCAGTGCCAGGGTTGGATCCCTCCTGGTAATTGCCCCTGGGCATGTGTGGAGTGTGCTTCCCTCGCCCATGGAGGCGTGCCGTTAGGTGCCAATCAGGGACTAACAAGATGCACAGTAGCCATAAAAACTCTAGGTAGGGCACCAAACGGTGGCAGGATGAGTCTGCTCTCCTTTCCTGCTTAGCTAAGGGGAAAACTGGCATTCCAAAGAAAGGTCCCAGTCCTCTAGCATTGCCAGCGCGTAAGGGGAAGGATCCTGCTCGGTATAGATCCGGCAAGCAGTCCTTTGATGGATTTCCATCCTCTGAACTCACTCTAAGCACATAGGAGGGCCTGGTCTGGAGCTTGGGCCCATCTTTGATTCCCTAAGCTCTCTAGGTTTCTCTTGAACAACCTGGAAGGAAGAGACCCTCCTTTCCCCATCAAATGAGCAAGGCTTCCCCATCTCCTAGGTAGACCCTGGAAAAGGTTCAAAGGAAGTCTCCAGTGCTTGTTTCCTTAAACTTATTGCTGCCACTGAACAAGCAAACCAATTCTGATCTGGGCCTCTGAATTGGCAAATTCTGGGAAATATTGCCCAAAATTTAAACTAGAAAGTGGACTTATCAGTGTGGCTACTACAGCTTAGCTGGCATTTCCTTCAAGGAAACAGTATTCCTGCCCCATGCAAGTCACTCCTAATCAAAGGGTAAGGCTCCCAAAATCTTAAAGTAGCAGGGAATTATGAATGAAGCGACAAAACCTCAAGAGGCTCAAGAAAGTCCCCCTTTCAAAAATGTCATATACATATTTTTATCTCTCCTTTTGGCCCGACGGGCTTACAAAATCATTTTAAATTTGGAAAACGTGTCACACATAGCAAGCAAAGCAGCACAAATAAAATAATCAGAAAAATATACAACAAATGAGATGAACGAAAAACAAACCGGAAACCAACGAACAAAAACTAATAAAAGCAAACAAGAAAGCTTATAGATAACTGGAGAGTCTAGAAGGTGTCTAATAAAAACAACCCTTTAATCCAGGATGCTTCCAGACTGCCACTATTTTTGGGTGTGATTCAGTCACGCACTGGTAAACTCTTGGTTTTGCAGTGCATGATTTGAAGATTTTGCACGACAAACCTGCCCACCCCCAAATGGGGATTTTGTGATATGGAAAGTTAGGGGGAAATGCACTGGACAGTGTGGGGTAGTGTTTGTTGGATACTATGTCCTCTAATCTCCTGAATAGGATGAAGACTCAATAAACAGAAACTGACCCCAGTTTCTAAAAACCAGGAGAAAGAGGGCAGAAAGAATCTTCCCCAGATGTTTCACTCTGTCCCGGATATGGATAGGGAAGAAATTTGATTCAGTTCACATTAAAGATAAAACTACCAAATTCATACTTACCGAAACACAGGCAACTTTTGAAATCCATACGTCTCTGAATTTTGCAATGCAGTACTCCAGCCAAGTAATGTGTACAAAAGTGCACATGCTGGAAGAAAATGTGCATGAAAATCCACATGTTAGCAAAATTAACAATGTGTTATAATAGAGGGTAGATTGTTTTGCAAAAATGTGTATGTTAGGCAAAATGGCACAGTAATACATATATTAGGAGAAGTCTGCACTGAAATGTTGATGTATTTTCTTGAGGACTTTTATAAAAATAAATAAATCACAAACTGATGTGAAAGTGCGGATGGCAGAGAAATTTCAAGCAGAGCTTCCAAGACACGGGGAAGAGTTTTGGTTCGATCTTACACAGTGGTTTAGTTAGGTAATTTTATATTTTGAACACTGGACTTAATGACTTACTTCTAAGTGTGGTAAGTTAGCTCTGCTGTGTTTGGTGGCCCTTTACATTTTCAACTGAGTGGGGGCCTGGATTTCTGCCCCCCAAGTTTTGCCATGATGGAACCACTGTTCTCATGGAAGAAGGTGGTCCTTAAGTTACACAACACTGTACAGTTGTACCTTGGTTTTCGAACAGCTTAGTTCCTGAACGTTTTGCCTCCCGAACGCTGCAAACCCAGAAGTGACTTTTCCAGTTTGTGAACTATTTTTGGAAGCCGAACATCCGGCGGGGCTTCCTGCAGCCAATCAGAAGCCACACTTTGGTTTTTGAATGTTTTGGAAGTCGAACGGACTTCCGGAACGGATTCCATTCAACTTCCAAGGTACTACTGTAGTGGATCATCTTGGTGTATTCCTGAACCTAAGGACCATGCTCCACAGGAGGCTGTGGACTCTTCTCCCTTGGAGGATTTTAAGCAGAGATTGGATGTCCATCTGTCATGGATGCTTTCGCTGAGATTCCTGCATTGCAGGGGGTTGGACTAGATGACCCTTAGGGTCCCTTCCAACTCAACAATTCTATATTAATGATGTAGTTCTGCCCTTGAGTTCAGGGCACTTCCTTCCCACAGACTAATCTGCACCCAGAGGCAGAACTACACAGTTAAGACCATGTGTATTTTCTCTGTAAAGCTGGAGGAGACAACAGGTCTCACCACAAGGAGGTTTGGATAAGGTGCAGTGAGGAACGCTAGTGACAGCAGAGGCAGTGGGTGTGTTTTATTAATGTCCACACGGATGGTTTCTCTATGAGCAGGAGAGGCCTAAATCATATCAACCCCACTGTTTGTTAAAAATTATATACCACTCATCAGCAGTGCTTCTAGTTTACAAAAAACAAGTTTTTTAAAAAATCAAAAATCTAACTATAGGTTTTTAAAAAAACATATTTGCGGCCACTTAAAAGTTAGTAATTACTGCACAGCGCAAGCTTATGTGGAGAGGGTATTCAATAAACAGGGTACCACAATCGATAAGGCCCTTTCTCTGGTCATAAGAACATTGGTGTTGCTGGGCTCACTAGGTGTTGTGGCATCTACACTTTGAAGTTTCCTCCTCTTGAATATTATTTGGCAGCTACCACCTCTGTTGTCTTTTAGTGCCTACTGAAGACCTTCCTCTTTCAACAGGACTTTTAAGTCGAGATCTTTCCAAGTCTGCATTTGTATTGGAATTGTTTTTAAGATGCTTTATTGCTGTTTGCCACCCTGGGCTCCTTCGCGAGGAAGGGTGGGTTATAAATTTAATAACAGCAACATCAGCCTCGGTAGAAGAGCCTTGCTGGGTCAGATCAATGGTCTATGCAGTACAGCATCCAAATTTTCAGTGGCGACCCAGATGCCTACAGGAAGCCCTCAAGCACCACAGTAGTACCTTCCCACTCGTGATGCTCATTGAAACTGGTCATTCAGAGGCATATTGTCTTTGGTGCAGGAGGTAATACATCACCTCAGGTGGTGGGGCACCTGGAGAACAGTCTCCAAAGAGGACCTCAACCCACCACCAGGTACATTCAGGAATCTGGGTCCCAAGTTGATTGTGCTTTGTAATGGGGTAGTAGCCAGTACAGTTTGTAAAGCATTCATGTGATATCTTCAGAATAATCAGCCAGTTAATATTCTTAGCTGTACAGTGGTACCTCGGGTTAAGTACTTAGTTTGTTCCGGAGGTCCGTTCTTAACCTGAAACTGTTCTTAACCTGAAGCACCACTTTAGCTAATGGGGCCTCCCGCTGCCACTGTGCTGCCACCGTGCGATTTCTGTTCTCATCCTGAAGCAAAGTTTTTAACCCGAGGTACTATTTCTGGGTTAGCGGAGTCTGTAACCTGAAGCATATGTAACCCGAGGTACCACTGTAGTTTCTGAACAGTCTTCAAAGGCAATCCCATGAACAACACATTGCAGCAGTCAACCCATTTTCCCTCACAAAGTTATGTTAAAATGCCTGCCATACCGGTGGGGCAGAAAGCCTGTATACTGTATCAAAACTTATACATTAGTCAGATTAAGACACAATGCTAACCTATGGTTTAACAATATTACACAGACTTGTATGCTTCCTCCCACCCTTTCTCTGTCCTATGGCATGCTGATAGGGAGGTGATTGGAAGCTTATACAGTCGTACCTTGGAAGCTGAATGGAAGCCGTTCCGGAAGTCCGTTCAACTTCCAAAACATTCGACTTACAAGGTGCGGCTTCCAATTGGCTGCAGGAGCTTCCTGCAGCCAATCGGAAGCTGCGGAAGCCGCGCCAGACATTCAGTTTCCAAAGAATGTTTGCAAATCGGAACACTCACTTCTGGGTTTGCGGCATTTGGGAACCAAAACATTCAACCAAGGTACGACTGCTTCCATTTTCGATTAACCACAGTTTATTACTATGTCCAAACCTATGGTTTAGGAATAAAATTGGCATGTTTTTCCTTATCTATAGTTAAGAGTAACCATAGCCAAGGCTTTATTTTTCAGCCAAAACTCACCGGAACTCAGTTCTGGCACCTCTCAGGTAGGCACCACTGTCATTATAAAAGAACAAGGGTTCATGGTGATTTCTGGCACCTCTTTTTCTAGAAAAAAAACACTGACCATAACTTATTTTTTAATGTTTGCATGAAAATATCAAAACAGCATTCAATAGAATTTCCGGAAAATCACCAAAAAAACCAACAACCCAGAAAGCAACTGTATATCACAAATAAATCTTAGCTGTCCACAAAATTAAAAATTAAGAGTCAGAGTCCAGGAAAGCAGCATAAACATGTAAGTTTTTAAAAGGCTTTTAAAGGTCATTTTTGCCTTCGCCTTGCAAATTACCCAAGGGAGGGCATTTCAGAGGGTGGGTGCTATCAGCGAGAAGGACTGCTCCCATGTTGTCACCATGCTGGTTGTGATTAGACCAGGTCTCCTCAGAAGATCTGAAAGATCAGCTTGGTTTGTATCAGGCGAGACAGTCTGCCAGGTATCCTGGTCCCAAGTTGTTTCAGGCCTTAAATGTCAACAGCAAAATCTTGGCTCAGCAGCTAATGCACAGCCAGTGCAGATCTCTCAACACTGGTGTGATATGTGCAAAAGCTGAGGTTCCCCCACCCCCCACCCAGGCAGCTGCATTGTGCACTAGCTGCCTGCACGTTTTGAACCCAGTGCAAGTAGCAGCCCCACATACAGTGCATTGTACTAGTCTAATTGTGAGCTTACAAGTGTATGGACTGCTGTCGCAAAACTATCCCTCTCCAGGAACAGTCATGGTTGGTGCAGTTTCAGTTTGTCCCATTTCGGACATAATAAACAATAATCTAAAACGGGAAGTAAAAACTGGTTGACTTTCCCCAGTGCTTTAATTTAAAAAAAAAAAAAAAGTTTAGAAGAAAACTATGCCACCCTTCAGTTAAAGAAAAAGAAAAAAGTGTGGCTTATGGTACAGTGATAAAACCATTGAAGAAATAAAACCCATACAGAATAAAATAGCAGAAACCGAAATGAAAACAGAGCCCTGAAATTTGGCACAACAGATAAAACCATAATCAGGAACAGCTTCGGCTTATATGAAATGCTGGGGCGCCTTGTGCAATTAATAAGGTCTTTGAGTGGCGCCCAAATGACATCAAAGATGATGTCACACAAGCCTATCCCTAGCCGGTTCCAGTTAGCAGCTGTGTTTTGTACTAACTCAAGTTCCTGAACAGTCTTCAAAGGCAGCCCTAAGGACAAGGCATTGCAGCGATCTAATGTAATTGTGGACAAGGCATGTAGAACTGTGATCAGGCTATCTCTCCCCAGGAAATGTGGCAGCTATCACTTCAGGCTGGCTAATGGAGGGCACTGCCTGACCAGAGACCACTTGGGTCTTCAGTGGATTTTTATTCTAAGTTTTCTAGAACCCTTTTTTTTTTTTTTTTTTTTGTATAGGGCTGCTAACACATCAAATAAATAACAATGCACCTCATTTATTACATCCTTTGTTTCACGGCAGGTATAGGGTGGCTCTGGGGCAGTCATTCCCACTCTCTCAGCTTTGCCAACTTTACGGAGGTTGTGAATATAATAAGGGGGAAAACATGTTGAGCTCTTTGGCGGAGGGATGCAATAAGTAATAAAATACTTAAAATGGACAAAGCTCCCAATCCCAGAAGTCCGTTCGACTTCCAAAACATTCGGAAACCAAGGTGCGGCTTCTGATTGGCTGCAGGAGCTTCCTGCAGCCAATCGGAAGCTGTGTCGGGCGTTTGGGTTCCAAAGAACATTCGCAAACCGGAACACTCACTTCCAGGTTTGTGGCGTTTGGGAGTCAAAACGTTCGACTTGCAAGGCATTCGGGATCCAAGGTACGACTGTGTATGGACTGTCTCATGCATTAATAGTGAACTCAAGTGATGAGTTATGATGGCCATGAAGCCAAAATGGGGATACAGAGAAACAAGGAAGAGGAGGTATAAGCATGGGCAAGGGCACCCTAAGCTTTGTAAAGTAGGAAACAAGATTTAGGCTAAAATCTATAGGGGGTATGCCATGCCATGCACCCAAAAACAGCCCAATGGGAACTGAGCATGCTCAGAGACTTCAGAATGTTGTTTGTTGCCAGGAAGGGCACGAAAAATTGGGAGGAATGGACTGGAATGCAGCATAGGTCTTCAACCAGTGGGACAGGACACACAGGTGAGTTGTGAGACCGTCCGAGGTGGGCTGCCCCAAAGCTCTTGCCGCCATGTTGGACTCTAGCTTACGCTGATAAGTAATATACAACCTTTAGAAGACATCTGAAAGCAGCCCTGTCATAGCTGTCAACTTACAGATTTGAAAATAAGGAACCAGCAGCCTCGAAAATAAGGGATCAGCAGCCAAAAGGGATTTTCTGAACACAGGTATGTTCAACTTCTGAGCCGCTCCGAGCCAAAGGCAGAAAGCCCAGCCAGCAGCCAAACGAAGCCTCAAGCGGTGGTTCCCACAGCGCAGCAACCCGGCAAAGGGGATGCAGCAAGGAAAACCACCGTCACCTCTCCGCTGGGAAGCACTGAGCAAAGGCGAGTCCCCAGGCAACGCAGCCGATTTGATCGGCACAAGGCATGCAAGCTCCACCCCCCAGTCGTTCTTAGACTCCTTATTGGGTGAGCAACGCAGCCAAGCAACGCAGCTGGAGCCTCCCTCCTCCCTGGCCGGCAGGCAGGGAGGGAGAGGAGCTGCTTCCTTTTGAAACCCGGGAAATTTAAGGGACATCATCAATAAGGGACAGCAGCAGGACACAGCGCTGGGATAAGGGACTTTCCCACCAAATAAGGGACGGTTGACAGCTATGAGCCCTGTATCGGGAAGTTTTAAAAAATGTTTAATGTTTTATATATGTTGGAAGCCGCCCAGAGTGGCTGGAGCAACCCAGTAAGATGGATGGGGAATAAAGATGATGATGATGATGATGATGACATCCTTCTTTTCATCAGATAAATGTTGGAGAGTATGCCACTGTGATGGCAGGATGCTAGACTAGATGGGCTTTTGGCCTGATTCAGCAGCGTTCTTCTTACATAAGTGCATTTTGCAACTTGCCATGATGCCTATGAGCCAGAGGGAAACCTGAGCGAGGAAGAGTGCCGTGGTGCTCATGTCCTACTTGCACATCTGGCTGGATTAGGTAGGTGTGATCCAGCAGAAGGGCTTTTATTGAGGGCATAAGCTCTGGATCTTCCCCCACATGCAGAGGCAAAAAAAGGCTTGTGACTCCTATTGTCAACAGATAGATTACTGTCTGTACTATAACTGGGTCTGAATGCCTTTGCAGACCCTCCAAGTGACTCTGTTTTCCATGGACAGTCCTAGACTTACAGAAGCCGTCCTGGTTTCTGATTATTTGATCCTGGAATGTCCCGCTTTTCCTTAGGACGTCCCTATTTTCATCGGAAAATTTTGGGAGGGTATGGTAGGACATCCTTATTTACATTGGATCAATGTTGGTGGGTGTGGAGTTATGTGACCCCCCCCCCAAGCCAAGGAAATATGTAAATATACAACCTTTAGAAGACACCTGAAGGCAGCCTTTTATAGGGAAGTTTTTAAATGTTTATTGTTTGTATATGTATATGTATATGTATATGTATATGTATATGTATATGTATATGTATATGTATATGTATATGTTGGAAGCTACCCAGAGTGGTAGTCAGATGGACGGTTATTATTATTAAAGGAACTTTTCATACAAAGTAAAAGGTAAAGGGACCCCTGACCATTAGGTCCAGTCGTGGCCGACTCTGGGGTTGCAGCGCTCATCTCGCTTTACTGGCTGAGGGAGCCAGCGTACAGCTTTGGACAAAAGTGGTAAGGACTTAACAGAAGCAGAAGACATCAAGAAGAGGTGGCAAGAATACACAAAAGAATTATACCAGAAAGATATGGATGTCTCGTACACCTCAGGTAGTGTGGTTGCTGACCTTGAGCCAGACATCCTGGAGAGTGAAGTCAAATGGGGCTTAGAAAGCACTGCTAATAACAAGGCCAGTGGAAGTGATGATATTGCAGCTGAACTATTTAAAATTTTAAAAGATGATGCTGTTAAGGTGCTACACTCAATATGCCAGCAAGTTTGGAAAACTCAGCAGTGGCCAGAGGATTGGAGAAGATCAGTCTACATCCCAATCCCAAAGAAGGGTAGTGCCAAAGAATGCTCCAACTACTGCACAATTGCGCTCATTTCACATGCTAGCAAGGTTATGCTTAAAATTCTACAAGGCAGGCTTAAGCAGTATGTGGACCGAAAACTTCCAGAAGTGCAAGCTGGATTTCGAAGGGCCGGAGGAACCAGAGACCACATTGCAAACTTGCGCTGGATTATGGAGAAAGCTAGAAAGTTCCAGAAAAAACATCTGCTTCTGTTTCATTGACTATGAAAAAGCATTTGACTGTGTTGACCACAGCAAACTATGGCAAGTTCTTAAAGAAATGGGAGTGCCTGATCACTTCATCTGTCTCCTGAGAAATCTCTATGTGGGACAAGAAGCTACAGTTAGAACCGGATATGGGACAACTGATCGGTTCAAAATTGGGAAAGGAGTACGACAAGGCTGTATATTGTCTCCCTGCTTATTTAACTTATATGCAGAATTCATCATGCGAAAGGCTGGACTGGATGAATCCCAAACCGGAATTAAGATTGCCGGAAGAAATATCAACAACCTCAGATATGCAGATGACACAACCTTGATGGCAGAAAGTGAGGAGGAATTAAATAAACTTTTAATGAAGGTGAAACAGGAGAGCAGTGAGAGATTTTACTGTCTTGGGTTCCATGATCACTGCAGATGGTGACAGCAGTCACGAAATTAAAAGATGCCTGCTTCTTGGGAAAAAAGCAATGACAAACCTAGACAGCATCTTAAAAAGCAGCGACATCACCTTGCCGACACAGGTCCGTATAGTTAAAGCTATGGTTTTCCCAGTAGTGATGTATGGAAGTGAGACCTGGACCATAAAGAAGGCTGATTGCCGAAGAATTGATGCTTTTGAATTACGGTGCTGGAGGAGACTCTTGAGAGTCCCATGGACTGCAAGAAGATCAAACCTATCCATTCTTAAGGGAATCAGCCCTGAGCGCTCACTGGAAGGACAGATCCTGAAGCTGAGGCTCCAATACTTTGGCCACCTCATGAGAAGAGAAGACTCCCTGGAAAAGACCCTGATGCTGGGAAAGATTGAGGGCACTAGGAGAAGGGGACGACAGAGGACGAGATGGTTGGACAGTGTTCTTGAAGCTACCAACATGAGTTTGACCAAGCTGCGGGAGGCAGTGGAAGACAGGAGTGCCTGGTGTGCTCTGGTTCATGGGGTCACAAAGAGTCGGACACGACTAAATGACTAAACAACAACAACAACATTATTATTATTGAATCGGACGTTCCTAATTTCATTGGATAAATTTTGGAGTGTGTGCTTTTGTTGCCAAGGTGCCTCCAAGCCTCCTTCTCAGTATTGCTTACCTCTTTTACTGCACTGTCATTGGGACATCACAATTGGGAGAGAGAAAAGAGTTGTACACACAAGTCAGAGGGTGTGGTGAGATATCCTGCATGGATTTTCATTCCTGCAGCCAGTCTCAGAGGCCGCCGACCCCCTCCACTCTGGAAACACAATTATTGCACCAGAAACTTTTGGCCAGGCCTCAAAGCCTAGGTCATGAATTGTAGCAGCAAAGTCTTTGCAGAAGAACACCACCAAGACACTATGCGTTGCTGTTGCACGGCGATAAGTTGAATCCAGCCGGCTTGCAAAAAAAGGGGAAAGGGAAAAGAAAGGGGGGAAACAACTGCTTTGACACGAAGGTGACTTCCGTGATTGGATTAAGCCTAGGCAACGAGAGTGCAGTGCTTGAAACGTCTGAGAATTCAACTGTCTTTGACATGGGAAGTGCAATATCTTATGGCCTGGTTTTGCCCTCTAAAATGCCTGGGTATTTTAAAGCTTAAAATAGGCCACAAGAATTCACAGCCTGCGGCAGCCCTGATGTGTGGAATTTTTTTAGCCCGAACTGGCACCGCATGCCCTAGTTTCTTGATTTCTTGGATAAAGCACCGGAGGCGTGCACATCCATTGTGTGTGACACACACACACACACACACACACACCCTTCAGCGTGTGCGTCTACAGACACCTTTACTCCCAGGGTCCCAGCTACCTGGTTATGCTGCCTAGCTAGGCCCAAGGAGCGCCTCACGGTTTGCCTAGCAGCTGCAGGCCCCACTCCTTTTCTTGACATTTTAGGGTTGACCTGGAAGTGGCTGGGCAGTCCGTTCTGCGGCAAAGCGAGGCGGTCATTATCCACTTACACTTGCTCGCTGGTGTGCAACAGGAGGAAGAGTTGCCAGTTTGGCGAGCTAAGAAATGCCAGGCAGAAACAAACAAAACAACAGCAACTTTGTTAGAGTGGGGCAAGGCCTGTACTTAAGGCATCTCTGTTCACATGTTGAGGCAGATCCTCCAAGTCTCAATTTTCCAAGGATGTCCCTGATTTAGAGAAGCCATCCTAGTTTCTGATTCGATCCCGGAATGTCCCGCTTTTCCTTAGGATGTCCCTATTTTCATTGGAAAAAAGTTGGAGGGTATGGAGCAATCCTGTATAGGGAAGGTTTTTAGAAAAAACATAATGTTTGTTATGTTTTTATATACGTTGGAAGTCGCCCAGGGGGCAACCCAGTAAGATGTGTGGGGTATAAATAGTATAATAATAATAATAATAATAATAATAATAATAATAATAATAATTTATTATTTATACCCCACCCATCTGGCTGGGTGTCCCCAGCCACTCTGGGCGGCTTCCAACAAAATATTAAAATACAAAAGTCTATTAAACCTTAAAAGCTTCCCAGGGCTGCCTTCAGATGTCATTATGGAATGAGACGTCCCTGTTTTCATTGGAGAAATGTTGGAGGGTATAGTTGAGGGCCTGTTTGCCTTCTGTGCAAGTATGACATGCCTAGAACAAGGATTGGGTTGTGCCCTGTTCAGAAAACGAATCCCTTAAGTATATTTTGCATGGTGGAAATCAAGAGAAGACCACTCACTGGAAGGCCTTTCGTGGTGCCACCCGAATGCACCTGTTGATTTTGGTGGGCCCTTGCCAAGGCCCACCCCATTTTCCCTTGCTACTAGTCCTACTAGGTTCAATTGCTAGCATCAACAGTCACAAGGGTTAGGTTGCAAGTAATGGGCAAGACCTCTGGCTGAGGCTGCTGGCCAGAGTAGACAATACTGAAAGGTAAATAGTCTTGTGACAAGGCAGCATCCTATCTTCTAAATGGAATCTCCAAATTCAAAGGTGGAATACCTCTGTAGATGAGCTGCTAAAAACTAGCAGCAAGGGAGATCCTTCTCAGAAGCATCTGATTGGCTATTGCTGACACAAAATATTGGACTAGATTTTTCCTAATGTTCTTAACCACGGAATATTAAAAGCCACCTGCTCTTTCCACCCTTAAAAAAAACAAGTGAAAGAAGGGGCACAGTAGAGAAGGTGCTCTTCTCAAACTATTTCTGGATTTGGATAATCTGGGTCAAGGGTTGGTCCGACGCTGGCCGTAGATCACCAGCCCCATAAGATATGGGCAAGAAAAGCCAGACAGATGTCAGCCTTAAAGAATGTGACAGGCAGAAAGCCATCCTGCCATGATGAGCTTGTGTCGTAAAGGAGAAAATATGTGCCTACCCCATCTGAAAAACCGTCAAAATCCTGGGCATTGGGTATTCAAGGGAGAATTGCTTCCTCAACAACATGCCACTTCTTACCTGGCATGTTATTTTGGACAGTTGTCAACTGTAATATGGCCTCTGAGGCAGTAGCATCAAATAGCAAGGAAAGAAGAAGCAGATCTCTCAGTTAAATCACTGAATTATAGTTGTACATTGTCTTTTGGAAAGCTGGTATCTGAAGGGCAGGCCATGCCCATCCTGCAAACTAACCATCTTCAGAAAAGTTGCACGCAACTTTTCACAGTACAATACCTAAAAACGCTTTCATGTGTAAGCCACACCCAGAAGAAGATTGCTCTGACTGAGATTGATTTCCTTCCATTTTTTCCAGAAACTAAATTTGCAGATTGACTGCGCTGCGGCATCCATGACCTGAATTTGCGTTACCACTGGGAAACTGAGGCTCGTTTCAAAATGCTAAATGAAGCCCTGCTGGATGATAGCGCAACTGAAATCCCTGATAACTGTCCTCAGTGCAGCCCTATGGCCCGTGAGGGTGCTTGCATGTACACTGGTACATACGCTTCAGGTTACAGACTCCGCTAACCCAGAAATAGTGCTTCAGGTTAAGAACTTTGCTTCAGGATGAGAACAGAAATCGTGCTCCGGCGGTGCGGCAGCAGCAGGAGGCCCCATTAGCTAAAGTGGTGCTTCAGGTTAAGAACAGTTTCAGGTTAAGTACGGCCCTCCGGAACGAATTAAGTACTTAACCCGAGGTACAACTGTATGGAGAAAACTTGGGAGTGGGGCAGCCTCACTAAGCCCTCATATCCTTTATGAGGAAGGACTGTGGCTCAGTGGATAGCAGATAAGGCTGGGAGGAACTCCCTTCTGAAACCCTAGAGATCAGCAGCTAGTTGGTGTGTAGACAATACTGGATGGGCCAATGGTATGACTCAGTACAAGGCAGATTCAAATGTTCCACTGATCTGGGGCCTGAGCCCCCATTTCTCTGGTCCCAGCTCCAAGTTCTAACTACAGTACTGACTCTCCTTGGCTTTTGCTTGTCTTGTCGAGTTCTCGCTCTCTAACATGCTGTTGTTGTTTGCTGTGGTTTATTTATAGCCATCCCACTGGAAGGACAAATGGAAAATAATGCAGAATAAAAGGGATTATCATCGGCTCAAACTGGGGCAGGCATAATTAACAGGAGATAGAACTGGAAGGAACAATCCACTTCAGGGCTGCCCTTTTGCTATGAACCCGGCTCTGTTCTCAATCCTGCAACACACAGGGGTCACTTTTAAGTTTTCTCGCGATCCGGTTTTTTTGCTCATCCATTTCTTTCTAAACTAGCCCGAGTTCTGCTGCTGTCTCTCAGCCCCCAATTTGAGCTCCACTTCGGGCAGATTAGTCCCTCGCTGATCAAGTATAATGCATTTACAGGTGGTAATTGGCTTCCCTGGCAAGGTTTAATGGGGTTTATGGCAGCTTCTAAAGTCTTTGATGCCGAGGAAGAAAGAAGAGTCTGGTAGCAAGAAGGGGACGACATGGAAACCTATTCTGCATGATGGAAGGTCAAATTCTGCACACAAAGTACAAATTAGGAAAACAAATTAACTGTACAGCATATAAAAATGTTCTTCAGATAATGGATAAGCTGTATCTGTGAAGGGAAAACATCTTCTTCCCAATAAGATTGCCACTTTTTTCGTTTTAAAGGTGCTTCTTGTGCCAATAACAACACCCAGGAAGTTTATTTGGTGAAGCTTTTGCCACTACCTAACCCAGGGATGGGGAACCTTTTATAGCCTGAAAGCCACATTCCCTTATGAGGGCTACATACTGGGGGTAGGTGGAGTAATGAATGTTAAGTTTTAGCTCTGTACACAGCAGGGTAGTTTCTACACAGACACACACCCCCCTCTATTCTCCATCCAGACAAGCAAAAAGCATTATCAGAGTTTAAGGACACATTCCAGCCAGGCAAAAACACTTGGGGTGCAAAGTTAAGCCAATGTCATGGACTGGTTGAACACAGAGGAGTGTTGGGAGGAACCAGCTGGAGAACCACCAAGGGAAGAAGGCGGCTCAGAGCCCAGGGAGCGGTGGTGGGACAGTAAAGAGTGGTTACAGGGAGAAGAGGGAGAAGACTGGGAAGAGAAAGTGTTGGAAATCGAAGGGGTAACAGGGCTCAGTGGTTTGGAGAGTCTGTGGCAAACCAGAATCAGAGACAGAAGCTGAAGCAGGCAAGTGGGAGGAGGGAGGTCCAGAAGCAGAGATGAGTCAGGCTGGTGAAGTCATGGGTGTCTTCCTCCTCCCTTGACTCCCAGAACCAGGAGAGGGCTGAAATGGGTGGAGCAGTGACAGGCTGCATGCAGGCAGTCTCTGATTGCTTGGGGAAAATCATGGAGAGGAGGGGACTTAGGCAGCTGTAGGTAGATGGGAGCTTTTCGTCTCGGCAACTGATTTCATTGCGTATCACCTACAGGGCAAGTTTTGCTGTGCTCATCAGGCCTGAAACCCAAGTCTGTGAAGGTTGTTTTTTTCTAATAAAGAGTGAACTCCAGCTTGAACTGTGTGACTTACTGACTGTACACAGAACAGTCCGACTCCTCCCCATATCGGGGCCAACTCTGACTTGAATGAAACGGGCTTTTGTTAGAAGCCTCTGATAGTGCCACAGGGTGGAGATTGGGTAGGGAGATAGCATATTTGGGTTCCACTTGTGAAATAACCTGGAAGCAGAATCCAGAAGACATTTAATTTGTTCACAGGTCTTCTTTTTAATGGTCCTCTTTGATCATGTTCCCTGAGTGGTTTACATAAAAGCTGCAATAAAACATTTTAAATATAAATATAAACAGCATTACAGATGGGCAAATGGTAGCAAGATCTCAAAATAAACGTAAGACGAATCAGCAAGGTTAACATTGCATCCAAAAGGACTCAGGAAAGTACGGTGCTGTTTGCTTACTTATTTTAGTAGATTTTTATCGCACTTTAAAGAAGACTCTCCTCTCAAGGCGGCAAACATGCCATGTGGCAATCATACAAAATACAACTTTAAAACACCCACAAACCTTAAAATTAACCAGCACACAGAGACAACAGCCTTCCTGCTAAATGGATTTCATTCAGTTGAACATCCTCCTAAGAGCAGAACACAAATGTTTTGTCGGAGACGCCTTCAAAATTTGCAGGGATGGGGCTTGCCTGATCTCACTTGGAAGAAAAAATGAATGGTGCCACCATCAAGAAGGCCCTGCCCTGCATACCCACCAGCCTGACTGCTGTTACCGCACCCAAGATGGTTTCTGGTGTGCTTAAGGTTCGTGGTCTTCTGACATATGCACTGATTCTTTTTCGTGCTCTTGGGGCACATGCAATGCCCACAACTCAGATGTTACCAGGGTCTTTAACCAGCATTCTCTCTCCACCCCAAATCCATGTTTTAGGCCGATTAAGGCAACTAAGGGACCAAAGAAGTCTTGCACATCAGGCCTCAAGCTGTCCATATTCTAGCAGCATCTTACGGCTGGGCAGAACTACCTCTCTTTTCCAGGAACACTTCCTGAATTTCTTGCTGGTACCCCAGCAGCAGCTTTAGCAGCCCTCAGTGCCCCTGATTTTAAAAGGGTATAATCCACAGGCAGCCTTCTCCGCTTGTCTGCCTAGCTGGCTCTGGCCTGAGTCCCATGCATGGCTACCTGCAAAGCTGCCTTAGGCCATCTGCCTGGTGCCAAGCTGGAAAGCTGTTTCTGATCCCAGGGGAAAGTGTCACAATACCCTTTACGACTGACTGAATTGTGTGTTCTATTAGTTCCCAATGAAACCCGGAAGCAGCAGAGCCAGAAATGCTAATGCTTTGCGATTCGAAGGCAATCTCATTATTTGAAAAAAGAATAAAATTAAAGAGCCACATCTCTCTTCCATGGTTGGACATAGAAGTATGCTGTTTGTTTTGTTTTTTTGCTTGTGCATGTCCAGACTAAAAACTAAAGTAGCCAATAAACACATTGCCAAAAACAAACAAACCCTAAAGCGAGGAAATGCATGCAAAAAAAAAGGATTGAAACACAGATCTGCATAAAATTTGCATGTGCCCCAAGAGATGCAAAGTTAGAAATAATTACTATAATTTAAAAATAAATATATCTTAACATGGTGGGGAAGACTGTGACCAGGTGACCTGCCTGACTGCTTAGCCTGCTGTCCAGGTGTTAATTGCTGATAGGTAACTTCAAGACCTGTAATCTTTTGCTCTTCCTTCCTTCCTTTCTCTCTGCCTCTCTCTCTGTTATTAAATTTACCTTTGCTCTAGGAGCTCAAGGTGTTTCCCCCTTCCCCATTTATCCTCACAACAACCCTGTGAGGTAGGTTAGGCTTAACAGACAGTGAGTGGTCCAACGTCGCCAATTGTACTTGGATTGCAAAAGCAGTGTTTTCTTTCGGATTTAGCTCTTTGTATAAAAAACGGTACTCTGGGAAGGGGAGCAAGAGAGTCCTATTTGAATAACGAGTTCCACACCTCTCTCTCACACAGCTTGAGTGCATTTGCAAGGTGGGGTGGCAGATGCAGCAGTGATATCCAAGGACCCAGTGTTTTTTCTTTTTCTTTTTGGGGGGCGTTTATTTTAAAGACAGAAAAAGCAAAAAGTTTCAGGAGGAGGAAATAGAAAAGCAACAGGAGAAAGAAATGCAGAATGGCCAGCAAACGCAGTATAGCATAACATTAGAAGAGGCACATTTGGGGTTGAAGCCCCTTCCCAAGCACCATGCACGTCTCTACCGCTGCCACCAATGTCCTGGGAACTGTAGTTTACCCCGCACAGAGCTACCACCCTCCAGCATCCAGATCAAACTACAGTTCCCATGATTCTCATTCCACCTGTGTGTGAATGTGCTCTACATATATGCAGCAGTGGATACCGTCCAAGAGGCTGGCGGCTTGGTCAGGCCCTGTCGGAGATCTGAAGGCTGGAGGAAGTGGCTGCTGGCAAGGCGTAGGCGATCCGGTGTAAAGCAGCTTGGATCCCACTGCGTGATCTTCCTACTGGTTTTGCACCCACGGGGCTGCATAGCGCGCAACGTGCATGTCCAAATGGCGAGCAGGGGTTGGGTTTTTTTTTTGGAGGGGGGGAGGTATACTTCTGGGGCCGTTCCTCTCCTGGCCGCGTTACTCTGGCCATGCATATGAGGCGCAGGACCCGGCGAATCCATAACCTTCTGGGATCCCGATTGCGCGCTCTGCTGCGCCTCCCTTGCGCCGGGCTCGGCTGGCTGGCTGCAGAGAGCAGCGCCTCCGTCGCTGGCTGCCTTGGCGGCCTCCCTCCCTCCTTGCCCTCCCCCAGCCGCGCACTGTGGCCGGGCAGTCAGGCTGAGCCCTTGGCCGGCAGCCAGGGGAAAAAATTCCATCTCCCCGCTCCGCCTTCGCACGGCCGCCGCCGCTGCAGCTGGGAGCGACAGGCGAGGCGGGGAGGAGCTTGGAGGGCTCCGCGCGGGAGAGGTATGGGTCTCATCCGGCACCGGCAGGGTGCTGGGCGCCAGGAGAATGGCGAAGGACTTAGGGTCTCGTCCCCCTGATTGCACATGCCGCTTAGAGGTTTCTAGTTGGCATTTATTTTTTTTGCACCATTGGCTCAGCGACCCGGGCTAATGAGGGGGTGCCAACTTGAATCAAATATTGGGGTGGGGGGAGGGAAGGTAAGCCCTGCCTCGTATAATCGATCACAGGATGCGATGCACGCACACTATTTGAATGGCAATGCTGATCAACTTTTGAGGGGCTTAAATATTTTAGCGGGGGCGTAGACCCCTTGGCCCCTAGGAATTGGCTCCTATGGCTGCAGAAACAGACGGCGTCGAGGAAAATCCCTCCAAGCAAGAATCGTGGGAATTGAAATTTGTGAAGGGTGCTGTGATTGGTAAACTACAGCTCCTATTATTATTATATTTTGAAATATTATTATTATTATTAATTAAGATGGGATGCTTTAAATGTCTGGGGTGTACAGCCTGGGCCTCTGCCTGCACTCTGCTTTTGTAGCAATGGCACACTGCTTTTAAACCGTGCTCGCTTCCCCCCCAAAGAATCTTGGGGGCTGTAGTTTGTTACAGGGGCTGAGAGTTGAGTCCTGTTTCCCTTGCAGTATTACAATTCTTTGTCCAGAGAGATTGATTGTTAAACCTCCTGGGAATTGTAGCTCTGTGCATGGGACATGGGTCTCATGACAAGTCTCAGCACACTTAACAAACCACAGTTCCCAGGATTCTTGGTGGGGGGAAGCCATGGCTGTTTAAATCGGTATGGTACTGTATACTGGCTATATGAAAGTTAACAACTGGACAACAAAAATGGATTTTCCGCGCTCTAATGGTAGCCAAGAGGCTTATATTGACGAACTGGAAGAATAAAGACATTATCTCCTTTAATCAGTGGATTGATAACACTTGCAACCTACGAACAGACTTGCTTACAGTAGTAGACTCTGCTTGGATAAATACGACAATATTTAGAACGAATTTATACAAAATGTAGCAGGCTATTAATATTTACATTAGTCTTAGGATAATAATATAAAATTTATGAAAGAATGTATGGGTTAGGGTATTTTTGTATATATTCATATAATGTTTGTCGTCCCCCACTTTACACAGTTGTGTGTTTCGTTTCTTTTTCTTTTTGTATCACTTTATTCTTTTATATTTGAATTTTTTTCAATAAAGTATCAACTTTTTAAAAAAGGCAGCTCCTTGGGACCCTGGGCCCTGTTTCTGTACGGGTCTCCCTCAACTGTACCAGAAATTGTGGACACTTCCAAACAGGGACTTAGTATTGAAAAGGGGCTGATTCAGACATTGCAACTGGGTCAGGTTTTTGTTTGTTTTAAAGAAACCAACTTCTTCCCAGAATGAGCAAATCTATATTAAATGGGGGGAGAGAGAGAGAATCAGGCTGCCATTTTGATGCCAATTATGCAGTGGCATCTGGTGCCCGTTGGGACTGGGAAAGCAGGAAAGTAGGAAGGCCAAAAGTAAGTGGAGAGCCAGAGCAAATGTCTGGCAGAGCCAACTGTTTATGATGTTGCCCTCCATCCTTATTCCTGCTGAGTTCTAGGAGGCCAACGTTGAAACTAAAGAAGTGGAAGATGGCAGGGGGTGCCACCCACTGGGCTGGATGTAAGCAAGAGGGCAGACTGAGCTTGGCCGGGCAGTGCCCCACTTGCCAGAACATACCAGGTTTTACAGCAATTACGTTGTGTGTGGAAGAAATTGCAACAGATCTCACATGAGCAGCACCGACTCCACAGTAAATTACCCCCAGAATTGCCAGTCCTGGAGTTAATGGCTGGTGCTGGAGATCAAGATACCCTATTGTGTTTTCTGAGGCTGGGCTAAGTCCCATTGAGGCCAGTGGGGCTTACCTCTGAGTAGACAAGTAAAGGATTGCACTGCCAAACAATCTTACAAGTGGCCTCCCCGACCCTCCCTCGCCACCTTTCTGTTCCACTTGCCTCAAAGCCGGGAATAACCGTGAATATCACCAACGGTGTGATTTAATGTTTTAATTATTGTTAGTTGCCTGAAGCTTCTTCTTCTTCTAAAGAAGTGGAATATAAATAACTTTAAAAAGAAGGAAGAGGGACGGAAAAGAAAGCTGAAACTTTCATCTGTTTCTCTGGCACATAGGGGGAGGCCTAGCGAAAATTTGTGGTGTGACCATCGAGGGCCTGGGCAACCCTGAGGAAGTCTGAGGTAGTTGCCTCAAGTGTCAGACTCTGGGGTGTCAAGAAAAGATGACAAATATATTAAAAAACAAGATAGTTCGGCCAGCAGCTTTGGAGAGAGCAAGGATCCTTTCGGTAAATTGGTAAAGGTAAATGACCCCTTGTCAGTTAAGTCCAGTCAAAGGTGACTATGGCGTTTGCGGCGCTCATCTCGCTTTCAGGCCAAGGGAGCTAGCATTTGTCCACAGACAGCTTTCCAGGTCATGTGGCCAGCATGACTAAACCGCTTCTAGTGCAACGAAACACCATGATGGAAACCAGAGTGCACGGAAACACAGTTTACCTTCCTGCTGCAGTGGTACCTATTTATCTATTCACACTGGTGTGCTTTTGAACTGCTAGGTTGGCAGGAGCTGGGACAGAACAATGGCAACTCACCCCGTCACGCGGATTCGAACCACTGACCTTCCGATCGATTGGCAAGCCCAAGAGGCTTGGTGGTTTAGACCACAGCGCCACCCGCTCCCTATGGGTCTCTTAATACCTGGCTATGACTATATATTTGTTAGGGATCACCACCACCGTCATCATCAATAATGCATATTGAAGGGTTGCATCCAGTGCTAGAGACATTGAAATGAATGGACACAGCTACTTTAGGTCTATCAGTTTCGGTGTGCTAACTCTAACTAGAACTGAGCTGGATACAACTCGATGTACACAATTCACTGCCTTGGCCATCTTTTAAACCACTGTAAGAGAAGCCCGGGACGTGGGTGGCGCTGTGGGTTAAACCACAGAGCCGATCAGAAGGTCGGCGATTCGAATTCCCGCGATGGGGTGAGCTCCCATTGCTCGGTCCCTGCTCCTGCCAACCTAACAGTTCGAAAGCACATCAAAGTGCAAGTAGATAAATAGGTACCACTCCGGCGGGAAGGTAAACGGCGTTTCCATGTGCTGCTCTGGTTGGCCAGAAGCGACTTAGTCATGCTGGCCACATGACTGTACGCCGGCTCCCTCGGCCAATAAAGCGAGATGAGTGCCGCAACCCCAGAGTCGGCCACGACTGGACCTAATGGTCAGGGGTCCCTTTACCTTTAAGGGAGGCCCAGTACTGTTTCCAGCTCAGTATTTTATGGTGCTTTGCTTTCAAAATGTTTCTTATTAATACAATGCATAATAATAATAAATCAGGATTGAAGCTAAGGTGTCTAGGGGTTACAGGTAGCTTGCATCTTACATTAAGGGTTCAGTTCCAGGTCCATGCGTAAAGGTAAAAACACATAAAGCCAGGAACCGTCAGAGCTGACACACCCTCCCCAACCCCAGCAAGGTGGAGGGCTGCTCACCTGGCATTGGGAAGGCAGCATGAGGGCTCCAGGACACACTCAGAGCCCTCCTGCCTCCCACTTTTCTCATTTGTGTGTATGAAAAACTAACCTGTTCCCCATTTCAGTGTTTTACTTGCCCCACCCCACCCTGCAAAAATTCTGCAGATGCCTATGCTATGATAACCATCAGTCCTCTCAGCTGATTCTAGAGTTGTATTAAAGTAAAACCACTGCAAACATAAAATGGGGGCGGGGAGGGGAGTGTTGTTTTTGCTTTTTATTATGTTATGCATTTTTGTGTTTTTATATTGTCAGCTGCCCTGTGGTCTTCAGACGAAGGGCAGTATAGAAATACAACAAGACAAGAACAATACACATTTGACATTATACACCTTGATTGGATAACTTGGTTTTCAGCTGGTCAAAGATCAGTCTGTGCTAGAGCTCAGTTTATAGTCTCATTAAATAAATGCAAGTGTCACCAGGCCTTTACACCTGCCATTGTCCTAGTTTTATTTCGTCTCTTTTGGGTGGTCGCCCCCCGCTTCCATCCCAGTTGGTGAAGTGTGGTCCCTTACCCCATCACACCCACAGGAGCTGCCCTGCCCTGGCACTCTGTGTAGGCTCTGGTCAACTTGGCTTCCTGACACTGGAGGGTAATAATCTGAATCTGGATGGATTTTGTGAGAGGCGATGGACAGACTTGTTATATCAAAACTTAGGCATTAGATGCCCTGTATGAAACTTTAAATGAAACTTTTTTCTCTGTTCCTATATCAGGGGTAGGCAACCTAAGGCCCTGGGTCCGGATACAGCCCAATCGCCTTCTCAATCCGGCCCGTGGACAGTCCGGGAATCAGCATGTTTTTACATGAGTAGAATGTGTCCTTTTATTTAAAATGCATCTCTGGGTTATTTGTGGGGCCTACCTGGTGTTTTTATAGGAGTAGAATGTGTGCTTTTATTTAAAATGCATCTCTGGGTTATTTGTGAGGCATAGGAATTCGTTCATTATTTTTAAAAAATATAGTCCGGCCCCCCACGTGGTCTGAGGGACAGTGGACTGGCCCACGGCTGAAAAAGGTTGCTGACCCACCCCTGTCCTATATCAAGGAACTCTTTGTTAAAAATGGTGCTTGGTGGCGGGGAATGCACCAGGTGAAGCCTTTTCCTGTATGAAAATGTCAATATTTGGTGTTGTTTTTTAAAAAGTTATTTAGGAAGATTTATAGACCACTTAGTCATAACATACTCTAAGGCCACATTTAAACCATACATTTAAAGCAGTATCATATCACATTAAACAGTCATGGCTTCCCTCAAATAATCCTGGAAACTGCACTTTGTTAAGGGTGCTGAGAATTGTTTGGAGACCCCTATTCCCCTCACAGAGCTACAGTTTCAAGAGCAGTTTGACAATCAAACCCTCTCCACAAGGAACTCTGGGAATTGTGGCTCTCTGAAGGGAATCAAGGTCTCCGAGCAAGTCTCACAACCTTAACAAACTACAGCTCTCAGAATTATTTGTGGGGAGGCCATGGCTGTTGAAGGAGAGATCATAATGCTTTAAATGTGTGGTGTCAAGGTGCCTATGTAAGGTACATAATGATGGGAAAGGGCTTCACCTGTTGATTTTCTGCCTGTCACATTGTTGCTCAGGTCACAGGCTCCTTGTCAGAAAAACAAAACACCAAGATGGCCCCCATCTATTCAGCTCATACCCATGGGACTCTCAGAAGGCCTCAAGCTTGCAGTGGCGCCACTCTCATCGCACCCTGTTGGCGCACCCTGGTGCTATGCGCCTCTCAGGAAACAACCTTCGGAACAGCACTGACCCTGCAAAGAGCCGACCTACCAGGCATGTGACTGACTGGAAGCCCAGCCCATCTCCCGCTGCTGCAGAGTTCCCAGTACAGATGGGTCTCTGCTTTGCAACATAAGCTGCATGTTGATTAATTCATCCTGGCACACAGGCACCATTCAGAGCCAGGCTGGTGTGCAAGGGCCTTGCAGAAGTGTGTCCTCTGAGGCCATTCTGGAGAGTTCAGCTTTCACCCAGGGGAGAGATGTCTCCTTGCAGGCTGCTAAGATGCTGGGGTGGCGGAATGCAGACTTGCTCTCTGCACTGCCTCCCCTTCCAGCTTTGCAAACAGAGCATCTCTGCTCCCTCTCTCCCTCCTCCTCCTCCTCCTCCTCCCCATCTGCATCTCCGCTTAGTTGCATCTGGAAGCTTCTTAGGAATCTCCTGGCCCTCAGCCCCTCCCGCTGCTTAGCTCAGGGGAGGGGTGAGCCAAGGACACAGAGCCAGACAGCCCCTTTCCCCGCCCACACTTGGGAAGCGCCGATCCAATTGGCTGGCTTTGGCCTTCAAAGAGCTGCTCTGGAATGCAGGCATCCTCACCAGCTAAACGAGAAACATTACACCATCCATCCATCATCTGCCCCTCCATCCTCCTTGCTAAACTTCTCTATTGAGCATTTTCGGAAGGAAGCAGTCCAGCAATTCATCCTTTGCCTGCTTTTCTCTGCACCTTCCCTGTTTGGTGAAAACCCAATATTTTGCCTTCCGGAGAAGGAAAAATTAACCGCCCAGGGTCTGGAAATTTACCACTGTGGGTGATCAGAGGCAGCATCTAAGAAGAGATTCTGGAAGGTGCTTCTTGGTTCTGGCAAAATTGCACCTGTCTAGCAGGCGCAGTCCCAGCCTTTGTCACCCCAAGCTTACCTGGGAGCAGCAGTAGGCAACAGCACGTGATTAAGCCACCATTTTTATTTCCCGCAATGCCCTGGAGTCCTGCTACACCAGGGGCATTGTGGGAAATTAAAATGGCGGCTTCCTTCTCCATGCTACTCAATGCGATTGGTGCATTGGTTAAAAAGGGCCCCAGGGACCCTGCCTCAAACCCTGGAGAGCTACTGCCAGTCAGTGTAGACAGTATTGAGCTGAAGGGACCAATGGCCTGAAGCGGCATAAGGCGTCTTATGAGGCATCCTTAATAAATAATAATAATAATAATAATAATAATAATAATAATAATAATAATATATTTATACCCCGCCCATCTGACTGGGTTTCCCCAACCACTCTGGGCGGCTCTCAACAGAATTAACAGCACAATAAAACATCAGTCCTTAAAAACATCCCTAAACAGGGCTGCCTTCAGATGTCTTCTAAAAGTCAGATAGTTGTTTATTTCCTTGACATCTGATGGGAGGGCGTTCCACAGGGCAGGCCCTCTGCCTGGTTCCCTGGAACCTCGCAGGGAGGGAACCGCCAGAAGGCTCTCGGAGCTGGACCTCAGTGTCCAGGCTGAACGATGGGGGTGGAGACGCTCCTTCAGGTATATGTTTCGCCAAGAAAGCATCAGAAGATGGCAGCATGCAGGGGAAAGACAACTGGGTGGTTGTGGGGTCAGACCACGTTGCCCCAGCTCCCACAGTGCTGGTTTCACTCCCTAACCACTGTGTGTGTTCGGCAGCCTTGTTTAGGGATCCTTTGTGTGTAGAGCAGCTCTACGCAACAAGCGGATCTCTGGGCAATCAGAATCCACTCTTGTGCCAAGGAGCTATGCACATATTTATTCTATGCAGTTGTGAGCTACGTTTTTTAAAAAGGAGATGTGGAGGCTTCAATAAGGAGTAGAAGAATTGCACTGGGTAAGGGGTTAACTGCTTCACCCTATCTCTCTGTTCTCTTTGTCTGATCTGGGAGGACTTTGGTAATCTTTTGTAATGAGGCGCCCAGTGCAAGGCCAAATTTTGGCGCCTCCAAATGCATCTTCTCATTTATGGATGTTTTCAACTTTGTGCCCCCTCGGCTTGGTGCTCTGTGTGAGGGAACCACCCACACTGCCCCTAAATCTGTCATTGGTCTGTTCCAAATTAGCCCCCATCCCAACTGCTTTTCCCTGTTCAGGCGAAAGATAATGGCAAGGCCTCTCTCCCTAACATGTTAGTTTTCTTCTGGTAAGGAGTTTCTTTACACAGTGTTCAAAAGTGGTACCTAGCCCCAACTGCTCCCTGAAATGGCACAACCCTCTCTGCCAATTCAAGGTGACGTCAAGGGGCCATGCTTGCCACAAATATGAACTTGGCTTCCTGCGCCCCCCAAACAGACAGAAATAAACAGGTGGAGCTTTTGCCACCGCTGCCTCTCCATGCTGAGAAAAGCTGCTGATTCCTGTCTGTGATGGAGCTGTTACCGGCTGGTGTTAAAAGACTGCTCCAGGCACTGAAGATACTGTTATCTCCCCTAGGGACAGAGAAGTGTTAGGCATGGGGAGGGTTTGGATGGAGAGATTAGGAGATTGCCTCCTCGCACTGTCTGGAATTGAATAAGGCTTCACACACACTTCACACACAGGCTGCATCTGTGAGAATAAGAATGTAAAAATAAAAATAAATTAAGAATTGTTCAGTGGAAGAGCCATCTTCCCAGTGACTTGACAGAACGAAGGCAGATAATGCTTGAGGTGGGTTTGAGTGACCCCAAACTGGGCGACTGCTATGGCGAAAGGAGTAACACCTGCCCAGAGATGGATCTCAGGGGACAGTCATATGTCAATACCCATCTGTCAGTTATGAATGTGTTCTTTCTTTTCTTGCATTTATGATTCCTTCTAGAGTGGTACCTCAGGTTAAGTACTTAATTCGTTCCGGAGGTCTGTTCTTAACCTGAAACTGTTCTTAACCTGAAGCACAACTTTAGCTAATGGGGCCTCCTGCTGCTGCCGCGCCACCAGAGCACGATTTCTGTTCTCATCCTGAAGCAAAGTTCTTTACCTGAAGCACTATTTCTGGGTTAACGGAGTCTGTAACCTGAAGCGTATGTAACCTGAGGTACCACTGTACTTCTAGACTGCCTTTTATCTGGCAGAATCAGAAGGCGGTTTGCAATATTCACATGTTAAAACAAAACAAAGCAAACAAACAAACAAAAACAAACTGGGAGCTATGAAGCAAACCGATTCATTCAGCCAAGCGGTTAAAAACGACGATCACCGCAAATGTATTTCAGCAGTAAGTGGAGCGTTCCAACTTTTGGCCGGTCTCGTCGAACAACTCGTCGATATTCCGTCCCCACAAACCAAAGGTCTGAGTGAAAAGTCTTGAGGCAGTGACAGGACCATGCCAATTAAGGCACCTTACATGGGCTGATGTCTCGAGCTGAGGTGGAAAGAGTAAGAGGCCCCAGCAGATGTCTGGAAGATGAAAAGAATGCAAGAGCCCTACGCTCACACCTTGCACCTTCCGAATGCCCTTTATTCCTTGAGTTCACTCAAGTTTCCATGCGGTCAAAGGGCCTGCCAGGGGGTTGGAAGAGGGGAATGGCACACAGAGAAGAGTCATGTGGGCGTTGTGCAAAGCCTGCATATGTGAGCAGCACCAAGTCCACAATAAACTTCAGTGCAGAGGTGCCCATTGCTTGGGTACTCAGATTCTACCTCATACAGCTACCTCCAGTATCATGCATACAAGATCATATTTATTCATCAATTGTGGAGGTTTTCTGTCTTCTGGGACAGCCTTTGCCAACCTCCGATGTTTTGGGTTCCAAATCAGCTGAAGGGAGTTGTAGTCCAGGACATCTGAAGGGCACCAGTTTGCCAAAGGCTGCTCTTGGAAATCGCACAGCTCCTTGTGCATCACCTGGTGAGGCAACAGGCAAAATCAAAGACTCCAGGCCTCCTCCGGTTGCCTCTACCTAGTACAGATCCTGCCTCTCCCCACTGCTGGGACATTGCTCAAGTCAGTCCAATGCCATCCAGCGATGTCTTCGGCTGACGTAGGAGAGGCGGGGAAAGTTCTCTCCCTCCCAGAACCCCGCTCACCTCACTCCCACCCCGGAACACAGAATGCTGCCGAGTTTGCTCCAGCACACTAGGTCGTCCAAGGACACGTCGTGCTGCAGTCTGTGGTTGCGGTTGACGCCCTCCTGCAAAATTGACGCCAGCTTCCCCCAAAGGGAAGAAAACGGGACTGAGCCCAGCAGGGAATAGCTGAAGGCCTCGCCAGACCAGAGCACCGGATACGCAACCCAGAGGCGTTTATTGGATGCAGAAAACACTTGTGCCTTCGCTAACCTGTAGTGCTTGGTGTCGGCTTAGGCGAAAGGATGGACTTCCACAGGTTGTTCAGTTCCTATGTGCAACAAGGGTTCTGATGCACGCTAGCATGTGTACCAGTAATTTCATTTCTTTAGTAAAGAGCCATAAAAGAACTCCCACACTAGTGAATTTTGGAGATCAGCTGGACAGCTGCCGTGCAGAGGTTTGGGTATGCGATGGTTGCCATCAACTATGCAATGCTGAGCGTTCGAACCAGCTTTTGCCAACCTGGTGCCCACCAGATGTTTTGGACTATTGGGAAGATGGCTAGGGCTGATGGGAGCTGCTGCCAAAACATCTGGAGGGCACCAAGTTGACCAAGGTGGGTTTAAAATAATGGCTGGAATATTTTTGTTCCATGTGTACTTTGTATTGTTTTCAAATCCATGCCCTGTTACTTTTCATGCTGTTTTGAAGGGGGTTTATTTTTTTGGCAGTTTTTACTATAGTTTGTACATCGCCTTGGGACGTGGGTAGAAGGCGAAATCATCATCATTATCTCCGGCTGCTCCACTTGATCTCCATTGTCATTTAACTTCTGCTGGGAGGCAGAATGTTATGTTCCCCGGGCTCTACACCCCCATAACTAGCCTGCTGCCATCAGGTGCAGTGGAGAGCATTATCCCAAGGCCAGTACTGGAAGAAAATTCAGTTGGCAGCCCAGCTGGCTTTTGTACATGGATCAATGGGCGCCATTTTGTTCTTCCCCTCAGGGACCAAGATGCCTTGTGTTGTCTCTCTCCTTCCCCAGGTGCTTGTCCCGTAATGGAAGGAATAACAGACACGGCACTCAGGAGGCAAGACCTTCACTGCCCATCTCCAACAAGGACAGAACAGCAGCAGGAAAGAACCAGCCCTGCAGATACCTAGGATTTAGTCCAGCGCCACCTAGTGACTAAACTATATAACAACATTATCCACATGGGCCCCAGATATAGGCAAGAGTTGGTCAACTGGACTAAAACAACACCTCAAGCATCCGTTTTTTGGATTTGCAAGTCTGACACCTGGTCGTTCGGGAGATCGATGCGATGTTTCAGAAGTGTTGGCGAAAAGTCAAAGCGCGCCGTGTTTGCTTCGGCAAAAACAGCGGTGAGGATTGGTCCCCGTGCCGTGCCTACTCTCTGAGGACTCTGGCAAGATGTGTGTTTGTGTCTCTCAGGACAGGACGCTTCCCTCCCCGCCTTCCAGGATCGAACGCTCCAGCTGCTCTCTAGTTCTCCGCCACCGACCAGCCATGAAGGCAGAGGTCACAGGTCAGTGGGTCACAGCAGATCAAAGAGCCCGACCCCCATGTTCTGTCTGGAACATGTTAACCCTTTGCTGGCTTCCATGGTGCAGCAGCAGCAACAACGGCACTGGGCGGTTTGGGGGTGGAAGTTGGGGGAGGCTGATGGGACGCAGCCCTTGTTTGGGTGACAAAGGGTGAGCTGCGGGCAGAAACTCTGTGGAGTTGTTATGAAAGGAGAGCGAGCCCCGGGCTAGGGGAGGAAGAGCTCATGGGTCAAGACTGAGGACGTGAGCAAACAGAACTGTTTGTACATGCACAGTGTATGCAGGCTCTGTCTGTGTGTTGAGAAGGGGGCACTCTCAGGGGCTGCTTGGGTGCCTTAACATGGAAAAAAAAAATTCTCCCTCTGCTGTCCATCTTTGGAAATGCAGATGCACAGACACACACACAGAGAGACAGATGACATACGCCCTTTTCCTTTTCGACCTGCTACTAAAATGTGTAAGAAACCTGGTGCCAAAGGCAAACGAGACATGTCTGTGCTCTAGGGTGGTCACTTGCATGTTCTTAAAATAAATAATAATAATAATAATAATAATAATAATAATAATAATAATAATACAGATCTGCGTAACATTTGCATGTGCTAATTTGTGTCTGTCTCGACGCACTTTTGGAAATATTTACAGGCAACTCCCATTTTGCACGCCTTCAAATAACGCATGGCTGTACACACACACATTGCTGTGAACCTGGAAGTGGCAGAAAAAGGTGGTATCACGGGGCAGGGCGGGCTTATGCACCCTTCGCAATTGTGCGCAATGACCCGGAACGTAACCCCCATGCAAAATTGCTTTTACTAGACTTTAAAACAGGACCATAGAATTGTACTGATGGGAGGATGGGGGTCATCTAGTACAACCCCCTGCAATGCAGGAATCATGGGGCTCGAACTTACGACCCTGAGATTAACTGTCTCACGCTCTACAGACTGAGCTATCCCAGGCGACTCCATGAAGACAGCAATACAGTCATACCTCATGTTATGTTTGCTTCATGTTACGTTTTTTCAGGTTGTGTCCCACAGTGACCCGGAAGGACCGGAAAGGGTTACTTCCGGGTTTCGCCACTTGCGCATGCGCAGTAACACTAAATCACGCTTCACGCATGCACAGTAGTGCCAAATTGTGCCACACACCTGCGCAGATACGGCGCTTCAGGTTGCGGGCTTTTCACATTGCGAACGGGCCTCCGGAATGGATCCCGTTCGCAACCAGAGGTACTACTATACCTCTCACCGTATTGGAAGGAAACTGTGACCAGGGCCACATTTATGCCATATATTTAAAACAGCAGTCTTCAACTTTTTCAGACTCAGGATGCCCCTTTAGCTCAACCATGCATTTGGGGACCCATTTCTTAATCTTTTACCATATAACTGCACGGGGGTGCTGCTGATGGACCAGGCTGTGACCCATTAGCGCGTCCTGAACCACCAGCTGAAGACCAGTAATTTTAAGCACTTTAAACAGCCATGGCTCCCCCCCCGCAAAGAATCCTGGGAGCTGTAGTTTGTTAAGCGTGCTGAGAGTAGTTTGGAGATCCCTTTTCCCCTCCCAGAGCTACTTCTCTCAGGACCTTTATTAAACCACAGCTCCCATGATGCATTGGAAGAAGCCATGACTGCTTAAAGTGGAATCACTGTACTTTATGGTGTAAATGTGGCCCGTGTGCCTGCTAAGTCTACTGTCTGGGTCCCAAAGAGGTTTGAGGCCTTTTTTCTTGGGGTTCCTTCCTTATAAAGCTGACTTGGACCAGACAGCCCTTCAAATAGAGGACACCTTGAAACAGAGGGCTGTGCTTTGTCTAGTAGAACACTCAAGTTGTGTACAACACCATGCAATTAAGCAGGGGAAGCTGGTCCATCAAACTGCCCTTAGCTAGCCCACAGCTGTCTGCCTTCTTCCTTACAACCAGTCCAGGAAGCTTGTCTGCTTCCCTTTCCTTAAACCCATCATTGCCCATGTAGAATTCAGCAGGAAAGAGAAGAGAGGCAAAAAACGAGAATGAATTAGCTCTGCCTGTTATTGGCTCTGGTGCCCTCTACTATTGGTGTCCTTGCCTTCCATCCTACCGGTCCCAAAGGGCTCCAGCCACCTCCAGCCATACATTCAGAATATGTCTAGAATTCCACACAGTGGAATCAGTGACCCTGGGGGAAATTTTGAAAAATTGGCAAAATGTTCTGGTTTTTGCCACCAGAACCAAGAATGACAATTGTGGGGAATTTGCAAACAAACACAACACAACACACAACAAAACAAAACAAAACACCTCAACAACTTAGAGGTTGATTTCCCAAAGAAAGCTCAACAACTTTTGTGTCCGGATTTTTACTTCTTGAAATATGGTAATCCTATAATTATTCTTAGTTTTCAGAGATATACAGGGCTGGCCCAAGACATCCCCCAGGGAGGGAAGAAGGGATGCGTGGAGATCTACAGCAGGAACAAGGGAGAACTAAAGATCTACACTGGAAACAAGGAGGGGAGGGGAGACCAGTAGCCTCCTGTTTGTCATGAGGCCACTGTGGAGGCAGCATACCGGGGAGGGCTGCCTCCAAAGAGTGCACCCCAGTCCTTGCTGTCACCCCAGCAGCAACAGTGGGTGACACATTCCCTGGAGGCCAGATCTGCTGCCCCTGTGGATCCTGCCCCCTGAGGCAGACTCCTCACCTTGCCTCATGGGTGGGCCGGCCCTGTAGATATGCAGCAAGAGATTGCTAGACAGACTAACCGTAACAAACATGAACAACAACCTCAGCCAAACACAAGAGGACAAAGGTGTGGGGAGGGAAGAGGAAACAAGCAAACTCAGGCGCCAGTTCTTAAAAGTTGTGTAGACGGGAAACAGTTCAAAAGGGCAGGAGGACCCAAATGTAACTGGGTTCTCACCGAGCCTCCAAATGTCCCTATTTTCCAAGGACGTCCATGATTTAGAGAAGCCATCCCAGTTTCTAATTTGATCCCTGAATGTCCCACTTTTCCTTAGGATGTCCATATTTTCATTAGAGTTATCTGACCCTTGAGCTGTCTGTCCCCCTCTTTATTTTATTTTATTTTAATTTTTTTACTACTGCCTGGCATCAGTCCACTTGATGCCACTTTACAGAACAACACAGGCCAGGTCTGTGCCCCAAGGGGCTTGCAATCTAAATTTCCATGATGAGAGCGAAAGAGGGTAGAAAAACAAGAGAGGGAGGATGAACAGGAGAGGCGACGATTACATGGGGTAAGTGCAAGCCACTGTCTGACAACACCCTTGCAAAGCATCAGACAGAGGCTTTCCAGCCCACAAACACATTTGTGAGTCTCTGTGGGATCTGTAGGCTGTCTTTATTGGAACAAATCCCTCCAAATATTAGGAATGTAGGAAGCTGCCTCATGTGGAGTCAGTTCCAGCAAGCTCTTTACTGTCTACACTGACCTGCAGTGGCTTCTGGACAGAAGACATTCCCAGCCCGATGTGCAGACGGCGGGAATCGAACCTGCGAGCTTTGGCATGTCGCGCATGTGCTCCACCACTGAGCCATGGCTCTTCTTCCCCATGGCACAATCACGCTTCTCATGGCTTGAGCACAATCAACACCCAGGAACCAGCTGTGGCATCACCTGCTTTCTCCTCCCCTCCTATCTGCATTGCACTTAGTTAAGCTTTGTATCAACACTGCTATTGCCTGTGTTGGAAGCTAACCGGGTTTCCCGCTTAGCTGGGATTTGAAAGCAGGGTTCTAAGTGGAAACCCAGGCCAGACTTAACCGCGGTTCATGTCTGTGCTGATGAAATGCTTAATCATGCTCAAGGCAGGGACTTTGCGCTTTAGAGAAAAGTAAAGGTAAAGGTAAAGGTTAAGGACCCCTGGACAGTTAAGTCCAGTCAAAGGGACGTGGGTGGTGCTGTGATCTAAACCACTGAGACTCTTGGGCTTGCCAATTGGAAGGTCGACTGTTCAAATCCCCACGATGGGGTGAGCTCCTGTTGCTCTGTCCCAGCTCCTGCCAACCTAGCAGTTCGAAAGCACGCCAGTGCAGGTAGATAAATAGGTACTGCTGAGGCGGGAAGGTAAACGGCGTTTCCGTGCGCTCTGGCTTCTGAGAATCCTCCGGAAAAACAATCTCTCAAAGGACCTGTTGATGGCATTTTACCATTGTACTGTGGAGAGTGTATTAACTTATGGTCTCTGTGTGTGGTTTGGGAGCTGCACAGCCAGGGAAAAAACAATGCTCTCCAGGGTTGTAAAGACTGAAGAGAGATTAATTGGGTGCACTCACCTTAGATCAAATCTATGCTGTCAGGTGCCATAAGAAAGCTGCAGAGATAGCGCAGGATAGTACGCACCCCAGAAATGATCCCTTTCAGCTTTTGCCTTCTGGAAGAAGGTATAGGGTTATTAAGACCAGGACTAGCCGCCTGAGAAACAGTTTCTACCCAAATGCAATTCTGGTTCTAAATGCAGTATAAGGAGTCTCTATAGTACAGTGGTACCTCGGGTTAAGTACTGTACTTAATTCGTTCCGGAGGTCCGTTCTTAACCTGAAACTGTTCTTAACCACTTTAGCTAATGGGGCCTCCTGCTGCCGCCACGCCGCTGGAGCACAATTTCTGTTCTCATCCTGAAGCAAAGTTCTTAACCCGAGGTAATATTTCTGGGTTAGCAGAGTCTGTAACCTGAAGTGTATGTAACCTGAAGCATTTGTAACCCGAGGTACCACTGTATATTGTATTTTAAAATGGGCTTTCAGAGTTTTTAGGGGATTTTGAATGTCTTGGGACAATGACAATAAAGATATCGTATTGTATCATATCGTATCGTATCGTCGCAGTGTTCCGTTGTGCAAGAAGCAGTTTAGTCATGCTGGCCACATGACCCGGAAAGCTGTCTGTGGACAAACACCGGCTCCCTCGGCCTGAAAGAGAGATGAACGCTGCAACCCCATAGAGAGGAGTGCATGCATGGCAATGTTTATGAATCAGCTACTCAGGTGATGTTTCAATCATGGTCCAGGAGATGGCACCAAACACCAATGCAAATTAGACGGGAGCTTCTGTTCGCCTTTCAATCCTATGTGTATTGGGATTCATCTGGGTGAGTCCGAGTCTCACCTTCAGCTTTCCTCAACTCTCACTAACCACCTACCAAAACAAAGAATCATAGAGTTGGAAGGGACCCCAAGGGTCATCTAGCCCAACCCCCTGCAATGCGGGAGTCTTTTGCCCAATGTGGGGCTCGAAACCATGACCTTGAGATGAAGAGGCTCCTGCTCTACCGACTGAGCCATCCCAATGAAACTGGATGGATGCAGGATGTACCGGTATCTAAAAGCCGATTCAGAAAATGCATCAGTGGGGGGACACCTGCTTTGCATGCAGAAGGTCCCAGATTCAATCCCCAGCATCTCCAGATAGGGCAGAAAATGCCCCCTGCCTAAAAGCCTGCAGAGCTGCTTCCGGTCAGTGCAGACAATACTGAGCCAGAGGGAACAATGGCCTGACTCAGCATAAGGGGTCTTCCTGTGTTCTTATGTAATGTAGAGGGATGGGTGGGTATATAAACCACAGGGAAATAGCTTGCCTGTCTTATTTTTCAAGGCACGCTAGATAGCTCAGTTGGCTAGAGCGTGGTGCTGATAACGGCAAGGTTGCAGGTTCAATCCCCGTATGGGACTACTGCATATTTCTGCATTTTAGGGGGCTGGACTGGATGATCCCTGGGGTCCCTTCCAACTGTACAGTTCTATGCTTCTATGAAGGTGCAATGCAAGGGTGCTTCCAGATGGGCGCATAATGCAAGATTTTCCACCAGCCACCCAACACTGTTGGCATCAGAATGTCAGCTAGTTTCTCCCCTGCCCCAATTTAACCTGGATTTGCCCTTTCCATGGGAAATATGGCAAGTAAACAAAGTCTGTGGTCATTGATATGTCTGCAAATGAAGCCCACCCCACCGGGAACTCCCCAAGTGGGGTGAATCTGCCATTCCCTGGAATGAGTTCAATGTGAGCTTTATTATATTTTTATATGTGCTGGAAGCCACCTGGAATGGCTGTAGGAACTCAGCCAGATGGGTGAGGTATAAATAATAAAATTACTACTACTACTACTACTACTACTATTACTACTACTAAACAGAAGATGATTAGCAAGATCAGTATTTCTTTGCCTTTATCAGAAATGAATGGACCTGTGCAAATGCACTCTTTGCAGGGCTCTACTTTTTACATGCAGAAAGAGCATGTGGTACAGTCCTTCTGCCAATTGCTCTACGCATCTCACCATCCCACAGTGAGGCAAGCGCATCCACAGGAGCGCCCCCTACAGGCTCAGCAGCTTGGACCTGCCATCCATGGGCCCCAGGGTGCACTGCTGCACCTGTTCTGTCTTTTCTCTTGGTTTGGTGTTTCCCACAATGCTCTGGAACAGAACTACATGGGGATGGAGAATGGCAGCTTGACCTCCCCCACCCCACTGACTGGCTACTATGGCCAAGACCTACTGATGGAGCTTTGTGTCAGGGGTCACACTGGAACTGGGAAATTAGGGAGACTATTAGGCCAGTTTTCTATGTGCAGAAAGACCTGGATTAAAAACAAATAAATACGGGAAAAGAATGCAAGCATGCAGTCTTGCTCTTGTGCTCTTTAAAGTGGCATAGTCCAGGAAGGACTGTACCACATGCAATTTCTCTGCGTTAAAAGAAGCTTCTTCTTCTTCTTCTTCTTCTTCTTCTTCTTCTTCTTCTTCTTCTTCTTCTTCTTCTTCTCTCTCTCTCTCTCTCTCTCTCTCTCTCTCTCACACACACACACACACAGACACACATACATGGACCTGAGTTCGAAACAACCTGTTTCCTGCTCTCCAGCCACTTCGCAAAAAGCTGGAAGTGGTTAAAGAAACAAAAAAGCACCCCAAACCCCAAACAGATGTTTGAGGATGACTCATATATTTCCTTGTCATACTTCCAGGTAGAGTACAAAAGGGGGGAGAGTGTATGTGTGCTTATTTCTTTCTCACGGGCTGTGTACACACAATACATTTAAAGGACTCCTCCCTCCCCCCCAAAAGAATACAGTGGACCCTCCAGATATGAGCTTAATTCCTTCCAGAGGTCCATTCACACCCCAAAAATAACGTAAATAGAGGCGTGTTTCTGCGCATGCGCGCGGGGCGAAAGTATACACTTCCGGGTTTGCCATGGCCGTAACCTGAAGATTCTGTATTCAGAGGGATATGTAAGTAGAGGTACGACTGTACTGGGAACTGTAGTTCGTTAAGGGTACTGGAAATTGTAGCCTTGGGAGAAGAAAACTACAGTGGTACCTCGGGTTAAGTACTTAATTTGTTCCGGAGGTCCGTTCTTAACCTGAAACTGTTCTTAACCTGAAGCACCACTTTAGCTAATGGGGCCTCCCGCTGCAGCTGCAGCACCGGAGCACGATTTCTGTTCCCATCCTGAAGCAAAGTTCTTAACCTGAGGTACTATTTCTAGGTTAGCGGAGTCTGTAACCTGAAGCGTATGTAACCCAAGGTACCACTGTACAGTTCCCATTTTGGGGTGGGGGTGGAATTATGCTTTCCACGTGCTCTAAATGAATGGTGTGAGCACAGTCGCCGTGAGATGTGCATGCAGGAGGAAATGCGCAAGCTATGCTTCAGCTCTGTTGTGTGTTGTTTCTGCTTTCTCTCGCATTCCAGGACACACTGAGACACCCACAGTTTGGAGTCTGCAGCAGTCTAGGCCCAGTTCCTCGGCCCTTTCCGTGTCCGAAGGAGTGAGAAAGTTTGTGTTTGCTCAGACTGTGCCTTCCTATTTTACCCTGCTTCCTCCCCTCCTGCCCGGCTGGCTGAGCCGAGCTGTGGTGCTGAGCTCAGCTGGGTGGGCCCCTGTCTGTCTTTGGGTGTCGCTGACTTTCCCTCTGCGAGAGGCTTTTCCATTCCCTCAGTTGCTTCTCCTCCCCTTGCAAGATCTGCTTGTCCTGGCCACGCCAACACCAGCTGCGGCTGCAGGACGGACTGCGAAACCTCAGCTCCTGACAGTCTCCTCCAGCCCCTTTGGCGTCTCCTGAACGTCTCAGCCGGACCACACCTAGGGAAACGACGTCACGTCTGATAAGTGGCTATTAATAGCCAAGACAACAACGCACACCCCACCCTGTGGGCCGGGGTCCTCTTGGGAGGAGCTTCTAGGTGCTACAGAAAGAGGCTGTGCGCACGTTTCTGTTTACTCTGCAGCCAGTGTGCTCCCACTGCTGGTTTGGGAAGTGGTGTATATGAAGTAGAAAGATCTCTGCAAACGTGACAAGAAGTAGGAATCTCTTGCAGACATCTCAGGTGGCAAAACAGGATGAGCTGCCCCTGACAGATGGTTTGCTCTCTGCGACTGCATGGGCACCATCCAATAGGTACTCATTCCATTATTGCAACCCCGTACCCCTGCAGCAGCACATATGTCTGAAAGACCTACATTGGCTCCCAATATGTTTCCGAGCACAATTCAAAGTGTTGGTGCTGACCTTTAAAGCCCTAAACAGCCTTGGCCCAGTATACCTGAAGGAGCGTCTCCACCTCCCTTCACTGAGGTACAGCTCCGAGGGCCTTCTGGTGATTCCCTCACTGTGAGAAGTGAGGTTACAGGGAACCAGACAGAGGGCCTTCTCGGTGGTGGCGCCCGCCCTGTGGAACGCCCTCCCTTCAGATGTGAAGGAAATAAGCAGCTATCTTCTTTTTAAAAGACATCTGAAGGCAACCCTGTTTAGGGAAGTTTTTAATGTTTGATGTTTTATTGTGTTTCTAATATATTCTATTGGGAGTCACCCAGAGTGGCTGGGGAAATCCGGCCAGATGGGCAGGATATTAATAATAATAATAATAATAATAATAATAATAATAATAATGGATAGTTTCACTTGGTGTACTGACAACTGCTACAATACTGACAACTGACACAATTAAGTCCATGTCACTTACATGGCACATTTCATTCCATAGCAAGTCCCACCAAAACCAAACAGTTATCAACAACCTTCTTCTACAAGAGCCCATCCAGAGATTGCTTTCATTATCCAGGTTCTCCTCTTGCAGTGAGGTTTTCATCCAGGGCCACCACCATCTGAAATTACCGTAGGTCAGTGGCAAATGGAGACGGGGCCTTTTCAGTCACGGCACCCTGTTTGCTAAATGCACTCCCTAAGGTGGCTTGCTGGCTTCCACAGCATTACTTCATTGGCAGCAGACAAAGACAATTCTATTTCCCAAGGCATTCCCGAATGGAAAGCTGACTTCTACTGAACCGGACCTCTGAACTATCTAACACTGTATTGTCCACACTGACTGGTAGCAGCAATCTGGTGTTCCAGTGAGCCTTTTTAAGTTCTACCTGGAGATGCCAGGGACTGAATCTGGGACCTTCAGCTTGCTTGACCGCTGGACCACAGCTCATTCTGGATATGAATTGGCCCGCATAGGTTTTATCAATGCCTTTTTCCCCTTGGGGTACGCAGGGGTACACATACCCCTAAACATTTTGTGAATCTAAGTGTGGCCTCATTGAGGGGCAGTATTTCAATATGAGTAGGAAAATGAGAGTACCCCTAAACATTTTTTTTAGAAAAAAAAAAGCACTGGGTTTTATCCACTGGGCTGAATTTTGCAATGTTGAATTGTTGCAGCCGTTCTGCTTTACGCTCATTTCAGCTGTGATCTCACGTTGACGTTTTTACACTTCTGTGGTTTGCCGCCCCAGTAATATGTGCGTTTTAATTTGAAGTATCTGCCAGAGGAGGCCACTGAACCTTCCCCTTCCCCACCCCCCTGAAATCTGAAAATAGCGTCCTACGATCAGGACTCGTTCCTTCTCCCTTTTGACGCTCCGATTCCTTCAGGGCGTGAGTCATGCCATCATCTGTGCCCAAGATGACAGCCCCAACGTACTGCGGAGGGCTAAGACCTAAACTCAGTTCCGTCGAAAGCTTGTCCTCCCTGCAGATTCATCTGTCAAGTGAGCGGATCATTTCCTGTACATGATAGCATCTCCGCTTCCAAGACCTGACTCAGCGCCTGCCCAGATCCCTCCAGCCAGATGTTTCATAGCAACTGAAGGCAAAGTTCCCAGAGACCAGGGTGGACCAGGGGGTAGACTGCAACGTCATGGGCTCTGTCTACTTCTTGAAGTCTGAGGGGCTGAGTAAGCTGCCCAGCTCAGCAAAGTAGCCATAGCTTACCCCCACCCTTTCAAAAAACAACCACCCCTCAATGGTGAATAATTCCCACCTCATAAGACAGGCTGGCGAAGAGGGGGAAGGGAAGTGAGGTAGGATTCAGAGACATGGACTCAGGGGAGAGGAAATACCATAGCCAAACAGGAATTTTGCTCACTGAGTACCACCCTTCTAGCCTCTGGGGTGCTTTTCGGTCACTACCCTTTGCCAACTCAAATCAGAAAAGTTTGGATTCGAGGGCGCTGGAGAGAAAACCAAGTCTCCACATGGCAAACCAAGGTGATGGACTATGCCAAAATGGCAATGCCGACTGGAAAACTCAGGAACAAAGAGGACAAAAACTTTACAAAAGAATGGGAAAAATTCACCGGTATAAGTTATTTAAGAGACCACTATAAGCAGATGGAAACATTGGCAGGATTTTGATTTCACTTGTAGTGTAGCAATTGCCATGGAAAATATAGACTGATATAATAGAGTTGGGAAGAAGATGCAGTTTTTAATGTTTAAATGAGACTCCAGTAGTTGTACGAACAAATCGGCTCCCGAACGATCAAAAACCGGAAGTGACTGCTCTGGTTTCCGAATGTTATTTTGGAAGCCGAACGTCCGGCAGGGCTTCCGCGGCTTCCGATTGGCTGCGGGAGCTTCCTGCAGCCAATCAGAAGCCGTGCTTTGGTTTCCAAATGTTTCAGAAGTTGAATGGACTTCCGGAACGGATTCTGTTCAATTTCCGAGGTATAACTGTATATGGATATGTATTCATATTTTTATAACTTTGTATTGTAAAAATCAAATAAAAATGATTTCAAAAAAGAAAAAAAGAAAGCCGAGTCTGCACGCCCACCACACGTTTAGAGGGTTTTCTCAGTTCTGGGAACTGTTGTTTGTGTTGTGTACTGGGAATTGTAGCTCTGTGAGGGGTAAACTGCAGTTCTCAAGATTATTTGCTTTAACTGTATGGTGTGTATGCAGTCCAGGAACATCTGGCAGGCTGCAGGTTCTTCCTCGCTGGATTAAGGAGATCAAGCAGGACACTCCACTCTCCCTCACGTTTCCAGGCGTTTTCTTTTGCCTCAGTGATTTCCCCATGACAGTTTAGGATGCTTGCTCCGATTCAGTAGGAAAAGCAGGGTTTCACAGGAAAACCACAGGCAAGGAGTGGCGTGAAGCCCTAAGACATGGCACTTTACAGTGCAAACCTGTGCTTAGAAACATGGCACAAAATGAAATCTGGATGAGCCCTCGATGTTCCGTATCTCAGCCATCATTGGGCTGGTGCTTGGATTTTTGAACCTTTGGGGATTGCTTTTTCTAAAAAAAGTTATTTGCACTTTTGCAAACCTCGGAGTTCCCCTGAATATACAGGCATCTCCCTCTTGTCCCTTCACGGTCCCGTCTGGGCTGCAATCCTGTCAGCCTTCACTTGCCTTTGCTCCAAATTCCTCCTGCTCCTTCGCTGCCAGAGTGGCTTGTGCGAGATGTGAGTCAGCAAAGGCATGAGGGGAAGCAGACAGAAGTCTTGTGAACTGTTGCAACAGCTCAGGGCCAGAGCAGGCCTTTGGCAAACCGTGGGCTCAGCTCTCCCCCACCAAAGGCTTAGCGTTGGGGCCTCAGCACTGACTCAGTTTGCGATAGTACAGCTTCAGGAATGGCGCACCATTGGGGCGGGCAGTGAGGGGGGAAAGGCATGGCAAATAAGCAACATGGCATGGGGAATTTTCGGAACTGAAATAAAGTGAGCAAGTTGGAGATTTCAGTCTCCTGGTAAAGCTGGGAATGTTCTCTGCCTGGAACCCTGCTGCCAGTCATTGTGGTCAATAACTGAACTAGATGGGCCAAAGGGCCGATTCAGTATTAATATTTTATTATTTATACCCCGCCCATCTGGCTGGGTTTCCCCAGCCACTCTGGGCGGCTTCCAACAAAATATTAAAAGCACAATAAAACATCAGACATTAAATACTTCCCTAAACAGGGCTGCCTTCAGATGTGTTCAAAAAGTCAGATACAGTCGACCCTCTGGATACAAACTTAATTTGTCCCAGGGGTCCGTACTTACCCTGAAAAGTCCATATCTGGAGGCGCTGTTTTTGTACATGCACGCGCAGCGAAACCCGGAAGCATACACTTCCGGGTTTGCCGCGTTCGTAACTCGAAATTACGTTACCTGAAGGTAACATAACCCGAGGTACCACTGTAGTTGTTTATTTCCTTGACATCTGATGGGAGGGCGTTCCACAGGGCGGGTGCCACTACCAAGAAGGCCCTCTGGCTGGTTTCCTCTAAGCTCACTTCTTGCAGTGAGGGAACCACCAGAAGGCCCTCAGAGCTGGACCTCAGTGTCCAGGCTGAACAATGGGGGTGGAGACGGTCCTTCAGGTATACTGGGCCAAGGCTGTTTAGGGCTTTAAAGGTCAGCACCAGCACTTTGAAATGTGCTCGGAAATGTACTGGGAGCCAATGTAGGCCTTTCAGGACCGGTGTTATATGGTCTCGACAGCCACTCCCAGTCACTAGTCTAGCTGCCACATTCTGGATTAATTGTAGTCACCTTCAAAGGTAGCTCCACGTAGAGTGCGTTACAGTAGTCCAAGCAGAAGATAACTAGAGCATGCACCACTCTGGCGAGACAGTCCATGGGGAGGTACGGTCTCAGCCTGCATACAAGATGGAGCTGGTAGACAGCCTACCTGGACACAGAATTGACCTGCACCTCCATGGTCCTTCAGGGGCACAGTTACCCCATTCAGGACCAGGAAGTCCTCCATACGCACCTGCCCCTTGTTCCCCCAAAACCATACTTCTGTCTTGTCAGAATTCAACCTCAATCTGTTAACTGCCATCCATCCTCCAACTGCCTCACATGTCAGCTCCTTATTTTCCAAAGGATGCTGCCTTATGGCAGGTCAGAATATTTGCCTTATCTTCTTCTTTGCTCTGTCTAGCAGCAAACGTAACAAAGACTCTTCACAGAGAGGGGGGGAAAAGACCCAGAAAGCTATCTAGGAAGATTCATGTTGATACCGGGAAAGATCCTAGAACACATAATTAAACAGTTGGTCTGTGAGGACTTAGAAAAGGAAGCTTAAAAAAGGGCACTATGGTTACAGAAACAAGTAATGCCAGACGAACCTCATTTCTTTATTTTTGCTAGCGTTAAAAGGTTGGTGGATCAGAGGAAGGCTATGGATGTAGTGTATCTTGATTTCAGTAGGGCTTTCAATAACGCTCCCCATGACATTCTTGTGGTGAAGCTGGTAAATTGTGGGCTGGACTGACTGAACCCAAAGAGTGCTCATTAATGGTTCCTCATCATCCTGGGGAAAAGTGACAAGTGGGGTGCCGTGGGGTTCTGTCCTGGGCCCGTTCCACAGCTTTATAGATGACTTGGATGCAGGAACCGAGGGGATGCTCATCAGATTTGCAGATGACACCAAATTGGGAGGGGTAGCTAATTGTGCAGAAGACAGAACCGGGATCCAAAATGACCTAAACAGATTGGCGAACTGGGCCCAAACTAACAGAATGAAGATCAATAGGGACAGATGTAAGGTTCTTAACTTAGGCAGGAATAACCAGCTGCACAAATATAAGATGGGGGACATCTGGTTTGCCAGCAGTGCATGTGAAAAGGCTCTAGGAGTCTTGGTAGACCACAAGCTAAACATGAGTCATAGTGTTTTTTGCAGCAGCAAAAAAAAAAAAGAAAAAAAAAAGAGCTATTGCTCTTCTAGGCTGTACAAGGAAAAGTGTAGTGTCCTAGTCAAGGGGAGTAATAGTCCCACTCTATTCTGCCTTGTTCAGACCACACCTGGGGTACTATATCCAATTCTGGGTGACACAATTTAAGAAGGATGTTGACAAGGTGGAATGTGTGTAGAGGAGGGCAACCAAGATGATCAAGGGTCAGGAAACCAAGCCTTATGAGGAATGGTTGAGGGAGTTTGGTATGTTTAGCTTGGAAGAGAGGAGACTAAGAGGAGATATGATAGCCATCTTCAGATATCTCAAAGTCTGTTACATGCCACATGGAGCAAGCTTGTTTTCTCCAGCTCCAGAAGCTAGGACCTGAACCAGTGATGGTACGAGCTGTTCAACAGAGGAACAGACGCTCTCAGGTGGTGAACTCTCCTTCCTTGGAGGTTTTTAAGCAGAGGTTGGATGAGCTGAGATTTCTGCATTGCAGGGGATTGGGCTAGATGATCCTTGGTGATCCCTTCCATCGCTACAAATCTATGAATCCTTTCCAACCAACTGCTACCTAATACTATAAACTGGAGATTGGACCTGGGATAAGAAGCCTTGCAGCAATCACCTTTTTTTTGTTATTGGTGTATTTATGCATATCAGGTACTAGAGCTCTTGAACAAATTAGCAAATAAAATTAATACAATTATTGTTGTTCATTTCAGTTTTGAGCTGCAGGAGTGGCCAAGCTACAAACCATCAAGTCTTTGTTTTCAGTCTTCCTTTTGCCACAAACTCACCAGGTGGTCTTAAGGAGGACAACCTCTCTTGGCTTTAGATCCAGTCCCACTCATCTACAATAAGAAGATAAACAAGGAACCGGTGGGTGATGTTGGGACTCCAGCTCCCATCAGCCTCAGCCAACGTGGCCCATAGCCAGGGATGATGGGAATTGTAGTCTAACAACATCTGTAGGTCAACAGGTTCTTCAAGAAGACAAGAACTTTGAAAAAGATTGGGGGAAGTTTATAATTTACCTATGAGACCACTGCAAGCAGGTTAAAACATTAACAGAATTTTAACCACACTTGAAAGTAACGGAAAGTATGGATATTTTAGAAGGATAAAAGTTTGGATAAATATTGATATGCAGTTGTAAATATTAACATTAGGACCCTTGAAAGGGATGGGGGGAAGAGATTCAGAGCAATTTTGATATTTGGATTTTGAACTAATGTTTGTAATATGTTTATATTTTTCATATATATATATATATATATATATATATATATATATATATATATAAACAAAAAACCCAGGTTATTCACTGCTGCTGTAAAGATCACAAGGCAACTGCATGCTAAGTGCTTTGAACCTCTGAAAGTACTATAAAACTGCTAAGTACTGTTTTTATTTGATAGCAAAGTTTCCACCTTCCCTCCAAAAGTGAAATTAACGCAAGCACACCAAGGAAAAGTTTTCCAAAAAAATATGTTTTATTTTTTAATACCATTTATAAAAAATAACATTTTTTAAAAAAATCCTCATTATTCAATTTTCTTTCTTTTTTTAAAAAGACATCAACAACCATTAAATAGCCCTTATTATTAAAATACAGCAAATAAATAATATCACGCTCCTTCATTTTCCTGTAGAAAGGAGCTCCCCAAACTCCAATGGTCAACATTACAATTTAAAAAACAGTAACAGAGAGGTGATTAAGGGCGACTTTGACCCTCCCCTCTCAGCCACAATGCCAATTTCCTTTCCAGGTGAAAGAAACAAAAACAAACAAAGCAAAAACCAAGACAGAAGCTTCCAGCTTCTGTCCCACAACTGTAAACTGTGTTTCTTCTGTAACCATCAAGTGTTCAACAAGTCAAGATAAGACATAGCACTAAGGGATTTCTTTTTCTTGCAGGAAAAAGAGAGGGAAGAGAATCCTTTTATGTCATGCAGGATTCATGTGTGTCAAGGTCTGGTCTCCAGTTCCATCAAAAGGAGGTTACCCACCTCCCTCTTTCCCCAGTCAGATCCAACCTGTTGCATGCGTCAACTGAACAGCAACCATTGGCCAACCTTGTCTCTCTGCTCAGTGGCTGCAGCACTCAAGACTTGGATCTGCAGTGGCATTTCAGTGCAATGAGATTGGTTCCTGTGCGTCAGGTGTCCCTGTGGGGTTTCACATCACCCAGCTGACCCACCCCAGAGATGGCTGCATTTCAAGAAGGAGGAGAAGGCAAACATTTGGCTTTTTTTGGAACGTGAAAAATCTTGAACACTATATAAATAAACTGAGGTCAGAAACATCTCCCAGGACCTAGACCGTTAGCAGCCAAAGAGGGAGAGAAGAGGAGGCTAGGAGATCCTCACGTCTTGTTGGGTAAAAGATCTCCTCCCTGAGATTCAGGCAACCCCGGGACTCTTAGTCCTAGAAGAGAACCCAAGGAGTGGGCACACCCACTCTGCTGACAGACCACATGATGGAGTGGAAACTCACAGGACACTGAACTCATCATTTCTTAGCCAGGAGTGGCTCCTACGAGATCACTCTTCACTCCTAGACCTTGGGTGAGCACCCAAGCCCTCACTGGTCCGAGATTCTGTCTTACAGTCAGGTTTCAGAACCCCCCCCAGGCCTTTCACACCTGAACACTATAGAAATCCACCCGTTTCCGGCAGCATCTCCGCACCCACAGCCAATAAAGCATGATCATGAACGTCCAGTAGCCGACATAGATGGCTGAGCCAATGAGCAGGTACCAGATCTCGGTCTGCTTGGCCTCGGTTGTCCAGTCAGCCAGGGCCTCCTGGTAGATGGTGTAGACCAGGCCTCCCAAGAGCAGCAGGCCCCAGATGGAGACAGGCAGCAGAGGCATATAGTTCCCCACCATCTTCTTCCTGCCCGAGGTGCCCCAGCTGCTCTTGTTCATCGTGATGATGGCGAAGTACTTGGCTGGCAGCAAGCCGCCCATGTAGAGCACGGCGTAGAGAGACATGAAGATCATGATGAAGTTCTTCCTCAGCCAGCAGGCGTAAAGGGCCTTCACGCAAGCCACTAGCTGGACGCAGAGCAGCACCCACAGGATGTCCCACAAGTTCCCCCCGTAGAAGAGCCGCAGGACGGTGGCCGTGACAAAGAAGGGGAAGATCCCGGCCACCACCGACTCGTAGGTCATCCACAGGTGGTGACGGTGCCACCAGAGGGCGTTGTAGAGCCACTCGCGGAAGTAGGACTTGGTCCAGCGAGTCTGCTGCGCCAGCCATCTCAGAAACACGGACGGTGTCTCCGAGTAGCAGCGGGAGCGAGCAGTGTACCTGGTACACAAAGGAGAAATTAAGAATATAATATGGTCTTCATTCAATTTCGTCTGGAACAGGAATGGGGAACCTGCAGCCCTCCAGATGTTACTGAGCTACAACCAGTGGTATACCACGGGGGGCACAGGGCCGGTTGCCCCAGGTGCAAAATGGTTAGGGGCACAAAATTTCAGTGCCCGGTTCCATCTCTGGGCTCTGTTGAAAACGGCTTCTCCGTATGAACCAGGAAGTGACCTCTCCAGACAACGGAATGACTCTATTTTTCTTAACTCTGCAACTGCGCATGCCTATTCTGTCCGTTTCCATCCCCCCTGTTCTGCGTAGTCCCGGGCACTGGCAACCCACACTATGCCACTGACTACAACTCCCATTATCCTTGACCAGCGGCCGTGCTGCTTTGGGGCTCATGGGAGCTGGAGCAACAAGATGCGGTCTCCTTGCACTTTTCCCATCTTCTTGCCATTTTTCATTCTGCATCACCCTTGCTCCAGAAAACCCAAGTATCCACATGTTCTTACTTGGTGGCATAGCCGATGCTCAGCATCCGGTTGGTGAGGTGCCGGTCGTCTCCAAAGGTGCAGTGGGTACCCAGGAACTTCTGATTGTACCAGGACTCTAGAAACTGCTGCAGAAGGTCATTCCGATACAGGCCTATAGTGGGGGACAAAACAGGTGAGATACAAACGTAAGGTAAAATACCCTTGAATAGTTAAGTCCAGCAAAATTTGACTATGAGGTGCGGCACTTATCTCCATTTTCAGGTCGAGGGAGCTGGCGTTTGTGCACAGACAGCTTTTCCGGGTCATGTGGCCAGCATGACTAAACTGCTCGTGGCACAACGGCACTCCTTGTTGAGTGCCAGGGCGCACAGAAACATCGCTTAACTTCCCGCCGCAGCAGTACCTATTTATCTACTTGCACTGGTATGTGCTTGAACTGCTAGGTTGGCAGGAGCTGGGACAGAGCAACAGGAGCTCACCCTGTCGTACGGATTCAAACCGCCGACTTTCTGATCAGCAAGCACAAGAGGCTCACTGGTTTAGACCACGGTGCCGCCCGCGTCCCTGATACAAATACAGTCATACCTCGGGTTAAAGACGCTTCAGGTTAAATCTTTTTAGGTTGTGTCCCACAGTGACCCGGAAGTACCAGAAAGGGTTACTTCCGGGTTTCGCCACTCAAAATAACGTCACGCACATGCACAGAAGCAGTGAATCGTGACCCACGCATGCGCAGATGCGCGTTGCGTTCTGCTCAGGTTGTGAATGGGGCTCCGGAATGGATCCCGTTCGCAACCAGAGGTACCACTGTATACAACAGGCTGGTAAAACATAACAAGCTTTCTGATCAAACGAATAAACTGCTTCCTGTTGAAAGTAAGGAGGCGGAACCAACGCACAGGGGAAGTCTTACCCAGGGGGCCACTGATACAAGAAACACAGTCAAAGTAAGACTGGCAGGCGCGCTCGATGTTGAAGGCCATCCAGTATCGCAAGCTGCTCATGAAGCTGATATAGGAGTCGGAGAGGTTGAGGATCCGCACATCCCCGCCGACAGCCCCGTAGCGTTCGTTCGACTCCAGCACCTTCACCAGTTCCAGGGTTGCATCTGGGGCCAGCTTGGTGTCCGAATCGCAAACCTGGGAGAGGCCATGAGATGGAGATTGAGAAGGGACACCCCTGGAATTTGCCAGAGAGATCCAAGTTGCCAGAAGCTCGATTTACAGAACACAGGGAAAGTTAGCCAGGGCACTTTCACTTTCCAAGGCTGATTCACACACCTGCACAGTCGTCACTGGAGAATTGTGACACCGAGCGATGACTAAGCTTGCGGTGAAATGCCCCAGCTTTGACACTTTCATAGCTTGCTCAACGCCACAATCCTTTCCAGTGTGCAACTGCTAAGTGCACAATAATTAAGTAACGCACATGCATGTGTGAAGTGTCCCAGGGTCTGTGGCAAAACCGGAGAATGTATGAAAAGCAACATTCGTGTCTGTGACAAGTGTGATGCAATGGGGGAGAGCACAGAGTGTGTGCAGGGGAAGAGCCCAGCTCAGACGCTGTCTCGGTTTATGTGATTAATTGACTGGCTTGAGGCAAATCAGTCTTTGCTTGCCTTGTCTGTAAAACGGGTGAAATTAATGCAAGGATAAGAACAGGAAAAAAAGTTATAAAGCATTTTGTACACCCCCAAAGTTAGAAATGATACTTCTTTGGCTAATGAGTGATGTACAAATGAGGGAGAATGAATGGCTCATATTGCAGAACATACAGTGGATCAATAGTTTGGTTGAAGATGGCTGGGAAGCAAGGAGTGGAGGGGAAGCTTATGAAAACTAATTTGTAAAGCACAGTTAATGATATGGATGCAATAATCTGTTACATTGAAAGAGAGATAGAAATTTGGGTTATATGGTTAGCCAGGTAAGAAGCTGATGGAGATACAGGTGGGACCTTGAGAGTAGGGCATGATGGGTAGAGGTCAAAGGGCAAAACTTCACCATCTTGACGAGTTTTGCTCCTCATTACAACCCGGGGAAGCAGCTTAGGTTTTGCAAAGTAAGCAATGAGCTACACATTTAATAAGGCTTAATAAGGATAATTATCATGTTGAACATTTTCCTCTTTCAATAATACTTCTAAGTGGCAATCCCTCTTGGCATCTGTATTGGAGTTGAAATCATTTCTATATATGCAATTGTTTTAACTGCATTTTTACAGGCAGTTTTTAAAATATACATTTTTATTGTATTATGTACTTGCTCTGAGACGCTAAAGAAGAAGCGATGCGTAAACGAAATTAGATAAACAGATTCATGTGGATTGCAGACGCTTCCCCCTCCCCCTTGGTGAAGAATTGGGGTTTCCTTGGGACAAGGTTTCGATCTCTCCCGCCCCCACCCCCAGAGTATATACATGAAAGGTCAGCAACTGGAAACCCCAGGACAAAGCTACCCTGCAGACAGGTGCCATCTGGTCCACTCCTTGCCAGCCTGTGAGGCAAAGAGCAACATCTGGATTTGGTGGGATTTGGCAGGAGGCAATTTTGGAAACAAAGGTGGGGCAGGGGCAGAGACTTTGGCTTGCTGCTCCTCTTCTGCTTTGTCAGTCTGGCACTCCAGCAAAATTAGTTGGTGACCAGGGATGCCTCCAGAATTTAGGGCAGCGTGTCACCCTTCAGAATAAGCTCGAAGGGGTCAAATTAGATATTAAAGCCCAGAGGTAGCAGGAGAGGAGATACCGTATTTTTCGCCCTATAGGACACACTTTTCCCCCTCCAAAAATGAAGGGGAAATGTGTGTGCGTCCTATGGGGTGAATGCAGGCTTTCGCTGAAGCCTGGAGAGCGAGAGACGTCGGTGTGCACCAACCCCTCTCGCTCTCCAGGCTTTGCGCAGCTCTCCGCAAGCCGTGGGAGCCTGGCGCTGCCCAGCTGCCTGTTCTGGGGGCTGGGGTCGGGGGAAACTCGGGCTTCCCCTGCCCCAGCCCCGCGCCGGGGGGGGGGGAATATATATATTTTACTTTATTTCCCCCCCAAAAAACTAGGTGCATCCTATGGGCCGGTGCGTCCTATAGGGCGAAAAATACGGTAGTTCATAGGTAGCATGACTAGGCAAAACCAAGAAAAATAAATTCTGTACCCAGATAAGCTGGACTGTGGAAATTAAGCAAATTTCCAGATTTTTCCGTATTTTGCACAATCGATTCTGCTTCCCATAGTAAAGTGTTAGGGGCCGCTCCCTTTGACTCGCAGAAGCACGCTCTCTTCAGGCACTGACTCGCACACTTCTAAAAGGTCAATCTTAACAAGCCACAAGGGTCTGGCTAGCAACTGAGCATTTGTTTTTAAATAAACCAAGTTCGTAGCTCTTATGGCATAAGTCAATAACTGGAGAAGAAGACGACTCAGTGGGATTTGTGTGGGTCAGGAAACAGAGGTTTCGGTGCCTCGCCTTGCCTCATCCCATCCCTGTCTCAGAATGCTGAACCCTGCAACCAATGCCATATTTTGGTATTTTTCTGAGCTTCTGCAGAAATCACAGAATGCACTTAAGTATACACTTCAGCGGTTGTCAAGGTCTATACTGAGGAACCACAAGCTTCCTTGTAAGCTGACCAGGAGCGCCTTAATGAGGTCAGCAATGGAAGACGCATTTGCCCATAATTGCTGATCTTCCAATGTGCAGCCAGAGAAGAATGGAGAGCATATTGCTGAATTGCAGAGCTGGAAGGGACCCCAGGGGTCATCTAGTCCAACCCCAGGATTCTCAGCTAAAGCAACCCTGACCGTCCAACCTCTGCTCAAAAGCAAACGCTGAGGCACGACACATGGCTAGCATACAGGGCAGGGCTGTTCAAGAGGTGGAATGAGACAACCGTTTCAGGCAGCAGGCACAGGAGACGGGCAAACTCAAGCACCCCTTCCCTTTCCCTCTTAAGGCCATTTGCCCTGCCACTTCTGCTGCTAGTGTTAGGTTTCTGTGTGTTGCCACTGTGCAGTTCTTGGAGTCACAAGACTCTGTTTTGCATTCCAGAGACATTCCAGACTGTTGGAAGTCTCACGGAAGACGGATGTGACATTACTGGTTTCCTGTTCCTTTTTTGTTCAGCTGCTCTCTGCTTTCACAGACAGAGCATGTACATTTCTTTTCTGTCTGCGTAGTTAGAAATAAAACACTCTTTGCAATGTAGGTCATACTATCTCGGCTACTTCCCTGTGTGCTGGATACTCTGCGTAATGGGGGAACATGCTTGGAGCCTCATCAAAGGCTCAGGTCGTTAATCACGTCAGAGGACTCAACCGGAAGAGTCGCTCGGTCGAACGCAAGTCCTACAGCTAGCACCTTACTCATGTGGCAAGGATCTCTGCCTTTCCCACCATCTCCTCCCTACTTTCTGCTTTAATTCCCCTTTGAAGTTCAACAGCCTTTCTCTGCTGCGGGAAATCTTGGCCCAGTCCCTATCTCTCAGCCTGACTGGGGTTGTGCCTGGAGGACATTGCGGGATGGGATAAAACAAACGAGGAAGCGAGACAACCGGATAGGAGCCATTTACCTGGACGTAGTCCACCGAGTTGCCCAGGGCCTTGAAAGCTGTGTACATGACTTCCCTCTTCCCTCCCCATTTCTGCATGATGCAGACACATCTCTTGGTCCGGATCAGCTCTTCTACGGCCAGCTGTCCGAGGTCGTCCATATCTATTTCACTGTAGACAGGCGGCTCATCTCCGGCTTGGTAGCCGCTGTCCCCTTCGTCTACATCCAACAGAGGCTGGTGGTGGTAGTTGTTCTCCCAGACAAACGTCCCCACGTCTTCCCCAGCAAAGACCTCTTGGAACATGTCCATCATGTACCGGTCGTCAGGGCTGTTGCCATCGATCACCATGATGACCCGGAGCTTCTCTGGAGGGTACAAAGTCGCCTTAACAGACTCGAGGCACTCGCGGAGGTAAGCCGGGTCCTCCTGGTAAGCGGAGATGGTGAGAGCCACCGTCTTGGTGTAGCTGCAAGTCAAAGAGTCCCTCTTCATCCTCTTGTGCTCCAGGAAGGCAAAGAAGCTCTGGATGATGAGGTGGGCCGTGAGGAAGGCCCCGTAGAGGCCAAATGCCATAATGTGGTACCGGTCGGAAGCCAGCTGGTTCCCCGAAATGTAGGCCCATGCCAATATGGACAGTATGAGCAGCGCAAAGCCGATGGTGACGATCCGGCGTCCGATAGAGACAACGCCCTTTGGCAGTATGGTGACATCCATCCCTGGAAGGAATAGTCAAGGTAGTGAGTGAGCTGGATTGTTCTCAGGAGAATTTATTGTCGATGGAATGGGGCCACCCCACAGCGTAAGTGCTCTCTGGGCAGCACACAAAACAAACACAACAATTACAATGCAAAACAAACTATTAAAACCCCATTAAGCATGCAGATGGTATTTACTGTATTTTTTGCTCTATAAGACTCACTTTTTCCCTCCTAAAAAGTAAGGGGAAATGTGTGTGCGTCTTATGGAGCGAATGCAGGCTGTGCAGCTATCACAGAAGCCAGAACAGCAAGAGGGATTGCTGCTTTCACTGTGCAGCGATCCCTCTTGCTGTTCTGGCTTTTGAGATTCAGAATATTTTTTTTCTTGTTTTCCTCCTCCAAAAACTAGGTGCGTCTTGTGGTCTGGTGCATCTTATAGAGCGAAAAATACGGTATTTAACATTTATCCACAGGTCAAGAATACACACGGCACTATTCAGAGGCAGTGGGGAAACAAGATGGCTGAAAGACTCTGGGAGCAGGGAGGGCAGATTTGTGCCACCTGGACCCCTGCTCCCAACAGCCCACAGCGGCTTCATGCCAACAGACAAGAGTGCAGAAATGTTGTGGGCAGGAGAACAGGAGGTGAGTACTATGGCAAGTTGCGACTCACTGGACTTTTCTTCCCCACATCAACAACTTGTAGCATGGGGATTGTACCCGCCGGCATCTGGGCAGGAGGTATAAAAGCTGGGACCCACTGCAGATGGCAGAAGGCTGCTAAGTGCACCACCCAGGTACAGTAATCTCAAAGGGGCAATTAAAAAAAAAACCGTCTCCCCATTTGGGTTTACACCCTGAGGAATGGGAACACCCAGCTCTGGACAAATTTAATAAAGACTGCTGTGGGGCTGGTTCTAGAGTGAGAGGTGAAATGGTCAAGGCGCTTTAGTCCCTTGTTGTTTCCCATGATTAACAAAGCCAGAATAAATTATGTGCAAAACTTAGGATTCCCCCCAGTTTGCACAGTTTACAAAAGTCACATTGTTCAGCTTCTTAGCGGCAGAATCTGGATTTCCTGGGTGCATTAAAAATAAATAAATTTCAGCTTTCAATGCACACGGCTCTGGTGTTTACTGTTGGTCCGTAAGAGATATAGAAAATGGCCTCACCTGCGTATCTCAAAGGGTGAAAGATTTATGGGCAAAGGAACAACCTCTCTATGGGCTCAGAGCAGTGTCCGATTTAAAGAGGAATGCCAGCTCCAAGGATCATTCTGAGATGCTCACTAGTAACCAGTGCAGAAGCACAAGAAGGGGCATAAAATCTCTTAGAATGGCAATGGCGCCCACCTGAGAAGTGCTGGAACTGAGTTCCTATGAGTTCCCCCTGAAAAAAAAAGCCCTGGTGCTTAGACTTTAAAGGCTGTGGTTTCTTGCAAGTCTAGGCACAGACTACAGTGGTACCTCGGGTTACATACGCTTCAGGTTACATACGCTTCAGGTTACAGACTCCGCTAACCCAGAAATAGTGCTTCAGGTTAAGAACTTTGCTTCAGGGTAAGAACAGAAATCATGCTCCAGCGACATGGCGGCAGCAGGAGGCCCCATTGGCTAAAGTGGTGCTTCAGGTTAAGAACAGACCTCCGGAACGAATTAAGTACTTAACCCGAGGTACCACTGTACTACCATAGACGATGCTGTCTCTTTCTCCCTAGCCAAAATCTGTCATCTTGAACCTTTGGGGTGTGTTCACCACCTACAGGCAAGAATGATGTACTGCACCAGAGACCCAGAGTTAATATACCTGCCGAGTTATCCCATCTTTCACATATGGGTGGACCCAACCAGAGGCTGAGCCATGATTTGCATTAAAGCCAACAATGGAACAGGGCTCCTGGCTAGCCTGCAACAACCCCCCACCCCCCAAGAAGAGGGCGATAGCCAATCTGTTTGGAGATTGCTGGTCCCACTATTAAATGTTTACACAAGTTTCTCTCCAGGTTCCTCCACTCCAAACTAACCTCCTGGCAGGGGCTCAGGCTAACTCTATAAAAAATTATTAATAGAGCCAAGGAAGAGGCGTTTTCAAAAAGATTACAGCAAATGACACCAACGGGTCATTGAATAAATAAATGACAAAGTGCTTGACACAGTACATACCATTTGCACACCCCACTTAGCAAATGGAACAGAAATCCTGTTGTTGTTTCCCCCCTTGCTTGCCCCTTCCTGCAACAGCACATGAAAATCTCCTTCCTCCTATTTTAACCGCAAATATCAAGTGAAATCCTGCACATACTTACTTAAAGACAAGTCTCACCGAACTCAAGTGTGTAGACATGAATAAGATTGCACTGTCAAACCCAAAATTCCTGGCCTCTCAGAGCCACTGGTAAAATCTAGGGCTTATCCACACCAGACCAAAATGTGGACCCCAGCCCAGTTTTGTCCCAGAAACTTTCCCCCTTTAAATGAGGAGTTTTTGGTCCTTGCCATTTTGGACTTTCCCATGACAAACACACACACACACACACACACACACACTTAAAGGGAGAAAAGTCCAGGACAGCACTGGGATGACAGCCTGCGGACACCCCCACATCAGTGAAGAAAACCCCCATTTTGCTCCACAAGCCTTTAGGGAGCCCTCTAGCTCATGGGTAGGCAAACTAAGGCCCAGGGCTAGATTCGGCCCAATCGCCTTCTAAATCTGGCCCATGGATGGTCCTGGAATCAGCATGTTTTTACATGAATAGAATGTATCCTTTTATTTAAAATGCATCTCTGGGTTATTTGTGGGGCCTGTCTGGTGTTTTTACAGGAGTAGAATGTGTGCTTTTATTTAAAATGCATCTCTGGGTTATTTTTGGGGAATAGGAATTCGTTCATTTCCCCCCCTCCCCCAATATAGTCTGGCCCCCCACAAGGAGGGACAGTGGACCGGCTCCCTGCTGATAAAGTTTGCTGACCCCTGCTCTAGCTTATGCATTTCTCTGCAAACCATTGAACAGCAAACCCCACACTCTAACCACTATGCACCACTACTCCAATCTTTTCTGCTGCTAGAGCAACCCGAAGCAACATTTGGAACTGGCCTTCCAAAAAGCCTGGTCCTGCACTCCCTCGGTGGTGAACACACACAACCATCGGCGACCCCAAACACGCAGCTTACGTGAGCCCAGATGATCATACGCGTACAGACATACCAGGAAGCTAAATAAAGAGTTGCCCCTGTGGCTTGATAGAACTAGGGTTGGCCCCAGACATTTGGGCGCCGGAGGCGAATCAGAAATTGATGCCTTTCCCCGTTGCAGTTTGAGAGGGGTGCTGTTTTTATATGCAGCCAAGGCTCCTCACACCCCATGGTCTTGATGCGGATCCTTGCTGTCCCCTTCTTCTCGATGCTGATCTTCACTTGGGAAATATTGGAAATCTCTCCCCCATGCCCATTTTCAATCCCCCTTTCTTTTCAACGCTGATCCTCACTGTCCCCTAACTTCCGACACTGATCTTATTTATTTTTATTTTATTTATTAAATTAATTTACCGCCCTTCACCAAAAGATCTTGGGGTGGTTCCCAGAATAAAATACAAGAGAATTAAACCAAACCAGCAAAACAATACCTTTCCCCCTTCCCACAGACACATTTTAAAGGCTGTAGAATATTACTCAGCTAGTTGAACAGGAACCGTTTCGCCTGGAGCCTTAAAAAAATATACAATGAAGGTGCCAGGCGAACCTCCCTGGGGAGAGCATTCAACAAATGGGGAGCCACTACAGAAAAGGCCCCTTCTTGTGTTTGCCACCCTCCAAACCTCATGTGGAGGAGGCATACAAAGAAGGGCCTCAGATGATGAACACAGAGTCCGGGACGGTTTATATGGGGAGAGGCAGTCTTCACCCTTTTCGCATTGCTGCATTGGAGACCTAGTGATGAAAGAGGCGGCTGACGGGTTTGAGCTTCTTTTCCATCAGCCTCCTCTCTTGCTGCTGTGCCAGAGGGGAGCAGGCAGCAGTGGGCACTGGCACCACTTTTGCCTCCAATAAAATCCCTTCCCAAAAACATTCCCCAAACCGTTTGACCACAGGCAGTGGCACATGTATGTATACCTGAAGGAGCGTCTCCACCTTCATCATTCTGCCCAGACACTGAGGTCCAGCGCTGAGGGCCTTCTGGCGGTTCCCTCACTGCGAGAAGCCAAGTTACAGGGAACCAGGTAGAGGGCCTTCTCGGTAGTGGCACTCGCCCTGTGGAACGCCCTCCCACCAGATGTCAAAGAGAAAAACAACTACCAGACTTTTAGAAGATATCTGAAGGCAGCCCTGTTTAGGGAAGCTTTTAATGTTTAATAGGTTATTGTATTTTAATATTCTGTTGGAAGCCGCCCAGAGTGGTTGGAAACCCAGCCAGATGGACGGGGTATAAATAATAAATTATTATTAATTATTATTATTATTATACCACCATGAAAAGAAAACCCTCCTTTCCACCACTTCTTAAAAGGTACCTTGAAAACTGCAAATTGCCACCCCTGGAGGATAGCTTGGCATGATCAGACTTCCAAGAATCGGTGTTCTGGAGTACAGATCTCCCAGCCCAGCTTTTCAGGTATATGTGACAGATCAAAGTACCAACCAGACTGAGATAGGTTCTGCAGGCTGATTAAAATGTTGGCATCCCATCAGCATTCATGCCAACCTATATCAATCAATGTGGCAGGAGGCTCAGAACTCGGCAACCTCACTATCAGTGTTGTTGCCAGTCCTTTGTGCCAGCTCATTCACAACCAACATTATGATCCTTGGATGATGCTACCGAGATAAACTGGGGACCTTTTGTTATGCAAATCAAGACATGTACGTGTCTTGCAGCTGAAGACTTTTCCTTGAAGTGTACACAGCAAGCCTCCACACGCACCCCCCAAGTTGCCCTAGACCTGCATGCTCCCACCTTTGCACTGACCACTAGGCTCTCCTGCTGCCCCCGGGAGCAGCTCAATCACGGCTTTTCAAGTCACATTCCAGGTTGCAACCACTAACCGCTACTTCCAGCTCTGTTGCAACATGGAGTGTAGTTTTGGCAGCAAGTGGGGAGGTGAACACGCACCTTATTTTACTCCTGTTAAATCAACCCAGCCTACGTATTGCAATTGCTCATTTGGACCAGGAACTCATAACTGGCACCTCAAAGTGCATTAAAGCAAAACACAGGAGAAGGGAACTCAAGGAACTTCTAAGCACTCAGTTACCAACTCAAACGGCGAGGAGAGGCAGAAATACATTTTTTTAAAAGCTTTCCAACTAGTCTCTATCAAGTAATCTGAAGTATTCATATATACACAGGACACCAGCCCCCACCCTGGTGTTGGGGCTTTAAGATCCAGTCACTCCATCCCTTCAGCAACATTAGAGCTTATTTTTCTAGGTTGGGGAGTGGGGGAAGGAGGGATGCAGAGTTTCAACGCCTCTGGAAATACCACTGCAACTAAAAGCCCTTGAAATATAATACTAACCCAACTGAAGTCCTAATTGTCCCATACAGAGGGGCTTCTTTGTGGCTACTCAGGGCTGAGTGAATTGCACTCTGCATGTGCTCAAGGGCGCAGTGGCTTTCTCTCTTTTGAGCGGCCATCCAGGGTCAAGCCCTGGCACCAATTCAGCATCAGTTTAAACCACTAGCTCACACTCCCTCCTCTCTCTCCAAGCAAAAGACGCCCAGGCTCCCTGTCCCACGAGACCTTGCCCCCCCCCCCAGCCACCCTCCAGCAGCAGGCTCGCTGTCCCGTCTCTCACCTGCGGCGCTGGGGCGGCCGGAGCCCGTGTGCGATCCTGGTTTGGTTGCGGGGAAGTCTGGTTTGTTTGATGTCTGGCGGGGAAGCTTTTGAATCTCGCGAGGTGGGGGGGAGAGGAGGAGGGAGGGTTTGCGGGGAGGCGGCCCCTGACGTGCGTCAAGGCTGGGCTGGGGCCCATCTGATGTCATTGGGATCACTCACGCCCCAGTAATGCCGTTTTAGGGTCTGAGCCCCATCCCGTGGTGGAACACGCCCATCCATTCGCACACGTTGCTTTGCAGCCTCCAAGGAGTCTCCGGCTACTTTATCAACTCTCAAGCTGGGACTTAACTGGAACCGGATTTCCAGTGCCGGAAAAGAGTGCTCCTGAGAACGTGCCGAGTGCGCTGCCCCTCGAGCTGCGTAAAAGCGCAGCTGGCCGACGCACTAGGCATCCAGCATTAGAAGGGCGGGATCGAGGCTAGCAGTCAGGGGAGAAGCCTTGAACCCCGCACACAGCAAACATTTAAAGCCCCCTTCTGGGAACTGTAGTTTCGACAAAGCTACCGTTCCCAGCTCTCTGAACAAACGGATTTCCTGGCACGTGGGTGGGTGCGCTTTGACTGTGGTTATTTTATTTTTTGAAAGATATGGTGTGTCACTCGCGTTGAGCACTTTTTTTTTCATCTGGAGAATGATCCTCCTGCGTGCGTTTACTCGGAAGTAAGCCTCCCTGACCTTGATGGGTTTACTCCCGAGAAAGCGCGCACAAGGCGGCTCCCACGATGCCTCTTCACATTTTGCACGGAGGGTGGGGACAAACCCGGAGAATTTCCAGGAACAGCTGTCAGCTAAAGTTCTCGAGTGCCTTGTGGAGATGAAAAAGGATTTTTCCCCCTGCAAAAGCCGGGCGGGAAGGCAGGGGGATTTGTATTTCGTAATCTGGCTGGGTGGACTTCGGAAGAAAATTGGAGGGTGGGGCAGTCCAGCTGCGGGATGGGGAGGGTAGAGATGGAGAATAGAAGGTGGATTTGGGCTACAGGAGAGTGTTTGAGCCGGGAGGAGGAGGAGGAGGAGGAAGGGGATCAGAGCAGATGATGGCCAGGGGTCAAAGATGTGGGTCAGATGCGTTACTGAAGGAGGCAAGTCAAGGAGCTGATAAGGGGATCCCTGGGTTATAAAACAGGGCCAGGGGCATCTGTGAGACACGGTTGGCAAACAAGAAGAAAGGAGCCCATGAACAGATGTTATGAGGCAACTGACACATCGTGCGTCAAATTGTGGATCCTCCTGGGCCCGTTAAGTGCCAAGGCCGTGAGGCAAGCTAGACAAAACCAAACCAGAAGCATTATAATGTTTGCTGGGCTCTTGTATAAATGTGTGGTTTACAAGAGCAAGAGATTCTTAATTTCAGAGTTGTGGGTTTGAGTTCCACGTTGGGCAAAAAGGTTCCTGTGTTGCAGGGGGTTGGACTAGATGACCCTCGTGGTCCCTTCCAACTCTACAGGTCTATGATTATGAGGTAGGTTAGGCTGAGAGGCAGAGATTGGCTGCTGGGAACTGCGAGTGGGTGGGGGAACCCTGTTGGGCTCAGGCGCTGCTTGTGGGCATCTCAGAGCCGACTGGTTGGCTCCCGTGAGACCAAGATGCCAGCCGATATGGCCTTCAAAAACTTATTTTCATTTTTTTAAAAAAATAATATTTATTAAAATTTCAAAAGAAGAAAAATCACATTAATAAGAAAATTAACAATAAAAAGGAAAAATACAAAATACAAAAAAGAAAAAACAGTTAAAAACAATTCCATCTTTTCATCACTTCTTTTACGTTTACTTGTTTCCCGGACCTCCTCATACCTCCCTCTTTTGTATTCCAATTCAATTTGTTAATCCAGCAATTCCTTTCCCTCCTTTTTAATCCTAATCTTTAATCTTGATATATTATAACATTAAATTTTTACATATTAAAAACCAATTTTTCCATATTCTTTTTATACCAGTACAGCTAGAAACCACTTAACTTCAATCCAACATCATTCTAACATTCATTAATTTTGCAATATTTCTGTAAATAGTATTTAAATTTCTTCCAATCTTCTTCCACCGACTCTTCTCCCTGGTCACAGATTCTGCCAGTCATTTCCGCCAATTCCATGTAGTCCATCAATTTCATCTGCCATTCCTCCAGTGTGGGTAAGTCTTGTGTCTTCCAATGCTTTGCAATAAGTATTCTTGCTGCTGTTGTAGCATACATAAAGAAAGTTCTGTCCTTCTTTAACACCGATTGGCCAACTATGCCCAGGAGAAAGGCCTCTGGTTTCTTCAAGAAGGTCAAAAACTTATTTTCATTTTCTTGCTGCATTTATCTCCCACCTTTTCTCCAAAGAGCTTAAGTTGGCATACACAACAACCCTGTGAGGTAGGTTAGGCGGAGAGACGCTGGCTTGACCGAAGACACCCAGTGGGATGAGTGGGTGGGATCCAGTATTTCCCCCCCTTCATTTTTATTAAAGAAAAAGTAATTAAAAGTGCGCGCACGCGTGTGTGTGCAAACACACACACATTTTATGACACAAGAAATAAAAGATAAAAGGGTGGCGATCAGAAAGGCGATCAGATCTTATCATTGTGTTCCAATGTATTATAAATATTGACGTATCCATAAATCTGTACGTCTGCATTCTTAAGAAACATGCTTATCTATATGTACTGTATTAAGAAATACATACCAATACAGTGGTACCTCAGGTTAAGTACTTAATTCGTTCCGGAGGTCCGTACTTAACCTGAAACTGTTCTTAACCTGAAGCACCACTTTAGCTAAAGGGGTCTCCTGCTGCCGCCGCGCCGCCAAAGCACGATTTCTGTTCTCATCCTGAAGCAATGTTCTTAACCTGAAGCACAATTTCTGGGTTAGCAGAGTCTGTAACCTGAAGCGTATGTAACCCGAGGTACCACTGTACAAATTTAAATAAGAGAGTTGGAGGACAACATATTCTTGTCATATAGCAACAAAAGGCACATTAAAGGTAAAGTTAAAGGGACCCCTGACCATTAGGTACAGTTGTGGCTGACTCTGGGGTTGTGGCGCTCGTCTTGCTTTACTGGCCGAGGGAGCTGGCGTACAGCTTCTGGGTCATGTGGCCAGCATGACTAAGCCACTTCTGGCGAACCAGGGCAGCACACAGAAACGCCGTTTACCTTCCCGCCAGAGTGGTACCTATTTATCTACTTGCACTTTGACGTGCTTTTGAACTGCTAGGTTGGCAGGAGTAGGGACCGAGCAACAGGAGCTCACCCCGTCGTGGGGATTCGAAAAAGGCACATTACTACCCCTCTTTTTCATTTTTAGCTAGGGAAAACGTCATTATCGGTTCCAAAACCTATCTATCTAGGTTATCATGCCAGTATAGGGCCACACACACACACAGGTTTAATATTGAGCCTCCAAAATAAAAATAAGCAGGCTAGTCCTGCCCTGGTCCCCTCTAAATTTCACCTCTGCTGTGAGATATGAATGCCTCTGGTCCTTTTCAGATGGGAAAATTAAACTCCCAATTTTTAAGAACATCTCCCTCCTCCCGACCAAATTTCCTTATTTAATTAGGGTTGCCATATTTCAAAAAGTGAAAATCCGGACACGAAAGTTGTTGTGGTTTTTTGTTTGTTTGTTTGTTTGTTTGTTTTGTTTTTTGGCCAAAGTTCTTGAGCTACCCCCACCCAGACATTTCAAGCTCTTTTCAAAAATTCCCCTCGGATGTCGTTTTTGAAGGGTGAATCACGGCAATGTCTGGGAAATTCTGGATGTATGGCACCCCTAATTTAATGCCAGTCACTCTTTCAGCCTGAGCTATGTCATAGTGTTGTTGTGCAAGAGGATAAAATGGGGCAGGGTGTGGGAATAATCAGTTCCAGCTCCTTGGAGTAATAGTAGGACATAAAACAAAATTCTTAGTCCTGCAACTTGTAGTCAATTTTTTTTTTAAAAAAAAGATCTGTTTTTAATACAAGTTCTAATGAACACTATGCCTTTTTCTAAAATGGTGCCTGCTGAGAGTCGCCAGTCACTCCTTCTCTCAGCCCGGTCTACCTCGTAGGGTAGTTGTGAAAAGGAGTTGTTGACACACACACAGGTTTTGACACACGCAGAGAGGAGCCATGTATGCTGTCCTGAGCTCCTTGGAGAAAAGCCAAGTTATAGATAATCCTCAATCATTAGTAATAATAGTGATAACAATTCTGCTCTTTCACCGGAACATACGCAGAGTTTAATATTATTCAATTCAAACTCAGGCTAAGATTTCTTTCTTCGGACCAAAGCGGCCTGAATAAAAACCACATTAAAATACAAACAAAGGTCCTGTTGAAAAGTTAAAATGTTATAAATACCAAATACCAACTTGACAGTCACGGCTTTCCCAAAAGATTTGGGGAAGTGTCGTTCGTTAAGAGTGCCGAGAGTTGCTGGGGAACCTCTCACAAAGCTACAATTCCCAGAACTCTTAAACTACAGTTCCCAAAATTATTTGGCAGAAACCAGTACTGTTAAAGTGTTATAAGAGTGCTGTAAATATATATTGTGTATCTTAGTTTTGTGTTTTTGTGTATCTTAGTTTTGTTTTGTTTTTTACCAGACGTCAACTGCTAGTTTTGGGGAATATGTGACAGGGTATACATATTTTTTAACGTGTGTGGCCATTTTTACATGTATCTCACAGAGTCAGGGGTTTTTATTTCTTTCTGAGTCAGACACACAATTGCCCTCAGAGATATCTTTTTTCCCTTTTACGCAGAACTTCCACATTAAAGCGAACAGCCTCCCATGTCCTTAAACCACACGAAACTTTCACTCCGGTCCAAAAACGGACACCAGGGACTCTGCTGCTGGAGTGAAATTTATTTTGACTTCTGCGCATCTCTCGCAAAATCTCTCCTCTGCCTTCACAGAAGCCAGGCCCCATTCTGGCTTATGTCACCCCGCCTCAGGTTTTGACACACAGAATCTCTGCTCCAGATGCTGCTGGGATTAGTCACTTCAGAAGCTGGCCTGCAGTCTCTTTTAGGGCTTCCCAATCCCAGGACAACATCCCCGCCTAATGGGTCAGCAAAGGGCAAATTCCCCCATAGCCAGGACAGCCTGTAACTTCCAGTTCAAAGGGCTTTCCCCTGAAATGTGAAGCGATAGTGGAAAGGCCAGAGACCAGGCATAGACAAGACTTCAGTAGTCCACCCTCTTCATTTTATCTCAGGCAACGATTTGGCCATCCCAAGACTTTCCTCCATAAAAGAAACTCTCCTTCAGGTTCTGGAACATTGCATTTTCAGATATATATCACACCCTCCAACATTTCACCAATGAAAATAGGGATGTCCTATGTAACAACAATAACAATTTTATTATCTATATGCCACCCATTAAACATCAAATAACTTTCCTGCGTAGGGCTGCCTTTAGATGTCTTCTAAAGGTTGTACAAATAAATTTTAAAAATTTAAAAATTGTCCAGTAGCACCTTAGAGACCAACTAAGCTTGTTCTGGGTATAAGCTTTTGTGTTATACCCAGAACAAGTTGTTGTTGTTGTTTAGTCGTTTAGTCGTGTCCGACTCTTCGTGACCCCATGGACCAGAGCACGCCAGGCACTTCTGTCTTCCACTGCCTCCCGCAGTTTGGTCAAACTCCTGCTGGTAGCTTCAAGAACACTATCCAGCCATCTCGTCCTCTGTCGTCCCAGAACAAGTTAGTTGGTCTCTAAGGTGCTACTGGACAATTTTTAAAATTATTTATTTATTTTGACTGTGTCAGACCAACATGGCTACCTACTTGACTCTAAAAGTTGTAAAGTTACTTATCTTCTTGGCTCAGGAGTCACATAACTCCATACCATCCCAAATTTCTCTCATGTAAATAGGGACGTCCAAAGGAGAAGTGGGACGTTCCGGGGTTAAATCAGAAACCGGGACGGCTTCTGTAAATCCGGGACTGTCCCTGGAAAATAGGGACACTTGGAGGGTCTGATATATATGTCTTTAAAAGAACACATTTTATGGAATAGACCGTTACAAAAATTAAATAGGCCTTGGACATTCAAACACTAGGCCTGCTTAGACGGTTGGATTGGGACTTAGGAGAGCAAGGTTCAAATCCCAACTCAGTCATGATGAAGCTGACTGGGTAAACTTGGGCCAGTCACTGTCTCTCAGCCTAACCTACATCACAGGTTTGCTGCGGGGATAAAATGTGGAAGGAGGGGAACCACGCTCACCACCTAAAACTGCTTGCAGGGAAGATGGCACAGAAATGCAATAATAAGCAATAAACTGGCCAGAGGAGAAAGCAATGCCCACAGTTCTGTCAATGCCTGTCAGTTTTTTTAAAAAAGCACACATGCCACCAGTTGTACACCAGGCCTCCCTTTCCACCAGACAGGCTCTGTGTTTTACAACCTTGTCTTCCATCAAAGCCCTACAAAGAGCATTTTGCACCTCTAGTAAACAAACATGTATGGCTCCCTTTCCGCAGTAACTGGTCCGTTCAGCATGAATGTCCCATAGCCTTCCCAACTTACGACAGCCAGCATATCCATTCCTCCTTCGCATCTATATCTGATTCTGAAACTCAGCCGGTTTATTTGTAGGTGACCAAGGACAAAAATGAGATGGTCAGAAAGACAGGCGAAGATTTCCGAGCCATGATATAGCCTCCCTCTTTCCTTTGCGAAAAACAGCAGAGAAATAAATCTGGTTGCATGTGCGTGCACACACACAAACGCAGCTTAGGTGCCATTTGCCAAGTAACAGATCTGTGGGAAGTTAGCCTGGGCTTGGCACACTTGACTGATTGCTGCCCCCGAGGCAATTGTCAGTGGTTCCACTTGGCTTCGGAGGCACGCTAGTCGTCCTGTCCTTATCTTTTTCGCTGTCACTCCAGCTAGAGGAAAGGTAACAGGGAGGAGGAAAGCCATTGGAGGAGGCAGAATTGCCCTGCATTTGTGGGACTGCATGAATGCAAGTGCACACACATTCATCTATGTGCGTATGCATAATGGATAAAGCGCATGCACATATTTTGTGTGGCAGATGTGTGTCCTTGCAGGGAGCGGAAGGAGGCAGTGCAGATTCATTCCCTTGCCGCCTCCCCATAACCTCACAAGCAAGCCTGAATTTGGGGTATGGCAGCCATAGTAAGGAGGAACACGGGTGGCGCTGTGGGTTAAACCACAGAGCCTAGGACTTGCCGATCAGAAGGTCTGCGGTTCGAATCCCTGGGGCGGGGTGAGCTCCCGTTGCTCGGTCCCTGCTCCTGCCAACCTAGCAGTTCGAAAGCACATCAAAATGCAAGTAGATAAATAGGTACTGCTCCGGTGGGAAGGTAAACGGTGTTTCCGTGTGCTGCTCTGGTTCGCCAGAAGCGGCTTAGTCATGCTGCCTCATGTCCCGGAAGCTGTACGCCGGCTCCCTCGGCTAATAAAGCGAGATGAGCACCGCAACCCCAGAGTCGGTCACAACTGGACCTAATGGTCAGGGGTCCCTTTACCTTTACTAGCCATAGTAAAATACTCAGAAGTTTAGGGAGCTGATTTCTGTTTGCATCCAAGGTTTCAGCTATGGGAGAAACAAGACCCTTTTGGGGTGTCGGTGCTGTGAAACCCTCCATTGTAGGCTCAAGTTGTATATACTGTATTTGTAAATAAACTTCTCTATCCTAAAGACACCATCGTCTCCGCTGTGCCTCATTCCCAAAAAGGAAATACGGACCCTGAGTAAGTGCACCTGGAAACCTGGAATCTCACACCTCTCAGAGACTGGGGTGGGGTGCATCAGCGAAAACAATAATTTGAGAGATATTTTAAAGGCTCATTGACACTAGGCAGGCCCCTTCCCTGTATTGTTTTCTGCAGCTGCTAAATACTTTTTTGCTCGTTTGTTTAAGCAAGCCTACCCAGACCTGTAATTTTAACTTAGAATTCTATTTTGTGATGTATATTTTTAACAACTGCTGATATTTTGGCACATTTGAGAGCTTGCTTTTGATGGTCAGCTTTAGCAATGTTTTTCAACAAGCGTTTAATATGCTATGCAAACCACTTAGAGGTTGTGGATGATTAAGGGGGATATACATTCAGTTAAATAAAATAAACAAAGCCTGTAAGTGGACAATTTGGCAGCTTTCTGAACGAACTTTAAGTTGCCTATTCCTAGGCCTACATCTCGCTTACCTTGCAGCATCAAGGCTGCAGTCCAGTGCCCAGCTACCTAGAGATAAGCCCTACCAACGCACACACAGGGACTTAATTCAGCATAAACATAGAGAGGATTTTATTGCAAGGCATCTAGCCTTAAACCGCAGCTGCCTCTCCACTCTGTTCCAGCCCCCAAAGTTTCCTCCCTCCCCCTCCGTCCTCCTAAACCACAGCTCTGCCCACCTCTGGGTTTGCAAACACCCTTCAGGTATTACCGACAGCCCTTTGCAAACATTGCTCCTGGGTTTCTCTTTTCCTTGCCAAGCTTTTGTCTATCCATCATTTCTCAGTCTTTCAGCTCCAGTGGCACAAGGGACAGGCAGCAACTGTAAGCAAGGGGGCTGAAAGACACACCTAGTTTCATGACATAAGTGGCTCTCCTCCTCCTACCAGATGCTGTGGGAATTGGCTTTTTTGGCAACATGACTAAGGCATGCCATGGCTGCGCAAAGCTAAGCCTTCCCCATGCCCGGCTTCTTAGTGTTCCTTGCCCAGCCCATGTTTAGAGTCAGAGACCCGCTGGTTTCAGTTCCAAGGAAATACTGGCTATTCAGACATTCTTGCACGCTTTTTAACACCTCTGTATGCACAGCCAAGGATAACTGAGCACCCACCCACTGCAATTGCACATCACTGAAAGCTGTGTATATTGCATTCATTTGCTTTGCTGTAGCCTGCTCCCTATTGGCTTCAGAAACAAAAGGTGTCACTAAACGGACTCAAAGTTAAAAATAGCACCTAAGGGGGTGAGCAACACGTCAGGAAGTCCCTGGTTCGAATCGTGCCCTTGCCCCAGATTCACAAGGTGGCTGTGGGAGTGCCTGGGTTTGCCTTTGCCCAATCTGCCACACAGGAGTCATCTCCAGGGGACTGTGAGTACTTGGGCACCCACAGTAATACAAGGTGTGACTGGAAAGTTCAGTGAATGGTCACAGAAATCAGACAGCAAGAAATATTCGAACATACATACCTTAAAGGTAAAGGTACCCCTGACCGTTGGGTCCGACTCTGGGGTTGCGCGCTCATCTCACTCTATAGGCCGAGTCACATGGCCAGCATGACCAAGTCGCTTCTGGCGAGCCAGAGAAGCGCACAGAAATGCCGTTTACCTTCCCGCCGGAGCAGTACCTATTTATCTACTTGCACTTTGACGTGCTTTTGAACTGCTAGGTGGGCAGGAGCAGGGACCGAACAACGGGAGCTCACCCCATCATGGGGATTCGAACTGCCAACCTTCTGATCGGCAAGCCCTAGTCTCTGTGGTTTAGACCACAGAGCCACCCTCGCTTACATACCTTACAGGCCTTCAAAGTAGGCCCCCTCTGATACAATGCACCGTTGACAACGTTCGTAGAACTGTGGGAAACTTCTGGAGAAGTCCTCTTTTCGTACTGCTCTCAGTTCCCTCGTCACAGCAGCTTGGATATGTGAAATGTTGCAAGATCTGTGCCCTTTCAGGGCAGATTTCAGTTTTGGAAAAAGAAAGAAATCTGGTGGGGCCAGATCAGGAGAATATGGATGGTGGGGCAACTCAGTTATGATTTCATACGGAATATGCAATTCTTCCACCAGCATTTGGATGGACAAATGCCGATCCTACATCAGTAACTCACGAACTCTGTTGACATTTGCCATTGTTCTGCTCATCAATGGTCTGTCAGACCAAGGGTCGTCTTCAATGGTTTGCCGTCCTTCATGGAAACGCTTAAACCACTCATACACTGTCTTTCGAGTTACAGCTTCATCTCCGTACACAATTGTGGGTTTCCGATGCTGATTGCATCTTCGAATATTTCCCGCTGTCCAATTTCTGTGGCCATTCACTGAACTTTCCGGTCACACCTTGTATGATTGTGGGGGCTGGGCACCCACAAAGCCAATGGAAAAAGCTGGCAGGTGGCAGTGGCACTGCCTCCAAAAGAAAAGCAGTTCAGCTCTGCCCTCCGCAGCCAGTGAGTGAAGCTCCCCTTTTCCGGGGAGGTGGAGCTCGGTGTGGAGGCAGAGTCTATCTGCCTCTGAGTCTGAGCCCCACCCCAAGGAGAAGGGTGCCTCGCTGGCTGCAGATAGGAGGAGGAAGAGGAGTTGCTGCCAGCCCTTGCAACCACAGACGTGCGACGTCACACGCTAGCATGTCTGCACTGCAGCGATGGGCACCCACGTTCCAGGGGACAAGATGGCGCCCCTGATCTGCAGAATAGGGGCAGGTGCGATGATAATACTGACTTGCCTTACGGGGTCGTCATAAGGACTGCAAGCCAGAGAACTGCTTTGAACACTTGAAAGCTCTGTGCAGAAGTCGCCTTATAGATATTAATAATGAGAAACAGAATGAATGGTTGCAGAGTGAGCTCTTGCAGTCTTACTCAGAAGCCAGTGTGCACAGGAGCCCAGCCACAGGTAACACAAGGAAGATCTCTCATCTCTCTTTCATCCAAGGGTTGGGAGGCTCATGATGGCTATGTATTGCCTCCAGTGATAAAAGCACTCATCCATACTGCCGTTCAATGTGGATAGTAAGCTCCTGTCATTCCATCCATTCTTTAGTGTCTGTAAGATAGCCTCCAAATCACTGGCTTTCCAAACATTCCTTCAATCTGGATTTTCCCATGCCAGGGATTCTCTGAAAAGGAGAAGGTATGATTAAACTGTGGGAAGGCAGTGATTTAGAAGAGACCATTATAGTGCTATGAGTTTGTGGGTGCTAGACCACTATAATCTCTGGACCAAGCTAGTGTTAGAATTTAATCAATGCTAGGAGTGCTAAACCTGGGAAATAGCCAGTCTCAAGTGTATTAAGCCAGATCCGTGGGTATTAAGCTGTGTGCTAGACAATGCTAATCCCCTGTAAATCAGCAAGTGCTAAAAGCTAATTAAGCAAGGCTAACTTCCTCAGGAGATGATAGCCTGGGGATGGGTATTAAGAACAAAGGATCAAGGGACTGTGTTTGAGATGGCAAATGAATGAATCATGGAATTGAAGAGCTGGAAGGGACCCCAGGGGTAATCTGGTCCAAACCCCTGCAAGGCAGGAATGGGGCCCCTCCCCCCTCAAAGATCTTAGAGAGTTAGAGTTAGGAGTTATGTGACAGAGAAGCAAAAAGTAGGAAAGGCAGATTATGCAGCCTGTGCAATACAGAATTCATTTGTGGAACCTGCTACCAGAAGATCGAACTGTCACCACTAGGCCTTCATCGACTCTAGTCAATTCATGGAGGGTGGGTCTATCAGTAGCTATTTGCAAATTCCAGATTCAGAGGCAGTCTATCTTTGAATAACAGCTGAGGAGCAAATTTAAGGGAAAGGTCTGTTGCCGCCAGCTTGTTCTTGTGGGATTCTCAGAGGCATCTGAATGGTTGTTGTGTGGAGAAGAGTGATTTTATTTATTTTTGTCTCACTGCATACAAATTGAGCTCTGTGAGCTCCACTTCTCCCCACAAGCGCAGGCTCAGTAGGAAGAGGTTCCAGAAAACAGGGACTGTCCCTCGCAAATGGGGACGGTTGCAGCATACGCCACAGGCATTTTGACAAAGGACGCTTGTATCAGTTTTGACACTTCCTCCTGAACATATGTGTTGCGCGAGGACAGCATTGCTGACCTGCAGCTGCACTCCATTTTAAAAATAAAAAAATGCCTTTCGAAACCGAATGGCTGTCTGCCAGGGCATTTCACCTGCAAAACTGGCTTCTGAACAGAGTTCCAGGGAGCTGTGAGCTGGGGACCTTACCAGAGTTTAGAAAGAGCCCTACATTTTAGTGCCTCAGGCAGTAGAAACAGAATCTCCCCGATGTTAGCAAGAGCACCGTCTCTTATGCATTGCCAACGCCGGTAAAAGAGGACGTAGATTTGCTTAAAATCTGCACGTGCACATATACAAAGGCACACAGGCTGCATACCCTCTGTACATTTAAAGCAAATAATAATGTTTATACCCCACCCATCTCACTGGGTTTCCCATTTAGTGGGATGTCCCCCAAAATAATCCTGGAAGCTGTAGTTTACCCCCCACAGAGCTACAATTCCCAGCACCCTTAACAAACTACAAGTTTCCAGGATTCTTTAAATTTATGGTGTATCTACATTGCTGGGACCGGCTGAAGGCTGCGTGAAAAAGCTGCTGCTGTGCTACCACGTGCGTCAGCTGTTAGGTGGGGAGGCTGAGCATCCTAAACAAAGCCTCCGGTCTCTTTGGGGCTACCTCCACCCACACCAAAGTCCTCTTTGGGCTCCAGGGAGCAGGGCTGTCTTAAGCATATCCGGTGCCGTGGTGCAAATATCTCTCTGGCGCCTCCCCCTTTCCCAGAGTTGTCAACCTTTTTTAAGGGGGGGGGGGGACTTTGGTCCGGCTCGTTTACATCGCACGGTCCAATGCGTGCTCGGTGCTGCACGTAAGTAAGAGGCACCCGGATCACAACCCAGATGGCCTCCCGCGAAGCCTCCCTCTAAATGCCTGGTGCCCCTTACCTGCCCCCATCCAGGGAAGTCTGTGCCACAGGAGGGCCAGCAAGCAGATCAGGTGGCTTGCTGGCAGTGTCATCCTGGCTCAGCGCCAGGATTGCACAGGGCTCTTCCTTGCTCTGTTCACAGACTCCGCAGGGAGGCGCGCAGGCAGCGACATGGTCAGAGGGGGCACCCCGCGCCTGCCCCCAATCTCGCCCATCAGGCACCCAGGCAGCCCCAGTGGTAGGGGACGTGAAGTGGAGAGAGGAGAGGAGCGGGCTGCCCCAGAGCGGGGAAGGGAGTACACCCTGACCCTCCTTCCCGGACACTCAGCCTGTGGCGCCCTCCGAAATCTGGCACCCTGGTGCCCCGCGCCACTAACGTCTATGGGTAAGACGCCCCTGCTGGGATCTCCTCGCAAGCCACAAGTACTCTGTTTAGAATCTATTTATTTATCTCCCAGCGCCACACATATATGTGCTTGCACACGGGTCGATCGCCCGTAAGGGGTGTGTGTGGGTGCCTGTAGTTTGAAAAGCAAGATCCTCTTGTGTCTTAAAGAAAGTAAGAAGACATGCAGTTGGTGGCCTCCACTGCTTCTTGTGGCAGCAAACGCCACATGTCTAATGATGCACAATGTGAAGAAACACTTCCTTTTGCATTCTCCCGAATCTTCTAAAGTTCAGCTATATTGGGTGACCTTGGACTCTAGAGATAGAAAGGATGGAGGAAGAAGAAAATGTCTCAATCACTTTCCCCAACGCATACATAATTTTAGATACCTCTGTCTTATTCCCCCTTAGTCACCTTCTTCTGTGCTAAGAAGCCCCAAGTGTGTAACCTTTTCTCACAAGGGAGAAATTCCATCCAATCCTTTGAAAATTTCATTCCCTATTTTGGTACCTTTCCCAGATCTATAATAACCTCTCTGAGGGCCAGAACTCTACACTGGATTCCAAATGCAGCCAAACTATAGATTTGTACAGCTCTATCATTGCCTATTTATCAATCAACCAGTCTGTCTGTCTGTCTGTCTGTCTGTCTGTCTGTCTATCTCCTTTCAAGGCCCCTAACATGGAATTTGCCCTTTTCACAGCCACTCGCCATGGGTTGAGTTGACATTTCCATCGAGCTATCTACCATTACCCCACAATCTTTCTTCGGGTCAGTTACGGTTATGTCAGATGCCATTCATGTGTATGTGAAGTTAGTTTCCCCCCCCTGAATGTGAAACACTTCCTCCATCTTTACATTGAACTGCATTTGCCATTTGATTGCCTGTTCACTCAGTTTCACCACTCTGAGCAATATGGTGTCACCACCTTCCTGCTCACCCCTAACTCTCCGCAGGACAGTTCTCTATTTGACAGGCTATCTAGATACAGTGGTACCTCTGGATGCGAATGGGATCCGTTCCAGAGCCCCGTTTGCATCCTGAAGTGAATGCAACTCGCGTCCGCGTGTCGCGATTCGCTGCTTCTGCGCATGCGCATTACGTCATTTGGAGTGTCTGCTCATGCGCGAGCGGCAAAACCTGGAAGTAATGCACTCCGTTACTTCTGGGTTGCCGCGGAGCGCAACCCGAAAATACTTAACCTGAAACTACTTCAACCCGAGGTATGACTGTATGTTCGCTTTAAAGATGAAAGATAAATAAGGGAGAGCAGGGGTCTTGAAGTTGCTGCTCTCAGTCTCCTTCCACCCACATCAAGTATGAAAGTTTTCCTATTTCTCCTTCTCCTTCTCCTTCTGTTGTTAAATTTGTATACTGGCCTATACCAGCAGGTCGCAGGGCGGTTACAACATAAAATCACAAAAAAATACATAATACATAATAAAATAAAAAACAACCCAATTGAAATATACTCAGAGTTGTGTAGTGATTTCATGCTCTTTATTACAGCTCGTAAAACAGTGGATGAATTTCCCCCCAAACCTCAGGCTTTATATACATTATTTACACAATGGGTCCCGTCTGATTGGCTGATTCTGCTTCCCTCCTGGAACCTGATTGGGCTGCTCCTGCAGGCTAATCTGTTGTTGCATTCTAGGATCCTACCTGTCTATTTTCCTAGGATCCAAGCTTAGTACATAACACCAATAATCCCCCTCACCTCAATATATTTTAAAAGGGCATTGGATGTCAATCAACCAAAGGCCTGGTTAAAGAGGAACATTGTTGCCTGGTGCCTAAAGATGTATAATGATGCCACCAGGCGAACCTCCCTAGAGAGAGCATTCCACAGACAGGGAGCCACTGCAGAGAAGGCCCGTTCTCATGTTGCCACTCTCTGGACCTCTCCAGGAGGAGGCACACAAAGGAGGGCCTCAGAAGATGATCTCAGGGTCCAGGTAGATTTATATGGAAAGAGGTGGTCCTGATCCCTAAAATGAGGGTGATAAAAAATGGGAGCATGAAGGAGCATCTCCACCCCCATCGTTCAACCCGGACACTGAGGTCCAGCTCCGAGGGCCTTCTGGCAGTTCCCTCACTGTGAGAAGTGAAGTTACAGGGAACCAGACAGAGGGCCTTCTGTGGAACGTCCTCCCATCAGATGTCAAAGAAATAAACAACTATCTGACGTTTAGAAGACATCTGAAGGCAGCTCTGTTTAGGGAAGTTTTTAATGACTGAGGTTTTAATGTATTTTTATTCTTTTGTTGGAAGCCGCCCAGAGTGGCTGGGGAAACCCAGCCAGATGGGCGGGGGTATAAATATATTGTTGTTGTTGTTGTTGTTGTTGTTGTTGTTGTTGTTGTTGTTATTATTATTCCCGCTGTTTCCATTCATTCAACATTTAAAATGCAGTTACTAGTTCTGTGTAAAGTTTGTGCTTTTAAAACACAGAATTTGCTTCTATGTGGAGTGTCCCTTTCCTGTCTCCACTCACTGAAATCATTGAAACAGAGCACGGCTCCAACAGAAAAGGTGTGTGTGTGTGTCGCCATTTTGAATTTCTGCTTCAGGCCCAAGAAACGCCTCAAGCCCTGACACTGTGGAAAAACAAACAAGGAAAGAAACCCCTTCTATACATAGTGCTGGAAACAAAACAGAGATCTGTAAATAGTAACTATCCACATAAAACTGCATGAAAATGTAAGTGACGTTAAGATTTAAGATTAGAAGTCGAGTACCCCTTCTTTACAAGGCGTTCAGCCAGACTGACCTGACAACTGTTTGCACAGAGGCAAGTCCTACTGTGTTCTGCTATGGTTGCAATCCTGGTCACACTCATTTGAAAGCACTGTTCCATTGAGTGCACCTGGAATTCATTTCCACACAAGCTTTCATTGCGTCAGGTTGTTAACCGTCACTTTTTATAGAACCCCATCAGTTTTCTTGGCATTTTGCAGAGTTCAAAGGAGGCGGTCTCTGTATGCCAAGGGCTTTGCCAGTCTAAAATTGGACACAACCAAGGAAGAGGAGAAAGAGTTGGGCAGGGATTAAAAGAGGAACAAATACAGTGGTACCTCTGGTTAAGTACTTAATTCGTTCCGGAGATCTGTTCTTAACCTGAAACTGTTCTTAACCTGAAGCACCACTTTAGCTAATGGGGCCTCCCGCTGCCACCGCGCCGCCGGAGCACGATTTCTGTTCTCATCCTGAAGCAAATTACTTAACCCGAGGTACTATTTCTGGGTTAGCGGAGTCTGTAACCTGAAGCGTATGTAACCCGAGATACCACTGTATGCATATTTTTTTTTGCACATAAAGGCTACCACTCAAGAGAGACAAAACAAAACTAGAGCAATGGCAGAAGAAAATGTCTGGGTGAGAGCATTTAGCTAATCATAGATCACAGAGTTGGAAGGGACCCTGAGGATCATCTTCTAGTCCTAACTTGGGTCGCCAGCTATTTTTGGACTACAGTTCCCATCATCCCTGACCACTGGTCCTGCTAGCTAGGGATGATGGGAGTTGTAGTCCAACAGCAGCTGGAAACATATACCCAGGAATATGTTGCTGATCCATACAGGGATCAAACTTGAAGCCTTGGCATTATCAGCACCACACTCTAACCAACTGAGCTATCCAGGTTGACTTACGGAAACATAAGAAGAGCCTACTGCCTTAGACCAATGGCCTGTCTAGTCCAGAATCCTGTTCTCGCAGAGAAAACTGCAAGAGCACTATCTCCTCCCATGGCTTCCAGCGACTGGTATTCAGAAGCTTAGCTGCCTCTGACCATGGAGTCAAAGCACAGCCACCGTGACCAGTAACCCTGGATAGCCTCATCCCCCTATGAATTTGCCCTATCCTATTTCAACAATTGAAATGGAGGCTTGAGGCCAGGTTACTTACAGATACGTAGGAAATGAAATGGTTAAATCGCTTAGCTAGAAGGAAACTGCAAGCTAAGGAACAAGGCCGGTGTTGACCCAGATGAAAAGGGAGTGAGGGGCGCTGTGCAGGAGATAAGCAACATCAGGGGCCTGGGAAAAGAACAAAGGCATGATACAGAGGCTTCAAATAAGGGCAGATTAAGCACCAAGGAACAGCTGACTGTGTAGTAAATAGGTAGCAAAGGAATTAAATGTGCGTATCAAGATTTGGGGCTCAGAAGGCGTACTAACCATTATGAGAGCCATTTAAAGTCTCAAAAGGGTCCTCACTCTGCATTCCAAACTAGACCCATCACCCGTAGCAGGAGTCAACCTGGCTACAAATTAACTGGTCTTAGGTAAGGGGGAGACCTGGATAACTTTTCCATTTCTTTTCTTTCCCACTGATTGAACTGTCCTTTCCTGTTATCTATGGGATAGCCACAAGAATCTCCTTTGATGACTGGAACTGCCTGATGCTGGACACCTTTGCCCTCCCTGTCTGTCCCCAAGATTTTAAGGGATGGAAGAAATCAGGACTCCTAGTGATTTCTGGTGGTGGAGAGAACCTAGCCAGCATTGACCGTTGATTTAATATTGAGCGCCTTGATTTATAGGGCTCCCAAGGGAAGGACCCCAGCCAACCATTAAACGTCAAATGCTGGACAGTCATGACTCATAGGTTCATCTGGAGGAGCGGTTCTCAAAGGGTGTGACGTGGCAGAAGTGTGTTGGGAAGATTCAACAACAATCAAAGAAATATTTAAACATTTCAGGGCAGTATAGAATCGTATATATATATATATATATATATATATATATATAATGTGCAGAATATGGATAGATATCTTTTCAAAACGAGAGCAAGAGCATCAGGTGATATCCAGGACAAGCCTGGCTGTGTTTTCCAATGTATGTCTTATCAATTAAAAAATTGGTGTGGCATGAGCAGATTTTTATTCCGAAAGTGTGGCTCAGACAAAAAAGTTTTTCCGAAGCTCTGGGGAAACAGCTGGGCAGCTGCAGTTCCCCCCACCTCAAAAATATACTCTGCTGCCTTCTCCAGAATATCATCTGGCTGCTTTTAAACTCATCCATTATATGGCTTTGAATCATCTCCTCCTGGAGACAAGCCATCACAGACCTCAAATATCCCCAACAGATGCCTGGCCAACTCCACCCCTCCCACCTCACCCTCTAGATTCCTCAACCTTTGTAAGTAGCTTGTTTCATGGGTGACTAACATTTAATCTAAATCCGCTTCCCTGCTACTTACAAACCAATGTATCCTTGCCTCTCCACTATGAACAGTATGAACAATTGTTTCCTTGTTGAAATATATTTAAGTACCGAATAACCAAAGGCACTTTTCTCCCTCTTGCATTCAGCCAACGCATCCTTTAATCTTCTTTGTAACTCCTCTCTGAGTCCTTCCCAAATTCAACATCCTGTTTGAATTTGTGGTCTCTTAGCTCACACTCCTTAGTACTCTTTCTCCAGCTGCTCAAAGGGTGGGAATTATGCCTCGGTGCTAATCAATGGAAGGCACCAGATACGTTCATGCATTTCAGTGAATGAACACAAGCAAATATACCTGTATCCAAAATTGGACTAAAATATCTACTCTGTTGCAGGTGCATGAATCTTATCTTCTTTCAGCTCAACGATCCGTTCTGGGTTACTTACTTTCCTGAATTTGCCTTCCAGTGTTCACTTTTTCAGATGTTGCCTTTTAAAAAATGTTGCTTCTGTGTATAGCTAAATGTCGCCTTCAGGTTTCAGCTATTCCCCAGCCCCAGGCCATCCAGGGTTTAAGGATGTGTACAAGTTACTGGCTTAAAACATAGCTAAAGGTAAAGGGACCCCTGACCATTAGGTCCAGTCGTGACCGACTCTGGGGTTGGGGCGCTCATCTTGCTTTATTGGCCGAGGGAGCCGGCGTCATGTGGTCAGCATGACTAAGCCGCTTCTGGTGAACCAGAGCAGCGCACGGAAACACCGTTTACCTTCCCACCAGAGCGATACCTATTTATCTACTTGCACTTTGACGTGCTTTCGAACTGCTAGGTTGGCAGGAGCAGGGACCGAGCAACGGGAGCTCACCCTGGTGCGAGGATTTTTACCACTGACCTTCTGATCGGCAAGTCCTAGGCTCTATGGTTTAACCCACAGCGCCACCCGCATCCCTAAAACATAGCTGGGCCATTCTTTTTCTCATCCTGGGTTGAAGCTGATTTGCAGGGAACTGCACCAGAACACAGGATTTCATGAGAAACAACAGGATAGATACAGAGTAGTTATGGATTCCTATGACGAAAGTTTGGAGCATTTGGGGCTTTTGGTTTTGTGGAAAGGTAGGAAGAGGTGACACGACAGAACATTTATGCATGGCAAGGAGAAAGTGGATGGAGAAAGGTTCTTCTCCCGCTCTCATAACACTAGAAGTCATGGAGCTCCAATGAGGCTGAATGCTGGAAGATTCAACAGAGATAAAAGAACTTCTTCACACTGTGCATTGTTAAACTATGGAACTCATTGCCACAGAAGGCAGTGACTGCCACATACTTAGATGGCTTTAAATTAACGCATTCATGGAAGAGAAGGCTATCAGCTATGTTGGCTATGCGCTGTCTCCGCAGCCAGATGCAATAATGCTTCTGAATACTACTTGCTGGAAAACACAGGAGGGGAAAGTGTTCTTGTGTCCTGCTTGGGGATCTCCCACAGTCTTCTGGGTTGCCTCCGTGGCAGCAGGATGCTGGACAAGGTGAGCCATTGGCCTGATCCAGCAGACTCTTCTGATGTTCTCAAGGCTAATGTTGTGTGTGGAGGGCACACACTGGGTGCAGAGTAAATAGGGCTGTGAAGTCCGCTCCATTTCCTGGTGGGGAGGGATTGCGGTAGACCACGTGGCCACCCCCTCTTCTCCGGGGGCGGGGGACAAAGTCCCGTGTTGTCCGGGGGATCCCGGCCACATCATTGCCAGCCAGCCAATCCGGTGGCTGGGGGGAGTGGCCAGGACCGTTTAAGAGCTGGAGGGCTTCCTCTTGGCTCTCATCTTCAAACTCCCTCCCTATTTTACAGGTTTCTTTTTCATTGGTCTTGCTATGGATCTCGGTTGGTCACCATTGAGGGGCCTGGTAGGAATTTTTCCACTTGGCAAATTGGCATGGGCCATTTGGTTTTCGCCTACCTCGTAGCAATTGTCACAACTTTGTAAGGTTTTGCTGTTAGGCATTGGTTGACCTTATGATGGTGGAGGGGAGGTGTGGCCATCACCTGCCCCTCCAAGCTTAAGGGTATTCCGTTAAAGGAATCTGGGGGTGTACATCTTGTCCGAAGCCTTTGGCAGGGCTAGGGCCATGACACTACCCTGTGGGGAACCCAGGGGGAGCTCGAGTTGGTCTGCATCGACGGGGCTCCCCCTACCGGTGGTTGACCCTTACTGGACTCCCTGCGCAACGGGCAGGAGTCAGATACAGTCGGGTCCATTCAATGCCTAAGCCAATACCGCTCACAGTCTGTAATCAATAAAGTTGTGGCCAAAATTTGCCCAATAACATTAATATAATATCTGTGTCCTGGTGTCTTATTCTTTACGAGGGGGTGGTTGCAGTGTCTTGACACGCAACAAAGCCCAAATCGCCAAGGCTACACTCCTAGAGTATATGTTCTTCCATGCTTAGCATCTCCCACTGATCTGCAGACAAATCTGCAGCTACTCTCCTCTGCAACTGAGCCATGACCCTGCCCAAAGACAGGGAAGTAATTCCAGGTATGCAAATATAATTGCCTTACATGTGCGTCTCTGTTACTAATCTGTGATATGGGAAAGGATACGTTTTGCATCACATTCCTCACCTTTTGCTCCTCCCAGCCCCCTCCACCCAGGCAGGATTCCTGTGTCTTTTAACAAGCAGAAGTTCACCCGGTGAAGCCTATCCTGCACTTATGTGATAGGCAAAGCTGCACCCGCTGAATTTCCACCTAGGGCTCAAGTATAAAGCATGCAGCTGGGACCCCTGCTCCTGCTGGAAGAAACAGCAATGGGCTTAGCCACTGTTTGTGCCCCCTCTCCATAACTGAATGAGGTGGTGGTGGGGGGGAGGAGACTGTGCCTGCTGGTGACATTCAGAAATTATACCTGGCAATTGAGAACCGGTGAGTCAACGCTAGAAGCAGCCCCATTCCTGTGGTTTCGGGAATTTCCGTTAACTCCATTTCTTAAATCCTGCATCTTTCTCGAATGAGTGTATTGCTCAATCCCCTTCCCGCTTCCAAACAGATTGAGAAATCTGCTTGGAAATAACCTTTCCCATTCTTGGAGGACCCTTCAGGTTTGCTGCCTGCCCCATGGAGGTTGCGGGGAGTGGATCAGAGCATTGGGCAGGGCCTTGAAGCCAACTAAACCAGTGAGAGTGGTAGGTAATATCTGGCTAGATGGACGTATGAGCTTGTATATCAAGCAGCTTCCAGTGTTCCACTTGGCTCTAATCCTCTCCGGGTCTCTCTCTGTGCAAAAATGTTTCCTGCCCACTCTTTACCTCTTTCAGTGCCTGCTCACAATTCCCACCACCTCTGGCTGTTCTTGACACGTTCTTCTGGCCAGAAGCCAATGGGAGCATGTAATGCGGAGCATTCTGAACACACCTCCTCTTTCAGGCTAGGAATGCCTAGCTTGTGCCTCAGTTATGCAGGCTCAGGATTTTTTTATCTGCTCACTCTTGACAAACCAAACATTTGGTCTTCTGGGAACTGATGGACTGCTGCAGTTCCAAAGCGCTGGTAGGAAAAGGAGCAGCGATGCTTCTTAAACCACGGTGGGGGATTTGCATTAGGCAGGGACAGAATCATCTTCCTCAGTTCCTTATATTTTCCAGTCTTAAATTCAGTTCTGCACATTTCTGCAACAATTTATGAATCTCTTTATTTTTTTAATCCTCGTGAAAATCCACCAGCGTCTTAGTGCGAATTTCTCCCAATAAACACATTTTTGTACGCAGTTCCAACCGAAGTACACATTTTTGCAAGCAATTTCCCCATACGTAACCATCCATTTTTGGTATGTTATTTCCACCAATATATTGGGAGGAATTAAACATCATGCAAAGTTGATCATTCCACCAAGGGCAAACATTTTCACTTGTTAGACAGAATGCTCCCTTCCATCCTCATCCTCCCATCACCATTTGGGGCATAAGGGCCAAAGGGTCTTTGCCCCCCCCCCAATAAAATATCTGAGGGGGCTAGGCTCTCCAAAGGTAATGGACATTGCTATTCAAATGGTGTGCATGTGATCGATTATGCGGGGGGGGCCCTTACCTGCCCCCATATTTTATTCAAGTTGGCATCCCTAATTCGGGGGGGGGGGTGTTTCTCCCAAAACCCAAAGTCATTTTTTGGGGGGCACAAGGGGATGAGAGGGGGAAGCCCTAGTGCGCAAGTGGAAGTCTTTGCAGGGCTTCTTCTGACAGGACTCATTACTTGAACCCCACTCATTACTTTTTACAAACACTTCACTGTGATATAAGTTTTTTTTTTAAAAAAAATTTGATTGGATAACTGCATTGCAAAATTCAGGTAAGTGCCAATTCTGCAAGATGGCTACCTTTCAGTATGAATTCAACAATTTCACCTTTAAATGAGAGCTGAATCAAATTTCTCCCTCATTCCTAGAACTGGGAAGCCAGTTCTCTTATTAACTTTGTGTCTGCATTGCCTGGGCAGATTTAACTCCTAGGTATGGGGAAGAAGTACTGGTAGTTTGAAAGTTGGTTATTGAGAGCAGATTCAGCAGGGACCCTGTAGGCTTTGACAGGCTTATGCATTGCCTTTAGATGTGACCTTTCCTCCATTGTGAGACTCAAGGTGTTGTATAATCCAGCCACTGTCCAAATCCGAGGTGTGTACATCACAGGAGTGGGGGAAGTTCAGAACTGTGTGCTGAATGCAACCCTGTGAAACACCGTCCCATCATATGTCAAGGAGATAAAGAACTACAGTGGTACCTCTGGTTAAGAACTTAATTCATTCCGGAGGTCCGTTCTTAACCTGAAACTGTTTTTAACTTGAGGTATCACTTTGTGTTGTTGTCTTGAGAGTCCCATGGACTGCAAGAAGATCAAACCTATCCATTCTTAAGAAAATCAGCCCTGAGTGCTCACTGGAAGGACAGATCATGAAGCTCAGTCTCCTATACTTTGGCCGCCTCATGAGAAGATTAGACTCCCTGGAAAAGACCCTGATGTTGGGAAAGATTGAGGACACAAGGAGAAGGGGACGACAGAGGACGAGATGGTTGGACAGTGTTCTCGAAGCTACCAGCATGAGTCTGACCAAACTGCGGGAGGCAGTGGAAGACAGGAGTGCCTAGCATGCTCTGGTCCATGGGGTCACAAAGAGTCGGACACGACTAAACAACTAAACAACAACAAAAACAACATATGTGCTGGAAGCTGCCCAGAGTGGCTGGGGCAACCCAGCCAGATGGGCAGGGTATAAAACAACAACAACAACTACTACTACTACTACTGGCCCCCAGGACACTCCCAAGCCCACACCTCTCATTTGCCCTGCTCCGTGCCCTTCTCAATTGCTTTTGCCTGGCTTGCATGTGCTCTCAAACAGTGATGATGCCTATGGCATGGTTGGATGGTGGATGCAGGTTTGTGTGTGTGTAGAAACCTCCGACTTTTGTGTGGCTGGAATGTAACATTTCCCCACCCACATTTGTTCACTGGGTCCTGCCCACCATTGACATGCAGTCCCTGGAAGGATCTACAGAATAGAATGCAGCCTTCGTGCTGATAGGGATTCCTCACCCCTGCTGTCTATCGCAGCCCTTTTGGGACCGAAAAGCAGGGCTTGTTCAGGGCAGGCCCCACCATTAGGCGGTGAGGCAGCCTGCTTGAAGTGACGGATGTTGTGGTGGTGGCAGCAGCTGTCTCACCTGTCCCCCCTTAAACATCCTACAGCTGTTCCCACCCCTCCTGAGCTGCTTCCCCAGAGAGGTAGCAATGCTTTCTTATTTCTGGCTTGGGGGGCTGTCTCACCTACAGGGCCGGCCCATCCATGAGGCAGACTGAGGAAGCTGCCTCAGGTGGTAGGATCCTCCCCGCAGCCTGAGAAGTGAGGAGGTACAACTGTGGCAGCTTCCACTCAATCTTCCAGAGGTCTTGTGAGATCTCACCAGAATCCAGAAGTCGCCGCTGCACGAACCCACTGAGGGAGGATGGTGGCAACAGGGATGGGTGGGAGCCATGACAGTTTAAAGTGTCTGGTTGATTTCTGTATGCAAGTGTGGCATGGGTGTAATTTGCTTCTTGGAGAAGAATATCTTGGGGCAGCCCTGTGGTAGATATTGCTTAGAATGTGGGCATAGAATTCAATTTCCCAAGGACTTTTTTAAAAAACACACAAAAATTATTTCTATGCCCTTATTCTTTGGGAGGGAAAGCTATGTCATACCTCCTGAAAACTCCAAATTTAGCCAGAGTGGCTGAGCAATATTCCCAGTGGTTTGTCTTGGGAGGAGGTGAAATTCCTTGGAATACATACTTCATTGTCCCATTTTGTAACTCAGCAAAACTCCAGTGGCAATTATATATATATGGTGCAATAAATCATGCAAAGCAAAGAAATGTGTACTGATTTGCTGATTGTTATATACAGATTGCAAGATGCTGCTTCTCTTAGCGCAGAGTATTATGGCCTGCGTGCCGGATTTCAGTTCTCTTTAGCACAGAAAGAGATTTAAGGCCTGTCACCAGGAGTCCTTTTAAATATATATATATTAGTTCTCTGTAAAGGATTCTGTTTGTGTAGACTGTGGTATCTGGGTGTTGACCACTGATTAGGAAATGTCTTGGTGACAGTGTGATGAATGGGTGGTAATTGCTGAAATGTTAAGGGAGAGACTAGGAGGTGGTCTGTTCAGATACTTAAATGTATTCTCTGTGCACCTGATGGATAAATATAGATTTGAGGGGAGATGCAAAACACATCAGATGCTTTCTCTCTCTCTCTCTCTCTCTCTCTCTCTCTCTTTCTCTCTATCAGAATCAGGTTTGGCCTTCCAGAGGTTTGTCCACAATCGCAATATGAGGTTTGTCCAACCCAGGAACTGGGCAACCTCTCCTTCAAGCTGATATTGAACCACCTGGCTAAGAATGGGCTAAACAGTCAATTTTAGTTTCTCTCTGTTTCTCATTTATTTTGTAAAAATAAAAACGTCCTCATGAACATTCAATTAGATGGTGGTGCTCTGTGGTGCTGTGATTCGAGACGAGGCTCAGGCTTGTGTTGTTGCTGCTGGAGTTCTGTGTTGTTGTTTTTTAAGCACTGTGTCTTCCTCATGACCGGTCAGTTCATCCCAGACTTCTCTCTGGGCTTTGGAAACTGTCCCTATGATGGCGAGGCTGCATTTCCCGTCATGGAATTGAGTGAGCCACCCTAGCGACTAGACTGAGCTTGTGGGCAAACTCTTGGCCTATGTCAACATCATCTCTGAGGACATTGCTGATCTGAAGGCTGCCTTCTGGAGGCATGAACTCTGCCAGTTTCAGTTCCTTCTACAGTTCCTTCTCTTCCTGGAGTAGGAGTGTTGCTATGTTTATAACAAAAAACTCAGGGTCTGAGGCCCCCACAATTTTGCACGTGCAAATTTTTATGTATAGTTTCAAATTTAAATTAAAACTTTCGCCAATGGCAAGCTGATTGATTTCCCATCCATATCAGCCCAGGTGAGTTCTTCAGTTCATTTGCATCCCATCCCAGATTTCCCCCAAGGCCATGCACTACGAAAACATACAAAAATAAAGAAAGACAACCCAACTGAATTAAAATTAAACACTATCAGCACACCCAGTTTCTTTTTTTAAAAATACTTTATTTAGAGTTCGACAATAGCAAAATAAAACCGCAATAGCTACTATTTTAGTTCATTACAATTGACCATCTTTAACAACAATGGAACAATAATTGAAAAATTACAGAACATCACTTTAACTTAGGCGAGTTTTCATATTTAACTTTTATCTCTTTATCTCTTTCTTAGCAGGTCAAAAGGAAAAAGACCAAAGAAAGAGGTACAAAGAGAGAAAGAAAAAGAGAGAGAAGGGGGGGGGGGAATCAAATAAAAAAATAGAAAGAAAAAAAGAAAAAGAAAACAAAGCAAAACAAAATAAACACATTTGACTTCCGATTAGACTCATTGTGTTATTATGTCTACTATTTTTTCACACACAGTTCCAAATTGTTATATTACTTTCTTTGTTTTCCTCAGATACCAAAAAACATTATATTTCTTGTTTTTCAAGGATCATTCTATTTCTGCCAGGAGATGTTTATTATTATAATACTTTTCCAGATATTCTTTAAAGATTTTCCATTCTTTCTGTACATTTTGTTTTGGATAACCTCTAACTCTCCCTGTCATCATGGCCATTTGCAAATATTCTATCATTTGGATCTGCCACTCATTTATCATAGGTGTTTTGTCACTTTTCCAGTTTCTTGCAATTAAGATCTTGGCTGCTGCTGCTGGATACATGAAAAGTGGTCTAATTTCTTTTTTGGTTTCTGGTGACATTATACCTAGGAGGAAGGTTTCAGGTTTTTTCTTAAATGAGAACTTAAATAATTTTTAAAAATTCATTATAGATGTGATTCCAAAATTCCTTAATGGCCAGTTTCAATAAGAGCAATTCTTTCTAGAGATTGCAAATGAAACAACCCTAATTTGCATTTTCATATGTACATTTAATCAACCCATATTAGTCATTAATTTCAAGGAGTCTCCTCTGAGCATGATTAACATTGGAAACACGTTTATTTATTGCCGTCTTTTATTGCTTAGCTACTTTGAATGGGCTGTTGTTGTTTAGTATTGTTTTTAGTGACTAGCCACGTGCTTTGTAGTGAGTCATGTTTTTCTGTTGTAAGTTATGCCTCTCTTGGGACTGGATACGTGATGCAAACACCTTAGAATAATCAGCATGAGCTGCCTTATAACAAAGCCCGTCTACCTCAGAATCGTTTGCCTTGACTGGCAGCAGATCTTTGGGCTTCGAGGCAGGAAACTCTCCCTGAAGATGCTAGGGATTGAACCTGGGATTTTCTGACTGCAAAGTGGGTGGTCTGCCATTAAACCATGGCCCTTCTCAGGAGAGAGAGTTAGACTGCCCTTTCTCCACTGTCACCATGAAATTTTGCAGACCTAAGGTGAGATGGGAAAAGGTGACTGCAGCAACATCAGCAAAGAAAGAGAACAAACGAAGGCCCCTATTTGGACAGGACGGGCCATTGTATATGCATGGCCTCCAATTTAGAAGCAATTGCTATAACAGGATAAAGTAGAATCTTGCAATGGAAATTACAGGGTTCTTTAAACTGGCCTTTGGCCAGGCAGTCCCTTAAAAGAAGAGGATACCTTCAGAAAGAGCATTGCAGTGGTACCTCGGGTTACAGATGCTTCAGGCGGCGGCGCAGTGGCAGCGGGAGGCCCCATTAGCTAAAGTGGTACCTCAGGTTAAGAACAGTTTCAGATTAAGAATGGACCTCCAGAATGTAACCCGAGGTATCACTGAATAATAATAATAATAATAATAATAATAATAATAATAATAATAATTTATTTATACCCCGCCCATCTGGCTGGGCTTCCCCAGCCACTCTGGGCGGCTTCCCCCCCAAAAAAATTAAAATACTGTAATACATCAAACATTAAAAGCTGGAACCCACAAGTGGGCCATGTCCTGATCCAAAGTGGGTCATGGCAGGAGCACTACCACCATGTAAATCAGGGCCGGCCCACCCATGAGGCAAGGTGAAGAGACTGCCTCTGGTGGCAGGATTCATAAGGGCCAGCAGATCTGGAGATTGGATATGTTGCCTCCTGAGCAGCCCACCCTGCTGCCTCTACAATGGCCTCTTGTTGGATAGGAGGCGCTGCTTCTTGTTCCCAGTGTAGATTTTCATCCCTCCCCTTTGTTCCTTATGCAGATCTTCACTCATCCCTTCTTCTCTAGCGGCGGGGCAGGGGAAAGCATTTTGCGGTTTGCCTGAGATGCCAAAATGCCTTGGGGGAAAGATAAAGAAATGACTCCCCCAATGCATGTTTAGGTTAAAAGTGGGTCTGTAAAAGTTGAGGATACCTGAGGCAGAGGGCAATACTCTGTAAAGCTGGGCTCTTGTGGAATTCCCTTCCTTGAGCTCAGGTCTGCCTCTTGTGGTCTCAGGATGCTTACTGCAGAATGGGGAATGGAAAACCAGGTGGGAGAGGGGTACCAGGGGCATGGCTGGCTGGAACAGAGAACAGTAGCTTTCTGTGCTGCAACATTTTGTTGGAGGTCCGCTTTCTTATTACTTGTATAGAGTCCAAAGGTTTCTTGGTCCTGTATAACTATGAATAAAGCAAGACAGCCCTTTCCTGCTTAGGTACAGTCAAACAGATGTAATACAAAAGGGGAAAATGTACAGGCAGGGGCAAAAAAAGGCCATTTCCTTATTAATTTAATTCATAATAACATTTGCAAAGTGCCAACACGTTAAAGAAATAATAGCATCACGATGGAGTTCCACAAAACTCATCAAGACCTCGTAAAATGATAAGATAATAAGGTGCAGCACAGATATGAATAACCTTGAATCAAATCAATTCTCAAGAAAAATCCTTGGTGAAATATTTACGCAGCTGAGGAAATATTAGTGTCATAGGGGCCCACCCAATTTCCACGGGGGCTGTGTTCCAAATTGCTGGGGGCACTGCGCTAAAAGCCTTGGTTTGCACGGAAACTAAACAAATGTGAAATAAACGGTGGGGTGGTCAGGAGGGCTTAACCCCGATGATCACAGGGATCTAGTCATCTGATCAAGGGGCAAGGTGGTTCTTCAAGTGATCAGTTGGCTCTTCATGCCTTTGCACTGCAAGTTGCTTTGTTGCACAGAGTTGCTTTTGACCACTATAGAGCTCTTATCCTTGAGACAGAAGTGTAGGGTGTAAATATTTTAACAAGTGCAATCAAACTCTCTTGTTTTTATGCCTGCTTACACATGTTTCAGCGACTAAAGCAGCAGGAACATCCAAAAGTTGTGGAGCAGACGTTTTCCATCCCCGTCCTTCCAGAGCCTTCATCGGAAACCACTGCCTTGTTTATTATGTAACTGTATGAAGAATCAGTGTCTGAAAATTTGCTTATCGTCAGAGAGGAGCAAAACTCAGGTCTCTGGGCCAAAAAAAGCCAGGTGAAATAGGACCCTTTTCATAAGACCAACAGTGATGGAACCAGCCAGGTCTCTCAGGGCTCTGAAGCCTGGGTGCACCAAGGACGAGCCTTCTGAGGACCCACCCCCAGGAGAGGTGCAGAGGGTGGCCTGTTCAGTAGCACCCATCATCCCTGATCATTGACAGTGCTGGCTGGAGTTGGTGGAAGCTGGTCCAGCAACATTTGGAGGGCCACAGGTTCCCCTTCCCTGGTGTAGGGCTTCTGGTTCAGAAGGCACCAACAGACCTGAATCCTGGCAGATCTCTATTTTGGAACTATGAGCCTCCTTCTTCCAAAAGGCTATTGCAGCAGAGCAGATGCCTTGCTTATGAACTTCCTCTTGGTATTTGGTTGGGCATTGCCGGAAGGCAGAACTGCTGAGCTAAATGAACTGAGGGTCTGACTCAGCAGGGCACTACTTACGCTGTTGTAATGATTTGGAAGAAGAACTTTTGCGGGCAGCGTTTAACGGCATTCACTTTTTCCAAAAGAAACAAATGTGTTGAGCTGGTGCTGGTCAATCACATAACCCTGATTGGCTGAGCTGGCGTGATGGCATGGAATGTTTGGTTGCCTGAGGAACAACATGGTTTGCAAGCTCACTTCTGTGAGGGAATGGAAAGTTGTCAGTTTGGGTGGGATTTAAATGTTTCATAAACAGGGCTGGACAGACTTCAGGCTTGTGGGATCTATTTTGTTTCCCCCTCCTGGAACCTTGAGGTTTTTAAACTAGAGCAATATGTATTGTTTTTTGGGGGAGGGATTGGAGTATCAAATAAAAATAATGGCTTTGGGTGGCACAGCAGTGCGTACTCTAGCCTGTGAGCCATAGAATAAGGTAAGTTGCATATACAAGTACAAATCTACTTTTGGGTTACTACTGGGATTCAGACATGATTAAATAAGAACACAAAGAACTTGCCTATCTAGTCCAGCATTCTGTTCTCACAGTGGCCAACCACAGGCCTGCAAACAGGAACCAAGTACAAGACCACTCTCCCCTCCTGCGGTTTCCAGAAACTGGCATTTGAAGTCGAAAGCTGGCCAGATAACATGCATTAAGACCTCTTCAAAGGCAACAGATTAATTCTTATATTTATAGGCAAGGAAATTGAGGCTGAGAGACCAGTCATTAATAAATGCCTGCCAGAACATTCCCCCCCACCCCAAGTTTTTCTTCCTAGACTCTTCAGAATCAGAAGCCTTTGCAGATCTGCTGCAAACCTCCAAGATCTATCAGAAGATCCCTTTGCCATATCAGATTCCTTCTACTTGCCTCTGCCTTGGAGCAGGAACGGGGAACCTGTGACCCTGTGATCTTTGGGTGAAGGGTGGAATATAAATTAATAATGATGATAATAATTATAATGATAATTATAATTGTTATGTATTCAGTGGTCTGTGTCTGCCTGAGCTTGAGTCTGGACTCAGGATTCTGAGCCCCTGTGTTCTGATTCAATACATGATAGCCAATCACAGAACATTTCAGGATTTGGGCCTCTGCCATTGACCCTTAAAATCATGAGTCATGATTTGCAGCTTGAAAGTTTAGACAGCCAATCACGTTGGGAGTGGGAGTGGCCAAAGGCCTTCAGAAATGTATACAAGCAGTTGCTTTCTCCCAGTTGTCCAGTTCTGTTAGTTCAATAAAGGTTCTTGCTGTTATCACTGTGTCTTGCCTCGTGGGAACCCACCTACAGTTCAATGATGATGATGATGATGGATGATGATGATAGAAGATGCTGCTGGACTTCAGCTCCAATCAGAGGCGTAGCGTGGGTGGGGCTGGGGGGCCATCACCCTGGGCACAGTATTTTTGGGGGTCCTATTCCTCATGATGCCTTGCCAGCTTGTGGGGCTGGCAGAACATCGTGAGCTGTTGCATTCTTCTCATAGCAGCTGGAGGGGGGTGGTGAGAAGGACACAACAGGACAGGGTGACACACACACACTCTCTAACCTCCACCCAGGGAAGCAAGAGGCATCAAGGTTCAAGGACTCATCCCAGGCAGGCAGATTTCCATTTTCCAAGTTCTAGAAGATTGAGATGCCTCTCTTGGGAACTTAGGAAGCTGCCTTCTACTGAGTCAAGAAGACCATTGGTCTATCTAGTGCATTATTGCCTACACTGATTTTTAGTGGCTCTCCAGACAAAGGGCCACCCTGAGTCCTAACTGGAGATGCCATAGGTTGAACCCAGGAACTTCTGTAGGCCAAGCAAATGTTCTGCTACTGAGCTAGATCACCCCCCCCCCCCAAAAAACTTGTTTCCTTAACCAGGCTAATATTTATCACAGGACTTTTAGAAGATCTCAAACCTGTCTAAGCCTTTTTTTTTGGGATGCCTGGAATTGCTGCTGGATCTTCCAGCGGTAATTAAATTAGGCAAGTGGAAAATTGCATTAAAAATATTGTGGTTAAGTATTTTGAGAGGCAGCCTGCAGGGAGGGCCCTCAAAAAGACTTCAATGGAGATAATATAGAACACATTTCTCAGCATTTAGTCAAACTCTCCCGACATTCCGTCATATGTTAGCACAGTTCAGAAAGAGAAAGTGGACTGGGAGCTTCCCTCCTTTTCTCGTAATAGTAGAATCTGGAGTTGACCAGCAGCTGAATGGTGGGAAATGCAGGGCAAACAAAAAAGGACTTTTATGAGCAGTCAACTGCTGAATGCCAGTTCCTAGGAATCACTAGTGCTGTGTTTCATTGTGCATGTGGGCTTTTTATTTTTCAGATTTAATTTAATTCAGATTTACATTTTTTAGAAACAGTTATCCAAAAACCAACATAAAAAGAGAATTCCGAAGAATCTCTTGAACTTCCCTCCTCCCCTTTGTGGGTCCTTATATTAACCTTTTCCTCCTATTAATCCAAATCTATTAATCCAAATCTTTTAAATCTCCATTATACACAAAATTCAACGTTAAACTACAAGTGTCATTCCAGCCCTACTAATAATTTTAATTGTTTACAATGGTTTTTAAGGTAAGGTGGTTCTTCAAGTGATCAGTTGGCCTTTGGCCTGATCCAGCAGCCAGTCTCTTCTCGAATTCTTAGAAGTGCCTGTAGTAGCCTTGAGGGAGGGAGAAGCCAGCACTGTGAGCGCAATGGTTGTAACTCAGCCTGTTTATCTTCTCTGATCCCCTCAGGGCTAGACGGTTCTTCAGAAGTCTTCATTTACTTCTCGGGGCTATAGTGTGACACCTGCTGAAATCTTCTCTTCTACCCCTTCTTTTTTTTCTTTTTTGGTGATCACTCGTAGCCGAGGAAGATTGTCTTCCATAAACACGGTTTTAACAACGAGTCCAAAAGTGACTGTGGAGGCTAATTCTGGATGCACATGTCCTTCCACAGTGGGGACATTGGTTTCCGGGAGGGAGTTGATCATGGTGTGGATTTGCAAAGCATGCCTTCCATCCAGTGTGGTGTAGTGGTTAAGAGTGATAGATTGGTAATCTGGGGAACTGGGTTCGCGTCTCTGCTCCTCCACATGCAGCTGCTGGGTGACCTTGGGCCAGTCACACTTCTTTGAAGTCTCTCAGCCCCGCTCACCTCACAGAGTGTTTGTTGTGGGGGAGGAAGGGAAAGGAGAATGTTAGCCGCTTTGAGACTCCTTTGGGTAGTGATAAAGCGGGATATCAAATCCAAACTACTCTTCTTCTTCTTCTTCTTCTTCTTCTTCTTCTTCTTCTTCTTCTTCGCACGTTTATTCTTCTAGCCCATGAGCCCTGTCCTCTCTGTCTAGTGGGCAGATAGAGGGAAGGAAGGTGAAAAGACTGAGATACCCTAACACTTCCCTTTGACCACCCATCAAAACTGATGGGTTTTTGGTGACAGCATAGCGTATAGTCCTAGCTGACAATATCCTGTATTAGGACTGAGCATGCCTCCCGCAATGCTTCATTGACCTGGGCTTCATTCTGGCCTGACTCGAAAAGCACTCAAACCAGACCTGGCATTTAATGCATTTATATATGCCAGTAATTTGTTTCTTTGTCAAATTCAAGTGTGACCAAGTACAGGAGTTGCAATATGTGTTCTCCCTATGCCCGTATTGTGTCTCTTTGCCAAACTCCGGCATGACCAAGTAAGAGGATTATAGTATGTGTGGTTTCTGTGCCAGCATGACGTCCTCTCGTCAAACCTTGGTGTGACCAAGTAAGAGGATTCTCTATGGAAACTCTTCTGCAGGTAGGATTGCCAGTGTGGTCACTGAGGAATGCCAGGCTGTTGTTCTGACTGGGAGTGGCGCATGCCTTGATCGGGCAGTTCAGGAAGTCAGGATGTGAGTCCCAACAGAATAAAGAAAGAGGGAAATAATTCTTCCCCTCCTTCCTGCCCAAAATAGTTTGGTTCCTTTGACAAGATGCCTGCTCCCATAGATAGAGAATCTATCTATCATCTTGATTATCTATCTATCTATCTATCTATCTATCTATCTATCTATCATCTCCCCCTAATACCTGACATCCAACAGATTTCCTCTGGGAGCCGAAAGCTCAAAAATTCCTGGCTGTTGCAAGGTGGTGAGGGAAGCTAATCGGAACTAACCTTTGAGATGCCTCTTGAGTTGCAATCTGAGTACTTGAAAGAAAAGGACAAAGCTGCTGGGAGCACCCAGCTTTGCCTTATCTGTCTCAGAGCCGCAGTGCCGGGAAACTGTGTAGGAGGAAGAAAAAGGAGGACAAGCCCATCCCAAGTCAAGTGAGCTGTGGCTTTGATCCTGGCACAGGGGCTACCCTGCCCTTTATCATGCCTAGGGATGGGCCAATCTGTCAATTTTAGTTTCTCCCCGTTCCTCATTTTTTCCAGGCTGTTCCTCTGTTCCCCATATTTCCACATCAGTTTGCAATTTTTAAAAAAAGCCCTCATGAAAATTCACCAGCATTTTAATGCAGATTTTTCCTAGCACTTACAATTTCCCCATAAATAATGCACTTCTGTATGTGTTTTTTTTTTAAAATAATAATAATAGAATTTTTAAAAATGTGTACTTCACCTTTGTATAAGCATTTTTTTTTTAATTGTACACTTTTGGTGGGTGGAGAACTGCATGGCAAAATTCAGAGAAGTGCGGTCAAAGGAGGAGCCTTTTGCATATGCCTGGTGCATGAGTCTCCAGGTTTCTGCAGAAATGCAGGCAGTATCCTGGCTCTCACTGGATGAAGAACTTGAACTCGGAGTCTGGTTTCTGCCAAAATCTTGGGTGCTCAATTCCGTGGGGTGCACAGGCAAATAGTGTTCAGACCAGGTGCTCTGCATAGCTATGCAAGCTAAGATGTTGACCCAATATATCCTCTTGGGTTCCCCGTTATATGGGAATGGGGAAGGCACACAGAAACAGGAAAGCAAGCAGGAACACCTTCTGGAGGGCTGGACCTGAGCTGTCTGTTCATGCCTGCACTGGTGTCCCCGTGACCTAGGTGATGGAGGCAGCAGCAATAGGGGCTCCAAGCCAAACTCGGCACCTGACTCCTCCTGAGAGGATGGGCTAGGGCAGTGGTGTCCAAACATTTTTCAAAGGGGGCCAGATTTGATGAAGTCAAGGGCCGTGGGGGCCAACCAAAGGGCCGACCAAAGTTGTTGACCTTTTTAAAGGATTAATAATAATAATAATAATAATAATAATATTTTATTTATATCCCGCCCTCCCCAGCCAAAGCCGGGCTCAGAGCGGCTAACAACAGTAAAATGATACAACATTCTAAAATCAGTTCAAATCAGATTAATGGCAACCATTGAGCTAGAGTTCTGTGAGGATTGCCAAAGGAGGGGGTCAGGCTGTGCCCTGGCCAGAGGCCTGGTGGAACAGCTCTGTCTTGCAGGCCCTGCGGAAAGATGTCACATCCTGCAGGGCCCTAGTCTCTTGTGACAGAGCGTTCCACCAGACTGGAGCCACAGCCGAAAAAGCCCTGGCTCTGGTAGAGGCCAGCCTAACCTCCCTGTGGCCCGGGACCTCCAAGGTGTTTTTGTTTGAAGACCGTAAGGTCCTCCGTGGGACATACCAGGAGAGGCAGTCCCGTAGGTACGAGGGTCCTAGGCCGTATAGGGCTTTAAAGGTTAAAACCAAGATTGAAGTTGTTGAGAGCTTTTTTTAAGGATTTTACCCCAGGAAATAAACCGCCACAGGGGCCAGATTAATCTGACCAGTGAGTCGGATTAGGCCCTGGAAATGGACTTTGGACATGCCTGGGCTAGGGGCAGGCTCCAGCAGCACTGGAGGGGTTGCTGGAGGCGACACTGGCGCAGGAGCTGGGAGTGAAATGGGAGCAGCGCATCTGGGCAGCATGCTGGGAGTCTACACACCTGGGACCCTCACAGGGATCTGACTCCTCATCTGCATCTCTCTCCCAGGATGTCTCTCGAGGCCCTGAGGCAGCCTGTCACAACCCACTAGGTTCCACCTCAGGAACATCAACGGAAAGCTCCTCCAAATTCCCGTTACCCCCTGACCTGGCCTGGCCTGACCAGCCCCTCCACAATTTCGCTTAAGGACTCAAGACAGGCAGTCAGACACACACACACACACACACACACACACTCAGCAGCAATGCTCAGGAATAACGCTGGAGAATAGACTTCTCCAGTCTGGTCAACAGAGGCAGGGGGTGGTGGTCTGGCATAAGAGAGTGAGTCAGCCTTGGACCACTTGATCTCAACCAGAGCTTGGGCATTGTGCAATCTTGGAAAGCAAGTGGTTCAGTGATTCAGCATGGGGGTGGGAGGTGGGTGGGAGTGCTGTTCTGCTGATACAAGGGAGCCGTCGAAGGACAGGGAGAATCCAAGGAATTTTAGGGATTTATCTGTCATTTCAAGTTCCCCCCTCCTGACTTTCTGCTCAGAATGGCCAGAGACTGTTGCTGTGGGGGTGTGGTTTAGTTTTTTTGTTGGGTCAAAATTTAATTTTGGAGTTCCCTTATTTTTACTGCTCCTGGAGTTATGGGTTTGTTCTTCTACTGTTAGACATTATTATTATTATTATTATTATTATTATTATTATCTCTCCACATATATGACTGAAGGCAATATACAAAATTTAGCAAAAACAAAACAGTAAAAAACAACAACACAGAAAAATAACAGGAAATGAATTTTAAAAACAGTACAAAGTCGACCCACTGCATGATAAAAAAAGCTATGTGAGCCAAGGGGCAATGAGATTATGTTAACTCTGAAGGATTCTAAGAAAGCATAACATCCATAAAATTTTGACAGTTGTAATACTTACAATGTGATTTATTTATGAAGGGAGATCAAGAAACTTTGAATATAAGATGGGCTAACAATAAGACGAATAAAACAATGCTTCAGAAACCACTGACGGGAGGAAAGGGTGTTTCACCAGCACGTTTAATTTCAGCTGTGGTTTTGTGGTTTTTGAACTGTGTTCTTAGGAACCTTAGTGTTATTTAGAAACTTGCCATGTCTATTAAATCCTTGACCTGAACCTCTGTCTTTGTAGATACTAAGTTTCAGGGGCTCAGACTGAATTCTTCTCCAACTTGGATTTTAATTCAAGAAGGACAATATTTCCCCTCCTCCCTTTCTCAGTCCTCATTCCTTGGCACCCCACTTACTGGATCAACGAAATGGCACCAGTGGAGGAAAGGAAGGGAAATCTCTATCCTCATCCTCCCTAGCTCCTCGTGTGCTGCCTTGTAATGTGCCAGCTCACAAATAGCTCCTGGGAAACATAGTTTTCTTAAGGGCTGTTGCAAAGCTAGCAACCGAAATTTCCAAGCAGAATTTTATAAACTTCTATCATGTCTCCCTTGGTTATCTCCCTCTCATCCCTAAGTTCAAAATCCCCCAAAGCTGCTGTCCCTTGTTAGGAAGGTGACTCAACCCTCTGTTTATTGTGCTTGCCCTCTTCTGCACTTTCCTAGTTCTACAGTGGTACCTCGGGTTAAGTACTTAATTCGTTCCGGAGGTCCATTCTTAACCTGAAACTGCTCTTAACCTGAAGCACCACTTTAGCTAATGGGGCCTCCTGCTGCTGCCGTGCTGCCAGAGCCTAATTTCTGTTCTCATCCTGAAGCAAAGTTCTTAACCTGAAGACCATTTCTGGGTTAGCGGAGTCTGTAACCTGAAGCGTATGTAACCCGAGGTACCACTGTACAGAGATGCTCAGCTGCCGCCTTCATTACATCGCTTAAGAGGTCATGCAAAAACATGCCTCTTCTCCCAGGCCCTTCTTCTTCTTCTTCTTCTTCTTCTTCTTCTTCTTCTTCTTCTTCTTCTTCTTCTTCCATCTAGCTGAGTTTCCCCAGTCGGCTTACAGCATATCTAAAAACATGATAAAAACATCAATCACTAAAAACCTCCCAATATGGCCTTTTAAAGCATGTGTGTGAGGTTATTGCTTTTCTTTTTCTTTTTGTGCTTTCGTATTGTAAAGATCACACTGTGATCTTTGGAGGAAAGGCAGTATAGAAATTGCAACAACAACAACAACCACCACAACAACAACAACATTTTTGAGTTGTAATATGCCTAGAGTGTTTTCCAAGTTTGAATAATCAACAGTCTTGCTTCTGTGGCCAAAAAGGTAAGTGACTCCTTAGATTGAACATATTCATTATGCCCATTGAATATCCAGAGTGACATTAACTGGAATACGAACTGAACTTATTCTCTCAGTTTACAAGAGATCTCCTAGCACCCAAAATAACCACCCACGGGCAGTTCTGCCACAGATGGGAGTACATCCCATTCTTACATTGGCTCCAACACCCTGGTGATACAGTGGTACCTCGGGTTAAGAACTTAATCCGTTCTAGAGGTCCGTTCTTAACCTGAAACTATTCTTAAACTGAAGTACCACTTTAGCTAATGGGGCCTCCCGCTGCTGCCACGCAGCTGCTGCACGATTTCTGTTCTCATCCTGAAGCAAAGTTCTTAACCTGAGGTACTATTTCTGGGTTAGCGGAGTCTGTAACCTGAAGCGTATGTAACCCGAGGTACCACTGTATTTCTGATGTGAGATGAAAAGGTTGCACTGTGTTCTATCTCACCTAATGCTAAAGTTTAGTCACTTTTCTCTTGAAGACGCTGAGACTGATTTGGCAGGCTTAGAGATCCACACCTCACGCCAAGGTATAATAAACTGTATTTGCATTTTATTTCCTCTGACCTTGCTGCTTATTTTCCTTTTCTCCTTACTCTAACATGTATACACGTACCTGCCAGTTTTAGACAACTGATTAAGTGGACTTTGGTCCATAGAAGTTTATCAAAAGCTTTTGCTGGTGATGGGTAACTTGCAGCTTGCCAGGTATTGCTGAACTCCCATTGTCCCTGACCACTGGCCATGCTGGCTGAGGATGAGGGAAGTTGGAGTCTGGCAACATCTGGATGGCCACTGGCTCCCCATCCCTGATTTATACCACCATAAATCTGTCTTTAAGGTGTCACAAGCAAACATCCTGCAAGGTCCTGGACCAGAGGCTTTCTGGCCTCTCCCCATGCTGTCCACATTGTGCCTTTGTAGTCAATCTCCTCTCCTCTTATCTTAAATACACAAGATGGCCAAGGTGTTTTCCCCCCCTCCAGTTATTTAACCTTCTTTCAAAAGCTGAAAAATAAGGACCCCTCAAACTTTTTTTTTTATTGCACATTCATGATTTGTGCTCATGATGCTATCAGAGAGGTCAGACATGATCTTGCTTTTGATGCTCATTGAACCTACAGAGGTTTTGAGGAGGCCATGTTGCTTCGCTTCCAGTGAGTGCATAACCCACAACTTCCTGCCGAAATCCCGTAGCTTTTTATACCACAGATTTTCTGGTTTATCTTTTTGTTCCACGTTTGTTGCATTATAGCCCCTCCAGGCAGCAGTAATGTGGTAGCACTGGGGAAGCATCACAGAATGAGCTAAAGCAGAATAAATCCACTACTTGCGCCTGGTTATTATTGTGTCAGGAACTGATTGAAGAAGGTACCAGCTGGTGTATTGAGAGGAGAGAATTTAACTATGGATTTGGACAACACACTAAGCTATACTAAGTGACACACTAAGTGGCAAAAGAACAGGGAAAGAGCAAAGTGGCTGCAAGTTTTTCTTTGAAGCCTGCACATTCTCCAAAGCGTCACATAATTGTAGCTGGAGCTGCTGTGTGGTCTGTCGGTATTCACAACAGCAGCAATGATGCCCTCTCAGAGTATAAGATCAATATCATATCAAGTTCCCCTCTTCTAGAAAAAAGTTGGTAAAGAGCAGCGATGTCTCCCAGGCCTTACAAGATCTGTTTTTTGAAGATATGTTGAGTGAAAGCAGGAAAATGACCACTAATGAGAAAATAGATGCCTACAATGAAGCAGCAATCAGTGCCCTGAAGAACAGCTCAAAAACCTTAAAAGCTAAAGTAAAAACAAAACAAAACCCCCCAGTGTATATAGGATGATAGCAAAACTATAAGCCAGTCCTCAGATAGTGTACACCTTCCCCAAATCAAATAGAGAAATAGTAAATAATCTGTTTTTTTGTTTATTGTTTAGAAAACAGTCTTTAAAATTTATAATGCAAAAGATCAGAAATCTAATATAAACAGTTGCATATATGTTTGTTACTTTTTATTAGAGGCTTTTGTTATTTTTATTAGATGTTACTTTTTTATTGTGGGGTGGTTTTTTTTTTTTTTGCAATTGCAAGTTTTAAAACTGTTTTTAATGTTGAATTTAAAATTGTTGTTACCCATGCTGGGACCTTAGGGTGAAGAACGGGTAACAACAAGCAAGCAAGCAAGCAAGCAAACAAGCAAACAAACAATTTGTGCAGTCCCAGTAAGTAATAGTTTAGTTTACCATGCCATGCAATCCAGGCCTCTAACTATGAGCTGATAGTATAATTAGTATCAGTCCCTTTTGCCCTGGGGTGTCCTACATCTCTGACAGTGCTCTATGGCCAGTGCTTCTTTTCTTGGGGTACGCATACCCCAAAATATTTTGTGAATCTAAGTTTGGCCTCATTGAAGGGCAGTATTTCAATATGAGTAAGAAAATGAGAGTACCTCCAAAAAATTTTTAAGGAAAAAAGCACTGTCTGTGGCTCATAATAAACCACCTTGTTTGAATCCTGGAGAAAGCACGAAAAGAATGTATCTGCATGGCTTTTATTTTCCAAATTGTCTTCTCTTGGGACCTAATGTTTGACAAATCTATGTGTTTTGCGGTCTAATGGCTGTCCCCGATGAAGCTGGAGTGCTCAGTGCAGACTCGAGACCCAGAAACAGGTTGCTGCCTTACTTAGAAATGAAGTCAAAATGAGGCAGGGTCTGAAATATCCGAGGCCTGCCATGGTCTTCAGTTGCCATGGAAACCTGGTGTTGAACCACTGCCAAAGGCCCACAGGCTACTTTCTTTCCCTGCAAGGCTCGAATCCTGTTTCTTTTGAACAGCCAGGAATCTCAGGACCCAGGAGTCCTGACTCTTCGACTCCCTCCCCAGCCTCAATTCTTCACCCCTTGCCTCGGGGCTATGAATTCAGTAGTCAGAACAGCGCAGAAAACTTGTCCAGTTTAAGCTTTGACTGCCACCTGACGGCCATTTACAAAAATTCCATTTTCAGGGCTTTCGTTCTGTATAGTACAAACGTAATATTATGCTGCAGGAAACTTTACTGCTTTGGTGTTTTCAGCTGGCAGCAAGACACAGCAATCAGGTGTAACCCTGTGAGGTGCAGCCGCTTTCAGAGGAGAGTTATTTGAAGAGATTTGTGGGGTGGGGGGAAAGGCCAAGGGGAAGAAAGGAAGAAAGGAAGGAGTGTAGAAACAAACATCTGGAGAAAACAGTGGAGGAGAGAGAAGAAGTCTTCTGAGGTCACGCAATGACTGAGCGGCACAGTTGTATCCTAGCCCAGGATTGCATATTAAAAATCAGTGCTAAGGAACTCCTCATTTGTGGATAGGATGAGCAGATGCAAAACAAGATGGAGCAGAACAGAACTATTCTTTGGACATGAAGCTAACAATTAATGAATAGGATCTCCCACTAAAAACCCCCAAAAACACTCCAGTTAACATTAGGGCTGGGGTAGTGATTTCAATCAGGACCACCATGCTAGAAAAGGGCACTTATCTCATTTTCATTTTCTTTATGAAAATGCCCTCCTCCCGCAGCTACTATTTGCCCTGTGTTGGCTTTGTCATTGTGGCAAATAGAAGCTGTGGTGTGGTGTGATTTTCACTGGGAAAAAGTTTAAATTGCTCTCCTCATCTCTGCTGTAATTGTGTGTGTCCACGCTGAGATCCTAATCATGGCTCTGCTGCTGCAACATCCCGGCACTGATAATTAAGCAATATTTTCCCAAGGAATAAGGCATTTAGTCATATGGCAAAGGGTTCCTGGGTGTGTGCCCTATCTCCTGTCCACAGGGGATCCCTCACCCCAGCCAAAAGAATCCCTGAGCACTTGTATTTTTCTATCCTGTGATAGCAACATTCAACACAGAGTGAGTTGTATCTGACCGGATCTCATCCATGTTTATCTGGAAGTAAGGACGCTGGAGGAATTTGATTTCTGGGAATTCTGATGTGAGATGATCTGATCCACATTTCTAGGAATAATATGCGGATTGCAATGTATTTATCCTTTGGATTTTGTACTAGTGCGAATTTTTTGATAGAAGTTCTCGACTTAAAAAATTCAAAAGCAAAAAAACTCTGTTCCAAAACTCATATTAAAATGTGCATTTTAGGATAAATAGGCATCTCCCAACAACGTGTGTGTGTGTGTGTGTGTGTGTGTGTGTCTATATATATATATATATATATATTCAAATGAAATTTTCAAATGAAAATTTTACAGAGATATATCAAACATAAATCGTAAAAACAAGATTCCAAGGAATCTCCTGGACTTCCATCTTCCCCTTTGTGGGTCCTATTTTTAATCATATCCTCCCACATCTTTTACGATGATCCAAATCTTTTACATCTCCATTGTGTCCAAAATCGACCCTTAAACTACAAGTGATACTCCCATCCTACTAAGGATTTCAACTGAAGGTAAGTTATAAATTTTTCCCACTCCTTGTTAAAATTGTGGTCTTCCTGATTTCTGACTCTTCCGGTCATTTTAGCCATTTTAGCATAGTCTATTAACTTCATCTGGAAAGAAGATAAAGTTCCGACCAGAGAAGAATGGCAGATGAAGTCTTTCAACGACTCTTAAGCACAGCTCCCAGAATTCTTTGCAGGAAGCCATGACTCTTTGAAGTGGTATCATAGTCTTCTAAATGCATGGTGTGAATGTGGCCACGGTCCTGAATCTGCTTGGACTAAATTTCTGCTTCCAGGCAGCAAGTTCAGGTTAGTAAGACTTAGCGGTTAGTATTGGCAAGCGTGTGAGAGAGGGAGCGAGGGAGGAAGAGGCTGAGACACAGCAGCATCGCTGCAAGCTGAGTTGGATCCAGGGTGAGCCCTGCTGGAACTCCTCAGGCCCTTGATGTTCAGCCATAGCCAGTTTGGGGTCAACCACATCCTCCCCTCCTCTTAGGCTGTGAGGACTTGTTGCTGCAGCTCAGGAAATGTGTCATCCGGCCCTAAGGCATGCCTCTGATGTTCCACAAATGAAAATATGGGCAGGCTTTGCAGCACCGCTATTCTCATCCCAAGGTTTCCTTCCAAAGTTCCACCCTCTTCTCTATTATTTGTTTATTTTATTTAACAAAATTGATAGCTTGATCAACAGAAACAAGTGCACCCGGAAGCGACTTGCATAAAACAGCATATATATTTTAGAAGAGCATGCTGATGAAATCCGCAAACTCAAAAAAATCTCCTCCATCCCGCCCCATAAACAAACAAAGTCACTGGCAATTCAACATACTACTACTACTACATATAATAATAATAAATAATAATAATAATAATAATAATAACAACAACAACAACCCGCCCACCTGGCTGGGTTTCCTGAGCCACTTTGGGCGGCTCCCAACAAAGGACTAAAAACAGAATAAAACTTAGAACATTAAAAAACTCCCTAAACAGGGCTGCCTTCAGATGTCTTTGTTAGTCAGATAGTTGTTTATTTCATTGACATCTGATGGGAGGGCATTCCACAGGGTGGGTGCCACTACCAAGAAGGCCCTCTGCCTAGTTCCCTGTAACCTCACTTCTCGCAGGTAGGAAACTGCCAGAAGGCCCTCGGAGCTGGACCTTAGTATCTGGGCTGAACTATTAAATACAGCTATCAGCATTACAGAGAATATATACCATGCCAGGGAATACACCAACTTCACAATGAAGGCACCTGAGCCAGCAGGCTGAGTCAGGATCAGGTCTTGCCTTTTGTTAGCAGGTACTAGAGAATGGCCTGTCTTCAGGGCATAGTGATTGCAGACCATTGCCAAACACTTTGCTGCGCCATAAATTGCCTAACAGAAATAATTCCCAAGCTATGAGCTTTCTCTGTTCCATGTCTCTCCATCCTTCAACTCAGACACAGTCTGCCCTGGCCTGTTGGGGGTTAAAGAAAGAAGTAAAGAATCACAGAACTCTCTGTAATACGTAGTTTAAACCTCAGAGGAGACACACCCGTTCCAATGAGTCATGCAGCAATATGGGGGGCAGGTGTCCCCTACAAGCAGGTGGGGTTCATTGTTCAACCCCCTGGGCAATGAAAACTGTTACAGGTGTAAGACCGAAGTGTGCCTTCAGTTTTAATTTGCAGGGAGGGAGCCAACTGCAGCTTGCAGAAATCTGGAAAAACAGTCATATAAATAACCATAGCTGTACAGTTGAGCTAAAGGAGGTTGGCATTTATGCTGCTGTCTGGGCTGTCGCCTCCCTGAGACTTGTTGGAATATAGCGCGCTAACCATGCAATCTTATGCGTGTCTTCTCAGAAGGAAGACCCATTGATTTCTCCAGAGTTTGCTTCCAGGTAAGTGGGTACAGGACTGCAGCAGCAGGCTGAATACCTAAGTAATGCCTACCTGGGGATCAGGCCCGCTTGAACACAGGGACACTGTCTGAGGAAGCGGTGCTTGCAAGAGGTTTGCATTTGGGGTTGTCAGCAGCGAAGGGGGAGGACTGGTTTATTTTCATGTTTTTGTTTCCCTGCTTTCTGCCTTCTCAGCACTAAAGCCCTCTAATTATGGTTTGTGCCAGTAATGGCAGCATAGAGACTTTGGTTTTCTCACTGCAGCAGCAAAAACAACTTTTGTGGAGTCCAGACCAGGTATTCAGGAAGTGGTGGTCATTGTGGTGGTGGGGTACCCTATGGCCTCACTCGGCAAATAAGGTATTTATTTATTTATATACTGCCATACCCTCCAACATTTCTCCCATTCCACGACAATAATTTTAATATTTATACCTCACACATCTTACTGGGTTGCCCCAGCCACTCTGGGCAGCTTCCAGTACATATAAAAACATAATAAAACATGAAATATTTTTTTTTAAAAAAATATTCCCTATACAGAATTGCCTTCAGACAGTTCGGGGGTTGGATAACTCCATACCCTCCAACATTTCTCCAATGAAAGTAGAGATGTGCTAAGGAAAAGCAGGATATTCCAGGGTCAAATCAGAAACCAGGACGGCTTCTCTAAATCAGGGATGTCCCTGGAAAATAGGGACAATTGGAGGGTCTGTACTGCTTGATCATAAAAAACAACTCAAAGCTGTTTGCAAAAAGAATACGTAGTTGTCATCCCTCCTGGAAAAGAATTATAGGATGGCCTTCAGGTAAGGACCTGGCAATGCTTCTCCTCCCATGAAGGCCCACCTGAAGTTGGAAAATGTTTGAAAGCCGCCAAATTTATTATGGCATCAGGTTTGGCAGACGTGGCCAAACAGGCAGAGGAAACGCGGGCTTGCCAGGGAAAACGTTATTGCGAAGCGAGGCCAGAAAGAGAGGATGCAAAAGTCACATCCCTACACGGCACACAAATGAAAAGGTGGTCCAGCGAGAAGAGTTAAAGGTCTGCTCTCTTACTCCGCTGGGCCATCTGGTCTCGCTGCGTAATAACCTTCTTCTGTGTGTGCATCAACCGAGAGTCACACTTGATACATCTGGTGAAGTGGGCAATGGTCCACATAAAGTTTTTGGCTGAAATGCTTTCGTTAATCTCTTAATGTGCTAGGGGACTCCTTTGTATTTGTTATTTTGCTTAACAGACTCACCCAGATTAATCCCTGGAATCTGGGCAAATGCTTGCTTTCTCCAACCACTGCTTCAATTTCCCCCTGAAGCCTGCAATGCAAGCCCAGTCTGCACCTGTCTGCGATGCCTTTAAAACAGGTATGTCAGCAGCAGCTCACCTATGGCGAGTGAGATGTGCCTCTGGGCGACCCCTCTGGGAAGCTTTTCGATGCTCAAAGACGGCTCTTTGTCCTTTTAGGCTTTTCAACAAGTAAATAAATAAACGTCTAAAAATTTATTTTAAACGAGACAGGAAGTAAGGAAAGTATTACACTGGGACGGTGCTGTGCAATACAGAATATAAGACATGGAGGGGCTAAGAAGCAATTAGCAGGCATCCCAATATGAATTAATCAATGGAATGCTTTCAGTGATGTCATCATGTATTATAATTATGGCCGACTGACCTAATAATTGTTATGGGGTAGCAGCTTTTTCAGACTTGCAGAGAACGTCAAAATGCCTTTTAAAAAAATAATCATTACATTTATATCCCCGCCCCCCTTTTCTCAACAAGGCAAATTTGGTTTTCCCTCCTTTCCATTCTATCTTCCCAACCTTGTGAGGCAGGCTAGGCTGAGAGACAGTGACCGTCTGAAAGCCACCCAGCGCGCTTTGGGGCTGAGTGGGGATTTGAACCCTGATCTCTCAGATCTTAGCCCAGCACTCTAACCACTACTCCACACTGTCTTTGAAGGGTAGCTCTCTTGTCCTTTCCCACCCTCAGCTATTGCTCTCCTCTGCTCATCTCCCAGCTCCCCCCCTTTCCATTCCTTGAGGTCCCACAACATCCCCGATAAACTGGGTTAGAACAATATTAGTTTGGGATGACTCTCTGTTACCCATCTGCCACCCTCTGATTCCCTAGTGAAAATCCATCTGTCTGGGCTTGGGGATGAGAACTCAGTAAGTAGCTGGTGGCTTCACTGTTTATCCTAGAGTGCAGGGCTGATTCTGAACGTCCGGGAACTTCCTTGGGCACAGCAAATTGCGGGAGGTTATATATGTCTGGGCTTTATTTTCTTAATGATGGATTTTTCCCCACTTAAACAAAACAAAACAAAACAAAAAAACCCAGCAACCCCACAACTGATCGTAATGCTTGAGCCATTCTGGCCACGGAGCCTCAAATGGGTGTTGCTTGCCACTTTGCCCATGGGAAGCCTGGCTTTGTCACAGCTGTGGCTTGTGGTCAGAAATGCTCTGAGCTTCTGGCTGCTCTGTTTGCCTTGTTTGTGAGTGGGCCTGTGTCCTGGCAACCAGCCCCAGCTCTAACTGCCAGGCGTTGCTGTCTTCCTGGGGCCGGGGATAAGAGCCCAAGAATCATGCATGGCATTTTCGGGAAGTTGATGCTGAAATTACCATTTTGGAAGGTTTTCTCCCCTTTCATTTTATTTTAATGTATAAATTTGGAGGAGGAGAGGACATGTACACCTGTTTCTAGAAAAAGAAATCTTGTGATTTTCCCCCCAAGGGAGCAATCTTGATAATAATAAATAATAATAATAATAATAATACTTATACCCCACCCATCTGGCTGGGCCTCTCCAGCCACTCTGGGCAGCTCCCAACAGAATATTAAAAGCACAATAAAACATCAAACATTAAAAACTTTCCTAAACAGGGCTGCCTTCAGGTGTCTTCTAAAAGTCAGATACAGTGGTACCTTGGGTTACAGACGCTTCAGGTTACAGACTCTGCTAACTCGGAAGTAGTACCTTGGGTTAAGAACTTTGCTTCAGGATGAGAACAGAAATCGTGCGCCAGCGGCGCGGCAGCAGCAGGAGGCCCCATTAGCCAAAGTGGTACCTCAGGTTAAGAACAGTTTCAGGTTAAGAATGGACCTCTGGAACAAATTAAGTTCTTAACCCGAGGTACCACTGTAGTTGTTTATTTCCTTGACATCTGATGGGAGGGCGTTCCACAAGATAATAATAATAATAATAATAATAATAATTTATTATTTATACCCCGCCCATCTGGCTGGGTTTCCCCAGCCACTCTGGGCGGCTTCCAAAAGAATATTAAAATACTATGATACATCAAACATTAAAAGCTTCCCTAAACAGGGCTGCCTTCAGATGGGTGCCACTACCAAGAAGGCCTTCTGCCTGGTTGCCTGTAACCTCACTTCTCGCACTGAGGGTACTGCCAGAAGGCCCTCATAGCTGGACCTCAGTGTCTGGGCTGAATGATGGGGGTGGAGACGCTTCTTCAGGTATACTGGGCCGAGGCCGTTTAGGGCTTCAAAGGTCAGCACCAACACTTTGACTTCTGCTCGGAAACGTACTGGGAACCAGTGAAGATCTTTTAGGACCAGTGTTATATGGTCTTGGCGGCCACCCCCAGTCACCAGTCTGGCTGCCTCATTCTGGATTAGTTGCAGTTTCTGGGTCACCTTCAAAGGTAGCCCCCTGTAGAGCGCATTGCAGTAGTAGTCCAAGCAGGAGATAACTAGAGCATGCACCAATCTTACAGCAAGATCCACTAGGATGAGTGGGGTGAGGATCCCATGGATCTCCAGCAGAGCTGGGATCTTCCTGTGCAGCTGGGCTATGCTAGCATTAGTGCCCCACCCTCAGCTTGACTGGAGATGCACCAACATATATTCCCCATCTAAGCCATGAAAAGGGGGTGTTGCAGGGTCATGGCATTTTGGGACCAGAGAGGAGGGACTTAGGCTGGATCCTGAACCTGTTTAGCTCAGTCACATGACTTGCTAAGCCAATGAAAAGGTGGTGTAACTCTAACACTATTTTGAAGGCTTGTTTTCCCTCTGCCAGGCTTAGGGGGACTCACCCAGGAGTTTAAATCTGATGTACTTTATGCCTGCTTAACTTACACCAGCTTCTTGTCTATAGGATTGCCTGCTTCATTACAAAAGTATCTATTGCAATTGCCCAGGTGTCTCCACTACAGGTGTTATGCCCATCATTTGGCCACTAGCATAAGCAATTTTGTTTCAGCCGGGAACATACTAGGGATAGGGAAGGAATTCAGTTTGGCTTGAATTTTAATGCCCTGCAAAATTCAAACTTTTGTGATGCAGATCTCTAACCAAGAGAATGTGTATAAGAATGAGCAGGTCAGAGTCAATTGTGCATGGAAATGTATTTATCAATAGAGGAAACATCCATGAAAGCATTATATTATTGCATTCCATTTGTGAATCACTTCCTATGAAACATCCCAAAGTGATTTAGCTGTAAAAATGCCAAGAGTAAAACATGTGTAAAACAATCTCGTAATTAAAGCAATTTAAAAAATTTATACATCAAAACCATTTCCATTAGGGGAAATAGTTTGCAAAAAAGGTGAACATTAGGAAAAAGTGCATTAAAAATGTGCATATTAGGAGGGATGCCCTGTTTAGGGAAGCTTTTAATGTTTGACAGACTATTGTATTTTAATATTTTGTTGGAAGCCACCCAGAGTGGCTGGGGAAACCCAGCCAGATGGGTGGGGTATAAATAAATTATTATTATTATTATTATTACTACTACTCATCTGCACTATACATTTAAAGCAGTATCATTCCTCTTTAAACAGTCATGGCTGCATTTAAATATGAAGCTTTGTATTGATATGTTGGTTTTTTTAATGGCAGGTTAATGCAAAAACAGGGTGGAAACTGACACATGCAAAACTGACATGGAAGCGTAATAAGACTGATTATTATTCAACCACCTGTTTGCGTTTGGCCGCAAGTAAAATCCCAAAACCCATATTAGAGCAATGCTTCTATTAGGCCAGCCAAAATACAGTCAAAAAGATAGAACTCCAGGAGAGTTCTGCGTCAGGGGCGAAGGAAAAGATCCAGTTGGCAGGGTAGATTCTGAGCAGCCCCACCCTCGTGGGCCACCATGACGTCAGGAGGACCGGCTTCAAAGGAAAGAGTTGGGAGAATATTCCAAGTGTGCTCCCGATTCCTTTCTTTGCAGACCAGCCTGAACTCATACGGAGCTTCAAAGGATGATCCCTGCAGTCCATCACAATGGGAGCTGCAGTCAAGTGCTGTTCAACTGATTGGCACTGATTGCGTTTCCCACTTTCTACAGGGTCTGGCTGCACTCAGGGGGTCTTGATTCCAGCAGGGGTTGTATTTAGCACCAATCTGCTGATATATATCTATATATCTATATACCTACATATCTATATATCTATCTCACTTTAGGCAGGGATTGGTACATTTGAAGGTTCCCTTTAAGATCAGTTGTGGGTAGTGATAGGCAGGCCTATCAATTTCACTTTCTCATCCTTCCAATTTTAACTTCATTTCTCCACATTTTCCCAAATCTGTTGGCGTTTTTAAATATATATTTTTTAAAATAAATATTTGTCAGCATTTTGGAGTGCATTTCCCCTAATGGACACATCTTTGCAAAGCAGCTTCCCCTAATACAATGCATTTCTTTGGCCATTTTCACCAATATTTTAATGCACTCTTTACCCCAGTATCATCTTCTTCTTCTTCTTCTTCTTCTTCTTCTTCTTCTTCTTCTTCTTCTTCTTCCCTGTTTCCTGGCTGGTGAACTGCATTGCAAAATTCGGAGAAGGGCGACTTCTGAAGGATGGTTGGGTTTGGGTTGGCATTTCAGAAAGTGTGAATTAGGTATTAATTAAATGTGAACCGAACTTCACCCCCATTCCTAGGTATGGGGCAGGCGAGTGTCATTTGGGGCAAATGGCCTTGTGGGCCTAATTCAGACCGTGGGTTGGAGGCTCCCCACTGCTAGGCTAGATGGTCAACAATGGAGGGAAAATAGAGAGAAGAAACGAGGCTGATGATAACGCCTGAGCCTGTAACTGGTAAGTGCCTTCAAGGCAGAATGTGGGAATGGATAGTAGGCATTCTGTTAGGTGATGTGTGGGATCAGTTTGTGCCAAGACCTTCTGGGAGGAAGAAGCATGAGTCATCATCTTTAGAAACCAAAGAACTGTCTGTTGCCCTGGTCTACCTCCCTCCTTCGGTGGGATACATACTGAAATATACTTGAAGTCCTGTAGTGATTTCATGCTCTTTATTGCACCTTGTAAAACAGTGATTGAATTGCCCCCCAAACCTCAGGATTTTATATACATTATTTACACAATGAGTCCCTTCTGCTTGGCTGATTCTGCTTCCCTCCTGGAGCCTGATTGGTTTTTTCCTGCAGGCCAATCAGTTGTTGCATTCTAGGATCCTACTTGCCTTTTGTTCTATGATCCAAGCTTAGTATATAACACATACCTTTTATTAAGTTGAAACTAAGCCATGCCAAACTTTGACACAGAGGAAGTCCTAACACACACAAGCAAACTCCTTGAGATCAATCCAGTACATATGAAAATCCATTCAATAACCCTAACACTGCTTTTATTTTTTTTACTTTTGAAATTTACTCTGTTTTTGCAAGCTGAAGTTGAGAACGGAGCTCTCCCAACCAAACAAGTCTGAGTTTTGCTCTGGGACCTCTGCCTGAAAGGTGATAGTTTGGGAAGGGATATTTATGCTAGGTATGGGCTATGACCTCTAGCTCACCTCACCCTCTGGAAGCAATTAACTGGGCTGGATGATTGATATAATACTAGCTCCTGTTCTGGAGTGCCGAGACTTTCCCAATACCGGCGTGGTATGTTTGAGGTGGGCTGTGAGGAACGTCAGTGCTGCGCCGAGCCGTTGTTTAGCTCAGGGGTTAAAGGGTTAAGCCTGCCCCTGCTGCAATCCCAGTGCCAGCTCTCTGCAGGCTGCCAAAGTAATGTGATTGAGCAATGGTTTGCGGGTAATGGACGATCCCTCAAGCCACACGTCCGGACTCTCCATCTCCCTAGGAATGCACACACCCAACCTGTGAGTCTCTCTAGCCTGCAAGGGACCAGCGGCTCTCAGAGAGCTCAGAGACAGAAAGAAGGTCCCCGAAGAGCCCCAGAACCAGAGGTACGGAGGCCAGGAAGACGAGAAAAGCAGAAAGATTTAGGGAGATAAGGGGTCAAAGGTAAGGCTGATATAATTTCCCTTCGGTAACATCGTTGGTGGGGTGGTATGTAGGATTTGAACACCCATTCAGAAAGTTTATAGATTGTTATTGCACCTCCTTTGTTTGTTTGTTTGTTTGTTTGTTTGTTCCTTCCTTCTCATTGCATCATGCAGTGGTGGGTGGTGTGCACTGGAGAATGGTAGGGCCGGAAACAGAAGCCTAACAGTAGGTGGAGCCAGAGCTAATGGCTGGTGGAGCCAATTAATTCTACTTTTCATCTCCATCCTCTTCCATGCTGAGGTGCAAAACACTGGACAACACTGAGGCTAAGGGGGAGGAAGCTGGCCGGCAATGCCACCCCCTAGATTGGGTGTAGATAAGAAGGCAGGGACATGGGGGGCGCTGTGGTCTAAACCACAGAGCCTAGGGCTTGCCGATCAGAAGGTCGGCGGTTCGAATCCCCACGACGGGGTGAGCTCCCGTTGCTCAGTCCCTGCTCCTGCCCACCTAGCAGTTTGAAAGCATGTCAAAGTGCAAGTAGATAAATAGGTACCGCTCTGGTGGGAAGGTAAACAGCGTTTCTGTGTGCTGCTCTGGTTCGCCAGAAGCGGCTTAGTCATGCTGGCCACATGACCCGGAAGCTGTACGCCCGCTCCCTCGGCCAATAAAGCGAGATGAGCGCTGCAACCCCAGAGTCGTCTACGACTGGACCTAACGGTCAGGGGTCCCTTTACCTAAGAAGGCAGGGAAGTGGGATCTGACTTGAGAGCAGTCTGTGGTTTGTGGGGGCACTGCAAGTTGGCAGCACACAGCTCCCTCCCTTATTACCTTCACAACAACCCTGCGAGGGAGGTTTGGCTGAAAGTGCAGGTTGACCAAGTCAGGGTCCCTTAGTGAGATTCATACAATGCTAAACCCAGGTCTTCCTGGCCATAGCCTGAGATTCTAGTGCAGGAGTGGGGAAGCTGTGACCTTTCATGTGTTATTGGACTCCAATCAGTTGCAGCCAGTGTGGTCAGGGATGATGGGGGATGCAGTCCAAAAAGGTCTGGGGGGGGGGCACAGCTTCCCCATCTCTGCTCTAGGGGCTGGCACAGTTGCATTTCATAAGCTCCGTCTGTAATAAGTCGGAAGTCTATTATTGATGCTGTTTGCCTGTAATTTTTCTGAATGCAAAATAAATGTAGGTTTGCTTTGTGGAAGCAGAATGCATTTATTTTTTTTAATCTACTCTAAAAATTAAAAAATCTGTGGGGGGAAATTAAAGTGTAACAAACGCATTTAGTGTTATTGACATGCCTCCCACTTTTGAGTGCCATAATGTGGCACAATTAAATTGTGATTGCCAAACCACTTTGCATGTCCCCCTCATTTTGCCCCGTGAGGCTAGTATTGGCTCCTCGTTCCCAGTTTCTTATTCACCCCAGTGCTGCATGAGAGTCTTGAAGTCCCACAGTCCCTTATTCAAGCTGCTCAGACTTGGAGTGTCGCAAATCTCTATGTGAGCTGCCCTTGAAGATTACTTGGAAACTTCAAGTGGCCCAAAATGCAGTGACTAGTTGCTGTTTCGAAACAGGTGCCTTGGTTTCCAGTTTGCTTCTGGGCCCAATTTAAGGTGCTCACATTCCACTGATCTCAGGAGTTCAAAAGGATGATGGCTCACGATGGGGCATTCTCTGCAGCAGCCCCTCTGAACATTCAGCCCCTTTCCATCCCCCTTTTAACTTTTTTTTTGCCAAGAGTGTAAAGCTGAATGCGTGCGAGTAAAATGTCCGTAAATTGTGAGCTACCTGAATTTAAAAATTGTTCCAATCCATTCCGGACCTGTAGGGTGAAAGGTGATAATCATTTGAAATCATCGTCCTTATTTTGCTCAGGCTACCCATATAGCTCCGGGTCAAATAAGGGACTGAGAAGGAGGATTCAGTTGGTGTTGTAACATGGGTAGGTGGGTGGGTGAGAGGGAGGTAGCAGGGCAACTCAACCCCCCTTAGGTTTCGTGGTGCCTGCCCCCTTTGCAACTCTTCTTAGAAGGCAAACGGGTATGTGGTTTGGCCAAAATTGTACGAAGTCGGCAGTAGGACATTGCAGATTTCATTAAGCCCCCTCCCTCCCTTCTCCCCCTCCACAAAAAAACCCCCAAGAACTTAGGCCCATTCATTCCATGGGGTCTACTCTGATTAGAACTCAGTTGGGGACAACCCAGTAGTGTATCTTTCAACCAGACTTGGCCTGGTTTCAACAGAGGACTGTCATTCATAAAGCAAGATATCCGATCATCCTAACTCTGTCTGCCTCTGCTATAATTCTGTTCGTTTCTGTAGGGAGGGCAAACCACATCTGCTGGCTTCTTTTTCTTGATGGTGCAACCCTGTAGCTATGAGCATTCTTCCAGGGACATAGATGGATAACAGCAGGGGTTGCCAGTACCCTCCAAAGATTCTGGGCTGTGACTCCCATCAGCCCCAACCTGCCCAGCCAATGATCAGGGATGATGGAAGTTGGAGTCTGCGACATCTGCCCTACCCAACCCCAGTATATGGGATAGCTCAGTTGGTATAGCATGAGACTCTTAATCTCTGGGTTATGGGTTCAAGCCCCATGTTGGGCAAAATATTTCTGCATTGCAGGGGTTGGACTAGATGTCCCTCGTGGTCCCTTCCAACTCTGCAGTTCTATGATTCTACAGTGGGCACCATGTTTACAACCCTTACATGATCATCTTCGGATGTTGCCCTGCCCTATTTTCCCTCTCCTCTTTCTCTGACCCACCAGTTCTTCAAACCTTCCAATACCATCTTTTTGTGTTATTATTATTCTATTCCTCTGTTGTTGCTTTTGTCTTTAAGCCACTTTGGACAGGCATTTGCCCAGAAAGGCATCCTAAAAATATTTTAAATAAACATATGAATAAAATAAATTTGGCGAGAACCTTGCAAAATGATCACTTGGACTATGCAATCCATAGAACACCCCAACCACGACAGATGCAGTGCAGTTTTGGACTTGGCCAAAGGAAAGTTTCTAATGCACGGCATCTGGTGTGCTAACAGACCAAAAAAAGAAAGAAAGAAAAAGAAATGTGAAGTCCTGCAAGACATGTGCAAAACAAACCCATTTGCTGCGGCTAAAGATGATATTTTGGGGGCTGTGGCTCTGAACCGAGTGTTCCTCTGCTGTTCTTGTTCTTTTTTTCCAGAGGAAAATCTATGCACATTGAAGTTTTCAGCAAGCCCCGTTGAAACTAGGGGTGGAGGTGAGATTTGACTCAGTTGAACTGTAAAGGTGTACCCACCTAATTAGCACTTTCTGAAACAATAAGCGAACTGAAACACAGCCATCCTTTGAAATGTGTACTTTTCTTTCTTTCTTTCCTTCCTTCTTTCTTTTCTTTTCTTTTCTTAACTGTCAGAAATAGTATGTTTATTTTTCTTCCATAGTGGTAATTTTTCTTCAGTGACAATGTTTATTTTTTGGCCATAAAAAATGTTACTTGACAAAACCTTTGAAAAGCAAACCAACAAAACCGGACAACTAAATTTCTTATCACTGTTAAAAAACAACAACTCCCCCCCCCAAAATAGTTATTCTCTCATTTTTTCTCTCTTCTTCTTCTTCTTCTTCTTCTTCTTCTTCTTCTTCTTCTTCACCCCTTATATAAAGGACATTATTGCACCTTATCAGAACTTCACCAAGGTGTCCAGAAGAATATATTCTTCTGTATTTGCAAGCTGCATGTTTATGTAGCCATCGACGGACGTGAGGTAACCTTTGTATTCCACCCCCCACTTCAGCTTCACCACCAGCCTGTTTAAGGAAGGGCTTTGGATTGAGAGCCAGACTCATAGCAACCAGACCAACCTAAGGGCGGCTGCGGCAACAAAAAAATTACTCGCGGGCAGCACATGTGCCTGCCAAAGCTCTAAAAAGAAAAATCACGGAAGTGACTAAATGTGTACTTTTCTGAATTTTGCAGTGGAGTTCTGCAGCCAAGTAATGTCTGTAAAGATGCCTATGTTGGGGTAAAGTGTACTGCATTATATGGGGGGGGGGGGGATTGCTTTGCAAAAATTCATGCATTAGTCAAAATTGCATACAAATGGTGTGTATTAGGAGAAATTCGCACTAAAATTTTGGCAAATTTTTCTGAGGGTTCGCCTCGAAAACGGAAATTCGTGAACTGATGTGGAAATGTGGAGAACAGAATTTTGGAAACAATAAAAAACCTGAAATTGATCAATTTGCCCAACCTTAGCTGAAATAAATGAATGGGACACAGCTCCTGCACCTTTAAGAGTAGTGCTTACAGAGATACACTTGCTGAAGCTCCCCCATCAACACAAGTATTAAAGGAACAGGAGCCCTGTCCTGTTCTGCCGCTTTGACTGGGGCTGATGGGAGCTGTAAGTCCCACATTACCCCATCCATAGGTTAGAGCAGGGGTCAGCAAACTTTTTCAGCAGGGGGGCGGTCCACTGTCCCTCAGACCTTGGTGGGGGGCCAGACTATATTTTGAGGGGAAAACATGAATGAATTCCTATGCCCCACAAATAACCCAGAGATGCATTTTAAATGAAAGCACTCATTCTACTCATGTAAAAACACCAGGCAGGCCCCACAAATAACCCAGAGATGCATTTTAAATAAAAGGGCACATTCTATTCATGTAAAAACACGCTGATTCCCGGACTGTCCGTGGGCTGGATTTAGATGGCGATTGGGCCCCCGGGCCTTAGTTTGCCTACCCATGGGTTAGAGGAAGAGTTCAGTCAAAGAACATAGCTTTAGGTGAAAGGAGTGTATCCACTTACAAATGAGCCTTGCTTTCAATCTCATTTCAGTCCCAAGGACTTGCAAGGTTAAGACTCTGGAGAAAATAATTGCCAGCACCTTTACAAAATTACAGCTCCCTATGGATCTTTCTCCTGAAAGTGAAACTGGTTCCGGCACGATACCCAGCTTTGTTGGAAAGTGCAAGGCAGATGCTAGGAAGGTGTGCAGCACTCGCAGGTCGCAGAAGTTGGAGAGAAACTTGCTGCTAGTTTAAATCTCTACTTCCACTTAGTGGCTAAACGGTGTATAGCTGCTTGTGGCATTTTTCATCTTCCTTCTCTGGGATCTGCGCCAAATCCTCTAGCTTTTGGATAAATCCCAAACACTGGGAAGAGCAAACAGAAAAAAACAGTTTTGAAAATGTTAAATGTGTTAGGAACCCGTAGCTTTTCCTTGCAGGGCCAAAAACATTTTTTTAGGTGGGCTTTTAAAAAAATGGAAAATGGCATCTGTGGAAAGAGTTTAAAAGCGTCCCCCTCCCCTGATGCAGGATTTCCATTTTGAGTTTGTAGCCTCTGGGGAAGAGCAAGTGTCCAGGGCATAGCTGTCAACTTACAGATTTGAAAATAAGGGACCAGCAGCCAAAATAAGGGATTTTCCGGGCACAGGTATGTTCAACTTCTGAGCCCCTCCGAGCCAAAGGCAGAAAGCCCAGCCAGCAGCCAAACGAAGCCTCATCAATAAGGGACAGCAGCGGGACATGGCGCTGGGATAAGGGACTGTCCCACCAAATAAGGGACGCTTGACAGCTCTGGTCCAGGGTCAGGATTCTTGGGTACCCAACAAGGCTTATACTCGAGGAAGTGGGTTGCTGCCAACTCTTGGAGCCCCTAGGACTTGCTCTGCCTTGCTGTGGAGACATGTTGACTGTGCCCCTCTTAGCATGAAGCTGTGATAGAAGGGGAAACAGCCTCCCCTAGAGATAGGGAAGACCTCTCCTTTTAGGTTACTCAGTCTCTCGTTTTTCTAATCTTAAATTCAGTTCACCATTCTTCTGCAGCAATTTCTGGATTTTTAAAAAGAATCCTCATGAAAATTCAACAGCGTTTTCGTGTGGATTTGTCCTAAACTCACACATTTTGACTAATATGCATGTTTTTGCAAGCAATTTCCCCAACTGTAATACATTTTTGAATGTAATACGAAGCCCGTCATCACTGACAAGTGACCATGGTGATTGTGGCTAAATGAGAGTTGTCATCCAACAATATCTGGAGGGCACGCTGCTGGCTGCTGCTGGTGTATCATATTGAGAACCACAAATTAGGTAAAATTGAACGCCTCTCTTCCTTCTTAGCTTCCACTTGCTTTGCCTAAAAGGAGATGTGAAATAAATGGGCAGTAGTAATGAAATGGGCAGGTCCAGGGAGGGGTGCCACTTACAGCATCTTGCTGCCAACAAATATGTAGAACTGTTCCTCCTCTGAGGCTGCATTTTGTAAAAAAAAGAAAGAAGCAGAAGCAGATAAAAACCCATTGAGGACCAATTGCACATGGCTGTTGTATGTAGTTTCTGTCCTTATTTTCAATCCCTGTTCAGAAATTAGGTAATAAAGCAGAGTGCATATCCTACAGGATTCTGGGCAAATGTGGACATGGTCTAACGCTTGATTGAAAAATTGGCTTCTTGAGGATGCCAGTAGGCTTTTTAAAAGCAACCCCCAAGTTGCCAGTCCTCAGGGCTGCTGAAAAAGTCTAGAAATATGGCGGCAGTCCATAGCAGTGGCTCAGAAAATGGTGTTGTGGGTAAAACAAATATGCCAACACGAGTCATCAATGACTTAACAGGGTGGGGTGAAAGGATTTTCCTTGTGCGAGTCTCTGGAAGTAATTGTCGATCATTATAAACAACCCAGTCAGCAGCTAGCATTTACAAGCCTGAGTAAATCATTTCAGGTCAAGAGTGTGGAATCTGTGCCTTGCATGGTGAGGGGGCTGATGGGCATCCATGTCCAACTGGACCTGGAGGGCCACAGATTCTCCAGCCTTGTTTTAAGCCCTTATGCCCTGGCCATTTTTTTTCTTAACCCAACTCATTCAACAAACAGTATGTGTATAATGTTACTCCATTCCTTTCAAACCATAGTTCCTTTTCCCATAGGTCACCCTTCACCCCAATTTCGCTCAAGTTCTCTTTCTCCAAAATGGCCGACAATGCCACCTCACAAGAAAGCCTTTATGGAGACTATGAGGACTATCCTGACTTTGACGACAACAGCGGCCTCCGCGACTCCATGCATCTGCTCTCCATGGTGCTCTACAGCGTGGCCTTCCTGCTGGGGGTGATAGGGAACGGCCTGGTTATCTTCGTCACTGGCTTCCGCATGAAGAGGACTGTCAACACTGTCTGGTTCCTCAACTTGGCCTTGGCCGACTTTGTCTTCACTTTCTTCCTCCCGCTGAGTGTGGCCTACATGGCCCTCGGCTTCCATTGGCCCTTCGGGAAGGCTCTGTGCAAGCTCAACACCACCGTGGCCTTCCTCAACATGTTTGCCAGCGTCTTCCTACTCACTGTCATCAGCATGGACCGCTGCATCTCTGTGGCTTGTCCCGTCTGGGCCCAGAACTACCGCACGCCCCGGCTGGCTTCTATGGTGGCGTTGGGCATCTGGTTAGCAGCCATGGCTCTCAGCTCCCCATACTTTTTCTTCCGGGACACCGGGAGCTCTTCCGGCGAGGAGAATACCACCCACTGCTACAACAACTTTGCCTTGTCGGATGACCTGGACTCGGAGGAGGTTGCCAAGCTGGGAGAGGATCGTCACCGAGCCATGGTGATGACCCGCTTTGTGGTTGGGTTCCTGGTGCCGTTCACCATCATCTTGTTCTGTTACGGCATCATCACGGCCAGGCTGAAGGGCAGCCGCCTCACACGCTCAGGCAGACCCTTCAAGATCATGGTGGCAGTTGTCTTGGCCTTCTTCATTTGCTGGTTCCCCTATCACGTCTTCTCCTTCCTGGAGATGTCGGTCACCACAGTAACGCCCTGGCTGCAGACCGTTCTGGTGGTGGGGGTACCTTTGGCCTCAGGTCTGGCCTACGTCAACAGCTGCCTGAACCCTTTCCTGTATGTCTTCGTAGGGCACGACTTCAGGGAGAAGCTGAGGACGTCGGTCCTTGCAGCGTTTGAGAATGCTTTCAGCGAGACCTCAGCGCAGGTGTTAACCAAGAGCAAATCCAGTTTGGAGATAGAGTGTCACCTTGTCTAGAGCAGAAGGGGGAAACTGTAGGTCAGGGTTTCACAAACTTGTGTCTCCAGCTGTTGTTGGACTACAGTTCCCATGATCCCTAACCACTGGTCCAGCTAGCTAGGGATGATGGGAGTTGTAGTCCAACAGCAGCTGGAGACACAAGTTTGCGAAACCCTGCTTTAGTCTTTTCTCCGCCCTGATCCTTGAGTCTTCCCTCCCCACCCCACATTCACAGCCAAGTACAAAACAGTGGTTTTGGGATGGCGGGTTGGGAATAACCTGAAGCAAAATGGTGGCTCGGCACTTGGAGGCAGCCAAGGTCTATGCTGTTTTGTAAGCTGTACGCTGGGATGGCCTGCATATCAAAGTACAAATCTTACCTTTAAGATATGTGAAGCTAATATTATTTACTCTAGAACTATCCTGCACAGTGTAGTATTGCAGAAACACAGAATTTAGGCAGCTGGTAAAAGGGACAGTCTTAATTATCTAGTTGGAGATTTCTTGTGCTTGTTTGCTGGCTCTATGGAAACCCCAGAGCAGCCTTTCTCAACCTGTGGGTCCCTAGATATTGTTGAACTACAACTCCCAACACCCCTAGCTAGCAAGGCCAGAGCTCAGGGATGATGGGAGTGGTAGTCCAACGACATCTGGGGACCCACAGGTTGAGAACCCCTGCCCCAGAGGGACAAACCAAGACCCCACCCATCTGCATTATACCTTTAAGGCAGTACCATGCCACTTTAAACAGTCAAAGAATCATGACTTCCCCCAACGAATCCTGGGAACTGTAGTTTGTTAAGGGTGCTGAGAGTTGGCAGTTCACCCCTATTCCCCCTAGAGAGCTACAATTCCCAGAGTGGTTTAACAACCAAAACCGTTTCCCAGGGACCTCTGGGAATTGTAACTCAGTGAGGGGAGTAAGGGGTCTCCTAAAACTCTCAGCACCCTGAAAGACTACACTTCCCAGGATTCTTTGGGGGAAGCCATGACTGTTTAAAGTGGCATGATCCTGCTTTAAAGCTATGGTGCATTTGGATCCCAAGTTTGTACATTTTAAAGGCTTATTTTTTACTGTTCTATGTATTGTACATTTCTGTTTCTGTACTGGTAACTTTATGAGTATTAATGCATAGAATGTGTGTAACATTATATATATATATAAAATTATCCATAGTAGTTAGAATATGTGAGAAGTGTTTGTGTTTTTTACTGAAACTCCCAACCTTATCGAGATCAAGGAGCGAGATGACGATCAGAAAAAGATCCATGCAGATAAGATTGCCCGAAATTTTATCCAGACCAGACCCTGCCATCTTCATCAGAGGCCTTCTCTGTAGGCCCCACCTGAGGAAGGTGCAGAAGGTGAATGAAAATAGGTCTTTTCAGTGGTGGCTCCGCTGTCTGTTGAATGCTCTCCCCCAAGGAGACACACCTGGCACCTTTTTATTCACTCAGGCCCTTGGTAATCGCATTAGCTTCTTACGTTGCTGCTCACCTTTTAGCAAAGTGGATAAGACTTGCACTTACTAATATGTTATTGGATCACTATATTTTGTATTCAATGTTCTGGTTTTGAATTGCTTTTATTTGTTGCATTTCATATTGTCGCTTCGAGACTTTCAAGTCACTTTGGGACTTTTCCTTCTGTATAAAGCAGCAGGCGAATGCAATAAACGATGACAGTATCAACCTCTCATCCACTGTACAAGAAAGGAGATTCCAACTAAACATTAGGAAGAACTTTCTGATGGTAAGAGCTATTGGACAGTGGGAAGGACTCCCTTGGAAGGTGGCGGACTCTCATTCCTTAGAGGTTTTAAAGCAGAGGTTGGATGGCCGTCTGTCATGGATTCTTTAGCTGTGATTCCTGCATTGCAAGGGGTTTGGACTAGATAACCCTTGAAGTCTCTTACAACTGCACAGTTCTGTGACTGTACCTTTAAAGCATATTCAAAACACATCCTTCCCTGCACAGACTTCTGGGCACTGTAGTTTACTCCCCACTGAGTTACCATTCCCAGCAACTCTTACTAACTACAGTGCCCAGAATTCTTTGAGGAGAAAGAATGTTCTCTGAATGTGCTTTAATTATATATTGTGTACACAGCTGTAATCTGCAAAGCTGTTAAAAGCTGACTAACAGTTCTCTAAACTGTTGGTGGCCTGAATGAGGAGGAATTGAACATGAAACTTTGAAAAAGCTGCGTCTCATGGTGGCAAATTCCATTACACACTTGTGTGAAGAAAGACTTCATTTCCCCTCCTTGATCTGCGTCTACCGTTGCCCAATTTTGCAGTGTTTCCTGTCATTTCTTGTGGCCTCTCAGCCTAAACAGCAAAACCAAACTTCTCCCTTGTCACGAAGTTGGAATTTGCCTTTTGCATTCAGGGATATGCAAAAGTTCTCTTGCCGAGATACCTTCCTTAATATCTGCTATTTTATTTCTTGCTGTTCTAACAAAAGGTGGCTGATTTACAAATACCTAAGTACAGACACTCCTTTACCCTGGCCAGATTTAACGTTCTGCCCTCTGCCCTGCTGCTAGGCAGATATGAGGGCAAACCATATGAGTCACGTGTTTGCCCATGTGGCTCATCGGAAGTGGAAACAAGTCTGCATGTATTGCTGCACTGTAGTTACTACGAGGATCTACGTTTGACCTTTATTGCCCCAGTTCTACAAAAGCTTAAAAATGAACCAGAACTCCAACGTATGAGAGCCCTGGTAGAAGATAAGGTTCCTGAAATTACGATCAATGTGGCCAAATTTTGTGTAGCCGCTATTAGGCGCAGGAAACAAGAGCCTTCCAATGTCAATATGCAGGCGAAGGCAAATACTTAATTTTATTTATGCTGTCTAATTTTAAATTGCAGTTATGTATCGAAATTGTCCTTTGTTTTTTCCGGTGTTATGCTTCGCTGACTAGCTGTACGAGTTAATCTGGTCTGTGACCGTTTAATAAAATTTGATTTGATTTGTTCTAACAAAAGGCAATAATTCAAAGCATTATTCTATAATGTTATACAGCCACGGTTTACCCCAAAGAATCATGGGAACTGTAGTTTTTTTAAAAGGGTGCTGAGGGGTGAGAGGAGATCCTTGACAAACTACAGTTCCCAGGATTCTTCACTGACAGTGGTGTAAGAGTGCTTTAAATGTATGGGATTGTATTTGGTGTTAGCTATTATTGGAATTCATGGGTCTTCTGTGAGTAGAACTTAATTGGCTGCAATCCAACTAGGATGTGACCTATTTGCATTTTTAAAAAATTCATTTAAACACAGTTGAGTTTCAAATGCAATGCAGGAAACACATTACGTCTTGGCTTTTGTGGGAAGAATTTTTGCAGGGTCCCCACCAGGTCTGTTGGAAGACCAGCTTTGTCACGTACCTTTTATCATATGTGGTGGAAATGTAAGGTAAGAAAAGAATTCTGGGAAATGCTATATAATGAAATGAAAGAGTTTCAAATAACTTCTATAAAGAAACCAGAAGTTTTTTTTATTAGCAATTGTAAGTACAGAAATTCCAAAGGAGAGGAAAATACTTTTCATGTATGCAACGACAGCCACACAGATGCTACTAGCTCAGAGATGGAAAGAAGATAAAGTCCCTACCAGAGAAGAATGGCAAACTAAGCTGTTGGATTATGCCGAAAAGGCAAAACTGACCGGAAGGTTCAGGAACCAAGAAGAAGACAGAACTTTTAAGAAAGAGTGGGAAAGATTTATAATGTACAGTCCTACCTCTTGTTACATTCGGTTCAGGTTACGTTTTTTCAGGATACGTCCCGCGGCAACCTGGAAATAACGGAATGGGTCACTTCCGGGTTTTACCACTTGCGCATATGCTCAGACGCTCAAAATGACATCACGCGCATGCGCCGAAGCGGTGAATCATGACCCGTGCACGCGCAAACGCTCATGTTGCGAACGGGGCTCTGGAATGGATCCGGTTCGCAACCAGTGGTACCACTGTATTTAAGAGACCACTGTAAGCAAATGAAAACATTAGCAGGATTTTAACAACACTTCTGATTTAACAAATATGTTGGATAATATGGAGAGACTTTAAATGTGGATGATGAAATAAGATGCAATGGAAAAAGATGACAATAGGACCCATGGAGAGGATGGAGGGAAGTCTTGAGAATCAGAGGAAACTCTAAATTTGAGTATGTATTTGATACTGTTATAATTTTACACTTGTAAAATCAAATAAAAATTACTTACAAAAAAAAAAAAAAAAAAAGGAATACCAGCTCTGTCGAACCTGATTTTTGTCCACTGGGCTATAGCAGGACCACTCCCTTGACCCTGCCAAGAGACCACTGGCTTCTAGCCACTTCGTGAACTGCTTCTATTCTTAAGAGGTCATTATAAAGAACTTTGTAGCTGCTCACGCCCCATCCTTTTGAAACATACGCCTTCCCCCAAAGAATCCTGAGAACTGTCGTTTACCCCACAGAACTACCGGGCCTAGTTCAAGGTGTTAGTATATAAAGCCCTTAACAATTTAGGACCAGTTTGCCTACAAAATCGCCTTACCCCACATGTTCCCTCTCAACCACTTGGATCAGTGGAATTGGCACCATTAAAGGGGGGCACATAATACCTGTTCTGGATTTGTGAGAACTTGATCGTTTAGTGTTGGCAGCAACTTTGGAACTCAGTGCTTATTCGTACCACACAGGTGCCTTCACTATATTCTTTTTGGCGCCTGATAAAAAATATTATTGCATAGGCGAGCCTACCTGGATGCTTGGAAAGTTGGTGTGAATTTTAACCTGTTTTAGCATTTCAGCTTTTTCTATGCAGCAGTGTATATTTTTTATGAAATAAACAGAGCTACAATTCCCAGCACCTGTAATAATAATAATAATAATAATAATAATAATTAATTTATTTATACCTGATCAATCTGGCTAGGTTTCCCCAGCCACTCTGGGCGGCTACCAACAAAATATTAAAAATGTGATAAAACATCAAACATTAAAAACTTCCCAATACAGGGCTGCCTTCAGATGTCTTCTAAAAGTCAGGTAGTTGTTTATTTCCTTGACATCTAATGGGAGGACGTTCCACAGGGCAGGCGCCACAACTGAAAAGGCCCTCTGCCTGGTTCCCTGTAACCTCACTTCTCACAGTGAGGGAACCGCCAGAAGGCTCTCGGAGCTGGACCTCAGTGTCTGGGCTGAACGATGGGGGTGGAGATGCTCCTTCAGGTATACCTGTAACAAGCTACAGTTCCCAGGAGTCTTTGGGGGAGCGATGTGCTTTAAATGTGTACACAGTTTTCTCCCTGCTCCCTCATATTCCCTTTCTATTTGCTTAGCCTGTCTTTCTGATTGTCATCCTGAAGGCAGAGACTGTCTTACTTATTGATCTTGGCAAAACGCCCTGAGAGTCTTTTACAGATGAAGAGCGGGGGGGAAAACACGAGAGATAAAATAAATGACCTAGCACTTTCAGGCAAGGCCTTGCTGCTCTCTCATCTCTCTCTGTATTGTATGGCTTCAAAAGGGTGGAGAAATCAATGATTTGGCCATTTCTCTCCAAAACGAGCTGTTGAAGTATAAGCCCGGTGCTGTTTTGCACAGCAGGGGTGGGCAAACTCAGACTTCTGTGACCCACTCCCCCCTCCACTACTAGACCCCTAAGATCTATCAAGCCAGGTGCATGAGATGCACATTCAAAGGCAGAAAAATGGAATTTGGGGTTTCTTTTTGAGTTTCAGAACTGAATGAAGCTCACAGTCCTTTCACACACAAAACCCCTCCCCTCATTGCTTTCTACATTTCCACAGTATAACATTCTTATCTTATTAGTGTTATTGTTGATTTGTTAATCGCCTTCTAAACCACCGCCTCGGTGCGATTTACGCAGGAGATCATTTAAAGCAGTTTAAAACACACAAAAACAACTGGCGCATCTAAAACTAAATTAAAAACCCTAACAAACGGAAACTCGTGGTAAGGTCCATTTACCCAGCTGGGAAAGCCTGTCGGAACAAAAACCGTCTTCAGTTGTTTCTGGAAAGCGCAGATAGTGGACCCTTGTCATACTGTATCTCAACAGGAGTGCTATTTCACAAAACAGGGGCAACCACACAAAAGGTCTCGCTCCAAGTTTCTGCGAGGTAATTCAAGGCAGGAGGAAGTTAGAAGGACACCTGCACGATTCCCCACCCCGCCACCTGGGCAGGGAAAGTAAAATACTGAAAGCGGGAGCTGGCCGTGGTGGACTTTGGGTGGCCAAATTTCAATGGCCGCTTGTGCTACACTAGAATTCAGCACCCTCTGCCTCTCACACTCCTTTCTATAGCATTGCTGTGGTGCCCCCCAAAGCACAGCACCAAGTAAGTGCAGCTGCCCTGGTTGTGCTACCCTAAAGCCATGCCTGAGACAGGCAAATTTATCGAGCGCTCTCTTTCTCACAAATGAGAAGAAACGTGTTTGTACATTTTGCCCTAGGTTCCACATATCCCAGAAACTTACATGTCTTTAAAAAAAATGGAAGCTAGGGATCTGGAGATGATGGTTCATCAAAGGGTTCGTATCCTTCCTCATCCACCCCCCTTCCCATGTGTGGGAATGTTGAGGGTGGCAGGAGAGGATATATTATTAATATCCTTCCTAACTTGTGCTAGGAAGTTCCTTTACTTAGCAGAGTGCACTGCCCCTTTCCACAGCAGAAAACGGGTTGCAAACTCGTGCTTTAGTTTGTTCAGCAATGCTTCCCCAATGCTAACACATTACCAATGTGCGGACAGGCCATAGCACAACAAAAGTGGAACTAAACGAAAAGCAGGACACCTGCGGTATAAAAAGTTATGGGATTTCAGCAGGAAGTTATGGGGTATTTATTTTTATTTTTTTAAAGTTATATGCCGCTATTCATCTAAAAAAATTCAGAGCGGTTTACAACAGTACATACAGCATATTAAACCACACACGAAAGAAAGCATATGGAAGTTTCAAAAATTGGAAATCAGCTAGCTATTGCGGAAAGATGTGTTCTTAATTGCCTGCATGAGCCTGACAGAAGAGAAGAGTTTTCAGCAGGAGCTAAAAACTTGAAACAGAAGGTGCCTGCTGAATCTCTGTTGGCAGAGTATTCCAGATGGCTGGGGCAAGGATATTAAAGGCTCAGTTTCTTGCTGCTGTAAAATGAGCCACACCAACTTGGGAACGACTAGTGATGCTCCTGCAGATGATCTCAGCGACTAAGCTGGGATATAGCCGCTGAATATGACTGCCCAAACAGTCAGGAATCTACCAGATTCCCTCAGCCTCTGGGGCAGATTGATACGCACTGCTTGGAAGTGGAGCAGTGTGACCAGCCCAAGACTTTTGCAAGAACAAACAGTATTACAAACAGGATTGCAAGTCGCCTCCTTGATAGCACCATGAGCACACATAATCATAGCGTGCTATAAAAAGGACTTCTGGAGGGGTCTTGTGAGCCAGAAAGCCTTTCTGATCTACTGAAAGCCACCCCCCCCCCCCAGTTCTCTACCAGTAAATCTACTTTCTGCCCATCCCTGTTGCACAATATTGAGATATAGGGGAAAGTCAGTTTGCATGTGGCAGTGATATCATTGTTGTAAGACAGCCTTATAAAACGGATTGCAACATTTTTATTATTTTTGCCTGTTGCTTCTTCAGCTCTTCCCCATGCGACGCTTTCTGTAAATTTCCTTTCCTTTTCCTGCTGACATCGGCAAGACAAGCCTTAGTGGACAATTGACATCACTTTCAGTTCCCTGAATGACAACCCTCTCCAGCAAGGAAGGCTAACCTCAGGGAGAAATGTGGCCCTGCAGCCTTCTCTGCCTGGCCCTTGGGGTTTTCTCTAAGGCACACCCGCTTTCCCCAAACCAGACCCTTTCGCAGCAGAGCTCTGCATCCTCCTTGAACTTTTTTGCCTGGCTGGAATGAATCCTTGAACTCTGATGGATGCCTCTTGCTTGTGTGGCTAGAGGACACAGTGAGAGGAGTATGAGCGTGTCGAAACAAGCCTACTGTGCAAAAGTTGAATTCACATTGGGAGGTCTACCCATGTTCGCCTCTAGGTGCAACCACTACTGGCAATGTGCCAGTCCTCCCTCACCAAAACAAAAATGGCTCAGAAGAAAGAGTAGCCCTCAGCGTAAAAAGGTCACCCCGACCATTTGAATGAGATCACCCTGCCTGTGCCAAAGAATGGGAGCCATTGGTGGACTGTCTACCAAATTATCATTCTTATGTGAAATCACGTGCAGGATTTGAGATATGAACACTGGAAGAAAGTAGAGAGTGGACTTTGCAGGGCTTAGAAAATAAATGTGGATGTATTTTAATGCAGCTATTAAAGAGGGATAATAAGAGAAAAACATCAAGGACAGAGGGTCAGGAAGTCAAGAAGAAAATGTGTATCAAAAAACCCAATATATGCGATTGGAGTTATGCAATCCTATGGAAGATTTAATTATTTAAAAAAAGCAAATGGTAAACTCAGGGGTTAGGTTGGGCAGGAAAACTACTGAAGTACAAGGGGGAGGTATCATCGTGTGGGGAGAATCACAAGGTTGGCAGAAGTTTTTCTTTTCTTTCTTAGGAAAAGGAGAAGAAAAAGCCAAGTCCCTTTCCCGAAACAGCCACAGAAGGCTGAGCATGCTTCGTGGCCACGGAACACCAAGAGAGGGAAGGGGATGGGATGGAATGGAGTAATCTGAGGAGGGCATGGCTGGCAAGAACGATGCACCAGAGCACTCGGTTCTGTGACATTTTCTCGCAGGTCTTCTTTCTTTTTAATAGCTTCTCAAGCTAGGGGCTGATCTCATTCTCTCTGTGTATGCCATGCATATTGACGGAGCCACTGGAATTAAGAAATACCACAGGCTGGCAGGGGGTGGCTACAGTTTCAAGCAAGGGGCATTCACAGCCCTATCTGAATGTGCTAAGACCTTCTGTATGCATACCTCCTGCTTTACTGCAGAGCCACAGCAAGAAGGGCACTCTCCACTCTTGTGGTTGCCAGAACCAGGCATTCCTGGCCACTGATAGCCTTCTCTATAATGAGTTTGTCCTATCCTCTTTTAAAGCCATCCGAGTTGGTGGCCATCACAGCCTTCCACTTTAAGCTGTTGAGGTGGAGGAGAATGGATGGATGGACTCTCCCCGCCGCCCCGTTCTGCAACTCCTATAGGAACCACTTGTGGAGTCAAAGGGGATTGTGTCGCAAAGACACATCCTACTTTTCATCTCGACATATCCTCCCACTTCTGCTTTCTTCTTTGCATTTAGAGAATTCTCCTTGTGTTGGAGGCAGCAGCGGCACAAAAGATTTTTCTTCTCTTTAAGGTAAGCGCCACCTTGATTACTGGGAGGAACAGGAGATACTTTCCCTCCTTGATAGAAGCTCTGTGCTTTTTACACTCCTATGGCAGACTATCATCTATCTATCATCTATATCTATCTATCTATATCTATCTATCTATCTATCTATCTATCTATCTATCTATCATCATCTATCATCTATCATCTATCTATCATCTATCATCTATCTATCATCTATCTATCTATCTATCTATCTATCATCATCTATCTATCTATCTATCTATCTATCTATCTATCATCTATCTATCCATCTATCTATCAATCATCTATCTATCTATCTAAATCTTTTTTTAATAAATATTTATTAAAGTTTTCACAATATTACATAATGAAAAACAAAAAACAACAAAAAACAGCTAAAACAATTCCATCTTTTCGTCACTTATCTTTCATTTACTTGTTTCTCGGACCTCCTCATGTCTCCCTTTTTTGTATTCCAGTTCAATTTATTAGTTCAGCAATTCCTTTCCCTCCTTATTTTATCCTGATCTTTAATCTTAATATATTATAGCATTAAATTTTTACCTATTAAAAATCCAATTTTTCCATATTCTTTTATACCATTACGGCTAGAAACCACTTAACTTCAATCCAACATCATTCTAACATTCATTAATTTTGCAATATTTCTGTATCTATCTATCTATATCTATCTATCTATCATCTATCATCTATCTCCTAAATGCTTTCTGTCTTTTGGAATTTGCTTTTTCCTGCCCCTGTTCTTGCAGGTTGGAATTAGGAACACAACAAACTGCCTTATATTGTATCAGACCATTTATATAATAATAATAATAATAATTTATTATTTATACCCCGCCCCTCTGGCTGGGTTTTCCCAGCCACTCTGGGCGGCTTTCAACAGAATATTAAAATACAGTGGTCTGTTAAACATTAAAAGCTTCCCTAAACAGGGCTGCCTTCAGATGTCTTCTAAAAGTCTGGTAGTTGTTTTTCTCTTTGACATCTGGTGGGAGGGCGTTCCACAGGGCGGGTGCCATTACCGAAAATCTCTCTCTGTGCATGTGTACAGAACAGTTATCAGAGCAGGATAACACGGTCATATTCGCAGAACTGCTGTTCCCACAGTGGTTTAGCCATCAATCCCTCTCCCCAAGGAACTCTGGGAATAATGGTAGCGGTGGGAGGGGGATGGGGGGGTCTCCTGACACCTCTCGGCATCCTCAGCAGACCACAGTTCCCAGAATTACATGGGCACTTAAAAAGTGCTATCCAGGTGGAGAAATACTGCCCTGGCTGCCAGCTAAAAGGTACTGGGAAGAAAAAGCTAATAGGTCTATATGGTGAGCTGTTTGCCCCTGCTTGCATACCCTCCAAGTGTCCTGGTTTTCCAGGGACAGCCCCGGAATTACAGAAGCCATCCTGGTTTCTGATTTGATCCTGGAATGTCCCACTTTTCCTTTTTCCTCCCCTCCTCATCTTGATAAAACTTGGTAGAGAGTTCAGACACATGCCTCCAGAAAAACCCAAAAACCTCCTGTCCTTTTTTTTTGGGGAAACAGGAGACTTTGCTGTGTGTGTGCAGGTGGAAAACGGAGTTATGTTTATACTGAAAATAAAATGCATGCACCAAACGAAGGAAGCGGTGAAGGTGGCATACGAACCCCTTCTTATAATTTTGAAGAAAACCGTAGCCAATACACTTTCAGTTCTTTAATTGCAATGTTTAAAGGAAATGCGTGGAGTCTTTGTTCCTTCATTGTAAATGGAGCCTTGCACTGTCTATCGAGTAGTAAGTCACACTGTATTGAATGGAGCTTACTCCCAGGTAACTGGGTAAAGACTTTTAAGCCTTACACTGCAATCCCACTGAGTTCAATAGTATTTACTCTCTGGTAGGTTCTTGATCATTCTCACAATGTCTTCTATTATTATTATTATTATTATTATTATTTATTATAATAATCTGTCCCCTCTGACAGGGACTCAAGGCAGCTTGCAGCTAAAATTTTGTTTCATTTCATTTATCTGCGGAAGGCAATACACACGATCCCTTCCACCACACTTTTTCTTTTCTTTACAACAATCCTGTGAGGCAGCTTTGGCAGAGATGTTGCCATTGGCTCAAGGTGACAGATGTGTATGACATACATGTAGATGACATGCAGATATGACATACATGTGTATGGCGGGAGAAGCTTACTGATGTAGAATAGAATGTCCCTATTTTCACCTGAGAAATGTTGGTCTTGCCTCAGATCAAGGTAACAGGGTCATGGCTGACAGGAAGTTACCACAGTGTTGCAGTTGCTCTTGATCTCCAAAGAGGAAGAGAGAATGTAGAAACTTTTGCTCTGAACTGCTGTTGTGTTGTGTTTTTTTTTTTAATTAGTAATTTTAAATTTTTAATAAATTAAATAAGAATAGTAATTGGGGTGGGTCTGGAGACAAACGTAGGGAGATTGACAAATGTTACCTTTAGTTTTTTCACACACTCAAACCCCACTCTCCATCCTCCACTCTGGAGGAGCAAGGCGTGTGATCAGAGTTCAAGGACAAACTCCATTTGGGCAGAAACGCTAGGAGCTGGCCTGGGGAGAGGGCTGAGGCACAGATGGATAGGTTAAGAGGGTTGACTTTGGGCTCCAAGGCCTGACATTCCCCACCACTGGCATAATCTATGCAATGCTGGATCCTGGTCTTGAAGGGGCTTTGAGGTCTCTTGTCCAGAGTCAGATTAACCATTAAGCAAAATAAGTGCGTGCTTAGGGCAACAAGGAAAGGGGGCCACCACAGAAATTTCAGACCCTCCAAGTGTCCCTATTCTCCACGGATATCCCTGATTTAGAGAAGCCATCCCAGTTTCTGATTTGATCCCGGAATGTCCCGCTTTTCCTTAGGATGTCCCTATTTTCATTGGAGAAATGTTGGAGGGTATGGAGTTATCTGACTCCTGAGCCATCTGAAGGCAGTCCTGTATAAGTTAGGTATTCTTTAAAAAAAAGTTTAATGTTTTATTATGTTTTTATATATGTTGGAAGCTGCCTAGAGTGGCTGGGGCAACCCAGTAAGAGGTGTAGGGTATAAATAGTAAAATTATCATTATGGAATGGGATGTCCCTATTTTCATCACAGAAATGTTGGAGGGTATGAAAATTTTCATTGTTGGTTTTTCTATGGACCAGCAACTCCGCTTTTCAGTTTACAAATTCTGAGAAAAAACCTGTCTCTATTAATTAAAGCACTAAAGCATGAGATTCATCTGTAAGCTAGTAATTAATCTGTTCATGTTGTGAAATGAAGTGGAGATATACAAAAAACCCCACATTATTTTAGAGTTTGTTTCATTTCGAAAGGTAAATTTTTATTTTACGGTTTATTATTGTTTATATTTTGAATCAGGCACTTATGGAAGCAACAAAACCTTTGAAGTGCTTAGGGTCTCTAAAGGTCTTAATCTGGCCTTGCTCCTGCCCAAGGCACTGCTTGCCCTCTCCATCCTGGCCCAGTCTGCACAACTGCCCAGATGGAGATACTGCTCCATTTTCTTGCCCTTATCACTGTTTGCAAGATCAAAGAGGGTTGATAGCAATGAGGAGCAGGAGCTGCAGTGGTGGGGCCCCTGGCCGTTGCTCAACAGTGCCAACGCCTGGCCAACCCTGAATGCGCACAAGCAAGGGAGAATGGAGAAGTTTCTTCTTTCCTCCCTTTCCCATCTGTTTGGCTAAGCAAGTGCATATTTTGGGGGGGCAGGGGATGGGGACTGAGTAGGTGGTCCAGAGGCTATATCAGTAAATTCCTGGGCATTCTCCACCCCTTGACAGCATGACTTATCGTGCACACTGATGCTCTGTCTCGCTTGCTGGGTCAGCGAGGCAGGACTCTTCTCACTCTGTGGTGAAGCAGGGCAGGTTTTCTTCACATGATCAGAGACATTTTCTCTTTTCTGTCTTGTTACTTCATATGTTCCAGGAGTCAGGCTCCTTAGCAGAGCCTGAGGCAAGGGAGCCCAGGCCAGTACATTGTGTTGCATGAGGCATGCTGCAAACGTGTGTGTTTGTGTGTATTTCCTTCGGGCTCCTTTGAGCCTCTAGTCCAGAGGTCACCAAGATGCTGTCTGTGGGTGCCATTGTACCTGCCAGTAGCCACTTCTGCTTCCTGCTGGGACTCTGGTCCTTTGACAGCTGCACAGCAGGTAGAAATTCAACAAGTGAAGCCTGCAGGGGAAAGCCTTCTACTTCTTCTTCTTCTTCTTCTTCTTCTTCTTCTTCTTCTTCTTCTTCTTCTTCAAAAACCATGTTCCTGTGCCGTTAAGAGGCGGAGGAACTGTGGCAGAGAACACGGCAGCTGCTGTCATCGTGGACAAATGGCCCCCAGCTCCCCAAAGGTTTCTCAACTCTGCTACTGCTTTTGTTTTTCCTGGGCCAAGAGCGACACAGAGGCAACCTTTCCCCCCCTGTATGGGCTAATGAAATGCAGAGCATCTCCTTGGCAGCCTTCACTCTAGAATAACAGCTCCTTCCCCACCTTCCAGGCACAGGGCTGCAGCAATCGACATTCAGAGGGGAGAGGACAGGCTGAGAGCTGAAGGGTGAGTGTTTGGTCTTGACTTTTTTGAAGGCTTGTGGCATGGGGGAGAAAACCTGAGAATTCTCATTTACTGGTTGTCATCAACATTTATTTGTATTCTGCCTTTCCGCGGTATCCTATGCCAGGATATTTCTGAATACCACATGCTGGGGACAAGGGTGTTGTATAGGTCACCTCTGTCCTGCCTGTGAGCCTCCAGAGGCATTTGGTTGGGTTGCTGTGGAGAACAGCATGCTGGACCTTCTCCTACACATTGGACCTCATGTTCTTGCTTTGTTTCAGCCAAGATAAGGGAGAAGACGGCAGTAAAGAAGACTCTCAGTCAAGAAGAATGGAGAGTACAACTGCACTGACAAACCTTCCCATTAATAATTCTTATGCAGACCCCTCAGATCTTCACTATGAATATGAATACGACGAGGAGGCATATATGTTTGGAAAAACCTTGCAAAAAAGGTTGAACATTGTCGCTATGATAATTTACAGCCTTGCCTTCCTGTTAGGGGTCATTGGTAATGGGCTGGTTATATTCATTACTGGCTTCCGTATGAAGAGGACAGTCAACACTGTCTGGTTCCTCAACTTGGCCATTGCTGACTTTGCCTTCACTTTCTTCCTTCCCCTGAGCATTATCTACCTAGCCCTGGACTTTCATTGGCCCTTTGGCCTGGCAATATGCAAGTTGAACTCTACCCTTGCCTTCCTCAACCTCTATGCCAGTGTCTACCTCCTCACAGTCATCAGCATTGACCGGTTCGTTTCTGTGTTCTGGCCTGTGTGGGCTCAGAATCATCGGACACCCAGGCTGGCTTCCTTCATGGCCTTCGGTGTTTGGATCTTGGCACTGGTGCTGTGTTCTCCAAACCTCTATTTCAGGGATACAGCCCAACATCACAATGATCCAAAAAAGACCAACTGCTACAGCAAATATGGTAGCCCTCAGCAGCATAATGCAATGATCGCCAGCCGGTTCATCTTTGGCTTCTTCATCCCCTTCAACATCATCATCGTTTGCTACGGGGCGATTGTTCTGAAGCTGAGGAGGAACCAGCTAACCGAATCAAACAAGCCCTTCAAGGTCATCACAGCAGTGATTGTGGCCTTCTTTGTCTGTTGGCTTCCCTATCATATCTTCTCTTTCATTGAGCTGAAAGCACGAGAAGATGTAGACCTGGTTTTGGTGTTGATCATCGGCGTTCCGCTGACAAGCAGCTTGGCTTTCGTCAACAGCTGCCTCAACCCCATCTTGTATGCCTTCATGGGGCATGATTTCAAGGAGAGGCTGAGATACTCACTCTTCTCTGCATTTGAGAGTGCCTTTGCTGAGGACAGCAGCCAGAGCTTGGTGACCAACAAGACCAGATCTTCAGTAGAGTTAGACTCCCAGGTTGTATGAAACCTTCTGCTTCCAAACCCCACCCTCCAGGGCAAGTCTGTGTAATGCATCCATTCAGAATATAGTGCTGGCTGGAGCTGGGGAAGTTGTAGTCCAAATCATCTGGAAGCAACCAGATCTACAGTATGTGTATACATTCCCCCCCCCTTCCAGCAGGAACTCACTGGAACTCAGTTCTGGCACCTCTCAGATGGGCGCCATTGCCATTATAAGAGAACAAGGGAGGCTTTCATGGTGAGTTCCTGCATCTCTTTTTCTAGACAAATAGCAGTGTAACTGCATGTATCATTCTTTTGTGACCTGATATTTCATGCTATGCTATGTGGATTTTTATTCTAGGGTTTTTTAAAAATTGATATTACTCTCTTTGTAAAAGCTTTATGGACAGCCATTTAACAAAACAAGACTGTCTTAACTCTGCATTGACCTTGTATCCCTGTATCTAAATAAAAGTATTTGCTTTGATGTTATTGTTGTTGGTTTTGAATTTGCTTTGTATGTTGCCACTCTGTAAGGCAGATGTCCTTGGGGGTCCTAGTTTTCAAACATTCCCCCTTCAGTTGATCCTTATCAACCCACTCTGGAGCAAATGGGGATATAAAAAAGCAGGGATGGGGAACCTGGGGCCTTCCAGTTGTTGTTGTTGTTTAGTCATTTAGTCGTGTCCGACTCTTCATGACCCCATGGACTAGAGCACGCCAGGCACTCCTGTCTTCCACTGCCTCCCGCAGTTTGGTCAAACTCATGCTGGTAGCTTCAAGAACACTGTCCAACCATCTTGTCCTCTGTCATCCCCTTCTCTTTGTGCCCTCAGTCTTTCCCAACATCAGGGTCTTTTCCAGGGAGACTTCTCTTCTCACGAGATGGCCAAAGTATTGGAGCCTCAGCTTCAGGATCTGTCCTTCCAGCGAGCACCTTCCAGATCTTACTGAGCTACAACGCCCATCACCATTGACCAGTGGCTTTGCTGCCTTGGGACTGATGGGAGTCAGAGTCCAGGAACATCGTCAGAACCCTGAAACTCAAAGATCAATTCCCTTGAGTGGAAAGGAGGTGGCATTGAGTTGATGAGGGAAAGAGGGAGGCAAATGAAGGTTAAGAAGGGGGGGGGGGAGGAGGAATCCATGAAGCCACCCCCACTGGTGTTAACGCCTTGGAGCCTTTCCCATGCTCCCCTGGAGCATGTTTGCATTGCAGGTGCATGGAGGTGGAAAAGTTGGATCAGGCCCACTAGCCCGACACCAACTTCCACCTGCTCATCTGAATGTCTGAACAAAGCCTGGCAGCCCACAACTGCATGCACATAGACTTTGGGAACTTAGGAAAAGCAGGCTAGTTTCCCAGGGCCCCCAACTGCTCTGGTAGGCATTCACATGAGCGTATGACATCCAGGAGTGGGATCCCACTGTGCCCTCTATATTTCCCCATCCACATGGGGATGCATGTACAGATGGATGGAAGGACCTGCCAGTTTCAAGTTCTAAGAGTGCCTTGGGACATTTTACACTCAGCATCTTATGGCTCCTGCCTCTGAGTTTGCAGCAGCAATAAGTTCATAGGGACTTCTCAAAGTCTAAACCAGAAAGGGGGAAACACTGTGAATCTGAGGGCCAAATTCCACTATGGGCAACCTTCGGGGGGGGGGGGCATATGCCAGTGGGGGGTGGGGCCAGAGGCAAAAATCAGGTGGAGCAATGGACGTGCATTTCAGCTACACAAAAGTTTTTCTACACCCACCGACCTTTCCAACCTCCACCCAGGCAAGTTCAATGACTGTTAACCCAGGTAAAAGCATGCAGCCGGGGGAGCACAGTGGCGGAGCACTGATGTCACCGTGCCAAGGGTCCATTGATGGATGTTGCTGTCTCCATCATGAAGATTCTGGGCTCTGATCTCAGTTCCATGTGTCTGCCATTCAATCTCTCTGACTAGCAGCTCAATGGCGCTGGAGCAAAGGACAAGGGCCATAGGGACACAGGGCATCCGGTGACAGAGGCATAGTAGAAATCAAGTTAGAACTTTTGTCTGCCAGGAAGATGGATTTCAGGGGTCATCAACAGCTCAGGGTCAGGCAGTGCTTTTTTTCTGGGGGGACGCAGAGGTAGACGTACCCATAAGCACTTTGTGAATCTTAGTTTAGCCTCATTGAGGGGTAGTATTTCAATATGAGCAGGAAAATGAGAGCACTCCTAAACATTTTTTTAAAGAAAAAAAGCACTGGGCCCAGGAAACCACAGGACCTAATGTGGACCTCAGGCCCCTATACCCGGCCCTTGGGACTCATCCTGGACACATTCCTCCTTGGCCTCACTGTCCACCTTCCTTGAATGTTTTTTTGCCTGGCTGGAATGTGCCCTTAAACTCTGATGGTGCCTCTTGCTTGGCTGAAGGACGGAGAGGAACATGTGAATGTCTGTGGGAAATGGTGTGCTGTACAAAGGCAACATTTGTATTCATTGCTATGCACACCACTGAGATGTGGCCCCAGAGGTTGCATGAGAGGGAATGTGGCCCTCAGGCTGCTGTAGCCCTTTGCTGCTTCACCCAGATAGCAGAAGTGGAACAGCCAGGGCCGGATTTAGGTTTTATGTGGCCCTAAGCCACTTAAAGGTAATGGGGCCCTTTATATGTCCAGCTGTCCTTTGTCAACAACAAATTGATGCTGTTTTTTGTGTTGAATACAGTGGTGCCTCGCAAGACGAAATTAATTCGTTCCGCAAGTCTCTTCGTCTTGCGAGTTTTTCGTCTTGCGATGCACGGTTTCCCATAGGAATGCATTGAAAATCAATTAATGCGTTCCTAGGGAAACCGCCTTCAGATCAGGTCCAGGGACAGTCTGTCCCCGGACCTCTTCTGAAGGCTGGGGGGGGGCAAGGGCTTTTCTTCCCACCCCCAGCATTTTAAAAAACCCCAGGACAGCGGAGGACTTCTCCGCTGTCCGGGCAATCTTAAAATGCTGGCGGGCGGCATTTTAAAATCGCCCCGGACAGCGGAGGACTTCTCCGCTGTCCGGGGCGATTTAAAAGCCCCTGGGAAGGCAGGCAGGGGGGACAAAGACTTTCGCCCCCCGCCCGCCTTCAGAAGGTGTTCCCGCCCCCCGCCCCGCTTCGGAACAGCGTTTTAAAATGCTGGGGGTCGGGAGCGAAGCGTTCGCTCCCGACCCCCAGCATTTTAAAATCTCCCCGGGACACGGGGAGATTTTAAAATGCTGGGGGTCGGCAGCGAACGCTTCGCTCCCGCCCGCCAGCATTTTAAGATCGCCCGGGGCAGGCGGGGGGGGGGGGGGAAGGCAGGCGGGGGGGAGCAAAGACTTTTGCCCCCCGCCGGCCTTCAGAAGAGGTCCTCTTCTGAAGGCCGGCTGTGGGCGAAAGTCTTTGCTCCCGACCGCCAGCATTTCCCTATGGGCTTTCGTCTTGCGATGCAAGCCCATAGGGAAATTCGTCTTGCGAAGCGCCTCCAAAACAGAAAACCCTTTCGTCTTGCGGGTTTTCCGTCTTGCGAGGCATTCGTCTTGCGGGGTACCACTGTATATGCTATATGGTAATATATGGACCTAATAATAATTTAATCATAGGTATCTAAAGACATTTGCACATAACAAAATATGTATTTTATCAGAGTAATTGATATAGAAATGAGCAAACCAGTGATATCTCAGGGAGCAGGTTAGCAGACGGGGCCCATTTCTTACATCACAGGAGCCTACAAAACACAAAACACTGTTGCTGTATGTAGGTTTTATTTTATTTGTTTTTTATCTTATATTTTGGAAATGTACATCCAGTTTTTTCCCCTTTAAATTTTTTTTGGGCCCCCAAGAGAGTGGGGCCCTAAGCTGTAGCTTGTTTAGCTTATACGTAAATCCGGCACTGGGAACAGCATGTGTAAAAGACATTCATGGATTAATTACTAATATTTATATTGTGCCTTTCCACACTTAATGCTCAAGACGGCTGACAACTGCAGAAGCACACATAAAGGCATATAACATGAATATTGCAAGAAGGAAATAAGGATTTGTTTTTAAAAGGCAGCAAATGATAACTAAAAGCCAGTTGCAGCAGAGTCAAAACAGAATAAAACAAGCTAACCTCACAGGTGGAAGCATTGCCAGGAACTCAAAGTTTGGTGGCTGGCTGAGAGGGTGCCATGGGAGGGAGTTCCCAAATCTGGGTACAACTTGCCAAAAACGCTCTTTCTGGAGTCTAACAGAGATCTCTGTCAAGTTGCACAGGACTTTTCCACCTGAAAATGACAACACTCTGGGAGTCAATCATGGGCGTAGCGAGGATTTTTGTGGGGGGGGGGGGCAGGACTTTTGTTAGTGGGGGCAGAACCGATGTGCTTGGTCAGTTAGTTAAGTATTGCTATTGTTTTACTTGATCGGGGGGGGCAACTGCCCCCCTTGGCTACGCCCATGGAGTCCATCACAAACTGGCAATTTCAACTTGTGCAATCAACAACCCCCTATGCCCAAAATATCAGACTTTTTGTAATAAGGAAAGTGCTGGGGAGACAGCCTGTAACACTTGCCTTGACACAACATCATTTTACCTCTCCACAAACAAATAAGAATGAATGCTCATTCTGTAGTCAGTGTTGTCATATCTTCCTGCAAGCAGATCAGGATGAATGCTCAAGAAACAGGTCTTCTGGAAGGAACCCTTCTCCTAATTTGTTTAGTTTGCAAAACCAGGCAGAAGTTTTTTGGGTTTAAGGAACATGGACTACACATAAACTTGTGAAAAGGAAGTCTCAAACCATGCTGGACTCCACTCCTGAAGTGGAGCTGGAGGTTCTGTTGCTGGGGAAAGAAGGTGTGAAGGCCCACTTGTCGTTGACAGCTCCTTTAAAGGCCAGGAAGAGGGATCGGCGGCTGGTCTTTTTGTCGTCAGACCCGACAAAGACATACAGAATGGGATTGAGGCAGCTGTTGAGGCAGACCAGGCCCTCAGCCAGTGGGGTGCCAATATCTAGGGTGGTTTGCATTTGAAGGCTATCGTCTTCCAGTGTTTCGAGAATGGAGAAGAGGTGGTGGGGGAACCAGCAGAAGAAGAAGGCCGTGACCACTGCCACTATGATCTTGAAGGATCGTCCAAATTGGCCAAAGATCTTCCCCCTTAGCTTGATCATGATGGCGCAGTAGCAGGCCAGAATGATGCCAAAGGGGATTAGGAAGCCAAGTGCGAATTCAGCAAGCACCATGAGACGGTGTGTCCTTAGGCTGCCCTCATCCTGCAAATGGAAGCTGTAGATGCAATGTATAGTGCCATCCATTAGCTCTTCTGTGTCGCGGAAGCTGAAGTACGGGATGCTGAGAGCCAAGGCTGCTACCCAGACGAACACAGCCACCAGGGAAGCAAGCTGGAGACTGCGGTGGTTCAAGGCCCAAACCGGGTGGACCACAGCAGCGTAGCGGTCGGCACTGATGGCTGTTAAGAAGAAGACGCTGGCAAACATGTTCAAGAGGGGAACCACGGTGTTGAGTTTGCACATCAACCTCCCCAGAGTCCAGTGATAACCCAGAGACACATAAGCTATCTCGGTGGAGAGGGAAAGGGCGAAGATGAAATCGGCCACAGCCAAGTTGAGATACCAGATGGTGGTAACGGTCTTCTTCATGTGGAAACCGGTGAGGAAGATAACAAGGCCGTTGCCCGTGGCCCCCAAGAGCAAGGTGATGGTGTAGATTGTCAAGGAAAACATTCTCATTGCTGCCAAAATGTTGGCATTATCAGAGGGAGGGTCTAGGAGCCATTCTCCTGTCCAGTTGTAGTCAAACACGTCGCTGTTGGTGGGTGGTGGAAAGTCTGTGTCATTGTCAGGTTGGAAGAAGGGGAGAGGATCCATCCCTTCGCAGGTTCACTTACCACTTCTCTCTTTCTCTCTCTCTATTTGGCCTGAAACAAAACAAAACGCCCACACAAATGCCATATTGGTATCACAGAACTGGAATGAATAGGCAAGGGTGTGTGTGCAGATTTCAAACTGGTGTCCGATTTTCATGGAGAAATTCCAGTTCCCAAGTCCATATTTTGAATCTGAGGTGTGAAACTTGACATTCAACTTAATTTCTGAGTTAAGTTTGGAGAACGGTTGGACGGGAGGTGGGGGAACATAGCAGAAATTTTTGGCACAGCGTCATCCACAATATAGCACTTTAAACCAGTGCTTCCCAAACTTGGGTCTCCAGCTGTTTTGGGACTACAACTCCCATCATCCCTAACTTGCAGGACCAGTGGTCAAGGATGATGGGAACTGTAGTCCAAAAAAGAAAAGAAAAGCTGGAGACCCAAGTTTGGGAAACACAGATTTAAACTGATAGGTGGATAGTTGACAGTCCCATTCCCAAGAAACCTGGAGCCACAGGCACACAAGTTCCCCGAGTCACACACTTCTAGAAGATGTTGTGATGGCCATGGCTAGACAATTTCATGGAGGAGAAAACTATCAGTGGCTCCTAGCCATGATTCCTATGTTCTCCCATGACCGTCATAGTAAGATGCCTTCATCCTTCGTCCTAAGATCCCAGGGCAGGTTACAGCAATTAAAACACAATGCTAAAAACAGTTTAAAGCCACTTACAATCACAGGTTGGTGTTGTTGTTATTTATTTTACACTTATAAATCAAAAGGGAGATTCACAGAGGCCCAGATGGCCTGGAACAATTCCATGTCATTTCTAAAGGGACTTATAGAGGTCCCATCTAGACTAGTATACACTGACTGGCAACAGCTTTCTGGGATTTCAGACAAGGAATCTCTTCCAGTCCTACCTGGAAAAGTCAGGGATTGAAGCTGGGACCTCCTGCGTGATGAAGGCTGTATATTTCTGAATGCCAGTCACTGGGAATTGCACTCAAGCCCGGCATTCCCTGCTTTCCATGGGCATCTGGGTGGCTCTTGTGACAAACTGGTGGACTATCTGACCCATTTACTAGATTCTTACGTTAAATCTGGCCTGGGAAACCAGGCTTAGGCTTGGGCTACTACCCTCTCTTATGCATCCACATTCAGAGGACTGAGACACCTCATATTGGCCTTTCCCTCCCTTTCCATCCTTTCCCATAACCCTGGACCTCGTACCTTAGACATTGGGGGGTCTTTGTTACCCAACTGTTGGCTGTTCTCTCCAGCTTTCTGAAGTCTTCTTCGGCAGCCCTCTTCTCTTTTGCTCTCCCCTCAGTGCAAAATGCACCAAGTCCCCAACTGTCTTTCTTATCAGGCTCATCACCGGCTGTCTCCTTCTCTGACATCTTTCTGAAACATCTGCCACCACAATCAGGGCCATCAGTGTAGAGAGGAGGCCTCAGAGGCACGCAGACATGTTTTCTCTGGACATGTTTTCTTTTGAGAGCCAGTGTGGTGTAGTGGTTAAGGGCGGTAGTCTCGTAATCTGGGGAACCGGGTTCGCATCTCCGCTCCTCCACATGCAGCTGCTGGGTGACCTTGGGCCAGTCACACTTCTTTGAAGTCTCTCAGCCCCACTCACCTCACAGAGTGTTTGTTGTGGGGGAGGAAGGGAAAGGAGAATGTTAGCAGCTTTGAGACTCCTGAAGGGGAGTGAAAGGTGGGATATCAAATCCAAACTCCTCTTCTTCTTCTGGTAGATGTCAGGGTAAGACTTTGGAGGCAGGTGCCCACATAGGGATGGGGGAGAAGTTTGATTCAGTTTGCATTTCAAAGCAAGCCTCCCTAATTTGCACTTTCTGAAAGAACCTGAGTACCAAAACACAGCCACCCTTTGAAATTCACATGCCTCCAAATTTTGCAACGCAGGGCTCCAGTCAAGTAATTTGCCCCCAAAACACATGTACTAGGGTAAAGCGAATATAGATAGAACATGCAATGAAAATAACATGAATTTTTTTTTTTATTTTGGGCGGGTGTCATTCTGCTACAATGTGTACATTAGGCAAAAATGCATATAAAAGTGCATTTTAGAAGAAATTCACACTAAAATGCTGATGAATTTTCACAAGGTTTTTTTTTATAAAAAGCATCACAGTGTGCATATAAACACACATATCACCAGAACTGCATTTTCATAAGTACGGTACTTTTTTAAAAAATCAGAAACTGATATGGAAATGTGGAGGACTTGAATGTAAAGATTGGAGAAATGGGAAACCCATACTCACTCAGATACCACATTTTGATTGCCTGTCATAGAATCATAGTTGGAAGGGACCTCAAGGGTCATCTAGTCCAACCCCCTGAAATGCAAAAATATGCAGATGGTCCATATTGGGATCAAACCAGTGACCTTGGCATTATCAGCACCGTGCTTTAACCAATTGAGCTAACATGCTTTCTCTGTCAGCAGGGAGCTAAATGAACCAATGATATAACCCAATAAAAGGGAGCTTCCTATTCTTTTGTGCGATTGCAACTAACCGGCAAACTGTTGAGTGGTAAAGGAGGGCAAGAGAAAACAAGAACAAAAATAAACAGAGGGTCTTTTTTGTTGTGGCTCTCTGTTTGTGTGTCACGACCCCGAGACCACCACCTCGTTGATGAATAAGACACAAAGACACAGATATTAGGTTAATGTTATTGGGCAAATTTAGGCCACAACTTTATTGGTTACAGAATGTGAGCGGTATTGGCTTAGGCATTGGAATTGACCCGACTATATCTGACTCCTGCCCATCATGCAGGGAGTCCAGTAAGGGTCAACCACCAGTAGGGGGAGCCCCGTCGATGCAAACCAACTCAAGCTCCCCCTGGGTTCCTGAAGGGGTCGTGGCATGGCCCTAGCCCAGCCCCAGACTTCGGACAAGATCCACACCTCCGGATTCCTTTAACGGAATACCCTTAAGCTTGGAGGGGCAGGTGATGGCCACACCTCACCTCCCCCATCATAAGATCAACCAATGCCTAACTGCCAAACCTTACAAAGCTGTGACGATTGCTACAAGGTAGGCAAAAACCAAATGGCCCGTGCCAATTTGCTAAGTGGAAAAATTCCTACCAGGCCCTTCAATGGCGACCAACCAAGGTCCATAGCAAGGCCAAATTTGAAACCTGAAAATAGAGAGGGAGGACGGGAGATCGAGGAAGTTAGCCAAGAGGAAGCTCTCTGGCTCGCATCTCAGTTTAAATGGGGCCCAGCCATGCCCCCCCCCCCAGCCAGCAGATTGGCTGGCAGGGGAATGATGTGGCTGAGAACCTCCCGGGGACGCCAGCCCTGGAGGGGAGTGGGTGGCCATGTGATCCACCGCAACTCCTCCCCGCTGGGAAGTTGAGCGGATTTGTGAAGCACTCTCCCCAGTCAGGTCTGCCTGGTGCCTTCCTTGACATCTTTTCAGTGCCAGGTAAACACTGCCCTGCCCACCCGGCTTTTGATGGACAATGATGAAGTTGTTTGTTATTAGTTTTGCTGCCAAACCTTTCTGCTGCTGTTATTGGACAGTGCTGGTGACTGCTTTGTGTTGCTGCTGTTGTTGTTTTAAATGTAAATATGTTTTGTGTAAAGGTGTTCACATTACAATGTATTTTTTCTCCTGTTGATTTTTCCTGCTTTTAAATATGTTGTAAGTTGATTGGACACCTTGCTGTGTAAGAAGGGACCAACAAATGCAATAAGAAAATAATAACGGAACTGCCGAATTTATGTTGATATCCATCAACCAACACTTCTGCCCCATTTTGAAGGCTGGGAAATGATATATAATGAACTGAAAAAGAGGTTTAAAATAATGTTTGTAACCCCCCCCCCCAAAAAAAAAACCAACAACCCAGAAGCTTTCCTTTTGGGAATTATAGGGACAGAACTACCCAAAGTGTATAGAAATTTATTCATGTACACGACTACAGTGGCAAGAATGTTACTTGCCCAAAAATGTAAAGAAGATGTCCCAGCAAAAGAAGAATGGATACAAAAACTTAGGGAATATGTAGAAATGGCGAAACTTACCGGAAAAATGAAAAATCAAGACAACAAACTTTTTATAAAAGAATGGAAATGGTTTATTGAATATTTACAAACAAACTGTAAACAGATTAGAACATTGGCAGGATTATTGTAATAACCTGCAGTTTCATAAGCGTATATATTGAAAGCAGATGAATAAATGGACATATTAAGTTAATTTGGATATGTAGAAAATATGTAAAAATAAATTTAAGGATCTGCAGAAAGAGGGGGAAGGAAGTCAAGTTTTGAAATGTTAAAATGACTGTAAAATGATTGAAACATGTATGAGAATGAAAATAATAAATAATTTTTTCTTTTAAAAAAAAGAAGGCTGTGGAAGTTTGCTGGGGGTGAGGGATGTGGCTGCATGCCTGCACAGCTGGAAGGGATTTTGGTCCTTGGTACTGAATGATGCCTTTGTCTCATCTCTTCTCCTGTGGACCCTGAAAGTGGTGCATCTTCTTTCCGCCAGCAACAGCATTTTGGGACACAGCTTGGTGCCTATCCATCTCATCATCTCATCAGCGTCTTCTTTCTCTCCAGCTGTCGAAACGGCACACCATGAGACGAGACCATTGCAGTTGATTTTGGTTTCCTGTAGCTCTCGCATCCCAACTCCCAGCAACTCACAGATGAAAATAGGCACGCTTAAATAACTAACCTTCCTTGTTTGCACACCTTATGATCAGACCCAAGCTGCCCTCTGGCCCATTGCTTATGGCTGGAGGCTCTACTCTGTCTGCTTTACAGAGGGGCAAAATAAGTTGCCTTATACTGACTCAGGCCATTGAAGCATCTGGTTTAGTACTGTCTACAATGGTACAGCTCCTGCCAATCTAGCAGTTCGAAAGCACGTCAAAGTGCAAGTAGATAAATAGGTACCACTCCGGCGGGAAGGTAAACGGCGTTTCCGTGTGCTGCTCTGGTTTGCCAGAAGCGGCTTAGTCATGCTGGCCACATGACCCGGAAGCTGTACGCCAGCTCCCTCGGCCAATAAAGTGAGATGAGCGCCGCAACCCCAGAGTCGGCCACGACTGGACCTAATGGTAGGGGGTCCCTTTACCTGTTTTTACACTGGTACAGATACTGGCAGGGGCATTCCAGGGTTTCAGACCAGGGTCACTGGTGGAGGAATGGGGGCGGGGGGTGAGTGCACCACCCCGGCACCATCGGGGAGGGGTGTACCATCACAGCTGCTCCCAGGATACACGCCATGCACCCCCCCCACCATGCTGGGTGCCATGCCCCCACTGATGGTGTGCCATGCCCTGGGACGTACGCCACGCCCCCAGGATGCGTGCCAGCCACGCCCCCACCTGCTCTTCACCCCCGGTGCCAGAGCATGCAGCTTCGCCACTGACCAGGGTCCCTGCCAGCTGTACCTGGGGATACTGGGGACTGAACCCGGGACATTCTGCATGCTGAACAGTTGCTCTAACACTCACCTTTACCACTAATGCTTTAATCATTTACACTTGCCACACCGATTTCCAAACAATGGTGACATGCATTCCTCGTTGCTCTGGGCAAAACTGTTGAGAGACAGTCGCTGCACCATCTCATAGAACAATAGAACTGTATGACTAGGTGCAATGCAGGAATCACAAGGAAAGCACCCAAGACAGAAGGCCAAGACTCAGAATTCACACAAACGGCCCCCGGTTTTTCTCTTGCCTTCCTTTCATTAGCTGCTGAAATGGAGAGTACCCCTTGGGTCCCAGTGGATAACATCCATCCTTTTGCTTCTGCAAGTCTTAATTTTCCTGCAAATCCATCTGAAAGGTGCATGGATGCGGGGAGGCGAGGAGGATGAGGAGGGGGTTAGCTATGAGCCATCGCCTGCATCATTTGTGTTCAGCTTCCAGAAGGGCTAAAAGCGGCAGGAGATGATTGCCAATGTGAGCACAATCGTCTCTGCAACTGAGAGGGAGCAAACGCTCTCGAGCCATTGTTCCCAGAAAAATGACGACGATGACAAAAGGAAGCCAGGCGTTCCGAGCGCTGCCTGCGAGGGCTTGGCGAGGATGCTGGCATGTCGAGGAGGTGGTGAGCGCATCTGAAATGATGGACCTGCCCTTGCTTAGATTAACAGTGGGAGCACGTAGCTGCTTAAATTCACAGCGCCGCTGGGTTCGAAAGCCGACAGATCAAAAGGAGGTCTCTGGGCCCTGAGGCTACTGCATAGGCCTGGAACACCCTGGCGTACAAACTGTGTGGATCTCTTTGGTTTGCTAATGGTTCCTGCCTGGTTTTCCATCAGTGACCATGTTGACCTGAAGTGGCTACTTCTTCTCACCCCTGGAAAAACCCATTCAGCCTTGTTGATTTGCAAGCAGAGTTTCCAAACAAACCCTTGCCTCCCTTTTCTGTACAAAAAGCCCATAAGCATTCTGGGGAAAGCTGCCCTTTGCCATCACCACATGCTTTAGGGAAGGACCAGGTACCCTAGGAAGCAGCGGTAGTATAGTGGTTAGAGTGACAGTCGAGGACCTGCTGTTCAGTCTCTGACAGTGGAGGTGAAACATATTCAACTTGGCCAGCAGCCACTGACAGTCCAGCAACATATGGTGGGCCAATGTTTCCTCAGCCCTGATGTAGCTTCATGTCATTTACTCTGACTGGCAGTAACTCTCAAAGCTCTTTCTTAACCCTCCTATCTGAGATCTTTTTGAGCAGCTGTAATGAGCAGAAGATCAGCTTCTTCTCGGGTTCGAATTCCAAGGGACAATGAACATGGCGTTCTTTTCATACTATCACAATTACTCTCATCAAAACTTAAAATGTATTTTTCAGTGCATTGGGCTTGAGATAGTTCCTAACTGCAGTGTGTGCATTTATTGTCATCTTGTGACATGCGGTTTAACGATGTGTAACGCATGTGGTCTCCCCTCCTCCTTCCAATTTTTGTCAGTATAGCTCTGTGTTAAGCAGGCAGAGTCTGACAGTATGTATTATTTCTGTGTTTCATTAGGTTCCTTACCCATCCTTTCCCGTTTGGGCCCCAGGGAGGGTTACAACAATAAAACATACAATTATACAGTGGTACCTCGGGTTAAGTACTTAATTCGTTCCGGAGGTCCGTACTTAACCTGAAACTGTTCTTAACCTGAAGCACCACTTTAGCTAATGGGGCCTCCTGCTGCTGCCGTGCCGCCGGAGCACGATTTCTGTTCTCATCCTGAAGCAAAGTTCTTAACCTGAAGCACTCTTTCTGGGTTAGCAGAGTCTGTAACCTGAAGCGTATGTAACCTGAAGTGTATGTAACCCGAGGTACCACTGTAATTGAAATTGAAATACTTTATTGTCACTTGTACAACTTGTATACAGTGAGATTACACGACCACCCTCCCACTCAGCTCTCAGTCTTAATTCCCCTTGTTTACTGATGCACATCCACCAAACCCGAAAGTTTATAGAAACTATATTATAGAAACCAAATGAAACATTCACCAAACCCGAAAGTTTATAGAAACTATATTATAGAAACCAAATGAAACAGTTATAACCATGAAACAAGAAAAGGGTACAATAAACTATATTAAAAAAACAGTTGCGCGCGCACACACACACACACTCTGGCACTCTTTGAATATAGTTCCATATATATTTTTTAAGAAGTTAAAATAGTGCCAATGCAGATGCAGACTGGGATGAAAAGTCTCCACTTAAAAGGCTTGCTGGAAGAGGAAGTTTGGAATAGATGCAGCAAAAACAACAGAGATGGTGCCTGTCTGTTATATATGTAGTGGGAGGGAGTTCCACAGGGTAGGTGCCACCATACTAAAGGCCCAATTCCTATATCATATGGAACAGACCTCCTGACGGGATGGTTACTGCAGGACCCCCCCTACATGCCCATGGGCCGGTCAGTCATGGGCCGGTCCACCTTCCCTCAGACCATGTGGTGGGCCGGACTATATTTTTTGGGGGGGGGGGGGCGAAATGAACGAATTCCTATGCCCCACAAATAACCCAGAGATGCATTTTAAATAAAAGGGCGCATTCTACTAATGTAAAAACACCCTGATTCCCGACCTTCTGTGGGCGGGATTGAGAAGGCGATTGGGCCGCATCCGGCCCACGGGCCTTAGGTTGCCTACCCCTGCTGTAGCCTCCGACGACACTAGGAGGAGGAGGCACTTAGCTGGGGCCTGGCGGCTAGCAGGAAGGAAGGAGGGAGGCAGCCACGGCGAGGGCAAAACGGAGCAGCTGAGGCAAGGCGAGTGGAACAGGCACCACACAGCCGGGGAGATGCTCAGCTCGCCTCTCGCACGCTGCGCGCCACGGGGGCTGTTCCTGGCAGCAAGTCCCTCTGTTAGGCTGATCCGGACTAAATCCGCCTCGAAGAGGAGGACAAACAAAGGAAGGCACTGTCCCAAGCAGAACTGGATTCGGGGGGGGGGGATCTGCCCCTCAATCAAGTAAATCAATAAAAATAACTAACTGAGGTTCTGCCCCCCCCCAACATAAATCCTGGCTACGCCCACGCTTTCTCCCCACTTCTATTTATCATCTTTCGGGCTGGAGGGTGGCTGGGAGGGAGGCGGCAGCTGGGACGCCCTACAGCCCCAGTGCCGCCCTTTCCTCCGCTACTGCACACCCATTAAGCACCTCTCTTCCGCTCGGGGAGAGCCGTGCGAGGAGGACGCAACAGGGTAGTTATGCGCCCTTCCAAGCAGTCCCATTGGGTTGGTTTGCGGGGCGCACGCCTGCCCTGTTGCGTCCGCGTCACGTTGCTCTGGCAGCCCAGCCCCGCTTGACTATGCTGATTTCAGCATCCCAAAGTAGCGCAGGCTTTGCGATGCGGATTCCTTGCCCCGCCCGCGCCAGGCTCTGACTGCAGGGAGATCAGCAACAGAAGCCCTTTGATGCTCTTAGGCTCTTTGGACAGCTCAGTCTCTACGCTTTATAAGCGACGCATTCCTGGGGAGAAAGCGTCCTTTCTGGCACGGCTTGTGCAAATGTTCCGAAGAGCTGCTGCTTCTCCTGAAAGGCCACCTGTAAGCAGTTTCCAAGACAGGCAGCTTGTATCTGAGTCCCGTAGGAGCCTTCCTTTTCACAGGTTAAGCTTCTCCTGAGTTGCCAAGGGCAACCTTGGAGCCCAGAGAGTTGATGATGAAGAAGGGTGGGGCGTTGGCTCCAGAAGAGATCGAAGGGTCAGAGCTACCTTGGCAAAGGAAACACGGTAACATCTGGCACAGGGAGTAGAAATCACTATCAAAGCTATGAAGTTCTACATTATGCAGTGCCAATTTACTTCACATTTTACTAACCTGGAACAAAGGCGCTGGAAAATAAGAGGAATTCTAAGGGACAATGAAATTAAATTTATATTGGTCTAGGTTTTGAGTTACACATAATTCTTCGTCACTAGCAGAACAGGAAAACAGCTGCTGAGAAGCTTTCCTATTGGGCAGTGAATATCAATATGTCCTATGCCTGGCTCCCACAAGTCCATTCAGGGCATGATCCAGCGCTTCGGAGTGACCTTGATGTGACATGGCATGGTCCAGGGCAGTCTAACCTGGATCTGGGCCCCAAAGCGATTCAGGAGCCTTGCACAGTTAATTTGCGAAAACAGAAATTTGATATTTTGTCAAGATCCCACATTTGCAAGAGTTGAGTTCCGCACATTTTTATTAGTAAGGCTACACTCTTGACCAGGAGGAATGGTAAATTACCCACCATTGACACAGTTCATTCTGTTACACTCATGAAGTTGATTTGAGGAATGTTGGAGGGTTTGTGTGTGTTGCCCACCTCCCCATGTTACAAAGGTCTGGCTGGCTTCAACTAGATGGTGGGCATTTAGTGCCACTAGCCTCAATGCTGTGGAAGACTCTTCCAGCAGAGATTTGGCAGGCATCCTTGCTACTGACTTGTGGGTACATCTAGGAATACATTTAATCAACAGACCTTTGCAGCTGCTTAATTAGCCAGTCATTTGAACGATTTCCCGCACTCTTTATATGGTGTATTCTAGTTCACGATGTAGTTGTACAGAAAGACTTTTCTACATGAACGAAGGACGCGGAACCGGCAGAAGGGATATCTCCTTGATGCTTCTTCTTGCCTCTAGGTGGCAATATAAACCCAGGTCTGAAAGCAGGCACTCTGTACCTAGCCGGTGAGGTTGTATAATAGCAATTATGAGGAGATTAGAGCGTTTGCTGAGCTGGCATTTTCAGAGGACGTGTTATGATTACCCTGACATTTACAAAAGGGGCTGGAGGAATTAGGGAAGTCTGGGGTATAGGGAAGGGCATCTGGACTGTGCAGTGTCCTGCCCACCCCTGTCCATACACCTGGGTTTTCCCAGTCATTACCAAGATTTCAAAGGTAGAACACCTTTTTGGGTTTCCTAAAAAAAAAAAGCTCAACTCAACAACTTTTGGGGTTTCCTGGTTTTTACTTTTTGATATATAGCAGCCCTACGTGACCCCTGAATATTGGCCACCTTGACAGGGGCATTCTTGTGTTTAAAAGAATTGCAAGATAAAGTGGAAATGTGAATATCTTAATTTAAGATTGGGGGAAAATGAGAAACAGAGAGAAACTGAAATGGGTAGATTCCTCCACCCAAGGTCCCTTCCCAGTCTAACATTCTGTGATTTTTTTTTTAATCTACTCTCAATCTCCAGCCAATGTTTCAGAGTACAGCCCCAGGTGATTTGGTGAGATAACAGAAATGCCTTTGAGCAAGCATTTCTTGCTAAACACATTGCCTTGCCATTTCCAAAGATATACCCTTGCACCCATGATGGGCCCTGCAGTGACCCAGGGATTAGGCAGCAGGAAAATGCAGGTCAGGATCAAGCCTTATCAAAAGGAATGGAACGGCCTCATGAGACAGAATGTAGTTGAGTAGGAACTTTACGTGTGCAATAATTGAACCTTCTAAGAAAGACAGAGAAAAAGGAAGACAAATTGGGTTGATGGATAATATAATATATCTGTTCTTTGGAAAGAGACTGTCTAGACTGTGTATTGTTTATGAGGTAGTCCTGAAAGGATAGGAGAGTGACCTTTAGAGGATAGAAAGCTGTAACACACACCTCCCTGAGTACAGATGGCCGAGGGATAATGAAACCAGGTGGTGGCGGCGATGGGGACAGACAACTTCTTCAAAGGCAATTTTGCACGTGTTCACACTAAGCTGAAATTTCCAGAGTGTCCTTTCTCTTCCATTTTATTCGCTGCTTATATCCTGCATTTTTGCTTTCCCTAGGGAAGCCATAGCATAGGACAGCAAAACAGAAAACAACAACTCAATTAGCAGATCGGAATGGAAGTCAATATAACAGAATGTAGCAAATATCCAAAAAGAAAACAAGCCAAAATTAAATTCACACCAAATGCATCCTATTAAAGCCCAGAGTTAATTCAAATCCAATTTCAAAATTTACCGAAGCCCTATGACCAATTTGCAGATGATACCAAACTGGAAGCAGTAGCTAATGCTACAGAAGACAGAATTGGGATGCCAGAGGACCTTAACAGATTGGAGAACTGGGCCAAAAGTAATGAACCAAATTTTAATAGATACAAATGTAAGGTTCTGCACTTAGAAAGAAATAACCAGTTGCACCAGTATAAGATGTGGTTCACCTGGCTTGCTAGTAGTACATGTGAAAAGGATCTAGGGGTCTTAGTAGACCACAAGCTTGACATGAGTCAACATCATGATGCATCAGTGAAAAGAAAAGAAAAGAAAAGAAAAGAAAAGAAAAGAAAAGAGGCTAATGTTCTTCTAGGCTGCATCAAGTATAGTGTCCAGTTCAAGGGAAGTAATAGCACCACTCTATTCTGCTTTGGTCAGACCACACCTGGAGTCCTGTGACCAGGTCTGGGCACCACAATTTAAGATGGATATTGACAAGCTGGAAGGTGTGCAGAGTGACCAAGATGATCAAGGGTCTGGAAACCAAGCCTTATGAGGAATGGTTGAGGGAGTTGGGTATGTTTAGCCTGGATGAGACTGGGTGGAAATATGATAGTCATCTTCAAATATCTTTGCCATTATTTTCTGGAGAAGAGGAGACCCAGGACACTTGGTGGCCCAAGGCAGATGCTCCCCACTCCTCAGTTCTAAATCAAGGTGCAAAGTTTCCAAGGCTAGTCAAGTTGCTTTGGCTCCAGAGGCAAAAAATAAAAATTCATCTCACACCTCTCTGACAGAAAAATGCAATGTGATTAAACTAAATAACAGAGTTTTCATAACACCCAAAGTCTGCCTCTGGAGGCAGCTGCCTTAGTTTGCCTACTGCTCTAGGTAGTGGTTGAAATTAGGTCCAGATGCAGAGGAAAATGGGCAGTGTTTAGGTGGAGGCAAGAAGCCCACAGAGGTCATCTTTCTCAAGAGCACACTTAAAGCCTAGATCCAGCTCTGGGTATCAAGGAAGTCACAGGTACAGAATCAATGTCAGCTCTCCTGATCACCAGATCTCTTGTTACAGGCACTGCAACCTCCCATCTTTTCTGAAAGTAAAGTAGCCAGGGGACTTCATGGCAAAGCCTTCCCTGTGAGAATGTCCCAACATTTCACTGCTTCTCAGACCTTCTGACTAAGGCTCCGTGATGCTTCTGCCCCAGCGGAGACTTCATCCTCTTCAGTTAGTGCTTTGCGGAAGAACCCCAAGAAAGAAGCCCGCCGATGGAGGCCTCTGCTTCGGACATACCCCACGAAGCCATACAGCATGGGGTTGACACAACTGTGGAGGTACGCCAGAGCATTCGACAGCTTGAGCCCAATCCCCCACATGTGCTTTTCTACTGACACGGTGCTGAGAAGTACGAAGATGTGGTGGGGGAGCCAGCAGACGAAGAAGAGGACCACGATGGTGGCCACCAAAGCGAAGGTGCGGTGGGATCCCTCCCAGCGCCGTCCTCGGAGTTTGCAAATCAGAACCAAGTAGGCCACAGCGATGATGATGAAGGGCACCAGGAACGCTCCGAAGAACCTGCTCAGCCTCAGGGGCAGGTCTGTGGCTCTCTTGAGATCTCCCCGATAGACGCAGTAGGGCAATCCATTTTTTATTTCAACATGGCGCACCACCAGATAAGGGATGCTGAAGGCGAGAGCTAGGATCCATGCCCCAGCGCATGCCAGGACTTGAAAGCGAGGGCCCTGGTGGTTGCGGGCCCAGACGGGCCTCGAGATCAACAGGCAGCGGTGTACGCTGATGATGGTGAGGATGAAGACGCTGGTGAAGACCGTGAGGTAGCGGGCGAAAGTGTGGAGCTTGCACAAGGCGAGACCAAAGGGCCAGCTGGAGTACATGATCTCCTGCACAAGGGCAGGGATACGGCCGGCCGAGAAGAGGAGGTCTGCCACAGCCAGGTTGAGGTAGCAGGTGGAGGTGAAGGTTTTGCGCTTCTCCCGCTTGGCTACGGCCCACACCACCAGCCCGTTGCCACTAACACCCAGGATCAGAATGATGACGTTGGTTACTATGGCGATGTGGCGCATGGCGGCTTCCACCGGTGTGGTGTCAACCTGGTCAGCTGAGGAGGAGTTCATGATGTCTGCAGAAAGGAAACAGGCCATATTTAGTGTCTTTCTTCCCGCTCTAAATCTCACACCTTGGATTATTGGCAGTACGCTAAAAAATACTGACTTAACACCTGTCGGGGGCCGCCATATTGCTGTGGTACCAGTTAGTGCAGAGCCCTTAAATATGCTATCAGTGGGAATGAGTGGGACCTGTAAGAATAGTTGTAGTGTGGAGTGTGTCCCCTTGTTCTGTGTTCCAGCCAGCCGGCCATTCCTTCTCTCAAGATATTCTATTCCTCTCCTTCCAGCTCCCCTCTCCCTACAATAGACATTCAGCATTCTGTGATCACTGAGCATCTTCAGTCTTTATTGGCTGGTCTTGGATTTTGATTTCTTTCTTAGGCTTTTCTCATCTATCTATCTATCTATCTAGTACAGTGGTACCTCGGTTGTCCAACGTAATCCGTTCCAGAAGACCATTCAACTTCTGAAACGTTCTACAGCCGAGGCACAAAGGGCAGTCTGCAAAGTCAATGGAGAAAATTGGAAAAAATAAATAAATAGCAGAAGCCGTTCGACTTCCGAGGCGCATTCTTCCGCAATTTCTTCCGGGTTTTGGGTGCTTGAAAACCCAAACGTTTGACTTCCGAGACACTTGAAAACTGATGCACCACTGTATTTTACATGTGCCAACTGAGAGTTGTATCCAACTAAGTTTTATTCAGAGTAGACCCATTGAAATCAATGGCCCCAAGTTAGGCATGACTAGGGATGGAAGGCTATACCAAATGTGGCATTTTTTGTTTTTTATTTTTCCAGTCTTAAATTTGGTTCTCCACATTTCTGCAGCAATTTAAAAAAAGACAATTTTTGAGCATTTTAGTGCAATTTTCTCTTAATAAACACATTTTTTTAAATGCCATTTTGACTGACATACACTTTTTTTTTGGGGGGGGGGGCAGCAAAACGTGTTAGGAGAATTTGCCTGAGAACTGTAGGCCTAGATTCAATCCCACTTCTACAATGCAAGGCACACACCCTGTAATGAAGCAAACCGCTGAAACAATACTAATTGCTTCTTAGAATTACTGCTTATAAGTAAGTCCTCCTGAATTCAATGAGGTATGTTGGGTGAGGAATGCCAGAACATTCGCATATAAGAACATAAGATGAGCCTGCTGGATGAGCCTGTCATTGTCCATGAAGTCCAGCATTCTGCTCTCACAATGGTCAACTAGGTGCCTGCGGGAACTAGCAAACAGGAACTGAAAACAAGAGCACTCTCTAATCCCACAACTTCTAACAACTGGCCTAAAGAATAACTCTCGAGATGGCAGTGATAACCTGGTTTAATCTCTAGGCTGAGCACCTGTGAGGACTCATCATGCCTGGGCTTCTCATGTGCAATCACAATGCAAGCAGAACTCTCTATACGCTTCCAATATCACGATCTGCGTCTGCAGCAACTTCTTGATGTGATTTTCTCTTTGGGCTGCCAAGCTTGACTGTGTCTTGCTCCCCTGAGGCCCTCCTTCACCCCATGCCTGGAGCATCACACATTCTGGAAGTTGTGAAACCACCGACAACACTGAGCTCAGAAGAGACCACAACTTCCCCTTTGTGGGCTAAGATGGCAGCTTCCCCCATCGTCTGAAAAGCCAGAGGAGCTGGTCCAAAATGAGTCCTTGAGTAAAAGTTTGTGGTGACACAGATGCCATCCAATGCTGGCACAGAAACAAAAATGCCTTGTGCAGTTTTGCGACCATTCCCTGTTTTTTAACAACAACAACAATTTTACATGCTGTCCACCTGACTGATTAGTTGTTTATTTCCTTGACATCTGATGGGAGGGCGTTCCACAGGGTGGGTGCCACTACCGAGGAGGCCCTCTGCCTGGTTTCCTGTAACCTCACTTCTCACAGTGAGGGAACCCCCAGAAGGCCCTCGGAGCTGGACCTCAGTGTCCAGGCTGAGCGATGGGGGGGGGGGGTTAGAGATGCTCCTTCAGGTATACATTAACGGGGGGGGGGGCCGGCGGGGCGGGGCAGAATTTCACTTGAAAATTATTGAAAAGAGAGGTAGATTCTGGTGAAATTCAATCAACAAATCAACCATTTTATTTCCACGCCGCCTTTCCAAAGTTAAAACTATGCCCAGGGTGACTATCAGGGCACAGGCCACCAGACAAGATGGAGAGGCAGACAGGGCAGGAAAACTGAGTGGGAAAGTCTGCAATCTACTGTATCTTCTCAGGATACCTCTCTTTCCTTCTCGACAGGATCAAAGCCTCTGCTTAACAATTGTTGAGGCACCAATTCTGTGGGGTGTGGGTGCTGCTTGATAAACAGCTCCCCCCCAAAACGAACCCACTTGTGATGCGGTGCTACACAGGACCAGAGCCTCCTGTCTAGCAGCTGTTAAGCAAGAGGATCCAATCCTGCGCGGTGCCACGCATCCAACCATAGAATTGTACAGGTGAATGGGACCCCCGCAAGTCTTCTGGTCCAACCCTGTGCAGTTGGGAAAATGAGACTCTAAGAGGAACTGAACTGGACCGATGAAATGGGTTTCCGAGTCAAGCACACAGTGTCTCTCAATGGCTGATGAGATGTCTCTGGGAAACCCACAAGCAGGTAATGAGGATCAGGATCTGTGATCCACATAATTAATTATCAGTGTGCCAGGCCTTTGGGGAAATAACCCACGATGGAGCTCAACTGCCAACAAAGAGGCAGTTAAAAAAGAGCTTTTAAGAGAGTTGCTCACTTTAAGCATATTGATTCCTCCCATCCTGGTCCCTCTGTGGTTGCAAAATAGGTTTTTCAGGTATTTGAAAGACTGCAAAAGCCTTCCGCACCTCCTTGATCAGGAGCCACAGGGGAACAGAAATGAATTACGGGGGCAACAACAGCTCTCTCCTCCCGCCTTCAAGTTTGAAAAAAAAGAAAAGAAAGCCCACGACAGGCCACAGGTCCTGCACATACCTTGGCTCTCTATGTGCAGATTCCAAATGCCTTCAGGACAAGCTGGTTCTTCGCCAGGGATGTATTCAATGGCCGCCTCCTCTCCAGCGAGTTATATCAATACAAGGAGGGAGACAGCAAAAGCTCGGTTGCAACAAAGACTGAAGTACACAACAGTTTGTTCCTCACTTTGCACAACCCGGACAGTGATGCAACAAATGGGGCAGAGAAATCAGTAGCTGTGACATCCGAGTGCTCAGTTCCCAGGAGATTCTTAGGAACAAAGGAATGTGCCGTATACCATGCCAGACCATTAGCTCGTCCAGGCCAGTATGGTTTACACTGGCTGGCAGAGGCTCTGCAGGGTTCCAGGCAGATTCTGGGGATTGAATACATGCAAGTCAGAGGCTCTGCCGCTGAGCTATGGCCTTTCCCTCCTGCAGGGAAAGTATGGAGCAACGATCAGAGAGAGCACAGGCAGTTATCTGTTAGTGAGTTCCAAGTACTGGAAGCGGGGTGGTGGTCATGCAGTCATGTCTACAGTGAGCTGCAAGACCTCAACAGCCACAACACATTTCATTTTTATTGAACTGAGAACCAAACCACGTGTGACGCACATGGCATAATTCTGCCCTCAAGCACAGCCCTTCCCTACAAATTCCCAGCAATTTGCATTGGGTGAACCAATGCGAGGAATTGCATTGAAATACTTGGGTGGGTGGGTGTTGTTTTATTTGGGGTGGGGGGGTTGCTTCAAATTGTTTTTAAATGTTATGTGCTAATTTGGATATTTGTATTTCTTATATGTTGGTTTGGATTGCCCTGTGTGCACGCCATGGGGGGCGTGCCAACATGACAAATGTACGCCCCATGGCATGCACACGCTACCAAGTGGAATTGGAGGGTGGGGGGAAGCCCCTTCATTTAAATATTTCGTGTGCCCGGGCACCCAGGGCCCTGCATAGTCGGCACCTGTGCTCCCATCTAGAGCAATAGAATATCATATAGCAACATAACCACTCCCTTTCTCTCTGTTCCTCACCCAGGTACAGACTGTTGGGTGTTCTTGGACTAAAACTCCCATCATCCCTGACCACTTGTCCTGCTAGCTGGGGGTGATGAGCATCATAGTCCAACAACATCTGGGGGCCCAAGATTGAGGAAGGCTGCTCTAGGTTAATAATAATAATAATAATAATAATAATAATAATTTATTTATACCCCGCCCATCTGACTGGGTTTCCCCAGCCACTCTGGGTGGCTTCCAACAAAGATTAAAAATACATTAAAACATCAGTCATTAAAAACTTCCCTAAACAAGGCTGCCTTCAGATGTCTTCTAAATGTCAGATAGTTGTTTATCTGTTTGACATCTGATGGGAGGGTGTTCCACAGGGTGGGTGCCACTACCGAGAAGGCCCTCTGCCTGGTTCCCTGTAACTTGGCTTCTCGTAATGAGGGAATTGCCAGCAGGCCCTCAGTGCTGAATCTCAGTGTCTGGGCAGAACAATGGGGGGTGGGGTGGGGGTGGAGATGCTCCTTCAGGTATACCCGGCCAAGGCTGTTTAGGGCTTTAAAGGTCCACACCAACACTTTGAATTGTGAACGTAGTGTCACACCAGAGTCCTAATCTAGATTGCTGTCCTCCCCTCCCAGATATTTCTTAAGGAGGAAACCCTTGCCCTCAAGGGCAGAACTATGAAGTTAAGATCACATATGGTTTGATCAAACAGGAAGTAAAACTGCAAAGCAGATTAAGGTGTGAAAGAACAGGACGTTGTGGAATGGACGCCCTTGCAAAATTGCATAGAGAGTCAATCTCATCCATTCAAATCTGGGGTGATTATCAACACTGGAGAAGGGGGTTTTGAGATTCTGTTTCCATACACAAGATTGAATAATGGCCTCACATTCTGAGTAATGGTCTGCATGCAGCAGCTTTCAGGTGCTAAGAGAGGGACCTCCATTATGTATGAAAGCTGTTCTTTTGCATTAGCAGTGGGGGGAATTTTGAATTTTGCAAAAAGATTTGAATTTCTGCTTCAGAATTAATAGGTACATCTTGATCATTTCAATTTGTCTCGGGAGTCAAGTGTGAAATCTCATCAGCCCATGAAATACCGGTACTAGACATAAATGAATGCTACTGCCTACAAACTGTTTGTCTCCACCCATGGCCTGCCTGTGTATTTTTTAAATCAAGTACATATTACGAAGACGTACGTCTCCAGTATTCTCTGAGCCTTAGGGAATCAAACTATGTAATGTGCCTGTAGAAGGACTATGTAGAGGAATGGTTTATAATGCTGAACAAATTTGCTATACGTAACTGTGAATAAAATATTTTCCAATGGTAACAAGGGCTGCCATATATCCGGGTTTTCCTGGACATTACTGGTGCAACTGATGTCGAGGGTGGGGGGAGGGAATTCCTGAAAGGTGCTTTGTCCTGGATCTTAGGCAAGTCAATCGAAAAATCAAGCGTTGGGGTTTTTTTGTGTTTTTGTAAAAGAAAACTCAACAACAACTTTGGGGTTTGTCTAAAAGAAGCTCAACAATTTCGGTGGTTTTCTAAAAAAAAAAAGCTCAAGAACTTTCCAGGTGTAACAGCTGCTGAAAAGTCTGTGAGTCTAAGAGTAATGAAGATAGTGGACTTGCCTTCAGGGGAGGTGAAGGGGCATATTACAATATAATTGTTGTTATTATTATCCTAAAAGGGGAGGTTTCTACACCAACCAGAAGGACACGCTTAAATGTTACAGTGCAAATGGGCCTCTCGTTGGAATGTCTAGCTTGGGCGGATAGAGATAAGGAACAAGGATTTATTGTAATACCAGGATGAGGGAGGTTGCAGGAAGGAGGGAGGGAAGACCAAGACCTTACATGGTAATAGGAACTTATTATAAGTTTCGATTTCCCAGAAATCAGGTGGTTTACAAGAAATCAGGTGACTTACAAGAGATCAGGTGGTATTCTATTCTGCAAATCTATATAAAGGGGGCACACCCTGACTGGGTGTGCAGGTTCGTATTTATCGCCCTGTATCTTTGTTCTGCATATGCACTTCAAATAAAAGTCCTGTTAATAACCTGCAAGGACGTTTTGCCGCTTTGTGTGAATCTGTGCTTCAGGGACCCAATAGCAGATCTGTGTGGTCTTTCAGAGGTATATGCAGATTTGTCAAGTCCTCCATGACTCTGGAGAGGTTTACCATAGTCTTTCCAACCACTGGTCTGGACCACAAGGACCTCATCTGTCACCCCATCTGGTCTCAGCAGAACTGCACAGCACTGTGGTTGTGGAGATTGATTCCACCTACGTGGCTCACCCTGAATGCCCCAGTCCCTTATGTGGAAGAAAAGCAGGTTTGGATGTATTAGCAGTGGTGCTTTCGGCAGCAAAGGTGGATAATGCCTTTCAGCCCACAGAGCGGATTTTATGTGGCCAACATTCTGAGGGCCACATTCTGAGGGTGGGCGGAGCCAGGGGCTGAAGACTGCAGGGCAAAAGTAAGTCGGGCAAAACAAAGCAAATACGTTTCTGGAGAATTTGCCGTGACTTGAAATGGGGGACAAAATGTAGCCCTCAAAGGATCAATTAAGGTCTTTTGCTTCAGGTCTTGCTGGCCTTCCCTCCTTCATTGTAATGTTGCTGGGTCTGTCCAACACGTGGTGGGAATGCATGCCTCGAATGCTTTGAAAGGCAAAATAAAGAGTTTATATGTGAATAAGCAAAATGTTTTATTTGAAGGAAGAAGGAGAGTTGTACATGTTGGGATTCAAGCCTTTATCAGGAGAAACTGGCCACTCTCCAGGCACCCGGCTTGATCTCCTGTAGACCTCCCTGTCTGCATTCCCCAGCAGGATCCAGGCAGAGGTCGCGATAGGCGATCCTTCTCAGCGTGAGAAGAACACCCCCCCTCTTTCCTGCCCCCCCCCCGGGCAGGGGAGAGAGATAGACAGAAACGTATTTACATTCCTTTATTTCTGTCTTTGCAGCGTTACAACAATCATGACTGCTCTCTTCAAACTTCAGCAGTCAAGAGACAAACTCCTCCTGTACTTCCTGTACAGCTCATATTACACTCTGAGCTAATTCCGGTGCCCTCTGCACTGTGAATTGACTGTCCCTCTGTTTCCCACGGAACAGTCCCAACATTCCCATTATGTTTTGCTTTCAAGCTACCAGCTCGCGGCCGCATTGCTTCTATATCGTAACAGTACATACAACATTTCCAGAGCAAGGGTGCTAGTTCCTAGTGTCTTGAATAAGGGCTGGAAAGGTTCTCTTATCGTCGCTGAAAGAAACAAGAGAATCAGTGCCAATAGTTCAGTGGGTTCTGTTGCTACCAAGGCCTGTTGATCCGGGCCTCGTCGCCTTGCTGCTGTGGAGCCTGAAGAGAAAATTGAGAGACATGAGGTGGAAATCCCAAGTGGAATATGTTGGAAGAACTTCCTCATTGTCATCCTCATGATAGATGATAGATAGATAGGTGATAGATAGATACATAGATAGATTGATAGATAGATGATATAAAATTGGGTACCATGCATATGAGTTTGGCTTCTGTTTTATGATGCTTTTAAGAACTTCATGGCAGACAGATATCAACAGTAAAAGCTTTAACCATTACAGCTCTTCCGTGTTGGAAAACCCAAGGCCTGTTAAATGCCTGCCTATCACAGAGCAGTAAGGGGACAGGGAGGAGAATAAGTCTGTTTTCTGTCTCATGTCTTGTTCACCTCTGTTCATCCCTAAAGTCTGCACCATCCCTTTTTTGCATTAACTTGCACATTTGCTTGACATTTAAACTGCTATTTTTAATCATGCACAACAATACAAACACAACATGTAGGCTAATAGTAGAAAAGATATAATAGAGTAATGATATCATTCAAACTGTAGGAGTAAGCCAATCAAAGTTCTTACGTACAAAATAACAGAGTGGTAGCGAGGACCGTCAAGCCATGTGTCAGGGGTTCAGGAGCAGAGGCACCATGTGTTCAAAACAGATGTCTAAGGACAGTCTCACAATAGTCTTTCAAAAGTATCAACAGAAGACGTCACAAAAGTTTCAAAAGTAAACTCTCTCAATAGTTTTTCAAAAGTTTCAACGGAAGACGCCTCAAAAGCCTCAAAAGGCACTGATCCTTTTTTTTTTTTTAAAAAAATAGATTTTTATTTATTTTCAATCAGAGTACATTTATGTACATTTGTTATACAAAAAAATCTCGTATATCACCTTTAGCTCTGCCGAGCTTCAGACTTCCTCCCCCCCCCCTTCGGTAAGTATCTTATAGTTTCATTACATCTCGTACTTTATTCGTTTATCTAATTAACTATATGCTGTTGAAGTTAATCAAACCCTGCCAGTGTCTTTAAAGATTTACAATTATCTCTTATATACACCAAATATTTACTCCAAAAAGGCACTGATCCTTAGCATGAATCTTACTTATATATTCTGTTGAAAAATATCTGCTGATGAAGACTATTACGAATCAGTAGCATCATTCCAGAGATACTGTCCTTTTGTTGTGTTATTGCAACACAGGGGTTTGTTTTTGGTTCATTTTTAATCATGCAACAGGCACAACGATGGGCTCTTCTGTCCTGGCTGGCATCAGCATCAGGTCTGCGGATGTGGAAACTGCCTCGCCCAATCTCTTAGGCCTCCCTGCTCCCTGCTGAGTTGCAGATCAGGAAACATGGTATCAAAAGTTGCAATGGTCTATTTCCCCCAAAATCCCTGAAGGTACCTAATCCCCTCTGTTCATAAGGTGCCTATCCAACAGGTCTACACAGCAGCTTTTGACTGTGACTTACTGAGTAGACATGGTTAGAATTGCTGTCATTAGCCCTTTGTCTCCAAGGTGCCACAAGACTCTTTGTTCTTTTCTTCTTCTTTTTTTGCTGCAAATGACTAACACTGGCTGCCCCTCTGGAAATTCATTAACTTGGAAAAGCATCATGCCGGGTTGGAAATTGGCTTGTTAATATCTTTGATGGCTTGATATATGCTTGGCTGTTACCTGCTATTAATATGTTTAAAATACACTAAAGTATGTATATTTCCCCCGTCAGTGGCCTACAAAATGGAAGAAAGACTTGCGGAAAATAAAGCAATTGAATCAGGGTGGAGAATGTTCCACAAGCCAAAATGGATTTATTCTTTGCTTACTAGCACAGGGAAGTTACTCTACTGTGCATATTTGGGCTGTGAATGCAAATCTGAAACAATAGCTAGCATGTCATGGTAAATTAATTTCATATGATCCACTCAATGCCGGACCTGCATTGAAGGGGAAATGGCAGCATCCATTGTAGAAACTTCAGCCACATCTCTACGATGCCTGTAATCTCTTTGATGCCATATCTCTACAATGCCTGTAAACCTGACGATTGGCCACTGGAGGGAAGAAAATCATAGGCATTAAAGCCATTCCTTATGCTCAGGCCCACCCTTAGTCTGGCTACCTATTTTATTTCAGTTTCCTGCTCCATCCTATGAACTTTGGGGTACTAAGAGCAGTTTCAATAGCGACACAGGTGTCCCTCTAAGAATGTCACCCTGTTGCTTATTTAGTACAGTGGTACCTTGGGTTACATACTGTCAGGGGTTCAGGAGCAGAGGCAAGGGCAAGGGAGGAAACAGAGAGCGAGGGGGAGGAGGCAGAAGAAAAGATGAGTGATGACGACGACCCGAGATCTCCGAGTCTTTCCAGTGAATCAGAAGATTCACAGAAAGGAGCACCAGTGGCCAGGGCAAGGGGGGAGCCTAGGGGGACACCCCAGGAAGATAGAGCCAGAGGGGACTCAGAGGGGAGCAGTTGGAAATCGGGACCAGCGTCACCGCCAGAGAGCAGGGAAGAAGAAGGGCGCCAGGGATCAAGCGCTGGCAGCTCACAACAGGGGGGAGGGCACGAGTCAGGAGTGGCCACACCTCCATCGGGGAGCGAAGAAACGGTCAGACGGAAGGTGGAAGGTTTGGCGCGCGCGCCAAGTTCAAATGCACAGGAAGGTGGCGCAGTAGGCAGCCCGGAAAGGGAGCCAGGTCCTAAAGCCCGGCGCAAGGAGACAGGAGGGTCCGGGGGGTCGGCGTCAGAAGAATCCCGGAAGGAAGAGACCCCGGGGGGCAGAGGGACCCAGAGAAGAACAGTCAGGCGGAAAAGGTGGAGCAGGGCTAGGATATTAAGTTGGTGTACAAGGGGCGGAGACTCAGACGGAGCTTCGCCGATCTAACCATGAGACGTAGAGTTGCACGCAGCAGATTGAGAATGGAAACTGTAACTCAATAAAGACTTTTATTTAATGATCGCTGGCTAGCGTGATCCTCTGTGAGCTAGGATCTGGAAGCAGCTCTGACACATACGCTTCAGGTTACATACGCTTCAGGTTACAGACTCCGCTAACCCAGAAATAGTGCTTCAGGTTAAGAACTTTACCTCAGGATGAGAACAGAAATCGTGCTCCGGCGGCGCAACAGCAGCAGGAGGCCCCATTAGCTAAAGTGGTGCTTCAGGTTAAGTACGGACCTCTGGCCCGAATTAAGTACTTACCCCGAGGTACCACTGTAATACTAAATTTCAATCCTAAATAAGGAACCATTCCCAGAAATAAGAGTTTCCTCACAGTATAAAGCAGGACTGAGGAGTGTGGCGCTGATAACACCAAGATTACAAGTTTGATCCCTGTAAGGGACAGCTGCTTAGTCCTGCATTGCAGAGAGTTGGGCTACATGATCCTCTGGGTCACTTTCAACTCTTGTATTCCTATACCAATAATTTTGGGGCTTTCACCACTAAGCAAGCCAAGTTTTATTGCTTGTGAGACTGTTTTGAATGCTGTATGGAGAAGCGTATGAATCTGAATTTTGGAGAGTTTGTAAGTAAACCATTTTAAACATACCAAATGTGTAGTCTTTTTCTATGCTAGGGTAGAGGGCAATTTTGGAAGGAACATAGAAGGGTATATTTTAAAAGTTTAACATCCTATATTTCCATGCTTTACATGGCTGCATATTTAAAACTCCCCTGGGATTCTCTCAGCAAAGAGTATTTGCCCCAAACTTGGAACCTGACATCTAGGAAATCTCTATTTACTGTAGATTCCGGCGTATTAGATGACTTTTTAACCCTGGAAAATCCTCTAAAAAGTCGGGGGGTGCCGCTGGACAGATCTTTGCACCCCGGTGCCGCATATGCTTAAGACAGCCCCGGGACTGAGCAACACTTGGCTCCTTCTGACCTATGAAAGCCAAAGTCACATTTTACAGGTAAACAGAGTGATACCTTTATGGAGATTAGGGAAGGTGATAGACACCTCCAGGTGTAGAGGGAGATGGGTCACCTCAGGGGTAAATATCCACTAAGGATCTTTATGCCATGGATAGTTAAGCCGGGAGATGACATGCCTGCCTCACTCAGCCACAACTGAGGGAGGAGAGGCCTGCTCTCCACATTACTCACCTATGCCAAGGTAAACCAGGGCCACAACAACAGTCAGCAGATTCAAGGACCCAAGAGTGACTCCAGAAATGACCCAAGGAATCTTCACCTTCACATAAGGTGGTGATAGAGGGCCGTCTGTAAAAGATGATTTAATATCTTTATATGCTACCCATCCAATCAAGTTCTCTGGGCAGTTGACATACACCAGGAAAATACAAAAAAACCCCTCACACAATAATAACAGCACAATGCAAACCCAAAATCTGCCATGAGGCCAGAGGTTTAACAGTTCTTTGTCTTTCGTTGCTGAGTTGGGGCTCCACTGATGTGAGCCCCTCACCCTGACTCAGCGTGGGGGCTTACCTGGTGTAACTTACGCTGTCGTAAGTCCTCCCCAAATGGGCATTCTGAGAGAGTTGAATGGGGGACAAAAAGGAGAGACCTCTACCTATTCCAAACCTTGATCACATTGACCTAGGGCCCAATCCTCAAAACATGGGCTTTTGCTCACCTACTGGCTCAGCAAGCCTTCCTGAGAGAGTCCCTCAATGGAGTTTGGAATAGGGGTAAGTTATGCTGGCCTCCAGGAATGCTCTGTAAAACCAGAATCAAATCCATCACGAAACAGGAAGCGCAGCCAACCAACAAAAGGCCCCAACCACTAAATTTAGCATAAAAATACAGCGGCTAAAGCAATTTAGACGGGAGGGGAAGCTCAAACCCAGGTCTGAATGTATCCCTCCACCCCAATCTCTCTGTGATCCTCACCAATGCTGCTTTGAAACCTTCCTTGGGTTCTTATGCCTGGCTAGAATGTTTCCTTGACTTCTGTGGAGGCCGGTCCATTGTGGCAAGTGGGGCACTGTCCCATCAGCCTCACTCTGCCTTCAGTTTCCTCCCAGCTGTCCTGCCTTCCTACCTGTAACCTGACTGACATCTTCCTTCTCCTTAATCCCAGCCAGGAGGAGGATGGCAGCAAAACTAGGCTGAGTTTATCGCTGCATCTCATTGGCTCTGGCGCCACCTGCTGCCGGTCTCCTTGCCTTCCACCCTACCACTCCCAATGGGCACCAACAACCGCCGCTTGAATCCTGAGAATGCCTCTTGCTTGCCTAGATGGAGAGGCGTGCCTGTGCATGTCTTTGTAGACATCTCTGACTGCTGTGTGCCTGGAATGTAGCCCATTGTACAAAGGGAAGAATCACACCCACATTTGCCTCTGGCCATCATGCCCCAGGAGGTTACCCATGAAGGAATGCATTAATTAAAGATCCTTAAAATATCAATGACTTCCCTTCTTCTCTCTCCATGCTTCATTTTGCAAATCATAAATCCCTGCATATTTTACATAAACTAAACCATTCAGTATTCCATTACCACATCCATCAAAACTTATTTACACTGTCGAATTTATCTTAATGCTGCCAACCTTTTCAAGTGCACACGATTGCCCCCTATATATTCAATAAACGTTTTCCAATTTTCTCTAAACGTATGTTCTTCTTGTTCTCTTATTCTATATGTTAAGCCTGCAAGTTGCGCATATTGTGTGCTTGTGTTCTGAACTGCCTGCAAGTTAAATCTGATTATCAATTAATTATGATTAGTTGCTTGATTAATTAATTAAAGGCACCATTAAATCCAGGGGAGCCCTGTATGCAGCCTGTGGGATATCTGCTTTGTGTATGTGGGTGTGTATATCTTGGAAAGCCTGAAAGGTATTTATCATCTTTAGTTCATTATCATCATTAAATGAACTTCAAAGGTAATTAGTTTGGCTTCAAAACTGCAGCATAAGCAAGCATTTCATTTTCAGTGAAATGTGCTGTTCACAATTCATTTTTCGAATATACATGCATTTCCAGTGCTGTGAAGGTTTTACCTGGGAGTAGTTTTTCACAGTTGGCGAAAGTTCAGAAAAGGGCAAAGGAAATGGTGAAGGGACAACTCTCCCATGAGGAGAGGTTCCCAAGTTTGGGACTTCTTAGTTTGGAGAAAAGGTGAGGGAGAAGTGCTCATCAATGGTTCCTCTTCATCCTGGAGAAGAGTGACTAGTGGGGTGCCACAGGGTTCTGTCTTGGGCCCGGTCTTATTCAACATCTTTATCAACGACTTGGATGATGGACTCAAGGGCATCCTGATCAAATTTGCAGATGACACCAAATTGGGAGGGGTGGCTAACACCCCAGAGGACAGGATCACACTTCAAAACGACCTTGACAGATTAGAGAACTGGGCCAAAACAAACAAGATGAATTTTAACAGGGAGAAATGTAAAGTATTGCACTTGGGCAAAAAAAATGAGAGGCACAAATACAAGATGGGGGACACCTGGCTTGAGAGCAGTACATGTGAAAAGGATCTAGGAGTCTTGGTTGACCACAAACTTGACATGAGCCAACAGTGTGACGCGGCAGCTAAAAAAGCCAATGCAATTCTGGGCTGCATCAATAGGAGTAGAGCATCTAGATCAAGGGAAGTAATAGTGCCACTGTATTCTGCTCTGGTCAGACCTCACCTGGAGTACTGTGTCCAGTTCTGGGCACCACAGTTCAAGAAGGACATTGACAAACTGGAACGTGTCCAGAGGAGGGCAACCAAAATGGTCAAAGGCCTGGAAACAATGCCTTATGAGGAACGGCTAAGAGAGCTGGGCATGTTTAGCCTGGAGAAGCGGTCATAGTGGTCAATGGAGGCTCCTTTCCACAGCAGGGTGCTGCTCGCCGCATTGCCCTCAGCCCAGTGTAAGACCTCCATGTCACTTGTGCTTCCGTTCCCAGTGACGGTTACCCCGTCCACTTCCCACGTAAGCGTTGGTGGAGGCCAGCAGTGGAAAGAACAGGTGCAACGGCGGCCTTGGTCCTCATTCTCACATGTAGCATTAGGCAGGATGGTGCTGGCTGTAGGCCTATCTGGAAAGCAACAAAAAGCTGGGGTGAATACAATGCTACAACAGAGAGCGAGAGGCTTTGGGGCAGCGGAAGCAAATAAAGTTTGTTTTATACAGAGGTCACAGCCCATAGCTGTCAGCTTACAGATTTGAAAATAAGGGACCAGCAGCCTCGAAAATAAGGGATCAGCAGCCAAAATAAGGGATTTTAGTCAACCAGCAGCCAAACGAAGCCTCAAGCGGTGGTTCCCACAGCGCAGCAACCCGGCAAAGGGGATGCAGCAAGGAAAACCACCGTCACCTCTCCGCTGGGAAGCGCTGAGCAAAGGCGAGTCCCCAGGCAACGCAGCCGATTTGATTGGCACAAGGCATGCAAGCTCCACCCCCCAGTCGTTCTTAGACTCCTTATTGGGTGAGCAATGCAGCCAAGCAACACAGTTGGAGCCTCCCTCCTCCCTGGCTGGCAGGGGTTCATCCAGAGGATCTGGTTAGATTACACCTGGTCTTTATTGAGCATTCATTGTTTCTGTTCCCAGGGAGGTTATATGACAATGAGCATTCATTTTGCATTCATCTTCATTGGCTTTTGGTTCCTTAGAAGTCTTCCCACTCATCATATATTTTCCAGTGCATTCCCCTGCCCCATCACTTTCCGGACTGCAGAAGTCGTCTTCTTCTTTTTAATTTTTTTTTAAGTGTGTTTGTTCCACTAGGGGGCAGAGCACTTCAATCCACTTTAACTGTGCAAACCTAGATTTCTGGTATGTGCTTGAATCCCTTGCACAAAATACGCTAGAGACAGGCTGAAGGCACCCAGAGAAAGAGAGAGAGAAGGAAATTGGTTTCATCTCAATTTAGGACAGACAGTGTAGCCTGTGGTCTATTCCCTGTTCCTTTAAGCATGTGTAAAATTGCTGGCAAGAACAAATGAGTACATACATTCCTTCATGTTCTGAGATAGGAAGGGAATGGTAACCTTGTGCTCTTGTTGATCTGAATTCTCCTAGAAAACGCCATTATGAATCCTGTTCAAAACTGGCAAAAACAACAACAACAACAACAACAACAACAACAACAAACAATCACCTGCCTTCTTGAAGAATCACTTGGACTGAAAATTGCAAGATTATTATTATTATTATTAGCTTCTGCATCAAATTAGGCAGAGGTTTGTATGTGGCCCAAGGGATGTCTTAGAGGATGAGGTGCACTGCAACATTGTGATTCAGGTCCCCCTTGTCAAAATGTGGGTGCTGAGAGCACCAAAAAGGGGAAGTGGGAAACCAAAGGGCAAAACAGGGTGGGGGGAATCTGATCTTCAGGGAGCTGCTGAGCGTTTGTGGATTGGGATGAAGAGAGAGGAAAGAAAACAAAGAGCTACTCACAGCCAAAGGAAAGGCGGGTGGCTACGTGGACTGCTTTCTTCAAGAAATGGTATTTGATGCTGCAGGTAAGGACTATGCCATCATCAGCTAAGCTGGGCTTGAAAGTGATGTCAACTCCATAGGTCGAGCTCCAATTGCTCTGTTGAGTATTCCATGAAGATGTTGCGTAAACAGGGTGTATGTCTGGCTCTGTATGCCAGGTGATTTGGGGTTTAGTCCCTGGGCACATTTCTGCTGCTATACATCTGAAAGTGGCTGGCTTCTCCCAAATCACTTCACGTGGCTTTATGATCTTGGGCTTCCTCAGATCTAAATGAGTGAGAATCCCCAGGGAGGAATTAGAAGAAGATTCACTGGGCATTGGGTAAGACACATGAGCCCTGGCTTAAGGATGGGATTTCCCAGTCATCGTCACTTTGCCATTCTTGACTCCCACCAAGGTTGTCATCCTTTTGTTCTCAAGAGCCTCCTGGCCACACATTTGAGAGCCCATTATGTGTACATCAATGTGCCTTAATGCAGCAAAATCCCAGGGCAATGATATTTATTATTATTATTTTAACTCAACACAATCTCTACTTGGTCTTTTCATTCAATGAACTCACAAGTCAGCTGCCAATAAAATTATAAAACCATACGTAATAAAAAGAGACAGATCAAATGTTAAAACTGTGATGAAAACATCAGCACAAAGTGAAACCAACAACTTTTCTTAAAAAGGGGGGGGGGACAACAAATATTGATCTGGATCCATGACAAGTTAGTCATACTCTGGTTTGATTGAAATCAATGTGAATATGAGTTGTGATTTCCTTAAGCCACATTAATTTCAGTGGAACTCAAGACTAAATGGCCTATCAAGTCCATCACCTTATTTTCTAGGGTGGTAAACCGGATGCTTCTGAAAACTCCCACCAGCAGGACATGAGGGCAATGTCCTTCTCACACTGTGGGTGATGAGGCTACAGAAATATGACAAATGGGATGGGAAACAGCTCCAGGTTGTGTTCTGCTTGACAGGAATCAAAGGGCAAAGTTGATTTCACCAGAGTGGATGGGAGGGCATGGAGCCCAGAGGCAGAAGGACTTGAATGTCCAGCATGTTCCAAGCAAGAACCAGGCAAAAGAGCAGAGAACAGACAAGGACAATGTGAGACATTGCATCAACATCTCACTCCTTGCAAATACTGTGATTGGAAGGCCCTCTTTACCTCCGAGTAGACATGTCAGTCACAAAAGAGCTCTCCATTTCCCCCCTTGCAATTTCCTTATATGGCAAGCTTGGGGAGAAGTGTTTCCATGTTTGCAGACACACTGACTGCACAGCTTTCAAATATCTGAATTACTGTACCATGAAATGCTTCAGAGACTCTTGCTTTGGCTTGAGGCTCTTTGGAAAGATCCTGCTTTGCTTCAGACAAACTCCAAATCATTTTGAAGCAGGATGCTTTAAACTCAGGCTTTGGGATTTGTCTGAATCCTATGCATGCCCCTAATAGGAAAGCCACCTACCTGTCAGCACAACCTGAGGATTAGTGTGAGTTTGAGAACTGGAAGGATTAAAGGAGTATCTGTAGCTCTCTCCTTTATCAATTCTAAAGTAGTACTGGCCCCAGTCATCGAGTCCAGCGTTGATGATGGTGAACAAGCAGTCGCCTTTTTCTGGATCCCCTGATAACTTCATATGAGTGGAATGAAGTTTAAGGAATCTCTGCCTTTCATCACTGCTGGCCTTAAATTCCCCCGGGACCCAGATGTTGGTCCCTTCCAAATTGGTCTGCCGATCCGTAATCCTAAACCAATAGCCATACAGGGGCTCAGAGCTGCGCTTGTACCAATCGGGAGTAGTAAAACTGCAGGGAACGTGGATGCAGAAGCCTCGCTGTGCGGTGATGCTGTCAGGCACTGTGATTCTAAAGTCCAAGTTGTTGGTCAGCATACCTATCAGAATGTGTGTATGGGGAGGTGGAGAGAATTAACTAGTATCCAAAGACGACCAATTCATTCAGCACTTCCAAAAATATGGCAAAGAAAGAGAGCAGAAGAGGAGATTCATCTGCACAAAATTGCATGTGCTAATGCATATTTATAGATGCAAATGCAGAAACAAGGACTATAACTGAAACAGAAATGCGTCTTACCATAGACGGAAGGACTTTGACCAAGTGAGCTGCATGCCTGCTTAGTCTGCTGCCCCTTCAATGGCCCTCCTGCTTTCCCTTTGTCTTTAAACTCAAGTTTGACAAGGCAGCCTTTCAAACAGAGGATGCCTTTACATTGTGGGGACTACCCTCTGTAAAACAGGGCATGTGACCACCAGGGTAGTCTCACTCAGTGGACCAGAGAAGCCTGCAGGAATCATCCACTGGTTTTCATTTCAGATTCCAGCAGGGAAAAGCAGAATGTTTTTAGGGGTGAGTGTCATTCACAAGAAGCTGCCTTCTACCCACTCCACTGCCCCCCCTTTATCTTAGAAACCAAAAATCTTCGGTTTTTTTAATTCCCAGCTCTGGGCAAAATAGTACAGTCTAGTACAACAGGGGGGCAACATGCAGCAGATGTGTAAGCTCCTGAGCCACTTTTGTGCTCCAACATTGAGAACCTCTGCTTTCAAAGTTTCAAGGTTTCTAGCCCTCATGGTTCCGAATAAAATTTCGATAACATAAATTCAGTGTGCTCCTGTCTAGCTGCGCATTCCTCTGCCATTCTGTAAAAGGGTCTGAGATACCACAAAAGAGTTACCAGCAGCCTCACCAAAGTTTCCATTCCTGTAGTTCTTTACAGAAAGCCGTGGCGGTAAAACAAGTTTCAAACTGTTTTGTGAAACAGATACTTACTAAGCAACTGGGGTACTCAAGATGTGTGCCCTGAAAAATCACCAAAAAAACTCAGATTTTGTATTGTGTGCCATAGCTAGATCCTCTCCATTTGATGTGCACAGAGCCAATTGTATTGTAGTCTTTTTATCACCTCCTCTTGCAGTCTACCTTTGTGGCCTTGGCCGGCTTTAACAAGAGGAGATCCCTTCTTAAGGCAACAACCCCCCCCCATTTTTTTGCAACTGAGAACAGGGCTAAGGACCATTTACTTTCCTCACCTTTTCCAGCCCCCAAAGCATTTACTCCACTTATATTATCTGCTATAGGAGCACCAGCTAAGCTACCTGGTTATGAATATACTTTGCCACTGCAAAGAGAACTTCCCCAAATCCTAAGTGTTTCATTTTAGACTTTCTGGTGATGGTGCAAATGTTACCACACTTTTTACCCCAGTTGATTATAGTATTGAAAATTGAGCCAGAACTCCAGAGTTCTGCTATACGCTCTCCACTGTTGTCTGCTCTGAGTGGAAACAGCCCAACGGGATCTCAGGCAGAGGTAAGCAACCTGATACCTTTTACATAGAGGTGCTGGTGATTGTAACCAAGACCCTTGGCATATAAAATATGTCCCCTCCAAACGTTCTTGAACCCATCACCCCAGCTGGCATGGCCTATAGTCAGGCATGATGGGATCTGGAGTCCAGAACCACCCTGGCCACCACTGCTTAATAATAACTTTCTTGGGAACTGTCCAGGGTGCTGAACACCTTTTCTCTCTGATTGCTCTTGCTTCCTGCTTCCTGCGCTTTGGTAGGATTTACACTCCCTATCTGTCCATACCTTGACCCAGTTATCTTTTCCAGACCACTGCTTGATTTGCTTCTTCTCGACTCTGCTGAGGGCTCCTCAAAGCAAACAGACAGGAGCAGTGGTGGCTGGTCCATTAGGAGGAATGGGGCACTTCCCCATCAACCTCAGTTTGTCCTCAGCTGACCCCCCCACTTGCCAGCTGTCTTCCATACAACTTCCTCCATAATCTGTATTTTGGCTCTTCTAAACACATTTCTCCTCCATCCCTATCACCAAGCCCAAAAGACAGGAACAGAACATGTAACAAGGCCCATCAGTTTCACTTGAGATGGGAAGAGAATGTGATAGGAACAGCAGTGGGGAAGGGGGTCACCAAAGAGAGTAATATGACATGGAGAAATCAGAAAGTGACATGGGACTTCTGCAGTGACTTTTCTGCACATCACACTCACCTTTGCAAAGCAGGGTAAGGATCACGGTTGCCACTGTTGCTAGAGAGGAGGCCAAACGTTTTGTCTTTGAGGGAGAATTCGCAACCTGCCAGCTTCTCCCTCTCTGCATCCTGTGCATGCTACAGTTATTCCCATGGAAGGAGATCTGCCACAGAGATAGAGGGGAGGATTTGAGGAGGAGAAGGTTGCCGAAGGATTTCTGGCTGTGCCTGGGGAGGTCTTATCAGATGATGGGTATACGTGTGCACAGGATTGCAGCCTTAGATAATAATCATGCCAGTGGTATCGGGATCATTCGTTCAATTTTATTCTTTTCCTGGCAGGATATTTTGTGTGTTCACAAATTTGTGCACAGGCAAATTAAACAATTTGGAAGTGCCCACACTCAGATGGTTTGGGCAGGAGAGTGAAAGAGGACACAGATAATGCCTAAAAACATAATGTACATACCTTGATCTATAAACAACTGCCTGTACATGCCCCTTTCCCTCTCTCACTGACCTCATTGCCTCTTGCTCATTCCAACTGGGTTCTCACTGCCCTAGAATATCCTTTTCCATCACAAAGCACACCCACATTCTAAAAGGGCAAATACATTCTGTAAGGATCAGTGCATCTGCCCATGTCTTTCTCACAAGCTTCTCACTATTTCAAAGATTAGTTCTCCGCATTTTCACATCAGTTTCTAATTTGTTTGTTTCTAAGTCCCCACAAAAATTCACCAGCACTTTCGTGTGAAATTATCTAAATATACACATTCTTGTATGCAATTTTCCACATTTTTGCAAAGCAGTTTCCCTCCTATAATGCAGTTTTATACATTATTTATTCATTTATTATGATTGATTAAATTTCCATGCCGCTCTTCATCTGAGGATCCCTGGGTGGTTTACAATATAAAAAACGCATAACATAGTAACAACAACAGCAACAAAACACAAATCCCCCTCCCCAGTGTTTAAAAGGCCATAGATGGTTTCATTAGCCAAAGACCTTGGAGAAGAGGAATGCCTGGTGCCTATAGATCTGTAATGAAGGCACTCTAAGTGACTTGCAAAAGTGGGATATAACACAATATGATACAATGGAAGATGGTCACCATGGAAGATCGTTTAGAAAGCCAGATATACACGCCAGTCAAACATTACATGAATTTGCAAGCTGATGTGGAAATGTGGAGAACGAAGATCAGAAAGATAAGGAACTGAAATGGAAAGATTTGTCACTCCCTACAGAATGTCCTTGCCCTTTGAGAATGTGGCTGTTCTTTGTGATGAAATATTCTTAGGCAGTTAGAATCTCTTTAGAGTGAGTAAGAGGCAATAGGTAAGTGAGGGGGTGGGGGTGGGAAGGAGAACCTAGACTTTTCTATTGTTTATAGATAAAAATGGTCCAACATGAATTAAGTGCTTCAGAGTGGCTGGGGAAACCCAGCCAGATGGGCGGGGTATAAATAAAATAATAATAATAATAATAATAATAATAATAATGTTTGTGACCTCCCTCCCTCCAACTGAGTGTGAAAGCTTCCAGACTGTTGCTATTTTGGGGCGGGGTTCAGTCACATAGCGGGAAATTCAGGTTGCACAATTAAAGCTGATTTGGAGAAGCACAACAAACCTGCTCCCCCAAAATCAATTGAAAATCAAGCTTAATTTGCATGCAGTTCACACTGCCACACTCTTACATGAGTAAAGTTGCTTTCTAAGATTCAGTGATTCCTTTTAATGTTATCATGAGCTCTGGGTGAGACAGGCGGTGCTGAGGTTGATTGCAAATTTCAGGTCGACAGGGCAGCTATGAAAGGAGATCACAGCATGTGCTTCAGTCTCTTCCAGAGAGAGGAGGGAACATGCCTGAGGCAAAAGTGGCTGGAGGGAATATTAAGTATAATTGTTTAATTGCACACTGCAATGGAGAATGCCTGTTTGTACCTTTCTAGCTACATTTCTGGTGACATAGGGATTCCAGTCGGACAAGAGGTAACTTAAATAGTATTCCTCCATCTTTCCTGGTACTTTTCGTACAAGCGGGGTTACCTGAGCATGGAATAGAATGGCAAGCTCATCGGAATACCTGGGTCTCATTAAAACATCTCTTAGTGCCCCTGAGCTCATAGGATAGGGCAGGACACAAAAATTAAATAAAGGAGGTGGTCTGCAGCGTGTTATTATCTGTGGCAAGGGGTGGTGTTGATTGGTTGCTGCTGTGGCAATTGGGTGGGGAAGTGTTAGTGTCGGCCAGGCGGGTGAGTGTTTTTCGGCAACCCTCCCCAAAAGCTCAACAACTCTGGGCTACCCTCCCCCCCAAAAGCTCAACAACTCTGGGCAATCTCCCCCCCCCATCTTCTTAATTTTTAGTCCCCCAAAATAGGTGGCGTCTTATACATGGGTGTGTGTGTGTTATACACGGAAAAGTACGGTAATCTTTGTCACTCCTACGTCTTGTAATCTGAGCTTCTATCATCTGTGCTTTCTGTTCTGAGGCTTTTTGAGCTCTTCTCAGCCTTGGGGAGGGCGGTGGGGGAATGCTGTCCAACGACTGTGAAGCCGTCAACCATCTCTTCCCCAGTGTTTCTTCTTCTTCTAGCTCAGAGATCAGCAAGGTTTACCTTGCCTGGGCCGGTTCACTCCAGCGGAGATCACACACACACATGAGTGTGTGTGCCCACGATTTCTGGCGTTTGCACAGACGCAATTTTGGCACCACAAAAGTGAGTCACTGTGCCAGTTTAGTGCAGCGCGCGGGGACTCACCGAGCGAGCAGCTCGGTTTGGGAGCGGTTCGTGGGCCAGTTAAACGACCCCTGTGGGCCGCTTGTGGCCCATGGGCCTTAGGTTGCCTACCCCTCTTCTAGCTGTTCTCCACCCAGTATTTCCCAGCTTCTGCCTTCTGAACTGTGCCCCTCTGCAAACCACTGTTCCAAACCTACGCTGTCCTCCTGTTCCTGGGAAGATTCAGGATCAGGGGGAGGGGATGGCTCCCACCACGCCTCCTCAGTGCAGCCCTCCTCAGCACGGTCCCTGACATCAAGAATGACACTGAGATGGATGGAGAGGAAGCTGACAGTTTGGGCCTCTATATGGACTGGTAGTATGTAAGGAGAAGGAAGCCCTCAGGTGTGGCTGAGTTTGGTGGGAAATGCACAGTTAACCCTCACGGGACAGCCTCCACTCTGCTTTGTGGAATGCAGGACTGATTCGATTCATAACTGGAGGACTGCAGCCAAGGAAAGGGAGAGGAGAATACACTTAATTGGATTGCTTAGGGTGGAGGGGTATAGATAATACCTAAAAACATAATGCACACAAGACACATACAGTCATACCTCTGGTTAAAGTAGCTTCAAGTTAAGTATTTTTGGGTTGCGCTCCGTGGTGACCCAGAAGTAACGGAGCGCATTACTTCCGGGTTTTGCCCCTCGCGCATGTGCAGACATTCAAAATGATGTCATGCACATGCGCAGAAGTGGTGATACATTTACTTCAGGATGCAAACGGGGCTCCAGAACGGATCCTGTTCATATCCAGAGGTACCACTCTATTAAATCTACATCTCCCCGCTGACTCACCTCACTGCCTCTTATTGATCCTTAACTGGGTCTAACTGCCTTGGAAAATTCTTGAGCATCAGAAGGAATCCTCCCATCTAAAAAGGGCAGGGCATCATTTGTTTCCAAGATCTTCCATACTGGCCTTTGGGCATACAAATCTCCCCAAGTGACTCACAAAAGTGTGAAATGTTGCAGCATCAATTAAATGAATACGATACCAGGGGAAAAGGTCGCAACAGGAGAGCACTGAAAAAGCCAGAGGTACCCACATGCCAAACATTGCACAAATTCAAAAACTGATGTCTGACGCGAGCCAGCCAGCAGTAAATCACACAGTGCAAGTTGGAGTTAGCATTTTACTAGCAAAACCACAGACTGCACAGGCTTGGTAGAGTGTCAAGTCTAAGGAGCACAGCAACCCATCCCTAGTAGGTCTTGCCCCCACATGAAGCAGTTGCTGAGATTGAAGGTCCCTGCCTTCCCACTACTGCCTAAGTGGTGGGAAGGTAGGGACCACTACTCCCCTCCTCTCCAGGGTTTCTCCCCACAAGCAATTGGAGGCTGCATCTGTGTGCTACTAATCTTTTAATTGCCCTTTTCATGACTCTTCTGGTTCTGGAAGACAATGGGGGGGCAGGGGGAGCTTGTCATGGCAGGAGGGCGAGACACCCATGGATCATCACCAGCCTGAATCTTCTCTGCCTCTTGACCTATCTCCTCCCACCCTCCTGCTTCAGCTTCCACCTCTGATTCTGGACTTCTTTCTGCCACAGAGTCTCCCAGCTCACTAAACCCTGTTACTTCCTCAGCTTCCGACACCTCCTCTTCTCCCTCTGACCACTCATCATTGTCCCACCTCCACTCCTGGGGCTCTGAGCCTTCTTGTTGTTTCCGAGCCTGTTCCTCCCACCATTCCTCTGCATCCAACCAGTTCATGACAATGGGGGAATGCAGAGCACTTACCGTATATACTTGAATATAACCTGACTTTTTCAGCATATTTTTTATGCTGAAAAAGCCTGCCTCAGCTTATACTCGAGTGAGGTGGGCAGCTGCGGAGGGGCGAGTGGCAAGAAAAGAGCCCTTTCTTGCTGCTCGTCCCTCCGCCGCTGCCCGCCTCTTGCAAGGGCAGGCACAGGAGCCGCAGCTGGGAGAGGCGCTGTGCTGTGCCACTCCCAACCAAGCGCCCATGCCTGCTCTTGTGAGCGGCAGAGGCAGCAGCAGAGGGACAAGCGGCTGCTCCTTCCTCCTCCTCCGCCTCTGCCACTGTTGGCGGTGGCAGAGGAGCGAGCAGTCTGAAAGAAGCCCTTTTGGGCTGCTTGTTCTTCCTCCTCCACTGCCGCCGCCACCAGGTTTGTGGTGTGGTGAACCGGCTTAAACTCGAGTCAATAAGTTTTCCTAGTTTTTTGTCCTAAAATTAGGTACCTCGGCTTATATTTGGGTCGGCTTATACTCGAGTATATACGGTATATTTGAAAACTGAGAAAAAGAAATCTGAGATTCCTATATTGCAGGTGATTGGACTAGATGACTCTTGGGGTCCCTTCCAATTCTAAAAAACAAAATAAAATGTTTTTATGAAATGAATAGATTCATCCAAATCTGTGGAATGTCCTTGCCTTTTGAAAATATGGGCATCCTTTGTGATGTAATATTCCAAGGCAGTTGGAATCTGCTTAGAATGAATAAGAGGCAGTGAGGTAGGAGAGAGAAGTGGAAAATTAGACTTTCCCATTGTTTATAGATTTTTATAAAAATGAGTCAAGGTACATTAAGTATTTTAAACTCCATCAGTGCCCTCTTCTCTTCCCCACTTCCAGCTGATTGCGGGGCTTCCAAACTGTTGCTATTTTGAGGTGAGAGTGAATCACATTTCAAGCAATTTCAGGTTACATCTGGGTAGGGATGGGGCATTTGGAAATTTGGTTCTCATTTTAAGAAGAAGAAGAAGAAGAGTTTGGATTTGATATCCCGCTTTATCACTACCCAAAGGACTCTCAAAGCGGCTACCATTCTCCTTTCCCTTCCTCCCCCACAACAAACAGTCTGTGAGGTGAGTGGGGCTGGGAGACTTCAAAGAAGTGTGACTGGCCCAAGGTCACCCAGCAGCTGCATGTGGAGGAGCGGAGACGCGAACCCGGTTCACCAGATTACGAGTCTACCACTCCTAACCACTACACCACACTGGCTCTCTTAAAGATGAGTCTTCTCCATTCACATTTTCTGCAACAATATGCGAAACAAAACACAGCCATTCACACACTTCCCTGAATTTTGATGTACAGCTCCAGTCAAGTACCATCTACAAAAATGCACGTAAGGAGGTAAATTGTGTATTATAATGCATAGTTTAGTAAAAAAAAACATATAAAAAACCCCTCATAAACGGATGTGGAATCATTAAGGTCTTAAGATTGGGAAAGTGAGAAATGGAGGAGCAAATTTTGACAGATTTACCTGCCAGTTAAATCAAATAAATTAAAATCGTCCTCCTACCACTGGCATGATTTTTATCTAAGATCGCAAGCCTACGCACAGCTCCTTGAGCGTAAGCCCCACTGAATTCAATGGGACTTAAATCTGGGTAAACATGCCTGGGATTGGGCTGCAAGGATCGCTGATAAGACCTCCCCAAGCACAACCAGAAATCTTTCAGTGGCCTGTAGTCACAATTCTCCTTCTTGTCAAACCCTTCCCTCTTTCCCTCTGACAGATCTCCTTTGTAGCCAGAAGATGATGGAGGCAGAGAATAGCTGGCAGGTTGCCAATCCTTCCTCAAAGACAAAAGGTTTGGCGTCCTCTCTAGCAACAGTGGCAACCCTAATCCTTGCCTTACTTTGCAAAGGTAAGAGCCATGTGCAGAAATGAAGAGGAAGAAAATCACTAATTCCTTTGTCTTTTTATGATTTGTCCAAGTCCTTATGCCCCCCCCAGTCACCCATCATTATCTTATTTCCTGTCCGCTATTGTTGCCATTACCACCTCTCCCCTGTCCCTTCTGATGTGAAATTGACAAGGTGAGGAAATGCTTTGATATTTTTTTTTAACCAATGTTCCTGTCCACTGGATCGCAGCAAACACAGCCAGAGCCAATGACTGGCAGAGTCAACTGATTCTAGATTTGTCTCCATCCTTGCTGAAGCCTACAAGTGGCTCCACAGAGTTGGAGGAGGAGCTTCTGGGGAAGAAGGTAGGCAAGTAGGGGCTCAATGAAGTCAGATTGAGGATGGTGGGGTTGTGCAGTGGTTTGGAGCAGATAGCTGGGGCAAGGGATTCAGAGGCAGGGAGTGTAAAGGTAAAGGTAAAAGGACCCCTGACCATTAGGTCCAGTCGTGACCAACTCTGGGGTTGCGGTGCTCATCTCGCTTTTTTGGCCGAGGGAGCCGGCGTACAGCTTCCAGGTCATGTGGCCAGCATGACTAAGCTACTTCTGGCGAACCAGAGCAGTGCACGGAAACACCGTTTACCTTCCCACCGAAGCGGTACCTATTTATCTACTTGCACTTTGACGTGCTTTCGAACTGCTAGGTTGGCAGGAGCAGGGACTGAGCAACAGCAGCTCACCCCATCGCGGGGATTCGAACCGCCGACTTTCTGATCCTCTTGAAGTCTCTTAAATGGCAAGAAGCAGAAATCAAGCGTGCTAAGAGAAGTTGTTCAGCATCCTGGACAGTTCCAAGGACAGTGATTAATAATCAGGGATAGCCAGTATAGTACTCTGAGAATTATTTTTGCAGATTTTATTCAAGTTTTATGCAAGTGTCTTTCTTTGCCCTTTCTCAGGGGCAGGCAAAACATTGGCTCTTTTGGGGAGGCAATGCTCAGGTGGCTACCCTAGAGGAGGAGAACACTGAGCTTGTTTTAATTGAACATTTCTAGATAACACTTAAATCTTTTTTATTCCCTCTCTGGCAGGTGCGCTGGCCCAGCACTTCGACTTTTCCATCAGAGTGGCCGAAACTATCAATGTACAGAAAGGTTTCTGTGCCTATGTTGCCTGCAGGTTTACTACACCTAGATGGTTCATGGAAAAGTCTGGGCCATTATATGTCTTTTGGCTTAAGGATGCAGATAAATCCCACAGCTGGATCTGGCCCGGATATTGGATCCCCGGTAAAATTGTCTGCACCAATAACGAAAATCAAAATCTTACCAAGACCCATTTCAAGCTAACAGGAGATCCTAAGACTGGTGACTGCTCCTTCAGCATCAAGAATATGGGGCCAGAAGATGTGGGCTGGTACTACTTGCGAATTGAGAAAGGAGAAGGATTCAGCTTTCTTTCTTTCCATAAACGAATTCATGCTCAACCTCAGATTTTCTTGACAGGTAGGTGGCTCCCCTAGGAGCATTAAACATAGGATTTAGAAGCAAGAGACTCTGAAGCACTTCAGCGTGCTGATGGTGTTTCCTGCTTGGCAGGGGGTTGGACTCGATGGCCCTTGTGGTCTCTTCCAACTCTATGATTCTATGATTCTAGGGTGATTTGAGTGTTTCAAAATTGTGCCGACACTGCATTAGGACCTGTGGACTGTTAGTTTCCAGGATATCATGCAGTTCTTAACTGTGTGTGTGTGTAGGGGAAGAGGCCCATGAGAACGAAAGGATGACAACCTTGGTGGGAGTTAAGAGTGGCAAAATGTCTGTGACTGAGAAATCCCACCCTTAATCCAGGGCTCGTGCATCCTACTCAATGCCCTGTGAATTTTCTTCTCTCTCCTTCCCGGTGAATCTCACTTCTTTAGATCTGACGAAGCCAAAGATTGTGAAGCCATCAGAGGCAGTCTGGCGTAAACCAGCCACTTTCAGATGTATCGTGCCAGAAATGTGCCCAGACAGTATACCCCAAATCAACTGGACTGCCAATTTAAAGAATCACGTCAAACATTTCTGGCAAACGACAGCGAGCGACTGGAGTAAGACATACGGAGCTGACATCACCTTTACGCCCTCCTTAGATGATGAGGGCAAAGTCCTCACCTGCAGCGTCAGATACCATAACTTGAAGAAAACAGTCCATCAATCCACCCGCGTTGCCTTTGGCTGTGAGTAGCTCTCTCTTTTCTTTCTACTGCATTCAAATCCACAAACCCTCAGCATCTCCCCGAATATCAGATCCCCACAACCTGTTTTGCCCTTGGGTTCCCCAGTTCCCTTTTTGGTGCCCTCAGTGCCCCCACTTTCTGACAAGCGGGGTCTGTGTCACAATGTTGCTGGGCACCTCATCCCCTAAGAGCACAAGTTTACCTTCCCTCAATCTGGTGCCCTACAGAGGTTGTTGGACTCCAACTCCCAACAGCCCCCAAAGCTCAATAACCCTGGGTCACCCCCCCCACCCAAGAAAGCTCAACAACTCAGGGCAATTTCCCCCCATTTTCTCAATTTTGCATCCCCCAAAATAGGGGGCATCTTATACACAGGGACGTGTTATACATGAAAAAACAACAACGGTATTATGTTTTGAAGACTTACTGGCCTGTACATGGCAGGATCATTTCTACATTCCATTTATTTATTTATTGAATTTTTTTTAAAATAGCAAAATTCTTTGTATAGTCATTTCTCTGTATCTTGTGGCTCCCCCTTCCCCATCCCTTTCATGGGTCCTAATAACAGTTTTTTTATTAAAAAAAACCAACCATTTACATATCATTATATTCTCCATGATTTTCATTTCTCTAAATTATACATAAACCTCATTGCTTTACAAGTGATTCTTGAAGTCCAGCTAATGTCTGGATTTGCTTACAATGGTCTCTTAGGTAATTTATAAAATTTCCCCACTCTTTTTTAAAGTCCTTATCTTCTTGATTCCTCAGTCTCCCAGTCAGTTTTGTCATTTCGGCAAAGTCCAGCAGTTTGGCTTGCCATTCTTCCTTAGTTGAGATTGTTGCTTCTTTCCATCTTTGAGTTAATAACATTCGTGCAGCTGTTGTCATGTACATAAAAAGTCTTTTCTGATCTTTTGGAATCTCAGTACCTATAATTCCTAAAAACAAAGGCTACAGGTTTTTTTGCTTTGACAAAAGTTATTTTAAACATTTTTTTCAGTTCATTATATATCATTTCCCAAAATGATTTTGTTATCTTACATAACCACTGCATATGATAAATGTACCCTCTACGTTCCTTTTATATACTGGCACCACACTTGCCCTCCACCACCCAACCGGCCTTTGTTCTGGCTCTACATATGTGAGCAGAGCTGTCTGAACTAGAAGCCCCATCAATCTTTACTCCAAGCCAGTGGCAAGAGCCTACACCCCATGCCTGAAGATATGGACTACAGCTCCCATTTCTCCTAATGCTTGGCCAGGTCATTTTGGGATGCAGCTACCCCATTCCAGGTGTGACCTCTGCATACGACAGAGTTTACTGCTGTGGCTCGCCTTCTGCATCCCAGAAGCCTCTCATGCTCTGTCGTAGCTACGCCAGGTAAGTTAATAGCCCAGGATTGGATTCATTCACCCTGGCTTTCCAAAATCTTTTCCCAGATCGCCCTGAGGCCACCACCACCATGGGGAGCACGACGTGCCAGTACGAGAAGAAAGGACACTTATGCTTCTGTTCTATCCACTCCTGGCCTCCATCCAAGATTGAATGGCATGTGGACGGGAAGCTTGTAAATGAGACTGTGAGATCAGAGGCCATGAAACTCTTCTCCTGGGTTGAGGGCAATACGGTTACCAGCACCCTGAGCTGGCCAGGAGACTTAGATGGCCAGAAAAAGTCTTTAATCACCTGCTCCGGAGCAAATAAATATGGGGCGGTCACAATCAAGGTCTCCTCTGAGCTCAACGAGACAAGTACCGGTAAGCATTTCTTCCCACTTCATCTTTAAGTCTCATGCATGGTCTGCTAACATTTACACATCTCCAGGAGAAAGCCCAAGGATTGCATATCACTTTTAATTGTGTTTATCTGAATGCAAATTTTTATATACCAGCTTTCAGGATACAAATGCTTCCAAAGTTAACCCCACCCACAAAAGGAAACAATATCAATATATTTTAAAAGTTTTTGAGATCTCTGAGGCAGGGCAGTAGATGGCACAAAAGTTGTGTGTGAAGAGGGGATGGTTCTGCTGGAGCAAGCTCTGAGATGGTCTTTGCCTATGTCCCATTGTGGCGATCACACAGGGTCCCCGGACGTTTCACCTTTTATTGATCCCTGTGCCACCACTTTATTTCTCGCTGCCTCCACCCAGGCCCTACCTGGTGCAAATTGGAACATAAACTTTTGTTTATTTATTGCATGTGGTTTCATAAACAGTATCGGTCAATTACATTCATGGGGTGCCTATCCAGACCTATAACTTCCGCTACCTGTTCTCACTCACTAAACCACCTCTCAGATATTTACTTGTCTTCCTAGCCCCTAACTATTCCTGACTCAGCCTATTTCGCTACACTAAATCAACCTACCCACAACTCTATCCCAATTCACTCCCACTCCAACCAACCACCCAACTCCCAATGGACTCCTCCCTTTGCCCCTCCAAGAGCTGGTTTTATAGTCCCTCTGACTCCACCCCCCTGGTCCTGTTTGGGTAACCTGTTTAAATATTTCACCTCCAGCACTCTCAAATGTTAACATCACACCCATCCTCTCCTGGGATTCTTCTGACAGGATCCTGTGGAGGGGAAGGGAAAGAGCAGCTGGAGCAGGACCCACATTTATTCCATAGAGTTGGAAGGGACCCTGAGGATCATCTAGTCCAACTCCCCGCAATGCAGGAATATGCAGCTGTCCCTTATGGGGATCGAACCTGCTACCTTGGCGTGGTCAGCACCTGAGCTATCTTCACCTTTCTCCTGGGATCCTTCCCACAGGGCAGTTGATGGTGGATGGCTCTGTTTGGGAGGAAGTGTCCAGCAGCAGCAGGTATTGAGATGGTCTCTTGCCTGCCCCTTTCTCCTGGGAACCTTTCCAGAAGACCGTTGGTCATGGGCAAGGAAAATCTATGGAGTTGGCTCTGAGGGAGTCTAAATCTGCCCCTCTCTCCCCCAGGCATGCATCTAGACTATTCAGCCCATGCAAGAGACACTTTATACAAAAAATAAATAAATCACTCTTAAAGGATGCCGCCCTCTTCACAATCCTGATATCGCCTTATAGCAGACCTTCTGAAGGCACTTGCTAAAAGTGGGGAAAGCCAAAAAGGGAAATTGGGTGGTGGGGCCAAAGTAAACAAGGAGTCAGGGCTACAATTTACCTTTTGCTTCCAGTGATCACCTTGACATATGCCTTCAGTTAATCAACCACGCAATCATTGTGGACTGACACACTCCCTCTGGCACTCTTTACATGAGTGAAGTTGCTTGCTGAGATGTGCCGATTTCCTTAAAAGCTGCCTTTCAATAGAAACAGAAGCGCTGGATGAGACAGGCAGTGCTGAAGCTGGTTGCAAAGTTTCAGGTTGACAGAGGAAGCGATGCGATCACATTGGGTGCTTCAGGTTCTGTACTAAGTTCCCTATGCCAATGATGCGCATAGTCACAGGCAAAAGTGGCTGAGGCAACCACTATAATTTTCTTTGTATACACACACACACACACACACACACACACCGCTCTCCAGGGCCATATTATGACAGTTCAGCCAGGCAAAAGCAGAGCAAGGCCTGGTGAGAGTTGTGATCTGGTGAGCATCCAAAAGGCTAGAAAGAGAAGCTCTGGGCCTAAGGTTCCCCACTCCTGTTTGAGTTGCTTTTTGTTCTTGTGTTTGATGCTGATTTTAGCTGGGGTCTGAGTTTCTTTATTTTTGCCTGGCCTTTTTCTTTTATTTTCGAGGGATTTTATTCTGGTTTTCGTGTGGGTGTTATTTTGCAATTCCTTGTTTACGCCAACTGCCCAGAAAACTCGGCCAGGTGTCTGATATAGAAATGTAATAAAATGTCGCCATCATTATCCAAGGTGCAGTGACCAAATCACCACAGAGTGACAAGACGAAGCTGAGCAGTGGGATAATTTCTGGGATCGTTTTCGGGGTCATTGCTGCACTTGCCATTTCAGGGGGCATCCTTTACTCCTTCTTAGGTGAGTAATATATTATGGAACCAGAGATTCTGGGGTTGTGTTCTTTCCCCAGAGATCAGATAGAGGTGGTTTTTAACCATTACTATATCATCATCATCACTGATAACATTTGATAGTCTATACTCAAAAGTGATCAAGATGAAATGTAAACAGCAAAAATGACAATTACAAACCAGAAAACTCAAAACAGTGTGCCATAGAAAATACCTAAAATGCTTCTCCAGTAATGTAATAAGATGCACAAGTTCTACCTACCCCACTAAAAGATTAGCTCCACCACATGACTCACTCTAGCTGCGATTGTTTTTGTTTCTAACATTGTTGTGGCCCACCCTGGGAGCCTGGGGCGGCTTACCCTGCCCTGAGTTGAGGCAGGATGCTCCGTTGGGCCTCCAAGGAGTCTGCCTGCCTCCTCCCACTCAGCCGCCCTACAGCTGGGGGGAGGCAGCGGGTGGACCGTTTGGGGCAGTATGGAGCCTGCGGCACCCAAGCCACCGCGTCACTCCCAGGAGAGACGCATGGCTCAGGCGTGCTGCAGGCCTGTGGGGAGTGCCGCCTGGCATTTTGTCACCCCCCAGTGGTGACACATGGGGAGGACCGCCCCCACTGCACCCCCCTTCCTCCGCCCCTGCCTGGGCGCTTATGGTGAAGGGTGCATGTAGTTTAAATCTATTATAGTTATTGTCATTGCTAATAACCACACAGTTCACTGTAACTCCCAAACTGAATAAAAAAGGTACAGTGGTACCTTGGGTTAAGAACTTAATTCGTTCTGGAGGTCCGTTCTTAACCTGAAACTGTTCTTAACCTGAGACACTACTTTAGCTAATGGGGCCTCCCACTGCTGCTGCGCAATTCTGTTCTCATCCTGAAGCAAAGGTCTTAACCCGAGGTACGATTTCTGGGTTAGCGGAGTCTGTAACCTGAAGCATCTGTAACCTGAAGCGTCTGTAACCCGAGGAACCACTGTATTAGCGTGGAACCTTAACATGGATGGTGGTGGTGCCAAGCATGTTTCACTGGGGAGAGCATTCCACAGGTGACAGAGGGGCACCACCGAAAAAGGCAGCTTCTTGTGTAAGGAAGATGGATGAAACCAGTAAGGTCTCCCCATATGGGGAGAGGTGGTCATTGAGGTAATGGCTAGAGTGTTGGATTACTACCTGGGAGAGCAGGGTTAGAATTCCCACTCAGCCATGAAGCTGAGTGACCTCAGACCAGGCACCATCTCTTAGCCAAACCTACCTCGCTGGATTTTTGTGGAGATGAAATGGGGGTGGGGGTGAGGAGGAAAACCATGTACACCACCTTGAGATTCTTGGAAGGTAAAGGTGGTATATAAATGTAATAATAAATATTTTTATTTTTTATTTTTTATACCTTGCTCATCTGCCTGGGTTTCTCCAGCCACTCTGGGCGGCTCCCAACAGAATATATTAAAAACACAATAAAATATCAAACATTAAAAACTTCCCTAAACAGGGCTGCCTTCAGATGTTTTCTAAAAGTCAGGTAGTTGTCTATTTCTTTGACATCTGATGGGAGGGCATTCCACAGGCGGGCGCCACCACCAAGAAGGCCCTCTGCCTGGTTCCCTGCAACTTCACTTCTCGCAATGAGGGACCCTCCAGAAGGCCCTCGGAGCTGGACCTCAGGGTCTGGGCTGAAAGATGGGGGTGGAGACGCTCCTTCAGGTATACTGGGCCGAGGCTGTTTAGGGCTTTAAAGGTCAGCACCAACACTTTGAATTGTGTTCGGAAATGTACTGGGAGCCAATGTAGGTCTTTCAGGACTGGTGTTATATGGTCTTGGCGGCCACTCCCAGTCACCAGTCTAGCTGCCGCATTCTGGATTAGTTGTAGTGGTCACCTTCAAAGGTAGCCCCACTTAGAGCTCATTGCAGTAGTCCAAGCAGTAGTCCAAATAAATAAAAATATTGCAGACCTGAGCTGCGTAAGGCTTTATAGGTCAAAACGAGCACTGTGAGCATGGAAACTAAGTGGTAGCCAGTGTAACAACAACAACAACAACTTTTATACCGCCCTATACCCGCAGGTCTCAGTGTGGTTCAAATTATAAAATCACAATATAAAAGCACAAAATACATAATAAAAACAAGAATATCTCAATCGAGACACATAGATACATGACTCTTAAGAGGCGCGCAGTAACTAAAAACACAGGGTCTCTTTAAAACTGCTCCTGGTGCCCCATAGCTCCTAAGATAGAACAGGAGACAAAAACAGAATAAAGGAGCTGAGACCAAGATTGGGCCTGAGCATTTGGAATGGTTCTAATTCTCATTATTCTCTTTCTTCCAGCGTTCCGTCGGCGAGTAACCAACGTACCAGTGATTTGACTTCAGTTTTTACAGTGCATGTTGATATTTTCCATTCAATACAAGTGAGGGTCATATAAAATGAATCAAGCATGACATGCTGTATATTATTTCATGTTTGCATTAGCGCCCCAACAATGCACAGTTTAGATTATATGATGGAGCTGACAGAGGGTAGAGTACCTTCCACTGTAGACATAAATCAAAAGCAAAATCCATTTTTGGCTGCTGGAACCAAAGGACTGAAGGGAGAGGAAACCAAGAACGGATTGTTTACCAGCAGAGGGTGTCTCAGAGGAAACCTGCACCTGGCTTCTTAAATGGGTAGAGAGGCAGGACACAGCAGTTTTTCAGTTTTACTGTCAGGAGGGAATGCCACTCCACATAAATACAGAGGTATTTTTCCTCACTACTTAAAATGGCTCTCAGTCTCAGTTCTGTAAGTCCTGTTTCTTTATTTAAAGGTGAGTAGGGAAAGTTGAAAAGCACAGTCCTGCTAAAAAGCTCAGTCTGTGTTTTAATTAATATGTTTTTGTATTGTTTAAATTCTATAATAATTTAATCACTTTTAAACTATTGCTCTTTTCTTTTTTTAAAAAAAAAATATTTATTAAAGTTTCAAGGAATACAAAAATTAAGCAAAAAGTAAAAATATAAGCAAATACAAAATACAGAAAAAAGAATAAAGTTTTTAAAATATAGCAAAGAAATGAAAAATAAAAATAAACATACAATTAAAAACAGTTAAAAACACGTTAATTTTCCATAACCTATCTTGCTTACACTTATTTCCTCGGACCTCCTCGTACCTCCCTTTTTTGTATTCCAGTTCAGTTTGTTAGTTCAGCAAATCCTTACCATTACGCTTTTACCCATTTGTAAACCTTTTTTCATTTCTCTTAAAGCATTACAGCTGGAAACCACTTAGTTTCTATCCAACATCCTTCTAAAATTCCTTAATTTTACAATATTTCTGTAAATAGTCTTTAAATTTCTTCCAGTCTTCTTTCACCGACTCTTCTCCCTGGTCTCAGATTCTGCCAGTCATTTCTGCCAATTCCATGTAGTCAATCACCTTCATCTGCCATTCTTCCAGAGTGGGTAGATCTTGTGTCTTCCAATACTTTGCAATGAGTATTCTTGCTGCTGTTGTAGCATACATAAAAAAAGTTCTGTCCTTCTTTGGCACCGATTGGCTGACTATGCCCAGGAGAAAGGCCTCTGGTTTCTTCAGAAAGGTATATTTAAATACCTTTTTTATTTCATTATAAATCATCTCCCAGAAAGCCTTAATCCTTGGGCACGTCCACCAAAGGTGAAAGAATGTACCTTCAGTTTCTTTACATTTCCAACATTTATTATCGGGCAAGTGATAGATTTTTGCAAGCTTGACTATTGCTCTTTTCTATGTTTTCTTTATCAGCGTCCTTTTAATCTGTGTAAGCCACCTTGAGTCCCAATCTTGGAAAAAGGGAGGATATAAATAGAATAATAGAATCATAGAGTTGTAGAGTTGGAAGGGACTCCAAGGGTCATCCAGTCAAACCCCCGGCAGTGCATAAATCTCATAAAATACCTTCCAATTCCACAATGCTTTGATTCTATGAGCCATGACAGATGACCATTCAACCTCTGCTTAAAAACCTCCAAGGAAGGAGAATCCACAACCTCCTGAGGGAGTCTGCTCCACTCTCGAAAAGCTCTTACTGTCAGACAGTTCTTCCTGATGTTTAGTCAGAATTGCCTCTCTTGTAACTTGAAGCGAATGGTTTGTGGCCTACCTTCAGGAGCAGGAAAAAAATAAGCTTGCTCCATCCTCCTTGTGTCACCCCATTAGATATTTGAAAATGGCTATCATATCTTCTCCTTTTCAGGCCAAACACACCCAGCTCCTTCAACCGTTCTTCATAAGGTTTGGTTTCCAGACCCTTTGACCATCTTGGTTGCCCTCCTCTGCACACATTCCAACTTGTCAATATCCTTCTTAAATTGTGGCACTCAGAACTTGACACAGGACTCTAGGTGTGGTCTAGAATAAAGCAGAATAAAACTGGAGTTTGCAGGATATAAAGGATATATTATTAAATGCCACCACTAGGCTAGGGTCAGCAACGACTGTCGAAGTAGAGGGAGAAAATGCAAGGCCACCACCATGGAAATACATTAACTGTGCAAGGTTCGTGAACTGAATTTCTCTCTACCATGCATTTGTTAAAAGGGATAAAGATTGAGACCCTCCCAACTGTCGTTGGTGGGGTGGCAGTGCTTACCTGACTTTCTAGCACTGGAATTTCTGTGGTTTACTGGAAGGGAGAAGGGTGAGAAAGTGGTACAGTTATCATGGAGCAAATTTACATGCAGGAGAGCTATATTGACAGTGGGGAAATGTTTCAGCTTCAATACCCAGGAGGTGTCATTAGATTTAAAATTAAGACTAATACAATAGAAAATAATATGTAGTTTATTGGACTCCTTTACGGTTGTATAACAATGGGGTAGCTAAGATAGCTCAGCACTGGAGATGTGGCAAGGACCATGCCTCTTTGAAACATACCGTAGATTCCGGTGTATTAGGCGACTGGGCGTATTAGACGACCCCCCAAATTGGCAGCTTCAGTTTGGGGGTTCGTCTTATAAGCCTAGTCGCCTAATACGCTGGGCAGCTCCGCGCCAGGAGAAAGCCGCCCGGTGCAGAGCAGAGCCCACCACTGGCTGCTGCTGCTTCGGAGCTGCCGCAGCAGCATCAGTGGGCGGGGTCTGCTCCGCACCGCCCATACCCGCCGTATAAGACGACCTCCGACTTTTTAACCTCTTTTCCGGGGTTAAAAAGTCGCCTTATATGCCGGAATCTGCGGTATGTTTGTACAATGTTCTGTACTTAACATGTTCTGGGAGAAAGTGCTGGATAGACTGTGCAACTATGACTGTGGAGGAAAAAGTTAAATATTTCAGCGGAGAAAATTTTATTGAACAATATACCTGCAGTGTGGAAATTATCAATGGGACAATGGAAATGGAGTTTCCGTGCCCTAATGGTGGCCAAGAGATTGATATTGAGGAACTGGAAAAATAAAGCCATGATGCCCTTCAATCAATGGACTGATTATATGACATCACACACAATTTATGAACTGGCTGCTTACAGTATGGATAAATACGATAACATTTGGAATGAGTTTATACAAAATGTAGTAGGCTATTAACATTTACATAAACATTAGGACATTAACACTATACCAATTTATATAAGAATATATGGGAATATTGTATATTGTTTCCCCCTCATTCCTTCTTTTTTTCTGTATTGCTTTGTTTCTTTTAATTGAAATCACCTTAATATTATATATGCAGGAGACCTGTATTGGCTCCACAGGTGTAATCGCACTGCACTGATCTTGTAGTACTGCCTTCTGATCCTGCAACTGCCCTGTCCCAACAACTACAATGGGGCCCTCCCCCCACTGGGGTCCATTGAAAGCCCACCCTTCACCAAATAGTTCCAAGGCCTGTTACACAGTTAAAATAAGCCCAATATACGCAAAAAAATCCCAAAAGGAAACCACAAAGCCCCTTACCTTGTAGCAAGTGGATCAGCTCCCTCAGGTCCTCAGCTTCTGACTGTAGCTACGATCTGACAGGACTCTGCTGGAACAAGACCAGTTTCGTTCAGGCACAATAAATATAAGCAGAAGTGAGAAAAGGGAAAGAAAAAACCCCAGCTTCTCTAAAATGGGGGCAGAGAAAGGCCAAGTGGAAGACCACACACACACACACACACACCATTTCAAGCAGCCATATAGAGTGAACGCAGGTGGCGCTGTGGTCTAAGCCACTGAGCCACTTGGGCTTGCCATCAGAAGATCAGTGGTTTGAATCCCCGCAACGGGGTGAGCTCCCGTTGCTCTGTCCCAGCCCCTGTCAATCTAGCAGTTCGAAAGCACGCCGTGCCAGTAGATAAATAGGTACCGCTGTGACTGTAAGGTAAACGGTGTTTCCGTGCACTCAGGTTTCCATCATGGTGTCCCATTGCACCAGAAGCGGTTTAGTCATGCTGTCCACGTGACCCGGAAAGCTGTCTGTGGACAAACATCGGCTCCCTTGGCCTGAAAAGTGAGATGAGCGCAGCAACCCCATAGTCGCCTTTGACTGGACTTAACAGTCCAGGGGTCCTTTACCTTTTACACACACACACACACACACACACACACACACACACACTGTGTGTTTTTTCTGGTGGGGTGCAGGGGTACGCATACCCCTAAACATTTTGTGAATCTAAGTTTGGCTTCACTGAGGGGCAGTATTTCAATATAAATAGGAAAATGAGAGTACCCCTAAACCTTTTTTCAAAAGAAAAATGCAGTGTGTGTGTGTGTGTGTGTGTGTGTGTGTGTGTCTTCTTGAAATTCAGCCAGTGACTCTTTCCTCATCACTGCCTTTTCATCTCCACCATAAAAAGCTGTGAGTGAGTTATTTATTTATATATTTATTTATTTGTGTGGTTTTCTGCTTGCTTCTTTCTTTATAGGCTCAGTAATGCATTAAAAGGACACTAGGGCTCTCCCAGTTTGTTTTGGGCCCCACACATCAAGCAGGCCACACGCTGGATTTGATCTTTGGCGTAGGTATAGATGTGATCATGTCTCCTTCGATGAAGGTGCCATGGTCTGATCACTACGCTCTGAAAGCCAGGATTGACTTTCCACCCCCACCCTGCTTAGGTGGCAAGCCGATTTGGGCTCGCCCGCAGAGGCTGATGGACCCTGATAGATTCCGCCAAGCCTTGCGGGACCTTGCTCCCCCTGGCGACTCATTGACTGAGCTTGTTGAGGGCTGGAATACCCAGCTCCTGGCAGCCATCGATGAGATCACACCTAAGTGCCCTCTGCGACCCCGCAGAAACCGGGCTCCCTGGTTTACCGAGGAGCTCCGGAAAATGAAGCGGGACCTCAGACGGCTAGAGCGAGTATGGCGGGGTGCCCGTGACGGAGCCTCAAGAACATCTTATAGGGCTTTTATGAAAACATACGAGATGGCGGTGAAGGCTGCTAAGAAGTCATACTTCTCGGCCTCCATTGCATCCGCTAGCTCTCGCCCGGCGCAATTATTTAGTATAATCAGGTCTTTAACGTCCCTTGAGGGACAGCCAAATTTAGATAACAATTTGACACACAGCTGTGAGGCATTTGCGAGCTTTTTTGCGGAGAAGGTCTTGTTGCTCCGCCATGACCTCCCGGCCAATTTGGATACAATAAAGGAACTGGAGGCCCCTCGACTGTCCTCGGGTCCAGTATTGGACCACTTCGACCGGATATCCCCAGCCAATGTGGACAGACTCCTCCGAGTTGGAAAGCCCACCACCTGTCCTCTCGACCCGTACCCGTCTTGGCTGATTAGAGCATGTCCAGACGAGGTGCGGGCCCTCCTGGGGGATATCATCAATTTGTCCCTTGGCACGGGGACATTCCCAGGGGAACTGAAGGAGGCAGTGGTGTGCCTGCTCTTAAAGAAAACATCATTAGATCCTTTAGATCTATCCAATTACCGCCCGGTTTCGAATCTTCCGTGCCTGGGTAAGGTGATTGAGAGAGCGGTTGCTGAACAGCTTGGTGGTTTTCTGGATGAAACATCGGCTCTGGATCCATTCCAGTCCGGCTTCCGCGCTGGTCATGGGACTGAGACGGCTCTGGTTGCCCTAACAGATGATCTTCGTAGACAGCTGGATCGAGGCGGGTCGGGGCTGCTGATTCTTCTAGATCTGTCAGCAGCTTTCGACATGGTCGATCACGATCTTCTGGACCACCGCCTTGCCGACGTGGGGATCCAGGGCACAGTCCTTCAATGGCTGCACTCGTTTCTCTCTGGTCGGGGATAGAGGGTGGCGCTTGGGGGGGAATTGTCATCGCACCACTCCTTGGTGTGTGGAGTACCTCAGGGTGCGATACTCTCCCCAATGCTTTTCAACATCTTTATGCGCCCCCTCGCCCTGCTTGTTCGGAGTTTTGGGCTGGGTTGCCATCAGTATGCCGATGACACCCAACTCTATCTTTTGATGGATGGCCATCCTGACTCGGCCCCAGACACACTGAGCAGATGTTTGGAAGCTGTGGCTGGATGGTTACGTGGGAGCCGGTTGAAGCTAAATCCTTCGAAGACAGAGGTCCTGTGGCTGGGACGGGGCGACATGGGATTGGGGGGGCAACTCCCATCTCTTGCGGGGGCGCAATTAGTGCCAGCACCGTCCGTTAAGAGTTTGGGTGTAATCTTCGACACCTCCCTTTCCATGGAGGCGCAGATTGCAGCTATAACAAAGGCAGCATTTTTCCATCTCCGCCAAGCTAAGCAGTTGGCTCCTTACCTCTCTCGCCCTGACCTAGCCACTGTGATCCATGCGACGGTCACCTCCAGACTGGATTATTGTAACTCGCTCCAAGTGGGGCTGCCCTTGAGACTGACCCAGAAACTCCAACAGGTGCAGAATGCTGCACCGAGACTCCTTATGAGGTCTTCGCTGCGAGATCACATTCACCCGGTGCTATACCAGCTGCACTGGCTCCCGGTGGAGTACAGGATCAGGTTTAAGGTGCTGGTTTTAACCTTTAAAGCCCTATACGGCCTAGGACCCTCATACCTACGGGACCGCCTCTCCTGGTATGCCCCACAGAGAAACTTACGGTCTTCGAATAAAAACATCTTGAAGGTCCCAGGCCACAGAGAGGTTAGGCTGGCCTCAACTAGAGCCAGGGCTTTTTCGGCTGTGGCTCCGATCTGGTGGAACACTCTGTCACAAGAGACCAGGGCCCTGCGGGACTTGACATCTTTCCGCAGGGCCTGCAAGACAGAGCTGTTCCACCAGGCCTTTGGCCAGGGCACAGCCTGACTCCCTCCCTCGGCAATCTTCGCGGAGCTCTGGCCCAATGGTTGCCAGTGGCTTGAATTAATTAATTTTATAACAAATGATTTTAGACTGTTGTTTATGCTGTACTTTTGTACTGTTTTATTGTTGTTAGCCGCCCTGAGCCCGGCTTCGGCTGGGGAGGGCGGGATATAAATAAAATTTATTATTATTATTTATTATTAAAGGGACGCGGGTGGCGCTGTGGGTTAAACCACAGAGCCTAGGGCTTGCCAATCAGAAGGTCGGCGGTTCAAATCCCCACGATGGGGTGAGCTTCCATAACTCTGTCCCAGCTCCTGCCAACCTAGCAGTTCAAAAGCATGCCAAAAATGCAAGTAGATAAATAGGTACCGCTCCGGCGGGAAGGTAAACAGCGTTTCCGTGCGCTGCTCTGGTTCGTCAGAAGCAGCTTAGTCATGCTGGCCACATGACCCGGAAGCTGTACGCCGGCTCCCTCGGCCAATAAAGCGAGATGAGCGCCGCAACCCCAGAGTCGGCCACAACTGGACCTAATGGGTCAGGGGTCCCTTTACCCTTTACCTAATGCATTAAAGCAGAAAATATTGCATGAATAGCGTCATCAAATCATCAGAGCTTATGAAGAGAGCTGCTGGATCAGGCCAATGGCCCATCTAGTCCAGCACTCTCTTCTTACAGTGGCCAACCAGGACCCAACTGCAACAGCATTTCCCCACTTGTGACTCCCAGATATTCAGAGGCTGAAAATGGATGTAGAATGTAGTCAGCATGAGGTGTAGCTATCAATTGCTTTCTCTAATACTACATACTTGAGACATACTGGGTGTCTAAAGACATCCAACTTGTTGGTCAACACTGCTTGTTGGAATATTGGAAAAAGTCATTATATGCGGCCTTTGTGGACCTAAAGGCAGCATTTGATTCTGTATCCAGGAGCAGGCTCTGGGCCAAATTGGCCAATATGGGTATTAACAGAAGGTTATTACTTCTGATGATTAAGCTTCATGAGAACAATACCCTCCAGATAAGACTTGCACAGGACGGCAGACTCTCTAGAGAAATCTCAGTCCAAAGAGGAGTTAGACAAGGATGCCTATTAGCCCCATTCCTATTTAACATCTATGTTAACTCCCTGGTCACATGCTGCCGTGAAATTGAAACCCACCCCCCTGTGTTCTCCAATGGCAGAAAAGTACCAATTTTAATGTATGCAGATGACGCTGTTCTTCTCTCTCAAACCAAAGTGGGTCTGAAACGTGCCTTAGGAAAGTTTAGTGATCAATGTAACACCGAACTGTTAACAATTAACTTTACCAAAACCAAAATTGTACATTTTAACCGCTCCTTCAGGAAGGATAATTGGAGCGTAAAGGGAAACGCCATTGAACAGACTAAGACCTTCCAATACTTAGGCATTACTTTCTCTTATAATGCCAAATTCTCAACACACTTGACCACATCAGCTATATCAGCAGAAAGAAGTGCAAATGCTATCCTTAGATTATTCAGAAGGAAAGGAGCTGGCTTCCTCCCGATGGCCCTAACAGTCTTTCAGGCAAAATCTTTAGCCCAACTTCTATATGGCTCTCAAATTAGCCCCTCTGCCAACCTTAAGACCCTTGAAACAGTACAATCTAAATTCTTAAGATCATTATTTGCTACCCCTAAGTGTACACCTAATGCAGTCTTAAGGCAAGAGGCAGGACTGCCCAGAGTGGAATTAAAAGTCTGGGAACAAGCAATATCCCTCTGGCTGAAAATCCATTACAATCCTAAGGGTCTATTATCTTGCTTCCTGGCCGCAGTTCCCTATCCTCCTTGGCTTATGCAAATAACTAACAAGATCAAACAAATTGGCCTAAACCCTGAAAATCTTTTTATTGGAACTCTGAACAAGGCAAAAGCTACTATCACTCGGAGACTTTATGATATCGAATTACAACAAGAAGGCGCCCTACTCCCAGAGACGTATAGATGTTTAAAAGCTTGGCCTAATTTTGCAACTGCCCCTTACTTAACTAACATCACTAACGAAGCCTATAGATGGGCTTTCTCTAGAGCCCGCTTTGAGACAATGCCCTCAGCAGTGCTGTACGGCAAATTCACGCGGGTTCCAATGCATGCGCGTCTCTGCCCTTGTATGTCTAATAAGGTAGAATCTGTCACACACATTCTTCTATCTTGCGAATTCTATAGTGAAGAACGAGTTCAACTTATTTTACCGCTTCTATCAAAATTTATACCCCTTCAATATTATTTGGAATCCTCCCCTGAAATTCTTCGAAAATACCTCCTGGAAGATTCCTCAAGCTCAATATCATATGAGGTGGCTAAATTTTGCACTTTAGTAATTAAGAAGCGTAAATCTCTTCTGTTGAATGGCACACTGCGAAGTTCCCTTGTGTAACCTTTTTTCTTTTCTGAAGTTGTTGCTGATTTCTTGTTGTCTGATCTTGTGGTGTTTAGTGTCACTGGCTTTGGCCGCAATAAACTTGAAACTTGAAACTTGACTGCTTGTTGTCTTTTGAAGATGCGTCAGGATATACTGCAGAAAAACTTCTCATCCTGTCCATGAGTCTGCAATGATGTGTTTCAACAAATGAATTAACACTGTCGATTCCTGCTAAGTCCTGGCCAAATCCCAGATGCCTCCTTGTTTATACTGCAGGCCTATGTTAGGATCAAATGCTGTGCAACCAATCTGGTTGAATCCCCAAATTCTGAACCTTCCTGGATTCAATTTGGAGGGTTCCCGTCCAATCCTGAGCTCAAAACACTCTCTAAGAAAGCCAGGTAGCCAGCAACGGGTTACTGATTTGCAAAACACCACCATAAAAGGAGAGAGACCAGGTGGGAAATGGGAGAAGGAGAGCTGGACTTATGGCTCTCTCAATATTAGATAGAGTTTGGTGGCATTTGCTTAGTTTTTCCTTTGTTTATCCTTTACAGCAGTACCCGCGTGACAGCTTCCCAATCATTTCCCAATCAGTCTAGTTAGCAATGTCATTTCCCCGATCTCTCCCTGCCCCCTGCCTGCTGCATTTTGGCCTTAGATGATGATGATGTTGATGATGATGATGATGATGATGATTTAGTTTTGCATTTTATTTACAATTCTATTCTGACTTATGTGTCTTGCCTTTGTTAGTGCTTTATCATGTGTGTGTAAATGCATCAGGAAGTCTTGCACAAACTCACACAGCCCATTAGATTATGCACAGGAACAGCCAGCAAACAATCACCATACAAATACTGTGCACCTAAACCATAAAGCTTGGTTTTGTTTTTTAAAATCTTCATGGAACAGACCAGACAGGTGCACAAGAACTGGCAGGATTTAGCACTCAAGCAACTGCACGGTCTCTTTGTCCCTCTCTCTTACATTTTGAAAAAAGCAATCTTTAAACTTGTCTAGCACAAAAACCTCTGGACTGACCTGTATGATATTTGGCAGGCTTAAACCCTTCTTGAGGGCTACCATATATCCAAATTTTATCCAGGTAAGAAAAGAAAAAGGGCAAATTCATCTGGCAGTGCAAATGAGTGGAACTACAGAAGATGTGGGTTTCTGGATTTCAGTTTGGATTCTGTGTCCAAATCAGGTTGGATCGGGTACGAATCAATCTAATCAGGTAGGTCCAGGGGGCTTTCCGTCCTCAGATGTTTTGGGACTCTGACTCCCATCATCTTCCCAACCAGTGGCTGGGGATTATGGGAAATGGAGTCCTACAACTTCTGGGGACCTAACACTGAAGAACTCTGCTCTAGCCCATACAGTGGAACCTCGTGTTACGGACCGGATCCGTTCCGGAGGCCCGTCTGTAACACGAAACTGATGCAAGCTGAAGTGCCGCGCCTGTGCACACATGCGGTGCAATTTAGCTCTTCTGCGCATGCGCAAGCAGCAAAACCCGGAAGTAACCCATTCTGGTACTTCCGGGTTGCTGTGGGACACAACACAAAAACATGTAACCTGAAGCAGACGCAACATGAGGTATGACTGTATAATAGACAAGAGTTTTGCCCAATTACTATTGTTACATGCCATTACAATCCCCAATCAGTGAGAGATTCTGGGGGTTCTAAGTGCTTCTCCAGGGTTTGGTTTCCTTGGAATGAAGGTCAGTAGAGATTGTGGTGCCATTAGGACAGGCATAGGCAAACTCGGCCCTCCAGATGTTTTGGGACTACAACTCCCATCATCCCTAACCACTGGTCCTGTTAGCTAGGGATGATGGGAGTTGTAGTCCCAAAACATCTGGAGGGCCGAGTTTGCCTATGCCTGCTTTAGGATATACAGTTTCTATATTCACATATATACAACCTGAGCATAGGATTTCTGGGAAACTCAAAAGGCGGAGAAGGACATTGGATCATTTGTATTTCCTCCGGTGGATCTCCATGAGCTTTCTTTCTACTTTGGTTCCTGCTGGCTTTCCCGCTTCCCTTCTTCATCATAATGGGCTTCTATTTCTGGATGGGTTGGGACATGAAAAAGAAAAAGTTAGTGAGGAATGGAAAACCTTACAGAGTCCTGGTAGTTGCTGTGGTGTCATTCTTCATCTGTTATCTCCCTTGCCATCGCTATGAAGTTTCCAAGTTGCTCAAGGGGATGCCTGAAGTTGTGAAAGTGGTTTTTTTGACTAATTACTGCCCTTGGAGTTTGTTGCAACATCCGTTTTGCCCCCATTCTTTATCTCTTTGCTGGGGAGAATATTCTAGCGGGTCTTCATCATGTCTATTATTGATCTGCTGAGGGAAGATTTTGTGGAAGATCCCAAGATACATGGAGATAACAACCGCATTGGTGAGAACGAGCAACAGCAAGAGACCAACAGCAAGAGCAGATTCAATTGAAGGTGATCTGCCATCTCCCTGTAGAACAGCAAAGGGGGAATCTGTGGCCTTCCAAGTGTTGTTGGATTCCATCTCCCATCAGCTCTAGCCATCATGGCCAGTTGTCATGGATTACGGGGGTTGTAATCCAACAACATCTGGAGTTCTACAGGTTCTCCATCCTGGATGCAGAATCTATCCTGGGCTGTATATATACAGCAATATGTAAAATGACCGAAAGAATCAGAAATCAGGAAGACCAAAATTTTAATGAGGAATGGGGGGAAACCATTGTAAAAAACTAAAATCGTTAGTAGAATTGGAATAGCACGTGTAGCTTAATGGTGGATTTTGGACACAATGGAGATGTAAAAGGTTTGGATTATCATATAAGATGCAGGAGGAAATTATTAACAATAGGACCCACAAAGGGGAGGAGGGAAGTCCAGAAGATTCCTTGGAATCTTGTTTTTATGTTGTATGTTGGATATGTGATTGTAAAAATTTAATCTGAAAAATCAAATAAATATCACACACACAGAGCGAGCGTGCGCAATATGTTTCCTACAGTTTATGCAAACTTTTTTCCTTATGATCTCCTATTGGGTCATATCGTTGGATGACTATTTATTTATCGAGCAAAAATTGTATAGTGTTTAAATCAAAAAGCAATTTCCATATAACATTAATAATAAAATACCACAGGGAGGGGGAATCAGAGCTAAAAACAAGCAGGCACAATAAAAAATTATCACAATATAGAAGTTCAGTTTCCAGCAATTAAGTATACTTGTTATGATCAGCATTTTACTGTACGCTCTGCCCATATTAAGGTATTTTTATTCAATCTAGGTTTATATTAGAAGAAAACCATTATTAGTGCTGTGTGTAGTTGTTGTTTATATATCTTTTTAGATGGACCTCTGATTCTTCACTATCAGTACTTACTTCTCCCACCCTTCCTCCCCTGTTTCCTAATCTCCATCAACAAACCACTTGCCTTTGGGCGGTGGCCATCTTGCATGTTTACAGCCCCATGGTATTTCCCAACCTTAATCCACAAAACTTGTGCAGAGGCCACCATGTTAGCCTGTGGCAGGCTTGCAGCAAAAACTGCAAAGAGCTTTGTAAAGCCTGTTGGTGGTTCTTGACTCGTTCAGTCCCAGTTTCCAGCTGTCACATACTTCCGGGGCCCACCAGAGAGTCACAAGAACATAAGATGTGTTATGTACTGAAGTTCTCACCCTGGGCCAGCAGGGGGACACTGTAGATAGTTATGCAAATGAAGGATCGAAAGTGACATTCAGTGATTGGATAGTTTTAGAAAGTTGCTACAGTAACGTTGTACTGGAGCTCTATATAAGCAGGCTGACTGAGCCCTTCAGCTCAGTTCTGTTCTGGCCTCTGAATAAACAAGAGCTGTTTGAAGAATCGCTGTGTCGTCTGATATGATCACCCACAACTTAACAAGATGGGTCAGCTGGATCAGGCTGATGGCCCATCTAGTCCCGCATCCTGTTCTCACAGTGGGCAAATGGATGCCTGTGGGAAACCTGCAAGTAGGATTTGAGCACAAGAACATTCAATCCTGCTGTGGCTCCCAGCTACCGGGATTCAGATGCATTACTGCCTCCAACTGTGGAGGGAGAGGATAGCCATCATGGCTAGTAGCCCTCTCCTCCATGGATTTGTCTAATTTGGTTTTATAGTCATCTAAAGTATGACGGCCAGTACTGCCTTCTATGGGGGTGAGTGTTAGTTTCTGTTTTGCCACTGAGCAGCTGCTTGGAGTCACAGGACTCTGTTTACATTCCAGAGACAGTCCAGGCTATTGGAAGTCTCACGGGAGACTAGAGACGGATGTGACATTACTGGTTTCCTGTTTCCTTTGTTCCTTTGTTCCGGTTGCTCTCTGCTTTCATAGAGACAGGATGTGTTTTTTGTCTGCATAGTTAGGATAATAAAACGCTTTGCAATGTAGCCCAAACCTCTCGTCTCTTTCCTGTGCTGGCAACTCTGCTGAATGGAACATGCCTTGGAGCCTCATCAAAGGCTCAGGTCGTTAAACACGTCGGGAGGCGATTCCAAAGGACTCGGGGGAAGAAAATCAGCTTGGCTGAGCGGAGATTCCGACAGTGAGTTCCATAACCAAACTATTCACTGATTCCTCACACTTCTCCTTTAATGTGGCATTCGGATAGTCACAGTGAAAGCCATAACCCAGTGAAAGAGCACAGGCTCTGAGTGCAGAATGCACCAAGTTCAATTTCCACCATCTCCAAGTAGAGAAGGGAGGGACCCCTCTCTGAACGCCTGGAATGTCAGTGTAGGCAGAGCTAGATCATTTACTTATTTATAATTTACTTATGAAGTGCAAATGCCTAGAAATGGAGGGGGGAATGGGGACATGTCTGATGATGTTCATTGTTGTGTCATTCTACAGCCCCCGTTATGAATGAAATTAAGCATAATGTAGTTGAATATCAAGTTGAAAAGTGTGGCGGGTTCTTATCCAAGAGATGTTTGCAGATGACGCAGACTTGACAGCGCACTCCGAAGAAGCCCTACTCATCAACCATTTTGGCCAAGCCTGCAGGGAGTTTTCATATAATTTAACAGAAAAACACACCAGATGGAGAGGAATTTCATTCCTCACAATTTACAGGCTTGTCCATTCACAGTGCTCCTCCTATCTGGCCTTCCATATTTCAGTGATGGGCAGGATTGTGTCTCAATCATAATGTTTCCTCCACTAACTAGAATTTCCCCATATTGCAATCCATGCAGAATCACATTATGTTCACTCTTTGCAGTTCACCTCCCAGTGGTTGGTGGGTTTCCCCCCACAATCCAAATGGGCTGACAGTGTCTCTGTTTTCGCAGAATATTATCAGAAGAAAGCACATGGCTGTTCCTTGAAGTCAGAGGAGTGAAGGAGTTCATTCAGGAAACTAAGCATGACGCAATGCTAGTAGTTACAGAGAATTCATTTTTAAGATAAATCGGTGCTTCATATTTCACAACTTAAAGACATTGCACCCTACAATGCCTTTATCATTTCATCTTTGAAAGCAGAACAGGACAGCAGAAAGCTTTGAGGACCAGCCTTTTTAGAACAGCGGATTGATGCATCAGGTGAGTGAGGCATACTCAGCAGATAGGACAGTTTGTGGAGTGTTTGTGTGAACTTTTCTGCCTGTCCAGCACACTTCCGCGGTGCAATAAATCTGCTTCCAGGCAGCTCTCCTAGACTCTGTTCCCAACTTGAGATGCAGAAAAGTGGAAGAGAGGACATCAGTGTTGCAGGTAATATGAGGGTCTGTTGGCTAGAGATCTGAATTGCAGATGATTTAGCATTCTAGGATTTCATCCCTCGGGGGGGGGGGGGAGAAACTTTGCTACAGGGATGGGAAACCCATGGCCCTCCAGATGTTGTGGGATGTTGTGAGATCCCGGCTCCCCCCATCAGGCCCAACCAGCATGACCAGTGCAATATCATACTGCTTTAAATAGCCATGGCTCCCCTCAAAGCACCCTGAGAAATGTTTGCTTAAGGTTGCTTAGAGTTGTTAGGAAAGCTCCCCTATATATGTAGGAGCAGGGCTCTTCAGGCCCCCTGTGGACCTCCAGGCATCTCTATGGGGCCCTTGGAACTCTCCCCAGGCCACCCCTCACTGGTCCTACTTCACGCCTCAGGTATTTTTGCCTGGCTGGAATGTGTCCTTGAACTTTGCCACCCTTTCGTCTCCTTTGGATGGAAGGGCAGGATATAAGACCTCTTGCCTGCCTGTAAGAAGCATAGTGAAAGGTGTGTGAGTGTGTGTGCTTACTGCACAAAAGTATAATTAGCGCCTGTTTTTCCACACACTTGTGCCTTTGGCCCTGGCCACCACTCACATGGGTCTTGGAAAGTTGCCCAGAAGGGAATGCAGTCCTGAGGCTGAAAAGATTCCCACACCTCTGGTTTAAGGTGTCTTGAGACTATTGGTTGGTTCTAAAGAGCATCAAAATTACTATCTTATTTTGAGCTTAGAATGTGAAGTCCATTAGCTTAGAAGTGCAGTGGAACCAATTGTTTCTCCAGATATCTCCATGTTATGGCTTGGTCTCTCCCACAAATGTGAGACGACTCTGGCTGTTAGTTATTTCAGATTTATTGTTAAAACAACAAACTAGGACAGAGCCCAGACTGAGCTCCTCCCCCTTCCCCAGCATAGAAGCCCCCACCTTCTCTTCCGGTATCTTTCACTTTTGAGATCTTACGAGATTTGGGAGAGAATATTTTCTGCATTCCAACATCTGGCTCACTATCGGAGCTCTCACACAGCTGTCTGTCCCTCTGGTCCTGTTTTCCCCCTCCCCTTTGTTCAGAGCTCAGATTACAGCTGCTCTCCCCCTCCTCTCTGCTTTCCGCTGCTAACTGTTCTCTCCCTGTCAGCATCTGAGCTTCGCTGACACCCCAGAAGTTCTCAGCCTCTTTGCATCTTATATTCTTTTCTTTCTTGCATTTCTTCTTCCCTTCATCTGCCTCTCTTCCCCATCTTCTTCCAGGATCTCATGGAAAAAGGCAACATGGCCAGATCAACAGAAATGAACCTCAGCCAAGCTGGCCCAACAGATGAGCCTCCCCTGAGTTGGGGCCTTGCTAGCATCATCTTGGTATCCTTCCTGGTGGGCGCAGCCATGAATGGGCACATCTTCTGGTTACTTTGTGTGAAGATGAAGAGGACAGTGAATACCATCTGGTTCCTCCACCTCACTCTGTCCTACTTGGTTTCTTGTTCCTGTCTGCCTTTTTTTGTTGTCCAGGATGTCCTCAATTTCCACTGGGTCTTTGGCCCATTCTTGTGCCGGGCGGTCAACTTCTGCATCGCTGTAGGTATGCTCACCCCAGTCTTTTTGCTCACCATCATCAGCCTGGACCGCTACTTGATAACCTGCCATCCGGTTTGGTCCCGACGGAACCGCACAAAACCCCAAGCAAGGAGAGTGCTTGCAGGAGTATGGACCCTTTCCGTGGTCATGTCCATTCCCTATCTGGTTTCCTATGTGATTAAAGGTGACCAAAAAGAGGTTTGCGTGAAAAATTTTGCTTTCTTTATCACCGAGGATAAGGACAAAGCAGAGGCTCTGCACTACAAAATTGATTTGGCAGTCTTTGTGGTTCGGCTTCTGCTCACCTTCTTGTTCCCCTTCTTCATCATTGTGGGCTGCTATCATTGGATGTGTCAGGAAATAAAGAAGAAAAAACTGGCGAGGAGGGCTGGGAAGCCTTTCCAAGTCCTTGTGGTTTCTGTGGCATGCTTCTTCATCTTCAGGCTTCCATTCTACCTCTATTATGCTCTCTTGCTGTTTCATAAAGACCAGGGAAAAACAGTAGAAGTCCTGCGGATCATTTTCAGCATTAGCCTCTGTTTGAATATCTGCCTCACCCCAATTCTCTATCTCTTCGTTGGGGAGAAATTCAAGCAAGTTTTCAGGACATCCACTGTTGTTTTGCTAAAGAAAGGTTTCATCATGCCGATAGAGGATACAAATGCTGGCGAAGAGTCCGGCCACATGAATGATGGCAGCAGCATGCAGATGATGCCAGTTCAATGGAATAATCTAGCATCTCCTTGAAGAAGCTGCCATAGGGAGAAAAGCAGCCGTTTCTATGAACAGTTATACACCCGCCTCATTAATTACAATCGATTAGGAGTAGCAGTGAGGTGCCCTCCCTCTAGATATTGTTGGGCTGAAGGACTGAAAGGAGCTGGAACTCAGCAATAGCAACTTGGATGCACCATGTTGGCTGCCGATAAAAGATGTGGTTGTCAATACACACTATTGCCCATACAGGCTAAGGCTGAAGGGCACTGCAGAGCAGCGACATCTTGAGGTTACAGACGTTGACTGTATATTAAAGATGTGGGTGTCGACTCAGAAAACGCCTGTGCTTTGCTTTCCCATTTATTCAATAAAGGTAAACAAGCTCTAGTTGTTACACTGGGGTATTCCTGCTTTACACATATGTAGATTTTGTTGGCAGAGTAGCTAATTTGCAGCTAGGAAGCCCAATCCCATGCAGAACTGACTCTTTTCTTGAAATTAAAGTAATGTCCAAACACTCGTCAAGGTATTCAAAAGCTTTTACTTGGAGAACATATAGCTAAATAAGAATATCTGCAAAGTATTTACATTTACCATATTGGCCGGAATATAAGCCACACTCCCCCCCCTCCCATTCTGACTGTGAAAAGTTAAAGTGTGACTTATATTTGGAGCAGAGTGCCGGCACAGGCTTGGGGAGCAGGGTGCTAAGCGCCCCCCGCCCCCCCTTTCCAGTACAGTGGTACCTCGGTTTACAGGCGCTTCACGTTACAGGCACTTCAGGTTACAGGCTCCGCTAACCTAGAAATAGTACCTTGGGTTAAGAACTTTGCTTCAGGATGAGAACAGAAATCGTGCAGTGGGGGCGTGGCAGCAGTGGGAGGCCCCATTAGCTAAAGTGGTGCTTCAGGTTAAGAACAGTTTCAGGTTAAGAACGGACTTCCAGAACGAATTAGGTTCTTAACCAAAGGTACAACTGTACTTGCACTCAGTCTTCTGGATATGTTACCCAGCTCGGCCATGTAACAACAACAACAACAACAACAACAACAACAACAACAACTTATTATTTGTACCCCGCCCATCTGGCTGGGTTTCTCCAGCCACTCTGGCGGCTTCCAACAAAGATTAAAAATACATTAAAATGCCACACATTAAAAACTTCCCAGAACAGGGCTGCCTTCAGATGTCTTCTAAATGTCAGGTAGCTGTTTATCTCTTTGACATCTGATGGGAGGGTGTTCCACAGGGTGGGCACCACTACTGAGAAGGCCCTCTGCCTGGTTCCCTGTAACTTTGCTTCTTGCAGTGAGGGAACCGCCAGAAGGCCGTCGGCACTGGACCTCAGCGTCCGGGCAGAATGATGGGGGTGGAGACGCTTCTTCAGGTATACTGGGCCAAGGCTGTTTAGGGCTTTAAAGGTCAGCGCCAACACTTTGAATTGTGCTCGGAAACATACTGGGAGCCAATGTAGGTCTTTCAAGACCGGTGTTATGCGGTCTCGGTGGGCGCCACCAGTCACCAGTCTAGCTGCCGCATTCTGGATTAGTTGTAGTTTCCGGGTCACCTTCAAAGGTAGCCCCACATAGAGCACATTGCAGTAGTCCAAGCGGGAGAGCATGCACCACTCTGGCGAGACAGACCTTGTAAGGGAGCAGGCCCTGCAGTCCTCACCACAGCCGATGTAGTTCCTTATGAGAGGTTTCCGCTTTTTTCTCCCAGCAGGCTTCTCCTGACTGGACTTCTGGACTTCACAGGGAAAAATTAGCACTCGGCTCTATTGCGTTTAGAAAGAGAGTTATCTAACACTGTCTCTTCTTTGGTGTTCCTGGAGATGCAACCATTACAAGTCACTTACACACAAAACAAAACGGAGAATGTAATAAGGTACCTCCCATGTGACTAAAGTTAACCAAACACACAAGAGTTACCTGGGAACATTTCAGAATTAAATGCACAGTAATGCATTTAAGCAATCCCAATTTCAGTAAATCAAATCTCTGTACTTAAAGAGATTTGCATTCCGCTGCACATTCATTCATTGTTAAACTTTGTAGCACCTGCATTCATTATTGCTAAGAACAAGAGTTTATAAAGCAGGTATAGTTTTTCAGTGCTATACAATTATTATTTTTTAAGGCGGTCCTAATCGACAGGCTTAACAATCACAACACAAGAGGGGATGAGGAAGAAATTCTACTTCCACTCTATGGTAGGGATGAGTTAGCCATATCCGAAATCCCCCCCAAAAGATGACTTAAGTGGTTTGTCCTGGGGAGGAGCTAGGGGTGGCATGGGTAAAGCCTTGGCCAATTGTCAATGGGGATGGCTTGGTTTATAAGCCTGCTCCTCCCCAACCTTTCCCCCCTTTTTCCTTTGGTGCCCTCCCTCCATCCTTCAACAGTATGGGCTCTATTAGGATGCAGTGGTGCTGTGGTGTAAACCACTGAGCCTTGGGCTTGCCGATCAGAAGGTTTGCGGTTTGAATCCCCATGACGGGGGTGAGCTCCCATTGCTTGGTCCCAGCTCCTGCCAACCTAGCAGTTCGAAAGCACGTCAAAGTGCAAGTAGATAAATAGGTACAGCTCCGGTGGGAAGGTAAATGGTGTTTCCGTGCGCTGCTCTGGTTCACCAGAAGCGGCTTAGTCATGCTGGCCACATGACCCGGAAGCTGTCTGTGGACAAACGCTGGCTCCCTCAGCCTATAGAGCGAGATGAGCGCCGCAAACCCAGAGTCGTTTGCGAATGGACTCAACTCAGGGGTCCTTTACCTTACCTTTACCTTTTAAAGGGGTTGTGTAGGAATATTTTGGATAGCCCCCGATTGGCTTGGGACTCTTCATTTTTGCCTTCCTCATGGAATCATAGAATTGTAGAGCTGTAAGGGACCCCAAGGGTCATCTAGTCCAACCCCCTGCAATGCAGGAATCTCAGTGAAAGCATCCATGACAGATGGCCGCCCTCATGTTGTAGGGAGTATTATGTTTGGAGTGGCATTTTCATTTGGTTTAATTTGTCTTCTAGTCTGAGCTAGATCTTGTGGGGAGATTCTTGTGGCTTTACAGGGTAACAACACTGTTTGTCACCCTACACCGCGTTTGCTTTGTGCGTTTTTTGGGGTGCCCTATAGGTGGAACGTGCATGTCATGCTAAATGCTGAACAGGTGAGGTGACAACAGACATGTCTCGTTCACAGACCCAAGGCCCTGAGAGCAGGGAGGAAGACTTTGTTCCCTTTTTTGCTGTGGGGACACAAAACAGGTTAGTCACCCCGACCATTCTTTAAGGGAAATTAGGAGGTAGTCCAAGTAGAGAGGAGCAGCTGTTTTCATGGAGTTAGAATAGCAATCTGCACAATTTTTTTCTGCAGAGATCACAAGTGGTTTTCGCACCACAGACACGAATGGATATTTCTTACGCAGGTGCTGGTGCTGAGGAAGGAAATGCAGAACCAACATAGCAAGCCGCAGCCTTCAGTACATTTAATTTACTGATCTCAAAATCTGAAAAAAGGAAGGAAATAAGCAAAATACAATTAAAACCTCCATTAATATGAAGAATGAAGAATTTGAACCCATCACCAGGGAACATTGAATGCCCTGCTCAAGACAAGTTGATATTTATAGAGATTGGTAAAGTCAGGTGTGAAACACAAGCTTTAGTTTAGTACAAAATGTGTTTATGTCCAAAGGTGTGAAATTAGTTATTGTGGTCTGAGATCATAAAAAAGGCTTAGAGAATTGCTCCTCTGGCTCATCTTCTCTGAATCAGCCTGAAAGAAGGACTCAGCACCTCTCTGGGAGAGTAAGTATCACATCTGGTGATTATAACCTGTCTTGGCTAAGAAAACTATTTTTTTTTGTTTCGTATTTTAAAATAAATCCATTGCGTGGCATCCAACTAAGTTTTACTCAGAGTAGACTCATTGAACTTAATCATGCCCATTAACTTCAGTAGGTCTATTCTGATCATGTCCATTAATGTAAATGAGTCTATTCTGAGTATGACTATTTTTGAACTGTAATCGTAAGATTGCAAAGGGGGAAAGGTCCCAAAGGAGTTCATGTATCATATTCTGCGCCCTTCTGGGCTCAAGTGAAGAAGTGAAGGCTCATGGTAGAAGTGAAGGCAGTATAGAAAGAATGGGAAAATGTTAAAGAGTACCTGGAAAAGTATTATAATAATAAATATCTCCTGGAAGAAATAGAATGATCCTTGTAAAACTACAAATATAATTTTTTTGGTATCTGAGGAAAACAAAGAAAGCAATACAATAATTTGGAACTGTGTGTGAAAAATTAGAAGAAATAATAACACAATGCATCTAATCGGAAGTCAGATGTGTTTATTATATTTTGTTTTCTTCTCTCTCTCTTCTCTTTTTTGTACCTCTTTCTTTGGTCTTTTCTTCTTCGACCTGCTAAAAAGAAATAAAGAGATAAAACTTAAATATGAAAACTCGAGTAAGTTAAAAGTGATGTTTTGTAATTCTTCAACTATTGTTTATTTATTATTAAAGTTGGTCAATTGTAATAAATTGATGTGATAGTTATTGTGCCCCCCCTTTGTTATTGTTGAACTCTAAATAAAATATTATTTTATACAAAGAGGAAGAAGAAAGAAGTGAAGGTAGTGCTTATCCATTTCCTTTTTTTTTGTTTTTTTTACAATTTGGAGACTTGGGGAGGGAGACATGATTGTGGGTACATGACTAAACTGAAGGACTGTTGCTCAGTGTTCAAGCATCTGCTTTGCAGGTAGAAGGTTCTATCCTTGGCACCTCCTAGTAGGATTGGGACTGTCTCCTTGTCTGAGACACTGGCAGTCAGTGTAGACCACTGGTGCGCCACACTCTGAGCATTCATTTTCATTCTTTTTTGTAATGTAAGTATTTAGCTTTCCTAGGAAGGAAGTTATGAGACAAAATGTGCAGCTAACTTCTAAGCTATCTTCGCTGGTCCCGGGGGGTTACCATGCGGCGTAGCCCAATTCTAGTCCGAGGTCAAGGGTGTGGTATGGAGGCTGTCCGTCAAGGCTGAAGCGGGGTCCAAGGCAAGGAGTCGGGTGCGGTCAGGAACTCTGGCAGAAGAGCAGGACAGGGTACCGGCAGGAACACGTTACCAACAATGTTGCTCCCGCAACCTGGGACTGGGCTGGCTGGCTTTTATCTGCCCCGAGGCATAGGGCGGTCCCGGTCCACAGGTGACTCACCTCTCCTGGCCTGGAGGCGAGCACTCCTCCTGCAAGAACTTAGTTCTCTCCACCTCTCTGCCCTGAGCCTCTGCAGCTCAGGAGAGGCTGGAGGGTTACTGGACCCAGAGGCAACCTCACCTTCCCCTGATGGGGCGGAGAGTGGAGCACCTGCAGGCAATGGGTCCTCAATCACCTCCGGAGCCAGAGCAGATTCGCTAGTGTCTGCTCCTGAGGATCTGGCACAGGTGAGGGCCCTTCAGGTTCAAGCCCCAGCCCCGGCTCAGCTGGTTCTGGAAGCAGGGACTCCTGTGCAGGCTGGGATTCCTCAGGTTCAGCCTCTGAATCCGATTCCCAGGCCATCACACTATCTCTGTGAGTTCAGAGGAAGAAGAAGAAGAAGAAGAGGAGGAGGAGTTGGAGGAGGAGTTGGAGGAGTTTGTATTTGATATCCCGCTTTATCACTACCCGAAGGAGTCTCAAAGCGGCTAACAATCTCCTTTTCCTTCCTCCCCCACAACAAACACTCTGTGAGGTGAGTGAGGCTGAGAGAAGTGTGACTAGCCCAAGGTCACCCAGCAGCTGCATGTGGAGGAGTGGGGACGCGAACCCGGTTCACCAGATTATAAGTCCACCGCTCCTAACCACTACACCACCACACAGTTTGACCACCTTGTATATTTTTCCTGGTACTGAGGAATGCTCCCTGTTGTTATTAGACAGCAACAACATCAGTATATTTATGTGTGCTTGTGCCTACGCCCCATAGCAGCTATTTTGGGACTGGTGCCCTCAAGCATGTGTAGCAAATCTTTAGAAGTCTGCTATAAGGAACTGAAAACATGGAAGTGCAGTTTGCAAAAAGTCTATTTGCACGCAGAATTCATGGGAAGTTCAGGCCTTGCGTTCCCACCACCCAACCCTCAACCTATACTAAAAATACATCACACTCTATTTCTTCGCATTTGTTTATAGTTATCCACATGAGCCTGGAAAACAGAAGCAAATCATAGAACGCTTGGAGGACAGCCTTTTCTAGACAAGAGGATCAAAGGCACTAAGTGAGTGGGATGTTCCTCAAGGACTTGCTGTGGGGAGGTGGGAGAAAGAGAAGAGCTGGTCAGAAGCCAACTGGCTAAGGTTCTATTCGTCACTGTAGACAGGTAAGGTCTCATGGTGGAGAAAAGAGGGGATGGCAAGGATCCATGTCAGGGGTGGCAAAGTGATTGGACCTCTCAGAAGAGAGTTCTTCCAGCATCACCACCACCCCGTCCTCACACTAATTGTTGTATTTTTATGCAATCTCTTATCACTCAGGGAAGTGGAGCAGGCATGACAGATTCTGGATAATTTGCTAAAAGGAAATGAGAATCAGGAAGTGGGTTTTACGGAAAATCTATTTCGTGAAGTGGTTTAATTTGCACCCACACTGAAATACCCCGTATTCTCTAAGCGTCCCCCCCCCCCAGATTGGTCCTGACAGTTCGGATGACAACCACTTCTAGAAAAGAAGATTGAAGGTATCAAGTGAGTGGAGCTCTCGGGCTAGGTGCAATGGAGAAGGAATAGTTGGATAGCAATAGCACCCAGTTCAGCATGAGGTGGGAATCAGAATGCCAAAATTCTGAGCCATGGCAGTTTTACTACTTGGATGAGCTCTGGATGATTGGAGATTCAGCAGTCCTGGGTTTTAGAGGCTACATCAGGCAATGCAAGCACCAGGTATGGCTGAATCACAACTCCCATCACCCCTGATCATTGACCATGGTGGCTGGGGCTGATGGGAGTTGGAGTTCCACAACATCTGGGCTACTGAATCCGCAGCTCTGTTGTGGTGGACACAAGACTGCATTGCTGTAATTTGTTGTTGAGCAAGAATATTATGTCCTGCGGGGTGGGGGAGGAAGCATGGAAAGTTGAGAGCCAGCTAAAATCGAGTGAGGTCTTTGGAGGTAAAATTGGAGAAATCACATGGGGGGAAAATAGAGAGGAGAGAATTGGAAATTCATCTACCGCTGTTCTATCGACACCTGTCCACATTCAGGGACCCAATGTATCTTTGAATAGGCTACCATGTGCTGGAAGCAAACACAGGGAAGGGTTGCAACCTTTGTGTCTTGTTTATGGGTACAGATTGAGAAGAAATTTTATTCTCCAGCAAAACTAGCAAAAATGTATAAAAATAGATCACCCATTTGCTGGAGATGTAAAAAAGAAATGGGGTCTTCCTTGCACATGTGGTGGAATTGTGTAGTCATCGGAGAATTCTGGAATAACATCTATGATGAACTTAAAAAAATATTTAAATTTAATTTCAAAAAGAGACCAGAAGCCTTCCTTCTAGGCATATTGCCAATAGAAATAAGAAAAAAACATAAGACCATTGTTCATGGGTGCCACAACAGCAGCCAGAATATTAGTGGCAAGAAACTGGAAGAACAAAACAATAGCTACAGTAGCAGAGTGGCAAGCCCTAATGATTGAATACCTCCAGCTGGCAAAGATGACAGGAAGAGTAAGAAGCCATCTGAAACAGAGAGTCTATAAGGAATGGAGAATATTTAAAAAATATTTTAAAAACTATTGTATGAACAAGAATCTCTTGGCAGAATTAGAGTGATTCTTGTAAAATAAAAATTGTAAATGACATTCTGTGTGGACATATGAAGATAATATGAGACTGTGAGGTACAAAGGAAATAATAGATATAGTAAATGAGGATATTTGGAAGTCTTTTTTAGTTCATTTCTAGAAACCTTTTCTGTTCTTTTTGTGAGTTTGTATTTATATGACTTTAATTGTTATTATGTTACTGTATTTATGTAGAAGAAATATATAATGCCTTATATCGCTTTGCCCCTTTTCTTTCTTCTCTTTCCTTTTTCTGTTTCTGTACTAAACATTGTTATGTATTTATGTTTTTAATCTAAACCAATAAAGATTATTGAGAAGAAATTTTATTCATTTCCCATTTAAAGAAAAAACAAACAAAAGTAATATGCACTTTCCAAAAAGATGCGTGAACTGAAATTCAGCCATCCTTTGAAATTTCCACTACTCTGAATTTTGCGATGCAGTTCTGAAGCCAAGCAATGTGAATAAAAATCCACAGACCAGTGTGAAATGTGCATGCAAATGCCTGAATCAGGGAAGTAGCAAGCATTATAATGGGGAACAATGGTTTGCAACAATCTGTATATTAGAGAAAACTGCATGCGAAATTTGGTATGTTAGGTGAAATTTGTATAAAATGAAGATGATTTTTCATAAAGGCTTTCTTTCTTTTTTGAGTTGCAGACTAATGTGGTAATGTGGAGAACTGAATTTAGGATTGCAAAAATGAGAAAAAATGAAACTAACATACTAACACCCTCACTTGTGGGTAACAACAGATTCTTAAACTTAAGTCATGCAATAACCAAGGCAGAAGAATCTTTCAGTTTCTGTTCGTCTCATTTTCTCACATTTCCAGTCTTAATGCTTTACATTTCTGCATCAGTTTGCAATTGTTATTGCAAATACTTTTTAAAACATTCTTCATGAAAATTGATCAGTATTTTAGTGTGAATTTCTCCTGATAAATTCATCTCTGTATACAGTTTTGCCTAATGTACATTTTAAGCATTCTTTTCCTTGATCAGAACTATAATGTCCAGATAAAGGGAAGTAATAATATCACTCTATTCTGCCTTGGTCATACCACATCTGGAGTATTGTGTCTAGCTCTGTGCATCACAGTTTAAGAAGGAAATTGAAAAGCTGGAACGTGTGCAAAGGAGGGTGACCAAGATGACCAAGGGTCTAGAAACCAACCCTTATGGAGAATGACTTAGAGAGCTGGGTATGTTTAGCTTGGAAAAGAGGAGACAGAGAAGAAAGATGATAGCCATCTTCAAGTATCTAAAGGGCCTTCATATGGAAGCTGGAGCAAGCTTGTTTTTTCCTGTTCTGGAGGGTAGGAACCAAATCAATGGCTTCAAGTTACAAGAAAGGAGATTCCGACTAAACATCAGGAGAACTTTATGACAGCAAGTGCTGTTTGATAGTGGATTGGTCTCCCTTGGGAGGTTGTGAACTCTCCTTCGCTGGAGGCTTTTAGGCAGAGGTTGCATGGTCATTTGTCTTGGGTGCTTTAGTTGATATCCCTCCATTTCAGGGGGTTGGACTAGATGACCCTTGGGGTTCATTCCAACTTTAAAATATATGATTCTATGATAAAGCAGGCAGCAGGTCTTCTAAAACTTATAGCCAAGATGGTCTCAATCAAATTTTTCTCCTATTCCTATTCCTCCAAATGTAACATTGCTTGTCATCATGAACATTTCTGTTTTCAGTTCCTCCTGGGAGACCTTGTGGTTCTCGATTCAATTTTTTAAAGCTATGCAACAACTGGAGAAAATGAGTTGGAACACAAGGGGACTAATGTCTTTATATTTCTCTTTTTGTGGGCTGCCTGCTTCCACTCCAAAAAATTACCCACCTGACTAGTTAATTTAATTTACAGTTGTCTACATGTTATGTCCAACATTGTGATCCTAGGGCATAATGTTTCCAATTTCCATATCAACAAAAAACTGTTAAGGATGTTTTTTCTTGTTGCCTTGTTCCCCTCCTCTGCTATTAACTCAGCCTACTGCTTTCTATCTTCCTCCAGGGCTTCATGGAAACAACCACAGTGGCCTTCATCTTGGAGAATGCATCAACAGTACGAACAAATGCCAACCATTCCTTGGTAGCCATAAGGCCCATGAACTTAACCATCGCCTGCTTTATCTCATTGTCTTTCCTGGTGGGGACAGCTGTGAACGGGCTCTTTCTCTGGGTGCTGGGTGTGAAGATGAAGAGATCAGTGAACACCCTCTGGTTCCTCCACCTGATTCTCACCCACTTAATCTCCTCTTGGAACATGCCATTCTATGTTGCCTACATTCTTCTTGGTTTCCACTGGGCCTTTGGCACAGTTACCTGCAAGGTCATGAACTCGTTGGGTTCTCTGGGGATGTTCAACACTGTCTTTCTTCTCACCATTGTCAATCTGGACCGCTACCTCCTCACCTGCCACCCCATCTGGTCCCAGCATAACCGCACAATCTCTCGAGCACACAGACTGGTCATAGGAGTTTGGCTTGTGTCCTTAGCCCTGAGTGCCCCTTACTTAGCTTTCCGGGAAACACGAGAGGTAGAGAATGGCAGGCTTGTGTGTGACAATAACTATGCTTTTTCAAATGACTGGGATGATGAGAAGACGAAAGACCTAAGGTATCGTGTTCATTTTGCTTTCTTTGTGACTCGGTTTCTCTTGGCCTTCCTGGTTCCCTTCATGATCATCATGGGCTGCTCTTATTGCATAGGCCAGGAAATGAAGAAGAAAAGGTTGGTGAGGAGAACTAAGAAACCTTTCAGAATCCTTGTAGCTTCTGTGGCATCATTCTTCATCTCCTGGCTTCCTTATCACCTCTACCAGGCTTCAGTGCTCCTTGAGGGATCTGGAATGGTGGGAAATGTACTGAAGCCAATCTTCATCACTGGAGCCTGTTTCAATTTTTGTTTCACACCCATCCTCTACATCTTCGTCGGGGAGAAATTCCAGCAGGTCTTTAAGACATCGATTCTTGCTCTAGCTCAGAAAGCTTTTCTAGATGAACCCATCACATCTGCCTACAATATAAATTTGACAGAAGGGGTGGGGAAGGAAACCGTTGACAGGAGCGGCTTGGTGCTGACGGTGACTTAAGACAGTAATCTGCCCAGATTCCTGAGGAAGTAACCTTGGGGCTGTACAGACTCTTCCCAGTCTTTCCCCTCTTCTCTTCTCCCTGTGACCACTCATCGTTGTCCCACCACCAATCCCTGGACTCTGAACCTTCTTCCCTTGGGGGTTCCCCAGCTGATTCCTTCTACCATTCCTTTGCGGCCAACCAGTCCATGACATTTGGCTATACTCAAACGTATTTCATATCAGCATCAGTTTCATCTGGACCCCTGTTTGAACATTTGGATGACTTATATTAAGTTTTTCCTTTAATTTAGGATCCATGTACTGATTGTGGATTACTATCATTATTAGCATTATTTGTGTATTATTTTTCTTTCTAGTTTTCATTTAATTTTATTCTTCCCCTTTCTCTCCCCACCCCCCCTGTTCCTTCCTTTTGTTAAATTTTCCAAAAAAAAAAAAAAAAGCAAGTTAAAAATTGTGGGATGCTCTCCCCGCAGTAAAACGCATCTGTCTCTCTCATTATTAATTTTCAGGAGGAATTTTAAAACGTTCCTGTTCAGCCATGCATTTGATGTCTGAAACATACTGTGCCTTCCTGCCATCTTTGAAATTATAAACTGTTAGATTAAAGGGCTGTTAATGTTTTCATTGCTTTAAATATTTTTTAAGCATTTTAAAAATCGTACTATTTTATTACTTTGGTGTTTGCCACCCTGGGCTCTTTTGAAGGAAGAGCAGGATAGAAATTACATACAGAAATAAACACATACTTGATAGTGAACTTCAGTGTTGTTTTCGTGCTTCTGGGATTTGTTAAACAGGCTGGATACTGCTAATGTGCCTGCTTGTCCACCAGGTTTCTTGTACGCACAGCAACCCAGGTCATAAGGGGGGCCGGGGTGTGTGTGGCCGTGATTTTTAGGAAGTCACTAGTTTACACTGGGCGTCCTATTGGGAAGACCCAGTTCTCTGAGTGCATGTTCTGGAAGTTGGGCAATAGGGGCAGTACAGGATTCCTTCTGGTGTACCGACCTCCCCACTGCGCCAAGGATTCCTTGCCTAAGTGGGCACTGAAATTTGTGGGTGCCCGTGTACTTGTAAAAAAATCAAAAGCTTCTGGAACACAGTGTATGACGAGCTTAAAAAAATGTTTAAGTATAACTTTATGAAAAATACAGAAGCTTTTCTACTATGGATAAAGGACACAGGTATAGCAAGAGAAGATCAGAAAATATTCCTCTATGTTACAGGAGTGGCAAGGATCCTAACTGCTAAAAACTGGAAAAAAGAAACTGTGCCAAAAAAAAGGAATGGCAAGATAAACTGTTAGAGTATATTGAACTGGCTAGATTAACAGAGGCAGTCAGAGATCACACTAGACAAGAGTTTCAAAAAGCATGGGGAAAACGCAGAGAATAGTTCACAAAACAGTGCCCTAAAATACATACCTGGACTTGTTTCGATTAATGTCTGCAGGAGACTTTGTGGATATTTAAGTTATAATTAGAAAAATCTGAATAATTATTCATAAAGGAAACAGTTTATAAGAAGTAAATAAGGAGGCCAGATACAGGATAAAGGGAGTCTTTTATTTGGTTGCTTGTATTGTTGTATGTTATGCTCACTGTATGTTATGTTCATGTTTAATGAGGGTGGATTTTTGTATTGGGTGGGGGTGGGGGGGGTTTGTGTTATGTTGTAAATAAAATTCCAATAAAAATTAAAATTCAAAAATGAAATTTGTGGGTGCCCATCCCCTTCATTAGGAACGTGGGTGGTGCTGTGGGTTAAACCACAGAGCCTAGGACTTGCCGATCAGAAGGTCGGCGGTTCGAATCCCTGCAACAGGGTGAGCTCCCGTTGCTCGGTCCCTGCTCCTGCCAACCTAGCAGTTTGAAAGCACGTCAAAGTGCAAGTAGATAAATAGGTACCGCTCTGGTGGGAAGGTAAACGGCGTTTCCATGCGCTGCTCTGGTTAGCCAGAAGCGGCTTAGTTATGTGGGCCACATGACCCGGAAGCTGTACGCCGGCTCCCTTGGCCAATAAAGTGAGATGAGCGCCGCAACCCCAGAGTCAGTCACGACTGGACCTAATGGTCAGGGGTCCCTTTACCTTTTTATCCCCTTCATGGGGAATTTTGTGGAAGCTGGAGCACACAGGGTCCCAGGGAGTTGGCACCTATGTTTCTTGTTACCAGTGCCATTGCATTCCCAGTCCTTGCCTTCTCTCTTCATGTAGCATTGCCGCTCTGTGATCTTCAGATGAAGGGCTATATACAATTTTAAATAATAATATTAATAATAATAAATGCTACCAACTAACTCCTCATAGTCTCCTGGCATGCCCCGTAGAGGACCTTAAGGTCCACAAATGGCAACATTTAGGAGGTCCCAAGTCGCAAGGTGGTTAGATTGGTCGCAACTAGGGCCAGGGCCTTTTCAGTATTGGCCCCGACTTGGTGGAACGCTCTGTCACAAGAGACTAGGGCCCTGCGGGACTTGACATCTTTCCACAGGGCCTGCAAGACAGAGCTGTTCCACCTGGCCTTTGGTTTGGACTCAGTCTGACCCTTATGTTTCCCTCCCCTTATGGTTTTGATGAGACTGCATTTTAAATTGCATTTTAACCTGTATTTTAAATTGGGGTTTCCCCCCCTATTATGTTTTTTACTGTAATTTTACTGTTGTTAGCTGCCTGAGCCCGGCTCTAGCTGGGGATGGCGGGGTATAAATAAAATTTATTATTATTATTATTAAGGTTCCTTTAACACATGCATGTCAGCCAGGAATCTAACAGATGCATCTTTTCCAGCATGGAGACACAGTATTTGTGAAGATGCATTTGATCAATATCTCTTTGTCATTCATATGCTAAAGGAATAGATCCACTATTAGGGGGAAAGGTGGCCTTCATCCTAAAGCTCAGCAGTTGTGTCCGCCCTGTTGAACCCTCCCATCAGATGTCAAGGAAATAAACAACTATCCGACTTTTAGAAGACATCTGAAGGGCAGTCCTGTTTAGGGAAGTTTTTAATGTTTGATGTCTTACTGTGTTTTAATTTGTTGGAAGCCACCCAGAGCGGCTGGGGCAACACAGTCAGCTGGGCAGCATGTGAATAATAAATTTGTTGTTGTTGTTGTTAAATCTAGGTGTACTTACCCTATAAACAGGACAATGAGTCCCTCTGTCTTTTTGGCTTCTTCTCATAGATTGGTATTTCACAGGACATCGCTAGAATATATTAATATAAGTAGGAAAGATATAACATACAGGAAATGACATCTGTAAGACATGCCACAATCAAGACAAGAGCTCATGTGGCTTCAGTGACAGCTGCACAGATGGAAAATATTACAGGACTTGCCTGTCTATATATTGCATGCAACATTCTGTGTTCAATGGAGTCTATTACCCCAGCTGTTTTTTTACACTGGTCATATATGATCATATAGCTATATCTGATGTGATCCTGCTGCTGCCACCCTTTGGTGATGACAGTGTAATGATGTGGAAATTTCAGGTTCCCACTTTCCTAATCTTACAATTAATTATCCACTTTTCAACATCAGATTGTGGGTTGTTGCTACTCTGAATGCACTTTACTCTGAATGCCTCCTAATGCACACATTTGTGCGCAATTCACATTTTTGCCAAGTGATGCTCCCTAATATAATACATTTTGTATGTTATTTTCACTAATATATTAAATCTTATGCACATTCTACCCTGTTGTGTGTAGTTTTTGGACACATGGCTTGGTCAGAGGAATGCATTGTAAAATTGTGAGACATGTGAATTTTGCAGGATAGGTGTGCTTCAGTTCACATATTGTTTCAGAAAGTGAGAATTAGGTAAATTTGCCTTTAAATGCAAACTGGATTGTATTTCTCTCCCATCCCCACTCCACTCTCTTCCTGCATTCATATCATTTGAAACTAAAGAATTCAATATTTTAAGTTCTGAATGGTCTGTGTTTGTTTGTGTGTAACATTTGATGGCTCCTACTAGTGTGGGGACTACTTTGACATCTTCTAAGTTATGGAAGGAATTATTGGATTGAATTATTATCTTAACTGTTGCTGATAAATGCTTAACGGATTTAGGTAAGGTAGAAGTTCAGAAACTTAGAGAGGTATAGAACAGGGAATGATAAAGTATTATACAACCAGTTCTACTTAGCTGACTGCAGCTTCTGGAAACTTGTCACCAGGGGCTTATGAACAGGACTCATAAGCACTTACCTGAGAGCAAGAACTGTTGAATTCAGTAGTACTTCCATGCATAGGAGCCAACTCCTAGGGGCTGTGGGGACTTCAGTCCCCCAATAAAATATTTGAGGCGGCTGCTCCTCCCAGCTGTACTTTGGAGAAAACACTATTGTGCTCAGTGAGACCTACAACTGATGAGACGGGCATTCCAGGGTTTCGCTATGAGAAGAGAATAGTGAAAGTGAAAGTGACAGAAAAAGGCTAGAACTTAAACTTAGGGGAAAGAGAAGTGAGGAGGAAGGAGGATGATACGACCACCCTATCCCAAAGGCTCAGAGGCACACAGAGGCTTCAGCAGAGAGCCAGGCATCTTTGCAGGTACTCACCTGACACAATCTCAGAAGTGGTTCTGTTGGGTAACTATATTTTAAGCCTTTAAAACCTTTCTATATTCTGAAAAAGTATCTTCTTTCATCACTTTTGTGGGCATCCTTGATGGTGAGGAAACAGTCCACTTGTTCCAAGTCCCCTGAAAGATGGAAGTGATCATGAGCAAAGGGTGATATCCCTTCCTTCCCATTGTTATTGGCCACTGGAAGATTGAAGGAAGTGCAGCTGCCTTTGGTATATCCAGTGCTTTTTTTCTGGGGGAACGCAGGGGTACGCATACCCCTAAACATTTTGTGAATCTTTGTACTTTTGTCCATTTACTGTATTTATTTCCCCCAATTTGATATATAAAATGGTGGTTTTCTTGAGTCAAAGGGCATTATATGAAGTATGGGAGAGGAGTAAAAAATCAGTAGTGACCATCATGGGACTCTGATGCAAGAGAAGTGATGCGGTGCCTGATACTTCATTCTTTGCTTTCCTTCATTATCCTCTGCTTTATATTTCCAAATATAGTCACTATTACAAAGGCATGATAATGAGAGTTCAACGTGGGGTGAGATATTATCTGGACCTAAAACCATCCCATTATTTTTTTAAAAAAATTGAAATAGAAACCACCCCACATCCTTTTTTAAAACTGAAGTGAAACCACCCACTTCACTTGCCCACTGGAGCAGTGAATGCAAATGATATTTCAGCTACAGGGACTTGAGGCTGCAATTCTTCAGAAAGCCGAAAGCAAGCAAACAAAGCCAAAAACTAAAGTAATAACGAAAAAAAAAAAGGTAGTAAACCTTGTTGCAGACAGTGAAATTTACTTCTGAGTAAACATGCTGAGGGTGTTACTCTAAAACAGGCAGCGTTGCCAACGGAACTCGCTAACAATATATAATTCATGGGCACTCTGTTCCCAAAAACTGAGAAGAAGGAAATGGGTTATACAGCGAACCCACTTGCAGAAATAATTTGTGTGACTCACAAGTCTTTCAGTTCTCATAAATATGCTATGCCCTTGGAGGACTTCTTCAGTTCTGAATGCTGAAATGAACAGTGGAACGCGTTGAGGACAACTATTCTAGACAAGCAGATCAAGTGAGTGGACATGCTCTGAAGACTGGGTGGCAGGGTGGGTGGAGAAGAGAAGGAAAGTTTAAAATCTTTAAAATTGGTTGTCTTTGTAGTTATGGAAGATGAAGTCTTCAGATGGAAAAGGGTGGTGTTGGAACACAAGGGATTGGCAACACAAGGCTCTCCAGATGTTGGTGATCTATAGTTCCCATAATCTCTGTTCATTGGTTTTGCTGGCTGAGACTGATGGATGGAAGCTAGAGTTGAGCAACATCTGGAAGTCCACAGGACCTTCATGAGGACTTGGGTCAGAGTTGTAAACTGAATGAGATTCAGCAATCTTAGTTTCCAGCTGTTAATGGGAAATGGGTTTGAGCAGGGAAGCTATGAATTAGTTCTGAACTCCAAACCTGAAATCTGTCCTAGTGAAACCATATGAATGCATGTAGTTGCTGATGTTGTTTCTTTGAAGCTTAGAGTGCTAAGTTGCTTAGTTTTGAAATTTGCTTACTCAGAGTGCATAAGCCTGACTGGATAGACACATTTTCCCATTTCCAGTGTTCTGATCTTTCCCCCAACCTCCCCGTGTTCCCTCTAACTTTCACCTGCCTCCACCTCAAATCTCTTCCTTCTTCTTCCAGGGCACTATGAAGAAAAATAACACAACTATCAGCTTGCAGAATTCCAGCAACACACAGATGGATGTAAGCTACCTTCCAGCAGACACAAATCTGGTTGTTGCCATCCTTATCTTCACATCCTTCTTGGTGGGGATAACTGTGAATGGGCTCTTCCTCTGGGTGCTGGGGATGAAGATGAAGAGAACTGTGAACACTATGTGGTTCCTCCACCTAATCCTCACCTACTTAGTCTCCAGCTCACTCATGCCTTTCTTTGCTGTCTTTGTCCTCCTCAATTTCGACTGGATCTTTGGCGCAATCGTGCAAGATCTTACTCTTCTCTTTCTCTCTGGGGATGTTCACTACGGTCTTTCTACTCACCACCGTCAGCCTGGACCGCTACCTCTTCACTTGCTATCCTGTCTGGTCCCAGCGTAACCGCAGAATACCTTTGGCACGGAAGGTAATTGCAGGAGTCTGGCTTGCTTCCCTAGCTCTGAGCACCCCAAACCTGGCTTTTCTGGAGACTCAAGAAGAGGAGGGGAAGATGAAGTGCAGCTATTATTTTATTTTCTCCCCAAATCAAGATGATTTCCACGTTCATCTGGCTTTCTTCTTGGTTCGTTTTCTGCTGGCCTTCCTGCTTCCATTCATCATCATCATGACATGCTACTGTCGGATTGGTTTTGAAATGAAGAAAAAAAGTTTACCGAGGACAGGGAAGATTTCCAAAGTCCTGGTGGCTGCCGTAGCGTCATTCTTCATTGGGTGGTTCCCCTACCATGTCTACCATGCTTCACAGCTCTTTAAGGAAGTATCCAAAGCAACAACACAGGTTCTATGGGATACTACAGCCACCGGAGTTTGTTTCAATATCTGTTTCACCCCGATTCTGTACCTGTTTGTTGGGGAGAAATTCCAGGAGGTCTTCAAGACATCAATTTTTGCAGCATTTAGTAAAGCTTTTGTGGACGATCCCACCAGTCTAGAGGACAATATCCACACTGGCAAGAGGGCTGACCAGAACCATTCAGAGAGCTCAATGGGGAAAACATCTGTTTTGCAGGCAGAGAGTCCCAGGTTCAAACCCCAGCATCACCAGGTAAATCTGTGAGAGACCAGTGTTAGAAATCTTGGCGGTCCACTGCCAGTCCATGCACTGGACTTCATGGACTAACTTGCCATAGGGCAGCTTCCTATAGAGAAAGATTGTAGCTTTATTGTATATCACAAATGTTGCATGCAAAAGTTCCAAAGCTTCAGTCCCTAGCATCTCCAGCTTGCGCTGTGAGATACTTTTGTCTGGGTCCTTAAAGAGCCATTGCCCAACAATGTAGACTCTGACTAATGGTCCAGCAGTAAGGCAGCTTCTTATATATGGGGAAAGTACCCCAAACCTGAAAGTGATTTAGGGGAGCAATCTACCATATCCCTGAAGCATCTACTTTGGACCACATGTAGAGAGGAAGGTGGTTTCTTCAGAATGGGGTGGGGGGTTGTGTCAAATGACCTTTGGTGGGTCCCCTCCCCTAGTGGGCTCATGAGGCAGAGACCGTGCTCCCAACTTCACCAGGTGGTTTTTACGGATGACCAAATCTTTGCATCTTGATTTATTGCAGAGGTCTTTTATCTTTTAAAGATAACAGTCCAGAAAGTTTTTTTTTCAGGTAAAAGGGATAACTTCTTTTTCAAACAGGGGTGGAGAAACTTGCTGGCCTCTTTGGGGCCAGCTCCTTACCTGACCCCATACCTGCAAGCTAACTTTGATAGGTGGGAGAGGCAACCCACCTGCCAATCATTTTATTTTATTTATTAAATTTCTATACTGCCCTTCATCCAAGGATCACAGGGCGGCTAACAGTATAAAAACACAAAGATGCCTATCAGCAACAAACAAAACAATACTCGAACCAATGGCTTCAAGTTACAAGAAAGGAGATTCCGACTAAAGATTAGAAAGAACTTTTATTTGGTTGTTTGTATTGTTGTATGTTATGCTCACTGTATGTTATGTTCACGTTTAATGAGGGTAGATTTGTGTATTGTGGGGGTGGGGGTTTATGTTATGTTGTAAATAAAATTCTAATAAAAATTTAAAAAAGAAAAAAGAATTAGTAACATAGGAAGCTGACATGTAGGCATTAAGGGACCTTATCCTATTTTAATTATTCTTGGACTCTGCCCAAAAAGAAAGAATTGGGGGGGGGGGGTCTTCAGTCTCAGTTAACATGTAATCCTATATCTGCCTTGGACCAACAGCTGTACAATAAAGTGTGGCAAATAGCAATTATGGAAAAACGGACAAATAAAATTGGCAAGAAGTTTGAAGCGTAAATACTCTTTTGCAAGATTGGTACAGCTTTATTGTCTACGTGTCTAAAAATGAAAACAGGATTGCCATCACATAATAAAACTTTTTGGTTAACATTAACTGTATACCGCCTTCCATACAAATGGTTGTCTGCAACAGGAAGCTACTATGTTATTTGGATGTTATTTTTGATGTATTGCCTGAACTCCATTGCCCAGGCTAGGGTGGGATATTTTATTTTATGTGTGAAAGATGTTGGTAATATGTTGCAATAAATTAATGAAATCTATCAAAATAAAGATAAAAAACAACATGGTGCCCGCTACATTCATTGCACCACAAATGCACAACCAGAATACTGTAAACACTTTTCCTAGAAAAAGAAGAAATCATCCATCTTATGTCTGTGTATGAAATAGCAGTGCTAATAATCCACGTTCTTCCTCTTTCATTTGAAATAAACATTCATTTATGTTTTTTTTTTAAATGATATTTATTGGAGTTTCACATAAAAAAACATCTTAATAAAAAAAAGAAATTTAAAAATAAAAAAAAACACACCATACAAAGTACAAAATACAAAATACAAAAAGAAAAAAAGAAAAAACAGTTAAAAACAATTCCATCTTTTCATCACACCTTTTACGTTTACTTATTTCCCGGACCTCCTCATACCTCCCTCTTTTGTATTCCAATTCAATTTGTTTGTCCAGCAATTCCTTTCCCTCCTTTTTAATCCCATCCTTAATCTTAATATAATATAATTTAAAATTTTAATCTATTAAAAACCAATTTTCCATTTCTTTTGACTTTTTTGGTCCTAATCCTTAATCTTAATCTATATATAGCTTTAAAGCCTGTACAGCTAGAAGCCACTTAATTTCAATCCAACATCACTCTAACATTCTTTAATTTTGCAATATTTCTGTAAATAGTCTTTAAATTTCTTCCAATCTTCTTCCACCGACTCTTCTCCCTGGTGATTTATGCTCTTTCATTGCTTGGACCAATGACACCTGAGAGTGCACAGCGATGTGTGTGATGCTGTTCCTCCACTGAGCAAAGGAACGACAGGAGATCCAGTTACCATCATTCTTTTTGCTTCCTTCTGCCCTCTTGGGTCAATGGAGCCTTCCTCCAGTTCGAATACCAAAAGGCCAAGAAAAAGAACACGAAACAAAACAAGACCCTAGAAGCAGATGGTGACATAAGAGAGCCATTAGCCACAAGAGGGGAGGAGGGAACACCCTAGGATCAAGATCAACAAAGGCTAAAGGGGATTTGGGTGGGCTTCTTGCTATCGTCACTTCACACAGGTGACCCCCACTTTTAAGCCAAATCTGGCTCCCAGGGCAGATACAAAAACCAGAAGAAGAAAGATTACTTACTTCATCAGGATAAGGCCTACCACCAAGGGAACAATCAACTCAGAAGAAGCTGAAAAGAAGCAAAATAAAAGTCAATGTGAACAAAGCAGAACCGGCTCACAATAAAGCAAGAGACGTAAAACAGGAGACAAGATTATTTCACACAGGGATGACTGATCTGTTTCCCTCCAGATGCTGCTGGACTCTATCTCCCATCTTTCCTGACCATTGAGCCATGCTGGCAGGAACTGTTGAGAGTTGGAGTCCAACAATATTGGGAGAAATAAAAAATCCCTTCCAGTAGCACCTTAGAGACCAACTAAGTTTGTTATTGGTATGAGCTTTCGTGTGTATGCACACTTATTCACATACACTGAAACAGAAGTCACCAGACCCTTATACAGTGGTACCTTGGGTTAAGAACTTAATTCGTTCTGGAGGTCCGTTCTTAACCTGAAACTGTTCTTAACCTGAGGTACCACTTTAACTAATGGAGCCTGTTGCTGCCCCGCCGCCACAGAATTTCTGTTCTCATCCTGAAGCAAAGTTCTTAACCTGAGATACTATTTCTGGGTTAGCGGAGTCTGTAACCTGAAGCGTATGTAACCCAAGGTGCCACTGTATATAATGAGAGTGTGGGGAGGTGTATTACTCAGAAGAGTGGTGGGAATGGGTGATTGCTTTTATTCTTAAAAAGTGGTGGGAATGGGTGATTGGCTGATAGGTTTACCACACCTATTGGCTGATTGGTGTCAGTGTTTGAAAAATAAAAGGTTCTGACCTCCTTTTTACTCCTTTGCCTAGTTCTCAGACCTTAGTTGGCAACAAATGAGTCTTTGAGAAAGAGTATTCTTGCAGGGTATTGCTGCTTTTATTCTTAAAAAGTCTTCTTTTCCAACCACGACCAACAGCTTTAACACAAACCAAACACAACCAGCTACCAACCAACCAAACCACAGCCAACACTAACATTGACCACTCCATATATACAGGTACAATTAGGTGAAAGACTGTATTTTATTTTTTTAAATAATATTTATTAAAAGTTTCAGAATTACAGAAAAAAAAGAAAAAAATAGGAAACAACACTACAATACATAAAAAAGAAGAAAAGAAAAACAAAGCATAAAAACCAATACAACAATACAGCAAAAAAAAAAAAAGACACAAATCCCATGTTACATATCTTTAACTTCCATTTGCTTGTTTCATTGACGTCCTCACACCTCCCTTTTTGTATTCTAGTTTAATTAGTTATTTCAGCAAATTCTTTCCATCTTTCTCAATTTTTATTGAATAATTTATCTTAACAATTTAACCTATTAATTAACTCAACAAATCCTTTCCATCTTTCCCCATATTCTGTTATTCATATTCCCTTAATTTATTTAACCTTATCTTACCGTAAAATACCTTAGAGCTTGAAACTTAATACTCAATTATACATAACTCCTTATATCATTTCTACTAAAGCCATATAGTTTCATTCCAACATTTTCCCTAATATTCATTAATTTTAGGCTAATTCCCTAAATAAAAATTTTTCTTTATAAATTTTCTTCCAATCTTCATCCAGCGTCTCTTCTTCCTGGTCTCGGGTCGTGTCAGTCCTTACTGTCCATTCCATCTAGTCCATCAACCCGGTAATCTTATACCCGAGGCCCTTAAGTCTCTTCCATGCCCCTTCTGCAGATCTTCTTCTTGTTTATACCTGCACTTTTCCTTGTCTTTTGTTGGTCTCTTTCTTAATTTCTTTCCTTTCTCATTGAGGAGTAGGTCTCTGGGAAGTTCCAGCCCAAGATTATCTCCACCTCCCTTCATCAAACCAGCCCATTCCCCACAGTCCCACTCCCCACAATCATCAATGTAATCCAAAAAATATTTAAGAGCATATTTCAAAGTCCCTCCAAAGTTAAAAGCCTCCTCAGCTCCAGACTCCCCCTGGCCCACTCCAACTTCAATCTTCAAAGACAGCGGGTTATGCTCCTGCAGGGCCTCGGATCTCTCCATTTATATTATTTGAGGTGCAACCGCAACCTCCTCCATTATCTTCTGCACTTGCCCCATCAATACAGGTTCCTGAGTTGGTCCCTGAATGGTTTCTGTATCAATATTCCCTGTTTGTCCACTGTTATTGACCACAACAGTCATCAAATCCATTTTCTCATTCATCAGATCCATCTTCTCATGCATCTGTTCCAACAAAGCACTTGTCTTGCATAAAGCAAGCACCAAAACTTCCTCCCAGCTCATTTTTATTCGAGGTCAAAAGGACTGGTCCCACGATCTTAATCTCACAGCTGTAGAGTCCTCAAGTAGACTGCAGCAACAATTTAGCAAGCTCCCTCTAGAGGAGACAATTTCTATTTGTATCCATCTTTTTAAGGCAAGTCCAACAAAGGAAAATTACTTTCATTTTTCAGATATTTTGTTTCTTTAGAATGCAAAAGGCAACATTGGAATCAGTTTATTTCTCTTCTTTAGCTGTCTGTCAAAGTATTCCATTCACAGTCAATGAACCTCTCCAACAATTTCTGTCTCTGACCCCCCGTTCCCAGGTTTGAGACGGTGGAAGCTTATCTTTCTTCACTCCCTCTCCTGCAGGCTTAAACAAAGATCCCCCCCCCTTTTCTCCTGCTTCCAAGGGGGTTTTAGTGGTTATAAATGAAGGAAATTTAGACTTTTTTAACGACTTTCCGGACTTTAGCTTACAAGGTTTTTGCTTCAGTCTATATACAAAAAGCGGAAGGCGGACTTCCTGTTTGAACCTTCCCGCTTCAGTGCCAAATTAGGGTATTTCTTGATGCAATTTTCCGTTTCTACTCACGGGTACTTGTTTTAAATCCAATTGTCCACAGGAAAAAGTCAGCGCTCTCCGGCAATGGCTGTGCGGCTTCACTCCATGAAAGTAGCAATCAGTTCGCAGCACCGCGCCGCTCACCCCACTTCACTCCGGAACCCCGAAATGGGGTTCCCCGTGAGTAGGGGAGGCGCTCCTGGTGCCCTGCCGAACCCCACGTTCCCAGGCTTCCTCCGCTTGGGATTTCTAGCGGGTCCCAACCTTCGCCGCGGCGGGAAGACCCAGTTTCCACGGAGCCAGTTTCTCCGGTTGGAGGAACTCTGCCATTCACCGATGGCGCTAACCCGGAAGTCCAATTAGGTGAAAGATTGTATGAGTCATTGCAGGCTGCTGACTCATGCTGACTTAGTTGTTTTAGCATTAAAGAAACAGTGGCCAATTTTTAGCCGTGACAATTGGTGGATAGGTTTACCACACCTATCAGCCAATCACCCATTCCCACCACCCTTCTGAGTAATACCCCTCCCCACCCTCTCACTATATATAAGGGTCTGGTGACTTCTGTTTCAGCGTATCTGAAGAAGTGTGCATGAACACGAAAGCTCATACCAACAGCAAACTTAGTTGGTCTCTAAGGTGCTACTGGAAGTAATTTTTTTTATTTTGTTTTGACTATGGCAGACTAACACAGCTAACTACCTGTAACTGGAAAATTGGGAGAGTGACGGATGAGACTCTCCTGTGTTGCGTGGTGATATTTTCCATGAGAAATCAGAAACTTGACAGCTGCCAAGGCCATGGAGCCTTCCTCCACCACCCCAACTGAATGCTGCTGAGGAGCAATGCCAGTTATCAGTGGCCACCTTCTTTTTTCTAAGTAGAAGTAAGGCTCCAGAGCTCCTGGTGCTCTACTGGTAGTGGTGCCTATCGGGACAGGCAGGCAGGGAGGGAGGGAGGGAGGGAGGGAGGGAGACCACCAATGACAGCTGGAGCCAGAGACTGGTAGAGCCAACTAAATCCAGTTATAGTCCTATCTTCCTCCCTGCTGAGTTCTGTAAGGGTAAAATGGAGACTGAGGAGGAGAAAGCTGGCAGTCTGGGCCACCGCCATGTAAGTAAGAAGGCTGCCAATTGGAACTGTCTGAGGACAGATTGCGGTAGGTGGGGCACTGCCCCATTTGCCCCAATGGACCAGCCTGCACCATCTGCTGGGAACGTAGGATCAGCAATGACTGTCCCAGAGAGGGTGGCTCTCCCTTATCCCAGGGTGGATCTACACACGGGGGGGGGGGGGGATGCTATAAGTAAGTCATAAATTAAATCATTATAACAAAAGAAAAAATCTCTATGTAAAATCGCCCTACAGTTTTGTGCTCTCCAGCGCCATCTGGTGTTAGGTGTTTATAGCACATTTAAAATTCTGTTTTTTGACTAATGTAGCTGAGTCCCCAGTGTACAGACAGACAGAGCAGACAGAGCAAGATTTAAAAGCATTTTACAACAAAACATTGCAAGGCTGTGATTGAAATCCAGGCTGTGTGTCTTCTACCCCTGCTTGGATCCAGATTTCCCCCAACCCCACATCACCATTCTGTTCCTATCACTATTGTTGTCATTGCTAATCAGATTGCTGCATTTTTTGAAAGAGGCAACAGAGGGGATTTTCTAATATCGGCAGGGCTGCAAAAGTCAGGATTTCTCTGTCTGGTGGACTCTTACCTGTTTTCAAGGAACTAAGGTGGAATTGCATGGTGTAGACTCCCAGAGAATTGTTCCCAAGACAGATGATGCTGAGGTCGCCATCCGGGCTACCTGTCCAAATTAGGGAGCTGGTGACCTCATTCTTCTGGACTGACGAAGAGACTTTCAGGTCTGCTGTGCTGGTGTTCTCAGCTACAGTCTTCCCGTCCAGTTGCCAATGGATCTGAGGTGGAGGCTTGGAGTGCAGGGAGCATTTGCAGAGGATGTCATTGTCCTTACGCCAACAGGCAGTGTTTTTCTCGGGTTTTTTGCTGAGCTTGGGGGCATCTGCAGAGAACCAATTAGCCAAGGTGAAGAACACATTCCGATCTAGCTAATGACTGTACCAGCTGCAATACCACAGTTCATCCACTAGTAGTATCAGGGAGCAGACACTGCTGCCTCCCTAGTTCCCTACTCTGTTACCTAAGGTAAAATCCTGCTTTGGCTTGGGTTCAGAAGGCAAGGAGTTTATTTCCCCCTTGTGTCCAGTTTGAAAATAAAAGAATTTACAGGAATGGTTTACAAAAACTTAAGAGCTGTGTCTCATAGAATCTTAGAGTTGGCAGGGACAGAAAGGGTCATCTAGTCCAACCCCCTGCAAGGCAAGAATCTCAACTAAAGCAGCCATGACAGATGGCCACCCAGCCTCCAAGGAAGGAGAGTCCATCACCTCTCGTGGGAGAAAACAATGCGGCCTGGACTTTTCCAGTCACGGGGCAGCAACAATAGTAAAAGTGGCCCTGAATGGGTTTCTTCTGCCCATGCTGCTATTAGAGGCTCAGGAACCCCTTAATGAAAAAGGGAGTTGGCCTCCATAAATAGTCACAGTACAGTGGTACCTTGGGTTAAGAACTTAATTCGTTCTGGAGGTCCGTTCTTAACCTGAAACTGTTCTTAACCTGAAGCACCACTTCAGCTAATGGGGCCTCCTGCTGCCGCTGCACGATTTCTGTTCTCATCCTGAAGCAAAGTTCTTAACCCGAGGTACTATTTCTGGGTTAGCGGAGTCTGTAACCTGAAGCGTATGTAACCTGAAGCGTATGTAACCTGAAGCGTATGTAACCTGAGGTACCACTGTACTCTAGGCAGCTACTTTCTAAAAAGAAAAAAACAATGCAGATTCTCGGTTTGCCAAATGAATATCAGAGTATTGGACTGTGCAACACCCCAACAGCTAAACACAAGGCCCACCTATGAGGCTATCACATAGTACCTAAGAGGGGGGAGAGAAATTACTTTGCAAAACGACTTAGGTCCCCACAAGCAGCATCCTTATGGCAGCCTTTTCATTGGATAAGCAAAGGAACTATGTTCTGCATCTCCAGGTAGCAAGCAGTGAGACCATTGCCACCTGGGGATATTCCTTCATGAGATGCTCATTAGACAAAAAGGTCTTGAAGCAACTGAAGATGGGCAGTGGGAGAGGGACATCCAGCCAATCTCCTCCATTGTCCACACAGAGCTTTTCTTCTGAAACATCAAAGCCACATCCTACATATCCTGCTTTATGGCAGGACAGATATGTGAACAAAAAACTTCTAAGTTTGGCCTTTGTATTTAATATTAGAGAGCTGTCATTCTGATGAGAGGTTGCATAAATATGCCCTCTCCTGGTGAATGAGGATACTCCCACAGATTTCAGACAAGGGTTATGTTCAGTGACTTGAATTTGTGGTTTTGCCCCTGGGGCTGCATTTGTGCATCCTGAAACTAACTTCTTAGAAAGCTTCTGCAAATATGTAAGCTCATCATGGGGCTCCTGAACTTGTGATGAAGCTGTCAAAAGCTGCATCTCACACTACTGGGCTGACACACTGCACAATGCAGCCACAGCAGTGTACATTTGCAGAGGTCCCCTTAGTGGAAGCATGCTGGTATTAGTTGCAGGTCAAGCCACTTAGCATACAATGGAGTTTCCCAGGTTAATGCCCCCAAGGAACTTCCCGCTCCCCATCTCTTACATTGCACAATCACTGAAATATTCTTCCTGATTGAGCCATGTAGATTCTCTGCCTGACACTGATACATCCCAGCATCCTCTGATTTAATGTTGGACAGTCGAAGGGTATCTTTACTGCCCTGCATATTGTTGTTTAGGGGCTTGTTGTTCTTCAGCCATGTCACGGAGGGAATAGGTTTGCCCTGAGCTTCACAAAGCAGGCTGACGGTGTCCCCTTCTCGGACCACCAGCTTTTCTTCCTGCGCGGAGATATCTGTAAGAGAAATGCAGTTAGATCACAATAGGTCCTGGGATGCCTGAGGCTAAGGAATCCTCACTCAGTGCTGAGATGTTCTTGTGCATTTTGAAGAAGGATGGTTGACACCAGGTCTGCAGAAGTGGGGATTCAAATCTTTACAATGATTATTAATTATAATTGGTTCAAGACAGCTTTGGGCCATAGTTTTGCAAAAAGAGAGATGATTCCCTCATTTCTCTGCAAGTTCAACTGGCAAGTGAATAATAATAATAATAATAATAATAATAATAATAATAATACAGTAATAATATCCACTGTTTTGCCTTCCACTGGGAAGACTTGGGCCCATTTCTTTTCCTTCTCATTCCACTTTAATACACCACTTAATGCCAACATCGGATTCTAAATGGCTTACAAAGTACAAAAACCAGTTACACAAACATTAAAATATAAACACCCACAATTGAAATAGGCAATAAAACAGTCCTATTAAATAGAAAACCCACGGCAATTAAAAGAAGAGACCCAGGTCAAGAGCCTGAAGGGTGCTACGGTGGGGAGTGAATTTTGGTTCGGGTGCAAGGATGCGTGCGTAGCTTGGCATGGCTGCTGGAAAGACCCACTGAGCCCAGCCCCTCCCTGTTACCATCCAGTTTGTCTTCAACTCCCCCCCAAACCACCATCCTGGGCTCTGTCCCAACTCCCAGCCATCTCTAAAACCCTTCCTCCTGCACAATCCCCACTCTGAGATCCCTAAGCAGCTATTGGTTGTCCAGCAGAGCTCAGTGAGGATGGGGGTGTGCAATAACACTTAAGAGTTTTGTATCTCACCAGGGTGTCCAGGCCTTGTGATTCTGATGTCCTGAGGTGGGTCTGAAACATAAGAAAACAGTGAGGGGAGCATGAAAGGAGTAAATTAGCTAGCATGGGGTAGAAAGAACTGTTGGCTGTTCATGGGAGGGTGGAACAGTACTGAGCTATGGGAGCTACTCACAGACCACTTCAAGATAGATTGTATTCGCAACTGTTGTATCAACTGCAGGGTATCTGACACGGCAAGTGAGGGCTCTTCTTTGATCCTGCATAGTAGGTGTGAAGGTGAAGCCAGAAGCAAAGGTCCAGCTCCCATTGCTGTGCTGATGGTTCTGTGCAGTTGCTGGTCCTGGCAAATTACTCCATGAGATCTGAGGCCGGCTCCGTGATTCTTTCCATGGGCAGGTCCCTGGTGCCTGGCAGATGAGGGTGACGCTCTTCCCCAAAACCACCTCTGATAAATTCAGGATTTTTGGCTTTGACAGCTCTGAGAAAGCAAAAGTCCCCAGGATGGGATCAGAAGAAAATTCACAGAAAAAGTAACTAGGGAACAGGACACAGGAGTCCTGAATTATGGATGGTCACCAGCACTACTTTATCCCCCACTTTGCGGCAAATCCTGCCATTCTTTCATTTGTCCTTTAACAATAACTTTGTGTCTCTCCCTTAGTAGACTGATTCCCCATGCAATGGTCTGCTTTCTCTACCAATGTTGGTCAGTGTTTCTGCTCATTGTGGACTCAGCCTGGAGAGGGAGAAATCTTGATGGCTGCCACTATGCTGCTGAACATGATGTTTGATACTCAGGATCCTGAAATTGGAGGATGAAGCCAGATGCGATTTGGGAGACACAGGAAAAAAAGGGGGGGGGAATGACACCTTGAATGCAGCAGCCACAGGAGGGATCTGTCTTTCATAGGAGCACAGGCTGAGAAGGGGTCACTTAACCCTTGAACTATTTTTTCTGAAGCAAATGGCCACCCACCCAAACTGCTCACTTGCATACAGGGGAATAGGAAGCAGGTCTGCATATCTTTTGCCGTGGAGTGAAGAGCTTGGAGAGGGCAATTTCTAGGGGCTCAGCTATACTGTTGCAAATAAAACGTTTCAAGTGTGTTGCAAAGTGCAATATACAAATGTGACACTAGATGGCGATGGTGAGCCATGGCAAATTCAGTGGATTAAAAAAATAATTCCTCAGCGTTTTTTTATATGTGTGTAGATTCCACCTAGGAGACATGGAACAAATCCAGAACTCCCCTGGCCACACTCCCCACCCCCTCCACACACACACCTTCTTCCAGGAATGGGTTGTTGAACTGTGTAATGAGTCTAGCTTGTCTGAATGGAAAGAGGTGGATGACCATGTAGAAACAGCTGACATTTCCCTGAATGCCATGTAGCCAACACAAGCCTGGTTTTCATATCACCTTAAACCTAGATGAACTATTGTTTGAAGGTGAATGCACACTGTGTTGGTGCAGGGGACCCAAATCAAAGTTGTTTTGCTCCTGCCATGTTGCCAGGAGCTAAGCCATGGTTTGGCAGAATGTTAATCTAAACCAGTGGTTCCCAATTAACTAATTACTAAGGAAATCAGCCGTGAGTGCTCACTGGAAGGACAGATCCTGAAGCTAAGGCTCCAATACTTTGGCCACCTCATGAGAAGAAAAGACTCCCTGGAAAAGACCCTGATGCTGGGAAAGATTGAGGGCATAAGGAGAAGGGGACGACAGAAGACGAGATGGTTGGACAGTCTTCTCGAAGCTACCAGCATGAGTCTGACCAAACCGCGGGAGGCAGTGGAAGACAGGAGTGCCTGGTGTGCTCTGGTCCTTGGAGTCACGAAGAGTCGGACACGACTAAACAACAACAACAAGGGCCCCCTATTTTACAAAAGCCAAGCCACAGTCCCCCTACTTTTGAACATTTTGATAGCTCTATGGTAGTTACCTCTGCAAAGCAATTTTTTGATCAAAATGTGGGGTAGCCTTTAATAAGCAAAGCATTTTAGGTGTACTAAAAAAAACAGACTAGGGCTGAGAGATATCTGGTATTCAACATTGTGATATATCAGCAGCTAAACATCACAATGTTCTGATATATCACGATGTCTGAAATTGGAGATTGGACATGGGGATGAGGGAAAGAGCAGCCGCAGAGATTGGATGGCTGGGGGGAGGAGAGGAAGCGATGTCACCCCCACTGCATGGTTTGAGTTTGAGGGGGTGGGGGTGCATCAAGCCACAATCAGGGGGGCAGCCAGTGAAGAAGCACATCCACTGTGGCTGCTGCTGCTTTCCTGCTGACTAAAAAAAGCTGCTCTGAGTCCGTGCCAGGGGAAGGTTGTGCCACAATTCCTTGAAGTGAGAGCAGTCAGCTGCCCTGTTCTCCATCAGTGAGAGGAGAAGGCAGCACCTCGCAATCGGCTGCCCTGGTCTCCCTCGGTGTGAGGGAAGGCAGCTCAGATCAGCAGAGGGATCGGCTGAAATCATCCTGCGATTTGGGTGGTGCCTTGAAATCAGCTGCCCTGCTCTTCCTTGTATGGGGAGTGATATACTGCTACGTATTGCTGGGTCGAAATCGTTATCACGGTGTGATTTCAAAACCAGTTTTAACCAATATATTGAAAAATTGCGGAGTGCTAAAACAGACCATAAAATTTGTGAAATACCATGCAAAAATGGCAAAAAAATGAGTTGGGGGAAAGGCAAGCGATAGGGCCGTGGAGGCCCTGTGTGTATTCCACGGACCCCTAATTGGGAACCATTGATCTAAACTCAGGTTCAAGATTTGTTTCTCTCCAAAAGAAACCATGAGCCGTAGCATAGGCTTGCTTTTTAGCTAACTGCTCATGGTTTGTTTGGGGCTCAGACATTAAGCTGAGGCTTAATCTCCTGTAAAACCACCTGCCCCACACCAGCAAGGGGAAGGTTCTTCACCTCCATGCTATGCCAAATCAAGGCTTAGCTCTGTGCAGAACAGCAGCAGGAGAAACAGGGGAGGAGCAAAGTGCCCCTAATTTTAGCCCTGTGCCTCAACCCTCTGTGCACTCACCTTAAAACCAGTCAGCTATGGGAAAGTGACCTGAGTTTGAGGCCTGGACAAGATAAGAGGCACACCTGTTGCTCTGCCCACATTTGCTTGAGGCTCCATCCATGTGTGCTTCTTTTTTTTTTTTAATAAATATTTGTTAAGGTTTTCACAATATTACAAAATGAAAAAAGAAAAAGAAGAAAAAATACAAAATAAAAATAGTTAAAAACAATTCAATCTTTCTATCATTTATCTTTCATTTACTTGTTTCCCGGACCTCCCCTTACCTCCCTTTTTTGTATTCCAGTTCAATTTGTTAGTTCAGCAGTTCCTTTCCCTCCTTAATTCATCCTGATCTTTAACCTTAAATATATTATAACATTAAATTTTTACCTGTTAAAAATCCATTTTTTCATATTCTTTTATACCATTACAGCTAGAAACCACTTAACTTCAATCCAACATCATTCTAACATTCATTGATTTTGCAGTATTTCTGTAAATAGTCTTTAAATTTCTTCCAATCTTCTTCCACCGACTCTTCTCCCTGGTCTCGGATTCTGCCAGTCATTTCCGCCCATCCATGTGTGCTTCTGGCCCTGCCCACCACTTGCATGTGGCCCCTGGAATGAGGCCCATGAATGAAAGAAATGTCCCCCACCCAAAGCACCCTCTGGTCCTAGAATTCAGGATGTAGTGGATTGGGACAATGTTCCAGATCTGCACTGAGGCTGATTTCAAAGGTGGCAAGAGAATACCTCTCAGCTTCTCCTGCCATTGAGGAAGCTGTGGAGAGATGCTGGGGAAGGAGAAGAAGCAGGTGATGGGATGCAGCTGGAAGTGAAGGAGAAAATGCCTCCAGTTTCCTGTTTCTCCAGATTGTCAGCACAGAATCCATGAGAGAGTTCTTCCCTCTAGTGAGCTGTTTAAAGTATTCAGACATTTGGAGGTGCAAATGATCTAATTTTGGCGTTACAACAATGGAGAGGAACAGGAAGCATGGAGCACTTGTACCTCCTGTCCCTTTGGCATCAGCATAATGTCCAGACGTCTAGGCATATTTGTAGGCAGAGCCTTTCCCCCCTTTACAGCATGAAAGAGCACAAAACAGGGAATGAGGGAGCAAATAAAGAAGTAGGAAACCTCTTACCTGTCACAGAAACACGAGGTAAAATATAAAGATGATAGCTGAATTTTATGGTTCCTTTCTCAATTCGAAAATAGTACTGCCCTTCATCCTCGAACTTAACATCATTGATGCTAAAGGAACAGTCACCTTCTGATGGATTTCCAGTCAACTGGAAACGATTCCCAGCAAATGAGGCAATGCTTTGATACTTGTCACTACTGGCAACAACACTTCCAACATTTGGGTGCCAGGTGTTGCGAATATAGGACGTAGCACCATCGTTCTTAATCCAGTAGACGTATAATTCCCCAGAATACTGAGAAGTGGGATAAGTGAAGTTGCAGGGAATGTGAACGCAGAGACCTCTCTGCACGGTGACAGCCTTTAGCGCTTTAAGTTCATATCCCGGGAATTGACTCTGCAGACCTGCCAAAGGAAAGAAGAAAGGTGTTCACTGGTTTGTGGGCTGATGCTTAGCGAAGACCAGTTTTGCAGCTGACCCTCTTGCCAGCATACTCGAGAAGAACACTCTGCACAGTCAACAGCACCAAAACATCAAGGGTTGTCTGGAGCAGCAGTGCCTGGCGATTGTGGTGGGTCTCCAGTCCCAGGACTTCCCAACCACCCACCACAGTAGCAGGACCTCAGGGGTAAGCATTTCCCTGGGCAAGAAGGAGGAGGACATTCAGGTGTGAGTTTCTAGCAGGTGCCACACACTCAGAAGGAGGAAGGTGCTCTCAAGTCCCCTGGCCAAGGACCCCGAACCAGGGATATTCCAGTGCTCCTTGGGCCTCACACTGGAACTCTTCCTGCCATTTGTACTCAGGACTCATCATTTCCAAGTTTTCAAATTCTTCACTCTTAAAATAAACCATGAAGTGAGCAAAACCTATGAGGTACATAGGAAGCAGGGCTGGCCTCAGGAGGTGGCATGGTTGGGTGTCTGTCATGAGCCCTTATCCCAGTAGGGACTCAATGATAAGAACCCTCTGGAGCTCTTGCAGTGAGAGGGAGACTCTGTGAGGAAGGGGCACGCATGGAGGGTGTCTTGATCAAGGACCACCCAAAACCTGGACCTGATCAGAAGCTGCCTTATGCTGAGTCCATCCACTGGTCCATCTACTCTGATGGGTAGTGGCTTTCCAGGATCCCAGATAGGAACCTCCCCCAGCCCTTTCTGGAGATGCTGAGGGTTGAACCTGGATCTTTTTGCATGCAAGTTGTTGTTGTTGCTGTTTGTTGTTGTTGTTGCTGCTGCTGTTTATTTATACCCCGCCTTTTTTGCCTGACAGGTACTCAAGGTGGCTTACAGATAAAAATACAGTGGATGCTTGGGTTGCGAACGTGATCCGTGTGGGATGCATGTTCACAACCGCAGCAGCACGTCTGCGCATGCGCAGGTTGCAATTCGGCGCTTCTGCGCATGCGTGACGGCTGAAACCCGGAAGTAACCCGTTCCGATACTTCCAGGTTTTGGCAGATCCATAACCCGAAAAAACGCAACCTGAAGCGTCTGTAACCCGAGGTATGACTGTATAAACAGCTGAGGGGGAAATAGTCACTAAAAAACAATTAAACATTGGTAGAATCAAAACTACACACATAAGCTTGAAACATACATATAGTTACAATGAAAACAGCACAGCACTATCCCTTTCATTAAAAAACTGTCAGTTTCCAAAAGGAAGTTCTCCTCCACTGAGCCACGGCCCTTCCCTCTTGGGACATAGCACTCAGAAGAGCAAATTTTCTCATTTCTGCACACCAGGGATGGATAGTATGTGACCCTTCAAAAGTTGGGGGTTGGCCGTGCTGGCTGCAGGTTCCCCAGCCACCACATCTACCTTTGCAGAGAAAGGCAAGAATCAACAGTGTCACCGTCGCCATGGATGAGGCTGGGTTCTTCACCTCCCAGGTGAGGCTCATGAGTCCTCTGGTCCTTCTGCCCTTTGGCATCTTTTCTGAACTGGAGGCTTCTTTCTGAGGTTGGAGCTCTGGGGCAAAGAAATAAGAGAAGAGGAGCATGAGGCACTAAGTGAGCAGTGCTGGCTGAAGCAGAGAGGGTGCTTGGAACTCATAGATTCTGGAAGAATAAAAATATGCAATTTGACCATCTACCATGAATTCAGACGCCAGGGTCATAAGGGCCACTAGCCACAGCCTCACTTTTCCTGTTTATAATGCAGGGTTAAATTAGCCAAGGGGTTGGAAACCTCAAGCCATGGGGGGAGGGGGCCAAATGTGGCCCTCCAGTCCTCTGTATCTGGCCCTTGAAATTCATACTAGGCTCCACACCTTTTCACTCCGCATCCTTCTTGAGAAATAGCTTGCCTGGAATGTGCCCTCGGTTGGTGAGAATGCCCTTTTGCTTTCCTGGATTGAGGAGAAATGTGCATGGAATGCTAGTGGCTATAGAAACCTCTGGTTTTTTTGCTGTACAAAGGTAAGAATTTTGTCAGTTGTTCCACCCACTCTGATCTTGCCCACTGCTGGCATATGAGCCCAGGAAGCTTGTCCATGAGGGAGTGTGGGAGAGCTGAGGGAGTCTCCATACTGGTACACACACACAATCACAACCACACACACACACACACACACACACACACACACTGTGGAGCCAGTCTCTTTCCACAGGCACCCAGGCACCAAAAGAGTCATGCTCCTGAGGTATCTCACACAGGAACGCAAAGGAAGCTCGCACCCTGGTGAGAGGGCCACTGTGGAATCTGAGCTAAGGAGCCAAGTGCATCTGTTTGTGTGTGTTTGTTGGGCAGCAATGAATGGAGAAGAAGGAGAAGACTGAAGAGAAAGGAGGACCCAATTGCCGCCCCTCCCTTTGATAGTTCCATGTTGTTTCCACAGGTGAAATTTCTCTTCTCAGGTTGCTATTTGCCACCCTTGTGAGGCAAATAGCAGCTTGCGGGGGAGGATGAGCCCTCACTGATGTGGAAATGTGGAGAACTAAAGACTGGGGAAATGAGACACTGAGAGAAACTAGGGGGAGTGCTCCGGCAGGGAGCTTGAAAGCAAAGACCTGAGCCTAGAAACGCAGCACAAAAACCATGGATGAACCCCTTGCTGAATATAGCTGCACCTGCAGAATAAATGCAAGAAACAGGAGAACTACCCCTCCCAGAACCTTCCCATTTTTGCCTGAGTTTTGTTCTGCAATAGTCGCCCTTGGGAAAAACAGCCTCTTTTGCTTCTTTCTCTGAGAGTGGGAGAGAGAGAAAAAGAGATACAGAAAGAAAGCTGCCTTTAACACCAGGGCAAGCCCAAGACATTTTGATATTTGAGGTGGAGCAGGAACTGGCACACACACACACACACACACACACACACACCAAAAAACAAAACAAAAAACAAGGTGCATAGTATTAAAGGCCAGTCAAATTATTTTGACACAACACCTTAAATCAGCTTTCTGCCTGAAGCAGCTCCCTCACCCTGCCCAATAGTAAGGTTGGCTCTGCTCACAACCCTCAGAAACCCCCCCCCCAAACATCTGCTTACTAAACCTCTTCTTGTGAACTGTGAATCCTCAGAATGATAGCTTACCCCTCACAGAGCTACAGAGAGCAGCTTTAAAAAATGACCTTTCCTGGGATACTTTTGGGGGTGCTTTAAGTGTGTAGTGTGTATGCAGCCTTTGATTCAGGTTCAGTATCTGGCTCAGCAGACATACCTCTGTCTAGGCTCAGAATTCCCTTTTCTCTCCTCACCTCTCCGATTCAACTTGAAGCAGTGAGCGAGGAACCTCCTTGTTGCTTCTGCCTTTTTGTCTGTGGTGCTGAACCTCTGCGAGAATTTCGCTAAACTTAGAAGGGAATTAGGTAATAGGAACCGGAAAAGCAGAAGTCTCAGAAGATGGCTTAGTCAAACAGGATGTAAGCAGGGTTAGATTCTCGGGCATCTTCCCCTTCTATTTTTATGGGAAATCATTTACAAAAATCTGCATGGAATGATTTTGTGACTTGGGGGGCAATGTCCCACAGGGTCTTTTCTGTCCCAGCACCTGGGATGTAGCAAATTATTTTCTTCCATGGAGGTGGTATTTCACTAGCAATGGTGCCCCACACCCTGGTTTTTCTGCTACTTAAATTGATTTTGGAATGTTCTTTAAATTTTTAAACAGAGCTTGGCTCTCAGCATTTTTAAAATTATTGTTTTGATCTTCTTCTGTTAACTGGAATTATTGTTCAATTCATTTGGAGTTAGCCATTTTGGCAGAAGGTAACAGTGGGGAAATGTGGTCAGTGTTTTGGGCTCCAACTGGATAAAAGCCCTAGTTCTACTTCTGACTTCGCCCTGTCTTCTGCCTCTCTGATTCTTTTCACACAGGAGAATGGGGGTGGGGGGGACAGGGGTGGAGGTGGGGACTCCCTGGTCCTGAATGGGGTAACTGTGCCCCTGAAGGACCAGGTGCGCAGCCTGGGAGTCATTTTGGACTCACAGCTGTCCATGGAGGCGCAGGTTAATTCTGTGTCCAGGGCGGCTGTCTACCATCTCCATCTGATACGCAGGCTGAGACCCTACCTGCCTGCGGACTGTCTTGCCAGAATGGTGCATGCTCTAGTTATCTCCTGCTTGGACTACTGCAATGTGCTCTACGTGGGGCTACCTTTGAAGGTGACCTGGAAACTGCAATTAATCCAGAATGCGGCTGCCAGACTGGTGACTGGGAGTGGCCGCCGGGACCACATAACACCGGTCCTGAGAGATCTGCATTGGCTCCCAGTATGTTTCTGAGCACAATTCCAAGTGTTGGTGCTGACCTTTAAAGCCCTAAACGGCCTCGGTTCTGTATACTTGAAGCAGCGTCTCCACCCCCATCATTCAGCCCGGACACTGAGATCCAGCACTGAGGGCCTTCTGGTGGTTCCCTCATTGTGAGAAGTGAGGTTACAGGGAACCAGACAGAGGGCCTTCTCGGTAGTGGCGCCCGCCCTGTGGAATGTCCTCCCTTCAGTGTTGGGTTGAAATCACGACAGACGAGTAGCAAGTGTCATATGGGAGGCATCTCTGGAGCAAACCCCGAGAAGACTCTTTTATTGAATATTACAACATTGCCACAGGTGCGCGCGTTGCTGATTGGTTGATACAAACACAAAGCAACTTGTTGCTGATTGGTTAACACAAATACAAGGCAAGGGTTACATATAGGCATTAATCACCAATAGATTAAAGGCTGGGAAAGGGAGCACAGAACTAGACAGGCATGAAACCTCCTAATTAAATTATAACTAATGATTGATATAGCATGACTAAAACAATTACTAATGATTGATCATAACATGAAAGAATATAATAATCGTGTTCCGTAGATGTGGTCAACTATGCATTAAGAACAGGTCAGAGTATACTGTTTTCATGAACTTAAGATGAACTGAACATCCTAGGGAAATGAGGGAATGTCTTGGTATTTAGAACGGGTTGTACAGTATGTACAGAAGCAGAGAAAAGCTTAGAAGCAAGACTTCCCATAATGCCAGAGAAAAGCTTAGAAGCAGGACTTCCCATAATGCCACAGTTATGTGCAGAAGCAGAACTTCCCTTCACTTCAGATGTGAAAGAAATAAGCAGCTATCCTATTTTTAAAAGACATCTGAAGGCAGCCCTGTTCAGGGAAGTTTTTAATGTGTGACATTTTAGTGTATTTTTGGTCTCTGTGGAAGCCACCCAGAGTGGCTGGGGAAACCCAGCCAGGTGGGCGGGGTACAAATAAAAAATATTGTTGTTGTTGTTATTATTATTATTATTATTATTAAAATGGTAATAGTTTTGAGGCAACAACAGCAACAACCTGAGTCAACATTAAGCTGTTTATTGGGATTCTGCACACAACATAAAAAGGAAAATGGGCTTCAAGACAGACAGGGTCAAGTAAAACAAAACAACCTCTTTAAAAAATAAATAAATTATTAATAGTTTCAGAATTACAGAAGAAAAAGGAAAAAATTAAAAACAACACAACAATACATAAAAAAGAAGGAAAAAAAACAAAACATAAAAACCAATGCAACAATACAGCAAAAAGATAAAAAAAGAAAAGGAAAAAAAGACACAAATCCCATATTACATATCTTTAACTTCCATTTGCTTGTTTCATTGACCTCCTCACACCTCCCTTTTTGTATTCTAGTTTGATTAGTTATTTCAGCAAATTCTTTCCATCTTTCTCAATTTTTATTAAATAATTTATCTTAACAATTTAACCTATTAATTAACTCAACAAATTCTTTCCATCTTTTCCCCATATTCTGTTATTCAAATTACCTTAATTTATTTAACCTTATCTTACCGTAAAATAGTTTAGAACTTAAAGCTTAATACTCGATTATACATAACTCCTGATATCATTTCTACTAAAGCCATATAGTTTCATTCCAACATTTTCCCTAATATTCATTAATTTTAGGCTAATTCCCCCCCCCCAAAAAAATTCTTTATAAATTTTCTTCCAATCTTCATCCAACGTCTCTTCTTCCTGGTCTCGGGTCGTGTCAGTCCTTACTGTCCATTCCATCTAGTCTGTCAACCTGGTAATCTTATGTCCGAGGCCCTTAAGTCTCTTCCATGTCCCTTCTGCAGACCTTCTTCTTCTTGTTTATACTTGCCCTTTTCCTTGTCTTTTGTTGGTCTCTTTCTTAATTTCTTTCCTTTCTCATTGAGGAGTAGGTCTCTGGGGGATTCCAACCCAAAATTATCTCCATCTCCCTTCATCAAACCAGCCCATTCCCCACAGTCCCACTCCCCACAGTCATCAATGTAATCCAAAAAATATTTAAAAGCATATTTCAAGGTCTCTCCAAAGTTAAGAACCTCCTCAGCTCCAGACTCCCCTGGCCCCCTCCAACTCAATCTTCAAAGACAGCGGCTTATGCTCCTGTAGGGCCTCGGGTCTCTCCATTTGTATTATTTGAGGTGCAACCGCAACCTCCTCCATTATCTTCTGCACTTGCCCAGTCAGTACAGGTTCCTGAGTTGGTCCCTGAATGGTTTCTGTATCAATATTCCCTGTTTGCCCACAGTTATTAACCACAACAGTCATCAAATCCATTTTCTCATTCATCAAATCCATCTTCTCATGCATCTGTTCCAACAAGGCACTTGTCTTGCATAAAGCAAGCACCAAAACTTCCTCCCAGCTCATATTTAGTCAAGGTCAAAAAGGACTGGTCCCACGATCTTAATCTCACAGCTGTAGAGTCCTCAAGTAGACTGCAGCAACAATTTAGCAAGCTCCCTCTAGAGGAGACAATTTCTATTCGTATCCATTTTTTTAAGGCAAGTCCAGCAAAGGAAAATTACTTTCATTTTTCAGATATTTTGTTGCTTTAGAATGCAAAAGGCAACATTGGAATCAGTTTATTTCTCTTCTTTAGCTATCTGTCAAAGTATTCCATTCACAGTCAATGAACCTCTCCAACAATTTCTGTCCCTGACACCCCATTCCCAGGTTAGAGACAGTGGAAACTTATCTTTCTTCACTTCCTCTCCTGCAGGCGTTAAACAAAGTCCCCCCCCCTTTTTCTCCTGCTTCCAAGGGGGTTTCAGTAGTTATAAATGAAGGAAATTTAGACTTTTTTAACGACTTTCCAGGCTTTAGCTTACAAGGTTTTTGCTTCAGTCTATATACAAAAAGCGGAAGGCGGACTTCCTGTTTTGAACCTTCCCGCTTCGGTGCCAAATTAAGATATTTCTTGATCCAATTTTCCGTTTCTACTCACGGGCACTTGTTTTAAATCCAATTGTCCACAGGAAAAAGTCAGCACTCTCCGGCAATGGCTGTGCGGCTTCACTCCGTGAAAGTAGCAATCAGTTCGCAGCACCGCGCCGCTCACCCCACTTCACTCCGGAACCCCGAAATGGGGTTCCCAGTGAGTGGGGGGGCGCTCCTGGTGCCCTGCTGAACCCCACGTTCCCAGGCTTCCTCCGCCTGGGATTTCTAGCGGGTCCCCACCTTCGCCGTGGCGGGAAGACCCAGTTTCCACGGAGCCAGTTCCTCTGGTCAGAGTAACTCCGCCATTCACCGATGGCGTTAACCCGGAAGCCTAAAACAAAACAACCTCTAACCTTGCCATCCATGGCTGCCCCAAGACATTTGTCTGCCTGAAGCAAAGAGCAATATTTCTTCCCCTCCTGCACCCCATGCTCTTGTTTCACATACAGAAGCTGACCTGACTGGCAGTCAGGTCTTACTTCAGCACTGGGGATGGGACAGCAACTATCCCAGTACAGTCATACCTCTTGTTATGTTTGGTTCAGGTTACGTCTTTTCAGGTTGCATCCCACGGCGACCTGGAAGTACTGGAAAGAGTTACTTCCGGGTTTCCCCGCTCGCGTATGCGCAGATGCACAAATGACATCGCACACATGTGCAGAAGCGTCAAATCGCGACCCGCGTGTGCGTAGATGCGTGTTGCGTTCCTCTCAGGTTGCGTATGGGGCTCCGGAATGGATCCTGTTTGCAACCAGAGGTACCACTGTACTTGAAGGCAGCAGGCTAACTTAAGGAGCATAGGACACACTTCAGAGAAGAATCCTAGATCAATGGCAGACCATCTGCTTGGCATAGAGAAGGTCCTAGGTTCAGTCCCCAGCATTTCACCTTAGGACTGGGAATGCTCCCTGTCTGATTCACTGCAGAGCAGTTGCCAGTCTGTGCAGACAATATTGGGCTTGCTGGAACAATAATATAATGCAGGAAAAGGCGCTTCCTATATTCCTCTGCATGGAAGCTTTTCATCCAGCATCACTTGCTGCTCTGCCTGCCATCTATTGGCTACATACTCACAATAATTCCACCAGCATGCATCAATTGAGTAGATCTGGCATGCAGAAAGGCAGTGGGATTGTATGACCTGGGCTGCCTGCCTCTCTGCACATTGCAGTCATGCCTCCTGGGAGGAATTGAGAGAAGATGGCAAAGTGTGACAGCTGCTGGCCTAAGCCAGCAAGAAACAAGCACTGGGGGATCCCCAGGCAAGGATGGGAGAGAAACGGAGTACTGCCAATTTCCCACTTTCCTAAACAATATGCAAATCGAAATGCAAATGTCCCAAATTCTTATTTCCCCAAATGTTGCAATGCAGTTCTCCAACTGAATGTGGATGTGAAAGCATTAAAGGAAACTGCTTGCAAAAATGTGAATTAGGCCACATGGCGCACAAAAGGAGGAATGCACTCTAAATTACTGACAAATTTTCACGAGGACTTGAAAAAGAAGAAGAAGCCAACTGATGCCAAAAGAACTGGACAACTCAACATAAGATTGGCAAAGTGAGACATGGAAATGGACAAATTATTCCATTCCTAGCTCCAGCATAGCGAATGATCAAGGACAATAGGGGTTGCAGTCGAGGAACATCTAGAGCAGGGTTTCCCAAACTTGGGTCTCCCGCTGTTTTTGGACTACAGGTCCCATCATCCCTAGCTAGCAGGACCAGTGGTCAGGGATAATGGGAACTGTAGTTCAAAAACAGCTGGAGACCCCTGTTTGGGAAACTCTGATCTAGAGGGTCAAATCCTTTTCATCCCAGTTATAATCCTAAAAGCTGTCCAAGGAACAATCAGCCTGGTTTGTTACAATGCCAAGGAAATACTTCAAAACAAGGTAATCGAGTACTGCAGTCTTTGTCAACTTTAGGAAGAAGGATTCAGACATTAAAAGCATCTTTTTTCTTCACTGTATGTTGTCCATTACATCCACTACACCACAAACTCGCATCCAGAGTACTTCAAACTTTTTTTGTATTAAAATAAATAAATCCAGCTGATGTCTGTGTATGGAATAGCAGTGCTAATAATCCATGTTCTTCCTATTTCATTTGAAATAAACATATTGTTGTTTTTTCCTTGCATGGGCCAAAGACATCCAGGAGTGCACAGCCGTGTGTGACGCTGCAGCCTCCACTGAGCAAAAGAACTACAGAAGATCCAGGCAACATCATCCTCACTGCTTGCTTCCACCCTCTTCTGTTAATTGAGCCGCCTTCTGGTTTGAACAGCAAAAGGCCAAGCATCTTATGTTGTCAAACAGGCATTTTGAAATGAGGACATCCACTTAAGTAGACTTGGACACTGAAAGGAAGAGGGTTTCATGCAGTAAAACCAAGGCATCTCTTTGCAATAGAGCTTAGAAGTCCATGTCAAAAACGCTACACAAGCACAATCACACACACAGTGTTTAAAGAGTGGTAAACACTTTTCAATATATTGGTTGTATATGTTTGCATTCATGGTGGGACCAAGAGTAGCCCCATTTGCTGTGATGCCAAACAGAAATAATTTGTCCAGAGGTGCAAATAAATAAATTTCCAAGTAAGGTTAGAAATATGAGCAGTGTGGTAAATGTACAGAATGATTTGGGTGGTCTGAAAAGGATACGAAGCAAATAAATAAATAAATAAGGAACCATGGAGAGGTGGAGGCGGAAGTCTTTTGATACGAGACTTAACGAAAGAAACTGTAAGGTGTGTGTGAAAACGCATTAATAATAATAATAATAATAATAATAATAATAAGATTGTTACTATTGTTGTTCTTTGTTATTATTGTTATTCCTGAATTCTGACTTTTGTCCATTATTGGGGATCTCTGTTTTAATGGTGGTAATTTATCATGCTGGTGTCCTGTCTTTGTATACCGCTTAGAGGTTCTTAAATATTAAGCAGTTTAAAAACACTAAGAAATAAATAAGTGATATTCCTTCTCCCCAGCTATAGGGGATCTGGGAAAAATATGTTTGCTTTTTCGTCCAAGCCCATCCTGTGTTTCAGCCCAAATTGATGAACCTTCATACGTTGTTGGACTTTAACTCCCATTGTCTCTGCCTAATAAGTATATCTGAGGCTCCAATACTTTGGCCACCTCATGAGAAGAGAAAACTCCCTGGAAAAGACCCTGATGTTGGGAAAGATGGAGGGCACAAGGAGAAGGGGACAACAGAGGACGAGATGGTTGGACAGTGTTCTCGAAGCTACAAACATGAGTTTGACAAAGCTGCAGGAGGCAGTGGAAGACAGGAGTGCCTGGCGTGCTCTGGTCCAAGTGGTGACGAAGAGTCGGACACGACTAAAAGACTAATAATAATAATAATAATAATAAATTTTATTTATATCCCGCCCTCCCCAGCCGAAGCCGGGCTCAGGGCGGCTAACAACACTAAAATAGTGCAACATTATAAAAACATCAAAGAACTAATTAAAATCAAAATTGATGGCAACCATAAACTAAAGTATTGTAAAGATTGCCAAAGGAGGGAGTCAGGCTGCGCCCTGACCAAAGGCCTGGTGGAACAGCTCTGTCTTGCAGGCCCTGCGGAAAGATGTCAAGTCCTGGAGGGCCCTTGTCTCTTGTGACAGAGCGTTCCACCAGGTTGGAGCCGCAGCCGAAAAAGCCCTGGCTCTAGTTGAGGCCAGCCTAACCTCTCTGAGGCCTGGGACCTTCAAGATGTTTTTATTTGAAGACCGTAAGTTCCTCTGTGGGGCATACCAGGAGAGGCGGTCCCGTAGATACGAGGGTCCTAGGCCGTATAGGGCTTTGAAGGTTAAAACCAGCACCTTAAACCTGATCCTGTACTCCACCGGGAGCCAGTGCAGCTGGTATAGCACCGGATGAATGTGATCCCGCAGCGAAGACCCCGTAAGGAGTCTCGCTGCGGCATTCTGCACCCGCTGGAGTTTCTGGGTCAGTCTCAGGGGCAGCCCCACGTAGAGCGAGTTACAATAATCCAGTCTGGAGGTGACCGTCGCGTGGATCACAGTGGCTAGGTCAGGGCGAGAGAGGTAAGGAGCCAACTGCTTAGCTTGGCGGAGATGAAAAAATGCCGCCTTTGTTATAGCTGCAATCTGCGCCTCCATGGAGAGGGAGGTATCGAAGATTACACCCAAACTCTTAACGGACGGTGCTGGCACTAATTGCACCCCCGCAAGAGATGGGAGTTGCCCCCTCAATCCCATATCGTCCCGTCCCAGCCAGAGGACCTCTGTCTTCGAAGGATTTAACTTCAACCGGCTCCCACGTAACCATCCAGCCACAGCCTCCAAGCATCTGATCAGTGTGTCTGGGGCCGAGTCAGGATGGCCATCCATCAGCAGATAGAGTTGGGTGTCATCAGCATACTGATGGCAGCCCAGCCCAAAACTCCGGACAAGCTGGGCGAGGGGGCGCATAAAGATGTTAAAAAGCATCGGGGAGAGTATCGCACCCTGGGGCACTCCACACACCAAGGAGTGGCGGGATGACAGTTCCCCCCCAAGCGCCACCCTCTGTCCCCGACCAGAGAGAAACGAGCGCAGCCATTGAAGGACTGTGCCCTGGATCCCCACGTCGGCAAGGCGGTGGTCCAGGAGTTCGTGATCGACCATGTCGAAGGCTGCTGACAGGTCTAGAAGAATCAGCAGCCCCGACCCGCCTCGATCCAGCTGCCTGCGGAGATCATCTGCTAGGGCGACCAGAGCCGTCTCGGTCCCATGACCAGCGCGGAAGCTGGTCTAAACAACAACAATAAGTGTATCATGACTCTAAAGAGTCGGACTAGCAGGCTATCCTTGGTCAGGAGTAGCAACCTACATTTGCCTCTGAGATTTTCAGCTGCTACAGGCAACAATGCATAGGAATTCAAAGTCAGGTCTGGGGGACTCACTTCTGGCAATTGGTTGGGTAGGAACTTTACTTTTTTAGGCTGCAAAATCTTTCATCCCAAGGCAGGTGATGTTCTGGCCGTTGATCCAGGCTCTGTTCCCAGCACAGGAAGCTGGTCGCACTATTTTCCTGGACCTGAGGGGTCCTCAGGTGCTGTTTTCAAAGAGGGTCTCTCCATCCATTTGCTGCTGAAGCAGGAGTGGAGGCCTGGAGCACAGGGAGCAGGTGCAGAGGAGGCCATTCTCCTTATGCCAGCACACAGAATTTCTTATGTTGCTGCTGAGCCTGGAACCACTTAGGAAGGAACAAAAAGCCAGGGCGAGTGATAAACCAGCTCTGGGGATAAAATATCAGGCAGCAGTTTCATAATGAATCAGTAGAGGATGTTGCAAAGTGACTGCAGTTAAACAGTGGCAAGACTGTCTCATAGGGTGATGCTGCTGTGATACCAGCTCCCTCTTAAAGAAGAACTGTATTTTTGTGCTAATAAACCAATTCATGCTGCCCATTGGTCAACAGAATCACAGCTCTTGCAATTCGACAGAGGTGGTGGGCAGTACAGTGGTACCTTGGGTTACATACGCTTCAGGTTACATACGCTTCAGGTTACATACGCTTCAGGTTACAGTCGACAATTCTGAGCAAGACGGACCAATCTTGGTATAAGGCAACTTACCGGAAGAAGAAGAAATCAAGACAACAAACTTTTTAGAAAGGAATGGAAGTGGTTTATTGAATATTCAAAACCAAACTGTAAACAGATTAAGACATTGACAGGATTATTGTAAAAACCTGTAATATAAAAAATAAACATATACGTTATAAAGGAATAAGTTAAGACAATTTGGAGTATGCAGAAAAGGACAGAAATAAATGTAAGGAAAAGAGATGGAAGGGAGTAGAAATTGAAAATTTTAATACTTGGCAAAATAATTGTTGTAATGTATATAAATGAAAATTATAGAAATTTTAATAATAATAATAATAATAAATCTTGGTATAAGGCAGCTTTGAAAGTTCCGTTTTTGCATTGCCATTTCCCCCTCTCTAGAGGAAATGAGAGAATACATCAAGGAAGCCATGAATCAGAAGATAAGTTTCTAAACTCCAGATCTGGTGTGGCAGATTAATTGTGCACATTTGCACTGCTTTCTCGGTGGCAAGAAAGAATGATGGTAGATGTAGGAGAATATGAAGGAGAACTGGGGGATGCTTTCAGAACTGTCAAGACAAATTAGAGGGCAAATCTATCCATTGTTCCTAGCCATTATAGTTAAATGGTCAGAGGCGGTGCATCTCTGACTAGGAGATGCTGATTGCAGCAGAAGTGCCAGCATCTCTATGCTTGCTTTGGGATTGACTCTATAGCTATCCTGAAAGCATAGATGACATTGCATCAAAACCATTGTCATCCAACCTTTCCAGTGCATATCCCTGTCCTTTTCCTTAATGCTAAAAGCAATCCAATCATCCCTGATCATTGGCTGGGTGGGAACCCTGGGAGTGACAGTTCAATGTCTGGGGACCCAAAGTTGAAGAACACTGATCTAGGAGACCTGGTCTCCGAACACACCTTAGCTGCCTCTGGTGCCCAACCTGCGTGATCCACCCCTAATCACTAGGCAACTTCAATAGGGGCACTTGGAGGGTCTGAAATACAGCTGGAGTAGCAAACTCTGCAGAATGTTACATATAACATGAAACATGATACGAGCAAGACTTTGATTCCATTACGTTTGGGGAACCTTTGGCCCTGCAGATGTTGCTGAACTACAACTCTATAATCTCTGGCCATTGCCTACGCTTGATGGGGCTGATGGGAGTTGTAGTTCAGCAACAACTGAAGGGCCAAAGGTTTCCCAACCCCGATTGCATCTCTCCAAAACCCACTGAGGCCATCTGAGCTCTTGTCTTGATTGCCAAGTGTTTTGCAGTCTCACTTCCTGTGTGTTAGGCTGATCTTGTCAACATATCTTCTAGGAAATCCTCTAAGATACCAGTCTACAAGAGTAAACCAAATGCTTAGAAAGTGGGCTCAGTGAATGAGTTCCATCAGAAAAGAAGCAGCGAGGAGGGGGCACTGGATTCCTCCATTGCCTCTTTGAAAGGGAAACCTAGAATCACAGAATCACAGAGCTATAGTGTTGAAAGTGACCCTGAGGGGCATCTAGTCCAACCCCCTGCAATGCAGGAATCTCAACAAAATCATACAAAGCAGGTGCCCACCCAACCTCTGCTTGAAGACCTCCAGTGGAGGACAGTCCATAACTTGAGGGAGACCATTCCACTGTCGAACAACTCTTACCATCAGAAAGTTCTTCCTAATGTTTAAGGAAGTTCTTCTGGATTGAAGGTGAAATGGTGGTGGGAAAAAGAAGAAAGGTTCAGGATTGCTCTCCCATCAGTTTTCTGCTAGAAAGGTCCCTCCCAGCTCCTTTAAAGATTTGCCAACAAGCACCTATATTGGGGAGAAATGGGTCTGCCAGAGCCACAGGTAGTTCTGCCCTAGTGTGGGAACATCAGTTGTCTCATTGTAATCAAAGTAGAACCAAACCAAACCAAACCTGCATTCTGGAATGATGACTTGATGGGTTGGGGAATATGCTGAATGCTGTGGAGATAACAGAAACATAGGAATATTTTTCCTTCCTGTGATGATGCTGTGATTTGGGATTACACAACAACATTGATTGATGGCTAGCATAAACTAGTGGAGAATACTACTTTGTACTGTACCAGAGTAAAAGCCCATCTAGGAGGGTCAACTATTGTAAGCTTCTTTATCCCAACAGCCCTACAACCAACACTGGGAGCAAACTGAAATATGCACTGTGCCTAGGAGAACTTAATTTGATCACAATTAAATTGAGACTGTGGCAGGGATGGTGAGTTTCTGAACCTCCAAAAGCTGCTGGACTTCAGCTCTCTTCATCCCCCCTGGCCATTTTCCAAGATGGCAGGAGCTAAGGTTAGGTAGGTTTGAATGGCATCTGAAGAGCCAGTGATTCCACTTCTATGGCTTCAACATCGGTCATCTTCTTCCCCTGCTCTCGCCACCTCTGTATAGAAGAGTTTGGATTTGATATCCTGCCTTTCACTCCCTTTAAGGAGTCTCAAAGTGGCTAACATTCTCCTTTCCCTTCCGCCCCAACAACAAACACTCTGTGAGGTGAGTGGGGCTGAGAGACTTCAAAGAAGTGTGACTGGCCCAAGGTCACCCAGCAGCTGCATGTGGAGGAGCAGAGACGCGAACCCGGTTCCCCAGATTACGAGACTACCACTCTTAACCACTACACCACACTGGCTCTCATATATAGCCTGATGAAGAGTTATGGAGAAATCTTGCACATCATTTTCTGACATTTTGGTTGGCCTGAAAAAGGTCTTACTCTAATGTGGATTTGGGAGGGTTTTCATAATGGGCCAACGTGGCTAACTTTGATTTTCATGTACACACCTCCCTCTTCCCGGACCAAGAACCAGACTTGAAATCAAAGTAGAGGAAATTCATTCAGAATATGATAAAAATGCAGAAGAGGCAAATTTGAACACACTGAACAATTGCGTTCTCTTCCTTTGGGAAGAGAGAATGCTACTGAATTAATTAGAAAAGAAGTGGGTTTATGAAATCCATATCATATTTTTTTCCACTGAATTATTTCACTGAATAATCTGCCTGTGCAATTTAGCTCAATATGACTTGCAAGTGAAATCATTTTGAAATCTGTGGCTAACTAGCCATGATGGCTCTTTTCTAACTCCACTGTTGGAGGCAGTATGCCTCTGAGTACCAGTTGTTAGGGATCACAAGTGGGGATCACTGCTACTGTGCTCAGGTCCTGGTTGTGGGATTCCCAAAAGCATCTGTCTGGGCACTGAGAGAACAGGATGGTGGACTCCGTCAAACTGACAAAGTTGCTGGGTAGGGATCAGTAAGAGCCACACTTGCTGAATTCCTGCCTGCGCATGCAACTGTAAAAGGCACAAGAGTCCTACAATTAAAGAAGAAGAAGTCAGCAAATCTATTCTATGTGTCCTCAGTCAGGGCCAATGTCAGGGCTTAACATCTGTAGCCAGGATGCTGAAAACTCAGCATTCTTGGAGGGAACTCTGGCAATCTTGGCTCACCAGGGAGAAGTGCCTCTCCCCTTGTTGCCAGCCCATGCCTCAAAATCTGCTCAGGATGCTCTATTGATAGTCCTGCCCACCATCATATTTCTCTGGTTGTGGAATTCCCTCCCATGGGAGATACACTCGCAGACCCTCCAAGTGTCCCTATTTTCCAGGGACACTCCCAGATTTACAGAAGCCATCCTGGTTTCTGATTTGATCCTGGAATGTCCCGCCTTTCCTTAGGGTGTCTCTATTTCCATCAGAGAAATGATGGAGAGTATGGAGTTATCCAACCCCCGAGCCACCCGAAAGCAGCCATGTATGGGAAGTTTTTTAAGGTTTAATGTTTTATGATTTTTCATATATGTTGGGAGCTGCTTGGAGTGGCTAGGGCAACCCAGTCAGATGGGCAGAGGTATAAATAGTAAAATTATTATTATTTATATTGTTACGGAACAGGACATCCCTATTTTCATCAGAGAAACGTTGGAGAGTATGCACTCATCCCCCTTACTGACATCTCTTTGGCACCTGCTGAAAACATTTTCATTCCATCCACCACACATGTGCAAAGATGGGTGACCATTTGAACCTTTTCTATGCTTTATTCCTGTTGAATAATTGACTCCCATCTGCCTCAGCCAGCATAGCCAGCTGTACCAGATGATGGAAGCTGTAGTCCAGCAAACCCCTGCCCTGATTGAGTTCAGTGCTGTTTCACCTCCCAACATTGTCCACCTCAGGACTGCACTTTCCATAGTTGTGAAGGGAGTAACTTCAATCTTGGGCCCCCTGGTATTGTTAGTCCACAACTCCCACCATCCCTGATCATTGGCTATGTGTATGGGACCCTGGGAAAGACAGCTCAATGTCTGGGGACCCAAAGTTGAAGAACGCTGATCTAGGAGACCTGGTCTTCAAACACATCTCGGCTGCCTCTGGGGCCCAACTTGTGTGATCCACCCCTAATCACAAGGCAACTTCAATCCACTTGTCTAAAAATTGTTGGGTTTTTTGTGAACGGTTTGGCTCGTTCAAAGATTGATTTCACGCCCTAGCCACCCCTGCTGCCCAGCCTGAGTAGCCCACTCCTACTCACTAGGTGACTTCTTTTGTCTCAAAAATTGTTCAGTTGCAGAGGGGTTTCGTTTTTTAACATTCTGATTTGAACTTCAACATACCGAACTGATGTGGAGAAAGACCAGAAGGGCACAGAGTACTTTAGTTGGAACTAAATGACTCTTACGCAATACTCTTTTTTCCTGATAGCGGATTCTCTGCCAATCCAATTTCCTTCTTGCAGACACGCTGAAACGTCTTGCAGGCGTTACTCTCTGAAAGTAAACCCTTTTCTGCCTATATAAATATGTTCCAGAAAACTCCTCCAACAGTCTGCAGGAAGAAATCAAAGAGACTGAAGGACAACTCGTCTGGCTTAGAAGGTAAGCACACATAGCTTGAGAGGAGGGTGTCCAGTTTTCCCTAACACTGGATTCACTTCTTTAGCATGTAAATGACCAGGATATATCTATCAGGTGTATCTTTCACAAACATTGCAGCTCTAAATTGGGAAAGCTACATGGGCTAGATTTCTCTCTGGAATGCATGTGTTAAAGGCACAGGCCTTTGTGGCTGAATCTGCTTCCCCCAAGGAGTCCTGGGAATTGCACTTTGCTAAGGGGTCTGAGAGTTGTTATTAAGCACAACAGCTAAGAATGGGGAGAAATTCTATTCATTTCTCATTTAAAGGTGAGCCTACATAATTTGAACATTCTGAAACAAGAGAACTGGAACACAACTATCTTTCGCCATTTCCTTCAGCCAAATACTTTTTAAAAATGCATATACTGAGACAAAGTATACATTAAAACATGTAGGGAAAAGCATACAAAAGGAAATTGCTTTGCAAAAAGGTGTATATTATGATACATTTGTACAGAAATATTGATGCATTTTCATCAGGGTTTTTTTTAAAAAAATTGCAAATTGATCTGGAAATGTGGGGAATTGAATTTAAGATTAGAAAAAAAATGAGAAACTGAAAAAATCCAGATGGAGAGATTTGCTCATCTTTAGCAATAGCTAAATGAGGACCTCATATTTAGAGGCAGGATATTTCTCCGTTCCATATGTTTGGGGACAAGTAACGTGGCGAGTTCCTTGTCTGCCCTGCTTGTGAGCTGCCACATGTATCTGGCTGGGCTACTGAGATAAACAGAAGATGAGAAAGATGAACCAGCACATTAGTTCTCATTTTCTTATCATTTTGTTTCAGCAAGAAAAAAAGAGAGAGGAGTAAAGCAGAATCTGACACAGAAAGGAGTGATGAGCGTAACTGAACCAACAGATCATAGCAATTCAAATGATGACCCTGAGAAGAGGATGAATATTTTCACTATAGTAGCCTACAGTCTTATCGTCCTGTTGGGGGTCACTGGGAATGGGCTGGTCATTTTCATCACCGGCTTCCGTATGAAGAGGACAGTCAACACTGTCTGGTTCCTCAACTTGGCCATTGCTGATTTCACATTCACCTTCTCCCTGCTCCTGATAATTACTGATTTAGTCCTGGAATGGTGGCCATTTGGCCACGTGATGTGCAAGATCGGAAGCACCCTTAGCTACCTCAACCTTTATGGCAGCATTTATCTCCTCATGGTCATCAGCCTTGATCGATGCATTTCTACACTCTGGCCGGTGTGGGCTCATAATCACCGCACCCCTCAGCGAGCTTCCATTGTAGCCTTTGGAGTTTGGATCTTGGCTTTGGTGCTATGTTCACCACACATCTATTTCAGTGGAGAGGTTGCATACCCAAATGGCAAGAAGCGGTGTGTCCCTGATTATGGCAACACTCAGGAACAAAATAAGTTCACCCACAAAGCAATGACCATCAGTCAATTCATCTTTGCCTTCGTCATCCCCTTCAGTGTCATTGTCGTTTGCTATGGGGCAGTTGTTCTGAAACTGAGGAGGAACCAGTTGAGCCAATCAAACAAGCCCATCAAGGTCATCACAGCAGTGACTGTGGCCTTTTTTGTCTGCTGGCTACCCTCTCATATCCTCTCTTTCTACAAGAAAGAACCAGAAAACCAGGAATCGCAGTCAGAGCTTTTTATTATTGGTGAACGTTTGGCATACTGCTTGGCTTTCATCAACAGCTGCCTCAACCCCATCTTGTATGCCTTCATGGGTTTTGATTTCAGGCAGAAGCTGAGGCACTCACTCCTCTCTGCATTTGAAAATGCCTTTGCTGAGGACAGTGCCCAGAACACAGGAAGCTCCAATATCAAATCATCAGCTGCATTGGAGCTCCAGTAAATAAATACAGTGGTACCTCGGGTTACAGACGCTTCAGGTTACAGACGCTTCAGGTTACAGACTCTGCTAACCCAGAAATAGTACCTCGGGTTAAGAACTTTGCTTCAGGATAGAACAGAAATTGCACAACGACTGCGCGGCGGCAGCCGGAGGCCCCATTTGTTAAAGTGGTACCTCAGGTTGAGAATAGTTTCAGGTTAAGAACAGACCTCCAGAACGAATTAAGTTCTTAACCCGAGGTACCACTGTATTGTTGTGTTCAGCACATCCACTCCAAATCTGCTCTTCTGCATTTCCCCCATATTCTGAATTAATTGCTTCTACTTTGATTTTAGCCCCGGTTATTGATCCAGGAAGAGATATCTATGTATACGGGAAAAACGAAGTTAGCCATGTTGTCCCATTAACAAAATCCCCAATCCCACAATAGGGATTGTGAGACCTTTATTAGGCCCACAGAAATGTAAAAAATAATAAATAAATAAAATAGTGTGCAAGGTTTTGAGTTCTTCAGAACTCTTTGTCAGGCAAGATAGTAAATGAACTGACCCCCAAACCTAGGAGATAAATAACTATACAACCTTTAGAAGACATCTGAAGGCAGCCCTGTATACTGAAGCTTTTGATGTTATTGTTATTGTTTTGCTGTTTTTGATTTACTTATTTATTTGTTTTTCTCCTGCATTTTATTCTGTGAGGCTCCCTGACATCTTATGATGAAGGGCAGTATATAAATCAAATAAATAAATGAATAAATGAATAAATAAATAAATAAATAATGTTTGATGCTTTTTTATGTTTTTATATGTGCTGGAAGCCACTCAGGGTGGCTGGGGCAACCCAGCTAGATAGGCAGGGTATAAATAATAAAATGGTTTTTGTTGTTGTTTTTATTGTTCATAATGCAATGATTCCTGGGTTCCCTTCAGTCAGGAGCAGCAACCTGGAGCAGAGTGAGTGATTTGCCTCTTAGAGGTTTCCAAATGCTGCAGGCAATGATTCAGGTTCTGCTCTGGGGGGGCTTACCTATTGCAATTTGGTTGAGTAGGAACTTTAAACTGTATGCCAGCATCTCTGTGCTCGCCTGTGAGGGACTCTATAGCTATCCTGAAACCATAGATGACATTGCATCAAAACCATTGTCATCCAACCTATCCAGTGCATATCCCTCTCCTTTTCCTTAATGCAAGCATGGCCAAACGTGGCCCTCCAGCTGTTTTGGGACTACAATACCCATCATCCCTGACCACTGGTCCTGTTAGCTAGGGATGATGGGGGTTGTAGTCCCAAAACAGCTGAGGTGCCTTTGGAGCCAGCCCTGCTGACTGATAGCCATCCAACCTCTGTATAAAAACCTTCAAAGTCGACCGCCCTCCAAGATAATCTGTTCGACTATTGAACAGCTGGAGGACCAAGTTTGGCCATGCCTGCTTTAATGCTAGAAGCCCAATCTTTTGGAAAAGTAGGTTTGCTGTGCAAGATCTTTTACTCTGTAGGCCCCAAGAGGATCCGTCCCAAAGCAGGTGGTATTGTGATTCCCATCCAAGCTCTGTCTCTGGCACAGGAAATCGATGCCATCATTTGCCTGGACTCAACAAGCCACCTTCAAGGTGGCTTGTTCCCATAGCAGGTCTCTCCATCCACTTGCCACTGAAGCTGGGGTGGAGGACTAGAACGCGGGGGGCAGATGCAGTGGAAGCCAGTGCAGTGCATTTGACTGCTACTGAGCCCAGGGCCATCTAGAATGGAACAAAAAGCCCAGGTGAGTGATGGCACCATCTCTGGGATATAAATATAGGCCCACAGTGCCACTACGACTCACTAGAGGGCAGTGCAAAGTGACTGCAGTTAAGCAGTGACAAGATGGTCCTATGCAGCAATACCGCCGTGACACCAGCTCCCTCTTACAGATGATCTGTATATTTGCGACAATAAATGGATTAATGCTGTCTCTTGGTCAATGGAATCCTGACTTTGACATTTGGACAGAAGTGGTGGACAGTAATAGGTAAAAGCCTCACCTGCTGAATTTCTGGCTGTACGTGCAACTAGTAAAAGCACAAGAGAAGGAGGAGAAGGAGACAGAAGCACATTTAATCTAAGGATACTGAAGCAGGGCCAATGTTAGGGTTTGGTATCTGCAGACCCTGTCCCTATTTTCCAGGGACAAACCCGGATTTACAGAAGCCGTTCCGGTTTCCCTGTATAGGGAAGGTTTTTAATGTTTCATGTTTTATTATGATTTTATATACGTTGGAAGCAGACTTGAGTGCCTGGGGCAACCCAGTCCAATGGGTGTGGTATAAATATTATTATTATTATTATTATTGCTGCTGCTGCTGCTGCTGTTAAATAGCAATTCCTATTTTCATGGGCGAAATGTTAGAGAGTATGCATCTGTGGCCAGCATGCTGAAACTTCATCACCCTGGGAGGAAACACTGGCAACCCTGGTTCACAATGGCTCATGTAGAAATGCCTCTTCCGGTATTGCTAGCCCATTTCTCAAAATTTTCTTGGGAGGATACATAGATAGATAGATAGATAGATAGATGATAGATAGATGATATAGATAGGTAGATGATAGATAGATAGATGATAGATAGATAGATAGATAGATAGATAATAGATAGATGATAGATAGATAGATAGATAGATAGATAGATGATAGATAGATAGATAGATAGATAGATAGATATAGATAGATGATAGATAGATGATAGATAGATAGATAGATAGATAGATAGATAGATAGATAGATGATAGATAGATGATATAGATAGGTAGATAGATGATATAGATAGGTAGATGATAGATAGATAGATGATAGATAGATAGATAGATAGATAGATAGATAGATGATAGATAGATGATAGATAGATAGAAAGAAAGAAAGATAGATAGATAGATAGATAGATAGATAGATAGATAGATGATAGATAGATAGATAGATAGATAGAGATAGATAGATAGATAGATAGATAGATAGATAGATAGATAGATGATAGATAGATAGAGTCCCCCTTAACAGCTGTGTCAGGGCCTTGTTGGTCATTCCCCACCCCCAATTGTGGAATTCCCTCTTGTTGTAGATGCACTCATCTCCCTTGCTTTCCACTTTCTGTCATCTGGCGATAATCAGGGACACAGAATGGGACTACACTGGTACCTCGCAAGACGAATGCCTCACAAGACGAAAAACTCACAAGACGAAAGAGTTTTTTGTTCTTGAGTTGCTTCGCAAGACAAATTTCCCTATGGGCTTGCTTCGCAAGACGAAAACGTCTTGCAAGCTTGTTTCCTTTTTCCTATGGGAAACCGTTTCAATGCATTCCTATGGGAAACCGTGCTTCGCAAGACGAAAAATTCGCAAGACGAAAAAACTCGCTGAACGAATTAATTTCGGCTTGCAAGGCACCACTGTACCCACTTGCAATGCAGATGCTCGAGCACCAAGCTTTGGTCCTTCTTCTGCCTATCCAGCACTCTATCAAGTAGTCCTGCTAGATCAGAGGTGGAGCACCTGCAGCTGTGCAAATATTACCAAAGTCACCAACTCCCACTGACACAAGTGAGCATAGCCACCTGTCAGGGAAGAGGGACATTGTAGTCGAGCAGTACCTGAAGGGACGCAGGTCCCTACCCTAGCCTAGATCAGCGATGCTTCAACTACCACCATTGCCCATCTGAAGACCACATCTTCCATAGTTGGGAAAAGAATCACTTCAAGCAGGTCCCTACATATTGTTAGACTACAACTCCCACCATCCTTGGCCTAGGCTGTCCTTGGCCTGGACAGACATCAACAATATCTGGGGACCCAAAGTTGAAGAACGCTGATCTAGGAGATCAGGCGTCCAAACACACTTTAGCTGCCTCTGGTGCCCAATCTGTGTGGTCCACCCTTACTCACTAGGCAACTTCACTCATCTCAAAATTGTTGGGGCTTTTCGAACTCTCTGACACATTCAAAGATTGCAAAGGCACCAAGCACTTTAGCTGAGACTGAATGACTAGTATGTTGCAATCATTCTTCTTGATAACTGATTCTCCATCAATCCTACTTATCTATTTTTGCTCTAAGAATCCTTAGTGTATTTACTTATACTTCTAAGAATTCTTATGAGCTTACACACATTGTTTCCTGTAAAGTTATGCTTATATAAATGCCTTTCAGATTATATAAAAATAAAAATAATTTATTATTTATACCCTGCCCATCTGACTGGGTTTCCCCAGCCACTCTGGGCAGCTTCCAACAGAATATTAAAAACATGATAAAACATTAAATCTTCCCTAAATAGGGTTGCCTTCAGATGTCTTCTAAAAGTCAGATAGTTCATTTCCTTGACATCTGATGGGAGGGCGTTCCACAGGGTGGGTGCGGTGCCACTACCTGAGAAGGCCCTCTGCCTGGTTCCCTGTAACCTCACTTCTTGCAGTGAGAGAACCACCAGAAGGCCCTCAGAGCTGGACCTCAGTGTCTGGGCTGAATGATGGGGGTGGAGACATTCCTTCAGGTATACTGGGCTGAGACCATTTAGGGCTTTAAAGATCAGCACCAACACTGTGAATTGTGCTCAGAAACGTACTGGGAGCCAATGTAGGTCTTTCAGGACTGGTGTTATATGGTCTCGGTGGCCACTCCCAGTCACCAGTCTAGCTGCCGCATTCTGGATTAGTTGCAGTTTCTGGGTCACCTTCAAAGGTAACCGGAGCATGCACCACTCTGGCGAGACATATATTCTAGCAAAATCCTGCAAGATGCCACCCTACAGGAGGGAAACAGAGGCAGAAGGATTCCTTATCTTGGTTATAAGGTAAGCACACCTAGCTTGGAAGGGGAAGCTACATTAACACCTAACATTTCTTTAACAGAAGAATGACAGAGAGATACGCAGCAGGTATATCTTTTACACAAATCCTGGGGGTGGTAGCTTCTTAAGGGTGCTAAGAGTTCATAGGAGACACCTCTTCCCTTCATAAAGCTACAGTTGCCAGATTGATTTAACAATCAATTCCTCTTCACAGGGAGCTCTGGGAATTGTAGCTCTGGCAGGAAGATAGGGGTCACCTTACACATCTCAGCACCTATAGCACAGCACAGTTACCAATGGCTTCAAGTAACTAGAAAGGAGAGTCTGACTAAACATCAGAACTTTCTGACAGTAAGAGCTGCTCAACAATGGAAGGGTCTCTCTTGAAAGGTTGTGGACTCTCCTCCACTGGAGGTTTTTAAGCAGAGGTTGGGTAGCCATCTGTCATGGATGCTTTAGTTGGAAAAACAGAGACACTATATGTATTTTTTTAATTCAAGAAAATCTTTAATAAAAACAATTGAAAAAAACAGTATTCATGGCTGGGCATCTAACTCAATCGAGGACTTGTCCTTGGTTCTGGAAGTGCTCTGGCTGCTGTCCTCAGAAAAGGCGTTCTCAAAGGCGGAGAAGAGAGAGTGTTTCAGCTTCTCCTTGAAATCATGTCCCATGAAGACATACAGGATTGGGTTGAGGCAGCTGTTGATGAATGTCAAGCCGGAGGCAAAGGGGTAGCCAATACGCAAAACCCCCAACAGCTCAGGCTGCACGAGAAGTTTTGTCTCGAGGAAAGAGAAGACATGATAAGGGAACCAACAGATGAAAAAGGCCACAATCACAGCTGTGATGACTTTGAAGGGCTTGCTCGATTGAGCCAAACTGTCCCTCCTCAGCTTCAGGACAATGGCCCCGTAGCAAATGAGGATGGCGCTGAAGGGAATGGCGAAGGCAAAGATGAACCGGCTGATGATGAGAGCTTGTCGGTTGAGATTCACTTCCTCCCTGGTCTTGCCATAGTTGTTAAAGCAGTTGATCACATTCTGATCGTTGGGGGATGGGGCGGTGTCCCTGAAATGTAAGTAGGGTGAACACAGCACCAGAGCCAGGATCCAAACACCCAGCGACACAAAGGAAGCCATCCGGGGGGTCCGGTGGTTCCGAGACCATACAGGGCACCACACAGAAATGCATCGGTCGATACTGATGACCATGAGGAGGTAAACACTGGCAAAGAGGTTGAAGAAAGCAAGAGTGCTGATCAGCTTGCACATCACCAGGCCAAATGGCCAATGAGCATCCAGGGCAATATAGACAACAGTCAAGGGCTGAGGGAAGGTGAAGGTGAAGTCAGTAATGGCCAAGTTGAGGAACCAAATTGTGTTGACCGTCTTCTTCATACGAAAGCCGGTGATGAAAATGACCAGCCCGTTACCGATGACTCCCAGCAGGAAGGCGAGGCTGTAGATGATCATAGTTATAATATTGATCCACTTGTACAAGTCATAAGTCCCTCCATTGGCCTTCTTCCCCAGAGAGGGGACAATCGAGGCATTAGAAGCATTGTCGGGAACAGTGAAAACTGGCGGTAGAGTTGTGTACTCCATTCCCTCCAACAGAGACTCGGCAGTCGTGTTTTCTTTCTTTTCCTACCTGGAAAAAGAGAGAGAGAGACTGAGAAGAACATAAGGAGCTGAGCAAGGGGTTGGACCAGAGGAGCTCCAAGGTCCCTTTTCCTTGGCTGGATCAGGTTAATATCCATCCATTTCCCACAGAAGACAATCAAATGTCTCCAGAGAAGGAGAGGGTAGCCTCTAGTCCCTAGCACTAATTAGACTCACCACGCTTCCCAGTTTCGCCTGTCAGGCCATTTTATCCAAGATACATCCACTTGCCCTTTAAGACACCAACTATGTGGCTGGTGGAAACCTGGCTCAGTCAAAAGGGTGTTTGCACAGGAGTGTAGTGCTAAATTAATAAAGTATAGGGTCCCTTCATGATACTTGCAGCCATGTCACATCACAGCCATGCCCCCTCAGTCATCCTCCTTATAGTCACAACCCTTCTAGGATGGTTTTTATTTTTATGTTTATTTATTGAATTTATAAATTTATTCACAGAATAAAATCAAGATATAAAACCACAAAATACATAACAAAAACAACAACCCAATAGCCGCCCCCCAAACCCCACACATTTTAGAAGGGCATAGGATCATACAGCCATCTGGGTTGGTAGCGACTGCTACCCAAAACCCTAGAGAGCCATTGCCAATACTGAGCTAGATATGGTCTGACTCTGTACAAGACCACTTCCTGTGTGCCTATGATCCATTCTCCAGAGTTCGTTTTTAAAAAGGTTAGTTCTACACTTTGCTTCAAGAGAAGCTGCCTTCTTCAAGCTGATGGTATAGGGCAGGGATGTCCAACTCCTAAGAGACTGTGATCTACTCCCGGGGGGGGGGGGGAATAGCAGTGATCTACCCATTGGGGGGACCCAAAGTTGCTGAGCTATTTTTAGGGGGGGTGCACCATAAAATGCTCCCCAGGTACTAAACCCGGCAGCGATGTCTCCATCTTCCGTTTTTGCAATCGTACACGATTGAAGGACAGAGTGAGGGGGCAGGGCCGGATGCTCTTTCTACCCCGTTATCACCCGGGGATTGGCCTGTTGATCGCAGTTGACTGGTTAGACATCCCTGATCTAGGGCAACGGTCCCTAATGTGACACCCATGGGCACGATGGCATGTCAGAAGACTTGCTGCCATGCCCATGAGGCTCTCTGCCTGCTTTTGAACTGTTTCTTAACTTTCTTTTCCAGCAGAGCCACTGGGGGTGTTGCAAAACATAATGCCAACTGAGATTCCAGCCACCCAAATGATGTCACACTTAACTTGACACTATGCCCAGATCCCCTGTAAAAATGGCAACGAAAAGAAAAATGGGGGGGGGGGGAATTCCTAACATCTGCTAAAAGAAGATAGATAGATAGATGATAGATGATAGATAGATGATAGATAGATAGATAGATGATAGATAGATAGATAGATGATAGATAGATGACAGATAAACATATAGATATAGATATATATTATTGGGAAGAGAGCAGAAGGGGAGGGGAAGAATGTGGCTCTGCATTAGAGACAAGTGAATTGGTCTATTTCAGTCCCCCCCCCCCATTTTTCCTTCTTCCAAGTGAATTGCTCCACATTTCCACATCTTCCTGTGGTTTGGTTTTCTTTCTTTTTACCCATCAAATTAACCCCAGCTAAGCTGTTTTGGTAAAGGCAGGTCCTTTTTCTGCCTTGTGAAAGCCGAAGATGTCCACAAGCCTCAAGAAGGTTAGCTTAAGCTCTTTCTTGGTGTGAGGTGGAAACATAACCAAGGATGACGAAATGCTGTGTCACAAACTGCGTTTAGATTACACAGTGTAAGAACGTGAAGCTGGGAGGGTGAGGTAGATCCTTCCGGGGGGGAGTAGAGTTTCCTTCAGAGTACATAGCACAGGGCGGGCTTCTCCTCTAGCTTAACAGTGGTATAAAGGGGGCCGTTTTATAAAACACAGCTTCTTTCTCCCTGGTGAAAATCTCTCCCAGCCCGAAGATGTCACAAATTCTAGTTCTAAGCTATTTTGTAGAGATATTAAGGATCCAAAAGATCATTCCCTTATCATTCATCAATATGGGTTTGGAATCTCTGGTCCCCTCAGTACTTTCACAGGAGGAATTCTAGCACATGAAACTTAGGTTTGCACAGTTAAAGTGAATTAAAGCATTAAGTGCAATGAATCTATTTTTTGAATTAAAAGCAACAGACTCTTCATGGTTAGGAAAAGACACAGAAAAATATGGGATGAACAAATGACCCCCCCCCCCCAGGAAGGTGTATAACTACTGCACAAGCAACCCAGGGTGAATGTTCATTGTCATATAACAGTTCCATGAACATTCAGAACAAATGTGTAATAAAGACCAGACAACTCTCGGGCCCCATGCTCTCAGCCTGGCGCCCCTGAGAGCCCAGAGCCCAGATGCCCTGCACCCCTAGCACCTATGGGTAAGACAGCCCTGCTCAGTGTTTGGGCTGAACGATGGGCGTGGAGATGCTCCTTCAGGTATACTGGGCTGAGGCCATTTAGGGCTTTCAAGGTCAGCACCAACACGACGAATTGTGGGAGCCAATGTAGGTCTTGGCAGTCACTCCCAGTCACCAGTCTAGCGGCCACATTCTGGATTAATTGTAGTTTCTGGGTCACCTTCAAAGGTAGCCCCGCGTAGAGCGCATTGCAGTAGCCCAAGCGGGAGATAACCAGAGCAGGACCTGATCACAACTGCACTCTTGTGATTCTCAGCAACTGGTATTCAGAGTCCTATTCCCTCACACATTAGGATAGCCTTGGTGCTAAGGGTCTAACTCAAGAGAGACTAGAAGCAGAAATGGATGTGATTTAGGGTGCAGACGCTAGAGTCGTTTGCTATTTGTCAGTTCCAATAGCAACTGGCCAGCTCTGGACCTCCTGAGTTGATGCCTTGGAAAGGGGCGTCATTACTTCTGATTTTTGCAATCCAGCTGCCACATCAAGAAAATATCAAATCCCACCAAAACACATAAAAAATTTAAAAGTAATCATTTTAAGACAAAATAATTCTGCCCATGCCTTATTCTGTGAGGAAATGCTTTCAAAAATATGTACGTAAACGTGTTTTCTCTGAGGACCTTTAGAAAATTGCAGATCAATGTGGAAAGAGAAGGGAATGGGTTTAACTAGTGGAATCTACCAGGGCCAGGAAGAGACAGAGCTGTTCTTCTCCAAAATTGAGCTACCTGCCTCGGATCGTCCAGCCTTTACTCTCCTCTCTGTGTAGAACTGTTACTGCTCTCTTTCTCTCTCTTTCCCCAACCTGTGCTTTTTTTAACAGCTGCATTTAGGACAGAGGCAGTTTCCCCCCTGAAGGGGATACAGTGATGAGTGAAGTTGCACTTACTAAATTTCTCCTGTTGTGCATCTATTCTAAGACTGTTTCCCCATCAGGAAAACGGAAGATGGCAACCCTCCTGCCCCACCTTGATGTACTTACGTTACACGCGAGGATGATGAGTTCTGCCGTGTCTCTGACTTCTATCTGTACTCTGGAAATGTGGCTGGATTCTGCTAAAGCAGCACGCTTTAATATTTCAGGAAACAGGAGGAAGAAGCAGAAAGAGGAAAGAGGAAGATGATTTACATTGTTTTGCAATTCAGTAAAAATTGAATGCGAAAACTAAGTACAGGACACACCGTTCAGTTTTTGTCCCGGAAAGCCGCAGTGGGAAGTGGAGAAAAGGGGGCAATTAGGTAATTTTTGGGTTTTTACAGGTTGCTTAGCCACCAGTGCTCTGATTCATGTGCAATTTCATACATAAGCTGGTTGTTAGATCTCCAAATACTGCAGTCAACTGCACTGTAAGCATCTTGTTGGAACTCTTAATATTGCATAATGAAGGGAATCATATTATGTCACATAGGATTGCTGTGTTTGCAAAATATATACATAAATGTTTCTCTATAAGGAAGTCAAGTGAGGTTATTCCATGTTTTTAAATATGTTTATAACAGAACTACAGAATGATAGGCCACACAAAGCTATAAAAAGATAAAGTGTGCAAGCTGTTTTGCTATGAGCAAACCTTTTCAGCAAACGTCTGAATATAAAATATATAGAAATGCTGTAATATAGAACAATATTTTTTTTCAGAACGGAGGGAAGGACGAGAAAAGCAATTATCACATTGTCCAAGGAAATCTTGGCATTAGTTCATTAATAATTAGGACGATAGGGACACGGGTGGTGCTGTGGTCTAAAAACCACTGAGCCTCTTGGGCTTGCCGATCAGAAGGTCGGCGCTTTGAATCCCCGCGACGGGGTGAGCTCCCATTGCTCAGTCCCAGCTCCTGCCAGCCTAGCAGTTCGAAAGCACATCAGTGCAAGAAGATAAATAGGTACAGCTCAGGTGGGAAGGTAAACAGCATTTCCATGCGCTCTGGCTTCCGTCACAGTGTTCCATTGCACCAGAAGCGGCTTAGTCATGCTGGCCACGTGACCCAGAAAGCTGTCTGTGGACAAACGCCGGCTCCCTCGGCCTGTAAAGCAAGATGAGCGCCGCAACCCCAGAGTGGTCTATGACTGGACTTAACTGTCAGGGGTCTTTATCTTTTTTAATTAGGACGATACACTGGATCTGGAGAAAGCCTAGCCCCAGATCACCACAAGCTGTCCCACCCAGAGTGATCCAGCGCTGTCAAAAGGCAGGGCAAATGAGCCATGGTGGAGGAAGGAGGAGAAAGTGGCCACTTCTAAAGGGTCTACTTTGCTGGTGTGTTACCTATAGGACTGAACTCTCCTCTCACCAAGGTTCAATCCTGCTCTCTGCGGTATAATCAGGAGGAGGGTGGGGAGGAGATGCAGCATTTCTTTCTTCCTCCCCCCCACCCAACCGCCTTGGTAATATGTCACCCTGTTGTGAGGCCAACATTTGATGCCCTCCCGCCAGCCCTCATGGCGCTGGCTTAAGATGAGCTTTGGGAAGGAGGCACAAGGCTCTGGCAGGGTCCCAGAACCCTCCTACCTCCTTCCCAAAGCGAGCACTTAATAATAATAATAATAATACCTTTATTGTCATTGTACAACCATTGTACAAGCCTCCCCCCACAAACACTCAATCTCTTATTGAACAACACACCACCTCGCAAGTCAATTTCCCTATGTTATTTTCCGTTCAACAGTCTAACAGCCCACAGATAGAAGCTATTTTTTAGCCTGTTGGTACGGCTGATTATACTTCTATATGTCCTGTCCAAGGGTAGAAGATTAAAGAGGTGGTGGCCGGGGCGTGAGTCATCCCTGAGAATTTTTCTCGCTCTCCTAAGGCAACGATCCCTTGCAATGTCATCTAGCGGACTCAAGGGACAGCCCATGATATCATGTGCTGTATTCACCACCCTCTGTAGAGACTTTCTGTCCATGGCTGTCAGGCCAGTATACCACACTGTGATACAATATGAAACGACACTTTCTATTATGGACCGGTAAAAGGAGTTCATCAGTTGTTGTTTAACATTATTCTTTCGCAAGACCCTGAGGAAATGGAGTCTCTGTTGGACCTTTCTGACCACCTGAGTTATGTTGATTTTCCAAGTGAGGTCCTCACTAAGGTAAACTCCCGGGAATTTAAAGGAGGAGACTCTCCACACAGCCCCCCCCCCCCGATATACAACGGAGCAGGTTCCCCTCTCTTCCTCCGTAAGTCCAACACCATCTCCTTTGTCTTACTAATATTTAGGTGCATGTTATTCTCTAAGCACCATGTAGATACTTGCTTACCTTTGATACTTTGAGAAGGCACCCTCATTGTCTGTGCACCCAGTGTGGCTACTCCGCTTGCGCTGCCCTAAATCTACCTCTGCAACCACATGTTTAATAGGGTTGATTGTTTATTCTTGTATAAATAAATGAAAACATTTTTTTAATTTTTTGTTTAACAAAATATTTATTTGGTTTTTCAACTTAAAATTTTACAGAGATATATCAAGCATAAATCCTAAAAACAAGATGGACTTCCACCCTCCCCTTTGTGGGTCCTATTATTAATCAATTCCTCCCGCATCTTTTATGATAATCCAAACCTTTACCTCTTCCATTATGTCCAGAATTCAACCTTAGACTACAAGTGATATTCCAACCTTACTAATGATTTTAACTGATTACAATGGTCTTTAAGATATGTTATCAATTTTCCCCATTCCTTTTTAAAATTTTGGTCTTCCTGATTTCTGATTCTTCCGGTCATTTTAGCCATTTCAGTATAATCCATTAGCTTCATCTGCCATTCTTCTATGGTAGGAACTTTATCTTCTTTCCATCTCTGGGCCAGTGAAATTCACGCAGCCGTGAAAACAAAAAAAAAAATCGGTGATCAGGGAGGGAACCCCTAATTTTAAAATAGGGCTGGTCCATGTGTAATAGCGTGTGTCAATCTGAATTTTTGGTGTGGTTCATTTCTGTAGATCATGGCACCAGAAGAGCTAGTATAAAATATACCCCTCAATTAATTTTCTTGACCCTGGTGCTAGTTCTTATCTCAGACATGTCCTGGAAGCCACAACTAAAACTTCCTTAATACTTTATGTAAAGATTAGGACAGCAATCTGGTGTTGTCAGCAAAATTTAATAAACTTCTCCTATAAGAAGGATGGGTTCTGCATAAATGCTAGAAAGAGAAACTTAGAATTTGGGAAACAAGCAAGATCATTTCTTTGGGTCAGTTCTCACTAGGACCATGTCCTTTCAAGCAAAGTAAACTAAATAAGCACTAGGCAGGATCTTAATAGGAAATAATAAAAAAAGAAACAAAATAATATAGATGTTATGACAAATCACCCATCTGAAAGTTTTGCCAAAGGCAAGAGTTCTTTTGGATTCAGCAGCAATAAGGACACCAGTGGAGAGAAGTTCAGCGCTTTTATTAAGTAGCAGGTGTAATACAAAATGAAAAGCAGTGAAACAGTCTTAAAGCGGAATAACGTAACACAAGAAAGATAAGATACTACCCCCATTCAGTGATTGGGAGTTCCAGGGAATAACAACAGAGCGACTCCAACTGGGAAGTACATGGCACCTGACTGGTCAGGGCCTCCACTGAGGTTTAGACCCCATCTGGAAGATTTACATACTTTATTTTTTATATATAATTTTTATTAAATTTTCTGTTTTACAATTTAGAAGACTCATATAAACATCCTTAAGATATCAGTGACTTCCCTTCTTCTCTTTCCATGGTTCATTCTGCATTTCATAAATCTCTTCGTATTTTATATAAACTAAACCATTTGGTATTCCATTGTTACATCCATCAAAACTTATTTACACTGTTGAATTTATCTCTTTATTTTTATTTTTTAAAAATATTTTCTTTAAATATTAATACGGGACATTACAAAAGAATAAAGAAATACAAAAAAACCCCGCTATAAAACCACTTGGGGTCTCCCTGAAATGGAGAAAAACCCCAGAGGCGCTCCTCCCAGCCCCGCTCTCACCTGCCAGCCCAGCCAACCTCCACCAGCAGCCTGAGTTTTTTTGTATTTGTTTTAAAAACACACACACACACGTTGGGGGGGGGGGCAGGCATCGTCTTAACCATTCAAATTGGTTGGTAAGTTCAACACTGCGTTAACAGTTTTAATCTCCTCGGAGAGAAAAATTGCACATTAAAAGGACCCAAAGTGTGAGGTTCTGTACAGCTATACAGGAAGCAGCAGCAGCCGCTGCGCTGCGTCCAGACTCTCCGCCCGACCACAGGGCAAGTCGAGGGTCAGCTCAGGAAAAAAGCCAGGCTGAAGCAGGCGGTCACTCTGCTCGCTGCCACCCCTACCCCCCGGGGCACTGCTGTGGGCAGCCCAGGCAGGCGCCCCCGTTTCAAGTCAGAGAAAGCGGCTTCCGGACAGGTGAAACGGAAGTCAGGGATCCCAAGGTTTTGGCACCACGTTTTGTCAGGGAGGGGTTTTAATGGGGGTGGGGTGGGCAGGAGAAAGGGTGCTTTTGCAAAACAGCATCAAAACCCTTTGGAAGTCAAGCCCACTTCACTTACCTGGCAGGGGAGACACCTTGATCACTGTTGAATTTATCTCAATGCTGCCAACGTTTTCCAGTGTACACAATTTCCCCCCATATATTCCAATCTTCCAACATTTCCCAATCTTCTCTAAATGTATGTTCTTCCTGTTCTCTTATCATATACAGTGGTACCTCTGGTCTGAACAGGATCCGTTCCGGAGGCCTGTTCACAACATGAAAAGCCCACAACCTGAAGCACTGTATCTCTGCCGGTGTGTGGTGTGATTTGGTGCTTGTGTGCATGCGCGAAGCACGATTTAGCACTTCTGCGCATGCACAAATGGTGAAACCCATAAGTAACCCTTTCTGGTACTTTCGGGTCACCATGGGACGCAACCTGAAAAAACATGAAGCAAACGTAACATGAGGTATGACTGTATGTTGAGTCTGCAAGCTGTGCATAGTCCATCAGCTTAAGTTGCCATTCTTCTTTGGTTGGGACCTCGCTCATTTTCCATTTGGGGGCTAACAAAACATGGACTGCAGTAGTGGCATACATAAATAACCTTTTTTGACACCTGGGAATTTCCGTCTGAATTATTCCCAATGAAAAGGACTCTAGTTTTGTTTTTTGTTTTTTAAGTACTTTTGGAAGATTTACATACTTTAGACCATGGCAAACTAAGGCCTGGGATCCACCCCAATTGCCTTCTCAATTCAGCCCATGGACAGTCCGTGAATCAGCATGTTTTTACATGAATAGAATGTGTCCTTTTATTTAAAATGCATCTTTACTGTCAAGGGTTTTTGCAAAATGTTATGTCTATCTTTTCCCAGTTGTTGCTGTTCTCCATCATGCCTTGGGTGGAGCTGATATCCCATTGTTGTTTCAGAAATTTCTCCATTGCTCCATCCGATGCTTCAATGTTTTGCAACTTTAACAACAGAAAATAATTTCTTCTATCTTTCCTGAATCTTTCAACATTCAACTTCATTGCATACACAACCATAGAATTTCAGAGTTGGAAGGGACCCTGAGTGTTAAGTTGTGGGTGAACATATCAGACGACGCAACGATTTCTTCAAAGCAGCTCTTTATTTGTAAGCTGGAACAGAACTGAACAGCAAACAGCTCAGCCGGCCTGCTTTTATAGGCAGCTGGCTGTCAACATTGTAGCAACAACAACCCAGAGTTTCCCGCCTAAAGTAACTGAAATGGACCTGAGTGAAAACTACATACACAATACTCCTGGTAGCCAGGGTGAGAATTTCAATACATAACACTGAGGATGACCTAGTCCACCCTCTTGCAATTCAGGAATAGGTAGCCATCCCATATGGGGATCGAACCTGCAGCCTTGGCGTTATCAGCACCACGCTCTAACCAACTGAGCTATCCAGGCATGTGCACAAGTTCAAGTGTTATGTGAGTGGGAGAAAAGCTTTTCCTTTCCCACTTTTCTCCATGTCACGTGCAATTTTGTAAACTTACATCAGATCCCGTCTTACACATCTTTTCTCAAAACCGCTTCATCATTCTGGTTCCTCTTTTCCACTCTGCATGATCTTTCCTGAGGTGACATGACCAGAAGTGTACCACAGTCCGTGCCGGATTTACATGTAAGCTAAACAAGCTATAGCTTAGGGCCCCACTCTCTTGGGGGCCTCCCAAAAAATTTAAAGGAGAAACAACAACTGGATGCACATTTCCAAAATATAAGATAAAAAACCCAAATAAAATAAAACCTACATAGAGCAACAGTGTTTTGTGTTGTGTAGGCTCCTATGATGTAAGTAATGGGCCCCGCCTGCTAGCCTGCTCCCTGATATCACTGGTTTGCTCGTTTCTATATATAGGGTGCCTACATTCTGCATGTGCAAATAGCTTTAGATACCTATTAGGTCCATAAATATAGCATATATTCAACACAAAAAACAGAGACAATTTGTTGTTGACAAAGGACAGCTGGACATATAAAGGCCCCCATTACCTTCAATAACTTAGAGTCTCATAGGAGCCTACACAACGCAAAACACTTGCTGTATGTAGGTTTTAATTTATTTGTTTTTTATCTCATATTTTGGAAATGTGCATCCAGTTTTGTTTTCCTTTAAAAAAAATAATTGGGGGCCTCCCAAGAGAGTGGGGCCCTAAGCTATAGCTTGTTTAGCTTATACGTAAATCCGGCACTGGAATGACCTCATGTGGGCTGGTCACATAATAGTCCAATGCTATATTTACAAGCTGAGTGCATGAAGTCTGGTAAAAACTATTCCAGTACGTGGCTGCGTATGGAACTGCAAAGCTAATCTACATTTGTAATTAAGAGGCATGAGCCCCCAAAGCTGCCGCTCATTCGGTTTAATCTTGGGTGCATGTGACCTCGTAGGTGTGCCTTGGGGCTTCTCTCTGCATTGGCATGATGTCATTCCTTGAGGCAGCAGAATTCAAGCATGGCCACATATGCATGTGATCGCATTGCCTTTCCCACAGGGAAAAAACATGCATCCTCCTTATCACTTCTTTGGAACCTCTTGCATCAGTGGAACCTTCCTCTTGTTCGGATCCCAAAAAGCGTCAGAAAGAAGAAACAGCATATCAACACCCTAAAGAACAATACAATGGAGAGATTAAGACTATAAGAATAGCCAGGTGTGGATCATCAGTTTATATTTGTATGCCCCATTCCCTCATACTTGTGTCCAAAGTGGCTCACAAGATAGTCAATGAACTGTGACAACAATCCAAGCACAAATTAAGAACATAGGTAAAGGTAAAGGTACCCCTGACCATTAGGTCCAGTCTCAGACAACTCTGGGGTTGCAGCGCTCATCTCGTTCTATAGGCCGAGGGAGCCAGCATTTGTCCACAGACAGCTGTGGACATGTGGCCAGCATGACTAAGCTGCTTCTGGCGAAACCAGAGCAGTGCACGGAAACACCGTTTACCTTCCCGCCAGAGTTGTACCTATTTATCTACTTGCACTTGATGTGCTTTCGAACTGCTAGGTGGGCAGGAGCTGGGACAGAGCAACGGGAGCTCAGCCTGTGGTGGGGGTTCAAACCGCCGACCTTCTGATCGGCAAGCCACAGCGCCACCCACATCCCCTAATTAAGAACATAGTCTCTAGTTAACTGAACATACAATTGCAGCCTTTGTCATTTTAGCTCAATAGGTGATGTGCTCCAATATTTCACTAATATGCAGCTGATTTATACTTTTTTTCCAGCTTGGAAAACAATGCTTTGAGGACTGAGGAGGAGGGTGGGTAAATTCTCACTGCTATTGTGCTACAGGATAGGTACGGATGGTGGCACCCTTCTTTCCCTTTTAGTACTCGGGAAGTAAGGTAAAAGGGGAAGGGAAAGGACCCCTGGATGGTTAAGTCCAGTCAAAGGCGACTACGGGGTTGCGGCGCTCTTCTTGCTTTCAGGCCGAGGGAGCCGGCATTTGTCCAGACAGCTTTCTGGGTCATGTGACCAGCATAACTAAGCCACTTCTGGTGCAACAGAACACCGTGATGGAAACCAGAGCGCAAGGAAATGCCATTTACCTTCCCACCGCAGAGGTACCTATTTTTCTACTTGCACTGGCATGCTTTCGAACTGCTAGGTTGGCAGGAGCTGGGACAGAGCAATGGGAGCATTCAAACCACCGACCTTCGGATCTGCAAGCCCAAGAGGCTCAGTGGTTTAGACCACCACCCACCACCCGCCACCCGTGTCACCTACTTGGGAAGTAGAATCTATACAACATGTCTTCCTGTTCTGTAATTTCTTTGCTGGAGATGAACAGCATACCATTGACCCTTTGCTGACCAAACTCGTAGGGAGGTCAGTTCCATTTTATGTTAAATACCTAATGGAAGATTCAGACCCAGAGAAGTCACTGGCAGTAGCTAAATTTCTACAAGTAGCAATGAACGACCATGTTCAGGGACTAATTCGAAATTACTGTAGTTTTATGTGATGCCTCTTATGTTGCATTTTGAATTCTGTTTTGCTCTGAGATTCTTGTGTACAGTACACTTTTTTATTTCTGACCTATTGATTGTAATGCATTGATTGATTGATTGTTGCTGTTGTCATTTCCTCAATATCTGTCTTGTTTTTCAGTCAAACTGACTGACAAGGCAAGTATCAAAGCCAGAAGAAGAACCACTTACTTCATCAGAAAAAGGGCTAACAGGAAGAGAAGAGTATCGTTCAATTGTCCAGACTCTACAGTCAGGCCCTCATTATGGGCTCCTGTGAGGATAAAGAAAGGTTGAAAAGAAGATCAGAGAAGCACAATAGTGTTTAGAGAACCCCAGGACTCCAGTATAGACCATCACCATCATGAGAGCATCTGGGAATCTGGATCTTGGTGATTGTGGTTTGTACAAACTACAGTTCCTCATATTCTGAACAGGAAACTGTGGTTTTGTTATAAGCCCCAAACAAAAGGTTTGAGCTTCCTTCTCTCCCATACAAAGAAGCCTGGGCAGTGCAGAAGCCCAAAGCTCAGACTCTCATTCTCATCACAACAAATAGAAAAGCCAAGTTTGTGCTCTGGTTCCAAAGAGCCAGAGAAGCACTCTAGCAAGTATCGTATACTTGCAGGAACTCTTCTCTCACTATGCGCAAGCCTGTGCTTTAAGATCTACAGAGGAGACCCTCTGATCCACTGATGAGCATAGCTCATGGGGCTGTAATGTGCAGAGGACCTTTTCAGTTGTGTTGCCCCATCCATGGAACTGTCTCCCCCTAAGGGTACAGTTGGCTCCCTCCTTGTTGAGTTTCAGGCATAGCATGAAAACACAACTCTTTTAAGCCAGAGTGGTGCTGTTTGGTTTTCTATTAGGATTCCTGCCCTAGTTTTCTTTAATGGTTTGGATTCTTAATGGCAGGACTATTTACTTGATTGTCAGTATATGTTTTACTGCTTTATTGTGTATTTTGTTAATTTAACAGGAGAGAGGTAGAAACTGCCCTTGGGATTTTTATTTTTATTTTTATGAAGACTGGTCAAAACAGAATAAACACATAAACAAAATAAACAAATGAATCCCTGCAGAGAAGCAGTATCTTTCGTTTTATCTCCAATTCACTTTCCTGGTTTAACTTCTTTTTAAAAAGCAATATTCCAGCTGGCTTAAACTAGCCACGTAATTTGCAATTCAAATGCAGAAGCTAATGTGGGTCCCAGAAAAATGCCTTGATCCCGAGGTAAACTGGGTTACCTTTAGTAGCCTGAGTAAATAGACTCCTTGAAATTGTGCTTTTGCTGAAGGTACAGTTGCAAGTGAAACTGGTGAAACTGTCATGCTCTCTTGTTACTTTTCCTATTGCCAGGAGATGTAATATTGCTAATGCAATCTTGCTATAGTTATAGTATTGAAATTTTGTGGTTTTTAAATATGCTGTTATATTTGCTATTATGTTGCCGTTTTACTATGAAATTGCTCTTGTAACGCTTGATTTTGAGATGTACAGTGGTCCCTTGGCTCCTGAAGGGCTTGGCTCCCAAATCTGGAAGTAAGTGTTCCGGTTTTTTTGGAAGCCGAACATCTGTTTCGACTGTCAGCATTGTTTCTGGGGCCACTCAGAAGCCACGCCTTGGTTTGCTAACATTTTGGAAGTCAAATGGACTTCCAGAATGGATTGAGTTTGGGAACCAAGATACCACTGTATTCCTGTTTCCGTTGTTACAAGCTGCTTTGATCATGATTTCTTTTGTGGAAAAGAGGGAAACAAATAAAATAATGAAGGAAGGAATGAACAACGATCAGATGATCAAATGTGGCCTGTATGTGTTCATTAAAAGGTTCTTACATCAGTTAGACAAGCTATTTTACTTTCTTGGGCTCCATGATCACTGCAGATGGTGACAGCAGCCACGAAATTAAAAGACACCTGCTTCTTGGGAGAAAAGCAATGACAAACCTAGACAGCATCTTAAAAAGCAGAGACTTCACCTTGCCGACAAAGGTCCATATAGTAAAAGCTATGCTTTTCCCAGTAGTGATGTATGGAAGTGAGAGCTGGACCATAAAGAAGGCTGATCGCCGAAGAATTGATGCTTTTGAATTATGGTGCTGGAGGAGACTCTTGAGAGTCCCATGGACTGCAAGAAGATCAAACCTCTCCATTCTTAAGGAAATCAGCCCTGAGTGGTCGCTGGAAGGACAGATCGTGAAGCTGAGGCTCCAATACTTTGGCCACCTCATGAGAAGACTCGACTCCCTGGAAAAGACCCTGATGTTGGGAAAGATGGAGGGCACAAGGAGAAGGGGAAGACAGAGGATGAGATGGTTGGACAGTGTTCTCGAAGCTACCAGCATGAGTTTGACCAAACTGCGGGAGGCAGTGGAAGACAGGAAGGCCTAGTGTGCTCTGGTCCATGGGGTCACGAAGAGTCGGACATAACTAAACGACTAAACAACAACAACACCACCAACAAATAGTCATTTGAATCCCCACTGTGCTTAAGCAGTCCTTAAAATTCCTAGGGTTGTATCCAAGACCAGCCCTACCTAGAGTGGAGGCATTAAAATTAATGGACCTGATCAGCTTAGGTCTATCCAATGGGACTTCTCTGAGTAGAACTTAGTTGGATGCAACCTCTAAAGTCTGGAGTCCACTTTATTACCTGTTGTAGTGGAGTTTAGCAGAAACTGCAGAGTGTGGTTTCCAAAAGGGCTTATCCCAAGACAGATGATTTTAAGGTCTCCATCTAGGGTTCCTGTCCAGTTTAAGAAGCTGGTGGCCTCCTTCCCTCGGACCCAGGAAGAGACCTGCAGGTTCCCATTAGTATCATTCCCACTGAGGACCTCCCCACCCAAATGCCACTGGAGCTGGCCTGGAGGGCTGGGGTGCAGGGAGCAGGTACAGAGGAAGCCATTGTGTTCGTGCCAACATGTGGCATTTGTCCAGGTGTTGCTGAATCCAAGGACATCTGGAAAGGAGGGGGCGGAGTAAGGGAGAATTAATTATATACAGGGAGGGAATCTCTGCCTGTGATGGCACAACAGAGCAGTAGAGGGCGCACTGCAGATGACAACAAGCAATGCTGAAAATGTTATCTAATACAGAGATTATAATATATAATAAAATAATAATAATTTTTTATTTATACCCTGCCCTTCCCAGTTCAAAAACCGGGCTCAGGATGGCTAACAACAAATTTAAAACACTTAATTGTAAACGCAGCATAAAATACAGTATAAAAACATGAATAACAATAAAATTCAAAGTTCAGAAATCAATTTAGGGGAAATCCATCTAATAAGCATTAGATAATCCCCAGGGCTAGCTGGCTGAATTAGTCCTACTTGGGCCAGTGAGGAGGCCAGGGGAGAATTAGTTGTGGGGTCTCAGAGCGGATAATCTTCATAAAAGGGAAGGGCTAGGGAAGAGAAGGGAAATAAAACACCAGGCTGAATTCAAATTAAAGGCCAGGCAGAATAGCTCTGTCTTACAGGCCCGACATAAGGAGGTTAAATCCTGAAGGGCCCTAGTCTCATGGGACAAAGCATTCCACCAGGTTGGAGCCATCACTGAGAAGGCCCTGGCCCTGGTGGAGAATAATCTGACTTCCTTAGGGCCCGGGACCTCTAAACTATGGTTATTCGTGGACCCGAAGGTCCTCTGTGGAGCATACCAGGAGAGGCGGTCCTGTAAATAAGATGCTGCTGGGATTATTTTAAGGAGATGATGCCTTGAAGAGTCTGTTGGAAGAAGGGCTGGGGAGGGGATTGGTTTCGTTGGTATTTTAACGAGAAGCTACCTAATTCACACTTTCTGAACCAACCCACAAACCGAAACAGAGCTCCCCTTCAAAATTCACTCTTCTCCAATCCTCGAGATGAAGCTTTCCAGCCAACTAGTGTATAGAAAAATTGATATATTACAGAAAAGTAATACAGATATATTTTTTTAAAAACCCACTGTACTAGTCAATATTACGCACAAAAATATGTTTATTAGGAGAAATTAACACTAGGGTGCTGATTAATTTTTATGAGGATTTTCTTTTTTTGTTACAGAGAGTTTACTGTGGTGAACTTCTCAGGGACCTCTGTAGAATCACCAAACTCCCTTCCTCCCCCAACCCCCAACCCCCAACTTCATAGTGTTTGAATAGGATGTGAAACAGCAGAGTGTTCTTATGTGGGAAGAAAGAAATGAATCCCTGTGACTGACGTGTGTTGGGCAAATAACGAAAGAATTGGCTGGGTGCCTTGATTCGAAACATGGGACTTTGCACACTCCAGAGGGAGAGAGCCCCCCAAGAGCAGAGTTTAAACACACAAAAGTCAAGCAGCAGTATAGTGTTAGGAATATAGGTTGTTAGACCCTTTTGTCCTGTTTAGTCCATGAAATATACTCGGAGTCGAGTGTGGATTTCATGCTCTTTATTCAGCTCATATTAGTGAGGAATGGAAGTTCCCCCGAAATGTCTGTTTTATATACATTATTTACACAATGGGCCCCACGTGCTTGGCTAATTCTGGGATTCTCCTGTAGGCCAATCAGGTTGCAGATTCACTTCCACCTGGAGTTGGATTGGGTGGCTCCTGCGGACCAATCAGACTGCTGCATTCTGGATCCTATTGTTCTAGGACCAGTCAGACTGCTGCATTCTGAATCCTATTGTTCTAGGACCAATCAGACTGCTGCATTTTGGATCCCATTCAACTCAGTACATAACAGTCCACTTGCAAATAGCAAGTGTTTTTGCCTGCAATGCAGGATGCCTGATTTTGCAGGTGAAAGCTTTGCTCATGTCAGCTAAGCAGAATGTTATGATGATCTGCAAGTCCAGCTTCCATGCTGTGCTGATGACTCCATGGAGAGCTGTTCTATGTTTTGGGCTCAGTTGACCAGGAGGTTTTGGATGGGATTTCCAAGCAGCTCCCTCCTCTTTCCAGCGATTCCAGGTTCCCCACTTTATTGTCCCTTATGAAAATAATTGCCTCCCAGAACAAATATGTGGTTCCTCTTTCTCTTGACTTACTCTGGGAGCTTCCTCGAGACCCACATTTTCTCTGAAGTCCTTGGCCCATCCCCTAGTCCTCACATCTTACTCTTCCTGTAACTGAAATAATGCATATTCTTTCTTCCCCTGTTGATACCTGGACTCCATTATGCTGTCCTTCTTCTTCCATGGAGTTACAGATTGCAAGCACTTAGGGGCAGAGACCTGTCCCCTTCTACTCTATGGAGAGCTCTGCATAATCATGGCATAATAATGATAATTCCAGCCCTACAATTCTATGAACCAAAATACAGTGGTACCTCGGGTTACATACACTTCAGGTTACATACGCTTCAGGTTAAAGACTCCGCTAACCCAGAAATATTATCTTGGGTTAAGAACTTTGCTTCAGGATGAGAACAGAAATTGTGCAGCGGCAGAGCAGCGGCAGCAGGAGGCCCCATTAGCTAAAGTGGTGCTTCAGGTTAAGAACAGTTTCAGGTTAAGAACAGACCTCCAGAACGAATTAAGTTCTTAACCTGAGTTACCACTGTAAATCAAGTAAGCATCTTATGCAAACAAACCAATTTGCATTTTTCTCTCTCCTTTCTGGATCCAGGGAGTGGCGAGGCTGTACCTGACATAGTTATATACAAGAAGACTTTTCTCTAACCACAAAGCATCAAATAAAAACAAACTAGTCAAGGAACCAAGGGCATTGTGAGAAACTTATGGGATGCAGGCCACAGGTATATGACACAAACCTAAATAAAAACTGCATGTGCAAATTCCCAGCTGCCTCTGGGAAATCAAGATGGTGCCTTGCTGGACTTGCATCAGCATCATGTTTTGCACTGCATCTAACCAACCAATAAGCAAAATAATTTGAATTATTAAGGGAGCAAGAGGTACCAGGTCCACTGCAAAAGGCTTAGGGCTTGAGCACCCTACACCATCCCCCGAACAACAAGGAGCAGTAAGCAGAGGAGGAATGGAAAACCCACCTACCTGTCACAAGAAGCTGAAATGAAGCATAGCTATAGAGGATGTGTCCTTTCTCAATTCTAAAGAAGTATTGCCCCTCATCTTCTAACTGGACATCACTGATGCTGAAGGAGCAGTCACCTTGCTCTGGGTTCCCTTCTAACTGGAAACGGTTCATGATGGAGGGGTCGATTCTCCGGCTCTCATCGTTGGTGGCCACAAGATCACCTTTGACATAGCGTTTGGAAGAGGGAAGATAGTGTCTTGTCTCCGCATTCTTAAACCAGTAACCAAATAGCTTCTCTGAACTGTTCTGGTGCTGATTGTTGTAGGTGAACTGGCAGGGAGGGTGAACATAGAGGCCTCTCTGCACATAGACAGAGGCAGGCATTGTCAATGTAAAGCTAGGGCTTAGCTGACTCACCATACCTGCCAGAGGAAGTAAAAGGTGGAGAAATTAACGGGTTAAAATTATCTGATATTTCGAGTTTGCCATCCACCCCCATTCTGTACATGAGGGTACAGTCCTATAGTCCTTGGGGAGGCATCTGAGGGGGTCATGGGATGCATCAGAGCTCCATCTGCCAGGTCAGAGAGAGAGCCGATATTGGCAAGGGGAACCTGATGTCAGACACAGACACACACACACACACACACACACACACACACACACACCGTTCTCAGTTGTCCTAGTAATCTCCATAGCTCCTTATTGGCCCTGTGAACATCAATAGAGCCAATAAAGGGACAGGGAATGTAGGGGCAGCAGTTTTGGAGCATGACAAGGATGAACTGATGGGAAGCCTCTGAAGGATATATAGAGGGCCCAAAACAGGCACTTACTGTCTTGAAAGACCTACATTGGCTCCCAGTACGTTTCCAAGCACAATTCAAAGTGTTGGTGCTGACCTTTGAAGCCCTAAACAGCCTCGGACCCGTATACCTGAAGGAACATTTCCACCCCCATCATTCAGCCCAGACACTGAGGTCCAGCTCCAAGGGCCTTCTGGTGGTTCCCTCACTGTGAGAAGTGAGGTTACAGGGAACCAGGCAGAGAGCCTTCTCGGTAGTGGCACCTGCCTTGTGGAACGCTCTCCCATCAGATGTCAAGGAAATAAACAACTATCTGATGTTTAGAATTATTTCTGTAGCCTAGTCTACACAGGAATGGGCACAGCTGACACACCAGCTTGTTTTTATTATTATATATTTATTGATACTCCACTTTTTCCCCTGACAGGGACTCAAGGTGGCTTACAGATAAAATATGAACAGTTGGAAGTACAGGGGGAAATCCCAATAATTAAACAACAATTAAACATTAATAATTTTTTTTAAAAAAACACTGTCTGTCTGTCTGTCTGTCTGTCTGTCTCTCTATATATATACAAACAAAATATATACGTACAAAATAAAAATAGCACAGCACCAGTCCTTTCATTTAAAACAGTCAGTTCCCAAAGTCTGTTCCTCACCGGCTAGTGGAAGGACGAGGAGGAGGGAGCCAGTCTATTTTCTCTAGGGAGGGAGTTCCAAAGTCTGGGGGCAGCCACCAAGAAGGCCCTTTCCTGCGTCCCTACCAAGCATCTCTACTAAGCTGGGCAAAGGCATTCCTGACCACCATCACCTCCTGGGAATCTAGATGCAAGGCTGAATCAAGGAGCACCCACCCCTCAAATCCAGCAAACCCGGTTCTTCAATCAGAGTACCATCCTACCCCTGTTCCAGAGCCCATCTCCTTTCTGACCAAGAACACACCCATCTTGTCATGCTTACCTTTGCAGAGCAGGGAGAGGATCAGGATTGTCGCTGTCATTATAGAGGAGACCAAACTTCCAGTCTTCCTGGAAACGTTTGGAAGCTTCAAGCTCTTTTCCCCTTGCATCCCTTTCCAGCTGTGATGCCCTTGGACAGGTGACCTGCCAAGGAGATAGGCGAGAGACCCACCTTGAGCGTTTTCTTTTGTGAAGGGGAGGTCAGAAAGCCTACTGTGCTCAGTGGTCCTGTCTTGCAGCTCAAACAGCAACCCTTGGAAACCTCACTCAGTTGCGTCTCCCATTAGGGTGAGGTGCAAAGAGGGGAAGAGACCAGCTGAGCTGTCACAGTTCAGTTCCTCTTATTGGGTTCCAAAAGCAACAAATGGCCGCAGAAGAAGGGATCTGAGAATAGGCTGCTTGACACCTGTGAATCAAGAGCAGGGTGTATCTAGGGGTTGGCCCCTCGAGGGTGCAAAAATTGTGTCTCTCCACTCTGGCTCAAAGGGATTAGGAATCCACCCACCTGTCTGCTTGTCCCCCAGGCCTCTCCTCTGCTCTGGGTGGCCAGGCGAGGTGTGTAGCCTTCTCTGGGTGCCTCAGTGGAGGAATCTGGAGGAAAGTCAGAGAGAGTGGGCAAGAGTTGCAGAAGGAGAAAAAAGAAAGGGGAAGAGGAAAGAGGCAGAAGAGAAAGCAGCAAGTGGCTGCAGAAGCCAGGGCAGAGGGTTGCTGCTTAAGGCACAGGTGTAGAGAAATAGAGGAAGGAAAACTCACTAAAACAAACACTAAAACACTAGGGTTGCCATATTTCAAAAAGTAAAAACCAGGATGCCCCGAAAGTTGTTGAGCTTTTGATTGACTTGCCTAAGATCCAGGGCAAAGCACCACCTTTTGGAAATTCCACCCAGACGTCAATCCCAGTACAGTGGTACTTCAGGTTAAGAACTTAATTCGTTCTGGAGGTCCGTTCTTAACCTGAAACTGTTCTTAACCTAAGGTACCACTTTAGCTAATGGGGCCTCCCACTGCCGCTGCACCGCCACCGCACAATTTCTGTTCTCATCCTGAAGCAAAGTTCTTAACCCGAGGTACTATTTCTGGGTTAGTGGAGTCTGTAACCTGAAATGTCTGTAATCTGAAGTGTCTGTAACCCAAGGTACTGTTACCATAAAGCACCAATGCTGCAGCAAGCAAAGGCTCTAGCAGCTCAGCCAGCTGCTTGTGGCTGGAAAGCCAGACAGGATGTTTGTGACTGTTGCCATGGGAACAAAGGGGCAGTCCATTCTGTACTGAGCACCGGATGTTAGCTCAGTGTGTGTGTGTCATATGACCCGTACTGGATGTACTTGGGAGGAGTTTTCTTCTTGCTGTTGTTGAGTGCAGACATGATTCTCTGTACTGATGTAAGAGGCAGAAATAAATGATGTAAATAGTTTTCTGTCTGCTTCTTTCCCCTCCCTGGGGACACCAAAGGGGAGAGAGGAAGAACGGTGTGTTCCTCTCATACGTTTGAGGAGAATCGCCGGACCTCGCCTGCTTATCAGCAGAGGTTGGGAGACGCAGGGAGGTCGACAGGAATATCTGCCGGTGCCTACGCTTGTGGCACATTCCTCTGACCCAGGCAGAATTCCAACAGTGGTAGCAGAGGATGGTTGCGATTCATCGGACATCTGCATGAGAGGCTGGTGGATTGTCCTCCTCTGCTCCAAGGAGGAAGAGAAAAGCGTCTGAAAGATGCCAGAGGCTCCACAGACAGCTGGTGGAAAGAAGAGGTGTTTTCCAGAGCAACAAAGTTCAAGGTATGCTGCATTTCGGGCTAAAAGTGTGAACGCAGGAAGATTAATTCCCTGGTTCACGGAGCTGCGTTTCAAAGAAAACAAAAGCTCCGGAGGAAGAGGCCTGCAGCTTGAAGGCTGAAGCCTGCATTCCACAAATTTTTGTGGTAGATAAGGAGTCCTATTGAAATGCATTGTTGCTAGGTAACGGAAGTGGAAATTTACTGGCTGCGCAGAAGGCTCTGAGTGTAAGCCTGGGAAAGCGAAACAAAACCAGAGAATGTTTTGGCTACAAGGTTTACGTGCTCTTGGAAGGGACTTTTCAATAGCAGCCTGAGTTTAGCTGCCAGGTGCAAAGAGCGTAAACAATTTGCAGTTTGCCTGCGTGAGAAAGAAAGGAAAAAACGACTGTTGGATTTTACAGTTTGTTTGACATTGTGAGCTGGAGGCTTGGCTTCAAGATGGATGCCAAGAAAGGGGGAGCTTTGCCTTGCCCTCCTCCCTTAACCGATGACAATTATTCATCTTGGTCTGTAAAGATGAAGGCCCTGCTGCAGAATCAGAGGCTTTTTGATGTAATTGAAAACCCCATCCCTGCAGCACCAACCAGAGGTTGGGAGTCACGGAATGTAAGGGCCAGGACTGCTATAATTCTGTGTGTCTCAGATGATCAGTTGGTGCATGTTCAGCATTTAGAAAATGCGAAAGAGGTATGGGACACGCTGCGTACAACGCATCAGAGAGATGCTGGTTCTTCAGCGTTGCTGTATTTTGAGAAATTGACCAATCTGAGACTTGCGCCTGATGGAGATGTTCAAGCGCACCTGACAGAAATGAAGTTTCTGCGTCAACAGATGGTGGAACGCAATTTCCGTCTTCAGGAGGAAGTGTTTTGCTTCATGATGATAAACAGCCTTAGCCGCACCTACAAGGTTGTTGCCAGTCAGCTTGGTTCCCTACCGGCCGCGCAGCTGACCGCGGAGAGAGTTTGTGCTGTGGTCCTGAATGAACACGACAGACTTGCTGCACTGGAAGAAAAGGACAGGGGGAGGGAAGAACAGAGTTCTAGTTCCCCCACTGCTGATGCTACTGGAGAGCATGGTGTAGCATTGAGTGCTGTCCGATGCTACAATTGTGGACAGACTGGGCATCTACAGCGAAACTGTAAGAAGCCGCGCCAGTCAAGAGGAGCAAAGAGCAGCTCTACGAAGCCTCAGGCGTCAGGCAAAAGCCGTACCAAGTGCCAGGTGAAACCTGCAAAGGCTATGATGGCGAAAGGAACCACGCCAGATGTTGGGAGCGCATTCATAATCGACACGGGCTGTACAAAACATTTGTGCCCGCACAGAGGACTATTTTCGACGTTGAAGAAGCAAAGCTTCACTGTGAAACAGGCCAACGGTCAAGAGTTGGAAGCGACTGGAATTGGGACTGTGTATCTTGAGAGTCTGAACTTGACTATAAATAATGTTTACCTGGTTCCAGAACTGAGATTTAATCTGCTGAGCGTGTCGCAGATTGCAAAGAAAGGACTGAAACTGTCCTATGATGCTAAAAGCTGCAAGATCTACAAAGATGGAGAACTGTTTCTTACTGCCAAAGAGAAAGATGGACTGTATTTGTTGACTTTTGATCAAAGTGATTACATGAAATGTAATTCTTCTGATGTTTCTAACGAAATCTCTCTCGCAGGTGTGACCAGTGTGAGCACCAGGAAGGTGACCAAGACCAAGAAGGTCGACAGAGCATTTCAGCGGGTGTATGCTGATGTGATTGGTCCTCTAGAACCATCTAGAGGCGGTGCACGATTTTACCTTGTGTGTGTGGATTGTTTCACTAATTATTCTTGGGTTTATATGATGGAGAAACCGCAAGAAACTTTAGAAAAGTTTCAGGAATTTTGTAACAAGGTTAAAAGTATGCATGATGCTAACATTGATTGTCTTTTCACAGATGAGAAGCAAATTTTTCTGTTACAGAAGTTTCAGAAGTTCCTGGATGGAAAAGGGATAGACCACAAAGTGGCAGTTTCGCAAGAAGCGTGGAACAGGGGGGTCTGTGTAAAAGTGAACAAAGAATTGCAAAAGGGAATGAATGCGCAATTGCTGAGTTCACATTTGCCACATGAATATTGGGCCGAATCGCTAGCGTCCTATCTTCATGTGTGGCTGAGAAAAGTCTCAACAGAGTTGGGATGTTCTCCTTTTGAGAAGCTGTTCAATAGAAAACCTTCTGTTGCCTACTTTAAGGTTTTCGGGTCTCATGTGAGAACAGAAGCTCCAGGTGGTGTAAAGAATGCCAGAGGCATTTTCGTAGGTTATGAAAAGGGTCTCTACAGAGTAATTTTGTCTGAATCTGGTCAGGTGATTCTCACAAAGTTCCTAGAGAGTGCTCCAAAGCAAGAGCGGATAGTACAGACATTTCCCACAGGAAACGATGATGATGATGATGATGAGTTTGATCTTATTGAGTTCAGTAGTACTGATGATGACAGCGATAGCTCAGACAGCTCAGTTGTCACAGTCATTGAGAGGAAATCTCACATAATGACTAGACCCTCAGAAGAGGAGGATGAACCATTGATTAAGCTTAGTACTGGTTCTCCAGAGAGTTCAGAGGCTGAACCAGAAAGCAGAGAAGAGCAGCAACTTTTACGTAGGTCTGAGAGAGCAACGAAGGGTGTACCACCCAAGAGGTATTCAAAGGAGTTTGCTAACCTTGCATATGTTGCCATTGTAAACGACCAAGGACAGATTGAAGCTGTGTCTGAGTCAGAGACAAAGGCACAACAGAGAGTTGTTAACCGAGGTAATGCGAAGTCACACAACCAGAGAGGTACATTGGTTAAACCAGTGGCGGGTAGTTCCAAGGGTGGAACTGAAACAACAGGGGAATGTTATAAATATAACAACTGTTTGTTTTCTTCTCTGGATGACGCTTTGCTCGCAGCACACATTGATACTTTAGGGGGAGTATGTTACCATAAAGCACCAATGCTGCAGCAAGCAAAGGCTCTAGCAGCTCAGCCAGCTGCTTGTGGCTGGAAAGCCAGACAGGATGTTTGTGACTGTTGCCATGGGAACAAAGGGGCAGTCCATTCTGTACTGAGCACCGGATGTTAGCTCAGTGTGTGTGTGTCATATGACCCGTACTGGATGTACTTGGGAGGAGTTTTCTTCTTGCTGTTGTTGAGTGCAGACATGATTCTCTGTACTGATGTAAGAGGCAGAAATAAATGATGTAAATAGTTTTCTGTCTGCTTCTTTCCCCTCCCTGGGGACACCAAAGGGGAGAGAGGAAGAACGGTGTGTTCCTCTCATACGTTTGAGGAGAATCGCCGGACCTCGCCTGCTTATCAGCAGAGGTTGGGAGACGCAGGGAGGTCGACAGGAATATCTGCCGGTGCCTACGCTTGTGGCACATTCCTCTGACCCAGGCAGAATTCCAACAGGTACCACTGTAATGTTTGGACATATGGCAGCCCTAACAAACACCAGCCTCATAAAAACAGGCTGCCTGTAGTCAAAGGTCCATAAAATGCAGAAGCAAGGACTTTTATGTGGACTCCTTTGCACAAACCCAACTCATATTCCTCATTCCGAAGCTGGGCAATTTTTTGGTGTCAAATGAAAATACAGTGGTACCTCAGGTTAAGTATTTAATTTGTTCCGGTGGTCTGTTCTTTTTCTGGGTTAGCGGAGCCAGTGTGGTGTAGTGGTTAAGAGCGGTAGACTCCTAATCTGGGGAACCGGGTTCGCGTCTCCGCTCCTCCACATGCAGCTGCTGGGTGACCTTGGGCCAGTCATACTTCTTTGAAGTCTCTTAGCCCCACTCACCTCACAGAGTGTTTGTTGTGGGGGAGGAAGGGAAAGGAGAATGTTAGCCGCTTTGAGACTCCTTAAAGGGAGTGAAAGGCGGGATATCAAATCCAAACTCTTCTTCTTCTTCTTCTTCTGTAACCTGAAGCGTATGTAACCTGAAGCGTATGTAACCCGAGGTACCACTGTAATTCAAAAGAGTATTTTACAGGGATGGTAACTGGAAGTTGGGATAAAAGCACTTGAGGCAACGGAGCACAGGGAGGTGAGGTGGGATAGGATTCATCTCCTTTTACCCAAAACGATGGTAAGAATTAGACACTTTCCCTACTCACCTCTTGTTCTATATGTGAAGCTTGCCCGTTGCTATTAGAACTGCATGACCATGCCCTCTGGTGGCTAGATTTGTCTACAAGTTCCAGGCACCAACTACTTTCAGCCAATGAAATTTGTAGTTTCACCTTCTGGGTGAAATTTATGTCAGTCTCCTTCAAAAGCTTTGTAACGTGTAAGCTCATCATGTGATTCCTGAAGCTCTGATTGTATCTGATGAAGTAGACTCTGGTCCACAAGTAACATATTTGCTAGTCTTCACAGTTGTCACAATTTTCTTTGTCGCTTAGGCTGTTCTACCACAGACTGCAATACAATCACCACAGCAGATTTAGAGCTCTTACAATAGCCCTGCAGATGTGTGGAAGACTATGGTGCTATACCACAATATATTAAGAGGAGCTTAAGCATATCTGGCACCATGGTGCAAAGATCCCTCCTCCCCCCCCTTCCCGGAGTTTTTGATCTTTTTTTAGGGCTTGAGGAGGCGGGCAGCGGCTGAAGGGCGGCTCCTCCGGCGGAGAAGATGCAGAGGCTGGACACAGTGCCTCCCGGCTCAGCTGGCCGCTTCATGCCATGGCAGGCAGCACATCGAGCGAGCGGGCCTGTGCTGAGTGAGCAAGGGCGTGTGCGCAGCTCCGGCCGAGCGTTGGCTTGGTTTTTTCCCTTTTAGCCTTCTGGTGCCCCGCAGAATTCGGCGCCTGCAGGCTAAAAGGGGAAAAAACCCAAGCCGACGCTTGGCGGGAGCTGCGCACGCACCCTCGCTCACTCAGAGCACTCGTTGAGTGTTCCCCAGACTCTCGCCTGGCACCCTCCAGAACTTGGCGCCGTGGCGCCCCACACCACTAGCCTCTATGGGTAAGAAGGGCCTGAAAAGGAGAGGAGTTTCTGAGCAAAAAGGGACTCATAATGTACACAAAGGGACGCAGGTGGCACTGTGGGTTAAACCACAGAGCCTAGGACTTGCCGATCAGAAGGTCGGCGGTTCAAATCCCTGCGATGGGGTGAGCTCCCGTTGCTCGGTCCCTGCTCCTGCCTACCTAGCAGTTCGAAAGCACGTCAAAGTGCAAGTAGATAAATAGGTACCACACTGGCGGGAAAGTAAATGGCGTTTCCGTGCGCTGCTCTGGTTTGCCAGAAGTGGCTTAGTAATGCTGGCCACATGACCCGGAAGCTGTAGGCCGGCTCCCTTGGCCAGTAAAGCGAGATGAGCGCTGCAACCCCAGAGTCGGCCACGACTGGACCTAGTGCTCAGGGGTCCCTTTTCCTGTTTAATGTACATGAAGGATACCTCAAATTCCAGCCTTTACTCTGGCTCTGATGTCTCTCTCTCTCTGTCTCTCTCTCTCTCTCTCTCTCTCTCTCTCTCTCACACACACACACACACACACACACACAATGTTTATTCGAGAAGAAATTCCTCTCTCCTGCTCCTGGAAATCAAGTTCATTTCCCTGGCCTTTAGAAACACCGGAGCATCAATTCCTTCGGGGGATGATATTTGGAGAGAGAGAAAATGCTTGAGGAGTCACATGGGAGCATTAAGCTCCCCACACACAGATCTACCTTTTTTTTAAAAAAAAAAACTTTAATCGTTTTTTCGATACAAACATCAACTACAAAAGACACATACAACAATAACCATAATAGCAATAATAACCCAATTTGACAATTCAGATTTGAATACACTGATATACCTACGACTACAACTTTTTTAACAATATTTTCCCATCTCTCTCTTTCCTCCCTCTACTTCCCACCACTATCCGCCTTATCGCTTTAATATTCGTTCCAGATTTTTTCATATTTATCCATTCTTATTTTGCGTCGACATGCAATTCGTTCGTATGTAGCTAATCTGTCCATATTATAAATCCATGTGCTCAATGGAATCTTTTTGTGGCTCTTCCAATTCATCAAAACATGTTTTTTTGCTTCTAATATAGCACGGTACATCCATTTTTTTTATCCCTAAAGATCTACCTTTATTTTTAAAAATTAGAGCACCGTGTGCACACACACACACACACACACACACACACACACATTTTATATATGAATGAGCAAGGCAGATCTATGAATAGCAAACATGCCACCCCCTTGATGTTTAGTTTTGAAGTTTAGATGTACCGGTAACATTAAAGCTCTGCCACTCTTTACAGATGAAATGGAGCATAAGCATGCTGCCCTCTTGTGGCAAAAGAGAGGTGCGTCTGCAGATTTCAGACACCAAATACATTCAATGACTGTAATTTGTGGTTCCACCTCGAGGTGAACTCTAATTTCTCAGATATTTTTGAGGAACTGTCTCAGAGTTTTCTTTTTCTGAAGGAGGAGGCGTCCAGCAAATTTCACCACCTGCGAATGCATCCTAAGCAATTCTTAATAAACTTCACGGAAAGGTCTTTAATCTGCAAGCACAATTCCTGACATAAGCAGGCTACTAGCACGGAGAGGTTTAAAAGAGGAATAGATAAATTAGGACCACCACTGTGGGTGCCCAGCATGCACGCACCGTGCTGCAGTGTCATGAGTTGCAGTGTGCATACCCTCCATCATTTCTCCTATGAGAATAGGGACATCCCATAATAAAACATTGAACTTTTTTTGGAAAACTTCCCTATGCAGAATTGCCTTCAAACAGCTCGGGGGTCAGATAACTACATCCCCTCCAACATTTCTCCAATGAAAATAGGGACATCCTAAGGGAAAGTGGGATGTTCCAGGATCAAATCAGAAACCGGGACGGCTTCTCTAAATCAGGGATGTCCTTGGAAAATAGGGACACTTGGAGGGTCTGGAAGACAGAGGCAAAGTAGGTGTTGAGCAGTTTCCTCTGTCGCCCAGCAGCATTTCTCTGTTTTCTCCACACCAAGAAGCTACTACTTGTTTGTTCTTCCTCTTCCATAATGATAATTTTACTATTTATACCCCACACAACTTACTGGGTTATCCCAGCCACTCTGGGCAACTTCCAACATATATAAAAACATAATAAAACATTAAACTTCCCTATATAGGGTTGCCTTTTGATGGCTCGGGAGACGGATAACTCCATACCCTCCAAAATTTCTCCAGTGAAAATGGGGACATTCTACCATACAGGGGTGTAGCTAACAGCTCTGGCACCCGGAGCAGCAGGGGTGGGATGTATCACCCACAGGGGTGCGGCAGTGATCCGCCAGGCGGGCAGCGCAGCTAGCTGCCCACGGAGTCTGCCTGGCAGACGCAAGCCGCACGCTGCCGTTTCGGACAGTGCGAGGCCCCGAGCCACTGTGTCAGGAGTACGTGCAGGAGCCAGGCCCTGTGACCAGTAGGACCTTGCAGGACTGGGGCCTTCCTACATTTGTTCTGAAGAGGCAAGGCGCGGCCACACAAGTGTGGCCAATTGGTAACTCACAGCACCTGCTGGCAAGAGCCAGGAAGGGATATAAGGTCAGCATTTCCCTTAAGCTCTTTGCCACGGCAACATGTTTCCTGTCTTGCTGCGTTTTGCTCCTTGATCCTCGGACCCTTGACTTCATGACTTCTTGCTTCCTGACGCTTGGACCCTTGGCTTCTTGACTCCCAGCTCTTTGACCTTCGGACTCTGAGCTTCCTGACTCCTGGCTTCTGCTGTTCCTGCTCCCTCCCCGCCATTTTGCCCCTGGTCCCAATGTCCCCAGCTGGGACTTCGATCGCCCGTGAACCGGACCGTGACACACCGCGTCACTCCCAGGAGAGACATGTGGCTCGGGCAGGCTGCAGGCCAGGCCCTGCGGTAAGTGCCACCCCCCGCAGTGTGCCATTTTGTCACCCCCCCCCTAGGATGACACCTGGGGCAAACAGTAGCCCGCCACACCCCTTCCTACGCCCCTGCTACCATACCCTCCAATATTTCTCCAATGAAAATAAGGACATTCTAAGAAAAAGAGGGACATTCCGGGATCAAATCAGAAACCAGGACAGCTGCTGAAAATCCAGGACTGTCCCAGGAAAATAGGGACACTTGGAGGGTTTGTCTCTAGCTATTGAACTGATGTCCTATTTGCGGGCTTCCCAGATGCATCTATTCAATTGCTGTGGGAAAACAGGAAGCTGGACCAGATAATCCTTTGGTCTGATCTAACTGGCTTCTAGTTGTGCTAAATTCAAACAGCACCCCCCTTCCCTTTCAAATAAAATTAAAATAAAATAAAAAGCTAAATAAATAACATTCCCCCCCAACATCACTGCCTGAGGCAACTGCGTTACTTTTACCTCACAAAAGAGGCCTGGCCTTGTACCTTGGAGAGAAGTCCTAAGGGTTTGCCAGTACTTCATAAATAAAAATAAAAATACAAACTCCAGAGGTAATACATCTTTTTAAAAATTATCCGGGGAAGTGATTCAGAGTAAGTAGCGCTAACTATGAGGAATTGGGCGATTTGTAAGAAGGCCGGTATGTTGCCTCAGATGCTATCCCCCTTGGCTCCCATTGAAAACCTTAAAGAATTGTCCAGAGGAACAAGAATATATATGTTTTATTTTTATTTCAGAATGATTCAAGGAAGTAATTCAGTGAGTCACACTAAACATGAAGCATTAGGCGATTTGGAACCAGGCAAGGATTGTTTCCTCAGATTCTATCCCCTGGCTGCTGTTGAAAATATGAAAGAGTCGTTCAGAGGAACAGGAAAAGTCGTTGAACCTCCAAGCTTAGCTCTTGCTAGGGTTTGGTTGGCTGAAAAGCAGGAATTGGTACTGGGGGAAAGGCATAAACAAAAGCAGGTGCTTAAGCACCACAGCGATTCAGGCAAACAGGGCAAAAATAACGTGGGAGGCAACAGTTTCAAGTTACCGGTCTCTGCAGCCACAACAGGCGCTGTTATTCTCCAGCGGTTTGACCGCCCCCCCCAGGAGGCGCACTCCATTGTCTCTTGAGACAGACAAATGCTGACAAGGACCCTGTCCTGAGAACCCCAGGAACTGTAGTTTGTTAAGGATGCTGGGAATTGTAGTTCTATGAAGGGTAAATTACAGTTCCCATTATTCTTGGTGTTTAGGCAGCCGTAAAACTGCTATTATGTACTGAGCAGCACCAGCAGAAACCAGCAAGGGAACCCCAGGGTTCAAAAACAAAGGGAATTCAAATGTATTTTCAGGGCTGCCACCTTTAGTTTTCCAATCGCTGCTACTGCGCCTTTAAGGACAGCTGCTTATTTCAAAAGCATTATCAGGTTATCGTGTTTCTCTCTGCCTTATGAAAAGCTCAGCTTGCTGGTTTCTGCAGATCAAGCTGCTGTTAAGGCACAAGAATGGAGCAGACTAGTTGTATCTTTTATTGTTGATCTGTTGGCAACAGCCACCCTAGTATTTTAGACCTCCTCCTCAGCTGATCTGATGCTTCTCTGCTCTTTTCCATCCCTCTCCATTTAGGATCACCATCTCCTGGCCCCCTCCCCAAAGAAAGCTTCAACCTTTTACCAGCTATATTTCAGGCAGAAAATTTACAGGTGCAGTTTTTCCCCTGAAGGAGAGGCAGAGTTGCTGCCCTGTTAGATCATTCCTGTCCAGGCATCTGTTAAAAGAGCAAGTTGCTTTTGTGAGGGGAAAAGACAATAGTCCTTTCTTACAGGCCATCCCTTTTCTCAAAGAGGGCTGCCTCTGTTTCCTGTTGTAGACCATGATCTGTCAGGAGAACACTATTAACACCCCAAGCATGGTAATAGAGGAGCAAGGAAGAAATGGCAGGAAGTGGTTTGTGCAAAATGTTTGTGGGAAGTGGGTGTTACCATCCCCCCCACCCCCGCCGTGTAAACTCTTGAGCATTCAAAAGCAACCAGAATTTCAAGAACCGAAGCTTTCTCCAGCGCTAAAATTCCATCCACAGCAGGAAAAGCTGTGCCTGTTAAATTTCTGCATGCTGAGTGGTTGTTAAAGGCCCAGGAGTCCTCTTATGGCAAAAAGGTGAGTTTTACATAGAACCTTCCAGGCAACTTTTGATTACTCTGAAGCCACTGCAGCTCAAAGGGGAAGCTGCGTTAGTCTATTGTAGCCAAGAAAAAGTATTTTGGTACCACAATAATGCATTTTTTCAATTTCTTCATGCAATTTGTAGTAATAATAAAAAATAATAATAAATAATTTCTTTATACCCCACCCATCTGGCTGGGTTTCCCCAGTCACTCTGGGCGGCTCCCAACAGAACACTAAAAACACAACAAAAGATCAAACATTAAAAACTTCCCTAAAAAGGGCTGCTTTCAGGTGTCTTCTAAAAGTCAGATAGTAGTTTATTTCCTTGACATCTGATGGGTGGGCATTCCACAGGGCGGGCGCCACTATCGAGAAGGCCCTCTGCCTGGTTCCCTGTAACTTCGCTTCTCACAGTGAAGGAACCTCCAGAAGGCCCTTGGCGCTGGACCTCAGTGTTCGGGCTGAACAATGGGGGTGAAGACACACTTTCAGGTATACCGGACTGAGTTAGCCCACTGGCCCTTACAAAAATCTTGTAAAAGTGTGATTTGCCCCATATCATAGAATTGTAGAGTTGGAAGGGACCCTCAGGGTCATCTAGCCCAGCCCCTCAATGCAGCTGTCCCATATGGGGATTGAACCTGCAACCTTGACATTATCAGCACTGCACTCTCGCCAACTGAGCTATCCAGGATATCATCTTATCATTTCTTTTCTGTCTGCATTTCAGTGTGGTTTCATATTGTAAGTCAGGCATAAGCAAACTCGGCCCTCCAGATGTTTTGCGACTACAACTCCCATCATCCCTGACCACTGGTCCTGTTAGCTAGGGATGATGGGAGCTGTAGTCCCAAAACGTCTGCAGGGCCGAGTTTGCCTATGCCTGTTGTAAGTGGTCTGTTTGCGAAAGGGAGGCTATAAAATTGTCAACAGGGTTGTGTCCTCCAGCTGCAAGATAATGACATGTTGTTATCTTTATCGTCACCTCCCCTGCATGCCTCCAAAAACAACAACAACATCAACCAGGGGCAAACGAAGGCTAACTGGCACCCAGGGCGGGGCAAACCGCTGGCTGCGCACACTTTGCGCCTGTTAGAATTCCTGCTCCATGATTGCAGTCATGGGATTGTTGTCTTTCACATGACAGTATATGTTTTGACTCCACAGAGTGGGAAGTGACGGAAACAGAATGTTTTGTGTTACTGTGTTCCGTGAAGTGGGACTATTGTCCTTTGTTCTTCTCTTTGCTGTCGCATGCATGCACTGTATGTAGTGGCTTGCGGCTGCAGCGGCAACCGAGGGATCCTGCCGCCGTCTGCACAGCACTTGGGCGGCTCCGGGGGCAAACTGCTATGTACAGCACATGTGTGCAGCACCGTGCATGCGTTGTACATAGTGGTTTGCTGCTGGTGCCCCTCAAATGGTGTATGGATGGGGGCGAATCCTCTTCTCGTGACTGCAGCCACGAACGGAGGATCCTCCACATGTGGCTGCAGGGGCACGATGGCTTCTCCCGCCGCCGCGCCCAGGGGTGATGGGGCAAGCACCCCGTGGGGTGCCTTTTTGTCACCCCTCCAGACACGACACCCAGGGCGCACTGCCTGCCCCCCTTGCGATGCCACTGACAACAACTATCACTCAGATTATCAGAAAGCAAGCTAATGCCTGAACTGTCACTTGCACCTGTGTTGCATCCTTCTTTTAAGTCCAGGGTTGTTCATCACCATGGTGCAGCTGAAGGAGAGGAAAAGGCAGAGTAAGAGCTGGAAAGGGGGGGTGTTGCACTAGCACAGTTTTTCTTCTTTCCTTTGAACATGGGGCCCTCCAGATTTTTGAGGCAGGAACCATCACCCTTGACCATTGCCCATGCTGGCTGCTGCAGACAGGAGTTGTAGTCCAAAACATTGTGTTGGGGGAGAGTGCATTAACCCATCCATTGTCTGCGAGGGAGACACCCCCGCTCCCTATTGCATCAATTCTATTGGGCAGCTGAGTTTCTTGCTACCTTATAGACCGGCTTGCTCCTTCCAGCTTCAGCACTTGCTCTCGTGCTCTCTCCCCGTGTCTCACACGCTCCACATCTCCCTCACGCACAGGAAGACAAAGATATGCCAGCGAGCCCCGCATCACCTTGCAGGGAACAGCTAATCCGCTTCTCTGACACTCAGTACTTGGGGGCTTTTCAGTAATAGACGGAGCATTAGCTTCATTGCCCACAGCACTGGGCTCAGGTCATCCTACTGGGTCTGGATCAAACAGCATCTTCCACTCTTCTTCGGGAGCTAGCAGAAAATCACCCACACCTTCTGCCAGCAGATGGACAGAGGAGGCGGCAGCCAGAACTCACTACCTTTCTAACCTGTTGAAGAGACTGACCACACCTGAAGCAAGGTAAGACAGCTTGATCCCAAAAGGGTTTTTCTCCTCCTCCTTTCCCTCTTATACACCAGCTCCTTAGGATGGTGATGGAGAGATAATGGGTTGTATTCCATGCTAGTCTTACTCAGAGTAGACCCACTGAAGTGAGCAGACATGACTAACCAGTGTAACAACAAAAGCCTTTCCAAGACCATCTCCAACAAACTTGTCATTATAATAATAATCGCCTTTTTCATGCGTAAGGAGGTACGGAACTTTGTAAAACCACCTGTTTCTAACGATGGATAATAATTAACAACCTGACGACAAAAGCCTTTCTAAAGCCCTATCCACCGAATTATTACAAGAGTAATTACCTTTTTAAAACCATAACTGGGGAGAGATCCAACTTTGTAAAACCATCTCTTTCAATTGATTTAGGTCCAAATTAAAAAGTGGGTAGGAACAGTGTTCAGTCTTCCTTCTTTTCCCCCTCCATACATGATCATGCACACACTCCCCTGTGCTAGAAAAGGATATATAAGATGCATCCTTTTAACATGCAGGTGTATTTCCCCCCCCCCCCTTTGGAGGTGCTTTGGGGAGTTAGAAATCTGGTGCTGTAACGTGGCCACAGATAACAGGTGGTAATAGGACCGTTTCATAGATGGGGAAACTGAGGCAGAGGCGGACCTAAGTGTTTGGGTTGTTAATCCCTATACATGTCTACTCAGAAGTAAGTTCAGTGGGACCTATTCCCAGGTAAATGAGTAAGTGATTGCTGCCGAAAGGAACTCTATATAAATCATCTTATTAGATGTGACTTAAAGTCCATGTTGCCTGGTGCTTTGCCTTCAAAAGTGACTAGTCAAATGTCTTTGAGAAACTCACAATCAAGGCAAGAAAGTAATTGGAACTCCTTGTTCTTTGTTCCCACCTAGCATCCCACAAGGGTACACTGATTCTGAATATGGAGGATCCACTCTCTCCTTTCATTTCTTTAAGGAAACCCAAAGGCAAAGAGGCCACAATTCTTCCCTAGATCTTGGGACCCTTCAATGCTTGTTCTAAAGAGCAACTTCACAGGTCACAAAATTTCTGCCCGGAAAGCATTTTCATGCAGTGAAACTGTCTGATATGTGGGTGGGTGTGGGTGTGTAGGGGAGAGGGACTCTCACACCTGGGGGGTTAATTCTGTTCCCTGCAGGTAAATTGCTCTCCGTATAGGAATTCTACAGTATGTGGAGCAGCTTCTGCTCTGTTTAGTATGCTGCTACTTGAGGCAGCGTAAATGGAGAGAGAATCATATAATTGTAGAGTTGGGACCCCAAGGATCATCTAGTCCAACCCCTGCAATGCAAGAATCTCATCATGAATGCCTTCCTTGTTCTCTTATAATGGCAGTGGTGCCCACCTGAGGTTCTGGAACCGAGTTCTGGAACTGAGTTCTGGCTGAAAAAAAGCCCTGGCTCAAACATTGTATATCACTAAAACGTCACTTGGAACTGTAATTAAAACAAGACAGAAACTACTAGAGTGCAGAAGTGGAGGGGAAGCACAGATCTAAGTAGTTTTCCACTCTAGGCAGAGGTCAGAGTGGCTTTCCCCTCGCACCACTCCTTTCTTGGGGAAAACCAACTCTTTAGCGCTAAATCAGAACAAATGTCAATACGGAGAAAACTCGAACTGTTGTTTGCTCCAATTGAGCACTAAAGAGTGCTTTTCCCTGGGGGTGAAAGCAGAGGACAAGATGAAACTGAGTCCTAAGAGTACAATGAAAGTGCCAAGTGGCTCGCTGAAGTGAGGGAGTTCCATTGCAAGGGGCCACCACAGAGAAGGCTCTCCTGTGCACCACTGTCCCTGGGATCCCAAAAGATTGTGGTACCATCAGCAAGAGTCTCCCCCACTCACATTAACATTTGGGCAGCTCTGTATGTGCAGAGGCACTCGTTCAGTTGTTTGGGACACAAGCTGTTTTGCGGCTTTGTAGGTAAGGTAAGGTAAAGGACCCCTGGATGGTTAAGTCCAGTCAAAGGCGACTATGGGGTTACGGCACTTGTCTCACTTTCAGGCCAAGGGAGTCGGTGTTTGTCCACAGACAGCTTTCTGGGTCATGTGGCCAGCATGACTAAACCGGTTCTGGCACAACAGAACACTGTGATGGAAACCAGAGCACAAGGAAACACCATTTACCTTCCTGCCACAGCAGTACCTATTTATCTACTTGCATGGGCATGCTTTGTATATCAATATAACCACCTTGAATTGGGCACCTTGGAAAAAAGGAGGGATATAAATGTCAGCAATATGGGTTTTCAGGAAAATTTTGAACTGGGAAAATGCCCAGATAATATTGTCATGCAAATTAGGATAATTTCCATAGTGTAACAAATCAGAAACAAGCCAGTTTGCATCGGGGGTGGGGGGATGCCCTAAAACAAGGTTAGCCAACATGGACCCTCCAGATGATGTTGAATTCCCATAATTTCTTTTCCTTTTTTTTTTTTTTTTGGAAGATTTTATTGTTTTTTTACAGTTTTATATTGAATCAAACAACACAATATAACATTTGTCATATAAAAGAAAATGGACCCCCCCCCCCCGTGAGTTCCTTCAACTTCCCCTTCTGGTTCTTTAAATATTTACTACTTCTGCTTATGTATTTAACTCCCATAATTTTCTGACACTTGCTGGTTGGGGCTGACGGGGGTGAAATCTGGAGAGCACTATCGTGGCTACCTGCCCTAGAGAGTAATCTAATTTAACAAGGTTTATTTTACTTGTATTTAGGCTAAACACTTTGAAAGTACAAAGCTTGCCTAATATTGTACTCACAGCTGGCACCCACTCATGGTTACTAATGAACTTATAAAAGGGAATTTTCTTTCCCGCGGAAAAATTAAGCAGCGCAAGATTTTTCTGCCCAGCAACACTGATCAGTGCAATAATATACCGTAATTAGATTTTATTAGGCAATAGATATTGGAGCGGATACCCTTCTTACAGAAGGGAAGGCGGAGGTAGGGATACGGCTTTAAGACGAAAAGTCCGAAGGATCGAGATCCCTTCGTCGTCTTCTCACCAAGGCGACGGGAGTGGCGTCCAGTGGTCAGAGCGGGAGTTAATAAATCGGAGGGCGTCGCGCTGTGTTCTCAAGCCTCGATTAAACCTTTTCCTCCGCGGCCAACTCTTTCCTCCGCCTTGTCTGGAGAGAAAGCGCTTAATGAATTAACAGCTCGCCGGCGGCGCGCCTGGCGTTTGTTAGCTGTGCGTGCGTTGAAGCAGCTGGGCGTGCATCAATTAGCGCGCCTAATGGGCCTTGGCGGCTCCGGAGCACGTGGCCCTGCGCTCCCCCGACGGCTCCGGTGTCCCAAAGCGGCCCGCGGGGCCGGCTGGCTCATCCTAATCCGTCATTATTAGCAAACCTCCCGCCGTCGCCACCGGGGACGAGGGCGCAGGAATGGGAGCGGGCGAGCCTGCCTGCAGATGTCCCGCCCCGTCGCGGGGAGGTTGATTGATGAGCCTCATGCAGAAGGAGATGCCCGCTTGGAGGCAGCTAACGGGCTGAATAGCAGGGGCGAGGCGCGCCCCGCCCGCTACCTGGACAACCGAGCGCCAGTATTGGCGCACATACCCACTACCGGTGGCTACATAGAATCAGAATTGGAAGATACCCCAAGGATCATCTAGTCCAACCTCCTGCCATGCAGGAATAAGCGGCTGTCCCATACGAGGATTGAACCTGCAACCTTGGCGTTATCAGCACCACGCTCTAGTCAACTGAGCTATCCAGGCATAAGAGGCAGCATAGTTCAACAGGTCGAGCTCACCCCCCCCCCCATGGAGGAGGGAATGCTGAGAAAAACCACACCGGTTGAACATCTGCCTCCATGCACCAATAAGAATCCCCTTTCCCAGTTTCCTCCCAGCTTTAATAAATAAGGAAGCTTTTAAAAAAGAAGAGGCACACTGCGCTTTGAATAGTTCCAGCTCGCGCTACAAGCCCTCCGTGGCTTGGCCTGATCACTTCCCCGACTTCTCTCCGCTCTCTATGGAAATGTAAAGAATTCCGGCCTTTAAGGTGGTGCCGGAAATATTGGAGCAGAAAGGGATTGCGGCGCGCATCTGAAGGGGCAAACGTGCTCTTGGGGTTTCGCTTCCCTTTCTAGAGAGCTGGGGGTCGGGACGGGACCCTGGAAATTCGGCCCTAGTTATTGTTAGGAAGGGACAAGCGAGGCGCAAAAGGAGACAAGCAGCATCTTCGCAGTCATCTTCCCCTGCTTAGTTCTCTACAGAGATGCACCCCGCTAACTCTGTTCTGTGCTGCCTTTGTAAACGATGAAGGAAGGTGCGTTATATCCAGTCAGACCGCTGGGTGAAATACAGAACTGGAGGTGCCTAATTTAGTAGCTCCACATTAGCGGTGCCATGACATTAAAGGCCTTACTAAATGAACATGATGTACAGTGGTACCTCAGGTTACAGACGCTTCAGGTTACAGACTTCGCTAACCCAGAAATAGCGTTTCAGGTTAAGAACTTTGCTTCAGGATGAGAACAGAAATTGTGCTTCGGCGGCACCGCAGCAGCAGGAGGCCCCATTAGCTAAAGTGGTGCTTTAGGTTAAGAACAGTTTCAGGTTAAGTACGGACCTCCGGAACGAATTAAGTACTTAATCCGAGGTACCACTGTATTTGTCACGTGACAGTATGGTAGTCCAACAATATCTGGCAGCCTGCAGATTCCTGCCCTTGTGCCTAGAGTCCCATCAACATCATGGCGTGAAGTGCGATTCTGGTAAGGTAGCCAGTTGCAAAAGTCGTCTTCTTCTTCTTCGGTGATCACTGGTAGCTGAGTAAGAGTGTCTTCCCTGAGGTCTTAACAGTGTGTCTCTAAGTGACTGTGGAGGCCAATTTTGGATCCGCACATCCTTCCACAGGGGGGATATAGGTTTCTGGGCGGGAGTTGATCACGGTGAGGATTTGCCAAACGTGCCTTCCTCTTAGCTCTTTCCCACCTGTTGTCCTGAATTCTTGCTTCTTCAAAGGCTGTTCTCCAATTGGAGCGCTCGCAGGCCAGTGTTTCCCAGTTGCCGGTGTTTATACCACATTTTTTAAGATTTGCCTTGAGAGCATCTTTAAACCTCTTTTGTTGTCCACCGGCATTACGCTGACCATTCTTAAATTGGGAATAGAGTAGTTGCTTTGGAAGACGATAATCCAGGCATCCGAACATGACCAGTCCAACGAAGTCAATGTTAAAGTAATAGGGCGCAAAATGTAAACATGGGCGTTTTGCTGCAAAATGATGGTCCAGTTCCTTTTTCATAGATCATCAGGAAACGGGGGGAAAGGTGCCGTTTTCAAAATCTCCTGCAGACTGGTGACTTTTCTTTTCACTGGCCTGGCTTTTTGTACTCAGTACACAAAATCGGTTGAGAACAGTTTTTCCTGACACAGAGAGTGTGGAATTTTCACCTGCTTCACTTCTGTGCTGGGCTGCTGTTAACAGCAGAAGAGCAGGGGGTTAGTAAAAATGGTGGTCCTGCAACCCCCAGCTACCTGTATACCTTTTTTATTTTGCTGTTTCCAGGTTGTATGTCTCTGGGCATTTAAACAGCAGCTGGAATGAGTTTTGAGAAAGGTTGCACAATGTGTACCACCCACACGCAGAGAGCTTCTAGGTTACAGCCGTCCCCAGCAGGCCAGACGCAACAATAGCGATGTTATTTATACAGCCGCAGGCGTGTTGCATAACAAGATTGCATACAGATGGTGATCTCCAGCAGGGATGCAAGAAGCGGAGCCGAAAACCTAAGTTTTCATCCGAGAGAGATCCAGCAGATTTTTCTCTCTCCTCCAAATCTGAATTGCCAAAATTCTGGATTCAAGAATAGTCTTATATTAAACCCCCGCCACCATCAAAATTATCATTGCACAACTGAACGCTGAATGCTATTAACATTGTTACAAGCTGAAAATTCAGTGTGGTGCAGTGGTTAGAGTGTCGGACTAGGACTTGGAAGTCCAGGGTTCAAATCCCCACACAGCCAGGAAGCAAACTGGGTGATTTTGGGCCAGTCACTTACCTACCTCACAGGGTGGTTGTGAGGATGAAATGAGGAGGAAGAGAACCATGTATGTCACCTGGAGTTCCTTACAGGAAAGGTGGGTTTTGAATGCAGAAAATAAAAATAAATAAAATGTGCTATGATTTCAAAAAAGCTCTCACGATTTTCTACATTTGTTTTTGCAAATCCGAAAGGAGAGATTAGATCCACCAGTACCTTTCCCCCGATCTACGTCATTAACATATTCCTACATGTTTGCCTTCAACATGAATGTTGAATTTAGAAAGAGAGGCACTGTGGGGTTTGGGTGCAGGAGAACTGTCTCCATGAGGGCTTGGCACATGTCATCACTGACCACCTCCCACCATGGCAGCTCTGCTTGCTCTGCCTCTTCCCATCTCTTGGCAACAGAACATCTCTACAACCCCTTATGCAACTTTCTGCTTTGAACGGCGCTTCATTCATCCAAGCTGCCCTCGAGCTCACGCTCCTCCCTCCCCTCTGCTCTGCGTAATATTCCCAGCTAGAAAGAAGTTGTGCTGTAACCAGAGCAACAGAGATTGCCCTTGAGAATTTCACTTACTGATATATAGTAATTGCAAAGGGTGGTGGGTGGGTGGGAGAAAGGAGTGTTGGAACAGAACTGAAAAGGGAGTACAGGGTTCTCCTTTGGATGAAAACCCAGAAATCCTGGCCCCTCCAGTCAGGCAACCTTCCCCCCCCCCTTCACTCGTAGATCCTAGAGGAGGCTTAGTCCAATAGGGTGAACTGGGCACTGCCCCACCAATCTGTGTGCCCTTAGTCAACCCCCTACAAGTCTGCCTTCTTTTTTCCATATCCATATCTATATCTATCTGTCTATACTATTGAGGTTTTCAAATCATAAGGACAAATTTACAAAAGGGAAACAAGAAAGAGAGGAGAGAGATAAGATCCCTCAATTAATTACCAATATGCTGACTGCATGGTGGATCAAACAAAAATGTTAATCTTAATTCTCTTGTGGGTTTTTCCATGTGCACACCATATGAATATGATCAAGACAAGATAAGAGAGCATGGGTGTGTTGTGTCTAATTGTTTGCATTTCCATGCAACTCATACTACAGGAAAAGCTAGAAGGACCACCCACCCATATACCTCCTTATTCTACTCTTACAAGCCACCTAGATTTTAGTGGCTGAGTGCATGGAGGGCTGAGTTTTCCCTTTGGGCTGCAGACTCTTGCATTGGCTGCAGACTCTTGCTGTGAACGGAAAGAGGAGGGTGGGGGGTTGAAAAGCTGCAGCGAGGATGCAGAACACACCTTGTTGCCCTTTTATCCCTGCTCAAAATAATGATGAAGGTGATGGTGCTTATCATTTAGGTGGTGCAGTGATGGCCAAGGACCTCATGTACCCCAAGTCCAGAGTATGAGAAAGTGCTGCTATTGGGGAAATTACAGCACCTAACCCTGGACAGCTCCCTTAGCCTTGGTGTGGCTTTGCAATGAGCACTCAGCACAGGAACTTAAGAATAACCTTCCTGGATCAGACTAAAGGCCCCTCTGGTCCAGCCTCCTATTCTCCCAGAGGCCAACCAGATGTTTTGGGGAAGCCTGCAATCTGTGGGCATCAACACTCTGCTCACCTGTGATTCACAGCTTCAGGCATTCATAGGTATGCTGACACTTGACAGCATAGTCGCCATGGCTAGTACCCTCCGTGATTTTGTCTAATCCCCTTCTAACATCATCCAAACTGGTGGCCATCTCTGCATATTCCATAGTTTTAACTATGTGCTGCAGGAAAGCACGGGACGAGCTCATGCCCCACTCAGTGCCACATCCGGGCCCATAGATCCAGGGGGAACCTCAAACCACTACAACTTATTCCAGTGGTTTCCAAACCTCCTTTCCCCACAGACCACTTGACAATTGCAGAGGGTATTGGTGGATCACTATTTCTGCCTTTTGCAACAATTCTAATGTGCTAGATGCTGCATGATTCTAAATTGCATTACTGTTGCTTCTTTTCTTTCTTAAATATTGCATTCCCTAGAATTCAGATTGCATTGCAGTAAAATACAATATAAGAAATGGAAGAAGCAATAAAAAATACAATCAAAACCAGTGTGTATGATTAATGCAAGGAATGCACCATCTCTTTTCTTCAACTACAAATCCACACACTGTGGACAACCTGAATGAAGCTGCTAGACCACTGGTGGTCCATGAACCACAATTTGGGAGCCCATGACCTATTCCACCTGCGACTGTTTGGCCATCCATGATACACTAGTACAGGGATGGGATACCTGTGGCCCTCCAGCTGTTGCTGGGCGACAGCTCCCATCATCTCTGACCTTTGGCCACGCTGACTAGGGCTGATGGGAGTTGGAGCCCAACCAATGAGCTCTCCACCCCAACATAAGTGATGGCACTATATAAAAATTATAATTAATGGGTTTTCTCTCCTCTCTTTGGCAGGGAGATGTCAACAAGCCCAGCAGGCAATGTCTCATCATCCTCTCTGGTCCTGGAGGAAGCCACTGTGCGCAGCACTGTAAAGATCATCACTGGAGTGATCTTCAGCTTCATCTTCCTAGCTGGAGTGACTGGGAATGGGATAGTGTTGTGGGTCACCGGCTGGAAGCTCCGCTGGACCTCCAACACCATTTGGTTCTTCAACCTTGCCTTGGCCGACTTGGCTTCCACCTCCCTAATCTTCGTCACAGTGTTGAACTTGGCCCTGGACCTGCACTGGCCCTTTGGCTCAGTGGCCTGCAAGGTGGCCAACTGCCTTTTTGGGCTGAGCGTGTGCAGCGGTGTCCTGCTACTCAGCTCCATCAGCGTGGACCGCTGCGTGCTGGTGGTGGCCCCCGTCTGGTGCCAGAACTATCGGACCCCGCGCCTCACATGGGGGACTTGCGGGCTCCTCTGGATGATCTCCCTCACCTTCTTCGTCCCCAGCTCTTACTTCTTCACTGAGATCTCAGTGGAGAAGAATAACCGGAGCTCCTGCAACAACCTGGACATATTCCAGGACTGGCAGGAAGCAGAAGTCCTCACCATCTGTATCTTTCTCTACCAGTTCCTATTGCCCTTGCTGGTCATCTCCATCTCCTACACCATCCTGGTGGTGACCATGCACAAGAAGAAGCTCAACAAGTCCAGCAAGCCCTTCTTGGTGGTTACCAGGGTGGTCTTCTGTTTCTTCCTCTGCTGGCTGCCCTACCATGCCCTGGCTCTGGCAAGGATCTCTATGGATGCTGTTCCAGATGCTGTGCACCTGGTGGCCATCCCTCTTTCCAAGTGTCTGGCCTTGTTCAACAGCTGCATCAACCCCTTGCTCTATGTCTTTGTGGGGCAGGAGTTCAAGGATGCAGTAAGGAGGTCTTTGCTGCAGGTCTTCAAGACAGCTTTTGAAGAGGCACCAGTGGCCACCAGTGTTTGAGATAAGCAACTGTCAGTGTTGCAGAAACCAGAGAAGGCACTCTTCTTTTTAAAGTCACCGTATCTCATCACAGTGCTCCATTGACTGTGCAGCTGGAGAGGAGAGGATCTCTCAACACAGACCTGTGTATACTGTGCATTTAGATACAACAACATTCTGCAGCAAGGTCCCATGCAGCGACATTCTGCAGCCTATTTTCAATTCTGCAAAACTGACATACGTCTTTTCAAGGTTAAAAAGAGAGGAGAATTATCCTATTCCTGCTCGTTATAAGGAGGGACAAGGAATTAGGTAATGAAAGCTCACCTCTGACAATTAGAAATCCTGCTCAGGCTTCCCTTTCTTGAATCCTGAGATTTCCCTAGATATTGCCCATCCATCTTCAAGCCTTTTTTTTTTTTTGCAATCACAAGGGCTAGAAACTGAACATTTTAAAAATAAGGCTGAGACTCACAAGGTGTCAGGGCTGGAGTCAGACACAGGTCAGGACGAAAGACACAAGGCTCCGTTGCCAGTAAAGTCAACTTTTTATTCAAGGAAATGGCAGACAACTCAGCAACCCTTCCCAGCAGGTCTTGCCTCTATGGAGCAGTTGCCCAGACTGAAGCTCCCTGTCTCCCACTCTTTCTAAGGCTCCTCCTCTCCCAGATGTTTTCCAAGCAGTCTCAAACTGTGTCTGCGCACCTCTGGTCTCTGTCCTCCTCTTTATTCTGTGTGTTCTTGGAGACCAGGGGGGAAGAGAGCTTGCCACAGTAGGAGAAGCAGACTCTCTGGATTCTTCAGCAGCTTCAGCCTTGGAGTCTGAACTGCTTCCTGTCACCGGCTCTCCCTGCTCACTAAACTCCATTGCCCCTTCAGCATCCAGCCCTGCCTCTCCTGCTGACCTCTCTTTAGTGTCCCATCACTGACTCCCAGGCTCGGAGCCTTCTTCCTCTGGGGTTTCCCTTGGGGGTTCCCCGGCTGGTGCCTCCCACCACTCCTCTCTGTCCAGTTAGTCCCTGACACAAGGTAAGACATTTTACTCTGCCCTTGTGTTGTCAGCATTGCTAAATGCACACAACTCTGCCAACCTGGGACTTCTCAGCCTTCCTCAATGCCTCTTAGTCCTGATCACCAGTGTGCTGTGTAATCCTGCCCAGAGGTGTACCTAAGTTCCCTTGGCACAGAGTTGCATTGGTGCCCATCCCCTCGTCCCTTGTACCCTTGGCAAGGAGCAGTACTGGCACCTCTAAAACTGGGAGAGACCATGAGCCAGAAACTCAAAACGCTTGCTCGCTCCACCAATGAATTCCCCCATGGCCGTTGGGGTCAGGTCTGCTCTGTGATGGCCCATGCCAGCAGCCAAATTCCTCCACCAAGGTACCCAGATGAGCCTGTGTGCCTTGCCTGGCCACCCAGAGAAGCAGATGAGAAGCCTGGAGAGCACATAGATGGGCAGGTGGACTCAGCCACTCTGAGCCAGAGTGGCAAGGCATGATTCTTGTGCCCTGCCCCGGGCCCCTTGGTATGCCCTGATCCATATCTACTGAGATTTAAGTCCTACTGTGATCAATTGGACTTAATCCAGGGCAGCGTTCCCCAACCTGATGCCCTCCAGATATCATTATGACTCCGATTTCCATCAGAACCTGCCAACATGGGGCAATGGAAGCTGCAGGGACAACATCATCTGGAAGGCAACCAGATCAGGAACTACGTCCTTGCCTCTCTAATGCAACGGCTGTCTCTGTTTTAGTGAGCAAAGTTCTGCGAAGTTGGGTGTGACATTTGCCAGCTTTACCCTCGGATCCTATTCAGCAATTCGCCTGCTTCTGCATTTGTTCTTGAAGATGCTGCTCAAAATAGCCTCTATTGCCATCCCTGGAAACATGAAGTACTGTACATCTTCTTGACCCTTTTGCAACTTTCCCATGTACTACTTGGATGGAGCTGATGGACCACCAATGGTTCATGAACCACAACTTGAGAACATTTAGTTTACAGGGTGTCAGAGCAGCTTTTTGTAGTGTGGAAACCTGCCATGTCGCTGCTTTGTGGTGAAGTTGGGCCCAGCAGGAGAGCCCCACTTTCAGACCATGGCCAGCCAAAGATGGAGGCTGGAGGCAAAGAATACAAAATTGCTACTACCCACTAAATAACACAGAACTATAATTCAGCAGGGAGTTGTCTTGCCTAACTCCCCCTCTCCTTGTGTGTGCCTCTTCTAAAATAGTGCATGCAATCTACAGTTTTTATAGGTGTTTCGTAAAGAGTTGTTTTTTTCTTAATGGTGTACCAATAAGTTGGGGTGGGGTGGTGCTTTTTAATCACTCACATGGAATGTACGGAGCTGCCTTACACTGAGTCAGACTATTGGCTCATCCAACTCCCTATTGCCTGCACGGACTGGCAGCAGCTCTCCAGGGTTTCAGAAAGGGAGTCTCTCTCAACCCTATGTAGAGATCCCAGGGAGTGAACTTGGGAGCTGCTGCAATCAGGGCAGCTGCTTCAGTCCTGAGCCAAGGTCTTTCCCTGAATGCTTTTAACTCAAAATGCTTTTAAACCTGTCTTAACCGATTCAGCACCAGCACCTGCTTTTTTTTTTTTTTTTTTTTTGCAGTTTTGGGTTATTTCTTTTCTCTCTCATACACAAAGTGCATTTGATGATTTTTAAGCAAATTCCTCATTTTTCAAATTTGGTCTACTTGTGTCTCTTTATAATCCCCAGGGGCATTTCATAGAATCATAGAAATGCAGTTGGAAGGGAACCCGAGCATCATCTAGTCCAACCCCCTACAATGCATGAATATACAGGTGGCCCATAAGGGGACTGAACCCTTATCTTGGCCTTATTAGCACCACACTCTAACCAGCTGAGCTAACTCGTGGTCCAGCAAATTATCTGATCATTGCAAATGTTTTTTATTGAGGGGGAATGCAAAAATGGGGGACCGTTCCATCCTAACCCAGCTGCTGACTGAAAGATAAGGGAGTGTTGGGTGTGTGTGTGTGTGTGTGTGTGTGTGTGTGTGTGTAGAGCAGACAGGGAGAATTATTATTATTATTATTATTATTATTATTATTATTATTATTATTTATTACTACCATTGGACCTCAAGATGACATTGCAGTCCATCAGCCCCACTCAGTATGCCTGATGTTCAGAGATAATTGGAACTTCAGTACAGCAACATCAGGACCATCACCAGCTTCCCACCCCTGGTGTAGAGAGAACATGTACTGCAGCTGGATTGAGAAAGGCATTTAAGTGTGAACAGGATTTTTTCACCAAGAGGTGATGGGTCATGGGGAACTGGATTCCCTGAAACACCAGCAACCCCAATTTCTCAGCTTTTTAACATCCCCAGATTGCATTTTGTTTGTTTGTTTTTGTTTTGCTTGCAACAATGAGGGCTAGAAACTTGATATTTACAGAAGAAACTGCTGCCCAGATGCACTGAACACATGCAACTAGGGTTGCCACCTGCCCTGCATAAATACAGGACTGTCCTGTATTTCAATGTGAAACGCTACGTCCTGTATTGATACAGTTTTGTCCTGTATTTCAGGTCTTCTCTCTCAATCTGTGCCAAGTTAAGAGATCTGCTCCAAACGCATCTGTTTGAAAGGGGTGTGTGAAAGGTCATGTATTTAAGCTCTGAATAGCCAAGCACAGACAGATTTGCAAATTTATGTGTATGTATGTGCAACAAATTCCAGAGAGGCCATCCTGTTAGATTGAAATAGATTGTAATGGATTGCTTTGAAGACACTTCAGCACCAGCTTGGGGGGCGGGCGGATTCCCTCCAACCCCCCCACCCCCACCCCGTCCTGTACTTTGCCAGAATAAAGGAGGCAACCCTACACGCAACATGGGAGAATGTTCAAAATGCTCTTTCAGTCACTTGACATCGCTGGTGGCCTTCGCAAACCCTGTTTCAAGAGAAGTATAATTTCCCTTTCTATACACCGTCTCCCCCACGACTTCTCTTCAGCTTGCATCTGCACATTTTGATTACCAATCAAGATCTCTGTGGGATTGTTTGAGACTCCGGATCATCAAAACCGATGTTTACAGAGATGAAAAGAAATGACTTTTGCGTACCTGTAACAGGAAACACTGCCCACCTCATTGCTGTCGACACTGTGCCTGCCGTCTCTGATGCCTGACTCATGCGATGCCCAAGACGTTTTGCTGCCTTTTGCCAAGGACAAGATGACTTTGCACTGACCGTTCCAATGAACAGAACTCAACTCAAGTGGCAGCTGAGAACTGAAATACTAGCTATGGGAGGAACTGCAGCCTCCACCGCTGCCGGATGCAGCAGGTTAGCTTCACGGCCACTGCCAACCAGGGCAGCTGCCTCCCTCTGCCCAATGGTAGGGCCATTCCTGTTGGGCCTGCTCTGATACCCCCCTCCAGAAACGAGGTTGTTCCCCTCCTGCTTCCCCTCACAACTCCCATCACCCCTTATGCAATCACTTGCGAGTGTGTATAAAGGGGCATTAGGGCTCTATCAAGCAAGGATAGAAGCAGTTTTTGCTTTGCTTTTTTCCTCCGCATAAGCTTTTAAGCAGGCAGCAATTTGTGGCATCATGCGTCAAGTGTGCCTTGTCTCTTTCAGGGTTTGTGGTGGCGGCAAAGAGATCGAGAGATGTAGCTGGAAGTCTGAAAAGTCGCAAGGCTCAGCCTGCACTGTAGACTTTGCCGCTTTCTCAGCAAGCGTCCCATAGTTTGTTCCTCCTCCTGGCTGCAAGGACAGCACTTGGGAGGAGGAAGTTAATGGGCAGGGCCACCCCTGGGGTGGGTTGTTAAGCAAGGCAGGCAGGCAGGCAGGCAGGCGAGAGTTGGCGAAGGGGAGGCAGAAGCTAGTTGTTCAGCACATCCTTTGCCCTAATGAATGAGCCTCCACTGGTGACTGAATGCTCACCTGCTCCTGGTGAGGCTATGAACAGCAAGAAAGGAGTGGCGCCCTCTGCTCATCTTTCCTTCTGGATTGGGCCCACAGAAAATGGAAAGCTGTGACATTGGCAAGGACCTACGCAGAGAATCTTGCCCAAAGCTGCCCTCTGGCCAGCACCCAGACTGAACTCTTGGTGCTAAAAACAGCATCCAGTGACAAAGCCAAATGCATTGGAGTGGGGGCTCTGCTGCTAAAACACCTGCAGCAATAGGCTTGACTGAACCACTGCTTCCTCCTGCTTTCAGGTCAGTGGTCCTCAAGGAACCAGGATCTGGGCCATCTTGGCTTTGGCTCCTCCTCCCAGAATTCACTGGTGCCAACTCTGCACAGCTGAGACGTGAGATGAGGAAGAAGAATCACCAGTGTACCTTTAAATTATTGCAGTGGTACCTCAGGTTAAGAACTTAATTCGTTACGGAGGTCCGTTCTTAACCTGAAATTGTTCTTAACCTGAGGTTCGACTTTAGCTACTGCTGCTGCTGCCGCTGTGCCACTGCCACACAATTTCTGTTCTCATCCTGAAGCAAAGTTCTTAACCCGAGGTACTATTTCAGGGTTAGCGGAATCTGTAACCTGAAGTGTCTGCAACCCGAGGTACCATTATATTATTATTATTAATTCAATCTTCATACCACCCTTCATACCACAGGTCTCAGGACTGGCTCCAGGCAGAGTGGGAAGGTCCCATTATTTGCATGCTGTTCAGGCACATTGCAGTGAAAGGAATATCTGCTTGCCAGCATCTCAATACAGGCAGAGGGCCCAGCGATTTAACATGTGCCAGCCTTTCCCCTTTGCATGGAGCTCCCTAATCTGCAACACTTTTATTAATTATTGTTAAATTTCACAGTTGAATTAGTTGATGTCATTAATCAGCAAAGTACTGACCTGGCTGATTTGGGAAAGGGGAGGAGAAGTTGCAAGAAACCCAAGGAACAAGACTGGCTTTCAAATATAAACAGCTTGCTTGCTTCTCTGTGAATAGGGAGGTTTTGAAGTAGGCTCTACTTCCAGATCCGACAAAACCACAAACTCCACCCTAGGCCTTGCCCCGTTACCAGCACAGCTATTAATTTTAAGAGCTAACAAGTCTAAGTTTGTATTGCCATGTGACACAAGGCAGTAGGGCCAGACTTCCGAAAGCAGCTTCAGAAATGCCTTTTTGGGATTTCCTGTCCCCTAGTTCAACTCAGTTTTGAACAAAGAACCATAATGCCTCCAGCTTGACAACAGCTTATCCCTCTGAGCCGGAGTCTAGAAATCATAGAATGAGTCCACTCATTTTCCATATCCTCTGGTTAGAATATTGCAAGCTCATTGTGCACTGCAAATGGGCCTTTCAGCATGGTCTATCAGTGATGCCTAATTGGACTCAAGGATTGTTATCCAGAGAGCCTTAAGTGTTCCTTTGATGGCTGTAGATGTTCCTAAATGGGCAATTCGAGCCGCAGAGACAGGTGGTCTGCATATGATAGTGCTTTTACAGCTGAAAGGGTCCTAGAGAGGGGCAGGGGGTGGGGAGAGAATAAGCTAGTGTTGCTTGAAAGGAGAGCACCTTAGGCTGAAGGCCACGTAGCTCTGGAGATTGTTGCCTTGAAGACTTGCCTGTTTGCTTCCACTCGTGATCTGCTTGTGTGCTTGTCAATAAAGCAAATGTTACAAAGACTGCATATTTCTCTTGTGCTCCTCTCTGGAAAGCTAAAAGGTTAAGGGACCCCTGACCATTAGGTGCAGTCATGGCCGACTCTGGGGTTGCGGCGCTCATCTTGCTTTATTGGCCGACGGAACCGGTGTACAGCTTCCAGGTCATGTGGCCAGCACGACTAAGCCGCTTCTGGCGAACCAGAGCAGTGCACGGAAACGCCGTTTACCTTTCTGCCAGAGCGGTACCTATTTATCTACTTGCACTTTGACGTGCTTTCGAACTGCTAGGTTGGCAGGAGCTGGGACTGAGCAACGGGAGCTCACCCCGTTGCGGGGATTCGAACTGCCAACCTTCTGATCAGCAAGTCCTAGGCTCTGTGGTTTAACCCACAGCGCCACCCGTGTCCACCTGGAAAGCTAAGTGGGGTGCATTTGGTGGGTTTCTGTTTATGACATCAACTCACAGCTTCCATTTCTTGAATGATTGCTGTGTTACGTCCCATTGTCGGCCCTGAAACTTTCCCCTCACTTCGGACTTCAGGGTCAAGTGGGAAGGCACTTTGTGCATGCTCAGAAGCACTAATCATGGGCACAGCCTTCAAGATACACCTTCAACAGCTGGAATGTGGGGGTTTTTCGCGTCCATGACAAAATATTCTATACTCTCTTCCCTTGCTGATCCTCTCAGGCAAAATACCCCACATTCCTCGGTGGAATGTCCTCATAATTCCCCCAACAGGTACCGTTGTTTGCCTTAACCTCTACACGTTAGATTTTGCCACCAGATGCTTGAAAATTAAGCCCAGCTGCATAACAGCCAGATTTTTTTAAAAATTATTATCTCTTAACAATGACATTTGGCAAAACCTGTTGGTTTCTCTTCCAAGTATTCTGCCAAAGCATGACCAGAATACAAAAAATGGGCTAAATAAATGAAAATTTAATGCAGTGACACCAAGGAATAGTAGTTGTTTGTTATCAAAGCCCCTCCAGAAATTGAAGCTGTTCCAGCTCTAAAAGAGCTTTCTCCTCCCAAGGGAGATGCAAAGAATATTTGCTCAGCAAAACAGAGAGAACACACAGAGCTGAGTACACGGAAAGTAGAAGGGGGTAGTTCTTCAGAACTAGTCTAAAGGACAGAACGTCCCCCTCCTTCCCCAATTCACTGTGGTTTTAAAATATTTTTTTAAAAATTAGTTTCCCAATATATCCCCAACAATAGCCAAATTATAACAGTAAGAATTCCCAAATTATATACCATTATCAAAGTGCCAATCAACTATCAATTAATACATTTTAGTTAAAGTGGCTCCCTGCATGGTTTGGGTGCATTTCTGATCTTATGTCACTGTGTTCCATAATCTTAATTAATGTCAGTTACATTTTAGTTATAATAATCATCCCTTAGCCAGCAGCTACATAATTAATGATTTCCATTTGTGATGTTACAATATATAAATTTAAAGCTTCAAATAAGGAACTCAAACTATTATCTTTATTCTGCCCTGCGTGTGAAAACTGTTATATCCATGGAGATTCCTTGTGTCCATATATGCTGTTGTCTCTTTAACTTCCCAGTTGCTGTTTTCTCCCATCGTGGCTTGGGGCAGAACTGAATCTCAAAGTTTCTCAGGGGTTTTATCTCTCTCCGTCCCCTGCTTCAATGTTTCGGAACAAGCGACAGTCTGCTAGAAACCATTCTGCCTCAATAGTAAAACATGTTGCAGATCTTCGCCATTTCCCTCTCAGCCTAGGAAAAGGCGGGCAGTTTTCAAATGTGCTGAAGATTTAATCCTTTCCAACTCTGCAGCATTATTATCACAGCCCCCAAATTATTTTCCTTCCAGCAAGAGATTTATGGCCTAATTAAACTTTATCTTAGATTACATTCCATCAGTAGCACACACAAATCTAAATTTTCCTTGTCTGCTGTTTATAAATGGAGGTGAAGGGAACTACTCTTGCCTTTCCAATACTGTTATACTTGAGCTTCCCCTCCCCCTTTCATTTCAGTGTTTCCATTTTTGCTTGTTAATATCAGTATTACTCCAACATCCCTTCCTCACTTCTAAATATATTTTTATTTTATATTCCAGAGAGGATTGCCAAATCCTAAATATAGAAAACGTGGGCTTCCCTCTCCCTCTCACTCCAAAGAAAATCATCTCTCAATACAAACCTTTGATCCATGTAGCTGGTATATTCCAACAGTATGTTGTTGCAATCCTTTCCTACCATGTGCCAGTACTTTAAAGCAGATTTAACATCCAATTAAACAGAGAACTTCTGCTTCTTAATAGTGGTGTAGGAGGGTTTTCACCAGGTGAGGTTTTCTTGCACTCAGCGTCTTGCTGCCTCTCACATCTCATGCAAGTGAAGCCCATTCTCCCCAGCCCTGGAGGGAATTTGCAAAGGTGATCTACCATGTCATCCTTATTTTTCGTTTGCTGTCCTGAGGGCTGCCTCCATTAAGGCAGGCAGGACCAGAAGCCCCAGTTCACTCTTTTTCTAACCCCCAACCACAACTGTTCCCATCCTGCCAAGATCTGGGAAAAGGCCTGCAATTCTTAGAAATGAAGCCCTCCAAAAGTGCTGTAGTACGGGTTGTTCACTGGATTCCATTGTTGAGCTCCTCTCCAACAACAGGAACTGTTGTTCAACTGTAGTTCAGCGATGGGATAATGAGAGGGGCACTAAAAATAATTAAGACATCCAGAGAAGACGACATGCAAAGTGGCGATATCGGAGTCTATGTAGTCGGCAAATGCCAAGAGGAAACCTGAGGCTCTCCAGATAACAGAAGCTTGTTATATAGAGAAGAGGGATTTGTTCTCTAGTGCAGAGAAGTATTTGCTTAGGGTTCACAACCTAGGAGTTTTGGGTACCGATTCTGCAGGATGATTTCTCTTGCACAAAGCCCAACTGAGATGTACAGATGTGAATACAAATACAGAGCTATAACCTAGAGGCGACAGGCTTCCTGCAACTACTTCTCACTAAAGCAGTGGCCAGGGAACCTGTTTCTTCTGGAAAGCCCCGTTCTGTCGTGGGCATCCTGCAAGGACTGTGTGGGGCCAGTGGGTGAAGCAGCAAATGTGACTTTTTGCCCAGCAGTGCAAAGGCCAGAAATTGCTACATCTCTCCTGCCCTCCCACCCCCAGCGTGTCTCCATTTGGGTGAGCAAGAGACATGATTACAGTTCAAGTACACATTCCATACAGGCGAAAGCACTCTAGGAGGATACAGAGCAGGGCTAACTGGTGTGTGTGTGTGTGAAGCATCTTGAGGGATGGATAAAGAAGCCTGGAAGACTGAATTCAGGCCCACAGGCCCAAGTTTCCCCCACTCCTGTCTCAAATAGTTTTACTCTGTTCCCGTCACCCCAGACCAAAGTGAATGAGATGCCAAATAACGATCGAGCATTTTATTAATCGTAGAGAGGAGGGGGAAAAACAAGTGTACACCAAAAAATAATAATAATTAAAAAAAAATATTCAAGAGTTTTAAAATTACATGCCACTAACAGAGGGTGTTTGTGTGTGTTTGTGTTAAGGGGTGTGTGGTTAGAAAACACACTTAGATACTTGTTCAGTGCAAGAATCACAGAGGCAGCAGCTGGGAACTAAAAAAAAAAAAAGGGGGTCAGGACATAATCAGGGCAGACTAAGGGGAGGGGAAGAGGAAGTTGGTGGTGGTTTTTCATGATAAATGCTGGAGATTCCAATTGGCTAATATGCCACACTGGATAGTCCAAGCATTGCAGGAGACAGCGACCTGATTGTCCCTCCTGCTGACTGATGTCTTCATAAAAGCATCCCTTTACCCCTCCAAATTTAGGTAGGGCCAAGCTTAAAAAGCCTGGCTAAGATACCGGATGTGTGTTTGACAAACTTTTAGCCTAGAGGCAATCTCCCAAATGCTGAGGACCCAAGGCAACACTTCCTGCTGGGTTCATATCCTTCACCGCCCCAAAGTAATATTTTCTGCAAAGAGCTGCTTCTCCCAACATGCTACCTACAGAAGCTCCTTCCAGCACAAAACACAGGGTACGAGGGGGACCTGAACTGAGAAAGAATAGTAGTGAGTTTGGTGAGAAATTAAAACAATAGGGATTTAAGCACCCCTTCCTCCCCTCTCTGGGGCTGGAGGGGAGAGGCCTCTGCTGCATTCAACTTAGAGCATAAGAGAAGTTTGCTAACAAAGGAAACCCCCCTGAGAACTAGTTAGTTTTGTAACCAATGCTCTATCTGATTAAGTGGTGTTAGAGACACTGAATGGAGGACCCCCTGGGACCTTTTAAATCGCTGGGATGGGGGAGTGGCAGGGGCAATCTGGCTGCCCACTGAGCAAAGTTCATCAAGAGGAAGGCCAAATCAATACCTCATGCACAGCTACATACAGCACTGTGGGGAAGTTCTCATGCAAACTGTGGCCAAAAGGTTACAGAAGCCCCAAGCACTTTGCCTCCCCAGAGTGTTCACATTGATCATGCCAAGTGTAGGTTTGAAGGGGCTGCTCTGCCTCTCATGAGCTTGCACCAGGAGGCAGGACTGGAGGGGGCGGGGGCGAGGGAGAGGCTGCCATTTGCTGCCACCTGGTGGCACAACAAAACTAAAGATGGAGCCTGGCTAAGATGAGATAGGGAGGAAGTATCACAGCTGCCGAGGAAGGTTTCAGAACATGGAGCTAAGAGTGGAAGAGGGAGGTGGACTCCAGAGTCAGCCACTGACCAATATCACCATATGGATCCACTTGGGGTGGGGGCTGGGGCTGGTCATAGACATGCAGGGAAATGGAGAGGGGGAGAGAAAGATCGGTCCAATTGGGGCCCAAGTGGAAGAGACAACAGCGTCGGGGCTCCTAGGGCTCAAACCAGTGCCAACACTGAAAAGAGAGAAAGAAAATGAGTTAAATTCCAAGGGTTACTTGCAGAAAGTCACATACAAATTCCTCCACTGCCATATTTCCAGATGGTTGGGTTTCTTTCTTGCATGAACAATCCCATATGCAATTATGAACATCTATTGTGAGGGATCATCAAGTGCAGAGACAAGTGACTGTACAGCCAGGAGAGGCAAGAGGGCTGCTGCTCCACCCTCTTGTCCTTGTTGGCTGATGGCTGCGACAGGAGCCGGCAGCTTGTAGGTATTAATGAGTCATCAGAAGCCATTCAGCTGTAATCTCCGTGTCACCTCAACCACCAATCTCTCCCCCGTGGAGTCAGTCCACCCGCTTAGACAATAGTACTGAGCCAGGAGGAATCGAATGGATTGTGCAAACTAACCTGACAAATATTCAGCTCCAGGGTTACAAAAAGGACAAATCAAACTATCTGAGGGTGGGGATTGAAGGAAGATGTGAGAGCTACTGCCAAAACAAAGGATGCTTGCAATGCTTGGGCCTTTTTTGTTTAGAAAGCAAATCTATGGAATGATGTGCGGTGAAGAAAATGGAAAGAGCAGCATTTCTCTCCCTCTCCAAGGACCATCTACTGAAGCTGGAAGGTGGGAGAGTCAGAACAAACAATAGGAGATACTTTACACCGCACATAGTGGAATTCATGACCATACAATATGACACCAAGGCTAGCAAGAGGCAGTAGTCATAAGGGCTATAACCTATCTCCATGATCAGTGGCTCCAGGCTACTGGGAAGCAGCAACATGCCCCAGGTCCTGCTTGTGAGCTTCCTACAGGCATGTGGTTCGCCACAGTGGGGACTAGGAGGATGGACTAGATAGGCATTTAGTCTCATCCAGGAGGGCTCCTCTTTCACAGCCCTTGCTCCAAATTCAAGCAAACCACAACGTCTGTATGCTTCCCCATCCAAGCTCTTTTATGTACACCTCTCCCTCCCACCCCTGCTGATCTTGGAGCTGGTAAAGAAAGCCTCCCCTTGCAGCAACTCCTTTTCCTCCTCACTCCTCTTCCCTTTGGCTGGAAGAATTCAAGTATCAGGAGAAACACTTGAGCACTCTTCCAAGAGTTTGCACCCATCTCAAATCTGGGACAGGAGCAAGCTGCAAGGCACCTCGGGAACAGAGGTTAAGAGGAGAAGGCCTCAAGCTGACAAGCACATCCTTCCTAGTTGGGAAGCTGGGAAGCGAGTGTTATGTCTTGACACAAGGCGAGGTTGTTCCCATTGGGGAAAAGGGCGTTCCTGACTCACCAGTCAGCGCCTCCTGGGCAAAGTATTTGACATCCACATCGGGGTCCTGTGTTAGTTTCTCCAGCACTGGCTTCACCTCATTCTGAAGGGTGCTGCAAAGATAAGAGTGGCAGAGGGATGAGTAGGAAAAAGTGAGTGGGAGGCAAGGGCAGTAAATTCAAAGGTCTTCAAAGGCCCCAAGTGCTTCTCCCACCTTCCCCCCTCCCCATAAACACATCCTTCAATTGGGAGGAGTTTCGGGACTGCTGCCATAAAGGCGCCAGGTGCAATGGTGCCCCCAGTGATCTGTCATACCTGTTGTCCAGGATTGGTCCAATTTTCTGAAGGGACTTGGCCACGTTGAAGCGGACATTTGCTACGGCGTCGCCTGCCATCCGCAACACAGTGGGAAGCATGTGCTTGGTGGTGATCTCCTGCCCACACACCTCTGACAGCACCTAGCAAAGGAAAAGGCACGATGGAGCTGGATCATGATCAAGTGGGATCCACAGGGTATGTGGGAGACTTTGAGCTTCCCTTGGCTGCTAGGTCTGTGCTGCTCACTTTGAATGCCATGCTTGCTGATGGACCTAAAATGATGCCCTAGCCCTCAGAAAGCATGGGGGGTTTCCACAAAACAAGTAAAGCACCCCTAAAATTTCTCAACATGTTTCACAGAAAGAGCATAATTAATCTGTCCCATAGGAGTCCTACAAGAAGCACTCAGTAAGGATCAGTTTGAGGACTCTCTTCCTCCTCTCAAAGCATGATGCCCAATATCTAAACCAGCAGCTTATTCCTATACAAAACAGCTCCATGAGTATTTGGTGATAAAAAAAAGAACTCTGGTGTATCCAATGCTAATTAACCTCAGAATAGATGTATGGAAAATGAATGGAAAGGACTAACTTCAGACCATTAATTTCAAAAGAACTTAAGAGACAGGCAATCCAACTTGTGTGTTAAAGGGGGGAAATCGGGAACCTGAAAGTTTTTATTCTCAAGTTTGAAAAGCAGAAAATCTCACCGGGGTGGGGGTGGGGGAGCTCTTTTGTACCTGGCATAGGAGTTCATCCCTTTCCAATGCCCCCCATCACCCTCCTCTTCCTCAGTGGTTTACACTGAAGTTAGTTTACATGGGGGGGGGGGGGGGAGGGCAAATCCAAAGTTCTGCACACAAAATGCCTCAAAAGTTGCAATTAAAAATATGCACCAGTTAATTTTGATTCAGAAAACAGTTACATGAAGTAAATCATGCAGAAATGGAAAACTCCACTAAAATACTCAAATTATTATCTGGAGCAAGAATTTTAGCTGCATCCAAATGGAACTGAAGTTTCTTCTAGGTCTAAATCATTTAACAGAATATGGGATGTGGCAATATTAGAACGATTAATGACTTATAATGACCATTTGGATGCAGTATGTCAGCTCTTGCATGCTAGAGAACACATTCTTCCCTTTGCCCTGAGTTCATCCCAACTTCCTCCTCTACCCCACCCTTGCCCCAACTCACATTGATGCAGAAGAGCGTGGTCATGCGGTGCAAGTAGTTGGGGTCATTGGACATGGCCAGCACCTTGGGGATGATGGTGGCATGGGCCCAGTCCTTGCCAAACTTCTCCACAAGCTTCTTGAGGTTGCTAGTAGCTGCCTCTCGGATAGCGTAGACTGGAGAGAAGAGCAGTGTCAGCACAGGTTAAAAGGTAAGAACGGTCTGAACTAATGCTATTGTCCAACTTCTTCAGCACATTTGGCAAAGGAAGCCACCCACCCACTCTGAAGTTTGCAAGATTTTCATGCATGTGTGGGTGCTTATTAAGGTCGTGCACCAGATCTGGCTAAAGTCCCGAGCCCAAACCAAATTCGGTCAACGGGAGGAGTGGATATCACTCTAGGCCCTTAGCGGCTCTATGTCGAAAGCCCTCTATGCTTTGCATTGGAAAACAATAGAAACCCAGCTCAATTTTAGACCACAAATGCTGCCAGGACTGAGTTGGGATTGTACTCCTATGCCTTATACATGTCACTTGTTTCCTGCCCCATTAAAATTCAAAGCAGGAGATGGAGGTGCGACAGATTTCAGAGCTCCGCTCCAAAGAACAATAGGCATCTTTCCACTGGCAATTTACATCCACTCTAACATGGCATTTGTCACTGGTTAAGCATCCCTTCCACAAAAACATTTGAAATTAGCAGTGATATTCTGGGCTGGAAATGAGGGAAGATAGGCTTTCACAGATTTCATAAATTGATAGTTCATTTAACAATTTGAATTGGTCATTGGTCACACATTTTATTCGGTGGAGACGAGACTGAAAGGCACAAGTTCACTTCTGAATCATTCTGGATGCATTGAATGACCGAAGGGGTTTTGTTTTGTTTTTTTGTTTAAGGCAGAAGGAAATGGATAAAAAAGCAGTAGCTTTTGTTTATAAAGCTTTTGGGCCTCATAGTTTTCAACAGCCCCTAACGGCCCCAGATATTTAAATTTTAGTTACATTATTCCCCCTCCACACAAAATGACTGAAATAAATTTTAATTAATGAACATCTGTTATTGAATACACATTTGTCTGGTTCAGACATTGCTAAACCAGGGGTAGCCGATGTGGTAGCACTTGGATGTCCCTGAACTGCGACTCCCATCATCCCTAACCACTGGCCATGCTGTCTAGATGTGATGGGAAGAACTGGTGCTCTTCAGGTGTTGCTGGGACTCCTAACATTGGCTACCTGCACTAAACCATAGTTTAGTGTTACAAGAGCAAGCCTCAGAAGGCTTCACGGTCTCATGCTTCCCCTCTGGTGTGGCAGCAAAGTGGTTCAGAAGCCTTTTTTCTACCACTGTATGTTTGCCACAGCCTGCAGTGTCATCTGAACTTGAACAAGCAATGGTTAACCTTAACTATGCTTTCAAAAAACCATCATTAATAACACAGTTTAGTCTGTTATCTGATGTAAAACAAAGCAGAAGCTTCTGAGATGTGCCACAAGCACGAGGTTTTCTGTGGCTTATATAAACCATAGCACGTGTAAACTAGGCTATTGAGTTAATGCAGCAAACCACCATGGAAACAAGCTACATTGCCTCTCCATCATTGTGAAATAATAGCATTGAACTTGGGCTTAATTGCTCCTGTAGCTGAAAAAGAACTCTCCCATTCAATATAAAAAAATACAACTTTTATTCCTGCACTAAAAGCTTAGATGAGCCAATTCTCTCTGCTGGAACAGGAGCTTTCATAATGGATCCCATTAGCTTTGAAATATACTTTCCATGTTAGAGATCACTAGTTGGATATAAAGTGCTTGATATTTTAAAGAGATACAAAGCACCTGGGCCATAATTCAAAGAGCCACTTTAGCATGTGCTCTTGGTCTCCCTTCCTCTCTACAGCCCTTTTTCCTACAAATAAGGGTGATAAAAATCACCCCTCTAGTTAACACGGATAGACTGCCCCTCTAATTCTTGTCCAAATGTGGCATTCTACCTTCCTTTATTTGAACAAATGCAAATGTAACAACAGGGAGAAAAAGGGTTAAGGGAGGAAAGAAAATGTTTCAACTTAAGAGCCTTACCGTGATCCACCAACCATGCCATGCAAAGGGAATTTAGCTTCTCGTCAAAGAACTCCACACCCTACAAATTGCAGAGAGCTCAGATTAACTTGCGATAATGCTGTTTATGGGATTCTCACAGTCAGAAACAAAACACGGAGAAAGTGGTATCGCTCATATGGCAGGTAGGGAGCAAACCAGTACAAAGGTTGTGAAAGGTTCTAAGTTTTTAAGCTGAATGGTTAATACTCCCCAAGCAAATGGGCAGTAACTAGCAGTTCCCACAAGGCGGAACACATACAAAAGCTTTCACAAAGCCAAACAATGTGCCTGCGGCAACCCAGGCCCAGCTGACCCAAGAATATTTGATCACTGTGTTCTCCCAGCATGTCAAACTCATACGCAAAAGCCAAAGATGCACTTACTAGCTGCCCAGCCAACAGGGGCATGTACTCAATGATGGCCAGTCGCACACGCCACTTGGCATCCTCTGCCAACTCCACAATGGCTGGCAGCAGGGACTGGGACAGCTGCCGGATGCCAATCACCTCATTCACACAGTCCAGGTTAGAGATTATATTGAGTCTGACTTCTGGGCACTGCAGAAATGTGAACACAGTGACATCAGAGGGCAGTTCCACCTCCCAGATGCAACCCCTAAAATCCACCCACTCTTCTAGACGACTGCAAATACTTGCGTATCATCTTCCACCACATCTAAACTAGGCTTGCAACCTTTCGACTTGGTGAGGTGGCTTTGATTTATTTTCTTACTACCCCAGCTTCCCTCCATCAAAAATCCCAAGGTGGCGTACATGTGGGTCCCAGGCAATCAACTATCTAGGCACTGACAAGACTCAGACTTGCTTAGCACCAGCAAGGTAGTGACCTCATGCACCTTCAGATCATAATGGGCACAGCCTCCCATTTCAGAGATGGAAGATACCAACCCTAATTTAAATGGGCCTGATTTGGCCATATAAGCCCTTGAACACCAAAATCAAGGGTAGGGGTGGTACTATGTAGGAACCTACATAGGTCCATCCCATTCATTATTGAGTTTGTTCACAAATCTTTCCAGTCCCAGCTACTTAGCACTGAACCTGGAACCCTAAACATATAAAGCATGTACTCTATTACTTTTCTATGGCCTCTCTTTAGAGAAATCGGTCATTTATGACTCCAGCTGAGTTCCCAGAATTCCGGGGGGGGGGGGGAGGGGGGACACACACCGCATAGTTAATTTACATGTGCAGTGTGCAGAAACTAATCAGCTAATCTTATGTAACAACTCCCCCAGTATCCAACCTGGTGCCCTTCAGACACTGTTGGATCCTAACTCCATCAGCCCCAGCCAGGAAGGCCAATGGTCAGGGATGATGGGAGTTGCAAGTCAACCACATCTGGAGGACACCAGGTTGGGGAAGGGTATATTTAGCACTTCCGAGGCAAGGGAGTGAAGCAGCCATGAAATAATGCAACTTCAGGAGATCAAGGCAGAGAAATGCTCCTAATTCTGAACAGTTTGACACAGAACTGTTAACAAGTGGACCAAAGGAAAACGATGGGGGGGGGGTCCACTCACCTCATCTTTGAGCTGAGCCAAGAAGAGAGGCAGAAGGTGTTCAATCGTGTTGTCTTTGCCCAAAATAGGAGACAATCCCATGATCACAGATGCCAAAGCTGATTTTACATGCTGATTGGCATCCGACACGAGTTCCTGAATGGAAAAAAGTAGTATTAAAAACAAAAACAAACAAACAAACAAACAGAAATTTACTTGCTTGCCGTGAGGCCAACCAGAAACACTGAACTCTGGGTGGCTGACAAACATAAAATACAAGCAAATGGGACACACCGAACACAAATGTATCTGCAGTAACTCTTCAACCCATCTGCAAATCATACCTGTCTTACTTTCTTATTCTATTACAAGCAACCTTTATACCATGGGTAAGCAAACTAAGGCCCGGGGGCCAGAGCCAACCCAATCGCCTTCTAAATCCGGCCCGCGGACGGTCCAGGAGTCATCGTGTTTTTACATGAGTAGAATGTGTCCTTTTATGTTAAATGCATCTCTGGGTTATTTATGGGGCCTACCTGGTGTTTTTACATGAGCAGAATGTGTGCTTTTATTTAAAACGCATCAGTGGGTTATTTGTGGGGCATAGGAATTTGTTCATCCCCCCCCCCCCAAAATAGTCCGGCCCCCCACAAGGTCTGACGGACAGTGGACTGGCCCCCTGCTGAAAAAGTTTGCTGACCCCTGCTTTATAATGTAAATTGCCCTGTGATTGTCAGGTGACGGGCAGTATATAAATTTAATAAACAAACAAATAGTTAAGTCGCCCCCTGCTTTAACAGTGAGACACTTGACTCCATGGTTTCTTCAGCCCTTAATTGTACTGTTATTGCAAGCCGACAAATGCTTCAAAAAACAAGCTCAAGACTCACTAGAGATTATCGCGTCCTGGAACATACCTTAATGCAGGGCAAGATCTGGGTCATAATGACATTTTCACGGCAATCAGCAGACAGGTTTTCACAGAACTCTTAAGGAAAAACAGTAATCACGTTGTTAGGGCTTCACAACCAAAGTGGTGCAGTGGGAATGCTGTTTATCTGGCTAACAAAGGAGCTCATCAGGAAGATATGAGCTCTGAGTTAATCTAGTAGTCCATTAGGCATCATCACTCCACTGTCAGACTTCCTAACACACCATAATGTACAAATTACTGACCTCCAGAAACACATCTTCCTGCAACTGAATTTAGACAAGTCTCTCGTTTCTATAGAGAGTGTCATTTGGCTGTTTAAAGGTTAGTTGTTGCGGCATTATAGAACTACGTCATGTGCTACCTTTTTTTCCTGACCTATGTGTGGAGTCTTGTATCTGTACTACAGCCACACCAAATCACAGGAAGCAAGGCTTGTATTTTACTGTATATCGGTTATATTCTAAGCATGTGCCCAACTATCATAGCTATGTAAATAAGGCTTGAAAAATAGTAGGTGTCATTTTTAAATGGGTCCAGCACACAGACCTTGAGTGTTCTGAATGGTAGAGCCATTTCACTTTCCCTTTAAACATTTTACCTCTTATAAGCATTCCTTTTCTATCACTTACATTGTCCCTCTCCCTAGCTTCTTCAAGATGTCAAATAACAAGTTCAGAATAAAGCCATGTAGAGGGAACAGAAGGTATATACAACAATGAAAATCTGATTTGCAATATTTGAATTATTTGAGTGTTGAATTTACCTTTTCTAGAACAGAAATAGCAGTATTTGTAGCACAAAACATGAACAGCTGTTTACAGGATTTCCGATAAGTGAGAACACGGATGGGGCAGGAGCACCCCTCAGAGAATCAATTGTTTTGATTCCAAACAATTGGAAAGCACAAGCCGCCACCACAGGCATTGTGACTGCAACTGACCTTTGACTTTGTGGGAGGCAGCAGCCCGCACTTCAGCTTCACAGTCTTTCATCAGGTTCTGGAATGCTGGGACCAAGTCGGTTTTTGTGATTTCTGGACCGACAGCTTTCTGGAGCTATGGGCAAGAAAAGGCAAAATATATGATGATGATCCCAAATGGATCCCTGCCAAAAAGACTTGTGCTCCAACTGAGAAATACCCAGGAACTGTAGAAATAAGAGGAAAGGACACTGCTTCTGACCAGAGGAATAAGAGCACGAAGTGAGTTTTTGCAACTTTTTTTAATAAGTTGAATTGAGAGGTTTTTCTAAAAAAAGAAATAATGTGTGTATACACACACACAAAGTCTGATTTTCAGATGATTTGATCAAAAGGCTGAGTATAAATCTTAAAAATAAAATGAATACCACACAAGCACTGCATGGATTCGTACTAACCTCCGTGAACTTGTCAGCCACCATGTAACGGACCCGCCAAGATTTGTCCTCTGCTGCTTGCCGTAGTGTTGGCATCACCAACGATTCCAGGTCCTCCTGGGGCAGGAGCTGTGCAATATTAACACAGGCCTCCACAGCTAACAAACGCACAGAGTCCTGTATGAGAGACATGAGAAGGGTTACATGTGTTCTAGTCTGCCCCAGCCCTCTCCCAGAAAGCAAGGTGCCATCACACAGACCTGCTCATCAGAGGCCAAGTTAGAGAACATGGGGATGATCTCGCTCTTGACATGTTCCAGCTCCAAGACCTTTGCGAATTCACCCAGTTTAGAGGCTGCCGCTCGCCTGACCATCGGAGTGTCATCTGAGCACAAGTTCCGGAAGTACCTGCAGGAAAGGGATAAGGACTGTAAGCTGGGAAATACAGAGCCGTCTGAATTGGTGTCTCTCACCCTTTGACATGGGTGACCCAACCAACAGCCCCCAGACTTAATGTAAAGCATCTCACTTACTGTCGGAGCTCAGCTTTGACCGAACTGGAGACTCGAGGGTAACAGACACTGAAGAGGCCACAAGCAGAGGTGCGGGAGGTGAACCAGTCACCTCCTGCCAGGCGCTTCACGAGGGGAACAAAGTGGGCCTCAAGGTCAGATGGAGAGTGTTCATGGGAGATGGCTCGCAGAGACTCCACCGCTTTGTCCCGGACCACTGTCTCCTCAACAGTAGCAAGGCTCTCGAGTGGAGGCTGCAGCACAAAGAGGGAGGATAAATTTCACATTAAATGCAATGTCTGCAGCTTAGCATATCAAAGAGTGTTGCAACACCAAATGTGTTACTGCCTGACCTTTTTCGGGTTTCTTATTACAGTAAGTAATAAGAGAAATGGAGGGGGGAAATTTGAAGGAAAATGTGATGTTCTGAAAGCTAGATAAATCATCTAAAGATGTGGCATCCTGTCTATGCAACTTCCTCTCAAGGGAATGTAAGACTGGCTCCATGTCAGCTTTCTGTTCCACATGGGTTTTTAATAGCTTTTAGTATATGAGTTAATTCCACTTCTCCAGGTTTCTAGGCATGTTCTGCTCCATTCGTAATCTAGTTTACTGATAATCTAGCAAGGGTCCCCAAGGCAGTATGTGTGTACACACACACACACACACACACACACGAAACTAAATTTAGATATTTTGGTTTTGTACACTGCCTTGGATTCCCCCTCTAGGGCCAAAACACAATTTATAAATATTTTTTATAATAAATCAGCAAATCCCTCAAGGAAGAAAACAGTCTTCTAATACAGCGTGCCCCTGTTACAATCTTTGGCCCCTGTGCGATTTATGGAAATACAGAAATTCTGTTTTCAAAGAAGTATGAAGAGAAGGAAGAAGATTTGGAAAGCAAGGGGTGCGACCTGTATTGGTGTGTGAGAGTGGATGTCAAACATGCAAAGAGTCCAAGTACAAGGTTACAGCATCTGTTATTTTCGGGCAACATTGTTGGAAGCAAATGGGAAAGGCATTCCATATACCATTAAGCTGCACTGTAGAAGCAGGCAAAGGGTGGATGCATGCTACCATTTTACAACATATCCTTTTTACTAATGGGCAGTATAATTCAGAATCCAACCTAGGACCACCCTCAAATCTGCTAATGACCAACACTTCCCCCACCAAAGTTTGAAAGGAACAGAGGTGTTAGAAAATCTCACATTCTCCCACTGTGGAGAGCACCCTTCCCCAGTCATTCACTGGACTTACCAGCAAGCAATGGACATATTCAGGGCCCCCAACCAGAGCTGTGAAGGTTCCCAGCTGTTCCGCCAGAGCAAGTAGCACTTCATCCTCATCATAAATAGTGTCTGTGGGGAGAAAAAAAAAGCAATTAAAGCAAATCAAGACTAAAATCTGCATTGTCAAGAGCACAGAATCTGGAAGCTAACATGATGTGAGAATTTGAAGATGTGAACTATTGCCCTCCAGTGCAGGAAATACGTATACCTTGGGCACAAGCAATCCCATCAGCACAATCTTGAACCAACTAAATTCAGCAAGGATGCAGTCCCTTTCTTTTGGCAAGGCTGCATTCATCAGCAAAGCTTTGAAAAGGATTTAAAATTCTGCAAGAGTCTCAAGTGCCGCTGAGCACGTATATACTGCAGCCCTAAAAAGGAAATCACTACAGCTTTGGGAAAGGGATTTGGGGTACCGCCCAAGCTGCAATTCAAACTCACATGCATCACAGCCCCTAGACTCAATTCTTATTCCCTAAAATCAGAGTTCCTGGTCTTTTCATTACCTGTGAGAAAAGGCAAAAGCTCACTGCGCGTCCTCTCAACTCCCAGGGCCAGAGCAATGGTAGAGAGTTTCTTGATGCTGTTCAGACGAAGCTGCATAGGGGAGAAAGAAATCAAAATAACATATTTTTTAAAGGTGAGCCACTAATTTGCCAGCCAACCCTGATTCTTCGTAAGATGTCACTGGAGTACAATCAATATAGCAATAGCAAGTTTAAGTGGTATGTAGTCAGAAAACATGCATGACGCTCAAGAAAAGGTCCATGGGAGGTATGGCTTTTGCCAACTCTGAAATAAGCAGGCCATAACTTGTGGGAGCGAGAAATGGGAGGAAATATTTCAGAATGTCCCCTGTAACACTCTTGATTACATACAGAACAAACGTACTTTGCAAATAAATCCACAAAAGTGGATGGCCTACTTATCATTTTTACACTACAATATGCAGCCAGTGTGGCAAATTGAGGGTACCAAATGGGACACTTCCTGGACAGAGAAAGCCTGGAAATAATTAGCTGTGCACTCAGCAGATTGCTGTAATGTGCTGCAAGGAATACTGGACTACCTATGTTTTCCAAAAACATGCCTGCTAGTTTGCCAAGTGGAACCAGCCAATAGAAACATCTGTTTGTTTTAACGCAACTGCACTAACTTCCAGCCCATTTTTGAAAAGAAAAAAGTATTAGCAGATGTCCTGGGAGCAGCAATACTGTATGAGTGGAACATAAATATTATCTATACAATTCAATAAATAAAACACCCAATTGCTGAGATGGGCTGTTTCCTGTTATGAATCACCCAATTAATCATCCACCATCCCTGTCAGAAAAGTGATTTCTGGAAGACTACGACTGGTGGCAGATCATCATCATGCAGCAACACCAAAGGGCAGATCCATTTTCATTTTTGAGGGGACTATGAGATAACATCATGAAGCCATCTAGAACAATGAGTTTAGTCAGGCGGGCCCAGTAATAGTTGAGGGCAAAAGGTGTTTTCTCATTAACACCCCTTTCAGTTTACTTCTTCACTCATTTAGCACGCAGTGCCATTAAACTATTGCTTGTAAATCCCACTGTTTTGAATAGTTAAAAGGAAAGCCCCCAAAGCAGCAACTCATAGTTGTTCTTGCTTTGCTGGGTAAAGGGAAACTCTTTGAATGACCTGGAGAGGGGCAGGGATACCCCTACAAGATTGCCTACTGTGAAGGGGGGTGGGGTGGAACAGTGCTGAGCAGGGGCTGGCAAAGTTTTTGTGGTTTGGGCTGTTTCATGGTCCCGCATATGCCGAGGTGGGCCGGAGTGTGTATGCGCACGCACACACATGCACAAATGCTATTTCTGGCACGAAGGAGGTGTGCGCAGCTTCCCATTGGCTGCAGGAGCTTTCTGCAGCCAATGGGAAACTGGCCAGCATCGCGGAAGGCGCTCCCTGATCTGCTCCGCGCTGGTTTAGGTTGCAGACCCCTGGTGTTGAGTGTTTGACATACCAGAGAAGATGATTAGGTACATTACACCTATCCCCTCTTCCAATCTCTCCCTCAATGAAAATATCTCTGGCCACCTTGCCAACCTGGCCTCTGGTCTGCTGATGCTGTAGTAAAATTCCTCCAATCTATTACTTTAGCACGGTTGATCTCAACTATATTACTGAGGGTAGGTGAGCTTGGAGAAATTACTCTCTCCCAGCTGTGCCCCCCCCCCCCGGGAACTCAGGTTTGGAATCAGAATAGATTGGAGGGCTGGGTGGAGAGAATGATGTGGTCTTCCTCCAGGCTTTTCATCTATTTAAGTGGCAATCTGCTGTGTTTGAACTTTGTGCAGGACAATTAGGACAAACTGGAAATTCTGCTGCTATACTGCCCACCCTGCTGTCTAGCGGTCTCGCTGCCCATATCAAGAGGTGACCTCAGCTTTGTTGTTGAGCGTGCCCAGGATTGTTCTAGGGGATCCCAACACCCACCATATCAAGGGCAGCTCTGGACCAGACAGCCAGAGCAGTCCCAACATGCCACTGGCCCAAGCCATGTAGCAGAGAACAATATTGATTTGTTTTTCTAGTATTATTAATAATATTATTACTGTAGAAAACGCACAGAGAAAAAAGATTTCACTTGTTTAGGCTGGCACACTAGCTATGACCTTGGGCATATATGGGCTAGCTTTCAAGCCCTGATAACCTACTGAATTTATTCCTGCAATGTGTATATGTGGAGGAGCTGCAACTGAAGCTGAAACTTCAGTTAGTACCCCTGTAGCCATATTCTGTATCATCTGGGGCAGGTGTATATATTATGCCAGTACTCCATCATATTTTTGTTTGTCATTATGATATGTATTTTTCTGTTTTTATATTGTAAGCCACCTTGTGATCTTTGGATGCAGGGTGGTATTGAAACTGAATAAAATAAATGATAAAAATCTTCACTGACTTTTGTTCCACCCCTGAGCCCAATTTTAAGTGCTGATTTTGACGCTGGCATCTGAAGGAGCACCTCTCCCCACATGTACCTACATATGCCTTGAGTTGTCATCTGATGCTTTTCTCAAAGGGCTCTTGCCAAATGAGGAAGGAAAGGCCTTCTCAGCAGCCTCACCATCACCACCTGTGAATTGCCTTCCCCAGAGAAGGCATCTATTTTAAGATATTTGCAGCACTTGGAAAAGCTTTCCTTTTCCCCAGGGCTTTTAGTATCTACTGTTATAACTCTGCAAAATTTTAATTCCTCTGTGGTGCATTTAATTTAATGTTGCATAGCTGTGATGCTCTGCTCAGTCTATATTTATATATAGTTCTGAAGCTTTTGTTACTATATTGATAGCAGAAATTATTATAACTTGTTCTTGTTTTTTCTTGCAAGCCCCCTAGAAAATGTCTCATAGTGCAACTCACAAATATTCTAAATTAATAAAGATGGAGAGCCTTAATAACACCTATCTCATGCTACATGTATGCACTGCACTGCACTGCGCACACACACACCCATCTCCCATACCTTTCTATAATACCTTAATGTAATGTAACACGGGAAACTAATTTACACGAAGAGGTAGGTCTTACTCTCTAAATTCAACAGGGGACAACAGCTTAAAAAGTAAGAATCAACAACGATAACAAGGGATAAAAGTAAGAAAGGGAAGCCGGTTTACAACCGTCAAGTAATTAAACACATTTTACATCCAAAAAAGAAAAACCCTAAGTGACACCCTGAAGCCCTTTTCATCACATCAAATCACAGCTGAGAAATAGCACATGTACGTATTCTTCCAATGAACCTTTCCATTTCCCTCCCCCAACCCTTTACTGGCTTTTAGACTGTTAACTCCTCAGGGCAGAGACCTTGTTCTGTGCTGTTCTACAAACAACAGCTTACTGTGTAGCTGTTTTACGTACAAAATACCAAGGAACAGCTATTTTAGATGCACCTCGGTTGCCACCTCTGCTAGCCCTCAAACAATTCCATCACTGAAGCTGTTTGGGGCCCAAACACATCTATTGTATCACCAAACAGAGTACTATATTATGGGAGGTATTGAGGGATGCAGCCATTCCCAATGGGCAGGCACCATGCTAGCTAGCATTAATCACAAATTCCAAAACTATGCATTCCTTACAACCAGAAGCCCAAGTAGATAAGAGAGAGAGAGAGGGGGGGGGGAGGGAGGGAGAAGGGGAGCAGTCACGCACCCCACATACATAGTAAGGCTACCTCAAAGATGGCACCCCTACTGAGATCTCCCCGCCCCCATGAATGGCTCCTCTCCATGACAATCAGCTATGCACCACTTCCTCGTCTATGTCCTTAGCCTAACAACCCCCTGGAAAAGCCGTAGCATGACGGGCGTGAGACCCCTCACGTGGAGATCAGATCAAGACGCTTCCTTGATTGGTCAGGAAACACCCGTATAATGAATAGGCGAGGCTCGACCCAATCAGGAGCCTCCTCTCGCCATTCCGTCAATATATTTATTAAAGGAAAAGGCGACCCTCCTCCTGATTGTTTTGATTAACCCCCATACTAGACAAACAGGTCGCCCAGCCAATCACGTGGCTGCTCGCAACACGGACGAAGGGGAGAGTCACTGAATAATACGGACCCTTCCATTAGCCAACACCCTGCTCCTCGCCTTCTCAAATGAAAATCCTTACAGCCAATCCGGTTGAGCTTCTGATCGCTCACACGCGGGGTTCTCGGATGAAAAGCGGCCGCTGATTGGCTACTGTAACCCAAGGCGCGGCTTTCGGGCCCCGGCTGCCCGAATAAACTCCGGTCGCTTTCCCTTACGCGCAGGGAGGCCTCGGTTGACGCGAGCCGTACCTGAACGTCTTCGTTCCGCAGTTCATCGATCAGCACAGCAATAGGGTAAAGGGAGTCATCTCCGTCGGCGGCCGCCATCTTACCTCCCGGCTTCGGCTCTGAAGGGTGCGCGGGGTTCGCGCAGACGCCTTGCAGGGGCGGCTCAAATGCTATTGGCTGCCTAGGATGTCACTCTCAACTATTCCTGAAGCTAATTGGCTTGTTTCTAGCACTCTTCTGTACTCCTGTTTGAAATAGCCTTCTATCAGTCATCCTCTCTCTTGCTGCCCATTGGATTAGACATTCAGAATTAGACCACTCATTAAAAAGCATTGGGAACGGGTGCCCTTAAAACCCACCTCTTTCTTATAGCCATTGGCTAGATGTACTCTATCCCCACCTCCGTCACCCTATCATGGGTTGAATTTTACATTTGTATTCCCAGTCAATTCAGCTCTGCGGGCACTCAAAGGAAATGCCCCTCCATCCTTGGCACGCTATTGGATGGAACCGAAATCCCGCCCTCCATGTTTTGGAAGATGATTGGCTGTTCATTTTTGAGCGACAATGAAGCGTATCCAATCGTAGGCATTTGCTTCGCCGAAGAGGCGGAGATGGAAAATGAGAAAGGGTCGGACAGCGTCCATACGCGTTGCCGAAGCGACCGCGCGTTATTTCTGCCCGCCGGGCGACGGAGTTCTCTTCTGACGTCACTGTATATTGTGGCGCAATTTTAAAACGCAGCCATATGATGTCATCTTTGTGGGATAATAGAATAAACTAAAAAAATGCAATGCATAAAAGTGTTACATATGTAACCGCTATTCACCATAGAATTGGAAGGGACTCCAGGAGTCATCTAGTCCAATCCTCTGCAATACAGAAATCTCAATACATAGCTCCTCATCCAATTTGAAACCATACCTGCCCCTGCTTAGCTTTGCTAAAATGTACTAAAGAAATGAACCTATGCTGCCAATTCTCATAGTAGACCAGTATAAATTAGATAGCACATAAGCGGCACACAAAACACTACTAAACCATTCTACGTTCTAAATCTTATATTAATAATCCAAAAATTGAGAGCTGTGTACAAGATCTACTACAGAAGCCACAAGCAGAAAACTCATTCAAATTGTGTCCAAAAGGAAGATTCAGTCTTTAGAGTTCCTTTAGCCAGGCTTAGTAAATGAATAAATGCTTAAGTCAAGAAAGAACTTAACATATGAAGCTGAATGTATGTAAATGCACCAAAATATTGAGGGAGAATTTCCTGACGAAAGAAATTAAATATTGTAGCTTAATCTAAGAAGAAGTGTAACATATGGACTTGAATGTTTATAAATGTATCAAAAGCGCGAGAGAGAATTTACTGAAGAAGCCCGAGACTCTTCATGGGCGAAACAGGTGATAAACGCTGGCACCCTGTCTAACTCTTGTGCATAACATCACTGACACTTCGTTTGATCAAACTTACCTTTGTTGATATCTACAGGAGCCTGGGTAAAGGAACTCTAAAGACTGAAAGAGTTTTCTGTTTGTGGCTTCTGTTGTAGATCTTGTACATAGCTCTCTCAATTTTTGGATTAGTAATATAAGATTTAGAATGTAGAATGGTTTGGTAGTGTTTTGTGTGCCGTTTATGTGCTACTTGCTAAAATGTACTGGCAGTTTTCATGCTGCACCAGTGGTTCTTCTCCGACTGTGGCAATGCTCCGTCTAGTCTGCACAGTGGACCTGCCATCCATTGTTGCACCAGCCCCATTTGATGAATAAAATGCAAGCAACGAAATAATTTATAAACGAAATGTGTGCACATATGTGTGCACTTATGTATTGATAATGAACTCTGCGTGTGTCTCACTGAATGCATGCCAAACAGAATTATACAACATCTTCAGCCGCTCTGGTGCTGCACTGACAAAAGAAGAACATTGCAAAAGACCTCAAAGGTCCAAAAGCAGCTCCTGATCCCAGCAACGCTTACAGTTTCTTGCAGGCACTATGACAGCTGCAATTCCCTAACAACCTGGTAATCTTGAAAACAGGCCGGGAGCAAAAACAACTGGAGGACATCATGTTGTCTACCTCTACTCAATGACTACTCCAGGCTGGCTCACAAACTACCTGCAAGCAACCCAAATTACTTCTAGGTCAGCGTTTCTTGTTTTTTCATGGATCACTTGAAAATTTTCTGGGGTCTTGGTAGACCATCTAATAAACTGTTCTCCCCAACCCCCATTGAAAGCACAGCCATTGCTCATTTTAAAAAAAATATTTTTTTTTGGACAATTTATATACCACGTCAGCTTAAACTCTAAGCAGTTTACAACTTTATTAAAACATCTTAAATAAACAGCAAATAAAAAATATACCAGAGCATTTTTACAACGTACAGAACACAATTAGCAACAGTGAAATATACTCAGAGTCGCAAAGTGATTTCATGCTCTTTATTCAGCTCATAGTGGTGAGGAGGAATGAATGAATGTCCCCTCACAGTATCTGCTTTATATACATTATTTACACAATGGGCTGCACATGATTGGCTAATTCTGGAATTCTACTGTAAGCCAATCAGGTTGTGGATTCACTTCTATCTGGAGCAGGATTGGGTGGTTCCTGCCAACCAATCATACTGCTGCATTGTTCTAGGACCAATCAGACTGCTGCATTCTGAATCCTATTGTTCTAGGACCAATCAGACTGCTGCCTTTTGGATCCTATTGTTCTAGGACCAATCAGACTGCTACAGTTTGGATCCTATTCAACTCAGTACATAACAAACAGTTTTTTTTAAAACAAGCACAACCATATAGACCATCATCCATTGGATCAAAAGATCTTTGAAGTTGATCTCAGTCATTGGGTTAAAACAAACACGAATGAGGCTGCATGGCCAGACACAAATATGTTCAGCTGTTCTGAAACCTCTCAGCAAAACATCTGAATGGAGCTCGCAGATCAAGATTTGGAAACCTCTGCTCTAGATAATAACAAGAATACCAACACCAGTTGACTCCCAACAACCCAGCAATGCCTTGCAGAAGTCAACTAACGTAACAATGGAACCTGGTGCCCATTGGGATTGGCAGAGCAGAAAGCAGAGACCCAGAGCCAATGAAAGGCAAAGACAAATCATTCTAGTTTTACTTGGATCCTCTTCCCTGCTGAGTTCTACAAGAGTTCTACAATGCTGTGACTAAGGAGGAGCAGAGGGTGACAGCCAGTAGAAACCGCTGGACTAGTTGTAAGTAAGAAGGTAGGTGAGTGAGGGTTGGCTGAGGACAGGCTGAGCTTGGTGAGGCAGTGCCCCCTTTGCCCCAGTGGTAGGGTTGCCATATTTTTAAAAGTGAAATTAACAGACACAAAATCCATCAAAATCTACACTACCAACATGGGCTGCCGGATTTTCCTGGACAGTTCAGTGATTTCCACCCGGACACTGTTTACGAGGACTGAATACTAGCTATGTCCGGGAGATTCCAGACGTATGGAAAACCTACCCAATGAAGAGCCTGCGCCGTAGTTGGGAGTGAACTGATCAGACAGGCTTGCTGAGACAAGAGTTCCTGAGGACAGAGCCTCCAAGTTTCCCTATTTTCCAGGGACAGCCCTGGATTTACAGAAGCCGTCCTGGTTTCTGATTTGATTCCTGGATGTCCCACTTTTCCTTAGGATGTCCCTATTTTCAACAGAGAAGTGTTGGAGGGTATTATACAACCCCCGAGCCAAGGAGATAAGTAACTACACAACCTTTAGAAGACATCTGAAGGCAGCCCTGTGTAGTTTTATTATGTATATATGTATATGTATATGTATATGTGTGTGTGTGTATACATATATATATTGGAGTCCGCCCAGGGTGGCTGGGAAACCCAGTCAGATGGGTGAGGAATAATAATGAAAATGATGATGATGATAATAATAATAATAATGGAACAGGGCATTCCTATTTTCATCGGAGAAATGTTGGGTGATATGTCTATGGAATGATGCCTGTGGATGCTACAGAAGCAAAATTGTGAATGGCAAGGTTGCCATGGAAACAGAATCTGGAGTAAACTACATTCACACTGGTAGTTGAATAAAAACCATCTTTTATTTATGATCAGAGTTATAGGGTCATCCATATTACTTGGGGGGGCTGTCAGGGCAAAGAATAGAATGCAATATTAACCGACAAGGTAATAAATAAAAGCATCAGCAAAACTCCTAATATGCAGTGCAAAAGTTTATCTTTGCCTTTCTTTCTTTTTGTCAGAGGAAAAGCAGCATTTGCCAATCAGTAAAATAAAACACAGCTTTACACAAAGAGAGCCCAACTTTTGCTTAAAAATACTAGTCGTTGAAAAGGCCAGGGTGAATCAAAAGGGCTTTCGCAGTGCGCTAAAAAGACCATGAGGGAAGTGCCATGTTACTTTTTCTGAGGAGGCATTCTGCAGCCATGCCACTACCAAGAAGGACCTCTCTCTCAGGGCCGGACTGCCCATGAGGGTGAAACAGCCAGCATCGGGTGGCAGAATCTCATGGGATAAACAATTCTAGGAATCAAAGCTAAGATGTGCTTACATGGAGAGTAATCATTACACTTGCCACCTGTTGTTTTTACAAGAGGCAGTGTGTTGCAGTTGATATGTTATGTACTGAGTTGAATAGGATCCAAAATGCAGTAGTCTGATTGGTCCTAGAACAATAGGATTCAGAATGCAGCAGTCTGATTGGTCCACAGGAGTCACCCAATCCAGCTCCAGGTGGAAGTGAATCCGCAACCTGATTGGCCTACAGGAGATTCCCGGAATTAGCCAATCACGTGGGGCCCATTGTGTAAATAATGTATCGTATTTTTTGCACCATAACACTCACTTTTTTCCTCTTAAAAAGTAAGGGGAAATGTCTGTGCGTGTTATGGAGGGAATGACTACGGGTGGCATGCCTACGGATTTTCCTCCTCTAAAAACTATGTGCGTGTTATGGTCGGGTGCGTGTTATAGAACGAAAAATACGGTATATAAGGCAGACATTCTGGGGGAACTTCCATTCCTCCTCACCACTATGAGCTGAATAAAGAGCATGAAATCCACTCTCGACTCCAAGTATATTTCAGGATAGCAATTTGGATGGGCACCTCGGAGACCAGGGTTCGAATCCCCACTCTGCCATGAAGTTCACTGGGTAACCTTGAGCCAGTCACTGCCTCTCAGCCTTACCTACCTTACAGGGCTGTCGTGAGGATAAAATGGAGGAGAGGAACCATGTATGCCACATGGAGGTCCTTGCAGGAAAGGTGGGGTATGAATATAATCATAATATTCCCCCGAAAGGCGATCAAGGAAACCTCGTATTCTGCCCTGAACTCCTTGAAGGAAAGGTAGGAGCAAACATTCTGCATGTGTGCCGTAAATTTATTTTTTTTTTTTTATAAATATTTTATTGAAATTTTTAAGTTGCAATATAATAATCAAACAAAATTATAACAAAACGTAACATACTTTCTTATCTTCTTGTGACCTCCTCACATCTCCCGCCCCTACCTTCCATGTTGAAAAAATTTAATCCAGCAAATTATCACCTTACTTCCATCCTCACTGTCTAATTATCAATTAAATTTATCCAACTGTTTGTCCAAAGTAAAAATTGTTTTTTCTTACATTTTCTTATCTTCCTACTTCTCTTCATCTATTTTGATGGTGCCAAATTGTTTATGATCAAGCATCCTGCTTAGCATTCATACAGTTTACAATATTTTTGCAAATAAATCTTAAATTTTTTCCAATCTTCTTCTACCGTCTCCTCTCCCAGATCTCGGATTCTGCCGGTCATTTCAGCCAATTGCATATAGTCCATCAGTTGCATCTGCCATTCTTCCAGTGTGGGTAGATCTTGAGTTTTCCAGTGCTTCGCAAGAAGTATCCTTGCTGCTGTTGTGGCATACATAAAGAATATTCGATCCTTCTTTACCACCCCTTGGCCCACCATACCCAGAAGAAAGGCCTCTGGTTTCTTAGAGAAGGTATACTTAAATACCCTTTTCAGTTCATTATATATCATTTCCCAGAAAGCCTTCACTTTAGGGCAGGTCCACCAGAGGTGAAAGAATGTTCCTTCCTTTTCTTTACATTTCCAACACTTATTATCAGACAAGTGGTATATTTTTGCAAGTTTGACTGGTGTCATATACCATCTATATATCATTTTCATTACATTTTCTTTCAAAGCGTTGCAAGCAGTGAAATTCAACCCAGTAGTCCACAACCTTTCCCAGTCCTCAAACATGATATTATACCCAATGTCCTGTGCCCACTTTATCATGGCTGATTTTACTGTTTCATCTTGTGTGTTCCATTTTAACAGCAAGTTATACATTCTTGAAAGTACCTTAGTCTTAGGCTCTAACAATTCCGTTTCCAACTTCGATTTCTCCACCTGGAACCCTAACTTTTTGTCAAGTTTAAAAACTTCCTTAATCTGAGCGTAATGTAACCAATCTCGCACTTTATCTCTCATTTTCTCCATACTCTGCAGTTTCCAATTATCTCCATCCTTTTCTAGTATTTCCCAATACTTTGGCCAATTGGCCTCCATGTTGGGTCTTTTTCGGGCCTTAGCTTCCTGTAAATTTAAAGCACATAACACCCTCTCACAAAAATCCTGGGAACTGTAGTCCACCCAACAGCACCCTTAAACTACAGTTCCCATGATTTGGGGGGTGGAGAGTCATATGCTTTAAACCTATGGCACAGCAGCGTAACTAATTGCTTAGGTGCCCAGGAAGGTGGGGTGAGCCATGGCAGGGTGCACCACTGAGCTTGTTTGCAGTCTATCTGCCACCTCCCCCTCTTCTGTAGGGCGGCTGAGGGGAAGGCGGTGGGCAGACGCAAGCCCCACGCTGCCCTTTTGGGCAGCGTGGAGCCTGCAGGCGCCCAAGCCACTGCATCACGCCCAGGAGAGATGTGTGGCACGGGCGCACTGCAGGCCCCACAGTGTGGTGCCCAGTACGCCCCCTGCCCCCCAAGCTACACCTCTGCTCTGGCATGTAAAGGTAAAGATAAGGTAAAGGACCCCTGGATGGTTAAGTCCAGTCAAATGCGACTATGGGTTTGCAGCGCTCATCTTGCTTTCAGGCCGAGGGAGCCGGCATTTGTCCACAGACAGCTTTCCGGGTCATGCGGCCAGCATGACTAAACCGCTTCTGGTGCAACAGAACACCGTGACGGAAACCAGAGCAGCGCATGGAAACACCGTTCACCTTCCTGCCACAGCAGTACCTATTTATCTACTCGCAGTGGCGTGCTTTCAAACTGCTAGGTTGGCAGGAGCTAGGAAAGAGCAATGGGAGCTCACCCTGTTGCAGGGATTCGAACCGCTGACCTGATTGGCAAGCCCAAGAGGCTCAGTGGTTTAGACCACAGCGCCACTGTTATGTACTGAGTTGAATAGGATCCAAACTGTAGCAGTCTGATTGGTCCTAGAACAATAGGATCCAAAAGGCAGCAGTCTGATTGGTCCTAGAACAATAGGATTCAGAATGCAGCAGTCTGATTGGTCCTAGAACAATGCAGCAGTATGATTGGTTGGCAGGAACCACCCAATCCTGCTCCAGATAGAAGTGAATCCACAACCTGATTGGCTTACAGTAGAATTCCAGAATTAGCCAATCATGTGCAGCCCATTGTGTAAATAATGTATATAAAGCAGATACTGTGAGGGGACATTCATTCATTCCTCCTCACCACTATGAGCTGAATAAAGAGCATGAAATCACTTTGCGACTCTGAGTATATTTCACTGGCGACGAGGATGGGATCCCGCTGAGCTGACTGCCACACACAGCACCGCAGCACCGCCAACTGCCGCACCGCTGCCTCGCACCGTGTATCCAGGCTTCAGCTCCGGGGCACAAGGAACTCAGAATGGCAGCCAACAGCAGCTTCTCGCCATTCAACCCAGCATCTGGAGACTGGGAAGCGTACGCCTCCCGTTTCACCTTCCTCCTAGAAGCCAAAGGGGTCACCGACGAAGAAGACGCCAAGAAGAGGGCGATATTCTTCAGCGTCTGCGGAGAGGAGACGTTTGAAATCGCCCGGGCTCTCCTTGCGCCTGAAGACGTCGCTACTGTTCCATACAAAACAATAATGGAACAGCTGAAGGGGCACTTTTCGCCGCAGCCCTCAGTGGTGGCTCGTCGAAATGCCTTCTACGCAAAGCGGCAAGCCCCTGGGGAAACCATAACTGGGTTTGTGACCTCTCTCCGCCAAGCCGCCCGGTTCTGCAACTTCTCAGAGCTGGAGAACATGCTTCGTGACCGCCTCGTCGGTGGCCTGAAGGATGAGAAGCTGCAACGACGCCTCTACGCTAAGAAGGACCTAACGTTCCAGGTCGCTCTGGAGGAGGCCCTGGCAACAGAAGCTGCCGAGAGGTCGACCCAAGAGGCACGGCCAAGCCTGCCATCCCAACCGAGGGTCCACCATGAAGACCTCACCGACGACTCAGGATCCGACAGGGAGGAGGTGCACCGAGTACAGCAGCGCACTCAAGCAGCGCACAGACCACAGCTGCCTCGACGAGAAGGAGGGAACTGCGCAAGCTGCGGGGAGAGTCACGAGAGGAGGACCTGCCGTTTCCGCAACGCAGAGTGCAGGCAGTGCAGAAAATCGGGACACATCGCCCGGGTGTGTCGGGCTCGGCCCACCCGACACCAGGCATCAGATGACCAATCCAAGAGCCCCAGGTCCCGGGGCCCAACGCACCAAGGCAACTCGACGGAGCTCACGGACTTCCAGGTATACCAGTTGCCCCACCCCAACGTAGAGAAAATTTATGTAGAGGTACAGATAGAGGGGGCCCCATGCCGCATGGAGCTTGACACGGGTTCAACTCTATCCATAATCTCGGCAAGGACCTTAAGGAAACTGTGTCCCACTGGGGGTCCCAAACTCAGGCCGGCCCCATTCACCCTCCGGGACTTCCAGAAACGTAAGGTCCCCACAATGGGGGTGGGGACCTTCAGGGTGCAATACCGAGGGCGGACGCGGCAACTGGACTTGCTTGTGGTCAAGGGCCCCTACATTAGCTTACTGGGATTGGCATGGTTTGGACCACTGGGGCTAGCTGTCACCGGGGTGAACCACACTAGCTTACAAGTGGACGTGGACGCCATATGCAAGGAATTTCCAGGGGTTTTCGATGGGAAATTGGGACAGTATACGGGCCCCCCCATTGCGCTACAGCTTGACCCCGCAGTACGACCGGTCAGGCTCAAGGCCCGCCGGGTCCCGTTCGCCTTGAAACCCCGTATAGACGAGGAATTGGACCGACTCGTAGAGCAAGGAGTGCTGGAGCCGGTGCCTAATGCTCCCTGGGAAACCCCAATCGTCACACCCGTCAAGCCTAATGGTTCGGTCCGCATCTGCGCAGACTACAAATGTACCATAAACAAGGCCCTCACGGCCCACGCATACCCAGTGCCAGTGGTCAGCCATGTCCTTGCCACCCTGGCTGGGTCGAAAATTTTTGGCAAGCTGGACTTGGCCCAAGCATATCAACAGCTGCCAGTAGATGAGGCCACAGCAGAGGCACAGACGATTGTGACGCACAGAGGAGCGTTCAGGGTAAAGCGGCTGCAATTCGGTGTCAGCGTGGCACCAGGCATATTCCAGAATATAATGGACTCTCTCCTTAAAGGGATTCCTGGCGTCACCCCCTTCTTCGATGATGTGTTGATTGCCGGCCCCACACCAGAGGAGTTTGAGGACCGCCTCCGCACCGTTCTGCACCGTTTCCAGACGGCGGGTCTCAAGGTGAAGCGGGAAAAATGTCTACTAGGAGTGCCTCAGGTGGACTTTCTGGGATTTATGGTGGACGCAGAAGGGGTCCACCCGACTGGGGACAAGGTACGGGCCATTTGTGATGCCCCAGCGCCCAAGAGCAAGACTGAACTTCAGGCCTTCTTGGGACTATTGAACTTTTACCATTCCTTCCTTCCCCACAAGGCGGCGGTAGCGGAGCCCCTACACAGACTCCTGGACAAGCGGGCCCCTTGGGTGTGGGGCCAGCGCCAGGAGGCCGCATTCCAGGCAGTCAAGGACTTGCTTGTCTCAAACTCGGTCTTGGCACACTTCGACGAGAGGCTGCCGGTGGTGCTAGCATGCGACGCCTCACCCTATGGCATTGGAGCTGTCCTGGGGCACCAACTCCCGGATGGAAGAGAGGTACCGGTGGCGTACTTTTCCCAGACACTCAACACAACCGAGCAGAACTACTCGCAAATCGACAAGGAGGGTCTGGCAATCGTAAAGGGAGTAAAAAAATTCCATGATTTCTTGTACGGGCGGCCCTTTACCGTGGTGACTGACCACAAGCCGTTGCTTGGCTTGTTTGCCCCCGAAAAGCAGACCCCCCAAGTGCTGTCTCCTCGCGTCCTCAGGTGGTCAATTTTCCTTGCCAGCTACCAGTATGCACTGATTCACCGACCTGGGAAGGCGATGGGCCATGCGGACGCCCTCAGCAGGCTACCACTACCGGAAACAGGCCCTGACCCAGCACCTGCACAAGAGGTTATGAGCCTGGAGCTGCTTCCCGACCGCCCCATTCAGGCACAAGAAGTTGCACACCATTCCAAGAAAGATAGGGTCATCTCCCGGGTCCTGGACTGGGTGTGGAGGGGATGGCCCAGCAGCAGCCCCGGGCCAGAATTCGCCGGCTACACAACCCGCAAACATGAACTGTCGGCCCACAAGGGGTGCCTGTTATGGGGAAGCAGAGTCGTTGTTCCCCAGCCCCTCTGCAAAAGGGTCCTCACAGCCCTACACGAGACACATCCAGGGGTAGTAAGAATGAAGGCCCTTGCCAGGAGTTATGTGTGGTGGCCGGGGATCGATGGAGAGATAGAGGCCTGGGTCAAACACTGCCAGGCCTGCCAAGAATCCCGCCCAGACCCCCCAAGGGCCCCAGTCCAGTCCTGGGAGTCCGCCCGAGCACCATGGTCACGCCTGCATGTGGATTTCGCTGGCCCCTTTCAGGGGAAAACATTCTTCATAGTGGTGGACTCCTACACCAAATGGCTGGAAGTCGCACTGGTACCGTCCACTTCCACGTCCGCAGCCATCCGGGTACTACGCAGGCTGTTTGCAACCCACGGGCTCCCTGACACTCTCGTCTCAGACAACGGGACTGCATTTACGTCAGGAGAATTCCAAACCTTCACAGCGCAGAACGCCATCCGCCACATCCGTTCGGCGCCGTTCCACCCTGCCACCAATGGCCAAGCAGAACGCATGGTGCGGACCACCAAGGACACCCTTCGCCGCATGACGCAAGGGGACTGGGAGTACCGCCTTGCCACATTCCTTCTAGCACAGCACAGCACCCCCAGCTCAACGACTGGCCGGAGCCCCGCTGAACTACTAATGGGTCGGCGCCTTGCAATCAGATTGGACCGCCTTCACCCCGATAGAGCTCAGGATGAGGTAGTGGTGGGGGAAGGCAGGAACCCCCGGACCTTCGAGGCCCAGGACCCAGTGTACGCAAAGAATTTTGGGGCAGGCCCAGCATGGGTACCCGCCACAATCACCAGGGTCACTGGCCCCGTGTCGTACGAGGTGCTAACGGATGGGGGGCAATGCTGGCGCCGCCACTGCGACCAGATACGGCGACGATTCCCGGGAGAAAACCAGGAGGAGGACAGGTCAGAGGAGTCCCAAGGGAACAGCGGGGCAGTGAGGCCCATAGAGCAGGAGGGGCCAGCAGGAGAGGCAGAATCAGTAAATACAGAGAGGACCCGTGAGGCCGAAAGGACACCGGAACCAGAACCACGACTGAGCGAGCCGGTTGCACCAGACCAAACAGCCGCATCACAGCCAGCATCCTTGGAACACGAGCCAGAACCCGGAGCCCGGACCAGGGAACACCCCAGGCCACAACGCACACGTAGGCCGCCGGCATACCTTGAGGACTATGAATGCGACCTCCCGGGCAGGACTGGAACTTAGAGGGGAGGGGTGTTATGTACTGAGTTGAATAGGATCCAAACTGTAGCAGTCTGATTGGTCCTAGAACAATAGGATCCAAAAGGCAGCAGTCTGATTGGTCCTAGAACAATAGGATTCAGAATGCAGCAGTCTGATTGGTCCTAGAACAATGCAGCAGTATGATTGGTTGGCAGGAACCACCCAATCCTGCTCCAGATAGAAGTGAATCCACAACCTGATTGGCTTACAGTAGAATTCCAGAATTAGCCAATCATGTGCAGCCCATTGTGTAAATAATGTATATAAAGCAGATACTGTGAGGGGACATTCATTCATTCCTCCTCACCACTATGAGCTGAATAAAGAGCATGAAATCACTTTGCGACTCTGAGTATATTTCAGCCACCCTTTTAACCTGTATCTTTACCTTTGCTATGGCATGTATTCAAACGGAAAGCACGAGATTAACTTTCCTTTTTGAGGCAATGCTTATGCAAACACACCTTGGCAATAACATCAATCAACTCTGGGCTATTTTGCCTGAACTTGGGGGTTGAGGGTCATTTGCGGGGAAACACACACACAGGCTTATTGAGTTGTGTGCAGGAAGTTACTGTGCACTCATGCCTCATTTTGGTTTTCTCATCCCCAGATGGCCCCCTTCTTCTTCCGTCTTCTTCCAGCCAGACTAGTATAGCCTTGTGGGCTGGAACTTCTCCATACCCATTTTTTGTTCTAGCTTCTGCCTTCTTTCTCAACACAGGAAACAGCACATCAGAGGACGGTCCCCTGCAGTGTGCAATTGGCTGCATTTCCATACAAATATATAGGGCTTTTCATCTTCTGCTTCCCTCCCCTCTCTCCCCTGCCTACTTATAATTCTCCACAGATGGGTTATCTGGTGCAGAATTTGAATGCCAGGGAAACTCAGCTTGTAGGCTGTCTTGTTTTCCCCTTTTCACTGTTATCTGATTGCTGCTGCAGAAATGGACGGGGCTGACATATATTAGGGGCACTGGAGGAAAAATAGGAGCTATATAATTTATGAGGGTTTGAAACACACACACACACACACAAAGCTGGGCAACCTTTGCAAATTATTGGATCGGTCTGGAGGAGACAGTAGTTCTGGATCTGCTGGCTGATTTGCAAGTAGATCAGCAAGGATTTCTTACGCTAGCTTGTTTAACAGTGGTATATCCCTTTTCTCCAAGGAGTTCAGGGCAGTGCACATGGTTCTGTCCATCCTTATTTAATCAGTACAACAACCCTTTGAGGTAGGTTAGGCTGAGAGGAACTGACTGGTCCAAGGTCACCCAATGAGCTTCATGTCCAAGTGGGGATTTGAACCCTGGTCTCCCCGGTCCTAGTCTGGCATTCTAACCACTACACAACATGAGCTGACAAATTATACTGCTCAAGTGACGAATATGTTTGAGGAAGGGCTGTAGGTTGGTGGTAGAGCATCTCCTTTGCATGCCAGATTAAATCCCCAGCATCTTTGGGAATGACTACCTAGAACCCTGGAGTGCTGAGGCTGGTCAGGGTCAACAGTACTGATCTAGATGGACCAATGGCCTGGCTCAGGATAAGGCAGCCTCCTGTGTTCCTATGTCTGATGGGGGAAGGGCCATAGCTCAGGGACAGAGCATCTGTTTTGCATGCAGAAGGTCCCAGGTTCAATCCCCAACAGCTTCAGGTAGGGACTGGGAGCCACTCTCTGTCTAAAATCCTGTAGAGGCACTGCCGGCCAGTGTAGACGATACTGAGCTATATGGACCAATTGCCAACCCAGCGGTTTGGAAGCATACCAGCGCAAGTAGATAAATAGGTGCTGCTGCAGTGGGAAGGTAAACGGTATTTCAGTGCACTCGGGCTTCCCGTTGCACCAGAAGTGGTTTAGTCATGACCTGGAAAGCTGTCTGCGGACAAACACCAGTTTCCTTGGCCTGAAATTTGGCTGGACTTAACCATTCAAGGGCCCTTTACCTTTACCTTACCTATATGGACCAGTGGTCTGGCATAATAATGTTCCTATGGAGTAACCAGAAGGGGATTTTTGTGAAGGACTGTCAGCTCTAGTCTGTTCTTGAACTCAGAAAAAAATCTTTATTTCTAAGTGTATGACTTTTGTGCCAGGCTCCAGGGCTGGGCAATATCTGGTTTTCAATATTGTGATGTTGAAAATACCAAAATACCAATATATCACAATGCCTGAAATAAGGATGGAGCTATACAGAGACATTGGCTGGCTTCACAGTTTTTCCCCTATTGTGATTTTTGCATAGCGCGCGCACGCGTACACACACACACACACACACACACACACACAGAGCATGATTTGTGATATATTGCCAGGTCAAAAATTATGAAGCCAATATCACAATATGGACTTCAAACCAGTTTTGAACAATATAGTGATATATTGTGCAGCCCTACCAGGCTAGTAAAAAATCTGAAGGAGATCTTGCAAGCCTGAAATCTGTCCACTCCTGTATTTAGGTAATGGTCTAATGTTATTTCCACTTAATGGTCTTATGCCCTCCACCTTCTCTTTAGGTGGCAATGCGTGTATTTCATGTACTTCAAAATTCTCCAAAGTCCTGATGGCACCACTGCAAATGGTATTGACCTCAATGCGTGCTTAATCTTTTATACAATGAGGAATGGTTATATGGATATTATTATTGCACATGATAAGAATGAGTCTTGTGTGGCATCTTTAAGACTAAGAGATGCATTGCAGCATAAGCTTTTGCAGACTAGAGCCTAATTAATCATCCATGGTTGGCAAATATTTATTCACATAAGCATTATTTATCATTTAGTTATTTGCTTAATGCATTTTATTCCATTATTTCAGTGCTTGCCCCCAAGAAAAATCTTGCAAAGCCGCTCACAAATGTCATTGATAAGATAGCTCTTGCCTTCAAGCTTACAATCTTAAAGGACATGACATAAAAGAAAAAAAAGGATTGGGAGGGAGGAGGAAGAACTCAAACTCAGGCACTATTACTTAAATTGCAGAGTTCTTGTACAGTGGTACCTTGGGTTACAGACGCTTCAGGTTACAGACGCTTCAGGTTACAGACTCCGCTAACCCAGAACTAGTACCTTGGGTTAAGAACTTTGCTTCAGGATGAGAATAGAAATAGTATGCTGGCAGCGCAGTGGCAGCAGCAGTGGGAGGCCCCATTAGCTAAAGTGGTACCTCAGGTTAAGAACAGTTTCAGGTTAAGAACGGACCTCCAGAATGAATTAAGTTCTTAATCCGAGGTATCACTGTAATGACCAGCTGAAAAGAAGAGGAGGGACCAAACATTGCTGGTCTTTCATCATAGCTGACGGAAAAGCCCTGCAATTCAATCTCTTCGGGGACATACTGGAATGGGGATGCTAGTATCATGAATGGTGATGAAACCTAAGAAGAAGAGTTCATGGCAGTTTGCATATAAGATTAACACACTGGCCAGTCATTGAAGCAAAAATTGATGACGATTCACCTCTCCCTAGCTTGTTGTGCTAATAATTTAACTGTGAGCAAAAAAATCCCCAGTTCCATTTTTTCTCCAGTTATAAATACATTCTGTGCAGCAGCCCGTTACCCATCAGCCCTCAGCTCAGCAGTATAAAGGGAACAAAACAGACTTCTCTTCTAATATAGGGAAGTTCATATATAGTTCCTATATTGCAAGTAAGGGTTGCTGCTAAGGATGTGGTTATGAGTTTTATGGGTGTGGGTTCAGCTGAATGCTTGGGCCACCTTCCAGTTGTTGTCATAGCCAAGCTAGTTTCCTGGTGAAGTGATAACCTAGGTAATGGACCACTAAGGGAACAAAGGAAGGGGCTCTGTGCGAGACAGAAAATGGGTAGGGCCCCCCCAACTTGCAGGTAGGACAAAAGGTGAGAGTTGAGAATTGAGTGATGTGAGCTAGAAGCAGAAAAGCAACAGGCTGGGAAGCCAGAGAATCAGAGCAATGTTTGGTTTCTGATTGAATCCAAGACTGCAGCTATGGGGAAAATCAGACTCTCTTGGGGTTTTATGCTGTGAGCCCCTCCACTGTAGGGCTCAGGTTATATATATGCTAGGGTTGCCATGTGTCCTCTTATTCTAGGACACATCCTCCTTTTCAGGGGTAAAATTTCTGCCTGGGTGGATTTTTAATATTTGCCAAAATGTCTCTGGCTTTCCTTTCTGGATGAGACATAGACATAACTAGTGGTTGAAGACTTGCCTTTCTCTTCTTTTCTCCCGTCCCCTCCCTCAGCAATATATCACAGCTTCTATATCCTATATATAGCAGGGGTATTTAAAATGAGAGTCGTCATGGCTTCCTCTTTTTTGCTCTTCAGAATATGGCAGGCCTAAAAACCATCTATCATAAAGACACTGCAGTCTCCGCTGTGCCTCATTCCAAAGGAAACATGAACCCCGAATAAGCACCCAGAACCCCAGGAATCTCGCCCCGCTCGGTGGTTGCGCATCAATGTGATAACATACACAAAAACTTTGTAATCCATGACTCAGCACTTTATACAGTGGCTAAGACTGCACTTCTAAACACAGTTCCTAGTAAGAAGTGTCTTACTTCTGCGTAAACATGTCTCAGATTGCTTTGTGTTATTGCTGATTATCCAAAAATCCAAACTCTGCAAAAACCTGAAATATTTTGCATTAAGACAAAAGCATGCAATCCGATTCCTTTCATGGAAAGGACCCTTCATTGGTCTATAGTTCTCCATCCTAGGATGATGTAACATCCAGTCAGGTGAGGTGGGGAAAAGCCCACCTGTTTGTCTCTATGGCAACAGGGCAACCTGTTTGGATATGTAAATAGCTGTACTTAACTGGCCAGCTCACACCACTATCTTACAAAAAGACTAATGTGAGTGGTATAGCAGGTTTCCTCTTAAAGATTTTAACTTTGGAAGGGACCCATGGGGATCATACAGGCGGACCCCTGAAATCTACAGTACTATTTTCTTCTGTAAAATGTTGGAGGCTATGGACAACTGACTATCAAATCTGCATTCTGGATGCAAATCTACACTAAAATGTCCCCTTCAGCCATTGATTTCCAAGCTCTTTATCTCTGTTGATCAAAGCAGCTCTTGCTTAACGAGGCTACTTTCTCCCTCAATCGTCCCATCTTACAGTCACTGTCACCACCTTCCCCACAAAGGGGAAGAGAAAATCTAATTTGAATAACCAACAGAAGTTGCTGAAATCCCTCACATTGGCGTTTTTCACACCACAAACAAGACGGTTCCCAGAGGAACATCTGTTTGAGGAACCGAGAATTCAGCGATCGGCCTTACCTTTCTTTTGCACCCGAATAACTAACAGTATTCTTTACTAGGGTTGGCAAGCATCCGGGAATCCAGTTGTCTCTAGCAGTGTCTGGGTGGGAATCTGTAAAATGTCTGGGAAAATCTGGATGTATGGCAGCCCATGCCGCTTTTGCTGATGTTTCATAAAAATAGCTCTGGGGGCAGAACTAGAAAAAGCTCAACGACTTTGGCCAAAAATACCCCTGCTTGAAATATGGCAACCCTAATTTTTACAAAAAGCAGAATGTTGTTTATTTCCAGAATATGCAAGAAGCGGGGGAACCACTTCTGAGTGAGAGTGTTCTAGGTGTCTGATTTCCTTGCAACCTTATAAACACTATGTTTTTCTTTAAGTCAGGGGTGGAGGAAACTTTTCCAGCACAAGGGCCACCTTACCTTTTGGTTAGCCTTCCAAGGGCCACATGCCAGTGCTGAGTAGGGCCAGAGCTAAAGTGGTTGGAGCAACCAATGTATATTTTACCTTTGCACAGCTAGGCTGGTTTCTACACTCACCCACATGCCAGCAAGCAAGAGGCATTGTTGTGCATTCCAGCCAGGAAAATAGACCCAAGCAGGGTGCAAATCAAGAAGGGAGAGGGGTGTGGCCTGGGCAAAGGGGGTGTGGCTGAGGAGGGGCTTGGTGTGGGGAGAGTTCCAGGAGAGAACCAGAGAGGCATAGATGGCCTCATTTGGCCCCTGGGCTTGAGGTTGCCCACACCTGGCTTGGGATAGTGAAAGATGATTATTTATTTCTTATTAATTGCCTTCCGCAATAAAACAAAAAACACCCGAAGAAAACAGTTAGAAAAAGCATGGAAAAGAACAGGAAGCAAATAGGAAAACAATAATATGGGTATGTAAGGGCACTGGGGGAGGAAGAGGAGTGTGGGGGGAGTGCACTGCCCCTGGCAGCACAATCCCTGTGGTGTGCCATCGCGGCTGCCCCCCCGCCTGCTCTGGCTGCCACGCCCCCACAGGCGATGCGCGACATGCCCCCAGGACACGCGCCAGCCCCGCCCCTGCCTGCTCTCTGCCCCCCCCCCGGTGCCGGAGCATGAAGCGCCGCCACTGGTAAGGGGTGCTAGTGTCTAAATCAGGCACCCCCAAACCCGGCCCTCCAGATGTTTTGGGACTACAATTCCCACTTTCCCTGGCCACTAGTCCTGTTAGCTAGGGATGATGGGAGTTGTAGTCCCAAAACATCTGGAGGGCCGAGTTTGGGGATGCCTGGAAATCAATTGTTATTGCGCCTGGGGGCTCCTACCAGCAGGACCTGCTGAGCTGGGGGCTGAGCACGAAGAAAGTTCATGCAACTGGAGTCCTGCCAGCCGGACCTCAGGTTTGCAACGGGCAGGTGGGTTTCAAGGTCACGCTCCTTGCTTTCAGTGAAACTGGTGCAGTTTTTAAAACGGAAGGCAAAACAAAACACCTTTCTCTGTAAGGAACTTTGCCCTGTGCTCAATTTGCAAATAATACAGGAACTGAACCAAGCAAAAGAGATTACTGTCAGAAAGAGCGTCATAAGCCTACTGGAGTCTCTCTCTCTTGTCTCTTGTCCCTTGCAAGCAGATGCCCCTGGAATGTTCAAGCTGTCCAGGTAAGTGGTTTGTTTGTTTCATTTACAGCTCACCTTTTCCTCCAAGGAGCTCAAGATGGCATACACGGTTCCCCCCTCCCCTTTTCATCCCCTCAACAACCCTGAGAGGTAGATGAGGTTGAGAGGCCACGCCTGAGCACTGTCCCCCAGTGGGCTTTGTGGCTGAGTGGGGACTTGAACCCCTGTTTCCTGGGTTCCTAATAATCCGGCACTCTAACCACTGCCTGCCCTGTGGAATGCCCTCCCGTCAGATGTCAATGAGATAAATAACTGCAACTTTTAGAAGACCCCTGAAGGCAGCCCTGCATGGGGAAGTTCTTAACCTTGGGTGTTTTATTATATTTTTATAACTGGGTAACAATTGGCAGAGCAGACTACAAGGTGCAATGGTGCCACCACAAATTCCTACCTCAACTGGAAGGGGATTTGGGCAGGTGAAGGAGCAGCAGGGTCTCCTCTCTCATTTGCATTCAGAGTTAGGGATGTCATGGTCTGCCCAACCCCATCTTTTTCAACCCATCCAAATTTCAGCCCCACATATCTGAAGAAGCAGATATGTCACCTTCACCCAGACCATTGGTTGTGTGGGCATTTTCTTGCCTGTTGCATTGCTGTTCTTGCTGCTGTTTTGATACTGTCTTTATCAGTTAGTTTCGTGGTTTTGCTTCATGATGCCAGTATACCTCATGCCTGTTTTAGTTGTGGCACTTTTGAATTCTGCTCTGGCAGTTCTTTTTCTCTGGCTGTACTCAGTACTGGCACCTTTTTTTTCCCTAGAAAAAAAAACTCCACTGGTTAAAAATGTGGCACTGACCGTAACATCTTCATGGTGAGTACCAGTACTGTTTTTTTCCAGAAGAAAAGCGCTGTTCTGGGACCGTTCAGTGAAGGTCAGGTTTAAGATGGGCCAGCAGGGATGGGTGGGGGAATTCCTTAATCCATCCAAGTCAGAAGTGATGGTAAGGAATATGCTGAGTCATGTGTAAAAGGTAAAGGTAAAGAGACCATTAGGTTCAGTCGTGACCGACTCTGGGGTTAAGGCGCTCATCTTGCTTTATTGGCCGAGGGAGCCGGCGTACAGCTTCTGAGTCATGTGGCCAGCATGACTAAGCCGCTTCTGGTGAACCAGAGCAGCACACGGAAACACCGTTTACCTTCCTGCCGGAACGGTACCTATTTATCTACTTGCACTTTGACGTGCTTTCGAACTGCTAGGTTGGCAGGAGCAGGGACCGAGCAACGGGAGCTCACCCCGTCGCAGGGATTCGAACCACCGACCTTCTGATCGGCAAGCCCTAGGCTCTGTGGTTTAACTCACAGTGCCACCCACGTCCCGTGTAGAAGGTGACACCCTGCAAACGTCTGATTGGTCACCACTCCTGGACATCATGTGGATTGGAATGAAGAATTAGCAGGCATGAGCTTGGAAGTTAGGTTGTCCCCATCGTGTGAAGCTGGCAGCAGACAGTTGTCATCCTGGGCCTAAGAGGCCTCAGACGCATGCTGGGTCTTAGTAATCACAACGTATTTTTCTCAGCGTTCACAGACTGACCATTTAATTATCTGTTCTTGGATCTTTTCAGGTATTGACATCAAGCTGGCAGGCTGATAGTTACCTGTCTTCTTTTTTCCCTTTTTTGACGATGAGGACAACATTTGCCTGCCTCCAGTCTGCAGGGACCTCACTTGTTCTCTAAGAATTCTCAAAGATTATAGACAGAGGCTCTGAGAATATACCCACAAGCTCCTTCGGTTCCCTTGGGTGCAGCTCATCAGGTCCTGGAGATTTGAATTCTTTTAAAATAGCTCAGTGTTCACTTACTACCCCCTTTCCTATCTTGGGCTGCAGCTTCTTCCTTACATTGTTTATGCTGTTATTGCCATGTTGGGTGCTGCTAACCCTCCAACATTTCTCTGATGAAAATAGGGACATCCCATTCCATAAGGATAATTTTACTATTTATACCCCACACATCTTATTAGGTTGCCCCAGCCACTCTGGGCAGCTTCCAACACATATAAAAACATAATAAAACATTAAACGTTAAAGAAACTTCCTTATACAAGATTGCCTTCAAACAGCTCGGGGGTTAGATAACTCCACACCCTCCAACATTTCTCCAGTGAAAATAGGGACATCCTAAGGAAAAGTGGGACATTCTGGGATCAAATCAGAAACCGGGATGACTTCTTTAAATCAGGGACGTCCCTGGAAAATAGGGACATTTGGAGGGTCTGGAAGGCAGATGCAATGTAGGTGTTGAGCAGTTTCCTCTGTCGCCCAGCAGCATTTCTCTGTCTTCTCCACATTGAGGATCTACTAATTTGCTTGTTCTTCCTCTTTCTTTGAACATAGCCAAATAAACCTTTTAATACTATTTTTAACCTCTCTTGCAAGCCTGGCCTCATTCTAGACTTTTCCCCTCCTGACCTCCCTGCAGCTGTTGGCTGCTTGAGTATACGCTTCCTTCGTTATTCCCCCTTTCTTCCATTTCTTATACATGCCCTTCTTAAATCTCAGCTCCTTATGCATTACCTTTAAATCAGACTTGGACCAGACCGCCCTTCAAAGAGTGGGCTGTCCTCTGTAAAGTAGGACACATGGTGGACCACGGCACATGACCGGAAAGTTGGTCAACATTGGATGAGTTGTGGCTTCTCTTTATCCCTGTGTAGAAATCTCAAGGGTCACCTCACTGCTTTCCCCACAGTTGCCCACCCTGCTGTCTCAAGCAGGGGTCTGCAGGTAGATCCAATTAGACCACCTCCAGTATTTGGACGCAGGGCTCTCTCTCGTGGGCTTGCTGAGCCAGGCCTGGTGGCCTTTGTTCTGAGCTTTGTCAGAGGCATTTTGAAGCAGCAAGAGCTGCATTATGAAACCAGATTTGAGACAGGATTTGCATGCCTATCTTGCAATTTCCATCCAGTCACAAGCCTTCCTCAATGGTCACACCATCCTTTCACCAAGGAAAGTCCAATCTGCGTGCAGACGCATTGCGCCATTGCCTCAAAACTGAATTTCCCACTTTCATCTTTGCCTTTACCGCATGTCTGGGGGCACATCTATGCTATCAGTTTAAAATTGTTTTAACCGCCCTGGTTTCCTCGAAGAAACCCGGTGACTGCAGTTTCCTAGGCTGGGTGTGTGGAGATAAGCACCTGCACCACAGCCATGCAATTCTCTGCACAGAGCTATGGTTCCCAAGAACCACAAGAGAGCCAGTGTGGTGTAGTGGTTAAGAGTGGTAGACTCGTAATCTGATGAACCGGGTTCACGTCTCCGCTCCTCCACATGCAGCTGCTGGGTGACCTTGGGCTAGGCACACTTCTCTCAGCCCCACTCACCTCACAGAGTGTTTGTTGTGGGGGAGGAAGGGAAAGGAGAATGTTAGCCACTTTGAGACTCCTTAGGGTAGTGATGTCAAATCCAAACTCCTCCTCCTCATCCTCCTCATCCTCTTCTTCTTCTTCTTCTTCACAAGTGTAGCATGCCAAAATCCTTCTATGCTGTTTCTTTTCCACAACCAAGGCAAGTGGGATGGAATGGTTTTTCTTGCCTGCTTCGAAATGGGATTTGGACTATCCTGCCCCCTCTTTCCCTCCCACTCCCAGTTACATCTCCCCTCCTCCTGGGCCAGCCCACCCATAAGGTGGGGACAGGTAGCTGCCTTGGGCACAGGTGGCATCTCCCCTTGGGCACCTCACCGCCTCTGCTGCTGGTGCAGAAATGGTTCCAGAAGCAGTGCCAGCTTTTGGCAAGATCTCGCTGGAAGCTGCCACCATGCAACCCAGGCAGGGGAGACTGTGGTGGTGGTGCTGGGAAGCCCACGGAGGCACTGCCTCTTTGGCTGCTGCCCCCCCCAATTAGCATACCGTAGAGTTCTGGTGCTCTAAATTCAGGAGGTGGTTGCAACTAGCAACCCACTGGACTAATCCATGGTGGATTTAATTCTGATGGTAAAGGTAGGGAACTTAGATGCCCATTTAAGCTGTGGTTCTCAGCAACTTGGATTCAGAGGCATGATGCCTTTGGCAGTGGCAACTGAATATCTCCCATTGTGGCTAGTAGCCTTTGACAGCCCTCTCCTCTGTGAATTTGTCTAATTCTCTTTTAAAGCCATCTATGCTAGCAGACAGGGTTCCTTCCTGTGGGAGTGCGTTCCATAGTTCCTTATGCACCACATTCTTTTATCTGACCTGAATCTTCCAACATTCGGCTGCATTGGATGCTCCTGAATAATGGTGTTATGAGGGAGAGCTGTCCATTTATTCCCACCCCCTGCTTCCAGCTACTTGCTGCCTGGGGCACAAGCCTATGGCACATATTTGCATGTGGCAATTTGCATCTTGGGCTAGTCACACTTCTCTGAAGTCTCTCAGCCTCACTCACCTCACAGAGTGTTTGTTGTGGGGGGAGGAAGGGAAAGGAGATTGTTAGCCACTTTGAGACTCCTTAGGGTAGTGATAAAGCGGGATATCAAATCCAAACTCTTCTTCTTCTTGCAGCATGTGCTCGGGGTTTTTTTATGGCTAGATGCCTCTGAGCCAACTGAGATGGCTAGTGGCTGGAATTTCCCAAGCATGGCACTTTTGCAGCGTGTGTGTATGTGTGAGCAAACCTTTTTAAAGGGTCAGGAGAACCAGGATTTGACAATGCCCGAAATTTAGAGGGAAGAGCATTAGTGAAAGTGGCCAGGGTTACTGCTTTGAATTTCCTTTTCTTTAAACCCCCCCCCCCAGCTTATTGCATTAATATTCCAATCCTCCCTCCGCAAAGAGTTTAAGGCTGGCAAACATGTTTCTCTGCTCTGACCTATTTTATCCTCACAACAACCCTCCGCTGTGGGTTAGGTAGAAAGACTGGCCTGAGAACAACCAGCAAACATCATGGCTGAACAGGAGATTTGAACCAACATCCTAACCATGGGTAGGCAAACTAAGGCCCAGGGGCCAGACCTGGCCCAATCGCCTTCTAAATCCGGCCTGCGGACAGTCCAGGAATCAGCATGTTTTTACATGAGTAGAATGTGTCCTTTTATTTAAAATGCACCTCAGGGTTATTTGTGGGGCGCAGGAATTCATTCTTCTTCTTTTTTCAAAATATAGTCAGGCCCCCCACAAGGTCTAAGGGACAGAGTACTGGCTCCCTGCTGAAAAAGTTTACTGACCTCTTTCCTAACCAATACACCACATTGGGTTCTACTATATTTTATCTACCCAGAGTGAAGCTAATGTCAAGCTTCAGTTGTGATATCTTGAGATTTCATATATGATAGAAGGGGGAAATGCCAGAGAAAGCCATCTCCCCCCACCTCCTCCTCCTGCTTGCAAAAGACGTTTTGCAGAGACTTCTGCTTTTCTGGTTCCTGTCTATTATTTCCCCTTCTGTGTTTAGCAGAATTCTCATCGAGGGTCAGGACCACAGGCGGAAAGACAGAGGCAACCAGGAGGTGCATCTCTCGCTGCAAGTCGAAACGGACAGGTCAGGAGAAATTCTGGGTCTGGACAGGGAATTGTAGTGTGTAACACCATACATTTAAAGCACATCCCCCCGCCCCCCCCAAATACTGTGAATGGTCCTTTTTTTTTTTTTAAAGCTGCTCTGAATTGTAAGAGGCAAGCTACCATTCCTTGGGGCAGAAAATGTGCTTAAGATGTGTTTTAAAGGCATGGTGCATACACCGTCCAAAATGTCTTAGTTGTCTTTACTTTGAACCCCACCCAAAGCGGTAAAGGTTCACAAGAAGAGGTTTAGTAAGCAGATGTTTGGGAGGTTCTTTTGAGGGTTGGTGGGCAGAGCCAACCCTACTATTGGGCAGGGTGAGGCTCATTTAAGGTGTTGTGTCAAAATAACTTGCCTTGCTTTTGGTACTATGCATGTGTGTGTGTGTGTGTGTGTGTGTGTGTGTGTGCCATTTCCTGCTCCACCTCAAGCACCAAAATGTCTTGGGCTTGCCCTGGTTTTGAAGAAGGCTTTTTTCTCTCTCTTTCTCTCCAAATCTCAGAGAAAGGAGCAAAAGAGGCTGTTTTCCCCCAGGGCGACTATTGCAGAACAAAACTCAGCCAAGAGTAGGAGGGTCCTGGGACGGGTCGTTCTCCTGTTTCTTGCATTTATTATGCAGGTGCAACAACACACAACAAAGAGCTCATCCAGACTAGCATTTGCACTGTGTTTCTAGGCTCAGGTCTTTGCTTTCAAGTTCCCTGCTGGAGCACTCCCCCTGGTTTCTCTCAGTGTCTCATTTCCCCAGTCTTTAGTTCTCCACATTTCCACATCATTGAGGGCTTATCCTCCCCTTCAAGCTGCTATTTGCCTCACAAGGGCGACAAATAGCAACCAGAGATGAGGAATGAGGAACAACATGGAGGGAGACAGAGGGAAGTAACATGGACGGGGACAGCTGCCTTTCCTTGATGATGCTGGGGTCCCCATCTATTTCAGGGGACCCTATCGACTGTTTTGAAACAGAGATCTCCTGGATCACATGTCATTTGGCTGTTGGATGAAGAGATTAGTTAAATATGAGCTCTTTGAATATGTCTAGAAGAAGAAGAAGAAGAAGAAGAAGAAGAAGAAGAAGAAGAAGAAGAAGAGTAGTAGTAGTAGTAGTAGTAGTAGTAGTTTGGATTTGATATCCCGCTTTATCACTACCCGAAGGAGTCTCAAAGCGGCTAACGTTCTCCTTTTCCTTCCTACCCCACAACCAACACTCTGTGAGGTGAGTGGGGCTGAGAGACTTCAGAGAAGTGTGACTGGCCCAAGGTCACCCAGCAGCTGCATGTGGAGGAGTGGAGATGCAAACCCGGTTCCCCAGATTACGAGTCTATCGCTCTTAACCACTACACCACACTGGAGATGTGTATGTTTAAAATGTTCATTGGCATTGAAACTGTGCATCCTGACTGAATAGCTCCTGGATCCCGAACAGAATCAAGCTTTTCTGGGTCAATCTAGAATTGGTCCAGAGCTGGTCAGGGTAGCCCTGGATCACCCGGGAGGGGGGCAATTGTGTCCTTCTTCCTCTTCAGTCTTCTCCTTCTTCCTCACTCATTGTTGTCCAAAAAACACAAACAAGCAGATGCACTTGGCTCTTCAGCTTGGATTCCACAGCGGCCTTCTCATCAGGGTGTGAGCTACCTCATGTGTTTGACTCCACTGGTGCCTGTGTAAAGCGACTGGCTCCACTCAGTGTGTGTGTGTGTGTGTGTGTGTGTGTGTGTGTGTGTACCAGTACGGAGACTCCCTCAGCTTTCCCGCACCCCCTCATAAAAAAGCGTCCTGAGCTCATTATGCTAGTAGAGGGCAGGATCAGAGAATCAAATGGTCTGCCACTGGGCCTGGTGCCTGATGCCAGCTCCCCACAGAGCACATCCTTGGCGAATCTTGCCATTTTCCATTCTGTGGACATAACCAGCGTAGATGTCACTGAGACAGGAGCGCAAGCATGCTGGGAATGTTAGAAATGGGGAAACTGAGGCTGGGGCTGGTGGCCCTTGCGAGCCTGGCATCTGAGCTCATGCTAGACTGTGGCATTGGAATGAGAGACTTTGTGGCTAATGCTGCTTCCACATTTTGATTCTTTCTGAAACTATGGGTTCTGAGTTTCTTCCCTGCTTCAGCCAGCGCTGCTCACTTAGTGCCTCATGCTTCTCTTCTCTTCTTTCTTTGCCCCAGAGCTCCAGCCTCAGAAAGAAGCCTCCAGTTCAAAAAAGATGCCAAGAGGCAGAAGGACGATACAACTCATGAACCTTCCCTGGGGGATGAAGAGCCCAGTGTCATTGATGGCGATGGTGACACTGTTGATCCTTCCCTTTCTCTGCAAAGGTAGATATGGTTCACAACAACACTGGGGAACCTTCACCCTTTCCAGATAAGTTAGACTCTAGATGTTATCGGCCTCAGCCAGCTCAGCTGGCTCAAGGAAGATGGGAGCTGGAGTCCCTCAACTTATGAAGGCTCACATTTTCTCCACCCTTGGTGTACAGAAATGAGAAAATGTGTTCTTCTGAGTGTTGCTTCCTAAGAGGGAGGGACCAAGGCTGAGTTTGGAAACGGACTGCTTGTGATGAAAGGGCTGGTGCCGTGCTGTTTTTATTGTAGTTATCTGTATATTTTAAAGTGTGTGTTTGTGTGTATATAGCTTTAATGTTTTATTGGTTTTAATTATTGGGTTTTTTAAAACGTTTTTAGCTGTTCTTATTTTTACCTTTATGCCACCATGAGTCCCTGTCAGGAAAAAGGCGGGGAATGAATGAATGAATAAATTGCAAAAAAAAAAGAAAAAAATTCCCAGGTTAAACCCGAGCATCTCCACAAACTGGGAGACGTTCCTGTCTGGGACACTGGAAAGGCACCACCCATCGGAGTAAATCTAGATGGACCAGTGGATGGACTTAGCATAAGGCAGCTTCTGATCAGGTCCAGGTTTTGGGTGGTCCTTGATCAAGACACCCTCCATGCATGCCCCTTCCTCACAGAGTCTCCCTCTCACTGCAGGAGCTCCAGAGGGTTCTTATCATTGAGTCCCTACTGGGATAAGGGCTCATGACAGACACCCAACCATGCCACCTCCTGAGGCCAGCCCTGCTTCCTATGTACCTCATAGGTTTTGCTCACTTCATGGTTTATTTTAAGAGTGAAGAATTTGAAAACTTGGAAATGATGAGTCCTGAGTACAAATGGCAGGAAGAGTTCCAGTGTGAGGCCCAAGGAGCACTGGAATATCCCTGGTTCGGGGTCCTTGGCCAGGGGACTTGAGAGCACCTTCCTCCTTCTGAGTGTGTGGCACCTGCTAGAAACTCACACCTGAATGTCCTCCTCCTTCTTGCCCAGGGAAATGCTTACCCCTGAGGGCCTGCTACTGTGGTGGGTGGTTGGGAAGTCCTGGGACTGGAGACCCACCACAATCGCCAGGCACTGCTGCTCCAGACAACCCTTGATGTTTTGGTGCTGTTGACTGTGCAGTGTTCTTCTCGAGGTGTACAGTATGCTGGCAAGAGGGTCAGCTGCAAAACTGGTCTTCGCTAAGCATCAGCCCACAAACCAGTGAACACCTTTCTTCTTTCCTTTGGCAGGTCTGCAGAGTCAATTCCCGGGATATGAACTTAAAGCGCTAAAGGCTGTCACCGTGCAGAGAGGTCTCTGCGTTCACATTCCCTGCAACTTCACTTATCCCACTTCTCAGTATTCTGGGGAATTATACGTCTACTGGATTAAGAACGATCGTGTTGGGTCCTATATTCGCAACAAGTGGCACCCAAATGTTGGAAGTGTTGTTGCCAGTAGTGACAAGGATCAAAGATTTGCGGCATTTGCTGGGAATCGTTTCCAGTTGACTGGAAATCCATCAGAAGGTGACTGTTCCTTTAGCATCAATGATGTTCAGAATCAGGATGAAGGGCAGTACTATTTTCGAATTGAGAAAGGACAGATCTTAAAATTCAGCTATCAAGCTTCTTTTATTTTACCACATGTTTCTGTGACAGGTAAGAAGTTTCCTACTTCTTTATTTGCTCCCTCATTCCCTGTTTTGTGCTCTTTTATGCTGTAAAGGGGAGGAAGGCTCTGCCTACAAATATGCCTTGACCTCTGGACATTATGCTGATGTGAAAGGGACAGGAGGTACAAGTGCTCCATGCTTCCTGTTCCTCTCCATTGTTGTAACGTCAAAATTAGATCATTTGCATCTCCAAATGTCTGAATACTTTACACAGCTCACTAGAGGGAAGAACTCTCTCATGGATTCTGTGCTGACAGTCTCGAGAAACAGGAAACTGGAGGCATTTTCTCCTTCACTTCCAGCTGCATCCCATCACCTGCTTCTTCTCCTTCCCCCAGCATCTCTCCACAGCTTCCTCAATGGCAGGAGAAGCAGAGAGGTGTTCTCTTGCCACCTTTGAAATCAGCCTCAGTGCAGATCTGGAACATTGTCCCAATCCACTACATCCTGAATTCTAGGACCACAGGGTGCTTTGGGTGGGGGACATTTCTTTCATTCATGGGCCGCGTTCCAGGGGACACATGCAAGTGGTGGGCAGGGCCAGAAGCACACATGGATGGAGCCTCAATCAAATGTGGGCAGAGCAACAGGTGTGCCTCTTATCTTGTCCAGGCCTCAAACTCAGGTCACTTTCCCATAGCTGACTGGTTTTAAGGTGAGTGCACAGAGGGTTGAGGCACAGGGCTAAAATTAGGGGCACTTTGCTCCTCCCCTGTTTCTCCTGCTGCTGTTCTGCACAGAGCTAAGCCTTGATTTGGCTAAGCATGGAGGTGGAGAACCTTCCCCTTGCTGGTGTGGGGCAGGTGGTTTTACAGGAGTTTAAGCCTCATCTTAATGTCTGAGCCCCAAACAAACCATGAGCAGTTAGCTAAAAAGCAAGCCTATGCTACGGCTCATGGTTTCTTTTGGAGAGAAACAAATCTTGAACCTGAGTTTAGATCAATGGTTCCCAATTAGGGGTCCGTGGAATACACACAGGGCCTCCGCGGCCCCACCCCTTGCCTTTCCCCCAACTCATTTTTTTGTCATTTTTGCATGGTATTTCACAAATTTTATGGTCTGTTTTAGCACTCTGCAATTTTTCAATATATTGGTTAAAACTGGTTTTGAAATCACACCGTGATAACGATTTCGACCCAGCAATACGTAGCAGTATATCACTCCCCATACAAGGAAGAGCAGGGCAGCTGATTTCAAGGCACCACCCAAATCGCAGGATGATTTCAGCCGATCACTCTGCTGATCTGAGCTGCCTTCCCTCACACCCCGATCACTCTGCTGATCTGAGCTGCCTTCCCTCACACCGAGGGAGACCAGGGCAGCCAGCCACTGCCTTCTCCTCTCACTGATGGAGAACAGGGCAGCTGACTGCTCTCACTTCAAGGAATTGTGGCACTACCTTTCCCTGGCACGGACTCAGAGCAGCTTTTCTTAGTCAGCAGGAAAGCAGCAGCAGCCACAGTGGATGTGCTTCTTCACTGGCTGCCCCCCTGATTGTGGCTTGATGCACCCCCACCCCCTCAAACTCAAACCATGCAGTGGGGGTGACTTCGCTTCCTCTCCTCCCCCCAGCCATCCAATCTCTGCGGCTGCTCTTTCCCTCATCCCCATGTCCAATCTCCAATTTCAGACATCGTGATATATCAGAACATTGTGATGTTTAGCTGCTGATATATCACAATGTTGAATACCAGATATCTCTCAGCCCTAGTCTGTTTTTTTTTAGTACACCTAAAATGCTTTGCTTATTAAAGGCTACCCCACATTTTGTTCAAAAAATTGCTTTGCAGAGGTAACTACCATAGAGCTATCAAAATGTTCAAAAGTGGGGGGACTGTGGCTTGGCTTTTGGAAAATAGGGGGTCCTTGTTGTTGTTGTTGTTGTTTAGTCGTGTCCGACTCTTCGTGACTCCAAGGACCAGAGCACACCAGGCACTCCTGTCTTCCATTGCCTCCCGCAGTTTGTTCTGACTCGTGCTGGTAGCTTCGAGAACACTGTCCAACCATCTCGTCCTCTGTCGTCCCCTTCTCCTTATGCCCTCAATCTTTCCCAACATCAGGGTCTTTTCCAGGGAGTCTTCTCTTCTCATGAGGTGGCCAAAGTACTGGAGCCTTAGCTTCAGGATCTGTCCTTCCAGTGAGCACTCACGGCTGATTTCCTTAGTAATTAGTTAATTGGGAACCACTGGTTTAGATTAACATTCTGCCAAACCATGGCTTAGCTCCTGGCAACATGGCAGGAGCAAAACACCTTTGATTTGGGTCCCCTGCACCAACACAGTGTGCATTCACCTTCAAACAATAGTTCATCTAGGTTTAAGGTGATATGAAAGCCAGGCTTGTGTTGGCTACATGGCATTCAGGGAAATGTCAGCTGTTTCTACATGGTCATCCACCTCTTTCCATTCAGACAAGCTAGACTCATTACACAGTTCAACAACCCATTCCTGGAAGAAGGTGTGTGCATGGAGGGGGTGGGGAATGTGGCCAGGGGAGTTCTGGATTTGTTCCATGTCTCCTAGGTGGAATCTACACACATTTTAAAAAAACACTGAGGAAATGCTTTAAAAAAAGTGTTTTGGAAAATGTATTGAATTTGCCATGGCTCACCATCTAGTGCCACATTTCTATATATCACTTTGCAACACACTTGAAACGTTTTATTTGCAACAGTATAGCTGAGCCCCTAGAAATTGCCCTCTCCAAGCTCTTCACTCCACGGCAAAAGGTATGCAGACCTGCTTCCTATTCCCCTGTATGCAAGTGAGCAGTCTGGGTGGGTGGCCATTTGCTTCAGAAAAAATAGTTCAAGGGTTAAGTGACCCCTTCTCAGCCTGTGCTCCTATGAAAGACAGATCCTTCCTGTGGCTGCTGCATTCAAGGTGTCATTTCCCCCCCTTTTTTCTTTCTGTGTCTCCCAAATCGCATCTGGCTTCATCCTCCAATTTCAGGATCCTGAGTATCAAACATCATGTTCAGCAGCATAGTGGCAGCCATCAAGATTTCTCTCTCTCCAGGCTGAGTCCACAATGAGCAGAAACATTGACCAACATTGGTAGAGAAAGCAGACCATTGCATGGGGAATCAGTCTACTAAGGGAGAGACACAAAGTTATTGTTAAAGGACAAATGAAAGAATGGCAGGATTTGCCGCAAAGTGGGGGGTAAAGTAGTGCTGGTGACCATCCATAATTCAGGACTCCTGTATCCTGTACCCTAGTTACTTTAGTCTCTGAATTTTCTTCTGATCCCATCCTGGGGACTTTGCTTTTCTCAGAGCTGGCAAAGCCAAAGATCCTGAACTTATCAGAGGTGGTTTTGGGGAAGAGCATCACCCTCATCTGCCAGGCACCAGGGACCTGCCCATGGAAAGAATCATGGAGCCGGCCTCAGATCTCATGGAGTAATTTGCCAACAACTGTACAGAACCATCAGCACAGCAATGGAAGCTGGACCTTTGCTTCTGGCTTCACCTTCACACCATCTCTGCAGGATCAAGGCAGAGCCCTCACTTGCAGTGTCTATTACCCTGCAGTTGGGAGAACAATTGTGAATACAATCTCTCTTGAAGTGGTCTGTGAGTAGCTCCCATAGCTCAGTACTGTTTCGCCCTCCCATGAACAGCCAACAGTTCTTTCTACCCCATGCTAGCTAATTTACTCCTTTCATGCCCCCCCTCACTGTTTTCTTATGTTTCAGACCCACCTCAGGACATCAGAATCACAAGGCCTGGACACCCTGGTGAGATACAAAACTCTTTAGTGTTTTTGCACATCCCCATCCTCACTGAGCTCTGCTGCGCAGCCAATAGCTGCTCAGGGATCTCAGAGTGGGAATTGTGCAGGAGGAAGGGTTTTAGAGATGGCTGGGAGTTGGGGCAGAGCCCAGGATGGTGGTTTGGAGGGGAGTTGAAGACAAACTGGATGGTAACAGGGAGGAGCTGGGCTCAGTGGTTCTTTCCAGCATCCATGCCATGCCATGCACACATCCTTGCACCCGAACCAAAATTCACTCCCCACCGTAGCACCCTTCCGGCTCTTGACCTGAGTCTCCTTTTTTAATTGCCGTGGGGTTTCTATTTAATGGGACTGTTCTATTGCCTATTTCAATTGTGGGTGTTTATATTTTAATGTTTGCATAACTGGTTTTTGTACTTTGTAAGCCATTTAGAATCCTATGTTGGCAGTAAGTGGTGTATTAAAGTGGAATGAGAAGGAAAAGAAATGGGCCCAAGTCTTCCCAGTGGAAGGCAAAACAGTGGATATTATTATTATTATTATTATTATTATTATTATTATTATTCTCTTGCCAGTTGAACTTGCAGAGAAATGAGGGGATCATCTCTCTTTTTGCAAAACTATGGCCCAAAGCTGTCTTGAACCAATTATAATTAATAATCATTGTAAAGATTTGAATCCCCACTTCTGCAGACCTGGTGTCAACCATCCTTCTTCAAAATACACAGGAACATCTCAGCACTGAATGAGGATTCCTTAGCCTCAGGCATCCCAGGACCTATTGTGATCTAATTGCATTTCTCTTACAGATTTCTCCGCACAGAAAGAAAAGCTGGTGGTCCGAGAAGGGGACACCGTCAGCCTGCTTTGTGAAGCTCAGGGCAAACCTATTCCCTCTGTGACATGGATGAAGAAGAACAAGACCCTAAACAACCATATGCAGGGCAGTAAAGAAACTCTTCAACTGTCCAACATTAAATCAGAGGATGCTGGGATGTATCAATGTCAGGCAGAGAATCTACATGGCTCAATCAGGAAGAATATTTCAGTGATTGTTCAGTGTAAGAGATGGGGAGCGGGAAGTTCCTTGGGGGCATTAACCTAGGAAACTCCATTGTATGCTAAGTGGCTTGACCTGCAACTAATACCAGCATGCTTCCACTAAGGGGACCTCTGCAAATGTACACTGCTGTGGCTGCATTGTGCAGTGTGTCAGCCCAGTAGTGTGAGATGCAGCTTTTGACAGCTTCATCACAAGTTCAGGAACCCCATGATGAGCTTACATATTTGCAGAAGCTTTCTAAGAAGTTAGTTTCAGGATGCATAAATGCAGCCCCAGGGGCAAAACCACAAATTCAAGTCACTGAACATACCGGTAACTCTTGTCTGAAATTTGTGGGAGTATCCTCATTCACCAGGAGAGGGCATATTTATGCAACCTCTCATCAGAATGACAGCTCTCTAATATTAAATACAAAGGCCAAATTAGAAGTTTTTTGTTCACATATCTGTCTTACCCATAAAGCAGGATGTGCAGGACATGGCTTTGATGTTTTGCAAGAAAAGGTCTGCATGGACAATGGAGGAGAATGGCTGAATGCCCGTCTCCCACCTGCCCATCTTCTGTTGCTTCAAGACCTTTTCGTCTAATGAGCATCTCATGAAGGAATATCCCCAGGTGGCAATGGTCTCACTGTTTGCTACCTGGAGATGCAGAACATAGTTCCTTTGCTTATCCAATGAAAAGGCTGCCATAAGGATGCTGCTTGTGGGGACCTAAGTCGTTTTGCAAAGTAATTTCTCTTCCCCCTCTTAGGTACTATGTGATAGCCTCATAGGTGGGCCTTGTGTTTAGCTGTTGGGGTGTTGCACAGTCCAATACTCTGATATTCATTTGGCAAACTGAGAATCTGCATTGTCTTTTTTATGAGCAATTTTCTGGTCATCATGGTGTGTTTGTGTGTGTATACAGTGCTTTTTTTTTAATTTTTAGGGGTACTCTCTTTCCCCTACTAATATTGAAATACTGCCAAACTTAGATTCACAAAATGTTTAGGGGTATGCATCCCCCTGCATCCCCCCAGAAAAAACCCCACTCTCTCTCTGTGTGTGTATAGCTTAGAAAAGGATTTATGCCCTTCTTCTTTCTCTATTCCCCTCTGTTTCCTTTTTCAAAAAATGCAATAATCTGATTAGCAATGACGACGCTAATAGGAACAGAATAAAGTAAACATTTGACAAGCAGAATGTCACCGGCTAAGTTTTACTCCGAGTAGATCCATTGAAATCAATGGACTTTAGGCATGTTAATTCATGTCAATGAGTCTACTCTGTGACAGATTAGCACTGGGATACAACCCCAAATCCACCGAGATTATGGACAATGGAGGGCAGACCTGGATCTGAATAGGAGGTAAAAGACGCAGCCTAGATTGCAGTCTCAACAGTGCAGTGTTTTTGTGTCAAAATATGGTGCTTTTTCATCTTGCTCTGTCTGCTCTGTGTACACTGGGCAGGGGAAGGGCACTTTCCTGGACGGTCATTGCTGACCCTACCTTTCCAGCGGACAGTACAGGCTGATCCATTGGGGTTAACGGGGCACTGACCCACCAACCTCAGTCCACCCTTAGACAGCCCCTACTGGCTGCCTTCTTACTTACAACCAGCCTAAGGGGTGTCCCAGGCTGCCAGCTTTCTCCTCCTTGGTCTCCATTTTACCCTTCTAGAGCTCAGCAGGGCAGACGAGAATAGCAATATAACTGGATTTAGTTGGCTCTACCTGTCTCTGGCTCCACCTCTCATTGCTTCTGGATCTGCTTGCCATTGGTGGTCTCCCTCCCTTCCAGCTAACCGGTCCCAGTGCCACCAGAAGGCCCTTTCTTGCACAGCAACGGGCCTCTCATTCACCCATGTAAAGGCTCTTCTCTTGTTGATTCAACATTGATATGTCTGTTCCAGATCGCCCAAGGACAATGACGTTCAATGTCACCCATGCACACAGGAGGGACCCAGCACTAGCTCGAGGTACCAGAGAGTTTTAGGGTGCAAAAGTCAGCGCACGGATCCTTTCTCCTCTGGAGGATAAGGCTGGCTTCAGCGGGGCAGCTGCTGTTTCACAGACATGACGGCACTTTCCTGTGATTACAGGTTGCCCCAGGGAAGTAGCCAGTGGCTCCCAGTTGACGGTTCAGGAAGGCAACTTATTGCGGCTGCTCTGCAAGGCCGATAGCAACCCTGCAGCCACTACGAGCTGGTTCAAGGAAGGCAGGGCCTTGGAGAAGCTGCCAGATGACTGGTTGGAGCTGGTCAATGTGAAAGCAGAGGATCAGGGTGACTACAGGTGCCAGGCTCAGAACGCCATAGCTTCTGCTGAGGGATTCCTCCACCTCCTTGTGGAATGTGAGTGAGGGAGTCAGGGTTTGGGTCAACCACTGGGACTCCCTGCTGCAGGGGAAATGTTAAGGGTGCTGATCTCCCATGCTACAGGACACCCCTTGTCCTCTGCTGGGCTGCATTTGAGGTTCAGTGTGAAAACACCAAGTGAGATTTACATCCCACCCAAATAGCTGCCTAGAGTAGTGCTCCTATTTAGGGAGGCCAACTCCCTTTTTCATTAAGGGGTTCTACTAGCAGAATGGGCAGAAGAAACCCATTCAGTGCCTCTTTTGCTATTGTTGCTGCCCCGTGACTGGAAAAGCCCAGGCCACATTGTTTGTGGTGGACTCTCCTTCCTTGGAGGCTGGGTGGCCATCTGTCATGGCTGTTTTAGTTGAGATTCTTGCATTGCAGGGGGTTGGACTAGATGACCCTTGGCATCCCCTCCAACACTAAGATTCTATGAGACACAGCTCTTAAGTTCTTGTAAACCATTCCTGTAAATTCTGCTTTTATTTTCAAACTGGACACAAGGGGGAAAGAAACTCCCTGCCTTCTGAACCAAGCTGAAGCAGGATTTTACCTTATGCAACAGAGTAGGGAACTAGGGTGGCAGCAGTATCTGCTCTTGGGTGCCTCCAGTGGATGAATTGTGGTATTGCAGCTGGTGCAGTCATTAGCTAAATCGGAATGTGTTCTTCACCTTGGCTACTTGATTCTCTGCAGATGCCCCCAAGCTCAGCAAAAACCCCCAGAAAAACACTACCTGTTGGCGTAAGGACAATGGCATCCTCTGCAACTGTTCCCTGCACTCCAAGCCTCTACCTCAGATCCATTGGCAAGTGGGCGGGATGACTGTAGCTGAGAACACCAGCACGGCAGACCTGAAAGTCTCTTCGTCAGTCCAGAAGAATGAGGTCACCAGCTCCCTAATTTGGACAGGTAGCCCGGATGGCGACCTCAGCATCATCTGTCTTGGGAACAATTCTCTGGGAGTCTACACCATGCAATTCCTCCTTGGTTCCTTGAAAACAGGTGAGACTCCACCAGACTGAGAAATCCTGACTTTTGCAGCCCTGATGATATTGGAAAACCCAAAGAGGTTGTAGCTATGCACCCTGATTCTAAAGTACATATAATTACAAGTGAACCTCATTTATTTCTGTAGATCGGGGATTGCCAGAATGGTGTCTCCACCCATTTCACCCTTACTGAAAAATGATGCCAATTAAAACTAGCATCTTAATTTTTGCATTTATTTTACCTGTTTATGTTAAACCACCTGGAGATGTTTAAAAATAAAATGAGCAGCAAATGATGATCATTGTCATCATCATCATCATCATCATCATCATCATCTGCTTTTGGGAAATGAAGGAAGGAGGATGGGACCAGGATTCCTGATTTCCAATCCCAGTTTTCTTTGAGATCTTGGTTTATCATTGCAGGCGCAGGAAGCCATTCATCACTGCTCCTCTCTGGGCTGTGTGGGGCTTTGCTGGCAGCGGTTGTCTTCCTGCTCTGCCTGGGCCTGATCAAGTGAGTTTATCCTTCTCTGATCTCCCTCCCTCCACCTGGTTCTCAACAACAGGCCACTGTTCTACTGGCCTGACCATTGAAACCACCTTCTGGCAGGCAACTTCTGTCAAACCTGAGAAGTCAAGCCTGGACAGCAAGCCTGGACAGCTCAGTTAGTTAGAGTTTGGGAAGGAATGGGAGATGCAAAGTTATCGTGGGGACGGATGACAGGAGATGACTTAGAATGAAACCAAAGCCATCAGGTTGTGTCCAACTAAGTTCTACTCAGTGGACCCACTGAAATGAATGAACCAATGTTGATCATATCAGTTGACTTTCAATAGGTCTACTCTGAGTAGGACCAGCACTGGCTACAACAAGATATGAGTTTTGATGAGGGCTGTAGAGGAAGAGAGAGAAAGACCTGCATGCAGGTCTTATAATCACAGGGGTGTATGAGAATCTTACCATGTTCTGGCCATTTTGATCTTAGGTTTTATAAGAAGAGGAAAGCAACTCCGAAAGCAGCCATTCCAGAAGCTATGGATTCTGCTAATTATGTAAACTCTGCCAATGGAGGGCAGCAGAGAGCCAACAACTTCAGCCTGATCTATAGCAACATTTTCCCTCAGGTATGCATCCCATGTAGCTTTGCTCTTCTGCAACCTCTTAGGCCTCCTGAGGTAAGTATTTATTTTTATTTTTTTGGAGGGGGTGCTTCATCACAGAGAGCAGGTGCACAAGATGTTTAAGTGCTTTAAAGGTATGTTGCAAAGGGGGATCTTTTTCACAACATCTCTCTTCCCTTTCAGGGTCAAAGATCACCCCATGTTGGCACGCCTAAAGCAGCTGGAGAGAGGACCCCAAAACCCAGGCAAATCCCCAGACCTCCCAGTCCAAGTGCTGAGGAACCAGATGAGGTTCACTATACAACCGTGGCGTTCAAAAGCAAGGGACCTCCACCCCCAGTGGAAGAGTCTGTGGAATATTCAGAAATTAGACGGGAATAAAAACAACAACCTTGTTTCCCAATAGGAGAACAATCCCATCATGATGGAAGGGTGTTATTTGACTGAAAAGAGGAGCTGGGTATGAAAAGTGAGCTGGACTTCAAGAATAAGCAAACTGGATTTAGTGTCCACCAAGTAAATTGTCTGGACAGGAGAAGCATTAGATATGCCGGATATGGAAAGGGTCTTCCATTTTAGTAAATCTGGTGTTTTTGACTTGTTTCTTTGTTTTTACGCAAGGAAGGAGGAACCAGAAGAAGGCAATGGTAGTGGACATAGTTAACCAACTTACTCTGAACGAGGTAGACATCATCAGCTGTCAACTACCTGCCTCTTTGCCTGTGAACATCTTCCCTCCCCAAAGTGATTGGCTGGACTGTTGTGGTGTCAAGGAATGTTCCCTACTCAGTAGGAAAAAACAGCACACCATTTTCTAAAACAGCCTTCAGCAATCTGGTACCCTCTAGATGTTTTGAACTGCAGCTTCCATCATCTGCCAGGACACATGGCCAATGGTCAAGGATGTTGGGACTTGTAGTCCAAAACATCTAGAGCGCAGCAAGTTGGGTAAAGTTGTTCTAAAGATGTTGTTTGAAAAGGTTATGGGGGGGGGGAGCCTATGTTGTACAGCTCTATTTTTTAAAAAGTATTTCCAGTACATCTCGCTAACTCTTGCTCTGTGGCTCTTATTTATTTATTTGACGTGCTTGTATCCTGCCTTAATAAGGAGAGATAATTAACATGCTTTGTGCTTCTGTACAACAGCTGCCCTTTCTCTGTTTAGGATGGTCATCTCAATAGCCTTTCCATACCCCCAAAGCATTTTGCAGATTTCTTCCCGTGTAGCCATGAAACATTAGGTAAATAGGAGACTGCCACACAAAGCGCTGCTGAATTTTTTTTGAAAGCCCGAGTCTGCCACTGGTTGCTTTCTCTCACACGCTTGCCTCAGGCTCAGTTTCTTTTGCTGGAGGGGCAGAATGCTTCTGGTAGATTCTGGAATATGCATTTCCCCCCTTGTAGAGCTCAAGGTTCATTTGCTGGTATTCAATAATTTAAAAATATTTTTTAAAAATCTTTCACACATGTGGTATACACGCATGTCTCTGTATTTATGAATATGTTGTTTTCCTCCCCAAGCTGTTGGGGATCATAAATCGGATTCAGGCTCTCTTTATGGCGGTGACTCCTTAGATAGACTTTCCCTCCCTCGACCTTTCATTTCCTGTCTCATCCTATCTTCTCTAAGTGCTGCAGTGACATTTCTTCCTGAATGTACCGACTGCCCCCTCAAACAGAACTTGGCAAAGATTAAGCTTCTTAACCTTTTCCTGCCATTACTGTGACCCCCTTAGAGATAACACTGTCATTTTGACTCTGTCCTCTGCCATCTCTCAGGCAAGCAGTTTTGGGGGCTACTCTTTTTGAGAACTGTGAGAAATGGGGTGCACAAAAGCAGGGTGATGGGTATGCATAGGGGAAGGGGAGAGAAGGATAATCTGGGGAAACACTTGAGGTGGTTGCATCTGATATGCTACTAGGGTAAAGTGGTGCATTTGTTCCACTGGCAAAATATTTTGTGCCAGCAGAGCATCATTGTGTAAGAGAATGCTCAAGCTGGTAACTTTGCCACGCAATAGATCGTATGATCTGTTGCACAACAAGTTTACATTAGTGCCCCTTCTCTGCCATATTCCTCTCTTGCACAAAATTAAAACTTGCCCTCTCACTGCTAGCACAAGATTCCTTGCACTAGTGAACAGAGAACATTGCCTACAGTCCTTGGTTTACCAGGTCCCAGGTCGTGATGATGCACACACAACAATTTCAGAGCATGTTGCATTGTCTGGACTTGCAGGTGTGCAATTCAACACCATAGGGCTCTAAAACCTCCAACCAAATAGGGGATGCAAGGGGGGGGGGGGAAATAGTGTGACTCAACAACTTACAGATGTTGCTGGATTCAGGGTCACATCAGAGGTGATGGGAGCTTGCATCCAACAACATCTGGAGGGCCAAAGGTTCCTCATCCCTGATGTACAGATTTGTTTTAATCAATTATATTTTACTAAGTTTCAACATTTTCAACAGACAGCACAAATTTCATCTCTTCTCTTAGTTTTGTCAACTTCCCACACCTTTTCCCATGGAGTTTTTTCTCCCCTTGTGCTGTGCCCTATTTTCTGTCTTATCATAACCACAATATTATAATCTAATGACTTCTGTTTCTCATAGCTCAAATCCTGATTGTGAGTTCATCATACTATAATATTTCATTAAATAGTCCCCCCCCCCAAATAATGCATCCATTCTTCCATAAAATACTCAGGGTGATGTACAGATTTATTTAACAAACAGAAGCATGGGTAAACTCCAAATCGGTCAGAAAACCTGCCCCATTTGGAGTCCTTGAGCTGAACTGTGCCTTCTTTCTCTGTTCAGGCCTGTGTCTCTTGCCACCTCTCTGCTGCCTTGCCCAGATGCAGCTGCAATAGCCTCTGTCCACTCAGCTTCCAGCTCTGCCTTTGGGGCCTAGCTGGTCTGGTCTGATCCAGGAAGGCTCTTCACGTTCATTCATGAATGCATCCATTCATTCATTCATTTCAACCATTTATACACCACCTAACACCGGAGTTTCTAAGAGCTGTGCGCGGGGGGTTACAGAAGCGAAAGAAAGCTAATAACCAGAATTATTTTTTTTAAAAAATGCTCATTTCAACACCTCACTGCAACTTGCAACACAGGGCGTAATATGGCTGTAATGGGGCGATGCCATGCCCTTGCTCAACACCACTTCCCCAGAAAAAATATGGAAGCAGGTTTCCTGATCAAGGGCCCGTTTTGAAACACTGCTGCGTCATTTAGAAACGCTTTTGAGAAATCTCTGCCAAAAACAACCTTCCAGGAAGGGGCGTGGGGGGGGGGGGGCAGGGCGGTGGGGGCAGACCACCCTGGGTGCCCTCACTGAGGGGTGTGACATTTGGTGCGCCGCCCGCCCTCGATTCCCCAACCTCCCCCGAGCCATTGGGGTAAGGGGGGGGGAGCTGTGCCGCTTTGCTGGCAGCATTCCCCCCTTCTCCCTTCATTTTGACAGCTAGGGGGAAGCTAGGGAGTTGTGGGTGCGCCGCATGCCAAATGTCCGCCATGGGCGGCTCGCTCTGCTCCCATGAGTGGGGGTTACTCTGCCCCCGGGTGCAGGGCACACGCGTTGCTCCAGGCACCTGAGCTGCTATCCTATGCCTGGGAGCACACCCTTTGCACCACACCCCCCTCAGGAGCGTGCCCACTCTGAGCAGTGCAGGCTTATGCTCTGCTGCTTCTTCCAGGAAAGACAGAAAGCAATGAGTTAGGACATGGGTGGAGAATCTTTGCTCTCTTCGTAGCAGTGGCAGACCTAGAATCATAGAATAGAATCATAGAGTTGGAAGAGACCACAAGGGCCATCGAGTCCAACCCCCTGCCAAGCAGGAAACACCATCAGAGCACTCCTGACATATGGTTGTCAAGCCTCTGCTTAAAGACCTCCAAAGAAGGAGACTCCACCACACTCCTTGGCAGCAAATTCCACTGTCAAACAGCTCTTACTGTCAGGAAGTTCTTCCTAATGTTTAGGTGGAATCTTCTTTCTTGTAGTTTGGATCCATTGCTCCGTGTCCGCTTCTCTGGAGCAGCAGAAAACAACCTTTCTCCCTCCTCTATGTGACATCCTTTTATATATTTGAACATGGCTATCATATCACCCCTTAACCTCCTCTTCTCCAGGCTAAACATGCCCAGCTCCCTTAGCCGTTCCTCATAAGGCATTGTTTCCAGGCCTTTGACCATTTTGGTTGCCCTCCTCTGGACACGTTCCAGTTTGTCAGTGTCCTTCTTGAACTGTGGTGCCCAGAACTGGACACAGTACTCCAGGTGAGGTCTGACCAGAGCAGAATACAGTGGCACTATTACTTCCCTTGATCTAGATGCTATACTCCTATTGATGCAGCCCAGAATTGCATTGGCTTTTTTAGCTGCCGCGTCACACTGTTGGCTCATGTCAAGTTTGTTAAATTGAACTGATATTGGGGACTCCTTCGCAGCCAGCAGCAAGGATTGGGTAACCGCTGTTATTTTCTTCAATGGCATATCCTCCAACATTTCATCTCCAATGAAAATAGGGACGCCCCATTCCACAATGATAGTTTTACTGTTTATACCCGACACATCTGAATGGGTTGCCCCAGCCACTCTCGGCGGCTTCCAACATATATAAAAATATAATGAATCATTAAACAAAATTCCCTATACAGGATTGCCTTCAGACAGCTCAGGGGTCGGATAACGCCATATCACTCAACATTTCTCTGATGAAAATAGAGACATCCTACCATACCCTCCAACATTTCATTATCAATCAGAAACCAGGACATCCCTGGAAAATAGGGACACTTGGAGGGTCTACAATGGGGTTGTTCGACAACAGATCACCACATTTTTTATTAAAAAAAGAATAGTTACCACATCTCAGAGTTTGATTAAAATTGCTTTATTGGACGATATCACAAGTCACGGGTGTGAATAAAAATTTCCTATGCCTTGTAGTTTTTGGGTTATTGGGGGGGGTGTGAAAATTAGGGAAAGGGAAATGTTCTATACACGCATGATGCACTTTTTGAAGCAAAATTTTTAAGCAACGTGGACTAAATTTGCTTCTGGGACCTCTCTGGGATTAGGGGTCCTGAATTTTAAGCTTCATTAGTTTTTACTCCTGCTTCCTAGGACAATTGCATAAAATCTGGCTGAAGACCACAGGTTGGGATAGGACAGGCTTCCTCAACCTCGGCCCTCCAGATGTTTTTGTGTCGGAGCCAGCCGTTACAAATGGCGCAGTTTAGCATAAAATAAAGACACAGAGAGCCAGCAATATTTTCAGGATGGTATGAGCAGCTCCTTTCGAACTTCCCTCTCCTCCTGTAGCTTCTTTATTATCCTTTTCTCTCTCCAGCCGCATGGCCGTTTGCCAATGTCTCACGTTACCTCATCTGGTCAAGGCTTTTATTGCCCCCATCACCATATAGGGTCATCACTGTCCAGAGGAAACACAACTCCATTTAAGGTCAATACATTCCAATACATTGTAAAGCTCAGAGTGCTGGTCAGCCGAGGTCAGGGGGCACCCTGCAATATTACAAGCCTTTGTCGTGGCTTTATGACTCCCACATTTTTTGGCCTACAACTCCCATGATCCCTAGCTAGCAGGACTAGTGGTCAGGGATGATGGGAATTGTAGTCTCAAAAAACATTTGGAGGGCCGAGGTTGAGGAAGCCTGGGATAGGAGGTGCAAGTGTCTTATTTTGCTGTTCTGATTTTGTGGCTCTGTGTGTGTGTGTCTCCCTTTTTAATTGCTTCATTCTTTTTTGCAAACTACCCTGGGAATATAACTGACGGTTGGTATGAAAATATTGTCACGCACTCCCAAATTTCCAAGCTGCAAGAAATTTCAGGAGTGCCAGAGCTTACCCAGGATTTTGTTCTCTTGGAATGAAGATCGGTGGCTCCTTTAGGATAGATTGTTTTCTTTGCACATATATACAACCTGAGCCATAGGATGGAGGGGCTCGCAGCATTAAAACGCCAACAGAGGTTTCTTCACCATTCGGTTTCCAGGGAAGCTTAAAGGTAAAGGTAAAGGTAAAGGTACCCCTGCCCGTACTGGCCAGTCGTTTCCGACTCTAGGGTTGTGTGCTCATCTCACTCTATAGGCCGGGAGCCAGCGCTGTCCGCAGACACTTCCGGGTCACGTGGCCAGCGTGACAAGCTGCATCTGGTGAGCCAGCGCAGCACACGGAACGCCGTTTACCTTCCTGCTGGTAAGCGGTCCCTATTTATCTACTTGCACCCGGGGGTGCTTTCGAACTGCTAGGTTGGTAGGTGCTGGGACCGAACGACGGGAGCGCACCCCGCCGCGGGGATTCGAACCACCGACCATGCGATCGGCAAGTCCTAGGCGCTGAGGTTTTACCCACAGCGCCACCCGCGTCCCCTCCAGGGAAGCTTAGGGTCTAGCAAAGACATGCCTCTGTGTCTCCAGCTTCCGACATCTGCCAAACTCACACAAAAACTCTACAGTGGTACCTCGGGTTACATACGCTTCAGGTTACAGACTCTGCTAACCCAGAAATAGTACCTTGGGTTAAGAACTTTGCTCCAGGATGAGAACAGAAATCGTGCAGCGGTAGCGCAGCAGCAGCAGGAGGCCCCATTAGCTAAAGTGGTGCTTCAGGTTAAGTACAGTTTCAGGTTAAGAATGGACCTCCGGAACGTATTAAGTACTTAACCCGAGGTACCACTGTATTTTACAAGGTGGTGTTGCATCCATCTAGTCGAGGGTTGGGGTTACCCCATTTGTCTCTATGGCAACAGAGTAGCCTCATTCTAATTAAATGGAAACATACTTAGCTGGCCACCTTAACAAAGGAACAGGTTGGGCTGGTTTCCTCTTACAGATTTTACCCTCACCAACACAAGATTGGAAAGGACCTGCAGTTATCTTCCAGAATGACCTCCCAAATCTGGTAATCTGAGGGAAAGCAGAGGTGTAGTGGTAAATTTTGAAATGCAGGGCCATGTTTCCAAGGAGACTCTCCCCCCCCCCCCCAAATGCAAGTCCTATAGCTATAGCCATAGATATAGATATAGATATAGATATAGATATAGATATAGATATAGATAGATATAGCCATAGATGCATGTACACACACACATGCACACCAGACAGCAGCAGTACATGACGTAATATCCAATTTATTAGGAACAGCATGACTGCAATCTTATAAACATAGTTTCCTGGGAGTACATTCCATTGAACTCAGCAGTGCATACTTCATAGCTTTATTTGTGAAACTCAATGAGCTTTAACAAAAGATCTTCAGTCAGCTGAAATGCCGCTTTTAACTTATAATTAGAAATGCAAACAGTCATTCAATGAAATGTTATCATCTGATCTGCTAATGCGTTGGGGGGGCAATCTTTTCGGCCCCAAGGGTCACTTGCAGCAGTGGGTGCAACACACACACACACACACACACACACAAACGTTTCTGTGATTTTAAGTCGTTCAAAACTGTTTTAAATATTGTGTAACACTGTGTTTTAATGTTAATATGGTGTTTTGATTGTTGTAACCTGCCCTGAGACTTTAGGGTGAAAGGTGACTAATAAATTGTAGTTACAGATAGGTAGCCGTGTTGGTCTGCCATAGTCAAAATAAAAAAAATTCCTTCCAGTAGCACCTTTAAGACCAACTAAGTTAGTTCTTGGTATGAGCTTTCGTGTGCAAGCACACTTCTTCACAACTTCTGTTTCAGTGTATCTGAAGAAGTGTGCTTGCACACGAAAGCTCATACCAAGAACTAACTTAGTTGGTCTTAAAGGTGCTACTGGAAGGAATTTTTTTTATTTTAATAAATTGTAATATAACAACAACAACAACAACAACAACAACAACTCAACAACCCTCATTCACACATGCATACAGATGCACAAACATGGAGAGACAGACAGATAGGGATGCTCGTCTCAGCATGCCAATCTCACCATTAAAACCAAACACTCCAAGCATACCAAAGAGCTATACAGTGGGCTGTTGGTGCACAATTTAAATCGAGAGAGAGAAAGAGAGAGGCATAAAGGAGTGGCCCTCTCTACACTCCTGTTTCTCCATCAAAATCACATCTGTGGTGGGTTGGAGAGCACGGGTCTCATGGAGATACAGATGTGTAGGGCCAGGGCTGGCCCAAGACATATTGGCACCCATCGGCTCCAGCTCCCAGGGGCCAATGAAGTTTTGGCCCCCCAATGTAGTTTTTGAGGGGGCCAGGCACCCTTGTCAGAAGGTGTTTGGCTCTGCCTCTTAGCTCCTTGCAACGTTGTGCACGTGACATCAGGACGTCGCATCGGGGCCCCTCAATCAGCTAGAGAAGATGGCACCTCTGTTGGCACTTGAGGAACACCACAAAATGGTTCCTCTCTTCCCCACCAGGAAAGAAGGGGTTAGTGAAGATCTACATGAGGAACAATGGGGGAATGAAGATCTACATTAAGATGTGGACTGTCCCTATGGATCCTGCCACCTGAGGCAACCACCTCCCTTTGCCTCATGGGTGGGCTGTCCCTGTGCAGGGCAAGTCATCTTGATGTGTCTACCCCTTCCTTATTATGCAAAAGACCCTTTGTTCCCAGTCCTGCATTTAGCAGGGACAGTGGTCTTTTCTGGATTGAGAACACCAGAAGGGAGGCTAAAGCTCAATGTAGACATGTTATTTGATAAAGGAGAATTTTATGAAAATGATTTACAGGTGGTACCTGACCCCGGTTAAATTGGCTAAAATATACACAAATAATAAGAGTACATGTTGGAGGTGTAATCAGGGGGAAGGAACCCTATTCCACATGTGGTGGACATGTCCCAAAATTTAAAAATTCTGGGACATGATCTATGAAGAATTAAAGAAAATCCTCAAAGAAACATTCAGTAAAAGACCAGAGGCGTTCTTGCTGGGCATTTTAACAATAAACATCCCTAGAATTAAAAAAAGTGTTTTTCTGTATGCAACAATTGCGGCTAGAGCAGAAGAAGAGCAGATCCCAACTAAAATAGAGTGGCAAAAAAAATTATGTGAATGTGCTGAACTAGCCAAGATGACTGAAGCAATAAGAAATCACTCAAACTTAAGAGTGAAAAATGAATGGGATTGTTTTAAAAATTATATGCTTGAACATGGTTCCCAAATCCAAACTTGGGTGTGTTTAGAGTAAATTTCACAGAATGAAAATTAATTGGAGGAGTTATTCTAGAATCTAGATAAATGATTAAATATATATTGGAACACAGTACAAAGAAAAGGAAATAAAAAGAGGAGAAGAAGCTGTTACGAGGTAGATGGAAGTTAAGCATTATAGAGAAACGGATGAATATGAATATGTAATGAAATAAAAACAGATTATAAATATAATTGTAAAGAGAAAAGATGGTGTGTAAGATGTGTAAAGTTTTAAATTGCAATGAAAAAATTATTTTTTTATTTTTTTAAAAAGAGTGATGCAATCAATGTTAGTCATGATACAGAGAAAAAGCCTCCATTTTCTTCCTAATTATGAATCATGCTACAGGTCCCATTGCTGTTATCCTGTTGGCGACATATGCCCAGTTTAGGAAGAAGATTGCCTGAGGGAAAAAAAATTGGTTAAGACCGTCTGGTATATTCCTTATTATAGGATGAAACTCATTGAACCAGACTCAGTTCATGACATAAAGGAAATTGGGCTGAGGACTTAGTTCATATGAATGCCCACACCAACCCCCCGTCTCCCACACCACTGGGTCATCTAAGACTTGAAAGGAAATTCTGCAGAATTTCAGAACATGTTGGACAGTGGGAAGATTTTGGGAGGACTGGCAATGGGGGGGGGGGGCACTTAGCCTCCTTGGATGAACCATAATCCTCAGGCTCACAGATTTCATTTTGTTAAAGAGTAAGTTTCTAGCATTTGTAGAACCTGAGACATGAGACAGAAAAGGTACAGCATGACTAAGCCGCTTCTGGCAAAACCAAAGAAGCGCACAGAAACGCCATTTACCTTCCCGCCGGAGCGGTACCTATTTATCTACTTGCACTTTGACGTGCTTTTGAACTGCTAGGTTGGCAGGAGCTGGGACCAAGCAACGGGAGCTCACTCTGTTGTGGAGATTCGAATTGCCAACCTTCTGATCGGCAAGCCCAAGAGGCTCAGTGGTTTAGACCACAGGCTCACCCTATTCATACCCAAATGTGCCCTTAAGGCAGGATTTGTGAGCACAGAGACAATGTGTCTCCGTTTCCATCCAAACCGCAGAGGAATATTTGAGGTCACTGAAAGAGTCAAAATGGCTTTAGGACTGTTTTCCTGTACTGTTTCAGACATGTGGTTTATGTATTTATGTATGTGTTTGCCTGGTACATTTATGAACATTTATTTTATATTTTAGACCTTATAATTCTCATAACAGTCTATATTATTACATGCACACAATAGACTCCTTGGGGAAGGGCCATGGCTCAGTGGTAGAGAAACAGGCTTTGTATTTATGGATGAAGTGCGGCATACAAATTTAATAAATAATAATAAGATTGGGACGCGGGTGGCACTGTGGGTTAAACCACAGAGCCTAGGACTTGCCGATCAGAAGGTCGGCGGTTCGAATCCCTGCGACGGGGATGAGCTCCCGTTCCTCGGTCCCTGCTCCTGCCAACCTAGCAGTTCGAAAGCACGTCAAAGTGCAAGTAGATAAATAGGTACCGCTCTAGTGGGAAGGTAAACGGTGTTTCCGTGCACTGCTCTGGTTCGCCAGAAGCGGCTTAGTCATGCTGGCCACATGACCCGGAAGCTGTACGCCAGCTCCCTTGGCCAATAAAGCGAGATGAGCACCGCAACCCCAGAGTCAGCCACGACTGGACCTAATGGTCAGGGGTCCCTTTACCTTTAATAAGATTATTTCAAAACGATGGTAAATCCTTGTTTTAGGAACAGATAGGTAGCCGTGTTGGTCTGCCATAGTCAAAATAAAAAAATCCTTCCAGTAGCACCTTTAAGACCAACTAAGTTAGTTCTTGGTATGAGCTTTCGTGTGCAAGCACACTTCTTCAGATACACTGAAGAATCTGAAGAAGTGTGCTTGCACACGAAAGCTCATACCAAGAACTAACTTAGTTGGTCTTAAAGGTGCTACTGGAAGGATTTTTTTATCTTGTTTTAGGAGTAATTCTAGAACAGCAGGTCTAAATGACACAGGCCCCACACCATGGTATCTGGATAAATCGCTCACTGACCATGTAAGAGTTTTCAAAACTATTTGGGCAAAGATGGGCAGCTCAACAAGAACATGTGGCAGGAAAATTATATGGAGCACTCAAATGTTAATGAGTTTCTTCCAAGCAAAAGGTTATAATTTCATCCCTGCTGTGCTTGACGTTTTTAAGGTTAAACCTTCAGTTCAATAATTTTATGGGATTCAGATTTGGGCTGAAGCCAATTCATGCCCACTGGAAGTTGTACAGTCTGAATTCTTCAGGCAAATTTTCCCTGAACCAGGATATGTTTTGAATGCATCTTTATGATTTGACACAGATCTCCCCTCCATGTTCATCCAGGCCTGGCTCAGGACATTTAAAGATAGATACTGAATGGCTTCCTTCCTTTATTTCTGCTTCATTTGCATGAAATCAGCTGGATGAAAGCCATTGGTTTAAGATTACGCCCTTTGGACTTTTCACTATAACAGTTAACTAAACTGAGGTCTCAACGAAGCAAAAGATGTAAGGAGACAATGCCTATTTGATAATGAACAAGAACCAGCCTGCAATGAGAAAACTGTGCCCCTGGTATGACTGTTTTCCAACTTCTCCATACAATGGCATCTTATCTACAGCATCTAACTATTTTAAAATATTGAAGAGCTCTCAGGTTCACGGTTTTAATGTGCCGCTCTCAGCAGTACTTGAGGGCTGTTTTAAGAGAACTCCTTTTCAGAATCACATGTGTTCATGCAGAGATGGTAATACTGAAATACCAGCTCCTGTATTGCTGTTTTGCTCCTTTTGCAGAGATTTGTGTGGAGAGTTAATCACCCCATTATCATCATCTCACCCGTGGTGTTCAGCTGATTCTTTATGTGACTTTTCTCCTTGCAGATCCAGATAAGCTGGTGACTGCAAAGACTGCAAATTTTCTAGCGGCAGCTGTTAAAATAAGGGCCACAATGATGCTCTCTGAGTTTTAATGTGTGTAATTTTTAATTTAATGTTGCAGATGAATTTGCCTATTTGGGCTCATCTATGTCACTTTGCACACAAATCGCAATGGCTGGGGGCTGGATGGAAATGCCTTTGAAAAAGCAAAGTGAAATCAGACAGATTTATCTAGTTCGGCAGGGGGCAATTTTAATCAAGACCAGGCTGGGTGGGGGGTTAAATTCTCCTCTCTATGTGCCACCATCCCATACCCTGATCATGTTCCCCTGCTCCACAGTCACTATTTAAGAAGAACTGAAATCTTGACATATTCAGTGTAATTATGCATTAAACATCACATCTCCTAGGGTTGCCATATGTCAGGAATTTATTGGACATAGCCGGAATACTGCAACTGGAAGCACTGTCTGGGCAGAAATCGCTCAAAATGTCCAAGAAAATTTGGATGTATGGTAACCCGTGTTGGCAGTGTCGTTTCTAGCGATTTCCCCTAAAAATTGCATTTTTGCCAAAAAAGTTCAACAACAACAACAACAACAAAACTTTTGTCTTCGGATTTTTTTTTTAAATGATATTTATTAAAATTTCAAAGAATACAAGAATTACACAAAAACAAAGAATAAAAATACAAGAAAATACAAAATACAGAAAAAAGAATAAAAAAACCCTTATTAAGGTATAACAAAGAAATGAAAAATAAAAAGAAACATACAAAATAAAAACAGTTAAAAGCACATTAATTTTCCATAGCATATCTTCCTTACACTTATTTCCCTGGACCTCCTCGTACCTCCCTTTTTTGTATTCCAGTTCAGTTTGTTAGTTCAGCAAATCCTTACCATTAAGCTTTTACCCATTTGTAAACCTTTTTTCGTATCTCTTAAAGCATTACAGCTGGAAACCACTTAGTTTCTATCCAACATCCTTCTAAGATTCATTAATTTTACAATATTTCTGTAAATAGTCTTTAAATTTCTTCCAGTCTTCTTTCACCGACTCTTCTCCCTGGTCTCGGATTCTGCCAGTCATTTCTGCCAATTCCATGTAGTCAATCACCTTCATCTGCCATTCTTCCAGAGTGGGTAGATCTTGTGTCTTCCAATACTTTGCAATGAGTATTCTTGCTGCTGTTGTAGCATACATTTAAAAAGTTCTGTCCTTCTTTGGCACCAATTGGCCGACAATGCCCAGAAGAAAGGCCTCTGGTTTCTTCAGGAAGGTATATTTAAATACCTTTTTCAATTCATTATATATCATTTCCCAGAAAGCCTTAATCTTTGGGCACGTCCACCAAAGGTGAAAGAATGTACCTTCAGTTTCTTTACATTTCCAGCATTTATTATCGGGCAAATGATAGATTTTTGCAAGCTTGACTGGGGTCATGTACCACCTGTATATCATTTTCATAATATTCTCTCTTAAGGCATTACATGCCGTAAACTTCATACCTGTGGTCCATAACTGTTCCCAGTCAGCAAACATAATATTATGTCCAACATCTTGTGCCCATTTAATCATAGCAGATTTCACCGTTTCATCCTGAGTATTCCATTTCAACAGCAAGTTATACATTCTTGACAGATTCTTAGTTTTGGGTTCTAGCAGTTCTGTTTCTAATTTTGACTTTTCCACCTGGAAGCCAATTTTCTTATCCAAATTATATGCCTCCATTATCTGATAGTAATGAAGCCAATCTCTCACTTTGTTTTTTAGTTTTTCGAAATTCTGCAATCTCAATTTATCTCCTTCTTGTTCCAAAATTTCCCAATATGTCGGCCATTTGGCCTCCATATTGAGCCTTTTCAGAGCTTTTGCTTCCATTGGTGACAGCCACCTTGGGGTTTTATTTTCCAATAAATCTTTATATCTTATCCAGACATTAAACAATGCTTTCCTGACAATATGATTTTTGAATGCTTTGTGTGCTTTGACCTTATCATACCATAAATATGCATGCCATCCAAATACATTGTTAAAACCTTCTAAATCCAAAATGTCTGTGTTTTCAAGAAGTAGCCATTCTTTCAACCAGCAAAAAGCTGCTGATTCATAATAAAGTTTAAAGTCTGGCAGGGCAAATCCACCCCTTTCCTTTGCATCTGTTAGTATCTTAAATTTTATTCTGGGCTTCTTGCCCTGCCAGACAAATCTAGAAATATCTCTCTGCCACTTCTTAAAACAGTCCATCTTGTCCACAATTTGCAGTGTCTGAAATAAAAACAACATTCTCGGCAATACATTCATTTTTATCACAGCAATGCGGCCCAACAATGAAAGTTTCAAATTTGACCAAATTTCCAAATCTTTTTTCACTTCCGTCCAACATTTTTCATAATTATCTTTAAATAAGTTCCCATTTTTGGCTGTCATATTAATCCCCAAGTATTTCACTTTCTTTACCACCGTCAATCCTGTCTCATTCTGAAACCTATCTCTTTCAATCGGTGTTAAATTTTTCTCTAAAACCTTAGTTTTTAACTTGTTCAATTTAAAACCTGCCACTTGACCAAATTCTTGAATTAATTCTAAAACCCTTTTAGTACTAGATTCTGGCTCCTGTAACGTCAATACTAAGTCATCTGCAAATGCTCTCAGTTTGTACTGTTTGGCTCCGACCTGTATACCTTTAACCAACCGGTCCCTTCTAATCATGTTTAGCAAAACCTCCAGGACCGATATAAAAAGCAGTGGGGAGATTGGGCACCCCTGTTGTGTCCCTTTTTCTATCTTAAATTCTTCCGTGACCACATTATTTACAATTAATTTGGCCTTTTGTTCAGAATATATTGCACCTATACCATTTTCAAAACCTTGGCCTACCCCCATCCCATGTAGGTTCTTCTTCATAAAACTCCAAGAGATATTGTCAAAAGCTTTCTCCGCGTCCACAAATATCAAAACTGCTTTAGTGTTTATATTCACTTCTAATTTTTCCAAAATATCAATTATATTCCTCAAGTTATCAGACAAGTGTCTTCCCGGGAGAAAGTCCGCTTGGTCTTTATGGATGTCTTCCATCAATACTTTTTTCAATTTCTTGGCCAAAATATCTGCAAAAATTTTGTAATCCACATTAAGTAACGATATAGGGCGGTAGTTCTTAAGCTGGGTCTTTTCAGTCTCTGTTTTCGGTATAAGTGTAATATATGCCTCTTTCCACGATTCTGGCGCCCTTTTCTCTTCCAATATTTCATTGCAGACTTCCTTCAAAGGTTGCAATAACCACTCTTTCAAAGATCTGTAGTATCCAGAAGTCAGCCCATCCGGTCCTGGAGATTTGCCCAGTTGCATATTTTGTATGGCACCTTGTACTTCCTGTTCAGATATTTTATAGTTCAACATTAATTTACTTTCTTGAGAGATTTTTTGTAATCCATTTGTCTTCAAAAATTGGTCTATGTCCATTTCTTTCTGTGGCCCTTGTGTGTATAATTGTTTAAAGTACCTCTGGAAGCAATTTCTAATCTAAATTGGGTTATGTATACTCTTTCCTTCCACTTCTAAGTTTGTAATGGTATTTAATTTTTGTCTTTTTTTCATTTGCCAGGCCAACAATTTCCCACATTTGTTAGCTGATTCAAATGTTTTTGTCTCATTTGCTTAATTTTCCATTCTATTTCCTGATTCATCATTTCCATATATTGTACTTGATACAATTTTATTTCTCTCAAAATCTCCTGGGACTTTGGTTTTGCTCTCAATTTCTTCTCACCTTCTTTTATTTTCTCCAAAATTTTATCTTTCTTCTCATTTTGACTTCTCTTCTTTATTGCATTCTGTTGTATCAGAAACCCTCTCATAACAGCTTTGCTTGTGTCCCAGATTACTCTTTTTTCTACGTTGGTATTCATATTTATTTCAAAGTAGTCTCTCAAAGTTTTTTGGGCCTTTTTATACACTTCTTCATCTCTAAATAAGGTGTCATTCATCCTCCATCTGAAGGATCCGGTTGTTATTTGTTTCATCTCCATCCTTACAGCGTTATGGTCAGAGCAGGTTTTTGGGCAGATTTCTACTTTCTTTATCTTTGGTGCCATTCCACTAGTTATCCATATTTGGCCAATTCTAGTCCATGTCATCTTGGCTTCAGAAAAGAAGGTTCCCTCTCTTCCCAGGGGGTTCTTTACTCTCCAGATGTCCACTAAGTCCATGTTGTCTGCCATCTCAAAGAATGTTTTCGGTAATCTACCATCCTTGGTAACTACCTGTCTTTGTGCCTTGTCCATATTTGTAGATACTACTCCATTCATGTCCCCCATCAAGATCCAATTGTAATCCAAATAATCCAGTAAAATCTCATGCAACTTTTTATAGAATTCAGATTTCCCCTCATTCGGTGCATAAATTCCTACAATCAAAAATTTCTCTCCTTGTACTTGAATTTCAATTGCCAAAAATCTTCCTTGGTCGTCTTTAAAGATAAATTTCGGTGATAGTCTCTCCTTTGCATAAATCACAACTCCTCTTTTTTTTACTTTGTCAGATGAAACAAACTCCTGTCCCAATCTTTTATTAATCAGTAACTTCCTATGTGCCCTTGTTATATGTGTTTCTTGTAAACAAATCAAGTCCAATTGTTCTTTTTTATCTTTTTTATGTTCTGTTATCAGCACCACGCTCTAACCAAATGAGGGCAGGTTAAAAAGACATTTTCCAGGCTGTTCAGAATATACACCTATTGCCAAAACACTTGGGAATGTATCTGCCACAAGGAGAGGCTTGGCCCCCCTGCCCCAGATCCATTTGAGACAAATCCTGCATCACTGATGCTCAAACAACCATCCCCAGTGACCCATTGCTTGCCCAACCCTTCATCATGTATTTCACTATTCATGGCCCATCGGCTTTGCAAAACTGATTGCAAAGCATAACCACTTCTGCTTTTTGCAGGTATTTATTTCTGGCAAACCTTCTCCCGGGCATTGCTATTCTGATCAGAGAGCAGGTCAGGCTCATTGGCAGAAGGACTCCTGGCAAGGGTTTGGGTGAACACTACAGCCATTGTAAGCAGGTAAGAATATTTTTCTTCTTGTTGAATACAAAATTCTGCCAAAACATAAGAAGCTTTAGAAACCATCGTTTTCAGAGGGCTGAGACCAAAAGGACTTTGGAAGTGCATAATGTTGGCTGTGTTTAACTCTCATTGAATTTGCTTTCTTATTCCTACATCATTTCTTTTCTTAATTAGTGGTGGCTCTTCAGCTTAGTCAGGTGGGATATCTCAGCGCTTAAGCCTGTTAGTTGTTTTGGAATTTCCTGGTTATATGACAAGCAATTTCATAATGTCGCAAAAGAGGCCTGTCTTGTTGTATGACGCTCCTGCCCTCTCACTAGAGGGAATCCTATTGAATGATATTTTCATTTTGACTCCTGCCCTTGCTGTTAGTATATGCAAGGTTTATAAATCACACAGGATTCTGTACCACAGATAATGCTGAAGAGTTTTGTGTAACTGACCCCCACCTCTACCCCACCTGTAAGAATAGGAAGTGTGCAGATCTATTTTGATTAATAGTACTGAAACAGGATTAGAGACAGATCTAATTTTGGGGGGAAAACTCAGGTGGCAGTTTTGAAATCTCTCACATGTATAATTGCAGAACTTTTGAAATCTCTCACATGTATAATTGCAGAACTTTGAAATGCCCATGAAGAACTTTATGTTCTAGGAAGAGTGTTGTGTGGTTTGAGTTGGCTGTATGGCATTTACAGTGCAACCCAAGCAGGGTTACTCAACTTCCGTTTAATGAGACTTAAGTCTACGATCCATTCACATTTCCCTAGGCGCATGTCCCCACAAACCCACAAAGGTTTACTGTTCCGCATAGATATGCACAGGGATGCTGCGGGTTGTATCTGACAATAGCCCTACTCAGATAAGACCCTGGAGTCAAAGGGTTCAAATCTATTAATTCTGATCAGCTTACTCTGAGTAGGACCAACAAGGGATACAATGTTGTGTATGGAATTGCTGCACAACAGGGAAATGAATGGTAAGGAGAGGAATTTGAATGGGCAAATTAAGCTTGCTTTATGAGAAGGCATTTTGGGGTGTTTGTCTTAGTAACCTATCACTCTGGTTCCTCTCTGCTTTCCTGTATAACATGGTGGTCACCAGTGAGTCTTTTTAATGAAAAAATAAAGGGAAGAGAGAGAGAGAGGAATTATGGGAGTTCCCAGACTGGTTATTTATTGGACACTCAGGCTATGCTTGCCCAGAGCTTGCATGTTGCTGGAGGTTCTGTGACATCACCAGTTTACAGAGCATTGATCCTGATCTGTCCGGGCAACAGTTACATGGCATGGCCAGCTAAAGTTTGTCAACCTGCACCTTCCAGTTTCAATTACCCATCACTTTTCTATGGGACTTTTGTGCTGTTTGTACGCACCATATTTGGTCGTTATCCCATGTTTTCTAGCGCAATGATTCCTTCGCTTTTCTCATCACAAAAAGGCGAAGGAATATTTGCAATGGAGAATGTGGGATAATGACCACATATGATGCACACAAACAGCCCATCTGCAAGTGCCCTTTGACTAGGAATGTTGACATTCCTTCACCTGACCCCTGGGGCATCTAATAGTGGCTGCCTGCTCTGTGACTGCATTGGGGGCGCTTTAGTATTACAAAACCCAAAAAGTCAGGGCAAGAAGAAAATATTGGTTTATAAAACTATATGTGCTGTGGAGAAAGTGACTAGAGAATTTTTCTTTTCATCCTCTCTTGCCAATGCTAGAACTCAGGGCCATCTAAAGAAGCTGAACCTTGAGAAATTCCGGACGGACAAAATGTTCCTCACTATGCACATAGTTAAACTATGAGGTTCGCTACCCCAAGATGTGGTGATGATCACCAGCTTCAATGGCTTTAAACGGTGCTTTTTTCTGGGGGGACGCGTACCCCTAAACATTTTGTGAATCTAACAAGAGAAAAAACTTTTTTTAAAAAAACCACACCAAAAACGTTTCTTCTCTAGAACGGTGAATTGTCAGTTCTGTTGTTACCCCGATGCATGTTCTTTGTACTTCTGTCCATTTACTGTATTTATTTTCCCCGATTTGAACTATATCATTCTAATTTTCTTGAGTCAAAATGAGAGTACCCCTCAACATTTTTTAAAGAAAAAAACAAACCACTGGCTTTAAAAGTGAAATGGACAAATTTATGGATAAGCCTATCAGTGGCTGCTAGGCATGTTGTCAGTTTGTATCTGGACCCAGTTGAAGCTCCACACGTTCGTGTTTAAAGCCCTTCATGACTTTGACCTGAAAGACTTCTTCCTTCCCTACAGACCCTCTTAGCTCTGAAGAGCAAGGAAGGGAGCCATCTTGGTTGTTCCACCATCCTCAGAAGCTCAGGGTGGTGGCGGCCCAGGAGAGGGCATTTTTGGTGGTGGCCCCTAAGTTGTGAAACTCCTTCCCCAGAGCTGCCTCTGGCACCTTCATTATTACAGCTTTCTTCAAATGCTGAAGAGGCCCCTGTTTACCCTGGCTTTTGACATCTGAGGTGTATATTTCTAGGATCCACCTTATTTCTGAGTTTTAAGTGGATTAAAAACTGTTTTTAATCTTGTGTTTTAAGGCTGCAACTTACCCTTGAATGCCAGTTGTTGGAGAGCAACAGTGGGCGTCGGCATTTGCACTCACATCCTGCTTATGGGTTTGCCAACGGCATCTGGGTGGGCACTGTGAGAAACAGGAAGGTGGAGAAGCATCCACTGGTCTGATCCAGAGTATGACTCAGTGATTTCTCCACCACTTTCAATCACTTCCTATCACGTACAGCCACAGAAGAGCATTGGGTGCGCTTTAGGTCAATTTCTCCAGTAGGAACTACTTGGTGTGGTTCAGATGTTGTAATATTTAGTTCTCTCAGTTCAATAATGCATACACTCCAACATTTATCTGATGAAAATAGGGACATCCTTAATAATAATGATAACAACAACAACAACATACCTTGGTTTTTGGACGTCTCCATTGCTAAACGTTTCGGTTTTCAAACGCCAAAAACCTGGAAGTAAATGCTTCCATTTTTGAACTTGCCTTGGAAGTCGAACGGCTTCTGCTGCGTATATCAGTTGTTTTTCACAATTCTATCTACTGAATTGGCAGACTGCACCTCGGTTTTCGAACGCTTTGGAAATCAGTCTTCTGGAATGGATTATGTTCGAAAACTGAGGTACCACTGTACTTTTATTATTTATCCCTCATCTACAGTGGTACCTCTGGTTACATACTTAATTCATTCCAGAGGTCTGTTCTTAACCTGAAACTGTTCTTAACCTGAGGTACCACTTTAGCTAATGGGGCCTCCTGTTGCCACTGCACTGCCGGAGCACGATTTCTTTTCTCATGCTGAAGCAAAGTTCTTAACCCGAGGTACTATTTCTGGGTTAGTGGAGTCTGTAAACTGAAGCGTATATAACCTGAAGCGTATGTAACACGAAGTACCACTGTATATGACTGGTTGTTTATTGATGACACATGATATGTTTGCCCAGCGCTTGCATATTGCTGGAGGTTCTATGACATCACCAGTTTACAGAGCATTGATCCTGATACGTCCGGGCAACAGTCACATGGCATTGCCAGCTAAAGGTTGTCATCCTGCACTTTCCAGTTTCAATTACCCATCACTTTTCCATGGGACTTTTGTGCTGTTTGTATGCACCATATCTGGTCATTATCCCACGTTTTCTAACACAACGATTCCTTCACTTTTCTGATCACAAAAAGGCGAAGGTATCTTTGCAATGGAAAATGTGGGATAACAACCAAATATGATGCACACAGACAGCCCATCTGCAAGTGCCCAGTGACTAGGAATGTTGACATTCCTTCATCTGACTCCCAGGGGCATCTAATAGTGGCAGCCTGCTTTGTGACATTGTAAATAATAATAATAATAATAATAATAATAATAATAATAATAATAACACAGTGGTACCTTGGTTCTCAAAATTAATCTGTTCTGGAAATCCATTCCAAAACCAAAGCATTCTAAAACCAAGGTGTGCTTTCCCATAGAAAGTAATGCAAAATGGATTAATCCGTTCCAGACTTTTAAAAACAACCCCGAAAACAGCAATTTAACATGAATTTTATGATCTAATGAGACCATTAATCCATAAAATGAAAGCAATAATCAATGTACTATAGTATAAAATAAATAAGACAGTCTTGTAGATGATAAAAATTAAAATTACCGGTACTTTTTTTTTCTTACCTGCACTGATGACAGTCATTGTTTGGATGGGGGGCTTTTCTACATTTCCACATACAATTAATCAGTAGCTGAACTGGGTTCCACACAGTCATAAAAACAAATTAACTGAAAAAGCCTCAAAAACAAAAACACAAAATAAATAGCAAAAACAAAAGCGCCAAACTTAATCCATTCCAGAAGTCAGTTTGACTTCCAAAATGATTGAAAACCAAGGCACAGCTTCTGATTGGTGAAGGTGCCCCAGAAACAATAGCCGACAGCCACATTGGATATTCAACTTCCAAAAAACATTTGAAAACCAGAACCAAGGTGTTTGAGTACCAAGGCGTTTGAGAACCAAGGTACCACTGTAATAATAATAATAATAATAATAATAATAATAATAATAATAATACTTCTGTAATTTATCCCTCATCTAACGGACTGGGTTGCCAATGAGGCTTTTATTGGGTTATTGTAATTGAAAACTAATAAAAATTATTATACGAAAATGGGATCACGTATGACTGTCCAGAGAGCACAATGAGCACAAATCATCATAAATGCACAGGGGGGGGGGAGGATGTCTGGAGGGGCCCTGAAAAAAATACGCTCCTCATTGTCTTCTGAAATATGAACCAGACGAGTTATTTGTGTGTTGTGTATCAAATGCACAATCTTTCAAATCTTTCAAATAAATCTTTCAAATAAATGAGTCAATACTTCAGTGTGGCAGCACCTAGGCTTTGGCACTCCATGCCTGATAGAATCCTAAAATACTAGAGTTCGAAGGGACCCTGAGGGTCATCTAGTCCAACCCCCTGCAATGCAGGAATCTTGACTAAAGCATTCAGGACAGATGGCCATCTGACTTCTGCTTAAAGACCTCCAAGGATAGAGAGTCTACAACCTCTCCGGGGAAGTCTATTCCACTGTCCAAAAGCTCTTACTTAGGGCTGGCAACCTCTGGTATTAGATGCCCACTAAAACCTTTGTTGTTGTTGCAGCAAGTCTATCCAGACTCATAATTATAAGTTACACATCTTCGTTTTTAACTTTTTGCTCACACCATCCATGTAATGTTCATAACTATGTTATATTACTTTCTCCACACTCCTTAGATATCATCATCATCATCATCATTAAGTGCTTTATATTTTTCTATGTAGAAATAAAATCATTAAAACAGGCTGAGAGTGGCATAGTTCCCAAATTATTCGAAAGCAGACCCATTCTTTCTGAACTCACTTTTCCTGCTTGTTCTTTCAGTTTCTTGGGCTCCTTTCCAGCAGAGGGACAAAGAGCTTTTGGAAGGAGACGCAAGATGAGTTATCTCCTTGGAGCCTTCATTTTCGGACTGCTTTCAACCTGCCTGCAATGGGAAGGTAAAGAGAAGACTGAAAGGGCAGAGCTATGGGGACAACGCAGGGGGCTCATCCATGCTTCCTCTAGTCCCGCTTCTTCTTGCCAGGAAAAACTGCTCTTTAGCGTTCAATTGGAGCATATGGCAATTCGAGTTTTATCTGGATTGATGTTTGCTCCCATTTAGCACTAAAGAGTGGAGAAGGAGCAGGGCAAGTGGAAATGAGGATGAACCCAGAGTCTACACCCTGAAATATCCAGTCTTTTCCAGTAATGGGGGACAGGGAGGAGTGGGTGTTCTGGAAGAGGCTGATGGAGTTTCTTATTGTCTCCTCCACACAGGTGCTCAATGCCTTCCAGGGTACAACCTGACGGTCCCTCCTGAAGTGAGAGTACAGGAGGGGTTCTGTGTCGTTATCCCCTGCAAATTCACTTACCCAGCATCGACTGACACCAGTGGTGTTGAATTTCATGGATATTGGTATACCGTAGGCAGCAGCGCTTCCGATTATGCAGTGGCCACCAATGATAGGAGGAAATATATAGAATACTTCGCTCGCACTCGCTTCCTTCTGTCAGGGGACTTGGAACAAGGAGACTGTTCCCTCACCATCAACGATGCCCGCAAAAGCTCCGATGAAAGAGCATACTATTTCAGAATACATAAAGGCACAATAAGATTTAGCTACTCAGATTTACCTACATTAGTGAAAGTGGCAGGTGAGTGGCTGGAAGGATGCCCGGCTCTCTGCTGTCTGTCTGTCTCTCTGCCCCTGAGCCTTTGGGTGAAGGAACCTGTCTCAGCACTCTTGCCCTCACCGCCAACACGGCCAGAGCGACCTCGCCCTGCCTCGGAGCCAAGCAAGGCTGTAGTGCCTGCCCATTCATGCAGGCGGAGCCCAGCCAGATGAACTGGCACTTGTCGGGTGCAAAGAAAGTGTCTGGCACCCCCAGTGTGGCCCAGCGCTGTGCTCCTCTCTGCAAGCATTGGTATCACCTACGCTGGGAGAGAAGCACCAGGAAATTAAAACCTTCTGTGTATGAACCAACACATCTACCTGTGCTTAAAACCCCCCAATTAATCTAACCCATTAAGACAGCTTGGGAAAACACTTGGCTTTGCAAGAATTTTCTGTATTTCTTCCAGAGTACTGGAAAAAGCCCTTGAGATTCTGAGCATTGTTTGCTGTTATACAGTTGTACCTTGGTTCTGGAATGCCTTGTGACTCGGACGTTTTGGCTCCCAAATGCCGCAAACCTGGAAGTGAGTGTTCTGGTTTGCAAATGTTCTTTGGAACCTGAACGTCCGATGCAGTTTCTGAACGTTTTGGAAGTCGAACAGACTTCCGGAACGGATTCTGTTCGACTTCCGAGGTACCACTGTATTCTAATGGATCATGGAATATTGCTTTATTTGATATAAGTTAGAGTTGCCATACATCCAGGATTTGGTCATCGGAAACAGTGCCCAGGTGGAAATCACTGGAACGTCTGGGAAAATCTGGATGTATGGCAAGCTGTGTCCGAAGTGTATATTTTGTTGAATTTTCTTAAAAATAGCTCAACAACTTTGACAAAGTTTCACTTCCTGAAATATGGCAACCCTAATAAAAGTTGTTAGTTTTAAAGTTATGTTCTTATTATGACTTTTTTCCATTGGATCAGATTATTATGTGTGTGATCTTTGCGGTCTACTTTGTTGTTTCTTCAGCTTGTAAACTGCCTTGCGTATAGTAATATAGAAAGTATATGAATTAAAAATGAAAATGAAATGGAACAGAGAGCTCACACCCACTTCTGTCTTTCCCATGCCTGGAAAGCATGTATCTGAGTGGTTTTCTGCTTGTTCCATATTTTCTAGGAGGGCTCTGAGTGGCTTTGCCTTGACCCCACCACTCCGCCCCAGAAAACATGCTCTTCTGCATTAAATCAGAACAAAGGGCAATCTGGGGGCAACCTGCTTGCCATTTCTTCTGAATCAGTGCTAAATAGTGGGTTTTCCTGGGAGAAAGTGGTGGGGAAAACGCAAGTGTGGATGAGCTCAAATGCTCACTGAAAAAAGACTGACTCTCCATGTTGGTGCATCCCTCAGCCCATTCTTCTGCCCATGGAATTAGCAAAGCTCCTTTCCCCACTCATCACTTATCAGCCCCCATTTCCATGCCCCTTTTCTTGCTCAAAATACTCTGCATTGCCATAAAGGTGCTCTGAATTCCAGAGCTGTGCAGATAAGGATGCATGTCAAGTCTCCAACAGAACTATTATAGCAAAGGATCATGGCTTTAAAGAGCAACAACAAATTATCAGAAACCCATTATCTCTTTTTCTGAAGTGACGCCAATGGCCATCACAAATATAAGGCTGGTTGAGGTTGCGATATACTTATGCATCTTCTTTCCCATAAATCCAGAGAAACCTGAAATACAGATACCGGGAAAGCTTCGGGCAGGACATCCAGTGAATATCAGTTGTACAACCCCAGGAAGTTGTTCTTCGCAGGTGGACCTCACCTGGGGAGGTGTTTCTGTAGCCAACACATCAAGGACCACAAGTGAGCGGACAAATGAAATCAAGGTTTACAGTACCTTCATACCCTCAATTGCAGACCATGGCCAGAATCTCATCTGCAATGCCAGCTACAACCAAGGGACCCATCCTGTGCAAACAGAGGAGAGGATCCAGTTGGACGTCAGCTGTGAGTGACTCTGGGTGTTGTTGCTGCTGCTGCTGCTGTTTTAAACACTAAACTTCTAATCTAGCTGAGCTGGAACTGAAATGACTTGGGGGAAAGGCTTGTTAAGGAAACTCTAGCTCAATTTTGCCTAGAAGAGTTGTGAGCCATGACGCTCACTCTCTTGCCTCTGAGGGCAGGTCCGTTGTCTGGCTTTTACCCCTGGGCACCCCTTTTGTGGGGTACCACTTCCTCTTGTTATGTTTCAGGAAGAGTGAGGCCACCTGAGACAGCCCAGTGTGCTTAACTATGAGTTAATTACAGTCACGAGCTAATTCAAAGCAAAACTATGAAGCAGACAATCTTGAGGCAAGGCTAGAGAAGCATAAAGCGTTAGCGTGTATCTCAGTTTGTCATTTGAGGCTAGCTCCTCCTGTGTCCATTACTTGGTGGAACAGCAACTGGCTATTGCCTGGAAACAGTGCGGTCTCCATCGGATCAATGGGCTGCAAAAGTGGGGTAGAGCAACTTGAGTTCAGTAGGGCGGGCATGGAGCATTCTGCAATAGAAAACCACTGACGCTGAAAAACACAGGAAGACACAACATTGCCATCAGGACTGGCTTTGCCACAGGTATGGGCAACCAGCAGCCCCCCAGATGTTGGTGGCATCTATCTCCCTTTAGCCCCAACCAGCATGACCAGTGGTGAGGAATGGTGGGAGATGGAGTCCATAAAAATCTGGAAGGCCACAGGATCCCCATGCCTCCTCTATAGTGCCTACGACACATTTTTTTGGGGGGGATTAGAAGTACCCCACTTTATATGGCTCACCATAACTTCCAGCTGGAAGGAACAGAATGCTGGAGAAGGTCACTTTTTTGGTCTTCTAAACCAGCAATGTCATCAGCATGCAAAGTACCAGACAGGAAAATGGCCATGGATGTTGGTCATCTGTTGCAGAGAGGGGAACCACCAGCCCACCCAGGTTAACTACAACTCCCATCAGCCCCAGCCAGCATGGCAGATGCTTAGGAATGATGGGAAGTGCAGTGTGACATCTGGAAGGCATCAGGTTCTCCATCTCTGTGCAATAATGATCAGAGGACAAAGTGGCAAAACCTTGACTGGGTGGGCAGATGAAGCAGGTTGGATGTGGCCCCCAAAGGTCTTTACAGAGAAAGATACCTGTGAATGCAATATCCTAGGATTAGACTCTCTCCCAGCCTTTGCTAAATCCCCACTTGACAGGGCCACTCCCTCACAAGGCTTGTGCTTGCCTTTTACAGACCCACCGATGCTGTGGTTCAGTGGGATACTTGAACGTCCTGGTGAAAGTAAGTATTTTACGTATTTGTTAGCCATTAAACAGACCATGAAAATAAAGATAGCTGCTAAGCCATGGTAGCCACAGCTCCTTGGAGCAAGCAGCACTAAATGTATGTGGGTCTATTTGTGTGTGGATTTTGCTTGTTTTTTAAACACGGACTCTTCAATGGATAAGTGTCAGGATGCTGTCAGCATCCTTCAATGGATAAGTGTCAGGATGCTGTCAGCGGCTGTTGGCTGGTTGCCCAGGAAAGTACAAAGACGAGGAAAAGTTTCTTGCAGTCCTTTTTTATTTCAATCTTTACGGAGTGAGGCTCTAGAACCCAGCCTCTTGGATGATGGTGTTGTCCCAAATGAATCTCCACCCCCTTTCTCTTCCACTTCCTCATTCGTCATCATCATCACTTCCTCTATGGGTGCTGCTAAGCGCCCTCTGTCTTCGAGCTCTTTGCTCTCCTACTTTCAAGGCTTGCCGGGTTCTGGGAGATGGTGGGTCTGGAATGTGATAACGTATCAGCCAGCTGCTGCTGCGGCTCTGCCTCCTCCTCTCCCATTATTTTCCAACTTTCCCCTTCATCTGCCTCTGAGCTGCGACCTCCCTCAAACCCCTGTTGTAAATCTATACTGTCTTCCTCTTCCTCCTCCCTGGAAGGGTCAGGATGGGGAGGCAATCTCCACAACTCCTCATCCTCTGCCCAGTCCCTGACAATAAGGTTCTACCAGTGGCAGACCTTGGCATCTCAAATTCCGGTGGTGTTCTGTGTGATGCCAAAATCCAACACCCCCACCCCCACCTCTCACCTTCACTTGGATGTCATAGCTACATCGCCTACTCTGGTCCCCTGGAAGCTCAGTGCTCAGTACAACCGCACTGGTCACGTTACTCTAGATCCACTTTTGGTTGCGTACCTTGAAAGTAAACACTGCTCAGTAAATAAGATGTTACACTTGAGGAGCAAAGGAGAGTGATGCTTTGCCCCAAGGCAGGCATATGTCCCTAGTTGATGACTGAGTCCACCTTGAGGAGCAGCATTACTGCTCCCACATGGATCAGAAGCACCACCAGTGCCATTTTCCTAGAAAAAGAGGTGCCAGAACTCACCATGAACATTCTCTTAGAATGGCAATGGTGCCCACCTGAGAGGTGCCGGAACTGAGTTCCGGGGAGTTCCTCAGAAAAAGAGCCCTGAGCACCAGTCATGTTAATGAGGAATCAATTCTTCAGTTTTGTGGGCCCAGCTCATCAGAACTTCCTCCCTGTGGAAACCAGATAGGCATCATCCCTGTTATATTTCAGGTGCCTGGTTCAAATGGTTTTTCCCCCCCAGTAGGCTTTGCTCCATGAATGTTGCTGTGATGTTTCAATCTCATGATGTTTCAATCCCTCATGTTCAGTTTATGTTTTAGATGGTGTAAATATTGTATGCTTTTTATTTCGTGAACCACTTTGGGACCTAGATAGTGAAAAGTGGGACCTGAATTTTTTAAAAATAATTCGACTCTCACTTCTACCATGGATCCTTTGTTTGTCATTGGGCGCTGCAAACACCCAGCCTTTGTTTCCTGTCTGCAAAATGGGGATTTAGAAGATTTGGCAGCCCAACCATTATTTGAAACATTGTCCACCTCTGACAAGCAAGCTGCCATCTCTTTATTTTGTGTTGCATCTGGAGGTGGTTGGATAAGAACTGTTTTCTTTGACTGGGATGGGAGGGCGGCCAGACCAGAAGCTTGATAACCGCTGTGCCATCCCACTGTCCTGTTTGGAATCTTGCAGGTCAGAGAAACTTCACAGAAGCTTCCCATATCGAAGTCCAGGAAGGTGACTCCATCACGTTGTTCTGCAGGATAAAGAGCAACCCCTCAGCCAATGCGGCCTGGGTGACAAAATCACAAAAGACCACTGGTTGGCAATCCTCCAGAACCAATATCCTGACAATTTCGAATGTGAAGCTGGCGGACAAAAAGGGATACAAATGCCGTGCATCAAACACAGAGGGCGAGACTGATGCTACCTTCCAGCTCTATGTAGCATGTAAGGAAGACAAAACTGGGGTTCATGCAGTGGGGTGTTGCTGAGAGATAAAACCTTCCAAGGAGATGCAGACACTGTAAAGGATATTATTGGGAATGTTGGGGATGACTCTGGAACTCCTTGCTACAACGGGGCATTGTTGTGGCAAATATGGGGAATTAGCTAAGTATATTGCTGCAAAAGACATCAGGTTGCACCAGGAAACCTCTTCCTGCATGACGAGTGCTATTGGGGTTTGCTCCTGTGCATTTCCCAGGTGATGGAATCACCCTTTGAATTTCCCCACTCCATGTCAGGAAAACTTCATACAGGCCTTGGTTACATACGTGGGGCTTGTCCACACTCCCGCTTGTCTCATGCCTAGAATACATGGGTCTGAGTGGTTTTCCACTTGACCCATGCTTTGTAGGGACAGGTCTGAGTGCATACTCTCCCATGAAAATCATGGGAGCATCTTTTGATGCTGCGCTGCCACGCAAGTTAGCTGGTTCACAAAGGAGCATTTTTGGGTGCCATGCTCTTACAGGAGCCAGATAACTCGCATGAGAGCACAACACCGCTACAAGTGCCCGCTGTAAGCACCGACTCACCCTCCTTCCGGAGCTTGGGGGCGGCACTAGAGGGGGTGGGAATGGGACATTCCAGGATCAAATCGGAAGCTGGGATGGCTTCTGTAATTGTGGGGTGTCAAGGGGAAATTGCAACACTTGAAGGGCATGTGAGTGATTTTCCCTTGGCCCTCTCCTTTCCAGGGAAAACCCATTCTTTAGTGCTAAATTGGAGCAAACGTCAATTCAGAGAAAACCCAAATTGCCATTTGCTCCAATTGCGTGGTTAAGAGCTCTTTCCCCCAGGGGATGCAGAGGGACAAGAGTAAGTGTGGATTAGCCCAGAGGCTCTCTATTCCCACCACACAGAAAAATCACAGGGCTCACAGATCTGATTTTGCTTTCTTGGTCACATTTTGGGAATTACTGGCCTAGCAGAGGGAATTTGCCTCTCTTGATCTCAAAGTGAAAAAGAAAAATAGCTGCTAGGGCCACAAATGCAGCCAGAGTGATGTATCTGGGCCAGAAACCATATTGAGGTGGGTCCAGGAAATGAATGGCTCAAGTTCATCAGTTTATTGTTCGAGTCAAAGGCCATGACAAGCTTGTATTAAGCAACAGGATTGATAAAATAATACAGAACATACATCCATAATATAAAAATCCATAATACAAAAAAGGCTTTTCAAAGTTCCTGAGCATTAAAAGACAGTTTCCTTTGTGCATCTCTGACAACTCCAATTCTAATGTTATTTCTGCCTTTCAAAAATCCAGTTTGCCAACATCCATGATGTAAGAGAAAGAAGTTACCAGAGACACTAACAAACTCAAATCCATCTTCACTGTTAGAGCACATGCTTTGCATTCATAAAGTGAATCCCTAGGTTTTTTCCGAGATCCATACCCACTGCTACAGTGTAGAGAAGATAGCCAACATGGTATACAGAGCCAAAAGAAGATTGGGCTGTTGTTGGAACTAATAGTCTGGCCTTGCTGGAGCAAGAGGAAACTAGAATAAGGGCTGGCACAAGATCCTGACACTGATCATTCTGTTTCATTCTTTTCCAGACAGCCCCAGGCCATGTGAACAGAATAATTCCCGATGCTGGAGAGATGGCAATGGATTCCAGTGCAACTGTTCCATCTGCTCCTATCCTGCATCTAGAATTCAGTGGCAAGTAAATGGGAAGAACTTGGAGGGGAACAACTCCAGTGAGACCATGAAGGCCACTTCCTGGAATAAGACAGAAGAAGCCATCAGCACTCTGTACTTGACAGGGGACGTGGATGGAGAGCAGCATATTGTCTGCCTTGGAACCAACCCCAGCGGACAGATTCCCTTGAAGTTCTTCATGGCTAGTTCAGGTAAGTCTCTGGGATGCAGATCAGTTCAATAGCGTTACCTAGAGCCCTGCTTTAGATAGCAGCCACACTTAGGGTTGCCATATTTCAAAAAGTAAAAACCAGGACACCCCAAAAGCCTTTGAAATCCCGGTCGTATGGCAGGCTAGGCACACTCACAAACTACATACAGGATTGCCAACTGAGGCTGCGCTTAAACCCCAAAAGAGGAAAAAGTCAAAACACCATATTTATTGAATACTTTTCAGATAGTCAAAGTCCGCTGCAGAATTCTGTAGTAATGTGTGAGTGTGTTAACAAACATTCGGGGCTTTTTTTTCAGCCAGAACTTACTGGAACTCAGTTCCGGCATTTCTCAGGACGGTAATAGATGGAGGACACAGAGCTGCTACAGATGAACTGTTTATGTAACATTCATCCTGATTTGCTTGCAGAAAGTTAACACAGTGGTTAAACTACACCCAGTTTTTATTGAGCATTTGCTCTTGTTTGTTTATGGGGCACTGATAGGACAACAAGCCTTGGTCCTGATTTTCATGTGGAGCATCGACACGGCTTTCTGTTAAACGTTTATCCACCCCACTCTGTTGGGTGCATTTCACTATCAATTTCCCAACTGCAAAAAGTAGCCCATTCTTTAAAAAGTGGGTTTGTTGCATTAGGGCACCAGAGCACTTTAACATGTTTTACTTGTGCAAATCTACATTTCCAGTATGTGCTCAGATCCCTGTCCCAAAACAGTAGGTCTGGTTTCCCCTGCAATCCTTCCATAGAATGACAGAGTGATTGAATTAAGGTTACCTTTTGGTTGTCCCCCCCCCCACCCACCCCAAAGAAGCCAGCCAGAGCATGAAGACATGATCCAACTGTGCATTAAAGATGGGGTGATAGTACTTTATTTCAATTCTGAGCGGCAATGAATTCCTACAAAGAGAGGCCTCAGGCTTTGGGATTGCTTGGCAGCTGCGATGACTGGCCTGGAAGCTTACCTTTTCCCCACCTCTGTCTCAGTGGGCTGGGAAATGCACTCTGCACATGTTCAGAGGCATCCATTTCTTTACTCACACCCTGTGGCCTTGAAAGCAGCTCCTAGGGGCTGATCCCTGGCTGAAATGAAGCCCCAGCTTGTCACGTGCTTCAAAACGAGGCTTTTACGATCCACTCTCCAATCTCCTAAAGAGCTTTCGGCATCTGGCCTGCAGGCAAACCCAAGTGCGGTTTTTATTAAGTGTATCTGTGTTAATAACTTTAATTTTAGAGATAAATGATTGCCATTAGAATAATTTAGTACTGAAGTATTAAAAGTTTATTATTTTCTTCTAATAGCCGGGGGGGGGGGAGGGGGAGAGATTATCGCCAGTACTTCCATGTATTTATTTTTTAATTGAAGAGATAATGCCTTCGATCTTTTAAAATCATCACAATGATTTTAAGTGCTATTTTAATGGGGGATAATGCTGGCAATTACCGCTCATTTAATGCTAGACGGATCACTGGAAGATGCAGATGCATGTGGTGGATGCTGCTCAGGAGAGCTGTCGCAATGGAGTGGCGGCCAAAATTGCGATCTGATGCTTATTTGGGTTTCCTGCATAGCAGGGGGTTGGACTAGATGACCGTTGGGGTCCCTTCCCACGCTACAATTCTATGACACCCCCTTCCTTCATATGAACTCAATGGCACCTGCTTCTGAGTAGGCATGTGTAGAATTTCACTGGAAGAGGCGTGAGCCCCGAAGTTGGGGTGGGCACAGATGCATTAACCAAGAATGAAGAAGCGCATCTCTGCAAAAGAGGGCATATTTGCATAAAATTCATATATGTAAATTTCCATGCCTATCTGCAAATTTAGAGGGGATCTGTGATTTAAATAAAATACAATACATCTCACCATAGTTGGGAAGATGGATCCAGTGACTTGCGCATCAGTCCAGTCTGTTGCTTCATGGGCAACTTCAAGGCAATACAATTTCAGGGCAATAAGGACTCCACTCTCTATCTGTGTAGGGTTTACTCCTCATACAGATGCAGTTGAAACTTTTCCCTGTTTAGGGTAGTTTTTTATGTTTGATGTTTTATCGTGTTTTTAATATTCTGTTGAGAGCCACCCAGAGTGGCTGGGGAAACCCAGCCAGATGGGCGTGGTATAAAGAATATATTACTACTACTACTACAGGGACGCGGGTGGCGCTGTGGGTTAAACCACAGAGCCTAGGATTTGCCAATCAGAAGATCGGCAGTTCGAATCTCCACAACGGGGTGAGCTCCCATTGCTCGGTCCCTGCTCCTGCCAACCTAGCAGTTCAAAAGCACGTCAAAGTGCAAGTAGATAAATAGGTACCGCTCTGGCGGGAAGGTAAACGGCGTTTCCGTGCGCTGCTCTGGTTTGCCAGAAGCGGCTTAGTCATGCTGGCCACATGACCCGGAAGCTGTACGCCGGCTCCCTTGGCCAGTAAAGCGAGATGAGCACCACAACCCCAGAGTCGGCCACGACTGGACCTAATAGTCAGGGGTCCCTTTACCTTTACCTTTGCTACTACTACCACTACTACTTCGGAGAGAGTAAGCGGACATCTCCCTCCATGGTTTTCGAAGGCAACCGGCAACCTTAGGGGATTGCATAGCTCTGCTATCTACAAAGGGGAATTGGTTGGGGACTCCATCAGCCAGTGGAGGCTGTTTCATGGGGCATCTCTGGCATAGCCCCACCAAGCTCAACCTGCTCTCAGCTATTCCCTGCCTACCTGCTTCTTTATGGACACTCAAATGGTTCTGCCTGTCATTGGTTCTGGCAACCCCCACTGTTGGGTTCTGTGACTTGATGGGCACCAGCTGCTGCTGGCAGGGGCATCGCAAGGAGTGTGTGGGGGTGCGGTCCACCTCAGGTGTCATGCCTGGGTGTGTGTGACAAAATCCACCCAGGCGGATCATCGTGGTGGCACTCACACCCCCGATGGGCGGATTTTCATGATTGGTGCAATTGTTGTTGTGAAAATTCGCCTGCTGATTGTGCAAATATGCCTGACGATCAGACTGGCACCCTCCGGCGGGTAGCATCCACACCCTCCAGCAGACAGCGCTCACATCCCTGGTGGACAGTTTTATGTGATCACCCAGGGGTAGGCAACCTGAGACCCGGGGGCCAGATGCGGCCCACTTGCCTTCTCAGTCCAGCCAGTGGACGGTCAGGGAATCGGCATGTTTTTACATGAGTAGAATGTGTCCTTTCATTTAAAATGCATCTCTAGGTTATTTGTGGGGCATAGGAATTCGTTCATCCCCCCCCCCCCAAAAAAAATATAGTCCGGCCCACCACATGGTCTGAGGGATGGTGGACTGGCCCACAGCTGAAAAAGGTTGCTGACCCCTGCGATCGCCTATGGGTGGTTGGATTTTTGTGGGTGGTGCTGACACAGATGCATTTAAAATGTGATCATCGGTCGGATTTGCACAATCTACGGGTGTATCTGTTTCACGACCAACCCTCCCTAAAAAAAGGTCAACAACTTTAGGGTGCTGTGATGGGACGATGAGCTGCTTGTGTGTAAAATCCTAGTCCCTCAGAGTTTGGTCAAGTTTGCAAACCTCTGTCTGTAACGGAGCCCCTTAAACATGGCTCCGTCAGTCGCTGGCAGATTCCGACAGTGGTTGCTTTCGGAATCGCTTCCAACATAAAAGCTCCTTAACGGAAACACGTCTTCTGGACTCTCTGCGTGACAGTTTCCGGCGAGGAGTGGGTGTCCCTACAGGAGGTCCTGAAACCTCCCCACTGTTTTCGCTGGAAGTGTCTCTGAGCCATCCCTCCAGCTCCCTTTCCCTCAGCTCAGCTCCTCTCCCCCTACTGGTTCCCTCTTCAGCTGCTGAGTCTCTCCCAACCTGTGTGAGCCCTTTCACTTCCCTTCCTTCCGATGGCAGTTCCCTGACATCCACCTCCCCTCCAGGGCCCCCTTCATCCCCTCTCGCCCCCTCCTCTACGGGCGGTGAGGAGGCAAAACCCCGGAATGAACTTCCTTCATCTTCCGATGTCCCGAACACTTCTCTTCACCTGTTGCGGTTCCTGGTCTCGAAGTACTCCTCCTCCTCAGAGTCCATCTCCCCTTCCCCTTCCGATTCCGAGAATCCTTCCAACTCCTCCTCCTCATCGGTGGTCCCAAAGTATTCCCTCCGGAACCTCTCCACAGGCTGAGGTTTCCTTGGGAACCTTTGATGGAACATTTCTATCAATACCTCGTCATTGATATCTTCTGCCATTACCCAAGTGTTTTCTGACTCCGGTTCTCCTTCCCACGCTACCAAATACTCCACCTGATCCCCCTTCCATCTGGCGTCGAGGATTTCTGCCACATGGCTGCTGCATTCCCTTTCTTCTATGACCGGTCCCCGAGTGGCCATCCCTTCTCGTCCCCCCTCATACGGTGACAGTAACGACCTGTGAAATACTGGGTGCAGTTTCATGTGGTTGGGTAACCGGAGCCTGAAAGCCACTGGGTTGACCTGTTGAATGACCTCAAAGGGACCCAATCTCCTGGGTCTTAATTTCTTACAACCTCCTTTGAACGGCAACCCTTGGGTTGACAGCCACACCCTATCTCCCACCCTTATGGTTTCACCTTCCCTTCGGTTCTTGTCTGCCTGCCTCTTGTATTCTTCCTTCGCCCTTTCTAAGTTGAGTTGGAGCTGACGATGGATTGCTTCCATTTCTTCTACAAAATGCTCGGCTGCCGGGACACCCCATCTCTCCCCTTCTCCCCCTGGGAAAGCCCTGGGATGACACCCATAATTAGCCAAGAAGGGGCTCATCCCTGTGGACACATTCTCGGCATTGTTGTAGGCAAATTCCGCCAGCGCCAACTTTTCTACCCAGTCATTCTCTCTGTCATTGACATAACACCTCAGGTATTGCTGGAGGACCCCGTTTGCTCTTTCCGCCTGCCCGTTGGTTTCAGGGTGCCGGGCAGTCGAAAAGTTGACCTCCACCTGCAGTAAGCTCATGAGCTTCCTCCAGAACCTGGAAGTAAATTGTTTTCCTCGGTCTGAGACCACCCTCAATGGCACCCCGTGCAACCTAAAAATGTGTTCTACAAATAACTTCGCTGTCTCTTCCGCCGTGACTGCATGCGAGCAGGCTACAAAGTGGCACATCTTTGTTAGTAGGTCTACCACCACCATGATGGCTGTTTTCCCCTTGGACTTCGGCAGATCAGTCATAAAATCTATCGACACTGCCTCCCAAGGTCGTTCTGGGGTTGGTAAGGGTTCTAATAGCCCCGCCGGTGCCCGCCTCTCCCCTTTGGCTCGCTGGCATTGCTCACACCCTCTTACATACTCCCGTACATCTTCCCTCACCTTAGGCCACCAAAATTCCCTGGTGACCAACCACATGGTTTTGTGTTGTCCAAAATGCCCCGCCGTGGGGCTGTCGTGCAACTGCTTGAGTACCCTCCCCCTTAAGTCTCCTTCAGGGATATACAGTGCCCCTTTGTAATACAAAGCTCCATTTCTTTCCTCGAAACCCCCTGGTTCCTCTCCCTCACCCCTAAGACCTCTGAGCTTATTCTGGGCGTATTCATCATTCTCTGTTTCCTCTACCAGTTCTCTTTGTCCCACCAATGCCGCCCCACACACCCAGCGGTCCTCTGGAATGACATGTCTCTCTTCGGGTGCTCCCTCCCCCTCCAAATATTCAGGTTTGCGTGAGAGAGCGTCCGCCCTAATGTTCTCTGGGCCTGGCACGTAACAAATCTCAAAGTTAAATTTGGAGAACTCCTGGGCCCATCTCACTTGCCGTTGGTTGAGCACTCGTGCCGTCCTCCAATACTCTAGGTTCTTGTGGTCAGTGCACACTTGCACCTTATGTTGTGCGCCAATTAGCAGGTGCCTCCATCTCCGGAACGCCTCATGAATGGCTAGTAGTTCTCGGTCATACACCGTGTAGTTCCTCTCGGATTTGTTCAGCTTTCGCGAAAAAAAGGCACACGGTCTCCACTCTGACTCCTCCTTCCCTGGCTGCAGAAGCACCGCCCCAATCGCTCTGTCTGATGCGTCAGTTTCCACTCTCATCGTTTTTTGTAAATCCACATGCAGGAGTTGTTGTTCCGAGGCGAAGGCCCTTTTTAGTTCCTCAAATGCTCGCTCCGCCTCCTCAGTCCAAACGAACTTCTTCTTACTGCTGAGACAGTCCGTAATGGGCGCCGTCAGGTGGGCAAAGTTTCGGATGAACTTACGATAGAAGTTCCCAAATCCTAGGAACCTCTGCACATCCTTCCTTGTTTTGGGTGTTTTCCATTCCAGCACCGCCTGGACCTTGCCGGGATCCATGGCCAATCCCTTGTCTGACAGGCGATACCCCAGGAATTCCACCTCCTTGGTATGAAACTGACACTTCTCCAGTTTCACCCACAGCTGGTTGGCTTGCAGCCTGCTCAACACTTCTCTGACGTCTCTCACATGCTGCTCCTCATTCTCAGAATACACCAACACGTCGTCTAAGAAGGCCACACAATTCTTGTAAAGCAAAGGCCCCAGGACATGGTTCATAAACGATTGAAAGCACGCGGAGCCTCCTTGTAGGCCGAAGGGCATAACTAAATATTCAAATGCCCCCAAAGGGGTGAACATGGTGGTTTTCCATTCATCCCCCTTCCTTATTCGTATCAGGTTGTACGCCCCCCTTAGGTCCAGTTTAGTAAAAATCTTTCCCTTCCTGACCCTTGTCAAAATGTCGTCAATCCTGGGCATAGGGAAAGCCACTGGTTCTGACACTGCATTTAAGGCCCTGAAGTCACACACAAGCCTCGGCTTGTTCGTGTTTTTTTTATCCACAAAAAACACTGGGCTGCCCCCTCACCGCCCTGGACTCTCTGATGAACCCTCTCTTCAGGTTCTTGTCAATGAACTCTCTTAGCTCCTGCATCTCTCTGTCTGACATGGCGTACAGCTTGCCTACAGGGAGCTGTGCCCCAGGGAGTAAATTGATTTGACAGTCAAAGGGTCTATGCGGGGGTAGTTGGTCAGCTTCCCTTTCGCTGAAGACGTCGCGGAGATCTGCGTATTGTCGTGGTACCTTCACGTTCTCCGTTACTTCAGTCCCTGCTAGGGTGGCTTGGGCCCCTGCCAAACCCTTTCCCTCTTTGCAGTGTTCTAAGCAATGTGCTGAACCAAAAGAAACCACTCTCTGATGCCAGCCCACCAGCGGATCATGTAACGCTAGCCAGCTCATCCCCAATATAATGGGAGCTCCTCCCAAGGTGGCCACATTAAACGCTATCAGTTCGGTGTGCCTTGCTACCTTCATTATCATTGGGACGGTCTGCAAGCTGACTTCTCCTCCCAACAGCTCCCTGCCATCGATCGTGGTCACCTGCAGGGGGTTGCTTAAAGGGATCGTCTGTATCTGGTGTTCAGCTGCAAACTCTTTGCTCATGAAATTGCAGGAGCTGCCTGAGTCCAACAGCGCCTTTATCTTTAGAGGGTGTCCGTTTGGCAGCTCTAGCGCCACTTCTATCACTAGGGCGGGTTTAGGAGGTTCTGGCGTGGGCACTTTCACTGCTCTTTGGCCTGGCTGCTGTGCCCCGACGGTGGCAGCCAGGCGTTGGCTTTTACTTGCTTCGGTATTTCTTCCTCTCTTCCCTCCACAGCTCCTACCATCCCTTGCCATTCCTTCCTCTGGGGGCAGACTCTGGCAAAGTGACCTGGCTGTTGGCAGAGATAGCATTTCCGGGCGCCTTTTCCCTCCTTCTTTCCCCCCTCACTGGGCTTTGAAACTGCGCGCGCGCGCGCTGTTCCGATTTCCATCGGCTCTGCCGGCGGGAAAGTTGGCTCTGGAATGTCTGGAATGCGGAACTCCTTCCAACGTTCCCCCTTCCCTTCCCGCCTCTCCAATGCTCTCGCCTCCTGGCGCGCTCCTATGGTCAGCGCTGATTTGGTCAGCTGGTCCATAGACTCCGCCCTGGGCGCCCGGGAAAGTTCGTCTTTCACAGCCGAAGAAAGCCCTTCTTCAAAGAGCATTTGAATGGGTTCCGCCGATAGATCCCACCCCAATTTATGGATCAACATGGTGAACTCAGTCCAGTACTCACGGACAGATCGGCTCCCCTGTTTGCAAGCCATTAACTGTCTGCGGACCACTCCCTGTTCAATATCGCTGGAAAACATCAGATCCATGGCGCGAAAGAACTTCATCGTGTCCTTTAGGACGTCACTATTCGCTGCCATCAGGGGTCTAACCCAGTCTCTCGCCCCCTTTTCAAGATGCCCAATCACGAAAGCCACTCATGATTCCTCGTCAGGGAATTCATCAAACTGCAGATTGAGGGCATATTGCATCTCTGTCCGAAAGCCATGATAGTCTTTGGGCTCCCCCCCAAACTTCTGCACCAATCCTGGTACCTTTCTGACGAGCTGGGTGTCTTTCCCCTTTTTGTCTGCATCCTGAGCCCTCCTCTCCTCAAGCCTCGCCGTCTGCAGCGCTAGCTGGACCTCCAACACCCGGTACCTTTCTTCCAGGCTTGGACCCGCTCCAGCTCCTGCTTCTCCGGTTCCGGCTGGGTTGCTCATGATGCCTTCTCCTGCACAAGCTGCTCACGAAGACTGTCGGAATGCTGTGATGGGACGATGAGCTGCTTGTGTGTAAAATCCTAGTCCCTCAGAGTTTGGTCAAGTTTGCAAACCTCTGTCTGTAACGGAGCCCCTTAAACATGGCTCCGTCAGTCGCTGGCAGATTCCGACAGTGGTTGCTTTCGGAATCGCTTCCAACATAAAAGCTCCTTAACGGAAACACGTCTTCTGGACTCTCTGCGTGACAGTTTCCGGCGAGGAGTGGGTGTCCCTACAGGAGGTCCTGAAACCTCCCCACTGTTTTCGCTGGAAGTGTCTCTGAGCCATCCCTCCAGCTCCCTTTCCCTCAGCTCAGCTCCTCTCCCCCTACTGGTTCCCTCTTCAGCTGCTGAGTCTCTCCCAACCTGTGTGAGCCCTTTCACTTCCCTTCCTTCCGATGGCAGTTCCCTGACAGGTACCATCCCTAAAAAAAGCTCACCTGAGTATCTGAGTATCACCTGACCTTGCTACGCCTCTGGCTGCTGGTTACCACACTGGCTTCCTTCCTCATTAGCATTTCCTGCCATGGCTGCAGCAATGCTTTTCAATACCAGTTGCTGGAAGCCACAGGAGGCGAGAGTATTTTTGTGCTCAGGTCCTCCTTCCCAGATTCCCAGAGGATCTGGGTGGCCAATGTGAGAACAGGATCCTGACTGGGCAATTGTCCTGATCCAGCAACACTCTTTTGAAGTCCTTAGCATTTTCTGCCTGAGGCACTGGCCTCATTCTGCCTATCGATAGTCCTGGGTTATCTTAGCTCTTTGGGACAAACAGAAGTCACTTCAAACATTGGGTTGAGATATTGGGGGGGGGGGGAATGGAGAAGCTGGTTCTCTGTGGCTTCACCAGACCTGTTCTCCTCTGAACCAACAGGAGACTCTCTGAAAAGGAACCTAATCAGTGGCGTATTGGGTGCCCTCGTCATGTTGGCTGTCGTCATCCTGATCGTTATCATCGTCGTTCTGATTTCTAGAAGGTAAGTAACAGTTAGCATCTGTCTGTTTCTGTAGCACTTGAGGAGAGCGGAGTCTCTTTTGCACTGGGCGTTGATGCAGAGGAAGGCTCCACCTGGAGTGAATTTTTGGTTCGGTACTATGTTGAAACGTCATCACCAGTGTTGTGGCTGAGCAGACTCTAAGCCAATCACTGCCTTGCACCTTCAAGGAAGGTGGATGGTGGTGGTGCTTTTTGGCTTGCAAAAAACTGCACATTTGTGCTGGCCTACTCTGCAGAGCTTTCCAGACACTCATCTTTCCTCCAGGAGACTGATCAGGCATGACACAGCCACTTGGTGTCGCCCTAGCAAGTGCCGCTGTTGCTGGCAAATGACTATTGTCCAGCAATCAGTCTGCTGATTTTGAAGCCTGGGAATTGACAGGTTTTTGCAGCGATCCTGGCCATTGGGATGCATAGGTGGTGAGGAGTGTGAGCTCTCAGCCCAGGAGGTCAAGAGGCATGTAAAATAGCCCAGATTAGGCAGGTATCTGGTCCCAGAGCCAGCGGCTTCTCTATTCCCCATCCCTGGATTAGGGTGTGTGCATGGAATACATTCTATTATTACAGTTTTGTTATTATTTCCTTGGCTTTTCATTAGTTGGGTTTGCTAGCCTTTGTTAGGCATTTGGGCATATTTAAAGACGGGGCAAAATGTTAGTCAATAAAAGCAATACGCGGAATATATAAATGTGCTTTTTTTTTTGTACTGGTATGTGGCCTCTGAAGAACTGCCCATAAGGGAGCATGAAATAATATTATTAATAATAATAATACCCCACCCATCTGGCTGGGTTTAAATATGAGGTTCCCAACCCCTCGTGCAAAGAGTTTGCGCTACACTGAAGCACATGGGAAGCATAGCATTTGGGAACATACGGGAACCTGGGGCTACCTTTGAAGGTGACCCGGAAACTGCAATTAATCCAGAATGCGGCAGCTAGACTGGTGACTGGGAGTGGCTGCCGGGACCACATAACAGAGTGGCTGGGGAAACTCAGCCACATGGGTGGGGTATAAATTATTACTATTATTATTATTAACCTCCATAAGATATTGGAAACCACTTCCCATCACCCCTGACCACTGGCCATGCGAGAAACATTGGGAGGGCCACAGAGACCCCTTCCCTGTGAATGGGTTCCCCCCCTCATATACATGGTGGGGAGAAAGTTGGTTGGCTTTCTTTCTCTTTCTCCTCCTCCTTGCTTAGATGGTTTGAAAAGAGGATGAGAGAAGTTCAGGAGGATAAGGCTATTCCTTGCAATTGGCTCCTGATCATAATGGCTCAACAACTTGCCCCCCCCCAACTTTGCCAAAAATGCTCAACAATTTCTGTGTCCAGATTTTCACTTTTTGAAATATGGCAACCCTAACCAAAGGAAGGGCTAACACGAACGGTAACTGATTGAAGAAGCAGGAGGAAGGAAGTAAAGCCTGATGGAGAAAACACAATCTGCAGGTTGTTATTTAGGAAGGAATCACAGAGGGAAGACTAGGGGCTCATCCCCACCTCTGTTTGTCCTGTAGCTTTCCCCTGGGGAAAACCCATGGCTTAGCGCTGAATCGGAACAAATGGCAATCAGGTTTTCTGCAGATTGCTGTTTGTTCCGATTTAGCGCTAAAGAACAGGTTTTCTGGGGGAAGGTGTCAGGACAAAGGCAAAACCTCCTGGACCCATGCCTAGAAAACCCATGATTTTTTGGCACAAGACAACTGGAAGTGTGGATGAGCTCTTCATTACCTTTCTGCCTACTGCCCCTCACTGGTTCAGGCAATTTATTGCAAGCGTTATTGCCTTAATTGCAACACTTTGGACTCATGCACACTTCTGCTCATCCCATGCCTAGAAAGCACGGGTCAGAGCGGTTTCCCCCTTGTCCCACTTCTTTCCCAGGGAAAACCCGCTCTCTAGTGCTCAATCGGAGCAAACGTCAATCCGGAGAAAACCCCAAATGATGTTTGCTCTGATTGGGAGCAGTCTTCTCCAGGAGAAAGCAGTGGGGCAAGAGGAAGGGTGGATCAGCCCTCAACGAAAGCCCTGAGGAGGCTTTCTGAGCATTCGAGCCAACCCAAATGCCAACTCCAGCCAGCTGCTCTGCCTCCCCTAGGGACTCAAATAAAATAAACCACCTTGGGGAAAGCAGCCAGCAGGGGGTTGGAGGTGCAAAGGCAGACATGAGACAGAGAGGCCTGGTCTAGGTGTGCTGTTTCTACCGACTTCCACCATGTCAAGCAGGTGTGCTCCCAAGATTAAGTGCATCCCTGCTTCAAAAATTTTTTGGGGGTCAGCAGACTGAGGGCTTGCACAGTACCAAAGCAGCCTAAAAAGGTACAAAAATGCACATTCAGATGTTACCTATACTGTTTTTATGGACCCGTTTCAACTTTTTAGCCCATCAACGATGCATCTTTAAGATTTGTTGCACAAGCATCCTTTGTATTTCCTACGGAAGCCTACCTCTTCCTCTTTTGCCTATCCGCCGTTTGCAACATCTCAGTCTCGCTAATATATTCCTCCCTCCCTCTGCCTCTTTCTCCTTTAATTCAAGTATGAAGAAACTGTTATGAATCCCTCCACATATAAGCTTTATTAGTTTCTCATACAGTTAGTTTATTCTTCTCGGGAGTATTATTAAGTCTGAAAAATCCCCTTAGTTCATCAGTACGCAACCTCGTTGTCTGACAGTAACAAATTATTTAATTTCCTCGAGCAAAGTTGCTCTTATTTATAATTGATCAAGTTAAATGTGTTGCAGTCAGTTTATATACTGAGGCATCTATTGGGAAGCTGGCAAAAGCTATTTCTTATGTGGGGAAGAAATCAGACGTATGAAATCTGCCTTACTGCTCAACCTGGTTTACGCAATCATATCCTGACTTAGAACTCTTCTGCTCTTGGAGACAGAATGTCTCTGAATACTAGTTGCTGGCTATCACAAGGGAGAAGAGGGTGGTTGTGCTCAGGTCTTGCTTGCAGGCTTCCCAAAAGCATTAGGCTGGCCATTGTGAGAACAGGGTGCTGGACTAGATGGGTCTTCGGTCTGATCCAGCAGAGTTCTTCTTTATCTCTTTGTGTTCTGCACAAGCAGAGGGAGAATGCAAGAAGCATGAACTACAGCTTTCTGTTAAGTCCAAACTGGGGAACTGAAACAAGATTGGTTTCATAAGTCAACTTTTCACCCATGGCTACATACCCTGGTTGTTTGGAAGCCATTAACCATGGTTTCCTGGTGCAGAAGTCACGGGAACCATGGTTAGCTGATCACCTCCTTTCCTGTTCTACTTCCACTGCAGACCACAGGAGTGGGATTGTGCTCTTGTGCTTGGGTCCTGCTTGTGGACTTTCCATAGGCATCCGGTCAGCCACTGTGAGAACAAGATGCTGGGATCCTGGGCCTGATCCTGCAGAGCTCTTCTTATGTTCTGTAAGAGAGGGCAGCAAAATGAGGGCAAAGGGACTGCATGCAACTCATTGCATTTCTTGGCTTCTTGAGTCAGGATTTGATTGTCCAAACTTGGCCACTGACCTATTTAGCCTCGTATTATATTCTGACAAGAAGGGTGGGTGGTGCTGTGGCCTAAACCACTGAGACTCTTGGGCAGGCATAGGCAAACTCGACCCTCCAGATGTTTTGGGACTACAACTCCCATCATCCCTGACTACTGGTCCTGTTAGCTAGGGATGGTGGGAGTTGTAGTCCCCAAATATTTGGAGGGCCGAGTTTGCCTATGTCTGCTCTTGGGCATGCCGATCAGAAGATCGGTGGTTCGAATCCCTGCAATAGGGTGAGCTCCTGTTGCTCTGTCCCAGCTCCTGTCAACCTAGCAGTTCAAAAGCATGCCAGTGCCAGTAGATAAATAGGTACCGCTGCGGTGGGAAGTTAAACGGCGTTTCAGTGCGCTCTGGCACTGGTCACGGTGTTCCATTGTGCCAGAAGCAGTTTAGTCATGCTGGCCACATGACCCAGAAAGTTTGGCTGGAAAAGCGTGATGAGCGCTGCAACCCCATAGTCACCTTTGACTGGACTTAACCATCCAGGGGTCCTTTACCTTTTACCTGTATTCTGACTGGCAGTGACACTCAAAAGGAAGGGTCCTTTCCTAGTGCTCTTGCTTGATGCCCTCTTGATTTCAGCCCCCATCATCCCTGACCCTTGAACAAGCTGGCTGGAGTATGAGGGACTTGTTGGAGAGGAATGACAGCTCAGTAGTGAAGGTTCAATCTCTGGCATCTCTAGGTTGGGCTGGCAAAAACTCCCTGCCTGGAACCCTGAATAGCTGCTGCCAGCCAGTGTAGGTGATACTGAGCTAGACTGATCAATGTTTCTCACTTGGTCGAAAGCAGCTTCTGATGGGCACCAGCTTCTGGAGGGCACCAGATTGAAGAAGGCTAAGCTAGAGACTGAACCAGGGACCTTCTGCATCTGCTCTACTAGAGGCATCCTCCAATTTTTAGAATCATAGAATTTTAGAATTGGAAGGGACCCCAAGGGTCATCTAGTCCAACCCCCTCCAAAGCAGGAATGCTTCATTTTTTAAAATAATGTATTTTATTGATTTTTAAAAAGGCTTCCTTATGTACATTGGAGCAGCAAGCCTAACGTCTATAAAGTTGGAGTCTTCTAGGCATCGCTTGCTTAAGAAACATTGTACACCTTTATTCAACACTTTAGAAGCATGAAGTGTTATAAACGTTACTCTGACCCAATCTGTCAACATAAGTGACCCATAACACTCTTCATTTCTTGACCTATCAAAGTGTCTCCTTCTATGAAGTCTAATAAAATATCGACCTCGTTTTCCAAACCTCCCTCCCTCTTTCTCCCCTGTTTGTGATTTGGTGCGTGAGCCCACAGAAGCATTAGTTTCGCTCAGGAATAAATCCTCCATCATCAAGATTCTCCCTTCCTTGTCAATATATTGATAGACTACAACATATTTTACATTGCAAAAATCCAAGTTGGCTTGTTTCCCCCGCATGCAGATTGTTTGACACAGTAGTAACTGGAGATGAAAATGTCTCCCTCGATTTTAATTTTGTAATGAATTCTGGTGCCTTCAGCCTAAATCAATATGCATTTCCTGAATTATTAACAAAGTCTTACTTTCCTTGCATACCTTTTGAGAGAGAGAGAATTTCTCCCTTACTTATCGTGTTATGTAACAACCCAGGAGAAGGCAGAAAGTAAATCAGGATCGCCTAGTAAATCTCCGGGTGATTTGCAGTAGATCACCAGGGTTTTCAGACTCCCAGTTATTTTAATTACTGTAACAATTAAAAGGCAGCCCTAGCCACCATCAAGTTGCAACTGCCTTCTAAATTAAACTGCTGGGATGAAGAAAGCCTGAGAGGAAAACCTGGAATGGATTCTGGTGTAGCAGGACTGTAAGCCTGGTGCCAGTGCTGAAGACATGTTACTGGGATCTGCATGCGCTCAGAGGCACCCTGTTTGTTAATTCTATATTGCCCCATTTGAAGCAACTACTTACACAAGGCTTCAGTTGCTGTGTCTTGTGGTCCTAGTAACACCTCTAGTATTAAACATTGTGGTTCTAGCAAAAAAAATAAATCAATCAAATCCCAAATAGAACTGAAATCTCCATGCCCCAATTAAATCCATTTAGTGTTTTTAGAATGCATTTAATCAGTGCCCATTGAAAACCAGTAGGGGGGCAGGCAGGGAGCCCAACGAAAAGGCGGAGCCAGAGCCCAGGGTGGGAGGAGCCAACTAATTCTACTTTTCTCCCAGTGAGTTCTACAAAGGCAGCACTGAGTAAGGAGGAGGAAGGGGGGGGTAAAGGGGACCCCTGACCGTTTGGGCCAGTCGCAGACGACTCTGGGGTTGCAGCGCTCAACTTGCTTTACTGGCCGAGGGAGCTGGCGTACAGCTTCCGGGTCATGTGGCCAGCATGACTAAGCCGCTTCTGGCGAACCAGAGCAGCACATGGAAACACTGTTTACCTTCCCACCAGAGTGGTACCTATTTATCTACTTGCACTTTGATGTGCTTTCGAACTGCTAGGTTGGCAGGAGCAGGGACCAAGCAACGGGAGCTCACCCCATCGTGGGGATTCGAACCGCCGACCTTCCGATCGGCAAGCCCTAGGCTCTGTGGTTTAGACCACAGCGCCACCCACGTCCCTCAAGGAGGAGGAAGCTGGCTGCCAATGGACCGGTTTGTAAGTAAGAAGGCAGGTGGTGGTGGTGGGGCCCTGGCTCAGATCAGACTGAGGCTGTGGGGCAGTGCCCCATTTGCCCTTGCAGAGTAGCCTCCCCTGTATGTGATCACACTTGTAACTAATGGAGACAAGAAAACTGCAACAAGAAGCAGGAGGGTAAATTATACAACAGCTGCAAGGAAGTTGTACCATGGGCCCAAACATGGTGAGATACGGGGAGGCATAACAGAGTCTTGCTCCTCCATCTTCCGGCGGTGTACAGAGGTGCAGGCAAGCCCCCAAGCTGTCTCTCCTTTTCTTCCTACTGGACCAAAGGACTGAGGACTATGACAGTGCATGTCCTAGGGTCAAAAGAGACTTCTGTCATGTTTGCATTCAGGCAATGATCCTGGGGTAAGAGCGTAGCTCTGTCCCCATAGAAGAAAGTAGAAGAAAATAATATACTACATGACTGCGAATGATTTTCCTCTATCAGTGGGAGGATTACTAATGTAGCATTTGCTGTGCTATCTTGTTTGTCTTATTTATCTGAACACAGAGCATACCCATGAATAATCTTTTGAACAATTCCAGGAAATCACTGCAAAGTTTTCAATTAACGCCCCCACTCAATAAAACCATTTCTATCAAACAGAACCTTAAAATGTTTTCCATATACAGTGGTACCTTGGTAGTTAAATGGCTTGGCTCCCGAACAAATCGGCTGCTGAACACTGCAAACCCGGAAGTGAGTGTTCCGGTGTGCGAACGTTTTTCGGAAGCTGAACGTCCAACATGGCTTCCACGGCTTCCAATTGGGAGCAGGAAGCTCCTGCAGCCAATCAGAAGCCGCGCCTTGGTTTTCAAACTGTTTGGGGAGTTGAATGAACTCCCTGAATTGATTAAATTTGAGAACCAAGGTACCACTGTGCTTCTTTCCTTTGGTTACTTTATCTGTTAAGAATTTCCCCCACTTTCTCTCTTATCTCAAAGTAATCCCCAGTCAAAGAGATAGGCAGATGCTTTGGATGTCTGCACCAGTGACTAGCCATTTGGGATTATTCCATTTTGTTTGCATAGCAGCATCTTTGGAATTGTGGTTCTGAAACCAAACCAAGGCACCTAATGTTTATAAGAATATACACTGTTAATTCTCAGAGCTGCTTAAAGCAGCGTTGCTCATTCACAAGGCTTCCCACTAAACTAGCCAATAATCTTTTCCAGGTCTTCTGCTAAATTTTCTCCATCCACGTCAGGTAAGCCTCTTGACATGAACATTTCTCTCTCACACCCTGTTGTCTAATTCATCACTGTTCTCTTCTAACTATCTTTTAATCTTCTTGGTCACTTACAATCTCAACTACTTTTGTAGCCGAATCAAAACTTCCCAAATTTTGCTTCTATATACATGTAACCTCTCTCCTCAGCACCTCCAGCTCTTTGTTTATGATGTCAGGATTTTCTGTCTGTCTCTTTCTGGCTGCGATTCAAAACACACTTTCCTCCTCTATGATTCTATGATTTCTTTGAAATCTGGGTTCACTACTGAATAACATGCATAGGACCAGATTGTGATGTACATAGCCTTGCTTCCAGCATTGCCTTAACTCTTCCCCACAATCTGGGGCTAAGCCATCTCACTGATATTTGTGTTTTCCTAACCCTGGCCTTTGCTGGCCTGTATAACTCTTGCTCCCCCCCCCCCTTTTTAGGGTTCCCCATCTCCTTTGGTATATGAAGAAGAGCAGGCATGGTGTCAGAATTTGGGGCTTGTACAGCACTTAAAAGAGACATGAGATCATTTCCTTGGGGAGATGGTGGCTGCATTCACACGGCAGTCTATTCTGCCCTCCCAACATTTCCCTGCTAATTTCTGCATTACGCTTGTGTGTATCACCTCTAGAAATATAGCAGAATATAGCAAAAGTCTAGAGCTTATTTTCGTGTTTTTTGCTTCTGCAAAAAAATATGTTTTTGCAAATAACTGAGAAATGAGCGCTAAACTTGTGCTATAGTTGGCTACATTCTGGGAGTGGCTTACACATCGTGTGAAAGCTCGAATATAATGCAAAAAATTAATGGTTGGGAATTGCTGGGGAAATAGAATGAACTGCTGTATGAATGCAGCTGGTGAGTGTCTGGAACAGCTCCTGTAACGAGGGAAGAAATTGGAGTTTCTCATCTGTGCACACCAAGCATTGCAGTTTTGACTTCTACCAGTGGTAGCTGGTGCCAGGTTTGTAAGTAAGAAGGCAGGCAAGTGGGGGCTGACTGGGATTGCCCTGAGAGACCAGCCTCCACCAACTTGCACCACTGCAGCTTAAGCCGATGCTAAGATTCAGCACTCCTGTCCCTGTTGTGTGCATGTTCTGGACATTAAAAAGAAAAAGAAAAATGGATTGAGGAGTGGCATGAGCCAACTGGAGGTGGCGTGAGGTCAGTTAAATGAAAAGGGGATGAAATTTCTCTCTGCAGGTACCCAAAGGACAGAAAACCTTTGACTGCCTCAGAATCTTTCACAAAGCCCTTGACTCACGTCGACAGCGAGCTTTCCCCAGATGTCAAGGTCTGTAGCACCTGCCTCTCAGCTGTCACGTTTAAAAAGTCCACACCAGCACTTTGATTGCTTGCAGTCCAAAGTTGTGTTCAGGCAGGGTGGAGGGTGGCTGTGGCAGTGGCAAATGCCAGCCTCACCCCCCTCCCCAAAGTCATCATTTTCATATACACGTCTCCTGTCCCTGACCTTCCTCATGCTGCATGCAGAAGACCTCCATAGGGAGTTGGCATCCATCTGTCTCAGGAGACTATGAAAGTAAGCCTTTGAGGGTGAAGTCAAACCATTGGGAGAATTACAGTGCCTGCTGTGGCTGTAGGGACCAAAAGGGAAAAGACATGTTTTGCTGCAGCCGGGGCAGATGAAGGCATCCGGTTGTTTGCCGCTGCAGATGCACCACAGTGTTTCTTCTCCCAGCGGTCATTACTGTTGGTCACGGCTGTGGATTTACAACCTGACGGCCTGTCTCCAGGTGCTGTGGTTATCTGCAAGGGATTCCCACACAATGTTGCAAGGCTTCATGCCACATTTGCAGTTGAATCCCTTGAACAATGGGGGATGCTGCTTTATCAGATTGCACATTGCAGGGAGAGAAACCTCAGTCTTGAAGGCTGAAAGTGGCCCTTCAAGCTCCTTGGGACTCTGCAGTGGCAGAGCAAGCCGATTGGGTGACTGGGGTGGCACATGTGCCCTGAGCCCTGGGACGGGGCCAGCTGCCCGTGGGGAGGGGCAAGCCGGGGCAGGACACTCCGCAGGCCCTCCAAGGAGTCTGCCTGCCTCCTCCCACTCAGCCGCCCTACAGCTGGGGGGGGGGGAGAGGCAGTGGGCAGACCATTTGGGGCAGCCTGAGGGTGTCCAAGCCATTGCGTCACTCCCAGGAGAGACACGTGGCTTGGGTGCGCTGCAGGCCCCGTGGTGAGTGCCGCCTGGCATTTTGTCACCCCCCTCAGTGGTGACACCCGGGGTGACCCGCCCCCACCGCACCCCCTTCCTCCACCCCTGGAACTCTGCCCAGGCCCCACGGACCCAGCTCATGCATCTCACAGCTCTACATCCTCCTGTAGTGAGTTTTCCTGGCTGGGATGTTTCCTTGAACTGTGAATTCTCACCTTGCTTGTTGGGCTGGAGAATGGTTACACACATTTTTTACACTCCCGCCACTGGGATGCAGCTCCCAAAGGGCTTCCCACAAGGCATGTGTCCCTTGGATGGGGGAAAAAGTTCCCAACTCTGGACAGAAATCATTCCACTTGTGTTCAAGGAAAGGTTTATAGGTTCCTGGAGCAATATGAGGAAAGTCAGGGACTGAGCAAAGGCAGACATGAGGACACTGGGAATGGGGCTTGTGTACACCCCCATGGCCTCAGATTACCATGCATCCCTTCATTCATTCACAGAGATTAAATTTGGATTTTGTTTGTTTCTAATTTAAAAGGAAAAAGCTTCGAGGGCCTTTTAAGGTTAGAAATAAGGCAAAGAAGTAAGAGCGTGCTCAAGATTTGGGGGAGGGAGAACCTGTTTGTTCTTAAGTTTCGCAGTCCAGGTTACGGATAAGCTTTAAAGTAGCTCAATCCTGGGTTTTGCATAATGTTTGCTTGTTGTTTTTCACCAACAGCGTAACAGCCTCACGGTCCCTAATCCGGACGAAGGCAACGGCGCTCCTGAAGATCAAGAGAAGTTTGACGAATTCCCCGACCAAATCTCCAACGACCCCGAAGAGTTGCATTACGCATCTCTCAACTTCGGTGAACTGAAATGTTTACCAGAACCCACTTCAGAAGAATCCAAATCAGATTATGCTGAAATCAAGAAGGTCTAGTCTGCAGATGTTGAAAGAGGAGCCGGAGAGGCAGTTTTAAGAGGATTTCTCAAGTCTAGTTGACACTGCGAACAAAGGAGGTCACCTCCTGGTTCTGATCTGCTGTCTGCCCTCCGAAGAAACCTCTTCCTCATAGTGTGCATGTGTCAATTACCCTTCCTGCTCTTGTCCATTTCTCTATACCCCCTTTGGGGGAGCATAGGCTGCCCATTGTTAACTCTGAAACATGATCTGCAGCAAGTGAAGGAAGGGGGAAAGGGGCCTGTAGCTTTGTGGCAGAGCACATGCTTTTCATGCGCAAAGCCCTGGGTTCAACCCTCCAGCCAAAGGCTCTGAGGCTTCAGGGGTGGGAGATGATGCCCACCTGTGATCCTTAGAGACCACCTCTTGTCAGTAAGGCCGGCCTGAACATTAGGCAGAGTAAGGCGACTGCCTCAGGTGGCAAATGTTGAGGAGCAGCAGGGGCAGCTGCCTAGCTGTTTGCCAGTATTGAAGTAAGATTCAAATGCCACTCTGGGCAGTTCCTTTGTATAGAAAGCAGGGGACACCATTTTGTCCTATACCTCAACAGCAAAATGTATTGGGACAGCTCTGGCCATCGGAGCAAAGAGCATTTATTTTAAGGGAGCTTTGTTGGCTCAGTTTAGCCCCCTCCTGCAAAAGCTCCACCCCCTGATTTTTAACGGGCGTCAAACTTGCTAAAAGCAGAGCTGAGAGTCTGAGCAATGTCTCTTCCCCACCTCACTCATGTCTCATCAAAATACAGGAAGATGTTTTCTACTGTGTCAAGCCATCTGCCCATGAAGCTCAGGACTGCCTACACTGGCTGGTAGCAGAACTCCAAGGTTTTGGGCAGTGGGCAGTCCCTATCTGGAGATGTCAGGGTTGAACCCTCAATACAGAGCAGGTGCTCTTCAAAAATTTGCGTGCACGCAGAGGACCTCTGAGCACAGCCTTTTCGATTTCAGCCGTGTGTTTCAGAAATAAGGTCTCAGGCTGAATATGTGTTATTCATTCTGTAGGAATGGCATTGCAAGAATTAAGGCTGCAACACCGTGGTAGCTAGTTGGAGACTCCTAAGGATACAGACAAGAGAGCAACTCCCAGGATATTTTATTTAGGATAGCTGTTTCTAGCTGTCTTCATTTGCTAATAATCTTATTGTTTTGTTCTTTATGTAAACCGCTTTGAGGGTTTGCGACAATCGAGCGGCATATAAATATTGCGAAATGAACGAATAAAATCAACAAAGTCTTGCAGCTCCGCCTGCCAGTCAAGCAAAGAGTGACATCTCACAGCACGTGCTTTTGTGCAGGCATTGATTTGCAGCCTGCTGCAGGCTTTGAAATGGAATCCTCAGAGTCCCAGTGTTGTTGTTTTCCATTAAAGAAAGAAACAACCAGCCATATCACAAAATGCCATTTACTACAGACTCATAAATAACCACTTGTCCAATCGCCTATGGAAAGCCAGAGCTGCCTCTGGGGCAGTCTTGACTTTTGCAGGCTGGAATATAGCAGAGGCCAGTCCATTACGGGGACCTCAGCCTGCCTTCAGGCATGGGATGGGCAGGTAAAGATGTGGTTGGGGCTGCCTTGTCCACAAACCCCCTGCAGTTTAATAGATGAATCCCAGGATAACTTCCTGCGTGGGAATGACATCCTCCTCAAGGCCATTTGGATGCCTGTAAAGATTGCATTGTGCCAACAGTACGACTAGTTTCTGGTTTATTTATTTTTTACTTGCCCCTAGCCTTCTGTCTTTTCCAGCTACATGCATAAACACACACACTCTTTAACTGCATTGCTGGCACGATTCCGATTAAAAGGTGTGTTCTCGTTTTGTAAACGATGCATTATAATCAGTGCTTTATTTCTGGAAAAATAGGGGCAGGTACTCACCATGAAGTTGTAACAGTAAATACAGCGGTACCTCGGGTTAAGAACTTAATTCGTTCTGGAGGTCCGTTCTTAACCTGAAACTGTTCTTAACCTGAGGTACCACTTTAGCTAATGGGGCCTCCCGCTGCCGCCACACGATTTCTGTTCTCATCCTGAAGCAAAGTTCTTAACCCGAGGTACTATTTCTGGGTTAGCGAAGTCTGTAACCTGAAGTGTCTGTAACCTGAGGTACCACTGTATCACACTTTTTAACAACAACAAAATTAGGTGCCTGTACTGCATACCCTGGAGAGAGAGGGGCAAAAGCACTGATGACAGTCCTGTTGGTTTTTTTTAAAAAAAAACCTGCAAAACAAAGCATACGAAAATGATGCCAACGATGACTCAGAAATTGCAGGACATGGAGAGTACAAAATGAATCAAGGAGAAATATCTTGCCCTGCCTTCTCTGGAAGAAAAGTGAGTGCTGGGGAGAGAGTAATAAAACCTTCTCTCCACCTGTCAATGTGTATTGGAATGCTTTGCAATGGTGCAGCCTGTGTGACGATTCCAATGGCCCTTTCTGCCGCTTGCCGCCCGGCACAAACCAAGCTGTGCAATCCTCTGGCCGCAAGAATGAGACCGTTGCCTCCTCTATAAATAAATAGCTGCTCACTGTCGAACCAGCTGGTGGTGCGCATTCTGCAGGCAGGCCTGCTGGCTGTGCGATGTCATGGTGCCAGTGCGGTTGCAAGATCTGCAGAGAGGAGCTTTCTTTGTTGGAAAGGTGTGAGGAGGATGAGTCAGTGCGAGAAATCACACGGCAACAGTGACATCAGCTGGCCGGAAAGGGACAGGGATGACACCGTCCAAGGATAAAAGCAGCGCAAATGACGCAGCCTAAGGAAACCTGGATATTTATTTGTTTTGGAAGCAGGTCATGGGTCCATTTATTAGAACTGGCAGCAACTTTCTAGGGACTCAGGCAGAGTTGTCTCCCATCACTAGAGATGTCAGGGGATAGGAATGTCTGCATGCATACTATAGCATGTGCTCTACAAGGGAGGGGCTCTCCCATGAGACAGGCTGAGGTAGCCACCTCTGGCGGCAGAACCCCAAGACACAGCACCGTCCCCTCCAACATTTCTCCGATGAAAATTGGGACATCCTTTTTTTTTTTTTAATTAGTAAATTTTATTAGTATTTTCCACACAATAACAAGAACAAAATGGAAAATAACAATACACAAAACACAAAAACAAGCTTATGAAAAACAAATCCAAATCTTACAAATTAATAATATAAACACTAAAAAGGAAAACAAACGTTGACTTCCTCCAATCCCACAGCACCTCCTATACCTCTCATTGTATCTTCCTGTTTTCCTGATCATCTCTATCCTAGCATCTAGATATAAATCCCTCTTTCTTACCTTTTCACTTCACAAGGTTATTCCAGACTCGGCCAGATTTCTGTCCTCGAACCTTGGCTTTTAAGGTATTCGTTTAGGTACTCCCATTCCTTTTTCACTTCACTTTTATGGTTTTTGTCTTATTATATCTGTCAATTTGGCTAATTCTAAACATTCTGAAAGCTTACATAAGTATCCTATTTAATAATAATTATAATATCCCGCCTATCTGACTGGGTTGCCCCAGCCACTCTGAGCAGCTTCCAACATATATAGAAACGCAATAAAACTTTAAACATGTAAAAAGTTCCTTAAACAGGGCTGCCTTCAGGTGTCTTCTAAAGGTTGTATAGTTACTTATCTCCTTGGCTCGGGGGTCGCGTAACTCCTTACCCCCCACCATTTCTCCAGTCAAAACAGGGATGTCCTAAGGAAAACCGGGATATTCCACGGTCAAATCAGAAACCGGGACGGCTTCTGTAAATCCAGGACCGTCCCTGGAAAATAGGGACACTTGGATGGTCGACAGCACCCCTGTGGGCACCCAGCAGGCCCTGCCACCTCTGCCAATGGTTCCCAGCAAGAACTCTCATGATCTCACTGAAATCTCAAGAGAGCTTGTGCACTTGCAGGTTCTTGACTGAACCCCCAGCCACTGTTTTGTGGGTGCAACCAAAAACACAAGTAAGGGAGACTTTGGTGGTGGGGCCAGGACCTTCTCATGTTATCTTGAGCAATAAAACAGGATGGGCCACTTCACTGCTCTACCGTTTACTAGGGACCTTACATGTCTCTGGTATAATAATAATAATAATAATAATAATAATAATAATTTATACCCCGCCCACCCCGGCCAGAGCCGGGCTCAGGGCGGCTAACACCAGTAAAATTACAGCAAAATCATACTAGGAAAAAACAACACCAATTTAAAATACAGGTTAAAATGCCATTTAAAATGCAGCCTCATTTTAAAAGTAGCCCATAGATCAAAACCATAAGGGGAGGGAAAACATAAAGGTCAGACTGAGTCCAAAGCAGAGGCCAGGCAGAACAACTCTGTCTTGCAGGCCCTGTGGAAAGATGTCAAGTCCTGCAGGGCCCTAGTCTCTTGTGACAGAGCTTTCCACCAAGTCGGGGCCAGTACTGAAAAGGCCCTGGCCCTAGTATGGATGTGTGGTCATTTTCTCCAGAGGCTCTCTCTGCGGTGCTTCAGGGGAATGCAAGGGGTCATTGCACTGCAAAGGGAAAGGTGCACGTGTGAATGCTCATTGCCCAGAACTTCATTCAAGCTAGGGCTGTTTTGCAGGGTTACCACAGAGCACACAGCACACAGAGACTCAACAAATGTATAGCTTACATTCTTATAGAGAACCTGTGATCCTTCAGATGCCGCCTCCTTCTCAGCACTTGAACTCAGGGGCATCCAATGGAATGTTGGGAGAGTCAGGACAGATACCATACTTTTTCATGCATTGTTGAACTATGGAACTCCCTCCCATTTGAAGCTGCGGCGGCCACCAATTAGGATGGCTTTAAAAGAAAGTTCATGGAGGGAAAAGCTACCAGTGGCTACTAATCTTGATGGCTACGCTCTGCCTCCATGGCTGGAGTCAGAAATGCTTCTGAATACCAGTTACTGGAAACCACAAAAGGGGAATGGTTTCTTGCACTCGGGTTCTTCTTGCAAGTTTCCCACAGGTTGCTGGACTGGGGGAGCACTGGGTGCAACTGGGACAGAAGTACTGCCCTTATCTAGGACTAAGACTGAGGGACTGTTGTTGCCACAACACCAGAGCTCCATTTGCCTTTAATAGCCTAGCCTACAGAGAATTTTAATGGAAACAGGAGCAGAAATTGCTGAAGTTTACTTATCAGCCCTATGTCCTGAATGGCAATCAATCTTCTGACTGCAAATGGCATTCGCTGCTGTTGCTTTCAGTCCGCAATTGATACTTAATGGATTGCATCCTTTCCCGATCACATTGTATTTCCTTTGCATGGAAACGTATGGGTGGAAATAATGCAACAACAACATATGTTATGTGATTATGTCACAGTGGACCGCAAAATGAATAACGTAGCTTTTTGGCAGAAGATGAACTGCAGTGGAACGGAAGCGGCGCTGCATGCAAAGAACACAGAGTGGACCAAAAAACAATACACCTCTACTTACAAGTGGCAAGAGCTTTAAGTGGCAAGGACCAGTCTGGATGGTTAGCCTTGGTGAAGACTTGGCGTTTCCATCCCCCCAAAAGTTTTTGATTTGAGTTTCCATTGAAATGAGACTGTATTTTAATGTTTTAATGTTGTATTTTAATCTTGTTTTTAAGTTGTATTTCAATCAATTTGTTTTTATATCGGGTGTTAGCTGCCCTGAGCCCGATCTTGCCTGGGGAGGGCAGGGCATAAATAAAATTTATTATTATTATTATTACTACTACCACCACCAGTGGATAGGAAGAGTTGTAGGGGAAAAAGTTAAACCACATCACCTGTAGTAGGTACTCAGTAGGCAAGCTGCTCACTTGCACAATGAACATATTTGAAAACTCCTAATTTAGACATGCATATAAAGTATTTAACAAACGTAAGGTGTAGCAGCAACCCTTGGAGATTGCCAGTAAAACATTTAATCCACTTTTGTTGCCAAGTGTAGGTAATAAAATGATGGCACCTTCAATCGCACCAGCTTTTTAAGTGAATAACTTGTATGTTCAAAGCATTTCTCTCTCTCTTCCTGCAGCCCTGGGTACCGCAACCTGAGATCATTTTGCAGCAAGATGCGCTTAATTAAGAACAAACTGAAAGTCTATACCCACTTACCTGGGAATGTGCCTCGCTGGGGATCAGGGAGTATTTGATTTGGTTCACATTTAAAGGTGATTCTATCTCATTTGCACTTCCTGAAACAATATGAGACCTGAAACAAAACCTTCCTTTGATATTCACATGTCTCTGAATTTTGCAATGCAGTTTTCCAGCCAAGTGGTGTGTGCCAAAAGTGTGCCTAGCGCTGCATATATTGGGGAGAGTAACATACAGAAATCAGAGCAGACATATATATATATATCAGATTGCACTCTAACAGTGCAAGCCTGTTCTTCTTTGCTCAGAAGTTACGTAAGTCTCCTTGTGTTCAGTGGGGCTTGCTGCCAGGTAATTGTGTTGAGAGTTGCTGCCTTAGGCTTCAGTCCTAAGTACACTTCCCTGGGAGGAAGCCTCATTGTACACAGCAAGGCTTCCTTCAGAACAAACATTCGCAGGATCGCCCTGTATGTCTGCACAGCAGCCCCTTCACTCCATTTTAAGAACATCACAAACTGCAGATTGGCTTCTCTCTCCACCATTACACCCATTTTTACACTTCATTGATGCAAGGCCAGGAGGCCCCAGCAGGTGGCACTATTCACTAGCCTATGATGCCTTGAGCTCAGCTGTAGTGACTGCTGCCAGATCTCTCTCTCTCTCTCTCTCCTGTGTGCCTCAAGCATGTTTGCCAATGCATGAATCTTTCATACAGAGAGCATGTGGGAGAACATTCTGTGGCAGGGGTCAGAAATTGCCTGGGGATCTGTGCTCCAGACATGCTTCAGGGCCTGACTTCTGTCTAGGTATTTATTTATGTGAAGGCCAGGGACACCTTAACTGCATTTTTCTGCTAGTGTGCGTTCAGTTTGCTGAACCAGTTTGGAACATCAGCCATTCCCTGAAAGTGCTAATGGACAAGAGTGCCTCTGATCGTCTGCAAAGTGTGATTCTGTAATCACAAATGGCCTGTGCACCTGCTTATTATTATTTTTTAATAGTTTAATAGTTTTTAACTGTTCCTGTGCTTTTAACAGTGGCTTGACACACACAAGCCCACCTGCTGTAGAATCTCGTAGGATGAGGATAGGAGAAAGCTTCAGCCAAAGAGGAAAGGCAACCGTCTAATCAGATCCAAGTGTTCCTATTTTCCAGGGACGTCCCTGATTTAGAGAATCCGTTCCGGTTTCTGATTTGATCTCGGAATGTCCCACTCTTCCTTAGGTAAAGGTAAAGGGACCCCTGACCATTAGGTCCAGTCATGGCTGACTCTGGGGTTGCGGCACTCATCTTGCTTTAATGGCCGAGGGAGCCGGCGTACAGCTTCCGGGTCATGTGGCCAGCATGACTAAGCCACTTCTGGCGAACCAGAGCAGCGCACGGAAACGCTGTTTACCTTCCCACTGGAGTGGTACCTATTTATCTACTTGCACTTTGACGTGCTTTCAAACCGCTAGGTTGGCAGGAGCAGGGAGCAAGCAACACTTTTCCTTAGGACGTCCCTATTTTCATTGGAGAAATCTTGGAAGTTATGGAGTTATCTGACCCCCGAGCCATCTGAAGTCAATCCTGTATAGGGAAGTTTTGTTTAATGTTTGATGTTGTATGATATTGTTATATATGTTGGAAGCTGCCTAGAGTAGCTGGGGCAACCCAGTAAGATGTGTGGGGTATAAACAGTAAAATTATCATTATGCAATGGGACGTCCCTATTTTCATCAGAGAAATGTTGGAGGGTATGTATAATGGATTTCTTCTGGTTGGAAGGAGGCCTCTTGTTGAGGTGTGGACCTCATCAGGTACCCAACATTGCCAACTTCAGCATCTGCCTGGGTCTCAGTTTTGGCCCTATGGCGGCCTTCTGCTGCACCAGCTCAAAGTGCCGCCTGTATAGCTGTCACTCACTGATTCTCCAATGAAAGTTTGAGCTTCCTCCATTGAAGATCAAAGGGTTGAAGGGGGGATTTGTTTGGCATTCTTGACCTTGAGCAATCGGAACAGATTAGAGATTCTGCTGGTTTATTGGCCACTTCGCTGCCTAGCAGTCTCCCTGCCTGAGCTGACAGAGCTGGTCTCAGAGGCTGTGTTGAGGGCTGCTGGAACAAGTCCCTACTTGGCTATGAAGCTCACTTGGGTGGATAACCTTGGGCCAGCCTCTGCCTCTCAACCTAACCTACCTCACAGGGTTGTGTGGATTAAATGAGGAGATGAAGAACTATGTATGCTACCTTGAGTTTCTAGGAATAAAAGGTGGGATATGTTTCAAAAACAAATGAATGAACTTCTGGCTCCATTTGCGCATATATATATATATACACACACACATATATAGGTGGGACATGGGTGGCGCTGTGGGTTAAACCACAGAGCCTAGGACTTGCCAATCAGAAGGTCAGCGGTTTGAATCCCCGTGACGGGGTGAGCTCCCGTTGCTCAGTCCCAGCTCCTGCCAACCTAGCAGTTCAAAAGCACGTCAAAGTGCAAGGAGATAAATAGGTACCACTCCGGTGGGAAGGTAAATGGCGTTTCCGTGTGCTGCTCTGGTTCGCCAGAAGCGGCTTAGTCATGCTGGCCACATGGCCCGGAAGCTGTACGCTGGCTCCCTCAGCCAATAAAGCAAGATGAGCGCCGCAACCCCAGAGTCGTCCACGACTGGACCTAATGGTCAGGGGTCCCTTTAACTTTTTACACACATACATATACACAACTTTGAAAAGTTGTGCACAAAAGAGTGTACAATGGGATAAATGCATGCAAAGAAAAAAGTATATGGATATCTGTGCAGGCATGCATATATGCACAGATATCCATACACTTTTTCTTTGCATGCATTTATCCCATTGTACACTCTTTTGTGCACAACTTTTCAAAGTCTACGCATTTTTCTGCAAGCAACATAGATTTCTGTATGTTATTTTGCAGCCGCTTTTCAGCAGTATACATATTTTATATGTCCTTTGGTCGAAGAACTGCATTACGCAAGTGGGATAAGTGGAAATTTCCTAGCAGAGCTGCGTTTGGGTTGCATCTGTTGTTTTGGGGGAAGTGTGAATTTCCTAACGAATGCCTCTTCCATCCCTTAGTCTCAGGTGATGTGAGATGACAGTCCCCAAACTGCCTCTGCACCACTGCCTCCAAATCCGGACTCTGGCTCTGAATTTCTCCTGCTTCTGCGTTTCAGAGAGCCTGGCACCCAGCTACCTGAAGCCTTCCACTCCTGTTCTTCCATTCCCCAGTGTTTCTTCCTTCTTGTCACTCCGGGGGGGAATGCCCTCTCTCTGGGGAGAACAGTTTTATCCAACGGCCACTATAGTTCTCAGGGTGGTTCTTTCCTCTCCTTTTTTTATTTGATCACTTATTCATGAAGGCATTAAGGCTGATGTACGACTCGCTCGGGATCCCCTCCTCCATTCCCCAAACAAAATCAAAAGCGCGTCACTGGCAAATTTATTAGCCCTCTGTGAAGTCCCCGGAACTAGCCTCCAGGGAGCCGTAGTCACAGCGTGCGTTTGACTGCCTCCTAACACAATAGTAAACTGGAAAATCTGTATCGGCCTGCTTTTTCCGCAGAGATAGACAACCAAAGGGGTGAATTTTAAGATCTGACAATACCAAACAATGCAGCACTCCTTTATAATATAGCAGCACCCAGCCACCGGCTCAATGACTGGTTTTAAACAGATAGAAGTACTGTTTTGGGGGGACAGGGGGCAGGCAGGTGTGTAGGCCTCCTTGGTCCTGAATGGGGTAAGTATGCCCCTGAAGGACCAGGTTTGCAGCCTGGGAGTCATTGTGGACTCACAGCTGTCCATGGAGGTGCAGGTCAATTCTGTGTCCAGAGCAGCTGTCTACCAGCTCCATCTGGTACGCAGGCTGAGACCCTACCTGCCTGCAGACTGTCTTCCCAGAGTGGTGCATGCTCTAGTTCTCTCCCGCTCTACATGGGGCTACCTTTGAAGGTGACCTGGAAACTGCAACTAATCCAGAGTGCAGCAGCTAGACTGGTGACTGGGAGTGGCCGCTGAGACCATATAACACCGGTCCTGAAAGACAGACATTGGCTCCCAGAATGTTTCCAAGCACAATTCAAAGTGTTGGTGCTGACCTTTAAAGCCCTAAACGGCCTCGGCCCAGGATACCTGAAAGAGTGCCTCCACCCCCATTGTTCAGCCCGGACACTGAGGTCCAGCTCCAAGGGCCTTCTGGCGGTTCTCTCACTGTGAGAAGTGAGGTTACAGGGAACCAGGCAGAGGGCCTTCTCAGTTGTGGCACCTGTCCTGCGGAATGCCCTCCTATCAGATGTCAAGGAAATAAACAACTGACTTTTAGAATACATCTGAAGGCAGCCCTGTTTTTAATGTTTTATCGTGTTTTTAATATTCTGTTGGGAGCCGCAAAGAGTGGCTGGGGAGACCAGGCCAGACGGGTGGGGTATACGTAAATAGTAGTAGTAGTAGTAGTAGTAGTAGTAATAGTAGTAGCAGTAATAATAATAATAATAATAATAATAATAATTTTAATTGGGAGTCTTTTTGACTCCAGTTGGTTGCAAATTCAGCTGCCTTTCCCTCCTGGGTGGCCTGAGTCTTGTGACATGGGTGTTGCAAGTGACACTGGCAGTGAGAATCTGTGCCACACCTGGACTGTGCAGGTAAGTCTATCAGCCTGGAAGCACAGGTGGGGAACCTTTTTTTTCACCCTGAGGGCCGCATTCTGTTCTAGGCAAACTTCTGGGGGCTGTATGACAGTTATGGGTGAGGCCAGAAACAAAAGTGGGCGCAATAATGCTAATTTTACTTTAGTGCAGTAGGCTTGCTTCTGTGTGCACCTTCTACTCCGCTCCAACAAGAAAGAGGCATTATCAGAGTTCAATAGTATATTCTAGCTTCAGGCTTGGACCCAAGGTGGATCTACACACAGGGGGGAAAACCCGCTATAAATAAATCACAAATTAAATTGTTATAACCAAAGAAAAAGAAAAACGCTGTGTAAATTTGCATGGAAAAATTTTGTGCTCTACAGCGCCACCTGGTGCTGCATGTTTATAACACATGTTTTTTGACTAATGTAGCTGAGTCCCCAATGTGGCACTAAGTGACCATCCCTTCAGTGCAAGGACTTACCCTTGTGCAACAGGATTCCCCTACCTCTCCCACTCCTGTCATCTCTAAATCTGTTCTGGTACCCCCCCCCCCAAACAACCCAGAGCAGATTTTGGAAGCATGCATGGGGAGTGGAGGTAGAGGAATTCCATTACACAAGCACAAATCCTTGCACTGATTGGGTGATTTTGTAGCACCACGTTGTACACAAAGCTCAACGAGGCATGTATAGCCTGGTGACAAGCTGATTTACTACCAATAAGAAAATCCCACGAGTGCAGTAGGATTTACATCCTGGTAAGGACGCTTTGGAATCCAGTGTTATAGGTTTGGGGGGTCAGTCTGGATGATGCCCAAAGGTCTCTTCCAAACCTGTGATCCTGCGAGGTTAGAATCCATAAGCACAAACCTGCTGAACCAGCTCCTTTGTTCAGGTAACGGCCTTAGCTGGTTAGTGAAGTGCTGCCATTTACATGTCCAAAGAGGTTGCCCTGTTGCCATAGAGACAAATGGAGTGGGGAGGACTATTGCCAGCTCATTTGGTTGGATGCTGTGTCATCCTGCAAGGGAGAAAAATAGGCCAAGGAGGACTGTGAGAGAGAGAGTTTTGGGTTGATGCTAGAAGCTGAGGACAGAGAGGCTTATCTGCAACTCAAAGCTATGGCTTGGGGATCTTCCTGGGAACCTTATGGAGGAGGTGAGATCTGTTGTAGGGTTGATGCTGTGAGCCCCTCCATCCTGTACTCAGGTTGTGTACATAAAACCATATATACTAAAGACACCATAGTCTCTGTTGAGCTTCTGCCCAAGGAAAACAGACTCTGGGTAAGCGCTGGAACCACTGTTAGCCCTCACCGCTCAGAGACTGGGGTTTTGTGCAACATCAGTTTGAAAGGCACATCGCTGGAGAACAACAATAGCAGTTCCGCCCCAGCCAGCCAGCCACTTCTGCCCTCTGCCTCCTTCTGCATGGTGGGCATCACTCCTTTGGAAGTCAGGTGGGCTTTTGCCAAATGCCAGACATCCCTTGCAAAGACAGAGAGGTGCCCCGGACCACCCCCCCTCTGCTTTTCCAGCCAGGTAATGAGTGCCTGATTGTGGGTACCTCTTCTTCAGCAGTGCCTAATGAAACTGGTAGGGCAAAAAGCAGGGAGCCCAACAGTAGGTGGCGCCAGAGTCAATGACAGTCAGTGACAGCAAAGTTCCCGTTTTGTCCCATATCCTCCTCCCGGCCAGCATCTACGAGGGTAACACCAAGAGGAAGGAAGAGGAAGGTGACAGGCAGGGTCACCCCCCCAGACTGGTTGCAAGTAGGAAGGCAGGCAGTTGGGGGCTGTGCTGTGTGAGAACAGAATAAGGTTGGTGGGACACTGCCCCATCTGCCCCAAATGTGGACCAGCCTCCACTGATCCTCTCTCCTTCCTGCCAACCCATCAGCCGGCCTCTCTTTATTTCCCAACCTTCGACACCAATTTCACAGCAAGCTGGTTCCATCATTCCCAGACTTTCTGTGCCTGTTAATCATCCCTCTTCCACGTCAACCCCTAGCCCACCAAAAAAAAGGGGGAGGGAACCCTCTCTGCTTCTTGTCTCAGTCCAGGCTGCCTTGATCACTAGGGAGACACCTAAAGCCGGTCTGCTTGTCTTCGCTATCTGTATTTGCGAACTTTTATCAGTCTGTATCTGTTTTATCCGTTGCTGGCAATCTGCAGGGCTATCATTTAGGTAGAGAAGATAAGAGCGGGGGAGTGCTGGATTAGACATGATTAGATTAGAATAGCTTCATTAGACTGAGAGACTTAGATGAGTAAAGATAGATAGACCTACAGATAGATGGACAGACAGACAGGCAGACCTCGAGGCTGTTAAACTGAAATGATGGGTTGCCACCCTTACACAATTCTTCATCTGGGGTATAGAGCAAACACCAACCGACTTTGTACAACTCCCATCCATTTAGGGTGGCCATGCGTCCTATTTTACAGAGGACAGTCCCCTGTTTGAATACATCTTCTGCCTGAAGGACTTCCTGGTCCAAGTCTGGTTTAAAGATGGCGGACGGAACCCTAAGAAGGGGGTGCTGTTGTGAGTAAAGCAACAAGGCTTGCCATACGTTACTTGAACCAGTTGGAGGCGATAGAGAGAAAGGCAACCTGTTCCTCCTCCTCACTGGTTCCTTCTCTTCTTCCTGATAAAGTGGGATGCAGGTGGCGCTGTGGTCTAAACCACTGAGCCACTTGGGCTTGCCGATCAGAAGGTTGGCTGTTCGAATCCCCTTGATGGGATGAGCTCCCATTGCTCTGTCTGAGCTACTGCCAACCTAGCAGTTTGAAAGTATACCAGTGCAAGTAGATAAATAGATACCACTGCAGCGGGAAGGAAAATGGTGTTTCCATGTGCTCTGGCACTCTCATGGTGTCCCGTTGTGCCAGAGGTGGTTTAGTCATGCTGGCCACATGACCCGGAAAGCTGTCTGCGGACAAACACCAGCTCCCTCGGCCTGAAAGCGAGATGAGCGCCGCAACCCCATAGTTGCCTTGGACTGGACTTAACCCTCCAGGGTTCCTTTACCTTTACCTCCTCATAGAGTAGATAACATCCTTTTAGGCTTTGCGTCTTGCTTTTTCATCAAGTTAGTTAGCTGAAGCCGGTTAAGGACAGAGTAAGTGTGCGGCCGTGTTAACCCCTTGACTCCATTTCTGGCTGCATATTAAGCCTGTGCTCAGAACGGCTTTGTTTGCCATGTGTCATGAACCTCAAGTTTTCTTTATCCTTTCAACCAGCTGCCTTGCCAGACTCTTTCTTTCAGCAGACCACTGCAATGTATTTGCCAAACTCCATCAAAAACAAGCACCTGAGCAGCAGACCGAGAAGACACACAAGTCACCTGGGCACTGTCTTCCCCATGATGGTGAGGTGCATTGCATTTCGATTGAAATGATAGAACTCCTTCCTAAATTTGCATCTATACAGATGTGTTAATGTGAAAAAGCTGGTGTGAAGCCCTCCAGATGTTCTTGCACCACAACGCCTACCATCCCTCGCCAGCATGGCTAAGGGCCATGGATGATGGGGCTTGTAGTTCAACAACATCTGGATCGGGGCTTCCAGAAACATTCGAACCAAGGCTGTTGTTTGAGGCGTTGCACTCAAGAGCTTAACCTCTGGATTCCCCAGAATCAGGCAGGTCAAGAATGAGAACAAACTTGACATGAGCCAACAATGTGACGCAGCAGCTAAAAAAGCCAATGCAATTCTGGGCTGCATCAATAGGAGTATAGCATCTAGATGAAGGGAAGTAATAGTGCCACTGTATTCTGCTCTGGTCAGACCTCACCTGGAGTACTGTGTCCAGTTCTGGGCACCACAGTTCAAGAAGGACACTGACAAACTGGAACGTGTCCAGAGGAGGGCAACCAAAATGGTCAAAGGCCTGGAAACGATGCCTTAAGAGGAATGGCTAAGGGAGCTGGGCATGTTTAGCCTGGAGAAGAGGAGGTTAAGGGATGATATGATAGCCATGTTCAAATATATAAAAGGATGTCACATAGAGGAGGGAGAAAGGTTGTTTTCTGCTGCTCCAGAGAGGCGGACACGGAGCAATGGATCCAAACTACAAGAAAGAAGATTCCACCTAAACATTAGGAAGAACTTCCTGACAGTAAGAGCTGTTTGACAGTGGAATTTGCTGCCAAGGAGTGTGGTGGAGTCTCCTTCTTTGGAGGTCTTTAAGCAGAGGCTTGACAACCATATGTCAGGAGTGCTCTGATGGTGTTTCCTGCTTGGCAGGGGGTTGGACTCGATGGCCCTTGTGGTCTCTTCCAACTCTATGATTCTATGATTCCATGAGAATAAGGCAGAATCTAGCTGGGTCACAGCAGAACCTGGAGTTTACTGGCTTCTTAGATATCAGTAATGGGTATTCCTGAAGAACGTGGTTTTACAGGGGCTGTAGCTCAGCAGTGGAGTGTCTGCTTTGCATTCAGAAAATCTCTGGTTTAATCCCCAACATATCCAAGTAGGGTTGGGAATGTCTCCTAGAAAGTCACTATTAGTCATTGCAGACATTAATGAGCTAGGTGGTCCAATGGTTTTCCTTAGCTTCCTGTGTTCCTACCTGCTAGACCAGTAAAGCACTGGTATACTGGCAACCCTGCTAGAAAGAGTATGGCATTATGTCTATGGAATATTCTCCTTTGAGACCTAGAGTTGACCATGCTGGTTTTCTGATTCCCCCTTTTATCTCTGTGATTCCTGGGTTCAGAAATCAGCCCACCAAAGCTCCATCAGAATGGGCACAGCAAGCTGATACAGCATGTCTGGAGTGAGGGTTGGAACGAAGGCAGACTCTAGAGAAAAGGTTCTCCGTGGCTCAGAAGAAGGTTCCAGAAAGCAGCAGGCTAGCACTGGCAAGCATTCCATTGGGTGTCTCCAACCTCGCAGCATTTTGCAGGTGGGATTCAAGCACATTGCATGACTTTGGTTTTGCAGAACTGAAGTGGTTTTACCCACTTGATTCACACACACACAAATACATGCTTGACTTTTTGCTGTTTGGAAAGTGATGGGGAAATCCCCTGAAAAGTGCAGGATGGGTTGATGATTAACCGGAAGACGTGTGGACACCCAGTAAAGCAAATCAGAGTGGGTGCAGGATGAACACTGGTAGTCATAGTACCGCCCGGCAAACAAATCACAACAAAGGCTCAATAAAGATTGGCCGTAGCCTAACCACCACATAAGGTTCGAGCAAAGAAATCGAGGGAGATGCTGAGTGAACAGGTTCATGGAATCGTAGAATTGGAGGGTTGGAAGGGACACAAGGGGTCATCTAGTCCAACCCCCTGCAATGCAGGAATCTCAGCTAGAGCACCCGTGACAGATGGCCATCCAACCTCTGCTTAAAAACCTCCAAGGTTGTTCGGAGGAACTTAACCAAAACATCCTTTGTCTCCCCCTCCTCCATAGAAAGACTCAGCAGAGCAAAGACATGCACCTCTCTCTAACCACTAGACATCACTCTCCTTCTAGAAAGCCAGGGATCCCAACTCCCATCTCTTCTTCCCCTGCCGCTGCTGCCAGCCCCCCCCCCCGGTGTGCAAGCACTTAACCACTAGACCTCACTTCTCACTTGCCAATTAAATTCTCCGGCTGCTGTGTGCCTTATTGGTTCTAAATTTTTATTTTCCTTTGGAAATTGCCCTGTAATCGGCTTTGTAATCGCCACGGTGCTAATTATGCAAATGGAATGCAAATGAGGCACTAATCATTGTGAGGTTATGGGGGAATGGCAAAGCGTTTAAGGGCTGGGGAAGGGGGCATAGAGAAGCGACAGCCTGCGGCAGCGGCAGGGAGGGAGGGACGTCGGAGGCCTTGGGCAGGCAAGGGTTACGGAGGGATACTCGAGAGAACAGAACAGGCAGAGCAAGGAGAAAATGTTATATGGACTCGCTCACCCTTCTGCTCCGCAACCAACTGACCCCCTAAGAAATATCACAGGCAATAAAATTGACCTTGAAACAGGAACACTTTCCCCCTTTTCTGTATGTGTGTACAAAAGACACGTCCAGGGCTAGTCCTAAGTCTTTGGGTGGGCCTGTAAACAGAGACGTGGTGATGAGGCCTGGGGGGGCAGGGAATAATTGTCGAGCCGGCAGAGCATAAATACAGGTAGCCTAATACGTTCAAAGTCATTTAATTACTTCTCAGCGAGCTATTGGATGGAAGGCCGCCTGATCGCTTTCCCTTAGATTTTTCCTCCTTATAGCTAGGCAATCAAAAGGACTAAAGGCTTACTTTAAAGAAATGGAAGCTGAACGTTCAGGCAGTGGGGGAGCGGGATACCCTTGAGGGAGCTGGGAATTCACAGCCTCCCTTTTTTGCATCTTCGCCAACATATTTGAGGGGGCCACCCCCCACCCCATGGCTCCCTCTCCTTCAAATCTGCAGCCCACTTTCCTTTCCAAGTTGTGCATGCTATTTTAAATTGTTTATAGGTCGCCTTAAGGTCAGGGACAGCAGGGGCAGAAGTGTTTGAGGTAACTTTCCATTTAAAATGAAAAAGCAAAACACACACACACCATTATACTATGAGAGGGAAATTGGATTCAGACGGCAGATCCTGATCTCCTCCACTGCAGTGGACCACATTGGATTGTTGGTTTCGGCTTGTATTCAGAAGGGATCAATCCCTGTTATTGCCAGTTAAAAGAACCAGGTAGACGATGGGACGAGAGGCAATGTTTGTCTGACACCATGGAAAGTAGCTGCCAGTCTGAGTAGGCAACACAGCAAGGCAGTAGTTGCCAGTGTGTCTCAGTCCTGATGTATCAACATGGATAGGGAAGAAATTTTGTTCAGTCAACATGTAAAGGCGAATTCACCTAATTTGTGCTTCCCAAAGCAATGCACGAACCAAAGCACTTCGAAATCCACAATTTTCTGAATTTTGCAATGCGGTTCACCGGCCAAATTATGTTTACGAAAACATGTACATTAAGGAGAAGTGTGTGCAAAAAAATTGCATATGTTCATTAAAGGCAATGTGGAAGAATGCATTATAGTGGGGGAAGGGACTGCTTTTCAGAAATGTGTGTATGAGGCAGAATTGCATACAAGATGATGATGAATTTTCATGAGGACTAAAAAAAAAAGGCAAACGGATGTGTAAATGTGGATAACTGAACTTAAGTTGCCTACCCAGACACGTTGACATGGTCTTTAATCTGGTTTAAATTTAATCTGGTTTAATTAATTTTTAACTGCTTTTTAAACTGATAATTTAATGGTTTTATTTCCCACCCACCCCCATGTGTATATATATATATATATATATATATATATATATATATACAATCATGTAGCATGGAGATTTTATGAAATAAATAAAAAGTACAATAGACAAACTCTGAAACAAGAAGAAGACGAAGAGTGCCTTTGAGCATACACCAAATGCTCCCCCACTCCGAAAAACAAGCAGACAAACTTAACCCCAGAACCACAGCCAGGGGGGTGCACGTGCCTGTCTGCGGAACATGTGGTTTACAGGCAAGCCTCTGGTGTGCCCCAGAGGCACTGAGCACCTTAGAACCAAAAGCTTGGCAGCCAGTCTGGGTCTTCATCTACAGTTTCCAGGAAACACAATTGACAACAAAAGGTTTCTTCCCCGCTCCATCACTCAGTCATTGCTGGGAAGTCTCCCCACAGCTGTCTGCAAGTTATTCCAGCTGCTACGGTCCAGGCAGAAGCAAAGAAGGGATGATGGAGGCAGGAAGGCGGCTGCAGAAGAGCCATTAGCACCATCACGCCACCCTCATTAGTTCCACTCTCTCCCCTCGCGAGTTCTGTCTTTCCTTGGGTGCCATCCAGGAAAATTTAGTCGAGGGGGGAGGGGTGAGTTGGCAGCGAAGCAGTAAACCATCAGAGGTGGGCTGTCCCAGGGGCCCTCCATCCCCAAAACTCTCTCAAACCACTTTCTTCTGCATAGAAAGGAACAGCAGAGTAACCTTTTCTCTGCAGTGCTGATTTTCCACGGATTCTTTTTCCTCTTTGGCGATCACTCGTAGCCTAGTAAGATTGTCTTACTAGTCTGTAAGTGAGGGGAGGCCAACCTGTGGATTTGTGTGATCTGCGGACGTATCTGTTTCACGGCCAACCCTGCCTAAAAAAAGATCAACAACTCTGGGTAACATTCCCAAAAATTGCAATGAGCATTTCTTCGCACTGGGGGGGGGGGGAGCAGAGACATCACCTTGCCGACAAAGGTCCGTATAGTTAAAGCTATGGTTTTCCCAGTAGTGATGTAGTGAGAGCTGGACCATAAAGAAGGCTGATCGCCGAAGAATTGATGCTTTTGAATTATGGTGCTGGAGGAGACTCTTGAGAGTCCCATGGACTGCAAGAAGATCAAACCTATCCATTCTTAAGGAAATCAGCCCTGAGTGCTCACTGGAAGGACAGATCCTGAAGCTGAGACTCCAATATTTTGGCCACCTCATGAGAAGAGAAGACTCCCTGGAAAAGACCCTGATGTTGGGAAAGATTGAGAGCACAAGGAGAAGGGGACGACAGAGGACGAGATGGTTGGACAGTGTTCTCGAAGCTACCAGCATGAGTTTGACCAAACTGCGGGAGGCAGTGGAAGAAAGGAGTGCCTGGCGTGTTCTGGTCCATGGGGTCACGAAGAGTTGGACACGACTAAACAACAACACCTTGCTACTCCTCTGCTTCCATAAACGCAGTTTTAACAGCAAGTCCATAAGTGACTGTGGAGGCCCATTCTGGATCCACACATCCTTCCACAGTGGGGACATAGGTTTGTGGGTGGGAGTTGATCACAGTGAGGGTTTGCCAAACGTGCCTTCCTCTTAGCTCGTTTCCACCTTTCGTCCTGAGTTTGAGTGTTTTAAAAGCCCATTACACCTTTGGTAAAGTCTGTTCTCCAATTGGAGAACTTGCAAGAACGTAAGACCACTGGTCCTTCTCTTTGGGGTTTATAGGAGGTTGAGTCCAGGCAAGCGAGAGGCATGGTCAGAGTTCAAGGACATATGCCAGCCAGGCAAAAAACATTCAGAGTGTGGAGGAAGGGCCAGTGTGTCCTTGGGAGAGTTCTGGGGGCCACAAAGAGAGTTCCAGAGGGCCACCTTTTGGACGTCAGGCCTGAGGTTCCGCCTTCTTGAGCTACTGTATAATCATGTCTGAAATATTGTAAGTACGTTGCAAGGCAGCGTATAAAATTTCCCCAAGAATGAATAGTTCTGCTTCTCTTTACCACCACCCCTCTCTGTTACACCCACACACCATGGGATAATTGCACCATAAGAAAAAAAAAGCTCTTGTCTGCATTCATAGCCATCTTTTCAAGTGAAATGGCTCCAGGTATCTCTGAAAGCCAATTAATTAGTTGACAAATGAGTGCCTAATCCAATTAAGATCCATTTTCCAGGGTGTAATGAAAAGGGTTTCAACACAGGAAAAGGTAGCAGCGGAGTTAATTTTTTAAATGGTCAATTTGGCCTCCGAACAGGAAAAATAATCATAACATCTTAAAAGTGTTTGTACAGAAATCGGTCACCGACTACTGAGAAGCATCTGTCTCCGAAAGGGATGAGGCGGAGGCCTGGTATTTCGGTGATCCTTCGGATATGAAAAAACATGTGCCTCTGGTGGGGGAGGGAGGGAAATAATGTGGCAGGTGCTTAACAGTGCCATTTCAGGGCAGATAAAATCTGTTCTGTGCTTTGCAAGGCAACTGCGTTTTTGCTGCAGCTACATTCACCAGCATCCCCCAAAAGAAAAATGTTGAATATGAAGTAGAGTAGATGGAGCCTGCTCTACCACTGGACAGAATAAGATGCTGCTTCAAGCTGCAAGTGCCAAAAGGTTGCTTCGTGAGCCACAAGGCCTGTACTGACCCTGAGGTAGTCTGCTGCTGTTGGGTGCTGAGGAGGACTCTCTCGCATTGCCTGTATTCCACGTAAGGTCACCTCTGCACCATACGTTTAAAGCTTTATAACACCCATATCTTCCAACATTTCTCCAATGAAAAGAGGAGCATCCGATTCTGTAGTAATAATAATAATAATAATTGCATTATTTATACGCCACCCAGTAAACATCAAAAAACATCCCTGCACAGAGCTGCCTTTAGATATCCTCTAAAGCAGGGGTCGGCAAAGTTTTTGTGGCTTGGGCCGGTTCACAGTCCCGCAGACACCGCGGTGGGCTGGAGTGTGTGAGCGCATGCGCATGCACGCATGCGCAAACACTATTTCCGGCGCTCCTTCTGGTGCAGAGTAGCCGTGCACAGCTTCCCAGTGGCTGCAGGAGCTTTCTGTAGCCAATGGGAAGCCGGCCAGCCTCACGGAAGGTGGTCCCCACTCTGCTCCATGCCGGTTTAGCGCAGCGCATGGGAGCCGACCGAGCAGGCAGCAGGGGTCCATGGGCCGGTTAAACGACCCCATGGGCCGCTAGAAAAATAACTGCTGGAACTCACCACGAAGGCTTCCCTTGTTCTCTTATAACGGCAATGGCATCCACCTGAGAGGTGCTGGAACTGAGTTCCAGTGAGTTCCGGCTGAAAATAGCCCCGCTGCTAGGAAGGGGAGAGTTTTGGCACACCTGTGATGCCAACAACCATTTCTCTGGTTTGCAAACATAGGTGCCAACTCCCTGGGGTCCTGGGTGCCTGAGCACCCACAAAATTCCCCATGAGGGGGCTGGGCACCCACAAATTTTGGTTCCATGGCCATGCGCAGTGTATGGCACCCACAGCCCCGGGCACCCACGGTCGCAGGGCCAAGCAAACTCCTGTTTGTGAAAATACTAATACTAATACTAATACAGTGGTACCTCTGGTTAAGAACTTAATTTGTTCCGGAGGTCTGTTCTTAACCTGAAACTGTTCTTAACCTGAGGTACCACTTTAGCTAATGGGGCCTCCCGCTGCCGCCGCTGCGCGATTTCTGTTCTCATCCTGAAGTAAAGTTCTTAAACCGAGGTACTACTTCCGGGTTAGCGGTGTCTGTAACCTGAAGCATTTGTAACCCTAAGTGTTTGTAACCCAAGGTACCACTGTACTAATACTACTAATAATTTATTGTTTATACCCCATACATCTGGCTGGGTTTCCCCTGCCACTCTGGGCTGCTTCCAACAAAAGATGAATGTGCCAACAGGCCCAAAATGTTGACAACCACTGCCTGACTGTCTTTAACTCTGTTCACATATGCCAGTCCAGCCCAGCCCAGGGTTGTTGAACGATCGATCCCACTTCACAGAGAACTCTGGGAATTGCAGCTCTGTGAAAACAGGGGGTCTCCTAACAACTTTAACAAACTACGATTTCCCAGGGTTCTTTGGGGGAAGCCATGGCTGCTAAAAGCGGTATCGTAGTGCTTTAAACGCACAGTGTGGCAAAACAACTGCAGGCATGGAAACCTTGGCCTCATAGTGGTGAGTTGTGCCACTCCTTTCCCATAGGCACCTCTTCTTCTTTTCCTTTAACTCCTCAGCAAAGGCAAGTGGGCAGCTGGGCTCTCACGGCTGCTGTTGCGCATGACTCGTTGCAAACTGGGATTGCCAGCGCCAAGGCGGAAGGAGGGAGCCGATGTCACTTCCATTTACTTCGCAAGGGATGACACTGTGCAGAAAAAAGAGAGACATTTCTTCTCTCTTTAAAAGGTCTCTGTAAAAGAAAAGGAAGCACAAACATTTCCTTTTCCCGGGGATATTTGTGGTTTCAGTTTGTGGCGTGATAATGGCAGCTGCTGAGCTGCCGGCGTACCTTGCGGTTTAAGTAAGGAAGCCTGTTTGTTGAGCATTCATCCTGATTTACTTGTTCAGAACTTGTGCAATGGTGAGTCTTAACTGAGCATTCATTCCTCAGATTCGTGGATATATGACAATGAGCACCCATCCTGATTTGCTCGCGGGGTGTTTTCACGTCTTCTCATTCATCATTTGTTCACTGCACATTTTACCCCCCCCCTTTTAATATTAAAGCACATTTATTCAAAAGTTACCATGCCCACTGCCATAATATCACAGAGTGATCCCTCCAGTCGTCTACCCTTCATCACTGTCATGTTGGCACGCTAAATATCCTCAATAGGAACCCAGCTACCGATCTGGCTTACTTATATATCCCTTCCGCACACACCTCTGTGATGAGGATGTCATTAAAAGAATCTGTTCTTCTTCAATGAAAGAGAAAAAAGGAGACCAAATTGTGTCAAAGGTATCTTTTTTTTTTTTTTTTTTTGAGATGCCTTTGATTAGTTGCTGATGGTATGTGAAGCGTTCTGATAGAGCAGTGCTCCAGATGTTATTAACCCAAGTCTCTGTTGGTATATTAGATGTTTCCTTTCACTGTTGGGTATTTTTAAAAATGCATTTCCCTTTCACTTTCCTCATTGCAAAAAGACTGGGTTTGTTTGTTTGTTTTTAAGTGGAATTCTTGTGCTAGGGTGCCAGAGTGCTTTCGTTCCCTTTAATTCCTCAAACCTGAAGTTCTGAACATAAGAAAAGCTGTGCTAGATCAGGTCCATATCCCATCTAGTCCAGCATTCTGTTCTCACAGTGGCCATGAGCCACTGTTCCAGAGTATTTTTCATTATATCTATTCGAAAAAAGATTGGTTAATGAAGAAACTACATATCTTTCTACTTACAAGTGTTGAACTAATTGGCTGTTGAAGAATTCAACGAAACAGTACTTGTAATCCGGAAACACTGTTCAGCAGAGTACAGAGTTGGACATCAGAATTGGACATTTGCTGATTATACAGTGGTACCTCGGGTTGCAGACGCTTCAGGTTACAGACGCTTCGGGTTACAGATGCTTCAGGTTACAGACTCCGCTAACCCAGAAATAGCAGCAGTGGCGCGGCAGCAGCAGCAGCGGGAGGCCCCATTAGCTAAAGTGGTGCTTCAGGTTAAGAACAGTTTCAGGTTAAGAACAGATCTCCAGAACGAATTAAGTTCTTAACCTGAGGTACCACTGTACAAAGCTTCACAGCTTGCTCTCCGCCGGGTAAAGTCTGGCACCGTGATTCATTTAAGGACTTTCAGAGACTTTCAGAGATTTCAGTTTGTTAGTTTTGATGTTTTGAATTATTCCATAAAGTTTTTCACATTGTTATTGTTTCTGGCCATCGTGTTGCTTTTTTATGCGAAGGAAGAATGGATAAAAAACTTAAGGAACATGCAGAAATGGCGAAACTTACCAGAAGAATAAGAAATCAAGATAACAAACTTTTTATAAAATAATGGAAATGGTTTATTGAATATTTACAGATAAATTGCAAACAGATAAAAACTTTATCAGGATTATTGTAATAACCTGCAGTTTCATAAGAGTATATATTTGAAGTACAGTCATACCTCATGTTACGTCCGCTTCATGTTATGTTCTTTCAGGTTATGTCCCGCAGTGACCAGGAAGTACCGGAAAGGGTTACTTCCGGGTTTCACCGTTCGCGCATGCTCAGAAGCACAAAATGATGTCACGTGCATGTACAGAAGCGGTGAATCGCAATCCACGCGTGTGCAGATGCGCCACTGCAGGTTGCGCTCTTTTCATGTTGCGAACGGGCCTCTGGAACGGATCCCATTTACAACCAGAGGTACCACTGTAGATAATTAAAGGAGCAAATTAAATCAATTTGGATATGCAGAAGATATTAAAAAAAATACATTTAAGGAACTGCAGAAAGAAGGGGAAGGAAGTCAAACTTTGAAATGTTAAATTGATTGGAAAACTAATGAAATGTATAAACTTGAAAAGTCTAAATAAAAACTTTTTTAAAAAGAAAAAGAAAGGACGGTGCAGAGGTTTTGAATACGAAACAGGCCACGTTTGGGGCTCTGTGCAACTTTGCCCCGCAAATGTAGTGCCTTTGACTATCCTCCAAAGAAAAGCACAGTAGCTCTTCAGTTATATGGGAGAACAAAGGACCATAAGAAGAAAAAACCCCAGAAAAGCTTTTAAAGCAGAGATTGGATGACCTTCTGTCATGGGTGCCTTAGTTGAGATTCCTGCATTGCAGGGGGTTGGACTAGATGACCCTGGGGATCCCTTCCACCTCTACAAGTCTGTGATTACTGCCCCAACCAAGGAGCCAGAGTAGAGCTAGTAGCCATGGATAGCCCTTTCATCCATGAATTTATATAATGTTCATTTAAAGTTATCTACACTTTCTGACGTGTTTGAATTTCTTCTGTGAGATACTGGTATTCTGGAGGTACCCTAAATACTTACTTTCTTTTTAAAGAAGAGATACCATTGCTGGCAAATTTTATTCCTCAGTAAAAAATTCCTCCTCCCTCCAGCACCTGAAAAGAATCATGAGGTGTACCTTATTTTTAACTTAATTAATTAATTTTTTTTGAAGATGTGGGATGGCAATAATTTGATGGTTAATGAATGGGGGTACCGGAAGAGAAAATGATTTTGTAGCAGGAACTGGATCATCTGGGTGGGAAATTAATTAGAGGTAATGGAGGAAAATTAATTGAACTGATCTGAGTGATCAGGGTTGGGTGCAAATTAATTGAAAAATTTATTGGGGTATTTGATTTTGGATATGGCATTAATTGGCTTGCCTTCCATGAAGTTCTAGTAATTATTTTTAAACCTCCATATAAGTTAACATATGCAAATGTATGCAGATTTGTGCAAATGGGGCTGGATCACAGGTAGTAAGGCACCATGGTGTACTCCCTAGCTGTTGGGGAATGTATGTGTGAATATCACCACTTTAAGGTTGTGCTAGCCAGCAATCAAGAGTGTTTATTCACCTAGTCCACAGTCTACTTCTGTGTAGGATGCTTATCATGTGGACAGAGGTGAGGGAAGAGTCACATGATCATCCCTGATCCACATCGATACCTAACAGCATTGGCTTGCAGAAGTACTGTTTTTGGGGGACAGGAAGCGGGCAGGTGTGTAGGCCTCCTTGGTCCTGAATGGGGTAACTGTGCCCCTGAAGGACCAGGTGCACCGTCTGGGAGTCATTTTGGACTCACAGCTGTCCATGGAGGTGCAGGTCAATTCTGTGTCCAGGTCGGCTGTCTATCAGCTCCATATGGTACATAGGCTGAGACCCTACCTGCTTGTGGACTATGTCACCAGAGTGGTGCATGCTCTGGTTATCTCCCGCTTCGACTACAGCAATGTGCTCGACGTGGGGCTACCTTTGAAGGTGACCCGGAAACTACAATTAATCCAGGATGCGGCAGCTAGACTGGTGACTGGGAGTGGCCGCTGAGACCATATAACACCGGTCTTGAAAGACCTACATTGACTCCCAGTACGTTTCTGAGCACAATTCAAAGTGTTGGTGCTGACCTTTAAAGCCCAAATGGCCTTGGCCAAGTATACCTGAAGGAGCGTCTCCACCCTTATTGCTCCAGCTCTGACACTGACGTCCACCTCCAAGGGCCTTCTGGCAGTCCCCTCACTGCGATAAAAGAGGTTGCAGGGAACCAGACAGAGGGCCTTCTCAGTAGTGGCACCCTTCCATCAGAGGTCAAGGAAAGAACCAACTATCTGAATTTAGAAGACATCAGGGAAGTTTTTAATGTTTGATCGTGTTTTTAATATTCTGTTGAGAGCCGCCCAGAGTGGCTGGGAAAACCAAGCCAGATGGGCGGGGTATAAATAAAAAAATATTATTATAGTATTATTATTGCATCATGGGACAACAGTAACCACTTGTGTGTAAGAAACTGGGGATGGCGGCATTGCGATGGGGGGCAGTTTCTACCTTACAAATATTACTTCCCCACGAGCTGCTTTTAATGCTGCTAAAGCATTGCTTTTCCACAATTAGCCAGAAACGGAATTAAAATGATGGTTCCACACTGCGCTTAATTTATCGTTATATTTTCTAGTAATGCTCATCCTCCGGCCACGATCCTACTGAAACCTTTCCGCAGAAGTACTTTCGGTTTAAGCAAACGTCCTCATCATCTTTAATTGCAACCTGCCTTTAATTGTTTCCTGTTCATCATGGCCAGGGGTCCTTAGCCAAACTTTAGTTTACTTATCTCTTGCTCCCTTTGAGGGGGGCGGGTGGGAATTTAGCTACTTGTCTCTCACCATTTTTCTTTTCTGTAGTTGCAAAATAGCTCCATTTCTCGATTTGAAAAAGGAGGAGTGGGAATGAATGAGAGCAATCGCTTAATAACACTCTCCTCACCACCACCACAATGGAGAGGAGAAAACAAGAACTAACAGTCAGTTAAGGGATTATTTCACTAGTAATCGCTTACTTGTGCTGAACAGGAAGTAATTAAAGGCAGACTCCAGTAGAAGAAAGCTTCTCATTTAATGTGCCGAAGCACCGAAAAGCAGCGATTTGCTAGTCCACATTAAACAGAAAAGCACTGAGTCTGAAAAGAGAGAGGTGAACCACACAAGAAAGACTGAAATGCAATGGGCTGGCAATGATGCCTGGATTCTTTGTAAAAGGCGAGTTCAAAAAAGGATGGGTGTTCCAAGTGAGTGTGGAAGTAACCCAAGTGACAAGGTTTCCAGCAAGAATTCCTCAGATGCTCAGTAGGGTTTTGAGATGTGCACACACTCGCTGCCAATGAAACTTCAGTTTTCACCATTTAAACCTGTACTGCGGATATACATGTCTTTGTATGGCGTGTTCAGACCCAGAGACCTCCCCGCTAAATAAACACACATTTGACTCAAATTTTAGTTTTGGTTTTTGGCAGAATTTAGGCCATGACTTTATTGATTACGGAAAAGTGAGTAGTTGCATAGGCTCTGGTTCAACTAGCTCCCTGCCGTGCAGGTAGCACTGAACCAGGGTTCCAGCATAGGTCCGCCAAGGGTGAACACCTGAGGTAGGTGAAAAGCCCTGGAACAGACTCTGTTCACTCCCCAGATGCTCCCCTGGGCTCAGGCACAGGCAAAATCCTCTCTCGGGGGTTGACCAAACCAAGTTGAGTCCCTGGATTCCTTTAACGGAATACTCTTCACATAGAGATGGCGAGACCGTTCTCCCATCCCTATCAACTGAACCAGAGCTTATCCGCAACCTTACAAGTTGTGACGATTTACTACGCGGCAGGCGAAGCCCAAATGGCAACAGCCAATCAGCCAAGTGGGGAAAATTCCTGCCGTGCCCCTGTCCCAATGATAGATGACACATGACGGCATAGCAAGGTCAATCGCAAAATGCCCTAAAAGTAGGGAGAGGTGGGTAGGTGTTCTGATGCATGAGCCGAAAGAGGAAGTTCTGGGTCATGTGCATAGGTATATATAGGTGCCTCAATCCATTTAGACTGCACCCCATTGACCAGATTAAACTCAGCAACAAGGGACCTACCAATCGGGTGTTGTGGCTATCCAATAGACCCACCCACAACCAGGAGGTCAGTCTCCAGGTCTCACTGCAACACGTGCCCTCTTTTAGGGAGGACACGATTTGTAAGCAGTTGCACTCTGCAACTCCTTGCCCATTGACCTTTGCTGTACTGCTTACCTAGACATGTAAAGCTGGCATGTATTTTAAGGTGCAAGTTTATTTTATAATGTGTGTATTGCTGGTTTTATTTCTATTTTCAATTTGCTTTTTGGAGCCAGTTTGCTTTGAACTTCTGGCTTAATTTTTAATGCATATTTTGTGAAGTATACAGATTCCATTGAATATAAATAAACAAACACTGATTGGTCAGTTAGGGCTCTGGGCATGATTCCTGAATGTATGTCTGTCTTTCAATGGTTTATGTGTGCTTGGTGCTGGAAAGGTTGGTGCAGTCATGACCATATGGAATTGGTAAATAATAATAATAATAATAATAATAATAATAATAATAATATCCTCCAAAGATCTCAGGGTGGTTCATAAGATAAAAATACAAGATAAAAGCACAAAAGAAATAAACAAATAAACAAACAAAAGCAAAATAAAGCAATAACCCCCCTCCCATAAAATTTTAGAAGGATTGGGAAAGTAGGGGTGCCTTTGAAAGCTAAGAGGTTATACCAATCAGGAAGCTAGACAAGAACCTTAACATCTCTCCAGAAAGAAAGAAAGAAAAAGAAACTTCTCACTCCACCTAGATGCAACCAAATCCTAGTGACTAAACTACACGATGTTATTTATCCACTTAGATGGATTGAGGCAAAGAGAAAACCACAATTTAAAAAGCATTTAGTAGGTGAAACACATGTGATGTCATTTATGCACACAATGAAGTTGCAAATGATGTCATAACCGGCGTCGCCTTAATCGAGAGAAGGAGTAAACCGCAACTTAGCAGGCACTTTGCTGGCGAAATGTATGCAATATCACTTCTCCGCAAAGTGATGTTGCTTATCCACACTTATCCATCACTTAAGTGACTGGCACCTGTCCACACAGAGGGAAGGACTAAACCACAACTTATCAGGCACTTAGAAGGTGGCGTGTAAGTGACATGACCTATCCACACTTATCCATCACACAAGTGAAGGAGTGATCCACAACTTAACAGGCATTTAGCCCTCAGCTTTGGAGACCTCTGAGCTCCTTGGCAGGAAAGGCCTCACCATCTAGAGATCTGCCTGACTTACCTCTGCTAAAGGCAGTCGGGAGAGTATGAGACTCTTAATCTCAGGGTTGCGGGTTCGAGTCCCACGCTGGGCAAAAGATTCCTGCACTGAAGGAGATTGGACTACCCGACCCTTGTGGTCCTTCCAACTCTACAATTCTATGATTTTAAAGAGGAGCAGGGCTGATTTAAAAGGTGACACCCTTACCCACAGCAGGGATTGGCTGGTGGGACTTGTAGGGGTCAGCCCAAGACATTATGGTGCCTGAAGCAAAGCCTTAAATTGCCACCGCTTTAAGAAGTCCAGCTGAATCGATCAGACATAAGATCCTGCCATCATCTACCGTCTTCATCATGGTGCCATCCTGAAGTGGGTTCCTTCTGCCAGGTGCACAGCAGGGCCAGGTCTGGGTAGGAGCCTACTCCTCCACCTCGAGGCAGTAGAAAGACAAGGGTGGCTCAGTGGTTAGAGTGCTGGACTTGGATCTGGGAGAGTAGAGTTCAAATCCTGAAAACCTGTTATGTACTGAGTTGAATAGGATCCAAAATGCAGTAGTCTGATTGGTCCTAGAACAATAGGATTCAGAATGCAGCAGTCTGATTGGTCCTAGAGCAATGCAGCAGTATGATTGGTCTGCAGGAGCCATCCAATCCGGCTCCAGATGAAAGTGAATCCACAACCTGATTGGCCTACAGGAGAATTCCGCAATTAGCCAATCATGTGCAACCCATTGTGTAAATAATGTATATAAAGCAGATACTCTGAGGGGACTTTCATTCCCTCCTCACCACTATGAGCTGAATAAAGAACATGAAATCCACTCTCAGGTCTGAGTATATTTCAAAACCTTTAGCGGTGCTGAACAGGAAGCAGTCGGCACCCTCACTATAGGTTCCCCACTCCTACAGGGAACTCCATCAGGGAGCCCGTCACCCCTGAACCAGGAGCCAGGTCTTCCTAAGGGGTCACCTGGTGTTCTTAAAAGCCAGGGTTGAACGGATGCCAAGCCATCAAAAGGCCTTGCGGCAAGTTCTGAAGTGCTGTCCTCCATTAGCTACGATTCTTTCCTTTAGCTCAGTCGTTCTGGCAAAAAGAGCAGGTATTGATTAGGTGGGGAGGAGATGGAGGCGAAGAATTTACAATCTGGCATCTCTTTGCAGCTTTCTTGTGTTTTCAGAGGGCAGTGCAGATTCTCCCTCTGCCTGTGAAGATGTTTGTGTGAGCACCATCATGGGGCCCAGAGCCTGGATTCCGGCACGACATTCGCAGAGCGCCCTTTGCAGCAAGGATCCTCGTTGCCACACTTGCGCAACACAATTTCTCCCAAGCACAGAAGGCGGTACTGGTATCGGGTGCGGAATCTCAGCTTGTTTTTCAGAAAGGGAAAATGAAAAGGCATCCTTGTGGGTGCAAAATGAAGCAAAGAGGCTGGCTTTGAAAGCGGGTCAAGCAAACCCTATCCCAAATGCCCTTCTGCTCTTCTAGTCTTTTGCTTGGCTCAAGTAAACAAAGCTGTTTATCTTTGTGGGGCTGATCCAGAGGGTTTTTAATATTCTAGTTGGACACTCCCTCTGAACATAGAGGCTGTGCTCTTGGATGCTAATAGCCACTGGGGAAGACTGCTCTGTCTTGCATTTGCCTTTGATGCTTTTTAAAAAAGTAATCTAAGCTAGTGATCCTGGCTACATATGCTATGAATCTGTCTTGTGCTGAATCAGCCCATTGGTCAGTCTGGCTCAGTACCACCTAATCTGATGGGCTGTGGCTCTGCAAAGTCTCCGGCAGAGGTCTTCCCAGGCCTTTTATGCAAAGATACAAGGGACTGAATCCGGGGCCTATTTCAAACCCTCCAAGTGTCCGTATTTTCCAGTCCCGCATTTACAGAAGCCATCCAAGTTTCTGATTTGATTCCGGAATTTCCCGCTTTTCCTTAGGCTGCCCCTATTTTCATTGGAGAAATGTTGGAGGGTATGGTAGGATGTCTCTGTTTTCATTGGAAAACTGCCATCTGAAGGCAGTTAGGGAAGTTTTATTACGTTTTTATATATGCTGGAAGCCGCCCAGAGTGACTAGGACAACACAGTCAGATGGGTAGGGTATAAATAGTGATATTATTATTATTATTATTATTATTATTATTATTATTATATATAGGATTTTCATCAGAGAAATGTTGAAGGGTATTCTATTTATGAGAGATATATACTTTATGTCAGAGGTACAGTCCTCTTTCCATTCTGTGTCAGTTTCACACGTGTTCACTCATACATCTATCGCATCCCTTTTCCTGCATTTTTTTATTTTAAAATAAACCACATTCACAAAAAACCACATTTCCCCCCAAATCTATATTTTCTAACCATTCCCCTTTTAAAACACACTTTTGTATGCCTTCCTATGCACTTCCCCTGAAACTATGCATCTTTCTGCAAAACTTGTGGTTTGGTCCTCGTTTTATGAACCAGAGAGCGCCTGATGGTTAACTCGGTTCTGATCTCGCGAACCGCGAACTAAAATACGGATTGAAATAAATTCTCCTCCATCTCTCTCTCCCTCTGGCATCCTTTTACGAGAGCTCAGGGGGGCTGCTCCCCTTCCAGAGCTACTGATGGTCCCCAGGAGACCCGTCTCAGAAAATCCCTCCTGTGACCATTAGGGAACGCTGCCTTTCCACGGATCAGAGAGCCCCTTTTCATGCTCTCTGCGATCTTTTTAAAGCCCAGAATAAGTTATAGTTTAATGACCCTTCTATTCTGTGCTTTGCTTAACGGCGGGGAAAGGAACATGTCTCTTTGGAGCGGTGATGGATCATCCAATTTAGACCCAACAAAATGAAGTGTGAGTGAAGCCAACTGACAAACTAGTGGGGAATTAATTTCCATCAGGGTTAACTAGTGGAGCGCTGCAGCAAGGATATTTCTGAAAGGAGGTTGGGGGGGGACATGCAAGAAGATCACGCAATGCAGATTAGTTACCCCTTAACACCCTTTAAGCAGCTTGTCACACTCCCAATCGGGGTGGAAAATATAGGGCGCATTCCCTTCCCCGCCCCACTTTTCAATTTGCGTTCTTATGGTGATTCTCATCTACATTAGCGGTTATGTGGATTGAAGCAGAGGATAGTAGTTATTCCAGGTTAATTAACTTATAGAGTGCTATGGGTATGATCTTACATATGTATGGTTAAGGGTTGTTTATATATTTTAATGGGAATTTGCACAGGGGAAGCTCAATTGCCTTTTCTACTGTTGCTGGTTCCTGTAATGAGATTGCACGTGGGCTAGGAAGAATGGCTCCCAATATTTACCAGGACTGTCACTGGCTTTGTCAATTGATTCTATTAACTGATATAATTGAAACACGTCAATTAAGCCTGCAGACATCTGCACTGGAGCAAAAGCAACGGTTCTGAAACGACCGTGCCTTTGTTTTCCGATGCAGGCAGATGTTGCATCACACAGAGACTGCGGCTTGGCGGGAGAGCACATGATTTGCATGAAGAAGGCCCCAGGTTCATTCGCTGGCGTCTGCAGGTAGGGTTGGGAATGACAGGCACTCCAACATTTCTCTCATGAAAACAGGGACGTCCTGAGGGAAAGTGGAAAATTCCGGGATCGAGTCAGAAACTGGGACGGCTTCTGTAAATCCGGGACTGTCCCTGGAAAACAGGGACACTTGGTGGGTCTGGCTGTAGCCCTAAGCTGCGGCTCCCCCTGTAGAGAGGCACCACTGATATGAAACAGGCTGATGCTATTATTATTATTAAACATATTGCCCACCTTTCCACAGCAAGTCACATGGAGGTTTACAGCAATTTAAAAGAGAGAGCCGGTGTGGTGTAGGGGTTAAGAGCAGTAATCTCATAATCTGGGGAACTGGGTTTACGTCTCTGCTCCTCCACATGCAGCTGCTGGGTGACCTTGGGCTAGTCACACTTCTCTGAAGTCTCTCACCTCACTCACCTCACAGAGTGTTTGTTGTGGGGGAGGAAGGGAAAGGAGAATGTTAGCCGCTTTGAGACTCCTTCGGGTAGTGATAAAGAGGGATATCAAATCCAAACTCTTCTTCTTCTTCTAAAACACAGAATTAAAAGGAGTTTAAACAGATGACAGGAACAGGGTGGGTCCTGCAAGCACACATCTCAGGTGTCGAACGCCAGGGTAAATAGGTGCATTTTCAGCCCTGGAAAGGCACAAGAGGTCATTAGCTGACACTGACTGGGAGCAGCTCCTCAGGGATTCAGAATGGCAGTCCCTCCAAGTGTCCCTATTTATCAGGGACAATCTTGGATTTACAGAAGCCGTTCCAGTTTCTGATTTGATACTGGAATGTCAGGGCTTCCCCCAAAGAATTCTGGGAACTGTTGCTTGTTAAGGGTGGTGAGAGCTTCTTAGGAGGCCCCTAATTCCCTCACACAACTACAATTCCTGACTGGACTAACAATCAATTCCTTTTCCTAGAGAACTCTGGGAAATTGTAGTTCTATGACGGGAACAGGGGTCTCCTAACAATTCTCAACAAGCTTAACAAACTACAGCTCCTGGGATTCTTTGGGAGAGTTTGAACTGGCCCTCCAAGTGATTCTATTTTCCAGCGACAGTCCCAGATTTACAGAGTCATCCCAGTTTTTGATTTGATCCTGGAATGTCCCACTTTCCCTTACGACGTCCCTATTTTCATTGGAGAAATGTTGGAGGGTATGGAATTATGTGACCCCCCAAGCCAAGGAAATAAGTAACTATACAACCTTTAGAAGACATCTGAAGGCAACACTGTGTAGTTTTATTATGTATATATGTATATGTGTGTGAGTGTGTGTGTGTGTGTGTGTGTATATATGTATATATATATATATATGTCTGTTAATTCTTGTTTATTCACAGACTCAGAACTGAACTGAACTGAACTGAACTGAAGGGTTCAGCCAGCCTGCTTATATGGAGCTCCACTACAACACAACAGTAACAACTTTCTGTAACTATCTAATCACTGAACGTCACTTTCAATTCCTAACTTGCATATGTGGACCAGAGTGAAAACTATCTACAGTATCCCCCTGCTGGCCCAGGGTGAGAACATCAGTACATAACAGAGTCTGCCCAGGGTAGCTGGGGCAACCAAGTCAGACGGTTGTGTTATAAATAATAAAATTATTATTATAATAGAATAGGATGTCCGTATTTTCATTGGGGAAATGTTGGAGGGTATGATCGATGTTAGGAGAGGGGGACCTGTTGAACCCCAGCTTTGCCATTCAAGGGCAGCAGCTCTACCACAAAAAAGTGGCGGTAAATCTCAGCCCACGTGACAAAATGCAGACGCAGAAAACAAAGCAGTTCAGGGAGCACGGCTGGGCAGGGTGAGGGAAGAGAAAGAAAAAGAGCAGATTTGCTCTGGGGATCCTCAGAGCTCTTACTTTGCTTTTGGAAAAGGATCACGTACCCCCCTCCCCCTCGCACCCCCTTCATTTTGTTGCTGTAACTCCAGGCTGGCACCAAATTGGTTATATATGCCTAGCTTTGCTTCTGGCCTCTGTTCCAGTGGCAGCTGAGCAGCATCTCCCTCCCTCCGCCCCATTTCCTTATCATCAGAAGCCACAGGCCTTGGATGCTGGCCAGAACCCTCCCCTTTGCCCCTCTGTCCTCGTCCTTCCCAGCAGGAGAGGGGAGCTGGCTGGCACAGAAAGCCCAACTTGAAAAGCTGGCAGCCGCTAATCCTGACCTCGACACGCCTTGACGACCATGTCGCTTTCCAAAGTGGTATCTCCCCATCGCCTCGTTCGCATGCACACACAAAACACACCCTTCCCCCATTCCACCCCCCACCCTGACTTTTTATTTGAATCTTTGCAAGCTCAAAACCTTAAATCCATATAAAGAGGGCATACACACATGCCCAAAGACCCAGTTTCCCCAGACAGGGAAGAGGTGATTTATACATAGAATCATAGAACTGGAAGGAACCCAAGGGTTTTCTTGTCCTACCACCCTGCAATGCAAAAATCCCGCCCACAGCCATCCCTGAGTGGGTTCGAACCCCCGACCTTCGGGTTAACAGCAAGGCACATTGACCCATTGCGCCACAGGAGGGAGAAGTAGAATGCAGCGTGTTGGAACCTGAGTTGAAATGTTAAGAACATAGGCTTGGGAGAGACCATTTGAATGTTCTCTAGATTAATGATGGGAGAATCTGACAATTTCAGCTTGCGTGTCGAGGTCCCAAGCCACCCCTAATAAATTCACACTTCATACCGTAATTTTGTTTAAGGTTTTTGGCATAATTTTGGCCACAACTTTATTAAAATACAAAATGTGAGTGGTTGCTTAGGCATTGGTTGCGACTATCTGTCCCCGCCCAGGGACAGAACTGACATCCGCAAGCTTGCGAAGTCAGTAAGGGAAAACATTTTATGGGGAGTAAATGGAGCTCACCTCTCCCCAAATGCTCCCAGGGGCTCTTGCGTGGCCCTAGCCCCCTTGACAGGGGTGCGGACAAAAGCATGGTGAACCCCTGGATTCCTTTAACGGAATTCCCTTGCAGCAGCAGCATTGGAGGGGCAGGCACAGCCAATCCTTGCCCCTCCACCTACCAATTTTTTAACCAATGCCTAACCGCAACCTTACAAGTTGTGACAATTTGCTACACAGTAGGCAAAAACCGAATGGCACCAGCCAATCAGCAAAATGGACAAAATTCCTACCAGGCCCCTGCCCCCAAGGCAGACGACCCTGTGACAGGCATAGCAAGGTCAAACGCAAAAAATGCCCTAAAATTAGGGAGGGTGAACGGGTGATCCGATGCACACAGCGAAAAGAGGAAGCTCAACGCTGCGCACAGGGAATATATAAACTAAGGCTGTCAATTAAAATTGGCAAGATCCAACTCCCCCCAGCAACCAGAGGAGCCCAATCACAATGGTGGTCATCCAAACTAACTCACCTAGGAACAGAGGGGTGTCTGGTTAACCCCACCGCAACCCGTGCTCTCCATGAAGGAGAACATGCTTTCTCATATTTGTAGCCTGCAGTTCAGTTCTCCACATTTACACATCAAGAGTCCTCATGGAAATTCGTAAGCATTTTAGGGCAGATTTCTCTTACTACATGCATTTTTAAATGCAATTCTGCCTACCAAACACAGCTTTGCAAAGTGTCTCCCCCCCCCCCCGATATAAAGCATTTCCTGATATAATGCATTTTTATACAGGATGGATGAAGGAAAACTAAACAGTGGAACAGCCTAGTTAAACAGTGGAACTCACTGCCACAAGAAGCAGGGATGACCTCCGAGCTGGATAGCTTTAAAGGGGGATTAGACAAATGAATGGAGAATAAGACCATCTTTTGGCAATGAAGATTCTTTGTTTCTTTGCTTAACAGGATTCATATACTGTTTTATCATCCAGACCTCTAAAGTGTTAACGTTAAACATAACATATACATTAAAACAACAAATAAAAGCAGACTTAAAAAAAGTTAGCCTAAGTTTTGTTGTCGGGCACCAAAAATAATATAGAAAAAGTCCGTTATCAATGGGCAGGGAGTTACAAAGTTTAGGGGCTGCCATCCTGGAAGATGGATCCCTTCCAAGTATGGAACAGACAGTATGTGCCGCTGGCAAAAGTGCCAGTTCTGCTGATCAAAGTGGTTGAGTGGGCATGTATGGGGAAAGGCGATCCTTCAACTAAATTGATTCCAAGCTGTTACATGCTACCTCCAAGATCAGAGGTAATTTTCCGGGCAGGCAACTGGGAATAGAGCCTTTTCTGCTACTGTGCCTAGTTTGCTCACTTTGTTCTTCTTACTTTGGTTTGATGACAGCTGGAATGGATTTTAATGCTACATGTTTGCTTTCATGACTGTGTATTGGCATGCTTTTATTTCATCTGTTGCTCCGTGCTTTTTAAGAATGCTCTTTTGGTTAATGAAATAAGTGGAAAGACGACGTACAGGTTTTAAATAAACAAATAAACAAGGAACAGGGCAGGTTTTTGACCCGCTGCAACTTTTCTCTTTAATGACTGGTGCTTTAATGTATTTTTAATCTTTTGTTGGAAGCCGTCCAGAGTGGCTGGGGAAACCCAGCCAGATGGGGTGGGGTATAAATTTATTATTATTATTATTATTATTATTATTATTATTATTATTACCCAAATGCAGCTCCTTCGACTTTCCCCCAAAGAAAATACACAGCAGCATTTCAGTTATATAGGAGAAAGTAAGCCTGGGGGCTGCCGCTGTGTGTTGTTCAGAAGCCCACTCCATCTTTTCCTAACAGTTCTAAGCAGTACTGGCTAGTGCATTTGGGCAAATGAGGTGCAACTCAACCATTTTCAGTCTGTCTTCCTCCTTACTAGTTGCTGGAGGCCGCAGAAGGGCCTTGATTGCGCAGGGCAGGGTTGTTTTTCCCCAGCCAGGACTCAGTTCCGGCATCTCTCAGGTGAGTGCCATTGCCATTTCGTTTTCTAGGAAAATAGCACTGCTGCAGGGTACTAAATTAAGTAAGCAGTCAATACAGTGGTACCTCGGGTTACAGACGCTTCAGGTTACAGACTTCGCTAACCCAGAAATAGTACCTCGGGTTAAGAACTTTGCTTCAGGATGAGAACAGAAATCGTGTTCCGGCAGTGCGGCAGCAGCAGGCCCCATTAGCTAAAGTGGTGCTTCAGGTTAAGAACAGTTTCAGGTTAAGTACGGACCTCCAGAACAAATTAAGTTCTAAACCCGAGGTACCACTGTATGCATGAGATGGGCAGAACCAGCAATATGCATGAGTATAAATCAGACCCTCCAAGTGTCCCTATTCTCCACGGATATCCCTGATTTAGAGAAGCCATCCTGGTTTCTGATTTGATCCTGGAATGTTCCACTTTTCCTTAGGATGTCCCTATTTTCACTGGAAAAATGTTGGAGGGTATGGAGTTATCCGATCCCCAAGCTGTCTGAAGGCAATTCTGTATTGGGAAGTGGTTGTTTTTTTAAAAAATGTTTAATGTTTTATTATGCTTTTATATACAGTGGTACCTCGGGTTACAAACACCTCAGGTTACAAACACTTCGGGTTACAGACTCCGCTAACCCGGAAGTAGTACCTTGGGTTAAGAACTTTACCTCAGGATGAGAACAGAAATCACGTGGCGGCGGCAGTGGGAGGCCCCATTAGCTAAAGTGGTACCTCTGATTAAGAACGATTTCAGGTTAAGAACGGACCACCGGAACAAATTAAGTTCATAAGCAGAGGTACCACTGTATGTTGGAAGCTGCCCAGAGTGCTGGGGCAACCCAATAAGATGTGCGGGGTATAAATAGTAAAGTTATCATTATGGAAGGGGATGTCCCTATTTTCATTGGAGAAATGTTGGTGAGTATGATAAATGCCCAAGCAGGACTAGGATGTTGAGAGAATAGGATGGAATTTTGGAAATTTCCCTTTGTTGTGAGAGGTCTTGTCCCACCTCCTTTGTTAGGCACGTTTGCTGGTTGATTGTCCAGCATAGTCAGTTGGTTCATCAAGGTGTTATTATGAGATAGTTGCCTCACAGATGAGGAACCTCCCTGTTGCAGTTCTGTAGCCATCAGAGCTTGGAGAAGGTGACCTCCCCAGGAAGGGGACAGGTGTAAAATGTAAGGTGGGTGTAAGAAGGACTGGGAAGCAATTTGGTTAGGTTCTTATTTTTATGTGAAACTAATTTGCACTTAGGGACACGGGTGGCGCTGTGGGTTAAACCACAGAGCCTAGTCCTTGCCAATTAGAAGGTCGGCGGTTCGAATCCCAGCGACGGGGTGAGCTCCCGTTGCTCGGTCCCTGCTCCTGCCAACCTAGCAGTTCGAAAGCACGTCAAAGTGCAAGTAGATAAATAGGTACCGCTCTGGCGGGAAGGTAAACGGTGTTTCCATGCGCTGCTCTGGTTTGCCAGAAGCGGCTTAGTCATGCTGGCCACATGACCCAGAAGCTGTACGCTGGCTCCCTCGGCCAGTAAAGCGAGATGAGCACCGCAACCCCAGAGTCGGCCACAACTGGACCTAATGGTCAGGGATCCCTTTACCTTTACCTTTAAGTTGCACTTCCTGCAACAATCCAGAATGGGAAACAGCTGTCCTGCCGGCATTTGCACTTATCTGAATTTTGTGGTGCTCTACGCCAACTATTACTTCCCTTGATCAGGACACTATACTTCTATTGATGCAGCCCACAATAGCATTCGATTTTGTTTGTTGCTGCATCACTCTGCTGACTCACGCGAAGCTTGTGGTCCACTAAGACCCCTATTATCCTTTTCACATGCACTACTGGTAAGCCAGGTGTCTCTCATCTTGTATTTGTGCAGCTGGGTCTTCCTGATTACCGGGATTTCAAAGGCTGAATTGATGTCGGGGAGGGGGGAGGATTTCCAAAAGGAGGCACTTTGCCCTGGATCTTAGGCAAGTCAATCGAAAAATCGTGAGGTTTTTGTGTTTTTGTTAAAAAAAAAAGTCCTACAACTTCAGGGTTAGTCTAAAAAAAGCTGAACAACTTTCGGGGTATCCTGGCTTTTACTTTTTGAAGTATTGCAGCCCTACCTGATGTGGAAACCTGTCGAACTGAATTTAATATTGTAAAAATGAGACCCTGAGAGAAGCTGAAATTGACAGGCTTTATCAGTCCTTAGCTAAAATGGCATAACCTTGAAAGGTGGGATCTCTCTAACTCTCTCTCACACACCCGTACTGCAACTAGGCACTCACTGAAAGCTGTTCCATTGGCTGCAATAGAATGCTTCATTCAATGCATTTTTGGGGGGTGGGTGGGTGGGAGGCAAGGGACCCTGTAAGTGCCAAGGAAGACCTCTGTGGGCCCCCCTCCCTCTCCCGTGGAGGAAGGACCTCTTAGTCCCCCCTTTTCCTCTGCCTGTACCTTTGTCAATAAAGGATGGGGAATTGTTCCTGATCGCTGCCCATGCTGTTTGGGACTGGTGGGAGATGGAGCTCAACAACATCTGAAGAGCCACAGATCCCCTATCCCTGCTTTAAACAGACATTACAAAGACACTATCAGTGTTCAGTGCTTTCAACCAAAGAAACTAAGCTCACCAATTCCGGGTAGCTCTATAATCTATCTATATCTATCTATCATCCATCATCATCTATCATCTATCTATCTATCATCTATCTATCTATCTATCTATCTATCTATCTATCTATCTATCTATCATCTATCTGTCTGTCTGTCTGTCTATCTATCTATCTATCTATCTATCTATCTATCTATCTAATCCCGCTATCTGTCTATCTATCTATCTATCTATCTATCTATCTATCTATCTATCTATATCTATATCATCTATCTATCTAATCCGTCTATCATCTATCTATCTATCTATCTATCTATCTATCATCTAACTATCTATCTATCTATCTATCTATCTATCTATCTATCTATCTATCATCATCTATCTATCTAGGTAGTGCCCTCCAGCTGTTGTTGACTACAACTACCATCATCCACAGCCAATGATCAGGGATTATGGGAGTTGTAGTCATCATCTGGAGAGCGTCACTTGGGCTACCCATGTTCTATCTATCTGGAAGGTTTCAGGCAGTGGTAGAGTGATCGCAGCAATGGGCCTGGCGAAGGGGCAGCTGAGGCCATGTGGTAAGCCAAGTACAATGCCGCTTAAAGACCTCCCATTCCCCCATTATTAAATTAAACCAAGTATGGAAAAATATAGTTGTTTTTTTAATTGGGGAGGGGAGCAAGAGAAGGAACTTGCCCCAAAGAGGTGAAGCCGACAATCTCCCCTGTTAGCCAGGGGGGACAATGTGGGGGGAACTTGGTAGCAAATGAAGTTAAATACCCTATTGTCACGGGGAAATTAACACATTATAAATCACCCCGACAGGCGCTGGTTAAGGACAATTTTCTTCCTGTCAGGTCTCCTGGTGCATGATGTATTGGACAATATTTCCCAGGCTGCGCGGAGAGGTTTAGGCCTGAGGTGTTGCCATAACAACATAATTTTGGTCAGAGGTTTTATCTATATTGCTCCCCTCTCAATATGAATATAATAGAAATATTTGGGGTTAGGTTGAACCTTGAAGAGACAAAGATTCAGCTGCATGGAAACGGTGGCTGGGGCGGGGGAGCGGAACCAGACCCTGACGTGGAGAGGGCGCAGGTCACAAGCAATCGCTGGCTTGGAGGTTAATACAGTTGTGACTCTGCGTTACGGCTGTCTCCCCTCTATCATCGCAGCTTGCCCTTTGTGTGAGCCTGTGAATCCCTGACACTCTTCTCTTTCTCCTTCTCCTTCTCCTTCTCCTTCTCCTTCTCCTTCTCCTTCTCCTGCTACTTCTCTTCCTCTCACAGCCCTTTGTGTATGCAAGCACCCTTTGCCATATTTGCCCCGTTCACCTTTGTAGCAACACATCAACATGGCTTGGCGTTGCCATTCCCGTTCCACAGAATTGGGAGCCAATGTTGGTGCAGAGCCAAGTATTCCTCAAGAGGAGTTTTATTCTTGAATAACTCGTGCTTCTGGGGTGGTGCTCCACCAAAGCGAACTGACTAGACGAGGAAGAGGGACTGTGCTTTAAAGCGGGAAACCTCCTGCCTGCGCACCAGGAATCCAAATTGGCCTTCAAGGCCATTTTCCCCAAAGCATACTCACCTACCCTTCAGCCGACATCACTCGTGACATCACGAGGGACGGCCTAAATGCTCTATTGTTGCATGCTGCTGTTCCCAGCAAAGAAGCACAACCGAAGTGAGCAGGATTTAACCATCGCTCATCAGCTGACAAAGGGGAGGGGGTTAAATCCTGCTCCATCAGCCAGGTTTCCATGCAAACCCTTTCCTGATTCATGAAGGGCTGTGTATTTTGGATCCTCTGCTAAAACAGAAGTTCTTTCCACATTGGGCGGGGAAACTTTTTGAGCTCTAGTAATAATTCATAATATTAATTTATTATTATTATTTATAACTTATACCCCACCCATCTGGCTCTGGGCGGCTTCCAACAGGATATTAAAAACACAATAAAACATCAAACATTAAAAACTTCCTGATACAAGCCTGCCTTCAGATGTCTTCTAAAAGTCAGATAGTTGTTTATTTCCTTCACATCTGTTATGTACTGAGTTAGGGTTAGGGTTAGGGTATACCTGAAGGAGCATCTCCACCCCCATCGTTCTGCCCGGACACTGAGGTCCAGTGCCGAGGGCCTTCTGGCGGTTCCCTCGCTGCGAGAAGCCAAGTTACAGGGAACCAGGCAGAGGGCCTTCTTGGTAGTGGCGCCCGCCCACTACAAATGAGAAAAGAGGAGTGGAGATTTACTCAGGACAACACCATTATTCCAAGAGGCTGCATTCCCAAGCCTCTCTCTGTAAATAAATTAATAATAATAATAATAATAATAATAATAATAATAATAATTTGTTATTTGTACCCCGCCCAACTGGATGGGTTTCCCCAGCCACTTGGGGCGGCTTCCAAGAAAGATTAAAAATACATTAAAATGTCACACATTAAAAACTTCTCTGAACAGGGCTGCCTTCAGATGTCTTCTAAATGTAAGGTAGTTGTTTATCTCTTTGACAATTGATGGGAGGGCGTTCCACAGGGTGGGTGCCACTACCAAGAAGGCCCTCTGCCTGGTTCCCTGTAGCTTTGCTTCTCACAATAAGGGAAGGGAACTGCCAGAAGGCCCACGGAGCTGGACCTCAGCGTCCAGGCAGAACAATGGGGGTGAATAAAAAGCAGATGGTAAGGACTTTTCCTTGTCTTATCTGTTCCTGGCAACCTGCCGTGGGGATTGGTTCCTCTGCCCCTGACAGCCCACCATGTGGCCCCCAGGAGTTTGATCAGAAGGGAATTCGGCCCTTGGACAGAAGAAGCGTCACTCATTCCTGTTCTAGAATATGCCCACAATCCTTTTCAAGGAGTTGTGGTTGCTCAGGGCTGCCCTCAAGAGATGTTAATGCAGAAAAAGCAGTCTCTGGAAGCATGTAGATTTGAAAGCCCCCTGCCTTGTTAGCCACCAGACCCTACATCCTTCAGGTGAACTAACATGACCGGGAGTGATGATAGTCTGAGCAGAAAACAGAAGCAGAGTAGTTACCGCAGAAGTACCACTCAAATAGAATCGGTTGTAACGACCCTGCAAAAATACGACCACTCAGGCACTTCTCCTCCTGCTGTTTGTAATAGCTGGTCAGTCCGTCCCCAGTGCTAAGTATTTATTGGAGTGTGTGTGTTTTTATTGCTTGGAAGATGCTGCAGGAGAAGGTCAGAGGTTTACGATGTGGTGATGAAGAAGTTATTATGGAGCTTGCAAGCTAATATTAGCTGAAAATTATCTGGAGTTAATAAACACAGCTTTTAGATATACAAACTCCTGTCAGACGCGGTCAGATGCTGAGGTGCAGAGTGCAAGCGGCAGGACTGGAAGAGGAGAGCGAAGCGGTTGCTTTGGAGCATACCTGCTCCTTGCTTTCTTCTTTCTGTGCAATTATTTCCCTTCTCATGAAGAAACTAAGAACAAAAATAAGAAACCAACATGGCGGACTATTCATGGAAGAATGGAAGCCCCCCCCCTTTTTTTTGGAAGATCTGAAGAAATGTCGTAATCCGGTGAAATCACAAGCAGTTTTTGAAACAGGAGCAGCAGAAGAAAAATGATAATGTTTGACATAGAAGAAAATGTCTTAGGTGAAATGTTTGTTAGAATGCAGCATGCAGATGGGATGGGATCAAGAACAGCATGGAAGGAATGGCGGGATGTCAAAGTTGAAAGAGAAACGTATAACAGATTTAAAAGCTGGGATTTATATGTAAAGATTTTAAAGTCTGATAAAACATTTGATGCAAACAAAATGCATTGCCCATGCCCAGGTATTATCTCTGGCCCCACCCGCCGCTAGATCCAGCCCCCAGAAGGGCTACCCACAAGGTTCCCTCACTGCGAGAAGTGAGGTTACAGGGAACCAGGCAGAGGGCCTTCTTGGTAGTGGCACCCGCCCTGTGGAACGCCCTCCCATCAATTGTCAAAGAGATAAACAACTACCTTACATTTAGAAGACATCTGAAGGCAGCCCTGTTCGGAGAAGTTTTTAATGTGTGACATTTTAATGTATTTTTAATCTTTCATGGAAGCTGCCCCGAGTGGGGTACAAATAACAAATTATTATTATTATTATTATTATTATTATTATTAATTTATTTACAGAGAGAGGTTTGGGAATGCAGCCTCTTGGAATAATGGTGTTGTCCTGAGTAAATCTCCGCTCCTCTTCTCTCATTTGTCAACAGCACCACCATCCCTACGGTTGCTGCTTAGGGCCACCTGTCTCTGAGATCTTTGCTCTCCTACTTTTAAGGCTTGCTGGGTTCTGGGAGATGGTGAGTCTGGAATGCTTTCTAGTGATAACATGTCAGCCAACTACTCTGTCTCTGTCTCTGTCTCCTCCTCCTCTCCCATTATTTCCCAACTTTCCCCTTCATCTTCCTCTGAGCTGTGACCTCCCTCCAACCCCTGTTGTAATTCTGAAGTGTCTTCTTCTCCTCTGGAAGGGTCAGGCTGGGGAGGTAGTCTCCACCATCCCTCCTTTGCCCAGTCCCTGACATAGGCAGGGCTAGGGGCAAAAGTGGGCGGAGCAACAAATGCAAATCATTGTACAGCAGGCTAGTTTCTGTGCACACTCACACAGGCTAGTTTCTGTGCACACTCCTGCTCTCCATTCAGACAACCAAGAGTCATCCTAGGACCTACATTTTGGGGGCAATGAAGCTTCAACTGTTATGGGGACCCCTTCACAACCAGCAACGAGGTCTGGTTAACCACAGTTATCTTCTTCAATGGGGTTGTTTACAACAACCTTGACCACATCTGTGCTACTGACTCTCAAACTTTGAGATTGCTGAAATGTATATGTTTGCTGGAACTAGGGCTGGGCAGTGCATCAATATATAATTCAAAATTGGTTTGAAGTCCACGTTGTGATAATGGTTTCATAATATTTGACATGGCAATATATCATGATATATGACAATATGCAAAAAAATTGTGATATGTTGAAAAAACGTGAAGCTGTCCATCGCTTTTCTCATGATTCCTGCTGCGCCTGTTGCTCTGCACTGTAACAGATGTAACAATATGTTAAAGGTAAGTAAAAATGGATCAGTTTTACACCCCTAAGTAGTTGCAGTTGCCAGGACATTACCCCGTTTGCCTTTACATAGTTACACCCTTATTTCAGACATCATGATATATTGGTACAGTGGTACCTCGGGTTACATACGCTTCAGGTTACAGACTCCGCTAACCCAGAAATAGTACTTTGCTTCAGGATGAGAACAGAAATCGTGCTCCGGCGGCGCGCCGGCAGTGGGAGGCCCCATTAGCTAAAGTGGTGCTTCAGGTTAAGAACAGTTTCAGGTTAAGAATGGACCTCTGGAATGAATTACCGTATTTTTCGCCCTATAGGATGCACTTTTCCCCCTTCAGAAATGAAGGGGAAATGTGTGTGCGTCCTATGGGGCGAATGCAGGCTTTCGCTGAAGCCTGGAGAGCAAGAGGGGTCGGTGCGCACTGACCCCTCTTGCTCTCCAGGCTTCAGGAAGCTCTCCGCAACCCTAGGGAGCCCGGCGCGACTTCCCACCGGGCTCCCTAGGCTTGCGGATAGCAGCCTGTTCTGGAGGCTAGGGTCGGGGGAAGATTGGGCTTCCCTCGCCCCAGCCCTGCGCCTGGGGGGGAAATAATTTTTTTTCTTTATTCCCCCCCCCAAAAAAAACTAGGTGCGCCCTATGGGGCGAAAAATACGGTAAGTACATAACCAGAGGTACTACTGTATATTGTGATGTTTAGCTGATGATATATCACAATGTTTAAAGCCAGATATCGCCCAGCTCTAGTTGGGACCATATAACACAGGTCCTGAAAGACCTACATTGACTCCCAGTATATTTTCGAGCGCGGGATTAGACTAGATGACCCTTGGAGTCCCTTCCAACTCTATAATTCTATGATTCTATGATTCAGATGCAAACATGGACGAAACTCATGGAAGTTTAGGAGTTTAAAGATCAAAACAAAAACCTGCATCTGCTTAAATCCCCCCTTAAATGCAATTCAGAAGCCCTACCTTCCTTTGCAACTGGTTGTCCTATGCCAGAGGCATCTGCATTTTGAACCAGGTAAAAAGCAAACTAGTGTTGTTGTTGTTGTTGTTTTTAAAAAAGGAAAGAAAGAAAGAAAGAAAGAAAGAAAGAAAGAAAGAAAGAGAATTGTTATCCTTCCAAGTAGCCGTTAGGGACACAGATGGAGAGGGGTGGAAGGAAGGGGGAGGATTCTACAAAGGTGATCGATTTGGGTGGGGGTATATTAATTATGGAACCTGTTTGCTAAACGTCCGTTAATTAGAATTGAGGACGTCGATGGGGATTACGGCCTTGAATAAATACCCCAACCAAACATATGGCTTTGTTAGACTTAATAGGACAATTACTGCAAGTTCGATACAAATTAATAATTTATCCTTGAAATTATTTTTCCTCCAAGGTTTAAGTAATGTTGCAATCGGATCCATGCATTGATATTGATGGGCCGAAGGAGCATTTGCTCAGGACCAGAGGGAGGGAGGGAGGGAGGAGGGGCAAACAGGCGCAGAATTAGTTATGGTGCGGTGGGGAGCAAAGAAAGTGTGAGGCTGGAGGAAGATCAGGAACACCAGGGATCAGTTTGTGGTTCAGCCCTGGACTCACTGTGCGAAGAGAAACTGGCTTCTCTTTGCTCTGGCTTCCCTTTTGCTTTAGGTTCGAATGGGACTGTGTGGGAATTCAGGAATGGAGGAAGGGAGGGGGGCAGGGGTGGCAGTCTGCCCCGGGTATCATCACTGAGGGGGGTGACATTCGGCGCACCACCTGCCCACGACTCTTAAGCCTACCCTGAGCCATCGGGGGAAGGGGCGAAGCTGTGTCGCCTTGCCGGCAGACTTCTCCCCTTCTCCGTTTGTTTCGACAGCTTGGGAGTCGTGGGCGGGCAGCACGCCATTGCCCCCCCCCCGCTCCCGGGCTGCTCCCAGGGGGCGGAAAAGCCTCCCTCAAGCTGTCAAAAGGAAGAGGAAAGCGAGGAAGGCTGCTGGCAAAGTGGTGCAGCTCCCTTCTCCCCATCCAGGAAGCAGCCCGCCATGGGAGGCTTGCTCCACCCCCCATGGGTGGCTCACCCCACCCCTCTGGGACACTCGCCCTGCCCCCATGGCCTCGCCCCCGGGTGCACAGCAGCTAGCTCTGCCTCTGTGTGCATTATCAGTTTAAAACGATAAGTGGAGTTGTGTGTGTCGCCTTTGCCTTGAGCTGCATTTCAAATCACATTTGCAGCCCCTTCTTCACATCAGTATTATTTATTAAATTTATATCCCACTCTTCCAAAGGAGCCCAGGGTGGCAAACAACACGTAATGAAGTGGAATCAGAAAAATGATTCCAATACAGAGATGCAGGCTAATATAGATTCCAATACAGAGATACTCAATGGAAAAGGCTTGTTTGGAGAAGAAAGTCTTCATAGAGTTGGAGGGGACCATGCTGGCCAGCTGGTTCAATCCCCTGCAATGCAGGAATATTTTGCTCAATGTGGGTGAGTGGGCAAAAGGCAAAAGACGGTGCCTGGCTAATGTTCAGGGGGAGGGAGTTTCAATTTGGGCCACCAGCACACCATATTTTTAAAGCACTCTGTTGAGCCTGCTGTCCTCCCAATATCTCACCACAGCTTCTCAACTGCCAGTATCTGTTGCCTGAGGCAGCCACCTCACCCTGCCTTAAGGTAGGGCCGGCCCTCTTGGAATTCAATTTTCCTACTTCTCTAATTGCTATGTTATTGAAATTGGGTTGTGGTGGGGAGTTAATAGTGACCTGTTGTGGCTGCCGAGATCGTATAACACCGGTCCTGAAAGACCTACATTGGCTCCCGGTACGTTTCCGAGCACAATTCAAAGTGTCGGTGCTGACCTTTAAAGCCCTAAACGGCCTCAGCCCAGCATACCTGAAGGAATGTCTCCACCCCCATCATTCAGCCCGGACACTGAGGTCCAGCTCCAAGGGCCTTCTGGTGGTTCTCTCACTGCGAGAAGTGAGATTACAGGGAACCAGGCAGAGGGCCTTCTCGGTAGTGGCACCTTCCCTGTGGAATGCCCTCCCAGCAGATGTCAAGGAAATAAACAACTGTCTCACTTTTAGAAGACATCTGAAGGCAGCCCTGTTTAGGGAAGTTATTAATGTTTGATGTTTTATCATGTTTTTAATATTCTGTTGGGAGTTGCCCAGAGTGGCTGGGGAAACCCAGCCAGATGGGATAATAATAATAATAATAATAATAATAATAATAATAATAATAGTTGTTGCTGTTGTTTTCTGTTTTCAGTGTTGCCGACTACCCTGTGATCTTTGATGAAGGTTTGTAGGCACTTTAACTTGTTTTAGTCTATTCTATTGTGGTTTTAACGTTCCATACATTTTAAATTACGGTTGGACATTTTTTAAAGTGATAATTTTATGGTTTCCTCTTTCTTGTAAACAGCTTTCAGGCTTTCTACAACCAAGGCTGCTGTTCAGCAGGTGAAGCTGACTCCTGGCCCATGACAGAGACTCTTCTCACATTCTTAAGAGCAAAAGCAAGAGAGGGCCATTGCCGTCGTTGCTGCCTTCAGACTTTCCAGAGGCATGTGGTTGATCAGTGTGGGAACCAAACGGTGGATTTGATGGACCTTTGGCCTGGGCCAGCAGGCCTCTTGGTGTGTTCTAACGCTTGTAGACAGAAAGGCAGATCTCAGATTTGTGATAGTCAGAGGGAAAGGGGATGAGGAGAGGTGATGAGCTGTGTGCATGGCTCTAATACCCAGGATAATGACTCGCCATATTTCACCTCGGAAGTCTCTGTTCTGAGTGGGAGCGGTTCTCCTGCGGACAAGGCGGCATGAAGGATTCCTCCTGCAGCCTGTGGGTTGGCAAGTGGGAGGGAAGCATGAAAATCAATGAGAATATCAGCGCCTGTGGTTTGAGAGACAGAGAACTAGACCGCAGCAGAGATGCATCATTTTTGACAGGCACCATTCTTCCCCCCTCCGCCCCTTTTTTTCCTTCTTTCACGCACCAGCGGGAAGTGAGTCAAAGGGCTCCATTGTATGTTCGATATAGGCTGGGCCTACAACAGTGACTCATAAAACCCTGTCCTCTCGATTCTAGCTATTCCTTATCCATTTTTAGACTAACTCACAGGGATGAGATACGACTATAGAGGGGGGTCTGGCCTGTGAGTCTAATCTGGCCCACCAGACCGCAAAAATTTGGCAATGAAAATAGAGGTGTCCCCTCCAACATTTGAAAATAGGGATGTCCTATTCCATACCCTCCAACATTTCTCCAATGAAAATTAGGACGTCCTAAGGAAAAGCGGGACATTCTGGGATCACTGGGATGGCTTCTGCAAATCCAGGACTGTCCCTGGAAAATAGGGACACTTGGATGGTCTGCTATCTTAAACTACTATCTTACCTCAAGGAGATCATTTATGACAGGGATAGAGAACCTCCAGTCTAATATGACTCACTTGACTGTAAATCTGGCCCCCAGCACTCTCCCTAGAGCACGGAAAGGCATCACCCTCCTTACGTCACTGAGCTCCCTACACACCAGGATAGAGATGACACTTGTCCCATCTCCATTCCTCAGCTGATCAGTGTGGATCACCTGAGAAGGGGCTGGTCTTCATTCGCACTGCAGCACACTGGGAGAACATTGTGAGTGCAACTTCAACAGCTGCACTCGTCCTTTATTTCCACACTCTAAGAAAGTTAGAGTCGCAGCTAATTATTTTCAAGTGATTCAAGATTTAGGAGAGCTTCCCAGATTCTCCAGTGCTTTTTTGGGCAGGGGATGTGAAATTTTCAGTTGAAACTTCAAATTTGAATACTGGAGGTGAACAAACACCTCATAATTTGAAATGCAACTGTTTTAAGAGTAAGGCAATGGTGGACCTTAGCGTCTCAAATTTCAGTGGTGTCGTGTGTGCGCCACCACTAGGGGCTGCCCAGCTGGTGTTGGCCTATAATAATAATAATAATAATTTATTATTTATACCCCGCCCATCTGGCTGGGTTTCCCCAGCCACTCTGGGCGACTCCCAACGGAATATTAAAAACATGATAAAACATCAAACATTAAAAACTTCCCTAAACAGGGCTGCCTTCAGATGTCTTCTAAAAGTCAGATAGTTGTCTATTTATTTGACATCTGATGGGAGGGCATTCCACAGGGCAGGCACCACTACTGAGAAGGCCCTCTGCCTGGTTCCCTGTAACTTCACTTCTTGCAGTGAGGGAACTGCCAGAAGGCCCTCTGAGCTGGACCTCAGTGTCTAGGATGGACGATGGGGGTGGAGACGCTCCTTCAGGTATACTGGACCGAGGTTGTTTAGGGCTTTAAAGGTCAACACCAACACTTTGAATTGTGCTCCGAAACATGCTGGGAAACCATGATAGGGCCTTTTCAGTGGTAGTCCCCTGGTTGTGGAATACCCTTCTTAGTGAGGTGCGCCTGTCTCCATTGTTAACTTTCAAAGGAGGAATTTGAAAACATTCCTGCTCACCCAGGCATTTAAAAAGCTGTCACACAGAGGATGGAACAAGCTTGTTTTCTCCTGCTCCCAAGGGTAGGACTCGATCCAATGGATTCAAGTTACAAGAAAGGAGATTTTGACTAAACATTGGGAAGAACTTGCTGGCAGTAAGAGCTATTCAACAGTGGAATGAACTCCTATTAGAGGTGGTGGACTCTCCTTGTTTGGAGGTTTTGAAGCAGAGGTTGGATGGCTACCTGTCATGGATGCTATAGCTGAGACTCCTGCATTGCAGGGGGTTGGACTAGATGACCCTTGTGTTCCCTTCCAACTCTACAATTTATGACTTAATTTGGAATTCTGGGATCAGTTGCCCTATTGAACTCCCCCATTCAATCCACAGATGGGCCAGTTATTAGCACTAATAATCTCGGCACTGCTATGAGGAATCAGCACTGTAAACAAGGGCTTCCCCACACCTTTATCTCCTCTGTTCGGCTCGAGAGGAGGTGCTGCAAAGCAGGCCTTCCTGGTTCAGAAGTTCTCTGTGCCTGGGCCGCTCAGTTCTTTCAAGGACATGAAGGTAACACTGATGGCTTCCCATTGATCCAAGAGCTACACTGGCTGCGTCAATATGGCCCAAGTAACCTAGAAACCACTTGGGAATCGACCAGACAGTAAACTGGCCAATTGATTTCCTATGGCAGCCAGACGCGCACACACATACGCGGGCAGAGATGGAGGGAACGACTGGCACAAGGTCTTAACGCAGGTGGGAATAAGCTCTCCAGTTGCGCAAATTCCTGGGGGCTGTGCTAAAGGGTGGGGAGAAGGGGGAACTTGCATCCTCCAGTTCAACTCTGAGAAGGTCCAGCCTGCGCTCAGCAGACCTCAACCTCCAACCAGTGGAGGCAAAATGCAGCAGAGTGCTTGCAACTCTGGGACTTTTTCCTGGGTAGGGACCATGACTTAAACTGCCAGAGTGATTCGGTTATGGAAGGACCTTCCTTGTTTAGCACAGGGGTGGGGAATTTCTTTTGTGCCACTTGCCAGATCCTTGCAGCGATTTTCATTCTGATCCGTCCTAATCACTCTCTCTCTCTCTCTCTCTCTCTCTCTCTCTCTCTCACACACACAGCGCTGTTTCCATTCTGCTGCAGTTTGCCTTTTTGTGTTTGGTGAGGGGAACTATGCTATTTTTCTTGCCACCTGCAGCGGTTGAGTTTTTACATAAACTAATTACATTATTAACAGCGTTATTCTTACGTTAATCCACACTGTTTGCTTCAGTGCAGAGGGAACACAATGCAAATTGGGAGAAAGTAATCGATTATGAATTGTTTGCATAAGAGATCAACATGATGGACAACATGTAGAAGAGTTCAAGCCTTTTTTGGATGATTCACAAAAATATCAGAATCAAATGAAATCACGGGCAGGATTTGAAATTTAATATATGAAACAGAGGAATATATATTAAATGAAATGTGATGTAATAGAGGAATATTTATCAGGTGAAATGTGCAATATTATGCAGTATACAAAACAGATGGGTATAGAACAGCATGGAGAGGAAGGTGGGAAGTCAAATTATAAGAGAAATGCATAACAAATTTGAAGTTTGAAATTAATTGGTTAAAGCTATGAACATCTAATAAAAATCTAAATAAATAGAATCATTTGCAGACTGAAGAACAACAGCAAACAACAGTCCTATTCCCTGGAAGGACTTCTGTTCCAGGCCTGGGACGAAATTCTGCTTCCATTTCTCTTTCCGTTCCAATTCTCTGACTGCCCTTTTCTCCCAAATTGGGGACGTAGGAAACTGAAACTGATACTGAGTCAGGATGCTGGTCCACTTCGTTGAGATTTGGGTGTTGTTTTGGGGTCCCAAGAATGCATATCAGGAGGAAGCAGGCCTTCTAAGTGCAACCGTCCTTTATTACTACAAAACAAAAATGGGAAACGAAAGTGCACTCTGGTGCTCTGCAATGTGCCAACTGCAGAAACTCAAGAGGCCCAAAAAGCATTAACCTGAAACACAGTGCCCCCTGGCATACATTAAATCAGGGAATGCCAAAGGCAGCTGGTCTCACAGCAGAGGTGAGCCCTGCTTTCCCTGCTTTCCCTCTGCTCTACAGCCTGACAGAATTGACACTGCCAGGTAGCAGTCGGGGAGGACCCCCCAAAATAGCATCCTCTTCCTAGAAATGTGCTCCAGACACCTTTGCCATTACAGTGGTACATTGGTACTCAAAGAACTTGGAACCCAAACACTGCAAACCTGGAAGTAAGTGCTCCGGTTTGCGAACTTATTTTGGAAGCCAAATGTGCTCCGTTTTGAGTTTTACGCTTCCTAGTTGAGTGCCACACTTCCATTTTAAGTATTACGCTTAGGTCTTAGGTCTGTCTGCTTTTGCTATTTATTTTGCGTTTTTATTTATTTATTTTGAGGCTCGTGTGTGTGTGTGTGTGTGTGTGTGTGTGTGTGTGTGAAACTCAGTTCAGCTATTGATTGATTGATTGTGTGACTGCAGTACAGTGGTACCTCAGATTAAGTACTTAATTCATTCCGGAGGTCCGTACTTAACCTGAAGCTGTTCTTAACCTGAAGCACCACTTTAGCTAATGGGGCCTCCTGCTGCCGCTGCGCTGCCAGAGCACGATTTCTGTTCTCATCCTGAAGCAAAGTTCTTAACCTGAAGCACTATTTCTGGGTTAGCGGAGTCTGTAACCTGAAGCGTATGTAACCTGAAGCGTATGTAACCTGAGGTACCACTGTACATTGTTTATTGCTTTCATTCTATGGATCAATGGTCTCATTAGATAGTAAAATTCATGTTAAATTGCTATTTTAGGGGTTGTTTTTAAAAGTCTGGAATGGATTAATCTATTTTGCATTACTTTCTATGGGAAAGCGTGCCTTGGTTTTGGAACGCTTTGATTTTGGAATGGATTTCCAGAACAGATTAATTTTGAGAACCAAGGTACCACTGTATCTTTTATATACTAGGAAAAGTCCATCCTGTTCTCCTTGGCTTTTAATGGTTGCATGGTATGCTAAGAATCGATCCTAGAAAGAAGTGGCAAAGTCACAAAGGAAAGAGCACCTCTGAGCAAATGAGGTGCCCTGGGGGGGAAAAATGATACATCCCATTTTCCCTCATGAGATCTCAGCGGCCATCTTGGATGCCATGCTCTCATGCACTCTCACACTGCACTTGGGACACTGTGCAAGTTCTTGCCCCCCAAAAGCACTTTTTTGGGGGGTGGAGGGTGAGGCACAGATCTCATGAGTCGCCTGGGAGCGCATCCCAGTTTTGCATCAGAAAAAGTTGGAAGGCATGCATACCCAGACTGTTTTCATGGAGGTCACACCTGCAGTGAAAGAGCTGAACCTCTTAAGGTAGAAGAGAAGAGCCATAGCTCAGTGATATTGCAGCTACCTTTCATGCAGAAGGTCCCAGATTCAGTTCCCAGCAGCGCCAAATCGGACAGGGAACGGCTCCTGACTGGAATCCTGGAGAGTTGCTGTCAGTTGCATTTCCTAGTACAGAAAGTATTGATCTGATGTGTAGAGCTATTTCCTATTCTACTTCGTTCAGGAGGGTTCTGGAAGCTTCTCTTTGTGAAAGAAACAAGCAGAAGGTTCATGATGTTTGGGTTATCGCTTCAGAGAAGCTGAGTACAGCTGGCTGAAACTGGTTCTGTTATCTCTTTCTGTCAAGGTCGTGCTGACTTTAATAGTAGGGCCAGAAGGAGCATGGGTTTCACACTTTCTCTTTCTGTCTCTCTTTCTTTCAGGTGTGGTATTCCGTATATAAGTGTTAAGGTTTTAGTCTTATTATAAGTTTGTTAAGTTTAAGGTAAGTCTGCTGCAACTGGATTTCTTATGTGCCAATCCTGGATGTATTGGATTTGTGACCATTATGCTCATTTGCCTTCAGCAGCAGTAAAGCTTTGCTGGATGAAATGTCTCTGGTCTATTTTTTAGGAATCCTACAACTTGCTTATGTTTTTACTCTGCTAATAATAATAATAATAATAATAATAATAATGCCACTCTAGGCAGCTACCAATCGAGTGTTAAAAACAATGCAGCATTAAATATTAAAAACTTCCCTAAACAGGGCTGCCTTCAGATGTCTTTTAAAGATAAGATAGCTGCTTATTTCCTTGACATCTGATGGGACGGCGTTCCACAGGCTGGGCGGCACTACCCAGAAGGCCCTCTGTCTGGTTCTCTGTAACCTCACTTCTCACAATGAGGGAACCACCAGAAAGCTCTCGGAGCTGGACCTCAGTGTCCGGGCTGAACAATGGGGGTGGAGACGCTCCTTCAGGTATACAAGACCGAGGCCGTTTAGGGCTTTAAAGGTCAGCACCAACACTTTGAATTGTGCTTGGAAACGTACTGGGAGCCAATGCAGATCTCTCGGGACCGGTGTTATGTGGTCCCGGCAGCCACTCCCAGTCACTAGTCTAGCTGCCGCATTCTGGATTAATTGCAGTTTCCGGGCCACCTTCAAAGGTAGCCCCATGTAGAGCATATTGCAGTAGTCTAAGCAGGAGATAACTAGAGCATGCACCACTCTGGCAAGACAGTCTGCAGGCAGATAGGGTCTCAGCCTGCATATCAGATGGAGTTGGTAGACAGCCGCCCTGGACACAGAATTAACCTGCGCCTCCATGGACTGCTGTGAGTCCAAAATGACTCCCAGGCTGCACACCTGGTCCTTCAGGGTCACAGTTACCCCATTCAGTACCTAGAATCATAGAATCATAGAGTTGGAAGAGACCACAAGGGCCATCGAGTCCAACCCCCTGCCAAGCAGGAAACACCATCAGAGCACTCCTGACATATGGTTGTCAAGCCTCTGCTTGAAGACCTCCAAAGAAGGAGACTCCACCACACTCCTTGGCAGCAAATTCCACTGTCAAACAGCTCTTACTGTCAGAAAGTTCTTCCTAATGTGGGAGTCCCCCACACCTGCCGGCCCCCTGTCCCCCCAAAACAGTACTTCTGTCTTGTCAGGATTCAACCTCAAACTATACATTGGAATCTACTCTGGATCAATATTGAGTAGAATTTCAATGGCAGTTGCAGACAACACTGAGGTAGATGGACCAAGGGGTCTAACTCAGGGCAAGGCAGCTTCCTGTGTCCCTATGACTTCTGCGTAGGTCTGAGGGCTTATCTACATTTACCTTTTGGCCCTCGGTTTCCAGACATAGGCCTGCGCTTTAAAACTCCATATCGGAGCACTTTTTTTTTCTGCCCCAGAGCGTGGATAAACCCTCAGTCTTGGTGCAGTTGAAGAAGGAGAAGTTAAAGGCACACGGTGGGCTGCAGGAGTGGGCTGGAGAATAAATAAACATTGACTTAACCTGTGCAGCTATTACCGTTTATCCTAATTCTTCATCCCCTTTGATCCCATCCACCCACCTTCCTCTCTGCTAGCCTTTAGACGGATCAAGCTAATTGATAGCACTTAATCTTATACATTAATGTGTTTAAAATGATCCTTCTAATCTAACCCTGTTAATCTCTTCATCTGTTTAATCTAGTTAAACCATTAAATTCCAATCCTTAATCTGTGCACTGGAAGATTTTGCTCTCTCCTCTCTTTTTCCTACCTGCCAGCACCATTAAACTGTGGAATTGATCAGGGAAGAAGCTCTGGACCGAGGCCTCCAGAGATGCAAATGGAGGAGAAACTCAGCTTGGTTCACCCTTTGATGGAAACCCACTGAATCTGCATTTCCTGAAACCATTCGCAAAGCAAAATGCATCTGTCCATTGAAATTTGCACCTCTCTGAATTTTGCAGTATATACTTTCTCACCCAGATAATGTTAACAAAGATGCATATGTTATGGGATGTAATGCATTTTTTAAAAATAATAATACATGTATTGGTGAAAGTAACCATACAAAAACAACATTCAATTAGGAGAAATCGGTTTGCACAAAAATGTGTATTAGGAGGAATGTGCACTAGAATGCCGATGAATTTTTATGAGGACTTTTTTCTTTTTTCACAAAAAAATGCAAACTCATGCAGAAATGTTCTGAACTGAATTTGAGACTGGAAAAATGGGGAAATGAAAGGCACACCCTAAAAATGACAGATGTGGGCATCCTTACCTGAAAACTACATTTCCACTTTGGGGAACCAGCAGTTACCCTAGGCTCAAGATCAGATAGAAATGGCAAAATCAAAGAATCTGGTTTGTTGTGCTTTCTTGGTGAAAACCATATGCATGGTTTCAAAATAATAAATGAGAATAATTGTCAAGCCAAAACCAAGATAGAAAGCCTCTTCCTCCTGCAACTGAGCAGGCTGGTTGCTCCCAGCGTCCCACGAGCATCATCGGACCCCCAATCTCCTGCTCAAGCTGGCATCTCTGCCCCCAAACCCAAACCCACCTCTGTAAGTTTTTGTGTTCCTGTCAAAGGTGGATTGTGTGTTTACAATTGTGCTCACTTTATTTTGGACTTCAAAGTCTACCACCATGAGATAAAACAATTTAAAATGTCATGGGGCCTGTGGAATTAAGGGGCGGGTCTGATGGGAATAGGAGGAGCTGTCTATCTTACCACCAGCTTCCAAGTTTCACCTTTATTCCAACACACACAGAGAGAGCTTTTCTTTTTCACTTTCCTGTCCCCCCTCCTTTTTACCGTCAGTATCTCTCCTCTTCCCATCTGGGCCGACTGAGTACGAGATGGCTTCTTTGTACCTGTTAACCATCTTGGGCTCACCATCCATGACGCCACTTAAGACCTTCATTACTATGTGTGGCACGAGTTTAATGAAGTGGTTGAGCTCTTGTACTGCATAATGAGGAGGACTCGGTGAGGCTCATTATATTCTCCCCCCCTTTTTTTTGCAGATTCTGTTTCTATACTCCAGAATTCAAAGAAACAATCATCAGAAACTCCCCTTCAAAATATTATTATTAATAATAATAAAAAATAAGGGGGAGGAGGGAGCGCTCCCTCTTCTTTTGAAACTATAACCCTGATTACAAATCTTGTTGAAAGCTTTTTTTGCCCCCATTGAATCTTGTTGGAAATGAGGTTTAGAAAACCTACCTCAGGGGGCAAGGAGGGAGGGGCAGGCATTTTAAATCCACACATAAAACCCAGTGATAGATATCTTTGATGATGCTTTTAAGCTTGTCTCTTCTCTTAGTTTTTCCTCCAAGGCGCCCTTCTAATCATTCTAAAGCAGTGTGTTTAGAATAGCAGAAGAACATAAGACTAGCTTGGGCTCATCAGACCAAAGGCCTGTCTCCAGGATGTTGAAACTTTGGCCACTCAGGCACTGCGGGACCACAGCTTCCACCACCATCCCTGATCCAACTGGGCTTTTCTTATGGTCTAATGCATGGTTAGGCAAACTAAGGCCCGGGCGCCGGGTGCGGCCCAATCACCTGCTTAATCTGGCCTGCGGACGGTGCGGGAATCAGTGTGTTTTTACATACCGTATTTTTTGCTCTATAAGACTCACTTTTTCCCTCCTAAAAAGTAAGGGGAAATGTGTGTGCGTCTTATGGAGTGAATGCAGGCTGTGCAGCTATCCCAGAAGCCAGAACAGCAAGAGGGATTGCTGCTTTCACTGCACAACAATCCCTCTTGCTGTTCTGGCTTCTGAGATTCAGAATCCTCCCCCCCTTATTTTCCTCCTCCAAAAACTAGGTGCGTCTTATGGTCTGGTGCATCTTATAGAGCGAAAAATATGGGTAAGTGTGCTTCTATTTAAAATGCATCTCTGGGTTATTTGTGGGGCATAGGAATTCATTTTCCCCTTCCCAAAATATAGTCCAGCCCCCCACAAGGTCTCAGGGACAGTGGACCGGCCCCCTGCTGAAAAAGTTTGCTGACCCCTGGTCTAATGCATCTCACCCTCAAAGTTTGTGGGCTGACCTGTGACCATTGCACTTGTTGGCAAAGCATATGTTCCACACCACCCTTCCTCCTTGTATCATAGAATTGTAGAGTTGGAAGGGACCAACTCTCGTCCAATCTTCTGCAATGCAGGAATCGCAACTAAAGCATCCATAACAGATAGCCCTCCAACCTCTGCTTAAAAACCTCCATGGAAGAAAAACCCTTCACCTTCCTTGGGGTTCTGTTCCAATGACACCAGCTCGTACTGTCAGAAAATTCTTCCTGGTGTTTAAAATGACTACCAGCAGTCTTAAGGCAAAACACAGCTTCTTCATAGTGTTGTACTATTGCAGGTGGCGCTGTGGTCTAAACCACTGAGCCTCTTGGGCTTGCCAATCAGAAGGTCGGTGGTTCAAATCCCCACAACAGAGTGAGCTCCCATTTCTCTGTCCCAGCTCCTGCCAACCTAGCAGTTTGAAATCACACCAGTGCGAGTAGATAAATAGGTACTGCTGCGGCGGGAAGGTAAACAGCATTTCCGTGCACTGTGGTTTCCGTCACAGTGTCCCATTGCACCAGAAACGGTTTAGTCATGCTGGCTACATGGCCCAGAAAGCTGTCTGTGGACAAACACCAGCTCCCTTGGCCTGAAAGTGAAATGAGCGCCACAACCCCATAGTCGCCTTTGACTGGACTTAACCATCCAGGGGTCCTTAACTTTACCCTTACCTGTACTGTTGGACAGGGAGCATGCGGTATATAACCCCAAGAGTTGTCTGAACTAACATTTCCATATGGTTATGATTTCATCTTCCTTACCAGATATGAAGAGAGAAAAGCATTTCCTTCCTTTCTTTCTTTCTTTCTTTCTTTCTTTCTTTCTTTCTTTCTTTCTTTCTTTCTTTCTTTCGAAGAGAGCTATGGTGCTTCTATAGAGCATCTTCATTGTCCTCCCACTTGGCTACTATTATGCCAGCTATGGCCATATTGGGATAGAGATCACTTGGCCACTGTAGTCCATGCATTGGTGACCTTGAGCCTGAATGACTGCAATGCGCTCTATGCCCTTGGGCCTGGCCCAGAAGCTGCAGCTGGTGCACAACGCAGTGCCTAGACTGCTGATGGGGGCAGGTGGCCGACAGCAGGAAACACCAGGTTCAATTTCCTTATGTTGATATGTAAAGCCCTGATTGTCTTGGGCACTGGGAGACCTTAATAACCGCTTGAGTCCTTATATCCGAGCTCCATCACTCTGAGGATTATCGTTAGTTGCTCCAAGTGTTACAGAGACTCAACCAACCTCAACTAGAAGGTGGTCTCATGATGTGGAACACTCATCATGCAGAGATTCAAGAGGCATCCTCCGTTGTCACTTTTAGATGTCTCTTGAAGATGTTTCTGTGCTGATGGGCCTTTGTAAATGGCTTGATTTTTGATTAGCCAGTCGCCTTGGCAATTATGTGTATTTACTTGTTTTCAAAATGATGTCTTATGTTTTAGCGGCATACCCCACCTTGATATTTCATGATGAGGTGGTAGAAATATTCCAATAGATAGACAGACAGATACAGTAGATAACAGTGCAAAGGCACTCTGGACATGCTCGTTAGCATGTTGCCCTTTTAAAAGGCAGACCACCTTATCTCTCTCTCTCTCTCTCTCTCTCTCTCTCTCTCTCTCTCTCTCTCTCTTTTTACTTGTTTAAGTGAAGAATCTAAGAAGCACAGAGGAGTGAGGCCAAAAATCATGATTACACAGCTCTCTGATAAGTCATTTCCTAGGGCTGCCATACATCCTAGGGCAGCCATACATTTCAAAGGCAGAATTGATGTCTGGGTGTGTGGGTGTGGGAATTTCCAAAAGGCAGCAGTTTGTTCTGGATCTTAGGCAAGTCAATTGTAAAAATGCTGTGTTTTTTCCCCGCTCAACAACTTGGGGGTTTGTCTTAGAAAAGATCAACTTTGGGGTTTTTCTTTTGGAAAGCTCAATAATTTTGGGTCCTTCCTTAAATAGTTCAACAACTTTCGAGGTGTCCTGGTTTTTATTTTTTGAAATATGGTAATCCTACATCCCCCCCCACCGTCAGTTGCTTATGATAGTGCACTGAGTTGGCCAGCTGCCCCATTCACTCCAAGAAATCACCCATGTGAGCGGCACAATGAGGAAGGCATACTGACAGCAGCAAGCATTCCTGTTTGTTTGTTTGTTTGTTTGAGAGCATTAAATGCCATCAGTTTGGGGGTGTCCTGGCAGCAGGTGGGGTAAGTAGATCACATGGTCCAACCAGAGATGGGATAGAGGATGTGATGCTTTTGTGTTTATATGTGGGAGGGGGAATCAGCCAGAACTCCTGCTGTCTCCTCCTGGAGTGTTGCTATGGATTTTCTCCTCTGATACAATGGACTTAATGAATCCCTAATTAAATGTCTGCCGCAACCACCACTAGTATTTACCATTTGTTTAGCAAATAAATGGCACGGGAGCAACAGAGTCCCCTACCCAGAGGGCACTGCTGTATGGCAGGGGCAGCCAGTGCCAGATGCAACCCTGGTTTGTCTGCCATGCTATAGTCTTCCCCCAACCAGGTGGTGTCCTGATGTTATTGGACTACAACGCCCATCAACCCTGACCACTGGGCATGCAGGCAGGCCCTGGCAGGAGCTGGGGTCCTTCACCACAACCCTTGCACTGTCTGCATAATTTGACAGCCACTGTTGCCTGTTGGACGTCTACAGCAAATGGCTAGCAAGCCATACCAATGAGGTTGCCAGCCGCCGCTTTCGCTTTCACGCTCCCGTGCCTCTAACAGGAACCTGGCAGAAATCAATTTAGCAGGAGATGCTTTTTCCCATCACTTTATCTCCCCAAGGGACCACACATTCTGCACTTAGAAAGCTCCAGGTTCAATCCTTGGCATTGCCAGTTAGAAGAATCAGGTGACATGTGAAAGACCCCTGTTTGAGACCCTGGAGAATATCCGTGGATATTTTGAGACTTGCAAGTGGGGAGAGAAGTTCGATTGCACTTAGGTATTGCTTGAAGCTTCCCATACGAAGCATTTGGTCATTGTGGTTGCCTACATGCCATACATGGAAAGCACATGACTTACCCCAAAGAATCCTGGGAACTGTAATTTGTTAAGGGTGCTGAAAGTCGTTAGGAGACCCCTATTCGCCTGCCAAATCTACAGTTCTCAGGGTAGTTTGACAGGCAATCCCTCTTCATGGGGGAACTCTGGGAATTCAAGCTCTGTGAGAGGAATCTTTTTTTAAAAAGCATTCAAAAACAGCCAAAATATTATAAAAACAGAGACAAAAGCATTCAAAAGGCAGTGACCATTAAAAACATTATTTCATCCAGTGAATTTGGGGTTGCAAGGAGCAGTATTCTTCAGCCATCAAATTTCTGAGTAAGCAGGGACATTTTTTTTAAAAAAAAAAACCCTCCTGAATGTTAATGATGAAGACAGTCATGCATTCTGCAAATGGGGAGCCACCACTGAAAAGACCCTGTGGCAGGCTCAGTGCCAGCTGTCCGAAGGTTAAGAGTCACATCCGTTGCTCCACCCACTTTTGCCTCTAGCCACACCCGCTTTCATCTCTGCCCTACATACTACTGGCACGTGTGCCCGAAAAGGTTACGCATGCAGAGAAAGCAGGCTGGAAAAAGTTACTGTCAAACACCCCCTCCTCAGCCTCCCACTTGCAACAAGAGTACAATACAGACCTACCTCGCAGAGTTGTTGCAAGCCAGGTTGCAAGAAGGGCTGTGGCTCCGTGGCAGAGCACTTGCTTCACACACAGAAGGTCCCAGGTACAATTTCTGGCATTTCCAGGCAGGACTAGGAGAGACCTTTGCCTGAATCCCTGGAGAGCTGCTGCCAGTCAGTGTAGTCATTAATGGGTTACAGGAAACAATGGTTGGTCTGTCTGTCTGTCTGTCTAGGATTCCTTAGTTGTGATTCCTGTTCTACAGTTCTATGATTCTGTGACTGAGTATAAGGCAGTGTCCTGTATTCCTAAGGAAATAGTGAGTTGCTTTGACCCTCAAAAGCACTGTGCAGTGATGCCAAGTCTTAACAATAACATTCCCCTCTTTTCTGCCAGCAGAGCCAGTGAGAGAGGCCCCTTCAGGCTCATCTTCCCAGTAGCATGGAGGGTGCAAGACCTTCAGGGCACACTGAGCCCAGCTTCAAGGTCATTCTTGGAGGGCATCACTCCTGCCAAGGGACCAGGAAGGGCCAAGCCACCAGAGCTGGAGGTGGCTTTGCTGCTGATCAAGTCTCGCCGCTGCCTATTTCTGCGTTAATATCTCTTGATCTCGTGTTCCATTGTGTTTTCAGCTCGTCAGCCACTTTGAAGGCCCTTGGGTGGCGAGGCAGCCTCAAAAACATTAATATAAACAAATAATATATAAACAGCAGAGGCGACAAATTTGGCAAGACAGCGGCTGAGTTATTTCCTAAGAAGTCAACAGTTAAATTGGAATTAGGATGTGCGGGCAGGCGGTCAGGGGTGGGCAGGGGCTGGGGGAAGGAATGGAGATATGCGAATCCCAGATTGCTCCGGCGGGTAAATGATACAATTTAGCCAAAAGGCATTTATTATAGCGAGGAATAGGCGCAATTTTTGGTGCCAAGCAAGGAATCTCAGTGGGGGCAGAGGGGACAGGGGAGTGAAAGAAAAGTGCAGTCCAATCTTGCATGATTCCAAAGAACCCTGCGTTAAAAATAAACCCATCCATCCAGCGGATTCTGCCATCTGCACGCGTGGTGTGCACACAGAGATCTGGAACACGGTTGTGCCAGTTACCCTGCTTTGAGCAGAAGATTCCTCACTGTAGGGCTAGTCTCCTTCGCTACCACCCCCCTGGCTGTGTGCCAGAGATCATCATTAGTAGACAGCATTCATTCATGGTGCTGGCCGCTTGGATCTGTTCATGCACGTATCTGCCAAGCCAATTGCCAAGGGCAGTGTTCTTGTGGAGCTGCAGGAAAAACAGAATGTAGCACTAGGCACAGAACTCAGCCGCCTGCGAATCCCAGATTTCTCCTTCTCTCTCTTCAGAAGAGGCAAGCTTCTAGCCCTCATTGGCACAGGATAACCTCCTCCTCCTCTCTTCTCTTTGTCGATTATTCGTAGCTGAGTAAGATTATCTTCCATGAACACGAACAGTGTGTGCATAAGTTTGGTTTTTTTTTTTAAAAAAATATATTTAATTTTATAACAATTAATGATACAAATCTCATTCATCGTGTTATTTACAATTGTTCTCCCGTCCCTCCTCTGGACTTCCCTCAACTCCCCCTCTGCTCAGTTATTTAGTTTTATTTATCGTATCCTGCTTTTTCTACACAAAAATAAAATCCCTTATTATTTCTCTAAAATATCTGTTACTCAAATGAAGTTGTGAAAGTTTATTCAAATCCTGCCAGTGAATCCAGTCCGTTCTGTTGTTTCTGCAAATAAACTGTAAATGGTTCCCAGACTCCTTTGATGTCCTTTTTGTCCTCTCACAGTTTGTCTGTTAGCTTAGCCAATTCTGCATAGTTCACCAGCTTTTTTTGCCATTGTTCCTTTGATGGTATTTCTTCCGCCTTCCAATATTGTGCAATCAAGATTCTTGCCGCTGTTGTAGCGTACATAAATAATTTCCATTTTTCTTTTGGTAGCTCTTGATTTGAGATACCTAACAAAAAGGCTTCAGGGTTTTTGTTGACAAAATTCATTTTAAACATTTTAAACATTTTTTTTTTTCAATTCATTGAATATCATTTCCCAATATTTTTAAATGCATTTGCATTCCCACCACATATGATAGAATGCTCCACATATGATTAAAATGCACCCATAAGTGACTTGGAGGCTAACTCTGGATCCACACGTCCTTCCACAGTGGGGACATTGGTTTCCAGGTGGGAGCTGATCACGGTGAGGATTTGCCAAACTTCATGATGTGCTGGTGGTGTCTGCTGAAAGACACTTAAGTGCCCTTAAGAACATAAAAGCCAGTGTGGTGTAGTGGTTAAGAGCGATAGTCTTGTAATCTGGTGAACCACGTTCGCTTCCCTGCTCCTCCACATGCAGCTGCTGGGTGACCTTGGGCCAGTCACACTTCTCTGAGACTCTCAGCCCCACTCACCTCACAGAGTGTTTGTTGTGGGGGAGGAAGGGAAAGGAGAATGTTAGCTGCTCTGAGACTCCTTAAAGGTAAAGGGACCCCTGACCATCAGGTCCAGTCGTGGCCAACTCTGGGGTTGCGCGCTCATCTCGCTTTATTGGCCAAGGGAGCCAGCGTACAGCTTCTGGGTCATGTGGCCCGCATGACTAAGCCACTTCTGGCAAACCAGAGCAGAGCACGGAAACGCTGTTTACCTTCCCGCCGGCGTGGTACCTATTTATCTACTTGCACTTTGACATGCTTTCGAACTGCTAGGTTGGCAGGAGCAGGGACCGAGCAACGGGAGCTCACCCTGTCGCGGGGATTCGAACCACCGACCTTCTGATTGGCAAGTCCTAGGCTCTGTGGTTTAACCCACATTGCCACCCTCGTCCCTATTTGAGACTCCTTAGGGTAGTGATAAAGTGGGATATCAAACCCAAACTCCTCCTCCTCTTCTTCTTTTTCTTCTTCTTCTTCTTCTTCTTCTTCTTCTTCTTCTTCTTCTTCTTCGAGCCTGCAGGGCCAGGCCATTGGGTCATCCCCTCCTGTATCCTGTTCTCACACTGGCCACCCAGATGCATGTGGGCAACCCTCAAGTGGGACCCGGGCACAAGCGCCCTCTCCCCTCCTGTGGTTTCCAGCAACTGATGATTCAGAAGCATTACTGCTTCCAGCCATGGAGGCAGAGCACAACCATTCTGGCCATTCTAGCTGGTACATCTTCTTCACAGCTTGTTAGCAGGCATAACTGTTATGTGAAACAGGAGAGACACTATACAACTTTGGAGAGCAGATAATCATACCTAAGTTGTAGACTTTAGCTTTCCGCAATGCAAGATTCGGATTGTCAAGGTGCAGATTTATTTTTCTTTTTAAAGTGAAGAATACACATCATCTTTGCCTTATTGCCCAGCAGTTTACAATGTGTGTACACAGGGTAGGGGAGGCCCTCAGTTCTTCCTGCATCAAGACCAGGCTGAATGGTTGGCACCAGAGATGGGTGTTTCTGAGGCCCAGCAACCCAGCAATTAGTTGATAGATTTAGATCTGAAGCCAGGAGCTTTGGTAGAAGAGGGCAATGGGCTTGTTGACCAGGCAAGGGCAAATAGTGAGATTTCTAGGCTTACTCCCATCCTGGCCAATCAGGACTCCCCCCCCCCCCGCAATTTATGCTGTGGAAAGGCCCTTAATTAGTGATGAGAAGCCTTTTCTAAACCTGGGCTGCTAGTTTGCTGGCAGCTGAGTTCTTGCAAGGGCTGCTTAGCTCGGGATTTGCCACCAAAATAGAGTAAGGAAAAGAGCAATAGCCCAAGAGTTATAGCCTGGGTAGAGAGCCCGGCGCCACTAGACCTTTCCTTTCTGAAGGTGAGAACAGCGAGCCAGCGGCGTATCCCAGAAGATGCTTTCTCTCCTCGCTGTCTCGTCGGTCCTGCCGTCTCTTTCAGACCCACTCGGATGCTTCATGCCAGACCAATGGGCCCACCTAACCTGGTCCCCCTGCCTTTGCCCCAATAGATCAGCCCAATGGCCCCCATCTAGCCTCGAAGCGTGAAATTCGATTACCACGTCCCTATCATTAGCCTCATTGCTATAGCAACAGATGTTATTAGCAGTCATAAAATTCCCCAACCCCTTTATTAAATCTAACTGCGGAATTTGACTCCTTGACCCGCTGCGTCGGCTGCAGCTGTTTGGTGATTAGCGTATGGGGGATTGGAAGCTTCATCTCTGGGGCCTTTTTCCAGCAGGCGGAAAGGATGCCAAGTGGGGGCAGGATTCCTAGATGCCTAGCAGCTCCAGAAGCGAGCTGGAGTTTAACAGAGGTGGGGTAGGGTAGTAGTGGTCACTCGGAGTTAGTGCCTGTCTCTTTAAAGACCCCACAGCAATAAAGACGGAGCACACACAACAATGTACAAAGAGCCTGCTGGATGAGGCCAATCTCCCATTTAACCCAGCATCCCTTTAACACACTGGACAACCAGATGCCTGTGGGCAGTGCTTTTTTTTCAGCCACAGCATGCTGGAGCACAGTTCTAGCATCTCTCAGGTGGGCAGCATTGTGGGCCGGCACCCCCTCCTGCCTGCTATTAATTAATTAATTAATTAATTAATTGCGTTTATACACCACCCTATACCCGGAGGTCTCAGGGCAGTTCACAGAAAAGATGACAACATATATACAGTGGTACCTCGGATTACATACGCTTCAGGTTACATACACTTCAGGTTACAGACTCCGCTAACCCAGAAATAGTACCTCGGGTTAAGAACTTTGCTTCAGGATGAGAACAGAAATCGTGCTCCGGCGGCGCGGTGGCAGCAGGAGGCCCCATTAGCTAAAGTGGTACCTCAGGTTAAGAACAGTTTCAGGTTAAGAACAGACCTCCGGAACGAATTAAGTTCTTAACCCGAGGTACCACTGTTATCAGAATAAAAACAACTCAATAACACACACACACACCCCTCAGAAAAGAGCCACATTTTAAAAAGGGTATAGGATGTCAAATAGATCAACCAAAGACCGGGTTAAAAAGGAATGTGGAGCGCAGTTCTGGCATCTCTCAGGTGGGCCACCTTGTGGGCCGGCACCCGCTCCTGCCTGCATTATTATTATTATTATTATTATTATTATTATTAATTGAGTTTATACACCACCCTATACTCAGAGGTCTCAGGGCAGTTCACAGAAAAGATCACAACATATATAATCAGAATAAAAACAACTCAATAACACACACACCCCTCAGAAAAGAGCCACATTTTAAAAGGGTATAGGATGTCAAATAGATCAGCCAAAGACCTGGTTAAAAAGGAATGTTTTTGCCTGGCGCCTAAAGGTGTATAATGAAGGCGCCAGGCGAACTTCCCTGGGGAGAGCATTCTGCAGATGGGGAGCCACAGCAGAGAAGGCCCGTTCTCGTGTTGCCACCCTGCGAACCTCTCTAGGAGGAGTCACACAAAGAAGGGCCTCAGAAGATGATCTCAGGGTCCAGGTAGGTTCATATGGAAAGAGGCAGTCCTTGAGGTATTGTGGTCCTGAGCTGCTTCTTGCCTTTATGCACTCCGAGAAGCCCCAAACAAACGTTTTAAGTCAAAATGGGAGCTGGTCATTGTGTGTGAGTTTACACTTTTTAAAAGACCCATGAGTCCACCGAGCTCCTAGCCACAATTGATCAGGGCAAGGCCAATTCGTATTTCCTTTTCTTCATCTCCCAAGCAGCAGCGGCAGGCTTTAAGCTTTCTAGACAGGCTTCTACTGTTGAAAGCACACTTATTTGCGTATGGGGCTTCCAAGATGCCCTAGCCACCCTCCTGAATCTAAGAGAACGAAGGAGACGGGGGCACATTTATTTGACCTGCACCAAACCAGCTAGGGAGACAGCTTGCCATGGTTTTTAGCACCTCCACAGGCGGTGAATGCACCTGCTGTCAAACTGGCATCTGTTCAGGGCTGCCCCGAGACGCCCGGTAACTTACTGTAACAATTTCATGTTGAGTTCTGGCACCTATATTTCTTGGGGGGAAAGCACAGCCTGTTGGGAACCCTCAAGCAGGACCAGAGCACAAGAGCTCTACCCCCTCCAGTGTTTTCCTGCAACTGACATTCAGAAGCATCACTCCAGCCATGGAGGTAGGACACATGCATTGTAGGTGGTAGTCTTTGGCAGCCTCCATGAATTTATCCAGCCCTCTCTATCTCTCTCTCTTTTTTTTACAGTACAGTGGTACCTCAGGTTAAGTACTTAATTCATTCTGGAGGTCCGTTCTTAACCTGAAACTGTTCTTAACCTGAAGCACCCCTTTAGCTAATGGGGCCTCCTGCTGCTGCCATGCCGCCAGCTCACGATTTCTGTTCTCATCCTGAAGCAAAATTCTTAACCCGAGGTACTATTTCTGGGTTAGCGGAGTCTGTAACCTGAAGCGTACGTAACCTGAAGCGTATGTAACCCAAGGTACCACTGTATTCTTTTTGAATTTTATAATGAGACAAACACATAAAAACTAAGGGCTTATCCACACTTACCCGAATTGTCGTTTGCTCCTACTGAGTGCTAAAGAGTGGATTTTTGCAGGGAAAGGTCAAGGGCAGGGGAGCCAACTCAGGTCCCAGGTTATAGGACCAGTGTGTGTGACATCACATGTAGTGTGACGTCATGACATCACGTGTCTCCCCCCAGCCTCTAAACCTGACTTACAGTGTATGGTTACCAGATTTTTTTCAATGAATACGTGGACACTTCTTCTTCTTCTTCTTCTTCTTCTTCTTCTTCTTCTTCTTCTTCGATGATTAGCAACAGGGAGTCAATAGTGGGGAATGTGAGGCAAAAGACCCTGGGCCCAAGCACACATGCATATTGTATAAAAGTGCAAAGACCTTCTTTCACACCCTGTGAAACATAAATGAGCAGATTTTTTAAAAAACTGGGCAACTGCGTGCCACCCGCCCGTGACTCCCGAGCCTCCCCCAATCTCCTGCCCACTTCCCCCTTTGTTTTGACTGAAGGGCTTTGCCCCTTGCCTGACAGAGAAACCACACCCCTTGCGCCCCTCCTGGGCAACGACCACCCACCCGCAACTCCTGAGCCTTCCCCGATCTGTCAAAACAAAGGGGGAAGGGGGCAGGAGATCTGTACCGCCGGATGTCCCCGGTTCCCCTTTGGCAGTGGCGGTGGCAGCAAGCAGCAAGCAGCTCCTGAACCCAGCCAGAGCCAACTGCGCTACCAGGCTGGCTCCGGGCTGCTGAGGCTGCCGCTGCCATGTTTCCCAGGGACAGATTTGCAAATCCGGGGACTGTCCCTGGGAACTGGAGACATCTGGTAACCCTATTCCAGTGGCCATGCGAGGCCTCAGAGATGCTGTCCAAGGTCTCGAGAGACCTTGGAGGTTGTGTTGGGGGCCCTGTGGTGTGGGTGCCAAGCACCCACCACATTTTTTGTGGGTGCTCAGGCACCCAAAACCCCCTAAAAATGCACACAGACATGGAACTTTTAAGTGCAGCCCTCTGCCTGCAAAGAGTGGGGCAAATATTAAGTGTGTCTAAGCCCTAAAGGAAAGGAAAGCAAGTCTGGCATGGGATGTTACATGCACAAGTGGAAATGATAAAGCTGGTTATATTTGCAATAAAGGGTAAGTCTTTTGAAACCGCCCACATTGGTGGCCAAAACTGCCTCCTGGGGAAGGCGGTTCCATAGTTTATGTGTCATGCCCTAAATAGTCAAATATGTCATCGCCCTCTCCTGCTATCAGGGCTGGACAAAACAGGATTCCTGAGTAGTCATGCTCAGGACTTATTGATTATTTAACTCTTCCCTTTTTTATCCCATCTTTCAAAGCTTAGGGCAGCATACATGGCTCCCCCCCAAAAAACAGGGTTTATCCACACAACAACCCTTTGAGGTAGGCTAGGAAGATAGCTAGCGATTGCAGCTTCACAGCTGAGTGTGGAATTGAACTGAGTCTCTCAGGTCCTACTCCAGCACTAGGCTCTCTAGCCTAACCACTACACCACACTGTTCCCCCCATTTAATTAGTTTACCAATGGCCGATCTGTCCCTAGGGTTGCCACTTTTTTATACTAACCTTGCTCCTATGCCTTTAACAGCACCCAAAGAAACATATATAATCATAGAATTGTAGAGTTGGAGAGGACCCCAAAGGTCATCCAGTCCAACCCCTTGCAAAGAAGGAATCGTTTGCCCTTGGGGCTCAAACACACGAACCCAAGATTAAGAATCTCATGCTGTACTACTGAGCATGAGAGATTTTTTTTCACCACCTCTCCAAGCCAGGAGTGGGGGAAGCATTATTACCTCTTTATCTTACCCCAGGCAGGTTGTTCTACAAGATTAAAAAACAAGGCCAATAATAATAATACTTATCAATAATGAGATTAATGAATAACGGGCAAACACTTCTGGTTCTGGTCCAACCCCCTGCAGGGCAGGAATATGCAGCTGTCCCATACGGGGATCAAACCTGCGACCTTGGCCTCATCAGCACCATTCTTGAACCAACTGAGCTACATTATCTGTTTTGGGTGGGGGCAATCATGTGACACTGACAAACGGTGCAATGGGAACTGTCTCAGTGCTAAAACTTGTGGACATCCCATGAAGCTGAACATTGGAAAACTCAGGACAGCTAAATGATTTCTTGATTACATTCTTATTAGAGATGGGATCAACCCACTGCTTCCATTTAGAAAAAAAAGGTTTGAAAGACTAGGAATTCCCATGTTGGTTTCTCAAACATTTTGCATCTATATTTTTGTTTTGTTTTTTTACACATTTATTTATTTGGTTTTTGAAATTAAAATTTTACAGAGATATATCAAACATAAAAAAAAAAAAAGATTCCTCGGAATCTCCTGGACTTCCATCCTCCCCTTTGTGGATCCTATTATGAATCATTTCCTCCCGCATCTTTTATGATAATCCAAATCCTTTGCCTCTTCCATTATGTCCAGAATTCAATCTTAAACTACAAGTGGTATTCCAATCCTACTAATTACAGTGGTCTTTAAGATAAGGTTTAAATTCTCCCCATTCCTTATTAAAATTTTGGTCTTCCTGATTTCTGACTCTTCTGGTCATTTTAGCCATTTCAGCATAGTCCCTTAACTTCATCTGCCATTCTTCTCTGCTAGGGACTTTATCTTCTTTCCTTCTCTGGGCCAGTAACATTTGCAGGTCAGCTAAATGAAAGTCCTCCTTCGTGCAGCACAAAGTCAAATTATGGAACTCGCTTCCCCAGGAGGCAGAGATGGCCACCAGTTTGGATGGCTTTAACAGATGATTAGACGAATTCATGGAGAAGAGGGCAATCAGTGGTGACGATGGCTTGGCTCTATCTCCATAGTTGGTGGCAGCAAAGCTTCCCGATACCAATTGCTGGAAACCACGGGAGGGGAGAGGGCTCTGGTGTAGAGTTACCAGACGTCCCCAGATTTACAAATCTGTTCCCGGACAAATTCTGTTTCCGGAATGTCCCCAGATTTGCAAATTTGTCCCCGGTAAACATATCAGTGGCAGCTTCAGCAGCCCGGAGCCAGCCTGGTAGTGCAGTTGGCTCTGGCTGGCTTCAGGAACTGCTCGCTGCCCGCTGCTGTGGCGCCCGCCATTTTCCCTGCACCACGGCAGCGAGCAGCTCCTGAAGCCAGCCAGAACCAACTGCACTACCAGGCTGGCCCCTCCTGGGCAATGGCTGCCTGCCTGTGACTCCTGAGCCTCCCCTAATCTATCAAAATAAAGGGGGAAGGGGGCAGGAGATCGGGGAAGGCTCAGGAGTCACAGGCGGGCAGTGCTCCATTGCCCAGTTTTTAAAAAAAACTCTGTGCATTTATGTTTCACAGGGTGCGAAAGAAGAGCTTTGCACCTTTATAGAATATGCATGTGTGCTTGGGGCCAGGGTCTTTTGCCTCACCCTCCCCACTACTGACTCCCTGTTGCTACTCAGCTTCAAAAACAACAACAAAACAAAAAAAATGTGTCCCCGGATTCATTGAAAGAAATCTGGTAATCATACTCTGGTGGCTTACGTTCTGCTTCCTGGTTTCCCACAGGTACCTTGAAGAACAGGATACTAGGCCAAAGGAGCCATTGGCTTGATCCAGCAGGTTATTCTCATGTTCCTTTTAAAGGAATGCTTGAAGGGAAGGTGAGGGAGGGAGGGAGGAGGAGAAAGCTCAGAGTTGGCTAAAAGAGGAGCTCAAATAGGGCCTTGGGACAGGAGAGCTTTTGGTAGAAAGGGAAGCGGGTAGCTGAACATATGTAAGTACATCCAGCCAGCTCTTGACAGTTGATAGCTGAATGTGTGAGCCGGCTTGAGTGAAAGCAATGCCTTTGAGGTGACACCGAGTAGGACGAAAATTCTAGCTGTGATGCTTGATCTGTGATGTCTTTTACACACGCACCGAGTCGTCCCTTGATACTGCGTCCTCACTCGATTCTGAAGCCGTTGAGCGATGCTCCTAGGATTGGCAACTTTGCAAGAAGCTGCTGTAGTTTTTTAAAGGTGATGGGAAATGTAGCTCCTTGACAGGGGGGGCAACACTACAATTCCCATGAATCTTTGGAGGAAAACGTCGTGTCTTAGGTGTGCATCGAATGCATTCCATATGCATTGATGTAGTTTTGCCTTCACATTCCCCTTCTTAAATTCAGTTCTTCATATTTCTGAATCAAATTTTTAAAAGTCTCTCTGAAAATTCATCAGCATTTTCATGTGCCTTTCTCTAAATTGGTGCCTGAGTTTTCATTTTCCTCTTCCCTTTCCCCTTGTGTGCTGGATTTATTTTAAGATTGCAAGTCTTTGGACAAAGATGGTCTTTATATTGACTGTATGTAAGCCGCTCCGGGAGCCTTTTTGGCAGAAGAGCCGGGTACAAGCGCTCTAAATAATTAAACTTGATGAGAGTTATGACTGGGTAAGCATGCCTAGGTTTGCATTGCCTGCCTTTTAAGAATAATGTCATGGACAGATCTAATATGTCGACGAGAAATGTGGAGGATTCTGAGACGGAAGGCTCTCATAGGCGAAATGTTCCCCTTCCAAGACTAAACTTCCTGATCCCTGGGCTCAGATTAACTTCTGAGTTCAGGTGAAGCCTGGTTGCCAACTGATTTTCTGCCAGGGCTCCTGTGCCACTACTGTATCGCAGGCAGAAATCCACCCATTCATTTTACACCCCTGCCTCTTTCTTCCAAAGAACTTAAGTAGCATGTACTGATTCTCTTCCGACATTATCTTCACAACAACCCTGTGAGGTGGGTTGGGGAGAAAGGCTATTACCAGCACAAAGCCACCCAGTGGGTCTGATGGCTGAGGGGAGGATTCAAACTGAGGTCTCCCCTGTCTGACCCCATTCCCGGGACTTCAGCAAGTGAAGCATTCCTCCTCTCCCATAGCTGCTAAGATTGATTTATATTTCTTTGTTAAATTTCTATTCCACTGAAATATACTCGGAGCCATGTGTGGATTTCATGCTCTTTATTCAGCTCATAGTAGTGAGGAATGTAAGTTTTCCTGAACTGTCTGCTTTATATACAGTGGTGCCTGGCAAGACGAAATTAATTCGTTCTGCGAGTTTTTTCGTCTTGCGAATTTTTCGTCTTGCAAAGCACGGTTTCCCATAGGAATGCATTGAAAAGGAAACAAACTTGCAAGACGTTTTCGTTTTTCGTCTTGCGAAGCAAGCCCATAGGGAAATTTGTCTTGCGAAGCAACTCAAAAAACGAAAAACTCTTTCGTCTTGTGAGTTTTTCGTCTTGCGAGGCATTCGTCTTGCGAGGTACCACTGTACATTATTTACACAATGGGCCCCACGTGATTGGCTATTTCCGGGATTCTCCTGTAGTCCAATCAGGTTGCGGATTCACTTCCACCTGGAGTTGGTTGGGTGGCTCCTGCAGACCAATCAGACTGCCGCATTCTGGATCCTATTGTTCTAGGACCAATCAGACTGCTGCATTGTGAATCCTATTGTTTTAGGACCAATCAGACTGCTGCAATTTGGATCCTATTCAGCTCAGTACATAACATCCACCTTTATCTCCAAGGAGCTCAAGGTGGCAAACAAATGGTTTCCCCCTCCTCATTTAATCCAAACAACAACCCTGTGAGTAGGATATGCTGAGAGGCACTGAGTGGCCCAATGTCACACCCATTCATGTGTCTGAATGGGGATTTGAACCCTGGTCTCCCATGTCCGAGTCCGATGCTCTAACCACTGCACAACACTTCCCTAGTGCGTGGGGGGAGTTGGCAGTGCTGCTAAAAGAGCAAGAAGCGCAAAATGGGCATCGTGAACACTGTAGATAGATGGACTGAGTGAAGCGGAAAGATGAGAGAGAGAGAGAGAGAGAGAGAGAGAGAGAGAGAGAGAGGAGCTCTCCCCGCAACACTCTTTCTTTCCAACTCAGCTCCCTGGGAATCGCTCATATTAATGATCCTCTCCCTATCCCAGAAGCTGAGTGGTTCGTAGCTAATGGTGTAAAGAGGAGCAATTAAACCCCTGGTAATTAGCATCCATCACTAGCTCACCAACATCAGCATTTCTGGAACGGTGATATTGTACTGAGAGTCTCCGGCCCACTAGGGGGCGCCCTCATTACAGGCACTGCTGACCCCGTCCCCAGTGGCCTGCAGCCTTGAACTGGGAGGTCAAGGCTGCCTCTCCTCCTTAAGGAGGAGGGGTGAGGGTTGTATATGGGGGAATAGACTTGACTCTGCCCCAGTTTTGACTGTAAGCCTGCACTTGTGGCTTTTGCGGCAGACAAGTTCAGTAGGGCAAAGCTTTTGCCAGTCTGGAAGGAAGCAGAGGAGGGAAAACTTCACCCGGTAAATTTCTGGGCAGCAGAAATATAAAGATAGGGGGTGAAGGCCCCCCCCCCCGATTTTAAGGTAGCAATCTCAAATAATCTTTGTTTGTGCCTCTGGGCTTGTGTTCCCTCCTCCGCTGGCCTGTTGGCATTGCCTTTCTGACAGCCTAGCTGGTTGCTCAGGGCAGAGATCGCTTGGCACCAAGGGTGGCTAATCTGTGGCCCTCTGGGTGCTGCTAGACTACAAATCCCATCATCCATGAGCATTGGCCATGCTGGCTGGGTGTGAAGACACCTGGAGCCCGATGACACCTGGAGGGCCACAATGTCCACATCCCTGCTTTGGAAGGCAGCAGCGGAGCACTGCATGCTATGGAGATGCCTTGCAATGGAGGAAATATTTCCCCAAGAGTCTGAGTGGCATTCCTTGCTTCCGGGATTGCAACTTGGACTCCTTACTGTGAGTTAAATGTTGCGGCTAAGGATCTCCCACAGTTGGGGTTTCCATTTGGAAGAGGACCATGCCTTTGTGTTTATGCATTTGAATGATGCTACCTGCTCTTCAGTGAAATTATACCCATATTGGAGAAGAAGAGGGTGGTGATTTATTAAATTTGTATCTCAATTTCCCCCAAAAAGAGCCTAAAGGAGCTCTCTCTCTCTCTCTCTCTCTCTCTCTCTCTCTCTCTCTCTCTTTGTGTGTGTGTGTGTGTGTGTGTGAGAGAGAGAGAGAGAGAGATAATAGAATCATATACAGTGGTACCTCAGGTTACAGACACTTCAGGTTACAGACACCTCAGTTACAGACTCCGCTAACCCAGAAATAGTACCTCAGGTTAAGAACTTTGCTTCAGGATGAGAACAGAAATTGGGCGGCGGCGGCATGGTGACAGCAGGAGGCCCCATTAGCTAAAGTGGTACCTCAGGTTAAGAACAGTTTCAGGTTAAGAACAGACCTCCAGAACGAATAAAGTTCTTAACCCGAGGTACCACTGTAATTGTAGAGCTGGAAGGGACCCCTAGGGTCATCTAGTCCAACCCCCTGCAATGCAGGAATTTCAACTAAAGCATCCATGGCAGATGGCCACCCAACCTCTGCTTCAAAGCCTCCAAGGAAGGAGAGTCCACAACCTCCTAAGCATAGGTGCCAATTCCCTGGGGCTCTGGGTGCCCGAGCACCCACAAAATTCCCCATGAAGGGACGGGGCACCCACAAATTTCAGTGCCAGGGCCAGGAACGCTGCATGGTGCCCACAGTCACTGGGCCAAGTTGGCAATCCTGCTCCATTCCACTGTCAAACAGCTCTTACTGTCAGAAAGTTTTTCCTGATGTGTAGTCGGAATCTCCTTTCTTGTAACTTGAAGCCATTGGTTTGAGTCCTACCCTCCAGAGCAGGAGAAAACAAACTTGTTCCCTCTTCCATGGGACAGCCCTTGAGATATTTGAATATGGCTATTGTATCTCCAAGGTCCGTATAGTTAAAGCTATGGTCTTCCCAGTAGTGATGTATGGAAGTGAGAGCTGGACCATAAAGAAGGCTGATCGCCGAAGAATGGATGCTTTTGAATTATAGTGCTGGAGGAGACTCTTGAGAGTCCCATGGACTGCAAGAAGATCAAACCTATCCATTCTGAAGGAAATCAGCCCTGAGCGCTCACTGGAAGGACAGATCCTGAAGCTGAGGCTCCAATACTTAGGCCACCTCATGAGAAGAGAAGACTCCCTGGAAAAGACCCTGATGTTGGGAAAGATGGAGGGCACAAGGAGAAGGGGACGACAGAGGACGAGATGGTTGGACAGTGTTCTCGAAGCTACCAGCTTGAGTTTGACCAAACTGCGGGAGGCAGTGGAAGACAGGAGTGTCTGGCGTGCTCTGGTCCATGGGGTCACAAAGAGTCGGACACGACTAAATGACTAAACAACACATTGTATCTCCTCTTTTGGCTAGAGAGAGAGAAGCATGAATCCCTGAATGCTTATCATCTAAAATATGGGTGGGGAGCCCATGGTCCATGAACAAATCCTGGCCTGCCAGGGGGTCCAAGTTGACCCGCAGAGCTGTTTCCCTCCAAACCACATTCACCTGCCCATCAGCTGATGCCACTGCATGATGCCAGGTGATGGGCAGGGTTCAACCCTGCTAGGGTCTGCTTTGCTAGCGTGTTCCCTGAAGCCCCCAGGATTGCACACCCAACTCAGCAGTTGGTTGAGTGGAGGGTTCAATCCTGCTGGGTGCTGCTTTGGTAGGATGATCCCTGTGGCAGACCCCAATCACCTCCATGGGTCAACTTTGACAGGTGGGCGGGACTGCCAACTATCAGTCATCTGATGTCATCATGACATGTTGTGATTTAAAGGTGGGTGACTAGCAGGGGTAAGGAGAGATAAGGATCTGTGTCCCCGCCTCCCCCCCCCGAAAAAAGGTTCCCCATCCCTTGTCTAAAAGACCTGACATAGAAATCAGGGAGAGGGGGAAATAAGGGGGAGGGCAGAAGAGAAAAAGTTCTAGGGTGGGATACATTCATTCTATGGCTACACACCACTGTTTGCAAACATGTTGACATATCATTAAAATGGCATCTTAAAAGACAATGAAAACAATGACAAATTATTACACCGCAGGAGGGGGGACGGTGTACATACATTCTAGAAAACATGTTTACAGAGTATTATAATAGCACTTAAAACCATAAGGGAAACAGGAACAGGAATTATTACATTGCAGAAGGGGAGGGGGGAACAACCTGACCTAAAGTCAGTGAGGTTAACCCTTTCCCTGCTGCACCATTTTCCTGGTTAAAATCCCCACCCACAAGCTTCTCCACTGGGCAATACATAAGCAATTGGGAGTCTGACTGTTTCTAGCCCAGCCTTGGCAACTGCCAACGCTGCTTCCTGGTCTTTGGCATGTTCTCCCTCTGACAAGTTACACTTGTGGAGACTCCCCTTTTCTACATCTTGCTGCCTTAAAGCCCCTCCCCCCCAAAAAAAACCACCTGTGGCTCTGATCACACTTCTGTTTATTATCCAGTGCTGGATTTTTAATCCTCATTCACAGGATGTTATCCAAAATGCATATGCGTCTTGTACTACATTACTGCTTGACGCCTCTCTTGTTTCTCAAACCGGCTTCACACCGACTGAAGTCCTTAAGCTGCTCCCGATTCACCTCTAACCAAAGTGTGAACATCTTTGCACAGGGCAAAGGCAACCTCACCTTGACAACACCCACTAGTGAGTGCACAAACAGAAACGAATTCTACTGTAAGGAAGCCGTGCTGATGTGAACCGCTGTGGGTGGGGGAGTGTTGTGGAATGCACTGGAAATAACTTCACTGTGCTCTAAGGGGGTGGTGTGAATGCACCCTGTGTTCATTTCCTCTTCAGATTTCTGCCACAATCTTCCTCTAAGACTGCGGGATAGGAATCTTGTGGCTCTCCAGACATTCCTGGACTATAGTTCCCATGAGTCCCAGGCAGCATGGCCAATAAGAACACAAGAAGAGGCTGCTGGATCAGGTCAAGGTCTCATCTAGTCCAGCACCCTGTTCTCACACTAGCCAGCCAGAAGCCTGTGGGGGGCCTTCAAACAAGACCTGAGCACAAAAGATCTCTCTTCTTCTGCAGTTTTCAGCTACTGGTGTTCAGAAGCATTGTGGCTGGTAGTCCTAGTGGCCACTGAAAGCCTTATCATCCATGAATTTGTCCAGTCCTCTTTTAAAGCCATCCCTGCCTCCTGCGAAATCGAGTTCCATAGTTTAACAATATGCCGAATGAAGAGGTGTCTTCTTTTGTCTGCCCCAAAACTTCCAACATTCAGCTGCATTGGATGCCTGTGAGTTCTAGAATTATGAGATGGGAAGGAAAACTTATTTCACTCCACTTTCTCCATGCCATGCAAAAAATTCTACGGGTGGGGAAAAAAAACCCCGCTATAAAAAAGTCAGAAATTAAAACGTTAAATTAAACAAAAGGGGGGGAAAACACTATGAGAAATGGCTTAGAATTTTTTTTGCTCTCTGGTGCCATCTGGTGTTGCATGTTTATAATGCATTCAAAACGCTGTTTCTTGACAAATGTATCTGAGTCCTATGTTTGTATGGGCAGGGCTGAAAGCAGCTGTCATCCAATGACACCTGGGGGGGGGGCAAAGGTAAGCAGCCCTTACTCTAACCCAAAGATTGAAAACCTTTTTGAGTCCACAACTCCACTGACCAACTACATTCTTTCTGTGGCACCCCTGTGGGACTCAGGAGCCCAGTTATGTCACCCCTTGCCTCCAGAGCCAGAACCCTCTCACCATTTTTTGAACACCCTCCCTTGTGGAGTGTTCCCTCAGCCTCCTGTCTTCTCCCCTCTCCTTGGGAGTCCTCTGGGCAGCCACAGCTGCTGCCCCTGGTCTTTGAGCTTCTCCCCCCACCCCAAAAAGAAGTGTCTCCTCATGCTGCCCCACAGGGGCCTGAGAAGCAGAGCTGTCTGTCCCATAGGGCTTAGTGGCACGTTGTGCCAGGGCGCCTGCCTCTAAGGGGTGCCCCAGCGAGTGGGGGAGCTGCGTGGTTTTGCTGGCGGCCTCCCCTTTCCCTGCACACCTGCCAGCTGTGCCCCGCCAACTATATGACTGGTGGGCATGCAGTTTCCCTCCCAAGTCTCCATGGAAGGAGAGCAATCCCCGCAGAGGCTTGGGAAAAGGTCAACAACTCTGGGAAAGGGGGGGGGTGCAGGAGGGATCTTTGCCCCATGGCACCAGATATGCTTAAGATGACCCTGCTGGGAAGCACCCCCTGGCCTGCCCCAGAGGCACTATTCACCTGGGGAGCTTGTACAGTGGTACCTTGGGTTACAGACGCTTCAGGTTACAGACTCCGCTAACCCAGAAATAGTACCTCAGGTTAAGAACTTTGCTTCAGGATGAGAACAGAAATCATGCAGCTGTGGCACAGCGGCAGTAGGAGCCCCCCTTAGCTAAAGTGGTGCCTCAGGTTAAGAACAGTTTCAGGTTAAGAACGGACCTCCAGAACGAATTAAGTTCTTAACCCGAGGTACCACTGTAGCCAGGGTTGCTGCAACAAACAGCTGTGCAAGCCTTAAGCAGGCAGAGGTGTGAGAGGGCATCAGAGGAGGGACGGAAGGAAAGAAAGAGTGACAGGGGCCAATATTGCCCAGGTAACCCCATCCAGTGCTCTAACCACTACATCTCACTGCCTTTCTAGCACAGAGTCTAGGTAAGGTGCAAAAAGCTGAGAAAAACATCTTGGATCTCTGGGGTTGGCTAACTTAGCTGAAGGTGATCCAGGACTGCAGGGACTCAGGAAGGGGAAGCCTGCAGGGCCAAGAGGTCGTCGCGCTTGGAAAGGGAAAAAAAGTGCTGAGGACAGCTTTGAGGCGAGCCATGGGGCGGAGGAAGTGGTGGAAAGGCTTTGGAGGGGGTTAGACGGGAGACAGTCGTGAGAGAGAGAGAGACCTGAGACATGGGCTGCAAGAGTTAACTCCCTTCCTCCGTTCCATCCCCAGGAGGTACCCACAGAAGATGCTCCTCTATGGGGGAAGCCGGAGGAAGGGGGCTGGGTGAGGGAGGGAAGAGGGGGCTTAACAGCCTAGCCGGGATCTCTCTGGGTTTCCCTGGCTCTGTGTGCGTGGGGGGGGGGCTTGCTCTCTTTCCTCCCCACTCTCCTCATCCCCAGCATTGCTGCAGTAACAAAGAGCCCCTCATAAATCACCCCCCCTTCCTCGGCCCGTCCCACCAGCCTCATCTCCCTCCCTCCCATTGGCGGCCCCCCTCCCTCCTCATTTGCATGCCCGGCCCCTTTCCCAGCCACCCGGACTCCGGATTGGCCCTGCCGGGCGCGTCCCTCATCTCTGCCCAGCTGTCTGTCAGAATTCTCACCCCCTTCAGTAGCTCCCTCTCTCTCCCCTCCTCCTCCCTCCTCTCTTCCCTCCACAATACACCCCCCCTCTCATGAGATGCAGCAAGGCTGGCGGTGGGTTGAATGCGAGAGCCAGCCTGTATCTCCCTCCATCGCTGCCTGTGTCTCGCTCTCCTCCTCCTCTGCCGCCGCCTCCTCCTCCTCCTCCGGCAGCTGCTGCAGCATCGCCCCCCAGCCGGCACCCAGGACCAGCCAGAGACATGCACTGCGCACTCCTGGTCACGCTCCTCTACAGGATGGGGATGCTGTTCCTCTATCAAGGTGCTGCATTCCGGCTGCGCGGGGTGGCGGTGGCGGGGTGTGCGTGGTGGTGCTGGTGGTGGTTTGCGGGGGGCTGGGCTGGGAGAACAGGAGTGCGCGGACGGAATACCCAATGCGTACCTGTGTGCGCGCCACGGGGAGACACGGCTGTGTAGCGTGCCACGGCGGTAGCGCAGTTGCACCGATGCGCTGGGAGCATCTCTGTAGCACAGTTGCGCGGTGCTCTGTCCCTGGGTCTGCAGACCAACCGAGCGCCACAGATGTGCGTGGCTGTGCGCACGATTGGGGTCTTTTTTTGGGGGGGGGGGCTACATTTCGCAGAGGTACCTTGGAGTTGTCCCAAGTATAAGCGTGGGGTTCCCCACCCCCAACCGCGTTGCAAATATCCGTGCGGCCCCTTAGGGATACGTCGTTCTTGGTCGCAAATGCATGCCACGGAAACCCAGATCTCTCTCGGCCCCCCCCCCTCCTCCCAATGAGGTGTCACAACAACTGCATGCGTGCTTTGTGAATGCACAATTTTGGCACCTCCTTTCCAACATCCGGCTCACTCTCTCCGCCGGACCGTTCGGTCTGCGTATCTGAATGCTTACTGTACATTTCCTGCCACGGATAGCTAACGTCGGAGATGCCGGTCGTTAATTAAGTGCGCCGCTTGCCTCTTTGCACGACTTGTTTGCCACGGGGTAGTTGTGGGCAGAGGGGGAGCAAGCCGCCTAAAGATCTGCAAAGGGTTCTGGCGGGTGGAGGGAAGAGAGGGGTTCCTGGGCGCAGGGTGCAGATCTGGAGAGAAACAGGAGGGGATTTGTGTGTTCCTAATATGTTGGAGAGATGACCATACAGCAGAGAGATGGAGAGGGATGGAGACACCCTGGTCAATGAATGAACGGCTTGTATGGATGCTAATCACCAGATGGATATATTTGTGGGGGAATAAACAAAGAGCAAAAAGGGGACTTGTGTAATGCGTGTGTGAGAGAGGGAGGGAGGGAGAGGGAGATGGGATTGGGGAAAGGAAGAGAGGTGATGATAGGTGATGTTGGTGCTGATGATGACCAGAATATTTATAGAGGCATAGATGAACCCAGAGGATAGATGTTGGGATGGACGCTGTAGAAGGTAAGAGATGCACACAGAGAGACCATGCCATGGTGCTCACTTTGGGACAGTAAGACTGCAACACTATGTACAGCACTTACTTGGGAATGGGTCCCATTGAACTCAGGGGGACTCCTTTCCAAGTAAACATGCAGAGGATCTGTCTGCTTGGGTTTTGATGCTTGGCTCTCATGCTTGGCCTGCTGTCTCTCTTTGCCACCCTTCCAAAGCCCATTGCTCCATCACCTGGTGAGAATTTGATGCCACTGATCCTGGCCTTGTGTGTAGACCTAATCTTGTCACTGGGTGGTGGTGGTGGGGGTGGACAGGCATCATTGCCATGGCTTGACCAATGGTCCTGATTTCAGCGCAGATGCCAACATTGGCATTTTGGTGCGGTTGCTGGCACTGACCGTGGGGTGGTTAGGTGAGGAGTTGTAAGTGTGGTTGCTTGGAGCTGTGGCACTGCAGGTCAGGCTAATGCCAGGCTACTGCTTTGGAACATTGTGGATGGCTTTATCATTTAAAATGGGATTGTGAGAACCCTGGTGGGTCTGCCCAAAGGTCAACCTACTCCAATGTTCTGTTTCCAGTCGTGACAGGACAGCCACCTCCCAGATTCCCCCTGCACCCGGCATGCAGAGACGCACAATTCCTGAAAGAGGAGGTCCACATTCTATCCTGGGAGGCTGTCCTGGGTCTCCGCCATCAACAGATCTATCTTTCATGAATTTGCCTAATCCATCTAAAGCTAGCGGACATCATCATCATATCCTGTGGTCGTGAATGCCATAAATTAATTATATGTTACTTCTCTCTCATCTCTCCTGAATGTACTGCCAAACAATTTAACTGAGTAGTCCTGAGCCTTCATACCTTATGAGAAAGAAAGAGGAAGGTGGGGAGGGAAGGAGAAGAACTTCCTCACCCACCCTCTCCCAAGTTGCAGAGGTTGGTGTGACAGGAAACACTAGTAATAACGGTAGTAAAATCAAATCAAATCACAAGGGTGATTTGGGTGATGGTGACATCTGCATCCCCTTGTGGGCAATGAGGTTCTGGTGTGGGTATTGTTCAGTTGATGGAATTGGAAGACATCTGGTCAGCATGAACAACCCAGACCAATCCCATACCACCTTAGAGACCATCAAATCTGTAGCTGCATGACCTTCTGTGGACCACTGCCTATGTATCCAGTAATGAGTTTGTTCATATTCTGGTGCTGAAGGCCTCTTCTGTTATTTTTGCTACAGCAAACTAACCCGGCTACCTTTCTGTGGGCTCTGAATAGTTGGATCAGCCTTTTATGGAAAGGCCTTTTCCATCAGTGCAACACACTCTCTGTCTTTTTCTTTCTTTCTTTCTTTCTTTCTTTCTTTCTTTCTTTCTTTCTTTCTTTCTTTCTTTCACAGTAGTGCCCATGCTCAAGCCATGGGTCGGGTCTGTGGACAGCAGGTGCTCTGACTCTGGCCTATTTTGAGACCAACGTTCTCACTGGCTGCCGGGGTGACATTCATTGCCAGCCAGCCACTGTTGGTTGGTGCCACACAGTGGTGGCATCACCAAAATGAGCAGTTTCATTGGCAGAGCCTGATGAAGCTCAGAGGTTTTGATGTAAATACAAGTGGGTATCTGGGGTTTGCGCCAGCATGGCTGTTGGGATTGGGATCTGTGTGATGGGGGCAGGATGATGGAAGGCAGTTCAACGTGCCCACTCAGCCCAACAGGGCTACTTGCTGTGACTGCAGAGGCCCCTTGAGGTTCCAGGAGCTGTTACCCTCCTCCCCAAACCCATCTACTGTACCTAAAACCCTTTACAATAGGGGTCAGCAAACTTTTTCAGCAGGGGGCCGGTCCACTGTCCCTCAGACCTTGTGGGGGGCCGAACTATATTTTTTGGGGGGAAATATGAACGAATTCCTATGCCCCACAAATAACCCAGAGATACATTTTAAATAAAAGGACACATTCTACTCATGTAAAAACACGTTGATTCCCAGACTTTCTGCAGCCCAGATTTAGAAGGCAATTGGGCCTGATCTGGCCCCTGGGCCTTAGTTTGCCTACCCATACTTTACAATTTAGGGAGAGAGACCATAGCTTAATCGTAGAACAGATGCTTTGAATGGGGTAAACTTCTTCGACATTTCCACTTCAGAGCAGCAGGTAACTGGCAGTGTGAAAGCCCACTTCTACCCAAGATCCTAGAGGGCTGCTGCTGGTCAGAGTGGACAATATTGGACTAGATGGGCAAATAAATAGTTGTGGCATGGGACCTGTTTTCCTATGAGTTCCTATAACTGAAAATATCGGACTGAACTGCGAGCATCTCATGCAAGCAAAAGTGTGGCCCTATCACTGAATTCCTGATCCATGCCAGAATCTAAATCTTTTCTGCCCAGTTTCAACATCATTCTGCAATAATGTTTTTTAAAAAAAAAAAAAAAAAACCTGCAGGAAAAGGCATTTTTGTACACCTTCAAATGTAAAGTACATATTTCACACACTTTCCATTCTAAAAAGATGTATGTCTGCACGTTTCTGCAGTATAGGTTTCATTCTAAAATAAGCACCCCCCCCCCCCGATCTGGAACTAAAATATGCATCTAATGCACACACTTATGTGCATGTGAGGGGTTGTATTTTAGATGAGAACTGTCTCACAAAATGCAGAAGTGTGAAAGCCAAAGAGTAACTCCACCTCAATCTGTGTATCAGACTGGGAAGTGAAAGTGTAAATCAGCCTGATTGGCTTTAAGGTGCAGTGGCTTGCGCCCCCCCCCCCCGCCAACACCCCCATCCCACCCTGCTGCCAATGGTGGGAAATGGTTCAGTTGTCCCTGCGTAGGGAGCATGTCTGCTTCTCCCACTTCGAACATTAATCTGTGGCGTGTAACGTCAGGCTCAGGACACAGAAAGTACAACTCCTTGAAATTCCTGCTTATTTGCATGCATGATTGACATCTACTCCCAGCTGATATGATTGGGATTACTTTGTTCAGAAGTATTGGCAGTGACGTGGAAGGCTGCAGAGGTTTTTCTGTTGCAGGCATTAGTATGGCTGGGAGTGTCAGGATGAGGTTGTCTGAGTTTGTGCTATTTGCACTGGCTGTTACTGACCTTGTGCCTACTGGCTTTACGCTGTGATTTTATAGACTCATAGATCTGTAGAGTTGGAAGGGACCCTGAGGGCCATCTAGTCCAACCCCCTGCAATGCAGGAATTTCAGCTGAAGCATCCATGACAGATGGCCATCCAAGCTCTGCTTAAAAACCTTCATAGAAGGAGAGCCCACCACCTCCACTGTCGAAAAGCTCTTAATGTCAGAAAGTTCTTCCTGATGTTTAATCAGAATCTCCTTTCTTGCAACTGGAAGCCATTGGTTTGGGCCCCAGCCTCCAGAGCAGGAGAAAACAAGCATGTTCCCTCCTCCATGTGACAGCCCTTAAGATACTTGAAGATGGCTATCTTATCTCTTGTCAGTCTCCTTTTCCTGGCCAAACATACCCAACTCCCTCAACCGTTCCTCATGAAGCTTGGTTTCCAGACCCTTGATCATCTTGGTTGCCCTCCTCTGCACACATTCCAGCTTCTCAATATCCTTTGCCATTGCAAAGGATGGATAGGAGCAACAGGAACGCCGGTGAACAAATCTAATTCTTCTTCTTTTTTTGTGGGGTTGGAGGAGCTGTGTCTCTGCTTTGAGTATAGAAGTTCCCTGGCTCAATCCCTGGAACATCTCCAAGCTGTGCTGGGGAAACCCAGGAAAGCTGCTGCCAGTGAGTGTGCACAACACTGGCCTAGATGGACCATTAGTCTGACTTGTCTAAAAGCTAATGAGCAAGACATGAAAGCTACCTGGTACTCAGAGGAAGGCTATCTCTGGACCTGAAGATTCCATTCAGCTGCTGTGGCTAATAGTCTGTTAGTAGCCCAACGCTCCGTGAATCTGTCGAAAAGGTCAGCTTTGCATCTTCTCCAAAAGTTCAGGAAGTAAGAAAAAGCATATCTGTGCATACCCCTGGGCAAGACCAAAGCTCCATCAGGCCTAGCATCCTGTTTCCCACACCAGCCAGTCAAATGCCTTTTGGAACTCTGTGAGGTAAGTTAGGCTGAAAGACTGTGACTCATCCAAGGTCAGCAAGTGAGCATCATGGTGGAGTGGGGATTTGAACTCTGGTCTCCCAGGCCCTAGTCTTACGCTCTAACCAGAACACAATTCTGGCTTGTCCCCAGCACTTGGCATGGAGACATACACTATCACACACTGTACATTCACATTCACATGGCTTCCTGCAAAGATTTCTGGGAACTGTACCTTCTCACAAAGCTACAATTCCCAGCACCTGGAACAAACTATGGTTTCTGGGATTCTTGGGCAAGTCACGTGCTTTAAATGTATGGTGTGTGTGCAGTCGCTGAACATGCTAATAGATCCCAGAATCATAGAGTTGCTCAGTAAAGGGAACTGGGTGGCTTTAAAAGAGGATTGGACAAATTCGTCGAAGAAATAATGCTTCTGAATACCAGTTGTTGGAAGCCACAGGAGGGGAGAACGTTCTTGTGCTCAAGTCCTGATTTTCAGGTTTCCCACAAGCATCTGGTTGGCCACTGTGGGAACAGGATGCTGGACTAGATGGGCCATGGGCCTGATCCAGCAGGTTCTTCTTGTGTTCTTATGAATCCAGAGCTAGACCACCCTAAACAAATGGCTGTCCAGCTTCTGCCTTCCAGTGAGGGAGAAGCTCATCCACTGCCTTAGGTAATTGGTTCCTTTATCAAACAGATTGTACCATCAAAAAGTTTCTGCTAATGTTCAGCTATCTACCCTCCTGCAACTTAAGCCAGTTTGGTCTTTTCTTGCCTGCCTTGGGAGTGCAGTAGCAAACCAGCCTTGTTGGAAGGATGCTACTGTGCTGTTCCCCAGTCTTTTCTTACTCAGGCTAAACATACCTGGTAGATCTACCTTAGGGGACCAAGGAAAGGCAAAAGCAGAGGAACACAGGCTTTAAGCTTTCCAGGCAGGCCTCTACCACTGCACATGCATGCGTTTGCTTGAGGGCCCTTCCAAGCTGCCCTAGCCATCTGCCCGAATCTAAGAGAATGAGGGAGATGGAAGCACGTTTATCTGACTTGCACCAGAACCAGGGATGACCCCTAAAACCAGCTAGTTTGCCATAGTTTTAAGCACCTCCATGGGTGGTGAACACAGTTGCTGGCAAACTGGCATCTGTTCAGGGTGCTTAGAGTGACTTATTGTAACCACTTTGTGGAGAGTTGAGGCACCTATTTTTCCTGGGAAAAAAGCACTGAGTCAGACCATTGATCCATATAGTTCAGTGCTGTCAGCACCAACTGGCAGCAGCTCTCCATGGTTTCTCCATGGGTCTCTTCCAGTGCCGCACAGAGATGCTGAGGATTGAACCTGGGAGCTTCTGCAAGCAAAGCATGTGCTCTGCTACGGAGCCACAGCCCTCCCCCACATCTACAGATCTATCCAGAGTGGCATTTTGTTTGCTGCCTCTCAGCTGCCTGGTCCAAGACCATGCGCTGCCTCGTTGCAAATGCACCCCTGCCCCAAGTCAAGGTGCATGCTATCCAAGGCCAACTGGGTTATTTTGGCACCTGAGGCAGAAAATAAGCATCTCTCCAGTGCTCTGGCAAGAGAAATGCAGTAACTAACAATTTGCTGCCCTTTCTTGATATTCAAGATCAAACCGCCTGAGGCGGGTGCCTCATATTGCCTAATGGCGGAGCCAGCCTTCTGCATGCAAAGGAGAAGCTGGGCCAAAACAAAACCTTTCCAACTCCCATAAAGCTTGAGAAAAGTAATCACCAGTTGATCCCCTCTAAATTTATCCAACTTCCCTATGTTCACAAGGGTCTTTTAGCTCAAATCGCCATTCCGGGGAGACTGCCCCATAATTTTACACCTCTTAATATTAACTGCCTTCTGATTTCCAGTCTAAATCTGTTAATGTCCAATTTGTACCTGTCGGTTTTGATGGCACGGGCTGCCAGCTACTTGCAGAGTTTCCACAGCAGTGGCACTAAACCATACTGTACGTACTGAGTGGTCAGACGCTGAAGATTGCTTTGATCCTGAGTGTTGAGTACATGGCAGTGATGCCACACTATTGGCTTTGCTATAGGTTCGATATGGTTGGCACTCTCAACTTTGTCAGTGGCAGAATAGTCGGTTGTGATTTGTCCAAGTTAGCTTTGGTGGAAGTGGCACCTGGAAAACCTGTGCCTAGATGTGAGGTTGACATGATTTACCTGAGTGCATGTGCTATCATGGCATCCATCAGAAAGAACCCTACTGGGTCCCAAACCAAAGGCCCATCTAGTCCAGCACCTTGATCTCATGGTGGCCAATGGGGAGCCCACAAGCAGGAGCTGGCCAGCAACTGGTCGTTGCCTCCGACAGTGAAGGGAGAATATAGTCAACATGGCTAGTAGCCACTGATAGCCTGATCTTCCTGTCTAAAAGCCATTCAGGGAATGGTCCCTCTCAGTAGGTTGTGGACTCTCCTTCCTTGGAGGTTTTTAAGCCATCTGCCATGCTTTAGTCGAGATTCCTGCACTGCAGCAGGGATGATCCTTAGGGTCCCTTCCAACTCTACAATTCTATGATTCTTTGATGCTAGCTTGGTGGCTATTGCAGCAGTGAGTTCCATAGTTTCGCTCTGCTCTACTTGAAGAAATGCATTCCTTTGTCCATCCTGCATATTCTAACATCCAGCTTCATTGGATGTGCCTGACTGTGTGTGTGTGTGTGCTACAATTTTTAAAATATTTCCCTTTGCGAAATAAAATAAAATATCCTGCAAACTAGCTCAAGGGGGAGTGGGTAAAGATCTTGAGTTACGGAGAGTTTGTTCCTTCCCTCTCCCTTGCAGAAGGATTCAAAACTGGAGCCTCCACCTTTGGGTTGAAGTGGTGCAGTCCACTCGCTGCTCCTTACCTTGGGATTCCACCATCTCATTCTGCTGCATGTGTCAGCCTTAGTCAGCACCAGGCAAAGGTGTTGTTTGCTGATTGGCTAGCCGCAGGCTCTGGTGATGTCCGATTCTTGTGCCAGGAGCTGATCATCAGCGAACAGTTACATCAAGGGTGGTGATCTCAGGTTCAGGGATCAAATGTATCTCTTTCAGGCTTCTTTTCCTGGCACTTGGGACATTCTCCAGGCCAGCCCTGCCTTTTTTTCCAGTATAGTGGTACCTCTGGTTAAGAACTTAACATATTTTTCATTCTATAAGATGTACCAGACCATAAGACGCACCTAGTTTTTGGAGGAGGAAAACAAGAAAAAAATATTCTGAATCCCAGAAGCCAGAACAGCAAGAGGGATCACTGTGCAGCGAAAGCAGCGATCCCTCTTGCTGTTCTGGCTTCTGGGATAGCTGTGCAGCCTGCACTCACTCCATAAGATGCACACACGTTTCCCTTTACTTTTTAGGAGGGAAAAAGTGAGTCTTATAGAGCAAAAAATACGGTAATTCGTTCCAGAGGTCCGTTCTTAACCTGAAACCGTTCTTAACCTGAGGTACCGCTAATGGGGCCTCCCACTGCCGCCGTGCCGCCGCTGCACAATTTCTGTTCTCATCCTGAGGTAAAGTTCTTAACCCAAGGTACTACTTCCCAGTTAGCGGAGTCTATAACCTGAGGTGTTTGTAACCCGAGGTACCACTGTACTTGTGAACCAGGCTGTAATCCTTGGATGAAGGGCAGTATCATCATCATCATCATCATCATCATACTTTGCTTGGCTGAAAGGTATCAAACTGTAATAACACCTATTGCCTGAATGGAGAGAGAAACCTCTGACTTTTGCATGCATGGACTGTCACCTATTGGCCAGCGTTCAGAAAGTTGCCCAATAAGAAATGTGGCCCTGGGTGGAAAAGAGTTTTCTGCTCCTGGCTTATATAATGTTGGCTAAGTTCGCATCTACACTATACCTTTAAAGCAGCACCATGCCACTGTAGAGAGTCATGGCTTCCCACAAAGAATTCTGGGAATTGTAGTGTGTATGAAGGGTGCTAAGGCTTGTTAGGGGAGCCCTCACAGAGCAGTGATTCCCCAGCACCCTTAACAAACTGCAGGTCCCAGACAGGAGTGCCAGCTTGGCCCTGTGGCCATGGGTGCCCGGGGTCATGGGTGCCATGCAGCATGAATGACCCTGGTACCGAAATTTGTGGGTCCCCAGCCGCTTCATGGGGAATTTTTGTGGGTGCTCGGGCACCTAGGGCCTCAGGGAGTTGGCATCTATGGTCCCAGAAGTCTTTGGGGGGAAGTGGTGACTGCTCAAAGTGGTATAAAAGTGCTTTAAATGTCTGGTGTGGGTGTCAGCCTTCCTACCAGTTATTTGCAGTGGCTATAGGTACTTCCTGGGACGCGGGTGGCACTGTGGGTTAAACCACACAGCCTAGGGCTTGCCGATCAGAAGGTTGGCGGTTCGAATCCCCACGATGGTGTGAGCTCCTGCTGCTCGGTTCCTGCTCCTGCCAACCTAGCAGTTTGAAAGCACGTCAAAGTGCAAGTAGATAAATAGGTACTGCTCCGGTGGGAAGGTAAACGGCGTTTCCATGCGCTGCTCTGGTTTGCCAGAAGCGGCTTAGTCATGCTGGCCACGTGATCTGGAAGCTGTATGCCGGCTTCCTCGGCCAGTAAAGCAAGATGAGCGCCACAACCCCAGAGTCGGCCACGACTGGACCTAATGGTCAGGGGTCCCTTTACCTTTACCTATAGGTACTTCCTGCCAGAGAATCACCAGCCACTGATTTCAGTGTGTGAGGACTCTGAGCAGAAGCCGCAATGATCTACATCTTTGCCTTTTCCCAATACATTCTGTATTTCTTGGAACAGAATCTTGAAAGTTTTTGTTGTTTCAATCTGTAGACTTGTGTAAGGTGCTTATTTTCTTTTATTTCTGTATTCCAATAGCTGGCTTTGGGCCACCGCAATATCCTGCTGCAAAGAAACAGTTAAAGAAAGAAGCAGGTAGGCAGGGAGACAAACTCATGGCTGGGATAAAAAGCAGCAGACAGGTTTATACGTCCATCGGCGCAATTTGGATCATCGAGTGGAACAAATGTTCCTCCTTGCAATTAATCGGATTTACTTCTGCAAATTTCAGTCTAATTCTGGCTGCACGAATGCCAAAATTGGTCATCCTTTGTGTGACGTTTGCCTCAAAATCCGCCAAGTAGTAGGACTTAATTCTGAGAGAGGGATCCTAGACCGCTAACTGATGTAAAAAGTCAGCTAAGGGTCTCATTTCTCAGTTCCTTGGGGGAAAGGACTTTGGAGGAGAAAGTAAAGAGAACTTCTCTCTCCCCAGAACTACAGAGCCCAACAAGGGTTGTGAGTGCTCCAAAATATTTTTTTAAAAATTAAACCTGCCCTGTATAATTAGTAAAATATAGCCCTGCACCCAGGTATACAAACTTTGCACAAAGAGGAACTGAATTCTGGGGCTTGTCTAAATTATGCAAATTGAGCAATGTTGCCTGATATCTCTTCTATTGCATAATTAATTTTGTGGTCTTTACTTAAAATGTTCCATCATTTATTCTGGTTTGACTCATTACAGGGAAGGACAGTTTGCTATTCAGGAATTCTACTTCCCTACAATAACCAAAGAGAAACTATTTTCAGCCACCTTTCTGGCACCTGAGATTTCAGCAGGTATTGCCCACGCTCTTTCAAACACATCTTGGAAGTTGTTGGGTTTGGGTTTTTTTTAAGACAGCTTGTGGTCTTAGAAATGAGAGCAAGGAGTCTCAGAAAAACCCAAATTTCTCTAGCCAGTTTTGTGCGTCCCCCCCTGCACATGATAGTTGCATGCACAAAAATCTATGTGTGGCTATCCATCCATCCTGCAGGGCTTCAGTATTTAGGTTGCAATGCTAAGCGCAACTGAGAACCTAAGAACATAAAAAGATGTCCTGCTGAATCAGACCAATGGCTCATCTAGTTCAGCATCCTGTTTGCACATTGGCCAGACACATGACTGAGGGCAACCCTCATGCACAAGAGCAGTGCCACCCCCCCCCCCGTGTTTTCTAGCAACTGGTATTCAGAAACATTACTGCCTTCAACTGTGGAAGCGTAGCAGGAATTTGTCCTTAACCAGGGAGGAATTTCTCCTTACTAGCTTGTCGTTGGCATACTTCTGACTCGAGAGGCAACGGAGTGTGCCTCCGGAGGTGAAGTCAAGCTGCTGGAGAATCACAGCGCCTGCCGTGGCTGCAGAGGTTGGTAACTCATAACTGCTGCCTCCTACATTGTTTTGTTGCGTTGGCAGCACTGAAGTGACTTCACCGAGGTAGAAGCCTGGGCAGTGTGTGTGCTGGTCCTGTCCTGCCCAGATGACAAGACCCTCTTGACCTCACCAATGGGATCCAAAGGAAAGCAGAGCAATATGTTTGGCACCAGCTTGGCTGCAGGAGTTGCCAGAAGGAGGAGTACAAGGTGACATCCAGCCGTCTTAGGGACTCCAATCTGGGTTTGTGTAGGGTTTACTCCTTAGCCTTTTCTTCTCCTGAAGATGTCCCATAAGGCAGAGGGTGCAGATTTTTCCTCAGGATTTCTCCCCAAAGGCTTTCTCACAAATGACTATAGCCGCAAGGCAGCAGAGGCTTCACACCAGTTTCCCTTCTCCTAGATGGGCTACCTTCCCAGGTTGACAAGCCCCATCTGTCCCTAACTTCCCTCTATAGCAGCGGTTCTCAACCTGTGGGTCCCCAGATGTTGTTGGACTACGACTCCCATCATCCCTGAACTCTGGCCTTGCTAGCTAGGGGTGATGGGAGTTGTAGTCCAACAACATCTGGGGACCCACAGGTTGAGAACCGCTGCTCTATAGCACATGCAGTAACTGCCTTCTTGACCAGTGGACCCACCATTAGTCTCATCCGCTCAGTCCACCAGAGCCTGTCTTCGCATGCAAGTGAAGTCCCTAACTCACTGAGGGTTTGAGACCTATTGGCTACCCTCACAGTAGGGCAGGACTGGGGAACCTGTGGGTCTCTAGATGTTTCTGGGCCTCATCCCTGCCCATTGGCTATGTTGACTGTGGCTGATGAGAGTTGGAGTCTAGTAACTTTTGGAGGGACTCACATCCCCCACTGCTGCAGTAGGAGTTATTTCCAAGTATATATGCACATCATTGATTAATCAGTTGGATTTTTTTTTAAAGCCTTCTGATCAATTAAAAAGGAAGCCCAAATTAAAGGGGGACAGTTTATTTTATTTTATTTTTTGGAAAAGTAAATGTAAGTACTGAATTCCGCTAAGGTATTTTAAAATGGGAATTAGGCAGCTTCATTGCAGATAAGGCTATCAATAACTACTAATCACAGCGACTGGGCGCAGAATCAGAGGCAGCATGCAACTGATTACTAGGTCCTAGGAGATTTCATACCCTGATGAGGGGTCTCCCAGATGGAATCTAATTGGCCACAGTGGAAAGAGGATTCTGGACCTCAATAGTCATTTAGGATGATCGAGCAGGGCGATTCTTAAACCCATGGTTGGATTGTTCATTCGTAGTGAGGTCTACCTCCTATCTTCTGACACAGGCAGTGTCTTCTCTGAGATGATGACGTATGCATGCATAATCTAAAAACAAAGAAAAGGTGCCCCTCCCCCAGTGTTGTATTCATATGCAAATGTATGCAGATTTAATCAGTTGATCAATCAACTAAAACTCACAGTTAATTGATTTAAGATTTCCTTAACAGAGAGAGGGCTTTAACAGTTAAGACTCAGGCTGGGTATATTGTTTAAAGCACATTTAAAGCACACACCTCCAAAAAAAGAATCCTGGGAACTGTAGTTCGGCTCTCACAGGTCCACCATTCCAGCACCCTTAAACTATTGTTCCCATTATTTTTTTCAATGTGTGCTTGTGTGCTTTAAATGTATACTGTGTACACAGCTTTGGTAAAACAGCTCTCAGTTATCATTGAAGCCATTGATTGAAATCAGAGGCTGCCTTTCCTATTATTGTTGGGAGCGTCCTTTATTAATAATGCAAGTGGGTGGGCACCGGCCTGGACATCATTTGCAATGCTGATGTTGATTCTCGATTATCAGCACTAATGGAGAGCAGCCCCAAAGATTCCAAAGAACTCGCACAACTAGTTTGGCACACCCAAGAGAGATTTGGAGATTTGCCACATGGCAAGGGAATCCCAAATCAATTTGCGAAATGGTACTGACGGGGAGTGGGGACTGCTTTTCAAAGGAGAGAAAACAATCCCACTGGATGTACCCAAGCCCTCGGGCATGCCTGAAGTACATCTCTGGATCCCGGCCACAGCATTCTTGCTGGTGTTGTTATAGTTACGGCAGAAATGATTTGGTTGTGAGGCTGTTACAAAAGCTGTGTTCTGGATTTCCAAGAAACTTTCACCTAAGCTCCCAGTAAAATTCCATTACTTCCCCAAACTGCTCCGTGTTCAGGGACATGTTGATGACGCCGAACAACGAATTTCTTTGTGTGTGTCTTTTAATTGAACCATGATTAATACGCATTTGTTCCAACATTAAGAGCCGCCTTGCTGAATCAAATCAAAGGTCTGTCTAGGCCAGTCCTTGGTTTCCACTGATGGGTCGTCTCAAATTACCTTCTACTCTGAGTAGACTCATTGAAATTAATGGATCTGAGTTAGTCATGTCCATTGACTTTAGTAGGACTGCTTGGAGTAGCACTAGCATTGTATACCACCTCAAGTGACCAAACAGATTCCAAAAACACTTTCTGCCTAAACAGCAGAGTTTGGAATTGGGACCAGCAGGGTGAACGTGCTGAAGGCAGAGTTTTCAATGAATTCCCTGTGCTACCAAATCTGATGAAGTTCCTGTTTGGGCATCCTTGGTGACCTCTGGAACAGATAGCTGAAAGTCAGCAACCACAAACACCCTCCCTTTTCCTGCTATTCTTGCATGAGTTTAGAATATTTTCCCAATCCTGGCTGGTACTATCAGTTTGCTGTTGGCATAGGGGTTACTGTAGTCAGCAACTATGGCATATGTCAAATTTGAACGGCTGTAGATCACCAGGCAGTGATTGCCACATTGGTCTTCTACATCTATGCTTCCATGGGCACCTATAGTGGCTGCCCACACTGCCAACTGTGCCAACGCTGCCAACAGTTTAAATCTGAGATGTTGTTGGACTCAAAATCCCATTAGCCCCAGCCAGCATGGCCAAGGGAAGATGGGAGGTGTAGTCCACATGCTCCCCATCTGTGCCACTCAGCTTCTTAGGGGTAGGTTTGTGGTTGATTATTTGCGGCTATTTATTTAGCAGTTTCACATCTTGCTTTTCAACTGCAGGCCTCTAATGCAGCTTGCAGCATTTATGGACGTCAAATGGATACACCAAGAACCACAGACTTAAAATGAAAGCAGAACATAAACATGTTCCCTGCAGGGCAATTGGTGTCCAATGGCCCCATGGTGGGAGAGGAGACAGTCCAGGTGGGAAAGAACTATGGATCTACTGCTAGCTCTAGTGAGGGTAGGAGTACTTTGAGTTTCCTTTTCCATGAGCAGAAGCATCTTCCTGGATGGTGGAGCCCCTACCATCCAGCAAGTGGTAGAGCATCCGCTTTGCACTCAGAAGGTCTAAAGCTCAATCCCCAGCATCTCCAGGTAGGGCTGGGAGAGACCCCTGCCAAAATTCACAGAGTGCAGCTACCAATAAGTGGAGGCAATATTGACTTAGAGGGGGCAGTAGTCTGTCTAAGGCAGCTTCCTATGTCCTTATGGGTCAGACCAAAGGTCTACCTCAGTGTTTCCCAAACTTGGGTCTCCAGCTTTCTTTGGACTACAACTCCCATCATCCCTAGCTAGCAGGACCAGTGGTCAGGGATGGTGGGAATTGTAGTCCCAAAGCAGCTGCAGACCCAAGCTTGGGAAACACGGGTCTACCTAATCAAGCATCCTGCTTCCCACAGTGGCCAAACAAATGTCTCCAGGAAACTCACATAAGATGAGCTTGCTCGATCAGGCCAATGGCCCATCTAATCCAGCACTCTGTTCTGGCAGTGGCCAACCAGAAGCCAGTGGCAAGATTCTGACAATGGAGGTGGAGCATAGTCATCATGGCTAGCAGCCATTGATAGCCTTGTCCTCCATGAATGTAAGAGCAGCTCATGAAGGCAATAGTCCTTGACCAAAGTTGCTCTTCAACAACTGGCATCTGGTGGCACCCAACCGCCTGGGACCTAGAGGTTCCACATAGCGATAATGACAAATACCCATTTTAGCGCCTCCTCTTTCAAAGCCATCTAAGCTGGTGGCCATCACCACATCTTCTGACTGTACTGTCTTCCCTTCTACTTTGGGTATAGGAAGATGCAGTGTTTGGAAGATGTTGTGTTTGGAAGACGCAGTGCTATCCTGAAATCTGTTCTGCGGTTGCTCAAACACTTTCTTCCTCTGCAAAAGAAGCTTCTAGTTTTCTGCCTCATTCTCGGGAAATTTTGTACAATTTCAGTGGGTGTGGAGCTTAACCTCAGCATGGCGAGGACGCCAAAGATGATGTGCATGTTTTCTTTCTTTCCAGACAACATATATCCACCATTCTGCAACCTCCCTGACTGCCTGAGCTTCCTGATCTGAAAAAGGTCCATTGGAGGAGATAGCCATGCACCCTTAGAATTGAAGGGTGGGCACCCAGGAAGGCTGCAGAGCGCAGGCCACTGGAGAGATGATTTGTAGAGTGACAGAAAGGACACTCAAAGACAGTGGCGTAGCGTGGGTTGTCAGCACCCGGGGCAAGGCAAGTATTTGCGCCCCCTAACCCGTGGATTTGCGCCCCCTAACCCTAACCCCCAGATGTTGTGCCCGGTGTGGCCGGCCCCCCCTGCACCCCCCACGCTACGCCACTGCTCAAAGATGCCACCCAGCCATCTCAGATGTAAGGTAAACAGTGAGCACAACAGAAAAGTTGCACCCATGAGCATTTCACTGAAATTTTCTCTCCCAGTTGATAATTTCCAAATGCATTTCTTTTCTCATTAACCGACGGAGAATAGTTAGGGTCAAGAGCATCCAAGGGAGACCTTTTCAGCACAGCACTAAGACAGAGGAAGCTGCTTAATACCATGTAAGATTAGTCCATCCTTACTCAGTATCGTGAAAACTGACGGCAGCGGCTCTCTGGGATTGTAGACAGGACTTCCTTCCAGCCCTGCCTGGAGATGCCAGGGACCTCCAGGGACCTCCTGCATGCAAAGCAGATCCTCTACCACTGAGGCACAGTCCTTCTGCCCTTGTTGAAGCCAGCTGGAAGAGGAAGCAGAGGCATTTCTGCCCCTGCATCCTCCTGCCCTCTATCCAGAAGGCTTTCTGCAGGGTCACAGGAGCCAAAGAAAACCATGGGCCGGATGCTGCCTGTGGGCTGCCAGTTGGCTACCCCTCATCCAAGCCACCCTTGCCAATGTCACGGAAAGTGTGAAAGCAGCGTTTCCAGGACAAAGTCATTTCTTTACCAGCCCCCTTTGCCAGTACAAATGCTAAACTGGTGGCTTGAGGCTCTCGGGTTATCAGTTCTGCAGACTCAAGCGGTAAAGGTTTTCTGGGTTGGGCTGCTTCAGCCTGCGAAGCGTTGCTGCGTGTGTGTTTTGGTGCTCCTGCGTGAAAGAGAGAGGGGGAAAGTACTGCGTGCAGAAAATTAGCAGGTCAGGAAAAATGACCCGCACATAATTTTTCTCCTAAACAGTCTGTTTCCCACCCCCTGCATCAGGCAGATGCTTCATTCCTCATTGGGGGTGAGGGGACATGCAAAGCAAAGCAAATAATGCCAAGCAAACAAATGAAAACCTGACAACAACCCACCTAGACGGAGCGTGACGTGGCACCGTCCTGGAGAAGCTATGCCGCCTGGATCCTGCCGAATGTATAAACTGCTCTTAAACCTGTCAGGGAAGCGTAGCAAGGTGCTATTGTATCCTTGAAACGGTTCGCAGCTGTACTGTGTAGCAGGAAACCTTCAAGGAACATGACAAGTCAGACAAGGGTGCAGAAACCTCTACAGGAAACATTTGGCCCTCCTCCAGCCCGCCCTGTAGCAGAAGCTCATTCACTTTCCCAGATAGACTTCTCAGGGGGCCTCCGTGTGACAAGGAACAAGCTGGATCTGCATATGAATTGCAAGGAGACAATAAAGGTCACACTGAAAGGCCCCCCCCCCCACGTGTGCTCTGTGTCAAAAATCAAAACCCAGATTCTGTAACTGGGTAGCCCACTTTCTGTGATCTGAAATAACCCATGCAAACAAGCCAAGTGACAAGGCTTTCTGTGCATGCGTGAAAGTGGGAGGGAAGGTGGGGAAGTGCACCGAGATTTTTCTCAATGACCCTGAGACCTAGAACCATACTTCTTGGGTCAGATCGAAGCAGAGAGCCTCCTGAAGGTGCAAACCTGTAAAGAGCACAGCTTTGAGCCTACCCAGGTTTGAGTGCGCTCCTCACTAAACAGTGTCATGCACAAAATAAGTTAGATTCATGAGAATCATTCAAATGAAACATTTTTTGCATGCACTTTGTTCATTATGCATACTTTATTCTGCTTGCACTGGTCACGCGAAGGCCTTGAAACCTTGACCCCTCGACAGGAAATCTAGCTCTGCCCTGCCTAAGGTTTCCAAGATTTCATGAGATATAGCTCACACAAGTGTTCCAATTTTACTGGGACATCCTGGATTGACAGAAGCCACCCCTGGCTTCTAAGCCCAATCCTGGACATCCCATTTTGGCTCCTGAGCTCTGGCCGCGACAGAGCATGGGACCAAAATATGGGCGTTATTTGGTTCTGTGCTGCGGTGCAAGTCAGTTGGCTCACACCAGAGCGCAGGAACAAATAACGGAAGGAAAACGTACGTTGACCCCATGCATCACCACTCCACTCCTTCCTTTCGCCATGGCACTTCTGGAAGTACATCTACAGTGCAGGAAGAGGAAGAGAAAGCTGGTCTGGTCTGCGTGGCATCTCCAGACCCTGTGCAGGCTGGGCCAACCTCCTGCTAGGCATTTCCCAAGGCTGCAGAGCAGGACTTGGAAGACAGCAGACAAAGGTAGGAGAAGGGGATGGAGTGAGCAAAAGGGTTGTAGCGGTGAGTGGGTGGGCTAGGAAGGGGGCAGTGGCATGGAGGGGGCAAGCAGGCAAGTGACTGGGTCACGGGGTCAGGGGGTGCTCTGAATTAGCCTCCCAAAATGTTGCGGGGTATGCATTTTCTTCACATCTGGAAACCAGAATGCTTTTTTAAAAAAGAGCTGAAACATGAAGGATCCCAAAGCCTAATGTCTGCCCTTGAATTCCATGGTTGCCCCAAGGATAGTCAACATGGACTATCTCCAACCTGTTGGACTCCATCAGCCCCAGCCAGCTTGGCCAATTGTCAGGGATGATGGGAATTGTTGTCCAGATTTAGTAGAGTGCAACTGCTTCAGTTGCATTGAGCTCAGGGGCGCCACAAGGGACGCCAGAACTATTATTTAGAATGTGGCGTGAGAGGCGAGGGGACGCCAGACTTTAGCATCACAAAGGGTGCTGCTGAAATTTGAGGCCCCAAGGTCAGCCACTGCCCCTGGGCTACAGAATACATGCAGGTTTAGCCATAGTCATTATTGCACAGTGGCTGGCCCTGAGTCTTGTGAGGCCCAGCCGTTCTGGGCCCAAGATAATGCAGCACATAGTTAAACTATGGAACTCCTTTCCACAGGAAATAGTAATGGCCACCCACTTGGATGGCTTTAGAAGAAGACCCTGATGGACTGCAATTCTCATCATCTTTGCCCACTGGCCATAGTGACTAGGGCTGATGGGAGTTGGAGCCCAACAGTGAGAATCTAGAGGACCACCAGTTTCCTTATTCCTACCCTAAGTAGCCTCTAAGCCCCAAACAGCCAGGCAGGTCACTTGATCAGTGGCACTGCGTCCTTTGCTGGTGCCTGGGGCGTGCTTGCACATACGCATGCACCAGGCAGGGGCAGGGCAAAGAGGGTGAACAATACCGGCTGTGCCAGCCCAGCCCTCACTGTCGCTGGGTTCACAGGGCTGTGCTGCACCACCTGCCTGCCCGCTCATGCAGGGGGGAGCCTGGCCAGCCAACGTGACCCTTGGCGGGTGCATCCCTTCAACGTTGGCCAGGTGAGGGTGCCGGGGTCATGATGGCAAGGCAAGGCTGGGCTGTGGGGTCCAGAGACCCCTGGCGGCAGGCAGGGCGGGTGCCTGGTTTTGTGCCTGCCCAATCATGCACTCAGGGATACCATCCCCCTGGCTATCCGTGCTATGCCCCTACGCCTAGCTATGCTCTCACCCTCTGTGGTGCTTGATGGAAGCTCCAGAGAGCTGTCAAGGACCCAGATTTAAGGCAGGGCAGCTCTGGGAATGGGCGTGAGAGGCATCTGCCTTGATCGGATGTGTTATAAAGACTGAGCAGGGCTAGCATTCAGCAGAGCGATGCGGCGTCTGCTTTGTCAAAAGGGAAGGTTGCAGTGGCAGGCTATGATTTGTACCTGTTGTCTTATACCGGGGGAGCCGAGGCTTAGAAGCTGCTGCTAAACCTCATCCCCTCCACCTTCCCCCGGGGGCAGGAGAAACACCCACAGCCCAGACAAATCCGTGAAGCAGCGGCTGGACACCCTTTTCTGAAGGACAAGAGAACCTCCGCTCTCGCGATCTGGCAGCTCGGGGAAGGGAACCGATGTCATCATCATTTCTGCAAAGGGACGGGGAGGAAGTGACAGGTTAGGTTGCCAGCGACAGCCGCGAGGAGATCAGAGGAAAGGTCGGCCAGGAAGGATCCTTGAAGGGTGTCTTGCAGACTGTAAATGAAGCGGAGAGCCAGATGGGGAAACAAGCTGACGGGGCGGTTGAGGGTTTACCTGGCCAAGAACAGCACCGGACAAAAGGAGCCGTGCTAAGCCTCCAAAGCCTTTGTCCGGCGCTTTCCAAGCTGCAGTCCAGGGAATTCCTTGGAAGCCTGTCTGCCTGTCTGAAAAGAGAAGATCAGTCATAACGGCTCAGCTTCCCTGGAAGGCAGAAGCGCTGCTCATGACTCCAGGTGTTTGCTAAATGTGCAAAGAGGAGGGTGATAGGCTGCGCCCTCTGGGCCCCCTCCAACCAGGGTTGGCTCTGGGTTTGCAGGGGCCTGGGGCCCCTTGTGGCCTCTTTCATTGGTGCCCCTCCCCAGTTTGATGGATGGCCCTATCCCTTTTCCTCTTGTATATCTCTCTGCAGGGGTGGACCAGTTGGTGCAGCTGGCCAAGGAGAACATAGAAAGCTGCCTTATAATGAGTCACACTATTGGTCCCTCTAACTCAGTATCATTGGGTGACAGGGGCTCTCTCCAGGGTTTCAGACAGGGAAGATTCCCAGCCTTTTCTGAAGAACCCTTCAGAGCAGATTTGGGGAGGGCACGAGGCAAGCACAGTGGGAGGAGAGCAGGCAAGGTGCTCTTACTCAAGTGGAAGTCCGCATGCCGCTGGGACATGGTAGCTGCAGACACACACACACCTGGCTGCACAGGTGTGCTTGAAAGTGTGTAGGCAATGCCTTACAAAATCCCAGCAGCCAGAATCAGGGTTCCTTCCAGGAGACTTTAAGCCTCAAGCGTTCAAAGTGAGACTGTTTAAAAAGTAAAAGCTGGGATTCGCAGCGGGGTCTAGATTTAAGCACTTGGCAATGCTCTTTGCTTTTCTTACAGCAAACAGGCTAAATTATGCGATGCAAAGCGAACCAGTTTCATTTGAAAAATTCACACAGGTTGCGGAATTCTGCTTTCCCAGGCACAGAAACTGGGCTACTTTGACACATCACTCAAACTGAGAGTCTGTCTATACATTCGAAAAAATCATGTTTTAATGGGTTTCTGGGCCTGCACTATATATTGGCTGAATGTTGAAAACCGCATGATTGAACGCTCTCATGCTGCAGCCATTTTCACAGTGATGGGAGATATTGATGTAAGGAGAACATTCAAGCATGCAAACTACCTTTAGTCAGAAACAGTACGGTCCCAGAAACAGTGTACCCCATCTGAGTGTAGACTGGCCATATGGTGGACAATATACAATTTTAAATTCCAAAGGTCCTCCCATCAACTCTTCCTGAACCCTAAAAACATACAAGACCACATGTGTATCGACTATTTCTTGTGAATATTAACTCTGTGTGACACACAGAGATTAGTCAACTTTCAAATGAAAATCAGCAGAGCTTGATTTGGAACCTGCATACCCTCCAACATTTCTCCAATGAAAATAGGGACGTCAATAATAATAATAATAATAATAATAATAATAATTTATAACCAATCTATCTGACTGGGTTGCCCTAGCTACTCTGGGTGGCTTCCAACATATATAAAAACGTAATGAAACAGCAAATACTTTTTAAAAAACCCTTCACATACAGGACTGCCTTCAGATGTCTTCTAAAGATTGTATAGTTACTTATCTCCTTGGCTTGCGGGTCGCATAACTCCATACCCTCCAACATTTCTTTGATGGAAATAGGAACATCCTAAGGAAAAGCGGGACATCCCGCGATCAGATCAGAAACTGGAATGGCCTCTGTAAATCCGGGACTGTCCCTGGAAAATAGTGATACTTGGAGGCCCTGTGATACCACTTTAACTTCTCCCAAAGAATCCCGGGAACTGTAGTTTGTAGAGATCCCTGCTCCTGTCACAGAACTACAGTTTCCCAGAGTTCTCTAGGAAAAGGAATTAATTGTTAGCCCACTCGGGAATTGGAGTTCTGTGAGGGAATTAGGGGCCTCCTAACAGCTCTCACCACCCTTAACAAGCAACAGTTCCCAGAATTCTTTGGGGGAAGCCATGACATTCTGGGATCAAACCAGAAACTGGAATGGCTTCTGTAAATCTGGGACTGTCCCTGGAAAATAGGGACGCTTGGAGGGTCCGAACATGTGTGTATCACAGAGGGTTCTGGTGCAGGGAGCATGCCTTTCTTCTTGTGAACTGATGGCACACCCAGATCTCCCCTTGAAAGATCGGAGGTTTGCAAACATACCTAGATGCAAGATAGTTCCCCTCCCAATGCTAATCTCAGTCTCCCTCACATCCGTGCCAATTCTAGGAATGCACTTCTAAAAGACCCCTGCTATGCTAGTGAGGCTGACCCAGCCCCTCATCCTTGTCTTTCCCTGCCAGTCTGCAGAATTTTCAAACAGGCATCGCCTTGCCTGTAGGCTGGAGACGGAAGCAGCAGGGTTGCATCCATGTTAGGAGTTTTCCTGGAAGGGCTGCTGCCTCCTCTGTCAGCCTTTTTATGTCTCCTTGGAGAGACTCACCTCCTGCTCCGAGTGCCACGCTGATAAAAGAAGCAGCCAATCAGCCCTAGATAACAAGAAGCGCCTGCCAAAACCGGGCCGTCAAACTTTGTGCGAGTGTCAGGGTTCTTGTGAGAGTTTGCATTTAGGTATGTTTGTTTGCAGAAAAAGGAAAAGCGAGCGAGAGAGAAAAATCTGCCTATTTATATCACACCGGAATCTTGTGGCGGAGGAATATTTTATGCGTTGGAGGAATGGAGACATAATCAGGATAAACATCAGCAGCTGGGCGCATTCCCTCTCTGCAATAAGCAATACAAATAAACAAAAGCAGCAGAGAAATTGGCAGCGGTGGTGGCTCTAGGGGTGGTGGTGGTGGGGTTTTTTTTGGGGGGGGGGTCTTTGCACATGATGTAGTTTTCTTTAACCTAGAAGAGGTGGAGAAAGCAAAACTCCCCTTGGTTTCTGATGCGCTTGGCTCCTTCAAATAGAGGGCTGCCCTCTTCAAAGCAGGATACATAGGCAAGTGCAAGGAACCTTTGGCCCACCATATCTTTGCTGAACTACAACTCCCATCATCCCTGGGCCTTGGCCATGCTTGCTGGGGCTGATGGGTGCTGTAGTTCAAGCAACATCTGGAGGGCCAAGGGTTCCCCACATTTGCCCTAACACTAAGCCACCATACCAGGTGAGTGGCTTGGGAGGAGGGTCTGTAGTTTGGATGCAGAGGTGTTTTGGGGCCTGCAGGTGTGTTTTGTGCCTTCTCCCTCTCAGTAAGGATGGACAAATTTGTCCATTTCAGCTTCTCGTTTTTCCAGTTGTAAGTTGATGGTACTGCATTTCCCCGTAGGGTGCAAATGTCTTCCTTTCTTTTTAGTGTGTCTATCTCCAGACGTACACAGTTTGCAGGCAGATTTGTCTACTACGTAAGTGGTTTTTTTTATCACCAATTCTTCCACAATAGAGTACCTTTTTGTAAGTTCTTTTCACACACACAAACAAGTTTCCACGCAGTTTCTCCTGCAACATATGCATTTCTGCATGCAGTCTTTGTACGGAGAACTGCCTCATGAAATTCCAAAACCTGCCATTTCCAAAGGACACTTGTGTTTCGTTCCACGTAACGCTGCAGGAAGTACGAATTGGGCAGCTTTGAATTACAATCAAACTGCCCTGAATCCCTCCCATCCCTCTCTGTTCAGTGTGCAGATGGCGCCCTCTGTGGGACTGGCATCATTGATCAAGTGCTGGCTGCTTCATATATACATGTGAGCTTCCTTCATGCTCTTGTTCCCCAGGCTACTTTCTATGGGCTGTTACACCTGCCTCCTGTTTGTTTCTTTATCCCCTGCCTCTTAGGGCAAGCCTTTGCCTTCCAGTTGCTTGCATCAGTGAGCAAGGCTTACCTGGTCACCATTACCAAGGCCATACTCTGACCTGTTGTTAAGAGCATTCCTTTGTGGTGTGGTTGATCACTCTGCAGTTCCTCCCCTTTGCCAGAACAGGTCAGTGGAGCCCACAGACTGGAATTTCCTGCCTGACATCTCTTAGGTTCAGAGCAGCCTGGAGGCACAAGAGAACCAGTGTGGTGTAGTGGTTAGAGTGGTGCATGCTCAAGTTATTTCCTGCTTGGACTACTGCAATGCACTCTATGTGGAGCTACCTTTGAAGGTGACCCGGAAACTGCAACTAATCCAGAATGTGGCAGCTAGACTGGTGACTGGGAATGGCCACCAAGACCGCATAATACCTGTGCTGAAAGACCTACATTGGCTCCCAGTACATTTCCGAGCACAATTCAAAGTGTTGGCGCTGACCTTTAAAGCCCTAAACGGCCTCAGCCCAGGATACCCGAAGGAGTGTCTCCACCCCCATCATTCAGCCCAGACACTGAAGTCCAGCTCCGATGGCCTTCTGGCAGTTCCCTCACTGCAAGAAGTGAGGTTACAGGGAACCAGTCAGAGGGCCTTCTTGGTAGTGGCGCCCTCCCTGTGCAACGCCCTCCCATCAGATGTCAAGGAAATAAACAACTACCTGACTTTTAGAAGACATCTGAAGGCAGCCCTGTTCAGGGAAGTTTTTAATGTTTGATGTTTGATCGTGCTTTTAATATTCTGTTGGGAGCCTCCCAGAGTGGCTGGGGAAACCCAGCCAGGTGAGTGGGGTAAAAATAATAAATTATTATTATTATTATTATTATTATTGAATGGACTAGGACCTGGGAGACCAGGGTTCAAATCCCCACTTGGCCATGAAGCTCAGTGGCTGACCTTGGGCCAGTCACTACCTCTCAGTATAACCTACCTCACAGGGTTGTCCTGCACTCAGCTCTCATTTATGGCTCCTAGAAACTTAGCATGTTACAGTGGCCACTCCCAAGGAAATGGCTTTGACTGGGTGGCTAAACCAGGTGAGGGAAGCCGATGGGTCTCAAACCCTCAGTGAGTTAGGGACTACACCTATATGTGAAGACAGGCACCAGTGGATTGACTGGACAAGACCAATAGTGGGTCCAACGGTCAAGAAGGCATTTTCTGCAGGTGCTGAAGAGGGAATTGAGGGGCAGATTGGGCTCGTCAACCTGGGAATGTAGGCCATCAAGGAGGAGGAAAACTCTGAACCTACCCCCCCATTGCTTTGTGGGATATCTTCCGGAGAAGAAAAGGCTAAGGAATAAATGCTACTCAAATCCGAAGTGGAGTCCCTAAGACGGTTGCATGTTGCCTTGTACACCTGCTTCTGACAACTCCAGCAGCCAAGCTGGTGCCAAACATATTGCTCTGCTTTCCTTCGGACCACATTGGCGAGGTCAAGTGTGGGGGTCTTGTCATCTGGGCAGCCCAGGACCTCCATGCACACTGCCCAGGCTTGCGCCCTGGGGAAGTCACTTCAGTGCTGCAAATGCAGTGGTTTGATGTCACCCGTGGAGGCGCACTCCATTGTCTCTTGAGACAGACAGATGTCAACATCAATAAATGCAACAAATAAAATTAGTAAGTCCTGGTGACAGCTAGAGCATCTTTTCAGCAAGTGCACCCCCTTTTTGCCAGGCATGGGGAACCTGTGGCTCTCCAGCTGTTGTTGGACTCTTGTTAGCATGGATAATGGTTCAGGATGATGGGTGTTGTAGTCCAAAAGTATCTGGTAGCATAACTTACAGACCAGCAGTATATGGTAGTTGAAGTCCACCAGCACATGTGAGGTCACAGCTTCCCATCCCTGCTTTGCTCACTCTCCAACTTCACCTTCATTGACCCAAGAGTTTCTTGGACCACTTCCACATCATCCTAGCCTGCATCTCTGCTGCTGTCAGACTCTTGGGTCTCTTACAACTCCCTCGCCTCATTTGGCAGTCGTTGACCTTTCCCACCATCTCTGTCTCAGCCTGTCTTGTCGTTTGCAAATCCCACAGAGAAACAACCATGTCACACTTCGCTGTTGTTGTTGTTCTGCACAGCAGCAAGCGCACCGGGGACAGCCTGATTGCTTGTCTCCTACCCATCCTCCAAAGCTCTTGGGTGGTATAGCCCACCTGGGACTGTAGAAAAAAGGTAAGAGGTGACGTGATGAAAGTTTGTAAAATTATGCTTGGCATGGAGACGTTGAATAGAGAAAAGGATTTGTCCGGCTTTCCTAACATTAGAACTCATGGGCATCCGATAGTGTTGGAAAATTCAGGACCAATAAAAGAAAGTATTTCTTCATGCAGTGCATAGTTAAACTTTGGAACTCTCTGCCACAGGAGGCACTGATGGTCACCAACTTGAATGGCTTTAGGATAAGACTATCTACTGTCGCCTTCCCTGGTGATGCTCTGCTCCTGAATACCAGTTGCATGCACACTTCTTCAGATACACTGAAACAGAAGTCACCAGACCCTTATATATAGTGAGAGGGTGGGTATTACTCAGAATTGCAACTTATTACCAAACTTAAAACCATGGAGAGACCTGGTCTGAATAGAGACATTGGATTCTTATCTTATTATACTTGATAAAGCTATTTTTGGGACGCGGGTGGCGCTTTGGGTAAAACCTCAGCGCCTAGGGCTTGCCGATCGCATGGTCGGCGGTTCGAATCCCCGCGGCGGGGTGAGCTCCCGTCTTTCGGTCCCAGCTCCTGCCCACCTAGCAGTTCGAAAGCACCCCTAAGTGCAAGTAGATAAATAGGTACCGCTTTCTAGCGGGAAGGTAAACGGCGTTTCCGTGTGCTGCGCTGGTGCCGGCTCGCCAGAGCAGCTTCGTCACGTTAGCCACGTGACCCGGAAGTGTCTTCGGACAGCGCTGGCCCCCGGCCTCTTAAGTGAGATGGGCGCACAACCCTTGAGTCGGACACGACTGGCCCGTATGGGCAGGGGTACCTTTACCTTTAAAGCTATTTTTAGCCATCTCACCCCTTGCTTTTTCCTGTAAGACCAACTGCAGTGGTTAACAGTCGTCAACAGGTTTGCCACACCTATCAGCCAATCACCCATTCCCTCCACTCTTCTGAGTAATACCCCTCCCCACCCTCTCACTATCTGGTTTCAGTGTATCTGAAGAAGTGTGCATGTACACAAAAGCTCATACCAATAACAAACTTAAAGGTAAAGGTAAAGGGACCCCTGACCATTAGGTCCAGTTGTGACTGACCCTGGGGTTGCAGCGCTCATCTCGCTTTACTGGCTGAGGGAGCCGGCGTACAGCTTCCAGGTCATGTGGCCAGCATGACAAAGCCGCTTCTGGCGAACCAGAGCAGCGTAGGGAAACGCCGTTTGCCTTCCCGCCCGAGCGGTATCTATTTATCTACTTGCACTTTGACGTGCTTTCGAACTGCTAAGTTGGCAGGAGCAGGGACTGAGCAACGGGAGCTCACCCCATCGTGGGGATTCGAACCGCTAACCTTCTGATCGGCAAGTCCTAGGCTCTGTGGTTTAACCCACAGCGCCACCCGCGTCCCTAATAACAAACTTAGTTGGTCTCTAAGGTGCCGCTGGAAGGATTTTTTTTATGTGCTTATGTATGGCTTCATAATGTGGGTAGGGAAATCACATGCATGTCTGCCCTCCCACAACAACAGCTCATTTCAAGTGGAAAGCTATCTGGATTAGACGCTGGATAGAAATAGGATTGATACATAATTTTACCCTTCTAAGATTAGGCGGAGACTGACTCATCCCAGGCTACCCAGCCAGGGAGTTTGATGGCAGCTGAGGCAGGCTTGCAAACAAGGAAAGATTTGAGAAAGGGGATTTGGGAACTGTCTGCAGTTTGGAGCAGGGATGCTATCCCATGCACATGTGTACTTAATGTGGAGGTGTCACTTGCAGAATTCACAGACTTTCTAGGAAAAGTGAGGATGGGGAGTAAGAATTTTGTACCAAGTCCAGAAATTCCTCTTGCCAGCCTGGCAGTTAAATGATCACTGCTCTTTATATTTACAGAGTAGAAAATACAGGTCAAAATGCATGTCAATTGTGGTTTGCTTCTGATGGTGCTCCAAACTATGAACTCACCGCCGTAAACTCAAGTGGTTTCCTGTTACGGTGTTAAGCCATGCTGTCCTAAACGAAGGTTCGTGCTTTCCATCTGGAGCAGAACTGGAAACCCAGTCCAAACCATGGTTTCCGATTTCCACTAACCATAGTTACACTAAGCATAGTTGGACACTTTGAATGGCAAACAATGGTTAAGGCTATGCAGGAAACAGGAAGGGGAGTGCAGAAACCGTGCTCAACTCTGCCGCTCATTGATGATGATGCAGAACATGGTTTGGAGGATGAGCTGAATTGAGCCCCTGTCTGAAATTGGAAGGAGAAGGCCTGAAAGTCCAGTGTTACCTGCAGCACTTTGCTGTGTGTGTGTGTGGTTTCGTCTTCCTCTGCATGCAGAACTCTCTCCTTCTGATTCACTCCGTGATTCATACAAGAGGAGGCATAAAATGCTATTCATTTAATTAGAGCTAAAGATTTCAGGCCTCGTTTGTTCCCCAGAAGCATCAGAACATGTCACAGCTTTGGACGTTCCTCCTGCCACCTGACATTGACAGAGTGGGGGAGATGTTTGGGGGAATCAGTGATGCTCAGAGCATTGGCACCAAGAAGCTCAGTGTCTCTGCTCTAAGGTCTGAGTGGAAAAGGTGGAGTTGTTATGCAGGAACCCTGGGTCCAAATCACATGTCAGAGAGGCCTTGCGGTTCAAGATGTGGCCCATCCACACTGGTATGACATCAGCACTTAGAGCAATTGGATTTAGACCATGGAGACCTGGGTTTAACTACTTATTCAACTACAAAGATTACTGAGCAATCTGGGATTGCGTTCTACCTCACAGGACTGTTGTGGGAAATAGAAGTGGGAAGAGATGCATTGAGGACTCTTCCGAGGAAATGTGGGGGATAAAAAAATCATAAAGGAGTAAATAAATGGATTTTTACATCAAGCTGAAGAGATCAGACCTGTTTGCTTCAAACAACATGGTCTGTGCAAGCAATTTAAAGCTATTTTTTAAAATTAAAAAACCCACCCAAATCAAATACAAATAGCTAACCTGTTGTTTCCCCAAGTATCCTTTCTTTCTTTCCAGGATGCTTGCCATGTTTGATGCAACGTCCAAGTCTAAAACACAACCATTCCGTTGCATCCTCATTCCATGCCATCACAACTAACGATCATTCGCTGGTTTTTATTCTAAGGAAGGTGCTGCAAAAATAGCACATCAGAACAAATCAAAGCCTTGGCCTGAGCTCTTGTCTGCATCTGAAACAGAAAAGACAGCTTCCATCAAGGCTGTGCCTCAGCTTTTCATCCCCTTGTATCCCCAATGGTGAGGTTAAGCTCAGAAACCAGGATGGCAAGCTGTCCTGTAACAGGCTTAAGACCCACCAAGCTGAGCGTGGCCTGTTAGCTAAATAAGGCTGTCTGCTCCCGAAATCAGACATTCTGGTACCTAGGTGGGGCCTGGGGGTGGAGCCCTGTAGGGTTTGGCAGGCCTGGAAGGCAGGGCTTGCGGTTTATGGTGGGCTTGGCTTCTAATCACGCTTCTCTGAATTTTGCATTGCAGTTCTCCGGCTGAGTAATGTATACAAAAATGTAGCCAATCAGAAGCCGCGCAAGCCGGCCGGGTGTTCAGCTTCCAAAGAACGTTCAAAAAACGGAACAATTACTTCCGATTTTCATTCGTTCAGGAGCCGGAATGTTTGGTTCCCAAGGCATTTGGGAGCTGAGGTTCCACTGTATACTAGGCAAAGTTGTTCAGCTTCTTTCTTTTTAGCCTAAGTTGTTGAATTTTTGAGCTATTCTTAAGGAAGGTTAAGGACTTTCTTGAGCTATTCTTAAGGAAAGTTAAGGATGCTATTTCTAATTGACTAATCCTGGATATGTCTGGGAAATCCCGGACATATTGTAGTCCTAGTACATGGTTCAAAGGAATGCCTTCCCCAATACCAGCCAACCCAGGCTCTATGACCTGTGGGAGAGGCCTTACTATCACATGCCACAGGGTCTTCTGGGTGGTGGCACCCCAGTTACGGAACAATATCATTTTAAAGTTCTAGATGCCAGATTGAAACATACATATTTCTGCAGGCCTTCAGAACGCAAAGGAAATGAGTTTACCTGCATAATTTTTCACTGACTATTATATTGTCTATACACATCATTTTGAATTGTGCTCTTAATGTTGTTTTAAGTGCTATTGATAGCTGTTAGCCACCCTGGGCTCTTCATGAGAAGGCTGAGATACAGGACAAACAAACAAATCATGAGCCCATGAGAAAAAGCAGAATAAAATTCTGAGAATACCAGTTGTGTTGTAGTTGTTTTCTCTCCCCCCCCCCCAACTAAGTTTCTGGCCCTCAGGGTTTTGTCTGGGAAGACAGAAGGTACAGATAAAATCAAAGGCCAGACAGTTTGCAATCTAATTTACCATTTCTGAATTTCTTCTCTCTCTCTCTCTCTCTCTGTGCCCCAATGGTGCCGTGTGATCCGCAATTATTTTGTTACGTTTTTAATGAATGTATGGTAATGAGACCAACGTTTTGTATGATATCAGATATTGTTAATGAACGTTGTTTATTCATCTGTTGGTGGTAATTGTTCCTCTGTTTATTTATAACAGTTCATTATAGCTATCCAAATAAGAGCTGGTTGGAGGGGGTGAAGGCAGGATAGCAACCTTCCAGCCCTTCTGATTGAACAGGCAGAAGTACCACAGGGCAAGGAGAAAAGGCCCAGGAAAGGCAGAACTCAGATATGACAGTCCTGGATTACATTTTCCTCCTCCTCTGTGCTAAATAACACCTTTCACCACCCAGTCCATAAGAGGTTTTGGCATGCTGCGATGCCAGCTTTTTGCTTTCCATTTGAGCACCTCCGTCCAAAAAGGAGATCGGTGTGTTTCGAAAACTTGCATCGTTTCCCGTTCTGCCCTGCATTGATCACACACAGTGCTGTTTCCATTCTGTTTCTGTTCAACTTCCGTCCAAATCTATGCTATCCATCTCATTACCCAATTATGCGAGTTACATTGCTGTTGCTCTATTCCATCCCATTCATTTCAGCACAAAGGAAACGCAATGCAAACAGGGGGGAAGGGGACTCAATTGTATATGAGTTGCAGATCAAAAGCCACAGCTTCAACAAATGCCACTCATCTTTGCTGGATTGGTTTCCATTCAAGGCATGGGACGAGTAAGCGAACATCAGCAATTTCTGCTCCCATTTCTGTCTTTGTCGGAATTCTCCGACATCCCTATTGGCAGGTAGGACATACAAGGTTTTCTGCTGGGTGTGCATGTGTGTCAGATCACATAGCTCTCTTTCTCCTCTTTTGATTGGCAGCAGCTTGCCAGAATCCTAAACGGTTCTTTGCCATCCCTGCTATGAGATCCCTTTAAAAAACCAAACAAAAAACCCCAGTTCTATGCCCTCATCTATGCAAAATATGAGTTCTCCCTTTCAAAAGAAGAAGAGGCTGCCTTGTATACTGAATCAGACCACACCTGGGTCTAACCCAGTCTATATAAGGCTTACCACAGTCTAAGGTAAAGGTAAATGACCCCTGGACAGTTAAGTCCCGTCAAAGGCAACTATGGGGTGTGGCGCTCATCTCACTATTATTCTGGCCAGCAACTGTTTTCTGTGGCTGGGTTGCCATGCATTTGTGATGATACCAATCCAAGCCAGTAAATTTCTGTGTTGTCCATACTGGTGGGTTGGGGAAAAACCCCAGGTAAGCTACAGATTCTGACAGAGCCCATCCCAGCATGGTCCAATAGTCTTGGACTGTAGGAGGTAGAATCCAACAACATGTCCCTCACGCTGGTCTACCTTATTGAAAGAATGCTAAGTTGTTGCCATTCTACTACCAGGCCAAGTTCAGGAACATAGGAAGCTGTCTTATACTGTCAGACCATTGGTCTATCATTTGGGACACGGGGGGCACTGTGGTCTAAGTGGTCCACTGAGCCTTTTGGGCTTGCCGATCAGAAGGTCAGGGGTTCAAATCCCCAAGACGGGGTGAGCTCCCGATGCTGTGTCCCAGCTCCTGCCAACCTAGCAGCTCAAAAGCACGCCAGTGCAAGTAGATAAATAGGTACTGCTGTGGTGGGAAGGTAAATGGCGTTTCCGTGCACTCTGGTTTCCATCACGGTGTTCCGTTGTGCCAGAAGCAGATTTGTCATGCTGGCCACATGACCCAGAAAGCTGTCTGTGGACAAATGTCGGTTCACTTGGCCTGAAAGTGAGATGAGCACCCAACCCCAGTCACCTTTGACTGGACTTAACTGTCCAGGGGTCCGTTACCTTTACCTTTTACCTAAACCCAGGAGGTCACTGTGGTCTGTGGGAGAGCTTCTCCTCCAAGCACTAAAGAGTTCAAAAGCCCACTCTGCACTAACTCAGAACAGGGCTTTCAGGGTAGCTGCCCCTATTATGTAGAACAGCGTCCCTTTCAAGATTCGAGAGGCACCCACTATCTGCACATTCCAGAAACAGTTGAAGACATTTCTGTTCCGATAGCCTTTCCCAGCTGGATGGATGATGGATAGATCAATGGGTGTCTAGTTGGTATTGTCTTTAAATGTATGGTGCAGACGGGGCCCAGGCAATGGGCTTGTGTAACGAAAGGACTTCTTCAGTTGATAACTCTGCCAAATGAGAGCTCCGACTCAAAAGGAATCAAGGAATAGGGCGAAAGATGTTGGCCGTGTTTAAAATTAGTTGCAGATCAGGGTTCTCTATCCACCTCCGAGTCTGGCCACTGTTCTGTCTCTGCATCCACCTCTCCTCATCTGATAACATATCATATAATTATCGACTCCACACTTTCATATTATGTATCCGCTCTGATATTCAGACCATACCTAGGGGGTTGAAATGGATCCAGTTCTCCAATCTCTTCCGAAAGCAATGCAAGGCCTTCAGGTCTGAGCAAGTAATCCTTTGGAGGCTGGCTTTAAAAAATAAATTTTAAAACATTTAAGTGTTTCAGTTACGCTTTCCTAATGGCTTCCCCACTGAGGTACTAAAACACAGCAGGATGGAATCAACACACACACACACACACACACACACACACACACACTCCCATGCTATATTATTCATCCATCCGGTCTCATAAAGGCAACTTTCCGCATGGGCATCTATAATGAGTATGGGTTGCTCGTGCGTAAGTTGCCGCCTCTCCAGGCTTTGTTGCCTTGGTAAACCTTTCAGTCTGGGCAGCCCTTCACTTCGTGGCTGCCTCAGTCGCTAGCAGAATCCGTCAGTGGGCGTTTCTTAAATCTTTTCCAACATAAAAGTTGTTTGACACCCAGTCTCCTCCTACTCTCTCTGCGCGAAAGTCTTCTGCGCAGGGTGGGCGTGGGTAGCGGGGGACCAGTGCTCTCCCCGCTGGTGTCCGGTGAAGAGTCCTGGAGCCCTCTCACCGATTCCCCCATCAGCCCCTCCTTATCCCTGGTGTAGCGCTGATTTGCTTCCCCATCTGCAGAGCTGCCTCTCTCCCTGCTGGGCCCTTCTCCAGCATCATTTGAGAGCCTTCCCTCCGCCTCTAGCTCCGATGTCAGTTCCCTGACAGCATCGGAGAAACATGTTATCTTACCACAGTAACCCTGCGGGGTATATTCAACTACTCAAAGTAAGATTGGTTGAACAAGTACCAGTACCTCAGTTAGAGTGAGCATTTTTTGATCGCCTACAGTGGCCAACCAGAGGCCTTTACAAAGTCCCCTAAGCAAGGCATGCCACCGTTGGCTGTCACCCATTATTTATTGCTAGCATTTGACATCTGATGGTATACTGCAACTAAAGATGGAAGTTCAATTTAGCTGTCAGGGCAAATAACGTTCAATAGACCTGCTACCTTCCCCCATGAATTTGCTGAATCACCTTTTCAAACCATCTAAGCTAGTAGACACCTCGTGTCTTCCTCTCGTCCATCACAAATGTAATACCAATCATTTCCCTTCTGTCTTCTGTATGCTAACCATATACTCACACATCATCCCTATATCCCCTGCCCTCTTGTTGGTATCCCTCCTCATATGAGGTATCTATTCACCCACCTCCAGATTATCTGCCTAACTGATCCAGGACTGGGCGAATTGTTCACTACAGAGCCCCACGTTGGGATCATTTCCCGAGATGGAGTGTCGCCATTAATTTGCATATCATTAACATACTTTGCATATTTTTCTTATGAATGGAGCAGATGCCAAAGTACAGCTGGGTGAGCAGGTTCCATTTGTTCTACAAGATTCCTCGTTCTGAAATGGTTGCCCTCAAGTGTGAAAAACCTGTGTCAGCCCTTGAAATGCCTTGATGTACAGACCTTGAAAGCAAAATAGTGGGGGGGGGGAAGCATCTGGGCTTTCCTTCCTTCCTTCCTTCCTTCCTTCCTTCCTTCCTTCCTTCCTTCCTTCCTCCTCACTGCATACTTCACTTTTTCTGATTCATATGGGTGCTTGTGTTATCAGTTCTATATGTTACCATGAGTTGCAGAACCATTTTTAAAAAAAGTTTCTTAAAAAGTACTCAAGTTTCTAAAAGAACAACAGCCCACAGGTCAGCCTTACACTAACCAATCCTTGTATTATTTGCTTATGGCTTTGGAAATATTATCACTATTTTTATTAGCTGAAGGCGGTGTATGTTGTTGTTGTTAGCCACCCATCTGACTGGGTTGCGCCAGTCACTCTGGGTGGTTCCCAACAAAATATTAAAAACACAATAAAATACCAGCCATTAAAAGCTTCCTTGAACATGGCTGCCTTCAGATGTCTTCATAGTTATTCTGCCATGTTTCATCCTCCCAGCAGAGGGCCTTCTCAGTAGTGGCACCCGCCCTATGGAATGCCTTCCCATCAAATGTCAAGGAAATAAACAACTATCTGAATTTTTAGAAGAAATCTGAAGGCAGCCCTGTTTAGGGAGGTTTTTAATGTCTGATGTTTTATTGTATTTTTAATATTTTGTTGGAAGCCACCCAGAGTGGCTGGGGAAAGACAGCCAGATGGGTGGGGTATAAATTATCATCATCATCATCATCATCTCTCAGGTTCTCTTTTTTGCAGTCCTAAGTTCTGTTCTCTAATCATCTAGTCCAACCCCGTTCAATGCAGGAATATTTTGCCCAATGTAACACTCGAACCCATGACCCTGATCTTTTTCTTTTTTAAAAAAAAAGTCATCCTGAAAATTCACTAGCATTTCTGCACAGATTTCTCCCAATGTTCACATTTGCAAAGCAGTCTGTGTATGTCATTTACACCACTATCTGCATTTTTATGCATGATTCCCCACAATAGATGCATTTTTTGACCCGTTGCTTGGCTGGAGAACTGCTTCAGCAATTCAAAATCCAGAGAAGTGCAAATTCCGAAAGGATGGCTGTGTTTCAAATTCTCGTATTGTTTAGGTGGGTTCACCTCTAAAGGTGAACTGAATCGAATTTCTCCCCATCCCTACTCCTAACTAAGCAGGTGTAAGACTGTGTTCTGCATTCCCAGGAATCTCCATCGCAGGCTGGCCCTGTAGAGGTTCCCACAGCCTTCACATTTGCTTGGGGAAAAGGGGTCTGCCAAACCAAATATCCTTCCCCTCTAAGGTAAGACTCAGAGATCAGTGATTTTCATAGTGTGTGTGTGCGCGCACACGCGCATATGTGTACATTTCCACCTCAGCTTTTGGACCTCTTCCCTAGTCCAGCTCGCTTAAAAACCAGCCAACTTGCATTGCTATCTCTGGAAAGCGCAGACCCTTCATCTCAGTGGCCCCCAGCCTCTCTGCCTCCCTCCCTCCTCCTCGTATTGATTCTCCTGCAGTCTGTTAAGGAATCCTGACTCTGCACTAACCTACTAAGCCAGCTCCGACATCCCTGGGGCTCGTGTTAAGATGGGTTTTCTTTTTCCCCCTTTTGGTCTGTCTTGCATTTAGACAGCAGCTCATCTCTGCAACTGGGCAATCCAGCATTGTAGAAGCCTCTGTGTATCTCAGGTGGAGCAATAAGCTGCCTGTTCTGGGCAGTATTGGGTTGCGTCAGGATAACCTCCTTGATAATGCCACCCCTGCATAGCATGCCCTCCAACATTCACTCCCCCCCCCACAACTGATCCTCCTCAACCCCCCATTTTAATGTGTCTCACACAAAGAGAACATTTCCTATCAGAAGAAGGGCGAGTACCACCCCGACTGTACCAATGGGACACAACACACACGCTCTCCATCGTCCCGAGAAAACCCATTGGCCCTGATTTTATTTTATTATTCAGGTGGCGCTGTGGTGTAAACCACTGAGCCTAGGGCTTGCCGATTGGAAGGTCAGCGGTTCGAATCCCCGCAATGGGGTGAGTTCCCTTTGTTCGGTCCCAGCTCCTGCCCACCTAGCAGTTAGAAAGCACGTCAAAGTGCAAGTAGATAAATAGGTACTGCTCCGACGGGAAGGTAAACAGTGTTTCCGTGCACTTCAATGGTTTCTCCAGAAGTGGCTTAGTCATGCTGGCCACATGACCCGGAAAAACTGTCTGCGGACAAACGCCGGCTTCCTCGGCCAGCAAAGCCAGATGAACGCCACAACCCCAGAGTCGTTTGAGACTAGGCTTAACTGTCAGGGGTCCTTTACCTTTACCTTTTTAGATTTACTAAAAGAAAAGCACAAGCCAATACAGTGGTACCTCAGGTTACAGACGCTTCAGGCGGTGGGAGGCCCCATTAGTGGTATCTCGGGTTAAGAATAGTTTCAGGTTAAGAACAGACCTCCAGAACGAATTAAGTTCTTAACCCGAGGTACCACTGTACATAAGTTTCAGAAAGGGGTAGGATTAGACACAGATGCACCAAGATTTTGTTGTGTTAAAAAAAATAATCAGGACTCCTTGCGCTCTACGCTGCTCCCCCTTTTCCCCCACCCTGTCTCCTCCTGCTCCTCAGAGCCCACCCATCACGTGGGACTGGGCCTTGGTGATGGCAGCCTTCTTCCCCTTAGCCTGCTCTCCAGCAGCTGCTATGAGCTGCCCAAAGGAGGAAACTGGCAGCAGCGGCCATGGAGAGATTGCCACCGTTCAGGACAATCACCATCTCAGCCTCCTTCCTGAGCTCGGTGGCCTCAGCACCAGCAGGGGAAATGGGGACATTCTGCGATCAAATCAGAAGCTGGGGTTGCTTTCATAGTTCCGGAGCTGTCCCTGGAAAATCGGGACACTTGGAAGGTTGCTTGCCCTCTTGCTTGCTTGGCGCAGTGGGAGCCAGTGTGGTGTAGTGGTAGACTTGTAATCTGGTGAACCGGGTTCGCTTCCCCACTCCTCCACATGCAGCTGCTGGGTGACCTTGGGCTAGTCACACTTCTCTGAAGTCTCTCAGCCCCACTCAGTGTTTGTTGTGGGGGAGGAAGGGAAAGGAGATTGTTGGCCGCTTTGAGACTCCTTTGGGTAACGATAAAGCGGGATATCAAATCCAAACTCTTCTTCTGACTTTTGCATGACTGAAACATAGCCTGTAACCATCAAAATTATTGCTCTGCCCACCTTAGTGCCTGACCCTGACCCACCAATGGAATGTGGCAGTGGGGATGTGTGGAGAATAACAAACTACAGCTCCCAGAATTCTTTGGGAGAAGCCATGACTGTTCCAAGTAGTTCCACCTTGTGGAATGCCCTCCTGTCTGATGTCAAGGAAATAAACAACTATCTGACTTTTAGAAGACATTGAAAGGCAGCCCTATTTAGGGACATTTTTAACGTATGATGTTTTACCGTGTTTTTAATATTCTGTTGGGAGGTGCCCAGAGTGGCTGGGGCAACCTAGTCAGATGGGCGGCCTACAAATAATAAGATTATTAAAATCATTATTATTAAATGCATGGTGTGAATGAGGCCATATTAACCATCATAGAAGCCTTGGGCAAGGAAATCAGGGTGACTGCTTAATACACTGCCTGTCCAGAGGAGCTCACCATTCCCAATGATGGCCACCATTTTGTATCGTCCATAGTGCCCCAACTCTGGCATCATTATGGGGCACTGAATGCACATGTGGTGGTGGGGAATAATGATGGTCATAAAAAAATTTGTAGCGTTATTCAGGCAAAGTTTTGCAGCGCAGTCTTCCCTTTTCTGAAGTATGTGATAATTTATCGGGGGGGGGGGGGGAGAGAGAATGGCTTTTGAGAAAAAAGTGGTTTAGGCAGCCGCATCTGTAAAACTCTGTCCCCTTGCCAGTTCATCAGGCATCAGCAGTGGCATCCTCCTGGAATCAGGTCAAGTCCTTTTTTCTTTTTCTTTTAAATCTCCATGGCTTTAAACGGAGCGATCTGTGTCCTCGCTGCCTTTATCTGCTGCTTTTATCTAATCTTAGTGGATCTATTTGATTTAAATTGGTGTGGGGGGTTTTAACAGTTCCCTGCTGCCATCTTCATTTCTATTCTGTGCATGTTCCTTGTTTTCAATTGGGCATGGGTTGTTTTTGTAAACTGTGTGTGTGTGTGTATATATATATATATATATAAATAGATTGTGCTTTCTTTATATATATATTAAAAAGGATCACCTGCTTTTCTATATAAATTAGCCAAGCAATGTCATGGGTGGGGAGGTGGGAATCAAAGCAGCCATGATGCAAAAGCAAAGCCATGATACATTTAAAATGCGTGTTTTGAAAAATGCACCCAAGGCAAACACTGACATAAAAAAAACAACAGTGCCAGGGCTGCATTCCTGTGCCGAGTTATTCAGAAGCTAATCCCAGCATATCTGGTGGGGCTTGCTGCCAGATAATTATGTTTAGGATTCCAGCCTTAGATGCAGTTAGGCCCCACCTGTACTATGCTACTTTAAACAGTCATGGCTTCCCCCAAAGCATTATGGAAGCTATAGTTTGTTAGGGGCGCTGAGACTTACCAGCGTTTAAAGCCTATTCTACTCACAAAACTACAATTTGCAAAGGTTAGTCCCTCTTCCCAGGGAACTCTGGGAATTGTTGTTCCATGAGGGGAACAGGGGGTCTCCTAACAACTCCCAGCACCCTTAACAAACTACAGTTCCCAGGATTCTTTGGGGGAAAGGTACAATACTGCTTTAAATGTATCGCGCAGATAGGGCCTTATGTACTCTTACCTGGAAGTATGCTCCACCGAACGCTCTGGGAATATAAATAAATAGGTTAATAACAACAGCGGCAGCAAAATACTCTGTTGAATTGCCATGGCACCAGAGGCCCTCTGAAAGAAGAGGCTCTCTTGACCTTCTGCTGGTTAAAGCCCAAAGGAAGAAAGCCACAAAAACCTCCATGGGGGAAGGCTCCAGAGCTTGGGGGCAAGCGGTGAAAAGCCCTCTTCTAGCGCATAGCTGCCTGCTCCACTTCAAAGAGTGGGAAGAGCACAGAGCAGCGCCTCTGATGAGGATGACCTAAACCTCCGAGCAGCCTCACGTTGGTGGAAATAGTCCTTCAAGTACTCTGGGCCCAGGCAGTTTCGGCTGGCTTTAAAGGTCACTGCCGACACTTTAAATTGAATTAAAACAAACAAACACCGAGGGAAATGGGAAACGAGAAGCCAAGGTGCATACTAAGGGGAGGGAAGAGAGGGTTGAGGTACCCCTGTGCCTGTATGTATGAGCTATGTGGGAAGAAGGGACTGGTAGCGCAAGCCTATGTTTACTCAGAAGTGTTGGATGTAGACTGGGGAGGACTGGATTTGAATCCCCACCTGGCCCTGAAGCTCACAGGGCGACCTTGGGCCAAACACCGGTTCTCAGCCTAACCCACCTCATAGGGTTGTCATGAGGATAAACCATGCATTCTACCTGGAGCTCCTTGGAGGAATAGTGTCATATAAATGCAGTAACATCGATTGATCAATCAATAGATAGATAGAGGACTTTTTTGAGACAGAACTCAGTTCAGGCACCTCTCAAGTGGGTACCACTGCCATTCTAAAAGAACAAGGGAGGTATTCATGGTGAGTTGTTGCGCCTCTTTTTCTAGAAAAATAGCACTGAATAGATAGATGTTGGTGATAGATACAGTGGTACCTCGGGTTACATACGCTTCAGGTTACAGACGCTTCAGGTTACAGACTCCGCTAACCCAGAAATAGTACCTCGGGTTAAGAACTTTGCTTCAGGATGAGAACCGAAATCGCACGGTGGCGGCGCGGCGGCAGTGGGAGGCCCCATTAGCTAAAGTGGTGCTTCAGGTTAAGAACAGTTTCAGGTTAAGAACGGACCTCTGAAACAAATTAAGTACTTAACCCAAGGTACCACTGTAGATCGATCGATCGATCGATCGATAGATAGATGATAGATAGATGATAGATAGATGATAGATAGATAGATAGATAGATAGATAGATAGATAGATAGATGATAGATAGATATAGATATTACTCTAAGATATGGTCACATAGGATTGCAGTATGAGGCTGCATATGTTTAAAGTATCTGCAGACCCTCCGAGTGTCCCTATTGTGCAAGGACAGCCCCAGATTTACAGAAGCTGCCCCGTTTCTGATTTGATCCCAGAATGTCCCACTTTTCCTTAGAATGTACCTATTTTCATCAGAGAAATACTGGAGGGTAAGCAGTTATGTGACCCCCTGAGCCAAGGATAAAACCTTTGGAAGACATCTGAAGGCAGCCCTATATTGGAATGTTTTATTTAAAAAAATGTTTAATGGTTCATCATGTTTTTATATATGTTGAAAGCCACCCAGAGTGGCTGGGGCAACCCAATCACATGGGCAGGGTATAAATAATAAAATTCTTCTTGTTGTTGAATAGGACATCCGTATTTTCATGGGAGAAATGTTGGAGGGTATGCATACGCCCCCTTCAGAAATAATCCTGGGAACTAGTTTGTTACAGGCAGGCAGACAAACTTGCATGATAAGAGAAGACATGAAATTAGGTGCTACAATGAGGGCTTAATGAGAAGTCTGTTACAGCTGTAGATCAGAAATGAGAGCCTGTGGCCCTCCAAATATTGTCAGAATCCAGCTTCTGTTCAGACCCAGCTAGCCTCCGGCCAGTGGTCAAAAATGACAGGAGTTGTAGTCCAACAACATTTGGAGGGCCATAGGCTCCCCATTCCTGTTGTAGGCAGGGAAGAAGAAGAAGAGGAGGAGGAGGAGGAGGAGTTTGGACTTGATATCCTGCTATCACTCTCCTTAAGGAGTCTCAAAGTGGCTAACAATCTCCTTTCCCTTCCTCCCCCACAACAAACACTCTGTGAGATGATTAAGGCTGAGAGACATCAGAGAAGTGTGACTAGCCCAAGGTCACCCAGCAGCTGCAGGTGGAGGAGCGGGGAAGCGAACCCGGTTCACCAGATTACGAGTCCACCGCTCTTAACCACTACACCACGCTGGCTCTCAACTGTTCCATAAAGTTGCCCTCTGCTGCAGTTTCTCAGGAGAACAGGATGCTCTCCCTTGGCAGTCTTTGCTCGGCTGCAGCTCCCCACCTGTTGGCTGGCTCCCTAGACAGAGAACTACTGTTCCTCCCTGCTCTCCTCCTCCCTGAGGCAGGACAGATGGAAAACGCTTGACACTTGCACTAGTCTGGAAAGCCTCGCGTTGCAGCCATGGAACGAGGTCAAAGGAGCCCCTTGCCTGTGACATGCAGAACGCAGCCCAATTTGTAACTGCACAGACTCTTGGAGCACCGAAACCATCTGGGCACTGCAGGGCCTTTCAGGATCTTTGATTTGTTATTGCGGCCTCCTTTGCCCCGGGTCAGGACAGGGCTGGTTGGTTATTGTTCCGTGTCTTGGTACTGCAGCGCGGCGACTCAAAGGTCTTGGCTGGTTATTTCGCAGGGCGTGGGGGGGTCTTGTGTTCTTGCCTGCTCTGCCCACAAAGCTGACGCAGGTTCTCCTGGGAGCATTGATTTGTTGTTGCGAGGCATTATTTACACTGGACGGCATTTGTAGAGTCCCTCGGCTCCAACCGTCTCGCCTCTCTCCATCTATCACGCGGCAACCTCCCGTGCCTGTCCGTCAGCCTGTGTCTCTTCTGGATCCATGCTAAGTGATTCCTCTCCCTTCCTCTCTTCTCACCCGTCTTGGGGTACCACCACCCAACTCCTATCTTGTTATTCAAACTTACCTTGGGCCTCCTTATGTATCTCCCCACCACCACCAGCAGCGATTCGACCCCAGGCAGCTTCCCATAATGCCCTGCAGCAATGTTTCATTTGGGTCCATTGTGGGAAATCCAAATGGCAGCTGCTCAGCACTGATAGAAGGAGCACCGCCACCAGGTGAGCTAGCTGCTTGTGGGTGGCTGCTGCTGGGTGGGGGACTGGCGTAAGAGGAGGGTATTATGCTGAGCATGTCCACACACACAGCTCCGACACAATCCTGGAACTGGCTCTGACTTCAGAGGCAAAAATAGGGACATGCTTGTAATGTCTCGATTCTCCCGTCAAAAACTACTTCCTGAGCTCGCTCCTCCACTTATTGGATTGGATTTTCTGAAAATCTTTATTTCAGGCTTATCAACGTGCTTTTCTCTCTCCCCCTATTTCCAGTCTTGTTTCTTATCTTAATCTTGACAAGAAGCAAGCTCATTTCCCCCTGGTTCGTCTAAAAATATGAACGGTTCTTGCATATCCTATGCATTCTTATACACATTGCTACATGCAATAAAGTATGCGATGTTTTATGCACTGTCATATGTATGATATCACACACCTATTATTATTATTATTATTATTATTATTATTATTATTATTACACATTTGCAGTCTATGTTTCCTAAAGTAGCCAGCACATAAATGTACTGTATAGAAGAAGAAGAAGAAGAGTTTGGATTTGATATCCTGCTTTATCACTACAGTGGTGCCCCGCAAGACGAATGCCTCACAAGACGAAAAACTCGCTAGACGAAAGGGTTTTCCGTTTTTGCGTTGCTTCGCTAGACGAATTTCCCTATGGGCTTGCTTCGCAAGACGAAAACGTCTTGCGCTTTTTTTTTAAAGCCGCTTGAAGAGGCGCAGTTGCGACGGACCGTGCTTCGCAAGATGAAAAACATCGCAAGACGAAAAGATTCGCGGAACGAATTCTTTTCGTCTTGCGAGGCACCACTGTATCCGAAGGAGTCTCAAAGTGGCTAACATTCTCCTTTCCCTTCCTCCCCCACAACAAACACTCTGTGAGGTGAGTGGGGCTGCGAGAAGTGTGACTAGGCCAAGGTCACCCAGCAGCTGCATGTGGAGGAGCGGAGATGCGAACCCGGTTCACCAGATTACGAGCCTACCACTCTTAACCACTACACCGCACTGGTATAGCACATTTGCAAAGCTAAGCAGGGTCTGGTATGGTTTCAAATTGGATGGGGGACTGCATGATGATATCACTGCATTGTAGGGGGTTGGACTAGATGACCCTTAGAGACCCTCCCAACTCTACAGCTCTATGGTTCTATATGCCTACCACAATACACATAGAATCATATAACTGGTAGGGTCAGCCACTGGCATCCTTCTGTCTCGAGAGACCATGGAAGTCAAACTGCTGGACAATCACAGTACCTGCTTTGGCTTCAGGAACTTCAATTTAACTGTATAAAACATAACTGTATCTAAAAATGTATATAATTATTGTAGCCATTCATGCAGAAGCAGCTCAGACACAGAAGTTGGGACTTGATGTGAGAGATGTGGGTGAAGCTCAGCTGGGTCAGAACTGTCAAATGCCATGTATAAATCCATTTAAAAAGGATTCCTCTTCTACCCCAGTCCACCCCAAGGATGTGCAATAGCAAATCCTTTGCTGATTTAAAAGCCAGAAAGGGGTTTGTACTTGTTCAGTTTTTACATTTACACCCCACATTTTATATCGTCCAAGGAACTTGTGTTCGTGTACATGGTTCTCCTCCTCTGCATTTTACCATCGCAACAGTCCTGCGAGCTGGATGATTCAGAATGCACCTCTGCAGCTGTAATGTGTGGCATTGCATGCTGTGGTCTTGCTGTATGTGAACACAGAGATGGGCACTGCGGATTGTAAGAGCCACCTACTCTCCCCAACTCTTAGATTTTGCTTCTAGAGGCTTCAGAAAGGGAGCTGAGCCCTGAAAAATAATAACTTGCCCAACTCATCCCAAATGGTTTAACAATGCATGCCCAACAGGCAGAAAGAGGGCCTGCCTGACTTGCCCTCAGAAAACAGGGACTGTCCCTGGTGAATTGCAAGTGTTCCAAAAAAATATGAAGTGTGTTTTCATAGCTGACTGTCCTTCTCTCCCTCCTTGGACTGCCTGTTTGATATTGTTATTTTTTTACTTTGTGAGAGCTGAGGATTTCAAGTTGGAAATCTTGCAAGGATTTGAGCAGAGTTGAGGCTCTCACAACTAGAGATGCATGGAGCGGTCAGATCTTGGGTTTTCTCGGATTCTCCTTTTCCCGATCTTAATTCAGTTCTCCACATTTCCAGAATGGTTTGTAAATATATATATATATATATATATATATATATATATATATATATATAAAATCCTCATGAAAATTCAGCACAAATTTGCTGTTAATTATCTCTAATAAGCAAAGCTTCCCTTTGCACTTTGGGTGGACGTAACCATTTTGCAAGCAATTCCCCCATAGACAATGCATTGTGCGTGTTAGTTTCACTACTCTGCCTTTTTAACGCACACCTTCCCCTAATATATGTGTATTTCTGTACACACGGGTTAGAGAGTTGCATCCCAAAAGTCAGAGAACTGCTAAATTAGAAGGAGAGGTGTGTTTAGGTTCACAGTTTGTCACTGAAATGCAAACAAAACCAAATCCCCCTCACCCTCCATCCCTACTCATGGCCTGTTCCGAGTTAGTCCCTTCTCTCAGTTGATCTCCTTTAAAAAGTGGGGAATGGATGCGACATGTCTGGCTTGAGCTTTGAGTCTTGTTCCCTGCTGGCTGCTATCCCACCTTCCTTTCTGCTCCCCTTCCCCAAGGCTGAAAATAACTCACCGAGAATCATTCCTGGTCAGGGGTTGATGTGGCAGCCAAAGCTCTTGGGTGCTCAGAAATGGAGGTTTTGTTTTACAAATGGGCTACTCAGATCGTGCTCTTGGCTTCCACACATTCTGCTTGTTTCCATGCACAGTCCTGGGTATTTGTTGCGTTCTGCTGTTTGCTAGCCACTTCCCCGTGTGGCATGTACCCAGGATACCCTTCTTGCCCCTCTCCTCAGTCACTCCTCACCCTGCCCTCCACTATCATCTTCCATTCTGAGCATGTGCACAGCTATTTCTGGACTGAGCACCTGTACATTTTAAAAAAAGGAAGAATAAAGGGTGTAATAGCAAGTGTTACCTGCCATCATTTACCATGTCTAATGTTTTGCAATGGTCTGATGTTTTACAATTTGTTATATATGCTGTAAGCCACACAGAGTGGCTGGGGAAACTCAGCCAGAGGGGCAGGGTATAAATAATAAAAGTGTTGTTGTTGTTGTTGTTGTTGTTGTTGTTGTGTTTTGCAAGAGTTAGAATGGAGACTAGTGCTTTGGCTGGCAGCAGGGAGTTGCAGCATAACCACGCCTCTGAGCCTGGGCTTCAGAGCTGGTAGAGTCCCACAAGCTGGGAAACAAGCAGTTTCTTGGCTCAGACCCCACCTTTAGGTTAGGGTTGGATGAATTTCAGTTTCTCTCAGTTCCTTACATTTCCAAAGTACGGCTCTCCACATTCCCGGATCAGCGTTTTAGTGCACATCTCCCCCAGTATGCACATGGTTGTATGCAATTTTGCTTTGTGCCTGTTTGCAAAGCAATGTTCTCTAACAGAATGCATTTTTGGGTGTGCTATTTTCACTGATATCTGCATGGAAACGGAGGCTGCCCATCCTTCTCCTCACTCTTGGGACTCCTTGCACCCACGGAGATGGCAGGAGAAGAGGTAGCAGTGAGAATAGCCAGTCTCCAAGCAGTTTTCCCTAATGCAATGCATTTTTGTATGTTATTCGCAATCACAGACTCATAGAGTTGGAGGGGATCCCAAAGTCCAACCCCCTGCAATGCAGGAATATGCAGTTGTCCCATATGGGGATCAAACCTGCAACCTTGGCATAATCAGCACCATGCTCTAACCAAGTGAGCTACCCAGGCTGATAGGTGCATTTTATTGGTATGGGGCTGGAGGACAGCAGCACATAATTTGGAAAAGGGCAAATTTCAAAGGACTGTTGTGTTTCGCTTTGTGTATTGCTTTCCGTTTTTGGAATAGCTGCCTTCCACCTGCAATATGGGGATACTGCCTACTTTACAGTGTTGTTGTAAGGACTGCCAAGACGACATGTGCGAAAGTGCTTCAGAGGCTGGTGTGCTATTTGGGGGGCTTTATTTCTTTATTTAAAAGGCTCGGAAAGCCTCCCTCTCTAAAGCGGAAGGTGGCTTGCAGCAACATTCTCCGGCCATAAAAAGGCAATAACAACAAACAAACTCTCCTCAGTTTTAAAAACAGCAATGCAAGAACCAGAAAATTTCGGCAATGCTCATATAAAGCCTTATAAAGCCTCAAATTAAAAAGGCTTAACAGCCAAAAGCTTCGCTCTTCTCTCCCCCAAAAGGCAGGTTTTACATTTTCTGTGAAAAAGATGGCAAGGAGAAATGATTCTGGGTCCTCTTAGGGACATTTTACCCTTCAGTCTTGGAGGTATGTCTGGAAATACTCTGATCCTCATGGCAAGAATGGGGAGGGGGGAGGGAGCCCAACCCACAGAAGGACCCAGATATGCATATGAGATATGCATATGGCAGCTTAAGACATATAGCTGTGAATTTCAAAATAATTAGTATAATTTAAATGGAAGGACTTAAGATGGTATCACTTTCCATTCTACTCAGTATTTGCTGCCTGCAGCACTGGTTCCATTCTGCTGCAGTTCGTCTTCCAACAGAAATGTTATCCATCTTGGTGTTCGCTGTGGCAAAATTACACAACTTACGGAATTTGCATAATTACATTAGGAGTTATGTAAGCTACGTTGCCGTTGCATTATTCCACCCCATTTGTTTCAGTGCAAAGGAGATGAAGTGCAAATGTTGGGGAGGGGCGAAACCTAATCAGTTGTGTGTCGGCTGTGGACTGAAAGCAGCAACACTAGAAAATACTGATTGTGTTTGCCAGATTGATTTCTGTTCAGGGCACGGGATGAGTAAGTGGACACTGGCAATTTCTGCTCCTGTTTCTGTTTTGGTCAAAACTCTTTGACATCCCTAGCTCTAATAAACCTCACCATAGTGAGGAAGACACCAGAACATGGGTAGGCAAACTAAGGCCCAGGGTCCGGATCCGGCCCAATCGCCTTCTCAATCTGGCTCGCGGACGATCCTGGAATCAGTATGTTTTTACATTAGTAGAATGTGTCCTTTTATTTAAAATGCATCTCTAGGTTATTTGTGGGGCATAGGAATTTCTTCATTTCCCCCCCAAAAAAAATATAGTCCGGCCCCCCACAAGGTCTGAGGGACAGTGGACTGGCCCCCTGCTGAAGAAGTTTGCTGACCTCTGTACCAGGTGATTCATGTGTCTACTCAATCTGCTGTCCAGGGTCCTGATCTCCCTTTTTATGGTTCCTTATCTTTAAACCAGGTTTGAAATAGACAGCCCTCCAATAAAGGACAGCTTTAAACAGAGGACTACCCTCTGACATCCTTTTAAAATAGAGGATAGTCCTGTGTTGAGTAGAACACAAGACCAACCTAGTGATAATCCTGCATAAATGTACTCAGTATGTACAGATTTTGGCAACAGGCATTGATTGGCCAAAGCATGTTCAGATGCATATTCCTGTTGTGCTTTTCAAGTATTGTGAATTATTACTAATTAGATGTAGGGCCAAATAAGACATGTGTCGTGGGAAGTCTGTGACTGGATCCCCAAGCATTATGGTCTTTGCTTTAGAAGCAGCCTCCAGAATAACAACAACAATTTTTTTATTAGTACCCCGTCCATCTGACTGAGTTGACCCAGCCACTCTGGGCAGCTTCCAGCACATACAGAAGCATAATAAAACATCAAACATTTGTTGTTGTTGTTTAGTCATTTAGTCGTGTCCGACTCTTCGTGACCCCATGGACCAGAGCACGCCAGGCACTTCTGTCCTCCACTGCCTCCCGCAATCAAACATTTAAAAGTTCCCTATTCAGGGCTGCCTTCAGATGGTTTCTAAAGGTAGTATAGTTACTTATCTTGACATCTGATGGAAGGGCATTCCACAGGGTGTGTGCCACTACCAAGAAGGCCCTCTCTGGTTCCCTGCAACTTCACTTTTCACAGGAAGGAACTGCCAGAAGGCCCTCAGAGCTTGATCTCGGAGTTAGAAGGAGGGGCGATTTTGACTGGAACTGCCACACCATTGTGGGATAACACTTTTTCTACACTTCGCTTTTCCTGACTTATATCCATTCCTTGCTTCATGGCTAATGGGGGGGGGGGGGAGAGGGAGGGAGGGAGGGAGGGAGGGAGAGAGAGAGAGAAGGAAGGTATATTCATTGAGGACGTAATAAAAATCAGGTTTCCTTAATAGGCAAAAGAAATTAACAGCACAATCCTATGCATATTGTCTTGGAAGAAAGTCCCAATAAGTTGCATGAGGCTTTTTCCTAAGTAAGTTTGCACAGAGTTGCAAGGTGTCTCTAGGCTTTTCTTTCACTTGTGCCAACATAAGGGAAAGTGTGCAAGCAGGATTCTGCCCAGTGGCTCACCAAAAAAGTAATGCATTAAATAAAAAGAAAGAAACCTTTCAGCATATCAGGCTATCTGTATTGATGTTCTGTCTGCTCTACAATTCCTTCCCACAACCTGAGGCTGCTTCTTGCCTCCAAACACCTGCCTGCAGCTCTTGGAAATAGCAGCTTTGATGGGGAGATTTCAATCAGAAAAACACTGCAGGGAGAAAGGGTTAAAAAAAGACCCCCACCAAAGTCCTCCACAGTGTAGTGTGGCCACTTACACCCCCCCCAAAAAAAGACAGTGAAACAGATTTGCATGAAATAATGCATGTGCTTGTGTGTGTGTGTGTAGCTGCACTGAGAGCTTGGGACCCCCCATTTTACTTCCCCACAATTCCACATCGCTCAGGGGACTTGAGGGAAATTAAAATGGCAGCTCCTGCCAGTAAAAATGCAAAGGAGGGCCCGGGTGTGTGCGTGTCAGAGGTGGCCTCCTTTGGGGCACGGAAGTGTGCTGACTCTGGGACTGTGTTGTTGTTTTGTTTTATTCCCTGCCCTTCACCCCAAGGTCTCAGGGTGGGTCGCTGCAATTTGAAATACAACAGCTGAAAACAGCTGAAAACAAATTGTAATCACAATAACAGGGTTGGGGCCTTAAAATGTACCTCTCCCGTGTCAAAGGCCAGGATAAGAGGTGCATCTTTAGCACACAATGAAAAATGTATAGTGAAAGTGCCAGACAGACCACATGGGTAGACTGCACTTCTATATAATTTTATTCAGTTGCATTGATTTGAGTTTTAAATTGTGGTTTGTCTGTGTTCCACTTTTTTTTTTTTTTTTTGCTGTTTTATACGGTTTTTGAGTGTGTGTGTGCGCGCGCGCTTGCTTTTTGAGCTACCCAGAGAACTTTGTTTATAAGAGAGCTATATAAACGTAGGAAAGAAGATAAATAAATGCAAAATGTAATAAGCTGAGTAAAGCAGTTACCCCTGGAAACTGGCAAAACAAGGAACCCCAAGAAGCCATTCCTGACCCCAAATTGTGTCTATCTGTGGTCATGAATGACTTTGCTTTGCTTTGGTTCTCTCTGTGCTTTAAGTGTGTAGCAGTGCAGCCTGCCATCTTCTCTCTTTGAGCCACCGTTCTGTTTGTCCCGTTGCTGCCTAGGCCCTGACCTCCTTTTCCAAACAGGCAGAGAAAGATCTTCCCTGAGACGTGGTGTAATCCCATCTCTGAGACGCTGAGCGTGAAGACTCTCTTGAATTCTGGTCTGACGTACAGGGCGTTCTGCTTCTCAGCCTGTGTGCCTTTGTGCATATGTGCATGAATGTATGTAGCTCTTTGCTTATGAGAGGGAAAGTTTGTTCAAGTATTGTGGTTGTGTGGAGGTCCAGCATAAATGCACAGCATTCTTGGGGAACCGCTGAGGCCATCGAACATGGCCAGGACTCACCACACATCCTCCCTTTACCTATGAACTCTTTCCCCCTCAGCACTCACAGTTGAGTTTGGAAGCCGCCATTTTAGTCTTCGGCAATGGCCTTGGTGTGGAGCATTGTGGGAAATATAAACGGTGGCTCCAACACCAGTCATTCATTACTCATTAGCACCTGGTTCCTTCTTGTTGCTCGGTAAGCCCCCTAAACGCCAGTGTACGAGGGGCCCCACCATAAGGCTTTTTGCTGAGGACCCCCTCAAACCTGGGACCGAGCCTGTGTGCAGCTTGTAGGCTTCTTTGTCTTGACCGTGGTGGGAAACAGGATAGCAGGCTCCTCTGATCCAACAGGGCTCTTCTTGGGTGTTTGAAGAGCAGGAGCAAAAACACACGGAAATGTTTTAATATAGAAACTTAAGTGCCTTTAGAAATGGTGAGCAGCAACTGCTACCTGAGAAGATATATTAATAATAATAATAATAATTTTATTCTTTATACCCGGCTCATCTGGCTGGGTTTCCCCAGCCACTTCTGGGCGGTTCCCAACAGAGGACTCAAAACAGAATAAAACTTCAAACATTAAAAACTTCCCTAAACAGGGCTGCCTTCAGATGTCTTTTAAAAGTCTAATAGTTGTTTATTGCCTTGACATCTGATAGGAGGGCGTTCCACAGGGCCAGGGCCACCACCGAGAAGGCCCTCTGCCTGGTTCCCTGGAACCTCACTTCTCGCAGGGAGGGAACAGCCAGAAGCCTTCGGAGCTGGACCTCAGTGTCTGGGCTGATCGATGGAAGTGGAGACGCTCCTTCAGGTATACTGGGCTGAGGCCATTTAGGGCCTGTGACACAGACACAGGGGGCCAGCTCCAGGAGGCTGAGCATTTCCCACCCTCTCAAAATAGAGGGGTAGTCTCCCAATGTTCCCTGTCCTCAGGGGGTAGAGGAGGCCGAGCCCAGAGCCAAGCCATGGAAGACTGCCAAGTGTAAGAGAAGAGGAGCAGCGGGCCATTGCATCCGTCCGCATCCCCTGGCATCTCCTGAAACGTCACACATCGCAGGTGCAACCCGACCCCCCCTAAATCTTTGGTGTAAGTTGACACCTCTGCACAGGAGATGTCTTGTAAGACAGTGGGTGGTATCCAATATTAGTCACACTCAGAATAGAGCCACTTACATCAATGGGCTTAAGTAAGTCCATCCATTTCAGTGCATCTGCTACTAGCACAAATCAGGCCCCATCTGCATTATGCATTTAACACAGTAGCAAACCATTTCAAACAGTCATGGCTCCACACTCCCCAAAACCCTGGGAATTGAAGCTCTGTTTGGGGGCCTCCTAACAACTCTCAATATAGCCCCTTTCAGGTGTTCAGCATTGTGCTGACAGGATCTGCTCCTGATCTACAACATAACGTGTGAGAATAAGCCGAATTATAGCACTGCTCCATCTAACTCAGCACTGGCAGTGCGTTGCCAGGATTTTATGTGGGAGTCTTTCCCAACATGACCAACAGACACCAGGAATTGAACCTGGAAATATTTATCTGAAGTTCCTGCATTGCAAGGTGTTGCGGCTAGATGACCCTTGTGGTCCCTTTCAGATCTACGATTCTAGGATCTATGTTTTCCACCACTGAGCTTTGGACTAGCCCCCTTAACAATGAACAGAGTTTCTGTGGCAGACGCAAACTTCCCGGAAGTAGAAAGTTTGAAAAACTGCTGGACTGCATTAGTCAGGGCCTTCCGACAGAGACATTTCTCAGGAGAATTTCTCTTCAAGGCTTGTGCGGCTTGAAAGGAACGTTGCCGTTAAGTGCCGGGTAGCAAACGGAGAACTGCATAGTGGTCACATTTTTGATGGGGAGAGAACTGGTGTGAAGAGAGTGAGCTGTGGAGAGGGGCCAGCCCTACCATTAGGCAAAACGAGGATGTTAGAGACTAGAGAGCATCTAGCACAGCAGCAAACCTCCTAGTCATTTCTCTTGAGTCCCTCTTGGGCAGAAAGACAGAGCTGCGTGTTGCCATGCAGCCTCTCTATGGCCCCTAAGCTAGCCTGTTGCCCTCAGGTGTAGTGGAGATAGGGCTGGGGGAGAAAATGAATTCCATTTGCATTTAAAGGTGAACCCGCCAAATTTGTGTTTTCCAAAACAATTTACAAACGAAAACACAGCCCTTTGCGCTTCTCTAAATTTTGCAGAACAGTTCGTCCAACCAAGTCACAAAATAGCTCCCAGGATCCTTTGGGGGAAGCCATGTGCTTTAAATGTGCTTCAAATGTATGGTGTCAATATGATCATAGCGAAATTTAGCTGTGCTTTAAAGGTGAATGCTAGTAAACATTTAGGCATTTCACTCCTCCTCTGCTGCTACTGTTGCGCTGCAGGGAAGCAAGCCATGGGTTGGCTTAATGTTATGAATGAGCCCAGGCCCGTGATTCATTTCTCTGAAACAAACCATGAGCTGTAAGCCAAGGACATGGCTATAAGTTGTGATTTGCTTGGAGAGAAAAAGCCAACAGCCTAAGTTTGGCTGTAACACTGAGCTAAAGCAAGGCGCCTGAATTTCAGCAGCGTGCTTGAGTGTGCTGGGCTCTCGCCTTGAAACCACAGCTTTCATTTTAAACTATGGTTTAAAATGAACATCAAACTATGGTTTAATATGTTGTGCTAACAATGCCTTTGTGCTTATCTTTCATACACACACTTCTGTGGATTCATATATACACATTTGTGGAAAACCAGGAGAGGGAGGATTTATTTAATTTATTCGGATTGCAGAATCACCGAGTCCTTTCCACAGGATATGCTGGGGGTGAAAAACATGTCCTGACATCAGATCAAAGGATGTGAGAGTGTGTTGGCTTCTGCATTTTAAAGTGTAATTTGGGGATGGCTTTATGCTGAGGACTGTGATGGAGGGGGCTTGATTATGTGTGTGAAAGAGAGAGGCTGAGTACAGCTCTCTCTGTGTGTATACATTGGGGAATCTCCTTCCCTCCCTCCTTCCCCCTCCCTTGCCGACACTGCAGCCCTGGCTGCTTCCTTATCCCCAGCTCTAATCCATCCCCTCACCCCCTCCATGCTTCCATCCCTCCCTTCTGCTGCTTCTGCATTTTCCACCTGGCTGCTCCCTCCTCTTTTTTCTGCATCTCAGCTGGGCGAGTAAACGCGTTGCAGTGTCCCTCCTAGGCAGATGTTCCCCCAGCTGCCCCAGAGCTGGCTGCATCTCTGCACCCACTACAATAAAAGGGAGCAATGGCTGATGCAGGTGCTCCGGTAATAACTGCAGAGGCAGCCTGGAAACACTCACGTTCAAAGTCTGTTCTCTGTTCTCTAGGGCACATCCCCCAAAACTGGCTTTTGGGAAGTTGATAAGGGAGTGAGATCAGAAGGATCATAAGCATTAATGGAACTAATCCCCAGAAGGGTATCCTGTTGTAGTGAAGGCAACTAAATTGGTGGTTCAGATCTAACGCCAAACCAAGGTTTGTTGTGATATCCAAACCTACTCCATCTGATAAACCATGGTTTCTGAACAGATGTCAAATCATGTTCCGGTAATAACTGCAGAGGCAGCCTGGAAACTCTCTCGTTCGAAGTCTCTCCTCTGTTCTCTAGGGCACGTCCCCCAAAACTGGCTTTTGGGAAGTTGATAAGGGAGAGAGATCAGAAGGATCATAAGCATTAATGGAGCCGGAGAGCCAGTGTGGTGTAGTGGTTAAGAGCGGTGGACTCGTAATCTGGTGAACCGGGTTCACGTCTCCGCTCCTCCACATGCAGCTGCTGGCTGACCTTGGGCTAGTCACACTTCTCTGAAGTCTCTCAGCCTCACTCACCTCACAGAGTGTTTGTTGTGGGGGAGGAAGGGAAAGGAGGTTGTGAGCCGCTTTGAGACTCCTTAGGGTAGTGATAAAGCGGGATATCAAATCCAAACTCTTCTTGCAAAACCATGTTTTGAAGCTGCTTACCTCTGAACCAGCATACCATGGTTTGTAGCATCACTGTATCCTCAGATGCCTCTGTTCAAGTTATCAGCCAAGTATTTTCACAAAAGATCTGGGGTGGGGTAAGGAAAACTGCAAAACCATGGTTTGCCTTTATTAGTTTACAGTGCTATTGCTAGGTACTTAAAGCAGTGGCCCAAGACCATGGTTGAAGCACTATACCTCTGAATGTGATGTTCTGAGGCAGGATATCTCTGTATACCTTGCCAAGGCACACCCCAAAAAATCACCCCAGAGTGTGTTTCTGTCCACCATACCACTGTGGTGGACTAAACGGACCTTCATTATGATCTAACAGGGCTCTTCTTATGTAGATTTGGAACACAAATCATCATTTGGCTTCTAAACTATTGCTAGCGCAAAACATGGTTTGGCATTGCAACTGAACCAACCCAGAGTCCTGTGGATGTTTTAAGGTTAACAACAAATGTTTTGGGACATCTACATCCAGGGTCTGAAGCTGGCCATGGGGTTACACTACAGAGGAGCAGTTTCCACTCTTCTGTGGATAAAAGTGGATCTCCTTCAATATCAACAAGGAGTGTGACTGATCAGCAGGGTGACCTGGTGAAAGAGAACACAGGGGCTCCTGCACCTTTAATAGTTGTACAAAAGGGGGGATTTCAGCAGGTACATGCCAGCTATTAAAGGTGCAGAAGCCCTGTCTTTGTTCACCATAGAGGCTGCTCGGAGGAGGCAAATATCCTATCAACCACAGCTGGAAGTAAACAGCTGAACACAGCTAAGGCAGCAAATCCAGCGACCTACAGTCCTTTCCCATGCCTCTTACCATAGAACACACCAACCACTTTTTCCCTAAGCCCCACAGATCTGCTTCTGTTGCCCTAATCCTTGGCCTTTGGCCATGCTTCTTGGGGCTGCTGGGGGTTTGGAATCCAACAGCCCTCAGAGGGCCAACAGCTTCTCAAACTCCTTGTTTGTACTCCATGCTTTCTTCATCTCAGCAGTCTAACTTAGTGGGAAGTGGGGGGAGATTCCTATTAAGCGATTGAGAATCGGAATCCATGTGGGTCTACTGCAATTCCCTCAGAAGATCTGCCCGTAGATCCCAGCACGCTCTGTGCCCAGCCCCTCCCCATATATCCATTGGTATGGAAAGCTCTGGCTGGCTGTGTGGTACGTCGCCTGCGAGGGCTCTTCCACCCATGCAAATTGTCTTGCGATGATTCATCTCAGCAAATCATCGTTTGAGGAATCATCGCAGGCGTTGAAGACAGAATTGCCAAGTTGAAACATGCAGAATTTCCCTTCCCTCTCAATCTACCAATGAATGCCTACCCCTGCTCATTTCCTCCCAATTTTTTTGCCTGCCCCTTCTCCCTATCTCTTCTACACTGCACCTGCTTGCCGCAGAAGGAGGGATCAGGAATGGGGTGGGGGTGGGCAAAAACCAGGAGAGTGAAAAACAAGTAGGAGAAGCCTCAGCAGCTCAGTCCCCTGAATCATCGCCCGGCAGGGGTTAAATGTGCAGAGAGAATCACTGGGTTATAATCTGGCAGCCCTGAGGGATGAGTGTGCTTGCATGAATTCTCCTCTCAACCTGTGTCCATGTTAGAGGAGCTCCCTCTATCTCTAATGTTCAGAGGTGCGGGCTGTTGCTTTTGTATCCAAAACGGCACCATCCATGCTGGTGAATCTGTCCATTTCGGTATCTTTCTGTTTAGATTCCTTTTCCCTGTTTTATCTTCAGTTCTCCACATTTCCACATCCATTTGCAATTATTATTATTTTTAAACGAAGTCCTCATGAAAATTCATCAGTGAAGTTTTCCTAATATACGCACGCCTGTGTGCAATTTAGTCTTTTTGCAAAATGATTCCCCTAATATAACACACCTTTGTATGTTACTTTTGCTAATAGACACGCTGCAAAGTGCACAGTTTGCCCGGCTGTCTGCGTTTTGCTCCACATTAGTTGCCTGCAGAACTGCATTGCAGAATTCGGAGAAGTGAGAATTTCAAAAAGACAACTGTGTTTCGGTATGCTTAATATTTTGGAAGGTGCTAATTAGGCAGGTTTGCCTTTAAATATGAGCTATTTTGGATTTCTCCTCTCTTCCTAATCCACCAACAAGAGGGATATAACACCCAGTAGTAGGAAAACAGAGATTTGAATAATACCGAATTTTAGAAGACATCTGAAGGCAGCCCTGTTTAGGGGAAGTTTTTAATGTTTGAAGTTTTATTCTGTTTTTGATTTTCTGTTGAAAGCAGTCCAGAGTGGCTGGGGAAACCCAGCCAGATGGGCAGGGTAGAAATAAATTATTATTATTATTATTATTTAGAAAAAAAATAAGAAGTCTTAAAAGGGGAGGACAAAAAAACAGCTCAATAAAGACTGATCATGCTCAGAGGCCACCAGAGAAGCATAGAATAGAACCATAGAATTTTAGAGTTGGGAGGGACCATGTGGGTCATCTAGTCCAACCCCTGCAATTTAGGGATCTTTTTGCCCGACACAGTACTCGAACCCATGACCCTGAGATTAAGAGTCTCACGCTTTTACCGACTGAGCTGTTTGAAGTGGGGGTGGGGAATACCTTATTGTTGTTTTGATGTGGGGGGGGGGCAGGTCAGAAACAGAGCAGCTAGAATCGTAAACAGCAGTACTGCGCACTGCAATATTTTGTTGCAGAGTACCTCCAGTGCCTCTGAATGGGGTGTGTGTGCGTGTACATGGGAATGGGAAGCAGTCCACTACCTTCAGGATCTGGTGTTAACTTTCTGGGTGGATCTGTCTGGCTACTGTGTGATGCAGGATGCTGCCCTGTTGTTTGATCCATCAGGTCTGCCCTTATGTCCCCTGTCCCTCTGTCTTTCCCCTGCTTTCTAGTTTGTAAGCTCCTTGGGAGCGGGGACCCGTTCTTCTTGTAGTTCTATAAGATGCCACGTACAGCGACAGCACCAGAAAGGGCCTTTAAATTCCCAGGTGGTGTCAAAACTGTGCTCCTTCCCTGTCTCAGACAAAGGAACTTAGGTGTCTCTTGCAAGTTAAATACAAAACTGCCATGTAGTGAATCAGACTCTTGTTCCATCTAATTTTGTTTAGTCCTCTCTGGCAGACAGCTCTTAGGCAGAGTGGGGGTGTCTTTGCTACCCAGCCTAAAGATGCCTGGGATTGAACCTGGAATGTTCACTAATCTTGCAGAACATGTGGTTGCTCACATATATTTATATCTCCCTCTGATCCCCTCCAACATTTATTTTTCCAATTTTGTGTGTGTATCTATATCTATATCTATATCTATATCTATATCTATATCTATATCTATATCTATATAGTGTTCCTTATAGGGATGGGTCAATTTTGGTTTTTCTCCGTTTCTCATTTCCCAGTGTTCAGTTCTCTGCATTCACACATCAAATTATTATTATTGTTTATAAAATTTTCATCCTGAAAATGATTGCCGTTTTAGTGCAAATTTCTCCCAATTACACATTTTTCTATGCAATTTCCAATAATAATAATAATAATGGTTAGTCGCTTTATACAAAAATAAAAAGGTCTCAAAGTGACTTAACAAGATCATACAGTTTTGTATGTTATTTTCAATAATATATGCCCTTCTTTGCATATTTTTACCTTTCTGTATGCATTACTCGGCTGGAGAACTGAGTTGCAAAATTCAGACGAGTGTTAGTTTTGAAGGATGGGTGTGTTACAGTTTGCATATTGTTTCGGAGAGTGCACATTAGGGGAGTTCGCCTTTAAATGTGAAAGGAATTGAATCCATCCCCACCTCACCCATCCCAACTTCTTTAGTCTAGTGTCTGATTTGCCTCCTAGTTACTTTTGGAGACTCCTATGCCTTACTGCAGAGGGTAGTTACTAGGGAAGATAGAGATGAGCGAGTGTGATGGATGGGGTATAGCATATCTCCTGAACAGAACGTCAGCTTTCTGGCTACATCTTAAAACCCCTTCCCTTATTACTGGACTGGAAGGGTGTGTGTGTGTGTGGTGTGTGTCCAGGGGGAGAGCCGGGTGCTGATTACTATTCAGGTTCCTACTGCATTGTGTCTCGGCGAGAATCAAGCAGATCCTTCCTTCTGCTGCCCCTCGCAGTGCACAGGGATTAACTGCAGCTGTCTTCCACCGCAATGGCCCCCCAACACAGCATCAGGAGGTGGGCAGGTGAAGTGAACCGGGAAATAGCGCCAAGGCAGTTCTGCCGCAGACTCAGTCTCCACGTTTATCAGATCAGCTCCCTCGGAAAATGCCGGCTTGGGGGAGGGGGGGAAAGGAGGGGGGGTCACATTTAGATTCCTGATTCCCTGTACATCAAACAAAGGAACAGGGAAACAATAGGACGGGTGGTTGTTACAGGGTGGTCAAATGCTACAGCTTCTAATATCTATCATCTATCTATCGATCTATCTATCTATATCTATCTATCATCTATCTATCTATCTATCTATCTATCTATCTATCTATCTATCATCATCTATCTATCTTCTGTCTGTCTATCTATCTATCATCTATCTATCTTTCTGTCTGTCTGTCTATCTATCTATCTATCTATCTATCTATCTATCTAATCTATCAGCTACTCCCAGCTTCCTCTTCTTGCCCTTGCCTCTCCATCACCTCATACGAAACCTTTGAAAAGAGGGACAATTCATCCCTTGCTGATGCATTCCCGGCCCCCACGCCCCCCCATACTTCCAAATAACCCTGGAATATTAAGGAAAGAAACTCTGGGATGAGATCCGGACTTAGACTGCCGACAACCGGCTTTACCCCTGGCACTGGGAGGGAAGTGCACCCTAGTGGTTGGAATAAGAGAGGGTGGCTGGTGGGAAGGGGGCTTCTAATGCTGTGGGGCTGGATCGGAGCCGGCAGAGCACCTCCTGGAGGCAAAATGCCCTCTCCCCCCTTTTTTTAATCCCAAAGCCCCAGGCTCCCTACACCACCAACCTGGTCTCCATTGTAATCTGTGCCTGGAGCAAGCTTGGATTTTCCATCCGGCAGATGTGCGGCAGTTCGGGGTGACCTTCTTCCCTGGGGGATGCCGCAGGCTGTAAAAGCACTTTTCCTCCCAGTTTCTAATCACTTGGTGGCTGGGATCAGGAGATGGAAAATCCTTGAGTAATTACAGTGGCAGGAGGTTGGGTTCCCTCCTCCTTCCCACCTCCCACCTTTTTTTTTTTTTTTTTGCTGCCGTCCATCAGTTCTTCTCAGGCTGCTTAGCTATCAGAGAGCGGTGGGTCAGCGGTGGTGTTGTATAGTTTTGTGGGAAGAGGTCCCGGGCTTCTTTTGGAAAGAGGAGAACAGGCATTCGTTTCAGATTCAGACAGGCTGTAAAGGCTGTAAACTATGCAGCTAGGAGGCAGTGATGGTCACCAACTCGAATGGCTTGAAAAGAGGATTAGACAAATTCGTGGAGGATATTGATGTCAGTGGTTGTTCTGCATCCATGATCAGAGGCAGTCGTGCTTTTGAATCCTAGTTCCTAGAAATTGCAGGAAGGGAGAGATGTCTCGTGTTCGGGTGCCCTGGGTGCCCACTCTGAAAACAGGAACGCTGGACTAGGTGGGCCATTGGCCTGATCCAGCAGCCTCCTCTCATGCTCTAGGTCAGGCACTCGAGCAGATTCAGTCAAGCTTTCACCACTAAGCATTGCCCTGACCCATCAGATTCTACGAGGCTCTATCATCCTCTGCAAGGCAACAGCCATGACGCTTTGTGCCCTTCCCTGAGCCATCAGGTTCTGCAGGGATTCATCCAGATCTTGCCAAGCCCTCATCCTTGCTCGAATATACCTGTATACCTGAAAGAGCGTCTCCACCCCCATCGTTCTGCCCAGACACTGAGGTCCAGTTCTGAGTGCCACAATCTAAGAAGGATATTGACAAGCTGGAATTTGTGCAGAGGAGGGCAACCAAGATGGTCAAGCCTTATGAGGAACACTTGAAGCAGTGGGGTATGTTTAGCCTGGAAGAGAACACTTAGCCTAGCTAAGAGGAGGCAGAGAGGAGATATGATTTGAAGATAGCCATCTTCAACCAGGATAGGACTCAAACCAATGGCTTCAAGTTACAAGAAAGGAGATTCCTACTAAACACCAGGAAGAACTTTCTGACAGTAGGAACTGTGTGACAGTAGAACGGACTCCTTCAGAAGGTGGTAGACTCTTGTTCACTGGAGGTTTCTAAGCAGAGGTTGGATGGCCATCTGCCATGGATGCTTTAGTTGAGATCCCTGTATTGCAGGGGGTTGGACTAGATGACCCTTGAGGTCCCTTCCAACTTTACGATTCCATGATTCCATTTCTATCTAATGCAGAGTTGGGGGACTTCAGGCTCAGGGCTCATTGCGGACCTTCACACCTCTCTATCTGGCCCTCAGCATGCTTCATAGGCCTCATCCCCAGACTGGCTCTGCTTCACACTCCCAAGTGTCTATTATTATTATTATTATTATTATTATTATTATTATTCATACTCCCAAGTATTTTTACCTGGGTGGGATGTCTCTTTGAGCTGCTCATAATGCCCCGGCTTGTCTGGATGGAGGGTGGAGAAGGGTGTGTGCAAGTGTATATAGATACAGGCCTACTGTACAAATGCAAATTTTATATTTGTTGCTCTGCCCAGATTTGCCTCTGGCTCCACCCACCACCAGCATGTGGTCCTTGGAAGGTTGTTCAGGAAGAAATGTGGCCCTCAGACCAGAAAATTCTCCTTACTCTTAATCTCATGCAAAAAAAAAAAGGCACCTTGTCTTTACCTCTTCTGCTTTTTATGACTGGTCTGCCTTTGTGCTTTTCACAGCAGTCTGACTCATGGCATCAGAAGCAAGAGAAGCTTTCTCTCTCACTATCTCTCTCTGTGACAGAAAAAGTTGCACCGGCTTCATTTCTTTGTGTGAAAAGGAACAGGAGCAGAAATCGGAGGTTCTGCCAGTGCCTGCCAAAGTAAGGGACATCTTTCAGAATGGGAATGTTGACTCTCCTCCAGAGTCAATGTTTCCTTTGAAATGGGTCTGGATCAAGCATGGGCCTTGATGATGTCATCATTAGGCGACAGGGCTCAATAGCCTCAATACTCTATTACATCTTTAAATAAAGTTAAGGTGCAGCTGCCCCCCCCATCTACTTGTTGGTATTTCACGCCTTCGATCCTGCAGATGAGATTGGTGTAAATCTCATACCTGTCTAGGAAGAGTGTGGGAACGGAAGACAGTCTTATCTCTTCCGTTGTATTAGCTCAGAGTTTGGGGGCTGCAGGGCACCCCAGGGCATTTTTCCAACACTACCTGCCTTCTTACCTACAACCAGACCACAAGGTGGCCCTGTCTGTCAGCTTTTTCATCCTCATACTCCTCACCCGTCCCAGTTAAATCAAGATATCCCATTTTGGGGCACCGTGCTCTCTCACAAGTCACGTGACTCACCCTGGAGTACGCCTCTGAAGACGGGCATCCCGGTTTTCCACCGCAACACACTGGAGGGTGTGCTTCCTTAGTCTCAGTGTTGGCTTCATGGAATTCAACAGAGAAGAGGATGGAGACTAAATCTCCCCCTTCTGCCATTGGCTTGGGCCCGACCTACTGCTGGGCTCCTTGCCTTCCTCCCCACCAGTTCCAATGGGCACCAGCAACCCACGGTTATGGTATGGAGCTATCCCTCCTAGTCACTTCCCTGGCCCTCACTCCACCGAGAAGATGGTCAGGAGCCCGAAATAATACTATTAAGGCTGCAAGTGTCAAGGGAATCTGGACTTTATGGGAACTACATATCCCATGAGGCTGCTGGGCATAAACAGGAACACCGAAAGTCTTCCCGATGGCTATAGCCTCCGTGACATGAAGTGGATTCTCCCAGCGTTTCCCTTATCCGTCATATTTATATGCTACCTATTCACAACATTGCCTAGATTTATTCTGAGGACGTAATGAAGGGGGGATAATGCTGGCTGTCATGGAAAGCTTAGAGGACATTATCAGTGTGGAAGCTAGGTAAGAACTTTATTCTCTTGTACAAGAACAGAACAGATAAAGGGAAAAACCTAACTCCACCCAGGTTCAGCTAAGTCCAGCGCCACCTAGTGATTAAGCTTTATAATCACACTATCCATGCACTTATTTATTTAATATTTACAATATATCAAAGGAATGCAGCTTTAAATCAACACTGTTGGAATGTTTGGTAGTGCATTTGTCAGTGATTTGGAAATCTCAGAGTCTTCCAAACGATTTGATGGGAGCAAGCAATGATCTGAGCGCATCACTTTCTGGAAACAATTTAAGACATGTGTTTGTTTGGGCAAGGTTTGGCAGCTGGATGAAAAAATATCTCTGCCTTAGGTGTTCATTTTGCATTGTTTTAAAGTTATTTTTAGTTGCTTGTACTGTTTTAAACACATCGTTTTTAGCTGTTTTTTTAATGATATATTTGTAAATAGCCTTGAGACGCATGCAAAATACACTTGATTCCTTAATATTAATAAATCATAGCCAGGGATTTCAACTGAGTGAGAAGCCTTCACGAGTAGAGGAGTCTCATCACATCAGACCTTTGCCCTCAGATGCATGGGTGGCACTAAACTGCAGCAGTGACACACCATAAAGCGTGGGGCTGGGCACTATGGCCTGGCTTCTCCTTTCATGTTTGCTTACATGCAAGGACATTGAACACCTGAAAAGGACTTCGTTCATTCTTACAAAGTGGCTGTGGCCATAGAAGACAGGTGGGGAACCTGTGGCTTTCCTGATGTTGTTGGTCTCCCATCAGCCCTAACCACATCTACCAAGTTTGTTCGATAGGATAGGATAGGATAGGATAGGATAGGATAGGATAGGATAGGATAGGATATTGGTGTTTCATTTATTCCTTATACAGTAACTGGAGTCTGCCATGTCTTTTCTCCATCAAATTTGATATAAACTCTCTCTCCCAGTTCTAAACGTGATAGTTCTTGTGCTAAATTGTACCGATTATAGAAACGTTCATAACTTCTGTTACCCTGGTAATCTGAAGAGGCAACTTGTTCCAGGTCATGCCGTGTTGGAATGAGATTCTTCTCTAGAAGTGGAAAGGGGTCTTCTTCTGATTTGCCTTTCCTTTAGCTGTTCTGCTGGGATACTTCCAGTAGCTGTCAGTGATGCTGACCTGTAGCTTAACATAGCGGTATATCATTATTCTGTCTCGAGATTTACAGCCTGTCCTGCTTTCGCTGTCTCAACATTTGCTTGAGGGTAGTGAGGGCTAGTGGTAATGTGACAAAAGTTATAAGATGTCCTCAGTGATGAATGCTGCAGGCATGAATTGGGTTGCGTTGCCGGTCACAAGTTCATCTGGAATGCCAAACAAACAAAGGTGCATTCTCCAGTTGTGCAACAACAACTGCAGCAGTTAATGTCGGGCAAGGGCAGTATCTCAATATATCTTGAATACAGTCCACAGCAACCAAATAGTGTTGACCTTCTAATTCGCACAGGTCAGCTGCTAGTCTTTTCCATGGTCTGTTGGGTAAGGGACTGATGATTAAAGGTTCCTTCTGTTGCATTGATCTATTTTTTTCGCAGTAGCTATGGGATCTATTCTTTACATCACTTTCAACACCAGGCCACTACAGTGTCTGCTTCGCTGGGGCAAGGCATTCGTGTCCTTTGTGGATAAGATTTAGGATTTCTTTCCATATAACAATATGGCTTCCTTTTGCTCTCAGGCCTTCTGAATCTTTCAGTTGCCCACGGTAAGCAAAGTTATCTCTGAAGCATTATTGAGCTAGTTAGGCATTCCGATCTGATATATGTATCTGGATGTCTGTGAGTAACTGCTGGAATCTGATGAAGCCCACTTTCAGATGTTGCTAGAGAAGTACGCACAACGTGAACATAAACTTTAACACCCTCCTCTAACATTTAAGTGTGTGCTTGCATTGTGGGGATTTGTGATAAAAGCGTCTGCTGTGAACAGCCCGTCCCAACCCCCGGAAAATACTTGCCTACTGGGTTGAATTTCATCATTTGTTAAAAGATGTTAGCACTGCAGTGTTACTCTTTCCAAATATTTTCTTTCCATCTAGACCACAAAATGTTTATGGCAACCTTCCTATACCTGGTGCTCTTCAGAGAATTGGGTGGCAGAAGCATCAGATTGTCTTTGCTGCTACACCTGGGCCACGTTGTGCTCCCCATGCATCTTTTCTCTCCCTCTCAGTAAGCGGAAGTAATGCTTGCCACCTGGAAGCTGGCTGTGCAGAGACACCCCACTTTCGCTGCCCCACCAACTGCTTCTGGGCACTGATAATGCTGGTTACATTATTTTATTTTATTTTTTTTACTGTTAACCGTCTTTCTACTTTATTCTTATTCTTGTTTTGTTCTATTGGATGGGCAAAATCATCTATTTTGCATTGATCTGCTGTCCTTTTTCTTGTTAAGCGCTTTTTAAAAAAAAAAAGTTCATAGTTAAAACAAGAATGAATAAAGTATGGCGGAATATTAGCTGCTGGTTAGGGATGTACAGGGTTTCTTTTTTATTATTGGGTTTATTATTATTATTATTATTATTATTATTATGTTTTATAAACAAAAATAATGTTATACACAGTGGTACCTTGGGTTACATATGCTTCAGGTTACAGACGCTTCAGGGTACAAACTCCACTAACGCAGAAATAGTACCTTGGGTTAAGAACTTTGCTTCAGGATGAGAACAGAAATTGCATGGCGGCGCAGCAGCAGTGGGATGCCCCATTAGCTAAAGTGGTGCTTCAGGTTAGAACAGTTTCAGGTTAAGAACAGACCTCCGGAACGAATTAAGTATGTAACCAGAGGTACCACTGTATACCAAGTTTTCTCATGTCATTTGTATATCACAAGAATAGCATAATAAATGTGGGGAAATATCTAGAACATGTTTCATTATTAGTGGTCAATGTATAAGTTCTTGGTTTGTGAATTGGTTTAAGCAATTAGGAAGATGAAGAAAAGGGGGGAGGAGAAAAGAAAAGAAAAGAAAAAAGAAAAGAAAAGAAAAGAAAAGAAAAGAAAAGAAAAGAAAAGAAAAGAAAAGAAAAGAAAAGAAAAGAAAAGAAAAGAAAGAGGGGAGAGAGGCGAGGGGGGTGGAGTCAGGTGGCTATGCTTCTATTATTCTGCTTAGTGTGTTTTTCTTCTCCTTTGGTAGGAGCAGAGAAACAACTGGCATCAATGCAGTTGTTACTTAGTCCATGGATTTGCTTCAGTGGTGATTTTTGTGGGCTTGTTGACATCATAAACATGTAAGATTGGGTTACTGGGGATCATATCCTTTAATCTGTTTAAAGACAGTATTATGATTTGGTCCCCCAAACCAGGATATGGCGGTTTCAGTATTAATAGTTGTGCTTCTGTTGAGATGTCTTGGGAACACGGACCGAGATAATTTAGCATTCCTAGAAAGCATCTCAGTTCTGTAATGTTAGTTTGCATTTTCAGCTCTCTGGGGGCATTAACCTCCTCTGGTCATGGCTTCCCCCCATGTTCTGTAATTATTAGTCCCAAGAACCATATTTCACTTTGACCATCCCCTCCAAAAAACAGAAAAATAAGTCTCTGTTTAACTTGAGTTCTGCTTCAAAGATCTGATTCAAGATGATGCCCAGCATTGTGTCGTAGTCTTCCATTGATATGCCGTGGATTAGGACATCGTTCACGAAGAAAATATATTTTTTTCATGTCTCTGAGGAGTTCTGTCATCTTCCTTTGAAAAATCCCAGCAGCGCTTGTGATCCCAAATGGCAAACACTGAAAACAGACATTCCCAAAGGGCTTGATTCCTGTAGTCAGTTTTGAACTCTAGTAGGCCAGTTATTTGCTAGAGACCACTTGAGAGACATCTAATGTGGACTTTTGACTTCTGTCACTTTCAAGAGAAGCCCCCCTGGTGCCTTCATTAGACTTCATTAGACTTTCACAGAACTGCACAGATCTGTATTTTCACATTATTCTTGATGATATGGACAACAGAATCATGAAAGCTCAGGTGGTAGAGCATGGGACATTTGATCTTATGGTTGTGGGTTCGAGTCCCACATAGGGTGAAAGACTCCTGCATTTTTGGGGGGTGGACTAGATGATCCTGGTGGTCCTTTCCAACTCTACAATTCTATGATTTTAACTGTTGCACACCACATGGTAGATTTGGTGACTGCCTTCCTTATCCCACGTTCTTCCATCCTTTTCAACTCCATTTCCACCTTGTAAAGTAATAGAAGAGTAAAGTCACCAGGCTAGCCGTGTGCCCAACTTAACAGAGGGCAGTCCTCTGTTTGAAGGGCTGCCTGTTGCAAGTAGGGTTTAAAGATAAAGAATCATTGAAAAAGCATAGCAAAGGCACTGGAATGCCCCATTAACAGACTCTGGCCAGAAGACTGAGCCTGGCCAGTGCTGGATTTACTTATTGGCTGAGTGGGCTGTAGCCCAGAGCCCCATAATCTGGAGGGGGGGCTCACCCAATTGTAATAAAAAAGAGCAGATTTTACTATCTAGTCCCAGTTGCTTAGTAACATTAAACACGTGATGTATGAGTCGATGACTGTAAACCAGTTATGCAAGTGCGTACTTACTGTTGAGTGAAGTTCGTGGAGACTTTAAAGCTACTCAGAATCAAATGATAAAGTCAGCTGTGAAGCAATTCAAGTCTTCAGATCATTGTCTGTCATTACAGTGTGTGTTCTAAGAACAAGTGGGGATTCTTTTATATCATTGTGAATCCCAATAATATTTAATTTTGGCTTTTTTGTGAAAATAATGAGCAAACGACACGAAAGTGGTGCTGGTAAACGAAAGCGGTGGAAATAACAGATGGAAACACTCAAACGTTCAAAGACAAATCACGTTTTGGATTGTTCCCGTGTTCCATGGTTACAAGCTGTACTGGCAAAAGATCATTTTATAGGCTAAAGAATGATCTCTACGGTAAAGGATGTCCCAAGACTGGTTGTCCGAACCAAGCATTCTCTGCATAGAAAATGATAAACCACAACTTACTGATTTTAATGACATAACTGATAAGTTTGCATCCAGAGGAGCTTGAAAGAAACAGTTCTGACTTTGTATATACAGTGGTACCTCGGGTTTCATACACTTCAGGTTACATACGCTTCAGGTTACACACTCCGCTAACCCAGAAATAGTGCTTCAGGTTAAGAACTTTACTTCAGGGTAAGAACAGAAATCGGGCTCCGGCGGCGTGGCGGCAGCAGGAGGCCCCATTAGCTAAAGTGGTGCTTCAGGTTAAGAACAGTTTCAGGTTAAGAACGGACCTCTGGAACGAATTAAGTACTTAACCTGAGGTACCACTGTAGTGCAATGTTATAACATAGCTGTGATTTCGCTATGCATGTTCTGTGTGAATGCCTTCCTTAATCCCATATTTCTGTAAACTTATTAAAGGTTATAAAACAGTGCTATTTTTCTAGAAAAAGAGATGCCAGAACTCACCATGAACGCCTCCCTTGTTCTCTTATAATGGAACCGGCACCCACCTGAGAGGTGCCGGAACTGAGTTCCGGTGAATTCTGTCCGAGATAAAGCCCTGGTTATAACTTTATAAACAATATTTTCATCAGTGCTAAAATTTGGGCAAAGTTCTACTTTCATTGAGTAGATAAAGAAAAGAAAGAGGTTTTGTTTCTCATGATCCGATGCTATTAAGGTTGGGCCTCTAAAGCTCTCCAAGCCCAAGGCCTCCAGTTGTTTTGATCCGCACCCAGGTCAGGCACATATAGAGGTTCGGGAGGAATCTGCTGAACTTGGATCTCAAAGCAGACTCACCTGATTCATTCATAAACAGGATTGGATCATGAGCCATCTTTGGAATCTCCAATGCTGTGGATCGTTTTGCAAATTATGTACAGTTGTACCTTGGGTTAAGAACTGAATTAGTTCTGGAAGTCCGTTCGTAACCTGAAACTGTTCTTAACCTGAGGTAGCACTTTAGCTAATGGGGCCTCCCACTGCTGCGCAATTTCTGTTCTCATTCTGAAGCAAAGTTCTTAACCCAAGGTACTATATCTTGGTTAGCGGAGTCTGTAACCTGAAGCGTCTGTGTTAAGTTGTGGGTGAACATATCAGACGACACAGCGATTCTTCAGACAGCTCTTGTTTATTCACAGGCCAGAACAGAACTGAACTGAAGGGTTCAGCCAACCTGCTTATATAGAGCTACTACAAAGCAACAGTAACAACTTTTTGTAACTATCCAATCACTGAACCTCACTTTCAATTCCTTATTTGTATATGCAGACCTGAGTGAAAACTATCTACAGTATCCCCCTGCTGGCCCAGGGTGAGAACTTCAGTACATAACAGTCTGTAACCTGAAGCATCCGTAACCCGAGGTACCACTGTATGTGAATATATTTGTTTATTGCATTTATGCCACACCTTTTCCTCCAAGGAATTCAAGGTGGTGTACAGGGTTCTCCCCCCTCCTCATTTAATCCCCACAACAACCCTGTGAGGTAGGTTAGGCTGAGAGGCCGTAACTGGCCCACGGTAACCCTAAGCTTAATGGCCAAGTGGGGGTTTGAACCCTGGTCTCCCCGGTCCTAGTCCAACACTCTAACCGCTATACCACCGCTGGGACTAAAGTGGCTGGTTCCTCGCTTGGTATTGTTCAGAGTTTACTTCTGTACTTCCTTCCTGTCCAAAAGACCCTCAAGGTGGTTCACAAAGGGGAGTGCACAAATACAAAATTCAAGGTGCCGGAAATGCAATTCACAAACAACGTCGAAACCTTAAGAATGGGAGGGGCTAAAAGTGAAATTTATTCATGCTTCTGTGCAAAGGGTAGTGCCTGCAAAAATGTCAAGTAGAGCAGAAGCAAATCCTTAGGGAACAGGTCCTCCTTATAATGTCGGCAGGCAGGGAGACGGGACAGAGCAGGCAGAAATCTTTGCCCCTTGATGGTCTGGCACAGCCTCTTCTCTGCAGCAATGTCTCCCTGGCAGCAACTCCTCCTGCCCCAGGTGGGATAGGGCTTCCCTCCTGATGGTCCAGCTCCCCTCTTATCCTTATATGTCTCCCCCCCCCCCCAAAAAAAAGATCAGCCAGCTGCTTGGAGGAGCCAGCGTATGGGGCTCCTTGCTGCCAGGCTGGTTGCACTGAAATACGGCAAGTCCTCCCGGGAGCAGCACGACTTGATGGTGATGTCATTGCTCTCAGGGGCAACCTGTATGAAAACAACACACGGGGGAATGGGGAAAAAACCCTGGGTGAGTTGCCACAGGGGGACTTGCTGTATTTCAGTACAAAGCACATAGCAGCTGGGGGCCCCTAATGATAGCCACTCCAGATAGCTAGAATATCTTCTTTTTAATGTAAAGGGGGGACCAGCTAGCACTGCAGACCTCAGACCAGCACTGCTTTTATCTTCCTTTTTGTTTCTCATAGATATAGATATAGATATAGATATAGATATAGATATAGATATAGATAGATATAGATATAGATATAGATTGATATAGATATTCCCTTTGTGTTTCCCTTGCAGATTTTAAAGGATTCCCCCCCTTTTTAAAAAGCCACATGAAACAGAATGAGGAAGATGAATCTGGGATGGGTGTGACTTTAAAGGTCCCGTCCATACCTGCACATAGGACACCTGGTCACAGTCTTCCCCACTAATGAGTCCCCCCCCCCCCCCATAAAGCATATACACTGCTTGACTGGGGAAAAAACAGATTAAAATGTTTACAAAACAGATAAAACAATAAGATTCTCAATCAGAAGAATTAACAATAATGGAATACTTTCTTTTTAAAAAAACGTTTTTCAACTTAAAATTTTACAGATATATATCAAACATAAATCATAAAAACAAGATTCCATGGAATCTCCTGGACTTCCACCCTCCCCTTTGTGGGTCCTATTATTAATCAATTCCTCCCGCATCTTTTATGATACTCCAAACCCTTTACCTCTTCCATTATATCCAGAATCAACCTTACACTACAAGTGATATTCCAATCCTACTAACGATTTTAACTGTTTACAAGGGTCTTTAAGATAGGGTATAAATTTTCCCCGTTCCTTATTAAAATTGTGGTCCTCCTGATTTCTGACTCTCCCAGTCATTTTAGCCATTTCGGCACAGTCCATTAGCTTCATCTGCCATTCTTCTCTGGTAGGAACTTTTATCTTCCTTCCATCTCTGGACCAGTAACATCTATGCAGCCGTGGTTGCATAAATAAATAGAAAAGACTATATAATGGAAGACTTTCAGAAAGTTAAAATATGAATATGCTAACAGCAGATGAAAACTCTTATCAGCTTTCTAAATATTGGGGTAGGGGTGTCTAACCAAAAATGTTTTGAGCTGGCGCTGAACACAATACAGTGAAGGCACCTGCCTAATATCAATAGGCAAGGAGTTCCAAAGTGTAGATGCTGCCACACTAAAGCACTGAGCTCTTAGAAATGTGAACTGGTGTAAGTCACTACCATCAAGCAGTGTGTTCAACGCACAAGCCTGGTAGACCTTCATCTTGCTATTGGTCATTAGCATCACATTCTCCCATAGAAAAAAGTGATTGCCATGGATGCCTTGCCAATACACTTGTCCAGTTCAGCATTGATGGAGAGGTTTCAGGTAGATAACATCATCTCTACCTCCTCAAGCATGTGGTGGCCAATGCTGAGGCACAGAGTTCTGGCAACATCCTGACCCAGAATACTGGCCTTTGTCAGGCTGATCGTAAGGCCAAACTCTTGCAGGCTTGGGCAAAATGGTTGATGAGACTCTTGAGAGCTTCCTTGTGCAGAAGACAGCGACCCCAATAGCAGGTGGTGCCACAGCCAGTGACAGGTGGAGGCAAGTCACCCTAGCTCTGTCCAAATCTTCCTCCCAGCTGAATTCTTAAAATGCAGCAATGAGATTAAGGAAGGCCGCCTCTTTCCATACGAACCTACTCAGACCCTGAGATCATCTTCTGAGGCCCTCCTTCATGTGCCTCCTCCTCAAGAGGTCCGGAGGGTGGCAACATGAGAACGGGCCTTCTCTGCAGTGACTCCCCGACTGTGGAATGCTCTCCCCAGGGAAGTTTGCCTGGTGCCTTCATTATACACCTTTAGGCACCAGGCAAAAGCGTTCCTTTTTAACCAGTCCTTTGGTTGATCTTATTGAAATCCAACACCCTTTTAGAATGTGGCTTGGTGTGTGTGTGATTGGGTTATTGTTCTTATTTTGATTTTATATATTGCAATCTTTTCTGTGAACTGCCCTGAGACCCCCGGGTATAGGGTGGTATATAAATTCAATAAACGATTAAATAAGAGAAAACTGACCACAAGGCCCACCTCCTGGACTGGATGCAAGTAAGAAGGCATTTGGGTGGGGGCGGGTTGAGGGCAGATTGAGGTTGGTGGGGCAGTGCCCCAGTCACCCAAAAGGACCACTGTACAATTCATTTTGAAGACATCTGAAGGCAGCCCTAGGGAAGGGTTTTTTTTAAAAAAAAATGTTTAGTGCTTTATTATGTTTTCATATATGTTGGAACCTGCTCAGAGTGGCTGGGGCAACCTAATCAGATAGGTGGGTTACTATCATCACCATCATTATCATCAGGTGCAATGGGTACCAGACATGGCCAAAACAGCCTCACTTACTATCCACTTGGCAAAAATAAGGGATTTTTAAAGATATCACTGGCTGCTATGCCCATAGCATGAAGGATTGGATTTACCTGCAGTATTCTTTCCTCTTTGTGAAGCTTTGTGGCCAGATAAAAGCAAGCAAATATTTCTTTCCAGGTAGTGCCGCTGGATGATTAAAGCTGAACGCTTGTCCGTGAAGGTGACAGTGCAATTTTCTGTCTTGTTAGGAATCTGTGGTTTTAAAGCTTGACTCCTGACAGCGCATTTGTGGAAGGCTTAGGGGACACGCCATCTGGGCAAGATTTTGTATTATCTCCTAAACAAGAACAGAAGAGGAACCTCCTGATCCTGTAGCAAATAAACTATACCAAATCTACACACAGGCCTACCTCAAAGGGCTGTTGTGAGGCCTCTTCTGAAAAGTTATGCTTAGTACCAAAATGGGGACATAGGGAAGTGGTTGTGGGACTGCATGCACCCCAGACATTAGTCTCCCTGGGCCCATCTGCGCTTGGTAGTGAAGTTTCTTACAGATTAGTCTCACACACCCTTCCCAGGGCACTCTTATCAGTGTTCAAAACTCCCCTTGTTCTAGGCACATCTTGCGACAAGGGAATTTCATTAGCTCGAGGAGTTTCTGACCTCTGGGCGCAGTACTGAGCCTAAGATTTCAGATAAAAACTGCAGAGTGGAAGGAAAGGAGGACCTTTTTCTGCCTCCCCACTTCCAAGCTACTCTCTGAAGCCTGGCAAAGAGACGCTCTTAAGAATATTAGGGGGGGGGGGCAGGGAAAGGACTAGACCATGTGAAAAATGGACTTAGTATTTTAGCTGCAGTTCATTCTTTTTCAGCTTTGTATTCTTGTTATTAAAAAAGTGCACCTAGACATTTCGTTGTTGCACCCATAACGTAGGTTTAAGGTGCCATTCAGCTCCTTGCTTTCATATCTCAGTTTCTAACACGGACTCTTATGGCCTTTCAGAAACTTAGGTGCTTTTTATGCAGGTGATGGTAAACATGATAGGCTGGGGAAGGTGCTTATCAAGACGCTGGATATGTTGGATGCATTGCAATAGATACCTTAATGGGCAGTTCTTTTCTGTTTGGTCATTAGAAGACAGTCCCTCCAATGTATCTTATAGGCAACCTGTCTCACATGCTTTGATACAGGGGTGGGTGAACTTAGGCCCATGGGCCAAATTTTGCTCAGCATGGATCCCAGCTTTGCTCAGGAAGCCATTTCCCCCCAAATGGTGACCATTTGCTGCACACTGGACATCGTTTGTGACGTCAAATGTGGGGCAGGTCAAAATCCATGGGGAACTCTACCATGGGGGATATCAAACCTGCTGGGTTGGCTGCATCACCAACATGAATTTGGTCATGCAGCCGATTCCTGCAGAAACCAGGTCTGAAGTCACTGCCCATCACTGGTGGGCAGTGGCTTTCAGCTTGCTCCTCGGTGTCACTTCAAAGCACCACACAGGGCTCTTTGACGTCCCAATGATCATCGCCTGACATCATCGTGATGCTTGGCAGGCAGGTGGCCCTTTGTTTATGTGTGTGTTTCTGGGGCTTGGTCAACTTCTACTTTGTTTTCACCTCCTCTTCCAAACCCTGGCTTTCAAGAATAGAACACTCCAAAAATCTGGATGGAGTGGTGAAGCACGCAGCAGTGCCTGGTGCCTGCTAGATCTGGTAGGGAGCAAAGCAGGGAGACCAACAGTAGGTGGCGCTAGAGCCAGTGGCAGGAAGAGCCAATTCATGCTTGTTTCATCTCCATCCTCCTCCCTGTTCAGTTCTATAGAGGCAAAACAGAGACGGAGGAGAAGGAAGCTGACAGGCAGGGCCAGCCCTGGGCTATTTATAAGTAAGAAGGCAGGCAAGTGGGGGCTGGCCGAGGGCAAACTGTGGAGCAGTGCCCCATTCACTCTAATGGAGCAGCCTCCATCGGAAGCAGGTCTAGATCTAGGGAGTGGTTCTGTCTGTCTGTCTGTCTCTCTCTCTCTCCTTAGTTTAACTGCTGCCTCAGTGACAGCATGAGGCTGAACACGGCTGGCAGACCCATCTCGCTCGCTCGCTCGCCACTCCCACCCTAGTGGCCTTTTCACAATCAATAAGCTCGCGGAGAGCCACTTTCTTATTAAAATCCAGACATCTCCCTGCTTTGGCGTTCCCTGGCTCACTTTTCTGCCTCTGCGATGATGAAGGGATGTGGTCACAGCAGACAGAGACAGCTAACCGTGAGCCCCGGGCCCAAGGAGAGACAGACTGGATTAGGTCGGCGGAGGTAGAGAGAGACAGGTGGATAAAAATTAGACAGGAAAGGAGAAGAGAGACCCAGAAAAGATGAGGTCTGGCGCTGAACTAGAAGGAGCCCTTGAGATACTGTTAAGGCATACATTTCAAATGTGCCAAATTTATCAGGGGGATGCTCTTGTTTCCTGGCCCCTGGCAAACCACCGTCCTTTATTCTTTTGCCTGTTGGAGATGTCTTATGGAAATGTTATTAATAATAGTTACTGGAGTTGTCACTCTTTTGGCTCCAGACCCCCTCCCCAGTCTATAGTAGTCAAGATGGGTGATGCATCTTATCTGTAGTATGAACACCTGCAACCCCATGTGCTTGGACATGAAAGCTGCATGTTACCTTCGCTGTGTAACCATGCCATGAAGTTCAGGTTTGCTTGCTTGCTCATTTTGGGTGTTTTTGCACAAACTGCCACTACTATGTGAGAGATCCGGGTTGCAACCCTTACATGGAGGGCAGGGGGACTGTACACCTTTCCCACTCATTGTGGTTCTGATCCGTGCTTTCCTTCTAGGGAAAAAGGGTGCTGGTACTGTGTACCCTTGAGTATCCTCCAGAAAAAAGCACCGGTTCTGATGCGAATCAAGTAGTTTGTGCTGCTTGAGCAATTTGGATTGGAGGGGGAGGTCTTGTTCACTTCAGTGAAAGTTTTCCGCTTTTGTAAATAGCAAGCACGGGGGCCTGTTCAGATTGGGCCCATCCCAGTGGCCAAAGGCTTAATGCCCCTCATAAGAACTGGATCAGGCCAATGGCCCATGTAGTCCAGCATCCAGTTCGCACAGGGAAAACCTTGAGCAGGAACTTAGCATAAGAGAACTTTCCCCCTCCTGTGGTTTCCAACAACTGATATTCAGAAGCATTAATGTCTCGTGACTTTGGCTTGTATCTATAGGGTCTGAGGTCCCTTTGCCCCCTCCTCAATAAAATATTTGAGGGGATCAGCCTCCTCCCCCCAAGCTGATAAGCATTGCCATTCAAATAGTGTGTGTGTGCCATGCCTTGTGGTGGATTATGCCCTGCCCCGCTCCCCAATATTTTATTCAAGTTGGCACCCCTGTTTTCTCCCCAATTCATCAGGAGTCCACTCATATTGTGCTTTTGTAAGGTTCCATGTGCTGGGTATATAATTCAAGAGGATATTTTGCTCTGCAAATGTAAGGTTGTTCCGTACAGTTCTGTTGATAGTTTCGGTTACTTTCTGCCAAAAAGCTTTCAATATAGGACAATGAAAAAACAGACACACACATTTTGGGGGTGGGGAACCCTGCACATTAAAGCACATCTACACATTTATTGCTGTTGTTATATACGATATGCATTTTCATTTTGTTTCATCTGCATACAGTCATACCTTGGGTTGAAGTAGCTTCAGGGTGAATATTTTCGGGTTGCACTCCACAGCAACCCAGAAGTAACAGAGCACGTTATTTCCGGGTTTCACTGCTCGCGCATGCGCAGGCACTCATAATGACACCACACGCATGCGCGGAAGCGGCGAAATGTGAACTGCACACATGCAGACGCGCAGTCACATGTTACGTTCACTTCAGGATGCGAACGGGGCTCCGGAATGGATCCCATTCGCATCCAGAGATACCACTGTACATCTATAACAATTGTAAAATTGCAAAAAGGTGACATATGGTTCAAAAGAAATACTGTGAATTACAGTGTGAAACCAAACAGCAGCCAACAGGTCAGTCCAGACATAAAAGGCTGAATCCAATGCTACTCAGAGTAAACCCACTGAAGGTAATATGCACAACTAACTGAGGTTCATGCATTCCAATGGATCTGTTTTGAGTTTGTCTCTGTTGGCTACAATCTGTTGTTAATAAATGAAACCAGCTGGTACTAATGGCCTGCAAAAGCCTGAGAACATGTTCACTTCTACACATTTTGCAATGCCGTTCTCCAGACAAGTAACGTGTAAAAAAATGCATGTACTAGGGTACACATAAGTGTGCACATAAATGCATATTATGTGTAAAAACAGCATACAAAGAAAGCATTATATTTGGGGAAAGTGTGTTGCAAAAAAAATGTGCATATTAGGTAAAATTGTGTCTATGGAGAGAGATTGTCCCTTAAATGTTGATAGATGTTCATCAAAAGAACAAAATATGAAAATATAGAGAACAGAACTGGAAACTGGAAAAATAAGAACCAAGGAAATTTAGGCTGAGTCACCAATTCTCACTCCTGCCCTTTCTGTTCTCACTTTTTTAAAAAAAAACCCTTCTTCTTTTTTTACCTTGCTTACAAAGCAGCTGGGTGTGCTGCAGATTACAATGCCTATGAGACCTCAGCCACCCACCAGCTTAATTTGCCCAGAGGCACTTTGTACAATTATGCATATTTGTGTCATGGGCCTGTGCCCTAAATCCTTGAAGTAGCTTGCAACTCCCCTGGAAGATGGAGTTGCATACAATGGGGGCTGGCAGAGTCTTTGGACTGTGTTCCTTGGGGTGAGAAGAGGAGTTTTATATGCGTGCCTGCAGCCCTTATTTTCATGGGTCCCCATGGGTCCCCAGTTGTGCAAAACAGCCTGCGTTAGAAGAGATGCATCACCACAAACGAGGGCATAGAGTTAGATGAAATTTGCACGTGCTGATTTCCACATATAGATGCGAATTTTAAAATGATGGCTGTCATTGAAATAGAAACACGACCCATGCCACCATAGTGGGGAGACTGTGAGCAGGAGACTTGTTCAGTCTGCTGCGCAAACACTCAGTGCTGTCGGGCAACTTCAAGGCCCCTCCTGATCTCCCTTCTTAGGCTTCCTTTCTTCTTTAAACTGGGCTTGGATTAGACTGCTTTTAAACAGAGGATTCTCACCTAAAAGTCATTCAAAATAGAGGACGGTCCTCTGCAAAGTAGGGCGCATGGTTACCTTAGCCTACGTGAAGACAAGTTGGATGTGACGTGCTGTGTCCACACAATCAAAGCACAGAGGTTGGGGCAGTGGTGGAGGAAGCAACTCGGGTGCCTGGTACAGGGTGCCCAGGGGTGGGGCACACCACCTATAGGGGCAAGGCGCACCGTGGGGCCTCTGGGATCTGCCTGCCACCTGCCACTCAGCTGCCCTACAGCTGGGGGGAAGGCAGCAGGCAGACTATTTGGGCAGAGCAGAGCCTGTGTGCACCCAAGCCACTGTGTCTCTCCCAGGAGAGACATGTGGCTCGGGCACGCTGCAGGCCCCAGCATTTTGTCACCCCCTTCAGCAGTGACACCTGGAGTGACCCGCCCCCACCGCACCCCCTTTCCTCCGCCACTGGGTCAGGGACCGAGAAGCGAGTCTGACCCCCTGGCCCCCCAGCTTCCGCACATTCACTTAACCTGCTTTCTGAAGGTCTGGAACAGATTAAGCTGATCTGATTGGAGGCAGGGGGAGTGCCACAAAGTGCAGGAACAGGGCAGATTAAGAGAAGAAAACTCTAAGATGGAAACATGCATATTATTTTATTCCTGGACACTGCCCCTCCAGGATGGCAAGGTCTTCCAAACATTGGATGAGACACCAAATGAATTTGCTGCCCTGGACACCTCTGAACAGATGTCATCTGTGAGTAGCTCATTAGAGTTTCCTGCCTATTTGTCTCTTCTTTCAGCCTCCTTTGATTTCTAAGACTCTCCAGATGGAGACTTGGGGCTTCCTACCAGATTTTCCCCCTCCCCCTTTAAAAAAAGATTTATTTATTAAACAAATTTATAGACTGCTTCATGGTGCTGAAGGGTAAAAACGGAATAAGCACAGAAACACAAGCTGTAAGAAAAATAAAGATCTATTTAATACTCTTTTAAAAAAAGAAAGAACATCCATACAAATGCTAAAAATAATGAAAGCATTTCGTCAAAGCTTTTGGAAATGGCTGGCTTTGCACTTGGGGGAAAGTGTTCCTAAACCAAATCAAGAAGTCTTCAGGAGGCAGCTAAGCACCTGTCTGGTTTCGGCCTCGACTCAGTTGCTGAGCTGGATCTGTGCTGGCACCTAGAGAAGGAGGGCAGTGACACACTCTGCCCAGGTGAAGAGTGATTGATGGCACATCAGAGGGGTCAAGAGTTAATTGAGTAATTGGGGAATGCCAGCCATTTATTGGCAGAGATTGATTGCAGGGGCAGATTGGGAGAGGAGGAGGTGAATTCTGCAGGCTGCGGGGACGGAAGGCGTGGGGAAGACGAGTCGAAAAGGAAGGGAAGAGGAACAAAAGCTTACATGCCCGGATAACGGTCTCAAGGTGTCCGATGCGATTCTGTCTTTTGAAGCTAAGCAAGCTAGGAGGTGTGGTTGCCAACTCATCAGGGAGAACAAACACCTGGCCTGCTCCTGTGCCTTTTATAGGAACTGGAGCTGCAAACTGGCAGGTGAGGCTTTTCACAGTCTGGAGATAAGCGCAATCACCTGCAACTGGCTGCATGCCAAGTTGATGATAAAGGCATGGGAGCGGAAGGTAAAGTTGGCAATCCTGTAAGTCCCGTGCATGCTCCCGCGGCAGTCCCTTGAGAAGCTGGGGGGAACAAAAACAGAGAATCAGTAAAATATGAAACAGTGTTAACATAACGAGAGGCATGCTGGATGAGACCCAAAAGCCCACCTCATGCAGCATCTTGATCTCACACTCCCCACTTGAAACTCCCAGCAATTAGTATACAGAGGTGCAGTGCTGTTTCTGGGGGTAGGCAGGGGTACGCATACCCCTAAACATTTTGTGAATCTATTTCAATATGAGTAGGAAAATGAGAGTACCCCTAAACATGTTTTTGGGGAAAAAGCACCACAGAGGTGTTTTTTATAGCCTTGATGACTAGTAGCTAATTAGCAGCTTGCTATTTAGGCAAGTGGGACACGGGTGGCACTGTGGGTTAAACCACAGAGCCTAGGACTTGCCGATCAGAAGGTCGGCGGTTCGAATCCCCGCAACGGGGTGAGCTCCCGTTGCTCAGTCCCTGCTCCTGCCAACCTAGCAGTTCGAAAGCACGTCAAAGTGCAAGTAGATAAATAGGTACCGCTCCGGCGGAAAGGTAAACATCGTTTCCGTGCGCTGCTCTGGTTCGCCAGAAGTGGCTTAGTCATGCTGGCCACATGACCCGAAAGCTGTACTCCGGCTCCCTCGGCCAATAAAGCGAGATGAGTGCCACAACCCCAGAGTTTGTCACGACTGGACCTAGTGGTCAGGGGTCCCTTTACCTTTACCTATTTAGGCAAGTATTTCAGACCAAATGTAATTTTTCCTTCTTCCTGGCCAGATTACTGATTCAACATTCAGAACGGTGATAGTCTTAACCAATTAAATTTACTAAGTTATCGTGCCAAAGACACCAGTTCCCTTACAAAAGAGGAAGAAAAATGAGGGTAGCTCGTCTCTGCCCATGACACGACTGTAGTTCGGAGACCTAGGGCTCCTCCCAATCACCTGCTTATCAAGCATTGCTCCTTACTTGCTTGCACGAAACTTCTACGGTAGTTAGACCATGGCCACATCAGGATGATGTCGGTGGTTGCCCGTCAGCCTGCTCCACCCCGTTCCACCATCGTTCTGCCCCCTTACAGGGCCAAAAGTGGTGTCGGCAGTCATGCATCAATTGGACATGCACATTGCATGAAGAGGAAGAAGAAGAGTTTGGATTTGATATCCCGCTTTATCACTACCCAAAGGACTCTCAAAGTGGCTAACATTCTCCTTTCCCTTCCTCCCCCACAACAAACACTCTGTGAGGTGAGTGGGGCTGAGAGATTTCAGAGAAGTGTGACTGGCCCAAGGTCACCCAGCAGCTGCGTGTGGAGGAGCGGAGAATCGAACCCGGTTCCCCAGATTACGAGACTACCGCTCTTAACCACTACACCACACTGGCTCTCACTCTGCCAAGAGTGAGCCATGAAATGTAGATGAGAATCTTGCCTCTTCCAACCCCATGAAAGGGACCCCATAAAAGTACAGCCCACTTTTAAAGGTCTTTTGAACCCAGCCATCTCCTTGCTGCATTTCTCCCCACCCTCACCCCTCGCTCAGACAGTGGCAACTTTCCTCCTCTGCCCCTTCCATGCTACACCTCCCCTGCTGTCACTTGAGGCGTGACAGACTTGATCAGCGGCCCCACATCTGAAATGGCGCCCATGATCTGAAACAGAGTGAGCATTCCTTATGCTGGTGCAGTGCATGAAGGATAAGAGATGGCCGTGATAAGACTGTTAAATGCTAATCAACACAGAAGACTGACACAGAGGGGAGAGCTGGAGAGGGCAGCTCCTCTCCCCTATATTGCGCCTTCTGGGGAGAAGCGGCGCTTGTCCAAATTCTCCTTTCTGGTGCACCAGGCTTTGTTTGTTTCATAGGGGTTTTTTATTAGTGTCAAGTCAAAAGTACACACAGGAAAGGACACCATCAAAGTTACAAAACACAGGAGCAGCACAGAGGTTGTTTTTTTTTAATATAAAAAAGAGACTCGGAGCAAGATAATTTAGAAAAATAAAAGTGGAAAAGCACATCATGAAAGCCATATTTCATGACTTGGTGGGGGGAAAGAGTTTTGCATAATTGAGTTAGACACATAATAAATAAAATCCCACCAAATCGTATACAAATGTTCTGAGTCTTCCTTACCCTTAGAAACATATACAGTAGTTGGTAAGTTATTTTCTTTGCAATAGCCAGACTTCTTCTTTTTTTTAAGTATTTTTATTAAACAATTTCAGCATAACAAAATATCAATCACATTATTTCCCCCCTTTCCCCCCACCCCTCCCTCTTCCCCCCACCAAGGACTTCTCTCAGCGACCCTCTCTGATTTCTTTGCACATATTGTTCTCTGCATATTATAAAATTGTAAATATCCTTACTTTATCTATCATGTGTTCAACTAATAAATTTGTGGGTGTTTATTCAAATGCAATAGCCAGATTTCTTGTTTTGCCTGCGTAAAGCTTATGAAGAGGTTCGGTTACTTTCAGATGACCTGTTGATAAAGGACTCATCCTGATTTGTTTGCAGGGAGATTAGTCTATGCCAGCTGTTTATTGAGCATTCATTCCAATTTGTGTTTTTTTTGGGGGGGGGTTAGAGGTCGTTGTGTCTGGGGTGAAGGGGAGCCTCTCTCACACACCCTCCCTTGTCTAACTGCTACACAACAGCCCTGCAGTGTTGCCAGTGAGCCTGACTCTCTGGTAGCGGCTTCTACCACCACCCTTTCTTGGTCACCTACAGCCCCAGAAACAAAGGGGAAGGGGGAAGTAAGGTAAAGGTAAAGGGACCCCTGACCATTAGGACCAGTCGTGGCTGACTCTGGGGTTGCGGTGGCAGATGAAAGTGATGGACTACATGGAACTGGCTGAGATGACCGGCAGAATTCGAGACCAGGGAGAAGGGTCGATGGAAGAAGACTGGAAAAAATTCAAAACATATCTTCAAAAATACTGCAATATAAAAGAATGTTAGAAAGAGGTTGGAAAAAGAATATTAGGTCGTTTGGGCAGATATGATATAATGGACTAAGTAAAAATGAGGTGCGGAAATCGATGAAATAGAGGAGGTTTAATTACATTATTTTAATTTTAAAATACGTAAATGAAAAGAAGGTTAGAAGGATTTGCTGGAAATACGATCTGAACTAGAATACAAAATTGGGAGGTGAGAGGAGGTCATGGAAATAAGTAAAGGGAAAAAGGCTAAGTAAAGGTTTAATCTGTTTTTTGTCTTATTTTAACTTAATGTATTTTTATATTTTTTGTTAAGTCTTCTTTTATATTCTATTTTATTGTTCTTTTTTATTTGTTCATTCTATGTTTTGTTACGGCTAAAGTTTTCTTTGTATTTTGTATGGTTTTTCTTTTTCTTTTTTGTAATCTTAAATTTGGAATAAATATCATTTAAAAAAAAAAAAAAAGACTCTGGGGTTGCGGCACTCATCTCGCTTCATTGGCCGAGGGAGCAGGCGTCATGTGGCCAGCATGACTAAGCCGCTTCTGATGAAACCAGAGCAGCGCACGGAAACACCGTTTACCTTCCCGCTGGAGCGGTACCTATTTATCTACTTGTACTTTGATGTGCTTTTGAACTGCTAGGTGGGCAGGAGCAGGGACTGAGCAATGGGAACTCACCCCATCGCGGGGATTCAAACTGCCAACCTTCTGATTGGCAAGTCCTAGGCTCTGTGATTTAACCCACAGCGCCACCCGCGTCATGAAGTAGGGATCTACAATTAATGGTTAAATCCTGGGATTCCAAACTAGTATGCCCCCAGCCTGCTCCCTTGCAATTTACGCAGTGTTTTAACCCACAGCGCCACCCGCGTCATGAAGTAGGGATCTACAATTAATGGTTAAATCCTGGGATTCCAAACTAGTATGCCCCAGCCTGCTCCCTTGCAATTTACGCAGCGTGAAGCCAGCATTCCAACCCTTCCCCCTGAAAATAGGGCAAATCTCTGGCTTTACTGACTCTCGTATTGGACTTCCAATGGGGTGGAACCCAAGGCTTATTCAGACATGCAGGAAAATTCCCAAATCCTGAGATTGGTGAACATGCACAAACTCCACTAGCCCAATTATGAAACTGTTATATAAGTTTCTGCCCTGAAACTTTTTTTGGGAGGTGGGGGAGGGAGGAAAATCATACTCATAGCAGGATCATGTGTAACCACCCCAATAGCATCTCGTGGCAAAGCCTTGGAAAGAAGCATGTGGTAGGAACACAGCAGCAGCCTCGAAGTTCTCCACTGCGGTGGTTGCGGGGAGAGGAATTGACTGAGCCTCCGGATTGGATTCTTGCATTTGAAATTGCGCTCTTCATTTGAGGCCTAGGCCTCCTGTCTCAGGTTCCCTGGCGATGGGTGGATCGGGGAAGGCTCTGAGTGGGGATTTTGTGTAAAAAAGAGATGAGAGGGAAGAAGAAGCTCCTGAGGCCGTGCCAGGAGATTTCAGTTCCTTTAAGTTTCTTTGTAGGATTATGGAGGTTTTAAGGAGGAGGGATGGTCTTAAAGGGGGGATTAGACAGGCTTAAGCAGTTGGTGTGTGTGTGTGTGTGTGTGTGAGAGAGAGAGAGAGAGAGAGAGAGAGAGAGAGAGAGAGAGAGAGAGGCCCTGTGTATCAATATTTCAAAAATATTGGAATCGGTCCCACTCTGTTGCCTTAAATGTCGCGTGGATGAGTAACTGTGTGTGCAATATCACTGGTTATTTTGTTTTAGGGCTGTGCACCAGATCGGGCTGAATCTGGAACAAAATTGGGACAGTTTGGGTGGATCTGGGCTCTGAGACAGCCCTGGGTTGCCCTGAGTTGGGTAGCCCCACTAGGAGTCAACATGGTCACAAAGCAAGGGGAGAAGATGGAGAGGCAGGCAGGCAAGGTTTAAGGAATAGTTGTTTGCAGAAGGGCTTTCAAAGAGCCCCACACTTCACTTTGACTGCATGAATCTGTACCTAGCAGGGGCGCGCACACAGCCAAACTGAACAGGATTGAATCCTCCATTCACCGGCTCATGCAGTACCTGCTTCTTCTCCTTCCCACTCCTGACTGTATATTTAATAGGATGTAATTAAACATTAGGATTGCTTCCCATAATCTATCTGATTCAGGTCAGATCGGGATCAGATGTAGACCTGGATTGGGTTGGGGGGTCACACACAGCCATCTTTATTATTATTATATAGCTTCATCAGTTTGCAAGGCACATTTACAATGCAACAAGATAGGTTCGTGCTCCTAGGAGTCTACAGTTTGGATGCAGGCAGTGGGATGGTGCTGCAAAGCAATGGAGGGGGAAGGATAAACAAGGGGTGAAATACAGGCAAATGCAGTTATGGGCAGAAGTTAGGCCAGGAGAGGGAGAGCTTTAGAGGTAAGCAGGGCTGACTAGGCAGAATGGGGCGGTTGCCTCTTAGGGATAGGGCAGAAATTGAAATTGAATGAGATGCTACTTTATTCACACTTTCTGAACCAATTTGCAAACGAAAACTTAGTTATCCTTTGAAATCTGCACTTTTCTGAAATTTGTGGTGCAATGTTCCAATGAAGAAATGTGTACAAAATTAAATAAAAGGCTGCATAAATGTGCATGTATCAGTGAAAATGACATACACAAATGCATGGCACTAGGAGAAACTGCCTGGTGAAATGTAAATGTTAGTCAAAGCCACATATAATGAAAGTGCTCAGCAGGAGAAATTCACATTAAAATGCCGGTAAATTTTCATGAGGATCTAAAAATAATAATCACAGATTGCTGCAGAAATGTGGAGACCTGAATTTAAGTTCAGAAAATGCAGGCTAGGTTTTTTAGGTGCTGACATGAGCAGGAGTCTGGGCTGCTATGGGAGGGCAGGGGAGGTGCTAAAAGTGTGAGGCTTGAATTTTGCTACAGCAGAGGGGGCCAGCTTTATATTCTGTCTTCATGTCAGCCCAAAGATTCATTTTGTTCTGACATAATGACTGTCTTTCCAGCTCCTAACACCAGAGAAATGATGGCCGAATGGAACATCCATTTGGATTTCCCCGGGAAGGGGCCATAATGCTGCAACTGTCACAGTGTTCTGGGCCGGCCCTGAAAATTAGGATGGGACATTTGTGCTGGATGCAGCAGGGAGATGGATAGGCAGTGCTGAAACCTAAAATGTGGTCTAGCTGAGATGAATGAAATTTGGCAGTAGATTTCTGGATGGAGGAGAGGGGAGGGAAGCAAGAGGGAAGAAGGTTGCAGCAGGCAAGGTAGCATGGTGATGATGGTGATGATGATGATGATGATGATGATGAAACAATGATAATGTACCTAATACTGCACTGGGGAGATGAGCAGAGCTGGAGCTGATGATGGGTTGCAGATCTGCATGTCACACATGGCAGCAAACAGGATAGAGAATGATCTGGTGTGTCAAGTGAATGTCTCTCCCCTCCCTGTGTTTTCTTGCAAAAGCTTCATCGAAACAGGCAGGAGCTGTGGAAGAGTAATGGGAGGGGAAGGAAAGTGACCAGGCATCAGGCATCTTACCTGTCCATTTTGGGACTTTTGCTTTCGGCTCTGCCCTGGGTATTTTGTTGTTGTTGAAAAGCTGGTGCTTTTGGGGTGGAAATATTTTAATAAATTAAAAACAAATTTGGAAATCCTGTGGTTTAATGGCATTTCAGTCAGTTGCCCTGATCTGCCAGGCTGTGCCCCATGTTAAAAAGTTAAACTAGTTCCACCCCATAATGGCCAAACCCTCCCCTGTGTGTCTCCACCCACCGAATGGGTGTTTTTAAAATCATAGGTTGGTGGTCTTAGGAGGGATAGTCAACTTGGGCTTTCTGCCCCAGCCACCAAAATATCTTGCATTATCCCTGCTGTGTAGTCTGGCTCATAGGCTGCATAGAAATACTTTTTTTTCTGTGTATAAGTTTAAGCTGCTGCCCCTTTCACAGCTGCATGCCTGCCCATGTACAGAGTGCGGAGAGGCAAATCTTGCGGGACCACTTCTGGCCACTTCATTCAGAGCAGTTGCTCTTCGCACAGAGAAGCTCTGCATAGAAAGCATATTAAATATACTGTAAAGAGTAAAGAAGGCACGATTGCCTATTTCCCTGCAAATAAAAGTTGTTGAGCAGGGGGGAATCCAGCAGAAGCAGCTTTTCCCAGTAAGTAGATGCAGTGATGGAGTGAGATTCAGCAGCTAAATTTTTGCCTCTTTTGCAGCTGGCAAACTCTGGACAGAACATCTGTCTGCCGGGGGGAGGCAGGGAATGCAGTGACTTTTTTTCACATATCTGCCACATGTGTCTCCTGCATTGTCTTCCGTGTGTCTTCTGGGTTTAATCCCATACTTGAAAAAATAAGTTTCTAGTCCTCGTTGTTGCAGAGAAAAAAGTTGAAGTTGTAATGGATGAACAATGAAAATATGCTAGAAGGAGAAGGGCCAAGGGGCAAGAGCTCATGCTCCTTGTCCTTCCACTCCCTCTGTTGAGTTCATTTGACCCATCAAGGCTTTTCTGTTCTCAAGAGGTTGCTGATGCAACTACTAGGCCATGTTTTTCCCCTCGCCTCAGGTAACCTTTTCATCACTGACTTGCCAGCTGAGTTCTTCCTGTGCATCTGCCGTGTCTGTCGTGGAGCATTCTGGGAAATGTCTGAGGGCAAATGGTCAGTTCGCCAGATCTACCTGGCAGCCCTGCTAGGAAGGAATCGTGAGGAAGCGCCACAGCAAAGTGTCTGCTTTCCATGCCCCAGGTTCAATCCCCTGGGTAGGGCTGGGGGTGTCTCCTGCCTGAAACTCCAGAAAGCTGCTGTTAGTCAGTGTAGACAATACTAAGCTAGAGGGACCAATAGTCTGACTTGGTATAGGCAGCTTCCCATTTTCCCCATGTTCCTCCATGTTCTGTGAAAGCACGCCTTAAATCAGGGGTGATGAATGTGTGGCCTTCAGCTCTGACCATTAGCCAATCTAGCTGGGACTGATAGGCACTGGAGTCAAACAACATCTGGAGGGCCACAGTTTCCTCAGCCTGAGGCCTGGCCAACCCTCCCTCAAACTTCACATGGCAGGAAGCATCCACTAATGTAGCTGGCAAGTGTTCTCTCTCTCTCTCTCTCTCTCTCTCTCTTTTAAATGATATTTATTAAAATTTCAAAGAATACAAGAATTACACAAAAACAAAAAGTAAAAATACAAGAAAATATAACAAAGAAATGAAAAATAAAAAGAAACATACAAAATAAGAACAGTTAAAAACACATTAATTTTCCATAGCCTATCTTCCTTACACTTATTTCCCCGGACCTCCTCATACCTCCCTTTTTTGTATTCCAGTTCAGTTTATTAGTTCAGCAAATCCTTACCATTAAGCTTTTACCCATTTATGAACCTTTTTTCATATCTCTTAAAGCATTACAGCTGGAAACCACTTAGTTTCTATCCAACATCCTTCTAAGATTCATTAATTTTACAATATTTCTGTAAATAGTCTTTAAATTTCTTCCAGTCTTCTTTCACCGACTCTTCTTCCTGGTCTCGGATTCTGCCAGTCATTTCTGCCAATTCCATATAGTCGATCACCTTCATCTGCCATTCTTCCAGAGTGGGTTAGATCTTGTGTCTTCCAATACTTTGCAATGAGTATTCTTGCTGCTGTTGTAGCATACATAAAAAAGCTCTGTCCTTCTTTGGCACCAATTGGCCGACAATGCCCAGAAGAAAGGCCTCTGGTTTCTTCAGGAAGGTATATTTAAATACCTTTTTCAATTCATTATAAATCATTTCCCAGAAAGCCTTAATCTTTGGGCACGTCCACCAAAGGTGAAAGAATGTACCTTCAGTTTCTTTACATTTCCAACATTTATTATCGGGCAAATGATAGATTTTTGCAAGCTTGACTGGGGTCATGTACCACCTGTATATCATTTTCATAATATTCTCTCTTAAGGCATTCTCTCTCTGTGAAGTATGCCCACCATTACCGACATTTTCCGCCATTGTCCCCCTGTGAGCTTTGGAGGAAATCAAGGGTTTTCCCAGAAGGCAACTGAGGAAAGAAAAAACAACAACCTTAGCCCACACCCTCCTTTCCCTCCCTGCGACTTAAAGCAAAGCCTCCCAGGCCTGACTTCTCAGCACCACCACATCACCCTCTTCCCGCTGCCTCTCAAATTCACCTCACTCCAATTTACATAATTCCCAGGCACCATTAATCATTCTAATTAGCCGGAGCCAGTGAAGTGAATGCCGGAGAAGAGCAGCGTTAAGGGGGTGGCGGCGAATGGGGGGGAGGCTTAACAGCTTGGGGGGGGGAAGAAAATGGGGGCTCCTCAAACTGCCCCATGCCCTCCCTAAGTCTATTTCTGTATCTGAAGCCGGTTCAAAATGTGGCTGTCGAAGTTTTGACCAAGTCCTCTGAACATGACATGAGATCTCAGTTGTTCCAGCTGCATTTGGCTATCGGTCTCTTCCTTGGTTTAACGGAAGATTTTGGTTACTGCTTTCGAAGCCCTAAATCAGGGGTAGCCAATGTGGATGCCTCCAGCTTCCCTCAGCACCAGCCAATACAGTCAATGCTCAGGGATGATGGGAGTTGTAGTCCATCAACATCTCCAGAGTCACAGCTTCCTTACCCGCAACTTAGGGTTCATGCCTGAGCTGTGGAGCAGCAGCTGGAGGTTAGGATAGGGGAGAAACTTAGCTCATGATTTTAATGGGAACCTGTCCGATTCATACTTACAATATATGAACTGAAGTATCTTCCAAAATTTGCACTCCTCTGAACTTTGGGGTTTAGTCATCCAACCAAGGACAAAAATCAGGGGGCATCCTCAGGTATTTCGAGCAATGGGCATGACTAAAGGAGTTTTCCTAGAGCAGCCTCCCCCAACCTGGTGCTCTCCAGCTGCTTTAGACCTCATCTCCCATCAGCCCCTGCCAGCATGGCCTGTGGTCAGGGATGATGGGAATTGAAGTCCAGTGATGTCTGGAGGGCACCACATGCAAGGAGCCTGCCATAAACTTTCATGGATGTCCTAGACTGGCCTCTTCATTCAGATTGTAGTTCTGTATTCTGAATTGAACATACTCAATTCTTTTACTGCAGAGGAGAAAACAACAGTTGCAGGGCTTTTGATGGCTTTTTCCAGGTTGTAACGTGGGAATAAAGACATTTGTTGTGGTCTAGGGGTTTGAATGCCAGGCTAGGACCAGAAAGGCCAGGGATTAAATCTCTGCTGTAGCTGCTACCCTGTGCACACTTACTGGGGAGTTAGCCCCATTGAACTACTCAGTGGCATTTACTGAGATGGCTGAATAGTGTTCTCAAAGCTACCAGCATGAGTTTGACCAAACTGCAGGAGGCAGTGGAAGACAGAAGTGCCTGGCGTGCTCTGGTCCATGGGGTCACGAAGAGTCGGACAAGACTAAACGACTAAACAACAACAAAACATTTATTAGCATGCACTGTGAGACATGAAGTTCAGTGGCTAACCTTGGGCCAATCATTCGTTCTCAACCTAGCCTACCTAACAGGCTTGTTGTGATGCTGGGAGACTCTGCACATAGCTCTGAGTGCAGTGAAAGAAGGGTAAAGGTAAAGGTAAAGGGACCCCTGACCGTTAGGTCCAATCACGGATGACTCTGGGGTTGCGGCGCTCATCTCACTTTATTGGCTGAGGGAGCCGGCGTACAGCTTCCGGGTCATGTGGCCAGCATGACTAAGCCGCTTCTGGCGAACCAGAGCAGCGCACGGAAATACCATTTACCTTCCCTCCGGAGTGCTACCTATTCATCTACTTGCACTTTGATGTGCATTCGAACTGCTAGGTTGGCAGAAAGAAGGATAGGCTAGGCTAAAAAGTAAGGGGATATATTATGGGATAGGGAAAGGGTTGCTTGACCCCTAGTCCAGTGCCTATAACAGGAGCTTGTTCTGCAGAAAAATGTACAGGCAATAATTTTATCTCAATGCCATTCCCCAGTAGGGTCATGGGTTCAAGCCCCATGTGGCCATCTGTCATGGATGCTTTAGCTGAGATTCCTGCATTGCAGGGGGTTGGACTAGATGACACTTGGGATCCCTTCCAACTTTACAATTCTGTGCTTCTATGGTCCTATATATGAGTGGGCTTGGACCAGTCCATGCATCTCCACATTCTAAGAAATACATGGAATGAAAGGAACAGGGAATGCGACAGTGTCATGGCTCCAGACCAGAACAAAGAATACCTAGCAGTGGAGGCCGGTTTATTAGGGGGAGTGGAGCACTGCTCCACCAACCTCAGCCTGATCTCAACCAGCTCCCATCTGTCTGTCTCCTGACTTACAACCAGCCCAGGAGCATGACACAGCCTATATGCTTCCTCCTCCTTATTCTCAGTCTCAGTGATCTTCCTTACAGGAGGATGGGGAGGAAACGCTAATTAGTTGGCTCTACTTGTCATTGGCTCTCGCCCCCCGCCTACCATTGGCACTATTTCTGTCTACTTTTGAGTGCCCCGCCTTCTGCTCTGCCAATCACAATGGGCACTAGCACCACCCATGCTAGAAGCACCTGCCAGTTGCTCCATGACACACTTTTGTCTTGCCAATAGGATCGCTATCCGTGGTCCTGAAACCCTCCTTGCCAAGAACCCTGAGATTAGTGCCTCCGCTTAGCTTGGGTCATCGCCTATTTTTGATGGTAAGCATCCCCAGAAGGGTCACTAGTGTCTCCTTTAAATCAAGAGCCACTTCCCAACCCTTGTTGGTTTGTTTCTTGAGGGCGAGTCAGGAGTGGGGCTATGCTGTGCTGAACGGGGTCAATATTTAGTGTGCTGAATTCACGGTGGCCCTGATGTGTTATTGGCAAGGGAGATGGACTGAGGAGGTCTTTGTCTGGCTTAATAAACCTCTTTCATGTCCAGAACCTGTGTAGAGCCTGAATTCAGTATTCAGCAGGGCGCTCTCTACACAGGCCTACAGCAGGGTTTCTTTGAGTTTATTCCTTGGGAACATACCTTGTCATTCCACTTTAAATATATAATATATACCTCCAGGACATTTTAGGTGGGTTTTTAGTTTAGCTTTTTTGTTTTTGTTTTTTAAGTATGTCAAATACAGAGTTGAGGTAGGTGATTCTGCTGCTGAAAGGTTTCTTTTCTTTAAAAAGAACAGTAAGAAATCAAAAAATGGAACAAAAAAAATGCATTTCGTTCTATAATGAATACATTGCCTTATAAGGCGTTCATGATTGTTTTATATTTGTAAGCCATTCCAGGATCCATGTGATGGTGGGTAATGTATGAAGCTTATAAATAAAATAAAATCTTCCAAGGAAAGATGGGGGTACAGCATGGAAGTTGGCCCTCTATGTGGGAAAATGCACCCTTAACCCATTATGCATAAATATAACACAAGGAGAGTTTTTCCGTAGCTAACACCCCCACTGCCAATAACCTCGGGTGAAGAGCCAAGTGCACGTCACTGGCTTGACCAGTGCAGATGTGCTCTGTCATACAACCATGTTCAGGATACAGTTTCTTCCCCTTCTGCGCCAAAAGAACTCCCTGGCTTCTCTTTAAGGCTGTAGGCTGCAGATGAGACTCTGTGGTGACCAGTGAGTACCAGTGATGGTGCTGCAGTCTGCAATTGCCTGGTTCAGTATATGAACTTCTTCCACTTATGATGCTCATGCACATTCTAGACTGAGGAGATGTATACATGACACCAGTGGTTCCCAGCTGGTGGCCCACAGACCACAGGGGCTCCGCATAACCCACCCAGGGAGTCCGCGGCACCATTTGCATAACAAAAACTACCATAGATACATCAAAATTTTCCAAAATTAAGGAGCCCATGGCTTGGCTTTTGAAAAACAGGGGGTCTGCAGTACTTCGCCTAATTGGAAACCACTGCATTAAACCACTGAAATACATTCAGAGCACATACCTGCCTCAAGAAATTCTGGGCACTATGGTTTGCTCTGAGTTTCTGAGAATTCTCTCTCTCTGTGTGTGTGTGTGTCCGTGTGTGTGTGCGCGCGAGAGAGAGAGAGCGCGTGCAGACTACATCACCCAGAATTCTCTGAGGGGAAAAATATGCTTTGAAATACTGAAAAAAGCAATTAATTACATAATATTTGCAGACTAAAATAAAATAGTGGTAGCAAATGGCACTTGTATTCACTTGCATGATTTCCTGATGTTGCAGGAATTTCCACTCCTGGCTGCATTCCTGAAGGTATTCTTCAACATCTCTAGATGTGACCTGTGTCAGAACTTCCTAAATCTACTTTTAGTATCTGGATGTATCTTGTCAATGTATCCCTGGGTTAGACATCACCACATTCCCAAGCATTGTTTTTCCAGCTCAGTAACCAGCATCTACTCATCCGTATGGAGAGCCCCAACCTTGTATTCCCCCCTCCTTGGTTAATTTCTTCCATGTCCCATTGGCACACATGGCTGCCTGTCAATACAATCCTTTTCTACCTGATGGAGTCAGGAAGGTCAGACCTGGGGAGACAGGGACTCGTCCCTCACAGTGCCAGGCTCTTTTCCACCAGTCCTTGGCAGGCACTCTCCTTATCTCACCCTTGTCAACCTCCATACTGAGCAAATGCACTTTGTTTGGAGATCCCTGGATCCCAAATACAGCACGGCAGATTTTGACACGTTGTGTCCTCCCTTTTAGATGTAGCACTTACCAAGGCAGAGGTGCACGCTCTCAGTTTCAAATGAATGCCAATTCTGACTTGTGGCAAATTGAGTCAGAGTAACCTGTAACAATTAATGGACCTAAGTTAGTCATGCTCACCCATTTCAATGGGCATTGGGTACAATTCTTCATGGTTTGCTTCAAATGGAGGAGGACTGCCATTAGATAAAAAGGCAACCGGGGCCTCCCATGAGGCAAGGTGAGATGGCCACCTCAGGTGAAGAAGAAGAAGAGTTTGGATTTGATATCCCGCTTTATCACTACCCGAAGGAGTCTCAAAGCAGCTAACATTCTCCTTTCCCTTCCTCCCCCACAACAAACACTCTGTGAGGTGAGTGAGGCTGAGAGACTCCAGAGAAGTGTGACTGGCCCAAGGTCACCCAGCAGCTGCATGTGGAGGAGCGGAGACACAAACCCGGTTCACCAGATTACGAGTCTACCACTCTTAACCACTACACCACACTGGCTCTAGATCCAGATGGATCTAGGTGGATCTAGGATCCAGGTGGCTGGATCTACAGGGGCAGTCGATGCAGCCTCCAAGGCTTGCATCTCCAGCTGCCACAGTAGCAGCAACAGCCGAGATGCACTCCTTGGAGGCTGAATCTGCCACCTCCTCAGCAAACCCACCATGCCATCTCTGCTCCAGACCTCCAACCCTTCTGTCTTCCCACTGTCCAAAGAGTTCAACACTACTGTGGAAAATCTCCAAACCAGTCTGGTCAGAATGTTGACTGTTGTGGGTGGAAGGAGATTAGCTACCAATTAGTTCCAGGGCCCAATTCAGAGTGCTGGTTTTGACCTATAAAGCCTTAGATGGCTCAGGACCGCAATACCTCAAGGACCACCTCTTTCCATATGGACCTACCCGGACCTTAAATCATCTTCCAAGGCCCTTCTTCATGTGCCTCCTCCTCGAGAGGTCCTGAGGGTGGCAACATGAGAACGGGTCTTCTCTGCAGTGGCTCCCCATCTGTGGAATGCTCTCCCCAGGGAAGTTTGCCTGGCGCCTTCATTATACACCTTTAGGCACCAGGCAAAAAGTTCCTTTTTAACCAGGCCTTTGGTTATCTGATTTACATCCTATGCCCTTTTAAAATATGGTTTGGGGGGAGCTATTGAGTTGTTGTTTTTATTTGTATTATGTATTTTGTGGTTTTATAGCTTGATTTTATTCTGTGAACTGCCTTGAGACCCTCGGGTATAAGGAGGTATATAAATTCAATAAATAATAATTATTTTTTTATTTTTTAAAAAAGCAATAGGTGGAATTCAATGGAACATTGCTGGCCAGCTAGACTCTTGAATAGAAGCAATCTGCACTGCAAGGCTTGTTGCAAGCTCTGCTTGCAAATAACAACAAACAGACCATGAGCAGGGAAGTCGTAGTGACTTTCGGTTAGACCTTGTACAGTGTATTTGGCATGGCAACGTGGTCACATACTTGTCTCCATGCTGGACGTGGTGTCTGTGTTTTGCTTATTCCCTCTTTCTTTCAGCCCATGGCAGCTAAATTAACCCCGTGCCCTGTTTCGGAATGCAAGCATTTGACCCCCCGTGGCTTGGAAATGGCCCCAATAACACTGCCGCCTTGCCCTGCCCTGCCACTTCCGAAATCTGGCCCTTCAGGGACCAGGCTGGCACCATCCCTCATCCAAACCAGCTCCTTGAATCGTGCTTGAAAGTCAGTCAGTGCAGACAGGGGAGTCCTTAGGCACCACCTCACATTGCAATAAAAACACTGCTTAACTCATTTTGTCGCTCCTTAATCTCTGGGACCAACACGGCAACAGCTGTCTATATCCCATTACTATGAAAGATACCGGAACTTGGCACCTGAAAATGGGGCATTTGCAACATGAAGATGAAGGGAAGCAAAATTAACTGTGATGCCTGCTTCTTGGGTGAGGGCAAGGAACAGAATATCATTCCCCGAGGATTTTTTTTCATCCATATTAACCTTCTGCTCTGCTTTAATATGTAACGTCACCCTCTATATACCAGGAAACGAGTGACTTTTCAGTATTGTCTGATGGAGAGAGAGAGTGTGTTCTGTTTAAGAGGAAAGCTTGCATGTTTTTTCCACCAGTGGAAATCAGATAGCAGAGAGCCAGTGCAGTGCAGCGGTTAATAGTTCTTGTACAAGGACCTGGGAGACAAGGTTTTGAATCCCCACTCAGCCATGAAGCCCACTGAGTGGCCTTGGGCCAGTCATGGTCTCTCAGGTTAACCTACTTTACAGGGTTGTTGTAAAGACAGAATGAGGAGTCAGAGATGCCCCATTGAGCTCCTTGAAGGGAAGGAGGGATGGAATAATAATAAATAGTAAATAAAATCCAGAGGCATATAATTATCTCAGCGAAAGCATCCATGACAGATAGCCATCCAATCTCTGCTTTAAAAAACCTCCAAGGAAGGAGAGTATAAGTACAACAGTTGTTGTTGTTGTTTTATTGCACATCATCTATTTTAACCTCCACACCAGACACTCCCGTAGAGCTCCACTCGGAGTAATTGATTGTTATTATTACTTTATACAGTGCCTCCCTAGACTTGGTGGCATCTGGAGTGCGTTTTTATTAAAAATGGGAATCAGGAGTATTAGAACAATGAACCTCTGATGTGATCTAGCAAGGCTGTTTTGGTCTTTAAATTGGGGCACTCCAATCTTTATTGAGGGGGAGACGACACCACAAAACATAAGATGCTACCTTATACTGAGTTACAGCAGACCCTTGGTCCACATAGCTCAATATTGTCTACAGGAGGGGTCACCAGTGGGTGCCTGCAGGAGAAGGTGTGCCCCCACCTCTCCCCACTGCTGAATCAGGCTTGAAAGATGCATCCTGTTGTAGCCAACAGCCACTGCTCCGCCTCTGAGTTACAACCCTTCCTGAAATGTTAGCAAACCATTGCCTGGTGGAGTTTGCAATGCCGCCTTTTCTTCCTGAGCTACCAGGTTTTATAAAAACATGAATGGCATGGAGACAGGGCTGGATTTAGCTACTGAAGGTAATGGGGCTCTTTATATGTCCAGCTGTCCTTTGCCAACAACAAATTGTTGCTGTTTTTTTGTGTTGAATATATGCTATACAGTAATTTAGGGACACAGGTGGCGCTGTGGTCTAAACCACTGAGCCTAGGGCTTGCCGATCAGAAGGTCGGCAGTTCGAATCCCCGCGACAGGGTGAGCTCCTGTTGTTCGGTCCCAGCTCCTGCCAACCTAGCAGTTCGAAAGTATGTCAAAGTGCAAGTAGATAAATAGGTACCACTCCAGCGGGAAGATAAACGGCATTTCCGTGCACTGCTCTGGTTTTGCGAGAAGTGGCTTAGTCATGCTGGCCACATGACCCGGAAAAAAACTGTCTGCTGACAAACGTCAGCTCCCTCGGCCAGTAAAGCGAGATGAGTGACCCCCATAGGTGTTCTTGGATGCCAACTCCCCATGGTCCCCAGGCAGCATGGGGAGGATAAGAGTTGCCCTCCACAACATCTGCAAGGTCCCACATTGACTGCCCCTCCATTTGTCTTTGATGTTAAAAGAAAAGAACTCTGCTCATGCTCAGGAGCTAGCCCTTCCTCCAGACAGCCTGTTGGCACCAGGTACCGGGGTCAGTGAGTGTGTGCATGTGCGCATGGATTTCTGGTGAGGCATGATGTGTCCTAGGCGCTTCCAGGCCCTGACAATGGTGCTAAGCGCATGCATTAAGCAGACGTCCTGGTCCAGGAGGGACTGCTGGCTTAGCAGCATCTGCTGTGACCCTCAAGCTGTCTGAGTGCCACGGTGCCAGTTGCTGGATATTGACAGTCGCCACTCGTAGCCAGAGCGAGAACATGAAGTAAACACGATGTCACATCCAAGTGAGAGCCGCCAATTAGATACCTGCCCACTGCAATCTGTCATAGGGGAGGGCTATCTGGGATGGAGAGGGATGGGGAGCTGGGCCAAAGGGAAACCTGGAGCACACAGCCTCCGCCCTCTGAGGGACGTTGATAGGATTGGTGGGGCACAAGCTGTGTAGGAACGGAGAGGGGCTTGGTGGTGGCAGGGAGAAAAAGAGAGAAAGGACAGCCAGAGGCTTGCGAGGCATTGCTGAGGAGAGCTAGCGGGGCTTGCGCAGGCTGTGATTGATCTCTGTCCATGTCTCTTTCTTCCCTCGTCACCTTCTCCCTGGTTCTGCATGCAAAGCAACCGTCTGCCTCTCCGACTTGTGTCCGGCTCCATTCGTCAGCCAGACAGAATCTTAATCAAGCACTTCACCGGAGGGGCCCAGGCAGGCTTCTGCGCTCTCTCTCTCTCTCTCTCACACACACACACACAGACATACACACAATGCATTGTTGATCTGTGGACAGATTTAAGAATCGGCAAGGTCAGGCAGGCTGCCTTACCTGGTCTGAGTTCCACAGGCATGCAACACACGCAAGCAAAATTAGATCACACCTTCCTAATCTGGATTTAGAAACTGGAAATATATCTATATGGATATCTGTATAGATATCTTTATCTCAGTGTGTGTGTGTGTGTCTGTGTGTGTGTGTTCCACCCCTCATTCCATAGGGAGTTCTACACATTTCAGACCTGTATCCCAATTTGTAGAATGTGTCTTCTTTGTTTTTGTAGAATGTGTCTTCTTTGTTTTTTTTAGCCTATGGCTGTTTCCCCCTATTTTTGATCATCGTAAATAGTTGCTTTTATATTGTTTCTACTGATAATTCCATTGCTTTATTCTTTTTGTGAACTTCTCCGAGGGTGGTGGTTGCTTTTCCAGTCAAGCAGCGTGTAAATTTAGGGAAACAAACCAACGATTTAAGGTCAGTGGGTGTGACTCTGAGTACGACTAACAGTGGATGCAACCCCTTTAATTCACAATCGCTGGAATGGATTTTTAGGACTTTACCAAATGTGTTCTGAGTTTGGGTTGCGACTAACAAATTTGGTACCATGGGGACTTTTGCAGGGAATGACACTGTGCCTAAATGGACCCCCCCCCCCGGCTTTCCTGACTCTTTGAGGAAAAATAAAGCACAGAATTTGGGGGTGCTATCGCACCGAAAGGCAAACCCTACCCTCCACCCCAAATCTGAGTTGTCTGACCTACACTTACAGGGTTCCCACCATGTTGGGGTATATGCAACTCCTCTGTGTGCTGAGCTACCAAAAATGCACTGCGTGTTGGGAGCATGCAAACCCAGCCTGAGTCCTTAGTATATGCAGATTCTCTCTTTACTACACCGGTCCATCACAACAGCGAGTGTTTTTGCTGGTATTTGGTGAGCAGCTGCTAGTCCTTGATATTTGAAGCCTGTGGACAAAAAGATAGCTATGAGAGAATGTAACAGGTAGCCCATGACTGATGGCAAATTAGGAGCAGAGAGAGATTCGGATTTTTTGCAGGCCAGTATAGGGCGAGAAGAATTTGCTTGAAAATCTCTCTCTCTCTCTCTCTCTCTCTCTCTCTCTCTCTCTCTCTCTCTCTCACACACACACACACACACACTTTTTAATAGCTCTAGTGAAGAGGCATCATTAACCATGAATAGGACCAAAAGGGTGCAATCTCATGCATAGGGCAGAGGATAGGGGGCTGACTCTGTCCAAATCCCTCCACCTCTTTCCCTGGCTCCAATCTTTGCAGCAGATGCCCCCAAATGCTGGTGACACCATTGAATGACCTGCGCTGTGCTAGGCAGTGGAAGGAAATCACTTGGAGGACATAAATAAATAAATCCATAATAAAAACGATGCTGGTCGGGTCCCCTGCTGCGTGGCTGCTGACTAAGCTTTGACCCTCGGATCTCTCCCAGATGCTGATGCCTGTCAATCACAACCTGGACCCCATTTATAAATGTGGGCAGGGTGGGCATAGTGACTGGGTATCTCAGATAGGAGCAATGCCTCAGTGCTCTAAGGCCAGGGCTGAGCTTCAGGCCTTGTTTTCAGTGCCTGGAGCTTGTTGTTGTTGTTTAGTCGTTTAGTCGTGTCCGACTCTTTGTGATCCCGTGGACCAGAGCACGCCAGGCACTCCTGTCTTCCACTGCCTCCCGCAGTTTGGTCAAACTCATGCTGGTAGCTTCGAGAACACTGTCCAACCATCTCGTCCTCTGTCGTCCCCTTCTCCTTGTGCCCTCCATCTTTCCCAACATCAGGGTCTTTTCCAGGGAGTCTTCTCTTCTCATGAGGAGGCCAAAGTATTGGAGCCTCAGCGTCATGATTTGTCCTTCAGTAAGCACTGAGGGCTGATTTCCTTCAGAATAGGTTCAGGATAGGTTTGATCTTCTTGCAGTCCATGGGACTCTCAAGAGTCTCCTCCAACACCATAATTCCAAAGCATCAATTCTTCAGCAATCAGCCTTCTTTGGATGTGCAAAATGTCACAGGGCTGGTTGATTTCCCGTTTCCCATGGAAGGGGAGCAGCTGCAACCTGGAGTCAACAGAGGGCTTCTCACTCTAGCTGCAGCACTGGAGGGGTATAAAATTGTCATTGTCTCGGGAAGTCAAGAAAAGAGAAGCCTTCCAAAAGAGAAGGGTCCATAGCTTTGTAGCAGAGCAGGCAAGTGGGAGCCGCAACCAAATGTTGCAGCACGGAGTGCTCCTTTCTGGGTTCCCCCCCAGTTTGCTAGCCCCGCCTTCTTTCAAGGCCTTCCAAATCAGAGGATGTGGCTTTCTGAGCCTTGACGTACACCTCCCCCTCTATCTGGATGCTTCTAGATGACCTGCTTATTGAACATGCGTCCTGGTCATTTTATCCAGGGAGATTAAACGAAGTTAGCTAATCAACGGGCATTTGGCCTGATTTGTTTGCAGGGGTGCAAAATTCCCAGTTGCATTCCCAGTGAATTTTCCCTTCCCTTTCCCTGTTGCAAAAAATGTCTGATCTTCTGGAGAAGCAGTTATGCTGTGCAAGAGCTCCCAGCTAGCCTATAACTTTGCAACCTGAATTTGCTGGTATGTGGTTGAACCCCACCCCAAAATAGCGGCAGCCTGGAAGCTCACTCCCTCTCTTTTTAGTCTCTCTGTGGGTTTTCACCTTAATTATTCATCCCTTTGAGCAGCAGTGCAGGGAGATAATTTTAGACTCTGGCCCATAGTTCCTGGGCTACTTTAGATTGGGATGTGTATTGACTTCAGCTACTTCGGCATGTGAGAAGCTATGCCTTGATCTGTTTTTTTAGTGTGCGTTTGTGTGTTCTCCTGCTCCTTCTGTTGACTTCTGCCCCAAATTCTTGCCCTGATGACAGCACCGCCTCCTGATGGCAGCAGTCATCATATCAAGTGATGAATTGCCGTGGGCGAGCCAGACTTTGGAAATGACAAATGGTGCAGTTTATCTCTACTACTGCTGCCCAACCTTTGCATGTTTTGAAATCCTGGGCTTGCTTTCAAATCGCAAGCTTGTGATGACAAACAATCTGGGTCTGGGCATCCCGAGGGACCATTGTGCTTCAACAACAGCACATCCAGCCCCCTCAAATAGAGTCAAGCCAGGCATCTGACTCATGACATTCCTAACTCGGCAGCATCAGAACCTGTTAATGACCAGGCTGCACATCATGACATTCAGGATCTACGGACTTGTCTCTTGGAACCTTTCTCCAGCTATTGTCAGCCCAGCCTCTAAGCCTCCTGACCTTAGATCACTGGGAGAGGGAGAAAGAGAGTCAGTGGATTTTTGACAGGGAAAGAAAACTGAGGCACATTTGATGAGGCATCCCCGTTGATGAGCCCTCGGGCAATCTAGGCTATGTATGCACATGCACCTTCCACCCCAATTCAGAAGAGAAGGGAAGCTTGTACCGTGAGTCAGATTGTTTCACAAATGTTCTCTTAACAGCCCTGATAATAGCTGGCACTCCAGTGTCCTTGGTGGTTGCCATATAGTCAGTCAGTAGTTGCCTCGCACAGGTGGAATCTCACAAGTCAGATCCAGGTGAAGGTGGCTATGAAATCCAGCAGTCACTCTATCTAAATGGAACCTCAATGTTCAGAGGCAGAGTGTGCATTCAAAGACAAGTTGCTGGGAATTGCAGGTGGGCAGAGAGCTGCTGCACTCTGTTTTCTGCCTCTCTTTCTTTTGTTTTAGAGAAGCACAATGTTTGGAGAAAGGGGACCTTATGAGTCAGGACCAAATGGACTTCTTCTGACACTTGTCTTCATATTTGTGTGTTTGTGTTTGGGGCCAGAGCAGGGGAAGGAATCGTCAAGGTTGTTGTCGCTTTAAGCAGAAGCGTCATTGACAGTGCGGATAAGCGATGCAATGCTTGCATCTGCTGTCAGGTAAAGAAGAAATCACACCGTGCACTTCAACACACTTAAGTGCTGTTCAGTCAATGATACCTCAAAGAGAACTACAGCAATGCTAATGAGTCATTAATACCCCAAGGAGATGTAAATGAATGGGAAAGGTGATTTACAGTTAGTTTACACAAAAAGCAGATCATGTGGCAATGCTATTCCTAGCCTGTGCCACTTCAAACTGCAGGTGAGGGGCTTGCATGATGTGTGTGTGTGCAGTAAAACCATTGCAGTGCTGAAGGGGGAAAAAGAGAGCCAAAAAAGGTTCCTTTAACTAAAAAAGGTCTCTTGACCTGCCTGTGGGTGCTATACTGTAGGCCAGGCATAGGCAAACTCCGGCCCTCCAGATGTTTGGGACTACAATTCCCATCATCCCTAGCTAACATGACCAGTGATCAGGGATGATGGGAGTTGTAGTCCCAAACATCTGGAGGGCTGGAGTTTGCCTATGTCTGCTGTAGGCAATGGTTTGGGAGAATCAGTAGGGTTGCATACTCTGTTCCTCATCAGTGCTGACTCCAGGGTGGGACTGTGAGATTGCCATGTGAATATCCCTAGAAAGTAAACAAGCTGCAGTGTTGCTTTCTACTATTGTACCCCAAAATAGAGTGGCTAGCTCAAAGGGCGAATGGGGGAGACATTCAACTGCTTTTACATTTAAAGGTGAACTTGCCTAATTGTCACTTTCTGAAGCTGATACAAGCCATCTTTCAAAATTTGCACAGCACTCTGAATTTTGCAGTCCAGCTACCCAGACAAGCTGTGTGTACATAAATGCATGGGCGAGGGTAAAGTATGTTTAGTGCAGTGAAAATAAATACAAGAACACGTTTTGTTGTGGGAAATCACTTCGCAAAAATGTGTGTATTAGTAGAAATGTGTGCTAAAACGCTGGTGAATTTTCATGGGAACTTAAAAATAAATAAATCACAAACTGATGTGGAAATGTGGAGAGCCAAATTTAAGATTTGGAAAAAAAAACAAGAAACCGAGAGAACTGGAAACTGATGTAGTCAACCGTTCCTAGTTCAGAGCAGCTCAATATATTGACAGCCGAGTGATATCTAATCATAAATCATTTTGTGAACATCATCCTCTGTTGATGCAGGGCTGCGTCACTTCTAGGTTATACAGAACTCTTCTTCAGGCAGAATTCTTACAGGATGATAATAAGAATGGGAAAGCTCAGAAAACTTGCCTGTTTCTACATCGACAAGAGGTTTCGGCCTTATAACAACTTTAAAAGCTCCACTCCTAAAAGAGGTGTTGCTTGTTTTGCCATCCCTGGATCACTCAGCATGGCAATCCCTCAGCCGCACTCTAACAGCAACTTCTCTCTGTGTCTTTCACTGTGCAGGACTGCTGGTTCGGGGTGCTGATTTTAACCAGCCAGCTGACAATTACACAGTTTGTCAAGGGGACAATGCAACACTAAGGTGAGTTTCTCCCTCTGACCGAGGAGTGCGTATTTGTATGTGTGTGTGTGTGTATATACAGTGGTACCTCAGGTTAAGTACTTAATTCATTCCGGAGGTCCGTTCTTAACCTGAAACTGTTCTTAACCTGAAGCACCACTTTAGCTAATGGGGCCTCCTGCTGCTGCCGCGCTGCCGGAGCATGATTTCTGTTCTCATTCTGAAGCAAAGTTCTTAACCCGAGGTACTATTTCTGGGTTAGCGGAGTCTGTAACCTGAAGCGTATGTAACCTGAGGTACCATTGTGTGTGTGTGTGTGTGTGTGTGTATGGGTGGCTGAGAGAGTGATGAGCCCTCCCCATTAATTTATTACCATGGACCAGACCAAAGCCTTCCACAACCTAGTGGTCTTCAGAGGTTTTGGACTTCAACTCCCATCCAACCTAGCCAGTAGAGTCCTGCTAGCACATGGGATTTATAGTCCAAAACCTCTTCCGGTTGAGGAAGGCTGCTGTAGTTTCTCAAGCTGTATGGACTCATATCTTTCTCCTGTTCTAAACTTACTAGACCTTCCATGACAGCCCCCACTCAACCCCACACCTCTGTCTTTGCGAATAGGGAGCCTGTGGATTTCCAGATGTTGTTGTGCTACAGCTCCCATCCTTTTTGAACACTGGTCGCACTAGCTTTGGCTGATAGGAACACAGGGAGTCAGACCCGTTGGCCCATCTAGCTTCACGTTCCCTACATTGCAGTGCCCACTGCTGCTGGTAGGGCAGAAGGCAAGGAGGCCAACAGCAGGTGGCGCCAAAGTGAATGGCAGGCAGAGCCAACTAATTCCACTTTCGTCCCCACCCTCCTCCCTGCTGGAGGAGGCAACACAGCGTCTAAGAAGGAAGAAGAAGAAGACAAGCAGAGCCATTCCACAGACTGTAGGAAGGCAGACAAGTGAGGGCTAGCTGGGGGCAGACTGAGATCGTTGGGGCAGTGGGTTTGGTCTCCACTGCTATGCTGACTGGCTCTCCAGGTTTCCAGGTGGGGGATATTCTCAGCAATACCTGGAGATGCCAGAGAATGAAGCTGGGACCCTCTGCAGGTGCTTTCCCAACTGAGCTGTGGCCTTTCCTCCCAGCCCAGGGGATTTGGAGCCCTGTGGGTTAAACCACAAAGCCTACGACTTGCCGATCAGAAGGTCGGCGGTTCGAATCCTCACAACGGGGTGAGCTCCTGTTGCTCGGTCCCTGCTCCTGCCAACCTAGCAGTTCAAAAGCACCGCAAAGTGCAAGTAGATAAATAGGTACCGCTCCGGCGGGAAGGTAAACGGCGTTTCCATGCGCTGCTCTGGTTCTCCAGAAGCGGCTTAGTCATGCTGGCCACATGACCCAGATGCTGTACGCCGGCTCCCTCGGCCAATAAAGCGAGATAAGCGCTGCAACCCCAGAGTCGGTCACGACTGGACCTAATGGTCAGGGGTCCCTTTACCTTAAGATTTGTGGGGGCAGCTACCTGCTGCCCACATGTTGGCTTTCTTTATTCAATTGCCCTGAGGTAAAAGGAGAAATGGGGATTAGCAAATGTAAGCACCTAGCGGGCCACCGTACACAGGTCTTGTGCTGGGCCTGCTGGGCCCAGGGACCACCAACCATCACAGACCTCCCATGTAAGGGAAGAGTGGCTCCTTCCAAGCAGAGCAAAACAGAAGCACACTCTCTGGTGATGCAGCCATCTTTCATCTACAGCCTTTGCTCCAGCAGAGAGCGGGACCTTTCCCTGACCCTGCTCTCCCGCTCCCCCTTCCGTTGATGTCTGAACCCAGAGCAGGTTTCGTCCCGCAGTTCAATCATTTAGCTCTCCCTGCCTATTAAAGTTTCATCGCAACATCTTGACAGTATTTAAATAAAATATGCCCTCTCCCCCTCCCCCCACCTCATGGCACAACGCACAATTACCTTCTCATAACGCGTTAATAGCAGCCGGCGGTGACTTTCGGGATGGCTAATAACTCTGTCAAATGCGGCATAAATTCACCAGGCCTTGGTACGAATACTTCTGCATTGTTTTGAAGCAAGAGGACATAGGGAAGCTGCCTTGTACTGGGTCAGTGCAAGAGACCACCAAAAGCAGTGTTGCCTGTAACTGGCTGGCAGCAGCCCTCCAGAGTTCTCCCAGCCCTAACATTGGGGACTGAACTTGGGACCTGCAAACAGAACAGGTGCTCTGTCACTGAGGGACAACCCTTCCCAGTAGGCCCCCATAGGAGAGCCTTCCTTCCCTGTATTCTGAGGGAATTCCATTACCCCCACATCAGGATCATACCCCTCAACTGTCCTGTTTAAATCGGAACATCCCATTTTGGGGGGGCCGTGATCTTGCGGGGCAGCATGGCACCCAAAAATGTGCGGGAGAGCACACCTTGCATCTTTCAACCATATCAATAGCACAGAATTATGTGAAATTCTGCGTTCCAAAATTAAGTGCAGTTATATAAAAACATGTGCAGGGATGCTTGGTGCCAGGGTTTTAACTGCCCTTGCTTTTACAGCAACCTAGCACGCAGAAAGGAAGCTGGAGAAGCTTCTTCCACCCCACATCGCAAAGAGATGCATTGAGACCCCGTTTCTCCCTCTCTGAGCAAGCACTGACAGCAAGCCTTGGTTTTCTCCACTCTGCACATGCTTAGGGGGGAGAGTGCTGGTTAGTTGCATAAGTGAGATGCTGTGGGCTGCAGCCAGATTGACTAGACCTCATGCTGTCCTACATCACAAGAGCTGTAGTAGAGGAGGGAAGATACTCTGCACATGCTCAGGGACAGCCATTAGTGCATCTCACAGGTTGTTTGGAACACATGCCCACCTGACTTTCAAGAAGAGAACAACTGCAGCTCTCAGCGACCGCTGGCTGCCAGAGATTATCCTCTTTTTATGGGGGAAGCAGCCACAAGCCCAGGTTTCACGTGGCTGCATTATAGGGTTCCATCTGGCCCTATGATGACCTCTTGTTCCCAGCACAAAGGACCTCTGCTTGTTTCTTCCTCGTTGCTCTTTCTCTTCTTTGGTGTTCCATGCACTAATGGGTCTGAGTGGAGCAGACTCAGTGCCAGTTCCAGATGTGGCCATCATTTCTTGCGCTCGCTGGATGGTTTTTGTATTATGATGTGACCAATTAGCCCTCGAAACATAGGAAGCTGCCTTATCTTGTGTCAGACCACTGGCCCCATCTAGCACAGCACTGACCAGCACTGACCAGCAGCAGCTCTGCAAGGTATCAGGCAGGGTTGTCTCCCAGCCCTACCTGGAGCTGTCAGGGATTGAACCTGAAACCTTCTGCTTGCAGCGCACATGCTCTACTACTGAGCTACAGCTCTTCCCAAGTACCTTAGCACCTCATGTTTTGGGCTGAACATTTGGGTTTGGGCTGGGTGTTCATCAGTATGTGGATGATACCCAGCTCTACCTCTCTTTCAAATCGGAACCAGTGAAGGCGGTGAAGGTCCTGTGTGAGCGTCTGGAGGTGGTTGGAGGATGGATGGCGGCTAACAGATTGAGGTTGAATCCTGACAAGACAGAAGTACTGTTTTGGGGGGACAGGGGGCAGACGGGTGTGGGGGACTCCCCGGTCCTGAATGGGGTAACTGTGCCCCTGAAGGACCAGGTGCACAGCCTGGGAGTCATTTTGGGCTCACAGCTGTCCATGGAGGCACAGGTCAATTCTGTGTCCAGGGCAGCTGTCTACCAGCTCCATCTGGTATGCAGGCTGAGACCCTACCTGTCCATGGACTGTCTTGCCAGAGTGGTGCATGCTCTAGTTATCTCCTGCTTGGACTACTGCAGTGCGCTCTACGTGGGGCTACCTTTGAAGGTGACCCGGAAACTACAACTAATCCACAATGCGGCAGCTAGACTGGTGACTGGGAGTGGCTGCTGAGACCACATAACACTGGTCCTGAAAGACCTACATTGGCTCCCAGTATGTTTCCGAGCAAAATTCAAAGTGTTGGCACTGACCTTTAAAGCTCTAAACGGCCTCAGCCCAGTATACCTGAAGGAGCGTCTCCACCCCCATCGTTCAGCCCAGACACTGAGATCCAGCTCCAAGGACCTTCTGGCAGTTCCCTCATTGCGAGAAGTGAGGTTACAGGGATCCAGGCAGAGGGCCTTCTCGGTAGTGGCACCCACCCTGTGGAACGCCCTCTCATCAGATGTCAAGGAAATAAACAACCAGCTGACTTTTAGAAGACATCTGAAGGCAGCCCTGTTTAGGGAAATTTTTACTGTTTGTTGTTTTATCGTATTTTAAATATTCTGTTAGAAACCCAGCCAGATGGGACGAGTATAAATAATATATTATTATTATTATTATTATTATTATTATTATTATTATTATTATTTTGGTGTCACAATGCCATACCCACAGGCACAATAGGATCTCACTGGTATGGATAGGCTTACACTTCTCATTGCCACTTCTTCCTGCAGGCATCTCATCACCAACCGCTGGCTCAGGCAAGATATTCACAACTTGCAATCCCAGAGTGGCTAATGTGGTCCTCTAAGCATTGTTGGTACTCCAGCTCCCGCCAGACCCAGCACCAGGATGTCCCATCAAAAGCCATTCTGCTGAAGCCCCCCCCCCCTCCAACCTGGAAATGCCCGGACTGGACATGGCAGGAGCAGTTCCATGCCTTTAAAAACATTTAGACGAGGAGCAAGGGTTCCATTTTAAAATCACAAGAGAGATGCACACTAGGAGAGCAGAACCCTCCCCTCCTTTATGCTTATTTCCCCAAAATTGAGCTCAATCAGAGCTGAGCGTTAATATACCTTAAGGCAATTGACCTTGACAGGGAGAAAAGGGGAACATGATAGAAGTGTATGAAATTATGCCTGGTGTGAAATAGGGATGGATGTGCCTGTTAATTTTGGTTTCTTGTTTTCCCCATGTTGGGATCATGTTTCTCACATTTCTGCAGCCATTTGTGAGTTGTTGGTGTAACAAAGGAAGCCTCGTGAAAAATTGTCAATGTTTTAGTGCAAATTTCTACTAATATACATATGTTTGTATGACGTTTTGATGAATAATCACATTTTGCCAGAAACTTTCCCCTATATAACAGGTGTGTGTGTGTGTGTGTACTAACATACATTTTTCTGCATATTTTCACCAATACATGCTCTCTCTTTTTGGCACATTAGAGGGAGAACCACACTGGAGGGGTATGAATGACTGGCTTGCATGCTAGTTCAAAAAGTGAGAGCTTGGTAGTTTCTTGTTCCAATGCAAAGAAAATCAAATTTCTCCCCTATCACAAATGCGAAGCAAGTGGTTGGCGATAAATCTCTCTCTCTCTCTCTCTCTCTCTCTCTGTGTGTGTGTGTGTGTGTGTGTGATGGTCACCAATCTAGATGGCTTTAAAAGAGGACTAGACAAACATATTCTCCAACTTCCCTGAAAATGCCGGGACTGTCACAAAAAACCTTAAGCCATCACTGCTTCTCACTTGGTCATGCCAAGTCCTGAATTCCCAAGGGACCTTCCCTTGAATGCAGTATTTCACCGTGTTACTGGAAGTTCAGATCCGTGCGCCCCACTAACACATTTCTTAGATCTAGGCCTCGCGCTCCATTTCCCCAACTCAATATGGCGTCACTTCCTGTTTTTTTAAAAATGAAAACGAGATATGGGTCACTTGAATGCCCCTAAGAAAATCTTTCACCATTTCCCTGCTTCTTGGTCAGTCAGTCTCCCATAAAGAAAGCTGTGGGTTGTGGAGCGAAGAGGGTGGGGCTTGTCCACAAAGCCGCTGCATCTGTGTCCCTGCTCCGGTCTCTGAGGAGGAGGAGGGGCAGCGGCGGGCTGTGGAAGGATGGCAAACTCCTGTGACCACCTGGCACTAAGGTGGTGGAACTGCGGGAGAAAGTGGCTGTGCTGGAGGTGGAGATGGACACAGGACAGAGCCATATGGAGCATGAGGAGAAGAAGGTGTGCCTCAAAGCCCAGGACAGCACCCCCATTTTCATCTGAGGAATGCTGGAGGGCAGGGACAGCACGAGGGCTAATCTCTGGCTCCACAGCTGAAGGCAGCAATGCTTCTGCCAGACACTGAGGTCCAGCGCCGAGGGCCTTCTGGCGGTTCCCTCACTGCGAGAAGCCAAGTTACAGGGAACCAGGCAGAGGGCCTTCTCGGTAGTGGCACCCACCCTGTGGAACACCCTCCCACCAGATGTCAAAGAGAACAACAACTACCAGACTTTTAGAAGATATCTGGAGGCAGCCCTGTTTAGGGAAGCTTTTAGTGTTTGATGCATTACTGTATTTTAATGTGTTGGAAGCTGCCCAGAGTGGCTGGGGAAGTCCAGCCAGATAGTTGGGGTATAAATAAATTATGATGATGATGATGATGATGATGATGATGATGATGATGAAGAATACTGGTTGCTGGAAGCAACGGGAGGGCAGAGTCCTCCCGTGCTCAAATCCTGCTTGCTGGTTTCCCACGGACATCTGGCTGGTCACTGTGAGAACAGGATGCTAGCCTAGACGGGCCCCGTGGCCTGATCCGGCCGTGTTCGTCTTTTGTTCTTCTCCTGCTCTTTTTAAAATATAAATTGCTTTGTTCGCTCAATAGACATCAAAGCAACCAGGATGCTCTTTGAGGGAACGTGGGTCTACAACATGGGGCGGGAGAGCAGGGAGAGCCCCCCTCCCCATGTACCCTCTTCTGCATCCAGCCCCCTCCACACACGCCCAGCTGGAAGTTGTGAGTCAGCATGCGGAGATCATCTCTCTGCCATTCCCCCCCTTCCTCCTCCCCCCACCCGCCAGCCCCCCACTCCAAACAGCCTGCAGTGTGCCGGGTTCCCACCAGCCTGAATCAGCAGAGGCTTTGACCTACTTCCCAAGACCTCTCCCTCCTGCTCTCTCTCTCTGCAGAATAGAAGGGGGAGGAGGTGGAAAGGAGCCCTCCCTCCCTCCCTCCCTCCCTCGCTGGCTGACTTGCTTGGCAGGAATACTAAGCGAGCTGCAGTACAGAGCCTACGTCTTTTGTTAGCTCCCAGGGGCTGGTCACCCCCACCCAGTACCCTGTCTCCATGGAGGAATTTTGGCAGAGCTGGAGCAGAGATCCACATAGTCTAGCGCTCTCTCTTTCCCACAATGGCCATGGAAGCGATGCCTTTCTATGCTGCCTCCTTGGATGCTGAGATATACTGCAGCTCTGCATGGAGGTTTTAAGATCCTGGCTGGTGGCTACTGGTATGCCTGTCGTCTACCACCACCTTTTAAAAAGATGGTGATTTTCAAAGGGCAACCAGACAAGCTCACAGAGGAAAACAGCCTTCAGTGGCAACTAGGCATGGAGCCTATGCAATATATTCCCTGCTGCATTAGAAGCAGAAGGCAACCCTGAGTACTGTGTGCTGGAGAGAGCATTTGAGCTCATGTCCTGCTATTAGGGTGCTGGTTTGCCACTGTGGGATTAGGGTGTTGGATCAGATGGAGCTTTGGTCTGATCCAGCAAGGCTCTTTTTGTGGTTTTAATCCTCTCTCCCCTAGCTGCCATCACAACACTTATTGTGTCAGGGACTGGACTGAGGAGGAATGGTGGGGGCGCCAGTATAGATTCAGAACAGTGGTTTGCAGAAGAGCACAGTTCAGAGGCTGCAGGGGGAGAAGCTGGGGAATATTGGAAGAGGAACAGCAGGAAGAAGAAGCACCGGGGAGAGACAACTGACAGACTCGGTGTCTTTGGAAAGCATTCCTAATCCACCCACCCCACCCAGGACGCAGCATGCATTGAGGGTAGTAGAACAAAGATCTCAGAGGCAGAAGGGTCAGATTAGCCGACACAGGGGTGATGTAGAATAGGAGATATGGGGGGGGGGGACTTTACTTGGAGCAACGCCATTATTTAGAGAAGACTGCATTCCTTCATCTCTCCCTGTGAATATTAATAAATGACATGGTAGGAACTTTTATTGCTTTTCTGTTTCTTGGCTGCTACCGTGAGAGGGATCGGATCCCCCAAAGCAGTGTAGCAGTGAGTTCCACCCATTAATCCCACCTTCTGAAAAGAAGGAACCACTTCCTTTTTGCCAGTCCCAGAGCTAATGCCCATCAGACTTATTGGGTGATCCCAATTTCTGTTACAATAGCTTTCTGCCATTCTGTATATTTTTTACATGGTCCTACCTCCCAATGGCTGGCAGGAGGAAAGGGTTAAGCAGGCCCTACCCACCACCCACCTACCAACCAACCAACCAACCAATATTTTGCTTTCCTTAAAGCTTTCCTTTAAAAAAATCAGGAAAAATAACCAGGTATATTGTAGATTTGGCTCTTTCTGTCCCAGGTTTCTGACCTTCTCCCAGACACTTTCACCAGGCATTTACAGATAGGTAGCCGTGTTGGTCTGCCATAGTCAAAACAAAAAAATTCCTTCCAGTAGCACCTCAAAGACCAACTAAGTTAGTTCTTGGTATGAGCTTTCGTGTGCAAGCACACTTCTTCAGGTACACCCTGAAGAAGTGTGCTTGCACACGAAAGCTCATACCAAGAACTAACTTAGTTGGTCTTTAAGGTGCTACTGGAAGGAATTTTTTTGTTTTCACCAGGCATTGTGTGGCAAGATGCCACTAGCAGATATCTCAGCTCTGGGTCTGTGGCAGAATGTGAGGGGCAGGGCAGGGTGTGTGGAGGAATAGCATCTATATAAAATATCAGGGTCAGCTGCAAATTCAAGGGGGAAACACAAAGTCCTCCCCCTCCCCACACCAGCTTTTCCCCAGTTATCTTTGGAAGACTTGTCCAATCTGTGCCTGACAGCTGTCAGGGACCAAGAAACGGGATTACTTAGCGCCCACTCGCCTTGAAGGCGAGAGAAAAAGCACTCCGATAATTAAATCTCGAGGCCGGGAGCCACAGGGCAAGGGGGGGCAGGAGAGAGAGGGGAAGGGAGAGGGAGAGAGGAGAAATGAAGTGGCAGGAATAGTAGCAAGATGCCAAGGGGGTGGGCAGGCAGATGCCAGGGCCTCGGAGAGGGTGGCTGCACCAAGAACACCCTAAGCCCATTTGCAAGGCAAGGGTTGCTTTTGAATGTGCCCGTGCAGGATTTAAATTCAGCAGCTGAGTTCGCAAAGTCTGGGATATTTTAATGTTCCCCCCCTCCCTCTCCCCAACACTCATTTTTTCTGTAAATCCACAGTTTGGAAGGTGTTCAAGTTTTTAGGGCTTGATAAAAAGAGAGAGTGTGAGAGAGAGAGCTGTAATAACATGGGCTTTTGGACTTCAAAGGGCTTGGGAGAGAGGGAAAGAGAGAGGGAGAGAACGAGAGAGCGCCAAAGGCCTCGGCAATCTGTGAGGAAAACTCAGGAGTACTTTCATTCTCTCCTCCCTCTCCACCACACTTCTCCCTCACATGTTACAATGCTGCGTAATAAATTCTGCTCAGCTGTGTGCTACAGAGGCGGAAAAGGGCCCAGCTTTCCCTCGGATTACAAACCGAGCGATATACAGAGCAGGATATTGCTCAGGTGCTGAGGTCCCTGTTCTCTCAAGGCCCCAAGATGGCGGCTGTTGCCTGGACTGAGGTCATGGAGGCAACCTGGGCCTTGAGGTTATGGGTGTTCCCTTGACAGGGCCTGAGTGCATAAATGCCAATAAATGCCGCTTGTGCTGTATATCTGTCCCTCTTTGAGGCAGATATATTGTGCGAATGCTGGGATTGGAAGGAAGTGGGATTCGATTAAGTTTACACTTTCTGAAACGGTACATGAACTGAAGCACAGCCTAACCTTTGAAACTTGCGCTTCTCCGAATTTCCAAGCCAAGTTCCCTAGCCAAGTACAGTGGTACCTTGGGCTACATACACTTCAGCTTACGTACGCTTCAGGTTACAGACTCCGCTAACCCAGAAATAGTACCTCGGGTTAAGAACTTTGCTTCAGGATGAGATCAGAAGTCTCGCGGCGGCACAGCAGCAGCGGGAGGCCCCATTAGCTAAAGTGGTGCTTCAGGTAAAGAACAGTTTCAGGTTAAGAACGGACCTCCGGAATGAATTGAGTACTTAACCTGAGGTACCACTGTAATACATGTCTGAAAATACATGTGTATCAGGGTAGAGCATGCCTGAAAATGCATACATTAGTGGGAAGCATCACGCAGAAATGCATGACTGGTGATAAGCTGTTTTTAATAGTGTATTTTACATTGCTGTAACCCGCTCTGGGACCATTTTGTTGAAGGGGTGCATGATAATAAATATAACAGCAACAGCTTTGTGAAAACGTGCAAATTGCCTACAAATGTGCAACACTGGGAGAAATTCACACTAAAACGTTGATGAATTTTCATGAGAACTTTTTTGGTTTGTTTTTTAAATAAATAGGAAACTGATGTGGGGGAAAAAAAAACACTGAGAGGAAACTGAATGGAGAAACTCTCTTGTGCCTACCTTTACCTTACCGACCTCCCTGACCCTAACCATCCAGAATATTCAAAGATTCGGAACAGACGGAATAAAGTATTTCTTCACATGACACATAGTTAGACTTCGGAATTCGCTCCGACGAAAACTAGGGGTGGCCACCAATTTGAATAGTTTTAAAAGGGGATTGGAGAAGTTCATGGGGGGTTAGAATATCAGTGGATATCAGAAGTTCATGGGAGGAGGCGTAAGGATAGCAGTGGGGTTCCCATAGACTTCCGGTTGGCCGCTGTGAGAACAGGATGCTGACGAGATGCATCTTTGACCTGGTCCAGATGTTCTTACGTCCATCGCAGCATCCCTCAGAATCCGATATAGGAGCCAGCCCTGCCCTGCCCCTACTTCTGCTGTTGCCCCGTTTTCATTCCATCGCTCTGCCGCTCACCTTTGCTGCTTCACTCCTCTCCCTTCTCTGCAGCTGCTACATAGACCAGCAGGTGACGCGCGTGGCGTGGTTGAACCGCTCCAACATCCTGTACGCCGGCAATGACAAGTGGTCCATCGACTCACGGGTGCAGCTGCTGACCAACAGCCCCTCGGAGTTCAGCATCATGATCACCCATGTGGACGTGTACGACGAAGGGCTCTACACCTGCTCCTTCCAGACACAGGACAAGCCCCACACCTCGCAGGTGTACCTCATTGTGCACGGTATTGCTATTATTATTACTATTACTATTGTTACTGTTATAATTTCATGCCCACCCTCTACCAGCAGCAGCCCCAGGGTGGGTTAAAAAAAATCAGAATTCAAAATCCTTTCCTGATGGCACCAGGTGTTTCTCCAGCAGTATTTCTCCAAATTGCCCAACTAGCAAAGGTGCAAAAGTCCTGCCATCTTTTGCATCTGACTGTGTAGGTCTAGCTCCCCAGAACTCTGCCCTCCATCTCAGAGGAGAGCTGCACTTTGGCTCGAGACAACTTGGAATCTCTCTCCAGCTGTCAAAACCAAACAGAGACTCCTCTCCTCCGCTGGTTCCCAGCCGCCTGTGGGATTTCTGCAGCATTGGCAAAAGCCACAACTGCAATACTAGCCTACCCCATAATTACACCCAGCCCTCCCCCCCTTTTCCCACGGTTGCTGGAGCTGGGAAGCCAGTACAATAGGAGCTGATTGGACCCCGGTCCGGAACGAGGCGCCTGGGCGTCAGGAAACAGCTGTTCTCAGCTCCTCCATCATTCGCCGTCGCCTACGTCACCCCAACCTATCAGGGCAGACAATGGGGATCATTAGGCCCAGTCAGGAAAAAAGCAATTTCTTTTTCGGGGGCTCTTCCGCTGGGGCAGAGAAAGCAGCTATTGGGAATTAACCCCGAAAGCACTAGCCTGAGGATTTGATGAGGAGGCACTCAAAATGCAGCTGTTTCTGGGGTGGGACAGCTATTTATAACAAAAAAAAAAAAAAGGCAAGCAAAGTGGCTGACATCATGACAGGAAGACTAGTATGTATTGCAAGGACCCCTGGAGAAGGGGAGGGGGGTTGCAAGGCTCCTTTGCTGACCCCTTGCCCGGAGTGACATTGCATTTTCTCCTGCGGAATCCCCATCTGCTGTACCCTGGCCACTAAATCTTAGTGATGTTGGGTGGGGAAAGAATATGTGTCCCTCACTGTAATCCCAAGTGCAGGGCTTCACAGTGGTGTTGATGGCAATAAATTCCGTGGAATAAATAAAAGGGAGACAGCTGGGGGCATCATCAAGTCAGATATGAAGGCTCAAAAATCAAACCTTCATCTCCCTGCATGCTAACCAGTGTCCAATGGGACTGGTAGGGTGGAAGGCAGGGAGCCCAACAGTAGATGGCGCCAGAGCCTGCTAATTCCAGTTATGTCCCCATCCTCCTCCCTCCTGAGTTCCACAAGGGCCACGCTGAGACAGGAGCAGCAGGAGGAAGCTGACAGCCAGGGCCACCCCTGGGACCGAGTAGAGGTAGTAAGGCAAGCAGGTGCAGGCTGGCTAAGAGCAAACTGGGGTTGGCTGGGCAGTGTCCCACCATCCCAATGGACTAGCCTCCACTGTCTCTCTGTCTGTGTGGGCCCACCCTAAATACTTACTCTTGCTGACTCCAGGGAGCATGACAGAACATTGAACGTAATCAGTGTCAGCTCTAGGTTTTATGGGTGCCTCTATGCAAGTTGCCTTCTGGGAATGAGTCTTTCAACAGTGTTCCTGCTTCCCATTTGCTTGCCCTCTCCCTCTGGACCAAGTCTGCAGGAGAAAGAGGGCAAGACGAGCCAAGGGTATCCACAGCTCCTCATTGCACTTGCCAAAACTCATGGGGGTTGGAGAGGGCAAGTGAACAAACAGTCCCAGCAAAGAAGGAAGGGGAGGAGCAGGGGCAAAGATTCTTAGAAACAGCAGAAGCAGATTCAGGGCAGCACGACTGGTTCCTACACACAGGGCCCAGGGGGCAAGAGGGTGTCTTACCACATTCCTCCCAAAGCCTAGGACGTGCTGGGCTTCAGGAAGGAGGTGTGAGGCTCTGAACAGGGTCCTAGACTCCTCCTCCCTCCTTCCCAAAGCCTAGTTAATGCTTTCCCAGCTTTGGGAAGGAGGCAGGAGGGCTCTGAGACCCTTCCACAGCCACACGCCTCCTTCCCAAAGCCCAGCACCTTGCTCACCTGGCATCAACTTTTGGCCTTTGCCATATTACCAAGGTCCTCCCTTGCCCCCTACTGGAAGTTGAGGCTCAGCTGGTACTCAGTGATGCTTATACCTGGCATTACCACTGAATGTAATATGTAAGAAGAGAATTTGAAGACAAGCCTGTAAATGGTTACTAGCCATGCTATCTATGTTCTGTTTGTTGTAGGAAAAATGCCTTTGGATCCCACTCGCTGGGAAACATGACTGGGGAGAGCAGTGTTGTGTTCAAGTCCTGCTCATGGCCTCTAGTTGGCCACTGTGAGAAGCAAATGTTGGCTTTGGTGGACTTTGGCTTTTTCTTATGCTCTTAAGTAAGGTTGTCAAGTGACCAGAGTGTAGCTTTGCAGTCAAACACAATTATTTGTTAATTACTACAGGGCAACTGGCTGTTCAAAACCTCAGAGGCACTGTCCTTAGGGTTGTGTCAAGGAAGACAGTGCCCCCTAGTGTTGGGAGGCCAGATGTGCCTTGATATTCACTGCCTCTCCCCAAACTCTGCAGTCCCTGCTCGGATCGTGAACATTTCGTCAGCAGTGACCGTGAACGAGGGAAGCAACGTGAATCTGCTCTGCCTAGCAGTGGGGAAGCCAGAGCCGACGGTAACTTGGCGGCAGTTGAAAGGTAAGGGAGGCTGGAGAGGGGAGGGATGCTGAGGGTATCCCCTTTGTCCCCTATTCTGGCAGAAACTTGCTCACCCCTCTGAGCAACTGGTTTCCTCCGCAAATGAATGAAGGCAGGAAGAAGGAAACCTGTTTACAGATTAGAACCATATGAACCCACCCAGACCCTGAAATCACCACCTGAGGCCCTTCTTTCTGTGCCTCCTCCATGGGAGCTTCAGAGAGTGGCAACATGAGAAAGGGCCTTTTCTGCAGTGGCTCCCCACTTGTGAAATACTCTCCCATGGAGGCCCACCTAGCACCTTCACTGTTCTAGGTGCCAGGTGAAAACGCTCCTCCTCAACCAGGCTTTTGGCTGATTAGCATTGTATGCCCCTTTAACTGTGTTCTTTAAATGTGAGAGGGGGTATGGGCTTTCTTGTTCCGGTTATTGTTTTTATTATGTCTTTTGTGTTTCTGTTTTGTATTTTTATGCCTTGAGATCCGCGGATGAAGGGTGGTATGCAAATCTAATGACTAAAATAAATAAATAAAATCAGAGCCGACGATTGCCTACATCTCAAAGCAGGTTTCGACCCAAATAAATGAAACTCGTACCCATGTATATCTGTTAAGCAGGTGAAATTTGGTACTGGGTACAGAAATTAGCACCTCCTCTTTCTTTCTTTTTTTAAAATAAGTGAACAAACAAACAAATTTTCCATTCCTTAAAATTGCAGAATGGGCTTGAAAGAGTATCTTCCATGGCGAGTGAAAACCCAGAATTGTGGCAGAAAAGATATTGCAGTGGCAGAGAGTGAGAATCTAATCCCCTGCTAAACATAGCCCCCCTCGCTCCTCCCCATGACTTGTACAAGGCAGTGCTTAATTATTCCAGCTGCAGAAGGCAGCTTTTCTTCTTTTCCTTGGTGCAGAGCCTTGATTTGTTTATCAGCAAGCACAGCTCCACCTCCTAGGCAAAGCTGCTCCCCATGCTTTAGCACACATAGCTTGTGGGGTGTGTGGGATTTTCACACTTACGATACTGGGATTTTTAAGATTTTATTTTGAGTTTTGACGAGTTGCCTAAAACGTGTTCGAGGAGTGAGGAGAATCAAGCAGCAATTAAATCTTGCTGGGAAACCTAAGATACAGACTCACAGGAAGATGGAATAAATCCTCACCTGGTTTTGATGAACTGCACAGGGGTGACAAACTGCTCTAAACCCTAGCTCATGCCTAGTGTCCTCCCAGGCTTTTAAACTTTTTAAAAAGCCTTTCAGTACCTTAAAGCTAATATTGATTCCTATTTTAGTCTCTAATTTGGTAGGGTTTCAGGTACGGTATTTTATCTGTACCCTTATAGAGATGTGTGTGTGTGTGTAAGCGTGTGTTATTTAATCTGATTTGACGTTTTAATTCATGTTGTGCATTGCCTAGAGGACTAGTTGAACAGCTGGCTAATAAATGTAAATAATAAATAAATAAATAAAAACATATTTCAAAGGCATTCCCAAACATCTCTACAAAGGCAGGAAGATGAAAATAAAATCAGGGGCAAATGGGAACACTGATTTCCCCAGGGACACAGTTCCCAGAAAATAGGCGGCAGACCTTGGAAACACAAATGGCAGCAGGACTCAGCATCCTTGGATAGAACCTGACATTGCTGGTAGCTGCCTACCTGCCCTCCTGCTTGCTTGTCTCTCTGGGGCTGGCCACGTTAGGCAGTTCAGAAGCTGTCATATTGATGTCCCCATAAAGCCCTGGTGAGGTCCTACATTGGGGCCTTATGCAGGTGGTGCTGTGGTCTAAACCACTGAGCTTCAGAAGGTCAGCAGATCAAATCCCTACAATGGGATGAGCTCCCATTGCTCTGTCCTAGCTCCTGCCAAACTAGCAGTTCGAAAGCACGCCAGTGCAAGTAGATAAATAGGTATCACTGCAGTGGGAAGGTAAACGGCGTTTCCGTGCACTCTGGCTTCTGTCACAGTGTTCTGTTGCGCCAGAAGCAGTTTAATCATGCTGGCCACATGACCTGGAAAGCTGTCTGAGGACAAACACCGGCTCCCTCAGTCTGAAAGCGAAATGAGCGCCACAGACCCCACAGTTGCCTTTGACTGGACTTAACCATCCAGGGGTCCTTTACCTCTGCCTCACCTACATTGTGGCCTAATAATAATAATAATGATAATAATAATAATAATAATAATAATAATAATAATAATAATAATAATTTATTTATACCCCGCCCATCTGGCTGAGTTTCCCCAGCCACTCTGGGCAGCTCCCAATCGAGTGTTAAAAACAATACAGCATTAAATATTAAAAACTTCCCTAAACAGGGCTGCCTTCAGATGACTTTTAAAGATAAGATAGTGGCTTATTTCCTTCACAGCTGAAGGGAGGGTGTTCCACAGGGCGGGCACCACTACCGAGAAGGCCCTCTATCTGATTCCCTGTAACCTCACTTCTCGCAATGAGGGAACTGCCAGAAGGCCCTTGGCGCTGGATCTCAGTGTCCGGGCTTAACGATGGGGGTGGAGATGCTCCTTCGGGTATAGAGGACCGAGGCTGTTTAGGGCTTTAAAGGTCAGCACCAACACTTTGAATGTCAAAATGGTCTTGCTGTTCGCCACTGGAGCCTGCTGTAATCCCAACCGGGGTTGGGTTGTGGGGTGCTGGTGTCAGACGGGTGCACGCCTGGTGGGAACTCTGAAGGTCCCCTCCTTCCTGGTGCCAGCCTTGCTACAAGAACAGGGGTGGTTGGAGCTCATCCATTTATCAAACCCCTGGGAGAGAGGCCATCCATAGTTGCTGGGATGTGTTTGGCTTGGTAGGTCACCGGTTGTGCAAGCTTGTCCCCCCCCCTTCTAACCCACACCCCCCTGCGCTGTTGTCACAGCCCCGGTGCGAGGCAGCCCCTGCGTGTCTGAGGTGTGGATAACAGTGTTGCTGTCATATGTGTTTTCTTGTGTGTAAGTCTGTGTTTGTGTCTGTCTCCCTACTGCTGGCCCTGACCCCCTCCCCGCCACCCCCCTCCTCCCTCCCCAACAGATGGCTTCACCAGTGAAGGGGAGTACCTGGAAATCACGGAAATCAACAGGCAGCAGGCTGGGGAGTACGAGTGCATCACAGTGAACGGAGTCTCAACACCTGATAGCAAGCGGGTCCTCATCACTGTCAACTGTAAGTGGTCCCCATATTTGCCTCCTAGTTCTGTCCCCTTCAGCCAGATCAAGGGTTGCAATGTCTGGGGCATGGAGCTTCAGCTATAAAGTTAGGGATGGACGGATCTGTCTATTTCCCTTTTCTAAGTTTCCTCTGCCCCCCCAACCCAATCTTATCATAACATTGAGTTGCAAGGGACCCTGAGGGACATCTAATCCAACCCCCTGCAATGCAGGAATCTCAACATGCAGTCCCACATCCAATTTGAAACCGTACCAGACTCTGCTTAGTTTTGCAAAGATGTTATCAGGTTTTATTGCTGTTTAAATGTAATCCTCTACATTTTTGCAGTAATTTGTGGTTTTGTTTCTTTAAAACCCTCACAAACATGCGTCAGAATGTTTAATACAGATTTCTAATGCAAAACTTTTCATGTACAATTTTTTTCCTTCATATATATTTTTTACAAAGTGATTTTCCCCAATATAATACATTTTTTGCATATTATTTTGACAATTATATGCATTTATATGCATGCTTTACTGTTGTGCATACATGCTGTGCATACACTTGCCTGGAGTACTTTTGTGATGGAGCATATGGGGAGTTTTATGGGGAGGGTTCTCCCTTTACACTTACACGTCTTGTTTAGTTGGAGAACTGCATCACAAAATTTGGGAAAGTGTGAATTTCAAAGGCTTGCTGTGTTTTGGTTTGATAAGTGGGTCTTAGGTGACTTCTCAGTGAAATACAAACAGAATTGAATTTCTCCTCCAACCCTAGCTGAGACCCAGCCCTTAACTGGGAATCAGGAATGCAGGAATGACTCCAAAGGTGAGCGTGGAGCTGCAAGTGTTTTCACTGCCTCCCACTTCCCCATCTCCTCCCCAGCTTTCAATCACAGGGTATTAACATCTTATGTACCATGGGACTGCCCTTTGCTCCCTTAATAATGGTCTTTTCTACTCCTCCCCTGGCTAAACTACACATTACCTATGAGATTATTGACTGGATCTCTTGTAAGAGATCCTGGCTGGATCTACACTGATCTGTAAAAACGTTATTAAAGGCTATTTTTAAAAAATGTCCTATTGCTCTCAATGCAATTTCCCAATGGCAACGGATCACTGCTCTGCAGCGCCCCCTGCTATCACATTTTAATAACGTGTTTATAACATTTTAAATGATGTGTGCAGATGAGTCCCCTGATCCATATAGATATAATTCAACTGCTGGGGGTTCCAAATTAGAAGTGGAAGAGGGATGCTTAACTCTTTCCCACCCTATCTTGTCCCTAATATAAATCACCTCCAAGTTTCTGTTAGCCCTGAACTGGGAAGGGGATGGAGGAGTTTAAGTATCATCCTCTTCTTTCTGAGACATCACTGGCCAATTCTCACAACGTATTTGGCAACATGGGTGCTCAGGGCTGGTTTACACACATGGCGGAATGAAGTAATAGGGAGTTGTGAGTTGTTAGGCTGGGCTATAGCACTTCAGGCTGCTGGCAGGGAGGCCCGTTTTTAAACAGTGGGGGGAAAGATGGCCTTTAAGATGTGCAGAGCCCAGATTCTCAAAGGCTTTATAAATATTGACCAGGCTCTTGGATCGAAGGCTTGAAAGGCTAAAGAACGCTGGGGCAAGTTCTGGGGCACTGGAGCCATAGGCTTAGGATCACCACTTCCTCTCTCTCTCTCTCTCTCTCTCTCTCTCTCTCTCTCTCTCTTAGCAGAGGCCTTTATGAAACTAGGTGAAAAGGCACATATTATGCAGTTGGCATTGTCCTCCCCCCCCCCTTCCCTTCCCTTAAATCTGTGATAGTGGGAGAAGCAGCAAAATGGCATGAAGAGGAGAGGGGATTTTTTTTCTTCCTCCTCTCTATCACTCCCTTGCACAGGCAAACATTGTGCCATGGTGTAGGGGTTTATGGGAGATGTGGTTCTTCCAAAGTCATCTTCTTTTGGGGGATAATAATAATAATAATAAATTTTATTTATACCCCGCCCTCCCCAGCCAAGACCGGGCTCAGGGCAGCTAACACCAAATATAAAAACAATTGATTGAAATACAGCTTAAAAAAAACAAGATTAAAATACAACATTAAAACATTAAAATGCAACCTCATTTCAGTGGAAACTCAATCAAAAACTTTTTGGGGGATATAAACGTCAAGTCTTCACCAAGGCTAACTATCCAGACTGGTCCTACATGGGCCAGAAAAAAGCCAGGGAAGTCCCCAAATAAGAGTCCCAACACAGAAGGAGAAAGGAAAAAAGAAAGAAGAGAAGGGAATCAAATTGATTCCAAGCCAAAGGCCAGGCAGAACAACTCTGTCTTACAGGCCCTGCGGAAAGAAGTCAGATCCAGATGCCAGGGGAAGGTCTGTCGTTCTGTGGTAGAGCATCAACCAGATTCAACCCCTGGCGTCTCCGGGTAAGAAAGCCTAGAGACCTTCTGTCAGTTAGTGTTGGCAGTGCTGAACCATGTGGACAAATGATCTGACTCAGTATAAGGCAACTTCCTATAATGTTATTGTCAGGGAACTGACATCGGAGCTAGAGGTGGAGGGGAGGCTCTCTAATGATGCTGGAGAAGGGCCCAGCAGGGAGAGAGGCAGCTCAGCAGATGGGGAAGCAATTCAGTGCAACACCAGGAATAAGGAGGGGCAGATGGAGGAATCGGAGAGAGGGCTCCCAGACTCTTCACCGGACACCAGCGGGGAGAGCACTGGTCCTCCGCTACCTACGCCCTCCCTGTGCAGAAGACTTCCGCGCAGAGAAAGTAGGAGGAGACTGGGTGTCAAACAACTTTTATGTTGGAAAAGGTTTAAGAAACGCCCACTGACGGATTCTGCTAGCGACTGAGGCAGCCACGAATTGAAGGGCTGTCCAGACAGAAAGGTTTAACAAGGCAACATAGCCAGGAGAGGCGGCAACTTACGCATGAGCAACCCCATACCATTATAGTTATGATAGGGGAGCAGGGAATTCTTCTCTGACTCAGATTTTTATGCAAACCAGAGAAGAACTTTTGGAACTTGTACAGCTTTATGTTCCCCTGTTGTGTTTTCCCCAAGCCTGACTTGGGCCGCGTCCATACCATACATTGACAGCGATATGCTACCACTTTCAACGGCATGACTTCCCCCAGAGGATTCTGGGAATTGTACATTGTTAAGAGTGCTGTTAGGAGACCTCTGTTCTCCTCACAGAGCCACAATTCCAAGAGTGCTTCAACAATCGATCCCTGTTCACAGGGAACTCTGGGCATTGCAGCTCTGGGAGGGGAACAGGGCCTTCTTAAGAACCTTCCCCCTTAACAAATTACAGTTCCCAGAATTCTTTGGGGAAGCACCTCTACTAGAGGTTGGCAACTGGAGACTATCTGTTGAGGAATAGCTAAGACACCGCATATCGTGACTAATATATGCCTCCCACATCAACTGTTGTCTCTTCCTAGACCCTCCAACCATCACAGATGTAAAGGACTCCCGTATCCCAATGGGAAAGAATGCACTTCTGCGCTGTGAGGCCATGGCTGTGCCACCTGCAGAATTCCAGTGGTTCAAAGACGACAAACAGTAAGTCATTCTTCTGCCCATTTCTTGGCCATGGCCAGAGATCCATAACATCGATATCCCTCCAATACGTTTGGGAGGGGGAATCGCAGCTTAGCGGCTTTGCAACAGGGAGATCCTAGGCTCAGTCACTTACATCTCCAAGTTGAAAGGATCAGTTGGCAGAGGAAGGGAAAGATGCTGCCTCAGACCAGGCCGAGCTCCTGCTAGGGGTCCAAATAGCCTGACCTGGCATAAGCAGCTTTCTGTGTTCCTTAAGGACCTATTGGCACAAGCCATTCCGTCTCCCCAGGGCAAAATTGGCGTGGTGTACCCACGTGGTGGAATGTGGTAATAATGTGGACTGAACTACTGCTGGTGTAGGGGGTGTGCGTTTGTATACTCCTCCATGTACAACGACAAAAAGGCCCTTTAAAATACTTGGAGTAAAAAAGACCTAGGCACAGAGGGGAGAAAGGTTCTAACTTTGGCCTGCTCCCTTTATATGCTAGTTTTCTACTTGCAGGGATGTTTCCCCCCACTTTTTGGCAGCATTAAAACATGATGCCCCCTCCTGCCATCTGAAGTGGTATTGTCCATTCTGCAAACTCAGTATTGGTTGTACTGCAGGCACAGTCCAAGCCATTGTGAGTGGGGAGGTAATTCCTAGCAACCTTCAGCACCCTGCAGTTCCCTGGATTCTCTGTGGGAACCAATATCTTGCATGATAAGACCGGGATAAGCTTGCATCAGAGATGCATCCCAATTCTCCAATCAGGGCTGGCTGCTGAGCTTCTTGATCTTGTTTCCATTTGGCAAGACAGTCATTACTCTCCAGCCGCCTTTCTCAAACTCAGGTCCCCAGATGTCATTGGACTACAACTCCCATCAGCCCTAGCTACCAGGACCAGTGGTAAGGACCCAAGTATGAGAAAGTCTGCTCTGCAGTCGTCTTTTTCTTTGCCCTCCTCCAAATTCTCCTGTTTAAGCAAATAAATAAAAAGGAAAAGGAATTATGGGACTGGCACTCGAAAGTCCGTGTGGCAGCACAGGCAATGATTGCAGAAGGCCCCGAATTCAATCTCAGCGAAAAGGATCAAGGTGGCAGGTGATGGTGATGACCCTTCTTTGCCTGAGATCCTGGGGAGTTGTGGCCAATCAGAGCTCTGAGATAGGCAGGCGGATCACCTGACCTAGTAGAAGGCAGCTTCTCTTCCCCCCTCCCACCATGTAACTTCGCTGTGTGTCTCATTAGTTAGACAGCACCGCATGCTTTAACCTTCCAAATGGCAATCTTATTAAACAAACCCACGGCGCGTACTCATGGTCGCTTAACGCAGATTAATTTGTAACTCTCCAAGCAGAACACGGCCCATCAGTCACGTATAGTCCCCCGTCCCCCGGGGGGCTTGATAAACCGTGTGGTGTGGTTGCCTGCCTGGGATTGGGGGGGGGGAGGAGAGGGGGAGCTGTTGTCAAGTCCCCTGGCAGGCCCTGGCATGTGATGAGTGGGTTGTGTTCACCTGGTACAGGTGGGAAATGGCAATTTGTATAGGTTTGCAGCAGGCGTGGCCAATGCTGTACAGCCCACCTGGTGGTGCTGTTCTGCAAAAACTCTCATCACCCTTGAGCATTGGGATGAGGGAGAGATTTGATTTAGTTCACGTTTAAAGGGGAACCCATCAAATTTGCCCTTCCTGAAACAAAAGAGCAAACCCAAATATCAAAATTCACGCTTTCCCGAATTTTGCAATGCAGTTCTGCAGTCAAGAGATGGGAACAAAGGCTAGGGGGGATGTGCACATTTGGCATAGGGGTTCCGTTCCTGGGGGGCCTGGGTCGGCAGAGTGCGCATAAGCCCACTCCACCCTGTTCTGCCTCTGTTCCGCCCTCTTCTGGGCTTTGGGAAGGAGGTGCAGGGGCTCTGGCTGGTCCTAGAGCCCTCTCATCTCCTAAATACGGGAAAGTGCTAACTAGGTTCTGGGAAGGAGGAGGAGGGAACTAGGACCATGTCAGAGTGCTCATGCCTACTTCCCAAAGCCCAGCACCTTGCTTACCAGTCTTTGAGATAGCGTCCCATCTCCCCCCCACCAGCTCAGCACCCAGTGCATGAGCACCACTTGCACAGCCTTAAATCAGCCCCTGGATTTTGCTCTTTTCCATGTTTGCATTCATTTGTCAACTTGTTAGGAAGGAGTAAGTGCTGTGGGGAGAAAAAGGCTCCTGAAGGAAGAGGTGGAGGGGGGAGGGGGAATTTCTGCGCTTAGCTGAACAGCTGAGGCCTCTCTTTCGGGAGCCGGGTTCTGGTTCTGCAGGGATTGACACCTGACAAGATGATTTGCAATTATCTCCCGATCAGCCTCCCAGTTGTTTCCCTCCAGTGTTCCCGCGCTAGCTTGGTGATAACAGTTCATGGTTCAAACCTCTTGCGTCTCAGGGGGGCTGTTTGTGGTTAGAACTGCTCAGCGAAAAGAAACCATGACTTTTTATCTTACTTTATTAGGAAACAATGACAGAGCTGTGGGCGCACTGAACATCAGATGCAAAAAGTCAGGGCAGAGGGTGGGAGGAAGCCACCCAGGAACACAAGGAGATATATATATATATATATATATATATATATATATATATATACATACATATCCCAGTGATTTGATAGCTGTCAGTAACAGCAATGTGGAGTTTATACAAGAAAATTGTCAGAATCCATAAAATTATGAAGTTCTGGTTGATGAACAAGCAACTGGGGTTTAATTTGAGCTGGGGTTAAGGGCCAAATAGCATATTCCATGTCCAGATTCTCCCAATATTTTTGTTTTTACTTACAAAGCAGTGACAGAGGACTCTAAATTTGATCAGAGTAGTAGCATCAGAGGGGAAGGTGGCGTTTAACCTGAAAGGCTGCCACACTGGTGAAGGCAAAGGATTGCCCTCTGTTGCCCCCAAAGGGCAGGGTATTTGTTTGGTTGAACATTAAGAGAAACCTCATGACTCAGCTTAATAATAGAACCCCATTTCCTATAGGGGTGGTGGTTTCTCTGTGAGTAGTGGTGGGACAGCCATTTGTGAAGAATGCTCATTTTCGATAAGGCTATCAATGGCTACCACCAGGTTGGTCAGAGGTGATAATGTTGCTAGAAGCCACAGGATGTGTGAGGGTTCTTGTGCTCGGGTCTTGCTTGTGGGTTTCCCATAGGCATCTAGTTGGCCACTGCAAAGACCAGACACTTCACTAGATGGGTCATTGGCCTGATGTGCCAGACTCTTCTCATGTTTTTATTTTTGCTCTGGAACTCACACAGCAAGCAGGAGATTGGACTAGATGGTGTAGATTTTGGCCATAGCGAGATGAATCACATAGATATTCGTGGAAGCTGAACTGCAGGGGAACGGAAACAGCGCTGATTGAGAGAAACCAAGGAAGGGCAGAAATTGCCTCCTTCTCCCATCCCTTCTTGTAACCAATTGAGTCAATAACCAGCACACTGCAGTCCAAATAAAACTCCTGCTCTTTCTGGCTGCTCAGGAGTGCAAAAACAGGGACGGCGGTCAAGCAAGGGGAGGGGGGGAAAGATAATAACATGGTTGCTGGGCTGCATTCGGTTTGGTGAGTCACGGGCTTTGCAGCTGGTCAAACCAAGCCAGGCTAGATGGCTTCATAGATTTAAAACTCAGGGGTGAGGGGAGAGAAAATAGCCTGGATAATAGGAGAGTCTGTATGTGGAATACTTTGCCTGGTAGGAGGGCTGGGATATACCATCCTTGCTGCCACATTTAATAAAGAATAAGCTTCCCTCTCAGGAGTGGCAAGCAACAATACGCATGTGTGCATGCGCATTCACACACACACACACACACACACACAAACACACACCACCGTATCAGAGAAAAGGAGGCAGGTGAATCCAGATCTACTGCCGCTGTGGGGGTTGTGGTCCAACAGATGATGGATCGCCTGTCTGACAGGCCAGAGCAGAGATAAACAGCCACTGAGACTGTGGGAAGGTGGCATAGAGAGGTGTGGAAACTGCAAAGGGAGCTCTTGGACTGCATTGGCCAATTCAGCCTCCTGTAGCTTTTGATTTCTGAGGATGCCTTTGAAACACTCCCTCTCCAAATGCCTCCCAGGATTCGAGGGCTTCCAAAACACCTACCCTTGTTTCCAGAGCACCTCCAAGGATGCATGAGCAAGCTGCCCCTTTGCAATTTCTTGACTCGGTTCGGACTGATACCTATGTGCAGTTTGCCAGAAAAGTGTCCCCTTTTGCATCTCCCCTGCCCACTTCCTCTGTCCCTGCTCCTCTTCTCCTCACAAGTTACCTGCGGCAATCCAAAGTGTTTGTGTCTGGGTGAAGCCATGGTGCAGGGAAAGGGATCTAGCAACACACAAATGCGCAAGAGGGTAAAGACCCCCTTTTTGTGCACTGGGATTTTGACCATGCACAGATGTGCCAGGGCACATGGGCAGCTTCCACGGGTTGCAGTGGTGGGAGGTGCGAACTAATAAACAAGGGCCATCACTGGAAACTCATACCTCTTTAACAAAGGGCTATCTCTCATGCAAAGAAGCCAGGAAATAGAATGCTGATCGTGGGCAAATCAGGGACAGGGCATGAGATCAGTTGCAAGCTGGTATTTTCTATAATTCCCCGTATTCTCAGAGCACAATGCTTTAACAATGTTACCCGCCCATGCTCTCCTCCCACTCCCTTTTCCTAGCAGAGTAATTGGCGGCGTGGATGGACTGCAGATACAGAACGAGCGCACTCGTTCCATGCTGCTCTTCAGCAACGTCACCGCTCGTCATTATGGGAACTACACCTGCCTGGCTTCCAACAACTTAGGCTCCTTCAATGTCAGCTTACGGCTTATCAGTGAGTCTCTCTTCTCCTCTTCCTGCTACCACCTCCCCCATCCCTGATGGAGGTTGTGTCTTAACCTTGACTGGGCCCACCCAATGGCAGGTTTGCCTGCCACCACTTGCACCCTCAGTTTGGCTCCTAGAGCCACTGGACTGGCTGGGCATATGAGAAGTAGTGTGGGTGGGAGAGAAACTGGATTCACTTTGCATCGGAAGGTGAAAACTAGAACGTCCCAGAACAATGTGCAGCCCTCTTGCAAAATACACCCATCTCTGAATTTTGCAATGCAGCTCTCCAAGCAAGTAAGGCATACAAAACTGCACGCACTAGTAATGTGTGCATTAAAAAAACATGCATTGGTTAATGACAGTAGTATACACAAAAGGCATAATATTAGGGGAAATTGCTTTGTAAACATGTTAATCAGACAAAATTGCAAAAAAATGTGTTTATTAGGAGAAAGGTGTAAGGGAGAAATGCACACTATAATGGTGGTGAATTTTATGATTTTATTATTTGTTCCTGCTTACCTGACTGGGTTGCCCCAGCCACCTTGGGTGACTTCCAACAAATATAAAAGCACAATAAAACATCAAACATTAAAAGCTTCCCCTTCAGATGGCTTCTAAAAGTCAGATAGTTGTCTATTTCCTTGACATCTGATGGGAGGGCGTTTCACAGGGAGGAAGTCCCTGAGAAGGCCCTCCACCTGCTTCACTGTAACATCACTTAGCTTTGCAGTGAGGGAACTACCAGAAGGCCCTCAGAGCTGGACCAAACAGTGGGGGTGGAGATGCTCCTTCAGGTATACAGGGCCAAAGCTGTTTAGGGCTTTAAAGGTCAGCACCAACACTTGAATTGTGCTCAGAAAAGTACTGGGAGCCAATGTACCGTAGATCCTTTAGGACCAGAGTTATATGATCCCGGTGGCTGCTGCTGGTCATCAGTCTAGCTGCTGCATTCTGGATTAGTTGTAGTTTCTGAGTCACCTTCAAAGGTAGCCAAAAAATATATATTTGCAAAGTGATGTACAATTGTGGAGAACGGAACTTCAAAGACTGGAAAAAATGAGACACTGAGGGAACTCAAAATTGATGCATTTGCCTAATCCTAGTAGAGAGGGCCAATTTTATTTCTAACACTCCGGTTACAACAAACCCTTCTCCTCCTCCTCTTAGGACCAGGTTCTCTGGACAACATGGCAGCCTCCAGCATGGAATCTCCCCTCTTCCTGGGCCTGCTGTCATCCGCCTTTGTGACTCTGCTGTTTAAGGTTTAGGGTGGCTGGGGAATTGAAGCAGAACCACGGAAGGAAACAGGTGAAAGGGAATGAATCCAAGAGAGGGAGAGAAAGAGAGAGAGGGGGAGGCATCTCTACTTTCTGGAAAAGATGAAGAGAGAGAGAGAAATGAAATTTATCGAGAACCCCATCACTGTGAGGGATAGAAGAAAACAAAACGAAATGGGAAAAAAATATGCATTTGTTTCTACAGCCATTTATCTTCACACTCCATCTCAGACACTCCCAGTTGAACTTGTTATTTAACACAACCGAAAAGACACAGGGCTCTATAGGGTTGACTGCAGACATTGCTCACCCCACCCCTCACCTCTGCGACTTAAATGGAACAGCAACATTTTCTTCCTTGGGCTGATGGGACCTTTCGTCCTTCGAATGCACAGACCCCGGAATACCGATTTCACAAAGGGTTTTGTTCTTTCTGTTATTTTAACCTCCTTTTTTTCTTTTGGTTCCTTCTTTTGCTGTTGTTTGGGAGCAAGGATTTCAGCAGCTGACAACATTTAGGAGCTTCCCTTTTAATTATTATGATTTACAAGCTGGGCTGAGAACCTCCATAGGCGGTGGAATTCCTTCTGCCCCCTTCCAGATTCATTCAGACAGATTTGCAGGCCGTTTGTTATTATTCTTTGCACCCTGGGGCCAGGAAAACTATCAGCAATATTTGGAAGGCTGCTGAGCTCAGCCTACGCAGGAAGGAGGTCTCCTTTGGGGCATTGCGAGAGAGGCTGACATCATATAAATGCACTCCGCGAACGCTGTCTGAGGACCAGCACCGAGAACCGAACCCGCAGCCCTTAGACACGACGGCATGCCAGAGTCTTTGGAAGAACTGTTAAAGGTCATAGAGCCAAGTCTGCTGAGTTTTTTGAGGCATGGAATTTCCACCCTTTAAAAAGCAGGGGTAAGAATGACCTTCTCCTGACAATGTTGATTGCCAGGTAACGTTGTGTGGCCTATGGAGAGAAACCAGGAAGAGGGAATGGCTGGTTTAATTCTTTGTTTGGCCCTGCTTTTGACAGTGATTGGGTTGGGTTTTTGTTTTTGTTTTATTCATTGGGGGTGGGGTGTATATTTCCGCTAGAAAAATCATTGCTTGGAACATCTGCCAGCTCTCTAAAATCAATGGTGTTCTTTTTCTGTACTTTTCACAAAATCTTTTCTCGGCAATTTCCCTTGAGCTAAGGACTCCCATCCCCCCCCCTACCTTTACACACACATACACATATGCACAAATCCACACCAGTATCTCTCCTCTGTATCTTTGTTGAACAAAAGCACCGTGGCACTTGAATTCTTCCTTATTTATGTCTTTATTCTATTTCCCTTCCTCTTTTCTTCTTTGCTCTTCCTAGTTCTCAAGTCATTATTGCTGATTGTATCTCGGGACCCCCCAGCCCTGACTTCAAAGGCTCCCTTTCAGACGGAATTATAATCGGGTTTTGTGTATTCAGCACTTCTGCACATGCACCACACACACACAAAAAGTCCAACGTTTGGGATAGAATTCAGCATTCGGCTATGTCATAAAAAATAAAGAATAAAAGTTTCTAGTCCTTTTGTAAAGATAAGCTTGAGAATGTGTGGAAAATACCAGTGGGTATCTTTGTGGATGTGATGAGGCATAGCTAATCATAGATCCAGAAATGCAAGCAGCCTGGTAGAGTGGAGATTATTCATCCTTCTGCAGCTTGTTTATTAAAAGTCTCAGTAAAGGCAGTGATGCAGATAGGTACAGTCGAACCTTGGAAGACGAACAGCTTAGTTCCCGAATGTTTTGGCTCCCGAACATTGCAAACCCGGAAGTGGCTGTTCCGGTTTGCAAACTATTTTGGAAAGCTCAATGTCCGACAGGGCTTCCACGGCTTCTGATTGGCTGCAGAAGCTTCCTGCATCCAATCAGAAGCTGCACTTTGGTTTTTGAACTTTTTGGAAGTTGAACGGACTTCCAGAACAGATTCCGTTCAACTTCCAAGGTACGACTGTACTTTGGACTTTGAGGTCCTCTTTTTAGGTAGCAGTGTCTATCACTTCACTTGCTTCACATTGCGGTCTGCTGGCCCTGCTGTGACTGGGACTCCCTCCCGCTCATTCTGCCAAGTGGGGCCTTAGACACTTGCCCTGAAGTCTTGTCTTGATGGAACCGCTGCTATGAGGCTAATAATACCTCTTGTTTTCATGCTGGCCAAGGAGGAGATTCTCCACTTCAGTGGCCAACACAGAAACACAAGAAACTGGCCCCTGAACTGGTTAGCAAATCCCTCCTGCAGGCTAGTAGTTTTGTAGACTTATTTGCAAGGCTATGTGGGTGATCCTTCCCTGCAGATATATCCCCCATCCCCAGTACAATTGGAGGTAGTTTGAAAGAGAAGTTTCTGCTTGTGAAGTGTGCACTCACCCCACTTTTGCTAGCAGGTTTTTGCATGGTTTGGGCATCAAACTAAATGTTGTGGGAGATGCTGAGAACTGAAGAAATGCCACATGTGAGGCTGATAAGTGGCAAGTTTATAAGGAAAGCCCAACTCATTGCAGCTGGCATTTAGTCAACACAAAATTGCATCTCCTTCTAGCATGCCACATGCCCATAAAGGGGCTGTGTTTCCAAATGTGTCAGGAGGAAGTCAACAGAAACACTGGGGATCACTGGTCAGATGACATCTGCACCTTATTGGCCTTGCTTCTGGCATCTTTCCAGTTATCAGTGTGTCTCCCTGTTTTGTTTGTAGCTGCTGATGCCATTACGGAAGGAGGAAGAGGAGATGAAGGGTTGCTGTTTATAACTGCAGGCGCAGATCTCCTATAACTTCTATGTAGTCCAACCCTCAAAACGTATAAGATGTGCTTTGACTAGGTTAATAATAATAATGCTGCATTTACAGTCAGCAGTGGTAATGTAGCCTCTCAATCCACTTAAATGAAACTGCTTGTTTGTAAGATATATCGTGCAAATGCATGCAAATGTGTTCAGTTTCCACTGTCCTACACAGGTTGCTAGACCTCAGCATTTCTTGACACAGAATGTAGGTTAGCAGAATAATGTTAGTTTCTTTTTAAACATGGAGTATCTACAGTCCTATGCAGCTGTGTACATGCCAAGATTCTGCAGGAGTACAGAAAACTCAGAATGTGGTAGGGGTTGATTTCAGTTTCCTGGGAATCCCAGCTTTCTTTCTTTTGGGTGGGGGGGGGGAGAGAGAGCAAGCTCCTAGCTGTTATAGTTATGGCTGTATGCTTGCAAAACTTTTTTGTGCTATGCCTGCTGAATCTCTGAAGCCAAAGAGGTGGCTGAACAAGATCCCAAGTGGTCTTAGCTCCTTGTCCCTCTCCTTGAATAGCAGAAGAATGATTATGTAAAAATGGGGGGGGGGGGTTTAAAAAAATAGTAGGATGAATTAAACAAAACGAGGAAAAAATATATTGAGTTCGTTTGCATAGTTTATGCAGATTGCAGAACTGGGCTTTTCTTGGTGCAGAATTTACATTATCTTTTTGCAGAATTTTTCATTTGGCAGACAGTACACAGAGCCCTGGTTATAATTGAGAATCCAGAGCGTGCACACACAAGCATCAAAACCACCCAACAAAGGCAGAGTGGTGGGATCTTTTCTTCATCTCCAGAAGGAAGGCACTCTAGTTCTCACCTTGTTAGATTCTACTCTGGTATCATGTCAGAGGCATCTCCTCCTGAATAGCATTTCCTTGTCCCTCCTACATTCTCAAGGTTATTGCTGTAGCTGGAGGTGCTCCTGACACTCAGCAGAGGTGGGAGAGCCCATGTCAGGACAGGGATGGGAAGCCTGTGGCCCTCCAGGTGTTCTTGGACTCCAGCTCCCATCAGCCTCAGCCAGCATGGTTGATGATCAGGGATGATGGGAGTTGCATCAGTAGCAAATATTGGGGGGGGGGGATTGGTGATGCTCAAATTGTGCCTCCAGCAGAAAGAAGGAAGCGTGGCGCTCTGGTATTGCATATGGTGCTTGGATCACTGTAGAGACTCGCTTGTGCTAACATCTGATTGCTGTACATACAGAAACGGGGAGTGAGAGAAAGGCATCTGTAATGTAGGTGACCATGCTGGCCAAGCCAACACAGGGTTTCCATTCACATTAAAAACCCTGGTTGAAGCAGGAGTCTCTCTTGAAGCCTTATTTGCCCTTGCTGGGCTTGCAAAATGGCTGAGCACCAATGATAACTTCTCAGAGAGCTGGAGGTGATCTTGTGGAGCTTTCTCACCTTCAATGCATGGGGTTTTGTTTGATCTTTGTGGCCTGCTGTGGTCCCTAGCCAAAACGTTCCTTGAAAGTTCCACAGTGCTTCAAACAGTAGCAGAGGAAAGCTAAAAGGAGCTCCAGCCAGGGCACCCAGGATTGTATGAGCTGTATGTGTGTTTTGGTGAGACAGTCCCAGGCAGTGTAGCGCCCCTTTTAAATTATGGTTGACACACTTCTGTTTAAAAAAATGTACATGAGAGAACAGGTGTGTTTCCATGCAAGCAGGAAACATGGACAGTTTCCCCTTAGGAATGAAATTGACTGGACCAGGAAATACTTATTTGGTCTAGTCAATTTCAGCACTCTTATTACCTGCTATGAGATTAAGGCTGCTATTTTAAGCATGCTTACTGGGGAGTAAGTCCCACTGGGCTCCATGAAGCTTTCTTCCGAGTAAACATGTACTGCATGGGAACGGCCCTTAATTAAAAAGCAAGGGAACGGAATGAGCAGACCTTCTACCCCGGGCAGTAAATCCCCTTCTGCTTCCATTATCTGTGTGTACTTACATAGAGATAAGAGGGGAAGTTCTCCCATACGGCCAGAGAAACAACTGTCTGTACATAGTCCAGATTTCACTCACCTTTGTTGTCTTCTGTCTGTATTCTGTCTTCAGGACTGAGTCATCACATCTGTTCTCCCTTGTGCCCAGGGTTAAGGAGAGGGCATCCAGGCAGATTTGAACCCTTCCATTTTTGATAAATTAAGTACTGCTGCAGACGGAGGTCAAGAGCAGTAGGGTAATGAAGGGGGCAGCTAGGCTTCTGATATGCTCTGCAGCTGGCTGTTTTCCCCTGGAAGAAGTTGGAATTTGGTCAAGGGATGCCTCTCTTGCTGGACAGTTCTGCAGCTCCCATTCATTTCAATCTATACAGGAAACTTTCACAGTAGGGGTGGGGGAGAAATGTGATTCAGTTCTCATTTAAAGGTGAATGTACCCACCCTCACCTTTCGGAACCATACATGAACAAAAAAACAAAAACAAAAAACAACCATCCTTCGAAAAGGGCACGTCTCCAGATTTTGCAATGCAGTTCTCCAGCCAAGTCAGCTGCAAAAAAAAAAAACAACCACCCCCAAACTGTGCATATTGTTGTAATGTGTGCATTAAAAATATGCATGTTTGTGAAAATTATGTTAAAAAATGCATTATATCTGTGGAAACTGCTTTGCAAAACGTGTGTAAATCAGGCAAGTTTGCATACAGAAATGTTTACACTAAGAGGAACACGCACTGAAATGCTGGTTAATTTTCATAAGGACTATATATGCAAACTGTTGTGGAAATGAGGAAAACTGAACATTCTGGACTGAAAAAAAGAAAGGAAAGAAACAGAAACAGAAATGGACAGATTTACCCATTCTTACTTCCCAGCTGAGCCCTACATTTCCTCTCCTGCCCTGTACTTCATGGAACTCCAATCTGCCTCAGGTCCTTCCACATTCCCTCCATTTAGGTTGTCTTTGTAGCAGAACTACCCATCATCATCATCATCCTCTCCATCCTCTGCTGCAACATTCCCACTTCAGTTCCATCTTCTCAGCACCTTCACCCATTCATTCATTCATTCATTCATCCATCTACATCAGCAGTTATGGATATTTAACAGTGTGGCACAGGAGGGATATGCAGAGCATAGGAACGGAGCATTCTTTGACCCCGAGGGTCCACAGTCTGCCTGAGATGGACAAGACAACGATGGAGAGAGGCCAGGGATGAATGAAGTGGGTTGGCAGTACAGGGTCAGGCAAAGCAAGGCAATCCTCTGATCTGTCGCTATAAAGGGGAGAAAGTGCTCTTGCACTCTTGTCCTGCTTACCTGTTTCCCATAGGTTGGCCACTGTGAGAGCACATTGTGGACTAGATGGGCCAATGGCCTGATCCAACAGGTTCTTCTCATGTTCTTCTAAAGGCTTCTGATCATGCAGGGAATGGGCTGTTACTGTAGGACAGGCAGCCTTCTTTGAGCTGGCTGGGGTTGAGGGGTTTTGCTCAAAACATCAGGAGGGCACCAGGTTGATGAAAGGTGCTGTAGGTGGTTGGACTGTTGTTCCCTAGGAAATACCGTGTTTTTCACTCTATAAGATGCACTTTTTCCCTCCTAAAAAGTAAGGGGAAATGTGTGTGTGTCTTATGGAGCAAATGCAGGCTGCGCAGCTATCGCTGGAGCCAGAACTTCTGTTCTGGCTTCAGGGATAGCTGCGCAAAGCCTCTTCAACAACATTTGATTCAGAATATATATATTTTTTCTTGTTTTCCTTCTCTAAAAACTAGGTGCGTCTTATGGTTGGGTGCATCTTATAGAGCGAAAAGTACGGTAAACCCACTGCCGAATCAATGCAGGTCCCAGTCCTGAATGGATTTGGGCAAGCATTTTGCTCTCATTTCTGGGAGTTGTCATGTTTTATTTTCAGTCACGTTAACAGTTGCATGACACAGGCAGAAACAGGACAGGTGCAGCTTCACTTGTTGGATGCCTGCCTGCCTGGAAGCGCCTTTATTCGGCCAGGGCATCAGTCCACCTAACCCAGTTGCAAACTCTACTCAATCTCTTCTCCAGATGGCCTATATTATTGAGTATTCCTCCAGATTTGCTTGTATGGAGACTACATCTTCCCACTCATCAATCATTTATCCCACACATTTTTAGTGCATTGCCTGATCACTTGACTAACTACAAAAGAACAATTTTAATTTTTTTTTAAAAAAGCGAATTTGCTGTGCCAAAGTGTTTTAAACCACTTTAATTGTGCAATCTTAAACGTGTGGCATGCGAAGGAATCCCTCCTACAAAACACTGGCAACACAGAGGTGATCGGGGTCTTCTCCAGCCCTGCTACAAGAAATCTTTAACTGGGGGCAACATGCAAGGCAGGATGGCCTTCCATGCCAAATCTCATTAAATGCACAGGAGCTCTGCCATTAAAAATATGGCAACCCTATTCATTTCTCCAAGAGGCACTGACTGCTCTGGTCTGAGCAAATGACATGCCTAGCCTATAACTCTATGTCCTTCCTTTACATTAGGTGCGATGAACCTGTGGCCTTTCAGACGTTGTTGGACTCCAGCTCTCATCAGTCCCAGGCAGCAAGGACGGTGACCAGGGATGATGGGAGTTGTAGTCCAGAAACATCTGTAGGATGACAGGTTTCCCATCCTTGCTGCCCATGCAGGCGGCAGGCAGTTGATTTATGTATCAGGCAACCTGGCAGCTGTTATCGGAGCCCCATAAACTACAAATGGAAAGATTTATGCAAGCTCAGCTACTCTGAAGTCAGCAGTGTTAAGTGCAAAGCATTAGTCTTGGTTTGTGAATCGTGGCCGTGGATAGTAATTGCTGAACTGTTTGTTTGCATCTCTCACAGGAGGCCAAAATGTGTTTTGGTTTTGTTTAATGCATCTGGTGGTAAGGAATATATAACGCAGGAAGTAGCCCCTTGGTGACTCCCTGCATCCATAATCTGCTTCTGGAATATTCTCATTGCTGAGCACATGCCTAGGAGCTCACTTGGGGCAAGTTTAACTTTACACCATCGGTTTTGTTTGTTTGTTTACAGCAAAATCTCATCACAAGATGAGGCATTGCTATAATTTCCCATGTTTGCTTGATCTCATAAATGTGCCCACCCCCCTCTCAAAAAACAACAAAATACTGCAAAAGGGAGAAACAAGCACAGATTTCCCTTTGTGAAAACTTGACCATACTTGAAAGAAAGAAACACATCACAGCATAGGTAAGCCAAAAATGTACAGGGAAATCCCCCATAGGGCCTATTATTATTATTATTATTATTATTATTTACACAATATACCATGAGCCAAGAGAGACTTGGAGATTCGGTGGTTTTCGTGTGAGTGAATGTTGGTATTGCAGGACACAAAGCACAAGAGAACTCCTTTTTTAAAACAGAGTGCACATTCAGATTTACAAATGGGAACTACAAAGAAAATGTTGCAGCAGGGAGCTCCACTTTCACTTCCTTCCAGCTGTAAGGGTCTGTTTCCTCCCCAAAGCCAATCAGGATCCCATGTCCGCTGAGTATCTCCCTCTTGTGGGTGTGATTGCACTCACGGCCTGAAAAGTATGATAAGAGGTGACTAACCTGCAGCTGGTTTGCCAAAAGCAGTGGGACTTCACACCTGGACAAGAGGAAGAAGACTCATGGGCAAGGCTGTGGCATAGAGCCAGGCTGAAATCCCCTCTCTCGCACCACATTGTGCTCAGTGAACCAAACTATAGTGAGGAATACATAAAACGCCTTAAGCCATTTGCAGAGAACCTTTGCTCCCTCCCCGATGCTGCTGAACTTCAACTCCCATCAGCCCCAGCAAGCATGGCCACTGGCCAGGGATGATGGGAGTTGTAGTTCAGCAACACCTCGCGGGCCAAAGGTTTCCCTGCCTTAGACCCGATTGAACCAGCTTAGTATTGACTGGCAGCAGATCTCCGTGGTCTCAGAGACTGTTCCCAGCCTGCCACCTGGAGATATTGGTGGCTGAACTTTCTGCAGACAAAGATCATGGTCTGCCATTGGGCAACAGGCCCTATATTCCTCTGTAGTTCAGGTGAACCTCTGGCCGTCCTAATGTTGCTGGACTACAGCTCCCATCGAATCTGCTCAGTGGCTATGCCAGAGAGTGCCGATGGGAACTGAAGTCCAGCAAAAGGGTGGCAGGTTCTCCATCCCTGTTATAAGGTAAAGGTGAAGGGACCCCTGACCATTAGGTCCAGTCATGACCGACTCTGGGCTTGCGGCGCTCATCTCACTTTATTGGCCGAGGGAGCCGGTGTACAGCTTCCGGGTCATGTGGCCAGCATGACTAAGCCGCTTCTGGCAAACCAGAGCAGCGCACGGAAACACCCTTTACCTTCCTGCCGGAGCGGTACCTATTTATCTACTTGCACTTTGACGTGCTTTCGAACTGCTAGGTTGGCAGGAGCAGGGACCGAGCAATGGGAGCTCACCCCGTCACGGGAATTTGAACCGCTGACCTTCTGATCTGCAAGTCCTAGGCTCTGTCATTTAACCCGCAGCGCCACCCGCGTCCCTGTTATAGATTTGTATAACTTCCTCATGAGCATGAAAAAAGGGAGGCCAGGAGGAACCATCAACAGGCAGATTGCCACCTGCAGAAAACAAAAGAATCCAATCATGTTTGCTTTAGCTCTTTAGCCCAGGTAAGGTGAGATGTGTGTCCTTTGTAGCCAACCTGGACCTTTGAAATGATGAGCTGGGTAAGCCTCAGAGACATCATTAGGCTTAGGAAGTCAGGGCAAGAAATTTGCTCCCCAGTCTGTGAACCTGTGAAATCAGAATACTTGGATCAAGGGACTGCTTAGCACTTCTACATAAATTGCTTTTGTTTTCGCGATCTCACTTTAGAGGTGATGGTGCGCTCGCATTTTCTAATGCACACATTTTTTTAAAAAATTAATATATAAAAGGACCCACCGAAGCCAGTTTCTTCCTTCAGAAACAACTGTGCCACTCCTATTTTACACAGTGCCATCCATCTACGTGGCATTTTGCAACGTAAGCAAAAGGACAGCTCTCTGCCCCCCAGGAGTTTGCAATCAAACGTTTTGACAGCACAGATAGGGCAGAGGGAGGAGAGTCGCAGAGCTGTCAAAGGCACACAGCTTCTGTTGGAATGGCAGCCCTGCTCTTGGGAGACAAGCTCTTAAACCACTTTTCCACCATCAGCAAGTGGCCAGGCATCACTGATTGCATCTTGCCCAGCAAATAGAATATGCAGGTGCAGCATTTGCACCCGGCACCCTCAGGCAGATGTCGGGCCCCCAGTTCTCTTGCAGGGTCCACCAGTACCAACCCCTGCCCCAGGCTGCCATGCTGGGCAGCCGGGGGCTATGAGCTGCCATTTTTAATGTCCTGCAATGCCACTGAGCTGTGCTACATCAGAGGCACTGCAGAAAATCTTGGCTGCCTGTTGCTGTCGCCTGCACTGTGAAGAGGGAAAGCTTATAAGCAAACCAGCAAAACCAAGTTACGCTTGTTAACTTCACTGCTGCCACCAAGTGGATATCTTTATTTTTTTTACTGGTTTCCCCCACTAAACAACCATTTAACCTTCTGGACTTTGGGCAGCCCAACCTACACCCTATGTTGGATAGAGTGGTATGGCACTTAGGCATGTGAATAACAAGGCCTCATACCCATTCCCCCCCCAACCCCCCCAACTATACTTTTAAATGTAAAGGACCCCTGACAGTTAAGTCCAGTCGCAGACAACTCTGGGGTTGCGGCGCTCATCTTGCTTTACAGGCCGAGGGAGCCAATGTTTGTCTGCAAACAGTTTTTGCGGGTCATGTGGCCAGCATGACTAAGCTGCTTCTGGCGTAATGGAACACCGAAACCAGAGCAGCACACAGAAACGCCGTTTACCTTCCCACCGGAGAGGTACCTATTTATCTACTTGCACTGGTGTGCTTTCAAAATGCTAGGTTGGCAGGAGCCAGGACTGAGCTCACCCTGTCGCGGGGATTCGAACCACTGACTTTCTGATCAGCAGGCCCAAGAGGCTCCGTGGTTTAGACCACAGCGCCACCTGCATCCCTATGCTTTTACGTAAGTTATTAGTAAGGCAATGAATTGAACTGAAAAGGAAAGCCAGTTTTACAGTGTGAGTAGTTGCTCCTAAGCTGGGGGGATTGGAGACGGAGAGAGAACAGAGACAGATACATCCAGCTAAATATATTACAGACTGTTTCCCTAATCAAGCCGAAACCTAACAATTTGCATCTCTCGGTTTGGTGTACATCGTAACATTCCTGCTGGATCAAGACAATGGCCATGTATCCCTGCATCCGGTTCTCACCGTGACCCAACCAGATGCTTATGAGGAACCTGCAAGCAGGAGTCTCCCCACCTGTGATTCCCAAGCATTTTTGGGTCCTCTGTGTTCCTCTCTAGCCTCCTTCCTGCCCCAGTGCCCAACGTGTTCTCTAACACTTTCCAGAGTTCCAGTTCTCTTAAAGTATTTCAACCGTTCCTCTCTCGTAGCTTGTTGACTCCATTTCTCCAAGTTTCTGACCTCACAAACTTCCAGCCACCCCATTCCCCAGCTCGACTTACATGCAGTATTTTTCACTACCCCTCCCAACCTACGGAGGGCCATAGCTCAGTGGCAGAACATCTACGTTGGATGCTGAAAGCCTAGTTCAATCCCAGGTGTCTCCAGATACCCTGAAACCCTGAAGAAGCAGTGTGACTTGGTGTAGACAACAGTGAACTAGAGGGAATAGGGGTCTGACTTGGCTGTGGTCCTATGTACCTACCAATCAAGATAGTCTTGGTTGTGTTTCTATTTCCCCTTCACTGGCAGATTCCTGGGATGAGCTTCTTGTGCAAAACTTCCTGAGCAAAACAGCTACCCCACTTGAATCTTTAAACGTCCTATGAATAGCTTCCAGTGAATTTTTGACCCTCCTATGCAGGGTAGCCTTTAAAACAAAAAGCAACTGTTTTACAACCTTGAATTTTACAGCCAAAATCCCAACACAAAGTGGCTTAAAGTCCTGTTCCTTTACAGTGAGTGTTTTCCATTGTATGGGGAATACCTTTAATCAGTTGCTCCCCCAGGAAGAGCAGGAAGTTCCCATAGCCTTGCCTTGTTCCTTAGAAATACATTTACAAATACATCTGATGAAGTGGCCTTCAATCTGTGAAAGCTTATGCCATAATAAATACATCTGTTAGTATTTAAAGTGCCACAGGGCTCTGTTGTTTTTCCTGCAATGGACTAGAACAGCTACCTTCTGGAAAATCTATATATGGATTTGCACCAGGTTTTCATCCAATTATTCTCCTCATTTTCACAATAATGTATGGGTGTTCCTTTAGCAGAACCCAAAATAATAATAATAATAAATTCACCTTGTAATTCCCATGCTGGTGCAATATCAAAATTTCAATCAAACGAATTTGCTGGTATAAATGCAATGTTTCTGGACTCCCTCAGGAGGTTGTGAACTCCCTTTCATTGGAGGTCTTTATGCAGAGGTTGGATGGTCATCTGTCTTGGATGCTTTCGTTGCAGTTCCTGCGTTGCAGGGGGTTGGACTAGATGACCCTTGGTGGTCACTGTGATTCTATAATTTGCTTCATTGAATGCTCCTAGAAAAACCATGGAAGGCAGACTCAGAGCCAATACCGCTCCCTGGGTTGCCTATTCTGCTAGTGAAAATTCTAGAGCAGCTTCTGGCTTGGGTGAAATCTTTTGCTCTGAACTAGCAATCTGGTCCCAATCCTTGGGCCTAAACTTGAATGTGTTGCTGTTCAGCCATGACAGAGGAGCAAGAGGTACAGCTGGATAGCAGAAGGCAACTGCTAATCCCACAGGCCCCCAAGTGACCTGACAAAACAGTGGTTTATCAGAACCACGAAGTCACTATCCTTTAGACACCAGACAGGAAGAGAGCATAGTTGTGTCATGGTAGAGATTGGGGTGAAATCCAATTCAGTTTGCATTTAAAGGTTAACCTACATACCGTATTTTTCGCTCTATAAGACGCACCAGACCACAAGACGCACCTAGTTTTTGGAGGAGGAAAACAAGAAAAAAAATATTCTGAATGTCAGAAGCCAGAACAGCAAGAGGGATCGCTGCGCAGTGAAAGCAGCAATCCCTCTTGCGGTTCTGGCTTCTGGGATAGCTGTGCAGCCTACATTCGCTCCATAAGACGCACACAAATTTCCCCTTACTTTTTAGGAGGGAAAAAGTGAGTCTTATAGAGCAAAAAATACGGTAATTCGTGACCTGAAATGCAGCCATCCTTCAGCATTCGCATTTCTCTGAATTTTGCAACATGTACTGAAATGCATATGCTAAGGTAAAGTGTGCGCAAAAAATGTGTGCATTGTTTAAAAACAAACAAACACGCAAAACTGTATTACATTAGAGAAATTTGCTTTGCAAAACTGTATGGGAAACCAAAACTGCACACCAGAATATGTCCGTCTGTAGAAATTTGCACTAAAATCACGAGGGCTTTAAAAAGAAATTTTAAAAACGCAAAGTGGTGTGGAAATGCAGAGTTCTGGATTTAAAGGAATGGAAGTCGACAGATTCCCTCATACCTAGTGAAGTGAGTGACCTCCCCAAAATCCAAGAAGGCCACCAAGGTGATTGTCTGCAGTTCTAAGGAACAGGACTGGCTGCCCAAATGCTGCCCAGCTCTGTGCAACTCCAACAAGCAAGAAAGGGAAATGTGTGCAGAGGCTCACAGGATCATACCTTTGGCTTATTATGTGGAGAAAAGTAGAGAAGGCCTAGGAGGTAGCAACAATTCAGTGGGAAGGTATGTACGTCGCCTTCTGCACAGAAGTGCAGGTATCTTTGCAGCTCGTGGATCCTCTTCCTGGATGCTTAGAACTGCTATCTGGGGCATGCTCACCAATCACAGGACCTCTTAACTGGCTATGTAACACAATTTGCTATTGGCCATAAAACAAGGCTTCGCAGGCAGAGAACAGAGCTGCTACAGTGGTGCTGAGAGGCACAGAGACTTGAAGGAACCCGGGCTAGAAGTGCTGGTGGGGAGGAAGGTCAGGGTCCACTGAATTCCCCCCCCCCCGCCCTTCCTATAAGGACCATGCATGTATCCCGATCCTCACAAGAACCCTGCGAGGTAGGGCAGGCTGAGGAAGTGTTTGCCCAAAAAGCTTTTGCAGCCAAGCGGGCTGTCACCTGCTATGCAGGTCTGGTGTAGTATCCAGCACACCAGACTGACGTTCGACAGAGTGACATCAGACTAAAACGGAGAGGACTGGGGGATGAGCAACAGCGGCACTAAAAATATCGGATTAATTATCCCAGCTTCCTCCTCCCCTGCCAGCCTAGAAAAGAACAAGCTGGCCTACTTACGAGCAAAGTTTAGGCCTATGAAACGGTGCCAGTGCTGACAGTCGATTCCCTTTCTTTCTTTCTTTCTTTCTTTCTTTCTTTCTTTCTTTCTCTCACTCTCTCACTCACTCTCTCTCCCACCCACCCACCCACCCTCCATCCACCTCTCCCACTAACCTCCACTTCGGATTCGCCTTCCCCCGGCAGGAAAATAACTTTCCACAGTTTGCTGTCATGCTCGAGGGATGTGAGAGAAAATTGGCCAGCATGTCCCCATCCTGAAGGTCACTCTGCCACTCAGGGGGACTCATCTGTGGGGTGGGAAAGAAACAAGGGCAGCAGCGAAGGACTGTGTTGCCATCTCATAGCAACTGTGGCCCCCAGTGGTGCCTGGTGCTGAGTGGGACTTGAGGGCCACCAGGCAGGGAGACCAGATGTTGGCAGGGACAGAACTGATGCCAAAGCAGAACTGCCCCCTTACCGGTTGTAGACGAGAAGGCAGGCAGGTTGGCTAACGGCATAGGGAGGTTGGTTGGACAGCACCCCATTTGCCCTCATGGATCTGCCTCCACTGACTGGTGGCAAGACTGGGTAGATTCATGAGAAAGAACACCTGCAGGCCTAACGCTACGATACCACTTTAAACAGTTGTGGCTTCCCCCAATGCATTCTGGGAGCTGTAGTTTGTTAAGGTACTGAGGGTGGTTGGGAGCCCACCCCTGTCACCCTCCCAGAGCTACAATTCCCAGAGTTCCCTGGGACTGATCATGAAACTACCCTCAGAATTTTAGCAGGGAGGGGGGTGGCATCTGAGAACAACTCTCAGTGCCCTGAACAAGCCCAGAATCCTTTGGGGGAAGCCGTGACTGTTTACAGTGGTATCATAGTGCTTAGATTGTGCGGTGCGAATGTGGCCTGGCTGAGCTCACCATCCAAGCAGTGCTGTCAGCGACAATCTCAGGGGCTGCCCCACAGCTCTGGATCTCCTTTGCCTTGGGGGTGGGGACATCTTGCCCCTGGACAGGCAAAAACGCTTGTCACTAGATGGCCACAGCATCAGGCAAGGAGGACTTGCATGTTGGCAAGTGCCTCATCATCACACAGAGGGACGCTGGCACCCCCTCAAAGCGCATTGCTTTTCAGTGGCGTCAGTTCACACATAGAGCTGCAAATGAGAAAATGAGGGGAGGCCCAGGGAGGTGGGAAGAACCAGCCCCTAGAGACTCTCCAGAGCCTCCTCATCTTTCAGCATGGGGCTGGACTTCAGGGGAGACGGGGGGGGGGGGCGTGTTGACGCAGCAGAGGATCAGGCATTTTAGATATATGCAATGTTCGCAGCTGTTTAATTGGATCTGAATTTGAATTTTTAACAGGATTTTATATTGGTTTTTAATCTGTTGCTGCCCACTCCGAGCCCTCGGGAGAAGGCTGGCTGAGCAGTCGAATACATACATAATGTAAACAAATCCCCCCCACACTGTGTGTTTGTGTATGAGAGAGAAATCAGTGCAATAAATAAATAACCGAATTTGAACCATGCAAACCTAGCTCCTGGCGCCAATGACAAGGGGTCCCAAGTATTTACTGGTCTAGAAGAGTGGATCAGCTACTGCTAGTAAAAGTAACAACACGTGGTAATCTTTTGTGCTCAAAAGTAATAATATATCCCGACCCCACCCTGTTCCCTGTAATACTGGAGGTCACTGGCAGAGGACAGAGGTCATGGATGGAACAGACAAGCTCTGTGACCTCACCGACTGTTAAATCTGCCAGCGTCCCTGGAATCACACCCCTGGTTTTTGGAACTATTTTACTATTATTATCTTAGCAAGTAGATGTAAAGTTGACAATGTTTACATGAGTTTATGATCTTGCTTTGCACACGCACTTCTTGTTCAGCCATACTGGAGATGACTTTTTTTTAAAAAAAAATGCATCGTCTGCAACCTTGTGCAATTAACCGGCAGAAGCATATAGACATGTGTGAAAAGTGAGCACCTGGAATAAGTTCATGTTCAGAACAACCATACGTTGAGCAGTTCAGGATCAAGTGATGAACATGCATGTCTCTGTTCATGCATATGCCACATCCAGATAAGCAAAAGGACAATTTGTAAGCCATTAGTAAGTTGTGTGTAAAGCATGAGTATGCCATGCGCCAGTCACGAGGAAGCCATGCTCCGTTCACGAGTGCATCATATGCAATTAGTGTCAAGCATGAGAAACCAGTGAGTAAAGCAGGTGTTAAACCATGAGTAAAGCATGTATTAACTGTGTTTGACATGTAACTTCCTGAACAATGTGCCAATTGCAGTCTCTTCCCGGGAAAAATATCATATCTATGTCACGTGCTAAGCATGTGAATAGCAGGTGCAAACTACTCCTAAGCATATGTGTAAACCATGTGTCAACCCATGTGTACACCATGTGTAAGTCACATGAAAATCCACATGTAATACATGTCAGTGCTAATTAAAACACACACACACACACACACACACACACACAAGCCAGTACTTGCTCACGGTGTAATTGGGACTAAGCTTATTAGGATTCTCCATATTTATGCCTTGTTGTACCGGGACAGCATACCTTGGCTGGTATCTTAAATCAATAATAATAATTTAGTTGACTGGTGTTAATAAGTCAAAACAGCGGGAAATTCCCAGTCTATCTGCAAAGGACAAGAACACTTTGCAAAGGTGTGGAGTGTGCAAATACCATGTAAACTTGTAACGCCCATGTAAACAAAGGATCTTTGAAAATTGTTGCAAACCATGTATAAACTATATGTAAGCAAGGCATATCTTTGTGTAAAGCACTTGTAAACACTGTGTAAAGTGCATGCCGACAAAGTGCAAACTCATTATAAAGCATATGCAAAACTCATTGTAAAGCACAGGCAGAGCAAGGTGTGAATTCCATGTAAATCATGTGGGTGGGGGGGAAGCAATTTGGGTACTCTGCAAAAAGCATGCTTAAGCAGAGTGCAGGTATTTTCCAAAAACTCACACCGTGTAAAGTATGTGCAAAAAAAAAAAATGCAAAAAAAAAAAGGTTGTAAATGATTTGTGGAGCACATGTAAGCCAGATGTAAAATAGTTGTAAAGTATGTGTGTGGTGGAGAGCTCAATCTCTTTGCAAACTGGGTGTAAACAATTCATCAAGCATGTGGAAACAGTCAGAGTGTAAACTCTCTGGAAAGCGTGTGAAAAGCCGTGGTTGGCAGGGAGTAAAAAAACACTGGGCATGGCATGTGAGAGAATATGCTGATGATATTGGAATAATAACATATGAACAGTGCTGCAAACTCCATGCCAAGCATATGTGAACAGGAGTGCAATCCTCAGACCAAGGGTATGTCAGTCAGGAGCAAACCAATTTTGCCAACTGAAAATCTATCACGGGGAGGGACCTCCAGGCTTTACACAGACTTTACACCTTGTCTGCACGTGTGATTACTTGTGCTAGCCACTAATTAATATGCACCATGTCTGTATTGTAAAACTTGAGGGGGGGAATGTTTTTTTTTCTCCCCGTCAAGGGATAAGCGTGAGTGATTTCTGATGGAGTGGGTCATTCCATGCTGAGGTCCGTGCACGATTCAGCGATGCAGAGGTGAGTTTTTGGGGGAGTAGTTTTCCGGATTGCTGTCAGAGAAGAGATCTGGTTTGGGGGCCCTTTTAGCTGCTCTCAGCAAAAGAGTCAATGTTTAAAACAGTAGGACAGAGCAGTCGCCCTAGACATCTCCTCCTACCCAGAGTCAGTTTGCTGATTTCATTCCTGTGCATTTAATGGCTGTGTGTTCAGGCAGAAGTCTAACAGGTGCAGCTTTCCACTGCTTGGAGGCAAGAAAAATCAGCACAGTTTCTCTGCCTATAATACAAACTGTTAAATAGACAGGAGTGCTACCAGAGAGAAAGGTGGGAGCAGCAACACACTGGAGTGTGTCTAGGCAATGGTGAGTTGATCGGGCCACATGGTGGCCCATACCAGTCCACTCAAGTAACCCGGCAGACAATTGGAATTGGAGAGCAAGCTGGACTTACTGCTGAACAGAAGCAAGGAAAAGGAGTGGAGGAACCTTCCTGGGCTGCTCTTGTGCATCAACCAAACCTGCAAGCGACACTATTCAAAGCACATCGCCTGCTGATGTGCGCACATCAGCCTGATGTCAAGAGCCCTGCTTCCCACCCCCAAGATTGTGGGTCCTTAATGGGAGAGAGGGGCCCCTCATAAGACAGGATAAGGAAAGCAAAGATCTCTGGGAAGTAGAAAAATAAAGGACAGTAAAGGGACAGATGGAGGTAGGAAAGAGAAACGCAACTTTTCTAATACACCAAGGCCATGGGTGGTAGAAGGCACCACAGAATAGAACACCAGGCCCCAAAGCAGGGATTGTGACCCTCCAGACCTCTTTGCCTGGCCTTCAAAGCTCTCCCTATGCCGCACCTCCAACTTGAGAGCCAGTGTGGTGTAGTGGTTAAGAGCGGTGGACTCATAATCTGGGGAAACGGGTTCGCGTCTCCGCTCCTCCACATGCAGCTGCTGGGTGACCTTGGGCCAGTCACACTTCTCTGAAGTCTCTCAGCCTCACTCACCTCACAGAGTGTGTGTTGTGGGAGAGGAAGGAAAAGGAGTGTTAGCCGCTTTGAGACTCCTTTGGGTAGTGATAAAGTGGGCTATCAAATTCAAACTCTTCTTCTTCTTGGACATGCCCTCTCTCCTGCCTGCCTGAAATGGGTCCTTGAACTCCAGTTTGCCCTGACAGAGGGAGGTGTGAGTGTGGTTAGAAACGAATCTGCTGTCCCTAGGTGAAATTTGCATTCATGGCTCCACCCACTTTGTCCCCTGGCCCCGCCCACCACTGGCATGAGGCCTCCCCCAGGGAGTTCTCCAGAAGGGAATGCCGTCCGGGAAGGCTGAGGAAGGCTGTCTTGCCTCAACCAGGTTGGGCTGTGGTTTCTTTCCCAGCAACGTGGCCATTCCAGCTGATCATCAAAAGTTCCCTTTTGCCTGCTGGCAGCTTGCAAGACCCAGGACCATCCAGCCATGCTAGAGACACCAGAAAGAACGAAGGAAGCAGAGCAGAGCGAAGGTAGCCAAAGGGAGGGTGGAACAAGGACCAAAGTGGAGAAAGAAGGTCAGCAGCGGGGCCAAATGGGTGCAAGCAGGAATGGGGATGCAGGATCAGAAGGGGAGGGCAAAGATCTGAGCAGGGAGCAGTGGCAGGGAGAGGTGCTTGCATTATCATGTGGAACTCACAGCCACAAGACTCAATGCAATGGCACCTGCTGGATTTAGATCAGTGCCTCTTAGGGCCGGTAGGGCAGAAGGCAAGGAGGTTAACAGTAGGTGGCGCCAGAACCAATGAGAGGCAGAAACAACTCATTCTAATTTAGCCTAATTTTGCTGAGTTACACAAGGGACAATATCCCCTAGACTGGTTCTGCATATGAAGGCAAGCAGATGCAGACTGGCTGGGAACAGACTGAAGATGCTGAGGGCAGGGCCCCCGCCCCATTCACTCTAATGGACTGGCCACCACTGACTTTGGAGAAGGATTTGGAAGGTTCAGGGAGGAGGAGCCAGCGTCATTTAAAGGGAAACCACCATGTTCAGTAGCAATAGACCCCAGATCAGCGAGGCAACTGGTAGCAGGCTTCTTATCACCCCCATGGCCTCCTTGAAGGCACCTGGTGGATAGCTGCAGCTGCAAAGGCAGGATGTGGTGGAGAAGATCCCAGCCTGAACCTGCAAAGTGTGTTGCAAGACAGAGATGTGGAAAGGGGAGGAGGAAGGGGTGAGCCAACAACCGAATGCGGAGCACGGAAGGAGCAGGTGTGCAGGATGGCCGACCTCAGAGCCAGCCAGCTGGAGCTACCCATTCCATCAATGGTCCCATGCTCCGTTAACTGTCGCAGAGGTTAGGGGGTGGGGCAGGAGGGCAGCTGGGAAGGGGAGGGGGCATGTCGGTGGATGCTGTACCTCAACGTTATTAAAAAAAAATGACGAAAATATTGTAAAAAAAAAAAAAAAAAAACTTTATTGCAAGCAAAACAAACCACCTTGTCTTCCATCTCATGCGGCCCGTCGAGGGCCACACCCATCGCAGGGGCGTCGTGCCAATCCCGTGGAGGTGGGATTCGAACCCGCCTCCGGCAAAAGGGGCTCGAATCCACCTCCGAGAGGGGTGGGCTTTGCGGCCAAATTCCTGATTCCTTGGGTTATTTTTTTAATTTATTTATTATTTTTTGCCAAATCCATGAGGAAAAGAGAAAAAAAAAAGACGAATTAAAGTACTAAAAAAAAAAAAATCTTTCTTTTTCCAATAAAATCAAATAAAACCATGAAAGAGAGTTGTGTGTTCGTATGTCCAAAAAAACATGAGCTACGTTGGGAAGAGGGGCTGAGTAAAGCGGGTGATGCTGACGAGTTTCGGAGCTGGTTTGATGGCACCATATATGCTTCCCGTCTCATACAAAGAGGAAATGTAACTAACATTTTTGCATGGCATCTCTCTTGCAAGCTCCAGCATTTCCCCACCCCCACCCCCCCTACCCCTTCCTTAGCTGGTCCAAGAAATCCCTGGTTGCCTTGCCTCCTTTTTCTTCCAGCCAGGCCCGGGAAGCCTGCCTTTGTGCCATACAGAGATGAAGAGGTGCCCATCAATGTGTATATTAGTGAAACTGACATACGGAAACCTGTTACGTTAAGAAAAATTGCTTTGCAAAAATGTTTACATTAGGAGACATCTGCACCAAAATGCTAATGAATTTTCATGAGGAGTTAACTTCGCTGATGTTGGGACCTTGTGTCTTACATACTGACCAGTGTCTCACTCCAGCCCTGACACAGTGGTGCATGGGAAGTCTTCAAAATATCCACACACACACACACACACACACACACACACACACACTGCCATTAAAGATTCCCAGCCATTCCTAACTTGGCTCCATGCCTGGTCTAAGTTCAGGAATGGGGAAAACCTGTGGCCATGTAGATGCCAATTCCCATCGGGACAAAGCCAGCACGGCCAGTTACATCCAAGGAAGCTGACTGTTGAAAGAGTCATGGCAGGTAAAAGAAAGTGCTTCTGTTCAGACAGCACATAGTTAAACTATGGAACTCACTGCCACAAGAGGAAGTGATTTGCTCAACCAACTTGGATGGCTTTAAAAGAGGTTCAGACAAATTCATGAAGGAGAAGGCTTTCAGTGGCTGCTAGCCATGATGGCTATGCTTTGACTCCACAGTCAGAGGCAAAAATTCTCCAAAATACCAGTTGCTGGAAGCCACAGGATGGGGGAGTGTTCTTGCAGTCGGGTCCTGCTAGCAGGGATGTCCAGTTAAAGGGGATGATGGGAGTTGGGGTCCAACAAGACCAATAAAGCAGGCAGGAGAGAAGAACTACACAAGATGACACAGCTCCTAAGGTAACTTAGATTGGACCATTATTTCTCTCCTCAAACTGCTATGAATCTCTTCAAGCCAGGGATGGATGGATGAATTTCATTTTAAGCTTCTGCCAAGACCCGCATAATTGCACGATGATGGAATGGTATCACTTATCATGTGCAGAAAGGATCATTGCATTTTACACCAAAGAAGGAAATTACACACAGGAGAGAGGGCCTTTTTTTAAAAAAAGCGTACCATTATACCTAACGCTGATGAGAGGGCCACCCTGGGAGTAACCAATAATTCAGATCCATTTGGCAAGTGGGTCGTTCTTGCACCTTCCAGGGAATCTAGGAGGAAGTGGTGTGAGAAACTTATTTCACACAGGCAGAAAAGTATATAGCAAATACAAGACCTGATTGTCTGGAGGGGCCTAGTAACCCTTTATCCAGAACTGTCTTTGGGCAGGTGGACAAAGAATGGCCTCCTTTCTGGCAGGTATGAATGCATGGAGGCAGCAAGTAGTAAATGTGGGAGCCTTTAAAGCACCTTAGAGGTGGGTGTGTCACACACAGAGATTAAATAGGTGGATAGATGGATAACCTGAGGACTACAAATCCAAAGGAAAGCACTTTCTGGCCTCTGCCAACAGCTACTGAGAGAACATCAAGGGGGAGACAAACTTGGCGTCTGATCAGCTGGAGAAGGAGCAGCTGATCCATCACTTCCTTTCCTTTCCTTTCCCCTCCTCATTCCTTTTTCCTTTTGTGCTGTGTCTATTAGATTGTGAGCCAGCAGTCAAGGATTGTCTTATCTTTTAAGATTATGTATAGTGCTTAGAAAGTTTTAGGTGATGGGTGGATGGATGGATAGATGATAGATAGATAGATAGATAGATAGATAGATAGATAGATAGAAAAAGGTAAAGGGACCCCTTACCATTAGGTCCAGTCCTGGCCGACTCTGGGGTTGCGGCGTTCATCTCGCTTTATTGGCCAGGGGAGCCGGCGTACAGCTTCCGGGTCATGTGGCCAGCATGACTGAGCCGCTTCTGGCAAACCAGAGCAGCGCACGGAAACTCCATTTACCTTCCCGCCAGAGTGGTACCTATTTATCTACTTGCACTTTGACGTGCTTTCGAACTGCTAGGTTGGCAGGAGCAGGGACCGAGCAACGGAAGCTCACCCCGTCGCGGGGATTTGAACCGCCGACCTTCTGATTGGCAAGTCCTAGGTTCTGTGGTTTAATCCACAGCACCACCCACATCCCTTAGATAGATAGATGTTATGAAATAACATTTCACTGTACTCATCAAGTGAAAGAGAGAGTGGTAGTTACTCTGGATATATTAGTCTGCAGTGTGATGCTTGCATGTTGCATTGGAATGACAGCTATCCTGTCCCATATATATATGTAGAGAGAGAGAGAGAGAGAGAGAGAGAGAGAGAGAGAGAGAAGCTTTCAAGGCTGTTATTGTAACTTCAGCATGGTACATAAAGAGTTGGAGAGGGAGGAAGAACCACCTTAGGGAGGGGGAGGAAAAGAGAGGAAAGGCTGGCCTGAAGCAACATCAAAAGAACCACAAGATGATTTCTGTCTTCTCTCCATCAGCTCAGCTTGTCCCCTGTCAGTTTTGCTCAACAGCTGGTGCTTTCCTTTGCATGCCCGGGGCTGATGCTCTGGGGAGGGCACAGCAGTCAGGCAGAAGGGGAGGGTGTGAATGGGATGGCAGGGTGTGGACAAGGAGGCAACGGAGGCAACGGCAGGAAGATGCTGTCGGATCCCATCCTGTCAAGTCTGGCTGGCTCTTGGCCTTCTTGCTTTGGCTGTCAGGACCCTGGACAGCTCCCTCCTGCCTGAAGTTGTGCATCAAGCACAGCAGCTGCCTCTGGACCAGGGACACAGCTGGCTTTGAGGCTTCCAGGCTGGCTCTGTGGATGGGATTCATTCAGGGCTTCAGGAATGCTATCCATTGCATCCGGAATGGGAGAAGTCAGGGTTGGGCTATTGTTGCCCTAAGTACCCAATTATTTAGGGTGCCAGTGTTGTGCTGATTTCCTGGGGCAGGAGGGATGGATCCACCAGGACTTTAGAAGTTGCACGTGCTGTGAGAAAGGCTGGAGGATATCTAAAGGTGGTCACACACTCAAAGACATGGACACAGGGCAGCAAAGGGTGGAAGAGATGGTGTGAGGGAGGGAGCTGTCTTAAACTGAATTAGACATCTAGCACAGTATATCTGCACCAGCCTCCTTCAGCCTTGAGCCACTGGGGCAGGAGAGGCTTAACAGGGTCCAGCACCAACTGAACAAAAGCTGGAGCAGCAGGGTGCAGTCTTGTCACATAGGACCTTTACAGATGGGAGAAGACCCACCTGTCCCAAGGGATCACACAATGCCAATATCCCCACAAGGTGAGAGAGTCTCGCAAGCACCATGCCTCACCTTCACAGATTCAGCAAGGGGGTGAGGAAATATCTTGGGACATCTCCATTGCTTCCATCCAGTTCTGAACTTCTTGCCTGAACGCCTGCATTGCGACTCCCGTGTCTGTTGCTAAGTCTGGATCATTACTTGCCTGAATTAAGATCTCTTTCTAACTTCCAAGTAAAGACCTCTGTCTGTGTGGGTTGGGTGGGTGTCAGGACAAGCCCTTCCCCAAGGTGTCAACTTGAGCTATGCAGTACAAGAAATTAATGTTGGTATATAATTTATCATCAGATCTTCTTAGATTAGTAGATGAGTATCAGCCTCCCTCCCACTACTCACCCACCACCACCACCACCACCAAAGAAAGAAAGAAGAATTGGTCAAAGATAATATATTTGCATTAACTGACAATTTGCATTGGGCAAAATAATTCCCAAAAACTGATTTCTCATGGCGGTGCGATCGTTACAAGATTGATCCTCACCTGCAAAGTTATTTAAGAAAAATCTTTCCCCACATTAGGTTTCCAAACGATGCCTTCAGCATTCTTACACAGAAATTATGGGAAAGCTTCACAAAGTGAACATCTTTTGCATTTCTGGACAAAATGAAGTAGAAGACTTGCTGCATTATTTATGTCACTGCCCGCGATATAGACAGCTGAGAGAGAGATTTATTTATGATCTTACAACCCAATTATCAGACTTTGCAGAGACCCAGAGGATTTGCTCTCTTCCTGTGGGCACAGCCTTCTCTGTAGCAGAACCAGCTCGCGCTCCGGGACCAAGCAGGATTGAACTCCAGGTACATCAGCTGATGTGCAGAGACTTCACTTCTGCTTCCCAGTTGCAGGATCCAGCTGTGTAGGGCGAGTGGGAGTGGTTTGAACGAAATGTCCCTTTGAGGCCAGGTGGGCCAAATTTGGGGTTCCTCACCCCCATCAGAGATGTGTGAGTGCATTTCAAATGCCATTTGGGGGACTGAAAAGCATCTGGGGGGGGGGACACACACACAAATTAACTCTTCCCCCTATACTAAGTGTGGGAGCCTTAGGGAGCCATTGTGGCATAATGGTCAGAATGCTGGACTAGGATCTAGAAGACCAGGGTTCAAATCCTCACTCAGCCATGGAGCTCACTGCTTGGGTCAGCCACTGTTTCTCAACTCGGAAGGTGGTTGTGGGGATTTAATGAGGAGGGGGAGAACCATGAGCTCCTTGGCGGGGAAAGGGTGGAATATGAATTCAGTAGATGATAGATGATAGATAGATATAGATAGATAGATAGATAGATAGCCTTTGACCCTCCAGGCTGAACTACAACTCTCATCAGTCCCAGAAAGCATGGTCAATGGTCAGGGATGGTGGGAGTTGCAGTTTAGCAATATCTGGAGCACCAAAGTTTCCCCAGTGCCAAGTCTCCCCCTCTAGGCTGTTAACCTCATATATGAAAACATTTTAGGACTATATGGTGCCTTTGTATGTTCCCCTTTGCAGCTAATAGCAGCTGGTGGAATGCAGCAGGGAAGGGTGGGGGACAAATTTAATTTGGTTCACATTTACATTTTTTTTTCCTGTTGTGAACCAGCCTAGGATCTTTGGATGAAGGGTTGTATATAAACTTAATAAAGAATAATAAATAAACAATTTACAGGCAAGCCTGCTTAACTTGTGCCAGCCAAAAGAATTCAGAAACCAAAACAGAAGCCATCTTTCAAAATATTGCACTTCTCCGAATTTTGGAAGGCAGTTCTCCGGACAAGCCACATGTCCAAAAATGCATGCCCTGGATTGAAATGTGTATTAAAAGACATCTGTTAGTAAAAACAGCACACAAAATGTGTTAGGATAAGGAAAATCACTCTGAAAAAATGTGGATATTCGGAGAAATTCACACTAAGGTGCTTCATGGAACGTTTAAAAAGAACCCCATATATTCAGAAAGTGATTGAAAATGTGGATAAATGAGGAACTTAAAGGAAACAAGGTGACAGATCTGCCCATCGCTAGCAGGGAGACATTTGGATCAGGGCTGCAGAGAGGGAAGGAAGGCTTGAGCCACAAATACTCTGTGGTCCTGATACCTGGATGTGTGGGAATGTGGGCTGGGGTTGATGGCAGCTGGAGTCCAAGGAGAGCGATAGCTTCCTCAAGGCCTGTTCTGTCATGCCGGTAATTCATAGGTGTGTATGTACAAGGATGGGGAACCTGAGGACCTTCCATCAGATGTTGGCCACCACCACCATTTGCCTCAGCCCAGATGGCAAAAGGTCAAGGATGATGGGAGTTGTAGTCTAGCAACACCTGGAGATCCACAGGGTCTCCTAGCCTGGTTGTAGACTGACCATCGCTGGAAGGTAAGAAGTTCTCCATCTGCACAGAATAGGCACTAGCATAGGGTACATGTACCCAGATCTCATTTTGCAGAGAGTTCCTATTTTTTGTGTGCTGGAAGTAAATTACTGTGACTTGGCTGCGGTTGTGAAAACGTCCCACTTGCAGGTCTGTCCCCCCAGAAACACAAAGGTGCCTATCAGTCTCCTTGCAGCTCCTTCCTCATCGCCAAGCTGACTGATTTTCTCTCTTCTTCTTCTTCTTCTTCTTCTTCTTCTTCTTCTTCTTCTTCTTCTTCTTCTTCTTATTCTTCTTCTTCTTCTTCTTTTTCTTCTTCTTCTTCCCCTTGCTGCCCTCCCTTGGGCAGCCTCCAATCAGAGCAATTGCCCATCACGGCGCTGCTATTCATTTAGCTTTCATCACGGCTCCCATTTAAAAGCAACAAAAATGATTGACGAGCCAGGAGGGAGTCAGCCATCAAGACAGATTAGCAGGGCTAAATACCAAAAGCTCATCCCTGGGAGGCTGAGGAGAGGCAAGGGAAGGAAGTCAAACTATATAGGTGAATATTGGTGGGGAGAGCGAACGGGGGACGTATGGTGTTGCCCAGTCATGTGCTATTATGCCGGTGGGTTCAACACACCCTCTGCTACCTGTCACTGCCGAAGAAAGAGAATCCTTGCAAAAGAGAGCTAAAGAACAAAGGGGAACCTGCAGACTGGGGTGTGTGTGTGTTTGTTTGGCAGCTGTCATTGATGCAACACAAGTGCAACCATGGTTGATTTATACTGGACCACTAGCACATCATTTCACTTTGTTAGTTGTTTTGTGATGCTTCTCCAGGTTATCCCATTATTGCCATCTGGAGCAGCACCCTTGAGCTTTGTTACCTTGCGTTAATAATAAAACTAATAAATTTTATTTATATCCCGCCCTCCCCAGCCAAGACCAGGCTCAGGGTGGCTAACACCAGGTATAAAACAATTGATTAAAATACAACTTAAAAACAAGATTAAAATACAACATTAAAATGCAGCCTCATTTCAGTAGAAACTCAAATCAAAAACTTTTTGGGGATGAAAACGTCAAATCTTCACCATGGCCAACTATCCATGGTCCTACATGGGCCAGAAAAAAGCCAAGGAAGTCCTCATACAGTGGTACCTTGGGTTAAGTACTTAATTCGTTCTGGAGGTCCGTACTAAACCTGAAACTGTTCTTAACCTGAAACACCACTTTAGCTAATGGGGCCTCCTGCTGCTACCGCGCCGCCGGAGCACGATTTCTATTCTCATCCTGAAGCAAAGTTCTTAACCTGAAGCACTATTTCTGGGTTAGCGGAGTCTGTAACCTGAAGCATATGTAACCTGAAGCGTATGTAACCCGAGGTACCACTGTATAGGAGTTCCATCACAGAAGGAGAAAGAAAAAAGGATAGAGGGGAAGGGGATCAAGTTGATTCCAAGCCAAAGGCCAGGCGCAACAACTCTGAGGAAAGGTCCTGAGGAAAGAAATCAGATCCCGCAAAAGCAGTTACAAAAGCAAGACCTCAGAAAACCAAATCCTGGAGCATTAGCTGTGATTCTTGCATTACAGGGGGGTTGGACTAGATGATGATTGGGGTTCCTTCCAGCCCTGCAACAGTATGATCTGTGGGTCACATCAGTCCATGGTGAGATTTGCAGAGGTTGAGTTCCTCAAGCATTCTGACTTCTCAGGCCTGTTGGTTGGGGCCAGACTGGCTTCCCCCTTGCATCCTAAGAGGGATGGCTCCATGACAACCCCATGGCCCTTCATCTTATGGGTGATGGATGGTGCTCAGCACGCACTCCCCTTCAATTCTCATTGCCAGTTCTCACTGTGCAGAAGCAAAAAATATCCAGTGGACCTGCTGCTGGATCTCTTGTTTCCTCCTTCCTCACCTGTAAACTTGTTTCATGTGCTCTATTGCAGGCATGAAGCCAGCTGCACCAAGTCAACAAAACTTCACAGCAAAAAAAATGCCACCATCTGGCCTTCAGAGTACCATCCTCAAAAACAAACTTAATTAGCCCATAAGTGGAAATGCTATATCTGTCCCTTTAATACCTGTTTGGGGGGCTGTCTCCTTTCCCTATCCAGATTGTGTCTCCATCACCCTACCTTAGTAACCCTTCTGTAGAGGAAAAACTCATTAAAATCATTCCGTTTTGCTGTTCAGAAACAAATAAGAATTCTCTCTAATGCCGGCACAAAGGGGGTTGCATTACTAAGAAAATTAAAACTGTGTTAATATATAACGCAGTTTTAATTTTCTTACTAATGCAGCCCCCTTTGTTCTGGCCATAAGGGGAATTCTTGCTTGTTTATGGAGAGCAACAATATGAAACCTCATCAGCAAGCTTATTTGATCTGCCACTTTGGTATTACACAATGAGCTGGAGGGTTGTGGGTTTGTATTTTATGTTCTCTTATTGTGTCTGAAGTTTTTTTGGTTTTTTTAACAATGCCAATTTTCTTCCTAAACAGAATAATTCATATGAATTATTCCGTTTAGGAAGAAATTAGCATTGTTAACAATTGCAGGCCAGGAAGGGGGAGAACCTCCAAGCTCATTGTGCAAAATGAAAGTGAAGCATATGAAAAAATCCCTCCACACCCTTCTCCTCTGCCATTATTATTATTATTATTATTATTATTATTATTATTAACATGCCACCCATTTGACTGGGTTGCCCCAGACACTCTGGGTGGCTCCCAACAAAATATTAAAAACACAGTAAAACATCAACCATTAAAAGCTTCCCCATACAGATGACTTCTAAAAGTCAATAGTTGCTTATTTCCTTGACATCTGATGGGAGGTCTGGTTCCCTGTAACCTCACTTCTCGCAGTGAGGGAACCGCCAGAAGGCCCTCAGAGCTGGACCTCAGTGTCCTGACTGATCAATGGGGTGAAGACACTCCTTCTCCCACCCTTAATGTTTATTCAACATTCTGTGGTCAAAGACCAGGCTCAGCCCCATTGAGTTGTGTCGAGTGTGCGGTAAAATCAGTAATGATTCAATGGGCCAGGGATTTTGGGTATAATATACAATTTGATGAGTGGAATAAATTATGGAATGAAAGGATAATATTTACAGCCTGTACTGCACTGAAAGAAAATGTGATGAAGATGGTTTATAGATGGTATATCACTCCAGTAAAACTAGCAAAAATGTATAAAGTAAGTAATAAATGTTGGAAATGTAAAGAAAAAGAAGGAATATTTTGCCATATGTGGTGGGAGTGTAATAAGGTTAAAGTATTCTGGGAACAGATATATAATGAGTTGAAAAAGATGTTGAAATATACATTTGCTAAAAAACCAGAAGCTTGTTAGGAATGGTTGGAAATGAAATAAATAGAAAAGATCAGAAATTATTTCTATATGCAGTGACGGCAGCAAGGATACTACTGGCCCAAAAATGGAAACAGGAGGAACTACCATCTATAGAAGAGTGGAGGATGAAATTAACAGACTACGCAGAACTAGATAAATTAACAGGGAAAGTCCGAAACCAACGAGATCACAAGTTCACTGAGGACTGGAGTAAATTTGTGGATTATATGAAAAGCATATGTGATGAACAAATAACGTTTGTGGGTTTACAGGAAGCTTTGTGAAGAAATATGTATAGAAACATTGTAAAAAAAGGGAAGAGGTGGATTTTAAGATAAAAGACAATGACAAATTTTGAACTTGCAGTATAAAGACGAGAACACGGAGGATTCACGGATGAACTGGTGGAAGTCAAAAATATGTATTTGTGATTGTATTGAAAATGTATGACTAAAAATTTTTTTTATTGGAAATTAATAAAAAATAATTTAAAAAAGAGTTGTGTCGAGTGTGCACCCCATTTAGGAGGGAGGGAGCCACTACTAAGAAGGCCCTCTGCCTGCTTCACTGTAACATCACTTAACCTCGCAGTGAGGAAACTGCCAGAAGGCCCTCGGAGCTCGAACAGGGCTGCCTTCAGATGTCTTCTAAAAGTCACATAGCTGAATTGCTCACACAGATATCAATGAGTGAGCATGGGGAGTTATCATTGGCATAAATGGAACACAAAAGAATGGGAGAGGTCCATTAGACAGGAGGATGGAGATGGGAAAGAATAAAATGCCGCCCCCGCTCCCCGTTTCCATGCTGGGAGTACAGTACACTCGTAACACAACAGAGACCAGCACATCCCACCTTCAGATCTTCAGAAAGGCCTTGTTGAATCAGGCCAAAGGCCCACCCAGCCCAGCACCCTCATCTCACGGTGGCCAACCCAACACCTATGAGAAGTCCGCAAGCAGCACTTGAGTGCAAATGCAACTCTCCCCACTTGTGATTCCCAGCAGCTGTTTTTCAAAGGCATATCCTGCTTCCAACAGCGAAGAACGTCGCCACCGTCGCTGGCAGCTATTTAAGGAAGGTGTTTCAGAACATATATAATTATTCCTTTAGGGAGATCCATATTTCTGGCCAACTTACCGATTCTGCATACAGAACAGTGATCGTTATAACCAATTAAATGTACTAAGAATGCATGCAGAGAAATACCAATTCCTTCAGAAAAAAGGAAGGAAGGAAGAGGGATAACCCACTTCAGTTGATTACACTACTGTAGTTATTTATGAGATGCGGAAAAAAGGAAACACACAACAGATGCCTCTTGGAAAATACTGTATTCTGTAAAGTAGGACAAAAGGCCCATGCTAGGAAACCTGCTGAAATAAAACACCATAAGAAGAGCCCTGCTGGATCAGGCCAAAGGCTCATCTAGTCTGGGATACTCTTCTTGAAGTGGCCAACCACAGATGCCTTTTGGGAAGCCTGTAAGCACAGGAGCAGTCTCTCCCATCCCATAATGCCCAGAAACTGGTTTTCAAAGGCACATCCAGCTTCCGATGGTGGAGGGAGAATGTAGCCATTGCTGCCAGTAGCTATTTTTATAGTTATTCATTTAGGGACATCTGCTTTTCTGGCCAGCTTATTCGTGCCACATACAGAATGGGGATAGTTATCATTCATCATTCTTTTAAAATCATCCAGGTTAGTGGCCATCTTATGGGAGCAGCTTCCGAGGTTCACTTTTCCAAAATAGTTCAGAATCGGAAATCTCTCTCCATACCACTCCTAGAGAAGACCAGGGCATCCCATTATCTCCCACCAGTCAAGATCGGGAAGCACTTCTTCCGGTTTCTTAGCAGTCCCGATCAAATCAGACAGCTGCACCTTCTTCCTAAGCTTAAAAGTATCACTTTTTTCTTTTTTCAAATCAGGACTTCTAAACTCAAGTATGAAACTCCACCAGTTTCAAATACGTTCAAAACAGAAGGTCCGGGGAAGATTCCTGAAATCAGTATCAGGTGTGGCTCCAGTCATTTGATAACACAAAGAAGAACTTTGGCAAAGGCTACATTGCAGCATGAAGATAAAAAAAAGTATATGCACTGGTGTGGTTTTGTAAAAGGCACATTTTTACTCTGGCAACCAAGACCTTTTCTCTCCAAAGAGACAGCCCTCCCTCCATCCAATTCACACACTTCTTGTACAGCATCAGTGCTCAGTGGTAGAGCATCTTCTTTGCATGCAGAAAGTCCCAAGTTCAGTCTCCAGGTAGGGCTGGGAGAGAACCCTGCCTGAAATCCTGGACAGCTGCTGTCAATCCGTGCAGAAAATAATGGACCGATGGTTTGACTCAATATAAGGCAGTATCCCATTTCGCTGTCCTTCACACTATCCTCTGCTGCAAGGTTGAGCTCAGAGCTCTTGGTAATGTATCATCCCTCCAGCACCTAACCCTCTGGATAGCCTTTGGATTCTTCCCAGCACCTCAAGCTGTTCTGTAACCAGCTCCATTCCAAGAGATCCCTTCTGTGGCCACAATGAAAGACTCAGAATCCCATATTTCATCAGAATTCATCTACACACAATGTATCCTTCTGGGTTCTGGGCTCCCCTTAACTGGGTTGGCTACGTTGCTGCCTGAGACCCCTAGATCCCGCACGGCAATGTTCACCTCTCATCATTATGCCAGGAAACCAAAGCTCCAATTCGAAAACCGTGGATTCCATACACCCCACGGTCAAGCCCCACAGGAAGATAGCATGGCTCCATTTTCGGTGGCCTGGGTCCCATACTGAAGACAGTGCTTGGTCTGAAGCTTCCTCTTCAGCCCAAGATAGACCTTCAGAATGTCAGACTTGAGTAGCGCTGCGCACATTCCTGGTGTGAGGTTGTATAGGTTGGAAGGAGCAGCTGCTGTCCGTGGTGCTGATGGGCTGGAGAGAAATGGGAGAGAGAAGAGGTCAGAAAACTGTTTGGCCTAAAGCAGGCATGTCCAAAGTCCATTTCGGTGGCCTCATCCAGCCCGCTGGTCAATTATTTAATCTGGCCCCTGTGGCAGTATATGTCCTGGGGTAAAATCCTAAAAAAAGCTCAGCAACTTTGGTCAGCCCTCATGCATGTTCACTTCATCAAATCTGGCCCTCTTTGAAAAAAGTTTGGGCACCGCTGGCCTAAAGCATTGTTCACAGCAAATTTGGGTGGGGTGGGTCCACCTTCTTTCCGAGCCACTGGGCCATTTTGAAGGGAAGCTCAAGGAGTTTTTGCGAGGCTGGCAACATTTCTCAGGGAGCTTTGGAAAATCCATAGCCAGGGTGCTCCATGACACACAGGGTTGGAACTCTGCAATGCATTATATGTGGGGCTGCCCTTGAAAATGGCTTGGAAACTAGCACTGAAACCTTCTACCACAATACCTGCTGTTTGAATGTGATGGAACCATGTTTATATCAGTTCTAAAAGAATGACACTGGCTCTCTTTTTGCTACTGAGCCCAGCTGGAAATGCCAGTCCCTAAATGGCTTGGGGTGTGCATGTTTCCCATGCACCTGAAGGAGTGCTTTCTCCCATACCAACATACTTGTGCTCTGATACACTCCTAGAAGAAGGGCCGTAGCTCAGAGCACCTGCTTTGCATGCAGAAGGACCCGAGATCAATCCCCAGCATCTCTAAGTAAGGCTAGAAAATCCTCTGCCTCAATTCTGGAGAGCCACTGCCAGTCAGTCTAGACAGCACTGAGCTAGAGAGATCATTGGTGTGATTCAGTAAAAGGCAGCTTCCTGTGTTCTTATGATGAAGGGAGCTGGGAGTTCTTCCCTGGCTCAGATTTTTATGCAACCCAGAGAATAATTGGGGTTGTGGGTTGAAAAGCATTAGGATCCCCTGGAACTATTTTCCAAGGCAGCTTCCCAAGCTCCTATGCCAGTAGAGGTCCTTTCTCCATAAACCTTCTTAGACAAAGATGTATATTATGGATGCCTCCTAAGAGAGGCCCTTCTCTGTGATGGCACCCTGCCTGTGGAATGCCTTGTTGAGGGAGGAACAGTATGCCTGATGCCAACCCTGTAATTCCAAGGGCTCCCAACCAGGTACATATGGCCCCACAGAGCCATTTCTTGGCAGCTATAGGGCCCCATCTCCCTTTCTGAAATTAGGCTGGAGAAAAACCTCCTTTAGCCATTATTCCAAGCCTAACTGTGTTGCAGAGTGCGGGGAATTGGGGGCAGGTGATATCCTGGGAGGGAAGAGTTGTGGTGCACACATGATGCCCACAACAGTTTCCCCAATTTTCAAATCTCCCCATGGGCCCAAAAAGGTTGGAGGCACCCCTGCTCCCTCTCCACCCCCTGCTGCTGTGGTCTTTTCAGTGTCAAGTTAAAACCCTTTTTATTTGACCGAGCAATTTCAGATTTGTAGCATTTCCTAAAGCTGGTTGAATAGCTGTATTCCTCTTAATTTTATTGCATTGCTGATTTTTGTTTTCATAATATGTTTTGTAATTTTAAAATCTCTTCGCATGCAGTCCTGAAATCCATTTTTGGACAAAGGGCAGCTTATAAACATTTGAATAAATGCATGAATAAATAAATAAAGTTGGCAGGGAGAATAATCGATACAGTTTAGGACTCTTTCCCCCTTGCTGGAATCCTGATCCAGATCTGGATCCTCATTCCTGCAATTGCCACAAAGGGAGGGGGGGACACTCCAATCAGAGTAAACGGGAACTTTCCCACACCTTTCAAATGGCAAGCTTGAGGCCCCACGATGTGGTTTGGGACTGCAACACAGAACAAAGGGCTAAGCCCTGGCACAGATCACAGCACACATGCAGACATTTCTGGAAGAAAAACTGTGCTGGAGGGCAAATACCACACGATTCACATCACATGTTGTCCGGCCTTATCCTGCTTGCCAAAATGTTACTTTGCATCACCACCACACCTAGGCAAGTTGTCGCCCACACCCAGGTGAGCACAGCCACCCCAGCTGCGTATTGATCGTATGCCGCTATTGCTTCCATAAACATCCTGTTTCTGCTCCCTGGCTGAGACTGCAAAGAAGAGGCCACAATGCAATCTGTATTTGACCTGGAGTTTCACAACTTGTGACTCAGCCCAGCCTATGTGGAGTTTGCAAACCATGGTTCTTTGACCCTTTAAACCTCCCCAGGAGCCCAGGCTGGGCTAAACATGTGCACTCAGCTTTTGCCCTGAAGCAGCAGTACTTTGGGTGGTAGCCACTTATGCCAGTTAATCAAAAATCCATGCCATGAGAGGGCATCTTTGTGCAGAGAATAGGTAATAAATAGGGGGTTGAGACTGAAAGGAGCCCTGTAGGCGAAAGCACTAGCGAATGGTTAATGCTGGTCTGATGCCCCAGTAGCACACCAGGTGGCGATGCAGAAGCAGTAGAACAGGGATGGCCTTGTTATGGTTGGCCCCATCTGCCACAGCTTAACAGTGTGTTTCCCACAGCACTTACCAAAGTTCCAGGGCCACCATATTTGCGTAAGTGTTCCTCATAGGTAATGGCATAGATGTCAGAGTCTCCTGATGACCAGCGAGGGTTGCCCCAAGAGGGGGCGTTCGACTCCCGTTTGTTGCCATTTGGGAACTGGAAAGATGGAGAGATATTGAATAGGGACACACACAGAGAGAAATATCCGATGATTTGTTTCAGGATTAGCCAACATGGTAACCTCTGGATGTTGCTGACTTATCATCCCTGACGACTGGCTATGCTAGCTGGGACTGGTGGGAGTTATAGCATGGCGTTGTCTGGAGGGCATCCGGTTGGTTTATTTCTTTGCGATTTTTATTAGTCACTTGCCTACCCAGGTACAGTGTGACACATGTAAATTGCCATAACATTAAAGAATCAAAAACACTAACAACAGACAAAAAGAAACCGGTAGCAAAAATCATTTTAAACAGCACCGATTCACCACTCCAAAATGCTGGAGTAGGAACACAGTGTATCCATAAAACAGAAAATCAACAAACATTCAAAACCTGTGCTCAGACGATAAGTTTTAAGCTGTCACCTAAATGTCGTTGGATCTGTTTGGGGAGGCTGTTTCAAATAAGAGGTGCCACCACTAAGAAGACCCTTTCTCTACCTTGCCTCACCAAGTGCCTCCCCTTCCAAGAAGCTCCCCTCACCCGAGGTGGATCTCAAAAGTCGGACAGCTACAAGTGAAAGGAAGTGGTCCTTTAGACAGTGATGCCATCAAAGTAGAACCTAAAAGCAGATGTTGGCGTCCCACACAGCAGAATGAGCAAGAGGAAGGCCCCCCAACAGCATCAGGGATGCCTTATAACATTCCGAAGTAATACACATCAGCATCTAAAGATAATTAATTGTTCTTAGCTATAAAACACCTGTGCACATTAATGATACCGCTTGGTTAGAGGTGAGTTTCGCAACTGTTCAACACAACACACAATGGCCTCTCTCTCTCACACACACACACACACATACACATACACACACACACATCCCTATTATAGTTGCATCTCATTTTATCTTACCTGACGTGACAGGTAGTGTTGTCGGTTCTCAGGTGGCGTTGGGGGGATTTTCTTCTCCTTTGCTGCAAGGAGTGAAAGGCCGATGTCACTACAGCTTTGCACTGACGGTGAGATTGGCTGTCTCTCAGTTCCCAAAGAAATATCCCTTGGAATGCTGAACCAAAACTGAACCCTTCTGGCTAGTTGTGATCACAGCCAGCTCCTGATTGGCCTATCCACTTCAACTGTGACCAGCTCAGCACAAGGGCTAGAGGATTATTTTCCCCTCCTGACTTATTAGTATCAGTACAAGTGGGATCTGCAACAAAATGTTGCAGCGTAGAGTCTTCCTGATTGCTGTTACAGGCAGACAGCTACCTCCTCCTCCAGGACACTCCCATGCAGGGGCAATTAATGTGGCACATTCCAGATATTGCCGAACTACGACTCTCATAATTCTTGGCCATTGGTCATGCTGGCTGCAGCTGATGACGGCTGGCGTCCAGCAATATCTGGAGGCGCTACTTTGCTCCCCCTGTTCTGTTCCCTTTCTCACCCTCAAGAGACATGTGGCATTCTGTGGCCACTGAACATGCACAATCTTCACCAGGCTGGTTTGGGTTCCCCACCACCGCCACCCAACAAAGATGTGGCTCCTCCAAGTCTCCCTCTAGTGTGTGTAGGATATTCTGCTTTAGCTGTATGAGCAAAAAACAGCCATGCCTGAACACTGGAAATAGAGGGATTGATGAGTTAAATATCAGTCAGGTAGTATCAGATACTGATGCCCGCATTTGGGCAAAGAAAAGCCTTTATGCCAAATATATATCTGATGGGCAATATATCTGAAGGGCAAAGTCAGGGGCATCTTACCCATAGAAGCTAGTGGCGCGGGGCGCCAGGGTGCCAAGTTCTGGAGGGCGCCAGGGAAGAGGTGGAGGCTGGATGCGGCGCCTCCTGGCATCAGCTCGCCACCCTCGCCCACCTCGACCATGCCGCGACAAAGCAGCACTGCGCCCAGAGCCTCCATCTGCCATGACCACCACTGCACGAAGCAGCCAGCTGAGCTGGGAGGTGCCACGTCCAGCCTCCGCCTCTTCCCTGCCAGAGGAGCCACCCTCCAACCGCTGCCCACCTCCTCCAGCCCCGCCGGCAGCACCGTCCTCCCTAAAAAAAGGTGGACAACTCTGGGAAACGGGGGTGGGGGCGCTGGAGAGAGTTTTGCACCACAGCACCGGATATGCTTCAGACGGCCCTGGGCAAAGTCATATGCAGAAGCTGGCCCAGTGAACACAGTATTCAGTACCCTGAGAGTCTCCATTTCCATACAAGTTTCTAGTCCTTAAGACTGCATCTGATTTCCAGATTTTCAAAGAGTTGTTTGGCAGGACTAGGGAAATGAAACTGGTGGGTGGAACATAGGAAGGGTGTGTGTCTATTTCTCTATCCTATATTTACACAATCGACTTCAAAGCAGCCATTATTATTATTATTATTAATTGAATTTATATGCCGCCCTATACCCAGAGGTCTCAGGGCAGTTCACAGAATAAAATCCCATCTGACGTCCTCCAAACGTTCTGGATTTTGAGAACTCCCATCATCCCCAAGCCTATAAGAATTGCAGTTCACAACAGCTGGAGGGCACCGGGTTGGGCAACTGTGGTTTAAAACTAACATAGTTATTCTATTTCTTGAGCCTGATTTTCCATGCTTGGTATTTAACTGGCTGAAGGGAGGTCAGCTGATCACACCCATCTGCCATGTGATGCTTCCCGCCCAATCGGTAAAGATCAGCAATTCGGTTAGCTTGTGTTTCGCTCGTTCGTGGTTCAGCCCACCTTTCCGAAGGCAGATTGGCCAGATCAAGCAGATCAACAAGAACAGGAGAGCGAGGATCAGGAGTGCCCCGATGATGGAGCCAATCACTATTCCAGCAATGGCGCCTGCACTCAGACTCGAATCTGTGACACAGAGGAAGGAGAGGAAATCAGGATTAGAAACACAGGGGTCCTCAGGCTTGTTCTACCTCAACCACAGTCCACAGAGGAGCTCTTGAGCTTCACATATTTGTCTCGCAAGACTGAGGAATTTCCAAGACTCATAAATTTTGGCCCTCACTTCTTATTTTAGATCCTATCCATCAAGGATTCTAGAGCCAGAAAAGTTTTGAAAGCCAGGGATCTGATCCTCATCAGATGGTTTCCTTGAAACTGTAAACTCGTGGTGAGAAACCTGAACTCCAGCACCCATCATCTGCAGTCAGCACGGACAATTGTCAGCGATGATGGGAGCTGGAGTTCAACTGCATCTGTATATTTTTGTGTTGTGTGTTTATTACATACATAAACACCACCTTTTCTCCCAAGGAGCTCAAGGCAACGCACATGGTTCTTTTCCTCCCCATTTCATCCTTGCAACAACGCTGTGAGGTAGGTTAGACTGAGAGGCGGTGACTTAGCCCAAGGTCACCCAGTGAGTTTCATGGCTGAGTGGGGATTCAAACCCTGGTCTCCCAGTTCCTAGTCCAACACTCCAACCATTACACCACTTGAGGGCTACAGGTTGCCCTTCCCTGTTGTGGACCATCAGAACACTCTGCTGGACATTAAAGGGAGGATAGGCACATATTACTGTAAGTGGCATGAATAGGAAACTGTTGCACCAAGAGCCACAAAGGCCACACGACCCAGGAAATGTTCTGTTGTCCAAGGAGGCAAAACTCTTCTATCAGAGGCAAAAACATGGTGGGGCCGCTGGACCCGCAAAGGGGTCGCTGTGAAGGATCAGTGCATTCGCTTAACAAGTTTTTGTACTGCTACGCACAGAGTGGAATTTAACATTCAGGAAAGAGTAGCTTTCTTTTGAAAAAAAGAAAGAAGAAACAAGTTTCTAGACCTCACGGCAGAAGAAAGACTGGAAGTGTCTCTACGACACTTCTTTCATTTGCCCTGGCTTGTTAAACAATCAAACAACAACTAAACCATGTGAAATAACACAAAATGCACAGAACTAAAGAGATTTCTGCAATCAGGCTTAACTCCGAACACAGACTTTGGGTTTTCTAGCACACGGGTGATGAGCTGGGCCCCACTGTTCAGTTCTAATAGCAGCAGCACCATCATAGATATATTGTTAAAAATAGAGATCTGGGATTGCAATATGCATTTTTGGACTAGAGAAGGGCCCCAGATCTGAAAAGGGTTAGGTTCTGAAAAGGACAAGGCGTATTGTAAATGTGATCTAGGTTTACAATAGTGTGACATTTTCATGAAACCTTTGCATAGAAAAGCATCCCCTCAACACACAACTTTTCAGAGTTTGCTGTGAAATAATTTGAATGGATCTTTTGGGGGGGGGGGGAGGCGTCATTGCCCTCACTTGGAACTGGCTTTGTTTGACCTTAGTGACATTGGCACAGAGCCAGATCTGACTGGCTATGTTGTTATGATGTCATATCCTTAATTATCACAATTGCCTGGTTTTGCTCATGCCACTATTCCCAGGGAGCATCCACCTCCCTCTCAAATGGCTTAATTTGCCCTCACTGATGTCAACAAATAATAATAAAATTTATCTATTCACTACAAAATCCCTAGCTGGCTGGGATCACCCATGTGACTATTCACAAGAAGGAGACCAAGCATTACAGAAAAAGTCCAAAATCAGAAGCACATTGGGGAAACAATAGTAGCAAACAGGATTGGAGGAAAGGTCAGTAGTGACCATATAATTTAGGAGCATTGGGGGGAGGGGAATATTCCTGACTCTGAAAGCAGTGCTTTTATAATCCCATGATTAAAGCAGGAGAACATTTGGTGAACCTCTGCTTTATTTTACTTTTCGTTAAAGATTTTCATTTTTAACAATTATGGCAAAGCATTTTAAATGGCTGCAAAGTGCTTTTTTAAAAGCAGTAGGTGTGAACGCTTAGTACTGGCGCTAAACTATTTTAAGCCATTTAAAGCACTCTCGCCGCCTTTTGTGTCAATTCAGTCCCATAAAACCTGACTCTTTTCCTTTCCCCCTTCAAACCAGCCTCATAATGGCCATTGGCTTGGTCGCCTGTGGTGAGTGAAGAATTGCCTTCAGGCGACCAAGCCAAGGAACCTGTGCAAATCAGAAGAGAATGTCCCACTCTTGCGGGTCATGATTAAAAAGCGCATTTACTTTAAACGGAGAATGAAAACTCTCACAAAATGCACATATGCATCAAAAAGCATGACTGTTAGGGCTGCGCAAGGCACCTCTGATTCTGCACCCCTGATTGGGCTCTGATCTGACCCACACCAATCTCAGTCCTGAGACAAAGTGGGAGCCTTGCACTGCCCATAATTAAAAGCTAAGGTGTTAAACTGGACCTGAATTGGCTCGATTGGGTTCACGATTTCTCCAGACAAGATGCACAGCCCTAATGGATATCATAAGTTAAGGTTCCTGCCTTCACTCTCCAGAAAGAGTGCACAGTCTGACATTTCATGCTCGCTTGCGATGTTGCCACCACGCAGCGACATTTTCCCTTGCCCTTTTAGCCCCAATTCTCTTCCTCCACAGGTTGGGGGCCACATGGGGGGTAGTGCTATACAAATGTTCCATAAAAACGCGGCTATTTGTTGAAATGAATGCCATGGAAGGCCCATTGGGAGGAATGGACATCGTGCAGATTTGGAAATAAATCTTACTGTCACCCTCTTGAAGTCACTGTGAAGGAATACAACCGAGCTGAACGTAAACATCAGCAGCCTGAGAAGTTTGACTAAACTTAGAGGCCCCGTCTGCACGGTACATTTAAAGCAGGATCGTGCCACTTCAAACAGCCATGGCTTCCCCAAAGAATTCTGGGAACTGTAGTTTGTTGAGGGTGCTGAGACTAGGAGACCCCTGTCCCCTTTACTATTCCCAGAGTGGTTTAACAATCAATCCCTTTCCCCAGGGAACTCTGAGAATTGTAGCTCTGTGAAGGAAATGGAAATCTAGAAGCTGCACCCTTGACAAACTACAGTTCCCAGGATTCCTTGGGAAACCATGTCTGTTTAAAGTACAGTCGTACCTTGCTTTTCGAACAGTTTAGTTCTCGAATGTTTTGGCTCCCGGAACGCCACAAACCCAGAAGTGACTGTTCTGGTTTGCGAAATATTTTTGGAAGCTGAACATCCAACGGGGCTTCCGGTTGGATGCAGGAGCTTCCTGCAGCCAATCAGAAGCCACGCTTTGGTTTCCGAATGTTTTGGAAGTCGAACGGACTTCTGGAACAGATTCCGTTCGACTTCCAGGGTACGACTGTAGTATAAAGCTGCTTTAGACGCATAGTGCAGATGCAGCCTAAATTTAGTGCAAGTTCTTTTACTTCAATATAAGCGGCTTATATTTGTGTGTGTGTGTGAATAATATAGGCTAGGAAATTTTGTTGTGGGCCAGTCATTTTTCTAGACTTATCTGCAATGCTATCCCCATCCTCAAACCACCCTGTTCCACGTGTCTCCTAAAATCAGGAGCACACACCTGGTTGAAGGATGTAAACAACAGAGGCGTTCCCGGCTTGGGATCCCAAACGAGGCACAACCTGGAAGGAGTATGGCGTTTGGGGCTCCAATCCTATAACAGTGGTGGATCGGTTGTTGGCTCCTAAGACTTGCACCGTCTTCCATTCCTCAGCTGAACGGTGCTGCTGAGGACCTTGCATCTGGATCCAGAAGCTAGTCACGGCAGATCCATTTGGAACGGTCCAGGCCAGGTAAGCAGAACCAGGATGAGGTCCGTGAGAGAGAGTCCAGTCGGCGATCGAAGGACCTGCCAAGAGAGGATAACTCATGGAGGGTGCAATCCAACAAGTACAGTCCTGCTGCTCAGGACCAAAACAGATGCGATACGGAAGATTTGATGCAGAATGTTTGTAACTCAGTGGCTGGGAATCTGCTTTGCAGGCAGAAGGTCTCAGAGAGCTGGGAGAGGCCTCTGTCTGAAAACCTGGACAAGTGTTGACAATATTGAGCTAGAAGGGCCAATGGTCTTACTCAGCATAAGGCAGCTTCCTATGTTCTGAGGACATGGCCCTCCAGATGTTGTTGGACTCCAACTCTCATCAGTCAGCATCACCTACCCAGCATGACGAACAGCTGAGGATGATGGGAGCTGCAGCCCAGAAGTATCTGGAGGGACAAAGGTTCTGCATCCTTGCTATAGTCTTACCGGTGATCAGATTTCCCAGTTTTAAAATTTTATTTTAAAGTTTATTAAGTGGCTAGTGTCTGATAATAACTGGAGAAGAAGTAATGTGAATGTTCAACACATGCACACACACACACAGGGCTTCACTTCCTGGTACATCTCATCAAAATAAGTTCCACTGAGTTTAATGGCTCTTACTCCAGGATACTACGAAACTACATCACCCCCTTTCCTCACAGCTTCTACTGGATTTAAAAAAAATACAGATATTTGTATAATGCCTGAAGTTTCCGCTCCCAGCTCACCCTCAACTTCCAGGCAGGAATGATTTAGATCAGGAAAATAATGTGGTTGGGATTAATTAATTCAGGCAAGACTAGGGTTCACCACTATAGGAGGAGGCCCACCCAGAGGGCACTTTATTTATTACTTCACACTTAGGCCTCCCCTTTCCCCCAAAGTCTGAGAGGTCAAGGAGGTGTACATGGTTCTCTTCCTCCCCATTTTATCGCTCACAGCAGACCTGTGAGGTGGGTGAGTGAGAGGCTGTGACTGGCCCAAGGTCATTCAGTGAGTTTCATGGCTGGGTGGGGATTTGAACCCTGGTCTCCAAGATCCTAGTCCCACACTCTAACCACTACACCACACTGGCTCTACCCAAATCACTCCTCAAGCCAAGAACTGCCCTGCCACCTAATAAAGCCCCTCCCTCAGGCTGGACGTGGATGGTTTAAAAATACATATTGGTTCTTTCTCTCCCACATCTTGCCTTGTCTTGAAAAGTGAGCATCCATGCCCTCATTCAAAATGGTGTCCCCATGCACACATTCCAGCTTCTCACACTTCACTGCCAGGAACCAAAATGGTGGCTACTACACTTGCTCTTTTCCCACCTAATGTAGCTGCCCGGCTGCTATTTGCAGCAGAGAGCAAAAGGCTGGCTGGTGTTAGGAACCCATGAAAAGAAATAGATATAGAAAATAGGACTTCAGTGGTGGTAGAAGGAGCTCTCACCAAGGATGGTGAGGTTCGAGCGTTGGGATCCCAGCGGATTATAGCAGGTGGCACTGTAATCGCCCAGGTCATCTGGGGAAGTGAAGTTCCAGATGGTGAGCTGCGTTCGGGCAGGGTTCAGGTGGTAACGGCCTCCGACAGGAATGAGAGACCCCTTATTCCGAAACCAGTCAATCTCCACAGGATTGAAGGTGCCTTGGCAATGCAGTTCCATGGTAACGGACTCTTCGGTGCTGCTGTATGTCCGGAATGAGAGAAAAACTCTTGAGGGAGCTTCTGTGGTGGGAGATTAGGGGGAGGGGAGGGAAGCCTGTTATGCTGGTAAACAAAACTTTCTGAAAATCAAAGACGAGGCAAAGCTCAGTGGTAGGGCATCTGCTTTGCATGCAGAAGAACCCAGGTCCACTCCTTGGCATCTCCAGGCAGGACTGGGAGATAACCCCTTTCTGAAGAGAGAGCTGCTACTAGTCACCATAGACAACAGTCAGCTTGATGTACCACCACAATGCAGCTCCATATGTTAGTCACATCACCATCAGATTGTGGTGTCTTTAGAGTATTCCCAGACTGTGATGTCTTTAGGATATCTAGCTTTATTTACACATATATGCAACCTGAGGGTAGGATGGAGGTGCTCCAACAGATCTCACTTCTCAACTGGGCTTCCAAGGAGAGCCCCAAGCCACTGTGTCTGAAGATTTCGGCATCAGCCAAAAACTCTCTCACACCATTGGCCTATTGTTCTACATCCTAGGATGATTGTTCTACATCCTAGGCTTTTCCATTTGTCTCCATGGTAACAGGGCAACTTTTTTGGACATGGCGATGGAAGTACTTGACTAAGGCCATGATCTTACAAAGAAATTGCTCTGGCTGTTTCAGCAGCTTCATCTACTAGATTCTAAGCCACCTTGATACAGAATCACGTGTCTGGAAGGAACCTGTGGATATCATCCAGACTGATCCCCCAAACCTATAACAAGTTGGATTCGTAATGTCCATTTTGCCTAATATAGTGAGTTTGTTCTTTTCAGTTTCAGTGCCCCTTTTTCGAATTATTCATAACATTTGTATCTTCTTCCTCCAAGGATTTCAAGACAACAGATATTGGGGTTACTCCATTTTATCCTCACAACAACCCCGTGAGGTAGGTTAGGATGAGAGAAAGGGACTGGGACAAAGATCAGCAACCAACTCTTTCTAACCAACTGCAAAACTCTGCCCACTGAATCTCACTGGTTCTAACTAGCTAAGCCCTCTTAATGGGGGCCTACTAAACCCCTAAACCATGCACCAAGCACCCCATCATTTGCTGGTAACAGCTCACTTATTAATTGTTAACATTCACAGCCCACCTTTTCCTCCAAGGAGCTCGAAGCAACATACATGATCCTTCCATCCCCATTTTATCCTCACAGAAACCCTTTGAGGTAGGTCAGGCTGAGAGACCACGATTGTCTCAAGGGCACCCTGTGTGCTCCATGGCCCAATGGAAATTTGAACCCTGGTCTGCCAGGTCCTAGTCCAACACTCTGACTGCTACGCCACAATACTACACCAGAACCAGAACTCATATCTTGCCTTCCGGTTCCTCCATGTGGAGGATTCTGGTAACCAGTTTAGTAGTTTAGATTTGATATCCCGCTTTATCACTACCTGAAGGAGTCTCAAAGCAGCTAACATTCTCCTTTCCCTTCTTCCCCCACAACAAACACTCTGTGAGGTGAGTGGGGCTGAGAGACTTCAGAGAAGTGTGACTGGCCCAAGGTCACCCAGCAGCTGCATGTGGAGGAGCAGAGACGCGAACCCGGTTCCCCAGATTATGAGACTACTGCTCTTAACCACTACACCACTAGTCTCACCTGGAATCAAGCTGCAATTGCCCTGCCCGGTCATATGGCGTCCAAGACAGATGATTTTGCTGCCACTGAGCTCAGCTGGGAAGGGAGAGACCAGCAAGCGCTGCAAGTTGGAGGTGCTGACCTCCTCCTCATGTCCTGGGAGCCCCCGGAAGGTCAGTTGCGGGGTAGGGGAGCCACCAGGCCAGGAACAAATGAAACGCAAAGCGGTACCATTGTCTGCTGAGGCCACAGAGCAACGGGGGGATCCAAAGGGTCGTTCTAAGTGGGGAGAAAGAAAGAGATAACTCAACCGTACACACAAATCAGATTGGCTGTATTCAGAGAGACAGATTATTTCATAACAAGGAAAAAGATCTTCAGACAACTTAGTTTCAGGCATGCGGCTATCAGAACCAGCTCTTGCTAAGTGGGAGATAGGGCAAGGTGAGGGAAAAGAGGTGCCCTGGTTAGGTAATTTTAGCCAGGGCTTGCCAACCTTGCTGGGCCAGTGGGCACATTTAGAATTTTGAGGAAGTGTGTCGGGCGCCAGTCATAAAATGGCTGTCATGGGGCATGTGGCATTTCATAAAATGGCTGCCATGGGGGTGGGGGTTTCTAGGAGAGGCCAAGCCCCTAAATCAAGAAACAGGAGAAACCTTGTCAAAGCAGAATGCGTAACAAAATCAACATAACTTCATAATAATAATTTTAAAAATCTGAGATAAAAAAACATTAAAGGGAGGAGAAAACATCAAACTGGGTCACATAGCAGAGTAAGCTTGTGTTAATAATAGCTGAGGTTAAAACAAAAACAAAAACCTAAGCATGAAAGATGCCTGCCTAAAAGGCAAAGGCAGTGAATTTAGTTCAACAGAAGACGGATCAAAAGAGAAGGAAGATTTCATGCAGATGTAAAGCAAAGTATAAGCCCTCCAGATGTTTTAGACTTCATTTCCCATCAGCCCCAATATGGGCAATGGTCAGGGATGCTGGAAGTTGCCACGGTAGCTACTTCTGCTGTAGAGGAAAAGGCATCTCTCTGCACCAGACTTCCACTGGTTTAACAGTCATTCCACTTCTGGTGAAATCTGGGCTCTTTGACAAGGCTGGGGAACTCTACAATGGAAACCTAGCAACTCACCAAATTATAATTCCTAGGGCTCTTTGGGGAAGGCCTTGAGAGGGAAACTGGTATCATTTACTCCTGATGGTAAAGCTCTGAGTGAAGCTCTGAGGTAGTGGCACCCACACACAAGAGCGAAGTATCAACAGGCTTGGGGGGAACCCAAGGTTTGCAGAACAACATTTAAAAAATGAATTCTAAATGGGGTGTGCACCCGACACAACTCAATGGGGATGAGCCTGCTCTGTGGCCACAGAATGTTGAATAACCATTAAGGGTGGGAGAAGGAATGTCTTCACCCCCATTGTTCAGCCTGGACACTGAGGTCCAGCTCCGAGGGCCTTCTGACGGTTCCTTCACTACAAGAAGTGAAGCTACAGGGAACCAGGCAGAGGGCCTTCTTGGTAGTGGTGCCTGCCCTGTGGAACGTCCTTCCATCAGATGTCAAGGAAATAAACAACTATCTAAATTTTAGAAGACACCTGAGGGCAGACCTTCAGACATCTGAAGGCAGTACAAAATTGTAATGAGTATTATATTATTAGTGAATCCTGGAAGAGAAGTGTGGAGAAAGAGTCACACAGATATGAAAGAAATAGAATTGTCTGGATAGGTCATTTCTTGGTTTACAAGAGCACAGCCAATATCCACCCCCCACTCCGCCCTGGAAAACTGGGGGTTGGAACTTGATGGGCTCCTGAAAAGGGGGGGGGCATTCCATACTGCAACATTTTGCTGCAGCTCCCCACATATGCTCCTGTGCCTGACTCCCTCCCTGCTGAGATTAATGCCTCTTAGTGTGACAGGAAGACGGACGTCAAATTCAACTCACGGGCAACAGTGAGATGGTGCGTGTTTCGAACCCGGCGCTGCGTGCGCTGATTGATGGCCAAGCAGGAATACGAGCCGGCCTGATTCAGCTGCACCTTGGGGAGCTGCAGGACAGGCAAGGAAGGCACGTAGAGGTCCTGAGCGTCTGCCACATTCCAGTACATCTTGGCCGGGGGCTCGGACGGCGCCAGGCACGTTAGGTTCACGGTACTGTTCACCAGCACAAAACTCCCCGCGTCAGAGTCCCGCTCCGACGAGGAAACTGTAATCGTCGGGGTCTCTGGGCCATCTGAGAGGAATGAAAGCCACACAGCCATGTAATACAGTACCAATGAAATGTCTATTTCCTAGGGTTGTTTTTTTTAAAAAAAGACACAACAAGTAATCTATCCATCAGGCTTAACTGCCAGGGAACCTGCCTCCTCTCCCCAGCTTTGGTTATCCAGGTTGCGACCTCGCTGACGAATGTGGCCATTCAGATTGATGCAGTGGTCATTTAACAAAAGAAAGGTGCATTACGGTTGGCTGTATTTGCCCAGCCACCTGGGTAAGATGAAGCGAAGCCGTCTTAAGTAGTGTCCCTTCCGCTTGCGGCTGGGATGTTTGCCCTTTCTCCCCGAGAAGCGTGGCAAAAGGCTGGCCGAGGTCGCTGGCTGCAAGAACATGCAAGGGAGGGGGGAGGGAGAGGAAGTAAGTGTGCAGAATCAGTGCATGAACTCCAGTGAATGATTCTGACTACGTGGTCTTTGCCAGCAGCCAGGAGGAGGAGGAGGAGGAGGAGGAGGAGGAGGAGGAGAGCAGCTGTCTCGAAGCAGTATGGACGTGTGACTGGTCCTTAAGCCACATCTCCCTTCGAGCAGCCAATCAAACTCTGGTAAATCTTCCTTAAGAACATCTAGCCCAATATCCTGTTTTCACAGGAGCCAACCAAATGTTAAACATCATAAAACACTTCCCTATAACAGGATTGCCTTCAGATGGCTTGGCGGTTGGATAACTCGATACCCTCCAACCTTTCTCCCATGAAAATAGGGACGTCCTAAAGAAAAGCGGGACATTCCAGGATCAAATGAAAAACTGGGACAGCTTCTTTAAATCAGGGATATCCCTGGGGAAAAAGGACACTTGGGGGGTCTGTAATATTAAGAGACTCAGGCTCTACCGAATGAGCTATGCTTCATTATTTCTTTAGTTATGATGACATCATCAGTAATAGGCGACAGGTGACAATATTCCTCTTCCCCCAGGCCTTTGGCTAATTAAACAATGTAAGGCTTTTAAAACTCTGTGTTTGGGGGTCATTGTTTTGTTTGCAATTGTGTTATGTATTTCCGTGTTTTTATACTGTAAACCACTCTATGATCCTTGGATGAAGGGCAGAACAGTGATACCTTGGTTTACAACCATAATCTGTTCTGGAGGTTCGTTTGTAAACCCAAACAGGTTGTAACCCAAGGCGCGCTTTTGCCAATGGGGCCTCTGAAAAAAGTTTGTTCGTAATCCAAAAAAGGGGGTTGTGATCCAAAAAAAAGATTGCAAACCGGGACACGCACTTCCGGGTTTGACGTGTTTGTAATCCAAAACGTATGCAAACCAAGGTACCACTGTATACAATTTTTTTTTTTTTAAATAAAGTGACTGATTTTTGGCTTGAAAATCAGGTTATAAATACCCAAGAAATGAATAAGCACAGATAGCAGGCTAGTCGTCAAGACTTTTAGTACATTGTCAGCCTGCCTCTGTGATTTTTAGGAGCAGGGCTCCCTAGAAGTCTAAAAGTTATTTACTTATGTGGTTTTTTGTGTGTCTTTTGATGCTATAAACCACCCTGTGATCTTTGGGTGAAAGGTGGTATACAAATTCTATAAACACAAAAATAAAGTTATCATTTGCTACATTTTTATCCCACCCTTTGTCTGAGAAACTCAAGAAAGAATACCTGACCTCAGTGAGCTGGACTAGGCTGAGAGCCAGCGACTGGCCCAAGGCCACCCAGGAAGATGAGTGGCTCAGTAGGTATATGTAGCTGGCTGTCCGCAGTTTACGTCTAACCACAATGGTACAATACGTCAGTATATAAAAACGGTAATCTCTAGTGTGTACTCACAATAGACAGTAAGGTTGGTGGTGCCAGTCCCGTTGCCAAAAGGGTTGGTGATAGTACAGCGATAGACGCCCGCATCAGTACGTAGTGGGTTTCTGATTTGCAAGGAACCAGCTGAGAGCAAGAATCGGGGGTTTTCTTCTAGGTTTTTCCCATCCTTGGTCCAGGAGACAGAGCCTCGGACTGGGGTGCAGTTCAGGGCCACCGAGCTGTCTCCTTCTGTCACCTCCGCAAAGGGTGGGGTCACAGAGACATTGCCCACCTCCTCTGGAAAATAAGTAAATACAGGAATGGGAAGGGGAAGATGCTCCCATACCGTAGGTCTAGCCCAGAAATAACCAGCATGGACCACCCCACCCCCCAGATATTGTCAGACTCCAGCTTCGACCAGCATGGCCAATGCTCAGGGATGATGGGAGTTGTAGTCCAACAACATCCGCAGCATGCCACACTGGCTACCCCTGCTCTAGCCACTAATTCCCACTCCCTTCCCAGATGGCGCTGTGAATTCAGAAGTGTTTCTTCCCAGAAACACTTGTCTTTGTGCATTAGTCTCTTGTTATAGAGACTAGTGTCTTTGTGCATTAGTCTCTTGTTATAGTAACAGATTCCTAAGTTTGCACCTATGAATATACTTCTAAATTTGCAGTCTGGATGCGCTGGTTCATATCAGGCAAGTGCATAATAGAGGTGGCAGCAGAGTTCCCCCAAGCTAGGTTTTGAAAAAGCAACTCTGGAGGCTTGTTCAGCTAAGGCTCAAAAGGAGAGGTGAGTTTTACACTTCCTCAGAGGGAGAGGAAAACTTCACGTCCCTGTATTCTTCTCTTCAATGTCCAATGAAAACCTGAGCCTCAGAAGAATCTCTGGCTTCCCTGACTGTGAAAGGTTTTGTGTGGCAAGGAGAGAGAGCTCTCTGAGCTGAGCAAAGCCGTTGTCAGCCAGGAATCATCTAACCAGAGACTCCCTGCAGGGGACAGAAGTCTCTAGGGCTGGGACAGATTGGTAGCTGGAGGTCACCAGCTAGAAGCAACTCGCAAGGTACTGGCTTCCCAGCAAGTAGGTCACTGTTGGTTACTGAGAGGGAGATGGGGAGGTGGCAGGGAGGTTGGTAGGGTGCAAATGCAGCGGCGAAGCCAATCCAGCCCTCCTGCCAATGCGTTTGCACTGTGCCAACCTTCCATGCCACCTCACCCTCTCCCACTTGCTAAGCCCACCCACTGACTTTGCCACACCCATCACACACACTGACAGATCTGTCAGCATACCATGATCCTCAGCTGCCAAACCCAGCTACTCCACCCTCGGGTTGTGGGGGCAATAACGGAAGAAGGCATGGAAAAGCATCCCCTGCAAGACATCTCTGGGACACTGGCTTGCTCCCACTCCCTTGCAACTTACTTAATTGTCCCCTGTGCAGTGAAAGAGGGTGATGCTGCCCCATCTAGGCAGCCTAAGAGGGCAAATGAGGACACACACACCCCCCACTCAATAAGAAGGTGATTTGCACATGCTACTTTATAGGCACAGCTGCACATTTTGAAATGTCGCTTTACACAGAAAGACAATGCACCTCCGCCACAATGTCAACATCTGCGACCCAGTGACATGTGTGCCCGCACAGTCTAGGAGCTAAGTATTGTTGGGCCACTCCGAGGCCATCTTTGCATTTAGACCAGACTTGGGCAGCTCATCAATACGGGACTTCTTCTAAACAGAGGACTGCTCCATCAATCCCAGTCTGCCCTAGACAGGCTCCCACCTGCCTGCCTTCCTACTTCCAACCAGTCCAAGCAGTGGCCTTGCCTATCAAGCTTCCTCTTCCTTAGTCTCAGTTATGCCCCTTGTAGAAAGCAGCAGGAGGGATGGGGAACCAAACAGGGGTTTAGTTGTCTCTTCCTGTTGTGGGCTCTGGCGCCACCTACTGCTCGGCTCCTGGCCTTCCACTCCACAAGTCCCAAAGGGCACCAGCACCACTGGGGAAGCCTCTTTTACATGGACTTGCAGTGCTTCCTCGCTCTTGGCTTTTGTCCCTGCAGCCCAAGGCTGGACTGGCAGCTTTGGCAGCCAAGGACCTTCTATCTTTGGGCCAGTTTTTGTCCTGGGGCCTCTTCACTCTGCTTCGATTTGATATAATAGAGTGAAATTGCTTCATTACATGGAGAAGGAGAAGAATTAAGAAGTAGCCCTGGCCTCACTTGGGAGGGGGGCGGTTAAGTCAGAGTTCGCCTGTTATTTTGCTTTTGTTTGTGCTTGGCTGATTTCTGAGTTAATCCAAGATGAGCATGGGAGAGCCTGCCTGTCTCTGGTGCAGAAAACATGAAAACAAGTGTGCTGCTGGAAGAGCAGAGTCTTTGGAAAACACACAAGAGCATCTGGGACACTGATCCCTGGTATGGGAAACGAACGTCTGCAAGCATGCCCCTGTTTTCATACCATGAAACGCCGGAGGGCATGTTGAGGAAAACTCTGCTGCTATGTGCACAGCCCTAGCACACCAGCGCATTGGGTGTCCCCAGTGTGCTGACATTGCAAGAGGAAGCAGGGCAACCTGCTTTCAGTGAGGTGTTGCCTTGTCGCTTGCGACACTGCAGATGTAAGTGTTTCCATGGTCAGGGTTAAATAAACGTGAAGAGAGGGCAATCTGCGGGCCAGAGCAGTCAGGATCCAGAGCTGCCATGCCATTAGGCAAAGGGAGGCAGCTGCCTCAGGCAGGCGATGGTGTGGGTAGCCAAAACAGCCACAAGCCATTTCTCTTTCTTTTTTATATATCTAATTTTTATTAAATTTCCTGTTTTACAATTTAAAATACTCATTTTGCATCTTTAAGATATCAGTGACTTCCCTTCTTCTCTTTCCATGGTTCATTTTACATATCATAAATCCCCACATATTTTACAAAAACTAAACCATTCAGTATTCCACTATTGCATGCATCAAAACTTGTTTACACTGTTGAATTTATCTTAATGCTGCCAGCGTTTTCAGCTGTACACAGTTATTTCCCATATATTCAATAAATGTTTTCCAATCTTCTCTAAACGTATGTTCTTCTTGTTCTCTTATTCTATATGTTAAGTCTGCGAGTTGTGCATATTCTGTCAACTTAAGTTGCCATCCTTCTTTAGTTGAGACCTCGCTCATTTTCCATTTTGGGGCTAACAAAACACGGACCACAGTTGCTGCATACATAAATAACCTTTTTTGACACCTGAGAATTTCAGTCTGAATTATCTCCAACAGAAAGGACTGGGGTTGTTTTTTTTTGGGGGGGGGATACTTTTAAACATTTTTTTCAATTCATTAATCTCACAAGCCATTTCTCTTTCTTGCCACACAGCCTGTCTTGAGCTCCCTGATCTGGCCTGGTGCTTCAGGTGCAACGGAAGGTGCAATCCCCTTGCCAGTGTTGAAGAAAAATTATTGTGGGATATCTAAAACAAGGCAGTCAAAACCAACTACTGCTGATTGCCAGAAAAGCACACAGAGAGAGGAAGTTGAATCTCATAGGGTCTACAGAAAATTCTCCCCGTGAGAGCCATTCCCACTGTGCCCAGCCAGGTAAAGGGGAGCAACTTATATAATCTGGTCACTTCCCCGGCCTGCTCTCTCTCTGCCCTCTGTTATCTGATCTCTTCTCTTCGATGCTTCATCAATGACTAGGGATGTAGGACATGAACTGAGCCCGAGTCACAAGCTCAGACCCTAATTCTAATCTAAACTATAATATAAGTATTAGCACTTTTAAAAAAACTTTATGGAACTGTTTAGAACTTTTACAGCTGTCTGGAACTTCCTAAAACTGTATTGGAGAATCACTGGAAGCAGGAGCCATCCGTACTCCAGATACCAAGAAGTAATCAGTGTGCAGAACACGCAATCAAAGTGATGTGGGAACTTCATGGTGCTTGCAGCAGAAACAAAGGCAAACTGCAGCTTTGATTTATTCTAAGCAATAAGAAGCGTTGTGCATTGTACAATGTACAAAACATTGTACAATTATTAGAAAATTTGCAAGCTTTATTTTTTCCTGTATTGTAATACATGCTGTGCATATTACATATTATACAGTTACATATACAAAAATTGATTTATGGATTTAGGGGTGATGTTCCACCTCCCCCCCCCAAAAAAAAATTTGGAAATGACTATTCATTCCTTTGTTTTCAGCCAAAAGTTCATCTAACTAAGCTACAGGAACATGAGTTTGTAAAAAACAAAAGTTATAACCCTGGTGTCTAATGTGCTGTAAACCGCTTTGAGTGGTACAGAAATGAAATTAATAATAATAATAATCAGTGTTTTTTTCTGGGGGGACACAGGGGTACACATACCCCTAAACATTTTGTGAATCTAAGTTTGGCCTCATTGAGCGGCAGTATTTCAATATGAGTAGGAAAACGAGAGTACCCCTAAACATTTTTTAACGGGGAAAATGCACTGATAATAATTTTAAGCCTGCCTCCTAACAAATCCCAGCACTTTTTACAAGCTGTGTTTCCCAGGGTTCTTTGGCTGTCAAAGTGGTAAGGTAAAGGTAAAGGGACCCCCGACCATTAGGTCCAGTCGTGGCCAACTCTGGGGTTGCGGCGCTCATCTCGCTTTATTGGCCGAGGGAGCCAGCGTACAGCTTCCGGGTCATGTGGCCAGCATGACTAAGCCACTTCTGACGAACCAGAGCAGTGCATGGAAACGCCGTTTACCTTCCCGCCGGAGTGGTACCTATTTATCTACTTGCACTTTAACATGCTTTTGAACTGCTAGGTTGGCAGGAGCAGGGACCGAGCAACGGGAGCTCACCCCGTTGCGGGGATTCGAACCGCCAACCTTCTGATCAGCAAGTCCTAGGCTCTGTGGTTTAACCCACAGTGCCACCTGCGTCCCATCAAAGTGGTACAGTAGTGCTTTAAATATATGATGAAGATGTGGCCAGACTTTGCAAGAGGCTAAAGCCAGAGACAGGAAAGGCACTTAAGCTATAGACTCGCCCATCCACAGTGGCAAAACACCATACTCACCGTATACTGTGACAGCGATGTTGCCTTTCTGTACCGCATTCCCTAGCGGGGAGATCTCCACCGTGTAGATGCCAGAATCAGAGGTCGTCACAGCCGTGATATTGAGGTTCCCACTCCCAGGGAGCACGCTGAACCGAGGATGGAATCTGTCTGCTACCACAACAGTGAAGTTGGGTCTCAAGGTTCCCATTGCTATGTTGGTTGCATTTTTCCTCCAGATAATGGTGGTTTGAGAGTGAGAGGAGGGTAAGGTAAATGGGACCGGGAGAGAAACAGAGTCCCCCACTTGCACAGCCAGAGGAGATGAAGGCAGAGCAGGAAATAAGGGAACTGAAAATGAAGAGAAGGGAGAATGAGATTATTATATTTCTTTGCTAACGCTCGTGTGGTTCAGCGGCAATAATCACTTGAAGCAAGAACTCGTATCCACACACAGAAAAGTTCTTCTACATCAGCCTTTCCCAGGCTGGCCTCCTCTAGATGTTTTGCATTTTAACTCCTATCAGCCTCAGACATGGGAGATAAAAGTCTTTTTCTTCTCTTTTATCCCATTGCTGGAAAAAGACAATGGCCTTTTCGAGAGATGTGAAAGTATGGCAGAGCTATCTGATTTGTTTCTTCTGCAAATGTCAAAGCCCATTGTTGCCTTTGTGAGGACTGATCCTGCTGTGAGGACCAGGGAGAAAACTCAATGTAGTTGGCATTTTAATAAGGGACCACCTAAATTGCACTTCTCAAAGCAATGCAACAACCAAAACACAACTATCCTTCGAAAATTTGCACTTGTCCAGATTTCGTGAACCAAGCAATGTGAACAAAAATGCATGGGGTGGGGGGATAGAAGTGTGCACAAAAATGGATATATAGGTGGAAAGCACATCCAAAAATGTATTGTGTATTATGGGAAATACTTTGCAGAAAGGTGCATGTTGGTTGCAAGTGCATGCAAAATATGTGTTTGTTAGGAGAAATCTGTGCCAAAATCTTGATGTCGCATAGACTTTTAAAAAAATTGCAAACTGCTGCAGAAATTAGGAGAACTGCATTTAAGAGCTTATATACACATACGTTTTCTCTGTGCTTTCCAGAAAAGGCTTGCGTTTTCAAGCTCCACGTCCAAGCACTCTTTTCTCTCTTTTTTGCTCTGGAAATTTCCCCACTAAATCCCACTGAAATGGCAATCCACAGAGAACCTAAACAGCCTCGGCCCAGTATACCTGAAGGAGCGTCTCCACCCCCATCGTTCTGCCTGGGCACTGAGGTCCAGCACTGAGGTCCTTCTGGTAAAGCTACAGGGAAGCAGACAGAGGGCCTTCTCGGTAGTGGCACCCGCCCTGTGGAACACCCTCCCATCAGATGTCAAAGAGATAAACAACTACCTGACATTTAGAAGACACCTGAAGGCAGCCCTGTTCAGGGAAGTTTTTAATATGTGATATTTTTAATCTTTTTTGGAAGCCGCCCAGAGTGGCTGGGGAAACCCAGCCAGATGGGCGGGGTACAAATAATTATTATTATAACCCAAATTGCCACTTTTTGCGCTTCAGCTGTGAAGAGCAGGTTTTTGCAGGGAAAGCTCTGGTGCAAAAAAAAGAAAGAGGAGAGCCCAAAACACAGAGGTTTAACTTGCAGACCTGTGCCTGGAAAGAAGGGTCCAAGCGGTAAGTGTGGATAAGTTTGCAAAAATGAGAAACGGAGAGAAACTGAAACTGATGGATTTTGTCCAGGGCTCTCTTTTTTCAGCAGGAACTCACCGGAAATGAATTCCAGCATCTCTCAAGTGGACGCTATTGCCATTACAGTGGATGCTCGGGTTGTGAACATGATCTGTCCGGGATGCACGTTCGTAACCCACAGCGTTCACAACCCTCAGCGCTGCGTCTGCGCACACGCGGGTTGCGATTTGGCGCTTCTGCGCATGCGCGACTGCTGAAACCCAGAAGTAACCCCCGTTCCGGTACTTCCAGGTTTCGGCGGTCCGTAACCCGTAAAAACACAAACTGAAGCATGTGTAACCTGAGGTATGACTGTATAAGAGAAAAAGGGAGGCATTCGTGGTGAGTTCCAGCACCTCTTTTTCTAGAAAAACAGCACTGAATTTGTCCATTCCTACTCTGGTGTCAGCCTTTATTTTTCACAGGTTTTGTAGGATTTGCATTTCAAAAACCTGCCAAACCTTTTTGCATGGAGACAACAACAGGACGAAAGGAACTGACGTGTACACTGTATAGAAAATTATGCTTCTCTCACAGAACCTTCAACTCACTTTCTCCATAAAAACAACTATTGCCTACATTAAGACTCTGTTTCTAATTAGCACTAATTAATGCTACATAGCCATGAACAACAATACTAAAGCTCAGTCCCAAAGCTTGCCGGCAGCTACTTTAAATTTGTATACATTTAATAAATTCAAAATCCGGTTAAATAATGTAACTTTATAGGGAAGGCCTGTTGTAATGGGCCCCTTCCTGGAACAGGCAGAGACTGTGAGATATCCTGCATGTCATTCACTCAGACTGTAATAGGGACACATTTATTCATTTGTTAAAGGCATTGATACCACACCCTTTAGCCAAAAAGGCTCCAGAGCAGCTTACAAATATAAAAAATAATAGTAGTAAGAAAGACCTTGCCCTCAGGCTTACAATTAAAAAAGAAGAGGTGGCACAGCACATGAGGAAAAGGGAACGGGAGGGAGAAGGAAAAAAAGCAAAATCAAGCCTTAAAGAGACATCTTGACATCTTTTAGAAGGGGAAGACATGGAGGCAGTGAGAAATTTTACTTTCTTGGGCTCCATGATCACTGCAGATGGTGACAGCAGCCACGAAATTAAAAGACGCCTGCTTCTTGGGAGAAAAGCGATGACAAACCTAGACAGCATCTTAAAAAGCAGAGACATCACCTTGCCAACAAAGGTCCATATAGTTAAAGCTATGGTTTTCCCAGTAGTGATGTATGGAAGTGAGAGCTGGACCTTAAAGAAGGCTGATCGCCAAAGAATTTATGCTTTTGAATGGGGAGGAGACTCTTGAGAGTCCCATGGCCTGCAAGAAGATCAAACCTATCCATTCTTAAGGAAATCAGCCCTGAGTGCTCCCTGGAAGGACAGATCCTGAAGCTGAGACTCCAATACTTTGGCCACCTCATGAGAAGAGAAGACTCCCTGGAAAAGACCCTGATGTTGGGAAAGATGGAGGGCACAAGGAGAAGGGGACGACAGAGGATGAGATGGTTGGACAGTGTTCTCGAAGCTACCAGCATGAGTTTGACCAAACTGCGGGAGGCAGTGGAAGACAGGAGTGCCTGGCATGCTCTGGTCCACGGGGTCACAAAGAGTCAGACATGACTAAATGACTAAACAACAACAAAAACAACAACCGGTAACTCTTCCTGTGCAAAGATTCTGGCTGTCTTGGATAGCAGCAATCTCCTGGGAGCCCTCTTCACCACCAACCCTGAATAGATCTGGGAGCCGAGCTGTTGACACAGTCTGAACCAGGCAGGCAGGGCTGCTCCTGCCACACAGCTTCTCCCTGCCGGACAGCAGAATGGGAGGCCAGCGAATTCGCCAGCAGCTCACAAGCTCTGGCCTTGGCCTCCATTTTTCCACACAGCTGCCCTGACAGGCATTTATCTGCATCCAGAAAAAGAGCCCCGCCTGATGCATTTAGCTTATATCGGTGACCTGCATGCCATGAAACCTGCTCCAGTCCTGTCATTCCCCCAATCTGCTCCGGAGGCCACGCCGAGGAAAGCACAGGGGGTCGGATCCAGAGCAGGAGGGCCTGCCGAGAGCCACCGACGAGTGTCGGAACGAACAGATCAGGCCGTTGCTAAAATCGGAGGACATTTCACAGTTCTGATCCCCAGCGTCGGCTCACAAATACTAGCTTGGCCCTTTTTGCATTCAAGAAACAACCAGAGGGAGCGTTTCTTGGATGAGACTTAGAGAAGCACTACAAGAGCCACGGGACGTGGGTGGCGCTGTGGGTTAAACCCCAGAGCTTAGGGCTTGCTGATCAGAAGGTTGGCGGTTCGAATCCCCGCGATGGGATGAGCTCCCGTTGCTCGGTCCCTGCTCCTGCCAACCTAGCAGTTTGAAAGCACGTCAGAGTGCAAATAGATAAATAGGTACTGCTCCGGCAGGAAGGTAAATGGTGTTTCCGTGTGCTGATCTGGTTCATCAGAAGTGGCTTAGTCATCCTGGCCACATGACCCGGAAGCTGTACGCCGGCTCCCTCGGCCAATAAAGCGAGATGAGCGCCGCAACCCCAGAGTCATGCGCAACTGGACCTAACGGTCAGGGGTCCCTTTACCTTTACAAGAGCCACAGAGCGCATGTTGTCATCATCCAGTTTTGGACTACAACTCCCATCATCCTCGACCACTGGCTGCACTGGCAGAGAACGGTGGGAGTTGAAGTCCAAAACATCTGGTGTATGTGTGTTTGTGTTGGAAGTACAACAGCGGGAATCATCCCATTGGTAACTTACGGGTTAATCCGGTTAAAGCATGGATGATGTTGGCACCTTGACTTTCCCTGCCCTCCCCACCTTAGGCTGATAATGTGGGATATGAGGCAGCAAACAATGCCGCCTCTCAATATTCAAGCCCTTCCTCTTTTCATTTCCTTCCACAAGCCCTTTTATTGTCTGTCAACACTACCGAGATGAGAGAGAGAGAGGCAACGCGCTTGGATTTATTTGCCCAGTCTAATCCGGCCCCTTCCCCTCCATCTCCGGCTCTTTGAAACCATCCATATAACAAACCCCAAGCCGGCGGGGCCTGCAGGTCTGAGCCCTTGTAAATTAAAAGCCGAACAACAGCATCGGCCACATGCCAGGGGCTGCATTAGCGGGAGCTGAGTGAGGAGAGCCGGGAGGCAGCGGGGGACGACGACAGGGGAAGATGGATGAAAATTGGCTCAGTGGGAGCCCAGCAGCCACCACAAGCTGTAATGGATGGGCCGGCTCCCTGTGGGGAAAGAGAGCGGGGCATGGATGGGAGAAGGCCATAAATCTAACAGGAGGGGGTGGGTAGGGTGGGCATCGAGGTTCCTATGTGCCGGGCCGTCCTCTAAGGAGGCAGTGGGGGGCTGATGTGAAGGTAGCCATCTTTCCCCCCTTTCTTTTCCGCTTAACAACACAGAAGGACCCCGGGCTTTTCACAGCGGCATACCAGGCAGAAACCAACAGGGGAAGCTTGGCCTGGGATGAAGATGCAGCGATAAGATTTCTGCCTGTCAGGCAGTCCCTGAAGGCCCCCGGCCGTCTCATTTCCATCACTGGGGGCTGGTTCCTCGAAGGAGGAAGGACTGGCAGTTCCACCGCTACCACTTAATGGGTATTTGACCCCGTGCTTGTATTTCATAACCCAGGGGTAGCCCTCCAGAGGTTTTGAACGACAGTTCTCATCATTCCCAGCCAACATGGCCAAGAGTCACAGAGGATGGGAGTTGCAGGCCATAATATCTAGAGAATGCAACATTGACGACCTCTGTTACCGCTGTTTTTAAAGGCTAGGCTTTGGCAGAGGAGATATGACAGTCTTCAAATATCTAAAGGGCTGTCACAAGAAGGACGGAGCAAACTTGTTTTCTCCAGCTCCGGAGGGTAGGACTCGAACCAAGGGCTGCAGTTTACAAGAAACAAGATTCTGGCTAAATATCAGAAAGAACTTTCTGGCAGTAAGAGCTGTTTGACAGTGGGAAGGTGTCCCTCGGAAGGTGGCAGACTCGGAAGGTTTTTAAGCAGAGGTTGGATGGTCATTTGTCACAGATGCTCTAGCTGAGATTCCTGTATTGCAGGGGGTTGGACTAGATGACCCTCAGGGTCCCTTCCAAACTTTATAATTCTAGGATTCCCATCAGCCCAGAAAGCACAGCTGTCAGAAACATCTGGAGGGCACTGAATCAAAGCAGGCTGATGTACGTATGGATAGAGAAGTCCAGTGCCAACTTATTAATACCAGTGGTGTGTGTATGTGTGTTTTGATAAAAAGGGATGAGTGCCAGCACAAAATGGCTTCCATGGACAGCAAAAAGAGGCTATGGTGCCATCACAAAAAAGGGTGTGTGTGACAAAGATTATATTTGTTAGTTGCTTTCTCAGTGACTTACAAAGCAACATACATTAAAGTCAACTAACAACAAAAATTGAAAAGCACAAATATAAAGATAATAGGGCCAGAGCCTAGGTAGAGGAAAAGAAAGCTGGTACCAAGTATGCTTCCTGGGGAGAGTATTCAACAAGTGTGGGGCCACCGTTGAAAAGGCCTTCCTTGTGTTGCCGCCCTCCGAAGCTCCCATGGAGGGGGTACACGAAGAAGGGACTTAGATGATGATTGCAGGGTCCAGGTCGGTTCATATGAGGAAAGACAGTCCTTGAGGTTTTGAGGTCCTGAACCACACAAGGCTTTATAGGTCAAAACAATCACTCTGAATTGAGCCCAGAAGTAAGTTTGTTTCGCCGTTGTGGTCATGGTGACGGCCATGTTGCCAAAACAGGACTGGCACCAAATGAGAGGGAGGCATGAGTATGCTTGGGGGAAGCCCAAGGTTTGCAAAAGTCTGGGAGGGGAATCTGTTATGTACTGAAGTTCTCACCCTGGGCCAGCAGAAGAATACTGTAGATAGTTTTCACTCAGGTCCACATATGCAAATAAAGGATTGAAAGTGATGTTCAGTGATTGGATAGTTACAGAAAGTGGTTACTGTTGCGTTCTAGTGGAGCTCTATATAAGCAGGCTGGCTGAACCCTTCAGTTCAGTTCTGTTCTGACCTCTGAATAAACAAGAGCTGTTTGAAGAATCGCTGTGTCATCTGGTATGTTCACCCACAACTTAACAGAATCTATGGGGCGGGGCACCTAAGGGGGTTCAAATTAACAGTGCCACGAAAACCACAAAGCAGTCCACTGAGAACGGAGCAGCTTCTCCAAGTGTCCCTATTTTCCAGGGACAGTCCTGGATTCACAGAAGCCATCCTGATTTCTGAATTGATCCCAGAATGTCCTTGTTTTCCTTAGGACGTCCCTATTTTCATCGGAGAAATGTTGGAGGGTATGAGTTGGTAGCCATGGAATGCTGAGTATCCGAGGTTTTTGGGGGGGGGCGGTGTTCTTTGCTGGGTAGGGGAGACATGGAGTACAATGGTACCTCGGGTTACATACACTTCAGGTTACAGACTCCGCTAACCCAGAAATAGTACCTCGGGTTAAGAACTTTGTTTCAGGATGAGAACAGAAATCATGCTCCGGCGGTGCGGCGGCAGCAGGAGGCCCCATTAGCTAAAGTGGTGCTTCAGGTTAAGAACAGTTTCAGGTTAAGAACAGACCTCCGGAACGAATTAAGTACTTAACCTGAGGTACCACTGTATTATGAAAAAGGCATGGCAGGCTATCCGGAACACTGAACAGGAATAGACTTTTCAAGGCCCTTCGCTTGCATTAGCTCAGTAATCTTGGCTCCCGTAGGGTTGGTCAGTACAATTATGCCCCACACAACAGACAAGGTCTCTGAGAGGCAAAGACTGAGACCAGCAAGTGGTTCGAGGTCACTTCACGGCTGAGGTAGATCCTGAGTAAGCAAGACACATTCCCCAGCTCACCCCTCTTGCAGCTTGATCCTCCGCATTATTCGGATGTAATATATCGATGGGTCCACAATGCGACTTACTCCCAAAGAAGGGGGATTGCATCCTTTGCCGCTTTTCTCTAAAGACAGCTTTGCTGTCTTATCCCCAAGGACAACAAAAGGTGGATCACAAAGACGTTCTTTGGGTTGCAATGGGGCATTATTCATCGGCAATTGTGCCGGAGGCTCAGGGCCGCGAACCCGGCTTCACAGCACAGAATGGGAAGGTCTGAAGGGGGCTCGTAAGTGTGATCTAGCGAGCGTGCTTACAAGCCCTCTCCAACCTCGCCACCGAAAGCAGCAAGGTTAAGTGGGGACAGGGCAGGCTCAGCACACCCAGCCTTGCACTTTCAGCATGATTACAGATTAATAGCGCTCACATGGGGGGGGGGGGGATGGAAGCAACCTTGACATACTCCTGCAATTGTTGCCCAGGAAAGTACGAGTCATGGCCTACCGCAGGGCTAAGGAACCTGCATTCTGCAACACTCTGTGGTCCTCCAGTGCTTTTGGACCCCTAACACCCATCAGCCCCACGGAGTACAGTGGTACCTCGGGTTAAGTACTTAATTTGTTCCGGAGGTCCGTTCTTAACCTGAAACTGTTCTTAACCTGAAGCACCACTTTAGCTAATGGGGCCTCCTGCTGCCGCCACGCCGCCGGAGCACGATTTCTATTCTCATCCTGAAGCAAAGTTCTTAACCCGAGGTACTAATTCTGGGTTAGCGGAGTCTGTAACCTGAAGCGTATGTAACCTGAAGCGTATGTAACCTGAGGTACCACTGTATGGCCAATCCTGAGGGAATGAGAAGAGTTGTGTTCCAGCAGCATCTCAAGGGAGGAAGTTTTCTACTCTGAAAGGCCTTCTGCCCTAGCATTCCCTCAGATCACTTTGCGGGAACGTCAAGGAAGGTGTGCTGTTGTCGTTTTGAAAGTACAGTGGACGCTTGGGTTGCGAATGTGATCTGTGCAGGATGCACGTTAGCAACCCGCAGCATTCGCAACCCGCGTCTGCACACGCGCGGATTGCGATTCGGCACTTTGCGCATGCGCCAAGCGTGATTTAGCACTTCTGCGCATGAGCGACGGGAAGTAACCCGTTCCGGTACTTCCAGGTTTCGGTGGTCCACAATCCAAAAAAATGCAACCTGAAGCGTCTATAACCTGAGGTATGACTGCATTTCCACTGAATGTTATCCATATGGCCCAAATAACCAAACAGAACTTCATGAGGCAAATGCAAAGAAATGGAACTGAACTGAACCAAGGTTAGCATGGGATGTTACCAGTGCTTTTTTTCTTTAAAAAAAATGTTTAGGGGTACTCTCATTTTCCTACTCATATTGAAATACTGCCGCTCAGTGAGGCCAAACTTAGATTCACAAAACATTTAGGGGTATGCATTGTCGTCGTCGTCCCCCCCCCCGAAAAAAGCACTGGATGTTACAGTCACAAAGAAAAAACGAGAAGGCTGGTTATCCAGATATTTGCAGTAAAATAGAAGAGGTGTTTCGCACATGACTCACAAGATACGCAGAAATATCTGAAACCATCAGAGACGCAAGGAGTGCCAAAAATATAGAGGTCCTACATTACATCAAGAATTTTGTTTGTTTTGGTTTGGGTTTTTTAAAAAAATGATTAGAGGTTAACTTATCCCAAATTTATTGAGGGACTTGTGGAAGGGACAAATGTAACTTTTCTTTTCTTTTAATGCATTCTATAAAATCCCACTAAACGGAGACAAAAGAGGTTAACTTTGCTTTTGCTTGCCAAGAACGGGTGTGTGTCTTTCTCAGCAAGGGAGTCATAAGCAGCGCAAAGCGGTTTCTGGAGAGGCCTGAGACCTTTTCAGCCCAATTTCAAACACAGTGACCTTTTCTCAACAAGAGCAGACACCCCAAACCTGGTCTAAATGATCCGAGTTCTGCCAGCAAGTCTAAAGCTTCTTTCCACCCCCCACCCCCCACAAAAATACACTATAACTGTGGCCTAGAGATGTGAGAGGGTAGGAAGAAAAAAAGATAGGGTGTGTGTGTTGGCATTGTTTGGAGCCCAATGGAAAAACATGGATGAACACTCCTCAATGGCATTTGTTGGTGACATCTGCAGCTTAAATGTGAAGCAGGAATATACCTAGTTGGGGGTTTTTGGGTTAAACAAAACAAAACAAAACCCTGAGGTGCCGGTATTCATATATTGATGAGTGTTGTGAGTGCCCAGCGAAAAGAAAGAAAGAAAGAAAGAAAGAAAGAAAGAAAGAAAGAAAGAAAGAAAGAAGAGGTGCTGTAACTCCAATGAGCAGCCTTGCAAAAAAAAAAAAAAAAGCTCATAGTATACCACCGAAAAGCATCTTGGGAACTGTAGTTCGTTAAGGATGCTAAGACTTGTTATGAGACCTCACTGAGCTGAAACTCCCAGAGTTCCTTGGGAAGAGGGATTGTGACACCACTCTTAGAATAGGGCTCTTCTAACAGCCCCCAGCAAACTTCCCACACTACAGTTCCCATGATTCTTTGGTGCAAACAGGGTCTTAGCCAGGGCCAAGTGTGATGCAATAGCTTGGAGGTGGGCTAGGGAGACCTGGGATCAAAGGCCTCCCATTAAGTTCACCGGCTGGGCCATGAGGCAATTCGCTCCTGCTCTCTGCCACCAACTCCATCAGTTGGTTGCTGGCAGGATAAAATTGGCGCAACCCTCAAAGAGGAAGAATGGGAGGCAAACGTGATATGCACAATTATTTGTCCACCCAGTTTCGCATAGCATTTGAAACCAGAGTGACCGCAGGGGGCAGCCCGCTATTTGAAGGACAGTCCTCTGTTTTCTGAGGGAGCGCCCATTACAAGAACAGTTTATAAAAGCAAAAGACGCTGAAGAAACAAGTTGCCCACCTACTTTTTAATGTTTGACATTTTATTATGTCTTTTTTAATGGGAAGCCACCCAGAGTGGTTGGGGTAATAATAATAATAATAATAATAATAATAATAATAATACTGAGCACCTGGACCCAGTAAGTGCACAGGTTATCTGTTCACAGAATCCCCCACCATGGCAAGATCTATTTCGATTCAAATCCTAGTAATTATTTGCTGATTGGCATATCTCCAAACATATTCACATATGCAAATCGGTGTCCTATTTAGTCTTTGTTCTCTCTCTCTCTCTCTTTTGGCAACACGTTTCCTCTTTCCTGGCAATGTACGAAGCGGGCCTCCCCATTTGAGACGGCAGCTAAAGGGTTCGGATGGCCGTCGCATAAACAGTTGCAAGCAGAAATCTTTTAAACTCCGGCATTTCTTAATTAGGGGAAAACATTAGAGATACAATTACGAATCCTGAAAAGTCAGCAAGGTTTTTCATTTTCCCTAAACTCGCTTTCTTCCTCAAGGCAGGTTATTATTAGGCTGCGTGTTCAAGGCTGCTGGCAAGAGAGCTTGGGGGCAGCCATCTCCCTTTCTGATTGCAACTGTTAATACTGTACAGGCCCGGAAGCATCGCCTGTAATAGGAGGGACTACAACCGAGGGGCGGGGGAAGGGATGGGGCAGACAAGGTCTTTTTTTTCATTACCGCAGGCCTGCATGGCCCATCAAGTTCAATGCAGCCCACCAGGACATGCTAAGGCCCTGGTTTTCGCTGTTTAACAGAGACTGCAAAAGAAGGTTGGGATGGGAGGCTAATATCAGGTCCAAGTTTGGGCTGATGTCCATTGCAGCTGGTAGGGCAGAAAGCAGGGGGTGGGGGATGGGGGGGGTAGAGGCTAGGCAGAGCCAGAGCCAAGGGCAGAGAGAGTCAGTTAATTCTAGCATTGCCCCCAACTCCTTCCTTGAATAATACCACAAAGGCAACACGGAGACTAAGGCTGCATTCACAGTACACATTTAAAGCCCTATAACACCACTTTGAACACTTTAAAAATAATCTGGGAGTTGTAGTTTGTTCAGGGTGCTGAGAGATGCCTATTCCCTTCCCAGCGCTACAGTTCCCAGAATGGATTAACAATTAATTCCTTTTTTCGGAGGGGACTCTGGGAATTGTAGCTCCAGGAGGGGGACAGAGGGTCTCTTGACAACTCCCAGCTCCCTAAACAAACTGCAGCTCCCATGTTTCTTTGGGGGGGGGGGCGGCGGAATCCACTAATGTTTAAAGTGGTATCGTCATGTTTTAAATGTACAGTGGTACCTCGGGTTACAGATGCTTCAGGTTACAGACTCCGCTAACCCAGAAATAGTACCTCGGGTTAACAACTTTGCTTCAGGATGAGCACAGAAATTGCGTGGCGGTGGCATGGCAGCAGCAGGAGGCCCCATTAGCTAAAATGGTACCTCAGGTTAAGAACAGTTTCAGGTTAAGAATGGACCTCCAGAACGAATTAAGTTCTTAACCTGAGGTACCACTGTATGGTACAAATGCAGCCTCGGGGGGCAGGGAAGATGCCACAGCCTGCAGATGGCACGGTGGGGTGGCTTGCCGAAGGGAGAAACTGTGTGCCCCTGCTTGCCCTCGGCTACAATCTGAAAGGCCACATTTGGCTTGGTGGACCCAGCGAAAGGTGCACAGGGCAGGTTTAATGGACACACAGCACGGAAGCCTTTCAAGCCAATTCTCCTCCTGCAGTGCTGCCACAAGAGAACAGAAGTCGGGCTTGGGAGAATGCTTCCTTTCCCTGCAAACATTCAAAAGAGCAACAACGGCAGAGGCTCGCTGTGAGTGGAACGTGTCAGCATTCTCTTTTATGATGTGGACTGCGAGGAAGGAGGAACTACACCTTTTGATATTCAGCCAGCTCCCCCACCCCTTCCCTAATACAGCTCAAATTCTCCCAGGTATCGATAAGATCAAACTTGGAAGGAGGAAATAAACCCCGGAGCAAATTTACTCACCCAGGAGCAAGAGAAGCCAGCCGGTCAAAGAAGGAGAGAGACAGGTGCCATGCCAGGGAGCCATGCCAGGCTGGCTCAACAGGGCAAGGCGGAGGCGCAAGGTGGGACACTTGGATCTACAAAAGACTCTCTCTCCCCTGAGAGCCAGAGGCGAGGGGAGGGCCTTATGGCGTTGGCCGGAAGGCAGGTGTCACCAGGTAGAGCGGAAGGAGGCGGCAAGGCCCAGGAAGAGACCTGATCCTCCCCTGCCCTCAGGGGAGGGATGACAAAAGCATCTCAGATATTCAGGGAAACCTGTTGAGCTGTCGCAGGTGGGGAGGAGCGCTGCGTGCCAAAGAATCACACAGCCGAGTTGCCAGGGGTTTCGCAACCGAGGTTTGGAGTGGTTTGGAGCAGGCACAGGCTGGGGGAGTTATGCGGGGAATGTCTCTGCCAAGGAGCAAACTCCTTGCTCTCCAAATCACGCGGTGCTCTTGCCAAATTAAAAATAAAGGCACATTGCAGAATGCAAAAAAAACCCCAACCCCGAACCCCCCTGGGGGGGGGGGGAGAATACAAGAGGAGCCCGCCCTCAGCATTTCTGCAAGGGTTGTTTTCGGATGTGCAGGCACGGCGATCGAACGATCTCTCATCACATCCGACCCAGGAGTGCAAGAGAATTATCCGTGCTGGGCAATAGCTTGAGGGGAACAGACAGGGCAGAGCAGGGACTCGTTCAAAGACACAGAAGCCAGGTTGAATGCAGGGCCTAAAATGTAAGGTGCAACTACAACAGCTCTTGCAGGTAACCTTCCAGCGTCTGCTTAAAGACCTCCGGCAAAGGAAAGAGCAAGGCAGACTCTTCTGCTGTCAAACAGCTCTTACTGTTAAAATGTTAACCAAAATCTACACCCCTCAAATTCCTGCTTCATCTTCTGTGCAAAAAGACCTCCAAATATTTGAAGATGGCCATCACGTCTCCACTGAGTTTCCTCTTTGCCATTTGATCTTTTCCTTTGACCAGGATTTCAGCTTTAAAGCACACCTGTAGTAGCTTCAAGCCAAGAGCCCTCCCTCCAAAACACAAGCTTGGACCCCCACCGCTGACGCCATGCATCGCCTGCAGAACCAGTTATTCACATCGTGCTCCACCCAACTATTAGCGTCCGGCATGTATATTAAACAGGGTTACACACAACTCCATCGCCCAGTTCTGCAAAACAGGCCTGAAATGGGGTAGGAGGAGTTTGGAGACTGGGCTGCAGAGAAGGGAACAACACAGAACCGCTTTGACACAGAACCCAACACAGAAGGCCAGGGACGCCGTTTGATTCTTGGAGGCACAAGGGTCAAGTCGTCTTCCAAAGCAGAGAAGCTGTTTGGGTCCGTAGTTCATGTAGGAATTGATGTTCACTAGCAAGTCTGAAAGGAAAAGTTCTTGCATCAAACTGTCCGCGCCCAAATTTTCTTGCAAAATTTCTCAGAGCAGCTGCTAAGACAGACTTACTAAAACTAGGGAGGGACATAGCCTGCTCCCACCCCCAAAAGCACACACATGCACACACAAACACACGGCTGGTCTTCTGTTTGGTGCTCTCGTTCCTAAAAAGAAGAAACTGGTTCTTCAAGATAGCCATCCTAGAATAGCCAGGGCTGAACTGTTCATCAGGTGCTGGGAAGAGAAAAACGGTGCTGGGTTGGGTGGGGGGTGGAGAGAGGGAGAGGAAGAAGAAAAGGAGCATAGCTGATGGAAAAGAAAAAGTGGAGGCACAATATACTACGATTCTGTGGGAGCACAGAAAAACTGAAAATGTGGTACTGTGGCCCAAAAATCCTGGAGCAGTGTCTTTTGGACGGCTGCCCATTCTGTGGAATAGCATTCCAGCTGATGACAGGCACTCCCTATCTGCACTTACCGGAAAAGGTTAAATATTTTTGTTTGGAAAGGCTTTCCCAGCTATATAAATAGGACTTTACAACAAGTGTCTGCTTGTTAAGAGTTTTAGTCTTGTCTTAAATATATTTATCTTTTTGGTGTCTTTCACTGTTTTTGATCCTCTTATGTGTAAATCGCCTTGAGGCAGTGGCTTAGAAGGCAACATGAAAACGAACAATAGAATCTACTCTAACATTTTAGGGAAAGAAGAGTTTCTAGTCCATATGACTGTGAATATGTCCCGGAAATCCCATAGGCAATGCCTGCTGAAACCATAGAAGGGGCAACTGGGTGAACTTTCCAGGAGTGGGGCACAGGCCTCCCTGCCTGGCCCTCCCTCTACCCCATGCCTAGCAAATTCAAACTATGCAAAACAGGAAGCATGCCAAATTATCAACTCTTACAAATTTGCATTATTTATATGGGATTAAATAATAATGATAAATAGAAGAGTTTATGTAGTCCTGGCAGTGACCTGCTTTGTGGGGTTATCGGGTGAACCAAAATCTCTCTGTAATTGAACTCGTCTTTTGATCCAAGATGAATCCCACGGCAGCTTATGTTAAATACTATAAAAATGGAGGCTCTTTGATCCCCCACAACTAGTAGCATTGGTCTTGGTGCAGCCTCTGTCGCTACTGCTCCCAACCCGTCTCAGCCCCTGGCAACTATTGGCAGATGCCTGGTTGCCTGTTTCAGACTCTGTCCCCAATGCACTACACGTCGCCGGAAAGGGAGGCCAACATAGGGAGGACTGGCTACTGGCTCATTAGAATAAAGGACCGTCATTCACCATCAAGGTGCAATTCTCCTAAGACACACCCTAGTGTGTTCCTTCCAGTGCAAGGCAGATTAACAAGCATGAAAGACGGAGTTTTGCTACCTCTTAAGACTAGCCAAAAATCCTCTGTGAGAAGGGGAATGACTGGCAGGATTCTGGGACCTGGCGGTGCTTGCAGAACAAGGAAAAAAAGACCACTCAAGAGGAAGCCAACCCACATAGCTACGCAGAACATAGTTTTGAGGTTTTTCCTAGAATCAAGCTGCATATCAATTTTATGAAATAAAATAATTATGTAGTTAAACTACAGCGCTCACTCCCACGGGAGGCAATAATGGCTACCAACTTAGATGGCTTAACAAAATAATTAGACAAATTCATGAAGGATAAGGCTATCAGTGGGAACAGTTCTAGCCTAGACTTTTCCAACATGCTTGTTTCATTCGTGCAGGGAATTCATGCCTTGCCCCATGGGAAAACCATGTGCTTCCCTCCCTCCAATCTGAAAAAGTAGGCTCCTGGAACAGTTTTTGAACCCCTTTGGCTGGTAGCGTGAACCAGCCTTCGTCAGAGCAGCAGAAGTGGAAGCAGCTTCCAGACACCAAATGCACTAGGACAGCTATGTCAGTCTCAGGTTATCATTATTTAACAGCCGAGTCGAGTAGCACCTTCGAGACTCGTTTTAGAAGAACATAAAACTTTGCAGAGGCTGTAACTTCCTTCTTCAGATGCCAGAATTGCTGGAGGCAAACAATGGAGGCAGTTAACAGAGCGTCCTCTGATTCCAGAGGTATCCTCGTGGATAGACTAGGACAGCTCGGTCGGCAGAGCAGAAGACTCTTAATCCGAGCCGTGGGTTTGATCCCCATGTTGGGTGAAAGATTCCTGCATTGCAGGGGGCTGGACTAGATGGCCTGCGTAGTCCCTTCTAACTTGACGATTCTAGGAATTCAAGTGGAGAGGGAGTCTCTGTGAGCTCCCCCTAAGGGCCAAAAGGAACCAGATGCTGGGGCCCAGCCATATAAATGCCCATGAATCCTATGGCAATTTAACAGGGCAAAGTTAGCCTCCAGCTACGATGCGCAGGAGGAGAACTATTCAGACACCACTTTGGAAAAGTGTCTGCCACTGGAAGCACAACTATACCACTTCGTGCCCAGGGCAGACCACTTACAGCAAAGTAAGCAATTGGGAACGCAATCCCTCCACCCCACTCCAAAAAAAATAACCACAGCAGTGACGTGACGCTTGCTCAGAGCACCTCCGAAAATCACAGGACATTTATTATGCAATCTGACCAATCATTAATACAGAAAATAGAATCAAAGTCTCATTCAGCTTTCATCAGTGGCCAGCTGAGCTGGAAGGCAGCATGGTTAGGAAGTCGGAGGGACCCAGTGAGGTGGGAAGATGCGCCCCCTTCCCCAAGGGCCACACCCACCTCGACAGCAGCAGCAGCAGCTCCAGGCAAAGCTGAAAGGGAGAAAGGACGGGTCGATTATGCCTTCTTATCCTAAAAGCAGAAGCCAGAGTTGCATTTCAAATGATTCCCGAGCACTTGCGGCTTTATTTTTAATCTCTGTCAAAGCATCAAGTGATTACAGGCGCTCTGTTAAAAAGTACGCAGGGCTGCATTTCAGGGAGTCAGACCATAAAAAATATGAACTCTGTTCCAATTCGGGTTCAACAAAAGCTATGCAGCTCTCTTGGTTCCGCTGCACTGTGCTAATTCTAACCACCTCACGTCATGACCTTCTAATTTTTCTCTTTTCAAGCATACTATTTGCATGCACTAATACTGCACCCTCCAGAACACTCGTTAAGGTATATTTGACCACAGATCAAATCAAATGAATTTCTGCTTTCATGTGTTCTTGCAGAATTGATTTGTGCAGCTGGGAAGAACCCATAGATTTAGCTTCGTGTGTGTGTGTGTGTGTGTACACATACAAATATAAACACCCATTTTATATACATACCTATCTCTCTGGCGAAGAACGGCAACTATAAAGGCACATATATATCTATGGTGCAATCACACTTGGAATAGTTTGCAAAGTTCTTGTTACCCAGCAGAAAGACCTTATGGAGTGTGGGAGTTAAGTTCCACTAAATACAGTGAGGGACTTCCAAGGGCACATGAATAGTGCTGGGCTACACAATGGCTTGGAGCATTTTCCTGTGAGGAAAACGCACACACCTAAAGGGGGTAAATGACACATGCACCTATGCAATTATGAATGGCTAGAGAGAGACAGAGAGAGTGGGCATTTTGTTCCCTCTCATACAAATACCAGCAGTTGGGTACTGCCAATTGTGGGAGGTAAGTTCGAGAGAGACTATAAATGTTTCCCCGCCAGGAGATCACTTAAAACCACAGGTTGCAATCAATGTTAGTTGTACTCAAAGCAGACCCACTGAAATTAATGGGCATACCTAACCTAAGTCCATCGATTTCAATGGACTGTGCACAACTTTCTCTGTCTGCTAGTGCAACGGCTCTTGGGCCAGCGGATGGGTGGATTTCAGCACTGTGCAACAGCGGGATACAATGCAACGGATGTGCCAGCAGAAATTCAGTGTGTAACAGACTGAGCAATCTATTGCACAACCGAGTCACCAGCAACCTGCTGCTCACGCTACCACTTGCACAAAAGTGTTCCACTGCCGTGAATTCCTTCGCCAGTGCAACAAGTATGATTTACTCAGTGACTTAGCTTATGGAACCACAAGACATGATGACCGCTTGCACCGATGGCTTTTAAGAAGAAATGGGGGGAATCAACAGGTATGAATAACAAGGGGTGAGGTGGAACCTTCATGTTCAGAGGCAGTTTAACTCTGAACACTAGATGCAGGGAATGGAAAACAGGGGGCAGCTATTGCCTTCACTCTCTGCTCAAGCACTTCCAAGGGGCAAACTGCCTCGATGCTGCAGGAAACAATGCTAGACATGACAGATGTCAGTCTCCAGCAAGGCAGTTACCACATTCTCTATTTTCACTTTTAAGTGAGATGAGGCTCAGTGATAAAAAAAAAATCCAAGGAGGGACCAACAAGTGTGTGGGTCTCGCTGCTGAACAAATTGCCTCTTCTTGCTTGGAATTCTCAAAGTCAAAAAGATTATCTTCTGCACTAACTGAACACTTCTCACTGAAAAAAGCAAGCCTCACTTAGTTTAGATAGAAGGCCTTAGACACTTCAAAATGAGTCCACGCTTCCATATAATTAGCTGTACAGGTCCCCATCCAGGAGAAAATGCACCTGGGATGAAGGGAAATGCTAGAAAATAGCTTTCTTGCTCCTCTTTGGGGATGAAGACAGGAGACAATCTTTTTCAACATCACCAGATGGATTCTTCCTGATCTTCTGACAACTGAGCCACTCCTTTTGAAAAGGCTACTCTTTTCTGCAACAGATTTCAGGTTTGGTTTCAGTTCCATCCTTTACTATTGGATATGCTGGGCAGGAGCTGCTGGGAGCTGAACCCCATCAACAACAACTGTAGTTAACATGCATATTCTCCTTACCAGAACCACTTGAAGATTCAGATCCGCCCACTCTCTTTGAGCTTAGCAACCAGATCTTCTACCGTCTCCACCTTGACTCCAGCCTGACGCTGGGGAGGGTCTTCCACGCTGACAATCTTCACCCTTGGGGTAAGTTCTACACCAAGGTCGGACGGCTTCACTACCTCAATCTTCTTCTTTTTGGCTTTCTGGGTTGGGGTGGGAATAAAAACAAGGCGCACTTAAATGACCCACCCTTGTTTGCTCCCCTGCCCAATTTGTCATCAGTTGCTGCTGAAATGCTAAATGTGAAAATCAATTGGGGAAGTCAAGGGCTCTGCACAAATCGTCAATTACTATTTTGTCCTCATGTCCTCCGGACCCAAATGGATACAAAATGGGGAAGGGGTGTGTGTCATTTATCTCCAGAGCAAGGCTCTGCTTAAGGGTTTGCTGTGCCAAGTACGGAATACCCATGAAAAGTTGTCAGGCCCATACCATGATGTTAGGCAGGGTGGCATAGCGCGGCTCGTTCAGCCGCAGGTCAGCGGTCACCACGGCTGGCAACTTCAGACGCACTGTCTCCAGACCCCCGTCAACTTCCCGCTCAACCTTCAGCCAGTCCCCGTCCAGAGTCACTTGTGAAGCAAATGTTCCCTGCAATGGGGAGAGAAGGGCTGCTGGATTAAAGGCAGGGCAAGTAACACATTACATGAATTTCTACAAGTACACATCCTCAGAAGAGTTTTGCCAGTTGCTATACCAACTGCACATGCTTGAAGCACTCACCAGCTTTTTAAAAAACGACAAAAGCTAAGCGAATATTGAAATCATTTAGGGGTTTTTCAGACTTCTTACCCTGCCAATCACCCACATGCCCAGGGTAGCACATTAAACCACAATGGAGAATCGCAACAACCTGCCTCCTTAGGCGACTGAGCCCAGACAAGCCCTCAGGCATACCTCAGAATAAGCCGAGGCTGCCATGACTGGTTGATGCTGTCACAAGCTCAAGCCCAGGGCACGGAGTTTATCTCTATTATGAGCCACTGGCATCCACGGCAGAAGAGGCAGGGATGCACAACCCGAGGGCCTAGGCAGAGAGCCATTAAATCGTTTGAAGACTGCATGCTTAATATATTTTTGGAACCACATCATGAAGGAGCCTGGGATGTGCGTGGCTCTCTGGGGGCACCTTGGCAACTTTGTGTCCAGAAGAGTTCAGTCAGTCATTCGCCTCCCAGCTAGTTCAGCGTTTCTCTGGCACGTTAATTAGGTCACTAGCTTAGGGTGGGGTGTTGAATCAAAACAAACAAAAATAGGTGACTGGTGACTGGCCTGGTTGTTATAAACCTATATATTGGCAGCCCGTTTACACACGGTCAATACGTGTGCGACCGTGTATATGCACATCGCGCCGAACCTGGAAGTGACCCAGAAACGACATAAATATGTCACTGAAAAATAGAGTGGAACGGGGGCTCATGGGGAGCAGAACAGGCTGTTTGCAGGCTTTTTCAATTATACATGATTTCACCAAGGAGTGCGGTACCTCAGAACGTAATTCCTGCGTAAAAGGGGGAGGGGCTGCCTATATGTCGAACGACTCCTTCCTTTTATTTTATTTGTATTTATTATTGCACTTGTATCACACCTTTTCCTCCAAGGAGTTCAAGGTGGCATACATGGTTCTCTTCCTCCTCAATACAACAACCCTGTGAGGTAGGTTAAGCTGAGAGGCCAGGGCTGGCCCAAGGTCACCCCGTGGGATTCCTGGCTCAGTGAGGGTTTGAACCCTGGTCTCCCACATCCTAGTCAAGACACTCTCACTGCTACGTCACGCTGGTTCTCAAAGCAGGATGGTCACACAGCTGCCCTCAGGCCAGAAAGGAAAGGACAAGGGAAAACAGGGGGAAAGAAAATGGCAAACAGGAAGGAAAGAAGGGGTGCCCACCCACTCTTGGCTCTGCCCCAACTACTGCCGGCAAACCCCAGTCCTTCATACCATCACTGTAGCCTATTGGATGGGCTCCCTTCTTCAAGCTGTGCCTCCTCAAGTATGGAAAACAAATGCGTCTTCCTTAATAGGCCACCTGCTCTCTGCCTGCCAGCCCTGCTGCTCACTTCCATCTATTCCACATAACACGCCCCCTCCCCACCGAATAGTACCTGAGGCCAGTCAAGAAAGGCTGCGGTCATCTGCCCTGTCTGGTTGCAGTCATCGTCAATAGCCTGGAAAAACAAGCAAGGGGTGAAAAAGGATTGGAGAGAGGAGGTGTCACACAAAGGACAAGGAAGCGCAGCTGTTTTTCAGGGCAAAGAGCCTTTCCCCTTCAAGGGACAGAGCAACCAAAACGCATTCCTGTGGGCACCTCTCCCAGGACTCTGCAGCGATTGCATCTGGCCCCAAAATGCCAGGGTCTCCATCCATCGTAAGTGGAAAAGTTGTAACATGGGATGTACTGGTTGCACTCTCTTTGGGAGGCTCAAGTCAGGTCAGGTCTCCCAACAGGAATGAGGGTACCTGTGGGCACCTCAGCATTTCAGCAGTGACAAAATGTTCCCCTTGAGCCAGATAAATTACCAGCCGCATGAAATGAGGACCATCCTTCTGACAAGTAACAGCCCCTGCAAAATGAGACCTTGCATCCTTCGGGGGCAGAACCAGAGGTCTCAGCACAGGGGGTGGGAACTTCAGGCCAAATGTGGTCATCCGGGCCTTGGGACCTGGCCCTCGGGACTCTCCAGCGAGACTCCCTCTTCCCAGGCCACATCTCCGACTTGCGATGCCCAGCAGCCTCAAGTCATGTGCTTTTGCCTGGCTGAAATTCCTTCTTGAAGCATTGTCTCTGGCTTGCCTAGATGGAAGCGTGTTGTGTGTGTTTGTATATATATGTAGGAAGTTCAGGCTCTTGCGTGTCTGGAATGCAGCCAGCTGTACAAAGGTAAGATCCACAACTGCTGCGCTGCCTGCTTTTGACTCTGGCCTAGGGAGGCAAAGGTTCCCCATCTGTGAGTTAACAGGTGATGCTGCGGAAGCAGCACCTCCCCTGCTGTTTTCCGCCTCCTTTTCCCAAGTCCCAAGTCTCAGATCTGCTTTCCAGTCATCTCGGAGATCACTTTATAAATCCCCATGGATCAGCTTCAGTCCAGATATACTGTTGGAAACCTGCAACTGGCAACCCAGATGTTTGCTCCTTCCAGCCCTCAGGCCTGTTAGGTTCAGCCTCTCTTAACTCTGCCCCTATGCCTGCCAGTTACTTTTCCCCTTATGTCCACTAGGTAATAAGAAGCCATATTAACGTCCCCATTCTGAAGAAGGGCCATAGCTCAGCAGCAGACCATCTGCCTTGCACACTGGAGGTCCCGGGTTCAAATTCTCGGCATCTCCAGGTAGGGCTGAGAGAGAAAGCCACTGGCAAGCAAGGCAGGCAAGATTTCTCTAGAGGAACCAGTAACCTGACTCAGTATAAGGCAGATTCCCATGTTCTTATGGAAATTGTGCCTCGGCCATGATGGCGAGCCCATGCAGAAAGCTGTCTATTGGACTGACTCCTGGCATGAGAAGGCAAGGGATGAGATCAGGCTTTAACAGGCGTCAGCTTGCTGGGTGCACTGGCTCTTCTCCGGAAGCTTGATTACTAGAAACTTGATCCCCGGAGGTTCGTAAGGAGAGCAACATGGTGGGTGCACATTCATTTCCATGCTGCACCATTTACCTGTGCAAGAGCTCATCCCTTCTTTCACACACACACACACACACACACACTTGCATCTCTATTACCTGCTTCCCCAGCAGCAGAAGGTTGACGCCTTCTTTTTTGGCAAGTGCAGCCAGGATTTTCGAAACCTGGAAGGGGCTGAGGCTCTCGTATTCCTTGGCAGGGACCTCCACATGCAGCCCTCGATCGGCCCCCATCGCGAGGGCCGTGCGGATCGTCTCCTGGAGGGAGGCGGCAAAAGGAACAATAAAGAAGGAAGCCTTGAACTTGACACACACATCTGCTTTCCTCGGAATTTTAAGGTATTAATTCTTGTCCTAGAAAGTCCCCCGGGAAGGCCTAGAAGAAGAGTGCTCCGGGGGAAAACAATACATTTGTGATGTTAGCTCTCCTCTCAGGCCTATTTGCTTGTTTAGCAATCAAACATACCTTACCCCAGGGGCCTACAGGGGACTACAACTCCCATCACCCCCATAATTGGTTATGCTGTCTAGGGCTGATAGGACTTTGGGAGCCCAACAGCACTGGGAAGCCCCATAAGTCGACCAACACAGCCTCTCACTAAGGAAAGATTGCGTTGCTTAAGAAGAGCACAGGTCGAGAATCAACACAGTCATCTTGAGAAAGAAACCAGTATTGGGTGGCAGTCTTGGAAGATTTATGCTGCCCTGAGCGGGACCGGTAATATAAAGAAAATTGGATGCTGTGCTTTCAAGATACACAGTTCTGGCATGAAGAAATCTGAGTTCTCTCTTCCAGTTTTGTTAATGACAATGATAATAGCCTCTATAGGGAAGGGGGATGCCTGCCCCACTGGGAACAGAGCCAAGGCACTACTCCCCCCCCCCCCAACAGATGCAGCTGCTGAGTTTGCAATAGTAAACCCATCACTGCGCCAGCCAGCCCTTTACACAACCGCAGGCAGAAATCAGAAGCAGGAGGGCAGAGAGAAGATGGCCTTGGGAGAGAAAGAAAAGCCCTGCATTTGTTCCCAATCTCAGAGACTGAGGAACGTCAGCTTGGCTGCTGCTGCTGCTGCTGCAGGGGGAAGGGAAGGGCTGCTTTTTTTAAAAAAAAATGGGGGGATTGTGAGAGCAGCGCAGCAAGTGAAGGTCACTGGGAAGCGGGGGCAGCAGTGCAGAAAATAGCTGGCGACGGTGGGGCTGTCAGGAAGCCGCAGCTGAGAGAAAAGAGAGCAGAGCCAGGTCTGGGGAGAGGCAAGAGAGGCATGTCCAAACCGGTTACTTTCACCGGCTGGAGCTGCGCACAGACACACGCCGTGTGGGATCTCAAGAGCAAAGTGGGGAGCGTCTGCCTTCTAGTGCCCCCCTCCCATGGCCTTTCTTGGGAGCTGTCCGAGGGCAGAACAGAACGCTGGGTTTTGGCTGCGGGAGGGCCGTGCTCAAGGCTGTGCAGGTGGCGAGCCTATGCGCTTACCTGGTAGCCAACCCCTCTTGAAGTTAGTGGGATTTACGTGTGAGTAAATGTGCAGAGGGCTGCACTGTCAGCACCTTTAAGGGAGCCCTGCCGCCTCCTCCTTCCCCCCACCCTCTCTCTAACAGAGGGAATTCCAGCAGGTGATGCAGATTCTCATCTCTTGTGTTATGACTAACTGTGTCCGCTGAAAATTCTGTTGCTGGTTCCCATCCTGCATTTGGGCTCCCCTTAGATGGGCGCGAAGGGAAGGTACATTGGGATTGGTTTGTAGGTTGCTGGATGGTTTTCAGTCAGCTGGAAAAGGTTCCCAATTATAGCAACAAAAAAGCTGCTCCCATCACAACCCCTACCCCAATATAGAATTGTCAGAATTCCTGCTTAGATACAAATTAACTCAGATGCTATTTTTTTACTTGCATATATGCAAGTTATCCTGGGTGCAGGAGTCAATTGCTTCTGCTGCTTAAGTCATCATTTGGATCTAGTCTTACTCACAAGTCACTGTTTGGCCCTCAGCTCCAAATGGTGGTTAAAAAAAGAAAAGGAAAAGCAAAAGCAAAAGGAAAGAAAGAAAGGCAAATTTGGAAAGCTTGAAGTCTGTCTGTGTCTGCCCTAGACCCACAGGCCTTGATAGCTCAGGCAGCAGAGCATGAGACTCTTATTCAGGGTTGTGGGTTCACGCCCCAGGTTGAGCAAAAAGATTCCTGCATTGCAGAGGGTTGGACTAGATGAACCATGTGGTCCCTTCCAACTCTTATGACGCTCTCTAAACAGAGCCCCTTTTCTTAACAACCCAGTGAGGTGCTTAGATGATGGTGGCCCTACACCTTTAACAGTGTGCCCTGCTGAAACCCCCTCGTCTACACAACTAGTAAAGCTACGGGAACCTCATTTCCATTTGTCAAACTCCTAATTCTCTCTCTGCTGCTCATCGGACAAGAAAACCACCCTTAATGTTCACACAGGCAATGCTCTAGCCCAGACAACTACACTCCACACACCTCAACAGGCTGCGAAAGGCAGGCTTCTCCATTGCTTCAGGTGTGTTAACTCTGTCAAAGGCTGGCACCCAGTATTTGGAGAAGAAAGGGTTTTGGCTCCAGCATCTTCAACATGCTGCTCTCAGCATATCTACAGAGCTCTCTCTTGTGTGCCGCTGGTACCACCTGGTGGCCACCAGCCTAACTAACACCAGTTAGTCCAGCCCCCATCCCTCATCTCTTTGCACTCAGCCCCCTGAGCTGTAAAAAGCTCTCGATTTAGAATTAATTATGTTGATCACAGGCCACTCAGCAAGTTGGCAGATAGACAGAAAATTGGAGAAAGGAATTTGGGACAAGCAATTAGGTGCGCCTGAGCACCAATTTCAAATGGAGGATGAAGAAAAGAATTTGGGACAAGAAGTTCTAGTCACCAAACGAGGAGCAAGAAAGCTGTCCCCCAGCGTCACACTGGACCTTCCCCGAGGAGTCCACTCTGTTCCACCCGTCCATGCAACACAGACCAAAGCTGTACAAACAGAGGGTATTTATGAGAGAAAGCTGCTCCCGCAGCAAACAGATTCCTCAAAAGCAGACCACTTGCATAAGAACATACTAAACTATCCCATGTTGAGTCACACTGGGGCCATCTTTGCACACACCATGGGCCCTTGCACCCCTCATTTTTTATTTTTATTATTTAAATTGAAAGGAGAAAGTTGGCACTCTCTCTCTCTCTCTTTTTGGTTGGGCAGAGAGAGTTGCCTGCCGTTTTTCTGTCTGTGATTTAGGGGGCATGCAGGTGTTTTACCTCCTTTTTTTTAAGGGGTGTGTGTCTGAGCACTGTCCACTTTTCTTCTGTGAAATGGGTGCATTGCGCTGCCTGCAGCAATTTCATAGATAATGTGCCTCTTAGGGGCCCAAAAACATTGGGAACCCCTGATCTACACTGACAGTGCTGCATCCAACGTTCCAAAGTTCGCCACACTCGCAGTACGCTCAGTGAAATTAACAAACATGACCAACAGGTCTATCAACTTCATAAGTCTGCTCTGAGCACAACTTAGTTGGGATACAACCCGCCAACAATAGTCTTTTCCAGTCCTACTCAGAGATGCCAGAGATTGCATCCAATACCTTCTGCCTGCAAATCATGGGCTCTATGACTCAGCTAATGACCCTTAATTTGATCGTAGGCTGTCAGCAGGGATATCGGGGGGTGTTCTTAGAAGAATAGGGTTGTTTTCAACTAACTTTTACTAAAGCATACCCACTGAAATTAACAGCAGTGATGAACTTAGGTTCATCAATTCCAGCGCGCCTACTCTGAGTCATTTAAATATTGCCTTTCTTCCAAGGAATGAAATACTAAATATACATTGCAAAAATATAGTTTACTCAGGCTGGTTAATGGTCCTTTCAAGAGCTAATGGCACAAACTCCCTGGCCTGCTATTAAGAACATATGAATCTGCCCAATACTGAATCAGATCATTGGTCTGTGTAGTATTTTCTCCTTCAGGGATTCAGACATGAGATGCTGGGGATTGAATCTGAGACCTTCTACATGCAAAGCAGATGCTCTACCGTTGAGCTACGGGCCTTCTTCACTTCTGTCCTCCCTCAGGCCACACAAGTCAAGCAGACTTAGGGAAGGTAGGAGAGGAGCTGTGCCCCAACAGGTACGCTGATGCCACCAGTTCCCTGGTCTGCTGACGACCTTTGTTGCTTTAGAACGTACAGGATGCCTACTGCATCTTAAGCCACCCCACAAATAAGAGGAAGGCAGGTTTTTAAAAATCACTTGCCAATATTGGTGGCAGGAAAGATTCCCTCCCGATCCCTAATTACAGCAGAAAAGTACCATGGGTAGTGGTATTTGTAGTGTTGGTTCTTTTAGGGGTTTTTTTCTTGTCCCCCCCCCCCTTTCTTTCTTGATTTGTATATGTATGTTGAATCTTTATACTTTTAAAATAAAAAATTAAAAAGATAAGGAAAAGAAAAGTACCATGGGTAAAATTCACCAAGGAAGCTTCCTACCCAAGGAGAACTGCCGAGGATGAAAACTCTAAACCACAGCTGAGCTAGCCCTTCTCTTGCTACATTGCCCTCCTGCAATGGTGACAACTTGCCCGCTTTCATTCAGAACCAGGCTCGCGAGAAACCAGCAACCTCATTTTAGCTAGGGGTCCAAAGCCAGGGTGTTGGAGGACTTCAACAGAGCTCCCTGCAAAGCATCATCTATGCCAGGCTTTTCTTATTTTACATCTCCAGTTTTACTCAACCCAGTAGGAGCAGTCATGGTAATCTGTAGCCTACTGTACAAAGGTACAAGTCACCTCCTCTGCCTATCCACCACAGGCATGAGGCCCCTGAAGGGTGGCCACCAGGGAATGTGGCCCCTGATCTGTAAAAGCTCTTCCACTCTTGCTTTAGTCTTAAAGAGTCCCGTGCGATACAAAGGGCAAACAAATTCATTACAGCATAGGCCTTCATGGACTACAGTCTACTTTAATCAGATGCATCATGTGGTCAGACAAGTACAGTAGAGGAGAGATAGTATACCATCATAAATCTGCAAGGCTTTAAAGTTCCACAAGATTCTTGCTGTTTCTACTCAACCTCAGTACTTAGGATGCCTTCTGGTTACGTCCATCCCCCACCCCAAAAGGACACATCTGGAAAAGATGTATTTTAAAGGTGAAGTAGAGGCGCTTCAAGAGATGACTGGACTTAAGAACCATCTCTCTCTCTCTCCAGGGCTGCATTTGCATAATCAAACCATGGCTTAATAAGCCGAGAAGCGCACAAGCTTCATGTACCCGCATGCAACCCCTTTGCTTCTGCTTTGCTCTTCCTCTTCTGCGAATGAGCCAAAAACAAGCCAAGAAGCCACAGTTAATCATAGCTTGCTGTTATGTCCAGACAAGGAACTCGCATGAAGGGGAGAACAAAGTGGCTGCAAGCAGGTCCCTGAAGCTCACACGTATCTCAGCTTCTTAAGCTGAGATATGATTGTGCAACTGCCACCTGTTTGTCAGAGACCACTCTTAAGAATACAAGTACTGCCCTGTTGGCTCAGACCAACAGCCCATCGAGTCCAGCATTCTGTTTGGAGCTACAGCCAGGCAGGTGTTCACATGCAGGGTATGAAGGCTCCAGCTGCCCCCTGCAACAGGCTGACATTAGGTACACCTCTAGGCAGGAACTAGATCATTTGTACACCTGCACAGCGCTTAGCCAGAATTGGCAGCAGCAGAGGGAAGAGGCATGTGTAACCAGGAATTTAAGTCTCCTTGATATGCTCACATTTTCAGCCCATGTATGTTTCTATATGTAGCTCAACTGAATTACAGGTCTAGTTACTTATTGGACCCAAGGTCTTCTAATATGATCACCACCCCCTGAAGTGCAAACTATAAGGTCTTAAATTAAGGACGTACAGTTAATGCACCTTACAAAGGAAGACTTTGCCAAGGTGACTGAGGAACTATCTAGGAGCCTGTTTTATTTCTTCTACTTCCTCTAAAACGCTCCAAGGGACAAAATTACTGGGTCTTTTTTCTTTCCTCGAAAAAACAACACGCTGGTCATTGCCGAACAAGTTAATGGATTTGTTAAATGACACAGTAAAGCAAAGCAATTTCAAGAGTTGCCCACTTTGTTGTTATAGCAGCTAAACTTAGATAAAACATCATCTGCAGGAATTTAGCAGACCATAGAGGCAATAGTTTGAATCTCCTTCCACCACCTTCCACTCTTTTCACTTTTGAGCTAACCTGCCATTTTTGAAAATAATGTATATTCTATTATATTGCAAAGGTTTAATTGCTTACAGTGCGTAAGCAACCAATGCACAGCTTGACAAATATAACAGCTAGACATTAGACTTTCTTAAAGTATTTCCAGGAATTAAATTCTACACCAGATACCAAATGTCACATGAACAAAATTTTGACACGAATTAAAGGCCGAGGAGAGAAGGAGGTAAAAGCAAAAATGAGGAGAAAGTCTGGGGTGAGAGAATACAGCAGCAGTTTGGGATAAAGCAGAAGAGACCAACTCAACCATCTAGGAATGGAACTCAGGTTTGAGATACCATTGATGGGGTGAGGTCCTATATAGAGGCCAGTGGAGGATGAAAATTAGGGCAGATGGGGCAGGGTTCCAACAACCTCTTATCTGTCCTCATTCAGCTCCCACCTGCCCCAACCAGTCAGCTGGCTCTGCTTGCCATTGGCCCTGGCTCCACCTATTGTTGGTTTCCCTGCCTTCTGCTCAACAGTTTCAATGGACACTATCCACTGCTGTCAAAGCCCACAGCCAGTACTGGATACTCAGCTGTGGGTTCTGGTTACACAATGATTTCCTTCCCTTGCCCTCTATTTGACTTGCCTCCTGCTTTTGGGGAATGCCTCCTCACCTGGCACTGCTGTGGACCACAACTCACAGCTACCACCTCTGAGACGAGCTTCTTTTCCTTGAGGCGCACGGCTTCCTCCACGGCGATCTCGCAGAAGGGGTTCATGGAGTGCTTGACTCCATCTGTCACTACGCCTGTTTTGTCTGGTTTCACCCGCACCTGCAAGAGGAGCAAAGTTGTCATGGAGGCAGCTAAGGAAGATCTGGAACTAGGGGAAGAAGCTCTTGGGGACCTTTCCCACTCCTCTTTGGGGCATGGGGATCCAGAAGCTGAATGCATCAGACAGGGCATCATCAGCCCCAGGTAGGGTAGAAAACATTAGCAAAGTTTTCAAATAGTTTAGAATTGCATTAATGCATGCTTGCCGTAAGAGCTTGCTCTCTTTTAATTAAGATAAGAACCCAAGATGAGCCCATCTAGATTAGGCCAAACGTCCATCTAGCTAGTTCAACATCCTGTTCTTACAGTGGCCAACCAGATCCATAATGGCTTTCAGAGAGGATTAGACAAATGCAAGAAGGATAAGGCTAAGGTAACTATGCCACAGCAGTACATAGTTATCTACTTGCACTGGTATACTTTCGAACTACTAGGCTGGCAGGAGCTGGGACAGAGCAATGGGAGCTCACCCCATCGCACAGATTCGAACCGCCAACCTTCCAATTGGCAACCCCAAGCAGCTCAGCCGTTTAGACCACAGCGCCACCCGCTCCCTTTATAAGGCTCTGCTCTACCTCTACTATGGTGGGCAGTGTGCCTCTGAATGCCAGCTGTTGCACACAGGTCCTGCTCTTGTGCTTCCCATGGGCATCTGTTTGACCACTGTAAGAACATGATGCTGGACTAGATGGGCCCCTGGTCTGACCTGGCCGAGCCCTTCTACTGCTAGTGGGAAGCCAACAAGCAACACCTGAAACCAAACCTCTCAGCCAAGACTATATCTATATCTTTGCCATCCACTAATTTTGCCACAAACATAAGGCTGCAATTTATTCTTTATGCACAGCCTTCTGTGGGGGCTGTTTGCTTGTTTATTTTTAGCCTGCCTTTCAATCATCTTGGATTCCCGAAGCGAGGAACAATTAAAAGATTTTGACAAAACAAATGAAAACAAAGATGACACAAATGGCTGGGGGGTGGCGGTGACTGCAATCAACCTCATCCCATTCCCTCTAGCCATTCTCTGCTCTCCAATTCATGTGGTCATTTTCAATTATGATTTTTCTCCACTTGATTATCTCTGGTCATGCATGGGAATGAAATTACACAGAGAAAGCTCTGACATGACCCATCGGTACATGGATATGTTCAGCTGCGATTTCAGCAATTGGGGTTTGCTCCAAAAAGGGCTGCCAAGATTGCAGAAGTTGAAGCACATCCACAGACTGTCAGTTTCACAAAATGCTAATCTCTACACTACAACTTTTCTGGGAACAGTCCAGGTGAAGGAAGATGGGGGCAGGGGGTAGAAGACCAAAAAGAGAAAGAACAAAACTATTCACTTAGGAGCCACTCACCCCTCCTCTATGCCTTGGGCTGGTTAATCTTGGGGTGCTCAAGTTGATTGGTTTGGTTCTACTCTTTCCTTATCCTCTCATCCCTAAAGTTTGTGAAGGCAATGAGCTGGTCTGCATGTATTGTTTAAGATAAACTATGGCTTAGTGCAAATGCATGAATGTGCAGCCTGCTGGGGCGCAGATTGCAGCCACTTTGCTCTTCCTCTCTGATTCTGTTGCAAGCTAACGTGTTTTAGCACGTTATTCAAACCGGAGCTCATTATTTTCTCCTCCAGATAAGCCACAAGCCTGCATTCAGATGGCATGTTTAGCCAAACCAGGGCTTGCTCAAAGCAGCCACAATCTCCTCTCTGGGAACTCTCACGCTTGTGCATTTGCGTTAAACCATGGTTTGGCTTAGCATAACATGTGAAACAGTTGAATGAAGAAATATCTTTGGTTGAGAGAAGAAATTCTAGTAACACATTCATACACAAATACCGCAACCTTAACCATGTTTACCCAGAAATAGGTTCTACTGAATTCAAAGGGACTTACTCCCAAGGAAAACTGTATCCACAGTACAATACAAAAGCACACAAGGAATTACAGGAAACACACAGCTGAAGTCCAAGGCACTCTCAAATAAGTTCCCTCAACTCTTTTGAGAGAAAGAAATGGAGCATTAAAACCTAGGAACAACAGGAATACTCATTGTATGCCTCCTCAATGTTTATGGGTTTAAGCGTTTTGGAAGAAGCTTCTGTTTGCGTAAGGAAGGCCCAAGATCAAACAGCCTGCTCCTGCACAGAGATCCAGTAAACATAGACTTAAAATCAGAAAAAGAAGGCGGCTGTTTGCACACACGTCTTTGCGCAATCAGCAACCACACTGGCTGCTTAGGGATTGTGTTTACACACAGCTGCAAGGCACCCATTTGAACCTTCCAGCAGTTAGAACCTTCTGGCATTGTTCTGCATACTTTCTCCACACATTAGCCAGGCTTCCTCAACTTCGGCCCTCCAGATGTTTTTGGCCTACAACTCCCATGATCCCTAGCTAGCAGGACCAGTGGTCAGGGATGATGGGAACTGTCGTCTTAAAACATCTGGAGGGCCAAGGTTTAAGGAAACCTGCATTAGGCTGATCAGCGCCATGGGTTCTTCAGATGTTAAGACCTTACCTTCTGATACCAAACTATCAATGAACAGAAGACACGAGACTGCTGCATGTAGATTCTCAGGTGCAAATATCACCTGGGGAAACCCAGGTGGCGAATAAATAATAAAATTATTATTTATTATTATTATTACATATGCATTCACAACTTATCCATGCTGGAGGGCAGTTTCCCAGTATGCATGCATTCAGTAGGAGAGCCACATACGAGTGCCTCACACAAATGTTAACCTGCACACAGCTTCCCTACATGGAAACGCCTTCATATAAGAAAATCAGAAGGTCTGAAGAAGCCCTCAAAGTCTTGATTGGATGGAGAAGTAGATGGGTAACCCAGGTTCAAATCCTGACTAAGATATGAAGCTTACTGGCTAGCCTCAAGCCAGTAATCCCAGGAGAATACAAGCTATTGAGCTCCGTGGAAGAAACACAGGATATAAGCATAAAACCTGACAACAAACAGGTCACTGTTATTCCCATTTACCTGAGAATGAAAGACAGAAGTTGCCCAAAGACACACCCGCTGAGTATGGAAATTTAGCCCTGATCTCTCAGGCAGTGTTAGAAACTGAGACAGGAAAGCTAGGCGCTAAATGGCACCTTAAACCCAGGTTATGGGCACAACAACGGAATGTCTAGGCACACTTTTTAAAAAACAAGAATACAAAGCTGAAAATGAATGAATTGCAGCGAAAATATTATGTTCATTTTTCACACCGTCTAGTCCTTCCCCTGCCCACCTCTCCTAATATTCTTAAGAGGGTCTCTTTTCCAGTCTTCAGAGATTAGCGGAAGTGGGGAGGCAGAAAAAGGTCCTCCTTTCCTTCCACTCTGCAGTTTTAATCTCAAATTTTAGGGTCAGTATTGCGCCCAAGGCTCAAAAACTGTTCTCGCTTAATAAAATTCCCTTTTGCAAAATGTGTCTAGAAAAATGGGAGTTTCGAACACTGCTCTCAGGTCCAAGGTCCAGCTGAGATTCTTGAATCAGAAACAAATATTAACGAAGTGATTGAGGGATACAAGTACAGAATAAAACCAGGCAGGGTTTAATGCAACATGATGGCAAGAAAGGCTTCCTTCAACAACTCTGCTCTCTCCCAGTACACCTCCATGATGTCAACTCTCCTCCCTCCCTCAAATCTCTTCCTTTTAATACAATACTCTATTGCAAAAAAAGTTTTTTTCTTTTCTTTTACAGTACTGTATGGTGAAAAACTTAAGCGTCACTATACCGTCTCTGAAAAAGGAGATTTCGTTTTGCTAACACAGCTGACAGCCACTGGCTGCTTTCTCCTCCACCAAGGCATTTGTCAGCATGAGGTGACCTTGGGCTAGGCACTGTCTCTCAGCCTGACCTACCTCACAGGGCCGTTGTGAAAATAAAATGTGGAGGTGGGGAAGGGGAGAACGATACACGCCACCTTGAATTCTTTGGAGGGAAGGCAGAATACAAACGCAATAAAATAATAAATGAGTAAAACCCACTGCCTGGGTTTCCTTTCCTTTCCTTTCTCCCTCTCAATCCCCTTTTTTTCTTCCTGTGTCATGCATTTCAGATGCTAAACATGAGCAGGAAGGCCTTCTATTCATACGGATCGCTGTAAGCTTTTCTCGGCTGAAACTGCTTCAGAAACAAATAACTGAAAAAGTTAGTAACAATCAGCCAAGGACAGAAAAGAAGCCGGCAGCACCAGGCAAATGCCTCCGGGAAACCGTTTTGAGAAGAAAAAAAAAAGCTGCCCCCTCCAACATCTAATATTCTGAGGCAGACTGCCCGTGAACACAGGGGTTCAGACACACGTGACAACGTGAACGTGTGAGCGCCACACGCTCAGCGTCGTGTTAACATGCGGGTCTGGGCTAAGGGGGACCTCCAGAGGAGAAGCGCTCCCCCTCTTGGGACCCAGGCGTCCGAGGGACTCCCTCCCCGCGCGCCGCCCTCCCCTGCCTCGCCGCGCGCACCTTCACAGCGTAATCAATGACCCTCTTCACTCCCACCATCGCCCTCAACCCGGCCGCCGCCATCTTGCCCCGTTCCCAGTCGCCCTATCAGCAGCAGCCTAGCTTCCTCCTCACCACGCCTACCGGGTTCTTCCAGCCAATCGGGAAGAGGACCAGGCGGTCCAATCCGTGCGCATGTGGAAGGGGAGGAGGGAATCACGTGAGTGTGTCTTCAAAGCTCCTCAAGAGGGTCAGGTGCGTGGTCGTCCGTGGTGCCCAATCGCGAGTTTCTTTCGGGTTTCCGCAAGCCAATCGAGGAACTCGGTAGGAGGGCATAATGGGAGGGCGAGAGGGGAGGGAACGAAGGCAAAAGCGACTGCTTTTTCAAATTGGATGACTGATGTGACGTTTTCACCAATCACAGCATTGGAATGGGGGGGTGGAGCGCGAGGGTTCCGGGGATTATCTGTCCAGGCCAATCAACCAGCGGCATTTACGTGACGCGCGCCCCACCACACTCCGCCTCCGAAACGAAAGGAGGCCCATCAGAGCGGCGTCTGAGTTACTGTTGAAGAGGGAGCGGCTTGCGGAGGGAGGGAGGCTGCGCGCGCGCGCTGGAGGAAACTGGGTGAAAGGTCGTGACGCGTGTCTTTTGTTGTTCACGCAGTTACGGATCCGGCTGTAACGTGCGAATTGTTGGTCGCAGGACTGGCCTGCTCGCGGGAACAGCGCGCCGTCTGTGGTGTCGGATTTAACTGCACCCGGCCGACCTCCGTGTCCTCCTACCTTCGAGTCGGCAGTGTAACGTCTGAAATGGAGAGCCAAAGAAGATCGCAACGACAACTTCCGCGATTAGAAATAATTTCCTCTTCTCGCGGAGGTTTTTTCTGCGATCTCCCGTGGCACGTGTCTCCTCTAAAGGGGAACGACAGAACAACAACAGGAAAAAAAAACTCAACACCTTGCAATTGCGAAACTGGCATGGTTGCTGCCAGCCAGGAACTGACCCCTGTTTTTCTAGGGGTCGCCCCCCAAAAATATTTTCCATGTTCCTTTTTTCCCAGGCCTCCACTGCTCAAGGCTAGATCTTGCATCCATGGCCTTGGTTTGCATTTCAACACCCTCCATAGGTTGCTATGATACTTGAATCTGCAAATTGCAATTGGCCCTTGCTCTCCAAACTTAACATACTTCATTTAAAGTACTAAGGTAAGAAGAGAGTGAAGAGCTCTTCAGAAGATTTCTGCAAGACACCACAACAGATATATTGTAGGAACATAGGAATCTGACTTCTTGTTGTTGTTTAGTCATTTAGTCGTGTCCGACTCTTTGTGACCCCATGGACCAGAGCACGCCAGGCACTCCTGTCTTCCACTGCCTCCCGCAGTTTGGTCAAACTCATCCTGGTAGCTTCGAGAACACTATCCAACCATCTCGTCCTCTGTCGTCCCCTTCTCCTTGTGCCCTCCATCTTTCCCAACATCAGGGTCTTTTCCAGGGAGTCTTCTCTTCTCATGAGGTAGCCAAAGTACTGGAGCCTCAGCTTCACGATCTGTCCTTCCAGTGAGCACTCAGGGCTGATTTCCTTCAGAATGGATCGGTTTGATCTTCTTGCAGTCCATGGGACTCTCAAGAGTCTCCTCCAACACCATAATTCAAAAGCATAAATTCTTTGGCGATCAGCCTTCTTTATGGTCCAGCTCTCACTTCCATACATCACTACTGGGAAAACCATAGCTTTAACTATACGGACCTTTGTTGGCAAGGTGATGTCTCTGCTTTTTAAGATGCTGTCTAGGTTTGTCATTGCTTTTCTCCCAAGAAGCAGGCATCTTTTAATTTCGTGAATGCTGTCTCCATCTGCAGTGATCATGGAGCCCAAGAAAGTAAAATCTCTCACTGCCTCCATTTCTTCCCCTTGTATTTGCCAGGAGGTGATGGGCCCAGTGGCCATGATCTTCGTTTTCTTGATGTTGAGCTTCAGGCCATATTTTGTGCTCTCCTCTTTCACCCTCATTAAAAGGTTCTTTAATTCCTCCTCACTTTCTGTCATCTGCATATCTGAGGTTGTTGACATTTCTTCTGGCAATCTTAATTCCGGCTAGGGATTCATCCAGCCCAGCCTTTCGCATGATGAATTCTGCATATAAGTTAAATAAGCAGGGAGACAATATACAGCCTTGTCGTACTCCTTTCCCAATTTTGAACCAATCAGTTGTTCCATATCCAGTTCTAACTGTAGCTTCTTGTCCCACATAGAGATTTCTCAGGAGACAGATGAGGTGATCAGGCATCTTTGTCCATGGAGTTTTCTTGGCAGGGATACTGGAGTGGCTTGCTGGTTCTTCCTCCAGGTGGATCACGTTTGGTCAAAACTCTCTACTATGACCTGTTCATCTTGGGTGCCCTGCTCGGCATAGTTCATAGCTTCTCTGAGTTATTCAAGCCCCTTCGCCACGGCAAGGCAGTGATCCATGAAGGGGGGAATCTGACTTGGACTGAGTCAAACCATTGGCCCATCAGACAGAGTATTCTCAAGCAGGGTCTCAGGCAGAGAATACTGTATTTCCATACCTACCTGGAAAGGCCAGGGATCTGAACCTGGTACCTTCTTCATACAAAACATTTGTGATGGCTGTTTCCCATTACAAAAGAATAATTGTATTACAGTGGTACCTTGGGTTAAGAACTTAATTTGTCCCGGAGGTCCGTTCTTAACCTGAAACTGTTCTTAACCTGAAGCACCACTTTCGCTAATGGGGCCTCCTGCTGCCGCTACACTGCCGGAGCACGATTTCTGTTCTCATCATGAAGCAAAGTTCTTAACCCAAGGTACTATTTCTGGGTTAGCGGAGTCTGTAACCTGAAACATCTGTAACCTGAAGTGTGTGTAACCCGAAGTACCACCGTATTTGTAACCTGCACATCTGCCTGGGTTATCTACTTAAGAGAATTATATAGGGTGGAAGGGGCACCGGTGTTGGCCACCCACCTGCAAGGGAGGAATTGCAGCTAAAGCATCCCTGACAGGTGGTTATCTGCTTAGAAACCTCCATTTTTGCTTGATTGGCCACTGCGTTAGACTCTATTGCAGGAATGGGGAACTTAGGACCCTCCAGGGGTTGGATTCTTAACTTGCGTCCACAGCACCAGTGTTGGCCCACAGTCAGGGATGGTGGTGGTTTCAGTCCTGCAACATCTGGAAAGCCAGCAGTTCTCCACTCCTGCTATAGCACCTGTCAAGAGGTGATTCTAGAAGAACAGTCGTATGATGAAGCATACTAAAGGAGTTTATTCAGGAAGGATATAAAGCAAAGAAATAGCATTTTAAAAAAAGTTAAAAAGCATGATGTGAAGTGTCACTGCAGTGCCCCTTGATGCCGACATCCATCATTTGTAGCTTAGAGGCAACTGAATGTGTCATGATGATGTTTGATGCTTGCTGGGAATCTGCTGCAAAAAGTAACCCCTTGCCAAGGTGTCTTCTCACCCTAATTCCCACAGCTCAGATGCCATCGGGTGCATGGTTGCCCTCACACAACCAGGGCACCCTACCTGCCCAAACTTGATGCCACTTGTATATCTCGCAGCGTTGAGTTCACAGAATCGTCACAGATTTTGACGTGCCCCCCCTCGGCCTCCCTCGGAGGGCACCCTGAGAGGCAGGGTTTTCCAACAAGTCCTCTTTCAGCGTCTTTATAGTCATGCCTGTGAAAAGCTCTGTGGTATCTTCATCCTTCTCCCATTTCTTCGCCACCAAGTGACAAACACCTGTAAGCCAAAAGGAGCCCATTTCAGTTGCTGGGTGCAAGTTGCCCTCCTTCCTGCGTGTCCACCTAACTTCACGGCTTTTGGCCACTTGACTATATACTTGTAACATATAGTGTTGGTGGCTTTGCCTGCTCTGTTGCTTTGGCCCCACCCACTTTTGTCATGGGTGGCGCTGTGGCTTAAACCACAGAGCCTAGGACTTGCCGATCCGAAGGTCGGCAGTTCAAATCCCCATGATGGGGTGAGCTCCTGTTGCTCGGTCCCTGCTCCTGCCAACCTAGCAGTTCGAAAGCATGTCAAAGTGCAAGTAGAGAAATAGGTACCGCTCCGGTGGGAAGGTAAACGGCATTTCTGTGCGCTTCTCTGGTTTGCCAGAAGCGGCTTAGTCATGCTGGCCACGTGACCCGGAAGCTGTATGCCGGCTCCCTCGGCCAATAAAGCGAGATGAGCGCCGCAATGTAGGGATCACATGGGATTACCATGAGGAATTATAAAATATACATCAAGCCGTCGTGTCCATGATGAAAGCATTGTGTTGACTGGGTTTGATATATTGACGATAATTTCTGATTAAATCCCATAAGATTCTACATTCATGGCCTTTTCATGCCCTTTTGACTCTACTGCCCATTCCTCTCTTCCCCACATGTCACGTACACAGCAGTACACAGCAGTTGCTTCGCCAGGCAGGCATCCTGTGCCATAAAAAGATAGTGGGCGAGTTCTTTGATGTAGTTTCTTAATCTTGGAGCCAGAAAACAGATCTCACATGAAGGTGATAGTGGTCTGGTCTTTCTGGCCATCCTTCTTATCATGGTTATTTCTCAGCTCTGGGGTTGCCAGATGCACCCCTTTGTAGTTCTCAAGTTATTTACTACCCCTTTGTAGTTCTCAACTTATTTACCCCAAAATATATGCATGCTAATTAGTGTTGTAGTGTAACTTTTTCCCCACGTGGGGTTTGATGAAATGCTCAGAGGAAATATGATTGGTTCTTACGAGCACTGTGTAAAAGATTCTTTTGCTAATAAAATGGCCTGGCGAGGGGTGTGGTGAATGCACTTTCTCCGAGAGCCTTGCTGGTCAAAGCCTCGTGTCTTGTTTTTAATCAGGGTCCAGTCCTTCCTTTACTTTGCGAACGCAACACCGCAACCCCAGAGTCGGTCACGACTGGACCTAATGGTCAGGGGTCCCTTTACCTTTACCTTACTTTTGTCAGGCGGCCCCTGGAAAGTGTGCCATGAGGCAATGTGGCCCTTGGGTGTAAGTAAGAAAGCAGGCAGGGTGAGGCTGGGTAAAGGCAGGTTGAAGCTTGTGGGGCAGTGCCCCATTGGACCAGCCACCACTTATTTTTTGCTGCATCCCAGGATGCTAAATCCAGTGTTTCAGAGAGACAGATTTTACAACTGGGGTTGCAATTAATTGCCTAGTGTGCACTGAGCCCTTCTCTGCTTGCATTCAGGAAGTCTTCCCCACCTAAGTCCTGTCATCTTTCCATAACCCCCCAGGGCTTTGAATAGCTCGTACCTGCCATGGTTGCCAGAATGACAGAGAACCACCCTGGTGCCAGGGACCACGAAAGGAAAGTGTTGGTCATCTCGGTGGCAGCCCTCATGTAATTGAAGAGGCCCATCGCTCCATTGAAGCCTGCAAGGTGAGAGGCGAGAGAAGCAAAGAATGGGAAGGTCAAGCACTTGAGTTCTTCAGCACTCCAGTCTTTAAACAGCCATAGCTTCCCCTAAAGAATTCTGGGAACTGTAGTTAAGGATGCTGGGAGTTGTTAGGAGACCCCCTATTCCCCTTCCAGAGCTACAATTTGCAGAGTAGTTTAACAAATGCTTCTTCGTAGGGAACGCTGGGAATTGTAGCTCTAGGAGGGAATAGGGGTTACCGAACAATTCTCAGGACCCTTACAAACTACAGTGTGTGAGTACATAACTATAACTAGTTTGTGAACTGCCTTGGCATTTCTTCTCAAAATAAAAGCTGATATTCTTCTTATTTAGCAATCCAACACAAATAATTTGAAAGGACCACAGTGGAGTAATCATATTGTTTTAGGTCTGTTGTGGGGGGTCGTAAATGCCTGGGTATGTTAACTGGTTAACTGATATGTTAAAACAGGATGTCAGACCGTATGGTTCTGTCTTAAGATAGATCCATGCATATATTAGGTCATGTGTGAAAACAGCTTCAAACCCCCTGGAAGTAGCATGTGCGAAGTGTTAATTAACCTAGGCAAACTTGCTAATTTGTGTACAAGCCACCCCTTTAATGTTACCCAATGAATATGTGTAAAAGCTAATTAGCACAACAAGGCATCAAAAAACTAGGTATGATAATTCAGATGAGTGGGGCGTCTCTCTCTGTGTGATACAAAAGACCAGGGTTTAGGTTAGCAAGATTAGAACAGGTGAGATGTGACAATTTTTGGAAAAAGGCGAACTGCCAGGGCAAGGATGCTGCTGTGCCTATAAGAGGAGCAACCTCTTGCTGCAGGAATGCTGTGGTCTCCTCCATTGTCGGCTTCAGATTATATACATGTGTAAATAAACCATATACCATAAAGACACCACAGTCTCTGCTGTGCCTTATTGTCCCACTAGAAACTCAGACCCTGGGGTTACAGAGCATCTGGCATCCCTGGAACCTCACACTGCTTAGTGATTGGGGGGGTGGGGATTTTCATGGAACACTGCTGGATTTCCAGAAACCATCTCACCAGTCTCTTTATTTGGCCTCAGCAACCCATTCTTGTGACTGGTCATAAGAACATAAAAAGCGCCTGCTGATTGAGGCCAATGCCTCATATATCCCAGCATCTTGTTCTCAGAGTAGCCAACTAGATGCCTGTGGGGAGCCCTTTCTCCTGTGGTTTCCAGTAACTCCTATTCAGAAGCATTACTCCCTCCAACCATGGAGGCAGAACATCATGGCTGAAAGCTATTGATAACCTTTCCCTCAATGAAATTGCCCAGTCCTCTTTTAAAGCCATCAGATTTTATTATTTTTGCATTTTATTTATTTATACTTTTCAAAGTTTATACATTTCACTAGTTTTATACATTTCACTAATTTTACATTCATTTTGACTTTTCAAAACTCGGCTCCCACCCCCTCTTTCTGTGGTTCCTTAAATTTGTTTTTAATATCTTCTGCATATCCAAATTAACTTAATTTACTCATATGCTCTTATAAAACTGCAGGTTGTTACAATAATCCTGTCACTGTTTTTATCTGTTTATAATTTATCTGTAAATATTCAATAAACCATTTCCATTCTTTTATATACCGGTATATAAAAAATGTTACCTTGATTTTTTATTCTTCCGGTAAGTTTTGCCATTTCTGCTTATTCCATAAGTTTTTTTATCCTTTCTTCCTTTACTGCAGTGGTGGCCAAACTTGGCCCTCCAGCTGTTTTTGGACTACAGGTCCCATCATCCCTAGCTAACAGGACCAGTGGTCAGGGATGATGGGAAGTGAAGTCCCAAAACAGCTGGAGGGCCAAGTTTGGCCACCACTGCTTTACTGGGACTTCTGCTTCTTTCCATTTTGGGGCAAGTAACATTCTTGCCACTAGTGGCATACATGAATAAGTTTCTATACATTTTAGGTATCTAAATTAGTGGCCATCACTGCCTCCTGTGGGAACAAGTACCATAGTTTAACTATGCATTGCATGGAGATGTGCTTTCTTTTATCTATCCCAAATCTTTCAAATTTGTTGGTTGTTCCCTACTTTTAGTGTTATGAGAGAGGGAGGAGAACTTTCCTCTTTCAGCTTTCCCTATGCCACACATGATTGTTCACACTTTTATCAAGTCATCCTTCCTTTCCCTTTAAACTAGTGTTTCCCAAACTTGGGTCTCCAGCTGTTTTTTGGGTTTTTTTGTACTACAGTTCCCATAATTCCTGCTAGCTAGGGATGATGGGGGTTGTAGTCTAAAAACAGTTGGAGACCCAACTTTGGGAAACACGGCTCTAAACAAAAAAAGTCCTAAATGCTGCAACCTTTCCTCCATCCCTTTTGATCATTTTGGTTGCTTTTCCCTGCACATTTCCTGGACAGTCGAGGGCTAACCGCACGAAGTCTTTTTGGGGAACGAAAAGGGGAGGTGGCGGGGTAAATAAGAGTCAGAAGATGGCTTCTCTTACCCGAGACAAAACAGAGGCCGATGGTAAGCGTGGGCCACGTTGTCGTCCACCACTTTGGCGGTTGGATGGGTGTGAGGCAAAGTGTCCCAGTGACCACAGACCCATAGGAAGTCGCAACAGAGAGCAGCATAAAAAATCTAGATATGTAAATATAGTCTAGGAGAGAAGAAAGAAAGAAACTTTATCCTAGTGGCCCTCTGTTCGTCGCCCCCCTCCCTAATCTCAGACCTCGGATCCTCCACTACCACCACAGTCCCGTCTCTGAATTGCTCCGCAAGAGGGAGGCTCACAGCCCAAGCGCCATCCTAGCTTGAGGAGCAATTCTCTGTGATCCACGCAACGGTCACCTCCAGACTGGATGATTGTAACTCACTCTCCGTGGGGCTGCCCTTGAGACAGACCCAGAAACTCCAGCGGGTGCAGAATGCCGCGGCGAGACTCCTTACGGGGTCCTCGCTGTGGGATCACATTCACCCAGTGCTATACCAGCTGCACTGGCTCCTGGTGGAGTACAGGATCAGGTTTTAACCTTTAAAGCCCTATACGGCCTAGGACCCTCGTACCTATGGTACTGCCTCTCCTGGTATGCCCCACGGAGGACCTTACGGTCTTCAAACAAAAACATCTTGGAGGTCCCAGGCCACAGAGAGGTTAGGCTGGCCTCAACCAGAGCCAGGGCTTTGTTGGCTGTGGCTCCAATCTGGTGGAACGCTCTGTCACAAGAGACTAGGGCTCCGCGGGACTTGACATATTTCCGCAGGGCCTGCAAGACGGAGCTGTTCCACCAGACCTCTGGCCAGGTCACAGCCTGACCCCATCCTTTGGCAATCCTCACAGAACTCTAGCCCAATGGTTGCCATTAATCTGATTTGAACTGATTTTCTAATGAAATGATTTTAGAATGTTGTATCATTTTACTGTTGTTAGCCGCTCTGAGCCCGGCTTCGGCTGGGGAGGGCGGGATATAAATATATTATTATTATTATTATTATTATTATTATTATTATTATTATTATTGAGGTGTGGCCACCTGATGGGCTACCACAGTTCTGAAACGCCTCCTGATTGTTCCTGAGGCAGGACAGTCCCACCACAGTCCTTACTGGAACTTCTGGAATGGAAAATAAATCGGTTGGCCGTTTTTAACAGCTGATTCCGTCACTGAAAGAAAGGTGCCTGGGCAGAGTGATGCCATTATAATTTATTCTAAATTTCTTAAACCACATAACGTTTCAAAAATTGTCTTAAGTGGTGCACAGTTGTACAAATCAACATTCAACTGCTGCATCAGTATGTTTAAATAACAGACAGAAGTCCAATGATATATTTATCTGTGGCCATGAAGAGGAATGGCCAAGACTGGCTTAGATACTGTGTGACTCCAGTCTTGTGTTTTCTTTACAGTTGGTCCAGGAGACCAAGTTTTGACCTGTGCCCCAGCCCTGCCTTGCCAGGGACGAGGAGATGATTGCTTGAACTTCTGCTGCTGTGAATGCCAAGGATGAGGAACCTGTGACCCTCTCAACCAGCCTTGCTCAACCTTGGGTCCCTAGATGTTGTTGGACTCCAACTCCCATCCTTCCGAGCCAGCATGACCTGTGGTCAGGGATGATGGGAGCTGTAGTTATTTATTGAATTTATATACTGCCCTATACCCGGAGGTCTCAGGGCATTTAACAGAATAAAATCAAAATATAAAACCACAAAATACATACCATAGATTCCGGCGTATTAGGCGACTGGGCGTATTAGACGACCCCCCCAAATTGGCAGCTGCAATTTGGGGGTTCGTCTTACAAGCCCAGTCGCCTAATACGCTGGGCAGCTCCGTGCCGGGAGAAAGGTGGGCTCCGCTAGGGGGCGCATTGGAAGATGGCCGACAATACCATCTCTCCGACCCACACGGGGTAATTAAGAGGCTGTTATGGGAAGAGGCAGCCTCCCTTGTTGCCCCAAGGAAATGGGGAACACTGCCCTTGCCTGCTGTGCCCATAAATCACCCCCTAATTCGAAAGAAGGGGGTGAGAGCCCTAGGCAGAATGCCCCCGTGTGGACATCGGCTCTCCCGGACGCTGTCTCTGATCGCGCACTAGTTGCAGCAATTTGGAATAATTAATTACAAAAGAAGCAAATTCACATATTTCAAGTGAAGAAGGGGAGTGAAGTCTGCTAATTTAAGTGACCTCTGCGAAAGAAGACGACGGGTTGGAGAAACAGGAATATTTTACGATGAAGATACACCAAAGGCGGGGTATGTTGACAACGGGGCTGAATGGGGGGGGGGGAACCTTTTTTACTTTCCTTCTATGTGATTTACAAGAACCCCTCCTCATTAGAACCGTCGGTTGAACTGACCCAAGCAGGATGATTAAGGTCTGTGTGGAGATAAACTTTAACCAAAAGTATGCTTTATGGAGACCGAGGAGCAATAAGAGCTTTTGGGAATGGTGCAGCAATTAATTCGGAGTCGCCATCTTGCCAAAGGATTTATAGCCGGGAGGAAGAACGGATTTGTTTTCAGACTGCATTCCTAGTGAATCTCCTCAGAAGTTTTGAGAAAGGAGGCAGATTGGTGAAGATATATGACGCTAAGACTGTTTTGATGTATGGAAGTGATGTTATATGGAAAACGTCTGGATATGGCTACTGGATAAAAAAAATAATATCCACGCAGGATTACAAACTGTTCTAACCAGCTTGCGGAGACTATCAGAGGTCACAAAGAGAAAGGAAAAATATATGAAAATAACAACAAGAGATGTGGAAAAATAATAAGAAAGGACTGGATAGTACTGTGAACATCATAAGGTTAGATTTGTGGACATTAAAACAGCAGTAAGAAGCAAGAAGTTGATTGGATCCCTTCGGAACTTGAAATATGGGTACCCCCAACAAAAATTTAAATTTCGGCTGTGTAATTTGGAATTTATGTAATTTGGTTTGATTTGATGTGATTGGTCGGTTAATAAAAAATTATTCTTTAAAAAAAAGAAAGGTGGGCTCCGCTCTGCGCCGCCCACACCCAGCGTATAAGACGACCCCCGACTTTTTAACCTCTTTTCCGGGGTTAAAAAGTCGTCTTATACGCCAGAATCTACGGTAATCAAAATAAGAACAACAACCCAATATCCCCTCTCCAGGGGTTAGTTGAGAGCAAGCTGAGGTTGGTGGGGCAGTGGCCCATTCATCACAATGGACCAACCTTCACTGGTGCTGGATGGCAGAGGTGGCAACCGACTTGCATTGTCTTTTAAAAAATCACGGAGGATCAGGCTATCATTGACTACGAACTCTGATGGCTATGTTCTACCTCTCAGAGGCAGATGCTTCTGAATACCAGTTTCTGGAAACCACAGGAGAGGAGAGTGCAGCTGAGCTTAGGCCCTGCTTTTGGGCTTCCCATAAATAAGCATCTGGCTGGCTGCCGTAAGATCAGTCTGATGGACCAGATGGGCTGCTAGTTTGATCCAGCAGGCTCTTCTTATGTGCTTATGACTAGGATTCCACTCACCTTCCCAATATCCTGTTCCTTTCCTGCCTATTCTCAGCGCCCGTGAGGTCATGGATGGTGTACCATTCACATACTTGGTGTGGGCTCCCCAGAATAATTTGTTCGCCCAGTGTGGGCAATGGGATGCTGGACTAGATAGATGGACCTTTGGTCTAATCCAGCTGGACTCATATTCCTTTTGGCACAACACTAACCAAGTTGCCTCTGTACTTGATTCTGCCTGCTGTTTGTTTTGCATGGCAAAACCCACCGGGAAAGGTGGTACTAGCTCTGATCAAACTAGGGTTGTCTTGTTTGTTTGTTTGTTTTTTAAATTGGGCTTCAAATTCAAGGTATTCCTGGGGACCATGATTTCCCTTTCCCAGAAAGGGGACTAAAGCTGAATTCACAGATATCTGCGTAAGGATGTTGCAGGAACTGATTGGCTAGTGCCTGTACAGTTACTGGAACTGACACATGATCCTCAAATCTCAGAGCATCTTTGCAACTTTTTGAAACATATATGTTTATTGTTTAACGATGCATGCATATGGACATAAATGCATCTCTTGCTCTTTGGGGTAGGGGAATCTTTCCCTTGCAGAAAAGCCATGCCATTTCAGGGTGACATTAACATATGCTGATGCTGGGGGGAAATTTCTTAAGTATACCTACCCTGGATTCTCTGATCAGTGCCAGACTCATGGGTTAGGGGAACCCCTATTTTAAATCCCCAGTGGAATACCCTACCAGGGCACTGTGGCAAATTTACTGGAGGTTAGAAAGCATGGAGCATGGGTAGGCAAACTAAGCCCCGCGGGCTGGATCTGGCCCAATTTCCTTCTAAATGCGGCCCGCAGATGGTCCAGAAATCAGCATGTTTTTTCATGAGTAGAATGTGCCCTTTTCTTTAAATGCATCTCTGGGTTATTTGTGGGGCATAGGAATTCATTCATCCCCTCCCCCCCCCAATATAGTCTGGCCCCACACAAGGTCTGAGGGACAGTGGACCAGCCCCCTGCTGAAAAAGTTTTCTGACCCCGGCATAGAGCGACACTACACAGGGAGCATTGTGGGAAATCAAAATGGTCGCTCTCTGCAATGATTGCACTTCCGCTTTCCTTCCTTGTTGCCAGGAAGTGCCCCACAATTGTGGGAGAGAGTTTACAAAAAGGCGCTTTTATAAGTGTCCAATCAGAATTGGAGCTGGCCTTGCCAGCAATGCATGACAGCATGGTTGAGGGTGCACTCTCAGTTCACAGTGTTGTTCTGTGTGCAGCCTCTGCATGCGTGGAAATCCCACAAGGCACACAGGTTCTGTGAGTTATGCCCAGGGATTCCTCAGCAGAAAGGTCCATGTGTAAGGGATTCCGCATAGGTAAAAAGGTATAGGTAAAGGTACCCCTGCCCGTATGGGCCAGTCTTGACAGACTCTAGGGTTGTGCGCTCATCTCACTTAAGAGGCCGGGAGCCAGCGCCGTCCGAAGACACTTCCGGGTCACGTGGCCAGCGTGACGAAGCTGCTCTGGCGAGCCAGCACCAGCGCAGCACACGGAAACGCTGTTTACCTTCCCGCTATAAAGCGGTACCTATTTATCTACTTGCACTTAAGGGTGCTTTCGAACTGCTAGGTGGGCAGCAGCTGGGACCGAACGATGGGAGCTCACCCCGCCGCGGGGATTCGAACTGCCGTCCATGCGATCGGCAAGTCCTAGGCGCTGAGGTTTTACCCACAATGCCACCCGCATCCCTCAGGTAAAGGTAAAGGTACCCCTGCCCGTACGGGCCAGTCTTGACAGATAGAAACTTTAAAAACCAATTAGACGGGGCCACTGGCAAAAGTGTCTTTTCTGAAGTTTCTTTCCTGAAGTGTTATGAGCTAGCCAGCAGATGGAGCAAAAGGCTCATACAATATTGGGTAAGAACATGGAACTCTTGTGTACTGGAAATGTCCAAAGCCCGATGCTGCTTTTAGAATGAACAGAGACTCTTTAGAGCAATCTTGTGGGGTTTCCATTCCATGATGTGAGCCCTCTTTGCACTTGAATTGCAAATGTACATACCCACCAGCAAGCTGAACAGCCTCTGCCACACTCTGTTTTTTATACACAAAGGAGGGCTAAATTGCCTTGTCCTTCCTTTTAAAATACTTGCAAAACTGTTCCAGGGATCTGCGGGGCAAGGTGTGTTGATAATAACTCAGGCACTAGCCAATAGGTGCTTCCACAGCTGGCTTCTATCCCCATTCAAGTACTTTGAAAACCTGCAGAAGCAAACCCCGCTCCCTCAAGTAGAGGCAATAAGAATTCAGTATTTCCTTTGCTTACAAAGAAGGAGAGAAACTATCAAGTTGCCTGTTCCACTGTTTAAATGCTTCTATCACTGGCAGGAAATATTGAGACCTTCTACAGTGATCTCTAGTTCAAAATTCTGAGCATTATGTCGCCCTTACTTGGTCTGTCGGCCAGATAGACACAGTTCCCCAAAGAGCATTCCTGCCACAATCCCTGGAACACGAAGATTCCCCGAACAAACCGCTTGACCCAGGATACTGTCGAGATCACTACCACAAGCAGAATGGTCTCCAGGCAAGAGATAGCGATGCCACCTATCCGCAGCTTCTCAGTATTTGTTAGCTTCTTGAACCACGTAAGCAAGGGCCATTTGGAAGTGGTAGCAGTACCAGGACCCTCAGCTTGGGGTTGACGGAGGCAATTAAGGCAAGCACCCATCTTCTAGCCTCGGAGCTCATTTCCCTTGGAAAAGAACTGCATTCAGCACCCCCAATTCCCCGACCTTTTGGGTGTCTGAGCTCCAGCCAAAGGTTCTACTGATGAAGGTTGGAAGACCATTGCTCCCATAGTAACTCCAGCATTCTGGAACCTCTCCAGATTCCTAGATGGTTCTTCCACAAGAAAAGAAGGAGGTCCCATCGGTATTTCCTTCTGCCAACTCAGGACGTGAGCAAGCCACCAACAACCCAGCCAGACTTCCCCTATAATCAGTTTGGATACGGTCAAGATTTGAGTGATTTTGGACAAGGCTTTGCATGCAGTCCAAAGCATACCCCAGTGCATTCATTGATCCAAGTTCGAGACTGCTGTATCGAGTGCTTTTCACCCTGGTTCTTTTAAGAATGGAATGTCTAACAATCAGAAGCAGCATAAGCATTCTTAAGTTCCCATGAACCGAATCAAGAGTTGTTTCTGGGTAAATGGGCTGGTCCATAAATAGAACGGAAAACCTGATTGTGGAAAAATGAAATTTAAAAAAGCTTAAAATTCAGAAAGTCAGGTTTGAAACCTGAAAACAACCCCTCCCTCCTCAGGATTTCTGAGTCTGCACAAAATTTCTTTCTGCTTGAGCCCTAGGAGGAAAGCTTTAGTTAAAGCTACGGTTTTCCCAGTAGTGATGTATGGAAGTGAGATCTGGACCATAAAGAAGGCTGATTGCCGAAGAATTGATGTTTTTGAATTATGGTGCTGGAGGAGACTCTTGAGAGTCCCATGGACTGCAAGAAGATCAAACCGATCCATTCTGAAGGAAATCAGCCCTGGAAGGACAGATCCGGAAGCTGAGGCTCCAGTACTTTGGCCACCTCTTGAGAAGAGAAGACTCCCTGGGAAAGACCCTGATGTTGGGAAAGATGGAGGGCACAAGGAGAAGGGGATGGCAGAGGACGAGATGGTTGGACAGTGTTCTCGAAGCTACCAGCATGAGTCTGACCAAACTGCGGGAGGCAGTGGAAGACAGGAGTGCCTGGTGTGCTCTGGTCCATGGGGTCACGAAGAGTCGGACACGACTAAACGACTAAACAACAACAAAAGGCCTCATTCAGACCATGCATTTAAAGTGCCATGGTACCATTTTAAACAGTCATGGCTTCCCCCAAAGAATTCCGAGAGCTGTAATTTGCTTAAGGTGCTGAGAGTTGTCAGGAGATCCCTATTCCCCTCCCATAGCTACCGTTCCCAGGGAACTAAAATCCCCCTTCCCAGGGAACTCCTTTCAAGCCTTTCCCAATGCAAGAGCATAAAAAAATACCCCCAAATAGCCCAGCTGGATCAGACTAGTGGCCCATCTAGTCTAGCATCCTTTTCTGACAGTGGCCCACCAGATGCCTATGGGAAGCCCCCAAAGCAACACTCTTCCCACTAGTGTTCCCAGTAACTTATATCCGGAAGAATACTGCCTCCACCAGTGGAGATACATCATAGTCATTGTGGATAAGAGCTGGAGACCCTTCCTGAACCTCTCTCACCCTCTGTTAAAGCTACCTAGGTTGGTGGCCATCACATGTTTTTGCAGGAGCAAGTTCCATATCTACACTGTGTGAAGAAGTCCTGGTGTTTTTTGGGGGGTTTTTTGCCTGCCCTGAATTTTCTAAGTTTTGCCACGGTTAGAAATTAAAGAGGAGGCAAAGGCAAGGATGAGAGAATCTGTTTTATTTTTCCAGCCTTACATTTAGTTCTCCACATTTCCACATCGGTTTGCAGTTTGGTCGGTGGCCAACACCACTCCCTGCGAAACATCTTTTGTTTGCAACCAGTGATTCCATGGCAGACGCTCAACCTGTAGACAAGGAAATGCAGAAAACGCTCCCTGAAAACAAGGCAGCTCGGATGCCCTATAGGGGGTGCTGTGAATGGATTGGGGATGAAAGCACAATTGGGACAGTTGGGAAGGGGATTTCACTGGCATGGGAAGGGGGTGGGACAGGTTTCCTTTGTGTGTTGTGTGTCGACTGCATCGCAAGGTTGCCTTTGCTTCTTAGGAACCAGGTCCTCACACATTCTCATAGCCAGGCCTCGAAGGGCACAAGTGAGCAACAAGGCTGAAGATACCTGCAATGACAGAAGGAGAGAACATGAGAGGAAGAAGTAAATTCCAAGTGGAACGGCCTCAGGAAGCCAGAGCCAGCCTCACATGGCATTTTGTTTATCAACCTTCTGACTCTCACTGGAGGCTGGGTGCCTCTGACCATGTGCAGAGTTCATTTCTGTCCAAGGGAAAGCATTTGTTTTTAAAGAGACCTATGGACAAAGTGCTAATGAGCATGTGCGAAGTCCTTCCTTTTGTGTGAAGCGAATGTTTCCTTACTTATCCAGAGACTGCCTATAGGCTGGTGGTTGTGCAATGCAGAATCCAGAACCTCAGAGAGCCAGTGTGGTGTAGTGGTTAAGAGCGGTAGTCTCGTAATCTGGGGAACCGGGTTCGCGTCTCCGCTCCTCCACATGCAGCTGCTGGGTGACCTTGGGCCAGTCACACTTCTTTGAAGTCTCTCAGCCCCACTCACCTCACAGAGTGTTTGTTGTGGGGGAGGAAGGGAAAGGAGAATGTTAGCCGCTTTGAGACTCCTTAAAGGGAGTGAAAGGCGGGATATCAAATCCAAACTCTTCTTCTTCTTCTTCTCAGGTAGCTTGCTGAAGGTCCATTGACAGTGCATGTCACACATGTGAGGTGCTGCTATAGAGCTACCTACTTTGCAGAGCTACGCGGTGGCAAAAGGGCATTGGAATGAGCGTTCACATTGCCTACACAATGCTAGGGTGTAGGTGAGTCAATCCATTTTGGTCGCTCATCTTTGCAATCTTAAATTCAGTTATCTCCAGTTCTGAATCAGTTTGTGGGGTTGTTTTTTAAGCTGTCATGAAAATTCACCAGCATTTTAGTGCAAATTTCTCCTTAAAATATACATGCTTGTATGCAGTTTTCACTCACGCACACATCGTTGCAAAGCAATTTCCTTTGACACAATGCATTCTTGCATGTTGTTTTCACTAATACAGTGGACGCTTGGGTTGCAAACGTGATCCGTGCAGGAGGCACGTTCGCAACCTGCAGCGTTCGCAACCTGCAGCGCCATGCCTGCACATGCATGGGTTGCAATTCGGCACTTCTGCGCACGCGCAAAGTGTGATTTAGCGCTTCTGCGCGTGCGCGAGCGCCAAAACTCAGAAGTAACCAGTTCCAGTACTTCCGGGTTCAGCGCAGTGCACAGCCTGAAAATGTGCAACCTGAAGCATCTGTAACCCAAGGTATGACTGTACATGCATCTTTATATACATTTCACCTTAGTACACATTTTTGTACACATTGCATTGCTGGAGAAACGCATTGCAAAATTCAGAGGAGTGCAAATGTGAACGGCTGCTTCTGTTTCACCTTGCGTATTGTTTCAGAAAGCACAAATGAGGCAGGTTTGCCTTTAAATGTGAACTGACTCTAACTCCCTTCCCCACCCTCCCTACTCACCAGTCAGGAACAGCATGGGAAATGCTACCCAGGCAAGATAGAAGGACCATTCATAGGTGAGCTGGATTTGAGGGTCCCTGTTCTTCCCCCAGGATTCAGTGGTGAATACGACTACACCAACCAGAGTGAAGAGTGCTACAAAAGAGCAGAGGAGTCAGGGCAGCCAACATAGCACTGATTCACACAGGCAATCTCACCACTCAATTATCAAGGGCTGGTTGGTATGTATGTTGCAGATCTAACCCTACTGGCTGGTGCTCATTGATGCTGATAGGGCAGAAGGCAGGGAGACGAACAGTAGGTGGCACCGCCAGAGGCAGTGAGGGAAAATCAACTAATTCTGGTTTTGGCCCCTCCCTCCTCCCTGCTGAATTCTACAGAAGAAACACCGAAGCTGTGAAGGAGGAAGCTAGCAGCTGGGGCCTCCCCCTAGACTGGTCATAAGTCAGAAGGCAGGCAGGTGAGGGCTGCCTGGGGGCAGACAGGTTGGCGGGGCAGTGTGCCCCATTGTACCTCCTCAGTCATACCTCCTCAATCATAACACAATTTTTGGTGTCTCCATGTTCTTGTATCATCATCGTCATCTAAAAAGATCACAGCATGGTTCACACATCCAAGTGCAAACTGTAGGTTATTGCACTAAGGGTACATGGGTCCTACTGCATCTGATGGGTTTCCCCTTTGCTTTCATTACAGGCGTAGGGGTGGTTGGTTTAAATCAGGATTGCAATGTGAGGCTTATCTCATCCTTTCCCAACTATGAAGCTGATGCATAGGCTCTGTCTCATAGGGTAGGGTTGCCATATTTCAAGAAGTAAAAATCCAGACACAAAAAGTTGTTGAGCTTTTTTAGCGGAGATTTCAAAAATCTGGACATTTGGACGATTTCCCGAAGTTCCCCCTAGACCAGTGGTTCTCAACCTGTGGGTCCTCAGATGTTGTTGGACTACAACTCCCATCATCCCTGAACTCTGGCCTTGCTAGCTAGGGGTGATGGGAGTTGTAGTTCAACAACATCTGGGAACCCACAGGTTGAGAAAGGCTGCCCTCAACGCTAAGTACGTCATTGGAATCCCGGAGGTATTCTATTCACCCCTTTCTATGCTCCAGCAGTCCTTTCCCCCTTACAAGATCCTCTTTCTCAATTCTAGAGCCATGCCTGATCTCTTTGCAGGATAATAATGTAAGAAAAGGCGCACAGCATCAGCTGAAAAGCCTATCTAGTCCAGCGTCCATTTCTCCCAGGGGAAAACCAGGTGCTTATGGGAAGCCCAAAAGTAGGCCCAGAACACAGCCGCCGCCTCCTCACTTGCAATTCCCACCAACTGGTCTTGAGGGGCATACTGTCTCCGATATAGGAGGTAGACCATAGCCATTGTGGCGAGTGGAAGCTGACAGCATGTGGGGCATAGCCATGAGGCTATTTAGCACCTGCGACTGTGACCAGGTTCTTCCTCATAATCTTTGGCACACCTACCACCTGTGAAGGCAACGATGGACATGACGAAGACTCCGCCAAGGAAGCCGCAGTCGCAAGGCATGAAGGAGGCGGTAAGAGAAATGACTGAGGCCAAAGCTGCCAGGGAGCCCAAGATCAGGAACGCACGTGTGGCAAGGATGTATTCTGTAAATGAAAGCATTGAGGGGAAAGAGTTAGTTGATCGTGTCTTCATTCCTTGTACCCGGAACCTTCCAGAAGCCTAAAAAAGAGAAAAGGGGTTAGTTATGCCCAGTGAGTAGACCCATGTAAGGCAATAAACTTATGTTACTTGCCACAATTGATCTTAATGGGCACAACCAAGGTTGGATATCACCCATGATATGTTGAAGGTTTAGTTATTAAAGTGTAACTTGCCAGTTTAAACTGAAAAGGCTTCAATTTCAAAGTGAAAGAGGACCAAGTGTGAGAAAGAGGATATTTGCCTAAGGTTACAAAATGTAACCTTGGCTTGAGGTGAATATAGTTCCCCCATCTGTTGTTGTTGTTATTATTATTATATCAAAAAGTACACATAGGTCCCGCTACCTAAACGTTCATTATACAAAAATTCACTTATCCAAACAGGAAGAGTAAGCACCCAGATCTCTCTATACACCACAGATTCAGATATCCAAACTGCCAGACCTGTATGCAGTACTGTAAACGAATAAACAGCCTTAAACAAACCTCATTTTTGTGTTTTTCTGGTCTGTAGTGGCCATTTGTCAGAAACCATGGTGGGTGGGAGGGAGACTGGACAAATAAGAGAGCTCCCCCCCTTCCTTGTTTGCCTTTGGAAGGTTTCAGATGGTTTTCCTGAGTGTTTTCATCATTACAGGGTCAAAATTCTGTGGTCAGGAATGCATTAGAAAATTTCCCATAGAAATCAATGGAAATTGTCAACTCATTGTGCAAACACCTAACGAGCAATTTCCTGAGAATGCATTGTGTTCTGATAACTGGTCCTGCGTGTACCACATGCATGGTGGATTTTCTGAGGGGATTTTTTACTGAGACTTTTTGAGAGTGCCACAGCAGGTGCCACCAGGCACACTGGTGCCCCTGAGCACCTTGATGACCCCCCCTCAACCCATAACCTTTGTGAATTGGGAGGGGGTATCCCTTGGCAGTTGCCACCATTCTCCTTACCATTAGCCTTGGTTGGCGTCCAGCAGTTCCCATCCATGCACTCCTGCCAGAGGCCACTGTGGGCGATGCCAGCTGGTCCGTAAGCCACCAGCCAGTAATCGGTGGTCAGGGCGATGAACAAAGCAATGATGCTTATGGAAGCCACCGGTATGCTTAAGATTCTGCAGAGCAGCATCCTTACGATTGTACGGAAGAGCCTTGGCAAAATTAAACCCTGTAGGCTGGTTTCTTGCCTGGAAGGACCCTGAGGGCACAATCAAGAGAATGGGATTTAACGCAGAAGCAGAAAGCATGGAAACAACATTGGGTAACAAGGTGCCAAAGGCAAACAACCTGCTACCAAGCAAAGAAGCAACCATGGTGGTGTAATTTGGAGCACAAGGTGGGGAGGGATCAGTTCACAGACATTCGTGCCACAGGTGGCGCAGTGAAGGGGCCACTAACCAGGTGGAGTGAACTGTATTTTCCTAACATTTATTTTAGTATTTACTGCGTTGGATGAAAAAAAAAGTGGGGTTGTAGCCAACTAAGTTTTCCTCACTGTATACCCATTGAAATGAATGGACCAAACTTCGGCATGTTCATTTATTTCAATGGGTCTACACTGAGGATGATGCCGTGTGGCTTGAAAGACTTATAATAGCATGAATTTTGCACATCAAATATTAAACTACCCATGCGTAATTAATAAAACTAAAAAAATACCTAGTGCTTAATAGTTTTAGTACTCCCTTGTGGTAAGTTTGATTATTGGCAAAACATCTTCAAGTGTATGCAGTTATAATGTTTTTAGCTCATATTTACTGTTGATTGCATTAACGTGATTTTGTGAAATCAGGTTTTTACTAGAGCCTCAGTTTAATTAGATTGAACTATGGATGAAATTCAAAGACTATTTAGTTAAATATGTTAAGATAACTTAATTGGAAAAAATTGCAAATATCAGATAGGCTTAGGATTTATATATGTATTGTTAGAGAATAACATGTTTAAAGGTAAAATGAAAAGAAAGAAAGATGTTAAGTGATTAAATTAATTTTATGAGAAAATTGGTTTTGGAAAACTGTTAACAATGATATACACTGAAATTCAGCCAGGGGGATTTGAGGAAGTCACTTAACAATGTTACTAAGATTGGATTAAGTACAATTAAGATGTATGTTTGTTTGTTTGAAAATTTTGGAAAACCATTTTTTTAAAAATAATAATAATAATAATTAGATTGAACTAACTCGCCTTCATAAAGCCATAGTCTGGTATTTGTGACTTTTCTTACAGAATTCTAAATCCAAATCTGTGGTTCTGATTTAAATAAATAGCAATAGCAATAGATAGCAACATGATTCAGGGGAGGGGGAGTGCAATAGATTTCCTGAGATCCAAGTCCTTAGGCCCTTGGAGCCAGTGTGGTGTAGTGGTTAAGAGCAGTAATCTCATAATCTGGGGAACTGGGTTCGCGTCTCCGCTCCTCCACATGCAGCTGCTGGGTGACCTTGGGCTAGTCTCACTTCTTTGAAGTCTCTCAGCCCCACTCACCTCACAGAGTGTTTATTGTGGGGGAGGAAGGGAAAGGAGAATGTTAGCCGCTTTGAGACTCGTTCAGGTAGTGATAAAGCGGGATATCAAATCCAAACTCTTCTTCTCTTCTTCTTCTGTGAGTATACACTGGAGGGTGACATTCCTACAGGTATGGTGTCAGTGTGTATCATTCTTGGGCAATAGCCAGAGTTCGCAGCTTGGGCCACCAATAAAATTTCCCAGGCTGCCTTGGAGAAACCTGCTGCTGTTCCATGCAGCTGGCTGTGGGGCTCTCCAAATAGTGTTTTGCTGCAGGACCCCTCCACCTTGGGGATGGTCCTCCACGGGGTCCCCCAGAACAAAGTTTGAAAGCCACTGGCTGGAGAGGCAAGGTTGAAATGTGCTAAGTAAATAAAACTGTTTCTTTCTGGAGGGACATGATGAGGGGGGTTGAATTCAGTGGTTATGATGACAGCTCACAGAGTCAGATTCATATTTAACCTTAAGCCACTTCCTGGAGCCTTCACGCTTTGAGTGTTGATGACATCAAAGGAACCTTGCTTCTGAGTCCTGGTCTCTGCATGCAGCAGGATGGGTGGTAGAATAGACTGCACCCCTTCAGACCTCAGAAGTGTGTGAGTGTGTGTGTGGGGGGGGGTTACATATTTAATATATCTGTTGCAGTCAAAAGTCCCTGCAAACAGAAACCCAGCATGGCAGGCAAAGGGCTGGCCTTGAACATTTCCTCTTGAAGTGTTACCTCTTCAGTTTTCAAAGAAATAAGTGTGCAGGTGGCACTGTGGGTTAAACCACAGAGCCTAGGACTTGTCGATCAGAAAGTCAGTGGTTCGAATCCCCGCGACAGGGTGAGCTCCCGTTGCTCAGTCCCTGCTCCTGCCAACCTAGCAGTTCGAAAGCACGTCAAAGTGCAAGTAGATAAATAGGTACTGCTCTGGCGGGAAGGTAAACGGCATTTCCGTGCACTGCTCTGGTTTGCCAGAAGCAGCTTAGTCATGCTGGCCACATGACCCGGAAGCTGTACACCGGCTCCCTCGGCCAACAAAGCGAGATGAGAGCCACAACCCCAGAGTCGGTCACGACTGGACCTAATGGTCAGGGGTCCCTTTACCTTTACCTAGCATTCAGAAGCGTTATTTTTCAATGGGGTGGTATACATATCAATCCAGTAGTTTTCCCCTCCAGAACTACATTTCCCACCAACCTTAACAAAATAGTTCCCAGGATCCTTTGCAGGACAGGAAGTCATGTGCGGTAACTGTGGCTTTAAGTGTATGTTGTGCATGCCGCCTCAATCAAATTCAGGGCCAAGAACAGATAATCTCAGATATTCTCAACCTTTCAATGGACCACCAGTGGTCCATGGGTTACATCTGAAGACCTCTGGTCTACAGTGGCTCTCCAGAGTTCCAGTCTGTCTTTCCTAGGCCAACCCTGAGATGAATCTGGCTCAGTATTGTCTACAGTACACAGTTGGAAATGAGGTGTCCAGGGTTTTAGACAGGCCACATTCCCACCCCTGTCTGGAGATGCTGGGGACGAAACCTGGGACTTGCTTCTCTTCCACTGAGCTCAGGGGTGCCAACTTGAATAAAATACTGTGGGGGCCCAGGTTAAGCCCCGCCCTGCATAACCCTCCCTTGATGCAGTGCACACACACCATTTGCATGGGAATGCCCATCAGCTTTGTGGGGGCCCGGCCTCTTCAAATATTTTATTGTGGGGGCCAAAGCCCCCATGGCCCTTAGGAGTTGGCTCCTATGACTGAGCTACAATTCTTCCCCTTTAATTCAGCCCTTATTTATTTATTTATTTATTTATTTATTAACTGTATATAGCCTGCCCTTTCTCTCTGAAGGGTTTCCAATGAATTCCAATCCAATGAAATCCAATAACTGAAATAACAGCTCTATGTGCCTTAAATGTGCCTTGAATGTATCGTGTGAATGCAGCCTTATTCCAACTTTTACTCATGCCATGATCTACAGAAATAATCCATAGAAAAAGTTCAAATCAGCACACACACCATTGCAAAACAGCAGTGGGCAATCCTATGGCATTTTTGTCCACAGTGTAAGAAGAACGAATTTTGCAAATGACAAAATCTCGCCACTGCAGGAGCAAAGGAAGCAATTCCTATCAGAATCTCTATCTCAGCACAACTGTTAGGCATTTCCTCTTTGCCTCTCCTGCCTCCACCTGCAGCAGTAGGGACTTTTGCACCCCAAGTAGGCTGAAGGAAGGATGGAGCTTTGTGAACTGGGCAGAAATATTTGTCAATAATCACGATGCAGAAAGCATATCACTTGTGCAGGTAAATTCTGTATCCAGGGCAGCTGTCTCCCAGCTTCATCTGGTACGCCAGCTGAGACCCCACCTACCCGTGGACTGTCTTGCCAGAGTAGTGCATGCTCTGGTTGTCTCCCGCTTGGACTACTGCTATGCACTCTATGAGAGGCTACCTTTGAAGGTGACTCAGAAACAACAACTAATACAGAATGTAGCAGCTAGACAGGTGACTGGGAATGGCCAGCAAGACCATATAACAATGGTCCTGAAATACCTACATTGGCTCCCAGTATATTTCCGAGCACAATTGAAAGCATTGGTGCTGATCTTTAAAGTCCTAAATGGCCTCAGCCCAGTGTACCTGAAGGAGCGTCTCCACCCCCATTTTTCAGCCCAGACACTGATGTCCAGCTCTGAGGGCCTTCTGGTGGTTCCCTCACTGCAAGAATTGAAGTTACAGAGAACCAGGGAGAGGGCCTTCTCGGCAGTGGTGCCCTCCCTGTGGAACGTCCTCCCATCAGATGTCAAGGAGATAAAGAACTACAAAGCTTTTAGAAGATATCTAAACACAGCCCTGTATCAGGAAGTTTTTAATGTTTGACGTCTTATTTTGTTTTTATATTTTGCTGGAAGCTGCTCTTGGAATTTCCCTAAACCTTACTCCAGACCATACTGGCTGGGGGCACTGGTGGAAACTGTCTCTTCAAAGCATTTGAAGGGGCACCAGGTTGGGGAAGAGCCTGCCTTATTTTTTTCTAAAAAGGGAGGGTTAGAGAGGAGCAGAACTGTTGCCATCCTTACCTGGCTCTTTTTGCGGAAAGAACAAGTGTTGGTCAGATAGCGATGCTGAGGACTCCAGAGCAGGAAAACGTGTGTCAGGAGCTGCTGGCTTGAGGTTTTTTAGGAGGAAAGGCTGGTTCTTGTCAGCATGGGGTCAGGACAGAGCTCTGGTTGCAAAGGAAGGAGCCTTATTGGTCTTCTTCTATAGTCTGTCTCAGCTCTGCTTTCCCCGTTTCCCTCCTCCCTGTGTATTTGACCCCCTTCTCCTTTTGCCACGTCATCCCCAAATTCTACTGCAGCTCTTTCTTTCCTTTTTAAGCACTTATCGTCCTCTGTGCCCCCCATCCTGGGGAAGTGGTCTTGTGGGGGGAGACTAAAGTGTCTGTGGTTTATGTGGGGAGATGCTGCAATGTTCTCAGGGTTGATCTAAGACTGATTGCTTCCTGAGGCCCCGGGCAGCACCTCTCCCCTGATTCCACAAAGAGGAGCTGACCAGGCTGGCAATTTTCTTATTCTTTTAATTCAACGTAACAGTCAGATGCAAACATTGTGGAAACTGTCACAGCTCTCATATCCCTCCCCCAACAGCATCCCAAACCAACATCCCAAATTCAAAGGGGATTGTTCGGTGAACACAAGGCCGTGCGTGCATGCTAGTGTCTGGGATCTCTCCCACGGGATCTCTGGGAATCGGGGGTCAGAGTTCACCTGGTTTAGAGGCAAAAATATGAAATGAAAGGCAATATGGAGTAAGCATATTGGTATGTAATGAATGATGCTTTGCAGGGTTAAAGAAAGAGAAAAACGGTGTAAAAAGTGGAAAGATAGAGGTAATCTACATGAGACACAGCAACTTAGAAAGAGTAAAAATTTCGAGGTCTTAGAACAAAGGAAGGAAGTCAATATGTGTATATGTATGTAATGACTAGATTAGAATGATGATATGGGTTTATTTGTAGATGTGTGGTTTTTTTGTTTTTTGCGGGGGTTGTTCTTTTTTCTCTTGCATTTTTTTCCTTGTTTGTACTGTTTTATTTTGGATTCAATGTTTGTATTTTTTTTTTTTTAAAGAATATTTATTCCAATTTTGAAATTACAGAAAAAGAAAAAAGTAAAGAAAAAGAAAAAAAAACAAATCACATACATCTTACAAAAGACAAACAGTAAAAAGAAAAAGACAAAAGACAAAAAATCACAATAAAATATAACAGAAATCAAATTAAACCATTACAACCGTCTTCCCATTTACTTGTTTCCATGACTTCCTCTCACCTCTCTGCTTTGTATTCTAATTTGAATCGTATCTCCAGCAAATCCTTCTAACCTTCTTTTCATTTACTTATTTTAGCATTTGAAAGTATTTAATTCTCCTCTATCTTTATTTTACACTTCATATTTACTTATTCCATTATACTCTGTCTGCCAATACGATCTAATATTCTTCTCCAACCTTTTCTAACATTCTTTTATATTACAGTGTTTCTGAAGATATATTTTAAATTTTTTCCAGTCTTCTTCCATCGACCCTTCTTCCTGATCTTGAATTCTGCCGGTCATCTCAGCCAGTTCCATATAGTCTATCACTTTCCTCTGCCATTCTTCTCGGGTAGGCAATTCTTGTGTCTTCCAGTATTTCCCAATAAGTATTCTTGCCACTGCTGTCGCATACATAAAAAAATTCCTGTCTTCCCTTCGCACCAATTGGCCGACCATGCCCAAGAGGAAGGCCTCTGGTTTCTTCAAGAAAGTATATTTCAATACCTTTTTTAATTCATTATATATCATTTCCCAGAAGGCCTTGATCTTTGGGCACGTCCACCAAAGGTGAAAAAAAGTACCTTCATTTTCTTTACATTTCCAACATTTATTATCAGGCAGATGATAGATTTTTGCTAGCTTGACTGGGGTTAAGTACCACCTATAAATCATTTTCATTGTGTTTTCTCTTAAGGCGTTACAAGCCGTAAATTTCATACCTGTGGTCCATAACCGTTCCCAGTCAGCAAACATGATATTATGCCCAACATCTTGCGCCCATTTAATCATAGCAGATTTAACCATTTCATCCTGTGTATTCCATTTCAACAGCAGATTATACATTCTTGACAGATTTTTAGTTTTAGGTTCTAACAACTCCGTTTCCAGTTTAGATTTTTCCTCCTGGAAACCAATCTTTTTATCTAGGTTAAAAACCTCCCTTATTTGATAGTAGTGAAGCCAATCTCGAACTTTAGTTTTTAATTTATCAAAGCTCTGCAATTTTAATTTATCTCCAACTTGTTCTAAAATTTCACAATATTTTGGCCAATTTGTCTCCATATTTGTTTTTTTCAATGCCTTTGCCTCCATTGGTGACAGCCACCTTGGTGTTTTACTTTCCAACAAATCCTTATATCTCACCCAAACATTGAATAATGCTTTCCTGACAATATGGTTCTTGAAGGCCTTATGCGCTTTGACTTTGTCATACCATAAATATGCATGCCACCCAAACACATTATCAAAACCTTCTAGATCTAAAATGTCCACATTTTCAAGAAGTAGCCAATCTTTCAGCCAACAAAAAGCGGCTGATTCATAGTAAAGTTTAAGATCTGGCAGGGCAAATCCCCCTCTTTCCTTCGCGTCTGTTAGTATCTTAAATTTTATTCTAGGCTTTTTGCCCTGCCAGATGAATTTGGAAATATCTCTTTGCCACCTCTTGAAATAGTCCATTTTATCCACAATTTGTAATGTTTGAAACAAAAACAACATTCTAGGCAATACATTCATCTTTATCGCTGCAATTCGGCCCAACAATGATAACTTCAATTTTGACCATATTTCTAAATCCTTCTTCACCTCTGACCAACATTTTTCATAATTATCTTTAAACAGATTCACATTTTTGGCAGTCATATTCACCCCTAGATATTTCACTTTATTAACAATTGTTAATCCTGTCTCTTTCTGAAACCTCTCCTTCTCTATCTCTGTAAGGTTTTTCTCTAATACCTTAGTTTTCGTCTTGTTTAATTTAAAACCTGCTACTTGACCAAATTCTTGGATTGATTGTAATACTCTTTTTGTACTAGCTTCTGGCTCCTGTAATGTCAAAACTAAGTCATCAGCAAAAGCTTTCAGTTTGTACTGTTTAGCTCCGAGTTGTATACCTTTAACCAGTTGGTCTTTTCTAATCATGTTGAGCAAAACCTCCAGGACCGATATAAAAAGCAATGGGGAGATTGGGCAACCCTGTCTTGTTCCTTTCTCTATCTTAAATTCTTCTGTAACTACATTGTTCACAATAAGCTTTGCTTTTTGTTCCGAATAAATTGCACCTATACCATTTTCAAAACTTTGGCCTACCCCCATCCCCTGCAAATTTTTCTTCATAAAACTCCAAGAAATATTGTCAAACGCTTTCTCTGCATCTACAAATATTAAGACAGCTTTAGTATTGATATTAACTTGCAATTTTTCCAAAATATTAATAATGTTCCTAGTATTATCTGACAAATGTCTCCCAGGGAGAAAGCCCGCCTGGTCTTTATGAATCTCTTTTACCAATACATTTTTTAATCTTTTAGCCATAATTTCCGCAAAAATTTTGTAATCCACATTTAGTAGGGGTATGGGACGGTAGTTCTTCAACTGTGTCTTCTCCACTTCGGTTTTTGGTATAAGTGTAATGTATGCTTCTTTCCACGACTCGGGTGCTTTTCCTCCCCGTAGTATTTCATTACAAAGTTCTTTCAACGGTTGCAATAACCATTCTTTCAAAGTTTTGTAGTACTTTGCAGTTAGTCCATCCGGCCCTGGAGATTTGCCCAATTTCATATTCTGAATGGCTCCTTCCACCTCTTGATCAGATATTATAGAGTTTAATATTGATTTACTCTCTTGAGATACTTTTTGTAATCCATTATTTTTCAAAAATCGGTCAATGTCTAATTCTTTCTGAGTCTCCTGCGTATATAACTGTTTAAAATAATTCTGAAAGCACTTCCGAATCTCTCCAGGATTCTGTATGTTCTTCCCTTCTACTACCAAGTTCGTAATCGTATTCAGCTTTTGTCTTTTTTTCATTTGCCAGGCCAATAATTTCCCACATTTATTTGCCGATTCGAAAGTCTTTTGTTTCATCTGTTTGATCTTCCATTCTATCTCCTGGTTCATCAATTTCGTATATTGTACTTGGTATAGCTTTATCTCTTTTAAAATCTCCTGTGAGTTCGGTTTCGCCCTCAGTCTTTTTTCTCCATCCTTAATTTTCTCCAAAATTTTTTCTCTCTTCTCATTTTGATATCTTTTCCTAATTGCATTTTGTTGTATCAAAAATCCTCTCATCACCGCTTTGCTGGCATCCCAAATCACTCTTTTTTCTGTCGTAGTATTCAAATTTATCTCAAAATAGTCTCTCAAATTCTTCTGAGCCTTTTTAATAATTTCCTCATTCCTAAATAAGGAGTCATTCATCCTCCATCTAAAGGCCCCAATTGGCGTTGATATCATTTCAATCTTTACTGGATTGTGATCAGAGCAAATTTTCGGGCAAATCACCGCTTTTTTAATTTTAGGGGCCAGTCCTCTAGTTATCCAGATTTGGTCTATTCTTGTCCATGTCATATTTGCTTCAGAGAAGAAGGATCCTTCTCTTTCCAAGGGGTTCTTTATTCGCCAAATATCCACACGATCCATATTGTCAGTCATTTCAAAAAATGTCCTTGGCAGTCTTCCATCTTTTGTCACTGTTTGTCTTTGGGCTTTATCCATATTTGTAGACACTACTCCATTCATATCTCCCATCAAAATAATGTTATAATCCAAATAATCCAGGAGAGTTTCATGCAGTTTCTTAAAGAATTCTGATTTTCCCTCATTTGGTGCATATACGCCTATTATCAAAAATTTCTGTCTTTGGAATTGAATTTCAATTGCTATATATCTTCCTTGATCATCTTTAAATATAAATTTTGGTGACAGGCTTTCCTTCGCATAAAGTACTACCCCTCTTTTTTTTACATTATCCGATGAAATAAATTCTTCTCCCAATCTTTTATTTATCAAAATTTTCCGATGTAGCCTTGTCACATGAGTCTCTTGTAGGCAAATCAAGTCCAAATGTTCTTTTTTCAATGTATGAAATACTCTCCCCCTTTTTGCCGACGAATTTAGACCGTTAGTATTCCAGCTTAAAATTTGTAGTGTCATTTTGTAGTTACTCTCCTTCTCCTCCAACAGCCCCAAGAAGATTGTCTATGTCTGTCGGTGGCGTTGGTTTCACTTTTTTTTGCAGACTCTTATCCGATATCGCAATGTCTTTTCCCAATCCTTTCTGTAGATCTTCTTCGTATGCACTCAGAAACTTGTTCTTTTCCTCCACTGATCTAATCTTGGTCTTTCTTCCTTTGAAGCTAAAGGATAGACCTTGGGGAAATTCCCACCTGAAAAGAATTTTATTTTTTCTCAACAAGTCCACCAGATCTCCAAAGTCCTTTCTTAAATCAAGAAGATGTTTTGGTATATCTTTGAAGATTTCCACTTTTGATTGTATGATTGTCAAAGGTTTTTCGTAATGCAAGCCCAAATTTTTGTCCCTTTCTTCTTTGGATCGGAGGGTAATCAAACAGTCCCTTATTTTAATCTTTCTTCCTCCTTTCCCCAGTCGAAAAGCCCTCACGATCTTAAAATCCTCTTGTTTCAATTCCGATTTCCAAAAGTCCAAAAATTCTTGTGTCAAAAAGTCTATCAGGGTACCTTTCTCCAACTCAGGAACAGCTCTAATTCTAAGATTCGTTTGTTTATCTTTAAGGTCAATCATAGACAACGTTAACTTATGTTCTGCAATCTCTTTCTGCAAGTCTGGTACCTTTTCAGTTTCCAATTGCCCCAATTTAAATTCTACAGCAGCAGTTTTTTCCTGTATAGACTTTGAGTCTTGCAGTAGTCTCTGAATAGATTCCGTATTGCTGTTTACTTTTTTCTCCAAATTACCTAATGTTTCTGTATTTAAATCAATTTTCCTGTTTGCAATGTCCACTTTCTGGTTCGTTTCTTCCACCTTCCTATTCGTCTCCCCCACCTTTGTACTTAATTGTTGTATTGATTCATTAATCTTAGTCAGAGCACTGGCTAAAAATTCCTCAGACATTCCACCAGACTTAGATTGTATTGCCGATGCAGGCAAACCAGCAGATGATTGCCTTCTATGTGTCCAAGGTTTCCCTGATCTCAGAGTTGACTGGTCTTTTTGACCATCAGCCATAACAAAATGAAGGTCTAATTCCTTTCCCACGTCTGGTGTTCCTGTTTACAAGTGGAAAATTCCTTTCCTCTCCTGTAATTGCAGGGAGTCCCACTAGGTGGACACTGTTACCACCTAACCAGTTACTGTCCTTTTAAAATAACAGGAGAAAGATACTAAGTAAAAAGACAAAAATAGAGAACACAATGTAGCTTTCCAGTTCTTTCCAATCTTTTCCCAACGAAATTGGGCACAGTGTATCTTCTTTGCAGCCAACAAGCAGCTTTAACAGCTTTGACAGCTGAGACGTCCCACTGACAGGTCACACATTAAATCCTTAAATTTAAGCAGTCCGGTAGAATCAGGAGTCTTTCCCTTATCCCTCCAAAGGGTAGATCCCTCCAAAGTTCTCAGGTCAGAAAGAAACACTTATTTCAGTTCAATTTTCCCACGTTTAGCTCCAAATCTCTATGCTTTATTCCACATACAGTGCAGGGAAGCAGACTTCCTGTTTACGCTTCCACCGCGGTAGCCAATTCAGATGTTTTTAAACGGCTTAAAACTTTTCCGCTTTTACGCAAATAGTCCAATTAATCCAAATAATGCTCTTTTATCCAATTCTTCTACTCACGGTTAAATTTTAAGTCCAAATGTCCCAGGAATAAGTCAGCGCTCTCCAGCAATGGCAACACGGCTTCGCTCAGTGAAAGCAGCGATCCGCTCGCAGCACTGCGCTTCTCCCCCGCTCCCTTCTGAAGCCTCAAAAAAAGGCTTCCTTTCGGGTTGGGGGGGCGCTCCAAGGTGCCCACCGAGCCTCCACGTTCGCAGGCGTCCGCGCCTGCGATTTCTGAGGGTCCCCGCTTCGCCGGAGCGCACAGGACCCGATCTCCCGCTGAGCTACCCCCTCCGAAACTCAAAGGAGGTCCGCCATTGCTGCTGGCGCTGACCGGAAGTCCAATGTTTGTAATTTTTGTTGTAATGTTGCATTGAAAAGAAAAAAAGAAAAGGCAACTAGTCTCCACACAGCTTAAAGGTAAAGGGACCCCCCCCCCGACCATTAGGTCCAGTCATGGCCGACTCTGGGGTTGCAGCGCTCATCTCGTTTCATTGGCCGAGGGAGCCGGTGTACAGCTTTTGGTTCATGTGGCCAGCAAGCCGCTTCTGGTGAACCATAGCAGTGCACGGAAATGCCATTTACCTTCCCGCTGGAGCGGTACCTATTTATCTACTTGCACTTTGAAGTGCTTTCGAACTGCTAGGCTGGCAGGAGCAGGGACCGAGCAACAGGAGCTCACCCCATCATGGGGATTTGAACTGCCGACCTTCGGATCGGCAAGTCCTAGGCTCTGTGGTTTAACCCACAGCGCCACCCGCGTCCCTCCACACAGCTTAGGTCCAGGCTATCTCCCTAATGTAAGCTTTCCTGGGCTTTGCAATCTTCTGGGGGGAGGCCTGTATCTCGGCCCCATCCCCTTCACAGGCCTGCTCAGTGAGGACAAAAGAGAGGGCCTGTGGAACTCCCTTCCACAGGAGGGTAGACTGTCTGCCGCACTGCTTTCCTTTCACCAGCAGGCAAATACTTTTTTTTTTGTTCCCACAAGTTTTAGGCCACTAACTGGCCGTTGTGGCGAGGTCTTTTGAGGATGGGTGTTCTACTTCATTTTTGTGTGCTTTTAAATGCTTTGAAGTGTTTTCACTTCTGTTTTTAATAGGGTTATTTATTTAATTGTCACACACACACACACACACACACACACACACACACACACACTTCTATGCATGGCACACCCAGTTACAAGAGTTGTCACTTTCCTCCTCCCTCCTAATAGGGCTCCTCTGCCTCTTAGAAAATTAGCAGCTGATAGTTTCACTATTATTACACATCCACCATGCTGGAAAATATTTAATCTATCACAATTTTCCATATGCTGTGCTGATGCCACCCATTTTTTCAGAACATCAGAGAAACACTGCATCGTACTGGGGAGCACAGTCAGGGGAAAACCCATTTAGAGAGATGAATTATAATTTTTTAAGCACTCCAAGGATCTGTCTTCACTGCACATTTGAAGCAGCCTCATGTCACTTTTAAGCAGCCATGTCTTTCCCCCAAAGAATTCTGGGAACTGTAGTTTGTTAAGGGTGCAGAGAGTTGTTAGGAGACCCTAAAAGTTCCTGGTGAAATGGACAGCTCTCTTTGGCTTTACTTACCTAAAAGGGGGGGGGGGTTGGTGGGAGCGAGAGAAGGAACTGTTACAGACCAGGCATTGAAAACGGAAATAACTTTATTACAAGATTTAGGTGTTGGTTTTTTTAAAAAAATCAGACATTGGAATATTTAAAAAAAAAATACAGGAGAAGCAGTAGGATGGATAATTTTTTTTAATAGACAATGCGGATTCAAAATAAAATAAAATAAAAAATAGCATGGGAGGGAAATGAGAAACTATCAGGTAGAAGAGTTTAGATTATGGTGGAATTAAGACAGATGGATGGGCTTGGGAGGGGGCTTCTTGCAGGTGGAGCAGCCAGGCCCTGACCTTGGAGAACTGACAGCCCCATAGCTGTGTGGTCCCCAGCCGCAGGTTGCTGCATGCTCCCTTCCAAGAGGATTGTGTTGAAATGTTGTTCGCTGCCAGTTTGGATGGTCAGCAAATGTGTCATCAAGCTAAAGAAACCTGTGGGGAGAAAAGAAGGACCATATTCCTTTTCTATTTTTTTAAGTTGAACTGAATTGATTCAGTTTCTCCTAGGAGCTCAGGGTAAGAGGCACTTCCCAATTACTCCTTGCGGTGCATAACAGTAATAATGCAAGCCACACTGAAAGCATTTTGATCCCCAGGTTTGGAAATGGGAAACACACAGAGAGCTGTTAAATTATGGGGATCAAGGAAGCTCTCCTGCGTAAGCCAAACTAGAAAGAACATGAGCTCTGCAAAATGGCCTGTGTGGTTCCTGTTCATTTCAACAGGGCAGGGGTCACCAATGTGGTGCCCATGGGCACAGCGATGCCCCTGTGATCTTCCACTGCTGTCCACGAAGCCTCCTTGGTTATGAGATGGTGAGGATGGTTAGCTTTTTCTTTCTCAAAAAGTTCATAGAGTAGAAGGAAGGAGTTGGTAGAGTGGCACTCTTCCCAACTTCCTTCTTTCAGCTCTAGGTCCTGTTCAAGGCAAGGCTCTGATTAATTCCACTGGATCTGACTTTGACCCACATACCCTGGGAAACCTAAACTTTAACTCTCTTTTAGTCCCCCAGAGGGGTGGCTGACCTGTAGGAGAAGGGAGAGAATTGATCAGAGGGGGTAGTGCCTCGGCACTCACTCAAAACTCCCAAGGAGGTCACAGGCCTAAGGAGACTGACCATGCCTGCCATAGGGCTTACATGAGAGGACGTCCTGCTGGACTGTGCCCTATGGCTCTGATCCACCTTCCACTTTGCTGTCCTAATAAGTGATGGCTTAATATAACATCCTGGCCTGTTAGCAGTACTTGAACCACGGTTTCCCAGTAGGGATGCCCCAAGAAACTGTGGCTTAACAAAGCTCACCATTCATGACATAGAGGGTGAACACCAGCCAGGCGAGGCAGAAACTCCATGTGAAGTGAAGGTGGCCGACAGAACTCAAATCTTTCTGGGTCATGTCGACTGTGTATGAGGCCATTGTGACAAAGCCGAAGATGCCTAACAAGGAGTAAAAGTGAGTTAGAGATGCCACCTGAGTAGGGATGGGGGATCCATTTGATCCAGGTTTTTTCATGAACCTGCTGAATGGAGGCTTTAAGCATGCAAAATAAGCCTTGTGAATGCACAGGAAGGTAGGAAGCTGTCATATACTGAGCCAAACCATTGGACAACCTGGTTTAGTACCGTCTACACCAGGGGTCAGCAAACTTTTTCAGCAGGGGACCGGTCCACTGTCACTCAGACCTTGTGGGGGGCCGGACTATACAGTCATACCTCATGTTACGTCCGCTTCAGGTTGCGTTTTTTTGGGTTGCGGACTGTCGAAACTTGGAAATACCAGAACAGGTTACTTCCAAGTTTTGGCAGGCGCGCATGTGCAGAAGCACTAAATTGTGCTTTCCGCATGCGCAGAAGTGCTGCATCGCAACCCGCGCGTGGGCAGATGAGCAGACGTGGCTTGCGAATGCTGCGGGTTGCGGACGTGCATCCCGCACGGATCACGTTCGCAACCCGAGCATCCACTGTATTTTGAAGGGGGGAAATGAATGAATTCCTATGCCCCACAAATAACCCAGAGATGCATTTTAAATAAAAGGGCACATTCTACTCATGTAAAAACACGCTGATTCCCAGACAGTCCGCAGGCCGCATTTAGAAGGCGATTGGGCCAGATCTGGCCCCCGGGCCTTAGTTTGCCTACCAATGGTCTCTACACTGACTGGCAGAAGCTCTCTCGGGTTTCAGACAGGGTTCCCTCCCAGCCCTCCCTAGAGATTGAACCAAGGACCTGCATGCAAAACAAATTCCTCTACCATGAAGCCACAGACAACACAAGCTTAGTATTGTCTACACTGACTGGCAGCTGCCCTGTAAGGCTCAAGACAGAGGATTTCCCCAGCCAAACAGCAGATGCTGGGGAAAGAATTTGATGTCCAGGCTGCTCAATGGGGTGAGCATATTACACTGAATCTGGGCTGACTTAACTGGCTGCCAGTTAGTTTCTGGGCCCAATTCAAAGTGCTGGTTTTGACCCATGAAGCCATAAACCTGAGACCTTTTGCATGTGAGCATTTGTTGTGCCACTGAGCCCTTCCTGAAATCAGGGGGAGTCCTCTTTCATACCTGTGGTGAAGCTTGCTGCTGAGGACACCAGCATGTTGGAAGGTCCCCCACAACGCCTCAAGCATTGGCAGGAGATGAGGAGGGAGATGGCTGCCACGAAGCCAGTGACCGTAGCGAGTGCCAGGAGGATTCTCGAAACTCTCATGAGACCTGCCAGGGAGAGAAAGATTAATACGGATTGTTCATGCTTTGTGTCCTGTCTGAAATGCTGGAGAATTCCTGCATACAGGTGGCTTAAGTCCATTGGTTTCATAAAGGGTGAAAAGGGTAAAGAACCCCTGGATGGTTATTTTTTTAATAACATTTTTTTTGATTTTCCAAAAATAACAAAACCGGGGGGGGGGGCGGCAGAAAAAATAATAATAACCAAATTAAACCATAATTTTTGGTCGACTTCCCTCCACTCCCCCTTTTGGTTCCATTATAATATACTGGTTCATGCACGTCCATAAAACCTTATACAGTGGTACCTCGGGTTAAGAACTTAATTCGTTCTGGAGGTCCATTCTTAACCTGAAACTGTTCTTAACCTGAGGTACCACTTTAGCTAATGGTGCCTCCCGCTGCCGCCGCGCCACCTCCGCACAATTTCTGTTCTCATCCTGAAGCAAAGTTCTTAACCCGAGGTACTATTTCTGGGTTAGCGGAGTCTGTAACCTGAAGCATCTGTAACCTGAAGTGTCTGTAACCCAAGGTACTACTGTATACTTAACAGTATACTTAATTTTAAAACCTCCTTCATCTTATTACAAGTGAGTTTTAAAAGTTATACTTCTTAAGGAAAATTCTGGGTTGAGACAGCCCAGCTCGTTGGGGTACCAGTCCCCCGTGGGTCCTAGTGGTCAGTAAAAGAAGGAAATTCCAGCCAAGCAATTTGGAGCAAAACAGCAGTAAGTAGACTTAGATCCTTTATTGTTGTGCAACAGGTTCAACAGCAGCGAGTGAACCCAGAGCATGGAGCGACATTGACTTTTAAAACTTCCCACCACATCCCAGAATACAGTTCACACAGCATCATTGATATATCATCTTTACATCACTGACATGTCACCAAAGGGGAGGGGAAGACAGTTCAACCTTAGCAAACATGTCCAGACAAGTTACAGGTAGGTAGCCATGCTGGTCTGCCATAGTCGAAACAAAAATTTAAAAAATCCTTCCAGTAGCACCTTAGAGACCAACTAAGTTTGTTATTGGTATGAGCTTTTGTGTGCATGCACACTTCTTCAGATACACTGAAACAGAAGTCACCAGAGCCTTATATATAGTGAGAGGGTGGGGAGGGGTATTACTCAGAAGGGTGGTGGGAATGGGTGATTGGCTGATAGGTGTGGTAAACCTGTTAATGACTGTTAACGACTGCAATTGGTCTTACAGGAAAAAGCAATGGGTGAGATGGCTAAAAATAGCTTTATCATGTATAATGAGATAAGAATCCAATGTCTCTATTCAGACCAGGTCTCAAGTTTGGTAATAAGTTGCAATTCAGCAACTTCTCTTTCCAGTCTATTTCTGAAATTCTTTTTTAATAAGACAGCTATTTTGAGATCTTTGTATAGAATGTCCTGTATAGAATGTTTATTACTGGGGCATGGAACATAGGAAGCAAGAAGGATCATTGGTTTGTCTAAATTAGTTTTGTCAACACTGACCAGCAGCACTCTGTCCTCCATCTAGAGAAGCTCAAATGGGGTTTCCCAAACTTGGGTCTCCAGCTGTTTTTGGACTACAACTCCCATCATCCCTAGTTAGCAGGACCAGTGGTCAGGGATGATGGGAATTGTAGTCCAAAAGCAGCTGGAGACCCAAGTTTGGGAAACCCTTAACCAGAGGCATGATCAGAGTTCAGGGACACAGTCAGACTAGGCAAAACAAAACAAAAACACTTTGGCCACATTGAATGGAGATCATTGCTAGGCCTGGATAGAGAGAATTTGGGTTCTCCCTTCCTGATCTACCGTATTTTTCGCTCTATAAGACGCACTTTTTCCCTCCAAAAATTAAGGGGAAATGTGTGTGCGTCTTATGGAGTGAATGCAGGCTCCATGGCTTCAGCGAAAGCAACACGAAGCCTCCGGAGTGCAGCGGGAGCTCCCGCTGCACTCCGGAGGCTTCGCGTTGCTTTCACTGAAGCCAGGAAAGCAAGAGGGATCGGTGCACACCGATCCCTCTTGCTCTCCTGGCTTCGCTTCGCTGGAGAGGCGCTGCACAGCTTTCCCTCTCTGCGCAGTGCCCCTTCAGCGAAGCAGGAGGAGAAATGGAAGGGGCTCCACTTCTCCTGCTGCTTAGCTGAAGAGGTGCTGCGCAGAGAGGGAGAGATTTTTTTCCCTTGTTCTCCCCCTCTAAAACTAGGTGCGTCTTGTGGTCCGGCGCGTCCTAAAGAGCAAAAAATATGGACATACATAATTCCAATATCCATCAATCCCTAAACAGAAGATGCATTCTTAAAGATGTGGAACAGTTCAGATCCCTACTGGATCTCTTACTGGGTGTTGGGGTCACTATTTCTCACCCTAATCTACTTTGCAGAGCTGTTGTGAGGATGAAAATGGGTGAGGGAGAAAATTGCACATGCTGCCCCAGGCTCATTGGAAGAAAAGGGCACAGTTGAGGTGGGTGGGTGGGGAGGATTAGAAAAAAAAATCAAGCAAAGAGATGCATCATCAGTTGTGAATATCCCTACTTGCTTTAAACAACAATGCACCTGACCTCTGTTCCAGAGGGTAGGAGTGTTTATTTCTTAAAGCTGCCTCTTGACAGCTTAACAGCTCAACTCTCAGGAGGCAGCAAATGGGATGTGGTTTCCCCTTCTAAACATCACTCTTGACAGCTCTAGTTCTCAGGAGGCGCTGGCGGTTGTAGACACTAGTACAAATCATCATTATCAGTAACTTTCCGACAGCTTGTAACAACAGTGCCATATCATCTGCACCAGCTGTCTGTCCCCAGGCCAGCTTCAAAGTTTGGGAGCTAGAGTTCAAAGCCCTAAATAATTTCGGACCAAGATACCTTAAGAGGGTCTTGCTCCCTATAGGCTGGCATGTTCAGGGGCTGAACTTTTGGAGGTGCCTTATCATGCCCCTGAGCATAGCTGTCAACTTTTCCCTTTTCTTGCGAGGAATCCTACTCGGGATTTTCCCTTTAAAAAAGTAAAATGTTGACAGCTATGCCCCGAGACAAAATCTCTCTATACTGTCTGGATTTTTAAAAATTCAATCACCTGACATTTGTTAACAATAATCAGCAAATCTCTGCTCCATATCAAATTGCTTCAGATCATGATATGGAGATGATAGATAAGTAGATAGATATATAGATATAGCCGAATATATATCTATATCTATAGTAATAGTTATGAGTTTGGAGGGACAGTGTTAGGTTGTTTGCAGACACCCCTCCTAATCCGTGGATCAAATAAGTGTTAAAAGCTAATCAAGCCTTCTAATTCTTGGGACAGTCAGGTTAGTGTCCTGTTAAGGCGATCGCTTGGGTGATGGGCCATTAAGGGGAACAAAGGAAGCAGCTCTGTGGGAGATGGCAATTGGGTGGAGTTCTACCCTCACTCAACTCTGAGTAGTTAAGAGGATAAAGCCAGGGCTGTGAACAGGAAGTAGAGTGATGTGAGCTAGAAGCTAAACAGAGAGAGAGCAAACAATGTTTGTTTTCTGTTTGAATCCAAGGCTGTAGCTATGGGGGAAGCAAGCTCTCTTGGGTTGTTAATTCTGTGAACCGTAGGCTCAGGTTGCATATATGTGTAAACAAACCATAAATCATAACGATTCCACTGTCAGGAAAAAGCACCAAGGCAAAAGCCAGCTCCAGATGGCTGGAATGCAAAACAGTGCAGATGTACTGTTGGAGAAAAGGTGGAGCCTATTCTCTGTACTGAGCACCGGATGTTAGCTCAGTGTGTCATATGACCTGTGCTGGAAGTACAGGGGAGGAGGTGTGACTCTTCTGATGGAGTCTGAAGGGTGCAGTCACATTTCTATGTACTGTTGAGTGACAGGAATAAAACATGTAGAAAGGACTCCTGTCTGTCTCACTTCCCCTCCCTGGGGAGAATGCAGGGAGGGAGAGAGACGCAGAAAAGCAGAGGGTGTGTTCTTCTCACGACTAATGAGAAGAATCGCCGGGTTTGTTTACCTAGCCTGCCGGAGGGCGCAGACGGACGGTAAACACACAGTATCTCGCTCAATTGCCTCGGGGGAGGCCAGGTACCTCTGCCTGTGAGCTGAAGATACTGACATATGGCAGCCTTCGGATGGTTGCGATTCATCGGACATCTGCATGAGAGGCTGGTGGATTGTCCTCCTCTGCTCCAAGGAGGAAGAAAAGCGTCTGAGAAAAGCCAGAGGCTCAACAGACAGCTGGTGGAAAGAAGAGGTGTTTTCCAGAGCAACAAAGTTCAAGGTATGATGCTGCATTTCGGGCTAAAAGTGTGAACGCAGTTGGATTAATTCACTGCTTCACGGGGAGCTGCGTCTTGGAAAAATACAGCTCCGGGAGAAGAGGCCTGCATTCCACAAATTCTTGTGGTTAAGATAAGATGTCCCATTGAAATGCATTGTTGCTAGGTAACGGAAAGTTGGAAAGTTACTGGCAAAGGGGCTGGACTGTAAGTGTAAGCCTGGGAAAGCGAAACAAAACCAGAGAGTGTTTTGGCTACAAATTTGAGTGCCCTTGGAAGGGACTTTCCATGGCAGCCAGAGTTTAGCTGCCAGGTGCAAGAGGGCGTAAACAACTTGCAGTTTCCCTGCGTGAGAAAGGAAAAAACAACTGTTGGATTTTACAGTTTGTTTTGACAGTGTGAGCTAGAGGCTTGGATTCAAAATGGATGCCAAGAAGGGGGGAGACTTGCCTACTCATCTCCCCTGACCAGAGACAGTTATTCATCAGGGTCTGGATGGATAACTACCCCAGAAGGGGTGAGCCAAGATGACGCTGGCCAAGTTCCTAAGAGCTCATCGAAAGCTGAGGAGAGCTTTGACCCCAGAGGGGAGAGTGCAGGAACTGTGGTTGTTGGAACTGTTGGTGTTCCTGAACAAGGTGCAATGGGTGTTGCTGACAGGGGGAGGGAAGAACAGAGTTCAAATCTCCCCACTGATGAATCTACTGGAGAGCATGGAGTAGCATTGAGTGCTGTCCGATGCTACAATTGTGGACAGACTGGGCATCTACAGCGAAACTGTAAGAAGCCGCGCCAGTCAAGAGGAGCAAAGAGCAGCTCTACGAAGCCTGAGGCGTCAGGCAAAGGCCGTACCAAGTGCCAGGTGAAACCTGCAAAGGCTATGATGGCGAAAGGAACCACGCCAGATGTTGGGAACTCCTTCATAATCGACACGGGCTGTACAAAACATTTATGCCCGCACAGAGGACTATTTTCGACGTTGAGGAAGCAAAGCTTCACTGTGAAACAGCCCAACGGTCAGGAGTTGGAAGCGACTGGAATTGGGACTGTGTATCTTGAGAGTCTGAACTTGACTATAAGTGATGTTTACCTGGTTCCAGAACTGAAATTTAATCTGCTGAGCGTGTCGCAGATTGCAAAGAAAGGACTGAAACTGACCTATGATGCTAAAAGCTGCAAGATCTACAAAGATGGAGAACTGTTTCTTACTGCCAAAGAGAAAGATGGACTGTATTTGTTGACTTTTGATCGAAGTGATTACATGAAATGTAATTCTTCTGTTTCTAACGAAATCTCTCTTGCAGGTGTGACCAGTGTGAGCACCAGGAAGCTGACCAAGAAGGTCGACAGAGCATTTCAGCGGGTGTATGCTGATGTGATTGGTCCTCTAGAACCATCTAGAGGCAGTGCAAAGTATTACCTTTTGTGTGTGGATTGTTTCACTAATTATTCTTGGGTTTATATGATGGAGAAACCGCAAGAAACTTTAGAAAAGTTTCAGGAGTTTTGTGACAAGGTTAAAAATATGCATGATGCTAACATTGATTGTCTTTTCACAGATCACAAGCAAGTTTTTCTGTTACAGAAGTTTCAGAAGTTCCTGGATGGAAAAGGGATAGACCACAAAGTTGCAGTTTCGCAAGAAGCGTGGAACAGGGGGGTCTGTGTTAGAGTGAACAAAGAATTGCAAAAGGGGATGAATGCGCAATTGCTGAGTTCACATTTGCCACATGAATATTGGGCCGAATCGCTAGCGTCCTATCTTCATGTGTGGTTGAGAAAAGTCTCAACAGAGTTGGGATGTTCTCCTTTTGAGAAGCTGTTCAATAGAAAACCTTCTGTTGCCTATTTTAAGGTTTTCGGGTCTCATGTGAGAACAGAAGCTCCAGGTGGAGTAAAGAATGCCAGAGGCATTTTTGTGGGTTATGAAAAAGGTCTCTACAGAGTAATTTTGTCTGAATCTGGTCAGGTGATTCTCACAAAGTTCCTAGAGAGTTCTCCAGAGCAAGAGCGGGTTGTAGAACACACATTTCCCACAGGAAACGATTCAGATGATGATGATGATTTTTCTGATGTCACAGATTACAGTGGTACTGACGATGACAGTGATAGCTCAGAGAGTTCAGTTGTAACAGTCATTGAGAGAAAATCTCACACAATGGATAGACCTTCACAGATGAAGGAAGGACCACTGATTGCTACTGGTTCTCAACAGAGTCCAGAGGTTGAACCAGTGAGCAGAGAGGATCAGCACCTCATACGCAGGTCTGAGAGAGTTACAAAGGGTGTACCATCAAAGAGGTACTCAAAAGAGTTTGCTAACGTAGCTGTTGCATGTGTTGCTATTGTTAACAACTCAAAGCAGGTTGAAGCAGTGTCTAAGTCAGAGACAAAGACACAACAGAGAGTAGCTAGCCAAGGTAATGCAGAAGCACTCATTCCTTGGAAGCCAGACAACCAGAGAGGTACACTGGTGAAACCAGTGGTGGGGAGTTCCAAGGGTGGAACTGAAACAACAGGGGACTGTTATATGTATAACAACTGTTTGTTTTCTTCTCTGGATCATGTTTTGCCAATTGATGCTTTTGGGGGAGGATGTCAGGAAAAAGCACCAAGGCAAAAGCCAGCTCCAGATGGCTGGAATGCAAAACAGTGCAGATGTACTGTTGGAGAAAAGGTGGAGCCTATTCTCTGTACTGAGCACCGGATGTTAGCTCAGTGTGTCATATGACCTGTGCTGGAAGTACAGGGGAGGAGGTGTGACTCTTCTGATGGAGTCTGAAGGGTGCAGTCACATTTCTATGTACTGTTGAGTGACAGGAATAAAACATGTAGAGAGGACTCCTGTCTGTCTCATTTCCCCTCCCTGGGGAGAATGCAGGGAGGGAGAGAGACGCAGAAAAGCAGAGGGTGTGTTCTTCTCACGACTAATGAGAAGAATCGCCGGGTTTGTTTACCTAGCCTGCCGGAGGGTGCAGACGGACGGTAAACACACAGTATCTCGCTCAATTGCCTCGGGGGAGGCCAGGTACCTCTGCCTGTGAGCTGAAGATACTGACATCCACAGTCTCTGCTGTCCTTCATTCCAAAGGAAACACAAACCCTGGGCCCTGGAATCTCGCACTGCTTGGAGATTGGGGTTGCATGCAACAATAAAAAGGACCCCTGACCATTAGGTCCAGTCATGGCCGACTCTGGGGTTGTGGCGCTCATCTCGTTTTATTGGCCGAGGTAGCCGGCGTACAGCTTCCGGGTCATGTGGCCAGCATGACTAAGCTGCTTCTAGCGAATCAGAGCAGCACATGGAAATGGCATTTACCTTCCCGCCGGAGCAGCACCTATTTATCTACTTGTATTTTGACATGCTTTTGAACTGCTAGGTTGGCAGGAGCAGGGACCGAGCAACAGGAGCTCACCCCGTCTCAGGGATTTGAAGCAAATTGTTTATCTCCTCAGGAAATAATGAAATAAACATTTCAAAACACCTTGCTTCATTTGGGCTTACACATCCGTACATGTTGGCATGGGATCTCACTGGAGATCCAAAAACTGACTTAAACATCTCCTGAAGGGCAGATCCCCCAGGACTGGAGCCATGCAGCCGTGGGGAAGAGGAGACAGTTGCTTGTGTTTGGGGTGGAGAGCCGGGAGGTGTAAGACTGAGATGAGCGGGCACCGGCGCATCTCCTTACCACTGCTCCTGCTCAGTTGAGTGCAGGCCACGTTGTTGCAGAGTTTTTTGGCCACGGGGTTAGGAGGCCCGTTCGTGTCTGGGACAATGATTTCCATCCAGGAGGGACTAAGAAGGGAGATGGAGAGGAGGAGGAAACTGATGCAAGTAGAGGCGGCTGTGGTGGCTCGATAGGGCAAGCTCACACGGAGCCACTGGCAGGCATTGGCTGGGGGCATCTTCGCTAGGTGGGAAAAGCAGCCACCGAGGACCACCGAGAACTTGTGGAGACACAGTGGTTCCTAGGGTCTTTGCACAGCAGTTAAGGCTCCTGCAGATATTTCTAGCTGGTCTCAACTGCCATGGAATCTTGACTTCCTTCATATCCTTGGGTTGAGGGGGTAGGAAGTGGCCTGGCACAGGGTTGATTTATTTACTGTGGCGGTGATTTGTTTAAACTGTTTTTGATCTTGAATATTAAATCTCTGTTAATCTGCCCTGGCCCCTATCAGTGAAGGGCAGGTCTTAAATGTAATGCTGGCATTATTGGTGATGATTGATGGTGGTGATGATCATGATAATTAATAATATAATAGGTGCCGCGGCAATGACTGAGAAGAGTAAGCTGATTTCTGCCTGTCTTTTTTGGCCCAATGGTCAATCATATCTTACGGGTTGTATCCAATGTTATTCCTGCTCAGAGTAGCCCCATTGAAATTAATGGCCAGGACTAACTAAGGTCCATTAATTTCAGTGTGGGCCTGCTTTGAGTAAAATGTACTCATGGTTTTTAGTTTTATTTCATTTTTCATCATCATCATAATTACAGTTTTTATACTGTACTTCATCCAAGGGTCACAAGGCAGTTTAGAACATAAAACCACAATTTGTAGCATTTTACTTTGTAGTGTTTACAGAGGTTTAGTTATTTGATATGATTGTTTCCCCCTTATACCTGTTCTTGATTTTTAGAAGCAATTTGAATTTTGATTCCCCAAAGGATGCTTCATTCAATTGTCAACGCACCTGTGGTGCATGTTTTTGCAATGTTTTTGTATTTGCTGTTTGTTTTAACCTACGTTGCCTTGCTTTAATATAAGCAACATATCCACTATCCAAACAAACAAACAAACAAACAAACAAACAAACAAACAAACAGGCAGGCAGACAGGCAGGCAGACAGACTGAAGACCAGACAGTGGCACTATTCATTTATTTAAGAATTTATAAAGCACACTTTCATCCCCCCCACCCCACCCCAACAAGGCAGCATACAATTTACAAATCTTTGTTTACATCCAAGAAGGCATCTCCCCTCTCCCCCCCCCACCCCCATCTCCCATGCATGCACTGACAATTTCTGAACCACAAAGGATTGCTTGGAACCCATATGCCCCGGACAAACACAACACAGACAAGCACCCCTCTCCATTATTTATGAAGGGACCGCCTTGCTGATACAGACATCTTTCTTTCCTCTTCTGAATTCTCCAAATAGCTCGACGAGCTCGAGGTCCATTCTGAGGAGCTCGAAGTGATTGTGGAGCTTTCTCCATCTGAGAAACTGGATCCGTGCACCAGCAAACGTTGATGTGCCATCAGGCTGAACAAACCTACAGAAGGGGTGGGGGTGGGGGAGGGAGGTGGTGGTAGCAGCACAAAGTGGTGAAGCGGCACATTATTTCATTTAGATATTTCATTTAGAATTTATTTTCTTATTCCTTGATCCCTTGTTTCAGGGATCTACTCAATGGCTTGCCTTGATGTGGAAGGAGGCCTAAAACCTATTTAAGCAAAAAAAGATGATGGCACCAGCATAAGGTGCAAAAATCACTGAGTAGGATTGACAGTTTGGTAAGCCTGAGAATGAATCTGGCTCAAGTGAATTCTGCCCCAGACTTTGACATTCTGCATTTCCAGCACAGTTCCTGGATAGGAACTTGGCAGGGTGCAATCCAGATTAAAGACGAGAATTTCGGATTCCCCTTACCCCCCGGACCTTGGGGGAGGCTGAAATGCTAATATAGAATTTCTAACAAATGCCGTAAATGTATAGTTTTTTGTGTTCTGTTGGTGCGTCTGCATAATAAAGGGGGGGGGGGAGGCTAATGTAGTTTCAGTGGTGACCTCACACTTTTGCAACTTCCTCTCTAGGCTATATCATAGAATCATAAAGTTGGAATGGACCCTGAGGGTCATCTTGTTCAACCCCCTGCATTGCAGGAATATGCAGCTGTCCCTTACGGGAATCGAACCCGCAACCTTGGGATTACCAGCATTACCATGAGCCATGCAGGCTGTGTGTGTGTGTGTGTGTGTGTGTGTGTGTGTGTGTGTGTGTATATACACACATACATACATACATATGAGAACTTTAACAGCATTACTTCCTGAGCACATTTTATGTATTTTAAGTAAACTACAGTCCCCAAAGGTACTTGGTGAAAGTAAAAGTGATCAGAGAGTGTTTTGCATGTATGTTGTGGATGTGGCCAAAGTATGCTTGGCTTTAAGATCAGGGTTTCTGATGGCAGGGAGGCTTCTAAGCATGTTTCTAGCTGAATGCACCAAGAAGTCCCCTTTGCCCCTTCATGCTCAATGTGCAGACAGTCTGAACTGGAACTGGTGCACACAGGGAAGGAGATCTTGTGCCGTCTAGTGTCCAGAGGTGGGAAATGCAACTCATCAAGGCATATATGAGCCCTTCCAGTCCTTACTCCAGTCTGTTTCATGGGGAGGCCAGCTCAGGATACAGTCCAAGCCAAAGGCAACACAAAAGAGAAGGGAGGGGAAACACATTCACTGAAGAAGACAAAGCAAAGGGGGAGGGGAAGGCAGCAGGAACTGAATGACCTTGACTCTAAGAAATATACATCCATATTACAAAAAGAAGTAGATGCATGAAAACCATGGCCTTAGCATCAACAGGCATAAAAATGCTGAATTAGCATTAATAAAGAAAAGAAAAGAAAAGAAAAGAAAAGAAAAGGTAAAGGACCCCTGACAGTTAAGTCCAGTCGCAGATGACTCTGGGGTTGCGGCGCTCATCTCGCTTTACAAGCCGAGGGAGCTGGCCTTTGTCCACAGACAGTTTTTCCGGGTCATGTGGCCAGCATGACTAAGCCGCTTCGGGCGCAACAGAACACCGAAACCAGAGCAGCACACGGAAACACCGTTTACCTTCCCGTCGGAGTGGTACCTATTTATCTACCTGCACTGGCGTGCTTTCGAACTGCTAGGTTGGCAGGAGCTGGGAACAAGCAACAGGAGCTCACCCCATCGCGGGGATTCGAGCCGCCAACCTTCTGATCGGCAAGCTCAAGAGGCTCAGTGGTTTAGACCACAGTGCCACCCGAGTCCCTTAAGAATTAGCATTAACAGGTAGCAAAATACAGAGGAATGTGCAGATACAGGTGTCTCAAAGTCCAAAAGCGAAAATGGCAGCGGCCCTGAATGCAATTGCACTAATTCTCAATAGGAACCATTTTTTGTCCGGCTAATGAACAATAATGTGATGTGACACCAACCATAAAAGGTAAACGATACCCGTTTGGGATAGAGACATCCATGTGCCTGACATACATTAGGATAATAGGAATAAACTGATGCTACCCCAAAATGGCCATCTTGCTGCCAGGCCTTTTTGTGAGGCTGGAACAGGGTTTTAGAACTGCCAAGACAGCAGGTCCACGAGACACAGGAGCTGGATGCATAGCTTGTGTTGGGTACAGAAACTTGCATGGCAACTCCTTCCCAGTTTAAGCACTCAGGTGTTCACTCAGAACAGCCATTTTCCTATTATTCCTCCCCAACGTACCACACCACAAGCAGCCTAAAACATTATCCTCTTCCCTCCCCACTAGGGATGGAAGTATCAGTCAACTTTGGTTTCTTCTCAGTTTCTCGTTTTTTCCAATGTGACATTCAGGTCTCCACATTTCTGCAGCAATTTGCAGTAAAAAATAAAATAAAAATCCTAATGCAAATTCTTCACTACTATAGGGCAAATTTATCTTAATGAACACATTTTGTATGCAGTTAACATGGTGCTGTTGTTGTTTGCAAGCATTTTCTCCTAATACAATGCCTTTTTTATATATCGTTTTCACTAATATATCCATTTTAATGCACACTTTCCCCAAATATATATGCATTTTTTTTTATCAACGTTGTTTGGCTGAAGAACTGCGTCACAAAATTCTGACAAGAGTTGTCCTTAAATGCAAATTGGACAGAATATCTTCTCCCTCCTGACTCACCGCTTAAAATGAAGGAAGGGCAGGAGGTCCAGGCCATGTAAAAAGACCACAGGTACGTGATATTGCCTGTTCTGCTGATGGAGTGCGTGGAGATACGGATGGTGTAAATGCTCAGAGCTAAGAACACCAAGGCAGCTGGAGGGAAAACAGAAGGAGGAATTTAGTGTGTGGTCCCCTGTAAAGTTTTAAGAGAGACAGCAGAACTGCAACAATCTAGCTTCTACTTTTTAGGCCAGTTTTTGGTTTGTGCCCCCTGAACCAAACCAAACTGTGCCCTGAGGAACTTGGGCTTTGCCAGGAGCTTATCTGAGGTTCCCCAGCTAAAAGAGAGAGAGAGAAAGTGGGTGAGCTCCTTCGGAAGAGAGCTTGACTATTGATGTGCCCCAATCCTAGTGCCAGTGGTCAGCTGAGTTGGGCACTGGCTGAGGGTCCCTGGAGTTCAGAAAGTCCTCTCACTGGCGCATCTCTTGCTCTTCATTTCCCCCACCAGGAGGCAGAAGTCCTTGCTGCTCTGATGCAAATTATTATTATTATTATTATTATTATTATTATTATACCACCCTTAATTCTAAGATCTCAGGGCAGTTCACAGAATAAAATACAGGGGATAAAAACAAGCAAAACAAAGCAGCAAAACAATAATCCCCACCCCATTCCCACACAAATGACCTAGCATCCAACCTGCTGTCTGCCCACCCCCAAAACCAGGTTAGAGATGGACTGACTTAGTGTAAGCTCATTCTGTATGTGCCCTGAAATGCAACATTCTTCTACTACTTTATAAGTTTATTTATACCTGCAATCAAAGATCCCATTGCAGCAACCAGGTAGCGGTATATTGTGAAAGGGGAGGAGTAGCGGTAAGTGAATGTCATAAATGAGGCCCCAACAATTCCACAGAAAAGGGCTAAGACCAGGAGCGTCCGGGCACCATAGACATTGGCTGCAGTGGTGGGACAGAAAACAAAGGAAGACTTATTAGAGGTGGGGGAATAGTGAGGTTCTTCCATGGTCGCCTTCTCTCTCTCTCATACACACACACACACACACACACACACACACTCCCATGCCTCTTCCCAAACCCAAATTCTCCATCAAGGAAATGTACCTTTTATAGAAGGAACCCTTTTTCAGACTGAGCTCACTCCCTTCTGAGCAACTAAGTTTCACCTTTGCGCAGTTAGGCCAGCTTCCACACACAGGAAGACCAACAATCGCCCCTCTCCATCATAACAAGCAAGAGGTATTGCCACAGTTCAAGGACACGTTCCTGTCAGGTGAAAAACACTCGAGAGGCACAGCAAGGCCACTGAGAGGTGTGTTCTAAGGATAGTGCTGAGGGCCAGACTGTGAGACTTAGAGGGCCACATTGGAAGGTATTGCAAGCCCCCCCCCCACCTCTCTCTCATCTTTTCCCAAATCCAAATTCTGCATTTAGGAAATCCACTCTTCCCACCCCACACTAGTGCCATTATTTATCTTTTACAATTCAGCTGTGATATAGGCAGGGCTTTTTCCCCAGCCAGAACTCCCAGGAGCTCAGCTGCAGTATCTCTCAGGTGGGCGCCATTGCCATTCTAAGAGAACAAAGGAGAAGTTTGTGGTGAGCTCTGGTGCCTCTTTTTCTCAAAAAAATAGCACAAGGTAGGATGGGGAAAAGGTGGCTTTTTATATCCTTCCTTACAGGTGAACCTCTAAATGACCAATTCCTGATGAAAAGAATCTGGGGCTGTCCACAGGTGTGGGAAACTTACGTGAAGCAGCAATGAGATCAGAGCACACCTGCTTGATACAGACTTTCCAAATGCCACTGTAGTAATTCTGCATCTTGGTCTCGACTAGGATCCAGTGGTGATCCATAACAGCGCAGACAAGCAAAATGATAGTGAAGACTGTGAACCCTGTAGCCAAGACTTCGTTCCACCCCATAGCTCTGTCAGTAGGTCTGGGGGCTTCCCTCTATTTTGGCACTTGCTTTCTCTAAGCGGATCCCATTTTGAACAGTGGTTTCCTGACAGGATTTCTCGACATGGCCAGAAATGGCAATCTACCCCTGCTTCCTCTCGATTTATGAAAAGCTCACAACCTGGAATCCTCTTTAAAAGCCTTCTCTTTAGAGTCGAATCCCACTCCTAGTTCCATCGTTTGCTTCTTGGTTACCTTGACTACCGTGGAACATCCCATAGCCATCAGTAGGGTTTCTGTTGGCCAAGCATGTTAGGATATTTCCGTTCCACCTTAAAAGGGAGCAGGCTTTGTGAGTCACAGAGTCTGCGCATTTCCTGTTCACAGGAAGTTTATGTTTTCTATTGCTTTCGTCTCTCTCTGTGTCTGGAGACACTGAAGCAGGCAGTCATGTTTTTCTTTGTTCTGATCAACGCTGAATAAAACTTGTAAATAATGCTCTCCTGAGTGCGACTTTTGCTGTACCATCCTCTGCTGACAGAGCGTGCATTGAGTTCTGGAATGTGGCAGGCTATTTCTGGAGCGCATGTCACTAATTGCTGATACTGCGTGTCTACGGGAGATCGATGGACGTCCGGACACGGCTTGGCGGCCATGATGGACTTTGTCTCCCTGGCAGTATCCCAACAAAGCAGGCCTGACTTAACTATCTAATGGGTGGGTGCATCTTCGCTGATAGGGGGCAAGGGCTTTTAGGCCATCTTCACACCATACATTTAAGGCACCACGATAGCACTTTAAAGTCATTGCTTCCCCCCCAAGAATTCTGGGAGCTGTAGTTTTTTTAAGGGTGCTGAGAGTTCTCAGGGGACTTCTACAGTGGTACCTCGGGTTACATACGCTTCAGGTTACATATGCTTCAGGTTACAGACTCCGCTAACCCAGAAATAGTGCTTCAGGTTAAGAACTTTGCTTCAGGATGAGAACAGAAATCGTGCTCCGGCGGCGCAGCAGCAGCTGGAGGCCCCATTAGCTAAAGTGGTGCTTCAGGTTAAGAATAGTTTCAGGTTAAGAACGGACCTCTGGAACGAATTAAGTACTTAACCTGAGGTACCACTGTATTTCTCTCACAGAGCTACAGTTCTCAGAATGGTTTAACAATCAATATCTCTTCACAGAGAACTCTGGGAATGGTAGCTCTGTGAGGGGGGAGAATAACAACAACAACAACTCAATTTATATACCATCCTTTATCAAAAGATCCCAAGGCAGTGTACAACATTAAGAACGTATTTTATGGAGCACAATAAAAAAGCATAATAAATAACAGACAGCATAATAATAAAATTACCATAATAGCTGGCCCCTCGCCTAGCTTTAACAGGCCAGAGATTATTTAATGACCAAAAGGCTTGGGTAAGGCTGACTGTTTTTGCCTGGCATGTAAATACATGTAATGATGATACCAGGTGAGCCTCTTGGGGGAGAGTATTCCAGTTGGAGAGCCACCACAGAAAAGGCCCAGTCTCCTGTTGCTACCATCTGAACCCCTTTGGGTGTGGGGACATAGAGAGGGGCCTTAGATAACAGATAATAGTTTGTATAGGGAAAGGTGGTTGTTTAGGTCCTAAGGTCCTGAACAGGGGTCTCCTGACAACTCTCAGATCCCTTAACAAACTACCACTCCCAGAATTCTTTGGCTGTTCTTCCCCGACTGCTTGAAGTGGTATCATAATGTTTTAAATATATCATGTGAGTGCAGTTTTCGGACTCACTGAACTCCTCCAACCCAGTAGACCAGCAATATGCAAAGCCTCCTTCCACATGTCCCTTGCCTGCTCTAAATATGAATATTTCTTTTTAGTGCTTGTTAGCACATGGAGAGTGACTTTCCTCATTAAGCAGTGTGCTGATCTTGCTTCATCTCTCCCCCCCACCCTCATGCCCATATATTTTAGATTGTAAACTCCTCAGGGCAGAGATCTGTGTAACTCCCTGAAGTGGAGTGCTGTATCAACAGATGTACAGTGGTACCTCGGGTTAAGAACTTAATTCATTCTGGAGGTGCGTTCTTAACCTGAAACTGTTCTTGACCTGAGGTACCACTTTAGCTAATGGGACCTCCTGCTGCCGCCGCACAATTTCTGTTCTCATCCTGAAGCAAAGTTCTTAACCTGAGGTACTATTTCTGGGTTAGCAGAGTCTGTAACCTGAAGTGTCTGTAACCTGAAGTACCACTGTAATAACAGAAATGACACATTCCACATGTCTGGAATGAAGGACTGGTGCTTCTTTCCAGAGCACAGTGGCAGGTTGCCCAGGCTTGGTTAGGGATAGCCACCAGAGGTGAGCCAGAAGCCGGCAACCAGGAACTGTGGGACAAGCCAGGAATCAGTGAGCAAAGCACCAAAGCCAGGAGGCAGGATCAAGTGGCCAGGCCTAGCCAAGGATACAAAAAGACAATGATGCTCAAGCACAGCTCAATTGCAACAGGAAGCATTTCAGACCCGCTTCCTGTCCCAGAGGATCCAGTGGTCAGGCTGGGTGGACATAGCCAGTCTAGGGTCTGAAGGTGCCTCACTGGGGACCTGTCCCCTTCAGTTCAGTGCATCACCACACAGCGGAGCTGCACAGAGATCTGGCACAGACGGTGTACACATGGCTTCTCCCAAATATTCCTAGGACCTGTAGTTTACCCCTTGCAGCAGTGCATTTTCCAGCAACCTTAACACACTGCCGTTCCCAGGATTCTTTACAGTGGTGGGGAAATCACACGCTTTAAATGTATGGCATGGATGTGGCCACAGACTTTCCTATCGGGCCTATTGCTGTGCTGTATCTCTTTGGTTAACAATTGAGCACACTGCCCTCAGTTAAGACAGTTTTGGGACCGCAAAGTTTCAAAACCGTGTGCCCTGAATGAGGGGCAGTGCATAGATATGGGCTCATCTGTCAGTTTTGGTGTCTCACCACATCACCGCTAAGCCTTACGTGGACACCCTGACCTTGCCATACCCACACTGGTGTGTTCCCACCGCTGCCACCATTAGGTGTCGCTGTAGCTTTGAAATCCATACAAAAGTTGAAGTGAAGTTTGGAAATGTTGAGTAAATCAGTTCACACACATGAATCCTCAACAGGCATATTGGGGAAATGGGAAAACTCAGCTGAAGGCTGCCCTGGGTCGGCCAATGTCTCCAAGGCAAACAGACAGATTGGGCCTCTTTCTTTGATGGTTGAAACCTTACGGTACAGATCAGAGGTGGGATTGTGCCTTCAGGAGACAGTGTGTGGTCATGTCCACTTGTAGATTCTGTCCCATACCCCATATCTTCTTCTTTTTTCTTTTTTTGTCCTGTCCCCCACACTTCCCACACTTCCCAGAGATAACTGTGGCCTGATCCACAGAAGAATTAACCAGAGGCAGATTTACGGCAATGTTACTGGTTCCCCCACATGAAGCACTGAGCCCAGGGGGTGCAAAAACCACCCCAGAAATTTGTAAAGGAATGTGTCAAAGAACACTCTATAATCCCCCCCCCCCCAAAAAAAATCCTGTTAAATATACTTGTTGTGTATTGCTGAAAAGGTGTAACATGGGGAAACGCCACTGGAGTATACTAAGTGATATCTGAACTCTTGATGCATTGATAATTAACTATTGTTCTCTGGTAGTTCTGACATGAGAGTTTAACCTTAGATCACATAAGAGGCTATTGAATTGCAAATTCTCAATCTTGGAATGGTGGTGGCTGAGTCTGTTTGTCAGGCTCTGTGGGAGTAAGGATTTGTAAATGAGTCCTCTGAAGGGAGAGGAAATGGCTCCAGGCAAAATGGAGGCTGTAAGGAGAGAGACTTTTGGTTATAGAAGAAGAAGAAGAGTTTGGATTTGATATCTCGCTTTATCACTACCTGAAAGAGTCTCAAAGCAGCTAACATTCTCCTTTCCCTTCCTCCCCCACAACAAACACTCTGTGAAGTGAGTGGGACTGAGAGACTTCAAAGAAGTATGACTAGCCCAAGGTCACCCAGCAGCTGCATGTGGAGGAGCGGGGAAGCGAACCCGGTTCACCAGATTACGAGTTTACCGATCTTAACCACTACACCACACTGGCTCTGTTTGGAATTATCCTTTTCCCCCTAAGATGCTGAACCTGTGTTCGACTTGTGCAAGATATTGTATGGAATTATTTTAATATATCATTTACTGTTTTTCTGTTCTGTTTTGAAGAAAGTTCTGCAAATAGAGTTTTGAGTAATATCTGATGGGTCTGGACAATGTTTCATTCCAAAAGGAGTCAGTTTTTATGCATCCAGTTGCTTCAAGCTGCACAATATTAGTATAAGCAATAAAGCTGCCCCCCCTTCAGATGGCTGAGATTTTCCTCGGGTGACTGGGCTACAAGAGCTGCAACCACGTCAGCCTTGGGCTGCAAATCTCCCCTCCACCATCTCCACCTACCTCTGGTTCAGAGATTTTAACCTTGCACAGGGTGCTACATTATCAAAGTTCGTCCCAGGAGAATGGAAAAAGTTAGGAGTTGGAACGTTAAAAAAGAGAGAGAAAGATGCACATACAAGTGTTTGCATTCCATGTTAGCATCTTTACCAAATCTAAATTCATAGCAGTGGGTTTGTATGGAACAAATTTTCAAAGTAAATGCATCAAAATTAAGGGATCAAAGTTCAGGCTCATTGACACTTACCTCTCACCCTTGCACTGCCACTCTCCCCAGGTAAACTCAATCTTTACCACCAAATGGTAATTGTTTTCAGCAGCAAAGAGTGGGGTTTTCATGGGGAAAGCGCTGGGGCAAAAATAAACAAGCAAATAAAGCCCTTGAACTCAGACCCGGAAAGCCCAGACCTGTGAATAGAAATACAGAACACAGGACCCTTAGTCCCCACATGGATGTTTGTTTCAATGGTTCAGCTCTCAGTAAAAAAAAATATAGCTGAATGGCACGCTTGGGGTATGAAGAAGTAGGCTGACCTCCTGGCGCTTTCCTGTTACAGTAAATTTCGGATCTTGTGACTCTGCTTTATGTTGGGATTCCCTGTTCACACCATTGTGGATTCAGGCAGGATGTGCAAGAAGCTCTTTGCACATGGTTATGCTTGCTTGGTTTTCTTTCTTGCACTCTGCATCCTTAATTTAAAAAAAATTAAATAAATAAAAATCTTTTTTTTTTAGGGAAAAAAAAAACCTGCATTCTGATATAACAAGATTTTTTGGATATTCCTTCCAGGGTATTTCTTCACCGACGGGGGGAGAAAAAACTCCTGCATCAGAATCCTTAAATGTGGACATTCTAGATTGGTTCAAGTCCGATGCGCTTCCGCACTCTTCTATGTGACCAAGATCAGGCGACGTTGTTTTGGCTTGAGGTCATCATGCGTGCTGGTGTTTCCCTCAAGTTCTATCAGGATGAACAGGAGTACTGTTTGAGGCAGGGTGGGTGGGGGAGATTGGGGAGAACACAAGTTGTTGGTAGACTTAATTTATTATTTTATTAATCATCAGCATTTCTAAGCAAGAGACCAAACAGGGACCCAAAAAATAAAAATAAAAAGCTATCATAAAACCAAACACTGCCTTAAAATGACTCCTGGAATAAGAAGCCCATTGCCACGGGCCTGAAGTTCAGCAAAGAGGGCTCTGTCTCTAATGTCAGGTGGGAGGGAGTTCCCCCAGGTTTCGGCCCACCAGACTGAATACATTGTTTGCAGTTAGTTTCAAGCTGTATATCTGAACCATGCCAGCCATGACAGAGACTCCTCAAAGATCTTAGTGATCAGGAAGGGGTATAAGGGATACTATACCATACTCAGGATGCTAGAGGCCTTGTAAATCAGTGCAAGTGTCCTGAAGCAGGCCCGGTCATCTATGCACGGCCAGTGCAAGCTTTTGAGCACCAGAGCTATGCGCTGGTGGTCATCGGCCCCAATCAACGTGTTCAAGGCCAGCTCTATCATCCTGAGGCAAAAGGAGGCAATGCCTAAGGTGGTGGGCATGGCTGGGTGTGAATTTGGCCCCCAGGCTCTCTACTCAATTGCTGGCTCTTGCACATGGCCAGGGCTGATCCAAAGTGTTTTGGCACCTGAGGCAAACCTGAGGTGCCCCCCCCCCCCAGCCAGAGAAGAAGGGGTGAGTGAAGATTCACATCAAGAACAAGGGAGAAACAAAGGTCTACATCATCAACAAGGGTAAGAGGAGACCAGCCACGCCGCCTATTCATCAAGAGTGGCAGCAGATCTGGCCTCTAAGGAGTGTACCACAGCTGTTGCTGCCACTGTATTCCTTGGTGGTTGGATCTGCTGCCCCACGTCCCTCCAGAACCAACCCCTGTCCTCTTCCCCACTGCTCTGGTTTCTGTTTGCTCGTTCCCCTTGTTAACACTTTTGCAGCCACTAACATGTGGGTACCATTTGCCATGCCTTCAGCCTCAGGCTCCTCCCCCCCTCTGGCTCGCTCTGAGGCAAGGCTGGGGTCCTTCAGAGCAAGGCGGTTTGCGCAGGTTGGTCCAAGAGACTGCCTGCTGCTGCTGCTGCAGTAGTTTTGTTGCCGCGGCTCTTGGGACTTCATGCCTATGCTTTTAAGCTGTTAAATATTTTTAAAGAATTTCTAGCCCCCTGGGATGCCAGCTCCTTCCCAATATTTTTGGGGTGGGGCTGAGTCCCTTCAACATCTAGAAAGCACAGTGGCAAAATGCAGAGCCAAGCATGGTGTGGCTTCAGCAGCCGGCTCCTTCTCTTTTCTCCTCTCCCTCCCTTCTGTCTCCCTCCTCCTTTCTGCATCCACCGTATATCAGGGCGCAAAAGGAAAACTCACTGTTTGTCAGGAACAGGAAGCTGGCCAAGCAGCCTATCCCAAAGGACCAGGAGAGATACTTTGGAGAGGTCGTATGAGGGATTGGGCTGCCCAAGGTGCTGTTGGGTGAGATTGACGTGCCGTACAACACCATGGTGACCAGGGAAATGATTCCTGTGGGTACGAAAAAAGAGCACTCAGCAGAAAGCCCTGACAAAAACCCTTCTCCTGCAGGGAGTTGCTGTAGCCTGCAGTATGCTATTCAGTGCACCGAAGATCCTCGGCCCACATTTAGCATTTCACTCAAACAAGAAGGGGAACCCCAGGCCTGGAAGCCAACAGCATCCCTCTAGGCCTCTCCATCTGCCCCCTCCCCAGGACACCCCTTACTAACGCTGCTTCGCACCCTCCTTGAATGCAATTGCCTGTCTGGAATACATTTTTGAACTCTGACCGTGCTTCTTGCTCGTCTGGCTGGAGGATAGAGAATTGTGACGGCGGATCTACACTCATGGTTTATAACGCTAAGGAAGCGTTAAGGAATGGGTTTCATAATGCAGACGGACACATTACGTTCTGCCTTTAACGTTCATAATGCGTCATTGAAATGTGACACCAGAGGGCAGTGCCCACCACTGGCATAAGGTTCCTGGAAGACTGCCCAGAAGCATAGGAGCTGTGGTCCCTTTCCCCCTCGCATAAAATATTGGAGGGGGACAGTCCCCCCAAAATAAGTTGGTAGCCATTGCCATTCAAATGATGTGTGTATATATGTCTTGTGATTGATTTTGCAGGCAAGGCTTACCTGCCCTCCCAGCAATACTTTGGACCTCAGTGGTCTTTGAACTGAAAAAAGTTCTCTATCTCCTTGTTTCCTCTACAATAATTCTTTGCTTTCCCTCTGTCTGCTAATATCCTATCTGTATAAATTTCCTAATAGCCTAACTGCAACATCCTACTTACACTCTCACTAGCAGATCAAGTAAGGGGAGTCAAGCTGCGAACAAGCTAGACGTTTGCAACTTTTCCTCCCCTCTTTGCCTGCTGAAGAGGCTGGTGAAACTCTAAAGCCTTACTTGGGTGTTATATAAACTGGGAAATAAAGCATAGAATCATGGAATTGTAGAATTGGAAGGGACCATGAGGGGCATCTAATCCAACCCTCTGCAATGAAGGAATATTTTGTCCAATGTGAGGCTGGAACCAATGGCCCTGAGACATTAGCCCTATCGCATCCAAGGCTATGGGGAGTGCAGCAATTACGAGGCAATAAAACTGGGAGAGTCATCCCAGCACTGAATAATGCTCACTTACTTAACAGGGGAGCTGTAAAGATCACAATAATGCAACGTGGGCATAGTAGAACTGAAGTATTACACAAGGGCAAATAATCAGCCTTGCAGAGAGAGCGGTACCTGTGCATAAATTGGTGACAGCTGGCCACCTGGATAGCCTTAAGCTGGTGCTGGACAGCAATGAGCAGGCAGCTGCCACCAAGCCAAAGAATGTGCTGATTGACATCAAGATTCTGGTGACAAGGAGGATGTCTGGGGAGAATCAAAGGTGAGTGATGCTGAAAGACAGATGTGCGAGAGAATCGGTTCTTAGCATTACAGAACAGTAGGGAACAGGGGGGTCATTCAAATTTATTTGCATCTTAATGAGGACCTCCCTCACGCACACTCCTCAAGCCAGCGTGGAATCTGAAACACAGCTGTCCTTTACAATCCCCACTCCTGTGAATTTTGCAGCACAGTTCTGCAACCAAAGAATGAGCACAGAAAAGCATTTTTTAAGGGAGATTGTGCAAGTACACAGGTGCCAGGGCTGGAGTCAGCCAAGCACATCAGCAGGAAGAGGCAGAGTCAATTGTCAGTGAAGTTAACTCTTTATTCAAGGAAACGGCAGACAACTCATCAACCCTTTCCAGCAGGTCTTGCCTCTATGGACAGTTGCCAGGGTTGAAGGGCCCTGCCTTTCACCCTTTCTAAAGCTCCTCTTTTCCCAGATGTTTCCCAAGCTGTCTCAAACTGTGTCTGCACAACTCTGGCCACTGTTTTGCTCTCATTATTCTGCATGTTCTTGGAGACCAGGGGGGGATAGGGGCTTGCTGCAGCAGGAGACGGCAATTCCTGGGATTCTTCAGCAGCCTCTGGACCCCCCCTCCTCTGCTTCAGCCTTGGAGTCTGAACTTCTGCTTGTCACAGGCTCTCCCTGCTCACTAAACCCTGTTGCCCCCCTCAGCATCCAGCCCCTTCTCCCAGTTCCCTCCCTCTGACCTTTCCCCAGTGTTCCACCACTAACCTCCTGGCTCTGAGCACTCCTCCTCTGGAGTTTCCCTTGGGAATTCCCTGGCTGAAGCCTCCAACCACTCCTCATCTTCCAGCCACTCCCTGACAATGGTGTTGGCCCAAGAAATTTTGCTACCTGAGGCAAAGGACAAGATGGCATCCCGCTCCTGTGTGCCAATCAGGCAGGCACCTCAATCTTCCTTCAACACTGGTAATAGGAAAGTGTTCCTCACTACCCCTTAGGGCAGAGCGGTCCAACTTTTCATACCAAGTGGGCCACAAGGGTACTTCAGACCTGCAGGCCACACACTGCCGTGTCACACGGCGGGTGGACTAATTGTGGTACCAGGCTTTGGGAAGGAAGTGGGAGACACTGGCAGGGTCCTAGAGACCTCCCACCTTGTTCCCAAAGTGGGGAAAACACTAAGCCAAGGGCATCAACTTGCGTCACGTTGCATGCGCTGCAGCAGCACCTGGGGCCCCCATTATAATGATATCTGGCAGGCAAGCAGCCTGTTAAGCACTAAGGACTCTTCGTCAGTTTATTTACAAGAAAAACACATCCAGAGCATGGCGTTCTGCCTGCTCTCATTAACCTTAGTTGCTCAGTCTGACTCATCGTCTCTCCCCCAAAAGGAAGGATGCCAAAATCCCGCCTTTCTTCTCCTTCCCTTCTGTTGCTCTCTGATTCTTTCCAACCTCCTCATATGGGGACTGCATGACCGGCCTATCTCTTCCCCAGAAGACGCAGCCCCCGACTCTGGCTTATCTGCTGGTTGCCTGGCAACACTTGGGCCGACTTCCAGCTCTTCCTCTCTTTGGGAGCTAACAGCTTGTTCTCTGGGAAGGGGGAGGCAGGCTGTCTTCTCTAACTCTGACAGACAGCTCTCATCCCCAGAGGCAGCCCCTTGCTCACTCAGCTCAATTTCTGAGGCTGACTCTTCCGCTGCGCTCGGGGGGTGGGGCACATTCCTGACACCCATGAGGCCTCAGATGTGACATTTGGTGCTTTGCAAGGCACCGGAAGTCGCATTGGACACTCCACGGTGTGGATGTTGAACACCCACAATAGTTTGTGGGTGCTCAGGCACCCAAGGCCGTTTATAGTTGGTGCCGGTAAACTAAGCTTTTGCCGGCCTGCCAAAACAGGCCTTTAGGACTGCATAGTGGACCACCCTGACTTAGGGGGTGCAGGAGCACCCATAGCCCCACCCTACATCACTTTCCCACTCCACCTCCTCCCTTGCCATTCACTGGTAGGGTCGGACCTGGCAACACATTTCCCTAATCCTTGACATGGGTTGCCGAAATTCAAAGACCAACCCCCAGGTGCACTGCCGGGGTGGGGAAAGATGGAGGGAGGCAGGGAGGGAAGGGGGCTGCCTTACTTGAGTTCAGCCTTATTCTCTTGCATCTTCTGTTTATGCATATGTTCCAGAGGCCCAAATTGGTGACGAAATCCTTGTGGAAGATCTCAATCCAGGATGGAGAGAGAAGACTGATAAACAAACCGACCAGGCCAACGCAGCTGAATATTCTGATGAAGAACTTGTACCGGAAGGACAAATGGCTATCTTCAGAAAGGTGGACTTCTGCCGGGAGGTGGGATGGGAAGGGGTGATGGAAGTGAGATGTTTTAACCCCCGTCTAACAAGCCAGAAGCACCAGCATCCATAAAACGTGGTTCGTGAAAACATTAAATTCCAAACATCCACATCAAAAACACAAGCAGGCAGCAGTATTCTAAATAGTGTGCTAACATCCAATGCCAGCATAGAATCCTATGCTAGGATGTTAGGCACCAGGCACCTTCATTATGGAAAAGAAGAGTCTTGCATCCTCTCTGGAAAGGTCTGCTCATATGATGACGATGATGATGTTCTATTTTTGACAGTGTGACTTGTGAACTGCTCTGGAATTTGTAAATATAAATCGAACTAAAAATAAATAAATAAATCTGTTGGGTCACCAGCCTCATATAACCAGCATGCTTGAGCAAAGGATCCAAACTGCATACCCGATCCTTCACAGGGAGTGTAACCCTATCAAGAGCAAGCGACTTCCCATTCATCTGGTCTAGGGAACCACCCAGTAATGGTGCCTCAGTCTTATCTGGATTGAGCTTCAGTTTATTGGCTCTCATCCAGTCCATTACCAAGGCAAGACAAGGGTCCAAGTACCTGCAGATGTAAAGGATAAGCAGAGCTGTGTGTCATCAGCATACTCCATGCCTCCAGATGACCCCACTTAGCAGTTTCATATAGATGTTAAAGAGCATAGGGGAATAAAATCAAACCCCGAGGAAGCCCAAATTGAAGGCTCTATGGGGCTGAACAGCTCTCCCCAAGCATCACCCTCTGAAAATGACCACTCAAGTAAGACTAGAACCACCACCAAGCAGTGGCTCCCAGGCCTAACTCAGACAGTTGCTCCAAAGGCATTGAGAGGTTTGATGATAATTAACAGGAACACATCTCCCCTGTCTTTCTCCCAAGAGAGTTTATCGTAAAGGGCAAACAAAGCAGTTTCTGTGTCTAAACCAGGCCTAAATCTCGACTGAAATAGATCTAGAAAATCAGTTTCCTCCAAGAGCTCCCAGATATAGCCCCTGACCATCTGTTCATTTCTGTTCCATTGCTCTGGCCTCAGGTTGCTGCTGGTGAGGGGCTGAAACTGCTATCTGGGCTGCTTCCTCCTGCTGTTTCCCACCAAGCTTTCCTCCAAGCTCAAGGGGGCCTACAACAAGAGCCTCATTTCCCCATAGACAATTCTCCAGGGACCACGTAGCAAAGGTGGACAGGAACTGAGGCAAAAGTAGACAAAGCAACAGGTATTGTACTTAACTCTTTATAGGAGGCTGCGCTGCAGTCACCCAAGAGTCAGTGGTTTGCATATATACAAAGGCCATTCGCCTCTCTCCAGACAAACAAGAGGCATGGTCCCAGCTGAAGAGCACATTCCAGCCAGGCAAAAGCACTCAAGGACGGGCTGTGGATTAATGGCAGGATATCTGCTATGCATACATAAGGTGCTACTTCCCAGGGTTCTTTGGGGGGGGGAGCCATTGCTGTTTAAAGTGTCATGGCACTGCTTTAAATGTATAACGCAGATGAAGTCATAGAGATAGGATAGACAGACAAACAGACAGACAGACAGACAGACAGACAGTGGCACTCTGCCCAGGGAGCACCCTCCCATCAAATGTCAAGGAGATAAAGAGCTACACAACTTTTAGAAGACATCTGAAGGCAGCCCTGTATTGGGAAGTTTTTAATGTTTAGCTTTTTAATTATATTTTTTTATGTGCTGGAAGCTGCCCAGAGTGGCTGGGGAAACCCAGGCAGATGAGTGGGGTATAAATAATAAAATTATTGACTTCCGGAGGTGGCGCCAGCGGTTAATGGCGGATTTCCTCAATCGGAGGAAATCTCGCCACAAAAACCAGGGTCGAATCCCGCTTCGGCGCAGCGGGGGACCCCCAAAAATCACAGGCGGGGGAAGCCTGTGAGCCTGGGACCCAGCGGGCACATTTGGCGCCCCCCCCAGCCCGGTAAAAAGCCCGGCAACGGGCTCGGAAATCGGAGCGGGGGAAGGAGCGCTGTGCTGTGGGCTGTCTGCTTCTTTCGTGGTGTGAAGCCGCAAGCTGTTAACTGGAGAGCGCTGCCTTTTTTCCTTTGAATTGGGACTCGAAAATCAATGATCCGTGAGTAGGATACAACGTAATTGGAACTGTATAAATTGGGAATTTGGCCGAAAACGGAAAGAGGTACAAAAAGGAAGTCTGCCTATTTCTTTGTAGATAAAATAAAGCATTGAACTTGAAAGCGGAAGCTTAGGAAAAGCACGTATTAGCGGACTCTAATCCAATCATCTAATCTGGACTTTTCCCTCCTCAAATTGAGGGGAAAGGGGGAGAAATGTGGATGTGATTTCTTCATAAAGAAGAGGAAATAGAAGGGATTAAACCATCGCTCAATTCCCTGGGAAAGGATCTCCAGAGGCAACTTAAAAAAGGAAGAGAGGTACTGTCTTGAAATATATTTTGACAGCTAGTCCTGCACTGGAAACAAAAATTTGGACATATTATGTGGACATATATCTCCTGGTCTTAAGTTATTATTTTATATAGACTGTTATCTTCCTGAATAAACTGGGGGGACTTAAAAAAGAAAGTAAAGTATCTAAGAACTCTTATGACTGTTACAGTGTCCCCCTAGTGGAACTTGGAATTGTTACAATTTGTTATAATTGAAACTGTAGCTGGCTTGAGGAATTCTCACACAGCCCTGCTGGAAATTTCCACTGTTTAACTTTAACTGTGTGACTGACCTTGAGCAATATCTAAAGGAATGGCAGATGGTAAAGAGAAAACGGAAACATCGGCTACAAGGTCGGGAAAGGTTCTTCGAACGGAAGAAGAATTACAAAGGAGATCTTCGACCTCAGGCGCCTCTGGAGTCTCAACAACAGCCTCATCGGCACAATCAAAAGTAAAAGGTATGACAAGTGATGATACCTTTGCTCAAGTTTTGGCTAAGGTCAATGAATCTTTAAATAGAATAAGTCAACAAGTAGCAGAGGCATGTGACAAGATTGATCAAAATACAACAAGTATTAATCAGAATACAGCAAGTATAAACAATTTGGGCCAGAAAGTAAATACTAATACAGAGACTATTCAGAAATTATTAGAGGAATCGGCCTCAATACGCCAGATTGCTGAGGAGGCCAAAGAAATTGCTACAACTTCTGCTACAGAGGTTCAAGAGGTTCAAGAGACAATACCATCATTGCACAAACAATTGGAAGACCACAAATTGACCCTGTCTATGATTGAATTGAAGGAAAAACAAGTGAATTTACGGGTCAGATCGGTACCTGAAGTGGAAAAGGACAATCTAGCGGAATTTCTCACGCAGGAATTTTTGGACTTTTGGGACCCAGAATTGGTAAAAGACAGTTTTAAGATTGTAAATGCCTTTAGACTTGGGAAAAGAGGAGAGAAGAAGGTGAGAGACTGTTTGATTACTTTTCGAACAAAAGAAGAGAGGGGTAAGATTTTGGGTTTGCATTTTAAGAAGACACTGGAAATCCAACGGACAAGGGTTGAAATATTTAAAGACATTCCGAAATACCTTCTGGATCTCAGATCAAAATATAAAGACTTGGTTACCCTGCTGAGAAGGAACAGTATTAACTTTAGGTGGGAACTCCCTCAAGGCCTATCTTTTAGCTACAAAGGAAAGAAGAGGAAAATAAGATCGGAAGATGACAAAGACAAATTTTGGAGAGACCACGGAGAAGACCTACAAAAAGAACTATCTCCGGAACCAAAAGACCGTTCGAAAAAAGTGATACCACCGACGGATGAGGAACAGGCACTAGGTGCAGTAGGAGGAGAATTAAAACAATAACATCATGGCCCTGCAACTTCTAACATGGAACTGTCGGGGCTTGAATTCCCCTCAGAAAAGGAAATCAGTATTTCACATATTAAAAAAGGAACAATTGGACTTAATTTGTCTTCAAGAAACACATATAACAAGATTACACAGGAAATTGTTGATAAATAAAAGACTTGGTCAGGAGTTTATTTTGTCGGACAAAGTTAAAAAAAGAGGGGTTGTGATTTACGCAAAAGACAGATTATCACCGAAATTGGTTTTTAAAGATGACCAAGGAAGATTTGTGGCAATTGAAATTCAAACACAAGGAGAAAAATTTTTGATAGTAGGAATCTATGCACCAAATGACGGGAAATCTGAATTTTTTAAGAAATTGCACGAGACCCTGATGGACCATATGGATTATAACATGATTTTGATGGGAGATATGAATGGAGTGGTATCTACATATATGGACAAGGCACAAAGACAGGTAGTCACCAAGGATGGTAGACTACCGAAAACTTTTTTTGACATGACAGACAACTTGGATTTAGTGGATATTTGGAGAATAAGAAATCCCATGGCTAAAGAGGGAACTTTCTTTTCTGAAGCCAAGATGACATGGACAAGAATTGACCAAATTTGGATAACTAGAGGAATGGCACCAAAGACAAGAAAGGTGGAAATCTGCCCGAAAATTTGCTCCGACCATAATGCTGTTAAGATGGAAATGAGACTAACACCAACTGGCTCTTTCAGATGGAAGATGAATGACACCTTATTTAGAGATGAAGAATTTCTTAAGAAGGCCCAAAACACTCTGAGAGATTACTTCGAGATAAACCTCAGCACCAACGTGGAGAAAAGAGTAATCTGGGACGCAAGTAAAGCGGTTATGAGAGGGTTCTTAATACAACAGAATGCAATAAAGAAAAGAACTCAAAATGAGAAGAAGGATAAAATAATGGACAAAATAAAGGAATGTGAAAAAAGACTGAGAGTAAACCCCAAATCTCAAGAGATTTTGAGAGAGTTAAAGTTATATCAAGTACAATATATGAAAATGATGAATCAGGAAATAGAATGGAAAATTAAACAAATGAGACAAAAGACCTTTGAGTTGGCCAATAAATGTGGCAAATTGTTGGCATGGCAAATGAAAAAGAGACAAAAACTAAATACGATTACGAACTTAGAAGTGGAAGGAAGAAATATACAGAACCCTGCAGAGATTAGAAGTTGTTTCCAGAGGTACTTTAAACGATTATATACTCAAGGGCCATTGAAAGAAACAGATCTAGACCAATTTTTGAAGACAAATGGATTACAAAAAATATTTCAAGAAAATAAACTAATTTTGAATTACAGAATAACCGAACAGGAAATAGAAGGTGCCATTCAAAATATGCAATTGGGTAAATCTCCAGGACCAGATGGCTTGACCTCTAGATACTACAGATCTTTAAAAGAATGGTTAATTCAACCATTGAAAGAGGTCTGCAACGAAATAATGGAGGGGAAGAGAGCACCAGAGTCGTGGAAAGAAGCATATATCACACTTGTACCAAAAACAGAGACTGAAAAGACACAGCTTAAGAACTACCGCCCTATTTCATTACTTAATGTGGATTACAAAATTTTTGCAGATATTTTGGCGAAGAGATTTAAAAAAGTGTTGATGGAAGAGATTCACAAAGACCAAGCGGGCTTTCTCCCAGGAAGACATTTGTCTGACAATTTGAGGAATATAATTGATATCTTGGAGAAATTAGAAGTGAATATAAACACTAAAGCAGTGTTGATATTTGTAGACGCGGAGAAAGCCTTTGACAACATTTCTTGGAATTTTATGAAGAAGAATCTGCATGGGATGGGGGTAGGCCAAGGTTTTGAAAATGGTATAAGTGCAATTTATTCAGAACAAAAGGCTAAACTAATTGTAAATAATGTTGTGACGGAAGAACTTAAAATTGAAAAAGGGACACGACAAGGTTGCCCAATTTCCCCACTTCTTTTTATTTCGGTCCTGGAGGTTCTGCTGAATATGATTAGAAGGGACCAGTTGGTTAAAGGTATACAGGTCGGAACTAAACAGTACAAACTGAGAGCATTTGCAGATGACTTAGTATTGACGTTACAGGAGCCAGAATCTAGTACTAAAAGGGTCTTAGAACTGATTCAAGAATTTGGTCAAGTGGCAGGATTTAAACTGAATAAGTCAAAAACCAAGGTTTTAGAGAAAAATTTAACACCGATTGAAAGGTTTCAGAATGAGACAGGTTTAACAGTGGTTAAGAAAGTTAAATATTTGGGGATTAACATGACAGCAAAAAATGGGAACTTATTTAAAGATAACTATGAAAAATGCTGGTCTGAAGTGAAAAAAGATTTAGAAATTTGGTCAAATTTGAAGCTTTCACTGCTGGGCCGTATTGCTGCGATAAAAATGAATGTATTGCCTAGAATGTTGTTTTTGTTCCAAACTTTACAGATTGTGGACAAAATGGATTGTTTCAAGAGGTGGCAGAAAGATATTTCTAAATTTGTCTGGCAGGGCAAGAAGCCTAGAATAAAATTTAAAATACTAACAGATGCAAAGGAAAGAGGTGGATTTGCCCTGCCAGACCTCAAACTTTACTATGAATCAGCAGCTTTTTGCTGGTTGAAAGAATGGATACTTCTTGACCTGGAAGGTTTTAATAATGTATTTGGATGGCATGCATATCTATGGTATGATAAGGTCAAAGCACATAAAGCATTTAGAAACCACATTGTCAGGAAAGTGCTATTTAATGTTTGGTTAAGATACAAGGATCTGCTAGAAAACAAAACCCCAAGGTGGCTGTCACCTATGGAAGCGAAAGCCTTGAAAAAGGTCAATATGGAGGTCAAATGGCCGAAATATTGGGAAATTTTGGAACAAGACGGAGATAGACTGAAATTGCAGAGTTTTGAAAAACTAAAAAACAAAGTCGAAATAAAAAAATTCCTTCCTGTAGCACCTTAAAGACCAACTAAGTTAGTTCTTGGTATAAGCTTTCGTGTGCATGCACACTTCTTCAGATACACTGAAACAGAAGTTACCAGATCCTTCTATATATTGAGAAGGTGGGGAGGGGTATTACTTAGAAGGGTGGTGGGAATCGGAGATTGGCAGATAGCTGAGATGAGCCTGTTGACGACTCTTAACGACTGTAATAGGTCTTACAGGAAAAGGCAAGGGGTGAGAAGGTGAGAAATGGCTTAGTCATGTATAATGAGATAAGAATCCGATGTCTCTGTTCAGACCAGGTTTCTCCATTGTTTTAAGTTTGGTAATGAGTTGTAATTCAGCAGCTTCTCTTTCCAGTCTATTTCTGAAATTCCTTTGTAGTAAAACAGCTACTTTGAGATCTTGTATAGAATGTCCTGGGAGATTGAAGTGTTCTCCTACTGGTTTCTCTGTTTTGTGATTCTTGATGTCAGATTTATGTCCGTTTATTCTTTGGCGTAAGGTTTGGCCTGTTTGTCCAATATAGAGAGCTGAAGGACACTGTTGGCATTTGATGGCATACACAATGTTAGACGATGAGCAATTAAATAGTCCCGAGATGGTATGTGTGATGTTGTTGGGGCCAGTAATGGTGTTGTCCGGGTGTATGTGGCAGCAAAGTTGGCATCTGGGTTTATTGCAGGCTCTGGTGCCAGTGTCCGTGTTAAGTCTGGTTGTAGTATTATTGTGGGTTAGGAGTTGTTTAAGATTGGGTGGCTGTCTGTAGGCAATGAAAGGTCTTCCTCCCAGAGCTTGAGAAAGAGAACTGTCATTGTCCAGGAGAGGTTGTAGATCTCTGATGATGCGTTGAACTGTTTTAACTTGGGAGCTGTATGTGATGACTAGTAGAGTTCTGTTATTTTCTTTTTTGGGTCTGTCTTGCAGCAAGTTCTCTCTGGGTATCAGTCTGGCTCTGGACACATGGTCAACAGACCCTGGACACCTTTCACCAGAAATTCAATGATTTTCACCCCACAATCAACCTTACAATGAATCAATCTATGCAAGAAATACATTTTTTGGACACTACTATAAAAATACAGGATGGACACATAGACACCACCTTATACCGTAAACCAACTGACCGACAAACATATCTACATGCCTCTAGCTACCATCCCAAACATACCAAACAGTCCATTGTATATAGCCAGGCACTACGTTACAGCCGCATCTGTTCCAATTCTACAGACAGAGACTCTCACCTAAGAGATCTACAGCAAACCTTCTCAGAACTAAAATACCCAGCAGATGAAGTTAGACAACAGATCAACAGAGCCAGACTGATACCCAGAGAGAACTTGCTGCAAGACAGACCCAAAAAAGAAAATAACAGAACTCCACTAGTCATCACATACAGCTCCCAAGTTAAAACAGTTCAACGCATCATCAGAGATCTACAACCTCTCCTGGACAATGACAGGTCTCTTTCTCAAGCTCTGGGAGGAAGACCTTTCATTGCCTACAGACAGCCACCCAATCTTAAACAACTCCTAACCCACAATAATACTACAACCAGACTTAACACGGACACTGGCACCAGAGCCTGCAATAAACCCAGATGCCAACTTTGCTGCCACATACACCCGGACAACACCATTACTGGCCCCAACAACATCACACATACCATCTCGGGACTATTTAATTGCTCATCGTCTAACATTGTGTATGCCATCAAATGCCAACAGTGTCCTTCAGCTCTCTATATTGGACAAACAGGCCAAACCTTACGCCAAAGAATAAACGGACATAAATCTGACATCAAGAATCACAAAACAGAGAAACCAGTAGGAGAACACTTCAATCTCCCAGGACATTCTATACAAGATCTCAAAGTAGCTGTTTTACTACAAAGGAATTTCAGAAATAGACTGGAAAGAGAAGCTGCTGAATTACAACTCATTACCAAACTTAAAACAATGGAGAAACCTGGTCTGAACAGAGACATCGGATTCTTATCTCATTATACATGACTAAGCCATTTCTCACCTTCTCACCCCTTGCCTTTTCCTGTAAGACCTATTACAGTCGTTAAGAGTCGTCAACAGGCTCATCTCAGCTATCTGCCAATCTCCGATTCCCACCACCCTTCTAAGTAATACCCCTCCCCACCTTCTCAATATATAGAAGGATCTGGTAACTTCTGTTTCAGTGTATCTGAAGAAGTGTGCATGCACACGAAAGCTTATACCAAGAACTAACTTAGTTGGTCTTTAAGGTGCTACAGGAAGGAATTTTTTTATTTCGACTATGGCAGACCAACACGGCTACCCATCTGTAACTAAAAAACAAAGTGCGAGACTGGCTTCATTATTATCAGATAATGGAGGCATTTAAATTGGACAGGAAAATTGGCTTCCAGGTGGAAAGATCTAAATTAGAAACAGAATTGTTAGAACCTAAAACTAAGAATTTGTCAAGAATGTACAACTTGCTGCTGAAATGGAATACTCAGGATGAAACGGTAAAATCGGCTATGATTAAATGGGCACAGGATGTTGGACATAATATTATGTTTGCTGACTGGGAACAGTTATGGACCACAGGGATGAAATTTATGGCATGTAATGCCTTAAGAGAGAATATTATGAAAATGATATACAGGTGGTACATAACCCCAGTCAAGCTTGCAAAAATCTATCACTTGCCCGATAATAAATGTTGGAAATGTAAAGAAATTGAAGGTACATTTTTTCACCTTTGGTGGACGTGCCCAAAGATTAAGGCTTTCTGGGAAATGATATATAATGAATTAAAAAAGGTATTTAAGTATACCTTCCCTAAGAAACCAGAGGCCTTTCTCCTGGGCATAGTCGGCCAAATGGTGTTAAAAAAGGATAGAACTTTCTTTATGTATGCAGCAACAGCAGCAAGAATACTTATCGCAAAGTATTGGAAGACACAAGAACTTCCCACGCTGGAGGAATGGCAGATGAAACTTATGGACTATATGGAATTGGCGGAAATGACTGGTAGAATCCGTGACCAGGGAGAAGAGTCGATGGAGGAAGATTGGAAGAAATTTAAAGACTATCTTCAGAAACATTGTAAAATTAAAGAATGTTAGAGTGATGTTGGACTGAAAATAAGCGGTTTCGTGCTGTACAGGTTAAAGTTAATGATAGACTAAGATTAAAGATTAGGTTTAAAAATGTTTAAAGAAACGAAAATTTGACATTAAGAGGGAAAATTTTAACGTTATATGATACTAAGACTAAAGATCAGGTTTAAAGAAATTGAAGTTATATATTTCAATATTTTATTAAAGTTAAAGATTGGGATTAAAAAAGTGGAAAAGAAATTGCTGGACAAATAATTTGGATTGGAATACAAAAGAGGGAGGTATGAGGAAGCCCAGAAAATAAGCAACTAAAAAACGGAAATGGAAAAGAGATATTGTTTTTAATTGTTATGTTTTTTGTATTTTTATTGTTGAATCTTGCTTTTGTTTTTTTTTTTTGGTGTGTGTTTTTGTTATATGTATTGTGTATGTTTTTCTTTTCTTTCTTTGTTGTTTAAAACTTTAATAAAAATTATTTAAAAAAAATAAAATAAATAAATAATAAAATTATTATTATTTTACCATAAGATCTATTTCTTTCTACACTTCTGTATCTAACTCATATTAAATAGTAGGCACATTAAATAAATGGAGATGTCTCCGTCAAAATCTTTTGTGCTGTTCATACTTACTTTTCCTCGAAAAATGCATCTTTAAGCGGTGGGAAAGAGTCACAAACACAGCAGAGGCACTGTCAAGAGACACAACCAAAGGAAACTTGGGTTCAGCTTTCAGTGGAGAAATTTTAGCACTGGATAAAAACAGAGCAGAGGCCAAAGCTTTTCTTCCTGTGCAGATGATGAGTCCAGAATGAAGGCAGAGCAAGGACTTCCTTCTCCTGCCCTCGCTCTGACATCACATCCTGAAGCCAATTCTCATGCATAGTGGATTTTTGAGACAATATTTACCTTTCCCCACCTGTGGCAGCTGGTAATCCCTACTGTAGGGGTACCTGGGAAGACCTCTATGGGTACACGTGTGCCCATGGGCACCACATTGGCGACCAATGTAGAGGAGGGCTATTCTAAAATAATATCTATCCTTGTCACACATCTGTTTCCCTCTGTGGCTATTTTTCTGGTTCCTCTCCACTTACCAGTCCTCTGTTTCCCATGTACGTGACTCAGGCTTGCTTCTTAGATGCTTGCTTTCACCCTCTGGGGTCAGCAGTTCCTCTGGCCACAGCAACAAGCTCAGTGGGACGCACCCCTTCTTCCGTAGAACATCCCCAGCTCAGCTCAGCTTTCTGGAATCTCCTATCCAGGTTCCAAATGTCTGTAACTGCCATAGAACCTTCTTCACCCACCTGGCTCTCAGAAGAACCTCTCTCCACAAGAGTAGGGGTGGGAGTCAGCAGCCCAGTTTTGACCCTCCAGGCCTCCTTATATGCCCTTGGGGACTCTTTCCAGGCCACACTCCCTCCTCAGCCCCCCCCCCCGACCCAACTCTCAATATGACAGCTTTGCAGTGGAGGCTGGTCCAGTTGGGTAAATGGGCCACTGCCCTGCCAATCTCAGTGTGCCCTCAGCCATTCCCTGCCTGTCTACCTTTGTATTTGCAACCAGTCCAGGTGGGTGGAACTGCCTGTCAGCTTCCTCCCCCTCAAGCTCAGTTTTACCCTTGTACAACTTAGCAGGCAGAAAAATGGGAGCAAAATTAGAGTGAGTTGGCTCTGGCTGTCATTGGTTCTGGCGCCAACTAATGTCGGTCTTCTTGCCTTCTTCCCTACTAGACCCCACAGGCACCAGCCGGCCCTGTGTTTTAGTGGTGTGTGATGGAGCAGCTTGTGAATGGGGATCAAGCTTGGCTCCCATCGATGGTGTCAAAACCAAAAACATGTGATGCCATATCTCAACCTTGCTTAATTAAGTATGGCCAGGAAATTCTCTCCATGGTGGTCCCATGCCACACCACATGTTCTGTAATGGTAGACATTACTAAGGGAAAGAGAGACTAGAGCCATAGCCTATGGCAAGGGTGTCCAGGTGTCCTACTTTTCAGCAGATGGTCCTCCATTTGAAGGTGCCGTCTATTTGAAGGACTGCCCAACCCAAGTCTGGTTTAGAGATAAAGAACCATCAAAAGGGGGAGATGCAGTAAAGACCTTGAAGTTTCAGACTGAGCAGGCACACAGATCACCTGGTCTTATTCACTGCAAAGGACACATTGCGACTCTACTTAATTGATCGCCATGATTTCTAAGTTTGCAGCTGTACATATAAATTGGTGCGTGCCATATTTCTGCCGATTTGTGTCCTCATTTGTCCTGGTGATATATTTCCTCTTTTGGGGGTGATCTGTGAACAAACGAACCCCCTGATGCTATGGGCGACATGGTTAGGTCCTGTAATGAGTGTTGCCAGAGCAGATATAGGGACAGAGTTGGCATTATTTGTGTCCATGGCCGCTTAGATCCCTGGTCTAAGTAATATATGATTGCATATGATTGCTTGATAAGCTTTATTATCCCCACATTGCCAGGGTGGGTGACAGCAAACACAAAACGCGATTTTAAAATGGATAAAAATCACTGCAATTTTAAAACACACAATACCGTTCCAGGATGGAACACAACAACATAAATTCAGGTGGGTCATGGAAAAAAAAATATTAATTTTTAAACGGTTCATCTTAAGCATGTGCCAAAAACTGTATCCTGAAGCTGCTAGATGCCCCTCCAATAAGGGGGAATTCCACAATATAGGGGCTGTCATGGAGGACGTCCTCTTTGGGCTGCTATTCTCTGCCCTTCTGAGGGTGATGCAACTACCAACTAAGCTCCCACTGCAGAGCTTAATGCCTGAGACAGTCAGTAAGGGATGGATATGGCCAGTGTGATATAGTGGTTAAGAGCGATAGACTCGCAATCTGGGGAACTGGGTTCGCATCTCTGCTCCTCCACATGCAGCTGCTGGGCCAGTCACACTTCTTTGAAGTCTCTCAGCCCCCTCACCTCACAGAGTGTTTGTTGTGGGGGAGGAAGGGAAAGGAGAATGTTAGCCGCTTTGAGACTCCTTCGGGTAGTGATAAAGCAGGATATCAAATCCAAACTCTCTCTTAATTGCTACTTCAGATGTAACAAATGCACAAGCTGAGCAGCTCCTATGGCTCATGAGGCCTTTACAAGCACTCCCCAGACACCTGCGAGCATATATTCACAACAGGAAGGACTGGGAACCTGCCTGGTCCTTAAAACAGAAACCTGAGTTTCCTGCTGGTCTTCTCTGTGTCATTCCAGTAGGTGAGCACCAGAAACTGAGTTTTTCGAGATAGTGGATTATGCATCCAGCTCCATGTTTTTACGCTTTTGCAGAATTGCAGCAGCCTTGTAATCAAGTGGTTTATAAATGCATAAAAACAAATAAATAGGTGGAGGTCACTTGGCACCACGTAGCTGTATGATGGCCAATGGGCTTGTGGAATAGCATAATATTATAACATAAATATTTTAAAAAATGACTTCAGTTGCTTTCATGGAAGCTGGGGAACGCCAGGAACAAGCAGGAAGAGAGGTGATGTGTGGAATGCAGTGGTGGGCTTCTTCAAATTTCAGCAGCGCCAAATGCAACACCAAAATTCAGAGTCCCCTGCCTCTCGCCTTCCATTCTAAGTCATTGTTGCGGCACCCCCTGTGGCACCTTCTCGGCTCAGCACCCAGTGTGGCAGAACCAGTTGTGCTCCCCTAAATCTGCTTCTGCGGAATGTGTGTGACATCACTGGAAACATCACAAAAGCAGGCGTGGAAACTTCAGGTGGTGGTCGCTAGGAGACCAGCACAGAGTGAAGGAGGCCTCAAACCAGTTTTTTATTCTCTGATGCCTAAGGTCCATAACAACTCCTGGCAGAGATGATAGTGACTAAGAAGTGTTTGACAATACATAGGATCCAAAGATCTATTGCCAGATTACCTGCTTTGTTGCCCCTGGTAAGCAGGACACAGTAGGCAAGGCTCGGACACAAACAAACGGTTCCTTTATCGTTCATGTATTCTTTCTTCCGCCTCTTGCTTCCTTTCGATCTTGCCTCCCTTCTCTTTCTCTCACCACCCTCTCATTCTTCCTATGGGGTCAGGAGTGAGGGACCTTTGGCACTCTGGATGTTGCTGAACAGCCATCACCCCTGTCATGGGCCACACTTCTGGAAAATGAAATGTTGCCCACACCTGTACTGCAGCTCTCAAGAGACACGTGTCTGAAATACAAAGTTGGAAAGGGCTATAGTAAGGATGCAACAGCAGCAGAGGGATATCATCATCATCATCTTGATATCAATTCTTTATTCAGAAGGGACTCAAGGTGACTTACAGACAGTGGCGTAGCGTGGGTTGTCAGCACCCGGGGAAAGGCAAGTAATTTGCGCCCCCTAACCCGTGGGTTTTAGCACTCGAGCCAGGTAGGGGCAGAGAGCTGCGAGCGCGCCCCCCCCAGATGTTGCGCCCGGTGCAGCCGGCCCCCCCTGCACCCCCCACGCTACGCCACTGCTTACAGATAAAATAGAAACAGCTGAAAGCATATATTAAAAACAGTCATTCAGTCTGTCAGTCAACATTATTATTATTATTATTATTATTATTATTATTATTATTAGCCGCTCATCTGACTGGGTTGTCCCAGCCACTCTGTTTTGTTTTGTTTTTAATTTATTTATTTGGTTTTTCAAATTACAGTTTTACAATCACATATCCCACATACTACTTAAAAACAAGATTCCAAAGAATCTCCTGGACTTCCTTCCTCTGCTTTGTGGGTCCTGTTGTTAGTCATTTCCTCCTGCACCTTTTATAATAATCCAAATCTTTTACATCTCCGTTATATCTAAAATTCACAATTAATCTACAAGTGTTATTCCAATCCTACTAACAATTTTAACAATTTACAATGGTTTTATAAATTATAAATTTCCCCCATTCTTTCTTAAAATTTTGGTCTTCCTGATTTCTGATTCTTCAAGTCATTTTTGCCATTTCGGCATAATCCATCAACTTTATCTGCCAGAGTGGCCCCAGCCACTCTGGCTGCCTCCCATCAAAATAATAAATGCTCTCCATCATTGTACCAATCACCACCATGAAAGCCTTACTGTTCTCTTAGGATGGCTTGATGTGGGCTTTCCTCTTTCCTCAGATCCTTGCCAAGATATGCTCCGCATCCTTCTACAGAAGCACCTACTGCACCTTGTGCTTTATCAACTTCATGCTGCTTGTGAATGTCATGGTGACTCCCTTATGGCTCCGACACGACTATGTGGATGGCTATTTTGTTTTTGGATTGTGGGCCATATGCAACCATCAGCTAGAGTGTGATGATGTTTTTCTCCCTGTCAATGGTGAGAGACACAAGACTGGTTTCCATTTTATTGAGTCCCAGGACAAATGAGTTAGGAATGATCGGGGCTGTATACAGTCAGTTCCATGTAAATTGCAGGGGATTGAAGATGCGCTGTTCACAAGAAACTGGCTATCATGCCATAACAGTACTGATGCTCTTTGAGCTGGGGGTGGGGGGAGGTTTGCTGTGTTTTTGGACCTTCCTTGGGGGTGTGGCTACAGGGTCTCCCATTATTAGCTCCTGCCATTCAGAATTTACCAGTACAGTCATACCTCGGGTTACAGACACTTCAGGTTGCGTTTTTACAGGTTGCGGACCTCCAAAAACCAGAAGTACCGGAACAGGTTACTTCCTGGTTTTGGCGGTCGTGCATGCGCAGAAGTGCTAAATTGCACTTTGAGCATGCACAGACGCGCCGCTGCGGGTTGCGGAGGCTGCGGGTTGTGAACGTGCATCCCGCACGGATCACGTTCACAACCCGAGCGTCCACTGTCCACCACAGGATATGTGAAATGAGCCAGTGAGAGAGCTTCATAGCTGAGTGTTGACTTGAACCCTCACCTGTCCACTCCTAGGCTATGTTCACACCACACATTAAACATACTATGACACCAGACTTTCCAAGTGTCCCTATTTTTCAGGGACAGTCCCAGGTTTATAGAAGCCATCCCAGGTTCTGATTTGATCCCAAAATATCCCGCTTTCCCTTAGGATATCCCCATTTTCATCAGAGAAGTGTTGGAGGGTAGGGAATAGGATATCCCTATTTTCATCGGAGAAACGTTTGGAGGGAACATCTCTCTTTTCATTGGAGAAGTGTTGGAGGGTATGTGACACCACTTTAAACAGTGATAACTTCCCCCAAAGAATTCTGGGAGCTCCAGTTTGTTAAGTGTCCTGAGCTATCAGGAGAGACCCCTATTCCCCTCACAAAACTATAATTCCTGGATTTCCCTGGGCAGAGCAATTGCTCTGGGAATTGTAGCTTTGTGAGGGGAATAAGGGTCTCCTAACAACTTTTAGCACCCTTAACAAACAATGGCTCCCAAAATTCTCTCCCAGAAGCCATCACTGTTTATGATACTGCTTTAAATGTGTGCTTTGCATGTGGCCTAAAGCACTGCACTGCTCCAACTTTAAGTAACCTGATATGGTATAAGGCAGCTTTATATATCATTAATTCTTTTCCCCTCCTTTCACTTCCTCTAGAATATCTGCATGTGGTTCGTCTCCTTTTGATACTAGCCTTAATCAGTGATTTCGTTGCCCTTTTTTTGTCATGGGAGCTTCTTGCTCGGGTCATGAGAAAGGTGGTATCCGAAAGCCTGCTTTCTTCTGTGGCCCACTTCAGCGCAGGTATTGTGTAAGCCATAATAGCAATACATGATAGAACAGCACTCCCGACCCCCCATCCCCCACAAACCAGCTAAAAATCACAGAGCAGTGAGCCTTGGAAGAGTGTTGATTCAGGATTGGAGAGAAAGGACCGACTGTGAACACTGCAAAAGGGAGCAAATGAGAGAGGAGACAGTAAGAGCTGTTTGACAGTGGAATTTGCTGCCAAGGAGTGTGGTGGAGACTCCTTCTTTGGAGGTCTTTAAGCAGAGGCTTGACAACCATATGTCAGGAGTGCTCTGATGGTGTTTCCTGCTTGGCAGGGGGTTGGACTCGATGGCACTTGTGGTCTCTTCCAACTCTATGATTCTATGATTCTATGAATCCTGTGCCATACGGTGAGGCCTCCTCCCTGAGTGATAGTCTTTCCCTAGAGCAGGTGTGGGGAGCCTTTGTCCTTCCAGATACTGCTGAACTACAACTACCAACAGCCCCGTCAATCATGACCAATGAGCAGGGATGATGAGAATTTCAGTTTGGCAACATCTGGGTGGAGGGAACAAAGGTTCCCCACACTTGGCTTGGAAAGCAGGAGGCAAGTAGCCTCTAAATTCCCAGGGCTCATGAAGGCCGTTATGTCAAGCAAATTGGCTTTATAAATAACTGAACACTACTTTGGTAGGTGTTGTCCCTTGTTTAAGCCATCTCTCTCTCTCTGTGTGTGTGAATTAAACAAATTGGGACAAGAAGGTCAAAAGTAAAAATGGATCTTATAAAAGAAAATAGTCCATACAATTCATTTCCTTTCTCTGTTTAAGCCCCAGCTTTGTACACCGAGTGCTGGCAGATATAAAAAATACATCTGTATGCACATGTCTGTATGTTACTTCTCCTGGTCAGATATCTTTAAACCCCTTTCACTTCCCCCCAACTTATGTGAAGACCTTGGTTTTCCTATTTCAGTCAGAAACTCACGCATGTGAATGAACAAGGCCAGGCTGAGCTGGTCATTTCTTATGTCAAGTGCCTTCCTCCTCCTCCTCCTCCTCCTCCTCTTCCCTTTATCACTGACAGGGATGCCCAGAGTAGCTGGGGCAACAAAGCCAGATGGGCAGGGTATAAATAAGAAAGTTGTTGTTGTTGTTATACAGGTATGTGCATTGCTCATGCATTCATATTCATGTCTGCTGAGAATAATGCCTACTAAGGTCCATGGGACTTACTCTCAAGGAAGTGAGAGTAGGGCAGGGGTCAAGTATCTGTGTCCACACATTGTTGGACTCCAGCTCCCATCGGCCCCAGCCAGCGTAGCCAGTGGTTGATGGAAGCTGCAGTCCAGAAACATCTGGAGGGCCAAAGGTTGCTCAGCCATGGAGTATAGGGCTGACTATGTGTGATTTTAAGTTGATCTTGGGTGTTTGGGAACCTCATGTCAACTATTGATGGATATGTATGTTTAAGGTGTCCATACCAGATAATTCTGAAAATAAAATTAAGGCATCCAGAAGAAGAGGGAAAGGAGAATGGGATCACCACAAAGCCTTCTCTTGTCCTCCTTCTGCCTGCAGGTTTCTTCCTGCTCTGTTCTTTAGTGGTTACATACAGCAAGCTTGCAATTGAGGTTGATTCAGATGGGACTCATGCAGCACCATACCTGGGATTCTTTGCAGGGTGCTTTGCCTGTTTCCTGTGTTTCCTCTTAGGTAAGTACAGCCCATACACAGGAGTGGCTCACCCATGCAGTGGGCACCCCACAGGTGGCAGAGAAATGGCAGTTACCCTGCAAGATCTCACAAGCCTGCTGCCATTGTTGTCATTGTGGGAGCCGCCGTGACACCTAGGTAAAGGGGGCAGCAGTGGGAGCAGCAGCAGAAGAAGAAGAGTTTGGATTTGATATCCCGCTTTATCGCTATGCGAAGGAGTCTCAAAGCGGTTAACATTCTCCTTTCCCTTCCTTCCCCACAACAAACACTCTGTGAGGTGAGTGAGGCTGAGAGACTTCAAAGAAGTGTGACTAGCCCAAGGTCACCCAGCAGCTGCATGTGGAGGAGTGGGGAAGCGAACCCGGTTCACCAGATTACGAGTCCACCACTCTTAACCACTACACCACACTGGCTGCACCTTCCCATTTCACATTAGGCAGCAAAACAGGGCACTCCAACCCTGCCCAGGCACCTTACTTTTCAGAGGGCAACCCTCTACTTGAAGAGTTGACTGGCACAAGCCCACTTTTAAGATTAGGAGCCGTCAGAAGGGAGAGCTGCAGGAGACTTGGCGTTGCCCACCACCAATGAGCAGCACAACAGCCATGGCACTCCTAGGGGATGAGGTCCCATCAATCCACCCCCACAATAAAATATTTGAGGAATCCAGAACCCTGCAAAGTTGGTGGCCCTTGCCATTCAAATGGTGTGTCATCTTGTGATTGATTATGTGGGGCGGGGCTTACCTGGGCCCCCATTATTTTATTCAAGTTGGCACCCCTGGTGAGCAACACCTGTTCAGCAGTGTAGTTTGTTAAGGGTGTTGGGAGTTGTAAGGAGACCCTTGCACAGTGCTGCAATTCCCAGAGTTCTCTGGGAAGAGGGATGGGCTTAAGCCGCTCTGAGAATTATAGCTCTGACACCTTTGCTAGCTAAATAAATCAAAATCATATAGCTGAAATTCTAAAATTATTGTTATTACTTGCTTAGTGGATTCTGAACAGCAGTCTTGTTGGACTAGTGATGGCTTTTTTATTTTCTACTTCCCCTGCACCCAGGAACCCTGAGTCTTCTGCAGCACAGGAGGTGGTTCTTTGGAAATAAAATAATGAAGATCTAAATAACACCAGCCGTGGGTTCAAAGGGCATTACTGTTGGATCACATGCGCAGTCTTTGGGCTGTACCCATCACTGCAGGCATTCTTCTCCATAAGCCACATACCAGTTCCTGGAGCCTGTCTGGAAAATGGAAATTCTGTGTGGTGATGTCACTTAACAGAGTCACTGGAGATGTTGAAGGACTTCAGCAAGATACACATAGCAGCATTAAAAATAAACTGTTTGTCAAATAGATGTTTCTCAATCTGATATGTAATGCTATGCACACTCACTTTATTATTCAGTTTCTCGTGGCTAGTTTTGGCTCTGCGTTAATTTTATTCAAAAGCCCGCACCTCTCCAAATGTTCACTTCTGGCTAGGGATGAGGGAGAAAGTCAGTTCAGTTGTCAGCATGAACAATTCACTTTCCAAATCAGTACATGAACTGAAACACAGCTATCCTTTGAAATTTGCACTTCTCTGAAGTTTGCAATATTACTCCAAACCCACAATGGGTACAGAAGTGTGTGTGTGTAGAGAGGTAAAGTGTACATCAAAATGCTTATGTTGGGTAGAATGGCAGAAGAACATGCATTATATAGTAGGAAGCTGCTTGAGATAATGTTACTAATTTGGCAAAATTGCAACTACGAAGAAACTATGAAGCAAACACAAATTTCAGGAGGATTTCCCATGTTCTCATGTTTCACGTGGAAACAATTTTTTTTAAATCACATTCTGATGTGGAAATGTGAATAAGAAATTGAGAGAAACTGGAATTGATAGATTCAGTAACCCATATTTCTGGACAACTTTGCAGTACTGGTGAACATGAGGGAGAAATTTGATTCAGTTCCTAGTTAGAGGCAAGCTTACCTCTCTTGCCTTTTGCACAATGATATGTGAGCAGGAACACAGCCATCCTTTTAAAACATGCACTTATCTGAATTTTGTAGTACAATTCTGGAACCAAGCAATGGCTACAAGGGAGGCTTTTTCTGACATTGGGGGGGGGGGGAGAGGAGAGGAAGAGACGAGAAGAGTTTCCAGGCCCAATTCGAGGTGCTCACATGGATATTTAAAGTCCTAAATGAGGACCCAAATATCTGAAAGACTGCCAACAGACCCTTCTGAGTGCTAAAATCATCACATTGGCTACCTGTGCTATGAAATCAGAGGCTTCTTTCATTCTAAAGAATGTAGGACAGCTAGTAAAAGGTAAAGGACCCCTGGACAGTTGAGTCCAGTCAAAGGCAACTATGGGGTTGCAGCACTCATTTCTCTTTCAGGCCAGGGGAGCCAGTGTTTGTCCACAGACACATTTCCGGGTCATGTGGCCAGCATGACTAAACCGCTTCTAGCACAACTGAACACTGTGATGGAAACCAGAGCACATGGAAACACTGTTTACCTTCCTGCCACAGTGGTACCTATTTATCTACTTGCACTGGTATACTTTCAAACTGCTAGGCTGGCAGGAGCTGGGACAGAGCAACAGGAGCTCACCCCGTTGCAGGGATTTGAACTGCTAACCTTCCGATCAGCAAGCACAAGAGGCTCAGTGGTTTAGACCACAGCGCCACCCACTCCCCTAGGACAGCTAGTACATTGTTATTAAAACATGACTTTCATTGTTCCCATGGGAGCTGGGGATTGTTAGGTCTAGGCAGAAAGAGGGGTGTGTGACATCATTGGAAATATCACAAAGGCAGACATGGAAACTACCCAGAATCATGCTTGCTAGATGAGCAGCACAGAGGAAAGGAGGCAGTGTTCCTGTGATCTGATGCTGAAGGACAGAACCAACTATTGGGAGAGATGATACTGAGCAATAAGGTACATCCCAATCCACAGACCCGAGAATATGCTACCAAATCACTTTGTATCTTGCATCTGGTCAAGAAGACAGAGTAGGCAAGACTCCGGCAAGCTGCTCCTTTCTTCACAAACTTTTTTTCAGCGGCAGTAATGCTTCTGAATACTAGTAGCTGGAAACTGTGGGAGAGGAGAGGGCTCTTGTTCTCGGGTCCTGTTTGAACGTTTCCCTCAGGTATCTGGTTGGCCACTGAGAGAACATTATGCTGGTCTAGATGAGATAGTGGCCTGATCCAAGAGGCTCTTCTTGTGTTCTTAAGTTCCATATAGTTCTTGCCCCTCTGCCTTCCAGTCTTTTGCCCCCCTTCTCCTTCCTCTTTACCCTTTTCTTCTAGGGACAAATGTGTGGAAAATGAACTGGGAAGCACAGGCAGTTGGCATCCTTTTCCAGGAGCTGAGGGTCCCACACACTGCAGGGTTTAACAATCAATCCCTCTTTCAGGGAACTCTGAAAATGGTACCTCTGCATGGGGAGGAAAGGGGTTTTCCTAACATCTCTCAACACGCTTAGCAAACCACAGCTGTTGGATCCTTTGGAATAATAATAATAATAATAATAATAATAATAATAATAATAATTTATTTATACCCCGCCCATCTGGCTGGGTTTCCCCAGCCACTCTGGGTGGCTTCCAACAGGATTTTAAAAAAATAAAAGATCAAACATTAAAAACTTCCCTAAACAGGGCTGCCTTCTGATGTCTTGTAAAAGTCAGACAGTTGTTTATTTCCTTGACATCTGAAGGGAGAGTGTTCCACAGTGTGGGTGCCACTACTGAGAAGGCCCTCTGCTTGGAGGACGCTGTGTCTGTTTAATGCGGCATGATATTGCTTCAAATGTGTAGTGCAGGTAGGGCAGGTGGAACTCTGTTCAGAAGAATCCCAGAGCAGAGCAAACTAATGCTAGTTTTGTCCCCATCGGCTTTCCAAGTTATGTTCCACAAGGGTAAACACTAAAACTAAGGAAGGCCTGGAAACTGACAGATAGTGCTACCTCTCAACTGGTTTGAAGTAAGAAGGCAGGCATGTGAGGATTTTTTGAGGGCAGACTGAGGTTTCTTGGGCATTTCCCCATTCTTCCAAATGGACCATTCTCTACTGAGGTGGACCAAATAGTCTCATTCCGTATAAGGGAGCTTCCTTTGTTCCTATGAGCACCTCCCAAACCACCTTGCAAGTCCAATGGCACAGAGAACACATCTGGTAGGAGCCTATGGAGTGCAGGACATGTGCCATTCATCAGGCCAGAGGGCTGATCCTTTAAGAAACTCTAGTAGTTCAAAAGGAGACAGAGCCTAGACGAGGTGGGCTGGAGTGTCACCATACCAAGCCTTATTAGAGTGCATTGCTCACTAGGAGGTCTCCATGGTACTGAAACAAGCAACCTGTATTGTTTTATCACCTCCTTCCTGTTACCAGAACAGGACAGTTCCCCACACCTGCTCTGACATATCAATGTGATGTCTTACTATTTTAAGGATGCCTGATGATGCTGGACTCCCCCCCCCCCCCCACTTTCTGCAGGTCCTCCTCAAGATCTGCCAGGCAACTTTCCGGGAAAAGACATACTTTACTTTGTGCTGCATCAACCTCACCTTGCTCGTAATTGTCATAGGATCTCCCTTAATGCTATGGCATCATTATGAAGATGCTCAATATTTAATGTTGGGATGGTGGACCATATGTGATCAGTTAGGATGCGATGCCATTTTTGTCATAAATGGTAAGTGGCATGCTTGGCTAATATTGGGGATGGGTGGGGAGTTCCTGGGCCAAATGGGTAATCGTTAATTGATTATCAGGGCTATAAATGGTGCAGTATGCTAAGCTGAAATTATGCATCCTATGTTAGCAACACTATCACCAGAAAAACAACAACCAACTGAGCAAATTAATGCACATTTTAAACTGCATACTGTAGTCTGCACATTTCTACTACTTTGCCAAATTTAGGGTCGGACCATTGTAGGTAGGCGGCACACTGAGATTTTTCTCCCCTCCATCCAGCACTTCAACTAGCAGCAGGGTAACATGTGCCTCCATCATGAGCAAGATCCAGTTGATCTATTTTCTTAGAGATGATTCGTGGGGGCTCTGCTACCCAGTAGGCAGAAGTCAAAGGCCATCAACCAGGGAGGACAAAGAGAAAGAACAGAAAAATGCCACCTGGATAATTCTGGCTCTATAGAGACACATTGTTACTCCTCTTCTTGATACCAGACTTGAGTATGGTTTTGATCATGAAAATATTTTGAAAGCCATGTGAGAGCCTTTGGGGGCAATACAGAGAAGATATAAGTATTCTAAATAAGTAAATAGATGTTGTGGGAAGAGCAACTCCCACCAGAGCCACAGCAAGCAGGCAGGGGAGGCCAGATTCATTCCTCTCCATCATGATCCCAACAAAAAACACCTCCATCTCCTCGGAATGAGGTGGAGCTCTCATTGAGCTATTGCTGACAGGTTTATTGTTGCTTTTGATTGGTTATCTTTCACTATGCATTTTCTTGTTTGCTGCTTTGCACATTTTATATGGAAAGGCAGAACATCCAGTTAGCAAAGACATTTTGCTCTTAATTGGTGTCCATCCTTTAGCTGGGCTGGGATCAGATGTGGCCTTTTTTAGTTGTTGCAGGATGAGTATTTTTAGGTATTTTTTAATTAAAAAAAAAATCTTTTGTGCATTTCAATTTGACATTCACTGCTTTTTTTTAAAAAAAAAAATGTAATTCTCTCTGAGACAAGAAGAATTGCTTTACACGACAGATATTAATCATGAAATAATAAAACACTCTCCAGGGACATATCATTTGGGGGAAAGGCTCAGGACCTCAGCACGACGGTCAAAGCCAATGATCTGAAATGAGATGTGGGAGGGTGGCCCAAGACATTTTGGAACCTGAGGCGGTCCCCAAAATGGTGCTCGCCTCCCTGCCAGGGAAGAGGGGTGAGGCAAGATCTACATCAGGGGCAAGGTGGGAGGGGATTCTTCTGCCTGAGGCAGTCAGCTCACCTTGTCTCATGGGTGGGTTGGCTCTGGGTATTGGAAAGGAGTACCTTTCAGTATTACAGTGGAGTGATACTGCTTGGAACAAATCTCCAAAAATCTAGGAAGGAGGATGCAGAAGGTCTTGGACACACAAAATTCTAGTTGGGGCAGAAATGGGGTGAGGAACATGTGGTCCTCCAGAGGTTGCTGGGCTACAGCTCTTATCATTCCTGGTCATTGCCCAGGGTGGCCGGGGCTGGTGGGAGTTGCAGTCCAATGACAACCAGAGGGCCACAGGTGAGTCACCAGTGGGTCAATAGCCTGAGTTAGTCTAAGGAAGCTTAATATTTAATAATTGTTTTGTGTGTTTTTAAAAAAATCCTTCCAGGATATATGGAGGCTACTCAGATCCTTTCAATATTAGCTGTCCTTATGAGTTTAATTGCTGTGGTTTCATCACGGGATCTCCTCTCTCGCCTTGCAACCGTGCAGATATGTGAAGCCCTGATTTCTTCTCTGGCGAACTTCAGCACAGGTACGCTTGAAAGCATGTGGCACTGCCTCTGAAACCTCAGAAACCAGAGGTCTGGGGCCAGGGAGAGATGGACACCATTTACTGCAATGTACGCCTTCAGTGCCTCAAATAGCATCTTGCTCCTAACTAACAAAAAAAAAAAAAAATAAAGCATACTAAATCAGAGGAAATATGCAATTCCGCACCATTGGCATAATATATAGAGGTGTGTGTGTGGGGGGGGTGTCATTTGAATCCTTGATCAGGATCAACTGAGCACAGAATTTCTATTTTTAATGAGACATTAAATAAACCTTGTTGATTTAATTGAGTCAATGTACACATTGGCAGATGTTCTTGATTATAGTGATACATTCTTATAATGTTTTTATTTTATTTATTTATTGTATTCATATCCCACTTTTTTTCCTCCAAGGAGCTCAAGGGGGTGTGCATGGTTCTCCCCAATCCTCATTTAATCCTCACAACAACCCTGTAAGGTGGGTTAGGCCAAGAGACAGGGACTGGCCCAAGGGAACCCCGTGAGCTTCGTGGCTGAGTGGAGAATTGAACTCTGGTCTCCCAGGTCCCAGGCTGACACTTTAACCACTATACCACACTGGCTGTAAATGTACACAGTGCCTGATGTCCATAGTAATGATAATAGATCAAAGTACAGTCGTACCTCGGGTTAAGTACTTAATTCGTTCTGGAGGTCCGTTCTTAACCTGAAACTGTTCTTAACCTGAAGCACCACTTTAGCTAATGGGACCTGCTGCTGCTGCTGCACCGCTGGAGCATGATTTCTGTTCTCATCCTGAAGCAAAGTTCTTAACCCGAGGTACTATTTCTGGGCTAGTGGAGTCTGTAACCTGAAGCATATGTAACCTGAAGCGTATGTAACCTGAGGTACCTGAGGGATGCAGTACATTATGACGATTATATTTATATTGTGCTAGCTGCATACCTAGAACATCATAAACAACAAGTAAGACAGGTCTTTACTCCACTGGAATTTAGAATTTAAAACATTTGATGAGGAAACAGCAGTGGAAGGTGGGAATGGCGTCTTGGACAGACGTGTGATGATTTTGATTACATGAACTTTGGAGTTGCATGCATATATGAAATCAGGTGTGCAGGTAAAGATGGTGCAGAGCCAACAGAGGATTTGCAAAGCACTGTGAACAGCACCCCACATAGCTCTTTACAAACTCTGACAACCAGCCAGTTGGGTGCTTGAAGAGAGTCCTGCATAGTGCTTTGAAATCCTGACAACCAGCAGCAACACGCCAGCATGGGATAATGGGTGAAATTGTTTAATGGCAAGGGAGACCCCTGGTCAGCTGAAGATGGTGGAATGTTGGAAGAGTGGAGGAGATGAACAGGGACAGAAAGAGAAACCAGGCTCCAAAGGCAAGGAGGGACACACATCACCCCAACGCTTCTTTCCCTTTGCCTGCAGGAATCATCCTGGTGTGCTCTCTGGTGATTACAGACATGAAGCTTAGAACCGAAGTAGATACAGATGGCACTCGCCTCACACCTTTCTGCGGTTTCTTCCTAGCTTGCTTTGTCTGCATCTTGTGCTTTCTCTTGGGTGAGTACACAGGTGGGAAGGAGTGGGATGCAGGTGAAGCTGGGAGTCTAGGAGAGCTAGTCTACAATCTCACCTGACATGGTCATGAAGGTAGATTTCTCAGGGTGTGCTGACCCCTAGGATTTCCCCAAATGCAAGGGACTCCACATAATTTGTGGGAGTGAGAGACTGAATTTGTGCATTGATGTTGTTCTTTTTCATGTTGTTGTTATTGGAGTGCTAATCTAGACAAGGACACCATAATGAGACATGGCAAGGTGAAAAGGTATCTTGTTCTGTGAAAGTTCGTGCAGATTTTCAGGCAGACTTCCTGAAGAAAAGTTCACAAAACTAATGTGGAAATTGGGGGGGGGGGGCACTTAAGGCTGGGAAATTTAGAAACAGAGAGTATCTGAAACTGACCAGTCCCACATGACACTTGATACAAACAGCATGAAATACATAAAGAGAATAGAGATGAATTTACATACCAAAAGGAAGTTCTTGCTTTACCATCTGCTTCCTCATTGCTATTGAAGATAGAAGGGTTTTGGTTTGCCATGCCATTAATTTAAAGAGTAATCTATTACACAGAAAGAGGTCAAAGTTCCAAGGGGTCGTCTGCATAGAACTCTCAGTAGGGAAAAGCTCACCTTTCTCTAGGCTCCCTATAGAAACTGCAATATGAATGGAAGTGACTTGTAGATTCTGTTTCCCTGTTTCCACAAGAAGGTGTTCACTGAGCAAAATGTTACCATGCTGGCCAGTTAGAAGAGGAGAGATTTATGAGCATTAAAGCGGTCCTTGATTTGTTGAAGCTTTCAAAACAAACACATCACCAGCAGTATCATTAGTATGGGATAAATAGGTTCCCATAACCTTTTTCAAAGCAAAGGTTGCTTTTTTCCAGCATTCCTAGGAAAGATGACAGGGATGCTGGTGGCACTGTGGGTTAAACCACAGAGCCTAGGACTTGCCGATCAGAAGGTCGGTGGTTTGAATCTCCGTGACGGGGTGGGCTCCCATTGCTCAGTCCCTGCTCCTGCCAACCTAGCAGTTTGAAAGCACGTCAAAGTGCAAGTAGATAAATAGGTACCACTGTGGTGGGAAGGTAAACGGTGTTTCCATGCGCTGCTCTGGTTCGCCAGAAGCGGCTTAGTCATGCTGGCCACATGACCTGGAAGCTGTACGCCGGCTCCCTCGGCCAATAAAGCGAGATGAGCGCCGAAACCCCAGAGCTGGTCACGACTGGACCTAATGGTCAGGGGTCCCTTTACCTTTACCTTTAGGAAAGATGACACTATGCACAATAGGAACTCATAGCGACCTTATGCTGACTCAGTGCTTTTTCTCCCCTCGGACAGTGACTCTCAGTGGCTACAGACGGGACTTCCCCTCCACCAGTTTTCAGCTGGGGGTTGCTGAATATTTTTGCAGGATTGTTGAGTGTGTGCACACTGAGCTATGGCTCACCATTTCAGCATGGTAGTGTTCTTTAACATGGGCGGGTTGGCTGAAGTTGTTGGTGCTCACCTGAAACTACTTTGGTGACACTGTCACCTAGGCATCTTTGTTGTTGTTTAGTCGTTCAGTCGTGTCCGACTCTTCGTGACCCCATGGACCAGAGCACGCCAGGCACTCCTGTCTTCTGGGCATCTTTACTAGTTACAAAAAAAAAAAAAAAAAAAAAAAGCACCATGAAACAGCCAAGTTGCAGGACGATTCGTTATAATCCGCTCTTTCCCCCTTTTCCAGGCACACAGAGCCTGCTGCGGCACTTGGGCTTCACTTCAGCAGAGGAGAGGTTGTGCGTGGAAATATCCCCAGAGAAGAGTACACACCACCACACAGAGCTGCAATTGTAGACCATAGTCCATATCTACAACCACAGACGTTTCCCTATTGGAGCTAAACATGGGGCCCTGGAACACGATTGGATAATGGTTTAGGATGGTCTGCCTTGGCCAACTTGGTGGCCTCCACATCTTCCCGGAACAGCTGATTACTTTACTCTCAATTTTTACCCACATCACTTTTACTCAGCAACATTGAAAAATAAAATAAAATAATAAAAACAGTTGACATCTGAATGTTTCTCAGTCAGAGGCAAGACAACAGATGATCACATAATTCTCCAACACCTCATGGTTATTTTTTGTCTCTGTACTAATCAGTGCTACTCAGGGTTATCGGTTTTTCAGTCTTGCCTGTTGCCTCATATGTAGGCAGGGATTGAGTTGGCATCTCCAGGCTGCTCCCCCAACCATGCCTGCCTCATACCACCAGTCCCATCCATGTTTGCACCCGTTTTTGCTGGATGTAGTGACGTCTCATGGCCAGGACAGCCCCTAACTACCTCCCAACAGGAGGAATGTAGGAACCTGCCCATTCCAGTTATCTCAGTTTCCTCATATTTCCAAGCTTATAGCCAGTACGGCTTAGTGGTTGGAGTGTTCAACTAAGACCTGAAAGTTCATAATCCTCACTCAGCCAGTCACTGTCTCTAAGTCTAACCTACCTGTCAGGGAACTGCCATCGGAAGGAAGGGAAGTGAAAGGGCTCACACAGGTTGGGAGAGACTCAGCAGCTGAAGAGGGAACCAGTAGGGGGAGAGGAGCTGAGCTGAGGGAAAGGGAGCTGGAGGGATGGCTCAGAGACACTTCCAGCGAAAACAGTGGGGAGGTTTCAGGACCTCCTGTAGGGACACCCACTCCTCGCCGGAAACTGTCACGCAGAGAGTCCAGAAGACGTGTTTCCGTTAAGGAGCTTTTATGTTGGAAGCGATTCCGAAAGCAACCACTGTCGGAATCTGCCAGCGACTGACGGAGCCATGTTTAAGGGGCTCCGTTACAGACAGAGGTTTGCAAACTTGACCAAACTCTGAGGGACTAGGATTTTACACACAAGCAGCTCATCGTCCCATCACAGCATTCCGACAGTCTTCGTGAGCAGCTTGTGCAGGAGAAGGCATCATGAGCAACCCAGCCGGAACCGGAGAAGCAGGAGCTGGAGCGGGTCCAAGCCTGGAAGAAAGGTACCGGGTGTTGGAGGTCCAGCTAGCGCTGCAGACGGCGAGGCTTGAGGAGAGGAGGGCTCAGGATGCAGACAAAAAGGGGAAAGACACCCAGCTCGTCAGAAAGGTACCAGGATTGGTGCAGAAGTTTGGGGGGGAGCCCAAAGACTATCATGGCTTTCGGACAGAGATGCAATATGCCCTCAATCTGCAGTTTGATGAATTCCCTGACGAGGAATCACGAGTGGCTTTCGTGATTGGGCATCTTGAAAAGGGGGCGAGAGACTGGGTTAGACCCCTGATGGCAGCGAATAGTGACGTCCTAAAGGACACGATGAAGTTCTTTCGCGCCATGGATCTGATGTTTTCCAGCGATATTGAACAGGGAGTGGTCCGCAGACAGTTAATGGCTTGCAAACAGGGGAGCCGATCTGTCCGTGAGTACTGGACTGAGTTCACCATGTTGATCCATAAATTGGGGTGGGATCTATCGGCGGAACCCATTCAAATGCTCTTTGAAGAAGGGCTTTCTTCGGCTGTGAAAGACGAACTTTCCCGGGCGCCCAGGGCGGAGTCTATGGACCAGCTGACCAAATCAGCGCTGACCATAGGAGCGCGCCAGGAGGCGAGAGCATTGGAGAGGCGGGAAGGGAAGGGGGAACGTTGGAAGGAGTTCCGCATTCCAGACATTCCAGAGCCAACTTTCCCGCCGGCAGAGCCGATGGAAATCGGAACAGCGCGCGCGCGCACAGTTTCAAAGCCCAGTGAGGGGGAAAAGAAGGAGGGAAAAGGCGCCCGGAAATGCTATCTCTGCCAACAGCCAGGTCACTTTGCCAGAGTCTGCCCCCAGAGGAAGGAATGGCAAGGGATGGTAGGAGCTGTGGAGGGAAGAGAGGAAGAAATACCGAAGCAAGTAAAAGCCAACGCCTGGCTGCCACCGTCGGGGCACAGCAGCCAGGCCAAAGAGCAGTGAAAGTGCCCACGCCAGAACCTCCTAAACCCGCCCTAGTGATAGAAGTGGCGCTAGAGCTGCCAAACGGACACCCTCTAAAGATAAAGGCGCTGTTGGACTCAGGCAGCTCCTGCAATTTCATGAGCAAAGAGTTTGCAGCTGAACACCAGATACAGACGATCCCTTTAAGCAACCCCCTGCAGGTGACCACGATCGATGGCAGGGAGCTGTTGGGAGGAGAAGTCAGCTTGCAGACCGTCCCAATGATAATGAAGGTGGCAAGGCACACCGAACTGATAGCGTTTAATGTGGCCACCTTGGGAGGAGCTCCCATTATATTGGGGATGAGCTGGCTAGCGTTACATGATCCGCTGGTGGGCTGGCATCAGAGAGTGGTTTCTTTTGGTTCAGCACATTGCTTAGAACACTGCAAAGAGGGAAAGGGTTTGGCAGGGGCCCAAGCCACCCTAGCAGGGACTGAAGTAACGGAGAACGTGAAGGTACCACGACAATACGCAGATCTCCGCGACGTCTTCAGCGAAAGGGAAGCTGACCAACTACCCCCGCATAGACCCTTTGACTGTCAAATCAATTTACTCCCTGGGGCACAGCTCCCTGTAGGCAAGCTGTACGCCATGTCAGACAGAGAGATGCAGGAGCTAAGAGAGTTCATTGACAAGAACCTGAAGAGAGGGTTCATCAGAGAGTCCAGGGCGGTGGGGGGCAGCCCAGTGTTTTTTGTGGATAAAAAAAACACGAACAAGCCGAGGCTTGTGTGTGACTTCAGGGCCTTAAATGCAGTGTCAGAACCAGTGGCTTTCCCTATGCCCAGGATTGACGACATTTTGACAAGGGTCAGGAAGGGAAAGATTTTTACTAAACTGGACCTAAGGGGGGCGTACAACCTGATACGAATAAGGAAGGGGGATGAATGGAAAACCACCATGTTCACCCCTTTGGGGGCATTTGAATATTTAGTTATGCCCTTCGGCCTACAAGGAGGCTCCGCGTGCTTTCAATCGTTTATGAACCACGTCCTGGGGCCTTTGCTTTACAAGAATTGTGTGGCCTTCTTAGACGACGTGTTGGTGTATTCTGAGAATGAGGAGCAGCATGTGAGAGACGTCAGAGAAGTGTTGAGCAGGCTGCAAGCCAACCAGCTGTGGGTGAAACTGGAGAAGTGTCAGTTTCATACCAAGGAGGTGGAATTCCTGGGGTATCGCCTGTCAGACAAGGGATTGGCCATGGATCCCGGCAAGGTCCAGGCGGTGCTGGAATGGAAAACACCCAAAACAAGGAAGGATGTGCAGAGGTTCCTAGGATTTGGGAACTTCTATCGTAAGTTCATCCGAAACTTTGCCCACCTGACGGCGCCCATTACGGACTGTCTCAGCAGTAAGAAGAAGTTCGTTTGGACTGAGGAGGCGGAGCGAGCATTTGAGGAACTAAAAAGGGCCTTCGCCTCGGAACAACAACTCCTGCATGTGGATTTACAAAAACCGATGAGAGTGGAAACTGACGCATCAGACAGAGCTATTGGGGCGGTGCTTCTGCAGCCAGGGAAGGAGGAGTCAGAGTGGAGACCGTGTGCCTTTTTTTCGCGAAAGCTGAACAAATCCGAGAGGAACTACACGGTGTATGACCGAGAACTACTAGCCATTCATGAGGCGTTCCGGAGATGGAGGCACCTGCTAATTGGCGCACAACATAAGGTGCAAGTGTGCACTGACCACAAGAACCTAGAGTATTGGAGGACGGCACGAGTGCTCAACCAACGGCAAGTGAGATGGGCCCAGGAGTTCTCCAAATTTAACTTTGAGATTTGTTACGTGCCAGGCCCAGAGAACATTAGGGCGGACGCTCTCTCACGCAAACCTGAATATTTGGAGGGGGAGGGAGCACCCGAAGAGAGACATGTCATTCCAGAGGACCGCTGGGTGTGTGGGGCGGCATTGGTGGGACAAAGAGAACTGGTAGAGGAAACAGAGAATGATGAATACGCCCAGAATAAGCTCAGAGGTCTTAGGGGTGAGGGAGAGGAACCAGGGGGTTTCGAGGAAAGAAATGGAGCTTTGTATTACAAAGGGGCACTGTATATCCCTGAAGGAGACTTAAGGGGGAGGGTACTCAAGCAGTTGCACGACAGCCCCACGGCGGGGCATTTTGGACAACACAAAACCATGTGGTTGGTCACCAGGGAATTTTGGTGGCCTAAGGTGAGGGAAGATGTACGGGAGTATGTAAGAGGGTGTGAGCAATGCCAGCGAGCCAAAGGGGAGAGGCGGGCACCGGCGGGGCTATTAGAACCCTTACCAACCCCAGAACGACCTTGGGAGGCAGTGTCGATAGATTTTATGACTGATCTGCCGAAGTCCAAGGGGAAAACAGCCATCATGGTGGTGGTAGACCTACTAACAAAGATGTGCCACTTTGTAGCCTGCTCGCATGCAGTCACGGCGGAAGAGACAGCGAAGTTATTTGTAGAACACATTTTTAGGTTGCACGGGGTGCCATTGAGGGTGGTCTCAGACCGAGGAAAACAATTTACTTCCAGGTTCTGGAGGAAGCTCATGAGCTTACTGCAGGTGGAGGTCAACTTTTCGACTGCCCGGCACCCTGAAACCAACGGGCAGGCGGAAAGAGCAAACGGGGTCCTCCAGCAATACCTGAGGTGTTATGTCAATGACAGAGAGAATGACTGGGTAGAAAAGTTGGCGCTGGCGGAATTTGCCTACAACAATGCCGAGAATGTGTCCACAGGGATGAGCCCCTTCTTGGCTAATTATGGGTGTCATCCCAGGGCTTTCCCAGGGGGAGAAGGGGAGAGATGGGGTGTCCCGGCAGCCGAGCATTTTGTAGAAGAAATGGAAGCAATCCATCGTCAGCTCCAACTCAACTTAGAAAGGGCGAAGGAAGAATACAAGAGGCAGGCAGACAAGAACCGAAGGGAAGGTGAAACCATAAGGGTGGGAGATAGGGTGTGGCTGTCAACCCAAGGGTTGCCGTTCAAAGGAGGTTGTAAGAAATTAAGACCCAGGAGATTGGGTCCCTTTGAGGTCATTCAACAGGTCAACCCAGTGGCTTTCAGGCTCCGGTTACCCAACCACATGAAACTGCACCCAGTATTTCACAGGTCGTTACTGTCACCGTATGAGGGGGGACGAGAAGGGATGGCCACTCGGGGACCGGTCATAGAAGAAAGGGAATGCAGCAGCCATGTGGCAGAAATCCTCGACGCCAGATGGAAGGGGGATCAGGTGGAGTATTTGGTAGCGTGGGAAGGAGAACCGGAGTCAGAAAACACTTGGGTAATGGCAGAAGATATCAATGACGAGGTATTGATAGAAACGTTCCATCAAAGGTTCCCAAGGAAACCTCAGCCTGTGGAGAGGTTCCGGAGGGAATACTTTGGGACCACCGATGAGGAGGAGGAGTTGGAAGGATTCTCGGAATCGGAAGGGGAAGGGGAGATGGACTCTGAGGAGGAGGAGTACTTCGAGACCAGGAACCGCAACAGGTGGAGAGAAGTGTTCGGGACATCGGAAGATGAAGGAAGTTCATTCCGGGGTTTTGCCTCCTCACCGCCCGTAGAGGAGGGGGCGAGAGGGGATGAAGGGGGCCCTGGAGGGGAGGTGGATGTCAGGGAACTGCCATCGGAAGGAAGGGAAGTGAAAGGGCTCACACAGGTTGGGAGAGACTCAGCAGCTGAAGAGGGAACCAGTAGGGGGAGAGGAGCTGAGCTGAGGGAAAGGGAGCTGGAGGGATGGCTCAGAGACACTTCCAGCGAAAACAGTGGGGAGGTTTCAGGACCTCCTGTAGGGACACCCACTCCTCGCCGGAAACTGTCACGCAGAGAGTCCAGAAGACGTGTTTCCGTTAAGGAGCTTTTATGTTGGAAGCGATTCCGAAAGCAACCACTGTCGGAATCTGCCAGCGACTGACGGAGCCATGTTTAAGGGGCTCCGTTACAGACAGAGGTTTGCAAACTTGACCAAACTCTGAGGGACTAGGATTTTACACACAAGCAGCTCATCGTCCCATCACACTACCTTACAGGGTTGTTGCAGAGATTAAATGAGGAGGGGGAGAGCCATCTATGCTACCTTGAGCTCCTTGGAGAAAACATTGGGGATGTAAACACAATAAATAAACAAATGAAAATTTCAGTTCTCCACTCTTCTGCTGCAATTGCAACCCCCCCCCCCGTTTTGTCGTTGTAGTTATTTTTAAAAGCCCTTATGTCAATTACCATTTTAGTGTGAATTTCTCCCGAGGAACAAAAGAGGATGTCTCCTAATGAAAAGCAGCTGCTCTGGTCTCTCTCCTCGAGACTGTTTTCCTGGATGGAGGGAAGATTCCATGGCAGTTGGAAGCCAAGACTCTTGGAAGCTGGGCCGCCATTTTGTTGTTAGGGTCATGACAAGACAGGAGTGCAAACAAAGAGGGTAGAGAGCATGGCTAGAATGGGAGATAGTTGAAGCCTTCTCTTTTCAGGCTCAATTGTGGTGAAGCCAAAAGCAAGAGTGTGTTGCGGGGGGGGGGGGTCTTTGTGCCTCTGCTCCTCCACTAACTGCAGCCCTGAGCCACAGGACATTTCCAGGATAACAAGAACCCTAGCAATATTAATGACAGCTTATACAGCATCTCTGCCCCACCTGGAAAGCAACATAATGGGTTATCAGAGAGGCCTTGTAAGTGCATTTGCCTGAACATATTCACAGCCTCTTTGTGATCAAGAAACCTGCCTTGCCAGGGAGTGGAATGGGCATTTCTGGTGTACACAGAGGCATTGGGTTGTGGGCTGTGGGCTGAAGACGCGAGATTGAAATTCTTGGGTTTAAAAAATAAAATTGCTTTCTATTTTAGAGCAGAGTTAAGAGCTTGGAAGCCGGATGTAGCCATCACCCTTTATGTTGTATTTTATGTCTAATACACACACTGCTTTAAAAATATAAAATAAAGCACACAGAGATCCCATTGGTAAAGGGGGAAGAAAGGTTCTTTACTCACAGCTTATTCTTACTTACAATGATGGCTTGGGATTCTTAACCTGCATGATGGCAGCTAGTTTCTCATGGCCGCTTCATGCAGGAGAGAGGAAGGGCCAGAGTTTGGTGGGAAACCACAAAGTGCATTTCCCCCCACTTGTTACTCTCAACCCCTTCCTCTGCTGACTAGAGGCATGTAAGGTTGCTTATAACCAGGGCTTTTTTCAGCTGGAACTTGCCAGAACTCAGTTCCAGCACCTCTCAGGTGGGCACCACTGTCCTTATAACAAGGGAGGCATTTACGGTGAGTTCCAGCACCTCTTTTTCTAGAAAACCAGCACTAGTTATAACCCTGGTCACAGAGTGGGAGTGTGTTTTGAGGATGTGTTAGACTAGTAAGTTTGATGCGCATATGACCTGCCTACATGGAAAATATTTTTCAGCCTTTACTTTATGTGTGTGCAGTAGTGAGAAGGGGGAGAAATCCCTAAGGGGAAACAATCGATCATCTAAGATATTTGGAAGAGCAGGGGGAGAACCCTTCTAGATCCCTTTTGAAAGAAGCATGAAGAGAAAACCATGGAACAGCGAGTGGATTTGACATGGAAGCTGACACAACAGAAGAGGTAAGATTGCCAAGGCAGTGGGTTCCTGTTTACAGGTCACCTCAGTAAAGAAATGGCTGGAAGGGGCCTTGAATCTCACAGCACTTCTTGTGACAGCCCTTCATATATATATAATTTATTATTGAATTTATATACTGCCCTATACCCAGAGGTCTCAGGGTATCGTTTTTAAAGATGGCTATCATATCACTTCTCAGTCTTCTGAAGGCTAAGCATGTCCAAGTCCTTCAAACGTTCCTCATTGAAGGCCCTTCATCATCCTGGTCACCCTCCTCTGCACATGTCCCTCTCCATCACATATGTGAAGTGCTTTGAAGAACAAGTGCCAGTTACTATTCTGATGTTGAGCTTTCCTCTCCCTCCCTCTGCAGTTCTTCAAGCTCCGGCCTGGTTTCTACAAAAAACTACAGTATGGTGCCGGCTGTGTCAACTTCCTGGTGCTTATAATCATCACCATATCTCCCTACTGGCTGGAGTATTCTGCAGAGGCAAACAATTTTACTATGGGGGTTTGGACTTACTGCTTTCAGAAAAAATGTGGCCTCGTTTCTGCAAGGTCAGGTAAGAGACACGACTTGTGTTCACATCGCTTAGTGTCCTTGGCCAAATGAGTTACAATCGGGGATGTTGCAGTTATACAATCTGCCTAAATTATGCAATGTGGCAATCCAGTGGATTTCATGGCTAAGACAGGATTTGAATCCTGGTCTCCCAGATCCTAGTCCTACACCCTAACCACTATACCACACTGGCACCGGCCCTTTCTGAGCCAGGCTTCTTTCTAGAGGAGGGATCGCTGCTGACATTTTATAATATTTGCTAATATTAATATTTCAGGGACTGAACAACGTGAGCTCACCCCGTCGCGGGGATTCGAACCTCTGACCTTCTGATCGGCAAGCCCTATGCTCTGTGGTTTAACCCACAGCGCCCCCCGCGTCCCCTTTTTACCCATAGGTCCGAGCAAAAAGAACCGTCTTTCTAGACAAAAGCCTGAACCGAATGAAAAACAAACAAATTCCTTGACTAGCCTGGCCAATGGCTGGTGTTCTTGTGGAACTGCAAATGCCCAGGTCAGGGCTATGGGGCTTTGTGGAGTTATCCCAAGAATGGCAAACCTTTGGCTTTCCAGATGTTGCTGAACAACAACTTCCACCATCGTGACGGGGAGTTGGGACACCACCAGCGGCTGGAGGACCACAAATTCCCCCATCCTGACATAGTTGTTTCCACACTCCCCATTTTTAGCCTCACAAGGACCCTGTCAATGGGACAATGAGAGAGAGCACTGGCCCAAGGTCACTCAATGAGTTTTCATGACTGGGTGGAGACTGCAGCCCAGGTCATAGTCTGAAACTCTTTTCTCTCAGTAGAATGACTCATTATAGTAAGACAACTTTATATGTACTTGTTATTTTCTCTTTCCTTTAGTATATCTATTTGTTGTACGGGCCCTTTTCATAATAGCCATTGGCTGTGGTTTAACGGCCTTGATCACATCGTGGACTTCTTTTTCTCACTGTTTGAAAGAGAATACTGACAAAGCCATGATGTCGTTTGTGACTAACTTCATTGCAGGTATTATGTATATGCCATACACCTACGAAGGGTGGTAGAGTAACAGGATGCCTTTATATTACAGCTGTAGATTTTATTCATTATTGTTGCATTTGCATCCCACCTTTCCTCCAAAGAGCTCAGACCCTCCAAGTGTCCCTGTTCTCCAGGGACAGTCCCAGATTTACAGAAACCGTCTCGGTTTCTGATCTGATCCCAGAATGTCCCACATTTCCTTAGGACATCCTTATTTTCATTGCAGAAATGTTGGAGGGTATGGAGTTATGCAACCCCCCAAGCCAAGTAGATAAGTAACTCTACAACCTTTAGAAGACATCTGAAGGCAGCCCTGTATAGGGAAGATTTTTTAATATTTAACCTTTTATTATGTTTATATATATATTGGAAGCCACCCAGAGTGACTGGGGCAACCCATTCAGATGAGTAGGGTATAAGTAATAACATTATTGTTATTATGGAATAGGTTGTCCCTATTTTCATTGGAGAAATGTTGGAGGGTAGGGGAGCTCCTAGTTCTCAACTTTTGCATTTAATTATCACGGCAATCCTGTGAGGTAGTTTGGGCTGAGAGACAGTGACCTGATCCAAGGTCACCCAGCGGCCTTCATGGCTGAGGTAGGATTTGAACCCTTGCCTCTCAGGTCCTAGTCGAGCACTCTAATGACTACACCATATTGTGGGGGGCGGGAGGGGTGTGTGCGTGCACACACGTACAGTGAGTAAGTGTTTGAGCTTTAAAGACATTTTATTTAGGCTTGGCATTAAACAAAAACAAACCAAAAAATGCCCTGGAGAATCAGTGACGGTGCGGGGGGAGAGGAAAGGAAACCTTACAGTTGATAGAGGACGGTTGAGACCCAGTAACCAACAGGGTACTAGATGAATAATAGTCACCCATTAAAAACTTCCCTGAACAGGGCTGCCTTCAGATGTCTTCTAAATGTTAGGTAGTTGTTTATCTCTTTGACATCTGGTGGGAGGGCATTCCACAGTGTGGGTGCCACTACCGAGAAGGCCCTCTGCCTGGTTCCTTGTAGCTTGCTTCTTGCAATGAGGGAACCACCAGAAGTCTGCTTCTGTGCTCATTGCAAAAGAGCAGATCCCTCCAGTCTGAGCCAATTTTTGTTTTCAGGAATGGTGACCGAAGAACTATCCCAATAATACTATCTTTTATTGGGGAGGAGGGGAGGTTTCTGGGAACAGAAAGGGGAGAGGTCAGGTGCCATTTCCCATTTTCTCCCTCCTGAAACTTCCCCTATATAATGCATGGAGGGGAATTTAAAGGCTTGTAATGCTCCCAGCATCCCCCAACCTGATGCCCCTCAGATCTGTTGGACTACGGATCCTATCATTATCTCCCTGACTACTGGCCATGCTGTCTGGGGCTGATGGGAGTTGTAGTCCAATGACATCTGGAGAGCCCTGGGTTGGGGAAGGCGGGGATAAGCTGTTAGGGGATCATGAAGGACACCACAACCCTAATACTCTCTTCTTTGCCTGCAGCAATCTGCATGCTGACTGCTCTAGTGATTATATACACAAAGCTCAGAACTTCAGTAAATGATGCTGTGCTCCTGTCGCCATGCCAGGATTTCTTCCTTGGTTGCTTTGTCTTTGTTCTGTTCTTCGCCTTAGGTAAATATACCCTGGCAGGCCAGGGGGTGTGGAGTGAGATGGTGAACTCAGTAGTCTGGCCCAACAATCTAAAGCAGAGCGATGTCTAATTTAAGCTAGAATCCAGAGCTGTGTAGTCGAGCAATGCCAGTTGGACAGGAATGTCAGGGCAAAATTCTGCAAGCTCCACATGCTAATGTGCACACAAAGTTAAATTGCCCTTAAACGAGGAGGGAGGGCAGAATATTTTCAAAGCATTTGTTGTGGCTTAAAAAAAGACCCATGCCAAAGGATCCCAAATAAATAAGCATTATCAGTGCAAGGGACAGGCTTTGGGATTTCTGCCTTTGGCATACACAGATAGTGTTTAGTCCACATCTGCACTGTACATTTAAAGCACTTGGGAGAAGCAGTTGTGACTTCTCCCAAAGAACCCTGGGAATCGTCGTTTGTTCAGGTTCCCGGGAGGAGGCCCCCTGTTCCCCTCACAGAGCTGCAATTCCCAGAATTCCCTGGGATGAAGGATTGGTTGTTAACCCACTCTGGGGAATTGTAGACAGGGATGATGGGGAGTGGTAGCTCAGCAACAGCTGGAGGGCAAAGGTTTTGCCACACCTGCTTTAAAGGAAGTAGGCAGGTGGTTAAAGGCCTCTACTTTTTCTGTTTCTTTTCTAGCTACAGTCAACCTATGGTGGTACATGCACTTGGTCTCAGCCCAGAAAAAGGCAGCCACCCAAATAACCCCAGCAGAAGAAGCACCATGACAACTGCAGAGCAAATGAAGTTCCCTTGGTCCGTCACACCAGCAGATAGCAGGGTCTTGTAATGAGATATTTGCTGGGCCGTGCCCACCATAACAGGCATTCTGCTCTCTGAAACAAGCTCAACGGTCCTGGAGCCTGTTTGGACAATGCACAGTACTGATGTTTTGGAGATGGAAGGGGCTCTGGGAGATGCCTGTTTCCACAAAGTCACTTCTGAAAAGCCGTCTTCTGGAACTGCGCTGCTTGAACTTCCCCAGGGGTGCGGCCTCTTCAGCGATATTTCTGCCGAACACAGAACACATCCCTTTCCGTGTCTAGGACAATTGCCCATGTCTCTCCACATTTTGGGGTATATTACTTGCAAAATTCACAATAAATAAATCAGATTTTTAAATATTTTTTTTAAAAAACCCTCTCTTGTCAAACGAATGGTGAGGGACTGGGGACCATCTGCTTGACCTGAAGAAGATCTTGGACACTCTGAAGAGCTGGTGGTGTTTTGGACAAGACTTTTTTTTTTTTTTTTTTTAAAGGAATCCTTGCCTCCAATAGTATCTTTAATGTGGGGTTCATTGGTCATCTCACAGGCACTGATCAAGCACAGGCATTCTACTCTCTGGGGCAAATGTTGGGTCCTGGAGTCCAAATGGACAATAGACATTCATAATCTAAGCAGTCATGTCACCTCACCAGGACCCATTTGAGATCCGGAAGGGCGTTTGTGCAATACCAATATGGTCCTACAGGAACGCTTGCATTATCCCAGCTGCAACTAGGTTATTTTCACATTCCCACTACTGAAAATCAAAAGATCTTTCTTTTGCTCTGAAACAAAAGATCTTTCTTTCTTCTGTTTCCAAGATAATTCTTATGTCTCCATCTTAGTTCCACATATCACCTATAGCTATAGATAGAGATGAATGCATTTTTCTCAGTCATTCATGGGCATTTTTGCTGCCTGAGGCATTTTGCTGCCTGAGGCAAAGGGCAAGATGAGACGGGCCTCCTAATCCTACTGGGAAGACCCAGTTTTCTGAGTGCATGTTCTGGAAGTTGGGCAATAGGGGCAGTACAGGATTCCTTTTGGTGTACCGACCTCCCCGCTGCACCAAGGATTCCCTGTCCGAGCTGCTTCAGGTCGTGGCGGCTGTTCTCCTGGAGACACCTAGTTTGGTTGTCCTTGGGGATTTTAACATCCACGCCAACACGACCTTACAAGGGGCCGCTCGGGACTTCGTGGAAAGCATGGCCTCCATGGGGCTGTCCCTGAATAAGTTGGGCCCAACTCATAGTCATGGACATGCCTTAGACCTGGTGTTCACCTCTAGTGACGTGGGTGATCTGACACTAAGTAAAAGTGAAACAAAAGAAGTGCCATGGTCAGATCACTTCCTGGTGCAACTGGACTTCTCCGCGACCCTTCCCCTCTGCAGGGAGGTGGGACCAATTCAGATGGTCTGCCCCCGCCACTTAATGGATCCAAATGGTTTCCAGAGAGTGGTAGGGGATGCTTTATCCCATGTTGATTCCCTGGTGGCCCGCTGGATTCCCTGGTGGCCCGCTGGAATGCGGAGTTAACCAGGGCTATCGACTGTCTGGCTCCAAAGTGCCCTCTCCAATTGCATGGAGCCCGGACAGCCCCGTGGTTTTCTTCGGAGCTGAGGGCGATGAAACAATCGCTGAGACGGCTAGAGCGTCAGTGGCAGAAAACTCACTCCGAATCTGACCGGACACAGGTTAGAGCTCAACGTCGAGCCTACCAAGTGGCGATAGCGACGGCGAAGAAGACTTTCTTCACCGCCTCTATTGCATCTGCAGAAAATAGTAGCAGGAGAGTCTTTCAGGTGGTCCGCAATTTAACGGAACCACCTTTACCACCGGGGCCTTGTAAAGACCCCAAGATCTCCTGCAATGATTTTGCAAAGTTTTTTGCAGATAAAATCACTCATATTCGGAAGGAGCTAGACACCACCGTGGGAGCAGGGCTGGGGCGGGAGAGTGCTAGAGCCCTGTCTGGTCAAGTTGCATAGAATCAATTTCAATCCGTTACCCCCGAGGATGTGGACAGGCTGCTTGGACGCGTGAAACCAACCACCTGTCTCCTTGATCCTTGCCCATCCTGGCTAATAAAAGCAAGCCGGGAAGGGCTGGGCGATGGGCTCTGCGGGGTGGTGAATGCTTCCCTCTGTGAGGGAACATTCCCAGATCCGCTGAAAGAGGCGGTCATTAAACCGCTTCTTAAAAACCATCTTTAGACCCGGCCAGTATGGCCCACTATCGCCCAGTCTCAAATCTTCCATTCTTGGGCAAGGTGATTGAGCGTGTGGTTGCTGAACAACTCCAGGCACGTCTGGAGGATGCGGACCATTTGGATCCCTTCCAATCAGGGTTCAGGCCTCATCATGGGACTGAAACTGCCTTGGTCGCACTGGTTGATGATCTCCGGCGGGCTAGGGACAAAGGTGAGAGTTGTTTCCTAGTTCTGCTGGATCTCTCAGTGGTCTTTGATACAATCGACCATAACATCCTTCTGGACCGTCTAGAGGGATTGGGAGCTGGGGGCACTGTTATACAGTGGTTTCGCTCCTTCCTCCTGGGCCGTGTTCAGAAAGTGGTGGGGGGGGGATGAGTGTTCAGACCCTTTGGCCCTCACTTGTGGGGTGCCTCAGGGTTCCGTCCTCTCCCCCATGCTTTTTAACATCTATATGAAGCCGCTGGGAGAGATCATCAGGGGGTTTGGACTGGGTGTCCATCAATATGCAGATGATACCCAGCTCTACCTCTCTTTCAAATCAGAACCAGTGAAGGCGGTGAAGGTCCTGTGTGAGTGCCTGGAGGCGATTGGAGGATGGATGGCGGCTAATGGATTGAAGTTGAATCCTGACAAGACAGAAGTACTGTTTTGGGGGGACAGGGGGCGGGCTGGTGTGGAGGACTCCCTGGTCCTGAATAGGGTAACTGTGCCCCTGAAGGACCAGGTGCGTAGCCTGGGAGTCCTTTTGGACTCACAGCTGTCCATGGAGGCGCAGGTCAATTCTGTATCCAGGGCAGCTGTCTACCAACTCCACCTGGTACGCAGGTTGAGACCCTACCTGCCCGCAGACTGTCTCGCCAGAGTGGTGCATGCTCTAGTTATCTCCCGCTTGGACTACTGCAATGCGCTCTACGTGGGGCTACCTTTGAAGGTGACTCGGAAACTACAGCTAATCCAGAATGCAGCAGCTAGACTGGTGACTGGGGGCGGCCGCCGAGACCACATAACACCGGTCTTGAAAGACCTACATTGGCTCCCAGTACGTTTCCGAGCACAATTCAAAGTGCTGGTGTTGACCTTTAAAGCCCTATATGGCCTCGGCCCAGTATACCTGAAGGAGCGTCTCCACCCCCATCGTTCTGCCCGGACGCTGAGGTCCAGCGCCGAGGGCCTTCTGGCGGTTCCCTCATTGCGAGAAGCAAAGCTACAGGGAACCAGGCAGAGGGCCTTTTTGGTAGTGGCGCCCGCCCTGTGGAACGCCCTCCCATCAGATGTCAAAACGATAAACAACTACCTGACATTCAGAAGACATCTTAAGGCAGCCCTGTTCAGGGAAGTTCTTAATGTATGATATTTTAGTGTTTTTGGTTTCTATGGAAGCCGCCCAGAGTGGCTGAGGAAACCCAGCCAGATGGGCGGGGTACAAATAATAAATTATCATTATTATTATTATTATTATTATTATGTACAAAAGTTGACTGACAGTTGACTCTTACATCAACACCGGCAACAGGGCAGTGTCTTCCATTGTACTCAAGGGTGCCAGGCAATTTTGAGTCAACATGACTGCTGAGGGATTTCTTTTCTGGAAACCATTATCATGGAGATTAGTGCTAAATTAGTGCTAAACATCTGCTAGATTCCACGAGATCTGGCTTTTATGTTGTGTGAAAGATCACTTAAAATGCAAAAATTAACAGATGATAAGGAAATATTGGGAAAAGGAAAAGAAGCGTCATTTGAGTGTAGCCTTTGGGTTGCACCTGATGCAATGCTAGTTTGGTCATCTTCTTTTTTGCTGTCCATTTCATATACCGTATTTTTCACTCTATAGGACGCACCCGACCATAGGACGCACCTTGTTTTAGAGGGGGAGAACAAGAAAAAAAAATCTCCCCCACTCTGTGCAGCGACCCTTCAGTGAAGCAGCAGGAGAAATGGAGCCCCTTCCATTTCTCCTCCCGCTTAGCTGAAGGGGCACCTACCCTTCAGCGAAAGGAACCCGAAGCCTCTGGAGCACAGCGGGAGCTCCCGCTGTGCTCCGGAGGCTTCAGGCGGCTATCTTTGAAGCCTGGAGAGCGAGAGGGGTTGGTGCGCTTCAGCAGAAGGCAGAAGGCATCCCGAAGCCTCCAGAGCAAGACTTTCCTGGCTTCAGCAAAAGGAACCCGAAGCCTGCGGAGAGCAGCGGGAACTTGCACTGCGCTCCGAAGACTTCAGGCGGCTATCCCTGAAGCCTGGAGAGCGAGAGGGGTCGCTCTCCAGGCTTCAGCGAAAGCAATGTGAAGCCTCCGGAGTGTGGAGGGAGCGCTCCCTCTGCGCTTTGGAGGCTTCGCGTTGCTATCGCTGAAGCCAAGGAGCCTGCATTCGCTCCATAGGACGCACACACATTTCCCCTTAATTTTTGGAGGGGGAAAAGTGCGTCCTATAGAGCGAAAAATATGGTAGTTTAAAACCAATAGTTTTAAAGCCCACTCCACTTTTGTTGGAACTGGCTGCAATGGTAGTATACATAAACAATATAACCAACTTTTTAAGGACCATACCTTTCTTTCAACAAGGGGTTCAGCTCTTTGGCTATGTCTGCAAGCCCTGCTTTTCAAGCAGCAATTCAGAGTGGTTTTCAAAAAATCCCAGTTGTTTTGCTGTAGCAGTGAATTTACGTGCCACATATCTGATGTAGTAGAATGTCAGTTGAAGGCAAGTGATTCGGAATTAGTAAAAGGGTGAAATTAGGCCAACTGCTAGGTTTAATTTTGCTCACAGGGTAAGGTTTCTAAGGCATGCACCAGGGATATCTGGCAGCCATATTAATCATATAGTGGGTTGGTTCTAAGCACAATGAGTTTAAATAACCATCGTAGTCCAAACTCAGGCAAACCTTATGTTTTTAATTTCCCAGATTGGACGTTCACATGGAAACTGACATTCTAAGCTGTGCATCTGAAGACTTGTGTGCCTTTCAAGGAAAACTTTTAAAATATAAAATAATTATATCAAAAGAATACGAAGCCAAATGCTACGATCCTGAGAACTCCTCAAAGCAGAATGACCATGAAAGGTAGATAAGGGAAAGGAAAATTCTCCTCCTTTTGAATCCCACAGCAGAATATTGGAGCCTAGTGATGAGAGTAGATTCTTTGGCCTCCTGGGTTTTCTTTTTCACAGTTGGTGAAATTCATGATAAAAATAAACTGTTTTGGCATATCTGCATTAATATATTTGTATGTTTTATAGGTGTAGAATGTGTGGAGTGAAGAGAATGGGTGTTTGATAGTCAATTCAGTTCCATCCAAGTTTTGTTGTTGTTGTTGCAACCATCTTGGTCATTACAACCAAAAAGCAGATAAAAAATATTCTATGGATACTGCAGAATATGCATAGATGCACATTTAAAGTACAGTGATAACCAATTGATACATGTATACCTTAAAATACAGACCTGCCCATTAAGTTTTTATAGTACATTCCCAATCAGACTTTACAGTTCTCTTAGAATGGCAGTGGTGCTCACCTGAGAGATGCCAAAACTGATTTATGGTGAGTTCCAGCTGAAAAAAGCCCTGATCCAGACATTGTTCTCCTGCAGGAGACACATCAATGCAAGAACCAAAAAGCTGCCTATCTCAAAGGATGCTGGCTAGGCAAGCAACTACAAATTCCTGGTTCTGGGAAAACTTTGGGAGTTGCTATCCTGATAAGCAAGCACAGCCCTCTGAGTATTGGGGGAAGTTTGGAAGTCCCAAAGGGGAGATACCTCTTTGTTTGTGGTGTCACAAGCAGCCATCCATTCACCATCACCTGTCTATATTCACCAAACTCAGCACAACAATGCTTTCTCTGGAAGATGCTCACAGAATTAGAACAATTTTTAAAGAAGACAAACTACAGTAGGTGGAAACTTGGAGTAGGTGGAGTAAGATGATGCAGAGGTACAGAGATGAAAACAAGGACCAAATTAGGCACCAATCTGTGAACAAAATCTGCAAGCCAAATGTGGCAGAAATATTAACTGAATGGGACCTGGTGGACATGTGGCGGAAAGATGTAGGCATTTACACAATCCATTGTCTCTTTCCCAAAGCAATCTCCAAAGAGGAACTGCAAAGTCAATTAAAAGGCATTCATACTACAGTGGTACCTCGGGTTACATACGCTTCAGGTTACATACACTTCAGGTTACAGACTCTGCTAACCCAGAAATATTACCTCAGGTTAAGAACTTTGCTTCAGGATGAGAACAGAACTCGTGCTCCAGCGGCACAGTGGCAGTGGGAGGCCCCATTAAGCTAAAGTGGTGCTTCAGGTTAAGAACAGTTTCAGGTTAAGAATAGACCTCCAGAACTAATTAAGTTCTTAACCCGAGGTACCACTGTATTATTATTATTACATTTATATGCCACCTTCATCTTCCAAGGATCTCAAGGTGGTGTACCTCCTTCTCTTCATTTCATCCTCACAGCAACCCTGTGAGGGAGGTTAGGCTGAGAGATGGTGACTGGCCCAAGGTCACCCAGTGAGCTTCATGACTGAGTGGAAATTCAAACCCTGCTCTCCGAGGTCCCAGTCCAGCACTCTAGCCATTATGCCACACTGGTTTTGGATTAAGTGGTATGAGGATTGTGACCCAAGGGTGCAGTCAGCATATACACAAGCACTGGGGGAAGCTACTCTGAACTCTGCCCGAGGTACCACTGTACCTGGTTTCAAGTCAGGCACATTCTTTTGCATACATACACTTGCATACATACACCTACATACACTTAACTTGTTTGAATCCTTATGCAGAAATCTAGCATATGACGTGAAGGGTGCCACCTCCCTAATACACAGCAGTCTAGTAGATCATGAAGCGGGGAATGCTAGAGGCCTTGAAATTGTATGGGAATCAGAATTAGACCACATAACTGAATAGCACAAATGGGAGGGTACCTGGACCCTCCCCTCCTTAAATGATCTCTGCTCACTTACAGGAAACCACACTCAAGGTCATCTTCCACTGGCAGTGGATGCCAGTCTGGTTGGCAAAAGTTAAACCCTTTGGAAGAGAGTATTCTCCATTTTATCTGCAAGTAAAAGCCAACCAATCCCTCCAAATTCTGTTTTAGACATATGCATAAGGATGGCACTGAAGATGGGATTTGAAGGAGGCATAAACGACAAGCTTGGTTCAATTCAGTACAGTCTCACCAAACAGATCAGATGACTCAAAGTATCCTGTCTCCTTCAAAACAATCTGATGCAATTGGAACAAGGAGAAACAACGTTCCACATAATGTTCCACATAATAGTGATTTTAATAGGTCTCAGTAATAACTTTGGCTCCATTGTCCAATATTCAGTGCATACCATGGTGTTCCTATCCCTGTCCAATTCCCTCGAGCTCTATCTAGCTTGGCTACTTAAGCAGGCACCCGTGCCATACCTTGAGTCTTTAGCTGTTCTTTGATTTGGGTCATGGAAGTTTTTTATTGTGTGGGGGTTTTTTTAATGCTTCTGTGAACCAAATTAGAGCTCATACCAAGTTATAGGAAAGGCAGCAATGGTATTTCATAGCCAGTATATTGCTTTGTCCACCAAGGACCCTGTAACTTCATATAGTCCCTTGGACATTCAAGTAATACATAGATGGCATAGAGTTGCAGAGCAATGGTCCATATTGCTTCTGAAAAGAACCAATGTGTTGCAGAGCTTTTAGTTAGAGGGAGCCATGCTTGTGGCAGGGCTGTCCAAAAATAGAACTTTTGGGGTGGGTGGAAATACATTCAGAAATGTATTCTGTTGTGTATATAAGGTTGTATGGGAACAATCAACCCCCATCAATTTGTTAGTTTTACAAAAGGTCTTGAAGGGTTATCCAGACCCAAATGATATTACTTACAATTTGAAAGGTTTTAGGATCCTGTGTCATATATACACATATTAGTCTGAGAGTTTTTCAGTTTAGCCAAAGCTTGAAATCAGTGAAACAGATGGAGGTCATTATTTTAAAAAGATTGCTAAGGAAGTTGGTACGGGTAGAGAACTAGGTCCATTCCTCACTCCTTGCATGCCTTCCCCCTGGTCAAATCCCTGCTATTTTTGGTCCTGAAAACAGTATAGAGCAAATTTATATTCATGCATCTTTGATCCTTCCCAAAATGTGGTTCAGTCAAGATGTGCACCTGTGCTTATTGCACTGTGTGTCCTTTGACAGTGCAGTGGGGTTGCTGCCCAGGTGTGGCATACGAACCCAGATGGGCAAGGTTGTTGTAGAACAATCTAAGGGCCATATTTCCACTTTTAGTTGGAGTACTATTAAGTGGCTAAATTTTGGGAAATAGTCTTTTAGCAAAATAATTCAGTTACTCTGCAGGATTTCTTGCTATTACTTTCTCTAGCACTGAGAACAGTCAGGAGCACTCACTGTATTCTGCTCAGCATCTACTAAAAACATTCTTGTTTAGACAAGCCTACTGAGATGCTTAGAAGGTTTTTGCAATTTTAATCTGTTTAAGTATTTTAACCCTTGTATATTCTGATTTTTCTCAAATTTAAATTTAAAATTTGAAGGATAAATCTGAAATATATTTGACATACTTGCATGTGGGGCTTTCATGTTTTCTATAGACTTACTGTTCCATCTCCATCCAATATACCATTAAGTTCATAACCATCTCACAAAAACTCCTGCATCGACTTCTATCACTTTAATGCAGTGACAACTCTGAAATGCTCCTACTGTCATCGTAATGCAACCCCATGTGAAGGCGATACACCTGAGGTCTGCAGTTCCACCCTCCCCTGTGCAGTGAGTACTGTGTGGCGCAATAGAATGAACTTACACAGACAATGATGTGGATTAAAAATAGTGTAGGTGGAATTTGGGCTCAGGCATTGGCTGTATATCCATTTCAGTGCATCCATGTAGTATAAAACTAACATGAGTTACGAGTAAATTGAAAAAGAATTATATAGAAAAAGAATTCTGAGAAGTGTCTGGCAACAGCTAATGGAACTCAAAGATGAATAAATCAGCCAATTTTGGCACAGAGCTTTGAATTTCTTGGCAAACACACAGTATCCACTCCCAGACCTCACTGAACCATTTATTCCCAAGAGTTGCCCACATCATGTCTATAGCCTTTAAATATCTCCATGTAAGACTCTACCAGCATCAGTTCTCTGCCTTGGTACATCTCTGCTCTGAGTCGCCAAATCTGTCAAGAATGGAGAAAGCACTTCTGAGCACCTGCCTCCTCTTGGCCCTGCTTTCTCCAGGTAAGCAGAAACAAGCAGAATTGGATTCTTTTAATCATCTTTCAATGACACTGAAAGTATTTACTCCTGGGGATGGAAGGAGAGTGAGTAAAATATATGAGCATAATGGAGTGTAAGGACACCTGTGTTACAAGGAAAGTAGGAGAGAGTCAACTCAAAGGTTTAAGCACTTAAGCCATAACAGCCAAATATAGTCTGTTCCAAACATGTATTTATGTGATGGAGGAATCTGACTAACCATAATATGGCTGCCCTGTTTAGGGAAGCTTTTAATGTTTGATGCATTACTGTATTTTAATATTGTGTTGGAAGCCGCCCAGAGTGGCTGGGGAAACCCAGCCAAATGGGCAGGGTATGTGTATATATATATATATATATATATATATATATATATATATATTATTATTATTATTATTATATAAGTATATAAGGTCAATGCAGAGGTCAGGTCTGGAAAAGAGTAGTAATCTGAACTGAGTGCAAGCAGCTCTTGTGTTATTGGTTGGCCGCCTGGATACTGTACAAATAAGAACTGTTGATATTACTGATGGGAAAGGGTTTAGCTTCAAAAAATGTTTTATTCAATACCACAGAGCATTTTAGTAAGCACTTTGCTACCAAATATCTTTAGGACAGGTTCATTCAGCTGCCCTCCCTTATTGTGATAGAACTTCATCAATTCCACTATGGTTTTCTGTGTTTGAATTTCATTGTGTCCATTTGACACTTCCAAGATGGGTTTAACCAAACAGGATACATAGGGATTTCATGAGTAAGTTTGTTCTATAGCTTGCTGATCTAAACTCCATTTATACCTAGGACTGCTTTTGCCAAAACCCTTGCTGTTGTTGTTGTTGTTGAGCCGTTTAGTCGTGTCCAACTCTTCATGACCCCATGAACCAGAGCACGCCAGGCACTCCTGTCTTCCACTGCCTCCCGCAGTTTGGTCAAACTCATGCTGGTAGCTTGGAGAACACTGTCTAACCATCTCGTCCTCTGTCGTCCCCTTCTCCTTGTGCCCTCAATCTTTCCCAACATCAGGGTCTTTTCCAGGGAGTCTTCTCTTCTCATGAGGTGGCCAAAGTATTGGAGCCTCAGCTTCAGGATCTGTCCTTCCAGTGAGCACTCAGGGCTGATTTCCTTAAGAATGGAGAGGTTTGATGTTCTTGCAGTCCATGCCATGGCGAAGGGACTTGAATAACTCAGAGAAGCTATGAGCTATGCCGTGCAAGGCCACCCAAGATGGACAGGTCATAGTGGAGAGTTTTGACCAAACGTGATCCACCTGGAGCAGGAACCGGCAAGCCACTCCAGTATCCCTGCCAAGAAAACTCCATGGACAAAGACAACAGCCAAAATCTTAATCTTGCTTAATCTTTCTCTTAGAGTAATTTATAGATAGGTTTTCTTATTGACAGTATGTACTGAACACCTCCAAATAATTTTTGAGGCCCCATTGTGAAAGAGAGAAGAGCACAAAATTTACTTATTTATTTATTACTTATTAAATTTGTATACCGCCCTTCATTCAAAAATCACAGGGCAGTTCACTACATAAAACAATCAACACGCATCAAGATTCTGTTCCTAATTACTGGGATGGGAATGTTGCATTGGCACCCAGTCATTACTATCAAAGTGACAGCCTTCCAGTTTAAAACATATTTACCCGCTTGTCTGCCACCTCCTTAGGAAGAAGGACACCTTCTCCCACTTTAAAGTATTTTGGCTTGTTTGTAAAACAGCACTAGGGTGATCAACATGCATTTGCCTTCATAAATTTAATGTATAAATCTGAAATATATTTGATATACCATATTTTTCGCCCTATAGGGCGCACTGGCCCATAGGGCGCACCTAGTTTTCAGGGGGGGGGAAATCAAGGAAAAAAATATGATCCCCCCCCCCGCAGCTCTGGGAGCAGCTTACAGGCCGCACGCAGCCTGTGCGCTACTCCAAGACCTTCTCCCTGCTTTTGCAGGAGGTGGCGAAATTCCCGCATCTCCCGCAAAAGCCCACAGGAGGGAGAAGGGACTGACTCGGCCAGTCAGTCCCTTCTCCCTCCTTGGGAAAAAGTCCCCAAGAGCGGCGTGCTCTTTAAAGGCTGCGCGGATCCTGCGGGCTTTTCGACCCAGCTTGTGGGGCTGGCGCTGGGGGGAAGCGCTGCTTTCCCCCACCGACAGCCTCCAAACCAGGTCAGAGAGTAGCGGGAAGGCATCACATGCCTTCCCGCTGCCCCCCCCCGATACTCTGGGGCTGGCACTTCCCCCACCGACAGCCGCAAAGAGCAGACTCTCCTGGCTTCAGCGAAAGCAACGCGAAGCCTCCAGAGCGCAGGCTTCGGAGGCTTCATATTGCTATCGCTGAAGCCAAGGAGCCTGCACTCGCCCCATAGGATGCACACACATTTCCCCTTCATTTTTGGAGGGGAAAAAGTGCGTCCTATAGGGCGAAAAATACGGTACTTGCATGTGGGGTTCTCATGTTTTATATCGACTTATTTTCCATCTCCATCCAATGTACCATTAAGCTCATTACCATCTCAGGAAATCTGCACCAACCTCTATCTCCTTTATACAGTGACATCTCTGGAATGTTCCGACTGTCATAGTAGGGCAACTTCATGCGAAAACGATGGATCTACGATCTGTTACTCTAATAAAATCTGTGTTTCTGGTGTTCTGGATAACAATATAGGTGAGCTGAAACTTTTCAATTACTCTTGTTCACCCCATGTTCATGTGTAAATTAATATAATTTTTAAAATTATAACTTGCATTTAAATACCAGCTTTTTTCTAAAGAGCACAATGTGCTGTACATGGTTTTTGGTACCAGTCGCAGTGCCACCCTCCTCTGTGTGAGGTGTGATTTAATGAACTCACACAGAAAATGATCTAGATTAAAAATGGCCGCAACTTTATTGATTACAGGTGTAGGTAGAATTTTGGCTCAGGCATTGGTTGTAAATCCATTCCAATCTCCTGCTGGAGGGCTGAAATCGCTTCAGGGTCATGTCATGAAATATGGCCTCTCACAAGGCGTCACTCTACCCAGATTGAATTGACTTGATAAGGACATTGCTGGGAATTGCTGGGACTTCCATCGAGACCCTTCTAATGGGGTACCCTGATTATGCTGCTGGTTCAGGACAGGGTGATTAGGTTCATCTATTGATTCAGGAACTTTGCATTATGTAGTTTCACATTGAAGAGTAAACAATTTAGTTAATGGGAAGCATCATTAAAAATAAATACATTTCGAGGGAATTAATCAGAATTCTCACAGATCTTGTGATTTGTTTCCTTTTGTTCTTTGCAGAATCAAAGTATAAAGTGGCAACTTTCCAGGGATGTAGTAAGTCCGAACGTTGCCACTCAGGTGATTACAGTTTAACTTCAGCCAATGGTAAATACCTCCAGATGAAGGTCTTCTGCTGCGGAACAGAAGATTGTAATAAGGAACCTCTCTATGGTGAGTATCTGCATCTCTGTAAGTTGGCTTATTAACACGTCATATAACTTCCACCCAGTTACAGGCAAAGGAGAGCATCTTTGTCTTTCAGTCCATTCAGACACTAGGTGCAAGGGTCTGATAAGTATCTACAACTGATCCTTGAATCATTCAAATTACAAGAAAGGAGATTCCAATTAAACTTCAGGTAAAACTTTCTGACATTAAGAGCTGCTTTACAGTGGAATGGTCTCAATCAGGACAGTGTGGAATCACCTTATTGGAGGTTTTGAAGCAGATTGGATGGCCATCTGTTCTGGATGCTTTAGCTGGGTATCCTGCATTACAGGGGGTGGACTAGATGACCCTTAGGGTCCCTTCCAGCTCAACAGTTCCATGATTCTACGATGAATCTGGAATGGATGAAGTAGATGATCAGTCAAACTTCACACATGTAAGGGCTGGGGCTGGAGGCATGGATGTGGAAATTCTGGGCATAGCTCTACCAAATTTGGGTTCTGGGTCTGCCGACTACTTGCTTGCACCCATAGACAGAGATGAGATTACTTCTAAGAGAATGCAGCTGACTGTAGCTTCAAATAGCTTGCTAGATCACCATATACAGTGGTACCTTGGTTTAAGAACTTAATTCGTTCTGGAGGTCCGTTCTTAAGCTGAGGTACCACTTTAGTGAATGGGGCCTCCCACTGCCGTCACGCCTCTGGAGCACGATTTCTGTTCTCATCCTGAAGCAAAGTTCTTAACCCGAGGTACTATTTCTGGGTTAGCGGAGTCTGTAACCTGAGGTGTCTGGAACCTGAAGCGTCTGTAACCCGAGGTACCACTGTACAAAGTAAGAACTCCGGAAAAAAGAATGAAAATGAGCATACCTTACAAAAGGTGTAAGACAAAATCATTATTTATGGACGCTCAGCAGATGTTACTATTCTGCAAAGCTGATGGCAAATATAGAGTACAATATAGAGATAGCACTTCCAGCTTTGGTTAGAAGTTACTAGAAACCATGAAATAAATGAAATAAAGTTAACAACAAAGAGAAGGGGGGATGAAGTGCATCCATATACTGACTGTAGGTTTTTACTTTGATAGTTCCACCTCGTGAGGATCTTTCCCCCAATGGTTTAGAGTGCCCAGCCTGCTTCGACCTCACCTATTTGCGATTAAATTTCAATTGCAAAAGTAAGGGGACTGTCAGCTGCCTTGGCAATGAGACCAAGTGCATTGACTATACTTCCCTGGCTTCATGTGAGTATTATTTCCAATCAGCCAAGAAAATCTGCTCCTCTGTCTCTTTGTCACTGCCAAAAAAGCAATGACTAATCTTTGTTTGCTTTTTATATGTGTTATGTGTATATAGCTTTGATTTCTTTCTCTGAGGAAAAGGAGGATGCTCTAGTCCTGTTTTGTGTTCCAATCTACCCCCGCTATTATGTAATTATGTAAGAACTAGAGGGGACAGACTCACTCATGGGCAGGGTTTTGCATTGTGTGGGGTGTTTACGAAGGTACAGTAGGCTCCTCAAGGGATACAAGGGAGGGTGTAGGACCAGATAGCACTGTCCTGCCTTGCATTTCTGAAGTACAGAAAGCATTGGTTTAATGTGTAGAAATCATTTATAGTCTGGCTTCTAGTAGAAGGTTTTGGTAATTTCTACGTATTTCTAATACAAGCTAGTGCAAGCATGGATTTTCCAGCTGACAAGTAAGTTTCTATTCTGTTTTGGGTTCCAAGCTACACCTGTTATAATTAGGTAAGAACTAGAGGGGACAGACTCACTCAGGGACAGGGTTTTGCATTGTGCAGGGAACATAAACAAGTACAACAGGCTCCTTACAGCACACCCTTTTCCTCTAATGCACAAGGGGCATCAGGGCAGAGGGATACAATTGAAGGTGCAGAACCAGCCAGCACATGACTGCTCCTCCGCACAGCAGTATGAACCACTGAGTGCTGGTCCAGGAGGACTGTGTCTTACCACACACCTTGGCCAAAAGTTTTTTTAAAAGGAGGCTGGGAGAAAGAAACATTCTGCCAGTGCACAACTATTCATTTTTCCTCAGAAATTAGTTGCATTGAGTTCTTGGATCCTGATGCCAGCACAGCTTCCTGTTGGTGCCACTCAGCTGATTTGCATTGACAACAACAAGGAGTTCAGCCTATTGACTGTGACTGCAAGCCCTGCTTCTCAAGCAGCAATTCAGAGTGGCTTTCAAGGCTCCCGGTTGTTCTGCAGCAGCAGCAGATCTACCTGACACATATCATATGTGATGTGTTGTTGGTGTAAGGCAATTGGGTATAGCTTTGGTAAAAGCGACAAATTTAGCCACCTGCTGGGCTTCATTGGCTAACAGGTTAAGGTTCCTAAGGCATGCACTAGTGATAGTTTGCTGACAGATTAATCATACCATGTGTTGGTTCCAAACACATTAAGCTTTTATAATCATGTTCTTCCCTATCCCCAAGGACCTAATAAAGAACTCATGCAAACCTTATGCTTTTTATTTCCCAGATTCAGTAATTAAGAAATTGAAGCTCAAAGGCTGTGCAACTGAAGACGTCTGTGCCCTTAATGGAAAAAAGATTACACTTGGCCGTTTTAATTTGGATAAGATTGTAACCCAATGCTCTGATGCCACAAAGCAGATTGAGCTTGAAGGGTAGGTAGGAGAGAGGAAAGATCTCCTCGTCAATTCACCGTTCATGGTACCAGCAGAATATATTAACAGCTTATGGTGAGAGGAGGGGCTCACGCCTCCTGGGTTTTCTTTTTCACTATTGGTGGAATTCATGATCAAAATAAACTCTTCTGACACATAGAATCTGTATTCTCTGTCTGTCTGTTTTGTATATGCAGAATGTGTGGAATGATGAGAAAGGGTATTTGACGGGAAGTGTGAGAACTGACATAGTATTTTGTTCAAACCTACTTCCTTATAGGGACACGGATGATGCTGTGGCCTAAACCACTGAGCCTAGGGGTTGCCGACTGGAAGGTCGGCGGTTCGAATCCCTGCGACGTGGTGAGCTCCCATTGCTTGGTCCCAGCTCCTGCCAACCTAGCAGTTCGAAAGCACATCAAAGTCCAAGTATATAAATAGGTACCACTCTGGCAGGAAGGTAAACAGTGTTTCCATGCACTGCTCTGGTTTCACCGGAAGCGGTTTAGTCATGCTGGCCACATGACCCGGAGAAACTGTCTGTGGAGAAACGTCGGCTCCCTTGACCAGTAAAGCGAGATGAGCGGCGCAACCCCAGAGTCGTTGGCGACACTTCCTTCTACTGCTAAATTTACATGGTAGCATGAACACACACAAACCCAAATGCAAGTGCCTCTGTCCTAATCAGCCAGATCTGTCTTCCATTCTCAGCATGTACTCTCATTATTTACCCCTTGTCGATGCTAACTAGGGCTGCAGTGCTCATCAGAATCATATGAAGCCTAAACCAATGTCTGTGCCAGAGGGGTGCAATTAAGGCCTGGCTGTCACAAATAGGTATTAAATACCCCCCCCCCCCATTGCACTAAATTGTGGAATCCACAAGGCAGGAGGTTATTCTACATCCTATTCTCAAAATAACAGTGGCAGCCAGGGTAGAAGCAAGGGGACTACGTTCTCTCTTCCATACATTTCGGAAACTAAAGACTTTATGATCAGTTAGACAAGGACAAAGTAAAATAAAGCCAATGATTAATATTTCCATTCTCAACATGTACTCTCATTATTAACCCCTGTTGATGCTGACTAGGGCTGCAGTGCACATCAGAGTCATATGAAGCCCAAATGTGTGTGTGTGTGTGTGTGTGTGTGTGTGTGTGTGTGTGTGTGTTGATATTGGCATTCAAAGAAGAAGAAGAAAGGTCCCATCTTACTTTTCTGGCAACATAAAAGAGGGAGGGAGAGACAGAAAGAGGTGGGCGTGCTTTTGCCATGGAATTTGCAGGATTTGTTTCCTGGCTCAGTAAAATCTTACTTCTTAACATACAAACTTCAAATATCAACACACTGATTTTCATTCCCATGGCAGTCAATGATCTCATCACTCAGACAATTTTTGTCTTTGTAAGTGAAGCAGGCTGGGCACTGCAAACCATTCGGGGTAAGAGCGTTGTGATCTGGAAGCGCCAAAATCAAACTTACACTTAGCATATATTATTGTTTTATCTGTCTTTCTATTTGCATGTTATATGGTTGTCATGCTTCCAAGGGCATTTTGGTTTTGTAGGGGCAGCTGCAAGCATTCTTAAATGAGAAGAATGTTCTAAACTCATTCCAACATGGGTTCACATGTGGTTATGGGACAGATGCACCCTTGGTCATCAGAATGTAGGACATTTACCAGAAGTGAGGCAGGAGGAGTGTGACTGCCATATTTCCACTGTTAGTTGGAGTACCATTAAATGGCTGAATTTTGGGAAATAGTCTTTCAGTAAATTAATTCAGTTGCTACGCAGGATCTCTTGCCAGTACCTTCTCTAGCACTGAGAACAGTCAGGGGCACTCACTGTACTCTAAAAACATGCTTGTTTAGACAAGCCTACTCAGATGCTTAGAAAGTTATTGCCATTTTAATCTGTTTTAGTATTTTAACTCTTGCATATTCTGATTTTTTTCTCATATTGATCTGGTTGTAACTGCTTCCTCTTCTTCTTCTTTTACAATCAAGCCGTGTATAAATCTTAGGAAATAATGTATAAATAAAAGAGCATTGCTGGGTAGCTGGGATGCAGAAAGGGAAAACTGAGCAGATAAAGGGTTGGTTTTTCTTAGCTTGACCTTAGAAAAAAACATTACTACAATTTTGGGGGGAATAAATAAAGAAGCTCCGTTTGACTACCGTAGTATTTGAATGTTGTTGTTATTAAATACGTATATACAATTTGTTGCACCTCGAGGTCCCCCAGGCCACCCCAATAACTCACACTTCACACATCAATTTTTGTTTAAGGTTTTTGGCATGAATTTGGCCACAACTTTATTTAAATACACACATGTGAGTGGTTGCTTAGGCATTGGTTATGACTATCTGTCCTTGCCCCAGGGACAGAACTGACTTCCGGATTCCAGCGGAAGCCAGTGAGGGAAACAATTTTGGGGAGAAAATGAAGCTGGACCTCAGTCCCTCACTTCTCACCCTCATGCTTCTGGTGGCTTGCACGGCCCAAGTCCGATGCCAGGGACAAGGACGAAAAGAATGGCAAGCCCCTGGATTCCTTTAACGGAATTCCCTTTCCGCACCACCATTGGAGGGGTAGGCACTTACCCCTCCACCAACCAATTTGAACCAATGCCTAACCGCCAACCTTACAAGTTGTGATGATTTGCTACACAGTAGGCAAAAACCAAATGGCAACAGCCAATCAGCCAAATGGACAAAATTCCTACCAGGCCTCTGCCCCAAGGCAGACAACCCCATGACAGGCATAGCAAGGTCAGAGGACAATGACCCCCCCCCCCACTTTTCAGGGAGGGTGGGCGGGTGATCCGGTGCACACAGCCCAAGAGAAGGCCCCAGGCTGCGAGCCCTGTATTTAAGACCTCTGACCCCTCCCACACTTTAGCAACATAACATTCTCCCCAGCAACACTCCTTGCCCAATCACAGCATGTGGCCAATTTGCCCAACAACAGTGGGGTGGCCCTTCTGGCCCCCACCGCAACACGTGCTCTCTATTATGGAGAACACGCTTACTCAGATAATATATTTTTCAGAAACACAGAGTAATTTTGACAGATAGTACATGTCTTCCATATCTAACATGGCATCAGGACCACATGAGCCTCAAGGCAATAGCTAGGAACAACTGCTTCAAATGGAGATGTGAGTTTCTCAGAAACCTCACATTTAACATGAGAATTCAAAGTTCATTCATGTTCTGCATTCCCAATGCTTTCCTTACTGTCAGAACGGCCATTCAGTATGTCAGTGCAAGTATAAGGAAAAAAACAACTGGTGCATTCTTTGACATTTTATGGCCATTTACTTCATATCCTAGCTAAAAGCATCTAAGCAATGTGTTATCAGTAGAATGACAACAAATCTGGATGTCGTCACCTTCTTGATTCTTTAGTTCAAGATGACCACACTCTGGATGGATGCTTCCATACAACGCTGATGAAATAACGTAGGATAATTTTGCAGCAAATCTAAAAGAAGAAGAAATGTTAGGAAAATATGAATACTTATGTGGTAGCTGGAGAGATTGCAGAAAAGGTGGCATACTTCAATTGTGTGCAGCTGTTTAGTGATTGTTATACGTTTATGAAAACCAATAAAATATACACTTAAAAAATGGCCCAGGTACCAGAGAATAAGGAAGGTTTCCAGACGATAGAGAAATAGAATACATTTAGATGAGGTTGTTATGTGTAAAGAACAAGCTTAGTTCAATTGAAGACAACGTGGCTGAAGGCAAGCATATCAGATGACCCTATGTATCTTCACTCTTTCCCAACAATGTGGTGCAATTGGAACAAGGAGGAATGAAACTGCAGAACCTGATTTCCTCAGCGTTTGGTAATCCCTTTCGAATCATTGCACAATATTCACTGAATATCACTTTGTCCCTGGGACCTGTCAATAACCCTGAACAATGTCTAGCTTTGCCACCTCAGCAGTGTTTTTTTCTGGGGCCTGGAAGATGATAAAAATATATATGCTCTTTTGAACCAAGTTAGACACCACATAAAACAAAAGCAAAGGCAAAGGCAATGGCTCATGTTAAATATACCCTGTTTTCCAATAAAAACCCATGATCCTTAAAAAAGAGAGTATCAATATTCAGTAGCCCTGCTGCATGAAAACAATAATGTCTCGAAGGAGCACATTGTATGTTTCTATATCCATCACATTAGGAGAATGGAAATGAGGCAAGACAAAAAAAAAAGGGGGGGGATTTCAGTAGGGCATCTTTATAAATGATAATTTAAGAACCATGAATCGCACAGGGGAAAACAAATCATATGTGGAAAATGTACTCTAAGATTTTTAATCCTGATGTGACTGCAAAAGCCTGCCTTCCGAGGAGTAATGTAGGCCTTAAGTTGGCCTTATATCTACCTCCTGGAGGAACTGCATACCAAAATAAATTTAATAAAGAAACTACAGGCAGTTGAAGATTTTATACAGCACTGCTAGGGAAGCATTTCCCCAGACCCCCAGGCTTGTAAGACAGCCACAAACTGTGGCTCCCAACAATGGAAGTAGAAGAACCAACTCCCTCCTTCCTGGGAGAGATTGGCTGTAAACCCAACAAAGGCACCTTGGTCCCACTGTCCAGCGTTCACCTGAAATATGCTTGTGAAATCTAAAGTGTGGGTTTTGAAGCAGCTGTAACCCATTAGCAACCACTTTGCTCATGCAACCACTTTGCCCTTGAACACATCCCTGGCAGATTCTACCCACTGTGTATAGAATATCTCAACTATCTCTAAATTCCAAACTGTGGCATTCAAACAAACATATTGATTGATCTTCTAATTTCATTTTCAATCCTTTCCCACATATGCTTAGGTCGTGGGTCTTCGCCTTAAAACATTTATCAATATCTCTACATTCCAACCATGGAACTTTGCTTTGTGGGGTGGGGTTCTGGTCAGGGCTGTCTTAAGCATATGCGGTGCCAGGGTGCAAAGATCCACCCAGCGCCCCTCCCCAGGTTGCCCAAACCCAGGCGTGCAGGTATCATAAAACTAAACAAAAAATCAAGTTACTAGTCAGCAAATTCTGTTCCTGTTCGCCATCCTGGAATTCACTGATTTGGCAGCTGGTAGCAAGAGTTATGGTTATGATCCATCAACAAACTCACGGGCCCCAGACTCTTGGCCTGGCACCCCTGAGAGCCCGGCGCCTGGGTGTTCAGCACCCCTAGCACCTATGGGTAAGACGGCCCTGGTTCTGGTGGGCTGTCTCATTGTGCAACACTGTGTTTTAGTGACATCAGTTAGGCTTTGGACATCTTAATAGCAGTGGTAGTAGTTCACAGGTGTGTAACAAATGAGGGCTGGCAGGCTCTGGAGAACATTGGTGTGGGTCATAGCATTGTGGGAGGAGACTAAACCTATTCAGGCTATTCAAGCATTGATTTTTTTGTTTCTTTATTTTCAACAGAAGAGTGAAAATACCAGATTGGATGTTCTATTTTGGTGGTGGGCATAGTCAGAAAGCTTCGGGTTGGATGGCCACCTGATTTAATTGAGAATGCCGCATTGCAGCGGGTTTGACAAGATGACCTTCAGGGTCCCTTTACACATAAGCCACTTTACTTTTAACCTCAACATTAAAGGTAAAGGTAAAGGTACCCTTGTCCGTACGGGCCAGTCTTGCCAGACTCTAGGGTTGTGCGCTCATCTCACTCTATAGGCCGGGAGCCAGCGCTGTCCGCAGACACTTCCAGGTCACGTGGCCAGCATGACAAGCTGCATCTGGTGAGCCAACGCAGCACACGGAACGCCGTTTACCTTCCCGCTGGTAAGCGGTCCCTATTTATCTACTTGCACCCGGGGGTGCTTTCGAACTGCTAGGTTGGCAGGCGCTGGGACCGAGCGATGGGAGCGCACCCCGCCGCGGGGATTCGAACCGCCGACCATGCGATCGGCAAGTCCTAGGCGCTGAGGTTTTACCCACAGCGCCACCCGCGTCCCTGTTAACCTCAACATTACTTCCCTATAACCCAGATGAATGCTTCATTGAATGCTCATCCCACTTCTGGGCTGCATTAATGGCCTTTAGGTCATTTTCAGCTGGACCAACAGTGTCTCCCTCAACTGCCCTTTGTACATTGCCTGGTGCCTTAAACATAACTAGTAGAGAGTGGTTGACGGTATGACCTGGTTTGTGGAGACAGATGGCTCCATGCTCTGTGAGTTCTTGGTTCTCTCTATAGCACTGAGATGAGTCAGGGGCACTCACTGTACTCTGCTCAGCACCTGCTAAAAACATTCCTGTTTAGACAAGTCTATTTAGATGCTTAGAAAGTTGTTGCAATTTTAATCTGTTTTAGCATTTTAACTCTTGCATATTCTGATGTTTTCTCATATTTATCTGCTTGTAACTGCTGCTTCTTTTTTTTATAATCAAGCCGTGTATAAATCTTTGGAAATAAATAATGTATAAATAAAAGAGCATTGCTGCGTATCTGGGATGAAGAAAGGGGAAAACGGAGCAGATAAAGGGCTTGTTTGGTTTTTCTTAGCTTGACCTTAGAAAAAACATTACTACAAATTTTGTGGGAGTAGGTAAAGAAGCTCAGTTTAACTATGCTAGTATCTGGGCAGCTGACAATGTTTTCTTTTCTTTTTTCCAAACTTATAATCAACATTTCCCTTCATAAGTGTAAGAGAAATAGAGAAATATAACACGTATAGATGAGGTTGTTACTGAAGATGGGTAGCGAAGCAGGTGTAAAGAACAAGCTTGGTTCAATTCAAGACAACATGGTTAAAGGCAAGCAAATCAGATAACTCAAAGTATCTTCACTCTTTCCCAACAATGTGATACAATTGGAACAAGGAGGAATGAAACTGCAGAAGCTGATTTCCTCAGCTCTTGATAATCCCTTTGGAACCATTTTACAATATTCACTGAATATCACTCCTGAAGGAACTGAAAACCAAATTTAATTTAATTCAGAAACTATATGCAGTTGAAGACTTTATATAGCTCTGGTAGAGAAGCATTCCCCCAAACACCCATGCTCGTAAGACAGCCACAGATTGTGCCCCCCCAACAACCGAGCTTTAATAACCACAGTCATCCCTATCCCTAAGGCCCAAATAAAGAACTCATGCAAAGCTTATTCTTTTTATTACACAGATCGTTCTCAGAAATTTGAGACTCTCAAATTCAAAGGCTGTGCAGCTGAAGACTGGTGTGCCCTTAATGGAAGAAGCTTAGAATATGGTGAGCTGACACTCCATAGAATTACATGCTGAGATATCCTCAAAGCATATCGACCTTGAAGGGTAGATACAAGACAGCAAAGCACTCCTTCTTGTTGATTCACCCTTTTATGGTAGTGGCAGAAGATATTGGGAGCCTAGTGGTGAGAGGAGGAGCTTAGGCCTCATGGGTTTTCTTTTTCACAATTAGTGAAATTCATCATGAAAACTAAATTTCTGGCAAATTGAATCTGTATTCTATATCTTTGTTTTATATGTGCAGAATGTGTAGAATGATGATAAAGGGTATTTGAAGTAAAACATGAGATTTTGCATCTTATTTTGTTCAGCCTCACTTCCTTCTACTGCTAAAGGTAGATGGTACCAAGAGTTCAGCTGGCAGGCTCCACAGTGGGTGAGCGATGTCAGGGATATTTCTTTATGCATGTGCAGCTTTTACCACTAGCACATTTTCAATTCTGGGCAGTCATTAAGGTGGCACTGTACAACTTGGGCTTGGATCCAGATTCATTTGGGACCCCTTTTTCATATTGGTGCAGCATCTACCATGACTCACCTAGGTTTTTCTGATCAACACTTCCAAGTGGTGGGGCAGTGGCACTGCAGGCTAGTTTAAATTTACTGATGTCCCCTAGGGGGCAAGCTGGGACCTAATGCTTGAAATGTGTTATGTCTGGAGGGAGAGATAGAGGGTCCTTATCTGCCGTCACAGCACGTGTTTCGGGGCCAGTCGGAGGGCCACCCCTTACAACTTTGACACGCAACTGGGATTGAGTCAGTTGACCTCAGTTTGGTGGTTGGGCCACAGCGGCATGTGTTTCAACTGGTTGCTCCCTTTGTTGACACCTGGACAATAATGATCTGGGTCTGCTGAAAGTAAAGGTTCTGAGCCTGCAGGCCATATTGGATTTTCAAGTTATCTGGCAACAGTGGTTGGCAGTTACACGTGATTTATACAAAATATTGCCAAGAAGAGCTCAGTAGGTTTCTTGGGATCCCAGGTGAATTAACAGGGCAAGAAAAAAAGTCAACAGGTAAGTTTGGCTCGCAGTTCAGAACCTGGCAGGTCAAGTAATCTTCCATAAAGGCATTGAGGTTGGTGAGGTTTAACTGTATAGGCCACATGGAGTCCATTTGATGGATGTCAGCTATGCCATCTTCCTACCGACCTGTGGAGGGAGATGCAGGAGTACCTCTCATGGAAAGGGACTAAATGAGGAAAGGGGACTAAACAGAGATTTCTCCCCTTTCAGGGGTGGTTTAGGTGCAGGAAAAGAAATAGTTTGGTTTAGCCTGGTGAGACTCTTTAGGCACTTTTCCGGTGATGGATTGTTCCCAAGGCTCACTTCTCGGCTCACATCTCCCACCCCATTGTAACCCCCCTTGGTTGATTTTTATTTAAGGTCAAAACAAAAAGTGGCTCAGTTCAACCCCAGCTTATGGGTCTGCGCAATCAGTTTTACGAGTTGAAGCTTCCAGTGCATCCATGCAATACAAAGCCAAGATGGGTTAAGACTGCATTGTAAATTAGTTACATAGAAAATGACTTCTGAAAAGTGTCTGGCACTCAAAAAGGACTAATTTAGCCAATTTCGAAATGGAGCTTAGGATTTCACTATGTCCCTCAGTGTCTTCTTGGCAAACACACAGCCCCCACTCCTGGACTTCACTGAACCATTTGTTCCTAAGTGTTGCCCACAGCATGAATCCTTGGTCTATAAATATCTCGTTGTAAGACTTCACCTGCATCAGTTCTCTTTCCTGGTCCATCTCTGCTCTGAATCGCCTCATCTTTCGAAAATGATGAAATCACTTCTGAGCACATGCCTCCTCTTGGCCCTGCTTTCTTCAGGTAAGTAGGGACCAGTAGAATGGGAATCTTTTCATCTTTAGATGACACTGAAAAGACTTGCTCCTTGGGAGGGAAGGACAGTGAGGAAAGGAGATCAGCATAATAGAGAACAAATATTGCTGGGTTACCAAGGAGAAGTAGGGGAGAGTCAACTCAAGAATTTAAGCACTTAAGCCTTGACAGCCAAGTATATGTTCCAAACATGTATTTATGCAATGGAGGAATCTGATTAACCACACTCAGGCCCAATAAGTGAAAGCTACAGTTTCTGGGATACTTGGCCTTGCTATGGACCTCGGTTGGTCGCCATTGAAGGGCCTGGTAGGAATTTTTCCACTTAGCAAATTGGCATTGGTCATTTGGTTTTCGCCTACCTTGTAGCAATTGTCACAATTTGGTAAGGTTTGGCGGTTAGGCATTGGTTGATCTTATGATGGGGGAGGGGAGGTGTGGCCACCACCTGCCCCTTCAAGCTTAAGGGTATTCCGTTAAAGGAATCTGGTGTGGATCTTGCCCGAAGTCCGGGGTTGGGCTAGGGCCATGACACAACCCTGTCGGGAACCCAGGGGGAGCTTGAGTTGGTTTGCATCGACGGGGCTCCCCCGACTGGTGGTTGACCCTTACTGGACTCCCTGCATGATGGGCAGGAGTCAGATATAGTCGGGTCAATTCCAATGCCTAAACCAATGCCGCTCACATTCTGTAACCAATAAAGTTGTGGCCTAAATTTGCCCAATAACATTAACCTAATATCTGTGTCCTTGTGTCTTATTCATCAACAAGGGGATGGTCTCAGGGTCTCGACACGCAATGGAGGAATCTGATTAATCACACTCAGGCCCAATAAGTGAAAGCTACAGTTTCTGGGATACTTGGGTATAGCAAATCTATCTAGATTATACCACTATTAATTAATAAATTATTCACCTCTAAATTGATTCTACATCATTTACTAAAAACAAATGAACAAATCTGCATTTTTGTTAAAATCCAGAATGATTAAGATATACACCATAGTTAAAATATGCAATAAAAACACTTTAAAATATAAACCACCATGATTAAAATGTTCAATTCAACATTTCCCATTAAACAGCTCAGCAGTTATGCTCCACCAGCTTAGTCGGCATCCAATACCTTACATTCAACTAGGAATTTAACTTTCACTCTTTCCCCCAAAGCAGTCGCAGAAGTGTAGCAGCTTGGTGGTGCAGAGAACTGTGGGTGAGAGATCCACTTTCCCCCAGTTGCTTTTGACATTTGACATACTTGCACGCAAGGTTTCCCCATTACCATCTCATTACCATTTCAAGAAATCTCCTTCACCCACCTCTATCTCCTTTCTGCAGTGACATCTCTGATATGTTCCTCCTGTCATAAGAATGAAACCTCATGTAAAGGGAATGAAAAAACTACCTGTAATTCTAATGAAACCTGTGCCTCTATGGTTCTGCATAACAATATAGGTGAGCTGAATCTTTTCGTTTGCTCTTTGTCATCCCAAGGAACGACTTTTGTGTGTAAATTAACACTATTTATTCTTTATGAATTGTATTTATATCCCATCTTCTCTCCATGGAGCACAAGGTGGTGTACATGGTTCTTACCCTTGGCATGCAACCTTGTGAGTGGAAGTGTCCAAGGTCACTGAGTGAGCTTCATGGCTGAGTGGAGAGTTGAACCCTGGCAGCCTAGGTTCTAATCCATCACACAGCAGCTATCCTCTGTCTCATAAATTTATTCCAGTGTGGTGTAGTGGTTGAGAGCTATAGACTCGTAATCTGGGGAACCGGGTTTGCGTCTCCGCTCCTCCACATGCAGCTGCTGGGTGACCTTGGGCCAGTCACACTTCTTTGAAGTCTCTCACCTCACTCACCTCACAGAGTGTTTGTTGTGGGGGAGGAAGGGAAAGGAGAATGTTAGCCGCTTTGAGACTCCTTCGGGTAGTGATAAAGCGGGATATCAAATCCAAATCCAAACTCTTCTTATTCCATCATTGCTTCTCTCTTTGCATCACATGAAGGTTTCAGCATAAAGATCCTGGCATGCATCAGCTATGCTATGGCCCTCTAGAAGTTGATGGACTACCACTCCCATCCACCTCAGCCAGCATGACCAATGGATCGAGATGATGGAAACTGTAGTTCAGAAAATAATTGAGGGCTACAGCATAGCCACCCATGCTTTAACCAGAAAGAGTGAGCTCTAGTTTGATTGTGGTGAGCTTTCCATCATAAGGCAAGGTATTCAGTTAAATAAATAAATTAAATAAATTATTAGAAATTCAATGCAGGCATCATTTGGGGCAGCTGGAGTTTCCCTGTTTGCTGCTACCCCGCTGGTCCAGATTAGATTTTACAAAGAAAGAAAGAAAATTGTCCTGAAAGGCTATTTTTCCTTCTTGCATTATTCCAACTAACATCTTGAGGAAGACAATGTGTGCCGTGATGTTGTTCTGCCCAGAGATCCAGGTCCCCTTCAGTTTCTTGCAATGGTTGCGAAACTCAGAGTGCAATGACACTTTTATCCTGCTCTGGTTTGCCAGAAAGCAGCTTAGTCATGCTGGCCACATGACCTGGAAGCTGTACACCGGCTCCCTCAGCCAGTAAAGCGAGATGAGCGCCACAACCCCAGAGTCATCCGTGCCTGGACCTAACGGTCAGGGGTCCCTTTACCTTTACCTTTATGCACTGATTTTAGAACACAAGGAAGGACTATATGGCCTCAGCTTCACAATGGCCCCTGGCATGTTGGATATCTCTCAGTTTCAGCTTCCAGTTATCTCATTGCCTGCAGGCCCTGGAATAATGACCTGAGATAACAGATTGTGGTAAAAAAGTTAGACATCATTTGTCACAATTGGTGAGTCTTCAGCAGTAACAAAGTACACAAAGGCTGACGGGTGACAACTGTGCATAATGTGAGGGCAGTTTTTAGCATGCAGGGGTGATTTCCCGGGGCACAAAATTGTTGGGCTGCAAAATTTCAACACCCAGTGCTGCCTCACTACAGCTATGTGCTTCCGTTGCTTGGCTCCATTGAAAACAGCTTTTCTATGTAAACCAGGAAGTGACCTTTGCAGACAGTGGAATGACTTATCTCTGTGGCTGCAATCTCCTGGGTGATGTAGACACTGTTAGACGTTCCCTCTGTATGGCCCCAGGTGATGGCAACCAATGATATGCCACTGAGTCAGGGAAACCTTCCTCCATCATCAGAACACTGCAAATTCACCCTCATCTGATAAATGAGATGCCCTTTCCATCTGCTACGTCTTTCAATTAGAGCCTTCCAGACAGATACATCTATTACAGTCTCGGGGGGGGGGGGGTTTGAATCTGTCAATATTGTTTTCTCTCACCTTTTCATTTTTTCCAAACTTACATTGAATTCTACACAGTAGGTAAATAAATAACTCATAAAATGTGCCAGCATTTAAGAGCAATTTTCTCCTAGTACAACATTCTCCTGCAGTTTTGACTAATATAAAGGTATTTGCAAACCATTTCTCTTAATACATTTTTTGAACTACTATAGCTGGATTGCATTCAACTAAGTCCGACTCAGAGAAAGCAACTGAAATTAATGACCCTAAGTTAGCTACACTCATTAATCGTTGTGGGTCTATTGTGAGTTGGGCTAGCATTGAATGCCACCTGTTTCTATGCACATATTCTTTAATATTTGCATTTTTGTATGCACAGTTTGGTTGGAGAACTGCTTAGCGATATCAGAGAATAGTGGAATTTGAAGGAAAATTGTGTTTTGGTTTATCTATTGGTTCAAGAACTTTGAATTGCTTACTTTCTCACTGAAGGGTGAATAATTTACTTAATGGGAAATATCATTAAAAATAAATACATTTGGTAGGAATTAACCAGAATCTTTGCAGATCTTGTGATTTATTTCCTTTTGTTCTTTACAGATCCAAGGCGTACAATGGCAACTGTCCGGGGTTGTGCTCTTTCTAACGGTTGCCACACAGGAGATTTCAGTATCAGTTCAGCCTATGGGAAATTCCTCCAGATGAAGGTCTTTTGCTGCCATACCGAACAGTGCAATGAGGAACCTGTCCACAGTAAGTATATTTATCTCTGAAGTTTAAAGGCTTATAAAGCCATTGCACGAAGTGCCACCTAGTTACAGGTAAAGTGTAGCATTTCTGTTATTCGGTCCATTAAGACACTGGGTTCAATTGTTCTAAGGAGTATCTATAGTTTATCCTTGAATCTGGGATATATAGAGTAGATGATGTCCTCTTAGGAAGCAGAATACTTTTGTCCTCCTTACTTACACCGGTCAAATTTCTAACTGGGTGGGGAGGGGGGTAGGCTGGAGTAAATGAAATAGAAATGAAATAGAAAGAAATATGGAAACTGTTGGCTTAGTTCTGACCAATTTGGGTTCTGGGCCTGCCCACTCCTTGCTTGCATTGAGAGAGAGAGAAAGAGAGAGAGTGGGGAGGGGAGGGGAGGGGATTACCTCCAGGAGAATTCAGCTGTCTGTACGCTCACATATGGAGTTTTAGAAACAGAGAGTAGATAGCTTGCCTGATGCCCTTACACCAAGTGAGAACTTCAGAAAACCCACAGAGAAAGAAAATGCGTGACAGAAAGTGAAACACAAAAACATCATTTAGAGCAAGCACAGCAGACATGTCTGATCTGCCAAGTTGATGGCAATTGTAGGACACAATGGGGACATTCCAAGTCCAGCTATGGTCAGACATTACTAGAAGGCGTGAAAACTACTGAAGTAAAGTTAAGAGAGAGAGGAGGGAATGTATTGCATTCATAGGCCGACACTGCATTTTTACTTTGGTAGTTCCGACACGTGAGGATCTTTCTCCCAATGGTCGACAGTGTCCAGCCTGCTTCCGTCGCACCTATTTTAAAGGGAAACTTAATTGCAAAACTCAGGGGAATGTCAGCTGCCTTGCCAATGAGACCAAGTGTATTGACTTCTATAGTCAAGCTGGAGGTGAGTAATATTGCCATTCAGCCAGAAAATTGACTCTCTGTCCCTTTCTCACTGCCAGAAAAGCAATGACTGATCTTTCTTTCCTTTTTATGTATGTTATATGTGTATAGTTTTGATTTTTTTTCTCCCGGGGAAAGGAGGGTGCTCTAGTCAGATTTTGGATTCCAAACTATCCCCCATATGAATTGCATAAGGACTAGAGGGGGCAGACTCACTCACGTGCAGGGTTTTAACATTGCAGGGAGAGCCTACAAATGTACAGGGGGCTCCTCGCAGCACACCTTTGTCCTCTAATGCACAAGGGGCAGCAAAGGTGAGGGATACAAGGGAGGGTGGAGGACTGGTCAGCATAGCTGTCAACCGTCCCTTATTTGGCAGGAAAGTCCCTTATCCCAGCACTGTGTCCCGCTGCTGTCCCTTATTGATAATGCCCCTTAAATTTCCTGGGTTTCAAAGGAAGCAGCTCCTCTCCCTCCCTCCCTCCCTGCCAGCCAGGGAGGAAGGAGGCTACAATTATGTTGCTTGGCTGCGTTGCTCACCCAATAAGGAGTCTAAGAACAACTGGGTGGTGGAGCTTGCATGCCTTGTGCCGATCAAATCGGCCGTGTTGCTGGGGATTCGCCTTTGCTCAGTGCTTCCTAGCGGAGAGGTGACGGTGGTTTTCCTTGCTGCATCCCCTTTGCCGGGTTGCTGTGCTGTGGGAACCACCGTTTGAGGCTTTGTTTGGCTGCTGGCTGGGCTTTCTGCCTTTGGCTTGGAGGGGCTCAGAAGTTGAACATACCTGTGTTTGGAAAATCCCTTATTTTGGCTGCTGATCCCTTATTTTTGAGGCTGCCGGTCCCTTATTTTCAAATCTGTAACTTGACAGCTATGCTGGTCAGCACATAATTTCCTCAGAAATATGTTGCATTGAGTTCTGGATCCTGATGCCAGCACAGCTTCCTATGTGACATGTGGGTGATTGACACAGGGAGCAGATTTTGCTTTCAACAAGTTCAGCCTATTGACTGTGACTCCAAGCCCTGCTCCTCAAGCTGCAATTCAGAGTGGTTATCACAGCTACCAACTGTTCTGCTGCAGCAGCAGCAGATTGACCTGACACATATTATATGTAATATGTAAGGCAAGTGGGTGTAGCTTTGGTAAAATAGTCAAATTTGGCCACCTGCTGGGTTTAATTTGGTACACAGGGTAAGGTTCCAAAGGCATGCGCTCATGATATCTGACTGCCAGAAAAATAATACAATTTGTTGGTTCTAAGAACACTGAGCTTTCATAGCAATACCATCATGCAAACTCATTCAAACCTTATGTCTTTTATTTCCCAGTTGCTGCTGAATATTGGGAAATGAGAATAAAAGGCTGTGCAACTGAAGACGTTTGTGCCCTTAATGGAAAAGGTGTTGGCTTTCAGGAATTTCCATTATTTCATATTAAAACCAAATGCTACGATGCTGAGGAATCCTAAAAGTAGCAGCAGAAGAAATTGGGAGCCTAGTGGTGAAAGGAAGAGCTCAGGCCTCATGGTGAAATTCACCATGAAAAATAAACTCTTCTGGCACATGTAATCTGTCTTCTTTTTTCTGTTTTTATTTTTTATTTTGACAAAGTACTAATCATAAATAAATAAGAATAAAAATGTGCACCCCACCACTGAGACCATTCCATTGTAGCTATCCAACATCCCAAAATTTCAAAACCTCTTGCAATGGTTTGACCCCTTTCCATTTTAACAGTACAAATTCTACAAACACCTTCCGTATCTCCTCAGAATCATTTCTCCTGCGCATTCCCCATCTTACCTTAACAACACATGTTAATTTATCATTAATAGCTATGGTATATCCCACATCTCTTCGTGCCATTTTCCCACTTTATATTCTGCTTGCCCCTTCCTAGGGTATCATAATTCGTGCAGCTGTCAATAAATTTGTGAGCAAGTCCTTCATAGCCAGTGAACCTTCCACCCCATGGTAAACTTGAGAATAATGCTACCTCTGGACTTTCAGTCAGCTTTAACCCAGTAATTAAACACGCTTTGCCAGAAAAATTGTGCATATTTACACCCCCACCACATGAACATAATTCCCAATTTCCTGGCATCCCCTCCAACATAGCACTGAATATTCGTTCAGCTGAAAGAATTTTTAAGTGTGCAGATTAAGCTTTTAGGAACTGCACTTAACCTCAGAGGCTACATTTAAGTACAGTGGTGCCCCGCAAGATGAATGCCTCGCAAGACGAAAAACTCGCTAGACGAAAGGGTTTTTCGGTTTTGCGTTGCTTCGCTAGACGAATTTCCCTATGCGCTTGCTTCGCAAGACGAAAACGTCTTGCGCTTTTTTCTTAAAGCCGCTTGAAGAGGCGCAGTTGCGACGGACCGTGCTTCACAAGACGAAAAACATCGCAAGACGAAAAGACTCGCGGAACGAATTATTTTCGTCTTGCGAGGCACCACTGTATGGCAACATTTAAGTTCCTGCATAATGCACATTGTAGTTATTAAATACATATATTCAGTGTTGTAGTCAGATAATATATTTTTCAGAAACACAAAGTAATTTTCACAGATAGCACACGTCTTCCATATCCAACTTGACATCGGAGCAACATGAGACTCAGGGAACATAGGAACAAGTGTTGTAGTGGAGCATTGGAAGGGATACAAACAGAGACTTGACATTCTTAAAAACCACACATTCTGACCCTCCCCCCATCACATTCTTTGCTGTTGTTCTGAGCCAGTAAAACAGCACCAGCTTTTTCTGCTTGGGCAGGCAGGCAGGCTGAAAGTTGCAGGGCCATTAGGCAAGCATTGTGGAAGCAGAGGTACGCAACTCATCAGGTGGACTGAGCAGGGGAAAGGCATCTGTGAGTATTCTGATTTGAGTTCTGCAGGCCACTATGCTCAGGTTCAGTATCAGGAACTTAGTCCAGTTCCCAGCAAATGGTGTATACCTCTCACATTCAGCTAGGTCATCTTGCCCTCACAGTGAAATGGAGACCAGAAACATGGCGACTGGGCTCTCTTTCTCTTCAAGTTGCTTCTTCCCAGTATGCCACCAACAATGCCTTTAAGAAATCCCACTGACTGTGCATGGAGGCAGAGTGGAAAGATACCTTGGTCATGAATACTGTAGGTTTCATGTAGGTTCATGCATTGACCTGTTTATGTGGCACATGCCTGTGTTGTTGCTGCCACAATGAAGAAGCTTCACTAAAACGGTTTTTTAAACAGACAGCAAACAGGCTCAAGGTGGAACAGTGTGAGCAAGCTAGCCTGCTACTCTCAGGTGCAGTGGAGCCCAAACTGTAGTGACAAGAGAAGGAAACTAGGGAAACTTTCCCAGCCGACTCTTCCTGGTGCCAACCTTGAACTCAGAGTCAGAGCAGATGAGTTGGTTGAGTCACATGCTAGTAAGCTAGCAAGTGACTGGGAAACTGAACCACTGCAAGACACTGGAGCTTAGAAGAACCCAACTCCCAGGGACCAAGGTCCCTTCAGCCCCCAAATAAAACAATGAGGGGGTTGGGTTCCCCCAAAGCTTATGGGCATTGCAAGTCAAATGGTGATTGATTATGTGGGATGGGGCTTATCTGCCCCCCAATATTCAAGTTAGCAGCCCTTGGCTAGTGACCTAGCGAGTGACTGGGAAACCGGAGCACTACAAGACACTGGAGCTTAGCAGAACCCAACCCAATTGCTTATGGATTCTTTTTTCTTCACTCAATTACCTGAGGGGCCAGGCATGAGATCACAAGAAAGAGGACACACACTCGATACGCAGTCATTTTCAGCCTTCTGGTTGGTACTTAAAGGATTGATCTTCTCAAGGTCTCTAATTACTTATGTATTTACCTTGGGTTATTATGATTTAAGTATAGTTCTTCTTCCTGGGTTTCAGGTAGGGTTGCCTTTGATAGGGAAAAATTCCAGGGTGAGAGACTACTCAACAGCCCAGCTCGTCGGGGTGCAAGTCCCCCATGGGTCCATGCGGTCAGTAAAAGAAGGAAGTTCCAGCCAAGTAATTTGGAGCAAAACAGCAGTCAGTAGACCGTGATCTTTATTCTTGCGCAACATGGAAAAAACTTAAAATTCGCCATGTGCTATCTGATAAAAGAAAATTTTATGAAAATGATATACAGATGGTACTTGACCCCATCTAAATGAGCAAAAATATATAAAATAATAATAATATGTGTTAGAGATGTAAACAAAATGAAGGAATCTTATTCCATATGTGGTGGACATGTCCCCAAATAAAAAAAAATTGGGACATGATCTATGAGGAACTAAATGAATGCTAAAACTCACATTCCTAAAGAAACCTGAAGCAATTCCTATTAGGCATTCTAACGATAAGCATCCCAAATAATAAAAAGAATGTTTCTCTATGTGACAACAGTGGCCAGAGTGCTAATTGTGAAATACTGGAAAAGTGAGTTAATACCAACAAAAGATGAGTGGCAATTAAAGTTGTGCGAGTACCTCGAACTAGCCAAAATGACAGAACTAGTAAGAAACCACTCAGGTGAAAAGGTTAAAAAAAAAAGAGGATTGCTTCAAAAACTACCTGATAAAATATGGTTCCAAAAATAATACTTGGTTGTGCTTAGATTAATTTCACAGATATACAGGAAAAACTGAGATTAATAAATGAATTCAGAACACTTACTACTTAAGGGAAGTATTGAAACCGCAAAGAGATAGAGGGAAGTCAACTAACATAGAAGGGATTTAAAATAGTTTTCCGGAACAGAAAGGTGACTGCAAAGAAAGAAAAGGAGTACAGATGTAATTTCTTTCTGGGAACTTGGCGTATAGATAAATCAAATCACTGTTTGTATCCTTTGAATAATTTGGTATACTTGTTTATCCCCACCCCCAGATGTAATGTTTAATGTATGCTATCATTGTATTTTTTAAAAAAGGAAAATGCAATAAAATAAATAAAATAAAATAAGCAGCCTTATAAATCTTAAAGTTTAAATAGATCAAAATGTCAACATTCAGACAAGAACTTGACAACCTAGCTTTTCAACAAAAGCCAGTAATACAAATTTGGTCAAATTAAATTCTTAATGGATCATGTTTCCTGCATTAAACAGACATATCTGCAACCCAGGCAAAGAAAATTGGGAGCTAGATGCCTCCTTTATCTACAGGAGATTGGGGTACAGACCTCTTTTCAAATGATTCTCAAATATCATTTTGATATCACTTTGATATCACTTTGAGAAATATTTGGAATTTATGAACCCAGACTACTTAGAAAAGACCCATTAAAATGAATGGACCTGACTACGTCCATTCATTTCAACCAGTCTATTCTGAGTAGAACTTAGTTGGAGACAACCCTCTGTTCATGGAAGGAGGGAAAATTCCATGACAGTTGAAAAACAAGAATCTCGGAAGCTGGGTGGCTATTCTGTTGTTGTTGTTGTTGTTGTTGTTGTTTGGGTTGCAACAGAGAGGAGCAACAACAAAGAAGAGGGTATGGTGCATGCCTGGAATGTGGGGTGGTCACAGCTTTCACGTTTCAAGTTGAATTATGGTGAGCCCAAAAGCAAGAGTGACGGCCCTTGTGCCTCCCTTTCTCCACTTACTGAGGCCCTAAGCCACAAGGAAATTAGACATAGCCAGAAGAAGAAGATCAATAATAGAAATAATAGAATAGAAATGTAAATAGTATTCTTCTCTACCCCACACAGTAGGGCCCAAGACAAGTTGCAATATGATTTGCCAAAACAACTGTAAACAATATTGAAAACATTTTTAAGAACCTCCCTCAAATATTCCTCCAAGGGAGGGATATTCAAGGGAAGGTAAAATACTCCGTTGAAAGAAGGGATGACTGAGAACCTTAGATATGCTTTTAAAAAGGCAACAGATGATCAGGCACAAATAATCAGCAGGAAAAAAATTGAGTTTTCCATGGAGGGCTCTGCTAAACCTATGATGGACCTGGGGTAGCTCAGTTGGTAGAGCGTGAGACTCTCAATCTCAAGGTGATGGGTTCGAGCCCCATGTTGGGCAAAAGACTCCTGTATTGCAGAGGGTTGAATTAGATGACACTCAGTGTCCCTTTCAACTCTGCAATTCTGTGATTCTATGCTTGCCAACTTAAGTTACAATGGTATGAGTTCCACATTGCAGGGGAAGTCTGGTCCCTGTTTTGATATAGCATTATATATATATAGCCAAGGCGATGTTGTTTGGGGACTTGAGGACCAAGGCCAGTCTTTAGCCCCGAGTCTAAACTTGAGGGTTGCCAAGAATGGCTGGTTCCATTTTGTGTCCCTGGATGCCTAATGGTTAGGAAGACAATACTATGCTGAAGCTTGACTAAAGGTTGCTGGGAAATGCATGGCCCCTATGGAAAACAGAAGCTTCAGGTCTATTTCATTGGTCAGACCTGCCTTGTGGCACATCTGCCTTCTCAGTCTTAATCCTGCTGCAGTTACAACTGACCTGGTTGCTGCTGTTGTTCAGCTCTGGGGAGGAAAGGGCAGAGGATTGTAAGGTTCTGTACCCCAAACTTCTCCTTTGTTTACCCCATGACCATCACATTTGAAAATTATGAAACAGGGGAGGACTCTTGGGAGACTCAGAACAGATAAATTAAAGTCCTTTGACATGCAATTCATTGCACTCACTTCCACGGAAGGCAGTGATAGCCACCCACTTAGATGGCCTTAAAAGAAGATAGGACAAATTCATGGACGTGAAGGCTAAGAGTGGCTTCTAGCCATCATGGCTATGCTCTGCCTTCACAGTCGGAGGCAGCAATGTTTCTGGGTACCAGTTGCTGGAAACTGCGGGAAGGGAGAATTGTCTTGGACTCTGGTCCTGCTAGAGGGTTTCCCACATGCATCTGGTTGGCCCCTGTGGCCCCAGAGAGTGGATACCACCATAGAAAAGGACTTCTTTCTAGTTGAGTTTTTTCAGGTTGTAGCCAAGGCATGCCCTGTCACTGGAAGCCACATAACTGGAGGCCGTGATGATGTTGGGGTAGAACAGACCACCAAGCTTGCAAATGATCCCCTCCAGCACACCCCTCATACCTAGATTCCAAGTATCATTCTTAGAGCTTCTGAATGTTGGCCTTTCCTCTTTCTGCAGATCCTTGCCAAAGTCCGGCCAATGCCTTTTGTCAGAAAAACATACAGCGTCATGTGCTGCGTCAATATCGTCTTGCTCATCATCTGCATAGCATCTCCCAACTGGCTGGTCCATCACTGTGTGAAATCCAATGTTCATTTGGGGTTGTGGCTTTTTTGCTTTGAGAAGGACTGTAAACCACACCCGTACAGCATCGGTTAGGAGGCACAACTGGTTTGCTGTTCTTTCTTGGGTTAAGGGTCATGGGCCAAACGGACTTCTGGGTAGGAGTTTTATTTCCATGCAGTGGAGGCAAGGACGAGTTGACTTGAATGACGGTCTTACCCCTTAGGTACCCACTCAGTAGCTTTTGTCTGCAGAAGTAGCATTTTTTTCAGACCTCAGCTATACATTCAAAGCAATATAAGACCACTTTAAACAATCATGGCTTCCCACACATAATTTTGGCAACTATAGTGTGTTAAGTATGCTGAGAGTTGCTAAGAGTCTCCACAATTTCCAGAGTTTCCTGGGGAGAGGTTGACTGTTAAACCACTTTGAGAATTGTAGCTCTGGGGCAGAGGGAGATAGAGGTCTTCTAATAACTCTCAGCTCCCTTAACAAACTGCAGTCCCCATGATTCTTTGGAGGAAGACATGGCTGTTTAAAATAGTATGATATTGCTTTAAATGTACAGGGTAGATGGAGTTATAGTGTGGCAGCATCTATGCTCTGGAACTTAATATTAGGCCACACCTTGGTTGTAGCCAGTTCGTGTTTACCCAGAGTAGGGTCACTGAAATTAAAGACCATAGCAAACTTAGGTCCATTACTTTTAATTGGTCTACTATGAGTAAAAGTTAGTGGAGAACCGGCCTGTTGTTTTCAACACTTGCTAAAAACTATTTTGTTTAGACAAGCTTAGAGGAACGTGCAATTTTTGTTTGTTTTGCATATTTGTTTGTAAAACTGTTGGTTTTATCTAAATTTTGGTGATGTTGTTATGTCTTCTTGTTTTTTAAACTCTGTTGATTTTAGGGGTTGTTTTCTTATGTTTTATATTATTTAACGTAAACTTCTTCTTCATATGATTAAATACATAAATCATACAGCAGCCTTGCACTGTAGTTCCCTGTTACTATTAGAAGTCAGAGATGAAGCTGTGGCTGGTTTGGATTCCAAGCCAAAAAACCCCCTCCACACCTCTTAGATTTCAGCAATCTCCTTGGTTTGCCCCCCAGCCTTCCTACCAAAGTAAACAGAGTTCTAATTTGTTATAAGAATGAATGTACAATACATACACAAATGTCCTCCCCCCCCCCATTGTTAAACAATGCAGAGCCAGAAATCCTTGTTGCGGTGTTCGAAATCTCTGAGAGTTCTGCTCTGATAGATTTGATCTGCTTTCTGCTCACTGCTGATATTGAACCTTTACTGGCCATTTTCCTCTTTAAGAGAGGGCCAACAATGGGAAGAAGCTATCACCCTCATGCCCTGCTTCTGGGCTGCCTGGAATCATCCACTCTGTACTGCAATCTCGCCACCACCGAGAAGGCCCTCTGCCTGGTTCCCTGTAACCTCACTTCTCACAGTGAGGGAACCCCCAGAAGGCCCTCGGTGCTGGACCTCAGTGTCCGGGCTGAACGATGGGGGTGGAGATGCTCTTTCAGGTATACTGGGCTGAGGCCGGTTAGGGCTTTAAAGGTCAGCACCAACACTTTGAATTGTGCTCAGAAACATACTGGGATCCAATGTAGGTCTTTCAGGACTGGTGTTATATGGTCTCAGCAGCCACTCCCAGTCACCAGTCTAGCTGTCGCATTGTGGATTAATTGCAGTTTCCGGGTCACCTTCAAAGGTAGCCCCACATAGAGCTCATTGCAGTAGTCCAAGTGGGAGATAACCAGAGCATGCACCACTCTGGCAAGACAGTCTGCGGGCAGATAGGGTCTCAGCCAGAGTTGAGACGAAGTTCATCTTTGAAGTGAACTGTTTCACTCCCTTCTTTCTCATGCTCCTTTTCTCTGCGTCTGGCCAGGCCAATACATTTGCTGCTATACATGGATCAAAGCACGTACCTAAGAATAACGGTTAAATAGACACAGGAGCACCACTTGTTCCCTGGCACTACATTAACTAAACATGTAATTGCCACCCTGGCTGCATGTGGACCCTCCCATTCATATATACACTGACTAGGAATACACTACAAATCCGTTCTTAGAAGCACTGGCATAATGCCACAAATGCACTTACAATGGGACTGTTTTTCTTTCTTTTTTTCTAGAGAGTCTGGAGGCTGTCCGAGGCCTTATGATAATAGCCCTCATTTTTACTTGCTTTGCCTTGCTGTGCGGACAGAACCTTTTAAGTCGCATCACAAAGAGGAAGATTCCCGACTGTATGATTTCTTCCATTGCTAACTACTGCGCAGGTATTGTGTCAGGGCACTTCATCATCTAGCATAACAGTGAGTTTAGTTCTCCATGTGGAGCAGAAACAGCGCCAGCCATGGGCAAGAGTGGAGTATGCTCAGAGGAACTCAGTTCTCTGGGAAGAGGGTTTGACTGTTTGCATGCTCTGGGCATTGTAGCTCTGTGAAAGGAATAGGGAGTTTCCTAGCAACTCTCAGCACTACATTTCCCAGGGTCCTTTGGGGGAGGCCATGACTGTTGAAAACAGCATGATGCAGCAGCAGGTTGCTAATCTTTTTTGGACCAGAGGGCAATATTGAGAGTGCCGAGGGTTCCAGTCACAAAATGGCTGCCGTGGAGGGGACATGGTGTAAGACAAAATGGCTGCTGTGGGCAGCATGGCATAACGTTAGAGTACAGCCACTGCTGTTTCATTGTTCCTGCCCCTGGTTAACCCCATACTAACTATAGAAAGTTGTGAAGATACAGCTCTAAATGGGACAAGAACTCTGTTTTCCTTAATGCCAATCCTGTACCTACTTGTCAGGAAGAAAGCCCCATTAAACACAAAGATACTTACTTCAGAAATAGGCATGTGTGACTGGACATTATTAATGAGTGCCTGGACATCAGCTCCTGCATAACAGGAAACATGCCCAAGTCTCTTTCCCAAATTTTCATATTTAATTTTTTCTATATTTTTTTTTTGGGGGGGGGGACAGCATTCTTTAACATCCACACACAATTATTGTTGAGTGGTATTTGAAGATAATAACCTTTAGCAAGTAGCCAACCTCAGACAAATGCATCATAGGAAAGATGCCTGCTGGTTGGCAAGGGACAAAGAAAGGGCAAAATGCAGAGATTCTAAGGACTACTTGAAAATAAGACAAAAGTGGGAACACTAATGGGAATGGGGAAAACAGAAGCACTTTAGGACTCCAGGGATTCCTGTTGCCTGGTGTCCAAACAACCTACTTGTCAATCACAGTTCTGACTTCACTCATTGGCTATAAACACTGATAGGTGAGAACCAGGCTGTCTCATTTCACAGAAATTGCTTAGAAGGCTGCCTGCACATTTTGCTTTATAACTTTCTTTCTAGGAGAGCTAGAGAGGTACTCATTTTTTTTAATGGAAGCTCAGAGTCTGGGGCATTTGCCTGGGAGCAGTAGGGAAAACCTTCCTGGGCACTGTGGCACCTATGGGCTTGGTGGCCCCTGAGACACAGCTTTAAATGCATAGTGCTGGTGAGACCTTAGATTCATTTTCCAGTAAGGGTTGTGTGTTGGAGGGGATTCATTTAGTTCACATTCTAATGCAATGTTCTCAAATCAGTATACAAACCAAAACATACCTCTCTTTTGAAATTTGCCCTTCTCTGAATTTTGCAATTTTGAATGGTGGTTGGCCTCCAACCAAGGGACGATTGCAACAATGTGCATAATACTGAAAACAGCATAAAGAAACGCATTCACCTTGTGGGGTTGGTGAGGAGTAAATTGCTTGCAAAAATGCTTATACAAGGCAAAACTGTGTAAGAAAGTGCATCTATTTTTGAAAATGTGCACAAAACACATAGAAATTTCCACTTCAAATAAATGAATTGCAATGGGTTAAACCAAACTGTAATTGACAGGTCCATCCACACCGAGCTGCCAGTCTCGTAGGGCTTAGTACATGCTATGTGGGGGGTTGGAGGCAGAGTGGAAGATTCACTACCTTGTCCTTTGTCTCAGGCAGCAAAATGTCTTGGGACATCCCTGTCTAATAAGAGTTTCTTGCTTGCTTGCAGGACTCTGCACTGTCAGTTCTCTAATGATTGTACTGTTTGAGGTCCGTGTTGTCATAGATGCAGATGTTATACACCTGGCACCAGACTGGGCTTTCTGCATAGCTTGCGTCTCCTTCTCTCTCAGCTTAGTGTTGGGTGAGTATATCCTATTCTGAGTCAGATAACAACCTTGGTAAACTTGGGTCAGCTTCGTTTTCTCTCATATATATATATGAATGAAAATGAGCTTCAATTTCATGTAAAAGCTTCATTTTCTCACACTTCCAGGATTAGTCTTCTCATTTCCCAACTTCTTTTCCAGGTACACAAAACCTGCTATGGGACAGGAAGTTCCACAAAAAAGTAAAACCATCCGAAGAGGAAGAGCCATCAACACCCAGCGACCCTTGAGTGTAGCCCACGGCCTATGACACCTGTCACAGGTGTTCCCCAGTCAGGTGGGGCCTTGAAAGCTGACAGGCCAATGGGCGTTCTGTTTGGTGATGTCACTTAACCAAGAGCCATTTGGAATAAGCCTGGATTGCAGAAAAGATGCCCACTTTCATCTCTGCGACATCACTTTTGAGTAGCCTTCTTACCCAAGTGCCCTGCTGGAACCCTTAAAATGATCTCATCCATTACCGAGATATCTTTTATTCAGCAATCGTTTCTGCCTTGGGTAGAATATCCCTCTTGCTTTCCAAGACTGCCCCATTTCCCCACGTGCTTCTAATTGTTGCTGCTGTTGTTTTTATTATAATATATGTATATATTGTGAGGACAGGCCATGTCTCAGTCAGATGTGATGCTATGGATGAACACTTAATTATTAAATGTCTTATAGCAACTTTCGCTTCTCATAATATTATTGGAAATTCACAAATCTCTTGAAATCAGGGCCGGTCCTACTATTAGGAAGAGTGAATAGGCTCCCTCATGCCTCATATGATAAGGAAAAAGGAGCAACTGTGAGGGGGTGGAGGACAGAGCCAGTTGTGCTTATGTAGGGATAGGGGAGAAAAATGATTTTGTTTGTATTTTTATCAGAAACTGTCTAATTCACACTTCTCATACCAATATGCAAAGCGAAATACAATTATCCTGCAATATTTACACATCTCTGAATTTTGCAATGTGGTTCTCTGTAACTAAACATTTGGTATAGAAAAGTATATATTAGGGGAAAGTGAGTGTGGAATTACTCATACCTATTACTGAAGATAGCATACAAAAAATCATTGTGGTAATGGAAATGGTTTGCAAAATTGTGAAGATTAGTTAAAAGCGTCATACAAAGAGACATATATTGCAATAGATTTGCCCTGAAATGTTGACAAATGTTTGTGAGTGTTGTTGTTGTTGTTGTTGTTGTTACAAATTGCTGCGGAAATGTGAACTGAATTTAAGATGGCAAAAATGAGAAGCTGAGGGGAACCAAAATTCATAGATTCTTGCCCCCCTTAGTGCCGTGTGGTCTTCTCTGTGTGCCCCCTACACAACAGAGTGCTGCTCTTGAGAATGGTAAGGACGGGCGTTGGAGTCCAGCAACATTCAGAGGGCACCAGATCCCCCATCCCTGCAATGAATAGCATCTTCACCCATAGCATTATTTTGTAATGGCAGCTCCACCACCAAGGAATGGGCTATTTGCTTTGAACTGCTATCAGAATAATAGAATTGTAGAGTCAACCGTGTCCAACTCCCCTGTGATACGGGAATCACAGCTAACCAATCCCTACGTCGTCACATGTTCATCTGTAACTCGTTGCTTTGGCCTTCGTTTGATCAAGGAGGTGGAGAGGGCTATCAATCTTCCATACAAACCAATGATTTAATAGCAGGACAAGGCATTGAAGCAGGAAGAAAAGAAAGGAAGAAAAAAATTGTCTAAATACCCATCAAATGGGATGCAATGAAGAGGAGACCTGGGAAAGGGTCGTTTCTTCTTCAGTGCTGCTGAAACGCAGTAAGCTTCATGTGGGTTGTTCGAAGATTCTCACTAAGGTTCAAAGGTTCAAAGATCTCATTAAATCCAGTGGGTATGTACTTGAAGGTGTGCTGGCAGGATGATATCCAATGCAAACAGTGAATCTTGTGGCCCGGTTGTGGACATCTCCATTTAAAAATGCACATGGTCAATGTAGATTCCAAGGATCCAGTGCCACTTCAAAAATGGGGGAAGCATACAATGCTATCTTCCTTCCAGACTTTTGGCCTTTGGTGTCTGATTACCCTTTGGGAGCCACCTGTGAGGAATAAGCTGTTGGTTTCCAGAGGGAGAGCTGGTACAGCACCAGGCTGAATATCCCTGGGAGAGAAAGAGAAGAGAAGAGTTTGGATTTGATATCCCGCCTTTCACTCCCTTTAAGGAGTCGCAAAGTGGCTAACATTCTCCTTTCCCTTCCTCCCCCACAACAAACACTCTGTGAGGTGAGTGGGGCTGAGAGACTTCAAAGAAGTGTGACTGGCCCAAGGTCACCCAGCAGCTGCAGGTGGAGGAGCGGAGACTCAAACCCGGTTCCCCAGATTACGAGACTACTGCTCTTAACCACTACACCACACTGGCGTAGAGAGAGGTACAGAGATGAGTGGGCATTGGCATGGGTTGTCAGCATGGTGCCTGTGGACACACATGGACTCTCAGGAAGCGGGGGGGGGGGGAGGAGAAATATGGTTCAGTACATACACTGGTACCTTGGTTCTCAAACTTAATCTGTTCCAGAAGTCCATTCCAAAACCAAAGTGTTCCAAAACCAAGGCACGCTTTCCCATAGAAAGTAATGCAAAATGGATTAATCACTTCCAGACTCTTAAAAACAACCCCCAAAACAGCAGTTTAACATGAATTTTGCTATCTAATGAGACCATTGATCCATAAAAAGAAAGCAATAAACAATGTACTGCAGTCACACAATCAATCAATCAATCCGTAGCTAAACTGGGTTCCACACAGTCACAAAAACAAAGAGCCGCAAAAACAAAAAACCAAAATAAATAGCAAAAACAGACAGACCGGAACGTTAACACTCAAAACGGAAGTGTGGCACTCAAATTGGAAGTGTAACACTCAAAATGGAGCACGTTTGGCTTCTGAAAATAGTTCACAAACTGGAACACTAACTTCCAGGTTTGCAGTGTTTGGGTTTCAAGTTGTTTCAGTACCAAGTCATTTGAGAACCAAGGTACCACTGTATTTAAAGTAAAAATCGATCAAATTCACACTTTCTATAGCAGTATGCTAACCCAAACACCACCACCCTCCAAAATTCACACTTATCCAAATTTTGAAATGCAGTCCTGCCACCGAAAAATATTTGCATATCCTTAAGCATCTCCACGTTTCTTTCAGCAGAGGGAGGGGCAGGGGGTGGGACCCTGCAGGCACCAGAAAAAGCCTCAGGGCTTGAGGTGTGGAAGGCCTATCAATTTCAGTTCTCTCGGTTTCTTGTTTTCCAGTCATAAATTTGGTTATTCACATTTCGCAGCAGTTTGAAATTTTCGAAAAGAAAGAGAATTTCTCCTTCTGAAAACCCACTTTGCATTTTAGTACAGTTTTCTTGCAAGGTAACACATTGTTCTATGCAGGTTTGACTAGGCCATTTCCCCTAATATAAGGCATTTGCGTAAGTTGCTTCTACCATCTAGTCCAGCACACTGTTCTCACAGTGGCCGACTAGATGCCTTTGGGAATCCTGTAAGCAGCACCTGAGCTCAAAAGTTCTTCCCCCGCATTTGTGATTCCCAGCAACCAGCATTCAGAGGCATACAGTGGTGATACAACATAGCTGTTGTTACCAACCACCACTGATAGACCTTTCCTCCATCAATTGGTCTGATCCTACTTTAAAGCCGTCTAGGTTTGTGGCCATCCCTATGTTTTGTCAGAGCAAATTCCATAGTCAACGAGAGAGGGGGAGCCTCCCTTGTTTCTGACTTTTCAGCATGACAAGCCCCTCCCAAGATGCTGAAACTCTGAGTCAAAAAATGAGAACTGGTTACTCTGAATGTCTCCTTTCAGATACCTGAAAGACCACCTCCGTCCCTCCAGATCCTCTCAGATACTAAGATTGGCAGAGTTAACCCTCAGATTCGCAGGGGGCGGTGACTGGGAAAGGGCCTTCTCTGTGGCTATCCTTCCCCACCGAAGTGCATCTGGCCACCTTCACTACATGGACCTTATTTTTAGGACCCACCTGCTTTCTCCAATTGTGATTTTTTGTTGTTTTTAAAACTGTTTTCAATACTGTGTTTTAATGGTTGTAACCTAACCTGAGATCTTAGGGAGAAAGTTGGAACCTCTATCTCTATATGAATTGTGGCCAGTTCATCTTAGAGCAGACCCACTGGAATAAATTAACATGGCTAATGTAAGGCCATTAATTTCAATGGGTCTACTCTAAAGTGTAATTGGCTATAGGCCATTATAGCCATTATAGCCTTTGCATTTACCTGTTCCCAAGCAAAGGGCGCAGACAACACAGCTTAGGAAATAAGCCCATTTAGCAGAAGGGTCCTGCAGTTCAGGCTCTGTTGTCTCGCGGACGGAGTTATCAAATACCGCCACAGCGACCAGCACACAGATCCCTACAAGAAACAGTGGATTAAGGTCCATCCAAATGTTTGGTTAGTCCTGCAAATGCAACGGTGCTCGTGGTGAATGGATGGTCTTCACACACTCTTCTCCCTGGTGTGCTGCAGTTCTTTATTTAGCTATCCAATTTATACCCCTCCCTTGCTTCTAACAGAGCCCAGGATGGCAGGTTAGCATTTATGTATTCATTTATTGCATCTCTATCCCACCATTTTCCTCCAAGGAGCTCAAGATGGAATACATGGTCCTCCCTCTCCTCATATACTCTTCACAACAACCCCATGTGGTAGGTTCGACTGAGAGGCAGGGAATAATAATAATAATAATAATAATAATAATAATAATAATAAATGGGTGAGGGGGCCGAAACAGCCTCGGCCCCTAGGAGCTAGCAGTTATGGCATTTAGCAGTTTGCTTTTGCCTTCTCCCTCCCATTCCCCATTTCCTCATGTGTTGTGTCTTTTTAGATCAAGAGTCTGAGGGAACCGGCCATCGTAGAACTGGTGTTTGTAAGCCACCCTTGAGAAATTTTTTGGCTGAAAGACAGGCACAAATGCTATAAACAGACAAACAAATGTCCTGTTTTCGGAAGGCAGTTCTCGAGTACTTGTACTCCCCCTGCTCCCTGCCAGTTTCCTTGCTTTTGTCCCCCAAAGCAGCTACATCCCAGTTGGACACAAATGATTCATCTCCAAATTGGTACCTGAGGCCAAGCTGAAGACAGCTGCAACAGGGCCTTCCATGAAAAAGTCCTCGGTGCAGTTCATCCAGTACTTTGATTCCACAGAGCACAGTATGGCCAGAAAGGAAAAAAAGAGAGCCACGAGCATAAAGCTCCGGACGACGTCCAGTTTCACTAAAGTGGAATAAGAGACTTGTAAAAATAGCTGAGGGTAGTCCCAGGTAGCTCTTCCCCACCCGAACGATGGCACTCAGGAAACACAGAGAAAGTCTCTCCTTTCTGCAACCCAAATTCTGTGACTGGGAATAAAAGGATATGAAATTTATGGATGCCTCAAGATTATCAGTGTTTTTGCAGGAGGGACTCAAGAGTGTGCCACAATGTTAAAGGTAAAGGGACCCCTGACCATTAGGTCCAGTCGTGGCCGACTCTGGGATTGCGGCGCTCATCTCGCTTTACTGGCCGAGGGATCCAGCGTACAGCTTCCAGGTCATGTGGCCAGCATGACTAAGCCGCTTCTGGCGAACCAGAGCAGCGCACGGAAACACCGTTTACCTTACCTTATCTACTTGCACTTTGACGTGCTTTCGAACTGCTAGGTTGGCAGGAGCAGGGACCGAGCAACAGAAGCTCACCCCGGGGATTTGAACCACCGACCTTCTGATTGGCAAGTTCTAGGCTCTGTGGTTTAACCACAGCCACAATGTTAGGTTGCGACAATTAAAATATAGGGCCACATTCACGCCATACTTTTAAAGTACAATGAAAACACTTTAAACAGTCATGGCTTCTCTCCCCCCCCCCCTCAGATTTCTGGGAGCTGTAGTTGGAAGGGTGTTGGAAGTTGTTTGGAGACCCCTTATTCCCCTCACAGAGCTGCACTCTTTCAGCTGCTATGGTTGTAGAGAAAAATGAATAGTGGAATAATAATGGCAACAGTGATTTGAAATGACATAGTAAAGCACTTTCTGCAATAAATGCACCTTCGTGATTGTATAATAATAGCAAATGTCGATCATATCAGTTAGTCAGAATAAACATGGGCAGGATCCAGTCAGGGATGTATAGGGAATGATCTTAATCCAGTTTATGTGCTTTGAACATGAATAGACTGGCCAGCCCATTCTGTTGAATGGCAGAATTTCCTTCAGAAATGTTTGATTCTGCATTGTTTTATTGATGTTTAATATGCTGTAAACCACTTTGAGATTTTTCTGAAAAATATAAAGCAGAATAATAATAATAATAATAATAATAATAATAATAATAATATCCTAAAAAATCTGTACAAAAAACCCCAAGCAACTATAAAACCCATAGAGTCAGCCTAAGAGCCTTCTGGGTTTTCCTTTTCTGTTTGTTTGTTTGTTCTTTAAAACAAATAACGAAAACATTTTTAGCTGTATCTATGAGGGAAGCCATCTTTTTTTTTCTGTCACAAGTCACTAGTAGCAGCACCCATAGTATGTGTGCATGTGGAAAGAGGAATTCAAAGCCTGAGGGAAACAGCAGCAGCAATGTCTGTTGAACCCAACCTCACCCAGCCCAACCCAGGCATACTGTACTTTCTCTGATGGCCAAGAAACTGCAGCCGTCTTCTGTGCAGGTGGTCCATAAACCAGTGTATGAGGCTTCCAGAATATCTGTTTCGTGCACTGCCCACCCAGAGGATACTTGAGCAACCAAGAGAAGCACAAAACTGATGCAGGAAAGGATGCAGCTAATTCCCCTGTAGAGAAGCATGGTGGGGTTCCTTCTCCTGATCTTTTGCGCTGGCAGCAGCCTGAAGAAGCCGGGAGGGTAGTGGTGGTGCTAGCGAGGTCACCCCAGGAGGCTCCAAGGAGATCACTGAGATCCAGTTTTTGCCGGACAAAGTGCTCCTCAAACGGTTTCTACTGGATTCCTCTGTTCCATTCCTTCAACTGAAATGGAACCTTTGAACTGGGTGGGAGAGAACCTTCCTCTGGGAGTAGCTAGAAGTTCAGTTTTGGATAAATCTGTCCATTTCAGTTCCCCTTGGCTTCTCGTTTCCTCTGAGCTTAAGTTCAGTTCTCCATAATTCAATGGATCAGTTTGTGACTCATTTACTGGACTATAGTTCTCTTGAAAATTCAACCAGGCACTTTCATGTGAAAGGCTCAGGATATACAGCCACCCCCCTTTTTTTGCAAACACATTTCCCTGAACATAAGGCATTTTTTGGTATGTTATTTTCACACTTTCCCCTAAGGTATCCATTTTTAAAAATTATTATTATTATTGGATTGGAGAACTGCATTGCAGCAGTTGGAAAAGTGAGAATTTTGAAGGAGGTTGTATTTCTGGTTACATATTGTTGTAGGGTTTGTTAATTATGGGTTTCCACAATAAAATGGGAACCAACTGAATCCACCCATCCATGTTTTTTTGTTGCATTTATATCTCATCTTTTCCTTCAAGGAGCTTAAGGTCGTACACATGGTTCTCCCCCTCCTCAAGTAATCCCCACAAAAATCCTGCAAGGTAGGTTAGACTAAAAGGCAGAGACTGGCCCAAGGTGACCCAGAGAGCTTCATGGCCACGTGGGGATTTGAACCCTGGTTTCCCAGGTCCTAATTCAACACTTATTGAAGGTGTGAAGGCACCACAGCCCTTAGGAGTTGGCTCCTATGGGTAGATAGACTGCATGGGAACTGGCAAAGTGGTTGCACTAGTGACGTGGTGTTTGCATGTTAATTGTGAATTTCAAAATAACACACCATTGAAAATTGAAACTGCACATACATGAACCATACAATAAACCACATGCCTGAGAATTATATTTATAAAATATAATGCAATCTAAACATTAGAAATATGTGTCCATATGAGTTCTGCCAAGAGAAATATATTGATTGATTTTAACAAAGAGGAGTTCAGGCGGGAGAGGGCTATTTCACTGAAGAGGAAAAATATCTCCCCAAGTAATGCTCTTTCCAGGATTACTGAGCAGCACTGAGACACAAAGGGATTACTCAGCAGTGTCCAAAGTGTCGTAGGCAAAAAGAAGTTTTTCTGATGGATTGCCATGTCAAAATGAGTCCAGGCAGAGGAGATCTCAAAGGAGATGAAGATTGTGACCTGCCCTGCTTGAGGTCACTTCACAGCCTCACGTGTCCATGGAGCAAATAGGTCTGGGGGTTTAGAGTCCACTTTCTTCGGAGAGCGATGGAGCTCGCAGGCCTTGGCTTCTAGGCTGTCTCATCCGGCTTTTGCGTATCTTCAACACGGCCTGAGCTTGCAACCTCCCAGAGTGAAAACTTGTGGACCAAACCATTGTAAACAGCTGGAAGAGAAAGCAGCAAAAAGAAATTGGAAATTGTTTCTTTTGCTTTCTTTTATTACATAAAGAACAAAAAAACCAGCATTACTATAAAACCCAACCTCCTATGTAGTGGTCGAATTACATCAGAACTTACTTCTCCTTAAGTTGCCGTATTCCAGTTAACGTGGCAGCTCCCATTACCACATGCAAACACAGCAACCGAAATATTTTATAACGTGGAGGAGGTCTCACATTCTCCTCTTTTGCGCTGTGTATAATAATGTATTTCCGTTAGAAATTGTGAGGAACACTCAGGGCACTTCCAAATGAACTGTGTATTGAGCATAAGGAAGTAAGAAAAGGTGTGCTGGATCAGTCCAGAGGCCCATGTAGCCCACCATCCTGTTCTGAGAGTGGCCAACCAAAGGCCTAGGAGAAACCATCAAGCACAAGAGCACACTCCCCACTTGATATTCCCAGCAACTGGAGGTAGGACATTCATCGAGATTTGTTTTCAGGGAGATCAGGTGATGTTGGCTACTGAGTTAGCATTTATGCTGATTTGTTTGCAGGGAGCTGAGATGATGTTTATGCTGCATTTTGCCCATCAATTTTCTTATCACCAAAAGTCTGGTCTTTGGGAGAAGCTGGTTTGTTGCAAAAGACGACCAGACCAGCTTTTACTGAACTTGTTAGTATGTGATTGAATCCCATCCTAAAATAGCAACCGCTTGGAAACATCAGCAGAAGCTGTTCTTCACGTGTAGCAGGGGTGCCATCTGGGGGAAGGGCAGGGGAGCTGAGGCCGCCCCCGAAAAAAATTCAAGGAGGTGACCGGGCCCCCTCAATATTCTTCAGCAACCTTGTGCATGCCATGTGTGCAGGCAGTGCTGTGTGTTCATGTCCCTTGTGCACGACATGTCAGCACGTTGCACGGCAAGTGTGAGTGCACCGCATGCATGCATGGCATGAGCACATCACATGGCACTGGCCCCCGCAATCGCCAGGGCAGCAGCCAGAGGTAGATGCAAAAATGAGACAGCAGTCATTGGCAGATGATACAACTCAGATGGCAGAAAGTGAGGAGGAATTAAAGAACCTCTGAATGAAGGTGAAAGAGGAGAGTGCAAAATATGGTCTGAAGCTCAACATCAAAAAAACTAAGATCATGGCCACTGCTCCCATCACCTCCTGGCAAATAGAGAGGGAAGAAATGGAGGCAGTGTGAGATTTTACTTTCTTGGGCTCCATGATCACTGCAGATGGTGACAGCAGTCACAAAATTAAAAGACACCTGCTTCTTGGGAGAAAAGTGATGACAAACCTAGACAGCATCTTAAAAAGCAGAGACATCGCCTTGCCAACAAAGGTCCATATAGTTAAAGCTATGGTTTTCCCCGTAGTGATGTATGGTGAGAGCTGGACCATAAAGAAGGCTGATTGCCAAAGAATTGATGCTTTTGAATTATGGTGCTGGAGGAGACTCTTGAGAGCCCCACAGACTGCAAGAAGATCAAGCCTATCCATTCTGAAGGAAATCAGCCCTGAGTGCTCACTGGAAAGACAGATCCTGAAGCTGAGGCTCCAATACTTTGGCCACCTCATGAGAAGAGAAGACTCCCTGGAAAAGACCCTGATGCTGGGAAAGACTGAGGGTACAAGGAGAAGGGGACGACAGAGGATGAGATGGTTGGACAGTGTTCTCGAAGCTACAAACATGAGTTTGCCCAAACTGCGGGAGGCAATGGAAGACAGGAGTGCCTGGCGTGCTCTGGTCCATGGGGTCACGAAGAGTCGGACACGACTAAACGACTAAACAACAACAAGGGAACCACATAGCAGACCAATAAGCCTGCAAGATTGGCAGCAATCCATTAGGAAAATCTCCTGCTCAAGCCCCACTAAAATAAAGATGATCTGCACAAGTACATTTCACCATTTCAGAACACTTATGCCCAAGGAAAGAGCCCCCTGTGAGTTATAAATAGGTACAGTGTCAAAGGTATACAATGGGCTCCTTGTTATGTTCAAGGCCACATTCACACCATCTATTTAAAGCAGTATCATACCATTGTAAATAGGCATGGCTTCTCCCAAAGGATTCATAGAATCATAGAGTTGGAAGAGACCACAAGGGCCATCGAGTCCAACCCCCTGCCAAGCAGGAAACACCATCAGAGCACTCCTGACATATGGTTGTCAAGCCTCTGCTTAAAGACCTCCAAAGAAGGAGACTCCACCACACTCCTTGGCAGCAAATTCCACTGTCGAACAGCTCTTACTGTCAGGAAGTTCTTCCTAATGTTTAGGTGGAATCTTCTTTCTTGTAGTTTGGATCCATTGCTCCGTGTCCGCTTCTCTGGAGCAGCAGAAAACAACCTTTCTCTCTCCTCTATGTGACATCCTTTTATATATTTGAACATGGCTATCATATCACCCCTTAACCTCCTCTTCTCCAGGCTAAACATGCCCAGATCCCTTAGCTGTTCCTCATAAGGCATCGTCTCCAGGCCTTTGACCATTTTGGTTGCCCTCCTCTGGACATGTTCCAGTTTGTCAGTGTCCTTCTTGAACTGTGGTGCCCAGAACTGGACACAGTACTCCAGGTGAGGTCTGACCAGAGCAGAATACAGTGGCACTATTACTTCCCTTGATCTAGATGCTATACTCCTATTGATGCAGCCCAGAATTGCATTGGCTTTTTTAGCTGCCGCGTCACACTGTTGGCTCATGTCAAGTTTGTGGTCAACCAAGACTCCTAGATCCTTTTCACATGTACTGCTCTCAAGCCAGGTGTCACCCATTTTGTATTTGTGCCTCTCATTTTTTTTGCCCAAGTGCAATACTTTACATTTCTCCCTGTTAAAGTTCATCTTGTTTGTTTTGGCCCAGTTCTCTAATCTGTCAAGGTTGTTTTGAAGTGTGATCCTGTCCTCTGGGGTGTTAGCCACCCCTCCCAGTTTGGTGTCATCTGCAAATTTGATCAGGATGCCCTTGAGTCCATCATCCAAGTCATTGATAAAGATGTTGAATAAGACCGGGCCCAAGACAGAACCCTGTGGCACCCCACTAGTCACTCTTCTCCAGGATGAAGAGGAACCATTGATGAGCACCCTTTGGGTTCGGTCAGTCAGCCAGTTACAAATCCACTGAGTGGTAGCATAATCAAGACCGCATTTTACCAGCTTCTTTACAAGAATATCATGGGGCACCTTGTCAAATGCCTTGCTGAAATCAAGGTAGGCTACATCCACTGCGTTCCCTTCATCTACCAGGCTTGTAATTCTGTCAAAAAACGAGATCAGGTTAGTCTGACATGACGTATTTTTCAGAAATCCATGCTGACTATTGGTATCACAGCATTCCTTTCTAGGTGCTCACAGACTGTTTGCTTAATGATCTGCTCCAGAATCTTCCCTGGTATTGATGTCAGACTGACTGGGCGGTAATTATTTGGGTCCTCTCTTTTCCCCTTTTTGAAAATAGGGACAACATTTGCCCTCCTCCAGTCTGCCGGGACTTCGCCTGTTCTCCAGGAATTCTCAAAGATGACTGCCAGTGGTTCTGAGATCACAACTGCCAGTTCTTTTAATACTCTTGGATGCAGTTCGTCTGGCCCTGGAGACTTGAATACATCTAGACTAGCCAAGTATTCTTGTACTATCTCCTTAGTTATTCTGGGCTGTGTTTCCTCTGCTGAATCATTTGCTCCAAATTCTTCAGGTCGGGCATTGTTTTCTTTATCGGAGAAGACTGAGGCAAAGAAGGCATTGAGGAGTTCAGCCCTTTCTGTGTCCCCTGTTTGCATTTCACCATCTTCTCCTCTGAGTGACCCCACTGTTTCTTTGTTCTTCCTTTTGCTACGAACATACCCATAAAAGCCTTTTTTGTTGCTTTTAACCTCTCTAGCAAGCCTGAGTTCATTCTGTGCTTTAGCTTTTCTGACTTTGTGTCTACACGTGCTGGCTATTTGTTTGAATTCCTCTTTGGTGGTTTCCCCCCTTTTCCATTTTTTGTACACATCCTTTTTTAATCTTAACTCAGTTAAAAGTTCTTTAGATAGCCACCCTGGCTTCTTTAGGCACCTTCCATGTTTCCGTCTCATTGGTATTGCCTGAAGTTGTGCTTTTACTATCTCCCTCTTAACAAACTCCCAGCCATCATGAACTCCCTTTCCTTTTAGTATTACTGTCCATGGGATCTCACCCAGCACTTCCCTAAGTTTTATGAAGTCGGCTTTCTTAAAGTCAAGAAATTGAGTCCTAGTATGCTTGGCTGCTCCTTTCCGCTGTATAGTAAACTTCAGAAGAGCATGATCACTCGCGCCTAATGATCCTTCCACTTCTACCCCACTAACCAGGTCATCAACATTGGTTAGGACCAGATCTAAAATGGCTGTTCCTCTTGTTGCTTCTCCCACTTTCTGGACAATGAAGTTGTCTGCAAGGCCAGTGAGGAATCTGTTTGACCTTATGCTCTTGGCTGAGTTTGACACCCAACAAATATCCGGGTAATTGAAGTCCCCCATTACTACTATCTCCCTTCCTTTTGCATGCTTGGCCATCTGTTCCAGGAAGGCATCATCTATGTCCTCCGTTTGGCTTGGGGATCTATAGTAAACTCCCACAATGAGGTCTCTGTTATTCTTCTCTCCCTTAATTTTGACCCAAATGCTCTCACTTTGGCTTTGAGGTTCTAAATCTTGGATCTCTTCACAGGTATACACATCCCTGACATATAACGCCACTCCTCCTCCTTTCTTGTCTGGTCTGTTTCTCTGAAATAGATTGTATCCCTCCATTATTACATTCCAATCGTGGGACTGATCCCACCAGGTTTCAGTGATGCCTATTATGTCATATTTAGTTTGCTGTACCAAGAGCTCAAGCTCATCTTGTTTATTTCCCATGCTTTGCGCATTAGTGTACAGACATTGAAGTCCATTAATCATTCCCCCGTGTCTCTTATTTAAGGATTTTTTCCTCCCACCACTAGGTCTGTGTGCTGTTTGCTCCCTTTGGTCTATGACATTTGGATGATCATCTTCATCAATTGATAGACTCCTACCTTCAGGAGCACTGTCTCCCTCCCCCACATTAGTCAGTTTAAAGCCCTCCTGATGAGGTTTCTGAGATTTTTGGCAAAAACATTCCTCCCAACTGTTGTGAGGTGCAGCCCATCGCTTGCCAGAAGTCCATCTTCAAGAAACTGCAGTCCGTGATCTAAGAATCCAAACCGTTCCTGTTTACACCATTTGCGAAGCCAGCTGTTCACTTCCACTATTTTTCCCTCTCTCCCTGGGCCATGTCGTTCAACTGGGAGGACAGATGAGATGACAATTTGTGCATTTAATTGTTTCAATTTCCTGCCCAGAGCCTCATAGTCTCTTTTGATCTTCTGGAGGCTATTGCTTGCAGTGTCATTGGTTCCCACATGAACCAAGAGGAAGGGGCATTTGTCAGTGGGTTTTATGATTCCTTGCAGTCATTCAGTTACATCTTGGATCTTAGCCCTGGGGAGACAGCACACTTCCCGAGACATCTTGTCAGGCCCACAGATCACTGCTTCTGTTCCCCTCAGTAGGGAATCCCCTATCACCACTACACACCTCCTCTTAGGTTTGGTCAGGGTTCTTCCGTGAGCTGTCCGTTCCAAGGTCGCCTGCACATTCCCTGAGGACTGACTTTGCTGCTCATCTTCATATACCTGATCGACTGTAATGAGGGAGAGATCCTCAAATGGAGTCTGCTCTTCGTCTTCCATGCTAGGGGAGAGGACCTCAAAGCGATTGTGTATTTCTAAACAATCAGAGTGAACCCTGGGCCTCCTACTTCTTTGAGTCACGTTTCTCCATATATCTGGCTCCTGTGTTGGTGAACTAGCCTCCTTCTCAGGGGAGTCCCCTGTCTCCTCCTTGGTGGAGACAGTGTGCTCTGTTGCTTCCAAGAAGAGCTCCAGCTCTCTAATTCTTTGGAGCGTAGCTACATGTTCCTCCAGTTGCTGGACTTTGTCTTCTAAGAGGGCAATCAACATGCAATTGCTGCAGGTAAAGCTGCCTGCAACCTTTGGCAAGATGGCAAACATTGCGCAGGAACTGCAGGCGACTGCAGCTGTCCCCCCCCCTCCATCTTGAGAACGTGTCGTTGGGGGTGGCTACAGCAGTCCTCCATCATAAAAAGCGTGAAGACAGGACAAATAACTCCCCCCCAAAAAAACCTAGGTCTCCCCCAACAAATGTTTGAGACTAGCTCCCCTAAAGCTAAAAGATGGATCAAACTGCACGCGCCACTGCCCTGCAAGCTCTGATAAGCTCCTCCCACAGCTAATCACCTGCCTCAACAGAAACCCTGCCCCCTCTGACCTTTGCACAGGGAGAGCAGCTAATCAGCCACAAAGAAACACACACACAAGATTCTGGGAGCTTGTTAAGGGTGCTGAGAGCTGCTAGGAGACCCTCTATTCCCCTCCCAGAGCTACAGCTCCCAGAGTAGTTAAACAATCAATCCTTCTTCATGGGGAACGCTGAAACTAGAAGCACAGGAAAGAGAAGGCATAGATAAAGCAAAAAGTCAAAATCTTAGACTTCTCAACCACCACAGTGAGCAACACAGTTTCCTACAAGGAAAGGAATATAATTGATGGTGAGGTCTATGATTTATATTGTGATTTTATTCTGTGAACTGCCCTGAGACCTCCGGGTATAGTGCAGTATATAAATTTGAAGAAGGAGAAGAAGATGATGAAGAAGAAGCCCCCCACTGATACTTACCTGCCAAGAAGGAAAAAGCAGAGGTGAAACAGCTTAAGTAAAAAGCAAATTTCCCAGAAGGATGTGCGGAGTCTGACTTCCGATCAACTTGGACCCCAAATACCACCACAGCAATTAGCGAACAGATTGCTACAAAACACAAAGGAGATACTTAGAATTCCATTTTGATAAGTGATGGAGAAATCTGTTGTTTGACTCCAGCTCCCATAATCCTTGACTGTGGGCCATGCTGGCTAGAGCTGGTGGGGGCTGAAGTCCAACAAAATCTGGAGAGCCACAGGTTCACCACCTCTGGCCTCTGCATGATATTATTAGAAACCTGAAAGAGGGGGAATTCTTAAACTCTAATGCATGGTCCCTAAGTAGTTTTGAGGCAGAGTGTGCATGAATAATAATAATAATAATAATAATAATAATAATAATAATTTATTATTTGTACCCCACCCATCTGGCTGGGTTTCCCCAGCCACTCTGGGCGGCTTCCAACAAAGATGAAAAATACACTAAAAGTGCTTGTATTAATGGAAGGGGCAGAAAATACCCAAATGTGTTATGTTTGGGGATTTTTTTTTGCAAAAAATGTTTGCTCATGAATTTTCATGATTAAAAAAACAGCAACACAAGCTGATACAGAAATGGGGTGAACTGAAAGATTGGAAAAATGTGAATCTGACAGACAGGACCTTCTTACTGATGGCCCCTTGGCTCAAATTCAGCCTCTCAGGGGGCTAATTTCACCTTTCCGCTGCCAACATTTAAAAAATTATCAAAACTGTTCTGTTTAAGATGTGCTTTATATTATACATGACCCTTAGAATGCTGCTTTTTCAAAAAGGTAAGGCTGCAATTCAACCCTTTGCTGCAACTGGGGTGAGGTGGAGGTTGGATGGGACATAGGTCTCCCCACCCCTGCCAGCCCAACAGAGCTCTGCTGGCCTCTATCCATGGAGTGATGCTGACATCACGCCTCTGGCACTGAATTTCCAGATCTACACAATAAAATCTAACCTGGGCAGCCTGGCAAAAGCCCTCAGTGAGATTATGCTGTGTTCTGGTCTGATGACAGGACCAATGTGGGATGGGGTGTGTGGATTTCTGGATCACGGATAGCTCCAAGTGAGCAACTTAATCCAACAAACCCAACAAAGGCGCAAAGCTACACCTGCAGCAACTGCAAGCTGTCTTCCTCGTTGGAAGAGAAGGTACAGCACCTTGAGGTCCACCTATTCACATTTCAAGCTACTGGCCAAGATGTGGAATTTCTCAACACAGCAGAGTCAACTGTCCTGGAACAGTGGCACAGGCAAGCTGCCCCCAGGGAGGAGGAAGATTCCCCATTGCAGGTGATGAAGCCCTGGAGGAAAGTGGCACATGGAAGCAGGACTGCCAGGAGCCATGCTGTGTCACTGGAGCTGCAAAATTGGTTCCATGCTGTCACGTCGGACCAATTCTGGGCCAAAGGGGCAAGGACAGCAGTTGCAGACCTCAGAATACACTGAGGTGGTTGTGGAAGCCATAGTGCACAGAACTATTCCTGCCACTCCCCAGAGGAGGAAGAGACGTTTCACTGCTCTTCCCTAAAAACAGCTGCATCTCCACTAGACTGGTGACTGCGAGTGGCCCCTGAGACCACATAACGCCGTTCCTGAAAGACCTACGTTGGCTCCCAGTACATTTCTGAGCACAATTCAAACTGTTGGTGCTGACCTTGAAAGCCCTAAACGGCCTTGGTCCTGTATACCTGAAGGAGCGTCTCCACCCCCATTGTTTTGCCTGGACACCGAGGTCCAGCTCCAAGGCCTTCTGGTGGTTCCCTCACTGCAAGTTTACAGGGAACCAGGCAGAGCACCTTCTTGGTAGTGGCGCCCACCCTGTGGAATGCCCTCCAACCAGATGTCAAGGAAATAAACAACTATATGACTTTTAAAAGGCATCTGAAGGAAGCCCTGTTTAGGGAAGTTTTTAATGTTTGGTGTTTTTAATATTCTGTTGGGAGCTGCCCAGAGTGGCTGGGGAAACTCAGCCAGATATTTATACCCCGTCCATCTGGCTGGGTTTCCCCAGCCACTCTGGGTGGCTCCCAGGAGAATATTAAAAACACGATAATAAATTTAATTTAATAAATTGTTATTAAAGTAATATTATTATGTGGTACAATTTTGGCCACATCCACACCTTGCATTTGTTATACTGTATCAATCCCTCTTCCCAGGGAACTCTGGGAATTGCAGCTCCTTGAGGGGAACAGGGAGGCTCCTTTCAACTCACAGTGCCTGTCACAAATTACAGCTTTGTCATATGTATATTTATGCACTTTCCATGATACCTGCAATGAAGCTGAAGATGGAAATAAGCAGAGGCCTGCTAAGAAAAGGAGAGGAGCAGCGAACAATCCACTCCCATGGCATTGATAATGCCAAAGCTACGAAGGACATAATGAGAGCAAGTATCATGAAGATCCGGGTGATATTCAGGGATACTATAAAGAGAGAGAGATAAAAAGGAGAGATATTGTGAAAACGGAGGCTAATTCTGAGCCTTTTCTTCCCCCTTGCAAGAGCCTGGTCACAGCCACATCAGTTTGTACTCATGGGAAAATTGGTCAGATCTATCATTTGGCCTTTACACTCGCTTGTTCCTTTGGTGCTACTTCAAACAGAACAAATTCAGTGACTTCACATGGAATATACAATTGATTTTCAGTTGAAAAGTATGGGTTACATCCCAGTGCTGACCCTACTAAGAGCAGACCCATTGAAACGGATTCATCTTTGTAAGAACCCATCTACACTATACATTTAAACTACCGTGACACCATTTTAAACTGTCATGGCTTCCCACAGAGCATCCTGGGAAGTGTAGTTCATTTAGGATGGTGAAAGTTGTTAGGAGACCCCGATTCTCCCACAGAGCTATAAATGGCAGTGTGCTTTAACCAATGGTCCCTCTTCCCAGGGAACACTCAGAAGTTACCGTGCCCATTGTATAATGTGCAATAGAATAACTTGTGTACCTTTCTTATTTGGAGACGCGTATGATTCAAATGTATGCACTCCTATTTCAAGTTCTAGATGGTTTGCCAGGTACAGACAGAAATGACTGGGTAACTGCATTCTATTCCTGGTAAATTCCAGATTGGACTACTGCAATGCACTCTATGTGGGGCTCCCCTTGAAGATGGCTCAGAGGCTGCAACTTGTGCCAAATGTCATCTGGGATGCCTGCGAGGACCCATATTACACCTATCCTGAAGCATCTGCACTGGCATCCCATTTGCTTCTGAGCCCAATTCAAGGTGCTTACATCAATGCAGGGGCAGCCAATATCTTGCCCTCCAGATGTTGTTAGAATCCAGATCCTATTCATCTCTGACTGTTGGCCTGCTATGCTGTTTGGGGCTGATGGGAAATCGAGTTCAGTTCAATGACATGGCTGCTCCAACATTAATGCAGAAAGGGTAAACAACTTGGGCCCCAGATTGCATTTGAGTTTTAAAAGTAGGAACGAGCTGCTCAGGACCAGAGTATTTGTACATGCATTGGCAAAGTCCCATGAAATCCAAGAGTTGTGCCCCCAACATCCTTTGGGACATTGCAAGGGATGCTGGGAGGACAGACCATATACTGCAGCTAATTAGAGTAGCAAAACATTTGAGGACAGACCTCTAGAGCAAGTGTGGGGAACCGTCATACCTCCAGAAGTTGCTTAACTCCCACCATCCCTAGTCATTGGCCATGCTTGTTGGGGCTGTTCCCCACACCTGATCAAGACCTTTATTTTGCAAAGGAAAATGCTGTCTCCATTCTCTCTCATACTTTCAAATGCATGCTCAAATGACGCAGGTCTACTTTCATATGTTAATAAAACAACAGTTTTGGTTTTCGTTGCACCTTATATATTGGGGCAGGGTTTGAAATGTCAAGCCCAGGGGCAAAATATGGCCCTTCAACCCTTTCCATCTGGCCTTCAGATTCTCTTCACAGGTCAGCATCCTGCTGGGTCCTGGTTTGCATTTTTCTTGGATATCCCACCCCCACCCCCAGCTGCAATTTGTCATTGAACACGGATAACACCTTTTTGCATGCCTGGATGGAGGTCAGAGAGGGATGTGCAGGTGTCTGTAGAAGCTAGGCTCTTGCACAAAGATAACATGGTGCCCCACCCACTTTTGCCTCTGGCCCCACCCACATGTGCCACCCCCCAAGGTTGCTGAAAAGGTTGAGCTAACAACAGTTCCCTAACCCCACCATATACCATACCATCACGAGTTCCTGTGGGTTGGCATCCATATTTGTCTGAGCAGAGGAGCCAGAGTCCTATAACAAAATGGTCCACATCTGCAATATACGAAGTCCAGGTGGGAGATGCATGGGCAATGACAAGTTGCAGAAAATTAATCATGGAAAAGAGAATGCTGGTGCTTCTGTAGAAAGGACCCGAGGCCACGAATGGCATCTCCACAATTTCCTTCCAAGCTAATCTTCCTTTTGCCTCAACTGCAGCCTTAGACAGATAGAGGGGAGCTGGCAAGGGAGGTCTGGAACAGGAGGGACACACTCCACCCCACCACGGGGATAGCAGCACCCAGTTCTTGCCAAGGGTGGTAGTTTTATACACCTCCCTCCACTCTGGCCTCCAACTGCCATGGAACTTCCATTCTGCTTCTGGAACAGAGCAGTATGGAATGGTTCTCAAGAAGTTATGACTGAACCACCTTTGAGATGCCAGGTCATTGCTAAGTAACATGGGAGGCTGCCTTAGGCATGTTTAACCCAATGCTCTGCAATGTCTACATGGACTGCAATCCAGCAGATGTCTTGGACTACAATTCCAATCAGCCCCAGCCAGCTTGGAAGTTGTAGTCTGGAACACCTAGAACAGGGGGTGGAGATTCTGTGAATCCCCCACGTCAGGTGGAAGGACACCGAGTTATACTTGGTCAATTGGCTGTTTACGGTTCCCTTAAGTCAGCCTTTCTCAACCTGTGGGTCCCCAGATGTTGTTGAACTACGACTCCCATCACCCCTAGCTAGCAAGGCCAGAGCTCAGGGATGATGGGAGTTATAGTCCAACAACATCTGGGGACCCACAGGTTGAGAACCGCTGCCTTAAGTGGAGCTGAGACAGTCTCGACACAGATGCACACTCTTCCCTTCCCTTGTCCTAAGAGAAAGCCTCCTGTAGGCTTATCTAAAGCAGTCCTGCCAGGGTGTTCCATGGAATGCTGTCAATGAATCAGCTGAATCACCAGTACTTGTGTGGAGCTGGAATTCAATCACCAAAGGTTCAATGGGCAATAAGGATGCAGGTCTGGTCTGTGCATAATGCTAAGCCATCTTTCACCAACTTGGCCCCTTTCACCAACAGGGCTCTTTGCTCAACCCTTAGGCCAGGTGTGGGAGAACCTTTGGTTCTCCAGGTGTTTCTGAACTACAACTCCCATCATCCCTGGCCATTAGGCATGCTTACTGGGGCTGGTGGGAATTGTAGTTTAGGTTTCCTCTTAGGTCAAGGAAAGAGAGGAGAGTGTGTCTCTGGGAAGAGCGGTTGGGCTCCACATAAGGGAACCGTGAAGAGCTCATTCACCATGACTGAATACAACTCAGTGTCCTTCCAACTGAAGCAGTGGAGGGAGAACTTGAGAGAAGAAGAGGGTGATAGTTACATAGCTTACCCTCAAAGCTCATCAAGACCCAGGCTAGGTGCACACGGTTACTTATCTGCAAACCGAAGATCAAAAGGGAACGATAACAAGAGGCGTACATCCTGTGCTGTGCTTACAAAGTACCCTGCTGCTGTTAACAAAGTATCCTTAAAATACAGCTTTTTCTGTGGGTAGCAGCTACCTGCCTCTTGCTTTTTTGGGGGGGGGCACTCAGGGGAGTGAGGGGCTAAACCAGCCCTCCAGCTATTCTTGGACTCCAACTCCCATCAGCCACTGCAAGAATGGCCATCGGTCAGAGATGACAGGAGCTGTGGTCCCACCATATCTGGAAGGCCCCAGATTCTGCTTCCCTCCACTAAACAGCTGAAGAGGAACTGTGAGGGAAAAACTGTTTTATTTGGGGTTGATTTGGATGCGGAATTATTTAAGTACCATTACCTCCACAACCGATTTGGTTTTCTTGTTGGTACTGTACTTGTTTTGGGGGGTTTTTTGGGGGGGGCAGATTTTATATTGTTTTTTGGGGGGGTATATATTGTATTATGCTTTGTTATGTGATTCACTCACTTTGTAAATATTATTTCCCCATACTTCTGTGAATTTCAAGAATCCCCCAGGCATGCTTCAAACTTCCTCATATTCCTCAGTCGCCCCATTTTGGCTACAAATGTACAGCCCTCTTCACCCGAGTTTGATATTAGAAGGAGAGATGTTTTTATCTACCTGCCTAAAGGTACTCCTGACCCTTAGGTCTAGTCGCGGACAACTCTGGGGTTGCATCACTCATCATGCTCTGTAGGCTGAGGGAGCCAGTGTTTGTTCGCAGACAGCTTCCGGGTCATGTGGCCAGCATGACTAAGCCGTTTCTGGCAAACCAGAGCAGTGCACGGAAACGCTGTTTACCTTCCCGCTAGAGCGGTACCTATTTGTCTACTTGCACTTTGACATGCTTTCAAACTGCTAGGTGGGCAGGAGCAGGGACCAAGCAACGGGAACTCACCTTGTCACGGGGATTCAAACCGCCGACCTTCCGATTGGCTAGCCCTAGGCTCTGTGGTTTAGACCACAGCACCACCCGCGGTCCTATCTATCTAGTTATTTATAAATATAAATATACCCTTCACACACACACCATCACACAGACAAAACAGAGAGGATCCCAGTGGCATAACAAGAAACCATCCTGGTCAGTAAAGGGATATTTAATAGCAATAGATGGGGTGGGAGGTACATGTCTATCCATTGAAGTACAGTCAGCAGAAACCTACTGAGTGAATGGATGTTGAACATAGGGGACGAGAGTCCAGGTAACAAAAGGAATATTTCATTGATCAAGAAGAGTGCTCCTGAAGTAAAATGTTCTCCAGTGTTGCTGAGTAGCACAAAGCAAAGAAGGGAGATTTTCAGTAGTTCCCAAAGTGTTCAGAAAATCAAAGAGTCCCCCCAGCTGGATGGCAGAGGACATCTCAAAGAAGCTGGTGCAGATGGTGAACTGCCCTGCAAGGATGAGGCTCCTCCACTGAGCATGCGCACACGATGAGATGAATTTGGACATTAAGAACCTGGTTCGTTCAGAGCAGAGAAGGCCGCACTGCATTATGTCTTTCTGGAAGCAGCACAGGTGTTTCGATATCCGGGCCAACGTGAGTGGTTGACGTTCCTGTCCCCCACACTGAGAACTTGTAGCACAAGAAGTTGTAAATACCTGGGAGAGAAGTGGTGGAAAGAGGCTTAAAATTGTGAGGAGCACTTCGCAGGTGTTTAGCACCAGCAGACAGTGGCTGCCTCCATTGTGAGATGAAGGGGCACCACTCTGGCAGCCAACTAGCCATGATGGCATTGCGCTGCCTCCGCTGTCACAGGCAGCCATGCATCTGAATAGCCATGCAGGAAACCACAGGAGGGGAAAGGGCTCTTGTGCTCAAATCCTGCTTGCGGGTTTCCTGCAGGCCTCTGGTTGGCCCCTGTGGGAACAGGATGCTGAACTAGATGAAATGAAATGAAATGCTTTATTGTCACTTGTACAACTTGTATACAGTGAGATTACACGAGCACCCCCCACTCAGCTCTCTTAGTCTTAATTCCCCTTACTGACGCACACCCACCAAACCCGAAACAAGCCCTGTTGTTATCTTTTCATTCAGCAGCCTAACAGCCCACGGACAGAAGCTGTTCTTTACCCTGTTGGGGCGACTAATCATGCTTCTATATCTTCTGCCTGAGGGCAGGAGATCAAGAAAGTGCCGGCCAGGGTGTGAATCATCCCTGAGAATTTTCCTCACTCTCCTGAGGCAACGTTCTTCCTCAATGTCATCCAGTGGATTTACGGGACAGCCCATAATATCTTGTGCTGTATTCACCACCCTCTGTAGGCACTTCCTATCAGTTGATGTCAAACCAGCATAGCACACCGTGATGCAGTATGAAAGGACACTTTCTATTATGGACCAGTTGAAGGAGATCATCAAATGTTGATTGACATTGTTCTTTCGCAATACTCTGAGGAGATGGAGCCTCTGTTGGGCTTTCTTAACCACCTGGGTTGTATTGATTTTCCAAGTAAGGTCTTCACTGAGATAAACTCCTAGGAATTTAAAGGAAGAGACTCTCTCCACACAGCCCTCCCTGATGTACAGCAGGGCTAGTTTTCCATTGGCCTCACCCAGCAGGTTCTTATGTTAACTTGAGGTGCCTGGAGAGCGGCAGACCTCAGACAGATGGGAACCTCAGCATAGCTGCATATTACATATTAAGCCTGGGGCGGGCAAACCTTTTCAGACAGAGGGCCACAGTCCTTTCTGAGCAACATGCCGGTGGTGGGCTGGATCAGAGGCAAAAGAGGCGGAGCAACTACAGTCAAACCTCGGTTTTTCAATGTCTCGTCTGTTTTGGAAGCCGAATGCTGAAAACCGTGAAGTGAATGCTTCTGTTTTCGAATGCACCTCAGAAGTCGAATGGCTTTCTCAATTTCCCCCATTGAACTTGCTGACAGCCCTTTGATCCTTGGTTTTCAAATGTTTTGGAAGTCGAACTTCCGGACTTCCGGAATGGATTATGTTCACAAAGTGAGGTTCTACTGTACAGTGGTACCTCAGGTTAAGAACTTAATTTGTTTTGGAGGTCCGCTCTTAACCTGAAACTGTTCTTAACCTGAGGTACCACTTTAGCTAATGGGGCCTCCCGCTGCTGCTGCCCTGCCGCCGCTGCGTGATTTCTGTTCTCATCATAGTTGTCAACTTTCAGATTTGAAAATAAGGGATCAGCAGCCTCACCTGTCCCAGGGACAGTCTACAGGCTATCTAACAATCCGGGATAGCAGCAGGAAGCAGCGGGAAACGGCACTGGAATAAGGGAATTTCCCACACAAAAAAGGGAATGTTGACAGCTATGGTTCTCATCCTGAAGCAAAGTTCTTAACCCGAGGTACTATTTCTGGGTTAGCGGAGTCTGTAACCTGAAGCATCTGTAACCTGAAGCGTCTGTAACCTGAGGTACCACTGTAATGTAAATTTTACCTTTGTAAAGGAGGCAGGTTCCACACACACTCAAATACCCCTCTCTGTCCTGCACTGAGGCAAGCAAGAGGCATTCTCAAGGCCAATTCAGGGACACCTTCCAACCAGGCAAAAACCCTTGAAAGGAGAAGCAGGGGCTGTGAAGGGTATAGCCTTGGGAGAGGGGATGTGTTTGAGAAGGAGGAGATGTAGCCCCAGTGCCAATGAGAGATGCCTGGGGCCCACATTTGGCCCCTGAACCTGACATTCCCCATTCCTCTCTTTCTTTCATCCTCTGACGAAAAGGAGGTGTGTATTGCCAGCCTAGTGAAGGGCATCTTTCTCTAAATACGCATTTGACCTCACCCGCGGTTTCCTATAGGTGTTATATGATCTCTCAAGCACGCACACAAATGTGGCAGTACAGTGGTACCTCGGGTTAAGAACTTAATTCATTCCGGAGGTCTGTTCTTAACCTGAAACTGTTCTTAACCTGAGGTATCACTTTAGCTAATGGGGCCTCCTGCTGCCACTGCGCCGCCACTGCGCGATTTCTGTTCTCATCCTGAAGCAAAGTTCTTAACCCGAGGTACTATTTCTGGGTTACCAGAGCCTGTAACCTGAAGCATCTGTAACCAGAGGTACCACAGTACTGTCATGAGCTCTGTGGTGGTGTCTTGGAGAGAGTGGTCAGATCAGGAGGAGTGTTGAGAGGAGCTTGGATGTGAGAACCATACAACCCTGAGAAAGGTCCCAGCGGGGTTTGGAAGGCAATGCCTGTGAAACTGTTTCAGTGGCAGAGGAGAAGGTCTGCAGGCAGGGAAGCAAGGATGTGGCTCCTGGAGAAGGGCTGCCTCACCCGCGGTTGCCCATAAATCACCCCCGAGTTCGAAAGAAGGAGGGGGTGGGGGCACTGCGCGGAAACCCCTTGTGCAAGCTCTGGAGCTCCTGGACGCCGCTTTCAAGAGCGAAACTAGCTGCTTAAGATAAAAAAAAATTTGGAGAAGTAAATGCACATGTTTCGAGCGAGGTCAGGAGTGTATTATCTGCTAAATAAATCTACCACTGAGAAGATAGAGTGATGGGACAGAATGAACAGAGGACTGCATCAAAGAATCACAGCCATGTCGGTATGTTGAATGGAACGGAAAGGAGGGGGGGACTTTCTTCTTTTTCAATATGATTTACCTAACAACACCCCCCCTTAGAAGAACCATCACAATGACTGATAGCAAGTGAGACTGAAAAATAAACTGTGTGGAAATAAAAAATACTAATAAAAAGGTTTTACTCTGTGAAAGATCTGGAAAGAAGGGAGGCTTTCTTGTGGCGTAGTTACAAAAGCGACCCGCCATTAAGAGGCAGACCTTGTTGCAAGATTTGCAGTCTTGGGGGGGGGGGGTGAGCCACTGTTCTGTTATCAGGTTTGGATCGTAAATTTGAAAGGGCAATAACCCTTCTGGAAAGACTGATTTATGGTGCAACTGGTCTGGGAAAATTAAGGAGCGGACGCCTAGATTGTATTTCATCGGAACTGACTAAAATGGCAACTGCCGCTTGAACAGGACTTTTGGATTCTTGGATCTATGTGAGATGAATTATGGGAGAGCATTACAAAGTTCACACAGAAATATAAACAAGGCTGTTTCTTTCAACTCGCTTGTGGAGACAACTCGAAGGTTATTAAGAAGAAAAAGGATAACGACAAGGAGATGAGAAGATGGGACTGTGAACATCAAAGCAGCAGAAATATAAGATGATTGGACTCCTACCGAACTCGAAGCATGGGTACACCCCACAAAAAAAAAAAAATGGTTTAATATTTGGACTTTGTGATATGTATTGATATCATTTGGAATAATTAATATGATATGATTGGTTTGGTAAATGGAAATTTAATAAAAATTATTTACAAAAAAAAAAAAAGAGAAAGGTCCCAGCGGGGTTTGGAAGGCAATGCCTGTGAAACAGTTTCAGTGGCAGAGGAGAAGGTCTGCAGGCAGAGAAGCAAGGATGTGGCTCCTAGAGAAGGGCCAAGTCGGTTGTGAGGGAAAGATTGCACCCCTGTGTTATATCAGACACTCTTTTTTGGGGCTCCTCCTGCTACAGAGCCACCCCGAGCACCATGCTAGCAGTGAGCCTTTCTCCTCCTCAGAGGTGCCTGGTGACAAATTGGAGACTGTGTGGTACCCCCTCCATTGCATAGACCATGGAGATGCCAGTACCGATGTAAACAGACTGCCCAATCCATTAAAAAAGTGTGTATTGGATTGTCCCATCTCTGAACTCATAGAATAATAGTTCATAGTCCACCTTGTAAGTAAATGGGCTGAGCTCTTGAGAGCAGGTGGGCAACTAGGGACTCAGCTACATTAGTAAAGGAACAATGATTTGAATGTGCTATAAATATAATTTATACACGTTTTTCCATATATTTTTTAAACGATCTAATTTCTGACTTATTTATAGTGGGGGTGTTTCCTGTGTACCCTAGCAGCCTACAGAGCCGATTTGGCTCCCTTTCCTTTCTTTGGCCGCCAGAGAGTGACATACCAGGCAGGAGATTTCACAATATTAATGTTAGCCTTTTAGGAATAATGTTCACCCCTTCACACTCACCTGTCAAGAAACACAGGATGCAGATGCCACAGCTTAAGTAGAAAGCCCATTTCTTAGAAGGAGGCACAGTTGTTGATAACTGGTTGACTTTGATGTGAAACACCACCACAGCAACCAGCACAAAGATTCCTGTGGAATTAATTGATTGTTTGATTAATAGAGGTATTCCTGTCTCGTTAAATATCAAGGCACCTTTAAAACATAAAAGCACCATATATACATAGAGATTGTCGGGATCTCCGCTCGGCCAAGCTGATAAAGCTCATTTTCTTCCCCCGAGCCATTCGGAATCGCCTCCCGACGAATAACGACCTGAGCCTTTGATAAGGCCTCAGGCACATTCTTCATCCAGCAGAGTTTCCAGCACAGGTTGTAAGTAAAGCACAAAGCACTTGCAATTGAAGCTGCAACATGCTAGAGAATGTGTTCAGAAAGGACTCGTAACAGTGTCCTACATGCCAGGTAATGAAATTCCTGCTGATTTATTGTCCAAGGTTGTTCCAAGGGATCAACACTGTACCTATGTACAGAAACTGGGTTTGTACTGAGATTGTACTGACACGCTGCCCAGTGGTGTTCACAGAAACTAACAGAGATGGTCATTAAGGGGATGGACTAAACAAAAATCAAATTGCTGTAAAGGCCTTGCTGGCACAAAAACATATTCAAGAGACACCTGAAAGTCAAAAATGAGGATGCTTGCCAGATCTCTGCTAGAAGAGTGTTCCACAGCATGAGACTAGCGACACTAAATGACCGCCATCTAGCTGAATCCACTTGGACCTCCATAGCATGGGAGACAGCCTTGACTGAGTTGGGAAGTAAGGTCTCAAACCGTCTTTAAGGTATCCTGGAGCCCAGCTTTCAGCACAAGAACCAGGAAGCTGACCCCATACCATACCGCTGGTGTCTTAGCCAAAGTGTCAAATGCTACTGGCCAATGGCCATCTGCCCCAATCAGCAGTCCAGCCACTGCACTCTCCAGTTATAGCTATAGCTGGCATGCCAGATGAAGCTGGCAAAAGACACTCCCAGCCACAGGGGTCATTTGGGCCTCTAATGGCAGGTATGTATACAGGAGAGTACCCTCCAGCTCTGTACCTGCTTCCTTAGAGGGATGGAAACCATGTCAGAACAGGCGATGGGCCCATTTTGCAGACCCAGGAACCACCCACCCACAGGGTCTATTGACCCTCATCCAGTCCACCGCTGCAATACGGCACCAGTGCAGGGCTTGCACAACCTCTGCTGATTCAGAAATTGTGGAGAAATAGAGATGTGCACTCCAAAATGCCAAATTGCTGCTCCAAAAAGCTTCATATACTGCAGCCAAAATGGTGGCCTACAGGAACGTGTAGTCCACACCCTTCAACTGTCTCGTTTTGAGCAGGACATCCTGGAATTACAGAAGCCATCCCAGCTTCTGATTGGATCCTGGAATATCCCCCTTTTTTTTCTGCCATCACGACAGAGTGACAGACCAAAAAATGGGGGGGGGGGTTCGTGCTCTCACACGAATCATTGGCTTGCACCAGAGCACCAGACCAGACCAAACTCCACGCAAAAAGCGATAGGATGCAAACAACGGCCACCTAAAATTTATTCAGTTCACAATAGTACCTGCAAGGAAGTTGAAGATGGAAGTAATCAGGGATTTGGGAGGAAAGCAATAGTTGCAGTGGATGATGTGGTCCCATTCCACTGCCCATAGCATAGCTGAGACAGATGCAAGTGTTGCTAGCACCATGAAGCTTCGCATGAGGTCCAGGTGCACTAAAAGAAAAAGAGGGAATTTAGTGAAAGTTATTCTTCTCTTCCATCATCCAAAGGTGGGGAGGAGTGGAGGTTTGGCTAACTGGATAGGTGGGGCAACAAAGATTTTATTCTATGGCTCTCTAGTTGTGAGGTGTGGTCGGCAATGGGTCTGAATCAATTCATAACGACACAGATTAAACAAATATATTTCCCACGGTTCCTGCCCCCCTCCCCCAAGAAAACCCTGTCGGAGCTTGTCATTATACAAAGCAGTTCCCTTTCCTACGAAATTTAGACCTGCAACACTCAAAACGAGGTGTGGTATTTGAAATAATGTGGTATAAAGGGAGAACCTGTGCATCTCCCATGCAAAAACATGTAGGACTTAGATGCACATCTCTCCACAGAGGTGGAGAGGGGGGCAAGGGGGCTGGCAAAGGATGAACCATAATCCACAGACTGCCAGTTTTAAGAGAGAGGGAGGATTTCTAACATTTGTAGTGCCTGAGATTTAAGGCAGGATATTCTCAGAGTGGTTTAACAATCAGTCACTCTTCTCAGGAAACTCCAGGAACTGCAAGTCTGGGAGGGGAAGAGGGAGTCTCCTAACAGCACTCAGCACCCATAATAACAAACCACAGCTCCCAGAATTATTCGGGGGAAGCCATGGCTTTTGAAAGTGGCACCACAGTGCTTCAAATGTACGGTGAATACGGCGTTGTGTCACGCCTGTGTCGTTTTCCGATAAGCGGCTAGGACCTTTGGGCAAGCTTTTTGCTGCTTTGGGTGAGACAGAGTCCTGGGCATCGTGGTAAGTGATGCAGCAACAAACAAGCATGAAGCCAAAACCAAGGCAACGGTATAAGATGGAGACATTAGTTGCACAGGCACGAACCAGCAGATGGCACTAGGCAGAGAAGTTAGAGGATGCAAGCTGGAAAACACAGCTAGTTATGTTTTACCTCTCCCAATACAGTGGCTTGGCTCTCTGTCAATCCTACATGATGTCAGAGTGGGGACTATGTCTGCTATAGTGTTCAGACACCCCCAAAAAGCAAAAAGCAGGGCACAGGTTAATGCTCAAGGAATCCAATCTAGACAGCCCAGCTCCTTCAACCACAGTGTTTGGGTGCATTCAGATGTGGGGAATATTGTATTAGTTTTCCCAATTATAACCCTAGCACCACCATTTCCTAACATTCTTTTCACATTGCAATACTGTGGCATTATGGAGCCATAACTTTTTGACCAATATACCTGCAGGTCATGCTAAATTTCTCTTGCACCAGTGGACATGGTTTGACACAGCAACAAATGTCACTGCACTCCCCCTTTAACAGCCAACCCCTTTTCCCAGCGAACTCTTGGACTAGTAACTTTCGTACACAGCAGCCAGTTGAAGAGGCAAAATATTTTGCTCTGGCCCTGCAGATTAGAGGTGAAGAACTGATAGCTCTTCAGAAGTTGTTGGGGCCTTCAGCTACCACCAGCCCCAACCAGCATGGCCAATGGTCAAGGATGATGGGAGCTATAGTCCAACAAAACCTGGAATGCTATCAGTTTTTCATCCCTGCTGTGGATAATTTGGCTACTTTGCAACAGAGTTCTTTCTTCTCTTTCTTCTTTCTAAAGGGTGCTTCAAATCACAATAAATCACCGTATTCTTCGCTCTATAAGACGCACCAGACCACAAGACGCACCTAGTTTTTGGAGGAGGAAAACAAGAAAAAATATATTCTGAATCTCAGAAGCCAGAACAGCAAGAGGGATCGCTGCGCAGTGAAAGCAGCAATCGCTCTTGCTGTTCTGGCTTCTGGGATAGTTGTGCAGCCTGCACTTGCTCCATAAGACGCACACACATTTCACCTTACTTTCCAGGAGGGAAAAAGTGAGTCTTATAGAGCAAAAAATATGGTATATTCTACATTCATATGTCAAACAAAACCACAATACTGATTTTTGTTTTGCCTCATCTACCATACCATCATGAGGTCTCAGGGGCTTGCATCCAAATTTTTCTGAGCAGATGGTCCAGAGGCCAGCATGATACTCGTCTACTTGAGAATCAGTCATCATCCAGCCATGAGATGCATGGACAATGAAGAACAGCACAATGTGGATGAAGGAAAGTGAAAAACCTATGGCCCTGTGCAGAGACATTGGGCCTAAATTAGGACAGGCTTTGCTTGTATTTCCCTTTAACCCAATCTTTGCCTTGCCCTAGAATTACACAGGAGGTGGGGGCAGGTAAAGTACAGTGCAAGAAGGGTCCTGGGATAATGTTTATTTCCCGTTACTGCTATCATTCTAAGACTCCAACTGCCATGGAACTTCCATGCTCTTGGTAAAACAGAACCTGGGCAGGTTCATATGAGCATATCTGCAATGCTTCACTCAAGTTAAGGCCAAAGAGAGGTTGGGGGGTGGAAACAAGGAACGGGCCTTTTCTGTGGTGGCTCTTCGATTGTGGAATGCTCTCCCCAAGGGAGGCTCGCCTGGTGCCATCATTACATGTCTTTAGACATCAGGCAAAAACATTCCTCTTTACCCAGGCCCATGGCTATTAAATAATCTATGTCCTGTAGAAGTGTGGGTATTACTATAATTTCACCATTATGCTGTCTGTCAATATGCTTTTTACTGTGTTTTTATCACTGAGGTCTTGTAATGTGTTTTGAATGTTGTACACCACCCTGAGATCTTTTGATAAAGGGTGGTATATAAATTGGACAAAGAAGGAGGAGGTAGGAACTGTAACTACTAGCCTGGGTGTAAGGGGGTATTATATAGGTAAAGGTAAAGGGACCCCTGACCATTAGGTGCAGTCGTGGCCGACTCTGGGGTTGCGGCACTCATCTCACTTTACTGGCTAAGGGAGCCAGCGTACAGCTTCCGGGTCATATGGCCAGCATGACTAAGCCGCTTCTGGTGAACCAGAGCAGCGCACGGAAACGCCGTTTACACTTCCCGCCGGAGCGGTGCCTATTTATCTTCTTGCACTTTGACGTGCTTTCGAACTGCTAGGTTGGCAGGAGCAAGGACCGAGCAATGGGAGCTCACCCCGTTGCGGGGATTCGAACCACCGATCTTCTGATCGGCAAGTTCTAGGCTCTGTGGTTTAACCCACAGCGCCACCCACGTCCTGTAGTTCATTTCATGCAGTGATAGAGAAACTTTCCCCTCCACCAGCAGACCAAAACTGTTTCTGACCTACCCATCCTGGGTTTAATTTAACAGTTGGGTGGATGACAAATTCCATCACTTGACGGCACAATGACCTTCTTCCAGCACACCTTCGCAGAGGGTTGCTCCAAGATCAGGAAGGTGGTGGCATTGAAACCCTTGCTGAAACAGAGCTTCCCCCCTCCATTTTAGAAGGAGTTTCCATGCAAACTCTTTTCTGATTCTGGAGCAAGGCAGACTCCTACTTGTGGGAAGGCTCAGGGTGGCAGGAGATGATACAATGTTTATTAATATCCTTCCTAACTTGCGCCAGCAAGTTCCTTTACTTAGCAGAGTGCATTGCCCCTTTACACAGCAGAAAACTAGTTGCAAACTCGCTTGTGTTTCTTAAGACAATACACAATTTAATCTGGCTTGTCTGGATTGAAATTGAAGGAAGGTGAAGACAGGTGACCCCACCTAGGCCTGAAGTCACCCCCCCCCCCAAAGCAGGCTCAAAGCTTTTCAAAATCATTTTCTCAGCAGCTAAGCATCTGCTCATTTGCTCTGCTGTTGCAAGGCAAAACCGTTACTTTTATCAGCACGAGAAGGCTTCAAAAGGCTAATGAATAGACTCTGTCATTGCCAAGAATACTCAGGCCTGAGAAACGAATCTTATCTCATTCTAGTTGCAACACATCTGAACAAGCTGAATGCAAGGCTTCTCACCCCCCTCCCCTTCCCTGGGAAGAGTCCAATAGTCCCACGACAGCTTTCTGTTCATGCTCAGAGGAACTCATGGGGCAGGACTCCTGAGGGAGGAGAAAGGGGGAGGGAACTAGAAAGGGGTATATATGCTTGTGCACATGACTGTGAACTTCATGCATGCTTTTTGTGCCTTATCACACTTGCTCCTTCTACTAGTTCATGGATGGTAGAAATAAAACCTTTTTCTCCAAAACTATTCCTTGAGTGTCTGTTGACTCCCACTTCCCTTTCCCAGGCGCAATATTTTTCCCACCCGAGGGCAAAGCCTCATAAGGCTACAAAATGTCTTCTAATATTTTCCTGGTAAGACCCCTTGAATCCATCCTAAAAGAATAAAGACACCACAGTCTTATTCATAAGCAATAAAAATAAAGTTTACTCACAATCAGGCAAAGCACAGTGTGATCCCTGAAGGCAGGCTTTAGGCTTAAAGTTACAAATGTATAAAAACAGGTTTACCCCATAAGGGAGATGACCTGGGGGACTGCTTGGCTGGCAGCCAGCAGTTCAATCCAGGAAGTTCGCAGGATGAAAGGAAGATGGAAAAGAGAGAGAGAGAGAGAGAGGCAGCATGCCTTGTCCTTTCACCAGGTCTGGAAAGGTCACGCCCACCCATTAGTCATATGCAAGGAAGGATGCTCCAGGCCAGGAAGAACAGGAAGTTTCAGCTGGCTGTACCAAACATTCCCTTGCATGTCCACTCTAGGAAAACAAGGAATGTTGTATTTGACTGCTCCCAGTGGAAAACATTCCACACCACTGCCCATGCGCTGATGGCTGGGGGGGAGTGCACCTTGTTCCAGCAAATGAGCAAGAGGCCCCACTTTAAGCTCCTTATTGCTCCTTTCAAGCCATGTGGGTACCTGCCCCCATACACATAATCACATTGGATGACAAATTCTGCCACCTGATGTTTTGCAGCCACATTGGGGAGCTTGGACCCTAAGGCCAGCATCAGCAAGGGCTCCCCGAAGTCTCCATAATGTTATATGTGCATTAATACCTGTGTTTAAGAGAGATGCAAAGGAGCTGAAACCTGCTGCAAAGTCTACAAAATTTGGATCTATGAACAGAATGACAGAGAATTCCTATGCATATTTAATTCAGGGAAGAAGAAGAAGAAGAAGAATGCAAGGAGTAAGTAACTTTAAACTTCCAAATCTTCGGTGGCGGTGTGGGGGGGCGAGAATAAATTCCAAATCATTCTGGATGCATTCCATATCCATGCTGAGAAAGCTCAGCCTTTAGCCCCTTGCGTTTCCAAGGAATAGCTGCCGTTTGGCATCCCTTGGGGTACAACATTGTCCTCAAGCTGTTCTTCTTCTATTTCTTGGAACACTTGATAAAACAGGATTCCTATAGCTGTGGGAGAGAGAGAAATGTTTGTCAGAATGTCAGGGGGGAGAGGAAATAATTTCCTCCAGTTCCAAAGTTCAGGCAGTAAGCATTTATCCTTATGCCACTGAAATAGCCCTAGGGATGTAAGAAGGCGCCTTTTTCCTTCCACCCAGTATTCATCGCATGCGGTACACTTTCTTCTCTGCTGCAGTTCATCTCCCACCAGAAACGATTTTATTCAGTGTGCCCAGTATGTGGCGAAATGCGGTAACTTACAAAATATACATATTTGACTATGCCATCATCGGGGGACTGAAAGCTACAGTAGCAGCAGATACAAAATGTATTCCCGGGACTGATTCCTGTTCCAGACATAGGGTGAGTAAGAGAAGCTCACAAGGTCTGGTTCTGTTTCCATTTTTGTCACAATTCTCTAACCACCCTGAACAACCCCTGCATGCAAGAGAGAGGTGTCACTTGACTAGGCGGAACCCCCAAATTTGCAAAAGCTCAAGAGGTAACGGCATCCAGGGAATGCCTATCTTTTCCTTGCAAACAACAAGAAGGCCCTCTCAAGAGATGCCACCACCTCCAGAAAGAAGCCAAGCCATGGTCTCCATGCCCCTTGCAAGAGATGCAAGTCTAAGTCCCACCCCCCACCCCACCCCAATAGCTCTATCTTTTTTTAACTTACCGGCAATGAAGAAAAGCAGAAAGCAAGACCAAGCCATGAAGAAGGACCACCCACGGTTATTCACAGGAACTTGTGGAGTGTATTTCCCAGTATATACAGACATTCCTATCAACGTAGCGACCACTAGGAAGGAGTAAATAGAGGAGTATTCATAATACCCCTTAGTTTACACAGTTGCCCTGCCCCACTCTGTCCCTGTTGGGAAATGCTGACCATTGCCCCGTGTGGCGAGCTGCATCACTGCAGTTTCTCAGTACAGCGGCTGCTGGGCTGACGCCTTCCAAGATGGCTACCGATTCCTCCTGGGAAGGAAAGAGTATAAGGAGGCTAAGGGACTCTGCATGAGTGACCAAGTTCTACCTGAGATCTGGTGGGTCAGGTCTTGCTCTTGGGGCTTGGTTTCTAATCTGACGCCTCCTAAATCCTGCCTCATCCTCTGGTCCTCATTGCTTTTTTGGTTCCTCCTGACTCACTACAGACTGCTGCCCTTTTGTCCTGTCCAGTCAACCAATGATGCAGATATAGGTGAAGTTGGACATTCCAATTGTCATTTGTGGATAAACCAGAAAGGCTTGTTACCAGAAAATTGGGGAAGGTCCGCACAGGTACACATGGTCAGAGGTGGCACATTTCGGAGGTTTGCTTTTAAAGCAGGCAAGTGCCCAAATGACCTGTCCCAAGAGGAAGCTCAACCTGCCCTGGTTTTGCACAAGTCATGGTCCTGGGTGAACCTTCCAGTTGAAAGCAGGAAGTCCAGTGACTCACACCGAGACACAAAAGACATCTCCTCTGAATGGTTGCCTCTCTTCACTGGAAGTGATGGAGTCCAAGCTAATGCTCAGATAAGGCAACTCATGAGATTGAAGCATTGGGATCCTCCTAGAAGTGGCACTGTACACTTTGGGCAGGAGAGGGATGGCGTTGTTCTGAGAGTTGTTCTGGGTTGCCAGCAGCAGCCACATTGGGGTGTGTGCACAGTGGTGGGGCTGCTGCCCCCCACCTTGCCGTCTTCTTACCCTGCTCTTCCCCATCCCCATCCCAACATTGGGAGCTGCTTGAAGGGAGTCAAGGCCAAAGCAACCAACTATGCAGAAGCGCTGCAAATAATCTTATACGGTGGATGAGTACTTAGGACCCACAGGAGCCTATAATCATTTCTTCCCTTTTTTTAATGGCACAGGGTGGTTGGTATTCAACTAACATTTACTCAGAGCAGAGCCATAGAAATTACTGGACCTATTTAAAGAAATATTACAGTACGATGAATTCGCAAGCAGGATTTGAACTATGAGCATCAGAAGGAATTAGAGATTATTGTATGATTGTTATAAGAGAGGGAAGACAGGGTGCAGCAAGGGGGAGTAATAAAAAAAACACCATGGGAAATAGGGTGGGAAGTCAACCAAGCAAAAGAAAAAAATATTATGCATTGGAATGTATATGTGAAATTTTTGAAAATTTATTAAATGTAATTAGAAATACAACTAAAAGCTGAAATTAATGGACCTAGGTTAGTCTTTTATTTGTTTATTTATTTATTTGAATTTATACACTGCTTTGTTGTAGTAGTTGTTGTTTTAAAAAAGTGGTTTACAACTCGGAGTTAATTTCAATGGGTCTACTCTTGAGTAAAGGTTTGTTGAATACAACCCACAACGATTCTCACATAATACACCCAAGTTGCTCCACTATCAATCTGGACATTACTGTTTGTGCCAATCTTCAGAGTGTAATTAGTGCTTTAAAAAAGAAGAAAAAGAGCAATAATAATCAGGCATCACAGATTAGGAGATTATGCATTAGGGTTTTGTTCTGAGATTTTTGCAAGCATTATCAGATCAGGAAAATTTGTTGGAGCCATCCTCCACCCCCAACATGGCAGAAGTATACAACTTGCAATGCTAACATTAAGTATGTAAGACGAGCCCGCTGGATCAGGCCGATGACAAATCCAATTCAGCATCCTGTTCTCATCATGGCCAACTAGATGACAAAACCCACAAATAGGATGTGAGATCAAATAGGCACTTCCATGGTTGCCAGCAACTGGTGTTCAGAAGCAGGTCACCTCCAAGTGGAGGTACAGTTCAGGCCCACCTAGAAACTTCCTGAACGTGACGGGTCAGGAAAGTCAACCCCGAACTGGGCAGAAGGGGACATTCAGTGACTGAAATACCTGGCACGGCACCATGTTTATCCATTAACTTGTTCACCGTCTTGCTTTTCTTGCAGATGGAGAACCACATGAAAGCAACAACCAGAATGGCTCCATCAGTTGCCCCAAGCCCAAGGAATCCTATGACAAAGAGATTGTACACTGCAAAAGAGAAACACCAGTAATCATCGTCATCATGTGGCACCAATGCTCTGGAATTTCTTGGGAGGGGGAGTTTGTTTTTGTCCTTCCCTTTTGCAAGGTTAATTTATGAGTCTAGTATGCTACAGCATCATGTACATTTAAAGCACTTTAACCGTTGTGGCTTCCCCCTGCCCCAAAGAATCCTGGGAACTGTAGTTTGTTACAAGTGCTTTAAATGTATGGTGTGGGTGTGACTACCTTTCATCTCCAGAGTCAGTTGCTTCCAGGCATTGCCTCTCCCCTTATACCGAGGACTGAGCATGTGCATAGCCCACTCAACACCCCTTCACACCTCCTGAAATTAGCCACAGGATTAGATTTATCTCACATGAAAAAGGGAGGTTCTGAGTTAGCTCAAACCCAGGAAGAAGAAACAGGAGGAGAAGGCTAAAAATTGATTGTGTGCATTTGAGAGGAGCTTTATATGCAGGAATTATTAGCAAAGGGTGCTCTGTTTGACATGGAGATGAGATATATAGTGGTACCTCTGGACATACACACCTCCGGTTGTGTATCCTTCAGGATGTGAACGTGGCAAACCCAGAAGTATTTTTCCGGGTTTCTCCACATGCACAGAAGCGCTCTACGCACCATGCGCAGAAGCAGCACCTCCAGTTGCGGATTCCCTGGGATCCAACTGGAGCTCCGAAACGGATCCCATGCACAACCGGAGCGACCATTGTAAATAATAATAATAATAATAATAATAATAATAATAATAAATTATTTGTAACCTGCCCATCTGGCTGGGTTTCCCCAGCCGCTCTGGGCAGCTTCCAACAAAGATTAAAAATACATTAAAATGTCACACATTAAAAACTTCCCTGAACAGGGATATAAGATAAGATCTAGATCTAGCTGCTGTTAAAAAACAGAGGAGCAGCGACTGGCAAGAAGAAAAGAAAAGTTGGCCACCCCAGACCCTCCAAGTGTCCCCATTTCCCAAAGATAGTAATCCGATTTACAGAAGCCATCCTAGTTTCTAATTTGATCCTGGAATGTCCTGCTTTTCTTTGGACGTCCCTATTTTAATCAGATAAATGCTGGACGGTTTGGAGTTATGTGACCCCCCCCCCCCCGCCACCAAACCAAGAAGATAAGTAACTATACAACCTATAGAAGACATCTGAAGGCAGCCCTGTATAGGAAAGATTATATATATATATATTTAATGTTTTATTATGTTTTTATGTATGTTGGAAGCCACCCAGAGTGGCTGGGGCAACCCAGTCAGGTGGGTGGGGTCTCTATTTTCATCAGAGAAACGTTGGAGTGCATGCTTCCCTAGATGGGGGCATTTCATCCAAGGTGTTTGGAGTGATTGTCGCCAACCAGCCACTTACCCCAGCCTCGCTCCAGGGATACGCAGGTTGATAGGAAACACTGCTTTAAGAGGTCTTCATAAGCAGGTCCGAAAATGGAAGGCCAAACAACCCAGGGCCCAGTAACCATAGCAGTAAATAGCATCGCCGTGCTGAGTGTTAGAAGACCCAGGCAGCCAAATCTGAGAAAAGGGACTTGCCACATTGCCGGCGGTCTTCTTAAGCTGGATCTTTAGGTGGAAGAACTGCAGAACTAGTCAAAGCTCTTCGGTGCTATCGCATAGGAACACCGCAGGCAAGAGGGAGGAAAAGGAAATATCCTTTTAATAACAGGGAATATCCCTGGCGTGTGTGATGCAAGCTATCATTAGCTGCGTACAAAGTGCAAAGTTTTTCAAAGTCAGACATACGTACGGTCGGCCCATATGGTGCAAAGGGAAGTCATTGGAACGATATGAAATGGGACTTTCCTTCGTGTTCCCTCCTCCTTTCCTTAAACCACTGTGTGTTGGTAGCAGGGCAGACATCATCATCATCATAAATTATTAAACATGATTAACCTCCAGTCCATGAGACAAATTGGACCCGGCAGGAGTGCTAAACTCGACCCACGAGGCTGTTTTCTACAAGCTGCCCCCAGCTGCCCCACATCTGTCAGGTCTGGGGCATATAAAAACATGGCTATAAAGGAACAGCACTGACAGCGATCCCCACTGGGATCTGCTGTGCTAGGGAACCCCATAGTACAGCTGGGGGGGGGGGAGGCTTGCTGTGTTTCAACCTCCTGATCAATGCTTAGAGTGAGCCCCTTCCCAATTTCCACCTGGTATCGTGATATTGAGCACTAGACAGGTGGTTGATCTGGCTCCCACCTGTCAAAGCAGCCAGCCAGGGATGGGAAGCTCGGGATCCAGCCAGAAAAGTCCCCCCACCCCTTATCAGATCTTTATAGCAGAAGGCATCTTGCCAACAAAACGGGCTCCAAGCAGTTTGGCAGCAGGGTTCACAGCCCTTGGATTGCCTAATGTACTGCTCTTGCTTTCTGGCAGTTGTTATCACCTATTTAATGGTTACGCCACCCAGTCAGCTTGATACATCACACAAGGGAGAGAGAAGCTGGGAAGCCATTGGCCCCACCTGCACACACCTGTCGCTGCAGCCTCTCACGTGTTGGGGGTTGAAAGTCTCCAGCAAAGAGTTGAGCCTTGTTGATAAGACTCTCCACTTAGATAGTCGAGAACTGAGTGCTGCTGGGTGTGACACATTTTCTCAGGCTGGCATTAGCAGCTGTCAATATCTTGTTGACCTTTCACTCATTTATGAAATGGTGTTCCAAGCTGACAAGTACCATTGTTCCCTTAGGCCCTTATCTTTTCATTAGACAAATGATGCATACCCTTCAACCGTCCCAATTTCCCCAGGACACTCCCAGAATTACAGAAGCCATCCCAGCTTCTGATTCGATCAAGGAATGTCATGATTTTTCCCTCTAGCACAGCCACCGCTGAGCACTTGTCCTGAGCTTCTCAATGGCTGCTGTCGCCGGCCTCCTCCAGAACTCTCCTTTTGTTTTGTTTTTTATAAGATATTTATTAAGATTTTTTAAAATATTACAATAAAAATGAAGAAAAAAACAAAAACAAAAATACAAAATAAAAATAGTTAAAAACACACAGATTTTCCATTACTTATTTTCCTTTGACTTATTTCCCGGACCTCCTCATACCTCCCTTTTTTGTATTCCACTTCAATCTGTTGGTTCAGCAAATCCTTTAAAAGTAATAATATTAGATTTTTACCTATTTATAACCCTTTTTTCATATTCCCTTAAAGCATTACAGCTGGAAATCACTTAATTACTATCCAACATCATTCTAACATTCATTAATTTTACAATATTTCTGTAGATAATCTTTGAATTTCTTCCAATCTTCTTCCACCGACTTTTCTCCCTGGTCTCGGATTCTGCCAGTCATTTCTGCTAGTTCCATATAGTCCATCAGCTTCATCTGCCATTCTTCCACAGTGGGTAAATCTTGTGTCTTCCAATACTTTGCAATGAGTATTCTTGCTGCTGTTGTGGCATACATAAAAAAAGTTCTGTCCTTCTTTGGCACCAATTGGCCGACCAGAACTCTCCTTTTGAATCCACTAGTGCTCATCCCTGGAATATCTAAAGTTATAAGAAATACTCTGTCTGAGCATGTGCAGATTGTCTTCTTCTTACCGCTGATGGATCATTCTCTGGGATCAGAAGGAAGGGCTTGTCACACTGTGTTAGGGTCTAGCCTCTACCCTTCCTAAACTTGGAGCAAATCCACTGTGAAGGGTAGTAGGAGATGAGTGATTGGCTCAGTGTGTATGGTACCGTAAATTCATCAACTTCTCTTTCAAGTCTATTTCTGAAATTCTTTTGTAATAAGACAGCTGCTTTGAGATCTTGTATTGAATGTCCTGGGAGACTGAAGTGTTCTCCTACTGGTTTCTCTGTCTTGTGATTTCTGATGTCAGATTTATGTCCATTTATCCTTTGGCGTAGGGTTTGGCCTGTTTATCCAATATAAAGAGCTGAAGGGCACTGCTGGCATATGATGGGATACACAATGTTGCTGAATTACAAATTATTACCAAACTGAAAACAATGGAGAGACCTGGTCTGAATAGAGATATTGGATTCTATTTTTGGTCATCTGCATACTATCCCTTGCTTTTTCCTGTAGGACTAATTGAAGTCATTAACAGTCGTCAACAAGTTTACCATACCCATTGAGTCAATCACCCATCTCCCACTACCCTTCTGAGAAATACCCCACCCTACCCTCCCACTATATACAAGGGTCTGGTGACTTCTGTTTCTGTGTATCTGAAGAAGTGTGCATGCACACGAAAGCTTATACCCAGAACAAACTTAGCTGGTCTATAAGGTGCTACTGGACAATTTTTATTTTATTTTATTTATTTCCAAATCCTGTTAGCTGTGTTTCTTTTGGTGGTAGGAGCAGGATTGCTGCATGTCCTATGTCACAGAATACAGTTGCTCTGTTTGAAGATATCCTCTGTTTTGAAGGCTGACCAGTTCAAGATGGCTTTAAATTTAAAGAACACTATTATTGTTATTGTATGGATTTAATTTATTTGCTTCAATTTTTTTTAAAGAACACTATGAAAGGAAAGTGAGGAGGAGGGCTTGAAGCTGCCCACTCACAGTGAGTGCTTTCAACAGTAAATTGAGCAAGTTTACACAGCTCATCTGGTCACTGCCCTCCTCACTGTGGTCAGATATATTGTATTTCTATTTACTATGTAGTGGCTATTTCTCCACTTGCATCTATAGAACACCAGTGCAGTTGTGCCATATAACTTCTGGAACAGTATCAACATGGTGCAGAGATTGCAATCGTACCACCACTTGCGGTGGGGCTGCCCAACCGTCAGTCGTCAGTGGATCCAACCCCCAAGGCAGGTCGCCAGGAACAGATAAGACAAACAAAAGTTCTTATCAATTGCTTTTTATTCAATATTCACAGAGAGAGGATTGGAAATGCTGCCTCTTAGAATAATGGTGTTGTCCTGGGTAAATCTCCCCTTCTCCCCCACTTCCTCATTTGTCATCCTTTCTATGGGTGGCACTGAGGGCCATCTGTATTTGAGCTCCTTGCTCTCCTACTTTTAAGGCTCGCCAGGTTCTGGGAGATGGTGGGTCTGGAATGCTTTCTAGTGATAACATGTCAACCAACTGCTCCGGCTCTGTCTCCTCCTCGTCTGCCATTATTTCCCAACTTTCCCCTTCATCTTCATCTGAGCTGTGACCTCCCTCAAACCCCTGTTGTAATTCTGAACTGTCGTCTTCTTCTCTGGAAGGGTCAGGCTGGGGAGGCTGTCTCCACCATTCCTCCTCTGCCCAGTCCCTGACATCAACAATACAATTTTTTTGAGGGGGATATACTCAGAAATTTCTCATATTTCACAGGAAGAAATTGATTTACCCCACAGTTGTGTTCATTGTCAATTTCTGAAGGTCCAATATGTCCATTAAAACAAGAGAACTCCTGAAATTTTGCTTGTTGCAGCAAGGCTATCCACTGCCAAAACGTGTTGAAATATACAGGATTTGGGAGTAGACCTGTGGTGTAGAAATGTATGGAAGCTGGCCATAGCTTAGAAAATTACCAATAATGTAATAGTGCTGAAAGGAAAACGGGAAAATGAATCCTTTTATTCCATCTGGTGGCCACTTATTTTATATATGAACCAAAAGGGTCTACGTGGAAGATATTTTATCAACCTCATTACTACAAATCTTGTTGTCATAACCGTTGGTAATTGCTGATACTTCAGTTGGAGGAGATGACTTCTGGAAGATGGAGGTATCCACACAACCCTGACCGAACAACAAGGGAGAAACCCGAAGGAAAGCTAAAAGAGGAACAGATATTATAAAGACATGAAAACTGGTCACTTGCGAGATTATGTTAAGCTTAGTTATCTAGTTACATTTTGTTGCACATCTATGAAAACCAATAAAAATTACTTTAAAAATGAAAGCATCTATTATTATTTATTAGATTTCTTACACTCCTTTTTACCATACCTTCCCCCTCCCTTGCCATATATTCACACATGCAATTTTTATTCAAATCTGGGCCATGTTTTATTCCATTTTTGGAAATGCAGACTCTCTCTCTTCCCTCCCCCAACATAAGCAGCTATTGGGGGCTATTGAATCTGGGACATTTTGCATACACAGTGGGTGTTTCGCCGCTGATCTCTCTTCCATTCTTCTAACAGAAAATAAATTGGCAGCCTCATCCACAGCATATTTACTCCAAAGTAAACGCAGTTGACGTCAAGTGATATGCTTACCACCATAATCTGTTTCTATCTTTCCCTGTGCTGCCTTTCCCATGACTCCACATAACAAGCAAATAAGAGAACCAAGTTTGTTTATAGCTGAAGTAGCTGTTGTAGTGCTACCCAGAGGATTTGGACTATAACTCCCATCAGACCCAGGCATCATGCCAGACCATCAGGGATGATGGGAGTTGAAGTCCACAACCTATGGAGGCCTCCATGTTGATTCCTCCTGGGATACAGCAATCGAGCATCCCAGAAAACAATAACAGATGCAATGCTGGGTGGGGTGGGGTGGGGAGGAACTCCTGCTATTGGAACAGAAGCAAACCTCAGTCTCCTGGCTATTTCTGCTAGTTGCACTCACCAGCAACAAGGTAAAGGGAGAAGCTACACCAGGCCAAGATGAAGGACCACCCACGGTATTCCAGAGGTGTACTCCGAGTGTATTTTCCTGTGTACACACTCATTCCAATCAACGTAGTAACCACTAGGAACGAGCAAACGGAAGCATGTCAGTAGTGACTCTTGCCAAAGCCAGCTGTCAGATGCACTGTTACCTACCCCCCCCCCCACTACCTCACCCTGTTGAGCCAATCTCACCTGAAAAGCTGGGTAGAAATATTTAGCAGACTCCTAAAAACTTTTCTGCTTAGGGAAGCCTACCCAGGCATGTCGATGTGCATTTTGATCTGTGGTTCTAGCTTAGAAGGTATTCTTACAGCTGTTGATGTTATTCACTTGGGTCTTTTGATCAATTTGTTTTTAACAGTGTAACTGAGCTATACTGAGCCTGGTGGGCTCATCGTAGAATTGTAGAGTTGGAAAGGACCCCAAGAGCCATTTAGTCCAAACTCCTGCAATGCAGGAATCTCAACTAAAGCCATCCAACCTCTGCTTAAAATCCTCCAGGGAATGAGAGTCCACAACTTCCCAAGGGAGTCTGTTCCACTGTCAAACACCTGTTACTGTCCCCCCCAAATTTAAATTAGCGAAACTAGAAGTTACTTGACTTCCCAAATGCCACACATAGCTAATCTCGAAATACCAAAACAACGAAGGGCTTTCACTTTGTCAGGCCCTCCCTTCAGCAGTTCAGGAAAGCCGCTATAGGAAGATCCCATATGAGGAGAGGAAATGCCCATGTGGGTCAGGGCAGCAGGAAACAACGCAGCATGCCCTCCTTCATTGCCAGTATTATATAGACATTCGAACTAGGTTTATCCAACCCATTTTATATAAATTTCCTGGGTATTCAGAACAACACAACATCTCCCTATTACTACAGGACAAGACCCTAGAAGTCACATTGTGCTGGTCCTGGGAGCTACTGAGAGGCAAGGTCCGAGTCCAGTCCGAAGTCAATGGTGTGGTATGGAGGCTGTCCATCAAAGCTGCAGCTGGGTCCAAGGCAGGGAGTCAGGTGGGGTCAGGAACTCTGGCAGAAGAGCAGGACAGGGTGCAGGCAGGAACAGACTAGCGACCACGTTGCTCCTGCAACCTGGGACTGGGGCTGACTGCCTTTTATCTGCCCCGAGGCATAGGGCGGCCCCTGGCCTGGAGGCGAGCACTCCTCCAGCGGGAACGTAGTTCCCTCTGCCTCTCTGCCCTGAGCCTCTGCAGCTCAGGAGAGGCTGGAGGGTTACCGGACCCAGAGGCAACCTCCTCTTCCTCTGACGGGGCTGAGAGTGAAGCACCTGCAGGCAATGGGCCCTCCATCACCTCAGGGGCCAGAGCAGACTCAGCTGGTGCCTGCACCTGAGGATCCAGCACAGGTGAGGACCCTTCAGGCTCGGGCCCCAGCCCCGGCTCAGCTGGTTCTGGAGGCGGGGACTCCTGTGCAGGCTGGGATTCCTCAGATTCCACGTCTGAGTCCGAATCCCAGGCCATCACACACATATTTAGTCACCAGATTTTGTGCTGCCATGATAGATGATAGATAAACTTTATTCACATTAGCCAATGGCCATAGCAATATAAAACAAGCAATATATACAATTAAAAAGACAGCAATGGGTAAAAAGGGCAATCAAATGCCCAAGATAGTGGCCTTTAATCTCATTGCACCCTCGATAAACCTAGCAACCTTTGCTGTTGTCTGATCATTTTGATCTGATGAAAGAAAGAACAATGTGGCCGCAGATGGGCAGCCTGGGATGATAAGTAAGAGTGGGGTGATGATCTCATTCCCCAGATCTTTATAAAGGGGACAGGACAGGACAACATGAGCCACTGTTTCCAGATTGCCATGATAGATATCTGACAAAGAATGGTCTATGCTACAACTCAGTCCTAAACTGAAGGCCCATATTGTTAGACACGCACTTCTGAAGCCCACCCCATATAGCTGTGTTGACTGATCTTTTAGTTTTTCTTATCAGTTTTTACTCACTCATTATCTATGCTTAATTAAGTATTCTATGTATATGTTTAAATCTATGTATGGTTCTTGCTCCCATTTATTTAATAATTATTTGCTTAGATTGATACTGTTATGCTATTTATTTAGATGTTTTTCTTATGCTGGTCTATGACCGTAATAAAGTAAATTCATTCATTCACTCTTATTGTCAGAAAGTTTTTCCTGGTGTTTAGCTGGAATCTCCTTTCTTGTAACTTGAAGCCATTGGTTTGGGTCCTGCTCTCCAGTGCAGGGCAAAACAGGAACAATTTTATGGATCTGGTTTGAGCTTAGTGGCTCTTAAGTATCATATTCTTGATACTTAAAGACCCGTGGCTATATTAAAAGAATTGGAGTAGTTGGAGAGGGGGGTGTTCTGTATCTGCAGTACCTGACAGGAAAGTTGAGTTGAAGGTAGCCCTTCGTATCTGCTCCTTCTTTCCACACACCCACAAGAGTGGAGAAAGAAGGTTGCACAAGAATCCAGAAAATGTTCCCACGTTCAGGAATCCTAAAACAAACACTTTGTACGCTGCAAAAGAGAAGCAACAGTGAATTAGTAATACTGGAAAATCAGATATGCTTGCCTTCTACCATTACCCCCTGTGTAGAGAAATCTCTGTATATGGATATGTATTTGGTATTGTTATAACTTTTGTTGTTGTTTAGTTGTTTAGTCGTGTCCAACTCTTCAGGACTCAATGGACCAGAGCACACCAGGCAGTCCTGTTTTCCACTGCCTCCCGCAGTTTCGTCAGATTCATGTTGGTAGCTTAGAGAACACTGTTTAACCATTGTCGTCCCCTTCTCCTTGTGTCCTCAATCTTTCCCAACCTCAGGGTCTTTCCCAGGGGGTCTTCTCTTCTCATGATGTGGCCAAAGTATTGGAGCCTCAGCTTCAGGATCTGTCCTTCCAGTGAGCACTCGGGGCTGATTTCCTTCAGAATGGATAGGTTTGATCTTCTTGTAGTCCATGGGACCCTCAAGAGTCTGCTCCAGCACCATAATTCAAAATACTAATTTATTATTTATACCGCACAGATCTGGCTGGGTTCCCCCACAGGATGGGAACCCGTGGCTCTCCAGATGTTGATGGGCCACAACTCTCATCATCCCTGATCGTTGTCCATGCTGGCTGGAGTCCACAACATCTGGAGGGCCAGAGGCTCACCACATCTGAGTTAACAAGCAATGTCTTTTTCACAGGCTAGAGATAATAATATAATAATAATAATAAATTTTATTTATATCCCGCCCTCCCCAGCCAAAGCCAGGCTCAGGGCGTTATGGACTCTGGATGCATATAGATTAAGCTGCTGTCAAAAGCACAGGAACAGTATCTGGTACAGGGATGGAGGTGGCAGGGTGGCAGGTGGAGGTGAGGTGGGTGCCACCTCTTTGCTTCTGCACCCAAGGTGGGCACCTTGCCTTGCCTCATCAGTGAGCCGGCCTTGATCTGGTAACAACAGCCCAGCCACATTCGTCAAGAGTTTAGCATACTGGCCACAAGAGAAAGACTTACCCCAATCTCGATGCAGACTCATACATTGCTCTGCTATACAGAAGTTCCAGAGCCCTTCATAGTAATAGCCGAACATGGTGGGCTGAATGATCCAGTTAGTGGTACACACAGAAGCAATTAGCATTGTGGAACCAAGCAAGCAGCAGCCTAGACTGCTGAGCAGGAGAAGGATCTGCCACATTGCTGGAGGTCTCTGGAAGCTGAGCTGGGCTCTGGAGAAAAGCTCTTCGATGCAAATGCATCATTACAGATGGACCACACCCCTTGCGAACAAGCAGCCATTACCTTGGTGCAAAGTGCAAGTTTTTCATTAACCAGACTAAGGAGAAATGGCAATGTGGGTATGCAATGTGAAATTCTGTGTGATGTCAGAATCAGGCCTTTAGTGAGTGGCCCCATACCCTTTTGAATTCCCATTACACATCAGGCTGGCCCTGTTGCTGCCACACCTTTTCTCGTTTGTTGTTCATGTTGTTATCCTATTAAAAGGTACCTTAAGTAGTTTCTGTATAAAAATGGGATATATCGACTTGATCTTATTGTGAACCTTCCCCACCCGATGGCCTGTGCAAAGGGTGGGCATGTTAGATCAGATAAACAAACAAACAAGCAAACACATTATATTTTTAATGCTTACACTACAAGCCATCATCAGGCTCTGCTGCAAAATGTGGAGTAGAAAGACCTTAAATGAAATAAATTCGCAATTTATTTTTCACAGTGTTTTAATTAATGCAAACAGGTGTGCTAGTAGCGCAGCTGTCCTGGAAGTCACAAATAATCGAAAGGGACTCAATGTGCGTACACCATACTCTCCAAAATATAATGGTAGAGGATTCCCAGTGGCTTTATTCCACCTTGGAAACAGCACCGAGTAATTTGGAATGCCACAAATCTCCAGGGAAATTCAGATGCGGATGCTGTGTTTGTAGTCCATGCTGTAAGAGGTCAGGTTTTCGGCCTTATTCCCTCTTGCCGAGTTCAAAGACATTCACGCTAGGTTTCTGACAGAGTTTGCTGCAAGGCTCTCTTCTCGTTCTTCGGTTTTGTGCAACTTCTGGTACAACACTGTCACGATTGCTGTGGGAGAGAAAGAGAGGACAAATGAACGAAGAGAAGCAGAATCCGAGGGAGATTGGACACTGTCCCCAAATATAGGAAAGCATTTACACCAGAGATGGGAGAACCCCAGGCCACTGGCTAAATAATAATAATAATAATAATAATAATAATAATAATAATTAATAATAATAATTTATTACATGTACCCAGCCCATCTGACTTGGTTGCCCCAGCCACTCTGGGAGGCTTCTAACAGAATATGACAGAACACAGCAAAACATCGGACATTACAAACTTCCTGATACAGGGCTGCCTTCAGATGTCTATGGAAAGCTGTATAATTGTTTCTCTCTTTGACATCTGATGGGAGGGTGTTCCACAGGGCAAGGTGCCACTACTGAGAAGGCCCCTTTAATTTCCCCCCTCAATATTTTTTATACTTCTGTCAAAGTTACCCCCCCCCACCAAAAGGTTTTTTTTGGCTACATAAGCAACAGCATTTGCACCTCAAAATTATATACAGTGGTACCTCTGGATGCAAACAGGATCCGTTCTGGAGCCCCATTCGCATCCTGAAAGGAACGTAAGATGCGACTGCGTGACTGCATGTGCGCAGGTCGCGTTTTGCCACTTCTGCGCATGCACGTGACGTCATTTTGAGCGTCTGTGCATGCGCGAGCAGCGAAACCTGGAAGTAACACGTTCCGTTACTTCTGGGTCGCCACAGAGTGCAACCAGAAAACGCTCAACCTGAAGCATATTCAACCCGAGATATGACTGTAAAGGGAATGTGGTTGTTGATTATATTTGGTAAATGTCAAAGTAAGGAACTTTCTCAAGCTTTTTGTTAGCAATTTGAACTTTATACATCCATCTATCCTTAGTCCGTTCACTGTGTGTGGGTTCCAGCTTGGTTTGTGACACTACTGTTCCCAAACCTTGCCTACTTCTCCATATTTAGCATTGCAGGAGAGGTCAGTTGTGGAACAGGTAGAAGAATGGCTGGATCGGTCACTGCAGGAAGCAGGTATGAAACCACCACCCCTCCACCAGCTGTGAAGTCACCCCATCACCGCAGGGGAGTCAATTGCACAGCCAATCCTTGCAGACATCAGGTTTCCAGTCACCACCCATTGGCTGGTAGGTGTTGACTTCAAGCTTGTGGATCTCCATTCATGAAAGAACCGTGAAGGCCCCACCCACTTGTCCATTTTTTATTGCAAGGGGTTGGAGATTTCAAACCCACAACTTCAAAGTCAACAGAGGTCCAAACTCTACACAGTCCATCCTAAATCCACAAGCATCCACCCCCCTTTGGTTTGAACTCACCAGCACTGAGGAAAAGTGGGAAGCTAGCCCAGGCAAAGTAGAAGGACCAGCCACAGAACTCTAGAGGAACATCGCTAGTATATTTCCCTGTATACACAGACATTGCGATCATTGTAGTGAGTGCTAGGAAGAAGCATATGAAGAAGAATTAATGCCCCTTTGTTGCAGTGTGTGACTCTCCTTCTGCTCCAACCCAGCCAAGGTTCATTCATTCATTCATTCATTCATTCATTCATTTGGTTCACAGCCTGCCCTTCCTCCCAAAGGGTGGCAAACACTTTTGCAATTTAAAAAAAGACAGATAAAATGAAATATAACTCTATTTAAAATGTCTAAAAGCAATAAAACACAACCAAACATCAAAAACAAATTTAAGAACAGATGTAAGCAGATCATGCAAATGAGCGTACCCCACAAGTGTCCTGAAAAAACCAGGACTATCATATTTTTTTTTAACATAAGAGAATGGCGGCCATTTTGGTTGTTGTGATCTTGCATGATTTTCCCATGGAAAAAGTGCATCTTTCAGGGCCACGATCTCACTGGGAAAAGTAGCCACCTGTCAGGGAACTGTCATCAGCTCAGAGGCGAGAGGTGGAAGAGCAGTTGTGTTACAGGGAGCCTCCGAAGAGCAAAGCAGCTCTTCAGCCGGTGAGGAGGGAAGCCACACCTCCAGTGCGGAAGGGATGCAGGAGTCGGAGGATGCTAGAGAGAGCCTCAACACCGAGCCTGAGCAAAGCGAGGGGGAGGCAGGTCCCCCTTTGCCCACGCCCTCTCTGTGCAGTCGGTTTAAGCACAGAGAAGGGAGGCGTAGGATGGGGGTCAAAAGACTGCTATGCTGGGGAAAGTTTAAGGACCGCCCACTCCCAGATCCTGCTAGCGACTGAGCAAACATGGAATTGAGACGCTCTGCACAGTGAATGTTTTGGACAGATAATAAAGCCTTGAAAATACCAGTGGGAGTCTTGCCTGTTCGCTCTTGAGCAACCAAGCCGGCACACATAACACCACCCTAAAAGTTGGAGGCAAGTGTCCGAGATACCTGGAGTGAGGAATTTTTTCCTTAAACACTTGTGTAGCCATTTGCTTTTTGTGCAGGTGAAGAGGAGCATAAAACTTGCAGCGCAGAGGAACCCGAACATTGCTCCCACCACCAGGAATCCTACGACAAAGGTGTTGAAGACTGCAGAAGGGGGAAAAAAGGAGATTGACAGAATCACGATGGGCTGGAAGAACCCTATCACCTGAAGATCACTTTCCTTAAAAGTCAATAACTTAAGCGACAGTATGTGAGTTCCAGACATGCTTCAGTCTTATTAGAAATCAGCCAATAACCTAGACAAGGCAAGTCCAAACATGTGACAAAATGTGACAATTGTCTCCATCCAATGGGCCTTGGAGAGGAAGCAAATTGGTGCTCCTCACTTGCCTTGGAGCCAGGCTGGCCCTGTTGCTAGCCACACAAGACAGCAATGGGGTCCTCTTCCGCCATCTCTCATTCCACACACACCCTGCCACACCTTGTGAAACGTCCAAGGGAGGGTCCTTTTTCAGAGTAAAGCATTCGGGGCAAGTTGGCTTTGGAAGTGCCTGCGCTGCCTGTACTTATCTGTGGCAGGTGATCTATATCCTTTAAGGTAATTTATATTTTTAGCCGAGGTTAAATCAAAGTTATTGCAGTTGTAGCGAAGCAGCGCCAGTGCAGGCACTCTCCTGGGCACCTCATCCAGCCGTGGATTAATCCATTTGTGGAAGGTCTCCTGTGGCCCTTCTTTGGAACGAGGCATGGATGAGGTGGAGAGCCAGCCATCACTGATGCCGCTAACAGCAGCAAAAGGGACCAAAAGCAGGCAAGTGACAATGGGAGGAGTAGGGTGGCAGCAGTAAGAATGGCAGCAGAGGGAGAAGAGGAAGAGGAGGAGCAGGAGGAGGAAGAAGAAGAAGAGGAGGAGGAGGAGGAGGAGGAGGAGGAGGAGGAGGAGGAGGAAAGCTAGATCTCATCACCTTTTTCAGGTGCTGAAATCTCAGGTGCCAGCTAGGCTCCTGGAGCAGGCTCAGGAATAGCACAGGGTGGGGTCAGTGGCTGGAGGATTACTGTATTTTTCCGTGTCTAAGACGATGTTTTTAGTCCAAAATTGGGGTCATCTTATGCACAGATGTTCAATGCTTGGGGGTTGCAAAACAACAACACTCTAGTTACCTTCCCGTGGCTGGTGATTCAATCTCCCCACAAAAAAAGTGCCACACACTTGGTGTTGAGGCAGAGACCAAAGGAGACACTCTGTCAGTCTGTTGGTCGCTTGCCCGCCTGCTCCCTCACTTGCTTGGGGCAGCCATGAAAGAAGACCAGAGGCGAGCACTGGGAGAGAGCGAGAGAGTCCCACCTCTCAGAGTGTGGCAGCAGAAGGTAACACTATGATCTGGTTTGTTTCCAGGACAATGGAATCTGTCCCCCTTCCTTAATTTCATTAAAGAGCTATCCAGCAGTACAAAACTGGAAATCTTTTTGACTGAAAGATTGAGCGATTGATTGATTTCTCAATTTTTTGGTTAAAAAAAATAGCTGTCGCCTTATACATGGGAAAATACGGTAGATGCTAGGCCCCCAATTCATGCAGAAGAGTAGAGCCAGAGAGTAAGGTTGTCAACTGGCAAGGAAGAAACTGACCAGGCCAACTCCTGTGCCTTTGAAAGGGTAGGAATTAGTAATACATTTTTAAAAACATTTCTCATGACTGTAGACCGTGCTGCTGTTTAAGACAGAAGAGCGGAAGCTGGCAATTAAAAAAAACAAAAAACATTTGGGAATCCTAGCGAAGAGTGGCAATGCACTGGGTGTTTGGATTGCTGGCTGCAAAAAGAGCCACTTACCCCATCCTTGGGGCAGGAATCTGCATCTTAGGTACTGCTTGCACGTAGGAATGTAGAGGGAGGGGGAAAGAGGAACAGAAGGAAACCTAAATATTAATCCCTGGAGTATCTGAGGAATGCGATCAATCAACGGGAGAAGCTGCAGAGAACAAAGGCTTTAAGATTTTGTTTTTTTGCATATTATATTTTTATTGGTTTTCAAATACAAAAACAAAATTATACACTCCAAACATCTTAATTACAGCTTGCTTCTCTTTTTGACTTCCCTCAATTTGTCTGCAATTCCTTCACTTTATTACTTTTTACACATTTCTACCCATTGTTATTAATGCTGTTAACTTCAGTTCATTTTTAATACTTATTTGCACATTTTCCCATCACAGAGCTTCCTTAAAACTTACAAACGTAATCTGATTATCACTCAGTTTTTGCAAATATTGGATAAACTTTTCCCAATCTTCTGTAAATCTTTGATCTTGTCGATTCCGGATCCTTCCTGTCATTCTATCCAGTTCTGCATAGTCCATCATTTTGGTTCTCCATTCTTCTATCGTAGGTAGCTCCTCCTGTTTCCATTTCTTGGCCATCAATATTCTTGCTGCTGTCACTGCATATAAAAATAACTTCTTTTCTTTCTTATTTATCTCATTACCTGTAATACCTAGTAAAAATACTTCTGGTTTCTTAGCAAATGTATATTTCAACATTTTCTTCAATTCATTATAAATCATCTCCCAAAAGCATTTTACCTTCTTACATTCCCACCACATATGAAAAAAGGTACCTTCTTTTTCTTTACATTTCCAACATTTGTTACTTGTCTTATACATTTTTGCTAATTTTACAGGTGTTACATACCATCGATACATCATTTTCATAACATTTTCTTTTATGACTGTACATGCAGTGAATCTTAGACAATCTTTCCAAAGTCTTTCCCAATCCTCCATTTGTATATTATGTCCTATATCTTTGGCCCAATCAATCATAACTGATTTTACCTCCTCATCCTTCGTGCACCATTCCAATAATATCTTATACATTTTTGCTAAAATCTTATAATCATTGTTCAATATTTCTGTCTGAAATTTTGATTCTTTATCAGCAAAACCCCTCTGGTTTAAATCTTTTCTAAACATCTCATTAATTTGAAAAAAATGCAGCCAGTCATTCACATAGTTCTTAACTTCTTCAAATGGTCTCATTTTCCATTTTCCTTCACTTTTACATATTAATTTCTCATATGTCACCCATCCCCCTGTCATATTGACTTTCTTCACCCTCATCGCCTCCAGCGGCAACAACCAATATGGAGTTTTTTGTTCCAACAAATTTTTATATCTTTCTCACACTTCAATCAAAGACCTTCTTATAATGTGATTTTCAAATCCTTTATGTACCCGTCTCTTGTCATACCACAAATACGTGTGCCACCCAAATCTATTATCAAAACCTTCAAGATCTAACACATCCATATCTTCTAATTTCATCCATTCCTTCAACCAACAGAGGCAAGATGCTTCATAATACAATTTCAAGTCTGGCAGGGTGAAGCCTCCTCTTTCTTTTGCATCTGTCAATATCTTAAATTTTATCCTCGGCTTCTTACCCTGCCAGATATACCTTGAAATTTCTCTTTGCCAATTATTAAAAATTGCTGCCACTTTGATTACTGGAACTGTTTGGAATAAAAATAGCATCTTCAGTAGCACATTCATTTTTATCATTGCGATTCTTCCCCAAAATGACAATTTCATTCTTCCCCATACCTCTAAGTCCCTTTTAATCTTATTCCATGTTGGAATATAATTATTCTGAAACAAGTCAATACTCCTGGGGGTTAACCATACTCCTAAATATTTAACTTTCTTAACCACTTCTATCTCAGTTTGCTGCAGTAATCTATTAACTATCTCCTGGTCTATATTTTTGGTAATTGCTTTAGTTTTTTTCTTATTCAAGATAAATCCTGCCAACTGACCAAACTGATCAATTTCTTTCAACACTTCTGTTACCGTATTAATAGGATCTTCCAGAGTTAGTACTAAATCATCCATGAAGGCTTTAACCTTATATTCTTTTCTACCCACCGTTACCCCTTTAATCTGGTCATTACTTCTAATTGCCCTTAAAAACACTTCAAGGACCGCGATAAATAACAATGGTGGTAAAGGACATCCTTGTCTTGTTCCCTTAGTTATCTTTATGTTTTCCGTCGTCACATTGTTAACTATTAATTTGGCTCTTTGATCCATATATATAGCCTTAATACCATTTAAGAACATTTAACCCACCTCCATCATTTCAAAGTTTTTTAACATAAATTCCCAAGAGATATTATCAAAGGCCTTCTCTGCATCTACAAATATTAATATAGCTTGTTTGTCATTCTTAGCACTCAGGTATTCCATAACATTAATTATATTTCTGATATTATCTTTCATTTGTCTACCTGGCAGAAAACCTGCCTGGTCTTTATGTATTAACTCCTTCAAAACTTTTTTCAACCTGTTTGCTAATATATTTGCAAATAATTTGTAATCATTGTTCAAAAGCGAAATTGGCCTGAAATTTTTAACTTGATTTAGATCAGAGTCTTGCTTGGGTATCAAAGTGATGTACTCTTCTTTCCATGTTTCTGGTATTTCTCTGTTTGATAAAATGTTATTCATAACTTCTTTCAATGGTACAAGTAGGATGTCCTTCAATTCTTTGTAAAATCTTACACTGAGTCCGTCCAGTCCTGGTGTCTTTCCACTTTTTAATTCTTTTATTGCATTTCTAATCTCCTCGAGTTCTATCTTCTCATTTAATTTACCTTTTTCTTTTGTCGGAATCTTCTTCACCCCTTTCTCTTTTAAATATTCCTCTATTTTTTTTATATTGACTTTTTCTTTTCTCTTATATAGTTGTCTGTAAAAGTCCACAAATCCTTTTCTTATCCCTTTCGGATCTTCAATCTCTTTATCTTCCACGGTTATTCTGTGTATGGTATTTTGCTCTTTCCTTTTTTTTATCTGCCAAGCAAGCAATTTTCCAGACTTGTTTGCAAATTCAAAGTTCCTTTGTCTCATTCTTTTAATGTTCCAGTCTACTTCTCTGTTTATTATCATTGCAAATTGTGCTTGTAATGCTTTGATGTTCATTTTGTGCCTCTTCTACAACTTTTTGATCATCAAAAAGAGTTTCATTTAATCTCCACCGGAAAGATTTTTCTTCATATCCTTTTAAGATACATTTTATTGGATTATGATCTGATAGTACCTTAGGTTGAATTTCGATCTTTAAAATTCTTGTTGTAAGCTCATTAGTTATCTATATCTGATCGATTCTTGACATTGATTGATTTGCCTCTGACTGATAAGTGAATTGTTTTTCTAATGGGTGTTTCAGTCTCCAAATGTCTATTAAATTGCAGTTCTCTACCATTGAAAAGAATGTCTTTGGTAATTTCCCTTCTTTGGATTTACCTGTAGCTCTTAGTCTGTCCATGTCCATTAACACAACTGCATTCATATCACCCATTATTATAATCTTTTGGTCCATATATTCAAATAATTTTTCCTCTAAATCTTTAAAAAAGTCCATTCTGTTTTCATTTGGTGCATATACTCCGACAATTATTAGTTTTTCACCTTGCCACTTAAGTTGTACTGCCACAATTCTACCCTCATCATCTTTAAAAATTTGTTGAGCTTCCAATTTGTTTTTAATGTATAATACCACTCCTTTTGTCCCTTTTGGCCTCACTGATGTGGTCCAAAGGAAAGCAAAGTAATAATAATAATAATAATAATAATAATAATAATAATAATTTATTATTTGTACCCTGCCCATCTGGCTGGGCTTCCCTAGCCACTCTGGGCGGCTTCCAACAAAGATTAAAAATACATTAATATGTCACACATTAAAAACTTTCCAGAACAGGGCTGCCTTCAAATGTCTTCTAAATGTCAGGTAGTTGTTTATTTCCCTGACATCTGATGGGAGGGTGTTCCACAGGGTGGGCGCCACTACCAAAAAGGCCCTCTGCCTGGTTCCCTGTAGCTTTGCTTCTTGCAGTGAGGGAACCGCCAAAAGGCCCTCGGAGCTGGACTTCAGTGTCTGGGCAGAACAATGGGGGTGGAGACGCTCCTTCAGGTATACTGGACCGAGGCTGTTTAGGGCTTTAAAGGTCAACAACAATACTTTGAATTGTGCTTGGAAATGTACTGGGAGCCAATGTAGGTCTTTCACAACCAGTGTTATGTGGTCTCGGCAGCTGCTCCCAGTCACCAGTCTAGCTGCCGCATTCTGGATTAGTTGTGGTTTCCGGGTCACTTTCAAAGGTAGCCCCCAGTAGTCCAAGCGGGAAATAACCAAAGCATGCACCACTCTGGCGAGACAGTCCGTGGGCAGGTAGGGTCTCAGCCTGCATACCAGTTGGAGCTGGTAGACAGCTGCCCTGGATACAGAATACACCTGGCACCAGCTTGTCTGCAGGAGTTGCCGGAAGGAGGTGTGCAAGAAGCCATCTCATGTCTTAGGGACTCCACTCTAGATTTGTATAGGGTTTACTCCTTAGCCTTCCCTTCTCCCATAAGGTAGCGGAGGTTTAGGATCAGAGTTTTCCTCCTCCTAAATGGGCTACCTTCCCAGGTTGACCACCCCCATCTGAATCTAACTTCCCTCTACAGTATGCACAGAAGCCACCTTCTTGACTGCTGGACCCACATTGGTCTCAATCCACCAGGGCCTGTTTTCACATGCAGAAGTCCCTGACTCACCAAGGGTTTGAGACCCATTAGCTCCACCTTACCTGCTTGAGCCATTCCCGGAATGTGGCCACTGTCACATGCTGACAGCTTCAAGGAGCTGCAGGTGAGAGGTGAGTGCGAGGAGAGGGGAGGAAGACCAATTTTGAACAAACTACCCCAGAAATAGCACAACTTGTCCCCCAGCAGAGATACAACCCGTCCCCTAACAACCCGTACATCCCAGAGCTATGGCTTTTAAAGAAAATAATACATTGCCATCTAGTGTCCAGAATTAAAATAAAACCACACAGAAGAAAAATATTTAAACCCTAGCCTAGTGTACATGGGCGATTCCCCCATTTCCCATTAAAAACTTATCCCAAATGTGCACAATTTAAATGAAGACTTTTCACATGCTCTTTCCAAAAATCTGCACAAAGCGAGAGAGAATTGACCTATATAACTGAGCATCAGCATAACTGTGAGGCTATGGAAGGCTATCACATTAATCCATTATACCATAGGATTTTGTATCACATCACTCAAGGTAATCTCAATTAGAATATCTAGCATTTCTTTCCATAAATTTAACCACTCTTTTCCTTACCATTTCGTTGATGGGGTCTAATACACTGTTCTCACTATTTTACAGTGTTGTTCTTTAGGATCCGTTGCTTAGCCAGTCCAATGCCAAGCTGCAGGAAAATCCTCAATTGCTTCAAGACTTTGAATAATCTGTAGTATTTTATTTTTGTACAGCCTTGACCAATACTAGCAGACTGTGAGACGTGTGTGTGTGTGTGAAAGTTCTCTCACTGGCCATGGTCATCTGACAGGGGAACTCCTTGTTTATATCTAATGTAAAGACTGATATCTCCTGAATACACTGCTGCCATTTCCAATTTCAATGATTTCCTGTTTGTCAAAGTTCCCGTTCCCAGTTCCTGGAAAATCAAGATACGATGCCCTTCATATTTTAAGTGTTCAATAACTCTGTTGTTTGTTTTTCGTTTATGCAAAAGAATTTTGTTGTCTTTTGGGGGATGGCATTTCAGGCTACTTGTTTGCAACGGTTGGGACTTATTTTTCCCCAAAAACTCTAGTTGGATTAAGGGGTGGTCATGAGTCCTATTTTACCTAAGACCGCTCTCAATTTGAAGATATTCTCAAATTCTGTATCACTTGTGGACAGAATCTGTGGACACCCTCAGACACACATCAAGGTTCCCCAGCCCTCCATTTTTTAAGTTGTTGGGTTTTTTGTTTTTTGTTTTTTAAAAATAGAGTTGGTTTGGGGTTGTTGTTTTTTTAGTTTTAGAGGTTTTTTTTTTTGCAGGATTGCCTGCTTTTGGGGGGCTGTTCTCTGCTTTTTCTGCTCTATGTTTCATTTGTTTTTGCTTGCATGTAGGTGTTTCACCTGTTTTTTTGGGAGAGGGATTCTGAGAACTGCCAGTTTCGTGTCTGTGAGACGGGCATTTTGTCATGATGGCAACAGCCACTTAAGAGTTCCAGATGCAGGGGACTCTTTGCTCTGATTGAAGGGCTGTACAGCCTTAACTCCAGTTCTCAGGTATAATATCCTAAGGAGGTGAGATGTATCTATTTAAACTGTAGTCACCGATTCTAAATTAGCACCCATGCATATAAGCTGCCTTATACGGAGTCAAACTACTGACCCATCTACCTCACTATTGTGTGCACTGGCTGACAGTGACTGCAGAATTTCTGGCAGAGGACCCTCCCAGTCTTATCTGGAGATTCCAGAAATTGGAACCAGGATAGCACCACATTGGCTATTCTTTATTTTTGATACATGTCCAATTTTTAATACCTTCTTCTTCTTCCTCCTCCTCCTCCTCCTCCTCTTCTTCTTTGTCATCCAGCAATTCTGACTTAAGAGGAAAGCCCCACCTGCTGAGGGTTTAATCATTGAAAGTATTTGTTTTGGGAACTTATCAGAACCCAAGGCATATTGTCACATGCGTCAGAATAAAATAAAGCTTCTGAATCAAAGGGAAAGTCAACAGTAATGGTGTTATGAAAGTCTGGGAAACTCAGTCAGCGGAAATATATGTTTGGGCTAATTCTGGTTTTTTATGCTGAAACAGTCCTGAGATGCAGTCATTAGGTGTACAAAGGTTTTAAGCCCATTTCACAGACTTCACTTATAGTACATATCCATGGTGCTTTAATGATACACAAAGTGTGAATGCAACTGTTGCGTGTTCAGACCCAGAGACCTCCCCCCTAAATAAAGTCACACTTGACTCAAATTTTAGTTTTGGTTTTTGGCAGAATTTAGGCCACAACTTTATTTTATTTTTTTAATAATATTTATTATTTTTCCAAAAACTTAAACACTAAAAAAAAATAATACAATACAACACATCAAATTAACAAAACATAACAAAAACAATAAAATAAATCAAACAATTTCATTATCCCATCTTTCCTTCACTTATTTCCACGACCTCCTCACACCTCCCTTTTTGTATTCCACTTCTGTTAATTATTTCAGCAATTCCTTTCCATCTTCCTCTGTTTTCTATCCTATAATTATCTTAACTCATTCTAACCTTATTTTTCCTTTAATGCTCTATTAACCTATCTGTACTTAATTCCTTATAACATTTCTACTAAAGCCATATAACTTCATTCCAACATTTTTCTAGCATTCATTGATTTTACAGTGTTTCTGTAAATAGTCTTTAAATTTTTTCCAATCTTCTTCCACCGACTCTTCTCCCTGGTCTCAGATTCTGCCAGTCATTTCCGCCAGTTCCATATAGTCCATCAACTTCCCAGGTGGGCAAATCTTGTGTCTTCCAATACTTCACAATGAGTATTCTTGCTGCTGTTGCTGCATACATTAAAAAAGTTCTGTCCTTCTTTGGCACCAACTGGCCGACCATGCCCAGGAGAAAGGCCTCTGGTTTCTTCAGGAAGGTATATTTAAATACCTTTTTCATTTCATTATAAATCATCTCCCAGAATGTCTTAATCCTTGGGCATGTCCACCAAAGGTGAAAGAATGTGCCTTCAGTCTCATTACATTTCCAACATTTATTTTCGGGCAAATGGTAAATTTTTGCAAGCTTGACTGGTGTCATGTACCACCTATAAATCATTTTCATTAAGTTTTCTCTTAGGGCATTACATGCCGTAAATTTCCTACCTGTGGTCCATAACTGTTCCCAGTCACAGATGGGTAGCCGTGTTGGTCTGCCATAGTCGAAATAAAAAAATTCCTTCCTGTAGCACCTTAAAGACCAACTAAGTTAGTTCTTGGTATAAGCTTTCGTGTGCATGCACACTTCTTCAGATACACTGAAACAGAAGTTACCAGATCCTTCTATATATTGAGAAGGTGGGGAGGGGTATTACTTAGAAGGGTGGTGGGAATCGGAGATTGGCAGATAGCTGAGATGAGCCTGTTGACGACTCTTAACGACTGTAATAGGTCTTACAGGAAAAGGCAAGGGGTGAGAAGGTGAGAAATGGCTTAGTCATGTATAATGAGATAAGAATCCAATGTCTTTGTTCAAACCAGGTTTCTCCATTGTTTTAAGTTTGGTAATGAGTTGTAATTCAGCAGCTTCTCTTTCCAGTCTATTTCTGAAATTCCTTTGTAGTAAAACAGCTACTTTGAGATCTTGTATAGAATGTCCTGGGAGATTGAAGTGTTCTCCTACTGGTTTCTCTGTTTTGTGATTCTTGATGTCAGATTTATGTCCGTTTATTCTTTGGCGTAAGGTTTGGCCTGTTTGTCCAATATAGAGAGCTGAAGGACACTGTTGGCATTTGATGGCATACACAATGTTAGACGATGAGCAATTAAATAGTCCCGAGATGGTATGTGTGATGTTGTTGGGGCCAGTAATGGTGTACACCCGGACAACACCATTACTGGCCCCAACAACATCACACATACCATCTCGGGACTATTTAATTGCTCATCGTCTAACATTGTGTATGCCATCAAATGCCAACAGTGTCCTTCAGCTCTCTATATTGGACAAACAGGCCAAACCTTACGCCAAAGAATAAACGGACATAAATCTGACATCAAGAATCACAAAACAGAGAAACCAGTAGGAGAACACTTCAATCTCCCAGGACATTCTATACAAGATCTCAAAGTAGCTGTTTTACTACAAAGGAATTTCAGAAATAGACTGGAAAGAGAAGCTGCTGAATTACAACTCATTACCAAACTTAAAACAATGGAGAAACCTGGTTTGAACAAAGACATTGGATTCTTATCTCATTATACATGACTAAGCCATTTCTCACCTTCTCACCCCTTGCCTTTTCCTGTAAGACCTATTACAGTCGTTAAGAGTCGTCAACAGGCTCATCTCAGCTATCTGCCAATCTCCGATTCCCACCACCCTTCTAAGTAATACCCCTCCCCACCTTCTCAATATATAGAAGGATCTGGTAACTTCTGTTTCAGTGTATCTGAAGAAGTGTGCATGCACACGAAAGCTTATACCAAGAACTAACTTAGTTGGTCTTTAAGGTGCTACAGGAAGGAATTTTTTTGTTCCCAGTCAGCCATCATTATGTTATGTCCAACATCTTGTGCCCATTTAATCATAGCTGATTTCACCGTTTCGTCCTGAGTGTTCCATTTCAACAGCAAGTTATACATTTTTGACAAATTCTTAATTTTTGAGTCTCGCAATTCTGTTTCCAATTTTGATTTTTCCACCTGGACTTATTGATTACAGAAGGTGAGTGTAGCGGCAGGCTCCGCCACCAGGAGCGCTCAGGGCCAAACCCCAATTTTTACATCAAATAAAGAAAGAAGGCAGATAAGGAAGACAAACATATTTGGCAGCTTTGTGCAAAACTGATAGACATTTATGGAATCTGGGAGAAATAAAGCACCCTCATCAGACAATATGAGAGAGGCTTTGTTCTGAGGTTTGCAATGGAATCTGATAGCATGATAATTTTTTATTATCTTTGCTTCTGACTGCAGTGTTGCACATCTGGTGTTTTCTTTATTTATTTCTCGTGTAACGATGTTTATATACTGCTTGGTTGTAACAAAAAAACCTCTAAGCAGTTTACAGAAGAATAAAACATTAAAATGATCAATTAAAAAGCCAGCTAGTGCAAGTATTTTTTTAAAAAAAGTTCAAAAGATGATTAAAAATCAACAGTAGCGAAAAAGAGATAAAATATATGCAACTGCTAAATGTACTGTACATCTAGCAAATATTTGACATAAATGTGTGAGTCACCTGCAATATAAAGGCTGAAACTTTTTACGACATAGAGATAAGTAAGTACAAAAACCTATCAGCATTTGAAGTTCAGCCTGCTGTGAGAGTCACACAGGGCATCAATAAAACAGGTCCTGACCTTGATGAGGAAGTTTCATTGAAATGAATGCGATTTAAGCACCATGTTACTTCACTCTGACCCTTTATTAGGTATATTTTTTACTCTGACTTATAAAGGCCCATTTAGCTAGGCTTCTAGATTAAGCCAAATTCGCTCTACGACCTACCAAAGGGCAAGCCTAGATGAGATTCTTTTCGCAGAGTTAGCAACTGCGTGGATGCTTTTTGAAAAGTGCGAGGGAGAAGGAATCTGAAACAGGACTAGGGATGTCAGAGAGTTCGCTCAGAGATGGAAACAGCAGCAAATGTTGATGCAATCTGACTGCTCGCCGGAGATCAGGAATGGAAATTTTGTGAGAGAAGACAAGCAATGCTTGCTATCATCGTTTTCTGGGTTTGCAGTGGTTACTTAAGTAATTACATTGTTTTGTGTGTTGTTTTAGATGTTCTTTTCCATTGAAATTGATTACGTAACTAATGACATTAATCCATTATGATTCTACGATTAACCACGTCCGTTCTGGCGGCAGAAGATAGCAAGCCAGACAGTGGAGGTTTTCTCTGAAGCCGAACTGCAGAAACAGCCCTGGTGGCAACAAACACAGAGGAGGAGGGAAAATGCTTTGTGCCTGAGTGGGGATTCGAACCCTGGTCTCCCAGCTCCTGGTCCGACACTCTAACCGCTATGACACACTGGCTCTCCCTTTGCTCCCCTATTTATATATTTTATGAAATCAAAACAGACTGGATAAAAAGCGTCTTTTATCATCCTTGCCATTTCACATGAAGAAGGCTGTCAGTGGCTGGTAGTCACAATGGCCATGCACTATGATGGCTGCAGGAGCGTAGAAAAAATAGCACTGAATACTGCTAGAGTGGGTAAAACCTCAGCGCCTAGGACTTGCCGATCGTCAGGTTGGCGGTTCGAATCCCCGCGGCGGGGTGCGCTCCCGTTGCTCAGTCCCAGCGCCTGCCAACCTAGCAGTTCAAAAGCACGTCAATGTGCAAGTAGATAAATAGGGACCGCTTACTAGCGGGAAGGTAAACGGCATTTCCGTGCGCTGCTCTGGTTTGCCAGATGCAGCTTCGTCACGCTGGCCACGTGACCCGGAAGTGTCTTCGGACAGCGCTGGCCCCCGGCCTCTTAAGTGAGATGGGCGCACAACCCCAGAGTCGGACACGACTGGCCCGTATGGGCAGGGGTACCTTTACCTTTACTACTGCTAGAGATGGAAACAGAAGAACCTTTTGATGAGAAACCTTCTGCGTTGCCTCAAAATGTATTTGGGGTATTGCTGAGGCTGTAAAGAGAGATTTGCATTTTGGTTCCCTGGAAGAGAATCCGGAAAAATCAAGTCCCACCTTCACATACTGCCTGCATCTGTAATATGCTTGAGAAATAAAGATACCATTTGGATTGTCAGAATTCTATATATGCATAGGCTTCATTTTACTGCGGATTAGAACAAACAGGTCAGACACTTTGAAGTACGGATATACTTTCTGATTCTGATGTTATGAACCGTACAGGGAGGGGAAAAAGGTTGTAAAGGCAGGCTTAATTTAACGGCACAACCTGGACTCTTGTGCCTACATTAAGTAGGTTTCATTTCATTTCCGGACTGCCCCGGGTGCCCTCATTGAGGGGGTGATATTCAGTGCCCACGACTCCCAAGCTACCCTGAGCCTTCGGTGTAAGGGGAGGAGCTGTGCCGCTGTGCCCCCTTCGTTTTGACAGCTTGGGAAAAGCTTGGGTGTCACTGGCAGGCAGCGCGCCAAATGTCCACCATAGGCAGCTCGCTCTGCCCCCGTGGGAGGCTCACTCCGCCCCCGGCTGCACGGCGCATGTGCCGCTCTGGGGCACCCTAGAGGCTATCCCGCGCCTGGAAGGGCACCCTCCATGCCACGCCCCCCTCTGAAGCGTGCCCGCCCTGGTCAGCGCGGCCATATGCTCTGCCGCTGGATGGCTGTGCCCCGGAATACCAGTTGCAAGTGGGAGCAGTGCTATTTCCTGCTTGCTTTCAAAGTCTCCAAGAGGCAATCCTGTTACAAAAGGGTGTGAGTTTTTTATTGCCTCCCTGTTAAGCACACGACCTATGAGGCTCACCAACAGTTTTATAAGGGCTCCTCTCGTAACTGTCACAGAAGCGTGATCTGCAAACATTAGCAGCTGCTACTGCTGCTTATCTCCGCACTGTAAAAAGCCAGAGCCGCTGTTTGCAGCTCAGCTGAAGTCACAGGAGAAAGCCAAGCTTCCCGCCTCCGTTTTTCGCTTTTGCAGATCACAATATGGTTCATCCAAAGCACATGTAGGTAGCAATGGGGGAGAGATTCAGTTCAGTTCACCTTTAGTTCAATGTCTTTATAAACGGCTTGGATGAAGGCATTGAGGGGATGCTCATCAAATTTGGAGATGGCACCAAACCAGAAGGGGTAGCCAATGACAGAATTTGGATTCAAGATGACCTTAACAGATTGGAGAACTGGGCTAAAACTTAGAAAGCGATATTCAATAGGGGCAAATGTAAAGTTCTATACTTAGGCAGGAAGAACTAGCTGCACAAATCTAAGATGGGAGACACCTGGCTTACCAGTAGTACATGTGAAAAGGATCTAGGAGTCTTAGTAGATGACAAGCTTAAATGAGTCAAGAGTGTGAGACAGCAGCAGCAGGGGGGGGGAAAGAAAAAGAGGGGGAATGATCTTCAAAGTAGCATCAACTGAAGGATAGTGCCCAGAATATGTGCAGAGCTGGGCAACCAAGATGATCAAGGGTCTGGAAACCAAGCCTTATGAGGAGCACTTGAAGGGCCTGGGTATGTTTATCCTAGAAAAGATAAGACTGAGAGAAGATATGATTTTGTTGTAGTTTAGACTTTTAGTCATGTCAGACTCTTCATGACCCCATGGACCAGAGGACGCCAAGTACTCCTGTCTTCCTGTGCTGGTCCCGGGGGTAAGGTACCTTGGGTGTAGCAGAGTCCACACGAAGAGGGGCAAGGTCCGAGGCAGAGAGCCGGGCGGGGAACAGGAACGCTGGAACAGGAGGCTGTGCAGGGAACAGGAACACCGGATGGTCGGGAACAGGAGGCCGAGCAGGGAACAGGAGTACCGGATAGTCAGGAACAGGAAGCCGAGCAGGGAACAGGAGTACCGGATAGTCAGGAACAGGAGGCCGAGCAGGGATCAGGAACACAGGAAGGTCCGAAGCCAACAACGACGTTGCTCCCGCAACCTGGGGCCGGGCTGACTGGGCTTTTATCCTCTTCTAAGGCCAGGGGCGGTCCCGGTCCCCAGGAGCCCCGCCTCCTCTGGCCTTAAGGCGAGCACTCCTCCTGGGGGCAACCAGTTCCCTTCGCCTCTCTGCCCTAAGCCTCTGCAGATCAGGAGAGGCCGAAGGGTTACTGGGCCCTGGAGGAGGCTCACCTGTGGCCACTGAGTCGTCAAGCCCCTCTGGGGCCAGAAGGGCTTCACCTGGGGCCAGCTCCTGATGCACTGCCACAGGTGCAGGCTCTTCAGCATCTAGGCCTCGCCCCAGTTCAGCCGGCCCTGGAGGCGGGGACTCCTGTGCAGGCTGGGATTCCTTTGTTTCATCCTCCGAATCGGAATCCCAGGCCATCACACCATCCCCCCTCCCAGGCCCCCCCCTCAACCGAGGGTCCGGACCCGGCTTGCCGGGGTACGTCGCGTGGAACTCTCGGAGGCAGGCAGGTGCGTGGACATTGGCCGCTGGTTCCCAGGAACGGTCCTCCGGTCCGTACCCCTTCCAGTCAATGAGATACTGCAGCTTTCCCCTGCGGTATCGGGAGTCCAGGATGCGTTCCACCTCGTACTCAGGCTCTCCCCGAACCAACACTGGCTGCGGTCGGGGGCGGTTCGGGTGGAACTCGTCGGGTGGGGCCACCGGACTCAAAAGGGACCTGTGAAAGACCGGGTGAACCTTCAGGGTTGCGGGTAACCGGAGACGGAATGCCACAGGAGAGATTTGGTCTACGATAGGGAACGGGCCGGTGAAGCGGGCGTCCAACTTCCGCGAAGGTCGAGAGGGGTGGAGGTGGCGAGTGGAGAGCCAAACCAGGTCACCGACGCGAAGTTCCGGCCCCACCTGGCGGTGGCGGTCGGCCTGGGCTTTGTACGCTTCCTTGGCCTGGTGCAGTTGCTCCACCAAAAGCTGTTGCTGGGACTGGAGCTCTTGAAGCCACTCCGTCACCGCCGGGACCGCGGATGCCGGCAGCACCTCTGGAAACAGCCGTGGATGATAACCATAACTGGCCTGGAACGGGGTCTGCTGGGTGGACGCATTCACCGCGTTGTTATAGGCGAACTCCGCCAATGCCAGGTGGTCGACCCAGTCATCCTGCTGGTAGCTGCAGTAACACCGGAGGTACTGCTCCAGCACCGCGTTCGCCCGTTCCGTCTGGCCATCGGTCTGTGGGTGGTAGGCTGACGAGAGGCAGACCTCTGTCCCGAGGGTCTGGTGTAATGCTCGCCAGAACCGGGATGTGAACTGAACGCCCCGGTCGGACACCACGCGCTCAGGTAGTCCATGCAGGCGGAAGACATGCTGAAGGTACAGCTGAGCAGTTTCCTTGGCTGTGGGTACAGATGGACAGGGAGCGCAGTGCACCATCTTGGTGAAATGGTCGGAGAAAACCAGAAGGCAGGTACAGCCACGAGACGAGGGTAAGTCCACTACAAAGTCCAACGAAACTGTGTGCCAAGGGCGCGGTGGAACTGGCAATGGCTGAAGTAGGCCGGGGGGTCGCCCGGTAGGTCCCTTGGTGCGCCGGCAGACATCACAACCAGCAACGTAGCGAGCCACGTCAGCCTTCAGGCGGGGCCACCAAAACTCACGACTGACCAGATGGGTGGTCCGATACCGTCCAAAGTGCCCCGCTGCTGGGGCATCATGGGCCATCCGGAGAACCTCCAGCCGCAGTGGCCCTGGCGGGATGTACAGACGACCGTGGTGCAGCAGGAGGCCCTGATGCAGGACCAGCCCCGGATACTGTGGGCTGGACCCTTCAGCCAGCTCCCGGAGTCGTTCCTGGGCCCAAGCGTCGACCCGCTGCTGTTCCCGCACCCGAACCTGCAGTGGCTGCGCCTCCTGGGTGGCCAGGAATGCAGCCGGAGGTAGGATCGTGGTGGGTTCTGCTTGCTGTACCGTGTCTGTGTTGTCTTCAGGTTTCCGGGACAGGGCATCCGCCTTCTGATTCTGAGAGCTAGGGATGTAGCGGATCCGGAACTGGAACCGGGAAAAGAACAACGCCCACCGGATCTGTCTTTGGTTCAGCTTGCGGGTGGTCTGGAGGTACTCCAGGTTCCGGTGGTCGGTTCTCACCTCCACCGGATGTCGTGCCCCCTCAAGATGGTGGCGCCAGACCTCAAAGGCTACCTTGATGGCCAGTAGTTCCCGCTCCCACACAGTATAGTTACGCTCCGCTGGTAGGAGCTGGCGAGAATAGAAGGCACAGGGTAAGAGTGGCGCTTCAGGACCAATCTGTTGAGACAAGACGGCACCGAGAGCCGTACTGGAAGCGTCGGTCTCCACCACAAAGGGTCGAGAGGGGTCAGGATGTTGTAAGATTGGTGCCCTCTGGAAACAGGCCTTCAACCCCTGAAACGCCTCCTCTGCCTCCTTGTCCCAGGAAAACGGCGTCTTTGGGCGCAGTAGCCGGGTCAACGGGGTGGTGCGATGAGCATAATCAGCGATGAAGGTCCGGTAGTAATTGGCGAACCCCAGGAAACGCTGCAGGTCCTTGCGGTTCCGGGGTGCCGCCCATTCTTGAACCGCTGTCACCTTCCCCGGGTCCATTTGCACCCCATCTGGAGAGAGCCGGTGACCAAGGAAGTCCACAGTCCGCTGATGGAACTCGCACTTGCTGAGCTTTGCGTACAAACGGTGCTCACGCAAGCGCTGCAGCACGGTCCGGACATGTCCCTCATGGCAAGCCGGGTCACGGGAGTAAATCAGTATGTCATCCAAATACACCACCACGTACTTGTCTAACAAGTCCTGAAACACGTGGTTGATGTAGCGTTGGAACACAGCAGGCGCGTTGCACAAACCGAAAGGCATAACCAAATATTCGAACTGCCCGTACCGGGTCCCAAACGCTGTCTTCCACTCATCCCCGGCTCGGATCCGAATCAAGTTGTAGGCCCCCCGGAGGTCCAGCTTGGTGAACACCTGTGCCCCTTGCACCCGCTCCAGCAGCTCCGAGATAAGGGGCAAGGGGTATCGGTCTGGGACGGTAATTTTGTTCAGGGCTCGGTAATCATGGCAAGGGCGGAGTTCCCCACATTTCTTCTTAACGAAAAGCACTGGTGCCGCGGTAGGCGAGGTGGAAGGCCTAATGAACCCACGCTCCAGGTTCTTGCGCAAGAAGTCCTGCAAAGCCTCGCGCTCTGGCTCTGTTAGGGAATATAAGCGACTCACTGGTAAAGGCGCTCCGGGTTGGAGGTCTATGCCGCAGTCAAAAGGCCGATGCGGCGGCAGCTGGTCTGCCCCCCGTTCCTCGAACACGTCCTGGTAGTCCTGGTACACGGCTGGGAGCGTGGGTGCTGCCTCCTCTGAGGGCGCGGCCGCCAGCGTTCCGGATTGAGCATGGGAACATGGGTCTGGGAAGTGCACGGTCCGTTTGACCCAGTCAATCTGAACGTTGTGGGCTTCCAGCCAGTCCATCCCGAGCACCAGGGGGAAGCGGGGCATAGAGGCAATGTCCAAAGTTCGCAACTCCCGGTGCTGCTGGAGACACAGGACCAGGGGCTGGGTCTCCTGAGTAACGGCACCTGAACGCAGAAGTCGTCCGTCAATCGCTTCCACCTGGACCGGTACTGGCTTGTTCCGAAGTGGCACCTGATGATGGGCGGCAAAAGCAGCGTCCATATAGGAGCGGGTTGCCCCTGAATCTACCAAAGCATGGGTGAGGATCCAGGGCCCACCTGGAGGGTATAAACGTACCGAAACCATAAGATGTTGCAAGTCCATTGGTGCGGGCCCATTCTGTACGGTTTGGGACCCCCGGTAGCTAGGGCCATCAGCTACTGGGGTTGGCGGTTTCCCTGCAGCTGGCGTTTCTCAGGGCAGGACAGAGCGAAGTGTCCACTTCCGCCACAGTAAAGACAGAGATTTCCCTCCCGACGCCGCGCCTTCTCTGCGGGGGAAAGGCGTGGCCGCACTGCCCCGAGCTGCATAGGCTCCTCCGTTAAATCAGTTGTGACCGTGGGGCTGCCGGAAAAAGCTGGTGCCGTGAACTGGAAGTGTCGGCGACCCCGGGCCTGACGACGATCCTCCAACCGGTCGTCTATTTGTAGACTCCGTTGAATGAGAGTGTCCAGCGTGGTGGGGCGTTCCATTGTGGCCAACTGGTCCAGTACCTCGTCCGAAAGCCCTTCGAGATACTGGTCCCGCAGTGCCGAGTCATTCCAGGTCAAGTCCTGTGCCAACAGCCGAAACTCCGTGGTATATGTGGCCACCGTGGACTTGCCCTGTTTCAAACGCCGAATCGCCCGGTTGGCTTGACTCTCTTTCTGGGGGTTGCCGAACGCGGCCTCCAAACGATTGCAAAACCCCGTATAGTCTGCCAGCAAGGGGGAGTCTTGCCTGAGTAGCGGCAACGCCCACTTGGCCGCCTGGTCCTTTAACAAACTAATCAAAAAGTGCACCTTGGTGCGGTCGTCAGGAAAGTTCCGGGCTCGCCCCTGAATATACAGCTTGGCCTGGGCCAGGAACATGGGAAAGCTGGCCGGGGCTCCATCAAATTTCTCAGGCAAAGCCACTGGGTACTTGCCAGGAGCCGGGGCGTCGGCCCCAGGAGCCGGTAGGGCTTCCAAGCGTTGCTGAAGTGCCACAACCGCGTCGCTGAGCTGCTGCACGGTGTGAGTCAAGGCCTGGTTCTCCTGGGCCAAAGCCACCAGTGCAGCCGCCTGTTCAGCCATGGCCTCTGGCTCTTCCCGAACGCACCCCTACGAAGGGGAAGTGCGGGTGTGGCGGGAGCAAACTGTGCTGGTCCCGGGGGTAAGGTACCTTGGGTGTAGCAGAGTCCACACGAAGAGGGGCAAGGTCCGAGGCAGAGAGCCGGGCGGGGAACAGGAACGCTGGAACAGGAGGCTGTGCAGGGAACAGGAACACCGGATGGTCGGGAACAGGAGGCCGAGCAGGGAACAGGAGTACCGGATAGTCAGGAACAGGAAGCCGAGCAGGGAACAGGAGTACCGGATAGTCAGGAACAGGAGGCCGAGCAGGGATCAGGAACACAGGAAGGTCCGAAGCCAACAACGACGTTGCTCCCGCAACCTGGGGCCGGGCTGACTGGGCTTTTATCCTCTTCTAAGGCCAGGGGCGGTCCCGGTCCCCAGGAGCCCCGCCTCCTCTGGCCTTAAGGCGAGCACTCCTCCTGGGGGCAACCAGTTCCCTTCGCCTCTCTGCCCTAAGCCTCTGCAGATCAGGAGAGGCCGAAGGGTTACTGGGCCCTGGAGGAGGCTCACCTGTGGCCACTGAGTCGTCAAGCCCCTCTGGGGCCAGAAGGGCTTCACCTGGGGCCAGCTCCTGATGCACTGCCACAGGTGCAGGCTCTTCAGCATCTAGGCCTCGCCCCAGTTCAGCCGGCCCTGGAGGCGGGGACTCCTGTGCAGGCTGGGATTCCTTTGTTTCATCCTCCGAATCGGAATCCCAGGCCATCACACTTCCACTGCCTCCCGCAGTTTGGTCAAACTCATATTAGTAGCTTCGAGAACACTGTCCAACCATCTCATCCTCTGTCGTCCCCTTCTCCTTGTGCCCTCCATCTTTCCCAACATCAGGGTCTTTTCCAGGGAGACTTCTCTTCTCATGAGGTGGCCAAACTATTGGAGCCTTGGCTTCAGGATCCGTCCTTCCAGTAGCACTCAGGGCTGATTTCCTTAAGAATGGATAGGTTTGATCCATTTCTTCCCCTTCTATTTGCCAGGAGGTGATGGGCCCAGTGGCCATGATCTTTGTTTTTTTGATGTTGAGACTCCTTAGGGTAGTGATAAAGCGGTATATCAAATCCAAACTCTTCTTCTCCAGATGTTTTTGGCCTACAACTCCCATGATCCCTAGCTAACAGGACCAGTGGTCAGGGATGGTGGGAATTGTAGTCCCAAAACATCTGGAGGGCCAAGTTTGCCTATGCCTGGTGTAAAGAGTTTATGGCTAATGTGTGATGTTTCTTCAGGAGACATGCTGGTGCAAAAATGACTTCTTGCAACTAGAACTGTTGCATGTTTCATTCCTATCTGTATCTATATCAACAGTTATATGGGTTGTTGCTTTTTCCCACAATAGGGGACTGAAGGACCATGAACTGCCCCACAAACTTAGCCGTGAAGTACAGCTCAAGGTACTTTCTGTCAGTATTTTCATCCCTCCCATTGCAAGGATCACCAGATCATGTTTGTTTTTACTTTCTGTCTGTGAGAAAGGAGGGGGCAGAAGCTACTCCTCCAGACTTCCGTCCCTAGTACTGTGTGCTTTTTCTTTGATCTGTCTGAACTCTAGAGACAGAATGGCAGTATGAGAGTTGTTTCTCTCATACATGTTTGTTATGTTCTTTTATTTGTTTAATCAGTAGAAATAAATTAGGCATCCTACAAAACCTCCACGGCTTTGCTTCCATTACTCTGCTGCTTTTGAGGGGCTCACATCAGCAAATGTGAGTCCACGGCACCAGGGCCTATTCCTCGGGAATGTTGTGTTGCTGTTCCTGCGTTCCTGTGATCAGAAAGTCAGTGAAGGTGCTCCCGTCACCCAGCGCAAGCAGGCGCTGAAGACGTGGGCTGAACATGGGCACACAGAAACTTTCCAATACCACATTCCTAGCCCAAGACAGAGAATACCTTACCTGATAGCTCTTTTATTCCAATATTGGCACATAAATCAGAAACGCAAAGTATCCTCAGCCCTGCCTTACATGCTGATGTCCTAACCAGATAGATGAGCCCATGGAAATGAGTTGTAGCAGAAAGCTGGCGAAAGAGGAAACTGCCAGGCTAATTTCCATGCAGTTCAGCTTGACTGTAAGCTCTGTGACTGGGCAGCGCAATTGTGAGGATGAATCCAGTGGAAGGAGTAAAAGTAAAAGTAAAGGGACCCCTGACCATTAGGTCCAGTCGTGGCCGACTCTGGGGTTGCAGCGCTCATCTCGCTTTATTGGCCGAGGGAGCTGGCGTACAGCTTCCGGGTCATGTGGCCAGCATGACTAAGCCGCTTCTGGTGAACCAGAGCAGCGTACGGAAATGGCGTTTACCTTCCCGCTGGAGCGGTACCTATTTATCTACTTGAACTTTGACGTGCTTTCGAACTCCTAGGTTGGCAGGAGCAGGGACCGAGCAACAGGAGCTCACCCCATCGCGGGGATTCGAACCGCCGACCTTCTGATCGGCAAGTCCAAGGCTCTGAGACATTTGTCTTATTCTAGATTGGTCGCTGCCTGGTTTGGGGGGGGGCGTTGTTGCCTTTCTGAAGTGCCCCCAGCTCAGCCAGTGGTGAAGCTGCACATCTGGTGAGAGGCCTACAGCAGACTGTGCTGTCATAAACAGAAGGTGTCATCAGGCTGTCCACATTGCGATTGGCCAGGTAGGTACAAAACCTTTGATTCCCTAGATGTTGCTGAACTACAACTCCCATCAGCCCCAGCAAGCATGGCCAGTGGCCATGGGAGATGTGATTCAGAACTCAGCCTAAATGAATTTATTATTGCATTCAATATACTCTGGGTTTTCTGGATGGTTTGTAAGTACCGTATTTTTTGCACCATAGGACGCACCGGACAATAGGACGCACTTTGTTTTAGAGGGGGGAGAACAAGGAAAAAAAATTCTCCCCCTCTCTGCCCAGCGCCCCTTCAGCGAAGTAGCAGGAGGCGCTGTGCAGAGAGGGGGAGAACTTCCCCCCTCTTGTTTTCCCGCTCTAAAACAAGGTGCCGTTTAAGGTGCGTTCAGGCGGCTACCTTGGAAGCCTGGAGAGTGAGAGGGGTCGGTGTGCACTGACCCCTCTCGCTCTCCAGCCTTCAGGTTCCTTTCGACCTGCTCTTTGGGGCTGGCGGGGGGAAGCCCACCACCAGCCCCAAAGAGCAGTTCAGGGAGCAGCGGAAAGGCGCAGCGGAGAGGCTCCTGCCATAGCCGTGCGTCACCTCTCCAGCCGGGAGAGGGTCGCTGGGCTATGGCTTCTTTAGCCCCGCGCGCGCTCTCCCGGCTGGAGAGGTGACGCACGGCTATGGCAGGAGCCTCAATAGCCGCGCGTCACCTCTCCAGCCGGGAGAGGGTCACGGGGGGCTGCTTTAGCCCCGCGCATGCTCTCCCGGCTGGAGAGGTGACGGGCAGCTATGGCAAGAGCCTCAATAGCCGCGCGTCACCTCTCCAGCTGGGAGAGGGTCACGGGGTGCTTCTTTAGCCCCGCACGCGCTCTCACGGCTGGAGAGGTGACGCGGGGCTGTAGAGGCTCCTGCCATAGCCGCGCGTCACCTCTCCAGCCGGGAGAGGGTCGCGGGGCTATGGCGTCTTCGCTCCATAGGACGCACACACATTTTCCCTTCATTTTTGAAGGGGAAAAAGTGCGTCCTATAGAGCGAAAAATACGGTAAACATCAGCATTTTTGAATCTTTTTTTTTTAAACACACACACACATTCAATATTAATATATTTTGGCTTCTCTAAAAGTACTGCAAGGGGAGAAACTGTGCCTCCCCTGCTCTCTTAAGTGGTATCTTAGGAAGATGAGATAATATCTGGTGATTCTGAAGTAACCTCAAATGATCATTGACCATGTAAGCTTCAGCATAAGGATCCTTACTCTGGTATGCATCTTTACAGAGTAAGCAAATCTGCTAGTTAAAATGCTTTTTCAACATTTACTTTAATATTCATGAAATCATGTAATGTTCTCCTGAATTTAACTTTCTTTTTGGTTTTATTCTTCTTGGGTTTTTCCCCATGGGTCATTGAAAGTAACTGGGGTTAGTTCTCCCTTTCCCCATTTCCCTAAAAAAAATATATACAATGGTGCCCCGCAAGACGAATGCCTCGCAAGACGAAAAACTCGCTAGACGAAAAGGTTTTTCGTTTTTTGAGGTGCTTTGCAAGACGAATTTCCCTATGGGCTTGCTTCGCAAGACGAAAACGTCTTGCAAGTTTGTTTCCTTTTTCGTAAAACCGTTAATACCCAGGGTGCATTGCTTGAAGAGGTGCAGTTGCGACTTGACTTCGAGGAGCAACTCATAGCACGCGGTGTGGTAGCCTTTTTTGAGGTTTTTGAAGACTTTGGTGATTTTTGAAGCTTTTCCAAAACTTCTTTTGCAGCCATTTGGTAAGTTAAACTTTTTGGGGGGGTTTTGGATTTTGGGTTGGGGTGTTTGGAATTCAAGGACTTGGTGTTGGGGAGGGGTTTGCAAGAATCTGGAAGCTTGTTTTTTCCCCTGCATTTTTATGATATTCTGTGACCATTGGGCCACTCTGCTGTTTTTTTAAAAAAATAATTCTGGGTTTGAATTTCTGTGTGGTGGGTGGCTGGGGGAACAGTTGAGGAGGGGTTTGCAAGAATCTGGAAGCTTGTGTGTGTTTTTCTGCATTTTTATTATTTTTTGTGACCATTGGGCCACTCTGTTGTTTTCAAAAAAAAATTTCTGGATTTGAATTTCTGTGTGGTGGGTGGCTGGGGAAAATGTACTGTACACTTTGTTGATTTTTAAATGTTTTTCTGTCATGTTTAGAAACTTAATTTATTGTTTCTTCAGTTTTTGAAATGCTCTTTACAGTATGTATGATTTTAAAGAGCACTTAATAAACTCTTGTTGTACCAAATCTGGCTTTGTTTGGACTTTTTTTGACCATAGGAACACATTAATTGAATTTCAATGCATTCCTATGGGATTTCGTGCTTCGCAAGACGAAAAATTCGCTAGACGAAAAAACTCACGGAACGAATTAATTTCGTCTTGCGAGGCACCACTGTATATTCTCTCTCTTGAAAATAGGGTACAATTTCATGTTGTTCTTTGCTCCTGGTCTTATTAGGTATCACCAGGAAATGCAGCTGGTGGGAAGGTGGGAAGAGAGCCCTTTTCTTTTCTTTTCTTTTCTTTTCTTTTCTTTTCTTTTCTTTTCTTTTCTTTTCTTTTCTTTTCTTTTCTTTTCTTTTTTTCTTTTTTCTTCCCACCAGCCACACTTCCCACAACTGGTGGAATATTTTGGAGACAGCTTTCCCACAGCTTTCCCTCTCTGCACAGTGCCCCTTCAGCGAAGCGGGAGGAGAAATGGAAGGGGCTCCGCCTCTCCTGCCGCTTCGCTGAAGGGGCGCTGTGCAGAGAGGGAGAGAATATTTTTTTCTTGTTCTCCTCCTCTAAAACTAGGTGTGTCTTATGGCCGTGTGTGAAAAATACGGTATATAACCAGTGCAGTTGGGAGCATTTCAGCCTGCCATCTTGAATTAAAATGGCAGGCGGCAGTTTCCAAACATTGACCAAAAGCAGCGCCTCATTCTTGGAAATCACTGTGGCACATCTGGCAACATCTTCTTCAGTTTGGACCATTGTGTTCTACTATCTGGATTGAAAATGGTGCCCGGTGGTATCCTGACAGACAAAAGTTGGCTCCTGCTTTTTGGTGACAATATCATTAGAAGCGTTTGAACTCACAGAGGACAAAGGGACAAACCACTTTCCAAAATATATAGCAATAATATTATAATTGGGGGGGGGGCAAATAATGCATCAATTCTGCCACTAAGGAAAAAATACAGCCTCTTCTTCCAGGTCCAGCTCGCCCCCAGTGCAGGCTGTCTTTGCACCACACCTTATCAATGTAGCTTCAGACGTCATCGGAAATGGCAGAACAGTCACATCCTCTTGTTCAGTCTAACATCGCAGTATCCAGTACTAAAGCAGTCCCACCTGTCAGGAGAGAAAAGGGATTGGTTGAGGCAATAGGTGGAGCAGAATGATACACTGTCTGAGACATGTGGATCTGTGACCCCAGCAATATCTCTCTGGCTCACAGGATCATGCTCTGATCCTCCAAACTCTACCATTCTGACAGGCCAAAATGCAACCCAATAGTGCTAGGGCTAGTCCAATCTAGTACTAGTCCAACTTAAAGATGTTGACATCTCCAAGTAGAATATCTTTGGATAGGTCTATTTTCTTCTGCATAGTTGGTGCATTTTGAGCCTTCCACAAGCTGCTAGTCCTGGATATACCATACTTTTCCGTGTATAAGAGAAGGTTTTTTCCTTCAAAAAGCATGTTGAAAATTGGGGGTAGTCTTATACATGGGTAATGCATTGTGGGGACGTAGGACTGGTTGCTGCCATGAGTCGGAGAATGTTATTGGTGGCCGCGTCAAGGGCCGGTGTTGATTAGCTGTCGTTGTGGCAATTGGTCGGCCTTTTGCTGCTTTTTCGGCAAGGGGGCAGAGGATAGGTGGCTTTTGCAATGCCAGCAGCAGCAGATTAAGGAACATATGCATTTCCCACCAAATAAATAGGCTAGCTTGATAGCCTTGGTGCTTCTATAGATGGTGCTGCGCAGTTAAAAATAAATCTAATTGAAGCTTTTGTGTGGCCATTCGAGCGCACCAAGAACATGCGAGGCACTGAGGTAAACGGCTGATTAATTAGCCGGCCTCCTGTGCTGAAAGCTACTCCCTTCTGGTGGTCAGGGAGTGTTTGCAAAGTCCTGCACGCAAGGTTGGGGCAGACCCAGCAACCCTCCACCTGATCTCCCTGGGAAACATGCGGGGGGGGGGGCTTTGTAACAACGATCCCCTAATTAGCACCTTTCCCCCAGCCCTGTGGAGGAGGAGGGGAGCGGGAGGCACGTTTGGACGTGCAGGTAGAAGTTTCCCACATGCAGCATTTGCACAGAGTTGCCTTGCGATGGCTTTTACAGTCCTGGTGAGTCCGAGGCTGGACCGAGACAGGAGGGGGGAAAGGAGGGCGAAGCAACAGCGGCGCAGCGAGAGGATCAAAGCGTGGGCTTCAAAGATCCCTCTGCAACCACTAAGGGTAAAGCTCAACAACTTTGAAGAATCTCCCCACCACCATTTTTTGAAATTTTTAGTCCCCCAAAATAGGGGGAGTCTTATACAAGGGGGCATCTTATAGACGGAAAAGTACGGTAACTGGAAATGTCTAGGGATGGATGAGGCCCTTTTTCATGTGCCTCCTTCACAAGAGGTCTGGAGGGTGGCAACAAGAGAATGGGCCTTTTCTGTGGTGGCTCTTTGATTGCAGAATGCTCTCTCCAGAGAGGCTCGCCTGGCGCCCTCATTACATGTCTTTAAGCACCAGGCAAACTTTACTTAGGCCTATGGCTATTAAATAATCTATGGCCCATGAAAGTGTCAGGGAGAGGCCTGTTAATATGATGGCGGGGCTGGAGGAGTGAAGCAGGGTCTTGAAGGCAGCAGAGCAGGAGGAAGCACACATTGCTGTCCCTTCTTTGTTCTGGAGGTGCCTCTCCCCCCCCCCGCAGTTGTGGGTGGGGGCTGGGCCAAGCCAGGGGAGCAGCAAGCAGCCTTCAAGGTGCGGGACTGACTCAGTGCCACCTGCACGATGCCAGCCGAAGGGTGCGTGGCACTGGCAGTGGGGTGAGCGCTGCTCCAGACTGGCCACTCCGCCACTGCTGCACCTCAGGCTCACCAAGTTGCAGCTCCTCCAGCCGCACTCTGTGACCTGCTCCTGCCCACGGGGGTCCCTGCTTGCTCTTGCCCCTCCCGCAGTGCCGGCGCCTCAGCGCGGAAGAAGGGACTCGGCCGCAGACAAGCGCTTCTGGGAAGCACCTCCTCTGGGAAGCACTGGGGAGGGCCAGAGTCCCCGCGTGGCCACAGCCCGGCTACCGCCATGAGTGCGCACCCCTCCCCAGCCCAGTGACTCCTTCACACAAGATGCTCAAATTAATTCATAACAGGTAGACAGTTAAGAGCTTCAGCGCCGGGCACCTGGCTCTCCCCATAATTTTACGCTGGGGTACCCCGCACCCCTTGCACCCCTGGGTAATAACAGCCCTGACCCTTGTGGTTCCTTCCAGCTCTACAATTCTGTTATGTACTGAGTTGAGTAGGATCCAAAATGCAGCAGTCTGATTGGTCCTAGAACAATAGGATTCAGAATGCAGCAGTCTGATTGGTCCGCAGGAGCCACCCAATCCAACTTCAGGTGGAAGTGAATCCGCAACCTGACTGGCCTACAGGAGAATCCCAGAATTAGCCCATTGTGTAAATAATGTATATAAAGCAGACATTTCGGGGGAACTTCCATTCCTCACTACTATGAGCTGAATAAAGAGCATGAAATCCACACTCGACTCCAAGTATATTTCAGATTCTGTGAATACATTTCAGTATGTCCCATGCCATGCATACTCACCAGTTACAAGGCACAGAGGAATCGAGGCCCAGGCCAGGTACAGGGACCACCCCGAATGATCAGTTGGTCGCATATGGCTGGTGAAGACGCATACAGAAATCAGAACAAATAAGCCTAGGAGCAAATAAAACTCCTTAGAGCCTCATATAGCCCAGGCTCCCCTTTCCCCCAGTGTCCATCTGATTTTTCTGAGAAACACGTAAGCAGAAGCACAGCTGATGTGTAAAGCAGAGCAACTGGTTCAATCCTGAGCTCATCCAAGCTGGAAATGTTTCCTGCCTTCATCCCTGGAGAACTGCTACCTGTCAGTGTAGAGAGTACTCACACCCTCCAACAGTCCTCAGGCGAAAATAGGGACATTTCTCACTCACACACCCAACTGACCATCCCCAACCTCCCCAATTTTTGTTTCCCCACCCCCACTACACCACCAGGACACAACCCTGTCAGCCTTTGAGGAAGCGGCTTCCTCCCTCCGTTTGGCCGTGGATAAGTAGAACAAAGTGAAAATAGTCTCTTATCAGTTAAAGAGAATTTAATGCTCACAGTGAAAGAACAAAGACTCCATTCTCGGAAGAAAGGTGCTCCCAATTAAAGTTTCCACCCACTCCCCCCCAAGCCACCCCCATCACTTCCTCATCTGGCAAAGCTGATCTCTCAACCATTTGGTTTTCTGTGTAGCTACCTTATCTGCTCCTCTTGACCTTGGACTGAGCACTTGGACACTTTCCAGCGAAAGGGAGTCTGTTAATTCTCTCTCTCCCTGTTCTCCTCCTCCTAGCTGTTCCCTACTGAGTTCTGCCCAGCTGTTGTCTTCCAAGCTATTTCCCTCTGCAAACCACTGCTCCAAATCTATAATGCTCCACTGCTCCTGGGAATCTGCATCCTGGACACCATTCCTCATCAGAGTAGCTCTTCTCAGCCTGGTCTCTGACACACCCTCTGCTGTCCTGAGAAAACTCCTTAATCCCAATTTTACTGTATTCTTTGGCACATACCAGTACATAACTTTTAGAAAGGGGCAAGATTAGATGTGGATGCATGAGGCATTTATAAAAACAAATTCTAGGCTCTTTGCATTCCACTCTTCCCCCTCTTTCTTCCTGCCCAGGGCAGCCCTGCCCTCTGCTTGCACCTCAGAGCTGGTGCATTACCTGGGCCTCAGCAGCGGCAGCCTCTCCTCCTCTTCGCCCTCTCTCCAACAGCTGCTAAGAGCTGTCAAAGGGAGGAGGTTGGCAACCTCCATGGAGAGGCATGGGGTGCTCCCTTGCAGCTGCCACTTCTGCTTAGGGCAAGCACCAGCTCATCCTCCTCCCCAAGCTCAGTGGCAGCAGCACTAGGGGAGGAAATAGATACATTCCTGGATCAAAACAGAAGCTGGGATAGTTTTCATCATTCTGACACTGTCCCTGGGAAATAGGGACAGTTGGAGGGTATGAGTTCTGGGCTGATTCAATATAAGGCTTCCTATGTTGAGCTCAGTAATAGTAACCCCCTATGCTTGCTTGACAGCCAGTATGGCATAGTTGTTGGAATGTTAGACTAGGACCCGGGAAACCAGGTTTCAGATTCCCCTCCACCATGAAACTCACTGGGTGACCTTGATCCAGTCAAAGCCTCTCAACCCGCAGGGTTGTTGTGAGGGTGAGCCACATTGGAGAAAAAAGTTGGATAGCATAAATAAATTTCCTCTTCTTCTTTTTCCAGTCCCAATCTCAGAGGTTGCCAAAACTGTTGCAACCCTCTGATAGCCTTATCGTCCATGAATTTGCAGGATTCCCTTTTCAAGCCACCTAAGGGGTTGTAATCCTGTGCACATCTTGAAGGCCATCTAAGATTTATTTTTGCTGGATTTTGGGTGGTATCAGTCCTAATCAGAGGGGAACACCTTGTATTCAATGGACTTAAGTTTGCCATGTGTATCGATTTCAGCTTTCCATTTCAGCTCAAGCCTTCTTGGCATAGGATTTGGGGAGTGGGTGGTTATTTTGTTTTATTTTTCCAAGTCAAGGGTTGGCTTTGAGTTAGTTACCAAATGCGAAGGAACATAGGAAGCTGCCTTATGCTGAGTCTGAACCAATGACCTATCTCACCCAGTACTGCCTAAAGTGGCAGACAGCAGCTCTGGGGGACTGAGGCCAGGGGTCTCTCCTGGCCCTAAATGGAGATGCTGAGGATCGGAGCTGAGACCTTCTCCGTGCAGAGCAGATGCTCTAGCCCTGAGCTACAGCTTGGCTGTCTGTGGAAGCAGATGCTTATGACACCCCCACCATACCTGCGATGGTGCTGAATATTGTTGAGATCCTTGGTTTGGAGATGCAGCCAAAGGGGCACTGGAAGAAGATGGAAGTAATGCTAAACAAAGAGAAGCTTCCAGCTAACAATGCCAACAACATCAAGGTTCGGGTAGCCTGCATGTATGCTAGACGGAGGAAAGAGAGAACAAAGGTTAAATGTGTCAATGGGACTGGACGATAGCACAGCCAACTTCCCATGCAATATTTCCCTCCAGGGACAGAGAGGTCAGTTTTTATCTGCTCCCTCAGTGTTATCCCACTAAAGCGCACAAGATAAATTATGATCCCTCCTGATTTCACCTGCCCAGGGGCCTTCACTGGGTTTAATCTGGCACTGTGTGTGTGTCTGTGTAGCATTATCCCTAGTCACTCTGAACTAACAGCAGACTGAAGGACCAAACTGCAGGAAACGTTCAAAATGAAGAGGACTGAGGAAAGAAGCTTTAGGAACTGTCACCACCCAGCTCCCACAGAAGTATCTGAAGGACCATCTTGCTCTGAGGGGAAGGAAGAAGGAGCAGCTTTTTGCAAGCAAACAAGTTGTCTTAGCCACTCTATTGTAACATTAATATTTTGTAAAGCAATGCTTCTTGTAATAAACTTATGAAAAGCGCTTTGTAAGGCCCGTCTGAAGAGTAGCACATACATAGCGTAAATCAGGGCTTTTTTTCAGCCAGATCTCAGTTCCGTCACCTCATAGGTGGGCACCATTGACACCATAAGAGACCAAGGCAGGCATTCGTGGGGAGCTGTGGCACCTCCTCTTCTAGAAAAATAGCACTAGGGTAATAAATAATAAGGCCAGGGATGCGGGTGGTGCTGTGGGTTAAACCACAGAGCCTAGTCCTTGCCGATCAGAAGGTCAGCGGTTCGAATCCCCGCGACGGGGTGAGCTCCCGTTGCTCGGTCTCAGCTCCTGCCCACCTAGCAGTTCGAAAGCATGTCAAAGTGCAAGTAGATAAATAGGTACCGCTCCAGCGGGAAGGTAAACGGTGTTTCCGTGCGCTGCTCTGGTTCGCCCGAAGCAGCTTAGTCATGCTGGCCACATGACCCAGAAGCTGTACGCCAGCTCCTTCGGCCAATAAAGCAAGCTGAGCACCGCAACCCCAGAGTTGGTCACGACTGGACCTAACGGTCAGGGGTCCCTTTACCTTTACTAATAAATAATAAGAACAGCTCTAAGTTGCTTCAGGGTACCACACCTCCAGTACTCATAGCCCAAGGCAAAGACAAACTTACGTGGAACTTGTATCCCAAACAACACACACTGTGTTCCATGGCAACCTGCCCACAGCCCCATGTGCGCATTGACGTTCGTTAGCCAGTGCTGTGAGGACACAGCAGCGATGTGAAGCAGAAAGCAGATGACAGCAAAAATCTCTGTGATAACCTCCAGGCTGCACATTGATGGAAACGTCGGGTCTGCGACTGCAAAGCGGATTCGGGATGATGAGCCCAGGGAAGGGAGATGTTCACGTTACTTCAGGCGTGCTGCTGACTGACCATCGGTGTGCGCTGTCCTGCTGAAGTGCCGCTTGCCCAGCCAATGGCCAACGGCCACTGCTCTGAAGTCGCACATGCGACGTGATGCCTTCTGAACATTGTGCTGTCACAGATGATGTCATCAGGCAGTGCGCTCTGTGCTAGGCCCAGGCGCTAGACCTTCTGCTTTTGAGATGTCACTGAAATACAGCCAGGGGCGCCGACATCAAGGGGGTCCAGCGTTGTGTGACATCATACGCACAACATCATGCACCGGGTGGAGGGTGCCAGGGGGCCGTTGCCTCAGGTACACAGTCGGGGGGGGACTCAGGCTCCCCCCCCGCAGAAATCCCCATTGCGCCCTGACAGTGGCAGGGGCTGCAAAGCACGGAAAGTAAAGATCACCCTACATGCATCCAGCTCCTGTCTGGCGTGCCAGCACTTACCTGCCAGTGGCAGGGGATGGGGAGTGCAGAGGGTGCAGGAAAGCGGCTGATTTGTTTGGAGCCCCCTCAATACTGGGAGGGCCTCACCCCCTGCCCTCAAATATTGAAGGGCCTTCAGCCCTCTATAGTTGGCGCCCCTGACTACAGCACGGCCTCGGGGGAGAGATCATGGGAGCTATAAATCAGAACTCTGCCTAAATGTATTTATTATTATGGTCTGTTGTTGTTGTTGTTGTTGTTGTTGTTGTTGTTGTTGTTATTGTTGAAAAAATACATCCAATATTCATATGCAGTCGTACCTTGGAAGTCAAATGAAATCCGTTCCGGAAGTAAGTTAGACTTCCAAAACGTTTGAAAACCAAAGCGTGGCGTCTGATTGGCTGCAGGAAATTCTTGAAACTACTCTGAATGGAATTCAGTGGGGTACAACCCAGACTTTGTGTGAATGGGGAGGAGTGCCGGGAAATGCATTGACAAGTGAGAAATGAGTGAATTATTACTGGGAACACATATAAACACTTGACAAACAAATCAGGGCCAAGGCAGGATGAATGCTTGTTGTAATATGACTCCCCAAGAAATATCAGAATAGATGCTGAATGATCTAACCTCCACATAAGTTTTCTACAAGTATATTGGGAGGAATAAATAGGCTGTGTGTGGGAACTTTCTGTTAAAGATAAAGTCACATCCAAGACGACTGATTCAAATACCAGAAGAACTGCTTTTCTCCCAAAACTTGCATGGGGGAGAGAAAGAGCCACATAGCAAGGGATGGAGAAGAGAGAGGTTCCATTGCTTCCTATGACTTTGCAGGGAAGTCTTCTGGGAGCAAAATTAGACCTCTTGATTCTAAATCCAAACCCACACTTCTACCCTTAAAACCAGGCTGTCTTTTAGGCTTCAGAATCTGTGTCCTTTTATATATGGAATCTTATTTCTTTATTGTAGATTGATATGTTCTTGTAAAATTTTAATTTAAAAGACCAAATAAATAAATTTATAAAATAATAATAATAATAATGTTCATCATCATTCTTAACTGGTAATAGCAGCATACATTAAGCTAATACAATACTTTAATCATCCTTCCCCCACCAATTGGAGAAGTCCTCTTCTACAGCATTCAGTAAATAACTTCCAGTTTCTTAAACACCTTGCCGGACTTATAACAATGCCAGTTTTGTCATTAAAGTTGCTATACATCCTCAATTTCCCGGACATAGCAGGTATCCGGTTCATATCGGAAGTATAGATCTTGGCGAATTTCATTGAAGATGAAACCCTTAGAGATTTTGCAAAGGAAGCTCAACAACTTTGGGCAAAACTAAAAAAAACCTCAACAACCTTGACAAAAGCTCAACAACCTTTGTGTCCGGATGTTCACTTTTTCAAATATGGCAGCCCTACATTATATTCAATTCCCCCCAGCTCCAACTCGCCCCAGTGCAGGCTGGGTCTGTGTGCCCCAGGTGTCATCTGAAGTGGAAGCACAGCCTTTTCTTCATGCTCCTGTTGACACAGCCCTATCCAAGGCGAAAGCCAGCCCACCTGTCAGGAGAGAAAAGGGGCTGGTTAGGGCAACAGGGGGAGCAGAATCAAACTCCATCCAAGATATCTGGACTGCTGTCGTCCCTTCTTCATCAGTGACATCACAAACTTGCCGTTCTAAAGGGCTAAAATATATTCTCTTCTACAGAACTACAAGGTGCATTTTGAATCTTCTACAGGGAACACACACCTGCTTTCATCTGTGTTCAAATGGACACACTGTAGAGCAGCCCCAGACTTAAATAATGCAGCTGACAATGCTACGTGAAGGCAAACTTTTAAATAAAGATGTGCATTTTCAGCATTTCCGATTTGACACATACTCACCAGTAATAAGGAAGAGAGGAAAGGAGGCCCAACCCAAGCCAAAAGACCATCCGTAAGACCATTCAGAACTACTCTGTGGTGTCAAACACCCTGTGAAGGTGGCCATGGCAATCAGGACGCAACCAGCTAGGAAGAAAATACACATCAGGTTATCAAGTTACTTGTAAATTAAATCCTTGATGCTGAGCTGGAAGCTGCAGTTAGTGCAAAATGGAGAGGATCAACTACTCACTGGGGTGGAATATGACCAACATATATACTACGGCTGAAAGAAATGCACTGACTGCCAATCAAACCCTGTGCAAGGTTCAAAATTAGTACAAAGCCCTATATTGCTATGGACCAGTGTGACTAAAACATCATCTCACCCCCTACATCCCAAGCTGACTACTGTGCTCTGCAAGAGATGGCATCCTGCAGGTCCCAGGCTATGAGGAGGTCCACTCCACATGATGTCAAAATCGGGTCTTTGATGTAGTGGCACCTACACTTTGGCACTCCCTCTCATTATATATCAGACAGGCACCTCCATTATTGTCTCTCTGGTACATGCTAAAGATGTTCCGCATTCGACAAACCTGCTAAAGTCTTTATCCCAGCTAGTATCTGTCCTGGATTTGAATTGATTGTGCATTATGTGATGCTGTTCTAAACAGTTTTTCATATTTATGGTTGTTATTTTGCACATTGTTTTCATATTATATTGTTTAACTTTTTAATATACGTATCAGTTACAAATACCGTATTTTTTGCTCTATAAGACTCACTTTTTTCCTCCTAAAAAGTAAGGGGAAATGTGTGTGCGTCTTATGGAGCGAATGCAGGCTGCGCAGCTATCCCAGAAGCCAGAACAGCAAGAGGGATTGCTGCAGCGATCCCTCTTGCTGTTCTGGCTTCTGAGATTCAGAATATTTTTTCTCTTGTTTTCCTCCTCCCAAAACTAGGTGCGTCTTGTGGTCTGGTGCGTCTTATAGAGCAAAAAATATGGTAATAAAAAAGTAAGTTTGTCATCACTCTGTAGTTCACTTGAACACAGATAGGTAGCGATGTAAAATATGGTGGTGAATGGGTGGCCCAGGTGAGATGTAGAGGGATAATGTTATGGCTTGGTCTCTCCCACAAACGTGAGACGACTCTGGCTGTTAATTCTTTCAGATTTATTGCTAAAACTAGGACAGAGCTCCTCTACTCATCGTCCTCCCCAGGAGATGGAGTTGCCTGGACTGAGCTCCTCCTCCTTCCCCAACACAGTAGCCCTCACCTTCTTTTCTGGTATCTTTCACTTGTCGGCCACTTTTGTGATCCAATGAGATTTGGGAGAGAATACTTCCTGCATTCCAAGGCCTGACTCACTATTTGAGCTGTCACGCAGCAGCCTTTCACTCTGGCCCTGTCCTTCTTCTCCCCTATGTTCAGAGCTCAAATTACAGCTGCGCTCCCCCTCCTCTCTGCCTTCCGCTTTTAACTGTTCTCTCTCTATGCCTGCCTCTGCTTCTCTTGTCAGCACCGGGGCTTCACTGACAGATAGCCAGTACAAGTAGTAGTCACTGCCCTGCTCTGCTGGCTCCTCTGCCTGCCAACTTAGTGGTTCATGCTCTGAGGATCCAGAGGCACAGATCTGCCAGCACTGCTACTGGCTACCTCCCAGTGTTGCTCCTCCTGCCAGGCAAATTCTTCATCCTGCTTGGTTGTGGCAGCATGAGGTGAAAGGGGGAAGGTTTTAGAAGCAAGCTATACTCAAGGACCACGTCTCCTGGTATGCCCCACGGAGGACCTTAAGGTCCACAAATAACAATACTTTGCAGGTCCCGAGCCACAAGGAAGTTAGATTGGTCTCAACTAGGGCCAGGGCCTTTTCAGTACTGGCCCTGACTTGGTGGAACGCTCTGTCACAAGAGACCAGGGCCCTGTGGGATTTGACATCTTTCCGCAGGGCCTGCAAGACAGAGCTGTTCCGCCTGGCTTTTGGTTTGGACTCAGTCTGACCCTTATGTTTCCCTTCCCTTGTGGTTTTGATTTATGGGTTACTACTAAAATGAGGCTGCATTTTAAATTGTATTCTAACCTATCTTTTAACCCATATTTTAATTAACTGTTTCTTTTTCTTTTTCTATTACGTTTTATTGTAATTTTATTGGTGTTAGCCGCCCTGAGCCCGGTTCTGGCTGGGCATAAATAAACATTTGTTGTTGTTATTATTATTAAGAAGGGGAATGTGGTTTTCATTCAGTGGAAGCCACTGCTCCCCACAGTGTGGCTTTTGAAGGCACCCCACATGGCTGCTTTCTAACTCCAGCATAGCAAGTGGAAAGCAGCCTCCCCGGAAGGGCTATGAAGGCCCTTTGCACCCCCCCCCTCATCTTTTGTAACTCTGAAACTGGAGGTGAAGAGGGGGAAGGGCATTTTTCACCCTTATTCATATCCATCAATTTCTGTGGGTCTATTCTGAGTATAACTTAGTTCTGCCAATAGTGTTTTGTGACATGAATATGTTTCATTTGAGCTCGTCTTGTTGGCACGGAATCTGTTTAAACACAGTCTACAGCTCTGATTTCTGGGGTTTCAGGGGCTTGGGCTTAGTGTGGACATAGATGCTCAGAACCCCCATGATACCGGCAATGAGGCTGGCTATAGCTGAGCTCTTAGTTGGAAGGGAAAGAAAGTGCAACAAAGACCAATGCAAGAGATGGCTCCAGCGATCATCCCGAAGAACAAGAAGGCTCGGGTAGCATGGTACGAATCTTTCAGGAAGGAAGGAAGAGAAAGAAAAAAGGTTAAATGCATCTGTGGGATTTGGCAATAGCCTGCAGATGTCCCATGTAATATTTCCCCCCATGGATGGATCAATCAGTTTTTATCTGACACATATCAGTTTTGCATGCACTCTGTCCTGTTTCAGAATTAATCTGTATACAGTGGTACCTCTGGATACGAACGGGATCCATTCCGGAGCCCCGTTCACATCCTGAAGTAAACGTAAGACGTGTCTGCACATGCACGGGTCGCATTCTACCCCATATTTCTAGATTCCTTTTTATTTCCTTCCAAATCTTTTCATAATTATCCTTAAAGATACAGTGGTACCTCTGGTTACAAACACCTCGGTTACAAACACTTTGGGTTACAGACTCCGCTAACCTGGAAGTAGTACCTCGGGTTAAGAACTTTACCTCAGGATGAGAACTGAAATTGCGCGGCAGCAGCCCAGCGGTAGCAGGAGGCCCCATTAGCTAAAGTGGTACCTCAGGTTAAGAATGGTTTCAGGTTAAGAACGGACCTCCAGAATGAATTAAGTTTGTAACCAGAGGTACCACAGTATTTATATTCTTGGTTGTGAGCCAAATTCCTAAATATTTAACCTTTTTATGAATCTCTTTTTCTATACTCTGATAAATACTTTGTTATCCTTTTCTGATAGGTTTTTTACTAACAGCTTTGTCTTATTTTTATTTAATTTGAAGCCTGCCACCTGCCCAAATTCCTGCATTTTTTCTAGGACTTTCGGAACAGAATTCTTGGGGTCTTCCACTGTAATTACAAGGTCATAAGCATATGCTTTCAATTTATATGTCTTTTTCGCTACCATAATTCATCTGATATTTTCATCTGCCCTGATAGTTCTCGTCAGGACTTCTAGGACCAAAATGAATAATAACGGTGTTAAAGGATATCCCTGTCTTGTTCCCTTCTGTATCTTACATTCATCTGTTATCACCTGATTTACAATTAATTTTGCTTTTTGATCCGAATATATTGCTTGAATCCCTCTCCCAAAATTTTCTCCAAAGCCCAGTTCTTCAAGAATGTTTTTCATGAATTCCCAAGAGACAAGAGTCAAAGGCTTTTTCAGCATCTATAAACATCAATGCTGCTGTTTTTCATTTCTTGTTCCCAGGTATTCTATTATATCTAGAATATTTCTTATATTATCCTTCATTTGTCTCCCTGGAAGAAAACCTGCCTGATCATGATGTGTGTATTCTTTCAAAATTATTTTCATCCTGTTAGCCAATATGTTGGCAAACAGTTTATAATCATTGTTTAATAACGAAATTGGTTTATAACACTGGGAAACAAGAATTTTGTTCTAACCTAATTTCGACGTGCTGATTTCATATCTGAAGATGGTTTTGTTCTGTAAGCTCTATTTTTTTGCAATTCATCTTTTTCACTTTTCACCATAATCTTTGTTTTTCACAGTGTTTTTCAATATTTTATTAAACACATAGCCAAAGTAGTACAATATGAGTATAAATGTAAGTGACTTACATAGCATTGAACATGACATGAATATCTATGTACAGTTGGAGGTATACAAAAAAAATGTATTCCCTTGGGATACACAGTATACTGGGGAACAATTTTTTTTCTTCTGCATGAGATTTTTCAACTGTTTTTATATGTTCTTTCAATGCTGATTTCAAATCTGAAATTGATTTTCGTGTACGTGCTATAGTTATCTTTCAATTTCTGACTTTTGCCGATATGTCATATTTACACTGGGGATAAGTGGACACTGACACATTGATCTACCCTAAACCACATGGTAATTATTGTTTTGCAAACTCAATTTTTTTTTATAGTTTTGTAACATAAATATTTTTCAGTAAACATATTTTTCAGATTGGACCATGGCTTCTTCAAGTAGACAAAAATGTGTATAGCATGTATTCCTGAGTATCCTTAGAAGCTTATCATTTTGAAGGAAATAAAAATAGATATAAAAACTAAGAAAAGTAATGAAGTACTTGGGAATAAATATAACAAGAAATTTAGAAAATTTAGAACAAGAGAACCTTAACAAATTAAAGAAGGAAATTAAGGAAAAGCTGGAGGAATATAAGAAAATTAAGCTTTCATGGTTTGGAAGACTAGTGATAATTAAAATGAAAATTTTTCTAGAGTAATTTTTTTATTTAGAATGTTACCAATTAAGATAACGGAGACAGGGATAAAGTGTTGGCAAAGTATGATTAATAAATTTTGTAATGGGGATAAAAAACCTAGAATTAATAAAAGAAGATGGTATAATTAAGATATATCATAGATTGTATAACAGAACAAGGAGAGAGAGAGTGGTTAGAGAGTGGTATACAGGAAATGAGGAAGAAGTTAGTGAATATATTTTTTATCAAACCAAATAGACAATGGTGGCAGCATATTGAAAATCCCTTATTAAGAAATATCATTGAGATATGGGCGAAATATAAAGGAAAATTGATACTAGCAAATTCCCCACTAACCCCGGTGATGATGACAGAAGACTTCCCAGTAAATTGAAAAAAGTAAATTGAAAAAAAAGCCAAAGAGAAGAAAATACTTAAAATAAAGGACTGAGTGGAGAAAATGTGAAGCAAAGAAAAAATAAGAGAAGCTCTAAAAGGAACTAAAATAACTTGGTTTAACTGTTACACGAAAGCTCATACCAAGAACTAACTTAGTTGGTCTTTAAGGTGCTACTGGAAGGAATTTTTTTATTTTGACTATGGCAGACCAACACGGCTACCTATCTGTAACTGGAACCATGGAAGGCACCACATTGAGCCGCATGAAATGGAAGTCCATCTGGTATCTGAAGAAGTGTGCATGCACACGAAAGCTCATACCAAGAACTAACTTAGTTGGTCTTTAAGGTGCTACTGGAAGGAATTTTTTTATTTCAAAAGTCCAGAGGTAGCATTATTATCAATTTACGATGGGGTGGAAGGTTCACAGGCTATAAAGGACTTGCTCACTAATTTATTGACTGCTACACGAATTATGATAGCTAGGAAGTGGAAGGGGCAAGCAGAAAATAAAATGGAAGAATGGTATAAAGAGGTGTGGGATATAGCTATTAACAATAAATTAACATGTGCCATTAGGGACGTGGGTGGCGCTGTGGGTTAAACCACAAAGCCTAGGATTTGCTGATCAGAAGGTCAGGGGTTCGAATCCCCGCGATGGGGTGAGCTCCTGTTGCTCAGTCCCAGCTGCTGCCAACCTAGCAGTTTGAAATCATGTCAAAGTGCAAGTAGATAAATAGGTACCATTCCGGCGGGAAGGTAAACGGCGTTTCCATGCGCTGCTCTGGTTCGCCAGAAGCGGCTTAGTCATGCTGACCACATGACCTGGAAGCTGTATGCCGGCTTCCTTGGCCAGTAAAGCGAGATGAGCGCCGCAACCCCAGAGTCGGCCACGACTGGACCTAATGGTCAGGTTTCCCTTTACCTTTACTAACATGTGCCATTAAAGTAAGAGGGGAAATATGCAGGAGAAATGATTTTGGGGAGAAATGGAGGGTGTTTGTGGAGTTTGTACTGTTGAAACAAAGGAGTCGGACCACCACAAGAGGTGCTGAAATTTCGGGAGGTTGGATAATTACAATGGAATGGTCTGGGTGGTGGAATGCACATGTTTATTCTTATTTAAAGAAGAAGGAGAAGAAGCTTATCATAGGTTTGCTAACTTGAAGACTAGTTGTGGTAGGGAAACATCTCTTCAGAGAAACTTGCCCAACGCCACCGATCTTCTCCTTCAACGCACAGCTTCGCAGAACTGAAGAAAAACACACGCAACTCACACCGAGTGACATTGGGGCACAGCAAACCTGCCAAGAGCACAGTGCAAATGGAGTGGGCACTCCAAAGCACTCCCAGGATCCTTTGCAACATGCAAGGTTGTATATGGTAGGGGATCCTTGGCAGACAAAAATGGCTTCGATACAGCATATATTAAAAATTAAATGCAAGGGTTTTTTGTGGAAAGTGGGGACTCATCTGCACTGGTCAATTATAACGTTAAAAATGTGTTCTAAAAATGTGACATGAGAGGGCACCGTATATCAGTGATCTGTTGTCAATGGTAAATAGCATTGGGAGCTATATTTTTATAGAGTTTTTATAGCATTTTTCATATCTGTGTAGATCCAGCCTCAGTGGTATGAACTACTATCACCTTTTAATTTTTTTGCTGCCCACCCACAGCAGCCATTTTGTGCTGGCACCCAGGACACCTTTATCAAGATATGAGTCCCAGCACCTAATATTTTACCCCCCCACCTAAAAAAAAAAGGACAGGGTAAATGTGTTATCTCTAGTCACACTGGACCTTCAGGGGGTTGAAGGATCAACTGCCCCCCCACAGACTGCTGCATGCCTTAGAAAGGAAAATCAGTTCAATCTGCTTTAGAATTCCGTACCTTAAGTAGTCCAAGCACAAGACAGAGAAGATCTCACCTGGTTCTAGATCCATTGAATATGTAAAACAAATATAGCTCGAAGCAGAAGGACGACAAAATTTCCAGAGGCCACGGTTCAAATTGCCAATTAGCACCCAGTGGTCTGAGCCCAGGGCAATGAGAGTGAGAAGAAGGCTGATGAAAGCACTAACCACAGCACTGATCTGCAGTATATGCATTGTGAAAACGTTCAAATCTGTGACTGAGGCTAGATGGACCTTTGACCTGACCCAGAAGGGCAACAGTAGAGGAGGAGGAGCAGGAGGAGGAGCAATCAGGCAAGATCGAATCCAGAGAGTGGGCATGGGTCTCTAGTCTGGCCCTCTGTGACTGCCTAGTGACACCAACTCTGATTAACAAGTTGGTGACTCATTAACCTATATGATTTCTGCAAATGGGTCCCCTCCGCCTTTTGATGCTGCTTGCCTGCCATAGATCAATAACCAAAGAAATACATTTGTGAATCAAATGCTTCTCATGAGTTGTTGATGCACTTTTATAACTTTGCATGCAGATGAAAATATGTGAGCAGTGATAGGAGCTTTTGTCAGTTTCATATGCCTCACTCCCATAATCATTCACAAATATTTCAAGAAAAGAATTCTATGCCTGGTCTGGGGAGTTGCAGTGTCAAACACACACACACACACACACACACACACACACACACACACACACAGGATCTCCTTCCCTCTTTCCTTCTTCATTGCACACTCCTATTGCCTTAAACTACAATCGCCTAGCCTAACCTAGCCATGCCCCACTTTGTTGGCTGATGGAATCAAAACAGAAGGGCTCATGAAACTCTGAGAGTATTTGGATGTTGTTTTTATTTCATTTATTTTTAAAATCCTTCTGCACACAGCAGTCACTGAGAGAAAAAATAAGAATTTTTTACAAACTCTATTTATACAAAATATGTGTGGTGGCAATTTGTTTTTCCAAATTTAGAAAGCTTACTCAAGGTGCCTCCTGACTGTGTACCCTAAAATTGGGGTCGCACATAAATAATGTGGGTTAAAGCCATCTATTACCCTGGGACAACAAATCCATTTTTTTAAAAAAAGATAAAGGAATCAGGGTTATAGCCAATGCTAATCTACTAACATAGGCCCATTAATTTCGATGAATCTAATCGAATTCAGTGGGGTACAACCCAGACTTTGTGTGATTGGGGAGGAGTGCTGGGAAATGCATTGACAAGTGAGAAATGAGTGAATTATTACTGGGAACACATATAAACACTTGACAAACAAATCAGGGCGAAGGCAGGATGAATGCTTATTGTAATATGACTCCCCAAGAAAGATCAGGATGGATGCTGAATGATCTAACTTCCGCATAAGTTTTTTTTCCAAGAATATTGGGAGGATTAACTAGGCTATGTGTGGGAACCTTCTGTTAAAGAGAAAGTCACATCCAAGAACAACTGCTTTTCTCCCAAAACTTGCATGGGGGAGAGAAAGAGCCACATATCAAGGGATGGAGAAGAGACAGGTTCCATTACTTCCTATGACTTCCTTTGCAGGGTAGTCTGCTGGGAGCAAAATTAGACCTCTTGATTCTAAATCCAAACCCACGCTTCCACCCTTATAACCAGGCTGTCTTTTAGGCTTCAGAATCTGTGTGCTTATATTCTTGCTGCCAGAAGGTAAGCAAGACAAACAGAAGAATCACAAAAGTCATTTACTCATACAAACTATACGGAAGATAGAGAGATATCATTTAATTCATAGACCTTCCTTTCAGCTTGATGAATAGAAGATGCCTAGCTTACTCATTCCTTATCTTTAACCCAGCCACTGAAAGAATAATAATATTGTTCATCATTGTGGCAGATCAAGCTGATGGACTATGCCAAAATGGCAAAAACGACTGGAAGAATCAGAAATCAGGAAGACCAAAATTGTAATAAGGAATGGGGGAAAGGTATCTTAAAAACCATTGTAAACAGCTAAAAAAAATTAGTGGGATTGGAATAACAGTTGTAGTTTAATGGTGAATTTTGGACACAATGGAGATGTAAAAAGGTTTGGATTATTATAGAATATGCAAAAGGAAAGGACTAACAATAGGACCCACAAATGGGAGGAGGGAAGTCCAGGAAGTCCAGGAGATTCTGTGGAATATTATTTCTATATTGTATGTTGATACGTTATTGTAAAATTTTAATTTGAAAAAACCAAATAAATAAATTTACAAAATAATAATAATAATGTTCATCATGATTCTTAATGGGTAATAGCAGCATACATTAAGGTAATGTGATACTTTAATCATCCTTCCCCCACCAATTTGAGAAGTTCTGTTCTACAGCATTCAGTAAATAACTTCCAGTTTCTTCACCACCTTGCTGGACCTATAAAAATGTCAGTTTTGTCATTAAAGTAGGGTTGCCATACATCCAGAATTTTCCCAGACATGGCAGGTATTTGGGTCATTTAAGAAGTGTAGATTTTGGCGAATTTCATTAAAGATAGCTCAAAAACCCTTAGAGATTTTGCAAAGAAAGCTCAACAACTCTGGGCAAAACTAAAAAAATTATAATGAAGAAAAGCTCAACAAATTTGGCCAAAAAAAAAAAAAAAATCAAAACCTCAACCACCTTGACAAAAACTCAACAACTTTTGTGTCCTGATTTTCACTTTTTGAAATATGGCAGCCCTACATTATATTCAATTCCCCCCAGCTCCAACTCGCCCCAGTGCAGGCTGGGTCTGTGTGCCCCAGGTGTCATCTGAAGTGGAAGCACAGCCTTTTCTTCATGCTCCTGTTGACACAGCCCTATCCAAGGGGAAAGCCAGCCCACCTGTCAGGAGAGAAAAGGGGCTGATTAGCGCAACAGAGGAACAGAATAAAACACCACCCAAGATATCCGGGGCTCTGACCCCAGCGTTACCTCTCTTGCTCATCCTCCAAGACCTGCTGTTTTCATGGACCAAAATATATTCCCTTCCACAGAACCACACTGACTGCGCATTTTGAGACTTCTCCAAGGGACTAGTCATGGGCAGAACTGGAAGTGTCTAGGAGTGGATGGATAAGCCTATCTCACATCCGTGTCATTAATGCATAAACCAGTTCCAACCCATTTTCACATCACACTGTAAATTATATATTTTAAAATAAAACGTAACAAGAACTAGTGTGTATCCACAACATACATATATAAACACATATCTTAGGTCAACATATGCAATAATAAAATACATATTTTGATGTAGATGTGTCAATTTTTAAAGCAAGAGGCTTTTACTGATGTCCTCCATGGGCACATGGAATCCTAGAACTATTGAGGTAGTATTGGATTTGATTGTAGGAAGCAGCTATGCAGATACATGCCTTGTATGTGTGTGTGTAGATATAGATAGATAGAGATGATAGATAGATGATAGATGATAGATGATAGATGATAGATGATAGATGATAGATGATAGATGATAGATAGATAGATGATAGATAGATAGATGATAGATAGATAGATAGATAGATAGATAGATAGATAGATGCCATATATATCAATCCTGTGTGCCAACAGTTCTCAGGGTCCCAGCCAGATACGTTTTCAGAACCTTCTGAGAAGCTTCGGAAGCTTGGACATGAAAAACATGCGTGTTATACTGAGCTACAGCTTCTCCACCAATCTGCAACACTTAGGCAACATAACTGTATAGAACGTCAACATTCCATTACAGACACTTTGGGATCCCATGCATTACCTTGGCCTCAATTACTCTGGCTTCAGCTCTGCTAAGGGGCAGAAACTGCACCGGTTGTGTCCCCAAATTACCTTTGACTAGGGTTGGGTATTGGGGCTGTGACGCTGTTGGTTCTTCTGGACATCTCATTGGCATTACATAAAAGTCCGCTTACCCTTCAGTCGCACTGTGGGTAGGCAATGCCTCCTGGATCCCTCATCCGACAGGGGCCCTGGTGCTGGGGACTGCCTGGCTGGTGAGGGCAGCTTCAAGCTCACCTCGCCGGCTGGTGTTTCGGATTCAAGCCTGCCTGCAAATTGGCCAATGGCAGGCAGGCTTGGAGACAGGGCCTTCCCAGGGAGTGGGCTTGATGAGGCAGGTTGGCCCTAGTCCCAGCAACTAGTTTTTTGTTGGATCCCCCAGCCAGCCAGCCAGTTTTCATACTGTTTTCAGACCTAGCTGTGGCATTGGTGGTCACCATATTCGGTGCAGAAATTCGTCCATCAAGGAAATCAGCACCTGCCTGTTGGTTTTTTCCTACCTAATAGCAATTGTCACAACTTTGGCGGTCTAGGTATTGGATGTTCCTTAGTCTTGGCCGTGCAGGGGAGAGGTTGTAGTCTAGGCCTAAAAGGTAAAGGTACCCCTGCCCGTACGGGCCAGTCTTGCCAGACTCTAGGGTTGTGCGCTCATCTCACTCTATAGGCCGGGAGCCAGCGCTGTCCGCAGACACTTCCGGGTCACGTGGCCAGCATGACAAGCTGCATCTGGTGAGCAAGCGCAGCACACGGAACGCTGTTTACCTTCCCACTGGTAAGCGATCCCTATTTATCTACTTGCACCCGAAGGTGCTTTCGAACTGCTAGGTTGGCAGGCGCTGGGACCGAACGACGGGAGCGCACCCCGCCACGGGGATTCGAACCGCCAACCTTTCAATCGGCAAGTCCTAGGCGCTGAGGCTTTAACCCACAGGCCTACCCCTCCCCAAATGTAGGGTATCCCATTAAAGGGGTCCAGGAGGAGTTGCTTCTGGCTGTATGCCCAGGCGGGGGCTTGGACCTCAGCACTCCTCAAGGTGGTGACCCCCATGGGAGTCCCCCTATTTGACGTAAGTCATAGGAACCCCTGCTGCTGCGTTGACCCTTGGTGCCTCTTCCGGCAGGTGGGTTGGAAGTAAATGGTTGACTGATGCTTATGCCCAACCTCTTGCCTCTGATGTCAATAAAGTTGTGGTCTGGATTGATCCCATTCAAGCTGTGCCATGTCCTTCATAGTGTTATCCAGAGAGTTGGGGAGAATGCAATGCCTGGTCGTGCAAGTCAGGCATTATGGAGTCCTTCTGGCATAGTGGGAAAGAGAGGGTGCTGATTTGCAATAGGTCCTTTCATTGCTGTTAAGGGAGATGCATAATGAGGTCCTATGAGATAAGTGTTCTACCCCACGGAGATTGATTTTGAACCCCCTCAGATATGTACCTTATCCTTCATGCTATTTAACACCTACGTATATACTAACCCCATAGGTAGCACACAAAAAATCAATTTTCTTAATCCACAATCATTCGTGCTCATCCTCAACATGCTGCTTTCAATCTAAATTAATTCTAGATCCTGGCATCCCACCCACAAGAGTGGGTGTGGTGTCATAAAACCTTTCACCTAATTAGGGTATCCATATTTTTGCTTCCCTGCCCACACCTCAGGTAAAAGAAAAAGGAAGCGCTCTTGGTATATACCAACCCACAACGTCATTGGGCAGGTAAGGATGCGCACACACACACCTGCTTTCATCTGTGTTCAAATGGACACACTGTAGAGCAGCCCCAGACTTAAATAATGCAGCTGACAATGCTAGGCGAAGGCAAACTTTTTAATAAAGACGTGCTTTTTCAGCATTTCCCATTTGACACATACTCACCAGTAATAAGGAAGAGAGGAAAGGAGGCCCAGCCCAAGCCGAAAGACCATCCATAAAAGCCATTTCCTCCTGTCTGCCCTGTGTAAATGGCCATGGCAATCAGGACGCAACCAGCTAGGAAGAAAAAATACATCAGGATATCAAGTTACTTGTTAATTAAATCCTTGATGCTGAGCTGGAAGCTGCAGCTAGTGCAAAATGGAGAGGATCAACTACTCACTGGGGTGGAATATGACCAACATATATACTGCTGCTGAAAGAAATGCACTGGCTGCCAATCTGCCACTGTGCAACGTTCAAAATTAGTGTACAAAGCCCTATATAGCTATGAACCAGTGTGACTAAAACATCATCTCACCCCCTACATCCCAAGCTGACCACTGTGCGCTGCAAGAAATGGCATCCTGCAGGCCCCAGCCTATGAAGAGGTCCGCTCCACATGATGTCAAAAACGGGCCTTTAGTGTAGTGGCACCTAGACTTTGGAACTCCCTCTCATTATATATTGGCCAAGCACCTTCTCTGTTGTCTTTCTGGTGCATGCTAAAGATGCCCTGCTTTCAACGAATGTGCTAAAATCTCTATCCCAGCTGGTATCTGTTCCGAATCTGAGTTGATTGTGGATTATCAGCTTCCGTTCTGAACAGTTTTTTTATATTTATCGTTGCTATTTTTCAAATTGTTTTCAAATGCAATTGTTTGGCTGTTTTTATATATGTATCAGTTACATATAATGAAAAAGTAAAAGTGTCATCACCCTGCAGTTCACTTGAACACAGACAGGTGGCAATGTGAAATAAAGTGTGATGAGCAGTGGTGGATGGGTGGCTCAGGCGAGGGACTGCCACAACATGTTGCAGCCGTTTCTGAGCAGCAGCCCTGCTCTGCTGGCCACCTTTCTGCCTTACTCCTCCTGCCAGCCAAGCTGTTCATTCTACTGGCCAGTGGAGGCAAAGGTAGAAAAAGGAAGGTTTTAGGAGCATGCCTTGCTGAAGAAGGGGGACATAGTTTTTGTTGGATGAAATCCACTTCTTCTTACAGTGCTGCTTTTGAAGCTGCTCTATACAGCTCTTTTTCATCTTCAACACTGCAGTTGGAAAAGAGCCACTTCTGGGGAGGCTTTGAAGATCCTTTGTGACCCTCTTCTTCTCCTTTGCACCATAATATTGGAAGTGCAAATAAGAAGGGGGAGGAGGATCATGAAGGGTTTTATGAACTGGCTCTTCTCCTTTGCAACTCTGACATTGGTGGAAATGGAAGCGGAGAGAAGTATTTAGGGAGATCACTAAGCCCTTTTCCAGCAAAGATAAAGGGCCCCTGACAGTTAAGTCTAGTCACGGACGACTCTGGGGTTGCGGTGCTCATCTTGGCGAGCCGGCGTTTGTCCGCAGACAGTTTTTCCGGGTCATGTGGCTAGCAGAACTAAGCCACTTCTGGCGCAACAGAACACCGAAACCAGAGCAGTGCAGGGAAACGTTGTTTACCTTCCTGCCGCAGCGGTACCTATTTATCTACTTGCACTTTTTGGCGTGCTTTTGAACTGCTAGGTTGACAGGAGCTGTGACCGAGCAACGGGAGTTCACCACGGGGGTTCAAACCATCGACCTTCTGATCGGCAAGCCCAAGAGGCTCGGTGATTTAGACCACAGCCCTTTTCTAGACTCCTGCTTCAACTTCTGGTGTTGCTGGTGTTGCAGAAAGAAGCATCAGAAGTTCACCCTCCTGAGAGGCCTACAGCAGATCCATACTTTCCACTCCACCACCCTCTAAATACCTGGGATGGAGAGTAAGGGTTTGAATTCTACCTTTCATCATGTCAATACATTTCAGTGGGTCTACTCTGAATATGACTTAGTTGGAGTCCACCAATAGGATTCCGTGTGGACTTTTCCTTTCAGCTCAAGTTTTCTTGGCGTAGGATCTGTGGGATTTGTTCAGGCACAGTCTGCAGCTTTGAGTTTGGGGGCTTGAGGGGACAGATGCATATGACCCCAACGATACCTGCAACAAGGCTGGCTATGGCTGAGGTCCTGGCCCGGGAGAGGAAGCCAAACTGGAAGTCAAAAAATGTTCCACAGAGAATAATGCAAGAGACGGCTCCAGCGATCATCCCGAAGAACATGAACACTCGGATGGCATGGATGGAACCTTGAAGGAACGAAGCGAAAGGAAGAAGGGGGTTAAATGCCCATAACAGCCAGGAAAACCAACGGTAGGCAGTGCCAGAGGCCATGTCAGGCAGAGCCAACCCCTGGCAGGTGGGGGTTGGCAGTGCCACATTTGCCCTAATGGATCAGGCTCTAATAATAATAATAATAATAATAATAATAATAAATAATTTATTTATACCCCGCCCATCTGACTGAGTTTCCCCAGCCACTCTGGGCGGCTTCCAATTGAATATTAAAAACAATACAGCATTAAATATTAAAAACTTCCCTAAACAGGGCTGCCTTCAGATGTCTTTTAAAGATAAGATAGCTTCTTATTTCCTTCACATCTGAAGGGAGGGCGTTCCACAGGGCGGGTGCCACTACCGAGAAGGCCCTCTGTCTGGTTCCCTGTAACCTCACTTCTCGCAATGAAGGAACCGCCAGAAGGCCCTCGGCACTGGATCTCAGTGTCCGGGCTGAACAATGGGGGTGGAGATGCTCCTTCAGGTATACAGGACCGAGGCCATTTAGGGCTTTAAAGGTCAGCACCAGCACTTTGAATTGTGCTTGGAAACATACTGGGAGCCAATGCAGATCTCTCAGGACCGGTGTTATGTGGTCCCGGTGGCCACTCCCAGTCACCAGTCTAGCTGCCGCATTCTGGATTAATTGCAGTTTCCAGGTCACCTTCAAAGGTAGCCCCACGTGGAGTGCATTGCAATAGTCCAAGCGGGAGATAACTAGAGCATGCACCACTCTGGCAAGACAGTGATTGGGCAGGTATGGTCTCAGCCTGCGTACCAGGTGGAGCTGGTGGACAGCCGCCCTGGACACAGAATTGACCTGCGCCTCCATGGACAGCTGTGAGTCCAAAATGAGTCCCAGGCTGTGCACCTGGTCCTTCAGGGACACAGTTACCCCATTCAGGACCAGGGAGTCCCCCACACCCACCTGCCCCCTGTCCCCCAAAAACAGTACTTCTGTCTTGTCAGGATTCAACTTCAATCCATTAGCCGCCATCCATCCTCCAACCGCCTCCAGGCACTCACACAGGACCTTCACTGCCTTCACTGGTTCTGATTTAAAAGAGAGGTAGAGCTGGGTGTCATCTGCATACTGATGAACACCCAGCCCAAACCCCCTATTACTCAGCACCATGATTATTTTATTTATTTAGGAATATCCCTACCCCACCTACTAACCAAAGTTCTTGAGGCAGGTTACAATAAGTCCAAAACACTATTTTAAAAAGGCAGCAGAGCAATCATCAAAACAACACAGAGCCTCCCCTAACCCCTGTTCTCCAGTGTTCCAAGAAATGCCAGCCTGCAGCTGCATCGTCAGTATGGCCTCACTGGGTGGCTGCTGTTGTCTCTCACAGCCCCAGCCCTCCTGGCAGATGCAGGAGTTGCTGGTTCACGTACTTGACATTTCAAGCACTGCAGTAGTTCATTTGACGGACCCATGTGCATCCCTTCTGTGCAAGGAAGGAATTTTTGACATGAAGGAGCAGTGCAGTGTCTTTTGGCTGAATCCCAGGCAACCCCTTGGGCAGCATTCGCCACAGATCTCATACTCTAAGTCAGGGAAGGAAAACACTTCCTGGCAGAGAAACAGCTGTGTTCCAAAGGAGATGTGGGAACTCACATCCTCACGCCCTCGCCAGCTCCTTGTTTACACTCCAAACATGGCCAGAAGCTCATTGCGACTACGCCAAGTCTACCCATAACCCTCCCCATTTCAGTGAAGGCGTCCTGTCATTGGTGATGCTTAGGCCTGACATTGCAGTGCTGGTGCACTTGCAGGTGGCAGCTACCGCAAGCAGGAAGCTACAAAAGAAGAAGCACTTTCTGTTTTGCCTCAAGTGCCGAAACCTCTCAGTCCGGCCCTACATAAATTATACCATAGTAAAGGCAGCAGTGGGACTCACTGCTGCAGATTACTGTCACCTATTTCTTTGCTTCCCACAGCAGCCATTTTGTGGTGGCTTCCAGGGCATATTTATCAAAATATGATATGATTCCCAGTGCCTAAGACAGAATAAATATGTTATCCCTAGTCACACCAGACTTTCAGGGAGTTGAAGTATGATCAAGTGCCCCACATACTGCTGCATGCTTTAGAAATGAAGATCAGTTCAATCAGCTTTGGAATACCGCACCTTAAGAGAAGATATTACCTGCCACAGCCATCCCAATATGTATGCATTTAGCCATACACACATTCCAGAGGCCACTGTGCAGATTGCCAATTTGCTGCCAGTAGTCTGAGCCCAGGGCGATAAGGAGGAAGAGAAGGCTGATGAAAGCACAAATCACAGCGCTGATCTGCAGTATATGCATTGTGAGAATGGTCAGATGTGAGACTGAGGAGCACAATAGGGATGATGAACCTGGGGAAAGGAGACATCCACATTATTCCACATCAGTTGCAGTTTGTGTTCAGGTGCACTTTAAAGATGCGCATATGCTCAAAGGCCTGCAACAGAATGTACTGTCCTGGACAGAAGAGGTTTTCAGGCTGCGCAGACTATGACAGGCATTTAGAATTTATGTTCTGGGTTCTGAGGGCAGTTTGCAAAACCTGGGACCTCCTTCTCCATCCTGTTCTCATAAAGGGTATATATTATACATCATGTGTATTGCTTAGTGCAATAAACTTTATGTATAATATGTAAAGTACACGTCATTCTTGCCCGCTTTCCAGAAACAGCTACGAGCTGCCCAAGGGAGGAGGCAGGCAGCGGCAGACACAGAGAGGCAACGGGGTGCTCCCTCACAACTGCTGCCATTGCTCGGGACAAGCGCCAGCTCATTCTCGTTCCTGAGCTTGGTGGTGGCAGCACTGGCAGGGGAAATAGGGACATTGTGGGATCAAATCAGTAGCCAGGCAAGGCAAGAAGCCGTGAATTAAATATAAATTATTAGCAGATATAAAGGAAAGAGGGGACTTCGCCTTGCCAGATCTGAAACTCTATTATGAAGCCTCATGTTTATGTTGACTAAAAGAATGGATGACATTGAAAAATACAGATATATTGGACATAGAAGGATGGGACAACAGATATGGATGGCATGTTGGATGGCACGGATATCTAGGTTATGATAAAACAAAAGTACATAGGGGTTTTTTAAACCATATAATTCAAAACTCTCTATTTACAATATGGGTCAGAGATAAAGACTTTGTAAATATAAAGACACCTTGGTGGCTTTCACCGATGGAGGTCTTTTCTGTAAAGAGAAAAAATATGGATCCAAATTGGGCAACATATAGAGAAATTCTAAAAGAAGAACAAAGCTAATTAAAACTGAAAAAAATTAAAGCAATTAGACATTATTGTACGGATTGGTTACAATATCATCCATTAAATGATGTGTTTAAATTAGATAAGAAAATTGGATTTGAAAAAGAGATATCAAAATTAGAAAAGGAATTATTACAGAATAAAAAGAAAATATTATCAAAACATATAGATTATTGCTGGATTGGGAGGTAGAGGATGGGGAGATCAAAGAAGTGATGATGAAATGGGCAAAAGATTTTGGATATCCTATCTAGATGGAGGATTGGGAAAAATTGTGGCAAAAAGACTTAAAATTAATGGCCTGCTATACAATAAAGGAAAATTTCATGAAAATGCTGTATAGGTGGTACATGACCCCCAGAAAATTGGCTAAAATATATAAATCAAAATCAAATGTTTGCTGGATGTGTAATCAGGAAGGAACAATGTACCACATGTGGTGGGGTTGGGATAAAATATTTTGGAATACTGTCTATGATGAAGTTTAAAAAATGTTTAGACAAACATTTGGGAAAACAAACAAACCCTGAAGCCTTTCTCCTAGGCATTATGTGAATCAATATCCCAAAGGATAAGAAAAATGTGTTCTTGTATGCTACAACCGCAGCAAAATGTTAATTGCAAAGAATTGGAAAGGGGAGACTACACCAACAAATATAATAGCAAAATAAACTGTGTGAATATTTGGAATTGGCAAAAATTAAAGCGGCAATAGGGTATCAACCCTACCAAAAACTTTAAAAGGAATAGGAATGTGTAAATGGCTATTTGGGAAAATATTGTTCCCAACACAACACAATTTCAGCACTGAAACTATATTAGCATTTCAGCTTTCTCCAAGGTCTGGGGGTAGGGGGAATCCAAAATTCTCATCTTTAATCTGGTTTCCATCCTGCCAAGTTCCTATCCAGGAACTGTGCTGGTAATGCAGAATTTCAAAGTCTGGGGCAGAATTCACTTGAACCAGATTCATTCTCAGGATGACCAAACTGTCAATCCTACTCAGGGATTTTTGCACCTTATGCTGGTGTCGCCATGGTTTTTTTTGCTTGAATAAGTTTTAGGTCTCCTTCCAGATCAAGAAAAAGCATTTAGTAGATCACTGAAACAAGGGATCAAGGAAAAAGAAAAGAAAGTCTAAATGAAGTACCTAAATGAAATAATGTACTGCTTAACCACTTTGTGCTGCTACCGCCAGGGGCGAACGAAGGCTAACCGACACGCAGGGCGGGGCAAACCACCGGCTGCGCACGCATTGCGCCACTACATACAACGCATGTGTGGCATTGCTATGTAGGGCACATGTGTGGCGCCACTATGTACAGCACATATGTGCGACACCGTGCATGCGTTGTTGTAGCGGTTTGCTGCCGGCGCCACTCGAACACCACATGGGTGGTGGCGGGATCCTCTGCTTGCGCCTGCAGCTGTGAACGGAGGATCCTCCACATTTGGCGCGATGGTTGCTCACACTGCTGAGCCCAGCGGAGGCAGGCCGAGCACCCCACCGGGTACCTTCTTGTCACCCTCCCCCCAGACATGGCACCTGCCCCCCTTGTGATGCCACTGGCTACCACCACCTCCCTTCCCCACCCACCCCCTCTGTAGGTTTGTTCAGCTTGATGGCACACCAACATTTCATGGCGCACAGATCCAGAGATTGGGAATGGGTCTCTAGGTGTGGCCCTCTGTGACTGCCTAGTGATGCCAACTCTGGTTGACAAGCTGGTGAATGATTTCTCCAAATGGGTCTCCTTGCTTTTTGATGCTGTTTGCCTTCCATAGAGCAATAATAGAGCTCCAATCTGCATACAGTTCCAGGACTGCTTCACTTTCAAAAGTAGATCGAACAAATGCATCAGCAAAGTAGGCATCATCGAAATTAGAACAAAGAAGTCCAGTGCAATAAAATAAAATAAAATCGTTTTTAGTCCCTTTCATTTGCTCCCTCTATCAAAATTCACCAACCATCAGCTACTGAAAAATTTCCATTTCCCTCCCGCATAAATTTAGAGAAGTTTAATCCCACCTGGCTCAGAATGCCTTCCTCTTTTCTTCAGGTGAAGTCTTCACTCTGGAACAAGGGCCAGGCAGGCTGTGACTTCACCACCCATGGGAGTGCACTTTTCCCCTCTGCAGAGGCGGGGGAAACTATTCGGAAGGTCCGCCCCCAGAGGCTGATGGATCCAGTGGGATTCCAAACGGTTTTGGGAGGTTTTCTGGCTGATATGACTGGTGCCCGTGTCGAAGCTCTGGGTGACCTCTGGAACACCTGAATGGCTTGGGGTATTGATATGATCACTCTGAAAGCCCTCTCCCACTTTGTGGAGCCGGAAACTGATTTACATCACAATTTTATTTATTATTTATTTAAGACGTTCCTACACCGCTTAATCATTTACCTTTTCAAGCAGTGGGCATTTTTAGAAAACCAACTTACGGGATACAGGAACAGCAAACAATAAAGATGTATCATAAAACCAGCCACTACCTTAAAATGCACAATGAAACAGTACTCCAGAGCTTAGGACGAGGAAACAAGCTGGGAAATGGCTTGAACGCAAGTGGAGGAAAGATCCATATGAATGCAACCAAACACTCGTAAGGTGTCCTCTATGCTGAAGCTTCATCTGTTGATTTCTGAACACAGAGGCAGCATTCATGACTACTCCAGAGCTTAAGATGAGGAAACAAGCTGGGATGCAGTTTGAACACAAGTGGAGGAAAGACCCGAACACTGGTAAGGGCTCATTATCGAGCCGACCTAGAGGCAGTGAAGGCAGCAAAGAAGGCACACTTTGCTGCCTCCACTGCATCCTCATTATGTCGTCAGGCAGAGCTTTTCTGGGGTGTATCCTGGCCCAAAGGAGGTGATAGAACCAACGGTAGCCCTTTGTGACTTGTTTGTGAAGCATTTTGAGAATAAAATCACTTGCATCCACCCAAATCTTGGCTCTGCTGTTATAGCAGATGAATCTCATTGTGAGTGGCATATACATCTGCAGACATGTCCAGAGCGAAATCTACACTTGCTGGTTTCTGCAGATCAAACCATAGCTAAAGACACAGGAAGAAGCCAGGGCATAAATTCTTATCTCCCCCTGGCCAGCTGGCACTACTATAATTAGATCTAACTGCTAGGAGCAGGGTAAGGAGTGGAGGCAGTGGACCAGATGTCTGGCTCATCAGCTTGAGGTTCCCAGACCTGCTCAGATGCTTTCCTCATTGTAGCTTCTTTATTATAAAATCATAGAATTGTAGAGTCATCTAGCCGCAAGGGTCATCTAGTCCAACCCCCTGTAATCTTTGGCCCAAATGGGACTCGATCCCAAGACCTTGAGATTAAGATTCTCATGCTCTACCAACTGTTCAGTTGAGTCAACATCAATACCCATTGGCTTTGGGGGGGGGGGATTTTCATTAAAGCTTTGGGGGGGGACATAGAAAAAGCAATATACAACAGTTTCCATCAAATAAGTTTTTTGCAAAAATATTTGGAGGAATAAATAGGCTGTGTGTGGGAACCTTCTGTTAAAGAGAAAGTCACATCCAAGAAGACTGATTCAAACGGCAGAAGTACTGTGAATTTCGGACACAATGGAGATGAAAAGATTTGGATTATTATAGAATACACAGGAGGAAAGGACTAACAATAGGACCCAGAAATGGGAGGAGGGAAGTCCAGGAGATTCTGTGGAATCTTTTTTTTTTTTTTTTTTTTAAATAATATTTATTAAGATTTTCAAAAATACAGAAAGTAAGAATTAAAATACATTCAGAACCTTATTTTCATATATCCACTTTCTGGGACTCCCCCCTTCCCCCACCCCTACCATATTCCTTTTTCATGTTGTTGGCTCCACAAGCTCTCGGTTCTAATTAAAAACTTAATTTGTTTAGACCATTATTCGAATTTAAAATTTCTACATTCCTCATTCAATACCCTTAATAAAAAACAAAAAATTTCTTTCCCAGGGCCCACCCCATTTTTATTCCACAATTTCCCTTTTTTTTTTTAATAATAAAGACACCCCACATAATAGAAATATCAGAAATAAGAGATGAAAGATCTAATAGATGAAACAAAGCCAGTTCAAAAAAAAGAAGTTGACAAGCCTTTGGATTTTAGTTCTCCCCCCCTGTCCCCGGTTTAATTTCCCCCTGGCCACCAAACCATGTTATCCGCCTGGAATTCTTACAATCCAAAAATCGCCTATTTCCCCCAACTCCTTGCTGACTTTTTTTTTTTTTTTCCCTTCACAATTATTTTTAAAACACTTAACTTCAGATCTTTAATAAAGCTCCCCCCATTGTTCTTTCCAAATTGTAGTCCAGTTTCCTCTTGTTCCGCTGCTAAAACGTTCTAATTCAGAAGCTTAATAAGTCTGCAGGGATTATTGTTATTCAGGAACAAAAACTTGCGTTCAGTCCCTTCCTTTCTTCAATAGAAAATTCTATTGTCTCCTTTAGCTGAACACCCTGTAGACAAAATATTATTTCCGTTTTGCAGCTTTCCCAGAAGATAACCAGTCCTGTAAAATTCCAATGGTATTTTTCCACTTACGACCATCTTTGTAATGTCCCGAAACTCCTCTAGGGGGATTGTTGTAACTTTGTTTTCTCTAGTCCAAAAGTCCGATTGTTATCCATGTTTTCGCCATTTTGTATCCGAGTTTTAACAAGTTGTAGCAGATTGTAACAAATTTAGCCAGCAAAGTTCTCATAATAAAATCCTCTCTGCTTTCCGACTTTGACAGCTACTTTGACAGCTGTCAAAATCTCCGACTCTTTTCACCAGGCTCTCTCTTCAATCACCCCGGTTCCCAGGGGGGGGGGGGTTACGTTTCTTCTCCCTCAGTTCGTCCTCCAGCACAGTTCTTATAATTCCCCATCGTGGAATTCTTAGTTTTTATCAGCAATACAAATCTTTTTGGACCTTGGTTTCCCCGTCCTTGTCTTGGAAGGTTTACAATAGGGGGGGGACTGACTTCCTTTTTGGATCCCCCCCCGCTCGTGTCCAATTCGAAAAGAAATTCTTTTTTTTCCTCCTTTTAAACCCAGTTTCCAAATTACTCACGGGTTGTTGTTAAAAAGTCCGAATTTTCAATGGAAGAAGTCAGCGCTCTCCGCCGGATGGCATGCGGCTGCGCTCGGCAGGGATAGCAGAGGACTCAAAGCACCACGCTTCTCCCCGGCACCCGATCCGTAGCCTTTAAAAAGGCTCCTTCACGAGTCGGGAGGGCGCTAGCGGTGCCAGCCGAGTCTCCATGTCCACGGCCCTCGTGGCCGTGGTTTTTAAGGGTCCCCGCATCGCCGGTGCGGTAGGACCCAGCCCCTGCCGAGCAGGCTCCCTCCGGAGCTCGGAGGGAGTCCGCCATTCGGCGATGGCGCCAACCCGGAAGTGATCCCAAGACCTTGAGATTAAGATTCTCATGCTCTACCAACTGTTCAGCTGAGTCAACATCAATACCCATTGGCTTTGGGGGGGGGATTTTCATTAAAGCTTGGGGGGGGGGACATAGAAAAAGCAATATACAACAGTTTCCATCAAATAAGTTTTTTGCAAAAATATTTGGAGGAATAAATAGGCTGTGTGTGGGAACCTTCTGTTAAAGAGAAAGTCACATCCAAGAAGACTGATTCAAACGGCAGAAGTACTGTGAATTTCGGACACAATGGAGATGAAAAGATTTGGATTATTATAGAATACACAGGAGGAAAGGACTAACAATAGGACCCAGAAATGGGAGGAGGGAAGTCCAGGAGATTCTGTGGAATCTTATTTCTATATTGTATATTGATATGTTATTGTAATATTTTAATTTGAAAAAACCAAATAAATAAATTTACAATATAATTATAATAATGTTCATCATCATTCTTAACTGGTAATAGCAGCATACATTAAGCAAATCATATTTTCCCTGCCAATTGGAGAAGTTCTGTTCAACACCGATCAGTAAATAACTTCCATTTTCTTAACCACTTTGCTGGACTTATAAAAATGTCAGTTTTGTCATTAAAGTTGCCATACATCCGGAATTTCCCAGACATAGCAGGTATTCGGTTCATGTCAGAAGTGTAGATCTCAGCAAATTTCAGTAAAGATAGCTCAAAAACCCTTAGGGGTTTTGCAAAGAAAGATCAACAACTTTGGCTAAAAAGACAAACAAAAAGCCTCAACAACTTTGACAGAAGTTCAACAACTTTTGTGTCCGGATTTTCACTTTTTGAAATATGGCAGCCCTACATTATATTCAATTCCCCCCAGCTCCAACTCGCCCCAGTGCAGGCTGGGTCTGTGTGCCCCGGGTGTCATCTGAAGTGGAAGCACAGCCTTTTCTTCATGCTCCTGTTGACACAGCCCTATCCAAGGCGAAAGTCAGCCCACCTGTCAGGAGAGAAAAGGGGCTGGTTAAGGCATCAGGGGGAGCAGAATAAAACTCCATCCAAGATATCTGGACTGCTGAGCTTGTTTCCTAATCAGTGAGGTCCCAAATTGCCGTTCTAGAAGGCAAAAATATATTCTCTTCCACAGAACTACATGGTGCATTTTGAATCTTCTGCATGGAATACACACCTGCTTTCAACTGTGTTCAAATGGACACACTGTAGAGCAGCCCCAAACTGTTCTGAGCTAAATAATGCAGCAGACTACTCTACACAAAGGTAAACCTTTAAATAAAGATGTACATTTCCAGCATTCGACAAATACTCACCAGTTATAAGGAAGAGAGGAAATGTCGCCCAGCCCAAGCCAAAAGCCCATCCATAAGGGGCAGTTCCTCCTGTCTGCCCTGTGAAGATGGCCATGCCAATCATGACACAAAGAGCTAGAAAGAAAAAAATACATCAGGATATCAAGTTACTTGTTAATTAAATCCTTGATGCTGAGCTGGAAGCTACAGTTAGTGCAAAATGGAGATGATCAACTACTCACTGGGGTGGAATATGACCAACATATATATTGCGGCTGAAAGAAATGCACTGGCTGCCAATCAGCCCCTGTACAAGGTTCAAAATTAGTGTACAAAGCCCTATACAGTCGTACCTTGGTTGTCAAAGGGAATCTGTTCCACTTCCCAAAACATTGGACAACCAAGACATGGCTTCCGATTGGCTGCAAGTGTCTACAGCTCGGATTTCTGGGGTTTTAGGGGCTTGGGCTTAGTGTGGACGCAGATGCTCAGAACCTCCATGATACCTGCAACAAGGCTGGCTTTAGCGGAGTTCTTGGTCTTGGAGATGAAGCCAAGTTGGAAGGAAAAGAAGTTGCAACAAAGGCCAATGCAAGAGATGGCTCCAGCAATCATCCCGAAGAACATGAAGGCTCGGGTAGCATGGTAGAAACCTTTTGGGAAGGAAGGAAGAGAAAGAAAAAAGGTTAAATGCATCTGTGGGATTTGACAATAGCTCTGCAGACATCCCATGAAATACTTTCCACCAGGGATGGGTAGATCAGTTTTATCTGACACATACCAGTTTTGCATGCTCTCTGTCCTGTTTCTGAATTAATCTGTATTTTTTAATAGAAAAGTCCAAATAAATATTCACATTTAAAGGAATCTCCAACAACAAAAAAGTATTTAAATGCCTTGAGGGCACGATTTCCTGGTGGTGCTTCTACTCCTACCTGCTTGGTCAGTCCTGAAAGGGGGGATGTCACCAGTGGTGGCTGATGCATATGAGTACTGGTAGGGCAGATGGCATGAAGACCAAAGGTAAGTGGAGCAAGAGGGAATGTCAGACACAGCCAACCCGTGGTAGGTGGGTGTTGGCTGAAAGCAGACGGACGTTGATGGGCCAATACTCTATTTCCCCTAATGGGCCGGCCTCCTATTATTCAGCACCATGGTTACAGGATTGTTGCATAACCCACTGCACTCCACAGGGGTTCATTCTTTCCCCCATGCTGGTTTATATCTCTATTAAGCTGCTGAGAGACGCTATCAGGAGAGGCAACTGGTTTAGTCTGTATTCTTCTAAGTATCCTTTGAAGCTCATCATAGGTTTGCCAACTTGAAGACTAGCTGTGGTAGGGAAACATCTCTTCTGTGCAACTTGCCCAACGCCACCCATCTTCTCCTGCAATGCACAGCTTCGCAGAACTGAAAAAAGACACACCCAATTCACACTGAGTGACATCGGGGCCCAGTAAACCTGCCAAGAGCACAGTGCAAATGGAGTGGGCACTCCAAAGCACTCCCAGGATCCTTTGCAACATGCAAGGTTGTATGTAAGGTAGGGGCGTCTTGGCAGACAAAAAAAAAGTGGCTTCCTGACAACATATATTAAAAATCAGAGGCAAGGGGGGCTTTATGTGGAAGGTGGGGACTCATCTACACTGGTCAATTATAACGTTAAAAATGTTTTCTTAAAATGTGACACGAGAGGGCACCGTAGAGCAGTGATCCATCGTCAATGGTAAACAGCATTGAGAGCTATATTTTTCATAGTGTTTTTATAGCATTTTTCATATCTGTGTAGATCCAGCCTCAGTGGTAAGAACTACCATCTCCTTTTAATTTTTTTTGCTGCCCACCCACAGCAGCCATTTTGTGCTGGCACCCAGGGTTGAGGAAGGATCAACTAGGTCCCCCACTGCTGCAAACCTTAGAAATGAACCTCAGTTCAATCTGCTTTGGAATACCGCACCTTAAGTACTCCTAGCACAAGACAGAGAAGATCTTACCTTGTACGGCATTAATCGAAGGTGAGTAACAAGTATAGATCGAAAAGATAGGGCCGCAAGCTACCCAGAGGCCACTGTTCGCATTGTCACTTTGCAGCCAGTAGGCTGAGCCCAGGGCGATGAGGAGGAGGAGAAGGCTGGTGAAAGCAGAAACCACAGCGCTGATCTGCAGTATATGCATTGTGAGAACGGTCAGATCGGAGACTGAGGAGCACAATAGGGATGATGAACCTGGGGAAAGGAGACATCCACATTATTCCACATCAGTTGCAGTTTGTGTTCAGGTGTGCTTTAAAGATGCACATGTGCTCAGAGGCCTGCAGCAGACTGTGCTGTCTGGGACAGAAGAAGTTTTCAGGCTGCGCAGACTATGACAAGCATTTAGAATTTATATGTTCATGTTTATGATGACTAAAAGAATGGATGACATTGAAAAATACAGATATATTGGACATAGAAGGATGGGACAACAGATACGGATGGCATGTTTTCGATGGCACGCATATCTAGGTTACGATAAAGCAAAAGTACATAGGGAGGTTTAAAACCATATAATTCAAAAAGCTCTATACACAGTATAGAGATGGAGGCCTTTTCGGTAAAAAGAAAAAATATGGAACCAAATTGGGCAACATATAAAGAAGAACAAAGCCAATTAAAACTGGAGAATTTTGAAGCTATTAGACATTATTGTACGGATTGGTTACAATATCATCAATTAAATAAGGTGTTTAAATTAGAAAAAAAATGGATTTGAAAATGAGATATATCAAAATTAGAAAAGGAATTATTACAGAACAAAAGGAAAATATCATCAAAAACATATAGATTATGGCTGGATTGGGAAGTAGAGGACGAAGAGATCAAGGAAGTGATGATCAAATGGGCAAAAGATTTTGGATATCATTTCCAGATGGAGGATTAAGAAAGATTGTAGCAAAAAGACTAAAAATTCACAGCCTGCTATAGAATAAAGGAAAATGTCATGAAAATGCTGTATAGGTGGTACATGACCCCCAGCAAATTGGCTAAAATATATAAATCAAAATCAAACGTTTGGTGGATGTGTAATCAGGGGGAAGGAACAATGTACCACATGTGGTGGGGTTGTGATAAAATCAAAATATTTTGGAATACTGTCTATGACAAATTTTAAAAAATGTTTAGACAAACATTTGGGAAAACAAACAAACCCTGAAGCCTTTCTCCTAGGCATTATGTGAATCAATATCCCAAAGGATAAGAAAAATGTGTTCTTGTATGCTACAACCGCAGCAAGAATGTTAATTGCAAAGAATTGGAAAGGGGAGACTACACCAACAAAGGGAGAATAGCAAAATAAACTGTGAGAATATTTCCAAATGGCAAGAATGACAGCAGCAATAAAGTATCAACTCTACCAAAAACTATAAAAAGAATGGGAATGTGTAAATTGCTATTATGTGTTGAATAAATTTCACAAAGTCACAATTTAGATAGATATGTTATATATTTTGTGAACTTTCAACCATATGCATACCAAACATGTTCTTTACCTCTATTTTTTCAGTCCTCTCTTTTTGCCTTTTATGGTTTCCCTGTTGCCCTGTTATTGAAAGGACACAGGTTAGTGACAGGCTCTAGCTTATATGGCCACCTCCTCCTGTGTTCTGTAACTTCGTCTTTGTCTCCAGAAATGAGTGAGCAATTGTGTCCTCAATGCTGAAGCTTCATCTGTTGATTTCTGAACACAGAGGCAGCATTCATGAGTAGTAGGCACTGACGGTTACAATATACATGGACTTGTGTCTGGTTCCTCTCTAATAGCTTTATATCCTCTTCCCATGACTGCATCTTACTGAGCGAAATATGCCTTAGGTATGATCCAGATGGCCGTTTCTTTCCCTGCTCCTTTTCCAGGGAAAACTTGCTCTTTTGCTTTAAATCTGAGCAAACGGCAAAACAGCAATCCAAAGAAAGCCCGAAGTGCTGTTTGCTCTGAATGAAGGCTAAAGAGTTGTTTTTCCCAGGGGAAAGATGGAGGACAAGAGGAAGTGTGGATAAACCCTCAGTTTTGCTGGATATTGGTATGTAAGCTCTCTATCAACCTATCTATCTGGGACTGGTGGCTTTGCCTATTTCCAGTGGATGGCAGCTTCATGGGCACTTAAGAGATCCATTCTGTCCCATTTTCTGTAGATAACAAAAAGCAGCAACATTTCACATCTAAATTGTATGCCCTTTCCCCTAAAGTACACATTTTATACTCATCCATCCCACCCAACCAAATATACATTCTGTATGCTCAGAAATGCATGTCTGCCGTAAAATGCACATTTTTGTACTGGAACCGAGCCACAAAATTCAAAGACATGTCTAATCCAATGGATAGCTGTGCTCCAGTCTGCATGCAGTTCCAGGACTGCTTCACTTTCAAAAGTGGATCGAAGAAATGTATCAGCAAAGTTGGCATCGTCGAAATTAGAACAAAGACGTTTATATGTAGTCCAGTGCAAAAATAAAATAAATTGCTTTTAGTCCCTCTCATTTGTTCCCTGTATCAAAATTCACCAAAAAATCAGCTACTGAAAAATTTCCCTTTCCCTCCCACATAAATCTAGAGAAGTTTAATCCCACCTGGCTCAGAATGCCTTCCTCTTTTCTTCAGGTGAAGTCTTCACTCTGGAACAAGGGCCAGGCATGCTCTGACGCCACCACCCATGGGAGTGCACTTTTCCCCTCTGCCAGAGGCGGGGGAACCTATTCGGAAGGTCCGCCCCCAGAGGCTGATGGATCCGGTGGGATTCCAAACGGTTCTAAGAGGTTTTCTGGCTGATATGACTGGCGCCCTGTCAAAGCTCTGGCTGACACGATCAGCCAGAGCTCCCTCTCCTACTTTGTGGAGCCCATTTGCCCCCCCCCCCCCCCGTTATACTCCAGAGCTTAGGACGAGGAAACAAGCTGGGAAATGGCTTGAACGCAAGTGGAGGAAAGATCCATATGAATGCAACCAAACACTCGTAAGGTGTCCTCTATGCTGAAGCTTCATCTGTTGATTTCTGAACACAGAGGCAGCATTCATGACTACTCCAGAGCTTAGGACGAGGAAACAAGCTGGGAGACAGTTAGGACACAAGTGGAGGAAAGACCCGAACACTGGTAAGGGCTCATTATCGAGCCGACCTAGAGGCAGTGAAGGCAGCAAAGAAGGCACACTTTGCTGCCTCCGTTGCATCCTCATTATGTCGTCAGGCAGAGCTTTTCTGGGGTGTATCCTGGCCCAAAGGAGGTGATAGAACCAACGGGAGCCCTTTGTGACTTGTTTGTGAAGCATTTTGAGAATAAAATCACTTGCATCCACCCAAATCTTGGCTCTGCTGTTATAGCAGATGAATCTCATTGTGAGTGGCATATACATCTGCAGACATGTCCAGAGCGAAATCTACACTTGCTGGTTTCTGCAGATCAAACCACAGCTAAAGACACAGGAAGAAGCCAGGGCATAAATTCTTATCTCCCCCTGGCCAGCTGGCACTACTATAATTAGATCTAACTGCTAGGAGCAGGGTAATAATAATAATAATAATAATAATTTATTATTTATACCCCGCCCATCTGGCCGGGCCTCCCCGGCCACTCTGGGCGGCTTCCAAAAGAATATTAAAATACTATGATACATCAAACATTAAAAGCTTCCCTAAAGAGGGCTGCCTTCAGATGTCTTCTAAAAGTCTGGTAGTTGTTGTTCTCTTTGACATCTGGTGGGAGGGCGTTCCACAGGGAGGGCGCCACTACCGAGAAGGCCCTCTGCCTGGTTCCCTGTAACTTGGCTTCTCGCAGTGAGGGAACCGCCAGAAGGCCCTCGGTGCTGGACCTCAGTGTCCGGGTAGAACGATGGAGGTGGAGACGCTCCTTCAGGTATACTGGACCGAGGCCGTTTAGGGCTTTAAAGGTCAGCACCAACACTTTGAATTGTGCTCGGAAACGTACTGGGAGCCAATGTAGGTCTTTCAAGACCGGTGTTATATGGTCTCGGCGGCTGTTCCCAGTCACCAGTCTGGCTGCTGCATTCTGGATTAGTTGTAGTTTCCGGGTCACCTTCAAAGGTAGCCCCACGTAGAGCGCATTGCAGTAGTCCAAGCGGGAGATAACCAGAGCATGCACCACTCTGGCGAGGCAGTCCGCGGGCAGATAGGGTCTCAACCTACGTACCAGATGGAGCTGGTACACAGCTGCCCTGGACACGGATTTAACCTGTGCCTCCATGGACAGCTGTGAGTCCAAAATGACTCCCAGGCTGCGCACCTGGTCCTTCAGGGGCACGGTTACCCCATTCAGGACCAGGGAATCCCCCACACCTGCCCGCCTCCTGTCCCCCAGAAACAGTACTTCTGTCTTGTCAGGATTCAACCTCAATCTGTTTGCCGCCATCCATCCTCCAACCGCCTCCAGACACTCACACAGGACCTTCACCGCCTTCACTGGTTCTGATTTAAAGGAGAGGTAGAGCTGGGTGTCATCTGCATACTGATGAACACCCAGTCCAAACCCCCTGATGATCTCTCCCAGCGGCTTCATATAGATATTAAAAAGCATGGGGGAGAGGACAGAACCCTGAGGCACCCCACAAGTGAGAGCCCAAGGGTCTGAACACTCATCCCCCACCACCACTTTCTGAACACGGCCCAGGAGGAAGGAGCGGAACCACTGTATGACAGTGCCCCCAGCTCCCAGCCCCTCAAGACGGTCCAGAAGGATGTTATGGTCGATGGTATCAAACGCTGCTGAGAGATCCAGCAGAACTAGGAAACAGCTCTCACCTTTGTCCCTAGCCCGCCGGAGATCATCAACCAGTGCGACCAAGGCAGTTTCAGTCCCGTGATGAGGCCTGAATCCCGATTGGAAGGGATCCAAATGGTCCGCTTCTTCCAGGCGTGCCTGGAGTTGTTCAGCAACCACTCGCTCAATCACCTTGCCCAAGAATGGAAGATTTGAGACTGGGCGATAGTTGGCCATCGTGGCCGCATCTAAAGATGGTTTTTTAAGAAGCGGTTTAATAACCGCCTCTTTCAGCGGGTCTGGGAAGGCTCCCTCACGGAGGGAAGCATTCACCACCCCACGAAGCCCATCGCCCAGCCCTTCCCGGCTAGCTTTTATAAGCCAGGATGGGCAAGGATCAAGGAGACAGGTGGTTGGTTTCACTCGTCCAAGCAGCCTGTCCACATCCTCGGAGGTAACAGATTGGAATTGATCCCACACAATTTGACTAGACAGGACTCTAGCACTCCCCCGCCCCGGCCCTGCTCCCACGGTGGCGTCTACCTCTTCCCGAATCTGAGCGACTTTATCTGCAAAAAACTTTGCAAAATCATTGCAGGAGATCATGTGGCCCGTATTGGGCCCCGATGTAGCAGGTGGTTCCGCTAAATTGCGGACCACCTGAAAAAGTCTCCTGCTGCTGTTTTCTGCAGATGCAATAGAGGCGGCGAAGAAAGCCTTCTTCGCCGTCGCTACCGCCACTTGGTAGGCTCGACACTGAGCTCTAACCTGTGTCCGGTCAGCTTCAGAATGGGTCATCCGCCACCGGCGCTCTAGCCGTCTCAACGATTGTTTCATTGCCCTCAGATTCGTGGAAAACCACGGGGCCATCCGGGCTCCATGCAATCGGAGAGGGCGCTTCGGAGCCAAACAGTCAATAGCCCTGGTTAACTCCACATTCCAGCGGGCCACCAGGGAATCAGCTGAAAGGCCATCAACATGGGATAAAGCATCCCCTACCGCTCTCTGGAAACCATTTGGATCCATTAAGTGGCGGGGGCGGACCATCCGAATCGGTCCCACCTCCCTGCAGAGGGGAAGGGTCGCGGAGAAGTCAAGTTGCACCAGGAAGTGGTCTGACCATGGCACTTCTTTTGTTTCGCTTTTACTTAGTGTCAGAACACCAACATCCATGGAGGTAAACACCAGGTCCAAGGCATGTCCGTGGCTATGGGTTGGGCCAAACTTATTCAGGGACAGCCCCATGGAGGCCATGCTTTCCACGAAGTCCCGAGCGGCCCCTTGTAAGGTCGTGTCGGCATGGATGTTAAAATCCCCTAGGACAACCAAACTAGGTGTCTCCAGGAGAACATCCGCCACGACCTGAAGCAGCTCGGGCAGGGAATCCTTGGTGCAGCGGGGAGGTCGGTACACCAAAAGGAATCCTGTACTGCCCCTATTGCCCAACTTCCAGAACATGCACTCAGAGAACTGGGTCTTCCCAATAGGATGCCTGGTGCAAACTAATGACTTCCTAAAAATCACTGCAACCCCCCCTCCCCGCCCACAGGGCCTGGGTTGCTGTGCGTAAGAGAAACCTGGTGGACAAGCAGCGGCAAGAACAGGCCCACCTGCTTCATCCAACCAAGTCTCTGTTACACAAGCCAGGTCAAATCCTCCATCCATGATCACGTCATGGATGGCAGTGGTCTTATGAATCATTGACCTGGCATTGCACAGCAGCACCTTCAGGCTATGTGGGTATCCCTTGCTGATTCTAGTATCCGTCCGGACAGGACCAGACCCGGAGGCAGGGATAGTCCTCAGACAACGACTAAACCTGCCTCCTCTGTAATGACATGGTCTGGTCTTAGCGTAACTCCTCCTCCTACCCGTGATCACTGAGATCGGTTGTCCCAGCGCATCCCCCTCCGTGGAACATACCCCAGCCATTTTGTTGGCTGGGACCCACTCCCCGGCAGCCCTGACCCTTCCCCTTAAGAACAAAATAAGACCTTAAAACAATAAAAAACCCCAGAAAACAAAAAACAATACAAATGAAAAACTATAAAAATTACAAATCCATTAAAATCAAACAAATTCCCAACTAAACATCCATCCCACCCCCATCCCCGTCCCCGCATATACAAAAAAATGAAAGGAAAAGGAACATTTTAAAACAAACTCTGCGCCCCTCCGGATCCCCCTGGGTCGCAGCAGCAGTGACAACAACCGTCCCTGTGAGGCCTGTCAGGCCCCGCCCTGGGCCAGGTGGTGAGTGGCAGGAAGGAGCAGGGCCCTCAGACACCCACACAGGAGAGTCCTCCTGGGCAGCAGAGCGCAGCAGTCCTTGTGAGGCCTCAGGCCCCGCCCCAGGCCAGATGGTGAGTGGCAGGAAGGAGCAGGGCCCTCAGACACCCACACAGGAGAGTCCTCCTGGGCAGCAGAGCGCAGCAGTCCCTGTGAGTCCTTCAGGCCCCGCCCCGGGCCAGATGGTGAGTGGCAGGAAGGAGCAGGGCCCTCAGACACTCACACAGGAGAGTCCTCCTGGGCAGCAGAGCACAGCAGTCCTTGTGAGGCCTCAGGCCCCGCCCCGGGCCAGATGGTGAGTGGCAGGAAGGAGCAGGGCCCTCAGACACTCACACAGGAGAGTCCTCCTGGGCAGCAGAGCGCAGCAGTCCTTGTGAGGCCTCAGGCCCCGCCCCAGGCCAGATGGTGAGTGGCAGGAAGGAGCAGGGCCCTCAGACACTCACACAGGAGAGTCCTCCTGGGCAGCAGAGCGCAGCAGTCCTTGTGAGGCCTCAGGCCCCGCCCTGGGCCAGATGGTGAGTGGCAGGAAGGAGCAGGGCCCTCAGACACTCACACAGGAGAGTCCTCCTGGGCAGCAGAACGCAGCAGTCCTTGTGAGGCCTCAGGCCCCGCCCCGGGCCAGATGGTGAGTGGCAGGAAGGAGCAGGGCCCTCAGACACTCACACAGGAGAGTCCTCCTGGGCAGCAGAACGCAGCAGTCCTTATGAGGCCTCAGGCCCCGCCCCAGGCCAGATGGTGAGTGGCAGGAAGGAGCAGGGCCCTCAGACACTCACACAGGAGAGTCCTCCTGGGCAGCAGAGCGCAGCAGTCCTTGTGAGGCCTCAGGCCCCGCCCCAGGCCAGATGGTAAGGAGTGGAGGCAGTGGACCAGATGTCTGGCTCATCAGCTTGAGGTTCCCAGACCTGCTCAGATGCTTTCCTCATTGTAGCTTCTTTATTATAAAATCATAGAATTGTAGAGTCATCTAGCCGCAAGGGTCATCTAGTCCAACCCCCTGTAATCTTTGGCCCAAATGGGACTCGATCCCAAGACCTTGAGATTAAGATTCTCATGCTCTACCAACTGTTCAGCTGAGTCAACATCAATACCCATTGGCTTTGGGGGGGGGATTTTCATTAAAGCTTTGGGGGGGGGGAAATAGAAAAAGCAATATACAACAGTTTCCATCAAATAAGTTTTTTGCAAAAATATTTGGAGGAATAAATAGGCTGTGTGTGGGAACCTTCTGTTAAAGAGAAAGTCACATCCAAGAAGACTGATTCAAACGGCAGAAGTACTGTGAATTTCGGACACAATGGAGATGAAAAGATTTGGATTATTATAGAATACACAGGAGGAAAGGACTAACAATAGGACCCAGAAATGGGAGGAGGGAAGTCCAGGAGATTCTGTGGAATCTTATTTCTATATTGTATATTGATATGTTATTGTAATATTTTAATTTGAAAAAACCAAATAAATAAATTTACAATATAATTATAATAATGTTCATCATCATTCTTAACTGGTAATAGCAGCATACATTAAGCAAATCATATTTTCCCTGCCAATTGGAGAAGTTCTGTTCAACACCGATCAGTAAATAACTTCCATTTTCTTAACCACTTTGCTGGACTTATAAAAATGTCAGTTTTGTCATTAAAGTTGCCATACATCCGGAATTTCCCAGACATAGCAGGTATACGGTTCATGTCAGAAGTGTAGATCTCAGCAAATTTCAGTAAAGATAGCTCAAAAACTCTTAGGGGTTTAGCAAAGAAAGATCAACAACTTTGGCTAAAAAGACAAACAAAAAGCCTCAACAACTTTGACAGAAGTTCAACAACTTTTGTGTCCAGATTTTCACTTTTTGAAATATGGCAGCCCTACATTATATTCAATTCCCCCCAGCTCCAACTCGCCCCAGTGCAGGCTGGGTCTGTGTGCCCCAGGCATCATCTGAAGTGGAAGCACAGCCTTTTCTTCATGCTGCTGTTGACACAGCCCTATCCAAGGCGAAAGCCAGCCCACCTGTCAGGAGAGAAAAGGGGCTGGTTAAGGCATCAGGGGGAGCAGAATAAAACTCCATTCAAGATATCTGGACTGCTGAGCTCGTTTCCTAATCAGTGAGGTCCCAAATTGCCGTTCTAGAAGGCAAAAATATATTCTTTTCCACAGAACTACATGGTGCATTTTGAATCTTCTGCATGGAATACACACCTGCTTTCAACTGTGTTCAAATGGACACACTGTAGAGAAGCCCCAAACTGTTCTGAGCTAAATAACGCAGCAGACTACTCTACACAAAGGTAAACCTTTAAATAAAGATGTACATTTCCAGCATTCGACAAATACTCACCAGTTATGAGGAAGAGAGGAAAGGTCGCCCAGCCCAAGCCAAAAGACCATCCATAATACCAGGTAGAACTGCTGATTGCTGCCGCTGTACGCCCTGTGAAGATGGCCATGGCAATCAGGACGCAACCAGCTAGGAAGAAAAAATATGTCAGGATATCAAGTTACTTGTTAATTAAATCCTTGATGCTGAGCTGGAAGCTGCAGTTAGTGCAAAATGGAGAGGATCAACTACTCACTGAGGTGGAATATGACCAACATATATACTGCGGCTGAAAGAAATGCACTGGCTGCCAATCAGCCCCTGTACAAGGTTCAAAATTAGTGTACAAAGCTCTATACTGTCATACCTTGGTTGTCAAAGGGAATCTGTTCAACTTCCAAAAACATTGGACAACCAAGACACGGCTTCCGATTGGCTGCAAGTGTCTACAGCTCTGATTTCTGGGGTTTTAGGGGCTTGGGCTTAGTGTGGACGCAGATGCTCAGAACCTCCATGATACCTGCAACAAGGCTGGCTTTAGCGGAGTTCTTGGTCTTGGAGATGAAGCCAAGTTGGAAGGAAAAGAAGTTGCAACAAAGGCCAATGCAAGAGATGGCTCCAGCAATCATCCCGAAGAACATGAAGGCTCGGGTAGCATGGTAGAAACCTTTTGGGAAGGAAGGAAGAGAAAGAAAAAAGGTTAAATGCATCTGTGGGATTTGACAATAGCCCTGCAGACATCCCATGTAATACTTTCCACCAGGGATGGGTAGATCAGTTTTTATCTGACACATACCAGTTTTGCATGCTCTCTGTCCTGTTTCTGAATTAATCTGTATTTTTTTAATAGAAAAGTCAAAATAAATATTCACATTTAAAGGAATCTACAACAACAAAAAAGTATTTAAATGCCTTGAGGGCACAATTTCCTGATGGTGCTTCTACTCCTACCTGCTTGGTCAGTCCTGAAAGGGGGGATGTCACCAGTGGTGGCTGATGCATATGAGTACTGGTAGGGCAGATGGCAGGAAGACCAAAAGTAAGTGGAGCAAGAGGGAATGTCAGACACAGCCAACCCGTGGTAGGTGGGTGTTGGCTGAAAGCAGACAGACGCTGGTGGACCAATGCTCCATTTCCCCTAATGGGCTGGCCTCCTGTTACTCAGCACCATGGTTACTGGCCTGTTGCATAACCCACTGCACTCCACAGGGGTTCATTCTTTCCCCCATGCTGGTTCATATCTCTGTTAAGCTGCTGAGAGATGCCATCAGGAGATGAAACTGGTTTAGTCTGTATTGTTCTAAGTATCCTTTGAAGCTTATCATAGGTTTGCCAACTTGAAGACTAGCTGTGGTAGGGAAACATCTCTTCTGTGCAACTTGCCCAATGCCACCCATCTTCTGCAATGCACAGCTTCGCAGAACTGAAAAAAGACACACCCAATTCACACTGAGTGACATCGGGGCCCAGTAAACCTGCCAAGAGCACAGTGCAAATTGAGTGTGCAGTCCAAAGCACTCCCAGGATCCTTTGCAACATGCAAGGTTGTATATAAGGTAGGGGCGTCTTGGCAGACAAAAAAAAAATTGGCTTCCTGACAACATATATTAAAAATCAGAGGCAAGGGGGGTTTTATGTGGAAAGTGGGGACTCATCTACACTGGTCAATTATAACGGTAAAAATGTGACACGAGAGGGCACTGTAGAGCAGTGATCCATCGTCAATGGTAAACAGCATTGGGAGCTATATTTTTTATAGTGTCTTTATAGCATTTTTCATATCTGTGTAGATCCAGCCTCAGTGGTAAGAACTACCATCTCCTTTTAATTTTTTTCTGCCCACCCACAGCAGCCATTTTGTGCTGGCACCCAGGGTTGAGGAAGGATCAACTAGGTCCCTCACTGCTGCAAACCTTAGAAATGAACATCAGTTCAATCTGCTTTGGAATACCGTACCTTAAGTACTCCTAGCACAAGACAGAGAAGATCTTACCTTGTACGGCATTAATCGAAGGTGAGTAACAAGTATAGATCGAAAAGATAGGGCCGCAAGCTACCCAGAGGCCACTGTTCGCATTGTCACTTTGCAGCCAGTAGTCTGAGCCCAGGGCGATGAGGAGGAGGAGAAGGCTGATGGAAGCAGAAACCACAGCGCTGATCTGCAGTATATGCATTGTGAGAACGGTCAGATCGGAGACTGAGGAGCACAATAGGGATGATGAACCTGGGGAAAGGAGACATCCACATTATTCCACATCAGTTGCAGTTTGTGTTCAGGTGCGCTTTAAAGATGCACATGTGCTCAGAGGCCTGCAGCAGATTGTGCTGTCCTGGACAGAAGAGGTTTTCAGGCTGCGCAGACTATGACAGGCATTTAGAATTTACATGTTCTGGGTTCTGAGGGCAGTTTGCAAATTAAAAAAAACCTGGGACCTCCTTCTCCACCCTGTTCTCATAAAGGGTATATATTATACATCATGTGTATTGCTTAGTGCAATACAATTTATGTATAATATGTAAAGTACACATCCGCTTTCCAGAAACAGCTATGAGCTGCCCAAGGGAGGAGGCAGGCAGTGGCAGACACAGAGAGGCAACGAGGTGCTCCCTCACTGCTGCCACCAGCGCTCGAGACAAGTGCCAGCTCATTCTCCTTCCTGAGCTCAGTGGTGGCAGCACTGGCAGGGGAAATAGGGACATTGTGGGATCAAATCAGTAGCCAGGCAAGGCAAGGAGCCATGAATAATAGATAGAAAGGAAAGAGGAGGCTTCGCCTTGCCAGATCTGAAACTCTATTTTGAAGCCTCATGTTTATGTTGACTAAAAGAATGGATGACATTGAAAAATACAGATATATTGCACATAGAAGGATGGGACAACAGATACGGATGGCATGTTGGATGGCACGCATATCTAGGTTACGATAAAGCAAAAGTACATAGGGAGGTTTTAAACCGTATAATTCAAAAATCTCTATACACAGTATAGAGATGGAGGCCTTTTCAGTAAAGAGAAAAAATATGGAACCAAATTGGGCAACATATAAAGAAGAACAAAGCCAATTAAAACTGGAGAATTTTGAAGCTATTAGACATTATTGTACAGATTGGTTACAATATCATCCATGAAATGAGGTGTTTAAATTAGGGGGGGAAATGGATTTGAAAATGAGATATATCAAAATTAGAAAAGGAATTGTTACAGAACAAAAGGAAAATATCATCAAAAACATATAGATTATTGCTTGTTTGTGAAGTAGAGGGCGAAGAGATCAAAGAAGTGATGATCAAATGGGCAAAAGATTTTGGATATCATTTCCAGATGGAGGATTGAGAAAGACTGTAGCAAAAAGACTAAAAATTCACAGCCTGCTATAGAATAAAGGAAAATTTCATGAAAATGTTGTATAGGTGGTACATGATCTCCAGAAAATTGGCTAAAATATATAAATCAAAATCAAACGTTTGGTGGATGTATAATCAGGGGGAAGGAACAATGTACCACATGTGGTGGGGTTGTGATAAAATCAAAATATTTTGGAATACTGTCTATGACAAATTTTAAAAAATGTTTAGACAAACATTTGGGAAAACAAACAAACCCTGAAGCCTTTCTCCTAGGCATTATGTGAATCAATATCCCAAAGGATAAGAAAAATGTGTTCTTGTATGCTACAACCGCAGCAAGAATGTTAATTGCAAAGAATTGGAAAGGGGAGACTACACCAACAAAGGGAGAATAGCAAAATAAACTGTGTGAATATTTCCAATTGGCAAGAATGACAGCAGCAATAAAGTATCAACTCTACCAAAAACTATAAAAAGAATGGGAATGTGTAAATTGCTATTATGTGTTGAATAAATTTCACAAAGTCACAATTTAGATAGATATGTTATATATTTTGTGAACTTTCAACCATATGCATACCAAACATGTTCTTTACCTCTATTTTTTCAGTCCTCTCTTTTTGCCTTTTATGGTTTCCCTGTTGCCCTGTTATTGAAAGGACACAGGTTAGTGACAGGCTCTAGCTTATATGGCCGCCTCCTCCTGTGTTCTGAAACTTTGTCTTTGTCTCCAGACATTAGTGTGCAATTGTGTTCTCAATGCTGAAGCTTCATCTGTTGATTTCTGAACACAGAGGCAGCATTCATGAGTAGTAGGCACTGACGGTTACAATATACATGGACTTGTGTCTGGTTCCTCTCTAATAGCTTTATATCCTCTTCCCATGACTGCATCTTACTGAGCGAAATATGCCTTAGGTATGATCCAGATGGCCGTTTCTTTCCCTGCTCCTTTTCCAGGGAAAACTTGCTCTTTTGCTTTAAATCTGAGCAAACGGCAAAACAGCAATCCAAAGAAAGCCCGAAGTGCTGTTTGCTCTGAATGAAGGCTAAAGAGTTGTTTTTCCCAGGGGAAAGATGGAGGACAAGAGGAAGTGTGGATAAACCCTCAGCTTTGCTGGATATTGGTATTTAAGCTCTCTATCAACCTATCTATCTGGGACTGGTGGCTTTGCCTATTTCCAGTGGATGGCAGCTTCATGGGCACTTAAGAGATCCATTCTGTACCATTTTCTGTAGATAACAAAAAGCAGCAACATTTCACATCTAAATTGTATGCCCTTTCCCCTAAAGTACACATTTTGTACTCATCCATCCCACCCAACCAAATATACATTCTGTATGCTCAGAAATGCATGTCTGCCGTAAAATGCACATTTTTGTACTGGAACCGAGCCACAAAATTCAAAGACATGTCTAATCCAATGGATAGCTGTGCTCCAGTCCGCATACAAATCCAGGACTGCTTCACTTTAAAAAGTGGATCGAAGAAATGTATCAGCAAAGTTGGCATCGTCAAAATTAGAACAAAGACGTTTATATGTAGTCCAGTGCAAAAATAAAATAAATCGCATTGAGTCCCTCTCATTTGTTCCCTGTATCAAAATTCACCCAAAAATCAGCTACTGAAAAATTTCCCTTTCCCTCCCACATAAATCTAGAGATGTTTAATCCCACCTGGCTCAGAATGCCTTCCTCTTTTCTTCAGGTGAAGTCTTCACTCTGGAACAAGGGCCAGGCATGCTCTGACGCCACCACCCATGGGAGTGCACTTTTCCCCTCTGCCAGAGGCGGGGAAAACTATTCGGAAGGTCCGCCCCCAGAGGCTGATGGATCCGGTGGGATTCCAAACGGTTCTAAGAGGTTTTCTGGCTGATATGACTGGCGCCCTGTCAAAGCTCTGGCTGACACGATCAGCCAGAGCTCCCTCTCCTACTTTGTGGAGCCCATTTGCCCCCCCCCCCCCCCGTTATACTCCAGAGCTTAGGACGAGGAAACAAGCTGGGAAATGGCTTGAACGCAAGTGGAGGAAAGATCCATATGAATGCAACCAAACACTGGTAAGGTGTCCTCTATGCTGAAGCTTCATCTGTTGATTTCTGAACACAGAGGCAGCATTCATGACTACTCCAGAGCTTAGGACGAGGAAACAAGCTGGGAGACAGTTAGGACACAAGTGGAGGAAAGACCCGAACACTGGTAAGGGCTCATTATCGAGCCGACCTAGAGGCAGTGAAGGCAGCAAAGAAGGCACACTCTGCTGCCTCCGTTGCAACCTCATTATGTCGTCAGGCAGAGCTTTTCTGGGGTGTATCCTGGCCCAAAGGAGGTGATAGAACCAACGGGAGCTCTTTGTGACTTGTTTGTGAAGCATTTTGAGAATAAAATCACTTGCATCCACCCAAATCTTGGCTCTGCTGTTATTGCAGATGAATCTCACTATGAGTGGCATCTGCATCTGCAGACATGTCCAGAGCGAAATCTACACTTGCTGGTTTCTGCAAATCAAACCACAGCTAAATGCACAGGAAGAAGCCAGGGCATAAATTCTTATCTCCCCCTGGCCAGCTGGCACTACTATAATTAGATCTAACTGCTAGGAGCAGGGTAAGGAGTGGAGGCAGTGTACCAGATGTCTGGCTCATCAGCTTGAGGTTCCCAGACCTGCTCAGATGCTTTCCTCATTGTAGCTTCTTTATTATAAAATCATAGAATTGTAGAGTCACCTAGCCGCAAGGGTCATCTAGTCCAACCCCCTGCATTGTTTGGCCCAAATAGGAATCGAACCTAAGACCTTGAGATTAAGATTCTCATGCTCTACCAACTGTTCAGTTGAGTCAACATCAATACCCATTGGCTTTGGGGGGGGGGAGAGATTTTCATTAAAACCTGGGGGGCACAGAAAAAAGCAATATACAACAATTTCTATCAAATACAAAGCATTTTTTAAAACATAACAACTAAAAGAAAGAAAATAAAGAAGAAACAAGAAAAGAAAGGGGGTGGGAAGTCTTCTGGTGCTCTGTCAGCTTTACAGACATATGCATAACCCTTGCTCGACAATAACACACAACTCTTCTGCTTTCCGTAGAACTGGGCCTGCTAGTTAGGCATAGCTGTCAACTTTCAGATTTCAAAATAAGGGGTCAGCAGCGTCACCTGTCCCGGGGACAGTCTATGGGATATCTAACAATCCGGGATAGAAGCGGGAAGCAGCAGGAAACGGCACTGGAATAAGGGAATTTCCTGCAACAAAAGGGAAGGTTGCCAGCTATGCAGTTAGGGATGATGGGAGTTGTAGTCCAACAACAGCTGGAGACCAAACTTTAGCAAACCCTGGTCTAGAGATGGATCACAATCCTTCCTCTCCACTTATCTATAATTCAGAGACTGTAAGCTTCACAGTGCCAACTCTGTGTTAAATGAAGAGAAGAATCTGCCAAACACAGGTTTCCTGTCCCTGTTTGAGAGCAACTCATGAAACTCTGAGAGTATTTGGATGTTGTGTTTATTTCATTTATTTTTAAAATCATTTTGCACACAGCAGTCACTGAGAGAAAAATTAAGCATGTGTAGTGGGTATTTGTTTTTCCAAATACTTCCATTTGAGGTAAATTTAGAAAGCTTACTCAAGGTGCCTCCAGACTGTGTACCCTAAATTTGGGGTTGCACATAAATAATGTGGGTTAAAGCCATCTATTAACCTGGGGGGGGGATCCATTTTTAAAAATAATAATAATAAAGAAATCAGGGTTATAGCCAATGTTAACCTATAACATAGGCTCATTAATTTCGATGAATCTACTCTGAATGGAATTCAGTGGGGAAAACCCAGACTTTGTGTGGTTGGGGAGGAGTGCTGGGAAATGCATTGACAAGTGAGAAATGAGTGAATTATTACTGGGAACACATATAAACATTTGACAAACAAATCAGGGCGAAGGCAGGATGAATGCTTATTGTAATATGACTCCCCAAGAAAGATCAGGATGGATGCTGAATGATCTAACCTCCACATAAGTTTTCTGCAAGTACATTGGGAGGAATAAATAGGCTGTGTGTGGGAACCTTCTGTTAAAGAGAAAGTCACATCCAAGAAGTCAGATTCAAATGCCAGAAGAACTGCTTTTCGCCCAAAATTTGCATGGGGGAGAGAAAGAGCCACATGTCAAGGGATGGAGACGAGAGAGGTTCCATTGCTTCCTATGACTTTGCAGGGAAGTCTGCTGGGAGCAAAATTAGACCTCTTGATTCTAAATCCAAACCCACACTTTCACCCTTATAACCAGGCTTCAGAATCTCTCTCTCTCTCTGTATATATATATATATATATATATATATATATGTTTTCTTGCGGCCACAAGGTAAGCAAGATAAACAGAAGAATCACAAAAGTCATTTGCTCCTACAAAATATACGAAACATAGAGGCATATCATTTAATTCATAGACCTTCCTTTTAGCTTGATGAATAGAAGATGCCTGGCTGACTCATTCTTTATCTTTAACCCAGCTACTGAAGGAATAATAATATTGTTCATCATTATGGCAGATCAAGTTGATGGACTATGCCAAAATGGCAAAAATGACTGGAAGGATCAGAAATCAGGAAGACCAAAATTGTAATAAGGAATGGGGGAAATTTATAATCTATATTAAAAACCATTGTAAACAGCTAAAACATTTTTAGTGGGATTGGAATAACAGTTGTAGTTTAATGCTGAATTTTGGACACAAGGAAGATGCAAAACATTTGGATTTTTATAGAATACGCAGGAGGAAAGGACTAACAATAGGACCCACAAATGGGTGGAGGGAACTCCAGGAGATTCTGTGGAATCTTATTTCTGTATTGTATATTTATATGTTATTGTAAATTTTTAATTTGAAAAAACAAAATAAATAAATTTACATAATAATTATAATAATGTTCATCATCATTCTTATCTGGTAATAGCAGCATACATTAAGCTAATATGATACTTTAATCATCCTTCCCCCACCAATTGGAGTTTCTTAACCACCTTGCCAGGCTTATAACAATATCAGTTTTGTCATTAAAGTTGCCATACATCCGGAATTTCCCAGACATAGCAGGTATTCGGTTCATGTCAGAAGTGTAGATCTCAGCAAATTTCAGTAAAGATAGCTCAAATTTCAGGAAAGATAGCTCAAAAATCCTTAGGGATTTTGCAAAGAAAGATCAACAACTTTGGACAAAAAGACAAAACAGAAGTTCAACAACTTCTGGGTCTGTGTGCCCCAGGTGTCATCTGAAGTGGATGTACAGCCTTTTCTTCATGCTGCTGTTGACACAGCCCTATCCAAGGCAAAAGCCAGCCCACCTGTCAGGAGAGAAAAGGGGCTGGTTAGGGCAACAGGGGGAGCAGAATAAAACTCCATCCAAGAGATCTGGACTGCTGACCTCGCTTCCTCATCCATGAGGTCACAAACTTGCCGCTCTAGAGGGCAAAAATATATTCTCTTCCACAGAACTACAAGGTGCATTTTGAATCTTCTACAGGGAACACACACCTGCATTCATCTGTGTTCAAATGGACACACTGTAGAGCAGCCCCAAACTGTTCTGAGTTAAATAACGCAGCAGACTACTCTACACAAAGGTAAACCTTTAAATAAAGATGTACATTTCCAGCATTTCCCATTCAACAAATACTCACCAGTTATAAGGAAGAGAGGAAAGGTGGCCCAGCCCAAGCCAAAAGCCCATCCATAATACCAGGAAGAACTGCTGATTACTGCTGCTGTCTGCCCTGTGTAGATGGCCATGCCAATCATGACACAAAGAGCTAGGAAGAAAAATATATTAGGATATCAAGCTACTTGTTAGTTAAATCCTTGATGCTGAGCTGGAAGCTACAGTTAGTGCAAAATGGAGAGGATCAACTACTCATTGAAGTATAATATGACTGACATATATACTGTGGCTGAAAGAAATGCACTGGCTGCCAATCAGCCCCTGTGCAAGGTTCAAAATTAGTGTACAAAGCCCTATGCAGTTGTTTGGCTATCCTTTTACAGTATGTGTAACATATAATAAAAAGGTAAATGTGCCATCACTCTGCAGTTCACTTGAACAGAGACAGGTGGCGATCAAATATAGAGTGTGATGAGAGGTGGTAGATGGGTGGTCTAAGTGAAATTTAGAGGGACAGCTGGAACAGGTGGCAGCCACTGCCCCGCTCTGCTGGCTCCTCTGCCAACCACCTGAGTGGCTCATACTCCCAGGATCCAGAGGCACAGATCTACCAGCGGTCCAGCTGGCCATCTCCCAGTGTTGTTATTCCTGCCAGGCAAATTCCTCAGCCCAATTGGCTGTGGCAGCATGAGATGAAAGAGGGAAGGTTTTAGAAGCATGCCATACTCAAGAAGGGAAGTGTGGTTTTCATTCAATGGAAGCCACTGCTCCCCACAGTGTGGCTTTTGAAGCAACCCCACACGGCTGCTTTCTTACTCCAACATAGCAAGTGAAAAGCAGCCGCCCTGGCAGGGCTATGAAAGCCCTTGCATCCTCCTCCCTATCTTTTGTAACTCTGAAACTGGAGGTGGAGAGTGGGGAGGGCATTGCTTTGCACCCTTAATCAAATCCATCGATTTCAGTGGGTCTATTCTGAGTATAACTTAGTTCTGCCAATAGCGTTTTGTGAAATTGGGTTCTCCTCCCAGAGACCATGTGTTGCGGTGAAGTCACCACAACTGACTTTCTGTTTCTGAGGCAGCTATGTTTGGATTGCCACAGCTACCCAATTGGTCCCTTGGAAGCATGGGACCTGTTCCGGCCAATGGGGTTGCAGAAATTGCTTCCAAGGGATAGATATATACCACTGTACATTGTGTTGAGATTCTTCTGTTTCGCTTCATCCACCGGATCACCCACCCACCCTCCCTATACAGTGGTACCTCAGGTTAAGAACTTAATTCCTTCTGGAGGTCTGTTCTGAAACTGTTCTTAACCTGAAGCACCACTTGAGCTAATGTGGCCTCCCGCTGCCACCGCGCCGCCACCACACGATTTCTGTTCTCATCCTGAAGCAAAGTTCTTAACACAGGGTACTACTTCTGGGTTAGCAGGGTACTGATTCCTGGGGTTTCAGGGGCTTGGGCGTAGTGTGGACGTAGATGTTCAGAACCCCCATGATACCTGCAATGAGGCTGGCTATAGCTGAGCTCTTGGTCTTGGAGATGGAGCGAAGTTGGAAGGAAAAGAAGTTGCCACAAAGGCAAATGCAAGAGATGGCTCCAGCAATCACACCGAAGAACATGAAGGTTCGGGTAGCATCAAGGTAAGCTTTCAGGAAGGAAGGAAGGAAGAGAAAGAAACAAGGTTAAATGCATCAACAAAAAAGTATTTAAATACATTGAGGGCACGATTTCCTGGTAGTCTGTAGTAGCTGAAGCTGGGTGCAGGGCAGAGGGTCAAGTGAAGTCAGGAACAGGCATACAAGCAGGGAACCAGGGTGGGTCAGGAGCTCAGGCAATAAAGCAGGACAGGATTCAGGCAGGAACTAGCAACCAACAATGTTGCTCCCGCAATTTGGGAATGGAGCTGGCTGGCTTTTAACTGCAGCTCAGGAGAGGCTGGAGGGTTACCGGACCCAGAGGCAACCTCAGCTCCCTCTGACAGGGCTGAGAGTGGAGCACCTGCAGGCAATGGGTCCTCCATCACCTCAGGAGCCAGAGCAGACTCAGCTGATGCCTGCACCTGAAGATCCAGCACAGGTGAGGACCCTTCAGGCTCATGCCCCAGCCCTAGCTCAGCTGGTTCTGGAGGCGGGGAATCCTGTGCAGGCTGGGATCCCTCGGGTTCAGCATCCGAGTCTGAATCCCAGGCCATCACAGTGCAATCCAAAGCACTCCCAGGATCCTTTGCAACATGCAAGATTGTATATAAGGTAGGGGCTTCTTGGCAGACAAAAAAAAAATGGCTTCCTGACAACATATATTAAAAATCAAAGGCAAGAGGGGTTTTTTTGTGGAAAGTGGGGACTCATGTACACTGGTCAATTATAACGTTAAAAATATGTTCTTAAAATGTGACATGAGAGGGCACCGTAGAGCAGTGATCCGTTGTCAATGGTAAACAGCATTGGGAGCTATATTTTTTATAGTGTTTTTATAGCATTTTTCATATCTGTGTAGATCCAGCCTCAGTGGTAAGAACTACCATCTCCTTTTAATTTTTAGCTACCCATCCACAGCAGCCATTTTGTGCTGGCACCCAGGGTTGAGGAAGGATCAACTCCCCCCCCCCCCCACTGCATACCTTAGAAATGAACATCAGTTCAATCAGCTTTGGAATACCCGCACCTTAAGTACTCCTAGCACAAGACAGAGAAGAACTTACCTGGTACTTCAAGTATAAATAATGAAAGACAAGTATTCAGTGGAGACATAATACGGCAATCTACCCAGAGGCCACTGTTCTCCTTGTCATTTTGCATCCAGTAGTCTGAGCCCAGGGCGATGAGGAGGAGGACAAGGCTGATGAAAGCACAAATCACAGCGCTGATCTGCAGTATATGCATTGTGAGAACGGTCAGATCGAAGACTGAGGAGCACAATAGGGATGATGAACCTAGGGAAAGGAGACATCCACATTATTCCACATCAGTTGCAGTTTATGTTCAGGTGTGCTTTAAAGATGCACATGTGCTCAGATGCCTGCAGCAGATTGTGCTATCCTGGACAGAAGAGGTTTTCAGGCTGCACAGACTATGACAGGCATTTAGAATTTATATGTTCTGAGTTCTGAGGGCAGTTTGCAAATTAAAATGAACCTGGGACCTCCTTCCCCACCCTGTTCCCCACCTGCAGTGGCAGACACAGAGAGGCAACGGGGTGCTCCCTCACCACTCCCGCCATCACTCGAGACAAGCGCCAGCTCATTCTCCTTCCTGAGCTCAGTGGTGGCAGCACTGGCAGGGGAAATAGGGACAATGTGGGATCAAATCAGTAGCCAGGCAAGGCAAGAAACCATGAATTAAATATAAATCATTAACAGATATAAAGGAAAGAGGGGGCTTCGCCTTGCCAGATCTGAAACTCTATTATGAAGCCTCATGTTTATGTTGACTAAAAGAATGGATGACATTGAAAAATACAGATATATTGGACAAAGAAGGATGGGACAACAGATACGGAAGGCATGTTGGATGGCACGCATATCTAGGTTACGATAAAGCAAAAGTACATAGGGGTATTTTAAACCATGTAATTCAAAAATCTCTATGCACAGTATGGGTCAGATATAAAGACTTTGTATATATAAAGACACCTTGGTGGCTTTCACCAATGGAGGCCTTTACAGTAAAGAGAAAGAAATATGAAACCAAATTAGGCAACATATAGAGAAATTCTAAAAGAAGAAGAAATCCAATTAAAACTGGGGGAGGGGTTTGAAGTAATTAGACATTATTGCATGGACTGGTTACAATATCATCAATTAAATGATGTGTTTAAATTAGATAAGAAAATTGGATTTGAAAAACAAATATCAAAATTAGAAAAGGAATTATTACAGAACAAAAGGAAAATATTATCAAAAACATATAGATTATTGCTGGATTGGGAGGTAGAGGATGGGGAGATCAAAAAAGTGATGATCAAATGGGCAAAAGATTTTGGATATCCTATCCAGATGGAGGTTTGGGAAAGATTGTGGTAAAAAGACTAAAAATTCACAGCCTGCTATACAATAAAGGAAAATTTCATGAAAATGCTGTATAGGTGGTACATGACCCACAGCAAATTGGCTAAAATATATAAATCAAAATTAAATGTTTGCTGGATGTGTAATCAGGGGGAAGGAACAATGTACCACATGTAGTGGGGTTGTGATAAAATCAAAATATTTTGGAATACTGTTTATGACAAATTAAAAAAAAAATGTTTAGACAAACATGGGGGGGGGGGGTGACCCTGAAGCCTTTCTCCTAGGCATTATGCTGATCAATATCCCAAAGGATAAGAAAAAGGCGTTCTTGTATGCTACAACCGCAGCAAGAATGTTTATTTGCAAAGGAATGGAAAAGGGAGACTACACCAACAATGGGAGAATAGCAAAATAAACTGTGTGAATATTTGGAATTGGCAAGAATGACAGCGACAATAAGGTATCAACCCTACCAAAAACTTTTAAAAGAATGGGAATGTGTAAATTGCTATTTGGGAAAGCATTGTTCTCAGATCAAACCCTTGATATGTGTTGAATAAATTTCACAAAGTCACAATTTAGATAGATATATTTTGTAACATAAGCATAATAAAGTTAAACAACACAATAGAAAAGAAAAACATGCTGTAATGAGGTGGTGGGAAGTCACTGGGGAAGAATAATGAAAAATATCTTGTTTATAAATATGTATAGTATGTGTTAAAAATAAGAATTCGACTATGTATATGACTAACAATGGAAAAATCTAATAAAAAGCATTTTAAAAAACAAAACAAACAAATCAATAGCCATGTTTTCAGGATTCATGATTCCAGGATTGTCCCTGGACAATCGGGGCACTTGGAAGGTATGGTGGTGCTGGAAAAGAGCCTGGAAAGCCTTTGCCCATCAGTATAGACCAGGGGTAGTGAACTTTTTTATACCTACCACCCACTAATGCATCTTTCTTGATGGTAAAATTTTCTTACAGCCCACCAGTGCTCGATGGAAGGATTCAGCTTGTGCCATAGAACCCCCTACCACCCACCTAGAATCCTGAAACGCCCACTAGTGGCACCGCTCGAACGCCACATGGGTGGTGGGATCCTTGACTTGCATCTGCAGTTGTGAACGGAAGATTCTCCACATGCGGCGGCAGCACGATGGCTGCTTGCACCGCCAAACTCGGGGGGTGGCGGGGCAAGCTCCCCACCGGGTGCCTTCTTGTCACCCCTCCCCAGACATGGCACCCAAGGTGCTCCATCCCCCCGCCCCCCTTGTGACACCACTGGCTACCACCACCTCCCTTCCCCAACCCCAACCCCTCTGTAGGTTTGCTCAGCCTGATGGCACACCAACGTTTGCTGGTGCACGGATCCAGAGGTTGGGAATGGGTCTCTAGGTGTGGCCCTCTGTTACCGCCTAGTAACTCCAGCTCTGGTTGACAAGCTGGTGACTAATTAACCTATACGATTTCTCCAAATGGGTCTCCTTCACTTTTTGATGCTGGTTGCCTGCCATAGAGCAATAACCGAAGAAATACATTTGTGAGTTTTTGAAGCACTTTTATAACTTTGCATGCAGCTGAATGAGCAGTGATAGGGGCTGTTGGCGGTTTCGTATGCCTCGTTCCCATAATCATTCACAGATATTTTAAGAAAAGAATTCTATGCCTGGTCTGGTCTGGGGAATTGCAGTCTGGGGAGTTGCAGTCTGGTCTGCGGAGTTGCAATCTCTCTCTCTCTCTCTCTCTCTCACACACACACACACACACACACACACTGCTCTCCTTCCCTCTTCCCTCCTTTATTGCCTCAAACTACAATTGCCTAGCCTAGCCTAGCCATGCCCCACTTTGTTGGCTGATGTAATCAAAACAGAAGGGCAAGCAAGGGGAAGAGGGAACCAAATAAATTGTTATCTGTTCATTCAGGAGTCATTTCTGTCCATGGTGCTTGGCTCATGACGAATAACAAAAGTGACCAACATTCACTCAATTTTCCAGTTCTTCCTGAAACAAAGGCACACATCTAGTCTGACCTAAATATTTCCTCCACTACAATCTTTTGTCTGCATAGTCACCATCTATCTTCCCCCATTTTTTTCTGTGTAACATAGGAAGCAGTCTTATACGACTCACCATTGCTTCACCTGGCACAGTATTGCCTTACTCTGACTGCCAGCAAATCTCCAAGGGCTCAGACTTTTCCACGGGAATCTGCTACCTCTTCCGTCTTTGTCTCCAGATGTCAGAGACTGAACTTTCAACCTTCTGCATACCAAACATGTTCTTTACCTCTATTTTTTCAGTCCCCTCTTTTTGCCTTTTATGGTTTCCCTTTTGCCATGTTATTGAAAGGGCACAGCTTAGTGGCAGGCTCTAGCTTATATGGCCGCCTCCTCCTGTGTTCTGTAACTTAGTCTTTGTCTCCAGACATTAGTGAGCAATTGTGTTCTCCATGCTGAAGCTTCATCTGTTGATTTCTGAACACAGAGGCAGCATTCATGAGTATTAGGCACTGACGGTTACAACCTCCACAGACTTGTGTCTGGTTCCTCTCTAAAAGCTTTATATCCTCTGCCCATTACTGCATCTTAGTGAGCGAAATATGCCTTAAGTCTGATCCAGATGGCCGTTTCTATGAAGTCACCAAGACTTTTTCTTGTCCCATGCATAGAAGGCACAGGTCTGAGCCCGTTCCCCCTTTTTCTGCTCCTTTTCCAGGGAAAACTTGCTCTTTTGCTTTAAACTGAGCAAACGGCAAAACAGCAATCCAAAGAAAACCCAAATTGCTGTTTGCTCTGTTTGAAGGCTAAAGAGTTGTTTTTCCCAGGTGAAAGCAGGAGGACAAGAGGAAGTGTGGATAAACCCTCAGTTTTGCTGGATTGAACCCCTCGGTATGTAAGCTCTCTATCAACCTATCTATCTGGGACTGGTGGCTTTGCCTATTTCCAATGCATGGCAGCTTCGTGGGCACTTAAGAGATCCATTCTGTACCATTTTCTGTAGATAACAAAAAGCAGCAAGATTTCACATCTAAATTGTATGCCCTTTCTCCTAAAGTACACATTTTGTACTCATCCATCCCACCCAACCAAATATACATTCTGTATGCTCAGAAATGCATGTCTGCCGTAAAATGCACATTTTTGTACTGGAACCGAGCCACAAAATTCAAAGACATGTCTAATCCAATGGATAGCTGTGCTCCAGTCCGCATACAAATCCAGGACTGCTTCACTTTAAAAAGTGGATCGAAGAAATGTATCAGCAAAGTTGGCATCGTCAAAATTAGAACAAAGACGTTTATATGTAGTCCAGTGCAAAAATAAAATAAATTGCTTTTAGTCCCTCTCATTTGTTCCCTGTATCAAAATTCACCAACCTTCAGCTACTGAAAAATTTCCCTTTCCCTCCCGCTTAAATCTAGAGATGTTTAATCCCACCTGGCTCAGAATGCCTTCCTCTTTTCTTCAGGTGAAGTCTTCACTCTGGAACAAGGGCCAGGCATGCTCTGACTCCACCACCCATGGGAGTGCACTTTTCCCCTCTGCAGAGGCGGGGGAACCTATTCGGAAGGTCCGCCCCCAGAGGCTGATGGATCCAGTGGGATTCCAAACGGTTCTGGGAGGTTTTCTAGCTGATATGACTGGCACCCATGTCGAAGCTCTGGGTGACCTCTGGAACACCTGAATGGCTAGGGCTATTGACACAATCGCTCTGAGAGCCCTCTCCCACTTTGTGAAGCCCGTTTGGCCCCCTGGTATACTCCAGAAGTTAGGACGAGGAAACAAGCTGGGAAACGGCTTGAACGCAAGTGGAGGAAAGATAATAATAATAATAATAATAATAATAAATTTTATTTATATCCCGCCCTCCCCAGCCGAAGCCGGGCTCAGGGCGGCTAACAACACTAAAATAGTGCAACATCATAAAAACATCAAAGAATTAATTAAAATCAAAATTGATGGCAACCATAAACTAAAGTATTGTAAAGATTGCCAAAGGAGGGAGTCAGGCTGCGCCCTGACCAAAGGCCTGGTGGAACAGCTCTGTCTTGCAGGCCCTGCGGAAAGATGTCAAGTCCTGGAGGGCCCTTGTCTCTTGTGACAGAGCGTTCCACCAGGTTGGAGCCGCAGCCGAAAAAGCCCTGGCTCTAGTTGAGGCCAGCCTAACCTCTCTGAGGCCTGGGACCTTCAAGATGTTTTTATTTGAAGACCGTAAGTTCCTCTGTGGGGCATACCAGGAGAGGCGGTCCCGTAGATACGAGGGTCCTAGGCCGTATAGGGCTTTGAAGGTTAAAACCAGCACCTTAAACCTGATCCTGTACTCCACCGGGAGCCAGTGCAGCTGGTATAGCACCGGATGAATGTGATCCCGCAGCGAAGACCCCGTAAGGAGTCTCGCTGCGGCATTCTGCACCCGCTGGAGTTTCTGGGTCAGTCTCAGGGGCAGCCCCACGTAGAGCGAGTTACAATAATCCAGTCTGGAGGTGACCGTCGCGTGGATCACAGTGGCTAGGTCAGGGCGAGAGAGGTAAGGAGCCAACTGCTTAGCTTGGCGGAGATGAAAAAATGCCGCCTTTGTTATAGCTGCAATCTGCGCCTCCATAGAGAGGGAGGTATCGAAGATTACACCCAAACTCTTAACGGACGGTGCTGGCACTAATTGCACCCCCGCAAGAGATGGGAGTTGCCCCCTCAATCCCATATCGTCCCGTCCCAGCCAGAGGACCTCTGTCTTCGAAGGATTTAACTTCAACCGGCTCCCACGTAACCATCCAGCCACAGCCTCCAAGCATCTGATCAGTGTGTCTGGGGCCGAGTCAGGATGGCCATCCATCAGCAGATAGAGTTGGGTGTCATCAGCATACTGATGGCAGCCCAGCCCAAAACTCCGGACAAGCTGGGCGAGGGGGCGCATAAAGATGTTAAAAAGCATCGGGGAGAGTATCGCACCCTGGGGCACTCCACACACCAAGGAGTGGCGGGATGACAGTTCCCCCCCAAGCGCCACCCTCTGTCCCCGACCAGAGAGAAACGAGCGCAGCCATTGAAGGACTGTGCCCTGGATCCCCACGTCGGCAAGGCGGTGGTCCAGGAGTTCGTGATCGACCATGTCGAAGGCTGCTGACAGGTCTAGAAGAATCAGCAGCCCCGACCCGCCTCGATCCAGCTGCCTGCGGAGATCATCTGTTAGGGCGACCAGAGCCGTCTCGGTCCCATGACCAGCGCGGAAGCCGGACTGGAATGGATCCAGAGCCGATGTTTCATCCAGAAACCTACCAAGCTGTTCAGCAACCGCTCTCTCAATCACCTTACCCAGGAATGGAAGATTCGAAACTGGGCGGTAATTGGATAGATCTAAGGGATCTAATGATGTTTTCTTTAAGAGCGGACGCACCACTGCCTCCTTCAGTTCCCCTGGGAATGTCCCGGTGCCAAGGGACAGATTGATGATATCCCCCAGGGGGGCCCGCACCTCGTCTGGACACGCTCTAATCAGCCAAGACGGGCACGGGTCGAGAGGACAAGTGGTGGGCTTTCCAGCTCGGAGGAGTCTGTCCACATCGGCTGGGGATATCCGGTCAAAGTGGTCCAATACCGGACCCGAGGACAGTCGAGGGGCCTCCAGTTCCTTTATTGTATCCAAATTGGCAGGGAGGTCATGGCGGAGCGACAGGACCTTCTCCGCAAAAAAGCTCGCAAATGCCTCACAGCTGTGTGTCAAATTATTATTTAAATTTGGCTGTCCTTCGAGGGACGTTAAAGACCGAATTACACTAAATAATTGTGCCGGGCGAGAGCTAGCGGATGCAATGGAGGCCGAGAAGTAGGACTTCTTAGCGGCCTTCACTGCCATCTCGTAGGTTTTCATAAAAACTCTATAAGATGTTCTTGAGGCTCCGTCACGGGCACCCCGCCATACTCACTCTAGCCGTCTGAGGTCCCGCTTCATTTTCCGGAGCTCCTCAGTAAACCAGGGAGCCCGGTTTCTACGGGGTCGCAGAGGGCACTTAGGTGCGATCTCATTGATGGCTGCCAGGAGCTGGGTATTCCAGCCCTCAACAAGCTCAGTCAATGAGTCGCCAGGGGGAGAAAGGTCCCGCAAGGCTTGACGGAACCTATCAGGGTCCATCAGCCTCCGCGGGCGAGCCCAAATCGGCTCGCCACCTAAGCAGGGTGGGGGTGGAACATCAATCCTGGCTTTCAGAGCATAGTGATCAGACCATGGCACCTTGATCGAAGGAAACATGATCACATCTATACCGACACCAAAGATCAAATCCAGCGTGTGGCCTGCTTGATGTGTGGGGCCCGAAACAAACTGGGAGAGCCCTAGTGTCGCCATGGAAGACACCAGGTCCAGAGCCTGTGAGGAGGGAGTGGCATCGGCATGGATGTTGAAGTCACCCAATACCAATAGGTTAGGGAACTCCAAGGCCCAGCCGGCCACCGCCTCCAGCAGGCCTGACAGGGTGGCTGCTGGTGCGCTAGGTGGCCGGTACACCAGCCAGACAGCCAAGCTCACCTCGGAGCCCCACACTAGGCCAACACATTCAATGCCGGGGATCGATGGCGGTGGTAGAGCCCTGAAAGAACAATCTTCCCGGATTAATAATGCCACCCCTCCCCCCCGGCCCACAGTCCGTGACTGGTGGAGGACGGAAAAACCTGGGGGCGCCATCTCTCGTAAGGTAACAGTATCCCCTTCGCGCACCCAGGTCTCCGTCACACAAGCCAGGTCGACCCCCTGCGAGATGATGAAATCTCGCATGGTGGCGGTTTTGTTGCCTATAGACCTGGCATTGCACAACACCAGTGACGGAGGTGAGTAATCCTTGCTCACCCTACCCTCGTCTCTCGGGATGGGGCGCAGATTGGAAGGGGTACGAGCATATCCGTATCTCGATCCCCTTCGCCTATGACATCTGCCCCCACCGCCATACCTCCCTCGCCCCTCCACAGTAGGAATCCCAAGCCTCATACTCGCCTCCATTTACAAAATACAAAAGCAAACAAACAAACAAACAAAAAACGATCCATATGAATGCAACCAAACACTGGGACGCGGGTGGCACTGTGGGTTAAACCACAGAGCCTAGGACTTGCCGATCAAAAGGTTGGCAGTTCGAATCCCCGCAACAGGGTGAGCTCCCGTTACTCGGTCCCTGCTTCTGCCAACCTAGCAGTTTGAAAGCACATCAAAGTGCAAGTAGATAAATAGGTACCACTCTGGCGGGAAGGTAATCGCCATTTCCGTGCACTGCTCTGGTTCGCCAGAAGCGGCTTAGTCATGCTGGCCACATGACCCGGAATCTGTATGCCGGCTCCCTCGGCCAATAAAGCCAGATGAGCACCGCAACCCCAGAGTCAGTCACAACTGGACCTAATGGTCAGGGGTCCCTTTACCTTAGAGGCAGTGAAGGCAGCAAAGAAGCCATACTTTGCTGCCTCCATTGCATCCTCATTATGTCATCCAGCAGAGCTTTTCTGGGGTGTATGGGGCCTTTTACATCCTGGCCCAAAGGAGGTGATAGAACCAATGGCAGCTCTTTGTGACTTGTTTGTGAAGCATTTTGAGAATAAAATCACTTGCATCCACCCAAATCTTGGCTCTGCTGTTATAGCAGATGAATCTCATTGTGAGTGGCATCTGCATCTGCAGACATGTCCAGAGCGAAATCTACACTTGCTGGTTTCTGCAGATCAAACCACAGGAGGAAGCCAGGGCATTAATTATTATCTCTTCCTGGGAGGCTGACACTATTATAAATAGATCTAACTGCTAGGAGCAGGGTAAGGAGTGGAGGCAGTGGACCAGATGTCTGGCCCATCAGCTTGAGGTACCCAAACCTGCTCAGATGCTTTCCTCATTGTAGCTTCTTTATTATAAAATCATAGAATTGTAGAGTCATCTAGCCGCAAGGGTCATCTAGTCCAGCCCCCTGTAATCTTTGGCCCAAATGGGACTCGAACCCAAGACCTTGAGATTAAGATTCTCATGCTCTACCGACTGTTCAGCTGAGTCAAGATTAATCCCTTTTCTTTTTTTGAAAGGTTTTCATTAAAGCTTGCGGGGGGGGGGGCATGGAAAAAGTAATATAAAACAGTTTCCATCAAATATGAAGCATCTTTTTTAAACATAACAATGAAAAGAAAGATAAGATAGAAGAAACAAGAAAAGAAAGGGGGTGGGAAGACTTTTGGTGCTCAGTCTATCAGCTTTACAGGCTTATGCAAAACCCTTGCTCCACAACAACGCTCAACTCTTCTACTTTCCGTACTTTTTAGTCGTCAAACCCAGATATCACAAGTTCATTTTCCTTTTCATGCAAAAAGTCCATAAGGGTTTTCCAATCATGAGATTATTCCCCATTGCTGAGGAACAAGTAAGCCACCCCAACCTCTGCCACCACCCATTGCTAAATATTGTTGTTACTGTTTGTCAGAATAATTAGGCTCTGCTAATTGTATCCTTTTAAGAAATGGAAAACAGCACACTTGAACATGACTAATGAGTGAGTCATCGAGGCTTGAGCCATAGCTGTAATGGAAAAAACTGACAAAAGAAGGCAGAAAGAATGAAAAAAAAATATATACTAGTGACTCATTCCATGAACACTGGAAAAGAAACCCAGCCAGATGGGCGGGGTAGAAAAAATAATTAAATTAAATTAAATTAAATTAAAATTTATTTCATATTCATACCAGAAAGGACGTAACTACAGCCCACTCTCAACACTCAGAACATTACAGAGGGATCTCCTGGGATAAATGTTATACCATGTTTTTTGCCGTATGAACCTGTACAAAACTGATTTACATCACAATTTTATTTCTTATTTAAGACATTTCTACACCGCTTAATCATCTACCATTTCAACCAGTGGCATTTAAAAAAACACAACTTACGGGATACAGGTATATAAAACAATAAAAGATGTATCATAAAACCAGCCACTATCTTAAAATGCCTAACAAAACAATAAAGTCTTAGTCATGCACCTGAAGTTCAAGGAAGTGCCTGCATATGTAATCTTTGCTGGGGGGAGAGCTTCACTTCCTTGGGCCCACTACAATGAATGTGCCACTTTTAGAAGCTCTGCTTCCCATGAGTTATGGAGACACTCCATTTTACAAATCTGCACTCTAATGAAGCAAAACAGGGAATGAGAGGTACTTTTATAGGGGTCCTGTGCCTTTGCTCCCATTTCATTCACAAGTATTTTGAGATCTTTCAGATTGATGGACATTTTGGCTGGGTGGGGGGTGGAGGACACACATTCCTGAGTGTGGGGACTTGCACCCAACTGCTCTCTTCCCTCCTTCTCTCATTGGAATCTGTATTGTCTTGAGCTGCAACTATCCTACACCCAACTTTGGTTTGCCTAGGAATTGCAACCTAACCTAATCGTGTCCCCCTCTGCTGGCATATGGAATCGAAACAGAAAGGCAGGATAATATGAGAGGAAGATATATTTTTTAACCCTGTAAACAGTGCCAGATTTACGTATAAGCTGAACAAGCTATAGCTTAGGGCTCCACTCTCTTGGAGGCCCTCCCAGAAAATTTAAAAGGAAAAAATATGGATGTACATTTCCAAAATATAAGATAAAAAATAAAATAAAACCTATATACAGCAACAATGTTTTGTGTTGTGTAGGCTCCTATGATGTAAGTAATGGGCGCCGCCTGCTAGCCTGCTCCCTAAAATATCACTGGTTTTCTCATTTCTATATGCAGGGTGCCTACATTCTGCATGGACTGTTATGTGCAAATGGCTTTAGATACCTATTAGGTCCATAAATTACCATAGAGCATATATTCAACACAAAAACCAGTGACACTGTGTTGTTGACGAAGGACAGCTGGACATAAAAAGGGTCCCATTACCTTCAGTAGCTTAGGGCCTCATCAAACCTAAATCTGGCCCTGCCTGTAAAAGAACCTGCTTCTCATTCAGGAATTGTTTCTCTTGATGATGTTCAGCTCCTGTCATAGGATATAGGAAGTTGCCTTAAACCAAATCAGACCATAGGTCCACATTGCTCTGATTTTCTACACTGAATGCCTGATCTACCTCTTTAAACACCATCAGCCTGCATCATAGATTTGTATAACGGCACTATAATACCTGCAGTTTTACTGCAGTTTTATTTTCAGTTCTTTTCATAATGGTCCCCAGCATAGAATTTGCATTTTTCACAGCTGCTGCGTACTAGGCTGACATCTTTGTTAAGCTATCCAGTACCAACCCAAGGTCTCATTCCTGGTGCATCCCTGCCACTTCAGTGAACCTCATGAGCATATGTGTGAAATTAAGGTCTTCTTCTCCCGACATGCATCACTTTACGTAAGTATATATTGAATGGCACTTGCCATTTTATCGCCTTTTCACTGAGTTTTGAGGAGTCCATAAATGGATGTTCATTTTATTGCGGGGAGGGGGAGATTTTGCACACAGTCACTGAGAGAAAAATAAAGCATTTTATTTTATTTTAGAATCTCTTTTTGTAAGATTGGTAATGTCAACATGGTTCAGGGTCGCATATTTCTTTTTCCGAATAGTTTCACTGGAGGTAAATTTAACAGTGCTCAGTTGGGATGCCTCCAGATTGTCCCTGTTTCGTGGGAAGGAGTCAAGTACAGGCTGTAAATTTAAGTTTGTGCAAATGAAGTGGAAGAAAGTGCTTGGTAGCCCTGACACTACAAATTCACTTTAAAAACAGAAACAGAGAGTTCATTTTTTTTTCAAATAATATTTATTATTTTCAGTAGATAAACATAGTAAAGAAATGAAAGATTAACAATAATAAAAACAAACAAAAAATAAAAGAAAAAGAGAAAAAAAGAGAAAAAAGATACATACAACATATTACCACTTAATTAATTAAAATTAAGTACCATCCATCTTCATAAACATAGTATTTGACTTCCTCGAATCTCTTCCATCCGAATTTCTTAGTAATTATATGTAGCAGTTACCAATATCAGTGTTTCAAAAGACCATATCACAGTCCTATTCATGTTACATAGCTTTCCTTATTGTACATTTTCTTATTTATAAATTTAATTCCATTTTAATCCTAGGCCTAATTGTTTCTTTCACTGGGAGAATCCGCGAGCAGAAAGAAGAGGAACATCAAGAAGACTGGAAGAAATTTAAAGACTATTTGAATAAATATTGTAATATTAAAGATATGGAACCACTTGACAGAAACAGAGAGTTCTATTAGATGCTACTCCTTTAGTGTAGATCCACTGAAATTAATGGCTATGACTAACCTAGGTCATGGGTATACTCTGATTAGAAATTAGTTGACTACAACCCTTAGGTTGACGGGGGGGAGGGATGCATTGACAAGTGGTGTGTTTTGTGTGTGGAGAAGTGATTAACGGGAAGACATATAAACATCCAACAGTGATGAAGGCAGGATGAATGCTGATTGTTGCATAACTGCCCCACAAGCAAATCAGAATGGATGCTCAATAAAGACCAGACACAGTCTAACCCATTTTTTGCAAGCCCATCTGGATGAATGCTCAATAAGTAGGTTGTCTAGGGGAACATTCTGTTAAAGAAAAAGTCACATTCAGGTCTAATTAAAATGCCCCGAAGGAGCTTGGCAAGAAGAACCATTTTTCTCAAAGAACTTGCATGTTTGAGAGACAGACAGAGGAAGGCCTATCAAGAGATGGAGAAGAGGGAGGTTCTGTTGCTTCTAATGACTTTGCAGGGCTGTCTTCTGGCTGCAGAACCTGACCTGATTCTTAATCAAAAGCCGTGTTTCTGTTGTCATATGCAGGCTGCCTTTTAGGCATGGGAATCTTGGGGTTCATTTTAAATATATTATTCATCATTAAAACCACAAGATATAGGAGAAAAACAGGTGAATCACAAAGGTCATGTGCTCATACAAAATGTGAAGGCAATACCGCAAAGCATATGATTTACTGCATAGCCTTAGGCTATTCCTTTCTGCTGAATGCATAGAAGATGTCTGGTCTATTCATTCCTTATCTTTAACCCAGCCACTGACTACTGTTCATCACTATTCTTCATTAATAATAGTTCCATATACTAAGCAAACAATATCCTGTATATACTCTTTAATCTCTTTTTAAAAAAATGAATGTCACCATTTGGGGAAGGAATGATTTCCTTCTAAACCAAAGTTAGCCTGTCTTTTGCTCTCCTAAGTCAGAAAGGCCAGTGGTATGGGATGCTGGGAGTTGTGTCTTCTGTTGGTAGCTCTGTTCCACAGTACTGAGTTAATAGATTCCAATTTGTGGTGAAGGGACTACGTTGCTGTTTCTTAACCCTATTGCTATCATATAATGCATCAGTTTCGTCATGAAAGTATAGTTATTTCCTCCAGGTCCAGCTTGTCTTGGTGCAGGCTGTGTTTGCATCCCACGTGATCAACATAGCTCCAGGTGTCATCTGAAATGGTAGCAAAGTCTTTCCCTCATGTTCATGCTGACCCATCCAAGAGGAAAGCCAGCGCACCTGTCAGGAGAGAGAAGGAGCTGAATCGGGCAATTGGCAGAGGAGAATAAAACATCACCCAAGATATCCTGATCATTGACCCCAAGATTACTTCTCTTTCTCAAAGATGGGAACATGCGCTGATCCTCAAACCCCTGCCATTCTAATGGACGGACACATACCGTATTGGCCCGAATATAAGCTGCACTTTTTTTTCCAAATTCCAACCGCGAAAAGTTAAAGTGAGGCTTCAATTCGGGACCTTACAAAAATTGGCTTTCACGAAATCGCTGCTGAAACAGACATATGGTAAAACGAAACAAAAAAAATGTTGTATTGCCAATTTGAGACTGTTGTGCAATTAATTCTAAGGTCATTTATCGCTTTCCCCATATCTTACAGTGCAGTATTGATTTTTTAAAATTTGCATTTACGCTGCTACGGTGTTTAACCCACTTGCGGGTCCTCTCTAGTATCCGTAGGATTTTCTTCTACATTTGCCATTTACGGGTGTGAGTGCCTGCGGAACTTTAAAGGAGCGGCTTATATTCGGGTATTGTCTTTTTTTCTCTACCCACCCCCCTTTGAATTTTAAAGGTGCAGCTTATTTGTTGGTGTGGCTTATATTCAGGCCAATACGGTATTTTCTTCCACAGAACTACATTCTTTGCACATTTTGAGACTTTTGCAAGGGACAAGTCCTAGGTAGAAATGGAGGTGTCTAGGGATAGGTGGATCAGCCAAGTTCTAGCCTGTTACACCCCATTCTCACATTAGTATGTAAATTGTTTATTTAAGTTATGCAAAAACATATTAAAAATGTATTCACAACATGTATTAGTTCAATGTATACATTTCTATATGAATTTGATCACAAAATGCATATGCTGAAGCCAAGACGTCCCTCCCTGAGCCATTGACACCAAACTGGGAGGGGTAGCTAATGCTGCAGAGGACATAATCAGAATTCAAAATGACCTTAACAGATTGGAGAACTGGGCACAAGCTAACAAAATAAATTTCAATAAGGACAAGTGTAAGGTTCTGCACTTAGGCAGGAAGAACCAGACGCACAAATATAGGGTGGGGGACACCTGGCTTACTAGCAGTACATGTGAAAGGGGTCTAGGGGTCTTAGTAGATGACAAGCTTAAAGGAGTCGACAGTGTGATGCAGCAGCAAAAAAAAGCTTACGCTATTCTAGGCTGCATCAACAGAAGTATAGTGTCCTGATCAAGGGAAGTAATAGTACCACTCTATTGTGCCTTGGTCAGAGCACACTTGGAACAATGTGTCCAGTTCTGGGCACCACAATTTAAGAAGGATGTTGACAAGCTGGAACATGTGCAGAGGAGGGCAACCAAGATGATCAGGGGTCTGGAAACTAAGTCTTATAAGGAGCGCTTGAAGGAGCTGAGTATATTTAGCCTGTTAAAGGAAAGACTAAGAGGAGAAATGATAGCCATCCTTAAATATCTTAAGGGCTGTCACATGGAGGTTGGAACATGCTTGATTTCTCGTGCACTGGAGAGTATGACTCAAACCAGTGGCTTCAAGTAAGGAGATTCCAACTAAACATTCAGAAAAACATTTAACAGTAAGAGCTGTTTGGCAGTGGAACAGACTCCCACAAGAGGTGGTAGACTTTCCTTCCTTGGAGGTTTTTAAACAGAGGTTGGGTGGCCATCTGTCATGGATGCTTTAGCTGAGTTTCCTGCATAGCAGGGGGCTGGACTAGATGACCCTTGGGGTCTTTTCCAACTCTAAGATTCTACGATTTCATGTGACATATCAGCCAGAAGTCCACTTGAGGATCCCAATTCCGTTTCTGCTCTCCCACACTACGGAAGGAAAGGATGGCAAAGCCATTAGCAAAGACGTCCACCCTGAACACACATGATCCTGGAAACACTCAAACAGTGTTGACTTTGATCATAAGAAGCTGCCTTATGCAGATATTCTCCTTGGTTCACTTATAAGTCATTGGGCAGAAGTAGATGCTCCTCCCCACCCCACCTACATCTGTTTTTATAAGTTTTCAAAGGGATGCACTGTGGGGTAAGGCAAAATCAATATGCAATGAGCTGCTATTTTTGGAATGAAAACAGTTTATCAAGGAACGGTTTACCGGCTCGAAAAAATAGATCTAGATTGTCTGTGTACTTCATAGAGGGTGGGGAAAGTACTCGGTATCTGTTCATTCTGGAATAATGAATATACAGCTAATGTCTCTGGAGGAGTTTGTAAGGAATAAGGCTAATGAATTCCAAATTGCTGAAGTTTTGTACAAATGCACTTCTGTAGTCTGGAAGTCCTGTCTACATACTCAGGTCAAACTTGATTCAGATGTTTTTCCTGCCCTTCAAGCTGAATCTGGGGAAACCTGATTCCTTCAGAGGGTAGGTAAGAAGGGAGAATGACATTTCTGAATGGTTTTCAATGCAAAACATACAGAAGTAATCCATGCTTTCAGAAAAGCAGCACACCCAGGGGATTGGTTCACATTCCACCCTCTTCCTCTTTTGCTGAGAGTGGAATCAAGTGTATGGCATGTCACACCCGGAAACTGTCCAATATGTGAACCTCTACCCACAGCCAATGTGGCACGCTGCCAGGGGCACGACTACATGATGATGCTAAATGTGTAAATCAGCCCCAGACTGTTCTGTAATGAAAGAATGCAGCTGGGAACTCTGAGCGAAGATAAACCTTGAAAGGAAGACATACATTTTCAGCATTTCCCATTCGACAAATACTCACCAGTCATAAGGAAGAGAGGAAAGGAGGCCCAGCCCAAGCCAAAAGACCATCCGTAAGGGCCTTTTCCTTCTGTCTGCCCTGTGAAGGTGGCCATGGCAATCATGACGCAAAGAGCTATTAAGGGGGGGGGGGAATGCATTAGGATATTAGATTATGTATAAATCAAATCCTGGAAGCTGACCAGGAAAATTCAGCTTGTACAAAATGAAGAGGCTCAGTTGCTCACCAAAGCCAAACATCGCCATCAAATTATGCTGCTGCCGAAAGATGTGCGCTGGCTGCCAGTTAACTGCCAGGGTAGGCTCAGGGTGTGGTTATTGGTGTACAAAGTCCTAAGCAGTTAGGAACCAGCATGCTTAAAGGATTAACTCACCCCCTACATCGCAAGCTGACCACTGTGTTCTGCAGGAGACAGCATCCTGCAGGCCCCAGCCTAGTAGGAGGTTCGTTCCACATTATGTCAAAATTGGGCCTTTGGTGTGGTGACACTTGGAAATCCCTCCCACTACATATCCTCAAGCACCTTCTCTCTTGTCTTTTCAGTGCCTGGTAAAGATGCTCCTCTTTCAACAAGCCTACTGAAATCTTTATCTCAGCTGGTATCTGTACTGGATCTGAATGGATCGATATGCGGATGCTGTTGTTTTAAACAGAATTTTATATTTATGGTTGTTATTTTTCAAATTGTTTTCATATGCCGTTGTTTAACTGTCTTTATATGTGTAACATGCAGTAAAAAGATGTGTGCCATCACTCTGCAGTTCACTTGAACACAGACAGGTGGCGATGTAATGTACAGTGTGATGAGAAGTGGTGGGTGGGTGGCCCAGGTGAGATGTAGAGGGACAGCCGGAACAGGCGGCAGCCACTGCCCTGCTCTGCTGCCCTCCTCTGCCTGCCAGCCCAGTGGTTTATTCTCCCAGGACCCAGAGAACCAGGCTGGTCAGCACAGCTAGTGGCCACCTTCCTGTGCTGTTCCTCTTCCCAGGCAAATTCTTCATCCCGCTTGGTTGTGGCAGCATGAGGTTAAAAGGGGAAAGTCTTAGAAGCATGCTATGCTCAAGAAGGGGGATGTGGTTTTCATTCAATGGAAGCCACTTCTCCTTGCAGTGTGCCTTTTGAAGCCAACCCACATGGCTGATTTCCAACTCCAACATAGCAAGTGGAAAGCAGTTGCTCTGGGGAGGCTTTGAAAGCCCTTTGTACTCCCACTTCTCCTTTGTAACTCCAAAACCAGGGATGGAAAGGGCTGGGGTTGCATTGCACCTTTTAACCAGATCCATCAATTTGAGTGGGTCTACTCTGAGCATATGCCTGTTGTCTTTGTCCATGGAGGAGACTCTTGAGAGTCCCATGGACTGCAAGAAGATCAAACCTACAAATTCTTAAGGAAATCAGCCCTGAGTGCTCACTGGAAGGACAGATCCTGAAGCTGAGGCTCCAATACTTTGGCCACCTCATGAGAAGAGAAGTCTCCCTGGAAAAGACCCTGATGTTGGGAAAGATGGAGGGCACAAGGAGAAGGGGACGACAGAGGACGAGATAGCTGGACAGTATTCTTGAAGCTACCAGCATGAGTTTGACCAAACTGTGGGAGGCAGTGGAAGACAGAAGTGCCTGGCATGCTCTGGTCCACGGGGTCACGAAGAGTCGGACACGACTAAACGACTAAACAACAACAGCAACAACTCTGAGTATAACTTAGTTCCGCTAATAATAGTTTGTCAGGTATATACATCTGAGTTCTGGGGTTTGAGGAGCTTGAACTGACTGTGGAATCAGATGGTTATGATGCCCAGGTTACCTGCAACAAGGCTGGCTACAGCTGCGGTCTTGGTCTTGGAGAGGGAGCCAAATTGAAAGTCAAAAAATTTGCCAATAAGCGTAAGGCAAGAGACGGCTCCAGCAATCATCCCGAAGAACATGAAGGCTCGGGTAGCATGGTAGTAATCTTTCAGGAAGGAAGGAAGAGAAAGAAAGAAAGACGGTTAAATATATCAATGGGATTGAACAATAGGACTCATTCAGTACAGACTACTGTCAACAGTTCTTTTTTTGTTGCCCATAGCATCCATTTTATGGCGGTACCGACATAAACTTTACCAAGATATTGGTACCAGCATACAGAGAGAGAGAGAGAGAGAGAGAGAGAGAGTAAAGGTCTTAACTATAGTCACACTGGGCTCTCAGGCAGTTGAAGAACCATGAAAGTTTCTTCCTGTTTTGAATACCATACATTGAGTACTTCTAGCAGAATGCATTGGGTGTTGTGGGAGGGCTAGAACCTCCAGTGGCAGATACACTGTGCTCTTTTTGGGATAGTCTGTCCACTTTTAATAATAAATAATGATAATAATAAGACAGCCAAGCTCTCCTTGGTGCCCCACACTAGGCCAACACATTCAATGCCGGAGATTGATGGTGATGGCAGAGCCCTGAAAGAGCAATCCTCCCAGATTAACAATGCTACAAACAGTCCGCGATTGGTGGAGGATGGAGAAACCTGGAGGTGTCATCTCATGCAAGGTGACTACTTCGCCTTCGCGCACCCAGGTCTCCGTCACACAAACCAGGTCAACCCTCTTCAAGATAAGGAAGTCTCGCAAGGTGGTGGTTTTATTGCCTATGGACCTGGCATTGCACAGCACCAATGATGGAGGTAGGTAATCCCTGCTCACCCTACCCATGTCCCTTGGGATGGGGTGTAGATTGGAAGGGGTTCAAGCATCACCGCATCTCAAAACCCTTCGCCGATAATATCTACCCCCACCACCGTTCCTCCCTTGTCCTTCGACGGTGGCAATCCCAGACCCCACACTAGCCTCCCCTATAAAGGAATGATATACCCTCACTAACATAACATCCCTGGGCCAAGTCTCCCGAATTGAAAAGGTATAATATTGAGATGAAAAATCAGCAGGACAAACATCCCCAGTAGGTAAAACCCATCCAGCCACACCCCAGGTAGCGAGGGGAGCCCCACACTGGTCTGCTAACTGTCAATCCCTCTCTCCCTCATAAGGGAGCCAGGGGGCTATTAACTCTTTCTGTGCCTTTGGGAGTATTAATGAGGCATGCGCTGTAAGATGGGGGTCACTAGCGAGCAGAGAGCCAGCTTCATGTTCAGAGACTCCGTCCGTCATCTTGCCAAAGATGCAGTAGGGAAAGTCGGTCGTTCTTGTAAGTTTTAGGAGTATTAAGCAAAGGCTCTGGTGTAGCCTGGGTGCTTGGTTTCAGCAATCTATCCATGGCATGAAGTTCTTTAGAAGTTGTTGCCATGAGAGTGTCAGGGTCACCGTGTTCATCTTATCCATCGCTATCGCTTGGGACAAGATCAGGAAATTGCACAGGTGTCTTTCTTCGAGATGAAGGGCTATTGGGCATATTTCGATATTGTGTTCCGGGCTCTAATGTCCTTATGTTTTGAATTGAGATCTCTGTCTTTATACTCAATAATCTCCGCTTCAGTTCTTCTAATTCTGAACTCACGGGTTTATCTTCCTCCTTCTTGCAGGTAGTGTTTCTATTGTTTAATTTAGCTTCCCTTATCGGTGTTTGCTTTGGTTCTCTGCCAGGGAGTAGCTGCCTCACTGTCTCATTCTTGAAAACCCTTACTGGGTGAGACCGCCATAAGATGTTTTTCATCTCTATAAGTCAAGATGGAAGAGCTGGAGTTCTAAAAGTCATAAACTGGTGTGTGATGTTTCTTATGCTGGGCAGGAAATGTAATTTTTTCAGATCGACTTTTTGGTAATGGCAGTTCAAAAGCTGAGATAAGGACGCCGTAATTAACCTACGATTCATCCACCTGTACTCATTTCGATGAATCTCAAGCATTATCTGGTTCGCTTGGAGGACTTGGCAAGGCCTTATTTTATCTGTGACTCGTATTGACAGGTCACTGGCATAGTTGTATCTAATCCTCCTTTTAGCCCTTTGGGCATTTATAGAGGGAGGACAATTATCCAAGTATTCCTCTATATTAGCGATTTTGGTGAAAATTTCATTCAGTCTTTGAAGAACTAAGACCACAGTTTCTGCCAACATCATGCAAATCTCTTGGTAAGGGTATAAATCTGGAATCTTCTGGAAACAAGTTCCTCTATTGTCTTGTTCTAAAGACATGGGTGGGTCAGCATTTGGGATAGGGGGAATCCCTCCTACTCCTGTTTTCTGGGTCAGATCATCTCCTTCCCTCCTTGAAAGGGGGGGGGGGGTCGGATCATCTCCTTCCTTCTTAGACTGGGGGAGGGTTCCCCCAGGACAGTTTGCTCTGTTTCTGAGCTAGGAATGAAGGTGTTTGCTTTCCGCCTCTTCTCTGCGTTGGCGGAATTGTGAGTCCCAATTATGCTGTTTTGGCTCTTAATGCCTCATTTTTTCCTTCTAGCAGGCATTCCAGATAATTAGAAGCATTCTATCAGGTCAAGGCCAGGTCTTATGTTCAATGGATGAAAACTGTGCGTTAGTCGCAAAGGCTGCACTCTATCTTCTTTAGTGTTCCTTGTTACGCTAAATCGAGTTGAGCCATAAAACAATAGGTAATAAAACAATAAAACAATAAACCAGTAGGCTAAAAGCAAAGAAAACAAAATGACAACTCAAAATATAAACATAGGGTCTGAAAATGGCTAAAACCTAATTAAAAGCTTAATTGAGGGCAGGAGGTTCTGGCTAGGCTGCTACCTCCGTCGACATTTTGGCTGTATACCCACCCTGCAATCAGCTCTCACCTGTGGCTCCTAGTCAGCATGTGGCAATGGCCACTTCCCAGGAATGACTTTGACTGGCTGGCGTGAAGGCAGCCAATGGGTCTCAGACCTTCGGTGAGCTAGGGACTTCCCCTGTGTGCAAAGAGAGGCTCTGGTGGATTGTGCAGATGAGATCAATAGTGGGTCCAATGATCAAGAGGGTGGTTTCTGCACATGCTGAAGATGGAAGTGAGGGGCAGATGGGGCTCATCAACCTGGGAAGACATCTGTAGCATAGGTGGCAACTCCCTGGGTGCTCGAGCACCCACAAAATTCCCCATGAAGGGGCCGGGCACCCACAAATTTCGGTGCGAAGGCCATGCACGCTGCATGGCACCCACAGCCCCAGGCACCCACAGTTGCAGGGCCAAGCTGGCACTCCTGATCTGTAGGACATCTAGGAGAAGGAAGGAAATCTCTGCTGCTTCGTGGGATATCTACAGGAGAAGAAAAGGCTAGGGAGTAAACCCTACACAAGTCCAGAGTGGAGTCCCTAAGACTGTTGGATGACACCTTATATGTCTCCTTCCAGCAACTTCTGCAGCTAAGCTGGTACTCTGCTTTCCTTTGGACCATACCAGCAAGTCCAAGAGCACAGTCTTGTCACCTGAGCACCCCAGGACCTCCATAAACACTGCTCAGGCTTGCACCCTGGGGAGATCACGTCGGTGCGGCTAACACAGTGGTTTGACTTCGCTCCCGGAGGCACACTCAATTCTCACACTCACACTCAACAACAGTACTCAGAGCTGAAGACAGAGAAGTTCTTACCTGGCACATCCATCCCAAATGAATGACAGCCATCTTTGGAATTACAACCTACCCACAGGCCATTGTTGAAAACACTGTTTTGCAACCAGTAATCTGAGCCCAGGGCAATGAGGAGGAACAGGAGGCTGATGAAAGCGCAAGCCACAGTGCTAAACTGTAGGACATTCATTGCGAGAATGCTCAGCTATGTAACACAGGCGAGAAATAAGGATGATGAACCTGCGGAAAGGAGATATTCATGTTATTCTTCGTCAGTTGCATTCCCTCCAACCTTCCCCAGATGAAAATAGGGACATCTCTCTAATTTTTATTACATTTTCTGTTTTACAATTTAAAGTACTAATGTTTACATCCTTAAGATATCAGTGACTTCCCTTCTTCTCTTCCCATGGTTCGTTTTACATATCATCAATCCCTGCATATTTTACAGAGACTATACCATTCAGTATTCCATTATTACATCCATCATAACTTATTTACACTCCTGAATTTATCTAAATGCTGCCAGCGTTTTCAGCTGTACACAGTTATTTCCCATATATTCAATAAACATTTTCCAATCTTCTCTGAACATATGCTCTTCTTGTTCTCTTATTTTATATGGAAAAGAAGAACATTTGCCACTAACCTCAAATGACCCTCCTAGACCCTCCATTTGTTGTCCATCTCCCGAGCATTTTCTATCAGAAGAGGGGCAAGTGTAGGGCTGACATATTTCAAAAAGTGAAAATCCAGAGCTGCTTTTTTTTTTTTTTGGGCAAAGTTGCTGAAGTTTTTAGGCAAAATCTCAAAAATAAATTACATTTTTGAGCTATTCACATGGGAAATCGCCAAAATCCTGACGTCCGACATTGGTTGCCATACGACAGGATTTTCTGGACATTTCCTGCCCAGACGCTGCTTCTGAATACTGCAGTATTCCAGCTATGTTGTTTTTGTTGTTGTTGTTATTATTATTATTATTATTATTATTATTATTATTATTATGTCTGGGAAATTCCTGACGTATGGCAACCCTAGGCAAGTGCCATCTCCATCACATCCGACAAGACATAGAGCACATGCCCTCCCCTGCCCTGAGAAAAATCCCTTAATCCCATTTTTTGTCCTGTTTTATTCTTTGGTAGATTTACAAAAAGAAGGAGGAGGAGGAGGAGGAGAGTTTGGACTTGATATCCCATCTTTAACTCACCTTAAGGTGTCTCAAAGCAGCTAACATTCTCCTTTCCATTCCTCCCCCACAACAAACACACTGTGAGGTGAGTGAGGCTGAGAGACTTCAGAGAAGTATGACTAGCCCAAGGTCCCTCAGCAGCTGCATGTGGAGGAGCGGAGACGCGAACCTGATTCACCAGATTACGAGTCCACCGCTCTTAACCACTATACCTCTTTCTCCCTGCCCATTGTAGCCCTGTCCTCTGCCTACCCCTCAGAACTGGTGGGTCACATGGGGCAGGGCCTTGATGGTGGCAGCCTCTCATCCTTCTCGGCCGCTCTCCAGCAGCCGCTAGGAACTGCCCAAGGGGAAGAGGCCAGCAGTCACGGCCATGGAAAGGCAACAGTGTACTTTCCTTGCAGCTGCTACAGCCATAGCCACTGCTCTGGACAAGCACTGGCTCAGCTTGGCAGCAGTATGTATGTATGTATGTATGTATGTATGTATGTATATATGTATGTATGTATATATGTATGTATGTATGTATAAATTAATAATAATAATAATAATAATAATAATAATATTAATAATAATAAATTATTTATGCCCCGCCCATCCAGCTACTCTGGGCGGCTCCCAACAGATTAAAAACAGAATAAAACATCAGTAATTTAAAACTTCCCTTAACAGGGCTGCCTTCAGATGTCTTCTAAAAGTCAGGTGGTTGTTTATTTCCTTGACATCTGATGGGAGGGCATTGCACAGGGTGGGCGCCACTACCAAGAAGGCCTTGTGCCTGGTTCCCTGTAACCTCGCTTCTCACAGGGAGGGAACTGCCAGAAGGCCCTTGGAGCTGGACCTCAGTGCCCGGGCTGAACGATGGGGTGGAAACTGCACTGGCAGGGGAAATAGGGATGTTCCAGGAAGAAACAAGCGGCAGGGGTGGCTTTCGTGATTCCAGGACTGTCCCTGGAAAATCAGGGCACTTGGAGGGCATGCAGTTGCAGACTATGTTTAGATTTTTATTTTAAAAGGTCTACAGCAGATTGCGCTGTTGTGAACAGAAGATGTTCGCAAACTCAGCAGACTGTGACAGGCATTTAGCATTTCTATACTGCAGGTCCTCAGGGTGCTTTGCAAGTAAAAAAAACTGTTCCCTCCTTCCCTGTCCTGCTCTTGATGACCTGGTTAGTGGTTAGAAGTGGAAGGATCATTAGGCGCGAGTGATCATGCTCTTCTGAAGTTTACTATACAGCGGAAAGGAGTAGCCAAGCATACTAGGACTCAATTTCTTGACTTTAAGAAAGCCGACTTCATAAAACTTAGGGAAGTGCTGGGTGAGATCCCATGGACAGTAATACTAAAAGGAAAGGGAGTTCATGATGGCTGGGAGTTTGTTAAGAGGGAGATAGTAAAAGCACAACGTCAGGCAATACCAATGAGACGGAAACATGGAAGGTGCCTAAAGAAGCCAGGGTGGCTATCTAAAGAACTTTTAACTGAGTTAAGATTAAAAAAGGATGTGTACAAAAAATGGAAAAGGGGGGAAACCACCAAAGAGGAATTTAAACAAATAGCCAGCACGTGTAGACACAAAGTCAGAAAAGCTAAAGCACAGAATGAACTCAGGCTTGCTAGAGAGGTTAAAAGCAACAAAAAAGGCTTTTATGGGTATGTTCGTAGCAAAAGGAAGAACAAAGAAACAGTGGGGTCACTCAAAGGAGAAGATGGTGAAATGCAAACAGGGGACACAGAAAGGGCTGAACTCCTCAATGCCTTCTTTGCCTCAGTCTTCTCCGATAAAGAAAACAATGCCCGACCTGAAGAATTTGGAGCAAATGATTCAGCAGAGGAAACACAGCCCAGAATAACTAAGGAGATAGTACAAGAATACTTGGCTAGTTTAGATGTATTCAAGTCTCCAGGGCCAGATGAACTGCATCCAAGAGTATTAAAAGAACTGGCAGATTTGATCTCAGAACCACTGGCAGTCATCTTTGAGAATTCCTGGAGAGCAGGCGAAGTCCCAGCAGACTGGAGGAGGGCAAATGTTGTCCCTATTTTCAAAAAGGGGAAAAGAGAGGACCCAAATAATTACCGCCCAGTCAGTCTGACATCAATACCAGGGAAGATTCTGGAGCAGATCATTATGCAAACAGTCTGTGAGGACCTAGAAAGGAATGCTGTGATCACCAATAGTCAGCATGGATTTCTGAAAAATAAGTCATGTCAGACTAACCTGATCTCGTTTTTTGACAGAATTACAAGCCTGGTAGATGAAGGGAACGCAGTGAATGTAGCCTACCTTGATTTCAGCAAGGCATTCAACAAGGTGCCCCATGATATTCTTGTAAAGAAGCTGGTAAAATGTGGTCTTGACTATGCTACCACTCAGTGGATTTGTAACTGGCTGACTGACCGAACCCAAAGGGTGCTCATCAATGGTTCCTCTTCATCCTGGAGAAGAGTAACTAGTGGGGTACCACAGGGTTCTGTCTTGGGCCCGGTCTTATTCAACATCTTTATCAACGACTTGGATGATGGACTCAAGGGCATCCTGATCAAATTTGCAGATGACACCAAACTGGGAGGGGTGGCTAACACCCCAGAGGACAGGATCACACTTCAAAACGACCTTGACAGATTAGAGAACTGGGCCAAAACAAACAAGATGAATTTTAACAGGGAGAAATGTAAAGTATTGCACTTGGGCAAAAAAAAGGAGAGGCACAAATACAAGATGGGGGACACCTGGCTTGAGAGCAGTACATGTGAAAAGGATCTAGGAGTCTTGGTTGACCACAAACTTGACATGAGCCAACAGTGTGACGCGGCAGCTTAAAAAGCCAATGCAATTCTGGGCTGCATCAATAGGAGTATAGCATCTAGATCAAGGGAAGTAATAGTGCCACTGTATTCTGCTCTGGTCAGACCTCACCTGGAGTACTATGTCCAGTTCTGGGCACCACAGTTCAAGAAGGACACTGACCAACTGGAACGTGTCCAGAGGAGGGCAACCAAAATGGTCAAAGGCCTGGAAACGATGCCTTATGAGGAACGGCTAAGGGAGCTGGGCATGTTTAGCCTGGAGAAGAGGAGGTTAAGGGGTGATATGATAGCCATGTTCAAATATATAAAAGGATGTCACATAGAGGAGGGAGAAAGGTTGTTTTCTGCTGCTCCAGAGAAGCGGACACGGAGCAATGGATCCAAACTACAAGAAAGAAGATTCCACCTAAACATTAGGAAGAACTTCCTGACAGTAAGAGCTGTTTGACAGTGGAATTTGCGGCCAAGGAGTGTGGTGGAGTCTCCTTCTTTGGAGGTCTTTAAGCAGAGGCTTGACAACCATATGTCAGGAGTGCTCTGATGGTGTTTCCTGCTTGGCAGGGGGTTGGACTCGATGGCCCTTGTGGTCTCTTCCAACTCTATGATTCTATGATTCTCTATGATTCTATGCTCTCACAAGGGATATCTTACGCAGGAGGGGTAGTGTTTACTGTAGTGGCCCCCAAGTTTTACCTTCCCTGAACCACCTGAAAATCACTGAGAAACTCAGACCCTCCAAGTGTCCCTATTTTCCAGGGATGTCCCTGATTTAGAGAAGCCATCCTGGTTTTTTATTTGATCCTAGAATATTCAGCTTTTCCACAGAATGCCCCTGTTTGCAATGGAGAAATGTTGGAGGGTATGGAGTTATCCAACCCCCGAGTTGTCTGAAGGCAACCCTGTATGGGGAGGTTTTAAAAAATGTTTTATTATGTTTTTATATATGTTGGAAGCTGCCCAGAGTGCTGGGGCAACCCAAAAAGATGTGCATTACTATTAATAATAAAATTATCATTATGGAATGGGACGTCCCTATTTTCATCGAAGAAATGTTGGAGGGTGTAGAATAGGCATCTCCAACCTGCAGTCCTCCAGATGTTTTGACCTACAACTCCCATGATCCCTAACTAACAGGACCAGTGGTCAGGGATAATGGGAATCGTAGTCCAAAACATCTGGAGGGCCGAAGGTTGGGGATGCCTGGTGTAGAATCTTGGTGGCACTTGGTGGAACCTAATGATTTCTCTGCCTGTTTAGCAATTGTAACGTGCTCTGCTCGTGATTGTGGCTGATGTTTATCTTTCCAAAAAATATGGAATTCCAATTTTGATGCAATAAAATATAACCCTTCACAGAGCTATAAACTCAGAGTGCTAAACTGTCAATACCTCTTCCCATGGAATTCTGGGAATCGTGGCTCTGTCAGGGAAAGGGAGTTGCCTGCAAGCTCTTAGCACCCTTTACAATTCCTGGGATTCTTTGGGTGAGGTCATGACTGTTTAAAGTGGTATAATAGTGATTTTAATGTATGGTGCTCATGTGGCCTAAATCTACCAGATTAAATAATCAGACTGACAGATTAAAACAGCCTGGGTTGAATTTAAAAGGTGTCCTCAATTAACTAAGCAACAGGGTTGTTGTTGTTGTTTTTAAATAAAGCTAGCTTTAACACAACTTCGCACAACTGTTGGAAGTGGCATATGCCCATTTAAAAGCGTCATTCATAATATAGGATATGCCTCTTCAAAGCAATTACCATTACTATATGTGAAATGAATAATCTAGAAATAAAATATGCTTTCCTTCAGAGCTACTGCTAATTGATATGCAGATTGATGTTCATATAACCAACCAACCATTCAATTAAATTAACCATAAAGCATTATATATATAGCAAAGCAAACTAATACCCTATTTCCACTGCATTCCAGTTTCACATGCACTTAGAGATCCATTCTTCCCTGTTTAGTGTTGTAACAAAAAAGCATCAAAATTCCGCATCAAAACTGTATGCACTTTGCCCTAAAGTACACATTTCTATATCCGTCCTCTCCCATAACCAAATATACATTTTGTATGCTTTTCAGCACATTTGAGACATGCCTATCTGCACTGGAATTGCTCCACAAAATTCAAGGATGGTTCTAATCCACTTGACACCTGTGTTCCAATCTTCATATAAGTCCAGGACTAGTTAACTTTAAAATGTGGACCGAACATACTTCTCAACAAAATAAGCATCATAGAAATTAGAACTAAGAACTTGACTGTGTGTGTGTATGTTTAGTACTTCACTGCATGACACTAGTGCAAAGCAACAGATTTTAGTCCCTCTCACTAGTATCCAAATTAGCTAACCAGCTTGAGGGGGGGGGGGGATTCCCTTTCCCTCCAGCATAAATCTAGAGATGTTTCATCTCACCTGGCTCAGAATCGGCTCCTCTTTTCTTCAGGTGAAGTCAGCACTCTGCAACAAGGGCCAGGCATGCTCTGACTCCACCACCCATGGGATTTGTATTTTAACAGGGATGGGCAGGATCAGCTCCTCCTCTCCAAGGGCACAGCCCTTCTGTGAAAGGCCCCCATCTCTCTCCACCAAGCTTTGTGTTCATTTGTTTCCTTCTTGTAGCTAATTTTTATTAAATTTTGTGTTTTACAGTTTAAAATACTCATTAAAAATATCAATGACTTCCCTACCTCTCTTTCCATGGTTCATTTTACATATCACAAATCCCTGTATCTTTTACAAAAACTGTACCATTCAGTGTTCCACTATTGCATCCATCAAAGCTTATTTACACTGTTGAATTTATCTTAATGCTGCCAGCGTTTTCAGCTGTACACAATTATTTCCCATATATTCGACAAACGTTTTCCAGCCTTCTCTAAACGTATGTTCTTCTTGTTCTCTTATTCTATCTGTTAAGTCTGCATGTTGCGCATATTCTGTCAGCTTGAGTTGCCATTCTTCTTTGGTTGCGACCTCTTTCCTTTTCCCATTTTTGGGCTAACAAAACCCAGGCTGCAGTAGTAGCATACAAAAATAACCTTTTTTTGACACCTGGGAAATTCAGTCTGAATTACCCCCAACAGAAAGGACTCTGATTTTTTTGGGAAAGTACTTTTAAACATTTTTCCCCTAGTTCATTATGGATCATTTCCCAATACTCTTTTACCCTTTTACAAGTCCATGTCCATTCGCTTCCTTTGTTTCTTCTCCAAATGGCTGAGCTGGCTTGGCAGAGGTGGATCGGTACACTTTTTGCTCAGGTGTGAGGATCATTTCAGACTCCCCACCTGTTCTATGGACTCATCCTCCCACAGCTTTAATAGCAGCTGCTACATCTGCAGACATCTGCAGCTGCAGCCGGGGGGCCAACTTGAGTAAAATATTGGGGGGGGGAGCAGGCAAGCCCCACCCCACATAATCGATCACATGATGCAGTGCACACACACCATTTGAATGGCAATGGCCATCAACTTTGGGGGCTCCCAACCACCTCCAGTAATTTACTGGGGGCCCAAAGACCCCACAGCCACTAGGAGTTGGCTTCCAGGGCTGCAGCTGAAGATCAAACCACTACGAAATACACAGGAGGAAGTCAGGGTATTAATGATTCTCCCCCTCTCCTCCACCAGCCAGGTGGCACTACTAAAGGTACAGTAAGTTGTTTCTGTTGGTTTCTGTGTGTTGCCACTGTGCAGTGCTCTTGGAGTCACAAGACTCTGTTTACATTCCAGAGACATTCCAGACTGTTGGAAGTCTCATGGAAGACAGGAGACAGATGTGATGTTACTGGTTTCCTGTTCCTCTCTCTCTCACAGAGAGAGGATGTATTTTCTTTTCTGTCTGCGTAATTATGAATAAAACTCTTTAGCCATGTAGCTCATACTATCTCGTCCTTCCGCATGCTGCTTTGAAACTCTGCTGAATGGGGAATGTGCCTGGAGCCTTATCAGAGGCTCAGGTCATTAATCATGTAGGAGGCGATTCCGGAGGAGCTCGGAGGAATGCATTTTTCAGGTATAACTACACGCAGAGGGCCAGGAAGTGGAAGCAGTGGACCAGATGGGATGACTCGTGGTCCATGTTTGGCCCACAAGCTTGAGGCTCCCCAGCCTACTCAGGTGTGTTCCTTATTGTAGCCTCTTTTCTATGTTCAGCTGAGTTGGGATGAATCCCCATTGCCGATGATCAGAGAAGCCTCTCACACCTCTGCCCCCACTGGATTGCTAAATTGTTGTTTTTGCCAAAGTAATGAGGCTCTTCACTGCAGATGGTGACAGCAGTCACGAAATTAAAAGACTCCTGCTTCTTGGGAGAAAAGCAATGACAAACCTAGACAGCATCCTAAAAAGCAGAGACATCACCTTGCCAACAAAGGTCCGTATAGTTAAGGCTTCCGTTTTCCCAGTAGTGATGTATGGAAGTGAGAGTTGGACCATAAAGAAGGCTGATTGCCGAAGAATGGATGCTTTTGAATTATGGTGCTGGAGGAGACTCTTGAGAGTCCCATGGACTGCAAGAAGCTCAAACCTATCCATTCTTCAGGAAATCAGCCCTGAGTGCTCACTGGAAGTACAGATCGTGAAGCTGAGGTTCCAGTACTTTGGCCACCTCATGAGAAGAGAAGACTCCCTGGAAAAGACCCTGATGTTGGGAAAGATGGAGGGCACAAGGAGAAGGGGACGACAGAGGACGAGATGGTTGGACAGTGTTCTCGAAGCTACCAGCATGAGTTTGACCAAACTGTGGGAGGCAGTGTAAGACAGGAGTGCCTGGCATGCTCTAGTCCTTGGGGTCACGAAGAGTCGGACACGACTAAACAACAACAACAACGAGGCTCTGCTTATGGTGTCCCCTCCAAGTGCCCCTCAGACTCAAAACATTAGGGAGGGGAGTCCTGGGACAAATTTTATACTAAGTTTATAGGAACCTGTACTGGAGTTATTTATATCACAATGTTATTTTATTTTTATTAAGGCATTTCTTTAGGACTTAATCATGCACATTTGTAAGCCGTGTGCATTAAGAAAACCAAAAAACCTGCAGGAAACAGGAAAATCAAACAATACAATATACATCATACAGGAACCACAACCTTGAAATGCCTGCTGGAACAAGAAAGCTTTAGTCATGCATCTGAAGTGCAGGGAGGAGGTTGCTTTTGTAATCTTGGTTTGGAGCGAGTTCCACTAGGTTAGTCCCACTACAATGAATGCAGGGCTTATAGAAGTTATGCTGAGCGTGAGTTATGGAGACACTCCCTTTGACAGATCTGCATTCACAGTTGCCACACAATGGGTCAACATCTTCAGAGAGCTGTCCTGGTCCATCAGACTTCATGGTCCACCTGGTCCACTTCAGACTTCATGAGAATACGTGAAATTTAAATATACAGTCATACCTTGGAAGTCGAACAGAATTCGATACAGAAGTCCATTCGACTTCCAAAATATTCGGAAACCAAAGCATGGCTTCTGATCAGAAGCTGCAGAAGTCACATCAGACATCCAGCTTCCAAAAATAGTTCGCAAACTGGAACACTCACTTCCAGGTTTGCGGCCTTCAGGAGTCAAAACATTCGAGAACTAAGCTGTTCAAAACCAAGGTATGACTGTATATGTATTTGTCCCCGACACGCATGCTTTGTGTCTGTAAATGTTGAATAAGAGCAGCCATTTTATTGCCGATTCACTCAGTTATGCGAAGTCCCTTCAATAGCATCTCATCAAACTCTGAAAGTATCTTTGCACACAGGGAAAGATACAGCATTTCATTAAAAAACAACAACCCCTCTCCATACAAAATTGTTAATGTCAATGTGGCCTGTTTGTTTTTCCAGATAGCTTTATGTTTCACTGGTGTTAAATTTAGAAAGCTCACTCAGGATGCCTCCGGATTGTCAGTTTTGCAGGAGAGGTTAAAGGACATGCTATAACTTTATGTTAATAAAATAGATTAAAGTGCTCTGTCGCCCTGGCACAACAAATCCACTTTTCAGAATGAAACAGAAGGTGCCATTCAATTCTAGCCCTATTCATTCATTTCAATGGGTCTACTCTGAGCAGGATTTAGTTGGCTAGAATTTAGACTATTTGTGGTTAGAGAGGTGATGGGGGTGGATTGACAAGTAGTTTGTATGTGTATTTGTGAAGAAATAATGAGAAGTCAAGTAAACACCTGACAAGCAGATCAGGATGAAGACAGGATGAGTGATATTTGTATAACTGCTCCACAAGCAAATCAGAATGGATGCTCAATAAAGACTGGACATAGTCTAAACTCCTCCTAACCTTTTTATTTTTTGCAAACATAACAGGATGAATAAACAGGTTGTCAGTCACATTCAGGTCTGATTAAAATGCCAGAAATGAATTCAGGAAGAACTTGCATGTGAGATGATAGATAGAACAGTTGTGTTGCACCAGCTGAGTTTTCAAGGATGTCTGCTGGGTACAGAACTTGATCTCCTGATTCTACAGGCAATTCCCCACCTATGCAGGGATGATGTTCTGAGGCACCATGCGCTGAAGTGAAATCATGTATATTGGGAACACCATTGGAAAAGCCTGCAAACACTATCTAAACCTCTGGAAAGCCTTGAAAGCCCCTTTAAAGTCCACCACAATCACACTCTCCAAACATCCTTTCTCAAACTCAAATTCTCTACAGGACTCAAGGTTCAGTGCAAAGGCTCCTGGGACTGGGAGACACTGTTTTCGCAACGTTTTTGTCATTTCCATGCTCTTTTAGGGCCATTCCCCTCACCTTCCATGCCACTTCTGGGTTCACGGTGATGTGTGCATGAACAGTCGTGTATGCCTTGAACATGCGTAAATGGAAGGTTGCCTGTAAATCCAAAGGCATATTTCTGTCTTTGTAATGAGGTTGCCTTTTTTGGCTTGGGAATCTGTGTGCTTGTATTAAAAATATTCTCTATTAAAACCACAAGATGTGAGACAAACAGAAGAATAACGATAGCCAATTGCACATAAAGACTATACAAAATTTGAAGGCCAAAACTCAAAACAATGTAATCCATAGATAATTCCTTTCTGTTTGATTCATACAAGATACCTGTCTTTCTCATTCCTTACATTAACTGAATGAATAATAATATTGCTTAGCATCATTCTTAACTCGTAATACTAGCATGTGTTAGGTCAATACTATACTGTAAATATTTTGTAACCTCTAAAAAGAAATGTTTTAAAGATGTCACAGTTTAGGGGAATGAAAAAGGTTTCTTTCAGAACTGGGAGTAGCCTATCTGTTGCTCTCCAGATGTTGGTGAACTCCAGCTCCATTCTGCCCCAGCTAGCCTCGTCAATGGCCAACGAACAAGGATGATGGGAGTTGTAACTAGGGTTGCCATATGTCCAGTTTTTCCAGGGCATATCTGGTATTTAAAGGGTGAAAACATCATCTGGGGGGGATTTTTTCTTAATTGCCAAAATGTCCAGGGTTTTTTGGTTTTAGACAAAGCACACATGTGCTCGGGAACTGCCTTCCAGGAGCATGAACAGCTGTGCCCTGCAAGCGGAAGCAACATGCCTCAGAGCGGGAGGAGCTTCAGGGCTCCTTTGTGTGGTTCAGCTGGGGCACGGCAGAGCTCCCAGTCCCCAGCTGAGCCAGCCCCAGTGCTCCCCCGGCTCGCAGGCAAACCAGTGCCAGACTGGGGGCTCCTTTAACTGCTCTGCTAAGCAGTTTCACAGAGCCCACCCTCCCTGATTCAATTTAATTTAAAATAATAAATAAATAAACTTATGTTCTCTCTTTTGGTTTTGAAGATATGGCAACCCTAATTTATAACACAACAGCATTTGTAGGACACTAAGTTGGCTAGTTCAGTAGTCAGTTAACGGATTCCAAAGTGCTGTGAATTTGTTATTCCTTAACGCTATTGCTATTGTTATTGCTATTGTTATCAGTTTCATCACGAATGTATAGTCATTTCCTCCAGGCTCAACTTGTCCCAGTGCAGATGGTGTCTGTGTCTGTAACATCAACATAGCTCATCTGAAAATACAGCACAATCTTTTCCTCACTATGTTCAAGCGGCATTCATATGGAAAGCCAGCCCACCTATCAGGAGAGAAAAAGGGCTGGTGAGAGCATAGCCAGCGGGGAATAAAACACTATCTGAGATATCCAGATCACTGATCCCAGCATTACCTTCCTTTCTCATCAGGGGAATCATGCCCTGATCCTCAAAGCCCTGCCATTCTAACAGGCCCAGTTCTCTCCCACAGAACTACATTGTTTGTGCATTTTGAGACTTCTACAAGGGACTCCTCTTGCCAGGCTCCATCTGTTTTCATAGGTTTTCAAATAGATGTATTGTGGGATAATGCAAAATCAATCTGCAAAGAGCATTTACTTCTGGAGTGCTTTTCGGGACCAAAAAATATATCTAGATTCTCTAGATGCAGATTGTCTGTGAATAAAACAAGTGCTCTGTCTCCATTCATTCTAGAATATAATATCATTTGTACTCAGCCAAAGTCTCTGGGAGACTGTAAGGAATGAGGCTAATGAATTACGAATTGCAGAAGTTTGGCACAAATGCATTTCACTAGTCCGGAAATCCTACTGGCACACTCAGGTCATACTTGATTCAGATGCTTTTTCTGTCCTTCGAGCTGAATCTGGGGAAACCTGATTCATTCAGAGTGTTGGTATGAAGGGAGAATGACATTTCTGAATGCTTTTCAAGGCCAAAAAAATCCAGAAGTAATCCATGCTTGCAGTAAAGAAGCACACCCAGGGGATTGGTTCACGTTCCACCCTCTACCTCTTTTGCTGATCGTGGTATTCTGCATACAGCATGTCACAGCAGGAAACTGATCAATATATGAGCCTCCGTCCGCGGCCAAAGTGGCCTGCTGCCAGGGACACGACCACATGATGCTAAATGTGTAGCTCAGCCCCAGACTGTTCCGTAATGAAAGAATGCAGCTGCCAACTCCATGCGAAAGCAAAACTTTAAATAAAGACGCACATTTCAGCATTTCCCATTTGACACATACTCACCAGTTATAAGGAAGAGAGGAAAGGTGGCCCAGCCCAAGCCAAAAGAAAAGCCATAAGAGGCTTTTCCTCCTGTCTCCCCTGTGTAGACGGCCATGGCAATCATGACACAAAGAGCTATTTTAAAAAAATGCATTAAGATATAAAGTTGCTTGTACATTAAATATTCCAGATGGCTACAGGGCTGGGGTCAAGGATCAAGTGGAACTGATTGTATTTAAGTGTTGCTGTTGTAAACTATTTTTTCAATTTATAATTGGTTTTTTTTTTAAAAAATGTTTTCACATTTTATTTATTTATGTCTGATGTCTTACCGTGTTGTCATTTGTTGGAAGCCCCCCAAAGTAGCTGTAGCAACCCAGTCAGATTGGCAGTCTATAAATATATAACTTATTATAGTAGTTGTAGAAGTAGTAGACTATATTTATATATATATATTAATTGGGTTCATATTTTATTTATTTTTTTATAACAATACTTATATGCTCCTGTATCCTAAAGATATGTTATAGAGGGTGACTAGAACAGCAAAAGGTACAGAGCTAGCTCACTAGTTCCTGCTGCCCTCTCTTGGATGTTTGCTCATCTAGAAAGCAGAAGGAGGGGTCCTACTTTAAAGAGAGAAAGAGAGAGATGGAGACAGAGATTTAAATCTAATGCCAACCTACTGAGGAGATTTCACCCCTCCCATATCCAAGAATCTGCTGATGAGTCTGGTGATTTTCCAGAGAGGAGGGGGCTGTGTTCTGCTCTCTACTTATTCCACTCCAGCCTAACATCAAAGAGTCAGTCAGTGTGTCGGGGAGAGAGAGAGACTGAGTGTTAGAGATTGTGTGTATAGATAAGGTTGCTGCTAAGAGCAGTTGCAGACACTCAGTGCAGTTCAGCATTCATTTTGCTTAGACCTCATATAGCTCTGTATATAGTTGTATTATCATTGTAGATAGAATAAAGAAGATATTCTACAGAGCTGCTCTCCGAGTCGTTTATGCTCTGCTGTACTCTGCTATACTCTGCTGTGCTATGACTGTCTTCTTGTTGGAGTGAATCCGGTGCTCACAACTCTAAGCTGTGAGTCCACAGCACTTTGACCTGTTCCTGTGTAGAAGGTGGTCTCTGGAAGTGCTACCCCAGCTTGCCTGGCCCAGTCAGGGCTGAAGTGGATGAGTCCAGTCCGTGGCACTGGCTCAAGGGCGATGCTGACACCTACCAGTGTAGATCCATTAGTTTCAATCGGTCAGTTTAGTTGGATACAACCTTGACTTTTGTTGTTATGAATGGAGGAAAATGCACTGACACGTGGGAGGTGAAGAACTGATGACCAAAAGCATATAAACACCCCACAAACAAATTAAGATCAAGGCTGGATGAATGGATGCTCAATAGAGACTGGACATAGTAATAATAATTTTAAGCTAATCTCTTTTGCAAGCATATCAGGATGAATAAATAGGTCATCTAGCTGAACCTTCTGTCACATTCAGGTCTGATTAAAATGCCAGAAATGAACTCAGGAAGAATTTGCATGTGAGTAATGTAGATAATGGTTTTCCCAGTAGTGATGTATGGAAATGAGAGCTGGACCATAAAGAAGGCTGATCGCCAAAGAATTGATGCTTTTGAATTATGGTGCTGGAGGAGACTCTTGAGAGTCCCATGGACTGCAAGAAGATCAAACCTCTCCATTCTTAAGGAAATCAACCCTGAGTGCTCACTGGAAGGACAGATCCTGAAGCTGAGGCTCCAATACTTTGGCCACCTCATGAAAAGAGAAGACTCCCTGGAAAAGACCCTGATGTTGGGAAAGATGGAGGGCACAAGGAGAAGGGGATGACAGAGGACAAGATGGTTGGACAGTGTTCTCGAAGCTACCAGCTTGAGTTTGATCAAACTGCAGGAGGCAGTGGAAGACAGGAGTGCCTGGCGTGCTCTGGTCCATGGGGTCACGAAGAGTCGGACACGACTAAACGACTAAACAACAACAATGTAGATAATAGTTGTGCTGCATCAGTTGTCTTTGCAGGGATGTTTGCAGGTGCAGAAAACCATTGAAAAAGCATGCAAGCACTCTCTAAACCTCAGGAAACCCTTGAAAAACCCTTTTGGTAACCCAAAACTCCACCAAACTCCACCACAATTGCTCCCTCCAAATCTCCTTTCTCAAACTTGAACTCTCTGCAGGCCTCAAATTTCAGTGCAAACAGCTCCTGGGATTGTAAGACAACGTTTTTGCACCGTTTTAGGGCTGTCCCCCCCCCCTTCTGTGTCACGTCTGGGTTCGCAGTGATGCGTGCATGCACAGTCGTGTATGCCTTGAACATGCGTAAATGGAAGGTTGCCTGTAAATCCAAAAACATATTTCTGTCTTTGTAATGAGGTTTCCTTTTAGGCTTGGGAATCTGTGTGCTTGCCTTAAAAATATTCTTTATTAAAATCACAAGCTGTGAGAGAAACAGAGGAATCACAATAGTCATTTGCACTATACAGAATTTGAAGGCCAAAACTCAAAACAAACAATGCCATCCATAGATAATTTCGTTCTGCTTGATTCATACAAGATGCCTGTCTTTCTCATTCCTTACTTTAACCCAGCCACTGAATGAATAATAATATTGCTTAGCATCATTCTTAATTTGTAATACAGTCATACCTCAAGTTGAAGTAGCTTCAGGATAAGTATTTTCGGGTTGCGCGTTACTTCCGGGTTTTGCAGGTCGCGCATGCGCAGACAGTCAGAATGATGTCACGTGCATGCTCAGAAGCGGCGAATCATGACTCACGCACGCGCAGACGTGAGTTGCGTTCACTTCTGGATGCAAACGGGGCTCTGGAACGGATCCCGTTCACATCCAGAGGTACCACTGTACTAGCATGTGTTTAGCCAATACTATACTGTAAATATATTGTAACCTCTAGAAAGAAATATTTTTAAGGGAATGAAAAGGGTTTCCTTCTGAATTGATCTGTTTGCTCTCCAGATGTTGGTGAACTCCAGCTCCATTAAGCCCTAGCTAGCATGGTCAATGGCCAACAGACAATGGACAAGGATGATGGGAGATGTAACTAGGGTTGCCATACGTCAAGTTTTTCTGGGACATATCTGGTATTTAAAGAGTTAAAACACCATCCGGGGGGGATTTTTTTTTAATTGCCAAAATGTTCAGGGTTTGTGGTTTTATACAAAGCACACGTGTGCTTGGGAACTGCCTTCCAGGAGCATGAACAGCTGTGCCCTGCAAGCGCAAGCAACATGCCTCAGAGTGGGAGGAGCGTCAGGGCTCCTTTGCGTGGTTCAGCTGGGGCACAGGAGAGCTCCCAGTCCCCAGCTGAGCCAGCCCCAGAGCTCCCCCTGCTCGTGGGCAAGCCATTGCTGGGCTGGGGACTCCTTTAACTGCTCAGCTGCAGGGAGCGGCAACCGCACTCCCCACAGCCAGACAGTTTTACAGAGTCCCCAGCCCAGCATGTTAACTGCTCAGCTGAGCAGTTTCACAAAGCCCACCGTCCCCCTTATTATTGTCATTATTTATTTATTATGATTTTTTTATGTCCTCTTTTTTGGTTTAGAAGATTTGGCAGCCCTAATTTGTAACTCAACAGCATTTGGAGGGCACTAAGTTGGCTGGTTTCAGAATTCAGTTAACGGATTGCAATGTGCTGTGAATTTGCCATTCCTTAACTCCATTGCTATTGTATAATGTGTCATCTTCATCATGAAAGTATAGTCATTTCCTCCAGGTACAACTTGTTCCAGTGTAGACTGTGTCTGTGACATCAACATAGCTCATCTGAAATCTTTTCCTCATTCTGTTGCGGCAGCATTCAGGCGGAAAGCCAGCCCACCTATCAGGAGAGAAAAAGGGCTGGTGAGAGCATAGCCAGCGGAGAATAAAACACTATCTGAGATATCCAGATCACTGATCCCAGCATGACCTTCCTTTCTCATTGGGGGAATCATGCCCTGATCCTCAAAGCCCTGCCATTCTAACAGGCCCAGTTCTCTCCCAGAGAATACATTGTTCATTTTGAGACTTCTACAAGGGACTCTTCTTGCCAGGCATGCCTCCATCTGTTTTCATAAGTATTTAAATAGATGCATTGTGGGATAATGCAAAACCTATCTGCAATGAGCTTTTTTACTTGTAGGTTGTGGCGTCAGCCCTGTGGAACGACCTCCCATCAGAGGTCAAGGAAATAAACAACTATCTGACTTTTAGAAGATATCTGAAGGCAGCCCTGTTTAGGGAAGTTTTTAATGCCTGGTGTTTTATTGTATTTTTAATATTTTGTTGGAAGCCGTCCAGAGTGGCAGGATATTAATAATAATTATAATAAAATAATAATAAATAAGAAAAATAAAAATAACCCACTTATCAAGAAGTGTTTTTCGGGATCAAAAAATAGATGAAAATTGTCTGTGAATGAAATAGGTAGTCTGTCTGCATTCATTCTAGAATATAATATCATTTTTACTCAGCCAAAGTCTCTGGGAGCGTTTGTAAGGAATAAGGCTAGTAAATTACAAATTGCTGAAGTTTGGCACAAATGCATTTCCGTAGTCCGGAAATCCTGCCAAAACACTTAAGTCAAAATTGTTTTAGATGTTTTTCCTGCCCTTCGAGCTGAATCTGGGGAAACCTGATTCCTTCAGAGTGTTGGTATAATAATAATAACAATAATAAAATTGTACTTATATCCCGCCCTCCCCAGCCGAAGCCAGGCTCAAAGCGGCTAATAACAATATGAAGGGAGAATGGCATTTCTGAATGCTTTTCAAGGCCAAAAAACACAGAAGTAATCCATGCTTGCAGTAAAGTTGCACACCCAGGGGATTGGTTCAAATTCCACCCTCTTCCTCTCTTGCTGATAGTGGAATTGTGTGCACAGCATGTCACACCAGGAAATTGATCAATATATGAGCCTCTGTCCGCAGCCAAAGTGGCACACTGCCAGGGGCACGAGCACATGATGATGCTAAATGTGTAGCTCAGCCCCAGACTGTTCTGTAATGAAATAAACAGCTGCCAACTCCATGCGAAGGCAAACCTTTAAATAAAGACGCACATTTTCAGCATTTCCCATTTGACACATACCAGTTACAAGGAAGAAAGGAAAGGAGACCCAGCCGAAGCCAAAAGACCATCCATAAATGGCATTTCCTCTTGTCTCCCCTGTGTAGACGGCCATGGCAATCATGACGCAAAGAGCTATTAAGAAAAAATACATTAAGATATAAAGTTGCTTGTACATTAAATATCCCAGGCTGACACGGAAGTTGCAGCTAGTGAAATGCAGTGGCTGAAAGATGTGCCCTGGTTGCCAGATGGCTATGGGGATAGAGACAAAGGATCAAGTGGAACTGATTGTATTTAAGAGTTGTTGTTTTAAACTATTTTTTATTTATAATTGGGGTTTTTAAAATTGTTTTCACATTTTAGTTATTTATAATGTTTGCTGCCTTACAGTGTTGTCATTTGTTGGAAGCCCCCCAGAGTGGCTGTAGCAACCCAGTCAGATGGGCAGCCTATAAATATATAACTTGGTAGTAGTAGTACAGTGGTACCTCAGGTTAAGTACTTAATTTGTTCCGGAGGTCTGTACTTAACCTGAAACTGTTCTTAACTTGAGGTACCACTTTAGCTAATGGGGCCTCCTGCTGCTGCTGCGCCGCTGCTGCACAATTTCTGTTCTCATCCTGAAGCAAAGGTCTTTACTTGAGGTAATATTTCTGGGTTAGCGGAGTCTGTAACCTGAAGCGTATGTAACCTGAGGTACCACTGTAGTAGTAGAAGAAGAAGAAGAAGAAGAAGAAGAAGAAGAAGAAGAAGAAGAAGAAGAAGAAGTATACTATACAGTTGTATCTTGGAAGTCGAAAGGAATCCGTTCCGGAACTCGTTGGAATTCCAAAAAGTTCTGAAACAAAAGCGTGGCTTCTGATTGGCTGCAGGGAGCTCCTACTTCCGCCCTTGCAACATATCCATTGGATGTGCTTCCAGGGCAAGGAGAAAGCAGGGCTGAGCTGGCCAAGCATCCATTGGATCTGGAACCAGTCTCACCGCCCACATGCCATAGCACTGGACTTGAGCTAAACCTGACTGAAGCACCAGCCTGGAATTGGGCCTGATCATCCTGCTGCCCTCCCCTTCCCAGCTACATATCCAGTGGAGATGTGGTAGGTGGCTCCACCACTCACAAAACCCTGGAGGTGGAAAGAGGACTATTGGATAGGTCCTTCCATCATTGATTTAAGCGGGTCTGCTCAGAGTATAACTTCACTGGATCCATAATACCTGCAACAATGCTGGCTATGGCTGCGGTCTTGGCCTTGGAGATGGAGCCAAATTGCACGCTAAAAAAGGTGCCACAAAGACCAATGCAAGAGATGGCTCCAGCGATCATCCCGAAGAACATGAAGGCTCGGGTAACATGGATGAAATCTTTCAGGAAGGAAGGAAGAGAAAGGAAGAAGGAGGTTAAATTCCCACAACAGCCATTTTGTCCTGGAACCCACTTCACTTTAATCAAAACATTAATTCCCCCCCCCCCAAAAAAAGCATGGAGTGAATGTGTTATCCCTAGTCACACTGGATTTTCAGGGAGTTGAGGAACTGTCAGCTACCCCCCCCCCCCGCGCGCACACAAGTTACTGTTGAATACTACACCACTAGTACTCCGAGCAGAAGACAAAAAACTTACCTTTCACATCCATCCCAAGTGAACCGCAAGTATAAATTGCCAGAACTTTAGCACAAGCTTTCCAGAGGCCAATGTGGCCCAAGGCATTTGCCAGCCAGTAGTCTGAGCCCAGGGCAATGAGGAGCAGCAGAAGGCTGATGAAAGCACAAACCACAGCACTGATCTGTAGGGCCTGCATTCTGCGAATGGTCAGATCTGTGACTGCGATGCCGAACCTGGGGAAGGGAGATAAGTTGCAGTTTATGTTTGGGTGTGCTTAAAATTTACATATCTGCCAAGAGGCCTACTGCAGATTGTGCTGTTGTGAAGATGTCCTCAGGCTGTACGTTTACTAATTCTCTGTTCCAAGTTCTCAGGGCACAAGATAAACAAAAAACAAACAAACTGTGCTGCCTTTCACCACCCCGTTCTCATAAGTGGTCCCTCCTCCCAAAATAATTCCCACCTTGATCCTCTGAAAACTGCTGAGCGCCTTGGTGGACCACTTACTAATTTTACCTGCCTGTTGCTTAGCGCCTACAAAGCCGCCCTGACATCTGATAACTCTCTCCGTACGTGCCTTAAAAAAGAATATAAAGTGCTGATAACCCGTCAAAAGAACATCTGCAGCAGAAAATGCTGGTCAGAACTAACTAATTATTTGTAGCAAATGTAATATGCTTTGCCATCTTGGTTTTTTCCACCTCCTTCAAAAGCTTGATGGATAATGGCTTCGGAGATGGCCCTAAAGCTGTGGCACTCCCTCCTCACAGGTGTGAGTCTTGCACCATCATTATATAGCTTTTGGTGAATGCTAAGGAAACACCTCTTTACCCTGGTCTTTGACACTGGAGATGTCAAAACGATTTTTAATTTTTTTTACAAAGTACTGTACGTCAGTACTTTACTGGGTCTCCTCCACCATTTGACACCGTTTGCCTGTGATATAGCAGTAGCTGAATAAATACATTTGTGCACTGGATTATAATTATAATTATTTTTAGTTATTGAAAATACTGTATTTTCCCATTTATAAGACACCCCCTTGTATAAGAAAACCCCTATTTTTTTAACCCAAAATTAAGAAATTCAGTTGTTTAGCTTCTTTGGGGGGGTGGGGGAAGTTACTTCCGCCAATCGCTCACCCATATGCCTGCCACTGCCGATCGCTTGCCACAGCCATTGCCAAGTGCACACCTCGCCGTATTCGCCAATTGTCTGCCCGCTCACCGCCACCAGCAGCACACCCACTCACTTGCCACAGCCGCCAATCACCTGCCCAGTTGCCGCTGCCAATTTCCTTCTTGCTGCTACCATTAATCACACGTCCCCCCTGCATTCATTCTCCATGTATAAGCGAACACCCAATTTTTGCCTTCTTTTTTTTTAGCAAAAAGCATTGTCTTATACACGGAGAAATATGGTATATGCTGCCATACATCTGCAGGTCTCTGAATCCTTCTTATGAACTGTTGACACTCTTTTATAGCTCTGCATTCAGATATGTGGATAGTGATAGAGATCTTTGTGGGGTTTGTATGCCTCACTGCTATATCTTTTAAGATCTATCAGATTGATGGACACCTTGGCTAGAAAAATTAAATGCCTGAGCTGAAGAATGGTGGCTAGCAGTGTCAATCACGGGCAAACACCTGCTCTCCCCACCCTCCCCACACAACTCCATTTCCTCAAGCTGCAACCGCCCCAGAACTACTTCTGCTTTGTGCCTATTTGTGCCCCAGTTAGTAAGTTAATGGAATTGAAACAGAAGGGTAGGATGGGAGAGGAGGAAGACATGAAGAGAACCAAACAAATTGCCATCCATTCACTCAGGAGTCATTTCTGTGAATGGTGTTTGGCTCAGGACAAATAACCGAATGGCATATATCTGCTCTCCTTCCCTCCCTCCCTTCTTCTCTCATCATTCATCTTCATTGATTCGACCTCAGCCTTTGACAGAAAAGAAGACTTTTTATGGAGAAAACTGGGGACTAAGATGGACAGGTGCCTCTGCTGAGTTTAAATTAAGAACTTCAAGCTTCAAGTCAGAGTAGACTGAGAAGGCCAGTTGTCAGGGCCAATAGACTCAGCCAGAGCGGTTAGACAAGGTTGTTTGCCAGCTCCCATTGTAACTATCCAGCCTCCTAAAATTTCAACACCTCTTGTGATGGTTTGACCCTTTTCCGTTTTAACAGTGCAAATTCCACAAATACTTTCCATATCTCCTTAAAATCATTTCTCCTACATATTCCCCATTTTACCTTAATAGCATATGTTAATTTATCATGAGTAGCTATATCCCACACCTCTTTATACCATTCTTCTATTTTATATTCACCTTGCCCCTTCCACTTCCTAGCTATAAAAACTCATACAGCTGTCAATAAATTTGTGAGCAAGCCCTTCATAGCCTGCAAACCTTCCACCTCATCATAAATTGATAACAGTGCTACCTCTGGAATTTCAGGCATCTTTAACCAATTTTTTTTCAAATGTTCCTCTATTACCTGCATATTTTCCAATGGATTTTTGATTGTTAGCAAGGCGTCATGTGCAAATAAACTTATTTTCTCTTTTCCATTATTGCTTATTCCTTATATATTTCTAACTTCTCAAATTACATTGGCCAGAGTTTCAATGATCAATACAAATAAAATAGGGGAAAGGGGGCATCCTTGTCTTGTAGCTCAAACTAGTGTTATTTGTTCTGTTATACCATTGTTCAATATGACATATGCCTTGTTCCTCAAATATAATTGATTTATTAATCCCTTAAATCGTTTTCCAAATCCTAAGCTTTCTATAATCATTTTTAATGCCAACCATTCTACATAGTCAAATGCCTTACAAATATCCAGTGCTTCTATACCAACTTTCAGTTTATTTCTTCTTATTATATCCTTTGCTGGGATTGCTGAGCTTCCATGTCCTGCTGCTGCTCCTTCAGACCATTAACTATCCACTGGCCTTTTCTGAATCTGCCTCCCTTCAAGAGGAGAGATCACTGATGGCATTTCCTAACAAGAGTAGGCTAAGCATAGGTGAAGGCGACCAGTATAAGCCCCTCTTCCAGGCAACAGATTTGCTTACCGCACGTCAGATCTTCAGAGAGATGTTCCTGCACACCAAAAGCCTCCAGTTCACAGCTCAGTCCTTCTCTCTGCTTCTCCTTTGCTCTGTCTTCAAAGGTTACAACACACAAACAACTTGCAAAAGGCCTTCAGAATTAGCAAGAGGAAATGGTGCAACCCACCTGGATTGCCACTGTGTTCCAGAAATGATCAAGAAGCCAACTGCCAACAGCAAGGCAAAAAGTGGGCAGAGCAACAAAGGTTAACTTCTCTGAAGTCTTATCCTGTGTTGGGGAGACCACTCCATCCCAATCTCCCATAAGGCACCAATTCTCATATGGAAAATCCACTAGTCTATTCATACATTCTTTGTAAAGAGATAAGTGTGAATTTTGAAAGATGTTTTGGTTTGCATATTGTTACAGAAAGTGTGATTCAAATGCAGACTGAATCAAATCCCCACCCCTAGGGCTAACTTGGTTGTCTCAATCCCCATCTTTCTACTCTCTGGCGAAGTTGGACTTGTACCCTAGGAGTTGTGTTTTGTTAGGGGACATACTGGAGCTTATGCAATGTGTAGCTCACTTTACTTTGCATCTGTTCTTGTTCGTTTATTTCTTCAATTTATATCTCACCCTTCTTCCCAAAGGATTTGCTCCCAAAACTTTGCCCCCCCCCCCTGACTTCTGGTCTGATCGCCATCGCGTCTGGCTGCTTTCCCATGGCACTGGACTCCAGCTGTGCAGGAATTCAGGGGTAATATGGGAGTAATTATCCCTGCCCCACCGGGTAGAGGGGGACTGGCCGTCACCTGCGGATCATCTGATCACTGCCGCTCACTACAGAATGTGGGGGCAGGGACGCTGGGTGCTGAGCACTGCAAAAAGTGGAAACTCTCCAGAGCCATCGCCATGAGCATCCCTGTTCTTTAAAAATTAATTAAATCTGAACTTACAAACAGGCGTGTTCTGGAAGAAGGAGACAAAAAAAGACCTGCTAAGTAATTCAGTCACTGAGTGCCAAGCTTTGAACTGAGAAGGACTTTCAGCGTTTTCTACGGTTTATGTGAGGTGAGTGGCTGTTTCCTTTCTATACTTGCTATTTCACGATTTGAATTTGATTTAGATTTGATATCCTGCTTTATCACTACCCGAAGGAGTCTCAAAGCGGCTAACATTCTCCCTTCCCTTCCTCCCCCACAACAAACACTCTGTGAGGTGAGTGAGGCTGAGAGACTTCAAAGAAGTGTGACTGGCCCGAGGTCACCCAGCAGCTGCATGTGGAGGAGAGGAGACGTGAACCCAGTTCACCAGATTACGAGTCTACCTCTCTTAACCACTACACCACACTGGCTCTTTTGGCAATTTGGCAAGCCTCATTAAGAAAGATCTAATTAATCAAATGGAATGCAGGAGGAACTGTATAAAAACTTGAGAATTTGATGCTTCATGGTGCGGTCATCTGTGGAGGGCTCTAATTAGAACTGGCAAAAACTAGATTGATATGCTTTCAGCTTGGGATGATAAAATGCCGAACTGTGGTGCGGTTAGCTGATGGATTACAACTGGGGTATATCTCACACAAAAACTGCATCTGCTTGTATGGATTTTCATTGTATATCAATTATTAAAGTGAAGGTGAATCTTTGGTCTTAGCGAGCTTTCCCTAGGGCTCAGAGAGAGCAAGCTTGGATTTTAGAGGAATCAAAAAATTATTAATTGTGGGATATATGCGATGGCATTGCTGTCTACAGAATATCTTTAATTGGACTCGGAGAACATCTGCTCGTTAAGAGACTCGAAAAATTACACTGAATTTCATTAAACAAAGGAAAGTTGGAAGACAGCCCAGAACTTTAGAGATAAGAGCTTGGTATGAAGATTGAACCCTTCGAAGGAGTACAGTGCTTAAAATGACTGACAACAAACACAACAAAATTCCTGTTGCATGTCAACATATTTATGGATTTGTTAAACATGATTGAAAGTCACATAACAGTGACTGTGATAACGATAAAGAGTTTGGAAGGGAATTTTGATATTGGGAATAAACAACAGAGAAAAATGCAGGAACATGTGACAAATGTAGATAATAGTTGTACTGCATCTGATGTCTTTGCAGGGATGTTTGCAGGTGCAGAAAACAAATGAAAAAGTATGCAAGCACTCTCTAAACCTCAGGAAACCCTTGAAAAATCCTTTTGGTAACCCAAAACTCAACCAAACTCCACCACAATTGCTCCCTCCAAATCTCCTTTCTCAAACTCAAACTCTCTGCAGGCCTCAAACCTCAGTGCAAAAGGCTCCTGGGATTGCGAGACACTGTTTTCGCACCGTTTTTGTCATTTCCATGCTCTTTTAGGGCCGTTTCCCCCCTTTCCGTGCCACTTCTGGGTTCGCGGTGATGCATGCATGCACAGTCGTGTATGCCTTGAACATGCGTAAATGGAAGGTTGCCTGTAAATCCAAAAGCATATTTCTGTCTTTGTAATGAGGTTTCCTTTTAGGCTTGGGAATCTGTGTGCTTGCCTTAAAAATATTCTTTATTAAAACCACAAGCTATGAGACAAACAGAGGAATCACAATAGTCATTTGCACATACACAATATTTAGAATTTGAAGGCCAAAACTCAAAACAAACAATGCCATCCATAGATAATTTCGTTCTGCTTGATTCATACAAGATGCCTGTCTTTCTCATTCCTTACTTTAACCCAGCCACTGAATGAATAATAATATTGCTTAGCATCATTCTTAATTCGTAATACTAGCATGTGTTTAGCCAATATAATACTGTAAAAATTTTGTAACCTCTAAAAAGAAATGTTTTTAGGAGAACAAAAAGGGTTTCCTCCTGAATTGGCAGTAGCCTATCTGTTGCTCTCCAGATGTTGGTGAATTCCAGCTCCTTTAAGCCCCAGCTTGCATGGTCAATGGCCAACGGACAACGGACAAGGATGATGGGAGTTATAACTAGGGTTGCCATACAACCAGTTTTTCCAGGACATATCTGGTATATAAAGGGTGAAAACACCATCCGGGGGGATTTCTTTTTTATTGCCAAAATGTCCAGGGTTTGTGGTTTTAGACAAAGCACACATGTGCTCGGGAACTGCCTTCCAGGAGCATGAACAGCTGTGCCCTGCAAGCGCAAGCAACATGCCTCAGAGCGGGAGGAGCTTCAGGGCTCTTTTGCGTGGTTCAGCTGGGGCACAGGAGAGCTCCCAGTCCCCAGCTGAGCCAGCCCCAGTGCTCCCCCTGCTCGTGGGCAAGCCATTGCTGGGCTGGGGACTCCTTTAACTGCTCAGCTGCAGGGAGCGGCAACCGCGCTCCCCACAGCTAAACAGTTTTACAGAGTCCCCAGCCCAGCACTTTAACTGCTCAGCTGAGCAGTTTCACAAAGCCCACCGTCCCCCGTATTATTATCATTATTTATTTATCATGATTTTTTTATGTCTTCTTCTTTGGTTTAGAAGTTTTGGCAGCCCTAATTTGTAACACAACAGCATTTGGAGGGCACTAAGCAGCTGGGGAGGGCGGGATATAAATAAAATTTATTATTATTATTATTATTATTATTATTATTATTATTATTATAAATTGGCTGGTTCAGTATTCAGTTAACGGATTGCAATGTGCTGTGAATTTGCCATTCCTTAACGCCATTGCTATTGTATAATGTGTCATCTTCATCATGAAAGTATAGTCATTTCCTCCAGGTCCAACTTGTTCCATTGTAGACTGTGTTTGTGACATCAACATAGCTCATCTGAAATTGTAGCACACTCTTTTCCTCATTCTGTTGCAGCAGGATTCACGCGGAAAGCCAGCCCACCTATCAGGAGAGAAAAAGGGCTGGTGAGGGCATAGCCAGTGGAAAATAAAACACTATCTGAGATATCCAGATCACTGATCCCAGCATGACCTTCCTTTCTCATCAGGAGAATCATGCCCTGATCCTCAAAGCCCTGACATTCTAACAGGCCCAGTTCTCTCCCAGAGAATACATTGTTCATTTTGAGGCTACTGCAAGGGACTCTTCTTGCCAGGCATGCCTCCATCTGTTTTCATAAGTATTCAGATAGATGCATTGTGGGACAATGCTCATCTGCAATGAGCTTTTTTTACTTGTAGGTTGTGGCACCAGCCCTGTGGAATGCGCTCCCATCAGAGGTCAAGAAAATAAACAACTATCTGACTTTTAGAAGATATCTGAAGGCAGCCCTGTTTAGGGAAGTTATTAATGTTGTGTTTTATTGTATTTTTAATATTTTGTTGGAAGCTGCCCAGAGTGGCTGGGGAAACACAGCCAGATGGGCAGGATTTAGTTAGTTAGTTAGTTAGTTAGTTAGTTAGTTAGTTATAAACCCATTTATCAAGAAATTCTTTTCGGGATCAAAATATAAATGCAGATTGTCTGTGAATGAAATAAATAGTCTGTCTCCATTCATTCTAGAATATAATATCATTTGTACTCAGCCAAAGCCTCTGGGAGCATTTGTAAGGAATAAGGCTAGTGAATTCCTGAAGTTTGGCACAAATGCATTTCCGTAGTCCAGAAATCCTACTGACACACTTAGATCAAGCTTAATTCAGATGTTTTTCCTGCCCTTCGAGCTGAATCTGGGGAAACCTGATTCCGTCAGAGTTTTGGTAAGAAGGGAGAAAGACATTTCTGAATGCTTTTCAAGGCCTAAAAACCCGGAGGTAATCCATGCTTGCAGTAAAGAAGCACACCCAGGCAATTCTTTCACATTCCACCCTCTTCCTCTCTTGCTGATAGTGGAATTATGTGCACAGCATGTCACACCAGGAAATTGATCAATATATGAGCCTCCATCCGCAGCCAAAGTGGCACACTGCCAGGGGCACAACCACATGATGATGCTAAATGTGTACCTCAGCCCCAGACTGTTCTGTAGTGAAATAAACAGCTACCAACTCCATGCGAAGGCAAATCTTTATATAAAGACGCACATTTCCAGCATTTCCCACTTGACACATACTCACCAGTTATAAGGAAGAGAGGAAAGGAGGCCCAGCCCAAGCCAAAAGACCATCCATAACTGAGCTGTGTTCCCGCACGCCCTGTGAAGGTGGCCATGGCAATCAGGACACAACCAGCTAGGAAGAAAAATACATTAAGATATAAAGTTGCTTGTACATTAAATATTCCAGGCTGACACAGAAGTTGCAGCTAGTGAAATGCAGTGGCTGAAAGATGTGCCCTGGTTGCCAGATGGCTATGGGGATAGAGACAAAGGATCAAGTGGAACTGAATGTATTTAAGCATTGTTGTTTTAAACTACTTTTTATTTGTAATTTTTTTAAAAAAATTGTCTTCACATTTTAGTTATTTATAATGTTTGATGTCTTACTGTGTTGTCATTTGTTGGAAGCCCCCCAGAGTGGCTGTAGCAACCCAGTCAGATGGGAAGCCTATAAATATATAACTTAGTAGTAGTAGTAGTGGTAGAACTATACTACACAGTTGTATCTTGGAAGTCGAAAGGAATCCGTTCCGGAAGACGTTTGAATTCCAAAAAGTTCTGAAACCAAAGCGTTGCTTCTGATTGGCTGCAGGAAGCTCCTGCTTCTGCCCTTGCAACATATCCATTGGATGTGCTTCCAGGGCAAGGAGAAAGCAGAGCTGAGCTGGCCAAGCATCCATTGGATCTGGAACCAGTCTCACCGCCCACAGAGCTCAACCTGACTGAAGCACCAGCCAGGAATTGGGCCTGATCATCCTGCTCCCCCACACCCCCGGTACATATCCAGTGGAGATGTGGTAGGTGGCTCCACAACTCACAAAACCCTGGAGGTGGACAGAGGACTATTGGGTAGGTCCTTCCATCATTGATTTAAGCGGGTCTGCTCAGAGTATAACTTCATTGGATTCAAGCAAGAACATTTGGATTCAAGCTGGACATTTCAGCTTGGCACAGTCTACAGCTTTGTGTTCAGGGGCTTCAGGGGCTTGAACTGACTGGAAGCAGATGCTTATGACCCCCCATAATACCTGCAACAATGCTGGCTATGGCTGCGGTCTTGGCCTTGGAGATGGAGCCAAATTGCATGCTAAAAAAGGTGCCACAAAGACCAATGCAAGAGACGGCTCCAGCGATCATCCCAAAGAACATGAAGGCTCGGGTAGCATGGACGAAATCTTTCAGGAACGAAGGAAGAGAAAGGAAGAAGGAGATTAAATGTCAACAGCCATTTTGTGCTTGAACCCACTGCACTTGAATCAAAACATTAATTCCTCCCCCCCCCCCAAAAAAAAGCATGGAGTGAATGTCTTATCCCTAGTCACACTGAATTTTCAGGGAGTTGGGGAACTGTCAGCTGCCCCCCCAAGTTACGGTTGAATACTACACCACTAGTACTCTGAGCAGAAGACAAAAAGCTTACCTCTCACATCCATCCCAAATGAACCGCAAGTTTCAACTAATCCAATATTAACACAAGTTCTCCAGAGGCCAGTGTAGCTCACTTCATTTTCCAGCCAGTAGTCTGAGCCCAGGGCAATGAGGAGCAGCAGAAGGCTGATGAAAGCACAAACCACGGCGCCAATCTGCAGGGCCTGCATTCTGCGAATGGTCAGATCTGTGACTGCTCAGCGTAACTGTGATGCCGAACCTGGGGAAGGGAGACACGCACATTATTCCATATAAGTTGCAGTTTATGTTTGGGTGTGCTTAAAATTTGCATATGTGACAAGAGGCCTACCACAGATTGTGCTGTGGCGAAGATGTCCTCCGGCTGTACGTTTAATAATTCTCTGTTCCAGGTTCTTAGGGTGCAAGGTAAACAAAAAACAAACAAACTGTGCTGCCTTTCACCACCCCGTTCTCATAAGTGGTCCCTCCTCCCAAAATAATTCCCCTTTTTGATCCTCTGAAAACCGCTGAGCACCTTGGTGGACCACTTACTAATTTTACCTGCCTGTTGCTTAGCAACTGTAATATGCTTTGTCCTCTTGGTTTTTCCCAGCTCCTTCAAAAGCTTGATGGATAATGGCTTTGGAGATGGCATTCTCGTGGACTGCTCTAAAGCTGTGGCACTCCCTCCTGACAGGTGTGAGTCTTGCACCATCATTATATGGCTTTTGGTGAATTAAGACACACCTCTTTACCTTGGTCTTTGACACTGGAGATGTATAAACGATTTTTAAATGATTTTTTTACAAAGAACACCAATACTTTACTGGGTCTCCTCCATCTTTGACATCGTTTGCCTGCAATATAGCAGTAGCTGAATAAATACATTTATAATTATAATTTTTATTTATTTATTGAAATTATATACCACCCTATATCCACAGCTCTCTGAATCCTTCCCATGAACTGTTGACACTCTCTTGTAGCTCTGCATTCAGATAAAAATATGTGGATAGTGATAGAGACCTTTGTGGGTTTTGTATGCCTCACTTCTATATCTTTTGTATATTAGGATCTATCAGATTGACAGACACTTTGGCTAGAAAAATTATATGCCTGAGATGAGGGTTGCAGTGGTTGAGAAGATGGAGGAGGACTGGAAGAAATTCAAGATTTATTTACAAAAATATTGTAATTTGAGTGAATGTTAAGCAGGATGCTAGATCATAAACAATTGAGCACCACTAAATTAGATGATTTAAGATAATAAGTGAGATTGAGAAAATATAAACTTTTTTGAGAATTACAAGATTATAAATATACAGATGGGACATAAGAATGCAAATAAGATGATAAATTGCTGGCAAAAAGTTACAACGATGAAAGTGAGAGTGGGAGATGTGAGGAAGTCCAAAGAAAATGTGAAATTATGTTAAGACATATGTTATATTGTTTATTATATCTATTTCTATTCTAAACCCTAATAAATATTTAAAAAAAAAAAAGAGATGAGGGTTGCAGTGTCAATCACGGGCACACACCTGCTTCCCCCCTCACTCCCCACACAACTCCATTGTCTCATGCTGCAACCACCCCAGAACGACTTTTGCTTTGTACCTGTTTGTGCCCCACTTAGTAGGTTAATGGAATTGAAACAGAAGGGTAGGATGGGAGAGGAGGAAGACATAAAGGGAACCAAACAAATTGCCATCCATTCACTCAGGAGTCATTTCTGTGAATGGTGTTTGGCTCAGGATGAATAACCAAATGGCATACATCTGCTCTCCTTCCCTCCCTCCCTTCTTCTCTCATCGCTCAGCTTCATTGACTCGACCTTAGCCATTGACAGAAAAGAAGACTTTTTATGGAGAAAACTGGGGACTGAGGTAAAGTTCTTAACCCGAGGTACTACTTCCGGGTTAGCGGCGTCTGTAACCCGAAGTGTTTGTAACCCAAGGTGTTTGTAACCCAAGGTACCACTGTATATGTAAATAACACCATTGACCAACTTGCTAAAATAATATGCTGCTATAAGCAGATGACATGCTCCCGTTATCCCAGACCTTAAATTGCATAAGGAGATGGTTGAAATTGTTTGGGGAAGTATGTAATAAAGAAACGTTATGTGCCGATTATGCCAAGACCAAATGATGGTATTTGACAAGCAGTTAAGCACAAATGGCAATTTGATGGCAATCTAATAGAATCACTGCCTCCTTTCTTTAGGTGAAAGTCAGCACTGTGGAACAAGTCCCTGGCATGCTTTGACTACGCCACCTACTCAGTAGGGGTGGGCAGTATACCCACCTCCTATCAAAGGGTACCACCTCTCTGTGGATGGTCCTCATCTCTTTTCCCCAACCCTCTGCTTTCTTTTTATTTCTGAATTGCTGGATTGCGGGGTGGTAGGCTCTTTCTGGATACTGGTTCCACTAGAGAGATTAGAATGATGCACATATGCAATACCCTTTGGTTGTGCCACTGTACATAGGCATCATTGGAAACCTGCTCAGGCCCACAAACTTTGCTGGGTTCACTGAACTTCCTGCCCCTGCTACTCCTGCTACTATCAGCTTCCTGTTTCCGGCGGTGGAAAATGGCGGATCCCACACGATCGGACCTCAGCCGTTCCGATAATTCAGGGCTGATATGGGGGTAATTAGCCCTGGCAGCCTCCCCATGGCAGGGGAGGACGGTCTCGGCGACCCGCGGTTTGCCCCAGATTGCCGATGTGGCAGACGGCAGGGGCACTGGGTCACGGAGCAAGGGACGGACTGACACTCCTGCGATGCCACCCCATAGCCAGACACATCTGTTTGGGAAAATATAAAGATTTGGAAAACAAACAGACACGCTCTGAACTGACGAAGCTGGGGGGGAAACCTTCAGCATGTACAGTCTCTGGTGCAAAAGATCAAACTTCAAAGAGATCCTCATCATGATGTTTGGAATCTGGAGGGGCTTCATATGGGTTTTTTTCTTCTTCTTCCTGTAAGATTAACAATCTGTAATGCATGCCAAGCCTCATTAAGAACCTAAATTGCTCTTCAAAAAGTGAGTACAGATGGACTTTCATATATAATTGGGACCTATTTGCAGCCGCTTTTCTTCTAAGATTTGAAATGCCTGTTAAAGACGAAAACAAACAAACAAAGGACAAAATGGCTTCTACCCACCACACACTTATGGAATATCTGAAATACTTCCCTGATTAAGAGAAACAGGAGCTAACTGATGGTTGGTCATAAAGACTGGAAACAAAATTATATATACAACTGTTTGCAAAAAGATGTTTTTTTTTATTATGAGCGAGAGAGAGGGCTAAATGGATGTCTGGCAGCCCCCCTCTAGGGCCCAGAGGGGGGATTGGGTGGATTCCAAAGGCCAATTGTTAACTGTCTGATATATGGCTACATTGCAAACAGTCTGTTTAAGAATAAATCAACAATGAGGTTTCAGAAGGAGGTTTATCTCTGTTTCTTTGATAACACCTGGATGGGAAAGATCAACAATTTGGGAGCTGCCGAAATAACAATTCTCAAAGAGCTGGACAGAACTTTGAAATTGGATGCAATTAAATGAAGCGGTGCGATGAAAAAACAAAAACAGCTGAAAGAGTACAGTATACGGACAAATCTGCACTCCATAGGAAAAAAAGTATCCGTTTTCTGACGTGAATGAGGATCTCAGAACCAGAGTCAAAACGTGGAGGATAAAGATTGGATATGGAATTATGAAAAACATTGAGGATGATGAGTGGCAGGACTATGATGTTGAAAGCGCTTCAGAATTCAGACCGTGGGAAGCCAAAACAAAAATTATTACAATTTGGAAAACAATTGGACTTTTTTTATTTTAGTTTTTTAGTTTTTTGGATTTGATTTGAAATGTTAATTGGATGTTTTTATTGGAAAATTAATAAACGCTTTAAAATAAATAAACCATTAACTATCCACTGGCCCTTTCTGAGTCTGCCTTCCTTCTAGAGGAGAGATCACTGATTTATTTTTTATTTTATTTATTTTTTCTTATTTTTAAGTAATAATAAGAAATAAATAAAAAATGTGCACCCTGCACCTGAGACCATTCCATTGTAATTATCCAACCGCCCAAAATTTCTACACCTCTTGCAATGGTTTGACCCCTTTCTGTTTTAACAGTACAAATTCCACAAATACTTTCCATATCTCCTCAAAATCATTTCTCCTACATATTCCCCGTCTTAGCTTAATAGCGCATGTTAACTTATCATTAACAGCTACTATATATCCCACACCTCTTTATACCAATAAATTTGTGAGGAAGTCCTTCATAGCCTGTGAACCTTCCACCTCATCATAAATTGATAACAAGGCTACCTTTGGACTTTCAGTCAGCTTTAACCCAGGTTTTTTTTTCAAATGTGCATCTATTACCTGTATATTTCCCAACGGATTTTTTATTGTTAGCAAGGTGTCATCTGCAAATAAACTTATTTTCTCTTTTCCATTATTGCTTATTCCTTTTATATTTCTATCTTCTCAAATTACATTGGCCAGAGTTTCAATGATCAATACAAATAAAATACAAAAATTGTCTTGTACCTTGAGCTAGTGTTATTTGTTCCGTTATACCATTGTTCACTACGAGATATGCCTTGTTTCTCAAGTATAATTGATTTATTAATCCCTTAAATCATTCTCCAAATCCTAAACTTTCTGTAATCATTTTACCACAGATTATTCTACACAGTCAAATGCCTTACAAATACCCAGTGCTACTATACCAGCTTTCAATTTATTTCTTATTATATCTATTTTATTCAGCACTCTTCCTATTAAACTAGACATCTGTCTTCTTGCTACAAAGCCATATTGGTTTTTTTATATATATTTATACATAAAATTATTCATCCTTTTTGCCATTCTTGCGGTCAATATTTTAGCATCTTAATTTATTAGGGAAATCAGTCTATACAATCCTGGGTCCTTCATATCTTTTCCTGGTTTTGGAATATAGATAATTATTGATTGTTCCCATGAGAGAGGGATCCTCTCACTCTCTATTACTGAATTATTTAATATTTTTAATTTAGGAACCAATATATTTTTAAATACCTTATAATATTTTGTTCCCATTCCATCTGCTCCTGGGGCTTTCCCCCCCTTTTAGTTTACCTATAACTCCCTCTATTTCTTTTTCTGAAATTGGTTGTTCCATAACCTCTCTATCTCTGCTTTCTACGTTTATCTTCCAATTTCCATATTCATTAATTTTAGGTATTAAGTTTTTTTAAACAAAGATATAATCGATCCTTGAATAGATCTTATGCATTGGTGAGAAGAAAGAAAAACCTTTCTTGTCCCCCCCCCCCATCACTCTCCAAACATCTTTCATACCCTTTCCCCATAATTTTAGCTAATCCTGTAGCGTTCTTACATCTTTCCTCTGGGGTAGGATTTTACTTATCTAATACCATATTGAAATCCCCTGCTATAATCACATAGCTTTTTTGAATGTCCTCCATTTCCTTAAACACTTTATCAAAAAATTCCACCTGATTTTCATTAGGAGCTTAAATATTAATCATAGTGTATTCTTCCACTGCCACTGTTCCCTGGATTATAATGTATCTTCCCTCAGGATCTTTCTTCATCTTTACTATACTAAACCCACATCTCTTTGAAATTATAGTTGCTACCCCTCTTGATTTTGAAGTACCATATGCTTTCTCATAATTATTCATACCTCTCAGTTTGAGTTCATTAACCCCCTCTTTTGTATGATGTGTTTCATGTAAAAATATTATATCTGCTTTATCTTTATTCAGTAATGTTTCTATCCTCCTTTTCAGACTCTACCCCAGTCCTTTAACATTTAAAGTTGAAATCCTTATTTCATTATCCAAGAGTTAAATCTAGTTCTTAATTTCTGGTCTTGTGTCTTAGGATACTTATCTAACCCATTCCCCATCCCAGTCAACCCCCTCTCCATCCCTTCCATACCCATACATTCCAATTTATATTTCCCGCTATTTTTCTGAGGTATTTCACCTCTCCCATTATCCTAATTGTCCTCTCAAAAGGGGGGGGGGGAGAAAGAGAGAGGTTCCTCTGATCACAGAGCCACAGCAGAACTTCTCAGTGATCAGAGATCACTGATGACATTTTCTAACATGAGTAGGCTAAGCATAGGTGAAGGCAACCAGGATAAGCCCCTCTTCCAGGCAACATATCTACTTACCCCACGTCAGATCTCTAGAGAGATGTTCCTGCACACTGAAAGTCTCCAGCTCACAGATCAGTCCTTCAGCATTAGCAAGAGGAGATGAAGTAACCTGCCTGGATGACTGTTACATTCATAGTTCAACGTCAAGGCAAAAAGAGGGGAAACGAACAAAGGTTAATTGTACCTTCAGATAAGCAGACTACTTTTCAAATACACTCACGTTACTTCCCTATGCAGGCAAGCAAAGAGCATGATGGGAGAAATGTGGCTCAGAAAGAGTCCTGAGTGCCAAAGAGATGCCTCTGTCTGAGGTTCCCTGTTTCTGCTTTGTGCAGTGAATTAGGGACACATAATTCTGCAAGGGATTCCCACAGGGTGGTATTGATATTGGCAACCTTCTTGTCATGTTTGCAGACATCTTTGTAACACAGAGCGGTCTGGTGCCAGAAGTCAGCTCCCCATAGAGCACGTTCTTGGGGATCCTGCCATCTTCCATTCTGTGATCAGGACCAAGCCAGCTGCTGGTGAAGTTGGACTTGCACTAGGAGCTGAGTTTTGTTAAGGAACCTACTGGAGCTTATCCAATTTATAGCTCACTTTACTTTGTATCCTTTGTATTCTTGCTTGTTTATCCATTCGATTTATATCTTGCCCTTCTTTCCAAAGTGTTTACTTCCAAAGCATTCGTCCTTCCAGACCTGAAGGTCTGCTTTATGCAGTAGAGGATGAGACTGTTATGATATGAGTACTCAGCAGCTGCGAACAAGCTCGATGTTTACATCACATGATGGGTCTAAGCGTGGGACAGGAAGTTCCAAGCTATTCTCAGAGTTGTGTTCTCAGTGTAACATGAAACCTTCCTGTTGTTTGTGTCCAGGAGGAGTGAGTCAGTTGCTCGGAGGATTCTGAGTGAGAAGTCATGCTTTTGTACAGTGTACAGTCAGGAATAAAAGTAGCAATGAAATAAACTACTTTTCAGACTGTTTTCTTTCTCCGGCTACTATGCAAGGGGGAAGGGAGTGTCAAAAGGGAGGTGTCGCTTATTCAAGACCTCCCTGGTCTGTCCGGATGCCAGCCAGGGTAGGTCACCGGCAACAGGCCCCGAGAGCCTGGGAAGAGGAGCCAGCCTTTCCCGAGGGGGCCAGTTTCCAACAGCGACATGATACCAACCGCCCTCTATTCATGCATGCACGGTCGTTCATGCCTTGAATGTGTGGAAATGGAGAGCTGCATGTAAATCCAAAGGCACATTTCTGTCTTTGTAATGACGTTGCCTTTTAGGCTTGGGAATCTGGGTGCTTGTGTTAAAAATATTCTTTATTAAAACCACAAGCTGTGAGACAAACAAAAGAATCACAATAGTCATGTGCACATACAAAACATACAGAATTTGAAGGCCAAAGACTCAAAGCAAATAATGCAATTCATAGATAATCCCTTTCTGCTTGATTCATAAAAGGTGCCCATCTTATTCATTCCTTACCTTTTTTTATTATAATTTTATTTGCATCCTTACAAACTATTCAAAAGGAACATGTAAAAAAAGCAAAAGGAATAGAAAAAGAAACTACAAATGACTGATAACAAAAAAACAAAACAAAAAACCACCCCCACATATAGACTTCCCTTCCCCTCCTTCCCTGGTTTCTTTTGTTTTCCACTTCTGCATATTCTAAGTTGCCAAAATCTACTCTTCTTACTCTTTATCTCCTGCTTTCTCTTACACTGCTGAATTTATTCAAGGCCTGCCAATCTGTTCGCATATATATAATGATTTTTTTAAAAAATACTCAACATTTTCCAGTCCTTTTTATATTCTTGACCATCTTGTTCTCGTATCTTACTAGTCAGACATGCTAACTCCTCATATTCCAGCATCTTGAAATGTCATCTCTAGTCGGTACATTGTTTGTTCTCCATTTTTGTGCAAGCAAAATTCGAGCTGCTGTAGTGGGGGAGGGAGCCCTTCTGTTGCTACCATTCCCCCCAAAAAAGGCTTCTGGTTTCGTTGTACATCATTTCCCAGAATTCCTTAATAACTTTGCACGGCCAACCCATGTGGTAATATGACCCTTCTACCTCTTTATACTCCCAGCTCCAAACATTTTCACTAATCTGCTTGGCGTTAAATACCATCTGTGGATCATTTTCAAGAGGTTTTCCTTCAGTAAATAACATGCAGTATATTTCAGGTCTGTTTCCCATAATTTCTCCCAGAATGCAAATTCAGTTATTTTGTCCCACATCCCTTGCCCAATTAATTGTACTGGGTTTCACAAATTCGCCTTTCTTTTCCCTTTCTAGCAGCCGCCTGTACATTTTAGGCAATGTTTTCTCTTTAGTTCATAAAAGTTCCATTTCAAACTGGGAATTCTGGTCAGCAAACGCAATTTTTTGTCCATCTTAAATAGTTCATTAAGTTGGTGAATCTGAAGTCAATCCACCACTTGATTCTTTATCTCTTCCCATTTTTTTCAATCTGCGCTCCTGTCCTGTTTAAATCTAAGAGATCTCTGTAGGTTATCCACTGATGGTCCATGATAATTTCATTCCTTGCTATCGCATCTACTGGGGATAGCCACAATGGTGATTTCCTTTCTAATCAGTTTTTTATGTTTTTCTTAAACTCTGTGTAGGTTTTTTCTAATCACATGGTTTGAAAAGTTTTTACATATTTTCACTTTCTCATACCAGATTTAATATCATGCCCTTCCAAGTCTAATAGTTGAAGATCTTTGAGTTAAATCCATTCCTTTAGCCAGCACATTCATTTAACCCAACCACTGAAGGAATAATAATATTGCTTGGCCAATGAACAAGGATGATGGGAGGTGTAGCACAACAGCATTTGGAGGGCATTACCGTATTTTTCGCTCCATAAGACGCACCAGACCATAAGGCACACCTAGTTTTGGGAGGAGGAAAACAAGAAAAAAATATTCTGAATCCCAGAAGCCAGAACAGCAAGAGGGATCTGGCTTCTGGGGGTATCGTGTGGCTGTTCTGGCTTCTGGGATAACCGCGCGAAGCCTCTTCAGGGCAGCCGGATGAAGGCTGCCCCTGCCTGAAGAGGCTGCGCATGGCTAAGGCAGAAGCCAGGACAGGCGCGTCGCTGAAGGGGCGCTGCACAGTTCTCCCTCTCTGAGAGGGAGAACTGCACAGCGCCTCTTCAGCAAAGCTGGAGAAGGAACAGAAGGAGTCCCTTAAGTTCCTCCTCCGGCTTCGCAGGACAGGCGCATCGCTGAAGGGGCGCCGCGCAGTTCTCCCTCTCTGCGCAGCACCTCTCCTTCGCAGGAGAGGCACTGCGCAGAGAGGGAGAACTGTGCAGTGCCCCTTCAGCGAAGCTGGAGAAGGAACAGAAGGAGTCCCTTCTGTTCCTCCTCCGGCTTCGCAGGACAGGCGCGTCGCTGAAGGGGCGCTGCACAGTTCTCCCTCTCAGAGGAAGAACAATGGGATCTCACCCCCTCGCGGGGATTCGAACCGCTGACCTTCTGATCGGCAAGCCCAAGAGGCTCAGTAGTTTAGACCACAGTGCCACCCACGTCCTTTTGTTGTAGTGTTCTGTATATAGTATGCTTAGTGTTAAGTTGTTGGTGAACATATCAGACGACACAGCGATTCTTCAAACAGCTCTTGTTTATTCACAGGCCAGAACAGAACTGAACTGAAGGGTTCAGCCAGCCTGCTTATACAGAGCTCCACTAGAATGCAACAGTAACCATTTTCTGCAACTATCCTGTTGTGACGTGGGGTTTGTGATTTCAGCTCTCCTGACATAACATGCTGGAGACAGTTCTCTAGTAACACTTCTTTATTAAAGCAACAAGACTGACTACTGGGGAGAGGGAAGCTACATTTATAGGGACAGGGAACTAGCAAGAAAGGATACATTTTGGAGGGAACAATATCAGGCAATCACAGTCCTGCCTTTTGGAGGGAACCAATAAGACAGAGGATCCAAATACAGCAGCTTAAATGAACCAATAGTAGCTGTACCCTCTGGAACCAAAAGGCAGTTACTTTACCCTAATGCAAATACAGACAATAATAATACAGATATAAAATCCTTTGACTCAATACACAACACCCCTTCCCCCCTAGTGAGCACAGCAGACGTAATCTCTCAGGTACTGTGGGGGCCTACAACTTCTACTTGATCTCCTGACAACAGGTGTTGCAGGTTCTGAATTGGGTGTTACCTGTGGTAGAGGGGCTGCTCTAGGGGTTTCGTCAGGAACAGATGGAGTCCCCGACATCTCAGGGTCCCCTATCTGTACCTCGTCATCGTGAGGACTAGCAGACCCTGGTTCATTTGTTAAAGCCCCTGGTGATTGCACCTCTGTGCCATTTTCACTCTGGTCTTGCAGCTCTGTGTCGTTAGCCAGGGATGAATTATCTGGCTCCTCCCTGCTGAGCGCCCGGCGCCTCAGCTGATCTATATGTCTCTTCCACACTTGCCCATTTTCCAAGGTCACATAATAGGACACAGGTCCACTAGCCCGGGTGACCACACCAGCCACCCACCGCGAACCTCGTGAATAGTTCCTCACCCAGACCAGATCTTCAGGGGCGAGATACCTTGTTGCGTCAGTCTCAGCCTGGGGGGTTGCTCTTGAATTATGGTTTGGCATTTTATCCGGGTGGACATAATCCAGCACCGTTACCAGTCTCCTACCCAAGAGCAGCTCAGCTGGCGACTTGCCCGTTGCGGTACACGGCGTCGCATGCTGCAAAAATAACATTCACGCGATGCGAGCTGACCAGTTACCCTCCATTAAGCGCGCAATGGATTCTTTGGCTGTTCTTACCATGTGCTCAGCCTGCCCATTGGAGGATGGGTGAAAGGGCGCGGACGTGACCCCTCTTATGAAGTTATCAGCCAAGAATGCCCTGAATTCTTGGGATACAAAAGCTGCCCCATTATCTGATACAATGGTCTCAGGTAACCCGTGGGTTGCAAACAGCTGCCTCAACACCTTGATGACGGCAGCTGATGCCATGCTAGGGACCATCGCCACTTCTAACCATTTGGGATATGCATCAACGATAACCAAAAAGACCTTTCCTTGGAATGGCCCAGCAAAATCTAAGTGCAGCCGGCTCCAGGGAGATCTGGACTGCTCCCACCAGTGGACTGGTGCTCTGGCCACTTCCGGCCGCACCTCTTGGCATGCCTTGCATGTTCGTACCCATTGTTCTATGTTCTGGTCCATTCCAGGCCACCACACATAACATCGGGCTAGCGACTTCATCCTGACCATTCCCGGGTGTCCCATGTGAAGCGTCTCAAGAACCCTGTTTCTCAGTGGTGCTGGGATGATCACCCTATCTCCCCACAGGAGACAACCCTTATGCATGGACAACTCGTGCTGCCTAGTCGCATAAGGCCTGAATTTGTCTTCATGCGGACCACCTGGCCACCCCCTCCCCACCCAAGTGAGCACACGGGAGAGAACAGCATCTTTCCTCGTTTTCTCAGCTATATCAGTAGCCGTTACAGGAGCCCCCGGAAGTGTTTCCAGCATCATTATGTGCTCCACTGGAGCAGGATCCTCAGTGCTCCCGCCAGGAAGGGGCAATCGACTCAGCGCATCCGCGTGGCACAACCGTTTCCCCGGCACATGGGTCAAGGTGTACTGGAACCCGTTCAGGAATATAGACCAACGTAACATTCTGGGGGAGAGAATTTGTGGCGTTTGTTTGTTCGGGTTGAACAACCCTAACAGTGGCTTGTGGTCCGTTTCAATGTAGAAATGGCGACCGTACACATAATCATGGAACTTTTTGATTCCTGCCACAATTGCAAGCACCTCTTTGTCAATTTGAGCATAGTTGCGCTCCGTGGGCGACAACGTACGGGAATAGAAAGAGATGGGCTTTTCCGACCCATCCGGTTCCCTATGACTTAGCACCGCCCCCAGGCCGTATTGAGAGGCATCACATGCCAGGACCAGAGGCTTTGACTCGTCATAATGAGCAAGGACACTCCTGCTACTCAGCATTCCTCGCAAGGAGTCAAAAGCCTTCTGCTGCCCCTGCCCCCATCGCCACACATTCTTTTTCTGCAACAGTCTATGTAATGGTTCAGCTACCGAAGCTTTCTGGGGTAAGAACGAATGATAAAAGTTAATAAGTCCCAGGAATGACTGCAACTCCGTCTTGTTCTGTGGTCGTGGCGCCTCGATGATGGCCTTAATCTTAGCATCTGTGGGGTGGATGCCTGATGCATCAATTTTAAACCCCAAGAAATCCACAGTTGGCACCCCAAAACTGCATTTTTCCTTTTTCAGTTGCAACCCCACCTCCTTGAACTTGAGCAACACTGCACGAACACGCGCAACCAGTTCCTGTGGGTCTTTTCCAGCAATCAAAACGTCATCAAAAAATGGCAAGACCCCCGGCAGACCTCTTAACAGGTGTTCCATGAGCCCTTGAAAAATCCCTGGGGCCACACAAACTCCAAATTGTAATCTGTTAACTCTGAACGCCCCTTTATGTGTGACAATAGTCTGTGCTTCCGCTGATTGTGGGGTTACTGGCAGCTGTTGGTAAGCTTGTGCCAGGTCAATTTTGGCGAACACCTTGCCCCCAGCCAGTTTAGCCAACAGATGTGATACGACTGGAATGGGGTATGAGTTTCCCCTGAGTGCCTTATTGATAGTACATTTGTAATCTGCACAGATCCTGACTTCCCCATTTGCTTTAAGGGGCGTGACGATTGGAGTCTCCCACTTAGCAGAGTCCACGGGTGAGAGAACTCCCTGCTTGACCAATTTCTCCAGCTCTGCTTCGATCTTGGGTTGCAGTGCAAATGGCACTCGCCTTGGTTTGAGTCGGATTGGGGCCACTCCAGGGTCCAACTCGAAGTCAACTGGGGGCCCTTTATAACAACCCAGTTTTCCATTAAAGAGACCAGCAAATTCTTTGCATAATGCCTCGCTCATCTCAGGGCAGGTTTGGATTGAATTAAGCCCTGATATACTCAGTCCTAGGGCGGGGAACCAGTCAGTGCCCAGGAGACTGGGGCGACTGCCCTTCGCAATCACCAGTTTGAGTACAGCCTGTTTGTCCCGGAACTGTACTCTCACGGCACACATTCCCATAACATGGATGCGGCCCGCTGAGTATGACTGCAAGGTTGCCGGGAAGGGTTCCAGAGGGGGCAACTTACCCCTGGGGAAGAATGTCCTCGCGGTCTGGTCCGACACGATAGTGAATCCAGATCCGGAGTCCACCTCCATGTCGCACTGCTGACCCTCAATCTTCACCTTGACGTGTGCCTTGCCTTGTGCTGGAAACTGCACGACCCTCCCGTTGATCTCCGTAACGTAGTGGCAGTCCTTTAGAAAATGGGTTGCTGCGGGCGGTCTGCGATGCACCGGTCTAGGTGCTCCTGTCGCTCCCAACGCCGCCGATCTACAGACCCTGGCGATGTGACCTGTCTTCCCGCACGTCCGGCACATAGCATCCCGGAAACGACAACTCTTCCGCTCATGGTTTCCGCCACACCCTGGGCACCTGCCTCGGTGATCTTTGTGCACTGTGCAGGCCTGACTCACTGACTCGACCCCACGGACTGGGCTCTGGCTCGGAGTAGCCTCTAGCTCGTCCATGGCATGCGCAACTTCTATCTGTGGCTTAGGGGCCTTGCGACTGGCATCAAGCTCCTCTCTTTCATAATTCTCCGTGGCGGTGGCCTCCTTCAAGGCTGAAGCAAGGGTAACCTCTTCTTTAGCCACGATGCGTCTTCTGGCCTTCTTGCTGCTCAGACCACCAATAAACCGATCCAGGAGAGTCTCTTCCAGATTTTGGAAGTCGCAGTGCTGAGCGAGCTTCCGCAGTTCAGCCAGAAATGCAGATACAGACTCCCCAGCATGCTGCTGCCTCTTATGAAACTCCATCCGCCGATCCATCTTGGTCTCAGTAGGCGCCAAGTGGCTTGTCAGGCCGGCAAGAATATCTTTGAGAGATGTCTCACTTAGCTTCGCTGGAGCAAGCAATGCCTTGGCCAGTTTGAAGGTCTCAGGCCCACAGTAGCTCAGGAATGTGGCCCTTCTTTTGCTGGCATCGGTGATCCCTTGAGCCTCTGCGAAGAACTCGAAGCGTTCGACGTAGTCTTCCCACGTGTCGGGCTCTGATGGCTGGAAGGGCTCCAATACCCTTGGACTCTCCATTGTCCTGTGGCAGGGTCGTCTTCTCAGCTGGCCAGTGAGTCTTGTTCTTAGCTGCAATCCGGACTCTGAGGCAGGGCTGCGTTTAACCGCTCCTCAGCATTCCGGATCCCATCCTCGTCGCCAGTTGTTGTGACGTGGGGTTTGTGATTTCAGCTCTCCTGACATAACATGCTGGAGACAGTTCTCTAGTAACACTTCTTTATTAAAGCAACAAGACTGACTACTGGGGAGAGGGAAGCTACATTTATAGGGACAGGGAACTAGCAAGAAAGGATACATTTTGGAGGGAACAATATCAGGCAATCACAGTCCTGCCTTTTGGAGGGAACCAATAAGACAGAGGATCCAAATACAGCAGCTTAAATGAACCAATAGTAGCTGTACCCTCTGGAACCAAAAGGCAGTTACTTTACCCTAATGCAAATACAGACAATAATAATACAGATATAAAATCCTTTGACTCAATACACAACATATCCAATCACTGAACGTCACTTTTGATCCCTTATTTGCATATGTGGACCTGAACTATCTACAGTATCCCCCTGCTGGCCCAGGGTGAGAACTTCAGTACATAACACTTAGTGTTACAGTTTTAGTTTTATTATAAGTTATTGTAAGTTTAAATTAAGTCTGCTGCAATTGGATTTCTTATGGACAGTGCCAATCCTGAATGTATTGGATTTGTGACCATTATGCTCATTTGCCTTCTGTAGCAGTAAAGCTCTGCTGGATGAAATCTTAATTGCCTCTGGTCTCTTTATTGGGAAGCCTGCAATGTGTTTAAGTTTTTACTCTGCTAAGTATACATTGGAATGTGCTCTGGATAAATATTAGTAGAATGCATGTCAGTTTGTCAGGGTTTGTGCTCAAATGACTCCAGCCACTCCTGCTTGGTTGGCAGCAGAGTAGAATAGCTTGCAAGATGATGTGTAATTCAAAACAACAACAACAACAACCTCAGACTCAGTAAACTCTATTAGTAAAAGTTTACTAAAGGCATAACATGAGCTTGGTGGTACAATTCCAGCTCCCTGGAAGGTAAAAGTCTCTCAAAAATCTGGTTGCTGCACAATTTAACAGAGAAAACAAAACTTAAACGTCTATGTACACTTAGCAAGTAAAAATCAGCACAGATTGAGAGGAAAAGAACAGGAATGAGTAGAATAACACAAGACTCCTTTTGGCCTGTAATTATAGACATCCCTGAAAGCACTTTGTCTTTGGGTAAGAGATAACACACTGAGATTTTCCCAGCTGCACGTCTCTGTTCCCTTGATAACTTTCCTCACACACAGAACACCCTAGAAACTTCTGTTTAATTATATAAGCACACTAGAAACGTCTGTAGATTCTGTGCCTTAGAAACGCCATCAAACCTGATCCCTGGCACAGTATTCAGGCGAAAAGCCAGCCCACCTGTCAGGAGAGAAAGGGAGCTAGTTAGGGTAATAGGTCGAGGAGAATAAAACACTATCTGAAATAGCCAAATCACTGACCCCAGCATTACCTCCCTTGCACATCAGTGGGATCATGCCTGGATCGTCAAAGCCCTGCCATTCTAACAGGCACAGATGTTTTCTGTTCCACAGAACTACATTGTGCATTTTGGAATGACATCCAATACCCCTTTTTAATGTGTTGCGGGGAGGGGAGATATTGGGTTGTTTTAGTTCTCATTTTGATTATGTATTCTGTGTTGTGATTTTATATTGTGAAGCACCCTGAGACCCGCAGGTATAGGACAGTGTGGCGATCACACAGGGCCACCAGACATTTCACGGTCTATTGACCCTGTGCCACCACTGCGTTAGCCTTCTTCGCTGCCACCACCCCGCTTCTCATGGGGACACACGGAGTCCAGACAGTTGTTAACATAAACAAATAATCAAGTTTATTTTTAAATGCAGGAACAAGCGTATAGTTTCTGTTTATTTCTCTTGACAGTTTCTTAAATCTTAGTTCCTAACAACTTCAAACTGAATTATTCCCAACTATCTATCTGACTCCACCTAACAATTCATCTCACTCTCTCACAATACAACTCTACCAACCCACTCCTAATCCACCCTCTTCCTTCTCCAACACCCAAGCCTCAACTCCCAACTGACAAACCTCAACTCCCAACTCCCAAACCTCAACTGCTTTTCAAAACCTCCCACTCTATCTTTTACTCCCCCCTTGCATTCTCACTGGCCAATCACATCACATCCATTTTAACCCTTTCCTTGACCCATCCTAGGAGGCAAACGCCACAGGCAGCATACAAATTTTATTATTGTTACTATTATTATTATTATTAATATTAATAATAATTTTTAGACTTCTACAAGGGACTCCTCTTCCAAGACATGCCTCCATCTTTTTTCATAGGTTTTCAAATAGATGCACTGTGGGGTAATGCAAAACCAATCTGGAATGAGCTTTTAGTTTTGGAATGAAACCAATTTATCAAGAAGTGCTTTGGAGTAAAAGAATAGATCGAGATTGCCTGTGGATAAACCAAGTACTCTGCCTCCATGCATTCTAGAATATAATATCATTTGTACTCAGCCAAAGCCTCTGGGACAGTTTGTAAGGAATAAGGGCAGTGAATTCCAAATTGCTGAAGTTTGGTACAAATGTATTTCTGTAGTCCGGAAGTCCTGCCGACACACTTAGGTCAAACTTGATTTAGATGTTTTTCCTGCCCTTCGAGCTGAATCTGGGAAAGCCTGATTTCTTCAGAGTGTTGGTAAGAAGGGAGAAAGACATTTCCGAATGGTTTTCAATGCAAAACATACAGAAGTAATCCATGCTTTCAGAAAAGAAGCACACCCAGGGGATTGGTTCACATTCCGCCCTCTTCCTCTTTTGCTGAGAGTGGAATTGTGAGTATGGCATGTCACATTCAGAAACTGTCCAATATGTGAACCTCCACCTGCAGCCAAAGTGGCACGCTGCCAGGGACACAAGTACATGATGATGCTAAACATGTAGATCAGCCCCAAACTGTTTGCTAATGAAAGAATGCAGCTGGCAACTCCATGCGAAGGTAAAGACACACGTATTCAGCATTTCCCAGTTGACATATACTCACCAGTTATAAGGAAGAGAGGAAAGGAGGCCCAGCCCAAGCCAAAAGACCATCCGTAACTGGCCAGTGATCCCACATGCCCTGTGTAACTGGCCATGGCAATCAGGACACAAACAGCTAGGAAGAAAAAAATACGTTAGGATATAAAGTTACTTGTAAATTAAATTATGGAAGCTGACCTGGAAGCTGCAGCTAGTGAAATGCAGTGGCTGGAAGAACTGCTCTGGTAGCCAGAAACAGATGCTTATGACCCCCCCCCCCCATAATACCTGCAAGAATGCTGGCTATAGCTGAGGTCTTGGCCCTGGAGATGAAGCCAAACTGGAAGTCAAAATATTTGCCACAAAGACCAAGGCAAGAGATGGCTCCAGCAGTCATCCCAAGCAGCATGAAGACTCTGGTACTATGGACAAAATCTGGACGGGAGGTTGGGAGGGAGGGAGGGAGGGAGAAAGCAAGAAAGCAAGAAAGCAAAAGAAAGAAAGAAAGAAAGAAAGAAAGAAAGAAAGAAAGAAGAAAGAAAGAAAGAAAGAAAGAAAGAAAGAAAGAAAGAAAGAAAGAAAGAAAGAGGTTAAATGCATCCATGGGATTGGACAATTGCTTGCATTGCAGACATCCTGTGTAATACCTCATGCCTGGGATGGATAGATCAGTCCTTATCTGTTCCACATCCGTTTTGCAAGTATGCTGTTCCATTTCAGAATTAATCTGTATTTTTCAAGAGAATCCCCAACTTAAATAAATAACATTAATTTAGACATAGTGGGGCACTACTTTGTGATGGTGTTCCTAATCCTACCTGTGGGGGTCAGTACCTGAATGGAGCAAAGTGGGGCTGTTAACATTGGTGGCTGATGCTTCTGAGTACCGGTGGTGGGGGTGGTAGCAGGAAGTCCAACAGTAAGTGTCTCATTATAAGTTAGGAGGCTGGCAGGTGGGGGCTGGCTGAGAACAGAATGAGGTTGGTGGGGCAATGCCCCATTTGCCCTGAGAGTAAAAGGTAAAGGGGCCCCTGACCATTAGGTCCAGTCGTGACCGACTCTGGGGTTACGGCGCTCATCTCATTTTATTGGCCGAGGGAGCCGGTGTACCACTTCCGGGTCATGTGGCCAGCATGACTGAGCCGCTTCTGGCAAACCAGAGCAGCACACAGAAATGCCATTTACCTTCCCGCCAGAGCAGTACCTATTTATCTACTTGCACTTTGACATGCTTTCGAACTGCTAGGTTGGCAGGAGCAGGGACCGAGCAACGGGAGCTCACCCCGTCGCGGGGATTTGAACCGCCGACCTTCTGATTGGCAAGTCCTAGGCTCTGTGGTTTAACCCACAGCGCCACTGAGAGACCAGCCTCTTATTACCCAGCACGATGGTTATTGAGCTGTTGCAACACCTGCCACGTTCCTCAGGTGTTCATTCTGCCCTCCCCCCCCAATGCTGTTTAACATCTCTATTAAGATGCTGAGAGATGCCATCAGGAGAGGTAGCTGAGGTAACATTTTGTTTTCATTTCATTTATTAGACTTATCAGTCGCTTTTTCACCTGATGGTCTCCAAGTGACTTACAGCGAAAAAAGGAAGAAAAGTAATACATAATACCATAGAGTGAAAAGGGAGGGGGAGAGAGAGAGAGCATATAATACCTTAATATTTCATGTAACATAAATTGCATTGGGGGCACATACACAGCAATGTTCTGACCCACCTATTAGCAGATAAACAAAACCTCCACCTCTGCCTAGTCCTAAAGTCATTGCCATTGAACCAGCATTTCCCCTCAGTTAACCTCTCCACCCCACCCAGAAGTTTCAAGGCCAGCTGTTGCAAATCAGTGGTAGGTGGGCCCAGTGTCCTGCAGGATGGTCCAGCGTCTCTCTTCTCCTTTCATCAGGGAGCAGTAGCAAAGCAGGAAGATGGTAATGGAAGTTTTAGCTGCTTTGCAGTTGACCAGACTACTGTTCCTCCTCCTGCTGGTTCAGGTGCCACTAAGATGCAATTTGTGGAGTCCTGGGTATTGTTACAAGCTTATCAGATGTTCCTCAGTGTGAAGCTAGTCACAGTGGGACAACATCCATTAAAAAACCACAAAAAACTAGTCCCAAACTGCCAATCTCCCTCTGCAGTACACACACACACACACACACGTGTCACATGAAGCGGCAGTGGGACAAAGCAAGCCTGTGAATTAAGTGTGCAGTCATCCCAGGATCCTTTGCAGCATGCAGAAAGGTTGTAGTTGATAGTGATGGACAGGGACTCCCAGGAGCGCCAACATGGGCCCCAGATTATGAGTGCCCAGTGGCACACCGTGATGTAATGTGATGTCATGATGTCATGTTATGTTGCGCGTGCTGCGGCAATTACCTGGGAGTCCTGGAAGTCACGTCTGAGGCCTTGAATGCAACCAGCAAGGCCTCTGACCTGACTTCCTTGAGAAACTGGAAGTCACATCAGAGGCCCTGAAAGGCTTCGAATGCAATTTCTGAGGCCCTGTGAGGCCTCCAATGCACTTTTTGGGGCCTCGCAAAGCTCCAGAAGTCGTATTGGAGGCCCCACAGTGTGGGTGCCAAGCACCCAGGTGTCCAGGGCCCCCTATTGTTGGTGCCAGTGGGGACTCCTCAGCAAACAAAAGTGGTGTCGTGATGGATCACCTGTTGCATATATTATACCACAGTAAAGTCCGTGATTTTTGGAGATCAGATGGGAATCAGTGATATGGAGTACCATCACCATTTTTATGCTGCCCATAGCAGCCATTTTGTGCTGGAACCCACTGCACTCAAGTTAGTGCTGAAGACCACACCACTAGGACTCTTAGCAGAAGACAAAAATCTTACTATTCACATCCGTCCCAAGTGACCTACAACCAGAATTGACTCCATAATAAACACAAAATCTCCAGAGGCCAATGGTTCTATTGCTATCTGCTACCCAGTGGTCTGATCCCAGGGCAATGAGGAAGAGCAGAAGACTGATGAAACTGCAAATCACGGTGCCGATCTGTAGGGCCAGCATTGTGACAATGGTCAGATCTTGTGACTGCTCAGATGACGAACCTGGGGAAGGGAGACATGCGCATTATTCCACATAAATTGCAGTCTGCATTTGGGTTTAAAATTTGTATATGTGCCAAGAGGCCTACAGCACATTGTACTGTCACGAAGATGTCCTCAGGTGTGCAGACTATGATAGGCAATTAATACTTCTCCATTTCAGGTTACTAATAATCAGTGCTTTTTTCTAAAAAAAATGTTTAGGGGTACTGTCATTTTCCTACTCATATCGAAATACTGCCCTTCAATGAGGTCAAACTTAGATTCACAACATGTTTAGGGGTATACTTACCCCTGCATCCCCCCAGAAAAAGCAATAATAATAATAATAATAATAATAATAATAATACAGTGGTACCTCTGGATGTGAATGGGATCCGTTCCGGAGCCCCGTTTGCATCCTGAGCAGAACGCAACCCGCGTCTGCACATGCGTGGGTCACAATTCGCCACTTCTGCACATGCGCGTGACGTCATTTTGAGCATTTGCACATGCACGAGCGGCGAAACCTGGAAGTAACCCGTTCCATTACTTCCGGGTCGCCACGGAACACAACCTGAAAACGCTCAACCTGAAGCTACTTTAACCCGAGGTATGACAGTAATAATAATAATAATTTATTATTTCTACTCTGCCCATCTGGGTGGCTCCCAACAGAATATTAAAAACACCATAAAACGTCTCAGAAGTTGATAGTTTTTATTTATTTATTTTTAAAAAAACTATTTTACTGCAAAAGTCTGGTTAAAAACAATTGCTTTTAGTCTATTTCATCAGCTCCAGTTATGCGAAGTACCAAAGTCCGCCAGCATTCAGCTACTGAAAAATATTCCTTTCTCCTAGAGAAATCAAGAGGCTATTGTCTCACAAGGCTCAGAATCTCCACCTCCTTTCTCTAGGTGAAAGGAACCCTGGAACAAGCCCCTGGCATGCTTTTACTCTGCAACCCACTCACCAGGGGTGGGCAGTATACCCACCTCTGATCAAAGGGTACCACCTCTCTGTGGATGGTTCTCATCTCTTTTCCCTGACCCTCTGCATCATTGTGCTTTCTTTTGACTTCTGAACTGCAGGACTGCGGGGTGGTAGGCTCTTTCTGGATACTGGTTCCGTCAGAGATTAGAATGATGCACATACGCAATACCCTTTGGCCCACACCTTTGCTAGGATTGCTGAGCTTCCTGGTCCTGCTGCTGCTCCTTCAGACCATTAACTATCCACTGGCCTTTTCTGAGCCTTCCTCCCTTCTAGAGGAGAGATCACTGATGGCATTTCCTAACAAGAGTAGGCAAAGCATAGGTGAAGGCAACCAGTATAAGCCCCTCTTCCAGGCAACATATTTGCTTACCCCACATGAGAGCTCCGGAGAGATGTTCCTGCACACGAAAAAGCCTCCAGTTCACAGCTCAGTCCTTCTCTCTGCTTCTCCTTTGCTCTGTCTTCAAAGGTTACAACACACAAACAACTTGCAATAGGCCTTCAGCATTAGGCAAGAGAAAATGGTGCAACTCACCTGGATTGCCACTGTGTTCCAGAAATGATCAAGAAGCCATTGGCCAACAGCAAGGCAAAAAGTGGGCAGAGAAACAAAGGTTAACTTCTCTGAAGTCTTATCCTGTGTTGGGGAGATCACCCCATCCCAATCTCCCATAAGGCACCAATTCTCATATGGAAAATCCACCAGTCTATACATAAGTCCTTTGTAAAGAGATAAGTGTGAATTTTGAAAGATGTTTTGGTTTGCTTATTGTTACAGAAAGTGTGATTCAAATGCAGACTGAATCAAATCCCCACCCCTAGGGCTAACTTGGCTGTCCCAATCCCAATCCACTCTCTGGCGAAGTTGGACTTGTACCCTAGGAGTTGTGTTTTGTTAGAGGATGTACTGGAGCTTATGCAATTTGTAGCTCACTTTATTTTGCATCCATTCTTGTTTGATTATCCATTCAAAGACAGCGTGCACACATACGTGTGCATGATGGGCGGAGGCGCGGCGCAGCGTGGAAGGTCAACAGAACACCAGCCCTCACCACCAATGCCGCTTGGCATGTGCACAGGGTGAGGAGGGTTTGCAAAGCCCATGCGCCAGCTCAGCCCTGACTACTGGAGCCAAGCAGGGCTGTTCTTGTTGGGAATTCCATTCCACCCTTTTCTGCAGACATGGGACTGTTGTGTGTCACATGTCTGTTTACATTCCAGCACAGACTGCTGGCGTGAGCAGAACTTCTGCTCTGTATTACTATTCAGTCTCTCTCTGAGAAGACAGCAAGAAGAGATGCCATGTTTTCTTTGTCCTGATTTATGTATAATAAATGTGTAGTTTAGCATGTGTCTACAGCCTCAAGCCTCTTCTGTTGCACAGTTTGCACTGCTGAGGAAAGTGTGCTCAAGCCTGCAAGCTTGAGTCACTGATACACATCGAAGCAGAGGTTGATGGATCTCCACAGCAGCAAGGCTGAGGGGAGATGCTCTAGCTGGGGCCAAGCCATCTGGCCATTAGACCCCCGATTCTGACAGTTCTGAGCCCTTTCCTGCCTGTGCAGGATTGGCCTATGCGGCCCTTCACTGGCAAGTCGTTGTGTCCCCCGTCCCAACACTGGCCAAGCAACCATTCCATGAGGGGGTTGTGGACACGGTGGCAAGACTAGGCAGGGCTCTGGGACCCAGAGACACCCAGTTGCAGGCAGGATGGGATGGGGACTCCTGTGGGGGGTGCCTAGCTTGTGCCCCCTAAAAACCATGCACCCAGGGCTACAGCCACCTGCCCCCCGCACACTACACCTGCCTCCTGGGTCTGAAGTTCCCCATTTCTTCTTTTTGCAGTGGATGAAGAGGAGGAGACATGGACTGCTCCCCTCCCCCCGCTGCCCACAGATTGGACCTCCATCTCCAAACAGCCCCAGTTTTACCATTAGCCTGAGAGGCATCACTGGCAGCTTTTAATCCTCATCTATGCTCACTAGTTAACATAATCTATTGCCAAAGCATTTGGAAATTCCAGAAGTGGCCTTATCCAGGACTCATTTCCTTTTAAGGAGAGAGTGCTGGATGCTTGCAAAACTTTTTGCAAAGTCTGGATAGTTTCCATATACCAGTACGTTTTGTGACTAGGGATGGGTGAAGCGACAAATTTCGGTGTATTTCTGTTTCTCGTTTGTCCAATCTTCAGTTCGGTTCAGCTGGAGGGGAGTTTGTCCAGTTTATAGCTCACTTCACTTTGTACCCTTTTTATGCATTTGTACGTTTTTATGCAATTACCTATTCAATTTATATCCTGTCCTTTCTCCCAAAGGAGCATAGCAAGCCTATCGACAACCACATAACCCCTTCTCTTACAATCAGTAAAAAATGCTTTATGATTTTAGCTTGGTCTTTTTGCTTCTTATTGTCACCCACTAAAGATTTGCAAAGTTTGTTTTGAGCCGGCATCCTTACTCATTTGAGCCAGGTAGAGCCTCGCTGAGAAAGACTTCCTTCCTCAGCAAACCCACATCCTCATGAAAATAACAGAATATGAAGGCAAGAACTCAAAGCACATAATTTAATCCATAGACCATTCTTTTCTGCTGGATGCACTGAAAAAGCTTGGTTTACTCATTCCTTGACTTTCACCCAGCCATTGAAGGAATAATATTGTTCATAATTATTCTTAATTTTTAGATCATCATACGTTGGGCAGATACTAAACTGTAGATATTCTTTAACCTCATTTTTTTAAAATAAAAATAAAAATTAAAGTCTGTGTTTGGGGAAGGAATGATTTGCTTCTCATGCCGGGCTAGGCACTCTGCTGCTCTCCAGATGTTGTTGGACTTCAACTCCCATCAGCCTCAGCTACAGGGTCATTGGTCAGGTATGGAAATCGTAGTCCACAAAAGTTTGGAGGAACCTCACTGGGTAGTCCTGTTCTACAGTATTCAGGAAAAGGATTCCAATTTATTACAAAGAGACCTTGTTTCTGTTTCTTCTCACTAAAGTACATTCATTTTCCTTCAGCTCGAACTTGCCCCAGTGCAGGCTGCGTCTCTGTGCCCCACTGTATCAACTTGGCTCCAGGTGTCATCTGAAGTGGAAGCACAGCCTTTTCTTCATGCTCATGCTGACCCACCAGTATCCAAGGGGAAAGCCAGCCCACCTGTCAGGAGAGAAAAGGGGCTGATTAGGGCAACAGGGGAGCAGAACAAAACACCACCCAAGATATCTGGGGCTCTGACCCCAGCGTTACCTCTCTTGCTCATCCTCCAAGACCTGCTGTTCTCGTGGACCAAAATATATTCCCTCTCTTCCACAGAACCACACTGACTGCACATTTTGAGACTTCTCCAAGCGACTAGTTGTGGACAGAACTGGATGTGTCTAGGAGTGGATGGATAAGCCTATCTCCCATCCATGTCATTAATGCATAAACCTGTTCCAACCCATTTTCACACTACACAGTAAATTTTCTATTTTAAAATAAAACGTAACAAGAACTAATGTATATCCACAGCATACAAATATAAACACATATCTTAGGTCAACATAGGTAAAGGTAAAGGGACCCCTGACCATTAGGTTCAGTCATGACCAACTCTGGGGTTGCGGCACTCATCTCGCTTTATTGACTGAGGGAGCCAGCGGTGTACAGCTTCCGGGTCATGTGGCCAGCATGACTAAGCCCCTTCTGGCAAACCAGAGCAGTGCACAGAAACACCGTTTACCTTCCTGCCAGAGCAGTACCTATTTATCTACTTGCACTTTGATGTGCTTTCGGATTGCTAGGTGGGCAGGAGCTGGGAACGAACAACGGGAGCTCACCCCATCGCGGGGATTCGAACTGCCGACCTTCTGATCAGCAAGCCCTAGACTCTGTGGTTTAACCCATAGCGGCACCCGCATCCCTAGGTCAACATATGCATTACTAAAATACATATTTTGATGTATATGTGCTGATTTTTAAAACGAGAGGCTTCTGTCGATGTCCTCCATGGGCACATGGGATCCTAGAACTATTGGGGTAGTATTGGATTTGATCATAGGAAGCAACCATGCAGATCACCTTGCCAACAAAGGTCCATATAGTTAAAGCTATGGTTTTCCCAGTAGTGATGTATGGAAGTTAGAGCTGGACCATAAAGAAGGCTGATTGTCGAAGAATTGATGCTTTTGAATTATGGTGCTGGAGGAGACTCTTGAGAGTCCCATGGACTGCAAGAAGATCAAACCTCTCCATTCTGAAGCAAATGAGCCCTGGGTGCTCACTGGAAGGACAGATCCTGAAGCTGAGGCTCCAATACTTTGGCGACCTCATGAGAAGAGAAGACTCCCTGGAAAAGACCCTGATGTTGGGAAAGATGGAGGGCACAAGGCAAAGGGGACGACAGAGGACGAGATGGTTGGACAGTGTTCTCGAAGCTACCAGCATGAGTTTGACCAAACTGTGGGAGGCAGTGGAAGACAGGAGTGCCTGGTGTGCTCTGGTCCATGGGGTCACGAAGAGTCGGACATGACTAAACGTCTAAACAACAAAAGGGGCAGAAACTGCACTGGTTGTGTCTCCAAATTACCTTTGACTAGGGTTGGGTATTGGGGCTGTGATGCTGTTGGTTCTTCTGGACATCTCAGTGGCATTTCAGAGAAGTCCGCTTACCCTTCGGTCGCACTGTGGGTAGGCAATAACTCCTGGCACCCTCATCCGACAGGGGCCCTGGTGCTGGGGACTGCCTGGCTGGCGAGGGCGGCTTCAAGCTCACCTCGCCAGCTGGCATTTCAGATTCAAGCCTGCCTGCAAATTGGCCAGTGGCAGGCAGGCTTGGAGACAGGGCCTTCCCAGGGAGTGGGCTTGATGAGGCAGGCAGGTCCTAGTCCCAGCAACTACCGTATTTTTCGCTCTGTAACACGCACCCGACCATAACACGCACGTAGTTTTTAGAGGAGGAAAATCTGTAGGCATGCCACCCGTAGGCATTTCCTCCATAACACGCACAGACATTTCCCCTTACTTTCTAGGAGGAAAAAAGTGAGTGTTATGGTGCAAAAAATACGGTAGTTTTTTGTCGGATCTCCCAGCCAGCCAGCCAGCCCTTTTTCATACTGTTTTCAGACCTTGCTGTGGCATTGCTGCTCACCGTATTCAGTGCAGGAATTCATCCATCAGGGAAATCGGCACCTGCCGGCTGGTTTTTTTCCTACCTCATAGCAATCGTCACAACTTTGGTGGTCTAGGCCAGGGGTAGGCAACCTAAAACCCATGGGCCACAAGCGGCCAACGGGGGTCATTTAACTGGCCCAAGAGCCGCCCACAAACCAAGCCACCGGCTTGGTAAGTTCCCACGCACTGTGCTAAACCGGCACAGCACGGCGCATGCTCTGACGCTGGAAATCGCCGGAAATTGCGGCCGCACGCACGCACTCACACATGCACACAATTTGGCCCATGGAGGGATCACTGCTGGAATGAACCTGCCCAGGTGAGTTAAACCTTGCTGAGTTAAACCTTGCCAGCTCTAGGTATTGGGTGCTCCTTAGTCTTGGCCGGGCAGGGGAAAGGTTGTAATCTTGGCCTACCCCTCCCCAAATGTAGAGTATCCCATTAAAGGGGTGCAGGAGGAGTTGCTTCTGGCTGTATTCCCAGGTGGGGGCTTGGACCTCAGCACTCCTCAAGTTGGTGACCCCCATGGGAGTCCCCCTATTTGACGTAAGCCCCTGCTGCTGCATTGACCCTTGGTGTCACTTCTGGCAGGCGGGTTGGAAGTAAATGGTTGACCAATGCCTATGCCAAACCTCTTGCCTCTGATGTCAATAAAGTTGTGGCCTGGTTTGATCCCATTCATACTGTTATTCGGAGAGTTTGGGGGGAGTGCAGAGCCTGGTCATGCAAGTCAGGCATTATGGAGTCCTTCTGGCATAGTGGGGAAGAGAGGGTGCTGATTTGCAATAGGTCCTTTCATTGCTGTTAAGGAAGATGCAGGATGTGGTCCTATGAGATAAGTGTTCTACCCCACGGAGATTGATCTGGGACCCCCTCAGATATGTACGCTATCCTTCATGCTATTTAACACCTATGTATATACTAATCCCATAGGTAGCACACAAAAAATCATTTTTCTTAATCCACAATCGTTTCTGCTCATCCTCAACCTGCTGCTTTCAATCTTAAAAAAAAAATCTAGATCCTGGTATCCCACCTACAAGGGTGGGTGTGGTGTCATAAAACCTTTCACCTAATTAGGTGTCAGGGAACTGCCATCAGTGCCGGAGGGAGAGAGCAAAAGCCAGAGGGATTCCAGAGAGCGTCCAGGGATCAGGAGAAGCAGCCCATCTTCTGGGGAAGAGAATCAGCGTAGCACCAGTGGCAAAGGGGGGCAGATGGGGGAAGCGGCGAGGTGGTCCCATGACTCCTTGCCTGGAACCAGCGGGGAGAGTAGGGGTCCTCCGCTGCCCACACCCTCCTTGCGCAGAAGGCTTTCGTGCAGAGAGAGTAGGAGGAGACTAGGCGTCAAAGAGCTTCTTTGCTGGAAGAAGTTTAAGAAACGCCCATTGACGGATTCTGCCAGCGATTGAGTCAGCCACGGGTGAGTGGCTGTCCGGACAGAAAAGGTTCACTTAGGCAACCCAGCCAGGTGTTTGCACCCAGCCGGGGAGATAAGCACCGGCTTACGCATGACCAACCCCTAGAACCATTACATTAGGGTATCCATATTTTTGCTTCCCTGCCCACACCTCAGATAATTGAAGAAGGAACCCACAACGTCACTGAGCAGGTATGGATGCGTACACACACACCTGCTTTCATCTGTGTTCAAATGGACTCACTGTAGAGCAGCCCCAGACTTAAATAATGCAGCTGACAAGGCTACACAAAGGCAAACATTTTAATAAAGATGTGCATTTTCAGCATTTCCCATTTGACACATACTCACCAGTAATAAGGAAGAGAGGAAAGGAGGCCCAACCCAAGCCGAAAGACCATCCATAAGACAATCCAGGACCGAACACTGTTCCTGCACGCCCTGTGAAAGTGGCCATGGCAATCAGGACACAACCAGCTAGGAAGAAAAAATACATCAGGATATCAGGTTACTTGTAAATTAAATCCTTGATGCTGAGCTGGAAGCTGCAGCTAGTGCAAAATGGAGAGGATCAACTATTCACTTGGGGTGAAATATGACCAACATATATCCTTCTGCTGAAAGAAATGCACTGGTTGCCAATCTGCCGCTGTGCAAGGTTCAAAATTAGTGCACAAAGCCCTATATAGCTATGAACCAGTGTGACTAAAACATCATCTCACCCCTTACATCCCAAGCTGACCACTGTACGCTGCAAGAAATGGCATCCTGCAGGTCCCAGCCTGTTCCACATGATGTCAAAATTGGGTCTTTGGAACTTCCTCCCTTTATATATCAGACAGGCACCTTCTCTATTGTCTTTCTGGTGCATGCTAAAGATGTCCTGCTTTCAACAAATGTGCTAAAATCTTTATCCCAGCTGGTATCTGTTCTGAATCTGAGTTGATTGTAGATTATTGGCTGCTGTTCTGAACAGTTTTTCTATATTTATGGTTACTATATTTCAAATTGTTTTCAAATGCAATTGTTTGGCTGTTTTTATATATGTATCAGTTACATATAATGAAAAAGTAAAAGTGTCATCACCCTGCAGTTCACTTAAACACAGACAGGTGGCAATGTGAAATAAAGTGTGATGAGCAGTGGTGGATGGGTGGCTCAGGCAAGGGACTGCCACAACATGCGGCAGCCGTTTCTGAGCAGCAGCCCTTCTCTGCTGGCCACCTTTCAGCCTTGCTCCTCCTGCCAGCCAAGCTGTTCATTCTACTGCCAGTGCAGGCAAAGGTAGAAAAAGGAAGATTTTAGGAGCATGCCTTGCTGAATAAGGGGGACATAGTTTTTGTTGGATGAACTCCACTTCTACTTGCAGTGCTGCTTTTGAAGCTGCTCTATACAGATATTTTCCATCTCCAACATTGCAGTTGGAAAAGAGCCATTTCTGGAGAGGCTTTGAAGATCCTTTGTGATCCTCTTCTTCTCCTTTGCACCATAATATTGGAAGTGCAAATAAGAAGGGGGAGGAGGATCATGAAGGGTTTTACGAACTGGCCCTTCTCCTTTGCATTGATGGAAATGGAAGCGGAAAGATGTATTTAGGGAGATCGCTAAGCCCTTTTCTAGGCTCCTACTTTCAACTTCTGATGTTGCAGTTGTTGCAGAAAGAAGCATTAGACGTTCACCCTCCTGAGAGGCCTACAGCAGATTCATACCTTCCAGATGAACTGGATATGCAGTAGTGGCTCCACCACCCTCTAAATACCTGGGATGGAGAGTAAGGGTTTGAATTCTACCTTTCATCATGTCAATACATTTCAGTGGGTCTACTCTGAATATGACTTAGTTGGAGTCCACCAATAGGATTCCGTGTGGACTTTTCCTTTCAGCTCAAGTTTTCTTGGCGTAGGATCTGTGGGATTTGTTCAGACACAGTCTGCAGCTTTGAGTTTGGGGGCTTGAGGGGACTGTGGAATCAGATGCATATGACCCCAAGGATACCTGCAACAAGGCTGGCTATGGCTGAGGTCCTGGCCCGGGAGAGGAAGCCAAACTGGAAGTCAAAAAATGTTCCACAAAGAATAATGCAAGAGACGGCTCCAGCGATCATCCCGAAGAACATGAACGCTCGGGTGGCATGGATGAAATCTTGAAGGAAGGAAGAGAAAGGAAGAAGGGGGTTAAATGCCCAGAACAGCCAGGGAGACCAACAGTAGGCAGTGCCAGAGGCCATGTCAGGCAGAGCCAACCCCTGGCAGGTGGGAGTTGGCAGTGCCCCATTTGCCCTATTGACCAGGCTCCTATTACTCAGCAGCATGTTTATTTTACAGTCATACCTCAGGTTAAAGATGCTTCAGGTTAAATCTTTTCAGGTTGCATCCTACGGTGACCCGGAAGTACCGGAAAGGGTTACTTCTGGGTTTCGCCACTTGCGCATGCACAGACGCTCAAAATGACATCACATGCATGCGCAGAAGTGGCGAATCGCGACCCGCGTGTGTGCAGATGCACAGACGTGGGTTGCGTTCTGCTCAGGTTGCAAACGGGGCTCCAGAACGGATCCCGTTCACAACCAGAGGTACCACTGTATTTATTTATGAATATCCATACCCCGCCTACTAACCAAAGTTCTTGAGGCAGCTTACAATAAAACATTTAAAATATTTTTTAAAAGCAGCAGCGCAATCATCAAAACAGCTCAGAGTCTCCCCTAACCCCTGTCCTCCAGCATTCCAAGAAATGCCAGCCTGCAGCTGCATCGCTTGTCTGTTGAAGCAGCTAGGCGTTATTTCCAAACAGGTCAATATGTCCTCACTCAGTGGCTACTGTTGTCTCTTACAGCCCCAGCCCTCCTGGCAGATGCAGGAGTTGCTGGTTCATGTACTTGACATTTCAAGCACTGCAGTAGTTCATTTGACGGATCCTTTTCCTTCCTTTCTGTGCAAGGAATGAGTTTTTTACTTGAAGGAGCAGTGCAGTGTCTTTTGGCTAAATCTCGGGCAACACCTTGGGCAGCATTCGCCACAAATTTCAAACTCTAAATCAGGGAAGGAAAACACTTCCTGGCAGAGAAACAGCTGTGTTCCAAAGGAGATGTGGGAACTCGCATCCTCACGCCCTCACAAGCTCCTTGTTTACACTCCAAACATGGCCAGAAGCTCATTGCGACTGCGCCAAGTCTCCCCATAACCCTCCCCATAGCAGTGAAGGCATCCTGTCATTGGTGATGTTTCAGGTGTGACGCAGCAATGCTGGTGTAACTTGCAGGTGGCAGCTACCGCAAGCAGGAAGCTACAGAAGAAGAAGCACTTTCTGTTTTGCCTCAAGTGCCAAAACTTCTCAGTCCAGCCCTACATATATTATACCAGGCATAGGCAAATTCGGCCCTCCAGATGTTTTGAGACTACAACTACCATCATCCCTAGCTAACAGGACCAGTGGTCAGGGATGATGGGAACTGTAGTCCCAAAACATCTGGAGGGCCGAGTTTGCCTATGCCTGTATTGTTGTTGTTTAGTTGTTTAGTCATGTCCCATGGACCAGAGCATGCCAGGCACTCCTGTCTTCCACTGCCTCCCACAGTTTGGTCAAACTCATGTTGGTAGCTTCGAGAACACTGTCCAACTATCTCATCCTCTGTTGAATGGATAGGTTTGATCTTCTTGCAGTCCATGGGACTCTCAAGAATCTACCATAGCAAAGGCAGCAATTGGACTCACTGTTGCAGATTACTGTCACCTATTTCTTTGCTTCCCACAGCAGCCATTTCATGCTGGCCCCCACGGCACCTTTATTAAAATATGATTCCCAGCACCTAACACAGAGTAAATGTGTTATCCCTAGTCACACCAGACTTTCAGGGAGTTGAAGTATGATCAAGTGCCCCACACACTGCTGCATGCCTTAGAAGTGAAGGTCAGTTCAGTCTGCTTTTGAATGCCTTAAGTACTCCTAGCAGAAGACAGAGAAGATCTTACCTGACACAACCATCTCCAAAGCTTGGCAATTAGGTATGCACATATTACAGAGGCCCAAGATGTAATTGTTGGTGACCACCCAGTAGTCTGAACCCAGGGCAATGAACTACCATCACCTTTTAATTTTTTTGCTGCCCACAGCTGCCATTTTGTGCTGCACCCAGGGCACCTTTATCATAGCATGAGTCCCAGCACCTAATATTTTACCCTCCCCCCCCCCACAAAAGAGGACAGGGTAAATGTGTTATCTATAGTCGCACTGGGCTTTCAGGGAGTTTCAGAAGGATCAACTGTCCTGCCACACTGCTGCATAACTTAGAAATGAAGATCGGTTCAGTCTGCTTTAGAATACCGCACCTTAAGTACTCCTAGCACAAGACAGAGAAGATCTTACCTGGTACATAACCCATCAGATATGAAATACAAGAATAGCTTGAACCGAAATGGCTGCAAACTTTCCAGAGGCCATAGTTCACATTGCTGCCTTCCACCCAGTAGTCTGAGCCCAGGGCGATGAGGAGGAGGAGAAGGCTGATGAAAGCACAAATCACAGCACAGATCTGCAGTATACGCATTGTGAGAACGGTCAGATCTGAGACTGAGGAGCACAATAGGGATGATGAACCTGGGGAAAGGAGACATCCACATTATTCCACATCAGTTGCAGGCTATGATTAGTTTTTTCTGTAAAGTTGCACACGTCCTGAGAGGCCTACAGCAGATTCATACCTTCCAACATTTCTCCGATGAAAATATTTTTTAAAAAATGATATTTATTAAAAGTTTAACAATTACAAAAAAAGCGGGGGAGGGAGACAATAAAGAGCTCCAATACATCAAAAAAAAAAAAAAAAAAAGAATAAAAAAGGAATTCAACAATACAAGTCAATAAAAAGAAAAAAGGAAAAAAACAAAATACACATTACATCAAAACCAACAACAAAAGCAGACAAAAAATTTAAAAACCAAATCCAATATTCCCAAATCTTTATCTTTCATTAACTTGTTTCATCGACCTCCTCACGCCTCCCTTTTTTGTATTCTAGTTATTAATTATCTCAGCAAATCCTTTCCATCTTTCACTATATTCTGTCATTAAATTACCTTAATTTATTTTAACCTTATCTTACCATAAAAAGCCCTAAAGCTTAAAACTTAAAACTTATTTGTACATAATTCCTTAAAGCATTTCTACTAAAGCCAAATAGTTTCATTCCAACATTTTTTCTAACACTCATTAATTTTACAAAAATTCTCTAAATGAATTTTTAAACTTTCTTCTAATCTTCATCCATCGTCTCTTCTTCCTGGTCTCGGGTTTTGTCAGTCCTTTCTATCCCTTCCATCTAGTCCATCAACCTGGTGACCTTCTATCCGAGGCTCTTAAGTCTTTGCCATGTCCCTTCTGCAGATCTTCTTCATATTTATATCTGCACTTTACTTTGTCTTCTGCTGATCTTATTCTTAATTTCCTTACTTTCTCACTGAGGGGTAGATCTCAGGGAGACTCCAACTTGACAGTATCTTTATCCCTTCTCGACAGGTCAGCCCATTCTCCATAGTCAGCACTGAAATCCAAAAGATATTTGAAGGCATATTTCAAAGTCCCTCCAAGGTTAAGGGCCCCCACAACTCCAAACTCCCCCTGGCCCAAAACCAGATCCCAAAAGTCAAAACATCCCTGCATAGGGGGATCTATCCAGCTTCCCATCTCCAAACCAAACAGTACTCCATCTCTCCAAATCTGACTTTCTCCAGGTTCAGTCGTCAGAAACAACAACTTATGTTCCTGCAAGGCCGCAACTCTCTCCATTTCTATTACTTGAGGTTCAGCAACAACCTCCTCCTTTGTCTCCTGCACAACTTGCCCTGTCAAAGCAAATTCCTGGATTGGTTCCTGCGTGGTTTCTATATAGGTATTCACTGTTTGTCCAAAATTGCTAACTGCAACAGTCATCAAATCCATCTTCTCATGTAGCTGTTCCAGTAAAGCACTTGTCTTGCAAAAAGCAAGCACTAAAACATCTTCTGGGCACATTCTTATTCAAGGTCAAATGTCTGATTCTCACGATCTTTAATCTCTACAGCTGTAGAATTCCCCAGATCGACTCCAGCAACAGTTTCACAAGCTCCCTCTAGAGGAAACAATTTCTGTTTGTATCCGTCTTTTTAAAAGCAGATCCAGCAACAAAATTCCTTTCGTTTTTCAGATATTTTGTTCCTTTTAAGTGCAAAAGGAAACATTGGAATCAATCTGTTTCTCTTTTTTAACTATCTGTCAAAAAACGTTTTATTCACAGTCAATGAACTTCCCCAAAGCGTCTGTCTCTGACACCCCGTTCCCAGGTTCAAGACGGTGGAGATTTATCTTTCTTTACTCTCTCTCCTGCAGGTTTAAACAGTCTAAGATTTCCCCCCTCTTCTCCTGCTTCCAAGGGGGGTTTGGTAGTTTTACCTGATGGAAATTTAGTCCTTTACAAATGACTTTCCAGACTTTAGCTTGCAATGTCTTTGCTTCAATCGATTTACAAAAGTGGAAGGCGGACTTCCTGTTTAGACCTTCCCGCTTCGGTGCCAAATTAAGATGTTTCATAACCCAATTTTCCGTTCTACTCACGGGTAGTTGTTTAAAGTCCAATTGTCCACAGGAAAAAGTCAGCGCTCTCCGGCAACAGCAGTGCAGCTTCACTCCGTGAAAAGAGCAGTTGATTCGAAGCACCCCACGTCACTCCAGATCCCCGAAACCGGGTTTCCCCGCGAGTAGGGGAGGCGCAAAAGGTGCCGGCCGAATCCCACGTCCACAAGCTTCTCCCGACTGTGGTTTTTAGTGGGTCTCCGCCTCGCCGTGGCGGTCCAGACCCTAGTTTCACGAAGCGGATTCCTCCCGGTCAGAGGAAATCCGCCATTGCCGGAGGCACTAACCCGGAAGTAACCCATTTCTCCGATGAAAATAGGGATGTCATATGCAATAGTACTACTACTACTATTATTATTACTACTAACCAATGTTGATGACCTGGTTTGTGGGGTAGAAGTGGAAGGATCTTTAGGTGCGAGTGATCATGCTCTTCTGAAGTTTACTATACAGCGGAAAGGAGCAGCCAAGCATACTAGGACTCAATTTCTTGACTTTAAGAAAGCCGACTTCATAAAACTTAGGGAAGTGCTGGGTGAGATCCCATGGACAGTAATACTAAAAGGAAAGGGAGTTCATGATGGCTGGGAGTTTGTTAAGAGGGGGATAGTAAAAGCACAACGTCAGGCAATACCAATGAGACGGAAACATGGAAGGTGCTTAAAGAAGCCATGGTGGCTATCTAAATAACTTTTAACTGAGTTAAATTAAAAAAGGATGTGTACAAAAAATGGAAAAGGGGGGAAACCACCAAAGAGGAATTCAAACAAATAGCCAGCACGTGTAGACACAAAGTCAGAAAAGCTAAAGCACAGAATGAACTCAGGCTTGCTAGAGAGGTTAAAAGCAACAAAAAAGGCTTTTACGGGTATGTTCGTAGCAAAAGGAAGAACAAAGAAACAGTGGGGTCACTCAGAGGAGAAGATGGTGAAATGCAAACAGGGGACACAGAAAGGGCTGAACTCCTCAATGCCTTCTTTGCCTCAGTCTTCTCCGATAAAGAAAACAATGCCCGACCTGAAGAATTTGGAGCAAATGATTCGGCTAAGGAAACACAGCCCAGAATAACTAAGGAGATAGTACAAGAATACTTGGCTAGTTTAGATGTATTCAAGTCTCCAGGGCCAGATGAACTGCATCCAAGAGTATTAAAAGAACTGGCAGGTGTGATCTCAGAACCACTGGCAGTCATCTTTGAGAATTCCTGGAGAACAGGCGAAGTCCCGGCAGACTGGAGGAGGGCAAATGTTTTCCCTATTTTCAAAAAGGGGAAAAGAGAGGACCCAAATAATTACCGCCCAGTCAGTCTGACATCAATATCAGGGAAGATTCTGGAGCAGATCATTAAGCAAACAGTCTGTGAGCACCTAGAAAGGAATGCTGTGATCACCAATAGTCAGCATGGATTTCTGAAAAATAAGTCATGTCAGACTAACCTGATCTCGTTTTTTGACAGAATTACAAGCCTGGTAGATGAAGGGAACGCAGTGGATGTAGCCTACCTTGATTTCAGCAAGGCATTCGACAAGGTGCCCCATGATATTCTTGTAAAGAAGCTGGTAAAATGCGGTCTTGACTATGCTACCACTCAGTGGATTTGTAACTGGCTGACTGACCGAACCCAAAGGGTGCTCATCAATGGTTCCTCTTCATCCTGGAGAAGAGTGACTAGTGGGGTGCCACAGGGTTCTGTCTTGGGCCCGGTCTTATTCAACATCTTTATCAACGACTTGGATGATGGACTCAAGGGCATCCTGATCAAATTTGCAGATGACACCAAACTGGGAGGGGTGGCTAACATCCGAGAGGACAGGATCACACTTCAAAACGACCTTGACAGATTAGAGAACTGGGCCAAAACAAACAAGATGACAGGGAGAAATGTAAAGTATTGCACTTGGGCAAAACGAGAGGCACAAATACAAGATGGGTGACACCTGGCTTGAGAGCAGTACATGTGAAAAGGATCTAGGAGTCTTGGTTGACCACAAACTTGACATGAGCCAACAGTGTGACGCGGCAGCTAAAAAAGCCAATGCAATTCTGGGCTGCATCAATAGGAGTATAGCATCTAGATCAAGGGAAGTAATAGTGCCACTGTATTCTGCTCTGGTCAGACCTCACCTGGAGTACTGTGTCCAGTTCTGGGCACCACAGTTCAAGAAGGACACTGACAAACTGGAACGTGTCCAGAGGAGGGCAACCAAAATGGTCAAAGGCCTGGAAACGATGCCTTATGAGGAACGGCTAAGGGAGCTGGGCATGTTTAGCCTGGAGAAGAGGAGGTTAAGGGGTGATATGATAGCCATGTTCAAATATATAAAAGGATGTCACATAAAGGAGGGAGAAAGGTTGTTTTCTGCTGCTCCAGAGAAGTGGACACGGAGCAATGGATCCAAATTACAAGAAAGAAGATTCCACCTAAACATTAGGAAGAACTTCCTGACAGTAAGAGCTGTTCGACAGTGGAATTTGCTGCCAAGGAGTGTGGTGGAGTCTCCTTCTTTGGAGGTCTTTAAGCAGAGGCTTGACAACCATATGTCAGGAGTGCTCTGATGGTGTTTCCTGCTTGGCAGGGGGTTGGACTCGATGGCCCTTGTGGTCTCTTCCAACTCTATGATTCTATGATACTACCAATATTAATAATGTTTATACCTAGCCCATTTGACTGTTTTCTCCCAGTCACTCTGGGTGGCTTCCAACATACATACAGGGCTGCCTTCAGATGTCTTATAAAGGTTATAGTTACTTATCTCCTCGGCTTGGGTTCATACCCTCCAACATCTCTCCAGTGAAAATAGAACATCCTACCATACCCTTCAACATTTCTCTGATGAAAATAAGGATATCCTAAGGAAAAGCAGGACATTCCAGGTTTGGGTACAATTCTTTGTGTTTGGATAAGTGAATTTGTGGATAATGAGCAGACGGATAGCATAATGTAGTTCACTGAATTCCTTCAAATATCTCTGAGCTAGACCTGAAAGTAGTTTTCAGGGTTGCTGAGTGAACTAAAGATAAATTAAGTTTATTTTGGGGTAGAACTTTGTGCAATTTATAGTTCATCATCACTTTCATCCTCCCACACAGCAGGAGGCCCAGACTTTTAACTTCCTTTAAACAAAACAAAAAAAGTCAATGGGATAGCTATAAAGAAAGTTGAAAATCAAAATGTGGAGGCAATGTTCTTGTTATAACCTATTTATCCTAGTGCCGATGACCACATCTCATTGATAAGATTTTTCATGCATTTTTGAACCACAGAGTGGACACTTTTGTCCAACTCAACATTCAAAGCAGAAAATCTAAACCTCCCTCCAACCTTCCTCTCTTGAAAATCGGGATGCCTGTCTTTTGGTGCCATGCTCTTGTGATAGAGGGACAACACTGCAAGTGTCAGCACTGGCTTCAAGCACCGGCTCATCCTCCACTCTGAGTTCAGCAGTGGTGGTGCTGGAGGGGCAAACAGGGCATTCTGGGATCAAATCAGAAGCTGAATTGGCTTCTTTAATTCCGGGATGTCCCGGGAAAATTGGGACAATTGAAGTGTATGTCATTGCAAGGACTAGTGTTGGATACAACCCTATCCTACCAGTTTTCATATCTCCCCTTTTTAAATAAATATGCAAAGTGACTCAGAACAAAACAATGCCCCCCCCCAAAAAATGAATTTTCACAGCAAAATAGGCATCATAGGAATATCTACGAACCCAGAAATATGGGACCCCCAACAGAGCTATGCCAAAGTTTTGTGATCATTTTGCAGCACCAACCCCTCCCTTTCATGGCCTCTCAAATTGAGTATCTGATGCATCAAACCAGGCTTCATAGTTAACACCCCAAAACCTAGCATTGTCCAATTCAATACGAATCATTTTGCAGTAGAATCCCTGTGTTTCGCGGTGCCCACAAAACTGAGTAATGGATACAATGGCAAAACTTTGGAGTAATAAAAGCAACATTGAATTTGGGGTGACCAGTAAGGCCCACCCACTAGGCAAGTCAGCCACACAATTTTGGCTGCTGCCAAACGTGGGGGTTTGTGCTGCAAAACAAATTACAAAATTTTGGCTAAGACAATGGGCTTATCCACACTTCCTCTTCTCCTGTTACTTCCCACCCCCCTGGAAAACCGCTCTCGTGTTTCCCCCGGATTGCCATTGGTTCTGATCTACTGCTAGAGAGCAGGTTTTTCCTTGGGAAGGAGTGGGGCAAGGAGGAAACTGCTCAGACCCATGCCTAGAAAGCTGCTAGGACCTGTACTTTCTAGGCAAGGCACAAGCAGAAGTATGGATGGGCCCAATGTTGAATTTTGTGTGGTGTTAAATAGGAAGCCCAGTTTGATATATCACTTACTTTGTATGGGGATTGGGGGGGTTGCAAAATGTTGCAAAATGATTGCAAACCAGTTGCTCAGGTTTGGAGTGAATCAGGCAATGTTGGATTTTGGGGTGTTAACTAGGAACCCCAGTTCCATATATTAGCTACTCTGTTTTGCAAGCACCTTCAGCTATTTTAAAAAATACCCCTTTCTCCCACAGAAACCTAGAGATTTGTCATCTCACCTGCCTCAGAATCCCTTCCTCCTTTCTCCAGCTGAAGCCAGCACTCTGGAACAAGTCCCTGGCATGCTCTGACTCCACCCCCCCTTAAAAGGGGTAGGAAGAGATTGGCACCGCCTCTCAATGGACACTGCCCCTCTGTGGTTGGCCCCCATCTCTCTCTGCCGAGCTTTGTGTACTTTTGCTTTCTTCATAATTCTCTGAATGGCTCTGAATGGCTGAGCATTCAAATTCTCTGAATGGGTGAGCTTCACCTGCTGGTTTCTGCAGACCAAACCACCGCTAAAGACAAAGGAGGATGTCAGGCTATGAATTAGCACCACCCCTCGCCAGCCACCTGGCAACCCTATGCCTTCCAAGTTTCCCCTGCCAGCACCACCCCATTGTTGAATATCGCTTTTCTGCCAGAATCATTGGTCTCAACTTATTAGTAGACACGGGTGGCGCTGTGGTCTAAACCACTGAGCCTCTTGGGCTTGCCAATCGGAAGGTCAGTGGTTCAAATCCCCATGACAGGGTAAGCTCCCTTTACTTTGTCCCAGCTCCTGCCAACCTAGCAGTTTGAAAGCATGCCAGTGCAAATAGATAAATAGGTACCGCTATGGTGGGAAGGTAAATGGCATTTCCATGCACTTTGGTTTCTGTCACAGTGTTCCGTTGTGCCAGAATCAGTTTAGTCATGCTGGCCACATGACCCGGAAAGCTGTCTGTGGACAAACGCCAGCTCCCTCAGCCTGAAAGCGAGATGAGCGCCACAACCCCATAGACGCCTTTGACTGGACTTAACTTTACCTTTTACCTTTACTTATTAGGGCCTTTGGGATGCGTGTGGCACTGTGGGTTAAACCACAGAACCTAGGACTTGCTGATCAGAACCCCCGTTGCTCGGTCCCTGGTCCTGCCAACCTAGCAGTTCAAAAGCATGTCAAAGTGCAAGTAGATAAATAGGTACGACTCTGGCGAGAAGGTAAACGGCATTTCCGTGTGCTGCTCTGGTTCTCCAGAAGCGGCTTAGTCATGCTGGCCACATGACCCGGAAGCTGTAGGCGGGCTCCCTCGACCTGTAAAGCAAGATGAGCGCCGCAACCCCAGAGTCATCCGCGACTGGTCCTAATGGTCAGGGGTCCCTTTACCTTTACCCTTATTAGGGCCTTTAAATGGTGGAAAACTGCAAAGTTGAATATGACAAGAAAGTGGTGCATCCAGCATTGGTCCATAGCCCTAATGGAAAAATTGACAAAACGTGTTAGAAAAAATATATACAGAAATGTGAGAGATAGGTTCCATGAATGGTGGCTTAGATTTCTCCCAGAGAAAACCTCACTTGATTCAGCCCTCAAGTCTCAGAAGGGCCTATGCTATGGAGTGGGAACCTCTACTGAATCTATTTATATGGCCATTTTGGGTTTTGGGGGTTGTTGTTTTTTTAAAAAAAATGTTTTAAATACCACTTAATTATTCACATTTCTAAAAGCAACCAACTGGAAATGAGATAATCAAATACAAGGATACCTCGGGTTAAGTACTTAATTCGTTCCAGAGGTCCATTCTTAACCTGAAACTGTTCTTAACCTGAAGCACCACTTTAGCTAATGGGGCCTCCTGCTGCTGCCGCGCCGCTGGAGCATAATTTCTGTTCTCATCCTGAAGTAAAGTTCTTAACCTGAAGCACTATTTCTGGGTTAGCGGAGTCTGTAACCTGAAGCGTATGTAACCTGAAGCGTATGTAACCTGAGGTACTACTGTAATAATAACATATACCCTCAGGCACATGGAAATTCCAGTGACCACCTTTTAACGAGGAGTCTGTTCCTTGTCCGGTTGAAAGTATAGAGAGATCTGGTGACCTTGGTCCAAAGGTGCCAACGTTCTTTTAAACAGCGTAAGATTTTCTGGAAAGGGGATTAATTTGCAGGAGTGGTGTGGAGACAGCAAACACTTGTGCAAGAAATGGGTGTGTCGTCTTTGAAAGAGGAGCTTGAAACATTTCCTTTATTTTCCCTATCACTTTTCTCTTCTTTATGCTACTGCCTTTCTTTTCCAGCTATGTAAACTGCTTGGGTGAGGCTTTACAAAACTCTGTATGCATTCCTTTCACCTGCTTTCCAGCGTTGTGTTTGTACAGTATTTAATTAACCCTGCGTCGCATCACATATTCTATGAACCAAACATTCGCTTGGGTCTTTGTCTGAACATGCAAAGGCTCTGAATGTGCCCAAGGCAGGGTCACACACACAAGCCCAACCTTCAACATCATTGCATGCGTTGCATTTCCTGCTCCCTGCCAACCTGCCTGATTTCCAACTTGATGTGCTGTGAAGATCTGCAGGGAGCATTCTGCTTGCATTCACGTGACTATGGGAAGGCTCCTTTGCAGAAATGGACTCCTTGCTTTATTGGCGTCCCTGTTGGCAGAGGAGGGTCAGGGTTTCCCAAACTTGCTAGCTAGGGGTGATGGGCGTTGTAGTGCGAAAACAGCTAAACCTAGGAAGTTTGCTCTAATTGGTGGTCATTCATTACGTATATGACAGGCCAATAATGAGAATGGCAAGCCTTGATAAAATGTGACTTTATTTGGTATTCATAACATTTGTTTTGCATTCTCTGTGTATCAGGTTGGTTTTTGTTATAACGTCTAAGTTATTGTCTAGTCCTGCGTTTCCCAAACGTGGTTTTTGTTATAACATCTAAGTTATTGTCTAGTCCCGCGTTTCCCAAACGTGGGTCTCCAGCTGTTTTGGGACTACAATTCCCATCATCCTTGACCACAGGTTCTGCTAGCTAGGGATGATGGGAGTTGTAGTCCAAAAGCAGCTGGAGACCCAAGTTTGGATAACCGTGTAGAGGGTTCTACTTCACCGAATAACACGGGGAAGCTTGAGGTCTGGGGAGGGAGCATTAAACCTAAGAACATTGAGGGTGGGACTTGCGTGTCTTCCGTGTACGCCTTCCCAAAGAGTTTTGGATGGAGATACCAAGTCCCAAGAGTAATTTAAAGAGTTGTTTTAGAAAGAGTAAGTTCTGTAGTTGTTAGTGGTCCCAACACCCACTGAGAAGTTGAAGAATGGACAGCATATTAATGAACATTACTTGGAATGGGGGGGAGCAAAAAAGAAAATTGTCAGAAAATGTTGCTGAAAACCCTCACATGATGCTGAACGATTATCCGGAGCTTTGGGCTGGGCTCTCACAAATATGCTGATGACACTCTGCTCTATCTGCTGATGGATGGCCACACCGACTCGGCCCCGAACACACTGACCAGATGCTTGGAAGCTGTGGCTGGATGGTTTCGTGGGAGCCGATTGAAACTAAATCCTTCGAAGACAGAGGTCCTATGGCTAGGTCGGGATGGCATGGGGATGAGGAACCAACTCCCTTCTCTTGCGGGGGCCCAATTAGTGCCATTGCCTTCCGTTAAGAGTTTGGGTGTAATCCTTGACGCCTCCCTTTCCATGGAGGCGCAAGTTATAGCAACAGCCAAGGCGACATTTTTCCACCTTTGCCGCATCAAGCAGTTGGTCCCCTACCTTTCCCTCCCCGACCTGGCCACAGTGATCCATGCGACGGTCATCTCCAGGCTTGACTACTGTAATTCGCTCTACGCGGGGCTGCCCTTGAAGCTGTCCCAGAAACTCCAGCGGGTACAGAATGCTGCAGCGAGGCTCCTCATGGGGTCTCTGCCATGGGAGCATATTCACTCAGTGCTTTTAAAGCTGCACTGGCTCCCGGTGGAGTACAGGGTCAGATTTAAGGTGCTGCTTTTGACCTTTAAAGCCCTTCACGGCCTAGGACCCTCGTACCTATGGGACCGCCTCTCCTGGTATGCCCCACAGAGAGCCTCAAGGTCCATAAATAACAACACCCTAGTGGTCCCAGGCCCTAAGGAAGTTAGATTGGCTTCAACCAGAGCCAGGGCCTTTTCAACTCTGGCTCCGGCCTGGTGGAACGCTCTGCCTCATGAGACCAGGGCCCTGCAGGATCTGATTTCTTTCCGCAGGGCCTGTAAGACAGAGTTGTTCCGCCTGGCCTTTGGCTTGGAGCCAATTTGATTCCCTCCCTCCCTCTCTTTCTTTTTTCTTTTCCTTCTCCTCCTGCGATGAGGCTACATTTTAATATTTTAATGTTCCATTATTTTAATGTTGTATTTTATTTTTGTTTTTAAGTTGTAATCATTCATCTTGTTTTTATTATTGCTTGTAAGCCGCTCTGAGCCCGGCCTTGGCTGGGGAGGGCGGGGTATAAATAAAAAATTATTAATATTATTATTATTAACCTGAAATGATTCTTAACCTGAGGCGCGCTTTTGCTAATGGGGCCTCCTGCTGCTGCTGCGCCGCTGGCGTGCGATTTCTGTTCTTATCCTGGAGCAAAGTTCTTAACCTAGAACAACCACTTCCTGGTTAGTGGAGTTTGTAACCCGAAGCATCTGTAACCTGAAGTGTCTGTAACCCAAGGTACCACTGTATAATTCTTTAGCTCCCCAATATCTGATGGGAGGGCGCCACTGCCAAGAAGGCCATTCCTTTTTAAGCCCAACTATAGTTTCTTTGCAATGTATCCCTGACAGTTAACTTAGGTTGCGACTAGCCTTGCATTGCAAGTCTTAGCTTTAAGAGGCATTTGCCCTACGTTTAAATTGATGAAGATGTTGCCTTCCAAGCATTCGGGGCTAGCCCATGACATGCTGCTGTCTGAGGCTGAACAGCAAATGGTAGCCCTCCCCACATGGCACATGCAAGTCTTGCTATCTGAACACAATGCATTCTCGGGAAATAATTCATTAGGCGAGCGTTCACATAACAAGTCAACGATTTCCATTGAGTCCTATGGGAAATTTTCCAATGCGGTCCCGGCCATGGAATTTTGACCCCAAAATGATAAAAAACAAACCCCCCAGAAAATGCTCTGAAACCACATATAAGGAGAGAGGAAATGCTCCCTTATTTGTCCATTCTCTCCAGCCCACTGCCCCCACCATGGTGTCTGGCAAAACAGCTGCCACAAACCGGCAAAACATCAAAACCTAAGGCTGGTTTAAGGCTGCTCATTTGTTTATTGTACTACATGCAGGTCCAGCTGTTTGGATATCTGAATCTGCGCTGTGTATAGCGAGGTTAGGGTACTGGTTATTCATGTTTGGATAAGTGAATTTTTGCATAACTGGCATTTGGATAGCAGGACCTGCATGTAATATAAGGGGATTTTTGCCAGTTGAAAAAAGAAGAATACCAACCTTAGTCTTCCAAACTCTTATTTTCTGCACCTGGAGAACACCAGTCTTTTGAGAAGCTCGAAAACTGAGACAGCTCCTGGAGACCTTGACTATAGTGGTTTGCAGGGAAAAACCTTTTTATTTGGAGGCTGCTGTGGCCTCAGTATTGCCCCTGCTTGACTCCTGGAATGATCAAGGGAAGTAATAGTGCTACATGTCAGAACTGTTGCTTCACAGGTAAGCTGCTTTGGTCCTCTTTCTTTCAGTGGTGCATTTCCTCCTTTGGGGCAATGCATAAGGGGCACCGTGCCTCTTAACACCCAGTGATAGTGTGAAAGTGGGATTAAATCACAAGACATCACAGGCACTAGCCAATAGACTCCCTCCATGGTCAGTGTTTTACCGGGTTGTTATGTACTGAGTTGAATAGGATCCAAAATGCAGCAGTCTAATGGGTCCTAGAACAATAGGATCCAAAATGCAGCAATCTGATTGGTCCTAGAACAATAGGATTCAGAATGCAGCAGTCTGATTGGTCCTAGAACAATGCAGCAGTATGATTGGTCTGCAGGAGCCACCCAATCCAGCTCCAGATGGAAGTGAATCCACAACCTGATTGGCCTACAGGAGAATCCCGGAATTAGCCAATCACGTGCAGCCCATTGTGTGAATAATGTATATAAAGCAGATACTTTGGGGAAACTTTCATTCCTCCTCACCACTATGAGCTGAATAAAGAGCATGAAATCCATGTTCCACTCTGAGTATATTTCATGGGTCCTTGCAGATTACCAAAACTTACTCCAGTACAGAAAACAGTGCAGTTGTACTGAATGCAGTGAGAACATTTTTCATACCATCACTAAAGCTCCAAAAATGTTCACGTTTCTTCAGTCCATCTTCTGCAGTGTAGATATGCCAAAAAGGAGGCAAACCAAATGAGGGGTGAAGCAAGGCACTTTATTTATCTTGTCGGGTTTTTTCTTTTTTGTTTATCTCGGTCATTCTCTATGGAGACGTGTTTCTCCTCCCTGCTTTTTCGACCCATACAACCATCTTGCAAGGTAGGTCAGGCTGAGAGATGGTGGCTGAACCCATGTCACCGGCAGGCAAACACCTGAACTTGGGTCTCCCCAGACAAAGTCCAACACTCTGTTTATATCGCATTATACTTGCAGGGGAAATCATCACAAAGAGTTAGCACTGAAAATAGCCTTTTTAATCTCAAGAGTGGATAAGTCAAGGTCTAGTAAGATATGCAGGACAACTATAGTTTGCACAAGCAGGTCAGCCCCAGCTTCCAGTTGAATTGTGTTATGTCATGGCAAGCCATGGTTTGTTCATGGGAACTGGGGCAAACCGGAAGCCCACTGATGTAAGTCAAACCATGGTCCGGCCATTACATTTGCACTGAGACAAGCAAGGCACTTTCCATCATTGTGTCCTACACCATCGTGATACCCAGAATATGGCTATACTTAACCCAGAGAAATATCCCACGTCTGAAATTTCATGATAGGATAGCAGCCATGCTCTTATTGGCAGTTCTTCTGGTCCCGGTGGCAGAGTTGGGCCCCCAGACTTAGTAGGTAGATGTTTTGTGACTCAATATTTGTAGTACAGCTAGGTGGAAGAAAACAGGAGAGGGGAGAGAGAGAGAGAGATTTTAGCTCCTAAAATACAAAACACCTCAGGTCTTGATAGGAATCCAATTCCTCATGCTTCTCTGGTCATCAGATCATTTGACGAGCAGAGAGGAGTGGGGAAAAAACCCTCCTCAGCTAGTCTGCACAGCTCAAACACCTACTTTCTGGTCCTTGTTTCTTAAAGTCCCCCCATTCCCCAGACATGCTGCAAAACAAATTATGCATTTCCTGGGCAAGCAGCAGGTCCAGGAGAATTAAATTATCAACCTGAGTGGGAGCAAATTCTGGATTTCATCTCTTAATTTGGTGTTATGAGTTCACATGGTGGGGGGTTTTCTGAGCTCTCTCTCCCCACCCCCATGTTACCACTGGAAAATTAGAATTTTCTCTTTTAGGATTATAGCTGAACTGCTGTTTTTGTTTTTGCTAGCTTTTGAAATACTGTTTCAGCTGCCCCTTTCTTTACTCCTTCCAGTATAAATATAGATATGACAATCTACATATTTGGCAATCCCAATTCCTCCTCACTGCAAAGACATGTAAGACTCAGATCCTCTCGCCTGCTCTTGATTCCTCCATTCTCTGCAGCGTGAGAAAGAAACTCAGAGTGTGAAACTCTGAGCAATGTCTGGCAAATGTACACACCCAATAAATAAATAAAAACTAACACGTGAAAGAAAGGAGTTTGTATAAGCCCATCGGTTTTCTGAGATCCCTGAGCTAGGGCCAGACTTAGTCAATTTTAAATTCAGTTCTCTGAATTTCTGCAGCAATCTGAATTTTTCTGTTTTAAAGAAAACCTCATGGAAACCATCCAGGTTTTTAGTTCAATTTTTCACAACTAAATATATTGTTGTGTGCACTTTGGGCTAATGTACACAATTTTGCAAACACTTCCCCCCCCCCCATACAGTGGTACCTTGGTTCCCGAACACCTTGGTACTCAAGCACTGCAAACCCAGAAGTAAGTGTTCCATTTTGAGTATTACGCTTCCGATTTGAGTGCCACACTTCCGTTTTGAATGTTACGCTGAGGTCTGTTTTCGTTATTAATTTTCCGTTTTTGCTGCTCTTTTTGTTTTGTTTTTGTGACTGTGGAACCCAGTTCAGCTACTCATGTATTGATTGATTGATTGATTGATTGATTGTGTGACTGCAGTACATTGTTTATCGCTTTCATTTAATGGAACAATGGTCTCGTTAGAAAGTAAAATTCATGTTAAATTGCTGTTTTAGGGGTTGTTTTAAAAAGTCTGGAATGGACCAATCCATTTTGCATCACTTTCTATGGGATAGTGGACCTTGGTTTTGGCATGCTTTGGTTTTGGAACACACCTCCAGAACGCATTAAGTTTGAGAACCAAGGTACCACTGGAAAGTGAATTTTGTATGTTGCTTTCACTAATATAGTCGTTTTGATGCACCTTCTCCCTTAACATATGCATATATATTTTTGGCAAACATTGGTTGTAGAACTGCAACCAACTCCAACAAAATTTGGAGCAGTGCGAATTTTGAAGGATGGCTGGGTTTCTGTTCTCATATTGGTTTGGAAAGTGTGATATTGGTAGTTTTGCCTTTAATGTGAACTGAATCAAATTTATCCCCTGTCCCAACTTGCAGGGAGGTTTTCTTTAAATAAAAAAAGGGAGGGATTCATCCAAAAATGGTATTGTTCCCTTGCAGTCTGGACCAGAACCACGGGGGAATGATTAATGGACTTCAATGTCTGTACACTAATGTGCAAAGCATGGGAAATAAACAAGATGAGCTTGAGCTCTTGGTACAGCAAACTAAATATGACATAATAGGCATCACTGAAACCTGGTGGTATAAGTCCCACGATTGGAATGTAATAATGGGGGGATACAATCTATTTCAGAGAAACAGACCAGACAAGAAAGGAGGAGGAGTGGCATTATATGTCAGGGATGTGTATACCTGTGAAGAGATCCAAGATTTAGAACCTTCAAAGCCAAAGTGAGAGCATTTGGGTCAAAATTAAGGGAGAGAATAACAGTGACCTCATTGTGGGAGTTTACTATAGATCCCCAAGCCAAACGGAGGACATAGATGATGCCTTCCTGGAACAGATGGCCAAGCATGCAAAAGGAAGGGAGATAGTAGTAATGGGGGACTTCAATTACCCGGATATTTGTTGGATGTCAAACTCAGCCAAGAGCATAAGGTCAAAGAGATTCCTCACTGGCCTTGCAGACAACTTCATTGTCCAGAAAGTGGGAGAAGCAACAAGAGGAACAGCCATTTTAGATCTGGTCCTAACCAATGTTGATGACCTGGTTAGTGGGGTAGAAGTGGAAGGATCATTAGGCGCGAGTGATCATGCTCTTCTGAAGTTTACTATACAGCGGAAAGGAGCAGCCAAGCATACTAGGACTCAATTTCTTGACTTTAAGAAAGCCGACTTCATAAAACTTAGGGAAGTGCTGGGTGAGATCCCATGGACAGTAATACTAAAAGGAAAGGGAGTTCATGATGGCTGGGAGTTTGTTAAGAGGGAGATAGTAAAAGCACAACGTCAGGCAATACCAATGAGACGGAAACATGGAAGGTGCCTAAAGAAGCCAGGGTGGCTATCTAAAGAACTTTTAACTGAGTTAAATTAAAAAAGGATGTGTACAAAAAATGGAAAAGGGGGGAAACCACCAAAGAGGAATTCAAACAAATAGCCAGCACGTGTAGACACAAAGTCAGAAAAGCTAAAGCACAGAATGAACTCAGGCTTGCTAGAGAGGTTAAAAGCAACAAAAAAGGCTTTTATGGGTATGTTCGTAGCAAAAGGAAGAACAAAGAAACAGTGGGGTCACTCAGAGGAGAAGATGGTGAAATGCAAACAGGGGACACAGAAAGGGCTGAACTCCTCAATGCCTTCTTTGCCTCAGTCTTCTCCGATAAAGAAAACAATGCCCAACCTGAAGAATTTGGAGCAAATGATTCAGCAGAGGAAACACAGCCCAGAATAACTAAGGAGACAGTACAAGAATACTTGGCTAGTCTAGATGTATTCAAGTCTCCAGGGCCAGATGAACTGCATCCAAGAGTATTAAAAGAACTGGCAGATGTGATCTCAGAACTACTGGCAGTCATCTTTGAGAATTCCTGGAGAACAGGCGAAGTCCCGGCAGACTGGAGGAGGGCAAATGTTGTCCCTATTTTCAAAAAGGGGGAAAGAGAGGACCCAAATAATTACCACCCAGTCAGTCTGACATCAATACCAGGGAAGATTTTGGAGCAGATCATTAAGCAAACAGTCTGTGAGCACCTAGAAAGGAATGCTGTGATCACCAATAGTCAGCATGGATTTCTGAAAAATAAGTCATGTCAGACTAACCTGATCTCGTTTTTTGACAGAATTACAAGCCTGGTAGATGAAGGGAACGCAGTGGATGTAGCCTACCTTGATCTCAGCAAGGCATTTGACAAGGTGCCCCATGATATTCTTGTAAAGAAGCTGGTAAAATGCGGTCTTGACTATGCTACCACTCAGTGGATTTGTAACTGGCTGACTGACCGAACCCAAAGGGTGCTCATCAATGGTTCCTCTTCATCCTGGAGAAGAGTGACTAGTGGGGTGCCACAGGGTTCTGTCTTGGGCCCGGTCTTATTCAACATCTTTATCAGCGACTTGGGTGATGGACTCAAGGGCATCCTGATCAAATTTGCAGATGACACCAAACTGGGAGGGGTGGCTAACACCCCAGAGGACAGAATCACACTTCAAAACGACCTTGACAGATTAGAGAACTGGGCCAAAACAAACAAGATGAACTTTAACAGGGAGAAATGTAAAGTATTGCACTTGGGCAAAAAAAAATGAGAGGCACAAATACAAGATGGGTGACACCTGGCTTGAGAGCAGTACATGTGAAAAGGATCTAGGAGTCTTGGTTGACCACAAACTTGACATGAGCCAACAGTGTGACGCGGCAGCTAAAAAAGCCAATGCAATTCTGGGCTGCATCAATAGGAGTATAGCATCTAGATCAAGGGAAGTAATAGTGCCACTGTATTCTGCTCTGGTCAGACCTCACCTGGAGTACTGTGTCCAGTTCTGGGCACCACAATTCAAGAAGGACACTGACCAACTGGAACGTGTCCAGAGGAGGGCAACCAAAATGGTCAAAGGCCTGGAAACGATGCCTTATGAGGAACGGCTAAGGGAGCTGGGCATGTTTAGCCTGGAGAAGAGGAGGTTAAGGGGTGATATGATAGCCATCTTCAAATATATAAAAGGATGTCACATAGAGGAGGGAGAAAGGTTGTTTTCTGCTGCTCCAGAGAAGCGGACACGGAGCAATGGATCCAAACTACAAGAAAGAAGATTCCACCTAAACATTAGGAAGAACTTCCTGACAGTAAGAGCTATTCGACAGTGGAATTTGCTGCCAAGGAGTGTGGTGGAGTCTCCTTCTTTGGAGGTCTTTAAGCAGAGGCTTGACAACCATATGTCAGGAGTGCTCTGATGGTGTTTCCTGCTTGGCAGGGGGTTGGACTCGATGGCCCTTGTGGTCTCTTCCAACTTTATGATTCTATGATTCTATGATTCACCCAGAATGTCTACCATCTGATTCTCCTCCATTTCGAGGCTCAACTCTAGCCTTTCCCCCTCTCATAATTAAGAAGTGACAAGGTTAAGGCCACACACACCTGCAGATGTTTGGGGCCCATGTGCAAAACTCGACTCACCTGTAATGAGGTGCATAGGAACGGAAGCCCAGCCCAAGCCATAGGACGAACCGAATGCGAGTGAATAATTGGTGTAAGGTTGCGAGTGCCTCTGCACGTATGTAAATATTGCCATACCAATCAAAATTAAGAGAGCTGGGGGTAAAAAAAGGAGATTTTAAAAATGAGAATATATAAATTAAAAACAAAACAACATAATTGCATAGGAAGGAAATAATATAAAACACTATCATACAAAAAAAAACAACCCAACCCCAACACACATACCCAATAGTCACAGCTCACAGTCCATCAAAGGCCTGGAAATAAAGGTAAGAAATTACCTGAAGAAGATTCTGGCGAGGGGTGTGTAAATAAAACAACAACAACAACAATAACTTATGCCCCGCCCATCTGGCTGGGCCTCCCCAGCCACTCTGGGCGGTTTCCAACAGAATATTAAAAACACAATAAAACATCAAACATTGAAAAGTTCCCTAAACAGGGCTGCCTTCAGATGTTTTCTAAAAGTCAGGTAGTTGTTTATTTCCTTGACATCTGATGGGAGGGCATTCCACAGGGCGGGCGCCACTACCAAGAAGGCCCTCTGCCTGGTGTAGCCCGAACTAGCACACACCAGGATGTGTGGGATGGGGAAGGTGAGGTTGGTGCAGGAAGCATTCCTGGGGTGACAGAGGATGATGAAGAGATGGAGGGCAGTGCACAGGAACCAGAACAACAGAGGACATCACCAGAGCCAGAGGGGACCCTGTCTCCGCAAACATGGCAGGCTCTGAGGCATAGGGAGCAGCGAGTGGGGCACTCCAGGAGGCTGAGGCAGGCAAGGGCCCACAGCCCAGCTCCCTAGCTGGCCAGGTGGGGCTTGCTAGCTCTGGGAGGAGGTGGGCGATTCCTCAGCTGGCTTAGGCTTGGAACAGGTGAGGATCCCATGCCTTGCCAAACCCAAATGCCGCAGTCAGCATGCAAGGCATAAAATGGCAGCAGAGCTGAGGTGCTGTGTCTGCTCAACTGTCCATTGTTGATGGACCACAGCTTGGGTGCTCCAGGATCTCTGTGGGACTGTGCTTCGGTTTGGATTATGGATCTGTGAGGACTGGGGATTTGATATATTTGCCACCAAGTAGGCCAGGGTTTCAGGACAGGAGTCTTCATTCTTGGGTCCCCAGGTATTGTTGGCCTACAACAAGTCCTGTCCTACCCAGGCAGCTTTGTCAATGGTCAACGATGGTGGGAGTTGTTGTCATCTAGGGGCTCAAGGTTGAAGAATCCTGACTAGCTAGCAGCAGCTCTTTGGGATTCCCAGGAAAGGAGTCTTCTTTCTCAACTCTGCTGGAGATGGTGGGGATTGAACCTGGGAGCTTCTGTGTGCAAAGCAGGTGCTCTACCACTGAGCCACATGGGCCCTTCTGGGATAAGAACCCGCCTTGGGGTTACCTGAAACGAGGCTGAAGGTGACGGCGGCTCTCAGCAGGGATATGTTGAATAGCAGGTCACGTTCAAATGAGATGCAGACGCAAAGCAGAGAAAAGAAGCTGCAGAAACATGCAATCACCAGGAAGGCTCGGGTGAAGTGGATATGTATGGCTGTGATTCAGAAAAGGAAGCATTAGGAAGGGCAAGGATTCTGGGTAGAGTGACTGGGTGGTCGCCGACAAAGTAGTGCCACCGAAATCAGTGCACCTGAGTTAGTCATGTCCATGAATTTTAGTGGGTCTACTCTGAGTAGGCTAGCAGTTGACGCAACCCATTCTTGCTCCCGGCTTAAAAAAGAAAGTTAGCGTAAGAATTTAAGAGGAGTCTTGTTGGATCACACCAATGGCCTATATAGTCCAGCATCCTCTTTGCCACAGTCCCTATGGACACTGGCGGAGGAATGGGGGTACATTGGATGCAATCTGCCCCGGGTGTCATCCCTGAGGGGGGTGACATCGCCCCCCCGCCCCCCTGGGATGCTCGCCCTGCCACCACGGGTGGCTAGTGTTAGAATTCTTTTCCCGTGCTGCAGTCATGGGATTGTTTTTATCACATGACTGTGTATGTTTTCATTCCACATTGTGGGAAGTCACGGAGACAGGATTTTTGTATTACTGTGTTTCCATGATGTAGGACGTTTGTCCTTTGTTCTTTCTTTTTGCTGTCTGATGCTGAAGAGGAAGGAGCTGAGTTACGATGCTCTGAGTGTGTATATGTATATAAACGTAGTTTAGCCAAAAGCTGCGCTACTGAGTCTGTATGCTGACTGCCTATACTCTGCTGATCCTGAAGTGTGCTGATGCCTCTAAGGTAACAGTCGCTGTGATGTTGGGGCTGGAGAAAGATTTTAAATCTCCCGAACGAATGACCAGGAGGGAGAGAACATGCCAGTCAGTGTAGGACCGCCCTGGGGTGTCATCCCTGAGGGGATGTCAACCCTGAGGGAGGTGACATAGTCTACTCTGAGTAGGCTAGCGGTCGATGCAACCCATTCTTGCTTAAAGAAGAAAGTTAAAGTAAGAATTTAAGATAAGTCTTGTTGCTTCAAACCAATGGCCTATCTAGAGGGCCATTGCACTGTATAGCATCCCCACCCCACCCCCTGGGATGTTCGCCCCGCCCCCGTGGGTGGCTAGCCCTGCCCCCGGGTGCACAGCATGGGAAGTCTGTAATCACGATGTGAGCACAATGATCTTGTCCAACTGCTGTTCCCCAGGGACTGGTATTCAAAGACATGCACCTTCTGATCTTGGAGGTTTGAATACCGTCATCATGACGAGTAGCACTTGTCAGCCACACCCTCCACAAATTTGTCTTACCCCCCTCCCCTTTAAAGTCAAACGTTTTGACAAACTTTATGTCACTTTTGTAACATTAACTGGTAGAAGCAGCACTTTGGGGGTACATGGCTTCCTCCAAAGAATTCTGGGAACTGTAGTTTTGCCACTCACTACAGTTCCCAGGGTTCTTTAGAGGAAGCCATGTTCTTTAAACATACAGTGTGGGTGTCATCCATGACTCACAACATGGTCGTTCTGTTCGTAGAATCCTAGCACTGGTGGGGTTTCATAGGCCATCAAGGCTGGGTACACGCCACATATTTCAAGCACATGACTTTCCCCCAAAGAATTCTGGGCACTGTAGTTTAAGTGCCACAGAACTATGGTTCCCAGAAAGTACCCTTAACTAACTATATCTTTTGCACAAAGGTGGAAGATGCTGCAGCTATCATTATGGTACGAGAACATTTGGAATGCATAGGTACTGGCTCTCTGGGCACCCGAGAACCCACAAAATTTTCCATGAAGGGGCCGGACATCCACAAATTTTGGTGCCAGGGCCATGCACGCTGCATGGCACCCACAGCCCCAGGCAGCAACAGTCATGGGGCCAAGTTGGCACTCCTGTTGGAATCTGGCAATTGCTGGGGAGAAATGATGTATAATTTGAGGGTCTCCAATCAACTGGAAAATCCATTTCTATGTCATATGGTGGAGGCCTTTATTTCTTACACTATTTCAGAATATCTTCATAACACTCTGCCTCTTTTAATGTGTGAAATATGGGCATCTTTAAGACTCTTTTTTTGAGTTCTACTCCCCATTGCTGCAGCTAGGGGTACTAGACCTCTAGGGTTGAGCTGGAGTCTTCAGGTTTGCTTTCCCTCCTCCAAGTCACAGGTGGAGAGCACAAGTCACCAGGTCAGTGAAAGCGAAGAAGAAGAAGAAGAAGAAGAAGAAGAAGAAGAAGAAGAAGAAGAAGAAGAAGAAGAAGACACTGCATCCTGCCCCCCTCCCTTCCCTCCTTCCCTCTCGCAATTAAGCTTCATCTTTGCAAATGGTCTCAGTGACTGTGATTAATGTTTAATGACATCATAGGGATCACCACATGACATCACCAATGGGACACCTCTGCAAATAGAACGTTTTATGTGCATTGTACAAATGTGACACTAGATGGTGATGGTGAGCTTATGGGAAATTCAATATATATATTTAAACATTTTTTTAAAAAGCGTTTTCACAGCATATATATATATATATATATATATATATATATATATATATTCAGACTAGGTCTCAGGTTTGGGCTCTGAAATCTCAGGGTCTAGGACGTTCCTGACCTGATAAACCCTGCCATAGCCCTATGTGTTGATACTACCTGAGCTATCAAACATGCCATTATTTTTGGTCTATTGTTGTATTGTACTGTTTATATATAGCAGAATCTGGAGGCCTGTACATTGAGTGGAAATGCCGCTGTCTATTCCTAACTTAAAGGCAGGTCCAGATACTTGGAAACCTGGTTTTGACATGCTTGCATTTTATAGAAAGATATAGAAGTGGAAAAGACCTTACCAAGTAGATTGAACCAATACATGGTGCAATCTGGACCTACGCAGATAGTCCAGAGGCCACTGTGAACTAGGCCTTTTTTGGTACTTTGCAGTACCCAGTAGGGAGTACTCAGGGAAATAAACTCCAACAGCAAGCTTCCAGCAGAGCAGATGGCGCTGCTGATCCTCAGCGGTTCCATCAAGAGATCGAGGCGTGCTAGCATTCTTAAGGACATCGTGGAAGTGGGCCTGCTGCGTGGAGGACAAGAGAGGAAACATTACCATCAGGGACGTGAAAAGGTGCAAGGCGAAAGAAAGGGGCAGCCGGACATGGCTGGGGCAGAAGGTAGATAAGGAGTGATGGATACATTTTTGGGTGAGTTTGAGTAGATCAGTAGGGATTTCCCTTTCCCAACACAGCAAGGACTATAGAACTCCACCCACCCACCCACCCTGCAATTTAGGTTGCTGAAAAAAGAACTCTTGGGGGGGAAACCAGGGACTCAGCTACATTAGTCAGAAAACAGAGATTTCATTGTGTTATAAACATGCAGCACCAGATGGCGCCGGAGAGCACAAAACGTTTCTACAGTTGGTACCTTGGTTCTCAAATGCTTTGGTACTCAAACAGCTTGGAAACCAAACACTGCAAACCCGGAAGTATGTGTTCTGGTTTGGGAACTTTTTCCGGAAGCCGAATGCGGTCCATTTTGAGTGCCACACTTCCGTTTTGAGTGTTACGCTGAGGTCTGTCTGTGTTCGCTATTTATTTTGCATTTTTGCTGCTCTTTTTGTTTTGTTTTTGTGACGGTGGAACCCGGTTCAGCTACTAATGGATTGAATGTGTGACTGCAGTACATTGCGTATTGCTTTTATTTTATGGATCAGTGGTTTTGTTAGATAGTAAAATCCGTGTTAAATTGCTGTTTTAGGGGTTGTTTTTAAAAGTCTGGAACGGATGAATCCATTTTACATTACTTTCTATGGGAAAGCATGCCTTGGTTTTGGAACACTTTGGTTTTGGAGCAGACTTCCGGAACGGATTAAGTTTGAGAACCAAAGGTACCACTGTATAGCGTTTCTATAGGCTGTTTTTCTTTGGTTATAATGATTTAATTTTTCAGTTATTTATAGCAATTCCCCTCTCCCCCCCCCCCGTGTGTAGATCAGGCACCCCCAAACTTGGCCCTCCAGATGTTTTGGGACTACAACTCCCATCATCCCTAGCTAACAGGACCAGTGGTCAGGGATGATAGGAATTGTAGTTCCAAAACATCTGAAGGACTGAGTTTGGGGGTGCCTGGTGTAGATCCACCCCAGGACCTCTGACCTTGCTCTTGTCTTTCAATTTCATCATGCCTTTTGAATGAAATTGGGCAACACTTGTTGGGGGCACAATATCTCACCCTTATGGCACCCTCTGCGCAATAGGATCTCAGCCTCACCTTTGTGCCATTTTTCGCTGTCCTTTGTGATGAGGATGAGATGGAGAAACATCTACTTCTTCTGAAATTCATCTGGTTGCCTAGGCGACTCGGGTGCTCCAGACGCTTCCAATCCATGTGAATTCTGACCAATCAGATTCTTGGGGCTTTCCATCCTCAAAGATTCTAGCCAATCGGTTCCATATTGTCCAGCAACAGGAAAGGTTGTTGTTGTTATTTTGTAATTTTGTGGAGAAAACCTTACATCTTTCCATACAATTTTGCATCCTTACATGAAGCAGAATCCAGCCTAATTCATGGTGCTGCTAAAATAGGACAGCATTATAAGTTCCACCTGGCTTTTGTTTTAATCCATGGGTAATTGATTTCTAGATTCCAATTTATCCAGGTGGGCACTTAGGCATCGCCCAAAAAGAGGACAATTGAGACGACAGATTTGCATGACATTTGCTTATCCTGGCAGGAGGCCCTGTTGCTGGACACTGAAGCGTCTGTTGACCTCCTTTGCTGGGTTTGTCCCAAGGCACTTAAGCACTCACAGAAGCAGGGCATTGACCCTCTCCTCTACATACCAGAATAGTTTCTGTTCCTCTTTGCCCACACCCTGACCTTCTCAGTGGGGCTGAAGGTCCAGGATACCTTCCTCAGTGAGTGGGGGCGTCAAGGTGCTGTTTTGTGTGGGGCTGCTATTGATACACTTGGTTCTGGGCTCCTCAGGGAGGGGGAAACTATGCAACTGTACAGGACTAGTAGAGACCCTGGAGAAGTATCTCAGTACCCTGGCTCACTTCCTGTGAAGAAGACGCATTCATGGATGAGGTGCATGATGTGCCCGTCTCAGGCTGTAACTTGGAAAGTGAATGCAGAACCCAGCTGAATGAGCAATAGGCCCCTCAGCATGGATTTCAGTACGGACCAGAGCTCCCATCGCAAAGGCCATCTCTGATCCATCTTTGATGCACTGGAGGGTATACGTGGAATGTTGATGAGGATCCCAGAAGCCATACACCTACATTTACCACCCCCCAGATCACAGCTGAGACACCCCTCCATCCACCCCACCCCACCCCAAGGAGAAGGAGAAGCGAGAGAAGGTCCCCATTCATATATGGGAGTGGCCCTCTGAGTATGCGCAGCTTCGGCTGGAAGTGTCAATAAAAAAAGGAAGTATCATTTTCGCAAACAGCAGACGCCTGACCAATGAATGCTGCCTGCAAATCTGCTGTCAGGACTGCGTCTGTGACCACGGCATTGCGCGAGAGAGAGACTGTAACTTAAAGTGTGCCGTTATAGCTGTTGCTTTAACGATTGTATATAGTTGCTACCATAATGCTTTTGTGACCGGTCAAGTAATAAAACTCTTGACCAAGATTTCACGGCGTCGGTGAGTGTTTCATCTCTAAGAGTGAAATATACTTGGAGCCGAGAGTGGATTTAATGCTCTTTATTCAGCTCATAGTGGTAAGGAGGAATGAATGTTCCTCCAAAATATCTGCTTTATATCCATTATTTACATAATGGGCTACATGTGATTGGCTAATTCCGGGATTCTCCTGTAGGCCAATTAGGCTGTGGATTCACTTCCATCTGGAGCTAGATTGGGTGGCTCCTGCGGACCAATCATAATGCTGCATTGTTCTAGGACCAATCAGACTGCTGCATTCTGAATCCTATTGTTCTAGGACCAATCAGACTGCTGCATTTTGGATCCTAGTGTTCTAGGACCAATCCGACTGCTGCTTTTTGGATCCTATTCAATTCAGTACATAACAAAGAGTAACTTCAGTTGCTGACCCCTGCTTTCCAGAAAACTCTGCTAAACAGTTGAAAGCATTTAACTAGGTACCTTCACACGAGTATTTTCGAGCAGAGAAAGTGTGATGGGCGGTGGCCTTTTAATACAAACACTGTAGAAAGGAAGTCTTCCTTCTGTGTAGAGACGTGGTTCTGAACAAGGGCACAGGGGAGCCAAGCCTTACATGATCAAACATGGTACACAATGCCTTGAAGTGCTGAAGAGATGCCAGGGCTCAATACTTCCTCATCTGGAAGCCCTTCTCCTTAAGCCCTGGTGTGTGGCAGTGCATGAGTTAATAGCAGGCAGGGCTGGACCACCCATTAGACAAGGCCAGGCGACTGCCTCGGGCGGCACGATTCACCGGGGCACCAGATCCCAATGTAGATCTTTATTCCCCACTTGTTCATGATGTAGAGCTCCACTTACCGCTCCTTCCCTGGCCAGGAATGTGGCTGTCATTCTGTGGTGTGCTTCAGGTGCCAAAATGTATTGGGCGGGCAATAGCAGCAGGGAAGGAGATCCCATCCTCCCTACTTTCTTATCCAAGGTAGCTGGTCAGTTGCAGAATACCAGCAGAGAGTTGGGCAAAACCAAAGCTATGGTTTAATGCTGGGGTGCTGATTTGGAGTCTACTAACATTCTCTGGTCCATGGGGTCACGAAGAGTTGGACATGACTAAACAACTAAACAACAACAACAACATTCTGAGGGCCACAACTCATATCATCTGATGGTTGGCAGTGCTGACTGAGGAAGATGGAAACTGGAGTCCAACGGCATCTGCAGAGCTCCAGGTTAGCCACCCCTAGTTTAACATGGTAGGGTAACCAACACCATAGTTCATGAATAACCACCAAACCAGGATATGAAACTATGCTTCACAGTTGGTTTGCAAATCATAGTTTGGGCAAACTGTTGTTTCACTTTCTGAACCAATAAACCATGGTTTGGGAGCATTTCTTCACTTACAAATTCTTCTGATTAGGAGAACATTCAGGGACTCTCAGGGAAGGCAGGTGATGGAAGCCATACAAGCTTTTGCAACCCTGTACATATGCAACAGGGACAGGTGGTGCTGTGGGTTAAACCACAGAGTCTAGGACTTGCCGATCAGAAGGTCAGCGGTTCAAATCCCCGCGACGGGATGAGCTCCCGTTGCTCGGTCCCTGCTCCTGCCAACCTAGCAGTTCGAAAGAACGTCAAAGTGCAAGTGGATAAATAGGTACCGCTCCAGCGGGAAGGTAAACGGTGTTTCCGTGTGCTGCTCTGGTTCTCCAGAAGCGGCTTAGTCATGCCGGCCACATGACCTGGAAGCTGTACGCTGGCTCCCTTGGCCAGTAAAGCGAGATGAGCACCGCAACCCCAGAGTCGGTCACAACTGGACCTAATGGTCAGGGGTCCCTTTACCTTTACCTATGCAACAGAAATAATGGTTTGTGATCAAAATAATGGTTAGTGGAAATGATGGTTTGGCAATATCACTTAAACCTGAAGCTCTGAAAGTAGCAGGACTTCCTCACTTCTGCTATATGACATGGCATCACTAAGCTAGGAAGCTGAAGACAATAATGACAACAGTTTGGACCAGAGTTACCAGGGGTTTTTTTAATGGATCAAGGCTTTCAGCAGCTCCACAATGTGCACTGAAGCTCTTCTTTGACTGCTTTGCTTCCATCCCAGGAAAAGCCCCTTCTCCAAACATTTCTTGTGCATCACCATACAGTAAGCCTTACAACAACCCTGTAAGGTAGGCCAGTGTCATTATTTCCGTATTGCAGGCATTGAGGTTGAGTCATCCAGTGAGTGCATGGCTGGGCTGAAATCTGAACCATGAGATTCCAGCTGAGCTTCTTTGCCTCAAATGGTTAGCATTTCTTAAAGAGCCATTTCTCTTTTTTTCACACAACACCATTCTCTACCTCTCACACGTCAGTTCTTTAAACAATGCAGAGCCATGGTGGGTGCCGAAATCCTAGCGGTTCACAGCCAGTTGCTGGCATTTGTGCATCTTGTAGGCACACATGTAAAATATACCTGCACATTGGAGGAGAGAGAAAAGAAGGTGCAATATAATATAATATAATATAATATAATATAATATAATATAATAATAATATAGCAGTTGGTTAGAGCATGGTGCTGATTACGCCAAGGTTGCAGGTTTGATCCCCGTACGGGGAAGCAGCATATTTCTGTATCGCAGGGAGTTGATAATCTTCAAGGTCCCTTCCAACTCTACAATTTTATAATTCTGTAATGCATTTCCCATTGGACGCAACATAGCAGAATCCTAGCAAAAGTCAATGCAAAACTAGCATGACAAAGTGAACTGAACTTTATTTATTTATCCATCAAATTTATATCCCATCTTTCTCCTGCAAGCGCTCCCCAAAGTGTATTGATTCAAACAGATGCACATAAAGCAAATCAAGTAATAAAAATATAGAAACAGTGCAATGCTAATGGGTTCCACGGGATTTAAAAAGTGAGAGTTCCACCCCCACAACCCAGGGAGTCCTGGGAACCAACCAGGACCCTGTGACCATCTTCTGAGGCCCTTCTTTATGTGCCTCCTCCACAAAAGGTCCGGAGGGGAGCAACACAAGAACGGGGCCTTTTCTGCAGTGGCTCCCTGATTGTGGAACGTTCTCCCTGGGGAGGCTCACCTGGCACCTTCATTACATATCTTTAGGAGCCAGGCAAAAACGTTTCTCCTTTCCCAGGCCTTTGGCTAATTGAATAACCTATGGCCTTTTAAAGTGTGTGTGTGTTGGGGGTTCTTGTTTTCGTGTAATGTTCTTCTATGTTTTTAATATTGTGAACCACCCTGTGATCCTTGGAATGAGACATTCCTTTCGTACTCATGCATTTCTCTCCCTCCCCCCCCCCACCCCGCAAACATCATCACCTGCAAAGAAAGTCATCAGGAGGGCAACCCAGCCCAAGATGTAAGACCAGGAGAAACGCCACTCGCCAAATCGCTTGCCAAGGAAGTTGACCGTGACCCCAGTGTAGATCCCCATCGCCAGAAGGACAAAGAGCGCTGCAAGATGGGAAGGAGAGAGGAGGGAGGGAAGAAGAGTTAATGTGATGAACTGATGAACCAACAAGAAGAATGTGAAAAGAGTCCTGTTGGATCATGCCAAAGGTCCATCTAGTCCACAGAGGGGCCAGCCAGATACTCAATGGAATTTCGTAAGCAGGATCTGAGTGCAACAGGGCTCTCTTCCAACTTGCAGTTCCCAGTGGCTGGCAATCATTCATTCATTCATTCATTCATTCATTCATTCCCCAGCTTTCTTCCAAGGAGCTCAAGGTGACATAACATACTTCTCCTCCCCTCCCTCAATTTTATCCTCACAACGACCCTGCGAGGTTGGTTAAGGTGAGAGTGAGTGACTGTCCCAAGTTCACCCAGTGGGCTTCATGGCTGAGCAGGGATTGGCACCCTGGTCTTCCCAGGTCCCGGTCCAGCAAACTCCAACCATGACACTACTCTGCCTCTTAAAGAGGCATCTCCTGTCTCGGGTCCTATAAATATTAGATATATAGACATATAGGCAATGTATATCTATATGAGCTATCTGTTCACGTGTTGCAAGAGTTGCCGTATCTTCTATCCATTGATTAAAGGGTGGGGCATAGATTGATCTTTCCCGTGGATCAATATGAGTCTTTCAGCTGTAGTTTGGGCACAAAGAATGCATTTACGTTGACCAGTTCCAGTGCATTTATTTTTAAAACAGTAGATTATAAAGAAATGTATATATATTTACAACATATATTTCACTTGATATACCGTTGTTTTAGGCAAACATGTGGGCAATTATGGTGGCTGGTTTTAAATCTTATTCTTTTGTATTTTTTTATGCATTTTGTTTCCTTTTGCATTTTTGTTTCCTGTTTTTCGCATTTTTGTTTCCTTTTTTATTTTTTCACTTAATGTTGTTTAATTGAAATATTTTCATTCATTAATAGATATACACACAGAGAGAGAGGGAGATAGAGAGAGAGAGAGAGAGAGCTTTTTCTGGGGGTATGCAGGGGTACGCGTACCCCTAAACAATCTGTGAATCTAAGTTTGGCCTCATTCAGGGGTAGTATTTCAATATGAGTAGGAAAATGAGAGTACCCCTAAACATTTTTTTAGAAAAAAAGCACTGTGTGTGTATACACACATCTACATACATAATGTGTGTGCATATATCTTTGTTTGAAATTTCCCCCTTTCCTCCTTCTCCACCCCCACCCCATCCTATCTTGGGAGCCCAGGTGTGGCACCTGGGCCCTCACCTGAATACTCCTGTGTTTTTGCATCTGAAATCACAGCATCTGCCTCTAGGCATCTGCGCTGCTTCGAGTTGTGCAGCTTTGAGAAAGAGCTCAACCTGTGCGAGAATCATAGAATCATGGAATCATAGAGTTGGAATAGACCACAAGGGCCATCGAGTCCAACCCCCTGCCAAGCAGGAAACACCATCAGAGCACTCCTGACATATGGTTGTCAAGCCTCTGCTTTAAGACCTCCAAAGAAGGAGACTCCACCACACTCCTTGGCAGCAAATTCCACTGAGAGAAGAGGTACTTACTGGAAACGAAGAACAGGACGCCGGCCGCAAAGGATCTGTTGAAGCGCTGGAAAGTGGAGAATTGGGCAAAGGAAAAGATGCCAGTGATGATGCCAGCGAAGCAAGAGAGAGCAGAGAGGATCATGAAGGCCCGGGTGGCATTCCAGTAGGCTGCAGGGAATAAGACTGAGAGAAGAGAGAGCTACTGAATACTATGCCTAGCTAAATGCAGAATAGGGTGAGCAGAATAGGAATGGCCCACAGAAATATTTTGAATAATTATTTAATTTCTATACCATCCTTTCATTTGAGGATCACAGGGCAGTTTAGAATATAAAAACACACAAATACATTACATACTAATAAACAAACAAAAACCCAACACAGAGAGTTTAAAAGGCCATAGATTATTCAATTAGCCAAAGGTCTGGGAATAGAGGAATGTTTTTGTTGCCTGGCACATATATGTGAAGAAGGCACCAGGCGAGCCTCCCTGGGGAGCGCATTCCTCAAATAGGGAGCCCCCACAGAAAAGGCCCATTCTTGCATTGTCACCCTCCACACCTGTCGTGGAGAAGGCACCTAGAGAAGTGCCTCCATTTATGATTGCAGGGTCCGGGTAGGTTCATACGGAGAGAGGCAGTCCTTGTGTTACTGCAGTCCTGAGCCATTTATGGCTTTATAGGTAAAAACCACTGCTTTGAACTGGGTCCAGAAACCAATAGGCAGCCAGTGCAGTTGGGTCAGGATCCGCATTATATGCTCAAACCATCTTGCCCCAGGGAGCACCCTGGCCAGTGAATTCTGCAGCTGAAGATCCCAAACTGTCTTCAGGGGCAGCCCCATGCATTGCAGCAATCTAGCCTAGAGGTTATGGTGCACTGAATGGCCATGGGTGGACCCCTCAAGTACAAATTTTGCACCCCCAAGTACTAGTACGTTTTACACCCCCAAGTGCTAGGAGAGGGGGTGCCACCATCTGGGGCTGCCTGGTTGGTGTTGACCCATGACACAGCCTTTCCCCCTGCCAGCTCCCCAGTTGTGGAATGCCCTCCCTAGCATTCCCTCCCATCATTAAATTTCAGGAGGAATTTGAACACGTTCTTGTTCACCCAGGGCATTTAGTGTCTAATTTGTCTAATCCTCTTTCAAAGCCGTCCAAATCGGGGGCCACCACTGCATCCTGCGGCGGTGAGTTCCATAGTTAAACTATGTGCTGCCTGGTTAACGTAGGTCGAACCCTGAGCAGAGCTTAGCTTGTGAAATGAGCAGATCATTGCCACTGAGCTTCTTCAATGTGCGACAGAGGTCCATGTGGGACGTGAAACACAAGGGCAGTCAAGTACAACATTCCTAGAGTGAACATGTTTACACATGGGGAGGAATGTTTGTCCAGCAAGCAGGTAAACTTCCTGTTTTCTTCTGGGCTGGGACAGACTTCCTCTGCATGTGACTAGAGGTGGGCGTGGCCTCACCTGTGCAGGTAACAACAAAAGCACAGGGCAGGGCAGCCATCTCTCTCTCTATGACTACTTTTATTGAAGAAGCAACATCTGCTTAGCCAAAGATGCTCTCTTGGCCTCCAGCCAAGAGAGGACAAAGGGACTGTCTCCTTATGAGATAGTTTCCAGGTGTATGTAACTTTTCTAAGCTAAGTCTGCCTTCTGGAATCCGACTGTGAACAGAATGTGAGTGAGTAAACTCTTTTTATACTTTTATAGAAGACTGTGTCGTGTCTTATCTTTTATAAGGGAATAAGGGGGAAATACCAGGACAGTTATTATAGAGGCTTTAGTGAGCCTGAAATAACACATCCGCTGTGAATTTAAAAGGGGGAATGTTACTCTGCTAAATTGTGAACTTGTTTACACAAGTTGGAAAGGCTATAATCAAACAATATATCCTCTCCTGCATCCCTGAAGATTCCCACAGTCCCCCCCCCCCACACAGGCTCCAAGCTGTCTCTTACCAATGCTCTCCAGCTGCATGTAGCACTTGCCAGGAAAGCAGTATCTCCAGAGTCCCTGGTGAGCAAAGGCACCTGCCAATCGGTATTGCATCCAGTAGTCTGTCACCGTCGACACCACCAGGAGGATGTTCCCCAGAGAGGCACAGAACAAGCCCCCACCCATGAAACTGTACATCCTCGTCCCAATTCTGAGAGCAGCAGCTGGAAGGAATAAGAGTGTGGCTTAGCGATTAGAAGGCGGCAAAATCTGGGTTGCTGTTGGAAAGGCCAATGTGGTGTAGCGGTTAGAGCAGGCATACCCAAACTCGGCCCTTCAGATGTTTTGGGACTACAATTCCCATCATCCCTGACCACTGGTCCTGTTAACTAGGGATGATGGGAGTTGTAGTCCCAAAACATCTGGAGGGCCGAGTTTGGGGGTGCCTGGGTTAGATTGCTGGGCTAGGACCTGGGAGACCAGGGTTCAAATCCCAGCTTAGCCATGAACCCTTGGGAAAATTGAGATAGAAATGCAGAAAATATATAAGCAAGGGGGCAGGGGTGAGAAATTGCAGCTAGGAATGATGCAAGAGATGTTCGGGGGGGGGAGGTGGAAGATGTAGAATTGTAGCGTTGGAAGGGACCCCAAAGGCCATCTAGTCCAAATCCCCCCCCCAAAAAAATGCAAGACTCTCAGCTAAAGCATCCATGACCAATGGCCATCCAACTTCTGCTTTAAAACCTCCAGGAAATGAAAGTCAGCCACCTCTAGAGGGAGATTGTTCCACTGCCGAACAGCTCTTGATCATCTTGGTTGCCCTCCTCTGCATGTTTGTCAACAACCTTCTTAAATTCTGGTGCCCAGAATGGGACATAGTACCCCAGGTGTGGTCTGACCAAGGCAGAATAGAGTGGGACTCTTACTTCCCTTGAACAGGACACTATATTTCTGCTGATGCAGCCTAGAATAGCGTTAGCTTTCTTTGCTGCTGCATCACACTGTTGGCGCATGGCGTGCTCTGGTCCATAGGGTCACAAAGAGTCAGACACAACTAAACAACAACAAATGACTCGTGTTGACTTGAGGGGTTGACAATCAAAGCATCAACACAACTGGGAACTGAGGACTGGGGGAAATTGTGGAAAGTAGATTTGAAATTTACAGATTGTTCTCTTTTGAAAGAAAACTATATGAAAATGATGTACAGGTGGTATATCACACCAGTACAGAGAGCAAAAATGTATAAAACCGGGCCAAACATATGTTGGAAACTACCCTAAGGAGTCTCAAAGCGGCTAACATTCTCCTTTCCCTTCCTCCCCCACAACAAACACTCTGAGGTGAGTGGGGCTGAGAGAAGTGTGCCTAGCCCAAGGTCACCCAGCAGCTGCATGTGGAGGAGCGGGGAAGTGAACCTGGTTCGCCAGATTACGAGTCCACCACTCTTAACCGCTACACCACACTGGCTCCCCACATGGGGTTGCAAAGTCCCCAGTTTGGGGTAGGTTGTGTTCTGTATATTCAACAACCCCACACCTCTGCCCCAGCCACACGTATCCTGTGGGTGGTCTCAGCATCCACCCCTTTTGCCTACCTGCAGACCCCGGGAGCCTCTTTCCTTGCCGCTCGTCTCTCTCGTCTTAGCTGAGCCGAGCCCCTTTTTTCAAAACACCTCCGACAGCTACATGTGGCTGACTCGGCCCAAACGTCTCCAGCGCCTTACTGAAAATGACCAATGATGGGGAGCCGGGGTGGGAGCGGAGGATACAGATGACGAGAGATGCTGTTGGTTCGAGAAGAGAAATGTGCACAGGCAGCAAACTCCTTTCTGGCACTCTGAATGCAGTGAAACCTGCTGACTCTCCAGCTCTGGGACCAGGGCAGGAGCTGCAGGAAGGCCTCAGGGTCAGAGACCCCGTGAGGATTGCCTTGCAGAGTGGAAATAAAAGGGGATTTAAGCCACTAGCCTGCATTTGACCCCCTTACATTTAGGAACTGCGCAGCGGAAGATGAAGCGGCGTTCACACATTATTTCCTTCAGCCTGCTAGCAGTTTTTCACATCGGGAATGTATAGTGTCCATGGTATTTTTCTGAGCAGAAGACAATGCTAGTCCCACTCAGAGAAGACCTATCGAAATGAATAAACACAGTTCATCTGGGTCCATTAATTTCAACAGGTTTGCTCCAAGTAGAACTTAGCTTGCTACAACCAATGGTCCCCTGATGAATGAAAAGCTGAAATTAAGATTGTGAAAGAGGAGAAAACAAAATTGACAAGAGCTGCCAAGCCCTAGAGATGCATCATAGGGTGAGGTAGTAGGTCTCCATTTTCCCCTCATGAATTCAAGGTGCCAAATGGGCTACAGGAACGTCCACCAAACAGAATATACAGTGGTACCTCTGGTTACAGATGCTTCAGGTTACAGACTCCGCTAACCCAGAAATAGTACCTCGGGTTAAGAACTTTGCTTCAGGATGAGAACAGAAATCACGCAGCGGCAGCAGGAGGCCCCATTAGCTAAAGTGATACCTCAGGTTAAGAACAGTTTCAGGTTAGGAACGGACCTCCAGAACAAATTAAGTTCTTAACCCAAGGTACCACTGTATCTTCCATGTAAAAGATCAATTTTAGTTATTTTACTGATTCCCCCACTCCTCCGGCTAGCACATTAACTATCATCTTTAATGTGTTTCCTGCTGCTATTTTTTTACACTTTTTGTTAAGACTGCCTGTTGGGTGTATTGAATTTCAAAATTTGCTTTGTAACAGCTTAATTTGATGAAGATTATAATTATCTATATGCTGCCCATCTGACCGGGTTGCCCCAGCCATTCTTGGTGGCTTTCAACAAAATAGTATAAGCCCACACACAAAAACACCCTCAGACATAGAAAACTTTCCTCCACAGGGCTGCCTTCAGGTGTCTCCTAAAAGTCAGCTGTTTATTTCCTTGACACCTGATGGGAGGGCCATGCTAAGCTTTTGTTAGGTTGCTGGAGCATAGGAATACTGAATATAAACAAAGTAGAGGCATGTCATGGATGCTTTAGTTGAGATTCTTGCATTGCGGGGGTTGGACTCCACAATTCTATCATTCTGTGAGACCAATACTTAATTATTTCAAGATGTAGTGCTGCGATGGGTCACAAGGGGGAACTAGCGGGTTATATTTCACGGGAACAGCCACTGCAAACAAACCCTCTCAAATCAGGGCAGAGTATGCAATACCTTTCAGTCTAGCTCCTGTGTGCTTCCTGCTGCTGCCTGTTCAATCCTGTGTACATGTGACTTTGCCTATGATGCAGAGCCATCCTGTCCTTGAGAAATTCTGCCATTTCCCTCAAAGCAAGCTTCAAGCCAAAAGAAAAACTTAAGCCACTTTCACTTTACACTTAAGCTGAATTGCATTTGAAACAGCCATTTCCCATGATTTGTATTTTGTGTGCGTGTGTGTGCACAGGGACAGGAAAGTCAAGCAGGTAACACACATTGGTAAAGAAATCTGGTGTGTGTGCAACAGCGTGAAAATGTGACTTGAAACGTGGCAGAGAGCGACCTGTGTTTTAAGCTGCTAATGCGTACGTAGCCCAAGATTATGGGACGCGGGTGGCGCTGTGGTCTAAACCACTGAGCCTTTGGGGCTTGCTGATCAGAAGGTCGGCGGTTCAAATCCCATTGCTTGGTCGCAGCTCTTGCCAATCTAGTAGTTTGAAAGCATGCCAGCGCAAGTAGATAAATAGGTACTGCTGCGGCGGGAAGAAGCAGTTTAGTCATGCTGGCCACATGACCCAGAAAGCTGTCTGCAGACAAATGCCAGCTCCCTTAGCCTGAAAGCGAGATGAGCGCCACAAACCCCCGTCACCTTTGACTGGACTTAACTGTCCAGGGGTCCTTTACATATTTTTACCTTTAACCCAATAGTCTCTCCATCCCAGCCCCCATTTATAGAGTATGGATGGGGGAGAAATTAATTTCCACTCAGTTAAAATGTGTGTGTGGAAACCGTAGAGAAGCAGATTCTGAGAAACCAGAGCGGCCTGACCGTGGAACTGTCAGGATGCGACTCGGCTTGCATCAAAGACTGATATGTCTGCATGGGAAAGAAGAGATCGAGAGGAACCTCCCTGTTTCCTGGACTGCCTTTTAACCTGTGCTAACCTTCCTTCAAGATGCAGGTGGCACTGTGGTCTAAACCACTGAGCCTCTTGGGCTTGCCAATCAGAAGGTCGGCAGTTTGAATCCCCGCGACGGGGTGAGCTCCCGTTGCTCGGTCCCTGCTCCTGCCCACCTAGCAGTTCAAAAGCATGTCAAAGTGCAAGTAAATAAATAGGTACCGCTCCGGCGGGAAGGTAAACAGTGCTGGCCACATGACTCAGCTGTACGCCGGCTCCCTCGGCCTATAGAGTGAGATGAGCACCACAACCCCAGAGTCATCCGCGACCAGACCTAACGGTCAGGGGTACCTTTACCTTTCCTTCAGATTAGATAGTTTCAGGACTGCAGGCCTCAATTCCTACTTGCTTCTTCTCCAGGCCTTCCTCATGAGAGGCAGGTATCTGTTTTGGATCTCTTGCCTGCTGAGATGCAACAGCAAACCAAGCCTTTTAGCTTTCTTATCCACGCTAAAGCCTGTTTCTCCAGCAGAGACAGAGTATTCAGTTCAGCTTTTGCCAGCGTTTTAACTCCAAAACCAAGAGGAACAAACTGCCTTGGGAGATGGTAGATGCTCTTTCAACGGAGATTATTTAAGCAAAGGTTCAGTAGGCACTCGTATCAGGTGGTGGTGCTGTAGTTGCAATATTCAGTTACTGAACACGGGTGGCTTTCTCTCCCTCCAAATAACCATGAGACTCTTAAAATCCTGATTTATATCCCAGCTTCCCTCCAAGGAATTCCACGAGGGGCAGATGCACACACACAGAAGCTTTAAATTCTTACAGCAAAAGAGTTGAGATTCTTGCGCTGCAGAGGGTTGGACTGAATGACCCTCGGGGTCCCTTCCAACTCCACAATTTTATTATTTTCACCTTCAATAGTTGCTCTGACGAAAATGACGCTGTTTCCAAGGTGGCAGGCACAGAGCTTAGAGAATAGAAATGCTCAGAAGGGCTTCTTCATTTTGGCAGAAGCCAAAATGTTTTGCTGCAAGCATTTCAAATTTCTGTTTCGTTAAGTAACTGTAATAACATACTGTTTTAGTGATTAATTGCACTCTACCGGGATGCAGAACAAACTTGTCCCAACTGCTGTCTGATACTGTCATGACTATCCACTCAGTGGCTCATTTTTGTTTTAAGTGAGAGAAACGTGGGAAGTTGCACCCAATTTGAAGTGATATGCAAGTCAGCCTAAAACAAAGGTCAAGATACACAAAATAGAGAACTTTTTGTGCAAAAAGGAAAATGAATTCATCTACTTCAGTCAGAAGATTGGGAAAAAATTTGCCTAACATAAAGCAGCTCAGTTGGATGTCATTCTAGCGTGAATGTTTTGAATAATGTATTTTATGTAACTGTCTGGTAGAAAATCCGATGTCCTTTTTATTTTCATTTTCTTCTCTTTTTTGTGGTTTTCCTTTGGTGTTTTCTCTTTTTCTCCTCTGTTTTTTTTTAAAGATCAGTTTCTTTTATCTTATTGCATTATGAAAAAGCTTTAGTAAAATCTTATTTTTTAAAAAACAAAAACCTTTTGAAAGTGTTGTCTAGCCACCCACAGCCTAAGTCAAGAGTGTGCCATGTATAAACATAAATCAACATAATGTTGCTCCTGGAGAGAATTGTACAGAATAAAAAAGCATGGCTGACCCCATCTAAACTCTGGTTCTCTTTAAAAACAAAACAAATAAAACCTTGGCTTCCACTCCTGATCTTCTCAAGTGAGGAATCCCTGATAATCTTCCCAGATGCCTCGGAACTCATGTTAAGAAAGCAACTGGTTTGAACAAGTAACTACTCAGAAATAAATCCAAGATTTCAATGGGCTCAACTCCTGTCAGTGTGTATCCGAATATAGCCCTGGTGTTCTCACTCATGAGTTTCCATTCCAATGTTTTAAAAATGGTATCCCTTGCCAAGCTCACTTACAGAGGGAGGCGAGTGATAGATTGACATCTGCTTTATTGAAAGAAAAAGAAAAAACCAGACATACTGCTCTAAAGTGTGTTAACTTCCTCTTTATTGCAACAAATTCAGGAAAAACCACATGCAACTGAAACAAACAGACATAGTAATCTATGCAGCTTGAAAGGGTGAGAAGGCTGAACCAACAGAAATTGAACTATTTGGAAGCAATGATGTGATCTAAATCACAAACTCACCAGAGGCATTTATCTCAGGCTTTCCAAAGTAACCCAGGTTCACTATACAAGATATATACTGATTTTTCAAAACAAAACCTTCCTAGAAAACCCCAACATAACCCTTAAGTGTTTTTAGACTGCTAGTTTAATACACCTAGCCATGGTATTAAGTTACCTTCACCATCTTAGAGCAGATACACTTCTGCAGAGAAATCGGGCGAATTCTTGGGATGATGCTAACTGAAAAGGCAGGAACTGCATGTTTGAATGCTTCTTTTGCATTACATAAACCTCCCTACCTGCTAAAAACTGGTATGTTAGAGAGAAGACTGGGTTAGACTCTTCTATTTAATATGCAGGACTTGTTTTCCAACAGGAAGGGTTTTAGTTTTTACAAAGGGAAGTTACTCACGCGTAGGATCCCCCTATCTGGAGTCTGGAATGGCACAGTCTCAGAATTATGAGATTTACCTGCATACAGACTCGCCCTCTGATTTTTTTCCCCATTCTTGATTTCTAAATCAAAACTTTGCAATGCTGATTGTCTGCAAAACAGCAGATTCCCTTCTATATAACAGTTACTAAATCAGCAAAGTTCCCTTTGCTTTCTTCTTTCTTTGTAGCTTGCTCTTACGTTAAATGCAAACAGAACCAAAACCTTAACGCTTTGTAGTTAAGATGAACTGAACAGCTGCAACCCAGTCAAAAATGTAAAGTTGTGGCAAAATTCCGCCCTGGACCGCTGAGGCTCCCATTGCAATTATTTAGTCTTCAATGGGATGCAAATTATGCTGTCCATTAGCTGCATTGCTGGGCTTTTCCTAACAGAATCTGACTACAATGTCAGAGTTGCAGTTCATGTTACAACTGCAAGGGGAATTGCAATACAAAATGGTACCTCTGCTGCAAGTCACACCCACGCAATGGGCAGATCCTCATCATATATATTTGATGCACACCCAACTCAAGTTTTAGGTCAGTGTTTTGCAAACTTGGGTCTTCAGCTGTTTTTGGACTACAACTCCCATCATCCCTGACCCCAAGCAAGAGATGATGGGAGTTGTAGTCCAAAAGTAGCTGGAGACCCAAGTTTGGCCAACACTGTTTTAGGCAATGAGTTTTCCCCCCAAAGAATCATGGGAACTGTAGTTTAAAGACGGTGCAGACTATAGTTCCGTGAAGGAAAAACTGCTATTCCCATGATTCTTTGGATGGAGGCGTCATATGCTTTAAATGTGCACTGGGTGTACTTCAGATGCAGTGGTGCAGACCTGCCCAAGCTGTTAATGGCTGGACACATTTGCCCTGTAAATTCCACAAATGGGGCAGGAAGACAAGCTCACTAGGGTCTGCCCACCTCCAACAGTTCTCTGGGAGTTTCGGGGGGCTACTGTGTGAAGTGGGGCTCACTCCAATAGGGTCCCTGCACAAATATGAAAGTCCGATTTCCCAGGGTTCTTGCTACTTCACAGCTGCCCTTGAACTTAAAGTGGGCAATAATGGATCTTGGGAACAGATTGCCTGTGCTCCTCTCAGCACTCCAAGTCATACCCAACAGGGGACTCACCGAAATTAATAGACGTGGCCACCTTAGGCTCATTAATTCCAGTGTGTCCACTTTTGAGTAGAAGTTTGAGTACAACACCCATGATGGGTGTGGAATTCCCAGTTTGCAATACCAGCTGAATTAAGGCCACTGGTGGCCACCATGCTGTCAATCAGGATTTCTGGCACTCAACTTCTTCCTCTGCCCCCTTTCCCCAGATTACTGTGTGCTTTTGCTCAGCTCCCTCAAGGAGAGCCAGCTACATTCTCTCGGGACTGCTCCTCCTCATCCAGTGTCAGGGGATCAACAGCTGTGCCCACGGCGAGGTCTGCGTCGCCTTCGGAGCTGGACTTCTCCGGCACATCAGAATAAAGGTTCTTCAGGTAGGTGGCAAACCTGTCTTCCTTGCTGCTCCAATCCGCAGCACATTCCTTCCCCCTGGCATCTGATGTTCCCTGGTTCATCACATCAGACCTTGGAAGGGGAGAAACAGAGAGCTCTGGTTTGGGTGGGTGGGCAGATGTAACACATTCACCTTCCGCATCATCGCTTACTTTCCAAGAGTCGGCCTTGTCATCCTGGTGGGAAGCATCCGGAGCACCCTCTGTAGCAGCAGGGACTGCTGGCTCACTCTCATACTCGGCCTCCCAGTCTTCCCCATCCTCCAGAGCTGTGGATTTGGCCGGTCCAGCATCCACAGCCTTGCCTACAAAAGTAGCAGAATCCCCAGTGCCTTGGGTTTTCTGCCACTCACGGGCGCCAAACATACATCTTTTCGCTTCTGGGGCATCCTGCGCATTCTGCCAACGGCTCCCTTCCTGGTTCCTTTTCATGCTGCTAGTGCTGGACCCAAAAGAAGACCCTCCTCTCCTCCCCCCTTGTGGCCCTGAGTTCCAAGAGCTTGATTCGACAGCGCCTTGCCTCCGGTTGCCCCAAGCCCTGTCAAAATCCTGCCGCTTGTCTTGCCAACGACCCCCATTCCCATGCTCTCCTTCTCCCCCTCCTCTTTGGTTCCCCCTCCAGCCTGTGTGGGCCTGGGCTCTCTTCCAACCCCCTGCTGCGTGTGGCTGGCTGTGGTCAGACCTGCTGCTCCCACCATTTCTTTCGGCAGTGCTGTTCCAATGGCGCCCGTAGTTTTGTTGCTCTAGGACTCCGCCGTTTGGCCCTCTGTGGCCGCCGTATCCTCCAGGAGCCGCTCCGCTAGGCTGTTGCTGCCCGCTGGCGCAGCCTGGCACACAACAGCAAGCCGACCGGCGGCAGCAGCTCACGGCGCACTGAGCAGGTGGCTCGTGACATGTGGAGAACGAGGCCTGAGGGCCGTCATGAATGGGTGCTGGAGGAGGGAGGCACTGTGCCCCTCTGGCAGCGTTAATGAGGACATAGAGGATGTCCAAGCGTACGGGCACCGTGAGGGAAAGGAGGTTGCTTGGTGCGCAAGTGCGGCCCAGGAAGAAAGGCTGGAGGCTGCCAGAGAGCCCCGAAGAGGTGGGCTCATTGGAGGATGAAGTAGATGACACCAGAACTGGCCTTCTCTCTGGCGAGCGGCTAGTCACTCTGTCGTCAGCCATGAGGTCTGCCTGCGTGATGCCAGCAATGGTTGCAGGTGTGTAGAAACTGCAAAGGATGAAACAAGAAGCCAAGTTTAGGGACCTCCCCTTATTTGCTAGAGCAAGTAATTTTAAGAGCAGGAATCCCAATTCTCTGGCCTCTGTTCTCTGAAGGGCAGAGACCATGAGACAGAGGTTGCTAACCCCCAGTTTGGGGTCTGATTCAGGCCCATTAAGCAAATTCTTCTGCCCACCTCATGCTGAAGACGGTGGGAGAATAGTTTCGGCGGTGGGAGGATAAGAAGAAAAAGAAGAAGAGTTTGGATTTGATAGCCCACTTTATCACTACCTGAAGGAGTCTCAAAGCGGCTAACAATCTCCTTTCCCTTCCTCCCCCACAACAAACACTCTGAGGTGAGTGGGGCTGAGAGACTTCAAAGAAGCCCAAGGTCACCCAACAGCTGCATGTGGAGGAGCGGGGAAGTGAACCTGGTTCACCAGATTACGAGTCCACCACTCTTAACTACTACATCACACTGGTGTAAAAAGGGTAAAGAAGTACTGGACAGGAGCCTGTCATTTTAATGGGGAAACAAATCTTCATCCTGCCAGTCTTCACATTGACCAGAAATAGGATGATAACCTCTCAGTCCCCAAATAGGTTAGACGCCCATCCTGCAAAGACAACTTGAGAGTAAGTCCCAAAGAGCTCAATGGGACTTATTCCTGAGTAAACATGTCAAGGAGTTCAGTGTAAACGCCGCTCTACCTCCAAAGACAACTCACCCCAATATGAAGCTCAGGTTGCTAGGAAATCATGTTTAACTCCCCTGCATGCAGAAAACAAGAATAAGCAGGCCACCAGGCTCTCCAACTCCACAATATCTGTGTTGAAGGAGGCAAAAGACTGAGTTGGCAAAGATGGAAAAGTTTTTGATTATTATTTTTTTGAATACATTCAGATACCACCAAGTTAATTTTTTTAAAAACTGTATTTTATCATTTATTTCAACAATTTGTATGCTGCTGAATCACAGTAATCTCTAAGTGGTGTATGTAGCAAGAGACACACTTGCATATGAGGTGCGTGTGTCCACAAAACATTTTTATCCCGTTGGAACTAATGGCATAGAAACCAACCCATGCAATAATTAGTAAAGAAAACGCCTTTAGGCATGCACTGAGCGTCTTTCCTCTTGGGTTTGTCTTCGCACGCAGCCCACGCAGAAGAGGGTCCTAGAGAACAGTAACTTTGCAAGCTACTTTGAACCTTAGCAGCCCCACCCCGCCTCCTTACAGTGCATTCCCACGCCTGCGACTATTCCCAAAATGCCTACGTGCAAAAGGCCTTTCTTTCCTTACAAGCAGCCGCTGGGCTGCTGGAGCAAAGTGTCTGGGAAGAGCCGTGCAGGCATCAAATTTGCTGGCTTGCAGAGGAAAGGGGCTCGGGTCAGACAGGGGCACAGAAGTGTTGCTCTGCGTATTTCGATAAAAGGTTTTTAAAACGGATGTTTTCCTCCCCCCCGAAGAGCCTCTGCTTGGGGACACAAACCCACCCAGGGCGCCTTCCTCCCATGCACCCGGCTGCGACCGGTTCCCGCGCTTTACCTGCAATCCGCTTCGCTGTCTCGCGCCCAACAGCAACGCCTGCTGCACGAGGACCCGGGCAAAAGAACGCCCAGGCATGCGCAGTTGCTCCCGCTGAAGGGCGGCTCCCAGAGACTTCATTTCTATACATAGAGGGGGAAGACCAATTGGAGCGCTGGAATTGGCCTACGGGGGAGGGGCCTAGAAACTTAGAAGAAGGGGCGGGGCTTCAAGAAGCAAAGCGCGAAAACGGGGAAGGTAGCATACTTATTATTATCATAATTGATACTCTAGTGGTGCTAACAATGTTTATTATTAGTACTGTATTAACAATGCTGCTAGGACAGCGTTACTACTAGTATACGGGTGTAGTAGCATTAAAAATATACTAGCAGTACTTCTAGTATAATACTACTAACAGTGCATAATGTATTAACATTTGTAATACTCAGTGCTTTTTTTCTTTAAAAAATGTTTAGGGGTACTCTTATTTTGACTCAAGAGAAGCACCATTTTATAGCTCAAATCGGGGAAAATAAATACAGTAAATGGACAAAAGTACAGATATTCACAAAATGTTTAGGGGTATGCATTCCCCCAGAGAAAAAAAAAGTACAGGTTTCCAAATAAATGGTAGACAGTGTAAATAACTTTCTGTGGACAGCTAGTGTAGGGGTTAGAGAGTTCAAACCCTGCCTCTCCACATTACTTGGTTAATTATGCATATATATTTAGGAGTCTGATCCATTAAATTCAGCGGTTCTTACTCCAAAGTGCGTAGAGGATTGCTCAGAAGTAAGCCCCATTGAGCTCCACAGCCCCAATTAAGCATGTCCTTGGGATTGAATCCTGTGAAATCCTGTATCAGCTTATCTAGAAGTCTCATTGAACTGAACGGGACTTGCTTCTGAGTAGACAAGCATAGGATGATGCTGTAAGTCACCATCTTTTTGCACTCTTATGTGTACATTGGGGGGGGGGGAGTTAATATGGGAGTGTAAGTGAGGTTTTTTTTAAGCTCTGACCTATCCCCCACAAGCAGCAAGCATACTGCCCATCCCCAAAATGAATGAAAGGAAATGAAAGAGGGAAGAGAAAATAAGAATTACGGTAACACAGAAAGAGGCAGGAAAGAAGAAGAAAAACATCACAGGAAGAAGACTTGAAATTTGGGGAAATGAGAAGGACAATGAGGGAGCAAGAAAAAGCAAGGTTTCATTGAAAAGAATGCGGTAGTAAGGGGATTCACCCTACTGCAGTTTCTTGGGCAAAGAGATTATTTTCCTTTCTTAACCTGCAGTTTGGCACCAAGTCTCCCTTCCTGCTCAAAACATAACTATAAAGCTGAGCCCCCACCCCAAATCCTATTTTTTTGTGACTAGGATTTGTAGTCTGTGTTATGTACTGAGTTGAATAGGATCCAAACTGTAGCAGTCTGATTGGTCCTAGAACAATAGGATCCAAAAGGCAGCAGTCTGATTGGTCCTAGAACAATAGGATTCAGAATGCAGCAGTCTGATTGGTCCTAGAACAATGCAGCAGTATGATTGGTTGGCAGGAACCACCCAATCCTGCTCCAGATAGAAGTGAATCCACATCCTGATTGGCTTACAGTAGAATTCCAGAATTAGCCAATCATGTGCAGCCCATTGTGTAAATAATGTATATAAAGCAGATACTGTGAGGGGACATTCATTCATTCCTCCTCACCACTATGAGCTGAATAAAGAGCATGAATCACTTTGCGACTCTGAGTATATTTCACTGGCGACGAGGATGGGATCCCGCTGAGCTGACTGCCACACACAGCACCGCAGCACCGCCAACTGCCGCACCGCTGCCTCGCACCGTGTATCCAGGCTTCAGCTCCGGGGCACAAGGAACTCAGAATGGCAGCCAACAGCAGCTTCTCGCCATTCAACCCAGCATCTGGAGACTGGGAAGCGTACGCCTCCCGTTTCACCTTCCTCCTAGAAGCCAAAGGGGTCACCGACGAAGAAGACGCCAAGAAGAGGGCGATATTCTTCAGCGTCTGCGGAGAGGAGACGTTTGAAATCGCCCGGGCTCTCCTTGCGCCTGAAGATGTCGCTACTGTTCCATACAAAACAATAATGGAACAGCTGAAGGGGCACTTTTCGCCACAGCCCTCAGTGGTGGCTCGTCGAAATGCCTTCTACGCAAAGCGGCAAGCCCCTGGGGAAACCATAACTGGGTTTGTGACCTCTCTCCGCCAAGCCGCCCGGTTCTGCAACTTCTCAGAGCTGGAGAACATGCTTCGTGACCGCCTCGTCGGTGGCCTGAAGGATGAGAAGCTGCAACGACGCCTCTACGCTAAGAAGGACCTAACGTTCCAGGTCGCTCTGGAGGAGGCCCTGGCAACAGAAGCTGCCGAGAGGTCGACCCAAGAGGCACGGCCGAGCCTACCATCCCAACCGAGGGTCCACCATGAAGACCTCACCGACGACTCAGGATCCGACAGGGAGGAGGTGCACCGAGTACAGCAGCGCACTCAAGCAGCGCACAGACCACAGCTGCCTCGACGAGAAGGAGGGAACTGCGCAAGCTGCGGGGAGAGTCACGAGAGGAGGACCTGCCGTTTCCGCAACGCAGAGTGCAGGCAGTGCAGAAAATCGGGACACATCGCCCGGGTGTGTCGGGCTCGGCCCACCCGACACCAGGCATCAGATGACCAATCCAAGAGCCCCAGGTCCCGGGGCCCAACGCACCAAGGCAACTCGATGGAGCTCACGGACTTCCAGGTATACCAGTTGCCCCACCCCAACGTAGAGAAAATTTATGTAGAGGTACAGATAGAGGGGGCCCCATGCCGCATGGAGCTTGACACGGGTTCAACTCTATCCATAATCTCGGCAAGGACCTTAAGGAAACTGTGTCCCACTGGGGGTCCCAAACTCAGGCCGGCCCCATTCACCCTCCGGGACTTCCAGAAGCGTAAGGTCCCCACAATGGGGGTGGGGACCTTCAGGGTGCAATACCGAGGGCGGACGCGGCAACTGGACTTGCTTGTGGTCAAGGGCCCCTACATTAGCTTACTGGGATTGGCATGGTTTGGACCACTGGGGCTAGCTGTCACCGGGGTGAACCACACTAGCTTACAAGTGGACGTGGACGCCATATGCAAGGAATTTCCAGGGGTTTTCGATGGGAAATTGGGACAGTATACGGGCCCCCCCATTGCGCTACAGCTTGACCCCGCAGTACGACCGGTCAGGCTCAAGGCCCGCCGGGTCCCGTTCGCCTTGAAACCCCGTATAGACGAGGAATTGGACCGACTCGTAGAGCAAGGAGTGCTGGAGCCGGTGCCTAATGCTCCCTGGGAAACCCCAATCGTCACACCCGTCAAGCCTAATGGTTCGGTCCGCATCTGCGCAGACTACAAATGTACCATAAACAAGGCCCTCACGGCCCACGCATACCCAGTGCCAGTGGTCAGCCATGTCCTTGCCACCCTGGCTGGGTCGAAAATTTTTGGCAAGCTGGACTTGGCCCAAGCATATCAACAGCTGCCAGTAGATGAGGCCACAGCAGAGGCACAGACGATTGTGACGCACAGAGGAGCGTTCAGGGTAAAGCGGCTGCAATTCGGTGTCAGCGTGGCACCAGGCATATTCCAGAATATAATGGACTCTCTCCTTAAAGGGATTCCTGGCGTCACCCCCTTCTTCGATGATGTGTTGATTGCCGGCCCCACACCAGAGGAGTTTGAGGACCGCCTCCGCACCGTTCTGCACCGTTTCCAGACGGCGGGTCTCAAGGTGAAGCGGGAAAAATGTCTACTAGGAGTGCCTCAGGTGGACTTTCTGGGATTTATGGTGGACGCAGAAGGGGTCCACCCGACTGGGGACAAGGTACGGGCCATTTGTGATGCCCCAGCGCCCAAGAGCAAGACTGAACTTCAGGCCTTCTTGGGACTATTGAACTTTTACCATTCCTTCCTTCCCCACAAGGCGGCGGTAGCGGAGCCCCTACACAGACTCCTGGACAAGCGGGCCCCTTGGGTGTGGGGCCAGCGCCAGGAGGCCGCATTCCAGGCAGTCAAGGACTTGCTTGTCTCAAACTCGGTCTTGGCACACTTTGACGAGAGGCTGCCGGTGGTGCTAGCATGCGACGCCTCACCCTATGGCATTGGAGCTGTCCTGGGGCACCAACTCCCGGATGGAAGAGAGGTACCGGTGGCGTACTTTTCCCAGACACTCAACACAACCGAGCGGAACTACTCGCAAATCGACAAGGAGGGTCTGGCAATCGTAAAGGGAGTAAAAAAATTCCATGATTTCTTGTACGGGCGGCCCTTCACCGTGGTGACTGACCACAAGCCGTTGCTTGGCTTGTTTGCCCCCGAAAAGCAGACCCCCCAAGTGCTGTCTCCTCGCGTCCTCAGGTGGTCAATTTTCCTTGCCAGCTACCAGTATGCACTGATTCACCGACCTGGGAAGGCGATGGGCCATGCGGACGCCCTCAGCAGGCTACCACTACCGGAAACAGGCCCTGACCCAGCACCTGCACAAGAGGTTATGAGCCTGGAGCTGCTTCCCGACCGCCCCATTCAGGCACAAGAAGTTGCACACCATTCCAAGAAAGATAGGGTCATCTCCCGGGTCCTGGACTGGGTGTGGAGGGGATGGCCCAGCAGCAGCCCCGGGCCAGAATTCGCCGGCTACACAACCCGCAAACATGAACTGTCGGCTCACAAGGGGTGCCTGTTATGGGGAAGCAGAGTCGTTGTTCCCCAGCCCCTCTGCAAAAGGGTCCTCACAGCCCTACACGAGACACATCCAGGGGTAGTAAGAATGAAGGCCCTTGCCAGGAGTTATGTGTGGTGGCCGGGGATCGATGGAGAGATAGAGGCCTGGGTCAAACACTGCCAGGCCTGCCAAGAATCCCGCCCAGATCCCCCAAGGGCCCCAGTCCAGTCCTGGGAGTCCGCCCGAGCACCATGGTCACGCCTGCATGTGGATTTCGCTGGCCCCTTTCAGGGGAAAACATTCTTCATAGTGGTGGACTCCTACACCAAATGGCTGGAAGTCGCACTGGTACCGTCCACTTCCACGTCCGCAGCCATCCGGGTACTACGCAGGCTGTTTGCAACCCACGGGCTCCCTGACACTCTCGTCTCAGACAACGGGACTGCATTTACGTCAGGAGAATTCCAAACCTTCACAGCGCAGAACGCCATCCGCCACATCCGTTCGGCGCCGTTCCACCCTGCCACCAATGGCCAAGCAGAATGCATGGTGCGGACCACCAAGGACACCCTTCGCCGCATGACGCAAGGGGACTGGGAGTACCGCCTTGCCACATTCCTTCTAGCACAGCACAGCACCCCCAGCTCAACGACTGGCCGGAGCCCCGCTGAACTACTAATGGGTCGGCGCCTTGCAATCAGATTGGACCGCCTTCACCCCGATAGAGCTCAGGATGAGGTAGTGGTGGGGGAAGGCAGGAACCCCCGGGCCTTCGAGGCCCAGGACCCAGTGTACGCAAAGAATTTTGGGGCAGGCCCAGCATGGGTACCCGCCACAATCACCAGGGTCACTGGCCCCGTGTCGTACGAGGTGCTAACGGATGGGGGGCAATGCTGGCGCCGCCACTGCGACCAGATACGGCGACGATTCCCGGGAGAAAACCAGGAGGAGGACAGGTCAGAGGAGTCCCAAGGGAACAGCGGGGCAGTGAGGCCCATAGAGCAGGAGGGGCCAGCAGGAGAGGCAGAATCAGTAAATACAGAGAGGACCCGTGAGGCCGAAAGGACACCGGAACCAGAACCACGACTGAGCGAGCCGGTTGCACCAGACCAAACAGCCGCATCACAGCCAGCATCCTTGGAACACGAGCCAGAACCCGGAGCCCGGACCAGGGAACACCCCAGGCCACAACGCACACGTAGGCCGCCGGCATACCTTGAGGACTATGAATGCGACCTCCCGGGCAGGACTGGAACTTAGAGGGGAGGGGTGTTATGTACTGAGTTGAATAGGATCCAAACTGTAGCAGTCTGATTGGTCCTAGAACAATAGGATCCAAAAGGCAGCAGTCTGATTGGTCCTAGAACAATAGGATTCAGAATGCAGCAGTCTGATTGGTCCTAGAACAATGCAGCAGTATGATTGGTTGGCAGGAACCACCCAATCCTGCTCCAGATAGAAGTGAATCCACATCCTGATTGGCTTACAGTAGAATTCCAGAATTAGCCAATCATGTGCAGCCCATTGTGTAAATAATGTATATAAAGCAGATACTGTGAGGGGACATTCATTCATTCCTCCTCACCACTATGAGCTGAATAAAGAGCATGAATCACTTTGCGACTCTGAGTATATTTCAGTCTGTTACAAAATGACTATTCTCCCTGTAAAATACATTGGGAAATGGGGGAGGGGGGACGGAGAGATCTTTGCACCATGGCCCCGATCCTTTTAATTCATTGCATTAGGGTAGGGAGGGTTTGCTTCATGCCTTCGACGAGAGGGGAGGGAATTACTGTACTTACTCGAAACTAATGCTCCCTTTTTTTCCCTTTTTGCCAAATTACATTGCGAAAATTAAGGTGTGCATTAGATTCGATGGCACATTTACATTTGCCAGCAACTACTGTTGGCGCTGTGGGTTAAACCACAGACTTGCCGATCAGAAGGTCGGCGGTTCGAATCCCCGCGACGGGGTGAGCTCCCGTTGCTCGGTCCCTGCTCCTGCCAACCTAGCAGTTTGAAAGCACGTCAAAGTGCAAGTAGATAAATAGGTACCGCTCCGGTGGGAAGGTAAACAGCGTTTCCATGCGCTGCTCTGGTTCGTCAGAAGCGGCTTAGTCATGCTGGCCACATGACCCGGAAGCTGTACGCCGGCTCCTTGGCCAATAAAGCGAGATGAGTGCCGCAATCCCAGAGTCGGTCACAACTGGACCTAATGGTCAGGGGTCCCTTTACCTTTACCTTTACTGTTTTTGGTTTCAAGGTTCTGAAAACTCAGCTGTGTATTAGATTCGATGGCGATTAAACTCAAGAAAATCCTGTAATTTGCACAAGCAAACACAGACACAGTTTGCACAGCGAGGAGGTTTGACATGCGTAAAGTATTATACCAAGTTAATACCAGTGATATCCTCCGTTCTCCCACTTAACCCAGCTCCCCACCCGGCTCTCGCCTGCCTTGTTACTTATCAACCAGTCCAGGAGGTGGCACTGCCCACCAGGATTCCTAGAATTAGCTGTTTCTGCCTACATACAGTGCATTCAAAGCACGTCCAAGGCACATGTCTTCCCCCAAAGAAAGCTGGAAACAGTCATTTAAGGGTGCTGGGAATGGTAGCTCTGTGAGGGGGGAAATACAGTTCCCAGGAAATTCATGTATTGAATGTATGGAGTGGATTCCCCTATGGCTCCATCTTCACTTTCTGCTGAGCACCCCCCCTCCACCCCACTAGTCCTAATGATTACCAGGCCTCACTGGTTGGTGAGTGTATTCTGTAGACATGTTTAAGACTTTGTGCATCTGATTATGTGGAATCTAGACCATAAAAGCATCTTGCCAAAATTAATCCCTTAGGCTTTAAGACTTTCTCCTGCGACAGACTATCTGTCCGGAAACTGATGCGGAGGAGGCTATTTATGCACAGGCTTTGCCCAAACCAATGCTGTTCTGCCCCCAAAGGGTTCAGTTATTTCATGATAGCGAATCTGTGTACAGTCATACCTCGGGTTACAGCCGCTTCAGGTTGCATTTTTTTGGGTTGCGGACCGCCGAAACCCAGAAGTACCAGAACGGGTTACTTCCAGGTTTTGGTGGTCACGCATGCGCAGAAGCGCTAAATCGCAGGTTGCGAACGTTGCGGGTTGCGAATGTGCATCCCGCATGGATCACATTCACAACCCGAGCGTCCACTGTATTAGTAGTAAGTGGCAGGAATAACAATGCTGCGCCTTTAAGAAATGATAGTGCCTTTCCCCACCCTTTTAGCCTGGATGGAGCACAGGGAAGAGAGTGCGTGTATAAGCTTCCATGTGTTGCTCCACCCACTTTTGCCCCCGGCTCCACCCACCCTGTGACTCTTGGATGGTTGATCAGAAGGGGATGTGGTTGTGGCGTTCATACAGAGCCCCTAGTCGTTTCACGGACTATTGACCTGTACACCACTACTTTATTCTTCTGCTGCCACCAATTTTGTGGGGGGGGGGGGAACCCAGGGCTCCCCAGTGAAGTACAGTGGTACCTCAGGTTACATACACTTCAGGTTACAGACACTTCAGGTTACAGACTCCGCTAACCCAGAAATAGTACCTCGGGTTAAGAACTTTGCTTTAGGATGAGAACAGAAATCGTGCTCCGGCGCCGTCGCAGCAGCGGGAGGCCCCATTAGCTAAAGTGGTGCTTCAGGTTAAGAACAGTTTCAGGTTAAGAACGGACCTCCGGAACGAATTAAGTTCTTAACCAGAGGTACCACTGTACTGAGTCTCAGTCAGGTAGAGTTAACAATGAAGTTTAAAGTTTATTTCAAACACAAACAAGTTTTAAAATATTCGAAATGCTGTCACTCTATTCCCTCTCAGTCTTGTTCCTGTCTCTAACTCCCTTTGACTCCTCTATCTCCCCTCCCAAAAGAACCAACGGAACTAACTGTCAAAACCTGTGGGCTGAGCCTCAAAATCAGGTAGACTCCGCCTCTGGGATTTCTTATTGGTCCACCTATTAACCCTTTCTCTCCCCCAATACAAACATATCCCTGAAGAATGGACGAATGCCACAGTGGTCCTCAGGGTAAAAGAAGCTCCCAGCCCCTGCTTGGGCTGAAGGATGGGGTCACAGCGTCCTTCCGCCTTTGCTTCTGCAGTGTTTTTTCAGGAAGCAAGCTCCTTTTCGCAGCTTCCCCTTCTCCAGTTGATCAGTAGGACCAATGAGGTCTCCCCCTTGCCTTAAATGTTATTCCTGGGAGGCAGTGGGTGCAGGCTCCCAGTGGCCCTTGGTCCCCTCTCTGACCACAGAGGCCCAGATGTGCCCATCCATGGTGATGCAAGAGACGTCTTCCCAAGAGCAGCTGCTAGCACAGAGCACAAACAAATAAACTGACCTAGTATAAAGACAGCTTCCTGTGACCGAGGGGCTGAGTAGGGTAGGGAGATTCCCCATGCAGAAAAAGCTGTGGGTAGGCTGAGGTGCCCATCCAGAGGTCCTTTATATTGTGCGTCCACAGATGCGCAGTTGGCATCCGTCTGTCTCCGGGAGACATTGGAAGATTGCGCCTTCAGGGTTGAAGTCAAACAGTTGGAGAATTACAGCACCTTCTGTGGCTGTAGATACAGGAGAGACATGTTCTATTGCAGGTAGGGCAGACATAGGCACCCACAAGGATTTGTGCTAATGTTGGGGCACATGATCCTGATCTTAGGACTGTTTGCACCTTCAAACATTTCAGGGCTTCATTTCTAATCGCTTACACGCCCTGTAGTAGCTTCCTGTTGGAAGTTCAGTAACTTTTCATACCTAACAACCCCTGGGGGAATGTTGCGCTATAGAGCAAGAACAAGGTAACACTAATGAGGCATCGCAGAACAACGGCAGAATGATGTGCGGACGGTCCAATACAAATCTACCACTAACACCCTAATATTGCATCCGCAACCTGTTGCAGAATACACCCGTTGAGATGGTGTCCTTTGGCCTCCCAGTAGATGCCTCCATTTGCAGGACAGGTGAAGCCAAGTAGACATCACGGGGTCCCGTTTTCTCTTGCTTTCTCCTCCCCCAGGAGGACAGTGATCTGTTTCTTCAGTAGCTCCACTCTTTCCCGAGCTTCCTGGCTGGCTCCCGGATCTTCTGTTTCCTCCAGAACTTCCAGAACAGAACGCAAGGCGTCAGCGTTCTTGACTGACTCCATCTGTTCCTGGTCCGCTTTGATCTCTTCCACCCAGTCCAAATATGCCTGCAGCAGCCCCATGTCGGACAGGAAACTGCTTATGATCTTGAGCTCCGGCTTCCTGCGACTCAACTCGGAGAGGACTTCTCTCCCGGCTTTGCTCAGGCGGTTCCCCACAATGCTGAGAAAAGAAGACAGGTGTTATAAAGGTACACTGGGGGAAAAATGTGGATAGACATGGGGTTGGGTCCAAGCTATGTTAGGCCACATGCACACTATACATTGAAAGTGTTATGATGCCGCTTTAAACAGTCACGACTCCCCCCTGCACCAAAGAATCATGGGAACTGTAGTTTGTTGAGGGAGCTGAGAGTTGTTAGGAGCCCCCTTTCCTCCCACGGAGCTACAGTTCCCAGAATAGGTTAACAATCAATCCTTCTTCCTAGGGAACTCTGGGAATAGTAGCTCTGTGAGGGCATTGGGGTCTCCTAACAACTAATTTAGTGTAATTAACTCAGCCAGGATGCAACCCATGATCGACATAGACCTTGTAATAGGAGAGCATGTAGATCGATTTCTCTCTCTCACACGCGCGCACACACACACACACATATGCCCAAGAAACAAGTGAGGAGGGGTTTAGGGCGAAAAATACAAGGGGAGCACTCCCTCAGAACCACACAGCCAGAAAATGTACTACCTCAGCAAAGGTCATGCCATTCTGACTGGTTGCTAAAGCAACACCCCCACCAGTCTCCCTCTTGGATAGTTAACTTTAACAGAATTAACCCTTAAGCTCCAAACTGAACGATCCCTGCTGTTTCACTTCCAACAGCTCGACTCCCATCCAAACCCCCAGGAAGCATGGCCAGTGGTCAGGGATTATTTGAGTCATAGTCCAGCAAACATCTGGAAGGCCACAAGTTTCCCACCCACCTCTGACTTAATGGCTTTCCCTTCCTCCTCACTGCAGCTCAACTGAGGAAATTCATTCCCCACATCTAAAATTATATAGTTATTTTATTTACAAATACAGTGGAAAGGAAAACCAAATCTGATAAGTATATCTATGCATGCACACTTTAAATATTTAAATTTGGGGGAGGGAAAAACTATACTGATGATTACGTATTCTGCAAAACACACTATAGAAACTGCAGCATTTGTTGGATTAAGAAAATAAAAATTGTAGAAATTTATGAAGGTATTATCTGGGGTGTGTTTGTTTGTTTGTGTGTGTGTGTGTGTGTAAAAATTCCTAGATGTATACAATAGTATTCCTTATTCCTCTTGCATAGCACTGCGTTGTATTTCCTCTGTGTTCGGATCTTTGCAAAAATGTGATAGCCTCTAATCAATTATACCTCCTGCCAAAATTCTATTCTGGTAGGCTTGTGATTTCATTTCCAGAAGTTTGCAAAATATTATAATGCAATATCATCAGAGCATACTTACGTCAAGAGCCTTAGCGTTCTGTTGCCCATCAAGGAATCCATAATATTATCTAAGCCGCTATCTGTGATTCCTGTGATATCCAGATAGAGCTCTTCGAGGGTGGTGTTCTCCTGGAGGGCATCCCATAAACCCCTCACCCCTTCAGAGCCCAGGCAGTTCCCACAAAACCTTAAAAAAATGGTGGGGGTAGAGAGAGAAGTTTAACTTAAAGCAAAGAGGAACTCCCATAATCAGTGGAATTCAAACGAACACATTGTGAATTCCTGTACAGGAAAACCCCAGTTCCAAATTATCCCATCAGAATGAATGAATCAAAACACACCCTTCCTGGGAATTAGGATTTTACTTCCATAGAGCTGAAACTGGCTAGAGGGTCACGAGGTCTGAACTCCCAGTTAAAGGCAGAATCCTATGGAATCTAAGCAGTGGGCCATCTCAAGGAGGAGGCAGGGATATTATACAAAAGCAAAGAGCTTCAGAGAACTAAAGCTGTTTAGAGAACTCGAGCAAATAAACCAAGCCACATGCTGCAGTTGAGCTGTCTTAATTTACTAGGATTCTATGGACTAGAACCACAATGATAAGAGATATATATGAAACCTTTGCCATACATTGGAAGCACACAGCTTTTGGCAAAGAATCCTGGGAACTGTAGCTTACTCCTCACTGAGCTGCAATTCCCAGCACCTTAAACAAACTATGCTTCCCAGGACTCTTTGGGGAAGGCCATTTCCTTTAAATGCATGATGTGGATGTGACCATAAATCAAGGACCACTTCATCCCATATGAACTGACCCTGTAATCGTGATCTGAGGCCCTTCTTCATGTGCCTCCTCCACGGGAGGTCCAGAGGGTGGCAACACTACAATGGGCCTTTTCAGTGGTGGCTCCCTATTTGAGAAATGCTCTCCCCAGGAAGGCTCACCAGGCACCATCGTTACTTATCTTTAGGTACCAGGCAAAATCATTTATTTGCCACCAGGTCTTTGGCTTTTACTTATCTGTGACCTTCTTTCAGTGTGGTGCATTGTTGTTCTTAAGTAGAGTTACCATACGTCCCGGACATTTTGTGGGGGGTTTTCCAAAAAACTCAACAGCTTGGGATAATTCCCAAAAAAAGCAGCTTTGGGAATTTTTTTAAAAGGAGGGTCAACAATTTGTTTTTGTCCAGATTTTCGCTGCTTGAAATATGGCAACCCTATCCTAAGTCACTTTGAGTCACTTAAAAAAAAAAAAAGCACCAAAGTTTTAATAATAATAATACCATACTTTTCTATGTATAAGACTAGGTTTTTTTTCTTTAAAAATTATGGTAAAAAGTGGGGGTCACCTTATACATGGAATGGAGCATAGGGAAGATGTATGATTGGCTGCTGCCGCTGCTGTCAGCAGCTATTGTGCATGTTATTGGTTGCTGCATCAATGACTGGTTTGATTCGCTGACGGTGTGGCAATTGGGCGGGTGATTGGCAGCTTCTGCCGATGATGGGACAGACGGATTTTGCAACAACTCTGGTCAATCCTCTGCCAAAAAAAAAAAGTTCAACAACTCTGTGCCATCTGCCCCCATTTTCTTACATTTGAGTCCCCCAAGATAGGGGTTGTCTTATGCATGGGGGCGTCTTATACATGGAAAAATACGGTAATTGTGTCACTGGGAGTGATGCCAAGACTTCCGTAGGTTATATTACACACATACACAGAAGGTGACTCACAGAAGTCTTTTCACCTGGCATCTTGGGGACCTGAGTATTTCAGCTTCTATGGCTGCCGCCTCACAGTCCAGAGAATTGTACCGCAACCTGGAAAACAGGAGATTGCAGGTGAGAGCTGAGCACATGGTACAGACCAAAGGTGGACAAACTACCCCAGAAGGAACATGGGGTGTCCCCCACCAGAAGTACTACCCCTCCCCTAACACTCCAAAGAGGTCTGAATACGTAGCACAGACTAATTTTACTGTTTTCCTCCTCTTGTAAACAGCTTTGAGTTTGCAAGCGGTGCATGGAATTTATCTAAATAACTAAATTCAACGACATCCAAATCTGTTCCTGCCCCTTTAAACACTAAGGGCATATGTATGTTGCAGACTTAAAATGGATTTTTAAAAGACATCTGCAGGCAAGCCCAGTTCAGGGAAGTTTTTAGTATTTGATGTTGTATTCTGTTTTTTTGTTTTTTAAAAAAATTGTTGGGAGTCATGCAGAGTGGCTGGGGCAATCCAGGCAGATGGGTTGCATATAAATATGTTGTTATTATTAGTTATTACCATTATTCCCTCTGCATACAGAGCACTGTGGGAGTTGAACTTCTGTGGCTTGGCCTTGGGGTCTCTTACAGGCTATTCACAGTACCCTTGCCAAACTATCCCAAGAATTCCTGGGAGAGACATGATGCAAGTTTGCATTGGACACCTGACCTGAATGCCACTGCTTGCCCATATTCATAGCAGGGCATAGGATGCTGGAATCCTGCAGCCACTGCCTACAGCATATGGCCAAGGCCTAGGACACTGCCAACCAGGTACTCACTGGAGAGTCTCACACCGATGGAGAAGCCCCCGGAGTCGCCTCAGCCCCCCGATGCCCATGTTGCTGTAGCTCAAGTTGAGGTTCCGTAGCCTCTTATGCTCCGAGCAGCCCAAGACGTAGGCCAGGGCTGCACAGTCAGCTGGGTTCAAGGTCACCTTGAACAGATCCACTTCATCCAGGTTGGAAGCCACCTTCTGCGTCACCCAGTCCTGGTGGAGCTCCGCCAGGCAATGCAGCAAGGAGAGCAGCTTCCGGTCTGATTCATACTGAGCTTTCTTCCCCAGCCACTCTGCCAAAGGCACAAGGGGATCCTTTGTTAGGCCCTCAGCCAAGCTCTCCAGCTTCCCCTGCATCCTGGAGCTCAAGAGGCCCATGAAGAACCTGGAGAACATCTGCAGGTTGTCCCACTGTTGGCCTCCGCTCAGGAACTCTCTAGTGTAGCCGAGAAGTCCAGCCACAGCACGTCCATCTGGTGGGGGCAGAAGTCTCTCGGCCTGTCCACCTTCTGGAGCTTCTCCATCCCACCAGAGATCCAGGCAAGAAGTTAACTCCTCAGTACTGGGGTCCAAGATAGCCACCGAGTACAATGCAGCTAAGAACTCCTGTATGGTCAAGTGGAAGAAGCCGTAGACCTCATCTTTCTCCTTGAAGAAGATCCGGTTCAAGAAAGTGCCAGGCAGGTTCTCCGGGTCAAAGCCGAAACCCCGCAGCTCGTCTGCGTAGAAGACAACCTTCCCCCTCAGCAGACCAGCGTAGGCCAGCTTGCCAAGCTGCAGCACCAAGTCTTTGGCTTTTTCCAAGGCGCCGCCGGCTCCCCCTGTTCGTCGCAGCTGGAGGATGGTGCTCAAATACTGGCGGTAGACCTCGGTGATGGTGCTTGGTGGAGAGGCCTCCATCTCCCCTGTCCATGGGAAGAATTCCCCCAGCGCTGTGCAGAGAATGAAGCAGTAGAGGGGAATGAAGCTGAGGCTGGCTAAGCCCTCGTGGGCAGATACGTAACCAAGCACATCGGCAGCTCGTGCCGGGTTACGGAAGAAGCGGAAGAAGTAGTCCTTTACCTGCTGCTCTTGGAAGCCAAGGATAATGACATGGCGGTCAAAGAGGTCCTCTGGAAGGGCAACAGAAGGCCTCGACGTGACCACAATGGTGGCCTCGGGTAGCAAAGTCCCATAGAGGAGGCCGTGCACCAGATCTTTGATGTGAGCTGGCTGGTCCGATTGGAAACAGGGATTCTTGCTCTCGAGGGATTCCCGGAACTCATCCAGGCCATCTAAAATCACCAGAAGTTCCCCAGGCCGATCTAGCAGCTCAGGGAGAACCCCGCTCAGGTGGACGTGCTTGCTGCGGATCAGGTCCTCAAGGCTCTGGGGTGTCCTGATGAGGCTGAGCTCCCGGAAGGAGAAGTCTAGCATGCAAAGGGCCTTTTGGAAGGCTGCGCCCAACGCCCAGTCGTGGATTATCTTCTGGGCCGCAACGCTTTTGCCGATGCCGGCAGCCCCGCTCAGCATCACCCGGCGAGGTGGGGAGCTCTCCTCGGGGAGCGGGGAGAAAAGCTGGCTCAGAGCCAGGCGGCGGGGGGCGTGGAGGGAGTAGAGGCGGGCACGGCGGGAGGCCAGGTGCAAGTAGTCGTGGCTGCTGGAAGCGGAGCGAGGGTTGTCAGACAGCAGCAGGTCGGTGTAGCGGATCTCGATGTGGCCGCAGGTTTCGGTGTCGTCCACGTTGGTGCAAAGCTTCTCCGTGCGGGTCAGCAGGGAGCGGCGGTGGTTCTGCAAAGCAGCTGGCAGGAGGGTAGCAGTTGGAGCAAAAGGTTAGGAGGAGACCCAGAAAAGTACAGCGGATAATCCTGATGGAATGTACAGAGCTGACTATTGTAGGGCAAGGAGATCCATCCCTTGAGTTTGCAGCTCCCGTTTGAAAAAAACATCTCTCTAGACCCACATCCGTGTGAACCCATCTTTTGCATGCATTTCATACTTTGGGGATCTTTACTGGAGACGCAGAGACTGTTGCAATGGGCAGGATTGGTGCAATGGGCAGACGTCTTAGGCACCATACAGTTAAAGACTCCTGGGAACTGTAGTTGGCTAAGGGTGCTGAGGGAAACCCCTATTCCCCTCTCCCAGAGCTACGATTCCCAGAGTTTCCTGGGAAGAAGGATTGAATGTTAAACCACAGTGGGAGTTGTAATTCTGGGAGGGCGATAGGGGTCTCCTAACAACTCTCAGCACCCCTGAACAAACTAAACTTCCGAGGATTCCCTGGGGGAAGTTTAAAGTGGTATGATACTGCTTTAGATGTATGGCCATAAAAACATAGCATTTTATGGCTTTAGATGTGGCCATAAAAACATAGCATTATTAAAGCTGGAAGGGACCCCTGCTCAGTGTAGGAAACTTGCAGCTAAAGTTTCCTTGGCAGCTGCAAGATTCATGTGCTGAGCAATCCATCTTTATCCTGGCTGCCTTCCTTAGCATTCATATATGTATTAATTATATTATGCTGCTTATTTAACAAGATTCAGATACTGCTTAATCTAGTGTGAGAATGCCAATGCCTCTTGCTTGCCTGGACAGAGGATGGAAAGGCAGGGAGCTGAGTGGGTAAATCTCTGACCTCTGTAAGGCTGGACTGTAACCTGCCATGCAAAGTTATGAGTTGCCTCTGTTGCCCAGCCCAGTTTTGTCTCTGGCCCCCAAAAGGTTGCCCACAAAGGAATGTGGCCCTCAGTCTGAAAACAGTTCCCCACCCTCTTCTGCACTGAAGCCCCTCTTTGTCCTGGTTTCTGCTTGCACATCCTTTCATTGCTGTTTCTCCTCCTCCTCCTCCTCCGTTACCTTTGAGTTGTCGGCTCAGGGCTCTTCGAAACGTCAGGTCGTTGCTCTTTTCCTCATCTGCCATGACAAGAGTACATTTAGTGCATAGGAAACAGGCGCCCTGCAGAGACCTCCAAGCCCAAGAGATTTTGATGCCCGAGGCAAAGGACAAGATGGCTCCCACATTTCCCATACGGAAGCTGATTGAACTTGCAGGGGAATCTTATTTTGACACTGGGGACTGGACAGTGTCCTCCTGAGGGCAGCAGGGGAGATTTAGGGGCACAGGCAGCCTGGTGTCCAGCTCTTAGCCACTGTTCCCTAGCTCCCATCACTTGCTGCCTGAGGCGATCATCTCACTCTGCCTAACATTAGGGCAGGCCCCAAACTTGCACCAGCCCTGCCTGTCACAAAGCAGCACAAACCAGCAGACTGATGCACTGCTCTTTCTGCAATCATTTCCGAGAGCGCATAAAACTGGAACCATTTCTACCACTTCAGCCCCTTTCCCCATACTGTCAATAGATCTGAGCATCATTTCAAGTGCCACATAATGTTCATCCCACACATGCAAGGAATTGAAGCTTCCATGTAGCAGTAACTACACTTTGGAACTCCTAGCCCATTGATAATAGGCAGGCATCTTCACTGTACTGTTTTTGGAACCTGCTACTAACTTTGTCTAAGCAGAGCTATCCGGGCATGTAAATCTGACACGCCTTTTAATATGTTGGCATTCACCATTGTTGTTTTCAGCCTGCAAATGATATGCAATTGGGGAGGCTCCCCCCTCATTACAGTGGTGTTTCCTTTGCACTGGTGTGAACATTGTGGGAATAATTACGCCATTAATTATGATAAATTTGTAACTTAACATAAATAAGTAAGTACATAAATTACGGTAAACAGCAGATAGCCAACAGATAACATTGTATTTGGCAGAAACCAAACTGAAGCAGAAAGGAAACGGCACAGATTGTGACAAAGGCAGGTCAGAATGAAAATTGCTGCCCCCTTAATATGCCTACTGAAGTGTCGGAACAATATGCTTTTTGCAATGTTCATTTCAGTAGAGCATCAGGAAAGGCAAGCAATGTATACTGCTGTTAAGCAACAGCTAGGCTTCCCCACACCAGATCCTCAGAAAGAGAGAGAGATACCCCAGCCTGCAACCCACACCACGTCTTCAACCTTCATGATATTCTCTCTCACCCCAACTCACACTCCAAACACACACACACACACACAAACGTCTCTTATATCAGCCCCCTCACTCTAACAGGGGCAGGAATTTGCCAACTCCATAATCCTCTGATGTTTTTCCTACTCCAAATGTTCAGAAAGCTGGACCAACTTCTCTCAAACCAGGGGTAGCCAATGTGGTGCCTTCCAGAAGGTCAGGACTACAACTCCCATCATCCCTGATCATAAGCCACATTGACTGGGGGCAATGGGAGTTGTAGTCCCAACAACATTTGTGGGGCATTTCATGGGCTATCCCTATCCCAAATGCTAGTTCTCCTCAAGAGGCCTCAACTACCCATCTTGGGCTATGAACCAGCAACCTATCGGAGAACAGAAACTGTTCTTATGTTGAGCCTTCTTGGCACCAAATCTTTTACACATGTTAAAGATAACCAGCTTTGAAATTGTGGCCAAAAATAAGTGGACAGCTTGGTGGGGCGATGATGCTCACATGACCTCCTGGTTGAAACATTGCCGCTTACAAGGAGGTAAAGGAGCAAAGAGCAAGATGGCGGCAAGGCCCATGCTATGCGCAGATGCACCAGTGGGAGTTCCAGATCGGCTTTGCCGATGTGTTTATATCGTACTGACCACACCGCGGTCTCGTCCCTCCCCCCTGCCACCTGGTAAGCAGCGGCAAAGCAACTTGCTGGACGCCAAGTGAGCCCAACTACCCCACCGTCCGCTCAAAGGTACAAATATATACACAGAAGCAAGCCCTCCTATGGAGCAAGGGAGGGATGACTTGCCTGCAGGCACTGCTGGGAGCTTGTATTTCTTCGAATTCCAGAATTTCAGCAAAGCTCGTTTGGGAGTTTTGGGAGGAGGCTCTAGATTGAAACGGGAAAGAGAAGGATTGTGAAGAAAAAGAAGAAGAGGAGGAGGAGGAGTTTGGATTTGATATCCTGCTTTATCACTACCCAAAGGAGTCTCAAAATGGCTAACATTCTCCTTTCTCTTCCTCCCCCACAACAAACACTCTGTGAGGTGAGTGAGGCTGAGAGACTTCAGAGAAGTGTGCCTAGCCCAAGGTCACCCAGCAGCTGCATGTGGAGGAGCGGGGAAGCGAACCCGGTTCACCAGATTACGAGTCTACCACTCTTAACCACTACACCACACTGGCTCTCACTGTGAAGCCAAAGCAGTGCGAGAGCAGATGCCCACCGGCAGGTCTACGAACCAGGATACCTTGTGTGTGGAGTGGGGAAACTAGCCTACTATACAGAGGCAAATATTTACACCGGACCCCATCCACCACCGGAACGTGGCCCCCAGAAGCTTGCCAAGAAAGGAATGTGCCCCTTCCCTCCTCACTCCTGCCCTCGAGGCTAGTTGTGTCACTGCCGTGCCTGGCTGCCTTGGAGAAGGTTCTCCTTTTCCTTTCACCGGACAGCTCTTTTCCAGCCAGTGCTGGAGCTCAGGACAGTAGGCCTCCTGCAATTCCCGCAGTGCGTCCAAGAACTTCCGGCTATTCTCTGGCTTGATGCAGACCCTGTCCAGAAGCGCAATGACTTGGTTGCTCTTGGGGTGGGTCTCCAGCAGGGAAAAGTACTCTGACTGGGTCAGGAGCCCGCTGTCATGGAGTAGGCGGAGCAGAGGAGCTGGGTTGGGCTCCACCCAGCGCAGGAGAAGTTCCCGGTGCTCCTGGATGAGCCGAGTGAAGTCCAAGGGAGCAGCCATCTGCAGGGAGAGAAAGAAGAGGGTGAACAGGAGGGCAGTAGGCCAATCCCATTTTGTCACTTGGTTGGAAGAGTGTTCCCTGATTATAGGGAGCAGAAATTCCTCCCCCCTAAAAAAATGCTAATGTATGTAACAACAGCAGCTCGGATTCTTTATGTGCAGAAATGGAAGGAAGAAGTTCCTACCAAAGAAGAATGGATAATAGACTCTGCAGAACTGGCAAAAAATCAACAGCAAAATTAAGATCACCTAATGGTGAGTGTTTTAATGGAAGAATGGATGCCTTTTTTCAGAAATACTATAGTATGATGAACTCGTGAGCAGGATTTGAACTATGAGCAAGAGAAGTTATTAGGTTTATAATATTGTAGTTATGATTTACTAGATAGGGTGCAACGGAAGGGGAAAAACAACAACTCCATGGGAAACGGGGTGGGAAGTTGACAAAAATAAGAGGAAAGATGAAATTGTGTTTTGATTGCATATGTTTAAAAAGCTGAAACTTAATGAAATATAATGGGGGGGGGAGGACCTTTACATATCTGCCTAATGTCTAAACACGCATATACGTGAACTTATCTCAGATGGGCAACTCCAGGTCAGCTCACTCTTAACGTTCTCAGAGACAAGCAGTTTAACCCCAGCGATGCCTTCAGCAGTACATTACTTTGCTTCTGTGGCAAAAGATGAGGCGCTGTGACAAGTCCACCTGATGTTTTCGGACTACAACTCCCATCATCCTTGACCATTGGCCATGCTGGCTGCTGGGAGCTGGAGTCCAGCAACATGTGGAGGCTCACCATCCATGCTCTAAGCCAGCCTTCCCCAACCCAGTGCCCTGCTCCAGATGTTTTGAAATATACCTCGCATCATTCTCATCCTTGGCGCCATCATCTGGAGGCCCACAGTTTCCCCCACCCCTGTGTTTGTCGTGTCCAAACTGCGACTCCATTTGCTTAACCTCCGAGGTCCAGCTTTACTGCTGTTTGAGAGCGTTACCTGCGTAGGCTACAGAGTATGTTTTTGTTGGCATAAGCCACAGCTGGATTAAGAACTATGCCACTACTTGAGTGTACAGCTAGAGAGGCAACCACTGCTGTCTTGAGCATAACTGCAAAGCAGGGCCAGATTTAGGTTTGAGAGGCCCATAGCTACTGAAGGTAATGGGGCCCTTTATATGTCCAGCTGTCCTTTGTCAACAACAAATTGTCGCTGTTTTGTGTGTGGAATATATGCCATTTGCACATGCAGAATGAAGGCACCCTGTTAGGTTGTGGGTGAACATATCAGACGACACAGCGGTTCTTCAAACAGCTCTTGTTTATTCAGAGGTCAGAACAGAACTGAACTGAAGGGTTCAGCCAGCCTGCTTATATAGAGCTCCACTACAACACAACAGTAACAACTTTCTGTAACTATCCAATCACTGAACGTCACTTTCAATTCCTTATTTGCATATGTGGACCTGAGTGAAAACTATCTACAGTATCCCCCTGCTGGTCCAGGGTGAGAACTTCAGTACATAACACACCCTATATATAGAAATGAGCAAACCAGTGATATTTTAGGGAGCAGGCTAGCAGGCGGGGCCCATTACTTGCATCATAGGAGCCTACACAACACAAAACATTGTTGCTGTATGTAGGTTTTATTTTGTTTTTTATCTTATATTTTGGAAATGTACATCCAGTTTTTTTCCCTTTAATTTTTTTGGGGGCCCCCAAGAGAGTGGGGCCCTAAGCTATAGCTTGTTTAGCTTATACGTAAATCCATCACTGCTGCAAAGGCACCAGCTGCTCAAACAACATTGGGAAGAAGCAGGACGAAACTCTGCATTGCAGTGGGCTTGTTGGTCCCAATTCTGTGCATTTCCACATACGTAATTGCTGGAGGTTATTGCAATTGGCAAAGTTGCTTTGAGGCAGACGATTGGTCCATCTAGCTCAGCACTGTCTGCACAGTGCACAGCAGCTCTACAGGATTTCAGACAGGGTTCTCTCCCAACCCTATCTGGAGATGCTAGGGATTGAACCCCAGGCCTCCTGCATGCAAGGCAAATGCTCCACCACTGAGCTATGAGGTGGCTCTGTCCTCTCTGATGCAAATCACTGCTAGGAAGGGAGGTTTGTGAGCCGCACCAGCATCTGGGGTCCTGCTGGTGCTTGGCCAAAGCTGCAAAGGCCAGAAGGAGCTATGGAGTGAGTAGGGGGCTGCTTTGTCCTTATTTGCTGCCAGAGCCTTTTTGCTTCCACCTACTGGCTCAAACAGGGACGCGGGTGGCGCTGTGGTCTAAACCACAGAGCCTAGGGCTTGCCGATCAGAAGGTCGGCGGTTCGAATCCCCGCAACAGGTTGAGCTCCCGTTGTTCGGTCCCAGCTCCTGCCCACCTAGCAGTTCGAAAGCACATTAAAGTGCAAGTAGATAAATAGGTACCGCTCCAACAGGAAGGCAAACGGTGTTTCCGTGCGCTGCTCTGGTTCGCCAGAAACAGTTTAGTCATGCTGGCCACATGACCTGGAAGCTGTACACCGGCTCCCTTGGCCAATAAAGCGAGATGAGCGCTGCAACCCCAGAGTCGTCCACAACTGGACCTAATGGTCAGGGGTCCCTTTACCTTTACTGGCTCAAATGCAAAGTTGTTGCTGCCTCCATATGAATGACACATTTGCTGTGTGCCCAAACGTGCTGTGCTGCCACCTACTGGAGGGTTTGCACTGCAACAACATGGAACACCAAGCCGCTCTCCCCTCCACCTCACTGTTTGTGTCCTTGCATCAGCTGTGACTAAAGCCAGAAAGCATATTCTTCCAAGATGGGGATGAGGAATCTGTGGCCCTGCAGATGCTGCAGAACTGCAACTCGCCCCAGCCCCAGCCAGCATGGCCATCACAAGCCAGGGTGGAAGGAGTTGCAGCTCAGTGACATCTGGAGGACTACAGCTTCCCATCCCTGTTTCAAGGAAGAGGGAAAACGGGGGTGCCGGGAGGTTAAGCTGACAAGGAGAAAAGTGTGGCAGGATAGAGGCAGCCGTAAAGCAGAGGGCAAGAAAGATGGAGGCAAAATTGCAGAGGGGGAGATTGGCGCCAAGGTGCAGCAATGGAGGACAAATGGGGAATTGCACTTTAAAAAGTTGGGATGAATGAATGATGAGTGGGAAGATGTATAAATAAATTCCTTGCAAGCAGATCAGGAGGAATGCAGGGCCAATGCTCCTTGTCATTCAACCTGCCTGCAAAGAAATCTGAATAGATGCTCAGTAAACACCAGAGGTAATTTAACCTCCACATAACCTTTGTGCAAGCAAGTCAGGATGGCAACTCAACAAAACAGGTCATCTGAAAGGGCCCTCCGTTGTGCTTTTGCTGCAACAAATTTACACAGCTGGAAAATTTGCATTACAATGTAGAATCTCCTCGTCTCTCATCTTTGAAAACAACTGTCTTCCTTACTACTATGTTTGGATTAAAATGTTTGTGGGTTAGCAGGGACCAGGAAAATCATTCTGGGCTCGGATCCAGTTCTTCAGCGGCCAGATAAGCAGCTACTGCTGAGGAAAGGGCCACAACCTGTTAACGCAACAGGATATAGTTCTCCTTTATCACCTTCGTTTCTCAAAGGTAGGTGCTGATAACGGAAGCTATGAACTCGACCTTTCATTTGGGCAGAGTCAGCGATAAGGGGAGCTGGTTGCTGATCAAGCCCAGAGGTTCAGCGAGGGTGTAGAACGTGATATGAATCTGTTGTAAATTAGCGAGTTGAGGTCATGCCTTGTACTCTCCCAGGGCTGCCATCTTTGACCTTGTTCCAGTTCAGGAAAATGAACCCCACTGAACACAATAGGGCATAAGAGCAGGTGGAGAATCCTTTTGGAAAGGGCCAGCCAGATGTCCATGGGAAACCTGCAAGCGGAACCTCAGCACAACAGTGGCTCTATGGGCCTGCAATTCGCAGCATCTCGTATTCAGAGACACATTGTCTCTGACAGTCGGGAGAGAGCACAGCCATTCTGGCTACTAACTATTAATAGCCTTGTCGTCCCTGAAATTGTCTAATCCCCTTTCAGAGCCATCCAAGTTGGTGCCCATCATGACAGTGAGTTCCATACTTTAACCATGCACTGCGTGAAAATGCACTTTCATCATTCAGCTTCACTTCCCTATTTCTTTTTAATTTTATTTTATTTTGACAAAGCAATAATCATAAATAAATAAGAATAAAAATGTGCACCCTGCCCCCAAGACCATTCCATTGTAACTATCCAACCTCCCAAAATTTCAGCACCTCTTGCGATGGTTTGACCCCTTTTCGTTTTAACTGTACAAATTCTACAAACACTTTCCGTATCTCCTCAGAATCATTTCTCCTACATATTCCCCGCCTTACCTTAATAGCACATGTTAATTTATCATTAGTCGCTATATCCCACACCTCTTTATGCCATTCTTCCATTTTATATTCACCTTGCCTCTTCCACTTCCTAGCTATAATAACTTGTGCAGCTGTCAATAAATTGGTGAGGAAGTCCTTCCTAGCCTGCCAACCTTCCGCCCCATTGTAAATTGATAATAATGCTACCTCTGGACTTTTGGCTGGCTTTAACCCAGTGATTTCTGTTATCTCCTTAAACACCTTCCCCCCCCCCCGAACATATTTGCACCGCCACCACATGTGAGCATAAGTCCCGGTTTCCCGGCATCCCCTTCCAACATAACACCGAATATTCCTTGCAGCTTCACTTCTGGGTACAGGTACATGCAGAAGAAGATGTCCCTGCTTGCTAGCAATTAGAGGTATTTTGCCATTCTTGCTGTCCTTCCTCCAGCAAGACATGCTGTATTGGTGTACGCCCCGGGTCTCTCTACCTGGCCCTCAGAACTCTTTGCAGGCCACATTGCAGTGTGGCTGCAATGTTTCCCTGAACTCTGATTATAAGCCACTTGCTTGCTTGCTTGGCTGGTAGATAGAGGGGGGATGTATCAACTAGCCTATTGTACACAACATGAATCAACTGATCTGCTTGCTTTTGCCTCTGGCCCTAACTCACTGGCCCTCCGGCCCCCGGAAAGTTGCCCAGAAAGGAATCCTGACCTGAAAGAGGGTTCCTTTGTAATAGTTGTTTGAGAGGCGGGCAGTCCCATGCCGCGCAAACATCGTTTCATCCTTTGCTGCATACATAAAAGCCATTTCCCCCCAAAGAGTCTTAGGAGCTGTAGATTACCTCTCACAGAGCTACAATTCCCAGCACCCTTAAACTACAGTTCCCGGAATATATATGTTTTTAAGAGTAATTTAAATGTATGGTGAGGGCGTGAACCAAGCCTGTGGATAAGAGGCACCTGTTGAACGGCACACAGCCTTTAAAAGGGTATGGAGGGAGCTGTCAAAAAGAAGCGTCCTCTGTATTCTAGCACCACAAACAACAGCGGGGTCGGCAGGGCGGGGGGTGGAGAGAGGAAATTGCTGCCATCTGGGCTTCAGGCGCCTCTGGCTCAAATCCCTTTTCATCCGGGGAGCTCATTGGATGACCTTGACTGGCCTGTATCTCTCCAGCTTAACTACCTCAGGGGGTTATTGGAAGGATAAACAAGATAAGAATTACAAAGCGCGTTGGGACACAAAAAGTGCCAGAGGATTGATTAATAATAATCATAAACTGATAAAAGTTGTGTCAGGAAGAATAGCTGCTTAGCAGACTGCACATTCTTTAGTAGCTTACACTGCAGTTTGTGTGTGCCTGAGAGGCAGGCAAGCTGACAGACAAATCACGCCCTCTAAAATGAAGAAGTAAATTTCAGATTTATGTAAGGGGCGGCGAAGGCAAAGCTAAGCTCAGCCTCAAAGCCCTCGTGCTCTTCTTGTGGTCAGCAGATTGCATTGTTCAGTCCATCTGAAGGACTAATGTGAGGCACACCCCATCAGGCAGCGGTTCCCAAATTTTCTACGTTCCCAGCCTAACCTTTCTTTTAATCAATTAATTTCACATTGCCGTGTACATACGTGTTTCGAGGCGATTTCCATTTACCCCATCCAAGCAGCTAAAATGCTTTTCAAAACAGTAGAAAAGCAACAACTGGAAATAAGTTTAAAACCATAAAAAATGGAAATGGATGTCTATCCGGTAACCTACCTCCCCATCCCAGAATCTAGCAAGCACAACAGAGGTCCTTACCTGTTAGGCAAAGCCGGACAGCCAAATGTTTGCAACCTCGAACACGAGGGAAAGCGATATGCAAGCTTTTTTCTCTGCGTGACTGGCATCTTTAGCATGTTTGCCAATCAATAGTTACTAAGGAGTGGCTCTAGTCAAATATTTACAACAGTTAACTTGTAGAAATGTCCCATTCACCATCACAGGCGATGCGAAAAATACCAGGGCAGAGAAGTGGTTGGAGGACCTGGATATGGCAGGATTTCTGCTTCAGAGGACTTTGAGGGTCCCTAAGTATTGGGCAAGGGACGCGGGTGGCGCTGTGGTCTAAACCACAGAGCCTCTTAGGCTTGCCAATCAGAAGGTCGGCGGTTTGAATGCCCGTGACGACGTGAGCTCCCATTGCTCTGTCCCAGCTCCTGCCAACCTAGCAGTTCAAAAGTATACCAGTGCAAGTAGATAAATAGGTACCACTCCGGCGGGAAGGTAAACGGCGTTTCCGTGCGCTGCTCTGGTTTTGGTGTTCCGTTGCACCAGAAGCGGCTTAGTCATGCTGGCCCTGCATGACCCGGAAAAACTGTCTGCGGACAAACGTCGGCTCCCCCGGCCTGTAAAGTGAGATAAGCGCCGCAACCCTGGAGTCATTTGCAACTGGACTTAACTGTCAGGGGTCCTTTACCTTTTTTTAAAGTATTGATCAAAGCAGGACATTAATTTGTGGTTGGCTATGCTCTACCCCCCCTTCATGGATCACTGCCTTGCCGTGGTGAAGGGGCTTGAATAACTCAGAGAAGCTATGAGCTATGCCATGCAGGGCCACCCAAGATGGACAGGTCGTAGTGGAGAGTTTTGACCAAACGTGATCCACCTGGAGCAGGAACCGGCAAGCCACTCCAGTATCCCTGCCAAGAAAACTCCATGGACAAAGACAAAAGGCATATAAAAGTAATGACGTTGGAAGATGAGCCCCTCAGGTCGGAAGGCATCCAACATGCTACTGAGGAAGAGCGGAGGACAAGTACAAGTAGATTCAGAGCTGATGAAGCGGCTGGGCCAAAGCCGAAAGGACGCTCAGTTGCAGATATGCCTGGAAGCGAAAGGAAATTCCAATGCTGTAAAGAAAAATATTGCATAGGAACCTGGAATGTAAGAACCATGAACCTTGGTAAGTTGGATGTAGTCAAAAATGAGATGGCAAGAATAAATATTGACATCCTGGGCATCAGTGAACTAAAATGGACGGGAATGGGCGAATTCAGTTTGGATGACCATCATATCTACTACTGTGGGCAAGAATCCCGTAAAATAAATGGAGTGGCCCTCATAGTCAACAAAAGAGTGGCAAAAGCTGTATTGGGATGCAATCTCAAAAATGATAGAATGATCTCGATACGAATCCAAGGCAGACCTTTTAACATCACAGTAATCCAAGTTTATGCACCAACCACTGGTGCTGAAGAAGCTGAAATTGACCAGTTCTATGAAGACTTACAACTCCTTATAGAATTGACACCAAAGAAGGATGTTCTTCTCATTATAGGGGATTGGAATGCTAAAGTAGGGAGTCAAGAGATAAAAGGAACAACTGGCAAGTTTGGCCTTGGAGTTCAAAACGAAGCAGGGCAAAGGCTAATAGAGTTCTGCCAAGAGAACAAGCTGGTCATCACAAACACTCTTTTCCAACAACACAAGAGACGACTCTACACATGGACATCACCAGATGGGCAGCATCGAAATCAGATTGATTATATTCTCTGCAGCCAAAGATGGAGAAGCTCTATACAGTCAGCAAAAACAAGACCTGGAGCTGACTGTGGCTCAGATCATCAGCTTCTTATAGCAAAATTCAAGCTTAAACTGAAGAAAGTAGGAAAAACCACTGGACCAGTAAGATACAATCTAAGTCAAATCCCTTATGAATACACAGTGGAAGTGAGGAACAGGTTTAATGATTTAGATTTGGTGGAAAGAGTGCCTGAAGAACTATGGATGGAGGCTCGCAACATTATACAGGAGGCAGCAACTAAAACCATCCCAATGAAGAGGAAATGCAAGAAAGCAAAGTGGCTATCCAACGAGGCCTTACAAATAGCGGGGGAGAGAAGGCAAGCAAAATGCGAGGGAGATAGTGAAAGATACAGGAAATGGAATGCAGATCTCCAAAAAATAGCAAGGAGAGACAAGAAGGCCTTCTTAAATGAGCAATGCAAAGAAACAGAGGAAAACAATAGAATGGGAAAAACCAGAGATTTGTTCAAGAAAATTGGAGATATGAAAGGAACATTTCGTACAAAGATTACCATAATAAAGGACAAAAGTGGTAAGGACCTAACAGAAGCAGAAGACATCAAGAAGAGGTGGCAAGAATACACAGAGGAATTATACCAGAAAGATATGGATGGCTCGTACACCCCAGGTAGTGTGGTTGCTGAACTTGAGCCAGACATCCTGGAGAGTGATGTCAAATGGGCCTTAGAAAGCACTGCAAATAACAAGGCCAGTGGAAGTGATGGTATTCCAGCTGAACTATTTAAAATTTTAAAAGATGATGCTGTTAAGGTGCTACACTCAATATGCCAGCAAGTTTGGAGAACTCAGCAGTGGCCAGAGGATTGGAGAAGGTCAGTCTACATCCCAATCCCAAAGAAGGGAAGTGCCAAAGAATGCTCCAACTACCGCACAATTGCACTCATTTCACACGCTAGCAAGGTTATGCTTAAAATTCTGCAAGGAAGGCTCAAGCAGTATGTGGACCGAGAACTCCCAGAAGTGCAAGCTGGATTTAGAAGAGGCAGAGGAACCAGAGATCAAATTGCAAACATGCGCTGGATTATGGAGAAAGCTAGAGAGTTCCAGAAAGACATCTACTTCTGCTTCATTGACTATGCAAAAGCAAAACTGTGTCGACCACAGCAAACTATGGCAAGTTCTTAAAGAAATGGGAGTGCCTGATCTGTCTCCTGAGAAATCTCTATGTGGGACAAGAAGCTACAGTTAGAACTGGATATGGAACACCTGATTGGTTCAAAATTGGGAAAGGAGTACAGCAAGGTTGTATATTGTCTCCCTGCTTATTTAACTTATATGCAGAATTCATCATGCGAAAGGCTGGGCTGGATGAATCCCAAGCCGGAATTAAGATAGCCGGAAGAAATATCAACAACCTCAGATATGCAGGTGACACAACTTTGATGGCAGAAAGTGAAGAGGAATTAAAGAACCTTTTAATGAGGGTGAAAGAGGAGAGCGCAAAATATGGTCTGAAGCTCAACGTCAAAAAAACGAAGATCATGGCCACTGGTCCCATCACCTCCTGGCAAATAGAAGGGGAAGAAATGGAGGCAGTGAGAGATTTTACTTTCTTGGGCTCCATGATCACTGCAGATGGTGACAGCAGTCATGAAATTAAAAGATGCCTGCTCCTTGGGAGAAAGGCGATGGCAAACCTTGACAGCATCTTAAAAAGCAGAGACATCACCTTGCCAACAAAGGTCCGTATAGTTAAAGCTTCCGTTTTCCCAGTAGTGATGTATGGAAGTGAGAGCTGGACCATCAAGAAGGCTGATCGCCGAATAATTGATGCTTTTGAATTATGGTGCTGGAGGAGACTCTTGAGAGTCCCATGGACTGCAAGAAGATCAAACACATCCATTCTTAAGGAAATTAGCCCTGAGTGCTCACTGGAAGGACAGATCGTGAAGCTGAGGCTCCAATACTTTGGCCACCTCATGAAAAGAGAAGACTCCCTGGAAAAGACCCTGAAGTTGGGAAAGATGGAGGGCACAAGGAGAAGGGGACGACAGAGGACGAGATGGTTAGACGGTGTTCTCGAAGCTACAAACATGAGTCTGACCACACTGCGGGAGGCAGTGGAAGACAGAAGTGCCTGGCGTGCTCTGGTCCATGGGGTCACGAAGAGTCGGACACGACTAAACGACTAAACAACATGCTCTACCCCCACGGTCAGAGGTTTCTGAATACCAGTCAGTGGAAATCATAGGCGGGGAGAGTGCTCAGGTCTGGCTTAAGGGTAGCCACTGCGAGAACAGGATGCTGGACTTGATGGGACCTGATCCAGCAGGTTCCTCTGAAGTTCTTAAGCCAGAGGAGGGGCACAGTAAAGATTTGGAGTGGTCTGCGTAGCCTGTATAATTTTGGCCCACTGCTTGGAAGCAGAGGCAGGAGAGATTTAGCTTAGTGATTTTTTTTTGGGGGGGGGATTCCATTTTTGTTTGCATTTTAATGAGAAGTTACTTCCTTCATGCTTCTCGGATCAGCATGTGAACTGAAACACAGCTGGCCTTCAAAATTGGCACTGCCTCGAATTTTGCGATGCAGTTCTTCTGCCAAACAAAATTTAAAAAATCCTTCCAGTAGCACCTTAGAGACCAACTAAGTTTGTTACTGGTATGAGCTTTCGTGTGCATGCACACTTCTTCAGATACACAGACAGCCAAACAACGTGCTGCAGAAATTCATGCAGTAGGGAAAGCATGTATAAGATATATATTATTAGTGTACAAAATTGCATCAGGGGAAGTTGCTTGCAGGGAAGTTGTATGTTAGTCAAAACCGCAAAAAAAAAAAAAAGTGTTTATGTGGAGAAATTTGCACTAAATTGCTACAGGATTTTCATGAGGATTGAAAGAGAAATGGGAACTGCTGTGCTTCGGCTTGGAAAAATGAGAAACAGAAACTGACAGATCCATTCCTAATTAACCTCATGGCTTATACCCCCCCCAACCCCAATCCCCCCCCCCAGCTTTTTCTTTTTTATTTGTAGGGTACTTTTTAATTGAAGAGTGGCATATAGAAAAAAATATGTATAATCTATGCATTCATACATAAATAAATTTGCTTATTTTCATAATTTATGCTGGTTGCAGGATCCAGATTTTCTTTGTGCAGAATTCTGATTTATTTGTAGGCTGTTGTGTGTGTCTTTTTCAGCTGAAGAGTAGCCTATAAATCCTTAAAATCAAATAAAAAATACAGTGAGACTATCCATCCATCTGCTTAGCCTTCATGCAGGTTGCAGAATCCATCTTTTCTTTGCATGGAATATCCGTGCACACATGCATGCTGCCCTGTCTTCATCCTTGCAACTACAAATGACGCCAAACAGCCGCCGTCTGGGTCACCCTCTATTTGTTGTTGGACCACCTCTCATCATCATCAACCCTGGCTTGTTGGCTGTGCTGGCTAAAGCTGATGGAAGCTGGAGCCTGCCAACATCTGGAGTGACCGCAGACGGGGGAAATCCACTGTAATTAGTCATCTGCAAGGCTTTGCCCTGCCCTCATATTGAGGCGTTTAGATGACTTGAGCACAGTAGCACGTGAGGGATGCTAGAGAAAAGGGAAACAGCCAGAGAGGAGCTATTTCTGCTTTCCAACCCTTGCTTCCGTTCTCAACTAAAAGTGCTGCCTCTGCAATAGACAGCCCACACATTGCTCAGCATCACCTCAGTCCTTTCCACCTGGCTTGAGGCGGGGCTTGACAGGCTAATAAGTCCTGCGGCTGCTGCTTAGCACCAAGGGCTCCTCTTTTCAATTGTTTTTAATTTTTATCTGTGTTCTTTCAAATGAGACTATCTTGGCTGTGAGCCCTGGAAGACCTGCACCCTGCCTGACTGGCCCTTGGATTTGATATCCCGCTTTATCACTACCCGAAGGAATCTCAAAGCGGCTAACATTCTCCTTTCCCTTCCTCCCCCACAACAAACACTCTGTGAGGTGAGTGGGGCTGAGAGACTTCAGAGAAGTGTGACTGGCCCAAGGTCACCCAGAAGCTGCATGTGGAGGAGCGGAGACGCGAACCCGGTTCCCCAGATTACGAGTCTATTGCTCTTAACCACTATACCACACTGGCTCCCTTTCCCATCTGGCCTGGGAGAGTGGAGTGCTGACTGACTCCAGCTACAAAAGCTGAGGCTGTTGAACAGATTCTTGGGCTGGAGTATTGTTTACGGGGGGTTGAGAGAGCTGTTGCCTTTATTGATATTATTGTTGTATCTTTAGTTTTAGATCTTACGATTTATGTGGAAATTGTTTCCATTAGGTTGTGTACTTTTTGATGAGCTGTATTTATAGTTTATGACTTCTGTTATGTTTGTAATTATATGAATCTTGTCTTGTTGTAGGCTGCCTTGAGCATAGTTTCAGCTGTGGAAAGGCGCCATACAGATAAAATGTTGATGGTGATGATGTTTTAGGTTTGTGGCTAACGCAGTCCACTCTTCCCACTAACATTGCGGGGATGACCATTTAAGGCTCGCAATGCAATCCTAGGCATAGGAAAGGGGGGCCCTTGTATCCCATTCTGAGGTGGGGAGGACCATGCCTGAGGTGTATTGGGCCAGAGACCAAAGTGGCCAGAGAAATTAATAACAAGTTTGTGTTTGTGCAGGGGGCAGGTTTCTAAACACACTCATACACCCTCCCTGCTCACTATCCTCCATGCAAGCAAGCAGGAGTCTCCATCTGAGTTCAAGGATGCCTCCCAGCCAGGCGAAGACACTCAAGGAGGATGTGAAGCACAGCTGGTGAGGGAGGGGTGTGGCTTGTGAAAGGGGTGTGGCCCAAGGGCCAGATAAAGACATGCGAGTCTGAAGTTCCCCACCCCTGCCCTCTGCTCCGTCAGAAGCCATCCCCGTTTAACTCCATGGGACATCTTGCCAGGTAAGTTTATAAAAAGATGCTGTCCTGGACTTCTTGGATGCAGAGGAACAGTGGGAGGAAACAGTGGTCATAGGGAGAAGAGGGAGAAGACTGGGAAGAGGGCATGTCAGAAACTGAAGAGGTAACAGGGCTTAGTGAGCGGAGGGAGTCGGTGAAGAGAGAAGTCCAGAATCCGAGGCAGAAGCTGAAGCAGGAGAGGAGGGAGGCCAAGAGGCAGAGATGAATTGGGCTGGTGGAGAAGCATAGGTTTCTGCGCCTCCTGCTGCAACATGCTCCCATCCACACTGGTCTCCCAGGACCCGGAGAGGCATGAAAAGGGCAGAGGAGACATTGGCTGCAGGCAGGCAGCGTCCCCAGTTCCTTGGGGAAATCCCTGGTGAGGAGGGATTTCAGACTCAGCAACTGATTTTCATGGAGGAAGATCACGGGGAATGAGCTTCTCTGCTCATTAAGCCTGACACTCAGCCAAGTCTGTGGAGGTTCTGCTAATGAGGAGTTAACTCCATCTTTGATCTGCATGATTACTGACTGACAGGCTCCTGTGACAGATGCTGTTTGACTGGTGTTCTTGGGCTGGTAGGCTCGCAACATCTGGAGGGGAAAGGGAACGTAACTTCTCACCTCTGCTCCATAGGAAAGGGTTTTGAGAAAGTGGGAAATGAGGCAAGGAAATCGCTCTCACCCCAGTAGCTGCCTTTGCTACGGCAGAAGTGCATGTGATCAGGTGCGAAAAAGAAAAATATCAGAGGCTGGAGCAAGAGGGAACAAGGCCTTGAAGTTGCCAGTTTGCAGTGCATGGCAAGCGTACAAAAACACCTGGTTAGCAATGGCTACTAATTCTACTGCTTGCATTCTGCCTCCACTGTCAAACACATTATGCTTCTGAATGGCCACTCACTGGAAACCACAACATGAAAGAGTTGCTTTTGTGCTCAGGTCCTGCTCACAGGCTTCCCAGAGGCATCTAGTAAGCCACTGTGAGAATAGGATGCTGGATTTAATGAACCAGCTGTGCTGAAAGCATTTCAATTGCTGCGGGGGCAGCTGGGCAAGTGCGATTTTGAATTGCGCTTTCTATTTTTATTCCGGTGGTCTGTGGCGAATTTGCTTCCTGTGCTGTGAACTTTTTAACTGCTGCTGGTTTTTAACACTGAAATAGTGTACTGGAAACTCATTGCAGTGTTTTGATATTTTGCATGGTTTAAAATAAAAAGAATAATCCAGTAAGCCACCTTGTGAGAGTAATGTGTCCTGAAAGATGTGACAAAGGTGCATTAAATATTTTTTTTAAGCACTTGGAACCTCTTGACCAGAACCATGGTCAGAAATAGTGTGATATTCCTAAAAACGAAGTGGCTTTTAAAATAATAATAATAATAATAATAATAATAATAATAATAATAATTAAAAAAAAAACCTGAACATTTACAGAAGAGTTTACTGGAATGTCCTTAAGGGCTCCCAGCTTTTCTTGCGTCTTCCTCTCCCTCCACACACACCACCACTCCTTAGGCTACAACCCATTGGCCAGTTCAGGTGGGGTGGGGCCAGCCAGACATAAGCACTTCTCCCCTTGACCTCCTAATACCACATCCCTTCACTTCATAGGCCAGAGTAGTTGTGCCTGGAGGAGAGGGGGGAATAGTTCTCTTTCTTCTATGGGGCTGAGTTAACAACCTCAGCTGCAGCTGCCACTCCTCCCTCTTCCGCCAGTGTGGAATAGTAAAAAGCTGGAAGCTTTGGTTTGTGCATTAGCCAATGCAGCAGAGGAGAATGTTCCCTGGGGGCGTTGGTCAGCTTCTGGAGAAATAGAGGAGGAGGAGGAGAGAGCCACCTACCTCTCCCTTTTCTCCTTCCTCCCCTTTCTCTCTCTTTCTCCCATGCTTTGTGTTGCTAGGCACACATGTCTTGCAGAATGGTCATGATCAAAATGGGGACCTTTGTATTCTTGTAATTGAAGAAGAGAGAATTGTGTCCATCTCTGGGTGCTTCCAGGTCATTCATTCTGATTTGGTTGAGGGGAGGCCAGATTTCGTGGCATCAAAGCCACTGTTACTCCCACATTCTCTGGCACATTTCCTTATTGCAAAAGGTCCAGACTTTTGGAGGAGCTGCTTGTTGTGCGAGCAAGGCCTCCCAACCAGCTCTAATAGCATGACCTAACCAGCACAGCATACATCACGATCGTTTTGCACAAAGTTCTGGGTGCCACAATAAAGATATTGATAAGTTGGGACGTGTGCAGGGGAGGGCAGCCCAGATGATCAAGGGTCTGGAAGCCAAGCCTTATGAGGGATGGTTGAGGGAACTGGGTATGCTTAGCCTGGAAAAGAGGAAATATGATAGCCATCTTCAAATATCTGGAGGGCTGTCACATGAAAGATGGAGCAAGCTTGTTTTCTCCTGCTCTAAGAGGCTAGGACCCAAACCAATGGCTTCAAGTTACAAGAAAGGAGATACCAACTAAACATCAGGAAGAACTTTCTGACCGTAAGAACTGTTTGACAGTGGAGGTTTTACCTGTCATGCATGCTTTAATCCAGATTCCTTCATTGCAGAGTGCTGAATTAGATGACCCTCGGAATCCTTTCTACAATGCTATGATTCTGTGAAAGTTTGCAGGGTGTGTTAGATGACATCAGTGATGCAGCGTTCGTTCTGGGTTTGTTTGCAGGGATGTTAGAAGATGTTCCATCAAGCAATTGTCATTCCACACTTTCCAGTGCACTTCTCCATCATTTTTCTGGGATGTAGAGGGACTCTGGGATTTCTGGCATAAGAGCATCAAATCAACTTCAGCAATGCAACCTGAGTTTACTGATTGAATCCCACCCAGTCTGGAAGTGCCTGCAGTTTTGTTTTGTTTTTCCACATCAAAATCCATTTGTGGTCCTTACCCCAGGCTTGTTTTTTTCATTTCGGCAGCCTCATTTTTGGTGGTAGTGGTTTGTGTGTGTATTTGCTATTGTTAAACAAGCCTCAGTGACCTACTTCAAATCACTCAGAGGGCAGAAGTGGCCAATGTGGCAGCAGCCAGATGCTGTGGACTTCAGCTCTCATCATCCCTGACCTATTGGTTTGCATTTAAAGGAAAATCTACCCATTTCACACTTTCTGAAGCAATATGTGAACTCTTCATGGGGATGAAAATGTCCTCGTTTTAATTGCCACCAGAGATTTATCAAGCCGTTTGTGGATTTCCAAATACTGCACAGCGTTTCTCCAAATGTTGCAATGCAACCCTCCAGCCGAGTGCATATTCTGGGGCAAAGTGTCCATAAAAATGGATATGTTGGTGAAAGGGACATTAAAAATGCATTATATTGGGGGGGGAGCACTTTGCAAAAGTGTGTATATCATGCACAATTATTATTACTAAATTGCATGCAAAAATGTGCCTATTAGGATAACTTTGCCCTAAAATGCTGGTGGATTTTCACGAGGACTTTTTTAAAAAAAACCACAAACTGATGTGGGAATGTGGAGTGCTGAATTTAAGGCTGGGAAACTGAAAGAAACCAAAATCAATTGATTCACCCATCTCATTGGCCATGCTGGCTGGGAACGATGGGAGCTTTAGCAGACTCTGGCTTGAGGAGTGCAGGGCAAGACTGCCTGGCACTCACAGTCTCTGTTGTCCCATGGAATGTAACTGCCCCTGTTGATCATGTTGATCATCTATAACGACTCTGGGGCAGAGGTGCACTTAGGTAATCTTAGCTCACTTCCAGGTGACTTGCTTGTTGAGCATTCATCCTGATCAGTTTGCACAAACTTCACAGGGAGGTTAGATGGCTGTTTATTGAGCATTCGTTCCATTTTGCTTGTGGGGAGGTTAGACAACATTGTGCCAAGCTGTTGTTCTCTCACATTTTCCAGAGCATTTTCCGTTTCTTTATTGCAAAAGAGTCCTGGGGTGTGTGGGGGGGGGGGTGCAAGCAGGTTTGTTGCACAAAAGCACTAAAACAACTTGAATTGCAGGGCCTGAAATTGTGGGATTGAATCCCACACAAATTTAGCGACACTCTGAAAAGGCCCTTAGACACCGGTCTTTATAGTTTTTTGAAAAGCCCCTACTTTAGAAGCAGTGGGATTTAATCGCATACCAGCAGCTAATGGGCATTGCTTAGGTAAAGATAAAGGGACCCCTGACCATTAGGTCCAGTCGTGACCGACTCTGGGGTTGCGGCACTCATCTCGCTTTATTGGCCGAGGGAGCCGGCGTACAGCTTCTGGGTCATGTGGCCAGCATGACTAAGCCGCTTCTGGCAAACCAGAGCAGCACACGGAAACGCCGTTTACCTTCCCACCGGAGTGGTACCTATTTATCTACTTGCACTTTGACGTGCTTTCGAACTGCTAGGTTGGCAGGAGCAGGGACCGAGCAACGGGAGCTCACCCCGTTGTGGGGATTTGAACCGCCAACCTTCTGATCGGCAAGTCCTAGGCTCTGTGGTTTAACCCACAGCGCCACCTGCGTCCCTGGGCATTGCTTATCTTACCTCAAAATGTGGGAAGCAGTGCTTTTTCCTGGTGGCATGCAGCAATACACAGTACTACCACTTTGTGGTTTTTTAGGGGGGTGGAAGGGCTCTTTGAACTCTTCAGAGCATCGCATCTCCTTCCCCAAGGCCAGGAAGCATTTGCCTCACTTAGCATTTGCCTCGCTCTGGTAGGATCCTGAAGCTCTGCTGCCTCGTTCTCAAAGCCGGCCAGGGGAGGCCTATTCACCTGGGTGGGTGGGCAAAGGAGTGTCAAGCAGCTCGCCTGACCTCACTGCCCAGCCTTGGCTTCAGGCCACGCCCCTCCTCCACCTGCTTGCTGGCAGCAGCACTGGGTATAGGGGGCAGAGGGGGCTTCGGCTCCCCCAAAATGTTTTGGCAGGGGCAGCACATCAACACATCACATGACTGCACTCCCTCCATGTGGGGGGGGGGGCAAGTCAACACCCTTCTGGCCAGTGAAAACCAGCACTTTTATTTTACCTAGATGAAAAGCACTGGTGCTAAGCCAGCCCTGCTAAATGGGGCTCTGGGCTTTTGCACTAAAGTCCTGCCTTGATGGCTCCATTTGTTGGTTTCCCAGGGAACATAATTGTTGTTGTTGTTTAGTTGTTTAGTCATTTCCGACTCTTCGTGACCCCATGGACCAGAGCACGCCAGGCACTCCTGTCTTCCACTGCCTCCTGCAGTTTGGTCAAACTCATGCTGGTAGCTTCGAGAACACTGTCCAACCATCTCGTCCTCTGTCGTCCCCTTCTCCTTGTGCCCTCCATCTTTCCCAACATCAGGGTCTTTTCCAGGGAGTCTTCTCTTCTCATGAGGTGGCCAAAGTATTGGAGCCTCAGCTTCAGAATCTGTCCTTCCAGTGAGCACTCAGGGCTGATTTCCTTAAGAATGGATACGTTTGATCTTCTTGCAGTCCATGGGACTCTCAAGGGTCTCCTCCAGCACCATAATTCCAAAGCATCAATTCTTCGGCGATCAGCCTTCTTTATGGTCCAGCTCTCACTTCCATACATCACTACTGGGAAAACCATAGCTTTAACTATACGGACCTTTGTTGGCAAGGTGATGTCTCTGCTTTTTAAGATGCTGTCTAGGTTTGTCATTGCTTTTCTTCCAAGAAGCAGGCGTCTTTTAATTTTGTGGCTGCTGTCACCATCTACAGTGATCATGGAGCCCAAGTATGCCAAGCAGGGAACACAGTAGTGGGACAAAAAATAGAATCTCTTAGACCCGTGGCTAGAAATCACGAGACGAAAGGAAGTGTGGACCAGCCCTAGCTCTGCCTAACAGCAGAGCCGGCCCTGCCTGCTTGCGACATCTTCCTATGATCACATGATAAACAATAACAATGCAACCACAACAAACCAGCCGTGCTTAAAAAAAAAAGCAGGCCACATGCCTAGAGGCAGGAGTCCTGGGTCCAAATTCATCTCTTGACACACTCCCTCTCTCAGACATCTATCTTCTGGAGCGGCAGTCTCCAAACTTTCCAGATCCAGCCCCGCTTTTGACTTAAACATGCATTTGGGGACCCATCTCTTCATCTTTTTACCATAAATTTGCATGGTGGGAAGTGTCCCTGTTGCGACCCACCTTGGATGAGGCTGTGATCCACTAGTCCATGGTTTCCCAAACTTGGGTCTCCAGCTTGTTTTTGGACTGGAACTCCCATCATCCATAGTTAGCAGGTCGGGGATGATGGAAATTGTAGTCCAAAAACAGCTGGAAACCCAAGTTTGAGAAACAGTGGACTTGTTGTTGTTTAGTCGTCTAGTCGTGTCTGACTCTTCGTGACCCCATGGACCAGAGCATGCCAGGCACTCCTGTCTTCCACTGCCTCCCGCAGTTTGGTCAAACCCATGCTGGTAGCTTCGAGAACACCGTCCAACCATCTCGTCCTCTGTCGTCCCCTTCTCCTTGATGTTTCCCAACATCAGGGTCTTTTTCCAGGGAGTCTTCTCTTCTCATGAGGTGGCCAAAGTATTGGAGCCTCAGCTTCACGATCTGTCCTTCCAACAGTCCTTCCTTTGCCTGATTCTAGTGCAGACATAGGCACGGTATATTATTCCCCCAAAGGCATCTCCAACCTCAACCCCCAAAAAGCAGCAGCGAGAGGATGTTTTTTCCCCAGATCGGGAAACGGGGGCTTGCCCTAGAAAATAGTGACATTGGGAAGTTTCTGTATGGAGAAGCGAGAGTGAGTGTTTGGTGGTGAGAGACCGAGACCGAGAGAAATCAATGCCCACAAAGTGTTTTTGTTTCGTTTTTTAAAAAACAAAACCACTAGAGGGAGTCCCACATGACTCTGATTCTGTAAACAAGGGTATAGGGATTTCCATTGTATTTCACAAATCACTTGCATTTCTCTTGCACCTGTGTGCAGTGGGAACAAGCCAGCCAAAGTGAAGCACACGAAAATGCCATGGGCATTGAAGGTTGCCATCCCAGAGTCTTCAAGTGTCCCTGTTTTCCAGGGACAGTCCTGGATTTACAGAAGCCGTACCAGATTCTGATTTGATCCCAGAATGTCCCGGTTTTCCTTAGGACGTTCCTATTTTCATCAGAGAAATGTTGGCGGGTATGGAGCTATGCAACCCTCCAAGCTAAGTAGATAAGTAGCTAGACAACCTTTAGAAGATATCTGAAGGCTGCCCTGTGTAGGGAAGTTTTTAAATGTTTTATTATGCATTTATATATGATGGAAGCTGCCCAGAGTGGCTGGGGAAACCCAGTCACATGAGCGGGGTATTATTAATATTTATTGTTGAATAGGATGTTGCTATTTCCATCGGAGAAATGTTGGAGGGTATGCCATCCTAGGCACACTTACTAGGGTCTGTGGAATAAACCTCACTGAATATACGGGGGGGGGGGGTTGCTTCCACATAAACACGACAGTGGAATTCCCTGTTAAATTCCTGGCTCTTGGCTCGGCTTTGTACACTGAGTCAAATCTTAGACCTAGTGGACCTGCAGCCAACCAGAACCTACATTTGCCAGCAACGCCATCCTTCACTGGTCCTTAACTTGTTGCCAGGGGCTGGTTCCTGCATCAGTCTTCAATGCCAGGGGTCAGGCTAGCAACGCAGGGTGTAAGAATACACAACAGCACCTCTGTGCAGGTACAGAGTGCGTCTCCCTTACCGTGGGGGATAATTATGGATAATTTTCACATCGTGGATTAGGGAGAAAAGTATCCAGATCAGACATCACGCTCTTGAGCACTGTCGCCTCTTTTCCTAGATGTGAAGCATATGTTCTCTCCCCCACCCCAACCCCATGCGCAGCTGGCCTTGCCTAGCCATGCCACAGGATGCTCATGAACAGATGGGTGTTGACCACTTGATGATTTGTCTCTCAGGTCTGGTCTGAGGAGGAAATGTGGGGAGGGTGAAATGGACTGTACCACTTCAGGCTAGAGGTGGGGGAAAACAAGTTTAGATGCTCCCCCGCCTTTAAAAACAAACCCACTTCCTGCAAGGAGAAAACTAACATAGCTCTTTGCTAGATCTATCTAGTTTTCTATCTGGAGGGAGGTTAGTTTTTTAAAAAAAATGTAAACAAGCATTTTTTTTAAAAAAATGCGCTCATCTCTAACTTGAAGTGGCACAGTCCATTTTTGAGCACTTCTGCAGATACTTGCCTTCCAAAGGCCATGAATGAAATGATGTATCCAGGCTGTTACACTGAGGATGTGAGTGGCACCAAAATTTTGTTCCCCAGGAAGTAGCAGCTGTGGTGGGTGGGACTCACAGTCATACGGGCAGAGCTGGCACTGCTTATGGGCACCGCATGATCCTCGTTCCGCCTTTGTGAGAAAGTGATGTGGCAGCACTTATTACTTTGGAACTCACTGCCTACTGATGCCAGGCAGGGGCCTACACTGGGAGTTGCAGTCCAGCGGCATTTGGAGGACCCACAGATTCCCCTGAATGAGTGAGTTGGGCCTGAGCTGCAATAGCATCACTACCACCATAAGGAGCAATAAGAAACATTTAATATAAATACGGTTTTTGCAAAATAAACAGATGGGGGTTCTGGCCAACTCAAATCGTGCTCAGAGTAGGCTCATTGAAACTAATGGGCCTACTTTAGCTGTTTCAGTGAGTCTCCCCTGAACAGGGGATGCCAACCCGGATCAAAAAAATGCATGATTTGAACTCCAGGCTGATCCCAGTTCTGTTGGCATTGGCCTTTAACAGAGGGTCCCTGATGCGCTGAAACGGCATCAGAAAATGAGAATGGAGCAAAAGGGAAAGGAAGGAGAGAGGCGAGGAGAAACAGAATGGAAATAAATAGCCTTTCAGAGCTGGAAGGGGTCCCAGAAGGCCCTGCAGACTGACTCCTGGCTCAGTGCAGGGATCTTGCATCTACAGCATCGCTGACAGATGGCCCCACAGCCTCTGCTTAAACACCACCAGTAAAGGAGAGACCACCATCCCCCCAGGCAGGGTCTTATGCATTAGACTTCAGTTGGATGCTAGATTCATAAAGGCTGGAAGCCACGGCCTCCAATCACATTTTAGAAATGCTGAGGGGATATTATTTGTTTGTTTAGATTTATATTCCACTTGTCCTTTAAGGAGCTCAAAGTGGCATACAGAGTTCTCCCTCTCCCCCTTTTAGCCCCACAACAACAACCCCACCAGGTAGATTAAGCCAAGAGTGAGTGGCTGGTCTCCAAGAATCTGCGAATGTGTCAATTTCCGTTTCTCTCTGTTTTTAATTTCCTCAATCCTAAATTCAGATCTCTCTTTCTCTTTCTCTTTCTCTTTCTCATGAAACTTCATCAGCGTTTGAGCCCAAATCTCTCCCGATAAACACACGTTTCCACGCCATTTCTGCCTCATATCTGGCTGCAAGAAATTCCCCCTCGTATAATGCACCTTCGCACGCCGTTGTCACAACCATGCGTGCATTTTTACGCACGCTTTCGCCCTAGAGCGTGCCTTTTTTGTACACATTCCTTGACCGGGAAAGTGCAAGATTCGGGGACGTGCGCGCTCAAAAGGACAGCGGCTCTGGGAGCACATAGCCAAACATTCCTCTTTGCCGGTAAAACCAGCAGGTTAGTGAGGCAGGTTGGCGAGTGAAGGCCAATTGCTGCTGAAGGCTGGAAGCAGCGGAGCGCAGAAACTTTGCAGCGCCCTGGGCCAGAGAGAGAGAGAGAGAGAGAATGAGAGAGAGAGAAGTGATTATTTATAGTTGGCAGGAGCGGGGAGAGGACACGAGAGGGAGGGAGGGAGGGAGGGATGAAATGATAAAGAGAATGACACACAGAGTGGAAGAAATAGAGCGTGAGGAGGAAGCTGCCCCGCTTGCAGGTGCTGGGGGGCAGCAGCTGGAGACCCCCCTGGTCTGTGATAGGTGAGTCCTTTGGAGGGATGTGTGCTGGGGTGGGTCGGGAAGGGGCATTGTTTTCTCGGTTGGGGGTCGCTTGGGAGCAAAGCTTGGGAGAGGGAGAAGTGTTTACTAGTTGTTTACTAGAGGAAAGAACCCAGGAGTCCGAGGTGGGGACCTTGCCAGGCTAGCCGCCGCCTCCTCCTCCTCCTCCTCCTCCTCCTCCTCCTTCTTCTTCTTCTTCTTCTTCTTCTCTTACCCCCTACCCACACCGCTGCTCCCCTCCCCTCGCCCGCAAATCTGCGGAGATTTTGACAGCTAGGGAAAGCGGATTCTTTCAACCTCCCAGCTCAAGCCTACAAAGAATCCTCTCCTGCCCCAAGAAGGGAGACTCGCCCCTCTAGGACCCCGTTTTGAGAATCCTGAGCTGGACTACCTCCCCCACCGCCTTCAAAGGAAAAACCAGCATAGACCCCCAGATCCCTCCCACAGATAAGGACAACAACTGGAGAGAAGCTGCTAAGACTCTGCTGCCCTCTCAGGCGGAGGGATAAAAGGCCCCAGAAGAACTCTGCCCTTTGCTCTAAGCCTCTAGCCACTAGCCACTACTTCCCTCCCATGCCCACGACATTTGGAGAAAGTCATGCTTCAAACGAAAACAGGGAGTTTTCCAGGGCTGCTGGTCAATCAGTTGGATGGATCGATGAGAAATGTTGTGGGTGGCTGAAAATACTTTAAAATGAAATGGTGATTTCCCACATTTTTTGAACAGGGGTCTTTGCCTCTTCTTAAGAGGATGCCTGCTGTATTTGACCCACGAACAAGAAAGTAGGGGGTGTGGGCCGTTGTTGTTGTTATTTACTGTTTGTTTTATTTATATCCCACCTTTGTCTCCAAGGAGCTGAAGGTGGTTCTTCCCCATCTCATTTAATCCTCTCAACAACCCTTTGAGGTAGGCAGGGCTGACTAGCTCGTGGTCTCCCAGTTAGGTTCACAGCTAAATGAGGATTTGAACCCGGGTCTTGCAGTATGCTCCATTTCTTTGGATTGATTCCCCTCCCCTCAAGTATGTAAAGGTATGCAGATTTCATTGATTAATCCAGGGGTGGGGAGCCACAGGCCTAAGGAGAGCAGATGTGGCCCTCAGGGTCTCTCTATATGGCCCTTTGAGTTCTTCCCAGGCCACACCCTTTTTCTGGCCCCTCTTGAGAGCTTTTGGCTGACTAGCATGTGGTCTTGGACTGTGACAATGCCATATTTTCCAAGATACAGAAAGTACCGGAGGGGGGGGATTTGAGTGTCTGGGCCCCCGGGGGCCCCTGGACTTGGCACCAGTGATGGGCCATGCTCTCAGGTAAAGTATTTGTAGGATTTCGGCCTTAATTGAATGATCACCTTAGAGAAGCCCGTAAAATCAGGTTTGCTTGCCCCAAAACTGGAAGTTTGGTTTTGCCATGGAAGCTGCTTTGGAAAAATGTGTTACGAGAGACAAAAATTGCATATGTGCATGCGTACATTAAAGGTAAAGGGACCCCTGACCATTAGGTCCAGTCGTGACCGACTCTGGGGTTGCGGCGCTCATCTCGCTTTATTGGCCGAGGGAGCCTGCGTTTGTCTGCAGACAGCTTCCGGGTCATGTGGCCAGCATGACTAAGCCACTTCTGGCGAACCAGAGCAGTGCACGGAAACACAATTTACCTTCCCGCTGGAGTGGTACCTATTTATCTACTTGCACTTTGACGTGCTTTTGAACTGCTAGGTTGGCAGGAGCAGGGACCGAGCAACGGGAGCTCACCCCGTTGTGGGGATTCGAACCACCCACCTTCTGATCAGCAAGTCCTAGGCTTTGTGGTTTAACCCACAGCGCCACCCGCATCCCTATGCGTACATTAGGAGCAACTAAAATGCTGAGCAACTTCCATGAGGACTTCTTTACCAAAAAAATAAAATAAATACATTGCAAACTGATGTGGGAATGTGGATGTTTGGGAAAATGAGAAACTGAAGTGGACCTGTTTGCCCAATCCTGCTCAGGCTGTGTTATGTATTTATTGTGTTCACATCCCATATTTTTTCTCTAAGGAGATCAAGATGGCAAAACGTGGTTCTCTCTCTCCTCATCTAATCCCCACACAACCCTGTGAGGAAGGTTAGGCTGAGAGGCCGTGATTGGCCTAAGGCAGGCTTCCTCAACCTCGGCCCTCCATATGTTTTGAGACTACAATTCCCATCATCCCTGACCACTGGTCCTGCTAGCTAGGGATCATGGGAGTTGTAGGCCAAAAACATCTGGAGGGCTGAGATTGAGGAAGCCTGGCCCAACGTCACCCAGTGGGATTCCTGGCTGAGTGGGGATTCGAACCCTGATCTCCCTGGTCCTAGTCCTGACACTCTAACCACTATGCCACATTGGCCCTTGGACTGTTATCCTCTTGGCCAGGGGTCAGCAAACTTTTTCAGCAGGGGGCTGGTCCACTGTCCCTCAGACCTTGTGGTGGGCCGGACTATATTTTGGGCGGGGAATGAATTCCTTTGCCCCACAAATAACCTAGAGATGCATTTTAAATAAAAGGACCCATTCTACTCATCTAAAAACGCACTGATTCCCGGACTGTCCGTTGGCCGGATTTAGAAGGCAATTGGGCCGGATCTGGCCCCCGGGCCTTAGGTTGCCTACCCATGTTCTTGGCCCAACCTCTTGCCTGAGGTGGGAAGATGTTGGGGAGAGAAAAATAAGCAGGGAGATGGGGATTTGAGGCTCCGTGAGGCCGGTGTGCATGAATGTCCACAGCAGGGAGACAGATTTTTTTAATGTCCAGGGAGCAATGTATGCCAGGAGCAGAGATGAACAGATAAGGTCAGGGTGGGTGGAGATAGGAATGGTTTGGGAGAGGGAGCCCATAGGGACAGAGAGAGGGAGTTTTGCAGAGAAAGAGAGAGGGGTGTGTCAGAACAGATCGAAGGGCTTGTAATTACAGCTGCACAGATAACTTGTTTTGTTTTTTTGAAAGTGTGCCTGTGTGTGGCCTTTTGCCTTTCAATCGTTTGTTGTTTTTTTCAGTGCTAGTCTGTGTGCTGCAATTTATATGGGTGACCATTAGTAGGTTTGTCAGCAATGGGATACTGAACCGAAAATTTCATGTGCATTTGAAAATGTCCAGGCAGATTTCCAAATCCATGTTCAACGTTAGCAAATATGGGTTGCGGTTCCTGAAAGCCAGCAGCCCCAACCTACCCTCAACTTCTTCATCCAGAAAAGCCAGAAAAATAATTTTAACATTAATCAGAACACTAGGCAGGTCCTGTTCCAGGGTGTGGGGTTTTTTGGGGGGGAGGGAGGGACTTGAGTGAAATGCCATCTGATGTCCCCACTCCTCGGTCAGTGGGCAGGTTTACCAGGCTATGGTAGCAGCTTTCTAAGCTGCAGAAGGAGGCAGGAAGTGGTCACCCATTTAATTTCCCACAATGCCCCAGTGCTACAATAAGGGCATTGTGGGAAAATAAAAGGGTGGCTACATCCCGCCTCCTGGGGTTGGTCAGAATGGCAGGCCAGAAGGACACTTCAGCTGGGTGACTGACATTTTAATTTCCTGCAACAAGGAGAACCCTGCTGGACCAAAGACGAAAAACATATCTTAGAACGAAAACCTTTTTTTTTATTCAAAATTTAAACAAAACATATTATCCAGAAACATATCATCCTTATTCCCCCCCCCCCATTTTTCCTCCCTCACCCCGCCCTCCCACACAAAACCCACCCACCCCCCACCCCCCGGCTTCCCTCAGTTCCAGTCTTTGATTTCTCTGAGAATGCTGTTTTCTGCATGTTACACAGTTGTATAGATCCTCAAACTATTTAGCTGATTATTATCTCTTTTTTTATATATAAATAATTTTTATTATTTTCCAACACAAATATACAATTCTATCAGGTTTTTGCAAATTTGTTTCTTTTTAGACTTCCTTCGGCTTCTCTGACTATCATCCATATTTACCTCTCAGTTTACGCATTCCTCTGTTTATATTGCCATTAAACTTCCCTCCCACTCCTATTTCTTTTTAACAATATATCTCGACTTTCACAGTGCTTCTTGAAATCCCACCAGTGTTGTTTGCACATCACATGTTCTTTTCAGATACTCAACAAATTTCCCCCAGTCCTCGATGAACTTTTGGTCTCGAAGATATCTAATTTTCCCGGTTAATCTGTCCAATTCTGCATAGTCAGTCAGCTTCAGTCTCCATTCTTCTATTGTCAGTATTTCCTCTTGTTTCCATTTCTGGGCCAGTAGAATTCTTGCTGCTGTGGCTGCATATTGAAAAAGTTTACAGTCTTTTCTTCTAATTTCATTCCCTATAATTCCTAAAAGAAAGGTCTCTGGTTTCTTTACAAATGTATATTTTTACATCTTTTTCATTTCGTTATAGATCATCTCCCAGAAGCCCTTCACTTTCTTACATTCCCACCACATATGATAAAACGTACCTTCTTTTTCTTTACATTTCCAACATTTGTTACACGTCTTATACATTTTTGCTAATTTTACCGGTGTAATATACCATCTGTAAAACATTTTCATAACGTTTTCTTTAAGTACTGTACATGCAGTAAATCTTAAATTCTCTTTCCACAGTTTTTCCCAGTCCTCGAACTGAATATTATAACCAAAATCTCTAGCCCATTGCATCATTACCGATTTAACTTCTTCACCTTTGGTATTCCATTCCATTAGCTGATTATTATCAATAAAAAGTTTGTGAATGTTTATTCAAAGCCAGCCAAGGAGTCCGGTTCGCTTTGTTGCATCTTCAGATACTTTGTAAAGGGTTCCCATTCTCTTTAAAGTCACAGTTATCCTTGTCCCATAGCTTATATGTCAGTTTTGCCTGTTCTGCATAGTCCATCAATTTTTCTTCCAAGATTCTTTAGTTGGGGTTTCTTCAGTCTTCCTGTTCTCACGGAGGCCAGCCCACAAGCAGAACTTGTGTTGCAAAAACAGAACAGTCTAAACAACAACACGCAACACAATGGCTAATAATATGCTAACTGAATCTTTAATACATAATATTGTTTCTAAGTTCGTAAACAGAAGAACTATATATATATATATATATATATATATATATATATATAGGAAACCACAAATAAATAAACTGTTTCAAAGATGATTCTGCAGCAGCAGCTTGCTACACTTTTCAGTGATTGCTGATCCATGGCTATTTGTTGTACCTTTTAGGACAGTTATTTGCTGATGAAGAATAATCTTTGAAACAGTTTATTATCTGGAAAAACTGTTCTGTTTGCTGCTGTGCTCAGAGTACTCCCAGAGCACCTACCATCACACAATTGTAGGACATTGACTTTGGAAAGGCTTTTTGCCTCCACCTTAGAGACTGACCGCGCCTAACAATCATTTGAATCTCATTATTTGTGTTTTCCTTTATATATAGTTCTTCTGTTTATGAACTTTGAAAGAATATTATGTTATAAAGATTCAGTGGAAGACAGGCGTGCCTGGCGTGCTCTGGTCCAAGGGGTCACAAAGAGTCAGACATGACTAAATGACTAAACAACAACAAATTATTAGCCATTGTGTTGTGTGTTATTGTTTACACAAGCAGGACTTTAGCAGGAGCTTTTAGACCAGGGAAGAGGAGCCTTTGGCCTTCCAGATGTTGTTGGTATATAACCCCCAAGGATCCAAACAGAAAGGAGAACAGCCTGCGAAATGCTCACAAGTTCTTTAAATTCAGAAGCATTTGCCCTGAGAATCTGAACTGAAGAATCAACCATGAAGTTGCAAGGCAAAATGTCTCTTGCTGGACTCCAACTCCCATCCTTCCTGAGCATTAGCCATGCTAGCTGTGGCTGATGGGAATGTCTTAGAAGGCCACAGGTTGCCCATCCCTGCTCTACAACATCAACAACCGACTTCCATCAAGAGGGCTGGTGGAGGAGAGACAGATCACTTCGAGCTCACCTGCCCCCTCCCACTATGAGCCTTGGTCTCCCCTGCTGTTATCCTCACATCCTGCTCCTTCGCAGGCAGAGAACCAAAGCTATTGAGTGAGCAGATAGGCAGAGGCATCTACTGATCCTCCTTGGTTTACTGAGCCAGAATGAGGGATGGTGGACAAGGAGCTTGCAGTGGGGAAGAGAAAGAGCAGGCCAGTGAGCCCGCAACTGGGATGTGGTCTCTAAGCAGATGACCAACTAGGCTGACCCTCAATGGCAGCTCTGGAGCGATCGGTCCCTCTTCTACTAGCCTGCTTACTCACCTGCATGGAATTCCTGGTCACCTGTGGCGACCAGGCAAGTAGTTAAATACAAGACTGGGTGCAGGAGCACACCCACCTATATTTCTTTGAATTTGCATATCGCTTGATGGTAGGAAACCTGCCAAAACTTGTCAAGTCTCAGGGTAGAGTGGGCAGCAGGGAGGGCTGATGCGAAGCGAGGAGATGCAGAGGAAGCAGCAGCCCTGCTCTGGAGGCAGCTTGGTCCATCTCTCAGTAGTTGACTAGCAGCAGCTCTCCAGGATCTCAGGCAGGATCTTTCCCCCCAGCCCTACCTGGAGATGCTGGGGATCAAACCCGCCACCGAGCCGGCTGCTTCGATCCCAAGGGAGAAGCCTCTGCATGAGCCTCTCGTTCAGAAAGGCCTACGCACATGCAAGGCAGGAAATGGCTGAGGCTAGAAAGCCAACACACATCGAGGGCAGGAGAATGGACAGGAGTAAGAAACAAGCAGACAGGAAGTGGGCAGAGATGGATAAAGGAAGGGGCACGCAGAACATTGGCTGTCCATTTGATACCCAACCAAGTTCAGGGTGTTACTCTTGGTATATAAAGCCCTTAACAGCTTGGGACCAGGTTACCCGAGGGCTGCTTCAGTCTGTGGGACTGGTCCTCTTACAGGTGCCACATTATATTTCCTCTGCGTTGGCAAAAAAAATCAACCTTTTAGCATAGCAGCACCTACATTTCGGAACTTTCTGCCTATTGACATTGCCTTCCCTGCACTCGTTTTGGAACCTGCTTGAAGCATTTTTGTTTCCAGACATGTAGGGTGCTGGCATGCATTTTAATTTTGTATTAGCTTATTGTTGATTTTAATTATGTTTCCAATTTTCAAAATATCCGTTTTTAGCATTTGTCTTTTATCGACAATGCTAATGTTTGTTTTTCTAAATGTCTGAGAGGTTCTGTTTACACCCAAGCGGCATCTACGTTTTGTTGAATGAATAAAGGATTGCTTGTAGGGAGTTGCAGCTCGGTGGCAAGATTTAAACTGAATCGTACCCATCCCTGGAACAAGGGAGGATACTAAAGTACAGGGTGCTCCTGAGAATGTACAGAGTATCCCCTCCCCTATGGCTCCTTTGCACCTCACCCGTTTCTTATCCAGAAAGCACACACTGCATAAGATAAGCTTGCAGCCCACATACAGCTCAACATATTAATTATTATTATATTGAAATTTATTACCTGCTCTTCACCATGGTAGGTGACAGCAATTTAAAATTCAGAACATGTGATCCTTGGGTATGTATGCCTATTCTGGACACGAGTTCATGCATAGAGTATTAGGGATGCCAACCTCCCTGCCCAGCTCTTTCCCCTTTGCCTTTGAACAACAGGATAATCTGCAGACAGTAGCAGGAGATGGTTAAAAAAAGGAATAAACTCACAAAATTGTTGGGTTTGAAAGGGCCTCGGGGGTCATCTAGCCTAACCCCGTGGAATCCAAGAATCCTGCCCACAGCCACCCCTGGGTGGGCTCAAACGACCAACCTTCTGGTTAATAGCCACACACACTAACCCATTGTGCCACTAGCTGCTCCGGGTCAAGGAAGTCTGACCCATAATAACAACAACAATAATAATAATTCATTATTTATACCCCGCCCATCTGGCTGGGTTTCCCCAGCCACTTTGAACAGCTCCCAACAGAATATTAAAAACACGATAAAACATCAAACACTAAAAACTTCCCTAAACAGGGCTGCCTTAAGATGTCTTCTAAAAGTCAGAGAGTTGTTTCTTTCCTTGATATCTGATGGGAGGGTGTTCCACATGGTGGGTGCCGCTACCAAGAAGGTCCTCTGTCTGGTTCCCTGTAACCTCACTTCTCGCAGTGACGGAAGCGCCAGAAGGCCCTCGGAGCTGGACCTCAGCTGAACAAGGGGGTGGAGACGCTCCTTCAGGTATACTGGGCCGAGGGCGTTTAGGGCTTTAAAGGTCACGACCAAGACTTTGAATTGTGCTTGGAAACATTCTGGGAGGCAATGTAGGTCTTTCAGGACCGGTGTTATATGGTCTTGATGGTCACTCCCAGTCACCAGTCTAGCTGCCGCATTCTGGATTAATTGTAGTTTCCGGCTCACTTTCAAAGGTAGCCCCACGTAGAGTGTATTGCAGTAGTCCAAGTGGGAGATTACTAAAGCATGCACCACTCTGGCGAGACAGTCCGCGGGCCATCAAGTTGCCGTGAAAAGCACAGTAACAATAGGCCAGGCCGGTCAGTTGGCAACCTCGCCCCCACTCAGCGCGTGTCCTTTGGGAAGCCACAGCTAGCGGCTTCAGGCCTGTATGTAGATGGAGTCAGAGAATGCGAGTGCCACAAGCGGCGGACTTTGCTTAGGAAGGGAGAGAACACACAACATGTGCAGTGCCCATAATGAGTCATAGCCAACCTCCACTCATCAGGGCAGCCTCTTTTTTCAGATGGGAAGGCGTAACTTTGCAACTGCCTCTTCCCCACCCCCTCTTTTGCTTTAGAAATTAAGCGCTATTTAGCCGGCGGGGTGCAAGCAAGGGAGGGGAGGGGGGGTGAGAGGCAGCGGCTTCAAATCGGTGTGGACAGCAGCTAGATCGCCCCAAGGCCACCTCTCCGTGCATCGCTAGAACATTGTGCGCTCTTGGTGGTGATGCTGCCGATGACACAGAGCCCTGCCTCTGTGGTGGGCTGCAGGCCTGAGTGAGGGGAGGGTGCAGATGTCTGTCACTTGGCAGCCAGGAATGCAAGCAGAGAGGAGGGGGCAGCTGCTGTTTGGTTTGTGTGTTTTTTTCTGTGGAGGGGAGTGGGCTATCTCAAAGGATTGGGGGGCGCTCAGCTGCAGGCAACAATTAACTGAGCCGTGCTAGAGGTGACTGCCTGGCGTTTGAGGTTCTGGTGCTCGCCACAGAGGCTGGGAGCTGGGACTTGGCAGCCTGCCAGCACCTTCGGGGGCCAAGCGCTCGCTGGCTCACGCGCCTCTGTGTGTCTCTGTGTGTGCCTGCTGCATCCCAGTGAGCCTGTGGATGAACTCCAGAGCAAACCTGTTCTATCCAGAGGCGGCTTGGGGTTTGAGGTGGCTCTCGCCGCACCCAATGTGCTCCCACCACTCACTTAGGATGTGGTGCACACACAGCCAGCATCTATCCTGTCCGAAATACTGCATTTCAACACATTTCGCCCAAAGCCAGTTCTAATCCGAATTGATAAAAAGAATGTTTTCCCTCCCTATAGAACATGGGTAGGTAAACTAAGGCCCGGGGGCTGGATCCGGCCCAGTTGCCTTCTAAATCCGGCCCGCAGATGGTCCGGGAATCAGTGTGTTTTTACATGAGTAGAATGTGTGCTTTTATTTAAAATGCATCTCTGGGTTATTTGTGGGGCATAGGAATTCGTTCATTTATTTTTTCAAAATATAGTCTGTCCCCACACAAGGTCTGAGGGACAGTGGACCAGCCACCTGCTGAAAAAGTTTCTGACTCCTGCTATAGAACAAAATATTATGGGAAAACATTATGCCAAAGTTGGTAAATGTGAGTACGATTCACACCATGCCTCTAAAGCAGGCATCCCCAACCTTCGGCCCTCCAGATGTTTTTGACTACAATTCCCATCATCCCTGACCACTGGTCCTGTTAGCTAGGGATCATGGGAGTTGTAGGCCAAAACATCTGGAGGGCCGCAGGTTGGGGATGCCTGCTCTAAAGCAACATGAGACCACTTTGAACAGTCATGGCATTCCCCCAAAGAATTCTGGGAGCTGTAGTTTGTGAAAGGGACTGAGAGTTGTTAACAGATGCACACATCCCATTCTCTTGCCAGATGTACAGTTTCCAGAGTACGCTGAAAAAAGAGGCATTGGTTGTTAAACTGCTCTGTGAATTGTAGCTCCGTGAGAGGAATGGGGGACTGGTAACAACTCTCAACACCCTTAACAAACTACAGGTCCCAGAATTCTTTGGGGGAGAAGCCTTGACTGTTTAAAGTGGTATCATTGTGTCGTGAATGTGCATACCCTCCAAAATTTCTCCAATGAAAATAGGGACATCCCATTTCATAATGATAATTGTACTATTTATACCCCACACATCTTACTGGGTTGCCCCAGCCGCTCTGGGCAGCTTCCAACGTATATAAAAACATAATAAAACATTAAACATTTTTTTAAAAAAACTTCCCTAATACAGGATTGCTTTCAGACAGCTCGGGGATCAGATAACTCCATGTTGTTGTTGTTGTTGTTTAGTCATTTAGTCGTGTCCGACTCTCCGTGACCCAATGAACCAGAGCACGCCAGACACTCCTGTCTTCCACTGCCTCCCGCAGTTTGGTCAAACTCATGCTGGTAGCTTCCAGAACACTATCCAACCATCTCGTCCTCTGTCGTCCCCTTGTGCCCTCCATCTTTCCCAACATCAGGGTCTTTTTCCAGGGAGTCTTCTCTTCTCATGAGGTGGCCAAAGTATTGGAGCCTCAACTTCACGATCTGTCCTTCCAGTGAGCACTCAGGGCTGATTTCCTTAAGAATGGATACGTTTGATCTTCTTGCAGTCCATGGGACTCTCAAGAGTCTCCTCCAGCACCATAATTCAAAAGCATCAATTCTTCGGCGATCAGCCTTCTTTATGGTCCAGCTCTCACTTCCATACATCACTAGCTAACTAGATAACTCCATACCCTCCACCGTTTCTCCAATGAAAATAGGGACATCCTAAGGAAAAGTGGGACTTTCCGGGATCAAATCAGAAACCAGGATGGCTTCTCTAAATCAGGGATGCCCCTAGAAATGTGGCGCTAACTGAATTTTAAGGTATTAATGTGCCCAGAGCCCACATGTATTGATGGCATCATGGTGTAAAAGTCCTGCTTTCAATAACTGTTTGTGCCTGCAAAAGTTTTTTGTGGTTGGCATACTGCTTTGATTCCAATTCTCCATAACATCCTGCTGAAATACTGCAACTTTTTGCCCTACAAATATTCTGGTTTGTGTGTGCAGGGGGGCGGGGTGTTGTTCTGCTATAGTGAGTGCCTCTCCAGACAGTAGTAACATTGAGGAAGCACCGCAGAACAAACACTTCTATACTCACCCACCCAAGATGTGCTTACTTGGTATAAGCTGTATCCCCCCTGCTAAAAATAAAAAGAAAAAAGGTGTGTTTACTCTTAGAAATGTACAAATAATGGGAGTGGGGGACAGGGAAGCGAGGGCAAGAATACAAAGAAGGAGGAAAACAATGTGTAGAAAAGAAATGCCCATAAAAACCTGTGATAAAAAAATAAATGCGGCTGGCTTTCCCAGCATTTCTAATATGGGATAGCTTTAACAGGGGTCAGCAAACTTTTTCAGCAGGGGGCCAGTCCACTGTCCCTCAAACGTTGTGGGGGGCCGGACTATATTTTGGAAAAATAATAATGAACAAATTCCTATGCCCCACAAATAACCCAGAGATGCATTTTAAATAAAAACACACATTCCACTCATGTAAAAACACCAGGCAGGCCCCACAAATAACCCAGAGATGCATTTTAAATAAAAGGACACATTTTACTCATGTAAAAACACGCTGATTCCTGGACTGTCCGCGGGCTGGATTTAGAAGGCAATTGGGCCGGATCCAGCCCTGGGCCTTGGTTTGCCTACCCATGATCTAGCATATTCGGGAATCAAAAGTTTTGTGTCTCTTTTGTAGGAAATGTATCCTTTTTTGTGCATTCTGCAATGATGGGAGTCGAAGTGCCCCATTGCACATCACATTTGCCATAGTCAGCTTTCGCTTTCCATCAATTTGCAATTCCTGGCAAGGGAGGGAGCCCAGCAGGCTGTGTTTTCTTGCGCTATTTTAGTCTCTTGCAAGGCTCTTTATCCCAGTTTCTCCAGGCCTTGGAGACTTTTGCCAGGAGCCTGGCGTTTCGACATCTTCACATTGCAGCAAGGAAGTCAAATTGGGGTTTTTGTTTTTGGATGGGCTTTCAACAGCCTTGAGATGGGCAGGAATCAAGCAACAGGGAGCTACACCTCTCATGGCTGGGGGCAGCCCAAAATGTTTTGCTGCCTGAGGCAAAGGATTAGATGCTGCCCCACCTCACCAATCCACATACAAAAGTTGATTCGACTGGCGGTTAAATCTTACTTTGTGAGGGTCATAGGGCAGTGCTAGAGCTTCTGTTTTTGCATGAAAACAGTCAGAGCCCTTGCAAGACAGAGATGCTCTGTTGCAGTTCTCTTGCCCTGAATCTCCTACCATTCTGCTTAATTGGATGCCTGCAGCTTCTAGCATTATGAGGGAGGGAGAAAATCTTTGTTCCGTCTGCTTTCTCTACATCAAGCATAGTTTGCTACACTTCTATCAAGCTCCCCCATACCTCACTTTTTTCTCTAAATTAAAAATCCCCAACAATTGTAATCTTTCAGTCATAGAAGAGCTGATCATTTTGACTGCCCTTCTCTGCACCTTTTCCACCTCTGGGATATCCACCTAAGGCTGGGAGTAAGCCCCATTGAAGTTAATAGGACTTACTTATGAGTAGGGATGGGCAAGTCTGTCCATTTTGGTTTTTCCTCAGTTTCTAATTTGCCCACTTTTAAATCCAGTTTTCCGCATTTCCTCATTAGTTGGAAACCTTCATTTTTAAAAATTATCGTGAGGATTTGCCCGCGATTCAGTGTGAATTTTTCCTAATATTAACCTTTTTCGTTTGCAATTTTCGCCTGTTATGCATATTTCTGCAAAGCAGTTTTCTGTAATTTTGTATGCTCTTTTTGCTACTGTTTGTATCTTTTTGCACCCTTTACCCCAGTATATGCATCTTTGTATGCAATACTTTGATGGAGAACTGCATTGCAAAATTCAGAGGGCAGATTTCGAAGGACGGCTGCTTCAGTTTGCATATTGTTTTGGGAACTGTGCATTATGTAGGTTCCCCTGTGAAGGCAAACTGGGTTGAATTTCTCCTTTAGCCCTACTTCTGAGCAGACATGGCTTGGATTGCACTGTAAGACAGCTGAGACGTGTGTTCGGTGCAGAACGACACATCGTGCCAGGAGGAAAAATGGTGAAAGGCCATGTAAATTTGGCCAAAGAAAGATGCCAAAGTATAAAACTGTGTATTTCAAAGTTTTGTGAAATCCTGGACGTCCATTAAAGACAAGCTGCTTCTTTACGCTTCTCTACACACACAGCTCTCAGTCTGAACATCCTGGCAGCAATTCAGAAAATCCAGAACATTTAACAAATCTGTTCCTTGGTCAGGCCTTGCAAATAAGCTCACTAAAGTTACTAGCCTGGGAAGAACTTACTAGCCCAGTTTAAGTCAGACCAAAGAGGGACAGAGAGCTCTGAAGGAGCTTCCATCCTCTAGTCTGCCAGGTCCTAATTCAACACTCTAACCACTACACCACGCTGGCTCCCATGGAGAATCAAAGTTGGCGCACACCTGATTTTCTTGACTTCTCTTTAATTTCCTCCAGCTTTTCCTTCTCCCAACTCACCCGCAGGCTTCGCTGTGCATGACGGAGAAGAGACGGATTTCCCATTCCCCCAGCCCTGAGCCTCTCTCAGGGCTGCGAACTCAGAGGTGCTTCACAACATGAGACTCTCCGGCAAAGGTCTCCCACTGGCATGTCTCCTAGGTAGGTTCCTTGTTGCTGGCAGGTCTTATCAGGAAGTTCATGTCGCACAATATAGAACTGGGTCTTTAGCAATGCTTTCCTTCTAAGAAAAGTGGTACTGGTGGTGTGTACTCTTGAGTATTCCACAACCACTTAAAGACCCGCTGAAAGGCTCTCTCCCTGTTCCCTGCACCTTTTCCTCCAGTTCTGTTTTACAGCCCTGTTTCTGATGCCTGGACGTCCATGCTGCCTAGCTCCATCCAAGCCCTGAAGGGCTCCTGCGTGGTCATTCCCTGCTCGTTCACCTTCCCAGGTTCCCGTGATTCCTCGGGTGGCAAGTTCAGTGTGGCTTGGTATCAGTACCGGTCAAGAGGGTACCCTGAAATCTACAACAGCAAAAGCCAGGGCAGCGTCCTGTCGGAGTACCAGGGGCGGACGGAGGTCCTGGGAGACCTAGAGATGGGGAACTGCACCCTTAGCATCAACCCTGTTCGCAGCGAGGATGCCATGAGCTACTATGTCTGGATCAACCCCGATTCGGTTAAACACCGCTTCTACGACGTCACGGTCCGGGTGGACGTAGCAGGTGAGGTGGACCCGTGCATCCAGGCCGGGGAGTACTGATGATGATTTAATGAGGATGATGACTTAAACTTTCATACCGCCCTATACCTGCAGCTCTCAGGAAGGTTCACAACATAAAAACACAAAATGCATAGTAAAAACAAAAACAAGAACCTCTCGCCTCCATCCTGAGCCTCTTCCTCCCCCTTCCTGCCCTCAGAACTTTCTTCCAAACTCAACCCCCCCAAAGGCTCCTGCCTCTCCCCACATGGGCTCCCCTCCAACGCCCCCCACCCACTTTGCTAAGAGGCAAGCTCCCCCCCGGTCACCCCCACCCTGAAATAGGGGCCTCACCTTACAAGCTGCCCCATCTCAGGCCTCCTGACTCAATCACCACCCCCACCTGGCTAGGACCCCCCAACCTCTCCTTGCCCATGTCACATGACCCATGGGGCTTGACACCCCCTTTCTGTGGGGAGGATTAGGTGGGAGCTCAGCCTCCCCCCTCCCTGTGTCACGTGACTATCGCTCCTCCCGGAAGACCCCCTTCCCATCCCTGCTGCATCCCGGTCTCTCGCTTGCTCGTGGAGGAATCTCATGGCCAGTCCCCAAATTTGCCATCTCTTTCTGGCCCTCAGGACTCTTCCCAGACCACACCCCATCCTCAGGCCACACCCCTCACTGCCCTTTCTTCCCACCCTCCTTGAGAGATTTTGCCTGGCTGGAATACGTCCTTGAACTCTGATCATGCCTCTTGCGTACCTGGACGGAAGTTTGAGAAGGGTGTGGGAGAGGAATGCTCTGCCCACTTTTGCTTCTGGCCTGACCCCGTCCACCGCTGGCACGTGCCCCCTGAAAGATTTCTCACAATGGAATGTGGTCCTCAGGCTGATTTGTAGCCCTTTTGCTTGCAGACACTCCGTCGCAACTGGAGATGAGTGACCCAGGCTTACTGACCGAAGGCGACCGCACCCTGATCACCTGTTCAACCCTGCACACCTGCCCCTTGGCTCCACCTACTCTGACCTGGAACCTTGTGGGAGGCAAGGCTGCCACAGTCCAGGAACGTCTTGCTGGGGGTTCCTGGCGGACAGAATCGGGGCTCAGCTACATCCCTTCGCACAAAGATCATGGCAAATACCTGCAGTGCACAGCCACCTTCCCAAACCAGCAACAGTCTAGCAATGGAATCTACCTGCAGGTTAAATGTGAGTGTCTGGACACAGTACTGTGGGTGGAGACTTGGTCGGAAGGCCCCCTTCACTTCAAAGCAATGGATGCTCTGCCCTTGAAAGTCAGCTCTCATTTTAAATTGTTAAGACGGTTTCTTCCAGCTACTGTGAGGACTAGTTACTTGCTAGCTTTATAAATGAAAGTGGGCATGTTTTTTAATCTAAGGTGAAAAGATTCCTGCTGTTTAGGAAAGTCTGGGAAAGGGTGGAGGGGGTTTGAACAATAATTTTCTAAACCCACTTGAAGCATAGAAACAAGATGTTTGTAGCACAATTTAGCACCCCCCCCACCATGCGTTTAAAGCCCATGGCTCCCCCCCCCCAACAATCCTGAGAACTATAGCATCACAGTGCTACAATTCCTAGCAGCCCATGATTCATTGGGGAAAGTTGTGTGCTTTCAATACATGGTGTGACCCCCGTCACCCATTGCAACCATATGGTGTTATCCCCCTTTTTGTGAGAGCCTGCACCTTTAATTCCTGGAAAACAGGTAGAAATTCAGCAGGTGCAGACGGAGGCGTTGGGATCAATAGGTGAGGCGGATGGAGTGTGCAGTCTTAGCAGCAAAAATGGGTTTCCATTGACCTCTATCCTACTCTGACGGACTCTTTCAGATTCTCCCAAAAACGCTGTCGTCTCCGTCGTGGGGAACCCCAACCTGAAAGAAGGAGACAGCGTCACCCTCCGATGCAGCAGCCAGAGCAACCCCCCGGCTGTCAGTTACCGGTGGTTCTTCGGGCCTCGCAAAGCACCACTGCGGGCAGCAGGTGTTGGGCCAGAGGTGACCCTGGCAGATGTGCGGAGGGACTCGGGGCCATACCACTGTGTTGCAGAGAATGATGTCGGGATGGGGGAAGACTCGCCGCCCACCTACCTCAACGTGGAGTGTAAGGAGAAGCTTTGATTTCTTGTTTCAGTATCACCGTATTTATCTGTGGCCTACTTAGGGCTTAGTGGCAAAGTCACACCAAGTTCATGATTATGATGTCAAGTTGCCACCTTTTTCTTCGCCTGGAGCTCTTATGCTTTTGTAAAAACGCAATGGGTGATTTTTGTTGTTGCTGCTGTTATGGCATCTCCATGCCTGGGAAAGCTTTCCCGGATGAATTTCTGCCCACCAGGCACAACCCAATAATGCATGTTAAGCAGAGGCACCGAGATGCGCCCAACGCTGGGGGGGGGGGCCTCCAGTTTAAAGCATGTGACTTCCCCCAATGATCCTGAGAACTATAGTTTACCTCTCACAGGGCTACAGTTCCCAGCACCCCTAACTGCAGTTCCCAAGATTCTTTGGGGGAAAGTTGTGTGTGTTAAATGTGTGGTGTGTGGTATATTGTGTAGAGATTTAAATGATGGGACAGGGGAATGGGGGGAACTATTTCCCCACCCACTTTTTCAGCCCTTTACGTCTCTGTCTTCTTCCCTGCTCTACTAGCCTCAGTAAACTGGTAAAAAAAACTCTTGCAGGCTAGTACTTATTTGCAAGGCCGCATTAAGTGCACATTTTAAAACCTTTTAAGCTTTTGGAAGTGTAGCAGCTTGGACCATGGGAACACACACTGTGACGTGTGGTTGTTCTAGTTTTTAAAATATCCCTCTGCCATCCTTGCAGATAAGCCAGTGATCCTGCCTCAAGGGAACTGCACCCTGTCACGGACTGGAGAGATAGTAACGTGTTACTGCATAGCCGAGGGAAACCCCTTACCCGAAATCGAGTGGCGCCTACCAAACCGTACCGTTCCTGGGGAGTTCAACAGCTCTGAGCTGCAGGCAGCCTCAGTCTCCTGGGGACAGGCCATCATTGGGATATTGACAGGCCCCACCTCCAGCCTCACCAACGTGTCTTGCACAGCTACCAACCAACACGGGCCAAGCCAAATCACACTGCCCACCATCCAGGCAGGTAAGTAAGGTCTAAGTGCTAATAAGAGGTATCTGGGAGCATAGGAAGCTGCCTTAAACCAAGTGAGACCATTGGTCCATCTGGCTCAATATTGTCAACTCTGGCTGGCAGCAGCTCTCAGCACTATATGGAGATGCCGGCTGAGCATCTTCTGCATGCAACACAAATTATCTCCATGAGACATGGGGACAAATCTGTCACTTTGGGTCTCTCTCAGTTTCTTATTTTTCCAATATTCAGTTCTCCACATCAGTTCACAATTATATAAAAAAAGTTGGTATGAGGATACGTCAGTGTGAATTAGTATGAATCTCTCCCATTGTGCACATTTTTTAAAGCAATTCCCCCTCATACAATGCATTTCCCCCTCTTAACTAGTATATGCAGTTTTACTTACATTAATTGTTTGGAGTACTACATTGCAAAAGTCAGAAGAGTGCAAATTTTGAAAGGGTTACAGTACAGGGTTCCAAGATGTGCGAATTAAGTAGATTCACCACATGTAAGGGCTGAACTACATGTGATGGGTTTGGGCCTTTGCTTCCTAGCTGTTTCATTTACTAAACGGGAGACGCAGGAGCTGTGGGTGTGGGGAACAATCCATATCAGAGGAGGGTTATAAAACCCTTTCTCCATGCTACGGTCGAGATCCAGACCTTTCCCCACCCTCACCCAACCCCTGCACTTCTGAAATGGCGGTGCTCTGTGCTCTAGGTCTAGACCAGAGGTTGTCAACCTGGTCCCTACCGTCCACCAGTGGGCATTTCAGGATTCTAGGTGGGCGGTAGGGGGTTCTATGGCACAAGCTGAATCCTCCTTCCATCGACCACTGGTGAGCGGTAAGGAAATTTGACCATTAAGAAATATGCATTAGTGAGTGGTAGGTAAAAAAAGGTTGACTGCCCCTGGTCTAGACATTCGTTTTATTCCCCACGATGCCTCAGAGTGGCAGTAAGCCAGAGGAATTGTGGGAAATTAGAAGGATGGCTAAATCAAGCCATGGGACACATTTTGGAATTCTGGACCAAAAAGGGATGGAGGACCAAAGGCAGGCACCACCAGTGACTTGGGGGCTTGGCTGATGACCAAGGATACTAGGGGCTGATGCTGACCTTTCTGGCAGGCTTAGCATCCAACAGGTGAAGCTGTCATGGAGAAGGTACCACCTGGATTTCTGCCAGTCAGCTGACTGCTAAAAGGGACCTTAAATCTCATCTGCATGCGGACGGCCTCTTTGCAAAGGACAGCCGCCAGGTTTCACTGTCTCTTTTTGCAGGGGACACCACCCTCCTGCTCATGGCCTCTGGGGGTGCCGTTGGGGGCCTCCTCTTCTTCTCCCTGCTGGGAACAGTGATCTACAAGGTGACGAAAAGCAGGTGAGCAGCTGGCTTCATCCACAGCACTGTTAGCAAGTAGATGCTGGCTTCCATTATTTAGCAAAACCTGGCTTATGTACCCTCTTCCCTGTCTCCGTTACTGTGGAGGGTTGCCAACTTTTTTACAGGCTGATGCTCCTGCGCCTTTCAGAGAAGCCTGATCTGCAGACATGAGCAGTTGATCCCCATGGCTGGGGAAGCTTCACCTGCATCAATCTTCCATGAACGGTGCTAGATTCTCCCACCGCTATCGGTTGGCAACCTTATCCTCACATCCCACTTATAACATCACGTTTTTTCTTTTCCCTCCTCCCTTTCTACCACTAGAAAAAAGGGGCAGAAGAAAGAGGAAGACGAGGAGCAGGAGGACCCTACGCTGTATGTCACGGATGAAAATGGAGAGCAGAAGACGTCGCTCAAAGTAGAGAAACCCTCCAGGTCCAAGAAGAAAGAGGAGCAGTTCAACATGTACAGCAAGTCGAAGGGAGGAGGGAGCCCAGCTGCTGACAATGTAGGGGAAGGCTCAGGGCAGTACAATACTCAGGGGCGGATCTACTGTGAAACTAGCTCAGCCCTGATAGCTCAGTTGGTTAGAGTGTGGGGCTCATAATGCTAAGGTTGCCGGTTCGCTCCCTGTGTGGGACAGCTGCATATTCCTTCATTGCAGTGCATTGGATGAAATGATCCACAGGGTCCCTTCCAATTCTATAATGAAACTTAAGCTTCAGGCTCCTAATCCTGGAGGAACCCCAGAACTTGCTTTCGTCCACATTGCTTAAAAACTATGAGACCCCATATGAGTTGCATGACTCAAATTGATTATTATTATTTCATAGAATCATAGAACTGTAGGTGGCGCTGGATGCAGGTGGCGCTGCGGTCTAAACCACTTGGGCTTGCCAATTGGAAGGTTGGCAGTTCGAATCCCTGCCATGGGGTGAGCTCCCATTGCTCTGTCCCAGCTCCTGCCAACCTAGCAGTTTGAAAGCACGCCAGTGCAAGTAGATAAATAGGTACAGCTGTGGCGGGAAGGTAAACGACATTTCCGTGCGCTCTGGTTTCCATCACAGTGTTCCATTGCACCAGAAGCTGTTTAGTCATGCTGGCCACATGAAAGCTGTCTGTGGACAAACACTGGCTCCCCTCAGCCTCAAAATGAGATGAGTGCCGCAACCCCATAGTCTCCTTTGACTGGACTTAACTGTCCAGGGGTCCTTTACCTTACCTTTAGAGTTGGAAGGGGTCTCGTCTGACCCCTCTGCAATGACTGATGTGGGGTTCAAACCCACAACTCTGAGATTAAGAGTTTCATGCTCTACCAACTGAGCTATCTTATTAAAGAAGGTGACTTGTTGTATATATTTCAACAATCCCGAAGTCTGAGAGTCAGTACTGCAGATGTTGTAAAGGTTTGGTGATCTGATGTGGAACAACCCCACTGATGATGATAATAGAGGTTACCCAGACTTTGTTGCTGGTTGCGAAGGGGCCCCCATGGCAGTTCAGCCCCCCCCCCCAGTGTAGGTCTGCCACTGGCAACATACAGCTTCTCCAAAGCAATCATATTATTATTATTAATTTGAGACCATCACACCATGAAAACAGATCAAAACAACCCTACCACAGGAAGCCTGGGCAACACACTTGTAACGAAACAGCGCCCATCTTAGTCTATCGAAAGCCTGAACAGTTAGGTGGGGAAATAAGTTTTTACTTGGTGCCAAAACATATGTCGACAAAGACACCAGGTGGCCCTCACTGGGGGAAACGCATTCCACAAATGGGGAGCCACAACTAAAAAGGCCCCTCTTCCTTATCACTGCCCTCTGAGCCTCCCTCAGATGGGGGAACTGGAGAAGGGCCTCCAAAAGCAATCTAAGGGTCTGAATTATGTTCATATCAGGTAGTTTGTTACGGGTGCTGGGAACTGTAGCTCCGTGAGAAGGGTAAACCACAGTTCCCAGGCTTCTTTAGGGGAAGCCATGTGCTTCAAATGGACTAAAACCCTTCCTTTCTCTTTTTTCTTTTTAGGATCTGAGCACCAAGGCCTACGAATCCATGGCGGTGGCTGAAGATTATGAAAATGTATCAGCCGGTGAGCTGACTGGACTTTACGGAAACCTGGGCAACTGGCAGCCTGCCTCTGGAACCGACCAGATTTACTCCAACGTCTGACCCGAGGAAGGAGAGAACTTTTGTCCAAATGCTTTCCTTTTCCTTTTTTTTCTATTTAACAAGTGCTTGTATAATAACTAGAAGTAATGCTAGCTAGACCAATGGGGGTGATTGAGTAGGAGAGCCGTGGGGGGAGGGAGGGATGGTGTCAAATTTGTACGCCCAAATAAATCTTCTGGGGCTCCCTCCATGCAACGGTTACCTCCTACAATTCCCTGGGGGAGTATTGTTAGTATAAACCCTCGGGACTCCCTGCTGCAGGGAAAACAAAATACTAGTATTAACTCTCAGGACTTCCTGCTCTTTGTGTGTGTGTGTCCAGGGATATGTTCTTGGGTGTAGAACCCCAGTTCCCAGTCCATGAGGGGGAATATTTATGACCTTACCCCCTGAGGCTCCTTTCTGTGAGGAAGTATTATTGATCCTCACCCCTGGGATTTCTTGCTGCGAGAGGGATAGCAAATGGCACTGAGCCCCTCCAAGACAGCCAGCTGAAGGGTGTTTGGAGGGTCGTGCTGCTCTAATCCTGTCTCTTTTTTTCTATGGCTGAGGTCTTTCCTGCTGTGCTGAGCCCATTGTGTCAGTGGATTTTACTGTCAAGACTTTCAAAGTATATGTCTCTATTTTTGTACTTTCAGCATGAATCTGTGGCTTTTATTACTGTGATTAATTTGGGGGTGGGGTGGCAAGGAGGGTGCCATGGAGATCTCTCAGCGGGGGTGGTGGCAGGAGGCTTCCTTAAACAGAAGACTTCTTCAAGCACACAGAAGATTAGGGGTTGCTGTGTTTCCTTTCCCAACCAGGCTCCTGTCTGAACAGCTACATGACAGTCAGAAATAAAGCAGTTCCCTTTCTGCCACTGCATAGCACAGGTCAAATGTCACCCTCCAGGCCCCTCTAGACCCAGCCATCAGGACTTTCCCAAAACTACTGCTTTCATCAGCAGTAGCGTAGTGGAAAATTTAGAAGTTCGGGGTCTCTTTCTGATAATCACCCCCACGCCCCTTCTAAGATTATACAATCATATTACAGTGGTACCTTGGGTTACATACACTTCAGGTTACATACGCTTCAGGTTACAGATTCTGCTAACCCAGAAATATTACCTCGGGTTAAGAAATTTGCTTCAGGATAAGAACAGAAATCATGCACCGGCGTCGCAGCAGCAGGAGGAGGCGGCCCCATTAGCTAAAGTGGTGCTTCAGGTTAAGAACAGTTTCAGCTTAAGAACAGACCTCCAGAACGAATTAAGTTCTTAACCCGAGGTACTACTGTATAATTATACAACAACAACAACAACAACAACAACAACAACAACAACAACAACGAATGCATTGCAACAATCAGTGCAGATCTCCATGTCTTGCCTTTCAGCAAGATCCCCTATTTTTTGTGCAAGTACACATGGGCAAACGTTTTGGTAAGTGGTTTTTTCCACGAAGTGGCAAGGTACATGACAAAAGTTGCACACCGTTCTCTTGAGACCGAAGCACCTTGTGTTTAAAGTTTTCCTAAATGGTTACCTTTGGAGCACACAGGAAACCCCCCACCCACTTCAGTCTTCTTTCTGTGCATCTCCTCCAGGGTGACCTTAGGTTTGGAAGTCTGGAACCCCCACTGGTCTGAGTACACCTTATTCTGGGCCTCTATGCATGAAATTCCCCTTTTCCACACTTTGGTTTTTCATGCTTACATTTCCCTTCTATTCATAAATTTTAAGGTGTTGAAACATTTTCACAAGCAATACTATGATATACAGAAAGGCAGCACTACACATACAACCCCAGACCCTCCAAGTGCCCCTATTTTCCAAGGACGTCCCTGATTTAGAAAAACCGTCCCAATTTCTGATTTGATCCTGGAATGTCCCGCTTTTCCTCAGGATGCCCCTATTTTCAATGGAGAAATGTTGACGGGTATGGAGGTTTCTCTCCCCCTCCCCCAGCTGTCTGAAGGCAATCCTGTATAGAGAAGGGTTTTTTAAAAATGTTTAATGTTTTATTGTTTTTTATATATGTTGAAAGCTGCACAGAGTGGCTGAAACAACCCAGTAAGATGTTGGGGGGGGTATAAATAGTAAAATTTTCATTATGGAATGGGACGTCCCTATTTTCATTGGAGAAATGTTGGAGGGTATGCAACCCCCAACCCCCCCCCCCCAAGTTCAAACTTCTAGTCCAGTGCAATTGGGGTAGTGTGCAGAATCCAGTTGTATAAATATTTTTATCCAAAGGCACAGAAATCTCACATTAGTTTAACGCCAGCCTTCATCACATGTGCATCCTGAGCTGAAACACCGGAGACCAAAACCTCATGAGGAGACCAAACCTTAGCTTGAAAGACTCAAGAACATTTAACCTGGAGAAGGAATTCTTAAGAGGTGATGCGATACTCATCTACAAATATTTGAAGGGCTTTTATATAGGTGATTGAGCAAGTGTATGTTCTGATGCTCTGAAGGGCCGGACCCCAGCCACTGGGTTCAATTTACAAGAGGATTTTGGTTAAACATTTGGAATGACCTGCTGACTGCTTTAGCCGTTCGACAGTGAAACAACCATCCTTGGGACATGGGGAGTTATTCATGGTTAGAGGGGTTTTTAAAGCAAAAACCGGGTGGCTACCTGACAGGGAGGCTATGGTCGTAGATTACTTGCATCAGCCAGTAGAAGATAAGGAAGAAGAAGAAAAAATAAGACTGATTTAGATGAATCTGCATCTGAAGCCCTGGAGAGTTGCCACCAGAGGACGGCAGAGGACACAAGCCTTTGACAACCTTATGTTCCCCATATGTGCTTGAGACTAAAACTCCCACCTCCCCCTGCCAGCAGAGCGCAATGGCAGTTGTGAGGTAAAAAGTAATCACAAACACTCTGTGAGGTAACCCCCCCCCCCCCGAACAAACCTTGCAGACAGTCGTGTGGTAAAAACGCTTTAATTCCCAACAATAACAAACGAGAGCGCACAAAGCGAGCAAACGAAAAAAACAGTGCCAAACTAATAAATAAGGAAAAATTTGTTGAAGGTGGTAGGGAGCAGTACGGGGTGGGGGGCAAGTTTGGGGAGCCTGGTGTGTGTGTGGTGCTGAGACGGGGAGCGGCCCGGCGGTGCCGAAGTCATCCTGGGCCCTCAGGCCCAACAGCACATGCCACATCCTTTGTTTCTGCAGCAGTTGCAGCAGTAGCGGCAGGTGGGGAAGTGGCTGTTGAAGCGCTTGGTTCTCCGTAGCAATGCCTGTGGTGGCGAGAAGAAAGAGCCCGTTATTAACGGATTCATTTATTCGTTTTGCAGTCTGCCCTCCCCATATATGCTTAAAAGGAGGCTCACAATGAGGATTGAATACAAAGCGCAAATAAAGTAAAACAATAATAAATAAATAAACAAACCAACCAGTAAGACCTATAGCAGCCCCTCCAAATGTCCCTATTTTCCAGGGACATCCCTGATTTAGAGAAGCCGTCCCGGTTTCTGATTTGATCCCAGGATGTTCCGCTTTTCCTTCTCCTATTTTCATTGGAGAAATATCAGAGGGTATGGTGTTATTTGACTCCGGAGCTGTCTGAAGGCAATCCTTTTAAAAAATGTTTTGTTATGTTTTTGTATATGTTGGAAGCTGCCCAGAGTGGCTGGGGCAACCCAGTCAGATGTGTGGGGTTATAAATAGTAAAATGATCATTATAGAATGGGACATCTCTGTTTCCATTGGAGAAAGGTCAGAGGGTATGATCTATTCACTAGTGCAATTTAAAATGAACGAAATTAATAGTCATGTTTACCTCAGAAAAGGGTCTATGGGCATTTTTTGGGCCAAAGTTTGCGAGCCGGGCTTGGCCTGGTTTTGTTTATTAAGGAAAGAGGTACAGATTGTATACTCCTTTTTCCCAAATGAAGTTAAAAGGGGGTTTACAACTAGGCTCGGATACGAAACAACAGATAATATAAAGCACGGGAGCATAAATAAATAAAAATAAATCAGTAATACCAATAGTGTAATTGAAACAAGTGGAATTAAGAGTTGCTACTGTTTTCTCTCAGGAAAGGGAAAGCAGAGGGGGAAACAAAACCTGATAGGCTTTCTAGGTGTGGGATTGAGGAAGTATGGACAAGCCCTGAGAGAAGAGCCATAGCTCAGAAGATCCCTGATTCAAACCACTGGCATCTTTTGTTAAAAAAAATCACGAGAAAATGATCATCCTGACACCCTGGTGTGCCAGGCAGATCTGATCTAGTAGAAGAGAGCTTTCTATATTCCAGGACAAATTAGACTTCTCAGGGTCCTAATCGGCTGTCATTAGGTAGGGCTGCCACAATTTATTTTATTTTATTTTACTAAATCTAGGTATCTCAAGCTGAATGCTTCTGAGCCTGTACAGAGAACCTCTCTTCTGAATGGGCATTTTGTTTTTTTGTTTTGTTTTTAAGGGATTTAAGTGGGGATTGGGGACAAAAGGAAGGGCAGGAGAAGCCAGAATTGCATTCTCCTTCGAGGCTGCATTACTCTAAAGCAAGATTCAGGAATATAGCCTGGCATGCCAAAGGATCTTAGTGTGGTGCTGAGAGAGACATCTATTTCTCCTTGCACCATGCTGCCCCCTTGCCTTCACACTGGAGTAGTACAAGCACCACTGGGATATAGGTCTCACCTGAACGGTATTCGCCCTGGGCTCTGTCTTGTACGTATCCAAGCTCGTGAGGTCTTTCTCAACATCTGTCTGTGAAGAGAAAGAAGGAGGGGATTTGTTTTAGCTCATCTGTTACTGAAGGGGGGAAATCTTTCCAAACTTCACAGGTTGGGGAAAAGCCAGACTTGGCACATTTTCAACTCTGGTTCCCTCCTTGTTCTCCCCACCCTCCCTCAGCACAGTGGCGCAGTTAGGAAAGTTTAGACCAGGGTTTCCCAAACTTGGGCCTCCAGCTGGTTTTTTTGGACTACACCTCCCATCATCCTAGCTGGCAAGACCAGTGGTCAGGGATGATGGGATTTGTGGTCCGAAAATAGCTGGAGACCCAAGTTTGGGAAACCCTGGTTTAGAATCAGGTTTCATAAACACCCTTCTCTCTTTGCGGTGGGTCAGTGGGAGAACATCCGCTTTGCAGGCAGAACGTCTCAGATTCAATCCTAGAGTCTCCAGGTAGGGCTGAGAGAGAGAAGCCAAAAGCAGCCAAGATAAATAATGTTTCTGATAATCAACTGTTTATTCAACTCAATGCGTTTAAGTGAAATTTCCTTCACCGGGAGCTGCAAAAGCATTCAATTTCTTAAAGGTAAGGGTAAAGGGGCCCCTGACCATTAGGTCCAGTCGTGACCGACTCTGGGGTTGTGGAGCTCATCTCGCTTTATTGGCCGAGGGAGCTGGCGTACAGCTTCTGGGTCATGTGGCCAGCATGACTAAGCCGCTTCTGGTGAACTAGAGCAGCGCGCGGAAACGACGTTTACCTTCCTGCCGGAGTGGTACCTATTAATCTACTTGCACTTTGACGTGTTTTCGAACTGCTAGGTTGGTAGAAGCAGGGACCGAGCAATGGGAGCTCACCCCGTCACAGGGATTCGAACCGCTGACCTTCTGATTAGCAAGTCCTAGGCTCTGTGGTTTAACCCACAGCGCCACCCGCGTCCCTCCATTCAATTTCTTAGGACCCTGATTTGTCAAAGCTAAGAAACTGAAGAGCTGAGCTGGATCAACAGTTGATTATGAGCACTGGAGCTCTCCTATCCCTTTGATCTTTCTCCCCCTCTTGTTGCCAGGGCTGGGAGAGACCCTTATCTGAATCCCTGGAAAGCCACTGCTGGTCAATGTGCACAATACTGAGATAGATGGACCCAATGGTCTGACTCCATGTAAGGCAGCTCCCTATGTTCCTAAATATCCATTTCCATCTAAAGAGAGGGGCCATTAAGTCCACAGTCTGAAAGGACCTTCCTGCACCACTGCTTGCAGCGGTTCTCAACCTGTGGGTCCCCAGATGTTGTTGGACTACAACTCCCATCATCCCTGAGCTCTGGCCTTGCTAGCTAGGGGTGATGGGAGTTGTAGTTCAACAACATCTGGGGATCCACAGGTTGAGAAAGGCTAGTTAGAGAATGTGGAACAGCCTTGAAAATAAAAAACTAAATGAAGTTTTCCTCAAAGGCAAGGGGGGGGGGAAGAGGGGGGAGGAGAGAATTGTGATTGTTCAAGGACTGATCTTAGAAAACAAGGACTAGGGACAACCGAAGTCCTTGCCGAAACCCTGCAAAAGCCAGTTATAGCCCCCGTTTATTGTAGATAAGTTGCTAAAGCTGAGGAAAGTGAGGCTATCTTCAAGCAAAGCCAGCCCAAGACATTTGGTGCTCTGAGATGGAGCGGCCAGCGCCTTCCCCTTGGTATCAGTGTAGTGAGTACCCTGGTTCAGCTATGGCCAGATTCACACCATGCCTTTAAAGCATGACTACACCACTTCAGCAGTGCTGGCTCCCTTCTAAGAAACCTGGGATCTGAGGTCTATAACAGTAGCTGAGAGTTGTTAGGAGACCCCATCCCAGTCCCTGTCCCAGAGCTACAGTGCCCAGAGAGGGTTAGCAATCAATCTCCCTCTTCCCAGAAAATTGTCAATTGTAGCTCTGCGGGGCAGGAACTCTCCAGAACTCAGTTCCGGCACCTCTCAGGTGGGCACCATTGCCATTCTAAGATAACAAGGGAGGTGCTCATGGTGAGTTCAGGCACCTCTTTTTTCTAGAAAAAAATAGCACTGGGTAATGCTAACAAAGTAACAATTTGCTACCTTTCATGGCACCCCAGATCTGTCACGAAGTGGCCACCATGCTTGGCCTCATAGGAGCCAACTCCTAAGGGCCAAGGTCCCTTCAGGCCCCCCCAAAAAATATTTTTGAGGACCGCCCCCCCCGCACAAAGCTGATGGGCATTGCCATTCAAATGGTGTGCATGTACCTTGTCTCTTGTGGTCAATTATGCAGGGTGGGGATTACCTCCCCCCCCCCCAAAAAAAATTTTTTTTAATCAAGTTGGCATCCCTGCTTGGCCTAAGAGTAGCTCCATCAGCTTGCAGGTTCATGGAGTCCGACACAACTCAAAACAATTAATTGTGAAGCTATGCGCCACTGAGTCATACCGCTAGACTAATATGTGGATCGGAACGAAGCTTTCTGCGAGATTTCATAGTTCTTGGCTCGAAAAAAGAACTCCAAAGTGTATTTTTAAATGATGTACAGGAATAAATGTTTACTGTCAAGTAAAATACTTTCACAGCACAATTCTATCCATATCTACTCAGGTAGGTTCCACTGAGTTCAGTGGGGTAAGTGTGCATAAAAGGGACGCCTGACCACTAGGTCCAGTCGTGACTCGGGGGTTGCGCGCTCATCTCGCTCTATAGGCCAAGGGAGCTGGTGTTTGTCCGCAGACAGCTTCTGGGTCATGTGGCCAGCATGACTAAGCCATTTCTGGCGAACCAGAGCAGCGCACGGAAACGCCATTTACCTTCCCGCCAGAGCGGTACCTATTTATCTACTTGCACTTTGACGTGCTTTCAAACTGCTAGGTTGGCAGGAGCAGGGACCGAACAACGGGAGCTCACCCCGTCACAGGGATTCAAACCGCCGACCTTCTGATCGGCAAGTCCTAGGCTCTGTGGTTTAACCCACAGCGCCACCCGTGTCCCTTAGAACCCCACAAATGCACATTTTAAGAGAAAATGCATCCAAAACATAATACTGAGATGTGAAATTTCCTAAGGATTTTAAAAAATAATAATAATAATAATTACAGCTTATATCTTTTTAAAACAATCCCATACACACACACACACACACAGAGAGAGAGAGAGAGAGAGAGAGAGATTTTGAAAGATTAAAACAGAAACAAAAAAACACCTAACAATATAAGATGCTGATGATATATGGAAACAGGCTGGAACGGATTTATGAGTGAACACATGTAAAAGTGACGAGGTTCACAAATAGACTGCTCTATCCTAGTTAAGGGGGCCTTTGCTCAGTTATATGATACAAAACTGGCCGACACCAAAAGACCATTGGCAGAGGATCTGCTTTGCAAGCAGATGGTCTCAGGTCCGAACCTTGGCATGTCCAAGTTGGACTGGGAATGTCTCCTGCCTAAAACCTTGAAGAGACACGTCCAGCAAGTGCAGATGTTCCCTAGCCAGATGTTTAAATAATCTGACTTCCTATGAAGTCCTATGACTTCCTATAGCCTCCTAAGTTCCATTGGATGAACTTGACTAGGAAGATCGTCTCATAAATTCCGCCTCATAATTTATAATGTGATTCTCACCTGAAGTTTGAAGGCACAAGTGTTTCTGGTGGCAGCGCTGAGAAGAATGAAGACCATGCAGACTAGTTGCAGTTTCATCTTCCTTTCTTGCGATGGGTCTAGTTCCTTTCTTTTCAATCACTTTTCTCTCTCTTTTCCCCGCTCTCAGCCTGTCACGATCTCTCTCTCTCTCTCTCTGAAAGGCCTAGAATGTGTTATTCCCAAGCAAAGAAGAGGGCTACTTTTATAATGCCAGAGAGTCCCTCCTCAGATTGGAATCAGCCAATCGCCTGTGTTCCAAGAAAGAACACGTTTGGATGAGATAACTCTTGAGCAAACAGGTCAATAGGCTTATCACATTTTATCAGAAACTCATATTCCACACACACAGAGGAAGAGGGGGCCAAATTTCCTAACTGATGTAACTTGAGGTTGCTCCATGACACTTCACATCCTTATTTACGCCTGCATGTGCAGCTACTGAATGGATAAAGTCTGATGTACAACAACAGGATTGACACATTCTTTCATAACTTTTAATCTACCATCCTTTCTGGAGTTTCCCCGGGGATTACAACTGATTTACTGTAATTTTGTGGTGGGTTTTTTTCCCTTTAAACTATTTTTTTAAAAAAACCTGGAAGCCAAAAATAGGAAAATGCAACTTATGCACTATGACTTCCTCAAGTTTTGCAACACGCTTCCAGTCTGCAAACAGAGAAAGTTTCACAGAAGGGGAGAATGGTTTAAGAAACAAATTGGGAATGTAATCGCCACCACAGAGTGGGAGCACAGTTCCTGAGGAATACTTAGAATGGAAGACATTACTGATCACTAAAACCTAGTTCTGCGGCAGAGCCCATAACAGACATAGGAGGAACACAATTCGAATTCGGATTTCTGAAGTCTGTGCACCTTGACAGATTTCAATGCAAATTGATTTCAGCTCAATGAACGAGCGGCTGGTGTCAATCTATTTAAGATCTGGCTTACAGTGCAATTGTGAAATCGGGTCCAATTCATTGAGCGTCATCTACAATTATCAATTGGGCTCTGAATTCTCAGAAATTAAAGAAAGAGGAGAACAATGACATTCTTAAATTATTTGCTTCACCTTTACTTCTGGATAGTTTTGTGCCACCGAAGGAGTTGATGTGTTTGCTATTTTGAGTCACAGGGGTTTAAAATAAATAAATAAATAATCACCACCACCCCACTTTTTTAGTTAATGAAAACGACCAATTAGCTGCCAGTGAAGGGAAAAGGGAACAGTGAAAGTGCAAGACATGAGTGTAAAAGCTATTTAATTAAAAGTATCAAAATCCCAGCAATTTTGAACAGATATGGGAAAATCTGAGGAAATCTTTAAAAACAGCAAACAGTAAAAATAATAATAATAATAATAATAATAATAATGGCTATATTGAAAACTTAAAACTATAGTGTGTTCACATACCGTTTCAAAGTTTTTGAGGTTGCCCATGTTCCAAAGGTTGCAAAGCCCTCATAACTTATAGGGACTGGAAATCAAATAATCTGTTGTTTCAAATCCAGTCAGAATGAGAATTAAAACACATAGGTTTTATGTTACACATCAAGGATGTCCCTGTGAGCCAAACAAAATTTGCAGGGGAACATTCCCAAGCAAATTATCTCAGCTTGCATTTGTTTGCATCATATTCATATTTTATACTCTCCCTCCTCAGTCTTCCTAACAATTAATTATTAATATTTTAATAACTGGTTTTATAGTGCCCCTCAATCATATTCCCAGTACGGTTTACAAAAAGAAAATAATGATAATTATAATTGTGGTTCTGCTGCTGCTGCTACCACCAATACAGCTAACGATAGTAAGGAGGGGAAATAAATCTGCAAGAAATTCTCAATTATTAATTTTATTTTAAAAAGAAGCAAATATTGGGTTTAGTAAGGCAGTAATTTACAGCATTAGAATTCACCCATGCAAGCTTTTCTTTTTTCTTTTTAAGGTATCAATCAAAGCTGAATTTCAAATGCTAAATCTGCCATCACTCAAAATTTCAGAAGTCAGAAATGAACCTCAGGACTCTGCAAATTTTAAATGGGTAGAAAATTTCCCTTTCAACTCTACTTATTCAGACAACCTCTGTAAATGTGTCCTGTTAGTTTGATGCCTGCTTCAAAAATTGAAACTTGTCAACTGATTAAAGAATTCTAGTTATTTGACAATCTTACTCATTCCATTTGTTAAATTTATATATATCTGCAGATTGCCAAAACCGCAATGACTGGGTCTTTTTGAGGTACTGAAGAAAATACAACTTACAATTTAATAAATGAGACTTACTGTTTATAGTGAAAAGTAAAGGGCAACTTTGCTGTTCACTTTTGCACTAAACAAAAACAAAAAAAATCAAGATATAGAGAAGCATGCACTTAATTTGCAACTCCAAATAATCAACTACAGCTTCAGTTGGCTAATAATATTGTTAATTATTGTCACCATATACAGCACAACCCATTCTGAAGTCTTGTCTAGCATTCATAAATTCTGACTGTTCGTTTTAGTGTCACGACTCTGCTGAGTTCTTTTGCAAGACTGATGGCAAAGATTGTCCTTAGAACTGATTTTACTTCAGTCACTGAATATTTCTTGGTTTGTTTTTTTAATCCATACAATAATCAGTGCAGGTAGTTGTAGTTATTTTTATTCTTTATCTTAAGTTTCTAAATACTAGTAGAAGTAGAAATGAATCAAGTTGTGCTGAGCTCAGGCAAGCTTTTATGGATTTAGTAAATTATATAAATGAGGTTTTCAATTCGTTTGGGTCCCAGAACAAAATGCTGAAGCAACAATTATTTAGATAACACACAACTATGTTTATTAATAACTCATTTATTTTGGTGTTGTAAATATGCTGATCATAAGTTTAAGCTGTTCCATGTTCATTCCCAGAATCTTTTTATACGAAATTTTCCATTACTTCTGGGGTTGTTGTTTTTCTGAATAAGATTTGTTACTTTTAAAAATCATCCCCGAATCTGTCTGGATAGCTGAGATGCAGATAATTCAATTCCTAATGGCCATAGATTTGGAATACTTTTTGCTCTCCTTACTAGTCTCACTTCCATCCACAGAAGGATAAAATATATTTTTTAATTTCTCTGTGCCTTAGGCCACCATCCTATAATACGCCTACCTGCAAGCAAGCCTTATTTAACAGAACGGAACTGACTTCTGGTGAGCATGTATAGGATTGTGTGGTTACAGCAAAACATTGGAACTCAGCCAGTATCCTTAGAAATTGTTTAGTTTGCACTTTAGGAATATTTAAATTTATCTCAGTCCGGATTTGGGCGTATGTCACAAGGAACCTAAGTTAACAGAACTTACAGTTAATAGCAGTCTAAGGTTGTTGTCATTTGTGTAGGTGGGCTTGGTAAAAAAAAGAGAGAGGCTATAAATCCATAAGTATATATATTTTTAATTGTCTATCATTCATTTGTATATCAATCTAGAACACAGTAGTATAATACTGTAGACTGGTACCTTGGTTCTCAAACACCTTGGTACTCAAACAACTTAGAACCCAAACACTGCAAACCCAGAAGTAAGTGTTCTGGTTTGTGAACTTTTTTCAGAAGCCGAACGTGCTCCGTTTTGAGTGTTACACTGAGGTCTGTCTGTTTTTGCTATTTATTTTGAGTTTTTGCAGCTCTTTTTTGTGACTGTGCGGAACCCAGTTCAGCTACTGATTGATTGATTGATTGTGTGACTGCAGTACATTGTTTATTGCTTTCATTTTATGGATCAATGGTCTCATTAGATAGTAAAATTCATGTTTAATTGCTGTTTTAGGTGTTGTTTTTAAAAGTCTGGAACGGATTAATCCATTCTGCATGACTTTCTATGGGAGAGTGTGCCTTGGTTTTGGAACACTTTGGTTTTGGAACGGACTTCCAGAACAGATAAAGTTTGAGAACCAAGGTACCACTGTATATGAAATTTTTGATTTCTGTTTGCCTCTCGACCTGTTACTATTTCTGTAAGATGTCTGTATAGCATTATGATGATACGCTTCACTGGTTGCTAGGTTCATAGTTGACAGATATTAAAAATCATGGATTTCTTTCTTTATTATTTTTTTTGAAAATGAAGCCAAATTAAACAGATACATAAGGTGAGTTATTAATATAGCAGGCTTAAAGCAGCTCAATAACACACACACACAGAGAGAGAGAGAAAGAGAGAGAGAGAATTGCAGAGCTGGAATATGTATTTAATATGGTTTCCGTACTATGTATATCTTTATAAGATTTTTAATCAATATAAAGGGGGGGAAATGCTGATTAAAAATAATGTAAAGAAATAGCTTTTTAAAAAATGGTTAAGGCAGAGCAATACAAACTATGGGGACCTGTCTTAAGTTGTGCCTGCCAGATATATGCTAGTTTAAAATGCACTCTATCCAAATCCTCTCCAGCCTGTTGTTTCTGGGGTTTGGATTTAAAAAAGTATAGGTTCTCAGGAGGTTAGTGAAAGCAACCGAATGGCATTCCTTTCTTATGTATTGATTTAAAAAGAAAAGAAAGGGATATTAGATACTTTTATTTAAGGAATACAAAGGCTGAATTAGTATTTAAATTATAATAAAATATTTGTGTCCCTTCCAGTATTCATCCTAGACCCATTGAAAATAATGGATGTGTCTAACTTCCGTCAATTCACTTCAGTTTCTGCTCTGGGTGTAACTTAGTTCGATACAACCCTTAGCTACTACAAGATTTTCATGTAAATGATAAAATGTGGATCAAGTTTAGCTACCGTTAATTTATTATATGAACTCAAATACGAATCTGATTATATTTTTGCAAAGGACACAACTTATATCTGTCCCATTTCTGAATGTGCTGGTTGTTGCAAATTGTTTATTAACTATGTCCTTTATTGACTGAGGCTGTACCGACTTACGCACAGAATTCAGAGGGAGCTATTTCTGCAAAGACATGCATTGGATTGTACCATTAGAACTGTTGCTGCTGTTGTTTAATTAGTGCTTAAAAAAAAACAAAAAAAAACCTCTTAGGAGATGGAATCGGTGCATTTAGAATTTATTTGCTGCGTTAATCAATACTGCAAAACCTCCCAAATTCCATCAATTTCAGAATGATATAAAAATAATAATAGCAAAGCATTCTTTATTAAATTATTTTTCAAGAAGCTATCATAGAAATTGAATTAATCGATTTATTCAGTTAGGCTTTGTAAATTATTAAAACAACAATTATTTAGATAAGGCATAACTATATGTTTAATTGGAATCTCCTGATTTACCCATTTGTTTTTGGTGTTATCAATATGCTGATCATGTTTAAGTTTTCTCATATTCATTCTCAGTTTTTTATATGTAATATTTTCATAAACACCCCCCCCCCCCATTTTAGTTGCCCTGGAAGCTACATTTTAACATTCTTCAAAAATAAATCAGCCAACTTGCATCTTAGAGCAATTAGTTAAATTGTGCACAAATATAAATAAATTTGAGCCTGTGATGGGATTATTGTCAAATGCACTTCATTTATGTGTTTAAAAACACAAATCTGAAAAGCTCCATATGGGTAACATCAATATATTAGAAAAGCAGAATCGTAACCAAAAATACTTCCATCTAGCAATTGGGCAACTTCCATTTAGGATTTGAGAATGTAAATCCAGGGCACTTTGATGAGCTTTCAATGGAATTTAATTCAGGCTAGTTTGTAACAATGCTAATGTTGTTGTTGTTGTTGTTGTTGTAGTAGTAGTAGTAGTAGTAGTAGTAGTAGTAGTAGTAGTAATGTTATGCTTTAATATTTGATCTGGATTTTCTGCTAAAAGCAAACTGCCTTGAATATCATTTGACTGAAAGACAGGATGCAAAACTTTGAAATGAAGAGGAAATCCAGCCAAAATTAAACATTTATAAATCCATTTGATTTCAATGGGGAAACTAAGCATTTATTTAAGACTGCAGTCCAAAACCCAGTGAACGAGGAGTAATGCCATTCCCAGGCCAAGTCATGTATATAAAAATGTAGATACTGGGGGGGGGGGGGGGGGATTGTACAAAGAGGCATATGTATATTGCTAAAAATGATACACAAAAAAAGCCATTATATTAGGCAAGCTTGCTTTGCAAAAATGTGCATATTAGGCAAAACTGCATACTAAAAGACTTATGTTTAGGATAAATTCGATGAACTGTCACGAGAACTTTGAAAAATTGCAAACAGATGTGAAAATACAGAGAGCTGAACTTAAGATTGGAAACTTGAAATTGACAGATTCACCTGTTGATGTTTTTCAGCTACAGAAAAATCCATACACGGATGAGTTTGCTGTTAGTGCGCAGAATGACAAGATTCGATGTACTATCTGCATGTGTGTTAACGGGGAAAAATCTCCCCCTGGCCCCAGTGCTCTGAGTTCAGTGACAGACGTTCCCCTTCCAGGCAGAGAGAGGGGTCTGCCTTGAGCCGAGATGCCACCCTCTTGGCTGAACGTGTTTGCTCAGAGCCCAGAGGAGACAAGTTTGTTTGCCATTTCTCCACTTTGCTTGCATCCCTAGCGGGATTTGGCTGGGCTCCAGCCGACCTGGCTCCTCTGCGTCGGCCAAGTGCAGACCCAAAGGCGCCAGGCAGCACACCTTCCTTTCCACGCAGTCTGCCCAGGACCAGTGGCCTTGGGGAAATCGCTTCCCAGCAGCCCTCTCTGAGCTGAGGACAAGGGAAAGGGCCACAGTCAGAGCGCAGGAGATGCACAATGAGAGAGAATATGGTGCCATTATTGGCATAAGCCCTGTTTATGCCCTTGAGCTCCTGGGAGCAAGGGGGGGGGGGAGAGATAAAAATGAAATGTGCATCCCATTTACTAATATATACCCTCCAACATTTCTCTGATGAAAATAGGGACGTCCCATTCAAATATAAATCTGTATTTATACCCCACCTATTATATAAATATATATATAAATTACTATTTATACCCCACCCATCTGACTGGATTGCCACTCGGGGCAGCTTCCAACATACAGTGGTACCTTGGTTCTCAAATGCCTTGGTACTCAAACAACTTGGAACCCAAACACTGCAAACCCAGAAGTGTTCCAGTTTGGGAACTTTTTTGGGAAGCTGAACGTGCTCCGTTTTGAGTGTTACAACTTCCGTTGTGTTACGCTTCCGATTTGAATGTTACACTGAGGTCTGTCTGTTTTTGCTATTTATTTTGCGTTTCTGTTTTTGCGGCTCTTTTTTTGTTTTGTTTTTGTGACTGTGCGGAACCCAGTTCAGCTACTGATTGTGTGACTGCATTACATTGCTTTCATTTTATGGATCAATGGTCTCATTAGAGAGTAAAATTCTTGTTGAATTGCTGTTTTAGCGGTTGTTTTTAAAAGTCTGGAACGGATTAATCCATTTTGCATGACTTTCTATGGGAAAGCGCACCTTGGTTTTGGAACGCTTTGGTTTTGGAATGGACTTCCGGAACAGATTAAGTTTGAGAACCAAGGTACCACTGTATATAAAAACATGATTAAACATTAAAAACTTCCCTATACAGGGCTGTCTTCAGATGACTCAGGGTCAGATAACTCCATACCCTCCAAAGTTTCTCCGATGAAAATAGGGACATCCTAAGGAAAAGCGGGACATTCTGGTATCAAATCAGAAACCAGGACGGCTTCTGCAAATCTGGGACACCCCTGCAAAATAGGGACCCTTGGAGGGTCTGCTAATATCCAACATATTATCAGAGCGTGCATCCTGTAGCCAAATATGGCACACCCTGTGCATCAGAGCAGAGTTTAGGGACCCGCTTTTGCAGAGGTACAATTGTTTTGGAGGAAAGAACCCACTAAGTTGGTGGCGGGACTCTAAAACAGCCCAGTGAGGACTGAGCATGCTCAGTGACCACAGATGATGAATGTGATGTCCACTATTAGGTGCAAATGTTGTCAACAAGGGACCTGCCATCAGGCTTCCACCCTAACTCCATCCTAACAAAAACAAGCCTGTGATGGGTGTCCTGTTCATAACCTAATTTATTAATTGTGGCAATCTATGCCTTCCTACTCAGAACTGAGTCCCAGTTGAGCCTAATGGTACTTACTTCCAGGGGGTGGCTGAATATGCTGATGTCAGTTTCTCTCAGTTTCTAATTTTCCTAATCTTAAATTTGGTTCTCCGGATTTCTACATGGCTTTGCAATTTTCTTTTTAAGTCCTGAAAATTCATCAGTGTTTAGTGTGAATTTATCGCAATAGGAAAGCAGTGCCTAACCTGGAGGTAACAGAATAAACGATGCAGGGAGGGAGCTGAAGCTAAAGATAGGAAAAGAGGTGGTAAGGAAATGCCTGGATACTTAAAAGGAATTGAAATCTACAGGACCTGATGCGCTGCACCCAAGAGCACTAAAGGAGCTTGCAAATGTGATCTCAGAGCCTCTGTCTATATATTCTTTGAGACTTTTTGGAGAACAGGCACAATACTAAGTTGGATGGACCAACGGTAAGACTCCTTGAAGTCAGGGAGGCATCCACCACAGAGGGCAGTCCCTTGTGTCTAAATTTCCCTCCCCCAATCTAGAGCCAAAAAGCAAAATGGCCTTGTCTTCAGATCACACGGCTGTGAAGGATGTGGGAGGAAACTGCCTGTTCTTATTTGGCGCACTTGCTTTTCTTTCACTGTCATTTCCCCCAATATCTGCAAACCCCAAGTCTCAACATAAGCAATGCTTTCCTTTCCTTCTGTTCCTTCCCTTCTTAGGGGTCATCAGTTACGTGCACCATTCCCTCCAGACTGTCAGGTGTTTTGCAGGTGCGATTCAAAACACATACACAGAAATTCTGGCTGCAAACACACCATGCGTTTATAAAGTGTGCCCTACCCCAAATAATCCCGGGAGCTGTAGTTTATTGTTGGAAGCCTCCTAGAATGCCTGGGGCAACCCAGTCAGATGGGTGGGGTACAAATATTATTATCATTATTGAAATTGTAGCTCTGCGAGGGGTAAGCTGCAGCTCCCAGGATTCTGCAGGGATGTATGTGTGTGCTTTAACTGTGTGATGTGAACACAACCTTGAGCCTGTGCAATCAAAGCAGATTAAAGGGTGCTGCCACCCATAGAATCATAGAGTTGGAAGAGACCACAAGGGCCATCGAGTCCAACCCCCTGCCAAGCAGGAAACACCATCAGAGCACTCCTGACATATGGTTGTCAAGCCTCTGCTTAAAGACCTCCAAAGAAGGAGACTCCACCACACTCCTTGGCCGCAAATTCCACTGTCAAACAGCTCTTACTGTCAGGAAGTTCTTCCTAATGTTTAGGTGGAATCTTCTTTCTTGTAGTTTGGATCCATTGCTCCGTGTCCGCTTCTCTGGAGCAGCAGAAAACAACCTTTCTCCCTCCTCTATGTGACATCCTTTTATATCTTTGAACATGGCTATCATATCACCCCTTAACCTCCTCTTCTCCAGGCTAAACATGCCCAGCTCCCTTAGCCGTTCCTCATAAGGCATCATTTCCAGGCCTTTGACCATTTTGGTTGCCCTCCTCTGGACACGTTCCAGTTTGTCAGTGTCCTTCTTGAACTGTGGTGCCCAGAACTGGACACAGTACTCCAGGTGAGGTCTGACCAGAGCAGAATACAGTGGCACTATTACTTCCCTTGATCTAGATGCTATACTCCTATTGATGCAGCCCGAGCACAATAAATCCGCTTTTTTTTTAAAGGGCTTTTGACAGCTAGGAAAGTGATGGGAAAATGCACTGAATAACGCGGAATGAATGAATGATTGACAAGAAGACATATAATTACCCTGCAAGGAAATCAGGATGGATTCTCACTGTCATATGACCTCCCTGCAAACCAATGTATAGGGAGTTGTAGTTGTTAGCATGTTGGACTAAGTTGAAATCTCCACTAGGCCAGGAAGCTCACCAGGTGACCTAGTCCCTTCCTCTTAAGCCTAACCAACTTCACAGGGGATGGAATACCATGTATCCCACCTTGAGGTCCTTGGAGGAAAAGGTGAGTTATAAATGTAAAGAACAAATAAAGCAAATAAAATCAGAACAAATGCCCAAGAGAGACCAGATATAACCTGATCTCTACGAAAGCTGTGTGCCAGCAAATGATGATGCTCAGTAAATAAATAGGTCATGTGGAGGAGCCTTTAGATTTTGTTTTTTGGGGTGTGTATTGTGGGTAGGGGTGAGGCTGTACCAAGCCTAATGCGCCATCAAATCTAATGCAAGCCTCAATTTTCAGAACTTTGAAACCCAAAAAAGTAGTCGCTGGCAAGTATAAGTGTGCCATCGAATCTAATGCACACCTTAATTTTTGCAATGCAATTTGGTCAAAAAATGGTAAGCATTAGGTTTGAGGAGACACGGCAATTCCTGGATTCAGCAAGGGTTCGGTTGTTGGACTAGCCAGGCCAGTGTCTTGGTAATGGCCTAAGTATGGGTTGTTAGGGTAACAAAGGAAGTGGCTATGTGCCAGACAGGCAAACAGTTGGTGCAGTCTCCCTCAACTGGCTGGTAGTTAGGAGGAGAAATGCAAGAGTTGAGAGCTGTGTGTGACCTGAGCTTGGAGCAGGCTGCAGGCAGAAGTCTCAGGGGGAGAGACATGCTTGATATCTGCTTTAATCCAAGGCTATGGCTATGGGAGAGGGAAAACCTTTTTGGGGTGCTCATGCTGTGAGCCCCTTCGTGGGCTCAGGTTGTACATATGCATAAATAAGCTATAGATCTTAAAGTCTCTGCTGTCCCCTCACCCTGAGGAAACTGAACCCTGGGGAAGTGCCCTCGCAGACTGTTTATTCCAAACTCTGCGGGCTGACAGGACTCTTTTTGCCTCTCACTCTTTAGCCATCTTGGGGAGACTTGGCCTAGGTACCCCATGATCCCTGCATTCTTCCTTTGGAGAATCTTCTCTCTAGGGACCCAGATCTAAAACCATTTGCCAAATTGCAGGTCAGAGGACACCACTGCATGATGCTCAATCTGCAAACAAGCCAGAGAGCGTTGCAACATAACCCTGTTTGCCCTCCTGGCATCTCCCCCTCTCCCCTCCCGCCCCTAAATTTTGGGACACAGACAGCAACAGCAAGATCACAGGTTACGAGTGGCGACAGGCACAGAAACGGACAGGCGACAGGCAGGCTGGCCAAGCGGCTTGCAAGCTAAATCATTCCCCTGGGCAAGCTGTCCTGCTGCGCCCTGCGCAGGGCAGGGGTGTCAACAAACTTGTTGTCAGAGCAGCTCAAGGCCGCTGCTACTACAGGCCGGGGCTGGCTTCCAGGAAGGAGGGGAGGTCTACAAGGGAGGGCAAATGCAAAGGGATTTGAGGAAAACAGAAGTCTACCTCCACCCCATTTCACGGAACTCTTTGAGGGTGAAGGTTTTTAAATAAATAAAACAATACTAAAGTGTCGCAAGGAAGCACTAATGCGGTTCTGAACCAAAACACTCCTTTGCAGAAGACCTCAATGGTCCACTCTATGACCAACCATCCCTATTGAGGGTTGGTCTTCAGCACACACCAGGCTGGTGGCTTTTCAGTAGCCTGAAGTGCTTTTAATATCCAGATAAGCCATTGGACCCATGGATTGTTGCGGGATTTAACCAGGTTGGAATGCCACCATCTTCAGTACAAATGCACCAATGCAAGATTCTAATTTTCCACCGCATAGCTAGGTAATTTAGACTATAGAGACATGGGAGCTGTGGTCCTCCTGGTGTTGTGGCACTCCATCTCCCATTTTGGCTAAACACTGGCTGCGTTGGCTGGGGTCGAGGGGTGCTGTTCTTCAAGGAATGCTAGACTGGAAGAGCCCGAGGTCCTTTCCAACTTAAGAGGATTCTAGTTCTGTATTAAAAGGGAGACATGCTATGTTTATCCAGCTGTTCTAGGGCAGAGTTGGGAAGCCTGATGCCCTCTAGACATTGTTGGACTCCCACAGTACCTTCTGCTCCAACCAGAGGATGCCCAGAAACCAGGGATTCTACGACTTGTGATCCAACAGCAATTGGAAGGAGACAGGTTCCCCCAACCTTTTCTAGGAACAAAGACAGGCTTGTAGTGGTGAGTCCAGATCTATGCAGACTGCATTGGGTCCCAAGCTAGATCACAGGGGCCATGCACAGCCCTATGTGCCAGCCTGTGGGAACCTGTGGTCCTTCAGCTATTTTTGGACTCAAAGGACTCCCATCAGGCCCAGGCAGCATGGTCAGGGGTCCTGTGCACCCCAGGAATGGGATGTGTGGAGGATGCCAGCTCTCTCCCCTTGCTGGGGCTTCTTGCAGAAGTGCCATGCAACAACCACTCCCCTACTCAAGAGCGGCACCATTTAGCAGGATACAACTTTGCATCTTCTACCCAACGTACAGGGCCAATGCCATGTCTGCCTTCGAAACAGCGGCGCAAATTTCTCAAACTTCTGAACTTACACAGCAGCAATGCTTCTGAATGCCAGTTCATGGAAACCACAGAAGAGGAGATCATGCTTGTGCTCTTAATTCTGCTTGATGGGTTTCTCTCAGGCACCTTGGCTGGTCAACTAGGAGAGAAGGATGCTGACCCATATGGGCCACTGGCCTGACCCAGCAGGCTGTTCTTAAGGTAATTTCCTGCTGGAGATACAGGGTACCACAAACTCTGGACAGGAAGTTGTGGGGATTTGTCTCAATGAGCTTGCAGCTGGAAAAGGCCTAATGGACCAAAGCTATAACTGTTAGGCAGGTCTAGGGGGCACTAGTTGACCGAGTGTGTCTTTAGCCAACGGCTCACAATGATTATGTGGCATAGAGGTATTAGGACTGTGGGAAGCCATCTCATTTGGTGAGTGACCCTGGGCCAGCTGCCATCTCTCGGCTTAACCTATCGCACAGAGTTCTTGTGGCAGAAGGCGATGCCATCCCCTCAGAGATTCTTGGGAGGAAGCCTTGGGATTGGGAGAAAGTGTGGTGTAGTGGTTAGTGTTTTAGGCCGAGACCTGGGAGATCGGAGTTCCAGTCCCAACTCGGCCGCAAAGTCCACAGGGTGACACTGGGCTGGTCCCTCTCTCACGGGTTTGTTGTGAGGATGGAAGAGGGAGAGGCAGAACTATGTAAAGCACCTTGCACTTCTCCTGGAAGAAAGGAGGGATATAAATGCAACAAATAAACAACATATTAAGATCTGGGCCCCCCCCCCACTCCACCCCACGGTTGCTACTGCAACTGAGCTGAAAACCCCTGGTTGTCAAACTGGGGTCTTTGGGTGCAAGAAAAGGGAACCGCCAAACAATTTCATTCTGTCCCCGCACGTAGCCACAAACACCGTCAAACCACAAAACGATTTGATACAATATTATTTCTGTGCAGGTTTTTTCTCTTTTCCTTTTATATATAAACAGAATTTCTTCCTACTTTCCAACGATCAAACTCTGCAAGCCAACTTTTTTTTCCTTTTTTGATATACCATTTGTTTCCCCCAACCCCTGCGATTTAACCTCTCTTCATCTCTTCCTCCTCACATTCATAGAGGGTTGGAGCAAGACTGATATTTGGGTACAAACATTACCACAAATCCAGTTACAATCCTGGACATATGTAATTTTTTTCTCCAGGAGGGCTGGTATATAGAGATATAAAATGAAACAAACAAAAAAAATCAAACCTAAGGAACTTGCTATTACAATAATAATATTTTATAATTTTTAGGAACCATTTATCTTCTTTTCTTAAAAAAAATTCTGTGTGAAAGCAGGGGGCGGGGTAGGAAACCCAAAATATAGGAGATTGCTTCTTTTCTTAAAAAAACAAAACCCATCTCCTGATTATTATTATTTTCTTAACCTGAAATCTAAAACACTGCTGAAGTTTAATTAAAAAATTATATAATATCAAAAAACACACACAAAAGCAACCCTGTTGTCAAGTCAATCCACCACTAAAAAAAACCTCTTTCTAATGGCCTGGGTTTCAGCTATCATACAAACACCGTACCTCTATACAAACGCGCTTGGGAACTAATAAAATAAGAGATTACTTACAAGAAAGAAAGAAAGAAGGAAAGAAGGAAGGAAGGAAGGAAGGAAGGAAAGAGAAAGAAGGAAAGGAAGGAAATAAAGGGGTGGAGGGAGGGAGGGAAGGAAGGAAGGAAGGAAGGAAGGGAGACAGTAGTAAGATTTAGGACTGAACTCTGTTGTGCCTTAATCATTATTATTTTACAAGTTTTGGAGTGGTGGGAAAACAGAGGGGTAGAGTTAGTGGACATGGCCGGAGAGGCAAAACTGAACTGCAACCTCCCCCCGGTTCATGGCACAAAGGCTCCCTCCATAAAATAAGCCGTTGGCCTGACTGCAAGTCCAATTCCAACTAACCTGCTACTGAGTTTCACCTGAAGAGCATTCATTTCAGGGCACCTCAAAGGCAGGGGTGGGGTGTCTACTTAACCTGCGGATCGTGTCCAAACCGCAGGGGGGGGGGTCAACCTCACCCACTCTCGCGCTAGCAGCCAAACCTGAGAAACCCAAACCCCTACTCCTTTTTTTCCCCCATGGGGCCAAATCAACACGATGGGTTCGCCCTCAGGGAGGCTTTGAACCGGCAAGAAGGTCAGAAGAAAGAAGATAGAATCCGACAGCTTTTGAAACAGCCCATCTCAGAGGAGGGGGGAATGTCCCCACCCCACAGATCCAGTGGGGAAAAGGGGAGGCAAGTGGAAACTGGCTAACCTGTGTTAAAAATCTACTATAAAAAAATGCATCTTTTGTCTGTTTAATCTTAACGTATCCTAAGGAGAGGAAGGAAGTCAGGAGGGGAAGACAACAGGAAGTGAGATTGGGGAGAGAAGGCTGGTGTGGCTGGGCTGACGAGACCCTTGATCAGACTCTTCCACCCCCACTCCCCGGATTTTTTGCCGCTCCCCTCGGTTTACCCCCAATGCGAGGGGAAGGCAGGCAACGTTTGTTCAGAGCAGAGGGGGTTCTCTGTACAAAAGGATGAGTAGAACTGGAGGCTGAGATCCTGTGTAAAGAGGCAGTGGCAAAGTGGGCAGCTGGGGGGGGGGGCTACTGCCCAGGGGCATCTCCCACAATCTCGATCCCGTGTTGCTGCAGCTGTGCTCTGAGAAGGGCGTTTTCGTTCTTCAGCTCCTCGATCTGTGGGGCGGGGGGGGGGAGATAAGAGAGGTAAGTAGTTTTTTAAAAAAATTGTTTACACAGTGGTACCTTGGTTCTCAAATGCCTTGGTACTCAAACAACTTGGAACCCAAACACTGCGAACCTGGAAGTAAGTGTCCCAGTTTGCGAACTTACTTCGGAAGCCGAACGTGCTTCGTTTTGAGTATTACGTTTCCATTTTGAGTGCCACACTTCTGTTTTGAGTGTTACGCTGAGGTCTGTCTGTTTCTGCTATTTATTTTGCATTTTTGCTGCACTTTTTGTTTTGTTTTTGTGACTGTGGAACCCAGTTCAGCTACTGATTGACTGGTTGTGTGACTGCAGTACATTGTTTATTGCTTTCAATTTATGAATCAATGGTCTCGTTAGATAGTAAAATTCATGTTAAACTGCTGTTTTAGGGGTTGCCTTTAAAAGTCTGGAACGGATTAATCTATTTTGCATGACTTTCTATGGGAGAGCGCACCTTGATTTTGGAATGCTTTGGTTTCGAACGGACCTTCGGAACAGATTAAGTTCGAGAACCACTGTATACCACTTTCCCCCTCCAAGGAGGTCATGTCAAGGTGGTGCGCATCGCGTTCCCCATTTTATCATCACAACAGCCCTGTGAGTAGGCTAGGCCATCTCAGCAATGGGTCTTTGTCACTGGGGAGGGCAGGTTTGGAGGGCTCAGGTACCTGTTGCCGTAACAAGTCGTTGTCCATCTGCAGCCGCTCAGCTTCTTTGAAAGTCTCTTGCATGTGCTGGTTCGTCTGGCGCAGTTCACGGATGTAGTCGCAGGCTTTAGACAGAATGCCTCCTTTACTCTGTGGGGACACACAGAACACATTTCCTAAATGCCATGCCATGATCAGAACAGGTAAAATTGCCCGCTGCAATAGAATCTGACAGCCGGGGGTGGGGTGGGGTGGGGGACAGAGGGCATTACACCCCCTCGAACAGCCTCTCCCAATATAAACTGTCCCAAGAGGAATGAGCCTGCCACCTGCAGCAGTAGCCAGCAACTCCTCCCAAACCAACAACCCTCCCGGCATTCATGTCCTGCCCAGAAGTTGCCCTCACCGCCCCCGTCTTGCTGTTGTCTGTATTGCAGTCTGGAATGATTTTCGACAGCTGGACAATCCAGTTGTTGATTTTGTCCCGCCTCCTCCGTTCAACTAGAGAGGGGGAGGCAAAGAGAAAACAGGGAACTGGTTAGACAAGGGAACTTTTTCTAATAAAAGAAACAGTGGTACCTTGGTTCTCAAACGCCTTGGTTCTCAAACCACTTGGCACCCAAACACTGCAAACCCGGAAGTGTTCTGGTTTGCAAACTTTCTTTGGAAGCCAAATGTGCTCCGTTTTGAGTGTTATGCTTCCATTTTGAGTGCCATGCTTCTGTTTTGAGTGTTACGCTGAGATCTGTCTGTTTTTGCTATTTATTTTGCTTTTTTTGGTGACTGTGTGGAACCCAGTTCAGCTACTGATTGATTGATTGTGTGACTGCAGTACATTGTTTATGGCTTTCATTTTATGGATCAATGGTCTCGTTAGATAGTAAAATTCATATTAAATTGCTGTTTTAGGGATTGTTTTTTTAAAAGTCTGGAACGGATTAACCTGTTTTGCATGACTTTCTATGGGAAAGTGTGCCTTGGTTTTGGAACGCTTTGGTTTTGGAACAGACTACTGGAATGGATTCAGTTTGAGAACCAAGGTACCACTGTACCTTTTTGGGATCATTGCCACCCCCTCCCCCCCAAATTAAAAATAAATCAGGGGCCACAGCAAATCACCCGACCCAATCTGCTCATTCAAAGAAGAGAGCTTTGGAAGTGCACCTCAGGGCAGCTGAAATCCAACCTTACAACACATCCAAAATTATTATAATTATTAAGCTACAAGCCACAGCTGGGCTGCAGGCTACAAGGTTCCCCGCCGCCGGGTGGAACACCTGAGCAGTCTCCTCTGAGTTGGAGAGGATGCTGGTCTACTGTGTCCATCATTCCTGGCCCTCGGCCATATTAGTAGGGGCTGGTAAAAGTTGTAGACCGAAGCCTATGGAGGGTACCACCTTGGTTGGGGTGTTTGGGTGGGAACGGCACCTCCATGAAGAACTGAGCTAACTCAAATCCACCACAGTTATTAGTGGGTGCTTGTGGAGAGCATCAGGCCCTGGTAATTAAGGAAGGGTGGGCGAGGAGAGGCACAGCTTTGATGGGAAGTAAGAAAAACAGGGAGCTTCCCCCCCTTAAAAGCGCCCTGCTACAAAAAATTAAGCTTTAAACTTTCCGGGGGAGGCTGCCGGCAGTGTGGCTGTCCCTGCAAGCACGTAAAAACCCTCTCCTCAGGTTCTGTGGCCCCAGAGGGCAAGAAATCCCAGAACGATCTGAATGTGCTATTTGATTTTAATTTTTTTAAAGGGATGGTTCAGGCTGTTTGGCTGCTCTGCGCACCTTCGTTGTGCTGGGCTCGTCTCCTCTCGTCCCGCGGCGTCCGCGTCCCGTCCATTTTCCTAGGTTTTCAAAGCAAAGGCATGGGGGTGGGGGAAATCAGGAGGGGGACAGGGAAGGGGGCACAGACCCTGCTCACGTCTCGGACGCAGCGGTGCAGTGCCAGGATGCAAATATGAAAGGGGCAAGGAAAATGCTCCAAATCTCCCTTTCCATTGGCAGAGCGTGGGCCGTGGGAACAATGCACCGCCCCCTGCCTTTAAAAGGGGTGCAAACATTCTTTCTGGGGTCGGTTAAGTAGAGCTGCATCCCAAAGTCCCAGCTTCAGTCCTTAGAATCTCCAGTTAAGACTGGGAGATACTCTTGCCCCAAACCCGACAGCAGTGCTTCTCAAACTTGGGTCCCTGGCTGCTGGTGGACTACAACTCCCATCATCCCCTGCTCGCTGGGAATGATGGGAGTTGTAGTCCAGGAACAGATGGACTACAGTTTGAGAAGCACTGCCTGCCCAGTGCAGGCAGTACTGTGCTGGATGGACTGACTCAGCGTAACACAGCTTCCAATTCTCTTAGTTTGGCTCCCCGCTTCCTTGGCCCTTTGGGAACAGCCATCATTGGGGGTCAGGGAGCTAGACAGGCCGTGCTCCTGACTCGTCAACCCCCCCCTTTGTTCCCTTCCTGGAGCCATACATACGGGGAATAGGGGTGGGTTCGGGGGGCGATGGTACGTTGCGTCCCTGTCTGCAGCACGTCCTGCGGGGTCATCATCACGTAGAATTGGCCTACGGGGAGCAACACAGAAGAGAAATTAAGCTTGCTATTTTGAAAGGAACAGCAAGAGGAAGGGAGAGCCAGCTGGCTGCGGAGAAACCCTTGCCTCCCTTTTATTTTAGGACTGGGATGAGCCAGGATCAACTCTCCACTCACATATACATGAACCGCGCTGGATGCCTTTGGGCCACTCACTCCCCTGACCTACCTTACATGGCTGTTGTGAGGAGAAAACAGGAGCAGGGGACGAGCAGCCAGTATATGCTGCCTTGAGCTCAATGTAGTGGTTCAGTGTTGGACTAGGGCCGGGGAGATCTGGATTCGAATCCCCACTCAGCCATGAAGCTCACTTAGGGCAGTCACATTTCCTCGGCCTAACCTTCCTCACGGGGTCAAAGATTCGGAGAGTTGGACGGGACCCCGAGGATCCTTTATTCCAACCCCCTGCAATGCAGGAATTCAAATTGGAATACTTTATTGTCACTTGTACAACATGTATACAGTGAGATTACACGAGCACCCCCCACTCAGCTCTCTTAGTCTTAATTCCCCTCGTTTACTGACGCACACCCACCAAACCCGAAAGTCAGTTGCCCTGTTGTGCCGGCCAGGGCGTGAATCATCCCTGAGAATTTTCCTCACTCTCCTGAGGCAACCTTCTTCTGCTATTTCATCCAGAGGATTCATGGGACAGCCCATAATATCTTGTGCTGTATTCACCACTCTCTGTAGGCACTTCCTATCAGTCGATGTCAAACCAGCGTACCACACTGTGATGCAGTATGAAAGGACACTTTCTATTGTTGACCAGTGGAAGGAGATCATTAAATGTTGATTGACATCGTTCCTTCGCAATATTCTGAGGAGATGGAGTCTCTTTTGGGCTTTCTTGACCACCTGGGCTGTATTTATTTTCCAAGTAAGGTCTTCACTGAGATAAATTCCTAGGAATTTGAAGGAAGAGACTCTCTCCACACAGCTCTCCCTGATGTACAGCAGGGCTAGTTCTCCTCTCTTCCTCCTAAAGTCCAACACCATCTCCTTTGTCTTGCTGATATTAAGGTGCAAGTTGTTCCCTAGGCACCATGTAGATTATGTTATGTTATGTTATGTTATGTTATGTTATGTTATGTTATGTTATGTTATGTTATGTTATGTTGTTATGTTATGTTATGTTATGTTATGTTTTATGTTATGATGTTATATTGTAGATAGGAATCTCAACTAAAGCATCCAACCTCTGTTTAAAATCTCCCCACTGTCGAACAGCTCTTCCTGTGTTTAGTCGGAATCACCCTTCTTGTAACATGAAGCCATTGGTTCGGGCCCTGCCCTCCTCCAGAGGAGAAAACAAGCTTGCTCCATCTCCTATGTGAAAGCCCTTGAGGTATTTGAAGATGGCTTCAAATATAGTCATGGCAAGGATAAAGTGAGGAGAGGGAGAGCCTTGTACAACCACCTCGAAAGGTGTTGTAGGGCGACCCCTATTCTCCTCAGAGCTACTTTCCCTGGAATGCAAAACTCTGGGAATTCTAGCTCGGGGGGGGGGGGATAGGGGTCCTCCTAAAACCTTCTCAGCACCGTTCACAAACCAGAGTCTTTGTGGGAAGCCACGGCTGTTAAAAGTGGTACAATCCTGCTTTAAATGGATAGTGTGGATGGGTCCTGGGTCTGTGGAGATGGCCCCTGTGCAAATTGCCCCTTGTGGACCAGACTTCAGGATCCTGCTCTGGAAAGAAGAGGGGAGAGATGGCTTGGGCCTTCTCACTTCCCTACCTCCGGCCTGCGTCAGCGACTGATCTGTCGTCTGCACCGACACCGCTGTGGCGTCCCCCACCGTGGAGGCAGGGAAGTATGCAAACCGGGCCTCGCCGCTGACGGCGTCCGTGGCTGGGCTCCCGCCATTGCTGAAGGGGTTCTGGATCACAGCCTGGAAAGAAGAGACAGAAGAAAGCTAAAACCATTCATCCGAAGATCTCAGGGTAGGCCGCAGAAAAAACACACCAGCCACACAGGTAATAAAAGCAAGAACAAACACCACCCCCCTCTCGCAACACATTTAACAGGGCCTTGGATGTCAATCAGGCAAAGGCCTGGTTACAGAGGAACGGTTTCACCTGGTGCCTACAGGTGTATAAGGAAGGCACCAGGTGAACGTCCCTGGGGAGAGCATTCCACAAACAAGGAGTCACCACAGAAAAGGCCCATTCTTGTATTGCCACCTTCTGGACCTCACATGGAGGAGGCACACGAAGGAGGGCCTCAGAAGATGATCTCAGGGTCTGGGTCAGTTCATATGGAGAGAGGCGGTCCTTGAGGTATTGCGGTTCTGAGACATTTAAGGCTTCTTAGGTCAAAACCAGCACTCTTTGACTGTGGTTCGTTCGTCCTTCCTTCCTTCCTTCCGTTCCCTTTCCTTTCCTTTCCTTTCCTTTCCTTCTCTTTCCAATTATTTTTATTGATTTCCCGATTTTAATCCAATTATACCAATTGTTTCCAAAGTATCACAACTTCGTTTAAGTGGTTTTCCACACGCCATTCCTGATACTTCCTTATCATCTTATATTTCTGTATTTCATATTCTTCTTTACTTCTAATTGCATTCCATTTTACAAAAGCATCACTTAGTCAACAGCTGCACTCTTAATGATTGCTATTCGTGTTATTCTATTATTTAACCTTTCATAAAACTTGCAAGTGAGGAATAATAGATAGCTCTTTTCTTTTCAGCCTAGATTTATTAGACCTGATGCACATGGTTTTAAAATTAAGGTGTACTTTTTGGGGGGGGGGGTGAAAGCAAAGCAGATGTTCGACCACTAAGCCCTGCTAACAATTTCTAGTTGCACTGTTTTAAAGTGCTAATGAGCCACTGAGTACATTCCTTGGGATAATGGGCCAAGGCAGGTGGCTACAGATTTCCGTATAAAAACACAGGTGTGCAGGAAAGGTTTTTTGGTTTGGGGCACTGGGGAGAGACCAGTAGCTGCGTCCTGCCACCAGTTGCTGAACTATATCCTAATGCAAATGGGAGAGAGTGAGGAGTCCTCTAGGGACACAGCTGGCGCATCAACCAAAACATCTCAACACCAGAGTGCGATCTGAGAAAGTCAGAAAGCCGCAGAACGAGGATTGACTGGGATGCTCCAGGTTCGGACTGCCCTCTTGTGGTCATTGAGTGGGAAACCCTTCCAAAATAATAAAAAGTAGGCCAGTCCTGGATAAGTTAAAAGGAATTTTGATTATTTGAGGCAAGTGATAAGGGCTGTCATGTTAAATCTTCACCCAGGAAAGCTAAACACAGGACATACAGAGTCAGGGGGCTGAGGAGGAGGGAGATGGAAACATTGGAGAAGCAGAAGGAAGATTTTTTTTGGGGGGGGGGGGTTGAGAAGGAGAAGTATCATGCGAGAGATCAGTTCAGCTCTCCGGAGAGGAGAGATCTACAGTGGTACCTCAGGTTAAGAACTTAATTTGTTCTGGAGGTCTGTTCTTAACCTGAAACTGTTCTTAACCTGAGGTACCACTTTAGCTAATGGGGCCTCCCGCTGCTGCTGTGCCGCCACCACGCAATTTCTGTTCTCATCCTGAAGCAAAGTTCTTAACCCGAGGTACTATTTCTGGGTTAGTTGAGTCTGTAACCTGAAGCGTCTGTAACCTGAGGTACCAACTGTATTCCTCCCCCAGGAACCCACTGCACAGGGAGAAAAAGGGGGAAAGACTTGCTCACTTTGGTCCACCCCCCTCCCGTTCAAACGCAACCTTCAACAAATCCCCCCCAAAGAAATGTGGACCTCAACAGACATCAGTTATCCTTATGTAGCCAAAATGGAGGCATGCAGCCACAAGAACAGAGGTTATCAGCCAGCAGGTGAGGAACCCACTGTTTTCAGAAGAACAGCAATGTAATAAAGCACTTCTATCTGTTAATAAGAGATCATCTGTGTCCTATGTTAATGAGCTATCTGACACACACAGCTTTTATTGTGAAGTCTGCTGACTAGAGCAACAACTTGATTGATGGACTGAACTGGATGGAAGGAGTACGCATCACTAAAAAGCAAGGCATCTGGTGCTGCCTTTGGGCCCCAATAAAGTTTCTCTCTCACCTGAGCAACAGCTTGTTGGCCACTGGTGAAAGCTGCCGTCGAGACCACGCTGACTGCCCCCGTCGCATCTGTCTGTCCATCCAGCTGACTGTCCGTCACCTGAACGACTCTATATGTCACCTGGCAGTGAGGAAGCAAAATAAGAAGTCAGTCTTTCGGCAGAATTCGACAAGGGGGAAGACAGTCCCACAGAGAAGTCAAATCAAAGCATGTCTGTATTGCGACCATTCCTGGTGTGCAACGAGGGTCCTCAGCTGGAGAAACAGTAACATGGAGAACGGTACCGAATATAGCATCCTAGAGTATTTCAGTGGTCGATATCCAACTAACAAATCCTGCCAGCGCAAGGATTTACACTTGTGCAACAGTACATCCTCCCTGCTTCCACCACCTTGCCCCCTAAGCCTGTTCTGGGCTTCCCCCAGCCCTCCCGAGTAGACTTGAGGAGGGTGTGGCCTGTGAGGTGGGGTGGAAGTTCTGCTGTTCCAGTGGAAATCCTTGCGCTGTTGGGACTCATAATCTGGACACTGGCCAAACTAAACGACAGCAAAAAAGAACAACACACAAATACAATTTTCTAGTTCTTAAGGTTATGGCAACATCTGCTAAAATCTCTGGAAGCCAGAGGAGATTTACTCAAGAGAAGAAACACACTGCTACAAGCCCTTCAGGGATTCTCCTGGGTGATAATAAATGAAGAAGACCAACCATTTCCTCACGTGAAAGCAAGCACAGAATTCTGCATACAGAAAGTTAGTATGTCAGGGAAAGTGGAACCATTGCTTGAGAGCTACCAGGGGTGTGGGGGGGGGTGTCCCCACCTTTTGTGATGCGGGTTTGTCCCCCATCTTTCGTAATGGTTCTTCTTGGAATGTTACTGAGGCATATAACTGAGACACTTTCATTTCCCAAAATGTGAGAGGCAACAAGGGGATCATCTGTCTTGGGCCTGGTCCTCACCAACAGGGAGGAACTGACTGGCGAATTTGGAAGTACTGGGAACCTTGGGAGGAAGTGATCATGTCCTTCTGGTCCTCCCGATACAGAGGCAAGGGGTGTCTGTCTGTCATGGATGCTTTAGTTGAGATTCCTGCATTGCAGGGGGTTGGACTGTCGGGGTTCCTCCAAACTCTGCAATTTTACGAGTCTGTGATTTGGCTAAACTGAAGTGGAGGGGTTGAGAATAAACGGTTGGAGCTTGCGGGTTTTATAGGGACCCCCCCACCCCACTCCAATAATGTGGGCAATGCTGCGACTAGACATTTGGGGAATATATTCAATCATGCAATGACACGCACAAACCCCCCCGATAATGAAATGGTGCGGTCCCACGAGCGCCACACCATGTGACTCCTCGGAATGTGACGACTGGCCAGTCGGCAGCGGGAAGCCGCCCAGGGGCCAATGCCCTTGCGCCTGAAGCTCTTACCCCTTCCGCCGTACCCACGCAGTTAAAAGCCAAGCTCCCTGACGAGGGTTCTGCTACCTGTCCTCCATTGTTCTCTGTGCGGAACTGGTACTGGATATTATGGTCTGTGAAGGCTGCTTGCTGGACGCTGGCGATGGCCACTGCAGTCTGCTCATCCGCATTTGTGCCGTCTCCTGGGAGAGAGAGAAAGGAAATTGATTACTGCCAGCTTTGGGCCACTCCCTAGCGGCACACCAGCCTCATTGACACAGGTGTTGTCGTTGCTGCTGCAGGGGTTTGCCAGCCTTTTGGGGGCTAACAGGCACATTTGTGACCTGGAATGGGCCTTCTCAGTGGTGGCTCCCCAACTGCGGAATGCCATCCCCCTGGCGACACGAGGATTAACCTTTAAGTGCCAAAGGTGTTCCTGTTTACCCAAACATAATTGGGGTCACAGGGTATGATTATATCCCAGCCTGCATCAGTGCTCATCATTTAGTAGGGTGGGTCCTTTTTATGCTATTGAGAGATAAGCACTTTCAGTTCGTTCAGTTAAGGTTCTTTTTATTTTTCTGGTGCAGTTTAAATCTTCTATAGTGTACGATTTTGTACTCATCGCTTCGAGACATTTTTGTGGTAAGAAACAAATCAATCATAGTTTTGGATGGGACCACAAGGGTCATTTAGTCCAACCCATGAATCTTTTTCCCCAATGTGGGGCTCAAACTCCCAACCTTGAGATAAGAGTCTTATGCTCTACTGACAGAGCTATCCCAGACTTCCTGATAATAATGATATTAATAACATCAGCTGTTGTGGGCATCAACCCTCACGCCACAGCCTATTCTCTTGCCTATAATCAAATGCCTTTTTTGAACCAAACTCGGTGGAGGTGTCACTCTGGCGACTGCGGCTCTGCTTGGTTACTGGGGTGTCCTCTCGCAGGGGAACCCATCAGATTTGGGAGAGTGGGGGTGCAACAGTCCAGGCCACACAACACAACACACTCTTGATCTCAGTCATGTAGTGGGTTTATTTATACAACCTGCCACTCCAGAATTTAAAACCCTGAACTAGTTTCAACCTCCCTTTCATTTACGTCGTTCTAGAAACCTACATCCTGTCCGCAAAATGTGCCTTAGTGCAGGCTGCTACTTAGCACACAGTCACTACCTTGTGGGAAGGACAGCTATTTTGATAACATTAAATATCCACCAAAGGCCGAGGAGTCTAAACTGTGGAGAATATGAAGGAGCAAAGAGTATGTTCAGGCTGGGCTCATATAACTTCTATGAAGTGACCTCAGACCACCCACCCTCTCAGCTGAACCTACCTCACAGGGTTGTTGTGATGACAAAAGTGTGTTTGTCTGTGCAAGAGAGAGAGAGAGAGAGAGAGAGGAATCTCTGTGTATGCTTCCCTGAACATCTTGAAGGAAAAGGAGGAGGGAATAACAACAGCAAGGTGGTGGTCGACTGAAACCTCTCTGGGGCAGGGACCTTTATTTCTTGCTCACAAAACTCTGTGAAGTGCAAATGCACTAGGACGAACCCTGACGTACGAATGGCAAGAAAGGGTTTGCTTCCCTCCTCTTTCCCTCGCCACACGTCTTGTGCATGATGCGTCTGAGTGAAGGACAAGATGCTAGAGGGGCTCTAGGGCTGTGTGGGTCTGCAGGGGGTCGGGGAGATTTGGGGTTCCAGCTGCCAACACACTGCCCCCGTGGGATCCAGACAGGAGGAGGCCAGAGATTCAGCTTTGTTCACAGACAGACATTTCGTACGCCTTACTTATCGGGCGGTGCCCTGGCGGTAGAAATCCCTCCCCGAGCGGGGGCTACAACTTGCTCACGCAGGTTGGCTGGGCATTTTCTGGGCCAGCCCAGGACCCCTCCTCACCTTCCTGCAGCTCGACTCCCTCTTCACCTTCTTGACCTTTCTCGTGGCTGTAACACAAAGGGAGGTGGGAGAGAGAGAGAGAGAGAGAAGAAAAAGAACTGTCAGCTGAAATAGAATCTAAGCCTGCAAAGCTCTAAGCTCTTGGTCTTGCTCCCTTCCAAAAGCTCATTCAGAAGAACGGTAGTCCGCATTCATCCCATACCTTTATAGCACTATGATAGTACTTTGAACAGTCATGGCTTTCCCCAAAGAAATATGGGGAGCATAGTTTATTCAGAGTGTTTTTAGGAGACCCCACAGAGCTACCCATCCCAAAGTAATTGAAAAATCAACCCCTCTTCGTGGGGAACTCTGAAAATCTTAGCTCTGTGGTTGTGGGAATACATGACACCTCCTTATGATTCTTTGGAGAAAGTTGTGACTGTTTAAAGTTGCATGATGCTGCTTTAAATGTCCAGCGCAAATGGGACCAGAGGAAAATGTAGGAGCAAGAATTGTGCTTTTACTCCTGCAAGACTGAATATAACGCCTTTGGCTGTACATGGGGGATGATTCCAAAAAATTCCACGGTTATGTCCCTGGGGAGATGGCAGTACTTAATCAGTGGTTCATGTCCTTGTGGTTTGCACTCTTTATAAAGATTTGAGGAGTGAGGATATCACCCCTCTATTATAGTCCACTCCGGGTTGCCCAACCACTGTTATAGTGTCCTTTGTCTTGGCAGATAAAGATGAGCAGCAAAGGTTGCAAGGTTTTTAGCCAGGGCAATTAAAATAAGACCCATTATTTCACTATTGCCCCAAACCCCCAAAATGCATTTTATATACAGTGGTACCTTGGGTTAAGTACTTAATTCGTTCCGGAGGTCCGTTCTTAACCTGAAATTGTTCTTACCCTGAAGCACCACTTTAGCTAATGGGGCCTCCTGCTGCTGCCGCGCCGCCGGAGCATGATTTCTGTTCTCATCCTGAAGCAAAGTTCTTAACCCGAGGTACTATTTCTGGGTTAGCGGAGTCTGTAACCTGAAGCGTATGTAACCTGAAACGTATGTAACCCAAGGTACCACTGTAATTGACTTTTTACCTTTATCCTCTGTACACCACATTTTGATTATTGCTACGGCTGGTGGCTGATGCAAATAAAGATTCATTCATTCATTCCCAATTGCAGAATAGAATTGCATAAAATAAAAGGAACAGAATTGCATAAAATAAGAGGAATTCTGTGCAGACGAGACCAACTTTCATTTGCACAAGACGCTCCAGAATTCCACTGCCCTCCATGCAGAATTATAACACTGCCTGGGCAACAGAATGCCCCTAAAACGCCCTCTGCCAAGCTCTTCTCCCACATTTAACAGCCCCTGCTTTGCCCAATACAAATATCTCACAGTGCAGAGCCTAGAAACCCAGCCCCATTCTCTGGCGTGGGCAGCAACACAACCTCACTTCCTGCTCGCTATCGGTGACAAGGAAGCTTGACATTCAGCCCGCGCATTCCTGAAAGCCAGAGATCCCTGCGCTGATGTCTGCCACGAGGGTTCGGTGTTAATATCCTCTTTTTGCTTTGACGGAGACAGGATAAAGGAAGGCACACACCGCCCGGCCTTGCAGCTACGGAGGCGCTGCAAAGCATTTGGCTATCTTAATTCTTCGCGCTGGCAGAGGGAGATAAGGCTCGTATCTCGGCAGGACGTTGGCGCAGAGCAGGAATGGCATTGAGACGCCAAGGAAAGGTGCCCAACGCAGAGACAAAAGGCTGGGTTAAAGAGCTCAAAAGCTTTTCAGAGGATGCCACCTCCATATCCTTCTTAAGGGTTAGAGTTCAGGGTTGTGTTATAGGTATACCATGGGCGTGGTCCAGGGAGGTGCTTAGGGGCCAGGGACTCCTAGACCATGGTGTTGTTTTTCCTAGACTCCACCTCCCATCAGGCCCCATCAGCATGGCCAACGCTCACTGGAATTTGGAAAGTCAACGAGTGAAACGAAACGGGTCTACATAGCGGCAGACTCGAGATGGAAGTGTGCGGTGGGCCTTCCTAGGAAGGGAGTGCGAAAACAGTAGTAGGGAACCTGCGACCCTCCAGATCCCATCATCCCCAACCACAGGGATGATCATGACTGCCAGGATCTTGCTGGGATGCCAGAGAGGGCAGAGTCCAGGCCAGGACTAGCCAACAGGGCGCCCTTCAGACACCAACTTCCATCAGTGGTGAAGGACAATGGAGTTGAAAACCAATGACATCTGGAGGGCTAAGCTTGCAGGATCCATGCTAGCAGGACCAGTGGTCAAGGAACTGTTGTCCCAAAACAGCTGGGGACCCAAGTTTGGGAAACACTGCTCTAAACCCTGGGTGAAGGGTAGCCAATGAGGTACCTTCCAGATATTGTGGACTACAGCGCCCATCATGCCTGGCAGGGCAGATGGGAGTTGGATTCTGCAATGCCTGGAAGCCACCATGGTAGCTAGTCCCATCCCAGACTCTACCATGGAGAAGGTCCTTTCTGGCAGCCCAGGAATGCAGCTCAGATGGACAACCAAGGAGATTCTCAAGGGACAGATGGGTACTCAGGCCTTGCCTTCCTTGCTCTCAGATCCCAAGATGCTCTTAGAATGATAGAATTGTGGGGTTGGAAGGGACCCGAGGGTCATCTAGTATGAATCCCTGCAATCCAGGAATTCTGCCCACAACCATCCCATGGTGGGCTCAAACCATCAACCTTCTGGTTAACAGCCAAACACATTGACCCATTGCACCACAGAGGGGGCACCAGCAGAGCAGGGCAAGGGCAACAGTTAAATCCCCTTCCTCCTGGGTGAGTCATAATCACCAGGCACCCAGCTATTGTAAGCTGCTTGTAGAGAAAGCCAAAGACCTGTGGCAAAATGGGTAGGAGATATTTTCTCCACTTGTTTGGGGAGAAACTAGCCTAGCTCATGCCTTTCAGTGTTTCTAGCCAATGAACAAAGCCTGACAATGACTGACATTTTATTAAAAGATCTAGCCCAGTGGTTCTCAACCTGTGGGTCCCCAGATGTTGTTGGACTACAACTTCCATCATCCCCGAGCTCTGGCCTTGCTAGCTAGGGGTGATGGGAGTTGTAGTTCAACAACATCTGGGGACCCACAGGTTGTGAAAAGCTGATCTAGACAATAAAGAGGAGTGACACATCCATTGCCCGAATACAAAACTTCTTGGTACATTCAAAAACCTTTTATTTTGACTTCCGGGGGCGGCGCGAACGGCAATGGCGGTCCTCTTCTGAACGGGAGAGGAGGCTCCGCAGGCAACGGGTCGTCCGCTACGGCGAAGCGGAGACCCATTCTGGAAAACCCCAGGCGGCAAGAGCCTGGGGTCTTGAGGCTCGGTGGGCGCCTTGAGCGACCCTCCAAGCGCAGAAGGAACCCCGTAAGGGGCTCCGGAGCGCGGAGGGGGGTTGCGGCGCTGAGAGCTGCTTCACAGCCTGAGGAGCGAAGCCGCGCTGCTACTGTCGGTGAGCGCTGATCCCTTTTCCTGCTAAATTACGGATTCGGACGAAAAGCAACTAACTTGTGAGTAAAAGACTGAGTCACTTGAATTTAGAGACTTTAAAGGGAAAATTTAAATTGGCTTGAACCTGGCTGAAAGCGGAGAGACGTGGAAGCAGGAAGTCCGTCTTCCGCAGCCATTGAACTTGAAAAAAGCAATCAGCTGGAGGAGTGGAGGCTGAAAGAAAGAGATCCTAAGTTTTACAGATCTAAGCATCTATTGAACTTGCATCTTAAAGTAAAGACTTTAAGCTAAAGATTTGGGATTTTTACTTGCACTTGACTTTCCTCCTTTTATTGGATTACAAATTAGAAGGTGAAACCCAGAGTCAGGAGCTGCCTGAGCACTAAGGGAGCTGTCAGCACTGCAGATTTGGATACTGTATATTGGAACTTGAAACAATCTGAGGGTATTGAGACCTTTTAAATTTGAAACATTCTTTTTGGAGATAAATAAGCACTGTCTGTAACAAAGTGACCATTTATAAACTCTGCTAAACATTTGTATTTGAAGGTTCTTGGACATTAAATTAGACTCTGAAAGACATTTTAAGCTCCCTCTAGAGGATTGGATTAAAACAGTGACTTTACATGCACATTTTACTTTCGATTCCCTTGCTGTTTGCTTGCTCTGGACCTTTCCATTCCCATGGGAATAACTCAGTGTGACCTTGACTGACAGATAACGTTGGAATGAGTGGCACAAGAAAAAGAGGGAGAGCTAAACAAACAACTTTAACAACTCTAACCTCAGCCTCACAGACACGTAGATCATCTGTACCTACTTTGCCCTCAGAAGTGGAGGGAGAGGGCGAAGCAGAGCAGTTACAATTGGAAGATATGGCCTCAGGAGCATCTGTTTCTGTTCTAGACAAAATTTTTGAAAAATTGGAAGCTTTGGACAAGAAAGTAGATGCGCAATCAGCAAAGATTGACAAAAACACAGAATGTCTAAATAAATTAACCACACAAGTGGTACAGAATGCACAAGCAATTGGACAGTTAACGGAGGCCTCAGCAGAAAATCGGAAATTGGCTGAGGACACCAGACAAAAATTAGAAAATTTAGAGCAAGAGGTAAGACCACTCACTAAACAAGTTGGGGAACATCAGATTTATCTCTCCATGATAGAACTGCGAAATCGTGAGAACAACTTAAGGATTAGATCACTACAAGAGGCAGAAGAAGGACATCTAACTGAGTTTTTGACCAAAGAATTCTCCAAGTTCTGGAATTTGGAAGAAAAGGACTTTAAAATCGTGTCAGCTTTCAGACTTGGAAGATTCATAAAGAAGGAGAGGCCCAGAGACTGTTTGATAACATTGAGATCAAAGGAGGAAAGGGATAAGATCTTGGGACTATATTTCGTAAAATCACTGGAGGTTTTGGATAGAAGAATTGAAATCTATAAAGATATCCCAAGACTACTGCTGGATCTTAGAGCCGCCTATTCTGAACTTGTTAAACTACTAAGGAGCAACGCAATTCCATTCAGGTGGGAATTTCCCCAAGGAATATCTTTTACCTTTAGAGGGAGAAAGGTTAAAGTAAGAACACTGGAAGAGAGAGACAAATTCCTGTCTACATACGGAGAGGACCTTCAAAAAGGAATTGAACTACCTTCTGGGCCTGAGGCAACGCCAGTACCAACATCAGCACCTGTGGAACCTGAAGATCCTGAGAAGATACCACCCCTTGAAAAATAACCAGATAATTCAGGATGTCTCTGCAACTGTTGAGCTGGAATATTAATGGTTGTAACATTCCGGAAAAAAGGAAGAAAATATTTCATATATTAAAAAAAGAACAATTGGACATTATTTGTTTACAAGAAACACATGTGACGAGGCTCCACAGAAAAGTGTTAATAAATAAAAGATTGGGCCAGGAATTTGTATCGTCGGACAAAGTTAAGAAGAGAGGCGTGGTGATATATGCAAAAGAGAGCCTGTCACCTAAATTCCTATTTAAAGATGAAAGTGGAAGAATTTTGGCTATTGAGATACAATATCAAGGAGAGAAACTGCTGATATTAGGAATCTATGCACCTAATGAAGGGAAATCGGAATTTTACAAGAAGTTGCAGGAGACAATGCTGGACTATCTAGACTACAACAACATCATAATGATGGGAGATATGAATGGGGTCGTATCAACTAACATGGACAAGTCACAAAGTCAAAATGTTACAAAAGACGGCAGACTACCTAAAACCTTTTTTGAAATGACTGACAATATGGATTTGATTGACATTTGGAGGACAAAGAACCCACTAGGAAGAGAGGGAACATTCTTTTCTGAAGCCCAACTGACCTGGACAAGAATCGACCAAATATGGATTTCTAGAGGCCTGGCACCTAAGGTCAGAAAAGTGGAAATCTGCCCAAAGACCTGCTCCGACCATAATGCAGTAAAGATGGATATGACACTATTACCAACTGGATCCTTTAGATGGAAGATGAATGACAATTTGTTTAGAGATCAGGAAATTACCAAGAAGGCCCAAAAAGTTTTGAAGGACTATTTTGAGATAAATATGAATAATATGGTGGAAAAAAGAATAATCTGGGATGCAAGCAAAGCTGTAATGAGGGGATTCTTGATACAACAGAATGCAGTAAAGAAAAGAACACAAAATGAGAAAAAAGATAAGATCTTGGATAAAATAAAAGAATTAGAGAAGAAATTAAGAGTGAATCCGAAGTCACAGCCAACTCTGAGAGAAATTAAACTTTATCAAACACAATATTCTAAATTGATAAATCAGGAAATTGAATGGAAGGTTAAATTAATGAAACAAAAAACGTTTGAGTCGGCGAATAAATGTGGAAAACTGCTAGCTTGGCAGTTGAAGAGAAGACAAAGATTAAATACTGTTACAAACTTAGAGGTTGATGGAAAAAACATCCAGAATCCAGTGGACATCAGAAAGTGTTTCCAGAGATACTTCAAAAAATTATACACCCAAGGGCCGCAAGATGATGTTGAGATTAAACAATTTTTGGCAAAAAACGGACTATCTAAATTGTCACAAGAAAATAGGACAATCCTGAATTCTAAAATAACACGACAGGAGATCGAACAAGCCATCCAGAACATGCAACTTGGCAAATCTCCAGGACCAGATGGGCTGACCTCCAAGTACTATAAGACATTAAAAGACTATTTGATACAACCTTTGATGGAGGTCAGCAATGAAATTATGGAGGGGAAGAGGGCACCGGAGTCGTGGAAGGAAGCGTTCATCACATTAATACCAAAGTCGGAAGCTGAAAAGACACAACTTAAGAACTACCGTCCCATCTCTCTTTTAAATGTGGATTACAAAATATTTGCAGACATTTTGGCAAATAGATTTAAAAAAGTTTTAAATGAAGTAATTCATAAGGACCAGGCCGGCTTTCTCCCAGGAAGACATCTGTTTGCTAATACAAGGAACATTATTGACATTTTGGAACTTTTGCAAACAGACATAAATACAAAAGCAGTTTTAATTTTTATAGACGCGGAGAAGGCCTTTGACAATATCTCCTGGAAATTTATGATGGGAAATTTAAAAGAGATGGGAGTGGGACGGGGTTTTGAGAATGGGATTGAGGCGATATATTCAGAACAGAAAGCTAAACTGATAGTTAATAATGTGGTTACAGAAGAGTTTAAAATTGAAAAAGGGACACGACAAGGTTGCCCTATTTCCCCTTTGTTATTTATTTCGGTTCTGGAAGTGCTATTGAACATGATTAGAGGGGATCGGTTGGTGGAAGGAATTCAGGTCGGTCAGAAACAATATAAATTAAAAGCTTTTGCAGATGACCTGGTTTTGACCTTGCAGAAGCCAGAGCCCAGTACGAAAAGAGTATTACAATTGATTAATGACTTTGGTCGGGTGGCTGGATTTAAACTAAATAAACAGAAAACTAAGGTTTTGGGGAAAAATTTGACTGATACAGAGTCAGAACGGTTTCAGAATGAGACGGAACTTAATGTGGTTAAAAAAGTAAAATACCTAGGGGTAAACATAACAGCAAAAAATCTAAGTCTATTTAAGGACAATTATGAAAAATGCTGGACAGAAATTAAGAGAGACTTAGATAGTTGGTCAAAATTGAAACTTTCTTTGTTAGGCCGAATTGCTGCTATCAAGATGAATGTATTGCCAAGGATGTTGTTTTTATTTCAAACACTTCAGGTCTTGGACAAAACGGAGTGCTTTCAGAAGTGGCAGAGAGACATTTCTAAGTTTGTCTGGCAGGGCAAAAAGCCCAGAATTAAGTTTAAGATATTAACCGATGCAAAACAAAGAGGGGGCTTTGCCCTGCCAGACTTAAAGTTGTATTATGAAGCCGCAGCGTTCTGCTGGCTAAAAGACTGGCTACTTCTTGAAGACACTGATGTGTTAGATTTGGAAGGGTTTAACAATGCCTTTGGATGGCATGCATACTTATGGTATGACAAGGTTAAAGCAAACAAGGCCTTTAAGAACCATATTGTCAGAAAATCATTGTTTAATGTCTGGACAAAATATAAAGACTTGCTGGAAAATAAAACACCAAGGTGGCTTTCATCTTTGGAAGCCAAGGCCCGAAAAAGACCCAATATGGAGGCTAAATGGCCAAAATATTGGGAAATACTAGAAAAGGATGGAGACAATTGGAAATTGCAGAGTTTGGAGAAAATGAAAGACAAAGTGCGAGATTGGTTACATTACGCTCAGATTAAAGAAGTTTTTAAAAATGATAAGAAACTAGGGTTCCAGGTGGAGAAATCGAAATTAGAAACAGAATTGTTAGAACCAAAGATTAAGGTACTTTCAAGGATGTATAACTTGCTGTTGAAATGGAATACACAAGACGAAACGGTTAAATCGGCTATGATAAGGTGGGCACAGGACATTGGGCATAATATCATGTTTGAGGACTGGGAGAGGTTGTGGAGTAATGGATTGAAATTTACTGCATGTAACGCTCTGAAAGAAAATGTAATGAAAATGATTTATAGATGGTATATGACCCCAGTCAAACTTGCCAAAATTTACCACCTGTCTGATAATAAGTGTTGGAAATGCAAAGAGTGTGAGGGAACGTTCTTCCACCTCTGGTGGACTTGCCCTAAAGTGAAGGCGTTCTGGGAAATGATTTATAATGAACTGAAAAAGGTATTTAAATATACCTTCACTAAGAAACCAGAGGCTTTCCTTTTGGGTATTGTCGGCCAAGGGGTGGCAAAGAAGGACCAGACATTTTTTATGTATGCAACAACAGCAGCAAGGATACTTCTCGCAAAACATTGGAAAACTCAAGATCTACCCACACTGGAAGAATGGCAGATACAACTGATAGACTACATGGAACTGGCTGAAATGACCGGCAGAATCCGTGACCTGGGAGAAGAGAGGATTGAGGAGGACTGGAAGAAATTTAAGAACTATTTACAAAAGTACTGTAATTTGAGTGAATGCTAAACAAGATGCTAGATCAAAATAACTGAGCACCACTAAATTTAGAAGTTTTTTAAGAAAATAAGTAAGAATGTGAAATTTAGCTCCTTTTGAGAATTATAAGATTATGAAATATAGAAGGGATATAAGAATTTAAATAAGATGATAAATTGCTGACAAAACGTTACAACGATGAAAGTGGGAGCGGGAGATGTGAGGAAGTCCAAAGAAAATGTGAAAATATGTTAAGATCAATGTTATATTGCTTATTATGTTTATTTTTATTGTAAAACCTAATAAATTGCTTTAAAAAACAAAAAAAAACAAAACAAAAACCTTTTATTTTGGTTCTTCGCCACTGGAGAAGTGATTTGCTGCTAACCATCCCCCTGCCGCCCCAAAACTCCAACTATTATGATATCCAGGAATTCAGTGTAGGTGTTGCAGTGTTGCTACAATGGGTAGCAGGAAAGGCAGGAGTTCTTTTTAATTCTAATTTCCCCACCTGAGCAGGATGCTGGACCACCCGCCTGATCCAGCAGGCTCTTCACCTGTCCCCAATTTGCATCCCTCTAGATGTTGCTGGACCATAACTCCCATCACGCCTGCAAGGGCTGTTGGGAGCTGAGAGTTCAAAACGTTTGGCAGCCACCATCCTGGAGAAGCTGTCCTGCATTGCAGGGGTTGGACTAGACGACCCCTGGGGTCCCTCTTCCAACTCTACAATTCTGTGATTCTATGAGTCATTTGAGCTTCACTGAGACATCATGGCACCTGGGCCTCTATTCCGTCACCCACCCCTACCCATGGGGGACCCTGCCTTTCTACTTCTTCCCATCCCCAATATACTCAGCTGAAAGCATGTAGGGCACACTAGACACAAGGGTGGTTTTTAAAATAATAATAAAAAAGGATGACTAGGACTAGAACAGACAGAAAATAGATGGAGCCCTTCGTTTTATTACTGCCTGGTACATAACAGGGTTCTAATTATTCTCACCTCCTGTGGGGATAGCAGCTGAGTTTGGGGAGGTGGCCGGGTTGGGGGGCGGGAGGAGAAGCAATCTTTGTGGATAAGATGTGGGAACTTGAGTACAGAAGAGAGAATGGCACTTACGGGAGGTCTCAATAAAATTGGGTTTATGTGACTGGCACGCACTTCTGGGAAGACCGCTGATGCAGAGCTGACATTGATGTCAAGGTCATCTTGACTAGCCATGGAAACTCAGAGACCAGATGTTGGGGGCAAACCACAGGGATTGTTCTCTGTCTGCCCTGCATCAGGATTGACCCTCTAGATGCCCTTGGACTGCAGCTCGAAGCTGCCTGGTGCTGTCCAGGGCCGTAGCTAGGGGGTGGTGAGGTGGGCCCCTGCCAGGGAGGCAAGTGATGGGCCCCCCCCAAAAAATTGGCTAAAAATATGTCCATAAATATAAATGTTGATTATTGCCTCATAAGAAATATTTTTAAATAGAGGCTAAATTGAATGGGTGTAGGGACGGGGGTTGGAGGAGAGGCGGAAAGAAGAGCTAATTTGTCTGTGGCTGGGGGGGGCGCGATCTCGACGGTTCTGCCAGGGGCGCAAGATCACCTAGCTATGGCTCTGGCGCTGTCTAGAGTGCCACAGCCAGGTACGTTTGTCTGGGCCTACAAAGGGGTCCATCAGGTAAGATTTTGCCCAGAGGCCCCCCCCAATCTGGCCAACCCCTCCCCAATACGCTGAGCGCTAGAACTCGCAAGACTCTTCATCCCCACCTCCCTTTACTGCCTCCTCAATCTCATAAGCGCAGTCCCTCTCCTTGCTTTCATGGCCTTTTCTGGGAAAGGGACAGCCCTGGGAAAAGGTGACAGGTCAGTGGCAGAGCACATATTCTCCATGCAAACGATCCCAAGCTCAATCCCTGGCCTCCCCAGATACTTTTAAGGGGAGAGAACGCCTGCCTAAAACCCGAGAGAGCTGTTGCCAGTCAGTGTGGAGCAGATATGCTTCTCAGACGCATTCCACTCTCTATGTGACATTCCAGGCATTGCTGGATCCCAAGGACCCATTCCAGCCAGGTAAGAACACCCACGGAGGGTGCAAAGTAGGGCTCGTGAGAAGGGTAGCGTCCTGGAGAGAGTCCCGAAGAGGGCTGGAAGGAGGCATTTTCCCTCCCCACCAAGGCCTGAGGCGTCCCCACCCCTGACACTACATAAGCAGCTTCCAATGGTTCTCCTGGCATCACCAACAATCACATGAGATAACTCTGGCATCTCCCGTCAAGTCATGCTTCTCTCTGTTCACAACAGAGCCCACCCCTGCTTAGGAGCTTTCTCTCTCCTTATTTAAACCCCGGTAAATGCCCCCAATCAATTCCGGGAGTTTAAGAAGGGGAAGGGGAAGAAGAATCTGGGGTAGCAACCCCTATTACGTTTTCTCTTATATCTCACCAACAGGGCTAGGCCTCACCACTGTTGACAGCGTCTAAGAGATGCCTGCCTGTCTGTTCACCTTCCACCGCTGCCAAGAGCTGAGGAAGCACAGAGGTGGCTAACTTGGGTCCCTCCAGGTAATGGTGGGAGTCTCAAATCCCAGCAGCCTCAGCCAACGTGACCAGTGGTCAAGGGTGATGGGAGCCTGAGCAACATCTGCACAAATCTGCCAACACTCTGGGGTCTAGGAGTGGCTAACAGTGTGATTTTTGAGCCTGAAAGTCAGTACAGTCATACCTCGGGTTACAGACGTTTCAGGTTGCGTTTTTTCGGGTTAAGGACCAGCTGAAACCTGGAAATACCGGGTCAGGTTACATTCAGGTTTTGGTGGTCACGCATGCGCAGAAGCACCAAATTGCAACCTGTGCATGCGCAAACGCGCCGCTGCAGGTTGCTAATGTGCATCCCACATGGATCACGTTCGCAACCCGAGCGTCCACTGTATGTATATACATGTACACACACCATCAGCCTTACAAATCACCACAAAAATGACAAATCTGCAAATACACACGCACACACACACGCCTGACACGGGAGCAAGAAGCACCCTGCCCCTCTTTCTCTAGCCCAACTATTCACTTGCATGAAGTTCCATGGATCACCTACATGTAATTCCTGGTCACCTATGGCAACCACCCTAGTATTTGGCTGAATTATTTCATGTTATAGCTTTTTAAAAAAAATCTTACTCTTCCTTCCAGGCTCAGGGAAGTTAATGCAGTGCTTCCCCACTCCACTCTTATCCTCTTCACTGTGCCTTGGTGTAGACTGAGTAGACCAAAAGGGACTGGCCCAAAGGTCACTCAGTGAATTTTGTGACTGAGCGATGATCTGAGCCCAGGTGTCTCTCCAGGTCCAGTCTAACGTCCCGAACACCAAACTCAGAAAAGCCGCTTTTCCTCAAGGAAGCTGTTATCCTGCCGGCCTCTGTGCATCTTTCCCCCGGTGGTCCCCCCACCTCGACACAATAATGTCTGAATGCACATGATGCAGCAAATATTGCCGAAAGCCTGTGCATGGATGGGCGAAAGGTCCAGGAAACTCTACACATACAGAGAGAGTGTGTGTGTTCTACTGAAGGAAAGCTCTATGGGAAGAAGTCATGGGTGATATCAGGCAAATCAACACATTACATCAGGGATAGGGCGGTGAAGAATAGCAACCAATCTATACAGGTCCATTTTAAAACAAGTTGTTGAGTATTCTGGGGGGAACATCTCCCTCACCCAAAAAATGTTTTGGTGCTTTTCTTGGATTTACTAAGCATTAAAAAATACTAATACAGTGGACGTTTGGGTTCCGAACGTGATCCATGCGGGATGCATGTTTGCAACCTGCAGCGGCACGTCTGCGCACACACGGGTTGCGATTTGGCGTTTCTGCGCATGCACGACCCCCAAAACCCGGAAGTAACCTGTTCCGCTACTTCCGGGTTTTGGCGGGTCTGCAACCCGAAAAAACGCAACCTGAAGCATCTGTAACCCAAGGTATGACTGTAATAATCGCCCTACTTGCCATATGTCCGGGTTTTTCTGGACATGTTGCCGTTTCAGCAAAAATCTGCCCAGAATCAGTGGTTCTCAACCTGTGGGTCCCCAGATGTTGTTAGACTACAACTCCCATCATCCCTAAGCTCTGGCCTTGCTAGTTAGGGGTGATGGGAGCTGTAGTTCAACAACATCTGGGGACCCACAGGTTGAGAAAGGCTGGCCCAGATGCCGTTCTGCAGCCCGATTCCCAGATGTGTCCGGAAAAACCTCAGTGTATGATGGCAGCCCCAGATAAGGCTGATCTGCATGTGCAGTAGATCAGCAAAGATTTCCGACTCCCAATGGTTTAACAATAGCAACAACAACAAACTAGGCAGATGAAATGAAGAGAGCTTGGATTCCCAGGGTTCATTTGGCGAACCACTCCTTTCCATATGAACCCTCTCCTCACACAGTCCCAACAATCAGCTAGGGACTCTACCTTTTTACCCTCCCAAATGCGTTCACCCAGGAGGCAAATTCCAGGATGCCCTTGCTTCTCCCTGAAACAACTCAGTCTTGCAAATTGATTCACAAATATTACTGCCTACAGTAGCTCTTACCAGCCTAACACATAGCTCATGTTAGTCATTTGTGGCGTACCCATGGTTAAGCCCCCTCTCTTCTAAATTATGGAACTTTCACTGCCTGGTCACCTGGAATCCAGTTTTGTTCACCATAGGCGAGCGGAGCCATGGGAGGGGAGTGTCAAGGCACAGCACAATTCTGCACTGGCTGTTCTGCCCAACTGCCGCAGAGTAGACGGCCCTCCTTGAAGCAGAACTGCAACCCGGAAGGAAACAAAGACTATTCCTAGGGTGGCCGTCCTCAACCTGGTGCCCCTCCAGATGTTTAGGACTACAACTCCCATCAGCACCAGGCAGCATGGTCAATGATCAGGGAAGATGGCAGCTACAGTCCCACAAGCGCAGGAGGTCACCAAGTTGGGGAAGGTTGTCCTAACACAGACCGCATTGCACTGCAGTATTTTTGGATTTCCCACCAGGTGTGTATCTTTCTCAAGGAAACGCAGCAGCCAATCCCAGTTCTCCAATAATGTATGCACCATGCACAGTGGTCACGACCGCATGTCATAGGTGCTCACTTGATGAACATTAGGCGTTCACACAACACCCCCAGAAACAGCAGCGGATGAAGTGGTGTTTGGTCCTCTGTTCGCAGTGAAGGAACCATGTTGCTAAGCCCGCCAGGCCTTTTTCTTACTTTCTTCCATCCTTCTACTGAGGCAAGGCTGGGGGACATCTGACCACTGGGCTGCTGTGATGGAGGACTCCCAGCACCCCTCTGTCCAGCAGTCACGGTCCCATTAGCCCTCGCTGGGGATGGTGGGTACTGCAGCCCAAAGCAAGGCTACACATTCCCCATGCCTGCACTAAGGAGCTGGGGTAGGAGAATGAGGAATGCAATGTGTACACTCCCCCCCCCCCCACATTTTAATCCTAACAAACCTGTGATGTAGGGTTAGGCAGCAAGAGCACCTGGGGGTGTCAATGTCGGAATTTAACCCCGAGTCTCTAACCACTACAACACACTGCTGGACTCTCAGCTTAACACCCTCTCCCTCTCCCCACCCCCATCACTCCCTCTCCTTTGCAGCCCACAATCGCAGCCCCACTTTTTCTGATCACCCTGGCAGCCTCCTCCCTGCTCAGAGTCACTTACCCCCGTTCCCAGCCCTTACCTGCCAATCAGTGTTTTGTGTCCGCCCTCCCCCCCACCAAAACATTGAATGCTTTCCCCACCCCCATCCCTCTCCAAATGCACACAAACCCAAGATTTATCTTCCCCTTCCCCAGCCCTCCAAACAATGCATTTCAGATCTTAGACGGTGCGTGTGCGAGTGTGGGGTTGTTTTTTTTTGGTGGGGGGGGGGTGTCCCGTTGCTTCTCACCCTACAATGGCACGGAGTCGTCCTGATCACAACCTCTCTCTCTCTCCACACACACACTTTCCCTTTTATTCCAGACACCCAGTTCTCAGACCCAGGTCACGTCCCCTGGAATTGCCGTGCCCCCCCCCACCCTCGTCCCACTTCCCCGTCCCGGAGAGCCTAAGCTCTGCCTCGTCCTCCATTTTGTTCTCCCCCACTCTCTCTGCGCCGCTGCTGCTGCCGCCGCAGGAGGATCATGGCTGTTTCCCTCTCCCCTCCCCCACCCTCGCTAGGCCCGAGAAGAGAGGGAAGGCTGGGTGCCGTAGCCCCCCCGCCCTGCTAAATGGGGGTGTCGTGGGATCTTTTCCCCCTTACCTGGATGCAGCGGAGGCGGTGGCTGTGTCCAGGCCGGGATCCAGCATGTCCATGGGGGGAGAAGGGAAGGGGGGGAAAGGGAGGGGGAGGGAGGGGGTGGGGGAAAGACCCCCGCAGCACCAGGGGGAGAAGGGGGCGGGAGGGGAGGAGGGAGGGGACGAAGTTTAAATCTCACGCCGGATGGAGGTAGAGGGGACGCGGAGGAGACACGGGAGCCGAGGCGCTGATCACGGGGACAAACACTCGGGTCATGTGAGGAGGAAAGAGAGCGAGAGATTCTCTCTCTCTCCCCTCCTTCCCCAGCTGGGAGCCCGGGACACGTGAGGGGGGAAGAGACGGGAGAGCGTGGGAGCCGGAGGATGCGGATTGAAAGAAAGGGGGGGAAAGGGCGGAAAAGGATCCGAGGAGCTGCTGCTGCTGCTGCTGCTGCCGATCGAACGTCCGCGGCCTGCTTTGGAACGTCGGCGAGCAAGCAGCGGATGGAACGTTGCAACAATCCGGAGAGGGAGAGGGAGGAGGGGGAGGGGATAGAACGCTGCGACGATCCGGGGCGGGGGAAGAAAGAGGCGGCGGCGGCGGCAGCGGTGGAGGAGGGGTGGAATAGAACGTTGCAAACGAGCCGCCGCGGCGGATAGAACGTTGCGGGATTCGATCGAACGTTGCGGCAGCGTGGGAAGGCGGTGGGGTGTGTGGGGAAGCGTTCTTTGTTGTTTTAGAACGTTGGGCGATTGCGGGAGAATGTTGCAACGGCGGAGCTGCAAGAAAGGGATCGGGTGGGGGGGGGGGAGTAAGACGGTATCTACGCGCGATCGGATACTTTTAAGATCGTAACCCCCCAGCTATTGCGGTCCCCAGGGCGCATGCGTACATGCTAGAGGCAGCTGGGGTGTGCTTGGGACGGGAGTTGTGACAGCTCAAACGGTAGAAGGAGCCCCCTGAATACTACTTGACTGGCGGGGCGGATGTGGGGCTGGAGAGAGAGCAGATAGGAGCCCGGTTCGGTGAACCGCTTAGCTCGGCGCAACAACTCGAAGCTGCGCCTGCAAGGCTGGCATCTCAAGCGCGGTTTGCTAAAAATCAAGGGCCATTGTACTCGATAAGACTTAAGGAGTAAACAAGCGAAGGCTCCGGCTGTGCTGCGTTTCGCCTCCCACCCTTTCCTGCTGCCACTGAGCATGCTCTACGGAGAATATTTGCTCGAGCTGCCAGCCTGTGGACGCTTAATCTGGGCGCGGGCCACGCTGGACAGAGTCGCAGTTGCTTCCGAGTTAGCAGCCGTGGGGTGGCGGACGCTGTGCGTGTATACTCGGAAAGCAGCGTCCACTGCGCTAGGTGCGGGCTTGCTAGCTCCCGGGATCTGGTACCCAGACGCTGTTTTAGTCTACTAAAATGGAATTATCAGCACAAAAGCCGTGTCTTGACCTACTTTCTACAAATTAATCCGCTGTTACGTTGCGTGAGCAAAACTCTTTTGTCCCAGACCGGAGCGGGGAGGGGTCTCCCCAGAGACTCCTGAATGGCTGCAGGTTCCCCGTCCCTAATTTAAGGCGAGCGAGCATGATCCCATTCCACTAAAAAGCGCGCGGTGTGTGTGTGTGTGTGTGTGTGTGTTAACGACGCAGAGAGGCGAGACTTGCTGCTTCTATTTTGCATGTTTACTTGGCAGTCGATTCTGTTAAATTGTAATAAGCCCCTTTCCTAAGGAAGCGGGCGGGCGTGCCTGCCTTGTTAGGATTGCAGCTTTCCTTCCAGCGATCTCAGGCGGCTCAGATAGGAGATCCTGTAGCTTGACATCCAGCGAGCCTGGCGATTCAGTTGTCAAAGGGCTACAAAACAACCAGCGGGGTGGGGGTGGGGGTGGGAGGCCTCTCTTGAGCCGTGGTAGGCCAGAAGAAGTCACGCGATTAAGATGCATTTACCAATGAAGGCTTCCAGGGGCGGGCTTACTCTCTTTGAGTGGCAGGAGGAAGGGAATTCTTGTTTGCTTGTTTTCAGGCATGGTGAGAGCCAAATTGTGAGCTGAGGGAAACTCCATGCAAAATTGCATGTCAATCATGCGGGGCGGCGACAGAAATTTGCAAACGGCCAACAGCCCTGCTAACAGGAGATTGATGGAAGGGCTAGGGCCACCCTGTGGATATTGTGCTTAGCTGTGCCAATCCATGATGCCAGAGTGAAACCTCCTAATACAGTGGTACCTCGCAAGACGAATGCCTCGCAAGACGAAAAACGCGCAAGACGAAAGAGTTTTCTGTTTTTTGAGTCGTTCCGCAAGACGAATTTCCCTATGGGCTTGCTTCGCAAGACGAAACGTCTTGCGAGTTCTTGCAAGTTTGTTTCCTTTTTCTTAAAGCCGTTAATAGCCGCTAAGCCGTTAATAGCCGTGCTTCGCAAGACGAAAAAACCGCAAGACGAAGAGACTCGCGGAACGGATTAATTTCGTCTTGCGAGGCACCACTGTAGCTTGCTGTAAAGTAGACTAAAAGCAGTGCACAGTTAAATTATGGCATTTGCTCCCTCAGGAGGCAGTGATGGACACGAACTTGGACTGCTTTAAAAGAGGACTGGGCAAATTGCATAGGGTGGATGGTTGTTAAGTGCATTAACCACTCAGCTGACACTATTATTTATTTCTTTATTTTTACCCCAGAGGGAGCGAGTCTGGTTTCTCCAGGGAGGGAGTTCCAGAGTCTGGGAGCAGCCACTGATTACCCCATATATATGTGTGTGTGTACACATTACTTTTCTTCAATGGAACTTGGGACAAGGTACCATATTGTTCGCTCTATGAGACGCTCCAGACCACAAGACACACCTAGTTTTTGGAGGAGGAAAACAAGAAAAAAAATATTCTGAATCTCAGAAGCCAGAACAACAAGAGGGATCACTGTGCAGTGATAGCAGCGATCCCTCTTGCTGTTCTGGCTTTTGGGATAGCTGCGCAGCCTGCATTCGCTCCATCAGACGCACACACATTTCCCCTTACTTTTTAGGAGGGAAAAAGTGAGTCTTATAGAGCAAAAAATACTGTACATAGAAGATGCAGGTACAGTGGTATCTCGGGTTAAGTACTTAATTCGTTCTGGAGGTCCGTTCTTAACCTGAAACTGTTCTTAACCTGAAGCACCACTTTAGCTAATGGGGCCTCCCGCTGCCACCACACTGCCTCTGCGCGATTTTTGTTCTCATCCTGAAGCAAAGTTCTTAACCCGCGGTACTATTTCTGGGTTAGCGGAGTCTGTAACCTGAAGCGTATGTAACCTGAGGTACCACTGTATTTTTCTTCCAGGCACAAACCCAGCTCCGGCCTTTCTTAGCTTAAGCAACCTTAGTGTAGGATTGGAGTGGGGAACATTAGGCCAGTGGGGGGTGGGGTATAGCTGTCAACTTTCAGATTTGAAAATAAGGGATCAGCATCCTCACCTGTCCCGGGGACAGTCTACGGGATATCTAACAATCCGGAATAGCAGCGGGAAACAGCGCTGGAATAAGGCAATTTCCCTCCAATAAAAGGGAAGGTTGACAGCTATGGGGGGGGGGGAGGGAAATGTGACCTTCCAGGTCTCCTATCTGACTCAAGCTAAGAGTTAACGATTGGGGGAGCTTCTTAATTATTTTTCTCTGTTATTACGTGGTTATTATGGGAAGCTGTCTTACCGAGTCCGACCGTTAGTCCCTTCTGACCCCTGGTCCTTCTGACCCCATTAGTCCCTTCTGACCCCTAGGGATGATGGGAGTTGTAGTCCAACAAAAGTCAAACAAGTTTTGAGAAACACTGCCCTAGGTCAATATTGTCCACACTGATTGGCAGTAGCTCTTTGAGGACATTCGCACCTTTACCTGGAAATGCCAGGGATTGAACCTGGGACCTTCAAGATGCTCTACCACTAAGCTACAGGCCTTCCCCGAGTGGGTCTCTCTTCCCTGCAGTTCAAGACTGACAGCCTTGTGACATCACCTGCTGTTTTTGGCCTGCATCCCTTCCAGTCAGGATTCAGGCCTCATCATGGGACTGAAACTGCCTTGGTCGCACTGGTTGATGATCTCTGGTGGGCTAGGGACAAAGGTGAGAGCTGTTTCCTAGTTCTGCTGGATCTCTCAGTGGCCTTTGACACCATCAACCATTACATCCTTCTGGACCGTCTTGAGGGGCTGGGAGCTGGGGGCACTGTCATACAGTGGTTCCGCTCCTTCCTCCTGGACCGTGTTCAGAAAGTGGTGGTGGGGGATGAGTGTTCAGACCCCTGGGCTCTCACTTGTGGGGTGCCTCAGGGTTCTGTCCTCTCCCCCATGCTTTTCAACATCTACATGCAGCCGCTGGGAGAGATCATCAAGGGGTTTGGACTGGGTGTTCATCAGTATGCGGATGATACCCAGCTCTACCTCTTTTTCAAATCAGAACCAGTGAAGGCAGTGAAGGTCCTGTGTGAGTGTCTGGAGGCAGTTGGAGGTTGGATGGCGGCTAACAGATTGAGGTTGAATCCTGACAAGACAGAAGTACTGTTTTTGGGGGACAGGAGGCAGGCAGGTGTGGAGGATTCCCTGGTCCTGAATGGGGTAACTGTGCCCCTGAAGGACCAGGTGCGCAGCCTGGGAGTCATTTTGGACTCACAGCTGTCCATGGAGGCACAGGTCAAATCCGTGTCCAGGGCAGCTATTACCAGCTCCATCTGGTACCTAGGCTGAGACCCTATCTGCCTGCGGACTGCCTCGCCAGAGTGGTACATGCTCTGGTTATCTCCCGCTTGGACTACTGCAATGCGCTCTACGTGGGGCTACCTTTGAAGGTGACCCGGAAACTAAAACTAATCCAGAACGTGGCAGCCAGACTGGTGACTGGGAGCGGCCGCTGAGACCATATAACACCGGTCTTGAAAGACCTCCATTGGCTCCCAGTACGTTTCCGAGCACAATTCAAAGTGTTGGTGCTGACCTTTAAAGCCCTAAACAGCCTCGGTCCAGTATCATTCTACCCAGACACTGAGGTCCAGCACCGAGGGCCTTCTGGCGGTTCCCTCACTGCGAGAAGCCAAGTTACAGGGAACCAGGCAGAGGGCCTTCTCGGTAGTGGCGCCCTCCCTGTGGAACGCCCTCCCACCAGATGTCAAAGAGAACAACAACTACCAGACTTTTAGAAGACATCTGAAGGCAGCCCTGTTTAGGGAAGCTTTTAATGTTTGATGTATTACAGTATTTTAATATTTTTTTGGAAAGGAGTGGCTTTCCAAAAGAGTGGCTGGGGAAGCCCAGCCAGATGGGCGGGGTATAAATAATAAATTATTATTATTATTATTATTATAGATTTGCATATCCTAATCTGCTCATGTGACTTCATGTTTCCTTGGTTCCATAGCAGTTCTGAGTTTCAGGTCCCTCATGAGAGCAGCTCCAAAGTGATTGCTTTGAATAATGTTTAGATCAGGGATGGAGAACATGTAGCTTTCCAGGTGTTGAACTGCAGCTCCATTCATCCCTGACCATTGGCTAAGCTTTGGGAGTTGTAGTTCCAAAGTCTGGGTGGGTACCAGGCTGCGGAAGGCAGCCGTACATTGTAGAAACAATTGCAGCAAAGTAAAATCACTTCCCTTTCCATCACTGTGTCCTCCTGTCAGGAGTGAGCCAGCAGTAAATCACACTAGCAAGTGGGAGTTAACTCTTTATTAGCAGAAACATGATCTGCACAGGAGTGTCAGGCCTAATGAGCACAGACAGCAACTCATCTCCTGCAGGTCTTGCTCCCCATGAAGCTGTTGCTGAGACTGAAGGTGACCACCTTCCCACAGGTGCTTAAGTCCCCCTCCTCTCTTCCCCAAGCAATTGGAGACTATGTATGTGTGTCACCAGTATCTCCTCTGCCCTTTTCACGCCTCTTCTGGTTCTGAGAGACCAAATGAGAGGGAAGCTTGTTGAAGCAGACCCTACACTGGCTCCCAGTTACGTTTCTGAGCACAATTCAAAGTGTTGGTGCTGACCTTTAAAGCTCTAAACAGCCTCGGTCCAGTATACCTGAAGGAGCGTCTCCACCTCCCCATCGTTCTGCCCGGACACTGAGGTCCAGTGCCGAGGGCCTTCTGGCGGTTCCCTCATTGTGAGAAGCCAAGTTACAGGGAACCAGGCAGAGGGCCTTCTCGGTAGTGGCACCCGCCCTGTGGAACGCCCTCCCACCAGATGTCAAAGAGAAAAATAACTACTAAACTTTTAGAAGACATCTGAAGGCAGCCCTGTTTAGGGAAGCTTTTAATGTTTAATAGGTTAATGTATTTTAGTGTTTTGTTGGAAGCTGCCCAGAGTAGTTGGGGAAACCCAGCCAGATGGGCGGGGTATAAATAATAAATTATTATTATTATTATTATTATTATTATTATTATTTATTATTATCTCTGCCTCTTGGCCTCTCTCCTGCCTCCTCACCTGCTTCAGCTTCTGCCTCTGATTCTGGACCGCTCTCTGCCACAGACTCTTCCTGCTCACTAAGCCCTGTTCCCCTTCAGCTTCCGACACCACCACTTCCCAGTCTTCTCTCTCTTCTTCCTCTGACCACTCATCACTGTCCCACCACCGCTCCCCGGGCTCTGAGCCTTCTTCCCTTGGTGGTTCTCCAGCCGGTTCCTCCCACCGATCCTTGGCATCCAGTCAGTCTTTGACGCCATCCAGTTTTCCCCAGCAGAGCTGTAACATCTTATTCCAAAGGCGAAAGCATCCTCCGCAGCTCATGCTGACCACACTGCCAAACATTGTGGGGATCAGATCACTCCCATCTGCTACAGCTTGGAATCCACAGTGCGAATCTAGAAGGGACGTCCAACTTTGGTGGATACATTTAATCAGTTGTGTGACGATGAGGACAGAAGAACAAAGAGGATCTACTTTCCTGCCCACCCTCTCTCCAGCACTTCTGAATTTTTAAATTTATTTTAAATGTTTGTTGCTTTTCTACAAAGCACTCTTGGTGGTGTGCAACAAAGCTAAACTAAAATGACTAACGAAAGAAATAGAAAACCATTTACAAAAAACAAAATCCAGCACAGCAAGAAAATTATTGGTAAGAGCTAGAGCAAAAAAAACCCCAAACACAAATCAGCAGATACTTTGTCCACGGAGGGGTTGGAAAACAGGTTTGTCTTCATTTTCTGGTAAAACATGAATAGTTAAGAGAGTAAAGAATCTTCTCTGGGAAGATTCTTCCACAATGTAGGTTCTACCACTGAGAAGACCCTCCACCATTCAGTGAAGCCACACACCTTCCTAAAGGATGTTACAGTCGCTGAGGTTTCATAGAATTGTACAGTTTGAGGGGACTCGAAGGGTCATCTAGGTGACAGGACCATCCAAGCTCTGCTTAAAAGCCTCAAATGAAGGAGAATCCATAACCTTCTAAGGGAGACTCTTCCACTCTCCCTGGTCCTGAGAGCAAGGGTTGGAAGAAGTGGGAGGATGTTCTCCCTAAGGCATGCTAGGCTCAAGACTGCTCAGGGTTTAAAGGTAATTGCAACCACCTTGAATTGGGTCCAGTAGTTTGGTGGCATCCTGGACAGCTGTGGCAATACAAACACCTTCTTTTTGTGGTCTTTTCTGTTGGAAGAATCAGGCCACAAAATTCTATACCAGCTGCCCATCTTCAAGGGCAGCCCCTGCATAGAGCACATTGCAGTAGTCCAATCTACAGATTGGTGTATAGGTATTTTTACATAAAAAGCAAGTGACTATTGGACAGCGCCTGCCCCCATCCCAATGATCTCAACACCAAAGCTCTATGGAGTGGGAGACAGAAAGCTTTTTTTATTAATGTCCTCTCTAGGGAGCCAGACTCGGGTTGCAAGGTGGACATCTGTAGCCGTACGCAAAGTGTTTAGCAGCTCAGCTGCTAGCCTCAGTTAGATGTTCAGAGCACCAATGCTGGGATGAAGGTGTTGGGTCTTTAAAAAAGTCTTAAAAATATGTCCTGCTTCAGGACTATTGCTAACATCTGGAAGAGTGGTGGCCAACATGATGCCCTGCAGATGTTTCCATCACCTCTGACTAATATCCAAGCTGCAAGGGCTGATGGGAGCTCAATACCTGGAGAGCATCAGGTTGCCTTCCTTTGATCTAAAATGTCCAAGAGGACTAAAACTGCCCATGGTGCGTGGGGCTCATGAACTGAAGGTTGATGGACTGCATTGGTGCTGAGCTTGGGATAGCTATTGGGGCAGGTTGGATGTTCCTGTGGCCTTTGCCGTCTTGCAGGAGGAAAGGTGGCTCGCCGGGAGCCGCCGCGGCAGCCACGCAGGGCACGCTGGTGATGACCATGATGTCCGGCCGCAAGGTGGGACTCGTTTCTTGCTGCGTGGGCAGCCCAGGAGCACCGGCGAGGGACGCTTTGCTGGCGTAACTGAGAGCCAGTTGCTCCAGACGCCTCTTCTTGAAGAATGCCTGGGTGGTGGCATGCAGTGGCTGGAGGAGGTGAGGGACCGGTTGCCCTGGGTGCAGGAAGAAATCGAAGCCGGAGCAGTCCGAGGGGTCGTACGCCAGCTGCCGGGACGCCTCGCCCTTGCTGGGCCAGGCGAAAGGGAACGGGAGAGTGAAATCTTCAGTGAGCACCCGGATCGCAAAGTCATCCTCTTTGCCAAACTCTTTGTAGGCTCTCTGGATGCTGCGGAAATGGTCCTCCCACCTTTTCATGTCTCCATCGTAGATATCTGGGAAGGAGCCCGGGAGAGTTTGGACCAGCCTCGGGGGTGATGAGGTGGTTGCTGCGGTGGAGCCGGGCAGGCTGTAGACAACTCCGGGAGAGGTGTTGTGTGGAGCTGCCTGGCTAAAGAGATGGGGTGACGGCAGAAGAGGTGGAGGAAGCAGAAAGTCTTGCGAGGGGTTCCCTCCCCCAGGCTTGGTACCACTTCCTGCAATGGGGAGGGGCTTGCCCTGTTGCAGCGGGGCAGGGAGACCTGGGATCCCTTCATCACCTGTGAGTGTACAACCCAAAGGGTCAGGATCGAATGGCAGCAAATCCACTCATTTGCTTGCTGGAGACATCCTACTCTGAGTCTCTGGATACTACAGATATCCTCCCTAGAGATCTCATTTGTGCTGTGATTTAGAGTAAGTATGAAACAGTGGCGAGCTCCTTTAGAACAGTAGGAGAGATTGTCACTTTTGCTGACTTTCTCCATACTCCAGCACAAATGAGATAAGACACATGCACACACCCACACCCACAACTCTCTCTCTCAAGTCTAGACTTGTTTGAGAGGAACATAGTGACGACCCAAAAGAATGACCAGTTTAACTAGTAAGCTAAACTGACCACCTGTGGATCTCCAGATAGATTGGGCAATAGTTTTGCAAAAAGAAGGAAAGGAAGATCTCTGTAGATGCAACCAGTGCTTTTTTTCTGGGGGGACGCAGGGGTACACATACCCCTAAACATTTTGTGAATCTAAGTTTGGCCTCATTGAGGGGCAGTATTTCAATATGAGTAGGAAAATGAGAGTATCCCTAAACATTTTAAAAGAAAAAAAAAGAGCACTGGATGCAACATATCTCCACACAAAGCTTTTTCAGTAGTGGCACCTATTCTACCCAACAGTTATTACTCCCCACCCCTTTCCAATAAAATTTACTGATAGGTCCAAGACCTTTTCATTTACCAAGGCCTTTTAAAGGTGAACTGGATGAATGATAGGCCTTTTCTTACTGGTTTTCTTTTTGTGCTTTATCCTTGAATTATTTGGAGTGTGTTTTATTTTTTTTAGGCAGGGTGATTTTTGGGGGGAGGGGTGCATTGATGTGTATAGCTGAGGTCAATCCTATTGGGCCATGCAGTTTGTTAAGGATACTAATAAGCTAGCCAACCAGCCATTCATTCAAACTTGACCTTGAGAGAGTCAAGATATATAAGCTTGGAAGTGGGTTTGGCAAATGAAAGCAGGGGGAAAGATGATGACCATCAAAAATAAAGGGATGGATGGATAAAGGAACTGAAGGAATGTGACAGATGGAGAGTGGCTGATAGGCAGCGAAGAAGCTGATGAGAAAGGTGAAAAACTTTGACAGTGTACATGGCTCCAGCTTTCTTATGAGTGGCATTGATTTGTGGAGTCCATCAGCCTTTGCAGGCCTGGACCATTCCAGATGTTTTGGGCTGCCACTGGAGCTGCTGGGAGTTGTTGACCAAAACCATCTGCAAAGCTCCAGGTTGGCAAAAGTGGGTCTCCATCATTCCTCTGTACTTCATTTCAACTACTAGTTCTCCTTGAAGATCACTTAGTGTTCAACCAGGCCCCTTCTTTTCAAAGAGCTCCACCAAGGGCTTCCATTTTGAGAGCCACCACACCTTCCTCTGGGTTGTCCGTTTAGGGTCAGCCAGCACAATTTAGGAGGCTGAATTGGGCCATGGAACTCCCGGTTCCCGGTCTCAATTCTGCACCCTTCTGTTTCGTTTTTCCTACAGCTAGTTAGGCTCTTGCTTTCCCTCCCAGACCCTGCAATATTCTTCCCAGATCCATCACCTGAAGGCCTAGGTGGGTTATCCAAAGTCTCTGGAACTAAGGAAGCCATTGTAACTCATGAGAGGTGGATACGGAAAGGGGTTGGGGGAACAATTGTTGACTATAGTCGCCTAGGAAACTACAATGGCTCTATGATGACATCACAACAGATGAATGGGGACGAAGGGGGCAGCATAGTGATGCAAACAATGAGTGCTGAATGCGGGGGGGGGGAATGGCTCTTTGTTTTATTCTGGTGGTGGGGAAATAAAAAATATTGAGGGCTGTTGATGCGTGGGGGGGTGGGCGGGTGGAGGAATTAACCAAGGGGCGCACGCAAGCATTAATTTTATTATATTATTTAATTTATAACAATATTTATTAACCACCAACTCATAAAAAGAAAACATGGCTGGGCACCATGAAACCACTACAACGTCTTAAAATAAAGAACAAATGACCACCACTGAACTGGATTTATTATCTTAATTGTATATATAAACAATAATGAATATTATCCCTGCAGTCTTCCTGAACCTAGTACCCTCAAGATGTTTGGACTAGAACTCCCAGCATCCCAGACTGGGCACCTGCATGAGAGTCTGGGGCATATTCTAATTGTTCTCTAGCTGGAGGGGAAGAAAAGGGTGGAGGAGGAAGTAGAATAAGATAAAGGATATTTCCAAGCCCCCCTCAATACCCTGCAGTCAACTAAAGACAGCCAAACATGTCGTGCCTGCCCTCCTCACTGCCAAAGGAAAATAAATGAATAGAAAGAGAACCAACCCAAGTGATGCTGACACAAAAAGCTCCCACATGCACTAAGTAAAATAATACAAGTTTACTATCCCCCGCTCCCTCTTCTCTCCCCCCCACCTCTCTTCTCCCCAAAGCTTATACTGTACACAACATTGAAATCTCACCTGGCATCACCATGACCTGTGCCTGACAGCATAACATTTGTTTTCATTGTTAAAGGTAAAGGACCCCTGGATGGTTAAGTCCAGTCAAAGGCGACTATGGGGTTGCAGCACTCATCTCGCTTTCAGGCCGAGGGAGCCGGCTTTTGTCCACAGACAGCTTTCCGGTTGTGGCCAGCATGGGTAAACGGCTTCTGGCGCAACGGGACACTGTGATGGAAAGCAGAGCGCACAGAAAGGTCGTTTACCTTCCCGCCGCAGTGGTACCTATTTATCTACTTGCACTGGTGTTCTTTCGAACTGCTAGGCTGGGACAGAGCAACAGAAGCTCACCCCATTGCAGGGATTTGAACCACTGACCTTCCGATCGACAAGCCCAAGAGGCTCAGTGGTTTAGACCGCAGTGCCACCCGCATGCCAGTTGCTTTTCATAGAGATTGAGTTAAACTGATCCTGTAGAACAGAGAGACTTTTCTGACTCTGGCATCACCTTTAGTTCCATCATTAAACATGGGGCCCAGCGTTGTTGTTTTTTTAAAAAGTGTGCCTTTTCTCTTGTTTTTCTCCCTTTAGGGGAGGGGCCATACCTAGGATGTAGAGCATCTGCTTTCCATGCTAAAGAGCCCAGGTAAAACCTCTGGCATCTCCAACCTCTGGAAAGAGTTTTATCCAAAACCTTTTAAAGTTGCTGGTTGGGCCAGTGGTCCGACTCAGTTTATGCTGGCTTCTTAAATTCCCTCCCTTGCCAGCTGTGGACACTGCACAAGCACGTTGCTGTGCTGTTATAGACCCTCTGCCGCTGAAATATTCATGCCTCCTTTTCTTGATTACATCTCTGAATTATCAAAAAATGAATAAAACGTCAATTGAAGACCACTGACTTAGAAGAACAAGTAGCAGCTTGCCAATCTATCCACTAGGTGGCAGTCATAGACCTCTATTTTGCCTCTCCTTTGAGAGTTCTCAATTTCTAAAGTGAGACTGACAGCTCCATTGTCCAAATACAAGACATGTATTTAAATTTGCTCTGTTCCCAAGCAAAAAGGTGTTGTAAAGAAAACTGTTCCTTCTCTTCTAAATCAGGCTTTTATTTCTGGTGGGAAAAGTCATTTTTTAAAAAATCCCATTTAATATAAATTTAAGCACAACCTGTTGTTCGACTCACACTGGGGTAGCATGCGACCAAGAGTGACTTACAGGAAATGAGAAGGTGAGGCTGGGATGGTGGTTTTGAGCAACTCTGAGGCGTCCAGGGTGGCTTGAGCAACAGAGCTGCAGGTGTTGTGGCGACTGTTACTCTGCCGTGTCCTGCTGCTGCCTGGCCGTAGTTTAGAGCAGGGGTTGCTAAAGGGGAGAGTACCACCCCCTGGGGGGTGCACTAAAAGGACAAGGGGTGGAAATCTTGAGAGAACAGCTGCTGCCAGCAGGGTTCTCAAAATATAGCAGGCAGAGGGGTGGTACTGTGGTCTAAACCACTGAGCCTCTTGGACTTGCCAGTCAGGTCGGAAGTTCAAATCCCTGCAATGGGGTGAGCTCCTGTTGCTCTGTCCCAGCTGCTGCCAACCTAGCAGCTCAAAAGCACACCAGTGCAAGTAGATAAATAGGTACCGCTGCAGCGGGAAGGTAAACGGCGTTTCCGTGCGCCACTGGGATGAGAGAGTTTGGAATTGGCGGGTTCTTGGTTGCGCGTTTCTGGCTGAGCCAGGGCTACGCCAGCAAAAGCCCCTCCACTTGGCTGAGCCTTAGATCTGATGGCATAATTCCCTCATCGTGGATCAGAACAGAAGCCAGTATGAGTCCCCAAAGGGGTCACCCCGGCATGTGTGGTGGAGGTGGCCCAAGGACAGGAGAATCTTACACCTGTTCCAACCCTACCAGCTTGATTATGTGACCTGCCAAACCAGAGAAATGAAGCAGGTGAAAAGGGCAGTGTAAATCAAGCTCCTTGTGAACGGAGTTTGGAAGTGGAGTTAAGTTAACCCAACACGACACAGCAGCAGCAAAAGTTGTGCCAGCTTTCTCTTGTTAGGATTGTTCTGTGAATATTTAAAGGAATGTATTTGGCCTGGCTTTTTGCTGATGGTGGCATTGTGTGAACACTGCGGGGGGGGGGGGACCTGTGTACATGAGTACAGTTGTACCTTGGTTCATGAATGCCTTGCGACTCAAACATTTTGGCTCCCTAATGCCGCAAACCCGGAAGTGAGTGTTTCGGTTTGCGAACGTTCTTTGGAACCCGAACATCTGACGCGGCAGAAGCTCCGGCCAATCGGAAGCTGTGCCTTGGTTTTTGAATGTTTTCGGAAGTCGAACGGATTTCTGGAACGGATTCCATTTGAGAACCAAGGTATGGCTGTAGTGGGAATTCCACAATCAAACCACACCTGGAAGCACCCTTAGTCTTCAAGAAACCACAAGACCCCATTGCACTAACTTCCAGATGATGGAGACTAGCTTTTAATTTAACTAACTACCTAACTAACTAAGTAGATACTGCAAATCTTAAAATTGCTCATCCCTGGATTAGATTAGACTAGGCCTGTGAGTTATTTTGTTAGCTAATAAATGAGCACGGTTGTGCAGGCATGTGTGCAAAAAAATTGGCCGATACTGTAGTTCTTTTGAATGGGTCCAGTATTAAGAGTTTCCAATCTGGAACCAATCCCAGGCGGTGTGCTTTTAAAAGAAGGTTGGTTTTCAAGTCTTAGTGGGTGATAAGGTCTAGTTTCATTCCAGGAAGAAAAGCCACTGCTGATTTCTGCAGATGGCATCTCTGATAAGCACATACAAGGTCAGTTACCCAAATTCCACCCCTGCTTAGTTGGCACGGCTACCTAGAGTCCGCTGAAGCCATCAGCATTCAGTGGAACAGGCCCTGTTACAGGTGTCACATAATACTTTTCCCGCTTTTGTAAAGAAATAATGCAATCATAGAACTGTAGAGTTGGAAGGGACCTTGAGGATCACTTAGTCCAACCCGCTGTAATGCGGGTGTTGCTGTGGTCTAAACCAATGAGCCTCTTGGGCTTGCCTATCAGAAGGTCAGCAGTTTGAATCCCCACGATGGATTGAGCTCCCGTTGCTCTGTCCCAGCTCCTACCAACCTAGCATTTCGAAAGCACAAACCAGTGCAAGTAGTTAAATAGGTACCACTCCGGCGGGAAGGTAAATGGTGTTTCCATGCACTCTGGTTTCCATCACATTGTTTCATTGTGCCAGAAGCGATTTAGTCATGCTGGCCACATGACCTGGAAAGCTGTCTGCAGACAAACGCCGGCTCCCTCAGCCTGAAAGTGAGATGAGCGCCCAGCCCCAGTCACCTTTGACTGGACTTAACCGACCAGGGGTCCTTTACCTTTTTTACCTATGTAGCAATGCAGAAATATGCAGCTGTCTCATATGGGGATCAAACCTGCAACTGATCTTTCCGTGTGGTAGCACCTAATTCATACTATGATAATCATAGAATCATAGAGTTGGATTGGACCAAGTGGATCAACTAGACCAAACCCCTGCAATGTAGGAGTTTTTGCCCTATGTGGGGCTCAAACCCACAACCCTGAGATTAAGAGCCTCATGCTCTACCAAAACAATACAAGACATCCTTTGAAACTCACTCTTCTCTGAATAAATTTGTGTGGAGCGTGGAATCTCAGCCAGCTTGGATTAATCTCAAATTTCTTTGTAGAGAACCAAATTTCTGTTAGTTATGTATGCAGTTGGCTTTCCTTCTTTTTCCTTTGTCTTCAGACTGCCAGTTTTTGTGCAAGAGGGATTTCAGGGCATACCAGAAAGTTACTTTTGCACAATTAAAGTGCATTACAGCACTCTGTTACCCTAGCACAAGAAATCCACTTCAAAACAAAACAAAAACCCAGTCATTTTATGGTAAGGAAAGTGAGAAGTGTGAACTAAACAAAGGATTTGCAGGAAGATGTATAAACTCCACAGAAGCAAATTATTGTAGTATCGCCCCACAAACAAATGAGAATGAATGCTCAAGGAAGACCAGACATAAAAGGGACGGCATATCCTGTTTCACCACTTGAGGTGGAACAGGAAGTGCCATCCTAACCTGCCACCATCACACTTCCTGTGCCACCACCGCCACCGGTGTTGAAGTGGTGTCGGCAGTGGTGCCGATTTCCAGTGAGATCTCGCAAAATCTCATGAGACTTTGCCAAACTCTCATGGGATATTGTGGAGTGCATGAGATCTCACAAGATCTTGGTGAGATCTTGCTGGAAATCAGTGTGGCTTTTCTGCGAGTGGTAGAGGAGGCAGGGTGTGTTGTGCCTTGGGGACCCTGTTTTAACCACAATGCCACCTGCATCCCTTTTGCAGGTATTAACTATGCTATGGTTAAAATGCATTAAACATGGTCTTGAAAATCATCAAAATGTATCTGTCCCACATAATGAAGTCAAAATATTAAGGGATCCAAATGTGGTTGTTGAAGAGATATTAACATTCCATTACAGAGGCGTTTAAGAGTCCACGTAGCAGTTGGCTCTGGAAGCAGGGTGTCCTTTCCGCAAGAGTGTCCCTGTGATGAATCAGTTCCTCTGACCTTTCCTTCCAGATAAGGTAATTTGGCGACACTCTCAATGGGTGCTTTAAGTTTGGGCAGTGTGGCTTGTGGTGATGGGTCAATAAATAGCAGCTTCTGAGCCACAGTTCACACCTTTGAACGATTTCGCACCCGGGACGGAAGCCTGATCCTGGGCTAAAATGAAGCTCCCGGTTGTAGCCGCGGTTCTTTTAATCTCTGCACTTTGTGCAAGAGAAACGGATGCACAGGTGAGATGGAAACGGACTTCTAGTAGAACTGCATCAGCTTTTAAGTGGATGCTAGTGGGGGGAGGTTGGGGGGGGGACCTAAACTAATGTGAATCTAAAGTGTCATGTTATTTATTGACCAGAAGTCCTGAACCCAGCTTGCTCGGGAATTATCAAAAACAATTTTTTTAAAATAAAAATTGGAACTAGTGGTTAAAATCAGGACAGTTTTTAAAGGTTCAGTTTGCCCTCTTGATTCAAAATGTCATCTGGTCCAAACATAGATGACAACCTGCTCCTTCATCTCAGGAACCATCATGCAAGATTTAGTTATGGTAGCTTAAGAAGTGTCCAAATGAATAGCGAACAGTTTTCCAAAATAATTAATAGATACCTGTGCTTGCCTTCAGTGATGGAAGTCAAGGCACTGTTTATAAAAACCAGAGAGTTTTGAGAGGGCATCTTGCTTGTAAGAAGAAGCAGTGGGGGCCAGTGTGGTAACTGTGTTAGTTGACTTATCTCAGTTTCTCATTTCTCTTTAGCTTTGTTTTCCAAGTAGATTGCATTAAAGAAAAATGTAATTCTGAAAATTCATCAGCATTTCATTACGAATTTCTAAATTTTACATGTTTGCAAGCAATTTCCCCTAATATACACATTTCTGCAAGGCAGTACCCCCCAATGTAATACATTTTGTATGCTGTTTTCACTAATGCTCACACTTTACCCTGGTATTGTGCATGCATGTTTGTACACATTACCTGGCTGGTAATTTGGAAGGGTGACTGCATTTCAGTTTGTGCATTGTTTTGGAAAGGGCAGATTAGGATGGTTTGCTTTTAAATACAACCAATTTGAATTTCGTTGCCACTCCTTGCAACATGGAAGGTAACTGACTGAAGTGGGGAGCTTTGGGTTAAAACCTTGTTTTCCTGTATGTTAATGTCTCCCAATTGTGGAGAGGGCTTGAGTCCACATACAGTGCTTCCAGAGAATGCAACAAACCCTTTTGTACTCGGATATAAGAGAGTAACTAAGGCAGAACTCCTATGTGCACTTACCAGGGCGTAAGTCCCATTGAACTCAATGGAAGTTACTTTTGACTCTGAATAGGAATGAATAGGATCGTACTGTGAATCCAGCTTGCAAATAATGGCTTATGTCACAGAGTCTATTTCAAATTAAATTCATGGAAACTAACAGCATCGTTTCAATTGTTTTGTTATAGCAGTGGAATCCTGGTTTTGGTGCCTCCGTAAGTACGACACATTTTGTCCATCTGCTTTTGTTATGCTTTCTCTCAAAAAGGATGCTACGCGAGTAGGATCTGCGACAAAACACCCTCACTTGTTTAACAGGACCAGTCCTGTTCTGGGCTAGAATTAGCCATCTTCTTCCAGGGTCCTACTTGATCAGACCAAAGACCCATCTAGTCCAGCATCCTGTTCTCACAGTGGCCGATCAGATGCCTTTGAGAAGCTCCAAAGCAGCGCATGAGTAGAACAGCAACTCTCCACACTTGTGATGCCCAACAACTGAAGGCAGTACACAGCTCTTGTGGCTAGTAGTAGCAGAAGCCTTAGCCCTCCACGAATTTGTCGAACTCCCCTTTTAAAGCCATCCAAGCTTCCAGCTAGCACTAAATCCTGTGCTAGCAAATTCCATTCTTCAGCTATGCACAGGGTGAAGCATCCTCATGCTGGGGAGAAGAGTGGGCTGGAAAGGTTGCACTCATGCTCCTCTTGTGGGTTTTCATGAAAAATAAAATTCATTTTATATTTTTATTTTAAAAGAAGACATTCTGCCTCTTCTTACCCTGGGCTGGGCTGGTCAGCTTACAGGATCCTATCAAAAGCACTGGACCTGCCTAAGCTGTTATTTTCCTCCTGGAAAGGGCTTTTCCTGGAATGATCAGTTTTTGTGCAAATAAATTTCCACGTGGAGGCAGCCAAGAGCTATAGATAGGGATGGAATTTCCTGCAAATCTCAACAGCAAGCTTATCCACACTGATTTTTGGTTTCGTTGTGGGGATGTAAGGCAGGCAAGGAAAAGGACTGAACCACCTTTGTTTCTTGATCTTTTACAGGTTAGTTATTCCGGCCCAAATGTGCCTCCTCCACCTCCGCCTCAGCCTCCTCCTCCAGTAAGTATAAGAAAGTTTTCTTTGGGTCATTGTGACTCTGTGCTATGAGGTATGAAGCTACATAGCTCATTATATCAATTGGTAGTACCTTATTCAGGGGAGGGTGTTTATCAGAGGCTGCACCTGGAGCAAGGTCTGAGATGGTCGCTGTCTTCATTCTGCTCTTTGTTCTCTTAGGTTGCTTATACACCATGCATATAAAGCAAATTTAAAGCTCACACAACCCCCAAATCTTGGGAATTGACGTATGTTATGGGTTCTGGGAATTGTAGCTTTGTGAAGGGTAAATTACAGTTTCCAGAGTTCTTAGGTGGTGTTGGGGATGTACGTTTATGCAGCCTTAATTTTTTAATGTTGAGGATGTACGTTTATGCAACAATTTTTTTTTTGAATAATATTTGAACAGGGAGGGCATTCTGGGACAGGGAGCCACCACTGAAAAGGCTCTCTCTCTCTCTCTCTGGTCTTCAGTTGGTGGTTCTGCTTGGCATCACTGTAATTTCATTGTGAAGATGTGAGTGTGACAAATAAGCTGTGCATCTCGATCTTTTTCAGGGTTCTTACGACGGCCAAAATTCGGTAAGTATGAGAAACGATTCCTTGGACGATTCAGAGTATGGGGTATCAGACAATTTCACTCAACTTATACACCCTCAGATAGCTACTGAAAAGGTTTTCTCTCTGATCTCCAGCCACCACACTGCAGATGGAGGGGGAATCTGGAGAACGACCTTTTCCAAGGTTGATTTGATTCCCCACCTCGTTCCCAATCTTTACTCCCCTCTTGTTCCTGATGTAGATCTTTATTTCTCCCTTGCTTGTGATGTTGATCTTCACCCACCCCTTCTTCCCTGGCAGGGCAGGTGGGCCTTTTTGTGGTTTGGCTCAGGTGGCAAAATGTCTTGGGCCGACCCTGGCTCCAGAGCACACATCATGCTGAATTATAGCTGTTTGTGGCTCCCTGCCATTGCATGGATGCGCCAGTACTGACAGTGGCTGGCCCCAGTTTTTTAAGGACCTGGACTTGGCTCGTCAGTACGTGCTGTGGTTCTGCTTGATTTCCATTGTGCTTCTGTAGGGGTGATGTCTGGTGGGCAAGAGACAGAACGGAGCTACTTGCTTACATATCTTGGTCTTTTTCAGGCCTATCTCGGTGTTCAGGCCCAACCTTGGCAGCCTCAACCTGCCTCAGTAAGTATGAGAAACTCTTCTTTGGAAGATTCTAGGTTCTTTGATATGGGGCGTTAGACTATGCAGCTTGGTTTAGATATCACTTAGTAGTACATGGCTCAGAAACTGAGCATTGGGAAATCAGCTGGAGCGGACTCTGAGGCAACCTTCACTTGTATCCCTCTCTTCACTCTCTTAGTTCTTCAAAGTTTTTGGTAATACAGTGGTACCTCGGGTTAAGTACTTAATTCGTTCCGGAGGTCCGTTCTTAACCCGAAACTGTTCTTAACCTGAAGCACCACTTTAGCTAATGGGGCCTCCTGCTGCTGCCGCGCCGCCGGACCACGATTTCTGTTCTCATCCTGAAGCAAAGTTCTTAACCCGAGGTACTATTTCTGGGTTAGCAGAGTCTGTAACCTGAAGCGTATGTAACCTGAAGCGTATGTAACCCGAGGTACCACTGTAATGGTAATGAAGGCACCAGGAGGACCTCCCTGGAGAAGGCAGGGAGTCACCATCAAAAAGGTTCTCTCTCTGGTCTGCACCCACCACACTTCAGATGGAGGGGTTGTCTGGAGAAACGCCTAAGGTGACAATCTCAGTTGATACAAGAGAAGGCAGGCAAGCAGGTATTTGGGTTAGTGCTTTTAAGGATAAGAGAAGCACTTTGAATTAAGCTTGGAAACTCATTTTAAATGGAGTGGAAATATGTAAGGATGCTTAAAACAGAGTTCACAGACCTTTTTGCGTGTGAGCGCCACATTCACTGTTCATCAGCCCTCTGAGGGCCGCATGCCAGTGGTGGGTGTGGCCAAAATGAAACCCATGCAGGTGCTCCAGGTTTCCCTGCTTATTTGGTTTATTTATATTGTATCCAAGGCACTGATACCCCCAGCTTTTAGTCAAAAAGACTGACGTGCAGAAATCTCCATCAAAGACAGTCCCTGCCCCCAGACTCACAAACTAAAAAGACATGGCAATCTAAAGACAATCTGAAAAGAGCAGAGATTTACAGAAGATTGGAAGAAGTATGTGAATTACTTGAAGAGCAACTGTAATCAACAAATTACGCTAGTAGGACTACAAGAAGTTTTGTAAGGAGAAATATACGAAGTGTTACAAAGTAGAAAAAGAGAGAGATAATGGTTATGAGTTTGAAATGTAATAGGGAAAATAAGAGATTAGACTGGAAAATTTTCAGACAGGACTGATGGAAGTCAAAAAAATTGAATAAGATGTAAAAGCATGTTTAATTACTGTTGAAAATGATATGTTAAAAAACTAATAGAAATTTATATATATATAAAATAAAAAATAAAAAGACATGGCACATGAGGAAAGAGGACTGGGGAGGGAGGAGGGAAAAGCAAGCTCAAGCACAAGTTCTTCAAGTTACAGTTCGTATAGTTCTGCCCATGATGCTGTCTCAGATAAACCAGTAAAGACAGGTGTCACATTTCCTCCATATAGTCTTGTTTCATTTATTTAACAACCAGAGGATGGTTTTAATATTTATTTAAACACGGCCCTGTTCTGTGCTAGCTGCCTCACGCACAACTCACACATGCAGTCTGCCTCTAGCTGAGCAACTGGTATTCAGGAGCAGTTTATGGAGATGTGTGTCTGGCCAGAACTGAGTAACCTGTGCGTTTTGATCTTTTCCAGAATTATGGCGGTGGCCCAAAGGGTTGCCATCTTGTGGTTTGGCTCAGGTGGCAAAATGTCTTGGGCCGACCCTGGCTCCAGAGCACACATCATGCTGAATTATAGCTGTTTGTGGCTCCCTGCCATTGCATGGATGCGCCAGTACTGACAGTGGCTGGCCCCAGTTTTTTAAGGACCTGGACTTGGCTCGTCAATACGTGCTGTGGTTCTGCTTGATTTCCATTGTGCTTCTGTAGTGGTGATGTCTGGTGGGCAAGAGACAGAACGGAGCAACTTGCTTACGTATCTTGGTCTTTTTCAGGCCTATCTCGGTGTGCAGGCCCAACCTTGGCAGCCTCAACCTTCCTCAGTAAGTATGAGAAACTCTTCTAAGTTCTTTGATATGCGCCATCAGATTACGTGGCCAGTTTAGTAGTTCATGGTTCAGGGTGGTCAGGAAGTGCAGCTGCAGCAGACTTGCGAGGTGGTCTTCCCCTCTCTTTGCTATTAGTTCTCAAATGTCACCTGTGTGATATTAATGACAGTGTCAGGGGAGCCTCCCTTTTAAAATGTGTCAGGGAGGGGAGATTATTGGGTTGTTCTTGTTTTTATTTTGATTATGTGTTTTTATACAGTGGTACCTCTGGATGCTAACAGGATCCGTTCTGGAGCCCCGTTCACATCCTGAGCAGAACGCAACCCACGTCTGCGCGTCTGCGCGTGCGTGGGTCGCGATTTGTCACTTCTGCGCATGTGCATGACGTCATTTTGAGTGTCTGCACATGCGCGAGTGGCGAAACCCGGAAGTAACGCATTCCGTTACTTCAGGGTCGCCACAGAGTGTAACCTGAAAACGCTCAACCTGAAGCGACTTTAACCCAACGTATGACTGTATTGTGATTTTATGTTGAGAACTGCCCTGAGACTTGCAAGCATAGGGTGGCATTACAAATTTAATAAATAATAATAATAATGGCATTCCAAGGTGAGGAGCTGCCACTGAGGTCTCCAGTAACAGTATTGGATCAAGGTGTACTTCCAAGGGAGTACAAGCGTACAGGGCCTCCATCTTCTCAGCATTCAGCTTCACCCTATTGTTTGTCATCCAGACGAAACTAAACCAGGGACACCAGTCCAGGGTTTGACCTGTGGACCCTGAAACCCGCCCCCCATGGGAATAATTGGCCCCCTGTGGTGATAAGTTCCTCACCCCTACCATATTTATTTATTTTTATTTCACAACGTTTATAGGACTCTTCTGATTGTCGTAAAACCTCTAGGCAGCTTGCAAACCTTAGGGAAGGCTTGTCCATATATTCAGTTCTGATTGCTGTGGGAGAAAGCAGGATCAGTGAATTTATCTTTTAATTTTCGTAGCAGGTGGGCTTGTACGTTGGCTCCCCTGGCCCGGTGAGTATGACCACTTCTTTGACCTCCTTGTGTAATATCCCCATTTTAACTTATTTCTGCTGGGTGGATACACTCACGAGCTCTTGCTCGATTTTCTTGCAAGTTGGAGCTTTCTGACTGGCATTAACAATTTCCCTTTCCCCCCCAAGTCCAGAAGAATCTGCTTGAGACTATATTCCTTGTGCAGGAATGAAATTTGTGTAGCGGGAATCAGTGTGCTCTGAGCTGACCCGATGCCTCCATTGAAATGCATAGATTAGTGAAAACACCACACAAAATACGTTCTGTTAAGCAAAATTGTACGCAAACGTGTACATTTGGAGGACTAGCACTAAAATACTGATTCATTTCCATGAGGACTTTTTCAAAAATTGCAAATGCGAAGTTTCAAAATTGCAAATGCGAAAATTGCAAATGCGAAGTTTCAAAATTGCAAATGCGAAAATTGCAAATGCGAAGTTTCAAAATTGCAAATGCGAAAATTGCAAATGCGAAGTTTCAAAAAATGACAAGCTGATATTGACAGATTTGCCTATCCCGAACTACAGATCCTCCCTAACAGGAATAGGGACTGGGTTATTTATTTACCATCCAAAACATTTATAACCTGCTTTTCCTGACCAGATTAACTCAAAAGCTGGGCTTGTTGGAACAGGGATGGGGCAAGGGAAATGTGTTGGCAACGTCAAGGAACGTTTGGGTTGGCCATGGTCAATGGCAAAGCCAGGCATCTCCCAGCCGTGCTGCCTTGCCTCGTCTCGCCTCACCCAACAAGCACAGTACTGCCACTGCCTTCACCCCACCACTCACATGCTACTTCTGCATGCTGGCTTGGGCTGATGGGAGTTGAAGTCAAACAACATCCGGAGGTCGCAGGTTCCCCATCCCCACTGGGCCCTCTTTGCTGTAATAAAGGTAAATGTACCCCTGCCCCTACGGGCCAGTCTTGACAGACTCTAGGGTTGTGCGCTCATCTCACTCTAGAGGCCGGGAGCCAGCGCTGTCCGCAGACACTTCCAGGTCACGTGGCCAGCGTGACGAAGCTGCTCTGGCGAACTGGCACCAGAGCAGCACACGGAAGCGCCGTTTACCTTCCCGCTATAAAGCGGTACCTATTTATCTACTTGCACTTAAGGGTGCTTTCGAACTGCTAGGTGGGCAGGAGCTGGGACCGAACGACAGGAGCTCACCCCGCCGCGGGGATTCGAACCGCCGACCATGAGATCGGCAAGTCCTAGGCGCTGAGGTTTTACCCACAGCGCCACCCGCGTCCCATCTTTGCTGTAATAGTTTGGTAATAAACCAATTTCTTTGGAGAATCTGTGGTCACCCAGGTGTTGCCCACTGTAAGCCCCATCATCCCTGGCCATTGGCCATCCTGAATGGGGCTGCCAGAAGTGAGAGGCCAACAAAATTTGGAGGACCACAGCTTCCCTATCCTTGGCACAGGTGGAAGCACACCTGTTCACCAATGATTGAGTGTCATGGGATACCTGCAACAACTTGGGTTTCTGTGAACAGGCTTCTTTTTAATATGAAAAGGGAAAGAGTATAAATTACAATTAGAGGGGGGAAGATGCGTTTCTCTCATCCATCCAAACACGTTTTATAAATATGCGTGTGTGTGTGTAGATACACAAACACCCCATCACCGATATTTTAAAAGCCGGGAAGAGGAGGTGCCATTTGTTTTCTAAAAAGAAGTTTGTGGAAACAAAACCAACAATTCTTTCTTTCTTTCTGTAGCAGGGCTCTGGCTACTCTGGCAGTCCAGGGGCTCGTCCTTACCCTCCTCCCCCTCCTCCCCAAAACGGCTACCCTGGCTCGGTGAGTATGAGAAGTCCTTTTCTGTCTTCCCTATCTTTTCATAGAAACCATGTGAGCTGTCTGATCCTAGTCCTACCGATTTCCATGTCATCCCTCTGTCCAAACAAGTGCTGCCTAGGACCCCAGCCCAAATCTTTGGGCAAGGGTCAATTATATAGGCTCACCAATCAGTGATCCACTGGGTTGCCAGGCCAGAGGTATCCCAGACCCTGAGACTTCAGGCCCCAAACCTGAAATCTAGGGGTGGTGAAATATTGCTTGAGGGATTCCATGTCAGCTACAACTCCTAAACAGATCTACCTGAAACCAACAAGCATGTTTAACACTGAGGTCCAGCACCGAGGGCCTTCTGGCGGTTCCCTCACTGCGAGAAGCCAAGTTACAGGGAACCAGGCAGAGGGCCTTCTCGGTAGTGGCGCCCTCCCTGTGGAACGCCCTCCCACCAGATGTCAAAGAGAACAACAACTACCAGACTTTTAGAAGACATCTGAAGGCAGCCCTGTTTAGGGAAGCTTTTAATGTTTGATGTATTACAGTATTTTAATATTTTTTTGGAAGCTGCTCAGAGCGGCTGGGGAAGCCCAGCCAGATGGGCGGGGTATAAATAATAAATTATTATTATTATTGTTATATGCATAGGGATTGCTTCCAAGAATAAGACTGTGTTTAAGGTTCAGGGCACCTAAGCAGTTTCATTTCTGATGCGGAAACAAACAAGACCAGATGACATTTTGTATTTGTATTTTTCTAGGATGACGGTGGACAGAGTGTTGACGCATGGGTAAAATAACCTTTATTTACATGAAGTTGCGAATTCTCCTTGCGCCGGGTCTCAAACGGATGTTTAGGTCTGTGCACCAGCCACAGCTGAGTCCTGAACCAATTCAAGGGGAACTGGGAGTTGCTTGAGTTGGGCTGAGATAGGCCTGGACGACTGTGGACCTGTCTGGGTAGCTCAAAGCAATCTGGGGTTGTCAGGGGAAGGGCATCAAGTGGGAAGCAGATGCAAGCACTGGGCAGGGAACTGGCTGGATTTTCCTGGGAGAAGGTAGCCTCTTTGAGTAACCAGTGCCTATTTCCTTTCTAGTGGGAAGAGCTCATCAACACTGTAGAAGTAAGTATTGAGAAGGGTCTTCTTTCTCTGGCTTTTTCATACAATCTCAGTGCTGAGAAAGAGGTTAGCTGAACAAAGAGAAGGGAAGTTGGCTATTGGGTTAGATTGTGTGTTTATTTGACCCACTCCCATCTAGCAGGTAGCATGCCAATACTTGTATCAAGATTACCTGGGTCCAAATCTCAGCTAGGAAATTCCCTGTGTGACCTCTTGCGCAGCCAGGTCTACCTCACAGGGTTGACATGATGATTAATAGGGAGGATTAGTTAGCCTGTCCTGAGCTTTTCGAAGGAAGGCAGGATGAAATGGAACCACCTTCTTCTTCTTCTTCTCCTTCTCCTTCTCCTTCTCTTTCTTCTTCTTCTGCAATCACTTGTAGCCGAGTAAGATTGTCTTCCATAAACACGGTTTTAAAAGTGAGTCCGTAAGTGACTGTGGAGGCCAATCCTGGATCTACACGTCCTTCCACAGTAAGGATACAGTGGTACCTCAGGTTACATACGCTTCAGGTTACATACGCTTCAGGTTACTGACTCCGCCAACCCAGAAATAGTGCTTCAGGTTTAGAACTTTGCTTCAGATGAGAACAGAAATTGTGCTCCGGCGGTGCGGCGGCAGCAAGAGGCCCCATTAGCTAAAGTGGTGCTTCAGGTTAAGAACAGTTTCAGGTTAAGAACGGACCTCCGGAACGAATTAAGTACTTAACCTGAGGTACCACTGTATAGGTTTCCGGATGGGAGTTGATCATGGTGAAGGTTTGCCAAGCGTGCCTTCCTCTTAGCACGTTTCTCCCTTTCGTCCTGTGTTCGAGTGTCTTCAGAACTCATGACACTTTTGGTAAAGGCTGTTCTCCAATTGGAGCACTCACAGGCCAGTGTTTCCCAGTTGAAATAGTATATAAGTGAATGGAAACCATCCCTTTTTAGCACTGCTGTTCATGATTTTCTGGAACTGTTATTTACATAAGAAAAGACCATGGGCTTCAAGTGAATTTGTGCAATGAGTATTTTGTCCAGTCTCTGGCCAAGGCCCTTAGATTCCGCAAGCAATTCTTTCTGGGGGTATGTGCGTATGAGCCTGAGCTTCTCGTTTCTCTTGTGAAGCCAACAGAAACAAATGATGAATTTTTACATGACTACTATTACTACTGCTAATAATACTGCTATTATTTGTAGAAGGAGTTCGGCGGCAAAAGACAAGTGAGTATAAATCTCATTTCTCCAATTGTGAAAGCTGCAACTTGGGGAGGAAAATTGTCCATATAAGTAAAATGTCTTAAGACTTTATCGGGCTGGTAAGGGACTAAACATTAAATGAAAAATAATGGAATGGGAATCTTGATGTGGCTGGAGGACTTGCAGCCTTCCTTAGATTTGGACGCTACTCCTGGAGCTGTGTGCAAATGGAATTTTCTTGGGGGGTGGCCAACACTTTTTTCAAGGGGGAAGGGGGAGAAAATAATGCACCTCAGACATATTTTCAGAAAATGCATCTTCTGATACATTCTGTTCCAGTTCTGTGGCCTAAACTTGAAACTAAAAAGCCCATTGTGTGCTTAAGAATCAGTGTGTGCTAAGGGGTCTGGGTGCCTAGGCAGGTTCTTTTCTCATACTGAAACAAACAAGATCAAATAACATTTGCATTTTTTTTTCCTTTTTGTAGAGTTCTTCACAGTCAAGCCCAGGACTGGTAAAATACATTTTGTTCAATTGAGGTTGTCATTTCTGTATCAAGCTGGCACTAAGATTGTGGTCCCTTTGATTCTAATTCAACTCCCACGCTTAGAATTGTGCTCTAACAATGCAGTCCTATGCATAACCTCAGAAGCAAGGCTGTCTGCACACTGTACCTTTAAAGCCAATCCAAAGCACCTTCTTTTCCTTAAAGAATTCTGAGCACTGTACTTTGTTAAGGCCTTGCTGGGAATTGCATTTCTGTGAACGGCAAACTACGTTGAGTGCGCTTTAAAGGTATAGTTTGCACACAGCTTAAGTCCCGTTGTTTTCAGTGGAGCTTATACTCAGGTCAGTGTCCATAGGATTCTAGGCTAAACATACATCCCAATACACAATCCTGCGCATGCCTAGTCAGATGTAAGACCCGTTGAATTCAATGGACCTTGTTCCCAGGAAACTGAGTACAGGATATCACCCACAGAGCATCAAAGGAAAGCCGCGAGAGGGAAGTATGAGGACTAGTGGTCTATTTGGGGGGAAGAGATGGAGTAGGTACACGCATAAAAGACCCATGGGTACAACCCAACAAGAATTTGTGATGAATCCCCATTGAAAAAGCTCTGCATACGAATAGCTAAGAGTCCTTTGGTTTCAACGGGTCTTAGTTGTGACTTCCTTTTTGCTGGGCTGTGGCATTAACTGTTTTAATGGTCGTCACAGTTTTGTGCTATTGTTCTTGCAAGGGTGCGATTTTGGGAAGGGTTGCTGGGACAAACATGAAGAAATGCATTTACATCTGGGATCTACCTGACCCCAGGACCCTTCCGCTGACATTCTAGATGGGGCAACTGACCCCTGCCCTCGCCTCTGCATGCAGCTTGCTAGGTGAATGTGGAACCATGTGATATTCATGTGGAAATTGGTGCTGTGAACCAATGCTGTCTGGCCAGTTCAGGCGTTGGATTTGTACACATATAGCGCTCATGAGATCTCTGGCCATGGAGCCAACTGCTCCTTTCAGGAGGAGCCTGAATTCAGCTTCTTCTTTTGCTGGAGCCGGACAAGAAGATCCAGTCTCTTTGAATAACTGATGTCCCTTTCCCTTCTAGCTTGCAGGAATATTTGGAGGCAGGAGAAAACAAGTAAGTATATGGAAGCAGCTTTTTACTCTCTTTGGCTATTTTGTATAATCTCAGTATCTAGTGAAACGGGTTAGCTGAAGATGGAACATAAGTGTACACTCGGGGCCTGCTTAAACATTCAGCGGGATCAAGACCACAGACATTAATTGCATTTGTGCAATTAATATCATGTCTTAGAATCATAGAATTGTAGAGCTAGAAGAGACCCCCTAGGATCATCCAATCCCCTGAAATGCTGTCCCATACGGGGATCAAACTTGCAACCTTGGCACTTTCAGCACCACGCTCTAACCAGCTCAGCTATCCAGTCTTGTTTGGGGCTACGTCCCTCAGATGCTCAGGCAATTCTTGCTGGGGATATGTGTTTATGAGCCTGAGATTCCGTGCCATTTATCATATGGAAGCCAACAGGAATGAATAATGTCTATTTTATTTTGGTTTTGGCCCTGACCACGGGTGGCGATGAGCGACAGAAGTCTCATTTCTCTCAGTTGTGAAAGGTGTAATTTTTGAAGGGGGAAGTGTGCATATAAACGTGTTGAAATGTATAAAGATTACGTTGGGCTAGTAAGGGCTAAACATTTAAATGAAGCATAATGGGATAGGACTTTTGGCTTGAACTGACTACATGTAGCCGTCCTTAGAAGTGCAGGCTGCTACTGAACTGTGTGAAGATGCCAACTTGATATAGAGTAGGGAGACAAATTTACAAAGTGGGCTTCTTTTTCAAGGAGGAAATGATAAATCTCAAAAAAAAAATAATCTCATGATAATCTCCCCCCCCCCCCCAGGAACTCTGTCTCAGCTCTGTGACATAAACAGGTTTACTTGGAAGTAATAAGCCCATTTGATTACAAAAAATAAATGTGTGTGCACCTATGCAGTTTATTTTCCCATGTGGACACAAACAAGATCAAATAATATTTTTATTTTTATTTTTTGTAGAGTTCGTCAAACAGAAACCAAGGATGGGTAAAATAACTTTTGTTTTCCTGAGGCTGTGATTTCTGTGTCAAAATGCCACTGAGATCCTAGTTCCCTTGATTCCGATGCTGCTCCAAAGGCCATGTGTGCTTAGAACCATGCTCTAACTATGCTATCCTATGCATATCGCCTTGGAATTAAGTCCTACTGTGTTCAGCAGGGCTTATTCCCAGGTAAGCATCTATAGGATTGCATCCTTAATATATGAATTGCTGCACAATCCTATGCATGGGTGCCTACACAGACAAAAGGCTGCGTACACGCCATATATTTAAAGCACATTCAAACCACATCTTTCCCTGTCAAAGAATCCTGGGAATTGTAGAATTAAGTTTTACCGGGAATTGTAGCTATGTGCTGAGTAAAGTTTTGTTCCCTGGACTCTTTGGTGGGGAACGTGTGCTTTAAATGTATGGTGTTCAATGGGACAGCAAACTGGGGTATAAAATTTTACCTTCAGAGCATCAATGGAAAATCTCAAGAGAAAAACGTAAAGGCTAGTGGTCTGTAGAGGGGAAGAGATGTGATAGGGACAGGCAAAAAAGACCCAGTGTGCACATACATAATGAGAAGTAGTGGATACAACGCATCACAAGAAATAAAAGGTACAGTGCTTCATGAAGAGCTCCCCTTGTAAAAAAGGCAAAATGTGAGCTTCCTATCTCTTAAGATCTAAACTGATTTCCATGAGACTTAGCTATGACTTCTTTCTGATGGATTTAACTTGCCTTAACTGCTTTGATGATTGCTGCGGTATTAAGTGTTCCACCCGTCCTATAAGACTTCCCCTCTTTGCCCAATGGTAGGGCTGGCCCTGGCTATTATGTGGTGTAGTGGTTAAGAGTGGTAGACTCGTAATCTGTTGAACCGGGTTTGTGTCTCCGCTCCTCCACATGCAGCTGCTGGGTGACCTTGGGCTAGTCACACTTCTTTGAAGTCTCTCAGCCCCACTCACCTCACAGAGTGTTTGTTGTTGAGGAGGAAGGGAAAGGAGAATGTTAGTTGCTTTGAGACTCCTTCGGGTAGTGATAAAGCAGGATATCAAATCCAAACTCCTCCTCCTCTTCTATTGAATACAAAGTGGGAAAGCTGCACAGATTAAGACAGGATGGGGAGGCAGGGGCGCCAACTTGAATAAAATATTGTGGGGAACCAGGTAAACCCCGCCCCACATAATCACATGATGCAGTGCACACAAATCATTTGAATGGGAATGCCCATCAACTTTGTAGGGCCCCGGCCCCTTCAAATATTTTATGGTGGGGAACAAAGCCCCCACAGCCTGTAGGAGTTGGCTCCTAGGGTGTGGTGTGGGTGCTTTCCTGCCCAAGTGCTTCAGGATATATGAAACCCCAAAGCGAGAAAGGCAGGGGTGGGGGAGTTGCAAGGAAAAAGTGAGGGCAGCAAATAGATGAGAATCCCCCTTTTCCTTGGAAGAAGTTGCCATAGAGGTTCCAAAATGCATGGTTGTGTGAGGCATTTCCCATCTATATGCCACTTACTGTTACAAATAAATTGTGAAGCGGTTTACGAAAACACACACAAAAAAGCCTTTCTGAATAATCTATGTTTCCCCTCCCTTCTAGTGGCAAGATTTTACACCAGTAAGTATGCAGAAGGGTCTTTTTTCTCTGGGTGTTTCCTATCACCTCGATATCTAATATTGAAATGGGTTAGCTGAATGGAAAGGTGAAGTTGAGTATTGGGCCAAATTACTAGCATGTCACAACTTGAAGCAAGAAACTGCAAAACATGTCACATGTAAGCTGTTCTGGTTAGAAGATGATGATGAACGTTACTAAATGTATTGCCACCCATCACCATCCAGTCCCCGAATTTAAAATTCATAACTTAAAAGCAATTAAGGTACAGTATAGAATGAGTCCCGAAAGCATACATCACAAGGGTCAAAGGCCAAGATGAAGGGATGCATGATTAATCTTAACATATGTGAACATTAAGAGGAAAGCTTTGTTCCCGTTTGGCTTTGGAATAGGACATTCCTGGACCAAATCAGACTGGGATATTTTTTTCTCCTTGGGTGGTTGAAGGTGAAGAGAGAAGAAAACTTTGTTCTTTGCTCTTCAGTTAGGATGTTGTTCATCACGCCACAAGCTGTAATATAAAATCAGCATCATAAATGAATTAGGCAGGATTCTTTGAGAAACAGAGAGTTAAATTGGAATGATCCTCTAACTTGAGAATTGGCAGACTTTAGGCCAGGCTTCCTCAACCTCGGCCCTCCAGATGTTTTGAAACTACAATTCCCATCATCCCTGACCACTGGTCCTGCTAGCTAGGGATCATGGGAGTTGTAGGCCAAAAACATCTGGAGGGCTGAGGTTGAGGAAGCCTGGTTTAGGCTGTTGGGATCTACTTTGTTTTTACTAGAATCGCAGGAGCCACCAAACAGAACCAGGCACCAAAGACATGCACTTAGAAATACAATCGTACCTTGGAAGTCAAACAGTTTAGTTCCCAAACGTTTTGGCTCCCAAATGTCGCAAACCCGGAAGTGACTGTTCCGGTTTGCGAACTATTTTGGGAAGCCGAATGTCCGATGGGGCTTCCAATTGGCTGCAGGAGCTTCCTGCAGCCAATCAGAAGCCACACTTCGGTTTCCGAATGTTTTGAAAGTCGAACAGACTTCCAAGGTACGACTGTAACTCCACATCTCAGAATTTGTTCTGAGCAGTAGTGGTCTGTGCAGAGAGGCAAGGGTACCGTATTTTTTGCTCTATAAGACGCACCAGACCACACGTCGCACCTAGTTTTTGGAGGAGGAAAACAAGAAAAAAAATATTCTGAATCTCAGAAGCCAAAGTAGCAAGAGGGATCACTGTGCAGTGAAAGCAGCAATCCCTCTTGCTGTTTTGGCTTCTGGGATAGCTGCACAGCCTGCATTCGCGCCATAAGACGCACACACATTTCCCCTTACTTTTTAGGAGGGAAAAAGTGAGTCTTATAGAGCAAAAAATACGGTACTTACCTGACCTCTTATTGCCAGTGTACTTGCACCTTACTTGGAGACTGCAAGGGAGAGGGGAGAACTGTGTGATGCAAACAAACCAGCTGAGCAAACCTGGAGCTCCTGCCAACCTCCCTGCCACCTCAACCCTCTCCCTCCTGGTAAGACACAGCAATGCCATTGGCAGGAGGTCCGGTAAGCACTGTTCTGCCTCCACTTCTGGCTCCTCCCGGTTCTGAGTATAACTGCGCTCACCATCCTTCCACTCACAAATCCATCCCTGCCTCCCCCCCCCCCCATCCCAGCTTCAGGTTTCTTCATTTCAGCAGTTTAAGCCAAGTGACTGTGATAGGTCTTGTTTTTTTCTGGTTGTGAAACTGTATGTTTTGGAGGAGAAAGTGTGCACATGCAGGGGGAAATGTGCAAAGGTTATATCAGTTTAATTTCTCATGCGGAAGCCAATAGGAAAAAAATAACATCTATTCCCCCCCCCCTTCCTTCTTGTAGCTTGGTTGGTTCGGCAGAAGGAAACAGGTATGACAGGTTTCGTTTCTTTGATTGTATTCTCTTCTCCTTGTCCTTTCTTTGGGCCAGCACCTTGAATATGTGAGCTTATGATCCATCCCTTTCATATTCATGCACATGGACACACACAGAGAATTATTGTGTCCTTTCTTTCCCTCTTCAATTATTGGATCTAAGTTAAGCATGTATAATCCTGGGTACAATGCCTTGTGCTAAGGTTGCTACTTACATATCACAAAAAAAGATGATACAGACCTGCATAATTTATTTGTAGAGTTGGAAATTAGAGATCATTTCTCTAATTTATTTGTAGAGATCATTTATTTGTAGAGTTGGAAATTAGAGATCACAATCTTGGGGAAGATTGTGGCCAGGTGGCCTGTGTGTCTGCTCAGTCTGATGTCTGTGGGCTACTTCAAAATATCTGCTTTCCCTTTTAGCAGTACTTTTTCTTTAAACTGGACTGGACTGGTTTGAGAGTCCCTCAAACAGAAGATTGAAAGGCAACAACACAGCAAAAATACAAATTCTGTAGTTTTAAAAGACACTGTATGCAACATATTGCCACTACACTGGTACCTCGGGTTACATATGCTTCAGGTTACACACGCTTCAGGTTACAGACTCCGCTAACCCTGAAATAGTGCTTCAGGTTAAGAACTTTGCTTCAGGATGAGAACAGAAATCGTGCTCCGACGGCGCGACGGCAGCAGGAGGCCCCATCAGCTAAAGTGGTGCTTCAAATTAAGAACAGTTTCAGGTTAAGTACGGACCTTCTGAACGAATTAAGTACTTAACCTGAGGTACCACTGTATATAGGTCGAGTTAATTGTGCCCCCCTTTTTTAAAACAAAACCCCCCTGAAACTGTAATTTTGGAAGGTAAAAGAGCACATACTAAAGAGAATACGCAAAGATCGTATCAGGCTAGTAACAGGCGAAACAATAAAATAAATACAATAGGGTGAGATTGAAGTTGATGGACTTACTTTTGTAGGCCTTCCTTAGATGCTAAATTAGAGTTGTGTGCAGATGGCCTCTTAACACTTGATAAAGTGTGTGCAGAAAATTCTGCAAAATGGCCTACTTTTCTGAGCTTGGGTGGGTGAGAAAAAAATAAATCTCAAAAATGTTCTTGGAAAAAGAATCTTCTGAGGAATTCTGGCTCAGCTCTATGACCAAAACATAATAAGCTCTTTTAATTTCATTGGGGGTTGCTTCCAATAACTAAGAGTGTGCTCAAAGATCTGTACACTTAAACAGTTTCATCTTTGATGTGGAGAGCAACAATATCAATTAACTTCTTTCTTTCTTTTTTTCTAGACTGACGACAGCCCAAATTGGGTAAAATGTTTTGTTTTTATTTTTTTAAAAAATGTACCTAGCATTGTGATTTCTGCATTAAGTTGACACTTATATCCCAGTCCCCTTGATTTCAATGCAGCTCCCAAGTTATATGTGCTTATAGGTAAAAGGTAAAGTTAAAGGATCCCTGGACAGTTAGGTCCAGTCAAAGGCGACTATGGGGTTGCGGCGCTCATCTCACTTTCAAGCCGAAGGACCTGGCGTTTGTCCACAGACAGCTTTCTGGGTCATGTGGCCAGCATGACTAAACCGCTTCTGGTGCAATGGAACACCGTGATGGAAACCAGAGTGCACGGAAACACCGCTTACCTTCCTGCCACAGCAGTACCTATTTATCTACTTGCACTGGCATGCTTTCGAACTGCTAGGTTGGCAGGAGCTGGAACAGAGCAACGGGAGCTCACTCCATTGCGGAGATTCAAACCAATTGCACTCTAACAATGGAATCCTACGTATTCCCTCTCAGGATGCATATGCAATAAATAGATAAATAAAGTAAGCCCCACTGAGTTCAATGTAACTTAGTCCAAAAAGACATTGGGTGTAGAATTTTACTTTCGGAGCGTCCCAGAAGAAAATTTTCTAGGCTAGTGGTCTGTTGGCAGATGAGACAGGTACAGAATATGCACCTATACCTTAAGAAAGAGTGGGCACAACACAATGATGTGTGACAAATTCCCATTTAAAAAGCCATAAGAGAGAAACCTGGGCTGTGTACACATTGCCATTTACTCTGGCTTGATTGTACCCCCGCTGCTGGTTTTTGACATTAGCCACATCCCCCTATCTGTCCTGTAGCTTCTTGAGATATACTGCCATTTGACGCACCTCCTCTCAAACCAGCTTCTATCCGATTTGAAAATGGCAGCCACATGCCCTTTGCACCTAAGCTGGGCTGTTTAGATTTTGGGGCAGCTGTTGTGAATGCACAGGTGACAGCTTAGTGAATAGGAGTGAGGTAGTGGGCTTAAAGCAGCAGGGATGCCAAACAAGGAATGCGCATTGGATGAAGACATCCCGGCCTCCTCTTTAGCGTGTACAGCAAAATGCTAATGTGACCTGAAACACAATGGGGGGGGTGGGAAGAACCTCGCTGCATTTTAAGTCGCTAACATGTACGAAGCAGGAGTTGTTACTTCCTTCTCTGGTGGGTCACGGTGCTATTTGTTTTCACGATTGCCACAGTTTTAAGCTCATCGTTATTCTTGCAGGGCTGCTTGGGGAGAGTTGTTGAGACAAACATGGAGTCTACCTGACGCCCAACACCCTTCTGCTGAAATTCTAAATGGGGGAACTGACCCCTGCCTTCCTCCAGGGATGTCCTAGGAGGGGCATCTTGCTAGCTCAGTGTGTGGAAGCATGCAATACTTATGTGGTGCTGTGCACAACGTACACGGCTGATTCCACACATGTAGCGTCCTTGAGATATTTATCCTTAGAGCCAACTGGCAGCTTTGGAGATGGAGAGGCTAAACTGAGGTTCTCCTTTCTCATATTGTTGAAGATCCCACCTGGCTTTCAGGTGTGCATCGCAGCCCTTGCTGTACAAGTTGCTGGATTGGGGCCTTAGGCAGGGCTTGCTATAGACATTTTCCTGGCTGAGGCAGAGCACCAGGTGTGTGTCTCTCCCTCCTCTACCAACAATTTCTACCTTTTTGTGACACCCAAGACCTGACGTCTGAAGTGGCTACCTCACTTTGACTAAAGTTATGAATGGCCTGGCTGTAGAACACAGAGAAGGTGGGTGGGGCAGGTCCCCATGCTGCATTTTTGGTTCTGGATGTGAGTTTACCATCTTAACCCCATGTCTGGAAGCTCTCCTCTTTGAATAACCTACATTCTTTCCCCTCCAGATGAAAAGATTATTCGAGATGCCGGTAAGTAAATGGAAAGGATTTTCTTCTCTGGTTGTTTCATATAATCTTAGTGCCCAATACTGAGACGTGTTAAGCGGAATGAAAAGTTGTAAAGACAGCTACTGGGCTAAGATATATATACTGTATATATTTAAAGTCTGCTATACCAGGCAGCATGTCAAGTGAGATGACTGAGCCACAGTACTCCCTACATGACTTCTCTCTTAGCCTGGTCTACCTTAGAGGGTTGATGCAATGAACCTTCTTCACTGAAGAAAAGTGAGATAAAAATGTAATATAAGTGGATATAAACCATGTGGCGATCACACAGGGTCCCCGGACGTTTCACCGTCTATTGATCCCTGTGCCACCACTTTATTTCTCGCTACAACCACCCAGGCCCTACCTGGTACAATACTGAGTCCAGTCAAGGTTAAATTGGACAATAAATTTCTGTTTATTTATTGCAGTTTAACAAGCGCGTGGTTTCATAAATGGTATCAGTCAATTACAATCATAGGGTGCCTATCCAGACCTATAACTTCCGCTACCTGCTCTCACTCACTTAACCACCTCTCAGATATTTACTTGTCTTCCTAGCTCCTAACTGTTCCTGACTCAGCTTATTTCGCTACACTAACTCAACCTACCCACAGACTTTATCCCAATTCACTCCCACTCCAATCAACCACCCACCTCTCAACGGACTGCCCTTTCGCCCCTCCCAGAGCTGGTTTTATAGTCCCTCTGACTCCACCCGCTGGGTTCTGATTGGGTAATTTGTTTAACTATTTCACCTCCAGCACTCTCATATGTTCACGTCACAAACCACCCCTTATCTCTCTTCCCACCGCCGGCCCTGGGGCAGTTTATACATTCAGTGGAATCAAATAGGGCTGTCCCACTTCAGGCTACAAGTGGTGGGTGGAGGAGTTTACATCTGAATGCTCCTCTAACTCAGACATGGCTTTGCTTCCGCTAGAATCCCAAAACCCACCAAACAGAACTAGATGCAAAAGACACAGATTTAGAGTTAAGTAATTCCAAACCCAGGAATTTGTTCTGAGAAGTAGGGCTCAGCTATTGTACATAGATGTTAAAAAACTTGGAGACCACTGTGAAATCCTGAAATGTCCCATTGTATAATTCCTCAGTGTTGTAATACCTCAGTGTTGCCTTCTGGGATATGTTATCTACGTTGGAGTAGGATGGCTGAAATACAGTACCCCTAATCCCCAAAGACCCTCTATCTAGAAGGTAACCATATTTAGTGATAACAAAACCCACCAAGAGATCCAGAAGGATGTCTTGTTCGCACTTACAAAGTTAAGAAACTCTGAATAATTTATTCCTTTTTCCTTATAGATGGAGCTCGTAGAAAGAGTGAAAGTAAGTACAGTATATGGAAAATGCTTTCTATATTAACAGATTCATATAATTTCAGTGTCTCATCCTGAGCCAAGGGTTTGAGTAACGGAGTGTGTGTGTGTGTGTGTGTGTGTGTGTGTCTGTGTGTGTGTGTGTGTGTGTGTGTGTGTAAAGATTGGTACTGGACTGGATTTGAGCCAGTGTGATATAGAGAATGACAGAACTGTAGTAGTGAAACCTTGATTTAAATCACTGATTAGCCATGTATGTACCCATGTAAACTTTTGGGTCAAAGATAAAATACTCAGAAATACCGGTAACCTATTTTCCACATTGTATTTGTCCTATAACACAGCTGATCAAAAACCACAACAAAAACTAACAATGGCAGACACAAATCATACATGCATACATACGTCAAATTATTTATGCATTTTGTAACTTAAAATTAATGCTAAGATCCACTGAGTTCAATGAGACTGATTCTCAGGTTTGCATGTATAAGATTTTTAGCTAAATCTGTAAAAGTTAAGCATTTCTGGCAACCTACTGAAATTAAACCAGTCATTCCAATACATAAATATGGCTGTGCTGGCTGAGGCTGATGGGAGTTGTAGTTCAACAGGTCTTAATGTTACCACATTGGGAAAGGGGTAGCACACCAGACCCCATGTCTCCAACACAGCCAGACAGATGTTTCCTGCTTAAGCAAAATTCCTGAGTAGAGTTATTCAACCATGGGTGGTGTTTGTTCTCAGAGAACATGACAGGTCTATTTCTTGTCATTGAGGGCCCATCCACAGTTTCATTTGTCCCATGATTTCAAGGGATTTCAAGTCACAAATTCGAGAGGTGGCTGTTTGTTGTTTTTGCTCTGCCGCTTTCCCTGGGGAAACCTCCTGCTGAATCGGAAGAAACAGAATCCACAGCAAATCCAATGGGCCCTGAAATAATGGGCACCTTTCTGCTACCTTAGGAATCATTTTAATGAAGTGCTACTTAAAGTAACTCCTACTCCCCCCCCCTTTATTTTATAGGAAGCGTTTTCTAGAAAGAATTCTCAAAACGTAAGTACTGCCGGGGGGGGGGGGAGGATGTTCGCAATTTTGCTATTCCAAAGGCAAGCAAGGTTTGGCATGAATGTGAAGAGCCTTCCAGTTCTCTTCTTAAGTTTGCAGCTAGAGCAATTCCACAGCTTTTTGTCCCAGAGAATGAAAAGGTCACATACCGCCACGATCACCGGATGTGTTGGATTTGTCAGGTTGACTTTGATACTCCTGGGCATGGTCAATGAATTGGCTGTGGGCAAAGGAATTGGGCATTTGCGTCTTTCTAAAAGAACAGAGGGAATCGGTTTGCCAAAGCTGCGGTGGTTGAAACATTCAAACACACACCAGGGATCAAAAATCTGTTTGATTTTAGTTCACGGTAATTGGAAATGTACATGCAGCTCTCAAATCAAATTCTTTGTGAAAAGGTATTGGATCTCACATAACAAGTGGGCAGAAGGTACACATTTTTTCTAGCCATCCTCTGGAAAAGCTGCCAGACTTGTTTAGATGTGACAGTGTTTACATTGCAGTACAATCTTTGTATAAAAGACTGGCGATTGCTGACAAGGTACTGTATATGGCAACATTGGTGCATTTCCCCCTAGAAAAATAGGTGCTGGTACCCATCTCGAAGTTGTTATGGTATGTGTCACACTTTTTAACAACAACAAAAAGAGGTACCATTGAGTACCCCCTGGGCAAAATGAAAGCAAGAGGAGGCAAGGTACTATACCAGTCTGTGATACAAATATTGTACTGCAACAATACTGTCTGAACCCAAATAAATCACAATCAATGAGTATTTTTTAAAATATGGGAAGGCAATATGTGATTAAAATATTTGAGGCCAGTATTGTTTGGATTTTGCAGAATATCTGAGAGAACAAATGGTACCAATTCAGGGGGGAAATGGCTATAAAAGCGTTGGTGAAGAACTCAGGTTTACCAGTGCACAATGGGTAAAATAACCCAGTTTAATGAAAGCAATGATGAAGAAAATTATTTATTACCTGCCCTCCAACCCAAGGTCCCAGGGCAGGTCCCAGCAATTGAAAAAAAATGTTTAAAACAATTTAAAACAAATTACAATCATAATGATAGGGTGGGTCCCAAAAATAAAGATCTCAAGTGTCTGAGGCAAGGGTAGAATGAAGTGTCTCCAGGATTCTTCAAAAACTGCTTAGTGAAGGCACCAGATGCACGTCTGTGGGGAGGGAATTTCAGAACGTAGGGGCTGCCATGGTCTGAGAATGCCTTTTCTCGCCCACCACCACTGAGCTTCTGAAGGTGATGAAACTACCAAGAGGTCTCTCTCTGCAGAACTTAATACTTCAGAGGGACTGTAAGGAAGAAGGTGTTCTTTCAGATATTTGGGGCCCAAGTTCTTTTGAGCATTAAACACTAGTGTGAGCACCGTTTGGGGCTGGGAACAAACTGGCAACCAATGCAGATGTTGTACAACAGGGCTCATGTCTAAATGAAACCCTAGCCAGCAATTTGGCTTCATTTTGAACCAATTGAAGTCATCTTCAAAAGCAGCCCCACCTAGAGCACATCACAACAGTCCAAGCTGGACGTTAACAGAGTACATAGTACAGTGGGCCAAATGGGGCCAGAGCTGGGGAACCAGCTGAAACTAGAGAAGGCAATCCTAGCCAATGAGGCCACCTGAGCCTCCGCTGAGAGCATTGGATACAGGAGAACCTCCAAGCTATGGACTTGTTGCTTCTAGGAGAGTGCAACCTTGTCCAGAACAGCCCATCTCTCCACCTCCTGGATTTGAGAACTCAGGACACAGAAAACCTCCATCTTTTCATAATAGCTCTCTTAAGGAGCTGAAGTAATTAACTCTTCATTTGTTTCTTATCTTTTTCTTTCAAGAATAACCGCTATCAATGGCCGTTCCAGGTAAGAAGTGCCAATTTTCTTTCCTGATTTCCTGAGATCTTTTCACGAAGGGTGGTGTATAAATTTGACTAATAATAATAATTGCATTAACGTAAACATTTGTGCATAAAGCCCAACAAACAACTCCTGGCTTCTTTGTTTATTACTTTTCTTATGACCAATTCACATGTACTATATGTACACTGTTAGGGACAAAATGTTGGAGTTCTTTTTTTTTTTTTAATATCCTATGCATGACAAGATCATTCAAGAGGCCACCACTGCCTTATACTGAGTCAGATCATGTGCACCTACAATATGCCAGCAAATTCCATCTGCTGCCTTGAAAAGGGGTGAAAATACAAACATAGCTGTTTTTAGATTCCCCTATTATAGTGCCTATTATAGTGAATTATAGCACCTATTATAGTACCTATTACAGTGGTACCTCGGGTTACATACGCTTCAGGTTACATATGCTTCAGGTTACAGACTCCGCTAACCCAGAAATAGTGCTTCAGGTTAAGAACTTTGCTTCAGGATGAGAACAGAAATCATGCTCCGGCGGTGTGGTAGCAGCAGGAGGCCCCATTAGCTAAAGTGGTGCTTCAGGTTAAGAACAGTTTCAGGTTAAGTACGGACCTCTGGAACGAATTAAGTTCTTAAGCTGAGGTCCCACTGTACAGTGAATGGGGAAAAGTTGGGCCTTGCTTTTAACACACTGTATTTGGTCCTGATCCCAAGTTGAATTATATATATATATATATATATATATTTTAAATGATATTTATTACTTTTCAAAATTTCCAACACGGCACTACAAACACAGAGAAAAAGAAAAAAAAGAAAAAACAATACGAATGAACTAACAAATCAAGCAAAAACAAACAAAAACAATTTAAAAACACCTCAAACATTTTCAATATCTTATATTTCATTCACTTATTTCCAGCGACTTCCTCACACCTCCCTTTTTGTATTTCACTTCTATTATTTGTTTCAGCAATTCCTTTCCATCTTACTCTGTTTTCCGTTCTATAATTATCTTAACACATTCTTGCCATACTTTTCCTTTAATTTTCTATTAATCTATTTATACTTAATTCATTATGACATTTCTACTAAAGCCATGTAATTTCATTCCAACATTTTTCTAACATTCCTTAATTTTACAATATTTCTATAAATAGTCTTTAAACTTTTTCCAATCTTCTTCCACCGACTCTTCACCCTGGTCTCGGATGTTGCCAGTCATTTCCGCTAATTCCCTATAGTCCATCTTTATTATGAAGCTAAAATAACAATCCAGTAAGGAATATGAAATAAAGGAAAATGAAAAAATACAAAAAACAGGGTTCACAGAGACTACACAGTGAATCTGAAATAGTACAAAACAAATGTTATGAACACCAAGTATAGCCGTATTTCATTGGGACTTGCCTTCCGCATGTTTGGCCTATCATGTAAGTAACAAACGGCAGACAAATGGAGGTAAAATCCATAGGTTTAGCTGCACCCTTAATTTATACACCAGTTTCTCAGAAATGAAAATGATGCAAACAGTTCCTTCCTTTTCTTCTTCAGCCTCCCCAACAACCTCAGCAGAATCCAGGAGCAGCCGTATATTTATATGCTGTGAGGATTAATTTACTACCAACAGGATTTCACATCATTTGGGTTGTTTTTGAAATGTAAGCATTTCCTTCCCTTTCTCATTTAGCCCGCTCCTCCACCACCAAATCAAGGAAATGGACAGCCTGTGAGTATTAGTTTCTTAGAACAAGATTTTAAGTCTTTTTATTTTATATGCAAGCATTTACTTTCCTTTCTCTTTCAGGGTTCTCAGCCATATCCAGGATATGGACCGCCTGTGAGTATAAGGCCACTTCGAGGCTGATGCTATTTTTGGATGGGGCTCACTCACAAACTAGCAAATTCAGGTTGCACAGTTAAAGCTGATTTGAAGCCCTTGTACAACATTCCTTCCTCCTCCCCTCTGCAAATTGGACTGTTTGCAATAAGGAAAGTAACAGAAAAAGCGTGGGATGACACTAGCTTGACACACTTTTTTAACCTCCCAGCAAACAAACCATAATGAATGCCCAACAAACATTCCTTCCTTCTCTTTCAGCCTCCGCCACCATATGGACCATATGGACCACCTGTGAGTATCAGTTTCCTAGAAACAAGATTCTGCATGATTTGCATTGTTTTTTGAGATGGAAGCATTTTCTTCCTTTTCTCTTCCAGCCTCCTCCACCCAGTGGAAACGATCAACCTGTGAGTATTCATTTCCTACAAGCAGGTTTCTTTATATTTTGCCCTCTGTTGCTATAGCACAACAAATCCACTTTATAAAAGAATTTGAGGCTATGTCCACGCTTCCATTGATCATACATTCACTGCATTTCCAGTACTGTTTTTTTAAATTCCATATCCACATGGCAATATATTTTAATTGCTGGGCACCCTGTAAATTGTTGTGAAATATTACCGTTTGATGCATTGTTTCTCAAACGAGTTTCGGGATGTTTGAATTAAGCCATTCATATGACACTAAGCTGTGCTCGTGTCAACAGCTAAATGGAAAGTGCTGTGAAATGCTTTAAGGTGCTAATGTGAACACACCCTGACTCTTTGTGGTTTGGAAAGTGAAATGCAAGGACGAAATGATTAATGGGAAGATGAAGGGAGGGGGGAGCAAACCAGGATAAATGCAGGATGAATGCTCATTATCGTTTAACTGCCCTACGGACAAATCAGAACAAATGCTCAATAAAGACCAGGCACCGTTCGCAAAAGCTTTGAGAAGCAAATCAGGATGAACACTCAGTAAACAAGTAATCTGGAGAAGCACTTGATTTCCTACAAAAAGTATTTTATATTTGTGTATTGGTTTAGAATGCAAATGCTTTCTTCCTTCTTTCTTTCTTTCTTTCTTTCAGTCTTCGGTATCATTTGGAATATATGGACAACCTGTGCGTATTATTTTCCTACCAACATGATTTTACATCATTTGCATTGTTTTTGAAATAGAAACATTTCCTTCCCTTTCTCTTTTAGCCTCCTCCCCCACCAAATCAGGGAAATGGGCAGCCTGTGAATATTAGTTTCTTAGAAAAAGATTTAAAGTCTTTTTTAATTGTATTGGAATGCAAGCATTTTCTTCCCTTTCTTTTTCAGGGTCCTCAGCCATATCCAGCATATGGACCGCCTGTGAGTATTAGGCCACTTCCAAATTGATGCTATTTTTGAATGGGGTTCAGTCACATACCGACAAGTTCAGGATGAACAATTAAATTGATTTGATGCCCTTGCACAATGTTCCTTCCTCCACCCCTTTGCAAATTCGACTGTTTGCAATAAGGAAAGTAACAAGAAAAGTGTGGGATGACACTAGCTTGACACACAATTTTATATCCTCCCAGCAAACAAACCACAATGAATGCCCAGCAAATATTCCTTCCTTCTCTTTCAGCCTCCCCCACAATATGGAGGATATGGATCATTTGTGAGTATCAATTTCCTAGAAACAAGATTCTGCATCATTTGCATTGTTTTTCAAATGGAAGCATTTTCTTCTTTTTCTCTTCCAGCCTCCTCCTCCACCCAGTGGAAATGACCAACCTGTGAGTATTAATTTCCTACAAGCAGGATTCTACATGTTTTGCCCAATAAACAACTGATTTTGTTTTCCAACCCCCCCACAAATTTTCTGCAAATGGTTCAGGTTGAATGTTAAATAAGGAGGCTGGCTGCAACCTTAACTTCTTACAAATCAGTTTTGCAATCATTCCCATCCCCTTCTCTTTCTCCTCTTCTGTATTAGGGTGCCTCTGGAGTGTCAGTATTTTACAGGAGGGATTCAGGCACATAGCAGAACTTTAGTTTAGAGCAATTAAAGTAGATTAAAGGCATCTGTTGCTACAGCACAACAAATCCACTTTATAAAAGAATTTGAGGCTGTGGCCACACTTTTGTTTATCATACGTTCACTTCATTTCCAGTGCTGGTTTTTTATTCCATATACACATGACATTATATTAAATGCATGGGCACCCTGTAATTTGAAATGTGAAATATAGTGGAACCTTGGGTGTTGAACGTAATCCATTCTGGAAGACCATTTGACTTCCGAAACATTCGACAACTGAGGCACAATGGGCGGTCTGCAATTTCAATGGAGAAAATTAAGAAACGCACCTCGGAAGCCATTCGATAACGGAAGCAATTACTTTCGGGTTTTCAGCGTTCGAAAACCGAAACATTTGGCTTCAGAGACACTTAAAAACTGAGGTTCCTCTGTATTACCATTTGATGTATTGTTTCTCAAACCAGTTTCAGGACAATTGGATTAAGCCATTCCTATGACACTAAACTATGCTCATGTTATCAGCTAGATGGAAAGTGCTGTGAAATGCTTTCAGGTGGTAATGTGAACACACCCTGACTCTTTGTGGTTTGGAAAGTGAAATGCAATGAAAAAATTATTAATGGGAAGATGGGGGGGGGGAGCAAGCAAATTGGGATGAATGCAGGACAAATGCTCATTATCATTTAATTGCCCTACTGACAAATCAGAACAAATGCTCAATAAAGGCCAGACACAGTTTGCAAAAGCTTTGAAGAAGCAAATCAGGATGAACATTCAATAAATAAGTCATCTGGAGGAGTACTTGATTTCCTACAAAAAATATTTTGTATTTGTGTTTTGTGTTGGAATGTAAATGTTTTCTTCCTTCTTTGTTTCAGTCTTCCGTATCAGTAGGAATATATGGACCACAAGTGAGTATTATTTTCCTACCAGTGTGATTCTACATCATTTGCATGTGGTACTCTGGTTACGAACTTAATTCGTTCCGGAGGTCCGTTCTTAAGCTGAAACCGTTCTTATCCTGAGGCGCGCTTTTGCTAATGGGGTCTCCCGCTGCGTGTGCGCCTCTGGCGCATGATTTCTGTTTGCATCCTGGGGCAAAGTTCACAACCAGGAGCAGCTACTTCTGGGTTAGTGGCCTTCGTAACCCGAAGCGTTCGTAACCAGAGGTACCACTGTACAAGAATTTCCTTCCCTTTCTCTTTCAGGAGCCTCAGCCATATCCAGGATATGGACAGCCTGTAAGTATTAGGCTACTTCCAGACCAATGCTAAATGGGGTTCACTCACATACTGACAAGTTCAGGCGGCACAAATTGATTTGATGCCCTTGCAGAGGAATCTTTCCCCCACTGCTCTGCAAACTGGACTTTTTGCAATAAGGAAAGTAACAGGAAAAGTGTGGGGTGACACTTGCTTGACCCAATGTTTTATTACCTATCTGAAAACAAATCAGAATGAATGCCCTATAAATATTTCTTTCCCTTTATCTTTCAGCCTTCACCAGCTGGTGAAAATCAGCAACCTGTGAGTATTAATTTCCCTACAAACAGGAATTTACAGCTTTTGTATTGTTTTGAAAAGCAAATATTTCCCTTTCCCCCCCTCTTTCAGCCTCCCTCGCCATATGGAGGATATGGACCACCTGTGAGTATCAATTCCTAGAAACAAGATTCTGCATCATTTGCATTGTTTTTGAAATGAAAGCATTTTCTTCCTTTTCTCTTCCAGCCTCCTCCTCCACCCAGTGGAAATGATCAACCTGTGAGTATTAATTTCCCTACAAACAGGAATTTACGGCTTCTGTATTGTTCTGAAAGGCAAATATTTCCCTTTCCCCCCCTCTTTCAGCCTCCCTCGCCATATGGAGGATATGGACCACCTGTGAGTATCAATTTCCTAGAAACAGGATCCTGCATGATTTGCATTGTTTTTGAAATGGAATCATTTTCTTCCTTTTCTCTTCCAGCCTCCTCCTCCACCCAGTGGAAATGATCAACCTGTGAGTATTAATTTCCTACAAGCAGGATTCTACATGTTTTTCCCAATAAGCAACTGGTGTTGTTTTCCAACCTCCCCATGAATTTTCTGCAAATGGTTCAGGTTGAATGCCAAATAAGAATTCCCATTCCCTTCTATTTCACCTCTTGTGAAAGGTGCCTCTGGACTGTCGGTATTTTACAGGAGGGATTCAGGCATGTAGTGGAATTTTAGCTCAGAGCAATTAAAGTACCGGTACATTAAAGGACTCTTTACTATAGCACAACAAATCCACTTTATAAAAGAATTTGAGGCTGTGTCCACACTTCCATTTATCATTCATTCACTTCATTTCCAGTGCTGGTTTTTTTTATTCCGTATTCACATGACATTATATTAAATGCATGGGCACCCTGTAATTTGTTGTGAAATATTGCTGTTTGATGCAATGTTTCTCAAACGAGTTTCAGGATCATTGGATTAAGCCATTCCTATGACATTAAGCTATGCTCGTGTCAACAGCTAGATGGAAAGTGCTGTGAAATGCTTTAAGGTGCTAATGTGAACACACCCTGACTCTTTGTGGTTTGGAAAGTGAAATGCATGAAATGGTTTTGGAACGCAAATGTTCCCTCCCTTCCTTTATTTCAGACTTCGGTATCCGCTGGAATAAATGCACCACCTGTGAGTATCAATTTCCTAGAAACAGGATTTTACACTATTCAACTTGTTTTTGAAATAAAAGCATTTCCTTCCTTTTCTCTTTCAGCCTCCACCACCTCCTGGTGGAAGTCAACCTGTGAGTATCAATTTCTTACAAACAGTATTCTAAATATTTTGCAGTGTTTTGAAACAGAAGCATTTCCTTCCTTTTCCCTTTCAGCCTCCACCACTACCTGGCGGAAGTCAATCTGTGAGTATCAATTTCCTACAAACAGGATTTTTGCGTCTCTTGCATTGCTTTGAAATAGAAACATTTCTTTCCTTTTTCCTTTCAGCCTCCTCCACCACCTGCCGGAAGTCCATCTGTGAGTATTAATTTCCTACAAACAGGATTCTACATCTCTTGCATTGCATTGAAATAGAACCATTTCCTTCCTTTTCTCTTTCAGCCTCCTCCTCCATCACCTTTTGAAAGTCAGGAACCTGTGAGTATTAATTTCCTAGAAGCAGTATTTTGCATCCTAGTTGAGCAGTCCAATGAGGAAGGGGGAATCTGTGCTGGTAGTACCAGCAAATCCTGAGCCCTGCCAGTCTTGCCCCAGTCAGCACAGCTAGAGCTCAGAACAATTTCTGTTATTAGGCACTGTACTAAAATGTACATAAGTTCATTTAATCATGTTTATACTTCTTATTGGCTACCACTTATATATTTAATTTTTAAATTGCTGCATATATAGGTGAAAAAAATATATCATGTTCAGGTTTTTTGCATTTAGTGATTGGTCAGGAATTATATCCTCTAAGTTTGGTCTTCTTACTCAGGAAAAGAAGTATACCAGCTTTAGGACTGTGTTATGTCTTGCCTCTTTCAGAGTTCTTCAGGGTTTTTTTTCCCCCCACAGAACATTCTTAGTAATACAATGCAATGCTTCTTGTCAGTTTTAAGAATGCCTCCTATGAATAAGCAATGGCAGAAATGAAGCAGAATCGTTTTAATTAATTTCAACCATTAATTAATGTGTTTTCATTGCTTTCACTTAGAAACAAGTTAGACATAAACGGGAGTGCATTCTTTTCATTATTCATCATTTCCGAAACGAAAGCGCATTTGTTTGGTTTTCTTTTCCTTCACCCACTTATGTAGCGTTGAAGTACAGTAATACAGGGGAAAGCTCAGTTCAATGCACTTTTATAGCTTTCAGCGAACAGCCATTGTAACTTTTCGGAGAACACAAAGTTAAATTTCAGAAGTACAATTTCAGTTTTTTACTGGGAGAGCAACTTTCCTTTCCAACTGCAAGGACTGTGCAGCCAACAAAGAGATACAAGTGATCTGGATGTGGCTCAGTTACCCCTTAGGTGAGCTGGCAGGTGTAGCTATTAACAGCATAAGCTGGAAGACTGGATGCTCATGGTTCAAGTAGCCCTGTGAATATGAGCATAATAACATCAACTTGGGATAGTAGTAGTTTATTGAGATTAATTGTGGCACACTGGTCCACTTTAGCAAATGCAGCCCCCTTGATATTTGTTTGAGGGGGCCCAGCGGGTGTGTGGCAGCTTCAGTGCTCAGCTCCTCCAGACGTCATACATGTGATGCACCCCAGACCCCCCTAAAACTTGGGGGCAACCTGGCGCCTCTGTTTTCTTCAGTTGGCAGTTACATATGTGGCAATAAGGGGAAGGGGATATGGGAAATATAGCCACATGACAATGAAATGCAAAAAAGAACAGTCTGCAATGATTCAGTATAAAACCTGATGAACAAAATGGTCATTCACAGCAGCTGTAATTGTGAACACAATCACCCCTGCTCTGCTGTGGGGCAGGAAGTAATTAATATTACATCTGCAGTAGTTACGGAAAAGAAGTGTTTTGGAGTACAAAATAAGGTTTTGTGTTTTGAAAGACCCATCTGTTTCAAGCTCTCTTTAAATCTTTATGAATTAAAGCTTGAAATAGATGGATATTTCGAAATGATCTTGTAATCTACCCAAATACTTTGACTTTTTAAAAGCAAACTTCTTCTCCTTCAAACTGAAGCACTCGGTGAAAGATTCCTGACACCCACTCACTCAAAAAAGAAACAGCAGATTCTCCTCAGATCTAGTTGTTTCTTATTATAATGTGTACTTTCCCTTTTTTACAACATGCTTATATGTCCATGCCCTTATTGCCCTATCCATTCCTCCTCAAAAGCCTAGCTTGAGTATTTCCTGTACCTTTTCAGGATGCAATCATTTGTAGGATCCACTTGATGTCCTCAGTAGCCTCTTACTTAATCTTTTCAAGCGCTTTCTAAAATAGTGACTTAATGATGCACCCTCACCCACTCCTTCTAGCAATTACATGATGATTTTCCCCCCGTGAGTTCAAGCGCATCAACGTTGTTGTTGTTTTGCACTTGGTCTGAGATGGTTGCCTGCATTTTGTTTTTCCAGGCACCATAAACCTGACCATTCAACTTGGGAAATACACTCAGGTGAGTACAGAGGATGCTGCCTTCACACCCAAGTTTGTCCAAAGTTTGCTAGTTTGTCCAAAGACGTTAGTATATGGGTTACCTTGGGGTGTGGGTATATAGGACTATTGGCAATGAATGTAAGAAGTGGAATGCAAAATGTGAAATACCAGCTGCTTAATATAGATGGCTTTTTGCAATATGCATGTTTCAAAACTTGAGTTGAAGAATAATCTTTTAGTTCAGAGCATCAGTTCTCGGTGCCATTGTAAGATGATCCCATATTTCAGATAGCTGTAGCTCCAAAGAACAAATAGAAACCATAGATTTGTTGTTAGCCATACTTTGTTCTCTGTACCAGAAGTTTCTATCAAGCATTTAGGCATGAATCCTAAATGCTACCTGGAGGATGTCATGGTGGGTTATACTGTTGTAAACCTAATAAGAAAACCTCCACCTATAGTACACTGTTCTCTTGTCTGTATTTCCTTGTAACTTTTTAAATATTGTATTTTTTGTTATGGTAACCCACCCAGGGACTTCATGGTGAAGGGTGGGCAATAAATTAATGGAAATAATATTATTACACATATCCCCATCTCCTCTTGGGTCAGGTTTGATGTCAAGATGACAGCCTGCTGATCCTGAATTTTTACTGCATGTCCATAGGTGCTGTGGGGCTTAAACATTGTGCAGAGCAATGTTTTAACACACAGAGGGAAATATTTATACGTATAAGAGTAATGCTAGTTAATTCCAACCCCCACAAACCTGAATAGATCATGATATAAAAAGCATAAGCAAAGTTATATTTCTGAATCTTGTCAAGACACAACGTATATCTGATTCCCAGTTACTGACTTCCACAGGAATTATTGACAAAGAAGAAGTCTTGATTTGGGGATCATTTGTTTTATCCATTTTTTTTTTTTTTTTTAAAAAAACAAGTTCTGGCCCCAGAGACCAGAATTAGGGAGAGGGAAACACACTAGGATGATTTTTCTACCTAAGGTATCGTTGGGTACTTTAAACCTTGAATTGGGGAGCAATTCCATTTGCTGCTCTGCCTCAGGCAACAAAAAATGTATGCACAAGACCAGCCTGCTATTCCTGTCGCCTCCCTAAATATTTGTATGCATCTTACAACACATATGCCAATGTCTCTTCAGATATGTGAAAAAATGTAACTTGGAAATGTAGATAAGTCTGTTTCAAAAGAAGAGCCATGCAGGTAAAGTTCAGTGCAATCCTGTATCTTGTTTCCTCAGATGAAATTCCTGCCATGTTCATCAAGTCCCATTCCCTAGTCAGGATGTTGAGGAATTAAGCCTGAGTCTCTGTGAAAGAAAAGCATCTTATTCATCCCATAGGCTCCAAAGGTGTAGTGCAGCTGCCTCACCTATTATGTTAACACTTGATGTCGTGTTCTTGTGCTGGAGTCATTAACTACCGAACAAGGTGAAATTTATGTATGCACATGTAGGAAATACCCAACCTTATTTCACTCGTTTTTTATTGCCTTTTTCAGATTGGCAAGCTGGATCAGCTGAGAACAATCTTCAGTGCCTGCCGCTACGCTTTCCTTCTACAAATTTCATAACTTTATTACCAATCAGGTTTCATAATGCGAACCGCAACTTCCTTTTAACCAGGGTCTGCTAACTGTAGTTTTTTTTCTGTTGATTTTGGGTGCCTTTACTGTAACCCAGGGTAAGGGAAGACTCGTGAACACTGGTTGCTTTGCCGTAAAATAAAAAATATGTTATTACATCACAACATTTTGCCTTTTTAATTGTATTGCTGCAAAATTAATTGATTTGCAAGTTGAAGACATTATGCACCCCGTTCTAATGCTGTGGCCTTTGTGTCAGGTAAAAACTCACCACTCTGAAAAAAAAGCCATATATATTTTGAAGCGCTTACTCCCACCATCCTTTTCCCCCAGGTCTCTTGTTATCATTTTTTAGAAAAAAAATATAAGCAATCATTACACATGACACAATACCATTAGTTTAAGGAAATAACAACAAATCACAATTGTATCCCGTATGGCTTCCCTCAGATCTTACATCAAATTGCCAAAATGTCTACAAGGCCTTCTCTCCAACTATATTCTGTGCAGCATAAGCCCATTTAAATTGGTCTGACTTTGAATACAACCCTTGATTTCTTTCTACAAATGTTTTGAATGCAGCAATCTTTATTATTATTATTATTATTACTTGTATACTGCCCTACACCTGCAGGCCTCACAACATAAAACCACAATATAAAAACAGAAAATACATAATAAAAATAAACAAGAACAACCCAATAATCCTCCCTTCTGTCACACATTTTTAAAGGGTATCAGATATCAATCAGCCAGTCAGGCCTGGTTAAAGAAGATTTTCGCCCGGCATCAAAATATATAATGAAGGCGCTAGCTGAACCTCTCTGGAGAGAGCATTCCTTGTTACTTATTATCAAAAAAAATCCTAGTCTTTCTTTATTTACTATATTTCTATACTGCATTCACCAGAAATGGTCTCAGAGTGATGAACAACAAAATAAGGTGATATTTACAAGCAAAGATAACATAAGGAAGAAACATTCTCACAAATTACACAAATGATGTTGCATTGTTTTACAGTCAAGTGACTCAAAACGGCTCACATGGTAAAAACAAAATAACAAATAACACAATTAACAGTGGTGAAGGTCAAATATGTCTTAACCTTTCGACCCCCCCTTCCCCCCCCCAAAAAAAAACCTGACAGAAAAGGTGTTGTTTTTAAATCTGGTGTCTCAATGAATATAAAGTGAGGGAGAGGTATGCTTCTATTTTAAGACACGAACCACTAGCCCAAGCCTCAGCCGTTGAGCTTAATTTTGTTGATAATAATTTTATTTCATGGATTTATTTCACACTTCTCATCTGAAGTAGTCAAAAGAGCTTGTGATTAAAATTGACAAAAAATACTTATGTGGCTCAGCCGCTTGTGAGGGGCCTGGTGCAACTGCAGAAGGGAGCTGAGGGAAGGCTTCTCCCTCAGAAGATTTTGGAGGGAATCCTGAGGAGATTCTGAGGAGCCTTGAAGGCCCGAGAGAGAGGAGGGAGCCTGAGGAGATTCGAGAGAGGGAAGGAAGGGAAATGAAATGTCTACGGAGGGCTATGGAGGAGAGAGTAGCCTCCATCCTCTGCCCTGTCTCCCTTAGCGGCCAGGGAGTGCAACAGAGCTAGGGGTTGAGACTGTGTGGAGCCAGAAACAAGTCTGAGAGAGACTTTTAATGGCTCATGTTTGACTTAGCTACATTATTGCAGCCCGTCCACATCTGTTGCTTCAAGACTTCCCAGGCATGGGGGGGGGGACCAGGGGGATTTTTTTACATGAAATATACAGGTTTTGTGGTTGGTTGGTTTATTTTATTATTATTATTTACATTTTGGGGCTGTGCCAAAGCGGAAGGGTGGGCTGGATCCTTTTGGGTAAGGGATCAGGCAGACAGTGGACGACAATCCCCCCCCCCAAAAAAAAAGCTCCACATTTTTTTGTGTCTGGATTATTTATACTTCTTGAAATATGGCAACCCTATTTAATGTGATAAATTATATATATATATATATATATATATATATATATATATATATATATAATGCATTCCTCTTGCTTCCTATCCTCTTTTTCCCTTCCCCAATTGAATAAATCCTGGTTCACATCTCCCTCTGAAGGGTTTTGCAAACCCTGTTAGGAGCTTGGAAGCAAAGCTCTCTTGAGGAAGAGCAGTAGAATTTGTTGCTCTCTTTTCTCCCCTTTATTGTTTGTTTGTTTGAAGTCATTTCTGCACCAGGTAAAGTAATTTTAAGCCCTCAACCACCACCCCCACCAACCTGTCCTTTATTTTGCCTGCCAAATAAAGCACTAAAAGGCAAAACAGATATTTAGAGCTCCGTGGATTACTGTTGCCTAGTGTCCGAAATAAACACTCATCAGTAGCACCTCTGAATTCACTCATTGGTTAAAGACAGTGAAAGGCAAGGTGAAGGGGTGAAGCAAGGCTGCATCCTGGCTCCCAGTTTTTAAAAACTTTGATAGTAATGATTTGGTAGTGGCGCCCTCCCTGTGGAACCTCCTCCCTTCAGATATCTGGGAAATAAACAACTATCTGACTTTTAAAAGACATCTGAAGGCGGCCCTGTTCAGGGAGGTTTTTAATGTTTGATGTTTCATCGCTTTTTATCATTATTATTAATATTCTGTTGGGAGCTGCCCAGAGTGGCTGGGGAAACCCAGCCAGATGGGCAAGGTATTAATAAACGAAGATGATGGTGATGATGATGAAGAAGAAAATTTCACCTCTCCAGTAATTAGGAATAGAAAGATCAAAGTCTTGATGTAGACAGATGAGTTAGTGCTCCTCTCCCTTTCCTGGCTGGACCTCAAAAAACTCTTGGAAGTGATCAGCACATACTGTAAACAGGAAAAGGTATCTGTAACTTACTCTAAGACCAAGATTGTGATTTTTAGCAAACACAGCCCTAGATTTAAATGGTGCAAGCTATAGGACAAACTTGCTCACTTAGATATCTGGGTGTACTCTAGTGAAACCCTCGCTTGGAATTGTCATATTTAGGCAATGAAAGTCAAAGCACATAAAGCTATAGGGGCACTGAGGAAGTTCTATTACAGGGCGGCAGAAGGCTAAAAGGGAAAAAACCGAGCCAATGCTCAGCAGGAGCGGCGCACGCACCCTGGCTTGACGCAGTGGCGCATGCACCCAGGCGCCTGGCTTTGCTCAGTTGCTGCCTCGTGCTCTGTTCTGCTGTGAGGCGGCTGGCCCTATGTGAAGAGGGAGGCAGGCAATGGCAAAGAAGAAGAGAGGCGCCCCCCAATTTGCCCACTTTCTTCCTCTACCTGGGCTGCAAAGGTTTTTGAGATCAATGCAAGCTAAAAAGCATTGCAGGGGGGTTGGGCTAGATGACCTGCAGGGTCCCTTCCAATTCTACGTTTTTCTGAAAAACACACATGCAAAACCCAACTATGGTCCCTCTGCAGTCCTCGCCCCAAGCAACTGTGTGTGAGCCTTGCTCCCCAGAAAGTGTGCCTTGTCTTGCTACCTGTGGTTTTTGGTCTCTCGTCCGCCCCTCCCCCCAATCTATTCATATTCCTTTCTCCCTAATCTCCAATATTACATTTTCCTCTGGTTGAGACTTAAAACAGAAAGCCCTAATTCCCAGCTGTGTTTCTTGCTGCAGTCCTACTGTCTACGCAGAAGTAAGGTCCTATTAGATTCAGCAGGGCTTACTCTTAGGTAAATGCAGTCAGGGCTGCAGCCTTTGTGACCCATGTTTTGGGTCCTTTTTAGGTTCAGGATGTCACTGTTTTACACCCACCCCCACCCCCCACAATATTTGAAGACGTCAGCTTTGTACTTAAACACAAATTGGCTGGGAACTTCATTGTCTGTGTCTTTATTAATTTATTTAAAGACCAGCAAACTGGTGGCTGCTTTAACTTTTTGATATGTGGTGATTTGAATCATGAGGATGAATTAGAAGAACTGGTGTCTTGAATCAGTCTTGCTTTGGAATTGAGGACTTTACTAGATTTTCTTCTGCCTTTTCATTTTATTTTGTTCTAAGGGCTTGTCAGAGATTAAAAAAAAGGTCAACTACTCTGGGGAAACTTTTCTTAAAAAGGTCAACAACTTTGAGGTTTCCCCCCCTTAAAAAGGGAAATGGGGGGGGGGCGCCGGAGGGATCTTTGCTCCATGGCACCTGATATGCTTAAGACGGCCCTGCTCAGGAGCCCAATTATGTCACCCCTTGCCTGCAGAGCTAGCAGCTTCTCACCCATTTTCAAACACCCTCCCTTGTGAAATCTTCCCTCAGACTCCTCTCTTCTCCCCTCTCTTTTGGAGTCCTCTGTGAAGCTGCTGCTGCCCCCAGTCTTTGAGCTGCCCCCCCTGCCCCAAAGAGAGGTGCCCCCTCACACTGCCCCACAGGAGCCTAGGAAACACCCCCTGGGCTGCTCCAGAGGCACCATTCGCCTGGGGAGCTTGTAGCCAGGGCTGCTGGAACAAACAGCTGCCAAGCCTTTGGGGGGCAGAGACGCGAGAGGGCATCAGAGGAGGGAGGTAAGGAAGAGGGATAGAGGCCAGTGTTGCCCACAGCACCCCTGACCATCGTTCAAGGCACCCCAGGGTGCCATGGCACACTGGTTGAAAACCACTGCTCTATGGTGTTGAAATCTGGGGCTATGATTCGAACTCCATTAAAGTTACAGAACTTTGAAGGTGCCACACCATTCAATTCTCATGCAGTTCCACCTCAATTTAGTAATCTCAGCTTCTACTGTGTGGCATATAATGCAAGAAATTACTGCCCAAGTACTTTCATTGATGTTTGTGCTATAATTACAGGCTTGCTTATGCAAAACCATGTTTTTCTTTAAAGAGAGATACTGCCCAGTTGCTTTTCTAGTACCATCAGTATGCATAGTTTTGTTTATTTATTATTTACAGAATGTGGAGCCCAACCCCCGTCACTAATTATCTCTGCGCACAACACAACAATTTAAACTGCCATTACCAACGAAGACCAAAAGTAAAATGCAGCTAAGATAATGCTCACCAATCTACCTGTTAAATATTATAAAGAGCATGGCTACATTGCCCCATGCATAACATACATATGCACAACCAGTCCAGAAGACATGGCAGAAAGTTGCAAGAGGACAGCCCCAAGGGGTATGCAATCTAAGCTTTAACATGGGTAACAACAGAGGAAGGGGTACATAGGGAAGCAATGTGTAGTTGTTTCAGTTACTCATCGTAGGTTCTGTTACGGATAAGGATAGGTAGATACAAACATAATTTCACATTATGGTTCTTGCCAGCTCTTGTTGCAAGACTTCTCCTTCACCATGAAAGTACCCAGCTGCATAGATACAACTGTACATTTCAAAATTAAACCATCCTAAAAGATGTTTATGGGGTAGAAGGACTATTTCATTTGAGAGGTAGGAAGTGAAATGAATATATTGGTGGAACAGCTGAATGCTTGAGAGGATTTCATTGTCAGTTGAATTCCTTGGCAGACACGTTACTGAGGCAGCAGTGACCCCTGTCACCTCATTTAGCTCATGTATGTTCACACCAAAAACTTTGCTTTAATTTTAAAATTTGTCCAGTTATGTAAGGCCAATAATCTCTGGTTAAGATAAGCCACTATTGCCTCTTCAAAGTATAATGAAAGATGTGTTGGGCAGAGATCCAATCATGTTCACTTTACAAAGATTATTTTAAAAAAAAAACATTTTCTGTCCTAGGCTTTTAGGACATTGTACCTGATAGATATATAATGGTGTAGCTGTAAATATGGCAACCACATGGAGACGTTTTCAGAGTAGGGAGGTTTGGAGTTGCAAGGAAACCAACCTTGTAAAGTGTAAAAACTGCTCCACCCACTGGTGTGAACAGACAGCATTCAATGTGGAAACATATAAAAGTGTACCAATGTATATAATATGGAGCAATTTTTATTGTGCTGTGGGGTATGTGTGTGTGTGAGAGAGAGAGAGACCTTGCAACATTTCAAGTGTACGAAACCACTGTCTTTTAACCTAAACAACCTCACAGGGTTGTTTGTGGATAAAATGGGAAGAGGGGAGAACCATGTACGGCAGCTTGAGTTACTTAGGGGGAAATGGGATATAAATGTAATAATAAATAAATAATAAAATAGCTAACCAATACAACAAATGCCAGTTGAAGCTGTAGAAGTATAGATTGACAAGAAAATATGGACTGTAGAAACATACAGATACATTTCTACAATACGGTGTGGTAGCATGAATAAAAGAATCAAAAGAGATTCACTTGAGGAGAAAGACATTGTAGCATAACTCAGGCCCCTTTCAGATGTTCACAGGAGCACAATGAACACATGATAGGCTGCCTTCAGAGTTTATAATGAATACATGTAGAGTAGGACAGAGGTCCTTCACCCCAAAAAACCCTCACACGATAAAGAAAAAGAAGGTGGAACAGCTTGAGTGCCTACTTAAGGCAACTTACCAGCTTTAGAAATGCTTAGCATGAGAAAATGAAAAGAAAGACAAAGGAAAACAGCCATCTTATATCAAGACAGGAAAATGTAATGAAAGAAAGATCTGTAACTGAGAGGCAGAGAGGTATAAATCACATGCGTAAAAGTGAGACGTTATCTTAAATAAATGAATCGCTGTGGCTAAAGCGGAAAGATAAGCAGAGAAAAACCTGGCATAGCCAACTGCAATATTATTTTTACCTGTACTGGCACTGGTGTGTAAAAAGTGGGCACCCATGCCAGATCAATTGTACACAGAGTGACAGAGAAGAAGTGGCTAAATGCCACTCTCAAAAATGACCTTGATTATCATTTTCAATATCACACACCATTGCATGGCAAGATTTAGCATTAAATTCAGGTAAATTGTTGCAGTTCTGAAAGTAACGGACTGATTATGCATCACAATGAACGTGGGGAGATCATAGAATTATAGAATCATAGAGTTGGAAGAGACCACAAGGGCCATCGAGTCCAACCCCTGCCAAGCAGGAAACACCATCAGAGCACTCCTGACATATGGTTGTCAAGCCTCTGCTTAAAGACCTCCAAAGAAGGAGACTCCACCACACTCCTTGGCAGCAAATTCCACTGTCAAACAGCTCTTACTGTCAGGAAGTTCTTCCTAATGTTTAGGTGGAATCTTCTTTCTTGTAGTTTGGATCCATTGCTCCGTGTCCGCTTCTCTGGAGCAGCAGAAAACAACCTTTCTCCCTCCTCTATGTGACATCCTTTTATATATTTGAACATGGCTATCATATCACCCCTTAACCTCCTCTTCTCCAGGCTAAACATGCCCAGCTCCCTTAGCCGTTCCTCATAAGGCATCATTTCCAGGCCTTTGACCATTTTGGTTGCCCTCCTCTGGACACGTTCCAGTTTGTCAGTGTCCTTCTTGGACTGTGGTGCCCAGAACTGGACACAGTTCAGAACTGGACACAGATGGGCTACCAAGCATAAGCAGAGTCTGCTGGAGCAGCCCAATGGCCCACCAAGTCCAGCATCCTGTTCTCATCAGATGCCCGTGGGAAGCCCGCAAGCAGGACCCACAAGAGCACTCTCCCCTTCTGTGGCTTCCAACAACCAACATATGGAAGCATGCAGCCTCTGAACGTGGAAGCAGACCTGTCACGGCCAGTAGTCATTCATAGAATTTAACTCCATGAATTAAATTCCCTGTCTCCTGTACGAGTAAATTCCATAGTTTAACCACAGAGTTAAACTGGGAAAATTGACAGAGGAACACTACTTGTGGTAGGTGATCAAATTTAGGCATTTCATGCAGCACATTATGAGTTAGCTGCCAAATAGATAATAGGCTTCAGGTAGCTGTATAGGTTGTTTAAAATTGTTCTGCAGGCCAAAGCCATGTTTTTGCATTATATCTGCAGCTTTCATCCCCAGTCAGTCATTAAAAACTGAATTCCATTAATACATTTGGGAGCATTCCTCTTTGCTGTGATTTTGGTGAATGGTATGTCCAGATTAATCTATTCTTTTCAGAGCTGTGACAATTCCCCTAAAAGTAGCCAAAAGACCTACAACCAACCAGCTCTCCTTTGCCACCCTGTTCACTATTGATCTGACATAGGTTTCTGATTCAACACACCATCAGTAACTCATTTTTAAAAGCAGTTTTTGGATGCTGGCTAGCCTACTGTTAGGATCATAGAATCATAGAGGTCGAAGGGACCCAAAGGTCATCTAGTCCAACCCCCTGCAATGCAGGAATCTCAGCTAAAGCATCCATGACAGTTGGCCATCCTACCTCTGTTTAAAAACCTCCAAGGAAGGAAAGTCCACCACCATTGTAGGAGTCTGTTCCACTGCTGAACAGCTTTTACTGTCAGAAAGTTTTTTCCGAATGTTTAGTCGGAATCTCCCTTTTTGCAACTTGTAGCCATTGGTTCAATTCCTACCTTCAGAGCAGGAGAAAACAAGCATGCCCCCTCTTCCATGTGACAGTCCTTAGATATTTGAAGATGGCTATCATATCATATCTCATCTCAGTCTTCTCTTTTCCAGGCTAAACATACCCAGCTCCTTCCAGTGCTCCTCATAAAGCTTGGTTTTCAGACCCTTGATCATCTTGGTTGCCCTCCTCTGCACACATTCCAGCTTGTCAACATCCTTCTTAAATTGTGGTGCCCAGAATTGGACACAGTATTCCAAGTGTGGTCTGACTAAGGCAAAATAGAGTGGAACTATTACTTCCCTTGATCTGGACACTATACTATTATACCAGTAATAACCCCATCATAATATTCATTATAACAATACCAATTTATAAAATAATTTTTAATACCAATCATTCAACTACCAAATTATATAATTTAGTTAAGTTGGCCTCCCGCATGCTAGATCTGATGATTTGATGTTTTTCTTTATTTCTGTGTTCCAAAATCTTATTAGTTTCAATTACATTCTGGTCATAATAATAATCTCTTATACAACAACTGCAATATTAATAACTTCTATTCGTGTTGACAATTAAATGATTTCTAAAACTACAAGTGAGGAACTCAAACCATATCCTTTTTCTTCCTTTGTGTGACTATTATTCTGTCCATGGTGTTTCTGCCTGTCCTTGTAAGATGTTATGTTTTTCTTTCCCCAATTATTGCTGTTATCCATCATGCCTTGGGCGGAGCTGATATCCCATTGTTGTTCCAGAAATTTCTCCATCGCTCCATCCCATGCTTCGTTTTTTTTGCACCGAGAAATTTAACAACAGCTGCAAAAGTCGCTCTGTCCCAGTAAATAGACTTGTCACCATTTCCCCCTCTGACTGGGAAGAAGAGTTGTCTATCGAACTGCAGATGACTCAATAAAGAACCTTAGCATTTCCTTCACAGACTCCTTTCACCCTTCCTTCCAGCTGAAGATATATGGCCAATTATCCTTCCAATTAAATTAAATTCCAAATCCTCTTAGCATTATTCAGTTCACTTCATACATAATAAAGGATGGGGTAGAGTCAGCTCTAAGTTTCCATCGTAAACATTTTGCAAAATAGAGCTTCTCTCCCTTTTTCCTTTTTACATACACAGTTCTTTTTGATGTTATATTCCATATTTATAATCCAAGTTCTTCCCTCCTCACTTGTACAAATTTAATTTGAACTAACATTCAGAGGAGGGTTGCTGAATCATAAATATAGAGAAGAAAACTTTAAATAAAGAAACCGTAGGCTCCCATCCACCCCACTGTCTTTTGCACCGAATGAAGTCTTATCCCAAATTCAGACCTTAAAGTCCTTGCAGTTGATTTGTTCTTCAGTTTGTGATCTCATCCCTTCCAGCATGCACCTGTACTTTAGTCCAATTAAGCTCTAATTAACAGGAGAACTTCTGCTTCTTAATGGCAGCATTGGAGGGTTTTCACCGGTGAGGTGCTTTTGCACTCAATGCCTCCCTACCACCTGCATTCCATGCCAGAGCAAGAGCCAGGTATCGAGACGAACTGCGAGTGAAGCCCATTCCCCCCCATCCCTGGGGGAAATTTGCGATGTTGATTTACCTTCAATCATTCTTGTTTTTCCTTCGCCTATGATCTCCCACTGTCATGGGGGCTGCCTCCATTAAGGCAGAGTGAAATGGAATAGAAGCCAACATGTTAGAATGTTTTAGGAATAAAAGAGGCGGTTTGTATGGTTTTCAAAAGAATATAACAGAAAAAAGAAAAGAAAAGAAAGAGAAAAAGATAATCCAAAATAGCATCAAATCCAAAAATTGAGATTCTATGAATCTTGTGACTTCCCCCCCATCTTGTCCCTGGTTACTTCAGACTTTCTTTTCAACTGCATATCAATACTATTCCAGCTTTTTACACCCCGTATTACCTATAAATCCTCCTTAAATTACAAGTGTTCCTAAAATCCTACCAATGTTTTCACCTGTTTACAATAATTTTGTAAATACATAATAAACATTTCCCATTCTTTTTTATATTTGTTGAAAGTATTGCAACCAATCTGATACTTGTTCTTTCACCTCTTCAAATTCCTTTAATTTTACCTCATTTTCTACTTCTGTTAGCAGCTCTATAAGTTGGCAAATTCCTCCTCATATTTACTTTCTTCAATGAAATTACCGTATTTTTTGCCCTATAGGACGCATTTTTTCACCTCCAAAAATGAAGGGGAAATGTGTGTGCGTCCTATGGGGCGAATGCAGGCTTTCGCTGAAGCCTGGAGAGCGAGAGGGGTCGGTGCGCACTGACCCCTCTCGCTCTCCAGGCTTCAGGAAGCTATCCGCAAACCTGGGGAGCCCGGCGGGAGTTCCCGCCGGGCTCCCTAGGCTTGCGGATAGCAGCCTGTTCTGGGGGCTGGGGTCGGAGGAAGCTCGGGCCTGGGAGTGCAATAAAAATTTTTTTCTTTATTTCCCCCCAAAAAAACTAGGTGCGCCCTATAGGGCGAAAAATACGGTACTTCTAGTGGCGAAAGTCACCATGGTGTTTTTTGTTCTAACATATCTTTATATTTCTCCCAGACTTTAATAATGGATTTTCTTATAATATGATTCTGAAACCCCTGCGTACTTTGATTTTATCGTACCATAAATACACATGCCATCCAAATCTATTATCATGTCCCCCTAGATCTAACAGGTCTGTATTTTTTAATGTCACCCACTCCTGGATTCAACAGATGCAGGATGCCTCATAATATAGTCTTAAATCTGGTAGAGAGAAACCTCCTCTTTCAGAAATAGGGAACCAGAAGCCAACATTTTAGAATGTTTTAGGAATAAAAGAGGCGGTTGGAATTTTGAGTGGGCCATTAGAATGTATCCAATTTCACTTTGCACCTCTTAGGTGTGTGACAAGGCAGTCAGGTGGATAATAAGTGAATCAGTTTGAACTCGAAGCTTCAGTAGGAACATGGGAAGTTGTATTGCATTGAGACAGACCATTGGTCTATCTAGCTCAATACAGTATATTCTGGTTGATGGTAGCTCTTTGGGGTTTCATATCGGAGTTTTTCCCAGCCTTACCTGGAGATGCTGGAAACTGAATTTAGGACCTGAATGCAAAGTGTGTGCTACTTTCTGTAGCCTATAGGTATGAGCTGGAGGACTTATGGATACTTGTTGAAAGTGTCTGTCATGCAGGGAGCACAGGCACATGAACTGCAGGGGCAGGGGAACCCTGGCATTGGCACATAGCCTTCTTTGATCATGAAAGAAGGCATTCTCAGGTGATATCCGGACAAGTTGTTCTGACATTCAAATGCTAATCTGCAATGTGCCTTGGTTGTGTAGGTCAGGTGTTTTGTTTTTGTTTATAGAAAAAATAACATACTTCCATTTCTCAGGAGCTGGATCAAAGGGCTGTTATCAGTTGCAATAAATGCTGTTAAAACTTATTGCTGAAGCAGAAGAATGGGATCTACTGAGACACCAAGTTCCTGGAAAGATTGTCCTATCATAGGCAACAGCAGATAGCCAAAAATAACCCAGGCAACTGATAAAAAACTGGCAATATCCAGATTGTCACATTTACTTGCCCTTTGCTGTTCTGGCAGGTTATGTTCTGATTAGTATGCATAAACATATGTAGAAAGGTCAGGTAAAGGACAAGCGTAAGATGGTGAATGGCTGGTTTGCAGGTGATGGGTAGAGGGTGTTCTGTGATGTAAAATCATAGGAAAGTTGCAACATACTGACTTGTGACTCTAGAATGGACCTAGAACAAAAAAATAGTATCTATCCCATGCTACGTCCAGAACACAAGTTACCAGCTGTTTTGTTTTTCTAGTGTAGCAAGACCCCTGCCACCAACACTATCATATCCCAGACTGTGAAGCCCAAATAGGGGCCTAACTGGGTAGCAAAGTGTGAATGCATGAAACAGAATCACTGTATTGTGGCTATAAATTTTTGAGAATCACTATAATGTGGTCTAATCTTTTAGGAGAGTTACATTTAGTGGAGATTACACTTCATACTTCAGTTTTTACTCATTGATGAAACTTTTTGCTTTTGTTGAAAGGAAACTGACGGCACAAGGGATAGAAAAAGGATGGAAAAGAATATTGTTACTACAGCTTATACTTGGAAAAAAAGGGTAATTGCCATCTAGGTTTTACTCAGAGTAGACCCATTTAAATGAATTGACCTAAATTATCCATGTCAGTTAATTTCAGTGGGTCTACTCTGAGTATGACTAATATTGGCCACAACACATAATTTTTTTTGGGTTTTTTTAGTGGTGGTTTGTAAATGGACTGATAAAACACTGCACAAATAAATAATGAAATTATGTGTATCACATCAAAATTGCTTTTGCAGCAGTGTTTTAACAATATCAACTTGTGGAATTGACGCATACGATAGTAAGTGGGCTACAACTCTACTCTCTTGCAAGTCTGATCTGAAACATTCTTAATTATTTGAACTCAACTTCCCCAAATTCAGTGTGGGTATACATGCAGCTTAGGCAATGACTAGGGACCACCATTCCTGCTAGCCAACTCTAATGGATGACAGCACCCTGGCTCCAAGCATTGAATCAGTGATATTCATCAATGCTTAAAAGGGAAAAAATAGCAGGATAGAAGTCATTTGAGGCAGATGTCAAGTGGACGATGCTACTTAAGTGGGAATGTAAATAGCATCAAATACACATTCAACTCAACTGCAGACACCCCCCATTTATGCTGAAAGATCCTTAAGCTAAATAAAACCAGTCCTTGACTCGCTGATATGATGTGCAGGTTAGGATAGGAACCAAAAACTCTGACTCAGCCCCACTGGGTTACACTTTGAAATTCACGACCTTGTTTTGGATTGGGATTTAACGTAGTGAATTTCAAACATTTGCACATATTAAATACTGGAATTGTAAAGGTAGTAATATCTAAGCAACTTGCTGAACTCTGTGGGACAGGCTCATGCAGAGCTCGTCTAAAACCCGGGGCAGGAGTCCTTGGTTGTCTGGGAGGAACAAGGTGTTATTGGCATGACAGCGTAAGTCTGGCAGGCCCAGGGCAAGTGTACCAAGCTGCCCCACTGCTTTGTAGACCACCTTATTCTTCGAATTTGCTTAAGAATTGCCACCTCAGAAATTCATTCCATCTTCGTAAGGGTCTCCTCAATTATACTCAGAAATGTAGGCATTATCCATGTCACAAAGAAGTTCTGGCACATCCCTCATTGCACATAGTTAGAAAAGGTCAATTTGGGCCATTTTAACACCCAAGTTAGGAAGAATAATGCCGCCTATTCTTTGTTGCCAAGTTGGCCCCTGGTGTTTGGAACCAACCACTACTTTCCATGTGATGATAGTTATGATGAATTGACCTTTCGTTATTGACAAAAGTCATAGGTTCCCTTGACAATAGAGGTATTACATTTGGTCAACCAGGCTTGAAAATTGAGGACAAAATTATAGTATAAATACAGCAGGTAAAACTGCTCATTCTTCACCTTGGTGACTTCACTCCTGAAAGACACCAACGCAAAGCCAAGATGCATCTCCAGGTTGTGACCACTGCTCTTCTTGTCTTTCTCCTTTGTCCAGATGGGAGCATCTCGGTAAGTCTGTTTTTGCACTTAAGGGAGCCATGTAGAATATTTCAATACTGCTTAGCTAGATATTCAGTGAGCTGCAAGTGCATGTTTTTATAGGACATAAATGCTCCTTGAGGCAAGATCGTATGAAAACTCCCTGCATTTAGGGGCTATTCTACACATGGGATCTAAAACCTACAATTAAACTTAAGGAATCAATTTAATTGTAAATGTTTTCCATTTGGATAAAAATGAGGGAAATTCACTTCCTTTTAGGATTCTACACCATGGAAAAATGGAAGGAGCTGGCATAGAAACTATAGCTTCCTGAATACAAAGGATAACAATGGCAGCACAAGCCTGTTTTGTTTTGTTTTGTTTAATAGGAAGTAAGTCCCATTAGGTTTAAGAGGACGTATTATCATGTAGTATGCATGGGATTGCATCCATAGTGACAAAATGTGTTTTTCACACATAAGGAACTTTATTCAGAGAAGTTTAGCCTCCAAGTCTAGTGTTTCATCGTTCTTTGTGCTAACAAAATAGAGAAACTGAATTCATATAGCAAAATGTTTCAAGCCTCCTGAAGGCAGAAGCCGAAATGTTCTGCATATATGAATTCAATATCTCGGTTTTGTTTGATGCACATACTCACACACATGAGCTGGGAAAATTTCCTGTTTGAAACCCTGGAGAGCTGCGACCAGTCAGTGTAGACAATACTGAGATGTATGGGGCAGTGATATGGCTCAGTATAAGGCAGCTTCCTATGATCCAATGGCTCTAAGATCAGTCTCAGAGGCCTTCTCATTGGTTTGACCGTGAGAATGAATAGGTTGGTGGGTTCTAGGCACATAGCTTTCTTGGTGGTGGAACTTCCGCCCAACAGAACATTTTTTTTGGCTTTCTGAGTTCATATCTTTAAGTGAGCCCCAGAGATCTCTCCATTTTGCAATGCTTTTGAGTGAACTGTTGCTGGCTTCAATCTTTTTTATATATTGCTGCTGCTTCTAATAATTTCTTTTATGGATTTGCTGTATTCTTTGTTTAAAAGAAGGTAAAAATTATTTTGTCCCAGAAATTCAACCAGACCAGCTGAGCCACCACTTGAATCAGCTTTTGTTGAAGGGGTGGAGGGGGGCTGATGGTATTTTATTTGTCTTAAGAGGCTTGCAGACCAATCAATCTAATTGCTGTTTTTGTTTTTAAATTTAGGCCCCTCAGCTTGTAAGTATTACAAATCTTTTATGCATTGAGAGAACTGAATGACTAAAAAAAAAAATCCCTTTTAGCTAAAAATGGATGTCATTTTCATGTTTCCAGTGGATAAATAAAAGGGTTTCCAAGATTCCTGCATGCTTGGGAACATCTGGATGCTGGCTAGGATCCATGTTGGTTCAACATACACCCTCTAATTTCCAAAATTGTTTTCAGGTCTAATAAAGTGATTAAAAGAAAAAATAGAATAAAATGAGAATTTGCATACGTGCCCATAAATGGATTTCTGCAGTTTTAAAATGTTCTACAGTAAGGATGAGGGACGTGGGTGATGCTGTAGTCCAAACTACAGAGCCTAGGGCTTGCCGATCGGAAGGTTGGCAGTTCAAATCCCCGCGAGGGGGTGAGCTCCCGTTATCCGGTCCCTGCTCCTGCCAACCTAGCAGTTCGAAAGCATGTCAAAGTGCAAGTAGATAAATAGGTACTGCTCCGGCGGGAAGGTAAATGGCGTTTCCGTGTGCTGCTCTGGCCAGTAAAGCGAGATGAGCACTGCAACCCCAGAATCGTCTGCGACTGGACCTAATGTTCAGGGGTCCCTTTACCTTTACCTTTACCTTTACAGTAAGGATGAGGGGCCATACTGAGAAGTGATCAAGCATTTGACTTTCAAGATCATAAGGATTATAAGAACACAAAAATATCAGGCCAGCATTATGGTCTCATAGTGGCCAACCAGATCCACATAGGAACCCTGCAAGCCAAACCTAAAATATAGTGTGGTGGTGATTTGCAAATCTTCTCTGTATTGCCTCAATGGTCTGTAGTTTCTTCCCATGAGGCGCCCTTGTCTTTTATTGCCTGGTTTTGCACATTAGTTTGTAGAAAAGCCACACAGAAGTGACAGACGAGAGCCACAGAGAAGTACTCAGGCTCTGCTCACGGCAAGGGTGGTGCAAGATTTTGAAAATTTGTTCATTGACGTGTCCCTCAGTATTGGGTGATTAGATCCCTCCCACAATACTGCTGTGTAGTTGAAATGGTTAAACTCGTTAAAGCACCTTTGCTGCATGACATGGCCCTAATGCTTACAAAAACAAATACTTTACACAAAGTATAAGTAGTTTTGATTTCTGGAATTTTAAAATGTCTTTTTGATAGGTCTAAGATTTAAAGGCTGGGCAAATTTTAAGGACTGTAATGGGACGTTTAGGGTTGACCTGGCTGAAGCCGAAGGGAGGTTGACTGTTCTTCTTGGCTGTACCCTTATGCCTTTTCTGCTGGGGCAACTTTCACTGAGACTACAGTGTAGGGAAAAGAACAACTGTTTTCCCCTGAATACCATGGTTTTAGTACTTGAAGGTATTTGAAACACATATTTGATTTAGATGATATAGCATTGCAACCATTTTCCTGTTATGGCCTTTTACTAAAAGAGAAGGAGATGTTTAAGCCAGAAGTGTGCCCAATTTTCTATACTCCCACAAGGGTATTAAAGGTTGTTAACTAATGATAAATTGTTTAAAAGAGATGATTGTAGCAAAATCAATTTCCTCCTTTCTGTTTCAGCTTGGTGGTTTATTAGGCGTAAGTATTGCACATCACTTTTAATGGGAATATCATTAATTATTTTTTAAAAAACAACAATATTGAGCAATCAAATCAACTGCATGTCATAATTGCCCACAACTGTTTATCCCAGATGCCAGTTGCCTCTTGTTTCTGTCAATCACAATCTGTCTTTTAGGATCAGGCAGTCTTGCAGAGGCCACAGGCAAAAGTGATATGAGTTAGATAAGGATCGCTGGGATGATGCATCAAGGAGGATGGTGCCACTGACAATATGGGTAGAAATATTGATTTCATCCTTTCTGTTTCAGTGGTGGTTTTCTAAGTGTGAATTTAGTATATTAGTGATTTTATATCTTTAATCTTTGAAGGTATTTAACAATATATCTTCATTCTTTGAAGGTATTTAACACACACACACAGATGGGGAGAGAGAGAGAGATTAAATGTGACTGTGGCTTTAACATAAGGAGTAGTTTGTCCTGGAGCAGCATCAGAACAGGTGAAGGGTGAGTTGCAATGTTGAGAAATGCTGTTCTAATGAAACGTCAAGACTCCTTGGCTACAAAGCTCTGTCATCAGGTCCAACAAGATTCAACAGCTCTAGGAGTTATTTGGTAGGTCTATCAGGCTTCACAGTTCTGCATGCTGTTACAGTGATGCCTAGGTTTACAGCAGATAAAGGACCTGGGATACAGCCTACTTTCTCCTTGCATACTCATAGCAGTATCATGGCAACAATCCTTGAAGGCAAATAAAACACCCCCACCCCCACAGGCACACAAAGATAGATGAAATGTGCCTGTGGCTTTAAACATAAGGAGTAGGTGGCCCTGGACTAGCATCCTAAGAGGGGAAAGATCAATAGCAATGGCTGCAAAATTCAAACCAGTCAAAACTGTAGAAGTTGCCAGGTCAGTAGGACGGCCAGTCAATGATGCCTTCTATTGAAGAAATTTGACATAAGCGAGACCTATTTAGAACAGGCAGGAAGTCCACATTTGTCTGTGTGAAATCATCAAAATGTTCACTATATTTATCATGTTCCTATAATATGATTGACTAACATATTTCTTTATCATCTTTAGGGCGCTCTTGGTGGAAATGTGAGTATTGGCAATCCTCTATGTAATGCCTTAATGATCCACAACATCCTTCACTGGGGGGGGGGGGGCTTGTGTTTCCTGCAAGATTTTGCAGATTAGTTCATTGAAGTGTCCCTCAATATTGGCTGATGAGATTTGTGCCCGGGAAGGCCGCCACCTTCATGCTTCAAAGTTCTGTATTCTAATAAAGTGATGCCAAGGTTTACAGCAGATAAAGGATCTTTTATACAGCCTACTTGCTCCCTTGCATACTCATAAGAGTACCATGGTTGTGATCCTTGAAGGTAGTTAAAACACACACACCCCACAAACACACATAGATGAAATGTGCCTGTGGCTTTAACATAAGAAGTAGGTTGCCCTGGAATAGTTTGGCAGTGTGAAATAATCAAAAAGTTCACTATGTTTATCATGTTCATGAAACATGAAGGAATAACATATTTCTTTATCTTGTTTAGGGCGGTGGTAGCAGACATGTGAGTATTGGAAACCCTCTATGTAATGCTTAATGATCCACAACATCCTTCAGTGGGGGAGGGGCCTTGTCCTTACTGCAAGATATTGCTGATTAGTTCATTGAAGTGTCCCTCAATATTGGCTGATGAGATTCATGCCACAATACTGCTGCATGATTGAAATGGCAAAAGCATGCTGGCTGCATGACATGGCCCTTATACTTGCAAAAACAAATACGTAAACAAAAGTGTTGTGTGAAGGCATATTACGCTATACAAAAAAAAAGGGGGGGAGGAACCCAGCCTGTTAGGTATCTTATTTTTGAGTTAGTGAGTCCTGGGTCTAAAAAAGGTTGGAGATACCTGATGTAGTTATGAATGCCAATGCAGCACTTTCCCTATTATGGCTATTCACTGCACAAACTACCCAAACACTTCTGGGAAAGAGATGTTTATGTCAGAAGTGTGGCTGATTTTCTTTCTTTCTTTTTTTTTTACTGATAATTTTTTATTGGTATTATACATATATACATATAAACTTATACAAAGTCCAATACTTAAATTACACATAATATATTCATTCCATAAATCATAAATACATTTATTTTAGGGTCTGCCAAGCGTTGAACTTCCTTCCACTCCTTTGGTAAGTATCAAATAGACTTTATATTCACGTATTTTATCTCTTTTACATAATAACCTTTTACTGTTAGAGTTGTTCCAATCCCACCAGTGTCGTTTAAAGTTTGGTCCCAATATATATCCAATATTTAATCCAATTGTCATGAAATTTCTGTTTATCTTGATCTCTTATTCTTCCTGTTATTCTAGCGAGCTCGGCATAATTTGTTAATTTAATCTGCCAATCACTTATATTAGGTATGGCGTCCGTTTTCCAATTTTGTGCTAACATGATTCTTGCGGCTGTTGTGGCATATAAAAATAGTACCTTATCTTCTTTTTTAATTTCTTTACCTGTCATTCCCAGCAGAAAGGCCTCGGGTCTTTTGGGAAATGTGTATTTAAAAATTTTTTTAAGCTCGTTATAAATCGATTCCCAAAAGCCTTTCACTTTGCTGCATAACCACCACATATGGTAGAAGTCACCATCTACTTCTCCACATTTCCAACATCTTTTGTTCTTTAACCTATAGATCTTAGCCAGTTTCACTGGTGTGAGGTACCACCTAAATATCATTTTCCACATATTTTCCCTTAGTGCCATACATGCCGTGAACTTCATGTTAATATTCCATAATTCTAGCCATCTCTCAAAATCGATGTTATAGCCGATGTCTATTGCCCACTTAGTCATAACCTCCTTCACCTCCTCGTCTTTTGTATACCACTCCAATAAAATATCGTATATTCTAGACAGTATTTTGTTCTTTCCTTCAACAACTTCCACATTGAATTTGGATTTTTTATCTTCGAATCCTATTTTCTTTTTATCTTCTTTTAACAGGTCATTTACCTGGTGGTATTGCAGCCACCCAGTAAATGAGTTTTTAATCTCTTCATAGGGTCTAAGTTTTATACCTTGGTCCGTTTTCCTAGTCAGTTCTTCATAGGTAGGATTCTTCCCTTCCATATTAACTTTTTTGACCGTTAACACCTCTGTTGGTGAGATCCACCAGGGTGTCTTCCTTTCCAATAGATTTTTATTTCTTTCCCATACTTGGAATATTGGCCCTCTAAAAATATGGTTTTAAAAGCCTCTATGTACTTTCACCTTTTCATACCACAGGTACGAGTGCCACCCGTACCTGTTATCGAAGCCTTCAAGATCCAAGATGTCTCTGTTTTCTAGCGTTATCCAGTCTTTCAACCACGATAAACACGCCGCCTCATAGTATAAACATAAATCCGGAAGGGAGAAGCCCCCTCTTTCTTTTTTATCTACCAGTATTTTCATTTTTATTCGCGGTCTTTTTCCCTGCCAGATGTATCTCGCCAAGGCTCTTTGCCATTCTTTACATTGCTTTAAACCTTTAAGTACCGGGATGGTTTGAAATAAAAAATAACATTCTAGGCAAAACGTTCATTTTAATAACCGCTATCCTCCCCCCAAAAGATAATCTCATTCTCTCCCAGATTTCTAAGTCTTTCTTACTGTTCTTCCAGGTGACCTCATAGTTATCCTTATATAGATTGATGTTCTTAGCCGTAATCCAGACTCCAAGGTACTTCACCTTCTTTGCCGTCATAATTCCGGTTTTTTGTTCTAGATCTACTATATCTTCTTTAGATACATTTTTAGTCAGTATTTTAGTCTTATTCTTATTGACCTTAAAGCCTGCCACAGCACCAAACTCTTCAATTTTTTGTAGGGCTTCTTTTACACTGTGCTTTGGATCTTCTAATGTTAGAGCAATGTCATCCGCAAAAGCTTTAATTTTGTGTTCCTTAGTTCCTACCCTGACTCCTTTAACCTCTGCTGTATCCCTCAGTCTCTTAGTAAGTACTTCCAATACTAAGATAAATAATAGGGGGGACAGAGGGCAGCCTTGCCTCGTCCCTTTAGAAATATCAAAAAATTCTGATGTAGTATTATTTATTATAAGTTTTGTCTTTTGCTCATGATAGATAGCCTCTATACCTTTTCTGAATCTTTCTCCCATCCCCATCCTTTTCAAATTTTCCATCAGAAAGCGCCAAGAGACATTATTGAATGCCTTCTCCGCATCGATAAATATCAAGGCCGCCTGTTTATCTATTCTAGTTTCCAGGTATTCAATAATATCTATCACATTTCTTACGTTATCCTTTAGTTGTCTTCCTGGTAGGAAGCCCGTTTGATCTTTATGGATTCTATTTTTTAATACCCTTTTTAGTCTTTCTGCCATTATATCCGCAAACAGTTTATAATCGTTGTTTAATAACGAAATCGGCCTATAGTTCTTCACCTCTAAGGCATCCACATCTTTTTTAGGTATTAAAGTAATATATGCTTCCTTCCTGGTATTCGGAATCCTTCCCTCTTTTAAAATATTATTCATCACTTCACATAGAATTAGGCATAATTGCTCACTTAATGTTTTATAGTACTTGGCTGGTAGGCCATCCGGCCCCGGCGCTTTCCCAATTTTCATCTTTTTTATTGCCTTCCTTATCTCATCTTCTGTAATCCTCTGGTCTAATAACTCTTTCTCTTCTATGGCAATCTGTTGTAAATGGTGATCTTCCAGGTATCGGTCTATTTCATAATCTATTTCCTTTCCTCTTTTATACAATTCCTTATAATACGTCTGAAATATCCTTTTTATTTCTTTTGGCTCTTCCACTATCCTTTCTCCATCCCTTATCTTGCAGATCATATTTTGTTTTTTCCTTTCTCTTATTTGCCAAGCCAAGAATTTTCCTATTTTATTAGCTGATTCAAAGTTCTTTTGTTTCATCATTTTAATTTTCCACTCAATTTCCTGGTTAACTATCATAGAAAATTGGGCTTGTAATATTTTTAAATTTTGCTTTATTGTCTCGTCACCTGGTTTAATAGCTAGTTGTCTTTCATTCTCCATAAGCTGTGTTAGAATCTCTTCTTTTTTTTCTCTTTTTCTTTTCTTAAATGGCTGTTTTTCTGAATTAGGAAGCCCCTCATAACGGCTTTTCCTGCATCCCAGACCGTTTCTATAGCTGTTTCTTTGTGTAAGTTCCACTTGAAGTATTCTTCGATTGTTTCTTTCGCCTCACTTACTATCTTTTGATTATTAAATATACCTTCATTCATTCTCCATCTAAATACTCTAGTATCTTTACCCTTTATCTCCATAAATACCGGATTATGGTCAGATATAGTTTGTGGGAGTATTTCAGATTTAGCTAAGTTCTGTGTCAACTCCTTCGAGATCCAAATATTATCTATTCTCCCCCAACTCTGATTTGGGTTTGAGAAAAAGGTATATTGTTTTATAGTGGGGTTTTTAAATCTCCAGGCGTCAATTAGTCCCATATTATCAACCAAATCAAAAAACGTTCGAGGTAGCTTGCCTTCCTTTGTCTCTTGCTTTTTTGTTGACCTATCCAAATTTGGTGACACCACTCTGTTAAAATCGCCCATCAATATCATTTTTTGATTGATCCATTCTAATAACTTATTACCTAATTCTGAAAAGAAAGCCGATTTTTTTATCGTTAGGTGCGTATATTCCGGCGACAATTATTTTTATTCCTTGGAATACAATCTGTACTACTATCATTCTCCCTTGCTCGTCTTTATACAGTATTTTTGGGTCGAATTTTTCCTTTATATATAGTACCACACCTCTTTTCTTAACCTTATCCGATGCCACAAAATCCAACCCTAGTTTCTTATTATTCAGAATTCTCTTATGTTTTCTTATTACATGAGTCTCTTGTAGACAGATTATGTCAAGGTTCTTTTTTAATAAAATATGTGTAATCTGGGTCCTTTTATTTTTATTGTTAAGTCCGTTCACGTTCCAAGACAGTATTTTTAAAGCCATCTATTATGTACAATTAGTAAATTATCAAATCTGGCTTAAAGCTGCTGTTCTTTGTCTTCTTTCTCTTCCTCTTCCCTCGCTTCTGTTAAGTTTATCTCTCTCTCTTCCTCTTCACTCCCCCCGCCCCCTCCCCCGGCCGTTCCCCTCCCTCCCCCCACCCCGCAACCCTTCCAAGTTCCTTCTCGTATCTTCTTGCAAATTTTTCAAGTTCTGAAGGGCTGGACAGTTTGAATCTTTTATCCTTAAAGTAAAATGAGATTCCTTCCGGAAACTCCCATCTATATAGGATCCCATTTTTCTTTAGTTGGTTAGTTAATTTTTTATATACATCCCTCCTTCGAAGAAATCTCGAAGGGATCTCTTTAAATACGATAATTGGGTTTCCTTCAATATATAACCTTTTACTATAATTCTGTTTCAGTACTTCATTCCTCATATCCAACGAGTTAAACATGGCTATTACATCTCCTGGCAATTTCCCCCCCCCTAGCTTTAGCCGATTTTGCTTTTATCCGAAATATATTTGCTAGGGAGAAGCTTATCTCTTCCTTCCTCCTTCCTATCTAACCAAATTGCCAACTCTTTCACCATTTTAGATCTTATATTCTCATTTGGGTCCTCTGGGATCCCTCTAAATTTTAAATTTAGTTGGTTCTGTCTCATCTGAGTCATAGCCATACTGTCCAGCAATTCTTCCTGTACCTTACCTATCTCCTTAACTTCTATTTTAATTCTGTCCAAATCCTTCTTACTGTCTTTTGTATCCTTTTGCACTCTTTTCATAGAATCCTCAAGTACTTTGGCTCTTACCGATAGGTCTTTGACTTTTCCTGTCAGTTCTCCCACCACCCCCTCTAATCTCTTATCTAATGTATCCTGCACTTCCAATAGCTTTTTCTCTATATATTGCTCATTATGTTTAAATTCTTTCCTTATTTCAGCCATCAAACTATCGTAGTCCTTGATCTCTTTTCCCTCCTTCCCATCTTCTTGTCTAGATGGCCTCCCTTCTGCTGGCATTCCCACCGCCTTTTTCATTTTGTATGTCAACTTAAATTAACTAATTATTAAAGACTTTTCCCCCCATAAGACACTGAAGAGAGCTCCTGGCCTGTTCTTCTCATTAATTTCTTCCAATGCAGTTTCCTTTGATCCCACACGATGGCGCCTTGTTGACCTTCCAAGTCTTAGTTCTCTTCTCTTCAGTAGAGTTCATCAACCGAATGTCTCCTTCTGCACAAAGCCAAGCAGCCAATCTCGTGCAGTATTAGCAATCACACAATTAGGGGGAACCAAATATACAAAGATACGCTAAATACCAACCAAAGCAAAAACAACAAAAAGGAATAAAAAGAAAGCAGCTAAAAAAGCCGAAGAAGGAAAACCAATAAAAAGGAGAACCAAAGAGAAAAGAACAAAAAAGAAAAACAAAGAAAGAAAACAAAGCAGTTACAAATAGGGAAAGCCAGCGTCTCAAAAGATACCCTAGGGACGTACAATAGAGAGGGTTAAAGGGAGGGTTAAAGGGAAATAAAGGGTGGGTGGGGAGGTGAGGAAAAAGTAACCGCCAAAGATACACGGGCGGGTAGGTGAAGTCACGTAATCACGTAGTGGCTCTCTGGAACTCTGGAAGAATTGTGAGGTGAGTCTTGATCCGGGAGCGGACCCAGGAGAGCAAAGCGGGGCCGAATGGAGAGACACTCCGCGATGAAAAGGATTCCGTAAATGGCAGAGGGTCCTGACAAATTGTCTTATTGAATTTCTTTTCTTGCCAAAGAGTTCTCGGTCTTTTTCCACTGCATTAATAGTCCAGCCTTCTCCTACTTAAATATTGGAGTATGTCTCTTTAAAACGGGTGGAGACTGGGAGGAAAATGGCGGTGCGAAAACCCAGTAAGTTTTTACTTTTTACTTTACTTTAGTTTACTTTCTCCAAGCCATTCACTTTTTCTCCCAAACCTCGCCGGAAGAACACTGCCTTTCCGCGTCTCCCCTCCTCCTATTATCAGTCTGATTTTCAGTCGTTTGACTGGGCTAAATATGTACCAGACTCTCCCCTTTGTTCAAACGTGGAGGATGAGAGGAGTAGAAATCGTTGTTTAAGTAATACTTAAATCAGTCTCCGCTCAAATACACCAGGCATAGAATTGGGTGTAAAAAACCCACCGATATATCTCAAGCCGGTCGCTGGCACAACACTCTCTGACCAGATAAAACAGACAAATTCCTTTCACTTCTCTCTAATCTCTAGTCCATTAAAATATTTTCAGTGTTACTTTGCCTCAGATTCCTTGTATTTTATACTTTGTATCTGAGGTCTCTCCTCTACGCCCACTTAGCGGCAGCTTTTCATGCTTTCTCTCTCTCGCAGGCTTCCGCCATACTCCCTTTTACTCTTACCGCCAGTAGTGGATTCCTTCTCCTTCACCCCACACAATTCTTTTTCCGCTGGGTTCTTTAGTTAAGCTTTCTGTCTGTTATCAGCTTATTTACTTTAGCTATTTCCCAGCTTTTTGGCTGTTGTCGGAGGTTCACCGCTTTTCACGCGGAGCCTGAGGCTTCACAACACGGAGTCTGTTGCTTCCCCTTCATGCTGCAGCTCCAGCCCTGTAAAATGCCAACAACACAGGCAAGCACAAGCAGCGTCGCAGGGTACTCTGTCCCCCAGAATAATCCTCCTGAGGTTTTGGGGTTCATGGAGCCTTCGTGACCCCTCTAGAACACCGTGTTGTTCGAGACCCCCCCGGAGGGCAGCCTCGCGCTCCTTCCCGTGGCCGCGGCGTCCCGGAAGCCCCAGAAGTGTGGCTGATTTTCTATACTCCCACAAAGGTATTAAAGGGCATTAAAACTAAGGAAACATTGCTTAAAAGAGATGTTGATTGTTTTTCTCCTTTTTGATTGATTTCCTCCTTTTTATTTCAGGGTGGTGGTTTACTAGACGTGAGTATTGCATGTTACTTTTAATTGGACCATCACTGATTGTCACCGGGGGTCAACAGGGGAGGAGTTTACAGTGATGCCTAGGTTTACACCAGATGAAGTATCAAAAGGGCCACAAAGAATAACATATTGCATCATCTGGGGCTTCTGTTGTTGTCTCTCCAGAAACAGGCCACCATTTGAAGAGCTTCAAGTCCAGGCAATGATGCTTTCTAAATAGGGAAGAGATTCAATGTAGGCGAGACATATGTAGAACAGACCCTAAAGCCCTATTACTTTGCATAAAAACAAACAAACAAAAATTTATGTTTGTTATATTTGGTCACTTCGTTAAGAAGTGTCCCTCAGGTCCTAGATGCTTTTTAATGTAACTGAAGTGATCCACCGAGCCATACTAGGGTTCCATTCAAGTAGATGATAATTATTTGCCATGTGAGTAGTAGAAATCTAGCCTCTCCAGACAGACTTTGATGTGTTCAACTATTCATAAGTTATGATAGAGACCTTATTTAGGGCCTTCTTGGTGGAAATGTGAGTACTGAAAATCCTATGTAATGCCTTAATGATCCACAACATCCTTCACTGGGGGAGTTGGCCTTGCCTTTCCTGCAAGATTTTGCCAATCAGATCATGGAAGTGTCCCTTAGCGGAAATATTGATTTCCTCCTTTCTAGTTCGTAGTAATGGTTTACTAAGTGTCAGTATTTTATATTACTTTTAATTAGAGAGAGAAATACCTTCAACCTCTGACGGTATTTAACACACACAAACAGAGAGAGCGAGAGACATTAAATGTGATTTTGGCTTTAACAGAAGGAGTAGTTTGTCCTGCAGTAGCATAATAACAGGTGATGGGTGAGTAGTAATGGCTGCAAAATGCAAAGCAGTCCCAATGGTAGAAGTTGCAAAGTTGCTTTGAGAAATGCTGTTCTAATGAAACGTCAAGACTCCTTGGCTACAAAGCTCTGTCATCAGGTCCAACAAGATTCAACAGCTCTAGGAGTTATTTGGTAGGTCTATCAGGCTTCAAAGTTCTGCATGCTGTTACAGTGATGCCTAGGTTTACAGCAGATAAAGGACCTGGGATACAGCCTACTTTCTCCTTGCATACTCATAGCAGTATCATGGCAACAATCCTTGAAGGCAGATAAAACACCCCCACCCCCACAGGCACACAAAGATAGATGAAATGTGCCTGTGGCTTTAAACATAAGGAGTAGGTGGCCCTGGACTAGCATCCTAAGAGGGGAAAGATCAATAGCAATGGCTGCAAAATTCAAACCAGTCAAAACTGTAGAAGTTGCCAGGTCAGTAGGACGGCCAGTCAATGATGCCTTCTATTGAAGAAATTTGACATAAGCGAGACCTATTTAGAACAGGCAGCAAGTCCACATTTGTCTGTGTGAAATCATCAAAATGTTCACTATATTTATCGTGTTCCTATAATACGATTGACTAACATATTTCTTTATCATCTTTAGGGCGTTCTTGGTGGAAATGTGAGTATTGGCAATCCTCTATGTAATGCCTTAATGATCCACAACATCCTTCACTGGGGGGGGGGGGCTGTGTTTCCTGCAAGATTTTGCAGATTAGTTCATTGAAGTGTCCCTCAATACTGGCTGATGAGATTTGTGCCACAATACTGCTGTGTGATTGAAATGGTTAAGGCATACTGGCTGCATGACATGGCCCTTATAATTTGCAAAAACAAATACGTAAACAAAAGTGTTGTGTGAAGGCATATAATAGCATACAAAATCAAAACAAAAACAAAAACCTGTTAGGTATCTTATTTTTGATCACCTAGTTAGTGAGTCCTGGATCTAAAAAAAGGTTGAAGATACCTGATGTAGGTTGTGAATGGCAATGCTGCGTTTTCCCTACTATGGCCATTCACTGCACAAAAAACAAAAAAACTTCTGGGAAAGAGATGTTTATGCCAGAAGTGTGGCTGATTTTCTATACTCCCACAAAAGTATTAAAGGGCATTAAAACTAAGGAAACATTGCTTAAAAGAGATGTTGATTGTTTTTCTCCTTTTTGATTGATTTCCTCCTTTTTATTTCAGGGTGCTGGTTTACTAGGCGTGAGTATTGCATGTTACTTTTAATTGGACCATCATTGATTGTCACCGGGGGTCAACAGGGGAGGAGGTTACAGTGATGCCTAGGTTTACACCAGATGAAGTATCAAAAGGGCCACAAAGAATAACAGATTGCATCATCTGGGGCTTCTGTTGTTGTCTCTCCAGCAACAGGCCACCATTTGAAGAGTTTCAAATCCAGGCAATGATGCTTTCTAAATAGGGAAGAGATTCAATGTAGGCGAGACATATGTAGAACAGACAGTAAAGCCCTATTACTTTGCATAAAAACAAACAAACAAAAATTTATGTTTGTTATATTTGGTCACTTCGTTAAGAAGTGTCCCTCAGGTCCTAGATGCTTTTTAATGTAACTGAAGTGATCCACCGAGCCATACTAGGGTTCCATTCAAGTAGATGATAAGTATTTGCCGTGTGAGTAGTAGAAATCTAGCCTCTCCAGACAGACTTTGATGTGTTCAACTATTCATAAGTTGTGATAGAGACCTTATTTAGGGCCTTCTTGGTGGAAATGTGAGTACTGAAAATCCTATGTAATGCCTTAATGATCCACAACATCCTTCACTGGGGGAGTTGGCCTTGCCTTTCCTGCAAGATTTTGCCAATCAGATCATGGAAGTGTCCCTTAGTGGAAATATTGATTTCCTCCTTTCTAGTTCGTAGTAATGGTTTACTAAGTGTCAGTATTTTATATTACTTTTAATTAGAGAGAGAAATACCTTCAACCTCTGAAGGTATTTAACACACACAAACAGAGAGAGCGAGAGACATTAAATGTGATTTTGGCTTTAACAGAAGGAGTAGTTTGTCCTGCAGTAGCATAATAACAGGTGATGGGTGAGTAGTAATGGCTGCAAAATGCAAAGCAGTCCCAATGGTAGAAGTTGCAAAGTTGCTTTGAGAAATGCTGTTCTAATGAAACGTCAAGACTCCTTGGCTACAAAGCTCTGTCATCAGGTCCAACAAGATTCAACAGCTCTAGGAGTTATTTGGTAGGTCTATCAGGCTTCACAGTTCTGCATGCTGTTACAGTGATGCCTAGGTTTACAGCAGATAAAGGACCTGGGATACAGCCTACTTTCTCCTTGCATACTCATAGCAGTATCATGGCAACAATCCTTGTAGGCAGATAAAACACCCCCACCCCCACAGGCACACAAAGATAGATGAAATGTGCCTGTGGCTTTAAACATAAGGAGTAGGTGGCCCTGGACTAGCATCCTAAGAGGGGAAAGATCAATAGCAATGACTGCAAAATTCAAACCAGTCAAAACTGTAGAAGTTGCCAGGTCAGTAGGACGGCCAGTCAATGATGCCTTCTATTGAAGAAATTTGACATAAGCGAGACCTATTTAGAACAGGCAGCAAGTCCACATTTGTCTGTGTGAAATCATCAAAATGTTCACTATATTTATCGTGTTCCTATAATACGATTGACTAACATATTTCTTTATCATCTTTAGAGCGTTCTTGGTGGAAATGTGAGTATTGGCAATCCTCTATGTAATGCCTTAATGATCCACAACATCCTTCACTGGGGGGGGGGGGGGGCTTGTGTTTCCTGCAAGATTTTGCAGATTAGTTCATTGATGTGTCCCTCAATATTGGCTGATGAGATTTGTGCCATAATACTGCTGTGTGATTGAAATGGTTAAGGCATACTGGCTGCATGACATGGCCCTTATAATTTGCAAAAACAAATACGTAAACAAAAGTGTTGTGTGAAGGTATATAATAGCATACAAAATCAAAACAAAAACAAAAACCTGTTAGGTATCTTATTTTTGATCACCTAGTTAGTGAGTCCTGGATCTAAAAAAAGGTTGAAGATACCTGATGTAGGTTGTGAATGGCAATGCTGCGTTTTCCCTACTATGGCCATTCACTGCACAAAAAACAAAAAAACTTCTGGGAAAGAGATGTTTATGCCAGAAGTGTGGCTGATTTTCTATACTCCCACAAAAGTATTAAAGGGCATTAAAACTAAGGAAACATTGCTTAAAAGAGATGTTGATTGTTTTTCTCCTTTTTGATTGATTTCCTCCTTTTTATTTCAGGGTGCTGGTTTACTAGGCGTGAGTATTGCATGTTACTTTTAATTGGACCATCATTGATTGTCACCGGGGGTCAACAGGGGAGGAGGTTACAGTGATGCCTAGGTTTACACCAGATGAAGTATCAAAAGGGCCACAAAGAATAACAGATTGCATCATCTGGGGCTTCTGTTGTTGTCTCTCCAGCAACAGGCCACCATTTGAAGAGTTTCAAATCCAGGCAATGATGCTTTCTAAATAGGGAAGAGATTCAATGTAGGCGAGACATATGTAGAACAGACAGTAAAGCCCTATTACTTTGCATAAAAACAAACAAACAAAAAATTTATGTTTGTTATATTTGGTCACTTCGTTAAGCAGTGTCCCTCAGGTCCTAGATGCTTCTTAATGTAACTGAAGTGATCCACCGAGCCATACTAGGGTTCCATTCAAGTAGATGATAAGTATTTGCCGTGTGAGTAGTAGAAATCTAGCCTCTCCAGACAGACTTTGATGTGTTCAACTATTCATAAGTTGTGATAGAGACCTTATTTAGGGCCTTCTTGGTGGAAATGTGAGTACTGAAAATCCTATGTAATGCCTTAATGATCCACAACATCCTTCACTGGGGGAGTTGGCCTTGCCTTTCCTGCAAGATTTTGCCAATCAGATCATGGAAGTGTCCCTTAGTGGAAATATTGATTTCCTCCTTTCTAGTTCGTAGTAATGGTTTACTAAGTGTCAGTATTTTATATTACTTTTAATTAGAGAGAGAAATACCTTCAACCTCTGAAGGTATTTAACACACACAAACAGAGAGAGCGAGAGACATTAAATGTGATTTTGGCTTTAACAGAAGGAGTAGTTTGTCCTGCAGTAGCATAATAACAGGTGATGGGTGAGTAGTAATGGCTGCAAAATGCAAAGCAGTCCCAATGGTAGAAGTTGCAAAGTTGCTTTGAGAAATGCTGTTCTAATGAAACGTCAAGACTCCTTGGCTACAAAGCTCTGTCATCAGGTCCAACAAGATTCAACAGCTCTAGGAGTTATTTGGTAGGTCTATCAGGCTTCACAGTTCTGCATGCTGTTACAGTGATGCCTAGGTTTACAGCAGATAAAGGACCTGGGATACAGCCTACTTTCTCCTTGCATACTCATAGCAGTATCATGGCAACAATCCTTGTAGGCAGATAAAACACCCCCACCCCCACAGGCACACAAAGATAGATGAAATGTGCCTGTGGCTTTAAACATAAGGAGTAAGTGGCCCTGGACTAGCATCCTAAGAGGGGAAAGATCAATAGCAATGACTGCAAAATTCAAACCAGTCAAAACTGTAGAAGTTGCCAGGTCAGTAGGACGGCCAGTCAATGATGCCTTCTATTGAAGAAATTTGACATAAGCGAGACCTATTTAGAACAGGCAGCAAGTCCACATTTGTCTGTGTGAAATCATCAAAATGTTCACTATATTTATCGTGTTCCTATAATACGATTGACTAACATATTTCTTTATCATCTTTAGAGCGTTCTTGGTGGAAATGTGAGTATTGGCAATCCTCTATGTAATGCCTTAATGATCCACAACATCCTTCACTGGGGGGGGGGGGGGGCTTGTGTTTCCTGCAAGATTTTGCAGATTAGTTCATTGATGTGTCCCTCAATATTGGCTGATGAGATTTGTGCCATAATACTGCTGTGTGATTGAAATGGTTAAGGCATACTGGCTGCATGACATGGCCCTTATAATTTGCAAAAACAAATACGTAAACAAAAGTGTTATGTGAAGGTATATAATATCATACAAAATCAAAACAAAAACAAAAACCTGTTAGGTATCTTATTTTTGATCACCTAGTTAGTGAGTCCTGGATCTAAAAAAGGTTGAAGATACCTGATGTAGGTTATGAATGCCAATGCTGCGTTTTCCCTATTATGACCATTCACTGCACAAACAACCCAAATATTTCTGGGAAAGAGATGTTTATGCCAGAAGTGTGCCTGATTTTGTATACTCCCACAAAGATATTAAAGGGCGTTAAAACTAAAGTAACAGTGCTTAAAGGAGATGTTGATTGTCTAAAAATTGATTTCCTCCTTTTTATTTCAGGAGGGCGGTTTACTAGGCGTGAGTATTGCAAGTTACTTTTAATTGGAACATTATTAATTGTCACCGGGGGTCAACAGAGGAGGATGGGCATAGCCATTCTCTGCAAACCATGATCAGACGACTTGTTGTTTTTAAAGACAGTTTGAATGATATGTCAGATACCATCTGGCTGTATGGTCACAGGTGGAAGTCTGACATAGGCTTCAAAGTTCTGCATACTCCTTTCTCCTCTCTATCTCATAGTAGTGGTTTACTAGTAGGTGGCCCTGGACTAGCATCCTAAGAGGGGAAAGATCAATAGCAATGGCTGCAAAATTCAAACCAGTCAAAACTGTAGAAGTTGCCATATTTTTCCATGTATAAGACAAACTTTTTTTGACCCCAAAATGAGGTTCAAAATTTAGGGTTGTCTTATACACGGGTAGTGCCAAGGGGGGACGGGCGAATGGTTTTTAGGTGCGAGCCCGAGATCGTAAGAGGAGATTGTAAGCAATACGAGGGGTTGTGTGCTGCATTCTGTGGGGTGAACGATTTTTGGCATCCCCCCCAAATAATCCTTCCCAAAAGCTCAATCTCCACCTATTTTCTAAATTTTGAGGCCCCCAAGATAGGCGGCGTCTTATAGACGAAAAAATACGGTATATTAATTGTGATCATGAAGTCGAGAAGTATCCCTTAGTTCATAACAGTGTCCCACAGAAGTGGCTGTTGTTATTTAACTGTGCTCAACTATTCATATGTGCTCTCAGGAGCTTTGTTTCCCTTAAATCTGGAGATCTGTAGATATAGTAGTGTTGGGAAGCATGCCCAGATTTGCTTATTTTGTCTCAAATGATGTTGCGTGTCGAGGTCCCCAGGTCCACCCCAATAACTCACACATCACACAGAAGTTTTTGTTTAAGATTTTTGGCATAATTTTGGCCACAACTTTATTAAAATACAAATTTGTGAGTGGTTGCGTAGGCATTGGTTGCAACTATCTGCCCCCACCATGGGGGATAGATTGACATTCCGCACGATGCGAAAGTCAGAATGGGGGAATACACTTGGGGGTTACGTGGAACAGGGAACCTGCCCTCACCCCAAATGCAACCAGGAGCTCATTGCTATGGCCCGAGCCCTATTGACAGAGTGGACAAGCAATAGTTAGCCCCCAATTCCTTTAACGGAATCCCTTGCAGCAGCAGCATTAGAGGGGCAGGCACAGCCAATCCATGCCCCTCAACCAACCAAACCATAAACCAATGCCTAACCACGAACCTTACAAGTTGTGACGATTTGCTACGCAGTAGGCAAAAACCAAATGGCCCCAGCCAATCAGCCAGATGGACAAAATTCCTACCAGGCCCCTGCTCCAAAGCAGACGACCCCATGACAGGCATAGCAAGGTCAAAGCGAACAACCCTATTCTAGGGAGGGAGGGACGGGCAATCTGATGCACGGGCGAAAAGAGGAAGCCCTAGCCTCGTGCAAGGAGTTTTACTATTTCTGGCTGTCAATAAAAAAATGGCAACATTAACTTCATCCCAACAACAAGGGAAGCCCCAATCGTATCAGTGGCCAACGATCAATTAGCCCGCCCCCCAACTTTGGAGTGTCCTGGCGGCCCCCACCGCAACACGTGCTTTCCATGAAGGAGAACACGCTTTTTCACAAAACACACTGTTTTCTATTTTAGGGCCTGCCTAGACTTTCTGTCAGTATTGTATTACTTTTCTTGGACATCCATTAACTTTAGGGAGATTTGAAAAGCTAACCCCCCCCCCCCCCAAAAAAAAAACAGGGACCACTTCCTTGCTCTTAATCTTGGTGCTTCAGAGACAAATGATTGAAGTGATATGCTATTTGATACATATTTTTGATAGATTGATAATTGTGTCTGTATTATGGATAACAATGAGACTTTTTCAGTATAATGTAAGCAGATACTGCTACCTCCAGGAACTGCAGTTGCCAAAGCAGGGTGCAGGCTAGGATTTGGTTCCTGATAGGCCATGGGGGCTTATGGCCCCACGGTCCAGCAGGAAAAGCTCTGAAGGTTGAGTTCCCTCCCCCAGTGAAGCCTCTGCCATCTAGGAATGCCGCACTATTCAGCTTTATTCACTTGGCAAAAAGTAAATAAATAAGGGGTGGAGGTTTTTTTTTGGGGGGGGGGGACTTTGGCAACCCCACCTTGGGAGAGTGTTTGGAGGTGCAGGGAGAATGTGTTTTGATTATACACGATTTTAGCTTTATGAGTTGTCCCTAGAACATTACCTTCATGTATGTTGACAGTTGAATGTACAGTGGTACCTCGGGTTACAGACGCTTCAGTTTACAGACGCTTCAGGTTACAGACTCCGCTAACCCAGAAATAGTACCTCGGGTTAAGAACTTTGCTTCAGGATGAGAACAGAAATCGTGCAGTGGCAGCGGGAGGCCCCATTAGCTAAAGTGGTACTTCAGGTTAAAAACAGTTTCAGGTTAAGAACGGACCTCCAGAACGAATTAAGTTCTTAACCAGAGGTACCACTGTGATATAGAGATTGAACAGAAACAGAAACAAATATAATGTGTTTCTCCTGTAATATACTCAGTAACGGGATGTGAATAGAAATAAATAACAATTTGATCTTTTCTGTATTTTCTTTGAATATATTTGATGACAAAATATATGAAAAACAAAAAAGCAAAAAACTAAAAAAACCACTATTGTTTCCCTTTGTAAAATAACAACAGAGGAAGAAGAGATCTCCAGTAAGTATCCAGTATTTATTGTGACTTTTCAATTGAAATTTTTATTTATTTATTTTTTAACATTTAGTTGTGTTGTAGTTTCCTGATTGATTCTGGAAATCTGAAACTAACACAAAAAGCCCCTGAATCGGTAGAATTTATTCTGGGCTCAGTCATTATACTGTTATGGGGGGGGGGGGTTAAGGGGCATTGGGAGCCTGTCCTTCTCTTTGGGATATTTCTATACTGGAAATGAAAATCAATATTTTGAATGGAGGCTAGAAAAAAATTCTAGTTATTTCCTGAATGAGACTTTTCAAATGTTATGTCCCTCTGCTATCCTTTTGTCCCTGTGAGTTGGTTTGTCTGGTATCCTCTCCTTTGGGAAAATGAGGATCTGAGAGAAACCAGAAGGGACATATTTGGCCATCCCCAGTCTGATGGCAACTGTGAACCACATCTAACTGAAGCACTTGGGATCCATCCTAAAATAGGTGCCTCAGGATGGCTTAGACGTAATGTATGAAGAGTAGTCATTGAAACCAAGAAAGCATACGAAGCAACACCCCTGCAAACCGCCAGCAATGACAGACATGGGAGAAATATCACTTATCTAGTAGTGAAATGTACACTTAAATTTTGTTGTGTTAGCTGATGTCCAAGAGATGGAACTCTTCCATGACTGAGTTCCATAACCTGAGCACAGCCACCAAGAAGACCCTATCACCCATGCTCACCAAGCACACCACAGTTGGTGATGGATATTCACGTGTCTTCCTGTGTGCTCCACCCCAAATAAGACCACTCAGTACAGGACCTGAACTCTCTGTATTTGCTTGGGGGAGCTGATCTTCTTGGCATCCACTTTTCCTTTTGTTCAGAACATTGTTGTAGTGGAAGTGAAAATCCAGAAGGTTTCTTAGGAAACATATGGGAGCAGGATCTGGCTGGCAAATAGTATACCCAAATGAACACCCCAATGATTTTTCTAAAAAGGGTTTTCAGATTTTCCGCATTATGCTCTACCTCCACTATTTCCTTCTCTTTGCAATTTGGTTGGCCTCCTCTCCTTTGTTATGGAATTGCTCTGTAAAGAAAAATGACTAATACTGAGGCAGCTGTGATGCACATGAGACTGAATCAGTTCAGATCGCTTTTGCTTTCTCTTCTGATGTTTCCTTGATGAATAGGGGAACCCTTGCCTTAGGACCTAAATATGTGTTACATGACATTTCCATATGTTAGTCAGTTAAGAGAACATGACAGACTAACAAGTTGAATTTCCTTTTCAATTTAGCTTCTGGGTGGAGCAACTAGCGTGAGTATTGAGGAATCTTCATACCCTAAGATTTGTAGTGGGAGGGAGAAGGTCTTCTGTTGCTCATAGGATGATCCCACTGGGGGAAAAATTCACTACGCTATAATGTTTTCCATTTGTGAAAGCCAGGCATTATTACTCAATGAAGTTTGAATTCCAAACCAAGGAATTATAAAACTTAGCCTCATCAATAACTTATATTATCCTACTGGCTGGCAACCAGTATAGCAGAATGTCCAAGCAATTCCATGAAAATATTTTCAAATTTTACATAAGTTACTTTTTGTTGTTGTTGTTTTACACATTTTCCACTATTACTTTGTCTTTGCACGTTGGACGGTCTGCTTTTCTTTATCTGCTCTTCTAACCCTAGTTTGCCTGTAAATTCTTTAGTTTGCCTGTAAATTCTCATTTTCCCACATGAAGTGGGAGAATCCCTGCCTGAAGATAAAACTGTGTTACGTGGTGGCTGGAGCTCCCATCATGCAGTTTGCTAATCAGCTCAATTTGTTGTTCAATTTAGAATCTTGGTTTGTCTGATGTAGTGGACATGAGTATTATGGCACTTTTGTGTACTTATTGTATGATCTGGAGTGGGAAACTGGGAGGGAGGGCTTTTCTGCCTCAAAATATGATATCACTGCCAGGGAAGAAAATGACGAACAATCTGTTCTCCAGTTCTAATCAGTTTACTATAGAAGGAACCTTTGTTTGGCTGTGTTATCTCTTCTCTTCATAGTAGTGTTCGATCCCTGTGTGTGTTAGATTCAGTCTACATTTCCAGAAATAATAAATTGAAAAGTTTGTGCAAAAGCAACAAGTTTGATCACATTTTTTCTTAGAGGTTCAGGCAAGTATGGAATAACTCAGGAAATAAAATTGGCTAAAATGAAGGCAGCTGTACGGCACGTGAGAGTAAATCAGTTTCCTATGGTTTGCCTGTAAACTCTCATTTTCCCACATGAAGTGGGAAAATCTCTGACTGAGGATATGACTATGTTGTGTGGCATACTTGTGACTGGAGCTCCCACGATGCCATTTGCTAATCAGTTCATTTTGTTGTTCAATTTAGAGTCTTGGTGTGTCTGGTTTAGTGGATGTGAGTATTGTGGAACTTTTGTTTATTTATTGTATGCTCTGGAGTGGGAAACTGGGAGGGAGGGAGAGAGCGAGTTCTTTTCTGCCTCAAAGTATGATCCCAGCCAGGCAAGTATATGACAATCTGTTCTCCAGTTCTAATCAGTTTGCTACAGAAGGAACCTTTGTTTGGTTGAGTTATCTCTTCTCTTCATAGTACTGTTCGATCCTTGTGTGTGTTAGATTCAGTCTATATTTCCAGAAAGAATATATTGAAAGTTTGGTGCAAAAGCAACAAGCTTGATCACATTTTTCTTAGAGGTTCTGGTATCTCTTTGGATCTTATTACGCAGTTTATGAAAATATGGTAAAATTCTGCCTTTTGAATGCTGAAGTCTCCTATTTCAGGCACTTCAGTGATGAATGATTTAGCTGTTGAGTAAAGACTAGCTAATAAATTAAATTTTAGGCCCACCCAGGAATTTAAATTGCTTTTTTGAACCCCCACATCCTCGGCTCTAATTTCATATTTTTTTGGTGGGCAGCTGATCGCCTAGGGCAAAGGCATCCTCTTCTCTTCAGAAAATTGTTGTACTGGAAATAAGAATTGTGGGTTTTTAATAACGGTGTTTTTTAAAGGAAAGGTCTGTAAGCAGGACCTAGCTGGTAACTAGTATAGCTGAACCTCCAGGCACTTTCATGAAAGCACTTTCAAATTTTCCATGTTATGCCCCATCTCCACTAATACTTTGTCTTTGCCCGTTGGACACTCAACTCTCCATCATCTGCTTTTCTAACCTTAATGGAAAAGGAGAGTGAAGTCCACACCAAATCTATCAGCCTGGTTACTTGAGAGGGACCTTCCTTTCAGGAAGGTATGGAATTACCCAGGAAAGGAGATTGGCTAAAATGAAGACATGTGAGACTGCCTTTAGATCCGTTTGCTTATTTATTCTGATCTTTCCCTCAGGAAAAGAGGGAATCCCTGCCTGAGGATGAAACTATGTGCCATGTGCCATTTCAGTGTCTATATCTCCCACCATGCCATTTTCCACTGTAGGCTTTGAAACATCAAATATTAATATAGCATCCTTTCATGCTATGATATGATCCTCAATATGGGCAAGAACTAGAAAGAGAAACAAAACAGGAGGCCCCTGCAAGTCTCCCTTCTCCAATTTCTGTAACTTTAAACTGGACTTTGGCCAGGATACCTTTACATAGAGTTCTGTGTACTCATGGCTCCTCAGAAAAGACAATTGTCCTCTGTAAAGTAGCACAAATTATAAGGTGTCCAAATAACTTGTCTAATAAATTCAATTTGCTTTTCTATTTAGAACCTTGGTTTAGGAGACAAGTTGAAAGTGAGTATCGTGAAACCTTTGTGTGATTACTATATGGTCTGTAGTAGTATTATGAGAGGAAGGGAGGAAAGGAAGGAGGAATTTCCAAGAAAGGTCATACAAATATTTCCACTATTACTTTGTCTTTGCAAGTTGGACAGTCTGCTCTCCTTTACCTGCTCTTCTAACTTTAATGAGTAGGAGAGTGAACTCCATACCAAATATATCAGCCTGGCTGTTAGAGAGGGAGCCTCCTTTCGAGAAGGTATGGAAGAATTCAAGAAAGGAAATTGGCAAAAATGAAGGCAGCTGTGCAACACGTGAGACTGAATCAGTTTCTGTTGGTTTGCCTTTATATTCTGATCTTTGCCACAGGAAATGGTAGAATTCCTGCTTGAGGATGAAACTATGTGTTAGGTGGCATACCTGGGACTGGATCTCCCACCATACCATTTGCTAATCAGTTTGATTTGCTTTTCAGTTTAGGGTCTTGATGTGAATGCAGCCATGAATGTGTTGTGATTCTTGAGTGGGTTTCCTATATGATTTATAGCAGGAAAGTGGAAAGGAGATGGGGAGGAAAGGAAAAGTTATTCTCTGTCACAATATATAATTTCAGCCAGGGAAGAATTCACAGAGCTAAAATGCTTGCCATTTCCAAAGCCAGGAATTACCGTAATTTTTTAAGCATTCAGATATAATCTGCTGCCCCTTGCAGGTCTCCTTTTTTACACCCCTTTTCCTTAAATCCTGGACCTTGGCCAGACATGAATGTCTAATAAATTCAATTTCCTTTTCTATTTAGAACCTTGATTTGCAAAAGACGTTGCAAGTCAGTATTGTGAAACCTTTGTGTGATTGCTATATGGTTTGTAGTAGTAAAATGGGAGAAAGAAAGGGAAGGAAGGAGGAACTCTTCTGAGGATCCAAGGCATGGAAGAACTCATTAGGCGATAATGTTTGCCATTTGGCTGGCAACTAATATTATTTGCCAAACCCATCCAGGGTCTAAAATTGCCTTAGTTCTACACTCTCACAGCCTGGGCTCAGTCTCTATATCTTTGTCTTGGGTAGCGGATCTCCTTGGCATCATCTTCTATTCAGAAAATTGTTCTACTGGAAATAAGAATCTTGGGTTTTTGTTTTTTTAATATAAAGGCTTTAGGAAATGTCTGCAAGCAGGAGCAGGCTGGCAACTAGTATAGCAGAACTTTCAAGCAAGTTCATAAAATTATTTCCACATTTTCCATGTATGTCCCATCTCCACTATTACTTTGTCTTTTCAAGTTGGACAGTCTACTCTTCTAACCTTAGTGAATAGGAGACTGAATTCCACACCAAATATATCAGCCTGACTGTTAGAGAGGGACCCTCCTTTTGGGAAGATACGGAATTATTCACAAAAGGAAATTGGCTAAAATGAAGGCAGCTGTGCAACACCTGCGACTGAATCAGTTTCCGTTGGTTTGCCTTTATATTTTGTTCTTTGCCACATGAAATGGTAGAATTCCTGCTTGAGGATGAAACTATGTGTTAGGTGGCATACCTGGGACCGGATCTCCCACCATTTGCTAATCAGTTCGATTTGCTTTTCAGTTTAGGGTCTTGATGTGAATGCAGCCATGAATGTATTGTGATTCTTGAGTGGGTTTCCTATATGATTTGTAGTGGGAAAGTGGAAGGGAGTTGGGGGTGGGGAGAGGAAAAGTTATTCTCTGTTACAATATATAACCTGATGCTGGGAAGAATTCACAGAGCTAAAATGCTTGTCCTTTCCTAAAGCAATGAATTCTTTTAGGCATTCAGATATAATCTGCTGCCCCCTGCAGGTCTCATGTTTTACATTTCTGTATCCTTAAATACTGAACTTTGGCCAGACGCTAATATCTAATAAATTCAATTTGCTTTTCTATTTAGAGCCTTGGTCTGTCAGACAAACTGCAAGTGAGTATTGCGAAAGCTTAGTGTGTTTACGATACGGTTTGTTGCAGTAAAATGGGAGGAAGAGAGAGAAGGAAGGAGGAACTCTTCTGTGACTCAGTGGATGACCCAAACCGTGGAAGAACTCATTAGGCGATAATGTTTGCCATTTGGCTGGCAACTAATATTATTTGCCAGCCCTCTTTTCCAGAAGGTATGGAATAATTCAAGGAAGGAAATGGGCTAAAATCCTGGACTTTTGGCTAAACATTCTCTCAAACAAAGGACACTTTTACACAGTGGACTGTGTGCTGATGGTTCTTCAGAATAAACAATTGTCCTCTCTCAAGTATTGCAAAATATATGTCGTGCAAAGAACATGAAAGCCTAATATGTTCAATTTGCTTTTCTCTGTAGGTTGTAGATCAATTGTTGAAAGTGAGTATTGTGAAAGCTTTCTATGGTTATTCTATGGTTTGTAGTGAGAAAGTTCCATTTATTTCCATTTAGCGTGCTGTTGTGAAAGTGAATGATCGCATTGTGAACCATTGTTTTGTCTACGTAGTCCATAATGGGAAAGTGGGAGGAAGGCGGGGAAGAAAAGAGTAGGTCTCCCCCCCCCCCCAAAAAAAAATTGAATCTGACTCAGGGATGAACAAACAGAGCTAATATGATTGCCCTTTCTTAAAGCTAGGCATTTGTCAAAGCATTTGCTGCCCCCCTACATTCATTGCTACCATTAAGGAAATGAAAGTTGGGGCGTCTCATTGTAGATCTCCCCAAGCAGTGTTTCATATGTATCTGGACTTTGATTAATCTCCCTTCATATAGAGAGCACTTTTAAATAGCTGACAACCCTTCCAAGTAGATGACTTTTCTCTGTATAGGTGGGCACCTGACATAGTGTTAAGAGTACATAAAAGCCCAAGTAATTCCATTTGCTTTTCAATTTAGGATCCTCAGGTACATTCGACACTGGAAGTGAGTATTTTGAAATCTTTGTGTATTACCTATATGGTCTGTTTTGTTTGAACCTCCCCCTGCAAAATGCAATTCTAAGTCCATCCAGGGTCTAAAAATGCCTTTCTAAATCCCTGCAGCCTAGGCTCCGTCTATATATCTTTGTTTTGGGCCGCTGATTTCTCTTTTGTTCAGAAAATAGTTTTATCTTGAAAAGAAGAATCTGGGCTTTTAAGAGAGGCTTTTTAGGAAAGCTCTGCAAGCAGGAGTTGGCTGGCAACAGTATAGCCGAACTTCCAAGCAATATCATGAAAATATTTTCAGATTTTCCTTGTATGCTCCAACCTCACTATTATTTTTTGGCCTTGCCAAACTACACAAACACCTTAAAAGCTCAACCCAGAATTCAGATATATCAAAACTAAAAACACCAATCTCTTCAGAACGCCATGGTTTTTAATATGATATGTTGTATGATGTACTTACTTTAGAGTTTAATTTAATTTACAAATTCTAAAATTTTAAAAAGTGATTAAAAATTATTATGATTATAAATTTACAAAAATGTATTTATTTAATATTTCTAAGAGCTGCTTGCAAACTTTCATCTTGGGATCTCAATGGGATCATATATATATATATATATATATATATATATATATATATATATATTACATACATCTCCACCTTATGGGGTTCTATTTAGGATAAATGGGTCTTCTTGGAGTAAAATATAACAGAATAAACAAGACCTCAAACTATAATAGCAGTTACTTTAGGAATTTCTTTAAAAAGTTTTTCCTGTAAAAGATATCTGAAAAGCTAGTCAGGCTTTTCTTTTAAAAATGTGTTCCAAAGCTGAGTTATAGCTTGCTGTTGCATGATAGAATTAACGCTTTGAAAGAATTCTTGTTAGTACTTGATATGTATTGACCCAAATATGTGTTACGTGCCATATCTGTGACTGGATCTCCCATACCATTTGCTAATCAGTTCAATCTGCTTTTCAATTTAGCGTGCTGATGCGACTGGAGCCTTGGCAGTGAGTATTGAGATTTTTTTGTTTTCTTTTTAGTGGGAAAGTGGAGATGAGGAAGAAAGGAAAAGTTATTCTCTGTCACAATATAACCTCAGCCAGGGAAGAATTCACAGAGCTAAAATGCCTTGCCTTTCCAAAGGCAGGAATTTTGAACGATTATATTTTAGATATAATCTGCTGTGCCCTGTATCCTTAAACTGGACTTTGGCCACATATTCTCTCAAAGGACACTTTTATATAGTGGACTGTGTACTGATGGTTGTTCAGAATAAACAACTGTGCTGTGTCAAGTGTTGCAGATTATAAGGGGCGCAAACAACATGAAAGCCTAACAAGTTTTATTTGTTTTTCACTGTAGAATGTGCAAAGTTTATTGAGCGTGAGTATTGTGAAACCTTTGAATGATTATTATATTGTATGTAATGTGAAAATGGAAAGCAGGAAGGGAAGGAAGGAGGTGGTCAGAGGATGATCCCAGCAAGGGAAGAACTCATTGGGCTATAATGTTTGCCATTTGTTACAGGCAGCCAAGTTTTGATACCCAGGCAGAGAATTATAAAATTTAGCACAAAAACATAGGAAGTTCAACTTGTTATTTCCATTTACTTCTTCTCTTTTTCAAAATATGATCCAAGCCAGGGAAGAACAGACAGAGTTAATATGATTGCCCTTTTTTAAAGGTAGGCATTTGTGAAGAGCATTTGATTATCATTTGCTGCTTCCCTACATTCATTGCTGACATGAAGGAAATCAAAGCTGGGATGTCTTATTGTAGGTGTCTCCAAGATAGTGTAATATGTAACTGGACTTGGATTGACATCCCTTTATATCTCTCCGGAGCCTCCCACAGCCTTCCAGAGGCCTCGCACAACCTTCCCAGAGTCTGGCAAGGTAGTAGCAGGCCTTGAGCGAATGGTTCCATGGGGCCTTCCTCACTTTGCATGGTTTTGCCTTTGTACGTAAACCCCCGAAACATGACGCCCACGGGACATGCAGATCTACTGTACTGTATATTGTCACGTCATATGACATGTCTTGGGTTTCCTGTTGGTGTAAAGCTTTTGGGAACATTGGGGTGTGAATGCCACACGAATAATTGGAGTATCTGAATTCTCCTAGTGCTCTGTCTCTTGAAGCCCATGTAATTTGAGTTGTATTAAAATGTTCATATCTCACATATCCTTCCTGGAAAAGGTCCCTTAGTATTGCTAACAGCCGTAATAAAAGCAAGAATCCGTGAAGGAAAGGAAGCATATGAAACAAAACCCCAAAACTACAGCAGCAATGAGAAACGTGGAAGACATAGTAACTTATCTCTTCCTGAAATGTACGTTGAAACAAAGACTGGGCATAACCACCAAAGGCCCTTCCTTGCACACTCACCAACAACAACACAGTTAGTGATGCAAACCAGAGCCAGGCCTTTTCTGAAGATCAAAGTGAGTTTCCTCCTGAGATTCAGATGTCTTCCTGCCCCAGTGCCCCCATAAGACCAGTCAGTCCAGGGTCTCAAATTGTCTTACTGTGTAACCACAGATTGGATTCTGTTCCTGTCCTTTTGCTTTGTGAAACTGATTTCCGTGGCATCCTCTTTTAATTTGTTTCAAAAAACTATTGTCCTGGAAGGGAAAATACACAAGGATTTTTGGGAAAGACCTGGACTTGGACCAGGCATCCCATCAAAAGAGAACACATTTTTATTGAAGACTGTCTGTTTTCAGTTATCTACTTTCAAAGACTGTCATCTGTAAAGTAGGGCACCTGAAAGCCTAATAAGTTCAATTTGTTTTTCAATTTAGGGTCTTGATTTGTCCAAAGTACTGGGCGTGAGTATTGTGGAACTTTTGTGTATTTATTATATAGTCTATATTGAGAAGGTGGGAGGGAGGCAAGGAGGAAGTTCTTCTCTCGCTCAGAATATGAGATCCCAGCCAGAGAAGAATATGACAAGGAATCGATTCTTCTGTTCTAAGCAGCCTACTATAGAAGGAACCCTTTGCAGCTAAATTATCTCTTCTTTCTGTAGTAGTGTTGGATTCATGGTGTGTATTAGATTTGGTCCACATTTCCAGAAATACTATCTTGAAGCGTTTGGTATTAAAGCAACAGGGTTACTCAGTTTCCCTCAGAGTTTCAGGTGTTTCTTTGAATCTTAATATGTAGCATATGAAAATATGAGGAAATGCTGCCTATTGGTAAAAGTAAAAAAATATGCTATTTGATACATATTTTTGATAGATTGATAATCATGCATATATTATGGATAACAATGAGACAGTTTTCAGCATAATGTGAGCAGGTAGTGCTGCCTCCGGAAACTGCAGCTTGCAGAACAGCCAGGAGAGAGAGAAATCTGGATTTCTAGCGGGAATTGAGGACTTCAGTTGCATCTTAATGTACACGGGGGTCAAAGTGCACATCAATGGGAACACAAGTTTCTTTCTCATACTGGTAACTCACAACTTAACTTATGCACGTTCAGCTTTACTCACTTGGCTAAACGTAAATAAATAAGGAGGCGGACGTTTGAGGGTAGAAACTTTGTTAACCCTACCTTAGGAGAGTGTTTGGAGGTGCAGGGAGAATGTATTTTGATTATACAAATTTTTGGCTTTATGCGTTGTCCCTGGAACATAACCCTCATGTATGTTGAGAGTCACTTCTGATACAGAGATGTGAACAGAAACAAGTATAATGTGTTTCTCCTGTAATATACTCAGAAATGGGGTGTGAATAGAAATAAATAACAATTTGATCTTTCCTGTATTTTCTTTGAATATATTTGATGATAAAATATATGAAAAACAAAAAAGCAAAAAACTAAAAAAACACTATTGTTTCCCTTTGTAAAACAACGACAGAGAAAGAAGAGATCTCCAGTAAGTATCCAATCCTCATCGTGACTTTTCAATTTAAAAAAATAAATATTTATTTTTTAACATTTAGTCATGTGGTCGTATCCTGATTGATTCGGGTTCATGTCTTCTGGGAATCTGAAACTAAATCAAATAGCCCAGGCGTGGGTAGAATTTATTCTGGGCTCCTTCATTATTCTGTTCTTTGGGGAGGTGTTTTTTGGGGGGCCGGGGGCTCCTGTCCTTCTCTTTGGGAAATTTTTATACTGCAACTGAAATCACAATTAAAAAATATATATCTTTGATGTAGGCTGGAAAACATCTAGTTATTTCCTAAAAGAGACCTTTTCGATGTTATGTCCCTCTGCTATATTTTTGTCCCTGTTAGTTGGTCTGTCTGGTATCCTTTCCTTTGCCTTCTGTCCTAAGCCTTTTGGCAAATGATGATAGACATTTCACCGAATGTGTTAGCCCTAAATATTGGGGAGGGGCCCTTCAGGAAATGATGAAGAAAGCCAAGGGGAAGAAAAAATCCAATCTGCTGTAGAGATGAGGGAGAAATTAGATTCAGCTATCATTTTAAAGCCCACTTGCCTACTTCTCACTTTCTGAAACAAAATGCTGTACTAACTGGAACATATCAGCGCTTCTGAATTCAACATTCTCTGAATGTTGCAGTGCGGCTCTCCAGGCAAGCAGTGTGTACAAGAATGGATGGGGCAGGGTAAAAATATAAATCTATCTATCTATCTATCTAAATATGCATTAAAATGCATTTATTAGTTAAATTCACATACAAAAAGTGCATTACATTACAGATTATTTGCAAGAATTTGAACATTAGGCAAAAGTGCATATAAGTCTTCTATATTAGGAAAAAAGGCACCAAAATGCAAAAGGATTTTCTTGAGGGCTTAAAAAAAAATCACAAACTGTGGAAATGTGGAGAACAGATCTTCAGGATGGGAAAATGAGGATCTGAGAGAAACCAGAAGGGACATATTTGGCCATCCCCTGTGTGATGGCAACTGTGAACCACATCTAACTGAAGCACTTGGGATCCATCCTAAAATAGGTGCCTCAGGATGGCTTAGAAGTAATGTAAGAAGAGTAGTCATTGAAACCAAGAAAGCATACGAAGCAACACCCCTGCAAACCGCCAGCAATGACAGACATGGGAGAAATATTACTTATCTAGTAGTGAAATGTACACTTAAATTTTGTTGTGTTTAGCTGATGTCCAAGAGATGGAACTCTTCCATGACTGAGTTCCATAACCTGAGCACAGCCACCAAGAAGACCCTATCACCCATGCTCACCAAGCACACCACAGTTGGTGATGGATATTCACGTGTCTTCCTGTGTGCTCCAGCCCAAATAAGTCCACTCAGTACAGGGCCTGAACTCTCTGTATTTGCTTGGGGGAGCTGATCTTCTTGGCATCCACTTTTCCTTCTGTTCAGAACATTGTTGTAGTGGAAGTGAAAATCCAGAAGGTTTCTTAGGAAACATATGGGAGCAGGATCTGGCTGGCAAATAGTATACCCAAATGAACACCCCAATGATTTTTCTAAAAAGGGTTTTCAGATTTTCCGCATTATGCTCCACCTCCACTATTTCCTTCTCTTTGCAATTTGGTCGGCCTCCTCTCCTTTGTTATGGAATTGCTCTGTAAAGAAAAATGACTAATACTGAGGCAGCTGTGATGCACATGAGACTGAATCAGTTCAGATCGCTTTTGCTTTCTCTTCTGATGTTTCCTTGATGAATAGGGGAACCCTTGCCTTAGGACCTAAATATGTGTTACATGACATTTCCATATGTTAAGCAGTTAAGAGAACATGACAGACTAACAAGTTGAATTTCCTTTTCAATTTAGCTTCTGGGTGGAGCAACTAGCGTGAGTATTGAGAAATCTTCATACCCTAAGATTTGTAGTGGGAGGGAGAAAGTCTTCTGTTGCTCATAGGATGATCCCACTGGGGGAAAAATTCACTACGCTATAATGTTTTCCATTTGTGAAAGCCAGGCATTATTACTCAATGAAGTTTGAATTCCAAACCAAGGAATTATAAAACTTAGCCTCATCAATAACTTATATTATCCTACTAGCTGGCAACCAGTATAGCAGAATGTCCAAGCAATTCCATGAAAATATTTTCAAATTTTACATAAGTTACTTTTTGTTGTTGTTGTTTTACACATTTTCCACTGTTACTTTGTCTTTGCACGTTGGACGGTCTGCTCTTCTTTATCTGCTCTTCTAACCCTAGTTTGCCGGTAAATTCTTTAGTTTGTCTGTAAATTCTCATTTTCCCACACGATCCCTGTGTGTGTTAGATTCAGTCTACATTTCCAGAAATAATAAATTGAAAAGTTTGTGCAAAAGCAACAAGTTTGATCACATTTTTTCTTAGAGGTTCAGGCAAGTATGGAATAACTCAGGAAATAAAATTGGCTAAAATGAAGGCAGCTGTATGGCACATGAGAGTAAATTAGTTTCCTATGGTTTGCCTGTAAACTCTCATTTTCCCACATGAAGTGGGAAAATCTCTGACTGAGGATAAGACTATGTTGTGTGGCATACTTGTGACTGGAGTTCCCACAATGCCATTTGCTAATCAGTTCATTTTGTTGTTCAATTTAGAGTCTTGGTGTGTCTGGTTTAGTGGATGTGAGTATTGTGGAACTTTTGTTTATTTATTGTATGCTCTGGAGTGGGAAACTGGGAGGGAGGGAGGGAGAGAGCGAGTTCTTTTCTGCCTCAAAGTATGATCCCAGCCAGGCAAGTATATGACAATCTGTTCTGCAGTTCTAATCAGTTTGCTACAGAAGGAACCTTTGTTTGGTTGAGTTATCTCTTCTCTTCATAGTACTGTTCGATCCTTGTGTGTGTTAGATTCAGTCTATATTTCCAGAAAGAATATATTGAAAGTTTGGTGCAAAAGCAACAAGCTTGATCACATTTTTCTTAGAGGTTCTGGTATCTCTTTGGATCTTATTACGCAGTTTATGAAAATATGGTAAAATTCTGCCTTTTGAATGCTGAAGTCTCCTATTTCAGGCACTTCAGAGATGAATGATTTAGCTGTTGAGTAAAGACTAGCTAATAAATTAAATTTTAGGCCCACCCGGGAATTTAAATTGCTTTTTTGAACCCCCACATCCTCGGCTCTAATTTCATATTTTTTTGGTGGGCAGCTGATCGCCTAGGGCAAAGGCATCCTCTTCTCTTCAGAAAATTGTTGTACTGGAAATAAGAATTGTGGGTTTTTAATAAAGGTGTTTTTTAAAGGAAAGGTCTGTAAGCAGGACCTAGCTGGTAACTAGTATAGCTGAACCTCCAGGCACTTTCATGAAAGCACTTTCAAATTTTCCATGTTATGCCCCATCTCCACTAATACTTTGTCTTTGCCCGTTGGACACTCAACTCTCCTTCATCTGCTTTTCTAACCTTAATGGAAAAGGAGAGTGAAGTCCACACCAAATCTATCAGCCTGGATACTTGAGAGAGACCTTCCTTTCAGGAAGGTATGGAATTACCCAGGAAAGGAGATTGGCTAAAATGAAGACATGTGAGACTGCCTTTAGATCCGTTTGCTTATTTATTCTGATCTTTCCCTCAGGAAAAGAGGGAATCCCTGCCTGAGGATGAAACTATGTGCCATGTGCCATTTCAGTGTCTATATCTCCCACCATGCCATTTTCCACTGTAGGCTTTGAAACATCAAATATTCATATAGCATCCTTTCATGCTATGATATGATCCTCAATATGGGAAAGAACTAGAAAGGGAAACAAAACAGGAGGCCCCTGCAAGTCTCCCTTCTCCAATTTCTGTATCTTTAAACTGGACTTTGGCCAGGATACCTTTACATAGAGTTCTGTGTACTCATGGCTCCTCAGAAAAGACAATTGTCCTCTGTAAAGTAGCACAAATTATAAGGTGTCCAAATAACTTGTCTAATAAATTCAATTTGCTTTTCTATTTAGAACCTTGGTTTAGGAGACAAGTTGAAAGTGAGTATCGTGAAACCTTTGTGTGATTACTATATGGTCTGTAGTAGTATTATGAGAGGAAGGGAGGAAAGGAAGGAGGAATTTCCAAGAAAGGTCATACAAATATTTCCACTATTACTTTGTCTTTGCAAGTTGGACAGTCTGCTCTCCTTTACCTGCTCTTCTAACTTTAATGAGTAGGAGAGTGAACTCCATACCAAATATATCAGCCTGGCTGTTAGAGAGGGAGCCTCCTTTCGAGAAGGTATGGAAGAATTCAAGAAAGGAAATTGGCAAAAATGAAGGCAGCTGTGCAACACGTGAAACTGAATCAGTTTCTGTTGGTTTGCCTTTATATTCTGATCTTTGCCACATGAAATGGTAGAATTCCTGCTTGAGGATGAAACTATGTGTTAGGTGGCATACCTGGGACCGGATCTCCCACCATACCATTTGCTAATCAGTTCGATTTGCTTTTCAGTTTAGGGTCTTGATGTGAATGCAGCCATGAATGTGTTGTGATTCTTGAGTGGGTTTCCTATATGATTTATAGCAGGAAAGTGGAAAGGAGATGGGGAGGAAAGGAAAAGTTATTCTCTGTCACAATATATAATTTCAGCCAGGGAAGAATTCACAGAGCTAAAATGCTTGCCATTTCCAAAGCCAGGAATTACCGTAATTTTTTAAGCATTCAGATATAATCTGCTGCCCCTTGCAGGTCTCCTTTTTTACACCCCTTTTCCTTAAATCCTGGACCTTGGCCAAACATGAATGTCTAATAAATTCAATTTCCTTTTCTATTTAGAACCTTGATTTGCAAAAGACGTTGCAAGTCAGTATTGTGAAACCTTTGTGTGATTGCTATATGGTTTGTAGTAGTAAAATGGGAGAAAGAAAGGGAAGGAAGGAGGAACTCTTCTGAGGATCCAAGGCATGGAAGAACTCATTAGGCGATAATGTTTGCCATTTGGCTGGCAACTAATATTATTTGCCAAACCCATCCAGGGTCTAAAATTGCCTTAGTTCTACACTCTCACAGCCTGGGCTCAGTCTCTATATCTTTGTCTTGGGTAGCGGATCTCCTTGGCATCATCTTCTATTCAGAAAATTGTTCTACTGGAAATAAGAATCTTGGGTTTTTGTTTTTTTAATATAAAGGCTTTAGGAAATGTCTGCAAGCAGGAGCAGGCTGGCAACTAGTATAGCAGAACTTTCAAGCAAGTTCATAAAATTATTTCCACATTTTCCATGTATGTCCCATCTCCACTATTACTTTGTCTTTTCAAGTTGGACAGTCTACTCTTCTAACCTTAGTGAATAGGAGACTGAATTCCACACCAAATATATCAGCCTGACTGTTAGAGAGGGACCCTCCTTTTGGGAAGATACGGAATTATTCACAAAAGGAAATTGGCTAAAATGAAGGCAGCTGTGCAACACCTGCGACTGAATCAGTTTCCGTTGGTTTGCCTTTATATTTTGTTCTTTGCCACATGAAATGGTAGAATTCCTGCTTGAGGATGAAACTATGTGTTAGGTGGCATACCTGGGACCGGATCTCCCACCATTTGCTAATCAGTTCGATTTGCTTTTCAGTTTAGGGTCTTGATGTGAATGCAGCCATGAATGTATTGTGATTCTTGAGTGGGTTTCCTATATGATTTGTAGTGGGAAAGTGGAAGGGAGTTGGGGGTGGGGAGAGGAAAAGTTATTCTCTGTTACAATATATAACCTCATGCTGGGAAGAATTCACAGAGCTAAAATGCTTGTCCTTTCCTAAAGCAATGAATTCTTTTAGGCATTCAGATATAATCTGCTGCCCCCTGCAGGTCTCATGTTTTACATTTCTGTATCCTTAAATACTGAACTTTGGCCAGACACTAATATCTAATAAATTCAATTTGCTTTTCTATTTAGAGCCTTGGTCTGTCAGACAAACTGCAAGTGAGTATTGCGAAAGCTTAGTGTGTTTACGATACGGTTTGTTGCAGTAAAATGGGAGGAAGAGAGAGAAGGAAGGAGGAACTCTTCTGTGACTCAGTGGATGACCCAAACCGTGGAAGAACTCATTAGGCGATAATGTTTGCCATTTGGCTGGCAACTAATATTATTTGCCAGCCCTCTTTTCCAGAAGGTATGGAATAATTCAAGGAAGGAAATGGGCTAAAATCCTGGACTTTTGGCTAAACATTCTCTCAAACAGAGGACACTTTTACACAGTGGACTGTGTGCTGATGGTTCTTCAGAATAAACAATTGTCCTCTCTCAAGTATTGCAAAATATATGTCGTGCAAAGAACATGAAAGCCTAATATGTTCAATTTGCTTTTCTCTGTAGGTTGTAGATCAATTGTTGAAAGTGAGTATTGTGAAAGCTTTCTATGGTTATTCTATGGTTTGTAGTGAGAAAGTTCCATTTATTTCCATTTAGCGTGCTGTTGTGAAAGTGAATGATTGCATTGTGAACCATAGTTTTGTCTACGTAGTCCATAATGGGAAAGTGGGAGGAAGGCGGGGAAGAAAAGAGTAGGTCTCCCCCCCCCCAAAAAAAAATAGAATCTGACTCAGGGATGAACAAACAGAGCTAATATGATTGCCCTTTCTTAAAGCTAGGCATTTGTCAAAGCATTTGCTGCCCCCCTACATTCATTGCTACCATTAAGGAAATGAAAGCTGGGGCGTCTCATTGTAGATCTCCCCAAGCAGTGTTTCATATGTATCTGGACTTTGATTAATCTCCCTTCATATAGAGAGCACTTTTAAATAGCTGACAACCCTTCAAAGTAGATGACTTTCCTCTGTATAGGTGGGCACCTGACATAGTGTTAAGAGTACATAAAAGCCCAAGTAATTCCATTTGCTTTTCAATTTAGGATCCTCAGGTGCATTCGACACTGGAAGTGAGTATTTTGAAGTCTTTGTGTATTACCTATATGGTCTGTTTTGTTTGAACCTCCCCCTGCAAAATGCAATTCTAAGTCCATCCAGGGTCTAAAAATGCCTTTCTAAATCCCTGCAGCCTAGGCTCCGTCTATATATCTTTGTTTTGGGCCGCTGATTTCTCTTTTGTTCAGAAAATATTTTTGTCTTGAAAAGAAGAATCTGGGCTTTTAAGAGAGGCTTTTTAGGAAAGCTCTGCAAGCAGGAGTTGGCTGGCAACAGTATAGCCGAACTTCCAAGCAATATCATGAAAATATTTTCAGATTTTCCTTGTGTGCTCCAACCTCACTATTATTTTTTGGCCTTGCCAAACTATACAAACACCTTAAAAGCTCAACCCAGAATTCAGATATATCAAAACTAAAAACACCAATCTCTTCAGAACGCCATGGTTTTTAATATGATATGTTGTATGGTGTACTTACTTTAGAGTTTAATTTAATTTACAAATTCTAAAAATTTAAAAAGTGATTAAAAATTATTATGATTATAAATTTCCAAAAATGTATTTATTTAATATTTCTAAGAGCTGCTTGCAAACTTTCATCTTGGGATCTCAATGGGATCATATATATATATATATATATATATATATATATATAGTACATACATCTCCACCTTATGGGGTTCTATTTAGGATAAATGGGTCTTCTTGGAGTAAAATATAACAGAATAAACAAGACCTCAAACTATAATAGCAGTTACTTTAGGAATTTCTTTAAAAAGTTTTTCCTGTAAAAGATATCTGAAAAGCTAGTCAGGCTTTTCTTTTAAAAATGTGTTCCAAAGCTGAGTTATAGCTTGCTGTTGCATGATAGAATTAACGCTTTGAAAGAATTCTTGTTAGTACTTGATATGTATTGACCCAAATATGTGTTACGTGCCATATCTGTGACTGGATCTCCCATACCATTTGCTAATCAGTTCAATCTGCTTTTCAATTTAGCGTGCTGATGCGACTGGAGCCTTGGCAGTGAGTATTGAGATTTTTTTGTTTTCTTTTTAGTGGGAAAGTGGAGATGAGGAAGAAAGGAAAAGTTATTCTCTGTCACAATATAACCTCAGCCAGGGAAGAATTCACAGAGCTAAAATGCCTTGCCTTTCCAAAGGCAGGAATTTTGAACGATTATATTTTAGATATAATCTGCTGTGCCCTGTATCCTTAAACTGGACTTTGGCCACATATTCTCTCAAAGGACACTTTTATATAGTGGACTGTGTACTGATGGTTGTTCAGAATAAACAACTGTGCTGTGTCAAGTGTTGCAGATTATAAGGGGCGCAAACAACATGAAAGCCTAACAAGTTTTATTTGTTTTTCACTGTAGAATGTGCAAAGTTTATTGAGCGTGAGTATTGTGAAACCTTTGAATGATTATTATATTGTATGTAATGTGAAAATGGAAAGCAGGAAGGGAAGGAAGGAGGTGGTCAGAGGATGATCCCAGCAAGGGAAGAACTCATTGGGCTATAATGTTTGCCATTTGTTACAGGCAGCCAAGTTTTGATACCCAGACAGAGAATTATAAAATTTAGCACAAAAACATAGGAAGTTCAACTTGTTATTTCCATTTACTTCTTCTCTTTTTCAAAATATGATCCAAGCCAGGGAAGAACAGACAGAGTTAATATGATTGCCCTTTTTTAAAGGTAGGCATTTGTGAAGAGCATTTGATTATCATTTGCTGCTTCCCTACATTCATTGCTGACATGAAGGAAATCAAAGCTGGGATGTCTTATTGTAGGTGTCTCCAAGATAGTGTAATATGTAACTGGACTTGGATTGACATCCCTTTATATCTCTCCGGAGCCTCCCACAGCCTTCCAGAGGCCTCGCACAACCTTCCCAGAGTCTGGCAAGGTAGTAGCAGGCCTTGAGCGAATGGTTCCATGGTTCCTTCCTCACTTTGCATGGTTTTGCCTTTGTACGTAAACCCCCGAAACATGACGCCCACGGGACATGCAGATCTACTGTACTGTATATTGTCACGTCATATGACATGTCTTGGGTTTCCTGTTGGTGTAAAGCTTTTGGGAACATTGGGGTGTGAATGCCACACGAATAATTGGAGTATCTGAATTCTCCTAGTGCTCTGTCTCTTGAAGCCCATGTAATTTGAGTTGTATTAAAATGTTCATATCTCACATATCCTTCCTGGAAAAGGTCCCTTAGTATTGCTAACAGCCGTAATAAAAGCAAGAATCCGTGAAGGAAAGGAAGCATATGAAACAAAACCCCAAAACTACAGCAGCAATGAGAAACGTGGAAGACATAGTAACTTATCTCTTCCTGAAATGTATGTTGAAACAAAGTCTGGGCATAACCACCAAAGGCCCTTCCTTGCACACTCACCAACAACAACACAGTTAGTGATGCAAACCAGAGCCAGGCCTTTTCTGAAGATCAAAGTGAGTTTCCTCCTGAGATTCAGATGTCTTCCTGCCCCAGTGCCCCCATAAGACCAGTCAGTCCAGGGTCTCAAATTGTCTTACTGTGTAAGCACAGATTGGATTCTGTTCCTGTCCTTTTGCTTTGTGAAACTGATTTCCGTGGCATCCTCTTTTAATTTGTGTCAAAATACTATTGTCCTGGAAGGGAAAATACACAAGGATTTTTGGGAAAGACCTGGACTTGGACCAGGCATCCCATCAAAAGAGAACACATTTTTATTGAAGACTGTCTGTTTTCAGTTATCTACTTTCAAAGACTGTCATCTGTAAAGTAGGGCACCTGAAAGCCTAATAAGTTCAATTTGTTTTTCAATTTAGGGTCTTGATTTGTCCAAAGTACTGGGCGTGAGTATTGTGGAACTTTTGTGTATTTATTATATAGTCTATATTGAGAAGGTGGGAGGGAGGCAAGGAGGAAGTTCTTCTCTCGCTCAGAATATGAGATCCCAGCCAGAGAAGAATATGACAAGGAATCGATTCTTCTGTTCTAAGCAGCCTACTATAGAAGGAACCCTTTGCAGCTAAATTATCTCTTCTTTCTGTAGTAGTGTTGGATTCATGGTGTGTATTAGATTTGGTCCACATTTCCAGAAATACTATCTTGAAGCGTTTGGTATTAAAGCAACAGGGTTACTCAGTTTCCCTCAGAGTTTCAGGTGTTTCTTTGAATCTTAATATGTAGCATATGAAAATATGAGGAAATGCTGCCTATTGGTAAAAGTAAAAAAATATGCTATTTGATACATATTTTTGATAGATTGATAATCATGCATATATTATGGATAACAATGAGACAGTTTTCAGCATAATGTGAGCAGGTAGTGCTGCCTCCGGAAACTGCAGCTTGCAGAACAGCCAGGAGAGAGAGAAATCTGGATTTCTAGCGGGAATTGAGGACTTCAGTTGCATCTTAATGTACACGGGGGTCAAAGTGCACATCAATGGGAACACAAGTTTCTTTCTCATACTGGTAACTCACAACTTAACTTATGCACGTTCAGCTTTACTCACTTGGCTAAACGTAAATAAATAAGGAGGCGGACGTTTGAGGGTAGAAACTTTGTTAACCCTACCTTGGAGAGTGTATGGAGGTTCAGGGAGAATGTATTTTGATTATACAAATTTTTGGCTTTATGCGTTGTCCCTGGAACATAACCCTCATGTATGTTGAGAGTCACTTCTGATACAGAGATGTGAACAGAAACAAGTATAATGTGTTTCTCCTGTAATATACTCAGAAATGGGGTGTGAATAGAAATAAATAACAATTTGATCTTTCCTGTATTTTCTTTGAATATATTTGATGATAAAATATATGAAAAACAAAAAAGCAAAAAACTAAAAAAACACTATTGTTTCCCTTTGTAAAACAACGACAGAGAAAGAAGAGATCTCCAGTAAGTATCCAATCCTCATCGTGACTTTTCAATTTAAAAAAATAAATATTTATTTTTTAACATTTAGTCATGTGGTCGTATCCTGATTGATTCGGGTTCATGTCTTCTGGGAATCTGAAACTAAATCAAATAGCCCAGGCGTGGGTAGAATTTATTCTGGGCTCCTTCATTATACTGTTCTTTGGGGAGGTGTTTTTTGGGGGGCCGGGGGCTCCTGTCCTTCTCTTTGGGAAATTTTTATACTGCAACTGAAATCACAATTAAAAAATATATATCTTTGATGTAGGCTGGAAAACATCTAGTTATTTCCTAAAAGAGACCTTTTCGATGTTATGTCCCTCTGCTATATTTTTGTCCCTGTTAGTTGGTCTGTCTGGTATCCTTTCCTTTGCCTTCTGTCCTAAGCCTTTTGGCAAATGATGATAGACATTTCACCGAATGTGTTAGCCCTAAATATTGGGGAGGGGCCCTTCAGGAAATGATGAAGAAAGCCAAGGGGAAGAAAAAATCCAGTCTGCTGTAGAGATGAGGGAGAAATTAGATTCAGCTATCATTTTAAAGCCCACTTGCCTACTTCTCACTTTCTGAAACAAAATGCTGTACTAACTGGAACATATCAGCGCTTCTGAATTCAACATTCTCTGAATGTTGCAGTGCGGCTCTCCAGGCAAGCAGTGTGTACAAGAATGGATGGGGCAGGGTAAAAATATGCATTAAAATGCATTTATTAGTTAAATTCACATACAAAAAGTGCATTACATTACAGATTATTTGCAAGAATTTGAACATTAGGCAAAAGTGCATATAAGTCTTCTATATTAGGAAAAAAGGCACCAAAATGCAAAAGGATTTTCTTGAGGGCTTAAAAAAAAATCACAAACTGTGGAAATGTGGAGAACAGATCTTCAGGATGGGAAAATGAGGATCTGAGAGAAACCAGAAGGGACATATTTGGCCATCCCCTGTGTGATGGCAACTGTGAACCACATCTAACTGAAGCACTTGGGATCCATCCTAAAATAGGTGCCTCAGGATGGCTTAGAAGTAATGTAAGAAGAGTAGTCATTGAAACCAAGAAAGCATACGAAGCAACACCCCTGCAAACCGCCAGCAATGACAGACATGGGAGAAATATCACTTATCTAGTAGTGAAATGTACACTTAAATTTTGTTGTGTTTAGCTGATGTCCAAGAGATGGAACTCTTCCATGACTGAGTTCCATAACCTGAGCACAGCCACCAAGAAGACCCTATCACCCATGCTCACCAAGCACACCACAGTTGGTGATGGATATTCACGTGTCTTCCTGTGTGCTCCACCCCAAATAAGACCACTCAGTACAGGGCCTGAACTCTCTGTATTTGCTTGGGGGAGCTGATCTTCTTGGCATCCACTTTTCCTTTTGTTCAGAACATTGTTGTAGTGGAAGTGAAAATCCAGAAGGTTTCTTAGGAAACATATGGGAGCAGGATCTGGCTGGCAAATAGTATACCCAAATGAACACCCCAATGATTTTTCTAAAAAGGGTTTTCAGATTTTCCGCATTATGTTCCACCTCCACTATTTCCTTCTCTTTGCAATTTGGTCGGCCTCGTCTCCTTTGTTATGGAATTGCTCTGTAAAGATAAATGACTAATATGGAGGCAGCTGTGATGCACATGAGACTGAATCAGTTCAGATCGCTTTTGCTTTCTCTTCTGATGTTTCCTTGATGAATAGGGGAATCCTTGCTTTAGAACCTAAATATGTGTTACATGACATTTCCACATGTTAAGCAGTTAAGAGAACATGACAGACTAACAAGTTGAATTTCCTTTTCAATTTAGCTTCTGGGTGGAGCAACTAGCGTGAGTATTGAGAAATCTTCATACCCTAAGATTTGTAGTGGGAGGGAGAAGGTCTTCTGTTGCTCATAGGATGATCCCACTGGGGGAAAAATTCACTACGCTATAATGTTTTCCATTTGTGAAAGCCAGGCATTATTACTCAATGAAGTTTGAATTCTAAACCAAGGAATTATAAAACTTAGCCTCATCAATAACTTATATTATCCTACTGGCTGGCAACCAGTATAGCAGAATGTCCAAGCAATTCCATGAAAATATTTTCAAATTTTACATAAGTTACTTTTTGTTGTTGTTGTTTTACACATTTTCCACTATTACTTTGTCTTTGCACGTTGGACGGTCTGCTTTTCTTTATCTGCTCTTCTAACCCTAGTTTGCCTGTAAATTCTTTAGTTTGCCTGTAAATTCTCATTTTCCCACATGAAGTGGGAGAATCCCTGCCTGAAGATAAAACTGTGTTACGTGGTGGCTGGAGCTCCCATCATGCAGTTTGCTAATCAGCTCAATTTGTTGTTCAATTTAGAATCTTGGTTTGTCTGATGTAGTGGACATGAGTATTATGGCACTTTTGTGTACTTATTGTATGATCTGGAGTGGGAAACTGGGAGGGAGGGCTTTTCTGCCTCAAAATATGATACCACTGCCAGGGAAGAAAATGACGAACAATCTGTTCTCCAGTTCTAATCAGTTTACTATAGAAGGAACCTTTGTTTGGCTGTGTTATCTCTTCTCTTCATAGTAGTGTTCGATCCCTGTGTGCGTTAGATTCAGTCTACATTTCCAGAAATAATAAATTGAAAAGTTTGTGCAAAAGCAACAAGTTTGATCACATTTTTTCTTAGAGGTTCAGGCAAGTATGGAATAACTCAGGAAATAAAATTGGCTAAAATGAAGGCAGCTGTATGGCACATGAGAGTAAATCAGTTTCCTATGGTTTGCCTGTAAACTCTCATTTTCCCACATGAAGTGGGAAAATCTCTGACTGAGGATAAGACTATGTTGTGTGGCATACTTGTGACTGGAGCTCCCACGATGCCATTTGCTAATCAGTTCATTTTGTTGTTCAATTTAGAGTCTTGGTGTGTCTGGTTTAGTGGATGTGAGTATTGTGGAACTTTTGTTTATTTATTGTATGCTCTGGAGTGGGAAACTGGGAGGGAGGGAGGGAGAGAGCGAGTTCTTTTTAGCCTCAAAGTATGATCCCAGCCAGGCAAGTATATGACAATCTGTTCTCCAGTTCTAATCAGTTTGCTACAGAAGGAACCTTTGTTTGGTTGAGTTATCTCTTCTCTTCATAGTACTGTTCGATCCTTGTGTGTGTTAGATTCAGTCTATATTTCCAGAAAGAATATATTGAAAGTTTGGTGCAAAAGCAACAAGCTTGATCACATTTTTCTTAGAGGTTCTGGTATCTCTTTGGATCTTATTACGCAGTTTATGAAAATATGGTAAAATTCTGCCTTTTGAATGCTGAAGTCTCCTATTTCAGGCACTTCAATGATGAATGATTTAGCTGTTGAGTAAAGACTAGCTAATAAATTAAATTTTAGGCCCACCCAGGAATTTAAATTGCTTTTTTGAACCCCCACATCCTCGGCTCTAATTTCATATCCTTTTGGTGGGCAGCTGATCGCCTAGGGCAAAGTCATCCTCTTCTCTTCAGAAAATTGTTGTACTGGAAATAAGAATTGTGGGTTTTTAATAAAGGTGTTTTTTAAAGGAAAGGTCTGTAAGCAGGACCTAGCTGGTAACTAGTATAGCTGAACCTCCAGGCACTTTCATGAAAGCACTTTCAAATTTTCCATGTTATGCCCCATCTCCACTAATACTTTGTCTTTGCCCGTTGGACACTCAACTCTCCTTCATCTGCTTTTCTAACCTTAATGGAAAAGGAGAGTGACGTCCACACCAAATCTATCAGCCTGGTTACTTGAGAGGGACCTTCCTTTCAGGAAGGTATGGAATTACCCAGGAAAGGAGATCGGCTAAAATGAAGACATGTGAGACAGCCTTTAGATCCGTTTGCTTATTTATTCTCATCTTTCCCTCAGGAAAAGAGGGAATCCCTGCCTGAGGATGAAACTATGTGCCATGTGCCATTTCAGTGTCTATATCTCCCACCATGCCATTTTCCACTGTAGGCTTTGAAACATCAAATATTCATATAGCATCCTTTCATGCTATGATATGATCCTCAATATGGGCAAGAACTAGAAAGAGAAACAAAACAGGAGGCCCCTGCAAGTCTCCCTTCTCCAATTTCTGTATCCTTAAACTGGACTTTGGCCAGGATAGCTTTACATAGAGTTCTGTGTACTCATGGCTCCTCAGAAAAGACAATTGTCCTCTGTAAAGTAGCACAAATTATAAGGTGTCCAAATAACTTGTCTAATAAATTCAATTTGCTTTTCTATTTAGAACCTTGGTTTGGGAGAAACGTTGAACGTGAGTATTGTGAAACCTTTGTGTGATTACTATATGGTCTGTAGTAGTAATATGAGAGGAAGGGAGGGAAGGAAGAAGGAATTTCCAAGAAAGGTCATACAAATATTTCCACTATTACTTTGTCTTTGCAAGTTGGATAGTCTGCTCTCCCTTACCTGCTCTTCTAACTTTAATGAGTAGGAGAGTGAACTCCATACCAAATATATCAGCCTGGCTGTTAGAGAGGGAGCCTCCTTTCGAGAAGGTATGGAAGAATTCAAGAAAGGAAATTGGCAAAAATGAAGGCAGCTGTGCAACACGTGAGACTGAATCAGTTTCTGTTGGGTTGCCTTTATATTCTGATCTTTGCCACATGAAATGGTAGAATTCCTGCTTGAGGATGAAACTATGTGTTAGGTGGCATACCTGGGACTGGATCTCCCACCATACCATTTGCTAATCAGTTCGATTTGCTTTTCAGTTTAGGGTCTTGATGTGAATGCAGCCATGAATGTGTTGTGATTCTTGAGTGGGTTTCCTATATGATTTATAGCAGGAAAGTGGAAAGGAGATGGGGAGGAAAGGAAAAGTTATTCTCTGTCACAATATATAATTTCAGCCAGGGAAGAATTCACAGAGCTAAAATGCTTGCCATTTCCAAAGCCAGGAATTACCGTAATTTTTTAAGCATTCAGATATAATCTGCTGCCCCTTGCAGGTCTCCTTTTTTACACCCCTTTTCCTTAAATCCTGGACCTTGGCCAAACATGAATGTCTAATAAATTCAATTTCCTTTTCTATTTAGAACCTTGATTTGCAAAAGACGTTGCAAGTCAGTATTGTGAAACCTTTGTGTGATTGCTATATGGTTTGTAGTAGTAAAATGGGAGAAAGAAAGGGAAGGAAGGAGGAACTCTTCTGAGGATCCAAGGCATGGAAGAACTCATTAGGCGATAATGTTTGCCATTTGGCTGGCAACTAATATTATTTGCCAAACCCATCCAGGGTCTAAAATTGCCTTAGTTCTACACTCTCACAGCCTGGGCTCAGTCTCTATATCTTTGTCTTGGGTAGCGGATCTCCTTGGCATCATCTTCTATTCAGAAAATTGTTCTACTGGAAATAAGAATCTTGGGTTTTTGTTTTTTTAATATAAAGGCTTTAGGAAATGTCTGCAAGCAGGAGCAGGCTGGCAACTAGTATAGCAGAACTTTCAAGCAAGTTCATAAAATTATTTCCACATTTTCCATGTATGTCCCATCTCCACTATTACTTTGTCTTTTCAAGTTGGACAGTCTACTCTTCTAACCTTAGTGAATAGGAGACTGAATTCCACACCAAATATATCAGCCTGACTGTTAGAGAGGGACCCTCCTTTTGGGAAGATACGGAATTATTCACAAAAGGAAATTGGCTAAAATGAAGGCAGCTGTGCAACACCTGCGACTGAATCAGTTTCCGTTGGTTTGCCTTTATATTTTGTTCTTTGCCACATGAAATGGTAGAATTCCTGCTTGAGGATGAAACTATGTGTTAGGTGGCATACCTGGGACCGGATCTCCCACCATTTGCTAATCAGTTCGATTTGCTTTTCAGTTTAGGGTCTTGATGTGAATGCAGCCATGAATGTATTGTGATTCTTGAGTGGGTTTCCTATATGATTTGTAGTGGGAAAGTGGAAGGGAGTTGGGGGTGGGGAGAGGAAAAGTTATTCTCTGTTACAATATATAACCTCATGCTGGGAAGAATTCACAGAGCTAAAATGCTTGTCCTTTCCTAAAGCAATGAATTCTTTTAGGCATTCAGATATAATCTGCTGCCCCCTGCAGGTCTCATGTTTTACATTTCTGTATCCTTAAATACTGAACTTTGGCCAGACACTAATATCTAATAAATTCAATTTGCTTTTCTATTTAGAGCCTTGGTCTGTCAGACAAACTGCAAGTGAGTATTGCGAAAGCTTAGTGTGTTTACGATACGGTTTGTTGCAGTAAAATGGGAGGAAGAGAGAGAAGGAAGGAGGAACTCTTCTGTGACTCAGTGGATGACCCAAACCGTGGAAGAACTCATTAGGTGATAATGTTTGCCATTTGGCTGGCAACTAATATTATTTGCCAGCCCTCTTTTCCAGAAGGTATGGAATAATTCAAGGAAGGAAATGGGCTAAAATCCTGGACTTTTGGCTAAACATTCTCTCAAACAGAGGACACTTTTACACAGTGGACTGTGTGCTGATGGTTCTTCAGAATAAACAATTGTCCTCTCTCAAGTATTGCAAAATATATGTCGTGCAAAGAACATGAAAGCCTAATATGTTCAATTTGCTTTTCTCTGTAGGTTGTAGATCAATTGTTGAAAGTGAGTATTGTGAAAGCTTTCTATGGTTATTCTATGGTTTGTAGTGAGAAAGTTCCATTTATTTCCATTTAGCGTGCTGTTGTGAAAGTGAATGATTGCATTGTGAACCATAGTTTTGTCTACGTAGTCCATAATGGGAAAGTGGGAGGAAGGCGGGGAAGAAAAGAGTAGGTCTCCCCCCCCCCCAAAAAAATAGAATCTGACTCAGGGATGAACAAACAGAGCTAATATGATTGCCCTTTCTTAAAGCTAGGCATTTGTCAAAGCATTTGCTGCCCCCCTACATTCATTGCTACCATTAAGGAAATGAAAGCTGGGGCGTCTCATTGTAGATCTCCCCAAGCAGTGTTTCATATGTATCTGGACTTTGATTAATCTCCCTTCATATAGAGAGCACTTTTAAATAGCTGACAACCCTTCAAAGTAGATGACTTTCCTCTGTATAGGTGGGCACCTGACATAGTGTTAAGAGTACATAAAAGCCCAAGTAATTCCATTTGCTTTTCAATTTAGGATCCTCAGGTGCATTCGACACTGGAAGTGAGTATTTTGAAGTCTTTGTGTATTACCTATATGGTCTGTTTTGTTTGAACCTCCCCCTGCAAAATGCAATTCTAAGTCCATCCAGGGTCTAAAAATGCCTTTCTAAATCCCTGCAGCCTAGGCTCCGTCTATATATCTTTGTTTTGGGCCGCTGATTTCTCTTTTGTTCAGAAAATATTTTTGTCTTGAAAAGAAGAATCTGGGCTTTTAAGAGAGGCTTTTTAGGAAAGCTCTGCAAGCAGGAGTTGGCTGGCAACAGTATAGCCGAACTTCCAAGCAATATCATGAAAATATTTTCAGATTTTCCTTGTGTGCTCCAACCTCACTATTATTTTTTGGCCTTGCCAAACTACACAAACACCTTAAAAGCTCAACCCAGAATTCAGATATATCAAAACTAAAAACACCAATCTCTTCAGAACGCCATGGTTTTTAATATGATATGTTGTATGGTGTACTTACTTTAGAGTTTAATTTAATTTACAAATTCTAAAAATTTAAAAAGTGATTAAAAATTATTATGATTATAAATTTCCAAAAATGTATTTATTTAATATTTCTAAGAGCTGCTTGCAAACTTTCATCTTGGGATCTCAATGGGATCATATATATATATATATATATATATATATATATATATATAGTACATACATCTCCACCTTATGGGGTTCTATTTAGGATAAATGGGTCTTCTTGGAGTAAAATATAACAGAATAAACAAGACCTCAAACTATAATAGCAGTTACTTTAGGAATTTCTTTAAAAAGTTTTTCCTGTAAAAGATATCTGAAAAGCTAGTCAGGCTTTTCTTTTAAAAATGTGTTCCAAAGCTGAGTTATAGCTTGCTGTTGCATGATAGAATTAACGCTTTGAAAGAATTCTTGTTAGTACTTGATATGTATTGACCCAAATATGTGTTACGTGCCATATCTGTGACTGGATCTCCCATACCATTTGCTAATCAGTTCAATCTGCTTTTCAATTTAGCGTGCTGATGCGACTGGAGCCTTGGCAGTGAGTATTGAGATTTTTTTGTTTTCTTTTTAGTGGGAAAGTGGAGATGAGGAAGAAAGGAAAAGTTATTCTCTGTCACAATATAGCCTCAGCCAGGGAAGAATTCACAGAGCTAAAATGCCTTGCCTTTCCAAAGGCAGGAATTTTGAATGATTATATTTTAGATATAATCTGCTGTGCCCTGTATCCTTAAACTGGACTTTGGCCACATATTCTCTCAAAGGACACTTTTATATAGTGGACTGTGTACTGATGGTTGTTCAGAATAAACAACTGTGCTGTGTCAAGTGTTGCAGATTATAAGGGGCGCAAACAACATGAAAGCCTAACAAGTTTTATTTGTTTTTCACTGTAGAATGTGCAAAGTTTATTGAGCGTGAGTATTGTGAAACCTTTGAATGATTATTATATTGTATGTAATGTGAAAATGGAAAGCAGGAAGGGAAGGAAGGAGGTGGTCAGAGGATGGTCCCAGCAAGGGAAGAACTCATTGGGCTATAATGTTTGCCATTTGTTACAGGCAGCCAAGTTTTGATACCCAGGCAGAGAATTATAAAATTTAGCACAAAAACATAGGAAGTTCAACTTGTTATTTCCATTTACTTCTTCTCTTTTTCAAAATATGATCCAAGCCAGGGAAGAACAGACAGAGTTAATATGATTGCCCTTTTTTAAAGGTAGGCATTTGTGAAGAGCATTTGATTATCATTTGCTGCTTCCCTACATTCATTGCTGACATGAAGGAAATCAAAGCTGGGATGTCTTATTGTAGGTGTCTCCAAGATAGTGTAATATGTAACTGGACTTGGATTGACATCCCTTTATATCTCTCCGGAGCCTCCCACAGCCTTCCAGAGGCCTCGCACAACCTTCCCAGAGTCTGGCAAGGTAGTAGCAGGCCTTGAGCGAATGGTTCCATGGGGCCTTCCTCACTTTGCATGGTTTTGCCTTTGTACGTAAACCCCCGAAACATGACGCCCATGGGACATGCAGATCTACTGTACTGTATATTGTCACGTCATATGACATGTCTTGGGTTTCCTGTTGGTGTAAAGCTTTTGGGAACATTGGGGTGTGAATGCCACACGAATAATTGGAGTATCTGAATTCTCCTAGTGCTCTGTCTCTTGAAGCCCATGTAATTTGAGTTGTATTAAAATGTTCATATCTCACATATCCTTCCTGGAAAAGGTCCCTTAGTATTGCTAACAGCCGTAATAAAAGCAAGAATCCGTGAAGGAAAGGAAGCATATGAAACAAAACCCCAAAACTACAGCAGCAATGAGAAACGTGGAAGACATAGTAACTTATCTCTTCCTGAAATGTACGTTGAAACAAAGACTGGGCATAACCACCAAAGGCCCTTCCTTGCACACTCACCAACAACAACACAGTTAGTGATGCAAACCAGAGCCAGGCCTTTTCTGAAGATCAAAGTGAGTTTCCTCCTGAGATTCAGATGTCTTCCTGCCCCAGTGCCCCCATAAGACCAGTCAGTCCAGGGTCTCAAATTGTCTTACTGTGTAACCACAGATTGGATTCTGTTCCTGTCCTTTTGCTTTGTGAAACTGATTTCCGTGGCATCCTCTTTTAATTTGTTTCAAAAAACTATTGTCCTGGAAGGGAAAATACACAAGGATTTTTGGGAAAGACCTGGACTTGGACCAGGCATCCCATCAAAAGAGAACACATTTTTATTGAAGACTGTCTGTTTTCAGTTATCTACTTTCAAAGACTGTCATCTGTAAAGTAGGGCACCTGAAAGCCTAATAAGTTCAATTTGTTTTTCAATTTAGGGTCTTGATTTGTCCAAAGTACTGGGCGTGAGTATTGTGGAACTTTTGTGTATTTATTATATAGTCTATATTGAGAAGGTGGGAGGGAGGCAAGGAGGAAGTTCTTCTCTCGCTCAGAATATGAGATCCCAGCCAGAGAAGAATATGACAAGGAATCGATTCTTCTGTTCTAAGCAGCCTACTATAGAAGGAACCCTTTGCAGCTAAATTATCTCTTCTTTCTGTAGTAGTGTTGGATTCATGGTGTGTATTAGATTTGGTCCACATTTCCAGAAATACTATCTTGAAGCGTTTGGTATTAAAGCAACAGGGTTACTCAGTTTCCCTCAGAGTTTCAGGTGTTTCTTTGAATCTTAATATGTAGCATATGAAAATATGAGGAAATGCTGCCTATTGGTAAAAGTAAAAAAATATGCTATTTGATACATATTTTTGATAGATTGATAATCATGCATATATTATGGATAACAATGAGACAGTTTTCAGCATAATGTGAGCAGGTAGTGCTGCCTCCGGAAACTGCAGCTTGCAGAACAGCCAGGAGAGAGAGAAATCTGGATTTCTAGCGGGAATTGAGGACTTCAGTTGCATCTTAATGTACACGGGGGTCAAAGTGCACATCAATGGGAACACAAGTTTCTTTCTCATACTGGTAACTCACAACTTAACTTATGCACGTTCAGCTTTACTCACTTGGCTAAACGTAAATAAATAAGGAGGCGGACGTTTGAGGGTAGAAACTTTGTTAACCCTACCTTAGGAGAGTGTTTGGAGGTGCAGGGAGAATGTATTTTGATTATACAAATTTTTGGCTTTATGCGTTGTCCCTGGAACATAACCCTCATGTATGTTGAGAGTCACTTCTGATACAGAGATGTGAACAGAAACAAGTATAATGTGTTTCTCCTGTAATATACTCAGAAATGGGGTGTGAATAGAAATAAATAACAATTTGATCTTTCCTGTATTTTCTTTGAATATATTTGATGATAAAATATATGAAAAACAAAAAAGCAAAAAACTAAAAAAACACTATTGTTTCCCTTTGTAAAACAACGACAGAGAAAGAAGAGATCTCCAGTAAGTATCCAATCCTCATCGTGACTTTTCAATTTAAAAAAATAAATATTTATTTTTTAACATTTAGTCATGTGGTCGTATCCTGATTGATTCAGGTTCATGTCTTCTGGGAATCTGAAACTAAATCAAATAGCCCAGGCGTGGGTAGAATTTATTCTGGGCTCCTTCATTATTCTGTTCTTTGGGGAGGTGTTTTTTGGGGGGCCGGGGGCTCCTGTCCTTCTCTTTGGGAAATTTTTATACTGCAACTGAAATCACAATTAAAAAATATATATCTTTGATGTAGGCTGGAAAACATCTAGTTATTTCCTAAAAGAGACCTTTTCGATGTTATGTCCCTCTGCTATATTTTTGTCCCTGTTAGTTGGTCTGTCTGGTATCCTTTCCTTTGCCTTCTGTCCTAAGCCTTTTGGCAAATGATGATAGACATTTCACCGAATGTGTTAGCCCTAAATATTGGGGAGGGGCCCTTCAGGAAATGATGAAGAAAGCCAAGGGGAAGAAAAAATCCAATCTGCTGTAGAGATGAGGGAGAAATTAGATTCAGCTATCATTTTAAAGCCCACTTGCCTACTTCTCACTTTCTGAAACAAAATGCTGTACTAACTGGAACATATCAGCGCTTCTGAATTCAACATTCTCTGAATGTTGCAGTGCGGCTCTCCAGGCAAGCAGTGTGTACAAGAATGGATGGGGCAGGGTAAAAATATAAATCTATCTATCTATCTATCTAAATATGCATTAAAATGCATTTATTAGTTAAATTCACATACAAAAAGTGCATTACATTACAGATTATTTGCAAGAATTTGAACATTAGGCAAAAGTGCATATAAGTCTTCTATATTAGGAAAAAAGGCACCAAAATGCAAAAGGATTTTCTTGAGGGCTTAAAAAAAAATCACAAACTGTGGAAATGTGGAGAACAGATCTTCAGGATGGGAAAATGAGGATCTGAGAGAAACCAGAAGGGACATATTTGGCCATCCCCTGTGTGATGGCAACTGTGAACCACATCTAACTGAAGCACTTGGGATCCATCCTAAAATAGGTGCCTCAGGGTGGCTTAGAAGTAATGTAAGAAGAGTAGTCATTGAAACCAAGAAAGCATACGAAGCAACACCCCTGCAAACCGCCAGCAATGACAGACATGGGAGAAATATTACTTATCTAGTAGTGAAATGTACACTTAAATTTTGTTGTGTTTAGCTGATGTCCAAGAGATGGAACTCTTCCATGACTGAGTTCCATAACCTGAGCACAGCCACCAAGAAGACCCTATCACCCATGCTCACCAAGCACACCACAGTTGGTGATGGATATTCACGTGTCTTCCTGTGTGCTCCAGCCCAAATAAGTCCACTCAGTACAGGGCCTGAACTCTCTGTATTTGCTTGGGGGAGCTGATCTTCTTGGCATCCACTTTTCCTTCTGTTCAGAACATTGTTGTAGTGGAAGTGAAAATCCAGAAGGTTTCTTAGGAAACATATGGGAGCAGGATCTGGCTGGCAAATAGTATACCCAAATGAACACCCCAATGATTTTTCTAAAAAGGGTTTTCAGATTTTCCGCATTATGCTCCACCTCCACTATTTCCTTCTCTTTGCAATTTGGTCGGCCTCCTCTCCTTTGTTATGGAATTGCTCTGTAAAGAAAAATGACTAATACTGAGGCAGCTGTGATGCACATGAGACTGAATCAGTTCAGATCGCTTTTGCTTTCTCTTCTGATGTTTCCTTGATGAATAGGGGAACCCTTGCCTTAGGACCTAAATATGTGTTACATGACATTTCCATATGTTAAGCAGTTAAGAGAACATGACAGACTAACAAGTTGAATTTCCTTTTCAATTTAGCTTCTGGGTGGAGCAACTAGCGTGAGTATTGAGAAATCTTCATACCCTAAGATTTGTAGTGGGAGGGAGAAAGTCTTCTGTTGCTCATAGGATGATCCCACTGGGGGAAAAATTCACTACGCTATAATGTTTTCCATTTGTGAAAGCCAGGCATTATTACTCAATGAAGTTTGAATTCCAAACCAAGGAATTATAAAACTTAGCCTCATCAATAACTTATATTATCCTACTAGCTGGCAACCAGTATAGCAGAATGTCCAAGCAATTCCATGAAAATATTTTCAAATTTTACATAAGTTACTTTTTGTTGTTGTTGTTTTACACATTTTCCACTGTTACTTTGTCTTTGCACGTTGGACGGTCTGCTCTTCTTTATCTGCTCTTCTAACCCTAGTTTGCCGGTAAATTCTTTAGTTTGTCTGTAAATTCTCATTTTCCCACACGATCCCTGTGTGTGTTAGATTCAGTCTACATTTCCAGAAATAATAAATTGAAAAGTTTGTGCAAAAGCAACAAGTTTGATCACATTTTTTCTTAGAGGTTCAGGCAAGTATGGAATAACTCAGGAAATAAAAATGGCTAAAATGAAGGCAGCTGTACGGCACGTGAGAGTAAATCAGTTTCCTATGGTTTGCCTGTAAACTCTCATTTTCCCACATGAAGTGGGAAAATCTCTGACTGAGGATAAGACTATGTTGTGTGGCATATTTGTGACTGGAGCTCCCACGATGCCATTTGCTAATCAGTTCATTTTGTTGTTCAATTTAGAGTCTTGGTGTGTCTGGTTTAGTGGATGTGAGTATTGTGGAACTTTTGTTTATTTATTGTATGCTCTGGAGTGGGAAACTGGGAGGGAGGGAGGGAGAGAGCGAGTTCTTTTTAGCCTCAAAGTATGATCCCAGCCAGGCAAGTATATGACAATCTGTTCTCCAGTTCTAATCAGTTTGCTACAGAAGGAACCTTTGTTTGGTTGAGTTATCTCTTCTCTTCATAGTACTGTTCGATCCTTGTGTGTGTTAGATTCAGTCTATATTTCCAGAAAGAATATATTGAAAAGTTTGGTGCAAAAGCAACAAGCTTGATCACATTTTTCTTAGAGGTTCTGGTATCTCTTTGGATCTTATTACGCAGTTTATGAAAATATGGTAAAATTCTGCCTTTTGAATGCTGAAGTCTCCTATTTCAGGCACTTCAGAGATGAATGATTTAGCTGTTGAGTAAAGACTAGCTAATAAATTAAATTTTAGGCCCACCCAGGAATTTAAATTGCTTTTTTGAACCCCCACATCCTCGGCTCTAATTTCATATTTTTTTGGTGGGCAGCTGATCGCCTAGGGCAAAGGCATCCTCTTCTCTTCAGAAAATTGTTGTACTGGAAATAAGAATTGTGGGTTTTTAATAAAGGTGTTTTTTAAAGGAAAGTTCTGTAGGCAGGACCTAGCTGAACCTCCAGGCAGTTTCATGAAAGCACTTTCAAATTTTCCATGTTATGCCCCATCTCCACTAATACTTTGTCTTTGCACGTTGGACACTCAACTCTCCTTCATCTGCTTTTCTCACCGTAATGGAAAAGGAGAGTGAAGTCCACACCAAATCTATCAGCCTGGTTATTGCAGAGGGACCTTCCTTTTAGGAAGGTATGGAATTACCCAGGAAAGGAGATTGGCTAAAATGAAGACATGTGAGACTGCCTTTAGATCCGTTTGCTTATTTATTCTGATCTTTCCCCCAGGAAAAGAGGGAATCCCTGTCTGAGGATGAAACTATGTGCTATGCGCCATTTCAGTGTCTGTATCTCCCGCCATGCCATTTTCCACTGTAGGCTTTGAAACATCAAATATTCATATAGCATCCTTTCATGCTATGATATGATCCTCAATATGGGCAAGAACTAGAAAGAGAAACAAAACAGGAGGCAGCTGCAAGTCTCCCTTCTCCAATTTCTGTATCCTTAAACTGGACTTTGGCCAGGATAGCTTTACATAGAGTTCTGTGTACTCATGGCTCCTCAGAAAAGACAATTGTCCTCTGTAAAGTAGCACAAATTATAAGGTGTCCAAATAACTTGTCTAATAAATTCAGTTTGCTTTTCTATTTAGAACCTTGGTTTGGGAGAAACGTTGAACGTGAGTATTGTGAAACCTTTGTGTGATTACTATATGGTCTGTAGTAGTAATATGAGAGGAAGGGAGGGAAGGAAGGAGGAATTTCCAAGAAAGGTCATACAAAGGAAATTGGCAAACATGTGAGACTGGATCAGTTTCTGTTGCTTTGCCTTTATATTCTGATCTTTGGCACATAAAACGGTAGAATTCCTGCTTGAGGAGTTAACTATGTGTTAGGTGGCACACCTGGGACTGGATCTCCCACCATACCATTTGCTAATCAGTTCGATTTGCTTTTCAGTTTAGGGTCTTGATGTGAATGCAGCCATGAATGTGTTGTGATTCTTGAGTGGGTTTCCTATATGATTTATAGCAGGAAAGTGGAAAGGAGATGGGGAGGAAAGGAAAAGTTATTCTCTGTCACAATATATAATTTCAGCCAGGGAAGAATTCACAGAGCTAAAATGCTTGCCATTTCCAAAGCCAGGAATTACCGTAATTTTTTAAGCATTCAGATATAATCTGCTGCCCCTTGCAGGTCTCCTTTTTTACACCCCTTTTCCTTAAATCCTGGACCTTGGCCAGACATGAATGTCTAATAAATTCAATTTCCTTTTCTATTTAGAACCTTGATTTGCAAAAGACGTTGCAAGTCAGTATTGTGAAACCTTTGTGTGATTGCTATATGGTTTGTAGTAGTAAAATGGGAGAAAGAAAGGGAAGGAAGGAGGAACTCTTCTGAGGATCCAAGGCATGGAAGAACTCATTAGGCGATAATGTTTGCCATTTGGCTGGCAACTAATATTATTTGCCAAACCCATCCAGGGTCTAAAATTGCCTTAGTTCTACACTCTCACAGCCTGGGCTCAGTTTCTATATCTTTGTCTTGGGTAGCGGATCTCCTTGGCATCATCTTCTATTCAGAAAATTGTTCTACTGGAAATAAGAATCTTGGGTTTTTGTTTTTTTAATATAAAGGCTTTTAGGAAATGTCTGCAAGCAGGAGCAGGCTGGCAACTAGTATAGCAGAACTTTCAAGCAAGTTCATAAAATTATTTCCACATTTTCCATGTATGTCCCATCTCCACTATTACTTTGTCTTTTCAAGTTGGACAGTCTACTCTTCTAACCTTAGTGAATAGGAGACTGAATTCCACACCAAATATATCAGCCTGACTGTTAGAGAGGGACCCTCCTTTTGGGAAGATACGGAATTATTCACAAAAGGAAATTGGCTAAAATGAAGGCAGCTGTGCAACACCTGCGACTGAATCAGTTTCCGTTGGTTTGCCTTTATATTTTGTTCTTTGCCACATGAAATGGTAGAATTCCTGCTTGAGGATGAAACTATGTGTTAGGTGGCATACCTGGGACTGGATCTCCCACCATTTGCTAATCAGTTCGATTTGCTTTTCAGTTTAGGGTCTTGATGTGAATGCAGCCATGAATGTATTGTGATTCTTGAGTGGGTTTCCTATATGATTTGTAGTGGGAAAGTGGAAGGGAGTTGGGGGTGGGGAGAGGAAAAGTTATTCTCTGTTACAATATATAACCTCATGCTGGGAAGAATTCACAGAGCTAAAATGCTTGTCCTTTCCTAAAGCAATGAATTCTTTTAGGCATTCAGATATAATCTGCTGCCCCCTGCAGGTCTCATTTTTTACATTTCTGTATCCTTAAATACTGAACTTTGGCCAGACACTAATATCTAATAAATTCAATTTGCTTTTCTATTTAGAGCCTTGGTCTGTCAGACAAACTGCAAGTGAGTATTGCGAAAGCTTAGTGTGTTTACGATACGGTTTGTTGCAGTAAAATGGGAGGAAGAGAGAGAAGGAAGGAGGAACTCTTCTGTGACTCAGTGGATGACCCAAACCGTGGAAGAACTCATTAGGCGATAATGTTTGCCATTTGGCTGGCAACTAATATTATTTGCCAGCCCTCTTTTCCAGAAGGTATGGAATGATTCAAGGAAGGAAATTGGGTAAAATCCTGGACTTTTGGCTAAACATTCTCTCAAACAGAGGACACTTTTACACAGTGGACTGTGTGTTGATGGTTCTTCAGAATAAACAATTGCCCTGTGTCAAGTATTGCAAAATATATGTTGTGCAAAGAACATGAAAGCCTAATATGTTCAATTTGCTTTTCACTGTAGGTTTTGAATCAAATGTTGAACGTGAGTATTGTGAAAGCTTTCTATGGTTATTCTATGGTTTGTAGTGAGAAAGTTCCATTTATTTCCATTTAGCGTGCTGTTGTGAAAGTGAATGATTACATTGTGAACCATTGTTTTGTCTACGTAGTCCATAATGGGAAAGTGGGAGGAAGGCGGGGAAGAAAAGAGTAGGTCTCCCCCCCCCCCAAAAAAAATAGAATCTGACTCAGGGAAGAACAAACAGAGCTAATATGATTGCCCTTTCTTAAAGCTAGGCATTTGTCAAAGCATTTGCTGCCCCCCTATATTCATTGCTACCATTAAGGAAATGAAAGCTGGGGCGTCTCATTGTAGATCTCCCCAAGCAGTGTTTCATATGTATCTGGACTTTGATTAATCTCCTTTCATATAGAGAGCACTTTTAAACAGCTGACAACCCTTCAAAGTAGAAGATTTTCCTCTGTATAGGTGGGCACCTGACATAGTGTTAAGAGTACATAAAAGCCCAAGTAATTCCATTTGCTTTTCAATTTAGGATCCTCAGGTGCATTCGACACTGGAAGTGAGTATTTTGAAGTCTTTGTGTATTACCTATATGGTCTGTTTTGTTTGAACCTCCCCCTGCAAAATGCAATTTTAGGTCCATCCAGGGTTTAAAATTGCCTTTCTAAATCCCCGCAGTTCTGTATATATCTTTGTTTTGGGCAGCTGATTTCTCTTTTGTTCAGAAAATAGTTTTATTTTCCTTGTATGCTCCAACTCCACTATTGTTTTGTCCTTGCAAGTTGGACAGTCTACTCTGTTACCTGCTCTTGTAACCCTCATGGAAAAGGAGAGTGAACTCTACACCAAATTTACCAGCCTGGCTGTTAGAGAGGGACCCTCCTTTCGGGATGTTTTAGAATTACCATGGAAAGGAAAGTTGCTAAAATGATGGCAGTGATACTGGACGTGAGCCTGAATCAGTTCTGATGGGTTTTTCTGTATATTCTAATCTTTCCTACATGAAAATGAGGAATCCTTGTCTGAGAATGAAACTTGGTCATTCCATGTCAAGTGATCCAACTCTTTACTTCATGTCATCCAATTTTGTTAATATTTTGTACACTTGTACAAACTATAATAGCAGTTACTTCAGGAATTTCTTTAAAAAGTTTTTCATTTAAAAGATATCTGTAAAGCTAGTAAGGCTTTTCTTTTAAAAACGTGTTCCAAAGCCGAGTTATAGCTTGCTCTGGCGTGATGGAATTAACGCTTTGAAAGAATTCTTGTTAGTACTTGATATGTATTGACCCAAATATGTGTTACGTGCCATATCTGTGACTGGATCTTCCATACCATTTGCTAATCAGTTCAATCTGCTTTTCAATTTAGCGTGCTGATGCGACTGGAGCCTTGGCAGTGAGTATTGAGATTTTTTGTTTTGATTTTAGTGGGAAAGTGGAAGGGAGATGAGGAAGAAAGGAAAAGTTATTCTCTGTCACAATATAACCTCAGCCAGGGAAGAATTCACAGAGCTAAAATGCCTTGCCTTTCCAAAGGCAGGAATTTTGAATGATTATATTTTAGATATAATCTGCTGTGCCCTGTATCCTTAAACTGGACTTTGGCCACATATTCTCTCAAAGGACACTTTTATATAGTGGACTGTGTACTGATGGTTGTTCAGAATAAACAACTGTGCTGTGTCAAGTGTTGCAGATTATAAGGGGCGCAAACAACATGAAAGCCTAACAAGTTTTATTTGTTTTTCACTGTAGAATGTGCAAAGTTTATTGAGCGTGAGTATTGTGAAACCTTTGAATGATTATTATATTGTATGTAATGTGAAAATGGAAAGCAGGAAGGGAAGGAAGGAGGTGGTCAGAGGATGATCCCAGCAAGGGAAGAACTCATTGGGCTATAATGTTTGCCATTTGTTACAGGCAGCCAAGTTTTGATACCCAGGCAGAGAATTATAAAATTTAGCACAAAAACATAGGAAGTTCAACTTGTTATTTCCATTTACTTCTTCTCTTTTTCAAAATATGATCCAAGCCAGGGAAGAACAGACAGAGTTAATATGATTGTCCTTTTTTAAAGGTAGGCATTTGTGAAGAGCATTTGATTATCATTTGCTGCTTCCCTACATTCATTGCTGACATGAAGGAAATCAAAGCTGGGATGTCTTATTGTAGGTGTCTCCAAGATAGTGTAATATGTAACTGGACTTGGATTGACATCCCTTCATATCTCTCCGGAGCCTCCCACAGCCTTCCAGAGGCCTCGCACAACCTTCCCAGAGTCGGGCAAGGTAGTAGCAGGCCTTGAGCGAATGGTTCCATGGTTCCTTCCTCACTTTGCATGGTTTTGCCTTTGTACGTAAACCCCCGAAACATGACGCCCATGGGACATGCAGATCTACTGTACTGTATATTGTCACTTCATATGACAAGTCTTGTGTTTCCTGTTGGTGTAAAGTTTTTGGGAGCATTGGAGTGTGAATGCCTCATGATTAACTGGAGTATCTGAATATCTCTTGAAGGCCATGTAATTTGAGTTGTATTAAAATGTTCATATCTCACATATCCTTCCTGGAAAAGGTCACTTAGTATTGCTAACAGCTGTAATAAAAGCAAGAATCCGTGAAGGAAAGGAAGCATATGAAACAAACAAGCAGCATGTAATATGAACCTGGACTTGATTCCATATTGTTCAACTGGACTTGGACCAGGCATCCCCTCTAAGAGAACACATTTTAATTGAAAACTGTCTGGTGATAGTTATCTATTTTCATAGGCAGTCATCCGTAATGTAGGGCACCTGAAAGCATAATAAGTTCAATTTGTTTTTCAATTTAGGGTCTTGATTTGAACAACTTACTGAGCGTGAGTATTCTGGAACTTTTCTGTATTTTTTATATAGTCCGTAGTGGGAAGGTAGTAGGGAGGCAAGGTGGAAGTTCTTTTCTGCCTCAGAATATGATCCTAGCGAGAAAAGAATATGATAAATAATCGATTCTCCTGTTGTAAGCAGCCTACTATAGAAGGAACCCTTTGCAGCTGAATTATCTCTTTTCTTCATAGTAGTGTTAGATCATGGTATATATTAGATTTGGTCCACATTTCCAGAAATACTATCTTGAAGAGTTTGCTACTTAAGCAACAAGGTTACTCACAGTTTCCTGCAGAGTTTCAGGTGTCTCTTAGGATCTTAGTAGGCCACTCCCTTCCCTGGGGGCAGGGTTGCGGGCAGGCCCCACACTCCAAGTGTGGGGAGAGAGCCAGTGTGGTTAAGAGCGATGGACTTGTAATCTGGGGAACCGGGTTCGCGTCTCCGCTCCTCCACATGCAGCTGCTGAGTGACCTTGGGCCAGTCACACTTCTCTGAAGTCTCTCGGCCCCACTCACCTCACAGAGTGTTTGTTGTGGGGGAGGAAGGGAAAGGAGATTGTGAGCCGCTTTGAGACTCCTTAGGGTAGTGATAAAGCGGGATATCAAATCCAAACTCTTCTTCTTCTTCCCACCGTGTTCAGCGGGGGTGTGGCAGTGCCCTCACATCATGGGGGAGTCCCGGCCGCGTCACACCCCCACTGACCAATCCAGTCGGCCATGGCCGTGGCTTATAGCATTTACGCAGCCACACGGCCTGGTTGTTCTCCATCTTGGTTCCTGCCTCAGCACATCCACAGGGCTCCCCCTACTGGTGGTTGACCCTTACTGGACTACCTGCATGTCGGGCAGGAGTCAGATATAGTCAGTTCAATTCCAATGCCTAAGCCAATACCACTCACATTCTGTGACCAATTAAGTTGTGGCCTTTATTAGCCCATTAAACTAAAATACTGGTGTCCATGTGTTTTATTATTCAACAAATGGGGGAAAGCTCAGGGCCTTGACATGCAATGCAGCACATGGAAATATGGGACAATGCTGCCTATTGGATGTTGAGGTCCTCTCCCTTATACACCTCAGTGATGAATGCTTGAGCTGCTGAGGAAAGACTAACTATATACACACTTCTATATTTCAGGGTGTTACTGGTGTAGTTGTGAGTATTGCTGATACTTTTAAATGAGCAATATTTTGGTTTACCACGAAAGGGGCATTATTACTATTATTAGTATTATTTAACTAGATGATACCCAGTAGCTTCTTTTGCATTTGTGTGTAATCTTTGTTTGTGGCCCTAGCAACATTAGTGCAGTCTGAGTAATAGCAGTACTATGGTTCTCCAAGTGGAAATGGAGAGAAGCAACAGGTTGAGCCTCTGCATAAAGTTGTTAACCCCATTCCCACCCCCTAGTGCTGCATTTCATGTGGGGACCCCAAATGCTTCCCCCTCAGAATAGTGCCTCATTTCCCACCCCCCAAACAGGGCTGGAAGGCAGGAAAAATGGCACTGAGCATGAAATGCAAATCTTACCCCCTGGGGGCAAGGGAGGCGCGGTTGGGGAAAGGAGTGGTATTCAAGAATCCATTTAGCCTTCTGATATCTTACATGGCTGAGTTTTCTACCACAAGCCTAGAATGGAAAACAGACAAATGTGCAGATTGGTGCCTCATTATTTGCATTTTTATCTTGTATTTACATCTTGTGGACCACCATGAGATCTTCTGATTAAGGGCAGTATATAACAAATATATTAAATATAAACAATCGTAAGAAACATTTTACAGTAGCTCTGAGCCTACAAAAGCTTCCCTCAGTGTGGAAATGGCTGCCTTCCTTGGTCTATTTATTCAGAGGAGACCGACTGAAATTAATTACCTAAGTTAGTCATGTCCATTAATTTCAGTCAGTCTTCTGTGAGTAAAATATATATTTCTCAGTGATAAGCAAATCTTTGTTCTGGGTAGCCTCTCCTTCCTTTCAATTAAATGCCTGTTTGCTAGTCATTTAGTGACCTGTAGTGACTTACTTAAGTGTCCTAAGGAAACAGAGAAATAACTTGTGTCTTTTGCTTCTTTTTCAACAACAATCTACCTGAGCAGTAAAGAATTGTAAGTATTTCTATGTACATAGTCTACATATGGTTCATCTGTGTCATTAGCAATATCCTGGTGGGACTGAAATACTTCAGGGGAAAGGATTACCTTTCTCTGAGAGCCTCCTATGTGTGAAATATTTTCTAGTCTGTAGAGAAGCTGTCAGATTAGGGGGTAGGATGGGTACCCTGTCACCACTGAATATGCTTTGACTCAAATCCACAGTATAACATATATACTCCATCATACAAAATGAAATCAAGACCCTACTAATAAAACTTCAGCTCAGTTGACTAGATAACATACTCAACTCTGATGATAAACTGGAGAGTTAAAGTTGGGCCTGTGGTGATACCACTCACTGCCTGGACTCCTGAGAAATGATGCTCTGCAGATATTGTTGGATGCTAAGTCCCATCATTGTTGACCATTGGCTATGCTGTCTAGGAAAAATGGGGACTGGGTTCAAGAATATTGGTAGGTTGTCCCTCAATTCCCTTTAGAATAAGATTGTCATCACTACATTAATTTATATGATTTACTTTATTATTTCCAGGTGTATTACGGACTGAACATACCTACGCTCCTGGACCAGGTTGACAATGACTTCTTGCTCCTGCGCACTCCACATTGCCACTCCAAAGCCAATCAAGTGAAACCAGAGAATCACGAATCATACTAGTACACTTTAGATAATTTCTGTAACTGATTTTGTTGTCTTTGTAATAGAAGGCAGAGGGCACTAAAAACTGCCCCACTACCCCCCTGGAGGATGGCAATCGCTTTGCAAAAATAAAAGAAAATTGCAATGGCACTGAAATGGTTTGCTTGCTTTTTATTAACGGTCCAACTAAGAAATCATAACATTCATTACTGCTGAAACAAGATCCACTCACATGTCACACATGTCACCACGTATGTTTGTTTTTGTGATATATGAATTCAGTAAATACAGGGCTGATGGCAACTAGGCAGTGGCTCGCTACAGAATGGCCCATCTTCACTACGAGGTAGTAAAACCACAGGACTCCACCTATTCATGAATTTTCTGCAAACCTGTTCAGGAATCTGGGCACATGATGACTTCATCCTGCAGTTTGATTCCCGGGTTGGGAATCTTGTTGGAATAAAGTTATAAACTCAAACCAAAAAGGGGCCGGTCTGTGGTGGGGTCCCCTAGCCAGCTTAGTCTTCCGAGGCCCAGTAAAAGTGTGCCAGACTGCTCCCTCCTTCTGCTCAGGCCTGCCTCTCTTTAATTTGTGGTGGAAGCAATGCAAGCTGGTCCAAGCTGGAGATGCATATAAGCAGTGGTTATGGGAATAAGTGGAGAAACTAGTGGTCAGAAGGAAAATTAGGGGAGGATTATGTGGTTAACGTCCTTGGTGTAGAAACAGCTTCCTTTTCCTGAAATTATGGAAATTTCATCATATGCCCACTCAACCAAAGCTGCATATGACAGGCCAGGAGAAAATCAATTTTAATGATTTGATTTGTTGTATTTCTATGCTGCTTTTCATTCAAATGAATCCCAAAGTGCCTTACGAATAATAAATAACAATAGCGTAATAAAACATAAAAGAACATTACAAATACAGCATAAATAATATAAAGCAATTAACCAATCATCAATAAAACAATTACAACCTATAAAGCAGCAACTAAAAACATAGGCTAAACATCGCAATTACAGTAAAAGTCATATGATTAACAAATCAACACAGCATTTACAATCTATAAAACAATATTGACAACAGAATAGCAACTTAAAAAATAAGCAAAGCACTGTTAAGGTTATACACAGACACTGCATGCCCTCATGACTCATAATATTTCACTCTAGTCAGTTCATTAAAATACACATAAAACACAGATGCTGCCCATTGTTACACCAGCTCAGCCAGATGCTGGGGTCCCTGGGCAGTGGACCATGGTGGAGACAGTGGGGCTCTGGGCCTACTGCCAATGGTAAGGTGGGCATTGACTGGGTAGCCTGCCCAGGCATTGTTGACAAAAAACTTGTCTCCCTCACTCATGATAATCAGGAGGTCAATTCCCACTTGAGGAAGTTTGAGACAAGCCTGTCCCTCCTGAGCAGTGAGTCATGGCTGCACTTGGTGTGGAGGCCGACCAGGAGGTCCAGCAGTGCCTCCAATCTCAGTATGTTCCCGCTGCACTCTGTCCTGTCCACCACCAGCTGCCCCAGCTTCTGCAGCCTCACCCTGGCTGACAAGTTGGTGAAGGAGGAGGTGGACGCTAAGGGGAGCAAGTGGAGCGGCCAGTTGAGTCCACCAGGCAAGAGGGAGAGGCCGCGAGAAAGACGTTGAGTGAGGAAGCAGGATCCGACAACCCTGATGAGCTTGCAACCGGTGACTCGGAGCAGCGGCTTGGTCTCAGCATCCAGGCTTTTGCCCATGGAAGGCATGAAAGCAGAGCATGTCAGCTGGCAGCAATTGAGGATGAGATGCAGGGGTGGGCAGAGGAACTGGAGAGTGTGGAAATAAGCATGCTTGCATCCCTACCTGGCCACAGTGATCCATGCGACGGTCATCTCCAGGCTGGACTATTGTAATTCGCTCTATGCGGGGCTGCATTTGAAGCTGTCCCAGAAACTCCAGTGGAGTACAGGGTGGAGTACAGGGTCAGATTTAAGGTGCTGGTTTTGACCTTTAAATCCCTTCACGGCCTAGGACCCTCGTATCTACGGGACCGCCTCTCCTGGTATGCCCCACGGAGGACCTTAAGGTCCATAAATAGCAACACCCTAGAGGTCCCGGGCCCTAAGGAAGTTAGATTAGCCTCAACCAGAGCCAGGGCCTTCTCAGCACTGGCTCCGGCCTGGTGGAACGCTCTGTCTCATGAGACCAGGGCCCTGTGGGATCTGATTTCTTTCCGCAGGGCCTGTAAGACAGAGTTGTTCCGCCTGGCCTTTGGCTTAGAATCAATTTGATTCCTCCCCCCTCTTTCTTTTTTCCTTTCTCCTCCTGTGAAGAGGCTGCATCTTAATGTTTTAATGTTGTATTTTAATCTTGTTTTTTAAGTTGTATTTTAATCAACTTGTTTTTATTATTGGTTGTTAGCTGCCCTGAGCCCGGTCTTGGCTGGGGAGGGCGGGGTATAAATAATAATTATTATTATTATTTATTATCTCTGGGTCCTTGGGGTCAATTAGCTGTTCCTCCCCAGGCTTCTGCTGCTGGTGGTGGTGCTGCCAGACTTCTTTCTCAGCAATTGATGGAGTTAGCAGGATGAGCAAAATGGTCTATAAAACACAAAATGAGATGCTAGGAGTCTGCCAAACCCTTGCTTGGTGCCCTTACTGTCCTGAAAACGTGCTGAGAAGCCTTACCCAAATAACCTCACCTCTAATCCTTTCCCTGGGAATTGGGGTACAGAAGTTACATGTAATCCTTTAGCATTTAGCAGTTTTCTGTTGTGCTTTGTATATAGCACCACCACACCAACCTTCTAAAAATGAATAAATACATGGATACAAATATTCCAGAAATGTTCTGATTTACAACCATTTCTTAATTCTGCACGACTCACCTGCAATGGACTGAGTTGCAGAGCAGCATGCACCAGACAGCTGCCTTGCATGCAGAAGTTCCCAGGGGCTATCCCTGGAACCTCCAGAGATGGCTGGGAGAGACCGATGCCTGAAATCCTGAAGGGACGCTGCCAGTCAGTGTCAACAATATAGAGCTAAAATGTATCAATGGTGTGACTTGGTATAAGGCAGCTTCCTGCATTCCTACATGGCTATCCTATCCAGAGGAGAATCAAACCCTGGATTGCCTAAATCAGACCTGTTTTTGAAATGGTATTATTACATTTCCATTATCCTGTAAATCTTACTTGTAAACCCCATTTAAAAACACTGTGGGTTAGAGAGTTAACTCCCCTCAAGTCTTGCAGCAAACTTATAACAAAACACCTAAATCAATTTGCAAAGCTTAGATCAGTGATTATCCAATAACAGCACCAGTGTCCAGCTGCTTGAATCTCTCAAGGAGGTGAGCTGCCACTTCCGGCTGCAATGAGGTCTCTGGAGGACATTCTTTCAACTCTCTGGACTCCCTATGACGAAGTCAAATTCCAAGTGCAACTCTTTTAATAGCTACACTTTGGAATGTTTTAATTCTTCACAATAGCAGCTTCAACAAAGTGTATTTTATTGAATGGCTTTAGCTGGGACGTCACCTACCAATGCTTGTCTTAATTTCCTTGTCCTTGGCATAAAGGACACTCCATTCACCAAACAACTGAAGCAAGTTACATGCTGCTTTTTCTCGTACAGTATTGTCTGGTTCTTTATGGTGGACCAGGCTAAGATATAGAACCTCAGGGTCAAATTAGATGAGACCCTTCACTTGCCTGACCTGCCTCTTCCTCCTCTTCTTCTGACCCATCCTGTGCACCACCTTCCAGCTCTGAAGCTTCCCCTGCCTTCAGCTTTTGCCTCCTGGCTGCTACAGTAGCCCACAAATCACTAACCTCTCTCAAGTCAGTGACACCTCCCCTTGCCAGTGTGAACACTTGTCAGCATCCTGCTAGTCCCTGACACACAGTGACCAGCCTCCCCTGCTGTGCTGTGTGAATTGGGCCGCATCCGACTGTATATTTAAAACAGTATGATGCCACTATAAACAGTCATGGCTTCCTGCAAGGACTCCTGTGGGTTTGTTAAAGGTGCTGAGAGTCATCAAGAGACCCTTATTCGCGTCCCAGAGCTATATTTCCCAGAGCTTCCTGGGAAGGGGGATTGACTGCGAAGGCACTCTGAGAATTATTGCTTTCTGAGGGAAATAGGTATTCCATAATGACTGTCAGCATAATGATTGATTTCCGCACGTATTCCTAGACTGTATTGACCCAGTTTAACATTTAAACATAAGAGCAGTTTAAATGAAGCTGCCAGCCGAACCTCCCAGGGGAGAACATTCTACAGATGGGAAGCAACCATAGAAAAGTCCCATCCTGTCCCCAGGATACTTTGGTGGAAGATTCAGGGATCTCACCATTGGTGTCCACCTCTTCCCATCCATGACCCAGCTGCCAAGTGACCAAAACCAATGATTCAGTTCCCACTGTGAGTCACTCCTACTTGGCACTACAGTATGAATTAGGCTCCAAAGGTCACCCCCACCACTCAGAGTAGCTACGGTAGTCAGCTAAGTTCACACTGTTTACTTGAAACGAGCTTGACAAGGGATTGCCCTGTCACAACAGGCTTAGGAACCTTAAAGAAGATTTGTACAGTTCCTGCACATGGTCTCATTTCCCTTAGGCACTTCAAAAATTCTTAAGGGATAGTTAATCAAGGAGGCCTATTTACAACTGCTTACCCTGCTTCTTGCCTGCTTATTTCTAGTTTCCTGACACAGCACAGTTGTCTGCAGTTTTACCTCCACAAGCCTTTCCATCTCTGCAAGAGAATCTTCAATTGTACTACAAAGAGGGGATGTTGTGTGTATGGACCATGCACTTACCTCATTGCACATACCTGGAAAAAGGTCAAGCTGAGCAACTTGGCTTAGCTAATGATTAATAATTGCTTGCTGAATAATAATGCATTATTGTTTGCCACCCCGTTGGTCCCTGTCTTTGAGATCTACAACACCTTTCCATTTGATGGTGGTTTCTGATAAGTTATGCTTTCCTCATTCCTAAAGAGATTGGTCCTCTTGACAATGGAGCTTTTACACTGAGCAGCCTGGGCTGCAATTTCTGGAAAGAGCCATGCCATAAATAGAGCAGCTGAAGGTACCCAAGCCTCACACCAGAGAGTTTACAGACTTCCAAGGAGAAACCAAGATGACTCCCCAGATTGTGGTTACCGTTCTTCTCCTCTTTCTCCTTTGCCCACAGGAAAGCATTGCGGTAAGGTGACTTCTGCTTTGAAAGGAGACATGCAACACCTTTCTGCCACAATGATCTTTCTCTTCAAGTACCCTAGAGAATGTGCTTCCTTCAGCAGTACCTGAGGGCTATTATAGGAGAATCCTACTACAATATCAGAAATGTCCAGGTGGAGACAGCAGTGCCCAAACAGTGATTCATATATGGTTGTGTTGCTCTTTGTACAGGGATTCATACAAATTGTTGAATCACTCCACTCTTACAGTCTCCACCAGGGCACTCAGCCAACTTTTTGTGACTTTTCTTCTGGACTTTTCCTTTTTTACAATAAAGCTGTTCCACAGTTAAGCAACCATTTTGGCCTGGCTCATTCTCAGAAATGACCTGGCAATATCCCACTTTTCATTGTAAACCCCCACAAGGAATACACACTACAATGTAGTGCAGCGTTTTAGCCAGTGGACTGAGCTGTGAATTAAGAAGTCCCTGGTGTGAACTGGGGAGGTACGAAGGGATAATTTTTCATTTTATCCTGTCTTCATCACAATTAGTGCAGTTTCTGTTCTGCTGCAGTTGGGCCTCTGCAAAAATGCTACATTATTAGTGTCTCTGTCTACTATTAAACATAATTTAGGAATCAATGCCATAATTATGCCCACGCCTTCCATTTTACTGCAAAGGAAACACAGTTTTAAATGGGGGGGGGGACCTCATGAATTACATATCTTTGTGGACCGAAAAAAACAACCACAGTGGTCATCTGTTTGTCATTTCATTAACTTGTCACTTTGCTTTGCTTTTTTTATCTGAAGGGACTTCGAAGCAAGAGATCTCCTGTAAGTATATGATCTTTTTCATGACTTGCTGTATTTTCCTTTTTTTTTTTTTTTTTTTTTTGCAATATACACAATGCCAGAGATGAGCTGGAAGGGCCAGCATTTAGACCTAGTTTCAAGGTCATCCAATTCTTCCTTGCCCTCACATCTTTAGGGCTGATGTCTGGCAGCAGAAAGCCTTTTGTATCCATGGAAGCTCTGGACTCCCTTAAGAGCCTTGGTTATCAACTGTATCCATGTTCTTCTTTAATTCAGCAACACTTGAATAGTAGGATAGAAATGGGGGATCCGTGGCTGCCCAGATGTTGTTGGACTCCAAATCCCATCAGCCCTGCCAGCATGGCCAATGGTCAGGAATGATGATGGGAGCTGTAATCCAACACCACTTGGAGATCAACTGATTCCCTATCCCTGCAGTAGTGGACCTTCACCCATCAGTCCAAGACCAGGGCTTTAAGGTCACATGGATGTGGTGAACTAAATTTCACTCACCCACAGATATGGCTGCATTTTGTCATGTTTTTATTTTATCTTTTGCAATGTCAATGTACAGAGGGGTGCATTGCTGACACCACAGTCAGCATGTTCTGCAACAGCATCATGAAATTAAGTAATTTTCAATCTACTAATTTTCACTCACTGGTGCAAATCTCTGTATTATTTCTCCTATTGTGGTCCTATGGTCCTCCCTAGAAATGGATGAATGTGCAAATGTGGGTTTCCCTCTGTTTTCCATTTAACAACTTTAAATTCACTTCTACTTACTTCTGCTGCAATCTGGGGTGGGCGATGGGAACCTCATGAAAATCCATCAGCATTTGAGTGTGAATTCTATGAAGGCTTTTGAATTGGTTCAAGAGGTACAGATTAGGAACTTTCTCATGAAAATGCAAACAATAGTGAATTTCTCCTCCATCCCTGGTCCTGACTTACTTTGTGGTCTTGAGTTGTGACTTGCCCCATGGATTCTAGTTTCCAGTTCATAGCTCACTTCAGTTTGATGCTCACAGCCCAGGCCTGACTCTTGCCCAGTTCATTGACTCTACCCTTTCCCAACTTGCTTCCCTGATGGATGGATTGTCTCCCTGTTGTTGCCTTCCTCTCCTATTGGTTCAAATTGTTCCTCAAAATGCCCATTGTCTGTGGAGTCTTTGACACAGCCCCATGGTCCAAATCCCCCATGAACACAAGTCTAAAAACATGCAGCTGAACAGAATGAACCTATTCGCCTCATATCAGCACTCCTTTTATCATACCTTCTACCTCCCTCTGCTCCCTCTGTTGCCTCCCCTGTATGAAATTTTATACTGTCACTTCTTGGAGTAAGATTTTTATTTTATTTTTTACACTGAAATGTGCTGAGAACCTTCATGATACGGCAAATTACAGTAAATACCAATGGTTGTGCCCATGGTGGTGTAGCTATGTGATGTAAAATAAGAGCAATAATTAACTGCAATATTCTACTTTCTAGGTTATTCCTGCCAAATTTGTGAGTATTGCTGATAATTTTGCATTGTCAATATTACATATTACATAGGAACACCTGGTACTGGGGACAATAGCTTCAGTGATGCATAGGAAACTGAGGTGGTGCTGCAGAAACCTGTTAAAGGGCAGGCAACTGCAAGAAGGAAGCAGCTGGAGGGAATGATTCATGGTTTCAGTTGCCTCTATCCTAATGTACAGAGCAGTGCTTTGTTCTGGGGGCATGCAGGGCTACGCATACCCCTAAACATTTTGTGAACCTAAGTTTGGCCTCATTGAGGGGCAGTATTTCACTATGAGTATGAAAATGAGAGTACCCCTAAACATTTTTTAGAAAAAAGCACTGGTACAGAGTATAGGAAACAACCAAGACGAATTTGAGCAAAGATGATCTAATAGGCATTTCTGAAACCTGCTGGGATGAGACTCATGGCTGGAATGTAGAATTTGAGGGTTATATCCTATCCATTGAATGAGCAGAGTTTGAGTAGTCACAATATATCAATGCATGAGCAGCATCTGGTTGAAGAATGCATCCATCCCTCCAATTCAATCTCTACCATCCATAGCGGGTGGGGAAAATGTATATTTGCTATACTGTGTATGTTTTCCCTGTAGAAATCCTATAACATACAACACAAATGTAACAGATTTACTTTGATACTTTGGAAGTTTGGGTATTGCTCAGGGCCTTGGAATGGAATGGAATGGAATGGAATGATGGTGGAGGAAATGCTGTCTGATGGATTCTCAGGTTCCCTACTCTGTACACCTTAATGGTGGTTCTCTGCCCCTGTTGGTGAGTAATACTGGTGGGCTGAAACCTCTTCTCCAATTTCCTGACATTTTTCTTGCCCTGCAGAAGAGGCTTCTGCCTTACTGATTGAGAATGGTAAAATAAAATTCAGAGAAAAATTCAGCACAACACTAGTGAGTAAGACTGTTTTCTGAAATCCGTTTGTATGAGAGAAAACCCCCTTGAACTAAATAGGGCTTACTTCTGAGCAGGCCTAGTTAAGCGTGATTTCTGTCCTTTTGCACTGTTTGCATTCCATTGCAGGTTTGTCTTTCACCCAAGCTGACAATATTATTCTCACCATAACAAAAATTCAATTACAGCAGTGAATTTTGTTTTTCAGAGGCATCTATTTGGAGAGCTTCTCCTTGTGTGCAGACTGTTACTATGTGAAGTAGTTGTTGTTGTTTAAAAAAGCATGAAATAATTGTGCACTTTGACATTTCAGGGTATTATTGCTGCAGCAGTGAGTATTCACATAGTTTTGTTTATATTTTTCTTATTATTTTGCATTGGAAATATAGACTAACTCAGATCAGGAACACTTTTGGCCTTCTTATGTATTCATCCAGCAGGGTCCCATGTCCCACAAGTGACCCAGAGAAACAGGGACATCCCATTTTCTATCCCAAGAGAACTGAGGCCATTTTGGTTGCTATGATTTTGCATGATTTTGTGGTGTGATTACCCCCCAAAAGTGTTTTTAGCAGGGCTGCAATCTCATGCAGTGTGTCATGGACTGGACTGAAGAGGAGGAGGAATGGTGAAGATCGACCCTCCCCATTTCTCTTGTAGCTCTCAGAGAAGAGGAAGGCAGTCTCGAGTTACAGCTGAGCTTTGAGGAAGATAACAGCTCAGAGACAGGCGAACAGCAGAGTTATGAGATGTTAGGAGAAGGAAGAAGGGAGGCAGAGCAGCTAGCTGACACGTGGCATTCCTAAAATGTGGCATTCGTTACATGTGCAAGAACAAAGGGTACACAGGCAGTTGACCGTGGACAGATGCCATAGAGGCAGGTGTTGTTGCTAAAAGGGAAGGAGGAGGAGCTCAGTGCAAGCAACGCCACCATTGAGGAATGACTGGATTCTTTGTCTTTCACTGTCATACTGAAATAAATCATAACTAAGAACTTTCCTGTTTCCTCCCTGCTTCTTGGTGCCATTGGGGGAGGGAGAGAATTCCTCACGCCTGACAGAGTGCCGCAAAATTCACATTGGGAGGGGGGTCAATATATGAAACCGTGTGAAATCATGGCAGTCAAAATGGCCATCAGGCTCTTGCAATTAAAAAAACAGGAAGATGGCATCCAGAAAGGGGCCATCCTGGATTTGAGCTTCAAGGTGTTGGATGGTATGGGGTCCTGGTTGCCCTGGGATGAAGGAGATATGGTAGGATATCCCCAGCTGAGATGAAGATGGGGAGTTATGTTGGCACATCACTGCTCAGTCAAGAACATTCTAGTTCACCTAGAGAGCTGCTGGATCCCAACCTTGCTCATCCCAGTGGATCTACCTGTAAGATTGCTCTGGTGGTCTGCTAAGAATAAAAGGAAATCTCCCTCTTTTATATTGAGAATCTGTTTTATACTATGTGAAATAAGAAGCCATTAAATAACTGTGCATGTTGACATTTCAGGCTGAAGCTGTACCTGCTGTTATACCAGTGAGTATTCACATGATTGCGTTTACATATTTCCCAAGGAGTGTAACTAATTATTTTGTACTAGCACAATACATGCCCTGCTATGTATCTAGCCAGCAGGGTACCATACCCCACCGCCGTCTCAGAAAAACCAGGACATCACATTTTTTATTGGCAGAGAACTGCGGCCATTTTGGTTGCTGTTGTCTTGCATTAATACATGTCACGATTTCCCCCCAAAAGCAGTTTTGTATCTTGTGTGGCACCCTAAAATTCACATTTTTGGGCACCATGTCTGAGAAAGTGCTTTTTGGTGGGGGAAACCATGGTGAAAAATTATGCAAGTTCACAGCAACCAAAATGGCTGACAGCTCTAGTGATAAAAAATAGGAAGCTGGCCTCTAGAAAAATGGTGTCCCAGATTTTGGTTTCAGAGTGTTAGAGGGTATGGGGTCCTGGATGTCCTGCGATGAGAGGGATATTTTAGCATATCTCCAGCTGAGCTCACGATCAAGAGTTACAGGTAGATTGGCAGAGCCATGAACTTTCTGGTTCAGTGGAGATCCTCTCAACCCCCCCCCCCCCTTCTCATCCCAGTGAACCTTACAGTAAAAGTGCTTTGTTCGTCTCACTAACAATGGGCAAATTTCCCCTTTTATAGTGGAAACTATAGTGTTACTTTTTGAAGTTTTTAAAACATCCCATGAAATAACTGTGCACTTTGACATTTCAGGACCCGGCTACTTTGACTGTGAGTATTTACATGGTTTTATTTATATTTTGCTAAATATTTTGCATTAATCACTTAGTTAAGGAGCATCTTCTGCCCTGCTACGTTTTCAGCAATTTCTCATACTCTGCAAGTGTCCTGGAAAAATTGGAGCATCCCTTTCTTTTTATTGTAAGAGAACTGCGGCCATTTTGGTTGCTGTAATCTCATGCAATTTCACCCTTAAAAAGTGCTTTTGGGGAGCCACAGTATCACAAGGCACCCTGAAATTCACATTTATTGGCACTGTGCCCTGGCTATAAAAAACAACAACCCAGGAAGATGGAATCCAGAAATAATGTGTCCTGATTTTGGCTTCAAGGTATTGGAGGATATGGAGCGATGGCTGTCCATAGATGAAAGAGATATACAGTCAAACCATGGTTGTCAAATGTAATCCATTCTGGAGGCCTGTTCAGGTTCCGAAATGTTCAACAACTGAGGCACGGCTTCCAATTGGTTGCAGGAGCTTCCTGCACTCAAGCAGAAGCCGCATCGGATGTTTGGCTTCTGAAAAACATTTGAAAACTGGAGCATTTATTTCTGGGTTTTCAGCATTTGGGAGCCAAAACATTCCAAAATGGAGGCATTCGGGAGCTGAGGTTTGACTGTAGTAGCAAAGTTTGGACAGCGCTGAGGATGGGGAGTTACATTAGTGCATCACTGCTCAACCAGTAACTTTTTGCCTCAGCGGATCCTAAGCTTGCTCTTCTCAGGGGATCTTACTGTAAAATTGCTGTGTTTGTCTGGATAATAATGGGTGATTTTCTCATTTTATACTGAGGTTCCATTTGTTACAATGTGAAGTAAATAACCTAACAACCAAACATGAAATAACTGTGCACTTTGACATTTCAGGATGCTGCTATTTCGACAGTGAGTATTCACATGGTTTTGTTTATGTTTTCTACATATTTTGCAATGGCAATATAGATTAAGATCTTTTAGATCAGGAGCACTTTCTGCCCTGCTATACATTCAGCAAGCAAGATGCAATACTCGCAAGTGCCCTGGATAAGCTGAGGCACCCCGTTATTTAATGCAAGAGAACTGTGGCCATTTTGGTTGATGTCATATTTAACGATTTTGCAGCACGATATCCCCTTTTAAAAAGTGCTTGGGGGGTGAGAATATCACACTACACCCCCAAATTCACATTTATGGGCACTGTGCCCCCCCAAATAACTTTTCTGTTTGGAGAGGAACCAAGGCGCAAGATCACACAAGTTCATGACAAACAAACTGACCTTTGTACTCTTGTGATAAAAAAACCAGGAAGATGGCATCCAGAAAGATTGTGTCCTAGATTTTGGCTTCAACATGTTGGAGGATATGGGGTCCTGGCTATCCCAAGATGAAAGAGATATAGTAGTAGATCTCTGAATGAGCTGAGGATGTTGGTACAACACTGCCTGAGCTAGATCCTAAGCTTGCACATGACAGTGGATCTTACTGTAAAATTGCTGTGTTTGTCTTGATAATAATGGGCAATTTTCCTGTTTTATATTGAGGTTCCATTTGTTGCTATGTGAAAGAAAAAAACAAGCAAGCAAGCTAGCTAGCAAGCAAACACTTTGTGCACTTTGACATTTCACGTCCTTTCTACTGTGCCAATGGTTTGTTTATATTTTGCTAATTATTTTTTGCATTGGCAAGATAGATTGAGAATCTCTTAGATGAGGAGTCCCCAAACACTCAAGCCTTGTTTGCACCTCATCAGACTTTAAAATCAATATGTATATTTAATACAGACAGGCAGCGGACTGACTGAATGAAGCGTGCTGACCACTGGTGATCCAGAATAAAAACAACCTTTGCCAAACTTTCTGAAATAAATGTTTTTCTTTACTTTCTTCTTTTTTAAGCAAAGGAAGTAACAATTTGCTTCTGCATTTTTAGCTGACTGCTGGAATCGGTGGAGCTCATGTAAGTATTTCTATTTAAGTGACAGCACAGATGGTAATGTATCTGAGCATTCAAACCATCTAAGTTTGTTGATATTGGCTGGCTTTTTGGAAGTGCAGAAAACCAGATGGGTAAACTGAAACCAAAGTTCCCTAGCTGGTGGCATGGTCTGTATAGCAGCAAAACTTGTTTGTGCAAGTGGAGCGGTGTCTCAAGCAATTCACTTGATATTCATCATGTGGGATATTTATCTTTCACGGAAATGGCTACAGCAAGTAACTTCCTACATTCATTCATCTCTATATAATTTAGTGGGGAGTGTAGCAAATCCCCTAATATTTTCACATGTAAGGTAAAGGTAAAGGTACCCCTGCCCGAACAGGCCAGTCTTGATAGACTCTAAGGTTATGCGCTCATCTCACTCTAAAGGCCGGGAGCCAGCGCTGTCCGCAGACACTTCCGGGTCATGTGGCCAGCATGACGAAGCTGCTCCGGCGAACCGGCACCAGAGCAGCACACGGAAACGCCGTTTACCTTCCCACTAGTAAGCGGTCCCTATTTATCTACTTGCACCCGGGGGTGCTTTCGAACTGCTAGGTTGGCAGGCGCTGGGACCGAGCAGTGGGAGCGCACCCCGCCGCAGGGATTCGAACCGCCGACCATGCGATCGGCAAGTCCTAGGCGCTGAGGTTTAACCCACAGCGCCACCCGCATCCCATAAATTTTCACATGTACCTGATAGCTAAGTGGCTTCTCTTGTCCTTCAAGGCATACTTTCTGTCTACTCACTAGTATGTATGCCGCTACGTCTGAAGCTACAGTTGTTTCCAGGTGACCTATTCATTGAACATCCCCCCCTGATTTGCTTGCAGAATGTTACAAAGTTCTCGTCTGTTGGTTGAGCAGTTATTCTCTTTTGTTTGTGGAGAGCTGGGGTTCAAGCGACTTCAGCAACAATATATTTAAAGCACTATCATACCAGTTTGAACAGTCATGAGAGCAATAGTTTCCAAAGTTCCCTGGGAAGAGAGGTTGATTGTTACAGCACTCTTGGAATTGTAGCTCTGTGAGGGAAATGGGGGTCTCCTAACAACTCTCAGCACCCTTAACATACGACAACGTTTCTTTGGGAAAAGCAGGGGTGCCCAAACTTTTTTCAAAGAGGGCCAGATTTGATGAACTGAACATGCGTTAGGGCTGCCCAAAGTTGTTGAGCTTTTTAAAGGATTTAACCCCAAAGCTGTTGAGTTTGTTTTCGGATTGAAGTTGCTGAGCTTTTTTTTAGGATTTTGCCTCAGGACATCTACTGCCACGGGGCCAAATTACACCCTCAGAACTGACTTGGACATGCCTGGTTTAAAGTGTTGTAATACTTCTAGACAGTGTATTGTACCAATTTAAACAGTCAAGGATTCTGGGAGCTGTAGGTTTGTTTTTTTTAAGGTGCTGAGAGTTGCAAGGAGACCCATATTCCCATCACAGAGCTGCAACTGGCAGAGTGGTTTAACAGTCAATCCCTCTTCCCAGGGAACTGTGGGAATTGTAGTTCTGTTAAGTGTATGTTGATTGGAAGTGTATTTGTTGCAGAAGAGCCCAATTTCACCTTTTCGCACATCTTGAATTTGATGGCATGCAATTGGATCACAGCTGCAAACCTGCAATAGTCTAGAAGCCCCTATGAAAAAGACAACATACATAGACATAACTTATGCCTTCTCTTATTTCACTAAGGTTAAACGGAAGAGAAGATCTGTAAGTATGAGGATTCTCAACTTAAGGCTGCTCTGTTCCTTCAGCAAAGTCATGTGGTAGAAGTAGGGATGGAGGAGAAATGTGTTCTGCTTGCATTTTAAAGCAAACTGATCTGATTTGCCAATCCTAGATTTATATGTGGATGACAGCACAGATGCCCCTCGGATTATGTTATTTTGTTGTGGTATAGTTTTGCAACAAAAATGGATATTTTATGGGGAAATGTATACAAAAATATTTAAGGGGGAATCTCAGTGAAAAGCAAATATTACATATAACAGGCACACACATGTGTACAGTTTAAATGTGATTGGTGCGTGTGTGTGTGTGTGTGTGTGTGTGTGTGTGTGTGTGTCTTTAATTCTACAAAAATGAGACAGAATTGTCTTGTGACAGAATGGATGAAAATCTGGCATTGAATCTAAAAAACCCGATACATCAGTTGCTAGTACTAGTGGCAAGCTCCTACCTACATGGAGGCAAGGTGATGGATTTTGTAAAGAAATATTTTTCCCATGTGAAATATTCTCTTGCCTGTAGAAAAAACTGGCCCATCAGTGGAGGACTTGTAGTCCTTATGATCTGGCTGAAAGTGTGCCTCAACTTGAGCCCAGTGTATCACAAAGCACCTACAAAAAAGCAAACATTAAGTCATGCTATTCTTTGATTCTTTAAAAACGACTGTATTAGTTAGGTAATTAAAGTATACGTAACAACAGGGTGCGGAATGTCCTTCCCATCTGCCAATCTTGACCCATTTTAAAAATTTCCTTCTTGGAATGTTCTTCTCCTCTCCTGAGTCATTTCCCCTGTGTTTTGTGTTTGATTAGATTGCAAGGCTGAAGTTGGATTCTTTAAAAATGACTGTATTAGTTAGGTAATTAAAGTATACGTAACAACAGGGTGCGGAATGTCCTTCCCATCTGCCAATCTTGACCCATTTTAAAAATTTCCTTCTTGGAATGTTCTTCTCCTCTCCTGAGTCATTTCCCCTGTGTTTTGTGTTTGATTAGATTGCAAGGCTGAAGTTGGATCGTGCCTCTTTAAATTCCTAGGGTGCTGATTATAACAATAGGTGCTGTAAGAGATATTATTCCAGCCTTTAGCAGACTGTTCCACATCCCATAATGCATTCTTCTGGTAGCCTCTCTTTCCTTTCAATGAAATACCTGTTTGGCATTCATTTAGTGAGTTGACTTCACTAGTGCACTAAGAAAGCAGACAAATAACTTGTGTCTTTTGCTTCTTTTATAAACAACAGTCTACCTGAGTAAAGATCTGTAAGTATTTCTGTGTACATAATCTACATATGGTTAATCTGTGCCATTAGCAAAATCATGCAGTAGAGTCATGGGGGGACCGAATTACTTCAGGGGACAGGATTACCTTTTCTGGGCGCCTCCCCTGTGTGAAATACATTCTTGTTTGTAGAGAAGCTATCATATCTGCTGACTAGAAAACTTACTCCACTCTGATAATAAGCTGGAGAGTTAAAGCTGCTCTTCCTGTGATACCAGTCAGGGGCTGGAACCCTGAGAAACGATGCAATTGCACAGAGCAGCAGACAGACGAGGAACAGCCCTAATTCATTTCCCTCTGAATATGTGCCTACTCTATTAAGGCAGGGATGGGAAACCTGTGCCCCACCAGATATTGCTGGATTGCAGTTCTGATCCTTCTTGATCCCTGTCCACGTTGGTTGAGGTTGATAGGAGTTGGTGTGGAGCGACCTTTGCAGGGCCACAGGTCCCCAATCCCTGTGTTAGAGGAAGTTGGCAATCCTGCATAGGTTTACTTGGGAGGAAGTCCCAAGAAGCTCAAGAGAACGTGCTCCCAGGTATGTTTGAATATGCAAGGGTAAAGCCATGTTTTATTTACTATAAAAGTGACTTTTGATATCTCATGAAATGGCATAGCAGGTCAAACCGTACACTTGAGATAGTTGATACTTTAGAAACTCATAAAATTAAGATGACTGTAGTCATAGTTGTGGAAGTGGACCCCGGGCAAAATTCAACCATTTCCGTCTAGTTTGATGGGAGAATTAAGCATGTGCCTTGTATTCAATGAGACCTAAATGTGCTTACCTTCAGCTCAATGCCACCTGGTGCAGGATTGGGAAACCTGTTGCCACCAAGATATTGTTGGATGGTAGCTCCCATCTTTCTTGACCATTAGCCTTGCTGGCAAAGCTGATGGAGATTGGGGTTTAAGAACATTGGCAGGTTCCATGCCCTGTGGAGTAAGGTCTTGGGGAATGTTTGGGTTGATTTATATTATTTACTGTCAGAAGCGAGATAGAAGCAAACCACACTGTGCATACTGGAGTTGACTTTTGATTGGCAAAAACCCAATAGGCACAGACCTGGAGGACTGTCATTCCTAATGATCACAGCAACTCATCTCCAGTACATCTTGCCCCCCCCCCCCATGAAGCAGTTGCTGATACTGAAGGCCCCTGCCCCCCACAGCTGCCTAAGTTCCCTCCTCTCCAGGGTTTTCGCCCAAGCAATCTGAGACTGTGCCTGCATGCCTGTCTTTGCTCCTCCCACTTCATGTCTCTACTGGTTCTGGGAGATGAATGGGGAGGAATCACAGCAAGAATGTGAGACCCCCATGCCTCTTCACCCGTCTTAATCATCTCTGCCTTTTGACCTATCTCCTCCCACCTTTCTTCGGCTTCTGCCTCTGATTTTGAACTGCTCTTTCCAAATGCTCTCCCAACTCACTGTTATTCCTTCAGCTTCAGAAACTGCATTTTCCTATTCTTCTCCCTCTGACCACACATCATTGTCCCACCACCACCCTCTGGGCTCTGAGCCCTCTTCCTTCAAGGGTTCCCCAGCAGGTTCTTACCACTATTCTTCTGCATCCAACCAATACATGACATTACTTTCTTCTTTCCAGTTGTATAATGGACTGGAACTACCTACGTTTCTGGGCCAGACTGATGAAGACTTCTTGCTCCTGCGCCTTCCACTCCAAAGCCAATCAAGTGAAGCCAGAAATCACTAATCATTCTAGTGCAATTTAGATAAATTCTGTAACTGATTTTCTCGCCTTTGAAATAGAGGGCTGTTATGAGGTAGAAAGATCACAGGACTCCACCTGTTCAGGAATCGGAGCACACAATGACTTCATCCCACCGTTTAATACTGCAACACTGGATTGAATAATGATGCTGCCTGAAGTGATTGTTGTATCATTGATTTGCACCACGATGGTGATAAGGGTCAGGATAATTTTTTCAGAGCAGTAAAAAAATTGGATAATTAAAGGATGCATGTTGCTCACTGAGACAAAATGACAGAAGGAACATTTGATCCAACCTAACCATCGGCTGCTAAATAGGATACCTGATCACAGGTGCCCCATTCAGTTTTTGTTGGGCCCTGAGTATTTCCTTTCTTCTTTTGGATAACATGCAACATGTAACATGGACAGATGCCCACAGAAGGCATATATGATACATGCAGGATCTCAGTTTGAAGTGGTGGTGTTCAGAATTCCAGTCATTCCATTCCCCTTCTTCAGCCTTTATCCCACCCCTGATTTAAAGGCCAGAATGGGTATTGAGCATTCTCAGTCATCAAGTTGATGTTTCTAGATCTCCCCAAGAACGCCCCCTCCAAGCTCCCCAATACCTCCCTCTGATACCTGGGTGGTGCTTGGCTACAAGGGCAATGACACTTATACACTGAGGACTGGAAACAGAGCCAAGAGTGATGGTCCCTTCTGTGTCTTGAGAACTTTAGACATTAATGAAGTTGCTAGCGTCAAATCTGAAACCGAAAATCGTGAGAAATGAGGGGGAGAAAGAATGTAATGTGACACATAGAACAACAACGAAAGGCCAGCCCTCCTATTGGATAGGTGGCTGCCTCGGGTGGCAGATTCAGTGTGCCACTAGAGGGCAGCATGTTGTCAGCTATCATATACAGGGGTGGCTGCCCACTAGTGGCACACTGAATCTGTGGTCTATTTCAAAAGCAAACCCACTATCACTAAAACTCTGTGACTGTCCTTGGTTTGTCAACTAAGTGTCCCATTGGATCAGACCAGATCCGTCAAGTCCAGCATCCTGTTCTCACAGTGGCCAATCAGATGCTTATGTGCAGGATATGACCAGGCACACCCTAATGTTTTAAAAGAACAGAAATCAAGGAAAGCCGAGAGAGAGAGAGAGAGAGAGAGAGAGAGAGAGAGAATAAAGAGGCTGAAATAGATCTGCAGCTTCTACCTGAATCTTTCTCTGGAAGCAATGAAGGAGTAACTGGCTCCAGCAGCAGCAACATGAAGGAGGGACTCACCTGTAAGCAGAAGCTGCAGATCCATACCAGCCTTTTCTCCTGCTTGTCTCCTTCAGCCTCTGCTCACCACCTTTGGTGGAGAGAGATCTGTGGGAGTGAGAGACTGTTTTTGTGGCACACAAGCAAGGAAGAGAATGCTCTGCCTCTGATTGCATTGGCACGGGTCTTATTCCCTGCAGGAAAAAATCTCTCTTGGCTTCTAGGCTACTTTTGTCATGGTTGTTTTGCTAGTTTCCATCCCCTTTTTACTTCTACCCTGGGTACACACTCTAATGAAATGTGCTGCACACACCTATGGTTCTTGGTGCATTCGTGGTGATTTAGTTTGCTCCCAGTGCTACCACATTATTGCAGGCCCCAGGGACTATAGGGCAGCAAAAGTGGAACAAGAATGAACTGGAATATTTGTGGCATACAGGCTCCATCCTTTGTGTTATGCATTCATGATGATTTGTGGCTGAGATGCTATTGAGGTGGCCATTGTCAATCCCACTTTCAGAGCTGTCTGATCCTGCACATGTTTGGAACATGCTGCTCACTTCCAATCAGTGCATATCCCATACCTCTCTGCTAAAACCCTGCAACTTAAAAATAAATAAATAAACAAATACCTGGATACAAATATACCAGAAATGTTTTGGTTTACATCCAGTTCTGAATTCTGCATGTCTCACCTGCAACGGGCTGAGTTGCAAGGCAGCATGCCCCATGCAACTTTCTTGCATACAGAAGAACCCAGCGTCAACCCGTTGCATTTCCAGGTAGAGCTGTGCAAGACCCCTGTCTGAAATTCTGGAGAGAAGCTACCAGTCAATGTCAACAATTGTGAGCTAAATAGGGCCAGTGGAGTGACTCAGTATAAAGTAGTTTCCTGTGTGCCATGACTATTCTATCCTGAAGAGAATCAAACTGTGGCTTACCTAAATCAGGAGACACATTTTTATATGATATTATTACATTTCCATTATTCTGCACACAAATCTTACTTGCAAACCACATGTAAAATATTATTATTATTATTATTATTATTATTATTATTATTATTATTCCCGTCCTATATTATTACACCCGCTCTATACCCATAGATCTCAGGGCAGTCCATAACATAAAATCACAATATTAAAAACACAAAATACATAATAAATATAGGAACAAAGATTACCCAATAATCTCCACTTGCACAAAACATTTAAAAGGGCATCGGATGTCAATCAGCCAAAGGCATGATTAAAAGGAAGTTTTTTACCTGGTGCATAAAAGTATATAACATACCCCGCAAGTGTCCCCATTTGCCAGGGACAGTCCTAGAATCACAGAACCCATCCCAGTTTCTGATTTGATTGTCTCACTTTTCTTTAAAAGGTAAAGGTAAAGGGACCCCTGACCATTAGGTCCAGTCGCGGACGACTCTGAGGTTTTGGTGCTCATCTCGCTTTAGTGGCCGAGGGAGTTGCTGTTAGTCCACAGACAGCTTCCGGGTCATGTGGCCAGCATGACTAATCCGCTTCTAGTGAACCAGAGCAGTGCACGGAAATGCCGTTTACCTTCCTGCTGGAGCAGTACCTATTTATCTACTTGCACTTTGACGTGCTTTCGAACTGCTAGGTTGGCAGGAGCTGGGACCGAGCAACGGGAGCTCACCCCATCGCAGAGATTCGAACCGCCAACCTTCACTGGATTAATGTTGGAGGGTATGGTATAATGAAGGTGCCAGCTGAACCTCGCTGGGGAGAACATTCCACAAATGGGGGAAAGGCCCATTCTCATGTTGCCACCCTCTTGTGGAGGAGCCACATGATGAAGGGCCTCAGAGGATGGTCTCAGGGTCCAGGTAGGTTCATATGGAGAGGCCCAGTGCAGTCTGATCAGGATTGGTGAAATAAGCTTAAACCATCTTGCCCCAGTGAGCAACCTGACCACTGAATTCTGCGCCAGCTGAAGTTTCCAAATCATTAGAGAGTGCATAGTACTCCCCACAAATCTTTCGGCAAACTTATAGCAAATCACCTAAATCGGTTTGCAGAGCTTATAGCAGCGATTATTCAGTCAGAATAAAAATTTCCAGTGCTTCAGTCTCCTGAGGAGGTGAAATGCCATTTCCAGTTGCAATGACCTCTCTGGAGGGAATTCTTTTAACTCATGGGACTTGCTATGACAAAGACCAATTCCAAGTGAATCCCTTTTAATATCTATACAATATATCAAATAATTGATTTCTGGGCATATTCCTAGACTGTATTGACCCTTCATAAGAGCAGCTTAAATGAAGCTGCCAGCCAAACCTCCCTGGGGAGAGCAGTCCACAAATGGGGAGCAACCACAGAAAAGTCCCATCCTGTCCCCAGGATACTTTGGTGGAAGATTCAGGGATCTCACTATTGGTGTCCACCTCTTCCCATCCATGACCCAGCTGCCAAGTGACCAAAACCAATGAACCAAATGATTCAGTTCCCACTGTGAGTCACTCCTACTTGGCACTACAGTATGAATTAGGCTCCAAAGGTCATGCCCACCACACAAAGAAGCTACGGTAGTCAGCTAAGTTCACACTGTTTACTTGACATTAGCTTGACAAGGGATTGCCCTGTCACAACAGGCTTAGGAACCTTAAAGAAGATTTGTACAGTTCTTGCCCATGGTCTCATTTCCCTTAGGCACTTCAGAAATTCTTAAGGGATAGTTAATCAAGGGGCCCTATTTACAACTGCTTACCCTGCTTCTTGCCTGCTTATTTCTAGTTTCCTGACACAGCACAGTTGTCTGCAGTTTTACCTCCACAAGCCTTTCCATCTCTGCAAGAGAATCCTCAATTGTACTACGAAGAGGGGATGTTGTGTGTATGGACCATGCACTTACCTCATTGCAAATACCTGGAAAAAGGTCAAGCTGAGCAACTTGGCTTAGCTGATGATTAATACTTGCTTGCTGGATAATAATGCATTATTGTTTGCCACCCCGTTGGTCCCTGTCTTTGAGATCTACAACACCTTTCTATTTGATGGTGATTTCTGATAAGTTATGCTTTCCTCATTCCTAAAGAGATTGGTCCTCTTGACAATGGAGCTTTTACACTGAGCAGCCTGGGCTGCAATTTCTGGAAAGAGCCAAGCCATAAATAGAGCAGCTGAAGGTACCCAGGCCTCACACCAGAGAGTTTACAGACTTCCAAGGAGAAGCCAAGATGACTCCCCAGATTGTGGTTACTATTCTTCTCCTCTTTCTCCTTTGCCCACAGGAAAGCATTGCGGTAAGGTGACTTCTGCTTTGAAAGGAGACATGCAACACCTTTCTGCCACAATGATCTTTCTCTTCAAGTACCCTAGAGAATGTGCTTCCTTCAGCAGTACCTGAGGGTTGTTATAGGAGAATCCTACTACAATATCAGAAATGTCCAGGTGGAGACAGCAGTGCCCAGTGATTCATATATTGTTGTTTTGCTCTTTGTACAGGGATTCATGCAAATGGTGAAATAACTCCACCATTAATGTCTCCGCCAGGGCATTTAGCAACTATTATGTGAATTTTCTCTTTGAAGATCAATACAAGGCAGAGACAGTAAAAACTTCAAAATTCTTAGTATGTATGTATGGTTTTTATGCACAATGGTTGAAAACCACTCTGATTTTTTTTAAAGCAATATATGAATGTTGTTTCCAAAATATTAATCAAATAAATAAACTGCCTTTAAAATAAGGGACACAACAATATCCTGAGTTTTAAATTGCAGTGGAGTTTGGTAATTTGCTTAGTAGTATTCTTATGTTTATACACGTATTGCAGTGACTGGTGTTTTGATTTATTTTGGTAATTTTACCTACTTAGTTGTTTGTACATGTTTGTATTTCCACCTCATATTGCAAAGGCCAGTGGCTGATGCAAATATCTATCCTTCTATCTCTCTTCAGTGTATTGTATATTCATTGCATACACATCAAGCCTTCTGCAAATAGAACATGAACACTGATTCTGATTCGTCTTCAGAGAATGACTTCTTGCTTTCTGTTTTAGGCAGGTGGCGTTGCTAGATTCCAGACTACAGTGGTAAGTATTTCATATTATATTTCTGTGGAAAGCTCTTCCTCCATTTTCTGGATACAGTTGTATACAGTTTTGTCTAGGTTTTGCACCAAAACAGCCTTGGACACCTTAACAGATCCATACTGGGAGAAGGACAGTGACCTTGCTAATTCTTCTAGACCTTTCAGGGGCTATGTGTAGTATTTGACCTTCTGAGGCAAGGAAGAAGGGCTACCCCTATGCTATCTATATAATCAGTTATCAGTAATCAATATATTCATATATGCTCACACATAATCAGGGTTTACAGTATTTTATAATCCATTTTGAATCAAAGGGAAGCTGTGCCTTAGCTAACTGCAAACTGCTTGAAACAGCAAAGTTAGGAGCCGACCTTTCCCCTACAAACATCCGTGTACCCTGGACAAGGGGAAGACGTGAATCAGAGATACTGGTACAAAATCCCCTCAGATACAGGCTAAATTAATCCACAGAACAGGAAGAGCAAAACCACAAAATCTCCAAAACTCCCTGTCCTGTCATAACTAGGGGAGAGGTTAGACAGAGCGTCACTGCAAGCAACGGAAAGCAGAACTAGAACTCCGTGCTTGACCAGTGCTTGACCAGGAGCTGGTAGCGTGGCAAGAAGCTTGCTTATTGGCTAATTTTCACTGACAATATCGTGAGTCCCTCATGGTTGTCTCATGATCTATGATTTGCTGTGATCTGCTCAGGTATAAAGACGTCTGGATTTCTGTCAATCGGGGTCCCAGTTCCTTTTGGAAGAGATTCCAAACCGGGTCCTTATTGCCTGGCAATAAACCTCACCTTCTTATTCTCCATTGCTGTGTCTGCCTGATCCTTATTTAACACCAAGCGAATACCTGCTTACGTTCACGTGCTTCACTTCTGCACCAGCTATCTGGGATATGGGGTATTATGATCTAGTGTTTCTGCTCATACCTGGGTGTCTGTTTCCAGAAAGCCATGCAGGAAAACTACTGGTTGGTCCTGAAGTATTTTGGCTACCGGAGGCTTTCATCCTGTCTCTCATGTTGACTAACATCTACATGAAACCACTGAACTAGATAATCCAGAGGTTTGGTGAGAGGTAGTATCAGTAGGCTGGTGACACCCAGCTCTGATTCTCCTTTTCATTAGCTTCAGATGAGGCAGTGGAAGTGCTATTGATGAAGCTTGGGCTCAGTGATGGACTGGATGAGGGATTAGTAAATGAAGCTCAATCCCAGCAAGATGAAGTTAATGTTTATGGGTGGTTCATTTGCGCAGAGACATGGCGGTGGGGAGCTTGGCATGGCACAGCTGCAGCAGTGGGTGCAGGACTGTCTTATGCATATGCGGGGCCGGGGTGCAAAGATCCGCCCTGTGCGCGCCCCCCCCCAGGTTGCTCAATCCCAGGAGCGCAGGAGGCCAGAGCCAGCCGGCCACCTCAGAGTCTCGCTGGCTTGGTCACCCCCAAACTCACAGCACAGAGCTGCCCGCAGCAGAAGAGCCTGCCACAGCGCTCCGACCGATGGGTGGGCTCTTCCCCGGACTCAACTCTCGGGCCCCAGACTCTCAGCCTGGCACCCCTGAGAGCCCCGCGCCCAGGTGCCCCGCACCCCTCGTGCCTATGGGTAAGACGGCCCTGAGTGGGTGCAGCTCCCTTTTGCCTTCCCCCTCCACCTCTCTGTAACCAGAAGTGACATGCAGCATAAGGAAGCCAGGTGAGCAACAACACTCTGCCTGTGCCACCCTTTTTGCCACTACGGATGCCATTGTCTACTGGATGCTAGGCAGCAATGGCAGGAGAGAGCTTTGGCCTAATGAGTAGAGACTGTTGAACTGCAGCTGCCATCATTCTCCGACCATTGGCCTTGCTGGCTGGGGGGCTGATGGGAATTGAAGAGCACCAGGCTTAGGAAAGCAGGACTCTCACACCCTCCAACATTCCCCTTATGGAAATTGGGATGCACGTCTTTGGGTGCTGTGCTTTCACGGGAGCTAGCTGACTTGTGCAAGAGTGCAGAACCAAGGCAAGTGCCAGTACTGGCTGTAAGCTCCATGAGCTTGGAGGGGGGAAATGGGATTCCAGGGAAATTCCAGGATCGAATCAGAAGCCAGGATGGCTTCTGTAATTCTTGGAATGCCCTGGGGATATTGGGACACTTGAAAGGTATGGATTATTCCTATGTTCTTAGGCTATATGAACTGCATGGTTTGATTTGCAAATGTATGGGCTTAGTGTCCAGTGCCAGACTTTGCATACCAATGTGAAGAAAGCAAGATTTGCAGCAGATAGATTCAAAATAATAATAATGGTGATAATTATGATGTTGTTGATGATGATGATAGGCTAACAAATTGCTTTTAACTTTAGGCTACTGGCAGTGGGTGTGGCCTTGTGAATGTGAGTATTGTTGATCATTTGGATGTTGACTGATTGATCTTGCTTTGTAGATCTAACCTTTTCCTGGTCACTGGAGATCAAGTTCTCTACTTTTTAAATAACGCCCCCCAACAGCCCTTAGAAGCTCCATCCTTGAGACCCATAGGTCATTTGAAATGAAAATAGCATGCTTCTTAAATGTGCTTTTTATTTATTTCATTTATTAATTGCTTCCCATGAGGCATTTCAATGTTATTTACAATATAAAAACATATACAAACCAATTACACACGCACTCACAAAACAGCTGCATATATTAATTATTTTATTTTAAAAAATACATAAATGTAAAAACAGGTTAAAACAACAGATTTTTTTTTTTGTTAACTTTGCTGCATTAAATATACATTCTCTAGTTGACCTCATTTGTAATGCTCTGAAATCTTTAAGATAATATTTCAGTTTCCTATTAATGTTGCCTTGAACTTTATATCTGGCTTTCTTTGGCAATGTTTTATTCTGGATTGTTTTATTTGATGTTTTAATATGTTGCAAACCACTTTGAGATTTTCCCCCCTTTAAAATATCAAGCAGTATAGAAATGACATGAATTATAGCAATAATGATAATAGGCATTCTAGTCCCATTGAAGTTTCTAGAGGAACAAAGTATAAGGCCTATTCATTCTCATACACTTTTAAAGAGCTTTGGGTGCAAACCCTTGGCTTCTCCAGGTCAGTGTGGACAATGCTGAGCTAGATGGACCAATGGTGTGGTCAAATATATTTTGGTACATTTTGAGAGCCATTGTTGGAATCTTTTTTAACTGCAAAAGTAATGGATAACTACATTCCATTCTGCACAAGTGTGGATCAGGTTACTGTCTCATCAGAATGAGGGGTAGACAGCTTTGTCTCCTTCCGTGCATGTTTCCCATGTCTTCGTTCACATATCTGTTCCATCCAGGATTTTTGGTATGAAAAATCACTTTTAATTATTTATTTTGTCACAAGCTGTGCATTTCAGGATATGTGCTATCCCAGGGCAAACGTTTCCAAACACACTGGGCAGCATTCAACTAGGTTTTACTCAAAGTAGACTCATTGAGATTAATGTACCCAAGTTAATAATGTTCAATCATTTCATCGTGTCTGCTGTGAGCAAAACTTAGTGAAATGCTACCCATTTTATCCTAAGCCTTTATGAACTTTGAATTATTATTATTTTGAAGCTGAGAATAGTATTGCCAAATTTGGAGAAGTGGAAAATCCAAAATATAGTTATATTCTGATCAGAGTATTAGTCCAGGAGGTGAGTATCAATTTTGGTTCACTTTTAAAAGTCGACCAAGTGAAATTCTCCTGCATAACTGAATGGAATATGCAGATTCTGAATTCCTTAAGTCCCTCCTCCAGAAAAATGCAAACATAAAAACCCCCGTAGCATAGATCTTAGTGTCAAAACCATGGCTTGTATCCAAAGTAATGCTAAGTCTCTGGTTCCATTTGGATTCTGCACAATGCAACTCCCCCCGCCCCTACCTAATTGGTTCGGGTTGGCTGGCTTAAACAGAACAGATTAGGGAAGGGTATGGAGGGAACACAGCAAGAGAAGAGGGGGGAAAGTTCCACTGTGCAAGTATAAATCCTTGTGCTGACAGAACAGGAGCATTGGATACCCCCGACAATACAGTCTTTCCTGACAATTCCGCCGCCCCCCCCCCAACTGCTATGAAGAGAGTGTTCATGGAGAGAACATTTAATTTGATATGATGAGGAAAAATTTGTTTTTTTGCTTTCTGTTTTAGATTATTGGTGTAGTGGCACCTCCCAGAGTGAGTATACCCTATTACTTTTGTGTAGAGAGTTTCTTTTTATTTACATTAGACTGTTGTTGTTGTTTAGTTGTTTAGTCGTGTCCGACTCTTCGTGACCCCATCGACCAGAGCACGCCAGGCACTCCTGTCTTCCACTGCCTCCCTCAGTTTGGTCAGACTCATGTTTGTAGCTTCGAGAACACTGTCCAACCATCTCGTCCTCTGTCGTCCCCTTCTCCTTGTGCCCTCCATCTTTCCCAAGGCAGTCTTCTCTTCTCATGAGGTGGCCAAAGTTTTGGAGCCTCAGCTTCAGGATCTGTCCTTCCAGTGAGCACTCAGGGCTGATTTCCTTAAGAATGGATGCATTTGATTTTCTTGCAGTCCATGGGATTCTCAAGAGTCTCCTCCAGCACCATAATTCAAAAGCATCAATTCTTTGGCAATCAGCCTTCATTATGGTCCAGCTCTCACTTCCATACATCACTACTGGGAAAATCATAGCTTTAACTATATGGACCTTTGTTGGCAAGATGCTGTCTAGGTTTGTCATTGCTTTTCTCCCAATTATTTACATTAGACTAGGGTTTATATAATGCAAAGCAGGCATGCAAGTGAATGCTTGGCATCTTGTTGATGAAAATTCTAGACATGTCCCGCTTGGGATCTACAAACCACCAAATCTTGAATGGAAACACTGGTTCTGGTGGAATTAAATGAGTTTTGCTGAAAAGTAACAGGGTGTTTGTTTGCTTGCTTGCTTGCTTGCTTGCTTGCGTGTCTCCAAATGCAACACCAATTAGTGGGGAATTTGTGGCCTTCCAGATGTTGATGGGCTTTCAGTCCCATTATCCCTGAGCATGAGCCATGCTGGTTGCAGCTACTGGGAATTGTCCAACAACATCTGACGTAGAACAGGTTCCTCATTGGAACTGCTTATGTTGGACTCTGACTTCCATAATCCCGACTATTGGCCTTGCTCATTGGGGATGATGGGACAATGACTGGGACAGGAATTTAGGCAGCAGGGCCTCAAAACTTAGAGAGCTGCTGCAAACAGTACTGGGTTATCTGTCTTGGTGATCAGAATGTATACTATAAAACAAGTTCATAGGCGGCGCGGGAAATGAACTTCCACAAGCTAATATTGGCAACTAGCTAAGTCATACAGTTAGTTCTACTTACTGTATAGAAGGAGCCTTTGTTTGACTTGGTTCCCTCAGATTCCCTCAGATTTTGATTCCCTCAGATTTCCTCATGCTAATGCTCTTTGTATGTTACTCTCTTTTTCAAGAACTACTATTTCTAAAAATGCATTGCCTCTTGATGAAAGTTCAGATGCACTGTTCACCTTCATAAAAAATATAGGAAATGAAGAAAATTCATGAGAAGTAATCCAATAGGTCGATAGTTCAGCTGGGAGTAGACTGTCCTACAACTTTGCCAGTGGGTATTGCCAATGATTTTGCATGACCAACTTCACCCCTCTATGCTGGATATGGGGGTCCCTTTAGTTTATTATGTGACAAGAAAATATACAAAAAAGAAATTCCGGTACACTTTGACATTTTGAGGTGGTGGCCTCCCTGCCCCTTCTCCTTTTCCAGTGTGTGCTCTTAATCATCTTGCATGGTGTCCATTCATGCTGTGAATCCATTTATTGTGTGAGGTAAAAGTATAGAAAAGCAAAATATAATTGTGCCTTTCTTCATTTCAGGGAAGAGGACTTCCTACCTCTCCTCCTTTCCCAGTGAGTATTCCTAACCATTTCCCATTGTTCCCATTTATTTTTGGAATCTTTTTATCATGTGAAGCAGAGCTATATAAAAGCAAAATATAATTGTGAACTCTACATTACAGGGGTGGGAGCTCTCCTGCTAATCTGCCTGTGTGTATTGAAATAATTATTCTGACTGAGCAATCACTTAATTTTAAATTGTTGTAACCCAGCTTGGGACCTTAGGGCAAGGGTTGGATAATAAATTTAAACAGTGGAAACACAAACACACACACACACACACACACACACACAATGCATCACCAGTAGATGTGCTTTTTCTGTTTGCATTTTAAATTTCTGAATCAGAAGTTCCTGGTCATGGTTTTCCACACGTAATAATGGCTAAATCATTCTTTCCTGCAGTATTTTTTATATTAATTTTTCTCTTTCTTTCTTTCTTTCTTTCTTTCTTTCTTTCTTTTGCATTACACCGGAGGCACCAGACTCATGAGGCCTCAGAACAATTTCTACAGCCTTGTGAGGCTTCAGACTTCACCTCTGAGGCCCCTCAAGGCCTCTGAAGTGACTTCCGGTGCTTCCTGAGGCACCAGAAGTCACATTGGAGACCCTGCAATGTGGGTGCCAAGCACCCACAACATTTTTATGGTTGCTCAGGCCCCCATGGCCCCCTATAGTTGGCATCGGTGCTAGAGGGCTGAGTTCTGAATCAAGAAGGTCCCTGGTATGAACTAGGGATGAACAAAGGCAGCTACGGTCTTTCCATTTTGACATGTCTTCATCACAATGAGTGCTGTTTCTATTCCACAGCAGTTTGGTCTCTGCAAAATGCTACATTATTAGTATCTCCGCCTACTATTTAACAGATTTCAGGAATCAGTGTTATAGTTATTTCCACTCCTTCCATTTTACTGCAAAGAAAACACAATTTAAATGGGTGGGTAGGGGACTCAGGAATTATTTATCTTTGTGGACTGAAAAAACCAACCACAGTGGTACTCTGCTTGCCATTGTATTAACTGGTCATGTTGCTTTGCTTTTTCACCTGAAGGGACTTCGAAAAAAGAGATCTCCTGTAAGTATATGATCTTTTTCATTGGTTTCTGCATTTTCATTTTCTTTGCAATATACGCAATGCCAGAGAAGCTGTTGTACTCCAAATCCCATCAGCCCCACCAGAATGGTCAATGGTCTGGGATGATGGGAGTTGTACTCCAACACCACCTGGAGCGCAACTGATTCCTCATCCCTACAGTAGGGATTTGACCCATCAGTCGAAGACCAAGGATTTAAGGTCACAGAGATATAGTCCACTAAATTTCATTCACCTACAGTCGGCTGTGTTCTGTCAGAAGCAGGAATAGAATCAATACAGGAATCTGTCATTGTATCTTTCTATTTGTCGACTGGTCTGTTCATATCCTCTTCTTCTTGTCACCTAAAACTGTTGGAAAGTATTCATATGATTTTCTGATTGCTATAAGACATTCACGTCCAACTTCTAAGAGACTATGATCTACTTCCAATATAATAAAAAAACTGGCATTGATCTACCCATTGTATTTGCCCAAAGTTGTTGAGCTTTTTAAAGGGGACAGTGCCAAAAAAATTGTTGTTCTTTTATCTGGGGACCAGTCCCCAGAGTTGTTTAGCCTTTTTTATTTTTATTTTTTCATGACCCATTGGACATGCCTGTTATAAGACTTTAATCCTAGACACACTGCCCCAATGAACACATGGCCAATCTTAATTCTAATTTTAAAAAATGAATATGCTTTTATTTGATCATTTGCAATGTCAACATGCATATTAGTGCATGGCCACCACAACTGGCAGCGTCCTGAAATTAAGCATTTTTCACTCTTCAGATTTATTCGTCCAGAGCTCTGACTTATTTCTCATCCTTGGATACTCTTTGCTAAATCACTGCAGGAGATCTTGGGGTGCTCCCCAGGCCCTGATGGTGAAGGTGGATCTGTTAGATTACAAATCACCTGAAGGAGTCTCCCAGTACTGTTGTCCACAGACACAACAGAGGCGGTGAAGAAAGTCCTCTTCACCGTCACCGTTGTCATTTGATAGGCTCAACGTTGAACTCTAACCTGTGTTTGGACTGGTTCAGAATGAGCTTTTCACCACCGGCGCTTTGGCGCAAAACTCTTCTTTTGGACAACCCTTTAGAAATGAGAGCAGAGGAAAAGCACACGTCTGAATTTCTGGTCTTATGCTGAGTTCTCTGTGGAATAGTGCTCCTGTCTCTGATATTTATTCTGTTTCACACTTGGGAACATCACAAAGAGCCCTCAGAGAAGGTTTGAGGGCGAGGTCGCACTAGGTGCTGCACTGCAGGGGGCAGCAAAACAATGCTGTAGAAAGGAATATGAGACACAGGGATGCCGCCAGATTTTAGCGTCACACATGGTGCTGCTTAAATTTGGGAGCCCAAAGTCTGCCACTGTTTCTGAGGTCAGCCAATGGCATCCTCCCAAACCATTTCAAGGTACACCAAAGCATTGGCAAGCTGCCCTTTTCCAGAATTGGCATGGGACTTCTGTCAAAGCTTAGTCATTCCCATTCCTATGGCCTTAAAACTGCAAAACTATGAGCTAACCAAAGAAAACTGGCAATCAGTCATGAAAGACCTGCAGATCCCATAGGCTTATAAGTCTACATTTCATCTTATGACATAAAACATTCTCATATAAGATCAGCTCCTAGAAGCATGTAGTAAATCTCATAGAAAATTAACCCATTAAAGGATACAGTAAAGGATGTAGTTAATGCATTCGGACAGAGCAGTTGACGGATCAAGTGAAAAGCTTTCAAGAATTGTACCAAAAAGAAGGGAGGGCACGTCTGGGAAAAAGAATTCTGGTTCAAAAAATTATTAGGGCCTTAAACAAACTATTCCGCATACCATAATGCATTCATCTGGTATCTGGAGAGCCTCTCTTTCCTTTCAATGAAATTATTGTTTTCTAGTCATTTAGTGACCTGTTGTGACTTACTTAGTGCAGCTAGACTGGTGACTGGGAGCAGCCGCCGAGACCACATAACACCGGTCTTGAAAGACCTACATTGGCTCCCAGTATGTTTCCAAGCACAATTCAAAGTGTTGACCTTTAAAGCCCAAAACGGCCTCAGCCAAGTATACCTGAAGGAATGTCTCCAGCCCCATCATTCTACCCGGACACTGAGGTCCAGCGCCGAGGGCCTTCTGGCGGTTCCCTCACTGCAAGAAGCCAAGTTACAGGGAACCAGACAGAGGGCCTTCTCAGTAGTGGCGCCCTCCCTGTGGAACGCCCTCCCACCAGATGTCAAAGAGAACAACAACTACCAGACTTTTAGAAGACATCTGAAGGCAGCCCTGTTTAGCGAAGCTTTTAATGTTTGATTACGTTATTTTAATATTTTGTTCCCCAGAGTGGCTGGGGAAGCCCAGCCAGATGGGCGGGGTATAAATAATAAATTATTATTATTATTATTATTATTATTATTATTATTATTAGGAGACAGAGAAATAACTTGTGTCTTTTGCTTCTTTTTCTTTTTCAACCATAATCTACCTGAACAGTAAAGACCTGTAAGTATTTATATGTACATAATCTACATACGGTTAATCTGTGTTATTATGTTGTGAACTGCCCTGAGATCTACAGATGAAGGGTGGCGTACAAATTGAATAAATATTAATAAAATCAGCGTTATTATTCAGCTGGTGCACGCCGGAGCATGGTTCTGGCACCTATCTGGTGGGAGCCATTGTGAATCGGCACTCCCCCTGTCCACTTTTTGCTTTTACATACTTCTGAGGAGCCCAAATGAACATTTCAAGTCAGACTGGAAGCTTTTTAAGATCTATAAATCCACCTACCTGCTAGCTGCTCCCAGCCACAATTGGTCAAGCTGTGGGGAGGGACCAATTTGTATTTCTTTTTTAAAAAAATCTGTCTCTTGTGTAGAAGCAGTCCAGTCAGACTCCTACCACTGCATGTGCACACATTTGCGTGAGGCCCTTCCTAGCTGCGCTAGCCATCTGCCCAAACCTTAGAGAACCAGGGAGCTGGGGGGTGCATTTATCTGACCTGTACCATAACCAGGAGTGACCCCCAAACCACATGTGGAGACAGCTTGCCATAGTTTTTAGTACCTCCACAGGTGGTGAACGTGGCTGTTGTCAAACCAGCATCTGTTCAGGGCTGCCTCAAGTTGCTCAGCGACTTACTGTAACAATTTCGTGGTGAGTTCTGGCACCTATTATTCTTGAAAAAAGTACTGAATAGAATCATAAAAGGTAAAGGTACCCCTGACATTAGGTCTAGTCATGGACGACTCTGGGGTTGTGGCTCTCATCTCGCTTTACTGGCCAATGGAGCTGGCGTTTGTCTGCAGACAGCTTCCGGGTCACGTGGTCAGCATGACTAAGCTGCTTCTGGATTGTTGGACTTTATTAACAGACAGGTGGATTGTTGGACTTTATGAACAAACAGGACCAAACACCATCATCCCACCACCACTCTCTGGGCTCTGAGCATTTCCCCCTTTGTGGTACTTCAGCTGGTTCCTCCCAGCATCCCTCCATGTCTAACCAGTCCATGACACTTACTTTCTTATTTCCAGTTGTACTATGGACTGAACATACCTACACTCCTGGACCAGATTGATGAAGACTTCTTGCTCCTTCATGTTCCACGTTGCCACTCCAAATCCAGTCAAGTGAAACCAGACAATCACTAATCATACAAGTAAATTCTGCAGCTGATTTTACTGCCTTTGTAATAGATGGTTGAGGGCACTAAAAACTGTCCCACTACCCACCTGGAGGATGGCACCAACTTTGCAAAAATAAAAGAAAATTACAAACACATGGTTTGCTTGATTTTTTAACATTCCAACTAAGGAATCATAAAATTCATTATTGCTGAAACAAGATCCACTCACATGACACACATGTCACTAGCGTTAGGATTAGGGCTTTTTCCCCCAGCTGGAACTCGCTAGAACTCAGTTCCAGCACGTCACAGATGGGTGCCATTGCCATTCTAAGAGAATGAGGGAGGTGTTCATGGTGAGTTCCAGCACCTCTTTTTCTAGAAAAATAGCACGGGTTAGGATCATTGTTCCAGAGCACTGAAGAAATAGGAAAAGTTTGGATAAATGAAGGATGCCTGTTGCTCATTGAGATAAAATGACAGAAGGAACATTCCATCCATTCTGCCCAGATGTTCTCCAGTGCAGTAAGTAACAAAGAGTGTGAGATCTGAGGGTGCCAATACAGGGGGAAACTGGGAGGAATATTTAACTGGGAGGAATATTTAATTTGGAATGGAAGCAATGCAAGGGAGCCCAAGCAGGAAGTGCACATAAACAGTAATTATAGGAATAGGTGGATGAACTAGTAGACAGAAGGAAATCCAGGAGATGTGTAGAGCTTGTGAAAGAGGCAGGACCACCCTTTGGATAGTGTGGTCAACTTCCTTGGTGTGAAAGCAGCTTTGTTTTCCAAAAATAACAATGGAAAGTTTTATATATGCCCACTCAGCCAAAGCTGCATACCACACACCAGAGAAAACCAACACAAAAAGGCCACACTTGTTTCTTAGCAATAGATGGGGTGACTAGGGCATGAGCTAAATTAGGGTTGCCATTGTCCTCTTTTTCCAGGGCAAATTGCATTTATTTGCTTTGAAATGCCGTCATAGCATCCTCTTTTTTTGCTCTTCAAAATATGGTGACCGTAGCTCAATAGCCTATAAAATACAAGGTGAGATGCCAGGAGTCCATCAAACAGTTGCTTGGTGCTCCTGCCCCCCTGTGTCCAGAAAACAGGCTGTGAAATGTTGCCAAAACAATTTCATCTGTAATCCTTCCTTGGCTCTTTATATACTGTAGTGGGGAATTTGGGGAACAAATATTGCATATAAGCCGCAGTGGCGGAGCTTCATGCTCTGGCACCGGGGGGAGCAGAGAACAGGCGGGGCGGGGCACCCAGCGTGGGCGGGAGGGGGGGCAGCCACGATGGCATCCCACTGGGTTCGTGCTGCCGGGGGTGGTGCGCTCCCCCCGCACTCCTCTTCCTCCACCAGTGATAAGCCATTATATAGCAGTTTTCCTACTGCATTTTGTATACACCACCTGCTCATCGACCTTCTAAGATAAATGTTTCTTTCCTTTTCTTAAGTTAGATTAAATACCGTATGTGTCATACCCACTCTATATATGAATTTGGAGGGTGGTCATCCGACTGACCAAAGAAGTTGAGATTTTGACAGTCCCATGGGACCAAATGGCCGTTAAGCCACTTCTTCTTAAATATGTATCATTGATGACCATACTGTGCGCGTCTGTGCAAAACTGACCACTCCCCCCAACACCTGGAAGAATGTGCTAACATAACTGGCACTGAGTGAAAGCTCCCAGAAGGCTAAGCATTAAAACATACAACCCCATGCAACATCAGAATATATGAGACAGGGCATCTGTTTATCAGCTCCATCTGGTACACAGGCTGAGACCTGCCCACGGACTGTCTCGCCAGAGTGGTGCATGCTCTGGTTATTTCCCGCTTGGACTACTGCAATGTGCTCTATGTGGGGCTACCTTTGAAGGATACCTTGAAACTACAACTAATCCAGAATGAGGCAACTAGACTGGTGACTGGGAGAGGCCGCCGAGACCACATAACACCAATCTTGAAAGACTTACACTGGCTCCCAGTACATTTCTGAGCACAATTCAAAGTGTTGGTGCTGACCTTTAAAGCCCTAAACGGCCTTGGTCCAGCAAATCTGAAGGAGCGTCTCCACCCCCTTCGTTCTACCCAGACAGCAAGGTCCAGCGCTGAGGGCCTTCTGGCGGTTCCTTCGCTGTGAGAAGCCAAGTTACAGGGAACTAGGCAGAGGGCCTTCTCAGTAGTGGCGCCCTCAGCATGCTCAGTCCTCAAGAGGATGTTTTTGGATCGCCACAAGCACACAATCAGGTGTCGTGGCTGACCAGTCTTACCAACCCACAACACAGGTGGTCGGTCTCCAGGTCTCACTGGAGGACACGATTTAACATTATTCTTTCGCAAGACCCTGAGGAAATGGAGTCTCTGATGGGCCTTTCTGACCACCTGAGTTATGTTTATTTTCCAAGTTAGGTCCTCACTAAGGTAAACTCCCAGGAATTTAAAGGAGGAGAATATCTACATCATTCTTAGTGATCAATGTATAAATTATTGGTTGATGAATTGGTTTAAAGTAAGAAGAAGAAGAAGGGGGGGGATACAGTCTCTGCAATAAATTTTTTCACACACACAAAATCACCAAGCCCCAATGACAGTCTTTGGTTTGTCAAATAAGGATATTAAGAGTCCTGCTGAATCAGGCCACAGACCCATCTAGTTCAGCACCCTGTTCTCACAGTGGCCAGCCTGATGCTTATGTGCAGGGTGTGTACTGGGTGTGCCTGGGCACATCATAATGTTTTAAAAGATGAGGCATCAAGGGAAGCGGGGGGGGGGGAGCAGAATAAATATGTTGAAATGGATCTGCAGCTTCTACCTGCATCTTTCTCTGGAAGCACCAGTGGAGTGGCTGGCTCTCAGCAGGGGAGACCTCCTAGGCAGTAGCAGCAGAAGCAGTCCTTATGAGGCCTGTCAGGTGCCACCCTGGGCCAGGTGGAGAGAGGCAGGAACGGGGCCCTCAGCAGGGGAGTCCTGCTAAGTTCCCAATCTATGCAGCTGTTCCCAAGTCCATGTTCTATGATGCAGCAATGGGGGGGGCACTTCCCCTCCACCACTTTATGCACCTCGCCCCAACAGAAGCGGTTTAGTCATGCTCTGTCCCAGGTCCTGCCAACCTAGCAGTTTGAAATCACACCAGTGCAAGTAGATAAACAGGTAGTGCTGCAACGGGAAGGTAAACAATTCTTCTGTGTGATCTGGCTTCCGCCACGGTGTTCCATTGTGCCAGAAGCAGTTTAGTCATGCTGGCCACATGACCCAGAAAGCTGTCTGTGGACAAATACTGGCTCCCTTGGCCTGAAAGTAAGTCCAGCACCGCAATGGGGGAATGTGAGACAAGCTGGCTCCCTTGGCCTGAAAGTGAGACAAGCGCCACAATGGGGGAAAGTGAGACAAGTGCAGCAATGGGGGGGGGCACTTCCCCTCCACCTGTTTATGCACCTCGCCCCAACAGGTTGCACACACACAGCTAGAGACTATGCCTGAGTGGAAACTTCCTCTGCTCATCCCTCTTCATTGCCTCCTGCTTCTGGAAGACAACAGTGCAGAAGAGGATGGCCCTTCACTGGCCTGACCTGCCTTTCCTACCTCTTCTTCTGACCCAACCTGCGCGCCACCCTCCAGCTCTGAAGCTTCCCCTGCCTCTGGCTCATGCCTCCTGGCCGGTACTGTAACCCACTAATGACTGACCTCTCTCAAGTGAGACCCCCCCTTCCCTCAGTGAACACTTGTCAGCATCCTGCCAGTCTCTGACACACAGTGACCGGCCTCCCCTGCTGTGCTGTGTGAATTGGGCCACATCCAAAAGGAATGAGGGTGGCGCTGTGGTCTAAACCACTGAGCCTCTTGGGCTCAGAAGATTGGCAGTTCGAATCCCCACAATGGGATGATCTCCCGCTGCTGTGTCCCAGCTCCTGCCAACCTAACAGTTTGAAATCACACCAGTGTGAGTAGATAAACAGGTACCGCTGCGGCGGGAAGGTAAACAGTGTTTCCGTGTGCTCTGGCTTCCATCACAGTGTTCCATTGTGCCAGAAGCATTTTAGTCATGCTGGCCACATGACCCAGAAAGCTGTCTGTAGGCAAATACTGGCTCCCTTGGCCTGAAAGTGAGACAAGCGCCACAACCCCATAGTCACCTTTTATTGCATTCAACTGTCCAGGGGTCCCTTACCTGAATATTTAAAACAGTTTGATGCCGCTATAAAAAGTCATTGTTTTCCCCAAAGAATCCTGTGGGCTATGGTTTGTTAAGGGTGCTAAGAGTCATCAGGAGACCCTTACTCGCATCTTAGAGCTACATTTTCCAGAGTTTCCTGGGAAGGGGGATTGACTGCTAAGCCACTCTGAGAATTGTTGCTTTCTCAGAGGAATTAGTGTTCCATAATGACTGCCAGCACCCTTTAAGAAACTACTGTCCCCAGTGGTGGAAGTTGAGGGTTCTTACCATTGGTGTCCACCACTTCCCATTCATGACCCACCTGCCAAGCGACCCATGAACCCAATGATGCAGTTCCCCTGTTAATTACTCCTACTTGGCACTACAGTATGAATTAGGCTGAAAAGATCAGCCCCACCACTCAGAGAAGCTATGGGAATCAGCTAAATTCACACTGCTTACTGGGTGGGATGGCTGATTGCTACATCATGCGCTTGACAAGGGATTGTCCTGTCACAACAGGCTGAGGATTCAGTTCCCACTGTTAACTACTTCTACTTGGCACTACAATATGAATTAGGCCCCCAAAATCACTCCCTGTCACTCATAGCAGAGGAGGAAAAATCCTATTCTTCCTCAGCTATGGCAAAGTTCCCATTGTGTACTGAGTGGGAGAGCAGATTACCACCTTATGAGTGTGACTCTCTACAGGAGAGAACAGGCTTAGGAACCTGAGAGAGGATTTGTACAGTTCCTGCACATGTTCTCATTTCTCTTACGTAGTTCATAAGTTTTTAAGGGATAGTTAATCAAGCAGACCTAATTACAGTCAAATACCCTGCTTCTTGCCTGCTTGGTTCCAGTTTCTGACGCAGCACAGTTGTCTGCAATTTCTCTACAATGCTTTCCAACTCTGCAAGAGAATCCTCGATTATACTACGAAGGGGGGATGTTGTATGTATCGACCATGCACTTACCTCACTGCACATACCTGGAAAAAGTCAAGTTGAGCAATCTGGTTCAATTGATGATTAATAATTGGTTGTTGATAAACGATACATTCATGTTGGACACCCTGTTGGTCCCTGACACTGAGATCGGCAACTGCTTTCCATTTGATGGTGGTTTCTGATAAGTTATGCTTTCCTCATTGACGAAAAGGGATTGTTCTTCCTGACAATGGAGCCATTACACTGAGCAGCCTGGGCTGCAATTTCTGGAAAGAGCCATGCCATAAATAGAGCAGCTGAAGGTACCCAGGCCTCACACCAGAGAGTTTACAGACTTCCAAGGAGAAGCCAAGATGACTCCCCAGATTGTGGTTACCGTTCTACTCCTCTTTCTCCTTTGCCCTCAGGAAAGCACTGCAGTAAGTAGATTTCTGCTTTCTAAGGAACCATGTAACACTTTTCTGCCACAATGATCTTTCTTTTCAAAATAATAAGTAGCACCTTAGAGACCAACTAAGTTAGTTATTGATATGAGCTTTCGTGTGCATGTGTTGGTCTCTAAGGTGCTACTGGAAGGTATTTTTTTATTTTGTTTCGACTACAGCAGACTAACCAGGCTACCTACCTGTAACTTTCTCTTCAAGTGCATGAGAGGATGTGCTTCCTTCAGCAGTACCTGAGGGCTGTTATAAAAGAATCCTATTACAATATCGGAAATGTCCATGTGGAGACAGCAGTGCCCAAACAGTGATTCATATATACGGTTGTTTTGCTCTTTGTACAGGGATTCACGCAAATTGTTGAATCACTCCACTATCATCGTCTCTGCCAGGGCATTCAGCAAACTATTATGTGACTTTTCTCTTTGAAGATCAATACAACGTAGAGACAGCAAAAACTTCAAAATTCTTAGTGGTTTTTATTGTATGGTTTTTAGGTACAATTGTTGAAAGCCACTCTGATTTATTAAAAAAGAAAAAGATATAGCAATATATGAATGCTGTTTCCAAAAAAGAAAAAGAAAAAAGAATCAAATAAATAAATTGCCTTTAAAATATGGGGCTCAACAATATGCTAAGTTTTAACTTGCAATTGGCTTTGGCAATTTTCTCTGCTTAGTAATGTTCTCATGTTTATACACAGTTTGCAGTAACTGGTGACCAGCAGTGACTGGTGCTTTAATTTAGTTTGGAAAGATTACCTGCTTAGTTTTTTTATACATGTTTGTATTTTAAACTCAAATTGCAAAGACCAGTGGCTGATGCAAATATCTCTCTCTCTCTCTTCAGTGTTTAGATGAGCATTGCAGTTCATGACATTGTGATGGAGCTTCCATCTTTAGACAAAGAAAGAGAAGCTAATACAAATGCTTATGACTGGTGTGAATTAGATTAAGGCTTACCAAAAAGCAAGGTAGTATGAGGAGAAGATTATAAAATCAAGATTAGAGAGATTTCTGCCCTCCTATTAAATAAGAGCAAGTCAGTCTCTCTCTCTGTTTAGGATCCTGTGTTAGGTAGATAAGTATTGTAAATGCTCTGTGCACTGAGAGATTCATTTCAATTCCCCAATGCAATTTCAGAATGCTGTGAATATCCTTAATTTTTTTCATTCTCATCCACATTTTTGCCTTTGCAGGAACAGGATTCTAAGAATGCAACAAATTTGTGACATTTATGTGATAAACAAGGGATGGTTGCACTGCACAAACTATTAGTACCATTGCCTACCATTTAACATTGTTTATGAATCAATGACATAATTATTTCCACACCTTCCATTTCCCTGCTAATAAATGGACTTCCAGGGAGGGAGTATGGACTCAAGAATTACATATCTTTGTGGACTGAAAAAAACCAACCATAGCGGTCTTCTGCTTGCCATTGTATTAACTTGTCGTGTTGCTTTGCTTTTTCATCTGAAGGGACTTCGGAAAAAGAGATTAGTAAGTATATGATCTTTTTCATGGGTTTCTGCATTTTTGTTTTCTCTGCAATGTACATAATGCCAGAAATGCTGTTGGTCTCCAGATCTGCCAGCATGGCCAATGACCAGGGATGATGGGAGTTGTAATCCAACACCATTGATTCCCCATCCCTACAATAGTGGACCTTCACCCATCAGTCAAAGTATTTAAGGTCTCAGGGATGTGGTCCACTAAATTTCATTCACCCACATAATCCTTTTCACTTGGCTGTGTTCTGTCAGAAGCTAGGATAGAATCGATTCAGGAATCTGTATCTTTTTATTTGTTAGCTGGTCTGTCTGATATTCTCTTTTTCTGTTCTCCTAAAACTGTTGGAAAGTATTCATATGATCTTCTGATTGCTATAAAACTGTAATCCTATACACAAAGTCCCAGTGAACACATTGCCAATCTTAATTCTAATTTTAAAAAATCAATATGCTTTTATTTGATCATTTGCAATGTCAACGTACATATTAGTGTATGACCACCACAACTGGCAGCATCCTGAAATTAAGTATTTTTCACTCTTCAAAGTTAGTGGTCTAGACCTCTGACTTATTTCTCTTCCCTGCCTCCCAGATTGTCCTTTGCTCCCCACTAGAGATAGATAGATGTACAGATTTTGGCTACCCTGAGTTTTCCAATTTAGCAACCTTAAAATATTTCTACTCACTTAGCGCTCTGAGGTATTGGGTTGGGGGTTGAGGGCTCCTCATGAAAAATTATCAGCCTGAATATTTATAAATCAACACTTTTTGTTCACTTTTGACTAATGCAAACCCTTTTGCAAGGATTTTCCATCAAAATAATATATTGTTGTATGTTGTTTTGAGTAATATATGCATTTTTATCCTCACTTTACCCTCAATATATGTATATTTGTAGACATTTTTGACTGGAGAACTGTACTGTAAAATTCAGGCCAAGAGCAAAATTGAAAGGATAGCTGTGTGAAGCTTTTTGGATTGCTTCAAGAAGTGCAAATTAAGCCTTGTCGTACCACAAATATGCATGCCAACCAAAGGCATTGTCAAACCCTTCCAGATCTAGGACATCAGTGTTCTCAAGAAGTAACCAATCCTTCATCCAGCAGAAGGCCGCAGCTTCATAATATAATCTCGGGTCCGGCAGGGCAAACCCCCCTCTTTCTTTCGAATCAGTTAGTATTTTAAACTTTATCCGGGGCTTTTTGCCCTGCCAAACAAACTTGGATATATCCTTCTGCCACTTTCCAAAACATTCCACTCTGTCCACAATCTGTAGGGTTTGAAACAGAAATAACATTTTCGGCAATACATTCATTTTTATAGCTGCAATTCTACCCAACAAGGAAAGTTTCAGTCTTGACCAAATTTCCAAATCTTTTTTGATTTCCTTTTTTTTTTTTTTAAATAAATTTTTATTAATTTTCCAAACACAAAATAAAAAAAAACAAACAATACACAATACACCAACATACAAACATATAAACATGTATAATTTCATAGCCATTTTTTCATAAACCTTACTTTCCGGACTTCCCCATACCTCCCCTTTTCTGCATCCTTGTTTTATATTTCTTCAGCAACTCCTCACAACTAATTATTCAATTCAATTTCTTTTAAGTTCTTCTAATATTGTTAATTACAGCTGCAATTCTCTGTTTCCCAACCCCTTGACATTTTAACATTCCTGAATTTTACAACAAGTTCTAAGATAAACTTTGAATTTCTTCCAATCTTCTTCCACTGTCTCTTTCCCCTGGTCACGGATTCTGCCAGTCAACTCCGCCAGTCCCATGTAGTCGATCACCTTCGTCTGCCATTCTTCCAGTGTGGGTAGTTGTTGTGTCTTCCAATACTTTGCTAGAAGAATCCTTGCTGCTGTGGTCGCATACATAAAAAACGTCCTGTCCTTCCTTCTCACCAATTGGCCGACGATGCCCAGGAGAAAAGCCTCAGGTTTTTTAGGGAAGGTCCATTTAAGAACCTTCTTAATTTCATTATAGATCATTTCCCAAAAAGCTTTTATCCTCGGGCAGGTCCACCAAAGGTGATAAAAAGTACCTTCAGTCTCGTTACATTTCCAACATTTGTTATTGGGCAAATGATAAATTTTTGCAAGCTTGACTGGGGTCATGTACCACCTATACATCATTTTCATAATGTTTTCTCTTAAGGCATTACATGCCGTAAATTTAGTACCGGTGGTCCACAGCTGTTCCCAGTCAGCAAACATAATGTTATGACCAATATCTTGTGCCCATTTTATCATAGCTGATTTCACCGTTTCATCCTGTGTGTTCCATTTCAACAGCAAATTATACATTCTCGACAGATTCTTAGTATTGGGTTCTAACAGTTCTGTTTCTAATTTTGACCTCTCCATCTGGAAACCTATTTTCCTGTCCTGTTTAAATGTCTCGTTTATCTGAAGGTAATGCAACCAATCTCGCACTTTGGACTTTAATTTCTCATAACTCTGTAATTTAATTTTTTCCCCATCTTGTTCTAAAATTTCACAATATTTTGGCCATTTAGACTCCATATTAAGTTTTTTCACCTCTTTAGCTTCCATTGGTGACAACCACCTGGGAGTTTTACTTTCCAATAAATCTTTATACCGCATCCAAACATTATATAATGCTTTCCTAACAATATGGTTTTTGAAACCTTTATGCAGTTTTACCTTGTCATACCATATATATGCATGCCAGCCAAATCTATTGTCAAACCCTTCTAGATCCAAAATGTCTGTATTCTCAAGAAGTAGCCAATGTTTCAACCAGCAGAAAGCCGCCGATTCATAGTAAAGTCTTACGTCCGGCAGGGCAAACCCCCCTCTATCTTTTGCATCAGTTAGAATCTTAAATTTTATTCTGGGCTTTTTGCCCTGCCAGACAAATTTAGATATATTTTTCTGCCACTTCTTGAAACAGTCCATCTTGTCCAAAATCTGCAATGTCTGGAATAAAAACAACATTCTAGGCAATACATTCATCTTGATAACAGCAATTCGACCTAACAAAGAGAGTTTCAACCTTGACCATATTTCTAGATCTTTCTTTACCTCTGTCCAACATTTGTCATAATTGTCCTTAAATAAATTCACATTCTTAGATGTTAAGTTTACCCCCAGGTACTTTACTTTTTTCGTTATCACTAAACCTGTTTCATTCTGAAACTTCTCTTTTTCAGCCAATGTTAAATTTTTGTCCAACACTTTCGTTTTCTGTTTGTTCAGTTTAAATCCTGCTACTTGACCAAATATCTCAATTAGTTCTAATACTCTTTTAGTACTAGTATCTGGCTGTTGCAAGGTCAGTACTAGGTCATCTGCAAATGCCCTTAGCTTGTAATGTCTAGCTCCGACTTGTACTCCTTTAACCAACTGGTCTCCTCTAATCATGTTTAACAAGACCTCCAGGACTAATATAAAAAGTAAAGGGGATATTGGGCACCCCTGTCGTGTACCTTTTTCTATAGATATTTCTTCCGTAACCACATTGTTTACAATTAACTTTGCTTTTTGTTTAGAATATATTGCACCTATACCGTTTTCAAACCCTTGACCTACCCCCATCCCTTGGAGATTCTTCTTCATAAAGCTCCAACCAATATTATCAAAGGCTTTCTCCGCGTCCACAAAAATTAAAACAGCCTTCCTATTAATGTCCACTTCTAACAGTTCCAAAATGTCTATAATGTTCCTCACATTGTCCGACATATGTCTCCCTGGAAGAAAGCCAGTTTGGTCCTTATGAATCTCCCCTACCAACACTCTCTTCAGTCTTTTTGCCATAATGTCTGCAAAAATTTTATAATCCACATTGAGTAATGATATAGGGCGGTAGTTTTTAACCTGGTTCTTTTCAGTCTCAGTTTTCGGTATAAGTGAAATAAAGGCTTCTTTCCACGACTCCGGTGCCTTTTTCCCCTCCAAAATTTCATTACATACTTCCTTCAGTGGTTGTACTAACCATTCCTTCAAAGCTTTATAATATCTGGCGGTCAAACCATCTGGTCCTGGAGATTTTCCCAATTGCATCTTCTGAATGGCACCCTCTATTTCTTGTCCTGTTATTTTCTCATTCAAAATCCTTCTGCTTTGCTCTGAAATTTTTGGTAATCCATGTTTCTTAACAAATTCTTCTATTTCCTGTTCGTTAACTGGCCCTTGTGCATATAATTTCCTGAAGTAACTTTGAAAACAATTACTTATCTCGTTTGGTTTGTGGATAATCTTTCCATCCACTTCTAAACTTGTCACAGTGTTCAGTTTTTGCCTCTTTTTCAATTGCCATGACAGAAATTTCCCACATTTATCTGCTGATTCAAATGTCTTTTGTCTCATTTGCTTTATTTTCCATTCTATCTCTTGATTCATCAATTCCATATATTGCACCTGATAGTGCTTTATTTCTCTCAGAATCTCATGGGACTTTGGTTTAGACCTCAATTTCTTTTCACCTTCTTTTATTTTTTCCAGAATTTTTTCTTTCCTTTCATTTTGCTTTTTCCTCTTTATGGAGTTCTGTTGTATTAGGAAACCTCGCATCACGGCCTTACTTGCGTCCCAGATTATTCTTTTTTCCACTTCTGTTCTCAAATTTATCTCAAAGTAATCTTTCAGTGTTTTTTGGGCCTTCTTATAAATCTCTTCATCTCTAAATAGGGTGTCATTCATTCTCCATCTAAAGGATCCAGTTGATGTTAGTTTCATCTCCATCTTTACAGCATTATGGTCGGAGCAAGTCTTTGAGCAGATTTCTACCTTTTTAATCCTTGACGCCATACTGCTAGTTACCCAAATTTGGTCAATTCTTGACCATGTCATTTTTGCTTCAGAGAAAAAAGTTCCCTCTCTCTCAAGAGGGTTCCTTGTTCTCCAAATGTCAATCAAGTCCATAGTTTCAGTCATTTCAAAAAAAGTCTTTGGTAGTCTCCCTTCCTTGGAAATTACTTGTCTCTGTGCTTTATCCATATTTGTGGAAACTACACCATTCATGTCTCCCATCATTACTACTCTATAGTCTAGATAGTCCATTAAAGTCTCATGCAACTTCTTGAAGAATTCCGCCTTCCCGTCATTTGGTGCATAAATTCCGACTATCAAGATTTTTTCTCCTTGAACTTGTATTTCAGTTGCCAGGTATCTTCCTTGTTCGTCTTTAAATATCATCTTTGGAGCCAATTTTTCTTTTGCATAAATCACCACGCCTCTTTTCTTAACTTTATCTGATGAAATAAATTCTTGTCCAAGTCTCTTGTTTACCAATAATTTCCTATGTGTCCTGGTCACATGGGTCTCTTGTAGACATATTAGGTCTAATTGTTCTCTTTTCAAAATATGAAAAACTTGGCGTCTTTTTCGGGGAAGGTTCAAACCATTACAATTCCAGCTAAGAAGTTGCAGAGACATTTTGTTATTAAGTACCTGTTCCTCCGACTGCTCCTAACTTTTGTTCGTCTTCAGATGGTGGTATGAGTCCAAATGACAAGTTTGCAATGTCTGTCACTCCTTTTTCTTGTATTGTTGTTTCTACTGTTCCTTTCTGCAAGTCCTCCTGATATCTCTCCAAAAACTGTTCTTTATCTTGAACTGTTCTTATTTTGACCTTCCTTCCTTTGAAGTTAAAAGACAATCATTGTGGAAACTCCCACCTGAAGGGTATGATGTTTTTCTTCAGCAGGTAGACCAAATCTTTATAGAAGGCTCTCACCTCCAAAATATATTTAGGGATATCTTTAAAAATTTGTACTTGACTATTTTCAATCTCCAATGCCTTTTGGTAATGCAAGTTCAATATTTTATCTCTTTCTCCTTTGGATCTCAATGTGATCAAACAATCCCTTGGCTTCTTACCTTGCCTCCTGCCCAGCCGGAAAGCTGTTGTTATTTCAAGTTCTTCTTCCTGCAGCTCCTCTTGCCAAAATTCCGTAAAGTTCTGTGTAAGGAAGTCCACAAGGCTGTCTCCCTCACTCTCGGGAACCAATCTCAATTTCAAATTTCTCTCTTTTCTCTGTAATTCCAGCAAAGATAGGGCTGCATCATGTTCATTCACTTTTTTTGTAATCGGCACAAGCTCCTCCCTTGTCTCCTCTGCAGTATTTTTTGCACTTTCAGCAATCTTTCGTGTTTCAGAGCTTTCTTGAATTAATTTATTAATAGATTCTGTATTAGATGTTACACTTGCAGTATTCAAGTCCAATCTTGCTGTCAGTTCTGTCAATTTTTTTGAATTTTCCGTAGATAGCTTTGTCAGTGCTTCTAAAGATTGGTTTATTTTGAGCAGTGCCTGTGTCATTGAATCCATAGATGCTGTTGCCACTTTTTCCTGTGCAGCTGGTGGTATGCCGGGTATTGAGCCCCTTTTCTTTTGTGTCTGTTTTGCTTTGGATCTAGTTGTTATCTCTTCTGCTGGACCACTCATATCCTCAAGGTCGTTCTCACAGGAAAGACTTGCAAGTGGAAAATCCCACTGTTTCTTTTTCACTGTAACAGTTTCTCTTTATACCCTCTAGAGGGAGCATTTAATTGTATCCAAGTGAAAAGAGAAAGAACAAGGAAACATAGAGCAATCAACAAAAAATCCAAGAGTCCACAGTAAAAGTTTCTGTCGCACTTTTTCAGTATAGTCACAAGTTCAACAAAGTAATTCCATTAAAGTCCCGTAACTTTGTCTCAGACAAAACCCCAACTTTGTATCCAGTCTAAACTGACAGTTCACTTTCCCGGTGCCTTACTCAGGCAGTCCGTCCTGGGGATTTGGCAGTGGAAGATGTTTTTTTCCTCAGTTAATTTCAGGCAGATTAACAGTGTCCAGTTTTCTTCCCCCCTCCTCCTGCTTACTGGGGGGAAGTTTAAGTCAAATGTCAGGTTTGACAGCTCAAAAATAATTTTCTTTCAAATGCAGCTTTACTCTTTTGTTGCTTTAATTGCCATGCAGATCGGGGAGGCAGACTTCCTTAATTTATGCCTTTCCCGTTTTCAGCCAAATTTCAGGATTTAAATTTAAATGTCCCGTTCAGTCCCTCCGTCTTACTCACGGGGTTTACAGTCGAATTTCTGGTTCAGGAAGGAATCGGCGCTCTCCATTCATGGCGACGCGGCTTCACTCCACGGGCTGGGTTGCGACTCTCAGCACCGCGCTCACCCCCGATGCCGCTCCGTAGCCTTTAAAAAGGCTCTTTCACAGTACCGGGGGGCGCAAAAGGTGCCCACCGAGTCTCCTTGTTCACAGGCTTCAGCGCCTGTGATTTTAGGGGTCCCCCGCTCGCCGTAGCGGGTCAGACCCAAACTCGCGGAGCAGTCCTCCTCCGGAGCTCGAAGCGAGGACCGCCATTAAACGCTGACGCCGACCGGAAGTCCAAATCTTTTTTGATTTCCGACCAACATTTTTCATAATTGTCTTTAAATAAATTCAAATTTTTAGCAGACAAGTGAACCCCTAGGTATTTCACTTTTTTTACCACACTTAATTCTGTCTCTTTCTGAAACCCATCTGTTTCTGAAGATGTCAAGTTTTTTCCCAAAACCTTGGTTTTTTGCTTATTCAACTTAAATCCCACCACCCGACCAAACTCATGAATCAATTCTAAAACTCTTTTTGTACTAGATTCTGGCTCCTGTAATGTTAAAACCAAATCATCTGCAAAAGCTTTCAGTTTATATTGTTTCACTCCGACCTGTATTCCTTGTACCAACCGGTCCTCCCTAATCATGTTCAAAAGCACCTCCAGGACTGAAATAAATAAAAGAGGGGATAGGGGGCACCCCTGTCATGTTCCTTTTTCAATTTTCAACTCTTCTGTCACCACATTGTTCACTATCAATTTAGCTTTTTGCTCTGAATAAATTGCTTCTATGCCATTTTCAAACCCCCGTCCCACTCCCATCCCTTCCAAATTTTTCTTCATAAACTTCCAAGAGATATTGTCAAAAGCCTTCTCCGCGTCAATGAAAATTAACACTGCCTTAGTGTTAATATTAGTTTGTAAAAGTTCCAAAATGTCAATAATGTTCCTGGTGTTATCAAACAAATGTCTGCCTGGGAGAAAGCCTGCCTGGTCCTTGTGAATTATTTCATTTAACACTTTTTTAAATCTACTTGCCAAAATATCTGCAAAAAATTTGTAATCCACATTTAAGAGTGAGATGGGACGGTAGTTCTTAAGTTGAGTCTTTTCAGTTTCCAGTTTAGGTATCAATGTGATGAAAGCTTCTTTCCACGTTTCCGGTGCCCTCTTCCCCTCCATAATCTGATTACAAACCTCCATTAGTGGTTGTATCAAATAGTCTTTTAATATCTTATAGTACTTGGAGGTAAGTCCATCTGGGCCTGGAGATTTGCCAAGTTGCATATTCTGAATGGCATCCTCAATTTCCTGTTGTGTTATTCTGTGATTCAAGATTGCTGTCTTTTCCTGAGATAGTTTGGGGAGTCCATTAGTTTTTAAAAATTGGTCTATCTCAGTCACTTCCTGAGGCCCTTGCGTATAAAGTTTTTTGAAGTATCTCTGGAAGCACTTTCTAATTTCCTCTGGTTTCTGGATGTTTCTCCCTTCCACCTCTAGATTGGTAACAAAGTTCAATTTTTGTCTTTTTTTCAACTGCCATGCTAGCAGTTTCCCACACTTATTCGCTGATTCAAATGATCTTTGTTTCATTTGTTTAATTTTCCATTCCACTTCTTGATTTATCAATTTCGCATACTGTGCTTGATGAAACTTAATTTCTCTTAAGATCTCTTTAGATTTTGGTTTTAGTCTCAGTTTTTTCTCACCGTCTCTTATCTTCTCTAATATCTTATCCTTTTTTTCCATTCCAGAGTTTTTTCTTAATTGTGTTCTGTTGTATCAGAAACCCTCTCATTACTGCCTTGCTTGCGTCCCAGATTGTTCTCTTTTCCACCGAAGTGTTCAGGTTAATTTCAAAATAGTCTTTTAAAGTTTTTTGGGCCTTCTTTACAATCTCCTGATCTCTTAGTAGGGTGTCATTCATTTTCCATCTGAAGGAACCGGTTGGAGTAAGTCTCAATTCCACTTTCAGAGCGTTATGGTCGGAGCAGGTTTTTGGGCAGATTTCCACTTTTCTAGTCTTAGGAGCCAGCCCTCTAGTTGTCCATATTTGGTCGATTCGTGTCCATGACAGGTGGGCCTCAGAGAAGAATGTTCCTTCTTTACCTAAGGGGTTCTTTGTCCTCCAAATGTCAATCAAATCCATACTGTCAGTTAGTTCAAAGAAAGTCTTAGGTAGTCTGCCATCCTTAGTTAAATTTTGGTTCTGTGACTTATCCATGTAGGTAGAGACCACCCCATTCATATCTCCCATCATAATGATGTTGGTATAGTCCAGATAGTCCAGCATTATCTCATGCAACTTCTTATAAAATTCCGATTTCCCCTCATTTGGTGCATAAATTCCTAATATCAAAAATTTTTCTCCTTGTATTTGTATTTCAATTGCCAAAATTCTTCCTTGTTCATCTTTAAATAAAAATTTCGGTGACAGGTTCTCCTTTGCATAAATCACTACTCCTCTCTTCTTGACTTTGTCTGATGAGATAAATTCTTGGCCTAGTCTTTTGTTGATTAAAACTTTCCTGTGGAGCCTAGTCACGTGTGTTTCCTGCAAACAAATAATGTCCAATTGTTCTTTTTTCAATATATGAAAGATCCTTCCTCTTTTTTCCGGGGAATTCCCGCCATTTATATTCCAACTAAGGAGCTGCAGAGACATCCTGGTTTAATCTATAAGTCCTATAGGGATGTGTCTTCCTTTTCGTCCGGGGCTGGCACAGGTGTTGATTCAGGCTGAGGTAGTGGCCAAGCCCCTGCTATTCCCTTCTGTAGGTCCTCTCCGTAATCGTGTAAAAACTTTTGCTGGTCCTCTGGTGTTCTAATTTTAACCTTCTTTCCTTTAAGGTTAAAAGATAGTCCTTGGGGAAACTCCCACCTATAGGGAATTGAGTTGTTTCTCAGTAATCTCGCTAGATCTGTATATGTAGCTCTTAAGTCCAAAAGTTGTTTCGGAATATCTCTGTAGATTTCTGCCTTCTTGTCCTGAATCACCAGTGGTTTTTTAAAGTGTAGGCCTAGGATTTTGTCTCTTTCTTGCCTGGATCTCAAAATGATCAGGCAATCTCTAGATCTGTCTTTTCTCACCAATCTTCCCAATCTGAAGGCGGTGACAATTTTAAAGTCCTTATCTTCTTCTATACCCCAGAACTTTGATAGTTCTAATGTCAGATAGCCAATCAAATCTTCTCCTTCAAGTTCTGGAATTGCTCTTAATCTAAGATTATTTTCCCGATTTTTCAATTCCACCATAGACAGATAGGCCTGCTGTTCATTAATCTGCCTGCATAGTGGCCTTACTTCCTTTTGTACTTCCTCAGCCTTCTTGTTAGCTTGTTCGGCTTTTTGGTTCGCTTGCTCAGCCAATTTGCGATTTTCTAAAGTTGTTGTTTGAAGATTCCCAATTACTTGTGTATTTTGGGAAACCTGCTCAGTCAGTTTATTAATAGCAGTTGTAACTTGATCAAATTTTGTATTTAAAGCTGCCAACTGTTCCAAAATTTGTTTAGAAATTGCGTCAGACCCTCCTGAAGCCATATCCTCTGAAGTTGGCTCTTGGGCTGGCTGAGCAGTTTCTCTTTCTTGCAATGTCAAAACAGTAGGGACAGATGATCTACGTGGCTGAACAGTTAATGTTGTCTGTAACAATTGTTGTACGGTTTGTTTTGCTTTCGACTTGGCAGCCCTTGTTTTCCCTGTGCCACTCATTCCACCGCTGTCTATGTGTCAAGGTCAAATTGTAGATCCCATGGGAAAGACAGTCCAGAATGTAAACAACCACCTAATAGATAGTCCAAATAAAAAACAGTTCCCAGAGACTTATTAATCCCAAATCCACTAGAGGGAGCTTCCCTGTAGCTCAAGAAAAGAAAGGAACTTTTTCCGCCATTAATCCAGCAATCCAAAAAAAAAAAAAAGAAGAAGTTGCAGGGGAACCTTCTTTGTCCCTTTAAAGTTGCAAAGTTTCCCCCAAGTAAAACAAAGTTTCAATAAAGATGCAGGTAACAGTTTCTTACTTGTATCCACCAGCGCTCAAAGTAACTGCTCCACCTGATACAGTTTCCGCAGTTTGACAGTTCTTTAGTAACCCGGCAGCCCAGCGATTCAGATTTTAAACTTTTATAATCCACTCAGTAGAGGGGGGTTTCAGTTCAAATCCAGTCAATTTCTTTGCCCTTCTAGATAGCCAATTCGAGCTTTGCACGAAGAAAAGAACCTCTTTTTAAGCTCCCTTTCAAAGCGCTTCACGCTTGGCAGAGCCTTTGCTTTGATCTTTAAGCAGAGTCGGGAGACGGACTTCCTGTTTCTCGTCTCCCGTTTTCAGCCGAATTTTAATATTTTAGTCCCAACCAGATTCTTATGGTCCTTACTCACGAGTATGAAGTTTGGAGCCTGATGTTTCAGAAAGAAAGGACAGCGCTCATCAGCAGCAGCCGCGCGGCTTCACTTCCGCGGAAAGAGCGATGAACTCACAGCACCGCTCCCCCTTCCACGTTCCGGGGCTCCTTACGGGGTCCCTTCAACGTTTCTGGGGTCGCTCCTGGTGCCCGCCGAGTCCCACGGCCACGGGCTCACTCTACCCGTGGTTTTTCTAGATGGGTCGTCGCTGTGCCGCAGCGCACGACCCTTTTCCGCGGAGCCCCTCTTCAGCAGCTGTTTCCAGAGGAGCCCCTCTTCCATTGCTGTTTCGCGCCGCCTCCGGGTTTGACAATGCCTTTGGTTGGCATGCATATTTGTGGTACGACAAGGCAAAGGTTCATAAAATGTTCAAAAATCATATTGTCAGAAAATCAATATTTATGGTCTGGACAAAATACAAGGACTTATTAGAAGGTAAGACTCCGAGGTGGCTATCACCAGCAGAGGCCAAGGCCTGGAAAAAACCCAATATGGAGGTTGGTTGGCCGAAATATGGGGAAATTATAGAAAAAGTTGGAGAAACTTGGAGGCTGCAGAGTTATGAAAAATTAAAGAATAAGGTGCAAAATTGGTTTCACTATGCTCAAATTCAAGAGGTTTTTAAGCTGGACAAAAAAACAGGTTTCCAGGTGGAAAAATCGAAACTAGAGACAGAATTGTTGGAACCAAAGACCAAGGTACTTTCGAGAATGTATAACTTGCTGCTTAAATGGAACACTCAGGATGAGACAGTCAAATCAGCAATGATAAAATGGGCTCAGGACATTGGGTACAACATTATGTTTGAAGACTGGGAAAGGTTATGGACCACTGGCATGAAATTCACGGCATGTAATGCCTTGAAAGAGAATATTATGAAAATGATATACAGGTGGTACATGACCCCAGTCAAGCTTGCTAAGATATATCATTTGTCTGATAAGAAATGTTGGAAATGTAAGGAGGCTGAAGGGACATTCTTTCACCTCTGGTGGACTTGCCCAAAAGTGAAGGTCTTCTGGGAAATGATCTATAATGAGTTAAAAAAGGTGTTTAAGTACACCTTTCCCAAGAAACCAGAAGCCTTCCTCTTGGGCATTGTCGGCCAGAAGGTGTTAAAGAAAGACAGAACTTTTTTAATGTATGCAACGACAGCAGCAAGAATACTTATTGCAAAACACTGGAAGACACAAGATTTACCCACACTGGAAGAGTGGCAGACGCAATTGATGGATTATATGGAATTGGCTGAAATGACCGGCAGAATCCGAGATTTGGGAGAAGAAATAATGGAGGAGGATTGGAAAAAGTTCAAGGACTATTTACAAAAATATTATAAGCTATATGAATGTTAAGAATTTGCATGATTTGGAAAATCTAGCTTCAGCAACAAGATTCGGTGATATGGGAAATTAAGTTATAATCATGAAGGGACTAAGGTTTAAAATGACATTACATTTATATTAAGGCAAAAGTAAATTGACAATAAGTATTTTAAACCTAAAACATAACTATTTGAAAGTACAAAGGAATGCATGAAACAAGGTAATAATTTGTTGGTATTTTTATTATAAAGAATGCAGGGTGAGGGGGACGTGGGGAAGTCCGGTTGGTGATGAAAAAAGGTCTTGGAAAGATGGATTTCTTTCTTTTTTTCTTTTTTCTTATTACTGTTATCTCTTTCATATATCTGACTTCATTTCTGTATCTGAGAAAAGCAATAAAAAATATTTTTTTAAAAAAAAAGAAGAAGTGCAAATTAAGAACTTTCTCATGATGATGCAAACAATAGGGAATTTCTCCTTCATCCCTGGTCCTGACTTTTTTTGTGGTCTTCATCTTTTGATGAAATGTGCTGAGAACCTTGATGATATGGATAATTACAGTAAATAGCTGTAAATAGCTGTTCAGTCTGTGCCCTTGTTAGCATATATTATGTGATGTAAAAATGAGAGCAAGAATTAACTGCAAATCTGTACTTTCTAGGTCGTTGCTGGCAAACTAGTGAGTATTGCTGATAGTATTTCATTAGCAATATTACAGACAACATGGGAATAGCTAGTACTGGGGATATTAGCTTCAATGATACATAGGAAACGGCAATGGTGTCAGGAGCTGGAGTCAAGCATAGGTCAGCAATTTAAAAAAACAACAGCACGGTGTCGGTGAAGTTAACTCTTTTTAAATTGTTATTTAACTGATTTTCCAAATTAGTACAAATCAAAACAAATTATTATAATTTAATACATTTTTTTTAAAAGAACCAGGTTTCCCGCTTCCGTTGCAAACATATGTGCATCTCTTTCTGCTGTTGCCACTTCATTTTTTCATAAAATCCACTTAGAATGTTCGCTAGATGTAAACCGTTCTTGCAGCTGCCCATTCTGTTTCCCTTACAGACAGCTCCATCTTATTTCTTATAAATATAAACTCCTTTTTTACGTGTGTAGAGACCTTCGAATCAGTTGGTCTCAGACCTGTTGTGGTGGGATATTCTTTCACACTTTGCTCCTTTGTCTGTTCCCTGCAGCATTACAAGGTCCCAGATAGTATTCTCTGCCATTGTAATTCCACTCGGGTGTATTTCCTTAACACAAAGTTTTTTTGCGAATTATCCACTTCTTGCCAGATTTAATCCGCTTCAATGCCCCCCCCTTCTTACTCCAGGTCTGGTCCACAAGTCATTTTAATTGCAGCCCAATTAAAACAGTGTAGTCAAGCCATTTTCAATTCTTTGTTAAATATAAATCAAAAGTCCCCACCCCCATTTCCTCGGTAACAAACAGAGCAAGGCAGTCATGATGTACACACGCTTCTTCATTTTGGAGGAAGAGGACAGGCAAAAGAAACTATTTAAAGATAATATAAGCAGAGCCCCCCCCTCCAAATTCCTTCAATTGCTTTTGTAAGGTTTATCAAGCTTCAGAAAGTAAATCATTCCAGTTACCTTCAAAGAGCTAATTCCAGTCCTTTTGGCAGCTGATTGATTGCAGCCCATTATCCTATGTCGCATCAGAAGCTCCTCTTGATTACCGTCAATATTCTGAATTGTTGAGGAACCCTCCATAAATCAAGCCACTGATGGAGACTGGTCCATGGCAAGGGCACATTCCCAAGTCGCGCCCATTCTGCCTGTCGATTTTGGCAGGAACTGGCTTGAGCGGCACCGTGGGATAAACAGAACTCCCCAGAACTCTCTGAAGAGCATTGCCAGGAATTTTACCTCCTAAATCCTGGCTTTCTCTTGCTTGAACCTCTCCACACCCTGGAGTCCAAAGGAAAGCTGGGGCCATGATCTGTAGGCGTGGCTGGAAACCGTGAAGTTAACTCTTCATTCAAAGAAGCCAAAACAGCGCAATGCCTTGTGATCCCAGCAACTGTTCCCAGTAGGTTTTGCCTCAATGAGGTAGTTGGGAGGCTGCAACACTCCAGGGACTTTCCCAAGCCATCTCAAACTTTGTCATCACACAACCAAGCTCTGCTTTGCTCTTTTCATTTCTCTGTGTGCTCTAGGAGACGGGGGGGGGGGGGAGCTGGTCACAGTAGCAGGGAGACTCCCTTGATTCTTCAGCAGCCTGTCTCCATTCTGCCTCTTGGTCACCTGCCTCTCCAGCCTATGCTTCAGCCTCAGATTCTGAGCTGCTCTCTGCCACAGCCTCTTCCTGCTCAGTAAACCCTGTTACCTCTTCTGCTTCCGGCACCTCCTCCTCCTCCTCCCAGTCTGCGCCTTCTTCTCCCTCTGACCACTCATTGTTGTCCCACCACCAATACCTTGGCTCTGAGCCTTCTTTCCCTGGGGGTTCCCTTTGAAGTTCCCTAGCTGGTGCCTGTCACCATGACTGGTGGCGCTACAGAAACTGCTAAAGGGCAGAAACTACAAGAAGGAACAGCTGGAGGGAATGACTCATGGGTTCAGTGGTCTCTGCCCTAACGCACAGAGTATAAGAAAGAAGCAAGACAAATTTGAGACCCTAATACAGGATGGCAAATATGCTCTAGTAGACACGACTGAGGCCTGGTGGGATGAGACTCATGACTGAAATGTAGAAATTTAGGGTATAACCTATTCAATACAAGAGCCGAGTTTGTGTATCCACAATATATCAAGACTTCAGCAATATTTAGTTGGAGAACTCCTCTAGCCCTCCAAACCAACCTCCACCATCCCTGGCAGGTGGTGGAGAATGTATATTTGCTATAACATATAACACAAGTGCAACAGATGTATGTTGATACTTTGGAAACTCAGGTATTACTCAAGGCCTTAGAGTGGAATGAAATGAGGGTGAGGAATGCGGTCTGTTGGATTCCCAGGTTCCCTACTCTGTATTGCTCTCTGTCCCTCTTGCTGAGTAATACTGGTTTGCTGAAACCTCTTCTCCAATTTGCTGACTTTTATCTTCTGCCTTACTCATGGAGAATTAGGAGAAAAATTCAGCACAACTAGTGAGTAAACTAGTGAGTAAGACTGTTATCTGAAATTCACATATATGGTATAAAGCTTCATTGACTTAAATAGGATGTACTTCTGAGCAGATAGTGTTAGGATTGCACTTGGATTCTGTCCTTGGAGTCATCTCACATAGCACAATTTCCATTCCACTGCAGTTTGTCTTCCACCAAAAATGACAGTATTCGCCTCACCATTGTAAAAATACAATCACAGCGCTGAAATAATTTCTTCCGTGTCATTTATTTGGACAGCTTCTCCTTGTGCTTAGATTTAAATCCTTTAAAAAATATTAGATTTTTTAATTATAATAGAAACGTAAGGTTTAAAAAGGTTTAAAAATTAAAAAATAAGGTTACCATAAAGCATATAATGTGACAGCAGATACACTATGCAAGAAACTATTTAAAATTATTTTGCAAAGCAGCTCTATGCAAGCCCCTGTGAAAGCAGCCCCTCTTAGGAATGAATTCTATACACTGTTTGCTGGTGTAAAACCAGCTACTGTAAGTTAACCCAGATCAAATTACTTGCTGTTGCTACTGCTGGAAGACCCTTTCTCAGGGTTTCTGCTGGCTAAAGGTCTGCCAAGCTCAGCTCAATAGACTAGGTCCCTGCTGAGCTATAATGGGGAAGATACAATATTGTATCTCCAGCTAAGCTAAGGATGTGAAAATATGTTGGCATAGCATCGCTAAGCTGGGGACTGCATGTCTTAACCAAAACCTCCAGAAGCTAACCCAACTCATCCTGGTGTATCTTGCTGTTGGATTAGTCCTAAATTACTGTTAATAACAAGCAATTTTCAACTTTTATACTGAGGATCAATTTGTTTACTATCCAAGGTAAGAAACCAATAAGTAACTGTGCACTTTGACATTTCAGAGTGTAAATGTTCCTGTTGGTGTGCCGGTGAGTATTCACATGATTTCGTTCATGTATTTCCCAATATGTGTAACTGATTGTTTTGTACTGGCAAAATACATCTTCGGTCCCAAACCCTGCAAGTGTCCCGGAAAAACTGGGAGAACTCATTTTTTATTGTGAGAGAACTGGGACTTTTTGGGTTTCCCTGCTCTTTTGCAAATTCTCAGTGCAACCCCCCCCCCCCCCAAATCATACCTTTTCAGGTCTGTGATATAATGAGGTGCCTCAAAATGTGTGGCTTGGGCACCATGTGTGGAAAAAAACTTTTTTTTTGGGGGGGTGACAATGGCCTGAAGTAACATGAGATACAGAAACCAAAATGTCCACTGATGACATTGAGAAAAATGGCGCCCCATATTTTGGCTTCAAGGTGTTGGAGGAACTGGGGTCCTGAATGTCCTGAGATAAGGAGATATGGTAGGACAGTGTTTCTCCTGCTGAGCTGGGGATGGGGAGTTATGTTGGCACAGCAATGCTCAGCCGGGGAGCAATCTTAACCCCAAATCATGTGACCTGTCAAGCGATGCATCACGTAATGCGTCACATGATGCTGCCGGTGTGCGTCAAGTGGGGGAGAAATGGATGGAGGTCAATCTCCACACTTGCTGGTCCCAACCGCAGTCTGGGCAATGGATATTGAACACCTACTTTATAGTATATGAAGTAAGAAACCCATAAATAATTGTGTGCTTTGATATATTAGGATGTCATCCCTTCCAGTGGTGTGCTGGTGAGTATTCACGTGATTTCATTTATATATATCCCAATGAGTATAACTGGTTATTTTGTACAAGCAAAAATGCATATTCTGCCTTGCTTTGTATTCACCCAGTAGGGTCCTGTATGCTTCAAGTGTCCCACAAAAACAGGGAAATCCAGTTTTCTATTTAGAGGGAACTGTGGCCATTTTGGTTGCTGTGATATCATGGAATTTAATAGTGCAATTTCCTCCTGAATAAGGTCTTTTTGCAGGGCCACAAGGCTAGGTGTCGCCCCCAAAATGTGTGGTGTTTTGGTGCCATAACCGAGGAAATAACTTTTTGGGAAGCGAGGAATCCATGGCGTGAAACTGCAATTGATCACGACCACAAAAATGGCTGCCATAGTCTCCCAATAAAAACAGGCAGATGGAGTCTTGAAAGATAGTGTCCTGGATTTTGGCTCCAGGTTTGGAGGTTATGGGGTCTTGGCTGTCCCAGGATGAGGGAGATAGGGTAGCAAAGCTTTTGCTGAGCTGAGGATGGGGAGTTACATTAGCACAGCAGCACTGCTCAGCCATGAACTTTCTGGCTCAGTTGGAGATCTGCTGGATCCAAACCATTCTCATATTGGTGGATCTTACTATAAGATTGCTCTCTGGGTCTGGCTAATAATGGGCAATAGATATTGAGCATCCATTTTTAGTACGTGAAGTAAAACACCCAGAAATAATTGTGTACTTTGATATATTAGGGTGGAAGCATTGTCTTGGCCAGGCCTTGACCTTTCTGGCTCAGTTGGAGATCTCTTGGATCCTAACCTTTCACATGCCAATGGACCTTGCAGTAAGAGTGCTCTGGTTGTCTTGCTAACAGCGGGCAAATTCTCCCTATTTTATTGAGAATCCATTTGATACTATGTTTAGGAAAACAACAACAAGCAAACAAGAAATAACTGTGCATTTTGACATTTCAGCCTGGAGGCGTTCCTCCCCCTTTGCCGGTGAGTATTCTCATGATTTTGTCTATAACATTCCCAAAGAGTTTAACTAATTATTTTGTACTTGCAAAATTCATCTTCTACCCTGCCATATATTCAGCCAGCAGTGCCCTGGCTGAGCTGGGATGAGGGTGATATGGCAGCAGATCTCCAGCTCAGCTGAGGAAAAGCAGTTAATAGCACTGCTCAGCCATGAATTTCCTGGCTCGCTGGAGATCCACTGGATCTTAACCTTTCTCATCCCAGTGGACCTTACTGTAAGATGGCTTTTTTGGTTTTGGATAATAATGGGCAATGGATATTGAACACCTACTTTATAGCATATGAAGAAAGAAACCCATAAATAATTGTGTGCTTTGATATATTAGGGTCTCATCCCTTCCGGTGGTATGCCGGTGAGGATTCACGTGATTTCATTTATATATATCCCAATGAGTATAACTGGTTATTTTGTACAAGCAAAAATGTATATTCTGCCTTGCTTTGTATTCAGCCAGTAGGGCCTTGTATGCTTCAAGTGCCCCACAAAAATAGGGAAATCCAGTTTTCTATTTAGAGGGAACTGGGGTCATTTTGGTTGTTGTGATATCATGGAATTTAATAGTGCAATTTCCTCCTGAATAAGGTGCTTTTTGCAGGGCCACAGGGCTAGGTGTCGCCCCCAAAATGTGTGGTGTTTTGGTGCCATAACCGAGGAAATAACTTTTTGGGAAGCGAGGAATCCATGGCGTGAAACTGCAATTGATCACGACCACAAAAATGGCTGCCATAGTCTCCCAATAAAAACAGGCAGATGGAGTCTTGAAAGATAGTGTCCTGGATTTTGGCTCCAGGTTTGGAGGCTATGGGGTCTTGGCTGTCCCAGGATGAGGGAGATAGGGTAGCAAAGCTTTTGCTGAGCTGAGGATGGGGAGTTACATTAGCACAGCAGCACTGCTCAGCCATGAACTTTCTGGCTCAGTTGGAGATCTGCTGGATCCAAACCATTCTCATATTGGTGGATCTTACTATAAGATTGCTCTCTGGGTCTGGCTAATAATGGGCAATAGATATTGAGCATCCATTTTTAGTACGTGAAGTAAAACACCCAGAAATAATTGTGTACTTTGATATATTAGGGTGGAAGCATTGTCTTGGCCAGGCCATGACCTTTCTGGCTCAGTTGGAGGTCTGCTGGATCGTAACCTTTCACATGCCAATGGACCTTGCAGTAAGAGTGCTCTGGTTGTCTTGCTAACAGCGGGCAAATTCTCCCTATTTTATTGAGAATCCATTTGATACTATGTTTAGGAAAACAACAACAAGCAAACAAGAAATAACTGTGCACTTTGACATTTCAGCCTGGAGGCGTTCCTCCCCCTTTGCCGGTGAGTATTCTCATGATTTTGTCTATAACATTCCCAAAGAGTTTAACTAATTATTTTGTACTTGCAAAATTCATCTTCTACCCTGCCATATATTCAGCCAGTAGTGCCCTGGTTCAGCTGGGATGAGGGTGATATGGTAGCAGATCTCCAGCTGAGCTGAGAAAAAGGAGTTACAGCAAAATAGCACTGCTTAGCCATGAACTTCCTGGCTCAGCTGGGAGACCTTTCTCATCCCAGTGGACCTTACTGTAAGATTGCTCTGTTTGTCTTGCAAATCATGGACAATTCAGCCAGCAGTGCCCTGGCTGAGCTGGGATGAGGGTTATATGGCAGCAGATCTCCAGCTCAGCTGAGGAAAAGCAGTTAATAGCACTGCTCAGCCATGAATTTCCTGGCTCGCTGGAGATCCACTGGATCTTAACCTTTCTCATCCCAGTGGACCTTACTGTAAGATGGCTCGGTTGGAGATCTCCTGGAACTTAATCTTTCTCCTACTAGTGGATCTTTCCATTGGATTGCTAATAATGGTTGATAGATATAGAGTATTCATTTTATATTCTGCAGGTGTCCCAGAAAAACCGGGACACCTCGTTCTTTGGTGTGGGAGAACTGCAGCCATATAGGTTGCCCCGCTCCTCAGGGCATTCACAATGTGATCTGCCATCCCTGACTACGCACTCTTTTCAGGTCCGCGATCTTATATGGTGCTGCAAAGTATGTGTTTTGGGCACTGTGTCCCAAAAAGGACCTTTTAAGGGGGAGACCTCAGTGTGAAATAGCACAAACTCATAGAAACCAAAAGGGCTGCCGTGCCAATTTTGATTTCACCGTTAGGAAAACGACGAGCAGAAAGATAACACCCCCAATTTTGGCTTAAATGTGTTTGATTGTATGTTGTCCTGGCTGACCTGAGATGAGGAGATATGGAGTAAATCTCCACCTGACCTGAGGACTGGGAGTTAAGTTGGCACTTCATTGCTCAGCCATGAACTTTCAGGCTCAGCTAGTAATCTGCTTGACACTAACCTTCCTCATATCAGTGGATCTTACTATAAGAATGGTCTTGCTACTAATGGCAAGTTACATTAGCACAGCAGCACTGCTCAGCCACGAACTTTCTGGCTCAGTTGGAGATCTGCTGAATCCTAACCATACTCATATTGATGGATCTTACTATAAGATTGCTCTCTGGGTCTGGCTAATAATGGGCAATAGATATTGAGCATCCATTTTTAGTATATGAAGTAAGACACCCAGAAATAATTGTGTACTTTGATATATTAGAGTGGAAGCATTGTGTTGGCCAGACCATGACCTTTCTGGCTCAGTTGGAGATCTCCTGGATCCTAACCTTTCACATCCCAATGGACTTTGCAATCAGAGTGCTCTGGTTGTCTTGCTAACAGTGGGTGTATTCTCCCTATTTTATTGAGAATCCATTTGATACTATATTTAGTAAAAACAACAACAAGCAAACAAGAAATAACTGTGCACTTTGACATTTCAGCTTGGAAGCGTGGTGGTGAGTATTCTCATGATTTTGTTTATACAGTATCTTTCCCCAAGAGTTTAACTAATTATTTTGTTTTTGTTTTTTAAATAGTATTTATTAAGATTTTAAGTTTACAAAAAGGCAAAAGAAAACAGAGGGGGAAAAACCCCCCCGCCAGATTAAACAATAATAAAACAACGCATCACAATAAAAAACAATGAAATAAAAACACTTAAAAACAACATACAAAAAAAGAAAGAAAGACAAATCGAGCCTTCCCATAACTTATCTTTCATATGCTTGTTTCCCTGACCTCCTCACACCTCCCTTTTTTGTATTCTAAGTCAATTATCCATTTCAGCAAATCCTTTCCCTCTATTCAAAATTCTTATCCTGAAAATTTATCTTGATCTTACTATAAGTTTACTTTCCCTCTTTTCACCAATTAACAGTCTATTTTTCTTAAATCTTTGATACATTTTTGCTAAAATCACATAGATTCATTCCAACATCATTCTAACATTCATTAATTTTACAATGTTTATGTAAATAGTCTTTAAATTTCTTCCAATCTTCCTCCGCCGACTCTTCTCCCTGGTCTCGGATTCTGCCAGTCATTTCCGCCAGTTCCATATAGTCTATCAACTTCATCTGCCATTCTTCCAGAGTGGGTAGATCTTGTGTCTTCCAATACTTTGCAATAAGTATTCTTGCTGCTGTTGTGGCATACAAAAAGAAAGTTCTGTCCTTCTTTGGCACCAATTGGCCGACCATGCCCAGGAGAAAGGCCTCTGGTTTCTTCAGAAAGGTATATTTAAATACCTTTTTCATTTCATTATAGATCATCTCCCAGAAAGCCTTAATCCTTGGGCACGTCCACCAAAGGTGAAAGAATGTACCTTCCGTCTCTTTACATTTCCAGCATTTATTATCGGGCAAATGATAGATTTTCACAAGCTTGACTGGTGTCATGTACCACCTATATATCATTTTCATTATATTCTCTCTTAAGGCATTACACGCCGTGAACTTCATACCTGTGGTCCATAGCTGTTCCCAGTCAACCATCATAATGTTATGTCCAACATCTTGTGCCCATTTAATCATAACAGATTTCACCGTTTCATCCTGAGTGTTCCATTTCAACAGCAAATTATACATTCTTGACAAATTCTTAGTTTTGGGGTCTAACAGTTCTGTTTCCAATTTTGATTTTTCCACCTGGAAGCCAATTTTTTTATCCAAATTATATGCCTCCATTATCTGATAATAATTATCAGTTAACTAATTATTTTGTACTGGCAAAATGCATCTTCTGCCCTGCCATGTATTCAGCCAGCAGTGCCCTGGCTGAGCTGGGATGCGGGAGATATGGCAGGAGATCTCCAGCTGAGCTGGGGACAAGGAGTTACAGCAAAATAGCACTGCTTAGCCATGAACTTCCTGGCTCAGCTGGAGATCCAATGGATCTTAACCTTTCTCATCCCAGTGGACCTTACTGTAAGATTGCTCTGTTTGTCTTACTAATCATGGACAATTTCCTCCTTTTATATTGAGAATTCATTTCATAGAACATGAAATAAAAAACCAAGAAATAACTTCAGTTTGACATTTCAGGGTGTAAATGTTCTTCGTTCTGTGCCGGTGAATATTCACATGATTTTGTTTACATGAACTGTCTGTCCAAGTGCCTCAATTCCCATAGTATATTTCTGGACTGGAAAAAACAAACAGGATACATTATTACTATCTCCTCCTATTATTTGACATAATTTCGGAATCCATGCTATAGTTGTTTCCACATCTTTCATTTTACTGCAAAGAAAACACAATTTAAATGGGTTTGAGGGGGACTCAGGAATTACGTATCTTTGTGGACTGAAAAAACCAACCACAGGGGCCTTCTACTTGCCATTGTCATGTTGCTTTTTTTTTTCATTCATATATGAATATGAAATATATGGATGCAATAAATGTTGGATTTACCTTAATGCTTCCAGCATTTTCAGCTGTATACAATTATTTCCAATATATGCAATAAAAGTTTTCCAATCTTCTTTAAATGTATGTTCTTTTTGATCACATATTCTAGATGTTAAGTCTGCAATTTGTGCTTATTCTGTCAACTTAAGTTCCTATTCTTCTTTGGTTGGGACCTCGCTCATTTTCCATGTTTGGACTAACAAAAAATGGGCTACACTAGTAGCATACATAAATAGCCTTTTTGGACACCTGGAAATTTTAGTCTGAATTATCCCCAACAGAAAGGACTCTGGTTTTTTTTGGGAAAATACGTTTAAACATTTTCCCCCCAATTCATTATGGATCATTTCCTAAAACTCTTTTTTCCCTCCACTTCTTTGCATCTCCAGCACTTATCTGATTCAGTCTTACACATCTTAGCAAGCCTACTTGGATTTAAGTACCATCTGTGACGTTCCAATTTTAGTATATGTGCTGCCGAAGCGAGGTCTTTAAGCAGAGGCTTGACAACCATATGTCAGGAGTGCTCTGATGGTGTTTCCTGCTTGGCAGGGGGTTGGACTTGATGGCCTTTGTGGTCTCTTCCAACTCTTCTATGATTCTATGATTATTATCTCCGCCTATTATTTGACATAATTTAGGAATCAATGCTATAGTTATTTCTGCACCTTTCATTTTACTGCAAAGAAAACACAATTTAAATCAGTGGGGTTGGGGGGGAGGGGGCTCAGGAATTACGTATCTTTGTGGATTGGAAAAACCAACCATAGCGGCCTTCTGCTTGCCATTGTATTAACTTGTCATGTTGCTTTGCTTTTCCATCTGAAGGGACGTCGAAAAAAGAGATCCCCTGTAAGTATATGATCTTTTTCACAGGTTTCTGCATTTTCATTTTCATTGCAATATACACAATGCCAGAGATGCTCAGATCCCATCAGCCCTGCCAGCATGGCCAGTGGCCAGGGATGATGGGAGTTTTAATTCAACACCACCTGGAGAGCCACTGATTCCCCATCCCTATAGTAGTGGACCTTCACCCATCAGTCAAAAACAAAGTATTTAAGGCCACAGGGATATGGTCCACCAATTTTCATTCACCCACAAAGCCCTTTTCACTTGGCTGTGTTCTGTCAGAAGCTGGGATAAAATCAATTCAGAAATATGCCTTTGTATCTTTTTATTTGTTAGCTGGTCTGTCTGATATCCTCTCCTTCTGTTCTCCTAAAACTGTTGGATAGTATTCATAAGATCTTCTGAATGCTATAAGGTTGTGATGCTATACACAAAGCCCCAGAGAACAGAATGCCGATCTTAATTCTAACTGAAACAAAGAAATATGAGGATGCTTTTATCAGATCATTTGCAATGCCAGCGTACAGATTGGTGCATCTGCCGCCATGGGCAGCATGTTCTGCAACAACATCATGAAATTAACTAATTTTCACTCTTCAGAATTAGTTGACCTGGCTTATTTCTCATCCATGCCTCCCGGATTGTCCTTTGATCTTCACTTCTGCAGCATTCTGGGATGGGGGAACCGCTTGAAAATTCACCAGCATTTTAGCATGGATATCTATTGAATCAACACTTTTTTGTACACTTTTGACTAATGCAAACACTTTTGCAAAGAATTTCCACTAAAATAATACATTGCTGCACGTTGTTTTCTGAAGTATATGGCTTTTTCCCCACGCACACTTTTGTAGACTGTTTTGTTGGAGATTTGTATTAAGGGCCTCATGCAAAATTGAAAGGATAGCTGTTAAATGATTTTGCATTGGTTCAAGAAGTGCAGATTAGGAACTTTCTTGTTGCAATTCAAACAATATAGAATTTCTCCTCCATCCCTGGTCCTGAATTATTTTGTAGTCTTAACTATTGGCTTGCCCCACAGATCCTAATTCCATGCTCCTGGATCGCTACAGTCTGATGCCCACAGTCCAGTCCTCACATTTCCCCACTTCAGTGTCCCCCACTTCCCTGATGTATGACCTGTATTCCTGGTGTTGTCTTCCTCTCCTATTAGTTCAAATTGCTCCTCAAAATACACATTTTCTGTGGAGCCTTTGACGCAGTGACATGGCCTTAATCCTCCAATCAAACAGTCTTAAGAACATGCAAATGAACAGTATGCACCTATTTGCCCTACATCACCACTCCAGTTACCAACCCCTCTATCTTCCTCTGTTGCCTCCCCTGTTGTGAAATTTTATACTATAATCTCATTGGTTCAGAGACTTCCTTCTTCTTATGCTGAATTGTCCCGAGAACCACGATGATATGCATAATGACAGTTAATTGTAATGGTTGTTCAGTCTGTCCCCAACACCAGTGTATATTATGTGATGTAAAAAATAAGAACAAATACTAACGGCACAATTCTACCTTCCAGATTGTCCTTTTAAAAGGGGTGAGTATTGCTGATAATTTTGCATTATCAATATTATAGGTGACATGGGAACATCTGGTACTGTTAGCAATAGCTTCAGTGATGCATAGGAAACTGAGGAGGTGCTTCATAAACCTGCCAAAGGGCAGGAAACTACAAGAAGGAAGAGGCTAGAGGGAATGAATCATGGTTTCTGTTGTCTCTATCCAAATGTACAGAGTATGGTACGAATCTGAGCTCTTAATACAGGACGGCAAATTACTGAATCCCGGTGGGATGAGACTCATGAATAGACTTTAGAAATTGAGGGGTATAGCCTATACAAGAATTTGTGTTATATGCCATAATATACTATGTAATATACCGGACATATGGCAGCTTGGGATAAAACTAAAAAAATAGTCAACAACTTTCAGACACACACAAAAAGTTTGTGTCTGGATTTTCACCTTTTGGAATATAAATATGGGAACCCTTTAATATATCAATGGAAGAGCAGAATTTTGTTGGAGAACGCATCCAGCCCTCCAAGCCAATCTCCACCATCCATGGCTGGATGTATATTTGCTAGATGGTGTATGTTTTCCCTGTAAAAATGCTATAATGTACAGCACCAAGATAACAGAGTTACCTTTGGAAGCTCAAGTATTACTCAAGACCTTAGAATGGAATGATGGTGGAGGAAAAGCTGTCTGTTGGATTCTCGGGTTCCCTACTCTGTACTCTGTAGTGTGCTGTAACCTCTTCTCCAATTTCCTGACATTTTTCTTGCTTTGCAAAAGTGGCTTCTGCCTCACTGATGGAGAATGCTAAAACAAAGGAGAAAAATTCAGCACCACTAGTGAGTAAGGCTGTTATCTGAAATCCATTTTTATGGGAGAAAGCCCCCTTGAATTAAATGGGGCTCACTTCTGAGCAGGCTTGGTTAGGATTGCCCTTGGTTTCTGTCCTGTATTCATCTCATGTAGTATGGTTTCCATTCCACTGAAGTTTGTCTTCCACAAAAAATGACGGAATTGGTCTCAACATAGTAAACATACAATCACGGGGCCTAAAATATTTTCTTCAGTAGCATCTATTTGGAGAGCTTCTCCTTGTGTGTGGACTTAGACCCTCCTTCAAATATGAAACGATTTATTTTGTTACAATGACAACAAAATTCTCAAGAGGTGCTTTGTTTTTGTTTTTTGCAATGGAACCATAATCGAAAACAAATAATTAAAAAGTGGGATTACCATCTAGTGTTTAATGTGACTGGAGATACAACATGCCAGAAAACAATTAAAATTATTTTGAAATGCAACAGTAAACAAGCCCCTGTGAAAACAACCACTCTTAGGAAACAACTATATACACTGTTTGCTGGTGCAAAACAAGCGGCTGTAAGTTATGCCAGTGTAAAGTGCAGCAGATCCATACTCAATTCAGGATCAGGGTTACTACTGGCTGAGCCAGCTTACAGCCTGCAGAAGGAAATAAGCTATTAAAATAGTGTCTGAGTTACACTACCCTTTCTGTTAGCTTAACTTGTGCCAGGTTAAATAATTTAGCTGAACAGTCTTGGGATTCAGCCTAAACCCCTTTTGCTCCTGCTGCTGGAAGACCCTTTTTCTTTTTTCTTTTTTAAAAAATAATTTTTATTAACCGACCAATCAAATCAGATCAAATCACATCACATAAATTCCGAATTACAAAGCCGAATTTTAAATTTTTTGTTGGGGGGACCCATATTTCAATTTCCGGAGGGGATTCCAATCATCTTCTTGCTGCTGCGTTAATATCCACAAATCTGTCCAAATAATGTTCATAATTCTAACCAGTCCTCTCTTGCTGTTCTCACATCTCATCTTGTTCGTATATTTTTCTTTTTTTCCTTTATGATCTCTTCTGATAATCTCCTTAAGCAGGTAAACACCAGTTATAATCCTATGTGAATTTTCCGTTCGTCCAATCATCATGTCGAGATGGTTTCCATATATCATCACTTTCGTAAATAAAAGCTCTCTTTCCATCATCAGTCTCGCAAAACTGTTGCCTGGAAGACCCTTTTTCAGGGTTTATGCTGGCTGACGATTTGTGTGGACAGGCGGAGTCCCCAGATCCCGAGCGCCCCCCCCCATCATGTGGAATAACGACTCAAGACAACGTACTATGGGATTAAATTGGTCACAACTTTATTAAATTTCAAATGTGGGTAGACCTTGGCTCAGGCATTGGGCGTTCTCCCTCCCCAGTCCCCAGCCGGGGACCTAGAGAGCATCAGGGTTATCCAGCGTGTGGGGGGGGGGTGGGCCTACTCTGGAGAACATATGTTCATGCAGAGATAGCCGCCTCCGCCACTGGGGAGAGCAATGACGACCTTTCGGCGTACGGTCAAAGCCTCCCTTCAGAAACCCCTTTAACGGGAAACCCTGGTATCGCCGCTGCAAAGAGGAAGATAGACTAAAGGATCCCGCCCAAGGCCTGATACCGCCAAAGTTGTGACATTTTGCTACGGGAAAGGCAAAACCTGCCAATGCAGGGAAATTCCTTTCCGGCCCTTTAACAGCGACCTTAACGTAGCAGTTAACCTGCAAAACCTGTGAAGAAAAGTTAACCTGCAAAATAAGACATTAACTGAGGGTGGGTAGGGTGGGAGAAGCTCTGGAGCCAAGTGAGGATTCCCAGGTAAGATCCTCCCTCTATTGTGTGGGCAGGTAATCCCTCCCCTACTTGGCCTGGTCTCCTTGGCAACGCTTCCCCCAGGCGGGATTGGACAACTGACTGGGGTAGGCGGAGACCTCCAGGTATCCCACCTGAGGGAAGGCAAAGCCAAGCCTATGCTGATGGAGCCGCTCCAGATCCAGGAGTTGCGCGCATCCACGCAAAGGGCGCCCCCTGTTTTATGAGGGGAGCGGTCATTGTCAAACTCAGTTCAACAACTTGGGTCCCAGTTGAGACATAATGGGGAAGATACAATACTGCATTTCCAGCTAAGCCAAGAATGTTAAATTATGTTGGCATAGAATAATTTAGCATAATCAGATGGAGATCTGCTCATCCCAGTGGATCTTGCTGTAGGATTGGGCCCTTATTATTGGTAATAACATGCAATTTCCAGATTTTATACTGAGGATCTATTTGTTTATTGTGCAATGTAAGAAACCAATAAATAACTCTACACTTTGACATTTCAGCCTGGAGGCGGTATTCCTTCTTTGTCGGTGAGTATTCTCATGATTTTGTTTATATCTTTCCCAGAGAGTTTAAGAAATTATTTTGTGCTAGCAAAATACATCTTCTGCCCTGCCATGTATTCAGCCAGCAGTGCCCACTGGATCTTAACCCTTCTCATCCCAGTGGACTTTACTGTAAGATGGCTCTCTGGGTGTGGCTAATAATGGGCAATAGATACTGAGCACGCATTTTATATTACATGAAGTAAGAAACCCAGAAATAATTCCATTGCGCTCCAAGGCCCCGGGCCCACAGTTTCCTTAGATAATAAACACATGAACATGAGTAATTAGGTTTATGGGATAAAATAGGTCACAACTTTACTGGTTACAGATGTGAGCAGTTTGGCTTAGGCATTGGGGTGAAGCCAGGCTATATTTTGATTCCTGCCCTTCTGCAGGGATTCCAACTAAGGGTAAACCACCAGTAGGGGGAGCCCTATGACTTACATCAAATAAGGGCATCCCGAGGGGTCCCCCTTGGGCCCTGCCCCTCAGCTGGATCACCACAAGGTCCTGGATACCTGGCTGCAACACCACCCACCCGGGAAGGTGAGCGGACTACTTTGACATATTAGGGTGCAATCATTCGTGGTGGTGTGCCAGTGAGTATCCACATGATTTTGTTATATATTCCCCAATATACCGTATTTTTCGCCCTATAGGACGCACTTTTCCCCCTCCAAAAATGAAGGGGAAATGTGTGTGCGTCCTATGGGGTGAATGCAGGCTTTCGCTGAAGCCTGGAGAGCGAGAGGGGGGATCCCCCACCCCACGCCTGGGGGGGAAATAATTTTTCCCCCTTTATTTCTCCCCAAAAAACTAGGTGTGTCCTATGGGCCAGTGCGTCCTATAGGGCAAAAAATACGGTACTACTAAACGTTTTGTACTGGCAAAATACATCATTTTCTCTGCTTGTGCCAATTTGCAGTGTGACACAACCACCACCACCCAAAATGTGCTGTTTTCAGGTCTACATTCTAATGCGGAGCTCTCAAATGTGTTTTTGGAGCCATACTTGAAAAAAGAAGTTTTTTGGGGAGGGGGAACACAGCATGAAATAGTGCGAGATCGGAGAAACCAAAATGGCCGCTGTGCTGTCGCAATAAAAAATGTTGGTGTGTGGAAGAGTGTCATCCCAGATATTGCCTTCAAGGTTTTGGAACCTATGGGGTCCTGACTGTCCTAAGATGAGGAGATATGTCAGCAGTGCTCAGCCATGATCTTTCTGGCTCAGCTGGAGACCTGCTAGATCCTCACCTTTCACATCCCAGTGGACCTTGCAGTAAGAGTGCTCTGGTTGTCTTGCAAACAGTGGGCGAATTCTCCCTATTTTATTGAGACTCAGTTTGATACTACGTTTATTAAAAACAACAACGAGCAAACAAGAAATAACTGTGCACTTTAACATTTCAGCTTGGAAGCGTGGTGGTGAGTATTCTCATGATTTTGTCTATATCTTTCCCCAAGAGTTTAACTAATTATTTTGTATTGGCAAAATACATCTTCTGCCCTGCCATGTATTCAGCCAGCAGTGCCCTGGCTGAGCTGGGATGAGGGAGATATAGCAGCAGATCTCCAGATGAGCTGGGGACAATGAGTTACACTGAAAAACACTGCTCAGCCACAAACTTCCTGGCTTAGCTGGAGATCCGCTGGATCTTAATCTTTCACATCCCAGTGGACCTTGCAGTAAGATGGCTCTCTGGGTGTGGATAATAATGGGCAGTGGATATTGAGCACCTTCTTTATAATATATGAAGTAAAAAACCCCATAAATAATTGTGTACTTTGATATATTAGGGTGAAATCGCTTCCGCTGTTAGTGTGCCGGTGAGTATTCACATGATTTTGTTTATATATTTCCCAATGAGTGTAATTATTTTGATTTCTGCCCAGCCATGTGTGCAGCCAACAGGGTCCTAGCTGTCCCAGGATTCAGGAGATATAGTACCGCATTTTCGCTCTATAAGACGCACCAGACCATAAGGTGCACCTAGTTTTGGGAGGAGGAAAACAAGAAAAAACATATTCTGAATCTCAGAAGCCAGAATAGCAAGAGGGATCGCTGCACAGTGATCCCTCTTGCTATTCTGGCTTCTGGGATAGCTGCACAGCCTGTATTCGCTCCATAACACACACACGCATTTCCCCTTACTTTTTGGGAGGGAAAAAGTGAGTCGTATAGAGCAAAAAATACGGTAGTTTATCTCCGGCTGAGCTGGATATGGGGAGTTAAGCTGGCACAACACTGCTCAGCCATGAACTTTCTGGCTCAACTGGAGATCTGCTGGATCCTCACCTTTCACATCCCAGTGAACCTTGCAGTAAGATGGCGCTCTGGGTGTGGATAGTAATGGGCAATGGATATTGAACACCTTCTTTATAGTATATGAAGTAAAAAAACCCATAAATAATTGTGTACTTTGATATATTAGGGTCTCGCCCCTTCCGCTGTTAGTGTGCCGGTGAGTATTCACATGATTTTGTTTATATATTTCCCAATGAGTGTGACTAATTATTTTGATTTCTGCCCAGCCATGTGTGCAGCCAGCAGGGTCCTAGCTGTCCCAGGATTCAGGAGATATAGTACCGTATTTTTCGCTCTATAAGACGCACCAGACCATAAGACGCACCTACTTTTTGGAGGAGGAAAACAAGGAAAAACATATTCTGAATCTCAGAAGCCAGAACAGCAAGAGGGATCGCTGAGCAGTGATCCCTCTTGCTATTCTGGCTTCTGGGATAGCTGCACAGCCTGTATTCGCTCCATAAGATGCACACACATTTCCCCTTACTTTTTGGGAGGGAAAAAGTGAGTCTTATAGAGCAAAAAAATACGGTAGTTTATCGCCAGCTGAGCTTAATATGGGGAGTTAAGCTGGCACAACACTGCTCAGCCATGAACTTTCTGGCTCAACTGGAGATCCGCTGGATCCTATACTTTCTTATACCAGTGATTGCTCTATTTGAGTATACTGATAATGGGTGGTTTATGGGTGGACTGTATAGCATCTAGATCAAGGGAAGTAATAGTGCCACTGTATTCTGCTCTGGTCAGACCTCACCTGGAGTACTGTGTCCAGTTCTGGGCACCACAATTCAAGAAGGACACTGACAAACTGGAACGTGTCCAGAGGAGGGCAACCAAAATGGTCAAAGGCCTGGAAACGATGCCTTATGAGGAACGGCTAAGGGAGCTGGGCATGTTTAGCCTGGAGAAGAGGAGGTTAAGGGGTGATATGATAGCCATGTTCAAATATATAAAAGGATGTCACATAGAGGAGGGAGAAAGGTTGTTTTCTGCTGCTCCAGAGAAGCGGACACGGAACAATGGATCCAAACTACAAGAAAGAAGATTCCACCTAAACATTAGGAAGAACTTCTTGACAGTAAGAGCTGTTCGACAGTGGAATTTGCTGCCAAGGAGTGTGGTGGAGTCTCCTTCTTTGGAGGTCTTTAAGCAGAGGCTTGACAACCATATGTCAGGAGTGCTCTGATGGTGTTTCCTGCTTGGCAGGGGGTTGGACTCAGTGGCCCTTGTGGTCTCTTCCAACTCTATGATTCTATGATTCTATGATTCTATGATTCTATCCCTTTTATGCTGTGGATTAATTTGTTACTATGTGAAGTTAAAAAATAAGAATGAAAGAACTGTGGACTTTTGGCATTTCAGATTGGAAACATTTCTGTTGGTCTGCCCATGGGTATTCACATGGGATATTTTTAAAATTTTGCTAATTATTTGCTTTGGCATCATAGGTGACGAATCTCTTAGATCAAGTGTCCCCAAACACTCAAACATTATTTTAGAAGCTACTGACCCACCCTGCCCCTGGATTCTTTCCTTCCCTTCTGGATCAGATGGTCTGGGTGGCCTGGAGTGCTTTCCATCAACTCTGGCTGGTGGCCCAGGTTCGCCCCTATCTGGACAAGGGTAGCCTAGTTTCTGTTGTCTATGGTCTGGTAACCTTTATGCTGGATTACTGCAACACATAATATGTGGCGCTGCCTTTGAAGATGGTTCAGAGGTTTCAGCTGGTGCAGAATTTGGTGGCTGGGTTGCTAACTGAAGCAATTCAGTTTGAGCATATTATACTGATTACACTGGCTGCCAATTAGCTTCCAGGCCCAATTCAAATTGCTGATTTTGAGCTATAAAGGCATGAATGGCTCAGGACTGCAATACCTCAAGGACCGCCTTTCCCCATATAAACCATCCAGGAATCTGTGATCATCACCTGAGACCCGTTTTTGTGTGCCTCCTTCATGTGAGGTCCAGAGGGTGGCAACACAAGAGGCCTTTTCTGTAGTCGCTCCCCATTTGTGGAATGCTCTCCACAGGGAGGTTTGCCTGCCGTCTTCATTATACATCTTTAGGTGCCAGGCAAAAATGTGCCTCTTCAACCAGGCCTTTGGCTGATTCTACAGCCTTTTACATTTGTTTGTAGGAGTGGGGTATTGTTTTATCGTTTTTGTTTTATTTGTGCTTTTACCCTGTACCTCTTCCCTTGTGATAAAGGGCCATATATCAAACAAACAAACAAGAAATTAGTCAAAACTACACAGCCAACTGTCGCCCTGGGCTCTTCCAGGGATATAAATTTAATAAGTAATAACAATAATACAAAAAAATATATTTATTGGGGTAATTCACACTAAAATGCCAAAGGATTTTCATGGGCATTTCTTCTTCTTACAAAAATGCAGATTGCTGTAATGATGGGTGTTCTACCAAAAGCAATTGTTCTTTCAGATTCAGAGGCGACACACTTTGGAGTAAAGATGATGAGCTTTATTGATTATACAACAAGCATTAGACACAAAAACACACGCACAGCCTACATGAAGTTTTAGGGCAAATCACTAAGCGTTTAAGTACAAAACTCTTATCAAGGTTATTTATTTTGCATCGCTTGGAAAACCCTTTAGAAAAGACAGCAGGTAAAACCCCATCTTCTAGAACTATTGCAAAGCACACTTCTGCATCTCTGGCCTTAGGTGGAGTTCTCTGTGGAACAGCACTCCTGTATCCTATATGTATACTCTTTTACACTTGGGAATGTGGCAAACAGCCATGTTTCTGTCAGAGGTGGTTTTAGGGTGCAGTCGCACTGGGTGCTGAACAGAAGGGGACACCAAAACAAGGAGGGAGAGAGGCAGGGGTGCAGCCAAATTTTAGTCTTGCATAGGATGCCGCTGAAATTTGAGTTCACAGTTTCTTAGGTCCGCCAAGAGAAATACCAATGGCATCATCCCAAACCATTTCAAGGTATACCAAAGGATTCGTAAGCTGTCCTTTTCCAGTATCAGTGTAGGACTTCCATCACAGCTTAGTCATTCTCATTCCCATGGCTCTGAAACTGCTAAACAATGAGCTAACCAAAAAGAACTGGTTAGCTCTGCCCTGCTGGTCTCATGGACCCAAGGCTGTTTTGTAGCCTTGACATAAAAGCCTACATGCCATCTTATGACATGGAACATTCCCATATAAAATTAATTCCTTAAAAGATGTACTAAAAAAGGACCAAAATATTGCAATGGCTAACCAAGCAGATGCAGGTCCCTACACAGATGCCCAATAAGGCAACAAATAGATAATAGTTGGAGGCCATGTATCTCGTCACGATCACAATATTCTTCTATGTATTTCCAATACAATGTGGAGAACTGAATTTAAGACTGGAGAGATGAAAATGCTGAATAATTTTCTCAAGGATTGGGAAGGTGGGAGGAGATGAGAAACCAAAACCGATTCATTCCTACCCAGGAGTAAGCCCCAGTGAATTCATGTACATTTTTAGCTGGGGAACCTGTGGCCCTCATTCCTGGCCATTGACCATGTAACATGAGGCTGATGAAAGTTGGAGTTTGACAACTTCTCCAGGGCCATAGAATCTTTATCCTTGATGTATAGGATTGTACTTTGTTAATTTGGTGGCGCTAAGGGACATGGGTGGCGCTGTGGGTTAAACCACAGAGCCTAGGACTTGCCGATCAGAAGGTTGGTGGTTCGAATCCCCACAACGGGGTGAGCTCCTGTTGCTCAGTCCCTGCTCCTGCCAACCTAGCAGTTTGAAAGCATGTCAAGTGCAAGTAGATAAATAGGTACCGCTCCGGCAGGAAGGTAAACGGAGTTCCCATGCGCTGCTCCGGTTCGCCAGAAGTGGCTTGGTCATGCTGGCCACATGACCAGGAAGCTGTACGCTGGCTCCCTTGGCCAATAAAGCGAGATGAGCGCTGCAACCCCAGAGTTGGCCACGACTGGACCTAATGGTCAGGGGTCCCTTTACCCTTTAAAAGCTTTTAGCTTTAGATCAGGGACAGAGAACATATGGCCTTTCAGACGTTGTTAAACTCCAACTTCTATCAGCTCCACCCATCATAGCCAATGATCAGGGTTCCATAGCCCTTATGCAGCCTTACCACATTGGGGATGTTTATGTGACTAATTATTTACGTTCTTATTTCCAGGCGCCTTAATACTGAAGATCTCCGAAGATCTGAAGATATACTGAAGATCTCTGCCACATTGACAAAGGCTCCCTACTCTCTTGTACACTCTTCCTACACTGTCTGCCCTAAGCCAATCAGACAAAAACTGAATCACAAAACCAATGCTAATACAATCGGGATAATCGCTATAACATGAACTGATTTTCTTGTCTTTGTACAGACAATATGAACTGCCCTAATTAATACCCTGATGACTGGCAAAAACTTTAAAAAAATAAATAAATCTCAAATACGCTAAAATTGGTTTTTTGTTTCTTTTAATGACTAGTCTAAGCTAGGCATCAAGTTTTAGTCACTCCTGGTGCAAGGTCAGTAGCATCTGCAAATTTATTGCATCTCTTCCTTTTAGAAAGATGTTGAACAACAATGGGCCCAGGACCGAACCCTGCAGCACCTCACTTGTCACGTTTTTCCCAGGTCAATCAAATTACAAATTCATCTAACGGTTACCTCGTCAAGCCCACATTTTACCAGCTTCTCTGTAAGAATATCATAGGGGATTTGTTAAAAGCCTTACTGAAATCAAGATACACTACTTCCACAGCATTCCCCTGATCCACCAAGCTTGTCATTCAGGTCCTTCACAAGCAATCTGCCTCTCTGTTACAGTGCCTGCCTTTGCTTGGCCTTCTGTGTACCTCTTCTAGTTCTGGGAGAGAGCAGGAAGTCACAGCAGGAAGGGAGACTCCCTGGCTTATTCAGCAGCCGTGTCATCTCTGCCACTTGGCCCCCTCTTCTCCAGCCTCTACTTCTAGCTCTGATTCTGAACTACTCTCTGCCATAGACTCTTCTTGCTCACTAAACCCTTTTACCTCTTCAGCTTCCAACACATCCTCTTTGCAGTCTGCTTCCTATTGTTCTTCTGACCACACAGACCCCTGGCTCTGAACAATTTACCCCTGGGGCTTCCAGCTGATTCATGGCAATGAACTACTTTGAGGGGTTTTTCATATATCGAGAAGCATACAATTTTAATGAAATAAAATAAATATGAAGTATCAGGACTGGTGGTCTAGACTACGGTTCACCAATCTCTTGGGGCACATTTGAAAACTAGCGAAACTGTTGTGAGCACCCTCCCACACCACACCACCTATTATATTAGCTACAATGGAAGGTTTCTTTCAAGCCTAACTTTTGTGCAGGAATCTACTTAATTCACATTTTCTGAAACAAGACGTCCTTTGAAATCCACACCTCTCAGAATTTTGCAACACAGCTTTTCAGCCAAGTGGTGTGTACAGAAATGCATATAATGTGGGTAAAGTGTGCATTAGAATGCAGATATTAGAAGAAGAAACCATGTCAAAATGCATTAGACTGTGGGGAATTACTATGCAAATAATGTATATGTTAGACAACATTGCATACAGAGATGTGCATATCAGGAGCACAAAGACGCTGGTGGATTTTCATGAGGACTTAAAAAGAGAAAACTGATGCAGAAATGGGGATGGGGGGATAGAAAGCAACCACACTTAACCCAAGAATTTGCTTGCACTCATCAGGCCTGCCAAGACAACACTATTGGTCACTTGTGTCTCCTGACACTGTCTGTGCCAGTAATGTTATAATTTTTCTACTAATTCTGTAAGTTTTGTATTTTTTGTGCCTCGATTTGATCCTTGTACATGGTTTTGTACGTATTGTGGTATTTTATCCATTGTGACTTGCAGTTGCTTTTATTGATCACAGTTTATTAATTATTTATTGTAATGCTTAAGAGTGAATTTATTCTTAATTATTATTTGCTGATGTTTTGAGAGTTAATTTTATTGTGTGCTATTATATTCTAATCGATCACTGGATATTACTTTCTTTGATATAAGTCATTCCATTTTAAAGATATATTTTATTATGACTTTCTGTATCGGATCAGATTATTATAAGGTGCATGTTCTTCATTGTTTATTTTCTTGCTGTAAACCGCCTTGGGCATAGTAATATAAAAAGGAGGTACTGTATACAAATTAAAAGTGAAAAGAGAAGAAATGGTAAGTACATTACTGCCTGCTGCCTACTGGTGGCACTACAGCTCAACAGAAGAGGAGTGAGCAGCTATCTTTTCTAGCAATGGTACAGCTGTAGCAGAGAGAATAAGACAACCTTTCATGAAAATCGAGATTTAGGAGTACAATCAAGGCTCATGTCAGCATCGTCTACTCCTCAATAAAACAAATTAAGAACCATGTCTGTGCAATTGGGGTTTCAGTTTTATTTGCATGAAATATTTTCCAGGGCCAAAGGACAAAGGAATAGTTAATTAAAGATACCAAAGTAAAATCACCCCTAAACCAAGATTTGTTTAGGTCGAATGTTCTTTTTTCCTTGATGGAATGGACTCTGTTAATTTTGCAGACATGTACGTAGGTTTCTTGTCTTTCTGGATGAAAGGAGAAAGGTGTGCCAGCTGGTGTCCCAATTAGCTCCTTCGGTTTCTGATCTGTTAGCTCTTGCTCTGGGCTATTTCAGGCATCCTGGAAAAAGACGAGAGGGGAAGAAGTCATAAAAGAAAATGACTGCAAAAAATGTAGGGGCGCCAACTTGGGCCCTAGGTTATGGGTGCCCAATGGCATCCATGACGTAACATGACGTTGTGAAGTCATGATGTCACAACATCACATTAATCAGCAAGCTACTGAGGTGCTTCTGAGGCCTGGCTTCTGAGATCACGTCTGAGGCCTCACGGGGCCTTGGCGATCATGTCCAAGACCTCCAATGTGACTTTGGTTTGTACCGGAAGTTGTGTCAGAAGCCTGGCAGGGCCTCCGACGTTGCCTTGGAAGTCACGTTGGGCTTCCAGTGTGACTTTCAGTAGAAACTGGAAGTTACGGACAATTGGAGGTTGCAGAGCCTAGACAAATTAAAGAATAAGGTGCGAGATTGGTTACATTATGCTCAAATTCAAGAGGTTTTTAAAATGGATAAAAAAATAGGATTCCAGGTGGAAAAATCGAAGTTAGAGACAGAACTGCTTAAACCAAAGACTAAGGTACTTTCGAGAATGTATAACTTGCTGCTTAAGTGGAATACTCAGGATGAGACAGTCAAATCAGCCATGATAAAATGGGCGCAGGACATTGGGTATAACATTATGTTTGAGGACTGGGAAAGGTTATGGACCACCGGAATAAAATTCACGGCATGTAATGCCCTGAAGGAAAATATTATGAAAATGATATATAGGTGGTACATGACCCCAGTCAAGCTTGCAAAGATATATCACCTGTCTGATAATAAATGTTGGAAATGTAAGGAGGCTGAAGGGACATTCTTTCACCTCTGGTGGACCTGTCCAAAAGTGAAGGCCTTCTGGGAAATGATTTATAATGAGTTAAAAAAGGTATTTAAGTATACCTTTCCCAAGAAACCAGAGGCCTTCCTTCTGGGCATTGTCAGCCAGAAAGTGTTAAAGAAGGATAGAACTTTTTTTATGTATGCAACCACAGCAGCAAGAATACTTATTGCAAAATACTGGAAGACACAAGATTTGCCCACGCTGGAAGAGTGGCAGACGCAATTGATGGACTATATGGAACTGGCTGAAATGACTGGCAGAATCCGAGATTTGGGAGAAGAAACAATGGAAGAGGACTGGAAAAAATTCAAGGACTATTTACAAAAATATTATAAGTTATACGAATGTTAAGAATTTGCATGATTTGGAAAATCTAGCTTCAGCAATAAGATTTGGTGATATGGGAAATTAAGTTACAATTATGAAAGGATTAAAGTTTAAAGTAATAATATATTTATTTCAAGGTAAAAGTAAATTGACAACAAGTATTTTAAACCTAAAATATAATTATCTGAAAGTACAAAGGAATGCATGAAACAAGGTAACAATTTGCTGATATTTTTATTGTAAAGAATGCAGGGTGAGGGAGATGTGGGGAAGTCCGGTTGGTTATGAAAAAATGTCTTGGAAGGATGGATTTCTTTCTTTCTTTTTCTTTTTTCTGTTATTTCTTTTATATATCTGACTTTATATCCGTAACTGAAAAAAGCAATAAAAATATTATAAAAAAAAAAAAGAAACTGGAAGTTACGTCGGAACCTGCGCTGTTGGAACCCACAGCCAAGTCCCCCCACTAGTTGGCAGCTATGACCTGGAGTGAACAGATCATGAGGTCAAATCTCATCCTCCAAGAGAGAGCTTTTGGGGCCCTTCATCTTACAGGCAAATGAATGCACAGAAGCAGCACTGCATCTCTACTCTAGACTCTTCAGGGCTGTCAATGCAGGAGGGCCACAGCTCAGTGGTAGAACACATGCCTTGAATGCAAAAGTTCCCAGCTGGGAGATAGCCCCATCAGAAATCCTGGAAAGCTGCTGTCAGTTGGTAAATAACAACAACAACAACAACAACAATAATAATACCTCACCCATCTGGCTGGGTTCCCCCAGCCATTCTGGTCATCTTCCATCAAGATATAAAAACATAATAAAATGTCAAAAATTAAAAAAAACTTCCTGATACAGGACTGCCTTCGCATGTCTCCTAAAAGTTGTGTAGTTCTTTATCTCCTCGACAACTGATGGGAGGGTGTCCCACAGGGAAGGTGCCACTGCTGAGAAGGCCCTCTGCCTTCTCAAATGATACTGAGAACTACGTAGAACAATGACCTGAGTCAGTATAAGGTAGCTTCCTATGTTCCACTCAATGGAGCTTACTCCTGAGTAGATATGCATAGGAGTGCAATGTTAGTTTTTAAAACCTTGGCCACAAAATAAATTTAAAAATGATAAATGAGTAGGCATGAAATGTATCAAAATCAGCAGTTTTAAAAGAACAAACCTAATTACTGTATTTTTCGCCCTATAGGACGCACCTTTTCCCCTCCAAAAATGAAGGGGAAATGTGTGTGCGTCCTATGGGGCGAATGCAGGCTTTTGCTGAAGCCTGGAGAGCGAGAGGGGTCGGTGCGCACCGACCCCTCTCGCTCTCCAGGCTTCAGGAAGCTATCCGCAAGCCTTGGGAGCCCTATACTACCGTATTTTTCGCCCTATAGGGCGCACTGGCCCATAGGGCGCACGTAGTTTTGGGGTGGGGGTAAAAAAAAATTATTTATTCCCCCTCCCCCCAAAAAACTAGGTGCGCCCTATGGGCCGGTTCGCCCTATAGGGTGAAAAATACGGTAGTTGCCCAATTCTTACTGAGCAAATTTTCACTGGAAGTTTTTAAACAGAGGTTGGAGGGCCATCCACCTGGGCTTATTTAACTGTACTTCCTGATTTGCAGGGCATTGGACTAGGTGGCCCTTGGGTCCCCTTTGAATTCTATGATACATCACAAGGAGAAAGGGAGAGGCAATGTCATTATAGGCATATTTGATACTCACACGACTTTACTGCTGCTGTGGCTTTTTCCACTTCTGCAATGCAAAGTCAGAAATTCAAACAACCGAAAGAATATGCCCCAGAATAGACATAGGGGTCCCAGCCACATAGACCAGCTACATCTGAGCAGCTCTATGCACCAAAGGAGCGGGGCCAGTGGAAAGGTGTGGCGTTGGGGCGAGGCCAGTGGCACAAGCTTTGCTCCCTGGCATTGCTCACGACAATCCTGCACAAAACATGTGAAAAGGCCTAAGCAGGTTCCCTGGAGCACTTCTGGAAGAACTAATGCTATTCCCCATGATATGTACTCACCCTTCTCCCTTGTTGTCTATTGCCACCGGCACCCTAAAAAGAAGAAAATAAGCCATAATTATTTCCAGGCTTGCAAGAAGAATGGAAACATTGGCTTTGGTCCTGACAAGTAAGGAAGGTGCTGAACCTCAGGCCTGGAGGCCAAATGTGCCCCCCCCACTGGCAGAGGAAGAGGGGGGCAGGGGAGCGGCCGCGCCCCCCCCATGCTGGGCGCCATGCCCCCACAGACGGCACACCACACCCCTGCAGGTGGCGCACCACGCCTCCGGGACGCACGCCAGCCACACCCCCGCCTGCTTTCCACCCACCTATCTCTCTGTCCTTCCAAATTCTCCCCAGACCACACCCCTCACTGCCTCTAATTTGCGCCTCAAATTTTTTTGCCTGGCTGCCATGTGTCCTTTAACTCTGGTGACACATTTTGTATGCCTGGATGAAGGACATGGAGGAGTATAAGCATATTTCACGGAACAATAAACAAGCAATAAACAGCTACCCTTCAAAATCCGCACTTCTCTGAATTATGCGATGCAATTCTTCTACCGAGGAATGTGCTTGTTTGCTTTGTAAAAAGTGCAAATGAAATGAACACACACACACCTGCATATTAGAGCAACTAATGTACACAAAGGCATATTGGGGGGAAACTGCATGCAAAGGGAGTGTGTATATTCCATTAATTTCTCCAAGTAGTTTCTTGGAGAAAAGCATATGGACGTGTGTATGAATCTCCACTCCATCTCAAATCCATTACGATGGGCTGGAAAGTAAGGGAGGTGACTCTTGAGAGTGTCTTACCCTTCCTCCTGCCTTTTTATTCTTGTTTGCTCCAGCCTGCAATGAAAAGAGATAGGGAACATATTAGCCAGGAGTGTTTTCTTCCTCTCGAGATCAATCATGCCAATAGAATGGGGGCAGATGGGGCACCAGAGGAATATAAGGGATAGAAAATACGGCCCTTTGCTTGTTCAGAAGCCCCCGGGGTGCATGCCAGCCACACCCGCGCCTGCTCTCCGCCCCCGGAGCCGGAGCATGAAGCTCCACCACTGCCCCCCCACCTCTCTATCTGTCCTTCCAAATTCTCCCCAGGCCACACCCCTCTAATTTGCACCCAATTTTTTTTTGCCTGGCTGCCATGTGTCCTTTAACTCTGGTGATGCATTTTGTATGCCTGGGTGAAGGACAGGGAGGAGTATAAGCATGCAGAAACCAGCTTCCTACACAAAGCTGAAATTAACATTGGTTGCTCTGCCCACCTTTATCTCTGGCACTGTGCACCACTGCATGTGGCCCCTGGAAAGTTGCCTAGGACTGAAAAGGTTTTCCCATCCTTGAACTAAGAAAAGTGAGGCTGGTCAGCATGCTTTCTCCTTTCCTGTGCTCTTCTGCAAGCCAACATGATCTGCAATTTGGCATGGGCAACTCTGTCCATTTCAGTTCCTCATTTTTTGCATAGGAAGTTCAATTTTCCATATGTCCACATCGGTTTGCAACTACTACTATTGAAAGTGCTCATGAAAATGCTACACCAGCAATTTGCAGCTAATTTCTCCTAATATACATTGTTTTCGTATGCAATTTCCCCAGTTCACATTTTTGGAAACCAATTTTCTCCAATTTTGTATGCTGCTTTCAGTAGTAGATGCATTCTTAGGCACACTTCCACCATGCATGCTGGATAACTGCATTGCAAAATGTGACGTCCACATTTTGGGGGATGGCTGTGTTTTGGTTTGCGTCTTGCTTCAGAAAGTGTGAGCTGGGGAGGCTGGCCTTAAAATGAGAAAGGAATCAGATTTCTCACCTCCTCTGTTCCTACCTGCAATAGCCAGGCTGCACCTTGTCTCATTTAAGGGTCTCCGTTGTGGAAGGGAGAGGGAGAAATTCATTTGGTTCACATTTTCAGGCAAACCTATCTAATTCCTATTTCACGGAACAATAAACAAGCAATAAACAGCTACCCTTCAAAATCCGCACTTCTCTGAATTATGCAATGCAATTCTTCTACCGAGGAATGTGCTTGTTTGCTTTGTAAAAAGTGCAAATGAAATGAACACACACACACATGTGCATATTAGAGCAACTAATGTACACAAAGGCATATTGGGGGGAAACTGCATGCAAAGGAAGTGTGTATATTCCATTAATTTATCCAAGTAGTTTCTTGGAGAAATGCATATGGACGTGTGTATGAATCTCCACTCCATCTCAAATCCATTACGATGGGCCGGAAAGTAAGGGAGGTGACTCTTGAGAGTGTCTTACCTTTCCTCTTGCGTCTTGTTTCTCTGCTCCAGCCTGCAATGAAAAGAGATAGGGAACATATTAGCCAGGAGTGTTTTCTTCCTCTCGAGATCAATCATGCCAATAGAATGGGGGCAGATGGGGCACCAAAGGAATATAAGGGACATAAAATACGGCCCTTTGCTTGTTCAGAAGGTACATCCGTTTCTTGAGCCATTTGGATAGTAATGAAAGGGCCAACCTCAAAACTGGAATGGAGAATCAGGAGAGACTAGAGTTGGGAATCCAATGAAATACATGAAATAGCAATAAAGGATCAGAGCTGACCATGCCACCAAGCTGAAGTACTTGCTTCAGCTGTCAAATTCTGGTTGCCTCTAGAGGGCAAACAATTATTGGATCCAAGGGTGGTGACTTCAGTCTTCCTATACTATTCAGCATGAGCAACTTGAGGAAAGGTGGGGTGTAAATGTTAGGCGTGTGCGCTAGCTAGAAGAGGCAACTTGTATCTGTGGGTTTTGGGAAGAAGCCTGATGTGTTTCAGAGCCTCTCTGTGTCTTTCCTATATGATTAGACTTTCAATAATGAAATAAGGTTGGTTAAAAACAAGTCTGTTTTCTCCTCATTCACTATAATGGGGGATCTAATAATAGCTTATTTTTCATTTTCACATATGTGGATGAAATTTGCCGGCATCTAGTGTAGATTAAGTCAGCCGACCTGTACACAGATACATCCAGTGGTTTTCCTTGCAGGTCATTTTTAATGTTTGATTTAAAAACAAAGGCAAAACAAAACATTTTCATTTTCTGCCAAAACTGAATGCAGTTTGCTGGCGTGGCCACTTCTTTTGAAGAATGATAGCTGCAGTGATTCTCACAGAATTAAAATCATTACTATTTTGGATTGGGTACAACAGGAACAATAGGGGAAGGGGTGGTCGTGGGAAAAGGAGCATGGTTACCCAAGAAATACCGAGGGTGGGGAGGAACAGCAGAGCCGAAAAGAGTATACTTAACGTGCTACAGACATGGAAGTACCGTATTTGGGGAAGGGGAAATGTATGTGCGTCCTATGGAGCGAATGCAAGCTCCTTGGCTTCAGCGATAGCAACGGGAAGCCTCCGAAGCGCAGAGGGAGCACTCCCTCCGCGCTCTGGAGGCTTCGCGTTGCTTTCGCTGAAGCCTGCAGAGCGAGAGGGGTTGGTGCGCACCGACCCCTCTCACTCTCCAGGCTTCAGGCAGCTATCGGCAAGCCTTCGGAGCATAGCAGGAGTTCCCCCCGCGCTCCGAAGGCTTGCAAATAGCAGCCTGAAGCCTGAAGTCCAGGGAGCGCAGCGCCAACTCCCGCTGCACTCCCCGGGCTTCAGGCAGCTATCTGCAAGCCTTCGGAGCGTGCCCCCAGTCCCGCAAGCTCCGGTGCAACCTTGCCGCCGATCCTGGACCTGTTCTGGGGGCTGGGGTCAGGGGAAGCGGCTAAAAACAAAGCCAAGACAGCGAGTGGGATCCATCCCGCTCCCTGTTTTGGCTTCTGCCAAAGCCGCGCGCAGCCTCTCCCAGCTGGAGACGTTGCGTGCAGCTAAAAAGGAAGCCAAGACAGCCAGCGGGATGGATCCCGCTCGCTGTCTTGGCTTCTTTGCCCTTTGGGGAGGGGAAAAAATATTTCCCCCCTTTATTCCCCCCCTAAAAACTAGGTGTGCCCTATAGTCCAGTGTGCCCTATGGAGCGAAAAATACGGTAAGTAGTTTGTAGGCTACCAGGCCCCAAACTGTCCTTACTGTCTGTAAGGATTCATAGAATCATGGATTCATAGAATTGTAGAATTGGAAGCCCAACCCTGTGCAATGCAGAAATCTCAACTGAAGGGCATGTTTTGCAATGATGCAACATGCCTCACCATACAGGTGTCAGTTACATTTTAGGATTAATTCTGACTGCCCCTCCTCCCACCACCCAAAAAATGGGGGGGGGGGATGGGAGAAGGTAATGGAAAATGTCTTACTGCACCGCCGCCATTTCCAAACATCGACATTAGACTCTACAAAAGGAAGAAAAGGCATTAATCTTTCTCTGGCTGATGGACATATAACACCCCACGCTGTAAATCAGGCATGTCCAACTCCCAAGAGACTGCGATCTACTCCAGCTATTAAAAAACTGGCAGTGATCTATCCAATGGATTGACCAGAGTTGTTGAGCTTTTTGGGGTGAGGATGACAGGTAGAGCGTGATTGACCGGTTGGACATGCCTGCTGTAAATGTATCTATCTCCAGTTTTCTGCATTCTCAGGACTAGACACATAGCCTGAAGGGGCATAAGCCAGCTTCCTATACAGGAGACTCCCCATTTCTGCAGGGGCTATGCTCTGGACCCCCTAACACATACACAAAATAGAGTAAAATGGGAAGTCACTTAGCTGATGGCCAGAGAAGAACCTTGCATTCAACTTTTCAGGATTTGTTGTTGTTGTTTTGTTAATTTATTCAGTTTGTTAGTCACCTAATACATTTGGCAAAGACAACCTAAGTGCCTTCTGAAACTTACTTACAAATGTTCACTCCTGAGGCCATTTCATGTTTTTCTATAGGTGTGCCAGCCAGGATAGAGAAGTTTGTTGTGCACATTGTATACTCATTAACAGAGCACAAAGTAACTGGGGGAAAGATATTGGGAGGAGCCAACATTATTACTTAGGAAGGGCATTCATTCTGCGATAAAACTATTGTCTTCATAGTCCATGTAATGGAAGGCATCTTACCGATAACGCAGCTCCTCCTCCTCCTCCTCCTCCTCCTCCTCCAAGCAAAGCCATTAGGCCCTAAAGAAAAGGAAAACACGGAATTCTTCTCTAACACTGATTTTGGTGCCTCCATCTTGGGCATATCCTATATGATTTTATATTTTGTCAGAGGTGCTGACTTGTGCCCCAGATTGTGGGTGTCCAGCGGTGCATGCATGTGCAATGTGACATCCTGACATCGCTCACACATCACATGCGCATTACACTGGGCTCCATGCTCAGCCTCCACCAGCCACCACCCGCTGCCTCGTGTCCACTGGTCCTCTGCTGCCACTGCAGTGACTGAACCTCTGCATCTGCCATGGGGCCCCCATTGGGGCCTACTGTGGCCGCAGGTGTGTTTCCAGGGCTGTGTCTGTGGTGGGCCTCAGTGGAGGCCTTGTAGTGGTGGCCTTGGCCTGGTCACTGTGTTGGCGGGGATCGGGTGGGTGGCCAGCTCCCCTCTTCATTGCAGGGGCTTGGCCCCCCTGCTACAAATATTGAGGGGGCTGAGGCACTCAGGGCTCCATAGAGATAGTGCCTATGTAGATTATTGGGGGTGCCAAAGACCCACCACAGACACCTGGAGTTAGCGCCAATGTATTTTGTTGCCAGGCAAAGAAATCTGCTCTCTGCCCCATGATGGAGTTGCATTTGCATCAGTAACTGCTGTTGTGTTGTCAGACCTTGTAGGGTCAGATCCAGGTTTCCGTGGCCCCTTAGGCAATAGGGTTTCAGTGGGTCCCTTGCCTCACCCCTTCTTATGCAAACCACACCCCTCATAGTTGGCTCTCTCTTTGCATCCCATGCTAGTCTTTGTGTCTATTTCTTTTTTGCAGAAGGAGTTTGTGTAGGCTTTTTACTTTGCAGTGACTTGGTTAGAAGGCATTCCTTCCTGGAGGACGTTTGAGAAACTCAGTAGCCCTGAACAAGTAAATGTCTACTGAGAAGTAAGCCATATTGAATTCAGTGGGGCTTACTCCCAGTTGAATGGGGTTAGGGTTGCAGCCTTAGAATGTGCTTGGGGAGAAGCAACAAGTATCTGAATAATGATGTCTGAACAAATGTTTAATAAGAACTCCTGGCTCCATAACCAGTTATTCCCTTACCGAGCCGCCACCTTCCTTTTCATCACCACCGCCACCTGAAGGCATCATGCTCTACAACAGGGAGAAAAACATAATCTTCTGTAATGCACATGTCCACATCTCCTTCTTGGGTGTGCACTGTGTGATTTGGTTCATTATTGGGTGAAGAAACTTGCCTTCTGCAGTTGACCCTAGCTGAGGGCCACGGTGTGCTGTGCTGTCTAAAGTGGACTGCTGCCAGTGGTGGCTCCTGAAAGGACTTACGGACGTATGACACCCTCCCTGTTTCCTCCTCTCACCATGTTTCTCGCACACATATAAACAAGGGGGGAATAGGATCTGTGCTGCTGGCCCTGCCCTAAACAATGCACACTGCATTGGCTCAACCAATTCATGTACAATGGTACCTTGGTTGTTGAACGGCTTGGCTCCTGAACAAATCGGCTCCTGAGCGCCGCAAATCCAGAACTGAGGGTTACGGCTTGCAAACGTTTTTTTGGAAGCTGAATGTCCTATGTGGCTTCTGTGGCTTCCGATACAGTGCATGAATCTCCTGCAGCCAATTGGAAGCCACGCCTTGGTTTTCAAACAGTTCCGGGAGTCGAATGGACTCCCGAAATGGATTAAGTTTGACAACCAAGGTACCACTGTACATGCATTTAGTACAGCCTATTATTATTATTATTATTATTATTATTATTATTATTCTGCCCTTCAGTCATCATGTTCAACGTTGAGCCCTTTTTACAAGTGGCACATAAAGTTCACTTCACATTTTTATGGTGTCAGCCTTCAAAGTATTATTACTATTACTATTACTATTACTATTACTATTACTATTACTATTATTCTGCCCTTCAGTCATTGTACCCAGGGTGGTTTGCAAAGACATGAATTAATTAAATTGGGAAAGGTGAACAGAGACCCAAACAACAGCAGTTAAAAGAGCCTCAGTGGGATGGAAAATGTATGTTGAAAAGCACAGGGAGTCTCTCGTCATACTCTCTATGCAATTGCACTGTGATAATATCAGATATAGGGACGCGGGTGGCGCTTTGGGTTAAACCACAGAGCCTAGGACTTGCTGATCAGAAGGTCGGCAGTTCGAATCCCTGCGACGGGGTGAGCTCCCATTGCTCGGTCCCTGCTCCTGCCAGTCTAGCAGTTCGAAAGCACAAAGTGCAAGTAGATAAATTGGTATCGCTACATTGGAAAGGTAAACAGCGTTTCCGTGCACTGCTCTGGTTCGCCAGTAGCGGCTTAGTCATTCTGACCACATGACCGGAAGCTGTATGCCGGTTCCCTCAGCCAATAAAGCGAGATGAGCGCCGCAACCCCAGAGTCATCTGCGACTGGACCTAATGGTCAGGGGTCCCTTTACCTTTACCTAATATCAGATAAATGAGTAGCACCCTAAGAGGGAGCCAAAATGGCGATGGAGGTAGCAGACTAGCCAGAACCTCCCGTCTTCAATTAAGCTTTTAATTAGGTTTTAGCCATCTTCTGACCCTATGTTTATATTTTTAGTTGTCATTTTGTTTCCTTTGCTTTTAGCCTAATGGTTTATTGTTTTACTGTTTTATTATCTACTGTTTTATGGCTCAACTCGATTTAGCGTAACAAGGAACGCTAAAGAAGATAGATTGCAGTCTTTGCAACTAACGCACAGCTTTCATCCATTGAAGGGAGGCACGAACCTGCTGTATCGTCAAGGCTGAGGTAAATTATTCCCCTTCCCAGAAATATTTCCGCGGTGAGCGTTGAAAGCCTTAAAGCTGAGAACTAAAGACGGAAAAGGGAGCAGAAACCCTAGAGGCCCACCGAGATAAGGGACAAGCATGAAACCTTGCTTGTAAAACAACCCTCCCCACCTTTCGAAGGTGGGAAACTGGAAGATAAACATAATCTGTCTTGTGATTGAGACAAGTGAAGCCAAAAAACCCAGGACTAAGAGACTCCAGCAAACTGCTCCCAATTACCTTTTTCCACGCTCAACATGGTCCTTACAAGAAAGAACTACAGTGGTACCTCGCAAGACGAAAATAATTCGTTCCGCGAGTCTTTTCGTCTTGCGATGTTTTTCATCTTGCGAAGCATGGTCCGTCGCAACTGCGCTTCTTCAAGCGGCTTTAGGAAAAAAGCGCAAGACATTTTCGTCTTGCGAAGCAAGCCCATAGGGAAATTCGTCTAGCGAAGCAACGCAAAACCGAAAAACCCTTTCGTCTAGCGAGTTTTTCGTCTTGCGAGGCATTCGTCTTGCGGGGCACCACTGTATATGGACCTGGGAATTGCACCAATATCACCTCAGGGGGAGTGGGAGACCCGAAGGAAGCAAAGTAAAATCACCAATTACTTCCCCCATAAAGAAGGGAGTAAGAATCCACAGCACGAGAGCACCCCAAAAGAAATTGCCCCTACTGTGCTGGATTGGTCATTACAACGCAAAGACTTACAAACTGAGCTTGAAAGACCAAATTATTCCATGAGCTGGGCGCAGGAACTGGACCTAGCTGAGAACGCCTTGATGACCAATTCCCCCAACCCCAATGACCTCGAGCACCAAAAATCAACCCAGAATCTCAGGGAAAACCAGCAAGACCCTCAGAATCTCAGGGGAAACCAGCAAGACCCTCAACCCACAGTGAATGCCAACAGCATAGAAGAGAGAGGTGACCAGTTACACGATCAAATAGATCAGATAGGCACAGACCTCTACAACATAAAAAACTTCCTAGCAGTAACAAATGGCCTACTCCTGACGCTTGTGGAGAATTTCAAACAAGCAAAAAGAGCCACAGATCAGTCCTTGGACTCAGATGCTAGAATCCACATACCACCCAAAAAGAACTCACACAAAAGAAAACTGGAACCCAAGACAAAGAAAACTAAAAACATCAAAAATTTTAAGCCATCTAGAAAAACCCAACACATCAGTAAAAAACAGTGGCAGAAACTCTTCAACTTATTATCATCACCTCCTATATCCACAAAAAAAATCAAAGCTCAAGGCACCAAAGAGATCGACAAGGGGGACTCGCCAAAGACCAAACCCCTCCCCATATGTGAAAATAATTCCCCAAGTGCATTCAAAGAAATAAGCCCCCCCATGGCTGTTCTCCCCCTGTGTTCGCCCAGCCTGACAAAAGCAACCAAACTACAGCTGGATGTTCCTGTCTTGAATCCACCTAGGACCCCTGTAGCAACTGCAAACAGAAGTAAGTCGGGGATCTCCAATATAGACCGGAACCCGCAGGAACTCCAAGCCCGCAGTAGAAAGAAAGAATGGATCCTGGTCCTAAGCCCGGAAAAGATGGTATTCACGAACTATCCAAAACCACTGGGTCCTCGCACAGGGACAGACCGCGTGAGGCACCTGCTGACTATTATAAACAACATTCTACCTGGGGCAGTTAAAGCAACCGACATAGACAGTATAGACTACCTATATCAAGATGGACATTCAGTCCGTGCCCTGATCACTTTCACAGATCATAATCTGGTCAACTTCATCTTTAGAACAAGAAATCTATTTTTAAAGAAAGGAATAGATTTATTAAGAATCTTTGAAAACAGAGCCCCGCTAACCTCCCTACTGGCGGCCAAGGGGGAAGGGAGACCAGGAACAGAGGAACAAAACGATAGAGTGCACATGCAACAAAACCAGCAAAACCAGAGCCTAGTGCACCAGCAGGAAAACATAGCTCCTACCGAGACTCAACTTCATTTGAACGACAGAGAGGACTCTTTTTCCATAGAAGAACATGCCCTAATAAATTGGTTCTGGTCACTGCAGATGCCAGCCCAAAAGGAAATCTTGGTCAGACTGGACACTCTGAGAAGCAGACTGACCAAAAAGGAGGCCCATGTTGAGACTACGGAAGGCTCACACATACGGCCTATATCCCCCAAGTGCCTAGTGGACAAGAGGACGGTGGGAGGCGCCTTTAAATGTGTAGATTCGGAAGACCAATCGCAGCCCCCGCTGGTGTATGGTAAGGCAAAACCAAAACAGACTGTCACATCTCCGAGTACCTGGTTCAACTATCTAAAACTCTCCCCAAATGAAATAGCTACTCCCCCAAGTCCAAACCACCCCCTTAAGTCCCCAAGAGCTATGGATAATCATTCCCTTATGCAGCAGATGCCTATTGACAAACTTAATGGGAGTGTTTTTTTAGATGTAAAGGGGTCACTGGACACCGTGGACCCAACAAATCCACACCATGGAGGGACAGAGAATTAAAGCTGCTGTCCTGGAACATTGCAGGATGGCGCGCTAAGAAAAACAATCAACAACTTGCAATGTTTCTTAAGCGATTTGATATCATCCTCCTGCAGGAGACCTGGTACAGCGACCCCATTCTGTTCAATGGGTATTCTTGTCACTCCCTATTTGCTACTCCATCTGTGAGGGGAGGTAGGCCTAGTGGAGGTTTAGCTAGCCTTATCTCCACAGAGCTTGAACATTCCTTAAAAGCCCCCCCCAAACTGCAATTCACTAGCCACGGCAGTCCTACTCAAATTTAAGAGAGATGCACTGGTAGTGGTCAATGTCTATCTGCCCCCCTGCCAAAAAAAATCTATAGTGAAAGCTAACTGGGCAGAGTTAGAGGCATTCCTAGAGTCCGTAGAATCTTCCCACCCTTCTACACCGATTATAATCGGGGGGGATTTCAACGCCCGTATGGGAATTGATGATAACAACCTTTACAGCCAATATAATCAGATTCAGGACCCTGAAAGTCCAACCGAAGCAGGCGTTTCACGACTTTCTAAAGATAATAAATGCAACTTCTCGGGGCTATGTCTAGCCCAGGTCGCAAAAAGAAGGGAGCTGATGATAATAAACGGTAGTAAGGAAGAGGATCGCCCAGGGGAGTATACCCATTTTTCAAAGATGGGAGGAAGTGTGATAGACTATATTCTGATATCAAGATTCGCCTATAACTCTGTGTCAAAGTTTCAAGTGGGACATAACACCGAAAGTGACCACCTCCCACTAATTTTAGCGCTCAATGGCCCATCATTTAACAAACCCACGACTAACCTTTACTACACCCCCATCGTTAATCTGGGATCACTGGCCCCCAGAAGAATTAAATGGACCCCCATGCTCAATACAGAGCTAACTCATCTCCTCCACTTGGAAGTCGTGAAGACCATCTACACAGCCATTGTATCAGCTAATACCGGGGGAAAGGCCATGGACTCGTTCAACGAGTTATTAGCAAGACTAAAGACCTTTCTAAGAACTGAGATACTTAATTCTGTTACAAAGCGGGCAAAGGATCAAGAGAGATGGTTTGATTTGGAGTGCAGACAAGCAAGGAAACGTCTGAGATCAACCTACCGGAATTACAGAAACACCCTCGCACCCTCGCTATTTATGGCTTACATTGATTTAAGACGAAACTACAAACAGCTATTAAAGGTAAAAAAACAAAAAGCTGAGAGATTGGCCTGGTGTAACTTAGTGAAGGCCTCGAATGAGAAAGACTCAACCTCCTTCTGGCGTACCATTATGGGCCTCCTGAGTCAGGAGCGGATTGGTCCCACATGTACTGTAGAACCCCAGGAGTGGATGAAATATTTTCAAACCCTCTTCTATGATGACAAAGCTCAGCACAATGATCCAAGTGCCTACTCCGAGAATTTACCATATTGGCCTCCTGTCTCCATAGAGGAGGTGGGGAAACTAATTGCCCAACTGAAAAACAACAAAGCCCCGGGCATAGACCACATTCCAGCAGAGCTCATGAAGAACAATATCAGTTGGTGGGCTCCTATAATGGCGTCAATATTTACATACATCGATTCAACAGGCATAATTCCTGGCTGCTGGACAGAGGCAGTAATCATCCCAATCTATAAAAAGGGTCCTATGGCAGATCCAGCGAGCTATAGACCCATTAGCCTCCTTACTATCCCCAGCAAACTGTATGCCAAACACCTCCACATCAAACTAATTGACTGGATGGAAACTGAGGCAGTTCTGGCAGAGGAGCAAGCCGGCTTTAGACAGGGCAGAACAACAATAGACCATTGTTTCGTATTAGCACACCTCATTGACAAATACGCCAATAAAACACGTGGGATTCTATACGCAGCATTTATTGACCTGAAGGCGGCCTTTGACTCAATCTCACGAGTCAAACTTTGGGCTAAACTCAATGCTACCAACATTGACAAAAGATTACTATTCTTGATAAAAAGCCTATATAAAGACTCCAAGTTATATGTAAGAACCTCAGTAAATGGGCAACTAATTGGCCCTGTACCAGCCACCAAAGGAGTCAAGCAGGGCTGTATTTTAGCCCCGGCCTTATTCAACTTATATATAAATGACATGGTCAAATACCTAACATCCCCAGAGTTCCATGCCCCCAAACTGGCCGAAAAACCAATTTCAGCACTCCTCTATGCGGACGACGCGGTTCTCTTATCACGAACTAAAGTAGGCCTCAAAAGGCTACTAAGAGAATTCTCAGCCTACTGCAGGAGAGATCAATTAGTGGTTAATCACCAAAAAGCCAAAGTCATGGTCTTCGCTAGGAGACACAGATGGGAGATGGACAATCAGCCAATAGAACAGGTCAAAATTTTCAAATACCTCAGAGTAGTTTTCCAGTCAACAGGGGCCTGGGAGGCCCACCATAAATATGCTAGGGAAAAAGCATCTCAAAGCGCCAAAATACTGTCTTGCTTTTACTTTACGAAAGGGGGCAGACATATCCCAGCAGCTCTGGAGGTCTTTCAAGCAAAACCCTTGGCACAATTACTCTACAGGGCCCAAATCTGGACGGGAAATCATTGCCGCACACTTGAAACGGTCCAGTCTAAATTCTTAAGACAGATTCTAGCCGTTCCACCATGTGCACCAAATGCGGCCCTACGGCTGGAGACTGGCCTCCTCTCCGTCGAAACCTGAACCTGGTTAAGAACATTTAACTATTGGCTTAGCTTAAATTTAAACCCATCCGGACTACTACCTCTATAGCACGAGATGCTCATAGAAGTCGGTAGTGCATCAAAAACTACTTATATGTGGCCTCCAAGCACAGCATCTCCTGAAAATGGGTCTCCCCAAGGCAAAAACTATTATTGTCCAGCGCATGAAGGATATTGAGCAGCAGAATAATCTGGCCTATATTAAGAAATTTAGTGCTTGGTACGCTTATCTGCCCCCCTCCCACTTTGATTTTCGGGCACCTTATTTGTCTACCTTAACCATTCCAAAACTCAGGCGGGCCTTTACACTGGCCAGACTAAATATGTTACCCTCAGCTGTTCTTGAAGGTAGATATCAAAAAATTTCATGCGAGAACCGGCTCTGCCCCTGTGGAGCTGGCTATGTAGAGACTGTGTCACACGTTCTCTTGTCTTGTTCCCTATATAAAGATCTCAGGGACGAGACCATCATGCCGCTCCTATCTGCCATCCCGGGCCACTCTTGTGAAGCCAAACTGTTCTCACTCCTAGCTGACCAGAACAGCTCAACAACAGAGAAGGTTGCCAAATTTATCGAGAGAGCAATGAGACTGAGAGCTGCTATCTGAATGACATCAGTGCCGTCACCCGGATTCCTCGCCTAAGATTTTATTATTATTATCATTATGTTTTACTATTATTATTTTATTACCTCTGCCAAGTTTTAAGTATTGAGATTATTAATTTATCTGCATCTGGTTATTATTATCTTTCTCCCTGTCCTGACCATCCCTCCGAGGTTATATTTAATATTTATAATCTTGCAATTTGGCTGGTCTATTTACTTAACCGACCTGGAACAATCTACCAGAGAAAAGGCCGCCGCCCAAAGGACAGAGGGTCATTGATGAATGATAATCCAGTTTCTACCTAAGGTTTTAATAGGTCATAAGATTTTATGGTATCTATATTTGTAATGTATTTTTGTCGGTGTTTGTCCTTCGATGCTATGGCCTGTCGGCTATGCAAATAAAGTCTATTGATTGATTGAGTAGCATCCTAATAAGAGATATATTAGATAGTTTCTTCTACTGTCCTGATGCCCAGGAAAACCAACTAAAGACTGAAGGAACTAACAGTACAGGGGCTACAATGTATGGTTTCTTACCGAAAGCTTCTCAAGCAATCCCTACAAAGGAAAGGAAATGTATTAAGCCTTCTGTACATGGAAGACAGGAAATGACATTTAGCTCATCTTTGACAACACATTGTAGAATTTGAATCACTTATGAGCCTTCTTTAGATGTTTTGTTTAAAATCCAGCTTTGATGGGATACTTTAGGCTTCCTCACAGCCTACTTGTGTGTGCAGAGGAAATATGGTGATGGGGCCACATCCTTAACCCTGCCCTCAGAATTGCCCTGGAATTAAAAGGGAGAGTTTCTTACCGCAGCACCACCAGCACCTTCCTCATCATCATCACCACCTGCGGAAAGCATAGACAACATGGCCTACAAGGGGAACAGGAGAATTATCTCTGTTAATGCACATATTCATAGGTCCACCCTCATTTGCTTTGGTTTCTCATTGTATGAAGAAACCAGCATTCTCCAGTCGGCAAAGTTTTATCTTGCCCCTAGCTGCGCTCAGTAGTGTGTGCCATGGTGGGCAGCGGCACTCACCTGACCTCTTGACAGCTGAGTTGCTGCTACTTAGCAAGAGTAATTGGGGGTGGGGTGATAGAGGGGCAGGTGCAGGACAAACCTGCCAGCAGGATCATGGGATCAGATCCTCCAGTACATTTGCACCATGCTGACCTCCTCACCAGCTCATCCCTCCCCATTTCTTCCCAGAAGGAGGTGGGGATTCAGCTGCTGGGAGATCAGGTAAGCAGTCCTCCTGTGTGGCGATACATTCCATTGCTGTTTCAATTGCCAGATGGCAAAGTTTCTAGTCAAGGCAACATTTCTATTTTCCATTGTTTTTGGAAGAGAAAAGTCAATGGGCAGACCCTTTGCAGTACAGTGGTACATCAGGTTAAGTACTTAATTCGTTCCGGAGGTCTGTTCTTAACCTGAAACTGTTCTTAACCTGAAGCACCACTTTCGCTAATGGGGCCTCCTGCTGCCGCCGCGTGATTTCTGTTCTCATCCCGAAGCAAAGTTCTTAACCCGGGGTACTATTTCTGGGTTAGCGGAGTCTATAACCTGAAGCGTCTGTAACCCAAGGTACCACTGTACTTGAATTGCATTTGGAGTATTGGAAATTCTTGGAGGTTCATAAGAAAAGCACACCGCTAACCTAGAATACTTCCCAGAATCATATATATGTTCAATGCGTCATGAGGTCCCACTTAAAGAACAAAATGAGTTCCCAATAAATTGTTGGTTAGGGGCAAGTGTTTTGCATAATGAGCTGGCAATCTCCAATATTTCCTATGGGAACATGTCTAATCAGTGATCTCCCCTCCCTCTCTTGCCATGGTTTCTTCTTAAAATGGCTGCAGCCAGCAAAAGAGAGATAAGGGGGGGGGGATTATTTGTCTGATCTCTCTCCCTCTTCCCTTTCTAAATGGTTTCTGCCTGTAAACAGCTGCTACCAGCTAGCAGAGCACAAACAACAAGTGGGCAAATTGTGGCTGTTCAGATATAGGAATCAGCTGCACTTGTAAGTGAGGTTTGGGCATAATGCTTTATGTTCAGATATGTAATATTTTTGCAGAACAATCAAGCTGATAGCAGGACCTGTGTGCATAGGAGACCCTTAATTGAACCCAGAAGGAGCATGAGTATGGTTTGGGGAGGGGTCGGCTAAACACATGTTTTCATGGTGGTTTCCCTCAACAAGCAAGTCATGTACAGAATAAGGTGATGGTGATGATGCTTCACATTGACGTCTGACTTCATGGCAAGATCTGCCCTGCAATGAAAAAGGATTGTGCCTTACCCCTCCACCACCTACCTCGCCATCACCTCCACCACCACCTAGCATAGGAACCATTGCCTACAAGGAAGTAAAAAGAAAGATCTTTACAGAAAGGCAGGTTACTCTAAGAATAAATGAAGAGTCAGTTGGATCATACCCCAGACCTTTCACGTCTATCATCCTGTTTTCACATCAACCAAGTGGGTGCCTATTAGAACCTCGCATGTAGAACAAGAGTACAATAGAAGCCTCCTGCTCTAGTTCCTCAGCAACTATTGTCTACAGGCATAAGGCCTCTGGTACTTGAGGTAGTGTAACAGCCATCATGATGAATATTTATGGATAGCCTTAACCTCTAAGCATAGGTGCAAGTGCCTACAAAGAGGAGAAAAACATCATCCTATATAATGCGCACGTACAAGGCTTAAACGCCTTACATGACTCTATTTGTTATCAGGTGAAGAAACTTTCCTTGCCACCAACATTTATTACCAAAAGGCCTTGATGCTCAAAAGTGTCCTGGGGGAGGGAGACGCCTGGAAGTCAGGTGCCTGAAGGCTTTGAAAATAGCAAAACACTTTTAGTACTTGTAAGAATTTAGCTTGCATCGGAGAGACTCTTTTGGGGCGATGTTATTTGCCTCCCAATAAGGACAGCCGCCATGTTTTAGGATGAAATTCTGACTTCCCAAAATAATAGCACAGAAGAAAATGAGAGAAGGTAATAGAAATGCACTTACCGCTAGTTTACTAGCGCCACCATTTCCAAGCATGTCCTGCAAAGGAAAGGAAAAGAAAGGTTTTTGATCGTCTCTTGGCTGATACACACTTGGCATCCCCGCCACTCAATTTTAGACATACTGTGCAGCAGTTGCTGTCTTCCCCAGGGTAGGAAATCGATATCTCTTGCCATGATGTGGAACAGTCCAGCCAATCTGGGCTTTCTTTAGTTGCTGCTTTTCTGGTATTTCTTTGTAGAGTCACAGAATCATAGAATTGTTTAATTTCTACAATTGGTAAATGAAGCCCTTAATGTTGTGGAACAAGTTTATTTAAGGCCCCTGGCTGATGGGTTCAGAACTGTGAAACTAGTAGCACTTTTACAAATGCCACATAATACTTGTTCCACATTTGTAAGGAGTCAACAGTTTAGAGCAGGCTTCCTCAGATGTTTTGATACTACAATTCCCATCATCCCTGACCACTGGTCTTGCTAGCTGGGGATCATGGGAGTTGTAGGCCAAAAAACATCTGGAGGGCCGAGGTTGAGGAAGCCTGGTTTAGAGTAGCAGCATTTTCAGTTAGGGACTCCTAGCCTGTTGACATTAGTCAGGCATCCTTGCTATGTTGTTGCAGATGCCTGCTGAAAATTGTTTTAATTCATCCAATCTACCCAGACATATAAGCTAGTTGCCTACATTCATCTCTCAAGGGCTTTACTGATTTTACATGCATTTTATTAATTATTTTATGTATATATGTTTTTAAACAATTTGGGGAATTTTTAGCTGTTTTTTTATCAACAGTTTTATTATGTAGAGAACTTAGAGCACTCTGGGATGAGAGAGAGAGAGAGAGAGAGAGAGAGAGAGAGAGAGAGAGAGAGAGAGAGAGAGGCTTCTATTGGCCTGCTTGGTAGCCAGCAGTTTTGTTTGTTTCACAAAGAACAGTTTCATCCCATTGCTTTTATTGTTCCTTTTTTTCTTATTTTTTAAAAAACAACTGCCCTACACTAGATAGATAGATAGATAGATAGATAGATAGATAGATAGATAGATAATTGCCTTCACACCATACCCTGGACACCAGGTAACTATCTCTGGGCAGACAGGCTTAGCTTCAACAAGGGAGCAACCTCATGTGACTTTGGTTGATGCAATTTTTAAAATCTTTATCCCAGCTGCCTCCCACCAACCAATGGAAAGGACAGAAGAAGTAAATGGCAAAATTCTTACCATTAAGCCATCAGCGCCACCACCTCCTAGCATGGACATTAGACCCTACAAAGGAGGGGGAAAGCATTGACTGATCCACACATGACATGCACCCCAGCCTCCCACGCTCCAGTATTCTACTACTCCAACTTAGACATGCCATATATGCATTGCTCCATTCTCTTGAACTCAGCCATACTGTCATTTAATGTGCATAGGAAGCTTTCTGTATCTCCACAAATTCTCCATTTTCCATACGACATTCTCCTCTAAATCACTGCCTTCCCACACCCCTTCCACAATCCAGATTTTTTTTTCAGACCAAGGGTACTCCCAAATGGAGAGAAAATGGGAAAGTCTGGATTGAGGGAGAGGGAAATGTGGGAAGGCAGTGTTTTAGAGGAGAATGTGAGACAGGTTAGGCTGAGAGACTGTTACTGGCAATTTGTTATCCAGTGTGCTTCATGAGAGAATGGGGATTTGAACTCTAAACTCCCAGTTCATCATTCAAGCCACATCACCACTTTGGTACCGTGGTGTTCTGAGGGCTGCATGTTGCCTATGGTCCTGGATGTTCCACGCACGTGCTCAGCATACTGACCAGGAGGGAGCATGAGTATGGTTTGGGGAGGGGTCGGCTAAAAACATGGTTTCATGGTGGTTTCCCTCAACAAGCAAGTCATGTCCAGAATAAGGATGATGGTGACGATGCTTCAGATTGACGTCTGACTTCATGGCAAGATCTGCCCTGAAACTGAAAAAAATTGTGCCTTACCCCTCCACCACCTACCTCGCCATCACCTCCACCACCACCTAGCATAGGGGCCATTGCCTACAAGGAAGTAAAAAGAAAGATCTTTACAGAAAGGCAAGTTTCTCTAAGAATAGATGAAGAGTCAGTTGGATCATACCCCAGGCCTTTCACGTCTATCATCCTGTTTTCACATCAACCAAGTGGGTGCCTATTAGAACCTCTCATGTAGAACAAGAGTACAATAGAAGCCTCCTGCTCTAGTTCCACGGCAACTGTCATCTACAGGCATAAGGCCTCTGGTACCATCATGATGAACATTTATGGATAGCCTTAACCTCCATGTATTTGTCTTCTCCCCATTTATAATGATCCAAATTGATGGTCAACATTACATCCTGTTTGTCCTTCGATGCTATAGCCTGTCGGCTATGCAAATAAAGTCTATTGATTGATTGAGTAGCACCCTAATAAGAGATATATTAGATAGTTTCTTCTACTGTCCTGATGCCCAGGAAAACCAACTAAAGACTGAAGGAACTAACAGTACAGGGGCTACAATGTATGGTTTCTTACCGAAAGCTTCTCAAGCAATCCCTACAAAGGAAAGGAAATGTATTAATCCTTCTGTACATGGAAGACAGGAAATGACATTTAGCTCATCTTTGACAACACATTGTAGAATTTGAATCACTTATGAGCCTTCTTTAGATGTTTTGTTTAAAATCCAGCTTTGATGGGATACTTTAGGCTTCCTCACAGCCTACTTGTGTGTGCAGAGGAAATATGGTGATGGGGCCACATCCTTAACCCTGCCCTCAGAATTGCCCTGGAATTAAAAGGGAGAGTTTCTTACCGCAGCACCACCAGCACCTTCCTCATCATCATCACCACCTGCGGAAAGCATAGACAACATGGCCTACAAGGGGAACAGGAGAATTATCTCTGTTAATGCACATATTCATAGGTCCACACTCATTTGCTTTGGTTTCTCATTGTATGAAGAAACCAGCATTCTCCAGTCGGCAAAGTTTTATCTTGCCCCTAGCTGCGCTCAGTAGTGTGTGCCATGGCGGGCAGCGGCACTCACCTGACCTCTTGACAGCTGAGTTGCTGCTACTTAGCAAGAGTAATTGGGGGTGGGGTGATAGAGGGGCAGGTGCAGGACAAACCTGCCAGCAGGATCATGGGATCAGATCCTCCAGTACATTTGCACCATGCTGACCTCCTCACCAGCCCATCCCTCCCCATTTCTTCCCAGAAGGAGGTGGGGATTCAGCTGCTGGGAGATCAGGTAAGCAGTCCTCCTGTGTGGTGATACATTCCATTGCTGTTTCAATTGCCAGATGGCAAAGTTTCTAGTCAAGGAAACATTTCTATTTTCCATTGTTTTTGGAAGAGAAAAGTCAATGGGCAGACCCTTTGCAGTACAGTGGTACATCAGGTTAAGTACTTAATTCGTTCCGGAGGTCTGTTCTTAACCTGAAACTGTTCTTAACCCGAAGCACCACTTTCGCTAATGGGGCCTCCTGCTGCCGCCGCGCGATTTCTGTTCTCATCCCGAAGCAAAGTTCTTAATCCGGGGTACTATTTCTGGGTTAGCGGAGTCTATAACCTGAAGCTTCTGTAACCCAAGGTACCACTGTACTTGAATTGCATTTGGAATATTGGAAATTCTTGGAGGTTCATAAGAAATGCACACCACTAACCTAGAATACTTCCCAGAATCATATATATGTTCAATGTGTCATGAGGTCCCACTTAAAGAACAAAATGAGTTCCCAATAAATTGTTGGTTAGGGGCAAGTGTTTTGCATAATGAGCTGGCAATCTCCAATATTTCCTATGGGAACATGTCTAATCAGTGATCTCCCCTCCCTCTCTTGCCATGGTTTCTTCTTAAAATGGCTGCAGCCAGCCAGCAAAAGAGAGACAAGGGGGGGGGGGGATTATTTGTCTGATCTCTCTACCTCTTCCCTTTCTAAATGGTTTCTGCCTGTAAACAGCTGCTACCAGCTAGCAGAGCAGTGGGCAAATTGTGGCTGTTCAGATATAGGAATCAGCTGCACTTGTAAGTGAGGTTTGGGCATAATGCTTTATGTTCAGATATGTAATATTTTTGCAGAACAATCAAGCTGATAGCAGGACCTGTGTGCACAGGAGACCCTTAATTGAACCCAGAAGGAGCATGAGTATGGTTTGGGGAGGGGTCGGCTAAACACATGTTTTCATGGTGGTTTCCCTCAACAAGCAAGTCATGTACAGAATAAGGTGATGGTGATGATGCTTCACATTGACGTCTGACTTCATGGCAAGATCTGCCCTGCAATGAAAAAGGATTGTGCCTTACACCTCCACCACCTACCTCGCCATCACCTCCACCACCACCTAGCATAGGAACCATTGCCTACAAGGAAGTAAAAAGAAAGATCTTTACAGAAAGGCAGGTTACTCTAAGAATAAATGAAGAGTCAGTTGGATCATACCCCAGGCCTTTCACGTCTATCATCCTGTTTTCACATCAACCAAGTGGGTGCCTATTAGAACCTCGCATGTAGAACAAGAGTACAATAGAAGCCTCCTGCTCTAGTTCCTCAGCAACTATTGTCTACAGGCATAAGGCCTCTGGTACTTGAGGTAGTGTAACAGCCATCATGATGAATATTTATGGATAGCCTTAACCTCTAAGCATAGGTGCAAGTGCCTACAAAGAGGAGAAAAACATCATCCTATATAATGCACACGTACAAGGCTTAAACGCCTTACATGACTCTATTTGTTATCAGGTGAAGAAACTTTCCTTGCCACCAACATTTATTACCAAAAGGCCTTGGATGCTCAAAAGTGTCCTGGGGGAGGGAGACGCCTGGAAGTCAGGTGCCTGAAGGCTTTGAAGATAGCAAAACACTTTTAGTACTTGTAAGAATTTAGCTTGCATCGGAGAGACTCTCTTGGGGCGATGTTATTTGCCTCCCAATAAGGACAGCCGCCATGTTTTAGGATGAAATTCTGACTTCCCAAAATAATAGCACAGAAGAAAATGAGAGAAGGTAATAGAAATGCACTTACCGCTAGTTTACTAGCGCCACCATTTCGAAGCATGTCCTGCAAAGGAAAGGAAAAGAAAGGTTTTTGATCGTCTCTTGGCTGATACACACTTGGCATCCCCGCTACTCAATTTTAGACATACTGTGCAGCAGTTGCTGTCTTCCCCAGGGTAGGAAATCGATATCTCTTGCCATGATGTGGAGCAGTCCAGCCAGTCTGGGCTTTCTTTAGTTGCTGCTTTTCTGGTATTTCTTTGTAGAGTCACAGAATCATAGAATTGTTTAATTTCTACAATTGGTAAATGAAGCCCTTAATGTTGTGGAACAAGTTTATTTAAGGCCCCTGGCTGATGGGTTCAGAACTGTGAAACTAGTAGCACTTTTACAAATGCCACATAATACTTGTTCCACATTTGTAAGGAGTCAACAGTTTAGAGCAGGCTTCCTCAGATGTTTTGATACTACAATTCCCATCATCCCTGACCACTGGTCTTGCTAGCTGGGGATCATAGGAGTTGTAGGCCAAAAACATCTGGAGGGCCGAGGTTGAGGAAGCCTGGTTTAGAGTAGCAGCATTTTCAGTTAGGGACTCCTAGCCTGTTGACATTAGTCAGGCATCCTTGCTATGTTGTTGCAGATGCCTGCTGAAAATCGTTTTAATTCATCCAATCTACCCAGACATATAAGCTAGTTGCCTACATTCATCTCTCAAGGGCTTTACTGATTTTACATGCATTTTATTAATTATTTTATGTATATATGTTTTTAAACAATTTGGGGAATTTTTAGCTGTTTTTTTATCAACAGTTTTATTATGTAGAGAACTTAGAGCACTCTGGGATGAGAGAGAGAGAGAGAGAGAGAGAGAGAGAGAGAGAGGGGCTGCTATTGGCCTGCTTGGTAGCCAGCAGTTTTGTTTGTTTCACAAAGAGCAGTTTCATCCCATTGCTTTTATTGTTCCTTTTTCTTTTCTTATTTTTTTAAAAAAACAACTCTTTCTTTTCTTTCTTTCTTTCTTTCTTTCTTTCTTTCTTTCTTTCTTTCTTTCTTTCTTTCTTTCTTTCTTTCTTCTTTCAATTGCCTTCACACCATACCATGGACACCAGGTAAATATCTCTGGGCAGACAGGCTTAGCTACAACAAGGGAGCAACCTCATGTGATTTTAGTTCATGCAATTTTTTAAAAAATTATCCCAGCTGCCTCCCACCAACCAATGGAAAGGACAGAAGAAAACGGGAGAAGGTGATGGAGAAATTCTTACCATTAAGCCACCACCGCCACCACCTCCAAGCATGGACATTAGACCCTACAAAGGAAGGAGAAAGCATTGACTGGTCCACACATGACATGCACCCCAACCTCCCCCGCTCCAGTATTCTACTACTCCAACTTAGACATGCCATATATGCATTGCTCCATTCTCTTGAACTCAGCCATACCGTCATTTAATGAGCGTAGGAAGCTTTCTGTATCTCCACAAATTCTCCATTGTCCATATGACATTCTCCTCTAAATCACTGCCTTCCCACACCCCTTAAACAATACAGATTTTTTTTTCCAGACCAAGGGTACTCCTAAATGGAGAGAATATGGGAAAATCTGGACTGAGGGAGGGGTATATGTGGGAAGGCAGTGATTTAGAGGAAAATGTGAGACAGGTTAGGCTGAGCGACTGTTACTGGCACCTTGTCATCCAGTGTGCTTCATGAGAAAATAGGGATTTGAACTCTAAACTCCCAGTTCATCATTCAAGCCACATCTCCACTTTGGTACCGCGGTCTTCTGAGGGCTGCATGTTGCCTATGGTCCTGGGGGTTCCACGCATGTGCTCAGCATACTGACCAGGAGGGAGCATGAGTATGGTTTGGGGAGGGGTCGGCTAAAAACATGGTTTCATGGTGGTTTCCCTCAACAAGCAAGTCATGTCCAGAATAAGGTGATGGTGATGATGCTTCACATTGACGTCTGACTTCATGGCAAGATCTGCCCTGCAATGAAAAAGGATTGTGCCTTACACCTCCACCACCTACCTCGCCATCATCTCCACCTCCAGCTAGCATAGGGGCCATTGCCTACAAGGAAGTAAAAAGAAAGATCTTTACAGAAAGACAGGTTACTCTAAGAATAGATGAAGAGTCAGTTGGATCATACCCCAGGCCCTTCAGGTCTATCATCCTGTTTTCACATCAGCCAAGTGCCTATTAGAACCTCACATGTAGAACAAGAGTACAATAGAAGCCTCCTGTTCTAGCTCCTCAGCAACTATCATCTATAGGCATAAGGCCTCTGGTACTTGAGGTAGTGTAACAGCCATCATGATGAATATTTATGGATAGCCTTATCCTCCATGTACTTGTCTTCTCCCCATTTATAGTAATCCAAATTGATGGTCAACATTACATCCTGTGCTTGCAAATTCCATAGTTTCACTCCCCGTCACCCACTCAAATCTGCTTAACTTCAGTTAGGTGGAGTCTTCATGTGTCTCCAGACCATACCCAGGCCATTTATGTTGTGGGAGATAAAACCTTCACCTAAACAATCTGGGAAGGTCTTCCTCCTATCTAAAGTTTATGTATTTCCTAGGTTGCTGAGATCTTGGAATGCATTTGAGGTCTACTTGGGTGATGTTACAGGACTTCCAAGAGTCTTTCAGGATGACTTCTGGCTTCACAACATTAAGAGCACAGGGACCAGTATCCTATTATTAGGTCTAGCACATGGAGAAGATAGATGGAGCAACATCTCTGTCACTTTCACTGTCTCCAATGACAAAACACACACTGCTGTCGCACCGTGGAAATAGCTTGAATCTGTATGGGCACCTGCAAGGGGGGAGCTGATATATATTTAGCTATTCATGTATAAATGCCCTTTTGGAGACATCCTCACTGAAGATGGAAATGTTGAGTGCGCAGCAAGAATGTGTCATCTGGGGTGTGCCCAGCTGAGCAGTCATTCTTCATGCAATAGCCTTGCATGTGAATATAACCAAAAGTCTAACACATACTGTAAGAGGAGCTTATATTAGATTCTTACCAACCCAATGACATTACTGACTTCATTCCCAAGGCCTACAACAGCTTCACAAATACAGGAAGATTATAATGGATAGTTTCTTACCACCACCAAATATTATATTAGGAAAAATGCATTGTATAAGGAAAAATGCTTGCAAATACTTGGATATTAATCAGAACTGCCTACAAAGGGGAAGTCCTATGGTATATGTAGATATGCTATATTTGGTATGGTTGTAAGTGGGATGGGGGGAGGGGAGGGGGGATAAATATGCTCTGTGTTCCTGTATTTGAAAATTCAATTCAAACCCAAAAACACCTGCATGCAAAAATATGGTTTTCAGGAGAAAATTGCACTAAAATACTGAGGAATTTTCTTTTTTTTTTTAATTAACAGATGGCTGCAGAAATGTGGAGAACCAGATTAAAGATTGGAAAAATTGGAAATGGGGGAACCAAAATTGACAGATCCTTCTATCTCTATGGACACGGAAAGGATGGTCAGTTTCTTACCAAAAAAGACTGTTAAAATTCCCAAATATGAAAAGTAAAAGGCGCCACCCATCTTACGTGTGGTAGACATGAGAGGACTCTTTGTCCACATTTGACATAATTGCAGAATTCTGACTTCCCAAAATAATAGCACAGAAGAAAATGAGAGAAGGTAATAGAAATGCTCTTACCGCTAGTTTACTAGCGCCACCATTTCCAAGCATGTTCTGCAAAGGAAAGGAAAGGAAAGGTTTTTGATCTTCTCTTGGCTGATACACACTGGGCATCCCCACTACTCAATTTTAGACATACTGTGCAGCAGTTGCTGTCTTCCCCAGGGTAGGAAATCGATATCTCTTGCTGTGATATGAAGCAGTATCTCCATCACCTCTGTTAGCCAGCAGTTTTGTTTGTTTCACAAAGAACAGTTTCATCCCATTGCTTTTCTTTGTTCCTTTTTTTCTTATTTTTTAAAAAACAACTGCCCTACACTATATGAATAAATAAATAAATAAATAAATAAATAAATAATTGCCTTCACACCATACCCTGGACACCAGGTAACTATCTCTGGGCAGACAGGCTTAGCTTCAACAAGGGAGCAACCTCATGTGATTTAGTTGATGCATTTTTTAAAAAAATTATCCCAACTGCCTCCCACCAACCAATGGAAAGGACAGAAGAAGTAAATGGCGAAATTCTTACCATTAAGCCATCAGCGCCACCACCTCCAAGCATGGACATTAGACCCTACAAAGCAGGGGGAAAGCATTGACTGATCCACACATGACATGCACCCCAGCCTCCCACGCTCCAGTATTCTACTACTCCAACTTAGACATGCCATATATGCATTGCTCCATTCTCTTGAACTCAGCCATACTGTCATTTAATGTGCATAGGAAGCTTCCTGTATCTCCACAAATTCTCCATTGTCCATATGACATTCTCCTCTAAATCACTGCCTTCCCACACATACTCCTTACTCAATATAGATTTTTTTTTTCCAGACCCAGAGTACTCCAAAAAGGAGAGGATATGGGAAAATCTGGACTGAGGGAGGGCAAAATGTGGGAAGGCAGTGATTTAGAGGAGAATGTGAGATAGGTTAGGCTGAGAGACTGTTACTGGCAATTTGTCATCCAGTGTGCTTCATGAGAGAATGGGGATTTGAACTCTAAACTCCCAGTTCATCATTCAAGCCACATCACCACTTTGGTACCGCGGTCTTTTGAGGGCTGCATGTTGCCTATGGTCCTGGGGGTTCCACGCATGTGCTCAGCATACTGACCAGGAGGGAGCATGAGTATGGTTTGGGGAGGTGGCGGCTAAACACATGGTTTCATGGTGGTTTCCCTCAACAAGCAAGTGATGTCCAGAATAAGGATGATGGTGACGATGCTTCAGATTGACATCTGACTTCATGGCAAGATCTGCCCTGCAATGAAAAAGGATTGTGCCTTACCCCTCCACCACCTACCTCGCCATCACCTCCACCTCCAGCTAGCATAGGGACCATTGCCTACAAGGAAGTAAAAAGAAAGATCTTTACAGAAAGGCAGGTTACTCTAAGAATAGATGAAGAGTCAGTTGGATCATACCCCAGGCCTTTCAGGTCTATCATCCTGTTTTCGCATCAACCATGACTAAAATTAGACTGATTTGCCCATTTCTGGTTGTGATTTGCTCATATGGGACTTCCTGTGGAGGGCATCCCAGAGTTTTTGCTCCACCATTGAAAATTCTCTCTCTTCACACCCACCCGTTGAACTGTAGTTGGTTGTAGGACAATGGATGTTCAAAAGTGTCCTGGAGGAGGGAGATGCATGGAAGTCAGGTGCTTGAAGGCTTTGCAGGAAGCAAACCACATTTAGTGCTTGTAGGAAGTTGGCTTGCGTCGGAGTGACTCTCTTGGGGTGATGCTATTTGCCTCCCAATAAGAACATCCGCCATGTTGACGGCAATGGCGGACTCCCTCTGAACTGGAGGGACTAGCTCCGCGTGAAACGGGTCTTCTCCGCTACGGCGAAGCGGGAACCCTTTTAAAAATCACAGGCGGATGAAGCCTGTGACCATGGGACTCGGCGGGCACCTTTAGCGCCCCCCCAACTCGCAAAGGAACCCACTAACGGGCTCCGAAGTGAAGAGGGGGAAGTGGCGCGGTGCTGTGAGTCAACTGCTATTTCTGTGGAGCGAAGCCGCTTAGCCGTTGCCGGAGAGCGCTGCCTTTTTCCTGGGACAATTTGGACTCTAAAATAAGCACCCGTGAGTACTTAAACTTTGAACAACTGGACCTTAAATAAGGACTTGCGAGCAGAAAGGAATTGGATTTAAAAATTTATTTTCAATTTGGTACTGAACGGGAAGGTCTAAACAGGAAGTCAGCCTTCCATTCTTTTGTAGACAGAATAAAGCAAAGACAACGTAAACTAGAGTTTAGAAAATCGTCTTTAAAGGATTGGATTTCATCATTTAAAATTGTGGAAACCCCCTTCGACAGCAGGAGAAGAAGGGGGATCTTTTTCGGACTGTTTAAAGTGAGTTTAAAGTAAAGTAACTTTCCACCGTCCTGACCCTGGAGCGGGGTGTCAGGACTGACGTTTGAAGCTCATTGACCAGAGACAAACGTTTTTGACAGATAGCTAAAGAAGAGAAAAATAGTGATTCCACTGTTTCCTTTCGCATTTTAAAGGAACAAATACTGACAAAATATCTCAAAAAGGAAAACTTTGTTGCAAGGCTCAACAGCAGCAGCACCTCCTCCATTGGAATTCTGCCTCTTGCTAGGTCTGTGAAGCCCATTCGCAGGTGCTGAAACTGCACTTACCCATTCAGAATCAAGGTCCTGTCCTATGTAACAACCTAATAGAACCTCCATGTTCATACTATATCTCCAAATAACTAGTGCTGGGGGAACAACGGTAGAGGAGAGCCCTTCGATAGCTCAGTTGGTTAGAGGATAGTGCTGATAACATCAGTGTTGCAGGTTCGATCCCTGAATGTGAAGCCTGCATATTCCTGCACTGCAGGGGGTTGGACTAAATGATCCTCAGGATACTTTCCAACTTGACAATTCTATTAAATGGATCTAGATCTCCAGTACTTACATTGTTGAAGCTGTTGTCACTAACTGGGTTGCCACCAAAGCTCTGCGGCTCCCCACCTCTTTGAATGGGAAGGGAAATATTGTTTTCAGAGCGTCTGGTAAACTGACAGACTACAGGTCTTTCTGAAATATGTGTTGATTTGCTAAAGAGGAGTAGGCAAGCGTTCAGGTGAATAATCCCGCAAGGGACCCAAACAGGGATCTTTGAATATGAAAGCTGCAGTGCCTAAGTCAAAATGTTACACCCAGCATCCTGATTTGTCCTATGCAGTTTCAGGCAGAGTGGAAACCTAATTGATTTCGCCACAGAACTGAGCTATCAGAGGGCTTCCTGTTTCCTGTGCACTAGGGGGTAGACACCTCTCCCAACACCATGGGAGAGAGACAGACAGAGATAATGATGGGGGAATTTCATTATCTGCATTCCTCTTTGGTTGGAAGAAGAACCAGGCTCTGATCTGCAGTTTGCCTGGCGGTCTGGCACTCGCTTCCCCATGGATGAAATTCTGACTTCCCAAAATAATAGCTCAGAGGAAAATGAAAGAAGGTAATAGAAATGCACTTACCGCTAGTTTACTAGCACCACCACCTCCAAGCATCTTCTGCAAAGGAAGGGAAAGGTTTTTGATCTTCTCTTGGATGATACACACTTGGCATCCCCACTACTCAATTTTAGACATACTGTGCAACAGTTGCTGTCTTCCCCAGGGTAGGAAATTGATATCTCTTGCCATGATGTGGACCAGAATCTTTTTCTTTTCTTATTTTTTAAAAAAACAACTGCCCTACACTTACTTTATTTATTTATTTATTTATTTATTTATTTAAAACTGCCTTCACATCATACCATGGACACCAGGTAACTATCTCTGGGCAGACCAGCTTAGCTTACAAAGGGAGCAACCTCATGTGACATTGGTTGATGCATTTTTTTTAAAAAATATATCCCAGTTGCCTCCCACCAACCAAAGGAAAGCACAGAAGAAAACGGGAGAAGGTGATGGAGAAATTCTTACCATTAAGCCGCCGCCACCACCACCTCCTAGCATGGACATTAGATCCTACAAAGGAGGGGGAAAGCATTGACTGATCCACACATGACATGCACCCCAGCCTCCCACGCTCCACTATTCTACTACTCCAACTTAGACATGCCATATATACATTGCTCCATTCTCTTGAACTCAGCCATACTGGCATTTAATGTGCATAGGAAGCTTCCTGTATCTCCACGGATTCTCCATTGTCCATATGACATTCTCCTTGAAATCACTGCCTTCCCACACATACTCCTTACTCAATATAGATTTTTTTTTTCAGACCCAGGGTACTCCAAAAAGGAGAGGATATGGGAAAATCTGGACTGAGGGAGGGCAAAATGTGGGAAGGCAGTGATTTAGAGGAGAATGTGAGACAGGTTAGGCTGAGAGACTGTTACTGGCACATTGTCATCCAGTGTGCTTCATGAGAGAATGGGGATTTGAACTCTAAACTCTCAGGCCCTAGTTCATCACCACACTGACTGTTAAACTGATGGACAGGAGAGGGAAAGGGGAGGGGAGAAGGAGAGATCACCCTGTAATATTAATTTCATAGAATCATAGAATTGTAGAGTTGGAATCTACCCTGAGGGCCATCTATTCCAACACCTTTGCAAAGCAGGCATTCTGCTCACAGCCATTCCTGATTATTAACTGAATGGCCAGATAATGGTTCATATTGTTTCCTTTTGTTTTTGTGTGATTATCAGAAACTTTGGGCTTTTTTTCAATGGGGCAACTGAGATCCCCCCCTCAAAAAAAGATTGTTGAGTGGACCACAGCTTAGTCATAGAGCATATGATTTGCATGCAGAAGGTTCCCATATTTGATCCTGGTCATCCCCACTGAAAGGCCCCTGAGAGCTGCTTCTGGTCAGAGTGGCCACCACAGTTCAAGATGAGGACAGCTTCCTTGGTTGCAAAAAAAATTCCCCACATGAAAATTGCTGCCTGTTGTAGTGACTGTAATGTGCTGTCCTCGTTGGTGCATGGATTCTTGTTGTATTTTACAGATATGCTGCTAGCCATCTGAATGTAGCTCACAGACCATGGCTTGAGAACCCCTAGGCTGGAGTATCAGAGGTCAGATCTCAAATATCTTCTCAGGCATTGAACTTCCTGGATGATGCTGGGGCATCCAGTCTCTCTCTGCCAACTGACCATCTTTCTTGTAGGGTTGTTGTGAGAATAGAATGGGGGTGGTGGTTAGAAAATCCTATATTGGATGACCAAGAGCCTTAGTTGAAGGGTGAGATAGGTGTGTGAGATATATTTCTGTGCGGAGTGGAAACCAATGTGAGGTAACTGTTGCTGCCCACTCATTCAGGTTATGAACCTTAATCCTTTTAAAGGGGAGACACTGTAACTGAAATCCAGCTTTGCTTAACTTACCGGCATCCCGCCTTCATCTTCATCCCCGTCTCCATCACCCTGCAAAACAAAACAAAACAAAACAAAACAAAAGGTATTATTTTCATTTCTAAGATGTCTGGCCAGTTACAGAGATGCACTCAGGTGCAGAATGTCAGTGTCACTGTGCTAAGCATTCTGGGAAACAGGTGCCCTGTTGACCTCCAGAGTTTGGAGGACCCCTGGACAAGATAACTTCTGTGATTTCGCCTTCACAACGCTCAGGGAGCCCATCTTGTCACTGACATTACCACCAGCTCCTCCTCCAACTTCACCATTACTACCACCTACTGGCTTAACAGGCAGACAGCCAATGAGAAGAGAGGCAGTGGCACCTGTGGCCCAACCCTTTCACCACTACCGCTGTCTGGACCGGAGTGAGAGGCAAGTGATCAAGCAAATCGCAGCCATGAGAAGGAGAAAGAGGGACAGGTGTGTCTATTTCTTGTCAGGAGGGATGGGTGAATCTGTCAATTTCCCTTCTTCTCAGGTTTCTTATTTCTCTACTTTTAAAGTGGATTTCCCTACATGTTCACATCAGTTCATGCTTACAATTATTATTATTTTAAAAGTTAAACGACCCTCTGACTTTTAGAAGACATCTGAAGGCAGCCCTGTTTAGGGCCGTTCTTAATGTTTGATGTTTCATCATTTTTATATTCTGTTGGGGGCCACCCAGAGTGACTGGGGAAACCCAACCAGATGGGCGGGGTACAAATACTTTATTTATTTATTTATTTATTTATTTATTTATTTATTTATTTATTGGCCTCCTGATAGTACAAATTTCTGTTTAGATACACATTTGTATGCATTGTTGCCTAGCAAATACATTTTTTTTATAAATATTTTTTTTTTTAGTAAATAATTTCCCCCTAACACAATGCTATTTGTATGTTATTTATCACCAATATATGCATTATTATATACACTTTTCCCTGCAGCAGATGCATTTTGGTTCATGTTACCTGGCTGGAGAACTCCATTGCAAAATTCAGAGAGGAGCGAATTTTCAAGGATGGCTGTGTTTCAGTTCAAACATTGTTTTAGAAAGTGTGAATTAGGAAGCTTTGCCTTTAAATGAAAAGAATCAAACTTCTCCGTCCCTGTTTCTCCATGAGCCCTGCTTATGACTGAGGCCTTGGCAGATGCCTGACCATATCAATCTTTGATACTGGTCCCGATTCCGTGTATCTGATTCATTGTCCATTGTCATCTGGGATACTTGCTGCGACAATGTTCCCCAAACCTCTGCATCCCACTTAGCAACACACACTTCCCTGTTAAGGCTCACTCATGGATAGAAAAGGCATGCACATTTTGCATATTAATTACAAACATATGAATACAAATCAGAACAGAGGTCACATTACCTGGAAGGGACACATTTATGTATTTCTGACAACTTGAAAAATGTTACCCTTTTCCTTACAACTCAATCTTTGAGGCCCAAGCTTTGAACCGATGCTCTTTTAAATTGAACAAGGCCAATAGGTGGCAGAATCAACTGTCTTGTGCTAGTGCCAGTCCAAGTTTGTAAATGTGAGGAGTTTAGCAAACACTCCTCCCCAAATGGTGGCTAGACCCAGCTGCCTAGCACTTCTCAGGGCACTGCTGTGGCCCACGACCATCACATCACTGAGGGCAACTGGCCTAGTTCCCAACCATTCTCTCAGGTTGAGTTTGCATGTTGTTGGGCCCACCCAAATCTGGTTTGAACCCTTATCCATCAACTGGCTCAAAAACATAAAGCCCATTCAGAGCTTCAGCACTGCAAGTAACATCATAAGAAATCCAGGACTTAAAGCACTCAACTGCAACATCTGCACCACGCACCTAAAGCACTAATATAGCACTTTGAACAGCCACGGCTTCCCCCAAAGTGTCGTCTGTTAAGGCTGCTGACAGGCCTGGCCCAACCCCAAAGTAGGTTGAAGGAATTGCCTCTCAGTGCTACAACTCTCAGGGTAGTTTAACAATTAATCTCTCTTCCCAAGGAATTCAGGGCATTGTAGCTGTGCGAGGGGAATAGCCGTCTCATAGCCACTTTCAGCACCCATAACAAACTACACTTCCCTGGAGGAGCAGACTTTAGTTTTTCAAATTTCAGTGGTGCCCCATTGGGGCCAAAATTTAGTGCCTGCTGCCTCTCACATCCTGCTCAATTTACAGCATCATAGTTGTGATGCCCTGTGGCACACTCTAGGCTTGGTGTCCAGTACGGTGGAACTGGTTGCCCTGCCTAAATCCTCCTCTGCTTCCCAGAATCTTTTGGAGGAACCCATGGCTATTCACTGTGGTATAATACCACTTGAAATCTGTGGTGCAATTGAAAAGCAATCCCAACCCATTGGATGCATTCTCTCTCTTACCCAAGCCTGTGTTGAGACTGCAAAAAGCAAAGCAGTCCATGCAAGGAACTGCATCATCATCTTCGCCTCTCCAAGATTCTTCCACACCTTGATGTTCCTGCAGTAGCAGTATTCAGTTCTGCAGCTACATTTAATACATGTGCCAGCAGGCCTGAGTGCCCAAACCCAATGCTGCTATTGTTATAGAATTTCTGCTCCCTTCCTGTCAAGGAAATGCGGCGGGATGGGTGTGTGTTGCATTGTGCCACGTAAAGTGATTTCATTTGCCAGACTTGAAGAGAAGGAACAGTGTTGTGTTGCTGCCTGCTTCGTATTGGGAGGTCAAACTTCTAAAAAACCAAACTAGTTACACTACCATAATGATGATCGAAGCAGAGCCATTTCGTTATAAGCATCCAGAAAACATTTTAATCATTAGGGATGCATGACTCTGCCAATTTCAGTTTCTCGTTTTCCCCCAGTCTTGGCCACTTCCACATCACACCACCTTTAACACAGTATCATACCACTTTGAACATTCAGCACTTCCCTCCTGAAAGAATCCCAGGTGCTTATTTGGATATGAGTGCTGATAGTTGTTAAGAGGCCTCTATTCCCACCTCAGAGCTACACTTCTCAGAATGGTTTAGCCATCCATCCCTCTTCACAGGGAACTCTGTGAATTGTAGCACTTTGAGGGGAACATAGGGGGGAATCCTAACAGCTCTCAGCACCCTTAACAAATTACAGCTCCCAGAATTCCTTGATGGAAGCCATGGCTATTTAAAGTCATATCATAGTGCAGGGGCCAGCAAACTTTTTCAGCAGGGGGCTGGTCCACTGTCCCTCAGACCTTGTGGGGGGCCAGACTATATTTTGAAGGGAAAAAATTATGCAAGAGCACCACAATCCCTGGTGGCTGCTTACCTGTGTCTTGCGAGTGGCAGGGGCTGGCGGCGGCTGGACAATGAGTGGCCCACAAAAGGGCTCCGGAGAGGGGTTGCTTAAAATGGTGGCCACTCAAGCGCTGCTGCTGCTGGCACCAACAAAGCCCAGCCCCCTTCCTCCTCTAGGCCGGGCAGGGAGAAGCTAGGAAGAGGGAGGGAGGAGGTGCCGCCGCCATGTGAGGTAGAGGGAGGGAGATGGAAAGAATGCCCATGCTGGTGATCCATGCGGCAATTCCTGGACTGCCCATGGGCCAGTTCCAGAAGGCAATTGGGCCTGATCCGACCCGCGGACCTTACTTTACCTACCCATGTCATATTGCTTTAAATGCATGGTGTGAATGTGGCCTCAAATTCAGCAGCAATTTGCAAATTAAGAAGAAGAAAAACATCCCCATGAAAGTTCAGCAGCATTTTAGTGTACTGTATATTATTTTATATGCACTAGGGTTGTGCATGCCCTCACAGCCTGATCTGAGGCCTGATCTGGAACACTGAATTGGCCGTGACCCAGATCAGGCCCTGAATGAATCCTGCAGGTAAAGTTTCTATGAAGCAACACCTTGCAACAAGAAGGACTAATCTCTCCATTCATCAGCTGATGAACAGTTTCCATGATCCAGCATAGCTCTTCAGACTTACTAGCACTGACTCTTTTAAAAAAGTGGGGTGGGGTAGGATTTGGTAATGTAAGTTCTGTACCCGCGGTCAGGCTTAGAAGTGGCACAATCCAATATATCATTATAGGACTCTACCAACTCATTCCCATCTCATTCTGTTGCTTGTGTGGATGAGACCTATTCCGAACTTCCTTTAGTGGTGCCACCTTGAGTTCCATCAGGGGAAAAGATGGGGTATATATAAAATATATAATGATAATGGTGGTCATTCAAGCTTCTGCTTCCACTTTGCCCTTGCCAAGAACCTAATGATTTTGGCTGATCCATCTGGCCCAGAGAAGGTGTGCCAAGTCTCTTTATCTAGGCACAACACTCTTTGAATCTGATGCCCTTTTTGCTGATAAGATTCATTTACCTTGGTCTCCCTTATCGGTGCTCAGCTCCCTTTTGCAAACAACAAAGAAACCATTCTGAGGTTGGTCCAAGAGTAGCAGAGTCCCTGTTGATTCAGAACAGCACTGTGGTTTCATTAGCTGCTTCAATGGAGATATTGCAGCAAGCTCATTCAAAGGGGCATCTGATGATGACAAAGTATGGTGATAAGCCAAGGATCATGAACTTCAAATCATGATAAGGCAAGGATATTGCTTTAATAAACCATAATACACATGTGATTCAAACACCAGGGGCTTGGTTAGGGGTGGCTCAGGGGGTTACCAGGAGACCCCAGAACTCCTGCCTTTCCCCCCTTTATTTTTATTTTTTAAACTTTGCTAATAGGGTAGTTGGCAAACTGCATCTTCATTTCCCACCATCTTAATTTCTCAGGTGCATGTAATAACAGCAGGGATGGGAAAATATCCCTGTTTCGATCCTCTCAGTTTCTCATTTTCCCCTTACATTGTCACTTAGCAAACCTCACCGGCTCTGGGAGTGCATGAAGTTAATCCATTGCTGGAGCACTGAATAAGAATAATATGAGAATGTGGATTGTAACACTCCCAAGAAGGTGGTATGTACTCAGCCCTAGTTAACAACAAGGCAATCAGTTTGCTCATTGTTTTTTGTAGAGGTCTGGGAATTATGTCTGAGCTGCTTCTTCTGCTAAAAACTACAGGCGATTTATTCACAATTTTATCTATCAGGGTTAGAGAGAGAAAATGTTCCCATTAATACTTAAGATGAGCCTAACTGAGTCCCAGGGATGCGGGTGGCGCTGTGGGTTAAACCACAGAGCCTAGGACTTGCCAATCAGAAGGTTGGCGGTTCGAATCCCCGCGACGGGGTGAGCTCCCGTTGCTCGGTCCCTGCTCCTGCCAACCTAGCAGTTCAAAAGCACGTCAAAGTGCAAGTAGATAAATAGGTACCGCTTCAGCAGGAAGGTAAACGGCGTTTCCGTGCGCTGCTCTGGTTCGCCAGAAGCGGCTTAGTCATGCTGGCCACATGCTGGCTATACGCTGGCTCCCTCGGCCAATAAAGTGAGATGAGCGCCGCAACCCCAGAGTCGGTCACGACTGGACCTAATGGTCAGGGGACCCTTTACCTTTACCTAACTGAGTCCCATCTCCCAAAACAATACGAGAGGTGAAACACAGTAGTCTTTCAAGATTTGCTGTTCTCTGAATTTTCAAATGCAGTTCTCCGGCCAAGTAATTTTTTTCAAATGCCTATACAATGCAGAGTGTGCATAAAAATGCATCGAACAAGTGAAAATAGCATATGTTAGGGAAACCCGCTTTGCAAGAATGAGTTCATTAGGCTTTTTGCATACATATTTAATTTTAGGAGAAACTTGCACAAAAACACTAACAAATTTTCACAAGGACTTAAAATGCATTGCTAAATGAGAAACCAATAGAGTTCAGAATTGACAGCTTGGCCCAGCCCTAATCAAGGAAGATGTTATTAGAAAGTTTGATGAATGACCTCAGCAGCTATGTACCTTCCAAAGGGTACAGCAAAAATCCAAAACAGACGTGGCTGTGTCCAGCATCCAGGCATTTTCCAGCACATCAAAGAAGTGGCAGATAATATTTCTGTGCCAGCTGCAGAAGTGCCAACAGCCATGGGATGCCACGTCCAGTTGCCCTTTGCATCCTTCTTTTCCTTGGGTGCAGCCATGTTGTTCCATACTGTGGTTAGGCTGATGCAATCCATCCCGTGACCTTTCCTTATTGATAAACCTATTATCCACACACCTTTTGACAATGGAAACATTGAGATTTGGACCCACTGAGCCTTCCCAAAGTGAGTATAAATGCTGGAGTTTGGAAAGGACGGTTTGCGCTTTGAGAAGTATCTCAAAGAGTAAAAAGAAGGAGACCGGCAAAATGAAGCTGCTGTATCCATTGGTTGTGTTCCTTTTTGTGGCAGTGTCTGTACAGAGCTTGGTAAGAGGGGAGTAATTCAGTGGGCTGGGTTTCATGCTAAAAACAAACTTAGAAGCTTCCAGCTAAAAACTTGGTACAGATTAAACCAGTGTATGGATGTCAGCTTTCTGTGGCCCCTTTTCTGGCCTTGTGCAGCTCTCCCCTCTGTCTAGACCAGGAGTGGGGAAACTTTGGTTCTCCATATGTTGCTGACCAACAACTTCCATCAGCCCCAGCAAGCACGGCCAATGGCCAGGAATGATGGCAGTTGTTATTAAGTGCGTTGTCCTGGATTCCCACTGTATGTGCATACCCTGTGAAGGTTACCAGTATTGCTAGTTTTGCTAAAGGTATTTCTAAAAAACAGGGGGGGGATTAAAGGGGGGGTTCAGTGCAGGCCAATATTACATTAAAATGGATGGGTGGTACCCATTGCTAGCCATAGATGAGAGCCACTGAAATTTATGAACTTACATTTATTGATTGTGGTGGTTTAGTGATTTTAGTTTACAAAGTATGATTAGCACTGAATGTCCTACAAAATTCCAACAGGCACAGCTGGTTGCTGCTTCGGCTGTAGCAACTGCTATTTTGTCTAATAATTGCAGATGTTAACCAGCTTATCCCTCTTATATTGGTTGTTGAAATTTAGTTTTAAGCTTTTGGGGGGTTTATTATTAATTTGCTTACTGGCTTCAGTTTGGCATTCAGCATTGAGCCCAAAGCAACACAAGTGCATTTCCAATGAAACTTATTGATCCATGTTGCCCTCATCCTGCCACCTTCTTTCTTTGTTGATTTGTACTTTTGGCTCCAACCCCCTTCCCACCCCCTTTCCCATTATATTTCACTTTCCAGATCTATGATTTCGGGAAAGAGACTTGCTCTTCTCCCCCCCCCTTCCCCCACCCCGGTCATCTTTGTCACCATCTTCCTCTCTGATATAACACTGTTAAGTACTCTCTTGGGGGGGGGGGCTCTGAATTAAATAATAATTAAACAACAACACAGGTGACAAATCCCTTTGAAATATGATTTTATTTGACAACCTCTGTAAACTGTTAAGACCTTTTTTCTTTTTTCCCTTCAGTGTATAATGCAAGTTGTTTCTATGCCCCATTTACAATTTACATTTTACAATTGTATCAAGTTCATTTACTCCTGATTTTTTTTAATCCTTCTTTTGACTTTATCATCAAAAGCCCCTCATGTTGCATTGAAATTTATATGTATGTTTTGTTTCTGTTTAGGAAAAACGAAGTGAAAAATAGATTTTAAAAAACACAGAGAAAAATAAAGTATTCTGAACACTGATGGCATTTTTCTCTTTCAGGGTTCTGTGGGCGCCGTAAGTATCTGTTTTATCTGTCTATGACATGTATGGACTGCAACAGTGTCAGGAAACTGAACTTGCAGAAAGAAAGTTGGTTCTCTGCTCTAATTAAGCTTCCAAGGAATTATTTAAAATTCCATAGTTGGAGGCAACAATGGTTCTGAATACTGTGGTTCCTTGGGTTACAGGCGCTTCAGGTTACAGACTCTGCTAACCCAGAAATATTACCTCGGGTTAAGAACTTTACCTCAGGATGAGAACAGAAATTGCGCGGCAGCAGTGGGAGGTACCTCAGGTTAAGAACAGTGTCAGGTTAAGAACGGACCTCCAGAACGAATTAAGTTCTTAACCTGATGGCCATTTTCTTTTTCAGGGTCTCAAGGAAATGGTGGTTTTCTTGAGTCAAAATGAAAGTACCCCTAAACATTTTTTTTTTTTTTTTTAGAAAAAAGCACTGCCTATATGGACTAGAGAACACCTAAAACCAAAGGAGCAGAACAACAATGTTGTTTGTTCCTGTCCCTTAATAGGGCTCCCACAGACTGTTTAAAAGTCACTGAGCATAGGCAGAAGGAAGAACTACCTGAGAAAGGAAGGCTTAATTCACAGTAATGTGTTACCAGCAAATAAGAATCCAGAGTGGGTCTGTGCCAATCAGCCTGTCTATAAGAAGAGTTGTCGTTGGGACACAGGAAAGTCCCTGGGCAAGAGTCAGATCTTGTCCCCAAGTGAGGAAGGGTTGCTCCATAAGCACAACTGGAAGACACCAGTCCACTCGCACATCTGCTGATAAGCCACCATTCACTGCTATAAAACATTATACTAGGGAATGGCACCACACACATCAACTCTAAGGGGTGGATGTGTCTTCAGCCCCCTCAGTATTCCTTAGCAGGGGACTTAGCCTCCCCCCCCCCGATATTGAGGGGGTGGAGGTCTAACCACCGAGCATCAAAGGAAGGCTTCTCCTGAGTGTGAGAGAGGAGGAGCCGCAATCAATGAAACTGTGCAAAGCCTGCTCTCGATGATGTGCCTCCTTCCAATGATGCATACATGACACATGTATGTGTGACATGCTGCACTGATGGGGCCCCAATCTTCGGTCCAAGGAGGCGTCTCTGAAAGGCATCTTGCTGAGTGGGCAGCTCTTACCCACCAACCCTGGCCCTACCATTGCCTGGGTTATTTATTTGTTTGTTTTTTATTCCACTCCAGCTAAAATTGGAACCCAGGTCACCCAAAAAAAAGGCAGTGGGGGGGGGGAGGAATCCTTTCCCTCTGGCTTACAATCGAAAACAAAACAAAATGGATTGGCACAGAGGAGGAAATCTGTAAACTGAGCTGCAAGTTCTTCCAGTGACTCGCTAGACAGGGAAAGATCAAGGAGAGACAGAATTAGAGGTGGCTCCCAGCTGCAGCAATGGAGTGGTCCTGCCTCTCTTCTGTTCTCTCTGCTACTGCAGCCTGTGACATATTCATCCTTGTTTGTTTGTTTATTGCGTTTATATTCTCTCTTTTTTTCTCTAAGGAGCTCAAGTTGGTGTGCATAGTTCTCCCCTTCTCATTTAATCCCCAGAACAACTCAATGAATTAAGTTAGGTGGAGAGGCAGGGACTGGCCCAAGGTCACCCAATGAGTTTCATGGCTGAATGAGGATTTGAACCCTGGTCTCCCAGGTCCTAGTCCAACAATCTGACCACTCTGGCTCTCTCATCATCTTATCGTATATAACTCTGTTGAGCACTATGCAGACTGATGGCAATTTTCTCTTTCAGAAAGGCAAAGGTGGGCTGGATGTAAGTACCTGTGGTCTTTCTCTGTGGCTGCCAAATATGGACTATGCCAAAGCCTTAATTTCCAGAAGAATGCTTTTGTTACTTCGCTTTATTTATTCCACTCTTCAGCTAAAATTGGACCCTAGGTTACCCCCCCCCCCAAAAGGGGGGGGATCCTCTCCCTCTGGCTTACAATTGAAAACAAAACAAAATGGATTGGCATAGAGGAGGAAATCTGTAAAATGAGCTGCAAGTTCTTCCAATGGCTTGCTAGACAGGGATAGGTCAAAGAGACATAGAATCAGAGATGGCCTCCCAGCTGCAGCGATGGAGTGGTCCTTCCTCTCTTCTGCTCTCTCTGCTAGTGCAGCCTGTGACATATTCATCCTTGTTTGTTTGTTTATTGCATTTATATTCTCTTCCCCACCCCCAAGGTGCTCAAGTTTGTGTGCATAGTTCTCCCCTCCTCATTTAATCCCCAGAACAACTCAATGAATTAAGTTAGGTGGAGAGGCAGGGACTGGGCCAAGGTCACCCAATGAGTTTCATGGCTGAATGAGGATTTGAACCCTGGTCTCCCAGGTCCTAGTCCAACAATCTAACCACTCTGGCTCTCTCATCATCTTATCGTATATAACTCTGTTGAGCACTATGCAGACTGATGGCAATTTTCTCTTTCAGAAAGTCCAAGGTGGGCTAAAGGTAAGTAGCTGTGGTCCTTCTCTGTGGCTGCCAAATGTGGGCTATGCCAAACCCTTAATCTGCAGAAGAATGCTTTTGTTACTTCACTTTTTTTATTCCACTTTTTAGCTAAAATTGGTCCCCAGGTCACAAAAAATTGGGGGTCCTTTCCCTCTGGCTTACAATTGAAAACAAAACAAAATGGATTGGCACAGAGGAAGAAATCTGTAAATGAGCTGCAAGTTCTTCCAATGACTCACTAGACAGGGATAGGTCAAAGAGACACAGAATCAGAGGTGGCCTCCTAGCTGCAGTGATGGAGTGGTCGTGCCTCTCTTCTGCTCTCTCTGCTACTGCATCCTGTGACATATTCATCCTTGTTTGTTTGTTTGTTTGTTGCATTTATACTCTCTTTTTTTTTTTCTCCAAGGAGCTCAAGTTGGTGTGCGTAGTTCTCCTTTCCTCATTTAATCCCCACAAACATTCAATGAATTAAGTTAGATGGAGAGGGAGGGACTGGCCCAAGGTCACCCAATGAGTTTCATGACAGAATGAGGATTTGAACCCTGGTCTCCCAGGTCCTAGTCCAACAATCTAACCACTCTGACTCTCTCATCGGCTTCTTTTATATAACTCTGTTGGGCACTATGCAGACTGATGGCAATTTTCTCTTTCAGAAAGGCAAAGATAAGCTGCATGTAAGTAGCTGTGGTCCTTCTCTATGGCTGCCAAATATGGACTATGCCAAACCCTTAATCTGCAAAAGAATGCTTTCGTTACTTCACTTGCTTTTAATTGTGCTGCTGTGGATTTGTTTTTTAAAGTCACCAAGAATAAGGAGGAGGGAGATCTATCTGTGTAGTGAAAGAGTGAATTCACAGTGATTTATTAGTGAGACAAAAGCCCTTCAAATCTTGTTGAACTGCATCATGCATCAACCTCAGCCAACATAGATAATACTGAAGGCTGATGGGAGTTGTAGGTCAACATAATCTGGAGGGTCAGGTGTTTCCCACTCCTCCTAAGCTCTCCCACATGGGTTGAAAAGCTGCCATTCATTGCTATGTGGGAAAACCTGCCTACCAGGCCAGACACAGAGCAATTGGGCCCTACCTTTGCTCAGTTTATTATTTACATTAAAAAAGAACTCTATTTTATCTCTAAAAGTGACTCCCAGAGAACTAATTTCAAGAAGAAAAAACAAAAGAGAACCACTGCCTTCAGGCTTACAATTCAAAAAGACAGGGAAATTCAAATGGGAGCCAGCCCTGATCTGAGGTTTCGTCAGTGTACACCAGCACTGCCTTGGTGTCTAGATCTGCAAGCCACCACTTTGATTTCCCCAAATGATGGAGTGTCACTGCAAGGCATCATGGGGAAACTCCAATGCCTGCCTAAAACTCTTACGATAACCGCTGCTATAGGCAGGATTCTGCTGCTTTCCTAGGGGCTACCTCAAAATGGCAGCCTGCCCTGGTCTCAGGTTGTGTCAGCGCACAAGATTTCATGTAACAAATGAGCCTTCCGTGCTCAAGGATGAAATTTCCATGTCCATTCAAACCCCAGTGACCCAGAGCATCCTCCAGGAGAATCTTTCGTGTACCCAAGGTTTGTTGATGGAAAAGCAGAATTGAGTCACCCTTGTTTTATTTTTCATTCCTCAGAAACATGTGCAGAGCAAAAGAGATCTTGTGAGTATATTGTAATGCATCACATTGGCAACGCACAAACTTACTGTTTGGGATACACATACTGTTGGGATTTTTGACTACGTGCCATTCTGTGCAGTTTCACACAGAATCAATTAAGAGTTGGCCGAAGGCCAAGGATGACTGAGCAGAGAGGAGTTATCTGACTGGAGATATGGGACCTTGGATATAGCTCTACCATTGGTTGAGGTCTCACACAGGCATGATGACTTATGATCTTACTGACTGAAGTGTTTGTTGGTCAGTGTGGAGTTCTGAGAATCGTTTGGAGTTTGTCAGAGAGAGCTAGTTAAGATCCATATCTGTATCTGTTCTTGTGTATAGTAACTTGTAGAGCCTGCTGTAAATAATAAACACCTCTAAGTAACCAAGTTACTAGTAATAGCATTTTGTTCCTGCTTCGTCCATCCTGCCTGCAACTGATTGCTTTCTGGAACTCTGTGTATGCTCTGCTAAGGTCTGGCTAAGGTCCTGCAACAGGTCAAAGTTGTGAGACACCAATACATACACACACACACACAAACACACACACCCCACTACAGGAACAGCCCGATCCTCCTCCTCAAGTGCAGCCCCTCTAATGACTACTATAGTCACTATGACAAGGACTGGCAGATCTAAGCAGTCCTTCTCTTATATAACCCTATTGTACATTATGCCGTAATAATAATAATAATAATAATAATAATAATAATAATAATACTGCAGATAAAAATAAATGACTCTCAAGATTGCTGGCATTTTTCTCTTTCAGGAGGCTTTGGATGACGATGTGGATGTAAGTATGTGCATTCTCTGTGACATGTAAGGACCGCAACGGGGTCAAGAAACTTAATTTGCAGGAATACTCTCTTGTTGGTTCCCTGCCCCCTCTAATTAAGCTTCAGAGGCATTACTTAAAATTCCACAGATGGAGGCAGCATTTCTTCTGAATACATTCTATGCCGGAATGCACAGAAGAGGAGAGGGGTCTTGGACTCAAATCTTGCTTGTGCATTTCCTGCAGGTTTCTGGTTGGTTATTGTGAAAATAGGCTAGATAGGACACCAGACTCTATCCATGTAATAAGAGAGTAAATGCGCACTGCACTATAACTGAGATGAAGACGAAATACCCAGGGTGGACTGTGCCAATAGGCCTAGAATTCTGAAAAAGGAGTGTGAAGTTGGAACGCAGCCTAGGGAGCAAAACATGCTCATTACTTCTAGGTGCACCTGAGCCAGGGCTCAGATACTGACCTTGCAATGGCCATATCCCACCTTCCTGGGTCCAGTGCTGCCTGAGGGACGGGCATTAGTGTACCCCTTTCTTTTCTTTTCTTTTCTTTTCTTTTCTTTTCTTTTCTTTTCTTTTCTTTTCTTTTCTTTTGGCCATATCATTTTTATTAATTTTACAATATTGCTTTCCATTACAATTTCTCCTCTTATATTTTACAATTTGGCTTTTTGGGGCCATGACTTCCTTCAAACCTTCCTTATGATTTTCTACCTTTCATTTCAAATTTCTGCATTTTCACTGCTTAACCATTGCTTTCAAATCAAAAACATCAAAGCACCATATTTTCTTATTCTTCTCTGCGGTGATTTTTATACCTTTCCTTACAAAGCTTCTTGCAATCCTACCAATGTGTTTGATTGACTACAATTGTCTTTCAAACAATTTACAAATTTAGTCCAGTCCTTGATGAACTTCTGGTCCCACTGTTCTCGGATTCTTCCCTTCATTTTGGCCAGTTTCGCATTCGCCATTAACTTCAATTGCCATTCTTCCTTTGTCAGTAATTCCTCTTGTTTCCACTTCTGTGCTAATAAAATTCTTGCTGTGGTTGTTGCATATAGGAAAAGCTTAGTATCTTATCTGTTAAGTAGTGTACCTCTTTCTTGCACCTTGCCTTTCTTCATTTGAGGCCCTTGCCACCACCAAATAAGAGATCAATTAATTCCCAGGTTGCCTCTCATCAAACAGCCTCCAAAACTTTCCCAAGGTCTCTTTAAAGCCTTTTTTAGGTAGCCAAGATGTAGACTGTCTACGGTAAGCTAAGGTCACACAGCTTTACGAAACGTAAATCCACTGGGGCAAGGAAATCATGGTGTTTGACTCTGGTAGGCACTATGGGGACTGACGGTCATTTTCTTTTTCAGGATCTCCAGGAGGAAGCACTTGAGGTGAGTATCTGTGGGGCTTTCTGTGTTTGCATCCTATATAACGGATTAGAGTAGCACCAAAAGGCTCAGGAGCAGAATAACACAGTCGTTTGTTCTCTTCCCTTAATTGGGTTACCACAGAATATTTAAAAGTCATTGAGGAAAAGAAGGAGGAAGAGCATTTATCCATAGAAAGGAAGGCTGAACTGACAGAACTGAGAAGAGGAAACTTCAGTTCCCAGAATTCTCTGGGGGAAGTCATGTGCTTTAAATCTAGGGTGTGAAACTGCCCTAGGTTATTAAGAGCATTCCTTGTCTCAGGTGGGTTTCCACAGTGATCAGCTGTGGCGATCCATTGAGTTTGATATATGTTTCTGCCAAGGGCCAGCCCAACCACTAGGCAAGGTGAGGTGACAGCCTTGGGCAGCAGAATCCACAGGGACAGAAGGTCTGGCATCCAAGGAATGCACTGTCTGCTGGTGACACTGAGAGCCCCGCCCCCGCAGTAGCCTCAGATTCCCACTTCAGTTGTTGGGTGTAGTTTATTTTATTCCTCCCCTTGCTCCCAATGTGGATCTTCACTTACCCCTCCTTCCCTGGTGGGGAGGAGAGAATTTTGCAGATTGTCCAGATACCAAAACATCTTAGACCAGCCCTGCTTGTTCCCCTTTGTCACTGCCACCAGCTGTAGACCTATGATGTGCAAGCTCCTGGGGGGCAGAGGCCAGCACCCCCTTTTCCTCTTGTCATTTTCATCCTCACCTTCCTCTGTCATATCACTGCATTAAGCACTATATACATTGTCTGCAATTTTCTCTTTCAGGATGCGGTCGATCCATTGGTAGTAGTAAGTATCTGTGAGCTTTCTCTGTTTGTGTCATGAATGGACTGCAATGGTGTAAAAACAAAAAATAACTGGCAGCGGAACTCTTTTGTGGTTCCCTTGAATTCTGCTTCCATGGAATTTTTTAAAAGCCAACAGATGTAAGGAGGAGGAAGAACATCCAGCTGTATAATGGAAGAGTGAATTCGCACTGTTCTGTTAGTAAGACACAAAAGAACCCAGGGTGGATCTGTGCCAGTCTGCCTGGCATCCTGAAAAAGGAGTGTAACCCTGAACACAGTTGAGCAATGGGGAAAGAGGACCATTAGTCCAAAGTGCATATTGGCTCAATGTAGTATTATACAACTTATCCTTTAATTGGTGGAGTAAAGGGCCTAATTTCCGCTCCATAATTCCAAAGGAGGCAATCCACAGGCATTAATACAGCACCATCCTGTGGGAGCCAGCCCTGCTCTCAGGCTGTGTCGCTGCGCACTAGCACTGCCCTGATGTCTGGATCTGCAAGCTCCCATTTTAATTTCCCACAATGTCCAGCATGCAGGATTTGACATAACAAAGGCCTTTCGACCTCAAGGATGGGATTTTCATGCCCAGTGACTCAGAACATCTGCTAAGAGAGTCATGCCTGTCTGCAAGGTTGTAGATGGAAAAGCAGGATTGCTTTATTTTTCATCCCTCAGAACCCCCTTTCGCTGGTAAAAAGAGATCTTGTGAACATATTGTAATGCGGCACATTGGCAATGACACACACCTGCACAGGAACAGCCCAATTTTCCTCCTCAAGTGTAGCACCCCTAGTGACTACCAAAAGGGCTGGCAGATCTAAGCAGTCCTTCCTGTTATCCCTCTCATCAAAGTCTTCTCTTAAATAATCCCATTGTGCATTATGCCAACTGAAAGCAATTTTCTCTTTCAAAATGTCAAATATGTGGTTGACTCAATGACAGTACATATCTGTGGGCTGTTTATTTTTCTTACTCTGTCTCCTAGTGCCCACTATTCTGGGGCATTGTGGGAACTTGTAAAGACAGCTTCCAGTGGAGATCTGGAGCATTATAGGGGATGTAAAGGTTTCTATTTATATGTCACTCAACCTACAAAATCCTTAGGCATCAGAAACACTAAGAAATGAGACTAGGGTGGTCCCATTGTAGCTTGATGTTCTCCAGGGCAGCAGGTGGCACCTGCTGAAGACAAGCTAAGCCAGGTCAAAGCAGAAGGTAGGCAAAAGCAGGACCTTGGACAGTTCCAAATAACCCAATTGGTTGAATTGAAACTACCTGGAATGGCAATAAAATGCTAACATGGCCATTGGACCACGAGAGGCAGGGAGAGGTTTGTTAGGCTGTGGAGGGGTGTTGGGATTTGGAGGTTTGGTTGACTGGGGAGGAGAGTGTCCTATTTTGAGATTCTTTGCCTTGATCGACAAAGGGAGGATCAGGTTGCTATTATGACATTTTTGTCTGGACCCAGCTGCTTTCATGTTCAGATCCCCAAAACAGCGAAAATTTGAATTTTAATATTCCCCAAGGCTAGGGATGGGGAAGCTACCATGCTCCAAGTGTTGTTGGACACCTACAACTCCCACCTCCCCTGACTATTTGCCGCGCTGGTGGGGGCTGAGGGAATTTGAAGTCCAACGTCTCAAGCACCACAGGTTCCAGTGCAGGAAATGTGTGCAGAAAATTATGGCTATAACATAAAAGAGGCATTCAAAAATATGTACCTTACTGTTGAATCATAGACTCATAGAGTCATCCAGTTGGAAGGGAACCCAGGGGTCTAGTCCAACCCCCTGCTGTGCAGGAATCTCAACTAGATCATACCAGACAGATGGCCATCCAACCTCTGCTTATATACCCTTGGAGGAGAGTCCACCACCTTCCGAGGGAGTCTGTTCCACTGTTGAACAGCTCTTACTATCAGAAAGTTGTTGAATGCATTGAATCTGTTGAGAGGAGGGTGTTTTTATGTTCTTAAGAAACTTCATATAAAATGTATACAATTAAATGCAGACTTCTAATGCATTCCTTTGAAACATCAAGACAGGATGGGAACAGACCTGTGATCCAGGAATGAAGAACCAGGAACGATGGACCAAATCAGCTGCCCATTCCATCCTTAATAGTAATTGTTCTTTGCTTCCTAGACTGAAGAAGAGGTAGCTCAGCCTGAAAGTGGCAACAGCCACGGCAGAGGCCATGGCAGAGGCAAAGGCAAAGGCAAAGACAAAGGCAAAGGCCGTCACCATGACCATCACCATGGCCATGGCAAAGGTGAAGGCAGAGGCCATCACCATGGCCATGGCAAAGGCAAAGGCAAAAAGAATGAGGTGAGAAATGAGGGCACATTTTTATGGATCGCTCTTTCCTACCTTTCCTTCTGATCCTTGGCTTTTGGGGCTCTCTTCTGGCTACCCAGGTGCAGTCATAGGTCACTCACATGCTGCTGGCCAGGGAGGAAATGCAGCCCCACCAAACAGAACAAAAGAAGTAACAAAATGGGCATTCAAATGTGTGCATGCAAAACGTAATGGGTGGCTTCAAACCACAGTCACTGTTCTGCAAGCCCATCTTATTGATTATCTTTAGAAGGGGCTTGGACCAGACAACCCTGCAAGCAGAGGACTGCTTTGAATCAGTGGCATAGCATGGGGGGCACGGGGCAGTCACCCCAGACACAAAATTGTTAGGGGTGCAAAATTTCAACACCCAGTGCTGCCTCAATACAGCTGCGCACTTCCACAGCTGGACTCTGTTGAAAACAGCTTCTCCATGAAAAGCAGGAAGTGACTTCTCCAGACAATGGAAAGACTCATCTTTTCTTATCTCTGCAGCTTCAATTTCTTGGATGACACGGACATTGTTAGGCAGTTGAATGCACAAGGGCACCCCATCCATTTCCCTCCCACCCCAGCTCCGTGTGGCCCTGGGGACTAGCAACCCATGTTATGCCACTGCTTTGACTATTAATTCCATAAGGGCTAACTTCTGTAAAGTCACACGGACACCTGACTGCTGGCTTGAGGCTCTCCTCTGATCTAGGGGGAGATCATGCCAGAAAGTGGTGCTCCCACTCTATAAAGTTAAAAGCATTTCTTTTATCTTAATAAACATACACTTGCAGCTATGCCACAATCAGACTCTGGTGCTACCATCAGGAAGCAGTTGTGGAAAAATGACTGCCTCTTTTGTGGTGGTAATAGAGCAATAGGTGCTTGAAACTGGTAGATGGGTTTAGCACTGCTCAGGCTGAATTGTATTTGTTTTGAATGTGTTTCATCAACCACTTTGAACATCTCCATTTGGAGAGGAGAATGGGAGTTAGTGCAAGTTTACTGAGAAGTAAATATATCGGAAAGTCAGTAATTTGAATCCCCGCAACGGGGTGAGCTCCCATTGTTCAGTCCCAGCTCCTGCCAACCTAGCAGTTCAAAAGCACACCAAAGTGCAAGTAGATAAATAGGTACCACTCTGGCGGGGAGGTAAATGGCGTTTCCATGCACTGCTCAGGTTTCGCCAGAAGCAGCTTAATCATGCTAGCCACATGACCCAGAAAAACTGTCTGTGGACAAATGTCGGCTCCCTCGGCCAGTAAAGTGAGATGAGCGCCGGAACCCCAGAGTTCGCGACTGGACTTAACTGTCAGGGGTCCTTTACCTTTAAATATATAATAGGGTTTCCGTATTCCGTATTCCTAAAAGTGAAAATCCGGACAAAGTTGCTGAGCTCCCCTCCCATGTTGTTGAGGACGTATGGCAACCCTACATCTGTTGAGCAGCTTGGGGGGGGGGGGAGAGATTGTTCAGCTGGTGACTACTAGATGCTTCTTAATTATTTTAAAATGAGAAATTGTAAGAGACCAGTAGGCCCCTCAATGAACTCTTGGTTATTTTTTAAAAATTAATTTTCAAGTCTGCATGACCAGAGATAAGGATGAGGATGTAATAAAACTTGTGTTCTCTCTTTAGGTGGAACCAGTAAATGAGAATGAGGAGTAAGCAGAAAGGACCCCACCACCTGTAAGTTCTCTAATACAGATTATCTGCTTAAAATAAAAATAAATCCAGCAGCCTTCAATGTTAAACCCAGCTTAATTGTATTTTAACAAACTTCATTCATCCTTATGCTCTGCCTTCCCCAACCCCCAATGCCTATTGACATTAAGACATCATCCTTTCTCCCTAGAGCATCAAAGGAACGGCAGATCTATGGGGCAGAATTCTTAGCACTAAACTACAGTTCCCAGGATTTGAGCATCGTTTTGTGAGACACTGGGAGCTATGACTGTTAAATGAGTACAGAGCCAGTGTGTACTACATATTTGTTTTTTGTGTGTCTTCCTTTCTTCTATCATGGGGGCGGGGTGTGTGTGTGGCAGCACAGTTGGGGTTCCTATGGGAACAGCCAAAGAATGACTCTTATCACCAGAAATGGCTTCTGTTGCAGATGAGGCAAACCTGAAAGGCTGCATAAAATGCTGCTCCCTAGGATTCGAGTTACTACATCATATTCTCTGTTCTTTGCCCCCTCCCCAGTTTTGCCCACAACAGTCACTCTGCATCATGTACCCCCTGACCATGAGCAAAGTTATTGGTCCATTTCCCCTTTAGGGTCTTTCTCCCCTAAGGTTTTATGTGCTTATGAAAACACTCAAGAGTTTCCCAAGCCTGATGATTCCTTCTTCTTGCATGTGGGTTACATAAGCAACAGCACTCAGAGCCCGAAAACTGGAAATGAACAGAAGGATGATGTGTGTATTCTAGCAAATGGCTCCTAAACATGATTCATGCTGACAGTCCCAGATCAACCATGAATGAGAAACCTTTTGCCCACGTTTCGTGAAATTTATACACTGCTTGATTGTAAAAACACACACATCTCAAAGCAGTTTACAAAGAGAGAAAAAAACTATAAAATTATCTGCAAAAACAGTTGAAAGCAAGTATTTAAAACATAAATAATAAAATCAGCTATAAACGAAAAGGAAATTAAGACATACATCAATGTTCCATGTGCCTGGGTAGGCTTGTCTAAACAAAAATGTTTGTAGCAGACACTAAAAAGAGGCAGTAAATGAGCAGTGGATATCATGTGACACTCATAACAGTGCCAGTCCCACAGATCAAAGGGGCTGAGTGGGAATATATGAGGTAAGGCAATCTTGAAGGTAAACCAGTCCCAAGTTGTTAAATGTTTTATATATTAATAGAAACAACTTGAACTTGGTCTAGTAGCAAACCGTCAACAAGTGCAGATCTCTGAGAACAGAGAACAGAGAACTCTCAGCTTGCTGCTTTTTCTCTCTTTTCAGCATTCACTTAAATCTAAAGCAAGAATTGGCCACTGGACCAGCTATCCTGCTCCCTGCTAATCAAAGACAACAAATTGCATCATGAAACAACCAGAGTTGCCGTGGCGATGGTGATCATCAGTTGCTCATGAATGGTTTTTGTTCTGTCTTGTCTGCTGGTTTGAGGAAAGCTTCAAAACAATAAAAATTAGCAAGCATCCAATTTCCAATGCGTGGGGTCTGTTTATTTGGCACAACTGTATGAATATGGCCAAAGAAGTCCTCAGCAACAGAAATGCTTGTGCTCCCACCGTAGGCATTTGTGATGAGCCAAGGTGGGATGGAGAACCAAATCTCTTGAACCGAATCTCCTGGAGGCAACTGAGCAATGACAACCAGGAAATCATCCACTTACAGTCCTGGGTTTGGCATTTCTGAAGACCAAATGTTTGCTTCTGACTGTAGGTGTCCCCACAGAACAGGAATGGGGGAGCCTTTATCAGAGATACAGTTCCCCATGGACAACCTTCCAAGCTAGTAGCCATTGACAGGCTGATGCACCATGAATTTGTTCAGCCCTCTTTTACAGCCCTCTAAGTTGGTGGTCATCACTGCCACCCGTGGAAATGAGTTCCATAGTTTAACTATGCTTTTGTGGCACAGAGCACCCTCCTATGACAGGGAGGCACAGGTCTGTAAAATAATAATAATAATAATAATAATAATAATAATAATAATAATAATTTTATTTATATCCCGCCCACCCCAGCCGAAGCCGGGCTCAGAGCAGCTAACAACAGTAAAATGATAAAACATTATAAAATCATTTCATTATAAAATTAATTCCAGTCAGATTAATAGCAACCATTGGGCTAGAGTTCTGTGAGGATTGCCAGAGGAGGGAGTCAGGCTGTGCCCTGACCAAAGGCCTGGTGGAACAGCTCTGTCTTGCAAGCCTTGCGGAAAGATGTCAAGTCCCGCAGGGCCCTAGTCTCTTGTGACAGAGCGTTCCACCAGATCAGAGCCACAGCCAAAAAAGTCCTGGCTCTAGTTGAGGCCAGCCTAACCTCTCTGTGGCCTGTGACCTTCAAGATGTTTTTATTTGAAGACCGTAAATTCCTCTGTGGGACATACCAGGAGAGGCAGTCCCGTAGTTACGAGGGTCCTAGGCCGTATAGGGCTTTAAAGGTTAAAACCAGCACCTTAAACCTGACCCTGTACTCCACCGGGAGCCAGTGCAGCTGGTATAGCACCGGGTGAATGTGATCTCACAGCGAGGAGAGTCTCGCCAAGTAAGGAGTCTCGCCAAGGCATTCTGCACCCATTGGAGTTTCTGGGTCAGTCTCAAGGGCAGCCCCACGTAGAGCGAGTTACAATAATCTAGTCTGGAGGTGACCGTCGCGTGGATCACAGTGGCTAGGTCAGGGCGAGAGAGCTAAGGAGCCAACTGCTTAGCTTGGCGGAGATAAAAAAATGCCGCCTTTGTTATAGCTGCAATCTGCACCTCCATCGAAAGGGAGGTGTCGAAGATTACACCCAAACTCTTAACGGACGGTGATGGCACTAATTGCGCAAGAGATGGGAGTTGCCCCCCCAATCCCATATCCCATATCGTCCCAACCCAGCCAAAGGACCTCTGTCTTCGAAGGATTTAACTTCAACCAGCTCCCATGTAACCATCCCGCCACAGCTTCCAAACATCTGATCAGTGTGTCTGGGGCCGAGTCAGGATGGCCATCCATCAACAGATAGAGTTGGGTGTCATCAGCATACTGATGGCAGCCCAACCCAAAACTCCGGACAAGCTGGGCGAGGGTGTGCATAAAGATGTTGAAAAGCATCGTGGTGGTGGTGCCCCTGTGTCCTCTTGGTCACTTCCTTCCTCACTGTGTTTCCTGGAGTATTTGGAGAAGACATGAGTCTTCTCATCAGGCTTTGTTTGAGTGCTTCCTGCAACAACAGAACTGTGCCTCTCCACTTCCTAAAGTGTGATGAGGCCCTCAGTGGGGCAGAGATAGCTGTCTCTGAGGCACTTCCTATTATTCCTTCCTGCGATCTAGGACTGAGGTTCTGGTGAAGCACCAGTAAGGAGAAAAGGCTCAACAGCAGCAGCACCTCCTTCACTGGAATTCTGCCTCTTGCTAGATCTGTGAAGCCCATTCGCAGGTGCTGGAACTGCACTTACCCATTCAGAATCAAGGTCCTGTCCTATGTAACAACCTAATAGAACCTCCATGTTCAGTGATACTATATCTCCAAATAACTAGTGCTGGGGGAACAACGGTAGAAGAGAGCCCTTTGATAGCTCAGTTGGTTAGAGGATGGTGCTGATAACATCAAGGTTGCAGGTTCGATCCCTGAATGTGAAGCCTGCATATTCCTGCACTGCAGGGGGTTGGACTAAATGATCCTCAGGATACCTTCCAACTTGACAATTCTATTAAATGGATCTAGATCTCCAGTACTTATATTGTTGAAGCTGTTGTCACTAACTGAGTTGCCACCAAAGCTCTGCGGCTCCCCACCTCTTTGAATGGGAAGGGAAATATTGTTTACAGAGCGTCTGGTAAACTGACAGACTACAGGCCTTTTTGAAATATGTGTTGATTTGTTAAAGAGGAGTAGGCAAGCATTCAGGTGAATAATCCCGCAAGGGACCCAAACAGGGACCTTTGAATATGAAAGCTGCAGTGCCTAAGTCAAAATGTTACACCCAGCATCCTGATCTGTCCTATGCAGATTCAGGCAGAGTGGAAACCTAATTGATTTCACTGGGTGAAAGCACACAGTATTCGCCACAGAACTGAGCTATCAGAGGGCTTCCTGTTTCCTGTGCACTAGGGGGTAGACACCTCTCCCAACACCATGGGAGAGAGACAGACAGAGATAATGATGGGGGAATTTCATTATCTGCATTCCTCTTTGGTTGGAAGAAGAACCAAGCTCTGATCTGCAGTTTGCCCGGTGGTCTGGCACTCGCTTCCCCATGGAATGCAAGGGCAGGCAAAGGCACTGGGTGCACACAACACTCTGGTGGTTGCGACCCCCACTCCCACCCCAATCCCATTCCTGGAAGCACAGGTTATCCTGTTAATTGGATTTTAATTGGAGTAAACTAAAGACCCGTGCCAGAGACAATGAGATAAGAAACTGGGAAAACAACCCAGCTACAAGAATGTGAAAGGTTTGGATTGAGAGCAGATTTCATTCGGTCGAAAAGATTATGGGGGGAGGGGAGCCCACAGTTTGCTTACTTAAGGTTTTTCTCTGCATTTATGATATAGCAACTCCCCCCCCCCCCGAATGCAAGTTTTATTTCAAAATATCTGCACAAGTGAGGATGGAAGAAATTGTAATATAATATGGAATTTAACAAAATTGGAACTGTTTGTGTGTGAGAGAGGAACTGAGAGGGGAGGGGGGAATAAATGTATGCTTTGAAAATATAGAGCAAAATCCTCCCTAACCTCTATTATCCACAAAGGAATGTGTTTGAGATAAAGATAAATGGCCATGAATCAGCATCAAGGCAGAAAGGAGTCTACCAGCTGTGAGAATAGAAAATTTTGGATTAACAATCTGCAGTCTGGATTCAGACTGTTCTTCCTAGGCTGGGAAAAATGGCGGAGATGGCTTGTTTACTGGAAGCTGAATCATGGGATGAAGCGATGCAGTGACCTTTGGAAACTCTGGGATAACTGCTTCTCCCGAAACATGACAGGAACCATCAACAGCTGCAGGAATAAAGGATGCAACACCATATATGGATGGGAAAACATCATGGGGAAAATTGCCACACACAGGAAAGAATAAGGATTACAGCTAAAGTTCCTCACTTGAAATTACCTATTAGACCAACATGAATTGAAATCACAAGATTGTAGGTGTTATATAAGGGATTATTATATCTTATTGGAATGTAGAAGAATGAACTCATCAACTCTAGCATGCGGGGGGGGGGCAGTTTAAGTACTGTAGTTTTCCGTGTATTAGAAGAGGTTTCCCCCCACAAAAATTACGTGAAAAAAGGGGGGGCATCTTATACATGGTCAGTGCATATTGGTGATATGGGATTGGTTGGTTCTGCTAGCCGGAGATTGTCGGTGGTGTTATAGGTGGCTGTGACAAGGGCCGGTGTCTATTTGGTGTTCCTGCAGCAATAGGGTGGGCATAAGGGAAAAGCTGATAGGCGGTGGGCACGGCAGCGCAGGTGAAATGGGTGAGCAATTATTGGCAATATCCCCCCTAAAAAAAGCTCCACAACTCTGGTCCACCCCCACCCCCCAGAAAAAGCTCAAAAACTCTGGGGGCAATCCTCCACAAAAAAAGCCCAACAACTCAGGGCAATCTCCCCCCATTTTTGTAAGTTTGAGTCCCCCAAAATAGGGGTTGTCTTATACATGGGGGCGTGCTATACACAGAAAAATATGGCAAGTTGTACAATTTGACATTGAATAATTGGCATTAATAATTGTATTAATTGGATAAAATTTTTATTGTTATAATAAGGCTGTTATTGGAACTATATTGGAAAATCAATAAATATATATATATTAAAAACAACAACAACAATTGAGCTATCAGAGCTGTTCAGGTTCTAAGCACTAGAGGGCATGAAAATGCTTCCCCATAACTTTGAGCTGCAATCAGTGCTACATGGATGAGGATAATGGTGCTCTTCAAAGAGATACATTCAGCACTGCTAAAATTCTATAATGCAATGCTGAGAAGCACACGAGTACTGATCCATGTTCAGTCAGGAAGAGCAGGAAGAGCGTCTTGTCAGGTGGATGGCTGGATAAAGCGACCAAACTCTCTGGTTCCTAGTCTGTATCACTGGGATCTGCTGGGATCTGGGGTGAACAACTGGGCAGAATTTGGACTGAACAACCTTGACGAGTCAGAGGTACTCCCCCCCCCCCCTTTTTAAAGTAATATTTGTATTGCTATTACAGGTTACAAATCCTTAAAGAACCATGAAACAACCATCCTGCCTCCCCCCAGAGATGAGATGATACATTACAGTGAGGCCAGCAACCCTTAGAACAGCACAGTCAGAGATTTAGTCAATTGAGCTCAATCACCTGCCTATCCTGATTAGCAATTTCTCTCAAGTTCTCTCTCAGCTCAAGGCAGTGTACAGGGTTCTGGCCTCTTTTTCCCTCACAACCATCCTAAGAGATGGGCTGATGGTGGGAAAGAGAGAGAGAGAGAGAGAGAGAGAGAGAGAGAGAGAGAGAGAGAGAGAATGGCCTACTCATCTAGTCAGCTTCATGGGTGAATGGTAATGATGGCTCCAAGATGCTTGGAGTGCCATCTTCTGAGTGGGCCATTCAATCGCCCTCCCTCTCTGTGCCCAATCCACACAACTTCCCAGGGAAGACATTCCAGGCAAATGGGAGTTCCAGGAGGCTCCAATAGTCAACCCTGTTCAGGGGCATGGACCTTGTCTGGTGCCTGATGATGCCAGCTCCTGACACTGTTTGTACTGAGCAAGTCCATGAATCCACATTTCCCTGGTTTCAGGCTGCAAGCCTCACTGTGTCTACGCACAAGCAGGCCCCTAATATAATGCATTTTTGTACATTGCCTTCCACAGATGTATACATTTGTATGCACACTTTTATTTGCATTTGAGCATGCATTATATGGCTGGAAAGGAGATGTGGGTGGTGCTGTGGTCTAAACCACTGAGCTTGCTGATTGGAAGGTCAGCGGTTCGAATCTGCGCAACGGGGTGAGCTCCATTGCTCTTTCCCAGCTTCTGCCAACCTAGCAGTTCCAAAGTATACCAGCGCAAGTAGATAAATAGGTACCAACAGGAAGGTAAATAGCATTTCAGTACACTGTGGCACACAACACAGTGTTCCATTGCGCCAGAAGCGGTTTAGTCACGCTGCCACATGACCTGGAAAGTTGCCTATGGACAAATGCCAGCTCCCTTTGTCTGAAGCGAGATGAGCGCTGCAACCCCATACTCACCTTTGACTGGACTTAACCACCCAGGGATCCTTTAACTATATGGCTGGAGAACCGCAGTACAAAATTCAGGAAAGTGAAAATTTCAAAGGAGGGGGACATTTCTGTTTGGTTATTGTTTCATAAAGTGCAAAGTTAAATACAAAATGAATCAAATTTCTCTCCCATCCTTATTCAGAAGTCCCACTGAATTCAATGGGCCTTACACCCCAGTAAATGGGGTTAGGGTTGCCACCTTAATGCGACTTTCAAACCACTCCACCTCTCAGATTTCCTTATTTGTTCAAGTCTCTCTTATTTGCTGAAGGTAGGTGGAAAGCTGGTTTGCGTAAGACCAAACTGAGTATTTGTGAGGAACTTGATGTGGAGATTAAGGTCTGTGGAAGGCAGAGGTGAAAAAAAGCTTGGGGGAGGGTGTCAGCAAATTCACCTGTGAGGCTGGATTTGTTTGGACATTGATAAAGATGTATTATTGTCTGATTAACTGGGAAGGTGCATAAGGAAAACGGGGAAAGGTTAGGGCCAGAGTTGTTGCCACATTCATCTCCTCCTCCAGTCATTCAGTTATATTTACATAGAAGGAGAATGTCAGAAATATATTTTTCACTCACAGAGAGGCATGCAAGGCTGACCTTAGCATTAGGCGGAGTGAGGTCACCACCTCAGGCAGTTGGATGTAGATTTCATGAAAGGGCAGCAAATTGTTAGCTCTCCATGGGAGTATTAATGGAATATATTAGTGTTAAATGAAGCAGTTAACAATTTGCTGCCCTTTCATGAAATCCTAATCCAACTGCCTGGATTGCAGTATTTTCTGTCTCAAGGGCCAAAATAACTTGGCCACTCCAATTCACCTGACTCCAATTCACCCTGAGATATACTTTTGGATTAATCCAGGAAGGTTGTCTTCATGCAACGCATTGGGTTTGTTGCTATAGAATAACTGGACACTCAAACAAATTTATTGATCAACAAGTGACGCCAAGGTTCTTTATTTGCAATAAAAGGTTTCGGTTGTTCAGCAGCAAGGAAAGATCCCACAAGAGAGAATCATTTACGAAACAAAAGGGGCAGAAGGCACTGTGTTGCAGTGGTTTCCTGGGTGTCTAATACTGCAAAAGAAGAAAAGGAACACCCATTAGAATTCAAATGCCAAGAGAGACCCATAGGGCAGCTCTCCCCAATATGTCTTTATCTCTAAATCTCCTCATCTCACATTCCACTGGGCGCTACAGCATATGACAGATGTCTGTCACCGGTACAAAAAGGTGTTTCTTTCAGTAAAACCACCATATTATGAAATCAGGGTACTAATCTGTAGCTCATACATTTTCCTGAATATTTGGAGAAGGTATGTGTCTTTCTAGCTAGCTACTAGACTCTTACCCCACTCTCAAGGTGGGCTCAAAGTGCTTAGACAGACTTAGATATGTGGCTGCCTTTCCTCCAATTTCCCCCACAATAAGCTTTCCAAGGAACAGCCATTGCTTAGTAGGCCATCGGCTTTGCATGAAGATCTCATGTTCAAACCCTTGCATCTCCATATATGACTGGGAAAAACCTCCTTTTCTGAAACCCCAGACAGCCACTGCCAGTCAATGTAGGAGGTAGGTGGGCCAATGTATCTGACTTGGTATAAGTCAGCATCCTCTTTTTGTTCCCTTATTAGGCTGAAAATGCCAGACTAGATGGGAGCTTGGCTTGACAAGCATCCCTTACATCCCTATTTCACTGTTAACTCCCCAGTCACCACTGGAAACAAAATGCTAGGCTAGATGGACCTAGCCTATTTCTCGACCTATTTCACCAAGACAACTCTTACATTCTTATAATACATAACACTCTGCTTGGGTGGCATGATGCATCCATTTCTCCTGTTTATGCAAAGGCAACCCTGTATGCTTCCAGTAATACTGTGGCAACAAAATGACACAGTCATGCCATAAAACCCTATTCCTAATGGAGAGATTCAGCATTACTAATACTCACCCAAACAATGGGGTCATCATTATTATTCTGCAAGGCAAAACATTGACAGATCATTCAGCTACTAATCCAAATTTGTGGTTTTTCAATATGTAGTTGCAGACTCTTAGGAGGCATGTTCAGGTATGCATTTGCAGTTAGGCAAGGGGGGGAATCACTTTGAGGGTTCTTTTCCAGATACCATCCATAAAAAAAGATCTAGACCTGGGAGGAGAAACCTCTGGTCCTCCAGATGTTGGTGGACTGCAAATCTCATCTTCCCTGGATACTGGCCATGCTGGCTGGGCCTGATGGGGGTTGGATTTTAACAATACCTAGAGGGCCACAGGTTCCTCACCTCTGATCTAGTTCCTCTCACTCGCAAGATTTTTTGGAATATGGCATAAAGAGACGCCATTAAGTGTTACCCTTTATGCCCAGCATGGAGAATAAAGTACAAAGAGTAGAAATGGAGTACTTGGGAAATGCTTGGGTAGAAAGGTAATACTTAGAAAGTACTCAGGGTAAAAAGATAGGCACCCATGTGATACATGAGATCTTGCTTTGGTGGTTATGCTACATGGCTGGGCTGTGGGACTCTTGGGACTGCCTGTCAAAATTGCTGCTGCTTCTTTTTGTAAAAGAACAAACAGGCTTGACATTTGAACAGATAGTGATCTGATGTAACTGAGAGCATTTGAAAGGGAATATCAAAAGAAGAGCGCTGCCAGGCTCCACAAGGGAGTGTTATGTTTTGAATTGTTATAGAAACCTTAATTCATGTGTGGCAGAATAATTCTGGAAGAGAGAGAATCCATGGGTGCATGGATTCATGTAACTAGACTTACTCCATTGTTGTTGAAGCTGTTGTCACCAGCATTGTTGTTATCAAAACTTCCACTGTTCTATAAACAGAATGCAAGGGGATATATTAGTGATCTCATGGCAGGGAGCTTTACGGGGTCAGTTTCCTTTGAGAGAGCATTATAATTGGTAATACCTAGAATTATACAAGTTCAGCAAGGAGGTGCAGGAGGTGCCTGTACCTGTCACCAATATTGGAGCCAGGCTCCCCACAGTGGATGGCTGTGACTGGGAACTGCCCACTGTTTCAATTTGCTGCAAAGTGCTGGCATAGCTTTGCTTTGGAGCACGGTGCGAGGAATTTGAAAAGGGCAGCCAGGGTGTCCTCCACTGTAGGAGGAGGCCACCTTGCCAGGGACACCTCAACCTGGAACCTGCCTGCAAGAATGAACACAGGCCAAAAAGGGGAGAGAGTGCCAGGGCAGTGTTTAAAGCAGGGGGAGTTCCTTCAGAGGCAAAAAGGCACATTCTTGTAGCTTCCTAGACAGATGCACAGCTCAAGTTTTGCATCTGCATTCCTCTTTGCTAAAATCTTTCTCTCCAGAGTACATGCCCCACCAGACAAGTGGAGGAAGTAGCAGTCCCCAGCCATCAATGCTAATTTAAGTAAACATCTTCTTTTGATTCAGTTTCAATTAATTTGGGTGTACCCAGTACTTCACACTATTGACATGCTATACAGTCCCCCCTCAAAAAAAAAAAAAATCTTCTATAAGTTTAGGGTTGCTTTAACCCAGGGTTGGGGAACCTGTGACTCTTCAGATCCTGGGTGACTCCACCTCCCAACATCCCTGGGTCATCACAGTCAGTGATCAGGAATGAGGGGAGTTACTGTCCAACAATTATCGGGATGCCCACTGGTTCTCCATCTCTGTTTTAGAGCAATGCTAGACTAGACGGATCATGTATACCCTTGCTGATACTTACTCCTCCATATGCCCAAAACTGGTTCTGCAACAGAAAACAGAAAAAAGCAGAAATTGAGAACACCCCTCAGATACCCAATCTATAATTAGCAGGGTACATATTCCACTAGATTAAAAGCAATAGCTCTATCACTGAGAATCTATGATATGATCTATCCATTATACACAGGAAGCTGCCAGGCAAACAGAACAGGCAGTTAGTGACGGTGCTATCTGGCAGCCCTTCCTCCAGCCTGGAGAACTGTGGTTGTCCTATTATCTAGGGTCTGTGGCTGATGCTGTTGAATGACAGATCAGCTTTGAATCAGACCTCCCTCCTCCACAATCTGATTGTAGATGAAGAAGACCTGGTCTGCATCACTGAGACGTGGGTGGGTAAATAGACGGAGTTGGTCTCACCCAGCTGTGCCCACCTAGGTACTTGGCGCAGCATCAGGGCAGACTGGAGGGTCGGGGAGGAGGAGTTGCTGTAGTCTATAGAGATTCCATCTCTAATTTTGCTTTAAAATGCATCTTGTGTTTCCATTTTGTATTTTTTTGTATTTTTATCTTGTGAATCATCCTATCATCTCCGTATGAAGGATGTTATACAAATCTAATAAATTATTATTATTGTATCAGCTCAGTCCTTTGGTCCCTAGCTCAATATTGTCTACACTGGGCAGGGTACCTTTTTCAACTGAGGAGACACATTCCTTTCTGGGCAACCTTCCAGGAGACAAAGTGGGCAGAGCGATAAGTGTGAAATCTACCTTACTACTGCAAAGTAGTTTCTTCATATTCACACAATCTCCTCTACCTACCACCCAGACAATGGATGCTGTGCCCTAATTGGATGTGGTTCTCCAAGCAGCAGAAGCATAAACAGCATATTCCAAGCTCTTCCTGGAGATGCCAGCAATTGTCCCTGGCACTTGCTGCATGCAAGGCAGATGCACTAAGCATAAAGCCATGGTCCCTCCCTGAGTTGGGACAATGTGCTGCAACACTGTAGAAGGACTAGCATTAATGGAGATCTAAGCTTGGGTAGAAACGCATCCTTTTATTAAGCCAATGCATTTTTTATTTTTAATCAATGAATTTTTTAAAAAATAATCTTCATGTTACCAAAGAGAATGAAGCATAATTAGTGAGAATGTTTGCTGCCATTTCTAAAAAAGAGGCCAATATTTGAGGAAAGGGGAATATGGATCATCACAGAGGAATTCTAGGGGACTTACTCCATTGTTGTTGAAGCTGTCAGATCCTACGCTGTTGCCATCAAAGCTGCCTGCATTCTGCAAGGGAACAGAATGAGCATAATGTTAGGTGGAGGACTGGAAAGAGGAGCCCCTTCTTAAAACAGCATTAACTGGATCAGAGTCAGGGATAGAGCTCTTGGAAGGATTTGGATGTGAACCCAAAGGTAGAAAAGCTCCCCACCCACCTTCTCTCTCTCTCTCTCTCTCTCTCTCTCTCTCTCTCTCTGTATGTGTGTGTGTGTATGTATGTGTGTGTGTGAAGAGGCTGAGGGCATCTACATTCTCTGAAATTGTTTCTCATCAGAATCCACACCCACCTAACAAGTGGAATGGGTAGTAGCCACTGAACAGCAATGCTAACTTAAGCAAATATCTTCTTTGGCTTCAGTTTCAATCACTTTGGGTGCACCCAGCACTGACACTATTGAATCAATACAGGGTCTTTTCATGTTCTAACCACCAGCTGATCTATAGGATTAGGGTTGCTTTAACTTAGGGGTGGGGAACCTGTGGCCTTCCAGATGCTGAAGGACTCCAGCTCCCATGATCCCTGGGTCCGGAATGATGGGTGCCGCTGTCCAATGAAATCTGGATGCCCACAGGTTTCCTATCTTGGTTTTAGGGCAATGCTAGGCTAGATGGATCATGCACATGCTTGCTGATACTTACTCCTCCATTCCCCCCATACTGGTTCTGCAACAGAAAACAGGGGAGAAAAGTCATAAATTAAGAGCATCCCCAGATACCTAATTTATAACAAGCAGAGAAGACATTTCACTGGACTAAAAGTTATAGCTCTCTTACTGCAATGCTATTATGCAATCTACCCATTTTACTTCTATGGTTCTATGGAAGCAGCCCTGTCCTGTGTCAAGTCAGATTAGTGCATCCAGCTCCATATTGTCTGGAACAGGGCAGGGAACCTTCTTCAAACCAACAGCTACATTCCTTTCTGGGCAACCTTCCAGGTAACAAAAGCCAGTGGTGGACACAGCCAGGAACAAAGGTGGACAGAGCAATGACTGTGCATTTTACCTTATTACTATAATATATTTTATTCATATTCATACAACCTTGTATATCCATCCTCCAAGCAGTGCATATTGTGCCCTAATTGGTTGTGGTTCTCCAAGGTTTCATACAGGGCACATTTCAAGGCCTCCCTGGAGATGCCAGCAATTGTCCTGGCACCTTCTGCATGCAAGGCAGATGCACTAACCATAAATCCATGGTCCCTCCTTGAGTTGGGGCAACACTGTAGAAGGACTGGTATGAATGGAGATCTAAGCTTGGGTGGAAATGCATCCTTTTATTAAACCAATGTATCCTTTTATTTTTAAAAAAATAATAGGGTACCAAAGAAAAGGAAGCATAATCAGTGGGAATGTTTGCTACCATTGTTTAAAAAGAGACCATTGTTTGAGGAAAGGGGAATATGGATCATCACAAAAGACAGAGGGGACTTACTCCGTTGTTGTTGAAGCTGCCAGATCCTGCGTTGTTGCCATCAAAGCTGCCTCCATTCTGCAAGAGAACAAAATGAGCATAATGTTAGGTGGAGGACTGGAAAGAGGAGCCCCTTCTTAAAACAGCAATAACTGGATCAGATTGGGGATGGAACTCTGGACAGGATTTGGATGTGGACCCAAAGGTAGAAAAGTCCCCCATCTTCTCTCTCTCTCTCTCTCTCTCTCTCTCTCTCTCTCTCTGTGTGTGTGTGTGTGTGTCAAGCAGTTAGCAAGGGAAGCAGATAAGAAGCTGAGAGCAAGGACCCATGGATACCTGAAAACCTCAGGTTTTCTATCTATGTTCTGTTAAACTGTTTCTCATCAGAGTCCACACCCACCTAACAAGTGGAATGCGTAGTAGCCACTGAACAGCAATGCTAACTTAAGCAAATATCTTCTTTGGCTTCAGTTTCAATCACTTTGGGTGCACCCAGCGCTGAACACTTTTGAGTCAATACAGGGTCTTTTCGTGTTCTAACCACCAGCTGATCTGTAGGATTAGGGTTGCTTTAACTTAGGGGTGGGCAACCTGTGGCCTTCCAGATGCTTAAGGACTCCAGCTCCCATGATCCCTGGGTCCAGAATGACGGGAGCTGCCGTCCAATGATATCTGGATGCCCACAGGTTTTCCATCTCTGTTTTAGGGCAAGGCTAGATGGATCATGCATATGCTTGCTGATACTTACTCCTCCATACACCCAAAACTCGTTCTGCAACAGAAAACAGGGGAGAAAATTAATAAATTAAGAGCATCCCCAGATACCCTATTTACAACAGGTTACATTCCTTTCAGGGCAACTTTCCAGGGGACAAAAGCCAGTGGTGGACACAGCCAGAAACAAAAGTGGGCAGAGCAATAAATGTGCATTTTACTTTATTATTGTGTTAATCTAGTCACATTCACCAGCCCTTTATCTTCCATCCAGGAAGTGTATATTGGGCCCTAATTGGTTGTGGCTCTCCAAGGTTTCATACAGAGCACATTCCAAGCCCTCCCTGAATATCTGAATGATTGTCCCTGGGATCTTCTGCACGCAAAGTGGATGCACTAAACATTAAGCCATGGTCCCTCCCTGAGTTGGGCCAACATGCTACAAAGGAGTAGCATGAATGGAGATCTAAGCTTGGGTGGAAATGCATCTTTTTATTAAGCCAATACATCTTTAAAAAAAAGTCATCTGCAAGTTACCAAAGGAAGCACAATCAGTGGCGATGTTTGCTACCTTATTTTTTTTTAAAGACCATTATTTGGCTGAGGAAATACGGATCAGCAGAAAACACATAGGAATTCTATGACTTACTCCATTGTTGTTGAAGCTGCCAGATCCTGCGTTGTTGCCATCAAAACTGTGTGCATTCTGCAAGAAGAGAGCATCCTGTTAGGTGGAGGGCTGGAAAGAGAAGCCCTTTCCTAAAACAGCAATGACTGGATCCGGGTCTGGGATGGAAGTCTGGGCAGCAAGAGTAACCCTTTCATGGCTATTAGCTCCAGATAGTCTTTTCCTCCATCAATTTGTTTAATCCCCCTTTAAAGCCAACCTCTGTCAAGTTTGGTTTCTCTTGCTTTCTTAAATTCAGTTCCCCATTCTTCCAGATTAATCTGCATTTTAAAAGCCAACAGCAGCTCTCATGAGAATCAATCGGCGTTTTGGTGTTTTTTTCTCTGAATCATTGCACACAGTTTTGCCTTACAGATTTTTTTTTGGGGGGGGGGGAATGTTCTGTAGCAGAATGATTTGCATATGCTACTTTAACTAAAATATGCATGTATATGCACAGCTGACATTGGCATGTGGTTTTTTGCACTGCAAATTTTGGAGAAATGAAAGAAAGAAAATTTGAAGAATTTTGAAGGATGGCTGTGTTTTGGACTACATAGTGTTTAGGAAAGTATGGATTAGGTAGGTTTACCTTTAAATGAGAATGGAATAATATTTCTCTCCTATCCCTACATTCACCTCAACTCTCCATATGAATCCCAACCCAGCGCAGTGGGTACTTGCCAACCGTTGCCCAAATTTTGATGTATTTTTGATTTCTAGAGGGCTTGAGTAATCCAAAGGAACAGCCAACATTTCTCTGTTCAGTTGCTACTTGAACTGTCATTGGGGTTTTGAATATTTTTTTAGAATTCAATGAGCAGGTGCTGCTGATAACATTTGAGTGCAGGATGGGGGCATAGGCTGGTAGACCCCAACTCCCACCAGCCCTAGCTCAGCATAGCCAGTGGTCAAGGCTGATGGGAATTGTAGTCCAACAATACCTGGAGCCCCACCGGTTCTCCAGCTTTGTTTTAGGAAAATGCTACATGAGATGGATCATGTATATACCCTTGCTGATACTTACTCCTCCTAATCCCTCATAATCGTTCTGAAACATAGAAAAAGAAAAACCAGAAATTAAGAACATCCACCAGATTTATAATTGGGAGAGTGCACATTTCACCAGATTACAAGTTCCGTCTCTCAGACATCAAAACTGCTATCTGATCTATCCATTCTACATAGATAGACAGCTGTCTTACACTGAGTCCCAACATTGCTCTATCTAGCTCAATACTGTCTTCACTGGGGCTGGAATACACTTTTACCTTGAGGGCCACATTCCATTCTGGGCAACCTTCCAGGGGCCAAGTGCAAGTGGTGGGCGGGGCCAGAGACAAAAGTGAGCATAGAAATAAATATGTGGAGTTTTTTTTTTTTTTACTTTGCTACACGAGCTTAATTTCTTGACATGCACACATCCTTCCCGATCATCCACCCACGCAGCGCATTTTGTGCACTGACTGGTTGCACCTCTCAAGGGCTTGAGGCTGGAGAGCTTCCAAGTTCTACCTGGAGATGCCAGGGATTGACTTTGGGACCTTCTGCATGCAAAGCACCAAGCAGTGAGCTGAAGTCCCTCCCTGAGTTGGAACAACATGCTAGAGCACAATGGAAGGACTAGTATGAATGGTAGATCTAAGCTTGAGTGGAAATGCAACCTTATATTAAGCAAATGCATCCTTTATTTTTTATTATATATATATATATATATATATATATGGTATATATAGCAATTTGCAGGGTACCTAACAAAAGGAAACATTTCAGTGGAAATGTTTGCTAGCATTTCTTTAAAATATTTTTATACATATAGTGGAAAGGGGAATACTGATAAACACAGAGGAGTTCTGGGGTACTTACTCCATTGTTGTTGAAGCTGTCAGATCCTACATTGTTGCCATCAAAGCTGCCTCCATTCTGTAAGGGAACAGAATGAGCATTCTGTTAGGTGGAGGATTGTAGCATCTCCCTAAAGCAGCATTGGCTGCACTGGGGTCTTGGATGAAAGTTTGGGCAAGATTTGCACGTGGACCTAAAGGCAGAGAAGTGTTTGTGGTTGTAGGGGTGCAGGGGAAGCAAACACCAAGCAAGGGAAACAGAGAAGAAGTGAGGGCTCACAGAAGGCTACGGTGATCCTGGTGGAGATCCCATACCCTTTGCAGTTAGTGGTCTGCCAGGCATGCGGAATTTCAACAAGTAAAGTTTGCTCTGGTGATTTTTACTCTAAGTCAAGGAAAGCTCCAGATGCCAAATTTGCACTCCATAAGGGATGTGAGGCCTCAGCAAAGCAAAGGAGCAAACTAGACACATTAAGAACAAGCCAATTCATGGCCACTTGCTCAAGAGGAAGATAAATAGTATCATGACCTCCAGTTGTAATATGCTGGCCAGCAACCTCATCCCTGCCTCCTTTCATACATGGGGTGAGATGCTGCAGAAGTGACCTATTGAAGTGCTTTGCCCTCTTGGGGACTGTTTCATTAAATTTCTTCCAAGAAAGGGAAAATTCTCCACCAGTTTCTCAAAAGTGAGGCAGCAGTGCCAATAACAAAATGTCTCTTCCTCCTTCCTTCCTTCCTTCCTTCCTTCCTTCCTTCCTTCCTTCCTTCCTTCCTTATGTGCCGCTAACAGCAGCTGCCTTTGCATCTTCCAAAGTATCCCTGACCAGGCAGCATTGCTAGCCAATGGAAGCAGGGGGAGAATGGTGTGTGCCACTCAAAAAAATGACATTTGGGTGAACTCTGCAAAAAGGCATTCCAAATGCAGTGAGGAAATGAAAAATCTTAGAAGTGCTTTCAGAAAAATGCATTGTGATCTATTGATTTATCTTTAAGTGGGAAATGAGGTTTGTAAGTCTTTGTTGTTGTTTCATCGTCTTAGTCGTGTTCGACTCTCCGTGACCCCATGAATCAGAGCATGCCTTGGAAACTCTCGTTTTCTTCTCAGAGCTTCTCCTTTTTTATGTCTATGGAGTTTTCTTGGCAAAATACTGGAGTAGATTGCCAGTTCCTTCTCCAGATGGATCACATTTAGTCTAAACTCTCGGCTATGACCTGTCCGTCTTGGGTGGCCCTGCACGGCATAGCTCATAGCTTCTCTGAGTTATTCAGGCCCCTTCACCATGACAAGGCAGTGATCCATGAAGGGGTTGTGTGTCTTAGGAGGCCATAAACACCTCACAGTATCTCGAGGAGGAAACCTACAAGACAAATTTTGAGAGGGGTCGGGGGGGGCACACAAAACTCCATCACAGTGGAGAGCCCAGGAGCAGCCAGCACTTAACTTTGTGCTTCCAGGGCTATGTAGAAGAGTTTCAGGTTCTTCTTTTTAGAATATGATAAATATGAAGATTAGGTAGAGCATTGCACTGTAACCCTTGGAAGAAGAAGAGTGAATTCACAAGTACAGAAATAGCAAATTGGGATGGTCATTCGTGGAATGTACTACTTCAGTAACTGCATTTTAGAGTTGCCCGATATTTTTTATTGGCTCCTGTGCCCCAAAGCACAACATTAGCAAATGCCAACACTGTGAAACACAGCCCTGATTTCTACAGATTCATCAGGAAGTTTGAGCAATCTATGCATACACACTGACCCCCCCCCCTCCCTGGGCACCCTGGGCTCTCAGGATTTTGCCTTGTTCATTCTTACCGCAGGTGCAGCCTGGGTGCTGCGCAGAGACAGCAGGCAGAGGCCAAGGAAAGCAGCTGCGACCTGGAACTTCATTTTGGGTTTCTCGTGCTTTGTTCTCCCTCTCAGCTGGGCTTGGGAATAATGGTGTATTGTGGGGCTCTATTTATGCTGGGCCCTATCATAGGCAGTGCCACACTTGTGGGCCAAGCCCAGTGACTCATGCCTGCAGCTCCCTCTCCCAAGGGTGGGGAACCTCGGGCTCAGCAATATTTATTTTATTCATTTAGAATAAAATATTTACACTGGTTAGCTTTTTTAAAAATAAAAAATCTGAGCCATTTATGACAGTTATACATAAATCCACACAAGAAAAAGCAAACAAAATGTTAACATGAGAAATCCACAAACTGTTATGGAAAGAGGAATTATTAACCGCCTGCATAAACATGATGGAATAGAAAACAGGCATTTAAAGGTTGAAACGGAAGGCACCTGCTGAATATTCAGAATGTTCCGCAATAGGGGCCAATGACTCAGTTTCCCGTTTCTGTCAAACGAGCTTCACCAAGTCTGGGAATGATGAACGACCCTCCTGCAGATGGTCTCAGTGATGGAGCTGGGATGTAAGGGTTAAGGTGATCCCTGAGGTACCCTGGACCTAAGCTGTTCAGGGCTTTGCAAGTTAATGCAAGGACCTTGAAACTGGCTCAGTAGTAGATGGGAAGCCAGTGCAGATGTTTTTATCAATGGTGTTCCCAGCCAGATACCCCCATCAGCAATCTGGCCACTGCATTCTACACCAGCAGAACCAAGTCCAAGGGGAGCCCCACAAAGAACCTGCTGCAGTAATCAAGCCTCAGGATGACCAATGCATGGACTACAGTGGTCAGACTACCTTTGTACAGGATCGACTGTAGCTGGTGAACCAGACAAAGCTGGCAAAAGGCAAAAGGTCAGAGAGGACGCTCTAGTGACAAAGATGTATCTGGGAGTACCCCCAATCTCTGCACTTGCTCCTTCAGGGGGGATGTAATCCCAGCCAGAACAGGTGATTTGTCAATTTCCCAAACATGCGAAGAACTGGGCTTAAGACTGAAAATATGAGGAACTGATAGAAACTAAAACTGATTGTCCACCATTAGTTAGAGGCACTTGCCACAGGGCTGAGCTCTCTCTGATGCACACCAAGGCACAAATATAAAGCAAGTGGCTGGTTGAACAAGGTACAGTGGTACCTCAGGTTAAGTACTTAATTCGTTCCGGAGGTCCGTTCTTAACCTGAAACTGTTCTTAACCTGAAGCACCACTTTAGCTAATGGGGCCTCCTGTGGCTGCTGCCGCACCACCGCCGCCTGATTTCTGTTCTCATCCTGAAACAAAGTTCTTAACCTGAGGTACTATTTCTGGGTTAGCAGAGTCTGTAACCTGAAGCATCTGTAACCTGAAGTGTCTGTAACCCGAGGTACCACTGTATGTTCATTTGGCTGTGATTCTTGTTTGCTGAAGGTGGATGGGATTCCTGTTTGCACACTGAGGGCAAGACCCACTCTGACTGCTAGGAGCTTGATTTGAACACTGAGGCCTGAGCGGGGGGGGGGGCGGAATGGGACGACTCACTGATAACATGGGATATTCTGTTGGGCTTTTGAAACAATATAGTCCACAAGATTACAAATGAAAATCTGCTGCGTTGCAATGATCAGCACAGATTGCCACATGCTCTCTTTCGCACCTGGATCGACTATTTTCTGTACATGCACATGGGCAAATGATTGGGAGTGCTCCAATGTCTTCTTTTTGGAGTGATTTGAGTTGTGTTTTTCTCGAAGCTCTGTTGTACATAACAGAACTTGCTCACTCTCCTCTTGCAACTGAAGCACCTTGTGCTGAAATCAGGGATGGACAAAAAAAAAAATTGACAATGTCAGTTTCATAGAATCATAGAAATGTAGCGTTGGAAGGGACCTCAAGGGTAATCTAGTCCAACCTCCCTGCAATGCAGTTCCTCCTTTTCCCAATCTTAAATTCAAGTTCATTTTTGAAAAAGTCCTCATGAGAACCCACTAGCAACTTAGGCTTGCTCTTGTCCTGTGCCTAAAAAAGCGTGGTTCTGATAAGTTGTCCACTTGATCCACACTTTCTAGACACAAATCCAAGCAGTTCTCCCCCTTGCCCCACTCCTTTCCCAGGGGAAATCTGCTCCTTAGCTCTAAATTGGAGGAAACAGCCATCTGGGTAAAAAGCTGAATTGCCATTTGCTCCGACTGAGCACTAAAGAGCAGTTTTCCCTGGGGGAAGGCAGAGGGAAAAGAGGAAGCATGGATAAGCCCTTACTGAGCATTTCTCCCATTATGCACAACTTTGCAAAGCAATTTCCCTAAAATACTGCATTTTTTGCATGTTATCTCAACCAATATATGCATTTGTACACACACTTTACCATAATATACACTTTTATTGTCCACATCACTTTGCTGGAGAACTGCACTGCAAAATTTGGAGAAGTGTGCAGTTCAAAGGATTGCTGTGTTTTGGTTCTCATACTCACCTTTAAATCCAAATTGAATCAAATTTCTCCCCTATCCCTAATTTCACCTGCGTGAGAAGCTATGTGTGTTGAAATCCACCCCCCACCAACACAGGACGTTGGAGTTCTGCTGTCCTTTGCACCTGGCTTCCCTAGTTGTCCCTATACTGCATATTTCCATAGAGCTTGAGAGCTTGAGACAGTGATCTCTCTGGCGATTATATCTCAGACCACATCTAGGCCATCAGAGTGGTTGTGGCTTAGGCTGGGGCCTGAGTCGTACAAAGCGGCTTGCTTCGCTAACCAGACAAAGTTCTGGGTTACGCCAGCGGACTGGCAGCCACACAGCAAACAGAGCTGCATGACAATCAATAGATGCTGAGGCTGTTGCATCTGTGTCACGGCCCTAGCCAATGGAAACACACTCATACGCACCCGGTATGTCCTAGATAGCATGTCATAGAGCAAAATGGGTTAATAGGGCATGCTTCTGTAGACTGAATTCTGGCGACAATCAGCCACACGCATGATGTGCAACCTGCAACTTTCCAGAGATGTTGCAATTCTGAATTCTAGAAGCTCATCCTGACAGCTCATATAACCACACCCCAAAATGCAGGTACTTGTATTGACCCATTATATATAGGCAAACAGAGATATAAGAATTGTGTGTGAATGTGCGCACGCACACACAAAACACAGCTTGTGGTATAATACCCAGTTGTTTAGAATCGGCATAACTGCAAACCCTTGCATAGTTTCCTGGGAGGAAGCTCAATTGAACTCCATTGGAAACTCAATTTCTTCTGACTCCATTGGTGCAACACTGAGCTTTAACCAAAGATCTTCAGTCTGCTAGAAGGCAATCTGTGCCTTTTAATCGGAAGTGTGAGCAACCTTGCAAAGAAGCATTGCTATCTAAGTTACTAGCATGAAGAGCAAAAGCTACTCCATCAAAGGAAAGGAAAGATGTCTCCATCATTGCTTGATTAGCTTCCCTGAACTGTCAGGCTGAAATCCTTCCTATACTAAGCTGGGAGTATTGCTCATTTAATAGTTTTGGATTACTTTAAGCCAGGCATCCCCAATCTGCAGCCCTCCAGATGTTTTGGCCTACAACTCCCATGATCCCTAGCTAACAGGACCTGTGGTCAGGGATGATGGGAATTGTAGTCCAAAAGATCTGGAGGGCTAAAGGTTGGGGATGCCTGCTTTAAGCAATATTCAAGGAGCACACTTGCAGGTGCCCTCTGGGCAACCTCACTCACAATGCCTTGTTTGAGGAAAGAATCCTTCTTCAGAGCAAGGCATGGAGCACCCATGTCACGTTTGTCAGCAGCAAGCAGCTGATCTGATGGTGGGTGGGTGGATGGGAGAGAGGGAGGCACAATTGTCTCAAGCAGGAGACATGTCTTTTGTTGGCCCTGCAGAATGGAAATCCAGCGGTCTGTTGACAGCAAGAGGGTGACTGATCAAACCATAGTTGTGTAATTGTCTTCCAGGAAAAGAAAATGGGTTATTTCAGCTATTGGTTCTAAAAAAAAATCAATTTGAAAGAACAATTCTATGAAATGCCAAAGGCCGGGAGGTATATGGGTCCCTGCTTCCACGCAGGCGTAACTTCATTTAGCTAAATGGTTAATCCATCAAAATACAATCATTGTAGCTCAAGACAAACATCCCTGGAGGGAACCAAGTTAAACCAGTGGTTAAGAATAGGCTCATTTGCTCAGTTGGGCAATTGTGATTCTAATCCCGTCGAATTCGGAAGGATAGCTGTAAGCAACAAAGAAATGGCAAGTGATCAGGAGAGACAATTAGCAAATATTGTTGTTGTGGATCATCAGGGTGCTTCCTCTATGGCAACTGGCTGGAAGATGATTTGATCCAGTTCCTCGTGACTTTTGTCCCTCTCTCTCTGGAACATGACCAAAGCAAAAAAACCCATGGAAGAAGCAGGAGATGCCATCCATAAAAAAAAATTAAAAAGCAGAAAATATTCATCAGCAGGAGGTCCCAGAAGATGAGTTTCTGATCCACCCATTTTTGCCTTATCCTCTGCAATGCGTTTCTTAGTAGGTTCCCTTGGGATAGAACTGCCCTGCATATCTTTGCCTGCTGATGAAAGGTAAGCAGAGAAGGGGCCAGCCTAGCCTCCCATGAAAGGGAGTTCCAAGAAGGTCCTCTCTAGTGTCCTCACCAATCGTGACTGTGAAGGTGGTGGAGCAGGGAGAAAGGCCTCCCCTAGAAGATCTCCAAGCCTGAGCAGGCTCATATAGAAAAATGCAGTCCTTCAGATAGCTGGAACCCAAGCCTTCTAGGGCATTATAGACCATAATCAACCCTTGGAATGATGCCCAGTGATAGACCGATAGCCAATGGAGCTGTTGTGACATAGGAATCTGCCTTGTATGGATTCTGACCCTTGGTTCATCCAGATCTGTATTGTTTATATGTGCTGGCAATGACTCTCCGGGGCATCAGACAGGAAGCCTACCTGGAGAGGCTGGGGATTCAACTGGGGACCTTCTGTACGCAAAGCAGATGCCCCACTGAGCAACAGCCTTCCCCAGGTAGGGAGCCAGCAATGTTGGCTGGGTTGGAAGGAGCAAGCTGATGGCTATAGCCAGAGGGGCAGAAACAGTGCCACAGGGTCCCCATGGTCAGCAGCAGGCCCCTCACTGAGGCACGGGCCCTTTCACCCTCTTGCCCAACGATAGAACCCATGGATACCCAATGAAGTTAAATCTTGGATGATCCAAGAGACATAAATCAAAGAAGTTCTCCATGCAGCTTCCATAAAACTCACCCTCTTCAGGAGGCAGTGATAGGCCACCAATCTGGGTGGCAAATTCCTGGAGGAGATGGCTACCAATTGCTACTAGCCACAATGTCTGCACTCTGCCTCCATGGTTGAAAGCAGTAATGTTTCTGAATACCAGTTGCTGGAAACTGCAGAAGGGGGAGAGGGCTCTTGTGCTGAGATTCTCCTGTATACCTGAAGGAGCATCTTCACCTCCATCGTTCAGCCTGGACAGTGAGATCCAGTGCCGAGGGCCTTCTGGCAGTTCCCTCATTGCAAGAAGTGAGGTTACAGCGAAACAGACAGAGGGCCTTCTCAGTAGTGGCGCCCGCCCTGTGGAACACCCTCCCTTCAGATGTCAAGGAAATAAGCAGCTATCCTATCTTTAAAAGACATCTGAAGGCAGCCCTGTTTAGGGAAGTTTTTAATATTTAATGCTGTATTGTTTTTAACACTCGATTGGGAGCCGCCCAGAGTGGCTGGGGAAACTCAGCCAGATGGGTGGGGTATAAATAAATAATAATAATAATAATAATAATAATAATTATTAGCTTCTGGTTGGCCACTGTGAGAACAGGATGCTGGACTACATGGGCCATTGGCCTGATCCACTACGTTCTTCTTACTTTCTTGCAAACTTGAAGCCAGTGCTGCTCTGAAAATGGTGTGCTCTGTGGGGCAACTCTGTGTACAGGAGAAAATATAAATTTGTTTTCAAGCTCCTGATAACCAGCAGATACGTAAGAATCGATAAGGAGCAGCAGTGGCCTATTGTCTTATTTTAGGCATGGCTCATTTTTGGCCAGATATTTAGCACCCCCGCCCAGTTAGAATTTTTCAAGGGAGGAGGCTCCAGAGGACATGGAGATATGGTCTGTTTGGACTTCCAACACCACCCAAGATAACATTCTGTGCTGAGGATTCTGAGGACTTTGGATCCAGAATAAGATGTGGAGAACTATGGAGGCACTATAAAGCTAAGCGTTATGCACTGAAGGGCAAATTTCTGTATGGAAGGGTCTGTAGAAAAGAGGCTCTGTCCATTGTGGTATAGTAGGAAAAAAATATGATATGCAGAACTAAATGGAACTAAGAGGATCCCACCCTGTCCCTAGCCACAAATATGGCTTCATCTCATAGCTTTTAGAAATCATAGAGTGTGATCATAGAGCAGGGCCTGGCACATCCATGAGGTGGACAGAGGTAGCTGCCTCAGGCAGCAGAATCTAATGAGTGGCCACCATGGATGCTTCCTTTGCCACTGGGGAAACAAGGAGAAGTGGTGGTGGCAGCTTCTGGGTTCTTGTGAGATATCATGAGAGCACTGTGAAATCTCATGAGCTTTCACTGGAACCTGGAAGCCGTAGTACAACTCCGATAAGCGAAGCTTTGACAATGGCGACACTTTCCTGTTTCACCTCAGGTGGCAAAGCAAGATGAGTCGCCCCTGCCCACCAGGTTTTAGTGTCTTAAATCTGAACATTTTAAATAAAAATGTAAATTGTGAAAATAGCCTCCTCAAATGCATTATATTAGGGGAAATGGCTTGCAGAAAATGTGTACATTGGTCAAATTTTCACATAAAATGTGTTTATTTGGAGAAAGCCTTGCTAAAATGCTAGTGAATTGCCACAAATATTTTCTTTATTTGCAAATTGCTGCTAACTGGAGAATTGGGGGGGGGGGGGGAGATGACCTTAGGAGGAATTGAATTTTCACAATGATTAAATATATATTTTAAAAATTGCTGCAAACTGTAGAGAACTGAATTTTAATTGGGAGGAACATGAGAAACTGATGGAATCAAAATTCATAGATCCTTCCACCCCTACTTCCAAGGATGGTTTCTGAAGTTGGTTTGTATAGAACAAGTTACGGGATGAGCTTCTGGTGCGCCAGCCCTGATTCTAATCAAGCCTTTTTTAATAAGAATCCCACAGGGGTTCTCAACCTTAAGATAACAGCACAGAGGGTCCAAGCAGGAGAAGCTTATTTTGCTTCACAGCCTTGACCTGAAAAGGAACTGTTGCGCTTTGTATCATGTGATTCTTCAGTCTTTCTTTGCTTCTCTGCGGGGGGGGGGGGGAACCTCTGTCTTTTCTGAACTGCAAAGCTGAGCAGCCACAAAACAATGAAGCTGAAACAGGTTTATCTCCTGCTGGGAATTTCCTTCCTGCTCTGCACTTCAAGCCTTCCCACAGGTGAGTCTGAGGGATGATGGGAAAATCCTATGCCTGCTTTGATGTGGGATATCCCTAAACAGAGATGCTATAAACTTAGTATTGGGCATGGAAGGAGCCCAAGTCTTTTGAATTGAGTCGCTTGTTCTGAGAAGGAAGCAATGTCTAGCAGATTTATTGCAAAATGAACAAAACTTGAGATTCCTCAAAAATACATTTTTATTCTTCTGTTGACCACTGTAGTTTAGGAATTCCATACTAGCAAATGAATTTCAATCCAGATTTTGCATTTGCAAGATGAGTTCCACAGGCTTCCCCACTTGCAACCTTTTAGCAAAAATGTTCTTGTTTCCTATGAATATGGTTCGCCAGCTCTGCAGACATGTGTGCCTATATGTTATCATATACTGTAGTTTCCATTGCCTCCTTTCTTTCTTTTTATATATATAATTTTTATTAAATTTTCTGTTTTACAATTTAAAAGACACATTTTACATCCTTAAGATATGAGTGACTTCCCTTCTTCCCTTTCCATGGTTCATTTTACATATCATAAATCCCTACATATTTTACAAAAACTATACTATTCAGTATTCTATTATTGCATCCATCAAAACTTGTTTTCACTGTTGAATTTATCTTAATGCTGCCAGCGTTTTCAGCTGTACACAGTTATTTCCTGTATATTCAATAAACATTTTCCAATCTTCTCTAAACGTATGTTCTTCTTGTTCTCTTATTCTATATGTTAAGTCTGTGAGTTGTGCCTATTCTGTCAACTTAAGTTGCCATTCTTCTTTTGTTGGGACCTCACTCGTTTTCCAGTTTTGGTCTAACAAAACACGAGCCGCAGTAGTAGCAAACATAAAGAAACTTTTTTGACACCTGGGAATCTCAGTCTGAATTATCCCCAACAGAAAGGACTCGGGGGGGGGGGGGTTGGTGCTGGGGAAGTACTTTTAAACATTTTTTTCAATTCATTACAGATTGTTTCCCAATACTCTTTTACCCTTTCCATTGCCTCCTTTCAGCCTTCGGCGTCCATTACTCGGTGGTCCAGTTTCCAGCAGAGGTCACTGCCATCGTGGGAGACAACGTCACCCTGAAATGTGCCATCTCCATCCAGACTGGGAAGCCCACTTCAGCCAAGGGGGGCATGTCCTGGTTGAAAGGCCCAAGGACGGCAGAATCTGTGGTGGTCCCAGGACCCCGCTTCAGCCTGTCTTATCCAGACACCTTCCTCAGCCCAGGAGAGGGACTGCTGGTCATCACCAACGTCTCCTTGGAAGATGCTGGGAGCTACACTTGCCAAGTGATGGTGTTGGGTGAAGAGGAGATGTGTGGCAATGGGGTCAAGCTCCATGTTTATGGTAAGACAGGCCAGCGACAGGTAGGTAGGTCTGTTGGGCATTGAGCCTTTCTCCTTCAGAAAATGCTCATAGAAACATAGAACTGTAAAGGATGAACCCCCCTGCAATGCAAGAATCTCTGTGTCCCTCTGCATGTCTATACTTCAACCAAGGTTCTTTGGTCAGGGTGTCCGGATGGCAGGAATAGCCAATGCTGCAACCTCTGGATGTTGTTGAGATACAACTTCCATAACCCCTGGCTGTTGCGCATGTTGGCTGGGGACTGGTGGGAGTTGGACTACAGCAACATCCCCTGCTTGAGGGTCTCACAGCACACGATTGTGCTGGCCAAGCTAAATAACACTCATAAAGAATACATGGCCCTCCATAGGGGTACGTAAGCAGTCCCCCCTTCCTGTTGAAACATCATTCCCAATTTTCCATATTTCATGGGGGGGGGAGCATGAAAGAGAGAGAAGGTGTTTAGCATTTGCAGAACCTGAGATATGAGGTCAAATGTGCAGACACAATTCTTCTCACTTTTTTGTGAGAAACCAGCCCTCTCCACTCTGTTCACTGTTTTAATTTGCCTCTCTCCGGGGGGGGGGGGGGCGGGGAATCCTCCAGATGGTCTTGAAACAATTCCTGTCTTAATTATATACACATATATGTCTATTTATTTATCAATGAAATAAACAACTATCTGACTTTTAGAAGACATCCGAAGGCAGCCCTGTTTAGGGAAGTTTTTAATGTTTGTTGTTTTATTGTATTTTTAGTATTCTGTTGGGAGGCACCTAGAGTGGCTGAGGAAACCCAGCCAGATGGGCGGGTTATAAATAATAAAAATAAAAATTATTATTATTATTTATTTTAAAAAGTATACTGTTATTTTTGTTTACAACAAAAATGCATAAAAACACACAGTAAAAGCATATTAAAAAGTTAAAACCACACCTCAATTAACCCTTGTAGAAGAATGTATTCTTAGTTGCCTGCATAGGCCTGGCAGAATAGACAAGTTTTCAGCAGATGTTAAAAACTTGGCACAGAAGGTGCCTGCTGAATCCCTGTCGGCAAAGTATCACACTGTACACAGGACTGGGTCTATTTCTTGTTATTATCAAGTGAGCCTCGCCAACACGGAGATCAACCAGCGATGCTCCTGTTGATGATCTCAGGGACGGAGCTGGGCTATAAAGGTTCAGAAGATCCCTTAGGTACCCTGGACTTAATTTGTGCAGGCAGGGCTCTGCAAATTAATAACGTCAGCCTGGCTCAGTGGTAGATGGGCAGCCAGTGAAGTTGTTTTAACAGTGGTGTGCTGTCTTCCTGGCCAGGCACCTCCTTCATCCATCTGGCGACCACATTATAAACAAGGGCTGTGATGAAACAATCATTGTCCTCTTAAAGTTCTCTCTTCCAGCCTTGATGCCACGGAATGCCCTTTGCTGGGCAAAATTCCGAAAATCCTCTTTTTGCAGCTCATTGTTCCTGGGCGCGGAGAGGAAAAGTCACCCACTCTCCAGGCTGCTTCTGAATACTTGTTGCTAGAAAGTGCTGGAGGTAAGAGTGTTCTTGCGCCGCTGGCAACTGCTTTCCTTTTCTCTTTGCCTCCCTCAGCTCGCCCCACCCAGCCGGTCGTTTTCCTACAACTCCAGACTGAGCCTGAATCCAAATGGACCCTCGTTTGCAGAACGGGAGGCTTCTACCCTGCTCCGGTGCGGCTCACGTGGTATCATTCTGGACTCCAGCTGAATTCCTCCCAGCAGGATTGTACAGATCCCACCGGCTTCTCCCAGGCTTCTAGCTTCTTAGGTTTGCCTGATCCTCACCAGAGGGCGAGCTACACTTGCAGCGTGGAGCACCCATCGGTGTCCGAGCCGATAAGCGTTCAGTACTCTTATGGTGAGTGGGTAAGGAGCAGCCAGAAGTGCTCAGAGCACTTCTGCCTCCTTGTGGTCGTTTGAGGATGTACGGAAGGTTCGGAGCTCACTCGCGTTGGAGAATAGGATACAGTATTAGGGACTGTAGTTCTTCTCAAGCAGTTACACCAGTGCCAGATTTATGTATAAGCTAAACAAGCTATAAACAAGCTATAGCTTAGGGCCCCACTCTCTTGGGGGCCCCAAAAAATTTAAAGGGGAAAAACCTGTATGTACATTTCCAAAATATAAGATAAAAAACAAATAAAATAAAACCTACATACAGCAACCGTGTTTTGTGTTGTGTAGGCTCCTATGATGTAAGTAATTGGCCCCCGCCTGCTAGCCTGCTCCCTAAAATATCACTCGTTTGCTCATTTCTATGTATAGAGTGCCTACATTCTGCATGGACTGTTATGTGCCAATGTCTTTAGATACCTATTAGGTCCATAAATTACCATATAGCATCTATTCAACACAAAAAGACAGCGACCATTTGTTGTTGACAAAGGACAGCTGGACATATAAAGGGCCCCATTACCTTCAGTAGCTTCGGGCCTCATCAAACCTAAATCTGGCCCTGAGTTACACCCAGTGCTAATTTTCTAGAAAAAGAGAATCCAGGGCTCAACATGAACTTCTCCCTCATTCTCTTAGAATGGCAACGGTGCCCACCTGAGAGGGGCCGCAGCTGAGCTCCTGTGAGCTCTGGCTGAAAAAAGAAGCCCTGGTTACACCCGATTCAAATTGGCTTGCAAAAGCTGTAACTCATGTTCTCCACAAGCAAGGGTTTTTTTTAACAGTTCCAGTTCTGAAAACTGTTTTTATTAGCAAACTGTATTCGGTTCAATAGCCTTAAAATCCATTACCACAGCACTTAAAAAAAATCAAATTAATAAATAAAATGTTTAAAAGAAAGAATACACGTGGTGGCGAAAACAGAAGGAATAATGACACATGTGCCACCTCATCTGGCAAACTCACTTGTCCAGAAGTTAACACTAGCATAAAAGTGCCAAGAATCAGAATCCTCGACTTTATCGTCAAGGATGAGTTGGCAACCTCAAACTCAAGGGCCAAATTCAGCCCTTCAGCCCTATCTGGAACTCAGGGCACACTCCTTTTCACTAGTCCTGCTTTGGAATCACCTGAAATGATTTTGCCAGGCTTGAACTGGCATAATGCTGTTTGCTGGCCTAGGTGGTATGTGGTGGTATGTGTGTAAACATGATATAAAAGAAAGTGTCCTACCTTTTACTCCACTCATGTTTGCCCCTGGCTCCGCCCACCACTAGCATGTGGCCCTGAGAAGGTTGCCTATGAGGCAATGTGGCCCTTGAGAAGTTCCCTAACTCTGTTATGGACTGTTACAGGGATTTTCATTGTACCATTATTTAGTAACTGCTTCTCCCTGTGATGCATCACTTTATCATTAATTTGCCTTCCCTTGGGGAAAGAGGCATTTAAAGTTGCAACTCCAAATTGCTTTCCACTGAGAGGTCCACCAGAATCAACAGGAATACACTCCAGTTGTCTGTTGTTGTTTAGTCATTTAGTCGTGTCCGACTCTTCGTGACCCCATGGACAAGAGCACCCCAGGCACTCCTGTCTTCCACTGCCTCCCGCAGTTTGGTCAAACTCATGCTGGTAGCTTCGAGAACACTCTCCAACCATCTCTTCCTCTGTCATCCCCTTCTCCTTGTACCCTCAATCTTTCCCAACATCAGAGTCTTTTCCAGGGAGTCTTCTCTTCTCATGAGGTGGCCAAAGTATTGGAGTCTCAGCTTCAGGATCTGTCCTTCCAGTGAGTACTCAGGGCTGATTTCCTTCAGAATGGATAGGTTTGATCTTCTCGCAGTCCATGGGACTCTCAAGAGTCTCCTCCAGCACCGTCATTCAAAAGCATCAATTCTTCGGCTATCAGCCTTCTTTATGGTTCAGCTCTCACTTCCATACATCACTACTGGGAAAACCATAGCTTTAACTATATGGACCTTTGTTGCTTTCCATTATTCAGAGGCAAATCCTACATCCAGAACCCACAAATAGTTTCTACTCTAACCGATCATACTTTCCTCCTTCCAGAACCACAGAGCCGGTTCTCTTCCCCTCCCTTGGTGATTGAAGTTCTGAACCTGCTGAAGATTGGGGTAATCTTTGGCATCACCATTGCCCTTCTTGCACTAGGTACGTGACAACCCTCTCCTTTCTTGCCTCAGATCTCCCAGCATGCACTCAGCTTAAGTCTATCTGGTGATTTGGTTTTCCTTTGACAGCATGACTGCTGTCCTTGTCGGGTTTTCTTCTTTATTTCCCTGAGTATACTGCATTGACACAATTTTCTCCAGCTGTGATTCCTTCTACCTTCCTGAGTAGTTCTGGTGGGCAGTCCTGCTCCATCAGGGATCACACACAATAAACAGAATGAGGCAGGTGCAACACCTCTAGGGGGCTGGGGTGTCAATATTGAGGGGACCCAGCATGCAGCTCACACATGTGCTGTTACATGTGACACACATTGAGCATTGCAGCTTCAGTACCCAGCTTCTCCTCCGGAGGATACGACATCATGACATATGTTACGTGCATGATGTCACATACATGCAACACACATAATGTCATGCACGTTCAACGCACGACAAGCCTCCTCAGCCTTGGGGGCAACCTGGTACCTCTGGAATGAGGTCACAGATACATAGCTAGACTTGAGGACGTCACTAGGGCAAGTGAAGGCAACTGAGAAGTGAGGGGGTCATAATTCACTAGCAAACCTTTTACAGCACATGCATGGAGGGAAATTGGCAAGGAGGGGAGATGGCTTTCAGCAATGCCCACATAGTTTGCAGAAAGCATTTTTTTCTTGGTGCTTTTGGCTCAGTTCTAAAGCACATATGGGTACTTGCTCCCTTGACCATATCTTGTCTTTGTTTCTCTTCCACAGGGTGCATAGATAGTTGCAAAAAGCATTCGAGAAGATCTCCGGTAGGTCAGGCTACAGAACTGCAACATCAGGTCCTAGGATCTGACATCAAGGGGTACTTCTAAGGGCAGAGGCAGATATAGGTTTTTATAGAAGAATCAGGCCGGTTTGGAAGGACCTCCTCGGCATTCCAGATAAGCATTCCTATTCATTTCCAGGGCTGAAGTCAGGTGTGGATGAGAGATTTATCACTCTGCATATTTGTAGCAAAATCCAGCTGTGGACAGCACCTATTGGCTAGTGCCGGTCATGTTGCCAAGGCACTTCTCCGTGTACCTGCTGGAGAAGATTTGCAGCTGTGTTTACAATGTTTTCATTTAAACATATAGGAACTGGTGAATATATAGGTGGCGATTTTTTTTTTTATAAAAAAAGCAGACTGTCCAATTGCAGCATGGGTGGAAGGCATGGATGGAAGGCAAGGGTGGAAGAGTTCCACTCACCAGAATGTAAATTGTGAAACTGCAAATTAGCTATGTGTCTTCACATGTAGATGAATAAATCTCTGTGGTTTCTCTTTCAAATATGACTTCTGGTTTCATCCAGTTTTATGCTTCCTTCACCCAATTTTGTTCTCATGAGGACTTTAAGAAAACAAATTCCCAAGCTGATGTGGAAAGGTGTAGAAGTGACTTTAAGACTAGGAAAATAACAACTTGAGGGAGCTGAAATTGCCACATCAGTCCATCTCTATCTAAAGGAGTCTTTCCCTACCTTAGAGACGGTAGAAATTAATGAAGGATATTCAAAACAATATAGAGCAGAATAATATGGATCCAGCTCCATCAAAACACATAAACTTTATTAGGATGTGGTTGTTTGTCTTTCATGGGAACTAGATTATATTTACACAATCCGTTTTGGACACTTGGTTTGGACGGGGTGGGAAATCATGTTCAGAGATGCAGTGCTGAATCGCTCAACCTGACATTGAATCCAAAAGAGGTACACAAGCATTTTCCAGAGAAGTCGATGTTTAGCTCTGGTTTCATTAATGAGCTGCTAGGGAAACAAATAGTCTGCTTAACAAGAAACCTTCAGGAATTGCGATCGCTTTAGATGCAAAGAACCTGTGACCCAAGTTTAATTGCGCATGGTACTCGTGCTCTGCATCTTCCAGCAGTCCTTCTCTGGGAACCGCTTTCTCTTCTACTGTCATACACAAGTCCCCACCACCACCACCCATATAGTTCTCAAGAGTGATGGGACACCATCCATTGCTCCCAGGGGGACTAGTTAAATTGCCATCAAATTGTGCAGTAGCAAGCAGCTCTGTCCATTAGTTGCTCAGGGCTGTGAGTGACTAATGGACCATTTTTTTAAAAAATCTGAAAGAACAGAAATCTCTTTTAGTGGAAGAAAGGAGCAGAGGAAAAGATGCAGTCCTGAAACTACTTTGTACACTCTAAAAATAATAATAGCATAAGCCCCATTTGCACTATTAAAGGTAAAGGTAAAGGTTAGATCCAGTTAGATCCAGTCGCGGAGGACTCTGGGATTGTGCGCTCATCTCACTCTATTGGCCAAGGGAGCAAGCATTTGTCCGCAGACAGCTTCCGGGTCATGTGGCCAGCATGACTAAGCTGCTTCTGGCGAACCAGAGCAGCGCACGGAAACGCCGTTTACCTTCTCGCCGGAGTGGTACCTATTTATCTACTTGAACTTTGACGTGCTTTCGAACTGCTAGGTTGGCAGGAGCTGGGACCGAACAACAGGAGCTCACCCCATCGCGGGGATTCGAACCACTGACCTTCTGATTGGCAAGCCCTAGGCTCTGTGGTTTAGGCCACAGCGCCACCCGCATCCCATTTGCACTATTACACCTCTTTAAACAGTCATGGCTTCTCCCCGAAAATCCTGTGAACTGTAGTTTAAGACTGAGAGTTCTTGAGAGACATCTGTTCCCTCACTTAGCTACAATTCCCCAGGTTCTCTGGGAAGAGAGATTGATAAACCACTCTGGAAAACTGTAGCTCTGTGAGGGGAAGAGAGGTCTCATTGCAACTCTCAGCAGCTTTAAGTTCCTAGGATTCTTTGGGGAGGGGGAGCTATGACTGTTTAAAGTAATATCATAATGCTGCAAATGTATTGTGTGGATCTGGTGTTGCACATGGCTATTAAAGGCTGGTAGAAATGAGATGAACTTAGTCCTGTCGCCAGAACTTAATGTGCCTGTCCGTCCCTCATGCCATCATCTGCCAGCAATGCCCTTTGCCATTCTTCGCTGGACAAGCAGAATAAATGGGCACATGTCAGATTTGGCAGTGCTCAGAAAGCTTTTCAGCCTCACTGGGCAGTCTGCTGCAGACTTTAACAGTGGATCTTCCAAAGAAAACTGCACTGTGTGAAACTGCTAAGTTCCAAACGATCAGGAAATTAAATTAATCACATGTGGCTTGATTTGAGATTGCGAGTTTATCTCTTATGTTAGATAATCAGCTGGCCAGTGCCAGGATGTTTGCATTATCATCCACACTGCCTAGTATTTGACAACGTGGGCTTGACTCCACAAACGTTTGTGCCATAATAAATAAGTCAGTGAATAAATAATGTGCCACAAGTCTCTCCGGGTGGAATCCAAACATTAGTCATCTGCAGAATAATTTATGGACATGACTAGGTTCAGTCATTTCAATGGGTTTACTCTTAGTGAAACAGAGTTGGATGCAACCTTTTGCTGTTGAGATTCCCTTGTTAAGGTTCACTGCAACATTTTTCATTTTACATAATTATCCCAGTCCTTCATGTATTTCATTATCCTCTGGCTTCACTCTTTGCTATTCCCACCCCAAAACATGATTATGTCTTCTAATTTAGGATTATTATTCATGCATCTGATGATATTGAACCTTGTGCCATAATACAGCTGTCACAGTTCAAGCCTAACCATGCCTACTCAGAAGTAAGTCCTGTTGAATACAATGGTGCTTCCTCCCAGGTAACTGGGGTTAGGGCTGCTACCTTCATGATTAGGATGCCTTATTTAAAGTCTCCCTTATTTTGCTGCGGACCAAAATTGGCCACCCCTTTGAAAAGTAATGTTGTGTTTTCATTCTTTCCCCAGTATTGCTGCTTGACTCCAAGTAATGCTGCTTGACTCCAACTTCCATTGGCTAGCTCTGAGAGGGGAAGAGGGATGATGGGAGTTGTAGTCCAACTGCATCCAGAGAGCCACAGGTCCTCAACTGCTGTTTAAAACATCCCTCTTGTCATTTCCTTCCAGGATGATTTGCCCATCCCTCATCTTATTAATAGGAGGAGGAAAGGACATTCCTGGAAGTTTTCACATTCCCATATTTTCCCCACCCTCGCTGCTTTCCCTCCTTTCATCAGAGTTCTTCTTCAATCAGCAATTGCTGCCCTGACCACCAGAGCTAAAAATACCATATTCTTATCCAGCCCAGGGTCCTGCTTAACATCTCTCCTCCTGACAGCTGTTGGGAATGTGGCAGAGCATGCAAACTAGCCAGCCTAAGTGGGTTTCCTCTTTCATGTTTATTCTTAAGGGTAGGTGCCATGGCTGTCCAGATGTTACAACATCTGGTGGACCACAGGTTCACCAGCCCTGGTTTATGCCAGACTCTTCTGTACATTACGCAAGCAACCTTGCAATGAAGGACCTGATGAGAGTCACTGTTATAATAGATGAAATTATGCTCCAAGCTTAGGACGGATGTGAGGTTCCTCAAGGTTTTTTGAGTTCCCTGGCTTGGAAAAATGAATCTTGATAGCTTATGGTGGTTGCCTAATCCCAGAGTCAAACATTACGGCTCCCAAATGCTGGACAAACCAATGATATTTTAATAAACTCTAATGTGATGCAACCAACTTTACCAGGCAATTATAGGAGTCTCGAGGAGAGAGGATGGTGGCTTTTGTATAAAATGTCAAGCAAAGGTATGGGGGGGGGAACCTTTTCAGCCCAAGGGGCCAAATTCCCTCTTGGGGTCTGCATCCCAGCTGTGGGTGTGGCCAGAAGCAAAAGTGGCTAGATATGACTCTACATTTCCAACCACACAAAAGCCACAAGTTACTGTAAAGGTAAAGGTAAAGGGACCCCTGACCATTAGATCCAGTCGTGGCTGACTCTGGGGTTGCGGCACTCATCTCGTTTTATTGGCCGAGGGAGCCAGCGTACAGCTTCCGGGTCATGTGGCCAGCATGACTAAGTCGCTTCTGGTGAACCAGAGCAGTGCATGGAAATGCCGTTTACCTTCCCACCAGAGTGGTACCTATTTATCTACTTGCACTTTGACATGGTTTCGAACTGCTAGGTTGGTAGGAGCAGGGACCGAGCAACGGGAGCTCACCCCATTGCGGGGATTCAAACCGCCAACCTTCTGATTGGCAAGTCCTAGGCTCTGTGGTTTAACCCACAGTGCCACCCGCGTCCCTACAAGTTACTGTGCAAACACACAAATTCCATCCAGGCAAGTGAGGGGCATTATCACAGTTCAATGACATGCTGTAGCCAGACAAAAACACTCAAGGATGGTGTGAAGCAGGGCTGCTGAAGGGGTTGACCTAGACAGGAGGCATGGCCTAGGGAGAGTTCTGAGGGCCAGAAAGAGAGGTGTGGAGGGCCACAGCCTCCAGGCCTCCACACCTCTGTTTCAAAGTGCAAACGGTCGCACCAAGTATCCCTAACTGTGGTCCCTCCTCATGTCTATCTGTGTTGCAGATGTGGGCAGCTGGCTCCCTCTCCATCCCTGGGGTGCCTATGCCTTTTTCTATTCCCAGAGAGAACAGTACAGCCTTTATCACATTACCATCTCATCTAAGAGCTACAAGTGCTTTGCAAACATCAGCTAATTGCATTTTCTTAACCTCCCCCTGGAGGTTGCGACAGCTGAATTGTGTGTGTACAATGGGAGAGAGGCTCAGGAAGGGAGGAGAGATAAAGGGAATCAATGAACCTAGAAATCATCCCCCTTCTCTCTTCACCCACCCTTGTTCCATCCTTCACCTTTGGTCACTTCTATCGGTTTCCAGGTGTAAAGGAAGAAAGCCAGGAGGATCAGGCCACAAGCTCCCCCCCCCCCTTGCCCTGGTTCCAGCCGGTTCCATCCAAACAGACTGCCTTAAATGCAATTTAAAGAAACAAATTTAAAAAGAGGAAATACTGCCACCCCCCATATTCACCCTCTGATGTGCTTATGCATCACTCCCTTAGCCACTCTGCATCACCATGAAAGGGTTATGATCTCTAGGATAATAAACATTTGGCTTCCAAAGGCTGTTTTCCAAAGGTCTCTGTGTGTGTCAACCTCTTTAGTCTGTCACCTCTATCCTGGCTCAGCGGTGCCTGTCAAATCACTACAGTGGTACCTTGGTTCTCAAACAGCTTGGTACTCAAACAACCTGGAACCCAAACACTGCAAACCAGGGAGTAAGTGTTCCGGTTTGCAAACTTTTTTTGGAAGCCGGATGTGCTCCATTTTGAGTGTTATGCTTCCGATTTAAGTGCCACACTTCTGTTTTGAGTGTTACACTGAGGTCTGCCTGTTTTTGCTATTTATTTTGCGTTTTTGTTTTTGCGGCCCTTTTTGTTTTGTTTTTGTGACTGTGTGGAACCCAGTTCAGCTACTGATTGATTGATTGTGTGACTGCAGTACATTATTTATTGCTTTCATTTTATGGATCAATGGTCTCGCTAGATAGTAAAATTCATGTTAAATTGCTCTTTTAGGGGTTGTTTTTAAAGTCTGGAACGGATTAATCCATTTTGTATTACTTTCTATGGGAAAGTGCACCTTGGTTTTGGAACGCTTTGGAATGGACTTCCGGAACAGATTAAGTTTGAGAACCAAAGGTACCACTGTAATTAGGTACTTTGAACTTCAGGGGAAGCAGAGATATATCCCCGTGAACCAAATCTCTCCAAGCCTGACCCAGCCCTTACAGCTCATCAGTCTGGCTGAATTAATTATACTGTTAAGAGGGAGAGAGGCCAGTCATCCTCTGGTTTGCTATGGCAGGTTTGCCACTGCTGTTTGTGCTGCAAGGTCAGATTCAGATTGATGAGCTGAAGCAGGGCTTTCTTGGTGGTGTCCTCCAATCTGTAGAACACCTTCCTGAAGGATATAGTTAACCCCATCAGTTCTGGCTTTTAAGGAGGGCTTGGGAAAAAATGGCTTTGAGCTGGGATGTTTTTGGGGTCATTATTTGTTTATTTTATAAAGGAGACCCACATTATTACAATAAAAAGTAACGCTCTTAAGCACAAACACAGCAAATACAGGTTCCCTTATGGGACAATGGTTGGTGGACCTCCAGCATTTGCCACCTGAGGCAACTGCCTCACTCTGCCTAATGGTAGAGCAGTCCTGTTCTTTATCCATGTTTTACCCCTGGTCCTCACCATGGCTTTTGTGAACCTAGCACAGTAGCTTAGCAATGGTTGAGTAACTATTAACCAAGGGTTGTATTTGGTTCATAAAGTTCATTTTACATGTAAACCTGGCCTTTTCACTGAACAATAGTTAAGGAGTTATCACTGCCCCCAAAACAACAGAGCTATGAGTGAGAAGCAGCAAAGGTTTCAAAAAGCTCTCAAAGCTTGCTGGTCATGTTTTTGTTTTTTTATGATAATCCATGTCTGTTTTAGCTATGGTTTATTAATGATGGTTAACATTAACCATCAATCCTTGTGGGATGTAATCCACTGGGAGCAGTCAAATACAACATTCTTTGTTTTCCTAGAGAAGACATGCGGGAGAATGTTTGGTCCAGCCAGTCAAAAACTTCCTATTTCCTCCTGGCTGGAGCATCCTTCCTTTGCATGTGACTAGATGTGGGTGTGACCTTACCTGTCCAGGTAACAAAAGAACAAGGCATGCTACCACTCTCTCTCTTTTCCATCTTCCTTTCGCCAGTCTGCAGTCACTGGAATTAACCCCCCCAATATGGGGTAGATCCACATGTACATATTTGTAACTAAGTCTGTCTTCAGGAATCCAACTGTGAACTGAATGTGAGTAAACTTATTTTATTAACTTTCAATAAGATTGTCATGTCTTTATTCTTTTAAGAGGGATAAAAGGGAACTTACCAGGAACATACAATTCAATACTGAATTGTATGATAGTGAGAGGCTTACACAAGCCTGCAAGCAGCTATCTGCTGCATGTTAGAAGGGGAAAGTAAACTCTGCTAAGTACAGGGACTTGCTAGCACAAGTTAGGAAGGATATTAATAAACAATATATCCTCTCCTGCCACCCTGAGCATTCCCACACTCCTTAGCAACTCCTGCTTGTGTTACACGGGTTCACTGCATCTTGCCACTTCAAATTACTTGCATTCAGTAAAAAGGATGGGCTTCCTCGCATGTCCTCTGGGAGGTGTTAACAGGCCACATTGGGACCATCCTGGCTGCCCAGAGGGCCTCTTATATTTCTCACACATCTTGAGAGCAGCTTCAAACATGACAAAAAACGAAAAAAAGAAAGTGCCAAGGCATGAACCGTAGAATCGTATTTCCTCTTTTGGCACTGATGGGTTAACATGCAAAGTAGACAATATGCATTCAGGTTCCCCCACCCTCCTTGGGGAGATGTGCACCCTCCTTCTTTTGTGAAGTCACTTTCGATGGGATCTGGCCCCCCACCCATCCAACACCACCACACACAAACATGGAACATGATTCTCTACAGTTTTAACACTTGGCGTTCTTTGAGGCAGCGAACAGAGTCCTTGTTTCTTCAGAAAATCCTTTTCCAGAAATGAGTCTGAGTGCCGAAAAGCACATATATGCCCCTTCTCCAGCAGAGCAAGGAAAATAGGAGCTCAGTGTCACATCATCCCTTTTCTGGAAACAGTTGGAGAGTACGAGTCTCCGCCAGGCATCACCAAGTACCTCGCCCTGCTGTGAGCCATCTCCACAATGCCGCTAGGAACATGTGGAGCAGCATCCAGGATATCAGGAGCTATGGGAACATTTCTCCTGGCTCCTGATTTATTTGTCTCCTCCATAACTATCAGAGCAGTGCCTAGGGCAGGCATGGGCGAACTCGGCCCTCCAGATGTTTTGGGACTACAGCTCCCACCATCCCTAGCTAACAGGACCAGTGGTCGGGGTGATGGGAGTTGTAGTCCCAAAACATCTGGAGGGCCGAGTTCACCTATGCCTGGCCTAGGACCTAGTGGAGGCCTTGTAAGCCACATTCACCACTGGCTGACTTTGGGGAACAGACAAGAAGCAAGAGATGGGGGGAAGCTCATGGGTGGCATGGGAGCTCAATGGATGGAGAAGGGAGAGCCCCATGCCTTGTGGAGCTCATGACAGTGGTGCCTAGTCAGAATGAGCTTGCATCCTACATGCACTCACCAAATTACACTTATTTTCTTCAAAACATATTCAAAATAAAACTGGAGGGAAGTGGCTCTCACCCATCATTATTTCTAGCCTTCAAGAACCAAGAGGGGAGAGGCTTAATCTCGGGGTTGTGGGTTCGAGCCCCATGTTGGGCAAAAGATTCCTGCATTGCAAGGGGTTAGACTAGATGTCCAACTCTACAATTCTATGATACCTCAACCCAGCGTGGAAAAGGACTTATGGAGCTTCTCTGGGCACAGTCCAGCTAGCCTCAGAGGTGCAGAAACTGCAGAGGTGCATGATACTGAGATTTCAGTTTCGGAGGCCTGGAGCCATTTCTGTCAGACTTAAATCAAATGTTGTAGTATCTGCTTGGCCCACAAAGAAAGTCTCAGTCTCTGGGCATGTCCATAGATGTAGATGGTCATAACCTGGAACAGCAAACTGCCTCCTGGGGACCTGCTCTCCCCAGTTTTTCACTCTCTCTATAGAACACCTTGCGGATCACTGAAGGCAAGGCACAGACCCTCTCTACCCGGGTCAGGAAGCCCCAGCATGAACGTTGCACTGCAGAGGAAGAAAAGTAGAAGATGACCGGATCCAAGCTGGCATTGAAGGTGCTGAGCAGCAAGGCCTCATCCCTCCACCGTGGATCTTCCCACTGGATGAAGCCCACCACGTGGGAGATGTTGTAAGGCGAGAAGCAGACAATGAAGACAGCTAACGTGGCCGACACCAGCCCCACGGCTCGCTGCTTTTTGCTCCTGCGGATGTGCGGCGAGGAGATCACGATCCTCATGAAGCCGAAGTAGCAGAAGCAAGTGAGCAAGGATGGGACCAGGAAGAGGACGATGCCAAGCTCCAGGCGGACGGGGAGCAGGATGGCGAGCTGGACATCTGTGAAGTTCTTGTAGCAGTTCTTATGGGAGCCGTTGTCTGGCTCTGTATTGTTGTGCTGAAACTCAGTGATGTACACAATGCTGCAATGGGCAAAGGAGCAGGCCCAGAGGCCGAGGCTGGCCACAGCCGCGTAAGCCGAATGGCGCCTCAGCTTGTAGTGGATGGGGTAGGCCACGCCCAGGTAGCGCTCCACGCTCACTGCCGTGAGGAAGAGGGTGCTGGAGTAGATGGTGCTGAAGTAGAAGAGGCCGCTGAGGGGACATAGGGGAGCGGGGAGAGGCCACTGCCCGGCAACCGCCTCTGCCACCTTGAAGGGCAGGAAAGCCAGGAAGCAGAGGTCAGAAACAGTGAGGTTGAGGAGAAGGACACAGTTGGGTGTGGCCTTGGTCTTCAGCTTCTTGATGAGGGCATACAGGGCCAGAAGGTTGGTGGGAAAGCCCGTCAGGATGGTGAGCAGGTAGATGGAGAGGTAAACACCAGAAGGCATGCCAGATGCTTTTTCACCTGTGTGGGGAGATAAGGTGTGTGAGAGAAGCCGTTTGTGAGGAGAATGAAAGAGGAGGGAAAATAAATCTGATGCTGAGCGGTTGCCCTCAGACATTTCCTTTTTAAAAATGTTGTGGAAGTTCACCAGCATTTTAGTGCAAATTCCTAATATGCACATATATAGATAACTATGGCACATTTTTGCAAAGCAGCTTTCCTTTCCATAATGGGTTTTGGTCTGCTGTTTTCACTAATGGGTGCATTCTTATGCACACCTCGCCTGAGTATATGCAGTGCTATTTTTCTAGAAAAAGAGGTGCCAGAACTCATCATGAACACCTCCCTCAGTCTCTTAGAATGACAATGGCACCCACCTGAGAGGTGCCGGAACTGAGTTCCGGTGTGTTCCGGCTTTATACATATGAGTTGGGTAAAGAACAGCATCTCAAAATACAGAGATTGGCAAATTTCAAAGGATGCTGTGTTTGCTCAGGTATTATTTCAGAAAGTGCAAATTATGTAGGTTTGCCTTTAAATGAGAACTGGATTTATTCTCACTCACTCACTCTCTCTCACACACACACACTGAAAGGTTGTGGATAAGACCTGCGATATATCTGAAGGTTGCTGAGACAAGATGGCAACCAGAGCATCTGCTTCTCTGTTTGCTTCGCAAACCATTTTCAATCCACCCTCTGAATTTACCCCCTGCAGCGGTCCTGTGTAGGGCAGACAAGATGTAATCCAGCCAGGGACTGGAAGTCAGCCAAGAATAGGTGAAGAAAGTTTGTTTATTTTTTATTTGCTTTGCAATACATGTGAGCCAGGGAGAAATTGATAGGGCAGCCAATCAACCCAGCATTTATTTGTCAGCCTTGGTAGGTCTGGAGCCAATCTTTCTGTGCCAGCCTGTTCCAATCTCTGCCAGACTGACTGCTCTGGTTCAGGAGTTTTCTGCTGTGGATACTTGGGAAATAACACATGCCTGGTTTATTCTCTGTCTTTAAGGTCCCCATCTGCACCATTCATTTAAAGCTGTATCATACCACTTTAAACAGACGTAGCTTCCCTCAAAGGGTGCTGAGAGCTGTAGTAGACCCCTATTCCTATCAGAGGACTACAGTTCTCAGAGTTCATTTTTTACATTACTCTGGGAATGTAAGGGCAATAGGGGTGTGCAGACAACACTTAGCATCCTTAATCCACTACAGTTCCCAGGATTTTGACTGTTTAAATTGGTATCATTGTGTCTGTGGGGCAGAGTGCCTGCCATCAGCTTCTGTTTGTGGCCCACCCCTGTTTGAACAGGGATAGCATACCTTCTGTTGTCTGTGCTCTGGTAACCTAAAGGTTAGATTGCTGCAATGTGTGGGGCTGTCCTGAAGATGGTTTGGAAACTTCAGCTGGTGCAGAATTTGGCGGCTCGATCGCTCACCAGGGTAAGATGGTTTGAGCATATTACACTGATCCTGGCCTGACTGTATTGGCTGCCAATTAGTTTCCGGGTCCAATTCAAAATGCTGGTTTTGACCTATAAAGCCTTAAATGGCTCAGGACCAAAATACCTCAAGGACCACCTCTCTCTACATATGAAGCAACTCAGACCCTGCAAGCATCATCTGAGGCCCTTCATCGTGAGCCTCCTCCTTGTGAGGTCTGGGGGGGGTGGCGGCAGCACAATAACAGGCCTTTTCTGCACTGGCTCCCTGCATGTGGAATGCGCTCACCAGGGAAGCTCACCAGGTGCCTTCATTATGTATAGTTTAGTTGCCAGCCAAAGGCATTCCTCTTCTTCTAGACCTTTGGCTAATTAAACTGTTGAGGGTGTATTGGTTTTGTTTGTTACTGTGGTATGTATTTCTGTGTCTTTATATGGTAAAGTGCCTTGGGATCTTTGGATGAAGAGTGTTATAGAAATAATAAATAAATAAATAAATAAATAAATAAATAAAGTGCAGATGGGGCTACGCTGGTGGAATCTACACACATATTTTTAAAAAACATTGTGAAAAAGCCTATTAAAAACATTTTGAAAAATACATTGCATTTTGCATAGCTCACTTTCGCCATCTAGTGTCACACTTGTATATTGCACTTCACAACACATTTAAAATGTTTTATTTGCAACTGCATAGCTGACTCCACTCTTGTTGTTCCTAATGGCTGCAAACTGCTTTGAGGTTTGTTTGTTTTTTTTAAACAACCAAGTGGCATGTAAATTCTGTGAAATAAGTAAAATAGAATGGAATGGATTAAATAAAATAAAATAAAATAATGTCTCTTTCCTTCCCTGGGGCTGGTGCCTCTGCCTCCTTCTTTAAATTTTTCTCCTCCCCAAGTCTGGAAGCCCAGTAGTTTAAGGGTATTAAAACTGGACTTCTTCTTCTCTGCATTGATTTTACACGCCATGGTGGCTGAAGGTTATCCAAGCAAGGTCTGAGGAAACCTTGCTCTGAGAGGAGATGCCAGAGCATCTATAAAACTCCCAGGCTTTGCTCCTTACCATATTCATCCCTGTTTTCTCAGTTCTGCACTGGGGCCTGAACTGGCTCCTTCGAGGGATGCACACAAGGACATTCTTCATTCCTAGGGCCTCATAAAAACCAGCACCATAAAAAGCAGAAGGAGCGAGTGAAGCTCTACATTGGAAACAAGGGTGGGAAGAGACCAGCAGCGCCTCCTATTCACCAAGCAGCCGCTGTAGTGGCAGCATGGGGGGGGGGGGGCTGCCAAGGAAAAAGCAGACCTGGCTTCCAAAGTACACGACACAGCTGTCACAACCACTGTGGCAGCAACAGGCTGCCCCTGTGGACCCTGCAGTCACCTCACCTTGCCTTGCGGATGTGCCAGCCCTGTGTGTAAGAAGGGATAGCTTCTTACAGCTTAGCATGGAGCCACAGATGCCACTGCTTCAGTGCCAGATTTACGTGTAAGCTAAACAAGCTATAGCTTTGGGCCCCACTGTCTCTTGGGGGCCCTCAAAAAATTTAAAGGTGAAATAAAACTGGATGTACATTTCCAAAATATAAGATTAAAATAAAATAAAATAAAATAAAATAAAACCTACATACAGCAACATTGTTTCCTGTTGTGTAGGCTCCTACTATGTAAGTAATGGGCCCCCAATCATTTTAAGTTAGAGCTTAATAATTATTTCACTATTAATAAACTTCTTCTTAATTGTATTTCACTATTAGTATACTTCTTAATTGTATTTCAGTTCAGCAATTACTTTGATAAAATACATATTTTGTGATGTGCAGATGGCTTTAGATACCTATTAGGTCCATACATTAAAGGTAAAGGGACCCCTGACCATTAGGTCCAGTCGTGGCCGACTCTGGGGTTGTGGCGCCCATCTCACTTTATTGGCTGAGGGAGCCGGCGTACAGCTTCCGGGTCATGTGGCCAGCATGACTAAGCCGCTTCTGATGAACCAGAGCAGCACACGGAAACGTCATTTACCTTCCCACCGGAGTACCTATTTATCTACTTGCACTTTGACGTGCTTTCGAACTGCTAGATTGGCAGGAGCAGGGACCAAGCAACGGGATTTCACCCTGTCGCGGGGATTCAAACCACCGACCTTCTGATCGGCAAGCCCTAGGCTCTGTGGTTTAACCCACAGTGCCACCCGCGTCCCTACAGGCCAATACATTACCATATAGCATATATTCAACACAAAAAACAGTGACAATTTGTTGTTGACAAAGGACAGCTGGACATATAAAGGGCCCCATTACCTTCAGTAGCTTAGGGCCTCATCAAACCGAAAACCAGGCCTGGTCAGCTTCCTGTGTTCCTACACAATAATTCGGGGTAAGTGTCACAGGAGAGGACGATGCATTCCTACAAATGGCTGGTAGGAATTCTTTAGCATTACACCCAATTCCCCATCTCTATTAATAGGGTGTTACTTTATTCTCTCTCTCTCTCTCTCTCTCTGTGCCAATTGCAAGAATCAGCTCGTTCCAGAGTTGGCTTTGATCTATAACAATCTCTTCCAGCCTGGCAGCATCCCCAGAAAAGGTCAACAGGCACTTTTGGTTTACAAAGCCTGCAGCCATATGTTTGGACAGAGTGATATGGGCACTGGTCCAGCACCAGCCTGCTGGCATAAACCATCCTGGCACACTTGGCACCATGCCCTGGGCAATCATTGGCTTTTTTCCCCTTCCCATCTTCTTTTTGCCCCTCCTGGCGGTCTGTGCTGGCGAAAGGTCCGTTCCTAAGAAGGATCAAGGCCATGAGGTAAAGGGAAAAACAGGAGGAGTAGGAGTAATAATAACAATTTTATTATTCATACCCCACCCATCTGGGTAGGCCTCAGCCTGGCAAATACTAGTCCCCATGGACAGGGGCGCTGACTTGGGCCCCACACTGTGGGCGCCCAGTGCCCACTGTGGGTGTCATGATGGCGCAGTGAGCGACCTCCAGCGCCGCAGTGATGACAACAGGATGGTGCCTGTGCTTCCATGGAGGTGGCAGACATTGTTTTCGGAGGTGGGCATGCAGTGGTGGCAGAGGGGGGCATGTGGTGGTGGCTGCAGCATGTGGTGTGAAGGTGGCACTTGGCTGCAGGGGGCGTGCAGAGGCTGAAGTTGTCTCACGACAGGGCCGGCCCTACAGGCCAAAGATTCCAGGAAACCCACAAGTGGCACATGAGCACAGCTGCCCTTCACACCTGTTGGCTCTCTTCACCTGAGGCTCGGTGGCACAATGCCCATGTGAGCATGGGCAACGCAGGGTGGAATGCAAGAACCCTACACTTTTGTTCTCACAACAACAAGCCTGTGAGGTAGGTGAGGCTGAGAGCCAGTGACTGGTCTAGAGACACACAGCAAGGTTTGTGGCTGAGCAGGAAATGTTATTGTCGCTGCTCTAAATGGGATCACCTTAATAGATGGTCCTGTTTGCGGGCAGGCTCTCAACCTGGTTCCCCACCCCCCAGCGTGGGTGGAACTAACGCACGCATGCCGGGGTGGCACCACAATTACCCAGGGCTATTGCCCAATCATGTCAAAGGGTGATAGTGGGGGAAAGTATAAAAGCAGCAGCACGGCATGTGCCAGGCTCCTGCCTCGCGTTGAGGGCCAGGTAGGAATTTTTCCCATTTGGCAATTTGGCACAGGCCACTTGGTTTTTGCCTACCTCTTAGCAATCATCACAACTTTGGAAGGTTTGGCGGTTAGGCATTGGCTTATTGTGAATGGGGGAGGGGAGGTTGGCCATCACCTGCCTCTCCAGTTTCAAGGGTATTTCGTTAAAGGAAGCCGTGGCCTGGTTCCTGTCCGAAGTCCTCTTGAAGGGTGAGGGCCATGCCTGGGAACACCAGGAGAGATGCATGCAGGTTCCCCCGAAGCAATTTCCCTTTGGGTGCTTTACCCTTACAGACTTCCTGCAAAGGGGACAGGAGTCAGATATAGTCTTGCCAATGCCTAAGCCAATGCCGCTCTCATTCCTGTAATCAATAAAGTTGTGGCCAATTTTTTGCCCAAAAACCTTAAACAAAATATCCCTGTCCATGTGAATTTATTTATCTTAATGGGGGGTCAGCTTGAGGGTCTTGCCACGCAACCCGCTTGACTCTAGAAAGAGAGATGAATTTATCAGATTAACATTGGGAGTTCCAGCAGCAGCAGCAGCAGCACCTTCATTGGACGCTTGGCAGAAGTACTTAGTCAGTATGACTCTCTGGACAGACTGGACAGAGAGCAGCAGATGGCTAGACTCACTGCATTGTTTGTCCCAGGCTAGGGAATGGGATCAGAACGGCAACTTTAAGACGAAAATGAGAGATAGGAGAAATATTTGGAGCTGTCTGTAAACAAGGTCAATAAACCCTTTGAGTAAGCACAAGGATGGATGGGGGTCGTTGCGATGGCAGGGGAGGACACACAAAACCATTTTCCATAACAAATGCTGGTCCCCAAACAGTGGCAGGGGGCCTGCTTGGACTCCAGAGGAAACTGTTTTCCATCTCAGAACTGCTGTTTGCTTTGGAAATGGGAGCTCTGAATCTTGCAGATTTGCGCACGGGTTATTTCTCTCTGTTCTTTCTCTTCTTTACAGAGCAGACGCTTGCGAAAGCCACTTCGAGAGACACAAAGGAGCTGCCACTTCTACGAAAGCAACCCGTCTGAGACTCGGTGACGCATGGCAGACCTCTTGATTTGCTTCTTCTAGGGGCAATATGTAGGGTAGCTCAAACAAACTTCCTACGCATAGGAGTAGGCCTATCTTTTCCCTCTCACTCTCACTGTGGACAGATCCACAGTATAAATCTGTAGTTTCCTCCTCCCAGAGATGCAGTTCTCAGCACCCTTGACAAACTACATTTCCCAGGATTCTTTGGGGGGAGTTGTGTGCTTTAAATGTGTGCTGGGTGTGCTTTAAAGGCATGGTGTGGATCTGCCCTTTCTCACACTCACTCACTTTCTTTCCCTCTCTGCAGCTGTCTCTTAATATCTGAGCATTGAGTTTTTAGATTCAGATCAGAACCACAGTGCTGGGGTATGGTGGTTGACCTCCACCTACAAAAACACAGTCTTCCTTCAAAATTCACACTCCTCCGAAGTTTGCAATGCAGTTCCCAAGAGAAGCAATGTGCATTTTATAAAGACAATTGTACATATATTCCACCATTCTGGTGAACCACATCAAAAGGGGTGCAAGGAAGCACAGGATTCCAGTTGCACAGAATACTGGCTTGCTTTTTAAGGCAGGTTTTTAGTCCTTGTGGACAAAGATGTACTGAAAAGTGTGTGCAAAATGCCTGCTGAAATCTCAGAAGACAGAAGGGGTGAAATCAATAAGATTTATTTTCCGTGACTGGGTTACTGTCTCTGTGCTCTACTTTGCGTGACTGTGCCCTAATTTGCTCAATTAATTTCTATACCACCCTTCATTAAAAATCACAGTTCAAAGCATAAAGCAATAAAATTACAATGTTATCAGACAGTAAGGCACATGGACAAATACAATAAAACTTCAATACAACAGCCTCTGTATAAGCAGCAAGGAAATAAACTGTTCTGCAAACATCCTTCCATATGAAATATTAATACAAACTGGTTCTGGAGATATCAGGAGGTTGCCCCCCTCCCAAGTGAACAGGTGAGTGAATTCCTTGTGATGACAAGCTTGAGAGGCAGAGAGAGCCTGGGCTGTGGTGTAGAGAAAGATGGACCTATAAGAAGACACCTTGAATTCCTGTTCAGCCATAAAGCTCAAGGGCTGACCCATCCTTCCCCACCCTGGATCCCTTCAGAGGTTGCTAAACATCCAACTCCCATCAGGCCCAGCCATCATGGCCAACGTTCATTAATGATGGAAGCTGTGGTCCAAACCTGCTAGCAGATTTTTGATTCACCATTGGCCCAATTCAGCAAGCTCTTCTCACGCTCTAAGGAAAGCTGTTAGAGGAGAAAGAAGTACCGTAATGTGAAAGAACGAGGGAGGAGGAACGGAAGAACTTGGCAGTTGGGTGAGTGGGGGAGAAGTAACAATTTGAATGTGCAAGGAGAATGGGAGAAGAAATTACACGACAGGGGTAAAAATACTTTTAAGGGCGAAACGTAAAAGCAAAAAAGCCTTCTTCGCTTAGAGTCTCTGGATTTGCTTGACATGAAAAGACCAAGTCAAAATACCTCCACAGAAAAAGAGCACACTTTTCTTGAGGAAAATGGAACTCAGGATCTCTGTGCAAGGAAATCACCGCAGCAAAGAATTTAGCAATGTTTTCAAAGGTGGATCAGGTTGTCAGCAGAAAAGGATGCCAAGCTCTTCCGCCACCTGCCACCATTTTGTGACTGTCTCTGCCCCTGCACCACCATTTTGTGACTGGTGGGCCTTGGTAATTTTCAGCTATCTCAAGAGGACCCTGAGGATAGAAAGACTGAGAACCCCTGCTCTGCCTGTTAGCCTTCCAGGCATTTAAAGACTGCTCTAATGCCTTCAATGCCTTCAATGACATCATCAATGACTTTTCCTGTTTTCATTGCATTTGTTAAAAAAATTGTTGTTTTTTTAAAATTGTGTTGTTTTTTGGGCATCTGTTAATCCCGCTTTTGTGTTTTAGTTCTCTTCTTATTTAATATTGCGATTCGGCCAAAATGACCCAAGCTCATTTCCTAATGCTACAGTTTAGCAACTCTGTGTAAAGTTCACTCAAAAAAAGCCCAAGCTCATAGGTAATGACTTACAAGTTGGCACCCAATTTATTGTCCATAAATTGAAACAATCCAGCTGTTGACATAAGCTATCAGACATTGTTAATCGTTGTCCTGCTAAGAGATGCGTCAGCCAATGGCAATAATAACATGCTATCGGAATAAGCTAATGAAATGCCCCCTGGCGTAGGTGTTGATTGGTGGTAAGAGCTGCTGGGGTGTGTGTGTCTGATTCTTACGCACGCTGGACGGGGCTGTGGCACCATTGGGTGTGGAGCAAGGTTGGCACCAGGAAGGAAGGAAGGAAGAAATGATGGGGAAGCACCGAAGGGCCAAAGTGCATTGGGTGGAGATGGAGAGCCTCCCTCACACACGTTAGAAAGAAAGTCTGGGATACCCCTATATTTCACATTAAAGCTGAGCCAAAATTTCTCAGAAGACATTTCTGCCAGCAAGTTGTAGTGCAGCATACCTGCCAAGTGCTCCAGAAAAAAGGGGGCAGAGATCACATTGAAAAAAGGCACACATTGTCATGGGACTTGCCCAGGAGCACGTCCCAGAGGACACATGTCCCAGTTTTTCTGAAGAAGCGGGATGGTATGGTGCAGGGATGGGAAACCTCCACCCCAGAGGGCCATTTCCCCCAAACTACACCCATCTGTTAACTGATGTCTCTTGTGACATCATCTGATGGGCAGGAGGGCAGGGTAAAAGTCTACCTTGGCGGTCTGTGCCTGTTCCCATGAATCAGCGATGGATAGCTCAGCTGGTAAAGCATGGGGCTCTTAATCTCAGGGTCGTGGGTTCAAGCCCCACATGGGGCAGAAAAAAGAAAAGGAAGATTCCTGTATTGCATGTGGTTGGACAAGATAATCCTTATTGTCCCTTCCAATTCTACAATTCTATGAAATGTGCATGCCAAAAATATGTAGATTGGGAGAAAATCGCACTAAATTACCGATGAATTTCCATGGGGAATATAAGGAAAACTGTAAATCTACCGTATTTTTCGCTCTATAGGACGCACCAAAGCATAAGACGCACCTAGTTTTTGGAGGAGGAAAACAAGAAAAAAAATATTCTGAATCTCAGAAGCCAGAACAGCAAGAGGGATCGCTGCGCAGCAAAAGCAGCGATCCCTCTTGCTGTTCTGGCTTCTGGGATAGCTGTGCAGCCTGCATTTGCTCCATAAGATGCACACACATTTCCCCTTACTTTTTAGGAGGGAAAAAGTGAGTCTTATAGAGCAAAAAATACGGTATTTTGAGAATCAAATTTTAGGTTGGAAAAAATGAGAATCTAAGAGAATCCAAAATTGGGAGATTTGTTCATCTCCAGTACTGCCACCCATTATGAGGAATTCCTTTGCCCCAAGATCTTCCCAGGGTTTGGGGAACGGCTATCACTCAGTGGCAGAGCGTCTGCTCTACATGCAGAAGATCCCAGGTTCAATTTCCAAGTCGGGTTGTCCTCTAACTGAAACCCTGGAGAGCAGCTGCCGGTCAGAGAAGATCGTACTAAGCTAGATGAGTCAGTGGTGTGACTCAGTAGAAGGCAGCCTCCTATGTTCTATGACCTATGTTCTTCAGTGCCCTGGGCGCAGCCGTGGGGGCGGCAGGGGGCAGCTGGCGCATGGCATCACTTACAGGCTTTGTTTCCCAGCCTAATTGCCACTTTCCTGGATGCATCACCAAACCACCCTGTGCAAAAGGTCATGAACAGCCAGCCCTGTTCCTTGAAATGATCCATCTGAGACAGCAAAGCTGTTGATGGAAGGAGATGAGCTCAAGAGGTGACGGAGATGAGATTATGCCAGATCAGACGGCAAATGGTTGCTGGTTGCGGCGGTTGTTCTGTGTTCTCATATCACTGGGGAGGAAGTGGCTGCAGATCTAACTCTATTGCTCCTGACCCTGTTACGGTGAATAATAATAATAATAATGATAAGACCTTTCTGGACACTCAGTTGCATGGTTGAGTTGAATCACTCCTACGACATATGCTGGCTTTGATGAAGGAACTGCAGAACTGCAGGAAAAGTTGGAAATTCACTTCCAAGCCTAAGGACCTCACTCTGTCTACTGGATCCTAGGGAGGATACAACATCAACTCGCTAAGGTCAATACCTAGAAGAGAAACTTGCTTGGGAAGACCACTCTACACTGTCTTGAATAGAAGGAGGGATTTGCTAAATGTGCAGCTCACCAGGAATTCATCCTGGAATTTGATCTCACAGTCAGGGCTGGTTTTAATGATAAAAAGCAGGAATTGTGCAACAGAGGAGGGGGAACTTTTTCTGCCAGAGGGCCGCATTGCATTCTGGGCGGCCTTGCAGGGGCCGCATGCTGATGGTGGGCAGAAACAAGTGCAAAGGTTGGTGGAGCAAGGAGTGTGAATTGTAGCTTTGTGCAGTAGGCTCACTCTGTATGCACACCAACTCCTCCCTATCCTCCATTGAGATAAGCAAGGAGTTATGTGTCCAGAGTTCAAAGACACATTATAACTAGGCAAAAGCACCCAAGACTGGAGATGGGATGTTTTCCTGGGGAGAGGGGAGTAGATTATGCAATGAGAGGGTATCCATTTGAATTCTCATTCTACTTTGCTTCCCTCCACCCCACCCCACCGCTCCTTGCTTTCAGCAAGTTTGTCATAATTGGGCTCCTTCCCGATTCACGGAAATTAAGGCTCAACTTTGTAAGAATAAGTGAGCCAGGAAATCAGATAGCCCCCTCGCCATTAGCTGTAATGATTCTCACTGACGTCTGGGGACCAACAAAAGGCAGGCAATTAAAGGCCAATTTACTGCGGGACCTGATGGTGGCCTGACACTATTAAGCGATGTCTGAATGGAAGCCAACTGGGCAGGACAATGCACAGGGCCGACCCAAGACATTTTGGCACCTGAGGTGAACCACAAAATGCCACACTCCCAGCCAGAGTAAAGGGGGTGAGTGAAGAACAAGGGGAGAATAAATATCTCCATCAGGGACAAGCATGGAATAGATATCTATGTCTGGAAAAAAGGGCAAGGAATCAAATCAACCTTACCTGAATCAAAGTGGGAATCAAAGGCTGTTATGGGAGAGAACTGAGCCCACGCTGGATCACAACTGGGTAGGACAGAGCCCAAGAGACCAGCCCCTGCCATTTTCTCCCCAGGGGTGGGAGGAGATCAGCAGTTCCTCCCATTCACCAAGAGGCTGCTGTAGAGGTGGCATGGGGGCTGCTGCTGAGAGGCCAGCTGAGAGGCCTCCAAGGAGCATGCCACAGCCATTGCTGCCACCACACCACCATCAGCAGACAATGCATTCCTTGAAGGCTGGATCTGCTGCCCCTATGGATCCTGCTAGCTGAAGCGGTCACCTCACCTTGCCTCATGAGTGGGCTGGCCCTGACAATGCGCCATCTTTTTGACAGTCAACCCTTGAAAAGCTTCACCTGGGCCTGTGGGAGAAAGGGAGGCACAGGGCTACTGATGGACGGAACCTCGTAATAGAAGTGTGGAGACCCTGTGACACACACACACACACACACAATCCAAAAAAAGTTTCATATCAAAAATGGAATGCTCAATACCTGCCGACTACACAAGAGTAGTTGGCAATGTTTAATCCAGTTTCTGTGGGCACCTTTGGCAAGATGCCTCCAGAGCGCCTGCTGTCTTGGGTGAGCCTACACTTTTCTGCCTCTGCCACCGCTGCCCTATCTCATTTGCCCTATCCCTCCAGAGCAAGCGGAAGTGTCTTCTCTACATTCTCACTCTGGTTGTAGCCAATGCTAGTCCTACACAGAGGAGACCCATTGAAACTAATGAACGTGACTAACTTAGGCCTGTTCAGAAAAAAGGCTCTGTTTTTGAACAGAGAGCACATTAAAGGGGCAGGGGAAGTGCTTGCTGGTTTATAGGGCTAGAGTGCTTTGTCAATGAACGTGTGATTTGACTTTAAGCCTAGATCATATTGGCATTCGACATCTGCAATATATTTCCTGAGAAGTTCTCTTGTCGATTAATATCCCACCGGGGTGAGGCAACCCATGGGAAACATATGACACTCAGGATATTGGGGCCAGGGGGAGACGTATTGGGGGAGCCAGTCTGATCTGTGATTAATTTCCTGTCCCAACCAAGACCTACACAGAATCTAGGGCAGAAGAAACTTTTCAATTCCCCAGCCACTGATTGGGCCTTGATGGGGAGCCCTTTCCCCTACTAAGCTTCCAGAATCCTAATATGTAAACAACAATAGTTCTTTAGCAAGATGCCTAAACTACAGAAGCCTCATATGACAGCATGAGATGCCAAGCCGTTTTGTTCCACCCACCCCAGATCTTCTAACCTCCTTGCTTTTGACCTAGAAGCACTGGCTACTTTTGCTCTGAGAACATGACGAAGGCGACAGGAAGATTTGCGCTTTGTTGACAGCGCCTCTTCCAGGGTCATTCATGCGATAGAGCCAGGCTGTCAAGTCAAGAGTGTTGCGCCTTGTTTTTGATGATATCATAGGAAGCCCTGGCTGGCTGGCTCCACAGAGGTGAATGTGCCTTGGAACATTATTGCCCCTCAGGGTTTGAATAGGCATTCTCTCATATCCTCCTTCGCTGAAATGTGATTGGCTGAGAAGTGCCAATGGTTGCCAGGGCATGCTTGTTGTCTTTTGAGCTTCATAAGTGGGATCTACAGCAAATGTTGCAGTGTACTGCTCTTTAGGGTTCCTGACAGCCATAAAAAGCTTAAATCTGGCATAAGAAGAGCCATCTGGATGAGGCCAATGGTCTATCTAGCCCAGCATCTTGTTCTTACAGTGGACAACCAGCTCACAAGCGGGACCTGAGCACAACAGCGCCCTCCCTCCTTGTGATTCCCAGCACCTGGTATTCAGACACATGCTTTCTGTGACAGTGGAGGATCTTCATTGGCTCCCAGTACGTTTCCGATCACAATTCCAAGTGTTGGTGCTGACCTTTAAAGCCCTAAACGGCCTCGGTCCTGTATACCTGAAGGAGCGTTTCCACCCCCATAGTTCAGCCCGGACACTGAGGTCCAGCACCAAGGGCCTTCTGGCGGTTCCCTCACTGCGAGAAGTGAGGTTACAGGGAACCAGGAGGGCCTTCTCGGTAGTGACACTTGCCCTGTGGAACACGCTCCCACCAGATGTCAAGGCAATAAACAACTATTTTACTTTTAAAAGACAACTGTTTAGGGAAGTTTTTAATGTCTGATGCTGTATTGTTTTTAATATTCGGTTGGAAGCCGCCCAGAGTGGCTGGGGAAACCCAGCCAGATGGGTGGGGTATAAATAATATATCATCATCATCTTAATGACCATCGTGTTGAGGAGCCAGTGATAGCTTTATCCTCCATGAATTTGCCTAATCCTCTTTTAAAGCCATCCAAGTTGGTGGCCATTCCATAGTTTAACCATGTGCTGTGGGAAGGTGTGTTTTCTTTTGCCTGTCCTGTCCAGCAATCAGCTTCATAGAATGCCCACCATTTCTGGTGTTAGGACAGAGGAAGAAAAAACTTTTCTCTAGCCCCTTTCCATGCATCATTTTATACACTTGTATCACGTTGCCACTTACTTGCCTCTTCTCTAAACTAAAACATCCTAAAGAGCTGCAATCGTTCCTCATTGATGAGTTGCTCCATCTCCCAGCATCCCCTTCCCCTCACATGTCAGTTTCCTCATAGTTCTCAACTGAAGTTCAACACTCCATGGCTACGGAGCACACTCAATCCATATTAGAGTGGGTCTTTTTTTGCAGGTAGGAGGCATTCGCCAGGGTTTCAGACATTTGCCTTTCCCAACTCTGCATGATGGGAACTGAACCTGGGACTTTGTGCCTGCAAAGTAGGCACTCTAACTGTTATGTACTGAAGTTCTCACCCTGGGCCAGCAGGGGGATACTGTAGATAGTTATGCAAATGAAGGATCGAAAAGTGACGTTCAGTGATTGGATAGTTTTAGAATGTTGCAACAGTTACAATTGTTCTGTAGCTCTATATAAGCATGCTGACTGAGCTCCTCAGTTTAGTTCTGTTCCAGCTTACAAAATAAAGAGCTGCTTTGGAGAAATCGCCGTGTCGTCTGCTATGTCAACCCAAAACTTAACACTGGCGACGAAGGTGGGATCGATGGACATCAGAGCACAGCCAGATGCAGCCATCCTCTGAACTGAGCTGAATCACAGAGCGAAATCACAGAGCGAAATCACTGGACAGAACCAATTCAGAGCTGACTGTTTTGGCTAGAGCACTGTGTTCCATCCATCGCCCTTCACGCCGGCATCGGAATCATGGCTTCACTTGTGCCTCTACCGCTGTTTGCGCCAGCCTCTGAATCATGGGACTCCTACCTCGCTCGGTTCGACTGCTACCTCCAAGCCAACGAGCTGACAGCAGTATCAGAGGAACGGAAGTGGGGCCTATTCCTCAGCCTCTGTGGGCCTGAGGTGTTTGAGAAGGCCCGAGCATTGGTTGTGCCTGAAGCAGTCCAGGCAACACCATGGGACACGATCCAAGAGAAGCTCCGCAACCACTACGCGCCAAAGCCGTCCAAGATTGCTGCCCGCCATGCGTTTTACCACCGGAACCAGGCAGAGGGGGAGTCAATCAACAACTACACCACTGCCCTCAGACAGGCTGCAATGCACTGCGAGTTCCGAGACTTAGACGATGCCCTGATGGTTCGAATCATCTGCGGGGTCCGAAACATCCATCTGTAACGGCGTCTCCTCACCAAGCCAGACCTCACGCTACAGAAAGCCATTGCATTGAGGAGGCTGTGGCCTCGGAAGCTGCTGAACACTCCACCCAGGAGATCCGCAAGTCCAGCAGCCCGTGTCTTGCTAGGAAGCCAGTTCCAGTGCATCACGAAGAGGCCAGCAGTGATGAGGCATCCTCCAGTGAAGACGATGACGTGCACCAGACAAAGTGGGAGGGCAGGAAGTTCCAACAGAAGTACAAGGGCCAACCGGAATGTGCCGGCTGCGGAAGCAACCATTCCCATGCCAAGTGTCGATTCAGAGACGCCATCTGTCGGAAGTGTTCCAGAAGGGGCCACATCACTAAGGTCTGCCGATCAGCTCCGTCTGACACCCCCCCTTCACCGACTCGCAAGTCCAAGTCTTCACTCCAATCTGCCAAGGAAAGCTGTTTCACTCTCACCAACTGCCGCTGCCCGTCTGGAACCATGATTGGCCAAACCGACTTGCCTACGCGACGCAAGCTGAACGTCACGGTGCTCATTGAAGGAGCTCCATGTGACATGGAGAGCGACACCGGGTCTGCCCTGTCCATCGTGTCTTGGAGCACCATCAAAAGACTGGTACCCAGAGTGTCCAAAAGGCAACTCGACTCTCACCACGTACACCTGAGAGACTACCAGGGAAACGATATTCCCGTGGTAGGCGTTGGCTGGTTCCGGATTGCCTTCAAGGATTTTTCGGGCCTGCTCCGGCTGGTGGTGGTCGAAGGTCAGCGGCCAAGCCTCCTAGGGCTAGACTGGTTTGATGCCCTTGGCCTGGAAGTCACCGGCATCAATTGCATCTCTAACGCAGAGACTGAGGGTCTGGTCAAAGACTTTGCCAAGGTTTTTGACGGCACTTTGGGGCAATATACAGGTACGCCCATCTCCTTTAGCCTTGATCCACAAGTCGCCCCCATCAAGCTAAAGCCACGCTGGGTTCCCTTTGCTCTCAAGGCTAAGGTGGACGAACAACTGGACAAGCTGATCGCCCAAGGAGTTTTGGAGCCAGTCGACCACGCCAAGTGGGAAACCCCCATCGTCATGCCTGTCAAGCCAGACGGGTCGGTGAGAATCTGCGCTGACTACAAGTGCACGATCAACAAGGCACTTCAGCAGCACGCTTATCCGGTTCCTGTTGTCCAACACCTGCTGCATTCCCTGGGTGAGGGTAAGGTCTTCGCTAAGGTGGACCTTGCCCAAGCCTATCAACAACTGCCCATCGATGATGCCACTGCTGAAGCCAAGACGATCATCACCCACCGAGGGGCATTCCGTTGCCGCCGGTTGCAGTTTGGGGTGAGTGTGGCTCCTGGCATCTTCCAAAGCCTTGTGGAGCGTCTCCTGCAAGGGCTTCCGGGCGTGGTACCATATTTTGATGATGTCTTGGTGTCCGCAGACTCACACCAGCAGCTGTTCGAGCGCCTCCATGCCGTGCTGACCAGATTCCAAGAGGCCGGGCTCAAGGTAAAGAGGGAGAAGTGCCAGATCGCCGTTCCACAGGTAGAGTTCCTGGGCTAGCTTATCGATGCCTCCGGCCTTCACCCGACCACATCCAAGATCTGCACTATCCAGCAGGCCCCCATCCCAAAAAACAAGACGGAGTTGCAGGCGTTCCTGGGGCTGCTGAACTTTTATAACATGTTCCTGCCCCACAAAGCCACGGTGGCTGAGCCTCTTCACCGACTCCTCAGCACAAAGACGCCTTGGGCCTGGGGTCTTCGGGAGACGGCAGCCTTCAACGCGGTCAAGGCTCTCCTTTCATCGGACAGTGTGCTGGTACAGTGCAGTGAATCCAGGCTGCTGGTCCTTGCCTGCGATGCCTCACCTTTTGGCATCGGCGCTGTCCTTAGTCACCGTTTTCCAGATGGAAGAGAAGCACCGCTCGCCTACTTTTCCAGGATGCTATCTCCAACGGAACGGAATTACAGCCAGCTCGACAAGGAGGCAGTGGCACTTGTGGCTGGAGTGAAGAGGTTCCATGAATACCTCTATGGCAGGACTTTTGACCTCATCACTGACCACAAGCCGCTCCTGGGCCTCCTCGCTGGTGATCGTCCAACTCCACCGGTCCTCTCGCCATGCATGCTGCGATGGACTGTTTTCTTGGCTGCCTACCACTACCGGCTCGTCCATCGCCCAGGGAAATTGATGGGCCATGCCGACGCCCTCAGTCGTTGCCCTCTTCCAGCGTTTGTGGAAGACCCGGCTCCAGCTTCATCGCTCCTCCTGATTGAGGATCTTCCGGCAGCGCCTGTATCGGCTGCCAATGTGGCCTCCGCATCTGCCCAGGATCGCACCATCAGCTGTGTGCTCAACTGGGTGTGGAGGGGGTGGCCACAAGGGCCTTTTGCATCGGAGTTCCAGCCCTTCGCAACCAGACAAAATGAACTCTCGGCTCATCGCAGCTGTCTGCTGTGGGGAGACCGCGTCGTGATTCCCCAAAGACTCCGTCAATGCGTCCTGGAGGCTCTGCACGTTGGCCACCCGGGAATTGTCAAAATGAAGGCGTTGGCTCGGTGTTACGTCTGGTGGCCTAACAGGGATGGACTTCCGGAGGCGGCGCCAGCGGTCGATGGCGGATTTCCTCGGTTAGAGGGAATCAGCGCCACGAAGAAAAGGGTCGGATCCTGCTTCGGCGCAGCGGGGGACCCTTAAAAATCACAGGCGGGGGAAGCCTGTGAGCCTGGGACCCAGCGGGCACATTTGGCGCCCCCCCAAACCGGTAAAAAGCCCAGCAACGGGCTTGAAATCGGAGCGGGGGAGAGCGCTGTGCTGTGGGCTGTCTGCTCGTTCGTGGTGTGAAGCTGCAAGCTGTTGACCGGAGAGCGCTGCCTTTCTTCCTTAAAATCCGGACCTGAAAATCAACGATCCGTGAGTAGGATACAATCTAAATTGGAACTGTACAAATTGGAAACTGGAATCTGGCCAAAAATGGAAAGAGGCTTAAAAAGGAAGTCAGCCTCTTTCTTTGTAGATAAAATAAAGCATTGAACTTGAAAGCGGAAGCATTTGGAAAGTACATTTTAGCGGACTTTAATCCAATCATCCAACCTGGACTTTTCCCTCTATAAATTGAGGGAAAGGGGGGGAGAATTGTGGAGGTGATTTCTTCATAAAGAGTGGAAAAGAAGGGATTAAACCATCACTCAATTCCCTGGGAAAGGATTTTCCAGATCTTAGGAAAGAAAGAGAGGTACTGTCTTGCAATATATTTTGACAGCTAGTCCTGCACAGGAAATAAAAGTTTGGACAAATTATGTGAATATATATCTCCTGGTCCTAAGTTAAAAATTGTGAATAGACTGTTTTCTTCCTGAATAAACTAGGGGGGCTTAAAAAGGAAATTAAAGTATCCAAGAACTTTTATGACTGTTACAGTGTCCCCCTAGTGGAACTTGGAACTGTTACAACTTGTTATAATTGTAACTGTAGCAGGCTTGAGGAGTTCTCACACTGCTTGGTAGGAAATTTCCACTGTTTAATTTCAACTACGTGACTGACCTTGAGCATTATCTAAGGAATGGCAGATGGTAAAGAGAAGGCGGATGCTTCGACTACAAGATCGGGGAGGACTATTCGCACAGAAGAAGGATTACAAAGGAGATCTTCGGCCTCAGGCCCTTCTGGAACCTCAACAACAGCCTCATCGGCACAATTAAAGGTAAAAAGTGCGACAAGTGATGACGCCTTTGCTCTAGTTTTGGCCAAAGTTAATGAATCTTTAAATAAAATAAGCCAACAAGTAGCAGAGGCATGTGACAAGATTGATCAAAATACTGCAAGCATAAATAACTTGGGCCAAAAAGTAAATACTAACACAGAGACTATTCAGAAATTATTAGAGGAATCGGCCTCAACACGCCAGATTGCTGAAGAGGCTAAAGAAATTGCTACAACTTCTGCTACTGAAGTTAAAGAGGTTCAAGAGGAATTACCAACACTGCATAAACAACTGGAAGACCATAAACTAACCCTGTCTATGATAGATTTGAAGGAAAAGCAAGTGAATTTGCGGGTCAGATCGGTACCTGAGGTGGAAAAGGACAATCTAGCTGAATTTCTCACGCAGGAATTTTTGGACTTTTGGGATCCAGAACTGGCAAAAGACAGTTTCAGAATAGTAAATGCTTTCAGACTTGGGAGAAGAGGAGAGAAGAAGGTGAGAGACTGTCTGATTACTTTTCGAACAAAAGAAGAGAGGGATAAGATTTTGGGCCTACATTTCAAGAAGACACTGGAAATCCATCGGACAAGGGTGGAAATATTCAAAGATATCCCGAAATATCTTCTGGATCTCAGATCAAAATATAAAGACCTGGTTACCCTGCTGAGAAGGAACAATATCAACTTCAGGTGGGAACTCCCTCAAGGCCTGTCTTTTAGCTACAAAGGAAAGAAGAGGAAAATAAGATCGGAAGACGACAAAGATAAATTTTACAGGGACCACGGAGAAGACTTACAAAAAGAACTATTTCCGGAACCAAAAGACCGTTCGAAAGAAGGGATACCACCGACGGATGAGGAACAGGCACTAGGTGCAGTAGGAGGAGAACTAAAACAATAACATCATGGCCCTGCAACTTTTAACATGGAACTGTCGGGGTTTGAATTCCCCTCAGAAAAGGAAGTCAGTATTTCATATATTAAAAAAGGAACAATTGGACCTAATTTGTTTACAAGAAACACATATAACAAGACTACACAGGAAATTGTTGATAAATAAAAGACTTGGTCAGGAATTTATTTCGTCAGATAAAGTTAAAAAGAGAGGGGTTGTGATCTACGCAAAAGACAATTTATCACCGAAATTTGTTTTTAAAGATGACCAAGGAAGATTTGTGGCAATTGAAATTCAAACACAAGGAGAAAAATTTTTGATTGTAGGAGTTTACGCACCAAATGACGGGAAATCTGATTTTTTTAAGAAGTTGCATGAGACCTTGATGGACCATATGGATTACAACATGATTTTGATGGGAGATATGAATGGAGTGGTATCTACTTATATGGACAAGGCACAAAGACAGGTAGTCACCAAAGATGGTAGACTACCGAAAACCTTCTTTGATATGACAGACAACTTGGATTTAGTGGATATTTGGAGAATTAGAAACCCCTTAGCTAAAGAGGGAACTTTCTTTTCTGAAGCCAAAATGACTTGGACAAGAATTGACCAAATTTGGATAACTAGAGGAATGGCACCAAAGACAAGAAAGGTGGAAATCTGCCCGAAAATTTGCTCCGACCACAATGCTGTTAAGATGGAAATGAGACTAACACCAACTGGCTCCTTCAGATGGAAGATGAATGACACCTTATTTAGAGATGAAGAATTTCTTAAGAAGGCCCAAAAAACTCTAAGAGATTACTTCGAGATAAATCTTAGTTCCAACATGGAGAAAAGAGTAATCTGGGATGCAAGTAAAGCGGTCATGAGAGGGTTCTTAATACAACAGAATGCGATAAAGAAAAGAACTCAAAATGAGAAGAAGGATAAAATTATGAACAAATTGAATGAATGTGAAAAAAGACTGAGAGTAAATCCCAAATCTCAAGAGATTCTGAGAGAGTTAAAGTTATATCAAGTACAATATATGAAAATAATGAATCAGGAAATAGAATGGAAAATTAAACAAATGAGACAAAAGACTTTTGAATCGGCCAATAAATGTGGTAAATTGTTGGCATGGCAAATGAAAAAGAGACAAAAACTAAATACGATTACGAATTTAGAAGTGGAAGGAAGGAATATACAGAACCCTGCGGAGATTAGAAGTTGTTTCCAGAAGTATTTTAAAAGACTATATACTCAAGGGCCAGTGAAAGAAACAGACTTAGACCAATTTTTGAAAACAAATGGATTACAAAAAATATCTCAAGAAAACAGACTAATTTTGAATGACAGAATAACTGAACAGGAAATAGAAGGTGCCATTCAAAACATGCAACTGGGTAAATCTCCAGGACCAGATGGTTTGACCTCTAGATACTACAGATCTTTAAAAGAATGGTTAATTCAACCATTGAAAGAGGTCTGCAACAAAATAATGGAGGGGAAGAGGGCACCAGAGTCGTGGAAAGAAGCATATATTACACTTGTACCAAAAACAGAGATTGAAAAGACACAACTTAAGAACTACCGCCCTATATCATTACTTAATGTGGATTACAAAATTTTTGCAGATATTTTGGCTAAGAGATTTAAAAAAGTGCTGTTGGAAGAGATTCATAAAGACTAAGCGGGCTTTCTCCCAGGAAGACATTTGTCTGATAATTTGAGGAATATAATTGATATCTTGGAAAAATTAGAAGTGAATATAAACACTAAAGCAGTGCTGATATTTGTAGACGCGGAGAAAGCCTTTGACAATATTTCTTGGAAGTTTATGAAGAAGAATCTACAGGGAACGGGGGTAGGCCAAGGTTTTGAGAATGGTATAAGTGCAATTTATTCAGAACAAAAGGCTAAACTAATTGTAAATAATGTTGTGACGGAAGAACTTAAAATTGAAAAAGGGACACGTCAAGGTTGCCCAATTTCCCCACTTCTTTTTATTTCGGTCCTGGAGGTTCTGCTGAATATGATTAGAAGGGACCAGGTGGTTAAAGGTATACAGGTCGGAATTAAACACTATAAATTGAGAGCATTTGCAGATGACTTAGTATTGACGTTACAGGAGCCAGAATCTAGTACTAAAAGGGTTTTAGAACTGATTCAAGAATTTGGTCAAGTGGCAGGATTTAAATTGAACAAGTCAAAAACCAAGGTTTTAGAGAAAAATTTAACATCGTTTGAAAGAGAGAGGTTTCAGAATGAGACAAGTTTAACAGTGGTTAAGAAAGTTAAATACTTGGGGATTAACATGACAGCAAAAAATGGGAATTTATTTAAAGATAACTACGAAAAATGTTGGTCAGAAGTGAAAAAAGATTTAGAAATTTGGTCAAATTTGAAGCTTTCACTGCTAGGCCGTATTGCTGCGATAAAGATGAATGTACTGCCCAGAATGTTGTTTTTGTTTCAAACTTTGCAGATCGTGGACAAAATGGATTGTTTCAAGAGGTGGCAGAAAGATATTTCTAAATTTGTCTGGCAGGGCAAGAAACCCAGAATAAAATTTAAAATACTAACGGATGCAAAGGAAAGAGGTGGATTTGCCCTGCCAGACCTTAAACTGTACTATGAATCAGCAGCTTTTTGCTGGTTGAAAGAATGGCTACTTCTTGAAAACACTGACATTTTGGATCTAGAAGGTTTTAATAATGTATTTGGATGGCATGCATATCTATGGTATGATAAGGTCAAAGCACATAAAGCATTTAAAAACCACATTGTCAGGAAAGCGCTGTTTAATGTTTGGATAAGATATAAGGATTTGCTAGAAAATAAAACCCCAAGGTGGCTGTCACCAATGGAAGCGAAAGCCTTGAAAAAGCTCAATATGGAGGTCAAATGGCCGAAATATTGGGAAATTTTGGAACAAGACGGAGATAGACTGAAATTGCAGAGTTTTGAAAAACTAAAAAACAAAGTGCGAGACTGGCTTCATTATTATCAAATAATGGAGGTATTTAAATTGGACAGGAAAATTGGCTTCCAGGTGGAAAGATCCAAATTAGAAACAGAATTGTTAGAACCCAAGACTAAGAATTTGTCAAGAATGTATAACTTCCTGCTGAAATGGAATACTCAAGATGAAACGGTAAAATCGGCTATGATTAAATGGGCACAGGACGTTGGACATAACATTATGTTTGCTGACTGGGAACAGTTATGGACCACAGGTATGAAATTTACGCCATGTAATGCCTTAAGAGAGAATATTATGAAAATGATATACAGGTGGTACATAACCCCAGTCAAGCTTGCGAAAATTTATCACTTGCCCGATAACAAATGTTGGAAATGTAAAGAAACTGAAGGTACATTTTTTCACCTTTGGTGGACGTGCCCAAAGATTAAGGCTTTCTGGGAAATGATATATAATGAATTAAAAAAGGTATTTAAGTATACCTTCCCTAAGAAACCAGAGGCCTTTCTCCTGGGCATAGTCGGCCAAATGGTGTTAAAAAAGGATAGAACTTTCTTTATGTATGCAACAACAGCAGCAAGAATACTCATCGCAAAGTATTGGAAGACACAAGAACTTCCCACGCTGGAGGAATGGCAGATGAAACTTATGGACTATATGGAACTGGCTGAAATGACTGGTAGAATCCGTGACCAGGGAGAAGAGCCGATGGAGGAAGACTGGAAGAAATTCAAAGACTATCTTCAGAAACACTGCAAAATTAAGGAATGTTAGAGTGATGTTGGACTGAAAACAAGTGGTTTCCAGCTGCACAGGTTAAAGTTAAGGATAGATTAAGATTAAAGATCAAGATTAAAGATGTTTAAAGAAATGGAAATTTGATATTAAAAGGGAAAACTTTAAAGTTATATGATATTAAGATTAAGGATTAGGTTTAAAAAAGTTGAAGTTATATTTTTTAACATTTTATTAAATTAAAGATTGGGATTAAAAAAGTGGAAAAGAAACTGCTGGACAAATAATGTGGACTGGAATACAAAAGAGGGAGGTATGAGGAAGTCTAGAAAATAAGTAATTTAAAATTGGAAATGGAAAAGAGAGTTTGTTTTTAATTGTTGTGTTTTGTGTTTTTACTGTTAAGTTTTGTATTGTTTTTTGTGTGTGTTGTTTTTCTTGTTTTGTTGTTTAAAACTTTAATAAAAAATTATTATAAAAAAAAAAAACATGGATGATGCCATCACTGCCTGGGTGTCCGCCTGTCAAGCGTGCCAAGAATCGAGGCCTGCACCACCGGCAGCTAAGGGACACACCTGGGAGACACCAAACACACCCTGGTCAAGGGTGCACATCGATCTGGCTGGCCCCTTTCACAGCCGGACCTTTATGGTAGTGGTGGACGCCTATTCCAAATGGCTGGAGGTGGCCCTGATGCCCTCCACCACTACCGAGGCCGTCATCCGGGTGCTGCGAGGCCTCTTTGCGACGCATGGGTGTCCTGATGTCCTTGTCTCCGACAACGGACCGCAGTTCACGTCAGGCACTTTTGAGCGGTATCTTTTGGGGCTGGGCATCCGCCATGCACTAATGGCACCATTTCATCCATCCAGCAACGGGCAAGCGGAGAGAATGGTGCGCTTGGCAAACGAGGCACTGGCGCGCCTGGACCGGGGAGACTGGCACGAGCGGGTCGCCGAATACTTGTTCGTGCAACACATCACCCCTCATGCGACCACAGGGCGGAGTCCTGCTGAACTGTTTATGGGCCGCCGCCTCAGGTCACCGCTCGACCGGCTGCACCCGGACTTTGCCGTGGCCGAACCCCCAGGCTGTGCCAACGCGCCACGGTCATTTGTTCCAGGAAACCAGGTCTTTGCCCGGAACTATGTGGGGGACATTCCTTGGGTGCCAGCCACAGTAGTGGGAGTCACTGGACCTCGCTCGTACCAGGTGGCACTCGAAGACGGACGCTTGTGGCGCCGGCACATAGACCAGCTTAGGCACAGGGTTGGGGACTTGGACACTACTGTGGTGCCCCCAACTGCGCTCGTGACTCCAGAAGAGACACTTACAGATGGCGAGGCTCCACCTACACCTCCCTCGCAAACTGCCAGCGTGGAGCCGAACCAAGCCGCTTCAGAGGGTCTGCCAGACTTACCACAGGCTCAGACCACTCCACTTGCGGAGGCTCCACCCACAACAGCGGATCCAGAGGATTTGGTTTCAATGCCACCTAGGGTCGCACCACAGCCTCAGCAAGAATTGTGTGGCCCCCCGGACTTGGCTACCAGTCCCCGGCGGTCTGGCAGAGTTTCCAAGCGCCCAACTAATTTAAAGGACTATGTTGTTGGACATGTATCACTGTTGGTCTAAGTATGGGAAATGTACCCGATATGCTTTTGTGCCTAATTGAACCATTACGTGTAGTGCTGTATATAAGGAAACCATTACGATTGTAACTAACGCCTTATCTCGGTGGGGAGGGGTGTTATGTACTGAAGTTCTCACCCTGGGCCAGCAGGGGGATACTGTAGATAGTTATGCAAATGAAGGATCGAAAAGTGACGTTCAGTGATTGGATAGTTTTAGAATGTTGCAACAGTTACAATTGTTCTGTAGCTCTATATAAGCATGCTGACTGAGCTCCTCAGTTTAGTTCTGTTCCAGCTTACAAAATAAAGAGCTGCTTTGGAGAAATCGCTGTGTCGTCTGCTATGTCAACCCACAACTTAACACTAACCACTGAAAAACAGCCTCTGTTTCACTCATGCCTGTGTGAACCCAAATACCCCACATTCTAATCCAAGGCCACATTCACACAATATATTTAAATTTTAGAGGATTGTGCTACAGTCATGGCTTCCCTCAAAGGATTCTGGGAGCTGAAGTTTGAGGTGGGTGCTGAGTGCTGTTGTTAGGTGAAACCCGAAGTCCGCTCCCAGAGCTACAATTCCCAGAGTTTCCTGGGAAGAGCGAACTGTTAGATAAACTACTCTGGGAATTGTAGTTTAGGGAAGGATACGGGCCTGCTAACATCTCTCAGCAATCTACTGCTCCCAGAATCCTTTGAGTGAAACCATGACTGTTCAAAGTGGTATCATTGTGCTTTAAATATATTGTGTGAATGTGGCCCAACAGTCCAACAGACAGTTCCCTGTCTGGGAAAGCCTACCTGGGAAAACTGTTTTTTACCTGTGAAGATTCTACAGAGCACAGCAGGCATACAGCTCTGGATGGGATAAAGTTGCGGGGAGGGGGAAGCAGATGGCAAGTTGCCCAGTTATGCTTCCTAAGGCATGATGGGATTTGCAAATTGCAGAGGCTCTTCTGCTATACGCCAGCAAAAACAATGAGCTTGTCAGCAATCTTAACAAGATGATCTTTAACCTCTGTCGCTGGGAGATGGCAGACAGCCCTCCGAGCTTGGAAGTCTATTGCACAGTGCAGTTGTTCAGCTTCAAACATTAAACACCACCTTTCTTCTCTGTACTGATATGATCACACACACCTGGCAGCAGGCAGCTGAGCCCTGGCAATCTGGAGATCAGGGCTTGCTGCTTAGGCTAGAGCAGGCATGGCCAAACTTGGCCCTCCAGATGTTTTGGGACATCATCCCTGACCACTGGTCCTGTTAGCTAGGGGTGATGGGAGTTGTAGTCCCAAAACATTTGGAGGGCCAAGTTTGGCCATGCCTAGTCTAGAGGCTGGCTGCAAAGGCTGAGAAAGCATAACCCTGCAGAACGTCCCAGTCACCCCAAAGGATCACACAGCAGGTGAACAGGAAAAGGCCCATTTCTGCCTGAGAACCACTGCCACTCAATGCAGACCAAGCTGACCCTTCCCCTGGATGCTCAACGCAAGGCACTTGGGCAGAGGATAAGCAGAAAATGAGTGAGCCAGCTTTGAGGGCTGTCTCCCTTCAGTAGTAAATGAAGCCTCTCCAGCCTGCCATCTTATTTAAGGGAAACAAATGTAGACCCCATGGGCTAAACCCATCACTTGCCATGCTCAGAGCAGACCCACTGAAATTGCTCAGTGTGGCTAACTTAGGCCCATTAATGGGTGTATTCTGAGTAGAACTTAGGTGGATACAATGCACAGTGCTGAAAGGGACCTTCACACTCATCTAGTCCATCCCTCCCTGCCAGTGTAAGAGGACACCTGCTATTGGAGAATCTGTGATCAGTGGCAGTGGGTGAGGTGGGGCACAGCTGCCCCCCATCACCAGTATCGGTGCAGTTTACCTGGATGGATTGGGTAGAGCAGTGAGGAAGGTTTGACTGCACAGAAGCACCTGCAGACAATCCACCCATATATCCACACAGCCTAACCTCCCCGCTGCCCTGGTCCCATCCAGGTAAGCTGCCGTGGCACCCATGCCCAGAGGGTGACTGGAAAACTCTTCTGTACCACCCCAGCTGCTACTGTCTCTGATAGGCAGCTATCCAGCCTCTGCTTGAAAACTTCTAACAAAAAGAAGACCCACCACCTTGCAAGGCAACCTGATCCACTCTCAAACAACTCGTACCATTCAAGATCACCCCAGGAGCATGCACAGAGTCACTTCCAAGCGATGCAAGACCCTGCAGACTTAGGACAGAGGAGAACACCTTCCAGTTCAAAGGCTACGGCTTTCCCACAAGCCTGAGTCACTTCTCTTTTCAAGAAATCCAGTGCCAAATCCTTATCTATAACCCCAGCTAAGATAAAAAAGAATTAGCAGTCTGATCCTATGCACATCATGCCATGGCAGTGTGTCACTTGCTTTGACGTCTTTTGAAGGGAATTAGGCCAATGCACAGAGGATCTGTCTGTCAACCCTGATTGCTGAAGAGGTCTGCATTACTCAGTGGCAGCTGGAACAGAACCTAGGTGCCTGGTACCACGTTAAATTGAGCTCAGGCTTGGTTTGTCCTGAATGGAAACCTGGCTCCTGTGCACTTGCAGTGGTGAGATTACTTTGGGGTGTGACTTTTGCTGGGAAAAGCAGAGATATCACTTTGCCGACAAAGGTCTGTATACATAAAGCTATGGTTTTCCCAGTAGTGATGTATGGAAGTGAGAGCTGGACCATAAAGAAGGCTGATCGCTGAAAAATTGATGCTTTTGAATTATGGTGCTGGAGGAGACTCTTGAGAGTCCCATGGACTGCAAGAAGATCAAACCTATCCATTCTTAAGGAAATCAGCCCTGAGTGCTCACTGGAAGGACAGATCCCAAAGCTGAGGCTCCAATACTTTGGCCACCTCATGAGAAGAGAAGACTCCCTGGAAAAGACCCTCATGTTGGGAAAGATGGAGGGCACAAGGAGAAGGGGACAACAGAGGACGAGATGGTTGGACAGTGTTCTCGAGGCTACCAGCATAAGTTTGACCAAACTGCAGGAGGCAGTGGAAGACAGAAGTGCCTGGCGTGCTCTGGTCCATGGGGTCACGAAGAGTCGGACACGACTAAACAACAACAACAACAGACAACGGGAGTGTATTCCTGTTGATTCTGGTGGACCTCTCAGTGATGCTTCAGTACCATTGTCAGCCACACTATCCTTCTGAACACATGGCTGGGATGGAACTGCTTTGAAGCTGCTTTGGTCTCTCCTGGAGGGTGTGTCTGTCTGTGTATGTGTGTGTGTGTATGAAAAAATCCCTTCCCAGAGTAAGTCAACTGGCACAGGGCAGTCATTTATTTATTATTATTTTAATGCTATTGTTATCATTGTGAGAACTGCATTGAGCTTGACACTGTTGTTGAGAAAGCTAAGTGCACATGTTAAACCAATCAATCACTGGATATTATTATTAGTTACATCACATTTTTTGACATGAGAGCAGGGCAGCAATTTTTGGCATCACAATCTTGCATGATTTTGGACCACAATCTCACTCCAAAAAGCTTTTTTTTTTCCTTCCAGGGCTGAGAACTTGTGTGGCGTTCCAAAATGTGTGTTTTGGGGCATCATGCTCTCATGCAAGGCCTAAAAAGGTGCTTTTTAGGAGGCCACAATCTCACACAGGTTATGTGAGTCACCTGTGAGCATGGCCCAAAAGCTCAACAACTTTGTGGGGTGTCCTGGTTTTTACTTTTTGCAATATGGCAATCCTAGGATTGAGGAATATGGCAGAGCTGGTGCAATTAGTACCAAAATTGGGCCTCAACAACCAGTGACCCACCAAGCTGAACACAATCCACTTCTCCAATGTGTTGTGGTCTGCCTTGTACTCAACAACCCCATCTTTCAGCTCTCCCAGGAAAACAAGCAAAACATGAATTTGAATGACCTTCTAGCAGGCTATGGTTTGTGGCTGATGAGCTGAGGCCAGTTTGGTGGTTCGTGTTGCACAGGGATAGGCAACCACCATCCTTGTAGATGGCCTTCAATTTCGAAAAGAAAGGAGTCATCAGGTGTCAATACCTGTCTCTAACCTTCCTTTCACAGTGTTGGGATACTCCTTAGTGGTTTGACAATTTCATCTGTTCTTACTTCATATGTTCCAGGCTTCAGAGAGGCATAACACTGAAAAACAGATGCCCGGGAAGAATCCTGGCATGAATTAAACCCTAGCCTTCCCTAAATCAGCTTAAGTGTATTTGGACTTCTCCGGATTATAAATGGAGACATTAAGAGTGCCTGGAATTCAGCCACCTCTGGGGGGAATACAACCTGGTTGCCATGTAAGGGGAAACTGGGATTTCACATGCTCACAAAATGGGGAAAGAAGACAGGAAGTTCATTTGCAGCTCCCTTGGGTGGAGAGAGACAGGAACCATGTGCTCTGCAGACACCTGAGGACTGCTTCACCTGCTGCATTAAGAGCTTGAGCTCATCACATCTGATCATGGCAAAACCATGGTTACTCATTCCTCTGAATACCATTTGCTGGGAATAAAAAGTGGGGGGAGTTGTTCTTGCACTCAGTTCTGTCTTGCAGGCTTCCCATAGGCATCTGGTTGGTCAGTGTGAGAACAAGGTGCTGGAACACCTTTGGCCTACACCAGAATGGCCCTTCTTATATTCTTATGTTAACTAGCTGTCATCGCTTCTTTAAAGTTCCATAGAGGCTGAGCTCCAACAGGTGTTATCCTGGGGCAGATGCTATGGGAGTCTGCATGTATTTTAGGGATGGGGGCAGGAGTTAAATACTGAAAGAGGAGATCAGGGTCATCTCTCCTAGCAAAAATGAGAAGATAGCTCCTGTACATGTGTCTCAGGTTCTACAAATGTTTGAAACTTACTCTTTTTCTTTCTTTTTTAAAGGAAGGTGGGAAATTGGGGATAATTCATCCAGAGGGAACAAGCACACTTCCTTGCCGCCACCATGCAAATGCCAATGCTCTACGCCCTATGATCAACAAGGATGCAAGCCACCAAGTCACCATTTTGATTTCCTCCAATGAAGCATTGCTGCAGGGCATTGTGGGAAATTTAAATGGCCGCCTGCCACTTGGCTCTGATGGCAGTTCTGACGTCACTGCCTTTTCTACCTCAGCCAGGTAAGTCCACCAGGGTGCTCACTGACTCCTGCGTGAGCCCATCCAGACACTTTGCCAAGGATCCCGTCAAACTTGGAGCCTCTGTTGGAGGTTGAGAGTTTCAGCGGGATGTCCTTCTGGAGGGAAAACCATGTTTGTGGGTTACAGGAAACATAGAGTCTTACTGCATCTTGAAGGTGAACAAGCTTATCGCGGCATATGTTTTTATGGCTTTAGTTAAAGCCATGGTTTTCCCAGTAGTGATGTATGGAAGTGAGAGCTGGACCTTAAAGAAGGCTGATCACCGAAGAATTGATGCTTTTGAATTATGGTGCTGGAGGAGACTCTTGAGAGTCCCATGGAGTGCAAGAAGATCACACCTATCCATTCTGAAGGAAATCAGCCCTGAGCGCTCACTGGAAGGACAGATCGTGAAGCTGAGGCTCCAATACTTTGGCCACCTCATGAGAAGAGAAGACTCCCTGGAAAAGACCCTGATGTTGGGAAAGATGGAGGGCACAAGGAGAAGGGGACGACAGAGGACGAGATGGTTGGACAGTGTTCTCGAAGCTACAAACATGAGTCTGACCAAACTGCGGGAGGCAGTGGAAGACAGGAGTGCCTGGCATGCTCTGGTCCATGAGGTCACGAAGAGTCGGACACGACTAAACGACTAAGCAACATAATGTTTTTATGGCCAGAGCATGCATAAAGCAATAACTTATAGGGTATAAACATCCTGGCTACACGCACAATAAGAAAAAATATTGGCCCCCCCAAACACCAACAGTGTAAGAGGAGTGCCAAAGTACTTATGCAGAGCCTGAATGAAAACAGAATCCAGTCAAATGAATCTAAGACTTAACTGGTATAGGCACAAGTCATCTATCTGCTAGTGACTAATGGGGTGCTCAGCAGTGAAAGCAAGCATGTCCAGAAAGGGAATTGCTCTCTGTTGTGAGCTTGCGACTTACAGGAATGGTTGAGAACGAGATCCAAGGATATAAATTCCTAGATGCTGGGATTCACTTAGACACATGGACTTGGTATGCCTCTTGGCACCAGAGGCTGAAGCCAGCCTTCTCCAAGTTCTTGGGTGTTTGCAGCATGTCGGAAGGGGCTCTACGCATGCTCCTATGTGCTTGCAGAGAGCTTATGCACTGTGGGAACTGGAATCCCTGTTTTTGGAAGTCAATTTCACAGAAGGTATGTCATCCTTGGAGATGGAACTCCAGTAGTTGCTTCCTTCCCACCCCACCTCCCTCCTGATGTCACTTCTGGAAGTGTAGAATAGGCAACAGCTCTAAAGTTTCCAGCCAAGATCCCAAACCACCATCCAACAAATCGTGCAAACTCAGCAGAGCTTTAGATGTGTGGCTTTTTGCACTTCAGGAAGCCCTGGGTTCAAATCCCCACTCAGCAGCAAAGCTTACTGCCTTGAATAAGCTTCTTCTACCTTTTTCTCCCAGGAGCTCAAGGTGGCGACATGGTTCTTCCCCCTGCCATCTGCCCTTTAATCTGCACGACAACCTTGTGAGGTAGGTTAGGCTGAGAGGCAGTGACTGGTCCCAGGTCACCCAGTGGGCTTCGTGGCTGAGTGGGGATTTGAACCTTGATCTCCCAGGTCCTAGTCCGACGCTCTAACCGCTACAGCACACTGCCTCCAATAATTCTCATCTATCTGTATATGACTAAACCTCACAAGGTTGTTGTGCAGATAATCCCCACTCCTGATACGCCATCTCTGAGCTTCTTGGACTGAAAGAGACAGATACAAAAAGATAAATAAATGCCACACGTATCTCTTTGTCTTTCACAGGCATAATCAGGACCCTTTTTTCTTTTGCTCTCTTCCCAGCTCGCTCTGCAGCAGATTACAAAGATTTCTCTCTTTTTGTGGGGTGTGGGGTGGGAAATGCATATGTAATGAGGAGCTTCAAGTTCTGGAGGACCTGAATCAACAACTGGTTACTCAGTTCTTGGTTTGTTAAGAGAATGGGGCTCAGAAATGCAGGAGAATCTTAGATATTAGAAATCAGTCACTCAGCACCTCCCGAACATATATTTCACATCCACCTTAGCACTTACCTCCCTAGGTTGGGGAAACCGGACACCTGGGTCCCTTAAGGAAAGAAGGAAGAAAAACCTCTATTGCATCACCACCGCCAGTCTTGACCTCGGGATTTCTTCTGCAAGATCTCAGATCTTCTCTGCTCTGTAAGTTTGGAGGTAGCGGATCCCTTGTTGGCTTCTCTTCGCTCGAGTCCTGGATCTCGCCCGCCGCTCCACCTGGACCAACCGAAAAGTGTCCTAGCGGACCGCTTGAAAGACGTCTGACTCGCGAAGAGCCAGGGGGCGCGGCTGCCAAGAGGGTGGGCGGGACTTCGAGGAGAGCCGTGGCGCGGGAGATGCTGAATGGGGTTTGCCAGGAGAGCGCCAGTGAGTGAGCGCGCCTCCCGATCCTCTTCGTGCTTACTCGGAAGTAACTCCCGGCACGTTCAGCGTGCGAGGCCATCTTCCCAGGTAAGCAGATCCTGGAACCTTCCCGAGCCATGTCTGGAAAATGGGGCTGGGGAGGCAATCCTACCCGCGCACATCCTTGCTGCGAGTAAGCCTGCTGGGACTCAGCGGGAGTTACATCCGAGTAAACACGCCGAGGATCGGGCTGCAGGCCGCTGGGATGCAAACGGAAGGAGGCGGGAGAGGTCAACAGGCAATGGAAAGCAAGCGATGTTCATCTTAAAACAAAGAGGAACAAGATTAACACGATAACAACTCGCCGGCGAACTCTGACCAGGTGCACTTTTCCCTGGCGCGGGCTGAGCTATTCCTGATCCTCATCAGTTGGTCGTAGATGGATCATTACATTCACAGAAGTGGCTCTCCGAGGCTCCAGACAGCAGTTTTTCCAAATCCTACCTAGGTTGAACATGGGACCTTAAAGCATTTTGTCACTGACTACTCCTTTTGCCCAGAATCAGAAATTACAGAAGATGACGGCCCCATCTGCGCTATACGCTTAAAGCGCGATCTTCCCGTCTCATTTCTGTCCCTGAGACAGCCGGGTTGAAAGAGGTGTGCAGCGCAAGACGTGGTTTTACTGTCCAGACCAGCAAAACACCAGCTGGCTGGCAACCACTACATCCTTCATGAATTTAAAAAGCATTGGCGCTTTCTCTGGGCGAGAACCTAGCAACCCCGCCTAGTGGTTAGGGCAGCCCTGCATAGCCAAATGAGCTCGGAATGGAGGGAGAGCTGCTTCTGGTTGCTTTAAGCAGCCCCTTGGTAACTCGGTCGAGCCGCGTTGACTCTTTCACCCCTGTGCACCTGCTCCTCCTGTGCCAATATTTGTGTACCTTTCCACCCCACTCCACCCCGCTTTTACACTCTTCCTATTATGTTAAATGACTTCCCCAATAAAAGGGCCTTCGTTCCTCCAGCAACCTTGTGACTCAATATCACTAGTTATCTGTGTTCTTCACCGTTTTACAGCTTGTTCCTTATAGGATTAATAATGCCTCTCAAGCAAACAGGAAAGGGGGGAGGGCGGTTTATAAGTGCACCAATGTGCCCGGGACAACGTTGTCCTGGCTTTCTTACCCACGATGCATCTGGTGCCAGCTTCAGGAAGCGGTTTGAGCAGAAACAGGGTTGTCAACCATTTCGTTTTTTATTGGTTCAGTGTCTCCAGAAAAAAGCCAGTAAACATCAGAACAACACAACAAAGCTTTTTTCTTTTCTTTTAATGCCATATAGTCCAGGCACCACTTATGATGCATCTAAACTCTTCCCTAGCTCCAGAGCATGTCCTGCATTACAGAGGACGGTTCTCTGTTTGAAGGGTCTTCCATCAGGCTGCAAGAGAGGAGGGGAGAGGAGGGGTGCAGGGTTGCACCATCAGCGCAGCTGAAAGTTCAGCAAATTTTGGTGCTTCCTCGCCTTGAATTTGCCCACCCCATCTGGTAATTAGATGAACTTACATAACTAAGAACTTTAACCCAAGTTCGCTTCTCTCCTCCTCCTTCCCAGTCCATTTTCCTTTTGTGTTTCATGTCTTCTTAGATTGTAAGCCTGAACCTAAGGACTGTTTATATTTTCATTTTAGAGTAAGTTGCTCAGGGGGGCTTTTTTTGGTTGAAGAGAAGGACAGAAAAAATAAAACGAATACATACCTTTATAGAAAGCATCTTCTGTTTGAAGGACTGTTCTTTCAAAGACCAGTTGTGGGAAGGTGACTACCTGAGATTTAGCAGCTTTTAAAGGGCCAAAGAAGGCAATACGGATTAGGTGTTCCGTTACCTAGTTTAAGTTTGTCTCTTGGAAATTCTTCCATATGCCTTTCTGAAATTATCTGTTGGGTGAAGACTGCATGCTCAGTTGCTCCACCTAGAGGCCTGGTGCCGCAATGCTTCATTACCAAGCTTGGCACAGTAATATCCCTGGGATCGGACTGGTATATTTGGTGTTGGGTAAATTTTCGCCCTTGTATGTAGAATTCCATGCTGTCTTGCCTGATTAATCTGGAGCCATCTAGCCTATCCCTGTGCTTCTTGCCCACATGGTAGACTAGTTAATTGGGTTGGCTTGGGGGGCCAGGCAGAATTGAGTCTGGGTACCCACTTTTGGATGTAACTCATTCACGCCCATAAAAGATTTTCTGCTGCTGGCAGAAAGGGAGAATTCAGAGGGGAGGAGTTATTGGGGGGAGTTGTTGTTGTTGTTACCTGTGGGATATCTCATTCGGTAGAGCATGAGACTCTTAATCTCAGCGTCTGATCCTCTTTTAATGCCATTCAAGAGTTAACTGCCTGTACAGTCGTACCTTGGATCCCAAACGCCTTGCAAGTCAAATGTTTTGGCTCCAGAACGCCGCAAACCCAGAAGTGAGTGTTCCAGTTTGCAAACGTTCTTTGGAAGTCGAAAGTCCGGCGTGGCTTCCGCGGCTTCTGATTGTGTGCAGGAAGCTCCTGAAGCCAATCAGAAGCCACGCCTTGGTTGTTGAACATTTTTGGAAGTCGAATGAACTTCCAGAACAGATTCCGTTCTACAACCAAGGTACGACTGTAACGCTGAAGAGCAGCATGTGATGCACAACACTCTAACCATCAGAGCGATTGTGAAAGGTCCTCCTTGCCAAGAAATGAATAACAAATTACATCTGTAAGATGGGAGCATATATTGCAAGAATGCAGAGCCAGTGGTCTTCCATCTGTTGGACTGCAAACCCCACCGCCACCACCCCCAGCCTCACTGGTTTGGGCTGATGGGATTTGGAATCCAACAACATCTTGAGCTCCACCATTTCTTCTTCCCGGTTTATAGATGACACGGCCTGTTGTTCTCCTCCTGCCTCATCCAAGGAAAATGATTTCCCTTATTGCAGAAATCAAAATTTCATAAACTTCAGTATGCATAAAATTGCAGTTCCATGAAACAAAAAGTTCCTTTTTGTGTGAAATTCTCAGTTTAACGACTGGTACTTCCCATGGAAAGAAAAAGGCCCCAGGAAGTACATAGACCCTTAGGATGGGCTCCCAAGCACATGAGGGGCAGGGTGGATGGGAGGAGCACACTGTCTCTAGATGTGACATGCCGGTGCCCTCTTGTGTTTGTGATGAACATTGCCGTCTAGGGACCAGCAAATTCTCCAGGCCTATAGATTATGCTCAAAGAACAGGGTTCAACGGTGACCTTTAGTACAGGAGGGAGAATTTTTAGTATGTGTTGCTTCTCCTGCCATGGCACTTTCATACTGGGAGAGAGAAGATAGCCCTGCTCTGAAATACTCATGTTATGCAATTATTCAAAGCTGTTTCCAGCACTGCATCTGGCACCCTTACTGTCAGGAGCTCGTCCTACAATCGAGTAGGACCCTGGTAGAGACACATGCCCAACTGGCATGTTCCCTCCCTCCTAGTCACTTGTTTGAGAGCTTCAAAAGCTTTCTTCTGCCCGAACATCACAGCAACTGATGCCAACAGACATCGGCACACTTAGGGATCCACAGAGTCTTCGCAGCTTGCGCAGCAACTCAGCATTTTGGCTAATCTACTTTATTTACATATAAACCACACGGAGCACTGCAACATGGCTCCCTCTCTCTCTAGCATCAGACAGCAAAAAGAGAGAACAAAGGACAATTGTCCCACTTCACGGGACACAGTAACACAAACATCCTGTCTCTGTCACTTCCCACTCTGTGGAGTCAAAACATATACCGTCATGTGATAGACAACAATCCCATGACTGCAATCACGGAGCAGGAATTCTAACACTTACAACGTTTAACAGGGGCTGAACCGCTGCTCACTTTGTGCATCAACCACAACTACCCCAGCCAACAACGACCCCAAGAGTGGCATTCCCTTGTGGGTGACCTTCTAGGGGCAGCAAGCCAGTAGTAGATTTAGCAAACCTCTTGCCATCCTCCATCCAAGCAAGATACAGTTCAAGGTCACATTTCAGCCCAGTAAAATCTCTGGAGGAGAGAGAAAAACAGGACCAGTGAAGGCTTGGAGGGCTGTAGCCTTCCCAGAGTTCCAAGGGTGTTATGTACTGAGTTGAATAGGATCCAAACAGCAGCAGTCTGATTGGTCCTAGAACAATAGGATTCAGAATGCAGCAGTCTGATTGGTCCTAGAACAATGCAGCAGTATGATTGGTTGGCAGGAACCACCCAATCCTGCTCCAGATAGAAGTGAATCCACAACCTGATTGGCTTACAGTAGAATTCCGGAATTAGCCAATCATGTGCAGCCCATTGTGTAAATAATGTATATAAAGCAGATACTGTGAGGGGACTTCCATTCATTCCTCCTCACCACTATGAGCTGAATAAAGAGCATGAAATCACTTTGCGACTCTGAGTATTCCAGAATTCTACTGTAAGCCAATCAGGTTGTGGATTCACTTCTATCTGGAGCAGGATTGGGTGGTTCCTGCCAACCAATCATACTGCTGCATTGTTCTAGGACCAATCAGACTGCTGCATTCTGAATCCTATTGTTCTAGGACCAATCAGACTGCTGCATTTTGGATCCTATTGTTCTAGGACCAATCAGACTGCTGCAGTTTGGATCCTATTCAACTCAGTACATAACACCCCTCCCCTCTAAGTTCCAGTCCTGCCCGGGAGGTCGCATTCATAGTCCTCAAGGTATGCCGGCGGCCTATGTGTGCGTTGCGGCCTGGGGTGTTCCCTGGTCCGGGCTCCAGGTTCTGGCTCGAGTTCCAAGGATGCTGGCTGTGATGGGGCTGTTTGGTCTGGTGCAACCGGCTCGCTCAGTCGTGGTTCTGGTTCCGGTGTCCTTTCGGCCTCATGGGTCCTCTCTGTATTTACTGATTCTGCCTCTCCTGCTGGCCCTTCCTGCTATATGGGCCTCACTGCCCCGCTGTTCCCTTGGGACTCCTCTGACCTGTCCTCCTCCTGGTTTTCTCCCGGGAACCGTCGCCGTATCTGGTCGCAGTGGCGGCGCCAGCATTGCCCCCCATCCGTTAGCACCTCGTACGACACAGGGCCAGTGACCCTGGTGACTGTGGCGGGTACCCATGCAGGGCCTGCCCCAAAATTCTTTGCGTACACTGGGTCCTGGGCCTCGAAGGTCCGGGGGTTCCTGCCTTCCCCCACCACTACCTCATCCTGAGCTCTATCGGGGTGAAGGCGGTCCAATCTGATTGCAAGGCGCCGACCCATTAGTAGTTCAGCGGGGCTCCAGCCAGTCGTTGAGCTGGGGGTGCTGTGCTGTGCTAGAAGGAATGTGGCAAGGCGGTACTCCCAGTCCCCTTGCGTCATGCGGCGAAGAGTGTCCTTGGTGGTCCGCACCATGCGTTCTGCTTGGCCAATGGTGGCAGGGTGGAATGGCACCGAACGGATGTGGCGGATGGCATTCTGCGCTGTGAAGGTTTGGAATTCTCCTGATGTAAATGCAGTTCCGTTGTCTGAGATGAGAGTGTCAGGGAGCCCGTGGGTTGCAAACAGCCTGCGTAGTACCCGGATGGCTGCGAACATGGAAGTGGACGGTACCAGTGCGACTTCTAACCATTTGGTGTAGGAGTCCACCACTATGAAGAATGTTTTCCCCTGAAAGGGGCTGGCGAAATCCACATGCAGGCGTGAGCATGGTGCTCGGGCGGACTCCCAGGACTGGACTGGGGCCCTTGGGGGATCTGGGCGGGATTCTTGGCAGGCCTGGCAGTGTTTGACCCAGGCCTCTATCTCTCCATCGATCCCCGGCCACCACAAAGGGCCACATATAGAGAGGACAGGAGGGCCACATTCAGCTCCACCCCCCCAACCTGTGGTTACCTATCCCTTGTTCTACACTAATCATAATTTTATAAGCAGAGATGGCAAAACTGACGGAACTGATTAAAGATATAGATTTAGAATCTTTTGAAGAAGACTGGAAATCTTTTCCGGTCTATATAAAAAAGTTATTTCCCATACGTGAAGACCGCAGCAGGGTTTGAAGCGAAAGAAAACAGCAGAACGTATTAAGAAACATGCTAGAGAGGATTAAATTAGATAAGGCGGAACCTTAAAACGCAATTGTATGGATTATAAACATCAGTGTTGGGTGAGTGGGACGTCACTCATTTTGTTGAATTGGAATATAATTGTTGAGTAACAGTAACATTCTTTTTTTAGAGTATCTGTTTTTCTTTTTTATATATATAATTTTTATTAAATTTTCTGTTTTACAATTTAAAATACTCATTTAAACATCCTTAAGATATCAATGACTTCCCTTCTTCTCTTTCCATGGTTCATTTTGCATTTCATAAATCCCTGCATATTTTACATAAACTAAACCATTCAGTATTCCGTTATTGCATCCATCAAAACTAACAAATGTAACATTCTATATGGAAAAAAATAAAATATTTTAAAAATAAAGAAACTCATTTCCCCTCACCTTTCAAAATATATTTAAGAAGTGCCGAGCAACTTCTAGTGGGGATTTGGAGTGATTTTTTATGTCAGGTTCTAGTACTCTAGTTTCTGCCCCACCCTGAACCTCCAGTCAACCGGCTCCAGACTTTGCATGTTAAGTTTCTGATTAATTCCTTTGGGTGTACGCTGCAGCTCTTTATTGTTATGACTGTACAGCATGGGGTTGTGAACTCTTCTCTTAAGCTTTTTTTCACATGCATCTAGCTCAGGGGCATGGGTGGGGGGAGCAGTGGCTAGAAGATGCTTGCTTGAAGGAGCTTTTATGGCTGGTGACTACCAGGTAGTGGAAGCACTCCACTTCTTAGGACCAGGAATTGGAGGAAACACTTTGGAGATCAGAATGTAGCCCAGCAAAGGAGACAGACATTTTGAGCTGTGTATCTGATTGGTGAGTGTGAGGACAGGAGAGGGGAGCACAGGGGGAACATACAAGTCACACTCACTGGTTTGCCTCATCCAGTGTTTCTCAAACATGGGTTCCCAGCTGTTGTTGGACTACAACTCCCATAATCCCTAGCTATCAGGACCAGTGATTAAGGATGGTGGGAGTTGTAGTCCAAAACAGCTGGGGACCCAACGTTTGAGAAACACTGGTCTGGTTCAGTATTATCTATGTTGTTGTTGTTTAGTCGATTAGTCGTGTCCGACTCTTCGTGACCCCATGGACCAGAGCACACCAGGCACTCCTGTCTTCCACTGCCTCCCGCAGTTTGGTCAAACTCATGCTGGTAGCTTCGAGAACGCAACCCAGCCATCTCATCCTCTGTCGTCCCCTTCTCCTTGTGCCCTCCATCTTTCCCAACATCAGGGTCTTTCCCAGGGAGTCTTCTCTTCTCATGAGGTGGCCAAAGTATTGGAGCCTCAGCTTCAGGATCTGTCCTTCCAGTCAGCTCTCAGGGCTGATTTCCTTCAGAATGGATAGGTTTGATCTTCTTCTAGACGTAGTGAAAAATGAGCTTAAACATATCTGCCCCTGGGAATTCCTAGTGTGTGAGCTAACTGAGGAATGCAGAGTGCTGTCATCAAGTTTGTTGATTCTCTCCCAGTACAATGCAGACCCTGAGGTTTTCTCTGCAGTTACGTTGTTCCAGCTGTCCAGACGGCAAGAGTGTCTGCGGTTGCACTGAGAGAATGTCACTGTTTGGACAAGCTGTAGTCGGAGGTGTCAGGTACAGAGCAGAAATGCATGCAAAGCCTATGTTGTCACCCTGGGCCAAAACTCAGCACAGTCAAACCTCTACTTACCACCGCTTCTTCTTACGATCATTCCAAGTCGTGACCACGGCAAACCCGGAAGTAACTGGCAGGTTTGCCACCCTTCGCACATGCGCAGGAGCGGTGATCACCGTTCGCACATGCACAGAAGCGTGCAATCGTCGCCCGCACCTGCGCACAATGGCGCCTCTCCCAGCGACCCGTTTCGACCTCCAGACGGACCTCCAGAACGGATTATGGTCACAAATAGAGGTTCCACTGTACATTCAGTTTCTCCTACTCCAGTCTGTGGCTACATTTGCCCTTTTCTGCTTAGCCAATGCCAGGACCAGAGGGTGTGTGAGGGTGGAGGTCAAATTACTGGAGGCATCACTGCCACCATGCCTAAAGTTACTGTTGCATGTGATAAGATTTAGATTACTGCAATGCATTATACGTAGGGCTGCCTTTGTAGACAGTTCAGAAACTTCAGCTGGTGCAGAATTCAGCGGCCAAGTTGCTCACCGGAGCAAGACGATTTGTGCATATTACACTGATCCTGGTCTGTCTGCACTGGCTACCAATCAGTTTCTGGGCCCAATTCAAAGTGCTGGTTTTGACCTATAAAGCCTTAAACGGCTCAGGACCGCAATACCTCAAGGATCGCCTCTTTCCATATGAACCTATCCAGACCCTGAAATCATCTTCTGAGGTCCTTCTTCGTGTGCCTCCTCCTCGAGTGGTCCAGAGGGTGGCAACGCGAGAACAGGCCTTCTCTGCAGTGGCTCCCCATCTGCGGAATGCTTTCCCCAGGGAAGTTCGCATGGAGCCTTCGTTATACACCTTTAGGTGCCAGGCCTTTGGTTGATCTGATTTACATCCTATGTCCTTTTAAAATATGGGGGTTTTTTGGGGGGGGGTAATTGGGTTATTGTTTTATTTTGATTATATATTTTGTGGTTTTATATTTTGATTTTGTTCTGTGAACCACCCTGAGACCTCTGAGTATAGGGCAGTATATAAATTCGATGATGGAGGAGGAGGAGGGAAACCCAGGAATAGTGTTATTTGAGTACACGATGAGAGAGTGTATAGAACTAACAGCTGGGTTTTGGGTTCTTGCTTTTGCTTGCGATATTAGCTTTCTTTACAAATATCCAGCAGATAGTGGAAAACCCCCGGTCTGGAGAAGGGCAGTGTGTGTGTGTGTGTGTGTGTGTGTGAGAGAGAGAGAGAGAGAGAGAGAGAGAGAGAGAATTCAACCCTCCAGGCCTTTCGATCTGGTCCACAGTCAGGATTTTCTTGGTATGACAACCAATCCTTCTTCTCAAGGACGTCTTGGAACTGTAGCTAAGTGAAGGGGAATAGGGGCTCTCCTGGTTCTTCTCAGGACACTCCTAACAAACCACAGCTCCCATAATCCTTTGGGGGAAGCCATGACTGTTTATAGTGGCATCATAGTTCTTCAGACGTGAATGTTGCCTAAGTTACATCCAGCCCAGGAGGTGGCACTGCCTGTCAGATTCCTCTTCTGCAGTCTCAATGTTTCTCTCAAAGAGCTCAGCAGGGAGGAGATGGTGGCAAAGTTAGAGTTAGTTGGTTCGGCCTGTCATTGGCTCTGGCTCCACCTTCAGCTGGCCTCTCTGTCTTCTTCCCCACAAGTCTCAAAGGACAACGGCCACCACGGGTCCCAGCCCAGCTCAAATATTTAGAGATGACAGCCAAGTTGGTTTCCCCCTTGAACTTCCCACAGCACGGGTAGCAGACATTGTCTAGCACCTGTTATTCATTAACCTGCAGTTAATATTGTTTTCTCAGTTAAATATATATCTACTATTACTATCCCTTTCTTTCTCTGATGTTAATTAGAAGGAGCTGGTGGCTTTTCAGCATTTTCTCAGAATGAGAGCCAATGTGGATGGGGCTAGGTGAGCAGCTCAGCTCCTCTACTGATGGTCTCCAGCTGCTGCTGCTTATAAGGGAAGACATACCAGGCTTGCCTGATATCTAATATTATGCATTACACCAGTACCTTGGTTCTCGAACTTAATCCATTCCGTGAGTCCATTCGACTGCCGAAACCATTTGAAAACCAATTGGCTGCAGGAGCTTCCTGCACTCAAGCAGAAGTCACGTCGGATGTTCGGCATCCGAAAAAAGTTCACAAACCGAAACACTTATGAAATATACTCAGAGTCGCAAAGTGATTTCATGCTCTTTATTCAGCTCATAGTGGTGAGGAGGAATGAATGAATGTCCCCTCAAAGTATCTGCTTTATATACATTATTTACACAATGGGCTGCACATGATTGGCTAATTCCGGAATTCTACTGTAAGCCAATCAGGTTGTGGATTCACTTCTATCTGGAGCAGGATTGGGTGGTTCCTGCCAACCAATCATACTGCTGCATTGTTCTAGGACCAATCAGACTGCTGCCTTTTGGATCCTATTGTTCTAGGACCAATCAGACTGCTGCAGTTTGGATCCTATTCAACTCAGTACATAACAACTTACTTCCGGGTTTGTGGCGTTCAGAAGCCGATTTGTTCGGGAGCCAAGCCATTCAAGCAACTTGCTCATAAGTTAGCAAAAGAATTCCATTAGTTCCCCAGATGGAAAATGTTTGCATAACCCTGATGAGGAAATAGCAGAAGAATGGGACTTTGCATATTACAAGATTTATATGCACGTATAAGCACGTTCTTCTTTAATTTAATAATGTTCTAAGTACAGGGATGAGAATAAGCAAGTAAGGTTTCAAAGTTTCATTTGAAGAAGTGCATCAGGTGATATGAAGCATTCAGAACCAGCAAAAATTCAAACAAAAAGCACCCTCTTTCATACTTGTCTCTCTTAAGCAAATGATAATTAAAGAAAATGTGGCCTATAAGTCAATTAGAATTTAGGCTGAATAAAGTCCAAGGGGGGAGGTTGATCAAACAAGAGTTATACTGAGGTGTGAGCAAAGCTGTCAATTTTGGTTTCTCTCAGTTTCTCATTTTTCCAATCTTCAGTGTTAAGTTGTGGGTGAACATATCAGACGACACAGCGATTCTTCAAACAGCTCTTGTTTATTCACAGGCCAGAACAGAACTGAACTGAAGGGTTCAGTCAGCCTGCTTATATAGACCTCCAGTACAATGTTACTGTAACAACTTTCTAAAACTTTGGATCCTTCATTTGCATAGCTATCTACAGTACCCCCCCCTGCTGGTCCAGAGTGAGAACTTCAGTACATAACACCCAGGTCTCTACATTTCCATATCACACTGATGATGATGATGATTAGCAATTTTGGGTGAGAATTTCTCTAATAGATGCATTTTGGAAAGCAATCTTAAGAAATAGAATTATGATCTGTATGTCATTTTCACTAATGTATGCATATTTTTTTGTTTGCACACTTTACCTTTCAGCCCCAGCCAGTGTTGTAAATACTGGGAGTGGTCATCTAGAAATAGCTGAGCAGACCACCCGTTTCCCACAGCAGCCCAATAAAATGTAAAGTATTATCACAGGTAGCAAGTCTGTATGTCAATCTACACTGCACTGTATGGAGTAGATTAGTTTTGGTTCAAGGGAAGCCATTATCTTTCCTACCTCCTTTATCTGAGCAGGAAAAGGCAGGAACTTCAGGGGAGATGAGAGAAATGTTTTACAGTGCACTGCCAACAGCATAGCTGCTCTTTGTGTTCTCTGTAATCTTGGTCCTGATTTGCATGTAGCCAGGTGTTCTGCTCTTCAAACATTTCTCAAGAACTGGATTTTCCTAGGCATCAGTGCTGCAGCTGTGCTTCTGAACTGCACATAGCCAAATGAGAATAATTCTGTTTTTTTTCAAGGTATTTATTATCAATGACACTGTTTTAGTTTTGTTTGGGTTTTGTTTTGGGTTTTTTCCCCCCAGTCTGAAGTTCAGTTCTCTACTGTAGCTTCTGGTTTTTTATATATATTTAAGAAGTCCACATTAAAATTCACCAGTGTTTTAGTTTGAATGTTTCCAGGCATATACATCTTTCTGTGCCTTGGACCATCGGCTGTGGTGAGGACTGCAGGGCCTGCTCCCTTCCAGAGCCCTTTCCGTCGGGCCCAGGGGGCGTGGCCCAGGCCCTCACTCTCCCAGCTACAAAGGGACTCCTGTGGCAGTGAGGCCTTGGACCATCGGCTGTGGTGAGGACTGCAGGGCCTGATCCCTTCCAGGGCCCTTTCCATCTGGCCCAGGGGAAAGGGCCCTGGAAGGGAGCAGGCCCTGCAGTCCTCACCACAGCCGATGGTCTCTTTGTGCTCCGGGGAGGTCACTTTGCTGCTGCTAATGCAGCTGTTTGACTTCACCCCCAGAGAACCAGGACCACTCCAAGAAGATATTGTTGCTCAGGCAAGGTTCTCAACTTCTATGAGGAAGTCCTCTTAGCCTCCTTCCTGACCAGGAGGGTAAAATGGCCAACCAAGGTAGGCGGAGTCAGTCTAGGGCCTGAGGGTCCTTCACAGGGAAAATGGCAGCTTCATTTCAGTGGTTGACCACACGGGGCAACTTTCCACAGTTCCCTTCTGCTCTTGATAAATTATCACAGGTGATAAACATCTATTTGGAGTGGGCTACTTCATATAAAATAAGCCTGTCAGCAACAAGGATCACTTGTCTCTGGCAAACTGCCTTTCTGTATTCAAGATTTACATATATTCCTATTTTAATGTGGAGCAGCACTCAATTGTGTGAGCCTCCAGCTCAGTTCAGAGACAGATTGACTGCCTCATCTTCTGTTTGCAAGGACTATGGATTCTGTCCATCAGCATTAAGTTCCTAAGTGTGTTGTGTTTAGCTGACCTGTATCTTGATATATCTGTATTTATTTAGCTCCACTTCCTGCTCAGATACAGCAAGGCTGAAGAGGCAGCAGGAAGGGATGCAGGAAATAGACTCAAAATGCAGTTTGAAAAACTGCAGTAATAAATAAGGGGCTTTATTCATAGACCCATAAAACATGTTGCATCCCATGGATGGAGAATCACTGCACATCTCCCCCAAGATTTGCCACCTATAAACCTGGCAAATTGTGTAGGGGAAATGATGTACATTGATCATGCCCATGCTTAATCCACAGCAAATCTCACCAGTGTATCTTGTGGAGCAAGAACCCCTGCCAGTGTATATGGAACTGAAGCCTAGATACTATGGTCACTACATCATGGGTATAGCTAATAGCATCATTTTAACCACTGTTTAGAAGAAGAAGAAGAAGAAGAAGAAGAAGAAGAAGAAGAAGAAGAGTAATTTGGATTTGATATCCCGCCTTTCACTCCCTTTAAGGAGTCTCAAAGCGGCTAACATTCTCCTTTCCCTTCCTCCCCCACAACAAACACTCTGTAAGGTGAGTGGGGCTGAGAGACTTCAAAGAAGTGTGACTGGCCCAAGGTCACCCAGCAGCTGCATGTGGAGGAGCGGAGACGTGAACCCGGTTCACCAGATGACGAATCTACCACTCTTAACCACTACACCACACTGGCTCTCATTAATAAATGTAAACAGTTTTTTATATAATTGTTAAGAAGATTAAATACTGAATTGAGGAAAACAACAACTGGAGACCTCCCTGGCATTGTGGGTAGCATTCTCTGCCCAAACAATCACTTATGCTTCTTGAGACATGAAGACTCCATAAAAGTTATGAAGACCAGGTGGCTGCCTTCTCCTGTAATTTATAAGCAATTTATTAAAATGTGAGGAGAGAGGGGTTAAAATCCCATGTGAAGCTTTCCTTGTTTTGAATGAACAACCCCCAGTCATAAAGCCAGGACTAATCAAAAGTTTCTGTGTCAGTGTATAGAATTCTCTCCAATAAAAGAATAAAATGTCTTCTGTGTTAATATCACAGGCAAAATTCCCTTTCTGATACACTTAATAACAATGGACGGTGTTTTCCCATCCTTTTGGAATGTGTGATTGCAGTAATGGGCCAGAGGGAACCTATTTGTGCAATCTGTTGGGAAGATAACAACCCTGGCTCTTGATAAACAACTGCCAAACTCTTAGTTGGCACAGGAAGTCAGAGACCCACATTTCCCTGTCTGCAACCGAAGAATAACAGCCTACTTCTGTTGCTAGCAAAACATTACTCATACCTTACCATTAAGCACTGAGCATCCTGGGAAGACAGATCCAAAACAACACATGGATGGTAACAGACATTATAGGATATTTTGAAATGAGGCCAGACAAAAAGGCAGCCCTGTTGTTGCTAAATGCCGAGAAGGCATTTGATAAAGTATCCTGGAAGTTTATGCATAAAACTATTGAGACAATGAAATTAGGTGAAAAAAATCTGCAGTGGGATCCAAGCAATATATAAAACTCAAAAGGCTAGATTGATCATAAATGGTGAATTATCAGAACCTTTTAATATTTCCAAAGGAACAAGACAAGGCTGTCCTTTGTTGCCCCTTCTCTTTATAATGGTCTTAGAAACATATTTAACAGTATTAAGAAATGATCCAGAGATAGAAGGAATAAAATTGGGGGAAAGAGCCTACAAAGTTAAGGCATTTGCAGATGATTTGATAATAACAATCGAAAACCCAATAACTGAATTTTAGAAACATTGGCGAAAATGAAGGAATTTGGCCATCTATCTGGTTTTAATATTAATAAAGAGAAAACAAAGCTTAAGGTTAAAAATTTGGACATACAAGAAAAAGCAGAGTTAGAAAATGAGACAGGACCAAAAGTGACAAATAAAGCCAAGTATCTAGGAATCTGGATCACCATGAAAAAATTAATCTCTATAAGGATAACTATGTAAGGGTCTGGGGTGAGATAAAAAAAGAGTTGGAACTCTGGAGTAGACTTAAATTATCATTATGGGGAAGATTTTCAACAATTAAAATGGCCGTCCTCCCAAAAATGCTGTTTCTCTTTTAATCTATCCCAATTATCAATGGACTCAAATGTTTCAGTGTATCAATGGACTCAAATGTTTGCTAGGTACCTAGCAAGGTATATTTGGCAAGGCAAAAAATCCAGAATAAAATTTAAATTACTAACAGATTTAAAAGATAGAGGAGGTTTCGCACTCCCCAATCTAAAGTTGTATTATGAAGCCGCATACTTGGCTTGGTTGAAGGAGTGGATGAGCCTAAAAAAAAACGCTGTTACTCAATATGGAGGGGTGGGATAATAGAGTAGGATGGCATGGCTATTTGGGATACAATAAAATCAAAATACATAAAGGATTTCTTAACCATATTATTAGGAAAGCTTTATACGAGGTCTGGGACAGAAATAAAAGGTTGTTGGAGCTGAAAACTCCTTATTGGTTATCACAAATGGGGGCGGTTGCTGTGAAAAGGAATAATATGGACACCAACTGGCAGACATATAAAGATTTATTAGTAGAAGAAAACAATAAAATAAAATAAAATTGAAAAATTATGATGAACTTAAACAAATGGGGCTAAGCTGGTTACAATATCATCAATTAAACTGAATTTTTGAGGAAGACAGAAAAACAAATGGATTTGACAACAGAATATCAGATATAGATAGGGAATTGCTCTCAAATGATAAAAAGAATTTGTCCAAAATGTACAACTTATTATTAAACTGGCATCTAAAACATGAAGAGGTTAAGGATGTGATAGTAAAATGGGCCCAAGACTTCAGATATACTATAGAATTAGAGAAATGGGAAAATCTTTGGAAACGTGATATCAAATTTACAGCCTGCTACCTAATTAAAGAATTTTTTAAAAAGATGATGTATAGGTGGTACCTGACTCCATCAAAATTGGCAAAAATGAATAAAAAATAAATAGCAGCAAGTGCTGGAGGTGTAACCATAAAGACGAGAATTTATTCCACATGTGGTGGACATGCCCCAGAATGAAATTATTCTGGAACATGATATACAAAGAATTAAAAAAAATGTTAAAACACAACTTTTTTAAAAAACAAAACAAAAACAGAGTTATTCATTTAGGTATCTTCACAACAGACATCCCTAAGGAAAACAAAAGAGTCTTTCTATACACAGTTACGGCCACCGGGATTGTGATTGTAAAGTACTGGAAAAGCTACACAATCCCTACAAAAGAAGAACAGTTATTAAAATTACGTGAATATCTTGAATTGGCGAAATTAATAGAATTAGTAAGAAACCAACCAAGTGAGAAAATTAGGAGAGAATGGGATGTCTTTACAAATTATATGAAAAAAGTAGGTTCCCAAAACTATGACTGGCATAGTCTAGATTAAAAACTCCACAGGTAAACAAATTAGCTCTCCACTAAATTTAAAATGATTACAAACAACCAAAGATGTGAGATTATTGGAACAGTATAGGGGTCGAAGGAAGTCAATGTACTAATCAGGGAATCTAGCCAGAAAATCAGTGAATGCTTGTATTCCTTAAAAGATGTGTATAAGAGGCAGTTTCCCCCCTCTGTTTTTCTTTTATATTTTTTCTTTTTTCTTTTCTTTTCATTTTTAAGTTATTCAACATACTTACATTTTCTATTTTTTATTTAGGTATTTTTCATTTTATTATTCATGCTTCGGTATATGTTAGTTTTGTCGCAGGTCAAATTAAGATAACATGTATCTTGTTTACTCTCTTTATTATTTGTACAACTGATTCTTTTCTGAATGTAACATGTATAAAGCAAATAAAATTTATTAATAAATAAATAAATAAAAAACGGAGGGGGGGAGCACTGAGTATCCTTGCTAATTGTCCAGAACTCAAATCTTGAGAAGGCCCGTGCAAGGTCTGAGCTTCAGTACCACAACCAGCAGTAGCAGATGAAGGCCAAGGACAAGATGTCAACTGCGAAATGGGGGCCAATATTGCTTTTGAGGCAAATAGACCAGCTCACATAGGTGAGGTATGGGCATTTTTCTCAGTCTGAGATCCACCTTTCGTGTTGGGCAGCCCTCTGGAGAGTCAGTGTGGTGTAGTGGTTAAGAGTGGTAGACTCGTAATCTGGTGAACCGGGTTCACATCTCCGCTCCTCCACATGCAGCTGTTGGGTGACCTTGGGCTAGTCACACGTCTGTGAAGTCTCTCAGCCCCACTAACCTCACAAACTCCACTGTGGAGTTTGCAAAAGTCTGCTGAGAGGCACAGGAAAGAAGGTCCTTCATTTCTCCATATGGACATCCTCTTTCATTCCAAGTCCCAAAGTATGGTCAAAGCAGGCTACCAGCCCCTCACAATCCTTTCAGAAGGCAGCTCGCCCAAGTTAGAAATAGAAGATTTATCAACCCCACTGTGGTCTATCTCGACGTCACAGCAGAACCCACAAAACTGGTAACACCATGGCATGATGGCATGGATCTTCTGCCCCAGGCTGGAAAAACATTTGGCTAAGGTTTGTTGGATGGCAGTGGAGGAGAAGTAGAAGATTGCTGGGTCCATGGAAGCACTGAGGGTGCTAAGGAGCAAAGCATGAACCCTCCAGGAAGGACTCTCATTCTGGATGAAGCCCACAATGTGGGAGATGTTGAAGGGAGCAAAGCAGATGGCAAAGTTGAGCAAAGTGGTAACAGTGATCCCCACAGCCCGTTTCTTCCTGCGGGCGTGGATGTTGGGCAAGGAGGCTAGGATGCGGACTAAGTTGATGTAGCAGAAAAGGGTGATGAGGAAAGGGAGGAAGAAGAGGGTGATGCAGAGCTCCAGGCGAACAGGGAGGAGGATGTCGAGCTGGTTGGCGGAGAAACTCTCGTAACATTTGGAGGCGTTGGCAGAGTTGGAGATGGTTTCATTATTATGGCCAGGCACCGCGAGTTCCACAACATAGATAATGCTGCAATGGGAGCAGGCGAGGAACCAGAACAAGATGCTGGCAAACACTGCATACATTGGCCTCCGGTTCAACTTGTACCTGATAGGATAGGCAACGCCCAGGTAGCGCTCCACGCTAATGGCCATGAGGAACAGGGTGCTGATGTAGATGCTGCTGTAGTAACAGAAGTTGGTCAGAGGGCAAAGGAACATGGGCAGAGGCCACGTCATGTCTGAAGCGGCCTCCACCATCTTGAAGGGCAGAAAGAGGAGGAGGATGACATCAGACACAGTCAAGTTGAACAAGAGGATTTCTATTGGGGTTGCCTTCTGGCGCACCTTGGCTTGGAATGTGTAGAAGGCCAGGAGGTTGGCAGGGAGGCCAGCCAGGAAGGCAAAGATGTAGACAGCAAGGACCATGATGTTGTATAACGACATCCTTTCAGTACCTGCAAAATAAATATAGACTTTGCTTTACCTATGCAAGGATACTGCCCCACGAAACCCCAATTTATCTCACTCTCAACCAGGGCTGGAGAACCTGTGGCCCCCCCAGATGTTACAATGAACTACACAATTCCCATCACCCTTCACCTTTAACCCTGCTTGCTGGGGCTAGTGGGAACTATAGTCCAGCCAGTGTGGTGTAGAGTGTAGGAGACCAACGTTGAAATCCCCACTCAACCAGGAAGCTCTCACTGGGTGGACTTTGGCCAGTTACTGCCTCTCTGGGTAATGTACCTGACAAAGTTGTTGTGGTGATTAAATAAAAATGGAGAGAACTATGCATACCAGCGGAGTTCCTTGGAAGGAAAGGTCGGATATAAACGCAATGAATAAAATAGCAAATACAACTTCCAGGGGGCCACGTCAGGAGGATAAATTTGACTGAGATCTCATGGAATGGTGAACCGAAAGGAAGACATCCTCCAAAATTTGCACATCTCTGAATTTTGCAGTCCATTTCCTCAACCAAGAAATGAGTACAATATGCATAGATTACTGGAGAATGTGTGTATAAATGCATATACAGTGGTACCTCTGGTTGTGAACTGGATCTGTTCCAGAGGCCCATTCACAACATGAAAAGAGCACAAGCCGCAGCGGCGCATCTGCGCACACACAGGTTGTGATTTGCCGCTTCTGTGCATGCGTGTGACGTCATTTTTGCGCTTCTGTGCATGCGCGAGCGGCGAAACCCAGAAGTAACCCTTTCTGCTACTTCCGGGTCGCCGTGGGACATAACCTGAAAGAACGTAACATAAAGCAAACATAACATGAGATATGACTGTAATAGTAAAAATAGCCTGAATTTAATGAGGACTTTTTAAAAAATTAAAAATTGCAAGCTGATTTGGAAAGGAGGCAAAATAAACCACTGCAACTCCCTCGGCTGGTCCTGTCCCAGACACATCTTTCCCTCCCTCTTGGAAATTCAACAATATTAAGCAACCTGACTGCAAATTTATAATTAAGCTAAGACCATCACCGTAGGAAAAGAAAGGAGAAACAAACCAAACAAGCACAACCAATACCAGATTTTAACCCTTGTACTGCCCTGAGACCTCCAGGTATAGGGCAAGATATAAATTCATTAACTAATAAAATAAGAATAAAAATAATAATAGTCTCAAATGTTTAAGGAGGTGACTCTTGCACTCCCCCCAAGCAGATCCCCCAACTTACATGCCCTTTTCTTCTCATCCTTTGGGTTCACCACCGGCAGTTTGCCTCGGCTTGAGTCAGCCTGGGAAGCAATATAGTCCCAACCCCCTCGGTCAGTCACTCACACGGGGATAGTGCAGGCTTCTCTCTGCTGGCAAGAGATGGGGAAACACCAGCTTAATTGGGAGCAGCGAATGAAGGCCACTGTGGACCAGGGTGAGGTGAGCAGCTCATCTCCTCCACTGCTGGCCTCCAGCTGCTTCTGCCTCCAGGGGAAAAGATAGCAGGCCTCCCTGATATCTAATATTATATATTATTCAGAGTTTATTTGCATCAGGAATCAACTGAAAAAGTGAATTGCCCACAGGTTAGCAAAGAATTCCATTATTCATCCAGACGGGAAATGTTTGCATAACTCTAATAAGGAAATAGCAGAATAATGGGACCAGACATCTGTGGTCTGCATATCACAACATCCATATGCAAAACAATAAATCCACTGGAAAAGAAGCTGACCAAGTAAGAGTTCTACAGAGGCACAAGCAAATCCGTCAATTTGGTTTCTCTCAGTTTCACGTTTCCCCAATCTTCAGTCCTCTACATTTCCACAGTGGCAGACCTTGGGGTCTCACTGGCACCCCCTATGATGCCAAAATTTGCCTCCGCTTGCCTCTCACCTTCCATTCTACATCTTAGTTGTGGCGCCCCCTGCAGTAGCCCCCAAGTGAGACCTCACTGGTTGTGTGCCCTTAAATCCACCTCTGATTTCCAGATCACACTCATTTTTCATAAGGGATCATGTGGTGGGAATTTCTCTAACAGACACGTTTTTGTATGGAATTTTGTGTGAGAGACGAAAAATTGGTTTTGTCGAAAAAGAATTTTCCTGATATAATGCATTTTTCTCTCTCATTTTCACTGATGTATGCATAAGGTTAGTTTGTCTGTTTTCACGTTTTACCTATCAGCTCCTAACAGCATTCAGCATCCATTAACAGCCAAGCAGGCCACCTGTCCCCCAACACAGCCCCCCCAAATGGAAAGTATTATCACATGTTGCAAGTTTGTAAGTCTATCTATACTACAGTGTGTGGGGTAGATTAGTTTTGGTTCAAGGGAAGCCATTATCTTCCCTACCTCCTTTATCTGAACAGGAAAAGGCAGGAACTTGAGGGGAAATGGGAGAAATGTTTTACAGTGCGCTGCCAACAGCATAGCTGCTCTTTGTGTTCTCGTAATCTTGGTCCTGATTTGCATGTAGCCAGATGTTCTGCTATTCAAATACATCTCCAGAACTGGATTCTCTTAGGCATGAGGGTGGTGGCTCTGCTTCTAAACTACACATAGCCAAATGAGAGTAATTGTGTTTTTTCACGCTATTTATTCTCCATTATTGTTTGTTTTCATTTGGGTGTTGTTGTTTTTAAAAGCTTTTTCAGAGGGAGCACTAGGCATATTGTCAGTAGCACTCTGATTTTAAAATTGGGAAGGGAAATAAATCTTCTGCAGGAGTCCAGGTTTTTAATTTATTTTCAGACTCAGAGGTACCAGAAAAACTCTCCAGTTCCTAAAGTTCAGCTCCAGCCATTTGTGGCTCACATGGATGGATAGGCATATATGTCCATTTCATTGTTTTCCAGGTTCATATTCAACTCTCCACATTTCCACATTAATTTTTTTAAGTCCTCATTAAAATTCAGAATTTCAGTTCAAATGTCACCTGACATACAGTGGTACCTCAGGTTACATACACTTCAGGTTACAGACTCCGCTAACCCAGAAATAGTGCTTCAGGTTAAGAACTTTGCTTCAGGATGAGAACAGAAATCGGGCTCCGGCGGTGTGGCAGCAGCAGGAGGCCCCATTAGCTAAAGTGGTGCTTCAGGTTAAGAACAGTTTCAGGTTAAGTACGGACCACTGGAACAAATTAAGTACTTAACCTGAGGTACCACTGTATATCCATATGCAATTTTGCCTAATATCCATACTTTTGCAACGTGGTTCTCCACTGATAATACACTTCTGTGTGATATTTTCACCAATGTGCATGTTTTCAAGCATTTCCTCCCCAGACTATGAATTTTTAAAGAAATTCCTGTGCTGGAGAATAGTATTGAAAGATTCAGAGAAGATATGGAATTTGAAGGATGTCTGAGTTTCAGTTTGCATAACGCTTCTGAAATCAAACAGGTTCATGTATAAATGCAAAATGAATCAAATTCCCCCCAACCCATCTTTCCTTGCAGGCCATAAGAAGAGCCTGCTGGATCAGGATTACTTATCTCCGACAAGCTACCTTTCTAAATTCAGGATTTATTCTTATTTTCATGCGGAGAAGCATTCAGTTCTGTGAGCCTCCAGCTCAGTCCAGAGACAGATTGACTGCCTCAGCTTCTGCCCATCAGCAGAAGTCCCTACGTTATAGGGTTTATTTAGCTGAACTGTATATTTATTTAACTGTATTTATTTAGCTCCACTTCCTGCTCAGATACAGCAAGTCTGAAAAGGCAGCAGGAAAGGATGCAGCAAATCAACTGAAAATGCAGTTTGAAAAACAGAGAGCTCCAGGAGAAAAAGACAAATCAAAAGACACACTTCTTGGTAGAATAAGGGAGCATTCCTAGGAACAAGTAGCAGGTGTAACACGAAGCCAGTGCAAAGTTACACCAGATCCAAACTGCATTCAGGAGTGAGACTCCTGCTGCTGCTCTGCCATTATTATTATTATTATTATTATTATTATTATTATTATTATTATTATTATTAATTTATTTATACCCTACCCATCTGGCTGGCTTTCCCCAGTCACTCTGGGCGGCTCCCAACAGAATATTAAAAATACAATAAAACATCAAACGTTAAAAACTTCCCTACACAGGGCTGCCTTCAGATGTCTTCTAAAAGTCAGGTAGTTGTTTATTTCCTTGATATCTGATGGGAGGATGTTTCACAGGGTGGGCGCAATGTCTGAGAAGGCCATCAGAAAACAAGCTTTGAAAATAATCGCATGGCCAAGCTTAGGATCCAGACTAAATCCCTTTCCTCTGGTATGGCCCCAGCCACACCCCTGAAACCCCCCTTTTGAGGGGCCTTACACCAGGCTCAGCTTAGCCAGCTAAGCTTGGTCTCAGTCAAGATGAGCAAGGGCTGCTGGTGTATCTTCAGCTGAGCTGGGATTCGGGACTTAAAGCCAGCTGAGCTCAGCCGAGGGATTGGCTCCACCACATCCCAAGCTTCTCATTCTAGTGGATCAATCATAGGATCACCCCCTAGATGAAATAAGCAACTGCATCTGCAGATGCCAGCAAACTGAGGAAAGGGACTGGAGCCAGAAGTTAGTGATCAGGATACAAAGGATTTTGTGATTAGTTCCATGAGGCTAAAGGGACTCTGGGTGTGTTTTTCTTGAACAGCAGCCCTCGATGCCAGAGGCCAAATTGCTTTTGAAGCACAGGGACGGTTCACAAGCACTGCTATAGAGATGTGCCAGATTCATTAATTCATTCATTCATTCAGAGCATTCTTGGAAAACAAAATGTGAGCAGTTACCCTGAAAAGGAGAAGGCACACGCGCACACATAACATAACATAACATAACATAACATAACATAACATAACACACAACACAACACAACACAACACAACACACACACCTCACTTAGAGTTCAGATCTTGAGAAGGCCTGTGCAAGGCCTTAGCTTCAGTACCACAACCAGCAGTAGCAGATGAAGGCCAAAGCACAAGATGTCAACTGCGAAATGGGGGCCAATGTTGCTTTTGTAGCAAATAGACTAGCTCACATAGGTAAGAGATGGGCACTTTTCTCAGTCTGAGGGCCACCTTTCCTGTTGGGCAGCCCTCTGGAGGCTATGTGCCAGTGGCAGGTGTGGCAAAGATGAGTGTGTAGGTCACACATTATCATTCAAAATTAGATTTATTATGTATCTTTTCCCCAGGATGGGTCACAACCATTTAAAATACAACATTCAAAATGGTTTAAAACAAATCAGTCCTTCTCCATCCTCCAGCTAGGGAAACAAGGTATTATCACACATTCCAGGCACATAAAATTGCTATAGGAGGGAGCCGAGCAAGACCAGTGATGGGTGTGGCCTGCGTAGTCCCAAGGGCTAGGCAGAGGCAGTGTGAGCCACCACTGGCCACCAGAACTAAGGTTCCCCTGTCAAAAGGGGTAGTTCTGAAGAGGTAGCTTTTCTCTCAGCTCCTCCTCTGGCAACTGGGAGGTGGAGTGATTCATGAACTGACAGAAGGTTCCTTCTGTGGTGTTGACCACGCATCTTTACACCCTAGGCAAGCCAAAATGCTTCATTTAGTCCTCTGAAGCACATTACATAGGCCAACCGTAGCTTTAAATAAGCCTTTCAGTCATCTGTGGAGAAACTCCATGCTGACCTTCCATATGTATTAGAGGCTGAAACTCGGTGGAGTTTGCAAAAGTCTGCTGAGAGGCACGGAAAAGAAGGTCCTTCATTTCTCCATATGGACATCCTCTTTCATTCCAAGTCTCAAAGTATGGTCAAAGCAGGCTACCAGCCCCTCACAATCCTTTCAGAAGGCAGCTCCCCCAGGTTAGAAATAGAAGATTTATCAACCCCACTGTGGTCTATCTCGATTTCACAGCAGAACCCGCAAAACTGGTAACACCATGGCATGATGGCATGGAACTTGCGTCCCAGGCCGGAAAAACATTTGGCAAAGGTTTGTTGGATGGCAGTGGAGGAGAAGTAGAAGATTGCTGGGTCCATGGAAGCATTGAGGGTGCTAAGGAGCAAAGCATAAACTCTCCAGGAAGGACTCTCATTCTGGATGAAGCCCACAATGTGGGAGATGTTGTAGGGAGCAAAGCAGACCGCAAAGTTGAGCAAAGTAGCCACAGCGAGCCCCACAGCCCGTTGCTTCCTGCGGGCATGGATGTTAGGCAAGGAGGTTAGGATGCGGACTAAGTTGACATAGCAAAAAAGGGTGATGAGGAAAGGGAGGAAGAAGAGGGTGATGCAGAGCTCCAGGCGGACAGGGAGGAGGATGTTGAGCTGGTTGGCGGAGAAACTCTCATAACATTTGGAGGCGTTGGCAGAGTTGGAGATGGTTTCGTTATTATGGTCTGGCACCGCGAGTTCCACGATGTAGACAATGCTGCAGTGGGAGCAGGCGAGGAACCAGAACAAGATGCTGGCAAACACCGCATACATTGGCCTCCGGTTCAACTTGTACCTGATAGGATAGGCAACGCCCAGGTAGCGCTCCACACTAATGGCCATGAGGAACAGGGTGCTGATGTAGATGCTGCTGTAGTAACAGAAGTTGGTCAGAGGGCAAAGGAACATGGGCAAAGGCCACGTCATGTCCGAAGCGGCCTCCACCATCTTGAAGGGCAGAAAGAGGAGGAGGATGACATCAGACACAGTCAAGTTGAACAAGAGGATTTCTATTGGGGTTGCCTTCTGGCGCACCTTGGCTTGGAATGTGTAGAAGGCCAGGAGGTTGGCTGGGAGGCCAGCCAGGAAGGCAAAGATGTAGACAGCAAGGACCATGGCATTGTATAACGACATCCTTTCAGTACCTGCAAAATAAATAAAGGCTTTGCTTTACCTATGCAAGGATACTGCCCCACAAAACCCCAATTTATCTCACTCTCAACCAGGGCTGGAGAAACCCCCACCCCATGTTACTTTGAACTACACAATTCCCATCACCTTTGACCTTTAACCCTACTGGCTGGGGCTAGTGAGAACTACACTGGTACCTCGGGTTACAGACGCTTCAGGTTACAGACTCTGCTAAACTTCAAATAGTACCTCGAGTTAAGAACTTTACCTCAGGATGAGAACAGAAATCAGGCACCAGCGGCGTGGTGGCGGCGGGAGGCCCCATTAGCTAAAGTGGTACCTCAGTTTAAGAACTGTTTCATGTTAAGAATGGATTTCTGGAACAAATTAAGTTCTTAACCTGAGGTACCACTGTATAGTCCAGCCAGTGTGGTGTAGTGCTAGGAGACCACATTCAAATCCCCACTCAGCCATGAAGCATTCACTGGGTGGACTTTGGCTAGTTGCTGCCTCTCAGGGTAACGTACCTGACAGAGTTGTTGTGGGGATTAAATAAAAATGGGGAGAACCATGCACACCAACAGAGGTCCTTGGAAGGAAAGGTGGGATATGAATAAAATAACAAATACAACATCTAGAGGGCCACATCAGGAGGATAAATTTGATTGAAATCTCATGGAATGGTGAACCAAAAGGAAGCTATCCTCCAAAATTTGCACATCTCTGAATTTTGCAGTGCATTTCCTCAACCAAGAAATGAGTACAATATGCATAGATTACTGGGGAATGTGCATATAAATGCATACAGTAGTAAAAATAGCCTGACTTTTAATGAGGACTTTTTTTTTTTAATTAAAAATTGCAAACTGATTTAGAAAGGAGGAGAAATAAACCACTGCAACTCCCTCTTGGAAACCATCTTTCCCTTCCTCTTGGAAATTCAACAATATTAAACAACCTGACTGCAAATTTATAATTAAGCAAAGACCATCACCGTAGGAAAAGAGAGGAGAAACAAAGCAAGCAAGCACATCCAATACCAATACCAGATTTTAATCCTTGAACTTCCCTGAGACCTCCGGGTATAGGGCAAGATATAAATTCATTAAATAATAAAATAAGAAGAAGAAGAAGAATAGTCTCAAATGTTTAAGGAGGCGACTCTTGCACTCTCCCCAAGCAGATCCCCCAACTGTGTGTGCACTTTTCTTCTCATCCTTTGGGTTCACCACCGTAGTTTGCCTCGGCTTGAGTCAGCCCGGGAAGCGATATAATCCCAACTCCCTCTGTCAGTCACTCACACAGGGATGGTGCAGGCTTCTCTCTGCTGGCAAGAGATGGGGAAACACCAGCTTAATTGGGAGCAGCGGATGAAGGCCGCTGTGGACCAGGGCGAGGTGGGCAGCTCATCTCCTACACCGATGGCCTCCAGCTGCTTCTGCCTCCAGGGGAAAAGATAGCAGGCCTCCCTGATATCTAATATTATACATTATTCAGAGTTTATTTGCACCAGGAATGAACTGAAAAGGTGAACTGCTCACAGGTTAGCAAAGAATTCCATTATTCCCCAGATGGGAAATGTTTGTATAACTCTAATAAGAAAACAGCAGAATAATGGGACCAGACATCTGTGGTCTGCATATCGCAACATCCATATGCAAAACAATAAATCCACAGGAAAAGAAGTTGACCAAGCAAGAGTTGTACAGAGGCACAAGCAAATCCATCAATTGGGTGCCAGGGTTGTGGCTATTCTTCTAAACTACATGTAGCCAAATGAGAGTACAGTGGTACCTCAGGTTACATACGCTTCACGTTACAGACTCTGCTAACCCAGAAACAGTGCTTCAGGTTAAGAACTTTGCTTCAGGATGAGAACAGAAATCGTGCTCCGGCGGCGCGGCAGCAGCAGGGGGCCCCATCAGCTAAAGTGGTGCTTCAGGTTAAGAACAGTTTCAGGTTAAGTACGGATCTCCGGAACGAATTAAGTACTTAACCCGAGGTACCGCTGTACTGAACTTTTCTGTGTATAAGTCAAGGATTTTTCACGTTAACTTAATGTTGAAAAATTTGACTCGTCTTATAGACGGGTAGCGCGGGGGGGGGGGTTGGTTGCTGCCGGGAGCTGGAGATTGTTATAGGCAGTCTTGCAGTATTGCGGGTGATTGTTGGCTGTGTCCAGGCCTTTTTTTTATTGGCTGTTGCAGCAGACGCCTGGTCAGACGTTTGGTTGCTTTTGTGTTGTGTGCGATAGGAAGTGTTGTTCAGATGGGCAATTCTCCTCCCAAAAAGCTCAACAACTCTGGGAAACCTCCCCCCCATTTTCTTAATTTTTAGTCCCTCAAAATAGGGGACGTCTTATACATGGGGGCGTGTTATACATGGAAAACAATGGTAATTATGTTTTTTCAAGGTATTTATTCATTATTGTTTGATTTCATTTGGGTGCTGTTGTTTTTAAAAGCATTTTTTTTTTCAGAGGGAGCACTATGCAGATTGTCTGTAGTAGTCTGATTTTAAAATTGGGAAGGGAAATAAGTTTGCAAGAGTCCAGGTTTTTAATTTATTTTCAAACTCAGAGGTACCAAACAAACTCTCTAGTTCCTAAAGTTCAGTTCCAGCCAAATGGGACTCACGGGAAGGGATAGGCATATATGTCCATATCTTTTTTTCCAGGCTCACATTCAAGTCGCCACATTTCCACATTAATTTTTGATTTATTTATTTTTTAAAAAAGTCCTCATTAAAATTCAGCAGGATTTCAGTTCAAATGTCACCTGACATATATCCATATGCAATTTTGCCTAAGATCCATACTTTTGCAAAATGGCTCTCCCCTGATAATATGCTTCTGTGTGATATTTTCCACTAATGTGCATGTTTTCAAGCATTTCCTCCCCAGACTATGAATTTGTAAAGAAATTCCTGTGCTGGAGAATAGCATTGAAAGATTCAGAGAAGATATGGATTTTGAAGGATGTCTGAGTCTCAGTTTGCAAAAGGCTTCTGAAATCAAACAGGTTCATGTATAAATGCAAAATGAATCGAATTCCCCCCAACCCATCTTTCCTCACAGACCATTGCTTTGGCATGTGTATAGCCATAAGAGCATAAGTAGAGCCTGCTGAATAAGGAGTACTTATCTCCCACAAGCTACCTTTCTATATTCAGGATTTATTCTTATTTCGTGCGGAGAAGCACCCAGTTGTGTGAGCCTCCAGCTCAGTCCAGAGACAGATTGACTGCCTCAGCTTCTGCCCATCAGCAGCTCATTATAGGGTTTATTTAGCTGACCTGTATATTTATTTGACTGTATTTATTTAGCTCCACTTCCTGCTCAGATAGAGCGAGGCTGAAGAGGGAGAGGGAAGAGAGCGAGGAAAGGGGTTCAGAATGCAGTTCAAATAACAGGGAGCTCCAGGACTAAAAGACAAATCAAAAGACACACTTCTTCGTAGAATAAGGGAGTGGTTCCTATGTACAAGTACAGTGGTACCTCAGGTTACATATGCTTCAGGTTACATACGCTTCAGGTTACAGACTCCGCTAACCCAGAAATAGTGCTTCAGGTTAAGAACTTTGCTTCAGGGTGAGAACAGAAATCACACGGCGGCAGCAGGAGGCCTCATTAGCTAAAGTGGTGCTTCAGGTTAAGAACAGTTTTAGGTTAAGTACGGACCTCCAGAACGAATTAAGTACTTAACCTGAGGTACCACTGTAGATGGTTGTAAAGCAAAGCCAGTGCAAAGTTACACCAGATGCAAACCTGTCAGGGAACTGACATCGGAGCTAGAAGCGGAGGGAAGGCTCTCAAATGATGCTGGAGAAGGGCCCAGCAGGGAGAGAGGCAGCTCCGCAGATGGGGAAGCAAATCAGCGCAACACCAGGGATAAAGAGGGGCTGATGGGGGAATCGGCGAGAGGGCTCCAGGACTCTTCACCGGACACCAGCGGGGAGAGCACTGGTCCCCCGCTACCCACGCCCACCCTGCGCAGAAGACTTCCGCGCAGAGAGAGTAGGAGGAGACTGGGTGTCAAACAACTTTTATGTTGGAAAAGATTTAAGAAACGTCCACTGACGGATTCTGCTAGCGACTGAGGCAGCCACGAAGTGAAGGGCTGCTCAGACTGAAAGGTTTAGCAAGGCAACAAAGCCTGGAGAGGCGGCAACTTACGCACGAGCAACCCATACACATTACAAAACCACATTCAGGAGTGAGTCTCCTGCTGCTGCTGCTCTGCTTGAACGTTAAACAGAGAAAACAATCCTTGAAAGTCATGTTCAGCACAGAGTTGCCAGTACAAATGGCCAAGTTTAAATGACTTAGGATCCGGCCTAAAAAAAACCCTCTCCGGCCCCACCCCTGCCACACAACCACCATTCGTCTGCATCCAACCAGTGCATGACACCTCCCACCCCCTTCTACACTGCTTTTCTCAACCTTTTCCAAATTTACAATACCTTTTTATAAGCATCAAGCAGGTAGGAGATCTTATTCCTGATTTTAGTGGGAACCAGTGCTTTTTTTCTTTAAAAACAATGTTTAGGGGTACTCTCATTTTGACTCGAAAAAATCGCCAGGAAGGGAAGTGAAGCTGCCATCGGAGGTGGTAACAATGAAACTGACCAATCGCCATGCTAGATTCCAACTGCTACTTCACACATTAAACACCCGCTTCCGTCTGAGACTCAGGAAAAACCGTGACAGGAAATGAGGCCGCCATTGGGGGTAGCAATGGAACTGACGATTCACCGTGCTAGAGAAGAAACTGTTTTTTTTATTTTAAAAAATAGTTTCTTCTCCCATTAGATTCACAAAATGTTTAGGGGTTTGCATACCCCTGCATACCCCCAGAAAAAAGCACTGATAGGAACACCGTCCCCATATGAGCAAAGATTAGATTGTCAAAGAGCTTTGCAAACAGGTATAGCAGCTTGCGGTCGCCACTAAACTAAATTCCGCCCAGGAATGCATCCATCATAAAGGCGTCCTGTTATGACAAAACCTGAGAGGTGACATTAATTTTCTTTTAATGAGCCTGTTTTGAGCCTTCACCTGAGCCACTGCAAAAGTCCTGAACTACATTCCTTGCCTGGCATGGGAGTGGCAAGTAAAAGCTGATCATGGGGGCTCAAACCCTGAGCTGAAGAAGGAAAGTGGAATAAATGCCAGGACAAACACTGTTAAGATATGGTTACTAGATTTTTTTTCAATGAATCCAGGGACACTTTTTTTTAAAAAAAAAGCTGAGTAGCAACAGGGAGTCAGTAGTGGGGATGGTGAGGCAAAAGACCCTGGGCCCAAGCACACATGCATATTGTATAAAGGTGCAAAGCCCTTCTTTTGCACCCTGTGAAACATAAATGCGCAGAGTTTTTTAAAAAACTGGACAACAGCATGCCACCCTCCTGTGACATCCAAGCCTCCCCCTGGTCTCCTGCCCCCTCCCCCCTTTGTTTTGACTGCTCAGGAGTCACGGGCAGGCAGCTGTTGCCCAGTTTTTTTTAAAAAAACTCTGCACATTTATGTTTCACAGGGTGCAAAAGAAGGGCTTTGCACCTTGCCTGGCAGAAAAACCGTGTGCCTTGCGCCCCTCCTGGGCAACACCCGCCCACCCGTGACTCCTGAGCCTCCCCCAATCGGTCAAAACAAAGGGGGAAGGGGGCAGGAGATCTGTACCTCTGGACATCCCCGGTTCCCCTTCAGCAGTGGCGGTAGCAGCGAGCAGCGAGCAGCTCCTGAAGCCAGCCAGAGCCAACTGCCCTACCAGGCTGGTTCCAGGCTGCTGAGGCTGCCACTGCCACGTTTCCTGAGGACAGATTTGCAAACATGGGGACATTCCGGGGACGGAATTTGTCCAGGGACAGATTTGCAAATCCAGGGACTGTCCCCGGGAACCCGGGACATCTGGTAAGCCTATGTTAGGAGCCTTGTAATCTGGCCTGGCAACGTGCAAGCTTTTAAATTATATGGGCAGCCGGTGCAAGCTTTTAAATTGGCAGACATACACCAAAAGGCCTGGCCGGCCCTGCAAGGGACCCCAGAAACTTAGACCTTTGGCCCTTCTGTGTCTGCCTTCCCGCGGCTGACATTGCTTCCCATCTCCCCCTCGAGCTTCTCCCAGCACACCTCTCTGCTGCTGCTGTTGCTTGTCTCCAGTCTAAACAGTGTGTGGTGAAGGAGGAGGGATCGCCTCCCAAGTGAGGGGAATTATTTATCCATTAGTGTCTCTGAGGGATAAATCATGGGACGGGAAGTCAATACAATCCCTTGGGGGAAAGTGAAAAGCTAGGAGCCTGAATGTAAACACACCGGGAATAGAACGCTTTTGTACAATACCCAGCTAGAGTCCCGGCTTGTAAAATTGTTCATGAATACACGTCCCCTCGCTTGTTTTGAGAACCTTGGCAGAGCCTCTCGCTTCCCAGTCTGCCTGTTTCATTTTCACCTGCTGCTCAAGATGCAGATGATGAAGAAAGAGACACCAACTGCTATGGTTAAACCCTCCCCCCCCACACACACACAAATTGTCACAGAAACCGACTTTCCAGAAGGTTGTGGAAAACTGATTTAACATTTTTGGCGTGCTGTACGCTGAAAGAAAAGTGTACAGTGGTTCCTCGGGTTACATACGCTTCAGGTTACATACGCTTCAGGTTACAGACTCTGCTAACCCAGAAATAGTGCTTCAGGTCAAGAACTTTGCTTCAGGATGAGAACAGAAATCGTGCTGCAGCAGCGGGAGGCCCCATTAGCTAAAGTGGCGCTTCAGGTTAAGAACAGTTTCAGGTTAAGTACGGACCTCAGGAACAAATTAAGTACTTAACCCGAGGTACCACTGTATATGGAAATGATGTACCAATGGCATCTGACTCCTAGTAAGTTAGCAAAAATGTGTAAGACAGGTACAAATATCTGCTGGAAATGTAAAGAAAAAGAAGGCACCTTTTATCATACATGGTAGTATTGTAAGGTAACAAAAGCATTCTGGGAAATGATATATAATGAGTTGGAAAAAATGTTTAAAATAGCTTTTATTTTATTTTTTAAAAAGAGGCTTTTTATTAGGAATTGTAGGTGCTGATATTCCAAGGGAGCAGAAAAGACTGTTTTATGTATGCGATGACAGCTGTACAGATACTATTAGCCCAGAGATGGAAAGAAGATAAAGTCCCTACCAGAGAAGAAAGGAAAATTAAACTTGGATTATGCCGAAATGGCAAAACTGACTGGAAGACTCAGGAACCAAGAAGACCAAAGCTTTGACAAAGAAAGGGAAAATGTTTATAATTTATCTTGGAGACCACTGCAAACAGATGAAAACATTAGCAGGATTGCAATAACACTTGTAATGTAGAAGTATTAGGGAGATAACGGAGATATAAAATATGAACTATTGAAAAATATACAGTAGAAAAGGTTAACAATAGGACCCACAGAGGGGAAGGTGGGAAGTTCAGAGATTCAGAGGAATCTTTAAATGTGGGTGTGTATGGTTGTATTGTTATTATTTTATAAATAAAAATGATTTAAAAAAAAAGAAAAAGAAACTGTCATTCTGCCCCCCCCCTTATTTTTTGGTGGCATCTCCAGCAGGGTTTTTCCATATCATTTTGTAGGACTGTGCATTCCCTCCCTCACCTCAATACATCAATCTCCCACCACGTTGGGCCAACCCAGAGACCACCTCCTTCAAATCCAGTCCCAAATTAGTTTGAGGTAGGGATAATGTAGAATAAGAGGTTTTCTAAATCCATTATTAAACGTATAGCTGGGAGCAGGGAAGGGGTTAGAGCCTGCATCTCCCCACCTCCACCCCAACAGAGAGCTTGTTTGGGGGGGGGGGTCGGTTTTGTAGGGTGCTGTTTTGCTTTCATCTAGGGAAACTGCTGCTCAGCATCTGATGTGTGGAGAGTGAAGGGTGCTGCTTCAGGGATGGAGCAAAAAGCAGGAAAGAGAGACCACTGGTAGCAGGCGCCTGTCTTCTCCCAAGAAGATGCATCCAGCGGTCAGGTAAACCTTGCAGGTTTCTCCACCTTCTGCCCCCTGGAGTGCCCCCAACCAGTCAGGGCCAGTTTAACCTGCAGCAATCTGTGGCTGCCCCAGCCCAACTTGACTCACACCAAAATCCCTTCCAATATGCCCTGTTTGGCTTGGGATTTGAGCCTCAGCACAGTCCTATCACTCACTAAGCTTTTAAGTAGAGCAAGGGGGGGCAGAATGTATACGATCCTTGAGGTCCCTATATCTGGAGACCCTTGAGGTCTCTATATCCTTAGGCCAGACCTCTCACAAGCCCTGGTCTATACCCTTTCTGAATTATTTTGCACAACCGAAACACATTCTTGAATTCTAATGAAGCCCCTTGTTCACCAGGATGGAGGATGGAGGGTGTGTGTGTGTGTGTGTGTGTGTGAGAGAGAGAGAGAGAGAGAGAGAGAGAGATGTTCAGCAAGTGAAGCTTTTCCCTTTTATCTTAGCTCTGCGCCCAAAAATGCTTCACTTGTTGAATTTAATGTGTGTTGGGCTGATTTTAAAGGCAGAAGAGCAGGATGAGGAAAAGCCCCCCCCCCAATTAAAAGAAGCATGGCAAAAATGATACAAATGGCACATGAGATAATGCCATGTACTTGGTTTGTACATTTAGATATTTGTCTGGGGAGCATGCAAATGATAGGTCCGAACTGGATGACAAGTTTGGATATGTGGCAGCTCTTCTTCCACCTTCTCTCACTTCAGATATGCCACTCCATGCAGAAAACGACACACACCTGTTGATGGTGGTTTTGAACATGCAAAATAAGCCTCGCAGCATCCTGGGGTAAATGCCACCAGGAAAGGACCTCTTTGTTGACTGTGATATGCATGGGGACAGAGTAGAACTGACCGTGACAGCTGCAAAATGGGAGGGAGATGGAGAATTTGGCTGCGTCCCTTGATGCCCTAGGTCTCCAGCTGCACTACGCATTCAAAGCAGTATCGTGCCACTTTAAACAGTCCTTGGTTGACCCTGGGAGCTGTCATTTTTAAACGGTGGGGTGAGGTGCTAAGAGACCTCTCCCCTAGCTACAATTCCTAGAGGGCTTGAACAATCAACCCCTCTTCCTAAGGAACTCTGGGAATTGTAGCTCCAGGAGTGGAATAGGGGTCTCCTAACAACTCTCAGCCAGTGGCAGAGGAAGAAGGGGGTAGGGGAAGCGCACCACCCCCAGCAGCAGGATCCCAGTGGGGTTCCATTGCAGCTGCCCCGCCCCCGCCCACTCTGGGCGGCCCACCCCCAAAACGCGCACTCCCCCTTTGAGTGGCACGCCCCGCCCCTGCCTGCTCTCCGCCCCCGGTGCCGGAGCATGAAGCTCCGCCACTGCTCTCAGCACCCTTTTGCAAACAAGACTTCCTAGGATTCTTTGGGGGAAGTCATGACAGTGGTATGATGATGCTTTAATTGTATGGTGCAGATATGGCCTTTATCACTTGGAGCTTGTGATGGGGGCATGGCAATTTCTCCAGTTTGCAAATGGGCCCATGGGCCCACCCCCCAGAAAGGTTGGTGACTCTTGCTATGCACCCTCACTTTGATAGGGGGGAGGAGCCCCATTAAACGGAGGGGGCCTTACTTCTGAATAAGCCTGCACTGTGAATGAAAAAGTGAAGTGAGCCCAATATTTACTGTGAGCCATTGTGTAACCGTCACAAGGGGATCACTACGTGCCTCAAACCCTGACTGCTACAGATAAATAATTGGATGGCAAACGCTTGTTAAATATCAGGTATTTTGATGAGTATACACCCACTCAGAAAGTATTTGGTATCCAGCGTTTGCGAAAGGGAATGACGAGAAAGGAGGTGTTCCTTTTCGAATCTAGTTGCCACGGAAGTCAGAAAGTGCTGAACATGCCTGTATAAATTAGCCCTTGAACCAGGCAATCAAACCAGCCACCTTGAGGGACAGAAACCTGACAATGACCTCTGATAATGCCAGGGTGCTCAGCCATGACCTTCACCTGCCCTGCTTGGCACCCTTCTTGAGTGTTTTTGCCTAGCTGGAATGTGTCCTTTCCTAGGTGGAGGATAGAGAGGGATGGGTGAATGTATAGAAGCAAGCCTACTGTACAAAGGTAAATTGGGCATTTGTTGCTCTACCCACATTAGGCTTTGGCACTGTCCCTACTGGCATGTCGCCCTTGTAAATTTGCCCAGAAGGGAAAGTGGCCCTTTGGCCAGAAAAGGTTTCCAATCCCTGGCCTATGCAGTGATTAACAGTTCCTCTGGTCCCCCAGAAGCAACCATAACTCTCTGGGGACAGCCTGCCCTTGGATGTCCATCATGGAATGGGAGACTCCCTTCCTTCAACTCTATTCATCACACAGAGGAGATGAGGAGTCCCTTGTTTATGCTGGATAAGAGAGACCAGCAGACCTGGTCCTTCTTCATTTCCCCAAGTTCTCTAACACATACACTGAACTCAAAGAAGGGAAAGGCGAGTTTCACTTTACTCCGAGCTCAGGAGACACTTGGGAGCATCAAAATGCAGGGCTGGTTTGGAAGCTCCAGCTGGTACATACTGCTGTTGGCCAAGAACATGTGGCACCATCACTGGCACTGACTGCCCATCTGCTTCCAAGCCAGGCTCAAACAACTTTGGTCCAGGGTCCCTCGAGGACCACCTGAACCCGTCTATCTGAGCACCACAATTTAAAAAGGATGTTGACAAGCTGGAACGGGTGCAAAGGAGGGTGACCAAGATGATCAAGGGTCTGGAAGCCAATCCTTATGAGGAGCAGTTGAAGGAGCTGGTTATGTTTAGCCTGGAAAAGAAGGGACTGAGAGGAGATATGATAGTCATCTTCAAATATCTAAAGGGCTATCACATGGAAAATAGAGCAAGCTAGTTTTCCCTTGTTCCGGAGGCTAGGAACGAAACAAATGGATTCAAGTTACAAGAAAGGAGATTCCAACTAAACCCCAGGAAGAACTTTCCAACAGCAAGAGCCAATCAACAGTGGAATGGACTCCCTCTGAAGGTGGTGGTCTATTGTTCATTGGAGGGTTTTAAGCAGAGGTTGGAAGGCCATCTGTCATGGATGCTTTAGCTCACATTCCTGCATTGCAGGGGTTGGACTAGATGACCCTTTGGTCCCTTCCAACTTGACAGTTCTATGATCCCAGCTCCACTGAGACCATCTTTACCTTCTGTTACAGCCTGCTCCGCCAGGCTTATGCAGGCAACTAAGAATACTAAGAACCTACCATATTTAAGTGATCTCTGGTTATTAAATATTTATATGGTTTTTATGGTGCAGTTTTATGTATCACGGGTGTAAACTGCTTTGATACTTATTTTTTCTTTCTTGAATAGCGGCGTAGAAATATTTTTAGAAATACGCAAGTAAATATTACTTTCATAGCTCCCAAGAGCCTTTCTGAAGTGAGAGATTAACCCCATGCCTCAAGGTCTGGACTCTAGTGATGTCCTACAGCAATAAAACCCTCTCTTTCTGTCACTGAGCTCCTGCAAAGTCTGTTGTCGAGGACATGAGTGAGACCAAGTTCTTAGGAAATGACCCTCATCACCCGTTCCAACTCTACAATTCTATGGTACTTTTTCATGCACCAGAAAACCATTTCTGGGAGGAAGATGGTGATAGAAAGTACCCAGGGCAAGGACAGGGAACCTTCAGGTTGTGGACCCACCAAGCACCCCCCCACACACAAACACACACTTGGCCCACAAAGCTGATTAGGAACCACTAATCAGCTGATCAGTCCTGTTCACAGCCCAAGACATTTTGGCACCTGAGGTGAACCGCAAAATGGCATCCCTTTTCCATGCCTGCCACCAGGGAAGAAGGAGTGAGTGAGTGGAGATCTAAACTGGGAACAAGGGTGAGAGGAGATGAACAGTGCCTCTAATTCGCCAAGAGGCCTCTGTAGAGGTGGCATGGGTGGTGGCGGTCAGATTCGGCCTCCAAGGAGCATGGCACAACTGTCACTGCTAGGGCAGCAGCAGCAGACGATGCATTCCTTGGAGTCTGGATCTACTACCCGAGGTGGTAGCCTCCCCTTGTTTCATGGATAGGCTGGCCCTGGCCCAGCCCTTTGCAAGTCCTGACAACCAGCTGATCAGCCCCTGTTCATGGTGCATTGCTTCAGCAATTCATTGGATGCCGAGCAGGCATTTGCTCTGCAGAATCTTTTCATCAAAGCCTCTCCAAGTCTGGTCTTGAGGGCCAAGACAGAAACCGCACAGGTGAGTGGTGATCCGATCTCTCAACTCCCCCTCCCCTACAAAGGGGAGTGGGCTATGATTTTTATCAGAGCAGAGGAGCTGGGAGATAAGTGTTTCTTCATCCAGTCCCCCTGCACTTTCAAGCCTCTATTCACCTCGCCACAGACAAGAAACATAACCCACACAGTTGTTGGGATGCCAGTATTTTTGCATCAGGTTTGGGAAGGAGTTGGGAAGCAGTTTAGATCTCGAAAATGGCACTGGGTGGACTATGCTGAAATGGCAAAACTGACTGGGAGACTCAGGAATCAAGAAGGTAATGACTATTAAAAAGAATGGGGGAAATTCATAACTTACTTAGGAGACCATTGTAAACAAAAACGTTAGCTGGACTTTAAAATAATTTGTAAAGAAATGAAAAATATGGAAAATTCAGAGAGATGAAAACTGTGGAGAATGTAATGATATGTAGTTTTAGAAAAAAATATTTTAAGGACCCTGTAGGAGATGGGGGGGAGTCACGAGATTCAGAGAATCTTGTAAATGGATATGTTAAAGGGTTGGTTTTTTTTTTTTTGGTTTTTTGATTTTGTTCTTGTAAAAACCAATTAAAAATATTTTTTTAAAAAATGGCACTGGGTGGAAAGCTTGAACTAAATACATTTTTCTCTAATATTGCTGCCCCATTCAAAAGAAACCCTCACAACCCTTTCTGTGGCTGCTTCAAAGTTAGGAAACACAGCCGCAAAATGGGAGGTCGGATCTCTGTTTGACCCTCTGAGTCCAATAATCCTTAGATCTTTATTCACTCAAGAAAGTTGCCATCCAAAATTATATGGATTTCACACACACTCTGTCTATGTCCCAGGAAATATAAATACAATTTCATTGTTTCGTGCCCTTGATGTGGGGAGTGTTATATCTAGCACCATGCTGAATTTTTCTCTCTTTCCCCTTTACTATTCTCCGTGCATTTAAAGGTTATCAAGCAGGAAAGAAAATATTTGTGCCGTTCTCATGGATGGGGTGCAAGATTTTTGTGAGATTGGTTTTGAGATGGCTGGGGCACATGAGCTGACTCTTCCCTTGGGGCTTTTCAGATCCGGCAGCCCCAGCAGTCAGGGTGGCTGCAGAGTTCCTGAGAAATGTTTACTGGGAAGAACAAAACACTCTCAGCCTGTAGCCACCTTGGAATGATAAAATAAGCTCAAAGTTCAGCACTGTCTGAAATTTTCACTGTCGAAAAAGTCTAATGTGAGTCAGAAGAAGGAAGTGTGTTTCATGGTTGGGGGGGGACAGATTTTAGTGCAGCACCAATTGTAACTGACAATATAATCCTGGACATGCCTACTCAGAAGTAAGTCTTGTTGAGTTCAAATTTGGTTTATTTCTAAGAAAGTGGGTGAAGGGTTGCAACAACCTGGGAAGTACACCATTCAAATCTTGACACTGCCATGAAATCATTTGATGGTAAGACTGTGGCAAGAATTTGATACAGTTCACATTTATAGGCAAAGTCACACTTTTTGAAATCCTACACAAACCAAAACAGCCTCCTTCGAAATTCTTTGAATTTTGCAGTGCATGTGTCTAGCCAAGGAATATGCACAAAACATGTACATATTAGTGGACATAGCATAGAAAACTGCATCTTATCAGAGGAAATTGCTTTGCAAAAGTATGTGTCTTAGGCAAAATTACATACCAAGATGTGCATGTTAGGAAAAATTCACACTAAAATGATGCTGAATTTTCATGAGAACTTAAAAAATAAAATACAAATTGGTGTGGAAATGTGGAGCGCTGAACTTAGGAATGCAAAAATGAGAAACTCAGCTGAAAGTCCCTACTCGGTGGACTTAGGGAAGCTGTTCCCTCCTTTCATAGATCCAGGATCAGCACTTCCTTCTGCAACATGGGTACAAGAACATTGACCTACTTTACAAGATTGTTGTATGGAAGGATGTGAGGCACAAAGTTATTCCAGAGGTGTGTTGATTTCAGCTCACTGCAAAGAGTCTTAGCACATCTTAAAAGGCTGGCAGATTTCTTGCAGCAGAACCCTTCATGGGTTAGAACCCATTTAGTTAGATGCACTGAGGCTTTCCGTCAGGTTTTGACCCTATCCTTCCTCCAAGGACGTTCTAGACACACAACAATCCTCAGAGGAAGATTGGGAGAGGGAATGGAGGCTAGTCCACAGTGACAGAATGGGGTTTTATGGCAGAATGGGGTTTTCATCCTGAGTCTCCCAAGTCTTAGCCAAGTACTCTAACCACTGTTTCACACTATCCATTTTTTATTTAGAGCTCTGTGCGTCTATGAAGAGAAGATAGATCGATGATAGATAGATAGAGATAGATAGATTGATAGATGATAGATAGATAGATGATAGATAGATGATAGATATAGATAGATGATAGATAGATAGATAGATAGATGATAGATAGATAGATAGATAGATAGATAGATAGATAGATGATAGATAGAGATAGATAGATAGATAGATAGATGATAGATAGATAGATAGATAGATAGATAGATAGATAGATAGATAGAGATAGATAGATAGAGATAGATAGATAGATAGATAGATAGATAGATAGATAGATAGATAGATGACAGATAGAGATGAGAGAGAGAGAGAGAGAGAGCATACACACATATAATACCAACTTCATGCATCTGATCTCAATGACAGCTTCCTAATGATGCTTGTGGGAGAAGGGTGGATTTTAATTTTAATTCAACCCTCCCTGTGCACAAAGGTCCTGATTCTGACTCCACATCTCACCATTCTGTTTTTCTTACACACAGCTTACTTTATGGCTGATTTTTAAATAACAAACACCGGAGAACTATAATTCAGATAAGTTAACATATCATCTACTTTGGCAGAATGCCAGCCGTGGATCACATTTCCATGCCTCGCGGGTAAGGGAGAGAGACTCTAGCCCATGAAACCTTTTGCCACAATAAACCTGCTTGTCTTTCATGCACCACAAGACTTCTTCACTGCTTATAACTGTGATTCATATTGAAACGCCCCCCTGAACTCTCCAAAAGTCCCTATCAAAACCATCCCCAATAAATAGTTGTGTTTTTATTCCTCACCTCCTCTACAAGCTCAGACTTTGCTCTGCCTGCCTCTGCTCCACCGATGGACGAGGGTTTCTTCCACGATGGATCCAGCCACCTTCTGCCCTCGCAGGAGTCGAAAGGCTTTGCTCGGCTCCCACGCCCTGAAGGAGAAAGGAAAGCAGTCTGCCTGGGGCAGCAGAATCATTCGTGATCATTTGACAGAAGAAGCCCAACAGGCGCAGCAGCAGCAGGAAACTGACCTGTCTCCCCTTGTAACACAAGGGGATTTACTTCTTGGTTTCAAAACCGGGAAACAAACTCTAGGATGGAGAAAAGAGGCGGAGGAGGAATCCAATTTCAGCTGCACGCAGAGGGTGCCACCCACTGCCTTTCTAATCTACTTTTTAGAATCAATGATGCCTCTAGATTCAAATGAGTCCAGCCTTATTTCTCTGCACTGTAACCCGCCCATTGAGGTGAAAACTATACAAAGTTGTTCTTCTTGTCGTTTGCATTTATATCCCACCTTCTTCTCCAAAGAGCTCCGGGTGGCGTACGTGGTTCTCACCCTCTCCATTTAATCCCCACAACAATCCTGTGAGGTGGGTTAAGCTGAGAGGCAAAACTGGCCGAAGTCCAACCAGTGAGAGCTTGATGTTTGGGTGGGGATTTGAACCTTGGTCTCTTAGGTCCTAATCCCACACTGACCACTCCACAGTAGGTCTCAGTGGAGACACAGAAATGATGGATACTGTTTTTCTCTTCCCTGGTTAGAAAACGAACTCATGCCACATATATAAGAAGAAACAAGTGTTTGGCCTCAACACATGAGTGGGAAATGTGTGTAAGATGCCAAGGACCTGAGCAACAGGCTGTCCTTTTTCCCCCCAAATTTTTTTATTGATTTTCCACATTTGTAACAAATATAACACATAAAAAACACAAAACTAAACATCTTACAATACTACAAAAGAAAAGAAAAAGAAGAATAAAAACAGTCATAACTTCCAAAATCCAAGTTAACTTTCCTTGTAGTCTGAATTCCTCGATTCCCCCGTAACTGAATTTCATTGTAACACCTTTGTAACAGTTCTCCAAAATCCTCTTTCTAATACAATTAACTCCTTCTACTAACTAACTTCATCTCTTTTCTTATTGACTTGTCCTTAAAGCCCCTCACATCACAACACCTTTTGACCTCCCAGTGTTTGGTGCAAAGGTCTAAGGGTGGATTCTAAGCACATTTGGGGAAAGGCAGAACATGTGTGGAAGGTAGGGCTGGGTGACCAATGCTGATCAGGTCTCCTTTGGAGCTGAATCTATCAAACCTGCACTTTCCAAACTATATATGAACCCAAACACTTCCAATCCCTCAAGGAAACGGGTAATGCAAAAGACTAAAATAGTTTATCTTATAGAAATCTGCCATTGTTAGATGTATTGTGGTTTGTGGGTTTATTTACGTTTTCAAAGAAGTCACAAGCAAACCTGAATGGTTCAGGCACAGTAATGGTTCCTAGCATGTCATAAGGCCCCAAACCTGAATGACAAGATGGATGTCATGATGTCAAGATGGGTGCTCTACGGGGAGGTGGTTTCAGGCAAAAGGCCCATTGTTCGGACCAACTCTGTGAAAAATTAATAATCAAAAATTGGATTACAATTTGGTCTTTTTTTTTTTTTTTTTAATTGGATTATGATGTGGACATGTTGATTGGCTGCTTTTATTGGAAAATCAATAAAAATGATTTTTAAAAAACAAAACAAAGATGTCTGAAATGAGCACTCACACTTTACATTGTGGGTGCCCTTTGTGGGATCGTGCGTGGTGCTACAGTTCCCAGGGAACTTACTGGCAAACAGGGACTGGCCTGCCTCTCAGTGTTAATTTTTGGAGGTTCACACCCAGCCTCAATAGTCAATTTTCATTGCTGGGAGGTGGGGCCAGTCCCATATATATAAGGGGGTGGAGCTGACAGTATCCAGGCAGTCAGCTTAGGAGATTCACCCTCCCTACCCTCCCTTAGTTTAACGTTTTCTTGTTTGCAGGTTAACTTTTTCTTCCTGTTTAGTGGGAGCTGCTACGGTCTATGGCTGGTTGCTGTTGAAGGACCAGGAAGAACTTTCCCTGCATTGGCAGGTTTTGTCTTCCCCGTAGAAATCCATCACAATTTTGGTGGTTATGGCCTTGGGTGGAATCCTTTAGTCTTTTCTTCCATATGTGGGGGGGGGGCGTGAAGTGGTGACTCACCCCCCTGCGGCAGCAATTCCAGGGTCCCCCTCTTAAAGGGGTTATATAATGGGTGTCACTGGCCATACACTGAACTACTCTGCATGCTGGGATATGGGCTGGGCTGCCTGCTACACTTATGTCTCACAGAGCACCCCCATATCCTATTTACCCTGATGTGCCCCAGTTCCCCCAGCTGGGGGGCTGGGAGGGATACACACCCAAGGCCTAAGCCAAGGTCTTCCTACAGTCGGAAGTTTAATAAAGTTGTGGCTTAATTTTAATTCCATATAATGTTGTCAGAGTCTTTATTCCTTATGATCCCTGGGAGCTGGGCCTGTTGCTGCATGGTCACGCAAATGCAATATGAAGGCTTGCAACATCAACCCCACCAAGTGGGAATCCTTGCAGATGACCACAATGCCTGGAGACATTCAACTTGTGTACCCACAGTAGCGACCAGAGGAGGAATGACCACTGGGAGGAGCACAGAGAGAATAAACACCATGGTGCATCTGCAGCAGCACAACCGGACGCCTTCATATGCCCCAGCTGCAACAAAACATGTCTCTCCCATATCGGCCTCTCGAGCCACAGCAGGCACTGCAACCTTCCAACAGTTTGACTCTGATCTTGCTTCTAGCTCACATGCATGAGGATTGGCACCCAACAATGGCACATTACATTCAAGCTTCATCCCAGCTGGGCCCAGTGTTGCTCACATCCCACCACTGAACCTCCACGACAGCTAAGCTGCAAGCCTCTCCTGCTCCAAGAGATATTCTTGGCTTCTGCGTCAGCAGCCACAGCCAACACAGCGACCGTATAAGCAGAGATGTCCCTGATGTTTATGTGTCCTCGGGTGACAGCTTCCAAGAAACTGCTCCAGAAGAGGACACCTACCCTGTGTGGCTTGTTCTCAGTTGGACTGAGGAGGAAATATGTGTAGAACCACTGGCATTTGTCCAAATCTTGTTCAACACAGCCAGGGTAGTCTGAGCTCTAAAATGGAAAGATTCTCAGGTTCCAACTATATGAGAATGGCTATAAATATACAGCACTGATATGCAGAGACCAGAGAGGAATGACCTCTCAGAGGAGCACAGTGAGAGAAAACGCCATGACGTGCCTGTAGCAGCAAAACTGAAAGCCTTCATCTGTCCTACCTGCAGCAAAACTTGTCTCTCCCCTATCAGTCTCTACAGCCACAGCAGGCGCTGTGACTCTCCAATGGTTTGACTTTACCCTCGAAGGCACACTCTTCCATTGTCTCCTGAGACAGATGGATGCCAGCAACTGATATGCTGTCATAACCATGAAGCAGGTCCCAAAAGCCCAAACCACTCAAACTGGAACTAAACTGGAACTAATCAATATGGGATTAATGCGTTACTCACTTTTATTTCTGATCTTTAGTTTAGCTTTTATCTCATTTCTTAATTTTGTTTTACAGAAAGCTTTTTGAATGTTGCCATTTGTATTTGGGGATTTTTAAAAAATAAACTGTATTAAAATGTTATGAATTAAAAATAATTGATCTGTACTTCAGGCAGATTTTTAGCATATCCTCCTGATAAGTTTGGCCACTGCATCCTTAGTAGACCTCCTAACTTGGAAAAGGTAACAAGGTAAAGGTAAAGGACCCCTGGACAGTTAAGTCCAGTCAAAAGCAACTATGGGGTTGCGGCACTCATCTTGCTTTCAGGGCAAGGGAGCCAGCATTTGTCCACAGCCAGTTTTCTGGGTCATGTGGCCAGCATGACTAAACAGCTTCTGGCACAACGGGATACCATGACGGAAACCAGAGTGCACAGAAACACCATTTACCTTCCTGCTGCAGTGGTACCTATTTATCTACTTGCACTGGCATGCTTTCGAACTGCTAGGCTGGCAGGAGCTGGGACAGAGCAACGGGAGCTCACCCCGTTGCAGGGATTCAAACCGCTGACCTTCCAATAGGCAAGCCCAAGACGCTCAGTGGATTAAACCACAGTGACACCCATGGAGGGCAGGCACACTGAGGGTTTCCTTAGGCTGTATCTTAGCTTATTATGTGGTCTATGCAAGGAAGCACTCTTAGTGCAGATATTCTTGGCTTCTGTATCAGCACCCACAGTCAAAAGCAGGGACAGTATATGCAGATGCCTCCGGTGTTTATGTGTCCTCAGATAACTTTACACAAACTGCTCCAGAAGAGGACACCTATAATCCGATACGATATCTTTATTGTCATTGTCCCTTGCGGAACAATGAAATTGAAAACTACATAAAAACTACATAAAACTACCACAAAACTACATAAAACTACATAAAAACTACATAAAAGTGTACTCCATGCTCCGGAGTGAGCATGGAAGTCTCTAGCAGAAGGGTGCAGAGGTGTTACAGCAGGAATGGGGAAACCACAGCACACCAGATAAAGTTGGATTATAGCTCCCAAATCCCTTGACCACTGGCCACACTGTTCAGTGCTGGTGGGAGTTGGGCCCCATCAACATGCAGAGGGCCATGCAGTCCCCATCTCTGTGTTCCAACACAAGGGTAGGCAGAAAGGGGAAGGGGAGGTCGGAGGAGTAGGAAGCCCTGTTAGAGCAGTCAGGGATGGGAGAGAGAGACAGTGTTGCTTCCATTTTAGTGAGAAACTACCTAATTTGAACCAAAATGCAAACCAAAACACAACTATCCATTGAAATTCACACTTCTCCAAATCCTGTGATCGAGTTCTTCAGTGTGTACACAATTGAACATATTAGGGAAAGCCTGGGTAAAAATGCATACATTAGTGAAACGAACAAACCAAAATGCAGTATACTTAGGGATATATATGCAGTGCTTTTTTTCTGGGGGGACGCAGGGGTATACATACCCCTATACATTTTGTGAATCTAAGTTTGGCCTCATTGAGGGGCAGTGTTTCAATATGAGCAGGAAAATGAGAGTACCCCTAAATATTTTTAATAGAAAAAAGCACTGTTTTACAATTTAAAATACTCATTTTGCATCCTTAACATATCAACGAATTCTCTTTCAATGGTTCATTTTTACATATCATAAATCCCTTCATATTTTATTTTTTATTTACACTGTTGAATTTATCTTAATGCTGCCAGCGTTTTCAGCTGTACACAACTATTTCCCATATATTCAATAAACGTTAAATATTGACTACTTAGGGGAATTCTTTACATAAATGTGTATATCTGTCAAAACCGCATACAAAATGTGTTAATTAGGAGGAAGTCTCCCTTAAATGTGGACAAATTGTCAGGCTGATTTAGAAAAGTATTGTAAAGTATTGCACTTGGGCAAAAAAAATGAGAGGCACAAATACAAGATGGGTGACACCTGGCTTGAGAGCAGTACATGTGAAAAGGATCTAGGAGTCTTGGTTGACCACAAACTTGACATGAGCCAACAGTGTGACGCGGCAGCTAAAAAAGCCAATGCAATTCTGGGCTGCATCAATAGGAGTATAGCATCTAGATCAAGGGAAGTAATAGTGCCACTGTATTCTGCTCTGGTCAGACCTCACCTGGAGTACTGTGTCCAGTTCTGGGCACCACAGTTCAAGAAGGACACTGACGTGTCCAGAGGAGGGCAACCAAAATGGTCAAAGGCCTGGAAACGATGCCTTATGAGGAACGACTAAGGGAGCTGGGCATGTTTAGCCTGGAGAAGAGGAGGTTAAGGGGTGATATGATAGCCATGTTCAAATATATAAAAGGATGTCACATAGAGGAGGGAGAAAGGTTGTTTTCTGCTGCTCCAGAGAAGCGGACACGGAGCAATGGATCCAAACTACAAGAAAGAAGATTCCACCTAAACATTAGGAAGAACTTCCTGACAGTAAGAGCTGTTTGACAGTGGAATTTGCTGCCAAGGAGTGTGGTGGAGTCTCCTTCTTTGGAGATCTTTAAGCAGAGGCTTGACAACCATATGTCAGGAGTGCTCTGATGGTGTTTCCTGCTTGGCAGGGGGTTGGACTCGATAGCCCTTGTGGTCTCTTCCAACTCTATGATTCTATGATTCTATGAAAACAAGAACAACATACAAATTGCTACAGAAATGCAGAGAACTCAACTGGCAAAATGCAATAAACCAAAATTGACAGATTCACCCATCTCCAAGCAGGCTCCCTGGATACCCTGCCAAATGCTCAGCCTTGACACACCCTGTAGCAGATATCTGATAAACTCGTCCAGTTGCAACCTGTCATTACCTGGAGTGAAACGGTGTGGAAATGAGAAAAAGGTGCCACTTTTAGAGGAGTAAAGTATGATTAAATATAGCAGGGAAGTAGATCAGCTGTCTCTCATGAGATGAATCAGGGAGCTTCAAGAAATCAGTGGAGGAAATGATGACTGTAGCATGAATTAATTTCACTGGAGTGAGAGGATGGGAAATGAAGCCATCACAATAATCACATGAAGAGGAGGACAAATTTTCATTCCAATTGTTGAAACATAGCCAGAAAGTCTTCCTCCATAATACTTACTGGACCCCTGCCAACTGTCACTAAGCTCTGTCCACCTCCTTGAACTGGGACGCTTCAATGTTGCAACACTCGGGCTAATAATAATCCGGGCTTTTGTCCAAACGTGGAAGTGAAACTTCTGCATTTAGTGCCTGCCTTGGTTTTTGCAATTAATTCCTGGAAGGCGTAGAACTTGTCTTACTTGGCATTAGTGAAATACAATCGAGGGATTGTATCAATGCAACCATCTTAAGATCCGATGTTGGTGAAGCAACAAGGAAGCTGCAACTAAAGTTGCCTGACTGGCAATTTTGTTTTCTCTCATTTTTTTCAATCGTACATTCAGTTCTCCATATTTCTGCATCAGTTTGCAATTAAATAAGAACAATTCTCAAGAAAATCCAGCAACATTTTAGTGTGAATTTCTTTTCATATGCATTCGCTACATGTAAGATACACATTTTAGCAAAGTGGTCTTCCCTGTGCTTGCAACTACTTAACATCTCAGGTATTCGGTGGGAGTAGGTTCCTAGTTCTGTGGAAGAGCAAGCGATTTGCGGGCTGAAGTTCCCATGTTCATCCCTCAATATCTCCAGGGGGTTTGTTATGTATGTGAGTGTTTTGTATGAATGAATTGTCAGTGTTTGTGTGAGAATATTTTCAATTATTTCTATTATTATTATTAGTATGAAAAGCCACTTCTGACCTCAGGAGGAGGTGGTTTTGCTGGCTTCACGCCCCCAACACACACGTGGAGGCTGGCTCCCAGCCCCAGTGCGACCTGGGGAATCCTTGGCCGCGTCATCCCCTGGCCAAGTAATCGGCTGGCCCAGGGGATGTGGCTTGCCTCATTTAAGGCAAGCGCGGCCGGGGATCTCCCTCTTTGGCTACTTAGCTGCTGTGGTTTCCCACCCACCCACCCTTCAAGGTTCCCCTTCTGACCTTGCTATGGACCTCGGTTGGTCGCCGTTAAGGGGCCTGGTAGGAATTTTTTCCCCTTCGCAAATTGGCACCAGCCATTTGGTTTTTCACCTACCTCGTAGCAAATCGTCACAACTTTCTTGGTTTTGGCAGTTAGGCATTGGTATGGGTATTGTTATGTAGGGGGGGAGCACCATCACCTCCCCCGGATATTGAAGGGTAGTCTGGTAAAAGATTCCAGGGGGCATGGCCTCGTCTGAAGCCTATGGAGGTCAGGGCTTAAAGCACGCCCCCGAGCGGTCACCCTGGGAGAGTCCCTAGTTGATGTGCATCAGCAGGGCTCCCCCTGCTGGTGTTAACCCTTCCCGATCTTCAAGCAAACAGGCTGAAGCTGGATAGTTGGATAGGACCAATGCCTAATCCAATAATGTTCACCACCTGTAACCAATAAAGTTGTGGCCAATTTTAGCCCATTAACCTAAAATAATGGTGTCATGTGTCTTTATTCCTATTGGTGGGAGGCGGGAACTCGCCACGCAATGTACTAACCATCCATCACCAGCTGGTCCCAAGGTGGGTTACAGCCATTTTTAAAAATTTGGAATTAAAAACTGTTAAAATATTACACTCACAAGAACAGGGTGGGTCCTGAACAAACATGACTCTCGGATGCCCAAGGCTGTTTGCACTCTACTTGTCCTTTGCTGCTGTTTGTAACAAATCTAGCCAGCTCTGCATAGATTAGAAGAGGCTGGCTTAGAGTGGAGACCACCAACAATGGTTGCGTCCTAAACTGGTTTTGGGCCATCTCCAAGGGACTTCAGTTCCCAGAGTCCCACCCCTGGATTCCATAAAGAAGTTGTGGGGTGACTGTCCTGTCACACAGCTGGTGCTATCGAATGTCCACCCCTCAGTCTGTATTTTTACCCAGTGCTGCTTCTGACACTTTTCCTTCTGTAATCGCTGCACATTGTGACCAGCTTCCTGTTTGAGAAGGCACCCATCACCCCAAATATCTAAAGCAGTGCACATGCCTATATGCCCCATAGCCAGGGGTGGTTGAGAGCTGCAGTTCAGCAACAGTTGGAGGGCCACAAGTTCCCAATTGCTTGATAAAGAACAGCTGGGTAAAGAAGGAAGTGGGACATGACATCACTTCTAGTCACTCTGTGGTTGAAACTGAGGATTCCTGACAGTGGCTTAATGGCCACTAAGTGCTTGCCCTCCAAAGTTCTACTTTCCATGCAATTTCCCCAAACAACGTGCTCGCCAGTAAGATTGAGGCACCGTAAACATCCTTTCCTCATTTCCCCTAATGGAAGCTGGTTACAAAGTGCCGCTTAATCCTGGGAAGGCCAAACAAAGAACTGAGTGATATTGATTGGGGTCGGGTGCAGATACCAAAGATGGTTTTCAGAGAAGATGGGAAAGTAGAGCAAAGAGCCGCAAATGCCCCTGAATTCCTGTTGCTGTAGAATGACAGTGAGAGAAAACTATTGTGCTCCTGTCCTAGTTATGAACTTCCCATTGACATCTGGGTGGTCTTTGTGGGGAAGTAGGATGCTGGATTAGATTGGTCTTTGGCCTGATCCAAGCTGGATGTTATGTTGTTTGAGATCAGGTTAAGACAGATGAATGAGGCCTACTGGAAACCCCTGCTACCTCTGGGCATGTGCAGAGCTCCCTTTTCCTTTTCCAATGAAGTGAAAGAGGAGCTCTAGCTCAGCAGCTGAGCACATGCCTTGCATGCAGAAGATCCCAGATTCAATCATTAGCCCCTGGAGTCCAACAACATCTGGAGAGCCATGAGTTCCCCTTCTCTGCTGTATACAGAGTCCTACTATTAGGCCACCTAGTCTGATGTTGCCTACTTTAACTGGCAACCATTCTTCCAAGGTCCAATCAAAGGTCTTTTCCAGACCTGCTACCTGAGATTTCTTCAGATGCCAGATCATCTGCACGCAAAGCCTTCTTTGCCTCAGTCTTCTCCGATAAAGAAAACAATGCCCGACCTGAAGAATTTGGAGCAAATGATTCAGCAAAGGAAACACAGCCCAGAATAACTAAGGAGATAGCACAAGAATACTTGGCTAGTTTAGATGTATTCAAGTCTCCAGGGCCAGATGAACTGCATCCAAGAGTATTAAAAGAACTGGCAGATGTGATCTCAGAACCACTGGCAGTCATCTTTGAGAATTCCTGGAGAACAGGCGAAGTCCCGGCAGACTGGAGGAGGGCAAATGTTGTCCCTATTTTCAAAAAGGGGAAAAGAGAGGACCCAAATAATTACCGCCCAGTCAGTCTGATATCAATACCAGGGAAGATTCTGGAGCAGATCATTAAGCAAACAGTCTGTGAGCACCTAGAAAGGAATGCTGTGATCACCAATAGTCAGCATGGATTACTGAAAAATAAGTCATGTCAGACTAACCTGATGTCGTTTTTTGACAGAATTACAAGCCTGGTAGATGAAGGGAACGCAGTGGATGTAGCCTACCTTGATTTCAGCAAGGCATTTGACAAGGTGCCCCATGATATTCTTGTAAAGAAGCTGGTAAAATGCGGTCTTGACTATGCTACCACTCAGTGGATTTGTAACTGGCTGACTGACCGAACCCAAAGGGTGCTCATCAATGGTTCCTCTTCATCCTGGAGAAGAGTGACTAGTGGGGTGCCACAGGGTTCTGTCTTGGGCCCGGTCTTATTCAACATCTTTATCAACGACTTGGATGATGGACTCAAGGGCATCCTGATCAAATTTGCAGATGACACCAAACTGGGAGGGGTGGCTAACACCCCAGAGGACAGGATCACACTTCAAAACGACCTTGACAGATTAGAGAACTGGGCCAAAACAAACAAGATGAATTTTAACAGGGAGAAATGTAAAGTATTGCACTTGGGCAAAAAAAATGAGAGGCACAAATACAAGATGGGTGACACCTGGCTTGAGAGCAGTACATGTGAAAAGGATCTAGGAGTCTTGGTTGACCACAAACTTGACATGAGCCAACAGTGTGACGCGGCAGCTAAAAAAGCCAATGCAATTCTGGGCTGCATCAATAGGAGTATAGTATCTAGATCAAGGGAAGTAATAGTGCCACTGTATTCTGCTCTGGTCAGACCTCACCTGGAGTACTGTGTCCAGTTCTGGGCACCACATTTCAAGAAGAACACTGACAAACTGGAACGTGTCCCGAGGAGGGCGACCAAAATGGTCAAAGGCCTGGAAACGATGCCTTATGAGGAACGGCTAAGGGAGCTGGGCATGTTTAGCCTGGAGAAGAGAAGGTTAAGGGGTGATATGATAGCCATGTTCAAATATATAAAAGGATGCCACATAGAGGAGGGAGAAAGGTTGTTTTCTGCTGCTCCAGAGAAGCGGACACGGAACAATGGATCCAAACTACAAGAAAGAAGATTCCACCTAAACATTAGGAAGAACTTCCTGACAGTAAGAGCTGTTTGACAGTGGAATTTGCTGCCAAGGAGTGTGGTGGAGTCTCCTTCTTTGGAGGTCTTTAAGCAGAGGCTTGACAACCATATGTCAGGAGTGCTCTGATGGTGTTTCCTGCTTGGCAGGGGGTTGGACTCGATGGCCCTTGTGGTCTCTTCCAACTCTATGATTCTATGATTCTATGATTCTATGATTCTATGATTCTATGAAAGCATGAGCTTTATTGTGGATGTACAGCCTCACCCAAAATGCCACTGAGCACTCTGAATAATGTGTCCTTTCTGCATAAAGGAAAAAGGAAGGAGAGGGCTGTGCCAAGGATGTGCCAGAAGCTTCCCATTCCCATGGCACATCACAAGAATTAAGACAATCCTACTGGATCAAGCCAAGAGCCCATCTAGTCCAGCATCCTATCTCAGTGTGGCTGACCAGATGCATGTGGAAAGTCTGCAAGATGGACATGAGCGTGACATCACTCTGCCCACCTCTGATTCCCATAGGGCCTCTCACAGTGGAGGTAGAACACAGGAGTCGTAGTTAACTGATAGCTGTATTCTCCATTAATTTGTCCCATCCTTTTTAAAGGCCATCCACGTTGGTAGCCATCACTCCTTCCTGCAGAAATGTTGGGAGGACCTGACCAGCTCTGTGCATAGTTTATTTCTCTCCCATTGGAATAAGGGAGAGAAAAGGTGGTTCTAGATAACTAGAATGAGTTGACTCTGCCTGCCATTGGCTCTGGGTCCATTTACTGTTGGTCTCTCTGCCATATGCCCCACCAGTTGCAATAACACCAGCCACTATTGTGATACACACACACACACACACACACACACACACACACACACACAAAAACGTATATTAGTTTTTTAACATATCATTTCCAACATTCATATAACATAATTTCTTGTCTTATACAATATTTTTGACTTCCATCAGCTCCTCTGGTGACTTTCCATTTTTATCCCTAACACCAGTCACTATTGTTAAACCAGGGGTGGATGCTGGTAATATGGTGAGTACCCTGTGCAAGGACAAAATTTGATACCCCTCTCCAAGCCCTTGCACTACCTTCCCAAAGCTGGGTAAGGGAGGCACTGGTCTTTGGTAAGGAGGCATGAGAGCTCTGACAGGGTCCTAGAGCCCTCCTCTTCCTTCCCAAAGCTGGAAAAACGAGGGGGAGAGGAGGAGAAGGACTCTAGGGCCCTGTCAGAGCCCTCATGCCTCCTTCCCAAAGCACAGCTCTTACTAGGCTTCAGAAAGGAGGCAGGAAGGTGCATCCTTGACTCCTATGTCCCGTGCGGGGGAACCGGTAGCACTGCCTTAAATCTGCCTCTGATGAAACCACCCACCACACCTCACTTGGTGGGGGCACCCAGATATGGTTCATCTCACAATTTGGATTTCTGAGGGGGGGGTGGTTCTGGAGGATACACTGGCACCTGTGGGGGTTGGTGACCCATCACTAGGGAGTGGAATAGATCAAGTTCCAGAGCCTGAGAAACCCTGGCTTCACAAGGACACAGCAAGTTACTAGGAAAAACACAATTTCCTCAAAATGCATTGGAGCCACTCAGTCAAATCCAGTCTGCTTTCAGGATGTGGGCTATTTTAAGGTATTTCCTCTTTTAGCCTAACCTAAAAGTAGAAATAAAAAAATTCCTTCCTGTAGCACCTTAAAGACCAACTAAGTTAGTTCTTGGTATAAGCTTTCGTGTGCATGCACACTTCTTCAGATACACTGAAACAGAAGTTACCAGATCCTTCTATATATTGAGAAGGTGGGGAGGGGTATTACTTAGAAGGGTGGTGGGAATCGGAGATTGGCAGATAGCTGAGATGAGCCTGTTGACGACTCTTAACGACTGTAATAGGTCTTACAGGAAAAGGCAAGGGGTGAGAAGCTGCTGAATTACAACTCATTACCAAACTTAAAACAATGGAGAAACCTGGTCTGAACAGAGACATCGGATTCTTATCTCATTATACATGACTAAGCCATTTCTCACCTTCTCACCCCTTGCCTTTTCCTGTAAGACCTATTACAGTCGTTAAGAGTCGTCAACAGGCTCATCTCAGCTATCTGCCAATCTCCGATTCCCACCACCCTTCTAAGTAATACCCCTCCCCACCTTCTCAATATATAGAAGGATCTGGTAACTTCTGTTTCAGTGTATCTGAAGAAGTGTGCATGCACACGAAAGCTTATACCAAGAACTAACTTAGTTGGTCTTTAAGGTGCTACAGGAAGGAATTTTTTTATTTTGACTATGGCAGACCAACACGGCTACCCATCTGTAACTAAAAGTAGAAGTTAAGTAATTTAGGGGAAGTCAACTCCAGTTTCTTGCTTCTTTGCAGTGCTTACCAAATTGGCTTTCATCAGGTGCACAGTTCGCCATGTGATCCCTGGCTCGTTGTCTGACCAACAGTGATGGATAAGGATCACCTCTGAGCCACCAGGCAGGGAAACTTTGTAAAGTGGAAAACAGCTGGCTCTTTCAGGGTGTCAATGGGCTACCCCTGGCTAATAGCAGTGGACTCTGGCTATTAAGCAGAGGCTGTAAGGCCACCTATCAGGGATGCTGTAGTTGGGATTTCTGACATCAGCAACTGGTTGGTCTAGAAAACCTTTGGAGTCCCTTCCAACAATACAGTTCGGGGGTGGGAGTATTTTGACAACTGAGTTTTCATGATCTTCTTTCTTCAAACACAGATGAATCTCAGTGGCAATACATCCCATGCCACATCCTTATTTACAAGTTCTCCTTTGTCCTACAAGCAAATGCTCTCTTCCTCCTCTGATGGCAGGCATGAAGACAGAGTTACAGGTGTGCTTGTCTTGCCTCCCCACAACTACCAATTTTTAAAATTTGCAACTGTAAAGGTAAAAGGAAAAATAAACGATAGTGGTGGTGATTATAAGAACAGAAGCAACAAAAATCCATTCATACGTGTGTGTGTGTGTGTGTTTTAACATATCATTTTAAACAATTATTAAACATACTTTCATATTTTATACAATTTTTTTGACTTCCATCAATCACATCTGAAAATTTTCCAATCTTTTCACTTAATTTGCATTTCTTACTTTCACTATTACATAAATATCATAACTAATATCTCTCTTCTTTCTCTTCTTTACAATATTTCATATCTTCCTCTTTACAAAACTTCTTGTAGTCCTACTAGCGTAATTTGTTGATTACAGTTGCTCTTCAAATAATTCGTATATTTCTTCCAATCTTCTGTGAATCTCTGGTCCTGCAGGTTTTCGAATGCTTCCTGTCATTTTATCCAATTCTGCATAGTCCATTAATTTCGTCTGCCATTCTTCTTTCATCGGTATTTCTTCTTGTTTCCATTTCTGGGCCAACACTTGCCACTGTTGTTGGGTATAAAAACAGTTTAATATCCTGTCTATTAATGTCCTCACTTATAATACCAAGTAAAAATGCTTCTGGTCTTTTAAAAAATGTATATTTCAATATATTTTTCATCTCATTATATATCATTTCCCAGAGGTTTTTTACTTTCTTACATTCCCACCACATATGATAAAATGATACTTCTTTTTCTTTACATTTCCAACATTTATTACTTGTCTTATACATTTTAGCTAATTTCACAGGTGTGATATATCAACAAAAATCCATTCCTAGCTGCCATTGACAAGAAGACTTTCCCATCAATCCTGCATTAAACTGTATGTTAATGCAAGTTGTCCAAACAGGTCTCCAAATGAAATTGACAATTATAAACCATACCTTATAAGTGGCAAGTGGCACTGCGGTGGATGGTCTGCAACAGTTCCTCTGAGCAGCTGTGGATTGCATTTTCCTTAATCACCAAGTTACTCCAGAGACTCGCATTCCCCCCCAAAAAATTGACAGAAGGACTCTGGATGAGTCACTGTTGTTGCCAGATGTATACAAGTCCCAGCATCTGCTTTTCCAGAAACTCAATGCTGCAACAACCCTTATAGAAAATATGTCACGTGTGAACTCAAACAGACTTCAACTACACTTCATTAAAAGGGCACATTCTCTTCTAAAATGGAAGCCACATCACTAGTTCCCTCTCATCTAACTACAGATTCTAGTTTGGGAATTGTGTTTTGTGATATCTATCATCAGTAATGTGGAACAGGGGCATGCAGTAACATAGATTCAGAGAAAAATGGTCCACTGGAATGTGCCGTCAGTGAGGCCTCACCCCAGGGGACACTGGCTGTTCGTTTCTTCCTTGGTCATAATGTTGCACTTCTAGAAGTCATGAGTAAGGAGGACAGGGACAGAAGTAGAATTAGTTGGCTCTGCCTATCACTGGCTCTAGCTCTGCCTTCTGTGGGCCTCTTTGCCTTCTGCCTACCAGCCCCTATGGGCACCAGTCACCACTGTATACATTTCTTTGAGGCATATACAGTGGTACCTCAGGTTAAGAACTTAATTCGTCCCGGAGGTCCATTCTTAACCTGAAACTGTTCTTAACCTGAGGTACCACTTTAGCTAATGGGGCCTCCTGCTGCCACCGTGTCGCCACTGCGCGATTTCTGTGCTCATCCTGAAACAAAGTTCTTAACCCGAGGTACTATTTCTGGTTCTGTAACGTGAAGCGTCTGTAACCCAAGGTACCACTGTATATTCTGCCCATTGGCCATAATGAAGGGTTGTTGGCATCTGTCTGTCTCAAGAGACAGTGGAGTGTGTCTCCAGGGGCAAAGTTAAACCACTATGTTAGCAGCACCTCTCCAGGGTGTAAGTGACCACTTTGGGGTATAAGCCTGGGCTGTGCGTATGGGGGTCAAGGTCATAATCGAAATAGACTTGATTAGGTTGTGGATGGACCTATCAAAGTCTGACCCATCTCAGTTCTACATGGGGTTGAGACTAGACATGCATGAGTCAGTCGGTTTCAGTTTCTTTTTCTAATCTTAAGTTCTGTTCTCCACATTCATTTGCCATTTTTTTAAAGAAGTCCTCGTGGAAATTGATCACCATTTTAGTGTGACTTTCCCCCTAAAATAACATGTTTGAGGAAATGTAAGGTTATAAAAAGAATTCTGGGAAATGATATATAATAAATTGGGGGGGGGGTGATTAAAATAACTTTTGTTTAAAAAACCAGAAGCCTTTTTGTTAGGAATTATAGGTGCAGAAATAGCAAAGGAGTACAAAAGACTTTTAATGTACGCAACACCAGCTGCAAGGATGCTCTCAGCCCAGAGATGGAAGGATGAAACGGTTCCCACCAGATGGGAATGGCAGACCAAACTGATGGAAAATGACTGGGAAAATCAGAAACCAGGAAGAACAGAATTTCAATTAAGAATGGGGGAAATTTATAACTTACCTTGGAGACCACTGTAAACAGCTGAGCTCTTTAGCAGGATTTGAATAACACTTGTAATGTAACAAGAACTAGGGATGCAATGGATATATAAAAATGGAACTGACTAAAAATATGCAGCGGAAAAAGACTGGCAATGGAAGCCATGGAGGGGTGGGAGGAAGTCCAGAGATTCAGTCTAATCATTGTTTGCTTATTTTTAAAAAATATATATATTCATGAGTTTGTATGTAAATTTTAATTTGTAAAACTAAAATGTGTGTGTGTGTGTGTCTGCAGGCCATTTTGCCCAATATAGATATTTTTGCAAAGGAATTTCTTCTAATAGAATGCATTCTTGTATGTTACTTTCACTAATATTCGAATTTTATGCACATTTTATCCTAGTGCATGCTTTTTTTGTACAAAAGAGCTAATGTGGTGTAATGGTTAAGAGCGGTGGACTCGTAATCTGATGAACAGGGTTCGATTCCCCGCTCCTCCACATGCAGCTGCTGGGTGACCTTGGGCTAGTCACACTTCTCTGAAGTCTCTCAGCCCCACTCACCTCACGGAGTGTTTGCTGTAGGGGAGGAAGGGAAAGGAGATTGTTAGCTGCTTTGAGACTCCTTAGGGTAGTGATAAAGCAGGATATCAAATCCAAACTATTACCGCAAAATTCAAAGACACATTTTGAAAGTTGGCAGTGTTTGCATTTTCATGTTGTTTTGTGAATTAAGTCAACTCACCTCTAAATGTGATGTGAATTGAATTTTTACACCATCCCTAGATAGTCCATCAGTTCCTATTTCCATGCAGAATGTAAAGTTGGGGTGAGGGAGTCCACATGATATTAAATTTTATGGAAAAATACAATTTCAAGGAAACAGCATGGTTATCCCTAGTATTTATATCAGAGCAGCCACACAATTCACTTAGACAGCAGCAAAGATTCATCAAGTCCTGCTTCTCCATGGGGACTAGCTCCTTGATTCTATGAAAAGTGTGTGATGGCAAAAAGAAGCCCACACATACTAGTCAATGCAGCCTGAAAGAGTCTTGGAGGCTGGACCTTTATTTTATTTTTTTTAAAAAGGAGGGTGGAATGAAATGAGGGCAATGGCAAAACAGAGGTGTTCAGGCCACTTTGTAAAGGAATCCACTAGATTGTAAATTCTAAAGTGGGCTCCTGAGCTGATCCAAGTCATAATCTGCCAGGATCAAAACAGGCAAGTCTGCTTTGGAATCCACATTTTGTGTGTTTCCAATCCACCCTTCCCTAGACATGATACATAACACGGACGGGGAGAGAATGGGAGTGAGTAGGTAGAAGCAATGTCAAGTCAACGGTTTTAAAGTTGCAGGTCTTATAGCAGTCATTTAGCTCTGTCTATGAGGATCCTTGCTGTCTAGAAGAGAAGCAATGCCTCTCCATTGTCGCTGGTTGTTCTGGCTGCCTTGTGCTTGAATAAGAGCAGTCTCTTCCCAGAAGAACACACAGATCTCTCTCAAAAAAAATAAAGCAGATTCAGGAGCAGAGCAGGTGACAATGTCCAGGGCATAAGGTCTTCTTCTGTTACATCAGGCACCTGACTTTGTGGAACTGAAGTCATAAATCACATGCCCCTTAACTAGTCATCAGTGCAAGAAAGGGGAATGAGAGAGATACTGCATAATTACCAAAAATGGCAATGAGAAATATAAAACATCTTGTTGCAGCTCGAGACTGCGAATTATCAAGTGTGCTCAAAAGATCCCCCGCTTTTAATCTGCTGTGTTAAGTAACTCAGAACACATTTCAGCTTCTTGGTTCATCTTCTGTAGCCCCAGACACAGAGAAGTCCCTCAGCTTAGGGGGACAACACAAGTTGTCAATGCAGAAGGTGCAAAATTCAATCCCTGGTTTCTTCACAAGTGACTGGGAAAGACCCCTGTCTGAAACCCTGGAATGTGTCTTTCCAGTCAGTGTAGACATTGCTTTGATTCCAACATCACCAAGGAAGGGATAGCCAATGTGGTGCCATCTGCATGTCACCTGACTACAACTCCCATCATTCTTGATTATTGGCCATATTGACTGAGGCTGATGGGAGTTGGAGTCCAGCAGCATCTAGTGGACACCCCATTGGCTATCCCTGGTCTATCTCCCACAGTGACCAACCAACCAACCAGATGCCTATGGGAAGCCTAAAGCGTCATCCAGTCCAACCCCCTGCAATGCAGGAATCTCAACTAAAGTGTCCATGACAGATGGCCATCCAACCTCTGCTTAAAAACCTCCAAGGAAGGAGAGTTCACAACCTCCTGAGAGAGACCGTTCCAATGTCAAACTGCTTTTACTGTCAGAAAGTTCCTCCTTATGTTTCATCAAAATCTCCTATCTTGTAACTTGAAGCCATTGGTTCAGGTCCTAGCCATCAGAACAGGAGAAAGCAAGCTTGCTCCATCTACCATGTAACAGCCCTTGATATACTATTTGAAGATGGCTATGATATCTCTTCTCAGTCTCCTATTTTCCAAGCTAAACATACCCAGCACCTTCAACCATTTCTCATAAGGCTTGGCTTCCAGATCATCTTGGTTGCCCTCCTCCGCACATGTTCCAGCTTGTCAATATCCTTCTTAAATTGTCCAGAACTGGACACAGTACTTGAGGTGTGGTCTGACCAAGGAATAAAAGATTGGTACTGGTTAAAAGAAATTAAAAATCAAGACAAAACAAATCATTATAATAGGGTGGGTCCTGAACTAGACAACTCTAGCACCTGGCATGGTCATAGAGAGATGGATTGAGTTAGATCTTTGGTCCATGTAGCTCAGTACTGTCTACCTTGACTGGCAGAGACTCTCCAGGGTTTTGGGTAGGATCTTTCCCTAACCCTACCTGGAAATGCCAGAGATTGAACAAAGCAAATCAGGTGCTCTACCACTGTCTTCTACATCCAATGAAAATGACATAATGAAGGTGTTGGGTGCACCTCTTTGGAGAGGGAATTCCACAGCTTAGGGGCTGCTACGAAGAATCTTCTCTCTCTGGTTGCCACCACCACCCTAAATTTCTAAGGGCAACATAAATAGCCAAAACGTCTGACAATCTTAAGATCCAGGAGGGTCTGTATGAAAGACCTATTGAGTTCAGAAGGAGATGGAGCCCGGTGGCACTTTAAAAAAAAATGAAGAACTTTTCCACTGTGGTCAAAATACAGTTCCTCCCACTCTGCCAAGTGATTTCTACGTAAATTGGTTCCATTGTAAAGACAATCTGGTTCCTTTTTCTACTGGTTAACTCAGTTGCCCAATACATCTGCTTCAACCACGCCTGCTCCCAAACACCACATAAAACTGTACCAGGCAGGTTTTAGGCTTCCAGATGGGGGTTACATGCATGTCCATCCACTTGCTTACACAGGTGGGAGCACAGACCAGCCACTGGAGAAGTCACTGCAGAAGGCTGTGGTTCTTTCTCAACAAAGTGGTATTTTTCTCAACAAGAACACAAGTAAGATTTGAAACTGTTACTGGGATTTATATTGCTTTTTTTAAAAAAGACATATAGTAAAAGAAAGAAAGACAGAGAGACATAGTTTGGTTCATTAATAGAACAGGAATTAATTGATATTCCTCATGGATGAGATGTATTTGCTCAGATGTCATAGGGAAGATTTTTTTCCCCTGAACAGGTTCCAAGATAGAGCTACAAGGGCATTTTGCAAAGCATTGACATTTGAAATTTGACTGTAGAAGTAGACCTTCATGCAAATAAGAAAACCTGTGTCCCTACTGAGTTATGCCCTGCATTATCTCTTTATAATTTAGGCTATGTTTGGTTAAGATTTACCAATTTTGGGTGGGAGTTTTTGTAGGAAGAGAGACCCAACGAGGCAAATAGATGGAATGCAGCTGCTTTAGTTATAGTTATTTAGTGATTTGTTATGAGCTGGTGTGCTATTATTTTTAAAGATTGTGTTATTTTATGGATTTTTAAAAATCTTATTTTGTTATGAATTGCTTTATTTGCATTTTTATGATTATATCACGCAGCTGTTTTAATACATATGCTGTAACCAACTCTGGATTCAAAATAAGAGTGGTATAATTTCACTAGCAAAAGTCCCTGAACCCAAAACATTTAAGAAGGACTGAAACAGCATGCATTTGAATTTGGAATCCTCCATTTCGAAGGCAGTGATTTATTTCAATTTAGCTGCAGCAAAATGTAAAACTGTCAGAGAGGTGGTGCTGAATTATAGAGCTAAATCATTGAAAAAAGACACTGCAGGGCCCAGATGCCTGGCCGCAATGCCACCCACCCGAAAAGGTGAGCGGTCTTTCTCAAGGCACTGTTTGGTCTCCAGTGTGGTCACCCTCAGGGACTAGGGTCTCAGTAATCAGGATTCTAAGTGCAGTTTAGTCTCAACTAGCCAAGACCAATCACACAGAATCAGGCTAGGTCCCAAAAATTATCTGGAAGTAAAGTCAAGACACAGTCCAAGGTTAATGTCACATGGGAGTCACCAAAAGAGGTGAGTTGACAAGGAGCCAGAGAAATGTGTTGTTTCCAGCCACCACACAATGATCACAGCTGCTGGCAGTGAAGGAATATCAAGGATAGGTTATTCCTTAGTAGTGTCACAAGTAAACTGACAACTCTGAGCCCATTGGTGCATATTGGTGCATATTCTCTGAAGGTTCCAGTTCTTCATCAGGTGTCAGCCTAGAGGGCCCCTCAAGGAGATCCTTGATATTGGATTCAGGGGGCTCTGCCTGCTCCTCAAGGTCCTTGTCTTTTGATTCATCCTCTCAGGTTTCTGTGTTTGGCGATATTAGGATATTTCCGTTCCACCTTAAAAGGGAGCAGGCTTTGTGAGTCACAGAGTCTGCGTATTTCCTGTTCACAGGAAGTTTCTGTTGTGTCTATGCTTTCGTTTCTCTCTCTGTGCCTGAGACACTGAAGCAGGCAGTCATGTTTTCTTTGTTCTGATCAACGCTGAATAAACTTGTAAATAATGCTCTCCTGAGTGCATCTTTCGCTGTGCATTATCTGCTGATAGAGCGTGCATCAGCTCTGGAATGTGGCAAGCTATTTCTGGAGCTCGTGTCGCTAATTGCTGATACTGCGTGTCTACGGGAGATCGATGGACGTCCGGAGACGACGTGGAGTCATGATGGACTTTGTCTCCCTGGCAGTATCCCAACAGGCACCACCTCAGTGCTGGGAATGGAACCCTCCAAACACAATTATTTTGGAGAAGGATTAAAAACTGTGTTTGATTTCCACATGGGTTTGTGCCTTTCCCTATGCAAGTCAATGGAGAGCTATCCATTGTATTTCCAACCCCACCCCCCAAAAAAAAATATCTATGGGAAAAGCTTGATCCCACCCACCACCAATGACCTTGGGGAAATAGGAACACTGCTGGTGGGGGGGGGAGCATTTATTTCACTCCAATCTTTCTTGGGAATCCATTCCCCACACAAACACCACCCCCCAGCCCTTCATAATTCCTATTTTAATTACTCCAGCATGGTAAAGGTTTGAACCACTCTGGAGGACTGCCATGCCTACAAATTCCACTCACTTCTTTGAAAATAAATGTTATAGCTGTTTTTAGATCTCCCATTGCAGTTGTATTTCGGAAGTCAAACAGGACCTGTTCCAGAATTCCATTCGACTTCTGAAACATTCGACTTCCAAAGCACGGCTGGTGGAGTGAACCCTTACCTCTTTTAATCAGGGTTCATGTGCTTTGCTCATCCTTGGGGTAATCCAGAGCAGTCATTATGATGATGGAAAATCCTCTTGGACATATTGTACTCCTCAGGGCCTCATATTATATTGATTTCAGAACTGCAAACTCCTAAAGACTCAAAATACGCTGCAATTAATACAGTAAAAACTTTGGAGCCTGCAAAAAAGAATGAGAGTCAAATATGGCCATTACCCATATACAGCAGTTAGCACTGATGAGCAAATGGCACCACCAAAAAAAGGAACATTAATCAAGCTAAAACAAACCACAGAGCTCAAAACAAACTCTCTGGCCACAATCTAGCCGGAAATTGCTTGCTAGTGAGGGTTTTTTTCTTTATCAACTTTACGGAGTAGGTTTATTCTCCATATCCTCCAAAATACCGCAGACTTTCTTCCCCTGGACAGATGCTTCAGTGAATGTAAAAATCTAGTCTCTTTGGTTTTGCAATACAGGCTTCAGACTGTTCACTGGATTATCTCTGGAAAGAGCAGAGCATCATCTTGGCGAACAGACAGGGGTTCCTGAGTGGCAACGCAGGTGTAAGTGTTTCCTTCCTTTATTTAACGCAATCAGAATTGGGTATATCTCTTTTTAAATTATTCACAAAATACAGTGGTACCTCGGGTTACGGACGCTTCAGGTTAGAGACACTTCAGGTTACAAACTCCACTAACCCAGAAATCGTACCTCGGGTTAAGAACTTTACCTCAGGATGAGAACAGTAATCACGGGCTGGCGGCGAAGCAGCAGTGGGAGGCCCCATTAGCTAAAGTGGTACCTCAGGTTAAGAATAGTTTCAGGTTAAGAACGGACCTCCAGAACAAATTACGTTCTTAACCCGAGGTACCATGGATGGATGTCATTGAACTACAAATCCCATCATCTCTTGGCCACTGTGAGAAAATAATGCTGGCCCACTGGCTTGATTTAGCAGCCTCATCTTATCTTGTTCAGATCATTGGCCATGTTGGCTGGGATTGATGGGTATATAGCAGTCCAGCAGGCTCTGTAGAGCACCACATTGGGTACTCTTGCAGTAAACTGATGGTGGTGCCTTCACTCCTTCTTTGAAGGTTCCAGTTCTTCATCACGTGTCAGCCTAGAGGGCTTCGCAAGGGGATCCTTGATACTGGATTCAGGCGTCTCTGCCTGCTCCTCTAGGTCTTTGTCTTCTGATTCATCCTCTCAGGTTTCCGTGTTTGGCACTACCTCAGGACTAAGAATGGCACCCTCCAAACACAATTATTTTGGAGAAGGATTTAAAACTTCCTGCAGCCAATTTGAAGCCGCAGAAGGATGTTCAGCTTCCGAAAGAACATTCAGAAACCGGAACACTCACCGAAACACGATTTTTGATTGTTTGGGAGTCGGAACATTCGAATCCCAAGGAGTTCGGAAGCTAAGGGACAACTGTATAGTGAATGGGGAGGAGGCAGGACTAAAAGATATCATGGTGCTCCAAAACAGATCCGATGGCTTCCTAGAACTCTGGATACAAGTCGAATTTTACAGTTGGTACCAACCCAAGTTAGAGATATATTGCCATCTCCATGTCTCTGGAAGGACAGGGTGCAGAAAGAGGTCGCATCTATCTCATACATTTAAAGCACGCTAATTCTCCTAACTAGAGAAGGGATGCGAGAGGGAGAAATGAAAAGTTTCACAATGATTATTGTTGTTTACTTTATGTTTATTTGAGGTATTCATATACTGCTCAATCATTAGCATTTCTAAATGGTGTACATAACGGTGTTTTGAGGTGCATATGTTTTAATTTTACTAATCCTAATTTTACTAAGGATAAATTTCAAATGGTAAATAGTGATGTTTTCATGCAAGTTCATCTACATTTTGTTTTCTAGTTTATATTTTGCTCTTTCTCGCTGTGCTGCTATGTCTAAGGACTGATGCTATAGAAATTATTCTGACTCAGAACATGCTGGAAGAAATGACCTCAGCCTCTGAGTGACACCAAGAGAGGCTGCAATCATATTCTGCCCCCTGGTGATTTCCTTGAGGGATAGGAATCAGGCTTCCTGATATTTTAATATCCTTCCTTTTACAGCAGAATGGCCACAAAGCCTCTTATCCTTGCCATCTACATCGTCACCTTCCTGACTGGCCTCCCTTCCAACCTGCTGGCTGGCTACGCCTTCTTGAGGAAAGTGCGCCAGAAGGCAACCCCCATGGATGTCTTCTTGCTCAACTTGACCATCTCTGATCTTATCCTTCTGCTGATTTTGCCCTTCAAGATGGCAGAGGCCTCTTCAGATGTCCCCTGGCCTCTCCCTGCCTTCCTTTGCCCCCTCACCAACTTCTGTTTCTACAGCAGCATTTACAGCAGCACCCTCTTCCTTACAGGGGTCAGCATAGAGCGCTACCTGTGCATCGCCTACCCCATCAAGTTCAAGTCGGAACGTAGACCGACCTATGTAATAGTGGCCAGTCTCTTCTTCTGGTTTCTGGCTTGTTTCCACTGCAGCATCATCTACACTGTCCAATACCACCCCGAGGCCCAACCCATGTCTCACAACTCCACGTGTTATGAGTCATTCTCCAATGGCCAGCTTAAAATCCTCCTCCCTGTCCGACTGCAACTCTGCATTCTCCTCTTCTTCTTCCCTTTCATCATCACCCTTTTCTGCTACATTAGGGTCATTCGCATCCTGACCTCCTTGCCCCACATCAAACCCCAGAGGAAGAAACGGGCCGTGGGCCTGGCAGTGGCCACTCTGCTCAATTTTTCTGTTTGCTTTGGGCCCTTTAACATCTCTCACCTCGTGGGCTACATTCAGTTCTGGAGCCCTGAATGGAGGGTGTATGGCTTCCTCCTCAGCTCTTTCAACAGCACTTTGGACCCTGTCATCTTCTACTTCTCCTCCACTGCCATCCAACAAACCTTTGCTCACTGCTGGCAGGCAACGCACTGCAAGCTGCTGACTCTTGCATCCTGGTGGTCTTTGCCTTGCTGCAGGACTGCTGGAGAACCCGACAAAGAAGCAGGAGAAGGTGGTATATCGACATCTGGTGAACTGGCAGGGGCTGCCATCCCTACGGAAGCCTCCTTTGTCCAAACTGCAAGGGCCTGTGAGATCAGAGCCTTGAGCCCCCAGCAAGTACAAGTACTTCGCGCAGGACTACGAGGCTACACAGAAGCCATCCTACATTGCCCAGAGCTGCAAGAGTATAAAGAACAGAATGGCGCAGATACAAATCTTCCAGATGGGTCAGATCTTTCCTAAATGGGAACTTTAACCTGAAATCTTGACATTTGAAATCTGAGACCTTGGGAGGTTGCTGTGGTCCAGATCATCTTCACTAGCATCAAAGATGTGATCGTGTAAGTGGGTAGCAGGACAAGCCCCACACGCTTTGCTGCCTCCTTCCAAATCCAGGTACAGAAGGCAGTTGGTCTGGCGTTTGGAGCTTACCTCAAGACTGGCGACAGGCAGAGTCTTCCACAACATCTGGGGGTGAAAGGGTAACTTAGAGCAGGCCATATATGGCACTCAGCTCTCTCCACCAACACTTTGGCACAGCTCCCTACCACCCAGGATTTGTCATCTGAGGCAGCTGCCTCAAGACCAACCCTTGCCTGTGGTTTTTCATACTTTGCAACTTCAAATGACCTCTTTCCGTGCCAGTTTGCTTGTCAAACTTATTGTGGAATTGATTTATTGGTTTGACGTGACCCCCGCTAATTGATTTGCGATCCTCAATTAGCTCTTTATGGCCGCCCGGCACGCCTCCGCTCTGAGCTCTCAGTCACGCCTCAGCAGAGTTGAACACAGCGGTGAAAACTGTCACGTAGCTTCACTTAGCTTCAGACAAACACACACAGAGTCCAGGTTTGTCCATTATCAGTTCTTTATTCCGACATTCCCCAGGAATCTCCTGGGCTCACCGCAGCCATGACAAAACTGCGACCTCTTCCCTCAGAGACCGAGAGAGGAACAGAACGTAACTCCTCCCAGCTCCTCCCAGCTTCGAAAGCTGACGTCAGAATGTTGAGGCATCATGGGAACAACTTAACCAGTTAAGTTCCAAACCCAACACCCCCTCTTGCCGAACCATTCTGACAAGACCTTTTTGAGTTCAACACCTTTCCCTTTGCCTTGTGCCCCTTCCCGGCATCTTTCCCAGGCACCTGTTGAACCCCTTCAACACTCCCAGAATCACACTGTGCGACACTTTTCCACGCACTTGTGACCTGAAACCCTACTGACCCATTTGGGCCAGCAGTTGTGTCTTCTCCGTCAGATCCTTCCCCCTCTGACTTGACACCCTGTTTGTGAGCTTTCTCCATTACGCTAACCGGAGATGAAGCCTCACACCTGGACACTCCTTTCACAACCTTTGGAGATGCCCAGACCTGCCCTGAACCCTGATCTTGGACCTGGTCCCCATCACCGGGTTCTGAACCCTGATCTTGGACCTGGTCCCCATCACCGGGATCAGCCTCTGCCTCCCTTTCCTCCTCAGAATCAGACAGACATTCTGAGAGAAAATCAGGACCATCCCTGAGTCTTGAACACCCATCCTGTTCACAGAACTCAGCCTGCTTACTGACCAGCAGCTTGGTTTGATCACCCTCTGGGTATGCAAACTTCCACCCATTGGTTGCAGGATCATATCCACAGAAGATCATTTCCTGAACCTTTGGACCACCTGCCTCAAAGAGCTCAAAGGGCTCTTTGGCTACCCTCCCAAACCCGGGAAAACCATGTACCTTTGCACCTTTGCATGCCCTGCACCCAAGGGACCTCCCACATTTCCGGAGTTTGTACCCTTTTGTGCACCTGTGCAGCTTTTGCACATGACTGGGAACCTTAGCACACTGCGCCTGTGCTTTTCCAGCATTCCCACCACCCTCCAGAGGTGACTCCAGAACAAAGAGATTGTTCTGCCCCCTTTTCACGTTGGCCACTTGTTTCCCCCCTCTGAAAATGGAACAGGTGTCATTTTCAAAGCAAATTTTTGTATCCCTGCTTCATTAGAGCTGATACAGATAACAAACAACAATTCAGTCCCGGCACAACGTAGACCTCTAGCTCCTCCTGTAAAGGAGAAAAAAACATGTTAGCCACAGCAGAAACCGACTTTCTCATTCCGTCTGCTAACATCACAGTTGTTCCTGTTGAAACAGCCCTGCAGTTCCGCATTTTGCCAGCAGGCTCGCTTAGCAGGTGCTGACCAACAGCAGTATTCAAAACCCAGCGTGTCACCGTGTCCTGGCTGGAGTTGTTCTTCACAGTTGCCATAGAAGCAGTGATAAGAAAACAACCCTCCCCAGCGTCTGAGCCACGTCTTTCCCTTGCGTTCCCACGCTGGCCTCCTCTCCGAGACTGATTCCCATGGGAACTCAGCTGGTTGACCTTGGGACCTTCCTGCCCAGCTGTCTCCGCTCTCCATGGGCAGCAACGACGAACTCCAGTGGAAAAACACTGCCCGGGGCTCCTCCCAGCTGGCCTCCTTCTCCTTCTTCCGGAAAAGCACTCCTTGCCAGCTCCGCCCCCTCTGGCCTGGCTCCCACTGCGGCTTTCTGGGAACCTGCTTTGTTGACATTCCACTCCAGCACGCACAGTGGACAAGCCTTTACACTTGCCTTTGGAATCCTTCGCCCCCCCGATCTGCTCACTAGCACTCCTTGAGGCTAAAGCATCAGGAACAGGGGCACCAGCCATCTTTAGGCTTTTCTCAATACTTCTCCAGGGCTCTGGCCTCCTGTTGAAGCTTCACAGCAAACGCAGCAGCACATTCCCAGACAGCCCTTGCTCCACTTCTTAGAGTGAGCATTTCAAACGCAATGTCCTCCAAGACCTGGCTGTCTGCCATCGTCTTCCCGGGGCCCCAAGCTTACTCACCAGCTTATCCGGCACCCGTTTCCAGCTGCTCCCAGCTCTCAGCTCTGCAGCAACACAGGCAAACACTTTGCGTCTTTCAGCCAGCTGCTCTTTTAGCTCCGCAGCTACTCCTTTGCCTCCTAGCAACAGGCAAAAATCTCACCACCAGCGTCTCTGCTTCAGACCGCAGACTTCAAACGCAGTCCGGCACTTGCGTTGCTCTGAACCACAACCTCAAAGCGTTCCTGTGACACTTTTACGATCGGTGATTAAGGGTCCATAACCTGTGGAATTGATTTATTGGTTTGACGTGACCCCCGCTAATTGATTTGCGATCCTCAATTAGCTCTTTATGGCCGCCCGGCACGCCTCCGCTCTGAGCTCTCAGTCACGCCTCAGCAGAGTTGAACACAGCGGTGAAAACTGTCACGTAGCTTCACTTAGCTTCAGACAAACACACACAGAGTCCAGGTTTGTCCATTATCAGTTCTTTATTCCGACATTCCCCAGGAATCTCCTGGGCTCACCGCAGCCATGACAAAACTGCGACCTCTTCCCTCAGAGACCGAGAGAGGAACAGAACGTAACTCCTCCCAGCTCCTCCCAGCTTCGAAAGCTGACGTCAGAATGTTGAGGCATCATGGGAACAACTTAACCAGTTAAGTTCCAAACCCAACACTTATTTCCTCTCTTGAACATCAACTTCCTCCTGATCACACTTGGAAATGCTGATTTTAACTTACGTTTGCATAAGGAAATACACACACAAATTAGAAAGTTAATAGAGGTGTATTAAAATAAATACATTGAAGTAGTAATAGTTAACCACCACCACCACAACAACACTGGAGTGTATATGATAGAGGACAACATGGGTTAGGGGAAAAAGAGAAAAGGAAGGGGGGAACGCAGAAGAGCAGTCCAAGTATTTTGGGGTCCTCTGGCAAACAACCCAACACTCTTTGGAGTAGGCCCCTGGGGGTGGGGTTGGCAGCAGTGAACACATTACATTTTACAGACATTTGTCCACCATGACTGATTTAGGGGGGAGGGGATCATGATAAGTTTCCCCAAAGTCCCAGGTTTCTTTAGACCACAGTACCACATCCTTCTTACTAATGCATTTTTCCCTGTGACCTATGTCACAACTCGGCTCTCAAAGAGATAAAGAGGATCTGCAACCTCTCTATCTCATCTATGCCTGGGTTTAACATACACAGTCATGGTGTGTATGTTTAGAGTGTATTGCTTAGCAACGATAGTGGTGTGCTGTCAGATGAAGCTCTTGAAGCTGAAGGCTTGCAACACAGAAGATGTCTGATATGCATCCATAGTTTGGAAACACCAGTCCAGTACAGGAAGGATCAAATTTGCAGACTCTCTTATAGTGCAAACACTTGGGTTTTTATTAGATTTCCCATTTCTTCAGCCTTCTGAAAACTTTCTGGTTCTAATCGGCAACAGGTAGTTCCACATGTCGGGAAGAACCAACTAATTTAAGTGCTGCCCGCCATCCCTGCAACGTGGTCCACCGCAGACTCAATAAATCTCCTGTTTCTCATACCTGTCTACAACTGCAGAAACAGTGGCATTTAACAAAGATCTGGTAGGTCACTGTCCATGGTTGTGATTGGCTTGATGGGTCTATGGGGTCTGCAGGCCAGGCCAAAATTAAAATGAGCCAATTGCATTGGTGGGCTAATAAAATATATATGACTTGAAGGGACACAAGCACCACAGGTGATCATTACTTATTGAAGTAGGGTTGTATTTGCTGATACTGGCAGGGTGTTAGATCTTAGATCATGGCTAAGCAGGAGCATAGCTGGAACAACATCAGGTATAGCCAGAGTAATATAATACGTCTAAGTGCCAATTTTTCATATAATGATGCACCACGTCCCATCCTATGCCTTTCTGAAGCTAGTAACCAATCACAGTGCTTCCTAGTACCTAGGACAAACAGGGTCAGAAAATACAGACACTGGCTTTGAAGAAAACCATTTGCAAGGACCACAAGTCAGGATTTCTCTGTTATGGTCCAAGAAAAAGGAATGGGAGGAACTTCACTCTGAGGCTAGAGGAACAGGCTGCTCTGAGTCTCATAGATCTGACCCAGGCAAAAGCTAACACGTTTTATCAAATCTACAGAAACTCAGAATGTGTAATGTTTATAAACTATGGTCTAGGTATCAGATCATAAGATATCACTTGTGCTATGCTGTAAAAAAATAAAAAATAAAAAGTGTGCGTGTGTGTATTCTGCAACATTAAAGGGGTGGGGAAAGAAATGTACAGTGGTACCTCGGGTTAAGAACTTAATTTGTTCTACAGGTCCGTTCTTAACCTGAAACTGTTCTTAACCTGAGGTAGCACTTTAGCTAATGGGGCCTCCCGCTGCTGCTGCGCCGCCACCGCGCAATTTCTGTTCTCATCCTGAAACAAAGTTCTGAACCTGAGGTACTATTTCAGGGTTAACAGAGTCTGTAACCTGAAGCATCTGTAACCTGAAGCGTCTGTAACCCTAGGTACCACTGTATTTGAAAATAAGCAAATAGGAGAAAACATTTCAGTGAAATTGTCATAGGTGGAGCTCACATTACTTTTGAACCAGACAAAGGGATTGAGAGTCTTTTATTTCATTTTACAAAAACAGTATCTCCAAGGGTCTGAATTCTGTGTAATTCCCAAGTGCCCACACTTCCTGAAAACCCCATAGCATCATCTGTTAGGCTTTTCTGTAAACTCAAGAAACTAGGAAGCCAAGTACAATGCACCTGACAGCTGTCCAGTGTTATATTATATATATATATTACCCTTAATGAAATCACTGCTGAAAGTTTTGGTAAAAGGTAAAAGGAATAAGGTAAAGGTAAAGGGACCCCTGACCATTAGATCCAGTCGTGACCGACCCTGAGGTTGCGGCACTCATCTCGCTTTATTGGCCAAGGGAGCCGGCGTACAGCTTCCGGGTCACGTGGCCAGCATGACTAAGCCTCTTCTGGCAAACCAGAGCAGCGCACGGAAACGCCGTTTACCTTCCCGCCGGAGCGGTACCTATTTATCTACTTGCACTTTGACGTGCTTTCGAACTGCTAGGTTGGCAGGAGCAGGGACTGAGCAACAGGGGCTCACCCCGCCGCGGGGATTCGAACCGCCGACCTTCTGATCGGCAAGCCCTAGGCTCTGTGATTTAACCCACAAAAACAAGATCAGCGAGTGCACCAGTCTCTGGGACTTGGTAGCCATCCTACCCACTCTCAGTTGAAACCCACCATGAGGTAGTTCCTTCCATGGTGTGTGTTGCTGTTTTTCAGATCAGGAAGGGCGGGCAGCCAGGAAGATTGCAGAGCACTGGGAAGATGCTTAATAGAAATAAAGGCACATACACATGAAGCATCCTTGGGCACCTTGCAACAATAAGGTGAGATCAATCCCACAATTATAAAGAAAATGAGGCAGAAAACAGATAAACACTGGCCAGGCATGTGCCCTGCGGAGACCACTTTGGGCTGCTAACGCAGCATTTTGACTTCACCCCCCGGAGGAACACTCCATGTATCTCAAGACAGATGGATACCAACAACAAGGCTGAATATGTTATAATAATAATTCTTCCTATGTGGTGTTCTTTTGGCCTTAATTAAGTTCTTAATGTTGTTGCTCTTCTTTATCTTAATTGCCACATTATTTTCCCCTGTAAATGCTTTCCTTTTTAGGTGAGGGTTTATCCACATGGGAACCTTTGAGGGAATTCATAGTTCCTATATCCACTAGCCCACTGTCATTCCTAGTTTTCTTATGCAGCTCATTTAATGTGGGTAGCAGTCGGTGTTGGATTCACATACAAGCTAAACAAGCTATAGCTTAGGGGCTCACTCTCTTGGGGGCCCCCAAATAAATTAAAGTGGGGGAACTGGATGTACATTTCCAAAATATAAGATAAAAAACAAATAAAATAAAATCTACATACAGCAACAGTCTTTTGTTTTGTGTAGGCTCCTATGATGTAAGTAATGGGCCCCACCTGCTACCCTGCTCCCTGAAATATCACTGATTTGCTCATTTTTATATATGGGGTGCCTATATTCTGCATGTGCAAATGGCTTTAGATACCTATTAGATCCACAAATTACCATATAGCATATATTCAACACACAAAAACAGCAACTGTTTGTTGTTGACAAAGGACAGCTGGACATATAAAGAGCCCCATTACCTTCAGTAGCTTAGGGCCTCATCAAACCTAAATCCAGCCCTGGTAGCAGTTCATGACACTCATAAATAAATTATTTTATCAGCTTCATATTTTCCAAGATGTCTTTGGCCAATTGAAATTGTGAGTTAACGTCTTTCTCCTCCCCCTGCTCCACTCTAGGTAGGGGAATCTAATCCTCTGATTTAATATGGCACTTCGCCTGCTCATCCACCTGCTTTAACATGAAATCATCGACTAGCTTCCCTCGTACCACCCATTCCATCCTACCAGTAGCAGGTGCTGTTTCACCCAAAGCCATCTCCATAACCAAGCTACTGACATATTCTTCCCAATTAGCCTCTTGTGCTAGACACCTGTAGTCAATAGACCAGTCCAAATTGCGGGCAGGAAGAGATGGAGATATGCATTTCTTGACAGCGGGTGGCACTGTGGTCTAAACCACTGAGCCTTGGGCTTGCCGATCAAAAGGTCGGCGGTTCAAATCCCCGCGATGGGGTGAGCTCCCGCTGCTCGGCCCCAGCTCCTGCCAACCTAGCAGTTCGAAAGGACCCCAAAAAGTGCAAGTAGATTAATAGGTACCACTCTGGCGGGAAGGTAAACAGTGTTTCCGTGTGCTGCTCTGGTGTCGGTGTTCCGTTGTGCCAGAAGCGATTTAGTCATGCTGGCCACATGACCCGGAAATCTGTCTGCGGACAAACGCCGGCTCCCTCGGCCTGTAAAGCAAGATGAGCACCTCAACCCCAGAGTCATCTGTGACTGGACTTAACTGTCAGGGGTCCTGTCCCTTTATCTTATCCCTTGGGGGGAAGAAGTTGGTCATTTTATTTTGTCTCCTTTCTCTTACATGTGCAGCATTCTCAGATACAGGTAGTGCCCCCTGTTTCTTGTATCCTTGCCTCGTAAGAACCATTACTCCAGGTTATTCACCCACAAGGCTGGCGAGGCAAATGAGCAGACGTGCAAATAAAATGTCCTCACAGGGACATCTGAGTGTTTGGCTTGCAGCATCAGCATCTTCTGCTCTATCCTTCAAGGTCCTCTTACTTCAGGGTGGGGTGGAGTGAAACCTTACCTCTTTTAACCAGGGTTCATGTGCTTTGCTCATCCTTGGGGTAATCCAGAGCAGTCAATATGATGATGGAAAATCCTCTTGGATATATTGTACTCCTCAGGGCCTCATATTATATTGATTTCAGAACTGCAAACTCATAAAGACTCAAAATACACTGCAATTAATACAGTAAAAACTTTGGAGTCTGCAAAAAAGAATATGAGTCGAATATGGCCATTACCCATATACAGCAGTTAGCACTGATGAGCAAATCGCACCACCAAAAAAAAGAAACATTAATCAAGCTAAAACAAACCACAGAACTCAGAACAAACTCTCTGGCCACCATCTAGCCGGAAACTGCCTGCTAGTGAGGTTTTTTTCTTTATCAACTTTAAGGAGTAGGTTGATTCTCCAAATCCTCCATAATACCACAGACTATACTATCTTTCCTCCCCTGGACAGATGCTTCAGTGAATGTAAAAATCTTGTCTCTTTGGTTTTGCAAGGCAGGCTTCAGACTGTTCGCTGGATTATCTCTGGAAAGTGCCTCATCTTTTCCTTGGCGATCAAACAGAGGGGTTCCTGAGTGACAACACAGGTAAGTGTTTCCTTCCTTTCTTTAATGCAACCAGAATTGGGTATACCTCTTTTAAAATTATTCACAAATGCATACTATGGATGGATGTCATTGGACTACAAATCCCATCGTCTCTTGGCCACTGTGAGAATATAATGCTGGCCCACTGGCTTGATTCAGCAGCCTCATCTTATCTTGTTCAGATCATTGGCCATGTTGGCTGGGATTGATGGGTATATAGCAGTCCAGCAGGCTCTGTAGAGCACCACGTTGGGTACTCTTGCAGTAAACTAAGGAGTCACAATCAAGTTCTTTAATGGGAATTAACTTATACTTCTGAAAATTTGAAAGTTTTAAAAAAAGAGAAACTGCCCAGAACTTGTTGGGCAGGATTTATACCTTTTCTGAACAATGCTGTCAAATGAAGGAAGAACCTGAGAAGACACATGCTGGGATAGACCAAAGATTTGTCTTATTTAACATCTTAATTCTCACAGAGGACAAGCAGAGAATAGTTCCATGATGCCACTATACCTAGCAACTAGTATTCAAAATACGTATGGTGCCATGGATATTGGAGGTCCTAGATACTGCTCATGATTAGCAGACCTCTATTTCCATCTCCTCCATTTGTTTTTCCAAGCGCTAGCTTCCATTCGTATCATGCAAGGTAGTTCTCAGATTACATTTGGCACATATCTGAAATTCGGCAGTATTAGGAACTCAAGTTCAAATACATCAGACATTTATAAGATTCAGGTTTGATGTTCAATTGTGAAAGTTAATCAAAGACAACTTAAATCCTTCAGCTTACTTCTTAATTTGAAGACAACAATTTTGTGTGCCAACTTCCATTCCTAAATCAAACTTGATGGGCAGGACATAAAGCACTACATGATTAAGGTGGTTGTGGGCAGACCAAGACTGGTGGCGCAATACCCCATTCACCTTAATTGACCAGCCTCCTCTGCTCACACTGGTATACAGTTCCTGGTAAGGACTTACCATCTCTCCCTTTTGTTACAGACTCTGAGAAGATGGCACATAAGGGTGTGGTCCTTGCTTTCTACATCTTCACCTTTCTGACTGGTCTCCCTTCCAACCTCCTGGCCTGCTACACGTTCTTCAGAAAAGTGTCCCAGAAGCCTGTCCCCATAGACATCCTCCTGCTCAACTTGACCGTGTCTGATATCACCCTTTTGCTTTTCCTTCCCTTCAAGATGGCGGAAGCCACCTGGGACATGACTTGGCATCTCCCTGTCTTCCTATGCCCCCTCACCAACTTCTGTTTCTACAGCAGCATCTACATCAGCACCCTTTTTCTGATGGGGGTCAGCGTGGAGCGCTACCTGTGTGTCCTCTACCCTGTCAAGTACAAGTTGAATCGCAGGCCAATTTACGCAATAGCAGCCAGCCTCTTCTTCTGGTTGTTGGCCTATTCCCACTGCAGTATTGTCTACATTGTCCAAAACCACAACACCACCATGCTGCCTTCTGACAAAAACTTCTCATGCTATGAGAAGTTCTCCTCCAGCCAGCTCCAAATCCTCCTTCCTGTCCGGCTGGAAATCAGCCTTCTCCTCTTCTGGCTACCTTTCGCCATCACCCTGTTTTGCTATATCAATGTTATCCGCATCCTGGCCTCTCTGCCCAACATCCCATCCCATAAAAAGAAACGAGCCATGGGCCTGGCTCTGGTGACTCTGCTCAATTTCACCATCTGCTTCGCTCCCTACAATACATCCCATATTGTTGGCTTCATTCAGAAGCAAAGCCCTTCCTGGAGAGTGGATGCTTTCCTCCTCAGTGCCCTCAACACCACTTTGGACCCGGTTCTCTTTTTCTTCTCCTCTACTGCCATACGACGGACTTTTTATAGTTGCTGGGTTGGTATGTCCAAGAGTCTCTGGACCATTGTGTCAGCCTGCTGCTCTCCTTGCTGTAAAGTTCCTGGAGATGATGGTGGTGGTGAAGAAGATGCAGGAGCTGGTCAAACTGTTCCAAATCTCCCAAGTGAATTGGCACAAGCCAGGGATTCTACTTTTTGTACCAGCCGGCAGAGGTCAGGGATATCTGAGCACTGAGAACATACTGAAAGATGTTCCCTGCACATAACAAGACATGTGACTCTAAAACATGCCAGCTGAAATGAACCTTTACGCACCTTCAAAAGTTTCGAATAGCCCCAAGCAGAATTTGACTTTGAAACAATGAATTCAAGCATTCCAAGCTTGCATTTTGAAAGAGAAATTATTGCCCCAACATTCTCAAACTCCTTTGATCTTCCAGATTGTTTGTCCATTTGTCTCTGCAGGTATGAACTATGAGATCACATCAGCCAGATGCTTCCAGACATTCTGCCTTCAGAGAAACCTTTCTACTTATTTCAGAGGGATTACCTAGAATACATGGCACATTTGTATGGATCACCAGCTATGTCAATTGAGTTATCTAATTTCCCTGTATGCACCCGATAACTGTCCAAAGCATTCAGGGTTGCCAGTTTGTTTTCATACCCTTCTCCCCAGCCTTACCTTTATTGGCATTAGTGCCAAGTCCTCTCTGTGAAATCGTAAACAGGCTGATTTCTCCAAATCAAACTCCTACCTTTAAAAGCACAAGAGCAGTTCAGGTCATTTTTGGTCAGTTGGCTGAGGACAACTGATTCATCTCGACACACACAAGAGACAGACAGCTCTGCCCCCCAGCTATTCTGTGCTAAGGACGGGATTATCACTCCAACTCCACTCTTCAAATGATCAATCTGATGGTCATGAAGGGAACAATTTGTTTCCCCACTAAGGTGCTGTGCTCTAGCTCTGTGTCTACTTTATTTATTTTTCTCTTATCTGCTGCCACCATCCAAATCAGTAGTGTCTTGTGGTGGGCAGAAAAAAATGCTTGAGAGCTGAATCAGACCCCCCCCTCCAAAAAGCAAACAAACCTGGGGAAGAGGTTAGCCTGCATTAAGAGTGCCAATTCTATGGGACCAAGGTGTATTCGGGTCCCCTAATATCTGTTGGGAGGAGCTGGGGACCCTCAATGTCGAGTGGGTGGAGGAGGCATGGCAAGGAGCCAAATGTGGTGCAGCTTCAGTGGCCTGCTCCTCCTGAGTGTGAGAAAGGAGGAGCTGCCAGCCAGTGAAGGTGCACCATGCTGGGCTCCACACTTGGCCTCCTCCCCATGATGTGGCTTTGTGCATGCAATGCACACTGGGCCCTCTCAATCTTGGGCACATGTGGCCTGCATTAAGTAAATCCATATGTTGAATACTATTTATTGTATTGAACTTAGTGTTTTTAAATGGCTTCGTTGTTTCCTTGTATGTTAAAGTCTGGTGCATCTGCATTTGGGAGGGTTTGGCTTTTTTACCTAGCAAGTTAGAAATCTTAAATAAAATAAATTGCATATGAAACGTTTTCTGCAGTTAAATATTGTCCCCATACCTGGAAGGAAAATGGAAGACCATGTTAAAGGCCACAACTTTACTAATGAGAACTCTGAGAAGACAAAACAAAATTTAAAAAATCCCTTCCAGTAGCACCTTAGAGACCAACTAAGTTTGTTATTGGTATGAGCTTTCATGTGCAAGCACACAAATCTGGAGAAGTGTGCATGCACACAAAAGCTCATACCAATAACAAACTTAGTTGGTTTCTAAGGTGCTACTGGAAGGATTTTTTTTATTTTGTTTCGACTATGGCAGACCAACATGGCTACCTACCTGTAATCTGAGAAGACATGTTGGAGGCAGCATGTTTCAAAGGCCAGTTGCTGAGAATCAGAAGTGAGGAGAATGCTCTGGTACTCAGATCCTACTTTTGGAGTTCCCAGAGACATCTGGTTGTCCACTGTGAGAACCGGATGCTGGACTAGATGGGCTGTTGATCTGATCCAGCAGCCTCTTCTAATCTTCTTAATACAGAACCCCAGCATCTCTATTTGTGGGCCTAAACTTAATGAAGAGGTAGAAGGCAGAATCCCTTCTCTTCCTCAGGTAGGTGACACGGCCCTGAAATGTGGAGCAGCATACTACTAGGGATAGACATTCTGTCAATTTTCGATTCTCCTTTTCCTAGTCCTAAATTCAGATTTCCGTATCAGTTTATAATTTCTGTATCAGTTTGTGATTTATTTATTTTAAAACCTCACTAAAAAAAAAAAACCTCACCAGCAAATCTATCCTAAAATGTACACCTTTGCATGCAATTTCCTGAAATATAATTCAAGTTTATATGTTATTTTCACTATACATTTTTATGAACACTTTACTGTAGAATATGCATTTTTTGTAAATGTACTTGGCTGGAAAACTACATTGCAAAATTCAGTGAAGTGCCAATTTTGCAGGATTTCAAAGAATTCTGCTTTGTGTATTGTGCCAGGAAGTGCAAATCATCTAGTAAGTTCACATTTAAACACCAACTGAACCAAATCCCTCCCACCCCCACTCCTCCATACTATACAATGGCAAGTGGGTAGGCTCACAAAATAAGCCAAAGGTGGGGGCAGTGCCACCATTAAATAGGGCAGCACAGAATGCTCTGCAATTAGCTGCAAAGCAGTTGGGAGGAGTCTCCCTCCCTCCATGCTCACAGACAAATCTCAGAGGGATGCATTCAATGCATCTTCCATGCAGGAACAGAGCAGGCTCACCCCTGTTGCACTTCCAGCTTAATGTTTGTTTTGCAATCCTTGTGCTTGCTCCAGAAAGGGGGGATCAAATAACAGGGGTGGGAGAAAATTCAGTTCAGCTCTGATTTAAAGCTGACTCTATTAAATTCACAAGACCATCCTTCAAAATTCACACAGCCATCCTTCAAAATTCAGACTTCTCTGAATTTTGCAGTGCTGTTCGCCAACCAAATCATGTTTACAAAAATGTATTTATTAGGGGAAACAGCTTACAAAAATTTGTACATTAGTCAAATGTACTGCATAGTCAAAGCTGCATAGAAAGTGAGATTTATCTGGGGATATTTTCACTAAAATGCTGGTGAATTTGGGGAAATTTTTAAGAAAATAAATGCATATTGTTGCAACACATGAAGAACTGAATTAAGGTTGGGAAAAGTGAGAAACTGAGAGAACTTAAACTGACATATCCTATTTCTAACAAGGAACAGGCATGAGTTTTGCAGATGTGAGCTCTTTCTTGGCAAGCTGGAAATACCACTTCTTTCTTGTGGTCTGGTGGTTGGGGTTAAGGTCGGTAGCTGTTCTGCCAGCCCTGGCATTCAGATCTTTTAACCGCAACTTGATGCATGAAGCAATATTAAAGTTTTTGCAGCTCGAGCTGCTGTTAAACCACAAGAACGGGCCAGGCTATATATTTGTTGCTGACATCTGTCTGTCTCAAGAGGCACTGGAGGGCACCTCTGGGGGGCGAAGTCAAACCACTGGGATAGCAGCACCAAAGTGGCCTCCCCAAGCTGCAAACCTAGGCAGTGTGGATGGATGTCCCGGGCTGCCCAGACGACAAGACCCTCCTCTTGACCTCACTGATGTGTCCAAAGGAATGCAAAGCAATATATTTGGCACTAACGTGGCTGCAGAAGTTGTTGGAAGGAGACATACAAGCCACCATCCAACCATCTTAAGGACTATACTCTGGATACGTGCAGGCTTAAGCCTTTTCTTCTCCTGAAGTTATCCCGCAAGGCAGCAGAAGTTTAGGGTTAGAGTTTTCCTTCTCCTGGATAGGCTACCTTCCCAGGTTGATGAGCCCCACCTGTCTCTCACTCCCCTCTGCACTAAGCAAGTTCCATTGGAAGGATGTCCAGTTGCCCAAGTATATAGCTAAGGCCACCCTAAAATACGCACCAAAATCAATAGCTGTCCCAGCCTACTGAGCTACAAGGCTAGTAGGGTTCTTCCAGCAAGAGAGAGAGAGAGAGAGAGAGAGAGAGAGAGAGAGAGAGAGAGAGAACCAGCTGGAATGCTAAGTTACAACTCTGCCAGCTTATAATATTGGCTTGCTTAAGTCCTGCAGGGGATTAGCAAACCATTTTGCACTAGCTTGGCTGAGAGGTCCAAACAAGAGGCAAGAACAAATGACCCAGAACACTCTTGGATCAGAACTCACAAAATTCGCTAAGATTCACTAACAGAAATGTACAAAACAGAATGCAGTCAAGGAAAACAGAGAAAATGTTTTTGGTGCTAAGTTCTAGGACTTGCACTGCCTCAGGAGTGGGGAATCTTTTTCATCCCAAGGGCCACTTCACCTTCTGAGGGCCACATGACAGTGGTGGGCAGGTCCAAAGGCAAAGGGGGGTGGAAAAATGAATGTAATTCTTGCCCTTATACAGCCAGATAATTTCTTTTTCTTTTTTTCATATCATTTTTAATAGTTTTACATTAATGCTTCCCATTACAATATCTCCTCTTATCTTATATTATACCTTTTGGCTTCTTAGGGCCCTGACTTCCTTCAAACCTTCCTTGTGAGTTTCTATCTTTCATTTCAAATTTCTGCATTTTCACTATCTATGTTTTTGATTTTACAGCCAGATAATTTCTACCCAGAATCACACTCTAAGCTTCCTCCAGGCAGCAAGAGTGATTATCACAATTGAAGGAAGCAGTCCAGACAGGCAAAAACACTCAATGAGGATGTGAAACAAAGTTTGTGAGTGGTGTGTCCTTAGGAGAAGGGTCATGGTTGAGGAAGGGGGGTGTCCTGGGGAAGAATCTTAGGGACCAGACAGGAAGATCTGGAGGGCTGCTTTTGGCTCCCAGGCTTGAGGTTCGTCAGCTGATCCAAGTAGGTCTAGCAGGTAGGCAGGCTAGATCACCCACACAGCAAAAGAGGAGGATCCCTAGGAAAATACAATACAGAAATCTAAAGTCTGTCATAAAAGCACCAGGGAGTCCAGCTTCCTCTAAATACAGTCATACCTCGGGTTACAGCTGCGTCAGGTTGCGTTTTTTTGGGTTACGGACCGCCAAAACCCGGAAGTACCAGAACGGGTTACTTCCGGGTTTCAGTGGTCATGCATGCGCAGAAGCGCTAAATCGTGCTTTGCGCATGTGTGGAAGTGCCGAATCGCAACCCGCACCTGCGCAGGTGCGCAGACGCAGGTTGCGAACGCTGCGGGTTGTGAACGTGCATCCTGCACGGATCATGTTTGCAACCCGAGCATCCACTGTACAACTGAAACTGAAAGTAATTAAAGACAGACATGCATACATATTTATAGGGCTTCCTCCAGAAAACAGAGAACAATACTCTTTTCCTTGTGCCTGTTCTTATGGTTGTGCAACATCACTTGTTGTGCAACTATGGAATAAGTGTCACGGGAACTATGAGAAAAAGTCTCTGATACAAATAGTGACATGAAATAGTGACCTTCCTCTTTCAGCAAACCTTCCTCTGTCTGCGTGTACGTATGTGGGAACTATTTTCAACTGCTTTGATATGGAATTAATTTTTAATGGTCATATTGTTTTTATATATGGAATTGTTTTTCATTATTGTATATACAACACTGTTTTTCATTCTTTTTAACTTGTTTTCTGGTTTTAACTTTTTTATTTGTTGGATAACCGCAGCAAAAGGTCTCTCACTTTCTGTCTGCATCATTCTTCAAAGGCTGCTTCTTATTTGGAGGCTGGATAGGCTTCACTGTATGACTTGGCTACAGATTCTTACTGTGTGTAAGTACCTGTGTAAGTACCTGTGTGTACCTGTGTTAGATTCAGGCAATAATAATAATAATAATAATAATAATAATAATAATAATAAATTATTATTTATACCCCGCCCATCTGGCTTGGGCCTCCCCAGCCACTCTGGGCGGCTTCCAAAAAAATATTAAAATACTGTAATACATCAAACATTAAAAGCTTCCCTAAACAGGGCTGCCTTCAGATGTCTTCTAAAAGTCTGGTAGTTATTTATCTCTTTGACATCTGGTGGGAGGGCGTTCCACAGGGAGGGCGCCACTACCGAGAAGGCCCTCTGCCTGGTTCCCTGTAACTTGGCTTCTCGCAGTGAGGGAACCGCCAGAAGGCCCTCGGTGCTGGACCTCAGTGTCCAGGTAGAACGATGGGGGTGGAGACGCTCCTTCAGATATACTGGACCGAGGCCGTTTAGGGCTTTAAAGGTCAGCACCATCACTTTGAATTGTGCTCAGAAACGTACTGGGAGCCAATGTAGGTCTTTCAAGACCGGTGTTATATGGTCTCGGCGGCCGCTCCCAGTCACCAGTCTAGCTACCGCATTCTGGATTAGTTGTAGTTTCCGGGTCACCTTCAAAGGTAGCCCCACGTAGAGCGCATTGCAGTAGTCCAAGCGGGAGATAACCAGAGCATGCACCACTCTGGCGAGACAGCCCGCAGGCAGATAGGGTCTCAGCCTACGTACCAGATGGAGCTGGTAAACAGCTGCCCTGGACACAGATTTGACCTGTGCCTCCATGGACAGCTGTGAGTCCAAAATGACTCCCAGGCTGCGCACCTGGTCCTTCAGGGGCACAGTTACCCCATTCAGGACCAAGGAATCCTCCACACCTGCCCGCCTCCTGTCCCCCAAAAACAGTACTTCTGTCTTGTCAGGATTCAACCTCATCCTCCAACCGCCTCCAGACACTCACACAGGACCTTCACCGCCTTCACTGGTTCTGATTTAAAAGAGAGGTAGAGCTGGGTATCATCCGCATACTGATGAACACCCAGCCCAAACCCCCTGATGATCTCTCCCAGCGGCTGCATGTAGATGTTGAAAAGCATGGGGGAGAGAACAGAACCCTGAGGCACCCCACAAGTGAGAGCCCAGGGGTCTGAACACTCATCCCCCCCCACCACTTTCTGAACACGGCCCAGGAGGAAGGAGCGGAACCACTGTATGACAGTGCCCCCAGCTCCCAGCCCCTCAAGACGGTCCAGAAGGATGTCAAAACAAAATGACTACACATTGTCCCCTTAAATATAGCTCACCCAACAGGTAACTAAATCATGTGGCTGGGTCGGCTTGCAAAAACAGAAAAGTGCTCAGTGGGTATCTAAAACGATACAGTGAGGGGGTTTCTGTAATGTCAATAGTCGGGGAGTTCCAAAGCTACATTAAAGGGCATCCAGGGCAGCTTTCTACCAGCTCCACCTGGTACGCAGGCTGAGACCCTACCTGCCCGTGGACTGTCTCGCCAGAGTGGTACATGCTCTAGTTATCTCCCGCTTGGACTACTGCAATGCGCTCTACATGGGGCTACCTTTGAAGATGACCAGGAAAACTGCAGTTAATCCAAATATGGCAGCTAGACTGGTGACTGGGAGTGGCCGCCAGGGCTACATGACACCGGTCCTGAGAGATCTGCATTGGCTCCCAGTATGTTTCCGAGCACAATTCAAAGTGTTGGTGTTGACCTTTAAAGCCCTAAAAGGCCTCAGTCCTGTGTACCTGAAGGAGCGTCTCCACCCCCATTGTTCACCCCACCCCACTGAGATCCAGCACTGAGGGCCTTCTGGTGGTTCCCTCATTGTGAGAAGTGAGCTTACAGGGAACCAGACAGAGGGCCTTCTTGGTAGTGGCCCCCACCCTGTGGAACGCCCTCCCTTCAGATGTAAAGGAAATAAGCAGCTATCTTATCTTTAAAAGACATCTGAAGGCAGCCCTGTTTAGGGAAGTTTTTAATATTTAATGCTGTATCATTTTTAACACTCAATTGGGAACCACCCAGAGTGGCTGGGGAAACTCAGTCAGATGGGCAGGGTCTAAATAATATATTATTATTATTGTAAACGAGTAGCTCCATGCTAATGCCGAACAGCCAGCTTGCTGCACTTGCAGCAAGTGAACATTGCACAGATCTAAGTGATCAAATCAGCACGCCATCTGTTTGTTATTATCCTATGCATCATTTGTTATACAGTAGCATTGTGTAACCCACTGGTATGTATTGTTTAATGACTCTGTACATGTTGAGTAAGACAGCTGAAGCAGAGAGCAGCCACCATAATGGACAGTTAGCAGGCCTCGTCTTAGCCACACTGAGGTATCTCTTGTGTGTAAGACCCTGAACCTTTAAGAGCAGTTAATGAGGATCCCTTCATAGCTTTAAAAGGAGTTTTGAATTTCCCCAGCACTGCAAGTTCCTTCTCTGTTTGTTTTCTCTGTGTTAGAAAGAGCTGTAAGTTTCAGCTTCCTGAGATGTCTGCCATGGAACTTAGGTGATTTTCTGTCTCCAGCCAGCAGACAGATCGAGCTTCAGGAAGTGGTTTTGTGGTGGCACAACCTGAAAGACAGAACCTGGGGAGAAGGATGCTCTATACATAGAATAATAGAATCGTAGAATTGTAGAGTTGAAAGGGACCCAGAGGAACATCTACCATATTTTTTGCTCCATAAACAAAAAAAGTAAGGGGAAATGTGAGTGCGTCTTATGGAGTGAATGGCGCTGCGCAGAGAGGGAGAACAGCGCAGCGCCCCTTCAGCGACACGCCTGTCCTGCAAAGCCAGAGGAGGAACATGGGGGCTCCTTCTGTTCGTCCTCCCGCTTCGCTAAAGGGGCATCTCCTGACTTCTGCCTTAGCTGTGCGCAGCCACTTTGGGCAGAGGGAGCCTTCATCCCGCTGCCCAGGAGAGGCTGCGCACGGCTTTCCCATGAGGTAGGACAGCAAGACGGATCACTGCACAGCAATCCCGTTTGCTGTTCTGGCTTATGGGATTCAGAATATTTTTTTTCTTGTTTTCCTCCTCCCAAAATTAGGTGCACGTTATGGTCTGGTGCGTCTTATGGAGCGAAAAATATGGTAGTCCAAGCTCTAGAACAGGAGAAAACAAGTTTGCTCCATCTTCCCTGTAACAGCACGTTACATATTTGAAGATGACTAGCAAATATCCACTCTGTCTACACACACACACACACACACACACACACATATTAGGGGAAAGTGCACAAAAATGAATATATTATAGAAAACAACATGCAAACATGCTGATGTATTTTCATGATTTTTTTTCCTAAACCACAAATTGCTGCGGAAATATGGAACACTCATTTTTCAATTTTAAACCAAGAGCACCAAAACTGAGCAGTCCTTCCACCTCCATCTCTTAAAAAATATATTTTTAATCGTTTCCAAAGGGGAAATTTTGTGAAAGGGGTACATACAACTTTTTCCCATCTGCAACTTCTCAGCCATTTCTGATTGGGGCAGTCACAGAAGTTAATTTGTTAGAAAGGATGCGTAATGTAGCAAAAGCATGCCTCTATGAAGGGGTGTTGGCTCTCATTACAGGACAAATTGGACTGTTGACATGGCTTTGAAAGTGTGGAAGAAGAAGGATGCTACTTTTCTGATCTATCTGTGGTTAGGCAGAAAAAAGTCCTAGTAGCAGCAACTTAAAGCCACAAAGTGTGTCCTTTCCTAGCAATTTCCCTGTAATTTGCTCAGAACATCCTCCTTCATTTCCTTAATTGAACCTGGTTCCAAAACACACCTCTTGCCAAGGCATTTCTCGCAAGCAGGGATGGGAGATGCAGAAGCTGGCTTTGAGAGTGAATAATAGAATTGTAGAGTTGGAAGTGATCCTGAGGATCATCTTGTCAAAAACATTGTGATGAAGGAATCAAATAGCATAGGTGGGGAAGAGAAAGAAGCTAGATGCAAGGACTGGAAGGCTACATTTCATTATGGACGATTATGGGTCTTGTGGGATTTTCAGCTAGACTGCTCCAGAAACACAGGAGCTCATCTAATTCTGCCATGTTGGGGAGTGGGGAGGGAAATGGAAAAACTTAGTTAAAAAGAAGATTGGAGAGGGTTTCATTAAAGGTTTGCACAATGGTTGACTTTCATAGTGACGTTGAAATCAGTTTCCTCCCCCTCTGTCACAGGGTTTCCAGTTTATTTGTTGCTATTTATGATGGGTTCCTTTTTCTGCAAATGACCTCACTTCCTCCAGATTGTCTCATAAGGACTTGCACTTTTGTCTGTTGGACAGATGCTCCAACTTTCTCAAGGCACATGTGAATATGCCCACTGGCATCTTTTTGAAAGAAAGAATTCAGGCTGGTCTTTGAGTCATCTCTGGAAGGTTGTGGTTCTAGTCCTCCGTGGAGACAGAGCAGAGTGATTGATCCCCTAGAACACAAGTAAGTTTAGAAAATGTGGCTAGAATATTTTTTTTTGAAACGCTTAATATAGTGAAATAGTTAGAATTATGATTATTGGTAGACATGAATCCAGAAGTTACAGCAACTCCCATATGAGGAAAATTACAATGTTTGGGGGCTTTTAAGTTTGTTTGTTTGTTTTTAGATGTAAACGGGGAATGATCAAGGTGTAGGAAATTTTGTGCAGTATGGAGAAAACGCTAGAGAGGAACTGTTCTCCTCTCTCATAATACTAGAACTCATAAATGCTGGAGCCTGAAAAGATTTAGGGCAGATAACAAAAAGTATTTCTTCATGCTGCACGTAGTCAAGCCAAGAAATTTCCTACCGCAAAATGTGGTGATGGCCACCAATTTGGGTAGCTTTAAAAGTGAATGAGACAAATGCACAGTAGATAAGGCTATGAATTTCTACAAGAATGTGGGGAAGCCTTGCCTGTTTAATGTGGTATCCTACTGCTTTAAATACATGGTGTGAACGTGGCCTCAGGCAGGTGGAAACCCCAAACTGGGAAAACTCAAAGGCAGACCTTGCGCTGAGAAGGAATAATGGGGTTTGGGTTTATGAAGCACATCTGTTTAAGCTGGGAGACCAGCTGAGCATCTTTCATGAACCAGTATATTTTACCTTGTTGAGACATCTGCTCTCCATTCACAACATGCAGCTGGGCCACCTCCTTGGTGCAATGCAAATCGGGGCCACTGAATTTATGAATGAATTAAGATCCAACCCAACATGAAGCGACAGCCAACACAACACAGCAATGCAGTGCAATGCAATGCAATGTACAGTTAGAGTTGGGAACTGATACGCATCTTTTTTTTATTACAAATAAAAAAGTAAACTCCAGACTGTTCTTGTGCTTTGGCAACAGCTTGAGCTGCTAAAACTTCAACATTGCATCACACATCAAGCTGCCGTTGAAAGATTTCACTGAAGGGGCTGACAAAACAGCAGTTTAACTACCAGCCCACAAAAAAAGAAGTGGTATTTCCAGCTTACTTTAAGACACGCAGAGCTCACGCCTGCTTAGCTCATGCCTATTTCTTGACGGCCATGGAAGGATTTGTCCATTTCATTCCTCCGTTGTGCTCGCCTGATGCTTTGCACTCCAACTCCCAACAGACCCAGCCCCTTGGCCAGTGATAATGGATGATGGGGGTTGTGATCTTATGACATCCAGAGGGTACCACATTGACCATCCCTGATCTATCCACTGGGGAACCATTATAGTTCATACTATTCAGGAGACTGAGTGCGTTCCAAGAGAGAGGACAGGCATCTCTGAATGATACTTTAAGCATTAGAGACAGCTTTCCTCACTTAATGTTCTTATCTCATAATCTCACCCTTCTTTTGCAGAAGCTGAGATGACACCCATGAAGAAGGCTCTTGTCCTTGCAATCTATACCTTCTCCTTCCTGACAGGCTTGCCTTCCAATATCCTGGCTGCCTACGCATTCCTGAAGAAAGTGAGGCAGAAGCCAGTGCCCATCGACATCTTCTTGTGCAACTTGACCATCTCTGACCTTTTCCTGCTGTGCTTCCTACCCTTTAAAATGGTGGAGGTTGCCAGTGACATGACTTGGCCTCTTCCTGGCTTCCTTTGCCCACTCACCAACTTCTTCTTCTACAGCAGCATCTACCTCAGCACCCTTTTCCTCATGGCAGTCAGTGTGGAACGCTATCTCTGTGTTGCCTATCCGGTCAAGCACAAGCTGAACCGCAAGCCAACCTCTGCAAGAGCAGCCAGCATCTTCTTCTGGTTCCTGGCCTGCTCCCACTGTGCCAGCATTGTCTATGCTGTCGAATACCACAACAGGACCCCGTCAGACCTTAACATCACCACGTGTTACTACAGCTTCTCCCCAGAGCAGCTCCGCATCCTTCTCCCTTTCCGGCTGGAGCTCTGCCTCCTCCTCTTCTGCCTGCCTCTCACCATCACCCTTTTCTGCTACGTCAACGTGATCTGCATCTTGAGCACCATGCCCAACATCCCTCCCCACAAAAAGAAACGGGCGGTGTGCCTGGCGGTGGCCACGTTGCTCAATTTCGCCATTGCTTTTGCACCATACAACATCTCCCACATTGTGGGCTTCATTAATAAGGAGAGTCCTTCCTGGAGAGTGGAGACTTTCTTCCTCACCTCCCTGAACACCACCTTGGACCCTATCATCTTCTTCTTCTCCTCCCACACCATCCGACGAACCTTCGGCAACTGCTGGTTTGGCATGTGTAGCAAGATCCAGGCTGTTGTGTCGCCCTGCTGTTTGTGTTGCTGCAAGACTCCTGAAGACAACAAAGCAGGAGCTGGACATGTAACTGCTTCAGATCTCCCCAGTGGACTGGCAGGGGCTCCCACCCCTACTCCTTTTACGACTCAGCAAAGATCTGGGTCATCAGATGACTGAGCAGTCTGGAACAAGCATGCCACACAAGGAAGCAAACCTGGTGCTTAAGCTCACAGGAAGCAGAGAACATTAAAATCCAAACAGCATCCCCATCTATAATCTGCCAGTTGTTCTAGTTTCCCAACACAAGTTTTCCATCTGAAGCCATGAACTTACCATTTCAACCTGCATTTTGAACTGGAAATTAACATCACCTTGAAAATGGGGAAACTTGGTTGTTTTTGGCTGGCAGGAATATCTCAGCTGTCGTCGTTTGCAAACATCAAGGATGAGACTGCATCTTCCAGTGATTTCCAGGTGTTCTACCTCCAGAGTAGGGATGGAGGAAAATCCATTTAAAATGGATTTATAGATGGACTTGGTAGTTCTGACCTGATTGAACTTTTCCTGTGTCAGACTGCCTCTTGCACTGAGAACTCACATGTCTGAGCTGCTTATGTGGTGTCAGTTTTCTTTTTTAAAAAAGCCTGGTTATATGCAAATAGTATGCAGGGGTACAGACATCAGTCTCTGCCAGTACATGGGAGAACTCTCTCCACCCACTGGCCACATTTGCCCCCACCTTGGGTTTACGGTCTAATACCTCCTGGTGGAAGGGATGCAAGTGGGTTGTGGGTTAAACCTCAGAGCCTAGGACTTGCTGATCAGAAGGTCGGTGGTTTGAATCCCCGCGACGAGGTGAGCTCCTGTCTGTTTATCGCTCCAGCGGGAAGGTAAATGGCGTTTCCGTGCACTGCTCTGGTTCGCCAGAAGCGGCTTAGTCATGCTGGCCACATGACCCAAAAGCTGTACGCCGGCTCCCTCGGCCAATAAAGCGAGATGAGCGCTGCAACCCCAGAGTCGGCCACGACTGAACCTAATGGTCAGGGATCCCTTTACCTTTACTTTACCTGTTGGTGGGGCTGCCCAGATAAGGGCACTTATAGGCATATGTGCTGGGACCATCCACAATTGCATCCATAATTGGTAAGCTGATAGCTGGCAACCCAAAGTTAGACAATAAATAGCACCCCAATTGTTCTCACCTTTCATTACATTCCTCCTGCTTGCAGCCCATCTGGCTATAATTCAGAGCTGGAAGGATGCCTTGGCTTTTACACAGGAGGTGTGGCATAAAAGGGGTCTGTACATTGTTTACTTGGAGAAGCTTAATCATGAACTCAAAATCACCAAGGGCTCTGCTGCACCGAGAGATTTTGTGACCAAATGGTAACCTTTTTTTATTTAAATGAATGTGATGGACCACCTTGTTCCAGCCAAGTATGATCTTATTTGGAAGAATCACGGAACTTATTTGGCCCTTTGTCTCCTCCCCATGCCCTTTGAACTTTTTTCTTTTCTTCTCCTGCTTTCCCACCAGTATTAGTTACTGCTACCATGTTAATAATGTTGCTTTTTGATGATTTCATGTTTTATATTTTTGTATGGTTGTTTTAATGGTGTACCATTCTTGTCCCTTTAATATGTACCATATAGGTTATATGGATAAAATTTAAAAAATACATGTATGAAATGTCAAGCCACAAGTGGCATTATATTTCTGCAGCGGGGTTTTTCCAAATATTAACATTCATTATGCATATAGTTCTATGCAGTGTTGTATGCATTTGTTTATGTGCTGGTTGCTTGAGGAAACCTGTAGTGAATGTGCATGTGGGGATTGTTTTTTAATGAAAGTGATTTAAAAAAAAATTCTCAGAAAGAATTGATTGTATTTTTAGTGGACGTGGTAAACAAAAACACCCTTGTTTCTCAGAAGGAGCAAGGAGCAAGACAGGAATTGGGGGTGTGGCTGAATTCAACATCAATATTTCCAGAAAATTCAATCCCTTGGGACACGATGGCAGATGGAAGATTAATTCACATGGGCACCCACCAAACCTCCTTAGAATCATAGAATTGTAGAGTTGGAAGGGACTGTGAGGGTCATCTAGTCCAACCCCGGCAATGCAAGATCCTTTTGATCAACGTGGGGCTTGAACCCACCACCCTAAGATTAAGAGTCTCATGCTCTACTACCTGAGCTATCCCATAGGGCCTCATCACTGCCCCATATAAACAGAGTGTGTGCCAGAGAACATCCCAAAACACAAAAAGCTACCTCTGCTCCTGGCTTTTTTAAAATAGAAGCTTTAGCAGGTGCTAATACACACCTCCATGTGCTGGAAAGCTTTCTGCAGACCAATCTAGCACTGTTAAAAGGACAACAGCCAATTTGACCAATTTAGGAGGGCAGCCAGTGATTGTACAGTGGTACCTCGGGTTACATACACTTCAGGTTACATACTTCAGGTTACATACACTTCAGGTTACAGACTCCGCTAACCCAGAAATAGTGCTTCAGGTTAAGAACTTTGCTTCAGGATGAGAACAGAAATCATGGTCCGGCAGCGTGGCAGCAGCAGGAGGCCCCATTAGCTAGCTAAAGTGGTGCTTCAGGTTAAGAACAGTTTCAGGTTAAGTACCGACCTCCAGAACGAATTAAGTACTTAACCCGAGGTACCACTGTACCTGCCTTCTCGTGTGACTGCCCAGTGCAAGACTGCAGTGGGCACTTCACATTTCAGAAAGGTTTGCCTGTTTTCTTTCAGGCAAACCCTGGAAATCTTCCCAGAACAAGGGGTTGCTTGATCAAATTGCACATCCTTTCCACTCTATTGTTCCTGGGCCTAAGTCAGAATTGGGCTGGCATATGTGGTGCAGTGATTACAGTGCCAAGCAAGAGATCAGGGGAGAAGGTTCAAATCCTACTCACTGAGTGACTTTGCACCAGTTGCTATCTCTCAGGATAACCAATACACAGGGTTGTTGTGAGAATCGCATGGAGTGGGGTAGTCAGGTATGCTGCCTTTCACTCTTAAGATGTTTTCTATATGTGCTGCTATGTTGTGATATTTTTGTATAGAAGGGATTTTATTATTTGACCCAGTATTGAATTTTGTATTATTATTTTTTTAGCTTCTGTTATATTTTTTACCTTTCTGTAAACCAATAGGAGACTGTTTTGGTGTTAAGTCACATAGAAGCATATGAAATAAAATAAAGGAATAAGAATGTTGCGTTCATTTTATTTATAAAAATTATTGTGTACTGCAATTTCATTTTATAAGATAGCAAGGTGGTTTACAACGTGTGTATTTGTGTGTGTGGTGAAAACCACCTAAACATTCAAATTGTCAGCTAACCTTCACAGAATATGTTTTCTTAATTGTCCGCATAAGTTTTTGTCTGCATAGAAAAGTTTTCATTAAATGGTGGAAAGCATTCCACAGAACTGGAGTTGATGGCGCTAAAGGTTTTGTTTTGTTTCAATGTCAAATTATCCTCACCAACTCAGGGAATGACCCAAACTCCTGCAGATGATCTTAGTGATCATAGAATCAAAGAATCGTAGAGCTGGAAGGGGTCCTGGGAGTTATGTAGTCCAAACTCCTGCAATGCATTGATGAAAGGTGGCCATCTAACCTCTGCTTAAAAACCTCAAATGAAGGAGAGTTCACCAGCTCCTGAGGGAGATCGTTCCACCATCAAACAGCTCTTACTGTCATAAAGTTCTTCCTGATGTTTAGTCAGATTCTTGTACTTGGATCATTGGATCACACTGGGATATAAGGGTCCAGGCAGTCCTTTGGTACCCTGCACTTCAGTTGGTCAAAGTTTTGTAAATTAATTCAAAGACCTTGAAGTATGGCTAGTATTAGACCTGGGCATGATATAGGCACCCTCCCATCATTTACTTATTTGAAGATAGTTACAAAATCCAGCTATTCCAAGGCAATGAGAAGAGGTACAGGAGCTGACCTTGAGAATGGGGAAGAGAAGTTAACCAGCTGCAAGGGCTAGAGGTAAGAGAAGAAATTCGCATCGTTCTAGTTTTATTATAAACCTACGCAATTCATATTTCCCAAACCATTGACTTCAGATTTACATCTATGTTTGTTCACTGTGTGTGTGATATTCATTTAAAATAAAGGTGTATGCACAGAGTCGCGAACTACATCCACCCCCATTCTGACATTGAATTAGGACTTGCCAGACAAACATGCAAAAGCAAATTTGCAAATTACCATTTACCATGTTGCCTGTGGTGAGCAAAGATTGACTCTAGGTCACTAGACAGTAAAATGTTTGTAAAAAACACACAAAATAGCTTATAGGCGAGAGAGTGTTGCTGTGTTGCTGTGCTACAGATGACTACCAGTATTTAAAAGAGTGGAGTTTTTATTCCTCCCCCCCCCCCCACATCAGATGCTGTTTTCGTGCTAATTTCTACGTCATGTGCTTACTGAAGAGGTAAGATTTGTCACGCAGCCCTCCTTGATTCTTCCTCCTCTGATGGACCTAGCAAGAAAGGTACATCGAAATGGGCACACATCTACTCTTCGGACATGTGCACTACATGTTTCAACTGGGACGCGGATAGTGCTGCGGTCTACACCACTGAGCCTCTTGGGCTTCCCGATCAGAAGGTTGGCAGTTCGAATCCCTGCAACAGGGTGAGCTCCCGTTGCTCTGTCCCAGCCCCTGCCAACCTAGCAGTTCGAAAGCGCGCCAGTGCAAGTAGATAAATAGGTACCATTGCAGTGGGAAGGTAAACGGTGTCATGGTGTTCCATTGCGCCAGAAGTGGTTTAGTCATGCTGGCTACATGGCCCAGAAAGGTGTGGACAAACATCGGCTCCCTTGGCCTGAAAGCGAGATGAGCACTGCAACCCCATAGTTGCCTTTGACTGGACTTAACCATCCAGGGGTCCTTTACCTTTTTACCTATTGTTTCAACTCTTGAGCAGTTGCAGGAATTCCCCAGTCGAGACATCAGCAACCAGCAGAAGGAGTTTTTTAAAGACAACAACAACAATGCTGAAATACTGTTGTGTTTGTTTGTTTGTTTGTTTGATTGATTGATTGATTGATTGATTGATTGATTGATTGTTGCATTTATATCCCATATTTTTTTCCAAGGACCTCAAGGTAATGTACATGATTCCCCCCCCCTCCTTATTTAACCCTCACAACAATCCTGTGAGGGAGGTTCTGCTAAAAGGCAGTAACTGGCCCAAGGTCACTCAGTGAGCTTAATGCCCAAGTGAGAATTTGAGCCCTGGTCTCTAACCTCTCTAACCACAACACAACACTACCCTGAATATATTTTTGCTCCCCCGGGCTTTCCCAGTGGGGGTTTCAGTTTTGTTTTAACAATATTTGTTGGTTTTGTGTTTTTAACAGTTTTTATTATTTTATGTCTTGAGATTGCGGTTTATAACGTGATTAATAAATTAATGGTATTATTATGACATACCTCTCCCACCTTTCCTCCAAGAAGTGCAAAGGGGCCTACATGGTTTCTCCCTGTCTTCGATTTACCTTCACGACGGCCCTGTGGCGTAGGCTAGGCTGAGAGCTTCATAACTGAGTGGGAATTTGAACTCTGGTCTCCACAGTCCTAGCCCAGCGCTCTAACCACTATGCTATGCTGGCTCTCAGTATTTCAGTCACTCTTATTCTGGGAATTCACCACCACACTCAGGGAAAAACCAGTGCAGAATTTTTCCCCATATGAACTGGGTCACAAGCTCGGTAGATCTCATGGTTGATGTGCTGGAATCAGCAGCCACACACAGCTACTTCCCCTTCCTCTTCCTGTGATGTCTAGTTAAGCTGAAACCTAAGCTGTTGCATCACTACAGAGTGCATTTTCAGTTCTCTCTCCTCACTACCTGGTTTCAACTAATGCATTGGAATTGTGACAGGGAGACAAAATGATGACATCGTGCTGCTACACATTTCCCCTAAGTAGGTGTTAACAGTGAGAAAATGGAGAATCAGGGGAAGCCAAGGCTGACATTTATGGCAGCAAATGCACCTTGTTTAACAGCGCTGGGGCAAAAGGTGCACTTTACATTGCAGAATTTGCACAAAAGTAAACCTACAATGCCACATCCCCGATTTCCAACCATGTCAAAGAAATATAAATTTCCCCAGATAGAATACAGCGTTGGTTGCATCCTTTCCTAAATCTGTCGTGCATGTGTGTGTTAGTTATTTGTTTTACAAATAAATCAGTTTAGCTGTAAGAATTAAGCGACGTACATGAATTGAGATGCAGATGGAGGACAGTTTCATAGAGCAATGGGCCATTATCTTCAGATGGAGTTATTCTGAGAGTTGACCCACACAATCAGGAAAATTGCGTGATGTTGCTTAATGTGAAGACTATCCCACTTCTACCTGCAAGTATGGAATTGTGACTTTCAACTCTTCCCCCAATGCAAAGCAGACTTTCTGGATGAAGAATACGTGTTCCTAGCATTTTTTTTACAATATTCATTGACAGGTGTTCTTACCCGCCCTTCACCTTAGGACCCCAGGGCAGGCTACAACAATATGAAAATGCCGTACACAAAAATGGCGAAGGGCTGTAGCTCAGCACTTGAGGTTCTGCTCGCCATGAAGAAGGTCCCAAGTTCAATCCCAGGTAGGGCTGGGAGAAATCTCCTGTCTGAAATTCTGGAGAGCTGCTGCCAGTCAGTGTTGGAGAATACTGAGCTAAATATCCAATGGTCTGCCTCCATATAAAGCAGCCTCCTAAGTTTATAATACTAAAATCAGTTAAAACAATTTACAATCAAGGGAACAGGGTGGGTTCTGATATTGGTATATTTTAGATGCTAAAGTTCAGGGTAAAGAGGTGTGACATCAGCATGTAATGAAACTATATCATATACAACAAAGGTGCCAGGCACACCTCTGTGCGGAAAATCAAAATTCTGCAGTTTAGGGACTGGCCCAGAGAATGCCCTCTGCAAGCCTCCCGCCCAATGGACTTCCAAGGGCAGTGGAAATATCAAGGGGGGGAGCTCTACCAATCTTCCAGCTATTTGGGAGCGAAGATGTTTAGGGTTGCATTCACATGGCAACTTGTCTCATTTTTCCTGACGTTCCCCTGTTATTTTCCACATTATATTTGAGTTTTTGCACAATGTAAATGCTCGTTTCTGTATTCTTTGATTCTGGGGGGAGGAGGGGAGATAATTTCCTTAACCTGGAAAAATCACAGGGGTAAAGCGACAAAATTTGGGTTACTATACCAGCATAATTCCCCCCCCCCCCGCTGTCTTCATCGGGGAACTATAGGGGAACCAGTGCTGCATTTATTTATTTATAAGCTAAACAAGCTATACTTTAGGGCCCCACTCTCTTGGGGGCCCAAAAAAAATTTCAAGGGGAAAGAACAGGATGGATGTACATTTCCAAAATATAAGATAAGAAACAAATAAAATAAAACCTACATACCGCAATAGTGTTTTGTGTTGTGTAGGCTCCTATGATGTAAGTAATGGGCCCCCAATCATTTTAAGTTAGAGCTTAATAATTATGTCACTATTAATAAACTTCTTTTTAATTGTATTTCAGTTCAACAATTACTTTGATAAAATACATATTTTGTTATGTGCAAATGGCTTTAGAAACTGATTAGGTCCAGAAATTACCATATAGCATATATTCAACACAAAAAACAGTGACAATTTGTTGTTGACAAACGACAGCTGGACATATAAAGGGACACATTACCTTTAGTAACTTAAACCTAAATCAAACCTAAATCTGGCCCTGACGGGAACAAAAGAACACATATGCAGAAAAGCAGGAAATAGCAATATTGTCTAATGATGTTCATTGTCTCTCCCAACCCTATCTGGAGTTGCTGGGGATTAAACCTGGGACCTTCTGCATGCAAAGCATATGCTCTGCCAATGAGCTATGGCCCAACCATTTCAAAAAGTTTTTAAAAAGACATCAGATTAATCACAGTGTAATGTGACATTTTACCCTAATTAGCCCTTAAGTCATATGCAATCCAAAATTCCCCTCCCTTCATTCATCGACCCCCATTCCATGACTCACATCTCTATTTTCATGTTGTGTCTTTAAAAATTAGAACATTGTTGCGTTTGCTGGTCCCACCTGAATTGCAGGTTAATCTAATAAACTAGTTTATCGTTACCTAGAACAGCTGGATGCTGAAGGTAAAATTCTTTGACTCAGACCATCAATCAGGATGATGACATTCAAACAAGCTACACCCATGTTCCATGCACCTTATCTGTGCTCCTGTTCATGGCTGCTGAGAACATTTGCTCTCCTCATGCCTTTCTGAATTGGCAACATCCTGGCTAATGTACTGTCCCATCCCAGACTGAAGCTTGCATTTCTCCTAAGGTTTTGGAGGCCCCGGATGCTTGAGCTCCAGAAGGAACCCCCCGCAACTCAGGCAATGGCAAGTACTCCCTGGCTGATATCTCCTTTCCCATGGGCCACAGCAATCTTCAGCCGGATGGAATTACACTTCTCCATCATGGAGCGCCATACTTTAGTGATCCCGTCATCCATGGCGGAGGAGAGGAAGAAGAAGATGAAGGGGTCCAGGAAAGCATTGCATACACTGGGCAGCACAGCCACACTGCGCCACCAGACGTTATCCATCACGATGAAGCCCACCACGTGGGACACATTGTAAGGACCAAAGCAGAGAACAAAGAAGGAGAGTGTGGCTGTGGCCACCCGCACCGCACGGCGTTTCTTTCGCATGTGGAGATGCGACCCAACCAGGACACGGATGCTGCCGGCGTAGCAGAAAGAGGTGATGACCAAAGGAAGGAAGAACAGGACCACGGACAGCTCCAGCCTCACAGGTGCCAACACGGCCAGCTGCTCTTTGCTGAAGTTGCTGTAGCAAGAGGAGCCATTGCTCTCAAAGACCCTGGACGGGATGTCCCTGTTGGTCTCCAGGGCAAAGATGAGAAGCCCATGGAATCCGACGAGACCCCATATCCCCAAGGAGACCAGGCATGAGTAGCACGGCTTTTTGTAAGCCTGATAGTGGATGGGATATGCAGCTCCTAGGAAGCGCCCCACGCTGACCACAGTCAGGAAGCAGGCACTGGTGTAGATTGTGCCAAAGTGGATCAGGTTGTAAAGAGGACAGACAAAGTCTGGCTTGACCCAGTTCACCTTGCTTATCTCCAGCATCTTGAGCGGTAGGAAGAGGACAAAGACCAAGTCCGACATGCAAAGGTTCATCATGTAGATGAGATTGGGTGTCAGGCGAGCCTTGGCCCGGCAACAGAAGACATAAAGGGCCAGAAGATTGGAGGGCAGCCCCAGGAGGATGGTAACCCCGTAGACAACCAAAGAGACCAATGTCTCCCACTCTTCCATAGCATCAGGATCAGAGGGCAGGTTGAGCCACAGGCATTTCCTTTAATCACTGTTTGCCTACCTGCTTGTCCATTCTCCAGCAACTTCTCGAGTCGTACCGGAGGGGTCCCAAACTGAGCGCTGAGTAGCTGTGTGTGTGTGTCAGAGAGAGAGAGTTGAGACACAGTGAGCAAACCACGCTTAAGGTGAAATGGACTGTGAGAGATTGTTCGGTGCAGGTGACCATGAGCCGAGGCAATAAAGCCATAAACTCCCGGAAAGCTAGGCAAGAGCAGGAATTGTTAATGGCCCATTGGGCTTTTAAATACACCTGGATTGAATGGTGGGGTGGGGGTGGGGAGAACAAGTGACTCGGAAGCAGGAACAGACCTCCTTGGACATTTGGAGTTACCTTTAGGGAAAGTGTTGGGAGCATCAACTGGGCTTTGTTGCCTTCTACAAAATTTTGCATCCCTGAAAATCTCAACATTTGACATAAAACAAGCTACTAGCCCCTGGGGTTTTGGAGATAAAGCTCAAATATATGCAGTCATGGGAAAAATAAAGTGCACCCTCTTTGAATTCTGTAGTTTTACATATGAAGACATAATAACAATCATCTGTTCCTTAGCATGTCTTAAAATTAGGTAAATACAACCTCAGACGAATAACACATGACATATTACACATGATTTATTTAACAGAAATAAAGCCAAAATGGAAAACCCATGTGTGAAAAGCTAAGTGCACCTTATGATACAATAGCTTCAACAGAGTCAATAGAATTACTTTTAGAAGCAATAACATGAAGCAATTGTTTTCTGTAGGACTTTATCCATCTTTCACATCATTGTAGAGGAATTTTGGCCCGCTCTTCTTTACAAAGTTGCTTCAGCTCATTGAGGCTTGCTGGCATTTGTTTATGCACAGCTCTCTTAAGGTCCCACACAGCATTTCAATTGGGTTGAGGTCTGGATTTTGACTGGGCCATTGCAACACTTTGGTTCTGTTCTTCTTCAGCCATTCTGTTCTAGATTCACTGGTGTGCCTGGGATCCTTGTCCTGTTGCATGACCCAATTTTAGCCAAGCTTCAGCCATCGTGCAGATGGCCTCACATTTGACTGTAGAATACTTTGGTATACAGGGGAGCTCTTGGTTGACTCAATGACTGCCAGGTTCTCAGGTCCTGTGGCTGCAAAACAAGCCCAAATCATCACCCTTCCACCACTGTGCTTGATAGTTGGAATGAGGTCCTTGTGCTGATATGCTGTGTTTGGTTTTTGCTAAACGTGCCACTATGCATTATGGCCAAACATCTCCACTTTGGCCTCATCTGTCCAAAGGACATTGTTTTGCAACTTCTCTGAGCATTGCATTCACCTTGGAATAAATTTTTTGGGACGTCCACTCCTGAGAAGATTGGCAATTGTCTTGAATGTTTTCCACTTTTGCATAATCTTTCTCACTGTAGAATGATGGACTTAAAATTGGTTGGAGATGGCCTTAGAATCCTTCCCAGTTTCATTGGCAGCAGCACTTGCTTCTCTAAGAACATTGCATCATCTTTCCTCCTTGGCATTGTGTTAAAGCACACCTGAATGCTCCAGACCAGCAAACAGCCAAAACTTCAGCTTTTATAGAGGTGGGCATACTAGCTGATGATCAATTAAGCAAGGGAATTTGATTATCAGTTCCTGCCTGCTACTTAGCCACTTAATTCCTATGGAAGCAGTATGGGTGTACTTAGTTTTTCCACACATGATTTCTCCATTTTGGCTTTATTTCTGCTAAAATAATCATGACACGGAGTCATATGTCATGTGTTGTTGTTCATCTGAGGTTGCATTTACCTAATTGTAAGACCTGCGGGTGGCGCTGTGGGTTAAACCACAGAGCCTAGGACTTGCCGATCAGAAGGTTGGTGGTTCAAATCCCCAGGACGGGGTGAGCTCCCATTGTTCAGTCCCTGCTCCTGCCAACCTAGCAGTTCGAAAGCACGTCCAAGTGCAAGTAGATAAATAGGTACCACTCCGGCGGGAAGGTAAACGGCGTTTCCGTGCACTGCTCTGGTTCGCCAGAAGTGGCTTAGTCATGCTGGCCACATGACCCGGAAGTTGTATGCCAGCTCCCTCAGCCAATAAAGCGAGATGAGCGCAGCAACCCCAGAGTCGGCCACGACTGGACCTAATGGTCAGGAGTCCCTTTACCAATCATGGGTGGGCTGTAGTCCAGCAACATCTGGAGAGCCAAAGATTCCCCAAAGGCCAAAGTGGTCGGAACACTAAATGTAAAATCGACCTTTATGAAGTAAACTAGTTTATACACGCACTCACACATTCCTATCTATCCTGCATCTTAGCAAGCAAATGGCATTATCAGGGTGCAAAGACATATTACAGCCTGGTAAAAACTGTCAAGGAGGGAGACAAGGAAGGATGATGTCTGGGGAGAAGGGGTGTGGCTTGGGGTTCAGGTGAGATTTGGCTTCCAAGAGGCTTGGGGGCTGCATTTCCTCCTAGGCCTGAAGTTCCCTGTTTTATGGCTGTTATTCTTCCCTTGTGTGCCAGTTTTGAAGTGTTTTTTCTAAGTGAGTAACCAATCACTGATTAAAATAAAAAATAAGTTATTTCCTAATGACTATACAGTCTGATTCCTCAGCTTCTCTTTGCCCCATTTCATACATTATTCTTTGGTTTATCGACTCTCTGCAATTGTTAACTATACCACTCATCCTTCCGCTGTTTTAGTCTTTATGGGGCATCTGTTTTTTTAAAAAAAGCATTTCAAATAATGTTTATTTTAGTGACATATCACATGGCATTATTTCCACCAGGGTGAGAAAACAGATTCAGTGACTCAGTGAGGAAGCATGCTCTGCTGACTGATGGAAAGTTTACTCTCCAAAGAGAGCCAATCAGAGAAGCACAAGCCGGGGAAATGTCCCCACCCCGGAGGTGACATTTCCCTGTTATTATTTTTTTCCCCTTCAAGTTTGAATAATCACCAGCCTACATGATTCAGTCAGGATGCCACTGTGGGAAACGGTTCTCATAGAAACCTAAAAAGCTGCCCCATGCCAGCTCAGAGCTAACTCAGTATTGTGTGCCCTGAATGGGAGCAGATCTCCAAGATTTCAATCAGATGTCTGTCCCAAACATGGGCATCTATGCAGGGGTGGGGTGGGGGTTAGGCAAGAGGCAGCCCCTTGAAACAGACCAGAATCCCCAGATACCCAGCTTTCTTCCTTTTTTTAAAGTGAGTTTCTAGCATTTCCAAAACCTGAGATATGGGACAAAAGGTACAGGCAGTATTCTTCTGATTTAGGGCTGGGGGGAACCAGCAGTTTCCATTTTTCAGTGTTTGTCTCCCACCCAAACCAGGAGATCCCTGTGCTTGAACTTGGAATCTTTAACACACAAAGCAACAGCTCTGCCACTGAGCTATGGGCCTTACCATAAGCTGTGGCTGCAGTGATGCAGCAGTTTATTCCCCCAACTGTTAATTTCCGCATTGTATTTGAGATTTCCCATAACATAATAGCCACTTCCTGAAAACAAATGAAACAAGCTGTTTGCAGCTCCCTTAACCAAAAAAAATCCCCTGGAAGTAAAGTAACTAAACTTGGGTTTGTATACCAGCTTACAGTTCTTTCCTGCTATTTTCATGGGGGAATCAAGGGGGAACAAAAGCACGGATGTGCAGAAAAGGTACAGGAGAGTGAGGTATTGAAGCTCAGGACAGCAACACCTCTCCCCATATGAACTAACCTTTACCCTGTGATCACAATCTGAGGCCCTACTTCATGTGCCTCCTCAAGAAGTCCAGGGGGTGGGGTGGCAACACAAGAACGGGTCTTTTTGTGGTGGTTTCCTGTTTGTGGAATGCTTTCCCCAGAGAGGCTGACCTGGTGCCTTCTTTACATATCTTTAGGCGCCAGGCAAAAAAGTTTGTCTTCAACTAGGCATTTGGCTTATTAACATTCTTTGGCCTTTTAAATGGGTCTCTAAGAGGGGTTTGTTTTGCTTTTGTTTTATTATGTATTCTGTGTTTTCATTCTGTACAGTGGTACCTCGGGTTACATACGCTTCAGGTTACATACGCTTCAGGTAACAGACTCCGCTAACCCAGAAATAGTACCTCAGTTGAATTACTTTGCTTCAGGATGAGAACAGAAATCATGCGGTGGCAGCAGGAGGCCCCATTAGCTAAAGTGGTACCTCAGGTCAAAAACAGTTTCAGGTTAAGAACTCACCTCCAGAATAAATTAAGTACTTAACCCGAGGTACCACTGTATTTTTATGTTGTGAACTGCCCTGAGATATTCGAATGATGGGCAGCATACTAATTCTAACAACAAAAACAACAGCGTCCAGTGATGTTCATTGTTGTGTCACACCATGTTTACTGGAGCGAATGATATTTAGCATGACATGCCAGTACAGTGGTACCTCAGGTTACAGACGCTTCAGGTTACAGATGCTTCAGGTTACAGACTCTGCTAACCCAGAAATAGTACCTCGGGTTAAGAACTTTGCTTCAGGATGAAAACAGAATTCGTGCGGCGGCAGCGGGAGGCCCCATTAGCTAAAGTGGTACCTCAGGTTAAGAACAGTTTCAGGTTAAGAACGGACTTCCGGAACGAATTAAGTTCTTAACCCGAGGTACCACTATATACTGGTCTAAAAGCCACAGTTCCATAGTGTTGCCAGTAGTTCAGGCATGTTATTCTTCGCACATAGCTGTACTTCCCTGTGAAGTTTAACGAGCAAGCCCTCTTCATGGCGAACTTTGGAAACTGTAGCTCTTTGAGGGATCTCCTAATTGATGGACAGCGTCTTGCAATAAATAAAAAAGACCACACAGAGTCAAAGTTCCAAAAGAAAAAACTTTTACTAAAATGGCAAAGGCTTGTTGCAAAATCTTCAGAAAAAAACTTCAGACACGTGAGGTACAAATGAAAGTAAGAGAGAGATACAGAGTAGCTCACTGAGTGCAAGAATTTATCTCTGCTGGCTCAGCATGACCTTGAAGTAGTCATTTGCATCAGACGTGAACCTTCTAGAAGCTTCGAGAATTTTCCAGCACTTTCCAGTTTCTGCCCTCAAAGACTTTTGTTGTGACACTAATAACTCCCAGCACACTTACCAAACTGCAGTTCCCATGATTCTTCAGGAAACGCCATGACTGCTAAAGTGGTCTAAGAGTTTTAAACGTATGGTATGAATTTAGCAAAAAAATAATGTTCGCAAAAAAATCTAATCATTCCTTCTTCCCTTAGTAAGGTAAGATAAGGGGGGTATGCTTGTCAGAGTGAGCTACCACCACCACCAGACCATGTAAAGCAAGTTTCTGGATTAAGGACCATCTCCAGATGACAGGAATTTGCCCTAACCCAATTTAGATGATTCCCCCCCCCCCATCAACAGTGTCTCTGTCTTATTTGGATTAAGTTTCAGCTGTTGTTGTTGCTACTTTTAATACCAACATTATCCATTCAAATTTAGCATATGTTGCCTTTTCAACAATATTAACCCCATATGAGGTAAAGCCTTCTCATTTAATTTTGTGTGTGTTAAACAGCACAGCAGCAAGACCATTATAAAAGCTAGCAACCCACAGGGGTTAAGAGTCTTCACAGCTTCTGGAAGCTTCCAGGCTAATCCCCAAAGAGTGTTCTCCACAGATAACTATGTACTTTGCTACACTACATTTAAGTGTGTGTGTGTGTGTGTGTGTGTGTGTGTGTGTTTTCCACCCTGTCAACAAAACAGCTTCTTTAAACCAGTAACACATTTACAGCAGGTCATCGTTCTGAACGATTGCATGGCATTTAAAAAGAAAAATGCAAACACAATCGCATTAACCGATAAAAGCGTCTGAAGATCAGGATTGGTTGGAAGGGAAAGAGGGCCTCTTAATGAAGTGTCTGACACATGCACAGCCAATGAAACGGTAATATTGACTTGCTGGCGTTTCATGGCTCTCCTGCTCACAGCTGTTGTTTGCATTCCCTCCAGCTTGTTGCAGAGGAGATCTAGCCCGCTTCTAGAGTGTTTGTTGGTTTGCTCACTCCTGTCCCTGTTAATAGCCTATAAAATGCTTCCTTTGACAGGGCCTCCTGCTTCCCCATGCAGGAAGGGTATGAGAACTGCTCCCAACATGCATGTCCCAGTTTGCACACCCAACACTAAGGCAGGCCACAAGAGGTAGATGGGAAGGAACAAGCAGGTGAGCTTTACTGAGAGCTACATCCTGATTAGAGGGAAAGGGACCCCTGACCATTAGGTCCAGTCGTGGCCGACTCTGGGGTTGCAGCGCTCATCTCGCTTTATTGGCCGAGGGAGCCGGCGTACAGCATAACTGGCGAACCAGAGCAGTGCACAGAAACACCGTTTACCTTCCCGCCAGAGTGGTACCTATTTATCTACTTGCACTTTGCACTTTGATGTGCTTTCAAACTGCTAGGTTGGCAGGAGCAGGGACCGAGCAACGGGAGCTCACCCCGTCACAGGGATTCGAACCGCCGACCTTCTGATCAGCAAGTCCTAGGCTCTGTGGTTCAACCCACAGCACCACCCATGCCTCTTACATCCTGATTAGGCATCAGCAAATTTGCCAATTTCAGTTTCTATCAGTTTCTCATTTTGTCCTTTCTTATGGAAAGCAGCATGATGGTGATGATGATGGTTTTAACAGTCCTCCTGAAAACCCTTTAGTGTTTAGTGCATATTTCTCCCAGTGAAAAACATTTTTAACCGTGTTTTGCCTAACACACACATTTTTGCAGAGCAATATTCCCCAGTAGAATCTGGGTGTGTTTGTGTGATTGTCACAGACATATGCATTTGTGTACACAATACTTGGTCAGAGAACTGCATTGCAAAATTCAGAATTTCAAATGATGGCTGTGTTTCTTATTATGCTCTTAGTCTTTAAACTGGCATCTCTCTGTAAAGCAAGGTACACAACCACCCTAATTTGTAGATTAAGTTGATGTTTAGATCCATACCGTGAAAAGTTTCACAGTCTGATTTTTGTATACAGCCATGTTGGTCTGCCATAGTCGAAACAAAATTTAAAAAAATTCCTTCCAATAGCACCTTAGAGACCAACTAAGTTTGTTATTGGTATGAGCTTTCATGGTCTGTAAGGTGCTACTGGAAGGAATTTTTATTTTATTTTTGTATGTTAGATTTCTATAAAAGTGACAGAAGGCAGGCCTTTCATTACATCCAGCATCTTTGAGCAGGTCCCACAGCCACTACCTAGCTCTGATCAGAGTATTTCTGCTCCCAGGTCAGCCCACAGGGGCCCTAGAATGGAAGCCAGTGGCCAACTAACATTTTGAGCCCAGAATTCTAAAACTGTCATGGGCAACCCGAAATACCCATTTCACAGAAGGGATTTTGTGATTTTCAGATTTCACACAAAAAAACCCAAAGAAAAACACCTACACACCCCAAAAGAAATACATAACAGACCAACCAAAGCAGGACATCCCCACTTGCCAAAATATCTCCACCAACCAAAGGAAAAATAAATCATTAAGAGGGGCAAGGGGCACTGGCAGGTGACAAGAAAGTATCTGGGGATGCTGTAGTATTCATGAGCATCATGTTATAGATCCCAGGTGTAGGTGATGGTCCACTCAAGTTTGGGAGAAGGCTATGGGTGGTGATGGGGTCCCTGCTCAGTGACACCCCTAGCTGTTAAGATCTAAAACCTCTGCCTGGGGTGGGGGAGTGGCAGGCCTGAGACAACAGAGCTAGCAGTCTGGATACATGGTCTTGGAAAAGGCTGAAGTCATCTTCCACTTGATTTCCCTGGAACCCAGACGTCACAGGTTTACTTATTTTTATTGTTTCATAACCTCTTGCTTTCAAAATACAAAACAGTGTCAGGCTCCTAACTGTACAGGCCAGCAAAGTTGTGAAAGATGGTCTATTTACTGAGGAAGACAGGCATTGTGATATTGCGACATAGCTAAATAGGTGCAGTTGGGGAAGTAAGTTCCTAGAAGTGAGAGCAATGTTCGGTAACACACAAACACACACTGGGGGAAGGACTGTAAAAGAGGGGAGAAAATCTGTTCCGTTCCTTTTCTTATCATTTTGTAAAATTCCATGTATACATGCAAAGTATTGCACTGCAATACAGTATTTGTAGCAAAAAAATAAAACAAATCACATACTTGTGCAGCATAGGTGTTTGTTTTTAACCCCCTCCAGTCCATGATGCTTACTGTAGGTTGTTAGGGGTTTGAATAGGTCAGTTCTCTCATCCCCCCATCAACTCACCCAGTTTCCTTCTCCATACGTAAGAAAAGCCTGCTGGATCAGGCCTATGGCCCATCTAGTCCAGCATCTTGTTCTCACAGTGACCAGCCAGGTGCCCATGAGAAACCCATAAGCAGGACCTAAGTACAACACCACTTTCCTCTCCTGCATTTTCAGACATCCAGTATTATCGCCTCCATCTGTGGAGGTAGAACATGGTAGCCAGGATAGCCTTATCTGCAATGAATTTGTCCAATCCTCTTTTAAAGCCAACCTACCGTATTTTTCACTCCATAAGACGCACTTTTTTCCTCCTAAAAAGTAAGGGGAAATGTGAGTGCGTCTTATGGAGCGAATGGCACTGCGCAGAGAGGGAGAACAGCGCAGCGGCCCTTCAGCGACACGCCTGTCCTGCGAAGCCAGAGGAGGAACAGAGGGGGCTCCTTCTGTTCCTCCTACCAGTGAAGGGGCGCTGCGCAGCTCTCGCTCTCTGTGCAGCGCCTGTCCTGCAAAGCCAGAGGAGGAACAAAGGGGGCTCCTTCTGTTCCTTCTACCACTTGGCTGAAGGGGCACTGCGCAGCTCTCGCTCTCTGTGCAACACCCCTTCAGCCAAGCGCCTCTCCTGGCTTCTGCCTTAGCCGTACACAGCCTCTTCGGGCAAAGGGAGCCTTCATCCCGCTGCCTGGGAGAGGCTGCGAGCGGCTATCCCATAAGCCAGGACAGCAAGAGGGATCACTGCGCAGCAATCCTGCTTGCTGTTCTGGCTTATGGGATTCAGAATATTTTTTCTTGTTTTCCTCCTCCCAAAACTAGGTGCGCCTTATGGTCTGGTGCGTCTTATGGAGCGAAAAAACGGTAGTTGGTAGTATCACCCTTTCAACTGTCACCTCAATATTTTGTAGATCCCAAAGAGTCATAGTCCTTTCCATATTGCTAAGAGGGTTTTAATTATCCGTCACTATTTATTGCATTGTATCGCCCTTCCTTTTATAGAACATCTTCCATCGGTATGTACATGTGCATACCATGGGAACCTCTCAAGTATTTAGAAGCAACTCCCTTAGTTTTTGCTGGTCCCAATTTGCTGCCAAACTGATACGGCTGTCACTCAACCTTCTGTGTTGGCTGCTGCAGGGAAGGACAGTAGCTGAAGACAAAAACCTGTTTTCCATTTTGATACAGGGGATTATATATATAGAACAGTGTGTGGATTTCCATTACGTACTACTCAAACAGTAATGTATTTTAAATGAATTGCAGGATGGCATACGACACTGAGGAATGTATGCCAGGTATCAGATATATGCAATCCCCATTTGCTGGAAGCATCATAAGGAAGGAGGTGGTTATTGATATTACGTACATTTGCGGTGGACCTGTCCACTAGCCTTGACATTTTAGAACAAAATGAATGGGGTTATTGAGATATGATACCTGGATTCAAGCTGTTCTGGGAACCATTAGTATTTCCACCATGTGATACAAAGGATATATAAGCGGACTGCCATAAACTTCTTTCAGATACAATCAGTGCTGCTAGGAGAAAGTTTTGCAAAACATTGGAGACAACTGTTTGTTCAATCAATAGACAGATTCAAAAGCAAACTCCATGGATACACTTGCATGTCAAAACTGATGGATTACATCTGAGTGACAGAAGGAAGGCAAGGCTGTAGCAATACCATTCAGAACCAGATGTCTTGTCACTGACCATATAGGGCTCACAGGTCCACAAATGTGACTACGAGCTTAGTAATGGCTGCGGCTCAGCGAGAGTATATATGCTTGGTTGGTATGCAGTATGTCCCATGATCTCATCAGTACATATGTATCTTCTGGCCTAAGGAGGACAAATGACCAGTAGTTTAATCATTTATTGATAAAGCGCACACTTAATGTAGCTCCTAAGGTGCACGGAACCCGGACACACAGCTTTGGCAAAGAAATAGCTGGCATCGCCGCCCCACACTTGTGCCCCAAACTAGGCTGTTGGTGCAATGGTGTGACCATGCCCCCCTTCAGACTTAAGTAACCCTTGCCTGATAGGGCATGCACAAGAAACTTGCGACCTACACAAGATGCCTGCCTCTTCCAGCCCTCCTGGTCCTTGGAGACTGTGGGGAAGGGGGCAGCAACAGTCTCCTCCTCCACTTCTGACACCTCCTACCTCATCGCCAACTGCTTGGACTCTCCCTCTTCCTCCAGCCCTAGCTCATGCCCCTTGGGTAGCACAAAAGCTCATATATCACCCATCCCCTCCCCTGGGTCAGCCTCTGGCCCTCTTGCCTCTGCAAGAAGTTCCTGGCAGTATAGGTGAATGTGTCAGTTTTGGTTTCTCTCAGTTTCTCATTCTTTCCAAGCTCAGTTCTTCACATTTTCACATCATGAAAATTCATAACCCATTTTAGTGTGAATCTGCCCCAATATGCACATATTTGTCTGCAATTTTGCCTAATGCACATTTTGCAAAACAACTTCCCTTTATATACTACATTTTCCCATGTTGTTTTCACTAATAGATATGCGTGCGTGCACACACACGCACACATGGGTGGTCCACTGTGGTCTTTCTCTCAAAGTTTCAAGGTATTTTGGGCAGTCCTCAGCAACATTTGATGTTCCCCCACAGCCATTGCACTGCCTTCCCAAAGCCAGGTAAGCAAGGCACTGGGCTTTGGGAATGAGGCACAAGGGCTCTGATGGGGTCTTAGAGTCCTCCCACCTCCTTCCCAAAGCCAGCACCTTGCTTACTCAGCTTTGGGAAGGTAGAATGAGGGCTGACAGGGGGTCAAATGTTGGCCTTGTTCCCCCCCATGTGCACAACAAGGCAGTGTGAGGCCCATAGGCTTCATGTCAAAGTACCCTTGTGGCCCACTTGATATGAAAAGATGGGACACACACAAAGAGATATATATGCCCACTTTGCATATACCTCTTTATACGCGTCGCATGGTTGGAGAACTACATTGCAAAATTTGCAGAAGTGAGAATTTTGAGGGACAACTGTGTTTCGGTTTGTGTGTGGCTTTGGGAAATGAGAATTCTTTAAGTTTACCGTAAAACATGATCTGAATCAAATATCTTCCCCATCCCTTTCAAGGCACAGCGGGACCCCACCCAGTTTGGGAATCCCTGAACCAAATGCAACCATAGCTGAGTGGAAGGATCCACGCAGAGGTTTGATCTGTGACATGTCCAGTTCAAAGGATCAGGCAGCAGATGATAGGAAAGGCTTCTGAGCCTGCAGAGCTGCTTCTAGCCAAGATTGATGATATGATGATATGGATGAATGAATAGTCTCACCTGGAATATACAGAGAGCAGTTTTCTATTTTGCAAGTATGGATTGACTTGTTTGTTGGAAGGAAGGAAGGAAGGAAGGAAGGAAGGAAGGAATAGCAGATCTTTCCCATATGATCCGATGGGAAAGACAAGACTTGGGGATACTGATCTCGATCACCAATGAAATGTGTTGATAGGTGGAGCGCTGTGCTGGCAGTGATGCACCATATCTATCTAAACCTCAGCCTTGCTTGTCTCCCAGTACAGCCAGATCATCTGTACTGCCCGCTCAAGTTCTGCTGCATTTGATTGCAAACAGCAAGCTATAATACAGGCCCAGCCGCTGGCACCACCTCAACACAGAGGGGAAAGAGTCTAGGAGTAGTTCCTGATCTCTGCTAGTTCCAAGAGGATCAGTGCTTCAAGAATGCATACTGGATGCTCTCCTCTGATTCAGAGTCTGTTTCAGAGTCTACATAGGTGGGGCGAGGCCGTGGGCCCAGGTTCACCAAGGATGAGTAATGCAGTTCCTCTTCACTCTTGTTCACCACATTCTCGTAGTCAGGTTTGGTGTCTCCCTAAAGCAGAAGGAGATACAAGTTGAGGGGAAGGAATGTAGCTTAGTGGTGGAGCAGAGGGTTTACTCTAAAGGCAAAGGGTCTCAGATACAACCCCTGGCATCACGCAGGGCTGAGAAAGAACCCTGGCTTCAAATTCCAGAGAGCTGCTGCCAGTAGACCATGGGTAGGCAATGTGGTATCCTCCAGATGTAATTAAACCCCAGTTCCCATCAGCCCAAGCATGCAGGACCATTGGTCAAGGATGATGGGAGCTGTAGTCCAACAACATCCAGAAGGCACTCAGTTGGGGAAGACTTCTCTACTGTGTTAGAGAGACCCAGGGTTACACTGAAATGAAAGTCCAAAGAAGGTCAATAAATGCCCATTTTTCAAAATGCAATATTTGAATTGAGTTGTATGGGGGGATCTCAAAATGTTGCAATTTGCCTGTTTTGATTGGATAACTGACTGACTGAATGAATGCATTATATAAACTGGAGTACATTTCATTTCATTGCATGTCATCTACCAACTTTCATACGTCAATTGTTGGCTAGTATATTGCAGAAGCAAAACTGGTGGTGGCTGCATAACAACTGTCCTGTGAGATGCTGTCAAATAGTGACCTCTGTTGCACAGCTGAGGAACCTGTAGTCCTTCCGATTCTGTTGGACTACAGCTCCCATCATCCTTGACCATTGGATGTTCTGGCTGGGGCTGATGGGAGCTGGAGTCCAAGAACCTCTGCATCCTTGCTCTAATACTTATAGAATATCACAAATGGTCAAATATTAGCTGCTGCTAGATTATAGCTGTTAAAATCATGCCTAATATCAAACAGTGTCCGCTGCTGCAGCTTTGCATTGTCAGGTACTATCTTCTGCATGCCAGATGCTGTCAGAATCCTGACAGCTGCAGAGAATGTCCATTATCAAAATCTGTCGAGAAGAAATGCTGACAACAAGGGTGGTGTTTGTTTGATGTTTGCAGCGCACACATAGCAAGCTGCCTTCTACTGAGTCAGATCACTGGTCCATTTACTGTACTTCAGTGTTGTCTGCAAGTACTGTCTTTCCAGGGTTTCAGACTAAGAATCCTCCCCAGCCCTCCCTGGCCCTTCATCAAAGCCTAGCATAGAATCTGCCTTGCATGGCAAGTTCAGCATCTCCAGGGCTGGAAGAGACTCCTGTCTGAAATCCTGGGGAGCTTCTTCCAATCAGAATAGACCAGGGGTAGGCAACCTAAGGCCCGTGGACCGGATGCAGCCCAATCGCCTTCTCAATCCGGCCTGCGGACGGTCCGGGAATCAGCATGTTTTTACATGAGTAGAATGTGTGCTTTTATTTAAAATGCATCTCTGGGTTATTTGTGGGGCACAGGAATTCATTCATATATTTTTTTCAAAATATAGTCCGGCCCACCACATGGTCTGAGGGATGGTGGACCAGCCCACAGCTGGAAAAGGTTGCTGACCCCTGAAATAGACAATACAGAGCTAAAAAGGCCAATAGTTTGGCTAGTTTTAAGGCAGCTTCCACCCAAAGCCTTGGAATATTTAGTAGAAACCACCTACACATTTTTCAGGGTGCTCGCTGCAAACTTAAGGAATAACAGCTTGGTTTTTTCGTGTGTTTTTTAAGGACCACAGTTTTTCATGATACTACATCTGCACTCCCACCCAGCCAAGCTACAACAGGTATCCCTATGCAGTTGATAAAACTTTCACATTTTGGATTTAGTGGTTAAGCTTCCTGGATGCAACAGAGCATCCTTCCCCACCTCAGTGCCTTCCAGACATCATTGGACTGTAACTCCCACCAGTCCCAGCCAGAATGGCCAACATTCAGGGGTGGTGAGATTTGTACATAGCTGTCAAGCGTCCCTTATTTGGCAGTACAGTCCCTTATCCCAGCACCATGTCCCGCTGCTGTCCCTTATTGATGATGTCCCTTAAATAAGCTACTGAAGGTAATGGAGCCCTTTCTATGTCCAGCAGTGCTTTGTCAACAACAAATTGTTGCTGTTTTTTTGTGTTGAATATATGCTATATGGTAATTTATGGACCTAGCAGGTATCTAAAGCCATTTGCACGCAACAAAATATGTATTTTATCAAAGTAATTGTTGATCCCTTATTTTGGCTGCTGGTCCCTTATTTTCAAATCTGTAAGTTGACAGCTATGGATTTGTAGCTTCATTAGAAGTGCCAATTAATACAGATCTAGGTTTGTTCCCCCCCCCCCATCTTTAGGGCAGGTCTTCCGCATGCCCCAAAACGTTTATTAAACAGTTGCTTGACCAGACTTCAAGAGATTTCTCTCCTCTCTCCCGTCTCACCACTATGGCAAGGAAACCCTCCTTTACCTATTGAATTTCTGCTTCTCATGCAGATAGCAGAAGGCACTGGCATACTGTAATGATTTTAAAAAGTAGCACAGCTAGTAGGAGATGCTGTTGACAGTGCATATCCCTGGGGCTGTGTTACGCTCTGCAGAGATTCTATCTCGGCCTTACAAAGGAAACACATGCTCGTCTTTTTTAAGAAAAATGGTTTTCACTTCAAGGGTGACGATTTCTTGTAAATTGCCAACAAGGGGGTGGGACAGCATAAGAAACCAGAAGCTGAATCAGGACAGCACGGCCCTGTGCATTAGCAAGCCTGATGATATGAGTTTCAAAGCAAATTAAAATTAAAAAAATAAATGGTACCCACTGAGTTCAGTTTTCACTTGTCCTAAAACAAATGCCATGAGCAACAAATCACTATGAAGGCAGTTCATTATCTTTCCAGAAGTGGATTACCTGGGAAGGTTAGGGATGGTTTACCTTTCTCTCGTGGTTGTGACATTAGCCCAGCTAATTAAAGGTATCTGGCATTTTATTTTGCCAGATTCGGGTGCTCTTTGTTTTTGAAGGTCCTTTAAAACAAAAACCACCTTCTCAAGTTGCTTTACAAAAACAGGGTGGAATTAAACCTGACTTTTTCATGACTCCAAAGGAGGGTGCTACTAAGGCAACTTCCCTAATCTGATGTTCTCCAGCTGCTTTGGACTACAACTCCCATCATTCCTAGTCAGCATGGCCAATCATCAGGCATGATGGGAGTTTTAGTCCAAAACAGGTGGAGGGTACCAGGTTGGGGGAAATTGCATCAGGGCTTCCCCTGTTCTGTTCTTCTCACCACACACCTATTCTACAGCTGACCACAAAGTTGAGAAAAATATTCTAGTGACAGCTTGAATTCCCTGTACTAAACTGAAAGCCGCAATTCTCTCTCTCTCTCTCTCTCTCTCTCTCTCTCTCTCTCTCTCTCTCTCTAATATATATTTAATTTTCTGTTTTACAATTTAAAATACTCATTTTACACCCTTGAGATATCCATGACTTCCATTCTTCTCTTTCCATGGTTGATTTTGCATATAATAAATCCCTGCACATTTTACAAAAACTATACCTATCTGTGTTCCGTTATTGCGTTCATCAAAACTTATTTACACTGTTGAATTTATCTTAATGCTGACAGCGTTTTCAGCTGTACACAGTTATGTCCCATATATTCAATACACGTTTATTGAAAGCCGCAACTCTCTGTGATGCTTTAAAAGAGGCAGACATATTGCTCTTAAACCTGTTTCTCTACAGTGTGAGTCAAACTGCCATTTGCAGTCTGAATGACAACCAAATTTAGTACATTACCTGAAACATTGGTCATGCTTGTGTTGGGACCGGACCCCTTTGAAGCCCCTACCTCCACCTTGCATAGACCAAACCTCACAGCGTTTTGGAGTTATGGGGGATACCTTGAGAGGACACCCTCCGTGGTCCTCTTTCCCTCTGTGAGTCTACCTCCTCACCGCAGCATCTCCAGGGTTCTCTGGTCAGTGGAGAACCTGCTAGGATGTGGGCCCCTGGCATACTTCCAACCATATGTCCAGACATGCCAACCATAGGAGATCATGGGCTACAATACTGGAGAAGCCAAGTCATTCACACATCCCATGGGATTCTGTTTTACAATGAAGATGTACCTTTGTGGGGAGCTGAGGTTTCTTTACCACACTGTAGATCACGGCATCATCCAAAGGTTGCGGTGCTTTGACACTGTAAAGATTTGAAGATTCCAGTTAGAAAAGCATTTGGAGTATGGAAGAGGAATTTAGTGCTTAGGCTGCCTGAGTGCAATATAGCAGCCTTTGTCAACTTTGTGCCCCCCATTAGACCACAGCTCCCATCATCCCCAGCCACCATGGTCAATGGTGAAGGATGGTTGGAGTTGTAATCTACATCCAGAATGCACCATGTTGCATTTTGTTGATTTTCAGTGGGTGGGTCCCTTACTGACTTTATACACTTTCCCATTCACAGGAGATGAGCAACAGAAGTACCAGATGCAAAGAAGAACCGGGGTTGCTGAGTCTTTAATCATCATGCAAACGATGTGGTTTCAGGATGGGCACATTTTCCCCACCCACCACATGAGAAGCTGTACCAACTGAAATCCCCCCTTCTACACCAGTGATAAACTCACAGGAGCTCTGGTGACCTCCTTTGTATCTGGTCCATCATAGGGAAGGAAGGAGAGAGAAAATATGGGCATTGGCAGTGTATAAAGGTAAAGGGACCCCTGACCATTAGGTCCAGTCGTGGCCGATTCTGGGGTTGCGGTGCTCATCTCGCTTTATTGACCAAGGGAGCCGGCGTACAGCTTCCAGGTCAGGTGGCCAGCATGACTAAGCCACTTCTGGCAAATCAGAGCAGCGCACGGAAACGCCGTTTACCTTCCTGCCTGAGTGGTACCTATTTATCTACTTGCACTTTGATGTGCTTTCGAACTGCTAGGTTGGCAGGAGCAGGGACCGAGCAACGGTAGCTCACCCCATCGTCGCGGGGATTCAAACTGCCAACGTTCTGGTCGGCAAATCCTAGGCTCTGGTTTAACCCAGAGTGCCACCCGTGTCCCTTACAGGCAGTGTATAGGAAGGGCCTATTCAGTGGTGGCTCCTTGCATGTGGAAGCCCCTTCCTACTGCAGTTCATCTAAACCCATCACTTGTCTGACTCCCCCTTCTTCTAAAAAAGGCAACGTATCTACCACAGCTTCCCGCAACCCTCTAGTCTGTTCCCCATCATACCTGGCATAAACAGTGCGTTCCTCGGACAAACTTGGAGGGAACCTGAGCGCCGCATAAGAAATTGAAGTTTCTGCACCCTGGTTCAGGAATCCAATGGACCCATCTGCTCCATTTTCTCTCAGCCTGTTGTTACCATTACACAGTTTTTCTCCCTTGGCCTAAGAAACAAAGCAGTGTTTACTCTCTTGCCTAGGACACCTTCATTTTCTCTGCAGGGACATATATTCCACCTGCCCACCCACACCTCCATGCAAAGGATTACAGTCTCCTGTGCCTTTTGAGATGTATTTCACAGGGTGTCCCATGTGTCACTCAGGGCTGAGAAAAGCCACCACTCCTGAAATTCAGAGCTACCCTGCCTCTGACTGTAAAGGTGGAACATAGTCATTGTGGCTAGTACCGACTGATATCTCCCATGAACTTATCTAATTCTTTTTCAAAGCAAGGGGATGGAAAACCAATTCCCACTGCACCACAGTCCCAATCGCAAGGCTGGAGGGATGACTCCCACAGGTTGCTACTTGCCACAAGGGAGAAGAAGCAACCACTGTCATCATACTTGGGACTGTGGTGCAGCTTCATCTAATTTGTCCTATTAATTCATGCTGATCGTCACAACCGCCAGCAACATCTAGAGGTCATTGGCTGGTCACAGAAGCAGCCATGTCACTTGTTATTTGCAAACAGATTCAACACCCTCACCCTCCCACAATGTACTGATACCAGTGGAAAATAAGACTTAACCTTCTTCACAAAAAATGAGCCTGATCTCCGTGCCCTTCCAGTGCCGGGGTCCAATGTTTTCTTCCTGCAATGGTAGAAAAGATACAGTTCTGTCCCATTGGGGCAGTTCACCAGAGGACTACCACCACTTCCAAACCCCTTCACCAAACAGAAGGTGTGTGTGATTTATAGAAAGTTGATAGGCATTATTTAAACTGTCAGATCATTGGTCAATCTCTTCTGCTACATATTTTGGAAACTGGTCTTTCTGTCTGTTCTCTACAGGTTTTCCCAGCTATCAAGCTATCGTTGCTAAATTCAGCATGAGAATTCTCAAGGTGGGGTAGTCGTTTTTGTCATTGTTGGGATGCCAAATGCCCTTCTAAATCAAGATGGCAGACTGAAGCTGGACATGGGTATGACTTTGATCATTTTTTGCCATAGGTTTGGCGACCTCTCCGGATTTCATCACAAAACAGCATGAGGTGTCAAGAAGTGGGGGCAGGAGGCTTCATCAAAGTTTGGGTGTCAGGAGCCAATGTGCAGCAGGATGGCAGGCCCAAATGTGACCTTGTCTGATTTTGGGCATGACTGGCAACTACACTATTCATTTAAAAAACACCTTTTTTGTTTTTACAAATTCCTGGACAATGCCAGACATTACCCACTAGTTATTTACAGTTACATACTGCTTACATGCCAAAATGGCTTCTAAGCAGTTTACAAGCATTAACTTGATTATAAACTCCATACATAATTAAATGCACAATGATACAATGCCAGCAGAACAGGGAAGCCTACCTCCTTCAGAAACACCACCAGTTAATGACCTGCCTGGGTCAAAGAGGCTCTCCCCACAACCACTTACCATCTCTGCACCACGTGTGACAGCAACCCCAGGAGGAAAACCGCAAATAGGACACTGCCCAGGCCAATCAGGGCACGCTTCAACACAGTAGCTCTGCTGTCTACATGACACAGAAAGGGAGAAAGCGCAGAATTTGCAACACCTGGCTGTAACGGCGAAAAGATTGTTGCCTGATCCCAAGCAGGCTTTTGTTCAGTTACACACTGAAGTCCACCAGGTTCCTCTCCTTGGCATCCATCTGCCTTGCAAGCAGTGAGAAGGGCCTGAGCTCAGCTGCAGAACATTGGCTTTGCATGCAGAAGGTCCCAGGCAGGGCTGTGTATACCCACTTTCTGAACCTCACCACCACCATCTAGTGCTCTGAGTGGCTGAGTTTGCTGCCATGTTTATTTCCCACAATAACTCTGACACTACAGCAGATCTGTATAGATTAGCAGTGGGGAACCTCTGGTCCTGGGCTCAAATACAGCCCTCCAGAACTATCTGTCTAGCTCTCAAGATTCTCCTTTGCCCATGCTCCTTGGTCAGGTCACAATACTCTCCCAAAATCACAGGTTGTTGGAAATGCATTGGATCGTCCTTCCACAATAATTATCAACATACAATTCTTGACAAAGGATGGTCATGCAGCTACTAAAACAACATTTTGCAAAGTAGAATTCTTGACCTGCCATTAATAACTACTCTAAGGTTACCAGACATCCCCATTTCCCAGGGACAGTCCCTGGATTTACAAATCAGTCCGCATACAAAATCCTATCATTCCTATTGAAGTTGAAAAGTGTCCCCGGATTCATTGGAAAAAATCTAGTAACCTTAAACTACTTACAGGACACAGTGATGCCCATGGGCGGTGACTCCTGCTCAGAGATGCTATTGGAAGTTTTGCAGTGATAGGATCCTGACTGGTCGACCTGGATTTTCCTAAGCTGAAGTATCTTGGAAGTTTCCTGGAGCCTCTGTTTGTTCCAGTACCATGTGTAAACATCAGCTGGTGGGAAGGCATCATTATCGCATCTCAATGAGATACTCATTCCCTCAATGATAGCATCCTGGGTGCTCAGGAGTAAATGGACATTGCGAGGCCCATCTGCCAAGAAGAAAGGCAGGGAAGATACATTCAGCACTGTCCAGTATTTGTCTTAAGGCTCTCAATATGACTCAAGGGTTGCTGGTGCCCTTTGGGGCTTATAGGGCAGAAGACAGAGAGAGACCAACAGTAGGTGAAGCCAGAGCTATTGAGAGGCAGATCCAACTTTTTAACTTGAATTTTGCCCCCCTCCTTTTTCCCTGCTGTGTTCTAGAAAGGAAACAATGAAACTAAGGAGGATGGAATGGACAGCTCTGGTTCTAATTAAAAGGCAAGGGTTGAAGAAAAGATCTTGGAAGCTTGTCCTCAGCTAGAAGCAATGCTTGGAGGACAGGCAGGGTGATTTGCCATTTGGCGGGCCTCAGGTAGCAATAGCTGCCTAAGCAGACCCCACCTGCCCCACTGCCCCAATTTATAGGGGTGAATTGGGGCTGGTATTGACCCCGATTTCAGCTGAAATCTCACTGAAATTGCACAAGATCTTGTGAAGTGCACAATATCTTGAATGGTTTCAGGCTAGATCTCACCCGAAATTGGGGAGATCTCTCCTGAAATCAACACTTCTCCACCAGTGAAGGAAACGGCAGGGAGGGTGGTGGAGGCAGCGGTGCCAACGGCAGGGCAGAGTGACACTTCCCATTTTGGCTCAAGCAGCGAAAATGGATGGGCCACCCCTGAGGACAGAGTAAGGGAATCAGGTACTTGGGGTGGGGTCCTCATCAGCCATCTCCAGCACTCTCTCCTTTCCATACTCACAACGGACACTCAGCCAAACTGGTGAGGACTGTGCTGAGCCTACTTGGTTGCTTGCTGCACAAAAGTAACTGCCAGAATGCTCAGGGGTCACTTTCGGGATGGTCACCGTAGAGTCCAGCTGCAGCTGTTGCCCTTCTTTGTACCATATGTAGGTGAGCTCCTGGGGGTTGGCTTCTCTCACTTCGCATCTCAGCTTAACAAAGCTGCCTTCTTTGATCATCCCCAGGGGCTCTCGCACAGCTTTCACATCCTTGGGACCAACTGCAGGAGGAGAGACCAAAGGCAATGTATGAAGTGCCCCACCTGCCCTTGCACCTGAACACACATGCAAAACCCGCCACACCGCTGAATAGAGATTCCTCTGCAGTAAATCTGAGTGATCAACCTCAATTTTCAGCTTGAAAAGCACATACCTGCTGCACTCAACAGCCCTGCTTTTGGCAGTTGCCTTTTTTAAATAGTGCCAACAGTGGGTGCCCACCCCTTGAGGAGCATCAGAAAAAAATGTTCTCCAAAATCTTTCTGCCATAGCGGGTCTGCCTGTGTAAGTTGCGACTGATAATGGCTCATAATTTCTATAGGCAAGCATCCTGGCCTCTGTCATGTATAAGGCTGCTAACAATTTGGGATCTCAGGTGTAAGATCAGTCTACGCTAAGAGGCTCTATATGCCAAAGAGTACACCTTTCTCGTGATTTGGCTAAGTTATTTAAATTCAACCTGCAATTCTCTAAACACGTAGTGGAGCCACATAGCCTGTGTGGCTCAAGTTTGCGAAATGACTGCACCTTCCTTCCCATAACCTCTCCCTCTGCTTGACTGGTACATGTGCTCCAGGTCTTCCAGTAGCATTACTTACAGAGTGTTCTCACAGAGATGGGTGCAGATGCTGTACAGTTGATCACGTTGCAAACTTCACATTTGTAAATGCTGACCTTTTCAGGTGATGCAGTAAAGGTGTACAGTTCCTGAGTATGAGTTATACGTTTCCCTGACTTGTACCAGTTATACCATTTGTGACTGGGGTTACTGCTGCCCACAGAGCAGTTCAGTGGGACAGTGTCTCCTTCTGTTATGGGCTGACGGCTATTAAGGGTAAGCTGGACATTCTTGGGAGCATCTGGAAAATCAAATCAATGCTTTTTTTATTCCTGAGAAACATCATCCATGATGTGCGTAGTTGGGAGATGTGCACAATAATCAGTCACACACAAAATAGCAAAGAATGAGCATAAATACCTATAAATACAAATGTTGCACATTGACGAGTTAATATTGATAATCTCCAAGTTGTTTATGTGCACGGTTGCTGGTCATTTTCCAGAAGTATTTCATTTCTACATTTATACCCACTTTCCAAAAGTTGAGTTATAGTCACAATAACATGGGAAAGGTTGCAGCTTAAAGATTGTAGTTCAATCTCTGACATCTCCCACAATCTACTGTGCCCACTAGGCCTGGAATCCTGAGCTGTTTATTTCTTTGAATAAAGAGTTAACTTCAGTGACATCATGTGAGTTATTACTGACCAGCTCCTGGCACCTGCCCTGACAGAATCACTACCCAATTTCCCAGTCCCACTAGCATGATCAGCATCATTCAAATATCACCAGCAGAAGCATGGAAGCAGTCAACACACATGGGCTGCTAGTCTGCCACACTGTGGATGCCCCCAAGTATAAATTATGTAGGAGCAGGTGAGCAAGAAATTGCTCATACTGAAAATGCAGTAGTGGGCCTTGCACATTCAGATTTACAGCCTTTAAAAGGAAGGGCCATAGCTCAGTGGTAGGGTATCTGCCTTGCGTGTGGAAGGTACCAGGTTCAATCCCCAGTATCTCCACACAGGGTTAGGAGAGTCTCCTGCATGGAACTTTGAGCCATGGCCAGTTTAGACAACATAGAACTAGATGGGACCAGTGGTCTGACTCTGTATAAGGCAGCCACCTCTGTTCTTAAATGAAGGATTCAATGGCCTTAATTCACTCTGCACTAGCCAGCAAAGGAGGATCATGAACATGGAGAACATCAATAGAGGAAGGTTGGTGGTGCCCAACTCTCTCCATAAGCTCTAACCAGAGAGTAAAGGATTCACCCTCCACCTCCACCAGCATGGTATTCAAGGGCTGTGCACAAGCAGGATTGGGACAAGATTCACTCAAGGTGGCTGGTGCTACTATCCCAATTCAGCTTGCAGAAATCAAGCAGAGTTGCTCGTTTATACAAACAGCCTTGCTTGACCTCTCATTGCATCCCAAGGTAAGAGCTTCAGGACAGCCCATAGGAATCAGGCCAAAGGCCCATCTCACAGTGGTCAATAACCACTGTGCATATGGGAAGTCCTTAAGCAGGACATGAACACAAGAACACTGTCCCCACTTGAGATTTCCAGCACATAGCCTCTGATGGTGGAGGTACAACAAAGCTGTCATGTCCAGCTGCCATTGATAATCTTCTCCAGCAAATACGCCCAACTGTCTTTTAAATTTGTATATGATGTGCCACATACTTTGCATGCAAGTGGTCAATATTCCTGGTACCTCCAGGGTTTTTATAAGGATCAGGTGGCAGCTGACGCAGAGCACAGCTATGACCCTGCCAGTCAAAGTCCAAGCTACAGACCCTTCACTTCCTGAAACTGAGGTTACTTACACTGAACATCCAGGGTGACGGATGAGGATGTTGAATTTCCAATGGTGTTCCAGGCTATGCAGTAATAGGTACTGGAATCTCTGGCCTGGATAGCCTCAAAATGCAGCTCCTTGTCAGTTCCAATTATGCCAGACTCCCTATCTTTATACCAACCATGGCGGTTGGTGGCAGGATTCCCTCGGGAAGAGCATCGCAAAACCACGTTGTCCCCTTCTTTGATTCTCCCTGGTGACACGTCAATCTTCACATCCTTTGGTGGATCTGGGGTAGAGATATTATGGACACTGAAATCAGGACTCTTGTTTCAGGGCAAGAAAATGTGTATGCTTCCTTGGGGGACAAGAGAACTGTGAGAGAGTAACGTGTGTATTCAGGGATTGGTGAAGGTAGCAAAACTGGCCCCACCATATGGAAGGGTGAGTCAGCCCACTCCAGGAGGGACATTTTGAGATACTGTTAGAAGACAGATCATTACTATGCTGATGATGACTGCTGTTGGCATCCACCTGCCTTGAGAGACAACAGAGTGTGCTTCCGTGGGTTTAGTCAAATCGCTGCGTTAGCAGCATCAAAGTGACCTCCATATGGCACGAGCCTGGGCAGTGGGTATGGAGGTCCTGAGCTGCCCTGAAGAGAAGACCCCCTTCTCCGACTTGCTTGTGTGGCCCACAAGAAAGCAGAGCAACATGTTTGGCACCAGCTTGGCTGCAGGAGTTGCCAGAAGGAGGCACCATCTATACAAGGCACCATCTAACCATCATAGAGACTCCACTCTGGATCAGAGTTTTCCTTCTCCTAGATGGGCTACCTTCCCAGGGTTGATGAGCCCATCTGCCCCCCACTCCCCTCTACAGCAAGTGCAGAAACTGTCTCCTTGACCATTGGACCCACTTTGGTCTCATCTGTTCAGTCTGCCAGAGCCTGTCTTCACACACAGGGGAAGTCACAGTAAGACTTCACTTTTATCATTACCATTGACTGCCACCTCTGCTACCACCGTGTCAACAGAATCACTACTGCCCCCTCTATCATCATCATCATCAGTTAATTAACTGATGGTGATTATGATGTTTACTGCTGTGGTATTAATTTGGCCAACCATTATTTATGTACAGTATATATTTTCATCCCACCTTTCCTCCCAGGAGCTCAAGCTGCTGAGTGTGGTTCTCCACCTCCCCATTTCATCCTCACATCAATCCTGTGAAGTAAGCTAGGCTGAGAAATGGTGACTGGGGTCCAGGAACTCCCAGTGAACTGCATGTCTGAGTAGGGATTATAATCCTGCTGCTGAAGATCCTGGTCCAGCATGCCACATTAATCAGGGTGAGTCAACCCAACCCCAGGAGGGAGATTTTGGGATAGCATTAAATAATTTTCTCATCATATCTGTTATTTCTCATTTGGGGGTGTTGGAAAAGTCCACAGAAAGGTGTTCAGATACTGCAGTTCGGCACCTATGGGGTTAAATGAGGCCATGTCTATGCTTCCTCCAGACCCAGCCAGCCACCAGCCAGCCCTGGATGCAACCCTGCCCATCTTTGAAGAAGAGAAGAGTTTGGATTTGATATCCCGCTTTATCACTACCTGAAGGAGTCTCAAAGCGGCTAACATTCTCCTTTCCCTTCCTCCCCCACAACAAACACTCTGTGAGGTGAGTGAGGCTGAAGGTGATTGGACTTAAGATTGTATTCTAAAGGTACATTTCATGCAAGACCAATGATGCAGGTTTACAAACTATATTGGTGTGTGTATAGAATTGGCTTTAAACAAGCTTTTTCCTGTTTCCTGTCCTGATAGTCACACAGTGCATGAAAATCAGAAGGAGAAAGTAGTTCTCTTCTGGAATAAGAAAAGTCCCTCAGAAGAGGAAGGAAGAGGCGAGTAATGTCTGTAAATCTTGATGGTCATCATTCACCAGCCCAACAAAGAAACTCACACTGGACATTGATGGTCAGTTCTGAGCTACCGGATCCAACTGTGTTTTCAGCTGTACATTGATAGACACCAGAATCTTGTTCTCCTACAGATTCAAATTCCTTTATTGGGCTCGTCCATTCATATTTCCGCACTTTGTTCCAGGACCATTGGTATGTAACTTCAGGGTTGCTACTGTTGACTGTACATGCAAGAGAGAGTTTCTCCCCTTCTCGGACTGTGATTCCAGGCATAGCGCTCAGCTTAACTCTTTTGGGACTATCTGAAATAAATAAAATATGGAAGTCATAAGTACCATCAGAAAGTGACAGCAGCTGCAAGGCTGGAGGTCCTAGAATATAATCAGGGACCCTTAATTATAACCCCCTCCCATCTTGCAAGGATCCCCTCACATTTTGTACTCAATAACAGACATCCTTTCAAATGTGACAATCACATGCTTCTTGCTATTGTAAATGCCTAAGCCAGAGCCCACCATCCCTCACAAGATTCAGAGTTCAGATGATGGCTTTTCAGATGTTTCCTGGTCATTGACCGTATTAAAGATATTTGATTTGATGGCTTTTCAGAGGAACAGAATCTTGTGCAGTTCAGGCAGAATATCTTTTTTCCAGATTTCCCCCACATAGCCCAGTTTCATCCCCCCCCCCCCGAATACTCACATTTCACCTCCAATGTCATGGTGCTCTGGGATATCTCTGTCCCATTGTGGCTTTTCAAAGTGCATGTCAGCATTTTCCTGTGATCTTCCCAAGTTGGAGTAAAACTCAGAACAGTCTGGACTTTTCCATCTCTATTGGTTGTTTTTTGGGAAGACATACGACTCTCCTCCAAGCCGCTGAAAGTCAACATAATTGGCTCATCGGGGCAGTGGTAAAATACCCAGCAGGTCACTGTCACTGGCCACTGTTCTCGGATTTGCGCCATTCTGCTTTCTATTTGGGGTTTGGGTGGTGACACTGCATGCAGAAAATTAAAAAGGAAAATTCCAAGTCATTGATCAGGCAAAGCTGTAGACCAGAGATGGAGAACTTGTGACTCTCCGCATGTCCTTGGACCCCAGCTCCCATCAGCCTCAGCCAGCATGGTCAGGGGTGATGGGGATTCTAATCCTGCAACTTCTGGAAGTTTAAAGGTTCCCCTCCCTGATCTAAGGGGAAGCTGTTGAGCAAAGAAGAGCCTTGATCATCTATCCAAAAATGGCAAGAAGCATCCAGGCCCATTTTTAACCCCTTCTGTGATGCAGCATGTTAGCATAGTTATACCTGCCTCTGAGTTGATATTTGTCAAATGGACATTTGCAGATATGATTTTATTCCTTTTTTTGTAGAACTTGCAGAGGTGGTTTTCTTGATTTGAAGCTCACATGAATTTTTTATTTTATTTTTTAAAGCTGAACTTGTGTATACAGTATCCCCATATTTAACTTGCATGCCAATTCAGGGCCATCAGGCTATAAAGCAGATTATAAATTTGTTACGTAGTAAAATAAATAAATAAATAAATATTTGATTCTTTTTGCATAACAAAGTGCTGTGGAAAACTCAGCACTAGATACTGGCAAGGCAAATAAGAACACAGTGCATTGTATCTATAGTAGTTAATCTACTTAGGTCCATTATTTTCATTGGGTCTACTCTGAGTGGACTAACGTTTGATGCAACACAATGTAGCTGATGAATGACACATTAGTTTCACACAAAGATATGGCATGGCTGCCTAGCAAATACATTATTAGTATCATTGAACAAACCCTTAGGAAGGGATTCCAGAAATGTTCTTCAGTTACCAGTCTACCCATTACTGTTAGTCTACTCTTGAGATCCCTTCCAGTTCCATAATTCTTTGATTCTATGACTCCTATAGGATTATAATTACAGCATTAGAAAAGTGAAAGTTTAGGACTCTACCCGAAGACCTATTTAATGAATGTTCATCTTTATAGTGGTATCTCGGGTTACATACGCTTCAGGTTACAGACTCCGCTAACCCAGAAATATTACCTCGGGTTAAGAACTTTGCTTCAGGATGAGAACAGAAATCACGCCGCCGCGGCACGGCAGCAGCAGGAGGCCCCATTAGCTAAAGTGGTGCTTCAGGTTAAGAACAGTTTCAGGTTAAGAATGGACCTCCGGAACGAATTAAGTACTTAACCCGAGGTACCACTGTATTTCCTTGCATTAAACTTACACATAGTATATCCCTGTTGACCATTTGTTCTGATTTGATCACAGGGCAGTTATGCATCTGTTATTCATATTGATTTCTTTATGAGGTATTTACTCATCTTCCCACATTAGTCATTTGCTCACCCCACACATTTCAGTGCATGACCCTGTCACTTGCCAAGCTACAGAAAGGCTGATTCTTTTAAAAAGTGAATTCTTGCACTAGGGCAACAGAGCACTTAAAAGAGCATAAATCTACATATGTGGTATGCACTTGAATGTCTCCCACAAAACAGTGACAGCCTGGAGGTGCCCTTAGCTTCCAGACTACTTGACCACTTTGGCATGAATGGAGGACAAATCATCTCTGAAAGTTTCTTACCGTTAACATTAACAGCAGCAGGAGCAAACCACATGTCTAGATGCTGATTGTTTCCAACGAAGCCATAAAGTCTTGCTCCATATGTGCCACTGTCATTTTTCTGGAGATGAGAGATCTTCAGGCTGCAGTTTCTCTTGGTTAAATTCCCAACAAAGATCACCCGATCCAGAAAGTGGGGACTTGTTGGAGTCCGGTAGTTCTCTGAGGTCGAAGAGCCATTGTATAACATGATACCAGTATAATCTTTCAGAGTGTCTTCATACTCAGGGTCAAAATACCAAATCAGGAAGAAGTTGTCAACCCGAAGCCTCTTATATGTTAGGCTGATCTTGCATGGAATCAGAATACAGGATCCTTCCCACGCAGCCAGATTATTCGGTGCAATAGTCAATATATTTTCATAACCCAAGATACCTAAATCGGAAAACAACATGTGATATTTTGCTCAGCTCCCACCATGCGTTCAGAAGGATGATGAAAATGGTTTGAAGGCAGTGCTCTCTAATCAAAACTAAACTAAACTTCTGACTACCTCTCCAGACTGGTGGCTTTTTTGCAGGAATATTCTGAAACATGTCAATAGCAATGCAATAGTGGGGGATTTAAACTGGACCATTGACACATCATCAGAAGCACTTTTAGGGTGGCAGGAGTGGTGTGGTCCCACTGAGCACTACCTTGCAGGGGGCATCAAGACACGATTTCAGAATGGAGCTACGGGGGGGGGGGGGCTCGTGGAATTTTAGTGTCGCAAAGGGCACTGCTGAAATCTGAGAGCCCAACATCCACCACTGCCTTCTCCTCATTCTTTTCTAAAGACCAAAGAGAGCAGTGGTGCTTAAATGAGACCAGAAGCCCAATTTGCTTTTGTTGGCAAAAATCAAACCTGCATCACACTTGCATTACCTGGAAGGAAGAGCAGACAAAAGAAGCTCCTCATTGTGAATTCATGCAAGGGCCAAATCTGGAAGCAAGGGGATGGAAATGGATTATTGATTCATTCAGTAACAGTTATTTACCATCAAAAATATATTCCCAGAATCATAAGAATGTGTATGGAAATGTGCTTTTATGCACCTTGGTGGAAGGAGGAGAACCTGTCACAAGCTCTATTCCTGTCTATTGAGCTTCTTCTCCCATAGTACTCCTATGGGAAGGGCCGTAGCTCAGAGACAGAGCACATGATTTGCATGCAAAAGTCCCAGATCCAATGCCTGTCGTCGCAAGGCATGGAGAGATTCCTACCTCAAGTCCTGGAGATTTGCTGCCAGTCAGTAGGCAGTATTGACTTGAATGGACCAATGAGCCTGTGTGGTGTAATGGTTAGAGTGCTGGACTATGACTTGGGAGACCAGGGTTCAAATCCCCACTCTGCCCTGAAACTCACAGGGTGACCTTGGGCCAGTCACCATCTCTTCACCTTACCTACCTCACAGGGTTGTAGTGAGGATGAAAGGGAGGAGGGAACCATGTGCACCACCTTGAGCGCCTTAGAAAAAGAAAGGTAATAAGTAAACAATAAATAATACCAATGGGCTGACTCTGTGTATGGCACTTTTCAATGTCCCTAACTACCAGGAAGACAGCCGTCTCCAGTAAACATAAAGGATGGGGGGGGGGGAGAATACAAATTCAAATCCATTATGTTCACAGGAGCCAGAAAGTTTTGCATGCTGCTGGGAGTTGTCTTTGAATTTCATCCTTGCTTTCATAAACAATAAAAATCACCAAACCAGTACAAAAGAAAATTAATATTTTGTTTCTTTAAGCAGATTATTGGGGGAGGGGTCACCAAAGCGACTCCCCAAACCGCTTTCTGCCGATCAGCTAATGTAGTGCCCTTCCTATTTAACAGTAGTGTTTCCAGAGATTTCAATACTTGTTGTCCAATCACTATAGAAATTTCTGCAAAGACCACAGTCCAAAAGTCTGACACTTTGTCCTCCACCTGACCTTAAATTACCTCGGCTCCTTATATCCTCTCCAACAGGATCTCTAATTAGACACCTTCGTTTGAAACAGTCTCATATTTTTGCATTTTTGCATTATTTTCAATGCATGTTCTCTCATGGTAGATAAAATGGATGTCAATGGGAACCTTAACCACATAGAAGTCCACCCATTGTCTTCAATCAAAATATTCCAGTGTGACTCCCACATCCATTTCAGGCCTGCTGTAGAGCCCATATCAATGCTCAGAAGTAGGATATAAATAGGAGACTCCAACCTCTCCACTTCCCCCTCAGAGCTCAGAAATACTAGCTTGATCTGCATGAGAGCAAGGAAACTTCTTAAGAACATTCCCAAAACAATACAGCTATATTGCATACAGAACTTACAATTCTAAATAAGGAGAAACCAAAATGGACCAATTTCACCAACCATAGTGAACATGTACTGAATTTGCCTTGCAAAATTGAAAGCCCCTTTTCAAACTCCTGCCTGTTTCGATCTGGCCACTGACAGCTACTGCTTTTCCGGCATGCTGAGATGCTGCAGGAAGTACGGTGAAGCTTGGATCAGAAGACTTAGACATGCCAGGCCCTGTGACATCCCCCCTATGAGTGCAGGGCAGTGCAGGGGTCTCAGGCTGCCCCATCAGCTGTCCATCTTGTTTTACTTTGCCATCAGCCCCATGCTGTCTCTGTCTCCTCTTTTTCGCAGAGGCAAGACTCAGCAGACTGAGCTGCTCTACTAGAGTTCATCCTCCCCTTGCAATAAATAGACTTTGCAACCTGTATGCCTGCCCACCCCAGTTGTAGCATCCCTTACAGAGTCAGGCCATCAATAGGATGTGCAGCTATACCCTCCGACATTCCTCAGATGAAAACAGGAACATTCTATTTCACATCAGTTTCTGTGCTTGAGCACTTCCTCCTGATCAAGTACAAAAGTTATTAGAGGAAGCAAACAAAACTGAAGTATTTTAAGCACAGAAAACTTTGAATTTATGTATTGCATTTGGGAAAGCCGGAGGGGAGGGGGGAAACAAAACCCAAATCAATAAATACAACTAACTGTGTGTGCATATACACACAAAACATGAACAATAAATGCAACATTGTAAAAATAAATCTTCTTTTCTTTGGCGATCACTCGTAGCCGAGTAAGATTGTCTTCCATAGACACAGTTTTAACAATGAGTTGGTAAGTGACTGTGGAGGCCAATTCCGGACCCACGTGTCCTTCCACAGTGCGGACATTGGTTTCTTGGGCCGGAGTTGATCACAGACAGACACATGGGTGAAAAGAGTTCTGAACCGAATTCAAAGGCTGCTTGTGGTTGGACCTCCCTAGGGTTGGGAGCGAAGTTTGGTTCAGTCTATATTTTAATGTTCAACTACCTACTTCTCATTTCCTGAAATAAAGTGTTGACCAAAACTCAGCTATCCTTTGGCCGTTCTCCAAATGCACAAGTCTTCCATCAAAACGCCCATTTAAAATGCACATGGAGGGGGAAGTATGCATTAAAATGCATATATTGGTAGGAATGACCACATTAAAAATGCTTTCTGTTAGGTAAATTTGCTTGGGAAAATGTATCTATAAGGCAAAATGGCATACAAAGGTGTACAATTTTTAAAAAAGATACTTTAAAGGAAAAAAGCAAACGAATGTGGAAATGTGGCAAACCAAAAATTAAGATAGGATACATGAGAAATGGAGTGAAGCCAACTTCAACAAATCCGACTACCGCATGACCTCCTACCAATCTTTCTAACACATGGGTCAAAGAACAGTTTGTATTACCTGTGTAGCTGTATCTTTAAATGAAGGGAATGGAAGGGTTTCCTCACCCCCACCCCACCCTGCTACACATTTTGACAGCATGATACTGGATCCAGATCGGAACCCAAGAGGCAGGGAGGAGTGCCTGTTAGAAGGCTTTAACTGTTTGCTTCAAATCTCAATCAGAATTGAGAGTCCCAAACCTACTCAACTGAGATAAACAAAATCTTGTTTTACTTTGCCAATTGCAGGTGAAGAGAAGCCACAGTGGGGGGTGAAGGGTTAACACTGCCTTGTTTCCTGATTGGGTCCCCCACAGTGACAAGCTGTGTAAACAAACACACCTGCATTGAAAGGCACAGCTATGTAACATTTACATCTCCTTTACAGAGTTTCTCCCAGCAGGGAAGTGATGGGAAATGTTTCCCCAACCCCAACCCTGTACATTGGGCTGCTGTCTGGAGGAGACAGTTTGCCCAGGGACCTGCCAAACCTACAGCCAGCCCTACATGGATCACAACTGCTAGTTGCCTTGTTCACACAATAGACTGAACAGAGGTGCCAGCTGCCTCTACACAGTACAAGGGTTTGCATGAAACAGTTTGCATGTGTTGATTTGCAAAGCTCCACTGTTGTGTACACAGACCCGACTCCCATTGAACATTAGATGTGAATATCTGCGAGTGTGTACAGCTCAACTGCCTAGCTACACAGGTACACAGATTGTACCCTTGCTGTGTGTCACCTGCGAACACCCCTGGTGAGACATCCCCTTATGGGTCATTCATCAAAAAACCCTTAGAAAATCAAAGCTCTCGAGTAAGAGTTATTTCCCTAGGAATCATTCATTTGTATTCCTACCTGATAGTGAAGATGCAGGCGAAGGCTGAGGAGCTCAGCTTAGCTGTGTTAAGAGTGCCCTTTCAGGGCTGAGTGCAGCTGTTTGCCAGGGTCCGATTCAGCCAAGCTGTGATGGCCCAAAATAACAATAAACCCAGCAGCAACTAAGGCTGTGCATCTGTCACAAGAACTTCCCTCTTTCTGCCCTGAGCAGAAGATCTGGGGGCATCTGGTTCTGCTGCTTCAAGCTTGGCTGAGTCTCTGCGGTTCAGGGTGAGGTGTTTTTGTTAGAAGAGTAGCCTTCCCACGTTGCTGTGAGTTTGAGACCGGAGCAATGCATGGCTGGTCAGCAGGAACCCCTGACAGCAGAGGACCATCCAATGTTTCATTTAAGGAAGGGGTGGGCCCAAACATCAGCTGCAGGCATCTGCCGGATTTCATGTGGGTGGCAAGAAGGGGGGGGGGGTGGAAGAAGGAAAAACAGGGTAGCAGAGAGAGGGTAGCAAACGTAACTCCATAGTGACCAACATAACATTTGTATGCTGCTTTGCATAATATTTTGTGTTTTAGCTAATATTATTTGAACTCCAGTTAAGATTAAACTGTTTGTGTGTTAACTGGTTTAATCCTCAAGCTGTATGTCATAGTTTAAATGCTTTCTTTTCACAGTATTTTAAAACTGATGTGACCAATATAACAATATTGAAGCCTCCAGAATTCCATACCCTCCAAGTGTCCCTATTTTCCAGGGACAGTCCTGAATTTACAGAAGCCGTCCCAGTTATTGATTTGATCCCCGGATGTCCCACTTTTCTTTAGAACCTCCCTATTTTCATGGGAGAAATATTGGATGGCATGGAGTTATGCGAACCCCAAGCCAAGGAGATGAGTAACTTTACAACCTTAGATGACATCTGAAGGCAGCCATGTATAGGGAAGTTTTTAAATGTTTAGTGACTTATTTTGTTTTCATATATCTTGGAAGTCACCCAGAGTGACTGGTGGGTGGGCGAGAGGCAGAAATGGGAGGAGCAAGGAAGGTAAATTATACCTTTGTATAGTAGGCGAACACTCACTCACCTTTCTGTTTTCTCTGTATTCTCCAAGACACATGATCAGAGTTCAAGGACACATTCCAGCCAAGCAACAACACTCAGGGGGCAAAGTGTGGTTTGTGGCTGGAGAGAGCTCTGAGGGAGAGATAAAAACACCCAGGAAGGCTGCATTCAGCCTCCAGGCCTGACATTCCACATCCTAGTTAAAGACCACAGTGGCAGACCCATGTCTTCAAAGACAAGTCTACAATTTAACTACAATTGAAGACACCAGAGGGATGCAAGTACAGGAAATACTGGACCCTTTGCCCTAGCCCTCCTCCCTTAACTGATGGTCAAACACAACTCCCACCCCCAATTCTCCTCCCCAACTCCATTTGGGCTCTAATACTAAAGGCGATCCAAGCTGAAAGGAGAAACACCTTCAGCAGGAGTGAAGGTTGCGCAATAGACAGGGAGATGGTGCCCCTTGGAATTGCAAGTCTGCCTGAATGAACCATTACTACTTGAGGCTTGTTTGGAGCAGAGTTCAATTGGAAGACAAGGTTGTGGAGTGGCCAGATGAAAGTGCAGTTGAGGCTAATGAGGCTCCTGCAATTTCAAAAGATTTGTAGAAGAAGGGTCAGCATATTGGCTGTGTGACCTGGTCATCTTTTTGCATCTGCCACCCCCCTCACTTATAGGCTCACTCACAGTGTCTCAATGCTGCTGAGCAAGGGAGACTTACAGTTCCTTCCCAGAGCCAGCAGGTGGCCCAGAATACCTTGGAAGCTCTGTGTGTTTGCCTAATAAGCTCTCATGAACAAGGGGACGCTAGTTGCTGATGTGACTCTGGCCAAAACTAGCCTGATGAAAAAGAAACAGCTCCGCCTGCTGACTATCAAAGCGATAGCATGAGGGGCTCAAAATGATGTACTTTTCGCTACAGTTCCATGTCAGCACCCTGGAGTCCAGACTTATCTACTTATCCAAATAATTCATTCTTAAAACTGAAATTTTTATTACTTTTCAGAAAACAGAACAAAATATACAGAGCAACCCAAAGGATGAATACAACAGTCTGTTAAAAAACGAAAGCAAAACAAAAAACAAGTCAAATCATGTAGACTAGCAATTGCTTTGTACAGCATTATTCATGTTTGGTTAGCAATGCCAACACTAATGTTTAATATGTTATTTAAAGACACTTTGATCAGCTCAGCAAGCTCCAGGAGGAAACTAACAGCTAAGAACAGAATTGCCAAATGAGGGTTAAATTTGGATTAGAACAGATGTGGTCAACCTTACTCATCCCAAGGACTGCATTCTGTTCTGGGCGCCAGTGGTGGGTGGGGCCAGAGATTAAGTGGGAGGAGCAATGAATGTAAATTTCAGTTTCAAACAGTAGGCTGGTTTTCACACACACACACATTAGAATCAAGACAACAGCTGTTCAGAAAACACAACAGTGCAGGGGTGCCAAGCTGAATAAAATACTGTGGGGGCCCAGGTAAGCCCCACCACACATAATCAATCACATGATGCAGCACACATGTGGACATGTGGATTGACCCTGGACTAGGGACTTGACTCCTGATATGCCACAAGGTAGGCCATGGGTTCAGGACATCAGCAGAAGAATCGCTCCCTACCAATTCATGGGGACACATTTATGTTGTCCACAAAACATTGGTACTGGACATTCTACCATCTTTATCTCCTGACCTCTATCCCTTGTCTCGATAGGAGTACAAGTGTGTAACCTTTTGCCCTCCAGATGTTGCTAAACTACAACTCCCTTCAGCCCCAGCAAACATGATCAATAGCCAGGGGTGATGGTGGGAGTTTGAAAGTGACTTCCATTTTTGCAAGTCAAATTCAGTGCATGTTCATGAGGGTCAGAGAAATCTGCCCATTTTGGTTTCCCTCTCTTTCTCATGTTTTTCAGTCGTTAAGTTCACTGCATTTTTACATCAATTTGGGGAATGTTTTTGAGAAGATTCAAACACATTTTCATGCACAGATGAATGTATGGATTTTTTGTATGCAATTAAGCCTAATAAGCACATTTTTGCCAGTGATATTCCCTAGTGCAATGCAAAATTCGGTGAAGTAGATTTCAAAGGAGAGTTGGGTTTTGCTTTGGGAAGGTTAGCTTAGGTGAGTTTGTATGAAAAAGCAAATGAAAGTACCTCTTCCCTCCCTCCGCCCATCCTCAATGTATGCTAGGGAATACTCTCTTCCTGGCAATTAGGAACATGGAAAGGGGCTGGATTCTGAGCTCATCCCATTGGTCCATTCAAGTCAGTGCTGTTATTGGCTTCCAGCAGCTCTCCAGGGCTTCATATAGGAATCTTCCCCAGCCCAGAGCAAGAGATAGCAGGGTTTGGAACTGGGACCTTTTCCATTAAAACCACATGCTCTGCCACTGAGCAATGGCCCTTCCCAGTCAGTATGCAGAGACGGTGCACAAAAGGAAAAGGCAAAAATGGGGAGATGAGGAGGCAGGAACCTGAGACTTTCCAGACTGGCCTAAGCTTTGGGTCCAACATAGCCAATGTGATACCCTACAAACATTGTTTGATTCTAAATCTTAAGATTCATCTTAAGGAGATGTTTATCAAGAATTCATTCTCTTACAAAAGGGATGTGAACACAAGACAACATTTAAGAAAAGAGTGGAAAGTATGGCAGAAGAATCATCACTTGTGAGAATGTAGTTGGGATCTTGATTGCCTCTCCTCCTTTGTGGTTTCTTCTAGGTTCTCTTATCCAGACATATCCTTTGGGGCTTTGCTCTGCTTCTTTGTTCTCAAAAGGTGGTCACAATATTGATGACTGCTTGTTTCAGTTCTTTGAAATCCCTATAAATCAGGCTTTGGGGCAAAGAAAGAAAACATACTCAACATCATATTCCGGAGATGTCGGAGAATTATGACAAAAACAGAAACAGGAGAAGAAATTGTCTAAGTCCACTTAATCATCCCATGCCATTCTGAATAACCCAGTCCAATGAATATGATTGCTTTGCTGTTGTTGTTGCTTTCAGACTGCAAATGTTTAGGGAAGCTTTAAATGTTTGACAGACTATTGTATTTTAATATTTTGTTGGAAGCCGCCCAGAGTGGCTGGGGAAACCCAGCCAGGTGGGTGGGTATAAATTATTATTATTATTATTATTATTATTATTATTATTATTATTAATGTTTTGTTTTTGCTCCCATTTGCACTGTGTTTCCTTTATTTTGAAATAAATGAGATGGAATAATGTAATGACACCATAGTTAATTAAATATATTGCATAAGCTACATAAATTTCCCACAGTGGAGAGGAAGACAAATAATGTAGTTTTTGGAGGAAGAACTGCAGCAGCTTGGGAACAGTGCTGCATGTGGTGGGAAAGGGTGCCATTTTACATCCGTAATCCTACCATCCCCACAACTAACAGACCCCTAGCATTATCTGCATCATTCTGTAAAGTTGTGCACCTCACTCTCAGATCTCTCAGGACATCTCTAGGCCAGATATAATCCAAAGGATTCTTATGCATATTGCTTTTGAGGTGGTTCCTGCCAATTCTTGCACAAACTGGGTAAGAAGAAGAAGAGTTTGGATTTGATATCCCGCCTTTCACTCCCTTTAAGGAGTCTCAAAGCGGCTAACATTCTCCTTTCCCTTCCTCCCCCACAACAAACACTCTGTGGGGTGAGTGGGGCTGAGAGACTTCAAAGAAGTGTGACTGGCCCAAGGTCACCCAGCAGCTGCATGTGGAGGAGCGGAGACACGAACCCAGTTCCCCAGATTAGGAGTCTACCGCTCTTAACCACTACACCACACTGGTATTCAATTAAGTGCTACGCAGAGTAGACCCATTGAAATTAATGGACCAAAGTTAGCCATGTCCATCAATGGGTCTACCCTGAGTAGGACTAGTCTTAAACACCACCCACTGAAGGTGAGCTCTGCAGTTTACTCAGCCCCAAACCTAATTCCTAGGTTATTTGAGCTTCTATGCCTTTCAAAACCCCAAGGCAAATTTTGGAAAGCAAAATGGAAAACATTGCTAGATGCAAAATTCAGAATCTGAATATGGGAATGCTTAATGTAGGCAACATTTCATTTTGGCCCCACAATCCTATTAGCAAATGAAGCTGGCTTTTTGCCTGAAGGATGTGTGACCTTCTACTAGCAATGACTTGGTTTCTATCAGCTGGGGTGGAGTGAGCATCCATGACCTCTGCTTGAAAATATGACATAAGAAAAAGGCTACTGGTACCTACAACAGAGATTCAGAGTCTGAGATGTTGGGATTCTGTGCTCAGCTGTGGGGTGCAATAGGATTAGAACAAAGGAATCAAGCGTGAAGGCTTCAAACAACCCATCATTTCAATAAAACCAGCACCAGCAACTGGAACTTCCAGGAAGAAGAGGAATTACCACCATCATCCTCTACAGCATTTCCATTTTGCTGCCCTCAACCTCCTCTGGAGGAGAGATTATTATTATTAATCAATCAGTCAATTATTACCCATCCTTCACCTTAAGATCCAGGGGTAAGCTACAGCACTAAAACAGTATTAAAAACAATTTAGAACAACTTTAAGCCATAAAAACAAAGCGGATCCTAAAAGCGTACACCTCAACTGTTAAATGCAAGGGCAAAGAGGCGCATCTTCAGCATCCTCTGAAAGTTGTATAATGAAGGTGCCAGGTGTACCACTGTTGAGAGGGAGTTCCACAGCTTAGGGGCCACCACAAAGAATGCCCTGTCCAAGGCCTTCACCACATTCAGCCTCTGAGGGCAGAGGAACTACCAATAGGGCCAATCTCAGCACCCAAGTGAGGCTGTAGAGAAGGAGGCAGTCTTTCAGATATTTGAGGCCTGAGATGTTTAAGGGTTTTAAACGCCAATGTGAACAGCTTGAATTGGGCCCAGAAATGAACTGGCAACCAATGCAGCTATTTCAAATAGAGGTTGTATCATATCTAAATGGAACACCAGCCAGTAATCTGGCTGCTGCATTTTGGACCAGCTGAAGCTTCCGAATAGCCTTCAAGGGTAGCCCCATGTTGAGTGTGTTGCAGTAATCCAATCTGGAAGATACCAGACCATGGAGTACAGTGATCGAGTCATCTCTATCCAAAAGGGTTCGTAGCTGGAGAACTAGCCAGAACGGAAAAAAGGCAGTCCTAGCCACAACCACCCCTGCAATTCTTTGTATTTTGGTAATAAGGGGATGTTTGTTGTAAGCCACTTTGGGCACAGCTCACTGCGGAAAGGTGGCCTATAAATAAGCTCAATCAATCTTACTCACAACGGACATCTATAAGAATGGCTGGGGAGCGTGATGGGCCTGCGCTGTTGCTTGCTTCACAATGGTAGGTCCCGGAATCCTCTGGTTTCACTTCATGGATGGTCAACACATTATCTGCAGAGTCCTGCAGCAGTTGTTGCTCATCTTTGTACCATGCGTATTTCAGTTCTCTAGGGTTAGCTGCTCTCACTTCGCACGTCACCTGAAAACGGCTATACTGATGGACCACCTTTTCTGTCATTCCCAAAATGTATACTTCCTTGGGAGCAACTGCAGGAAGGGAGAACAAATACAAAGCATCACACAAAGACACAAGCAAATGAATGCAAAATCATCATCATCATCATCACTGCAGCACCAAGGGTTCTGCTGCACTTTCAGAGACTGGCTGGACACTGAGGAATGGGTGTTAGATGCTGAGGAGAGGACCCAGGAAAAGGGGGATTGAAGTCAGAGGCAGGAGAAACTGCAGCGTTGGAGAGTGAAGAACAGGTGCAGGAGGAGAAAGAGATAGGTCAGGCTGGTGTAAAGTCAAGGACCCCCACGCTGCCACCGCCTCCTGCCCCCACCTCTCCTGCTCCACTGTCTCCCAGGATCAGAAGAGAACTGAAATGGGAGACACAGAAACAGGTTACACACAGACATAGTCCTCGCCTGCTTGCACACAGCTCAGGTAGGGGAGATAGAGTGCTTTTTTTCTGAGGGGACATGGGGGTATGCATACCCCTAAACATTTTGTGAACCTTTGTACTTTTGTCCATTTATTGTTTTTATTTTCCCCAATTGGAACTATAAAATGGTGATTTGCTTGAATCAAAATGAGAGTACCCCTAAACATTTTTTTGGGGGGGGAGCACTGGGGAGATACATAAGCTGAGGTTGAGGCCTCTCTGTCGCTGCAACTGCCTCATCAGGTGCACACCTAGGAGTGGCTGAGAGACGTAGAACTGGTGGACATGCCTTTTCCTAACTTGCAAGTGTACTTCTAATAAAGAGTTAATTCCTCAAGCTGGACATTCCTTGCCTGGCAGTGCCATGGCATGCATGAAAGCCAGTTGCACAAGAGAGGAATTTCCTGTACTGTCCCCAAAGACACATACATAAAAAATGTGGCAGCCCTACCGCAGGCACACACTACCTTCTTGTGCAATCAGCGAGAGCTTGCTGCTTACATCATCCTCAAACTCTCCAAAGCAAATTCTCCCCCCTCTGGTTGGTCTTTATGTATAAATTGTAACTGACAGTGGCCCACAGTTTCCATTGACATGTTTCAAAGCAAGGCTACAAAGCACCTGGAATCCACAGTGTACCAGCCATCCACAAATGAACAGAGGATTTAGTTCCTTGAGCATTCAGGCTGAATTTGCTTCATGGACTGGGCAGAGGCTGTGTCTTGGACAGGTTAAATGTGTTGAATGAATATACTTACCTCCAAAAGCCTTCCCTCTCCCTGTGAGCAAGTACATTGGTCAATGATGTGTGCTCCAGGGCTTCTAGAAAGCAAATTTAGTAGCATTACTTACAGTGAACATCCAAAGTGACTGTTTGGGATGAGGTACAGCCAACATAGTTGCACACTTCACATGTGTAAGACGTTTCAGATCCAGGTGTCGCAGGGAAAGCCAATACATTTAAGCCACTATACTTATGTTCAACTGTATGTGAATCTGATTTAACCCAGTTGTACCAGTTGTTTCCAGGGTTACTTCTGCCCACAGAGCAGTTCAGCATGACGGCATCTCCTTCCTTTATTGGCAAATCATTCATAATGGTAAGCTGGACATCCTCGGGACGATCTGGAAAATCAGGTCAATGTGCCTGTTTGTGCATTGCATACATAATAACAAACCGATGTGATAAAGGGTCTGGAAACAAAGCCTTATGAGAAACAGTTGAAGGAACAGTTGGGAATGTTTAGCCTAGTAAAGAGTTGAATGAGAGGAGATATGACAGCCACAGTGATCCATGTGACGGTCACCTCCAGGCTTGACTACTGTAATTCGCTCTATGCGGGGCTGTCCTTGAAGCTATCCCAGAAACTCCAGCGGGTGCAGAATGCTGCAGCGAGGCTCCTCACGGGGTTTCTGCCATGGGAGCATATTCACCCAGTGCTTCTCAAGCTGCACTGGCTCCCGGTGGAGTACAGGGTCAGATTTAAGCTGCTGGTTTTGACCTTTAAAGCCCTTCACGGCCTAGGACCCTCGTACCTACGGGACCGCCTCTCCCGGTATGCCCCACGGAGAGCCTCAAGGTCCATAAATAGCAACACCCTAGTGGCCCTTTTCAACACTGGCTCCGGCCTGGTGGAACGCTCTGCCTCATGAGACCAGGACCCTGCAGGATCTGATTTCTTTCCACAGGGCCTGTAAGACAGAGTTGTTCCATCTGGCCTTTGGCTTGGAGCCAGTTTGATTCCCTCCTCCTCTTTCTTTCTTTCTTTTTCTTTCTTCTCCTGTGATGAGGCTGCATTTTAATATTTTAATGTTTCAATATTTTAATGTTGTATTTTAATCTTGTTTTTAAGTTGTATTCATTCAACTTGTTTTATTATTGCACTGAGCCCGGCCTTGGCTGGGAAGGGCGGGGTATAAATAAAAATAAAAATAATAATCATTATTATCATTATTATTATTATTATCTTCAAATATCTAAAGGGCTTTTCTGGAGGCTAGGACCCAAACCAGTGGATTCAAGTTACAAGAAAGGCAATTCAGACTAAACATCAGGAAGTGGACTCTCCTTCCTTGGAGGTTTAAATGCAGAGCTTAGATGGCCCTTTGCGTGGGATTCACTTTTTCACTACCCCTGGTGCATATTATTGCAGCCCTTGTCATGATGCGGCTAATCGCATTAGTTGATTTTTGCTCCCACCATCTTCTCAATCCACAAAAGGACCCATCCTTTCCCACTGTGCACTCACATCTCACATTCAGTTTCATAGTACTGTGGGATATCTCTGACCCATCCAGATTGCTCAGCGAGCAGCCCACCGTTTTCCCGTTGTCCTCCCATGTGGGTTCAAACATCACCATCTTTGTGATTCGATTTTCAAGCATGGTTATTTGTGGAGACAAGTGATGCTTCTCTAAGCCACTGAGAGTCAAGAGTACGAGCACATCGGTGCAATGGTAAGGCACCGAGCAGATCACTTCTGTAGTCCTCCCTTGATAGACTATCGCAGGGACTATTTCCAACCTGGGTTCTGGAGGTGACTCTAAATCCGCAGAAAGAAAGAAAAGAAAAATAGCAGTCCCTAGTTAGGGCAAAGTGATGATAAAAAGTTACTGGATAAACTGATTGATACTGATGAGAACCTGATGCCTTGGCCACCAATACACAGGAAGCTGTCATATACCGAGCCAAACCATTGCTCCATCCACCTCAATATTTTCTACACTGAGCAGCTGCTGCTCTCTCCAGGATTTGAGACAGGAGTCTCACCCAGTCCTATCCTACAATGTGTTTAAAACACTCTTATACCACTTTAACAGTCAAGGAGAATCCTAGGAACTATGGTTTGTTAAGGGTGCTGACCTCATGGAGATATCACTTCCAAAACCATAACAAGCAGCAGCGGCGTAGCGTGGGTTGTCAGCACCTAGGGCAAGGCAAGTAATTTGCGCCCCCTAACCCGGGGCAAGGCAAGTAATTTGCGCCCCCTAACCCGGGGCAAGGCAAGTAATTTGCGCCCCCTAACCCCTAACCTGCCGCCGCTGCCAGCTTCTTCTTGCTGCTGCCTGGGCTGGTCTGGTGTGGTTCTCTCCCGCGCTCAGCGCTGCGCTGGGCGGCCGCTGCACTGTCCCTCCCCCAGATAGTCCCTCGCTCTCTCTCCGCACCGCACGCCTGGCACCCACCCCCTCCACAGTGGGTGGCGACCCAGCGGCTCGGATCGGATTCGCACAGCCAGCACTGCAGTGAGAGAGAGTGAGTGAGCCAGGTAGGGGCAGAGAGCTGCGAGTGCGAGCGCACCCCCCCCCAGATGTTGCGCCCGGTGCGGCCGGCCCCCCTGCACCCCCCACGCTACGCCACTGACAAGCAGTGCTATTTTTCTAGGAAAAAAGTTGCCGGAACTCACCATGAACGCCTCCTTTGTTCTCTTATAATGGCAATACAGTGGTACCTCAGGTTAAGTACTTAATTCGTTCCGGAGGTCCGTTCTTAACCTGAAACTGTACTTAACTTGAAGCACCACTTTAGCGAATGGGGCCTCCCGCTGCTGCTGTGCCACCGGAGCACAATTTCTGTTCTCATCCTGAAGCAAAGTTCTTAACCTGAAGCACTATTTCTGGGTTAGCGGAGTCTGTAACCTGAAGCGTATGTAACCCGAGGTACCACTGTAGTGCTCACCTGAGAGATGCCGGAACTCAGTTCTCGTGAGTTCCAGCTGGGTGGGAAAGCCCTGGTAACCAGCAACATTGCCAACAACTTTCCATGACTGTTAGTGGTATAAGAGTGCTTTAAATGTGTGTGTGTGGATGAAGCATCTGGAGATGCTGGGAACTGAGGCTGAGACCTTCTGCATGCAAAGCAGCTGCTCTACCACTGAGCTACAGAGTTTCTCCAAAACATCACTATCCACCTGTGTTTTAGCAAAAGTTCCAGGCCTGGGGGGGGCTGTTGGACACAATACACTGTGAGCTGACCAACCTCAGTTGGCCCACCTGCTTGTCTTTTTCTTGGGGCCCAGTCAGTGGTACCAACAAGATTGCTCTCGTACTTTCTTGATACAACTATCTAGGAAAGGACGGCATGTCATAATGTACCACCACTTCCATTTTCAGCATCATGTTCTAACTGCTCCAGATGGCTAGAAACTGCTAAAGAAAAATTAAGGCAGTCCATCTCATGGGGGGGAAAAACAATGTATGCAATCGAAGAATTATCATTACATCTTCAGTAGTTTGATGTGAAGAAATTCAATAGGTGACATCAACATTCCATCAGCATTCCATGGCCACTGAACATGCTCAGTTCTCTTTGAATTCTCACCAGCAAGCCCAGCAACATCTGCAGGGGGGGGCGGTCCCACAGGTTCCCTAAACCTGTCTTAGTATTTTTTTCTAAAGATCACTTATACTTATGCCAACCTTGAACTGACCCCGAGCCTGCTCTGTGAATCCCAGAGATTCACAAATGGAATCCCAGAGATTCACAGAAGACTGGTGTAAATTTACGGACTATTTGAAAAGTAATTGTGATGGCCAGATTACGTTTGTAGGTTTGCAAGAAGTTTTGTGAGGTAAATTATTTGAATTATTGCAAAAATGGTTAAAGATGTGGATTGTGAGTTAAGATAATTAAAGGCAATAGGAATTTAAGAAATGCAGAAGAAATGATAAAAATGGTGGATCATCAGAGGTGCTGATGGAAGTCCAAAAAGATTGTATAAGATGTGAAGTTCTGTGTAATGTATAATAATTGGTATGTTGAAATTAATAAAAATTATATATAAAAATACTTAGCACTTGTGCATGGGTTTTGGCTACACAGAAACCTCCCCTCTCCTCTGAAATTTGGAAATAGAGGGAATGATTCACTGCTAGCATCATTTCTGGCCTGAAAGTTGACCACTCAAACACTGTTGATGATACTTTGAAAGGGAGGGTTCTGCATCTCAACTAAAAGACCACTTTTATATGGGATGGAGCAAAAAAATCACAGCTGTTCTGCTAAGCTCTTACCTGTAACATTAACTGTGGCATCAAGGAACCACTTGAGTCTCCAAGGATAGTTTCCAACAGAAGCAACGACTCTTGCCCCATACCTGCCGCTGTCACTTTTCTGGAGCTGAGTGATCATCAAGCTGCAATCTCTATTACCTAGGTCCCCTGAAAATTTCACCCGACCCTGAAAGGCAGCACTTCTTGCATTGCCTTCTGTGAATTTGAAGCTGTTGTACAACAAGGTACCATTATAATCTGGCAAATTATGGTACCAAAAAGGCTCAAAGTACCAAGCCACAGCTGTGGCGTTGACTGTAGCAGAGTTAAATGTTCCGCTGATCTCGCATGGAATCAGCACACAGGATCCTTTCCAGGCCACCAAAGAGTTAGCATGTTTCCTCAGTCCACTTTCATCAGACAAGACACCTGAAATGGGAAAGGTTCAAGGAAGATGGACATCAGCTTGCGCCTGTCCACCTCATTATATCACAGAATGATGTATTTGTAATAATAGTCATATTTAAGAGGCTACAACACAGAAGTCAAGCTCTAAGATTTTATCATTAGTACAGTTTCAATGTCTCTCTCTCTTTATCTTACTCACCAATAACACTGAGTGTGACTGGTGAGGACCGCGATGTGCCCACACTATTGCTGGCTTCACACCTGTATCTGCCAGAGTGTGCTAAAGTAACTTCTGGAATGGACAACTCTTCAGTCGCAGAGTCCATCTCCAGCCATTCGTCATCTTTGTACCATGCGTATGTGAGATTCTGGGGTTTTGCCTTTCTGACTTCACACTTCAGCTGAACAGACTTCCCTTCCCGGATCTTGCCTGCTGGCGTCATTTTTATTTTTACATCTTTGGGGGCAACTTCAGGAAGAGAGGAGGACAAAGAGAAACCATCATATGAAGACACCCCACACTTGGACAACTGAACCCGGGAAAGTGACGTCATCTAAGGCTCTGTTGCATATCAAGTAAACAGCATTGAAGTCAGGAAAACAACATAATTTATCAGCCCTGAAACTCTTGACGCTCATATTCTTTTCTTGGGCCAACTGTGAATGCTCACAGTTTACAATGCTCTCAGTTTCTAGGAGCATGGAAAAAGATCACCAAATTGTTTTTGCCTCAGTGAATCTATCTGACAACTAAAAATAGTCCACAGTTTCTATGGGTAAAGGTCCACACTTTCATAAAACACAACGCTATCAAATATTTGACATCCACAGTGTATTATCTAGCTAATAATAATAAATAAATTATTATTTATACCCCGCCCATCTGACTCAGTTTCCCCAGCCACTCTGGGTGGCTCCCAATAGAATAATAATAATAATAATAATAATAGGCGATAAAAGATCAAACATTAAAAACTTTCCTAAACAGGGCTGTCTTCAGATGTCTTCTAAAAGTCAGATAGTTGTTTATTCCTTGACATCTGATGGGAGGGCGTTCCACGGGGTGGGCGCCACTCCTGAGAAGGTCCTCTGCCTGGTTCCCTGTAACTCCGCTTCTCACAGTGAGGGAACCACCAGAAGGCCCTCAGAGCTTGGACCTAATGCTGGAAGAAGAAAGCTCTGTCTGCAGGAACCTGGACTTCATCCATTTGTATTCAACCTGCAATCCCTGAATTGGCTACACAAATAGGTAGACTGTGCATTTATGCTATGTACCTTGGATGGACCAAACATGCTGAATGACCTGCTCTCCCTCTCCTTGTGGATTTGTCGGTGCAGAATGCCTTAGGGCCCCAGCTAGTAAATAAAGTGGTGCTACTCACAGTGTACATCCACGGTGACCATTTGGGATGAAGTACAGCCAGAATTGTTGCATGCTTCACATTCATAAGATGTGACCGGTTCAGAGGTCGCAGGGAAGATTAACAGCTCTGAAGCACTATACTTATGTTCAACTGAATGGCGATCTGACCTGACCCAATTGTACCAGTTGTCTCTGGAGTAATTTCTGCCTGAAGAGCAGCACAGCACAACCGTGTCTCCTTCTTTTATGGGCAGGTCATTCATAATGCCAACATGGACACCCTTTGGGCTGTCTGGAAAATCAGATCAAAATGTTTCTTTCTGGATGATACGTATCACCACATTATTGCAGTGCATCTGCATACTCAGGGGAATAGGAGAATGTGGCTAAAAACCAGTCAACAAAAAAGAGACTCATGTAAGTAAGTACCTGTTAGAAATGGGGATTGAGCACATTGGGCAATCAATTAATGTGCATCTTTAATGATCTAAATGTTGGTGTCTTTCCTACATCAATGTCCAGGCTTATATCCCCCTAACTCCTACTCAGAGTAGGCCCATTGAAACTAATGGACATATCTAAGGCAACGTTCACATTATACATTTGAGCAGTCATGGCTTCCCCCAAAGAATTATGGGAGCTGTGGTTTATTACGGGTGCTGGGAGTTGTTAGGAGACCCCATCCGCCTCCCAGAGCTACAATTCCTAGGATTCCCTGCAAAGAGGGATTGATTGTTAATCTACTCTGGGAACCGTACCTCTGGGAGGGGATTAGGAGTAAGCAGTAATGCATCCTAATACCAACTGCTAGAAACCACAGGAGGGGAGAGTGCTCTTTTGCTCAGATCCTGGGATGGGTTTCTCACAAGTCACTATGAGAACAGGGTGCAAGACTAGATGGGCCACTGGTCTGACCCAGCAGGCTCTTCTTAAGTTCTTAAGTGCAGTGGTACCTCGGGTTAAGAACTTAATTCGTTCTTGAGGTCCGTTCTTAACCTGAAACTGTTCTTAACCTGAGGTATCGCTTTAGCTAATGGGGTCTCCCACTGCCGCTGCACTGCTGCTGTGAAATTTCTGGTCTCATCCTGAAGCAAAGTTCTTAACCCGAGGTACTATTTTTGGGTTAGCGGAGTCTGTAACCTGAAGCGTCTGTAACCCGAGGTACCACTGTATAAGAGGAAGAGAATCTTTGGATGTCCTACAGCTAGAAGCCTACACATATCCTTTTGCTAGTTTGCAACCTCCAGGCATCATTTATGGGCTGAAACTTGCCATATTAAATGCTGGTATCAACACTTTGAAAGAAAAGGGCTTGGGTCCCACATCCTTCATAAGTGATGAAGGCAAATTAGAACTGCTCTACAAAACTCTTACCTATAACGTTGACCGTAGCGTTACGAAACCATTTGTTTCTCCAATTGTAGTTTCCAACGGAAGCAACAACTCTTGCCCCGTACGTGCCGCTGTCCTTTGTCTGGAGCTGAGTAATCATCAGGCTGCAGTCTCTGTTGCCCAAATTGCCTATGAACTTCACCCGGTCCTGAAAGGCAGGACTTACCGCCATTGTGTTGCCTTTCCTCCTTTTGGAACTGTCATACAACAGACTGCCGCTATAGTCAAATGAACTGTTATCCCAAACAGGCTGGAAAAACCAAGCCACGTCCGTGGCACGGACCTCAGCAGAATGATGTATTTCACTGATCTGGCATGGAATCACCATGCAGGAACCTTTCCAAGCAACCAAAGTATCAGGGCTTATTCTTAGGGGGTAATCGCAATATATATAACCTGAAACGGGAAAGCGGATACAAAAGGTTGGTCAGTTACTCACTTACTATGAAAATTCGCTTCCAGCTCCTTGATGTCACCCATAAACTGAATTCGTCTCCAAGAACTGAGAAATTAACCAAGACCTCTTAATGTTTTTATCATCTCCCTTGACCATGAAGACAATGGATAAGTTTGCATCGGATGAAGCAAAAGTACAAAATGTAGCGGGCCGCCAACTTTCTGAGGGCCACATTCTAGCAGTGGGTGGAGCCAAAACCAAAGTGGCCATGGACAGAGAGAGCAGTGAGTGGGGCCACCACCCACTAGCTCACACTGCACAAATCCATTCACACCGTGCGTGTATACAGGCACATACCAATACTCATTATTCTCTCACAAACATATACTTTGAGTCTCACGTTCTACCCTTCTCATCCTGCTGTAGTCAGGCTGGAAAAATGCCTTCTAGTCAAGGGGAGTAATTTTTGCCAGAGATGTTGCAGCACAGAGTGAAAATTAACCCTTCTCTTCAGAGCTGTGAGCCTCCCCCCCCCCATGCTCCCTGTACAACAATAAGGCTTCAAAAAAAGTCTTCTATAGGCTTTAATAGATGGCCTTCCTGTCATGTGACAAAGGTATTTGAGAGCAGAAGCAGTAAAGGAGTCTAGAAATGCTGTGAAATGCTGAAAAGCTGCACAATCACTCAGCATGCTGAATCACTGTGACCCATCTGGAGGATGACTCATTATGTGTATAAGTATTGTATCTGCTTGCAGGCAGACTCAGTGTCTCAGTGTGTGTGTGTGTGTGTCAGAGTGTGATGGAGCCTGTGCTCAATGGAGCCTCTGTGTGACTCAGTAACTCTGTGTATGCTCTGAAGCTAGTTTAATCTTCTGTTCACTATGCTGTTATTTGCAAACAAGTTTATTTTAACTCAGTAAAGCTTTTATTCTTATACTGAAGAAGACTCTGTTTTATTTACGCTGCACGTCACTTCCTCCAAATCTAATTGCTGGATCTGGGCAGGAAGGGCAAGGGGGTGCTGTGGGCCAGATGAAGAGGGGCCATGGGCTCCATCCAGCTCATAGGCCACTGTTTCCCTGATAAATGCCTCTCTATTGTTTGTAAATGAAGCAGCCAGAATGCAAAGAACCCCATGATTTTAATCTGTGCAAGGAGGCTCTGGGTGCCCACTGTACAAAACATCCATCTCTCCACCACCCATGGTCACATGGCCAGATATTTAGGAATCTGAGAGGGATTTTGAAAGCAGCCTGTGTTGCAGCACAAGGAGGGCATCTGCTATGCAAAGCAAAAATGTCCTGTTAAGTGTATTCAAGTCTCAGGAGTGACTTTCTAGCTAGGGGTTTAGCCTTTTCTCTTTTCTGCAAGTGCTACTTCTTATCAAGTCTTCCTTTGTCCGTGGGGAAGGTGGGAAGGCAGCCATTTCAGGACCATGGATAGCTCAAAGTGAGTTAAGCTACTCTAACAAAGGCTGGGAGCACTGAGGCCTTTTAAGCCCCTGGCTCCAGTCTACCTCCTCTGGGCTCCTTTCCCTTGTGGAGAACTTCAAAGCCTTAAAGGACACTTCTCTATTTCATAGCCAGGGAGGTATCTGGTTCTTCTGCAGCCTCCAACTCTTTGGATTGCTGCTGGATTCTGGAACCATGGTATGTAGACTATTGCTTGGGAGTAAGTCCTACTGATTTTGATCTGAATGACTCCAGAGCCAATGCATGCAAGTATTGTTGCTTGCTCTCTCATGAGCCACTCATATATTCTTCAACCCTTCATCCAAATGCTACCCCACAGACCCAGGAGACCAACGGGGCTTGAAACATCCCAGACTGCTTTTATTAGCACATACCGAAATCTGCATGTATTACCTGCAAGGAACAGCTGCCAAAGGAAATGCCTCATTATGAGTCCATGCAAGTGCGAAGCCTGGGAAAGGAAAAGTGGATTATTACTTAGAGCCTTCACTCATTCACATTATGCTTCTCAGTAGGGGAGGAGGGAGGAGAAGGAGGATGGAATGGAACCAGTGTGGTGTAGTGGTTAAGGTGTCAGACTAGGACCTGGGAGATCAGGGATCATAGGCTAATTAAGGCAGCAGGTTGGAATCTAGACACATGAAAATGCTGTGAAAATGCTTTTTAAAAAGAGTTTTGAAAAAATATTGATTTTGCCATAAGCTCCCCATCACCATCTAGTGTCACATTTGTATAACGCACTTAAAATGTTACATTTGCAGCTGTATAGCTGAGACCCAAGTAACTAGAGTCTTCCCAGCACTATAATTTGCAGGGTGCCCAGGGAGAAAGCTACTTCTTTTGTTTTTAAAAGGAGAGGGAGCTGCAAGAGACACCATTTGTTGTTGTTGTTGTTGTTGTTGTTGTTGTTGTTGTTATATTTGTATGTTGCCCATCTGACTCAGTTGCCCCAGCCACTCTGGGCAGCTCCAAACAGAATATTAAAAACATGATGAAACATCAAATATTAAAAACGTCCCTAAACAGGGCTGCCTTCAAATGCCTTCGAAAAGTCAAATAGTTGTTTATTTCCTTGACATCTGATGGGAGGGCATTGACTACCAAGAAGGCCCTCTGCCTGATTCCCTCTAACCTCACTTCTTGCAGTTAAGGAACTGCCAGAAGGCCCTCAGTGCTTGATCTCAGTATCTGGGCTGAGCAATGGTGGTGGAGACCTTCAGGTATATAGGGCCTCCTTCAGGTATATAGGGCCAAAGTCATTTAGAGCTTTAAAGGTCAGCACCAACACTTTGAATTGTGCTCGGAAACGTACTGAGAGCCAATGTAGATCCTATAAGACCGGCGTTATATGGTCCTGACGGCCATTCCCAGTCACCGGTTTAGTAGCCGCATTCTGAATTAATTGTAGTTTCCAAGTCACCTTCTGTATGCTTACACTAAGCATACAGGTATTGTCCAGGTAGATGGTTAGAGTCCAGTTTTGAGAGCTAGGGAGGCATACTGCATGCAAAGCAAGAGTTGTCAGGAGTTGTTGAGATTTGTGGAAATCTGTCCCATGTGGTGAATCGCTGAACTGCAGGTGGTACTGCAGGCACTCTCAGGCACTGAGCTAAGTCTACCAGCCCAGTCTGGGCATTGGAAACTCTGGGATCTAGGAAGAATTTCCTGTGTCAAGTGAGCCTCGCTCAAGCCATGTGGTATTCTTCGACTCAAGTATGGTCCTGTATATTTGTTGCTCCTGACTTGTGCCTCTGACCTGGTTTGTTCTTTGACCGGCAGGCATAGAGAAGAGCCTTCCCCTGCCTGTGACTCACGCAGCAAGTGCAACTCTTCCTAGAATGGAGATGAAGGGATGGGAGCCGCTCCAGCAGCTAGATAAGCCATAGGACGCAAGGGTCACTAGTGCCAATTCAACATTCTCCAGTGAATCATTAATAGAATCCATTGGGAAACAAAACCCCTTTAGAGTCAATCATCTATAGGAATAAGCCTTCCATTTCTCCTGCAGCTCAGGGTCTTAAAGTGACATTGCTTAGCCTAAGGTTATCTGTCCATCCAGACAGGGGGTTCCCAACTGACCAGAAAACCTCAGTCCAGCCTGCTTCTGTACCTTTAACAATGGCTGTTTATACAGGAAACAGGATAGCCACATTTTCACAGCATGGAGATCAGCAGCATCACCTGCTAATGTCCACAGTTCAAGTATCTGATTGAGGCCTAGGAGCAGAACCCAATTTCTTTAAAAGTTGGTGACCTTCTTTTAGACTGGGAGGTGAACTTGGCAGCCTGGAAACAAGGTGAATGTAGGGTTTCTCCTCCCCTTTCTTTGCTTAAGAAAGCAAACCCATGCTATCCTGAGCAACAACAGCAAAGGCAAACTCACCTGTGAATATGTAAGCTGAGAACTGGCAGCTGTTCTTGCCTGGAAATGAAGAAGTTGCTAAGTTGAGGTATGTCACATGGAGGAATCAAGCATCAGTTTGTCCCTTTGGTGTGTGCGTTTTCCCCCATATCAAATGTTTGTATATGTGGAGAGAGTTGGGGCTGGTCCAGGAATAAGTCAAGGACGGTTGTTGGCATCTCAATGGCTTGCATTATAATTGCATGGCCAAACATTCTTATTTTCCTCTTCTCCAACAAGCAGCTTCTGTACTGGTGCAACCAGACTTTTTTTTGGGGGGGGGGTGCTGCAAGGAATTGGAGAGCCACGTCTTCGCAGTTTTGGCTGCCAATGGCAAGTATCTCTGTTTTGCTCCTAATCTCTGCATTGGAAGCCACTGTAAACCTCCAACTCTTTCTGAGGCTAGCCTGTGTGGTGAGTTACCAGAACTACAATGTGGAGCCTCTTCCTGCCATAAGGAGATGAGTTAGACCACCTTGCTGAGTGTTCTCCATACTGGATGGCAGTGGCTTCCAAGGTTTCAGGCAGGGAACCCTACCTGGAGGTGCTGGGGGTTAAACATGGGGGTGTGGGTAGCGCTGTAGTCTAAACCACTGAGCCTCTTGGGCTTGCCAATCAGAAGGTTGGCGGTTCGAATCCCCATGATGGGGTGAGCTCCCATTGCTTGGTCCCAGCTCCTGTCAATCTAGCAGTTTGAAAGCACGCCAGTGCAAGTAGATAAATAGGTATCACTCCGGCAGGAAGGTAAATGGTGTTTCTGTGCGCTCTGGTTTCCATCACAGCATCCTGTTGCACCAGAAATGGTTTAGTCATGCTGGCCACATGACCCAGAAAGCTGTCCGTGGACAAATGCTGGCTCCCTCAGCCTGAAAGCCAGATGAGCACCACAACCCCATAGTTGCCTTTGACTGGACTTAACCGTCCAGGGGTCCTTTACCTTACCTGAACATGGGACCATTTGACCGTGAAAAGCTTGATCACCACCCCATCCTGATTGGTCTCAAAAGCCCCACATGTCCCTCCCCCAGGAGAAACCACTTGAGGCTTGAGAAAAGGGGTATGTGGCAAAATTAACCCCACTTGAGAGTGGAAATGGCATTTTCTGTTTACAGGTTGCAAGATTAGGCCATTCACATATCCGCTGTGCACTGGGTCCAGTCTGCCAAAATGCTATTTGTTTCACATTTGCAATGGACAAATAATTGCTCTGAACACACCCATGAAAACTCCTCCTCCTGTGCAGGGGCAGCTGCCGAGTTGGTGCGGCAGAACTGACCACACAGCCTTGGACCTGGCAGTAGTCTCATTGTCACTTACCTGGGCAGGGCGGCAGTGAAGTCAGGGTGCCACAGGTGCAATGGTAGAGCCACAGTGGGACTCAGTTGTTCGTTTTTGTTTAAAAACATTTATACCCACCTTTCCTTCCTGAACCCAAGGCAGCTAACTATGAAAGCTAAGAGGAAACCAAGCACTGAAGGAGCTGCTCCTTCATCACCAATGGATGGAGCCAAGCTGGTTTCATGTCCTATGAAGCTGCCTTGTTTATAGTGAGTCGAACACCATTTTGTCCATCTCGTTTTGGACATGGCTCCCCCCCCCCATCAGCACTACCTGGAAATGCCAGGGACCAAACCTGAGACCTTTTGCATACAAAGCCCCTGAGCCACAGTCCTTCTTATGTCAGTGCAGGGAATGGTTTTCCCAAAAACCATTTCACTTGCTTAACATGGCTCTGCTGTCCTTGCAGATATATGAAGCCTGAACCGATAGATGAACTTCTGGCTGCTTCCTCTGCCGCTGGTCTCCCTTTCTATACACACCAGGTGGTGCTGTCTGCATTCTAGCAGCATCTAGTAATGGGCATTAGAGGGAATCAATGGCCTTTTAAACTGTGGGTGGAGTATTGTTTTGTTTGTTATTATGGTATGCATTTTTGTGCTTTTATATTGTAAACCACCCTACTGTTCCTCAGATGAAGGGTAGTATAGAAATTTAGTTAATTGTTGTTGTTACTGTATGGATGGTGCATAGACCAGTGTAATTTTGTTATCTGCAGCTCATTGTTGCTATTATTTCTCCAGAATTGAAATGTATTTTCTCAATCGGCTCCTGGAACAAACAGACAGGAGCGCTCAGTTCATGTTTCCTCTGCCAGGATGTGCCCATGGATGCCACTGTCCTAGGATTCCCCTGACTTGTCACCTGTAACACAACCTGTGTCTGGGGATCCTGGTGTCTTTATTCTCCCAGGATGATGCCACTGCCAGTGGGTTGTAGTGGTTAGAGTACTGGACTTCAGATCTGGAAGACCAGGTTTCAAAACCTCACTCAGCCATGAACCTCACTAGGTGACCTTGGGGCAGTCTCTCAGCCGCAGCCTACCTTGCAGGTTAGTAGTGAGAATAACATTGGGGGTGGCAGCCATATATGCTGCCTTGAGCTCCTTAGAGGAAAGAAATGGAATGCACATGTACAATAGCCCAGGTGACTATTGCAGTTAATTTTTTCATTTTTATTTTTTGCAGAAATCAACCATAAGTGTCCACTGCATAAAATGTATGACGACTCCCATTGATAATTGTATATTAATGATCACTGTTTTTCAGGCCATTGATGCTTTTCATGCATACATGCACATTCATCACAATTGTACTGCATTATGGGCTTTGTAGTCAACCCCCAGATGTTTTGACATGTATGTGTTTCATGGTCACAGTGCACCATAATTTTGGTATACTACAAAACCCACCTATGTGGCGTGGTATGGTTGAAGTGTTCATATGTATGAAAACATTCATGGGCCTAACTGCAAAGTCCATAATACAGTGCAACTGTAATTTAACATACACATCCAGGGCCTTGGTAATAATGAAACCTGGGGTTGGCCAGGATGCAGTGTGTTTCCATTTCTTATGGCTGTCACCACCTCTTAATTTCCCCCCAGACATGACTGCTACTTACATCTAACATCTAATTAACAAATAACGCCTTCCTATTCCCCACTAGGCAAACTGGCCTGTGTTCCTCATGTCAGATAAAGCATGGAGCCAGAATGAGCAATCAATCAGGCATGCAGGGAGCAGATCCTTGGGCTACTAAAGTATGCAGTCAAATCCAGGTTCCAATTTTGAAGCTTTATTGAGATTAAGGATCAGGGATGATGGAGAAGAGGTAGCATCAGAGGAATAAAAGTTTATTCTCTAAATGGCCATACAATTCTAAGGAGAAATTCCAGAACTTTTTTGCTTGAAGCAAGGGCTCTGAGAAACAAAATGAGGTGGGGGGGGATTTCCAGTCTGCTCCTGGTATAGAGAAACCATGAGGGTGGGGTTGGGGAGTCTGTGACCCTCCAGATGTTGTTAGACCCTAATTCCTATCAGCCTCAGCTAGTATGGCCAGTGATCAAGGATGATGGGAGTTGTAGTCCAGTAACATTTGGAGGGTCAGAGGTTGACCATCCCTACACTGGAGCAGTTTTCCTCAACTTGATGCCTTCCTGATGTCGCTAAACTACAGAACCCATCACCGCTGACTTAGGGATGGAGAAATACGTCAATGTCAGTTTCTCTCAGTGTCTTGTTTATCTAATTTATCCAAAGTTCACTCCTCCATATTTCCGCATCAATTGGTGATTTTTTTTTAAAAGGACTCACGAAAGATCATTAGCATTTTAGTGCAAATTTCTCCCCTACACATTTTTTTGTATACAATTTGGCCTAACATGAACATTTTTGACAAGCAGCTTTCCCTAATATAAGACATAGCTGCATGTTATCTTCACTAGTACGCACTTTACACTAGTACGTGCATTTTTATACCCACTACTCAGCTGAGCCATGGCATTTCCAAAATGTGGAGACAGGTGGATTTCAAAGGATGCCTGGCTTTTGTTCTGCATCTTGTTTTGGGAAGTGCAAATTAGGTAAGTTTGCTTTTAAATGAGAACGGAATCAAATTTCTCCCCCCAGCCCTATCCTTGACCGTTTGGGCCATGGTGGCTTGGAATTATGGGAGTTGGAATCCAACAACATCTAGAGAGCATAGAGTTGAGGAAGGCTGCATGAAGAGGGTGTTTCGCTCCCATTGGCTTGTGGTGCAACAGCTATTCTGAAAAGGAGAGTTAGGTCACTGGGCCACAGGCAGGAGGGTGTTAAGGAAAAAGTGAGATGAGAAAGAGAGGCACTGTTTTCTCAGCTCTCCCATATGGGAAGTCGCCTTTTGTGTTTCCATTTTTGATGAAGAGCTCATCCAAGCTTGGCCATGGAGTCCCATCTCCATCCCTGCACAATCTAAGGTCATCGCTGTCGACTAATCAGGCCTCAATGCCAGAAACATTCACCACTGTGCTTTTCCCTGACTTGGAGAGCATTTTCCTGTGGAAACAAATAATGGAAAGCTAAAGCATGGGTGAGCATAGATAAAAATGCTTGTTTATCCATTTTTTTATTCCAATTTTTTAATCCTTTTTTATTCCAATCTTCAGCTGAAAAAAAGCTCCCGGAGCAACATACAGAGAAAAAAAATAAGACAAGTCAGGTTAACCTACCCTCTTTGAGGAAGCCAGTATGGCGTAGTGGTTACGATTGTCAGCCTAGGTCCTGGGAGAGACCAGGGTTCAAATCCCCACTTGGCCATGAGGCTCATTGGGTGACCTTGAACCAGTCACCATATGTCAGCCTAGCCTACCTCACAGGGTGATTGTGATGATAAAATGGGGAGGAGAACCATGGGTGCCACCTTGGGCTCCTTGAATGAAAGGTGAAATATAAATGTGACAATAATTAAATTTCTATCGGGAGAGAGGCACAATTGCCATTCAAAATTAGTTGTGTGGGTTTTTTTGTTTTTTAAAAAGTCTGACATAGATGAAAGTATACTTGTGCTAAAAAAGAAAGAAACATGTGATAAAGAACAGTGATCAATAATATAAATAGGGCAATAGTGTTATGGAACAACCAGTTATAGATCCGGCCAATCTTTTTCAGATATGTCCCAATTAGCCCTGAGTCCTTGGACTAACTGAACTACAGTGGTACCTCAGGTTAATTACTTAATTCGCTCCGGAGGTCCGTACTTAACCTGAAACTGTTCTTAACCTGAAGCACCACTTTAGCTAATGGGGTCTCCCGCTGCTGCCGCGCCACCGGAGCACGATTTCTGTTCTCATCCTGAAGCAAAGTGCTTAACCTGAAGCACTATTTCTGGGTTAACAGAGTCTGTAACCTGAAGCGTATGTAACCCGAGGTACCACTGTACTAGATTCGAAGAATTTGTGATATACAACATAAGGTTGTCTTTGTAGAGAACAGGCTCTCGACAAAAGGAAAAGTGCTCAGCTAAAAGACTTTTTTCAGCCACTGACACACTAGTGGAATTATTTGGACACATTCCCCAAAGCAGATGGAGAAGGTTTTCTAAGCCAAGGACTCAGGACCAATTGGGACATATCTGAAAAAGTCTTAATGGTCAAAACACGTCTATAACTGATGGACCATGGAAATCACTACAAACTGCTATCACCACCATCCTAATCAGGCTGCTGTGGCTGCCAACTGAAACATGAGATGGGATCAGTAGATGAAAGACTGGTGGAGGAAGATCACCACTGGAGAAGGTTAAGAAGAGATTCCCATCATTGCTATGCCAATATTTGGTCCTCATTTCCTACCATGGCTATCCTTCTCTCCCTCATATGAACTCACCCATTGTTTTCTGTGCCTGTTCCGGATGAGTTTTTGCCCAGGATATTGTTCCTACAATACATCAGCAAGCCACGCTGGCGCTTGTAGTAGCAGAAGACATCCATCACCAGCAAAGCCACCAAGAGGATGATCAACACAATGAGCACAAGGATGCCAGTTCCCAAACCTTGAGTGTCTGGAAAGGGGAGAAGGACATCCATTTGCAAGAGCAGATGGGAAGGACATCAGAATGCAGGAATCCTTTCACTAGCCTTGAGCAGAGAATGACCCCCATTGTGAGCAAGGGCACCAGCCGGAGGGGGAAAGCTGAGGTGAAGGTAAGTCAGCCCAGACTCCTGGCATGTACTGTGGCTGTAAGAAAGACAGCCATTGAGAGCAACAGCAGGATTGTTGGCTGGGAGTGAGGCATATTGTGGTTCTCAAAGTTCTCTAGGACCTTTGATAGAGTGCAACTTCTCAAGCTGCAATTCCTTTGGACCTATATAAGATTTTATGACTGGCCCTTGATCTTTTGCTTTGTGCCACAAAATAATTGAGTTTATTTTGCCATTCTTTTTAGTGAAGGGGAGGGGACTGGCAGTACCTGAAACAGATATGAGAATCTAAGTAATACAGACATTTTTATTACTGCAGTAACTGATCCAGCTTAGGTTAGTACGCTTCTATTTTATTTTATTTTAGATCCTGTTGCATGCTTTCAGAAACATTTGTATAGTTCCTTCATCCTATTTAAAGTCAAATATGAGAGCTATTCCTAGGTATTTAAAGCCACCAAGGGCTATGGCTAGGAGAGAGTTAAGAGAGAAGCCAATTGAGATCCCTTGTGTTCAGACTGACCAAAAGGATTGTTGATTTTGAAAAAATTATTCATAAATCTGCCACTTAATTAATTTGCTTACCACCAGAAAGTTCTTAATTTTTAGTTGAAATCTCATTTCTTGTCATTTGAATCCATTGACTCAGGTCCTACCTACCCACCCTCTAGAGCAGAAGAAAATAAGCTTGCTCCATGCTCCAACCCTTCAGATATTTGAAGATGGCTGGCATACCACCTCTCAAAATAAATTAAAAAATTGTCCAGTAGCACCTTAGAGACCAACTAAGTTTGTTATGGGTATAAGCTTTCGTGTGCATACACACTTCTTCAGATACACTAAAACAGAAGTCACCAGATCCTTATATACAGTGGGAGGCTGGGGTGGGGTTTTTCTAAGAGGGGTAGTAGGAGATGGGTGATTGACTCAGTTGGAATGGTAAACCTGTTGATGACTGCAATTAGTCCTACAGGAAAAACCAAGGGATAGCATGCAGATGACCAAAAATAGCTTTAGCATATGTAATGAGACAAGAATTCAATATCTCTATTCAGACCAGGTTTCTCCATAGTTTTCAGTTTAGTAATAAGTTGTAATTCAGCAACTTCTCTTTCAAGTCTATTTCTGTATATAAGGGTCTGGTGTCTTAATGAGGGTGAAAGAGGAGAGCGCAAAATATGGTCTGTAGCTCAACATCAAAAAAACTAAGATCATGGCCACTGGTCCCATCACCTCCTGGCAAATAGAAGGGGAAGAAATGGAGTCAGTGAGAGATTTTTCTTTCTTGGGCTCCATGATCACTGCAGATGGTGACAGCAGTCACAAAATTAAAAGACGCCTGCTTCTTGGGAGAAAAGCAATGACAAACCTAGACAGCATCTTAAAAAGCAGAGACATCACCTTGCCGACAAAGGTCTGTATAGTTAAAGCTATCGTTTTCCTAGTAGTGATGTATGGAAGTGAGAGCTGGACCATAAAGAAGGCTGATAGGTGCAGAATTGATGCTTTTGAATTATGGTGCTGGAGGAGACTCTTGAGAGTCCCATGAACTGCAAGAAGATCAAACCTATCCATTCTTAAGGAAATCAGCTCTGAGTGCTCACTGGAAGGACAGATCCTGAAGCTGAGGCTCCAATACTTTGGCCACCTCATGAGAAGAGAAGACTCCCTGGAAACGACCCTGATGTTGGGAAAGATTGAGGGCACAAGGAGAAGGGGACGACAGAGGACGAAATGGTTGGACAGTGTTCTCGAAGATACCAACATGAGTTTGACCAAACTGCGGGAGGCAGTGGAAGACAGGAGTACCTGGCGTGCTCTGGTCCATGGGGTCATGAAGAGTCAGACACGACTAAACAACTAAACAACAACAACAAGGGTCTGGTGACTTCTGTTTCAGTGTATCTGAAGAAGTGTGCATACATACAAAAGTTTATACCCAGAACAAACTTAGTTGGTCTTTAAGGTGCAACTGGTCAATTTTTTAATTTTTTTATTTATTTTGACTGCGTCAGACCAACATGGCTACCTACCTGAATCTAATATCACCTCTCAGTCTTCTCTTCTCCAGGTTAGTGTCAACATTCTGACTTTAAGCCAATTGTTTGCAACTCACCTCCTTGAAGAGTAACCTTCTTCTTGCTGCTACCCTGATCATTGGCAGCTGTTATTAGTAGTTCTGAGAGATCCTCTTGTGATGCTGGCGTGAACTAGAACCAAAATTAAAAAGGAGAATTTAAGATGCATCAAAATGTGAAGTGGGATAGTATTCTGCTATGGCAAGTGAAGGAACACTTATGAGGTTTTCTTTTTCCAAAACTTGCACCTGCCTCCTCGAGCCTGGTGCCCTCCACATGCTGCTAGACTACAACTCCCAGCATTCCTGACCATGGGATTATAATCTGAAACATCTGGAGGGCACCAGGTTGCAGAGAAGAGTGGCTTACACTGCAGGTGTCCTCAGCAACCATTGGTGGCATCATATTGCTTGCTTACTAGGGCTGAGCAGAAACAGTGATCCAGTCTAAAATTCATGAACTTAACCCAACAATTCAAGGAGGGGTGATTTCATGGAGTAGCCCCTCACCCAACTCTTGTGGGGTTGCGTTTACCCTTTCATTGTGAAGTGAACAACTGGTGGGTGGGTGCGTGTGGGAGAGAGAGAGAGAGAGAGAGAGATCTTTCATTAAATGTTCTTCAAATGCTCTGCAGCCTCCCTAGCTGCCAACACTTCCTTATCTGCAAATGCCTCAAGGGAAAAGTTAAGCTGCTAGAACCACCAAGGCAATTTGTCCATCCGCCTTGCCCCACGTTCCCTGTCTGGGTCCTTATAAGGTGAAGGCACTGCTTAAGTATTCTTGCCTTCTCTTTGCATTTTTACAGGGAATGTTCTTTGCCTTTTGGATGTGTTTGGTTTTTAATACTTTTGAAATGTCTTGAATTGGTATGATCTGTAGTGTTTGTTTTTACATTATTGTATTTGCCTGTATAGGGACGCGGGTGGCGCTGTGGGTAAAACCTCAGCGCCTAGGACTTGCCGATCGCATGGTCGGCGGTTCGAATCCCCACGGTGGGGTGCGCTCCCATCGTTCGGTCCCAGCGCCTGCCAACCTAGCAGTACGAAAGCACCTCCGGGTGCAAGTAGATAAATAGGGACCGCTTACCAGCGGGAAGGTAAACGGCATTCCGTGTGCTGCGCTGGCTCACCAGATGCAGCTTGTCACGCTGGCCACGTGACCCGGAAGTGTCTGCGGACAGCGCTGCCTCCCGGCCTATAGAGTGAGATGAGCACACAACCCTAGAGTCTGGCAAGACTGGCCCGAACGGGCAGGGGTACCTTTACCTTTACCTTTATTTGCCTGTATGTTTTGTGAGCTGTCTTGGGGGCCTTCTTGCCTGAAAGGCAGTGTATGAAGACGCAGTTAGCATAATATATCAGCATAGGAAACTGAGAACGCTGGCTACCATGCACCTGCAATTGGTGGGCTCACTTATTTTGTTTTTGAATGAAGTTCTTCCTTTTACCTTTCTTTTTTTAAAAAAACTCCTTTCACTGGTCTCCATAAAAGTTTGCATTAAATTTTTCATTTGATTTTCATTTTTTTAAAAAACAGGCACAGTACACAGCCTTCCCAACTTCCAGAAAAGGCCATTTGAGGTCATCACTGAGTTTTCAAGAAGTGTTTTGTGGAATTTTGGGGTTCCTTTGAAGGGGGACCCCTGTAAGCTCACTCAGCCCAGCGTATGAAATGATCTAGCCACATCTGTGGGTGTTCTGGTGTAAAAAAAAATGTTGCTGTTTTTTAATGGTGTTGCTATGGTTGCACATTTTGGAAAAGAGAATTGAATGAAGATATTTATCTAAAAATCATTAATGGCAGACATGCTTTCCTGGCTTATATCTTATGAGTCAGTCCTTATAAGTGGATCCTGAGACAAATGTTTCACTGAGGAGTGCTCCTGTTCAGGATTCCATTCTAGTCAGTCATATCCCTTTCCAAGATGTTCCATTTGCTACCACCACCAGTTTTAGATCCCAACACACACAAACACACACACATATGAAACAATTGGTTGGTCTTCCATGGCCACTGAACATGCTCAGTCCTCATTAGGGATGGAGGAGAAATCCAGTTCAGTTTGAATGAATGAATGAATGAATGAATGAATGAACTTTATTACGGTCACAGACCAGGATAAAAAAAAACACATATAAATAAAATAGCAGTTAAGATTTTTTTAAACTGATAAATGTTGGAGCAAATAAGGACAAAGGAACAAGCATAGGATAAAACATCTGAATAAAATACAAGATTAAACACGGATAATGGATGGATAAAAACTGATAATTAAAACAGATAAAAACTAAAAACAAATAAAAACATGCAGTTAAAACAACTGTAAGAGCGTAAGAACTAAAAGACTTGCAGTTAAAACAACTATAAGAGGCTGCAGAGTAGAAGCCTCTGAAATAAAGGACACTCACAGCATTAGAAACTGGTGTGCAAATATGGTTAAAACAGACAATTAAAACAATGTGCAACAAGAAATTTAGAAACAATGTGCAACAATAAACTATCCCAGGGAGTTGACTCAGAGTCACCCATGGAACCGAGTTTGGGGGTTTTCATGCCGGACTATTTTGACACAAACTGAAGCATAGCTCTCCCTCAGAGCTGAAACTTCTGCTAATTTTGTGATGCAATCCTCCAAATGAAAAGCATACACTTCCATAATAGGGGGGAACATGCATAGATGTGCATATGTTTGCAGAAATGACCGTGTTAAAAATATACTGTTGGCATCCATCTGTCTCAAGAGACAATGGAGTGTGCCTCGGGGGGGGGGGGGAGTCAAACTGCTAGTTAGCAGCACCAAAGTGACCTCCCTAGGATGCAAGCCTGGACTGTGGGTGGATCTAGACACGGGGGGGGGCTATAATTAAGTCAGAAATTAGATTGTTATAACAAAAGAAAATAAATCTCTATGGAAAATGGGGTTTTAAAATTTCCTGCTCTCTTGCGCCATCTGTTGTTGCATGTCTATAGTGCAGTCAAATCGCTGCTTCTTTACTAATGTAGCTGAGTCCTGTGTGTATGCAGGTCCTGGGCCCCACTCTGGCCCTTGCTGATGTGGTCCAAAGGAAAGCAGAGCAATACTTTTGGCACCAGCCGGGCTGCAGAAGTTGTTGGAAGGTACAAGATGCCATCAAACCATCTTAGGGAGTCCACTCCAGATTTTTGTAGGGTTTACTCCTTAGCCTTTCCTTCTCTCAAAGATGCCATACACAAAGCAGTGGAGGTTTAGGATCAGAGTTTTCCTTCTTCTGGATGGGCTATCTTTCCAGGTTGAGGAGCCCCATCTGCCCCTCACTTCCCTCTACAGCACATGCAGAAATTGCCTGCTTAATTGTTGGACCCTCTATTGCTCTTGTCCGCTCAATCTGCCAGAGCCTGTCTTCACATGCAGAGGAAGCATCTTAACTCAGCAAGGATTTGTGACTCATTGGCTACCCGCACCTGGTTTAGTTGGCCAGTCAAAGCCTTTCCTGAGGTTTGGCAGTTGTTTCATGCCAACAACTTCTAGCAGCCACAAGTGAGAGCTGAGTGCAAGGTTCACCAAAGGTGAACAAACTACCCCAGAAGGAGCACAATGTGCCCCCCCACCAGAGGAACTACCCCTCCCCTCACACCCCATACTATGTTAGGCAAAATAGCACTCCAAAATTCATATATATTCTGACAACTGCTCCCTAAAATGCTGCTGAATTTTCATGAAGATTTTTTTTTTTAAAAAAAAAATGCAAACTGATAGGGGAAAGTGCAGAACTGAATTTAAGATTGCAGAAGTGGGGATGAGGAACTGAGAGAAATTGAAACTGAAAGTGACCAATTTGTCGGGAATGAGTTGGCTGTTGACCAATGCTCAGGGATGATGCAAGTTGTAATTCAAAACAGCCTTACCTCAAAGGAATACGTATGTCTGTCTTGGTCCTGCGCCACTTTCTTGATATCATCACCTTTGAAAACCTTCCCCTTCCAAGCAATGGAGACAGAGGGGGGAGGGTAAGCCAAGATGCTGAAGTTGTATTGGGCAGGTGTCCCAATTGGGATGGCAAATGAGTCACCTGTGAGGAGCTCTATCCTTGGAGTGACTGGGAAAGCAAAGCAGATTGACATTTGTTACATAGGAAGCTAGCTTTTGCCATTATTTTACCTCTGGGTAAAACATAGTGACTGCCAAGTAATATATTTTCTGTATTTCTGATGTACTTTGCTTTTGAAAAATTGTTTGCTGGTCTTTGGACCGTAATAAAGAATGTGGGTATTAGCTATACAGTGGTACCTCGGGTTAAGAACTTAATTCGTTCTGGAGGTCCATTCTTAACCTGAAACTGTTCTTAACCTGAGGTACCACTTTAGCTAATGGGGCCTCCCGCTGCCGCCGTGCAATTTCTGTTCTCATCCTGAGATAAAGTTCTTAACCCGAGGTACTATTTCTGGGTTAGCGGAGTCTGTAAACTGAAGCGTCTGTAACCTGAGGTACCACTGTACTGACTGGCAGCAGCTCTCCAAGGCCTCAGGCAGGAATCTCTCTCAGCCCTACCCTTCTCTTTCCAAATCAAAAGACCCATCCACTCCTTGCTTCCTAAACTTTACCTCTGATTAGGTCCATCCACTCCACATACAACCAAATTTACAACCCTGGCAGCCTAACAGAGGCCAAGGCTCCTATCTCCCAGCCCTGTGCTAAGAGATTCCAAACATCTCTTACATTTAATATTGAGGGAGACGACCATGACAACAGTTTCATTCCGCTCTTTAATGCTGGCCTCGCAGGTGTGGACACCAGCATCTGAGGGTTGGGAGTCCCTTACCACCAACGTCCCATTTGCAAGCACAGAGACTCGTCCTCCTGCCCAGAAAGGAGAAGCAAATTAGGAGTGGTGATAGTGGGATATATGTTTTGCAGGTACATACTAGCAAAATATCATAACAAATGCCAAAAGCAAAAGGGATGTCGAGAACTGAACATTGAGCAAGACAAATACCTGCACCTAAATCAAGATCAGCCAATAACAAATAACCAATGACAGATCAGTATAACACATTTCCAAGTAACATAAATGGGTTTGCATTATCCTGTACCTTATTGCTTCAAAATAAATTAGAAAGAGACTTCATTTCTCCATAAAGACATTGTCTATGCTCTCTCTGGTTCTAACCATATGTGTGAGCTTAACCCTGCATACAATGGTCAAGATTTTAGTCATCCATTCTCTTCCCCCCACCCAAGTTTTGTCAAATAATAATTTTGGCAGAGGTCAAGAGATGTTGTATTAACCTCTTGTCCTCTAATAGTACAGTAGAAGCAAAATAGCAGAGATGCGAGTGGGTTTTCTATCTAGGGGCACCTCTGAACAGAATATCCTACTCACCATCTCCGATCTTACTGATTTCCTGGTTTCCAAAGGTCCATCGTACAGTTGGTGGCGGGATTCCAGTGGCTTGACAATCAAAGGCTACACTTGTGCCCTCAACAACTTCCTTCGTGGGCTCCATGGTGGTCACAAACTTCGGTCTCTCTGTGGATAGGAACGTGGGGAGTTGATTTGTACCGAGCCAAGCCATCTAGCTGACTGGCAGTACTTCTCCAGGATTTCTGGCCCCAACTGAAGACCTGGGACCTTCCACAGGCAAATCACAACTTGGGGTAAAAAATCAGGGTCAGGTGGACTAGACTGCACTTGGTGACATCATGGTATGATGAGCTATGTACACAGTGTTCAAACCTGGAGGCAGAGGGAGCCTAACCTTATCTTTTGCATTGACCTTATTGCCTGCTGTTTTTAAGGATATGATGGGGGGAGACAGAGAGTGGTTTAACAGTTCATCCGTCTTCACATGAAAATATGGGAACTGTAGCTCTGTGGGGGGGAATGGGGCCTCTTAACAGTTCTCTGCACCCTTAAGAAACTACAGCTCCCAGATTTCTTTGTGGGAAGCCATGAACTGCTCAAAGTGGTATCGTAGCACTTTAAACGTATGGTGTAAACATGACCTACGGTGCGTTAGTTTCACCTAACACTCACAATTTATTGTCACTCTAGACCAGGACTGGGGGACCCTTTTCAATATGAGGGATGCATTCCCTAATGGGCAAGTTTCCAGGGGCCACACGGCAAGCGAGGCCAGAGGCAAGAAATGGGGCAAATGTAGATGAGCCAGTCAACCAAGAGACATTATCATCATTAAAGGGAACGTTTCAGTAAGGAGAGAGCTCTTGAGGTTGAGTGGCCTTGGGGGTTCCAAGGGCCAGGTAGAGAGGCATGGGAGGCCGCATCCATCCCCTCCTCCCTGGATCTGAGGTTCTCGGTCCCTGCTCTAGCATATTGCAGGAACGTCAATAGAATGTCACTTACGGACCACACGGATTTTGATCTGGGCAGTTGCCGTGTCTCCAGACTCAAAGTCGCCTTTGCAGGTGAAGATCCCTCCCGCCTGTGGATCAGGAAGAGTCATCTCCAGCCCCTTAGACTGCTCGTCGATATGCCGCAATGTGTACAGCTCTGAATCCTCGATGTCGGTATCCTCTGGGTCAGTCCAGGTCAAGGTAGCTTCCCCACCTGCTCTCACTGACATGCGGAAGAATTAAAATGCACAATTAATAGATCACCCAGGTGGGGTGGTAGCAAGGGAAGGAGGAATGATGAGAAACCTGACCTGATTGATAGGTAAAGGTAAAGGGACCCCTGACCATTAGGTCCAGTCGCGGACGACTCTGGGGTTGCGGCACTCATCTCGCTTTATTGGCCGAGGGATATGGCATACAGCTTCCGGGTCATGTGGCCAGCATGACTAAGCCGCTTCTGGCGAACCAGAGCAGCGCACGGAAATGCCGTTTACCTTTCTGCCGGAGCGGTACCTATTTATCTCCTTGCACTTTGACGTGCTTTTGAAGTGCTAGGTTGGCAGGAGCAGGGACTGAGCAACAGGAGCTCACCCCCATCACGGGGATTCGAACCACCGACCTTCAGATCGGCAAGCCCTAGGCTCTGTGGTTTTGACCACAGCGCCACCCACGTCCCTTCTGATTGATAGGGCTATCCATTAAATCAGGGGTTGCTAAGAGGGTTGCCAAACCTTCAGGGCTGACCTGAAATCTTCAGGTTTGCCTGCCTCCACTCAGGTGGCAGAGGGAGGGCTTGTATCTCCAGGTATGTAAGACTGCCTTAAAAGGGATTTTTTAAAAACAACAATAATAAAGAGACTGTGCAGACACCTGCTGCAAATGATTGGCTTGATCTCTGCGAGAGGTTCTGCCCTCCTCCGCTCCCTCCCCACTTCTGCCAATTAACCTCCATTCCAACAGCTCAGTGATGGGAGGTAGCACAGAGGAAGGAAAAGGAATGGGCTGGGCTCAAGATGAAGAGAGGTTTATGAGTCTGCATGCACACCTGGAGCAAGGTGTAGAGATCTGGATGCAGGTGAAGCGGGTGGAAAGCAGGAGGAGGAATGAAGCCCTGCTGCCTCCAGAATGTGTGTGTGTGTGTGTGTGGAGAGAGAGAGAGAGAGAGAGAGAGAGAGAGAGAGAGAAGAAAAAAGTGCCTACAACAGTTTCTCTGTTTTGCAAACATGTCCACAGGCCCCCCGACAGTTGGCAACCCTTCCATCAAATGAGTGGAGAGTTGTATAATAGAAAAGTTGTACACACACAAATAGACTATCTTAAAAAGTTGGATTACTCCTTACAGAGCTATAATTCCCAGCTGCCTTAACAGTTCCCATTGTTCTTTGGGGCGGGGGGGGATGTGATTTAAATGTATGCTGTGTACACAACTTGAGTGCAGGTGGGGAAGGAAGAGGTTCTGTGAATTTTAAACAAAAGGAAATGTGCAGATAGAACAGCGAGCGGCTGGGAGCCTGTCCCACCTCTGAGCCCTCTTCCTGTCTCCCCAAAGCCACAAACAATTGGACTTTAAAAAACAAACAAACCAGATGCCGCGTGGTTATTTAAATACATAAGCAGCAAACATAATTTTAAACACGTTTTTTAAAGGCAGACCACGCACACCCCCAGAAGCAGGGTGGGAGAGAGGCCAAACTGGCAACGCAAGCAACGTCCACTGTGGAGGGAAGCAGGTGTGTCCTCTGAAGGAGCACGTCAGACCATTGCTCTATTTAGCTCAGTGCTGCCTACACTGACTGGCAGCAGCTCAGATGTGGGGTGAGCTTTCCCTGCCCTATCTCGAGATGCTGTTTGCAAAAGATGTGCTCTGTCGCTGTGCCGTGGATCTTTCCAATAGGAAGCTTCCTTATACCGAGACAGATCATTGGTTTATCTCACTCTTCACTGTCTATCTCAGGGATTGGGAGCCTGAGGTCTTGCAGATACTGTTGAACTACAATGCCCATCATCTCTTGACTGTTGGCCATGCTGGCTGCGGATAATGGGAACTAGAGTCCACTAATAATAATAATAATAATAATAATAATAATATTTATACCTGGCCCATCTGGCTGGGTTTCCCCAGCCACTCTGGGTGGCTTCCAACAAAATATTAAAATACAATAGTCTATTCAACATTAAAAGCTTCCCTAAACAGGGCTGCCTTCAGATGTCTTCTAAAAGTTTGGTAGTTGCTTTTCTCTTTGCCATCTGGGGGGAGGGCATTCCAGAGGGAGGGCACCACTACCGAAAAGGCCCTCTGCCTGGTTCCCTGTTGCTTTGCTTCTTGCACCAAGGGAACTGCCAGAAGGCTCTCGGCTCTGGACCTCAGTGTCCAGGCAGAACGATGGGGGTGGAGACGCTCCTTCAGGTATACTGGACCGAGGCCGTTTAGGGCTTTAAAGGTCAGCACCGACACTTTGAATTGTGCTCAGAAACGTACTGGGAGCTAGTGTAGGTCTTTCAAGACCGGTGTTATGTGGTCTCAGCGGCCGCTCCCAGTCACCAGTCTAGCTGCCGCATTCTGAATTAGTTGTAGTTTCCGGGTCACCTTCAAAGGTAGCCCCACATAGAGCGCATTGCAGTAGTCCAGGCGAGAGATACTAGAGCATGCACCACTCTGGTGAGAACTGGTGCAAGTTTATTTGGCAAAGGCATTGGAGAAGCCTCCACGGTGAGTCCCACAGGCCTATAGATTACACAGTTATATACAGAGGCATTCTCTCACCTTAGCTTTACACATGCATAGAAATTAAGGGCTCACCCACACTTCTGTTTTTCCTGCTATTCCTTCCATTTGTCCCGTGATTCCTAGGCATGGGTCCAAGAGGTTCATGTTTTTTGTCCCACTGTTTTCCCTGGAAAAACCTGCTGTTTACCACTGAAATGAAACAAATGCTGATCTTCTGCCACAAACCCTTTGTTCTCATTGAGCAGTATGCAGCCGGTTTTGCCGGGGACAAAAAAAAGAACCTCTCCTTCCCCTTCCAACTCTACAATTCTATGATAATCACAGGGCAAACAGGACTGTGGATGTGCCCCAAGTCCTGTTCATGGAGGGAAAGTCACCCTGCGCCATCACAGCTGGATGCCTGATCCAGCTGGAAGAAGAGGATGCTCACTCTTATCAGGCTGGGTCAAGGCTGAGCTTTTCCTGCACAAACGTCCTTGACACACCTCCTTAGTGCAGGCTGGGTAAGCAAATTCCCCTAACAATATTTTTAGAATCATAGAACTGTAGAGTTGGAAGGGAACCCGGGGGGTCATCTAGTCCAACCCCTTCAAATGCAGGAATCTTTTGCCCAATGTGCTGGGAATTACCGGTATAGGGGACAGAACTACCTAAACTGTATAGAAACTTGTATGCTACTACAGCGGCAAGAATGCTACTCTCCCAGAAATGGAAAGAAGCAGAAGTCCCAGCAAAGGAAGAATGGATACAAAAACTTACAGAATATACAGAAATGGCGAAACCGCTATTAAAGGTTTGTTTGTTCAACGATTAAAGTCCTACGTGATCTGAGTTCAGACCAGAGAAATCCAGGTCGGTTTCTATCTATGCAGCACTATTTTTAGTACGAAAGGGCCAAAATAGTGGGACCCATGCTAAATAAACGTCCCAATTAAAACTACTGTCTACCACTAAAGTAGTAAACATGCCCACCTCATAAATCAAAATTACCAGAAGATAACAAACTTTTTTTAATAAAAGAATGGAAATGTTCTATTGAATATTTACAGATAAATTGTAAACAGATAAGAACATTGGCAGTATTATTGTAATAACCTGCAGTTTTATATAAGAGTATATATTTAAAGTAGATGACTAAATGAGCAAATTAAGTTAATTTGAAGAAGATATTAAAAATAAATTTAAGGAACAGCAGAAAGAGAGGAAAGGAAGTCAAGTTCTGAAATGTTAAAATGATTGTAAAACTAGTGAAAAGTATAAACCTGAAAAGCATAAATACAATTTTAAAAAGCAACCGGGGGGGGGCTCGAACCCCTGACCTTGAGATGAAGATTCTCATGCTCTACCGGCTGAGCTATCCCAGACAGTCTGGGTAAGGGGAATCAACCAGTTCCCCACTGCTGGTCTGTATTGACTGGCAGCAGCAAATCTCTCAGGTTTCAGACAGGGAAGAGATGCTGGGGTTTTGAACCTGGAGCCTTCTGCATGCAAGCAGGTGCTCTGCCACTCAGATCATCCTGCAAGAGCCCAGAATACTGTGCTAGCTACTGCTTTGATGCATATTCACACACTCTCCATTATCCGCTTTCACCTTTGCACAAGAAATATGCTTTCTCGCCCAGCTGCACGTCCCCATTGCCGGGAATGATCTCCAGAGACGTCTTGGCGGAGTGAACAGCCCCTAGGAAGAGGAAAGAAGCACATTGTTTGGTCCAATCACAAGGCAAAGTCCTTTTAGCTCAGAGCATCTAGTCAGGGCTGGCCGACCAGCACAAGCAAGCATTCCAAGCAGCCACAGCCTGTGGCAATAGTGTTCAGGGCACCACCTAAGCAGCAGATTAGTCAAGAGGCATCCCCTCATGATCCTCAGCAACCTCACAGTGACGCCAGGGTGCAACTTTATAATTGCATAGGGCAACAACAACAAAAACATGCCCTGGACCACTTTGGAGTCCAGTAGAAGTAAAATTGGGGACACGGGTAGCACTGTGGGTTAAACCACAGAGCCTAGGACTTGCTGATCAGAAGGTCGGCGGTTCGAATCCCCACGACGGGGTGAGCTCCTGTTGCTCGGTCCCTGCTCCTGCCAACCTAACTCACACCATACATTAAAAGCATTATGATACCACTATAAACATTCCCCCAAAGAATTCTAGGAGCTGTTGTTTGTTAAGGTGCTGAGTTGTTAGGAAAGGCTCCTAATCCCCCACCCCACCCCTGGAGTTACATTTTCCAGAGTGGTTTATCAATCCCTCTTCCCAGGGACTTCTGGGAATTGTAGTTCGGGGGGGGTCTCTTAACAACCCTCAACCAAGTATGCTTTCCAGGAATCTGGAGCTGGGGGAAACCATGACTATGATAAGGGGCATGATACTGTTTTGATTGTATAGTGCAGTTGGAACCTAAGTCATGGCTATTGATTTCAGTGGTTCCAACTGCACTATACAATCAAAACAGTATCATGCCCCTTTTCATAGTCGTGGTTTTCGACACGGGTGGCGCTGTGGGTTAAACCACAAAGCCTAGGACTTGCCGATCAGAAGGTTGGCGGTTCGAATCCCCACAACAGGGTGAGCTCCCGTTGCTCGGTCCCTGCTCCTGCCAACCTAGCAGTTCGAAAGCGCGTCAAAGTGCAAGTAGATAAATAGGTACCACTCCGGCAGGAAGGTAAACGGCTCTGGTTCGCCAGAAGCGGCTTAGTCATGCTGGCCACATGACCCAGAAGCTGTATGCCGGCTCCCTCGGCCAATAAAGTGAGATGAGCACCACAACTCCAGAGTCGGTCACGACTGGACCTAATGGTCATGGGTCCCTTTTACCCTGAATAGGACTAGCATGGACTAGAACCCCAAATAGGTGTTGACTCATTCAAAACTATCCTGTTAGGCATTTAGAAAACAGCAGCAGCAATAATTTGCCATTAGGAAAACTAAGCAAAACATTTGCTTGCAAGTTTGAGCCAGTTAACAGGATAGGGAAAGCAAGTAAAGGGGAAAGCAAGTAAAGGGGAAAGAGCAGATATTGCTGGGTGAGATGGACAAACTGGCTGGCTTGGTACATTCCAATATTTTCTAGGTTTGAGATTACTTGCAGAAGCCTTCTGATCTAGGGGCACTTCAGCCCATCACGAACTCCTCCTCTGTCCTTTTGTAGCCCAAATGCCCAGGCAGCCCACAATATCCCCATGCAAGAAGGAAGCATTGCTGGGCTTCAGAGAGCCCCCAAAGTTTGCAGAAGTACAACTGGGGCAGGGAGGGGGTTGGAGGGTTAGGAAATATACTATAGATAGGCAAGAGACATCTGATTAGGACCATGCGTGGTCAGTGGCCACAAAGCACTGAGGAAAATTGGAGGAAGGATAATGGGATGCAGTATTCTGGGAGAGGGTATGCCAGACTGGCTAGGACCTTGAAGAGGGGCACATCACACTTTAATATTTTGTTGCAGGTCTCACTTGCTCCCTTAAAGAAAAAGTCATAAAGAGGAAGGAACAAAATAGCCAAAGAGCTAATACTAAGGGACTGTGGGGGTGCAGTCTAGACACCCACAAACTCCCTTCATGGAACAGAGCCCTTTCATTCATTCATTCATTCATTCATTCATCTTACCTGCTGCAAACATGAAAATGAGGAATCTCCCTGGTTCCATCTTTAAAAGGTGGGGATAGGAATTGGGCTCCTTTGCCTTTCAGCACCAGCAGTTTGGAACAGAGACTCCTGGGTCCTGGGCTATTTATAAGGCTTTTTCGCCCGCCCACCACCCTCCCTCCCTCTCCCTCCCACCTTTTTCTTTCTCCTCCCTGCTGTGTGCCCCTGTGGCATCAGTGGGGGAAGGGAGGGAAAGGGCTGGAGCAGGAAGTCAGGGTGGGAGGGGAGAAAGAAAATAGGAAGATTTGTGTACATGCACGCTTGTGCAGGCATGTGGATATGCATTTCCGAATGTGCATTTGCCTATATTTCAGCAAATTCAGGTGCTCAGCTACGATGGCTACCTAGTCAAAACAGTACCATTAAGATGCAAGAGGGTAGCACCAGCATGCTAAAGTGGCAGAACTCCAAGATTTGGAGGAGAGAGAGAGAGAGAGAGAGAGAGAGAGAGAGAGGAATTGCCACAGAATGCTGAGTGTTTGCTAGAGGACGGCAGAATTAGGGGTGGCAGAACGAAATGGGATAAACTCAAAGGAAACTTGAGCTGTCTGGCCTAGCTGGAACTCTCAACAGCAGCACAACGCACTGCAACATTTTATTGCACTCCACACTTGCTATTTAGCTAGCGAAGTGTTACATTTGTTAGTTGCTTTATAAAAATAAATAGTGTCGATGCAACTTAATAACAAAATGCAGACAGATAAAATCAATTAAAAGCCAATTTAAAAAAACACAAAACCAAATGTACAATACAAAATTCATTTAAAAACTCATTCAATATCATTCAATAATACAGTAGGTGTGACAAGTCCTAGTAGGGATGTGAGCTCACACACACACACCTTGATCCATCCCAAGGCCCCAATCCAGGCACCCAGTCCGGGTTGCCCCAGGGAACACCTGCCCAGCCCCAGATCCATCCCTGAAACAAGTTGGGTGAAGGACTAATGTTTAATGAGAGCTTTTTAAACCCTAGTTAAACATACAGCCTTTTACCTGATGGAGACCAGAGGGGCTCTGATCAGGTGAAGAAGCACTGCATCACAAGACCCTGCCATACACGGAATACTCTTGAGGAGCAGCACTCTGTAGCAGCAGCCAGAGGATTTGAGCCTGTGGGGTGCTGCTCCTCAAGAGCCACCCGCTATGGAGATCACCCACCCAGCCCGCCCTGGATCAGGCCATTGGTCCATCCAGCCCAGCACCCTGTTTTCAATGCAGCCAACCAGAAGCCTGTGGGAAATCTCCAAACACGAGCTCTTTCCCCGTCCTGCAGCTTCCAACAGCTCATATTCAGAAGCATTTACCACCTCCAACTGTGGAGGCAGAGCACATCCACAAACTTGTCTGATCTTCTTTTATTTTTAAAAAAAATATTCAAAATTACAAGACATATTATCCAAATACATATCTTTTTTTAAAAAAAAATGATGTTTATTGAGAATTTTAAAGTTACAAAGAAAGAAGGAAGAAAAGACAAGAGAAGGAGAAAAAGAGAGAAAGAAGTAGATAAACATAACAATTAAACAATACAGATCAATAAAAACCAAAGTAAAAAAAAAAAAACACAATACATCTAAATCAAAAAACAAAAATAAACAAACAATTAAAAAACAAGTCTAATATTCCCAAATCCTTAACTTTCATTAACTTATTTCAACGACCTCCTCACACCTCCTTTTTTGTATTCTAGTTGTTAATTATCTCAGCAAATCCTTTCCATCTTTCACAATATTCTGTCATTTAAATTACCTTAATCTATTTTAACCTTATCTTACCTAAAAAGCCCTAAAACTTAAAACTTATATATACCAAATTCTTTTAACCATAACATATTCTTTCATAATTCTTTTTAACATTTCTGTTAAAAAACATACCATCCTTGTCCCCCTCCCCATTTTTCCTCCCTCCCGCCCTCCCACACAAAACCCACCCACCCCACCCTCCGACTTCCCTCAGTTCGTCTTTGGTTTCTCTAAGAATGCTGTTTTCTGCATGTTACAAAATTGTATAGGTCCTCAAACTATTTAGCTGATTATTATCAATAAAAGGTTTGTGAATGTTTATTCAAAACCTGCCAAGGAGTCCAGTTCGCTTTGTTGCGTCGTCAGATACTTTGTAAAGGGTTCCCATTCATCCTTAAAGTTACAGTTATCCTTCTCCCATAGCTTATATGTCAGTTTTGCCGGTTCTGTATAGTCCATCAATTTTTCTTGCCATGATTCTTTATTTGGGGTTTCTTCAGTCTTCCATCCTTGTGCTACTAGAACTCTCACGGCTGATGTCGCATACATGAAGATGTTTTTCAACTTTTTTGGCAGGTCTTTCCCTACAATCCCCAACAAAAATGCCTCAGGTTTTTTAACAAATGTTAAAGTCTGATCCTCTTTTAAAGCCATCCCAGTTCGTGCCCATCACTGCCTCCTGTGGGAGTGAGTTCCACAGGTTAACTATGTACTGTGTAATTTTAAAACACTAATTAAACATAAAGTGTTGGTGGGCGAGAGATGCAGAATCTCCTTCTCCCTCACCTGGCAGAGAGTGTGGGGTTCGATCTCATGGGGCACTGATACTATTGTTTATATAGGAATATAAAGCTGGGGGGGGGGGTTGAGGTAGAGAGGAAATAGATAATTTACAGTTACAAAACCCTTGGCCAGGTTCCTATGCAACTGAATAACGCGACAGACTAGTAAATCTAAATATTTCCTTTCCCCCATTATATATATACAGACACGTAAAACAAGCAACAACAATCTCAGCTGACTTGGGCCAATATCTAATCCTGCAGAACAGCTCATAAAACAAAGGATAGCCCCTTCCCTTTCCTGGACACAATGAATATATAAAAATACAACCTGACTCTGAGTTGAATGTGGTATTGCAAGTTTATGTTGAATGGGGGAGTTCTTGTTCCTGCCAGGGGTTTCAAAGTATATTTTATGTTTGTGAATTGTGCCTTTTTGAGTGATTTTTCCTGCATTGCTTCAGGGATCATGAGCCTTCATGGCCCCTTTGGCTCAGAGCAACTTTAACCCCATGCTGTGATTAGGCTGGCGAATGCTTCCTTCAAACCCGATTCCAGTGTCTGAGATTTCATTTACCAGTTTATTTAAACTTATTTACCACTTAATTGTTTTTTTAAAAAACACACCTCAAAGCAATTTACAAAAAAAACCGGAAAATGAAAGTATCAGTAAAAGCAGTCCAAAACAGCAATTTGAAAACATTTTTTTTAAAAAAAGGAATCAACTACAGTGGTACCTCGGGTTACAGACGCTTCAGGTTACAGACTCCACTAACCCAGAAATGGTACCTTGGGTTAAGAACTTTGCTTCAGGATGAGAACAGAAATCATGTGACAGCGCCGCAGCAGCAGCTGGAGGCCCCATTAGCTAAAGTGGTGGTGGTGTTGTTGTTTAGTTGTTTAGTCGTGTCCGACTCTTCTTGACCCCATGGACCAGAGCACGCCAGGCACTTCTGTCTTCCACTGCCTCCCGCAGTTTGGTCAAACTCATGCTGGTAGCTTCGAGAACACTGTCCAACCATCTCATCCTCTGTTGTCCCCTTCTCCTTGTGCCCTCCATCTTTCCCAACATCAGGGTCTTTTCCAGGGAGTCTTCTCTTCTCATGACGTATTGGAGCCTCAGCTTCAGGATCTGTCCTTCCAGTGAGCACTCAGGGCTGATTTCCTTCAGAATGGATACGTTTGATCTTCTTGCAGTCCATGAGACTCTCAAGAGTCTCCTCCAGCACCATAATTCAAAAGCATCAATTCTTCGGCGATCAGCCTTCTTTATGATACAGCTCTCACTTCCATACATACACTTCCATACTGGGAAAACTATTAACTATACAGACCTTTGTCGGCAAGGTGATGTCTCTGCTTTTTAAGATGCTGTCTAGGTTTGTCATTGCTTTTCTCCCAAGAAACAGGCATCTTTTAATTTCATGACTGCTGTCTCCATCTGCAGTGATCATGGAGCCCAAGAAAGTAAAATCTCTCACTGCCTCCATTTATTCCCCTGCTATTTGCCAGGAGGTGATGGGCCCAGTGGCCATGATCTTCGTTTTTTTTGATGTTGAGCTTCAGACCATATTTTTTAAAGTGGTCACGACTGGATCTAATGGTCAAGGGTCTCTTTACCTTTTCCTTTTACCTCAGGTTAAGAACAGTTTCAGGTTAAGAACAGACCTCCAGAACGAATTAAGTTCTTAACCCGAGGTACCGCTGTATCAGCTAAGACCAGATTAAAACACATCAGCATTCTTGCATTCAAGGGAGCTTGACCAGATAGCCCTTAGAATCCCTTCCAACTCTACAATTCAGTGATTCTATTAATATTCTACATTACCCAGGTGGGCTAAACAAAAACATTGACTCCCCCCCCCACATGACCCTAGACCACTATTCCACTGTCCCTCACAGCCAGTAGACCACCGCACCCACCCCATGGGGGATGAGATGCAACAGGTCCTTGCAGTTGCAATCTACAGTCCTGTTCTCTGCCTCCATCCATCACCGTGATGGGCATTTTGCTTATTATGTTTACAAGAGACAACTCCTTATCTCCGCAAGGATCCACCATCTCAGGAAAGCAGGGGGACTTGGGGACATGAAGAGGAGGAGAGCAGGAAAGACAGGGTTTGGCGTTTGAGTTCCTTTTCAGAAAAGCTGTTCGCTTCTTCCCCGGCCGCTGCCCATCCCAGCCCTTGCCACCCCTCCTCTTCCTTTGAGACAGTGCCCCACCTAGTCAGCCAGTGATGGCAAGTACATGATGGAAGAACTTATGGCAAAGGTCAGCATGGCGTCATGTGGAACAATGCCATTGTTAGGGGTGGCCCAGGTGGACAAGCACTGGGACGGGTGTGTGCTGCGGCCCAGATCCCCCTACCTCTCCCCTACTTTTAAACTTTAAAGTTTTAATTTTGTAAAAACAAAAAGACTTTGCCTATACTTCAGTGGCGTAGCGTGGGGGGTGCAGGGGTGGCCGGCCGCACTGGGCGCAACATCGGGGGGCACTCGCACTCGCAGCTCTCTGCCCCTACCTGGCTCACTCACTCTCTCTCAGTTAGGGGGCGCAAATTACTTGCCTTGCCCCGGGTGCTGACAACCCACGCTACGCCACTGCTATACTTTGAACATGCTGTAAAATGCAGTGCTGGTGGGACATGCAGGCACCCAGACAGCTGCAATCTTAATTTGCTTAGACACCTAGCCTAGAAAGCGCTAACTAGGCTTTGGGAAGGAGCTCTCATGCCTCTCTCCCAATGCTGCTGACCTCCCCCCCCCCCCCCCGCACCAACTGCTTCTGCGGCCCCTGTCAGCTGGCCAGGAGAAATAGGGCGCCCCGGATCAACCCAGAAGCTGTAAGGGCTTTTGGAATTCCAGGGCTGTCCAGGAAAATTGTGACACTTGAAGATTACATACCCTCCAGATGTCTCTACAGCGGTACCTTGGGTTACAGACGCTTCAGGTTACAGACTCTGCTACCTCAGAAATAGTACCTTGGGTTAAGAACTTTGCTTCAGGATGAGAACAGAAATCGTGCTCCAGTGGCGCAGTGGCAGCGGGAGGCCCCATTAGCTAAAGACATTTAAGGGATTCTCTGTTGGTGATCCCCTATGGTTTAGATATACACAAGGCATTACCTCCTTTTCTTTCACATAGGAGGAGACACCTCTGCTGAGTTGATGCCTGTTGTGACACGTATAAAAACAAATGAAGTATGCTTCTTGCTTCAGAAACAATGGTTCACTAAGGTAAAGGAGCACAGGCCAACACTGGTGTTCTGCTGATATATTTGCACACAAAGTGAAAGGTCCCCAGTGCTCCCTGTTCCAAAGGAAACCAACTCTTGGTCTGTTGTGGTAAGCCTGGAATTCTGCAACACTCAGGAGAGTATGAAATGCCCAACTATATTATGGCTATGAGATTTCTGCAGCACTTTCATGCTCTGTCCTCAAGCTCAACCATGTCTCCTGGAAGACATGGTGTGTCTGCTTGGAACTGCTTCAACCCTCCTATGTCAGTCTTCCCCAACCTGCCCCAGCCAGTATGGCCAATGGTCAGGTATGATGGGAGTTGTAGTCCAGAACGTTGAGAGGTCATCACCAGGCTGGGAAGGTTGTCCTAGGTAGAACTAACTGTACGGTTTCAGGGTTTTCTGTGTGAAAACCAGTGTAGAATCTGGAAGCTGGAGTGCAAAGACCCTTTGTAGAGTATCACTGAACATTGGGTGGAGGGGAGAGAGCTGTTCTATTTGGTTCTTGCTTTCAGGTTTCCCATAAGCATCTGGTTGGCCACTGTGAGAACATGATGCTGGACTAGATGGGCCACAGGCCTGACCAGCAGGTTCTTCTTATGTTCTTAATAATTAAGTGCCTCAAGAGTTTTGAGGAGAAAGGGGGCCCAGAGATTTGGAGCTTGGAAGACGAGGCCTCTCACTTCCACATCTAAACAGCCAGTGCCAAGCTTATTTACAAGGCCACATGTTTTTCCTTGCGTCACCCAGGACCATATTACATTGTCCCCTTACATATCTGGGTGTGGTTTCAGAGATGGGACAATAACCAGGATTGCTGAGGGGAAAACAAGACAGGATGTTTCTGTCTCCTGACAAAGCCCATTGTATGGTGGATGCTTTATTTATCTCTGCTGTCCTCTGCTCTGATGTTTACCGTGCACAGAGATGCAGATAATGGTTTTCCAACCTGTCTTTGCATCCAAGCCTGACAGAGGCCCCTCCTCACCACCTGGGAGGGATGAGACCACAGGCCTGCATCACAGTAATCTCCCATTGTTTTCTGTGCCTTCATTCCAAAATGCACGTTCCCTAAGGGTTCCCTGTGGAATTATCCTGCGTCTATCCCAGCGGGGAGGGAGTTTTACCCCTGAAGCAAAAACACTCGTAAGTTCAGCATGCGGCCCAATCTACGCAAGCAAACCACTCCCACCTTTAAAGCAGGTTCACAGCTACACTTTAAGCAAAAGAACAGTAATAGTCCCTATTTAAGCTGGGGAGGGGGGGACATTTGTGTACAGACAAAAGAAGGGAGGGCAAGTTGCTAGGCATGTATGCCGAATGGGTTGCATACCCTCCAACATTTCTCCGATGAAAATAGGGACATTCCATTCCATAATGATAATTTTATTATTTATACCCCGCACATTTTACAGGGTTGCCCCAGCCACTCTAGGCAGCTTCCAGCATATATATTTATTTTATTTTATTTTATTTATTGAATTTATATACTGCCCTACACCCGGAGGTCTCAGGGCAGTTCACAGAAAAGATCACAATATATAAAATCAAAGTAAGAACTATAACCCAATAACACCCCTCCAAAAAAGAGCTACATTTTAAAAGGGTATAGGATGTCAATCAGGTCAGCCAAAGGCCTGGTTAAAAAGGAACGTTTTTGCCTGGCACCTAAAGGTGTATAATGAAGGCGCCAGGCGAAGTTCCCTGGGGAGAGCTTTCCACAGGCGGGGAGCCACTACAGAGAAGGCCCATTTATATAAAAACATAATAAAACATTAAACTCTTTTTTTTAAACTTCCCTATACAGGGCTGCCTTCAGATGCCCCAGGGGGCTGGACAAATCTATACCTTCCAATATTTGTCCATTGAAAATAGGGACATCCTACCATAACCTCCAACATTTCTCCAATGGAAATAGGGACGCCCTAAGGAAATGTGGGACATTCCAGGATCAAATCAGAAACTGGGATGGCTTCTCTAAATCAGGGACATCCCTGGAAAATAGGGACACTTGGAGGGTCTGAAGTTGCTTCAGTTCACTTAGTGATAGCTACCAACTTGTATGGTTGAAAGAAATAATTCCTTAGAGGAAACTATGACCAACAAAGTGGTGTATGCTGTAGATGAGAATAGATAAGATGAGGGAAGAGCTTGCGAAATTTTGTGTACCATTCCTTAGTTTCATATACTACTCTTCAGTGCATAATTAAAAAGAAAAAAAACTGAAGAACTACCGTTCGTACTAACTATTGTTATTTTTGAAGAAGGAGATTGGGAGCCTGTCAGCCTGACAGGAAATCAAAGAGTTGGGGACAGCGAATGAAATGTTTGTGCCATAAATGTGCATAGTAGTGGGAAAGGAGGGAGAAGGTAAAGGACCCCTGACAGTTAAGTCCAGTCGCAGATGACTCTGGGGTTGCGGCACTCATCTCGCTTTACAGGCTGAGGGAGCCACCGTTTGTCTGCAGACAGTTTTTCCGGGTTATGTGGCCAGCATGGCTAAGCCGCTTCTGGCGCAATGGAACACCGAAACCAGAACAGAGCATGGAAGCGCAGTTTACCTTCCCGCCGGAGTGGTACCTATTTATCTACTTGCACTTTTTGACGTGCTTTTGAACTGCTAGGTTGGCAGGAGCTGGGACCGAACAATGGGAGCTCACCCCGTTGCGGGGATTCGAACCGCTGACCTTCTGATCAGCAAGCCCAAGAGGCTCAGTGGTTTAGACCACAGCGCCACCCACGTCCTTTTGGTATAGTGTTCTGTATATAGTATGCTTAGTGTTACAGTTTTAGTTTTAGTTTTATTATAAGTTATTATATTATTATATTATGTTTAAATTAAGTCTGCTGCAACTGGATTTCTTATGGACAGTGCCAATCCTGAATGTATTGGATTTGTGACCATTATGCTCATTTGCCTTCTGTAGCAGTAAAGCTCTGCTGGATGAAATCTTAATTGCCTCTGGTCTCTTTATTGGCAATCCTGCAATGTGTTTAAGTTTCTACTCTGCTAAGTATACATTGGAATGTGCTCTGGATAAATATTAGTAGAATGCATGTCAGTATGTCAGGATTTGTGCTCAAATGACCCCAGCCACGCCTGCTTGGTTGGTAGCAGAGTAGAATAACTTGCAAGATGATGTGTAATTCAAAACAACAACAACAACCTCAGTAAACTCTACAGTATTAGTAAAGGTTTACTAAAGGCATAACATGAGCTTGGTGGTACAATTCCAGCTCCCTGGAAGGTAAAAGTCTCTCAAAAATCCGGTTGCTGCACAATTTAACAGAAAAAAACGAAACTTAAACGTCTATGTTGTTAACGGAGAAATCTGAGGGCTCCCTTGGACAAAAAAACAAGGACACCAGCCAGGAATACCAGAGCAAAACAGCAGCCAGTAGGCTTGGTCTTTATTGAAGACTGTCGCGACAGGACTCCCACCTGCCACAAGGTGGAACAAGATGGAAGCCCTGAACAAAAGAAGACCCAACTTTTATTAGCTACTAATCCCCCATGCTACACTCCTAAGACTACATCATAACTACATCATGACTACATCATTGACACATCACAAGGAGGAGGGGTTGAGGGAGGAGTTGTGGTGGTAACCTGAGTGTCTTGTCACCTGTCTGGTTCCTCCTTTCCCCCTCCCCATGATTACATTACTGAGGACAAAGAGGAGTTCACTGTTTCCTGCCCCCAGAGGGAAGGGCTGATCACTGTCCTTTGTTTCAGTCCGTACTGAATCCACTTCCATATGCAGGTCCTTTGTGAGTGTAATGATCTTCTGTCTAGGACCATCAAGGTTGGCATGCCAACTGGCTAGGGCTTGCTGCAGATGTGTTGATACGCTTGGGGATTATGGCTGCCTTGTGTCAAGTCTCCCCCCTTTGATAGCTCTTCCTTCATGGTGTAAAATAAAAGTGGAACGGTACAGATCCGATGTATGGCTGATTTTTAATGAATTGATAACAGAAGCATCGCATATGTTGTGTGTGAGTGTGTGTGTGTCGTGTTTGTACAAACTGAATGATGGGGGGGTTCCTGCAACATGTTTTAAAGGTTGTGTGATTGGCTTTGGTATTTTACGAACCACTTAGAAGCCTACTTAGTGGCAAGCTGTTGTTGCTAGTTCTTTTTTTTCTCAGGCTCCCCACAAAGTGCGGTTTGATCACCTGCTGAAGACAGCAATAGCTGTGACCTTTGCATCTTTCTGTTCTCCCTCAGCCCACTGCTTCCTTCGTGCACTAAGGCGAACTAACATTTCATTCGAGCCAAAATTTCCCAGAAGGGACTTTTCCAGGGATTTTCTTTTCTCCCTGCCCACCCACAAACTGCTGGAGATTTCCACCTCCCTCCAGAGAATATCATAGGAAGGTAGGAAGCTGCCTTGATCCAAGTCAGGTCATTCAGTTTGACCCCAGTAGGTTTGCAAACTTTTCTCTCCCTGGAATAGAGGCAGAAGTTCAACTCCTGCAACTGGTCCCCTGTTGAATTCCAGGGCTTACGTCCCTCCACCACGACCCTGGTTCCTCTTTGTCTAGCTTCCTCGCTCCTAAAACACTCATGTTTGTGTGAGGGGGTTTGTCAGATCTCTTTCCACAGTTCCGTTTAGTGCTGCAGCTAAAAATAACAGTCCTGGAAACCTTCCCATTTCCTGCAAAGCTGCACCCCCTTTGCAGCGCCTTCCTCTAAGCTGCGTCCCTCTTTGTAATGATAGTTCTGTTGTGAGCCAGTAAAGTCTTCTGGGAAAGAGAAGACAGAGTCCGAGGTCGTCATGTAAACTGTTTAGCTTCAGTGTCTCTCTTTGGAGGAGACAAGGTGACTGACAGTTCAGGAAGTGGGATCTAGCAGTCAGAGGTGAGGTGGGGCTGATCTGCAAGGGAATTGCATACTGATCTTGGAAAGGAGAGTAAAGTCGACGAAGCCTAGGAGTCAGGGAGGGTCCTAAGTTTTATTTCAGGCTCCAGCATCATGCAGAAACATGACAGTTGTCAGCTGGCATCTGTCCGAGCCAGACAGACTATGTTCCCTGGTTTGCGGCCAACTTTACATTTACTCAAAGAAGAAACACACACACACACACCAGTCTCCAGGATCCAGCTGCTAATGCTTGACTTCTGCTTGTTGGAAGTGGCAACAGCAGAGATCATTCCATCTGTAACTAAAGGGTTAGTGTTAAAGTCAACTAGCCAAGAAGGGTACAGGTGGAAATGTTGCTTAGCAACCAGACCCAGTGGCATGATGTTTGCTGAGACAATACACACCCTGATTGGCCGTCTAGTTTGGAGGTAGTTTTCCTCTGCATGTTTGATTCAATGTCTCCCTGCTATGTAGAAGGCCTGAAATAAGAAAGAAAAAAGCCTCTCTGTTTATTTTTCCTCATACACTGCTTTTGTTCATTTTCCTCCCTAAAGTGTGAGCAGTATTTATTTTCTCTCTGGACTCAGCATTCTTTATGGGACTCTTGCAAACACTGCTGTGGTCTTACTTCTGTCCATAAATCCTCAGCAAATGGGGGTGTTGGGGTGGGCAAAATCCCTCTTGTTTTTCAGGAATGCCCCATTGGCCAAATGAGCATCTCATTCAAAAGCACAGAGAGGTTTCAGTCTACGAAGAGACCAGGCATTTCCTAACCTAACGGTTAGCTCACTGTGATGAGACTTCAGTCCTATCACCCTGGGCTATAAATATACAATCTGCCTTGCAAAGAAATGTTGATCTAACAGCATTAAGGATCAAGCATAACTTATTCTAGTGACTATATTCTTTCTAAGTAACTCTGCATGCATATGAGAGAGTTTGAGGAGAGCAGGAAAGTTTTTAGGGTAAACCCTCCCTAGCATAGCATGAGAGTTGAAACAATGCTCTAAACCACAACAGCCAGAAGATAGCATATGCGTACTTCCTTCTCTCTCATGAATACACTATTTTTTATTTATTTTTTTAAAAAAGTCCTTTCTTATGGCAGGGGAACTGAAAATTGCAAAACATTTGCACAAAATATCAATTTATCAGCCAGATTCAAAATCTGGTATGACCCTGGTCTTCTCTGTAAAGCACTGGACAAACCGACTGGCACAAGAGATCTGGATTTCACTGAATAATAATGAAAAGATGTGTTTGGGTCTGTTATTGGGGGGAAATCCTCACTCTCCACTGGCACGGGCTATTAAAACCCCTCGATAATCACTGGCAAGTCCGGGGGTTCAAATAACCCTTCGTTCCCATATCAGAGGATATTTCAACATGTGTTCTAATTAGCCTCATGCTGTTGTGCTACATGCACCTCAGCCCAGCTGCCTTCCTCTTCGTGCTGTAAACCCACATCCCATTTTTATTGGTTTGGTTTGTTGCATGAGTGGTGGCTCAGGGTGGCTGAATGCAAACGTTCCGGGGGCGGCGCGAACGGCAATGGCGGTCCTCTTCTGAACGGGAGAGGAGGCTCCGCAGACAACGGGTCGTCCGCTACGGCGAAGCGGAGACCCACTTCGGAAAACCCCAGGCAGCAAGAGCTTGGGGTCTTGAGGCTCGGTGGGCGCCTTGAGCGACCCTCCAAACGCGAAAGGAACCCCGTAAGGGGCTCCGGAGCGTGGAGGGGGGTTGCGGCGCTGAGAGCTGCTTCACAGTCTGTGGAGCGAAGCCGCGCTGCTGCTGCCGGTGAGCGCTGATCCCTTTTCCTGTCAAAATACGGATTCGGATGAAAAGCAACTTATTCGTGAGTAAAGACTGAATCACTTGAAATTAGAGACTTTAAACGAAAAATCTTAATTGGCTTGAACTTGGCTGAAAGCGGAGAGACGTGGAAACAGGAAGTCCGTCTTCCGCAGCCATTGAACTTGAAAAAAGCAACTAGCTGGAGGAGTGGAGGCTGAAAGAAAGAGATTTTAAACTTTACAGATCTAAGCATCTACTGAACTTGCAATTTAAAGTAAAGACTTTAAGTTAAAGATTTGGAATTATTACTTGCACTTGACTTTCCTCCTTTTATTGGATTACAAATTAGAAGGTGAAACCCAGAGTCAGGAGCTGCCTGAGCATTGAGAGATTGAGCTGTCAGTACTGCAGATTTGGATACTGTATATTGGAACTTGCAACAATCTGAGGGTATTGAGACCTTTTAAATTTGAAACATTCTTTTTGGAGACAAATAAGCACTGTCTGTAACAAAGTGACCATTTATAAACTCTGCTAAACATTTGTATCTGAAGGTTCTTGGATATTAAATTAGACTCTGAAAGACATTTTAAGCTCCCTCTAGAGGATTGGATTAAAACAGTGACTTTACATGTACATTTACTTTCGATTCCCTTGTTGTTTGCTTGCTCTGGGCCTTTCTATTCCCATGGGAATAACTCAGTGTGACCTTGACTGATAGATAACGTTGGAATGAGTGGCACAAGAAAAAGAGGGAGAGTTAGACAAACAACTTTAACAACTCTAACCTCAGCCTCGCAGACACGTAGATCATCTGTACCTACTTTGCCCTCAGAAGTAGAAGTTGAAGAAGTTGCCTTGTCACAGGCAAAAGAGGGAGAGGGTGAAGCAGAGCAGTTACAATTGGAAGATATGGCCTCAGGAGTATCTGTTTCTGTTCTAGACAAAATCTTTGAAAAATTGGAAGCTTTGGACAAGAAAGTAGATGTGCAATCAGCAAAGATTGACAAAAATACAGAATGTCTAAATAAATTAACCATACAAGTGGTACAGAATACACAAGCAATTGGTCAGTTAACGGAGGCCTCAGCAGAAAATCGGAAATTGGCTGAGGATACCAGACAAAAATTGGAAAATTTAGAGCAAGAGGTAAGACCACTCACTAAACAAGTTGGGGAACATCAGATTTATCTTTCTATGATAGAACTGCGAAATCGTGAGAATAATTTGAGGATTAGATCATTACAAGAGGCAGAAGAAGGAAATCTAACTGAGTTTTTGACCAAAGAATTCTCCAAGTTCTGGAATTTGGAAGAAAAGGACTTTAAAATTGTGTCAGCTTTCAGACTTGGAAGATTTATAAAGAAGGAGAGGCCCAGAGACTGTTTGATAACATTGAGATCAAAGGAGGAAAGGGATAAGATTTTGGGCCTACATTACGGAAAGTCACTGGAGGTTTTGGATAGAAGAATTGAAATTTATAAAGATATTCCAAGACAACTGCTGGATCTTAGAGCCGCCTATTCTGAACTTGCTAAACTACTAAGGAGCAACGCAATTCCATTCAGGTGGGAATTTCCCCAAGGAATATCTTTTACCTTTAGAGGGAGAAAGGTCAAAGTTAGAACATTGGAAGAGAGAGACAAATTTTTGGCTACATACGGAGAGGACCTTCAAAAAGGAATTGAATTACCCTCTGGGCCTGGGGCAACACCAGCATTAACACCAGCACCTGGGGAACCTGAAGATTCAGAGAAGATACCACCCCTGGAGAAATAACCAGATTGATCCAGGATGTCTCTGCAATTGCTGAGTTGGAATATTAATGGTTGTAACATTCCGGAAAAAAGGAAGAAAATATTTCACATATTAAAAAAAGAACAATTGGACATTATCTGTTTACAAGAAACACATGTGACGAGGCTCCACAGAAAAGTGTTAATAAATAAAAGATTGGGCCAGGAATTTGTATCGTCGGACAAAGTTAAGAAGAGAGGCGTGGTGATATATGCAAAAGAGAGCCTGTCACCTAAATTCTTATTTAAAGATGAACATGGAAGAATTTTGGCTATTGAGATACAATATCAAGGAGAGAAACTGTTGATATTAGGAATCTATGCACCTAATGAAGGGAAATCGGAATTTTACAAGAAGCTGCAGGAGACAATGCTGGACTATCTGGATTACAACAACATCATAATGATGGGAGATATGAATGGGGTCGTATCAACTAACATGGACAAGTCACAAAGTCAAAATGTTACAAAAGACGGCAGACTACCTAAAACCTTTTTTGAAATGACTGACAATATGGATTTGATTGACATTTGGAGGACAAAGAACCCACTAGGAAGAGAGGGAACATTCTTTTCTGAAGCCCAACTGACCTGGACAAGAATCGACCAAATATGGATTTCTAGAGGCCTGGCACCTAAGGTCAGAAAAGTGGAAATCTGCCCAAAGACCTGTTCCGACCATAATGCAGTAAAGATGGATATGACACTACTACCAACTGGATCCTTTAGATGGAAGATGAATGACAATTTGTTCAGAGATCAGGAAATTACCAAGAAGGCCCAAAAAGTTTTGAAGGATTACTTTGAGATAAATATGAATACTACGGTGGAAAAAAGAATCGTCTGGGACGCAAGCAAAGCTGTAATGAGGGGATTCTTGATACAACAGAATGCAGTAAAGAAAAGAACACAAAATGAGAAAAAAGATAAGATCTTGGATAAAATAAAAGAATTAGAGAAGAAATTAAGAGTGAATCCGAAGTCACAGCCAACTCTGAGAGAAATTAAACTTTATCAAACACAATATTCTAAATTGATAAATCAGGAAATTGAATGGAAGGTTAAATTAATGAAACAAAAAACGTTTGAGTCGGCGAATAAATGTGGAAAACTGCTAGCTTGGCAGTTGAAGAGAAGACAAAGATTAAATACGGTTACAAACTTAGAGGTTGATGGAAAAAACATTCAGAATCCAGTGGACATTAGAAAGTGTTTCCAGAGATATTTCAAAAAACTATACACCCAAGGGCCGCAAGACGAAGTTGAGATTAAACAATTTTTGGCAAAAAATGGACTATCTAAATTGTCACAAGAAAATAGGACAATCCTGAATTCTAAAATAACACGACAGGAGATTGAACAAGCCATCCAGAACATGCAACTCGGCAAATCTCCAGGGCCGGATGGGCTGACCTCCAAGTACTATAAGACATTAAAAGACTATTTGATACAACCTTTGATGGAGGTCAGCAATGAAATTATGGAGGGGAAGAGGGCACCGGAGTCGTGGAAGGAAGCGTTCATCACATTAATACCAAAGTCGGAAGCTGAAAAGACACAACTTAAGAACTACCGTCCCATCTCCCTTTTAAATGTGGATTACAAAATATTTGCAGACATTTTGGCAAGTAGATTTAAAAAAGTTTTAAATGAAGTAATTCATAAGGACCAGGCCGGCTTTCTCCCAGGTAGACATCTGTTTGCTAATACAAGGAACATTATTGACATTTTGGAACTTTTGCAAACAGATATAAATACAAAAGCAGTTTTAATTTTTATAGACGCGGAGAAGGCCTTTGACAATATCTCCTGGAAATTTATGATGGGAAATTTAAAAGAGATGGGAGTGGGACGGGGTTTTGAGAATGGGATTGAGGCGATATATTCAGAACAGAAAGCTAAATTGATAGTTAATAATGTGGTTACAGAAGAGTTCAAAATTGAAAAAGGGACACGACAAGGTTGCCCTATCTCCCCTTTGCTATTCATTTCGGTTCTGGAAGTGCTATTGAACATGATTAGAGGGGATCGGTTGGTGGAAGGAATTCAGGTCGGTCAGAAACAATATAAATTAAAAGCTTTTGCAGATGACCTGGTTTTGACCCTGCAGAAGCCAGAGCCCAGTACGAAAAGAGTATTACAACTGATTAATGACTTTGGTCGGGTGGCTGGATTTAAATTAAATAAACAGAAAACTAAGGTTTTGGGGAAAAATTTGACTGATACAGAGTCAGAACGGTTTCAGAATGAGACGGAACTTAATGTGGTTAAAAAAGTAAAATACCTAGGGGTAAACATAACAGCAAAAAATCTAAGTCTATTTAAGGACAACTATGAAAAATGCTGGACAGAAATTAAGAGAGACTTAGATAGTTGGTCAAAATTGAAACTTTCTTTGTTAGGCCGAATTGCTGCTATTAAGATGAATGTATTGCCAAGGATGTTGTTTTTATTTCAAACACTTCAGGTTTTGGACAAAACGGAGTGCTTTCAGAAGTGGCAGAGAGACATTTCTAAGTTTGTCTGGCAGGGCAAAAAGCCCAGAATTAAGTTTAAGATATTAACTGATGCAAAACAAAGAGGGGGCTTTGCCCTGCCAGACTTAAAGTTGTATTATGAAGCCGCAGCGTTCTGCTGGCTAAAAGACTGGCTACTTCTTGAAGACACTGATGTGTTAGATCTGGAAGGGTTTAACAATGCTTTTGGATGGCATGCATATTTATGGTATGACAAGGTTAAAGCAAATAAGGCCTTTAAGAACCATATTGTCAGAAAATCATTGTTTAATGTCTGGACAAAATATAAAGACTTGCTGGAAAATAAAACACCAAGGTGGCTTTCACCTCTGGAAGCTAAGGCCCGAAAAAGACCCAATATGGAGGCTAAATGGCCAAAATATTGGGAAATACTAGAAAAGGATGGAGACAATTGGAAATTGCAGAGTTTGGAGAAAATGAAAGACAAAGTGCGAGATTGGTTACATTACGCCCAGATTAAAGAAGTTTTTAAAAATGATAAGAAACTAGGGTTCCAGGTGGAGAAATCGAAACTAGAAACAGAATTGTTAGAACCAAAGATTAAGGTACTTTCAAGGATGTATAACTTGCTGTTGAAATGGAATACACAAGATGAAACGGTTAAATCGGCTATGATAAGGTGGGCACAGGACATTGGGTATAATATCATGTTTGAGGACTGGGAAAGGTTGTGGAGTAATGGATTGAAATTTACTGCATGTAACGCTCTGAAAGAAAATGTAATGAAAATGATTTATAGATGGTATATGACCCCAGTCAAACTTGCAAAAATTTACCACCTGTCTGATAATAAGTGTTGGAAATGTAAAGAGTGTGAGGGAACGTTCTTCCACCTCTGGTGGACTTGCCCTAAAGTGAAGGCGTTCTGGGAAATGATTTATAATGAATTGAAAAAGGTATTTAAATATACCTTCACTAAGAAACCAGAGGCTTTCCTTTTGGGTATTGTCGGCCAAGGGGTGGCAAAGAAGGACCAGACATTTTTTATGTATGCAACAACAGCAGCAAGGATACTTCTCGCAAAACACTGGAAAACTCAAGATCTACCCACACTGGAAGAATGGCAGATGCAACTGATAGACTACATGGAACTGGCTGAAATGACCGGCAGAATTCGTGACCTGGGAGAAGAGAGGATTGAGGAGGATTGGAAGAAATTTAAGAATTATTTACAAAAACATTGTAATTTGAGTGAATGCTAAATAAGATGCTAGACTAAAATAACTGAGCACCACTAAATTTAGAAGTTTTTAAGAAAATAAGTAAGACTGTGAAAATTTAACTCCTTTCGAGAATTATAAGATTATGAAATATAGAAGGGATATAAGAATTTAAATAAGATGATAAATTGCTGACAAAATGTTATAACGATGAAAGTGGGAGCGGGAGATGTGAGGAAGTCCAAAGAAAATGTGAAACTATGTTAAGACAAATGTTATATTGTTTATTATGTTTATTTCTATTGTAAAACCCAATAAATTGCTTTAAAAAAAAAAAAATGAATGCAAACGTTGCGGAGTTAATGAAAGAAACAGTTGCAAAAGGATCTGAGACAAACCCAGACAGGAGTTCATTCTAGAATGGGATAACTTCAAGAACTACTTGAAAAATAGCTGTAATATAAGCACGGTAGTTGCCTTTGAAAGATTTCTGTAAATGATATATATAATGGAAAATGGCATTAAAATAGAAAAGAGAATTTTTACCAAATAATAATGACAAATTAAAGTAATGTGTTTATTACAAAGGGAAATATGGAGAGAATGGGTGGTCTTATGTTTGGGTAGAAAACACATAGTTGAAATTATATGTACTGTAGTTTTCTTTGTGAGCATAGATATCCTTATTGGACTGACTGAAATGAAGATAACTACGTGTTGCATATACAGTGGCACCTCGGGTTAAGAACTTAATTCATTCTGGAGGTCCGTTCTTAACCTGAAACTGTTCTTAACCTGAGAAACCACTTTAGCTAATGGGGCCTCCTGCTGCCGCTGCCGCCACGCCGCTGCCGCACAAGTGAAGTCAAATGGGCCTTAGAAAGCACTGCTAATAACAAGACCAGTGGAAGTGATGATATTCCAGCTGAAGTATTTAAATTTTTAAAAGATGATACTGTTAAGGTGCTACACTCAATATGCCAGCAAGTTTGGAAAACTCAGCAGTGGCCAGAGGATTGGAGAAGATCAGTCTACATCCCAATCCCAAAGAAGGGCAGTGCCAAATAATGCTCCAACTACCGCACAATTGTGCTCATTTCACACGCTAGCAAGGTTATGCTCAAAATTCTACAAGGCAGGCTCAAGCAGTATGTGGACCGAGAACTCCTAGAAGTGCAAGCTGGATTTTGAAGGGGCAGAGGAACCAGAGACCAAATTGCAAACATGCGCTGGATTATGGAGAAAGCTAGAGAGCTCCATCTACTTCTGTTTCATTGACTACGCAAAAGCATTTGTCAACCACAGCAAACTATGGCAAGTTCTTAAAGAAATGGGAGTGCCTGATCACCTCATCTGTCTCCTGAGAAATCTCTATGTGGGACAAGAAGCTACAGTTAGAACTGGATATGGAACAACTGATTTGGTTCAAAATTGGGAAAGGAGTACGGCAAGGCTGTATATTGTCTCCCTGCTTATTTAACTTATACAATGGATGCTCAGGTTACGAACATGATCTGTCCGGGAGGCACATTCGCAACCCGCAGCGTTCGCAACCTGCAGTGCCATGTCTGCGCACACGTGGATTGCGATCCGGTGTTTCTGTGCATGCCTGAGCGCCAAAACCTGGAAGTAACCCATTCCGGTACTTCTGGGTTTGGCGCAGTGTGCAACCCGAAAACGTGCAACCTGAAGCGTCTGTATGACTGTATGCAGAATTCATCATGCAAAAGACTGGACCGAATGAATCCCAAACTGGAATTAAGATTGCCAGAAGAAATGTCAACAACCTCAGATATGCAGATGACACAACCTTGATGGCAGAAAGTGAGGAGGAATTAAAGAACCTTTTAATGAGGGTGAAAGAGGAGAGCACAAATATGGTCTGAAGCTCAACATCAAAAAAACTAAAATCATGGCCACTGGTCCTACCACCTCCTGGCAAATAGAAGGGGAAGAAATGGAGGCAGCTTCCAGGCCGTTAACTGCAACACCCTTCCCCAACCTGGTGCCCACCATATGTCTGCATCTCCCATCATCCCAGACTATTAACTATGCTGGCTTGGGTTTATGGGAGCTGTAGTTCAAAAAGGCTGAGCTAAGATTGCTCAACAGGACTCGTCCCTGCCATGCCTTGATTGAGAAATTAATCTCTTGCTGCTACATGTTTTCTTAACCTCACTGGTTAAACAAATCTCTGATCGTTTATCTGGGTTAAGAGCCCAGCAAAAAGCACAGATTATGGGAGATGGTGAAAGAAAGCTAAAGACAGCTCGGTCCTTCTGAGCTTTCCCCCCTCTTCCTCCTAAAATTGACACACACACACACTCACACACAAAAACCACGAGTCCTTGCAGAGAAATGTGTCGTTGTAAGTTACAAGCAGGTGCTGGAGAAACAGCCTCAAACCTAGGTACGCACCTTGTAAATACAGCATGAACTTGAATGTAAACAATGGGGTTGAATTCAAGGGACCATGAACTTTACGTTTGGGCAGGACAAAAAGCAGCGGGGGTTTCTTAGCAAAGGACGTTTATTTAATGATTGTATTTTTATCTCGGCCTTCATGCAAAGGGAAGAGATCGGGAGAGAAATGCAAGGTTGTTTGCATTTTGATGAGAAACAATCTGATTTGAACTTTTCAAACCAAAGCATGAACATACAGTTCAAAGCATAAACATACAGTTACCCTATGAAATTCAGACGTCTCCAAATTATCAACAGGTCAAGGTTTTCTGGGTAGGGCAGGTGCTTGAAGTCTAAAGTGAGCAGAGCTGTGCTATCAAAGGATTATTAAAAGGAACAAAAATGGAAGTGAAGATGAAATGATTTACAAACACCATATCCTTTGCTTCGAAAAGAAAAGCTTCAAAGTGCAAGCAGAGGCTTGGTCTTCAAATATCATCCACCAGACTTTAGAATATATCTCTGTCTCAAGCTACCCAGGCCCCAGAATGCAATAGTAAAATTCAGATACATTAGAATGGACTGTGCCTCTTTAGTCTACAGATCATATTTTTGAAACAAAACAATGCAAAAAACTCCATACAAAACATGCAAAAAACTCCATACAAATAGAAGACCACCATGGCAATCCAAGGACCCTTCGTGCCAGACTGGAGCGGTGGGGTGTCAAATCTTTGCCCAGCCATCAGGTGATGATGCACATTGAAGGCCTGATTGCTAGGACTTCAAAGCACAGCGAGGGGCTCTTTGAAAGCCCTTTTGCAAACAGCCCTGCACTGCTCATTAAATGGCAGGTTTTCAGAGGTCTAAAGAACAGCACAGGTCTGTTTGCAAAAGGGCTTTTAAACACTTCTTGGTGCCCTTTGAACCTCTGGTTTTCAAAACACCCAGTAGCACTAAACCCTGCCCTCCTGCACATGATGGACAGGTGGGTGTGGTTTGAGGGGAAATGGCCTCTTTTGCCAGGTTAGAGCCCCTCATGGGCCAAGACTGACTGAGCCACATGCCAGAGGGTCCCTGCCCACCCGTGTAGTAAATTGTCTCAGCTCTGAGATGGAGGGAGACATTGGATGGATGTCCTCATTTGGAATTTGAACCATTTTGGGAGACATACTGAGAAATCAAGTTAGTTGGAACAGGGCCTGCTAATAGTTAACAGAAGTTCACTAGAGAGCACTACAGTTGTACAGCAATGTCGATGGATTTCTGTCGGGACGTTGACCATCTCTTGTACACACAAATCCAGGGGTAGCAAAAACCCAGCTCATTCAGCTCCTTCAGAGTATCAGATTTATAACCATGATGCTCCCACCAGCACTGGCTACCACCGAGCTCAGGGAGAAGGGTGAGCCGGCGCTTGTCCTGAGCAGAGGCAGCTGTGAAGGAGCATCCTGTTGCCTCTCCATGGACACTCTGTGGCCACCATTGCTGGCCTCCTCCCTTGGGGCAGCTTGTAGCAGTTGCCGCTTGGAGAGCAGGGAAGCAAGAGGAGAGGCAGCGGCTGCCAAGGCCCAACCCCGCCTTACGTGCCAGTTCTGAGGGGCAGGCAGAGGGCAGGGTTGCCCTGGGTGGGAAGAAAATGGACGTAGAGCAGAGCACAAGGAGCCTTGATTTAAACAAAAAAATACAGTAGACATTCAGATTGTGAACGTGATCTGTGCTGGAAGCATGTTCACAACCCACAGCATTTGCAACCCACAGCACCGCGTGTGCGTGCGCGGGGGTCGCGATTTGGTGCTTCTGTGCATGCGCAAAGGACGATTTAACACTTCTGCGCATGCGCAAGCGCCAAAACCCAGAAGCAACCAGTTCCAGTACTTCTGGGTTTGGCGCAGTGCGCAACCCGAAATCGCACAACCCGAAGCGTCTGTAACCCAAGACTGTACATTGTATGTCAGTGTCTAATCTTGCCCCTTTCTAAAATTTATTTATTGGTGTGTGTTTTTCCTTTTTAAAAAATCTACCAAACACTCAAATCGAATCGGGATTAAGAGGCTTCCTTGGGACAGTGGGGGGCATGTGACTTCTTGGTGAAGTGGGGGGTGGCACTCGCCTTTCTAATAGGAAATGCTTGGGACACACACACAAAAATGGGGTGTCAAGGAGGGTCCGGGGTGAGAAATGTCGCTACTTTCATCAGAGGAATGTTGGCGGGTATGATCTCCATTCATTATTATTTTTTAACCACTGTAAATATGGAGACCAAATAAGGTCTGCTTACTAAATCATTTCAAACAGACCAGTCCAGTTGAGTTGAATTATACAAACCTGGGGCCCAGATTCAACATTCATGAAATCCAGCACAACATTTGCGCTAGCAGAAGCGGGTTGTTCCACAGGAAGTACTGGGGCTGCAGCAATCGGCTGTGCAACCAGCTACAAAAATTGTGGTGGCTTCCTGAATCTTCCCTTGTACGAGCCATTCTGCTAGCACCACCAGCACACCACGAAGGGACTTTAACTTAGCACGACAATGAACTCCTCCCATGATTCTAGCATCTTAAAGTCACCATAAAGCAAACTGTCTGTCATTAAAGCATGTCAACAGTAATATAACCAGCAGCCACTATACGGCAGTACAAATGGGACAAAAGCTAACAAAGTATATACGCCATAGAGCCTACAAATCTAAAGTGCACACAGTTAATGTATTACTTTAACCTTCATATCAAATGAAACACTATTTGTTAAAAAGAAGCAGACCTACAAGGCCACACACAGGAGAAAGTCATTTGGATGATCCAGAAACACAGGCCACACACACAGCAGTAATCAATCCACATTTATTGTCCACCCTAAAAGTTTCAGATACAGGACAGAAAATTTTGACAGCAGGTCTTTCTTCAGTCTCTACATTGCTGGGTTAAAGGTTCTTCAAGCCATGAAGACCAGGGTGAACTTTCCCAGAGTGGAGATGGAATAAAGTAGATGGGGTGTGTGCTAAAATGCCAGTGGGGATTTTATTTTATTTTTTAAGTAAGCTGATGTGGAAATAACCAATCAATAAATCATGTTATTTGTATGTCACTTTTCCAAGGTTAAAACCATATCAATGTAGCATACAATGAATTAAAAAAATACATAATTACAGACATAACAAAATATGCCATAAACAATAAAGACATCAAAAAGTACATAACCAAATTGAACCAATTCCACATAAATCATAAGAAGATCTAAAATGAGAAACTGAGTGAAACCACAACTGACAGATTCACTCACCCTTAATTTCAATGCATATGCATGGACACTATCCTCTCATGGAGTGCCTGCCCACTGTCTCGCCAGAGGGTACATGCTCTGGTCATCTCCTGCTTGGACTACGGCAATGCTCTCTGTGTGGGGCTACCTTTGAAGGCGACTCAGAAACTACAATTAATCCAGATTTCAGCTGCCAGACTGGTGACTGGGAGCAGCTGCCAGGACCATATAACACTAAAAGAACTACATTGGCTCCCAGTACAATTCAACATGCCGGTATTGACCTTTAAAGCCCTAAACAGCTTTGGCTCTGTAGACGTGAAAAAGCATCTCCATCCCCATCGTTTAGCCCAGACACTGAGGTCCAGCTCCAATGGCCTTCCGGTGGTTCCCTCATTGCGAGAAGTGAAGTTGCAGGGAACCAGGCAGAGAGCCTTCTCTATAGTGGCGCCCACCCTGCAGAATGCCCTCCCATCAGAAGTCAAAGAGATAAATAAGTATGTGGCCTTCTGTAAACATCCGAAGGCAGCCTTGTATTGGGAAGTTTTTTATGTGTGATGTTCTGTTGTGTTTTTGTATGTTTTGTAGGAAGCCACACAGAGTGGCTGGGGCAACCCGATAAGATGGACGGGGTACAGAAAATAATTTTTTGTTGCTGCTGCTGCTGCTGTTATTTCATACCTTGCTAAAAGACCATTTTGAGCAGTTGATATTGTAGGACAATTATTATTATTTTCTCCTAGGAAATGAATTGCTCCCCCTTTGGTATTTTTCAATCAATGGAGGGCAGGGTTATCGAATAGTCAAGTAATACAGAAAGTGGTGAAGAGCCTTTCATTGCTCTGAAATGTGTTTTTATTTATTTTTAAGAGTCTTCTTTTAGCATCATAGTAATTCTTACTATGCGCTGGATTATGGAGAAAGTTAGAGAGTTCCAGAAAGACATCTACTTCTGCTTCATTGACTATGCAAAAGCCTTTGACTGTGTTGACCACAGCAAACTATGGCAAGTTCTTAAAGAAATGGGAGTGCCTGATAACCTCATCTGTCTCCTGAGAAATCTCTATGTGGGACAAGAAGCTACAGTTAGAACTGGATATGGAACAACTGATTGGTTCAAAATTGGTAAAGGAGTACGGCAAGGCTGTATATTGTCTCCCTGCTTATTTAACTTATACGCAGAATTCATCATGCGGAAGGCTGGGCTGGATGAATCCCAAGCCGGAATTAAGATTGCCAGAAGAAATATCAACAACCTCAGATATGCAGATGACACAACCTTGATGGCAGAAAGTGAGGAGGAATTAAAGAACCTTTTAATGAGGGTGAAAGAGGAGAGAGCAAAATATGGTCTGAAGCTCAACATCAAAAAAACGAAGATCATGGCCACTGGTCCCATCACCTCCTGGCAAATAGAAGGGGAAGAAATGGAGGCAGTGAGAGATTTTACTTTCTTGGGCTCCATGATCACTGCAGATGGTGACAGCAGTCACGAAATTAAAAGAAGCCTGCTCCTTGGGAGAAAGGCGATGGCAAACCTAGACAGCGTCTTAAAAAGCAGAGACATCACCTTGCCAACAAAGGTCCGTATAGTTAAAGCCATGGTTTTCCCAGTAGTGATGTATGGAAGTGAGAGCTGGACCATAAAGAAGGCTGATCGCCGAAGAATTGATGCTTTTGAATTATGGTGCTGGAGGAGACTCTTGAGAGTCCCATGGACTGCAAGAAGATCAAACATATCCATTCTTAAGGAAATCAGCCCTGAGTGCTCACTGGAAGGACAGATCCTGAAGCTGAGGCTCCAATACTTTGGCCACCTCATGAGAAGAGAAGACTCCCTGGAAAAGACCTTGATGTTGGGAAAGATTGAGGGCACAAGAAGAAGGGGACGACAGAGGACAAGATGGTTGGACAGTGTTCTCGAAGCTACAAACATGAGTCTGACCAAACTGCAGGAGGCAGTGGAAGACAGGAGTGCCTGGCGTGCTCTGGTCCATGGGGTCACGAAGTCAGACACGACTAAACGACTAAACAACAACAACAACAATTGTTACCGTTATTAATTACATTGATATACAACCTTTTCCAAGGACATTTTATCATATGTGGTGGGACTGTAATGTAATTTTAAAAAATTGGGAAATGATATACAATGAATTGAAGAAAATGTTCCATCTAACATTTGTTAAAAAACCCAAAGCATTTCTGTTAGGGATTGTAGGGAAAGACCTGCCAAAGAAGTTGAAAAACATCTTTATATATGTGACAACGGCGGCCAGAGTCTTAATAGCACAAGGATGGAAGACTGAGGAAACCCCGCCTAAAGAACTATGGCAAGAGAAATTGATGGACTATGCAGAATTGGCAAAACTGACAAATAAATTACGAGACAAGGATAACTGTGACTTTAAAGATGAATGGGAACCTTTTACAAAGTACTTAAAGACGCAACAAAGTGAACTGGACTCCTTGGCAGGTTTTGAATAAACACTCACAAACTTTTTATTGATAAGAACCAGTTAGACAAATGAAGGATCCATACAACTTTGTAACATGCAGAGAATAGCTTTTATAGAGAAACCAGAGATTGGAACGGAGGGAAGTCGGAGGGGGGGTGGGGAGGGGGGTAGGAGGGGGGGTTGTTTTATGGGAGGGAGGGGAGGGGGGAAATGGGGGGAAATTAAGGATGATATGTGTTCAAGATAATATGTTTTGTTTAAATTCCTAATAAAAAATTAATGAAAAAAGGGGGGGAGATATACAGTGGCACCTCAGGTTACATACGCTTCAGGTTACATACGCTTCAGGTTACAGACTCCGCTAACCCAGAAATAGTGCTTCAGATTAAGAACTTTGCTTCAGGATAAGAACAGAAATCGTGCTCCGGTGGCGCGGCAGCAGCAGGAGGCCCCATTAGCTAAAGTGGTGCTTCAGGTTAAGAACAGTTTCAGGTTAAGAATGGACCTCCAGAACGAATTAAGTACTTAACCCGAGGTACCACTGTATAACCTTTTCCTCCAAGAAGTTCAAGTGGGTGGAAATGTTTCTCCCCCTCTCACAACAACCTGTGAGGTAACTTAGGCTGAGAGGCAATGGCTGGCCCAAGGTCACCTCACTGATGGGAACTGCTTTCCTGTTTCAACCGAGTAACCGCACCCGGTTGGATTATTCATTACCTAACCCCTCATTCTACCCACTTCCCTTCCAGATAGTGAGAAACAGGAAAGTCACCGAATCAAAGAGCCCGAGTGATACCCAAGAGTCCGTTGAGCAAAGAAGAAGAAGAGCCCAGAGCCTTTCGCTGCAAAAGGCAAGCATCCTGGAGGAAGAAGATTCAGAGTGGTTGGTCAGGTACCACAACAGCAGGAAGGCAAAGTGCAGGGAAGGAATTGAAGGTACCACCTGAGAGAGAGAGAGAGAGACGGAGAGACAGCAGGTCACCCATCAGCTCATCGGGGCAGCCAGAACAGAAAAAGCGTGGAGGATGGAGAAAGGAGAAGAAACTCTTGTTGCAGAACTGCAAAGTGAGATAGAAGGAGGAGAGCAGGTGAACACCATGAGCAATGAGAAGTCACCTATTCTCCCATCTGGAGAAGAACCCTCACAAGTGTTCAATCCACTGATCCCTCCTGCTGGGCCAGCACCACCCATGGATTATGGGGCACCCCCCATGGGCTATGGGGCACCTCCCCCTTTCCAACCCCCATACCCAGTTTATTATGCCCCACCCGGTGCAGGGTGCACAGAAGATCCCGTCCTTCAGCCACCACAGACCATCACCATCACACCTGTACAACCCTGCAATGAACCCGATCACCTGGGCTACTCCATCTTTGTCATGCTCTGCTGCTGTCCACTCCTTGGTATTGCTGCCTTAGTTTACTCTATACAGGTGAGTGTGCAAGAAAGAGGGAGGGAAGGAGGGAGGGAAGCAGTGTTATGGGTACAAGGGGAATCCCTCATGATAAAATATCCAGGCAAACAGTTAAGCTTTAGTTTTTACTAAATTCAAGCTTGTTTCCGTTTAGGTGAGTCAGAGCCTTCCATTCCCAGAGGGAGCAAGCTCCCCACATTGTCCTCAGTCAATTGTCCATTCCTCGGCCGGGGGGGGGGGGTCATTATCTTTGATGAACCAAGATCCTCACTTGCCAACCCCTGATCTACACCTCTTATGACATTATACAATGATGCATTGTATTATATTTTCCAATCATGCAGAGACAATGTAAAACAAAAGCCAAAGCAAACACTGAGGTAATAATGAAATAATAATAATAATAATAATAATAATAATAATAATAATAATAATAAAGGTTGCTATGTTGAACTTATCTAGATAAAGATCTCGAAGTATATGGATTTGATTGCCCTTGTTATACGAGTTCCTAATGAAAAGGCCCATTTTTCAGCAAAGTAGTCATAGTTCTGTCTGCCTCCTGTCACCCAAATCAGATTAGTCCTTTTCACCATCGAGGCTGTGTACCAGACTTCAATCAGCTAATTTTTCGAGATCAGCAATTGAATTTCCCCCGAATTATAACCATAAGCATAAATTATGGGGATGCTTACAAGGGAGCCCAACTCCATGAGCATGAAAGGAACCCTGGCTGAGGGAGCAGATGTCCTACTTTGCATCCCAAGTCCCATCTTTAAAATAAAGGAAGGAAGAGGAGGCAGTTGAAGTTGCCCTTCAGCAGTGAGCAGCTGGACAGCAGACTAAGCAGGGGTGATGCTTGAGACCCACCTTGGATGCTCCACCCTGGTCATTTTCCTTTTGCCCACGCCCTTCTTTCTCTTGCTGCTGTAGCCCCCCAAAAGTTGCCTCAAGCAACGTCTGGCTGTCTTGAGTCCTTGGGGCCCTCCCTGGGAGTGGGGTAGTCAAGGTTTTCTTGGCTGCGAGGAGAAGCCCAGGTCGGTTCCTTTCCTGGGGTCAAACCCAGCAAGGCAAGTTGTGCTGGACCATCGCAGCAAAAAAGGAAAAATCCACCTGCCCTTCTCAGGAGCTGCACAGATCCAGGACCAAAGACTTCCCCACCTTAAAGCCTAACTGGCTTATTGTGTGGGTGCCACAGGAAGGGCCACCATCACCAGCCTTGTGATGGGGGGCTTTCCCCCCGGAGTTGTGCAGCTTCCGCAGATGAGAGGGTGTAGGCAAGCAAACCTGGAGTTGGGATCCAGTCCAGCCTCCTTCAATGGCCCAAGCTGCAGTCTGTCTCTGTCTTTCTCCTGTAACCTCTGCGGTGGAAATGCTTTGGAACTGAGTGTCCAAAGGCACCCTGGTGGTTCCCCGCAAGGAAGAGCCTCTTGTGGTTGGCTGCTCTGCCCTAACTCCTCTTAAGGGGGTCTCTGATCGGGGAGGGGGGCCTCTTGTGGCTGCTGCTCCCCCCACCCAGCAGCTTCCAGATTGTGAAGGAAGAGGGGCAGGGCCCACACAGACATCCAAGATTCAGCCATGACATGAGGGGCATAGCTGGGCAGGAGGTCTAGGCTGACTCCTCCGTTCCTGGTCTTGGCAGCCCTACTGCCATCAGGAGAATGGGTGACATGGGGCACAGCCTCTTGAATAACACAAAAAGGTATGCAGGCCCTGGAGTGAAGGGGTAGCTCTGTGGGCTGAAACTCCTGAGAATCATAGAATCATAGAATCATAGAATTGTCAAGTTGGAAGGGACCCCAAGAGTCCAACCACCTGGAATGCAGAAATCTCACTGAGGTCATACATGACAGGTGGCCATCTAACCTCTACTTTAAAACCTCCAATGAGGTCCACCACCTCTTGTGAGAGTCCATCCCATCATCAAACACTCTTACCGTCAGCAAGTTTAGTCAGAATCTCCTTTCTTGTAACGTGAAGCCATTGGTTCAGGTCCTACCCTCAGGAACAGGAGAAAACAAGCTTGCTCCATCCTCCAAGCTTGGGCTTGCAAGCTTTAGGACCATTACTGGAAATCCATGTCTCTCACAGAAGGTGTGGAGATGTTGGAGATGGTGCAGGTATGCCAGGTGAGCATGCGAGGCTGGAGTGCCCTTGGTACCCTTTGGACAATGGGCCAGGCCAGAGAAGAAAGGTTATCCAGTGTGGTGGTTATCCAGAGCCAGTGTGGTGTAGTGATTAAGAGCGGTGGACTCATAATCTGGTGAACCGGGTTCGCTTCCCCGCTCCTCCACATGCAGCTGCTGGGTGACCTTGGGCTAGTCACACTTCTCTGAAGTCTCTCAGCCTCACTCACCACACAGAGTGTTTGTTGTGGGGGAGGAAGGGAAAGGAGAATGTTAGCCGCTTTGAGACTCCTTCGGGTAGTGATAAAGCGGGATATCAAATCCAAACTCCTCTTCTTCTTCTTCTTCTTCTTCTTCTTCTTCTTCTTCTTCTTCTTCTTCTATCATCCAGTTCATCCCAGGCACTTTCACTTATCTCTCTTCCTAGACCCGAGATGCCAACCACATGGGAAGGACCGTGGATGCAAAGCAAAAATCCAGGCGGGCCCTGAAGTTGGCCCACTCAGCAGTTGGCATGGGGATTGTATTCCTCATTATGAACATCGCACGACTGGTGCTTTTCCGTGACGAGAACTGAAGAGGCCTGGGACAGAGGCACCGGAATGGGAAGCAAGATGCCTTGGACTCCAATGCTGCGCCACAGTGGGAAACAAGACAAGGTGCAAATGCCATAAACTCTGCACTCCCCTCATTGAAAGCTTCCAGTGTAGAATAAACCAAACTTCTTAAAGATGCTACAGTCTCTGCTGTATCTTGATTCTCAACCATGGCTCAGCGTCTGGAACCCCTGATATCTTGCTACCGCCCAGCAGAGCGGGGGGACGGGGGGGACACACAACCTTTGTAGCTATATAAGCAGCCCTTGAAGATGCATTTTTTAAAAAAAACTATTAAATTTTCTGTTTTACATTTTAGAATATTCATTTTTACATCCTTAAGATAGCATTGGCTTCCCTTCTTCTCTTTCCATGGTTCATTTTACATATCATAAATCCCTGCATATTTTACAGAAACTATACCATTCAGTATTCCATTATTATGTACATCATAACTTATTTACACAGTTGAATTTATCTTAGCGCTGCCAGCATTTTCAGCTTTGCACAGTTATTTCCCATATACTCAATAAACATTTTCCAATCTTCTCTAAATGTATGTTCTTCTTGTTCTCTTATTCTATACGTTAAGTCTGCAAACTGCGCATATTCTGTCAACCGAAGTTGCCACCCTTCTTTGGTTGGGACCTCACTCATTTTCCATTTGGGGGCTAACGAAACATAGGCCGCAGTAGTGGTATACATGCAAGACATATCTATTCACTCCAATGAATTCCTAATTCTGCACCAGTGTCAAATTGACCCATACTTTGCTTTCCTTTTAATATATCTCAGTGCCGTCCTCCTTCTGCTGCCAGCAAGGCTATAAGTCCAGCCTTGGTAGAGGATCTTGAGGAAAGCTGTTCTCTGGCGGCAGCCAGGTCTCAGCAAGGGAAGATTTGCTTGCCTCGATAACAGGCTGAACGAGTTCCCACTGCTCAGCTTGAAGCCATCATTTCGGCAGCAGTCGTGCTGCAGGGAAAGGACCTTGGGGCCGAGGTCTTGGAGAGTGGAGGAGGCAGTTCCAAATGACCACCAAGATGCATTATATTGTGGGAATTTGCTTGCAGAAATGTGTGCATTAGTCCAAACAGAATACGGAACTATGTTTCTTGGGGAAAATTCACACTAAAGTATGGGTGAATTTTCATGAGGATTTAAAAGAATAAAATAAAATTGTTGCAGAAATGCGGAGAACTGAATTTATGACTGGAAAAATACAGAGCCTGGAGAACCAAAATTGACAATTTGCCCGTTCCTGGCCAGCATTCATGCCAACTCCATTCGGGCCCTGGGTGCTCAAGCACCCACAAAATTCTCCATGAAGGGGCTGGACACCCACAAATTTTGGTGCCAGGGCCATGCACGTTGCATGGCACCCACAGCCCTGGGCACCCATGGTTGCGGGCCAAGCTGGCACTCCTGCTGGCCAGGACAGAAGCTTTCCCTTATTGTGACACAGGAGATGCTGCCTGGGTTTCCTCCGGGGGGGGCAGAGCCTTCCACTGAACACCTCAAGCATTTGATAAATACCAGTTTATTTTTATTCATTTTTCCATAATTTTTATTAAATTTTCTGTTTTACATTTTAGAATATTCATTTTTACATCCTTAACATAGCAATGACTTCCCTTCTTCTCTTTCCATGGTTCATTTTGCATAACATAAATCCCTGCATATTTTATGTAAACTAAACCATTGAGTATTCCATTACAGTGGTACCTCGGGTTAAGAACTTAATTCGTTCCAGAGGTCAGTTCTTAACCTGAGACTGTTCTTAACCTGAAGCACAACTAATGGGGCCTCCTGCTGCTGCCACGCCACCGCCAGATCACGATTTCTGTTCTCATCCTGAAGCAAAGTTCTTAAGCCGAGGTACTATTTCTGGGTTAGCGGAGTCTGTAACCTGAAGTGTATGTAACCTGAAGCGTATGTAACCCAAGGTACCACTGTATTACATCCATCAAAACTTATTTACACTGTTGAACTTAACTTAATGCTGCCCACATTTTCAAATATACACAATTTCCCCCCATAAACGTTTTCCAATCTTCTTTAAACATATGTTCTTCTTGTTCTCTTATTCTATATGTTAACATATAGAATAAGGTAATTACCAGTTTAGCTCCAGAGATTTCCTCCCATTCACCATGAGTTGTGGCAGGGCTATCCTTTGTTCCCCATTGCTTTTTGCATTAAGCTGTTTGCTGCAAGTGTTGCTAGGAAGACAAGAACAAAGGTGACACTGGCAAGGGCAGCAAGCCATAAAAACCAGTTTGCTAATGGTACCACATTATGCATTACAGAACCAGTTATCCTCTTTATCAGTTTTGCAAGGGACTTATTACGCAGCTTCTGGGCTCCAAGTAAATCACATAAAACGGGAGATTCTGCCAGTCACTATTTCATTCCCTGGCTCAGGAGCCTCTTAAATCTAAATAATGCAAAGGGGTGAAATGGCATATGGAAGCACATGGGAGTCTGCATTGTTTCAAATAGCCCCTGTCTCCTGGAAAACAATCTCATTAAGCTAATTGGCTTCATTAAGACAGAGCTGAAACAGTGGAGGTAACTGAATATAATGTGGCATGCAAATATGCTCCCTTAAAATGGTTGCATGGCCACGGTTCCCGCTTTATTTTCTATCTCTACCAGTGAATCAGCAAAAGCTTTCGGATAATTTCATAGGGAATCCTAAGATATGGTTAGCAGACATCCCCGTTTCCCGGAGACAGTCCCTGGATTTACAAAATCCGTCCCCGGAATGTACTTGGATTTCATTTCATGTCCCTGGATTTATATTTTAAGCGTTGTAGATTTATTAGTAGGGAATGAATGTTGTGTGGTTGGTTCAATGGCACAAGACATATGGGGACTTCCGGCGAGGCAAAATGGTGGGCGCCATGGCAGTGAGCAGCTCCTGAAGCCAGCCAGAGCCAACTGCACCACCAGGCTGGCTCCGGGCTGTTGAGACTGCCACTGCCAAGGGGAAACCAGGTATGCCCAGCATGTCAACTGGGGGAACTGCTGGCACACACACACCCGCAACCCAAATTGAGCCGGGAGCGAGAGCGCCCAGCCACCCAGCCAACTGCCCAGCGGCGCTCCAGGGCCAGGAAAACCCTGGAGCTGACGGAGGGAGAAGGAGGAGAGGAGAAGGAGAAGGAAGAGAGAAAAAGTTAAAAATAGTTAAAAATAAAGTTAAAAATAACTTTTTTTTCTCTTTTCAAAAAAAAAGTGTCCCCAGATTCTTTGAAAAAAATCTGGTAACCTTATCCTAAGAGAACTTGAATCATTTCAGGTATGCTTCAAACGGTGCTGGATTATCCAATAAACAGATTAAACACACACTCAGGGCACCAGCAAAATAAGGGCAACCCCATTTTGGGGGGGGAAGAATTTGACATTTGTTATTTCGGAAGAAATAGTCATCATTTTCTGATGTTGATGATTAAGAACTGCACATCAGAACACTCTTTTCCTCACCCGGGGGAAAAAACTCCTCAGAGAGCAACCATGTGGCCAACTTGATTCACTTTCCGTACTCTATATGGAATCAGACATGTTTTGTCAAGTGACTTCGATGAACTTATCCGGAATTTGGAAATCAGAAAACTGAGGGGAAAGAAGTTATTTTAATTGTAGCATACATGTAAATTCTGTGTCATTTCAAATAAAGCTTTTTTATTTTAGTGTTTAGTTTTTATTTTGGATTACCTATCTGCAGGGAGCACTATAATCTCTTCAGTGCTGAGAAGCTCTCAAGGTCTTAATCCAGCTCTGGCTTCAAAATGCAGTGTCTCGGGAATGTTTAAACCGTTCCTCATCTCCAGTTGCACAGCAAAGCAGCCCAGCCCTAAGACAGCTTGTTTATGTCTTACTTTAACCATCATATTAAACTAAATACAGGCCTTTGGAAGCAATAAATCCTGCATGCTACATGCTGGAGGTAGCCATTTCGATGGGCTATAAACACAGCCGCACAGTATCACAAACAATCTTTATTTACATTCCTACCTACTCTTCGACGATAGATGGCAGAAAACCTCAGCACCGTTTGCGTGATCCAGCAAGACTCTTTTTATGCGTTAACTTTTGGGTTTTTTTAAAGCAAGGGAGATCTGGTCAGAGAAAAGACCGTAACTCAGTGGCAAAGCATCTGCTTACATGGAGAAGAGCCCAGGGTTTTTTTAATGTTTTTATTAGCAATTTCAACATAACAACATATCAAAACATATCATATTCATTATTTTTTCCCCTTTCCCCCACCCCCTCAAACCCTCCTTCCCCCCGCCCAAAGACTTCCCTCAGCTCCTCTCTCTGATTTCTCAACCCATATTATTCTCTGCATGTTATAAAATTACAGTGGTACCTCGAGTTACATACGCTTCAGGTTACACACTCCGCTAACCCAGAAATAGTGCTTCAGGTTAAGAACCTTGTTTCAGGATAAGAACAGAAATCAGGCTCCGCAGCGCGGCAGCAGCAGGAGGCCCCATTAGCTAAAGTGGTGCTTCAGGTTAAGAACAGTTTCAGGTTAAGAACAGACCTCCGGAACAAATTAAGTACTTAACCTGAGGTACCACTGTATACAATGTGGCGTAGTGGTTAAGAGCGGTAGTCTCGTAATCTGGGGAACCGGGTTCGTGTCTCCGCTCCTCCACATGCAGCTGCTGGGTGACCCTGGGCTAGTCACACTTCTTTGAAGTCTCTCAGCCCCACTCACCTCACAGAGTGTTTGTTGTGGGGGAGGAAGGGAAAGGAGAATGTTAGCCGCTTTGAGACTCCTTAAAGGGAGTGAAAGGCGGGATATCAAATCCAAACTCTCCTTCTTCTTCTTCTTCTTCTTCTTCTTCTTCTTCTTCTTCTTCTTCTTCTTCTACAAATCCTCACATTATCTGTCTACCATGTTATCAATCAATAAATAAGTGTATGTTTATTCAAAACCTGCCAAGGAGTCCAATTCATTTTGTTGTCTTTTTAACTAATTTGTGAAAAGTTCCCATTCTTCTTTAAAGTCACAGTTGTCCTTATCTGGCAGTTTGTATGTCAGTTTGACCAGTTCTGCATAGTTCATCAATTTCTCTTGCCACTGTTCTTTTGTTGGGGTTTCCTCATTCTTCCATCCTTGTGCTATCAAGACTCTTGCCGCTGTTGTTGCATACATAAATAAATTCTTTGTTTCAGAAGAGCCCAGGTTTAATCCACAGCATCTTCAGGTAATCCTGGGACAGAACCCTGCCTGAAACCTTAGAGAGTCACTGCCAATCAGTGTAGACAATACTAAGCTAGATGGATCAATGGTCATACTTGGAGTAAGTCATCTACTGCCACCTAGTGAGGGTCTCACTGTATTCTGCCCTACCAGTTCCATTGGACAGCAGCCACCAATGGATGTATGGGGGGGGGGGGCTTTTCACAGGACTTTTCTCTTGATCCTGTAGCCCGAGCCCTCCATGTTCAATCCAAAAGTCACGAGATAAAGGGGGAAGTGCAACTAGGAACGGACTGCTGGTTAATGACCCTGAATATAATGTCACCGAATTTGTGGAAAACAAGTTTCATTATAGCTATGATAAGAAGTCTCCTGTTGCATCACAGCTATTGCATCAGACAGCTGTCCAGCACAAGGCTTTCTTCCCAGAAGTGTTGCTCAGAAGCTTCTGGAACAGAGAAGGGGAATTTTTGTCCCTTGGCTTGTTGTTGGACTCTGACTCTCCTCATCTCTGATAAGAGGTGGAATTCAACACCACCTGGAGGACCACCAGAGATTTCCCAACCCTTCTTCTAGAAGGTGACAAGCAGGGCATAAAGACAAATCCCATCCCTCACTGTCGCCCCCACTGCAATTGGTCTTCTAAGATATTGTGCCCCTAAGCATGGAGGTTCCTTGTTGCCATTGCTGCTAATTTATGTCTTCATGCATTGATTTATAATTGCTTTGCCCAGTTCTTCAGCCAAAAACGGCTCCCAGAGCAGCTCACAGATAAATTTCATAAAAGCCAAACAAAGCAATCTCAGCCCTCAGGCTTACGATCTAAAAGGCACAAAAGGAAAAGCAATGGGGAGGGAGGAGGGAAACTCAGCATTAGTTCTCGAAAGCTCTCCAGGTGTCCTTTTATTTATATACTGCAATCTCTGGGTGGTTCATGACAACAAAACGTAAAGCAATACCTGGCTAGTCAGGAAAAAAAGAAAAAAGCTTCAAGCAGCCACATAGACCTGTCAACATAAAATAACAAAAGTATCCAAGGTAAAACTGAAATCAAAAGTGAGAATGCCTGAAACTTTGCTGGAAGAAGGTCCCACAGCATAGGGCCAGCAGCCCCAAATCTCCGACTTCTGGTTTAACAATCAATCCCTTTCACGGGGGAAACAGAGCTGTCCCAAGACATTTTGGCACCTGAGGCAAACTGCAAAAACGGGAGGAAGGGGGAATGAAGATCTGCACCAGGAACAAGGGAGGGAATCAAATCAACAATGAGAAGGGTTGGGGTGAAGGAACAAAGGGCTGGGAGGATCCCAGCAGGAGCTCCTATTTGCCAAGAGGCTGATGTGGAGGCAACATTGGGGAGGGACTGCTGAGGAGGCAGCAAGTCCAGGCCGACCCTGTCAGGGGGAATTGTAGGAGCCGAGTCCCTTTGCCCCCCCCCAAAAAAAATATATTTCAGGGGGCCACCCCCTCCCAAAGTTGAAGGGAATTCCCATTCAAATGGTGGGTGGGTGCCATATTTTATTCAAGTTGGCATCCCTGCTGGGAATTGTAGCTGTGGGAGGGGAGAATCAGTCTCCAAAGAACTCTCAATGCCCTTAATAAACTGGGGGGGGGGGGGCTTTGGGAGAAACCAATGCCTGTTTAAAGTGGTAAAATAGTGCTTTACGTGTACAGTGTGACCATGACCCAAGTTTCTCATTTCTCCAAACTTAAGTTCAGTTCTCCATATTTCTGCAGCAATTAGTAGTTTCTTTTTTCCAAAACCTGTGTGTGTGTGTGTGTGTGTGTGTGTGTGTGTGAAATCGAGAAAGAGATAGCCACACCGGCAGCATATTTCTTCTTTCTCGTATCCAAAAATGCTCTGCCCTCACCGGTCCTGGAAGGATCCTTTTAAAAAGTCCCATATGCTCAGAGACTTTGCGCCTGTTCATTGGGGGATATAGGAAGCCCAGAGCACTTGTTCTTTAGGTGTCCCTTTTATGAAGAGGCACGTAGTGAGACCATTGATCCCCTGCTGGTGAGGCTCACTGACCTCCTGGAAAAGCAAAAATTAGACCTTTTCCTGTTAGGCAAAGATCATAAGATGACCCGGATGGTCGCCAGATTCTGTGTACAGATCTGCAGGTGCAGACCATCCCCTGACTCAAACTAGTTCGTTAAGAAAATCCCCAAACTCGGTTCCGTGGGTGACTCTGGGTCATCTCTCTGCAGTAGCTTATCTTAAAGTTTTAAGCTTATCACATTTATAAATTTTAAATTTATTGTTGTACATTCTTTTAAATATTTGTTTTCCTTCTGGGATTGTACCCCCAAGTGTGTTTTATAAGCTGGTCTCCGACCGTAATAAATTTTCTACCTACCTACCTATCTATCTATCTATCTGTATATATACCAGCATTTCAGTGTTAATTTCTCTCAATAAACACATTTTGACTAATGTACATATTTCTGCAAGCAATTTCCCCCAACGTATAATGCAGTTTTGTATATCATTTTCACTGAAACATGCGTTTTTAGGCACCTCTCACCCTAATATATGGATATTGTTTGGTTGGAGAAATGCTTTGCAAAATCTGGAGAAGTGTATATTGGTTTGAGAAGTACAGTTTAGGTAGTTCTGCATTAAAATGCAGAGAAAAACTAATTTATCCTCCATTCCTAGGGAAGGATAAGGGGATATCAAATGCTCCCTGGCGTTTCTACATTTGGTATCAATCGGCTGGGGTTATTCATTATCTAATTCCTCATTCCAAACACCCACACATTTTGCAGGGTGGGAGGGAGGACCACGGTGCCCAGTTGTTTTGTCCAAGGGCAGAGCATTGCACACAGCTCCCCTAAAGCAAGAGAGCCAAGCAGATCAGCCTAGGTTATAGAGCAAGGACTCTTCTGAAAGAATATTCAGAGCAGTGGGTCTGGTACCACGACAGGAGGAGGGGAAAGGGGAAGGGAAAGGGCTGGAGGTGCAACCGACCGAGGAGAGACGGGGACTGCAGGTCACGCAGCAGACAACCCAAGAAGCAGGGATACCGAGAGAAAGGGAAGAGAGACTTCTCTAGCAGAACAGCAAGCCAGTGGAGAAAGGAGAGCCAGACCTGCACCATGAGTGACATCAAATATGAGAGGATGAACGAAAATGCTCTACACATGGATAATCCACCCCCCTACTCTGCAAAGAACGAGGAGCCTGGTCCTTCTGCTGGGATGGCACCCACCACGGGCAGCAGAGGAACTCCCGCTATGCCACACCAGTACACCCCTTACTATGGTCCAGCCAGCATAGCACAAACTTCGCAAACCATCGTCATCAGTTCCGTGCAGCCCAGCCGTGAACCGGATTACATGGCGTACTCCATCTTCACCATGCTCTGCTGTTGCCTCCCCTTGGGTGTTGCTGCCCTTACATACTCGATTCAGGTGAGTGGGAGCTGAGTGAGTGTTTGAGAGAGGACTGGGGGGACCTTAAAGGGCAGGGACAGCTGCCTGTGCTGACATCTAAGGCCCCATCTGCACCAGACACTTAAAACAGTATCATACCACTTTAAACAGTCGTGGCTTCCCCCTCCCCCAAAGAATCCTGGGGACTGTAACTTCTTAAGGGTGCTATTTTTCTAGAAAAAGAGGCGCTGGAACTCACCACGAATGTCTCCCTTGTTCTCTTATGAAGGAAATGGCACCCACCTGAGAGGTGCCAGAATTCGGTTCTGGTGAGATCCAGCTGGGGGGGGGAGGAAACCCTGGTGCTGAGAGTTGTTAAGAGTCCCCTAGTTAGAGCTAAAACAGGGCCTTAGCTACAGGGGAGCCATCCAGGTATTTTGCCCTGTATGAACCCTCGAGGGGAAAGCCCCCGCTCAGTTTTCCTCTGAGACAATCTAGGCTACTCAGAGGGAAACTGGGTGGGGGCTTCCCCCTTGAGGGTTCACACAGGGCAAAATACCCAGCTAGCCCCCCTGTGGCTAACGGCTCTGAGACAATCTAGGCCAGGCATAGGCAAACTCAGCCCTCCAGATGTTTTGGGACTACAATTCCCATCATCCCTGACCACTGGTCCTGTTAGCTAGGGATGATAGGAGTTGTAGTCCCAAAACATCTGGAGGGCCAAGTTTGCCTATGCCTGATCTAGGCTGAGGACACCGTACCATCACCTGTGTTGAAGCAAAATGCTGTTGCCAGTATAGCTGGATTCCATACACTGAAATACGACGGTGCCGCCTGGCCCACAGGCAGCAAAATGTCTAGGCCTAGCCCTGGTAGCTGAGACAATATGTTGCACCAAAACAAAGAGAGAAGCTCGTGGAAGCTTAAAGGCAAGCCCATTTATGGTGGCAACTGTTTTTATGGAACAGAGCCCCCCTCTGTGTTTTATCTGAGCTGTGGCATGCCACCCATGAATCCATAACAGCCTAAGAAAAGCCTGCTGGGTCAGGCCAGTGGCCCTTCTAGTCCAGAATCCTGTTCTCACTGTGGCCAACCAGATGCGCACTAGAAGCTTGCAAGCAGGACAAGAGCACAGCAGCCCTCTCCCCAGTTGGAATTTCCAGCAACAATTAGTGACTATGGCTGGTTATTGTGGCTAGTAGCCACTATTAAGTCTTAACTACCTTAAAATCCTCTTTTAAAGCCATCCAAGCCATCACTAGGGACGCGGGTGGCGCTAGGGACGCGGGTGGCGCTGTGGGTAAAACCTCAGTGCCTAGGACTTGCCGATCGCATGGTCGGCGGTTCGAATCCCCGCGGCGGGGTGAGCTCCCGTCGTTCGGTCCCAGCTCCTGCCCACCTAGCAGTTTGAAAGCACCCCTAAGTGCAAGTAGATAAATAGGTACTGCTTTATAGCGGGAAGGTAAACGGCGTTTCCATGCGCTGCGCTGGTGCTGGCTCACCAGAGCAGCTTCGTCACGCTGGCCACGTGGCCCGGAAGTGTCTTCGGACAGCGCTGGCTCCCGGCCTCTTAAGCGAGATGAGCATGAAACCCCAGAGTCGGTCACGACTGGCCCGTACGGGCAGGGGTACCTTTACCTTTACCTAAGCCATCACTCCCTCTTGAGGGAGTGAATTCCATAGCTGGAACTATTTGCTGTGTGCAGCACTGTTCTGAATGTTTCTTTTGTCTGGGTTTTGCTGATACGGTAAGTTACTGCATCTGGGAGTGCGGATAAATCAGAAAACATTGCATGTTGACAAGAGGCAATGTTTACCATGACAGTACTGCATATTACCACTGAACCAGATGATCATCTGGAACCTCCTGTCAAGCAGCAAGGAGAATCGAACCTCCGCCTTGTATCTTTGGTTCGGGAGATGGTTCTTCACTTGCCATGATGTTACAGTGGTCAGTTATGCCCCTGCAGACTAGGGCAAGTTACCACTTTGTACATGGGTTTCGCACTATGCCACACACATTCGCACTATGCCACACACATTCGGGAAGAGATAAGGGGTCAGTGTGCTCCTCCCCTGATCCAGTTTGTTCTCTTTCTCCCCAGACCCAAAACGCCAACCAAAATGGAAACTACATAAGCGCTCGACGAAACTCCAGGGTGGCACTCATATTGGCTCACACGGCACTCGGAGTGGGTCTTGGGTGCCTGATTATATACATCATCTTCTGGATGAATATTTCTCACCAGATAATCGAAGTGCCAACCATCAGCCCCTGAGGATACACAACGTTCATATGCTAAAAGTCATTCCCTGCCCAAGATGCCCAAGTCTGAGAAGTCCTCCTAAATTGACGTCATGCTCTTTGAATCGTTCTGTAAAGTGGTATGTTCTGAGCTGACTCCCATACCCTTGTTCTAACTAGGGATAGATTTACAATGTCAAGCGATGAACATCATGTGTGAGCCAGCTCTGTGATACCCAAAGATCTCAAACTCCTTCCAAGAGTATCTCTCCCCTCTCTCATTCTCCCACCCAGAGTTATTTCGATTTCGAGAGTCTTCTGGTCTTGTCCTGTTCCTCTTCACTGCTGACCATTCTTCCAACATTTCACAGATAAGAATTGGGACATGCATGTAACACAACAGTTGTCAGGGCACACATTTCTACCCAAGCCCTATCCTTGACACCCATCCCATTCTCCATCGTCCTACTTCTTTGGCCTTATTCATAAAAAATTTCGGAGACACCGTTGATGGAATCTTATAAATGCCATCTCCAACTCCTCGAAAGATTCCATCAACGGTGTCTCCGAAAAATTGTACACATCACTTGGGAAGACAGACGAACTAATATCAGTGTACTGGAAGAAGCAAAGATCACCAGTGTTGAAGCAATGATTCTTCAACATCAACTTCGTTGGACTGGTCATGTTGTGTGGATGCCTGATGATCGTCTTCCAAAGCAACTACTCTATTCCAAACTTAAAAATGGAAAGCATAATGCTGGTGGTCAACAAAAGAGGTTTAAGGACTGTCTCAAGGCAAATCTTTAAAAATGTAGTATGAACACCGACAACTGGGAAACACTGGCCTGCAAGCGCTCCAGTTGGGGAACAGCCTTTACCAAAGGCTTTGAAGACACTTGAACTCAGAATGCAAGGGAGAAATGTGCTAAGAGGAAGGCACACTTGGCAAATCCACACCGTGATCAGCTCCCACCCAGAAACCAATGTCCCCACTGTGGAAGGACGTGTGGATCCAGAATTGGCCTGCGCAGTCACCTACGGACTGATTGTTAAAACCGTGTTTATGTAAGACAATCTTATTCGACTACGAGTGATCGCCAAAGAAGAAGAAGAAGAAAAAGAAGAAGATCCTGTGATAACATCCCATATGTTTTTAATGCAAAGAAGGCACTTGTGAGATGCTTAGAGAGCTATCTGAGGCAAAATAAATAAAATATACAATGAGATCACCATGATTCTGTGTTGTGCGATGTTTTCACAAAACTGCTATTGGTTCCACATAGAGAAAGGACAGTGGGATAAATGTTCATTATCTGTCACATGCAGCTCTTTCTCCATTCTGCTGCAGTTCACCTTCTGCCCCAAAGTGTGTTATTCTAGGGTTGTTATATTTTGAAGAGCAAAAAAGAGGACAGCCTGAGCCGGGAAAAGAGGTGTGTGGGTGCACCTCTTTCCTCAGCTTGGACTGTCAGCAGCCATGGCATGCAGAGTGTCCATGTGCCTCTTTCACCGGCTCGGGCTGAAGTGGCAATAGCATGCAAGAGCAGCCTGAGCCCAAGCCACTGCCAAAAACAAAAAAAAAATCCCGGACATTTCCTTTAAAATGTACAAATCCACCCTGATGGGCATGTTGACCCCCAAAAGAGGACATGTCTGTGTTTTCCCAGACGTATGGCAGCCCTAGTTATTCGTCTTACTGTCCACTGTGGTGAAATTACATAAATTACTTACATTATGTTGTCATTAAGTCATTCCACCCCATTCATTTTGACGCAAAGAAAACACAACACAAATGGGGGGTGGGGAGAGGGGACGTAATTTGTAGATTGAAAGCAGCAACAACAGGGAACACTGACTTAACCTGCTAGAGGGGTTTCCATTACAGATATGGGGGCGAATGAGCCAACATTGTCCATTTCCGCTCTCGTTTCTGTTTTCATCAGAATTCCCTGACATGCCTAATCATGACACCTTCATGGCAGATTCACTGACTTCAGCTGTGAAGGCAGAACAAAGCCATCATGCCTAACAGCCTTTGATAGCCCTCTCCTCCATGAAACTGTCTAATCCTCTTCTTTAAAGCCATCTAAGTTTGTGGCCATCCCAAGTTCCATAGCTGGACTAAGCACTGCATGAAGTACATTCTGTTATTTCTCCTTAATGAGCCAACTTTCAGCTTTATTGGAGATCCATGAGTTCTAGTGTAATGAGAGAGGGAGAAACCTCCAAACTTCAGCGGCTGTCCTTCAATCTAGACTGTCCTTATTCCGGGGGGGGGAGGGTCCAACAATCACATGGCAGCAGTTTTGATGCTCTTCTGCAATTAACCCACTTCCCCCAATAATCAGACTTTTTGCAATACAGGAAGAAATGAGGCAATGCACTGCAACGTCACCTAACCTTTCGCCATACAAATAAAAGCATGCACCATATAAATGTTCCATTAGCAGCTGATGACATCAACGTTCCCCTGCAATTGTTGTGCAAATATATCAGGGTGAATGGTGCAATAAACAGGTCATCTAGAAGCAGCAGTGGTCAAGGGTCACAGGAGGTCAAATACCCAAAATACCCATTATGTCCTGCTGCAGGAAAGTCCCAGCACAGTCTCTGTCTCCAGTGTCGCAGAGCCTCCCGAACAGCATGGGAGGGGTTTGGGGATTTTTTAAGCACCAAAAAGAGCTCTTTTCACCATTTGTGTTGATTATAACCCATCAGAATGGAAAGAGGTGAGTTAGGAGCGGCTCCTAGGGTCACTCTGGAGAAGGTGTGTGGGAAGAAACATTTAAGGGACACTGGAAATACAAGGTGCTTTCACTTCAAGAGAACAGTGTGCAAGTTTTGTTCCATGCAGTGGGGCTTCAAGGAAGAGACAACTTAAGTGGCTCTGAAAGAAGATATTGGAACATTCCAAATCATCTGCCCATGCACACACACACAGGAAATAGGACCCCTAACTGAAAGGCAACACGTGGAGATCTGCATTGATCATGGCAATGCAACCCTAATTATTATTATTACGAACTTGCCACTACTCTTCTGCTAGGAATCAACCTTTAGCTCTATCTAAAAAGGCAATCTGGCCTTCATTTTCTGAAACCTAGGCAATAATAATAATAATTTATTTATACCCTGCCTATCTGGCTGGGTTTCGCCAGTCACTCTGGGCAGCTTCCAACAAAATATTAAAATACAATAGTCCATCAAACATTAAAAGCTTCCCTAAACAGGGCTGCCTTCACATGTCTTCTAAAAGTCTGGTAGTTGTTTTTCTCTTTGACATCTGGTGGGAGGGCGTTCCACAGGGCAGGTGCCACTACCGAGAAGGCCCTCTGCCTGGTTCCCTGTAACTTGGCTTCTCACAGGGCACTGGATGGGGATGGAGACGCTCCTTCCATTCAGAGCAGGAATAATGGGGGGGGCAGGGAGGGAGAGGTCTCTCACTTTCATGCATTTCTTAGCCATTCAGACCACCCAACAAAAGCAATCCTATGGGTGGTTTTACCTTCACTCTGGATTAAATGGTGCTGGGGTGGGGAAAAGAGAGATCAGCTTTCAAAACGTTGCAAAAAGTGAGGAGGGACAGTTGGAGGGATGAGTGAGCCGCTTGCACGGCTGTGATCTGAATTAAGATCGTGCAACACGCCAATCTCCCTGGGGCTGTCTTGGGAGCGAGGTGGTGAGTGCACTGCCTGCTGTGCGCGTGCTTGTGCGTTCTTGTTGTTGTTGTTGTTTAGTCATTTAGTCGTGTCCGACTCTTCGTGACCCCATGGACCAGAGCACGCCAGGCGTTCTTCTTACACGAATGTAAAGATGCGCAGTGCGCCCATTTCCACATGCGTTGCAAACCGATCTGTCTCCAGCTTCTGTGAGCCTCTCCTCCAGTTGGCTGCTCACCCTCCCTCTCCCCCCCCCAACATCCCCACCGCTCGCAAGTGTGGGGTGGTAGGAGAAAAGGCTAGGAAAGAGTGGAAGTTTTGGTGCCTTTCCCTGCTTTCTCCCTCCATCCCCCTCGCCCGCTCCTGCTGCGCTTTTGCGTCAAACGGTAAAGGCCAACGGGGCAGTCATTTATGCAACTAACCCAGTTCTCCTTCGCAACCCTAAATGCCCACTCTGTTTCTCCCCATCCTCGCCCTGCCTTCCCCAGCTTCTCTTCCTGGGCTCCAGCGACAGGAAGCCACGGGGCCACACAAGCCCCGCACCCAATGCTTCCTCTCTCTCTCTTGCTCACACACCCCGACGTGGCGCCAGCAGGAGCTGGTCACACAGCAGCGGGTGCCGTCCGTTCAGACTCCGGCTCTGCAAAAACGACGCGTAAAAGGAAGGGCGGTGGCGGACACAGGTAACATGGGGGCCCTGTGCGACGCCAACACTGGACTTCGCCACCCCCCAAAGGCCTTTCCAAACTTTAGGAAGGAGGCGCAAGCTTCTGACAGGGTCCTAAAGTCTCCCTTACCCGGATTTCAAAAGGCTCCCCCCTGGCTCAGCGCCCAGTTCGTGTCGCACAGCCCTAAACCCGTTCTTACTAAAGGTTTATCCACACTCCGGAAAACTGGTTGTTTCAAGCTCAATCCGAGCAAACCGCAAAGCATGGAAAATCCGAACTGACCGCACGCTAAAGTATGGGTTTTTGCTGGGAAGGGGGGGAAACCACACTTCAATGTGAAGATTTGAAAAGAGCTAGGAAAAAGTTAAGTGCAGATAAGCCTGAGAGCAGGGGTCAGCAAACTTTTCCACTGTCCCTCAGACCTTGTGGGGGACCAGAGTATATTTGGGGGGGGGGGGGAATTCCTATGCCCCACAAATAACCCAGAGATGCATTTTAAATAAAAGGGCACATTCTACTCATGTAAAATCACGCTGATTCCAGGACTGTCCGCGGGCCAGATTTAGAAGGCGATTGGGCCAGATCCAGCCCCCGGGCCTTAGTTTGCCTACCCATGCCTAAGAGTGTGGGCTACAGGAGCAGCCGCCACGGCTACAGCCCCTCCAACAGTCCCAGTTCCAGCACCGGCTTTAGGGTGCTGCAGACAGCTTCCCTGTGCTGGGGATCCTTGCTTTGGTTTTTGTACCATATTGATCTGAGAATGTCTATGGTAGAAAATGAGATCTGAGTTGGGATAATGTTTTCTGATCTAACAAGCAGGACGAGTGATTGCTTAATAAACAGCTGCTGTCATCTTAATTTCCCCCATCAACTTTGTGCAAACAAATCAGGATGGGTGGCCAATAAGCGAGTCAGCTGGAAGCAACATTTATCTCTTTCTCAAAAGGCAATCTGTCCTTTGTTTGCTGAAACCTGGGCTACAACGTGTTCCCGGTCAGGAGTACTTGGAGATAAGAATGGTGGACAGAGAGAGGCATCCCTCTTTCATGCATTTCCTAGCCATTCGAAAAACTACTCATTGAGAGTGACCAGCCGGTCTCCAAAACAAAAGAAAGGTTTTTGGCAATTCTGCCAGGACTACTAAAGCAATTTCCAGCACCAGACCTGGTTCCAACAACCAATTTTTGCCTCAGTTTCTGACTTTGCGATAACATAAAATATGGAAGCACGGGCCCATTTGCAGCTTTGAAATGGTGTGTGTGCATGCATGTCCATTCAGTCACACAGAAAATATGAGGAAAGTGAAGGCCACACTCAGTATTAATCTGACTGCTTTGGGTTACCAATTTCCTCATTCCTAGCCCTTCATACTTCTGGGCTGGAAGACCTGGTGGAGCTGCTGTTATATTCTTCCACAGCCAGAGCCCAGACTAGGGGTCACTTGAGCAGAGAAGCCGGCAATGTAAAGCCAGCTCCCAGACAAAAAAAAAAGACCGAAGTTTGCAGAAAGAGGAAGAGGGGAGGGGAGGGGGAGAAGGGCTGGAGGGGGCGGCCAAGGGGAGGAAGCGTAAAGCACCAGCAGCTAATCACAGACAGCTGAGGAGGAGCAGAGCAAAAGACTTTAGAGGCTGCGTTCAGGGAACACCAAAAAGGAAAAGGAGAGCAGGCCGTTCACCATGAGCAACTACGAGAGGCTGAAAGAGGAACCCATCACTCAGAATCCACCTCCTTACTCTGACAAAGACTCCCATGAAGACCCTGAGCCAGCTAAATCTCTTTCTGGATCAGAACCCCGTCGCATGGGCTGGCCCTCTAACCCTGTGCCATCCCAGTACCAACATTATGTTGCAGCTGGTGCAGGATCCCACCAGTTTCCGATTCTTCAACCTCCGCAGGCCACCGTCATCATTTGTGGTCCACCTGCCAAGGAGCCTGATTACCTGGCCTACTCTATCTGTACCATGCTTTGCTGCTGCCTCCCCCTGGGCATTGCTGCCTTAGTTTACTCTATAAAGGTGAGCTCCTCCCTCTTTTTCTTTGGGCTGGGGGAGATGTAGTGCTATAATAACAGGCAGTCCAATAGGCCCCATGACCTTTTCTGGTGGCCCCTGTAGCAGAGGCCTGTAGAAGGCTACAGGGTGGCTTGTGTTGTAGCTGAAATTCAGGGGGGCAGATGAGCCTAAGGCTTCTGGATTTCAAGGTTTGGGGGCCCTTTCTCCACCCCAATAATTCAAGCCACCGTGTTGTCCACAGGGACAGGGAGAAATGGCAGAGCACAAAGTAGGTGGTGGTTTCAAAGAGAACAGGATAAGGGGATCGCTCAGATGTTGCTTTTGCTCAGTCAAGGCAAAACTCAGGCAGGGTGAGGTCTAGAGAGGGGACTGAATCACGTCTGTGTGCAGGAGGGTTCCAGCTGGCTGGAGGGGCTCAAGCTAAGATCTGCAACTCTGAATCTCCTACGCTTCAGCAGGAAATAAAATGAGCCTCAGCACAGCTGCCTCTGCCAGCGCTGAAAGTTTTTGTTTTGCTTAAAGGGGCCCAGTCCTCTGCATTGGTCTCTTGCTGCTATGATGGAGCAGAGGATTCCCTACTTGTAGTGGGTCCTCCAAGTCTAAATGTGACATTGTCACAGCCTCTGACCAATGAGGAGTCAGACACTGGCCCCACAGGCACTTTGGGTAGCAATGTTTCTGGGGTGTCTCCTGCGTAGCCTTCCTCCTTTTGTTTCAGAGTCCTGCACCTCACCACGTAAAGAGGACTTGACTCCTGTTCCCCGGCAAGTGCAGGATGACTCTTAGGCAGCCAACATCCAGAGAGACAGCTGGGTTAGCCTGTTGCAGCGAAACAGGAAAGAGTCTCTGATGACCACTTTAAAGTTGCATGGATTCTTTGGGGCATTTGTTTTCACAAACTAGGCTTTGTCTGAGCTGCTGGGCAGCTTTCTGAGTTAGGGGTGGGTGGCCTGTTTCATGGTGGCCCAGGTCCTACTTGGATGGTCATTTCTAGAAGGTGATGCTCAGGGAGTGCTCTTCAGTGTGGGGTTCCTCTGGGTTTGATTTTATCCCCTCTGCTGTTTAACAGCGACATAAAACCACTGAGTGGGGTTATCTGGAGTTTTGGAGTACAGTGGTACCTTGGTTGTCGAACTTAATCCATTCCGGGAGTCCCTTTGACTCCCAGAACCATTCGAAAACCAAGGTGCAGCTTCCAATTGGCTGCAAGAGCTTCCTGCACTCAATTGGAAGCCACAGAAGCCACGTCAGAAGTTCACCTTCCAAAAAACATTCACAAACCAGAACACTTACTTCCAGGTTTGAGGCGTTCGGGAGCCGATTTGTTCAGGAGCCAAGCCGTTCGACAACCAAGGTATCACTGTACCTTGCTGGTGATGCACAGGTCTACTTCTCCTTTACATCTGTCATCAGTTCTCACTCTCTTTCTCCACAGACCCAAGAAGGCAACTTTAATGGAGATGTGATAGCTGCCAAGCGAAACTCCAGGATGGCTCGCATCTTGAACCACACAGCCCTCGGAGTGGGCTGCTTCTGCTTCGTTATGTATATCATCATAATGGCAACTTTGTATTGGCAACTGCAAAACCAGCACCCACTTGACTGAGGATTCACTGCAGAGCCTCCACATTTCGAAAGACCTCCCCACCGTTGCACTACTGAGAAGAAGGCCTGGCTGGACGCTGTGCTTTATGAATCATTCCATAGCAGGAAGTGCTAAAGGACTGAGTCACATGTACAGGCTCATCACATGATTTCTGTTTATTTTACTTGATGACCAACAATGGGATGTGTGAACTTCAAAGCATTGTCCCAAAGGGGACATCAAGTGCTCTTGGAAGTTCTACCTAGGGGGGAAAATATAATATCCTATACTCTGCCATATATTCCTATACAGTGGTACCTCAGGTTAAGTACTTAATTCGTTCTGGAGGTCTGTTCTTAACCTGAAACTGTTCTTAACCTGAAGCACCACTTTAGCTAATGGGGCCTCCCGCTGCTGCTGCGGCACCGGAGCACGATTTCTGTTCTCATCCTGAAGCACTATTTCTGGGATAGCGGAGTCTGTGACCTGAAGCATATGTAACCTGAAGCGTATGTAACCCGAGGTACCACTGTACACATAATAATTTTTAAAAACGGGGATGGGGTTTATAAGAGATTCTGAAAAACACAATGTTATCAAGCAGGATCTGGTGACAATAGGCATACTCCATTTACAATTATAGATCAGAGATGGAAAAATACAGACATAATATAAAGCCAAAATAAACCATCGGTATGTGAATGTGTGGAAGTGAGTGACTAGAACTGTTTACTATGTAGGCGTAATGGTTAAACAAGGCAAGGTTACAAAACGTGAACCCTAATCTACCAAAGCAAAGTTATTAAAATATTCAAATGCTCTACACTACTTCTTCTTTTGACATGTTCAGGGAAGTTTTTAAATGTGTGACATTTTAATGTATTTTTAATCTTTGTTGGAAGCTGCCCAGAGTGGCTGGGGAAACCCAGCCAGATGGGCGGGGTACAAATAATAAATTACTATTGCATCTTTATTGAAAGTTCAAAAAGTACATAATTATATGTGCACTAAACACTGAGAGACGTGAATAAAAGAGAGAAAAAGAAAAAGAGAAACAGAACCCGTGTAGAAGGGAAAATAAAGTGGGGGGGACCAGAACTCTATGCTTTACAAGGTTGTTATTGTACTTCACCAGATCTTAACCTATTACAGTATTTGTAAGAATGGATTCCAAATATCACTGATTAAATCTTACGCAACAAAAAAAAAACCAGCCATCAACATATATGAATCTTTGTTATTAGCAAACCAATTTGATATACAGGTACTGAGGGTGGATTGGAAGAATCAGAGATCTCCATTTCGACCACATAGTGGGAAACTGTTTTAAGTGCTATAACAAGGGTGTCAATGGACCTTAGATTGAGGCTCATACAACAAAAAATAATATTTGGAATATACTGGACCCCATTTCGTTTGTTTAAAAAAGGGCTATCTAATGTATCTAACTGTTGAAGATGCAATAGGATAATGCTTCTCCAAAACATATGTTTTTTCATTGTCCTATATTGAAAGATTTTTGGCAGAGGGTAACTGGAACCATCAACAGAACTGTATGGAACAACCGTACATTTGCAGAAAAATAGCCTCTCAAATTATATAGCCAGCTCATGGAACCTTACAAAAGGACAATACGAGTGGACTCTCCGTGCCCTTACCACAGCAAAAAGACTGATCCTGATGAATTGGAAAAATAAAAATGCGGCTCCCTTCTACGATTGGATTGAAGACTTATGCAAACTCGCAACATATGAACAACTTGCATTACAAACGCAGACTTGTCATGGACAAATGCTCTACACTTAGCAAGCGACGGACATCACGGGTGATTCCTTTTTTATACACAAACATTCCAAGTAGGAATGATTAGGTTGTATCCAGTGCTTCCTCTACTCAGAGTATACCCATTGAAATTAATGGATATGACTGACTTAGGTCCATTCCGTTCAGTGGAGCTACCCTGAGTAGAATTCAGTTGGATACCACACAGAGTCCCATGGACAATGGCCATGTTAGTTGCCCCAGAATTGGCAACAATAAAATATAACGATACATGCCCTTAAAACAAAGGGGGATTTAGGGCAGTGTGACTGCTTCTGCCGCACTGGGCGCCACAACTATGGCATGGTGAATTGAGCAGAATGGAAAGTGAGAGGTGGGAGGCACCAAATGTTGGCCTTGGGCTGGGGGTCTCTGAAATCTGAAAGACCAAAGTCTGCCCCTGCCTTAAAATCATGATATGGGCTTACCCCTCTGGCTCCCAGCTGCAACTCTCCTCACTAGGGGACAGGAGGCAGGCAGGTGTGGAGGACTCCCTGGTCCTGAATGGGGTAACTATGCCCCTGAAGGACCAGGTGTGCAGCCTGGGAGTCATTCTGGACTCACAGCTGTCTATGGAGGTGCAGGTCAATTCTGTGTCCAGGGCAGCTGTTTATCAGCTCCATCTGGTACGCAGGCTGAGACCCTACCTGCCCGCGGACTGTCTTGCCAGAGTGGTGCATGCTCTAGTTATATCTTGCTTGGACTACTGCAATGCACTCTATGTGGGGCTACCTTTGAAGGTGACCCGGAAACTACAAGTAATCCAGAATGCGGCAGCTAGACTGGTGACTGGGAGTAGCCGAGACCGCATAAAACCGGTTTTGAAAGACCTACACTGGCTCCCTGTACGCTTCTGAGCACAATGCAAAGCATTGGTGCGGACCTTTAAAGCCCTAATCAGCCTTGGTCCAGTATACCTGAAGGAGCATCTCCACCCCCATCGTTCTGCCCAGACACTGAGGTCCAGCTCCAAGGGCCTTCTGGTGGTACCCTTGCTGTGAGAAGCCAAGTTACAGGGAAACAGGCAAAGGGCCTACTCGGTAGTGGCACCCTCCCTGTGGAACGCCCTTCCACCAGATGTCAAAGAGAAAAACAACTACCAGACTTTTAGAAAACATCTGAAGGCAGCCTTGTTTAGGGAAGCTTTTAATGTTTGATGGACTAATGTATTTTAATATTATGTTGGAAGCCGCCCAGAGTGACTGGGGAAACCCAGCCAGATGGGTGGGGTATAAATAAATTATTATTATTATTATTATTATTATTATTATTATTATTATTATTCCACCATCCTGCCCAGTTTTACCCTCCTATATAAGACTCCATCCTCCAGTTTTGTTCCCTTCCTCTTGTTATCCGGACAATTAACTCCCTTTTCTAACCCTCCTGCCTCGTCTTCTCAGTACTGCTGGGCCTGGTGCCTAAATTCTCCCAACGCTTCACCAACAGGAATACATGCCTATCATACCCGTCTTCTCATCCCACAAATTCCAGCCCAAGCCATACAGTACCCAGGCAGGGAAGGTGTGGCCTGGGGCCAAACAGTGAGGCCTGGAGCAGGACATTGGTCACTCAGTCCTGAAGCGCCCCATCCCTGCCTTAAAGCTAAAGAAAAAGATGCACTTTGAACGTTAATTAGTAAATGCCATCTATTCTATTCATGCAGTCTTGTGTTTCAAAGGCAAATACTGCAATTGTATGCCAGTGTGGCAATACTGCAATTGTATACCAGTGTGGTGTAGTGGTTAAGAGCGGTAGACTCGTAATCTGGTGAACCGGGTTTGCGTCTCCGCTCCTCCACATGCAGCTGCTGGGTGACCTCGGGCTAGTCACACTTCTCTGAAGTCTCTCAGCCCCACTCACTTCACAGAGTGTTTGTTGTGAGGGAGGAAGGGAAAGGAGATTGTTAGTCGCTTTGAGACTCCTTAGGGTAGTGATAAAGCGAGATATCAAATCCAAACTCCTCCTCCTCCTCCTCCTCCTCCTCCTCCTCCTCCTCCTTCTTCTTCTTCTTCTTCTTCTTCTTCTTCTTCTGCTTTGGGAGCCTCAGAGTGATATAAATAAATATGTGATATGATATAATATACAGTTGCAGCGTGGAAGTCAAATGGAATCCATTCCGGTCGTCCGTTCAACTGCCAAAACTTTCGAAAACCAAATTGTGGCTTCTGATTGGCTGCAGGAAGCTCCTGCAGCCAGTCAGAAGCTGCAGAAGCTCCGTAGAATGTTTGGCTTCCAAAAACAGTTCACAAACCAGAACAGTCACTTCCAGGTTTGCGACATTCAGGAGCCAAAATGTTCAGGAATTAAGCTGTTCGAAAACCAAGGTACGATTGTACATATTTTATGATTGGGGTGTATGCAGTTTTAGGGGAGGAGTCATTACCAGTTTCCTCGTTCCCAGCCACTCGTACTTCTGGGTTGAAAGACTCAGTGGAGCTGCTGTCCTATTCCAGAGACAGAGCACGGACTAGCAGCCACCTGAGCAGAACAGCCAGCAATGTAAAGCCAACGCCTAGGCAAAAGAGGACCAAAGGTCACCAAAAGAGAAAGAGGGAGGGAGGGAGGCAGCAGGAGGCGGGGAGAAGAGTTAGAGGTGCAGCTGAGGAGAGGAAGAGCAGAGCACCCAGCAGCTAATCACAGACTGCCAGCTTCGGGGAGCAAAGGGGAGGAAAAGGAGAGCAGGCCGTTCGCCATGAGCAACTACGAGAGGCTGAAAGACGATTCCACCACCACTCAGGATCCACCTCCTTACGCTGACAAAGACTCCCATGAAGACCCTGAGCCAACGAAACCTCTTATTGGACCAGAACCCCGCCACATGGGCTGGCCCTCTAACGCTGTGCCATCCCAGTACCAACATTATGGTGCAGCTGGTGCAGGATCCTACCAGGTTCCGATCCTTCAACCTCCGCAGGCCACCGTCATCATTCGTGGTCCACCTGCCAATGAACCTGATTACCTGGTGTACTCTATCTGTACCATGCTTTGCTGCTGCCTCCCCCTGGGCATTGCTGCCTTAATTTACTCTATGCAGGTGAGCTCCTCCCTCTTTTTCTTTGGGCTGGGGGAGATGTAGTGCTATAATAACAGGGGGTCCAAAAGGCCCCATGACCTTTTCTGATTTCCTTTTAGCAACAGACTGTAGAAGGCGGCTTGTGGTGTGGCTGAAATTCAGGAAGCAGGGGAGCCTAGGGATTTTGGATTCAGGCTTTGGGGACTCTTTCCTCACCCCAACTGATAGAGAAAAATAGGGGTGGTTGACTTTTGCTGCCCAACTTCTTAAGGGACCGAGTCCCCTTAGTCTATGATCAGTCAGAGATAAATGGATGGAGGCAGGAAGCAGTGAAAGCAAGGCAGATCTTTATTTTTCTGTTGCAACAGAGTTCCTTCCCCACCTAGCAAGGAGTGTAGAGAGACCCAGAACCAAGAAAAAACATCTCTTTTAAGGGTTTTCATTTTGGCATGGAGAAGAAGGACATCCCCTCTACAAACAGTCAGAAATTACATCACACATAATGTGGGGTAACTGTGGCTCAGGTAGACCAAGGTTTCATATTCCTGAGGATTTGGCAAGATTTACATAGTTCCAGACACAGTTTGCAGAAAAGGCATTTGATAGGACCAGGGGTCAGCAACCTAAGGCCCACGGGCCACAAGTGGCCCACGTGGATCGTTTAACCAGCCCACGAGCCACCCCCAAACCGAGCCACCTGCTCGGCGAGTCCCCGTGTGTTGTGCTAAACTGGCACAGGGACTCGCTTTCGCAGCGCCAGAAATTGCGTCTGCACGATCTGGCCCACAGAGGGATCTCTGCTGGAGTGAACCGACCCAGGCAAGGTAAACCTTGCAGACCCCTGGATAAGACAATCAGGATGCCTGTCAGTCATCCCTCATCTGGGCAAACAGTGACATTTAATAAAAAGGAGGTTCAATAGGTATAGGAGAGGAATCCCTTCAGGAACTTCCCCTCATTGCTACCTGCCTACGTGGCCTCAGGCAAGAAGGATTAAGGAGGCAGAGGAAATATTTAGAGTCTTTAGGAGACCCAAACTGGCTTTTGGATTGCTCTCCTGTACTATTGTGGTGTATATACTTATGCATGTGTGCAATTATCAACATTTCTTCTATATTTGAGACCTTCTTCTATATTTGAGACCTACAACACCCATCATTTAAGCCACGGTGTTGTGCTACAGGAGAAATGTCAAAGCACAAAGTGGGTGGTGGTTTCAAAGAGAACAGGATAAGGGGATCGCTCAGATGTTGCTTTTGCTCAGTCAAGGCAAAACTCAGGCAGGGTGAGGTTCAGAGAGGGGACTGAATCAAGTCTGTGTTCAGGAGGGTTCCAGCTGGCTGGAGGGGCTCAAGCTAAGATCTGCAACTCTGAATCTCCTACGCTTCAGCAGGAAATAAAGGCAGCCTCCGCCCTATATAGTATCAGCACAGCTGCCTCTACCAGCAGTGTGAGTTGTTGTTTTGCTTAAATGGGCCCAGCCCTCTGTGTTACGGTGGAGCAAAGGAGTCTCTGCTTGCATTGGGTCTTCCAAGTCCAAAGATGACATTGCCACAGCCTCTGGCCATTGGGGAAGACAAAACTCTGAATCCTTTATTTATTTATCTTTTAATTTTTTTTATAATTTTCATTTAGATATATTACAACAATTATTCCATCATAATTTTAGCATTTCAAACTTTGACTCCCTTCCCCGTGTTTCTGTGGTTCTTTTCATTTCTTTTCATCTTCCTTCATACTCTTGAGTATAGGATATATTAAAGGCTGAATTAAAAACACAAATTCCCCTGTAGTTATTTTCCCCACCACACTGTGTCGCCTCTGTTCCTCACTTTATGACCTCTTCTAGCAAGGTCACTTTTTCTTTCGTTTATCTTTCCTGCTTCCTGTTAGTCCTCCTTCACCCAACCACAGTCATGAGCTTTCTCAGAAATGTGGGATTCCCCTGGGGTATGATTTTATCCCCCCTGCTGTTTAACATCTACATGAAACCACTGAGTGGGGTTATCTGGAGTTCTGGAGCACAGTTGTCAGCAATAGGCCGATGACGCACAGCTGTACTTCTCCTTTACATCTGCCGTCAATTCTCTCTCTCTCTCTCTCTCTCTCTCTCTCTCTCTCTCTTTCTCCACAGACCCGAGAAGCCAACCTTAATGGAGATGTCATAGCTGCCAAGAGAAACTCCAAGATGGCGCGCATTTTGGCCAACACAGCCCTCGGGGTGGGATGCGTCTTAATTGTTGTGTATGTCATAATAATGGCAATTGTGTATACAAATGCAAAAAATCAGCATCCGCCTAACTAAGGATTTGCCGCACAGCCTCCACCCCCTGAAAAACCTCCCCACCACTGCAATAAGCAGAGAAGGCCTGGTTGGATGCTGTGCATTTTGATTCATTCCATAACTAAAGGGCTGGTATACACATGCATGCACATCACATGATTTCTATTGAATTTACGCAATGACGAGCAATGGGGTGCATGAACTTTCAGAGCACTTGATGTTGTCACTTTAGAGGCAATGCCTAGGAGCAATACCTAGGAGCAAATTTGTAATATATTCTGTAATACATCCTGTCATATATTCCAATACACATTGGAAATCTATTCCTAGGTATATATATAATTTTTGAAAAGGGGGTGTGGGGGGGTTATAAGAGATTCTGAAAAATGCAATGTTATCAAACAGGATCTGATGACAGGATGCCAACTCCACTTATCATTATTGATCAGAGATGAACAACTGCAGACATAAAATAAAGCCGGGAGCCAGAATAAGCCATGGGTATGTGAATGTGTTGAAGGTAATGACTCAAACTGTTTATAACATAGGTGTAATGGTTAAACAAGTCAAGGCAGAAAAATGTGAACCCAATTCTACCAAAGCAAAGTAATTAAAATATTCAAATGGTCTACACTTCTTCTTTTCTTGACATCTTTATTGAAAGTTCAAAAAGTACATAATTTTATGTGCACTAAACATTGTGAGACATAAATAAAAGAGAGAGAAAGAGAAAGAGAAACAGAACACGTGTAGAAGGGGAAATAAAGGGGGGACGACCCAAAACTCTATTCTACCGAGGGAAAGTAATCAAAGTTTCCATATGCTCTACACATAGCAAGTGATGGACATCATGGGTGATTCCTTTCTGGTACACAAACGATACAGATCCAAATAGGAAATATTAAGTTGCATTCGGTGCTTCGAATACCCGTATTCTCATCGCACAAATTTCAGCCCAAGCTCTGCGGAAGAGGGGCAGTGAAGGTGTGGCGGAGGCTTACAGCAGCACATTTGGCCCCCAGTCCTGAACTGCTTCACTCCCCCTCCCTTAACATGAAAGAGGAAGATGTGTCTTGAACGTGAATTAAATGCCACCTCTTGTATTCATCCAGTCTGGTGTTTTAAAGGCAAATAATGCGCATGTATGATGCTTTGGAAGCCTCTCGGAGTGATAAAAATAAAAATGATGTGATGTAATATACATATTATATGATTGGGGTTTTATGCAGTGTTAGGGTAGGGGGCAGTTCCTCTGGCGGGGGACATGCCGTGCTCCTTCTGGGGTAGTTTGCCCACCTTTGGTCCCCACCCTGCACCAGCTTGGGAGGGCGATGGAAGGGGGGGCAATGCCACGCATGACGCCACACATGTGACTTCATGACATCTGGAGGAGCCAGGGGAACATCCAGCCAAACATGGCGGCCAGGTGGCTTCAATGGCTGGGGTTCAGACTCCACCTTCTCCTAGAGCAGCCACCAGCAGGAAGCTGCTTCGACCCTCTTTCCACTCCATGGCAGGAAGTGGAGAAGGAGTCGCGCCCCCCCCCCAAGAAATCACTGTGTCTTGCTGCCGTTTGCACAAAAGGAGAAATACAGCAGCGTCATAAGAGCATTTGTAGAAAACCCTTATGTGCATATTGCTGTGGTGTTCAAATACAGCCAGTGCCTAGATAGATACATGCATACGTACATACATACATACATAGCTACCTGCAAAGATAGATAGATGATAGAGATAGATAGATAGATAGATAGATAGATAGATAGATAGATAGATAGATAGATAGATAGATAGATAGATAGATAGATGATAGAGATAGATAGATAGATAGATAGATAGATAGATAGATAGATAGATAGACAGACAGACAGACAGACAGACAGACAGACAGACAGACAGACAGACAGACAGATAGATAGATAGATAGATAGATAGATGATAGAGATAGATAGATAGATAGATGATAGATAGATAGATAGATAGATAGATAGATAGATAGATAGATGATGATAGATAGATGATAGATAGATAGATAGATAGATAGATAGATAGATAGATAGATAGATAGATAGATAGATAGATGATAGATAGATAGATGATAGAGATAGATAGATAGATAGATAGATAGATAGATAGATAGATAGATAGATAGATGATGATAGATAGATAGATAGATAGATAGATAGATAGATAGATAGATAGATGATAGATAGATAGATAGATAGATGATGATGATAGATAGATAGATAGATAGATAGATAGATAGATAGATAGATGATAGATAGATAGATAGATAGATAGATAGATAGATAATAGATAATATATGGGATTTGTATGTTTTCCATCCCATGGCATTCAGCAGCTGTCTTCTCTAGCATGAAAGGATCAGTATCTTTGGATTTCTACCCAAATTTAGGATTCAACATAGACTAGACTACATTCATTCAGTCATTCATTTCATTAAACTTACATCCTGCCCTTCCGCCTAAGGAGTAGCAACCACATCAATAATGAAGCAATTTAATCTTACAAAAACAGTTTAAAACAACCCTCCAGTTTAAGAGTTAAAAACATCTTTTAAAAAGGCCTCTACTCCCACAGCAAATAATTTCAGGGTTGCCAAGAACAGATCTTTCAGCCAACAAATGCCTAAGGGAGCAGCAATGTTTTTGAATTCTTCCTAAAAGTTTATAATGAAAGAGAGAGGGATGCCTTATTAGGGCACATCTCAGATTCTCCTACGTGGGAGCTGTATATCTGGCCTGGGAGAAACTACTAGCCTCCCCAAATTTATGAACCTGCGCAGACCCGATGACATCTCATATACTTGAGAATTGCAAAATCTCTCTGCCGTGTGTGTCCATTTCCACAGCAAGGATGACGGAAAAGAACTACAGCACTACATGGCTAGGAAATATCCTCCACTTCCTGGACCTGTGTTGCAATACCCAGGACAAAACTGTCTCTTGCTCATTGCTTGCCCCTCATTCCACACGCTCTTCTTCTGGAAAGCTAGACACAGCAAATCTGTCCTCTCTAAGAAGCTGCGTATCTAGGAGTCTCCAAAGGAAGGACCCAGAGCTTGGCTTGCATTGCAGAGGCAACACACACACCTTAAAGAAGACCCAGACCACAGGAAGAGGGCGCTAAAGGCAGAGGGTAGGAGAACAGAGGGGGGGAGAGAGAGCAGGACACCCAGCAGCTAACCAGGGCAGCCACAATGGAGGAACGCCAAGAACTGAGCAGAGGTTGCAGAACTGAGAAGACGAAGGAAGAAGAAGAAAGCACCACAATGAGCAACCCAAACTATGAACAGCTGGGTGAGAAGGCACTTGCCGCTCAGAACCCCCCTGCCTACTCTGAAATAGATCCCTATGCAGAGCCTGACCCACTGAAACAGCCTCCTGGGCCAGCACCCCAAGCAGGCTATGGGGCTATGCCAGCACCCAAAGCAGGCTATGGGGCAATGCCAGCACCTCAAGCAGGCTATGGGGCAATGCCAGCACCCCAAGCAGGCTATGGGGCTATGCCAGCACCCCAAGCACGCTATGGGGCTATGCCAGCACCTCAAGCAGGCTATGGGGCAATGCCTTACTATGGCCCACCCGGTGCGGGATCTCACCTAGGCCCAGTCCTTCAACCTCCACAGGCGGTCTACGTCACACCTGTACAGCCCACCAATGAACCCGATTACTTGATCTACTCCATCTTCACCATGCTCTGCTGCTGCTTACCCCTTGGTATTGCCGCCTTGGTCTACTCTATACAGGTAAGTGTGTGTGAAAGGGAGAGACAAAGAAATGGGGGTGGGGCTCTGCTAGAAAACAAAGGAGGCAAAAAAGGCATGCCCCCCCCCCTTAGTAACAAGGGGTTGCACCTAACTGAGTTCTACTCAGAGAAGACCCATTGCAAGTAATGGGTCCAAGTTTGTAATGGGCATTGATTTCAGTGGGTCTGCTCTGAGTAGGACTAGCATTGGCTTAAGTGCTGTTTTTGGAAGGTGACATCGCAAGCTATAATTTGGCTGTACTTGGGAGTGGGACTTCTGGATTTCATTGAAAGATATTTCCCTTTGCAGTTCAAGCATTGGCACGATGGGAGTGGGAGGGGAGTGAGGAGAGAAACTTGATGCAGTTTGAATTGAAAGGCAAACCTACCTAATTTGCTCTTTCCGAAATGATACACAAACCGAAAAACAGTCCTCCTCCCAAAATGTAAACTTCTCTGAATTTTGCAACACAGTTCTCCAGCCGAGTATGTGTGTACCAAAACGCAAACACTAGGGCAAAACGTGAGTAAAATGCATACACTCATAAAAGCAACATCTAAGAAAGGATTGCATCGTATTATGGGAAGTTGCTTTGCAAACGCGTTTATCTTCTAGTCTGTTGCGGTGTGAGCAAGGGAGAGTCTCATAGCACCTTAAAGGGAACAAATTGTTGCAGCATCCGTTTTGGTGGACCAGAGCCCCCTTTCATTGACTTGACCTTGATAGGTAGGTACCCACCATGTGATCCTCAGATAAAGGGCAGTATGTGCATTTAATAAATAATAACAAAATGAATATCATGCCACCACTTAGCTTCAGAATCCAGGCATGGTTAAGGGTGTGATGTGGTATCAAACTTTTTTATTTTAATGCAACAAAGATTGTAGATGGAAAACCGACTCTTTGGCAAGGGCTGACTTACCATGGAGCTGTTTACAACTTGGTGAGATGGTCACCTGGAACATCTTGTCACACAGCTAGGAGATTAAAAAAATTCCTTCCTGTAGCACCTTAAAGACCAACTAAGTTAGTTCTTGGTATAAGCTTTCGTGTGCATGCACACTTCTTCAGATACACTGAAACAGAAGTTGCCAGATCCTTCTATATATTGAGAAGGTGGGGAGGGGTATTACTTAGAAGGGTGGTGGGAATCGGAGATTGGCAGATAGCTGAGATGAGCCTGTTGACGACTCTTAACGACTGTAATAGGTCTTACAGGAAAAGGCAAGGGGTGAGAAGGTGAGAAATGGCTTAGTCATGTATAATGAGATAAGAATCCGATGTCTCAGAGACATCGGATTCTTATCTCATTATACATGACTAAGCCATTTCTCACCTTCTCACCCCTTGCCTTTTCCTGTAAGACCTATTACAGTCGTTAAGAGTCGTCAACAGGCTCATCTCAGCTATCTGCCAATCTCCGATTCCCACCACCCTTCTAAGTAATACCCCTCCCCACCTTCTCAATATATAGAAGGATCTGGCAACTTCTGTTTCAGTGTATCTGAAGAAGTGTGCATGCACACGAAAGCTTATACCAAGAACTAACTTAGTTGGTCTTTAAGGTGCTACAGGAAGGAATTTTTTTATTTCGACTATGGCAGACCAACACGGCTACCCATCTGTAGCTAGGAGATTGTTCCTCATCTCCTTAGATCAAGGGCCAATTCTTCACTGGGCATGATGCTGCAGATGATCAGCTGCAGGGCAAAGAGCTCTCTATGCCACCCCAATACCAACCTGATTATGGCACAGCTAATGCTGGATCCAGGCTCAGTGCTCTGTGTTTCGAGAACTGGGATCCACCTTTATCTTCCTTCCTTCCTCTTTTACTGCATGCATTCACAGAATCGTATAATTGTAGAGTCAGGAGGCCCCTGAGGATCATCTAGTCCAACCCCCTGCAATACAGAAATATGCAGCTCTCCCATTGGAGGGTCGAACCTGCAACCTTGGCGTTATCAGCACTATGCTCTATCAGACTGAGCTACCCATCTGATCTTTCTCTTGGGGCATGTTTGATTTTCCTTTCTCTTTCTTCCCTATTCTCTCCTCCTCCTCCTCTCCCCTGCACCTCCTCCTCGCTTCCTCCTTTTAAAACAATGTGCATGAAATTACGAGAGAGAGAGAGAGAGTATGGTAGAAAGCCACTGGTGTGACCCAGCTTAAATGTGGATGTGATCCAGGATACGGCTCATGTCAATGGGTGCATTTCCCTTCTTTGTACATCGCCCCCGAGCAAGGAGTTGTGCAAATGCTCATCATAAGCGAGTTCTCCATAACTGTGTGCCCAGGGACCGTGAACCCCACCATATCAGTAAAACAAGAACCACAGGAAACATTCAGTGAGGTTCAATTAGTCCACATCTTTGTTGATTACAGGAGTAACTGAGTTTTGGCTTGACATTGAGCAGCCCCATCTCCTCCAGTCAGCTTGCTGGAGGGATTCCGGGGATCAAGCCTGATTTGGGGTCGACCCATGACATACATTAAATAAATGCAACCTGCACAGACTTGCGGCATTGGGGAGTGCTGTGGCTCTTAGCCTGGCTGTATGGACAGAAGCGCCTCCTTGTGGATCTCTTTATCGGGATACCCCAACGCCAAGGAGTGGGTAGCAGAGGCTCATAATCTCCTCTCCACCACCAAAGAATAGGCTACTTTCATCTGATCTTTCTCTAGGATATATTTCATTTACCTTTCTCTAACCCACATTCACTTTCTTTCTTATTCTCTCTTTCTACCCTTCTAGTTCCCTGCTGCTGCTGCTGCTGCTGCTGCTGCTCCTCCTCCCTCCTCCCTCCTCCCTCCTCTCTCCTCCTCTTCTCTTTCTCCCTTTAAAACATTGCATAATGTGAGAACATGATGCTTGGCTAGACAGGCTACTGGCCTGATCAGGGTTGCCGTGCTCTTATGCAGTGCGGCTTGCCATAGAACTTGTGGCTACATATGCACCACACATTTCAAAAAGTCCATTTAAAGCACATTTCTCCCTGAAGAATCCTGGGAACAGTAACTTTCCCCTCCAACAGGGCTACAGTTCCCAGCCACTCTTAACAAACTACAGCTCCCAGGATTTTTGTGGGGTGGGTGTTTTAAACATACGATATGAACCCGGCCCTCCAGATGTTTTGAGACTACAATTCCCATCATCCCTGACCACTGGTCCTGTTAGCTAGGGGTGATGGGATTTGTAGTCCCAAAACATCTGGAGGGCCGAGTTTGCCTATGCCTGGCTTACAGTCTTGCTCTGCTAGGTTCCAGACTAAAACCACAAGGTTACTGGTAAGTGACTGATAGCCTCAAGCAACAAGATTCTTCGTTGGCCAACACCAGGCAGCTGTTTCTCAGCTTGCCACTTCTGCATGCTGGAGGTGTTCCCTGGCGGTGTGGTTTCTCACTCGCTTCTCTCTCTTTCTCTGCAGACAAGAGAAGCCAACTTCGCTGGAAATGCCGCATCCGCCGAGAGAAACTCCCGAATGGCACGCCTCTTCTCTCACCTCGCTCTCGGGATTGGGCTGGGGTTCCTTATTTTATATATCATCATTGTTACAAGAAATTATAGATAAAAAATGTTCATAAATTTACAAGGCAAACATATACATGAGTATGTAAACCACGTGTCTGAAATAGTACAGGAGAACAATCCTGAAACCATTTTGACTCTCCCAAATTGACCTCAAATGTTTCTCTGCAAGGAGGAAGGAAATGGGAAAGACTCTCCATTGTCTTTTGCTTACCTGTCTTTAGGGCATCTTTCTGTATGAATAGGGTGAGCCTGTGACCTGCATTCAGGAATTAAAGTATTTACTATCACAAAATAATGGCCAGGCTCCCCAAGTAAGCAATCACTGGCCATTGTCAGGTATCCTGGCAGACAGGATTTCTGTTGTAGACCGCCTCCTTCTGTGATGTGTGTATGATGTTTTTGGGGGTGATCTTAAGATACAGGGTGGGCAATTTCAAAAGTCTATATAAGGGCTTGCACACCATTGTTCTGGGTTCCTCCTCCCTTCTGCTTGTGGTGAGTGAGGACCCTGTTGCCAGTGTCAGTAGCGTGGGGGGTGCAGGGGGGGCCGGCCGCACCGGGCGCAACATCTGGGGGGGCGCGCTCGCACTCGCAGTGCCCCGGGTGCTAACAACCCACGCTACGCCACTGCCTGTTGCAACAGTTTTATAAAGATCAAGTTTAGTAGCTGCTTTGCTTCTCAGTATTTTCTGGTTGGCCTCTGTTATTTTCTCCTACCAATAGGGAACTCGCTTAAGGACTCTATACGAACCCTTGGATAGCCCATAAGGGAAAAGGAGCAGATTTTGTTTACATCAATATGGTGAGCCAGGCAGGAGCTTTGGCTGTCCAGATTCTGGGGGTGAGGAAGGACTGGTGATCCAGTGCGCACCAGGCCATTTGCCAGGAGGAGCCACCAGTCCACCAGCGATCCCAGGGTCTGGAAATAACTGGCGTTCCAGCGGGGCTAACCAGAGGAAGCAACGCTTGATCACGCCAGCCATAAAGAATTTAGTAAAAGATCCCGGGATCGCCAGGAGCAGCACTTGCAGAAGTGAGTATAAGGTACCGTGCACAGGGAAGAAGGTAGGGAGGACTCTCCAACCCCAGGGACTAAAAAAAATCTCCCTCTATCAATCCTTTTTCTGCTCTTTGTTTACAGATTTTTTAAATCTACCCCTTCCCTTCCATGAGTCCCTGGTAAGAAAAGTCAGTCATGGCTTTATTCAAATGGTAATTTAGTCAGGAGATGCAACACTTTAAATGATATAATAGATTTGCTGAATCATGAACTCTGTACATGTCTAGAGGCTATGTTAGCTTAAAAAGAAAAGAAAAAGGAGGTTTAAAACAAGAAGTGACAAGGCTATGCCTTGCACATAAAACTTTATTCAAATTTCTTAATGTAAAATTGGGAACCATTGAGGGAATTGCAGTGAGAAATACCCCTTTGTGTGCATTGTATAAAAATGTAGGTTTTTTTCCTTCTTTTCTCCCACAACACCCAAAAACTAAGTGAAGGAAAGTAAACAGACGGAGCAGAAAATAACAGTAGTAATTATATGGAAAGGTGATAATAATAATTAAATGAATAAAACCCTTAACTCTAAAATTTTGTATTGTTTACGGCTTCCTAAGAAGAAATTTGAAGGATATTCTCCCCTTCCTTGGCTATTTATTATCTTACTCCTTTTTTCTTTTAACCGATTGTGTCTTCAGACCCCAACCCTCTGCAGGCCTTTCTCTTCAAAGGATGTGTTATTGGAAACTGACTGGTGAAACCAGCCTGCATCGCTTCAAGAGTATTCCCTGCCAAAAGGACATCAGCAATTTCTCTCCATAAAGGACTTGAGGGCAGTGGGGGAGGGGTGTTGAATAGTTGAATTGTTATGGGCATTTTCTCTTTTCTGACCGCAGCCTAAGAAGAAAAGGAACTTAGAAAGCTATAGAACTATCTTCCACTAGGGCCAGGGCTTTTTCAGTGACAGCTCCAACCTGGTGGAATGCTCTGTCCCACGAGACTAGGACAACTGCCTTTTATTGGAATGGTTTTTAACAGATTGGTTTGAAAAGTTGAGAACCATGGGGCTATATAAATTCTAATTGGACTCAGTTTGAATTGGGCAAGTGTATCCAGGCTGCAAATACTGGTAGTTTGTTTTTTGTTGTTGTTTTGTGTGTGTGTGTGTGTGTGTGTGTGTGTGTGTGTTTGTCCTTAAGAGCAAGTGAGCAACTTCCCTAGAGTGCAAGACCAGGGCCTATGATAATAAAAGCCCATAGAGAGGTCAAGGCAAAGACATCTCTCTCACGACATGTCCAAACTTGTGGCAGGTACAAGGTGACATGCTCCATGAAACCCCTAACACCAAGGTTTGTCGTTGCTGTGGTAGGATGAAGGTGAAAGAATAGAGTAGAGCAAACTTTGGCTTCAATGGCCGGTGGCTTGGACTCCACCTCCTCCTGGAACAGCCACCAGCAGGAAGCTGCTTCAACCCTCCTTCCACTCCATGGCAGGAGGTGGAGGAGAAGGAGTCGGCCACTGGAGCTGTGCCACTCTCAGCTCCACACTTCACCTCCATGCTTTTTGGACATGAAGGCCCCAGACTCTCCCAAAAATATTGAGGGAGCCAAATGGGCTCGGCTCCCAGGAGCTGGTTTCCCTGCCTTGCACTCAGCTCTCATCTGTGGCTCCTAGAAGCTATCTATCTAATGGCCACACCCTGAGAGTGGTTTCAATTGGCTGGCTAAACCAGGTGAGGGTAGCTGATGGGTCTCAGACCAATACAGTGGTACCTTGGGGTTCTCAAACTTAATCCTTTCCCGAAGTCTGTTCCAAAACCAAAGCGTTCCAAATATAAGGCACGCTTTCCCATAGAAAGTAATGCAAAATGGATTAATCCATTCCAGGCTTTTAAAAACAACCCCTAAAAGAGCAATTTAATATGAATTTTACAATCTAACAAGACCATTGATCCATAAAATGAAAGCAATAAACAATGTACTACAGTCACACAATCAATCATTCAGTAGCCGAACTGGGTTCTAAACAGTCACAAAAACAAAACAAAAAGAGCCGCAAAAACAAAAATGCAAAATTAAATAGCAAAAACAGATGGACCTCAGTGTAACACTCAAAACGGAGCATGTTCGGCTTCCAAAAAAAGTTCACAAACCGGAACACTTACTTCCGGGTTTGCGGAGTTTGCATTCCAAGTTGTTTGAGTACCGAGGTGTTTGAGAACCAAGGTACCACTGTAGTGGGTCCAACACATGGTATCCACATGTGCTGTAGAGGCAAGTGAGGGGCAGGTGGTGCTGGTCAACCTGTAAGGTAGCCCATCTAGAAGGAAAACTCTGATCCTGAGCCTCAGCTGGCTTGCAGGGTATCTTCGGGAGAAGGAAAGGCTAAGGAGTAACCCCTTCACAAATCTGGAGTGCAGTCCCCAAGATGGTTGGGTGGCGCCTTGTACACCTCCTTCCAGCAACTCCTGCAGCCAAGCTGGTGCCAAATGTATTGCTCTGTTTTCCTTTGGACCACATCAGTGAGGCTAAGAGTCTTGTCATCTGAACAGCCCAGGACCACCTTACACACTGCCCAGGCTTGCACCCCAGGAAGGTGACTTTGGTGCTGCTAACACAGCTGTTTGACTTCACCTCATTCTCTTGAGACAGACGGATGCCAACAACATTATGTGATGGAGGTGTTTTCAGTGGAGACTGGTCCATGAGGGCAAATGGGGCAGTGGCCCACCAAACCTCAGGCAGCCCCCACCTGCCTGCCTTCTTACTTACAGCCCGTCAGGGGGCAGTTCTGTCTGTGATTGGCTGTGGCTCCACTTACTGCCCCCCAGCCCAGCAGTCCCATGGCTACATGCTTTATGGGATGAATACTATTAAAATAAAATGAATAAATCTGAAAGGCCCTGTTCCTGACCGCAGTGAGGATTTGTCTGCCTAACAGCATACCACACTCTATTTTTGGTTCCTTATACAAAGGACTTGCAAACTACAGGCAGATGTCTTTGTCTCAGTTCCTGTAATTTCACTTTGGAGCTCGCCTACTCATAACTAGTTTACATGTGTTTGCCCATTTCGCATTCCAGGAACACATTTCACATTCCTAGAACTATCAGCTTACATTCTTCATTCTGTAGATTCAAATAAGGACAACAGTATTTAATCAGTCAGGCAGATTGATCAACTCAGCCGGTGCTCCCAACTGTGTGTGTGTGTGTGTGTGTGTGTGTGTGTGTGTACACACACACTTACAAAAATGTAAACAGTAGGTGCCATTTTAGAAGAGTTCCTTCTCATATCTCTTCTAAGATGGTTCCTGATGCAACACAGTGTGTGTGTGTGTGTGTGTGTGTGTGTGTGTGTGTGTGTGTGTGTTTTTCATCTGAGACCAGATGGACATGTTGTTCTAAGATGTTTGATACCACACTTGCATCTTAAAGACAAAGGAACTCTTTTTTCACCCTTCAGAAAAACTGTTTAATTCACACAACATGTTATGCAAGCTTACCTGTCTGTGTAATTAACCAACTGCAATTCAGATGGTGAACCCATTCGTAAGAAATCCATGGGGAAGGGCAATTTACAAAACAGTTGTGCTCAGCTTTCTTACAGCATAAAGAGTGGCTCAGTGTACACCACCTTTTTAAAGTCATTGTTGACTTTTCAGGAGGAATTTGACCCAGGCATTTGGTGGCTGAAAGACAATGTACTTGACAACCATGAGATCACTGGATGAGATAATATTTTTCACTGCTTTTAGAACTTTTTTTTTTAACTGTTGTGGTTTTTAGAATGTTTTCATACCGTCCGACATTTTACCCACAAAAATTAGAACGCTCCATTTTTTGTTCCAAGCTTTATGAATGTGCGAGAGCACAGAAACAAAACACACATTCTTTGACCTCGCAAGACCGAAAAACATTCCATTGTTGTGGCATGACCCAGCTGATTCACACCAGAGCACCACATCGCCCACTACCCCTCACTGCCGCCCATCCCTCCCTTCTCCACACCATGACACAAAACCAAAGAGCTGAGGGACAAAGGCAGGGTACCCTCAAGGAAAGGAGGTCCATCCCACTGAAAATGGGGCACTTGGCAAATACCATATTGACCTGAATATAAGACTCACTTTTCCCCCACATTCCAACTGTGGAAAGTTAAAATGCGGCTTATATTCGCGACCTTTGGTATGTAACCAAATTATGGAAGGGAAGGGGGCACCAGAATCGTGGAAAGAGGCATTCATCACCTTGATACCAAAATTGGAATCTGAAAAGACTCAACTTAAGAATTACCGTCCCATCTCACTCCTAAACGTGGATTACAAAATTTTTGCTGATATCTTGGCAAATAGACTGAAAAAAGTTTTAAAAGAAGTAATTCATAAAGACCAAGCAGGCTTTCTCCCTGGCAGGCATTTGTCTGACAACACCAGGAATATTGTTGATGTTTTGGAGTTACTGCAGACAAATTTGAATACAAAAGCAGCTTTGATTTTTATAGATGCGGAGAAGGCCTTTGATAATATATCTTGGAAGTTTATGAAGAAAAATTTGGAAGGGATGGGAGTGGGAAGGGCGTTCCAGAATGGTATTGAAGCAATCTATTCAGAGCAAAAAGCTAAATTGATAGTAAATAATGTGGTGACAGAGGAGTTTAAAATTGAAAAAGGAACACGACAGGGGTGCCCCTTATCACCCTTGCTATTTATTTCTGTCCTGGAGGTGTTGCTTAACTTGATTAGGAAGGATCAGCAGGTGCAAGGAATACAGGTCGGAGGAAAACAATATAAACTGAAGGCTTTTGCAGACGATTTGGTTTTGACATTACAGGAGCCAGAATCTAGCACAAAAAGAGCTTTAGAACTAATTTCTGAGTTTGGTCGGGTGGCGGGATTTAGGTTAAACAAACAAAAAACCAAGGTCTTGGTAAAAAACTTGACACCTTCAGAAATAGATGGGTTTCAAAAGGAAACAGAATTAAATGTGGTTAAAAAAGTGAAATACCTGGGAGTTAATTTGACCGGGAAAAATTTGAATCTATTTAAAGACAACTATGTAAAATGTTGGACCGAAATCAAAAAGGACCTAGAAATTTGGTCAAGATTGAAACTTTCCTTGTTGGGAAGAATTGCTGCCGTTAAGATGAATGTATTGCCAAGAATGTTGTTTCTGTTTCAGGCCCTGCAGATCGTGGACAGAGTAGAGTGTTTTGGAAAGTGGCAGAGGGACATTATGAAGTTTGTCTGGCAGGGCAAAAAGCCCAGAATAAAATTTAAAATATTAACAGATGCAAAGGAAAGAGGGGGATTTGCCCTGCCGGACTTAAGGTTGTATTATGAAGCTGCATCCTTCTGCTGGATGAAAGATTGGTTTTTGTTAGAAAACACTGATGTCCTAGATCTGGAAGGGTTTAACAATGCTTTTGGATGGCATGCATATTTGTGGTACGACAAGGTGAAGTCTCACAAGATGTTTAAAAACCATATTGTCAGGAAATCTTTGTTCATTGTCTGGACTAAATACAAGGACTTAATTGAAAATAAGACTCCGAGGTGGTTATCACCGATGGAGGCTAAGGCCACAAAAATACTTAATATGGGGGGTGGCTGGGCAAAATATTGTGAAATAATAGAAAGAGAAGGTGACACTTGGAGGTTGCAGAGTTTTGAAAAATTGAAAGGAAAGGTGCGAGACTGGTTGCATTATGCCCAAATTTTAGAGATCTTTAAAAAAGATAAAAAAATCGGCTTCCAGGTGGAAAAATCAGAATTAGAGTTGGAATTACTTGAACCTAAGACGAAAGTGCTTTCAAGAATGTATAACTTGTTGCTTAAATGGAATACTCAAGATGAGATGGTTAAATCAGCCATGATTAAATGGGCACAAGACATTGGATACAACATTATGTTTGAAGACTGGGAAAGGTTATGGACCACCGGTATGAAATTTACGGCATGTAGTGCCTTAAAAGAAAACATTATGAAAATGATGTACAGGTGGTACATGACCCCAGTCAAACTTGCAAAGATATACCATTTGTCAGACAATAAATGTTGGAAATGTAAGGAGGCTGAAGGAACATTCTTTCACCTCTGGTGGACATGTCCGAGAGTGAAGGCCTTTTGGGAAATGATTTATAACGAGTTGAAAAAGGTATTTAGGTATACCTTTAATAAGAAACCAGAAGCCTTCCTCCTGGGCATTGTGGGCCAGAGAGTGTTAAAGAAAGATAGAACTTTCTTTTTATATGCAACTACAGCAGCAAGAATTCTTATAGCTAAATATTGGAAGACACAGGAGCTACCCACACTGGAAGAATGGCACACGCAACTGATGGACTACATGGAACTAGCCGAAATGACGGGCAGAATCCGAGACCTGGGAGAAGAGGCAGTGGAAGAGGACTGGAAAAAATTTAAGGACTATCTACAAAAACATTATAAGCTATATGAAAGTTGAGAATTTGCTAAGTTTTGAGGAAAACATGCTTCAGTATTGAGAATTGAAAATGATTGAAACTAAGTTATAACGGTGAAAAGTTTTAATTTGGAATATATAAATAGATGAAAGTACAAAAACATATGAAACAAGGTATTAATTTGCTGTACAATACTCTTTTATTGTAAAGAATGCAGGGATGGAAGATTTGGGGAAGTCCAGTTGAATATGAAAAAAGATGTGGAAATGTGAATTTTCTTTTTTCTAACTTTTTCTTTTCTTTGTAAAACTGCTTTTGTTGTGTAAATTGATGATGGATTTTGACTTTGGAAAATAAGCAATAAAAAAATATTATTAAAAAAAAAATATATATTCGCGACCTTACAGTATGCAGCCAGGAGCGTGGGGCAAACAGCACCAGGAGCATGGAAAAGCGGTGCCCGCCCCGCACATAGTCCCCCATCCTCTCCCCCAAGGCCAGGAAGGTAGAGAGCAAGGAAGGGGAAAGGCCATTGGCAATGTAGCCTGGAGCAGCGAGGAATAGAAAGGCTTATATTTGGGGTTTTGGGTCCCCCCCCTCTTTCCCCCTCTAATTTTAAAGGTACGGCTTATATTCAGGTGTGGCTTATATTCTGGCTAATGCAGTATATGTTTTGACTTGGGGGGGGGTTGCTGCCCTGTGCTGCTTTTAGGAGGAAGGGTGGGAGATAAATCATGACAACAGCGAATGGTTTATTATTAATGTGGGAGCAATAAAACCATGACCCCTGGCTTAGCGCCACATCCAAACCGAGGGTGGGGGGTTGTGGCACTCAAACAAACCATGATTGCTAAAGCCAATGATTTCAGATTGTGGTTTGTTTGGAGTGAAATGAGCCACACACACACACACATCATGATGGATGTAATGCCAGAAATCACTGTGTCTTGCTGCCGTTTGCACAAAAAGAAAAATACAGCAGCGTCATAAGAGCATTTGTAGAAAACCATTATCTGCATATTGCTGTGGTGTTCAAATACAGCCAGTGTCTAGATACATACATACATACATACATTATAGCTACCTGCAAAGATAGATAGATGATAGATAGATAGATAGATAGATAGATAGATAGATAGATAGATAATATATGGTATCTGTATGTTTTCCATCTCAGGGTGATCAGCAGCTGTCTTTTGTGGCATGAAAGGATCAGTATCTTTCTACGCAAATTTAGGATTCAACATAGACTAGACTACATTCATTCATTCATTTTATTAAACTTACATCCCATCCTTCCTCCTGAAGATTAGCAACCACATCAATAATAAAGCCATTTAGTCTTACAAAAAAAGTTTAAAACAACCCTCCAGTTTAAAACAGTTAAAAACCTTCTAAAAAAAGAAGCCTCTACTCCCACAGCAAATAATTTCAAGGCTGCCAAGAAAAAATTTCAGCCAACGAATGCCTAAGGGAGCAGCAATGTTTTTGAATTCTTCCTAAAAGTTTATAATGACAGAGAGAGGGATGCCTTATTAGGGCACATCTCAGATTCTCCTGCGTGGGAGCCATATATCTGGCCTGGGAGAGACTACTAGACTCCCCAAATTTATGAACCTGCACAGACCCGATGACATCTCAGATACTTGAGAATTGCAAAATCTCTCTGCCGTGTGTGTCCATTTCCACAGCAAGGATGACGAAAGAAACACTACAGCACTACATGGCTAGGAAATATCCTCCACTTCCTGGACCTATGTTGCAATACCCAGGACAAAACTGTCTCTTGCACGTTGCTTGCCCCTCATTCCACACGCTCTTCATCTGGAAAGCTAGACACAGCAAATCTGTCCTCTCTAAGAAGCTGCGTATCTAGGAGTCTCCAAAGGAAGGACCCAGAGCCTGGCCAGCATTGCAGAGGCAACACACACGCCTTAAAGAAGACCCAGACCACAGGAAGAGGGCGCTAAAGGCAGAGGAAAGGCAGAAGGTGAGGAAAGGGTAGGAGAACAGAGAAAGAGAGAGAAAAAGCAGGACATCTAGCAGCTAACCGGGGCAGGAGGAGGAACGCCAAGAACTGAGCAGAGGTTGCAGAACTGAGAAGACGAAGGAAGAAGAAGAAAGCACCACCATGAGCAAACCAAACTATGAACAGCTGGGTGAGAAGGCACTTGCCGCTCAGAACCCCCCTGCCTACTCTGAAAAAGAGGCCTATGCAGAGCCTGACCCACTGAAACAGCCTCCTGGGCCAGCACCCCAAGCAGGCTATGGGGCAATGCCAGCACCCCAAGCAGGCTATGGGGCAATGCCTTACTATGGCCCACCCGGTGCGGGATCTCACCTAGGCCCAGTCCTTCAACCTCCACAGGCGGTCTACGTCACACCTGTACAGCCCACCAATGAACCCGATTACTTGATCTACTCCATCTTCACCATGCTCTGCTGCTGCTTACCCCTTGGTATTGCCGCCTTGGTCTACTCTATACAGGTAAGTGTGTGTGAAAGGGAGAGACAAAGAAATGGGGGTGGGGGTGAGGCTTTGCTAGAAAACAAAGGAGGCAAAAAAGGCAAGTCCCTCCCTTAGTAACAAGGGGTTGCACCCAACCGAGTTCTACTCAGAGAAGACCCATAGCAGGTAACAGGTCCAAATTCGTAATGGGCATTGATTTCAGTGGGTCTGCTCTGAGTAGGAGGAGCATTGGCTTAAGTGTTGTTTTTGGAAGGTGGCATCACAAGCTATAATTTGGCTATAATTTGGTTATAATTAGGAGTGGGGCTTCTGTCTTTCATTGAAAATATTTCCCTTTAAAGTTAAGCACTGGCACTATGGGAGTGGGAGGGGAGTGAGGAGAGAAATTCAATGCAGTTTCAATTGAAGGCAAACCCACCTAATTTGTTCTTTCTGAAACGATACACAAACCAAAAAACAGCCCTCCTCCCAAAATTCACACTTTTCTGAATTTTGCATTGCAGTTCTCCAGCCGAGTATGTGTGTACCAAAATGCATACGCTAGGGCAAAGCTAGGGTAAAATGCATATACTGGTAAAAGCAACACCTAAGAAAGGATTGCATTGTATTTGGGGAAATTGCTTTGCAAACATGTGTATCTGGGCAAATGAGATGATAGGTCTTCATGGGGTCTTTAAAAGAAAATGACAGTGTGGTGCAGAAAAGTGTATAAACGAAATTAAGATTGCGGAAATGAAAAACGGAGAGAAACCAAAACTGACAGAGGGGCCCATCCCACAGCCCTCCTACACAGTTACAAGGAATTAGGTAAATAAAGGAGAAACAGACACACATTGCTAAACTACATGTTTACTTAGCTGCATGTTACACTGCAACATCTGGAGGAGGCTAGCCTTGCTAGTCTGTTGCGGTGTGAGCAAGGGAGAGCCTCATAGCACCTTAAAGGGAACAAATTGTTGCGGCATCTGTTTTGGTGCACCAGAAACAAAAATATCATGCCACCACTTAGCTGCAGAATCGAGGCATGGTTAAGGGTGTGATGTGGTATCAAACTTTTTTTATTTTAATGCAGCAAAGATTGTGGATGGAAAACCGACTGTTTGGCAAGGGCTAACTTACCATGGAGCTGTTTACAACTTGGTGAGATGGTCACCTGGAACATCTTGTCACACAGCTAGGAGATTGTTCCTCATATCCTTAGATCAAGGGCCAATTCTTCACTGGGCATGATGCTGCAGATGATCAGCTCCGGGGCAAAGAGCTCTCTATGCCACCCCAATACCAACCTGATTATGACACAGCTAATGCTGGATCCAATGTCAGTGCTCTGTGTTTTGAGAACTGGGATCCACCTTTGTCTTCCTTCCTTCCTCTTTTACTGCATGCATTTACAGAATAGTAGAACTGTCGAGTCAGAAGGGACCCTGAGGATCATCTAGTCCAAGCCCCTGCAATACAGAAATATGCAGTTCTCCCATACGAGGGTCGAACCTGCAACCTTGGCGTTATCAGCACTATGCTCTAGCAGACTGAGCTACCCATCTGATCTTTCTCTTGGGGCATGTTTTGTTTTCCTTTCCCTTTCTTCCTTATTCTCTCCTCCTTCTCCTTCTAGTTCCCGCTCCTCCTCCTCCTCTCCTCTCCCCTCCTCCTCCTATTGTTTAAAACAATGTGCACGAAATTACCAGAGAGAGATAAAGAGTATGGCAGAAAGCCACTGGTGTGACCCAGCTTAAATGAGGATGTGATCCAGGATACGGCTCATGTCAATGGGCGCATTTCCCTTCTTTGTACATCGCCCCCGAGCAAGGAGTTGTGGAAATGCTCATCATAAGCGAGTTCTCCATAACTGTGTCCCCAGGCACCGTGAACCCCTCCCCATCGGGCCATATCAGTAAAACAAGGACCACAGGAAACATTCAGTGAGGTTCAATTAGGCCACAACTTTGTTGATTACGAGTTTTGGGTTGGCATTAAGCAGCCACCATCTCCTCCAGTCAGCCTGCTGGAGGGATTCTGGGGACCAAGCCTGATTTGGGGTCGACCCATGACATACATCAAATAAATGCAACCCGCACAGACTTGCGGCATTGGGGAGTGCTGTGGCTCTTAGCCTGGATGTATGGACAGAAGCTCCTCCTTGTGGATCTCTTTATCGGGACACCCCAGTACCAAGGAGTGGGGAGCAGAGGCTCATAATCTCCTTTCCATCAAAGAATAGGCTACCTTCATCTGATCTTTCTCTAGGGTGTATTTTATTTACCTTTCTCTAACCCACATTCACTTTCTTTCTTTCTTTCTTAATTCTCTCCTTCTACCCTTCTAGTTCCATGCTGCTGCTGTTGTTGCTGCTGCTGCTCCCTCCTCCCTCCTCCCTTCTCCTCTTCTCTTTTTCCTTTTAAAACAATGCAAAATGAAATGACCGAAAGGCAGGGAGAGAGAGAGAGAGAGAGAGAGAGAGAGAGAGAATGGCAGAAAGCCACTGATGTGACCCATCTTAGAACACGATGCGGTCCAGGATATGGCTCAGTGTCCGTTCCCCCTCTTTGTACCTCACCTCTGAGCAATGTGTTGTGCAACTGCTCACTGTAAGTGAGCTCTCCGTATTTCTCAACAGAAATATCTGTACATGCACCCAATAGACATTCAGAATACCACAACACACACGTAACTGGCTGTAAAGTAACATAACATTATATATAATGAAACTGTAATATAATCATCATATCAAAAAATTGCAAAGCACTGTTCCTCATGGCAATAACATATCATATTACTATTAATCTTCTATATGTTTTTATTGTTGTAAAGTCCAAGGATAGTCAAGTCCAAAGACTGTCAAATCCAAGGATTACAACGGACAGTTCCTGTTGGTTAATAGTGTGTGTGTTGACTCAATAGACATTCAAGCATTAAAACATGCTTAAAGTCCATATAAATCATTCATCATAATTCTAAATAATATTTCCTCCAATGCAACTTAACCATCATGCCTTTATGCATTTGCAGCATTCTAATTAATAATACTAATTAGGTTATCTTCTTTAGCCCTAGCATTCTGTTCAAGTTCTACCAGCCCCTCAAAGATCCAGAAAAATCTCCTGATCTGCCTTGTTATGCAATTCCCTTTTCACAAACATTTGGGCGGCTTTTAAAGCACATTAAACACATTCATAGAGAAGGCTGTCAGCGATTACAAGCCACAATGGCTGATGTTCTACCTTGACTGTCAGAAGAATTATGCCTCTGAATACCAGTTGCTGAGAATTGCAGGTAGACAGGCAGCTGCTGTTGCATTCTTGTCCAATTTGCAGGCTTCCCACATGCATCTGATCAGACATTGTAAGCACAGGATGCTGAGCTAGACACGCCTGATCAGGGTTGCCATGCTCTTACACAGTGGGGATTGCCATAGAACCTCTGGCTGCATATGCACCATACATTTCAAAAAGTCCATTTAAAGCACATTTCTCCCTGAAGAACCTTGGAAAGTAACTTTCCCCTCCAACAGTTCCCAGCCACTCTTAACAAACTACAGCTCCCAGGATTTTTGTGGAGTGGGTGTTTCAAACATACGGTATGAACCCAACCAGAGTTGCCAACAGGCCTGGACCAACTGCGGCAAGGGAGGAGGAGAGAGGGTCTTTAATCATGAGATACTTTAAGGGCAGGTCCCAGCCTGCCTGCTGGCGGTTGCCAAGAGCCTGATTTGCAAATTGCTTGTGGAGAAACCTCACCACTGGTCAGATCTGTGCTGGTGAAAACTCAGAGGACCATCCAAACTGATGCCTTGAACCTCAGTGTGAGCTTATAGCAGGCATAGGCAAACTCGGCCCTCCAGATGTTTTGAGACTACAATTCCCATCATCCCTGACCACTGGTCCTGTTACAGATAGGTAGCCGTGTTGGTCTGCCATAGTCAAAATAAAAAAATCCTTCCAGTAGCACCTTTAAGACCAACTAAGTTAGTTCTTGGTATGAGCTTTCGTGTGCAAGCACACTTCTTCAGATACGTTGTACAGATAACAGTACAACGCATCATCAGAGATCTACAACCTCTCCTGGACAATGACAGTTCTCTTTCTCAAGCTCTGGGAGGAAGACCTTTCATTGCCTACAGACAGCCACCCAATCTTAAACAACTCCTAACCCACAATAATACTACAACCAGACTTAACACGGACACTGGCACCAGAGCCTGCAATAAACCTAGATGCCAACTTTGCTGCCACATACACCCGGACAACACCATTACTGGCCCCAACAACATCACACATACCATCTCGGGACTATTCAATTGCTCATCATCTAACATTGTGTATGGCATCAAATGCCAACAGTGTCCTTCAGCTCTCTATATTGGACAAACAGGCCAAACCTTACGCCAAAGAATAAATGGACATAAAAGGTATCTGAAGAAGTGTGCTTGCACACGAAAGCTCATACCAAGAACTAACTTAGTTGGTCTTAAAGGTGCTACTGGAAGGATTTTTTTATTTTGACACTGGTCCTGTTAGCTAGGGATGATGGGACTTGTAGTCCAAAAACATCTGGAGGGCTGGGTTTGCCTATGCCTGGCTTACAGTCTTGCTCTGCTCTGCTAGGTTCCAGACTAAAACCACAAGGTTACTGGTAAGTGACTGATAGCCTCAAGCAACAAGATTCTTCGTTGGCTAACACCAGGCAACTGTTTCTCAGCTTGCCACTTCTGCATGCTGGAGGTGTTCTCCAGCTGCATGGTTTCTCACTCGTTTCTCTCTCTTTCTCTGCAGACAAGAGAAGCCAACTTCGCTGGAAATGCCGTGTCCGCCAAGAGAAATTCCCGAATGGCACGCCTCTTCGGTCACATCGCTCTGGGGATTGGGCTGGGGTGCCTTGTTATATATATCATCATCGTAGTGATTGTTTCTACCACAGCAGCCTACCTTCCACCGCAGAAGCCCTGATGATGCCCTCTGCAGCCTTCAGATTCCAAAAGACCTTCCCCACCTCACCCCAGCAGACAGGCAAGAGAAGTCCCCCTTTGACAATCGTCTTCCATAACAGAATACACCACTGGCTAGATGGCATGCGTGTGTGCCCTCGCGTCACCTGTCTTCCATAAAGTCGACTTGGTCGCCATCAATGGGGCACAGGGCTGCAGAGCACTGCATCTGAGCCAGCATTAGCTGACCTGAAAGTTCCACCTAGCAAGAGCTCTGCCGCAGCCCAAACGCATTAAACGAAAAGCATTGTCTTGCTCCAGCTCTACAACACACAAGCATCCCAAACAGAAACAACAAAAGAGGGACAGGCAAATGGATTTGGGTGCTGAGGATCTGAAACAGTGTCCTGCCTGATGGCTTGGGAAATGTCTGAGTCAATTGCCTTGCTCTTGCCAATGTTAAAGTAGAATTACCTGTTTAGACCATATCCCGTCCAGAGCCCAGATGTACCTCTCCTCCATCTGACACCTCTGGTCCAGGTTTCTTCCCTGGGCCTTTAGTGTAGTGGCATTTGAAACACCCATCCATTATATATCTGCCTTTGAGAGGTCTTTATTAACTTTCCAGTGCACTGTTGAATGCCTTTCTTTTATCCCTGCCTGTGTCTGTATTTGGTTCAAAATTGTCTTTTATGAATGAACAAGCCAATCTATGTTTACTTGTGGGGTTGCTTTACCCCATATATGCCAACTCAACCATTTTGATCTGTGGAACTAGCACTGTTACAAGGGCTACATAATGTTCCCTTTGCTTCTGTAAGGAATCAATATTTTAGTGTGGCAACGCTCACACTTTGGAACTCCCGACCTATTGACACCAGGCAGGTGCGTTCCCTGTATTCTTTTTTGGTGCCCACTAAAAACATTTTTATTTAGACAAGCCTATATAGACATGTAGAAGGTTGGGGTTGTGTTTTAATCAGCTTTCAAGCTTATCGTTGATTCAATTATTTTTTAATGTTTTGAATAGCTGTTAACAGGGGGCTCACTTCTTATTCTTTTCTCTTTTTTTACACCACTTTGAGGGTTGTCTGTTTGCTATGTGCTCCAGCAGGATATAAATTTTGTGAAATAAAAATAAACAAGGAATAATCAGTTGGCACAAGCTGCTCTTTAAACCACGGCATAAGATGGTCCCCCCGTAGCCCCAGACCACATTTTGTGCGGTTAACAAATCGTGTATATCATATAATATTGCTTAATCCAGGAATGAAGATGATTTTCAGTGTTAGTGAAGAGAAGCTGTCAGTTTCATTAAAAATATTTGAAATACCTCCTGCCTCCAAATGATATTGTATTTACTTCAAATGAGCAAACTGTATGCTATTGTGATCAGTGGGGCGAGTCTACATATTGCAGAGACCTGGGGAGGGACAACACATTTGTCTTTGCACAGCATATTTGTTCCCCACCCCAAAATTTTCCCTGTTAGTGGGGAACAGGCCAGTACCACCAACACTAATGGGCAGATGTTTTTCCCCTGCTACAACGAGACATTGCCAGGCTCAGGAATGGAGTGGCAAGCTCAGAAGAATGAGGAGCGGGAACAGGAGGATGACATAGGACCTGCACTGTGGGGTGGGTTGCCAAGCCAGGGACATTCCAGACTCTGAGATTTCACAGCCCAAAGCTGAGACCTGGAGGGCGGGCCTGGAGATGTCATGGAGGTGGACCCTAGTGATGTCATTAAACATGACACATTAAGTGAAATATACTCGGAGTCGAGTGTGGATTTCATGCTCTTTATTCAGCTCATACTAGTGAGGAATGGAAGTTCCCCCGAAATGTCTGCTTTATATACATTATTTACACAATGGGCCCCACGTGATTGGCTAATTCTGGGATTCTCCTGTAGGCCAATCAGGTTGCGGATTCACTTCCACCTGGAGTTGGGTTGGGTGGCTCCTGCAGACCAATCAGACTGCTGCATTCTGAATCCTATTGTTCTAGGACCAATCAGACTGCTGCATTCTGAATCCTATTGTTCTAGGACCAATCAGACTGCTGCATTTTGGATCCTATTCAACTCAGTACATAACATTAAGCCACAGAACAGCATCTGAAAAGGAAGAGCAGAGCCCCTTGAAACCAATACTAGTGAACTGCCAGCGTTAAGGATGCAATTGCCAATCAGTACAGTATGCATTTAATTTCCTCCTGATCTCACTGTCTACACACAATCTCACCAGGGCTGGAAGAACCACAGTCAGAAGAGGAGGGGCACAGCCTAGTCGCCCAGGACCCATTGGTGCACCAATGCAATGACTCATCTGTCTTGCAAGGCACAAGAGTCACACAAGTAGGCTCGCCTTGCCCTGTCTTCAAAAGCTTGGCAGGTGGGTGTGTCAACCCATTGGGATTAGTCCATTGCTTCTGCACAGTTCTGAATTCCTTGCCCTGATCTTGGGCTCTGTAAGCTGAAATCACAGCTTCTAACCTGGCTAATCTCACCTTTCCTGTCACCTAGCCTGAGCGTAAAGGCTGCCTAGACTCACCACCATTGCTGAGCTGGAACCTCTATGTCAATAAAGATCTCTTCCTTACTCTTGCCTCTGTTGTCATAGTCCAAGCGGGAGTCAGGACAATGTTATACCCAAGTGTCCCCTCTTTCATTTTTTAAACATTGCAGTCGGAGTGAATGAAAGCCATCTATCTCTATCAGGAGTGCGCAACTTGTGGCTACTCAGTTGTTGCTGGACTACAAATCCCATCATTCCTGGCCACTGGCTCTGCTTGCTGGGGATGATGGGAAGTGGAGTTCAGCAGCAGCTGGAGGACCAAATATTCCCCACCGCAGGCTGGATCCATGCTAGCTGACGACCAGCCAGCAGCCACAGCTAAAAAGTGCATGTTGTCTCCACTACGGCAACATTATCCTAAATGCCACTGATGATAATGATAATGATAGTGATAATGATGATGATGATTCCCTGCTGGAGCAGTTCGTAGCTTCCGCCTGCCCCTCCTTGCTTATGGGTATCTCATTAAAGGAATCCATGAGGAGTTGCTTCTGTCTGAAGACAGAGGCCAGGGCCATAGAACTCCTCCAGGGGGATCCCTTGGGGGGAGTGGTGTTCCCCTATTTGATGTAGGTCATAGGCCTCCCCCATTTGTGGTTTCCCCTTAGATACACTCCCAGCAGATGGGCTGGAAATAATTAAATGGCTTTACCCAATAGCTTTGCCAAACCTTTCACAACTGTATCAAATAGTTGTGGCCTATTTCAACCCCCAAAAACCCCTTTCTTCTGCTGTCTTGCCTGCTTATTTCATCACATAGGGAGTGACTGGGTCATGGGGCTTTGGCATCCAACAGGAATCTTTGTTGGCCAACACAGAGGCGACTGTTTCTCAACTTCTCAGGAGGACCACCCACTTCTGCATGCACGCAATGTTTTGCATTTTTCCACTAATCCGTTGCTTCTCTCTTTTTCTGCACAGACACGCGAAGCAAATATCACTGAAAACAGCTTGGCTGCTCAGCAAAACTCTCACTTGACACCCCTCTTGGTTCAAACAGCTCTCCTGGTAGGGATTGGATTCCTAACTCTGTAGCTTTCCTTGCTGTTCCTCTCTGATCTTTGCTCAGTAGCTGACATTTCCTGAAGATGCATTGCACAGCATTAATATCTGAAAAGATGGACCAGTTATCCTGGTTTGATGCCATGCCTTTTGAATCCTTCTGTTGGTGCAAGCTGGTACACATTGCATGCTCACCCTGTGATTTCCGTATAACATTAAAAATACATTAAAACATCAGTCTTTTAAAACTTCTCTAAACAGGGCTGCCTTCAGATGTCTTCTAAAAGTCAGATAGTTATTTATTTCCTTGACATCTGATGGGAGGCCATTCCACAGGGTGGGCGCCACTACTGAGAAGGCCCTCTGCCTGGTTCCCTGTGGCTTCACTTCTCAAAGTGAGAGAACCACCAGAAGGCCCTTGGTGCTGGACAGTGTCCAGGCTGAACGATGGGTGGGGAAACATTCCTTCAGGTATACTGGGCCTGAACCTTTTGAATTGTGCTCGGAAACGTACTGGGAGCCAATGTAGGTCTTTCAAGACCAGTGTTATGTGATCTCGGCAGCCACTCCCAGTCACTAGTCTAGCTGCTGCATTATGGATTAGTTGTAGTTTCCGGGTCACCTTCAAAGGTAGCCCGACGTAGAGCACATTGCAGTAGTCCAAGTGGGAGATAACCAGAGCATGCACGACTCTGGTGAGACAGTCTGTGGGCAGGTAGGGTCTCAGCCTGCATACAAGATGGAGCTGGTAGACAGCTGCCCTGGACACAGAATGGACCTGCACCTCCATGGACAGCTGTGAGTCCAAAATGACTCCCAGGCTGCGCAGCTGGTCCTTCAGGGGCACATTTACCCCATTCAGGACCAGGGAGTCCTCCACACCCACCCACTCCCTGTCCCCCAAAAACAGTACTTCTGTCTTGTCAGGATTCAACCTCAATCTGTTAGCCGCCATCCATCCACCAACAGCCTCGAGACACTCACACAGGACCTTCACCACTGGTTCCAATTTGAAAGATATGTAGAGCTGGGTATAATCCGCATATTGATGGACACCCAGCCCAAACCCCCTGATGATCTCTCCCAGCGGCTGCATGTGGATGTTAAAAAGCATGAGGGGAGGATGGAACCCTGAGGTTTGATGAACAGCAGTAGAATGTAAGAACTTCAAAACAGTCTTTGAGGCAACTTCAGGGGAAACAGAATTGTAAAGCTGACCAAAGGTCAGGAACCACAGCTTAACGATCCTGACCTAACCTCTGTCTGAAAACCTCCAATGAAGGAGAATCCACCACCTTCCAAGATACTCCACTGTCAAACAGCTCTTACTGTCAGAAAGTTCTTCCTAATGTTTAGTCGGAATCTCCTTTCTTATAACTTGAATCCTTTCTTGCAATTTGAATCCTCTGGAGGAGCAGAAAACAATCTTGCTGTGTTTTCCATATGACAGTCCTTCAGACACTTGAAGATGGCTATCAGTCTTCTCTTCTCCAGGTGTGTCCTGACCCTTTGTGATCATTGGAGAAGCTTCAGCCAATCACTGCCTGCAGTTTCATCACCATGAAATTTCAAGAGAGAGTGAATTTCAAGCTAGAAGTTTCTTTTTTCTCTCTCCTAATGCAAAATATCACCAGGATCACACCTGGGAAGGGAAGAGCTCAACCTCTTCCATTCCTGCCTACATGCTACTGTCACCCTTGATATTGTCCCCAGGCCCTGTATTTTTATTTTTTATTTAAAAAAAAAACCAGACATGACTGCAAACCATTCAATTAAAGAAATGTCTAGTTTGGCTCCAAGATGCAGACTGAGATGTGCAAGGCATTTTTATTTGATCCAGTAAATTTCCAATTCTGCACCAGCTGAACAACTCGACTCTCTTTGCTTTGCTTTCATTTTGTTGATGCTGTTATTTTTCACTGCCAACAAGGGAAGACTTGCCTCTACCATATGCTAACCCAGTTCTAACTACTCAGGGAACCCCTCCAGACTAGTGGTGGTGCTGGGGTTTGTGAGTATATTCTGCAATATGTGTCTGACACTATAGCAGTGGTGGGTTCACACTGAACCATCCGCTCTGCAGCTCCAGGAGGAAAACTCAGATCAGGACAATGGTGCAGGGAACAAAGGGTTAATCCCCCCTTCCCTTCCCCAGTATTGTGGCCCAGATTTGAATTTGTCTAGTCCATGGGTCTGATGGGAGCAGCATCTGGAGGACCACAGCTCCCCTAGCCCTGGTTTAAATGAAGGGATGGAAGTACTCTGTCTCAAATGCACAGGTGAGACATACCTGGGAGGGCTAGCTAGCAAGACAGGAATAATATCCCGAATGGCCTAGATGGAGTGGGAAACTGGGCAGAAACTAAAATGAAATTCATCAGAGACCAATGCATTTAGGTATCAAGAAAAAATTAAATGCCCATGAGTCAGCAACGCAATGCGGCTTGGAAGGTTAATGTGGTTTTTGGCTGGATTCCACTTCATTCGTTTCAAAAGAAAACACCATGAAAATGGAGGGGTGGGGGAAACGTAATCAATTACATATCATTTGCCGTTTGCAAGCACAACAGAGAACGCTTGTCATATTTGTTGCCTTGATTCCCCTTCCAGGCTTGTTTTATATATTGCATAGGGCAAGGTTTTTTATTTTATGTATAATTCTTATGTATATTATTATGCTATTTTATTCCGTTTGGCCACAACCTGTATTTGGCTGCCTTAGGAGTACATTTGAAATCTGAATCCTGTTAGATGCTTAATCCAAAGGATTGTCCTCTCAGTGTTTTCTATTGCAGAGTCAATTACGGTAATACAGGAAACGCTGGAGAGGTTTAAGAAACATCTAATGATCAGGAATAAACAGAGGCTCTGAAAGGGGACCTGGTGGCCTCCTCAGACTGTCAGTGATGTTGCCTGCACCCCAGTCTCCAAGTGGTGAGAGATTCCAGGAATTCCAAGCACTTTTCCCTGGGTTTGGTTTCCTTGGAATGACATTGGAGACTGTGGTGTCTTTAGGACATACGGTTTTATTGAGTCGTGTGTGTGTGTGTGTGTGTGTGTGTGTGTGTGTGTAGGGCTCACAGCATTAGAAGAGAAGAAGAAGAGTTTGGATTTGATATCCCGCTTTATCACTACCTGAAGGAGTCTCATAGCGGCTAACATTCTCCTTTCCCTTCCTCCCCCACAACAAACACTCTGTGAGCTGAGTGGGGCTGAGAGACTTCAAAGAAGTGTGACTGGCCCAAGGTCACCCAGCAGCTGCATGTGGAGGAGCGGAGACGCAAACCCGGTACACCAGATTACGAGTCTTCTGCTCTTAACCACTACACCACACTGGCTCATTAATACTCCAGTGGGCCTTGCCTCCCTGTTCGCTTTCCAGGAAACCCCACACCCCAGGCTACCACTTTTGGATTCAGCCTACAGAGAAGGCCAAGCACCTCTGTGTTTGATTTCAGTTCCCAGCATCAGCCCAACTCACTCCTGAAACTAACCCCCAACCAGCGGCGGAGCATATGCCCACCCTGCCCAGGGTGGGTGCACTCCCGAGGGGTGCTGGGGGTGGAGGGTGCCCTCCCAGGGGCAGGAGAGCCACTCGGATGCATGGAGTGGCACGTGCACCCTGCAGCCGGGGGCAGAGCGAGCCGCCGATGGCGGACATTCGGCGGGCCACCCACCCGCAACGCCAAAACGGAGGAGGAAGGGGGAAATGCCAATGGCAAAGCAGCAAAGCTCTCCCCTCCCCCGCCCAATGGCTCAATGTAGGCTTGGGAGTTGCAGGCAGACAGCTGGAGGAGACTCTTGAGAGTCCCATGGACTGCAAGAAGATCAAACCTATCCATTCTGAAGGAAATCAGCCCTGAGTGCTCTCTGGAAGGACAGCTCGTGAAGCTGAGGCTCCAATACTTTGACCACCTCATGAGAAGAGAAGATTCCCTGGAAAAGACCCTGATGTTGGGAAAGATGGAGGAGAAGGGGACGAGAGAGGACGAGATGGTTGGACAGTGTTCTCGAAGCTACAAACATGAGTTTGACCAAACTGTGGGAGGCAGTGGAAGACAGGGGTGCCTGGCGTGCTCTGGGCCATGGGGTCACGAAGAGTTGGACACAACTAAACAACAACAAAGTGCACCAAATGTCACTCCCCTTAGTGAAGGCGCCCGGGGCAGACCAGCCCCACTGCACCTGCCTTCATCTGCCCTTGCCCCCAACACCGGTATATTGTTCTCCCTAGGATGATGTGACTTCCAGCCAGTTGAGGTGGGGAAAAGACGCCACCACCCTCTTCCTACATGCATCTTCAGTTGTCAATGTGGCCACACAATTCCCTCTTTCAGATGGTGGTGGTGCTACTTAGCAGGACTGGCTCTGGCTGTTAGCTATGGGGTTCGTCCATGCTTCCACTTGCCCTGTGCCTAGAAAGCAAGGTCTGAGCAGTCTTCCCCCTTGCCGCCATCCTTTTCAGACAAAACCCCCCTCTTAAGCGCTAAATCAGAGCAAACATCAATGCAAGAAAACCTGAATTTGCTGTGTGCTCTCCTTGAGCCCTAAAGAGTGGTTTTCCCCAGGGAATAAATGACCAACGGGGAGATGCATAACCACTGTGCAAGCAAATCAGCATCACTGCACACTGCTGTCTAATCTTCCCGCAAACAAATCAAGACAAATACTCATAGACTAACCTCTGCATAACCCAATCAGGATGAATGCTCAAGAAACACCTGCAGGAGCTCAAGGAATAGATTCCTGTTCTTATTTTCAGCTGTAAAATGGGGAAGAGTGTGTTTGTATCTATGTATGAAGGAGCCCATCCGTTCACAGTGCCCTACTTCAATAAGTCTTCGCCCATATCACAGTACGTGAGTCTGTCTCTCTGTCTGTCTGGGTTGCTTGTTCTCTGCCTTATTCCACCCACACATCCGCCTAGGCTCCGAGACATCATGAAGTCATCCTGTCCGAGAGCCAGGGCAATCAGTAAATCGTTCATTAAGCAGACGGGCAGACCAACCAGCGTTATAAGGCAAGCGTCCAGCCATAGAGAAGATTCAGAGGGATTGGTTGGGCGCCACGAGAGGAGGAAGGCAAAAGGCACAGAGAGGATTGGAGGAGGTGAGAAGAAGAGAAGAAGATACCCAGCAGCAAGTCAGGGTGGCCAGCAAGGAGGAACGTGAAGAACTGAGAAAGGCAGAGAAACTGTACTTGGAGAACTGGGAAGAGCTGGAGGGGAAAGAGGGCAGTAGACTGGCAAAATGAGTGACCCAAACTATGAGAAGAAGTCCAGCAACTGGCCTGACTCTCAGGCTCCACCACCCTTCTCTGAAAACCAGCCCTTTGAGTCAGAGGCTGATCCACTGGCACCTCCTGGTCAGCCTCCACCCGCCCCGGGCTATGGGTCAGCTCCCTCTATGCCACCTCTTTACCAAGCTTATTATGGCCCACCAGATTCAGGAGGCTACCAAGGTTCGGATCAAACCCCGCAGGCCATCTTCATTGTGCCTCCTCAGCCTACCAATGAACCCGATCACCTGTACTACTCTATCTTCACCATGCTGTGCTGCTGCCTACCTCTGGGCATCGCTGCCTTGATTTTCTCTATAAAGGTGAGAAACAAGAGAGGGAAAGTGAGCGTGGGAGGGCATTATGCAGTGCTAGAATACAAGGGGGCAGAGATGGCATGCCCCACTTAACTTTTACCTCTTGAGAACTGTGTTTTAGGAGACTTCAGGGCTGGCACTGGTTGGGCCAAAACTGGCATTCTGGGTGGAAGAGTCTAAGCTTGTGGCTTTCACTATGAGCCCTTTCCCCACAATGTCAAGGACTGTTGTGATGTGCTACAGGCTAGGGAGTCAATGAAGGCGAAAGCACTATGAGGCACAGAGTGGGTGGTGTTTGCAGACAAAGCAGGCTTGCGAAGGTGCATGTTTACTCTTGCAGAGTAGCTTCCGGAGGGGCAGGAAATCAGAAAGAGAGTCTCCTGGCAACTTAAAGATGAACAGGTGGGTATGGGTTGGTGGCATCCATTTTCGTGGACTAGACTGCAGTAGTCTTCAACCTTGGGTCCCCAGATGTCGTTGGACTACAACTCCCATCAACCGCAGCCAGCTTAGTCAATGGTCAAGGATGATGGGAACTGTAATCCACCAATATATGGGCACCTAAGGTTGAAGAGCAATGAACTTGAGCCTCCTTCCAAATTTAGGCTGGGCCACCACTAAATTCTAACATCTAAGCGTTCTTTTGGGTGGTAGCTTTGCCTGAGTTTTGCCGATATGGATGGAGTCGTTTACTGCAGCTGGGAATCAGCTGGCCAAATCAGATGCCCATTTCCCCAAGTGGTGGTGGATTGCAGCTGCTGTGCATTGCACAACCTGAATATCCTTTCAAAACAGTTACAAGAATTGCACCCCTTCCTTCCATCTTTGCAGCAGCGGCTGGTTGGTTCTCCACTTAGCATCATGTTATAGATGATCCATAAGACATCTGAAAGAAGTCCTGTATCAGCAGGTTTTTAATGTTTGGCGTTTTTATTATGTTTTTATATGTGTTGGCTGGGGCAGTCCAGCCAGATGGGTGTGGTATTATTACTGCTACTGCTACTGCTACTGCTACTGCTACTGCTGCTGCTGCTGCTGCTGCCGCCACCAAATAACCTAATGCAGACTGTGGAACATTATCACTTAATATGTGGGTGTCTGTGTTGCCCTACTGGGGTTCAAAGGAATAGCGGCTTGGTATTGCAACTGATGGGATGTGGGTGGCGCTTTGGGTAAAACCTCAGCGCCTAGGACTTGCCAATCGTATGGTTGGTGGTTCGAATCCCCACAGCGGGGTGAGCTCCCGTCTTTCGGTCCCAGCTCCTGCCCACCTAGCAGTTCGAAAGCACCCCTAAGTGCAAGTAGATAAATAGGTACCGCTTTATAGCGGGAAGGTAAACGGCGTTTCCGTGTGCTGCGCTGGTGCTGGTGCTGGCTCGCCAGAGCAGCTTTGTCACGCTGGCCACGTGACCCGGAAGTGTCTCCGGACAGCGCTGGCTCCCGGCCTCTTAAGTGAGATGAGCGTACGACCCTAGAGTCGGACACGACTGGCCCGTACGGGCACGGGTACCTTTACCTTTTTATTGCAACTGATAGGAAGAACAAAATTTTAACCTATGCTGCACTGCAGAGCAAATAGATCGACACAATGGAAGGAACTTTTAATCACAAGACCCTTACCTTGATAGTCCTTGGAAACAGATAGCAGATGGCCTGTTTGAACTGGTAAATCAACACTGGTTGTAGAAGCATAGCGCCTTGACTGATATTACTAGCAGTAGCATTGTTGCACAACTGATGGGTATGTTTGATCATTGTGGCAATCCAGATAAGCTTGTGGCTGATGGTGCAACCAAGTCTGTGGCAGCATAAATCTCAGCCAGTTCAAACTGATGTGACTTGGGGGAGGGGGAGGAGTTGCCTCTTCAGATTATCCGGCCAAGCAAAGTCAGGAGCTTTTTTTATATAACTGGCAAACCTCAGTAACCCCATTTACAACTGGAAAAGTGGGTTGATATCATACTTGGAGAATAAAAGGCACAGCGGACTCGGGGGAGGATTAATTAATTAGATAATCCATACATCATGTAATAAAAAAAATTAAGGTCTTATATATATAAAATAAATGTTCATAAATGTACCAACCAAGCATGTACATAGATATGTAGACCACATGTCTGGAGCAGCACAGGAAGACCAACCAGAAACCATTTTGACTCCCAAACTGACCAAATGTTTTCTCTGCGAGGAGGGAGGGGGTGAGGGAGCCTCTCCATTGTCTCAGGAATTGGGTAATCACCATCTCAAAGGAATGGGCAGACTACCAGGAAAGGCAATCAGATAAGGCAGACAGGAAAAACAACAACATTCAAATTTATGCTGTAGACCGCCTTTTCTGTGATGTAGGCATGAAGTTTTGTGGGGGGTGGTCTTAGGTTACACCCCTTCTGTGATGTAGGTATGATGTATGGAGGGGTGGTCTTGAGCTCCAGGGCAGAGAACTTAAAATGTCTATATAAGGGCAGGCACACCTTTGTTCTGGGTCCTCCTCCTTTCCTGTGGGTGAGGGGAGCACCCTGTTGCAACAGCTTTAATAAAGATCAGGCTTACTAGCTGCTTTGTTTCTCAATATTCTTTGGTTGGCCTCTGTTATTTTCTCCTACCGATAGGGAACTCACTTAAGGACTCTATACAAGCTCTTGGATACCCCATAAGGAAAGAAGGGCAGATTTTGTTTACAACACATCGTTACTCTGAATAAGTCAATAATGTCCAAATTGCTGATGAATAGATCTCATGAGTGTGCAGACTGTGTTTGCAGAAACCCAAAGGAGTGTCCAGTTCTGAGACTCAGTCAGAGCATACAGCCCAAGCTCTGAGTCTTGTTGTGCTCTGCTAGGTTCCAGTCTTAAACCATCTGGTTAGGAACATAGGAAACTGCCTTGTCCAAGTCAGACCATTGATTTATCCAGCTCAGTATTCCCAATAGTGACTGCCAGAGGCTCTGTTTAGCTTATACGTAAATCCAGCACTGACTACAACTATAATTTATTTTATTATGTGCTCTTCACCCTAAGGTCTTGGAATGGGTTACAACAATGAAAGCACAATGCTAAGAAGAGTTTAAAACATCTCCAAGATCTCTTGTTGGAGATGTAGATTAAATGAAGGAGATCACATACATATCTTTTGGAATTGCTCTCAGATAGAAATATTCTGGAAATCCATGCATGTCCATATCCATCTCTGAAACGTTAGGATATCATATGCCCTTGGAACCTAAAACATCCCCACTTGGTTATCTAAATGATGCTATTCTGGGAAACGATCAAGAAATAGTGTTCCACCTTATAACTGCTGCTAAGATTATAACAGCTAAAAACTGTGAGGGAAGCAGATCTGCTACTGCAATCTGAATGGATCGAGATAGTAACTATGATTAAGCTAACTAATTCTAAAAGAATACATATAAACCAGGGCTGCCAGTTGTTTTGACATTACCAGGATTTCAAAGGCAGAATTGATGTCCCGTGGCGTGGGGTGGGGATTTCCGAAATACAGAGCTTTGTCCTGGGATCTTAGGTAAGTCAGTCACATTTATTTACTTTAAAAGGCTCAACAGTTTTGGGGGGTATCCTGGTTTTTACTTTTTGAAATATGAAAACCCGATAAACCAGCCAACAGGTTTACGGAAACATTACAAAAGATATGTTTTGGAACAGCAAGTTCATATAATCACAAAGATAATTTGTTGGCTATTGGTTAGTGCCTCACAGCCTGAGACAAAAGGATTGTTTGCTAGCTACCAGCCATGCCTGCATTCCGGACAAGGTCTCTAGTTGCATTTTTTTCATGGATTTTCTCTCTTCTTCCCCAGACTCGCGATGCCAACCTTTCTGGAAACGGAACAGTCGCTCGGCAGCATTCCCGGACAGCACAGCTCTTGTCCCACCTGGCAGTCGGGGCGGGGCTCACATTCATATGTCTGTATATCATCTTAACTGTGATTATGTTTAAGGCAAGAAGTTATGAGCTACAAAACCCTTGAAGATGTGTGACACGGCGTGCATATCCCTTCTCTCCATCCTACCCTCACGCACAGAGAAATTCTCCTCTGATGTCATGCCCTTTTGAATCGGTCCCCCCCAAAAAGAAAAAAGAGATGTGCTACAGGCTGGTTCACACACACACACACACACACACACACACACACACACACACCATGAAATGTCTATGCACTTCACTCAAGGACCAACAGAAGATGTGAACTGCATAGGACTGCATTTGAGGTGATATCAGGTGATATGAATGTTCTTTCTGGTAGATTTAGTGGGGGGGGGCTTTGCACATCAAGAGATGGGTACTGTGTGTGATCCAGCTGCACAATAACACAAAGATCCCAAACCAAAATAGGAAGAGGAAAACTGATCAGCACTGAGGATCAAATGCACTGAAACATCTGATGGCTGGAGATTGCCTATAGTCATCTTGATTTGATTTTATAGTTGCATGCCACTTTCCCAAGAACAATAGCTCACAACAATAACAAAGAATCAGTAAAGGGGAGCAGCATTTCCTAGCACTATCTATCTGTCTGTCTATCTATCTATCTATCTATCTATCATCTATCTATCTATATCTATCTATCTACACATACATACACACACACACACATATACAGAGAGAGGGAGAACTTTTTTCTGGGGGTACGCATACCCCTAAACATGTTGTGAATCTTTGTACTTTTGTCCATTTACTGTGTTTATTTCCCCCGATTTGAACTATAAAATTGTGATATTCTTGAGTCAAAATGAGAGTACCCCTAAACATTTTTTTAGAAAAAAGCACTGTGTGTGTATATATATATATATACACACATACACACACACACACAAAATAAAAATAATAAAGATGAATACCAGAAATGAATCAATACAAAATGGCAAAACTTCAAAATGAATCATATTGGATATACATTTACAGTAGTAAATGAATACATAAACCAATAAACCAATGCTAACTAGACTTGGAAACGGGGGGATCCTGCAAACCTACACACCTCCTGTATCTCAGTGACAGTGCCACGATCCACGACAGCAGACCCTCACTGTGGAGTGTGGAGCAACCTCCGCTCTTGCCCTGCTAAAGTCCTCACCAGCACATTATACACATGCTGCAAAACCACTGCATTGATCTACCGTTGCCGGTGATAACACCATGAAATGGGTTCAGATCTCCTCCTCTCCAGCCTACATTCCCTCCCCCCCTCCTGCCCAATTTCCTTCCCATTTCAGATTTCTTTCTTTGGACTACCAGTCTTCCTCGTCTTCTCCTGGGCTGTTCCCAGTCCTTCTGCCAAAGCTTCCCTTGATCTCCCACCCAGGCTCTCCAGTATTTCGCAGGCAAAACCTGGGACATGCAGCTGCCCGTCACTTGAAATCTCATACCACAAATTGATGCTCTCTTGCCCCGCTACGCAGGACTTTGTTTCAGCGGCAGCTGCTCCATTGGTGTGAGTGAAGCAGTGCCCCCCTAACCATAGTCTGCCCTTGGCCAGTACCCACCTGCCTGCCTTGCTACTTACATCCAGCCAAGGGGGTTGGGTTTATTATTGGCTCTCTCCCCTTTTAACCTCAGCATTGCTCTTGTATGGGGAGGATGGAGCAGGCAAAACTAGAATTAGTTGGCTCTGCCTCGCATTAGCTGTGGCTGTGCCTGTCGTTGCCTCTGGTGCCCCCTGCTGTTGAACTCCCTGCCACCCACCCTATCAGCCCCAATGGGCAGCAGCCCTTTGCTTTGTTTTGTCGGCCCCGGTGTTCATTAAGGCTGCTGTAGCATGTTTTCAATGCATAGAAGCTGGTTGTGCTTTTGGTGAAAATATATACTAGATGGACAAATTTGCTTTAAAGATTCATGATCAGCCTCGTCGCCAGCATGTGACTTGGAAGGCCGTGCGCACTACATAATCATAATCAGGTGCCTTATTGTCTGTACTTGTGAGCTCTGCTCATCCTCCTCTCCTTGGATGCAATTGTCTTGTGAGAATGTTTTGTAAGCTGCTTTGAGAGCCGCTGTGGGCAATGTAAATAAATCTTGAAAGTGTGAGAGATAAACCATTGCCACTCTCCCAAGGTCACGTCTTCAGCTTTGTTCCTAAGGCTTTGTAAAAGTTAAAAAATAAAAATAAAAAATAACAGAAAAATAACAGAGTGACATCAAACGAATTTTGTAAGTAGGACGGGGGATCTTCTGGTCCTAATCTTGTAGCCCCAGGGCTGAGGAACCTCAGGCTTACAGACCAAATGCGGCCCTCTAAACCTCCCAAGGTGGCCCTTGGGACTCTTCCCACACCTCACCCAGCTTCCTAGCTGGACCCCAACTCACAAGTCCTCCTTCGCACTCTCCTCAAAGACTTTGCTTGGTTCCTATGTGTCTTTGAACTCTGACGATGCCTCTCGTTTATCTAGATTAGTGTTTCCCAAACTTAGTTCTCCAGCTGTTTTTGGACTACAGTTCCCATCATCCCTGACCACTGCTCCTAGCTAGGGATGATGGGAGTCCAAAAACCGCTGGGGACCCAAATTTGGGAAACCGGGATCTAGCTGAATTTGTGGAAAGATGTGTGAGAGTGTGTGCAGAAACTAGCCCACTGCACAAAGGTGAAATGGACATTGGTTGCTTCGCCCAATTTTACCTCTGGCCCCACCCACCACTGGCATGTGGCCCCTGGAAGGTTGCCCAGAAGGGAATGCAGCCCTCAGAATGAAAATAGTTCCCCAACCGTTGCTGTAGTCACAGCTCTCTGCAGCTCTCTTAGGGCCACAGCTTAAAGCTGCAGCAGGAGGTAAAACTGGGGATGAATGGCAGATATCTGGTTGATGTCAAACAGATCAGCATGGATTTCTGACTCCCAGTGTTGAACAAAACAACATATATCACCCCAGAATTATATTGCTGCAATGAAGAAAGCTTTGGAGGGGGCATATTTTCATGTGGAACAACTGTGAGCAATGTTCACTTCTGGAGATTCCTGAGCTCAGGATTTTGGATGTCTGGGTGCATGTCTTTTGCACCAGCAAGTAAAGACCCACAAGCCTCACTCTGCCTTCAGAGAGCCCCTACCTTCCTGCCTTTGTACTTACAACCAGCAGAGGGGCAATGGCTGTCAGTTTCTTCCTCCTTGATATCAGTGTTGGAACTCAACAGGGAGGAGGAAGAGGACAAGACTGGAATCAGGGCCGTAGCCAGGGGCGCAGGCGATGGGGAGGGGCGCAAAATTGGCTTTAAAAAATGTCCATAAATATAAATATCGATTATTGCCTCATAAGAAATTGTTTTAAATAGAGGGTGAATTGAAGGGGGGGTTGGAGGAGAGGCAGAAAGAAGAGCTAATTTGTCAGTGGCTAGAAGGCGCAATCTGGACGGTTCTGCCAGGGGCACGAGATCGCCTAGCTACGGCTCCAACTGGAATTAGTTCACTGTGCTATCATTGGCTCTGACGCCATCTACTGTTGGCCTCCCTGCTTTCCAGCCTACCAGTTCCAAAGGGCAGCAGACACTACTGTGCACAAGGCTCCGGCAGGCAGATCTTGGGTTCTAGGGAAAAACCAGGAACATGAAGAAGAACTGTGCTCGGTCGAACCAAAGGTCTGTTTATCCCAGCATCCTGTTCTTACAGTGACAAACCAGATTAGCCTACAGGAAGCTGGGCAGCAAGTCATGAGTGCAACAGCATTCTGCCTGCTTGCACTTCTTTTTGAGTGGGATTCAAACACATACTGGCAAATTCAGACTGCACAATTAGAGCTGAGAGGGAGGCGTTGCACAACAAACCTGCTTCCCCAAAATACCGGACTTTTACAATAAGGGAAATGGTGAGGAAATGTGGCACAGCATGTGGGATACCATTGCTTTGACACAGCATCATCTAGCCTCCTGGCAGACAAATGAGGGTGAATAGCTTAAGTCGTCTATCGAATCTGGATGAGTATTTAAACAGGTTGTCTCTGGAAAGTGCCTTCAGATTCCAGGAGCATTTCTGATCAGAAATATGGCGGGAGCTGCCAAACGGACACTTGAAATGGCAGTGATGTTGCAAGTCCCAGTGACAATCAGCAGATTGTTGGCACTTGCAAAGCACAGCTTTTAGCAGGGGGCGCCAATCAGCCGATTAATAATGTCTGAAAGCCCTCCGTGGCCCAGCCATGTCTTTTCCTCTACAATTTCATAGCAGAAGTAGCTTGGCTAAAACAGCCTTGAATGTCAAAGATGGAGGCCTGTGCAGCCTGATTACACCCATGGGCCAGAGCTTCCCCACCCTTTGGGGATTTCATTTTTAAACCTTCAGCCTCCTTTTAAGGCAAGAGAAATATAGCAAAAATTCATGAACTTTGTCCGCTTCCCAAAGGCTAATGCAATATTCACCAGGGCATGTGAATGCAGCCTTATGGCCCAATGGTCAGACTTGGCATAAAGCAGTTTCTTATGGGTGGCGCTGTGGTCTAAACCACTGAGCCTCTTGGGCTTGCCGATCAGAAGGTCAGCGGTTCAAATCCCCACGATGGGGTGAGCTCCCATTGCTCAGTCCCAGCTCCTGCCAACCTTGCAGTTCGAAAGCATGCCAAAAATGCAAGTAGATAAATAGGTACCGCTCTGGCAGGAAAGTAAACGGTGTTTCTGTGCATTGCTCTGGTTTTGCCAGAAGTGGCTCAGTCATGCTGGCCACATGACCGGAGAAAACTGTCTGCGGCCAAAACGCGGGCTCCCTCGGCCTGTAAAGCGAGATGAGCGCCGCAACCCGAGTTTTCTGTGACTGGACTTAGCTGTCAGGGGTCCTTTACATTTACCTTTTTATGTTCCTAAGATCTACCTCTCCTGTGAGTCCATATTGATTGGCTCGTTTCCATGTGCATTATTATAGATGGGTCCAGCCCACAAATCTCCGCCGTAAAATCCCCTTCCTGTGCAGGGGTCAAGGGACACATTATCCAGAGCGTAGAAACAGCTCAGCCTCGAAAGCAAACTCGGTTCAAGTCATGTGGTGTAACAGTAATTTGAGCAAGCTACAATTTTGCCATTCGCAGCTTGGTTAGCACATGGGGAGATGATGGGACTTTCCCAATAAGCAGTATCTGATAAACTAAAATGTTGACATTTCCTGCTTCCCACAACTGCTAGGAGATGAAGCTGAGAGTTTCCCAACAACCCACTCCCTCTAGACACATCTTCGACTTTGTACACACCATATATTTCAAGCACATTCACCAAAAACCCTGGGAACTGCATTTCTTACATTTTCCACTTCCTTAGCAAACTACAGCTTCCAGGATTCGGGATGGCTTTAAATGCATGGTGTGTGCAGCCTAAATGAGAGAGGAACCGCAGGCTCAGGGAAACTGGCAAACCAGCATAGGTCTTATGCGCTGCTCGCTTCTCCTGTGTGGTGAGTGTTGCTCCCCTGCACCTTTGTTACCTCAGCAAATGTGGGACTGAGCACCTGGTTCGAACCTCACCTCTGCCAATAGCTCCAGGCACTCTGGTGTCTTAGACTTAGTCACTGTGTCTGCATCACAGGCATGGCTGTAAGGGCTGCAGCAAGATTGGAAATACCACAAAGACAAGAACCTTGGTTCCTCTTTGCTTTCTGGAAAGGGAGGGGAACCTTTTTCAGCCCAAAGGTCACATTCCCTTCTGGACACCCCTCCAGGAGGTGCCTGGGGCAATAGGTTGTGGGGCAACCGATGTAAGCTTTACCTTTGACTAGTAAGCTTCCCCATCCCTGCTTCATTCCATCTGGACACTCCTTTCTAGGGCTCTTGACTCATAGAGTTGGAAGGTACCCTGAGGATTATCTATTCCAGTCCTCTGCAATGCAGGAATATGCAGCTGTCCCTTCCGGGGATCGAACCTGCAACCTTGGTGTTATATCAGCATCTTTCCCTGAAAAATCTGCCCCTTGTTTTAAGACTCCTACGTCCTCCAAGGAACCAAACTACCCCATTTTAGCCTCACATCAGACCTGTGACGCAGGTTATGCGGAAAGACAGGGGCTTGCCTATGGTAGCAAGGGCCTTCTGGCGGTTCCCTCACTGCAAGAAGTGAGGTTACAAGGAACCAGGCACAGGGCCTTCTCGGTAGTGGCGCCCGCCCTGTGGAACGCCCTCCCATCAGATGTCAAGGAGATAAATAACTATCTGATTTTTAGAAGACATCTGAAGGCAGCTTTGTGTAGGGAAGTTTTTAATGTTTGAGGTTTTATCGTGTTTTTAATATTCTGTTGGAAGCTGACCAGAGTGGCTGGGGAAACCTAGCCAGATAGGTGGGGTATTAATAAGAATAAGAATAAGAATAAGAATAAGAATAAGAATAAGAATAAGAATAAGAATAAGAATAAGAATAAGAATAAGTTGTTGTTGTTGTTGTTGCAATCAGCAGCTATCCCTGTTACATGTCATCCACACAGCAGTGGCGAAACACCAGTGATCACATAGCAGCCGTGTTTGCCAACAGTGTGCACTGCTGCCTTCCACAAGTTTCTTGGAGAATATGAAAGCGACTGATTAGCACCCATGCTGTGCTGTGCTATCCGTTCAGTACAATCACTTCCATATTTCCCTAAAGTGTTTGGCAGTGGCAATCTCAGTGGCATGTCTGCAGCTGCCACTGTACTCACAGCTAACTTGACCTCAGCAAACATCTTCTGCTTTCGTGCAAGTCAAGTCATTATACTTGTGGCAGGATTAGGCTGGCCATGTGTCCTATTTTACAGAGGGTAATCCTCTATTTGTAGAATTACTTTAAGGGCTGCTAGGTCCAAGTCTGGTTTTAAAGATAAAGAACTGTGTGCACACCATACATTTAAAGCATGCTTAAAGCACAACCCTCCCTCCAAAGAACCCTGGGAACTGTACTTTGTTATGAGTGCTGGGAATTGTAGCTCTGTGTATGATGCACTACAGTTCCCAGGATTCTTGGAAGGGAGGGTCCTGTTTTAAATGTACTTTAAATGTATGGTGTATACACAGCCAAAGGACCCTAAGGAGGGAGATCAGAGGCCTTGAAGGTGCCAATCAACAGTTAGCTCCTGGACAATGCTCCCAGGTCATCAGATCACAGTCTTCCCCATTCTGAGGGCCACCTGCCATGGATGTTTTGGCTGAGAATCCTGCATAGCAGGGGGTTAGACTAGATGACCCTTGGGGTCCTTTACAACTGTATGATTCAATGAGGAGATGCATTGCATTTCTATTTAAATCAAATGGTATTTCTCAATTTGCATTTAGAAATAACACATGCAAATTTGTGCAGAACTGTGTCCTCATTTTGAAGGACAACGGAGAAGAAGGTCCTTAAATCAGCTCAAGTGGCTTTGGGGCTTTGCAAGCCCCAACGAATGTTGGACAATCAGCAGCTATGGGGACTTGCAGCTGATGAACCCAACTTGAACCACCGGTTTGACAGCTTAGCCCATGGGCTATGTGGCTTGGTAAGGTAAAAAGGTAAATGACCCCTGGACAGTTAAGTGCAGTCAAAGACTACTATGGCTGAGGGAGCCAGCGTTTGTCCACAGACAGCTTTCCAGGTCATGGGGCTAGCATGACTAAACCGCTTCTGGCGCAATGGGACACTGTGATGGAAACCAGAGCATACGGAAATGTTGTTAACCTTCCCACCACAAAGGTACCAACTTATCTACTTGCACTGGCGTGCTTTCGAACTGCTAGGTTGACAAAAGCTGGGATGGGAGCTCACTCCATCAAGCAGATTTGAACTGCTGAACTTCTGAGCAGCAAACCCAAGAAGCTCAGTGGTTTAGACCATAGCACCACCCACGCTGTGGATTTGCCCTCCCTTCAGACTGAAGATCTGGCCTTGTGTAGTGATGCAAGCAGTGACTCGATAAGCAGCCTTGAGCTCGTTGCCTTGAGAACAATTTGGCCATGTACAATGCAAGGAAAGTCACAAGGCCAGGAAACAAAATTCCAGAAGGAAAGATAGCAATGTATGGCGTATTAACTGGCTCAGCTCAAGGGTGCAGCTCCTATGAAAGGTGCGGCTCCTATGAAATATAGGAGAGTCAAAACCTACTGACGGCTGCATTCATATCTGCCTTCCTGTTGACACATGATACAACAGAGTGAGCTTCAAGGCAGAGAAGTGATTTGAAACTGGATCGAAAGCCTTTGTGATGCAGTGGACTGGATCCAGGAGATCAGGGTTCAAATCCCCACCCAGCAGCAAAGTTTAGTGGGCAACCAGTCACCATCTCCCAGCCTAACCAGGGTTGCTGTAAAGATAAAATGGGGAGGGAGGAAACCCTGTATGCTGTTTTCTGGGTTTTTTGGTAACATATTGAAAGTTCAAAAAGTACATAATTATATGTGCACTAAACATGCTGAGACGCATTTTGATTTAGATTTATTGCGGCCATTGGCCCCTATCGAAGACAATACATCAGAATTTATCCATAAACAATACAATTTAAACAGTTCCAAGTTAAAACACCCTTATAAAACCAATTTTACTTTAGTTAAGTAAACACTATACACAATAAGCTCCCTCTATGTAAACCGCAATTCCGATCCATCAGATTTTGGGGGGTATACGTGTTAGTTCTGGCACTTATTGATGGTTCTTAAGTTTAGCTAAGCTGTCAGAAACACACAGTGATCCATTTCTCCTCTTTTGAAATAAAACATTACTCAGATATCTAGCGATTGCAAGGGATCTACTTGTATCTTCGTCGTTTAATAAGTATATTATTTGGGCTTCCTGAGGACTGTCCGCAATTCTCGATAAATATGGGGCCAGAAACTTGGACCGTGAAGCCGAATGTAATGGACAACAGAAGATTATATGATATAACGATTCTATAGATCCGCTTTTACAGTCACAGAGGAGTGAGATCTGTCCGTTGGAGAGTCTGTTACCCAACACGTTTGATGGGAAAGCATTGAATCTAGCCATTATAAAGGCATACCTGTGCGTCACCACAGATAAAGTAGTTAAGTAAGATGGAAGTTTCGTTGGTGGTGTTAAGCCAAGGTTTATCGGCGAACAGGTGCCACCACCTGTCGCAATATTAAATTGTAAATCCATCTCCTCTAATTTGTGGGTTATAATTCTTTTGGCCAAAGTTAAATCCAATTTTAATAGTTCAGATGGAGATAGTCCTAGGGACACAAGTTTCCCATGTATTATTTTTGCCCAGGGGCTAGGGAAGTCATCTCTCCAGAGGCATTGTATCAAGTGGAGATTTGGAAGTTTATGCCATAAAGCCAACCAGTAACAGAGGATGCATTTCCACAATGTGGTTTCTAGAGATGTAACATTTAGTTCCAGTCGTATAGCAGTATTGCTTACACACCTGGGTAATTTTAACAACCTTCTTAAAAACTGGTTTTGGATTACCTCCAAATGGGTTAGATTAGCAAAGGACCCCCATAATGGGACTGCATATGCTAATATTGCAATCACCTTTGCCTTGAAAACTTTTAACACTGATGGAATATGGAAAGCCCCATCTGAAAAGAAAAAACGCAATAGCGCATAGGAAAGGGCTTTAGCTCTGTTTAATACATATGCGACATGGACCTTCCAGCCCATGTTGTGTTGGAGAAAGACTCCCAAGTACTGAAATTTAAAGACTTGGTCAATAGCTTTTCCGTCTATTCTCCAATTATAGGTTTTTCGACTCTTGGTGAAAATTAGGACTTTGGACTTAACATGGTTAATTGTAAGAAAATTTGATTTGCAGTAAACATCGAAGATTTTTAATGCCCTCCTAAGGCCGACTCTTGAAAAGGATAGGATCACTGCGTCGTCTGCGTAGAGTAGAAGGGGGCAACGATATTGGGCAAGACGGGGGGCGTGGATCGTTTCTTGAGCCTCTATCAGAGGCGCCCTCATATCACTTATAAATAGATTAAAAAGGGTCGGAGCAAGGATACATCCTTGGCGAACACCTCTATTGATAGCTACTGAGTTTGAGAGGTCGCCTGCCGGAGTGATTCTCACCCTAGCGGCCGATCCGTCATGCAATTTAGTTATTAGCCACAATAGTCTTTTGTCTATTCCCCATCGGGCTAGTTTTCCCCAAAGCAATCCTCTGGGGATGCTGTCAAAAGCGGCCTTTAAATCAATAAAGGCCGCACAAAGTTGGCCTCTATTTGGGGAGGAGTATTTCCGGGCAAGGTGGTATAAAACTAAGACCTGATCAACCGCTGACTGATTCGGTCTAAAACCAGCCTGTTCAGGCCCAATCAGGTTGTTCTCTTCGGCCCACTTAGTAAGCTTAGTTAACAAGAACCGTGCATATATTTTCCCAATTAATGACAATAAACTGATATTCCTGTAATTTCCCGGGTCATCTGTCGAGCCTTTTTTATGAATTGGAACAATAATCGCATCCTTCCATATTCTTGGTACCTTCCCACTGTTGTTTACGGCATCAAAGGTAGCGGCCAAGATTTTCGCCCACCAGTCAGCATGAAGTTTTATAGCTTCTGCCGGGACTAGATCAGGACCGGGGGCTTTTCCGATTTTAAGATTAGAAATAAGTCCGTGGATTTCTTCCGGGTCAGTGGGTGGCCAAAGAGGGAGCTGCTCATAGACTCCATCGATTGTATTAATATTAAGGTCTGGTAAGGCAAAATAATTCCTTAGAAAGGATTCCCAAATTGGGGCAGGAATAACTGTTAAGGGGTATCTTTTAGATTTTCTGTTAACCAACAGCCAGAATTTTCGGGAATTACGGGTACTTGAGGCAGCTATAAGTGCTTGCCAGCGGTTCAATTGCCATTCCTGTTTGGCCTTTTTCTGCACATATTTGTAAGCAGATTTTGCCTGGTAGTACTCCTTGGGAAGCGTAATCGCCCCTGAGGATTTGTAATCATTATAAATAGCACAAATGTGTTGTTTGGCTTGTTTGCAATTACGGTTAAACCACGGTGCACCTATCTTGGGGTGGGCCCAATTTGTCTGGTGGCTTGGGACAGAAAAGAATGACGTGAGGTCATTCAACAGATTGGCAAATAGATTAATAGTTTGATCGTGATCATATGAAGTTATGCCAAGGGCTGAATAGGTTTGTATGATCTCCTGCTGAAAAAATTCAGAATATTTTTGAGCCTGCGTTACAGACCACTTTATACCCTTCACTCGTAATGCCGTATTAATACCCTCTACCGGGTTTTCTGCATTAGTATCTAATTGAGTTAGATGACCGTGCTCGTCCCCGTGCCAGTCTAGGTCAAACGTAGCAGCAAGTGGAAGGTGATCACTATAGTGAATATTGCCAATCTTAAAAGAGAGAGCTTTCGAAATTAGGTCACTCGAGGCTAAAAGGTAATCTAGTACACTATTTGATTTTATGCCTAGGTGGGTATACTCCCCCGGTATATCAGGAGGGCAGCAGCCATTCAGGGGTTCTAAGTTTAAGCGAATAGCCATCTGGTAAAGAAGTACTCCAGCCTCGTTTACTTTAGAGTCTTTTGAGGCTCTCCCTAAGGCATGTCTCAAATCATAATTGTCAAGGCATGGAGCAGTCCACCATTTTGCTTTAGTTAAATCAGCCCAATTTGCTGCTATACGTGCGTTGAAGTCACCACCAATTAAGAATTGGCTATTGGCATATTTGACTCGGCATGATACTAAATGATCTTCTAATATTTCCCATCTATCATGCAGTTCAAGGGACGAACCCCCTGGCGGGAGGTAGACATTAGAGATTAGCAGTGATACTTTTCCCCCCGACATCAACCCGGATAAAGCATAAGGGGGAGCAATCAAAACTAGTGAAAATTTGAAATGCAGCTTCAGTGAGATACCAATTACTAGACCACCTTTCGGCCGTCCTCCTTTCTGGGAGGGGTAAGCTGGAAGGGATAATAGGTTGAATCCGTTTATGACAATTTCACCCTCCTCCCAAGTTTCTTGCAATAGAATGATATGAAACGAGTTGATATACGACTGGAATTCTGGGTCACATTTTTTCCTACGCCAGCCAGCTATGTTCCAACAGAGGATCGATATTGGTGGTTTTCTGGATTGTCCGGCTAACCGTCATTTAAATTCTTGTGGGGGGCTCTTATGCGACCAGGACGCTCCCTTAAAGAAGTCCGTTATTTTCCTTTGCTGAAAGTTGTCGTCCTGGTGTGGTGAGTCTTTTGCTCTGGTGCACACCGGTTGTGGGGAGTCTTTTGCTCTAATGCGAGCCGGTTGTGGCACGATCGACTCACGAGGGCCAGAATTTTTGGAGGGCAGAAGAGAGTTAGCATCCTGGTGGGTAGGGATAATATTTGGCGTTTTTAGCTGTCGGGCCCAACTAGGCTCTGAAGAGGCTCCTGCCAAGTCCGCTGGAGCCGTCCTCTTTGGGGATCTAACCGATACACTTGTGATCCTTTGATTTATATGTCCTGCTGGGTCTTCAATCCACTCTGTGGTGACTCTCGACACTGTAGTGTCTTCCTCACGTAATTGTTGGATTTTTGGTGGACAAGAGTGCTCTGAAGAAGCCTGACTTGGAGTGGCCACTGCCGTCTCAGGTCGTGGATGGTCTTCGATGTATGTTGATTCCAAGTCCGGCATGGAGGAATGAAGGGACAACGATTTATCCAGGGGGGTGTTATCCTGAGTTCCATTCTTTGATCGGTTAATCACGGAGGGAACAGATAAGTCTATTAGCAGCAGGGATGAGTTACCAACGTGAAGGGGAGGAGAAGAGTCTGCCTTCAGCAGTGAGACCTTCCCATCCAATGCAGAAGGCACCTTATATGCTGGGTATTGGGGAATTGCTGTTTCCACCTCCATGGGGCATGGCACCGCTAAATTAGAGTGGATATTATTCGTAGAAACTCCATTGCAGGCAATACTTAGGAGCTGAAGTTTAAGTAAGTCTAGCCTATTTATAATTTCTTGTTGTTCCATCGCTGGTAACTCTCCAAAGGAGGCGATAAGCTCTCTTTCCTCCTGGGGTGTCAGAGAGTTACTGGCACAATCGTAGTGTTTAGTTGTAGGAGTGGAGGCATTTTGGAACTGGCCCAGACATGGGGTGTGCAGCTCAGCCCTCTTTTGTGGCTCAGGATGGGAGGGTTGTGCAGTCTCCTTGATTAATCCCTCCAATAGGAGGGGTCTAATTATGGAATCCATGAAGACTCTCGTTGGAAAAATGCCAAGACTATTCAAAAACACTTTTTGCTTAATAATAAGAGAGGGGATTTTTGCAGAGTGGAAAGCCCCCATCATTCTCTGATATCTGTTCTGTTGGATTAAGGGAAGCACAGCACAAAGATCTATTTGTGATGTCTCAAGTTTTAGAAGCCATCTGAGGTGCTCTTTAGTCCCATGTAGTGTTGCCCAACTTGGGTCCCTTTCCCGGAAGGTTAGGGAAATCTTCCTTGGATGTAGAGTCAGGGATTGGCGATTCAGTGAGGGGTTGAGATTATATTTGCAGTTCTTCATACAATCAGTGTTTGGTGGCGCTTTCTGCCGGCACAATGGAACATCTACTGCCCCATCTTGGGCTGTCTGTACCGGCTGGTCATCCAGTTTTTGCTGAAGGCTATGCAGCTGAGAGGATAGGCCATCAATTCTCTTAAATATACAGTTTAGAGTTCTAATTATTAGATGGAGTTGCTCACAACCTGTGCAGTCCGCAGATTCGGCTACCAACACCTCCTTCGGATAGGGACCATCCCCATTTGTGTTACCATTGGCTTTTCCAATTTGTAGCGTCTCAGGGGCCTCATCTTTTGATGTTGTTTCAAGGGCCGTTAGAGGATCGAAACGATTTTGAATTGCTATTGAGTAGATACATTCCTCGGGGCCTCTCCCACCTTTAGGTAAACCCTTCCTTGATTGCTTAGGCCTCGGAGAGGATAATGCCTCGTCAGGGTCTCTTGGGCGTTTTCCATGGCCCATAAATCAATTTTGCAGGGGAACCGTCGTGAGCACTGTGCTGGGGAGCTCCTTAAGTCCTTTAGTCTTCCTCACAGGAAAACTACCACTTCCAGGAGAGTGGTGCCGTAAAATTACTCCAGTTCAAGCCTCTTCCTTCCCCTCTTCCTTGTTCCTAGGATTTTTGAAACAGCCCGGTTCCAGCAGTCGGGCAAACTTCACTTCGCAATATGCAGTAAGCTAACAGCTAAAAGAAAATAGCTGGTTGACCGGGCAGAGGATTTATGCCCAGGAAACTTTTCACTTATCTCTCCCAGTTAGGGAGGCGGTGGCAGCCGTGGCGGCGAGTCCGGGGGGGTCGGAACAACCCAGATAAAACAAAATAACACAAGTGGAGCGAGATTAAAAGACAGCCAGCACAGCCAGCAGATCATTAAAACTCTCGGATAAAAACAAAGGAGGATAAAACCGCTTAAAACCACGTAAAACTTTGATATCGCTTCTCGGCCTTTTGGCTAAGATCAAGTGTGTAGCATGCTGAGACGCAAACAAAAAAGAGAAAAAGAGAAAGAGAAACAGAACCCATGAGGAAGGGAAAACAAAGTGGGGAGGGGAGGAAACCCAAAACTATATACAAGGTTATTATTGTACTTCACCAGATCTTAACCCATTACAGTATTTGTAAGATTGGATTCCAAATACCACTGAATTTGTCCATGGCAAGTCTGCGTTTATATGCAAATCGTTCATATGTTGCGAGTTTGTACAAGCCTTCAATCCAATCATAGAAGGGAGCCACATTTTTATTTTTCCAATTCATCAGGATCAGCCTTTTTGCTGTGGTAAGGTCACAGAGAGTCCACTCATATTGTCCCTTTGTGAGGGACGCGGGTGGCGTTGTGGGTTAAACCACAGAGCCTAGGACTTGCTGATCAGAAGGTCTGCGGTTCGAACCCCCGCGACGGGGTGAGCTCCCGTTGCTCGGTTCCTGCTCCTGCCAACCTAGCAGTTGGAAAGCACATCAAAGTGCAAGTAGATAAATAGATACCCCTCCGGCAGGAAGGTAAATGGCGTTCCCGTGCGCTGCTCTGGTTCGCCAGAAGCGGCTTAGTCATGCTGGCCACATGACCCGGAAGATGTACGCCGGCTCCCTCGGCCAATAAAGCGAAATGAGCACCGCAACGCCAGAGTCAGTCACGACTGGACCTAATGGTCAGGGGTCCCTTTACCTTTACTAAGGTTCCATGTGCTGGCTATATAATTCAAGAGGATATTTTGCTCTGCAAATGTATGGTTGTTCCATACAGTTCTGTTGATGGTTCCAGTTACCTTCTGCCAAAAATCTTTCAGTATAGGACAATGAAAAAACATACGTTTTAGAGAAGCATTATCCCTATTGCATCTCCAACAGTTAACCCTGTATGCTGTCTTGAGCTCCTTGAAGGATAGGTCTGGCTGAAATACTTCCCTCGCTGCCTCCGCCACCGCCAATTAGGCATTCTACATATGCTTCTGGAATTTGAAATACAGTTTCATCCCTTATTCAAACCGTTGGTTACACATTTCACAACTCACAGACGTGTGCTGTTCATACTTATTCTGCAGGGCCATAACTCAGCAGCTGAGCATCTGCTTTGCATGCAGAAGACCTCAGGTTTGACCCACAACATCTCCATCTGGGGCAGGGAAAGAACCTGCCCTAAATCCTGGCGGGTGGCTGCCAGGCAGTGTAGATAGTATGAAGCTTGATGGACTAGGTGCCTGACTCAGTTACAAGGCAGCTTCCTGTTTTCCCATCTATTATAATGAGTGAATAAATTAATTATCTGCCCTCAGCAGGTCTGAGGGTGGTAGATGACTGGAAATTCAGAATTGAAAACAGCGAAAAGCAAATCACAGGAATAGAATAGGCCCAGAAAACATACATCTCAGGTGTCAAACGCCAGGGTAAAATGGTGTATCTTCAGCATTCACCAAAAGCTGTAAAGTGAAGAAGCCATAAAGTGAAGAAGCACCATTTCTCCAATGAAAATAAAGGTAAAGGTAAAGGTACCCCTGCCCGTACGGGCCAGTCGTGTCCGACTCTAGGGTTGTGCGCTCATCTCACTTAAGAGGCCGGGAGCCAGCGCTGTCCGGAGACACTTCCGGGTCACGTGGCCAGTGTGATGAAGCTGCAGCTGGCAAGCCAGCACCAGCGCAGTGCACGGAAACACCGTTTACCTTCCCGCTATAAAGCGGTACCTATTTATCTACTTGCACTTAGGGGTGCTTTCAAACTGCTAGGTGGGCAGGAGCTGGGACCGAAGGACGGGAGCTCACCCCGCCGCAGGGATTCGAACTGCCGACCATGCGATCGGCAAGTCCTAGGCACTGAGGTTTTACCCACAGCGCCACCCGCGTCCCGTCCAATGAAAATAGGGACATCCTATTCAATAATAACAATAATATTTATACCAATACAGTGGTACCTTGGGTTAAGTACTTAATTCGTTCTGGAGGTCCGTTCTTAACCTGAAACTGTTCTTAACCTGAAGCACCACTTTAGCTAATCGGGCCTCCTGCTGCTGCCGTGCGATTTCTGTTCTCATCCTGAAGCAAAGTTCTTAACCCAAGGTACTATTTCTGGGTTAGCGGAGTCTGTAACCTGAAGCAGATGTAACCTGAAGTGTCTGTAACCCGAGGCTCCACTGTATACCAATAATATTTACACCAATATACCAATTTATAACAATAACATATATATATCTGACTGGTTTGCCCCAGCCACTCTGGGTGGCTTCCAACATATATAAAAAAATTAAACATTTTTAAAAAGCTTTTCTATACAGGGCTGCCTTCAGATGAGGTTGGATAACTCCATAATCCCCACCATTTCTCCAATGAAAACAGGGATTTCCTAAGGAAAAGCGGGACATTCTGGGATCAAATAAAAAACCAGCATGGCTTCTGTAAATCCGGGACTTGCACTGGAAAACAGGGGCATTTGGAGGGTCTTTGGGGAAGGAATTTCACAGTTTAGGGGCTGCCAAGAGAGAAGGCCCTCTCCTGAGTCACCACCACCCAGCACTTCTGAGGGAAGGAGGCAGGTTTTCTGGAATGTGGGACCCAAATCATTTAGGGCTTTAAGCCCTGGCATGAGCACCTTGAACTAGGCCCAGAAATGAACTGGAAGTCAATGCAGCTATCTTAGAACGGGGTTATACATGTGTACATGGGGTGGTTTGCAGTTGGTTACATGGCTCCCAGCAGGGCTTCTAACGCAAGTTTGTAGCATGTGACCTGGAATAGAATGCTATTGTACAGGCGGCACACTGAGTAACAGTGGAGAAGGCAAACTGACGCTTTCACATCTCACATATGCGAGTTGTGTTTGTCTACGTTAATCCTTCATCTTCCCTATCTCTCCTTCCTCTTTGTAAGGTCACCAGCTGATAAGCGAGGGTTGGGGAGGAGGGCCCTGTTCCCCAGAGATTTCTGGCTCCAGCACAAGGCGAAGGTCTGCGAACATGCCAGAGGCAACTCTGGGCGCAAGGCTGGGGCATTTTAGTGCAAGGTCCTGTCAAGGTCCCTCAGGGGGAAAGGAACAAAAGCGAAGAACAAGGAGGGAAAGGGCAGCCCGCTAAGAGTTACTGAGAAAAGTGGGACGTGACAAGCCTCTGTTACTGTCTATGAACAAAATAAAAGCCACAATCACACCACCCTTCCAACTCTGCAATTCTATGAGCGCAAATCCTAAAAAGAGGATGTGGTGTGGGCCTTCTGCTTATGTTTTTAAATATGCTGTAAATTGCTTGGAGATATTTTGTTTTTTGCGTAAAAAGCAACTGTAAAAGGAAAATTCCCGGGCTCACTTGGATTCCAAAACAAAGACACCAGCCAAGAAAATAGGAGCAAAACAGCAGCCTGTAGGCCTGGTCTTTATTTAAAAGACTGTTGCAACAGAACTTCTAGCCACCCCATGGAAGAAGCAGGGAGAAGCCCCGAACAAAGGGATGCTTCCTCTTTTATCAGTTTCCCCTTTTCCCATAAACACCTCACGTGAAGCATCATGCATACATCCCAGATACATCATACATACATTACAAACAGGGACGGGTTTTCTGGTAGAAACCAGTTCGTCATTTTTGCCCCCAACCTCCCTTGCCTACCACCCATCAAGTGACACGATAGGGATATTTACACGTTCCTGGTTTCCCCCCATCAGGTAATCACACTCCTTTGTCCTGACCCAGGACCTAATCCATTCCTGGGTGGTTTGCCATTGTCCATGAGACAACTGCCTGTCTGGCACCCATTTGCCAGGGTGCCAGTGATTATCTCTTGTGCAAGAGATATGTGATCCCAGGTTTCAGGGATTATGGCTGCCCACATCCCAGACTCCCCCCCCCCCTTGGTAGCCATTCCTTTCCTGAACAGAACAAAGTTGGAATGGCGCAAATCCATACTGGAGCGATTTTATATGACTTTCTAAAGTTTTCCCAGTGAGCCAGTACATAGATACAGAGGTACCTCGGGTTACATACGCTTCAGGTTACAGACACTGCTAACCCAGAAATAGTACCTCGGGTTAAGAACTTTGCTTCAGGATGAGAACAGAAATCGTGCTCTGGGGGTGCAGCGGCAGTGGGAGGCCCCATTAGCTAAAGTGGTGATTCAGGTTAAGAACAGTTTCAGGTTAAGAACGGACCTCCAGAATTAATTAAGTACTTAACCTGAGGTACCACTGTACATTTGTCAGTGAATTGTTGTATTTGTTGAATAGAGATAGGGGGAAAGTGTTTTGTGGGGACATATGCAGGAATGATTGTGTTGAGTTTGGTAGTTGGGGGGGTGTATGATGTCTGCTGGAGGGGCAACCCACCCCACCCCCAACCTTTACATAAATTCCTGTAACACAACTAACAGGTTTTAATTATATTATTATTATATTTCTATCAACATTGGTAGCTTATTAGTAGCTGCAAGACAAACAATCCCTGGAAGGATGAGGAGAGTTGTACAGTGCAAGAATGGTCTAAGTGAGGGCCAGCCCAACCATGAGGCAAATTGGGGCAACAGCCTTCGGATGGCAGGATTGATAGGGGCAGCAGATCTGGCCTCCAAGGAATTTCCTCTCTTTCAAATAGGGAAGTGTAACCTGATGCACTGTAGGGGTATTTGGGGGTTTTTGTGCTTTTTGTTTGTCGGTTAAATAATGTGTTTAACAAAGGGAGGGGAATGAGAAATCTCTTCAGATGCTAGCAGAAGTCACTTGCCCTCAAACCTCTCCCGTTCTCCCACTCAAGAACCACAAACTGAAACTCAAAGTTGAGAGGCATGATCAACTCCAAATCCCACAGAAAGGCTGACCACGTAGGATGCTTGCTGCGAGGCTATAGCAGTTTCCACTTGACATGGCTACCACAGCTGTGGTTCTTTCGCAAAGCTTCGTGCCAGAGGAAGGGAAGGGGGACGAAATCTGATTCATTTCCCATTTAGGTCACATTCATACCATGCCACAAAACCGCTATTAAAGGCACTTTAAACAGCCACAGCTCCCCTCCCCCCCCCCAAGAATTCTGGGAGCTGATGTTTGTTAAGGGTGCTGAGAGTTACCTTGTATTTTTATCTTGTGAACCGCCTTGAGATCTTGTGATGAAGGCTGCTATATGAATCTGATACATAAAATAAATAAGGCAACCGCTAGTCCCCTCGTAGAACTACAGTTTCCAAAGTCGTTTCGCAAACATTGTCTCTTCCTGAGGAACTCTGGGAACCGCAGCTCTGTGAGGGGAATCAGAATCTCCCAACGACTCTCAGCACTCTTAACAAATATTGTAATTGCCATACTTTCATCACCTTCTTTTTATGTGCCATTGCCACAGTGGCATCATCAAGAGAAATTTTTTTTTGGGGGGGGGAGTCGCTGTTGATGGTCCTTCATGGCTCAGTTACACAGTTCATAACTAGTGGCCTACCGACCAGACCTTACTATTCCCTTCTCCCCTCTTGGGGCATCTGTTGCAACGATCAAGGGGGCTTACATGTAGAAATAATAATAAACTGCACCTCACAGCTTGAAATCAAATCCATTAATCATAACACATTGAGGGGCCTGCAACAAAATGTCACAGTGTGATGTGCTCGTGTTCCGGCCAAAATGGCACAAGGGGGAGGAAATATAAACAAGGTTTGCAGAAATATAATCTAATCTTGGGGAGGGGGGACCCAGAAACAGCCTTGTGAGAACTGAGTATGCTCAGTGGCCACTAATACTGGGGGGGAATCAAGAGGTCTCTTCCAGCCACACAGGGAGATGGCAGGGATCGAACCTGGGACCTTTCAGCATGCAAAGTAGATGTTCTACCACTGAGCCACAGCCGTGGCTTTCCCCCAGAGCCTTGTATTTAATGGCACCAGCTCTGTCCTTTTATATGGCCTGTTCCTTCATCCCCCTCACCTTCAAGGTCTTTGCCTTCGACGCCTGAATGTGTTTGCTCCAGAGGGAGTTGCCATGGGTGGAAAGGGGAGTCCAAGGTGAAGCCTGCTCTCATGGGTGTTTGTTTTCTCCCTTCCGAGGCTGTCACCTCCTGGTGCGTGACTTCAAAAAAGCACGCAAGAGGGCTTGGCATCTCCTCTCCTCCCTGGGACAAGGTGGCACCCAGAAGAATTGATAAAAGGGGGACACCCGAGAGGGGTCACCGTTTACCCTCCCTGAGCCACAGAGGACCTGCAGCAGCCTGACACTCAAGACCCACCCGGGTCTGTCTTGTTGGCCTTAAAGAAGACAGACCCAAAGGAATCAAAATGGGGAAGGCGGTAAGGAACTTCTGCTTTCACCTAGACACCCCCGTTTTACAGAGGTTTTAGGTTTCCATCTCTGGCCTCCTTTTTCTTGTGAATTCTTGATGATCTGTGATTGTGGTGGGACCAGGGACGCTGATCCCACTTCCAATACTAATTGTGGCTGCAGATGTTTCAGGGCAGATATACCACTTGGTTTCCAAATTCTGAAGCCCCGTAGTTTCCAGTTGAAGTCTGGTAATTTTTCATACCACAAATGTTCTGTTGGGGGGGGCGGTGTTCCACTTTTGTTGCACTGTTACAGTGCAAGAACTGCCCTCCTGGTGGCAGTGAAATTGGAGAGGTGTTGCAGAACAGCTAATAAAGCAGAATGGTTTGTGGATGGCCCAGCCTGAACCCACCACTAATTCACTATTATTGCATAAATATCACGGGGCAGGCAAAATAGACCAGCAAAGATGGTGCAGAATCTGGAAAATAAAGTTCTATGAAGAACAGTTGAGTTGGCTGCTTTTAATTTGGAGAAGAGGAGATGAAGAGGAGACAGAATAACTGCCTTCAAATATCTGAAATTCTGCCATGCAAAAGGGGGAGGGTGACTTGTTTATTGCTACTTCAAGGGACAGGAATAGACTGGATGTACGGGGAAAGCAACAGAGCAGCTTTCTGCTATACATTAAGAGAAACCTCCTAATGGAATGAGTTGTGTGACAGTACACCAGACTGCCTTGCAAGATGGCAGGGTCTCCTTCACTGGAAGTATTGAAGCACTGGAAGCATCATCAGTCAGGGATGCTGCAGTTGCAAGATCCCTGCATTGATCAGGAGTTGGACTAAATGTCCTATGTGGTCCTTCCAGTTCTGCATTTCTTGGTGTCACAGTCTTCTGGAGAACTCTACCCACTCGATTCATGCACAAATCTGCAGAAAAGCAACAGTGCCAGAGTTAAACCTGCACTCTGCTATGATGGTTTCCAAAGGTCCCCCTTGACAAGAGATGAGGGAGAAATTCTACCCAGTTCATATTTAAAAGGAAATCCTCCTAACATTCAACACCATGAAAACAAAAATACAGCAATTACTTTGAAATTCTCACTGCTCTGAATTTTTCAATGCAGTTCTCCAGCCAAGTGTTGTGTACAGAATTGCATTTACAGTCAAACCTCGGATCCCGAACACCTCCATTTTGGAATGTTTTGGCTCCCGAATGCCAGAAGTAAATACTCTGGTTTTCGAATGCTTTTCAGAAACCAAACATCCAACGCAGCTTGAGTACAGGAAGCTCCTGCAGCCAATCGGAAACCACACCTCAGTTCTCGAACATTTCAGAAGCTGAAAGGGCTTCCGGAATGGATTACATTCGACAACCGAGGTTTGACCGTACTAGGGTACAATTTGTATTAAAATGCATACAGGCAAAGTGATGTGGGAATGTGGAGAGCTGAAAAGAAGAGTGGAAAATGAGAAGGTGAAATTGGCACCTTTGCTTCTTCCTGCCCTTGGCATCTTATAAATCACCCTGTCATGTTCGACATCTAGCTAGTGAAAGAGAGCCAACGGGGCGAGGTGTTGCCACCTTTCAATGCATCCTTTTAGGCAAAGTGAGGGTTCTAGTCCTTCTTGTTAATTGTGAATGCAACACCCATATAGAAGATTAGATGTTGCATAAGTTGAATAAGTGGCAGCCAACAGACATAGCAAGGCTGAGAACAATCATGACAATTTGTAATAAGAGTTTCCGTCATTCTGGGTTTAGGAAGTTGAGCCAGTTGTTGAGCCTTGCACAGATGTAAGATTTCATAAGTTGGCTTCATTTCACATATCCTGGGGTTATCCAGGCAGTGAACTCACAGCAGAGCATAGAACAGGGTAGAAATAGGAATCCAACCATCTGAGCAGAATCTCAGCTTCCAGCAGGGGTGTTAAAAAAAATTCTAAACCTCATAACTATTAATTAATTAATCTTTTTATTTGTATGCCACCTTTCCATAGTTAAAACCATGCTCAAGGTGGCTTACAACATGAAAAAATATGCATAATTTTTTTTTTAAAAAAAGTAGTCATAAACAATAAATAAAACTCACCAAAAACTAAACAACCAAATGGAACATTTCCCACATAACTCTAAAAAGATATACAGTGGTACCTCAGGTTACATACGCTTCAGGTTACAGACTCCGCTAACCCAGAAATAGTGCTTCAGGTTAAGAACTTTGCTTCAGGATGAGAACAGAAATTGTGCTCCAGCGGCATGGCAGCAGCAGGAGGCCCCATTAGCTAAAGTGGTACTTCAGGTTAAGAACAGTTTCAGGTTAAGAATCGACCTCCGGAACGAATTAAGTGCTTAACCCGAGGTACCGCTGTAAAAATAAAGATACAGTACAAAAAATTAATATCAATGAACAACCCCTCTCCCAACTAGAGAGAAGAATATGAGGAGAAATCTTGAGAGAATTGCTATGTGTAGGGAGAGAGGAGAGAGAGAAAGAGAGATGTCCCACATGTTAAATGGGCGGGGGGGTCAAGTACATTATCCCACTGAAATCAGCAGGGTTTAAAAATCCTCGATCCTGAACCAATCAAACTGATTTGGGCTGACCTGTGGTTTGGCCATGGTTCAATTAATTTTGGTTGCAATCTTAAATCCACTTATCCCTGGAGTAAACTGCATCCAACCCACAGAAAGGATGCCCCCCTCCCCCCCCCCCGCTTAGAACTACTGACTTTGTTCTCGTACACAAATGCAGGCAGATTAATCCACTCGAGTTGTGGTTGTTTTTTCTTATGCTGAGGAACAGATCCAGCCAAACTCGTGACCACCACCACCCACTTCCTCAGGCACAAAGAAAGGGTGCCCTAACAAGAACCCTCACTTTGAGAAAATCTCCTATCTTGTCGAATTTGAATTCAGTCTCTACTGCAAGGGAGATTGTTGGGTTTGAGCTCCGAAATACGATAAAGGACAGGGCCTCTGAACATGTGTGAAGTGCCTTTCCTTCCCATTAATAGTGCCTCTCAGCCTGTGCCGCCTGCATTCCCCCATTCATGAAAGGCAGTGCCTCTGCACATGTGCAAAGTACCCTTTCCCCAGCAATTAATGAAAGACAGCGCCTCTGAGCATGTATGAAGTGCCTTTCCCAGCAGTTAATAGATGATAATGCCTCTATTCATAAGTCCCTTCCCCTTGCGGTTAATAAAAGGATGTGCTTCTGAGCATGTGCAGAGTGCCTTTCCCCAAAACTAAAGTTTCAGCTGATTACTTTGCCATGGTGCATCAGTTCAAGTTCACAAATCTCTATTTTCCCCTCACTCTTGGCTTCAGGACAAGTACGAGATGTACTCGGTGGAAATGGAGAAACATCCTGGTGGGGAAATGGATGTCAAGATCAAGAAGAAGAAGAAAGGGGAAAAGAAGAAAGAGAAGTTGGAGAGTATGAAGAAAGAGATGGATGTGGTAAGTCAGCTGAATGCTGATTTGGACGTTCTCAAAGGGACTCTTATTCCGTGAGACAGAGAGGCAACTGAGGAAAGGCCCTTGCTTGCAGTCACACTTCCATAATATTTATTTATCATATTTACCATCCTATCTATTGCTGCCAGTGTTACTTGTTATCTGGAAAGGCAACTTGGTGACTTGGCAAAGGGCGCAGGTTTAAATCTCTGCTCAGCCACCAAGCTCATTGGGTGACCTTGGCAGGGATGGCGGCTGCTTTAAGGTGGGGTCCCTTCTGCTCTGAGGGGCTCCTGTAGGCTTACCATTGAGCCTCTTGGGCTTGTCGATCGGAAGGTCGGCGGTTCGAATCCCCATGACAGGGTGAGCTGCCATTGCTCTGTCCCAGCTCCTGCCAACCTAGCAATTTGAAATCGCACCAGTGCAAGTAGATAAATAGGGAAGGTAAACGGCGTTTCCATGCGCTCTGGTTTCCATCATGGTGTTCTGTTGCACCAGAAGCTGTTTAGTCATGCTGGCCACATGACCCGGAAAGCTGTCTGTGGACAGACGCCAGGTCCCTCGGGCTGAAAGTGAAATGAGCGCCGCAACCCCATAGTCGCCTTTGACTGGACTTAACCATCCAGGGGCCCTTTACCTTTTCTCTCTTTTTTTACCTTTTATGTGGTAGTTGTGAGGCAGAGGCAGCTGCAGGCAGTCCCTGCCACCCAATATCCCTTTCCCTCCCCCCTCTGAAGCCACTCTCTCTTCATCTTGGGTCTGCTTTCCCTTTTAGGACGATCACCAGTTGTCCATAGAAGACCTGGAGCTCAAGCATCGGACAAGTGTCACCAAGGTGATGCCCACAGGTTTAAAGAGGGGATATGCGACAATCTGAGTGTGGTGTATTCTTGTCTGGGGTCCTCCCGATCTGAATGTTTGTGCGCCATCTGGTGTTGAAACAAAATATTACAGGGATTTTAAAAATGTGTCCAAAATGTCAAAATTCATACTCAAAGCACATATTACCTCACAACGTCAGTGGCATATTATGCTTTTTCTTTTTTCTTTTTTTCTTTTTTATTTTGACAAAGTAATAATAATAAATAAATAAGAATAAAAATGTCCACCCCCACCCCCAACCATTCCAACCTCGCAAAATTTCAATACCCCTTGCGATGGTTTGACCCCTTTCTGTTTAACAGTACAGATTCTACAAACACCTTCCATATTTCCTCGAAATCATTTCTCCTGCGTATTCCCCATCTTACCTTAATGCAGTGGCGTAGCGTGGGTTGTCAGCACCCGGGGCAAGGCAAGTAATTTGCGCCCCCTAACCCGGTAGGGGCAGAGAGCTGCGAGTGTGAGCGCGCCCCCCCCCCCAGATGTTGCGCCCGGTGCGGCCGGCCCCCCCTGCACCCCCCACGCTATGCCACTGCCTTAATGGCACATGTTTATTGATCATTAATAGCTATATCCCCACACCTCTTTATAACATTCTCCTATTTTATATTCTGCTTGCCCCTTCCACTTCCTAGCTATCATAATTCGTGTAGCAGTCAATAAATTAGTGAGCAAGTCCTTTATAGCCTGTGAACCTTCCACCCCACCTTGAATTGATAAGAATGCTACCTCTGGACCTTCTATTATGCTTCTTAGGTAAGAAGGAGTACTTAAACTATCCAACTAACTTTATTTCCAAGAGAATTCAATTGTTGTGGTTTTTTGTTTTGTTTTTTTAGCTAAAAGCCCCAGCTCTTCTGGCAAATATTGAGCTACTGTGTCAGAACTTTTAGAAACACAATCCGTTTGAAATCGGTTATTTTGCCATATCAAGATTTGATCTCAAGGTGCATTTTTTCCCCAACCATGCATTTTTGTAAAAGAAAAGTTGAAGAAGTTTTCTCCCCACCCAACCCAAATTTGTTTTCATGATCTCTTTGAAACGCGCTTCATAGTCTTGGGAGTAAACGAACATAAGAACAGCCTACTGGATCAGGCCAATGTAATCTTGCATCCTGTTCTCACAGCAGCCACTCAGATAGCTGTGGAAAAACCCTCCAGCAGAACCTGAGAACATGAGTCTTCTCCCCTCCTGTAGCTTCCAGAAATTGTTGATTGAGAAGCATTACTGCCTCCAGCTATAGCACAGCCACCAAATGGGCTTTGGGGAGTGTTGTGTTTTCAGCGGTCTGTGTTTGCCTGAGCTTGAGTCTGGACTAAGGATTCTGAACGCCTGTGTTCTGATTCGATTCATGTTGTCCAATCACAGAACATTTCAGGATTTAGGCCTCTGCCATTGGCCCTTGAACTCTGAGTCGTGATTCGCAGTCTGGAAGTTTAGACAGCCAATCAAGGTGGGAGTGGGAGTGGCCCAGGCTTACAGAAATGTATACAGTGGTACCTCTGGTTACGTACTTAGAATCATAGAATCATAGAGTTGGAAGAGACCACAAGGGCCATCGAGTCCAACCCCCTGCCAAGCAGGAAACTTAATTCATTCCAGAGGTCCGTTCTTAACCTGAAACTGTTCTTAACCTGAAGCACCACTTTAGCTAATGGGGCCACCAGAGCACGATTTCTGTTCTCATCCTGAAGCAAAGTTCTTAACCCAAGGTACTATTTCTGGGTTAGCAGAGTCTGTAACCTGAAGCGAATGTAACCTGAAGCGTATATAACCCAAGTTACCACTGTATAAGCAGTTGTTTTGACTCTGTTTCCCAGTGATGTAGTTCAATAAAAGTTCTTCCTGTTATCAGTCTGTCTTGCCTCATGGGAACCCACCTACACTTCAGGGAGGTAGCCTTCTTGGACCCAAATATTTGGGACTGTCAAAGCAGAGGACAAGCTAGGGACTCAGAATTGTCTATTCCCCAACTCCAGTCCTGGGGGGAAGTATTTCTAATGGTCCTGCCTCCCCTACTCTCTACTTCCAGGGCCTGAGCAGCACTGTGGCAGGAGAGATCCTTCTTCGTGATGGCCCCAATGAGCTGAAGCCCCCCAAGGGCACTCCTGAGTATGTGAAGTTTGCCCGCCAGCTGGCCGGGGGGCTGCAGTGTCTCATGTGGGTGGCAGCAGCCATCTGCCTCATTGCCTTTGGCATCCAGCTCGGGCAAGGTGACCTCACCAGTGCAGACAACGTAAGTGCCGAAAGCAGGGCTGGGAGAAGCTGTAGTCCCTCCAGGTGTGACTGGACTACAACTCCCATCATCCCTGAGCTTTGGCCATCCTGGCTGGGGCTGATGGGAGCTGGAGTCCTATGACACCTGGAGGGCCCTGTTGTCCATTCCCCTCTGCATCCCTGACTTAAAAGATGCTATGAGGAGGACACAGTGGCGAGAAATAAAACTGGTGAGTGAAAGGTTGTGAGGTTCAGGTCACCCAGCAGTGATGCTCCAACAAATGCAGAATTTTAAAGTGGAAACTGAAGGCGTAACAGCTGCTGGAGTGACAAAATACTACACAAAGATCATAGGCTCTTTTTTGCTTTCTTCCCCATATAGCTATACTTGGCTATTGCTCTCATTGCTGTCGTGGTCGTGACCGGCTGCTTCGGCTACTACCAGGAATTCAAAAGCACCAACATCATTGCGAGCTTCAAGAATCTAGTGCCGCAGGTAAGGGGAAAGTTCCTGGGTGACTGCTGTTGCAAATGTGGCTGAAGGCAGTGAAGGATCAGGCCAGGTTTACACGCAGGTGTGCACACACAACCACAGATCAGGCTCCTGTAATTTGTAGAAGTGAAATTGGCAATTCCAAGTTCTTTCTTTCTTTCTTTCTTTCTTTCTTTCTTTCTTTTAATGAAAAATAGCCATAGGAGACTAAAGGAATGTAAGAAGGAGCATTTGATCTTTTCTACTCCTGCTGCACCCAAATAGTTGAAGGAAAGAAATCATAGCTCAGCAGCAGACTTCATGCTTTGAGTGCTTTCTTCTGTGGTCAGTAACTTATTTTGTTAAGATCAATTAAATGAGGGAATTCAGAGTTCCCCTGACTTCTCTTTATCTTCTGGGGAAGAGTTTCTGTTAGCATATGGAAGGAAGAATTCATTGCACCAAGCAGGAACCTTAAACTTGTTTTTATCCTATATTTTATTCTGTGAACCACTCTGAAATCTTATGATGAAGGGCTGTATATAAATCTAATTTATTATTATTATTATTATTATTATTATTATTATTAAGGAGTAATAATAATAATAAGGAGTGCCTGGCGTGCTCTGGTCCATGGGGTCACAAAGAGTCGGACACGACTAAACAACTAAACAACAACAACAATAATAATAATAAGTTTGATTCAGGGTTAAGGTTAGGGAGTGGGGTTTGTTTAGTTTAGTTTAATGTGTTTAGTTTTGAGTTTAGGTTGTGTTTTGTATTGTTTATATATTGTATTGTATTTTTTTTTCTTTTTGTTTTTCTCCTTTGTTCTTTTTTCTGTTTTTTCTTTTTTGCTTTTTTTTCTCTTTTTGTAATCTATAAAAGTAATAAATATTATTTTAATAATAATAATAATAATAATAATAATAAGTTTGATCCCAAGCATCTTCAGTTAAAGGGATGAGGCAGAAGATGTTGATGGGTAAACTGCGAGATAGCTACAAGACACCTATGGACTGTGCCTAATGTCATGACTATTCAGCTTCAAAAACACCAGCAGCGGAAGAACACTGGAACCAGAATAAGCAGTAATGTGTAGACAGCCATGGCTAGGCAGCAAATTACCAGCCAGTGCTGCTATTTCAGCAGAGGTGCTGCATGATCATGGCAGCAGGCTCAAATACAGTGCATTACAATAGGTAAAGGTAAAAGACCCCTGGATGGTTAAGTCCAGTGGGGTTGTGGCGCTCATCTCACTTTCAGGCCGAGGGAGCCGACGTTTGTCCACAGACAGCTTTCCAGGGCATGTGGCCAGCATGACCAAACTGCTTCTGGCACAACGGAACACTGCGACAGAAACCAGAGTGCACGGAAATGCCATTTACCTTTCCGCCACAGCAGTACCTAATTATCTACTTGCACTGGCGTGCTTTCAAATTGCTAGGTTGGGACAGAGCAACGGGAGCTCGCCCCGTGGTGGGGATTCGAACAGCCAACCTTCTGATCGGCAAGCCCAAGAGGCACAGTGGTTTAGACCACAGCACCACCCGCGCCCCGCATTACAATAGTCCCATCTGGAGGTGTGGTTTGATTTATAGGTTTCCAAGTTTTAACGTCTGACTCTTGTTCCTCCCGACCACAGCAAGCCACAGTGATTCGAGATGGCGACAAGTTCCAGATCAACGCCAATCAGCTGGTGGTGGGCGACCTGGTGGAGATCAAAGGGGGAGACCGAGTCCCAGCAGACATCAGGATTATCACCTCGCAAGGCTGCAAGGTACACAAGACCTTTGTGGGAAGGGGGAAATTCTAAGCAAAACCTACCTTCTCGTAGCTTGTGCCTCTGCTGCCCTCTCCTGGATGAAGCAAACCATAAAGTCTGATTATTATTTTTTGCCTGGGGAGAAGTAGATAAATTCATGGAAGACAAGGCTACCAATAGCTACAACGTATGATGGCTATGTACCACTTCCACTACCTGAGGCAGTATGCCTGTTGTTGGAGAAAGACATTGCAAGAAGGCTACAACCTTGCTTGGGGACTTCCCAGAAGCATCTGGTTGGCCACTGTGAGAAGAAAGTGCTGGACAAGATGGGACTGGGAAGGGAGCTGACGCATTACTTGGTCACTTGCAGCATGTGAATCCTGATAGCCACTTCTACGCAGTTGCAGCAGAGAAGCACAGGGCTTCACCCTTCTCCTTCTCCTATGCAACTGCAGCACAGTGCTTCACTCTTCCCCCACCAGCCGCTTTTACCTAAACAAATCCCTCCCTGCCAACGAATTTTCACCTATCCAGGCGTCCATACTCACCTGTTCGTTACATGCAAAGAGTTTGTATCCAACTCAATTCTGCTCAGAATACACCCACTGAAATTGATGGGCCTAAGGTGATGGTGTCCTTTAATTTCCAAGGGTCTGAGGCTAACAAACATTGGATAAAACCCACCTTTCTGGAATGCCAGCTTGGAGCAGGAGAGTAAATTTCAGGGAGGAAAGCGAGGGGTAGGCAAGGGCTTTTGATATTAATATCAATATTTGTTAGTCCCTTTTCTCACAGAGTGGCGCAAAGCAAATTACATTTATAAAACCAAGGGGGAAAGCTAAAAACACAGTTATGCAGATATGCCCCTCTAATAGAGGCCACCACGCCACCCTTGAAATTAAGGACCAAAGCCCAGATAAAGAGAAAAATATTTGCCTGTAACATAAAAGTACATAAAGATGGTGTCAGGTATGCCTCCATGGGGAGCGCGTTCCACAAGCAGGGGGCCACCACTGAAAAGGCTCCTTCTTGTGTCCCATGGAGAGGGCACACAAAGAAGGGCCTCAGATGATTATCTCAGTGAGGACCATGTCAGTTCATGTGGGGAGAGGCAGTCCATGGCAAATAGCCACATGCATGAATCACGCTTCTCTCTCTCCCTTTCAGGTGGATAATTCCTCTCTGACTGGGGAATCAGAGCCTCAGACAAGAGCCCCCGAATGCACCCACGAGAGCCCCCTGGAAACTAGAAACATTGCCTTCTTCTCTACCATGTGCTTAGAAGGTAGGAAGGTGTCCAAGTGTGTGTGAATGGGTGGGCAGTGTGTGTGTGTGTGTGTGTGTGTGAGAGAGAGAGAGAGAGAGAGAGAGAGAGAGAGAGAGAGAGAAGTAAGTGTGTGTGTGTGTGTGTGTGTGTGTGTGTGTGTGTGTGTGGAGTGCATATATCTATATTATGGTCCTGCTTTGGGATTCGGCCCTGCCCACTGCCAGTATGCAGTCCTTGACCACTTTTCTTGAGGGTCTTCATCCTGAGTGAGGCAGTGGGAGGACCATTAAAAGCTGCTCAACCATCGCTGCTTCCCGTGATCTACAAAGCTAGCAGGGCCTGGCCCAAATCCACACAGAGTCTTTACGAATGGTTTCCCATCGTGAAGAATGCACCCTGGGGGGGCCTGGCCATCTGGACATGCCCCTACCTAAAGAAGTTTGGGGGGTCACGTTTATGAACCCATACCAGCTCTGTTTATCTGCCTGTGTCCTCTCAGGCACAGCCACGGGTATCATCATTAACACTGGGGACCGTACCATCATTGGGCGCATTGCCAGCCTGGCTTCGGGCGTGGAGAATGAGAAGACGCCCATCGCCATCGAGATAGAGCACTTTGTCGACATCATTGCTGGTCTGGCCATCTTCTTTGGGGCCACCTTCTTTGTGGTCGCCATGGTGATTGGCTACCCCTTTCTTAAGGCCATGGTCTTTTTCATGGCCATTGTGGTGGCATACGTCCCCGAGGGCCTTCTGGCAACTGTCACTGTAAGTATCACTCTCCCTCGGTTTTAGGGCAGGGGTGGGGAACATGTAGCCCTCAACATGTTTCTTTTGTCTGTCCCAAATCTTCCTACATTCAGCTTCAGTGGATGCCTCAGAGTTACAGATTTATTAGAAAGAGAGAAAACTAAATTCCCCTGTCCACTTTCTTCATATTATGCATAATCTTCATAGATTTATCATGCCCCTCTTGCTCACTTTTAACAAACGTTGCGTACACGCTATTCCTCTGAAGCACATTCAAAGCAAATTTTGCCCCTCAAGGAATTCTGGGCATTGTAGTTTGTACAGGGTTGCTGGGAATTGCAACTCTATGAGGGATAAACTACAATTCCCAGAATTCTTTGAGGGGAGAAATGTGTTTCAAATGTGATTTAGTGTTGTAGTATGCAGCCCCAAAGCCTGAAACATGGTAACCTTTCCTTCATTATAAGTATTTTCAGCTGAAGTTTTCTACATTTCCATCTCTCTGTCCTTGTCTCTCTCTCTTTCTTCATAGGTTTGTCTTTCCCTCACAGCCAAACGCCTGGCCCGGAAGAACTGTGTGGTGAAGAACTTGGAGGCCGTCGAGACGCTGGGCTCAACTTCTGTCATCTGCTCTGATAAAACAGGGACTCTCACTCAGAACCGCATGACTGTCTCCCACCTTTGGTTTGACAACCAGATCCATACAGCGGACACCACAGAAGATCAGTCAGGTGCAGAGTCTGGGCTTCACAAATGCTGGGCCAGAGGCACTTGTGTCCGAGAGACTAATGGATAGGGTTGGCCAGGAAAGGCAGGGTCAATTGATTTAAATCAGGGGTGCGGAGTATGTGTGTTATTGGACTACAGTTCCCATCATCCATGACTATTGGTGGAGGCTGGTCCATTAGGGTGAATAAGGCACTGTTCCACCATCTTCAGTCTTCTCCCACCTGCCCCCACCTGCCTGCCTTCCTACTTAGAAGCAGTCCAGCAGCTGGTCATGGCTGTCAGCTCCCTCCTCCTGCCACCCAGCACGACCAATCATATCCAAACACAGCCAGAAACTTGCTCCTTGGTGTCAGAAACCACCATGCAGTGTCACCATGTCAATTGTTATTTTAATTTCTGGTAGGTAGCCATGTTGGTCTGACACAGGCGAAATAAATAAATAAAAATAAAAAATTGCCCAGTAGCTCCTTAGAGACCAACTAAATTTGTTCTGGGTATAAGCTTTTGTGTGCATGCAAACTTCTTCAGATACTCTGAAACAGAAATCACCAGACCCTTATATAGAGAGAGAGGGTGGGGTGGGGTATTTCTCAGAAGGGTAGTAGGAGATGGGTGATTGTCTCAGTGGGTATGATAAACCTGTTGACGATTGTTAATTACTGCAATTAGTCCTACAGGAAAAAGCAAGAGATAGTATGCAGATGACCAAAAATAGCTTTAGCATGTGTAATGAGACAAGAATCCAATATCTCTATTCGGACCAGGTCTCTCCGTTGTTTTCAGTTTAGTAATAAGTTGTAATTCAGCAACTTCTCTTTCAAGTCTGTTTCTGAAATTCTTTTGTAATAAGACAGCTGCTTTGATATCTTGTATTGAATGTCCTGTGAGATTGAAGTGTTCTCCTACTGGTTTCTCTGTCTTGTGATTCCTGATGTCAGATTTATGTCCTCCCTCTATATATAAGGGTCTGGTGACTTCTGTTTCATGCACACGAAAGCTTATACCTAGAAAAAACTTAGTTGGTCTCTAAGGCGCTACTGGACATTTTTTTGTTATTTTAATGTAATGGTTGGCCACCCTGGGACTCTTGGGTAAAGGGTAGGGACCACAGGCACCTCAAATAAATCAATAATATCTGAACTATAATGGACACCAATATACCAGTTCATTAGAATCATTAAATGCTTGCAGTGAGCAAGGCCTCCGAGGCTAATGTCATGGCCCAGGCGGGTTCATATGGGTGAAAGCAATCCTTTGGATAACTCAGTCCTAAGCCGTTTGATACAGAAAAAAACTATTAGTGCCACCTCCCCTCACTCTGTCTCATTTTGTGCCTTCCAGGGCAAAGTTTTGATCAGTCCTCTGAGACCTGGAGAGCTCTCTGCAAAGTGGTGAGCCTCTGCAACCGCGCCTTTTTCAAATCAGGCCAGGATAGCGTCCCTGTCCCAAAGGTAAGGAAGAGCAATGGGATATGGCTGGAATACGTTTCTGCTAGTAAATATGCCGTCCAAAAGTACACAATGCAGCAACTTAGCTGAAGCTAATGTTTCAAATAATCATTTAAATAGTATTTGTTTAAACTAAGAATATACTTTTTAATTAAAGCAAGAAAAGCAACTTAAAGAAAACACATCATTGGGTTAACAGCAGCAACAACAACACCACCACCACCACCACAACTACACATCAGGCTGGTACAATAAAAATAGAAGCCTTTAAACACAGAATAACATAAAAGCCATTACTCTCATGGGTGGAATGAATCTTAAGGAGTAATAATATCATATATTATTGAATCAACCAAATCCATCGATAAGCAGAGGCACTGTTGAACTATTATTCTTTGTTCTATTTGTGAATTGCTTCCCATAAAGCATCCTGAAGCGATTCACAATATAAGAACATATAGGGAAAACACTACAAAGCCCATCGTCCACAACCTGCTTGGCAAATGCCCAGGAATGATGGGAGGTGGTCCAACAGCATCTGAGGACCCAGGGTTGAGGGAAGACTGTATCTCTGGTGCTTGTTTGTGTCAAATCAAGCCTGGAGGAGCCTACGTCCTGCCCACCAATCCTACATGTGTGGCAATAGGTTGCCTTCTTCTTATGCTCAGAGACTCTTCCATCTCCAGTCAATCTGTAAGTAAACTTGTCAGTCCCTTTTGTGGAGATGGTGTCTCCAGATCATCAGGGCTGGTTCTAAAATGTGCCTTTTCTCTCCTCGCCCCTGGTGCTGCATTTCAGCTGTACTGACCTATGTCCATTTTCTCTTTGGCATCTGACCCCAGCGGATCGTCATCGGAGACGCCTCGGAGACAGCCCTGCTGAAGTTCTCTGAGATCACCCTGGGCAATGTGATGGAGTACCGGGACCGCTACAAGAAAGCCTGCGAGATCCCCTTCAACTCCACCAACAAGTTCCAGGTCAGCCGCTGACTCTGCTCTGGAGGGCTGACTAGGCCTTTGCCAGCCTCAGCCACCCTTGTTCAGTTAGCTCAGAATGAACTGCAGAAAACTCTGAGGCAGCCCATTGGCCCATAAAGACCCAGTTCTCTTCTGTACTCACCAACCCTGCCTGCAAAGCAAGCTTCACCTCTGATAACGCCCCTTGCTGGCGTAGATGAAGGATATAGGAAACATTTACATGGGTTGCTGCTCCTGATTTTGCCTCAGACCCCCCCCCTCCCGCCACTGGCATGCGGCCTCCAGAAGGTTGCTTTGAAGGGAATGTGGCCCTCGGTCTAAAAATAAAAAGGTTCCCCACCCCTGTGCTAGAGTGCCAAGGTGGTGGAGTGGACTACATCGCTTCAGAATGCAAGGTCACATTTTTGAATGCTGCTCTATGGGGGATGTTTGTCTTTTTTAAAAAGAAAAACTTCAGGCAAGTAGAAGTTTAGCACTGCAAGGAGTAGGTCGGGGATGAAGCTTTCTCTCTAATTTGCTCGTTATTGTATTGAACTTGTGGGGAGATGTTGCTGTTGTTGTTTGTTTGTTTTTCACATGCTGCCCACATCCTGAAGCGGTGCAGTCTACCAGTTCCACTGTCAGTGTGTACCATTAGATCATTTTGGACTCTGGATTTTGAATAGCAGTGCCTATGACACCACTTACTTCAACATGTCGTAAGCCCACCCCTCTTTTGGGGGTGATGTTCTGCAGAATGCCCCCCCAAAAAGTTGTGCCCTAATGGCACCATTGTCTGCCGTGTGCCCAGACTAGGCCTCAGTCCCGCTCTCCCCAACAAGAGGGCAAAAGAAAGGAGGCTAAAACGCAGGGCATATTTTTATGAACGAGTCCTCCTGTGTCTCCTGCTCCCCTTCTTCGCTCCAGCTGTCCATCCATGAGCTCGATGACCCTCGAGACCAGCGCTACCTGATGGTGATGAAAGGAGCTCCCGAGCGCATCCTGGAACGCTGCTCCACTATCATGATCAAGGGTCAAGAGCTGCCCCTCGATGAACAGTGGAAGGAGGCTTTCCAAACAGCTTACATGGACCTTGGCGGGCTGGGCGAGCGTGTACTGGGTAAGGCGGGAGGGTGAGGGGTGGGTGCTGTTGGTAGAACTTGGGACCTGATAAAGGCCAGGTCTGTATTCTGAGGTACCACCAGAGCCAGCTGTATAGATTTGAGGGAACACGTAGCAAAACTCTCTCCCTCTCATGGATTTTCTGTGTCAGTGCTCTCAGGAGTGACATGGAGCTCCCATTTCACTCTCCCACAATGGCTTGGGGTGTTGGAACGTCAAAGGGCATTGTGAGAAATGTCAATGACAGCTCCAAGCTGCCCAGCACTCATCCTGAGGATGCCCGGTACATGTGCTGATCCTGGCAACTGGCATGTCAACTGGCTGAAACACAAGGAGTTGCCTTGTACTGAGTTGGACCATTGGCCCATCTAAGTCAGTATCATCTACACTGACTGGCAACTGCTGTCCAAGGTTTTAGATAAATAATCTCTCCCAGCCCTACCTGGAGATGCTGGGGATTGAACCTGATACCTTCTGCATGCAAGGCAGGTGCTCTGCCCCTGAGCTATGACCTTCCTAAGCAAGTGTCCAATGAGACCACAAGGGTAGGAGTCCAGGAGGCCAGCAGTAGGTGGAGCCAGAGCCAAATTCCCCGTGTTTGGTTGTTAAACCACTCTGGGAATTGTAGTTCTGTGGGGGAATATAGGGGTCTCCGAACGACTCTCAGCACGCTTAGCAAACTACAGCTCCCAGAATTCTTTGGGGGAAAGCCATGACTCTTCAAAGTGCATAATGCTTTCAATGTATGGTGTGGATGTGGCCCAATTATTTCTAAATGCGCATCTCTACACATTATTAATTGCATTTCTACCCTGCCCCTTCCTTCCAAAGGTGGCAAACAACCTAGTAGTAAAACAATACTGAAAAGGAAAATATTACCATATGCAGATTATATGCAGATCCATGTCCTCTTCTTTGGTGATATGTTTCCTCTTTTTCTGATGATGCCTCTAAGTGTCCACCCTTGGCAGAGGCCTCACCATGATTCTCTCTTTCCCCGCAGGCTTCTGCCACCTGTACCTTCCCCAGAGCGAGTTCCCACGTGGCTACAACTTCGACAGTGATGAGATGAACTTCCCCACCAGTGGGCTCTGCTTTGCAGGCCTCATCTCCATGATTGATCCGCCCAGAGCCACCGTTCCCGATGCCGTTATGAAATGCCGCACCGCTGGCATCCGGGTATGCTGCCAGCTGTTCCGGGGTGTTTCTGGCTCCGTCGGAAAAATTAACAGCAACCAAGAGGGCCGGCCCTATCATTAGACAGAGTGAGGTCACTGCCTCAGGTGGCAGATCCTGGGAGGAGCGGCAGCATTTCTCCTGAGACTGTGTGCCATTCCCCTCTGTTGGAGGGCAGGACACAGTCTGTTCTTCACCCGCACTATCCTGTCACCAGTGTTAGGCAGCCTTTCCCAGCCTTGGTCCCCCGGATGTTGTTGGACTACAACAACTCCCATTAGCCTCAGCCAGAATGGACCGATGGTCAGGGATGATGGGAGTTGTAGTCCAACATCTGAGGATTCAAGGCTAGGCAATACTGGAATAAGATTCACCTGCCAGTTCAGCCAGTTTCTGATTGTGGAAATGGGAGGCATGCAGGGCTTGGGGGTGGGCACCATCTTGTTCTTCACTGCTGGCTGCAAAATGTCTTAAGTCATCCCTAGTAACAAGCATCTTGGCGAAAAATAATAATTTACATTTTGTATGGGCAATAGGGATGATATCTCTAGTGGCCGTTAGTCATATATAGAGTTGCAGTGGTATGTAGCCAGTGTGGGTTAGTGGTCAGAATGTCAGACTTGGACTTGGGAGGCCAGAGTTTAAATCCCCACTCAGTCACGATGAACATCACGGGGGGGGGTGGGGGGCAGAAACCATGTGTGCCACCTTGGTGGAAAGGTGGGATATAAACTTAATAATAAAACAAACTATCATTAAATAAATAATTAAATTAGAGGCAGGGACTGAGCATTCCTGAATATAAAATGATGTGATACTGATTCACTGGGAAAGCTTTTCCTTTCTTTTTTTTAAAGGTCAGAGGCCTGACATTAAAACTACAGTGGTACCTGGGGTTAAGTACTTAATTCATTCCAGAGGTCCGTTCTTAACCTGAAACTGTTCTTAACCTGAAGCACCACTTTAGCTAATGGGGCCTCCTGCTGCTGCCGCGCCGCCAGGGCATGATTTCTGTTCTCATCCTGAAGCAAAGTTCTTAGCCCAAGGTACTATTTCTGGGTTAGCGGAGTCTGTAACCTGAAGCGCCTGTAACCTGAAGTGTATGTAACCTGAGGTACCACTGTACATGTATTTCCTACCCTCCCTTGAGACAAACTCAGGGACTGTGACTGAGCCAAGGTCAGCTACCCAAGTAGCTTTATGGATGAGCTAGGATTTGAATCCAGGACCCCCATCTGCACCATACAATAGCATACCACTTTAAACACTCATTGGCTTCCCCCAAACAATCCTGGGAACTGTAGCTTGGTCAGGGTCTTGAGGGGTGCTAGGCGACCCCTATTCCCCTCACGGAACTTCAATTCCCACAATCCACTCTGTGAATTGTAGCTTTGTGGTGGGGAGGAGTGTCTCCTAGCATCACCCGTAACCAGCTACAGTTCCCAGGACTCTTTTGGGGAAGCCGTGACAGTTTAAAGTGGTCTCATTGTGCTTTATATGTATAGTGCAGATGCCTCCCTGAACCTAGACCAACATTCTCATCAGCATTTTCCAGTCAGGCTTATTCGATCTGTGCTGATGCAACGACAACCAAAGATCACTTCAGGAACGGCCATTTTGAACCGCTGCCCTGTCTTCTCCAGGTGATCATGGTGACAGGAGACCACCCCATCACCGCAAAGGCCATTGCTGCCAGTGTGGGCATCATCTCTGAGGGCAGCGAAACGGTCGAAGATATCGCCACCCGCCTGCGCATTCCCGTGGAGCAGGTCAACAAGCGGTGAGTATCTAAACACAGAGAGCTTTTCCTCAGAAGCAGCATGGCTTTGTACCAGGAGTATATATGATGATAATTATATTAATCTTCTTATATCTTATAGTGTGGTGGTTTGTTCGATTTTTCTGTTATTTGTTTTTTGTTTGATTGTATGTTTGTTTACTTGTATGTACATCTGTATTTATTTTAAATTAATAAAGATATATTTTTTTAAAAGAAGTAGCGTGGCTTTGATTTAAATCAAATTGATTTAAATCACGATTCAAATCACTAGTCAGTAAGACTTAGTTTAAATTTTTTTTTTACAGAAAGACTCATTCTTGCTGGTATAACCTTCATATTTACAACCAGATGAAGGTTTCATTTTTGGAATAATAAATTTTCAGAGTAGTTATATCAAAAATTACTGATTTGGTTGTACTATTAGAAATACATAGACAGAGATAATTATAAAATTATTGTGAGGTTTAATAAGTTAACTGTTTATATTGGGACAACTTTTCTGCTGTACTTTATTGGGAGGAGAAAAATAATCATTTCCTTAATAACAATTTAAACAATTTAAACAATTTATTTAACTCAAACAATAACATTATAGCATATGTATCCATGTTTGTTAACGGATGTGGTTAAACATTAAAAAAAAAAACTTAGACTGAGTTTTAGCACACATGAAAAACTTAAAACAAATTCTTATTTCCTAATGAATAGCCTTTGGACTATAATGTAACTTAAATAGAAAACTATCTTTAGAAAGATTTTTCATCCAAAAGCATTTTATTTAAAAAATCCGATTTAAATTTTAAAAAATCCTATATTTTAAATTATTTTTTAAAAATCATTGATTTTTATCCATCCTGCTCAGAAGCATCACAAAGTGCAATTAGGTGACTTTAGACTCTGGGTATAATAGTCACCATACAGGAGGAAGTTCTCCATCTACAGAGGGTTACTTCCTTCAAAATGTGGTAAGCCAGCCACACTGAAACAAAGGAAGGACAGAGTTGTGTTTGTCCGGCATTGAAAACACCAACTCTGCGTCTTGTTTGTTGCTGATGAGAGGCTCTCACTTGAAAACTTGAGGCTCTTTATTTATACAAAAAAACTTTTGTCTCACCCCTTCTAGTGCCCATGAATCACTCAGGGCAGATTTCAACAATGTAAAATTGCAGGACAATGTAAAATGGAAAGTGTTTTGCAACTATACAAATCCATAAAATATGCATTGAAAACCCAACTGAAACAACAGTGGCATTGATGACATGTCAAAATGAACATAGCAGGCAGAAGGCTGCTGAAATAAGAATGTCTTGACCAGCCAGCAAAAAGGCAATCAGAAAAGGGCCCATCCATGCCACTTTTCCCACAATTATTGGTGCAGCCACTACAAAGGCCCTGTCTATGTATGTGACCCTGGGGCTCTCCCTTTCTCTGCTTCGGCATCCAGGGACGCCCGAGCCTGTGTGGTCAATGGGGGCCAGCTGAAAGACATGGAAACTGAGGAGTTGGTGGAGATCCTCAAAATGCACCCAGAGATGGTCTTTGCTCGCACCTCCCCACAACAGAAGCTCATCATTGTGGAAAGCTGTCAGAAATTGGTAAGGGGCACAAAACCCTAACTGCAGAAGGTATTGTGGGCGTGGTGAATTTGGATCACCTGCTTCATACGATTATCATTCCCTCCATTTCCAGTCTTCAGGCATGAGCGTCGATGGTTGTGCATCAAAAATAACACTATCTGTGTAACAAGACAAAGCACCTGAGGAAACCTCAAGGTGTGCAGAAGGACAAAAATCTTTAGGAGGGGAAACTAAGCAGTCTGGGGTGTGCGGACAGCCCAATGAGAACTGAGCATGCTCAGTCCACATGGAATGATAACTGACTTTTGATGGGGGGACTGGAATGGAATATCCTGGAAAAGGGCAGGACTGGCTGCCTGGGACTCTGAACTCCATACGGCAACATTTTGGTGCAGGTTCCATCTGCAGATCCCTGAATGAGCCCATCCAGACATCCTTTCTATTGCACGTTAGTAATGATTTCTGCTCATAATGTCACACGCAATCCCACTTTCAATAGTGTTTGTCCCTGCAAAAGTTTTGGGGGCGGTCACACTACTTCGTTGCCAATCCCTATGCATCCTGTAACTTCCTGCTGCAATCCTGTAACCTTTTACAGTGGTACCTCAGGTTAAGAACTTAATTTGTTCCAGAGGTCCGTTCTTAACCTGAAGCTGTTCTTAACCTGAGGTACCACTTTAGCTAATGGGGCCTCCCGCTGCCGCCGCACGATTTCTGTTCTCTTCCTGAAGCAAAGTTCTTAACCCGAGGTACTATTTCTGGGTTAGCGGAGTCTGTAACCTGAAGCGTCTGTAACCCGAGGTACCACTGTATATCAAAAATGTTCCGGTTTGTTTATCTCCCACTTTTGTTGCACTGTTCCTGCTCGGGACAGCAGTAAATGTGGGATCACCAGGGAAACATAAAAGAACAAACAAGAATGGGGTAAATCCACCACGGATGTGCTAAGATTGTGTTGCGGATGTATTAACAGCATGCACCTGCAATAAAACATCCATCTGCAGGAGGCCCATCTCTCTCTCTCTCTCTCTCTCTCTCTCTCTCTCTCTCTCTCTCTCTCTGTCCTTGTTCGCAGGGTGCTATTGTGGCAGTAACAGGAGATGGGGTGAATGATTCCCCAGCGCTGAAGAAAGCTGACATTGGTGTGGCAATGGGCATTGCCGGATCCGACGCAGCCAAAAATGCTGCTGACATGATCCTGCTGGATGACAATTTCGCCTCCATCGTCACTGGTGTCGAGCAAGGTCTGTTCTCAGGAGGCTGTGGCACAAGGGGGAGGGTTAGTGCCTTTGGGTCATATATCAGCATCTGATGGTGGCAACTTCGTGTGGGAAGGTAGGTGCCACCACCGAGAAGACCCGCTTCCTAAGTGTTATGGAAAAGCAGTCCCTCCTCCGGAGATCTTAGCAATTAGCCAGGGATGTCTAAAGGGGTCTGCTAGGTATGCATGAACCCTGACTGTGTGTCATGCAAGACAGTAGAAGTTTGTACTGTTTAGAGGCTGGGTGGTCACATAGCAAGTTGATACTATGTTCTGGGAAGCTGATGAGAACACAGTGCTGTGCTTGCCCCATTCCTGGACAGCATCATCCTCTTGCTATCACTGTGGCAACAAGGCTCACTCTTTGAGATGCTGATGAGAGCATTGAACTGGCCAGGTAAGGCCATTTCCTTACAAAGAGGCTGATCTGACCGGCTCAACAGCTTCATCTATTAGATTCCAAACTTTGCTGGACACAGAACCACAGGCCTGGAAGGGACCCACAGATAACATCCAGAAAAGTTCGATGGAAGGAATCCCAGCTCAACAACAGGAGTCGTCCATTAAACCCACCGCCATCTTTCTTTCATTCTTTTCTTCCCTTCAGGGCGCCTTATCTTTGACAATCTCAAGAAATCCATCGCGTACACCCTAACCAAGAACATCCCAGAGCTGACGCCCTATCTGATCTACATCACTGTCAGTGTCCCGCTCCCCCTGGGTTGTATTACCATCCTGTTTATCGAGCTGTGCACAGACATTGTGAGTGGCCAACACTAATCCAGCAGAGGCTCTTTCCCAGGGCTGCTCAGTCTTGTTTCCAACCCCCAACTCCAAAACAAAAACCTTTCTCATCTCTCTTCTCAGTTCCCCTCAGTTTCCCTGGCCTATGAAAGGGCTGAGAGTGACATCATGCATCTGAAACCACGCAACCCTCGACGGGACCGTCTGGTCAACGAAGCGCTAGCGGTCTATTCCTACTTCCAGATTGGTGTGTATTAGAGCTGGAAGGGGGGAGCCTAGAGGTTGGAAAGCGGGGGAGAGCAAGCTATGTTACGTGAGACAAGGCAGGGAAGCCTAGGTGGGCTCCATGTGGAGTGGAGCTTCTATAGGGACTGGCAGGAATTGGCTTAGATACCTGCCCCATCATGCCTTATCCCATGGGGAGGAGAAAGGCACATCATCTGAGCAGTGATGGAAGGTTGTGCAGTGGCAAATTCAGAAGCACAGGATCCATTCATGATGATCGCAGCCAGGCTCCCTCACAGCAAGAAAGGTGGTAACACTTCTTCCAAGTGGCTTAAAAGCTCCCCTTTCAAGCTGATTTGAGTGGCCCTGGGACTTTGGAGAAAGGGATGCTGCCAAGACCCTGCTGCAGAAATGGTAGCAGGTCCATGACCCTTCTCAAAACCCCAGGCCCACTACACCTGGCAGGCAGGTTGGGAATGTTTGGGGGCAGCTTGGGTCAGGGGGGCAGTGGCTCCATGTGCTCTAATGGACCAGCCTTTGGGATTAGCCGCCCACTGACACAAACTCCCCTGTTCTTCCCTGCCACGCAGGAGCCATCCAGTCCTTTGCTGGCTTCACCGATTACTTCACTGCCATGGCCCAGGAAGGCTGGTACCCGCTGAAGTGTGTGGGGCTTCGGGCAGCCTGGGAGAACGACCATATCCAAGATGTTCAGGATAGCTACGGACAAGAGTGGGTGAGTGGAGGAGACATGCTGCTTCTGGCCTCCAGGCAGGATGGCCAAATGTCCCGCTTTGTCGGGGACAGTCCTGTCTCTGAAAGGCGGCCCCATTTAAAGACAAAGAAACCTGAGGAGAACAAGGGTCCTGAAGCACTTAGCCAGCTTACTGAGAAGGCAAAAAGAACACGGTTGATTTGCTATGATGCCTGTGTTCTACCTTTGGTTGGCCTATATATTCCAATTCTACAATTCTATGATTCTATACCTCCACTGTCAGAGGCAGTAAGCCTCTGAATACCAGCTGCTGGAAATCACAGTGTGATGAATGTGGCCCACAATGTTTGATTGAATTATCAGTTAAATTATTATTTAAAACAACAACAACTTTAAATTGCCATAATCAGGCAGGAACTTTGCATCTGTGTATGGAGAGAGAGAGAGTAGGTTTAAAGCATCAAGGTTTGCCCTAGATCCTGGAGGGTGCAGCTAATCACTAAAATCATATACAGTGGACGCTCGGGTTGTGAACATAATCTGTGTGGGATGCACATTCGCAACCTGCAGCATTTGCAACCTGCAGTGGCGCGTCTGTGCATGCGCAGGTTGCGATTCGGCACTTCTGCGCATGCACAACCACCGAAAACCGGAAGTAACCCGTTCCAGTACTTCAGGGTTTCGGCAGGTCCGTAACCCAAAAAAACACAACCTGAAGCATCCGTAACCAGAGGTATGACTGTATAGTATTTTATCAGTGGTGGCTGGTGCCCTTGAGGACTGGTAGGGCGTAAGGCAGGGAGGCCAGCAGTAGGTGGAGCCAGAGATCCAATGGCAGGCAGAGCCAACTCATTCTGGTTTTGTCCTCCTCCTCCTCCTCGTTCAGTTCCACATGAGGCAGCACTGAGACCAAGCAGGAGGCACACCAACACCCAGGGCGGGTTGCACATAAGATGGGAGGCAGGTGGGGGCTGGCTTCAGGCAGACTGAGGTTGGTGGGGCAGCGCCCCGTCTGCATGAATGGAAGTGCTCCCCATCGTTTATTGGAATGACTCACAAAGGAGCCAGCATAGCCCACAGTAGGGTGTTGCAGCCCCACAGCACGTAGATGGCCACAGGTTCTCCATCAGAGCCCAGATCCTGTGTAGGGAATGGGAAGCCCAGCCTTTCCCTTGCAGGAGGCGACACTGGGCCCCCTAAGCTGGTGGGTGCAGCTGGTGCAGGGAGAGAGGACAGAAGATAGCCAAGCATCACTCTGTCCTCACTGATAGATTCTTCCCCCTTGCAGACTTTTGGGCAGCGCCTGTACCAAGAGTACACCTGCTACACCGTCTTCTTCATCAGCATTGAGATGTGCCAGATCGCCGACGTGCTCATCCGCAAAACACGACGCCTTTCTGTCTTCCAGCAGGGATTCTTCCGGTATGTGGGAGCCGAACGAATCTCCAAGCCAAACATAGTTCTGTGCTATACAATATGCTGCATTTTCTGTTCTTGTAACAGAAGTTATTGTGATAGAAGCACCCTGCCCCCATCTCCCCTCAATCATGCTACCTATTTCGCTGAAACCAAGAGCAGCCATAGGTCTTCCTATTTGTCACCCACCCTGAAACACCCCCTTCCCTTTTCAGGAACAAAGTCTTGGTGATAGCCATCGTGTTCCAGCTCTGCCTGGGCTGCTTCCTCTGCTACTGCCCTGGGATGCCCAACATCTTCAACTTTATGCCTATAAGGTAAGACCTCAAATGCCTCCATGGGGCAGATTTAGCCCTCCACTCCACTCCAAAAACAAAAACAACCAATGGAGGATACTCTGTAGAAGAGAGCAGGGCAGCTGGATCTAATAAAGCTTCTTTGAACTGATGTATCTCGAAAGGTAGTCAATGGTGGGCCATCCAGATGTTGTTGGTCAGCATCACCCCTGACCATTTTGCTATACCAACTGGAGTGGATGTCTGGCAGCATACGAATGGCACCTCCAGATAGATGGAGCAAGGCAGCCTGACTTGGTATGACTTAGGACATCACCTGGTACAGAGTTGTGACACCACCACTTAACTCACCCATCCAGCTCACCTCCCTAATTCTCCATGCTAGCCTGAAAGGGGGAAAGCAGATTACTGTATACAGTAGACAGGGCTCTCTTTCACCCAGCACCATGGACAGCAGCCCAGCAGCTTTGTTCTGTTAGTGGAAGCCTCTCCTAGGCCAGCAAAGGGCAAACTGAGATCTACTGGTAAATCTCTGGTTAATTTTTAGATTACAAAAGAGATTTCACTCTGTTTTTATTTTGCAACAGTTACCCTTTTTCCAAGGTTATTTGCATATTTACAGAATCCTTAAGAATTTTTTTCTGAAACGTATTGCGATAAACATTTATATGTAGCTCCTGGACTCCCCTCCCTTTGTTTGTCCTGCTACTGATGCTACCTCATTTTTGAGGTTGGTTTCCTGTCTGCCTTGGGCCAACCCAACATAACGATAACTGAGCTCAGCTGGCTGGCTTAGCAATGTAGCACTGAACACCCTTTTTCCTGCTTAGATTCCAGTGGTGGCTGGTGCCGCTACCCTATGGTCTTCTCATCTTCGTCTATGATGAAATCCGAAAGTTGGGAGTCCGGAGACACCCTGGAAGTAAGTAACTGGGGGAAGAGAATTCACCTGTTGCATCTGCCAATGCAGAAATGACATGTGGGTCTTCAGGCACACTCTCCTGCCCTGTTGTGGTGGCTACTGACCTTTGGGTCAACCTTCTGGTCTTGGTCCTGCATCTGGCAGCCAAAGCAGCACTCAGAACAGCAGGCAGGAATGCTCCCTGGGCATTGTGAGGGAAGCCTGCAATGGTGTCTCTCCATGGTCAGAGGCAGCCTGCTTCTGAATTCCTGTTGTAGGACACAGAAGCCATTGGTAGCCTTGTCCTCCAAGAATTTGCCCAATCCTCTTTTAAAGCCATCCAAGTTGGCAGCCATCACTGCCTCTTGTGGGAGTGAGTTCCATAGTTTAACTATGTGCTCCATGAAGTATTTTCTTTTATCTGTCCCAAATCTTCCAGCATTCGGCTTTTCTTATCCACCTTCTGCATGGCATATGTGATTTCATATACTAATCTACCCTTCTTATTCACCTTTTATCTGAACTAAGGGCAAGACAGCCAGAACCGACACTGACATTGGCTGTAATTTTTAAGGACTTGTTCCTCGGCTTGCTTTCTCTCTCCTCCATCTTGTTACTTTTTCCCTCATTTGTCTTGTTTTCTTAAATTATGAGCCTATGGGCAGGGGACATCTTTGAAACTTATTTTTGTATGCAGCTGTGAGAGCCTTTGGGGGCCAAAGGATGGGATACAAATTCTGCAAATTAATCATAAAAATTTCCCTTCCTCCAGGTTGGTGGGACAAAGAACTCTACTACTAAAGGCAAAGCTTCTTTTGGGCGGAGCTTTTTCCCATTTTCCCTGCTTGTGCAACGGAGACAAGGAAATCAAGGATTTGCTTCTGTCATCAACAACTGCTGAGCCAAGCCTGCCACATTTCACACCACAGAATCAAAGAATCGTAAGGTTGGAAGGGACCCCAAGCGTCATCCAGTCCAACCCTCTGCAATACAAGAATCTCAGCTAAAGAATTCATGACAAATGGCCACCCAAACTCTGTTGAAAAGCCTCCAAGGAAGAAGAGCTCACCACCTTCTGAGGTTGTCTGTTCCACTGTTGATCAGCTCTTACTGGTAGAAAGTTCTTCCTAATTTTTAGTCACAATCTCCTTTCTTGTCCATTTGAATACATTGGTTCAGGCCCTACTTTCTAGAGCAGGAGAAAACAATCTTGCTCCATATTCCATGTGACAGCCCTTGAGTTATTTGAAAGTGGCTGTCGTATCTCCTCTTAGCCTTCTCTTTTCCAGTCTAAACAAACACAACTCCCTCAACCATTCAGCATAAGGCTTGATTTCCAGACCCTTGACCATCTTGGTTGCCCTCCTCCACACACGTTCCAGCTTGGCAATATTCTTCTTAGATTGTGGTGCCCAGAACTGGACACAGTATTCCAGGTGTGGTCTGACCAAGGCAGAATAGAGTGGTACTATTACTTCCCTTGATCTGGACACAATACTTCTGTTGATGCAAACAACACCTTTAAGATAAAACTTAAGCTTCAGGCTACCACAGTTCCCACTCAGCTACTTTGGGGGAAGATAGCTAGTCCTTCATCAAGAAATGATTTAAGGGTGCTGATGTGCAGAGGAAAATTATATATGTATGATTGCAGGTGCTGAGATCACAGCCGAGTAACAAATTGGCACAGGATTTCTAGATCATGAGAGTTTTCATGTGCATTTTTTAAAAAATAAATACCAAGTTTCTAACTCTGAAGGCTGTAAATATACATGTAAAAGCAGCATGCCAACAAAATCTCTATGTGACAGAGCAGAGGGGAGGAGGGCGAGCGAGGCATGAGAAACAGAATTAAAATAAAATAACAAAAGATAAGCCAATGAATGCAAATTGGCATTTCGTTTATATGGGAGCTGCATTCAAGTTTTTGGTGATTTTGGGTCAGCATTATTTACAGAGGCCAGGAGCCCATGGCCTTCCACATTTTGCTGGACTACAACTCCCATCAATCCCGACGAGCATGGCAGACAGTCAGTGATGGTGTGTGCTGCAGTCCGTCATCATACGAAGGATTTCTGATTCAAGCAAAATTTGCAGAACTGTGTAGCCCACTGAGTGTCAACGGGTTTGAAGCTAGCCATGCTGCTGCTCAACCATGGTGAAGCAGGGTCTACTCCAGCTGACCAGGTACCTTTGCAGATGTTTTTCTCCTTCTTCGTCTTAAGGTACAATTGACTAAAATTGCTATGTTGGCAAAGGCACCCTCTGAAGGATCCTCCCCTGCTCCTTTAAGCAAAGGAGCAGATGGCAAGGCGGTGGGGGTGGGATAACTTCTTCACTGCTCCTTTGGAGTAAGTCTGCACCCCAGGTTGGGAATCCCTGATATAGGAGTGGGTAGGCAGGAATGGGGCTGAGCCGGGCCAAAAAGGGCTTCTGAAGCACCACCAACCAGCAGATCCTTGGGCACTCCAGACTCCCTGCACGCCAGCCAACCAAACGTCAAAGCACAGGACAGGGCTTTCTGCAAGAGCTTGTGCAAAGAGCTCTGAGCAGCGCTTTGCAGCCCCAGCCACCAGCTGATCATTGGCTCTTCAAAGCACCGCTTCACGATGGCACTGAGTGATCTGACACTTGTAAAACCTGGCCCGTGGGACAGATAAGGACCTGGCCCGTCAGCCAGATCCAATCCCCACCCCCACCCCCCACCATAGCAGATCTCAACCATGAACTGCACAATTATTTATTCATAAGCCGTCACTGGAATTCGGTGGTGCGCATCAAAAATGTTTGCAACAACATGCAGAACTGCAGGGTCTGAATGAATCAAAATATGGCAGTCGCCCTCAACAGGGAGCAGAGTCACCCACTGCCCTGTGCACCAGCTTATATGGAAAGTTAAAGGATCCCTTTGCTATAGGTATGTACATTTTCAAGAACCTCCAACCAACTCACTAGGGAAAATAACACACTGTAGAGAGAGAGCTTGCTTGTTGTTGTTTAGTCGTTTAGTCGTGTCCGACTCTTTGTGACCCCATGGACCAGAGCACACCAGGCACTCCTGTCTTCCACTGCCTCCCGCAGTTTGGTCAAACTCATGCTGGTAGCTTCGAGAACACTGTCCAACCATCTCATCCTCTGTTGTCCCCTTCTCCTTGTGCCCTCCATCTTTCCCAACATCAGGGTCTTTTCCAGGGAGTCTTCTCTTCTCATGAGGTGGCCAAAGTATTGGAGCCTCAGCTTCATGATCTGTCCTTCCAGTGACCACTCAGGGCTGATTTCCTTAAGAATGGATTGGTTTGATCTTCTTGCAGTCCATGGGACTCTCAAGAGTTTCCTCCAGCACCGTAATTCAAAAGCCTCAATTCTTCGGCGATCAGCCTTCTTGATGGTCCAGCTCTCACTTCCATACATCACTAAGAGCTTGCTTAACTCCCTTCAACCTGACGGAAAGAACCCCACTTCCCCATGAAGCTTTTGGGTGCACACACCCATGTAATTGTCACTTTCTGCTATTAGACTCTCCTATTATTCCACCCTAAATTTAGAGATGCGTAGGAAGCAATTATTTACACTTTTCACACAAAACAAACCTATTTTGGGGCGGTGGGGCCCTCGAATTGACAAGGGGAAGGCAGATGGGAAGACACACTAGCAGGCATTTGGTTCCTGGGTCTGACGCAGATGCTTTTCAGCAGCTACAATGCATTTATGCCTACCCTGCCTTACTCTGTGACAACTCAAGTCACCTCCTTGCAAAGCCACCACTGACTTGACACTGATCACGCCTACTTCAAGGAGAAAACAAAGACCCACGTTTGATGCCATTCCCATGCAGCGTAACAGGCCTGTTCAGACAACAGTCACAGAATCATAAAATTGTAGCACTGGAACGGACCCCCAGGGGACATTTAGTCCAACCCCCCTGCAACACAGGAATTGCAGCTAAGGAATCCCTGGCAAACGGCCACCCAACCTCCATTTAAAAATCTCCAATGAAGTCAAAAAGAACTTAACCACTGCAAACCACAGAAATACCAAAACCTGTTTATTATTATTCCCCTCGCCTGCAAGCAGAGGCCGCGCTGAGGCCAATCTCACCACGGGCAGGATCAAACCGTGTCTCGACTTGGCGAAAGTGACTTGGCCGGACAATCCCGCCGGGATGCAAAGGCAATGTCTCCTTCCCGAGTGGGAAGGAATGAACCCTCAGTTGCTGTGTACCAGAGTGACAAAGAGAGTCAGGGAGCTGAGGGAAAGGAGACCAGTGATGACAGCCTTGACCAGGAGGGCTGTCCAGCTGCCCAGGAGGAAAACATGGACGAAAGACCTGGGAAGGAAAAGAAAAGGGAGAGGGTTGGTAAGGAGCAGAGGAACATCGGGAGCTGCTTTCTACCAAATCAAAGCACTGGTTCATCTAGCGCAGTGCTGCCCACTCTGACTGGCAGCAGCTCTCCAGGGTTTGAGACATAAGCATTCCTCAGCCCTGCCTGGAGACACCAGGGATTGAACCTGCGACCTTCTGCATGCAAGGCAGATGCTCTACCACTGAACTACAGTCCTTCCGTGGCTGTAAGGATTTAGTGGGGCAGGAGAGCAGGAGGTCGCAGTTCCATGCTTACAACTTCCATGCTTGAAAGAAAACATCCTGCAATGTTTAATGCTTATATATTTGGGGAAGGGTCATAGCTCAGCAGCAGAGCACATGCTCCACATGCAGAACGTCCCCAGATTTAATCGCTAGGCTCTCGAGGTAGGAATGGGAAAGATTCTCAGCTAAAACCCTGGAGAGCCTCTTCTAGTCAGCGTAGACCCCTCTTTCGCCATCCTTGTGCATCCCTGACCACTGGGATGATATTGACCAAGGCTAACAGCGAGCCAATATGGCGCAGTGGTTAGAGTGTTGGACTAGGACCTGGGAGGCCCGGGTTCAAATCCCTGCTCAGCCATGAAAGATCACTGAGTGAGCTTGGGCCAGTCCCTCAACTCTCAGCCCAACCTCCCTCGCAGGGTCGTTGTGAGGATAAAATGGGGACAAAGAGAACCACCACATTGAGCAACTTGGAGGAAAGATGGGATGTGCATGCAATGAATAAAATAACAGGAGTCGCAGTCGAACATTATCTGGGAGGCTGGTGTAGACAATACTGAACAAGGTATTGAAGGAATCGAAGAAAGCTGCCTTATATTCAATCAGCTAATGGAAGCCACGGCCCGAAACGCACAAGCCCCAAGCCCCAACTCCAAGCTACAAGCACCCAGTGACTCACTCCATGAAGAAAGCCTTGTAGACACTGACTCCCAGCAGGAAAGTGAGGGGCAGTCGGTAGTGTTTGGGTAAATCGTAGCGTGTAAACATCCATACTAGGGCGGCCGTGGCAATATAGTGGACCTGGGAGAAGAAAAATGGGGGGGGCGCAAAGGGAGCAAACAGAGAGAGGAATGATTCCAAATCCTTTCTGTGGCACATCCCGCGAGGCAGCGGAGGTTAAGGACCAGAGTTTTTCTTCTCCTAGACAGGCTACATCATACACCCTGTACACCACTGTTATCCATAGTTGTAACTTGTAACTAGCCTTTATTGGCATAAGTTAGAACAGTAAAATCATAAAATCATACAAAGTCACCCAAATACTTTGATAATCCAAAACACATACAATATATAAAAGACTAGATAACCACCACTGAATAAATCAGACAACGTTAGATTTAGCTTTAAAGACCTCGGCTAAGTACCGCGAAACAATATTGGTAGTTTCAGGAGTATCATCCCTCAACAAATACTGGATTACAGAGCCTTTGCAAATTGATACAGTCAAACTTTGGCTCCTGAACGCTGAAAACGGGCTTCCAGAACCGATTACGTTCAACAACGGAAGTTTGACTCTATTGACTGTAGAAGAGCTCTGTGATGGGTGTCGAGAAGAGGGCAATCCAAAATTATGTGATGCAATACTTCCCTTTTGTATATAGACAGTGGTGTTTTGGTTGCCTATGGATCCACACTCAGATAGTGACTTTGCTATAAGTATACACCCGTAAAATTTCCAGGCTGCCTGCTATACAAGCCTCATAGCAGGCGTGGATTTTATTAAAATGCATTATTTTAAAATGCAGCTAGTCCACTGTCACTTAAGAACAGCTCAGTTCAGAAGGAACATGCATATAATGCAGAAACATTAACACTGAGTTATAGTCCTTTTTGAACTATTATTCTCACGCGCATTCAGATCCATATACAAAGTTATGCAGTTTTAGTCAAACAGTTAATTGGATTGATTCATCGGAACACACAGGGACAGTGTATTTCTTCTGTCAACTCTACTGCTGTGTTTATAAAAACACCACCACTAGAACAGCAGGGGAAGAAAACAAAAGCAGGGAAGACTATCCAAATGTCGTGCTTCCTCCCCACCAGTAGGGGCACTGCTTTAGAGAAGCTCACAACAGGCAACAGCAGAATCAGCACTTACCAGACTGATGTTAGAGTCAATGCTCATCTGGATGTATTTCCAGTCAAACTCAATTCCACGAGCTCCCACCCAGAGAGGGATGCATCTGTCAAAAGCACAGCAGCGTCAGGCACAGTTCACACATTTATTTATTCATTTCTTCAGAGCAGTTGGTACCCACACTTCAGTCAAAAGGACCCCCAGAGTGGCCCGTGGGCAATCAATTAAAACAAGACAATCCCTAGCCTCAGGCTTGCAATCTAAAAAAGCATGGCACGCAAAGGAAAAGGACAAGGAGGGAAGAGGAAAAAGTCAAACTCAGGCACCAATTTTTAAACAGCTGTTCTTACAATGACCAGCTGGTAAGGTGGTGACTGATGGAGCTGGGCTTTTGGCAAAGGGAATGGAATGCTTCCTGTCTCTCCCACAGAGGCAGCCTGATGGAATGGCTGCTCCAAGATGACAGCAAGGCAGGAGGAGACCAGATGGACCTGGTCTGTCACAGCTGATTGCGTGCAGCTACATCCAAGCATCTCGAAACCAGACATTACGCATGCACACACAGACACGACACACACCCTGGTTGAAAAAAGAAAAAGAAAAAAAAGAGCAACCTTCCAAAAGCTCTTGCACAACCAGGGATCAGCCTGTAATTATGAGCCATGAAAGTCTTTCCAAATTCAAAATGAAACCTAGGGCTGCACACTCTGGATTGCTCATCACAAAGGCTCCCTAGAATGTAGCACCAGAGCCTAATATTCTGTGTCAAAATAAATAAAAAAATTGTCCAGTAGCACCTTAAGGACCAACTAAGTTTGTTCTGGGCATAAGCTTTCGTATGCATGCACACTTCTTCAGATACCAAGGTATCTGAAGAAGTGTGCATGCATACGAAAGCTTATGCCTAGAACAAACTTAGTTGGTCTCTAAGGTGCTACTGGACAATCTTTTTTATTTATTCTGTGTCAAAGTTCATCTTGGGGACATCCAACACACTGAAGTTTCCACAAGCATGTGCAGAGTGTGTCTGCCTCTGCAATGAAGCAAGAACAATCCAAGCTATGTGGCAGTGTAAGGATTAGCCCCTCCAGGCAGATTCAAGTCCCAGCGCCTATCATTTTAGAAATGAACCACACCTTCATGAGAATGAACTCACACCCCTTGACATCCTTTAAACAACTTAAAAGAGTTATTTAAATCGTTGGGGGGAAGAGAAAGCAAAGAGAATATTTGTTCCAGCTGGTTGCAGAAACATATCAGGGTTGTGGGGAATTTTACAGAAAATTGAAAGTGCAAAGAATTGGCCTGAAAGGAAGGAGGAAGGCGGAGTTAAGCAACTGTAAGGTGATGATGAAAAAGGAAACAAAAATAGGTTTTTTTAACAAACCATGCAATTGATGGTCAAATAGGTACTATTCATTTTCAGTTGTTGGAGGCATTTTGTGGGTAAAGTCAGAATATTAGTGCCTGCTACATTCATTTGAACGAGGGGTTTAATAGTTTCTCCAGATGAATGAATGTGGATTAAAAGCACGTAAAAAAATAAAATAAAAGCACGCAACCTTGCTGATGGAGGAGGCAGAGGCATAAAAACCCACATCAGAACCTCGCATTCACCTGGGATAAGTGGCTCCAACTGAGCTCCGCCCACATACCTCCCCCACTAGCTCTGGCTCCACCCCCTAGGGCAGGGCTAAGGCCCAACTCACCGGGACATGATGAGCTCTGCTGTGGCCCATCCCATGGCAGCCACCATGATCTTGTACTCCCCTTTCCCTGCGTTCCGCGACATGACCAGGTGCAAGCCCACCAGGTCAGCCAAGTCTACGGTGGCTTTCATGAATTCCTGGTACAAGAGGAAAGGTTTCAGAGCAGCAGACAGGAAAACTCCAATTCCCCCCGTCCTCCCAAATCAACATCCCTCAAGTTATGCAAGCACAGATCCTCCCAATGTTGTAGGACGGTCAGTAGTATGTGATACGGGTAGTTGTACCTACATCCTTGTAGGCTCCCACCCTGCCCTGCTTGCCCAAGTGCCAGACTTACTCCAATGAAGTCGTAAGCGCCTACGCCGCCCTCCCAAGTCGGGAAGAAGGTGGCTAAGAACAGCATCTGTAAGAGAGAGAAGGCAGCAACCAACATTTATGAATGAAAACATTTATAAAAACAGGGAAGGAAATGTACAGTGGACAAATGGACATAGTTATGTTCTACCAGAATCCTGAAAATATAGATCACTCTCCAATTCAAGCCTTCATTACAGCCCATGAGAATGAGCAGCAAAATTTCACGATTAACATCTTAAGGATTGTGGTGAAAGGCAACAGTCGGGGGGGGCACTATTCCCAGGGAGGGCACTTCACAACAAGTACAGGGGCCACCACTGAAAAGGCCCTGTCCCTTTGGGGAAGAGCGAAAAAGTTAGCACAGCACAGCATTTTTTTTTAGAAAGGCTACTGAAATCACACGTACAGGACTGTCCATTGAGTACCCATTGTTAGCTGGCTTCATATGCCCAGATTCTAATATACAAAGAGTCCTGCTGGATCAGGCTAATGGCTCACCTAGTCTGCCATCCTGTTTTCACGGTGGCAAACCAGGAGCCTGTGACAAGCCCCCAAAGCAAGACCTTAGCATGAAAACACTCTGCCCCACTGTTTTCCCCGGTAACTGGCATTCAGAAGCGGATGGTGGCTAGTAGCCATTGATAGCCTTATTCTCCATGGATCTGTCTATAGTCTTCTTTTAAAGCCATCCAAATTGGTGGCCATTCCTGCCTCCTGTGGAAGAGAGTTCCACAGTTTAACTCTGTGCTGTGTGAAGAAGCGTTTTTCTTCTGTCTGCCCTGAATTTTCCAACATCCAGCTTCACTGACAGACTCGGGAGTTCTAGTGCTTTGAGAGAGGGAAGTAACAATTTCTCTGTTCACTTTCTGAGCTTCTGCAGGTGATCCTGAGAATCAGGTCTCTTAACACATATACAGTGGTACATCGGGTTACATATGCTTCAGGTTACATACGCTTCAGGTTACAGACTCCGCTAACCCAGAAATAGTGCTTCAGGTTAAGAACTTTGCTTCAGGATGAGAACAGAAATTGGGCTCCGGTGGCGCGGCAGCAGCAGGAGGCCCCATTAGCTAAAGTGGTGCTTCAGGTTAAGAACAGTTTCAGGTTAAGAACGGACCTCTGGAATGAATTAAGTACTTAACCCGAGGTACCACTGTATAGGATTGCCCAGTTTAGGGTGAAGTCCAACAGACTATAATGGCACTTACTCCCAGCTTAGTGGATACAGAATTATGGCCCAAACAAGAACAAATATTCTCACCGCTGCAGTGACAGGCCTCCTAGATGTTGCTGAACTTCATCTCCCATCACCCTCCACTATTTGCTATGCTGCCTGGTGCTGACGGGAGTTAAGAGTCCAGCAACACTGAGAAGGCCCCATATTCCCCAGTCCTGCCTTGCTGGACACCGCAATGGGATCAAACTCAGAAAGTCCGTGGCACAACCCATCAAACTATGCACCAGCGCAAGGGTGTTGCCGAGAGAGCTGTGTGCCTCCTTTGCAATGGACTTCACATTCTCAGCATCCAGATTCTCATGTGCTACTTCCTTAAAACTTCAAGAGAGCGAAGGGGTCGGGCAATACCTTGCAAAGCTGGACAAAGAGGTAGGTAGCTCCGGCTTGGACACACCTCCAGAAGGCATTATACTCTGACCTGAAAGGGGCAGAAATAAAAAAGACAGCACTTTGTGGGATGGGATATTTCTGAAGCAGAAGGAGCTCTCTTGTTAATGGCTGTTTTTCCCCCGCCAGAGCTTTTATTTCTTGGTCCCTGGCCCCACAGAATGAGATAAAAGGACAGTACTGTGTCCAGATGTTTTGGACTCCAGTTCCCATCAGTCCTGGCCAGCATGGCCAATGATTGGGGATGAGGGGGGTTGTAATCTGAAACAGCTGGGGGGCATCAGAGTGGGGAGGGTTCACATAACTGCATGCAGCCCATAATAAGCTAAGCCCTGCTCTGAATTAAAATTAATGAACCAATGTTAGCCATGTCTATTAGTTTCAGTGGGTGTGATTTGAGTAGGACCAGCACTTTATTTACCACCCTTTATATTTTGGAAATTTGGTTTGTTTACTTGCTACGCATTTGGGCACCTCTGAAGGTAACATAACCAAATTTCGCATGCAGCGCCTGAGATCAACCACCGAGTGCTCATCAGTGTTTGGATACAATCTGACACTCTCTCGAATCAAGAGAGTGGGCTGAGCCTTTGGAACGGCACTGATATTTCTGCTTCTTAGAATTCCCAAGCAACAACAAGCTTGAGGCTGCCAGTGGTTTACAAAAGGAGCACATGCAGAAGACCCCAAGTTCAATCCCTGGAATCTCCAGGTAGGAACGGGGGAGAGAGAGAGAACCCTTCCCGAAACACTGGAGAGCTGCTGCCAGTCAGTGTGGGCAATACTGAAATGGATGGACATATAAGGCAGCTTCCTGTGTTCCTACACATTAAAAGGCACCAGTCTCTGTTTTGTATACCCCACAAGCCCTACTAAACAAATGAGGCCACACCATCCCATGCAAAGCCTGCTCCCATTCTAGCTTTCCATCCATTATGTGCCCCTCAAAATGCACTGCTCATAAAGGTCCAGTCGTGACCGACTCTGGGGTTGCGGCGCTCACCTCGCTTTATTGGCCGAGGGAGCCGGCGTACAGCTTCCGGATCATGTGGCCAGCATGACTAAGCCGCTTCTGGCGAACCAGAGCAACGCATGGAAACGCCACTTACCTTCCCGCCAGAGTGGTACCTATTTATCTACTTGCACTTTGACCTGCTTTCGAACTGCTAGGTTGGCAGGAGCAGGGACCGAGCAACTGGAGCTCACCCCGTCGCAGGAATTCGAACCGCCGACCTTCTGAAAGGTCGGCAAGCCCTAAGCTCTGTGGTTTAACCCACAGTGCCACCCGCGTCCCACACTGCTCATAAAGGGTGAAGCAAATCTGTCCCAGCTCGGCCAGAACCTCCCTACATCACCCCCAACAATGCACCTCACATTCCCACCACCCCTCAAACACACACACCCAACACTTACAGGCCGCTGCACTTGTAGGTGATGAAATAGGGGAAATAGGCGAGGGCAAAGCAATTCCCAAAGTGGAAGAGGGTCATCTCGCAGCCAGCCTGGCGGGTCGAGACTCAAGGTCGTCCCACCTGCCGCCTCCGGAAGGAAGGAAAAGGGAGGATGAGCAGCACAGCAAAGAACCAGGCGCAGCCTCCCCCACATCCTGACCTACAACACGGAGGCAAGGGGTCCCGACTCCCCCACTCGCGAAACCCATCTGGGGGTTGCTGGGCTCCAACTCGCGCCCACCCATCTCCTGCCCAGGGATAATGATGGGAGTTGCGAGTCCAGCGACCCCCGGAAAGCCGCAGGTTCCCCTGCCAGGATTGTAAGTAACCTCGGGGTCGGGGAAAAGTGGGACCTGTCACAGAACTGTCGGGTTGGAAGGGACCCTGACGGTGATCTAGTCCAGGGATCCCAGCGAGATCACCCATGACAGGTGGCCATTCAGCCTCTGCTTCAAAACCTACAAGGAAGCCTCTGCTTCGGCTGCGGGAAAGCGAGCATTTACCCGGGAGCAAGCCCCATGGAACTGAGCGGGACTTACTCCTGAGTAGACGGGTCTAGAGGCTTGACCCGCCCTCCACTCCCGTTGATCCCCCGGTACTTACTGATCTCACGTCTTCCCTTCTTTCCCCCTCTGCACCTGCGCATGCGTGCAGCTTCGCGTCTCTCTCCCTCCCTTCCTAGGAACTTCCTTTGCATCATGGGGTTTGTAGTTCCGTCGAGTCCCTGTCTAGCCTGCGTTCGGAACGGACGCAATACAACTCCCAAGGTGCACCACGCGAGCGGCGCCCCAAGAGCATGGCGGGCGTCGTAGTTCTTCATTCGCAAGGCGATCGCACGCCTTTAAGAGCGTGTCGTTGCGCAAAGTTGTTGGGCGGCGAGCGGCGCCTTCCGGCGATATCCGTGAACTGTCGCTGGAATCAACAGAAAGGCTCTATAGATTCATTGCGGCGACAGTTGCGTGCTGGGAATCGTAGTTCTCCGCCGCCCTTTCTGGAACTACGGGCGCAGTTCACTTGGCAAAACCAAAGAGTTCCAGCTGCTACACAGACTGCGCCTGTTGCACGCGTGTCCTTTGTGCAAAAGCGCCACATATTATACTTCTTGCATTTCGGCCCCAGTGATCAAATGCTTACATTTTCCTCCCCTCTCTTCTGCACATCACACATATCAATGTCCTCTTCTTTGTTCATAAAAGCATTTGTGAACCGCCCTGAGACCGGGTATAGGGCGGTATATAAATTCAATCAATAATAATAATAATAATAATAATAATAATAATAATAATAATAATAATTTGCTGCAACAAATATCCACTGGGCCATGAAGGTCACTGGGTGACCTTGGGCTGGCCAGCCGCCCTCAGCCTAACCTACCTCTTGGGGTTGCTGTGGGGATTAAATGAGGAGGGAAAGAACCATGTACAGTACATCACACCTTGAGCTCTTTGGATGAAAAGGTGAGATATAAATGCAATTAATGATAGAAGTGGTTTCTAAGTTTTTGAGGCAGTTTACCATGGGGGCGATAAATGGTGCATGAGAACAGCCGCAGAGTGAGGGCCAGCCAGTTTAAAAAGTGGAAAGCTTTCCAAGTCAAGCCTATGAATTTATGATGGCAAGGAATGAAACTTGCCAGGTCTGTGACTGTTGCATTGCCCATTTCCTCTTGCCCTCAGCCCTTCCAAAGCCAAAGACAACTAAATCCATCCCTGCGTGGCCAGATGTTCTCTGCTGATGCCGCAGGAGCTGTGTGGGATTCTCTCTCTTCCTTATGCCTAATCCCCTTGCATAAACAGAGATTATCTCTGACCCTTTTATTAAGGCGGAGATGGAAGGATCGGAAGGGTGGGGTCAGAGAATAGACTGGCGCAAAGACGGACCCTTCTCTTTCTGCTTTTACTAGACAGTTTTGCTGTGTCCATGCTGGGATCCCTTCACCCCCTTGGAACAGATTGCTTGATTTCCTGTTGAACTAAACCACCAGCCAGCCAACACCAACAAAAGTGTCCTTTGAGGGCAAGGTGCTGCTTTGTTTGCAAAACATCCGGAAAGGAGATTCAATTCAACCCTCCTAAACTGCAAATCAGCTGATTGATTAATAATAATAATAATAATAATAATTTATTATTTGTACCCCGCCCATCTGGCTGGGTTTCCCCAGCCACTCTGGGCGGCTTCCAACAAAGATTAAAAATACATTAAAATGTCACACATTAAAAACTTCCCTAAACAGGGCTGCCTTCAGATGTCTTATAAATGTCGGGTAGTTGTTTGTTTCTTTGACATCTGATAGCAGGGTGTTCCACAGGGCGGACGCCACTACCAAAAAGGCCCTCTGCCTGGTTCCCTGTAGCTTTGCTTCTTGCAGGAAGGGAACCGCCAGAAGGCCCTCGGCACTGGACTTCAGTGTCCGGGCAGAACGATGGGGGTGGAGATGCCCCTTCAGGTATACTGGGCCGAGGCCGTTTAGGGCTTTAAAGATCAACACCAACACTTTGAATTGTGCTCGGAAACATACTGGGAGCCAATGTAGGTCTTTCAAAACCAGTGTTATGTGGTCTTGGCGGCCGCCCCCAGTCACCAGTCTAGCTGCCGCATTCTGGATTAGTTGTAGAGCAAACATTAGTTGATGAAGGGCTGGGCCTGTAGCTGTTTCGAAAGTTGCCGCTGAGGGATGGCCAAACGAGAGGAAATGTATCACACACACAAAAGTGTGTCCAAATTGCAAATTCTAATCTAATCTGGGCTGATGCGGGTTTAAATATAATTGCTGTAATTCAGGCAGACACTTTATTTATTTACTGCATTTACCTTTTGCACCAAGGAGTTCAAGATAGCGTAACATGGTCCTCCCCTTCCTCACAGCAACCCTGTGAGGTAGGTTAGGCTAAGAGGCAGTGAATGGCCCAAAGTCGCCCAGTGAGCTTCATGGCTGAGTGAGGCTTTGAACCCTGGTCTCTCAGGTCGTAATAACCCACACTTTAACTGCTACACCACACTGGCTCTCAAGAGGTTAGGTTTCTGCTAGAGTTTCAGGCAGAGTTATTTCCATTACCTGTTGGTGCTTTTAACTGAGCTAAAATTCCCTTCACCTGTGACCAATGGCCATGCTGGCTGGGGCAGATAGGAGTCAGGCTCCAACAGCACCTGGAAGTTAGAAACGTAGGACACTTCCTTAAAGTTAGCCCATTGCTCTATCCAGCTCAGCAGCAGTTATGCTGACTGGCAGCAGATCTCCAGGATTTCAAAGATGTCTTTTCCCAGTCCCACCTGGCGATGCTGGGGATTGAACCTGGGGCCTTCTGCATGCAAAGCAGATGCTCTGCCACAGAGCTACAGCCCTTCCCAAAACGTGGTGCATTTCAAACGGCTGGCAACCCTGTTGGTTAATAAAATCTCCCAGTATACAGAAAGGTGGGATATAAACTTAATAATAAAACAAACTATCATTAAATAAATAATTAAATTAGAGGCAGGGACTGAGCATTCCTGAATATAAAATGATGTGATTCTGATTCACTGGGAAAGCTTTTTCTTTCTTTCTTTTAAAGGTCAGGGGCCTGACATTAAAACTACAGTGGTACCTCGGGTTAAGTACTTAATTTGTTCTGGAGGTCCGTTCTTAACCTGAAACTGTTCTTAACCTGAAGCACCACTTTAGCTAATGGGGCCTCCCGCTGCTGCCGTGCCGCCGCCATGCAATTTCTGTTCTCATCCTGAAGCAAAGTTCTTAACCCGAGGTACTATTTCTGGGTTAGCAGAGTCTGTAACCTGAAGCGTATGTAACCTGAAGCGTATGTAACCCGAGGTACCACTGTATCCTCAAAGAACAAATACCTTCTTTGCTCCTAAAATTTGCACAGAGCAAACTTACAGGCTTCACCAATTTGTGATAGTGGTAGCAGTAGGACATGCTTGGAGAAGGACAAGAATTAAGGGCACTGCGAGCATCTCCCCGTTATCATTTGTGAAATGTTGGCAGGTATGTGATCTCAAGCACAATAGGCCTCTGGTTACCAACAGGGTAGGAGAATGCAGTTTAATTAGGTTGTTAATCCTCTAATCTGCTCCATGAGCCCAACTGGAGGCGGTTTTGGTCAATGGGGATGTAGCAGGAGATTTACTGTTGTGATCGTGGATCAGGAGCACGTTCAGCTCCTAAATCAGCTGCTCCACTTTAGTGATTTTATCTCTCTGCTAAAGGGCCTCATCATCATCCTCCTGCTGACGTGATCTCGTAAGTGGATGAGGCACCGCCCTCCTCCTCCCACTCCTCGGGAACAGCAGCACCCAATGAGACAGGATGACCTTGAACAGAACAGAAAGGGTTGGCTTGGGTGCAATGAGAAGAGATGCCTCCAGGTGGCACTATGGATGAAGAGTTTCGGCATCCACATTTGGGCGGTATGATTCCATCACAAATATTAGACTGTATACTAAATCATACTGAGGAGCCCATATTTTCCAACTGCAAAGAGGGCACCTGGACAGGGATTTCAACCTTGATCGCCAGTTTTCACCAGGAGCCTGGAAGACCACAAACCCTGTCGGGGGAAAGATACAGTGCTGGGATTTCTTCCAGCCTGCTGTTTTGCATTTGTTCTGAAAATTCAAGAATGGATCACATGAAAACACAGGCATTCACCTGTACATTAAGAGATCTTGCATTATGGGGAGGAGGAAGAGTTGCAACAGGTCTGTGGGTTTCTCTAGAAAAGGAAAGAGGGAAGCATGTTCCTTGCAAGGACGTTAGTTGCCTATGGCTTAATCCAAACACATTTGCATGAAATGCATGCAAGAGCGGGGATTGTGCAGTTGGGGAGACCTGGCTTTGCAGGCATTCTGGACAGGTCTCTGGCTTCATCCTCCAGCAATTCCCTCAATCACAACAATGTGATAGCCATAGAATCCTGCCTTTGATCTGTCACAGCAGTTTTCAGCCACAATTGACTGAGCAAAGCAAACAACTCAACAGGGAGTATCAGATCTGAGAGCATTCCACACAAGTTCAAATGAATCGTGAAGCCTAATGAGAAGTGCTCAAGCAGGATAAGATCGGAACAAGATGGTACAAGCACCATCTTCTGCCCTTGGTCGATCAACGCAGCATACAGGTTTGCCCCTCTGACCAAAGTGAAAACTAGAAGCCACTGGACTAGGATATAAAAGCGTATTCCTTGGGTTGTGGCAAATCTCTGACTCCCTACTTGAAGAATATCAAGGAGAAACGGAACTGTCCTACTTGGTTCACAGCTAGTTATCCTTTGTGTAAGCTGAAAGGTGCCCAACAAAATCACAAAAATGAAGATAATAAAAGCAAACAAGCAGCAGACAAAATTGTGAAAACAAGGCAGCAACTAGAAATCATACAACAGGTATGCTTCCCAAGCTGGGTAGGAGGTGGGGTCAGATAGCATACAAACAGCCAAATACTATTAAAAGCCAAAGAGACTAGGACAGATTTTGTCTCCCATCTGGATAGGGACATAAGCAGTGACCTTACATTTAAATCAGACTACTGGTCCATCTGCCTTAATGTTATCTGTTGTCAGTCTCCCACAACCTGTGGGGATCCTCCGGCCTAGGGAGTTTACCCTCATGGGATTTGCTTTACGCTCTGCCCCAAGTGTTTTTGCCTAGTTGGAAGGTGTCCTTGAATTCTGGCAATGCCTCTTGCTTCCCTGGGTGGTAGGGTAGTGTGTGTGCATGTAGAAACAAACCCACAGTACAAAGTAAAATCTACAGCTGCTGCTCTGCCCATTGCTGCCTCTGGCCCCACTTACTGATAGATTGTGTCCCTCAGAAGGTTGCTGAGAGGAGTATGAGGCCCTCAGGCTGGAAGGCAGATACCTATTCCTGTTGTAGTGCAAAATATCTGGAGGGCAATATCTCCTGTCAGCTTTGGGAGGAAGCATCACCTGAGAATAAGAGATGCTGATGACAGGGGGTGCCCAAACTTTTTTTCAGAGGGCCAAATTTGATGAAGTGGAGATAAACTGCCACATGGCCCCCCAAAACGGACTTTGGACATGCCTGACATACATTGAGGGGAGGCCATGGTCCTCATGCCCTAAGCTCTAAGTGCTTCTCCTGCTATCAGTTTATTCCATTCTAGTCTTATTTTTACTGCAGGGATAGGGAACTTGTGGCCTTGCTGATGATGTTGGACTCCATCTGCCATCAGCCCCAGCCAGCATGACCTTTGGTCAGGGATTATGGGTGCTGTAGTCCAACAATATATGGAGGGCCATCCATGCAAAATCTTCCAGGAGCACAAGAGCATCAACCCCCCAAAAAGCCCAGACGTGATCTTATCCTTCTTACCCTTCCCACCTATTTTGGTTTGGATGCTGAAACTTAAATGCAAGCGAGTTCACACAAGATGCACAACAGAGAAAACTGTGTGCTCTCGCTTTCGCATTGTGCAAGCAGCACACAATGTGTTAATAAGGCTACAGTTTTCAGAGAATTCCACCGCATGCTGGAGGCAGGAAATATTTGCCAGAACTGCCAGCTCACAAAGACAGAGCTGTAACAATGGGCTGCGTTGAGGCATTTGACTTGGGAATGTGCTCCTTGCCAAGCCAAGAACTGAGAGCCTCTGTCATTGACATGACTTTGCGTTTGGAAGCAAGCTCTCCGCAGACACTGGATAGCTCTGTTCAGAAAACTGACCTGCAGCAGGCAGGACTTCATCTGAAACCACTGACAAGGTTGTTTAGGACGCCAATGCTTGCATAGCCAGTTAGCAACCTTTAAAAGGTTACAAAACTGCAGAACTAGAACTAGATGTATGTCCATTCATATACACAATAAGTGCAGCATGAGTCTTTGCCTGCCATGCGGAAAATACCTGAAGGCAGCTGCTCAACATATTTGAAAGTGTTCCTCTAGTCCAGGTGTCAGGTATCTTTTTCAGCATTCCTTTGTGGGAAACCTTCCATGGGTCACATACAAGACTTTTCCCTTTGTACCACAGGCTACATTACAGTTCTGCCGAAGCCAGGCCGCACCCCTCACTAGCTCACATACACATCCCTAACTCTCCATCCAGGCAGGCAAGAAGCTTCGTCACAGCTCAAGAACTCATCTCAGCAAGGCAAAAACACTTGGAAAATGCGAAGTAGAACCAGTGAGGGGTGGGGCTTGGGGAGAGCCTCACGGGCAATGTAAGAAACTTGGAGGATAGAGGCTCCCTACCTGCTTGCTCTGCTCTCAACACTGGGTGGAATCCAAGGGTTGTTCCCGCTAACGCAAGATCCCAGTCCTCATGAGGAACTTTTCAGAAGGCTACAGTGGGCAATATGGATTAGCAGAGGGTCAGGGTCCTCCCTTGCACAAGAGGAAGCACTTTTTGCTAGAGTGAAACGCAGCCCTGGATACAACAACAGTGACCAGCCGGCTGCCTTTGGAAGATTATAAGCAGGGCATGTGGAAGGTCAGCTCTGCACTGGCCTGCTCCCCTACTTTGTGGCTGGCCAGAGTGCCCTCTGGATGTTGTTGGACTAGCATCCAACATCTGGAGGATCATATTGCTGGCTATTCCTGTTCCACAGCTCTACATCCTGTGGACGTTCATGCATCTGTTGCCTGGTCGTTGTTGTTGTTTAGTCGTTTAGTCATGTCCGACTCTTCGTGACCCCATGGACCAGAGCACGCCAAGCACTCCTGTCTTCCACTGCCTCCCGCAGTTTGGTCAAACTCATCCTGGTAGCTTCGAGAACACTATCCAACCATCTCGTCCTCTGTCGTCCCCTTCTCCTTCTGCCCTCCATCTTTCCCAACATCAGCACCCAAATCTCATGACATCTGTTGCAAGCAATATATGCGCCCAGGAAATGCTGAAATTGTCCCTGAGCGACCTGTCTGAAGTGGCAACTGTCCCTGGTCACTCTTCCCTTTTTTTGCTGCTGCCATGTTATATTGTGAATCCATCTTGGCTCTTTAGATGTTGGGGGAAAACAACTCAATGCTATCGGTAGGCCCCACACCAAAGACTTCTCCCCACCCCCTGCAGAAACAATGGCAGCAGTTTTTACAATATGGAAGAGTGGAATCCACCTTACGTAGAGCCAGGGAGTGATTACTTCCATAAGCCATGCAGCCTTTCAAATAAACTTGGCATACTTTGAAATCTGGTGCAGCTATGAGCTAGGTTCAAATTCCATCTCACTAGGGCTAGCCTGGGTGCACTCTTTTGGTCTTAGCTGCTCTCCTGCAATATCTACATTGTGGGGTTATAAGGATTGATGGGTGTATTGCAAAATGGTATGAACTATCAAAAGTGTTATAGCCTTCTGAAAGGCTTGTGATTCTTATGCTAGGAAAAGATCATAAGTTATGGCTACAGAGGTTTATAGAAAAGCCCAAGTTAGGAGTTTGACAGCCTCCTTGAGGGAGGTATATGGACTTTTACCAGGTAGATACTCTGAACAGCAGTACCTTTTACATTCTCATGGTGGTAGTGCAAAAAGTTAAAAAGCTCAGTGGTAGAGCTTGTGCTTGCATGCAGAAAGGTCCCACGATCAGTTTGCAGCATCTCCAGAGAGCCACTGCCACTAAACAGAATGCACCAGATTACAGCAGAGGCAGGCAGCAGGTAGACCTGGCCCTGCTTAAAAGATTGCTGGATGATTTGCAGATCAGCTCCTGTTCAACCACAGTAATAGAACATTTTTTCCCCTCCCAATTGGTAGTAATTCAGATGGGTGTGTGTGTATATATAGATTTAGATCATCTCACAGCTCTTTCCAGCAGTCACTGGTTCCGCCGCCACCATCATTTGCACTTGGGCTGTCCTCCAACCATCCAGCCACTATTTTGCACTTGGCTCTGACTAGTGGACCTCAGGATTTGAATAGAGACCAAGTAGATCCCACAAGCTTTAAGTCTGCCCATGCTTGAGCTAGAGGGACTAATATAAAAGCTCAATATAAAAAGCAGCTTCCTGTTTTCCCTAAGTTTCTCAGCAAATTATAGCTGAGGAGACAGATTTTACACATCCTGCACATAGCTCCAGATTAATGGCAAACCAGGATTCTGATCTTCGCAAAAATGAGCATTTTAATTAGAATGCTCCTTCAATAGATACATTTAGGAATGCTCAAAAGATGTCCAGTTGATACACAGGTGTGGTCAAAATGCGCATTTCAGCAGACCCACAGGGAGCTAAAATAAAAGCCCATGAAAACATTTCCAGGTTCACATAACTTCAGTGGTTTTATTTCAATGCTTACGAGATCTCAAGGACACTACAGCCACACAAACCAATGTGTAACCCCAAAAGCTAGACTCTTTCTCCAGGGGGAAATTCGGTGCATTTGTCTTCACTACGTTTTTAAAGCTCATACAAGCTGCTGTGGAAAGCAGGATTCACACTCACATGTACACACATACACACAAAGCTTTACACAGTGACAAAAGGTGCAGTGTTCAGGGTTCTGTGGTCGAAGCGAAGAACTGGCCAGGAGATCAAACCTATTGACTAAAAGGGTGAGAGGCCACTCTGTCGGATAGCCTGGAATGCAGAGTGTGGGCAGTGCTCATTCGTGCTCCTTGCTGTACATGTGCTTCAGGAGATCTACTACACGGCAGCTGTAGCCATATTCGTTATCATACCTACAGAACGGAAAGAAAACTGTGTCTAAGTAATGCTCATAGCCCAAATGACTCAATCACACAAACCCACAGTTCCCAGGTGCCTCTGACAGTGAGCCAGGAGATAATCAGTACCCCAGTTTTCAATTATAGAAGCACCTACTAGGGCTGGGCAATATAGTGTCCCAAACCGGTTTGAAGCCCATATTGTGATATTGGTTTCATAGTTTTTGATCTGGTAATATATCACGAATCATGAGATGTGGGTGGGTGGGTTTGCTTTGCAAAAATCACATTGTGGGCAAAACTTTGAAGTCAGTCAATGCCTCTACATAGCTCTATCCTTATTTCAGACATTGTGGCATATCAGTATATTCCGATGTTGAAAACCAGCCCTAATGCCTATGACATATACAACTCCCTCTCTCACGTAGACACAATAGAACTCTGGATATACAAATATTGAGCCTAGTTGGTAAGTTGTTCACAGCAGATGACAAAACCAAAATGTTCCAATTGCCTCAAGTCATCCCTGCTTGGTCAAAATTGGGTGTTCCTTGCTAGCTTTCAAAGGAAGCAGCATTGCTATCTGAGAAAGCCTAAGTCAGGGTGGCAAATTCTCCTTCTGAGAAGGGATTATCAGGCAACACACCAACTATGCTCCAGTGTGGAAAAACACCTGCTCATTCTTACCAGGAGATGAGCTTCACAAAGTTATCATTGAGGGAGATCCCTGCTCCAGCATCAAAGATAGAGGAACGATTATCACCAATGAAATCAGTAGAAACAACCTGCAAAAGAAGCGTGAGAATTAAATTATATACAAAAGAAAAACAAAAAAGACTGGTTCATCACAGATGTCAACCTGGTACCCTGGGATTCCAGCCTTGTGAGATGTTGGTAAGATGCTCCAGCAGGTAAAGACTGTTTGCCCAGTCCCTCAGGTTATGCTATACTTATACTTTAAGCAGAGCATCCCACATTTTATTTTACTAGTGAATGAATGGCAGCGACTTTTGGCTAAGTGATTAAAAGTTTGGATGTTGGATTCCACAGTCAAAAATATACTACAGCTTTAAATGCCACACCTGGCGTAGAATAAAACAGCTTTTGGCTAAAAACAAACTTAGAATGTAACCGCATCCCCCAGCAGCGTAAATCAAAGCATTATTATTGTTCTGATGAACTGTCTTGCCTATAAGTGGCTCAATGGTGTGCCTTGGGATTTCTCTCCCTCTACAGCTTGTTCAACTGAGAAAACTATCCATACTCACCTCATCTTCTGTATACCCCAGGATTCCTGCCATTGGCCCTTTAGCTGCCTTCTTGACAGCTTCTTTGATCTGAGCATAGGAGGCTGGCTTGGAAAGGCGGCAGGTCAGGTCAACAACTGAGACATCACATACTGGCACACGGAACGCCATGCCAGTGAGCTTCCTATTAAAAGAGGAGGTTAGTCATTAACGGGGGGGGGGGGTTATCCTGGAGGATTACTACTAAATAGGAGCCAAAATTATATACACTTTAGGAGAGTGGTTCTGCACATTAAATTCTTAGCACCACCTGGATTCTATGCACTGCTCTTGGGAAAACATGGCAGAGGGCCTTCTCAGAAGTGGTGCCCGCCCTGTGGAACGCCTTCCCATCAGATCTTAAGGAAATAACCGACTATCTGACTTTTAGAAGACATCTGAAGGCAGCCCTGTTTAGGAAAGTTTTTAATGTTTGATCTTTTATCGTGTTTTTAATATTCTGTTGGGAGGTGCCCAGAGTGGCTGGGGAAAGCAAGCCAGATGGGCAGGGTATTATTATTAATAATAATAAATAATAATAATAGTAATAATAATAATAAATAAAAAATTGTTGGTGTTGCTGCTGCTGCTGCTGTTGTAAGTCATGAAAAATGTGCCACAATTGTTCTGCTAAAGACTGCTAATCCATTTCATGGCAATCTAATGTATGGGCCAAGTGTTTGGGCTCTCATCAGAAAGCCAGGGCAGAAGGTCTGGGGAAGAAATGTTGAGAGACCTCAAGCAACTACCCTAAGAAAATAATGCTGGGCAATGTCATGTTTCTCTCTTTTGCATGAGCACAATTAACATACCTTGCCAATACTGCTTAACCTGTGTTGTAGTCAACAAACAGCTGCAATAACTACAAAGACACAGGAACTAGTTTCTACAGGCCTAAGATATATTCCATACCCATTAAGCTCTGGAATGACCTTGCCCACAGCTTTTGCAGCACCAGTAGAAGCTGGAATGATATTTTGGTGGGCACCCCTGCCATCACGCCAAGCCTTGGCTGAGGGACCATCCACAGTCTTCTGAGTGGCAGTATAAGCATGAACTGTGGTCTGCAAACAGAAGAAGCCAGTTAAGGAAACATGCAAGACATTTTAGAGTCGATTCTGGTCTAACAAGCAATATCTGAGGTTTTCTTGGAAACCTAAACTTTTGCTTTACATGTAAAAACATGGGATTGACTCACACGAGATGCACATTTGTTAACTTTATGGGAAAGCAGCTCTAATCTTGACTGGTGACAGGATTCAGAGACCTAAAAACTAAGCTGCACGCTTGTAGTAAAAATGCCCTTTTTGCCCCTCAGCAGGCAGTTTGTGAAAGCAAAAGTGATTCACAAGAGTGTCAACACTTCTATAAGCCACAAAGAATCAATACATGATCACATAACAGTTGCAGACAGGATTAAATTTCCCAATCATTTTATCTGGAAGCCTGGCCTCTAAGGACTGGATGGCACTGTTAGAATATTGTTTTGAATCCTCAAACAGCCACCAATTTGGATAAATGCTTTTTTATAGTCGGTAACTGAAAGCTATAGGAGTTGTGCACTGCGTAGAAAGTTCAGTTTCTTCTAGACCACACTATCTATAGGAAGACACCAGGGTGATGCAAGCTCCATTCTCAAAGGCAATCCTGTGTTGCTCTTACCATAAGGCCCTCCAAAATGCCAAAGTTGTCGTTAATGACCTTGGCCAAAGGTGCCAGGCAGTTGGTGGTGCAGGAAGCATTGCTGAAAAGCAAGAGGGATACATTAAGCTGACTTGACAACCGGCCAAGGGAAAAAGCACAACCTTTTTGTGTGTAACACACCCAGGAGCCTGCATTGCAAGCAAAGACCTATGGGTTGTCTCCAAAGCTAGGTAAAGTTCATGCCCCAAGCTTTGATTGTAGTGTTCCATTTTCCAGGCTTTTCTCTGGGTATCTTGAACAAGTTTGTTTAAATCATCAGCTTTCCAGGTAGGCTAGAAGCTCCCGCAACCATCAGGGGATATGCTATGAATTACTACACCTCCCCCATTAGCACCTTGCTTTGCAACACAAGCTCAGCTATTCTGCAGAAAAAGAGAAAGCAAGGCCTTCTTGTCACCACCCTGCCAACCCAAACTCCTCTACCCCCAGGGAGGACCTGAGCCCCCTGCCTACATGATTGTTCTTTCGCTGGAAAGCATCCACAGAGACCCATCTCTAGAATGGCCATGCAGCAAACTACTTCTCAGAAGACGAAACGCTGGGGTGGAGAGGAGCTTTACCTCACAATCTTCATGCTGGAGGGATCGTACTTCTCATGGTTGACTCCCATAACAAACATTGGCGCATCAGGAGACGGCGCACTCACCACTACTCGCTTGGCTCCACCATGGAGATGAGCCTGTGGAAGGCGGCAGGGGTTTTTTTTGGTCAGTCACTGAAGATCAAACTCAGGCCATGCAGAAAGCATTGTAAGTAGGATGGAAACACAGCACTCAAAGGGGAGCATGCTCCAGCAGAGAGATCTGCCCCTGTGCATTTAGAAACCAAGCTGGAGGGAGTCCAGCATAGAGTCACGGAAATACCCAAGAATTGCTTCCCTTTTCCAAGCAAGCTACACAGGTACTTACCGAAGCTTTCTCAACGGAGAGGAAGACTCCGGTGGATTCTACTACATACAAAGCTCCTGCCTCGCCCCATGGGATTTCATTTGGTTTCATGCTGCAAAATACAAGATTGCAAGGCTTTTTGTCAGTAGCTGTTTTGGTATGTGGAGGTGCGAAGAAATCTCTCACAAAGGTATTAGCTGCCAGAGGACACGGGCAGGTTAGCAGTCATGTACCTGCAGGACTTGGCTGCTAATTAACCATCTTTAAAACTATTCATCAAGAGTTTAGTAAAATTGAGGTATGAATAAACTGATACTCTCTGCACTGACGAAATGCTTTTAGAGTCCATATATAACTGTTAAGTGTAATGAATGGATGCTTTAAAATATTCCAGTGAGGACTAAATGGTAGAGTGTTGCTTTTTACAATCCCTGGTACAATCAACGGGCTAATGGCAAAGTCAGTCCCAGACAGGTTCACATCTATGTACGTAGGAAGACCCAAGGGGGGTGGGAACCAAAACAGGATATCCGTAACATTTTATCCTGGCCTTCTCCAAAGAGGTCAGGGCATTGTATGTGGTTTTCCACCCCCAAGCTCTTCTAACAACCCCGTGAGGTGGGTTAGGTTTCAAAAATAGTGACTAGTTCAGTGTCATGTAGCCACAAGGTTGATTTGAATCTGGTTTTCTCCAGTCCATCTGTTACAGCACTGGCTCTCTGCATTCAACTCTATCACAGCCTGCTGAAGGATGATATGGATTTTATCAACGTGCCTGTGAGAAAAAGATGTAGTCTTCTGTGGGGGACAGGGATGTGCACAGATACACGCACAATCCTTTAAAATGCATCTGTCACATGTTTGGTGCAGTCTTTGGGCCAGTCATCAGTTACACAAACCTTGGACAAAAATCTCAGAAGCCTGCTGCAGATTATTGCCAAGAGTGGGTACACCTCTAGTCAAGACCCTGGGCTTTTATCCCCACTTACCTCTGGAATACAGAGATTTTTGAGCCATTCACTACCAGCTTGCCGTCCTCAGCCTTCACTTCTCCCTTGAAGCGCCCATGTGTAGAATCATACTTGAACATGTAGACCTAAAGGAGGAAGAGAAGCGTCAACCGCAACCATATTGTGCCAGGCAGAGGGCACTGGATTTATTTACTTATTTTTGCTTTCTTGGCTAGAAATAAAAGCTTATGCAGAAAGCATGAGGATGGTACAGATCACCCCAACCCAATACCCCCTTATTGTATCCATATGTTAATATGACGCTTGAACAGGGCCTTACATACAGTAAGTGCAGAAATCTGTACATTTCCAATTTTCTGATTGCGGTTTCACACACTTCACCTCTATGTGCGCTGGGATTTACTTATGTAAACTAACATGCAAATGGGGTATAAATGTGTCTGTGTACGTTTCACTTGAGATGGTGCCAGGATGCCAAGGACCAACCAGCATAATCTTGACCATTCACCACCACTCCCTAAAACCTTCCTTTTCAGTCTACCAAGGAAACAGACTAAGGGCCATTGTACATTTGGAGTTCAGTCAGACACAATTAAGCCATTACCATGTATTTGACGTCAATGAAAGGATCATTGATAGCCACAACTTTGACCCCCTTCTCCACACAGGCTCGGAGGACCAAGCGCCCAATACGCCCGAATCTGCAAAAAGACAAAAGCCAATCCATTAGAGTTGCAAATGTCCCTCAGCCCTTTCTACATAACTAAAGCAAGCAGAATATGTTACTTGAATAGGCCTTCTTCTAGGCAGCAATTAAGGCTTCCACAACATTAAAAAGCCTTTTTCCACTGAGACCCATAGTTGACATCAGGACGCAGAGCATGAGCAATTAAGCTCAAAACCTTGCTAGAAGCCCATGGGTGCTTAGGAGTAGCCAACCTGGTACTTTCCAGATATTGTGATTTGCAACTCCCATCATCCCAGATTACTGGCAATAATCGGCTGAGGAGAGTTGAACTCCACAATATCAAGAGGGCACCATGTTGGCTATCACTGAAATGAGCATTCAGAGACTAGATATTACTGCTCTGCATTTTGCTTTCTTGCACAAGAAGCCACCTTTTGGTTAACCAATCTAGAAACTGTGTTCCAGAGGGTTGCTTGGAACCTTATCAGAAAGCTCTCCAATGACAATGATCAGTAAAGATGATCCGAAGTTTGCTGCAAAATGTTGCTCATCAATAGCTCTATTTCTCTGCAAGATTCAGCACAGGAGAACATTGGGTCTGTTGTAGCATGAATGCATGCTCTATACATTCTGAGTGACTGTGAGGCTCAAAAGACATGAGTCAAGCATGTTGCCTGGAACAAGGGTCGTCAGAAGGTAGATCTGGATCTACTGGCAGATTACTGGAAGATTTACAATAGACTGGTGAGAATTCCAGATGCCCCAGTTGTTTCACTACAACAATGAACACCCACACAAATTAAGACGTTAAGAAACCCTAATCTGTAGTAACTCAAATACAGACTAGTACTTTTATGTGCTAGTCATCCTAGAGTATTGCTCATGGGGAGCTGGCTCTACTTTAAAGCCACCATTTTGCACATGGTTCTGCACAGTGAACCTCATCATTGTAGTGGGTCCAACAAGCCTGATGTCTGATCACACTTGTCCAAGAGCAGGCCCGCCCAAAAATCCTCTGCAACATGCAAGGGTTTTGTGGTGGACATGTACGAAGCTCCTCAAGCAGACAACAAGTGTAGAAAAAAGATTCCTTAAAAGCACAAAGTTTGGAAATCATAATTATGATCCAATCCTTCCAACTCCCTGAAAATGGTATTCATAGACCTATCACCTTTAATATTGGAGGTAATGCACTGCGCCACTGTGACTAATAGCCACCGATAGCTTTCTATCCCATGAATTAAGTCTAAACCCCCATTGAAATTGGTGGCCATTATTACATTTTTGTGGCAGTAAGGTTCATAATTTATAACTATGCATTGACACATATTGTACTGTGTGAAGGATTTCCTTTGGTCTGTCCTGAATTATCGAACATTCAGGCTCATTAAATGTTCCTGGGTTTGGTTATTATGAGGGAGGGTTTTAAAAAAAACCTTCTCTCTATCCACTTTCCCCACACCAAGCATAATTTTATAATTTCCATCATGTCCCTCTGCTTGCCTTTTTTCCTACACTGCAAAACCCCTCCAGATTTTGTAAGCTTTCCTCACAAGGGAGTTGTTCCAGCCTATATTATTTTGGTGACCCTTTTCCATCTCTACAATATCCTTTTTGAGGTACAGCAACCAGAACTGTACACAGTACGGTGTTCCAAGTGCAGCCTCATCACAGATTATTGTAACAGCACTAGGATGTTGGCAGTTTTATCTTCAACCCCTTTCCTAACAATCCCTGGTAAGGAACTCCTGCCAGTTTCTTCACTGAGCTATCTGCCCACTGTATTACTGTATTTTTCGCTCTATAAGACGCACCAGACCACAAGACGCAGCTAGTTTTTGGAGGAAGAAAACAAGAAAAAAAATATTCTGAATCTCAGAAGCCAGAACAGCAAGAGGGATCGCTGCACAGTGAAAGCAGCGATCCCTCTTGCTGTTCTAGCTTCTGGGATAGCTGCACAGCCTGCACTTGCTCCATAAGACGCACACACATTTCCCCTTACTTTTTAGGAGGGAAAAAGTGAGTCTTATAGAGCAAAAAATACGGTATACTGTGTTACAACAAACAAACCAGCAAGCAAATGCTCCCTTTGAAAAATCCTTACCCATTGATCCCAACATGAAATTCCGCCATACGTTTCGGAGGTGGTGGAGGTGGAGGAGGAGGAGGTGGTGGAGCTTCTGGTTCTGGCTCTGGGGTAGGCGGTTCTGCCTCTGGGGTAGGTGGTTCTGCCTCGGGGGTAGGTGCCGGCTCTGGAGAGATTTTTGGAGGAGACCCTTCACTTATCTCGAGCCTGGAAGCATCAGAAAGGAGTAAGCATGCTGGCTTGGACAGAGGCAACTAAAGATCATATTGGCTAAACAGATTTTAATTGGTTTAAGTCATTCTCACTCCCCACAACTAGAAGTCTACGGTAGGAGATGCCAGTAATAATCAGCCCCCTCCCTAGACTACCACTTCCAAGATTCTTTAAGGGGCCATCACACTCCCATGTGGGTTAACCCAAGGATATTCATTATTCCTGCTCCCCCCCCAACATTCTTTATTCAACGGTTAGATCATTTATGCAAGCCATGAAGATTTAACTTCAGGACTTTTCTAACAAGGATGGATTTCATATTGACCTATGTATCTCTCTTCTTCCCAGCAACCTTGGTTTACAATGATCTACACTGTGACATGTGACTCAAATCCACTGCACAGTGTTGCAACAAGAGGAGGAAGAGACCCGCTACTTACTCAAAGAGAATTTCCAGATACTGTACTGGTCTACATACAAACTCTAGGCTTGTGCACACTTCTGCTCGTCCTGTGCCCGGGGGGGGGGGGGTCTGAGTGGTCTTCCACTTGTCCCACACTTTTCAGACATGGGTCTGAGTGGTTTTGCCTTGCCCCACCAGTTTCCCCCAGAAAATTCGCTCTTTAGCAATACAGTGGAACAAATGGCAATCTGCAGAAACTCAATTGCCGATTGTTTCAATTCACCACTAAAGACTGGGTTTCCCAAGGGGAAAGGCAGTGGGGCAAACAGAGTATGCCACAAGCATTTTGTTCTATGGTAATTTCTGCTCCAGGGTTGAATTCAGGAACTTGAGCTTCAACTTTGGACCAGAGGCTGGCTGTACACAGCAATGCTTTGATGGCTCCTGTGACATCATGAACCCCCTTCACTTCCATTAATTCCAGAGTCAGCTTAGCAGTTGTTCATATTGATATTTTTTAAGCCCTACATGTGATGCTTCAAAAAGATAGCCACCTAAAGCACAGGGGGAAGACTCATGACTAAGCAACATTCACACTACTAGTATTCCTTTATTACAAAGATAGGAGAAAGCTTGGCTTACCACGCAGGAAAAATGAGCTCCTATCACTTCCATTATATTTATTCAGACCCTAACTTTGCTGATCCAATCCCTTCACTTGACTGGGTTCATTACTTTCAATGGGTCTAACTCTGGATAAAATGCACAGCTACAACACACATTACAGGAATTATTTCTGGTGAGCAATGCATATTACATGGTTTGCATTGGGCCAGGCAACTTGAGTTTCAAAACGGGATTTACTGTGTAATTAGGAAGCTTGTTTGCTCATTCCAGGGCAAGAACAACGAAATTAATGTAAACTTCCGATTTAGTATACAGTCGTACCTTGGTTGTCGAACAGAATCCATTGTGGAAGTCCGTTTGATTTACGAAAATGTTCGACAACCAAGGTGCGGCTTCTGATTGGCTGCAGAAGATTCCTGCACTCAATCAGAAGCCGCGGAAGTTGTCTCTGACATTTGGCTTCCAAAAAACGTTTGCAAACAGGAACACTCACTTCCGGTTTGCGGCATTTGGGAGCCAAAATGTTCGAGTCGCAAGGCGTTCAAGATCCAATGTATGCCTGTACATATCTCTGAGAGACTGTCCACTCCTTAATTTGCCAGTAGCTTTGTTTTGTTCTTGGATTAAACCAAGCATCCCGGAATAAGATCTTAAAATTGCTGCCTGCCAAGCTACTTCTGACAGGCCACATGCCCCAAAGGCTTGGAAATGACAAACAGCTTCACTAATTGTGTCATGATGCAGCTCCTGTAAGACCACATTGCACAGGACAGCCAAGTGGGGAACCCCAGAAAGTAACAATACATACCATCACAAGGCAAAATAGCCTTGTAGACTGAAAACCTGGAGGGAGGCCAAATATTTTAAGACTGAAGGGAGCCTCCAAGTCAAGGTTAACCATAACACACAGTTTTCTCCAGAGTGAGATTCATTTTGCTATGCTTCTATGTAAAGTAGCTGAATCCCTGCCATAGCAAAAGCCAGGATACATGAGAGCATAGTTTTCTGTAGTTTCATCTAAGAGTTGAAGATTCCATCACACAATACACTGAGGCAAGCAAGGATAAATGGCAATTCCAAAACATTCCAGTATTCCTGGCCACACTAAAGAGGGCTGGTCGCCTAGGATCACTAACCCAAACGACAACTTTGGGTGCTTCTGAACATGTAAACAAGCCTTCAATATGGAGAACAGTGAAAAGGTTTAATAAAAAATATTTTCATATCCAGATAGAACATGCTTGCTTAACCACATTTCAGTAAGCGCACACTACAAGCTAAAGGAAGTTCCTAAATAACTTACATCTGCTTGGGAGAATCTCACTTGGAGAAAAGTTCTCTTAAATGGGTTTCACTGAGGTTCTGGATATTGCCTTACCCATTGCTGAACCTCATTTACAAATGAAGTTTAACAGACCTAGAACAGGGTGGCTTTCAAACCATATATTGTGAACCTTTACAGTTATTTTTACCACTATATATCTTACCTCTTTACTATTATTTTTACCACTATATATCTTACCTCTAGTTACACTGGCTTTACCAACTCACGGAGAAGGTTGCCGGTATTTAAACGTTCATCAGAACCCCCTCAAGAAATTTGCTTACCTGAAAACTTTGACACTAACTGATGTGCCGCCACAATCCGGTGGCGGTGAGCAACTGCGATTCATTCTGCTGGCTGACCTATCTACCGTTTCTCTACCTAGAAATACTGAAAGAGGATTTCAGGAGGCTGGTTAACTTCTGCTCGGCTAAGCTTGCTGCAGCTATTATCAAAGATTCATTTGCTCCCCAGCATTTCTGTTTTTTCACCACCCATTCAAAACTGTGTTCTTAATAAGAATCAGGGATTTCTGGCCCAAAAGTGGTTATAAGAACAAAGAGCATCGGGGTAGTGGGGAGATAAGAAGGTCTGGCAATTTTTAGAAGTGCACCTCCAAATGTTCTCCAAGTAACTTGCTTTCCTGGAAATGTTAGTCTGAAAGACTAGTTCCTACACTGGTAGCAAAAAAAATGTTATTTAGAGGGATTACCAAAATTCAGATTGAAACAATAGATTTTTGGAGCCATCTTCAGAAGAACCACAGTCCAGTTCTACCCTACTGAGCAGATACTAGGAAAACATTGTAAACATATCCCTGAAGATGAAGAGTAGCAACAGAAAAATGCCTTATTACAGCAGCTCATTGATAGTTCCGAAAATTGTGAAATGGCTCTTTTTGTTATAACTTCAACAATGCAACATATACCATATTTTTATATATCTACTGCTTGTATGCCAAAATGGCAATAGCAATACGACACAGAGGTGATTGTATCAGTTGCCTATCAAGGTCTTTTCAGCTTTCAATCTACTTTTTTGCTTCAGCATCCTGTGCAGAACCCAAGAATAAGTGGAGAAACTTTTGCCCTGGGGGGCATAGCAGAATGCTAGACAAACAAGGACAGCTATTTGCACAGTGCTCCTGCCCAGACCAGAAAGCAGATGATAGCCAAGGTTATATATGAATCAAGAGAGCACAGCTTCGCATTTGAAGACAGTTACATAAGCATGACTATCTACATCTGTGTTCCTGAGCCCCTTTGTTTGCATTCAGCAGGATGACTCTGCAAGTTTGCTTTATGTCCTGTTGGCCCCATTTGTATTGAGTCTAAGCTACAGGTTTATATAACCATGATTATATGGTTTGTTACAAGCAGAACAAGTTGCTTCCCCTGGTCATTTTAACCTAGGCTTCTGCCAACGGCAAGTAGGAAAATACTCATAAAATACAAAAAGGCAGAGAAAAGAATAAATACAGTGTCTTACCATCCTGAGGTTCCAGTATTAATTTCTCCCGCTGAGTTATAGCGGCTTTGCAATACAAAACCAGTATCACATTTGTGTATCTTACCACTTCAACCTTGAGCAGGATCACCTTAGTCATATTATCTCTTATTTGTATAAAGATGGATACTAGATGACTTTTCAAAAATGCAGATGCCAGTAACACGTTAAGATGGGGGTTTTCCAACCTTCCCTGCTACAGCCACCATCAACCATCAATTATTTCTAGCAACACTGCTTGCCAGACTTTCAGCCCCACTAGTGATACTAATGGAGCCATGCTTTGGAAATGGTACCTCTTTTGCCAACCAAGTGCTTCCCATACAAGGAGATATTAAAATGAATCAAACCAAGGAAAGAAAGAAGCAAAGGTCTTAGTCAAATGATCTTTTATTTAGAAATCCTGCATTTTCCCTGATTTTGTTAAAATGTTGCATGCCAAACAATAAATATCTTGGCAACTGCAAGAACAGAAGCCATTTTGTTTCAGAACAGCTCAGGTCTGCAGCCTCTCAAGCGTATTATTTCTAAATTGCTCGGTACAGAAACACCTTTCGATTCCTTGGCAGACAGCCCCATGGAATTTTGCAACCCACTGCAGATTTGCCAACGCATTTTCACAACGGTGTACGGTAAAAATGGGAACTTAGCAATAGCAATTTTGCAGCATTGCTGTGAAAACGACATTGGCCTAAACATAAATAATTTTGCCACCGTTATTTGGTGTTCTTGGATCTTCCGGTTTACACAGCTTCCATGAATGCAACAGCTTGGAACTGTATGACTGCCACAGAAGTTTGACAAAATGAGTATTAATCAGATATATTTTCTTCTATTGCTTCATTACCATTTTGGCCTTGCATACGTGTACCTAGTACATCACGACAGAAGCAACAGTCCATCACAGGAGTACATTCCCATCCTTCTGCAGGCATCTAAATGCTGCAGTGACGCTCTGTGGCCAACAGCAGAGTCCCAAACCCATCCAAGAGTACATTAAGCAGCAACCACAGCCCAGAGCAGCGTCGGCAGGCGCATACTCACAGCCCCAGAGCATTTTACAACCATCACGTCCTGGCTGCAGATGCTGTGACCTTGAGACTGTATTGGTGCAGCAGAAAAGTCTGCCCACACCCTACTCCTATGCAGTTAGATGTGCCAAAGCTCATAGATGCCAGTGGTCTTAGTCAGACCTAGAGCTAGTTGCACAGTTCTAATCATGCTACACATTTCTCAGTATAAACCTATGGCACCCATTGCAGTGTACCCTTGCTAACAACCGGGATCCAGATTTTCAGTTAGAAAATGGGCTCTTATCTCCTTCCTGCATTCCTGGAACAAACAGTTTGCATTTGACCTCCACTGACCAAAGATAGGAAGTCTGTTTTTTTAGCCTTTAGTCTAAGCCTAGGCATGTTTCCCTTCTTGTTATTTGTGGGGAGCCTGGAGCAAGATAACAGTTAGCTGTCTGCTCATATTAGCAATTGAGACTTACAACCTCCTTCACAGAAAGACTATATACTTGATCTGTGGATCACCTCTACCGAAGGTCCATCTATTCGCCTGCTGTAGTCAATAATGCAGGCTTGCAACATATTCATGGTCTCATTTCCAATGTCTCAATATTTCATTATGATTGCAGTTTTAAGTAGACATTGTGTGCACTTAAATTTTGAGCTACAGCTCCAAGAAAGTAGATTTTTTCGAACAGGCTATCAACGTATAAAAGGTGTAGAATTAAAAAAAATGCTTTATATTCTGCCAGCAGGGCACTGGATGAATTTATAGTGGTGCAGCATATTTGCAGAGTCTCATTCTTGCAATGAGCACACGGTTCTGCAGCCTAGTTTCTACCAAAAATAAGAGTCAGATTAATTTCCCTTCTAACAATGGCATTATTTGCGAGGAAGTAGCTTTTCAGTTTCTGAAATCCCTGAGGGAGAATCCTGGCCATCTTTCAACTGCTGCTCTCTGGAGCGTGCCTGGCTGCACGCAGACATCACTGCTTCCTAATCTCACCGATGTGATGCGACAGTCACATGAACAGGATGGATCCATACAATTAGCAGTTGATCTGGAAGAAACCAACTCGATCGCTAGGTAACAGGGGTCTTTGCTTCCCTACCTCTCTCCCTAGGTATTGAAAACTACCCAGCCAGGGTAAAGGCAACGTATATAAACATCAGCCAGTTCATTCTCTCACCTGGAACTGATACAGAACAAATCTTTACAACTTCTTATATTTTGATTTATGCAAAATATACACAATAAAAATGGTGTGATACTATTCCTCAAAGAGGATGAGCAGTCAAAAAAAAAAAAAAAGATAGAAACCCGGTCTTATTTCTACAGAAGGGAGTAGGTGGGACAGAATCTTTCATTAAATTCCTCTTTTTTAAAAAAACACAGTAAGGGAGATGCTTCTTCCATTGATGAAGAAAAGTAAAAAGGCAGGAACTGCCCATCTAACAGTCCTCAAAATGGAATGGTCCAGGCTTGACTCTTCAGTGGTTTTTCTGACGCAGTTGCATTTCTAGAGAGATCCATGGTACAGAGGCAGATGAACCTGCATCATCATCTCCTACTCTCAGTTGTTTAGTGCCTTCTCTAGCAGTAGCTGAAGCTTCCCTCCTGACACCTCACTATGGGGGAACCTTCCTTGGTATCCAGCATTCTTGTCACTGCAAATACTTTCAAAGCAAGCCCTAAAGCTTCCTTACAGCACCCTTGCCATGCACCCATCAAGGGCAACATTCTCTCTCCAAACTGCTGCATTGTAGCATCAAGCAAACCTGCAATCCTGTAATTTATTCCCCTTTACACCCCAACCTTTCCTCCAAGGAGACCGAAGTGGCACACATGGCTCCTCTTCTCCTCCCACCCTGTCCAAATTTAAGCCCTGAAACCACCTTGTGAGGTAGGTGTGTTTGTGCTTATTATGTTTATATACTGCTGTTTCTTCCAAGGAGCTCAAGGTGGTGTGCATGGTCCTCCTTCCCCATTTCATCCTCACAACAACCCTGTGAGGGAGGCTTAGGCTGAGAGGTGGTGACTGGCTCAAGGTCACCAAATACAGTGGACTGATTGCGGGTTTGAAACTGGTTCCTGCCACATCTTAGTGAAACACTCTCACCACTACAGCACGCTAGCTGAGCTTCTCCTTGCCCCACAAATCCTGTCCTCCAAGTCCCCAAAGCAGTCCACTACAGCAGCGCCCTCCACCATCTATGCCCTAAAGCCATTTAGGGACTCTTCCTGTTCACAGGCCTGCCCCCCCACCCCCCCCACCCCGACCACAAGCCTCCTGCTATCTGCTTCATAGCACTGCAGAAAGAAGCACCATGTTGCTAGGTGGTTGACTCATGCTTCTGAGCTCTCCTAATGCTCTAGCTCTTGAAGGCTACTCCCCGCGACAACCACACGTACAATCCACCCCACCCCAAAACATCAGCCCTTCTCTGAAGACGACACACATCCACTTTGCCCCATGCCTCTCTTGCCCCCTCATGCAGCCCTTCTCAAAACTGTACAGAGCCAAGCTCACGGTGGTCTTCTGGGGTCAACCCCCAACACAGCGCAGTCCTCTCAGACATCATCTCTCCTTCCGCCTCCATTTTAGTTACCCAGCCACAGTCTATTTCTTAACTGGAAAGATGCCTAAGCCACCTTTTCAATACCTCAGCCCACTAGTGTGGTTTTCAGGGGTTAGAGCACCAGATTAGGGACCTAAGAGAGCAGGTGTCCCAGTGGCGGTTCAGGTGCTCACTTTAGGGGGGGGCTCTTCCCCCCCCCCCCAGCAACCTACCTCACAAGGTTGTTTGTGAGGTGCGGAAGAAGAACCATGTGCACCTTGAGGAAGAAACAGGAGTGCAAAAAACCCACACATGTAAGTAAAGAAGGAATAAAAGTCATCAGAAGGCAACGAGCAATTTAAAAGCACTGAAAACGGAGGATATAAATGCATTAACAGGCAAATAAATGTCAAGACCATCGACTTTTAAATTAAACAATAATCCCCATTCGCCCAGGCTTGCAGCCCCCACCCACCCAGCTAGCATCCTCTATAGGGCGCCCCTTCCCCCCTCCCAGCATCCTCTATACGACACCCCCCACCCTACCCCACCCCACCGTGGTCGACTGGACAACCAAGACCACCTCCCAGACCCTCTAGGCCCACCCTAAAGCTCCCTCTCCAACCGCAGCATCCCCCCAACCCACCCCGCCCCACTCACAAGTCTATCCAAGCGACAGACCAGATGGCGTCGAACAAGCGAAAGCAACGGCCGGGCTGCAGCTTATATACCCTCCGCTGCCAGGCAACGCCTAAGCTCCCGCCCCCGCCTCCTCCTCCCCCCTCCCCGAACGCGCTCTTGCGGCACCTGCGCGCACGCGCGCCTGCGCTTGTTCTACTTAGCAAGTCAGCCAGAGGCGGCGCGTGCGCTCGCGCGCCCTCTCGCTCGAAGCCCATTGGTACCCGGCCCCATCCGCGCACAACGGCCGCGGCGCGCGCTTTCCTCCTTCCCGCATGCGTAGATCTGCCCTCTTGGGCATCTTTCGCGGCTCGGAGTTTTTTTGTGTGTGCACCTGCTGCCCAGGTGAGGGGAAGAGAGAGCAGGGAGGAAGGAAGGAAACCAGGGCCGCTGGGCATTCTTTGTTTTCTGTGGCCTCCTCACCTTGCGCATCTTTGAGGCGCTTTCACACGTGACGTGTTTCCTTTTTTAAAAGGAAAAGCTACCCTTTACCTGTAGGAATGCAGCTGGTGTGCTCTGTCGCGTGGAAGAAAGATATGGGGGCACCTCGAAAGCTTAGCAACGAGTATTTTGCACATTATTAAATTTATAACCCCGCCTTTCCAGCCAGAGGAGAGCAGGGCAGCAAACACGCAAATGATAAAGGAATTAAAACGTCCAAGAACAATTCCTATGCAGTTCCAAACTTTTTTGTGGGGTGGGGATAAGAAAAGCAAAGGGTGTAGTCAATGAATGATGTTGGAATGGGTGGGGTGGAACTGGCTGGCATCTGGAAGCGTTGTGTTCATGTCTTCTTTCAAAACGTACCTCAGGGCAGAAGTTTCTGAGAATGTTAAAAAGTCACGAGCCTCACAATCATAGCAGTTTGAAATATTTGCTTGCCAAATCCTCAAGGAAGATGCTTTAGCAGCAGTTATATGTGGCTTGATTGCAAATTATTATGGCATGGGCTTTTGTGGCCTATAGCCTGTGTTAAAGTGTTGGCCTGGATTATAGTATACTGTACACAGATGCCCTGTGTGTGCATTGTTAAAACCGTGTTTATAGAAGACAATCTTACTCAGCTACGAGTGACTGCCAAAGAAGAAAGGAGAAGAAAGCAGCAGACAATGAGGTCCGAAGGAAAGGCAATGCAGAAAGCACAGGTGGTGATAATTATTGCACTGATGCATTCTGAGGTGCAGGTGTTCCTCATCTACACTTTCATTATTAACCCTTTGCTTAACACCTAGCCTCAAGAAAAGTTCTGATGAACTCAAAAGCTTGCTTTGCAACACTTCGGTCATAATAAACGAACTTGGGAGCTCTTTCATAATAAAAGTAGCAGTTTAACCCTTAGGTATGTGTGCTAATGTAACCTCCCTCTGCTTAGCTTAATTGGTGGGTTTTTCTCTGAGAAAAGCTTATTGGCATGCAGAGGATTGGCAAAAAGTATCCCAAGAGATGACATCACCCCTGTTGTGAAATAAATCAAATGCTTAGAACCTGGCCCGCTGCTCCACTACCTGATTGCATTATTAACAGCAGTCATGCAGAATAAACATAGAAAACCATTCTGATGTTTAAGCAGTAGTCTGATAGCTATAGTCAACCAGAAATTGCATGTAGGCAAATACATGGAATGCCAGAAAGGTGAGTAAGTGGACTGGCAGAGGAAAAATGAAGTGATTCATCATCCTCTGCCAACAGTGCTGAAACCATACAGCCTGCCAGATGACGAAAACTCCCTCTTCTGCACCATGCAGAGGCAGATGCAGCAGGTTGCCGGAGGAGGGACAGAAACCCTCTGCCAGCTCCCAGCAGCTTACTAAAAAAAAAAAACATTTAAAAATGGAAGGCTGGTAGCTTTTGTGGGCTAATTTCTCAGCTGCTTTTGAGAACACTAACCATGGTTTCCTTCTGGAGCAACTATCCAAGTTAGGGGTAGGTAGCATTGCTTTGCAGTGGTTCCTGTCCTACTTGGATGGTTGTTCGCAGAGGGTGTTGCTTGGGGAGTGTTCCTCAGCCCCATAGAGCCTTCATTGTGGGGTTCAGTTTTATCCCCTATGCAGGTTAACATCTACATGAAACCTCTGAGTGGGGTTATTGAGTTTTGGAGTACATTGTCGGATATATGCTGATGACATACAGCTTTGCTTCTCCTTTACATCTGCAGGTGTGGCAATGGATGTGTTTGGACCGTTGTCTTGGTAATGGACTGGATTAGAGCCAATAAACTGATGCTCAATCCAAGCAAGACAGAGACATTGTTAGTGGACAGTTCCCTTGACCAGATGGCTGGGTGTGTGGCCTGCTGTTGCTGGGGTTACACTCCTTCGAAGGAGCAGGTACATAGCTTCAGGGTATTTCTGGATCCTTTGCTTCATTGAGGCTCAGGTGGTGCGGACTGCATTCCATCAGCTTTGGTTAGTGGTCCAGCTGCATCCCTACTTGGGCAGAGATAGCTTAAGTTCTGTCATCTATGTAACCTCTAGGTTACATTGCTGCAATATGTTATACGTAGGGTACCTCTGAACATGGTTCAGCAACTTCAACTAGTGCAGAATTCAGCGGCCAGGTTGCTCACTGGGGCAAGACGATTTGAGAATATTACATTAATCCTGGCCCAACTGCACTGACTGCCAATTAACTTCCAGGCCCAATTCAAAGTGCTGGATTAGACCTACAAAGCCTTAAATGGCTCAGGATTGCAATACCTAAAGGACTGCCTCTCTCCATATGAACTGACCCAGACTCTGAGGCCTTCTTTATGTGTCTCCTCCACGAGAAGTCCATACAGTGGCAACATGAAAACGGGCCTTTTCTGCAGCGGCTTCCCATTTGTAGAATGCTCTCCCCAGGGAGGCTCACCTGGCACCTTCATTACATTTCTTCAGGTGCCAGGTGAAAACATTTCTCTGATCAACATTCTATGGCCTTTTAAATGTGTAGTGGGAGGGGGCTTATTGCTTTGTTTTTGCTCCAATACGTATTTTGTGTTCTCATTTTGAATATTTATGTTGTGAACTGCCCTGCTGTCTTCAGTACACAAATTTAAGAAATAGTAAAATAATGATAAATAGATTGCTATAAATGAAGAGCTGTTTGACAGTGGAACAGTCTCCCTCAGGAGGTTGTGGACACTCCTTCCTTTGAGGTTTTTAAGCAGAGGTCAGATGGCCATCTGTCATGAATGCTTTAGCTGAGAGTCCTTCATTGCAGGGGGTTGGACTAGGCAACCCTTGTAGTTCTATGATTATACAGTGGTACCTCGGGTTAAGAACTTAATTCATTCTGGAGGTTCGTTCTTAACCTGAAACTGTTCTTAACCTGAGGTACCACTTTAGCTAATGGAGCCTCCCGCTGCTGCTGTGCCGCCACCGCACAATTTCTGTTCTCATCCTGAAGGTACTATTTCTGGGTTAGCGGAGTCCATAACCTGAAGCGTCTAACCTGAGGTACCACTGTACTGCAATTGCAGAATAATAATATTTTTTTAAAAAAACCAGGAAGATAGAGGAAGAGGCAGAAATATTAATGGCAAATTAGGTAAGTATTTTACCTAAAAGATTACTGTCACACTCGAAAGAGGGAAGGAACAAATAAATGCAGACGCTGAGTTTGATTAAATGGAACCGAGACATATACTAGGTAAAAAAGGATGAAAACAGCAACAGCGGGATGCAGACCCACAGGGGTGGTGGTGGAAGCCACAAAAACAGATGAAAGCTGCAGGAGTTCTTTCAGGCTGCTATTGCCTCCCTGTTTTAAGTTGCTTTCCTCCATTCAGTCAGCCACAAGGGAGCAACAGAGGCGGGGCACCGCATCCGTGCTGACGTCTCCTTCGGCAGGATGAGCCAGCACTATCGAGCCATTAATAATTGAGAAGACGGGAGCAACAGGGTGGGAGGGAGGAGGACCGCAGAAGCAGCTGCCTGCCTCGATGTCTTTGAAAAGGCCTCAAGGAGACGTCTGCCTCCACGCAACCAGTATGGAGACACAACCGATGGAGATGGTGAAGAATATGATTTATTTAAAGGAGAGCGTACAACAAAAACTGTACCAGGCACACCTCTGTGGAAAGGGGGTTCCACAATGCCACATATAATGCCCTCTCCCAGGTCTCCACCACCCAAGCTTCTGAGAACTGTGGAACCACTCATGAGAGGGCCTGTAGGGAAGGAGATTTTACTACACACAGAAAACAACCCCATTTGTCCTTTTCGAAAGCTCAGGTTTCAATTGGTTGGGATAGTCTCTTTCCAGGCCCTAACCAACATATTTCCCAAGGGGAAAGCGAGAGAGTTGGCTAGGCTTGTGTCCTCATGCCATCAGCTCCTAGAAAAACAAAGCATCAACAGACAATGGAGTTTGCTTCTGTTTTGTTGTTGTGTCTTTTGCATCTTTATCATAGGTAATTTTTAATTTTAAGCCACCATAGAGTTCCTTGGCAGAACATATATTCCAGTAAATATATGGAATATATATTGAGCATATAGTCCAATAAATCGATCTTTGTCTTATGCAATTTGGGATGCTGGAATGAGGTCCGTATCTCTTTGCTGTTTCCCATGACAGACAAAATCAGACTCAATTATGTAACTTTGATAAGTAAGACAAGTAGCATCCTATACCCTCTTACCTAGGAGTAAGTCTTGGCTGTGACTCCTGGAAGACCAGCTCCCTGTCTTGCAGGCTTTTTCCACCTGACCTAGGAGGGCAGGGCCTGAACTGACTCCAGCTACAAAAACTGAGGCTGCTGAACAGACCCTTGGGCTGGGGTATTGCTTAGAGGGCTTGTTGCTGTTACTTATCTTTTTGTATCTGTTTTTTTCTTTATTTTTAGTTCTTATGATCTGTGGAAATTGTTGACTTGCTTGTGTACTTTCTGATGTGTTTTTTTAATTGTTTATTACTATTTTTGTTGTGTTTGTAATTATTTAATTGAGCATGGTTTTAACTATGGAAGCGTGGCATACAAATAAAATATATGTATTTATGTATGTATGCATGCTTTGTGGCTGAAGAGGGGTTTGTTTGTTTTTTAACCAGAACCTCCAGCAGGTGTCAAGTATCTACCTCCTCCTTGAATTAAAAGTACCATTCCTTCCTTCCCCCAGTGAATGGGGTGCAAAAGGAAGAAGAGAGGTTGTGGTGTCAGAATCAATAACTGTGCTTGCAAGAACTCCTCTGCCAAGGCCACCATCAGCCCTTGAGGTGTTGCACAATGCCCCTTCCCACCCTGCCTTAACCACTTTGGGAAATGCCATGCAATGCCCTTTTGCCCACCCCAGTCCTCTTCAAAGACACCCCGGTGCCGCCGAGGAAGGGGTGGGCGCAGCTGGAGTCTCTCGATGTGTTTCAACTCTGCAGCTTCTTTGCTGCAGATTGGTCAGGAGGCCCGGGGCAGTAGTAGAGCAGCACTAAAAATAACTCATCAGGAGCTCCAGTGGAGCGTGCGAGAGAGAAAAAAGGCAATGGAGAAAGAAGGAATCACATGAGAGAGAAAGAGGTGAAGGCAGAAAGCAGTCTGATGGTGGAGGGTACACATGCAATATTCTGGGTTAACTGGGGCATTAGCATAAAATGAATGCAAACATATAGATTGGGGGGAAAGGCACCATCTAAATTTATAAATTGTGCTAGGCATTCAACATCAAAAGCATCCAGTGAAAACCACATTTTACAACAAAATAAGTTTGATGCACTCAAAATAAGTTTGCTTTTTTGCTCAGTGGGCTTACTTCATAGCTACTTTAGGCTTCAGTATAATTTTTTCAGAAAAGGTAACACGAGCCATTCTTGATTTAATTCTCACTCTATAGCTACTGCAATTTTTTGTGGGGAAATGGTGTTGAAGCCATTGGCAAACCATGAGCTGAGCTTCTCAGATGTCACAAAAGGACAGGACAAGTCAAGGTTTGACGTTTTATTGTGTTTTTATATTATGCTGGAAGTCACCCAGAGTGGCTGGGTAAACCCAGCCAGATGGGCAGGGTATAAATAATAAATTATTATTAAAATTATTAAACAGATAGTGATCTGGCTTGAGCTGCCGATAGCCTACAACAGGGGCAAGGGACCTGCCAATGTTGTTGGACTACAGTGCTCCTCTTCCCTCACTATCGGCAAAGTTGGGTGGGGTCATTATGGGAGTTGAAGTCCAACAACATCTGGAAAGCCATATGTTCCCTCATTCATGGAGCATTAGAAGACAATGGAAGCCTAGGGCAGAAGTAGGCTAGGACCCAAGGCTGCAGCAGGATGTTTTAAACTTAAATGAAGGTTGAGATTTTTTTTCTTTAAAATATAAAGCGTTATAGAAATGAAACTAATAATAATAATGAATCTGAAAATGACCAAGGCAAAAGCAGCAAGATCTTTCATGCCACGCATGGCTTTCACCCTTCACAATCAAATCCTGGGCACATCTATGCACATTGCATAGTTCTACTGCAATCTTTAAAACGGTGGAAACGTCTTTGTTATGGCTAGGCCTTTTCCCAGCAGCAACTCAATAAGATTCTATTTCTATATGTCTGCTAATGGGTGATATGTGGTAGAGGTCAACACACCACTCTCTCTACTAATGGTTGTACCATTTTCATTATCCTTTCAGCATCAGGTACAACATTATTTTTCAAGTGGGATCAGAGACTTTTCGCGGGGGGGGGGGGTTGTGTTGGTTGCATTTGTAGAGTTTCCAAATTTCATCAACCATACTGACAGTACACCTGAAAAGCAGCATATAAAAAGTTTAAACTGTGACCATCAGTAAATATACCTCCCAAGGCCTTTACTGTTTTGGGGTGAAGTAGTGAAAGCCTTTTTATGTTCTCCCTGGCGGTTGCTCTTGCAAAGTTTTAAAACAAAGACACATTGATATCTGCAAGCAGAGGGCCTAACAGCTGCCCATCTCCTCCTTGACCTGGAGTTTAGTGACTCAGCATTTTAAATAATTCCGCTTGGTGAGCATCAGGCAGAGGAAGGATGCCGGAGTGCACTAGGGGATTTAGGATAATTTGTTCTAGAAAAGCAAGACTAAGAATAGAAATACTCTACTGGGAGTAGCTGTTGGCATTTCTGATTATTTCATTTGTCAACCCAAACCCAAATGCCACAGCAGCCTCCACAAGTATACAACTACTGGTGCCTATGATCTGCATTGCAATGTTGGTTTTTGCAATATAAAGTGGAGAGTACAACACAGCACTTTTCCGCCATCTTCAGCATTGTGTGGCAGTGGGAGCCAGTAAGGGTTTAAAGGCTGCGGTCAGTAATCTTAACATCCGCTCCCTTGCAAGGGTTGCTACTGGTTTACTTTGAGCAGTCAAATTCCTGCACCATTTCAAAAATACACACAAAACCATACAATCAAAAAAAATATTTTTCCTTCATTAAAGCACCCCAGTGTCAGAAGAAGCTGCTTGTGTCAAGCTTCCTCATCTGTGCAATGAAGAAAGGTACAACGTGTATAGGAATACAGTCTAACTCTACAATCCAAGCCGAAGATTTGCTGGGAAGAGCAAGCTTTGCACAAGCACATCTCAGGCTGCTCAAAGCTGGTCAAACTCTATTTTAAAGGCTTGTTTTCCCTGCGCTAGGCTCAGGCTGGCTTAACCAGCAGTAACCCCACTCCTGAACAAAGTTTGGAATAGGGGTAACTTGCACCACCTTAAGTGCTGCTGGCTTCCTATATTGTTAGGACTTGTAGCCACTGTATGACTGACACAAGCCAAAATAAAACCAAATAAATAAATCCAAACCTTTCATCACATCCATATTTTGTGGCACGCTATCAATCAAATATTGCCAGCTATTAGGTTCCATGGCATGCAAAGCAATCGAAAACTGTCCTGGCTGACGTTCAATCAGATATATTGATATACTGCAGTACTACTGCATGCCAAATACTGGACACGGCTTTGCTTAAGAATACAAGGGTAAAGGTCCATCTAGTCCAGCATCCTGTTCTCACAATGGCTAGGTGCATACGGGAAGCAGGCCCTGGGTGCAACAGCCCTCTCCCCACCTGTGATTCCTAACAACTTGCATTTAGAGGCTTACTGCCTCCCAAAAGGACAGGTAAAACATCACCCTAGCCTCCTTGAATTTTTCTAATCCTCTTTTAAAGCCAGCCAAGTTGGTGACCATACCTCTTGTGGGAATGAATTCCATAGTTTAACTATGCACCATATAAATCAGTAATTTTGTCTGTCCTGAATATCCCAATATTCAGCTTCGTTAGTGGGCAGCCCCATGTTCTAGTATTATGCAAGGGAAAGTAAACTTCCCTCTACTCATGTTCTCCACATCGTGTATAATTTTATGTGTTTTATCCTGCTACCTCTTTTTCTCTAAAAAAAACAAGCTCCATACCATTCCACATAGGGGAGACTCCCCATCCCTACAACCTGTTTCTGAATCTTTTCCAACTCTCCAATATCCTTTTTGAGGGGAGTCTTCGTTGCAAGGATAGCCCTGCTGCTTAGTTGCGTAAGGTTTTAGTCGTAAAGGTTTTATTATGAAGCAGGCATTTGTGTGCAGAGACAGACCGAAATATCAGAAGGGCTGTGCACTTCTGTAGGCCAATACTGCTATCAATGCACATCCCAGTATTTAATACTCTTCATTCAAAAAAGGAACCCAACCAAAATCACGCATCCCTGGATTGAGAGGGCATCTGTGGCCTGTGGCCTCTGTTGTCTCTGGGAGTGGAGGCTTTGGGCTGCATGCATCTCTTTGCAGCGCTTGGTCACGCAGCACGACATGTGAATGTGCCAGCCCAAAAGTTGTCCCTCTCATGGCCAGCCTGGAAAACTGCACGCTTCAGCATTTCACAACGCCACCCCAGCAAGAACTCACTGCACAACCATCACTTCCAATATAGTAAGCCCAGTGGTTGCTGCTGTTGATTTGCCACCTGCTGGACAGTTTGAGAACATCAAAGCTCCTCCGCTTCTTTCCCCCACCACTCTGCAACCATCACAAGGGATTCAAACTAGACATGGAAGATGGCGTTTTGTTTTTAAATGAAAAGCGCTTGCAAGAGGCTCCAGATATGAGTGGAAGGGAGAGGAAGAAAGGAAACGGAGCCTTTTCTGCTCTAGTCAAAGTATTTTCTCCAGGAGTGGAAAAGCAGCTGTCGTAGATTTTGAGTGGGGAAAAAGGCACATGAGGAAGGCCTTAATAATAACCTCTCTCCTCCCCCTGCAAGCCTTTCCTCCTCTCAAGGCTTCTCCTATGGCAAATTTTTACAAGTTCCTAACATGGGTGTCCATTACAAACTTTACACCATCCTCAAACCGGCTTAAATGTCACTGCTACCACTGGCAGAGGATCTTCCATAGGAAGTTGGAAACACAGTTTGCAGCAAACAGTTGCCTTAGAACAACTTAATACTGTGGTCTCTAAAATGGAAAATGTCAAGGCAAAAGATAGAATTCTCAGCACTACAGGCATAGAACTCACCATTTTGTTAGGGGGAGGGGGAGAAATCTGTAGTATTCAACATTGCATGACCCTTTATTTATGCTGTTATGTTCAGCCTTTAATTAGTGGTGGCCTACTTGCACAAACACGAACATTTACGCAACTAACTTCAGAGCTGCCTTAACTCCCCTCTCAAATGCTCTACATGTGCTCTTTTTTTTTTTTAAAAAAAAAGAACCCACCTCAGAATAATTATTCTAAAAAAATAAAATACAGAAAAGCTAGTAAGAGGGATGTTTTTCACCCACCCTTTTCCAGCATCACATCCTAGTCAAGAGTTCAATCCTACTCGTTTTATTTTCATTTCTATAAAACAGCAAACTCAACAAAATTATAAGCTCTTTGCACTCTAGAAACAAGAGTTGGGAGCCTGTAGTGATGCTGCTGTTGTTAAGACTCCTGTCAGCCCCAGCCAATGCAGCAAATGGTCGGGGGTGATGGAATTTGTAGTCCAGCAACATCTGGGAGGCCACAGGTTTCCCACGCCTGCCTCAGAATATTTACAGCACTGGCAGTCTACACTTTGTTCACAAAGGGAAAAAATCTTGCACGCACCAAATCACACAACTCATGTATAAACCACTTTCATAAACCGCTTTTGTTTTTTACAATCAAGCAGTACATAAATTTTATGGAATAAAAAATAAAATGAAAAGAAAAAATGTGTTTGAAGCACTTCAAAAACCTATGCGGAAGATTTAGTTCCGGTAGATTCTCTCTGGAATCATCTTCAAAATTATTCAAAAAGGTAAAGGGAGAGGAAGATCTCCTTTTGGCAGAATAAGACCACTGGTTTCCGTTTCCAGTACAGTACTGTAGGATCGTGTTCAAGTGCCCTCCTGAACACTACACAAAAAATAAAACTAGGCCTGAAATTTAAAAGGAGCACCCAAAAAGGAGCTTAAAAGTTCTCCTGCAGTGCAAATTCCTTAAGATTCTCAGCTGATATGCTATGAAGTTAAACCTAAGGCACCAAGAGGTCTGTTTCTCAAGTTTTGTCCAGTCGACCAGTCCCTGTTGTCAGCTGGGCATACACGAAAGCTCCACTTGCTCCACTTTATAGACTCCAGGTGAATAAAGCTCATATCAACAAGCCAAGACACAGTTGCTGTAGCTGTCCAAGGCACAGGACTTCTCTCATCCACCCAAGGCAGAGGTATGGAAAGGGTTAAACCACCAAACTTTCCCTGCTGACAGCATGGTTCTGTAGGGCAAAAAGAAAGTCAAGCTTTAGTAATACAATTTAAGACATTTATATCTCACCAGATCTTTATAACAACCCAAGGCTGTTAACACCACAAGATGTAACAAAAACACCACAAATAGAAGACACACACGCTTTTATTGACCAAGATCCAAACACGGGCCCCCTAAAACACCTTTGCACATCTTCCTGAGCCTCAGTAATAAAGACAGATACTGGTGGGTCTCCAATTCTACTATCTTGGAGCCACTAACCAGAAAGCTAGTTTTGGTCTTCCTTTAAGCAACATTCCCATAGCAGATCCTAGAAAGCCCTAGCTGCTGGATAATCTTCCCCTATAAAGCTGACTGGGACACAGGTGGCGCTGTGGGTTAAACCACAGAGCCTAGGACTTGCCGATCAGAAGGTCGGGGGTTCGAATCCCCTCGACGGGGTGAGCTCCCGTTGCTCGGTCCCTGCTCCTGCCAACCTAGCAGTTCGAAAGCACGTCAAAGTGCAAGTAGATAAATAGGTGCCGCTCCGGCGGGAAGGTAAACAGTGTTTCTGTGTGCTGCTCTGGTTTGCAAGTAGCGGCTTAGTCATGCTGGCCACATGTACACCGGCTCCCTCGGCCAATAAAGCGAGATGAGCACTACAACCCCAGAGTCGGCCACAACTGGACCTAATGGTCAGGGGTCCCTTTACCTTTACCTTTATAAAGCTGACTGAACCACCCCAATCACTTCAGTTGCTCTTATCAGTACAACGCTGGGTCTTCGATTTGGGTCAGCCCCAAGAACAAGCGTGGGGAGACTGTGGTCTCCCTAGACATTACTAGACTCCAATTCCCATAATACCTGAAGACAGGCTATGCTAGTGTGGATGGAAACTGGGAGTCCCGCAACACCTGAAGATACCCACTCCTACCCTGGAACATCTCCTCTGTTGAACCCCTTCTTCCAACAGCAGCTCAACCTCCTCAGGAGAAAGAAAAGAATCGACCTTGAGGGCCTCATTCCTCCACTTCGCTAGCAACGTAAAAGGATCCAGCAGTCAACTGAAGGCCATGTTTCACCTGAAACTCCAAGGCAATTCTATCATGCACCATGTTGGCAGTGTTCTCTCCCTACCCCCCTACTCACCCTCCGGAGCTTGCGGTCATTCTTGCCACGGGAAGAAACAGACTCTGTCTCTGTGTACGGAGGTGGTGGCGGCGGCGGGAACCCATTGCTATCGTCATCTCCGTTTCTCCTGTTGCCGGGCCTCCCACTTGATGTACTGGCACGATCCCGGTCCTCACGGCCGGCCGCTTTCTGCTTCCGCCGCAGCGCTTCCTGCAAGATCCGGTCATCGTAGTGCGATCGGTCCAGGTCCCTCAGGTCATCCCTGCTCCGGCTGCGCCGTCCGCCGTAGCGGTCATAGTCGTCGCGGGAGTCTGGGGAATAGTCGCGGCGGTGCCACTCGTCATCATCGGAGCCACGTCGGCCGCGGCTCCTGGGTCGGTCTGGATAAGGGTCCCGGTCCAGATCATCCAGAGCGTCCACCGAGCGGGATCGGGGCCGCCGGCCATAGCCTCGCGACGGAGGGTCCTCGTAGTGGCCGCGCCGCAAGGGGGGTAGCAAGCGCCTGGTCTCGCTGCTCCGCATGCTCTCCTCTTCTACATCACTGATGGGAGACATGGCCTGGCCGCGCAGCCGCCCCAGCCCCTGCCGCAGTTCGTAGCGCCGATCGTCCTCATGCAGAGAGCTCAGTTCGCTCATCACAGAGGCTGGAAAGTAAGTGCAAGAGAGGGTCAAAAGCTGCTAGCCTGCAAATGAGTCATCAGCTAGTTATCATGCTCTCCTAAAAAACAGCTGTCCCTGAGGGCTGCTCTTGGGGAGCCCCGTGGTGTGCTTCCACACATAAAGAAGGACCCAACCAAAGTACCTTTCTCAAGCCTCCCATTAGGCTGGCCTGGGCGGGTGGGGTCAAAGTTGGCCAGCTCCTTCTCCATATAGTAGAGCACCCGCATGGAGTCATCCTGCTGGTTGGCTTGGATGCGGTAGCCGCTGCGCACAGCTGGGGAAGAGACATCAGGAGCAGGCTTTAGGACAGAGGCCCATTTCCCCATTTGCAGGGAGCCAAATATCATCCATGGGACAAAACGCAGCAAGCAGGGCTACAACCAAGGGATTTGCCCACCACTAAGAAAATGCAGCTCTGAACTGGAAAGAGGCAATAGGTGTCCCTTCTCCTGCACCCTGCCTCTCCCAGTCTTTTGATCTGTTCATGTCCCCCAACCTGCCTGCACAGCCTACAGCAGATGAAGGGGCAGGGGGCAGGAAAGTGGGAGAATAAACGAAAACCTCATCACCTGCTTCAGCAGATTTAAAAATAAAGGAGGAACCTCCAGGATGCAACAGGCACTCTGTGAACAAGGGCACATTTCTCTGCATGATGGGAAAGGTCCTCCCAACACAGCCTGGAAAATTCTCGCCTCTGCTGAGCATGACGTTTCTCCCCAAGAGGCAGTCGTTGTCTCCATGAATCCCTTTCCAAGGCTTTCTAAGTGCAAATGGCAGGATAGCCTGACTCCCTCCCTCGGCAATCTTCGCGGAGCTCTGGCCCAATGGTTGCCAGTGGCTTGAATTAATTAATTTTATAATGAATGATTTTAGAGTGTTGTTTATGCTGTACTTTTGTACTGTTTTATTGTTGTTGGCCGCCCTGAGCCCGGCTTCGGCTGGGGAGGGCGGGATATAAATAAAAATTTTTATTAATTATTATTATTATTATTATTATTATTATTATATATCTGTGGCACTGTGACCCTAAACCATGCAGCAGCAAGTATTCAGCACAGCTATGTTTGGAACACACAGTCCGAGCAACAGCTCAAACTAGGTGTGCTACAGAACTGAGTATCAGTACAAAGAGGGCAACAGCACCCTGCCTATGTTCTTTTGCCACCTCTGTTCCAAGCAGGAGTTTTAAAAACCTGTCCACTTTCTGCCAGTCTTTCCATTTTCTGGCTTGTTTTTGCTGCTGCTGCATTTTTAGCTTTCTTTTCTGGCCACATATTTGCATTTCGGGAACTTTAAGATTCTATATAGGAACTTGTCCACCCAATATGGTCAGCAATGGCCCACTGGGGGAACTGAACTCTTCCCAGTTAAGATACTTTGGTGGGGGGTGAGGTGCTATTCCTCCAAGTAGCACCATTGCTGGCCCTGCTCAGCATAGAAGAGGTAGCAAGGAGCTGCCCAGGATCTTGCAAGTGCCCTTCCTGGGCACTAAACAGGACAATATCTCAGAAGCCTATGCGGTATCCTCTCATACTATCCTGAGAAGTGTGCATCTGGAAGGTGAGAAGGAAATCCTAAGCAAACTCACTACATGAACAATTTCCTGCTCTATCTTTATTAATTAGCAAGCAATTCTGCTTCTGTGCAGCAGAGGGAAGCATTAGCCCTCAATATCCCTCTCCCCACACCCTATAAGCTTTCAACCTCAGTTGCTTGCAAATACAAACAGATGGATCACACAAAAGCATAATTCCCCATGTGAGCTCATAAGCAGCTCCCCCACAATGAAGCAGGTTAGTTCAGCCAATGGTGAAGCACTTGCCCACCCAAAAGGTTGCCTGCTGTCACTACTTCATTTTTATATGCCCCTCAATGAAGGTCCAAGCAGACAGTTCTGCTTCTATCCCCAATACACATGTTTCTTACCAGCATTTGCAATACTATCTGTATCCCTCAGGAGGGGCACCTGGGAGCTGTTCCCACCAACTGCAATGAAATAGACAGCAAGGATTGTCAAAGAACTTTGGTATTCAGCCATGAGAATGACTGCTCAAGCCTACACTCCTCAATCCTGCAAACTTATACAAGCACTATCAGGTCATTCTTGCAGTTCTGGGGCTCATTGTTGTACCCTGTAAACAAGACCCCTTTTACTTAGCGTTGCCTGTCAAGCACCTGATGCCAGGTGATTTGGCACTTTGAAGTCTCAAAAGCTGGGCCTTCAAAGCACTATACACAGCCAATTCTGGAGGCTTCAGCTCTACTTCCTATTAGTCACTGGGTGGCAAAGGTGAAGCCTGCCTTCTTTTGCCAATGCAAAATCATTAATTCATTCATAATTTTATTTGTATGCTGCCTTTCCATAGGTTCAAACAATGTGCAAGGCGGCTTATAAAAAATAAGAATCAGATAATTACAAACATGGCAAAAGGAGGCATAAGCAATAAATAAAACATCAAGAAGTACACTAATTGGACAATTTCCACATAAATCATAGTAAGTTCTAAAATAAAGATAGCAACAACACCCCTCAATAAACCCTACTCAGCTGTCTATTCAGCAGCCTCAGCTTCTGTAGCTGGAGTCAGTCCGGGCTGTGCCCTCCCAGGCCAGGGGGCGGGGGAAGGCCTGCAAGGCAGGTATGAGGACTCACAGCCCAGATGGTCTCGGGCCTCTTCATTAGCCTCATATTTTGTAGCTGGAGTAAATCACTTTAAGGCCCCTGGTTGTGTACTGGCAGCCACTTCTCTACTTGCCTGACCCCTGACATCACACACCAGGTGTGGGTAGGTCGGTGTGATATGGGGGAAACAGCCTCAAAGGCCACATCTGACCCGCAAGCCAGAGGATCCTCACCACCTGCTCTGCCTGAAGAACTCCAGCGAAGGAGAGCCCACCATCCCCCTCTAAATGATTGTTTCCAAAGCCGAATGTGCTTATCACTGTGTTGAGCAAGACAGCAGCTGCCCAAATAGTTACAGGAAGTGAGGAACCAGCTCTATCACCCAGCAGACCAGGGTTAAGCCCAAATGAGAGCTCACAAAAGTCAGGCCCTTGGCTAGCACAAAGCCTTTTAGAACTGTCAATTCAGTCCAGCAGGGAACTAGCTCTGAGACAGCAAGGATTTGGCTAGTAGAAGCCACTTACCTGAACTGGCTCTGTCGTAATCCACTCCATAACCGTTGTACATGGCAGGCATTGGACCCATGGGGATCACAGTGGCTGGGGGCCCCTGCTTCAGATGGTTACTGGATGCATAGAGGGTGGGTGCATAAACACTGGGCGCCCCTGAAGTTGCAGCTTTCCCTGCAAGGTAGACTGAAGACATGCTTGTGTTAGGGATTACAATATATTAATGCTGGAAAAGAGGAATTCTAAGCCAAATGTTCAGGGCATTCCTCCAGCAACATTCAGGGGAATCACAAATTCAGGCTCAGCGATAACATCTGCCCTTCTCCGCTTTTCATCAGGGCAAATGTAGGCAGGGTGGCTTCCATATTGCCCATGTTTCCCTTGCAGAAATATGCTGATATAATGGAGCATTAGGTAGTTTGGGGAAAGTTAGGGACTGCTCCGACACAGAGCCAAGGGTGTTTTACTAATAAGCCTGTGGGCAGTCACACAAAGATGGGAGAACTTGTCCTAGGGTCAGGCAGAAGGTTCATGGCAGATCTGAGAACAGAAGCTGCTCTGCCTGCTCTCGCAGTTCAGGGGAAGAGGAGAACAAGACTTACGTGCTTCAGGGCAGCAGCACTTCTCAGAGCAGCAGGGGCATCGGACGTAGCAGCAGCAGGTGTGAGGGCAGCACTGACACCAGCAGATCCCAAAGAGCATTAAGACCAGAAAGAACCCTAACACCACCAGGACGACAAAGAGCCAGTCTGGGAAGAAAGGGGGATGGGGAGGGAAAAGTCCTTTTGAGACAGAGCCTATGAATCAAGTTCCATCTAGAGAGAAGGGCTAGGCCATCTTCTACAAGGAGTCAACAAGCTTCAATTAAGGAAGAGAATGCCAGTTGTGATACCAGGCACTCCTTGCCCTAATATACAGCTCTCACAGTCTGACAGCCTTAGCAAACTGACAATTCCAGGCCCCTCCTCACACCAGCTCCTGCATCGCCCAGGCCCGGAAGTCCCTCCTCTCAGACCCTAACTGATCCTGTTGAATGCTGAGTGCATGCCAACAGGTCCTCTTGAATCCTGGATCCCAAAGGGCTGCTAAAAATCTAGCCATTCATTCTACATCTATCCCATTCATTGCGCCGTTCTGTCTCCTAAAGGATCAGGATCAGGCCCTCAGCCCCCTCTTGCTATTCCTAAGCAAAAGAACTGCTGCACCAAGATTGCTTTGCAGAGGCAAAATCCCTCCCATGTGTCAGTGATGCCAAAGTCCAGTGTCAATGCTGAACCTACACCTAACAAGTCGCCCAGGGAAGCAAAAGCCTTCAGTGTGCCATATTTTTTGCTCCTCTCGTTCCTTCTCTTTCTATTGGGCGCTTTATCCACTGCTTTTATACATGGTTCTTTAAACTCAAGGGCCCTACAGCTGCAAAATGAAGTATGATCCTAGACTGGCATACCAATTTCCATATATTACCAACACAGGTTCTGGGATTAGCCCAACAGATGAAGACCGCAGAACTTGCAGCATGGAGCGTGTTCTCTTTTGAACTCATACACACCACAACTCAAAGATGGACAAGGCCTCATGGCACAGATCTCTCCACCTAAGTCTGTCAAATGCAGCAGGCTCTTAAGTGCTGGTGTCCATCATTCATGCTTTGAAGCCAGCCTCAGCAGTCCTCATCATCTAACGATAGTTTTCCAGGATGAGTTGGTTGTGTTCAGCTGGCTAGAGCATGGTTTTAAGTATAGCTCTCCCACCAACTTCTAATGGAGTGTTAGGGGACTGCCTTTCTGCTTCGCAAGCAGTTGCGTTCTGTGCAGGATACCAGTGTGGTTTACCCTTCCCTCTCACTAGCTGCTGGGGCTGAAAGGACTTGCATAGCAGCAGCCCCATAGCAAGTCCTGACAAACCAAAGCTGGGGACCCTTTGCTTATGCCCTCCAGCCAAAGAATATCAGAACAATGCATAACCAAGTCTTCACCAACCTGGCACCCTCCCAATGTTTTGAACTACAATTCCCAGCACCCCAGCCAGTATGGCCAGTGATCAGGGACAATGGGGAACTCCAATACAAAGTTTATCAAGGGTGCTAGTGTTAAGACACAACAGCAACCCCTGTGCATACCATCATCATAACAATATCATGTGCAAATGAACACCAAGGTTTACTATGAAGTTACACTCAGCAGGTAAACTGCAGCCAGTTCCAGCTTGCCCAAATGTGTTTTCTGCACAATCCAGATGCTGGTAACATTAATAATAATAATAATAGTAATAGTAATAGTAATAATAATAATAATAATAATAATAATAATTTATACTCGGCCCATCTGGCTGGGTTTCCCCAGCACTCTGGGAGGTATCCAACAAAAGATTAAAAATACATTAAAACATCAGTCATTAATAACTTCTCTAAATAGGGCTGCCTTCAGATGTCTTCGCACTTGACCTTTTTTTTTTAGGTGCACACCCCCAATGTATGTGTGAACCACTCCTAATTCAGTTACAGGCTCAAGGGACCCTGAATTGCACACTGCACTTAAGCCTGCATCTCTACAGCAGGGACATGAAAAGACAGGTTCTCTTGTACGTCACAGTTAGAGGTAGGTGGTGGGTGGGTGGGGGAGGTTGGAAGAAACGTAAAAGAAGCCTACAGAGTTTTGCAGCGTTAGCAAGTTAACAAAAGAAGTACCCTAAGAGACAGACATTTTGGCCTCCTTTCCAAACCCAGGCACGCCTACTGCTACCCCGACAGATTCAAGGATAGGACATATTAAAGAACAAAGGAGTATTATCCACCCACCCCTCACAACCCCAGGAAAGACAGCATGGAAAAAGAAGCAAAGCCAGTACCTTCCATATGCCCTATCTGAAAGCCTGGCAAAAGCTCTGAGACACCGGAGGATTTGCCTACAGAACAAAAACACAGGGGAAAGAAAGTTACTAAATACAGCTGGCTGCTCCTGGAGGCAGGCACTTCTGGGCCAGCTAAAGCAGTGGTTTGGAACCTAGGGCCAAATGCAGCCCCCTCCAGGCCTCTGTCCTTGGGACTCACCCCAGACCCACGCCGTCCCTGCTCTGCGCTTTCCTCAACAGCTTTGGTTGGCTAGAATGTCTCCTCCGACTATCATAATGCCCTGAACTTGCACGAATGATGCGAGAGGTGTGTGTGTGGAAAACAAGAGACTTCTGCACAACTGGAACGAAGCCCATTGTACAAAGGCTAACCCATCCGGCATGCCGTGCTGGTATGCGGCCCCTAGAAGGCTGTTTATGAGGAAATGCGGCCCTCAGACTGAAAAGGAACCCTAGAGGGGCAAACGGTAATATTAGAAATTCCATCTGCAGTGATTTATCTGTGATGCACAGAAGGCCTTATTTAAATGCTGCAGCCAAGAAGTGATGAGCCTGCAATTGTTACCTTGTCCTAAGATAAGCCCACTGCTTTTGTCTTAAGGAAATGGAGAAGGCAGAGAGGTAAGGACTAACATTCCTGGGTGGGTGGGTGGGTGTTTGTGTGTGGGTCCCCATCCGTCCCCCTGATGGAGCAACTGCAAGCCAGGCACGCACTCTCACCTACAGAGTGGAATGTTTGGGAAAATATTTCCTTTCCCAGGCCCTGCTGTAAGCAACCGGCATTTTTTCAGAACATGCAACCCTGGCACAGCCAGGCACATCACCCTGCTGCAGTTCCTGAGAATGGGGGCGGAATATGGTTTCTGACATAAAAAAAATAGAGGAAAAAGAAGAGTACAGGAACTGACAGGAAGCAGACACATTCCACAGAGAGGGTACTATCTGGAAGAAAGCAGGTCTCCCAGTTTTAGCCAACTTGGGAGTAGAAAACCTCAAGACAATACTACACACAGTATGAAATAGCTGCCTGCACAGAGGCGTCCCGATATACTCCCTGCCTGCTCTGCTCCCTCTGGTGGGACAACTCCTAGAGCCCCCCAGAGGAATGGATTGATGTAAACAACATAATTGCGTGGGACGAGAACCAGGTCACAGATCTGAACATTAGTTAACTTGGCAGTCAGGCAATGCCAGAAAGTTGCTCAGGAGCCTGCAGGATAGGACCAACGATCTGCCTAGTTGAAATCTTGATTCTAATACTGGCCACACAGAAGACTTTGAGAAGCTCACCAGGGCATAAAGCCAGTAGCCCTCCCATGTTGTTGTTTTTTGCCCTCGACGTACAGTACACAGAGATATACTGTATTTTTTGCTCTATAAGACTCACTTTTTCCCTTCTAAAAAGTAAAGGGAAATGTGTGTGCGTCTTATGGAGCGAATGCAGGCTGCGCAGCTATCCCAGAAGCCAGAATAGCAAGAGGGATCACTGCTTTCACTGCGCAGCGGTCCCTCTTGCTGTTCTGGCTTCTGAGATTCAGAATATTTTTTTTCTTGTTTTCCTCCTCCAAAAACTAGCTGCATCTTGTGGTCTGGTTCGTCTTACAGAGCGAAAAATACGGTACTTGCTCTGGACATTGAGGTTCCATTTAGCCAAGAGCCATGAGTGCAAAAGTTAAGTAAAATCACAGCACAAATTGCAAAATACAAATTAAAGAACGCAGACATACGAAAAAGAACAGCAGCAGTTTGAAAACAAACTCACACTGGGTCCCAAGGGCACGTTGCCCCCTTGGTATACAAAAGATGTTAATAAACAAAACAGATAAGATATGGTGTGCCACACTTTTAATCCCTGCCACTGCAGGAAAGTCCATTCATGTTCATTTCCTCTCTGCTTCGAAGATCTGCTCACAGCACACAACCACAAGCAGCGTGTTGGTGCACAAAATTCAACACTAAGGATCTGTGTTTGGTTTTGTTTTTTTAAGAACAAAACAAACTTCTAGTCCTAACGTATGTAACAAGGAGCCTGAAAAGTACACAGGCAAAGCCTTATGAAATAAATCCAACTACAACGGACCTGGAAGGAAAAGGGTGAGTGGGATTAGGCCAAGCAACATATTAAGTTGCCTTTCACCCAGTTAGACCACTGATCCATTTCCGACCGTCAACAATTCCCCAAGTCCACAGACAAAACAAAAGGGTTGTTCCCAGCCCTGCTACCCAAGACAGTCTTAACTGCAACTACTACTGCATATACACAAGGTCCCAAAATCAATCCCTGGCAACTCAAGCAATAATATTTCCAGCAGGTAGCATTAAGGCTTGTGTGCCCTTCGTAGCACACAATCATTGAGAAAGGCAGAAACATGTAGAATAAGCAAAATTCCATACATTTTGCTTAAGTAACAATATACAAGAATAGTATTTTTTTAAGCTCCACAAAGGACACAAAATTCCTCATGACAGGGGCCAATGTTACAGGGCAGGGTGACGCGGCACTGCCCACGATAAAGGGACACTTCAGAATGCCAGTCTCCACCCGCACTTAGAACTGGTTCCTCCAGTACAGTATCACAGACGTGCACACGCACACACAGAGAATTTGCAAAGAAAGAGTCCTGTGTGCATAGCAAACAAAGATCAACCTGCACCCTGGCTCCAGTCCAGAGACCCTGCTTTGTTCCCAGAAGACACACACACACATTGGAGAGTATTTACAACTGACTACAAGAGGACACCCGAGTAGCAAATTTTTGTGTGTCTACGCATGAGTGTCCCAGATAGGGTGTGGCATAGGTTGGGAGTGTGAGGGATCCAGTGCTATAACAAAGCTGGGCATAAAGCAGTTCGGCTGATATGGCAGGCAATCAAACAGAAGGAATTATATGCCTGCCTGGATACAGCCGGTGCTAGGACAGGAAGCACAGTGCTGGGGTCCCAGAAGCGGTTTCTCAGGCTGCTAGTGCAGCGCACAAATCAGGCTAAGGCAGTAGAGAAGGTCGGCAAAGTTTTCGTGGCTTGGGCCGGTTCACAGTCCCACAAATGCCACCATGGGCCAGAGTGTGTGCGCATGCACGCACAAACGATATTTCCGGCACGCCTTCCGGCATGGAGGAGGCATTGCACAGCTTCCCACTGGCTGCAGGAGCTTCAGGAAGCCAGCCAGTGTTGCAGAAGGTGGTCCCCGCTCTGCTCCACGCCGTAGCGCGGCACATGGGAGCTGACCGAGTGGGGGGCGGGGGTCCATGGGCCAGTTAAACAACCCCCATGGGCCACTTGTGGCCCATGGACCTTAGGTTGCCGACCCCCGCAGTAGAGCCTGGGCAACAGAATGGACTGCACCAGTTCAGACCCTGAGTTATTGAGATGGGGAGATAAACATTTTGGATGCTTCCTTACATTTAAAAAGTCTGAGTGAAAACTAGCACAGCACCTCTCTTCTCTCCTGTGTTGTTTTTCTCCTTGGTGTATTTTTGTAACCCAACAAATCTGGGCTAGCAGCAACAAAATAAAAGCTACCACCTGCAATATGAACTACATCACCTCATTCTTCTGTGGATGAACCCAAACACCTTATCTTCCTCTGAGTGGGTGGGACTTGGAAAGCAAAGGTACATGCACCAGTTTTGCAGGACAAACTAAGCTTGACAACCATCCAGGTCTTCCTTTCCTCCTGGGGATTTACCCAATAGGCCAGCTAGTCTTGTGCGAGAGCATCCTCCCCTACGAAGCCTCCCACAGAATGCAATTAAGCTGCCCTGATCTGTCCTGAGAGATTCCTGTGTGCTCAACAGCAGCCTTGTCACTTACCCAAAACAATGAGCTCAGCGTAGGCCTCATTGTTGCCTTGCAAGTCTTGATTGGAAGTCACTGTGCAGTAGTACACCCCACTGTCTCCCCAAGCTGTCTGGTCAATGCTGAGGTCAGCATCTAGAGGAGAAGGATGAAAAAGAAGGCAGAGAAGAAGAAAAGGGTATCAACCCAGATGCTAAATGTCAGCTCCTTGGATAGATGAATGTTAAGCAGAGTCACAGCATCTTCTCTCAAGGTACAAAACCTACATACAAAACCATAATATTGTTCTAAAGAAAAATAATATTCTTCCGCTGGTTATAAACTGTACCATCAGTTTGGTTTTTGTCTTGGGAATCTATGAGCATCGTAGGGAAGCTGCAAACCATTGCTCATGAAGAGAAACCATACGGATACCTACCTTTCCAACCATTCATTTAAGGAAATTTACCTATATGTAAGAACTGGAAACTGCAGCAAGGTGGGGGTATTTTGTGCACAAGTGATGAATAGCACCTGTCTCTGAAAGCGAGCTCTGGGCCCTAGAGAGAAGCTGTGCCCCAATTTCAGCCTGAATTATTTTCAAAAGCTTATCCTAGCTTTTGTGCTGCAAGGAGATCAGAAATAGGCAACCATACTGGGCCTCTCTCAATTGGTGGAAGACTCATTGTTCAAGAGGAACGCAAAAAGTAAAAAAGGAAATCTCTTGCAGAGGCGAGCCACCCCACCTTGCCAGGGGAAAAAGTCCTGGGATTAAGCCAGAAACTGACAGAGGGGCTTCTCCAGGAAACACATTCCAAATTCACAATTAAATTGCCCAGCAACATCTTGCAAGAGGGCTTGACTGGGGGGGGGGGTTGTCCCTGCTACACCTTCTTTTACAGACCAGAGACACAATATAAGGCGGCTCTCCTCCTTGCACTCAGTGAAGCAGCGGTCCAAGGTCATAAAGGGTCGAACACCCATACTATTTCCACAGCAGTGTCCCTGTCTCCAGCATCCAAGAACAGCCCAATCAGCACAAAAAGGAAGCTTCTTAGCCACTGTATGCTCGAAAGCCAAACATTTATGAAAACCGAAAACACAAGGCTATTCAGTTTTTATTTAAAAATGGTGTGCAAGTTCTTCTACACACAATTGAACTTCATGTAGAGCACAAGCCACTATATTGGAGCACACCAAATCATTTGCCCATGTGTGTGCATAGAAAATAAATCTAACAGGAAGAGAGCGCATGGAGATCGGCATTGATTGTTGCAATGTACCTCTGAGGATGATGATGATGATGATGATGATGATTATGGTGAACTTGTATAATCTTAGAAGGGGTGTGGCTTGTGACCATGATGAAGGGACCCTACACTTCTGAATATGCTACACTACTGCCCAATCTCTGTGCCTGGCTGAGGGTGGAGGTCTGCAAAGATGAAGAGTTCTGCAGGTAAGCACTTCTATTTAGTATGAGGGTAGAAGAAGGGAGTATCCAATGCAGCGGTAGTTCACGCTGGGACCACTCACCAGCAGCAGGAGGGGGGAAAGGTTGTTTTGAGACTTTTGCTGGATTCTCTGCCCAAAGTCTCAAGGAAAAAAATATTCCCTGTACAAAATTCCAACCATCAACCGTGATACTTCCCTTCTTAAAAGGGAAGTTACAATTTTAACACATTGCATTGGATGCTCTCGCTATGGTTAGGTAAGGGCTATTAGCAGATGCTCTTTTTTTCCTTCTTTGAGTCATACCAGGATGCAGAAATGGTTGAACGTGAAGTAGGAATTAAATCGCAAGCAGGCAAGGACCAGCCCACAGGATGTATTGAATCTCCCAAGTATTTATTTTTTCCTCATCTGTACAACTCGGCAGTGCTGCTGTGTGGCAATTCATGGGCCAGTTATTCTCCCTTCTCTGGAAAGTAGACAGCTTTGGCCCATCAAGGCTCTCCAAGGGAAAGTCAGTGTGGAGAATGAATGACTCAATCCTGGAAAATATAGGAGGCGTGAAATAGGGCGAGAGACAAGGAAGTGCAGGGAAAAGGTTTTTCTCTCAGCTGGTTTGGATTCTGGTACTCCTCATTTGCTCCAAGGCTTCTGGCTGGGCCAGGTTAACAACAATTAGTTGGGTAGATCAAGCCATCAACACCTAAGATCACAGGGAAACCACTTCCTCACTTCCTTATACAGCCCAAAATAACATGCAATTATTCCCCACGTGCTAACTCACCTGGTGGCAATTTATGCCTTCAACTTCTTCCACTTTAACAAGTCCACAGAAGCAGCATTGGGTGAGGGAGAAGGAAATTGGTCATATACACATTCTAGCGCAGTTGCTGAAGCAACAAGTACGGCTCCCTATCTCTGATTGTAAAAACCAGGGATAGCCAACATGGTGCCCTCTAGATGTTCTCTCCCATCAGCCACAGTGAGAATGCCTGTCAGTCAGGGATGATGGGAGCTGTAGTCCAAGAACATCCTGAGGGCACCATGTCAACTACCCCTGGTACAAACAGCATCTCTGCTGTTTTGCAGGAATGAGAAACTGGGTCTTTTCAGGCAGGGAACCCGCAGCCTTGCTATAGGGGTTCACAGCTGCATAAATAAAATAGGGTTTGTTCCGCAACAGCACTCAGGAATGTTTCCCCATAGCAAACCGATATATGTGCAAATATCAGATACACCGGCAGTGGCAATACAAGAGTTGATGGGGTTGGCCTCACTTTTACAGAACTGCTTTCCAGGTCATGACTAAACTGCTTCTGATGCAACAGGACACTGTGAAGAGTGCCAGAGTGCACGGAAAAGCCATTTACCTTCCTGCCGCAGTGGTACTTGCACTGGCGTGCTTTTCTTTCTTTTTTTTTTTTTTAAAGCAATTTATTAGGTTTTACAATAAAAATAAACATAATAAGCAATATAACATTGATCTTAACATATTTTCACATTTTCTTTGGACTTCCTCACATCTCCCGCTCCCACTTTCATCGTTATAACATTTGGTCAGCAATTTATCATCTTATTTAAATTCTTATATCCCTTCTATATTTCATAATCTTATAATTCTCAGAAGGAGCTAAATTTCACAGTCTTACTTATTTTCTTGAAAACTTCTAAATTTAGTGGTGCTCAGTTATTTTGGTCTAGCATCTTATTTAGCATTCACTCAAATTACAATGTTTTTGTAAATAATTCTTAAATTTCTTCCAGTCCTCCTCAATCCTCTCTTCTCCCAGGTCACGAATTCTGCCGGTCATTTCAGCCAGTTCCATGTAGTCTATCAGTTGCATCTGCCATTCTTCCAGTGTGGGTAGATCTTGAGTTTTCCAATGTTTTGCGAGAAGTATCCTTGCTGCTGTTGTTGCATACATAAAAAATGTCTGGTCCTTCTTTGCCACCCCTTGACCGACAATACCCAAAAGGAAAGCCTCTGGTTTCTTAGTGAAGGTATATTTAAATACCTTTTTCAGTTCATTATAAATCATTTCCCAGAACGCCTTCACTTTAGGGCAAGTCCACCAGAGGTGGAAGAACGTTCCCTCACACTCTTTGCATTTCCAACACTTATTATCAGACAGGTGGTAAATTTTGGCAAGTTTGACTGGGGTCATATACCATCTATAAATCATTTTCATTACATTTTCTTTCAGAGCGTTACATGCAGTAAATTTCAATCCATTACTCCACAACCTCTCCCAGTCCTCAAACATGATATTGTGCCCAATGTCCTGTGCCCACCTTATCATAGCCGATTTAACCGTTTCGTCTTGTGTATTCCATTTCAACAGCAAGTTATACATCCTTGAAAGTACCTTAATCTTTGGTTCTAGCAATTCTGTTTCTAATTTCGATTTCTCCACCTGGAACCCTAGTTTCTTATCATTTTTAAAAACTTCTTTAATCTGAGCGTAATGTAACCAATCTCGCACTTTGTCTTTCATTTTCTCCAAACTCTGCAATATCCAATTGTCTCCATCCTTTTCTAGTATTTCCCAATATTTTGGCCATTTAGCCTCCATATTGGGTCTTTTTCGGGCCTTAGCTTCCAGAGGTGAAAGCCACCTTGGTGTTTTATTTTCCAGCAAGTCTTTATATTTTGTCCAGACATTAAACAGTGATTTTCTGACAATATGGTTCTTAAAGGCCTTATTTGCTTTAACCTTGTCATACCATAAATATGCATGCCATCCAAAAGCATTGTTAAACCCTTCCAGATCTAACACATCAGTGTCTTCAAGAAGTAGCCAATCTTTTAGCCAGCAGAACGCTGCGGCTTCATAATACAACTTTAAGTCTGGCAGGGCAAAGCCCCCTCTTTGTTTTGCATCGGTTAAAATCTTAAACTTAATTCTGGGCTTTTTGCCCTGCCAGACAAACTTAGAAATGTCTCTCTGCCACTTCTGGAAGCACTCCGTTTTGTCCAAAACCTGAAGTGTTTGAAATAAAAACAACATCCTTGGCAATACATTCATCTTGATAGCAGCAATTCGGCCTAACAAAGAAAGTTTCAATTTTGACCAACTATCTAAGTCTCTCTTAATTTCTGTCCAGCATTTTTCATAATTGTCCTTAAATAGACTTAGATTTTTTACTGTTATGTTTACCCCTAGGTATTTTACTTTTTTAACCACATTAAGTTCCGTCTCATTCTGAAACCGTTCTGACTCTGTATCAGTCAAATTTTTCCCCAAAACCTTAGTTTTCTGTTTATTTAGTTTAAATCCAGCCACCCGACCAAAGTCATTAATCAGTTGTAATACTCTTTTCGTACTGGGCTCTGGCTTCTGCAAGGTCAAAACCAGGTCATCTGCGAAAGCTTTTAATTTATATTGTTTCTGACCGACCTGAATTCCTTCCACCAACCGATCCCCTCTAATCATGTTCAATAGCACTTCCAGAACCGAAATGAATAACAAAGGGGAAATAGGGCAACCTTGTCGTGTCCCTTTTTCAATTTTAAACTCTTCTGTAACCACATTATTAACTATCAGTTTAGCTTTCTGTTCTGAATATATCGCCTCAATCCCATTCTCAAAACCCCGTCCCACTCCCATCTCTTTTAAATTTCCCATCATAAATTTCCAGGAGATATTGTCAAAGGCCTTCTCCGCGTCTATAAAAATTAAAACTGCTTTTGTATTTATATCTGTTTGCAAAAGTTCCAAAATGTCAATAATGTTCCTTGTATTAGCAAACAGATGTCTACCTGGGAGAAAGCCGGCCTGGTCCTTATGAATTACTTCATTTAAAACTTTTTTAAATCTATTTGCCAAAATGTCTGCAAATATTTTGTAATCCACATTTAAAAGAGAGATGGGACGGTAGTTCTTAAGTTGTGTCTTTTCAGCTTCCGACTTTGGTATTAATGTGATAAACGCTTCCTTCCAAGACTCCGGTGCCCTCTTCCCCTCCATAATTTCATTGCTGACCTCCATCAAAGGTTGTATCAAATAGTCTTTTAATGTCTTATAGTACTTGGAGGTCAGCCCATCTGGTCCTGGAGATTTGCCAAGTTGCATGTTCTGGATGGCTTGTTCGATCTCCTGTCGTGTTATTTTAGAATTCAGGATTGTCCTATTTTCTTGTGACAATTTAGATAGTCCGTTTTTTGCCAAAAATTGTTTAATCTCAACATCGTCTTGCGGCCCTTGGGTGTATAATTTTTTGAAGTATCTCTGGAAACACTTTCTGATATCCACTGGATTCTGGATGTTTTTTCCATCAACCTCTAAGTTTGTAACAGTATTTAATCTTTGTCTTCTCTTCAACTGCCAAGCTAGCAGTTTTCCACATTTATTCGCCGACTCAAACGTTTTTTGTTTCATTAATTTAACCTTCCATTCAATTTCCTGATTTATCAATTTAGAATATTGTGTTTGATAAAGTTTAATTTCTCTCAGAGTTGGCTGTGACTTCGGATTCACTCTTAATTTCTTCTCTAATTCTTTTATTTTATCCAAGATCTTATCTTTTTTCTCATTTTGTGTTCTTTTCTTTACTGCATTCTGTTGTATCAAGAATCCCCTCATTACAGCTTTGCTTGCGTCCCAGATTATTCTTTTTTCCACCATATTATTCATGTTTATCTCAAAGTAGTCCTTCAAAACTTTTTGGGCCTTCTTGGTAATTTCCTGATCTCTAAACAAATTGTCATTCATCTTCCATCTAAAGGATCCAGTTGGTAATAGTGTCATATCCATCTTTACTGCATTATGGTCGGAGCAGGTCTTTGGGCAGATTTCCACTTTTCTGACCTTAGGTGCCAGGCCTCTAGAAATCCATATTTGGTCGATTCTTGTCCAGGTCAGTTGGGCTTCAGAAAAGAATGTTCCCTCTCTTCCTAGTGGGTTCTTTGTCCTCCAAATATCAATCAAATCCATATTGTCAGTCATTTCAAAAAAGGTTTTAGGTAGTCTGCCGTCTTTTGTAACATTTTGACTTTGTGACTTGTCCATGTTAGTTGATACGACCCCATTCATATCTCCCATCATTATGATGTTGTTGTAGTCTAGATAGTCCAGCATTGTCTCCTGCAACTTCTTGTAAAATTCCGATTTCCCTTCATTAGGTGCATAGATTCCTAATATCAGCAGTTTCTCTCCTTGATATTGTATCTCAATAGCCAAAATTCTTCCATGTTCATCTTTAAATAGGAATTTAGGTGACAGGCTCTCTTTTGCATATATCACCACGCCTCTCTTCTTAACTTTGTCTGACGATACAAATTCCTGGCCCAATCTTTTATTTATTAACACTTTTCTGTGGAGCCTCGTCACATGTGTTTCTTGTAAACAAATAATGTCCAATTGTTCTTTTTTTAATATATGAAATATTTTCTTCCTTTTTTCCGGAATGTTACAACCATTAATATTCCAGCTCAACAGTTGCAGAGACATCCTGAACTATCTGGTTATTTTTCAAGGGGTGGTATCTTGTTCTCAGGATCTTCAGGTTCCACAGGTGCTGATGTTGGTACTGGCGTTGCCTCAGGCCCAGAAGGTAGTTCAATTCCTTTTTGAAGGTCCTCTCCGTATGTAGACAGGAATTTGTCTCTCTCTTCCAGTGTTCTTACCTTAACCTTTCTCCCTCTAAAGGTAAAAGATATTCCTTGGGGAAATTCCCACCTGAATGGAATTGCGTTGCTCCTTAGTAGTTTAGCAAGTTCAGAATAGGCGGCTCTAAGATCCAGCAGTAGTCTTGGGATATCTTTATAGATTTCAATTCTTCTATCCAAAACCTCCAGTGATTTTACGAAATGTAGGCCCAAGATCTTATCCCTTTCCTCCTTTGATCTCAATGTTATCAAACAGTCTCTGGGCCTCTCCTTCTTTATGAATCTTCCAAGTCTGAAAGCTGACACGATTTTAAAGTCCTTTTCTTCCAAATTCCAGAACTTGGAGAATTCTTTGGTCAAAAACTCAGTTAAATGTCCTTCTTCTGCCTCTTGTAATGATCTAATCCTCAAGTTATTCTCACGATTTCGCAGTTCTATCATGGAGAGATAAATCTGATGTTCCCCAACTTGTTTAGTGAGTGGTCTTACCTCTTGCTCTAAATTTTCTAATTTTTGTCTGGTGTCCTCAGCCAATTTCCGATTTTCTGCTGAGGCCTCCGTTAACTGTCCAATTGCTTGTGCATTCTGTACCACTTGTGTAGTTAATTTATTTAGACATTCTGTATTTTTGTCAATCTTTGCTGATTGCGCATCTACTTTCTTGTCCAAAGCTTCCAATTTTTCAAAAATTTTGTCTAGAACAGAAACAGATGCTCCTGAGGCCATATCCTCCAATTGTAACTGCTCTGCTTCGCCCTCTCCCTCCACTTCTGAGGGCAAAGTAGGTACAGATGATCTACGTGTCTGTGAGGCTGAGGTTAGAGTTGTTAAAGTTGTTTGTTTAGCTCTCCCTCTTTTTCTTGTGCCACTCATTCCAACGTTATCTGTCAGTCAAGGTCACACTGAGTTATTCCCATGGGAATGGAAAGGTCCAGAGCAAGCAGACAACAAGGGAATCGAAAGTAAAATGTGCATGTAAAGTCACTGTTTTAATCCAATCCTCTAGAGGGAGCTTAAAATGTCTTTCAGAGTCTAATTTAATGTCCAAGAACCTTCAAATACAAATGTTTAGCAGAGTTTATAAATGGTCACTTTGTTACAGACAGTGCTTATTTATCTCCAAAAAGAGTGTTTCAAATTTAAAAGGTCTCAATACCCTCAGATTGTTTCAAGTTCCAATATACAGTATCCAAATCTGCAGTACTGACAGCTCCCTTAGTGCTCAGGCAGCTCCTGACTCTGGGTTTCACCTTCTAATTTGTAATCCAATAAAAGGAGGAAAGTCAAGTGCAAGTAATAATCCCAAATCTTCAGCTTAAAGTCTTTACTTTAAGATGCAAGTTCAATAGATGCTTAGATCTGTAAAGCTTAGGATCTCTTTCTTTCAGCCTCCACTCCTCCAGCTGATTGCTTTTTTCAAGTTCAATGGCTGCGGAAGACGGACTTCCTGCTTCCACGTCTCTCCGCTTACAGCCAAGTTCAAGCCAATTTAGATTTTCCCTTTAAAGTCTCTAATTTCAAATGACTCAGTCTTTTACTCACAAGTTAGTTGCTTTTCGTCCGAATCCGTAATTTAGCAGGAAAAGGGATCAGCGCTCACCGACAGTAGCAGCGCGGCTTCGCTCCTCAGGCTGTGAAGCAGCTCTCAGCGCCGCAACCCCCCTCCGCGCTCCGGAGCCCCTTACGGGGTTCCTTTTGCGCTTGGAGGGTCGCTCAAGGCGCCCACCGAGCTTTTCAACTGCTAGGTTGACAGGAGCTGGGACAGAGCAACGGGAGATCACTGCATCATGGGGATTCGAACCGCCAACCTTCTGATCGGCAAGCCCAAGAGGCTCAGCGGTTTAGACCACAGCGCCACCTGCATAAGCCCAGGAGATACTAGGGACATGCTCAAGCACAGCAACATAGAATCATAGAATTGTAGAGTTGGATGGGACCATTAAAAACCTATATAGATGGGTTTTGCAAATACACATGTGTATTCTTTCCCCACCCTCTCCTGTTCCTTACTGAGCAAATGTTGCATCACTCTTAAGATTAAAATTCTGTACAAAGGCCAGGACCACACCAAGGTCTTGAGCCACCACTTCACCATCCCTGTTTCGAGTGCACCAACACTTGCAAATCAGCAGAATATCAGCATATTCTACAAACCAATTGTTTCCAGAACCTGAACATCAGCCTAAGCTGCACCAAGTTTTTAAGTAGACCTTCTGTGCTTCCTGAAATAACTGCAATTAGGTGCTTAGAAAGTGCTGCGAGGATGGAAAGTGCATTGCAATTATTTTTTTTAACTGCTGGTTATGGTGCTGCTGAAGGTTTCACAACTAAATTCACTCTGCCCATTACTAAGACGAGAACTATGCAGAGCTTAAGCAGCAGGGGGAAAACAGCACAGGTGTCCAAAAGGGTTGTTTTGGTTTTCTGCAATGTGAGTCAGACCTTAGTGTAGCAGGAGAAAAAACCCCTGTTATCACACTGCAATCTTTTCCATGGGTTTGCAGGGAGGCAAGAAAGAGAACATGCCTGTGATGACTCCAAATCTGGCGATCGACACTTGTTTTGAAACATGTTATCACAAGCCGTAGGTTTTTGCCATGGACTTTTGACCTGCTGGAACAGTAAATGCTGTTTATTCCTGTTTTGCCTCTCCTCTCAAGTCTTTGCTGATGTCAGAGTTCATAAGAGAGAAAAAGAAAGCAGCAGTACTTGCCAGAATTTAGCAGGGGTCAATTTTGTGATGCACAACAGCAGGAACGAGATAGTGAAAAGATTGCAAAATGGTTGCTGTTCTTGGTCCCAATTTGTAATTATTTTTATTTGGTTTATTTTATTTTAAACGAACTAGGGCTGCAATATATACAGCTTAATCCTATGCATGCTTACTGGGAAAACAGTCCCAATAATAAGACAATCTTTGGCTTAGAGGGAAAGAGCAAAGGTGCAGGTACCCAGAGCAGAAACTTTGCTTCTTCCCTGCTCCAGAGCCAGTGTGGTGTAGTGGTTAAGAGTGGTGGACTCGTAATCTGGTGAATCGGGTTCGCGTCCCGCTCTTCCACATGCAGCTGCTGGGTGACCTTGGGCAAGTCACACTTCTCTGAAGTCTCTCAACCTTGCTCACCTCACAGAGTGTTTGTTGTGGGGGAAGAAGGGAAAGGAGAATGTTAGCTGCTTTGAGACTCCTTAGGGTAGTGATAAAGCGGAATATTAAATCCAAACTCCTCCTCCTCCTTCTTCCCAGAGCTAGTTCATGGTTTGCTTTAGAATAACGGGCAATCCCAGGCTTATGGTCTGTAAACCTCAGGCAAACCATAAGCAGTATACAAAGTGCAAACCTTGGTTACAGCTCTCAATTTGCTAGGAGACAAACCATTAAGCTGGCTTAGTTCTGGCCAGCGTGGCAACAGCAGGAATGGCGCTGGAGCAAAGCAGCTGCCATTTTCATTCCAGTTACCCACAAACATGGACTCTCTTGCAGAGTCATAGTCTGGCTTGGTGTTATGCGTGAACCAAGCCTCACCACAGCCAATAGGGTTCACTCTCGACTAAGTATTAAATCAGACTAAAAAGGTGTCTGATTAATCTGTTGGAAGTCATTTTGAGACAATTAAAAAACAACAACAACAGAAGGCATTCTCCTCTCTGCAAGAGAGAAAGGGAAAATGCCTCTAAGATTTTACTTGCTGGAAAAGACAGGTATAAAATCAAGTATGATTCTTTTCCCCTTCGAAAACAATCTTCCATTCTCTCTTCCATTCTATCTCCTTAGAGCAGAAATGTGGGAACCTGAGCCCTCCACATGCTGCAGGATTCCAACTCCTGGCAGCCTCAGCAAACGTGGGCAATGCTCAGGGAGGATGCAAGTTGGCAGTCCAGCATGTTCCCTGCCCCTGGAATAGTGTTTTGCTGCTTTCAGAAGTCATGCTATCAACCAGTGAACTGTGCTGTTCTCCAGTTGTGCAATACCTACCAATATCATCAAAAAGCAGTTAACAGGATTGTTGGGGTTTAGAAGTAGAACCGGATTCAAACCCCTTTCAGGGTTGATAAGATTTGTTTTATGATTGATAAGATGTAGTTCGTAGTGAGCCCCAAGCAGTTCATTTGCTGGTTGCAAGAATACTTTAGGGTGTTAAAAAGACAACAACACTCAATCCATACAGAAGCAACAACTCAAAACCTACATAGAGTGAATGCAAGCGAAACAAAGAAAGTACATTGCTTACGTACTCCAGGGTTTGTACAACCGAGGGTGGTGGGTTTGACCTTTTAAAAACTTTAGAAGATTTGGCCCTACACATCTCAGTGCCATGCTCCATCAATTACAACAGGGATCGACAATTTTTTTTAGCCGCAGGCTGGTCCACTGTCCCTCAGACCTTGTGGCGGGCCAGAGAAGCAGCACCAGGGAGGAGGAGCTGGACGAAGAGGCGAGGGGGGCAAGTAGTCCTCCTCCCCACCACCCCAGCCACAACCACCACCACTGCTTTTTCCCGTGAGTAGGCAGAGCGAGCTCATCCGCTCCGCTCCCTGGTCCACAGGAGCACCAGGGTGGCGGCGGAGGGAAGATGAGCGGCACGAAAGGGCTGACTCCGGAGGCGCTGCTTAAAATGGCGCTCAGCCAGCTTAGCCCAGCCCCCTTCCTCCTCTAGGTAGGGCAGGGAGAAGCCAGGAGGAGGGAGGGAGGAGGCGCCACCACGGTGTGTGTGGAGGGGGGGAATAGAATGGCACGGGGAGAAATGGCGCAGCCCGAACAAACAGAATCCCCAAGACGATCCACAGACAGTCTGCAGCCTGATCCTGATTGGGCCTGATCCGGCCTGCGGACCTTAGTTTGCCGACCCCTGAATTACAATCAGATTTCTGACCCTCCCCAATCCTGCCATATCAAGTACCTGCTGCTTGCAGTTTGTGGTTCAAATCTACCAGCCCAGGCAAAACATTTTTCACTGAAGCCTGTGATTTGTCAAACTGTTAAGTGACTCAAGCACCTATCACTCAGTCTCTCTCTCCACCACAGAAGACTCCTAATACATACAATAATGTGAATACTGTTGCAACACCACAATTTCTCTTTAGAAGCTTAGAGGCATAGCATTCTTTGCCTGTATGCTCTCACACTGAATTCTTGGCACCTCCATTTAATCTCAAGTATCTGGGCTGAGAAAGACCCAGGAAGGGGAGGCTGTTACCAACAAGAGTTGACAAAAACTCAACTATCTAGGCTATTGGTTTTGGCTTTAACATGGATTACTGGGAACTCGTGCACTGAGTTTACATGACAAAATCAGTCTCTTATCAAGTGTGGCCTGTAGAGTGCTGCTACACAGAACTCTGGGGACTGCACTGCCTGCAAATTCAGCTTTTGTAGCTTGAGGCCAAATAATCAAAAATTCAATTTTCCAAAGGCTTTTAGGATTAAGTTTTCTCACAGAACCGAAATTCTCTCTGCACATTAAGCGGTAGTATGTTAGGCTAGGGGAGGAGTTGCCTAGCCAGGAAGCACAGCTAATCATTCCAGCACTTGTAAACTTATTGTTCTCCAGCTCCAGCCAACAGAGAAACTGGGGCACAGGAAGGTGTGGAATCTGGTCGCACCCAGTTGTAATCCTGGCACTTTGCCTTTCTTCTTCCTTGTGCTACAGATAAGACGTAGGTTTAAAAAAGCCCCATGAAACTCAAAACAGAAAGCCTGGGGAAAGAATACTTTAGAAGTGAGACAGTGCTTTATGTGTTCAAAGCACTTCACATAATGTTACCCAGTAATCATTACAAGAGCCCTGTGATATTTTTATTTTATATAAAAATTTACACCCCATCCTTCTAGTGCTTATGCACCACTGAAGACAGCTAAACATTTGACCAGGGGTGGCGAACCTCAGGCCAAATGCAGTCCTTCAACCCTCAGGCCATGCTCCTCTCTGGCCCAACAGTTATTTTGTCTTTAGAATGCATATGCTGCTGTTCTCACCAAAGGAACCTATGGCACCTAGCAATCTGAGCCACAGCAAGAAGACCGCAAATACAACAGCCTGCACCAGTGAAACTGACAGAATCACAGGACAGCAGGAACTGGGTACCAAAAAAATCAAGACAAACAGCAGAATAAAGCCACTGGGAAGCTGTACCAAGCTGTGAATCTGTAGCCACAAATAAGCGACAATGTTTTAGGATCACGGCCTTTGTCTCCAAGATAAGCCAGATCTGACTGAAATACACTTCCAAAAAAAAATCTTCCATTTGTCCAGCTTCCAGATCTTGGCTTCTATTCCATAATCCTGACCTGTCTACATTCTTAACTTATATCATCCTGTGCCCACCTAGAACACTGCTTTCTCTTCATACATACATACCTTCTTTGAGAAAGCCAATCTGATGCCACAGTTAGCCTATGGGACTTTGATCTAGGATCAGATCGCCACCCAAACAAGAAGCTCTCTGGGTGACTTTGGCCCCAACATTCCCAACCTAACCTACCTCACAGAGCAGCTGCTATTAGGGTTCTTGGAGACAGCCACCACTCCTGTTGCTATTTACTTACTATTGGTGATGGTGATGCGCCGGCCCTGGTAGAAGTCCCCAAGGGTCACTGCATTGCCTTGCTTGGTAGCTACAACCCGCACTGTCCTGGAGTTGTCCTGACACTCCACATATGGGTTGTACCCGGGGTTGTTCTGCTGCAGCTGGTTGGTGATCTGGCTGTCCTGGCCGCTGGGGTTAAAGGCATCTGCCAGGCGGCTCCGGCAGTAAGACTTGTACTTCCACGTGACAATAGGTGGTTGGGTGGCCGAAGTCTGGTAGTTGCACTGGAGAGTGACAGGTTGAAATAGGATGACCACGTTGAATGGGTTCTGCACTGTGACTTGCATCGCAGAGGCAGGATCTGGAGATAAGAGCAGACAGTCAGACAGGACGACATCGTAATGAGCAGGAAAGTAGTGGAAAATGCCACAGAATTCCCTCCTGGAATATTTCTCCACCACAGTCAATTACTACGACCATTGCACACTAGAATCCAGGACTGTGAATACTCCTGCCTTATCCTCTTAGCAAACGCCCCTTACGCTTTTTAACAAATTCATTTCAGGGGCATGCAGTCAGCCCTACCACCTAGTTAAGCCAGTTTGGCTTCTCTGCTTCATCTTCCAAGAGGAAATAAACATTTAAGTCTCAAGTGTGGAAATCAGACATGGTGTTTGCAAGCTCAGTGAAAACACAGCATTTTCTGTAACTAAATGCTGGCCATCCAAACCTGTCAAATGTTGATGGACAAGGCAGGAAATATCCCACAGCCTAGCCTCCTGGGAATCTGATATATCTTTCTACACGTGAGGTGAGCTAGAAAGCTTTGCTGTCACAAATGCAGAAGCAAATTTATTAAGCCAAGGGTTTTTATCACTACTTCAACAGGGAAGAAGAACTGGCTTAAGCACAGAGTAAGGAAATGCACTCTCACAGGCAAGAGAACCATTATGCATTTAATTTCATTCATACCCTTAACCTGTTTCTGGCTAACAGGCAGAAAAGAAAGCCAGAGTTGTTATCGGCATCTTTCAAACAAAAAGAAATGCAGGATTGTGGGGTGAAAGAGAGAGAGAAATGAACCCCATGAGCCTTTGTTTCTAGTCTGTC